>NC_090449.1:1015345001-1020345001 GCF_031143425.1 Pleurodeles waltl | reverse complement strand
GAACTAGCGTCAGAATTTTTTACACTAATCCAGCGCTTTGCAGGATTAGCATCAAAAACTCTGATGCTAATTCTGCAAAGTACCCAGAGGCCCATTGTAACCAATGGAAGCCTCCTTTAACACCTGCTGTGGGCAGGCATTAAAAGTGCAGAAAAAAAATGGCAGAAGCAAATCTCTTAGATTTCCGTGCACCATTTTTTGCCCCCCCCTCCAATGGGGGAACGCCCCCTTTGCATACATTATACCTGGCGCAGGCATAATGTAGTGCAAAGGTTGCAAAGTGGCGCAATGCATGCATTGCAGCACTTTTTTTTAAATATGGTGCAGCGTTTTTGGCCTTCTAATGCCACATTAGCATAAAACAAATGACGCTAATGTGGCGTTGGAATGGTGCTAGGGGCTCTTAAATATGCCCCTTGGGGTCTTAGTATGATTCTAAGGCCCATATTTATACTCTGTTTGCGCCGGATTTGCGTCATTTTTTTTACACAAATCCGGCGCAAACTTAACTCCATATTTATATTTTGGCGCTAGACACGTCTAGCACCAAAATATTGGAGTTAACAAAAATTTTTGATTGCGGAAAACTACCTTGAGTCAATGAGATGCAAGGTAGACGTTCCCGGGCAAAAAATGCCTCAAAGGCACTGGCACCTTATTTATCCTCCCGTGCAAAAATCATGCACGGGAGAAGGAGGGCCTTAAATAATGGCGCTAAGCCTGCTTAGCGTCATTATTTAACGCCTGGGTAGGGGCAGGCTTTAGGGGACCTGTAGGCAGATTTCTATGGTCGGAGACCAAGGAAATTGCCCACAGATGCCCTTCCCTGTCCCCAGGGACACCCCCACCCACCTCCTACCCACACCAGGAGGTCACCCACGGATGGGGGACCCATCCGAAAGTAAGTCTGGGTAGCTATTTTTTTTTCTATTTAACGCCGCTTGGGGGCCTTGACCTGGGGCCCATGCACGGCGCTGGGCCCAATGGCCATGCCCAGGGGACATTCCCCCTGCGTCTGTATAACTGGAACACCCTCTCCCCCCAAGAAGGAGTCACCCGGTGAGCACTGTAAGAAAATGGCTTCCAGCACATCCCCAGCTGCATTCGATGATGTTGGCGAATGGCAAAGCGCATACACTATCATCCCCTGTGGGGGAGTTAAAATAGGTGCCCGACGGGCGGAGTGCCAGCCTTACCCTGTGGGCGGGTGAGAGGACAGAACGGTTCCATCCTCAGCACATGCCCACTGAGGCTGAGGACGGATCCGCTCCGTCCTCGGCACACATGGGGTTAAACTGTAATACAATGTATTCATCATGAAAAATATAAACAATCTTTTAATAAGAAGAGGATCCTCTTGTTACTACTTTTCCAAAAATCGTATTGAATTCCTTAGACTACTGTTCTGTATTTAGCTTTAACTACCAAAGTGCTTCCAAAACAAAAACAAACCACTCTCCAAGGTTTTAACAAGGTCAGGTAACAAGGTCCTGACTTCAGCAACAAAATTTCTAGATTTCCTGCAACCCTGAGGAAGCTTATCAGTAGTGGTCTGTAATGTGCAGCGGGGAGGGCTTGGCACACCCACACAGGCACACACTCTTTCACACACATACACCAGCACATACACAAACACACAGACCCATTCCCAGCATGCAGGCACGCACACACAATTACACATATTCATAAATACACACACGCTCCCAAAACTATTAAGTTCTTGTATAGCGCATAGCTACCCATAGAGATTCCCAGCGCTTGGAGACAGGTTGAGTAACCTTGAAGTGAGATGTAAAATAGCCAGGTTTTAGCTCTAGTAGTGGTGGTGGGAGTGGGGGTTGGGGGGGGCGGGTAGGGTAGGGTAGGGGGTAGGGCCCGACTAATTTTTGTAAAAACCGAGGTCCCGAGCTTGGATTGATTTTATACATAAAGCAAAGTGCCTTAAAGTTAATGCGCTTGTCCACTGTAAGCCAGTGCAGGTCATGCAGGAGACCAGATGCAGAGGAATGTTTGGGAAGCTGGAATAGGAGCTTTGCAGCAGAATTCTGGACGATCTGAAGACTCCTGGTCACGGACTTGTCAGTCCCCCAAGTATAGGTTATTACCATAATCTAACCTTGATAGCATCATGGCCTGGATAAGGGTTCTCTGAGCAGAGAAGGGAAGTAGCCATAAGATCTTTTTAAGCTATTTCTTAATAGCAGCTCATTACAAAAAAAAAACTATCTGGGCCACAGCAGTGATCTGGGGAAAGAAGCCTCTGTTGTTTCCTGGATGAAGGGACAGATGAAAGATCCACCTCCTCTCATTGGCTGACCCTGAGAACGGTCAGCCAATTAGAATCATAGTGGGGGTATTGCACATTAGCGAAGTAACAGGACTGCAGGCAAAAAGCAGTGCTTTATTTGTACAGATGGTACAGATTTGGAGTCAGCACTTTTTGATCAGACTGTGACCAAGCGCAAAAGGGAAAAAGGCTTCAAAGAGATAAAAGACGAAGAGAAAGATAGGAAAATAGTGACAAAAGGAGAAAAGGAGGAATCCTGCACTGCATGCTGTCACCTGAGCTGATAGTATTTATCACCTAGGACGTGTTCAGTACAGCCGGGGATTCTAAGATCCGGCACCGCATGCGGTCAACTGAGCTGATGGCATCAAACACCTACAATAAGCTTAATTCAGCCGGGAATACTGGGATCCAGAACCGCAAGCTGTCAACTGAGCTGATAGTATCAATCACCTTGGCCTTGCTCAATACAGGAAAATCAGGATTCCAGCACTGCAAGCTGTCAGCTGAGCTGATATCGATCACCTAGGATGTGCCCAATACAGCCAAGAGTTCTGGGATCCAGCACTGCAAGCTGTCAACTGAGCTGATATCAATCACCTACGACGTGCTCAGTACAGCCGGGAATTCTGAGATCCTGCAACCCAACCTATCGACTGAGCTGATACCAATCACCTAGGACTTGCTCAGTACAGCCGGGAATTCTGAGATCCTGCAACCCAACCTATCGACTGAGCTGATACCAATCACCTAGGACTTGCTCAGTACAGCCGGGAATTCTGAGATCCTGCAACCCAACGTATCGACTGAGCTGATACCAATCACCTAGGACTTGCTCAGTACAGCCGGGAATTCGAATATCTGGCACCACATGCTGTGAACGGTGCTGATAGAATCAATTAATCACCTTCAAGAAGCTCAACGCCGCCTGTAATACTGGGATCCAGCACAGCAAGCTGTGAACTAAGCTGACAGTAGCAATCACCTAGGAAGGCAGAGTACAGCCGGGAATTCAGGAATCAGGCACCATATGATGTCAACTGAGCTGATGTCAGTCATCTAGGACCTGCTCGATACAGCTGGGAATTCTGCAATGCACCATCCTAAGCTGTCAGCTGAGCTGATAGTATCAATCATCTAGGAAGGCAGAGTACAGCTGGGAATTTAGGAATCGGGCATCATGTTATGTCAACAGAGCTGATGTTAGCCGTATAGGACCTGCTCGATACGGCTGGGAATTCTGCGATGCAGCACCGCAAGCTGTTAGCTGAGCTGATAGTATCAATCACCTAGGACAGTGGCTCTTAACCTGTGGTCCGGCGACCCGTGATATATATAGTATCAATCACCTAGGACAGTGGCTCTTAACCTGTGGTCCGGCGACCCGTGATATATATAGTATCAATCACCTAGGACAGTGGCTCTTAACCAGTGGTCCGGCAACCCGCAAAGCCCACTTATTGGGTCCTGACTGCTTACACAAATAAATGATATTAACAGATTATTAAAGGGTATAATAATAAGGAAGCAACATGTAGAATTGAAAACATTTAAATGAACTTTAAGTACGAAGGAATTTGAAAATGGAGGGTAAAATGTAAGATAGTATCCTCAGACTGATGGCAAATTGTGAAGGACAAAGTTTGGGAAGAAGTTGTAGTTTCCGATAAATAAACGGATGGTGTATTTGGTTTGACCTCATGAGGCGAGTAAGATGTTTCAGGATCAAGCCCTCATTACTGAGCTCTGCTTGATCCACAATTTGCAGGTTCAAATCCTGGTACAGTCAACTCTACCTTTGATCCTTATCGGGTAAAATTTTGGTTGGCAGATCATTTGTGATTGAGTTTCTTCATTAATAATCTCACTCCTGGATTACATCTGTTCTATATCTTCTTTCTGTACCCCTGGCCCCATGCACAATTTAACACAACCTAGGAAAGTGCGTGAGTTTATGGTACAAGGCTGACAACCCCTGTATGTTTGCAGCCTGCATAAGTCTCAAGCACCCCCAGGAATGGCTGGTGTCCCTGTCCTGTGAGCAGGTGGATAGGGGTGAAACTGACAGGGGTGCGTTATTGCTTACACAGCTGCAGGTTCCAGGCACAGATTCCACTTACGCAGCATTCTCGTTGTTTTGTCGTCTTCAGGTGCAGTCTGTCCCTCGTCGTGCCAGGTGACCGAGCACCAACAGGTTTGCATCATGCTCGAAGGAAGGCAAAGGTTTACTGCTCTGGAAATGTTTGTTTATCGGTGCGGAACAGCTGTTGATCTGCCAACCTTGCCTCCTGGCAGGGCCATGGGCTGGCTTGCTTGGGCCAGCCTTTACTAACAAGGACTCTTCACCCATCCTGCCCCGTGGCCACTGCACTAAGCTGAAGAAGAACAGAGAGTGGGGGTTTAAGGGGCTATCGGATGTAGTATTGAAACAGTTCTCTTTGCCCAGCCCTGTGACTCTAACATTCGCCATCATAAGCATCCCAGAGTGTTGTCATTCTGCAGCTCTCACCGGGTTGACAGTCTAGTGCTTAACTTCCTGTGTGATGTATATACCTCGGCCAGATTTACAAAGGACTTGCGTAGTCTTTGCATCCGGCAAGTAGACACAAGACAAACCAGGGGCCAGATTTACCCTAGTGCCTCTTAACGCCATACTAGCATAATTTTTTTACGCTAGTGTGACATTAAGGAGGCTATTCTCCTTGTGCTCCCTTGCCCCATATTATGCCTGCGCCAGGCATAAAGTATGTGGGGGGGGGGGCGTTCCCCCGCAGGGAGGCCCGTAAAAATGGCGCAATTAAATTTATAATATTTTACTGCTCTATTTTTAGCTTCATATTTAACGCCTGCTTGGAGCAGGCGGTAAAATGACGTGCCCATTACTTTCAATGGGCCTCCCTTTACTTTGCAGGACTAGCGCTACAATTTATGGAGCTAATCCTGCAAAGTACCACAATACCATCATAAATTCTGACGCTATTGTCCTAACATGTGCCATGGAGCGCCGTATTGTAAATACGGCGCACACATGGTGTTGCTGGGGGCAAGAAAATTGGCACATCACAGCTGATGCACCACTTTCTTGTAAATCTGGCCCCAAATCCTTAAGTGGTATTTACTAAACCACGCATGGGGCGATTGGCCCCACCTGGATTGATTTTGTAAAGAAATGTAACGCAATGCAGCAGCCTGCATTGTGTTACATTTTGTAGTGGTAGGTGTTTCAAGGCTGGAGCACAGGCGTTCTCCTGCATCCACCCATGGAACTTGATGCAATCCCAGATTTACTAAAATCAGTAAACGTGGGATTGCGCCAAAGTGGTGCAACTACCTGAAAGAGATGTACCAAGGAGAAATATATTCATTTCTCCTAGTTACTATCTCTTTCCATGTGTGCTGCATCATGCAGCACACATGGGAAGAGAAAGATGACTCTAAGGATTGTTGTTGTGTAGGAAGGTGTCCCTTCCTGCAAAAAATAGAATCCTGCCCATAACGCAGGCACCCGTGCACCATGGTGGAAGTGTGCCTGTGTTGGCGTTAGGCAGCAGACAGTGTGCCAGTGTATGGAGATAGCCAAACTGTGCCATAACATAGTAGAGATAACACATTACTGCTCTCTTGTTTCTGATTTCTCTTTCACGCAATGCAGCGCAGTACAACAAGATGCCTTGCTGCGCTACGTGAACGTTTAATACATCTGGCCCCTAGTTCCTGCTTTCCTCTTCATGCTTGTGCAGAAGAGTAAACTCAAAATATGCATCCAAGCACTGCAACTGAAAGACCGAATCAGATCCATTGCGATAATTTTCTTGCGCGTCAAGAGGACCTCATTTTATGCCTCAAATTCTCTCCTCCGTGATTACATCAAACATTTTGTAAAATTTCCACCGCTTGCATACACAGTCATTCAGGTGGTCAGTTTTTTACCAGCGTGAGTGAAGTTGTGTAATTGACCAACATACAATCCAATATAATTTTACTTTCAAATTTGCCAGTTTTGCCAAAGGGGTTGGGTGCATCTCTAGGGAGCCTTCGCAGTAGCAGGAGACCATTTCTGCGCCTCTCAGGGCACAAAGGGGCAACTATTGGACTGCTCTAACTCACCAGCCATTGCCTGCTGGGGGACACCATTCCACAGCACCATTAACTGATGCTGGGCGGGAACATCCAGCCACAATATCCTGTGGCAGGATGTCCCGCCCCTTGTGGGTGAGAGATACCGTGGTGGGAAATTGCCTCCATCAATGTCCATCGGCTAAACTTTGTGACCAAGTTTCTGGTGGATGGCAAAGTCAAAATGGTTCTTCTAGCCCCACAGGCCCATGGCTACTGTCATCAGACAATGGCCCCTCACATGATGTTTAAAAGAAGCACCATTACGCCTACTATCAATGCAACTGGATTGGGGCACCAGGAGACCCCTTTACCATCAGTCACAGCCTATTTTCTAGGGCCTCAGACTATTCTGGTATCACCCCTAGACAACCGTGTACTGTGAGTATACAGCGACACTCTACACTAAACTAAGCATACCATGCAAACTACACATTGTAGTACCTGCACACCCCTGTCACCTGTCACTGCTATACATGCCTCCAGCTATGAAACTTAGACACTAAAATACCTTCATTTACTCATGCGATCTAGACACCGAGGAGCCTTCCTCCCATGCATCCTAGACACTGCAGTATCTGCATGTACACATGCAACCTTCACAACCATGCAACTTACACACTACAGAACCTGAGCATACGGAACCAACCTAAACACCACTGCGCCTGCATGCACTCCTGCCGCCCACATAATCATTCATTCATTCTGGATACTCAAAAACCTAAATTTACCCATTCAATCTAAACACTTCAGTGCCCGCGTGTACCCGTGGAACCAAGACACTATGGTACCTGTGTGTACTCTCAGAAGCTAGACACTACAACCCTGCACACACTCATCCACCTGTGGTACCTGTGCATACCTAGACGTGTTCTGGATCACACCCTCGTTGCAAATGTTAGGAATCAATACCAGCAACATCATTCTTTATTTTTTACTTTGTTACCACTTGATCTATTCGACACTATGTGGGACTTTAAAGGCGCAGAATGACCACCCACTGGTGCTTTCTACTATATCATATTTAGCTCAGAGTTTCTCCCCAGGCTTGCGAGATGTTTCTTTTCTTAATTTCAGTTTTAGTGAATGGGAAAACAAGGAGCACTTGACACCACAAGAGTTCTCCCAGCATCTACCGTTCTGAGCTGTGCTGCGGTGCCGCCATATTGCACCCCGCGGACTCCTGGGAAGGACGTGCGGGGCGTGCCCCACTTAGCTGCCGTCCATTAACTGTGGTACGATGGTCGGGGGTGTCGAGGCCACCAGGGGGCCCGGCTGTTCCTTCGAAATGCCCTACTTAGCAGCAATGACCGAGATGTGCTGCTGAGGGCACATATGGGCATGGCAAAGATGAGTCAGTCAACGCACTCAGCTGAGGTTTGTACCAGCAGCTCCCCACTGCTGGGCACCAAGAGGGTTTTAAATCATTTATAATGTGTAATGTTTTAATTTAAACGGCGTTAGTTCAGGCAGGCAAATGTCTAGGCTACACCAAACGGGACGTACATTTAAATTTACCAAGATTCAGCAAAATATATCGCTTTTTTGTCGAAATGTGTCTTCTCATGGAACAAATGCTGTTTTTTAATTGAACTTAAAAATGCAAATGGCTCGAAACTGCACGCTGGGTGCCAATTAAAAATGCACATATCTGCGAGGATTCTGTCACGCTCGGTGAATTTCTGTTAACACGTCGAGAGAGGTGAGAACGCACTTGTTAAATAAAAGTGCAGGTGTGGCTTTTCGGCATTCTTGCAGCTCGGGGGAGATTATCCTGCAGCAATTGTTCACAAGCCTTTCAGAAAGGAATAGACCAGCGATGCATACAGGACGGACATAAACACAATATTGTGACCATGCCTGGAAAAGGACTACGGTAGTGACTAACTGGGCTCCCTTTCCACCATTTTCAAGCCAACCAACTATCTTGGCGCGCTCGGACGAGTGTTCTTCCACCCACACCTTCCTTATAATGGATACATCTGTTGCATTGAAGATTCTTCGAGAGTTCTCCCCTCAATGCCTTTGCTGCAATGAATACGTCTCAAAAGTTCTTCCACCTGTGCCTATGTACTACTGGATCCCTCTCAGGAGTTCTCCCACCAATGCCTTTGCTCTACTGGATACATCTCAGGAGTTCTCCCACCAATGCCTTTGTTCCACTGGATACCTCTCAAGAGTTCTCCCTCCAATGCCTTTGTTCCACTGGATACCTCTCAAGAGTTCTCCCTCCAATGCCTTTGTTCTACTGGATACCTCTCAGGAGTTCTCCCACCAATGCCTTTGTTCTACTGGATACCTCTCAAGAGTTCTCCCTCCAATGCCTTTGCTCTACTGGATACATCTCAGGAGTTCTCCCACCAATGCCTTTGTACTACTGGATACCTCTCAAGAGTTCTCCCACCAATGGCTTTGTTCTACTGGATACCTCTCAAGAGTTCTCCCTCCAATGCCTTTGTACTACTGGATACCTCTCAAGAGTTCTCCCACCAATGGCTTTGTTCTACTGGATACCTCTCAAGAGTTCTCCCACCAATGGCTTTGTTCTACTGGATACCTCTCAAGAGTTCTCCCTCCAATGCCTATGTACTACTGGATACCTCTCAGGAGTTCTCCCACCAATGGCTTTGTTCTACTGGATACCTCTCAAGAGTTCGCCCTCCAATGCCTTTGTTCTACTGGATACCTCTCAGGAGTTCTCGCTCTAGTGCCTTTGTTCTACTGGATACCTCTCAGGAGTTCTCCCCCCAATGCCTTTGTTTTACTGGATACCTCTCAAGAGCTCTCGCTCCAATGCCTTTGTTCTACTGGATACCTCTCAAGAGTTCTCCCTCCAATGCCTTTGTTCCACTGGATACCTCTCAAGAGTTCTCCCTCCAATGCCTTTGTTCTACTGGATACCTCTCAGGAGTTCTCCCACCAATGCCTTTGTTCTACTGGATACCTCTCAAGAGTTCTCCCTCCAATGCCTTTGCTCTACTGGATACATCTCAGGAGTTCTCCCACCAATGCCTTTGTACTACTGGATACCTCTCAAGAGTTCTCCCACCAATGGCTTTGTTCTACTGGATACCTCTCAAGAGTTCCCCCTCCAATGCCTTTGTACTACTGGATACCTCTCAAGAGTTCTCCCACCAATGGCTTTGTTCTACTGGATACCTCTCAAGAGTTCTCCCACCAATGGCTTTGTTCTACTGGATACCTCTCAAGAGTTCTCCCTCCAATGCCTATGTACTACTGGATACCTCTCAGGAGTTCTCCCACCAATGGCTTTGTTCTACTGGATACCTCTCAAGAGTTCTCCCTCCAATGCCTTTGTTCTACTGGATACCTCTCAGGAGTTCTCGCTCTAGTGCCTTTGTTCTACTGGATACCTCTCAGGAGTTCTCCCCCCAATGCCTTTGTTTTACTGGATACCTCTCAAGAGCTCTCGCTCCAATGCCTTTGTTCTACTGGATACCTCTCAAGAGTTCTCCCTCCAATGCCTTTGTACTACTGGATACCTCTCAGGAGTTCTCGCTCTAGTGCCTTTGTTCTACTGGATACCTCTCAGGAGTTCTCCCCCCAATGCCTTTGTTTTACTGGATACCTCTCAAGAGCTCTCGCTCCAATGCCTTTGTTCTACTGGATACCTCTCAGGAGTTCTCGCTCTAGTGCCTTTGTTCTACTGGATACCTCTCAGGAGTTCTCCCCCCAATGCCTTTGTTTTACTGGATACCTCTCAAGAGCTCTCGCTCCAATGCCTTTGTTCTACTGGATACCTCTCAACAGTTCTCCCTCCAATGCCTTTGTTCTACTGGATACCTCTCAGGAGTTCTCCCCCCAATGCCTTTGTTTTACTGGATAACTCTCAAGAGTTCTTCCTCCAATGCCTTTGTTCTACTGGATACCTCTCAAGAGTTCTCCCTCCAATGCCTTTGTTCTACTGGATACCTCTCAAGAGTTCTCCCTCCAATAGCTTTGCTCTACTGGATACCTCTCAAGAGTTCTCAATCCAATAGCTTTGCTCTACTGGATACATCTCAAGAGTTCTACCTCCAATGCCTTTGTTTTACTGGATACCTCTCAAGAGCTCTCGCTCCAATGCCTTTGTTCTACTGGATACCTCTCAAGAGTTCTCCCTCCAATGCCATTGTTCTACTGGATACCTCTCAGGAGTTCTCGCTCTTGTGCCCTTGTTCTACTGAATACCTCTCAAGAGTTGTCCCTCTAATGCCTTTGTTTTACTGGATACCTCTCAAGAGTTGTCCCTCCAATGCCTTTGTTTTACTGGATACCTCTCAAGAGCTCTCGCTCCAATGCCTTTGTTTTACTGGATACCTCTCAAGAGCTATTACTCCAAAGCCTTTGTTTTACTGGATACCTCTCAAGAGCTCTCGCTCCAATGCCTTTGTTTTACTGGATACCTCTCAAGAGCTTTTGCTCCAATGCCTTTGTTATACTGGATACCTCTCAAGAGTTCTCCCTCCAATGCCTTTGTTCCACTGGATACCTCTCAAGAGTTCTCGCTCCAGTGCATTTGTTCTACTGAATACCTCTCAAGAGTTCTCCCTCCAATGCCTTTGTTTTACTCGACACCTCTCAAGAGTTCTTCCTCCAATGCGTTTGTTGTAACGGATACTTTTCAAGAGTTCTCCCTTCAAAGCATTTGTTGTAATAGATTCTCTTCAAGAGTTCTCCCGGCCAAGCTTTTGATCGAATGGATACTTCTCAAGAGAGCACCCAACAATGCCTTTGCTCTAATGGATAATCTCAAGAGATCGCCTTCCAAAGCCTTTGTACTAATGGATACTTCTCAAGAGTTCTCTCTCCAAGCCTTTGTTGTAGTGAATTCTCTTCATGTGTTCCCCCTCCAATGCCTTTGTTGTAGGGGATTCTCCTTAGGAGTTCCCCCTCTAGTGTCTTTGTTGTACTGGATTCTTCTCAAGAGTTCTCTCTCCCATGCTTTTGATCAAGTTAATACTTCTCAAGAGAGCCCCCAACAATGCATTTGTTCTAATGGATACTCTTAAGAGTTCTCTTTCCAATGCCTTTGTTCTAATGGATACTTCTCAGGAAGTCTCCCTCCAAAGCATTTGTTGTAATGAATTCTCTTCAAGAGTTCTCCTGTGTACAAGCTTTTGATCGAATGGATACTTCTCAAGAGAGCTCCCGACAATGCCTTTGTTCTAACAGATACTCTTAAGAGTTCTCCTTCCAATGCCTTTGTTCTAATGGATACTTCTCAGGACTTCTCCCTCCAATGCCTTTGTTGTGATGCATTCTCCTCAAGAGTTCTCCCTCCATTGTCTTTGTCTAATGGATTCTCCTCACGAGTTCTACCGCCCTTGCTTTTGATCTAATGGATACTTCTCAAGAGTGCTTTTGACAAAGACTTTGCTCTTGTAGATAATTTAGAAGAGTTCTCTCACCAATGCCTTTGTTCTAATGAATACTTTGAGTTCTTCCAACAATGAATTTGTTCTAATGGACACTTCTCAAGTGTTCTCCTGCCACTGCCTTTGTTCTAATGAATACTTAAGAGGTACAACCAATATATTTGATCTGATAAATACTTCTTAAGAGTTCTTCCCCTAATATCTTTGTTCTAAAGGGTGTTTCTTAAGAGTTCTCTGGCCAGAGTCTTTTTTGAATTGATACTCTTCAATAGTCCCCCCCCAGTGCTCTTGTTGTAATTGATTTGTCTTAAGAGTATGCCCCTAATTCCTTGGTTCTAATAAATACTCCTAAAGAGTTCTCCCACCAATATCTTTGTTCAAATGGAGACTTAAGACTTTCCAACTCAAACAGTGCCACTGAGTGTCACACAATATTGGCTTTCTTTCCACGGTCACCACATGAAGAGCCATTATTATACAGTATGCACCAAGTGAGATGCATCCTTGCAGAGAGTTTGTTTTAAAGGATTTCCAGCTCGTGTTTGGAAGCTTTGCACAACTGATGTCCATTATGGGAGTTTAAACTTTCGCAGGACATCAGCCTTAGGACCTTTTGTGTTTCATTTGTTTGCTTTTTGGGGGGGAACTAGAGGCTGGAGGGCCTAAGTACTTTCATAAGCAGTACTCAGTACGAATCCCCTCCCGTCCTCACACAGTAAATATTCTTAAAAAGTTGGCATGTCTGCTCCTTCTTAAGAGTTACTTCACCTATGCCTTTCTTCTAATGGATGTTCTTAAAAGTTCTCCCACCAATATCTTTGGTATCATAGATAATTCTTCCCACAGATGTATTATTGTTTGAAACTTTCAAAATGAGCTCTGGCCCTAGATGGTTCCATGTATTTTTAAATATATATATATATTTTTTTAAATCCTAGAAGTTCACTGAAAATAAGTTTAAAGTAATGTTATAGTTAGGTGTAACAAAAATATGATTTTTCGATTAGAAAAAACAGAGAAATTAACTGAGAAAACCAATGATTAAAGAAACGTTATAGTTAGGTAATTCCTCAGTGACAATGTTAACATTTTTAACTAAAAAAACACAGTAATTCACCAGTTATACTTAGCAGCGCTAACTATAACATATGTCCTCGCCATGCTATGTTTATGACCTCACATATGACATCATTCATGACATGTTCTATGACATAATTTATGACATCACTGATGACATTTCCAATTACATCATTAGTGACATCACAAATTACATCATCCAAGCTTCATTTTCCCGCATAATGCTGTATAAAATGCGATGGCTTTGCACGTAGTATAGTTCACATTCACAATCAAACACAGTTGGATGGGAAACCCTCACTGAGTACAGTGTTCAATGTGTATACAACTGTTCAGAGAAAGCCAAGACAGTGAATGCCAATTCCAGAGCAAATGCCCTAATAAGGACAGCTCTTATCTGTATCAAACCACTGACACACACTGACCCTACATTAAGAAATGAAGTTTGTATCAAAGGAGAACTGAGTACTGTAAACAGTGTTTACTCTATGGAAAGTGTTCTTTCGATACCACACTGTTTGCAAACAGTGAAACTCTCATGAAAAATAAACCACAGAGTATTGAAAATATTCTACTGAGAACACTGTACATTCTGTGCAACAGGTTTCAAAAACACTATTTGCTAAAAATAACCAAGGTCTAAAAGTGCTCAAGATAATACTACTGCACCCTTCATACTGTGGTGAAAACCCTAGATAGCTGTTTTACTGAAGCAAAACAAGCAGGAGTACATATGTTAGTACCTGGTGCACACATTCTTCCATGTTTAATATAAATTACCATAATGACACAATTCTCTCTAATAACTCAAGGCTTCATAAAAAAGTTAAGATCTACTACGCAGAATTTATCTCCTGTTGGAAACTTTTTCGGCAGAACCAAAAAGTTGTGTGGAGCGTAAAGAATACAAGACAACTGTCACTCACACACAGAGTTACTCATTAATGCAAATATTTATAACATGTTCAGTACCTCTACACAGCTATGGTGCATTAACCCCTTCGCTGCCAGGCCTTTTCCCCCCTCAGGTGCCAAACCTTTTTTTGGCTGTTTCGGCAATTCGCACTGAGGCCCTTATAACTTTTGTCCACATAAGTTACCCATGCCAAATTTGCGTCCTTTTTTTTCCAACATCCTAGGGATTCTAGAGGTACCTAGACTTTGCGGGTTCCCCTGAAGTAGACTTAGAAATTAGCCAAAATACAGTGAAAAATTCGTTTTTTTTAAAAAAAATGGAAAAGAGGGCTGCAGAAGAAGGCTTGTGTTTTTTCCCCTGAAAATGGCATCAACAAAGGGTTTGCGGTGCTGAAATCACTATCTTCCCACCTTTCAGGAACGGGCAGACTTGAATCAGAAATTCAAGTGTCATTTTCACTATGTGGACACATCAAAAGTATCAAATTCTAAACTACCTGGTTTTGTGGGGGGGGGGGCCTGTGTTTTTGGTCCTGGGCTCAGCAGCCATATAGGGAAACCTACCAAACCCGAACACTTCTGAAAACTAGACACCCAATGAAATCCATGGAGGTGTGACTTGTGTGGATCCCCCAATGTTTTCTTACACAGAATCCTCAGCAAACCTCAAATTTAGCCCCCAAAAAATCACATTTTCCCACATTTTTGTGTGGGATCACCCAATGTTCCCCTCAGTCTCCCGGTAACAATGATACCTCACTTGTGTAGGTGGGACAAGTGCCTGTGACAGGGAAGAGCCAAAAACATGTCGAAATTGAGGGGGAACCAAAGCGGGTCCAAAAGGGCAGTTTGAAAAAAAAAATTTAGGCTGACAAGTGGGGCAACATTTTTATCGGTATAGATGAGACAATGCTGGGTGGTAGGAATTTTATGGATTCCTGGAGATTCCGGAAGGTTCCATCACAAAAATATGGAAAAAATATGTGATTTCCTGCAAAGTTGGAGGTTTGCAGGGCATTGTGGGTAAGAAAATGGTACGGGGTGCATGTGAAGCACACCACCCTGGACTCACCCAGATGTTTAGTTTTCAGATGTGTCTAGGTCTTGTGGATTTTTCTAGATGGCAGCTTCCCAAAGTCCAAAAGATGCAGCTCTCACCATTCCAAGTGGGACGATTTTGAGAGATAGCCAAGCTCTCATGGCCCAAATGTAAAACCAAAACCCGAAATAATCAAATGTCCTCTTGCTTGCTGTGGAATAAGATGTTTTAGTGTGTGGGAGCAGTGTTTAAAGACTGTTACCCACTTCAGTTGGGGTGGGGGCATAATAACCATGCCCATACTGGTTGGTAGCCACCACCACACTATTTTTTTCGGGTGTGGATTGGCTGTAATTGCCCCATCTGCCCACTGGTGGGCAGAACAACTGTGGCCCCATTTATTTGGGGGGGGGGGGGTATGGCCATAAACCCACCCTCTTATTTTGAAAAAATAAAATCTTCCCTGTTCTCCGGTGGGCTTTCTGCCCTCCTTGGGGCAGATGGGCCTTCCAAAAATATGCCGATCTTTCCCTCAAGGGGAGCAGATATAGCCAACAGTAATATACCCCCATGGGGAGTGACCCTTTCCCAAGGGGCTGCCCCCCCAAACAAAACACACAGACACACACACCACTCCCTGGTGCCTAAGTGGTTTCTGCCCCCCCGGGGCAGATCAGCCTAATAGAAATAGGCCGATCTGCCCCCAAGGGGAGCAGAAATGGGCTAAAATAAATTTGCCCCCCAGGGGAGCGACCCTTGCCTAAGGGTTCGCTCCCATTGCGTGAAATTGGCGCAAAAAAATTCCCCGCTGCCTAGTGGTTTCTGCCCCCCTTAGGGGCAGATTGGCCTAATAAAAATTGGGGGCAGAAGTGGCCTAAAAGTAATTTTGCCCCCCGGGAGCGACCCTTGCCTAAGGGGTTGCTCCCCACATATAAAAACAAAAATAAACCAAAAAAATGTTATCCCTGGTGTCTAGGGGGTTTCTGCCCCCTCCCCCCCCCTGGGGAGGCAGAAATGGCCTAAAAATAATTTGGCCCCCTGGGGAGCGGCCCTTGTCCAAGTGGCCGCTCCCCTTATGAGTAAGTATAAAAAAAAAAAATCCCTGGTGTCTAGTGTGCATTTCTGCTGCCCGATCGCATCACATCACGATCGGGCAGCAGAAATGCTAGCAGAGACATGAAAGGAAAGGAAAGGAAACGCCTTTTCTTTCCTTTCATGCCTCTGCCTGCCCCCTGCTCGCGAGCGGAAGAGAAATGCTGAGCATTTCTCTTCTGTATTGCGCTGGAAGCATGCTTCCAGCATGATGGGAGGTGACCTCTGATGAGGTCAGCACGCGATCGCATGCTGACGTCATCAGACGTCACTGGGGGGATCAGGGGTGGAAAGGGAAGCAATTCCCCTTCCAGCCCTGCCATGGAGGGGTGGGGGCGCGGGCCTCGGGGGGAGCGCTAGCGTTTCCCCCAAGGGCCAGTACTAGGACGTAATGGTTACGTCTGTGGTGCCTCAGTGCCGCAGCTACGGACGTAACCATTACGTCCTTGGCGCCCAAGGGGTTAAAAGCACATGCTTTTGTAAGCACTTACACCCCTTAGCTGCAACCGAGCTGTGCACAATTACGTAGAATTAATATGGTAGTTACTTGCCACTATGTAAACTGCAAAACAAACTAGTACACTCATTGGATGATGTCATCAGTGATGTAATTTGAAATGTCATGAGTGATGTCATAAATGATGTCCTCAGTGATGTCATAGAACATGTCATGAATGATGTCATATGTGAGGTCATAAGCAGATCATGTCGGGGGCGCAAGTTATAATAAGCGCTGTTAACTTTAATTGGTGATTTATGTATTTTAGTTTTTAGTTCAAAATGTTAACGTTGTCACTAAGAAATTCACCCAACAATAGCGTTACTTTAACCTTTTGTTTAGTGAATATACAGACACACACACACTCTCTCGCTCTCTGTCTCTCCCTCCCACCCTCTCTCTCCCTTCCCCTTCTATCTCTCCCTTCCCACCTCTTTCTCCTCCTCCCTTTCTCTCCCCTCCTTCTCTCTCTCTCTCTCTCTCTCTCTCTCTCTCTCCTCCTCCCTCTCTCTTTCTGAAGAATAGTCCACAGATTTTCAGATCTTTATCCGTTAGGTGCAATATCTGTGACTGCTGGTTGAAACCTGAACTGGTTTTCCGCTTTTTTTTTCCAAAGTATGTTCAACAAGTCCGTTTGACCTCCAAAATATAGTTTTTTGTGTTTTAACTTTGAAACATGATGAGAAGAATTATAATGTAAAACATGTTTTTTTCAAATGATTGTCTTGCAGCAACAAGTAAGAGCTGATTACTCTTGTGGGGTCACGCAGGCTGGACCGCCACACAGGCCAGTAGGAGAATCCTTAGTGGAATGTGTCAATGCCTTGGTGGGCTGAGGAATCCGAGCTCATCCAGCCTCAAAAACTGCTAGGAATCAGGAACATGCAGCCTGAAAAAAATAGGAACAAATACATTAAGCAAAAACATTACAGGAACAAAAATAGAAACTGAATAAAGAATCTGGCACAAAAAAGAAACCAGAAGCATTTTGACGCACAGCTCACCCAAACTCAGCCCTGTTTAGGTCGCAGCCTTGCAGACAGCACAGATGTCAGGTTTGCTAACAACATCTTGGGGACATTCTGCTCATTGCTTGCCATTGGTTTTGTGGTTTGTGACTCACAATTTCTTGCTTTCCATTTGGTGGCTTTATTTGTTTTCGGCTGTCCAGCTTGAGGTCGTACCTTCCACTGCCAAAATCTTAATTACAGTATCTTTCCGAGCCACCCCTTTCTGAAAAGAGGCCTTTAAATTATGTTCTTTTCTCATCACATTTGCTGTGCATTCAAAGATTGAGGTCAAATGTCAGGCTCTGTCTTCCGACAGCGCTTATTTACTTTTCTTTCCCTGACTTCAAAGTGAGAGAATTTATGTGGTAATCTTGCTGGATACTGTGGGTAGGAAAGGTTTTTTTTCTAGCAGATGACAACATTTAAATGAGCTGTGTAAGTATTTCAGAATATATCAGAATTAGAAACACAAATGCAGCATTTTTTTATTTTATTTCTGAAGTGTGTTGGGAACACATACTTTATAATATGATCAAACAAATCATTACACTAGGTGATGCAATTTCCATACATTTTCATCTGTGCACTGCATAGTTTTGTTAGTTAAACTATATGTCTGTGCAAGTGTAATGGTCATTTCAAATAAATATGTGTTGTCTGTAATGGTAGTGTGCTACCGCTACAGCATCCATTTTAGGACATCCTCATTCCTCACTCCTCATCCCTACTTCTTATCCTTGCTTCTCATCCATCATCCCTACTTCTCATCCATCATCCCTACTTCTCCGCTATCATCCCTGCTTCTCTTCCATTATCCCTACTTCTCATCCATCAACCCTAATTCTCATCCATCATCCATCATCCCTTCTTCTCATCCATTATCCCTCCTTCTTATCCATCATCCCTGCTTCTCTTCCATCATCACTACTTCTCACCCCGAGTCTCATCCCTGCTTCTCACCCATCATCCCTACTTCTCATCCATCATACATCATCCCTACGTCTCCTCCATCATCCCCGCTTCTTCTCCATTATCCCTACTCCTCATCCATCATACATCATCCCTACTTCTCATCCATCATTACTACTTCTCATCCATCATCCCTACTTCTCATCCAACTCATCTCCTACATCATCCCTGCTTCTCATCCATCATCCCTACTTCTTATCCATCATCCCTGCTTGTCTTCCATCATCACTACTTCTCACCCCGAGTCTCATCCCTGCTTCTCACCCATCATCCCTACTTCACATCCATCATACATCATCCCTACGTCTCCTCCATCATCCCTGCTTCTCCTCCATTATCCCTACTCCTCATCCATCATACATCATCCCTACTTCTCATCCATCATTCCTACTTCTCATCCATCATCCCTACTTCTCATCCATCTCATCTCATACATCATCCCTGCTTCTCATCCATCATCCCTACTTCTCATCCATTTTACATCATCCCTACTTCTCCTCCATCATCCCTGCTTCTCATCCATCATACATCATCCCTACGTCTCATCCATCATCCCTGCTTCTCTTCCATCATCCCTACTTCTCCTCCATTATCCCTACTCCTCCTCCATTATCCCTACTCCTCATCCATCATCCATACTTCTCATCCATCATTCCTACTTCTCATCCATCATCCCTACTTCTCATCCATCATGCATCATCCCTGCTTCTTATCCATCATCCCTACTTCTCACCCATCATACATCATCGCTACTTCTCATCCATCATCCCTGCTTCTCATCCCTCATCCCTGCTTCTCATTCATCATCCCTACTTCTCATCCCTCATACATCATCTCTGCTTCTCATCCATCATCCCTACTTCTCATCCATCATATATCATCCCTACGTCTCATCAGTCATCCCTGCTTCTCTTCTATCATCCCTACTTCTCCTCCATTATCCCTACACCTCATCCATCATCCCTACTTCTCATCCACCATCCCTACTTCTCATCCATCATACATCTTCCTTTCTTCTCATCCATCATTCCTACTTCTCATCCCTAATCCCTGCTTCTCATTCATCATACATCATCCCTACTTCTCATCCATCATCCTTACTTCTCTTCCATCATCCCTACTTCTCATCCCTCATCCCTGCTTCTCATCCATTCTTCTTTTCCATCATCCCTACTTCTCATCCATCATTCCTACTTCTCATCCCTCCTCTCTGCTTCTCATCCCTACTTCTCATCCATCTTCCATTATTCCTACTTCTCATGCCTCAGCCACATTCCATACTCCTCATCCCTCAGTCATTCCAACACATTTTCAGTTTTGTGAAACACACTTTCATGCTGAGTGGCTGGCAACAGCTAATCAGAGTTATGAGAGAGGCCTGCATTCTATTTAACTGAAAAACAGCCTTCTCATTGCATGTGCTGGGTGAAGGTGGAGGAGAGCAAATGCAACTGTGTGTTTGTTTCCAGTGAATTCAAGGCTGTACAGCATTTCATTTTATTCAACTAAGTATACATCTTCACCCAGCACATGCTATGAGAAGGCTGCTTTTCAGCAAAATTCAATGCAGGCCTCTCTCATAACTCTGATTGGCTGTTGCCAACCAATCAGTGTGAAGGTGTATTTCACAAAACTGAAAATGTGTGGGTATGACTGAGGGATGAGGAATGAGGAGTAGGGATGATGGATGAGAAGCAGGGATGAGAAGTAGGGATGATGGAAGAGAAGTATTGATGAGAAGCAGGGATGAGGGATGAGAAGTAGGGCTGATGGAAGAGAAGTAAGGATGATGGATGATAAGTAGGGATGATGTATGATGAATGAGAAGTAGGGATGATGGGTGAGAAGTAGGGATGATGTATGATGGATGAGGAGTAGGGATGATGGATGAGAAGTAAGGATGATGTATGATGGATGAGGAGTAGGGATGATGGATGAATAGTGGGGATGAGAAGTAGGGATGATGTATGAGAAGTAGGGATGATGTATGATGGATGAGAAGTAGGAATGATGGATGAGAAGTAGAGGTGATGGAAGAGAAGCAGGGATGATGAATGAGAAGTTGGAATGGTGTATGATGGATGAGAAGTAGGGATGATGGATGAGAAGCATGGATGAGAAGTAGGGATAATGGTTGAGAAGCAGGGTTGAGATGCAGGGATGATAAGTAGGGGTGATGGAAGAGAAGTAGGGATGATGGATGAGAAGTAGGGATGATGTATGATGGATGAGCAGTAGGGATGATGGTTAAGAAGTAGGGATTAGGTATGGTGGATGAAAAGTAGGGATGATGGATGAGAAGCAGGGATGAGAATTAGGGATGAGGAGTGAGGAATGAGGATGTCAGCATGAATACTCCATTCCACTCTACTCTGCACCACTCCACTATACACTTCTCCATGCCACTGCACTCTGCACTACTCCACTCAGCGCCACTTCATGCTATGCCTCTCTACTCTACCCTGTACCACTCTAATCTATGACAGCACACTCTTTGCCATTCTACTCTACATCACTGCACTCTGTGTTGCTGCACTCTATACCACTCCAGTCTAAGCCACACCAAACTACTTGTACAACTCCACTCTAAGCCCCTGTAGCATATGCCACTGTACCCTGCACCACTCTGCAATATTGCACTCTACGCCACTGCACTGTGTGCCAATACACTCTATGCCAATGAACTTTATTCTGTAACTCTCAAGTCTAGGCCCCTGCACTCTACACCAATCCACTGTTCGCCACTCTAATCTACTCTGCACCACTGGACTCTATGCCACTGCACTCTACATCACTTTACTCTACACCATTACACTATGCCACTATACACAATAGCACTCTAGCCTGCACCACTGCATTCTACGCCACTTTACTCTAACACAATCTACTCTATACCACTGTACTCCACTGTACTCTTAACCACTGGAATCTATGCCACGCAATTTTTAACCACTGCACTCTATGCCAATGCACTCTACACAACTGCACTCTGTCACTGCACTCTACTCTGCATCAATGTACTCTATGCCGCTGCTCTCTATGCCACTCTACTCCAATCTATACCATGCACTCTGACACTCTACTCTGCAGCACTGCACTCTCCACCACGGAACTTTACACCACTCTACTCTGCACTACTCCACTCTGTGCTACTCCACTCTGCGCCACTGCACTCTACGGCACTATACTCTACTCTGCACCATTATATGCTATTCTACTCTGCACCACTCTAAGCCACTGCACTCTCTCCACTTGCTCTACTCTGCACTCTACACCCCTGCACTCTATGTCACTCGATTCTACTCTGTGCCACTGCCCTCTAAATCACTCAGATCTATGCCAGTCCTCTCTGCACCACTCTACTCCACTGCACTCTTTGCCACTCGACTCTGTGCCACTCTACTCTCTGCCATTGCCCTCTGCACCACTGCCCTCTGCACCTCTGCATTCTACTATGCACCACTCTAATCTACGGCACTGCATTCTACAACACTGCATTGTACGCTGATTAATTCAATGCCAGTGCACTTTATGCCACTATACTCTGCAACATTCTACACCAATGCACTCTACACCAATCCATTCTACTCTGACACTCCAGTGTATGCCACTCTATGCGACTCCATACTATGCCATTCCAGTACGCAACACTCTCCGCCACTGCACTGTACAACACTACTCCACACTTCGCCATTCCACCCTACGACACTAAACCTCACTCTCCTCTTCCCACTAACTTTTAGTCATGCTGAACAGCAGCCACACGGTTCTACAACATGGCTAAAACACATTGGCAAAGCCAATAGCTCTTGCATAGGCGAGACCTATTGGCTTCCCCAATGCTTGTCATAATAGGAGTGGGCCAAAAAGAGGAAACAGGAGAGACAGGAAGAAATGCTGCCATATTAGATTGAACAGACAGTACATATCTTATAAAAGAAGGCACCAACTTGAATTGGGCTGAATGAATAAGCTCTGCTTCTAAGATGGTGGCAACCAAAAAAACAAAGTTTCACTCAATAGGTCCAGTAACAGATGCCTGTCAATAAAGGTTCTAGTAAATGTGACCCTGGAGAACTCTCAGATAAGTGCTCTCTCTATACACATCCTCCCCTTAGTTGTCAACACAAAAGATGCTCAGCAGACTCCACAGTGATGCTGACCCTCCACTCTGGAAGACAGCTTCAGACTACTTCTCACTCCAAAGCGTGATTCATCGAAAGCATGCAATCAATAGTAGTTCTTGATAGGTGGAACGCAAGTCCCTTGTGGGCAAGTAACGCTTCATTCTCTGGCACAAATATTTGGGGTCTTTTCCCTGCACTGCTCTATGAGTTAAGCAGCAGATTTTGAAAATAATAATCTTTTATCCTGGTAACCAGTTCGTAGGAGCAGCATAGAGGCCGTTCTAGGGGGCTGATTGCAGATCAGAAGTGCAGTTGTGTTTTGCACCCCCTGCAATTTCGACAGTAGGGCCTCATTGGCAGATGCGGGTAGTGCATTCCCATAATCCAGTCGGCTCACCACTAAGGCCTGTACCAGAGTCTTTCTGTGAGAGGAAGAAATGGCAGAGCTTTCTTCAGTAAGCATAATGTATGAAAGCAAGTGCTTTTGTGGATAAAACTTTATATTTCATAATAAGGTCCTGATCTACCCTTACTCCAAGGTTTTTTACAACCCTATAGGACGTTGGGGCACACCTAATACCATCGACCACCAATCTGGATTCTATAGATATTGCGCTTTTCCAAACAGCATTATCTCCAATTTCCCTGGATTCAGTTTAAGAAAATTGTCCAGCATCCATCGTGCGATGGCTTTTATTCCTGCTGAAAAGTGATCCTTCATCTTTTCAATATCTTTATCAAAGGAGATGACTAGCTGGGTGTCATCTGCATATGACAAGATATTTAATCCATATGGTTTAATAACCTTTGCCAATGGAGCCACATAGATGTTAAATAATGTAGAGCTAAAAGGTGAACCCTGTGGTACCCCTTTGTCAACCTGCCTAGGGCGTGTGTATTGTGTAGAAAGAGTTGCCATTTTAAGTCAATGGTGGTTTGCATTTGTTGACTACTCGCATAAGCCTCTTCATAAACTACCTAATGGCTTTTAGCTTCTCTTTTACCAGGTATTGTCCCACCGTCAGTAGTAGTTGATCCATACTGGGGGTGAGACTTTGGGCCAGATGTACAAAGCTTTTTTTTTTTTAAAGCATTTTAATGTACAAAGCACTATTTTTGATTCCGTAACCTATTACAGAATCACAAATTGGGTTTGCGAGTCGGAATTAGGAAGGGGCATGTACACAGCATCTTTTCCTAATACCGAATCACAGTTTTATGTGTGAATGTTTTATGACCGAAATTAGGTTGCAAAACATTTGCCTTTTGCCACCACTTTAATTAGGTGGTAACCCATTCGCAAATGAGAAGGGGTCCCTTTGAGAATGCTTGGAAAAACATTTTTTAAGAGCATGCAGGGGTCCCAAGAACCACTGGGTACTCTTAAAAATGAAAAGAAAACTTTTAATTTTTGTTTTTCTTTTTGTTTTTCTTTATGGAAAATGGCTGCATTAAAAGAAAATGCTTTATTGAAAAGCAATCACAGACACATTGGTCTGCTAACCCCAGCAGACCACATCCCTGTGATTTTTGCGATTTCCAATCGGTCGCAAAGCGAGCCCTACTTCATGAATATTAATGAGGTAGGTCTAATTGTGACCCACTGGGAATCGCAGAAACTGTAAAGCACACTTTCGTAAATGGGTGTTTGCGATTACCTAATAGTGAATTTGCAAAAAATCGCTATTTGGTAATCACAAACCTGTCCCTACGTTAATCTGGCCCTATGTCTTGAAGTTGTCAATAGTTACATTTGGCATGGCTCATACTGGGGTAGGTGCCAAATCACAAGAGTGATATTGTGCTTTGAACTGAACTAAAAAAAGAGATTGTCAGTAGACAGAAAAGGCCCATTGGGTACAACAATAGATTCTTAATTCAGGGCCTAAAATATCTGCCCAAATTCCTTGCTTTTTCTGTGCAAGACCCTAGATTCAGATATTGAATTGTGGAGTGGTACATCTTAGGCTCATGGCCCAGAGACACTTGTTTTAGACAAACCATGCGACCACTGAGCCAGGTGGGTGAAGAGATGACATTGAAGGGCCAAGGTGAGGAGCAGGGATTGCTTAACTGAAGCTAGCTGTGATGACTCTGAAGCAGGTACTGGGATTTGAGGGTGCGCACAGAGGAATGGAGAAGGGAATAGGTTCTAAGAGTGGTATAACTGCTCTGAGAAGAGTGAGGATTGGCACTGCAGCACAGTTATAGCCAAGGATGTTTCTGTTGTGATGTCTTAAGGTCTATAGAAGGGTTGTGTGCCATTTGTGTTCTGTTCTGTGTTTAAAGAGAGATGGGAGTTCTATATTAGAGCTGAAACCTGGCTTTTGTGTCCTTGTCTATGGGAGTAAAGTCTTGCAAGAGTTGCCTTCCTGCCTTGCCCCTGGTATGGTTCCTGTCAGAAAGTTGTTTACATATTATCAGTGTTGTGAAGGTAAACGGACTGAAGAAGAGGAAGTAAATGTGTAGTGGTGAGAGTGAGTCACCCGTTACTACTTCCCTTCCAGACCAAGGCGGCCATGCCTCAATTTCGAAAGCTAAAATTAACCAGGCATCAAATATGACCACTATAAATAGTCCCTATCGTAAACCTAGGTCTGATATCTCAAGTTGGAAAGTAGTTAACAACGTAAAGTTGATGATGTATGTATGTGTGACGGTGATTGTGCGTGAAGGTGAGAGCACTAGAATCGAAGCTCTAGAATTGGGTCTGAGAGCCGAAGTAGTTATGACTTCCTGGAGAAGGGTATAATGTCCTCGCTCTGTGGCAAGTGCTTCTGCTGGAGGTCACCACCACTTATTTCTGGGGATGCTGACTACTCTCCAGCCCTACCATATGCTGATTTCATATTGCAGTCTCATTCTTCTGATTTTGACAAACCATGGTCCAGCGCTCATCACTTCCAGTCCACACAGATCTAGTGCCAAGGCTGCTTGAGACTGAGAAGCACCAGCTACCTATCTACTGTACGAGGGTCCAACGCAGCCAGTGGGATGGCATGATGGCAACAATGACCTCCAGGCATTTCATTGAGACTTCACTTTACAGCCTAGATTGCATGGACCAACTGCACTGTTCTCATAATTATATCAACACTGCTGCTCCACTAACACCCACAGTGTCTCAGCCACTGCATGGTCTATGATCAGCCGCATCCTGATGGAACTCCACTGGCTCCTCTTTTCAGCCCGTACCATCTTCAAAGCTAGTTGCATCATTTACAAACCCATCACACCTAGCACCCCACTCCCCCGTTTATCTTGCAGACAAGCTCCGCATCTCTGATGGTTCTCGGCACACCTGCAGCTATGACACATTCAGACTGCAGACTCAGAAATGTAAAAAAAAAAAAAAAGACAGCAGACCTTTTCCATCAATGTTCCCAGAGTCTGGAACAACATCCCCGTGTCCATCAGGACCACCCCAACGCTGCTCCAATGTAGGAAAGAGTTGAAGACTCACCTCTTTATAGAACGCCATGTCACAATACATTAACCGTCCACAACTCAGCTTCCTCTCCTATTACTCGCCGACTTTAACTGGCCTTTAACTATGTACAGTGATACACTGCCTTTTGGCTTGGTTTGCACTAAAGAAAAAACATATGCATACATAGCGGCATATTTACAAGCCCCTAACGCCACCAGAGCGTCACTTTTTTTTGATGCTCTGATGGCACTGTGCCCTGCGCCATATTTACATGGTGGCTTTAAGTCACTTTTTGTGGCTTAACGTTGCCTTGTAAATATGGGCCCCCGATGCACTTTTCTGTGGCAGAGGGGCGTGCAATGGATGTTGCTGTGGGTGTACAGATGCAACACCCATTGCTTTTTGATGCTGCCCCAGATTTACAAGGAAACGTAAATCTGAGGCACTGCCAAAACCTAACGCCGCCCCAGGGGTGGCGTTAGCATGGCACAACAAGGAAAAAATACTTTTATTTCTCCTACAAATTTTTGCTTTTTCTATGTGTGCTGCATCCTGCAGCACACATAGAAAGAGCAAAAGGTCATTCCTGCACATGGATAATCATTCCCTGCAATGCAGGCACCCTTGCACTATGGTGCAGGGGTGCCTGCATTGGTGCTAGGCAGCTAAATTTAGTGCAGGGTTAATCGAAACACATGGGTGCGCGGTATTTTTGTAAACACAGCACATCCCCAATGTTAAGTTGGCGATCGAGGAAAATCTTACTCCAAACCACCTCCCAGCGAGATTTCTCAATGAGGGCAGTCGTGGGTGGTCGCTAACGCTTGTGTTGAGAAACCTTCCGTTCGTGTTGAGGAAGCTGCTGCTCGAGTAGAAAATCTACTCAAGTAGCAGAAAAGAAGCAGCACCCTACTGTGCTGCACATGGTGCCGTTCGTGCTGATTTTTCAGCGCGGGCCAAAACACCTGGCTCTAAAAATCAACATCAACGGCGCAACCTAACCCACTCGGCTGCTTGCGGAACTCCGCATAGCGTGCCTAAGTTTTTTGGTCACTTCGCGCAGTTCGTTATACGGAACTCCGCGAACTCCACCCAGGCCTACTATTTATCAAAAGGCAAGTTTTATATTTCACAATGAAATGTCTGTGTCTTCAAAAAGTAGAAGACCTATCTTTCACAAAATATTATTGCATATCAGAATTATATTTAAAGTTGATTTTAAGGGACAATTAATGCAGAGTTTTAATGCCTAATTGATGATATTGGTTGCTTAGTACCATGCACTGCTATGACTTGTGTGAAGTAATTGAATCTTCTGTAGTGAGCAGACATTCTGAGATATCACTGTCTGAGGTTCCGGCATGTCAGATTGTTTAGCCTGCCTGCTCTCTGATCGTGTAAGCTCTATATAGTTGAGAAGTAGTTCTGCTGTATGGGACTGTAGGATTTGTCTATCACTGTTGCAAAAGATTGTGAGACTTATATAACTTTTTCCAGCTTGCCCATTTCAAACAGATTAGAAGGAGCCATATATATTTTGATAATGATTGGGTATTCAAAATTGCATAATCATAGTTTATTTCCTTGCCAGTACTACAAAGTGTTCCTTTCCCAACGTTAAGAGAAATTGTTCAGACCAGTGGTTCCCAAACTTTTGACTTATGTGTTTCCCCACTTTATAAGTACTGGAACCCGGGGACCCCCACAGAATCATTATTGGAATCCGGGGCCCCCCCAATAAGTCATTACTGAAAGCTGGGGACCTAATCTGTTAACATTAAATTTTCTAAGCAATCACGGACCCCCTGAGGAGGCTTTGCGGACGCCCAGGGGTCCCCAGACTGGTTGAAGACAATCCATTGTTATGTCACCAGTGTCCCAAAACTTCTTGGGGTTGGCGAGGCTTGCTTGAAACACTGCATAATCATTGTAATCGTTCATTAGTGTCACTTGAAAACATTTTTGTTTATTGTGCAGAAATGTTCACCATTTGGTGTTCTTTTTTCTCAAAATGTCCACGCGTGGACCAGCCTGGATCCTCCTATAACAGGCATGGTCCAATGGAAGTTCATCCATCACTGCTTGCAGGCGGGTCTCATGCTAGCACCAGAGATGGTGGAAGCCCGAGTGGTGGAAGTGAGTGGTCCCAGCAGTGGCATGGACAGTGCCCCTTTAAACATTTTTTTAGCCATGGCACCTATGTTTTTTTATAAATCAGGTATTGCACACATACATGCACCTGCATTACTCAGACTGTGGCCACACTAGGGGCACCACTGCCCAATATAAATTAAAACTATAGTCTATGAGAGATATCTGTCATTTGTGGGGAGATCCTATCTCTTTGCCTATATTTTAGCAATATTAATTTGCTTCAGCCATTGCTCTAGAAACTCTCCATGAATGTCCTGTAGCACAGTCCACTGCGATAAACTATAACATGAACAGGAGTACAGAAATCAGTAGGTGAGTTGGAAGGTTGGTGGTGTCACCACCCCGCCCCTTTGGCACCACCAATACCACCTCTACCTCCCAAGTCACTTCACCTTTTCCTGGGCCCCAGTTTACTTACCTTTTCCCCTATCCCTCTCTGGCCCAGGTACTTGTCTCAAGAATCTCACCTCGCTTTCTGATAGTATAGAAACTAGCCCTCTGGCCCACTTTTCCATCCTCCTGCTTGAGCTGAACCCATCTGAAGCCCACCCATGTATTTTCACATCTTTTCCTCTTCCCATGTTAACCACCATGACCCTCTCTTCTCTTCCAATAACTCACATTTCCTCCACACCTCTCCAGACCCAACACCTCACCTTGTACCTTTATCAAGCCCTGCTAACACTGTAGAAGCCCATCCACTCTCCTCTCTCTCTTCCTCGCTCTCTCTGTGTCTTTCTCTCTCTCCCTTCTGCTCTTTATAATGGCTCTCAGATGTCTCTCAGAGTATTTCGTGCCTCAGTTGGTTGTTCTGTTCATGTCGTAGGTGGTCGTATGAGGTCAGGGGCCAATGCTGTTGGTTCTAGATGCCAGTGTCAGTCTCCTCCCATGCTTCCTCTGGCATTCCCACCAGACCATAGGTCTGGGAACAGACCCTTGCTTGCTTGAGCATCTTTGCAGGGCTGTCTCAACATGCAATCTAAGACATGACTGTGCCTATTGCCCTCCAGATTCTTCTTCGTGCCCAGGTGGTAACAAGGATATGTCATCCTACACATACTAAGATGCCAGTCTGGTTATGGCTATGAAGAGTAGAGCAACCTGCAGTATACCAGAGCACTTGTTTTCAGCATGACCATGACCTATAATGACCAGCTCAGTCTTACAGACCAGTTGGGATAGTCAGACATGGGCCTTTCTTGAATACTAACATATTATGTGGGGGGTCTCAAAGTGGGAAAGCATTCTTTGATGAGATATATTTGAAGTGACTGTGTACTGTTGCCAAGGTCAGTGTTCCCGCCTACAACACAACGAAGAGCAGGTTTGCCATTGCCTGCGTCAATCTAACAGCAGGCAAAGAATGGTTTCCTAGGTTTTATAAACATGTGTTATTTCAGTAGCCAGATCAAGGGTCCTCTGTATCCTAATTTGCTTTGGATCAAAATAGGAGGTCCCTGAAGCTTCTCACATTATCCCAGTTATGTGCCATATTCACAGAGAAGCACAGGACAGCAGAACTGGAGATGCTTGGAGCATTACTCAACTTTGAGGTGATCACATGTGAAAAAAGTCAGAAGGATTTGCATTTGTGCCTTTTGAAGATGGTCCAGGTTTCTCCACACTTGCTCAGATGTTACTCCAGGCATCCCCAAATCTGGTACAGTGCACTTGCTGCGACTAATAAATAAGACAGATGCTGTGAATCCAAGGTACACCAGGTCTCTCCCCTATCAGTCCATAAAACATATTTGTGAATTATGACCAATGCATTGAAAGTCACGACAAATATAAGGTTGATGTGAACAGTGGGATGTCGTGTAATCACTTGAAGACAATGGAGTGGCAGAGGTTAAAAAATGGTGAATATAGACCATCTTTTCTCCATTCCAATGTCTGTTTTACAATTCTACCTCCTTAACTCAGAACATTCAGTGGGTGAAAAGATCTAATAGCATTATATGACTTGTAGCTCAAACTAAGATTAAAGTCCCTCTCCCTCGTTACAGATCCATGCCTGCACTTCCTGGATAGTCCTTTTGTGACTAGTACAGCCCTCAGTCTATCTAACGTGCCATTTTGAGTGGAGAACATAAACTCAACATATACATGTTCGGAAGTGGAATTCTTACTCATATTTGAATATATGAAAAGAGCATTGACAAAGCCAATAGGTCTTGCTGGCATTCGGAGTCCTGTCCAAAACATTTAAAAAGCCTGCTGTAGTGGAACAAAAACTAAAATTGTTGCTTTATGTATACAAAGCATCTCTGAGTCAAAGAATTGCATGTGTGGTGATTTAGTCAAGCCAGACCCAAATGTGTAGACCCCATCAAAATAATAGAGAGGAGCAGAGAAGAGGGGATGGAAAGCTGTGTTGTGTCAGAGTGGAATAGGACTGTGGAGAGAGAACAGCCATGGAAGTCAATGACAAATGACAGTGGAGAATGGGAAAGAGCAGCAATTGCAATAGCAAGCTAGGGCGAAGGGTGCCCACAGCAATGTGGTGGCGCGGGCACACACGACAAATCACAAAATGACAGGAAAGCCACAAAGGCAGTGCCACAGTGTGGTGAGAGGAGTGAGACAATACCTGAATAGACAGTGAACTGCACAGGGGGGCTCGGGGGGAGTCTGCAAAATTGTGCCACCTAGTATGGGTGCAGGGAGATGAGCAATCACCATAGTCAGTCACAGGCCAACAAAGCCTTCACAGGAGCCCACTCTTTGCAAGGGTTCTAGCCTTTAGTTCCCCATTATGAAACCACACTGCTCCAATAGAAACCATTGGTCCAATCAATGTACTACCTCTCTCTCAATTAATACTACTAAACCCTACATAGAAACTCAAAAAAGGGAGTACAAATGGATTAAGAATACATTAAACATATCCCTAAAAAACATTACTAATGCAATTAATGATCACACCCCTCCAAACCAAACACCACAAAATGTCACTGGCCCGGTAGAAAACTGCAACTCGCCCTTCCTGACAGCAATTATCCCTCTAACCACAATATCCGAAAAATAAATAAGAAAAGACATGCCAAACAGTTGTTCACATCTTTATCAATCTCAGGAATACTAAACAAACATTCAGGCTGGATCACAAAAACACAACTATCATTCCTACATGTCCTCGGTGGTAAGTAAGGCAGTGCTTGGTGCAAGCAGTTTGTGCCACTGTCTAGTGAAAGCATGCTTGTGGATGTGGTAATGTGTAACAAGAATATTACTTGTGTTGTAATTTGTTATAGTGGTGAAGTGTTATGGTTTTGAACTGCATTATTGTGGTGTGCTATTATTGTGTTGTACTGTTGTTGTGCTATGTTGTTTTTAATGTTTTGTTGTGACGTGCCGTGTTGTGTTTTTGTTTGGTTCTTATTTTGCTTTGGGTTATGTCATTGGGATGCGTTCAGTTTTGCTCTGTAATTACTTTAGAGGTGTCAACAAATGCTGCTACATTTCCAGTCAAAAGCTGCCCAATCCTTTAAAGATTTAGTGATGATCAACCACTTACTACTGTCTGAGATGGTAAAATATAACAGTTTCTGCACTTTAACTATTTAAAACATGAGTCATCCAAAAACTGTTTAGCAAACACTGGTCCAGATTTACAAAGATGCCAGGCAAAACAGTGCAGCACCCAAAGTTGCTGCACTTTGTTGTGTGACAAGAAGAGAGCAGGGGAGCTCCATATCTTCAGAGATGTGGGACTCTTCCCCCTCTCCGCACACACCTTTGCACCATAGAGTCTAGCATAGGTTTGGTACTGGAAGGCTACCCTTCCAGTACAAAAATACTATGCCTTGACAAAAGTTAAACTGTTCCCTACTTTGCATGTGTGCTGTACAGTGCAGCACACATGCAAAGTCAGAGAAGAAAGGAGAAATAACAGTATCTCAAAATGGTGTTATTTTGTGACGCAAATCCCTGTCTACAATTGTTAGTAGATAGGGTTTTGTGCAAGAAAACTTGAGTGGTAGCATGGGGATGCTCATGTACCACCCATGTAACGCCCTCTGACTCAGAGTAACGTAAAGCAGCACTCTTACCTTGATGAAATGTATACCTTCCAGGTACTCAGATGTCGAGATAACAATAGTAAATCTATACTTCCATAGATGCACTTACCTTACAACATTTGTCTTTGACATTCCAGCTACAATATTAAGGTATCATGGTGTTCATGTACTCAATATTCCAGACTACAATGCCAGAGCAACAATGCATAATTTTTTTTAAATCGTTGTTAACACGTTTTCTTGTTTTATAGATATAAATGATACCCAAAAACAGATAGAGAAAAAACATTTTTGGGCACAGGAACAATGCATTCACTCAAGTATCGCAAAGGACCTGCGTGATATGATTTTCATTACCATATGCCCTCATGGCACTAAAGTGAAAGTTCATTGAATGAAAGACATTATCCTGTTCCCAAGTTGCCATAAGCCACTCAGATGCCCACCTCGTGTCATTTTAATGCTCCAGCAATCCTAAGATTTCCTAGCACTTCCTTCAAGTCATGCCATGGTATTTTCTCCATGGAGCCCCAACTTTTGTTGATTTTTTGGGGGTATTCACTTCATGTGTAAGTTTTTCTGTATGCTTCCATGCACCAGTCCATATCTGGCAACAATTTTCAAATGTGGGCGGGTTGCCACTACCCACCTTTGTTAAAGGTATCTCTTGATGTCAACCAAGCCCAAACTAACAAAAACTGGTAACACCTCAGAAGGTCTTGACGGTATCCCACACCTAGTTTTCCTGTAACTATCAAAGTTGCAGGGTAATTTTTTACACTTTCACCATCATTTTTGTCTGTCTGCAACCAAAAGTGTTGAACAATAGGGCATTCCCACAGTAAATTTATGAAGATTCCTTTAAGGCATGTGTCTGCCTAAGGATGACCGATCACCCAAATCTACAAAGTTCTGTCCTTGAGTAATATGCTCTATAAAGGGCTTTCAGTGGGACCAGATATCGACCCAATCTAATGGACGCTGCTTTAGGACAAGTCAATGTCACCTGGTAGATTGTGTCATCTAACTTGGTTCAATCCCCCTCCCAATGTGACTGAAGGGTAATGATTGTTTGTGGTGTTGTTAACTAGAGTGTTGTATATTAAAGATAACACATTTTTTTAATGAATTCTGACCTTCAAAAGCCTGGTTTCTAGGAGTGATTCTTCAGGATTATCTGCAACCCTACTCTCCCCCATTTACCTTTGCCCTCCTTCTCGGATCTACTTCAAACCTGAAATTCCTCAACTGGGCTTAGCATGCTGAGAGCCTGCCAAATTTCATAAAATTCATCCAGGTTCATTACAGAGCACTAAAGTTATTAACTGATGAACTAATTTTTGCCTCAACCCTTAATTGTGTCCCTCCTCCCCGATGAATCTGCACAAAACTTGCCAAAGCCAAAAAATTGTAAACATGCTAAATTTCTGCCAAATTTCATGCAGATTTGTCAAATGATGCTGTAGTTATTAGCAAATCAACATGTTTTGCCCCTTCCCTTCTGAAGTGCCCCGGGTGAATCTGCATGAATACAAAATTTTTATACAAAGAGCAATCTAATCAAGTTAAGCCACTGCCTTTTTTTGTGCAAATTAGTCAAATAGCACTAAAGTTATGGGTAGATCAAAAATACAACTTTTCAACTGTCAAGATATCTCAAATGTTTAATCTCTCATTGCCAGCCCAAGAATCTATTTGAATGCTAGTTTCTCAATAACTACCTAATGGATTTACACCAAATGAGCAAAAGCATAATCCCTGAGTAAAGTTCTCACTTTGTGGCAAGTTTGGTGTAATTCTGTCCAGCTGTTTTCTCTATTGCACAGCAAAGAAACCCCTTGGAATTAAAATGAGAACTGGCACTTTTGGGACTCTCCTTTGCTTGCGCTAGACAGCTTTGTGCAAAACGTACTATAATAGACCCACAGTGGATTAACATTTTTGGGAAACATTTATAGGGACAGATTTGTCAAATGGTGCCAAATTTATTAAGAAAACAAGAACTGTTTTTTTATTGAAACTCAGCCTTAAGTATAACTACACTGGCATTGTAGCTGCCTGTATAATGTGCATATAGGTATATTTACATATGTATATATATTTATATTACAATTTGGTGTCTTTATTTCACAAAAAGCTGTGGCACAGCGAACTGTGAAAAATGAAAATATTTTTTCACAGTTGCCTGTGAAATATGGATTTCATTACCATAATGACAGCCCTCAAACCACTGTGCAGAGCTTTAACACTGTTCAGGCTACTGAGATTAGGTGGCACAGGGGAACAAAGTTTACCACAAGGTTATTGAAATTATGTGGCAAAGCATGCAAATCATGCAGCACAATCTATGTCAGTATCATGTTCATCAATTGGAGAGAAAGAGTATTTTTATGAAAACTGCAAATTGTCCGAATTGTGTGACACGTATAGTAACCACATAATTATACATTAATCACTGCAGTCACAGAATCACTGAAATCCAATGCCCCTCTCCATTGCCCATTGTTTTATGGACAATTTTTTCAAGAAAGATAAAGAAACTCTAAACATTGTAATTCCAATCAGTGCCCAATGTTAGCTGCTCTTTGAAGAACACAGCCTTTTCAAGCTAACAACCCCAAATAAATGCCCCGAAATAAATATGTAATATAAAAATACATAACTGGTACTGTGAGTAAAAGGTCCTTTTTGTGTATCTCGGGGTGCTGGTGGCATTTAAATGACTAGGTCTATGGATGAACAGCAGGACCATGGCATTATTCATCACAAGTTCCAACTGTTCTGGCACATAACAAATGAACCACACTTGTTAGTTGGTCTTTATTTTGAGGATCACACAAGAAACATATATATATATATATATATATATATATATATATATATATATATATATATATATATATATATGTGTGTTTATATATATATTGATATCTATCTATTGATCCTACGTGATATATCAGTGGCGTTCGACACAGTTGACTTTAACCTTCTACTTAACAACCCCCGTTAACTCACTCTGGTGTTGTGGGGGGCTCCTCTAAAATCTTTCAACTCACACCTTGAAGAATGCTGTCAAACTATAAACGTAAACAACACTTAGGGCCTGACTGAGATCTTGGTGGACGAGTTACCCCATCACAATGGTGGCAGATATCCCCTCTGTTGAAATATAAACCCCAAAGGATATAATGGGATTTATTTTTAGGTGGACGGAATATTCGTCACCGTTGTGACGGAGTAACTCGTCCACCAAAATCTCAATTGGGCCCTATCTCTCATCTAATAATGAATCCCTTTGGAGTCCTGCATGCATCCGTATTTGCTCCCATCCTTACTGACGCGCAAATTGGGTTTAGAAATGCATGTCGAATTACAATTTGGATGGGGTATCGTTATGGTATCCCTCCCACAATGTAATTTGTAATGCTATGTATTCATGGTTTGTGTTCGCAATTTGGGTCACAAACCATTGATAGGTTACTAACTACTCAAAGAAGGCGTTAACCAATTCATAAAAGGAAGAAGATCACTTTGGGACCTCCTTCCTCTTTGTGAATGTAAAAAAAACTTTCAGTGGACCACTGCCTACTCTTAAACTTTATTCAAAAAAAGTTAATTTGCTGTTTCCTTTAAGGAAAATTAGCTGCATTTAAATTAAAAAGTACTTCATTTAAACACAGTCACAGGCATGGTGGTCTGCTGGTCCCACTAGGACACAATGCCTGTGATTGTATTCAATCAGAGTGAGTCGTAATTTGCAGCCCATCTCATGGATAATAATGGATTGTGACCCACTCTGAATGATGATTTTGAGAACAAACCTAATAATACATATGCCGGTTCATAAAATTTAAATAAATATGCAAAACATTTGTGCTCAATTCGCAGCCACGTTTTGCAAATCGATTCTTAGCACATCTAGCCCTAACAATTTTTAAACAAGTTACACCCAAAAATACATTTTCTGCTCCTTCCAAGAAAGTTCTATCCCGATCTCACTTTCGCCTTCCATCTGCTATGCGATTCTCTTGCATCCTTTTTTACAGACTACTTTAAGAGTATTTGCGCTGGCATCACACATGAAGCATATGCGTCACCCGGCCAGCCATCCTTTCCAGCCCTGGTGCCCTCCACCTTTGAGTTTCTAAGCATTTCCCAGACAAAGGCAAATCTGTCTCATCTCAAGCTGGATTCTCCGCTTCACTCTGCCCCATCCATCTACTAAGATCTTTTGCCCGGTTATTCCCACCTCTCTGTCCCTATGTCTCTACCAAAACTGGTCCCTTACTCAGGGGATAGTCTGTGCTCAATTTAAAGAGTCGAGTGTTGAACTCCTTCTTAAGAAACTTGAGCTGGATCCCAAATATTCCTGCCACTGCCAGCCACAGACCAATCTTATTCTTTTCCATTATTGTTAAATTATTAAAAACCACGTGACTGTTTGGGCACTGATGGCAGGGGAGTTGGTGCCATGCTGTTACTGCAGCCATGATGGGCATTGGGCAATGTGGACCAATCCATCCTCCTTGATGGGCTCCTTAGGATTGCCACTGGTGGAGGGCCTCCAGGTTGGTTTGCCTCCCATTTATTGGATTCCTCTCAGAAAGCATCTTTATGACTTTGCAGTCTAACATCCAGAGGATCCCCAGCCCCTCCCCCCACCCCAACATGTCTCTGTCTCTTCTCCCTGTTTCTGCAACAGTTATTTTGAGCATTTGGCAAGATTCACCTTTTTCTTAAACTCCTTTTGTGCAGGCTGGTGAATAGGAGAGAGGATGTGGTGTAATGGCCAGAGCTGCCCACTTTAGAGGTGAGGAACCAGGCTTGAGTCCCGGCATCGACTCCACATCTTGTGATTCTGGGCAAATCACTTAGGGCCTGATTTAAGGAAAGTGGTGCTGCAAACAGTGCAGCGCCACTTTCTTTGCACCCCTTAGCGCCCCCCCCTAATGCCACCATGTGTGCGTCATACCTAAGATATGGCACACCATGGCGGTAGTTAGGGGAACTAGCGTCAACATTTTTGAGGCTAGTTCGGAGTTTTGCATGACTAGTGTCAAAAATGTTGCACTAATCCTGCAAAGCACATTGAGGCGCATTGTAAAGAATGGTGAGCCTCCTTTTAACGCCTGCTCTGAGCAGGCGTTAAAAGTGCCGAATAAAAATGATGCAAAGAAATCTGTGCTATTTTTGGGCCCCCTGCATACATTATGCCTGGCCAGGCATAATGTGGCGCAAGGGGTTACAAAGTGGTGCAATGCATGCATTGTAAATCCTGCGCGGCGATTTTAGCCTCGTTGGGCCACATTAGTGTCATAAAAATTATGCTAATTTGGCTCAAGGAGGCGCTAGGGGCGCTTAATTCAGCCCCTTACTAGCCCCGTTCCAACCAAAAAAATGAATGTGTCTTCGGGTAACGTAACTGGAGCTCGTGTAAAGCGCTTCGGGTCGAGTTCGCGCTATATAAAACAGCAAAAAAAAATCTGATTCTTAAAGCAGTCCGACAACTGGGTTTTTTTTGCGTGCCAGAGGAAACAAATTAAATGAAAAATGAAGAAGGTAGGGGTAGCTTTAGGGCTCTGGAAAGGTTAGAATATGATGGAAGGTATGGGTGTCGTGTAGTACTAGCCCTGGGGTCAGAATTAGGGTTGGGTCGAGTGGTGTTATGCTGTGTGTGTATATATAAATATTTTCTTCGCTGAGGTATATTTGTTGTAGCAGTTAATTCCCAGAAATGGCATAGCTCCTTCTGGTCCCATCCACACAGACATTCACCGCAGGCCTCCAAGGGCTAGGAAAGAGCGCTTCGAGGCCGCACTAGTGGCAGCTACGCGCTATATAAATAACAGTGGTTATATGCCTCTGGTTTGGGTATTGGCGTTTAAATAACACCCCTGTAGGAGGGTGGCACTGCCACCTGCTTTTGTCTGGAATCTCTGAAGCTTGGCAGGGGGCGTTCCCTTTGTGGATCAGCATCCTGAGCGCCCCTGCGCCCGCCTGCATCCTGGCGCGTGAAGGCCTGCGCGGGGCACGTGAGGGGATGTCTGGCTGATAAGGGAACCAGCCGAGAGAGCGGTTCAGCGACAGCTGAGGGGCGGAGCTGTTCAGCACAGCTCGCCCCTCCCACCCCCGCCTCGGCTGGGGCTGCCACTCTCCTCTCTGCAGCTGCTCCAGTTGTGCCAGTGCTGTGCTGGCACTGCAGCCCGGCCATGCCCACCAGCCAGCAGCTCTGAGCCCGGGCCGGGGGACCATGCCTTCCTCTGCTGGGTATTCAAGGGCACGAACAAGAGTCGGGGAGCTGTGCGGCCCACTGCGGGGAGACTGCCTTGTCTTTGTGGGGGGCCGACCCTGAAGCCGTAATACCCACACGCGGAGCCCCTGCAGGGGAGTGTGGGCACCATGGATATGGGCAAGAGGGCCAGGGCGGAGGAGCCCCTGCCCCACGAGGAGGAGGAGGTGGACCCCAGGATACAGGTAGGCACGGCATGCGGCATGGCATTTGCTCTCTCCACCCGCACACCACCCAGTCACCCCTCCCCGTAAAATACAAGCACAGGTAATTATAAAATTAGACCTGTGCGCTAGCTCAGCATGTTAAAGCGCCTGCTGCTGATCTCACGGTGAGATGTGGGGGGGTCGTGTTCGGTTGTAACTTAGCCTTTCATCCGTATGTGGGTGATAAACGAGTTCCAAGGCGTTGGGATATTAATAAGAGCTGCAATTCACAGCGTTTCGAGGCTGCAGCCAGCGCTATGTGAACGCATCATTATTATTGCTATTGTTATGTTAAATAGGGGCAGGGCTTGACGACTGGCGTACTGGCCGGGCTGGCTCGACCTTTCATCCCTCTTTGGTCGGGCATTTGTTTGTCTAACGAGGACAGTTCCTATCCGCGCTTTGATACTTGATGAGTTGGCGGCGGCACTGTGCATTAAGACCAAGTGTTATCGTTATTAAGCGTGTGGCTTCTTGACCTATGTAAACACTATAAAGAAGGGGGTATTACGGTATTACCATGTGTTCAGACCTGTGTTGTTTCTGCCTGCGTCCTTTCTGCTCAGTGTGAATGTGGGTTAACGGGCCCTGTCGCTTTATAGCGCTTTATGTCCAGGCTGTGAGCTATTGTTGCAGAGAGAGAGTGTTTTGTTGTCAGAACGGATCACCTTGCAGCGGTGGAGAAGAGAGGCTCACGCCGCTATATAACTGTTCTCACTTTTAATCCATTTACGTCCCCCGGCAGCAAACAAAGGGTCTCCACTGGGAGGCGCTGTTTCTTGAGAAGTATTTTCCTAGAGTGGAACAATGAGTGTGTGGCATTCTCTCAAGAACGCAGGGGCCTTGTGGTTTAATTATAACCACCTGGACTGTGAGCGGAGAGGCCCGAATCTGCAATGCGTTACGCTTTTCTTCCAAAGCAGGCCCTCTATGGCCCGGGCCTTTAACGCAGTTAATACAGTAGTGGTTAGAAGGCACGGTTCTTGTGTGTGCCTGTTTTGAACTCTCAGCGTGATGTAGCGTACAATCTATTTATAAAACAGCTGGTCTTTATGCCACCTTCTGCCAGTCTCTTCTGCCACCAGCGCGTTGCATTCTGGGTCATACATGCTCACACTGAGGCCTGCGCAGAGCTCCGCGGAGAGATGGTCATTTTAAGGCGTCTCTCCTAATTCGAGTTTTATGAAATGGTGAACGCGCACCAGTGCCAATATCTGAGGCCCCCTCCAGCAGCAGGCACAGGCCAAGGGGCCATCTTGGATGACCACCTGGGCCTGGCACTCATACTTCCCAACTTAAAGTGAAACTACAGTTTCCATGACTCAGGCTGCAGCTGATAAGACTGGCCAGTGGAAAGTGTCACACATGACATGGGGTCTCTTGGCAGCCATGAAACCTCCAGAGAGCAAGACACAGTTCTTGAGTTCAGCAAGATATTTCAACCTTGCACGCATTTTCGTTTTAAGAAATAATCCAGGTGCCTTCAAACTGACATAATTTTTTCTTCCAAACAGTCATTTCTGGTCATATCCGGGATGAGTTATTTACTCTGAACATTCTGGTGTCACCAGATTGACTCCAAGCCATGTTTGTAGCCCTCTTCCCTTTCACCAGCTGGTGTTTTTAAGTATTACTCCAGATGATCCGAATAAGACTGCAGCTCCCAGAATGCATCATTTGCATAAATTAATATCAGTTACTGTAAACAAATTACCTCGATTGAATTGCATTGTGCGCCAAACCAATTGTTTTCTTTACTTGGTACCTGAAAATTTGTATTTCTCTTTCTAAATCATTGATTACAATTATAACAGGGAAAATAAGGCGTGAATAACCTGCTCACAGTTGACATAGACAATCTGGCGAACGTGAAAGGATTTTTAAAATAAGGGTTCTTATAGCTGGCAAGTGGACATATGGCAAGTAACACTAGCAGATGGCCCTAACTTTTTAACAAACAGCTCTTTTCATTCTGGAATTTGTGGTTTTGATTTTTCCATTATAAGTCTGGGGAACAACAGCCAGGAACAGCTGAATGGAGCTGTCAATGATATGGGGGTCAACCCTCAGCTGGGTGGTGAAGGTGGAACTTTCACGTTTCTTATCTCCAAGCCCGAGGAGCTCATTGACTCCCAGTTTTAGCTTTGCATTGTGGAACTTGTCGTCCTTTTTTGTGGCACTATAAATTAAGACTTTAATTCCAAGTTTGAACAAGTTGGACTAACATACTTCAGAGCTTTGAAAAGACAGTGGTGGTTTATAGATTCGTATGGAGAAAATAGAGGACTTGAAGTGAGCTAATGTAATGAGCCAGTCCCTGGTATGGAGCCTATAACATGAAGCATTCTGGGACTTGTAGTTTTACAGTTTGCTTAGTTCTGCAGTATGAACAACCAGAGCTAGCTGAAAGCCCCCTTGTAACACTGGACCAGTTGACAGATAAGTGTTACACAAGACAAAGGGGACTACAAGGTGTAGGATTCACGTCATCCATACTGGTAGCATTGTTTAACAATGTGACAAAGCATAAACTCAGGATTTCGAACGTAACACAATGGTTAGGGTTGACTTTACTAGTAATTTATTTCTACCCAAACTCTTGTTAGCAAAATTAGGATAATCAAAGACTCAGAAAAAACATAATTTTCTAACCTGCACCATGCAGTTTTCATGCAGCTCTTTAATGGCAGATCATAGGTCACTGTGCTAGAATATGGTGTAATTTATGAACTGCACAGTTAACAAAAGGAGCTCTGTTACAAAAGTAGTAACCCACTGTGCTATGCACATAAAATACTGCTCTGTGAACTGCGCAGTATATGTTCTTTGCAGGAGGTATATTAACCCTCTGTGCTACTTTAGATGAGTAAAAAATGCCACCAGACAATCCTCCGTCTTTCTCCAGCAGGTGCATTAATCACCAGAGTTATCTTTCCACTGTTATTGTTGGATATACAAGGAACTCTGCAGTTGTTTTAAAACTGCTGCACTGCTACAAAACCGCCCCCGTAACAAAAGCACCTCACCAGTCCAGCCCCCTGGGAAACACCTGTGCCCCGCCCGCCCAGTCCAGCTTTAAATGCAACCCTCACAGGATGGGGGTGAGCTGACATCTGTTTTGGATTCCCAGAAGGCTTCGAAGAGACTGAAAGTGAGTGTCGTAGCATCAAATCCCTCAAGTTTCCAGACTCCATGTGTGAGTAGCTCGTCCAGACCAGATATTTCCTTTGTGTTCCGTTACTTGTAGTTCTATTTATTCCAATATAAATGGAAAAACTACAAGTACCACAATGCAAAGGAAAAAAATTGTCTCCCTAAGCTTTTGGGAACTGGAAAGCTTAGTCTCTTCTGGTATGCAAATCAAAATGAATAAATGAGTGAATGCAGTTTTGACTTGTATTTGAGTGCAGACCACTATTATGTAGGAGTGTTTATATCTCAAGGGGTCTAACTTCCAACCTTGGCAAACTTGTACCATTATATTTCTGATTACGGATCAGATCTACTTTTAAAGCACACTGTTGCCCAAGGGCTTCCAGGCGCTGCGTAATACAAAATGAAAGACAGTTCAGCGTCCTGTGATGACGCATCCCTGCCAAGGGTTACATTTAGCCATTTCTGGCTTTTTATCCAGCAGCACCTTGCCTTCTGGGACTTGTGGTTTTGTTTTGTATTTTTTGCATTCTAAGTATGAGCTTAAAGGTTTCACGTGACATGGAGGATCATGCCAGTAACGAATGCGATGCTGAAATGTTACATAGTCAGGGTGCAGCACATGTGCACGATTAATTGATACCAGGCAGGGACTTTCAATGGAGACAGAGTGCCCCCACACAGGGAGCCTCGAGGCTGTTTGAATGATATTGTACCACTAGGACATATGATTTCCCATCCTGGGTAGGTCTGGCATGTTCCCATTCTTGGGTGGGTCTCCCCTCTTGGGTGGGTCTGGTATGTTCCTCCCTGGGTGTGTCTGTTGTATTTCCATTCTTGGTGGCTCAGGTGTATCTGCCCTCTTGGGTTGTTCTTGGTAGGTCTGGTGTATTTGCCCTCTTGGGTGGCTCTGATGTATCTCCCCTCTTAGGTTGTTCTTTGGTGGGTCTGGTGTATCTCCCCTCTTGGGTTCTTGGGTGGCTCAGGTGTATCTCTCCTCTTGGGTTGTTCTTGGGCAGCTCGGGTGTATCTGCCATCTTGGGTTGTTCCTGGGTAGGTCTGGAGTATCTGCCCTCTTGGGTTGTTCTTGGGTGCCTCTGGTGTAACTCCCCTCTTGTGGTGTTCTTGGGTGGCTCTGGAGAACCTCCTCTCCTGGGTTGGGTGGTTTGCGTGTATCTCCCCTCTTGGGTTGTTCTTGGGTGGCTTGGGTGTATCTGCCCTCTTGGGTTGTTCTTAGGTAGGTCTGGTGTATCTCCTCTCTTGGGTGGGTCTAAAGTATCTCCCCTCTTGGTTTGTTCTTAGGTGGGTCTGGAGTAGCTCCCCTCTTGGGTTGTTCTTAGGTGGGACTGGTATATCTCCCCTCTTGGGTTGTTCTTGGGTGCCTCTAGTGTATCTCCCCTCTTGAGTTGTTCTTGGGTGGGTCTGGAGTATCTCCCCTCTTGAGTTGTTCTTGGCTGTGTCTAGTGTATCTCCACTCTTTGGTTGTTCTTGGGTGGGTCTGTAGTATCTTCTCTCTTGGGTTGTTCTTGGGTGGGTCTGGAGTATCTTCTCTCTTGGGTTGTTCTTGGGTGGGTCTGGAGTATCTTCTCGCTTGGGTTGTTCCTGGCTGTGTCTGGTGTATCTCCACTCTTGGGTTGTTCTTGGGTGGGTCAGGAGTATCTCCTCTCTTGGGTTGTTCTTGGGTGGGTCTGGTGTATCTCCCCTCTTGTAAAGTTCTTGGGTGGCTCTGGTGTATCTCCCCTCTTGAGTTGTTTTTGGGTGGGTCTGGTGTATCTGCCCTCTTGGATTGTTCTTGGGTGGGTCGGGAGTATCTCCCCTCTTGGGTTGTTCTTGGGTGGGACTGGTGTATCTCCCCTCTTGGGATGTTCTTGGCTGTGTCTGGTGTATCAATCAATAAAAAAATGTATAAAGCGCGCTACTCACCCGTGAGGGTCTCAAGGCGCTTGGGTGGAGGGGGGGCAGGAGGGTCACTGTTCGAACAACCATGTTTTGAGGTTCTTTCTGAAGAACAGGAGGACTTTGGTTTTGCAGAGGTTGGTGGGGAGGGAGTTCCAGGTTTTGGGGGTGAGGTAGAAGGACCTGCCTCCTGTGGTGGTGCGTTGGATGCGGGGGACTGTGGCTAGGGTGAGGTTGGCTGATCGGAGGTTGCGGGTGGGAGTGTGGAAGTTCACTCTTTCATTGAGGTGTGTCGGGCCGGTGTTGTGGAGGGATTTGTGTGCGTGGATGAGGATCTTGAATGTGATTATCTTGTTTATGGGGAGCCAGTGAAGGGTTTTGAGGTGTGGTGAGATTCGTTCGTGGCGGGGGAGGCCAAGGACGAGGCGGGCAGCTGTGTTCTGGATTCTCTGGAGTTTGCATGTGAGTTTGAGTGTGGTGCCGGCGTAGAGGGCGTTACCGTAGTCTAGTCTGCTGCTGATGAGTGCATGGGTGACTGACTTCCTGGTCTCTGGGGGAATCCATTTGAAGGATTTTTTTAGAGTGCGGAGTGTGTGGAAGCAGGAGGAGGTTAGAGCATTGATTTGCTGTGTCATGGAGAGGGAGGGGTCCAGGATGATGCTGAGGTTGCGTGTGTGGTTTGCGGGGGTGGGTGCGGGTCCTAGGGCGGTGGGCCACCAGGAGTCGTCCCATATGGTTTTGTTGGGGCCGAAGATGATGATCTCGTTTTTGTTGGAGTTAAGCTTGAGGTGGCTAGTTGTCATCCAGTTGGCGGTGTTGAGGAGAGCTACATGTAGGTTGGTTTTGGGGTGGTGGGGTTGCGTGTGAGGGAGAGGATGAGTTGGGTGTCATCTGCGTAGGAGAGGATAGTGATTCCGTGTGATCGGAGGATCCTGGCTGGGTTGTTCTTGGGTGGGTCTGGTGTCTCTCTCCTCTTGGATTGTTTTTGTGTGGGTCGGGAGTATCTCCCCTCTTGGGTTGGTTTTTGTGTGGGTCGGGAGTATCTCCCCTCTTGGGTTGTTCTTGGGTGGGTCGGGAGTATCTCCCCTCTTGGGTTGTTCTTGGGTGGGTCTGGTGTCTCTCTCCTCTTGGATTGTTCTTGGGCGGGTCGGGAGTATCTCCCCTCTTGGGTTGTTCTTGGGTGGGTCTGGAGTGTTCCCTTCTTGGGTGGATCTGCTGTGTCTCTGGAGGGTTGTGCCCGCCTGCGCTGCAGGGGCCTGCGTTACGCCCCCCGCTGGCAGAGCCCCACAGACAGCAGCCTGCGCCCTCCGCAGTGTCTGGCTGCACCCGAGGGACGCCGCTGCCGTCGTGAGACAGCACCTTCAGCGTGGCGAGGCTGAGACGCCTTACGTAACCCCAGCATCCTGGGGGCGCTGTTGTACCTGGAGGCAGGGGTGGGGCGGTCAGGGGCGTGCTTGTGTCTGCGCAGACGCGGACTAGAAAGGGATTTGGTAAAACGATGGATGAGAAATCCTGTAAGGCAGTGGTTCCCAACCTGTGGTCCGGAGACCCCTGGGGGTCCGCGAAGCCTCCTCAGGGGGTCCGCGACTGCTTAGATAATTAAAAAATATTAAAAGATTAGGTCCCCAGCTTTCAGTAATGACTTAGTGGGGGGTCCCTGGACTCCAAGAACGAGTCAGTGGGGGTCCCCGGGTTCCAGTAATCATAAAGTAGGGGTCCACAGAAGTCAAAAGGTTGGGAACCACTGCTGTAAGGGGCACATGCTGATCTTCCATACAAGCGGCATGCTGAGAGTGTCCCTTAAGCACACGAAGTGGAATAAGTTAGCTGAAAACCAAGCACTCGCTCTCTCCTTCAGTAATTAATTAATCATTGACAACGAGCCAGAAGGTGGAAGAAAACGCACACTGCGGGCAGTTCCGAACCCACCAGCAAGGACGTTTATGCAACATGAGCGGATAGGGCCGTTCTTGAAAATTCACAAAATAGTGCAACCCTCTACACGACAGCCCTTAACAATACCTCGTATTTAATGGATCTGGCCTAATGCTGTGGTCTGGCAATGAGCCACGGCTGATATATTTTCTTGGTTAGACACAGCCTGTCTGCTTTTTAGCTGCTTTGTCCATAACAAATCGAAATGTTATCGAATTTGTAAAAGTCCTATTTGTGTTTCTATAATGCAGGATCCTTGGTCCAGTTTGGTCTGGTATTAAAGGCAGGCTGTCAGGTCCCTTGGTTGGCATCTCCGGGCTCACGGCATCCGTGTAGAACAAGCCTCGGTGGTCCATGTTGTGTGCTGATTGCTGATGCGAGGATACACTTGAGAGCAGTGGAGGTTGGACCTTCCGCACGCGTCAATAGCTGGACTGACTGAATACATGGTCTCGGGACTTATTTTTATGCACCATGGAGTGGATTTGTGCAGACAAATCCACGGGAGCTGCAAAGGCATCCTCTCAGTGGCTGTTTTTAATACACAGTAAATTATCTGTGTGGTTTCTTGACGTCTTTGTGAATCATGTCCAAACTCTAAGCTGATCTACAGCAGTGCTTAATTTGTAAATAAACGTGCCGGTGCCCAAAATTCTCCTCTGAACCACTAGGCTGCCGCAATTAAATGTGCAAGCATCGATTACTGAGGCAGCGTAATCCTAAAGCCATCTCGGGTTTCTTATATCCATTTACAGCCACTCCCTGCTCCTTCAGCTCACTCTTGCAGCTTCTGCTTTCTCCCTTTTTTAGGGTCGAGCCTGCTTTGCATGCGCTCACGCATGCGTATAGCAGGGAGACTCTTTAGTATTTAGAAAAGGGCTCCGAGCCCCGTCAACTTCACGTCAGTGCTTTTTATTGGTTCGTGGGCTTCCCTAATTAAATCGGCTTGCTTTCATTAGTCGAAGGCACGCATAGGTCATGCCTTTTCCGGTGGCTAGCCCTCCTCGAGCGCAGCGACCAAGTACAGAAAACATACAAGGCTCGCTGTTTTCCATCCGGCTGGTGGACTTTTTTTTTAAACTAATTTACGAGCCCGATCTCGCTTGGCAGAAGTCGAGCGCTTTACCTACTTGAGTTCACTTTTTCGGGTTACGTGCATAAATGCACTTTTGCCCGATAGGTGAAAAGTCGGGTTAGGAGTTTACAACGCGATCGGCTCTAACACGAGCAAACGCGAGGCCCGTTGCATTGTAAATGCTTGTCTATTTTCTCTTCCTCCTTTGTTCCCATTTGAGTCTTTTGTTCGCAGTAAATGCTTGAGGCAGAAAACATAAGTGCCGGTGCCTCTCGCCGGAAACCATTGGCTCAAATTAAGAACTGATCTCAATGCGTGCACACCTTTCATACACATACATATTTTTAGGTCTGGCTTGAGAGCACTGCAGTGTATGATTTATTGTTACCATTGCTATACAATATTCAAACTTGAGCTTGCCCCCACCCACAGTGGTATTTCCCTCTCACCTCATATTGTTGGTTGTTTGGTGTATCCTTCTGCCTCATCTGGTGATCTTGCATTACATTTACAATGCAGGGAGGGACTCTTTTACAGCTCAACCGTGCACTGCATCATTACACATTACATTCTTTATTTCATGCACACATTGTATACAGAAAACAATCTTTTTTTTTTTAAAGGTTCTGCACTTGGTTTAAAAAAAAATCTTTTTGACAAGACTTAAAATGATTGACTTTGCCAGTGCTTGTTTCTGTCACCGTCGATCGGCACCAGAATAGCCTCATTACCACTGCGGGGAAAATCACCCTTTAGGAATGGTGCCTGTTCATCCTCAGTCAATAACTGCATGTCATGTGTCAGTAGAAAGTGTCAGTAGAAAGGCATCACCGTACCGACGGGGCAGTTGTTCTCCATTAACTCCTTGGGAACATTGGGGTGTCGAATGGAAGGATGGGGAGCAGCATGGACTGAATAAAGTTAAGCATCCCTCAGCCATAGTCCCGTGCCTAGAGGGATGGTCCCCTGTATCTGTTATGCCAAGTACAGCTCCCTAGACAAGCCTTCCTGCAGACCCAGAAGATGGTGTTTTCTAGAACCCTGGAGTTTAACGAGAATAAACATGAATGAGAACTGGGAATCCCCGAAACGCCCTCAACCCGTTACTGTTGCACACGCTGACAAAGCTGTGTAAGCATCATCTTCTACAGGGAGGGGAAGAGGGCGTGCCCACTGGATGAGTTTCAAGCTGAAATATAAACAGGAAATGTTTGGTTGCAAGATAGCAGTGTTAAAGTGAGTCACCATTTGTGATTGGTTAGGCGGAAGTGGGTATCTTCCTGCTTAGACTGCTGAAAAGGTATCATAAGGCGATATATTCCATTTAAAAGGGCAATTGAATGAATGATGTCACAATGGGTCTCAAAACCCAAGGAGCCATCGTGAAAAAAGGCAACATTCTCCGATGCCTGTTATTGGTGACTGTTTCTGATGCTTGATTTTCTCCACTGGATGGCTCATTTAAAGTGTGCAACCAATCATACTTCTATTGCTATGTATACATACATTTTTCTTATTTTTCAAGTCATCGTACATGGCCCATTTCCTAGTGCCTGAGGACAAGAAGGTCCTGTTGACACTTTTCCCTACAAGGAGACTGATATCAACCTGACTGACAAACATAGGCTCACAGTGACGCAGCAGACTCTGGCTTTAAGTGGAGATGACTATGCACTTATGAGAGACTTCATGACACCGATGTGGCCACCTGGTATGAGGGCAAGCTATCTGAGGCACCAGCACGAGACGCATTCCTCTCCACAGAAACAGTGGGTGGACACTTTGGAGACTGGATGCCTTGCCAGTTTCAGGTAGTCCAAGGTTCTCAATTGAAGTCTGACCCATTATGTTGGTGAGGGTGTATTTAAACTTAATGCTGGACTACATTTAGTTCACACTAGTCAAGTGTCCACTAAGCTATTCCAATTTGCACTAATGTTAGACCTGGCATCCTTGGTGTGGTCTCCCCTAGCTGTTTGCCTCAGTTTCCCAGGTTGTTGATGTGTGCTGGACTCAATTCAATTCAATTTTATTAAGGTGCATGATTAATCAAAACCATTACACCGTCTGGTCAAACAAAACATTCAATAAAAAGAAATTCAATTAAAACAAAATCCAATTTGAAACCCATAAAATAACTTAAAAGGCAATAGCAATTAAATAGAGTTTTAAAATACTCCAATGTTTAAGCTTAAAAATTCATATATAGTTCAGTTGCAAAAGTATTTTTTAAGAAGGAATAAAAGTAAACATATAAAAGACTGTCAACTGCCTCTTTTAAATTCATCTTATTTTGTACTTTCAGTTTTTTTAAAATGCAAGACGTAAATTTTATAAATCTCGCATTCAATATAATGTCAGATGATTTAAAACTAGTGATCACCGCTTGTCTGCACGTTCGTATACCTCTCTGATTAAAGGCAACCTTCAGGAGTTTTCTGCGCTCATTCAGTAAACCCCTATAGAGACAGATCAAATGGGTAAGGGTCTCCACTCCACCACGGCACAGAGTACAAGGAGAATTCTTCCCAGAGTGATCCTAGTAGAATGAATTTGGGCTGCCTGGATGATGGCCGAATCGATACTCGATATATAGGTCTTTATCTGCTTTTGACCAGCTCGACTCCAGTTATATCTGGAATTTCAGGGTTTTGTAATCATTTATTAGCATCCACGCGTGGGATCTACCTGCAAAAAGACCTTTATCCATGATTAAAGACTTAGGGCCTGATTACAACTTTGGAGGAGATGTTAATCCGTCCCAAATGTGACGGATATGGATATACCACCAGCCGTATTACGAGTTCCATAGGATATAATGGACTCGTAGTACGGCTGGTGGTATATCCGTCACTTTAACGTCACTTTTGGGACGGATTAACACCTCCTCCAAAGTTGTAATCAGGCCCTTAATCTTCATTAACCGATTTATGCTTTTTAAAAATACTTTATATGGTAGAATTTTGTCCCACAGTGCTCGAGCTTCCAAGGTATCCAGTGCTTGATCAAGATATTGCCTAGCTGGAGCCCAGCGGTTTTGACACATCTCCTATTCAGAGTGCCTGACACAATTGATTCCCCACCTCCTGCTGAACATGTTTCCAAGTCCTAATGTAACTACCCTTCCTTGCTATCATTTGATTAACATACCCAAATTCTAGCCTAATCTGTGCCCGAGAGGCATTCCCTGGAAGGTGGAACAGTAATCTAAACACCTTTCCAACTATCCTGTTCAGAATGGCAGCATCTCTGCCTCGTAGAGCTTCATACTTTAAGTAATACTGGGTATTAATTTAGCAGCCACTACTTGCAGTAGAGGCCAGTAACTTAGACCATCTAATGATCTTTGCAGGGTGCTGGACTCTGTTTTTGATACTATGGGCACTTTGCCGCTGCTAACCAGTGCTAAAGTGCAGGTGCTCCTGTGTCAAATGTATGAGTAATTGGCTATCCATGTTTGGCATATTTGATTTACTAGTAAGCCCCTAGCAGAGTGCACTAGAGGTGTCAAGGGCCTGTAAATCAAATGCTACTAGTGGGCCTGCAGCACCGGTTGCGCCACCCACATTAGTAGTCCTGTACAAAATTGGCACAGACCTGCCACTGCAGTGTCTGTAGGTGTAGTTTTAAACTGCCAATTCGACTTGGCAAGCATACCCACTTGCCAAGCCTAAACCTTCCCTTTTTAAACAGATTAGGCACCCCTAAGGTAGGCCCTAGTTAGCCCCATGGGCAGGGTGCAGTGTATGTTAAAGGTGGGACATGTACTGATGTGTGTTACATTTCCTAACAGTGATATACTGCTAAATTCTGTTTCACGGCCTATCTCTCTTATAGGTTAACATGGAGGCCACATTTAAATATTATTAAACTGCAAGTTCCCTCTCACAATTTAAAAATACACCTTTTAATGAAGTTGTTTTTTAGACTGTTAGTTCGAAAATGCCACTTTTAGAAAGTAGGCATTTTCTTGCTTAAACCATTCTGTGACTGCCTGTTTGTGGATTCCCTGTCTGGGTCAAAGGGACAAAGTGCTTGCCTCCTGTTTTGAAGTATTAGGTCCATCAAAGACTTCCTCTCTCAACACCTGGATTCTCTGCTGAGTCTCCTTCACTGCCAAGTTGTCCCCCATCCAGTGCTTGGGCACTTTAAAGATGAAGCTGGTGGAAAAGGACAGAAATCCATGCACAGACCGCCATGCGAGGATATTTTTGATGCACTATCTGCAATGCGGCTGATAGACGACACGCCGCTGGCTTCGCGGCTGAAATCGACGCTCCACCTGCATCGCAGCTGGGAGATTGACGCATCCTGGCTGCAGAAGTGGTGCGCAACACCCGCTTGCGGCTGCTGATAACGACGCAAACCTCGCTCAGTGTGGTTTTCACACACCGTGCAAATGGATTTACCACACATCGTACCTGGGTGTCAAAGTCATCCCGGCTCTGCTTGAACCCGATATGCCTCGTCTGGAAATTGACACATCATGCTCTTGTGAGGGAGAAAAACGACGCATCGCCAACACGACCATCTCTGACTTTTCTGATGCACGCTCGCCCGTTCGGCTTTATTTTTGACGCTACCCAGGTACTTTTGTGCAAAATCAACGTTTCCATTGTTTTCTATGGAGTAAGACTCATATTATATTATTTTTAAAATTCATATCTTGACTTGTGTATGTTGGATTTTTATCGTTTTTGGTTTTGTTTGATTTAGATAAATATTACCTATTTTTCTAAACAGGTGTGGTGTCCAATTTATAGTGTTTTCACTGCATCACTGTGTGTGTTGGTACAAATACTTTACACATTGCTTCTGAGTTAAGCCTACCTGCTTGTGCCAAGCTACCAAGGGGTTGAGTGAGGGTTAACCAGGTGTGTTTCTCCTTTGCCCTGCCTAGAGGGAGGGTTGTTGCTTGGACAAGGGGTAACCGGACTGCCACCAAAGACCCCATTTCTAACGACTAACTACTGCTATTATAGTAGAGAATGAAATTAATTGGCTGCATGCCCGGCCTATCAGTTCTATAATTCTGTTATACAGCCTTGCACCTCCACCACCCATTCTACACTTGATCTCTGCTTGACCCCTGTCTCTACGGACACGAATCAAACATGTTCATGAATATTAAATGTACTCAGTAAATCATAAATCGAAACTAAATCTGATGTTTCTCAAAGCCTCACCCTTGTCTTAGTTTAGATAGTTCTCCAGGGCTGCGCACGCCCAGAGGAAGCCATGACTTTTGCCTTAGCTGGCACTATATGATGCTGCTTCAAGATGTCCTGGTGGTCTGCATGAACTAAAGACTCTGACACCAGGGTTGGCTGAGGATCAGGTCTGTCAAGAAGAGAAAAGTCTCACTAAACTCCTTTCACAATCCCTGGCAGCCCCAGTATTGTGTTGTCGCCCAATACCCAAATTACTTTGCCCCTTCCCTCCATCGCCAGTTTCCATTCTTGACTCCTTCTTTGTTCCTTTCCACTTCCTGTTTCATTTTTCTACCCGGAAGTGATAACCAGAATTAATGACTGGCAGTGACTTGGTAACGCCGGTATTACAAGGTCGGAAGCATTGGCAGAACCAGGGCAGTAAACTACCATAGTTAAGAAAAAAAAACCATCTGTGAAAGCAAGCATGAGTATTTATGAGGTTGTGTCACCAATGTATTGAGGGCAAAGAATGCATGGTAAAAAGGCCATGGGTCATCTTTACATGCTGCACAGTCATAGAAGTGTACAGCAGGAACCCATATGCTTTATCCAAGAACAAAGTGTTTATCACACATCCATGTTTAAAAGACCTGCTGAAGAGAATGAGATCTTAACATTTATAAATCTATTGAGAGGTTGCTAACACAAAGGATCTACACCTCATATGTGATCATCGGACGACAAGGAAGTCCTTTGCAAAATATGATTAAGTAAATTATTGTAAACCACATCCTTCCCTTATGGGGTACTGAATATTATATATCACAAATCCACTGAGATCCATGCAGGTACACTGATTTCTGATCACCTGTTGTCCGCATGACGAACAATAGTGCAAGCTTGCAAATTAGCATCAAAACTCTCATTGGTTGTCTGAGGGCTTTGGATATGGACAGTGTGTTAGCGAAAGGATGTGATCTGTTGCTGACGACAAACCTAAATACCTTCTGACATTCTGTGGCCCTTTAAGAATGTACAACAAGAATAGTGAACTTTAAGCTACATCCTTCTGCTGCCTAAAAAGCTGACATTTCTTTGATTTATCGCTGATAAGTAATCCCAAATACGTGAGCTGTGTGGAGTTTTCATTTGATAGCCTGTGTTTTGAGATGCGTAACTCCACGTGATCCTAATACACAAGTTATTAATACTTCCACTTCATACCAATTAAATACCTGCAAACAAACTTTTCATTAAAAAAACTTCATGATTCTCACGCTACTACTGTAACAGGTGATGCCATGTAGGAAAACAAGTGCTTTGGGGCACAGTTCTTGCTTTTCTTTTCTCCCAGTTTAAATAGTAATCCTTTTTAGGTCAAAGCCTACCAAACAGCATAAAGACTTCTTGTGGACATTTTGAAAGCTTCCCTGGGAATGCATTCCGCCATTGCTCATCATTGATTTTGTGATTTGTAGCTTGCTTTATAATCAATGGCTTTATTTGTTTTAAGAGGTCCAGCTTGAGTATTATCCTATTGAGCATAGCCTGATCACTGTCTTCTCCCACGGTTGCTCACTTTCTGTAAACACACCTATACATTTTGTTCTTATCTTGTCACACTTGCTGTGCATTCAAAGACAGAGGTCAAATGTCAGGCTCTGTCTTCCAGGATCTTAGTGTTTACTTTTCTTTCTCTGACTGCAAAGTAAGAGGATTTATGTGACAATCTTGAAAAGGAAAGGTTTGTTTCCTAGCACATAACAAAATGTAAATGTCTGTAAATGAGCTGTGCAAATGTTTTAGAATATTTCGGAATTAGGAAAGCACAAACCAAGCACATTTGTTGTAAATTTAAAGTGTGGTGGAAACAAATACTTTAATATGATCACAACAAATCCACACACTAAGTGATGCCATCTCAACGCCTTATTGTTGGTGCACTGTATAATTTTATTAGTAAAATTGTATGTGCAAATGTAATGGTAATTTTAATTGAAAATGTGTTGTCTGTAATGGCAGTGTGCTACCACACCATGCACAGTCCACCTTACTCCACTCCTCTCTACTCCACTCCACCCACCCACCTCTACTTCACTCTAGGCCACGACATTTCATTCTACGACAGTTCACACCACTTCACTCTGTGCCACTCCACTCTACAACACTCCACTTTGTCCCTCCACTCTGACATTCCACTCTACTTCACTCAATTGTCCCTCACTCTATGCCACTCTATGCCACTGTGTGACACTCCACTCTGTGACACTATTCTCATTTGTACGCCACCCCACTTTACTCCACTCCACTTTACTCCACTCTATGACCTTCCACTCCACTCTACAACACTGTACTTCATGCCACTCTACAACCCTCCACTCTATGACCCTACACCCTATGCTACACCACTTCACTCCTTACCACAATTTTTTAGCCATGCTGAACAGCAGCCACACTAGTGTGAAACATGGCTAAACACAGGCAAAGCCAGTAGCCCTTGCTTTAGGAGAGACCTATTGGCTTTGCGAATGCTTGTTTTAGTTTTGGGCTTTTAGGCAGTTTTAGCTATCTCCAGACTTGTTTAAAAAAAAATCATATATAACATTCATAGAGGGGCTTTTGGTCAGCGGGCTTTATCCATTAGCCTGTTAAATTGAATGAATGAATGAACATTGCACTTGCAGAGCGCACTGTCACTCGCAAGTGAGCTTCCTCGCACTAAGCTGGAGAAGAGACGTAAAAGAATGGAGGGAGAAATTAGGCAGATGAGGGAGTTGTCATAGACATTCTGTTGCCGCCCACTACAGCATACAGAATGGGGCATTAGGTCAATCACCTTTAACCAGTGGATTCCCTGCAGCTTGAAGTACTGCATAAAACCTGCCTACATCCAGGTAAAAATAGTTAATTTCCCTTCAGTGACAAACATGTTTCAGTTTGTTTTTTCTTCTATTAACTTTAAATACAATTTTTTTCCTGCACTTTTGGTGTCCAGTTAAATGGTGACTTATTTTCTGTTCCCCTTTTCAGACATGATGTTCTAAAATATCTAAGTGACATTTAAAAAAGTGCACTGCTCTGCCTCCCTTGGCTCCACCTTGCAAGTAGAGTCCTTTCCCTGGTTCCTCTGAACTCCTGACCCATGTCAGGAGTTCGAGGTGCTCCTCCTCCACCCGCAGGCTTCTGCCTGTGCCTCATCCCTGTTGTCTAGTGGGAGAGCTCTGCTTCTGGGCTAACTTCTGCCTCTCTCCTCCTTTTCTTCACCTTTCTCTGCTTTGCTCTCTGCTCTTCTGTCCCTTTGTGCTCCTTTTCTTCCCTACTCTCTTCCTTGTTTTTCTCTCACTCCGAGCGCTCTCTCTCTCACTTTCACTCTTCCCCTCCCTTCTCTCCACCGTTACTGCCCCACTGCCTCTGTGCAGCCGCGCCACTGGCAAACCCGTCTGGGTCCATCCGCACCTGGATGGCACCCAGCACCAGAACCCCTGGCTCCACCCTCAACACCAGCTGCTCTCCCGCCTGGTTTCAAGACTCCCCGCAGACCACCCACGGTCCCTTCTCCAGACCGACCCACCAAGGCAGGACGCAACCATCTCAGAGGTATCCTCCTCAACAAAGGCTCCGTCCACAAGCACGCAGTAGAGCTATAGAATCTACTCGACTCAGCCTCCCCAGACGATGCCTTCCTGACCGAGACCTGGATGAACCCCTCCTCAGCGCCTGACATCGCCATAGCCATCCCAGACGGCTACAAGATCACCTGCAGGGACTGCTCCAACAAACCAGGAGGAAGCATTGCCATCGTCCACAAGAACACCCTCAGGATCATGACCAGCACCGTAAACACCCTCAGCACCGCCAAACTCCTGCACTTCCAGATCCACACTGACTCAAACACCACCCTCCGAGGGACCATCATCTACAGGCCCCCGACAGCAGTTCAGCGACTCGATCACTGACGTCATCAGCACTGACGCTCTCGCATACACTGACTACATACTCCTCTGGGACTTAAACTTCCACCTCAAGAACACCAGTGACAATAACACCGCCACCCTGCTCGACAACCTCTCCAACCTCGACCTCAAACAGCTCGTCACGACACCAACCCACTCCGCAGGACACACAATCAACCCTATTTTTTCCGCCAGCAATCACGTCACCTTCAGCCACACCATCGAACTCCACTGGACAGACCACCGCTGCATCCACTTCTCCTTCAAGAAACCCACAACACACCACCACCCACAACGGATCCCCCACTGCAGTGGAACAAGGTCACCGAAGACCAACTTATCGTGACTCTCTCCATGGACACCACCGACACTGATGCAGGTGCCCTCAAGTTCAGGCAATGGGTCGACACCTGTGCCAATACTTTCGCCCCAATCAAGAATCCCTCCAACAGACGCACCGACAGAAAGGATTTCTGGTTTACCGCTAGCCTTAACGAATCTAAGCAACCTGCCAAAGACTCGAAAGAAAGTGGCACCAAGATCAGACTCTACAACCACACAGCCTTCAAAAACGCCACCCGCAGACACCACGAACTCATTCCAGCCGCCAAGAGAACCACCTTCAAAGACCGAATCAACAACAACGCACACAGCCACAAGGAGCCCTTCAACGTCAGGAAGGAACTCTCCAATCCTAGCTCCAACGACATCCCGCCATCCCACCATCCCAAGACCTCTGCGACTCCCTAGCCTCTTACTTCCACAGCAAGATTGCAGACATCCACAACAGCTTCATCACCCAGACCTCACCGGCAACCCCCAACAACACAGATTCATCCCTCAACCAACTTCCTGCTCTCCTGGACTCCCGTCAACGACGGCGACACTATCGAAATCATGAACACCATCCACTTCGGCTCTCCATCTGACCCCTGCCCTCACCACATCCTCAACAAAGCAAGCTCCTTCATCGCACCCCAACTTCGGAAGATCATCAACAGCTCCTTTGAGTCTGCCACCTTCCCGGAGAGCTGGAAACATGCCGAGAGCAACGCCCTCCTCAGAAAACCCAAGGAGGACCCAAAGTACCTCAAGAACTTCCGGCCTATCTCCCTGCTCCCCTACCCGGCAAAAGTAATCGAGAAGGCTGTCAGCAGACAACTAACCCGCTTCCTCAAGGAGAACTGCACCCTGGACCCTTCCCAGTCCAGATTCCGCAGCAACCACAGTACTGAAACTGCCCTCATCGCCGCCACTGACGACATCAGAACCATACTGGACAATGGCGAAACCGCGACCCTCATCCTCCTGCTCCTCTCAGCCGCGTTCGACACCGTCTGCCACCACACCCTACGCTCACGCCTCAGCAATGCAGGAATCCGCGACAGAGCCCTGGACTGGGTCACCTCCTATCTCACTTGCAGAACCCAGAGTCCGCCTCCCCCATTCCGCTCGGAGGCGACCGAAATCATCTGCGGCGTACCCCAGGGTTCGTCCCTCAGCCCGACCCCCTTCAACATCTATATGGCCCCGCTCGCTAACATCGCCCGATCCCACAACCTCAACATCATCTCATACTCTGATGACACCCAGCTGATCCTCTCCCTCACCAAGGACTCCGCCAAGACCAACCTCCACAAAGGCCATCACCGAATGGATGAAGAGCAGTTGCCTCAAACTCAATTCTGACAAGACGGAAGTCCTCATCTTTGGCTCCACCCCCTCCGCATGGGATGACTCCTGGTGGCCTGCCACTCTCGGAGCCGCCCCGACTCCCACCGGCCACGCAAGCAACCCAGGATTCATCTTAGACTCCTCATTATCCATGACCCAGCAAGTCAACGCCATCTCCTCCTCCTGCTTTAACACCCTCCGCATGCTCCGAAAGATCTACAAATGGATACCCACCGAAACCAGAAGAACAGTCACCCAAGCCTTCGAAAGCAGCCAACTGGACTATGGCAATGCCCTCTACGCAGGAACCACGGCCAAACTCCAGAAGAGGCTGCAACGCATCCAGAACACATCTGCACGCCTCATCTTGGACATCCCCCACCACTGTCACATCACAGACCATCTGAGAGACCTGCACTGGCTCCCAGTCAACAAGAGAATCACATTCAAACTCCTCACCCACGCTCACAACGCACTGCACAACACCGGACCGGAATACCTCAATAGACTGCTTTCCTTCTACACCCCGACCTGATATTTCCGCTCTGCCGACCTCGCCCTCGCAACCGCCCCATGCGTCCCCAGAACTACAACCGGTGACAGATCATTATCACACCTCGCCGCCAAAACATGGAGCACTCTTCCCACCCACCTGCAACAGACCAAAGGACCCCCTTACCTTCAGGAAACTTCTCAAGACCCGGCTGTTTGAGCAGTAGGAGCACCTCCCCTCCCCTCTAGTGCGCTTTACAAACTCCTGATTGATTGTTTGACATTGTAACATTGTAACATTGCGGCTGCCTTGAGTAGATGGTGATTTATTCTTGACTCTGTCACAAATATTAACAATAACAGTGCACGGCACAAAGAACGTTTTCTTTTTTTAAAGCATCACAAATAAAATGGGCGCAAATGACTTTTTTTTTTTTTTTTTTTTTTTTATAGCAAGCATATAGTGCCCATGCTTCATTTTATTGTGCCATTTGTTTGCAAAAAAATATTTAAAACATTGTAACAATCACAACAGCTTAGCAGTGCTAAACGTCTTGGTTTGCGAATGCCTCTTTCATAAATAGTGACTCTTTTGCGGCGTCTGCCCAACAATCTCTGCGCCAGAGTGATCCTCGGCAGCATTAATAAACAAAACCTTGCCCTCTGTTTTCAAAATACAGCCTGGGCAGTCTGGCCTTCTCAGGTTGACCTTTAACCTTTGGAAAACTCAAGGGGTGTTTCTGGGATCTATTTCTACGTTTCTGTTTCCATTTAAAATTCCAGCCAGGGGCCTGGCTCCTTAGGGGGGTGCTTCATTACTCTGCAAAAAATGTAGAACAAAATGTCTGGATCCCAGCCCGGTCCTGCTGCACAGGGTGTCTGATTTCACTTTCACTAACACTCTCTATGTTTTCCTTATTTTAAGGGGGAGCTGGAGAAGCTGAACCAGTCCACGGATGACATAAACCGAAGGGAAACGGAACTCGAGGTACGTACCTTGCCTTAATATCTGCGCATGCGCTTTGCAGCGTGATTGATTGCTGCGATAGGCCACATGGCCCAGCTCTGGCCTGGAACAGCTGTAGGTAATTGAAACTTCTATTAATGGACACTGCAGCCTTATTGGCAGGAAAGCTTCGCGCTATTCCAATGGGAAAAATGTGTTAATGGTTGGAGGAGAGATTGTGCACCCCTCCACCCCCAGGAGTCTTTCCACATATTCACTGTAGATGTTAGACAACTAAAGCCCCCTGGCATCAGCGTGAATGTTCTTCTAGGATTTACACAAATCTTAAATATAAATCCTTTTAAATAGTTTTCTGAAAATCTTTAATTCACATATATTGTCTTCGTTCTACTTGAAATTGGAATATACAACAAAAGTAGATGTTCCGCATCAGCTAGCACCCTGGCCGTTTACTGAGTGATTTTGCACCAAAATTGTCCGACAGTGCAATGAGGAAAACTCAACCTTTAGTGTCTAGATTCCAAACGTAAGTTCAGAAAAAATTCACAGTCTAAGGTCAATGCCACCTTGAAATTTCCGCTGTCAGACAAGGACAGATAGCTCAAGGTGTGGCTGACATGGTTAACCAGAGCGGCCTGGCTCCGGCATGAGCGGCCTGGCTCCGGCATGTAGGTAACCCTCCTTGGTATTCCCTTTGGAGTGAGTGTGACTACAAGGGAAACTCCCCCCCCCGCACTAGCCAGACCAGAGGCAGATTGCCCCTTACCCTGGGGCCTACCCCACCGTGAACTACCCGTTCAGGTAGGCCATATAAGTTTTTCACTTTTTGAGCACCCCACTTACTGCGTGTGCTCCAACCCTGACGAATGCCCCTGACCTACCAGCACTGAGCGAGGGCAGAAACATGTTGGTCATCCACTTTTTCTTTTAGACTCCAAGAGACATTACTCTCCTACGAGCCTTTCCCCTTTAGTTTTAGGCTTACCAGCATGCACCTTCATTAAAATTAGCAGAAGCTACTGGTGACATGCTTGGTATTTTTAGTATTCACCCCTTCTGGATCAATGTAATTATCCAGCCAGTCTAATTTCAGCACTCCCTCGGGTTCTTTTAACCACGAGGTTGAGTCCGCCCAAGTAGTATCATCTTATTTGGGTGGGGCTAGGTGGTCATATGATGAAGCAAGACACTATTATGTGTGTGAGACCACCTAGTCCGGAAGGGAAATCCCCCATCCCCCTATAGGCAACACAGCACCCCTTAGCCTGGACATTTTTCCAGCTATGACTTCTCGACCTGAGGATATACAGTGACCTTACTAACATCACTGAAGAAAGACTGACCTAGTCTAACTCTCAATTCCTACTACCCCACACCATTAGTGGTGATACAATTTCTATAGGGAGGCGGTGTGGGCTAGCAACATTCCCATTGCTCTCTTTTTGTGTACATATGACATGGTTAACAGCCATTGGTAAAGCCAATAGGTCTGGATTTTTTTTTTTTTTATAGTAAGAGTTTTGGTTGTTCATAGTGGTCCTCCTTAGAAAGGAAATCCCATAAACCAACAACATCCCATAAGACTATACAGAGGCTGGGTGTAGGGCCCATTTGCTGAACAGACTGCATTACTAGAGTTATTCTTTCCTTTAAAATATAAAGGGCCTTATTATGAGGCTGGCAGTCTTAAGATCTCCAGCCTTGTGGTGGCGGTCAGGACCGCCCCATTAAGACCCTGATGGTCAGACCACCAGGGTTCCGCCATCTCCGCCGGGATCGATGGGTTGACGGCGGGCGGAGGTCGCAGCCTGCCAGGGCATTGCTGCATGCAGCGCTGCCCTGTGGATTACAGCCTCGTTCTCCGCACGCCTTTTCATGGGCAGTGCAGGGGTCCCCCTGCCCAGAACCATTGCGATGAACGCTGACAGTGAACATTGTGATGGTGCTGGTGCACCCTGCAGGCAACAGCATTGCCACCCAATCGATTACGAGCTGGAGACAATGCTGCTGCCTGTTTCCCGTTAGGCTGACTGGCAGAAACCTCAGTTTCTGCCCGTCAGTCTAGCGGGAAACACCTAGTAGGTCCAGCGGTGTGGTCACCACTACGGCAGCAGCCACCCTGTCGGGAGTTTGGCAGACAGGCTATCCCGTCCGCCAAACTCAAAATAAGGCCCATAGTGTTATGAAAAGTTGTCAGAAAATAAAGTTTGCTTTGTAAGCGTTGAACTAAAAAGGTATGCATAGAAGCAAAATATTAGAAACTTTTGACAAAGGGTTATTATTTTCGTTGCATTTTTAATGAAGTCTGCTTGTGCACACATCTGTTGTTCTTAAAAAAACTGCTATAATGACAGCAAAGTGAAACAAATGAATGTTTTAGGGTAGTCCGGGAATAGAGTTGTGTATTTAAGACAGGATAAGGCATTCAAACAGCATACACTTCCTAAAAAAAAGATCATCAATTAAAATGCTATTGTTTCAGTAAATTAAATGCATCAAGGATCAGATGGTAACTATGAAGCATAACCTACACCTCACATTGCATCTGCAGTCTAATAAAAGGACTACTCATGCCCCGGTACCAAAACCTAATGGGACCACACATCAGGCAACATAATCATTCATAGCTTTCATGGACAGCCGGTTCAAGCAATGGCAATCAATGAAAAACACATGAAAGCCAATGGCTGAAGGGGGCTGGCCCATAACCTGCTTTCTGTCTGTAATACTTCTTATACCTTTTTGAAGAATTGATAACACGAAGTCTCTAGTCTGCTAAAGCTTTCTTTAGGAAGACCTGCAGTTTAGGAGGTACTAATGTGATGCTTACGAATCTCATTCCTGGTGTCTGATTTGTCTCGAGGCAGAGTCAATTGGCCATCAGCATAGTTTGAACAATGACGTGCATCGTAGCTTGTATTTGCCAAGACTTTCTGAATCACAGTTTGTTGTTTATCTCCTCTTGCAGTCTAGAAGTGGATCCGGGTGTCTCTGGCATAGTTTCACAGTTTAGGTCTTTGTTTTCAGTGATGTCATTGGGTGGGGCTCGAGGATGAATTGGACTGGGAGAGGGAAGGTCCCTGAGGGACCGCACACGATATCCTGCTTATGTCTGAGATGTGAGCTTTAGTTTCGTATTTTAATGCCAGAGGAAAAACTGAATTTACCCAAACATGAGTTTTGGCCTATGGATGACTAGCTCTCTCTGGAAGGGCACCAAAATTCTCGTAATGTTCTTTGTTAAAGATGGTGAAAACGTCACTAGTAGAACAATGTTGGCCTCATGTGATTTTGCATTGAGGAATTCACCTCTTAGGTCGTCTGTTGGGACCCACATTAAGTAGGAGTCCATATTGGCATCTATCGTGTTACAGTCCATTCCACGGTGTGAGCTCGGAACAGCCATTTGAATATCTGGAGCACGTTAGAAACTACCCCATGGCCAGTGTCAGAATTGTTTTAATGTAATTTGTGTGGCACTTTTTCCATATTACGCACAACAAAGTGTTCAATACTCCTTTTATCCAACTAGAACTGCAAATAAAACACTGCAGACCTTCAGAATACAGAAACAAACCATGCATGTGAAAAACAACAATCATTAAAACAAAAAAACACCATATTTTATGATTCATAATATAGACCCTAAAACTAAAGTAACAACACAGAATAATAAAACCAGTACATTATACGTAGGAATCCCCAGAGCAGGAGTGATCCTGATTGTGGCACAGAGAGAACTCATAATTCAGTCACTCACACTGCAGAAACAGAACAAGGATGCCCAGGGACTTGGGTTCAAAAGGTGACAGACAGAAGACAGGAGGACCTTACAGGGAACATGTGAGTTTGTAGCACACAATATTGCGCTTGTATCATGGGGTTTCAAGAAGAGGGGTGCCTATTGCATTTTTGAGCTTGCCTCGCTAACTTTCCAGCTTGAGCAGGTCAAGGTTATGGTGTAGGTCTTGCAGTCTACTCAGTATACACATTTTTAGGTTAAGCGCGCAAGCACTTTCCAACTTGTTGTAATCTATTTGTGGCATTTTAACCACGCCTACCGCACGCCCATCACTATCACTCGTTCGTGGACTCGCCTTTCAAAAATCCTTTGTTATCATTGGTAAATGCTTTACGTTTGTCATTCCTTGGGGAGGTTTTGCTACCACCTCGCAGACTGACCCTGTTACATGGATAATTCCACGATTGTCGATATGTTTGACTGTGAGCAAACTTCTTTTTCCTTTTGTGTCTCTCGTTCACACTCATGCTGAAGGCGGCCACAGCGCTTTGAATCGGCCTGCTTTTATCAACTAAAGTTGTACTTTTGATTTTCAATTTATGTGGCGAGAAAAGTCCAGCTAGGAATTTACAACGCTAATAGCTCTAACTGGAGCAAATGCGAGACCGTTGCATTGCATATGCTTGTTAAATGAAGGTGGAGGCAGAAGGTAAGATTTGTCTGGGATGGCAGACTGCTGCTATCTTAATTTCAACTCAAAGATGACAGCGAGGTTCATTGCTTTGGTTGGTGTGGTGGCTAAAACAGTTTAGTGGCTATTTCTCTATAGTGTCTCTTAGATTGTCTACAATTTGCTTTAGATATGTTTTTCTGTGTCTGCATTTAATTTTTACCTATATTGTATAGTATGTTTTTCTAAAGTATTGTGAAAGCTTCCTGGCTTTAAGGTGTCACCTCCAAATCCCAGAACTCCTGCTCGTCATCATTGTTCTTCATGCCTTTTTAGGGTCAAGTGCACAAGCGCTCTGCCCCGTTGTAATCTCTCTTTGGGCTTGAAACTATGCACATGTCACGCCTATCACTGTCATTGGTTCGTGGGCTTGCCTTTTAAAATCCACTTGCTTTCATTAGTGAAAGGCATGCATATGTCATGCCTTTTCAGGTGTTTAGCCCTCTTTGAGCGCACTGGCTAACTACTGAAAACTTACGAGGCTCTATGTTTTCAGCCTGGTTTCTGCACTATCTTATCTTTTTTTTTTCCACCCAGGGCGATCGCTTTTTTGGCTTTAATTTCAGCGCGATCACGCTGCGCTTTACATAGCACGATCGCGCTCTTTTTTTTTTTTTCTATTTGTGTGGCAAGAAAAGTCTGGTTAGGAGTTCACAACGCTAATAGCTTGAAGCAAATGCGAAACCTGTTGCATTGCAAATGCTTGTTACTACTTTGCTGAGGTTTGGTATTGTTAGGCAAAACCCATTCTTTTCCAGTCTTCTCCTTTCTCTGTTCATGTTATGTAGTTTTCTGGCAAAATTGTTTGTTTAAGGATTTTTATTGGGGGTGGGTAGGTATTTTTGCAGTGGGAAGAGTTTCTAAAGATCGTTGTGAACAATGGTTGCCTCAATGTTTTAGGCTCAGAAGCCATGCCTATTATGAGGTATTGGATTTTCACTGTATAGTCACATTTTTGGGCAAAGGTTTTCGGTTGTTGTTGTTGTGGCAGGATAAAGAGTGTCTTCATGTTTGTTGACTCTTTCTTTAGCACTGAAATCGTCATGGCGTCTCAGTTTAGAAAGTGATTAGTCCAGAATTGTAGGTTAATCTCAACAACTGTGAAATGGAAGTCATGCATGGAGATGCCCCTTGTGGATGGCATCGTTAACAACATAAAAGCAAAGTTGGACAGCAAGTAATTACTTATTAGCAGTGGCATCTAAACTTAACCTTTATAAAAATGCGTACCTTTAGAGATTGCACGGTTAAGATGGAAGTTGAATTTGGCATTGAAGAATGTTTCAGATGCTTGAAGTGGTCGGAAGTGGTAGGAAAACAACTGCTATTATTGTAGGTGAGTTTGAGCTCATAGTGCTCAAACTATTGCTCCGTTGTTTGTGTTTTTCTTCTAAATGGTGTAACTAAGAGAACTCATTGTATAGAACAGTGAGATATTGTGAGTGAGGTAGGTAGGACATCACGTGCTTTTCCACCACTGATGTTAGAACTGCTGGAATTTCTCCAGCTGTTTTAGTATAGACTAGTGTTCTAGTTGAGAGGATTGGTCCACTCAGCTTAGGTCTGGGATGATGTTAGGGAGGGTGTCTGATGCCTGTTACTAGGGGAAGGTTTCTGGATCCTCGTTGAGGCGTTGGTATTGCTTTGTGGGATGTTTTTTCTGAGGATTCCTTTGTGGATTGACTGTGTTTGGTAGCTAACTGTAGATTCACAGGTGGTGTTCAATGAATTGGACCAATTCACAAAAATTTAAAAGGTCAAAAATAAACTCATGGTAGTTTCCCTCCAGCATACCAAATAGACTTTTGACTTTTTCGGGATTCACAAGGAGTACTTGTGTAAACAAGAATTGTGGATTTGTTGGAGCTTCTTCTGATTCCTTATGACAAGACACACACTCAAAGAAGAAATTGTGGCTGAAATGTACTTTAGCACTTTAAACATCTTCCTTTTTTTCTCCACCAGGGAGAAGGTTCTCCTTGTGGATAATCTCTTTCTCCCACACGTACTGAAAATAAAGTGTTGTATGGTTATTTTTCACACCCAATTTTCCCATTTACTCCTAATGATTTCAACACTTGAGGGTCAGAAGGTTTGTGACTACCCATACCACCTTGGAGGGTATTTGCCAGATTCATTATGGACTCCACCATGCCCTTTCTTGGGAACACTCATGTTTCCAGTCCTAGGTCTAAATTAGTACAAAGGTAAAATCTCAAATGTTGGCATATTTTCCATTGTAATTTAGGGTTTTCCCAAAAATTTAAATCATGATTTTATGAAAGAGGATTTGGGATTTTTTTGCCTCTAAGTCCAAGTTTATTTCAGTAATCGTTCAAAAAATTAACACTCAATCGGGGCTGCTCCCTCAGGCAAAGAATTAGCTCATGACCAAGTGAAATGAGAAAAAATTAATAATTGGTTGGGTTACTCTCAAAAGTACGTAACAACACTGGACGTGTTTCTGGGTCAGGAAATATTGAAAGAAACAAACCTTTTTAAAAATCTTGTCTCCTGACTTCAGGTTGTAAGGGTCTAGAACAGTTATAAAAATAAAACGGAGCAATTAATTGGCTCCTTTTCTTGGGGATCAGAAAAGTGCTCTGTGGAATTTTCTCTTGTGTGGAAACCACATGTATGTTGCTTAACATTGACCACTCTTTGAAGATGCCAATTTTGCACTTTTAGATTATGTGATTTTCATAGTTCCAGCACTTTCTCCCTCCACGTATTGACACCCATTTGTAGTTTCAGATAGATTTAAAATGATACTCCTTTATATAATTTACACACACTCATCAAAATTGCCACACTGGGAAATAAACATAGTTGTGAATTTTTCTTAATCCAGTATATTTTGCAGATGCTCAATTTACTTATTTTTTTTGTATACATCTATTTTACGCTTCAGCACCAGGAAATTTGAAAAAACAAATCTTTGCACCAAAATGCATGGTCCCGTCCTGTAGTAGATGAAGAGCGCAAAACATACCACAAAATCAATTCCACAGTTTACATTTTGAATGAGTGTAGCCACTCATATACACAATATTTTAGGGGTCGATTCACAAAAGCATTTATGAGTATGGGAAGTAGTACTCTTTTATGTCGTCTTACATGCCTTTGGGAACTGGCCATGTAAGGTCCAACTCCCTATCAGTAGAAGTGCAGAGAAGGCCTTCCTTTTTTCAGTCCTTTCTTTTTCTTCTAATCGTATATGAATATTCACATTTTATTCCCATTTGATATGTTTATATTTCAATAATGCATTTAAGAGTATGTAAAAGTGTACTGTAGGAGTATTACTTTAGATACTTCGGAGTGCCTTTGTGAATAGGCCCCACAGTTTTTAATCTGTTTTCAAGAAATATTTATCATCTGATCAATGTTAGGATTAAAGAACAATGTTTGGCCTTGTGTCTCCTGATCAAACCAACTCCCCCTCATTGTCCAATGAACAGGAGTCGTATAACCTACTACCTCAGGAGGCAAATTGTCTTGCTGCTGCCAAAAAATATCTTAACCAAGCACTCAACTTCTGTGGTAGTAATTTCATTGAGTGAATGATCCATTAAATTGCTAACTTTTTTCCAAAAGTTCCCGCCTTCCACATCAAAGTTGGCAGTGTTTTATTCTTCACCCATGGGAAATTGCCACCTGCTTTGCATCAGCTAGTAAATTTGTTCTCAGAGGATTACTCTTTCTACCTGGCTGCTACCTGGGAGGCCAAAAAGTGTAGCACCCTTGGCATTATAATTCCAGCAGATTTGTCAATACTGCCTAGTATTTCGTGCCACTATTGTATGGTTTTTGCAGATTACCGCAGTATGCATTGGTCGTTTCCTTCTTTGCCATGGCTGTTCCACCTGCTGGACTTCCAAGGATCCATTTCTTTTAAATCTAGCAGCTGTTTAATAACATTTTGTATTTTTTGTACTGGTTTTACGTACTGTATTAATGTTCCCATCTCCTTCAAATATTACACCACAGTCTTTTATCTGTTGCCTGCCTCAGATCCAGCCACCACGCTTTTTGATGTTCCATGGATAAAAGCGTGATCTTTTATGCTCCTGAAATTAATTCTTCCTTTCCTACAGCGGTACTGATGGATTTTCCAAATGCCATGACTGTTTTCCTTGCTTCTTTTTTCTACCATTAGAGCTTCACACCCAAAAACTTTATTTGATAATATGTAAATATTTCTCTTTCATCCAGCTTAGTCTGCCTTCTTTTCATCCGGATACGGAGTTCTTAGTAACGAGTCATCATGCGCGTTCCAGGCTCACGATATCTCCTTTGAATGCAGAAGTGAGTTGTAAGTTCCAAAGTACCAGACAGAATGGGAACAGACATTGTTCCATACATTAAGAAAAGAGACTTTATTAAGAGACACCTAATATTGTCTTTTGTAGTTGGCTAATACTAATCCTCCCCTGGTCTAACCATTGTCATGATTGACCCGGTAACCTTTCACCTCTTACTCTCCTAGAGTAAGGTAACTACTTTAGCCTGGAAGTCTTTCAGGACTTCACCTCTCGCAGTTACCGCAAATGTTTGATGAAAAATAGGAATCCTGGAGCAATCATAGTATGTACTGCTCTGTAGTACAGTATCTTATACACAAAGACTTTTTGATCTGTCCTATGAATTGGAAGAGTTAGCTTTGTGTGGCCATTGATGTGTTTTCTATGGAAACCATAAAGCTGCGTAATGTACAGCGGCGGCTGCCACAAATCTCAAGGGGAGGGGTGGGGGGGACAGGAACAGGGGCGGGAGGGGGTAGACTGGGAGGGAATAAAAAAATAATTAAAAAAATAACTTACCTCTTTCCGTCGCCGCTGGCGCCACATGCCGCCTCGATTCTGTCCTAGCATTCACCGCTGGGACACATCACAGGCTCCCCAGCAATCCTGGCGCTGCTTTCATGCAAAACCTCAGACACAGCCCTGGGGTCTGCGCAGTTTCTCCAGCCCAGCTGTGGACACAGCTGGACTGGAGAAACCCAAGTGCGCATGTGTGTTTGGCCGGCCTCAGACGGCCGGCCAAACACACTTGTGCACTTAGTGCACTCTCCGCCTCCTTCCACCTCTCATGGTCCAGCCCCGCCCCTCCCTGCACTGCTGTGCCAGAAGCAGAAAAATAAAATGATAGAAAACTATTGTTTTGTTTTTCTGCTTCTGGCACAAACACTGGGGTGATGGATAAGCTTTCTGAGGCCATCAAACCCCATCAGTTGTGATTAGTAAAGTGTTGTTTGTTCCCATAAACCAAAGGAAGATTGCACACTGCTGAGTATTGTTCACGACCCCTGACTACACTAACAACTATTATACTTTCAAGCTCTACTGACTAGAGTTTACCCTTTAGGCTGTTGTAAGACATCCAGGTGTTGTCTGCTCGCATATGGTCCTGAAAATTGTTGCATATGGATCTTCGTGTGAATCCAAAGACCGGGCCAGCGTAACGGGATGGGGATGGGAGGTAGGCACAGACATTTTACAAATATTAGAGGAATCATTGTGGAGCCCAGTAGAACTCGACCTTTCAACGCTTTGGTGAGTGCTTGAATATGTTTAGAGTCATCGAAAGAGCTTCGTCTCAAACCCCTAGGATACACCATGGGTGAAGCCATTATATAGAGCACATTGCATCCTGTACATGTGCTGAATCCATCATGTGCCGTGCGTGCGGCCATCGTATTCAAGGGTTGCTCTCATTATGTGTATCTGTAGCATACAAGGAAATATTTCCCAACTTTTTTCTTTTGTGGAACTCTTACTACAATGTTGTGTTTGCCCCCATCTTTATGCCTGCTTCTTGTTTAATGTTGTCCTCTAAAGGTTTGCACGACTTTCCTTTTAGTTGAGTCAGCACTTCATTCTCCAGGTTCATGGCGCCACTTTTCTTGCACGCCCCTACCGACACCTAACGACTCCATGGTTGTGCCGTCAAATTTTGGGACGCTATTGTGGCGCCTTGCTACACTAGCATCAAAATATTTGACGCTAGTGCAGCAAAGCACAGGGAGGTCCATTTAATATAATGGGTGCGTAATTTTAACACCTGCTCTGAGCAGGCGTTAATGATGGAAAAAATGGCGCGGTCAAATGTTGTACATTTCATTTTTCGGGCCCCCCTGCGCCGCATGCCCCACTTGCCCCACTTGCATACATTATGACTGACACAAGCATAATGTGGCGCAAGGGGTTGCAAAGTGGTGAAATGCAAGCATTGCAGCACTTTATAAATATGGCACGGCAGAAAAGCCACCTTAGCATAAAAAAAAATACTCTATGGCGCACTTAGGTGTCACAAAGGGCTTCTAAATATGCCCTAACTGCGCAGTTCATGACTGCGGCCAATTTCTCTACATTTCTGAGGCATGCCTCTTTGCAACTACTATAACCACATTACAGGACCACAGTTTAGCCCCTTGTCTATGTTAAGCTCTTACAAGAAAAGTGTCTCTATGAAGACTAAGGTGGCAGTCAGTTTGGCAAGAATTATGCATTAAAGTCCTGCTGACCTGAGCAGACACAACCTTCCTCGGTATTTGCTTTGCTTTTATGAACAGAGCTTTAGAAGACTTTTATCCCAAGCACCTTGGCCGTGCTTTGAGACAAACATAAGATTAGGCTTTTGTAAATAAAGGATAATTTTCAAAGTCAGGCGCGGAGATTTCATCTAGTGGCTGACATAGGAAATCAGACGTTGGGGTTCTAATCTGGGCTTCGGCACTTGATCTAATTGCATGATCCTGGGCAAGTCATTTTTATTTCCCTGTTCTCTGAATTGTAAATATATGCAATGTATTTACATTAAATACACCTGCAAAGTTCATCATCCCAATTACTTGCTGTTGGCGCCCACACAACACTGTTCTACGTATGTAAGCCACTTCTTGGTGGAAATGCTTCTGCATTAGAAATTCCCTATGTAAAGCTCTCAGGTGCCCCTTCAAGCTGAGTCTACACTAGACTTAATACATAAAATAAAAATAAATCAAAGAGCATCAATTAGAGCAGTAAGCACCAGGAAACTCGGTCTTTGATTTACAAATTGAACGTCATTCTAGGTTATAATAAATCCCTTTAATTTTTATTTTACATTATAATAAACCGCTTTGAACGTAGGCCGCTTCTGATTGGTCAGATGTGGGTCTCTATCAGAGAAAACGCCTCATAGCAGCTTTTCAATTGGTTCATTTATTGTTTAGCTGTAGAGCAGCAGCTGTTAACAATAGTAATATAATGTATTTTACTTTAAAAAAATTACAAAAATCATATGAAAATTATAGTACAGTCTTATTTAAAATTTACAGGGTATAACCCCCATCTGACATGCCCTCCGATATGCAGACAGACAAGTATTTAAACGCCGGAATTCCACATCATAAAATGTTTTTTTTTCCTTTAAAATCACATATCTGAAATAACACATCCTTTTTGTGCACTTCTGATTTATGTGAACGTCGCATACTCCACAGCGGCATCATTAATCTCTCAGGAGCCAGCTGCCTGCTCAGCAGTAACCCTATTGTGTTGCATTGCCTCTATCCCATTGTCCTTAAAAAGCCAGGGCTGTGTGGAATTTTAAATCCGCTGACAGTGTTGTACAAAGTTCACCATTTCACAATTTCATGAAGATGTTATGTTGGAAAGATTTCGCATAACTTTGCCAATATTAGTTTCTATTTTTAAAAAAGTGTTCTGCTGCAAATATTTCCTGAAACAAATTTGTTGCAGAATTTTTCAGTAAACGCAGGTTTTGCTTGCTTTCTCCAAACCTAATATTTGTATTTTGTTTACCCAAATAAAAAAAGCTTTACGAACTTTGTGAAGGCCACCAATTAAAAAAAAAAAAAATCATCTCTGAGTATGAGTTCACCACCTCCTAGTAAATAACAGTTTCTGAGTGTAACCTTTAATTGCCCACAGTTCGGACATGTAAATGATATAGACTTTAGTCACCTGGTAACCAAGACCAAAATACCAATAGAAAAGTATATCCTTTCGCCGACCTCCATGGCCTGTGAACCATCAAAAGAGCATCCAGATTAACCAAACTGACCTACTGCCTTGTAGTGGGTCACTATTGGTCTGGGCAACAAATATAGTAGCGATATGAAGCCTGCATCAATTATCGATCGGCATGGCATAATTTATTAAACCAGATCTGGGCAGTAGGGATACCGGATCACTCCATCTTGTCTGGATGTCATGTGTCCTGTACAGGGCTTCACATTTACAAATTACTTGTTTGATTGTTGAATTAGTTCATACAAAGCAACTAAATCCCAAATCTCACAGAACACAATGATTTGTTAAATCCACGCCCTGGACTGGGAAAGAAGTGTCCTGCCAATATTAGATGGTCTGTAAACCACTTTTACGGAAGCCGAATGGCATCACCTTGTCTTGGGCTAATCGAAACCCCACTATGGGCTCTAGTTCCCAAAGTGGAAAACAATTGAGTGAGTTGTGATATGAAAGTAACATCCAGGGGCTGCTAATATCACAACCGGACAATAATATGAATATCCTTTGCCGTTCCGCCAAGTATTGCAGGTAAAGTTCTCTGTATGTTTATGCTTCCCAGCAGTGGCTGTATGTCAGTGCTTCCCCTAAACATCAATATACCAAAATAGTTGAGGATAGTATACTTAATTTAAATGTAACTCCAGTCCTTGATGGTGTGGGAAAGGACAGGAGCATTACCAAACCTTCTAGATAGAATATCATCAAAGTGTCCCCATCACAGTGTTCAGAAATCATTTTATGTTTTATTTCTGAATTCTTAGTTGAGCTAACACAAGTATTGCATGTTGTAATACCCAGGTTTACCTGTAACCCCAGCCTTGTACAAGCATAACAACCATTCCACAGTTGAGGCTTAACCTGCTCTGGAGGGAGGTAGCCCCTGAGGCTGTTAGTCTTGCAGTGTAGGTTAAATAAGCAAGTGGCACTGTGTTGCACACATTTATATAGTGTATCTCTATCGTTTTTACAGACTTGATAGTGTTTAATACATGTATTATTTTATTCTCTCCCACAAATGGAGCAATCCGATACCCCAAAAATATTCTGGTACACACACAAAATTAAGAAACAACAATCCTTGAAGGGAATTATTTAGATATGTTTATAACAAATTATTTAAATGAGATTATCTCTTTGACCAAAATAAATTAGCTTGTGTTTTGTATCAGCAGCCACTCAAAATCAAAAGCACACAAAAATTAAAGTAAACATATGTTTTATTACTTAATTTATAGCAATCATTAATGCAAAATATACACAAAAGATTCCTCTGAGGAGAGAGATCTAAACACAAGGAAAATGCACATAAAAGTGTCTACATTTTACAAAGAAAACCACACGTAACATGACTGGTCATTACTTCTTAGGACCACCAAATCACTTTATATCTTAATAGGATGATTCCGGTCGGGATTGTTGCTATTTGAGTTCCCAGTACAGTACATGTGCTAAGCCATCATCAGGGCTAACACAGCTTGCTCACCTTTAAGGCAACTAAAACCTTTTCTTCAGTAGCTTCTGTTTGTGGTCTTTAAAAGTAATCACCAGTCCTGTTATATGTGATTTTTCAGATTGTTTAAGGGGAGGTAAAAAGCCCCAGGGGTGTCTAAAGCATGATATTCTAGTTTTAATTCTCAAAGGTGAGATGCTCCTACTACAGAAAAACCCTTTGGTGGAATGGCAGTAAACTAACATGCCCAGAGAACACAATCTGGTTTATACAAGAGAGCATTTGCAACACCCACTACACTTGATATCAGTGACCACATCTGTCAGGCTGCTTTGTAAACATAGGTTTGCTTTTGTCAGGTGTTAGACCTGAAACCATTAAACAAGCCATGCATCACAGTTTGTGAGTAATAACCTTCAACCCATGAGCTCAGAAAAATGTGTGGCACATGCTGTGGTGTTTGCAGTATAAACAATTGGGAACTCTACCACTTTAAAGTCACATTTAACTTGGGATTTTAGAAAAAAATGACTCAAGGTATTACTGCTCATCTAGGCATATACTTTGTTGTGGTGTCTCGATGATTATCTAAATTTCATGTGCATGTAATCTGTCTCTTAAATTTGTGTCTTTTGAATTTTAATCTGAATTTCAGAAATATTAATCTAAATATACTATTGTAGGACTGAAAGACAGCTCTTTTAACTTCAGATATGCTTACATTTGATATAGCTTGTGTGCTCCCTAATTGGGTGCAGTTTGCAAACATTTTCATTCCTTCATATTGTGAAAACTTTACTTTGGTGGTGACGTGGTTTTAAAAATAGCTGTTTTTATGTATTATACTTAGTAATTTGGACTACTCTCCAGGACCAGCCGTAAACTGTGGTGGCACTCATTTAAAAAAAAAAAAACAAATGCACTTGTAAGCAAACATTGGGTAAGGCGGCTGGCGTGCATTTTGAGCCCTGAGTAAACAATAAAAAAGCCAACTGCAGTGAAGCAAATAAACCACAAACAAGTGTTTTCTGTACAGAATGCATCTGTTTTACAAAGAATCTAATGTGTGATCAATCTGTCTACTGTTAAGGCATAAAATAGTCCGTTATGCATTGTAATGCAAGTCCATGAAAGGAGGTGGAATTATACACCAAACGGGCTAATAGCATGAGGTGAGAGAGTGATATTTCTCTGGGTGGAGACAAAGCTTACTTTGTGTATGTTGAAGAATTGGTTACAATACTTCTTGTAGATAGCTGTGAAATGCAAATTAGATCTAAAAACATAGCTGAGAAAATATAACAGAGAGACATTTGGACAATCCTTTTGGAGGATAAGCTACTGAAACAAATAGGTTCATGAAATGATGCAGGGACAGACTGAAAGTCAAAGGAACGCAGATGTAATTGCAATTCATAGTGATGTATGTTTTAAAAAAGGGGTTGTAGATGTCACATGGGACCGATGCACCCAAAATCTATTTTGGCCCTTGGTAATAGCATGTGTTGTGCTCCTCGAGTCTCTTCAGTTATTCCTTAAACATCACTGCTATGGTTCTCGGTAATAAAAGAAAACTTGAAGTGCAAGGCCTGGTTTACTCTTTAAGGTTCAAAGTAATGCAGGTGTGGGTGAAACTAGCTACAACTTTGTCTATTCCTCAGTTGCGTGGGAGGCTGGGAGGGCAGGTCCAGCGATTGTAGGACCAGGAGATATGAGTTTTGAATTGTGATTGGGGATAAATACGCTCTTTATCTGTGTGCCTGGGTATGTGTGTCTCTTTGCTTTTTTTAAAGTTTCATAAACTCCCAGTGAGTTAGGCACTGAAATTTAAACACACTGATTGTCAGATGTAACCACAGTGCACTTGCCTACTGTGAGCCAACATCCACGTGCAAACAGTCCACAGGAGAGTAAGTTCCAGAAATTCGGAAAATCAGTTTATTTCACAGGTTCTGTTCGATAACTTTTTTGCTCCTTTATACCATAAAATACGTGTGTGCACCTCTGGTTAAGGACTTACAGCTGTTTTTGTGAATGTGTCTTTTCATGTGGTAAAGGAATCTCAAATATAGTTGTAAATCCTCACAAATTTACCATAGTGGATTTTGCTCCATTTTGGCGGCGTAACTGACCGAGCAACCCCCTGTCCACCTCTGGATGCAGATGGAATTCAAAATTACAAACACAATAATTGTCCACAGGAGCTGCAGGGCGTGCACCTTAAATTATGTTTATTTTGAATAATAACTGATGAAGCAACCTTTATGAATATGTCTCTGGTAAAACCCAGTAACCCTAATTGCATAAATTGGGATGAGTCTTTCCATCCGTTAATCAATTCTTGCATATTTTTTAGTATTTGGCTCATAATTTGTTTTCACTACTTAGCACGTCTAGGCATTTCTGCTTATAGATCTCTTGACTCGTGGTACATATATTAAGCCCATTGCTAGAAATGACAATTCAATATAGAACCACTTGTAAAAAACACTTGTAGGCATTTCAAGTGGGAATGACAGGGGCGTGGTCATGTATATCCTATACTAGTATGGTGAACTCCACCATAATCTTAATGTAGTGTCAATTCACAAACAATTGCAAATTGAATTTTCAAACTTTTTTGCTGATTTTAGTTGCCCATGAAAGTTCCAGGTGAAAGTGCTCCTGAAAGTGTGGCACGGGGCATCCATTAAACCAATTTCCATGCAAGGCGTAAATTACATTTTTGTAAATCCAGACTGTGTGGTATATATCCTGAGGTGCATCCCCTGGTCATTTAAAAGACATAGGGTCCAAGGGCTGGTGGACCCTATGCCCAGCCCCCCTTGCTACCAGTGCAAAGCATGGAATGGACGACCTACCTCACAGCAAGGACAGGCAGCGCAGACTATTACCTGTAATGACCAGCGTAGTCCTCCGCAGCGGAGGGAGCCTCATCACTCAATCCAGCGTAAGGATAGCACTTGTGGATTTCCATTGATTTGTCAACAACCCAAAGCAAACAATCATTCACTTTTATTTAATAGCCTCCCTGAGCTCCTTTATGTGGCACTTACCGCATCGAGTGCGACACTCGTTGTGCAGCTAATGACGTACATCAATACGCATACAAAAATGTATTGTGTTAAAGGGAAGTTTAGGACGTGGCAGGGATAAGCCAAGAAAATAAAATGGTTTGTGATCTGTAGAAACTTTTCAAATATCGCAGACAGTTTCCATTTCTGACTAGCTAGTTTGAGCAATTTATCTTGCACACAGTTTTTATGGTCTACCAGTTTGGGATTTTACTCTAGTACAGGGAAACTACATTACTTGCTTAAGACAATAGGTATCCTCACGAGGACCCAATTATTTGAGTAATGTAAGTAAAACCTATGACTCCATCCACCACTAGGCACCATCACAGCAAGCAGCATTTTTAGGTCTCCCAGATACACACTCACACACAGAGGGGCTTGAAGTCATCTCTCTTCATTCACATTTTGTTTCTGCACATCACAGTATACAGCATGAGTCCGCCCACTTCAGCCATAGGCGCCCCTCTGCGTACGTGATAGCAGGTTGCCTCTTTACAGTTTTCATTCTCATCCGAAGGGACGGCCACGGAGAAAGAAGTAGTCCAGAGACCATCTCCAGCTCCATCACACTGCACAGAACACTGCACAAAACACCACTGGGCAGATTTACGAAAAGTGGTGCTGCGCACAGTCCAGCGCCACTTTTCTTGCGCCCCCCTAACAGCACCATGTGTGCTCCATATTTAATATATGGTGCACCATGGCCGTAATCAGGGGATTAACGTCAGAATTTTTGATGCTAGTCCGGTGCTTTGCAGGATTAGCGTCAACATTTTTGATGCTAATCCTACAAAGCACCCAAAGACCCATTGTAACCAATGGAGGCCTCCTTTTGATGCCAGTTCTGAGCAGGCATTAAAAGTGCCAGTTCTGAGCAGGCATTAAAAGTGCCAGTTCTGAGCAGGCATTAAAAGTGCTGGAAAAAAAATGGCGCAAAGAAATCTTTTAGATTTCTTTGTGCATTTTTTCTGCCCCCAAACGGGGGAACGTCCCCTTTGCATACATTATGCCTGGTGCAGGCATAATGTAGGGCAAAGGGTTAAAAAGTGGCGCAATGCATGCATTGCTCCACTTTGTAAAAATGGTGTGGCTTTACTGGCCTTCTAACGCCACATTAGCGTAAAACAAATTACACTAATGTGGTGTTGGAATGGCTACTGGATCAATGGTCCAGCTCAATTTCTGACCAGTGGGTTCGGTCAGTCATAAGTCTGCTCTGAGGTCTCCCTCCTGAGACTCATTTTTGGGTTACTCCATTGTCAGGAGACACCTGTGAAGAGGACTGCTATGTTGTCTGGAGTGGAAAAGTTGCTCCCGAAGGGCACTATTGTCAAGGTACCAGTGAAGGACAAGGGGCCTGGGCTTCTACTCCACTCTTTTCTTGGTCCCAAAGTCAGATGGTTCTTAACGCCCAGTTCTGAATCTCAGGGCTGAGAACAGAATGGTGAAGCTGGATCATTTTCGGATGACCACACTGCAGTCCATCATTTCAATCATCCAACAGGGTGACTTTCTGGCTTACCCGGATTTGGAAGATGCCTATTTTCTTGTGCCTGCCCATCAAGAAAGCCAACAGTTCCTGCGGTTTGCTGTGGAGGGGGCTCATTACCAGTTCCAAGTGATGCCTTTTGGACTCTCCACCGCTCCCCGAACTTTTACTAAGGTATTGGCTCCGGCTGTGGGGGTTTTGCAGCTTCAGGGTTTCTCTGATTTTCCCTATATTAATGATTGTTTGATTTCTGCTTCCTCTCACCTTAAGGCTACACTGGCAGAGGAAGCAACCGTGAAAATGCCTGGGCTTCAAGTAGAATCTAGCAAAGTCTCTTCGGTCCCTGCCCAGAGACTCCAGTTTATTGACGGTCTTTTTTATACTCAGATAGGGACGGTATTCCTCCCACCTGCTCGCATTGCTACCCTGCAGAACCTTCTGTTGGATCTCCTGGCTCAGCAGTTGGCTCCAGCTCAGACTTGGTTGAGGGTCCAGGGGTTGATGGGTGCCACTACACTGTGGTTCCATGGGTTTGCCTGCACCTCAAGCCTCTGGTGAATCACCTGTTGTCTCACTGGGACTACTCCCATGCGAATTATGATTCTCTGGTTCTCTCACTTCTGTTCTGGGCCAGAAATTAGGTTGGTGTCTCTACACTCCCAACCTGGAGGAGGGGGGGGTCAGTTTACAGCTTCCTCCTTCTCTCTTGCTCACGACCGATGCCAGTCTTTGGGGTTGGAGGGCCACGTTGGGGTCCTTGGAGGCCAAGGGTCAGTGGGTTGAGGTGGACATCACTTGTTCCTCTAATTTACGGGAGTTGGCAACCATTTGGCAGGCGTTACTCTTCTTCCAGGTCCATCTGCAGGGGGCTAATCTGATGGTTCACGCCAGCAACCAGATGGCTCACTGTTACTTAAAAAGTCTAGTTGGGGTGAGGTCATCTGGCTACCCTGATTTGTTCCTGGGCAGAATCACATTTCAGGGACTTGAGTGCTGTTTACATTCAGGGTTACCTGAACTTTCATGCGGACATCCTGAGCCACAACTTGCCCTGTTCAGGGAGATTTGCCTCCGGTTCAGGGAGCCCTGGGTGGAGTTTTTTGCATCCCTGCGCAATGCTGTCCTTCCTCGGTTTTGTTCCAAAGTGGTTTATCCTCAGGTGTTGGCGGTGGATGCCCTGTTGATCCCCTGGCCCTTGGGCCTTCTGTATTCCTTCCCCCCTGAGGGTGCTGCAGTAGATTCGGATGGAAAGGGTATCTGTTCTCCTGATTGCTCCTTTTTGGCCTCGCCTCCGTCGGTTCCCTCTGTTGATGAGGTTGTCTGGTGGCAGATTTGTCTGCCTTCCAGTGATCCTCTCCCCGCTACAGTTTCCCCCCGTCTTGACCTTGTCTCTGTCAACTGAAACTGAACGTTTGACAGTAGAGTCTTTGGGTTGTTCTTCTCTGGTAGCAATGGATATTCAACATTCCCACAGGACTTCCACCCCTAAATTTTACAGTAAGCATAGGGGCTCTTTTGTCAGGTGGTGTGCCTCTCACAGGGTGGACCCTGTGAGTGGGGACCTCACAAAAATTCTGGAGTTTCTCAGGGATGGATTTTGGAAGAATCTTTCCCCTTCTGTGTTGGCTGCTCGGTGGGCTGCTATCCATGCATGTAGGGGTTCAGGAGTTACGCTGGATGGTGTTGCTCCTTTGGTGGTTCGACTGCTACGGAGTTTTCAGCTTTGTTACCCAGGCACTCCAGCGATTGTGCCTTCTTGGGATCTGGCGACCATCCTGCAGGGTCTGCAACTGTCCCCTTGTGAGCCTTTGCTGGAGGCCGATTTGCTGCGGTTGTCTACTAAGTTGGCCTTCCTGTTGGCCATCACCTCAGCTCGGAGATTGGAGAGTTAGGGGTCTTGCTGATCTCTTTTCCCTGTCTGCAGTTCCTGTTGGACAGTGTGGTGTTGAGGCTTGATCCGGCCTTTCTCCCTAAAATCTCATCTAAATTCCATTTGCAGAAGGAGATTGTTCTTCCCAATATTCCAGGGGAGAAGGGTTCTCTGGTTCCTTCGGTGTTGGATGTTAGGAGGGCCCTTCAGGTTTATCTACAATGTACCCAGGGGTTTACGTCTTTCTCCTGCTCTGTTTGTGTCCTGTGGGGATGTGGCTAAGATCATGAAGGTGTCTACAACCACCATCAGTAGGTGGGTGCACTTGGAAGTTTGCCAGTCCTAAAAATCTGTGCGGCTGGCTCCCCCTACTCAGGGATGCTCTACTCGATCTATGTCGGCTTCCTGGGCTGAGGCAGCAGGTGTCTCTATCCCAGAGATTTGTAGGGTGGCAACCTGGCAATCGCATCATACTTTTATCACACATTATCGTCTAGATGTGTTGCATGCTTCTCTGAACAATTTTGCTGTGGGAGTTATGAACTCTGCTTTGTCTTGAACCTTGTTTTTCATTAAACTTTGTATTCGGCATGTCTCCTTGGTGTCATTCTTTCTCTTTGTATTTTGGCTTGTGAGATCCTCCCAAATGTAAAGACTGGGACGAGGAAGTCCTATGGGGGGGTAATGTGCTATTACTTATCAGTCATCTTCAGCATCCCGATAAAGGTCCTCCTCGTCCCAGTCCTGTTCCCTCCCCCTCCCGGTGTGGTTGTGTCTGGTCTTGTTTATAACAGGCATGGCCCAGGGTGGGAGAAGTATAATAAACATTAAAAAAGGACTAGCGTTTCAAAGGCCTGTGGGGAGGCGGAAGCGTCTCATTAATGTATGGACTAGGACGAGGAGGACCCTCATCGAGGTCATGGGGATTAGTGGTAAGAATCAACACATTAATCCACAGAACACACCTTCACGTCCCCCAGTGTTAGCAGCACACTTCATTCTCATAAAGAGGTGCCGACTGTGCCACCACAGGCCGCCCAGGGTGTGACTGCACCAGTGGCAGCCTTGTGAAAATATGGGCGTCTGTGGGAAAGAGGCTCGTACTGCAGCCCTCGAGGGCACCTGCACAGCTCAGACCTACTATTGCTGTCATGAAGTGTTCTTGTGTCACAATTGTGATGGGTTCTATGGCCTGTTGAGACAGGCTGTGGTCCCATGCAGACTGCAGCCCTAAATCAGCAGGGGACCCTCCCTGACAGAATAATGACTAGCCCACCCCTGTACAGGTGGACTATGTCCAGACCTCTGGACTGGAAAATGTGCATCGGAAGTAAATGCAGAAAGAGCTCTGTCTCCCTGGGTGTCCTTGAAACAGGTGCACAGAGGGCTGTACTGTTGCCAGGATTTCCAGATGGTTTGGGAAGTTGCAGATCAGGTTTGGTCAGAATCACTCAAGAAGAGAACTGCATGCCCAGGCCTTGGCAGGGTAATGGATTGACGCCATCCTGCCAGGCTCTAGGTATGCCCACTGCCAAGCTTCTGCTGCACTCATGTTCTCTGGCGATTAACTTTAAATGGGCGTTGCCTTGATGTCCCTATCCACATTGTAATGTTTTGCTTTCACGTGGTGAGCAGCTGTGACTGTCTCGCTTGGGTATTATAGTCACAGAGTGCATTATGTGCCTTTTGTCTGTGGAGCCCTGGAAACAAGCTGTTTGATGGGTGAAGCTACAGCTTGTATTTTTACTCTAAAAAGGCATTGGAGGTACATATTGCATTAACATACACACATGCTTAAGAGTCATATGGATGGATGTACTAGCATTTTTGGATATGGGCCATGCCAGTGATAAGAAATGTGACCCTATAACATATGTTCTTTGAAGCAAGTGTACTAATAAACTCAAATTCACAGATGCATTAGTGCATTGCAACAAAATGTCATGTTATTACCAAGGTTTACTGCAAATGACATAATAAAGTAAGGGTTACTGTCTGACAGAATGCATGTTACAATAACCTTAAAAAGGCAGAAAAAAAAACAGCAGGGGTGGGTCCTTTGCAACGGTGAAGGAGCATCACCCCCCGGCTGAGCCAGGAGCTGCAAGATAAAACGATATTTCTTTATCATTTTATCGGGCAGCTGCTAGCTCAGTCGGCAGCATGTGCAGGGACGGGCGGGGAGGGCCGAGGGGGAGGGGGAGGGGAAAAAGGAGAGAGTGCACCTAAGTGCGCATGTGTGTTTAGCTGGCCGTCTTAGGCCGGCCAAACACACATGGGCACTTAGGTTTCTCCAGCCCGGCTGTATTGAACAGCCGGGCTGGAGAAACTGCACAGACCCCACGGCAGTGCCTGATCGGCAGTCCAAGCCGCTCAGACCAATCCTGATGCTGTCTTCATGCTAGGTTTAGCATGAAAGCAACGTCCGGATTGCTGGGAAGACTGTGCTAGTATCCCAGTGAATGCTGGGACACCAGAAAAAGAGGAGCGAGGCGGCAGGAGGCGTCGGCGAAGGGAAGAGGTACATTTTATGAAGTTATTTTTTTCTCCTGCCCCATCCCCCTTCCCCCTCCACCTGCCCCTCCTCTTGAGATTTGCAGTGGCCGCCGCTGCTTAACAGCCGTCCAACATGTTGTTATTTTCGTTTCAGTAAATTAATTTAACCCCTGATATTCTGGCTCCTTTAAGCCCTCTCGAGGCTTGACAGCAGTAAAAAATAAAATTTTACCCCAGGTCCCTCCTGTCCTTGACCCAATCATTACAAGTGAGATAAACCTATCTCGCTGACAAAAGAAAAGAAAATGATATGCTGGGAACCGTACTTTCCCACCCTCTCTCAGGGGGAGTATTAAGGTGTACTTACACAGCATTCCACCTGTTTTCTTTTTTCTGTCTGCCAACAGGATGTTCTAGACAAGGAATGAGGATTGCTGCTTTGGGCTCCTCCTGAGCATTGAATCTGGTTTGCTGCTCGTCTTTCTCCTGTGGCTGGGGGGTTGTGTCTATGGTCTCCCTCTTGTGAGGGGTTGTCCTGTGTCGGTGGTTGCTATTTTGTTGCACCCCTCCGTTCGTTCTCTAAGTGTTCTTGGTTCCGTCCCAGTTTTTGGGTTGGGCCTCCGTGGACCCTGTTTCCTGGGGCCTGGCTGGATGCAGGGGTTGTGAATGTGCTTCTGTGTGACTTTCTGTCCCTATCTACTGTTGTGGGTCACCCTGCCTGTCAGGTTTGTTTCCTGACATCTTTCTATTGTTGTTGGGGCCTAGGTGCTCTTCTTTTTGTTGCCCATGTTGGAGAGTCTATTGTGCCTCCTCTTTTTTCGACTGTCTTCCTGGCATGGTTGGGTTCTCTGCTTCAGGTGTGGCCCTATGTTTTGTTTCGGTGGTCCTCTAGGTCACTGGCTTTGCTGGTTTTGAGGGGGGCTTAGTTGTTTTCCCCATCTTGGTAGCTGCGTCTCCGCTGTCCCTGGTCCCCTAACTGGGGCTGATTGGTTGTGGGCAGGTGGTGGGTGGCCTGCCTTGGAGGTTCAGTAGGCTGGTGCTGTTCCAGTCAGTTCTTTGAGTCTCCTCCTTTTTTTCAGCATTTGTTTAATGTTTTTTGGGGGTTGCCCTGGGTCCCCACTGTATCTCTGCTTTTTTCATGCTCTTTTTGGCCTATCTGCCTCCTTGGGCCTTCCTAATTTGTTCTTATGTTTTTGCCTGCCGCCATCTGCTTCTGGCCTATTGGGATCCTTGGATCTGGTGATTTGCGGCTTTGGAGGATCCTGCAACCTCTCTCTCTTGGCAGGAGGTTGTTGTTGTTTCCCCTGTTGATGGGTGGTCCCATTGCTTCTGTTTGTTCCCCCTTGTTTCTGCTTGTTTTTTTTTTTTAGTGTTTTCAGGTGACTGTTTCCGGTTTCTTCTTCCGGTGTTTCACCTGCCTAATCTTTGAAAATGGGCAGTTTGTCTCTGCTCTAATCCCTCCTCCGTGGTCGCCGTGATGGTGTCCGTGGGGTGGCTCGCTTCTGGCTTCAACTCTCTGCTCTCCCCTCTTGTCTCTGGCTGGGGTGTTCTCCTGCATTTGTGGTAGTTGGATTTGTGGATTGGTTTGGTGTTTCTACCATGTTCTTCGGTTTGTTTGCTGGGTCGCTTGGGGAGGTTTGGGGCCTGCTGCTTTCTTTGGGTTTTGGCAGCCTTGATTTCCTCTTGGGGTTTTGCTTCTGGTGTGGCTCTTTGGGCTTTCTTCCATTTCGCTGGGTTATCAGCATTAGAGGTTTTTTTTGTGCCTATTTTTTTGTCCCGGCTATGCCCTGCTGAGGTTTTCTCTGTTTTTTGGGGTGTCCCTGCTTCAGGTTCCTCCGGTGAGGTTTCTTCCGGTGTGGGGCCCACTTTCTGGTTTGACTTGGATTGTTCCGTGGCCCGGGTGCTGTGGCTCCTGCCTGAATTTTCTGGTGTGGTTGTGGTTCTGTGGCCCGACAGTAACTCCTATGGGGGTTTTGCTGCTCTGCCTTCTCCTGCTCATGGGCACCCAAGATTGGTGGGGCTGCTGTGCTTTGTTTGCTTGGTTCTCCTCCAGCGAGTGGGGTTCAGTGTTGGTCGCCTTGGGGTTAATTCCCTCTCGGCTGTTTGTTCACTGCTTGGGCTTCTCTTTGTCCCTTGTACTCTACTCACTATTTTTTGGGTTCTGCCCAGTTTTTGGGCTGATGAGTTGTCAGGTCTGTGTCCTCCTCAGTTTTTACGAGCAGTCTGGGGTTGCCCCTTGGAGTACTGCTTTTTTGTTTTGGGGAGACCTCCTTCTTGGGGCTTTGCTTTTAACTCTGGAGGCCGGGTTCTCAGCTTGGGCATTCTCACCTGTAATGAATGGGACGAGGACAGGAGGGACCAGTGGGTAATGCCTTATTACTTACCAGTAATCTTTATTACTCCTGGTACTCATGGTCCTGTTGCCCTCGTCTTATTGATTATGCCCCTCCCTCTCATACGTCTGGCCTTCATTGTGGAGCTTGGTAGTTCAGGTGGAATGCTGGGTAAGTATACCTTATGTGCTCCCAGTGGGAGGTGGTGGGAAGGTAGGGTTCCCAGCATTCCTTGTTCTTTTTATCTGTCAGCGACATAGGTTTATCTTACTTGTAATTAATGGGATAAGGACAACAGACCAGGAGTAATGAAGATTACCAGTCACTAATAGGGCATTACACTGTGCACATCTGCATATACAGTATTACATTTGCAGTGTTAGGCTTTTTTTCAGTGATGTGCGTTGTGTTTTCTTCCAGATGTTTTGGAGATGTAAGGGTAATTACCATTCTCTAGTGTGCATGCTGCATTTTATATATGCTTGTTAGATGATCATTGTCATAAAAAATAGAAGTCTTGTTCGTATGGGTCTATAGGTTTTCTGTACTGAAGAGTCTTGTAGGCTCTTGCATGTGTTTGAAGTCACCAACCTTAGCAGAAAAATATTTGCAAACAGCAGAAACGGAGAGCAACCAGTGTTCCCCTCGCCCCAACTAGACACCTCTATTCGGTGTACATAAAGATGTGTGATGAATGTTAAAGTGTGCCCTATATGAATGATTAAATTCCAGTGTCACCGCCATCTTGAAATAGAGATTTCAAACACATATAAAACTATATTGCAGAAAGTGGAAACAGGAATATCCTCTGCTGGTCCCATTTGTACACACATTTTCAGTGATAACTAAGGGCCTGATTTAGATCCTGGAGGAGAGGTTACTGCGTCGCAACGGTGACTGATATCCCGTCCGCTGAAATATAAATCCCATTATATCCTATGGGATTTATACTTAAGCGGACAGGATATCCATCAGCGTTGTGACTGAGTAATCCCTCCGCCAGGATCTAAATTAGGCCCTAAGCCTTTGTACGTGATTGTTATATACGTGATTGCGCTTACTGTGCTATTGCGGTCTTCAAACAGTTATCACTAACAGTTATGAGGTTAAAAAATGGCTCTTGCAGTCAGCGCTGGCTTTATAGCGGTGCGAGCAAAGTGGCTGCACCGGGTGCTGACCTGGATTGAGGGGCTCTAACCTCAGGGGGGCGCTGTGATTAGCTATAACTTATGAAACTTGCGATTTAAAAGCACCTGCTGAAAAGTTCCTTGTGCATCCAGCCTTCAGTAAACAATAAAAATGTCAAGATACTTCTTGTGATTAATGTTCCTGCTAGGGAAATAGATGGGAGTTTTGTCTAGCGGCAGCTTTGACTCGCCATAAGGTAGGGCAGAGGGTTAATGTGCCTGCTGCAAAGAACAGAACTATATTTTATGTGGATACTTGAGTGGATTAGTAAAGCCAGCCTTTACAAGTGCTTTAAAATAAATGTATGTGAAATGGGGGCTATAGAGAGATGAGAGGCTCATTTGCTAAGCGGTAGCAAGGGATTCTGAGAAGGTAGTCATGGGGTTGGGGGGTGCAAAAAAGACTGTCGCACAGGGCGCCTCCAGCGCGAAAGCCGGCCATACTTGTGGTAAAATAAGACTATATGACTGTTCTCTTTGAAAACCGATAGTGATGTCATTGATAGTTACAATGGTGATGTGATGTGTGACGTCATCAGTCATTTGTGGTATATGACATAATCTTTGAAGTCACGAGAAATGCATTAAGGGAAAGTTATGCTTATAGAGTTCACAGTAGCTGGTGAATTTCAATGTTTTTTTAAAGTTTTTGCATTGATTCTTCCTAGGAATTTTTGGGGATCTCATATTTCTTTGCTTATCTCCTCCCATTGTTGTTTGCTTCAGGTTGCTCCATACAGCCCGTCCCCATCCGTGATGTTCTGTATCCAGCCCTGTGCTCCAGATGAGTCCAGGACATGGCCTTCAGCCATACCCAGCAGGCTCTGGGCACAGGGGATGGCTGTAGTCCACACCCAACACCATGTCACCCGCTCACCAGAGCCCAAAGGGCACAAGCTGTTGAGTCTGAGCTTCATTTCCACTCTCAGGTTGTGAAAAAGAGAAGCTCTTTGCAGCCTCTGTGATGCCACTGATGGTGTCTGTGGTGGTATGATGATTCATGTTAGAATTAATGCCTCTTTGATGTCAGCCAATCATAAATCTTTATTCAGATTAACAATAATCCTTAAAGAATAACACGCAAAGATACAAATACCTTTGTTGCACAATATTAAAATCCACATCATACCACAAACAAGTTAACACAATTATTTTAACAATTCAAAGGTGCATGAAAATCCCATAGTGCAAACTATCAGGTGTGCAAGAAAATATTTCAAAACATCATTTTAAAACCATCATCTTAACTGTATCAGTTCATATCCAAGTTAAATGTAGATCCTGGACGGACAATAATTTCAGGTTGTGCAAACTTGGCACAACTATCACTTATACATGAGGCCCAAAATGTGAAATATCCCAGCAAGAATGGGCCTGATTTAAGAAAAGTGGGGCTGCACCCAGAGCAGCGCCCCTTTTCTTGCGCCCTTTAGCGCCCCCTAATGCCACCATGTGCGTGCTGTATCGAAGATACGGCGCACCATGGCCGTAGTCGGGAACTAGCATCAGAAGTTCTAACGCTAGTTCGGAGCTTTGCAGGATTAGCGTAAAAAATGTTTACGCCAATCCTGCAAAGGCCATTGAGGCCCATTGTAAACAATTGTGTGCCTCCTTTTAACGCCTGCTCTACCCCTCACTGCTTGTCACCCCTGTGGCACCGCCCCTTTACAAGGAAACAATAATAAAATTATTGTTTCCTTGTAAAGGTTTTTCAGCTTCCGCTGCTGGCAGAGGGGCAACGCTCCTCTGCCCTAATGGAGGAGCCACCCCTGCTAATATCATTATAAAACCTTCATAAACAAAATAAAGTGCATTGTAGATTGAATGGACTTCCCATCACTGGTGTCATTTCTGAAGTCATCAGTATGTATAGAAAATAGAGGCAGCTGCAGTTTTGCATATCCTCAAAGACGCATGTTCTAGCTGGAAGGCTTCAGTACCACTCTCAACATGCACACGTCCCTGTAACGGCCACAGACATTAATTCAAGCGTAGTACCACTGTCAGGAAATTAATGTGCAGAAGAACGATATTTTGAAGCTCTGCCAAGCTCACATTATTTTTTATTTTATTCACTTTTTTTGTTTAAACGACGATAGGCCCCCGTGGGGATTTAAATTATCACTCCTGGGGAAGGAGAGGCCCCTGCTGGCTTTTAAAAAAACATATTCTCTGTAAAGCAGAATAGGTTCCAGCAGAGCTCTCTAGTCCTACGTTGCTGAACAGTAACACTATTAGAGTTCTGCGAAGTTGCAAATGGTCACAACCCACAACTAAGCGTCATTTTTAGGGTCGAGCGCGCGCAAGTGCTCTGGCCCCTGTTGTAATCTTTCTGTAGGCTTTTAACCACGCCCATCAGTTTGGTTGGTTTGTCGGCTTGCCTTTTACAATTTGCTTGATTTAATTAAAGAAAGGCATGCATACTTCATGCCTTTTCTGGTGTTTAGACCTCCTCTACAGCACCGGTAATACTGAAAACTTACGAGGCTCTGTGTTTTCCGAATGGCTTCTGCACTATTTCTTTTGATTTCCTACGCAGCGAGATCTTGCTGGGCAGTAGTCGAGCACTTTGCATGACATCGACCCTGTTACATGGATAATTCTACTTTTGTTGCTTACATTGATAATTCTACTTTTGCCAGTTACATGGATAATTGCACTTCTGCTGATACGCTTCACTCCGAGCGAACTTGTTTCCTTTTCTGTGTCTCCTTCACGTTTATGGCGACCATCGGCTTGCATATGTGAAACTGTTTTACTTTTCATTTTCTGTTTATGTGGCAAGAAAGGTCTGGTTAGGAGTTTACAAGGCTAATAGCTCTAAGTCGACCAAATGCCATACTCATTGCATTGCAAATGCTTGTTATAAACTATGAGCCGGGCCACCGGAATTATGTGATTGTGCGGCTGCAGCTTTTTACACATAGTTGTAGATTTACCGCATTTGCCACATAAACCACCAATCTGCTGCATAATCTGCAGATTTAAAAAAAAAATGTTTCCAACTCAAATGTTCAAAAGTTATTATAAATGCAGCAACATGAGTTGGCACACAGTGGAAGGCCCTTTACAAAGATTGACTGGACAATTTTCTGTTGCTTATTTCTACAGGGAGTGCAGAATTATTAGGCAAATGAGTATTTTGACCACATCATCCTCTTTATGCATGTTGTCTTACTCCAAGCTGTATAGGCTCGAAAGCCTACTACCAATTAAGCATATTAGGTGATGTGCATCTCTGTAATGAGAAGGGGTGTGGTCTAATGACATCAACACCCTATATCAGGTGTGCATAATTATTAGGCAACTTCCTTTCCTTTGGCAAAATGGGTCAAAAGAAGGACTTGACAGGCTCAGAAAAGTCAAAAATAGTGAGATATCTTGCAGAGGGATGCAGCACTCTTAAAATTGCAAAGCTTCTGAAGCGTGATCATCGAACAATCAAGCGTTTCATTCAAAATAGTCAACAGGGTCGCAAGAAGCGTGTGGAAAAACCAAGGCGCAAAATAACTGCCCATGAACTGAGAAAAGTCAAGCGTGCAGCTGCCACGATGCCACTTGCCACCAGTTTGGCCATATTTCAGAGCTGCAACATCACTGGAGTGCCCAAAAGCACAAGGTGTGCAATACTCAGAGACATGGCCAAGGTAAGAAAGGCTGAAAGACGACCACCACTGAACAAGACACACAAGCTGAAACGTCAAGACTGGGCCAAGAAATATCTCAAGACTGATTTTTCTAAGGTTTTATGGACTGATGAAATGAGAGTGAGTCTTGATGGGCCAGATGGATGGGCCCGTGGCTGGATTGGTAAAGGGCAGAGAGCTCCAGTCCGACTCAGACGCCAGCAAGGTGGAGGTGGAGTACTGGTTTGGGCTGGTATCATCAAAGATGAGCTTGTGGGGCCTTTTCGGGTTGAGGATGGAGTCAAGCTCAACTCCCAGTCCTACTGCCAGTTCCTGGAAGACACCTTCTTCAAGCAGTGGTACAGGAAGAAGTCTGCATCCTTCAAGAAAAACATGATTTTCATGCAGGACAATGCTCCATCACACGCGTCCAAGTACTCACACCGTGGCTGGCAAGAAAGGGTATAAAAGAAGGAAATCTAATGACATGGCCTCCTTGTTCACCTGATCTGAACCCCATTGAGAACCTGTGGTCCATCATCAAATGTGAGATTTACAAGGAGAGAAAACAGTACACCTCTCTGAACAGTGTCTGGGAGGCTGTGGTTGCTGCTGCACGCAATGTTGATGGTGAACAGATCAAAACACTGACAGAATCCATGGATGGCAGGCTTTTGAGTGTCCTTGCAAAGAAAGGTGGCTATATTGGTCACTGATTTGTTTTTGTTTTGTTTTTGAATGTCAGAAATGTATATTTGTGAATGTTGAGATGTTATATTGGTTTCACTGGTAATGAAAAATAATTGAAATGGGTATATATTTTTTTTTGTTAAGTTGCCTAATAATTATGCACAGTCACCTGCACACACAGATATCCCCCTAACATAGCTAAAACTAAAAACAAACTAAAAACTACTTCCAAAAATATTCAGTTTTGATATTAATGAGTTTTTTGGGTTCATTGAGAACATGGTTGTTGTTCAATAATAAAATTAATCCTCAAAAATACAACTTGCCTAATAATTCTGCACTCCCTGTATAGTTGGATGTTAAATTGGTACTAAGCAGGTGCACCCAATGCTCAGATAGTGTTATCAAGTGTAAAAATATCAAAATAATGAAGTAATACTATCACAAAATGTACTGCATTATGCTACATAATTTGCCTTTTCTAGCTTCATAATTTACCCAACTCTGCCACATAATTTGGCCCTCCCCTGACACATAATTCCAGTCACCTTGTCTATGCGAGTTGTACAAAGTATGTAGGGCCTGTAGTTTAAAAATAAAAAAGGGTGCCATCAGGGAAGTCTGTAGATGGGGAGTGGGTCTGGCACTGCTGATCAGTCAGTCCATCCAGTGGTCCGCTTTGAGGCACAAATGAAAAATCTCAGCCAGTACCCACAACCCGTCCCACCCAAAGTGGTTCTTCAGCTATTGCCTGGTTACCCAACACCCCAGACTCTTAGCATCCCTTCTTGACATGTACTTACAATGTTCTGCAGGAAGTCGTGGCTTTGAGTCTATCATCCCTGCTTTCATGAGTTAGGGCCTGATTTAGAGTTTGGCTGAGGGGTTACTCTGTCACAACAGTGAGGGATAACACATCCGCCGAAATCTAAATCCCATTATTTCCTACGGGACTTAGATTTCGGTGGACGGGCTATCCATCACCATTTGTGATGGAATAACCCGTCCACAGAAATCTAAATCAGGCCCTTACTTTTGATGTCCCATGAAAGACCTCGAAGAAGGACATGATGGCTGGGGAGGCGGCCAGTCCAAAATTCACAGGTACCAAAGATGGTATTAACAATGGCATCACCGATGACGTGCTTGATCATATGATTTCTATTAACTCTTCATCTTAGTACCTGGTGCCCGCAGGGCAGGGACTATGGATGGTAATTGTAAAGAACATCTTACAGAGTTAGGTAGAGCATCGGAGATGTCTCATGATATGATTAGTCTGGGTTTTAACAGAGATTCCTTGCTTATTAATGATTTGTCTTAATGATAATACCTAAATGGGAAGGCCATCTGCTTGAAATTTGGTGATCTGATGCTCAAGCTGTTTCCAGAATCAGGGATTCTGATGTGACGTACATTTAAATAGAAATCTAGGCTCATGCATGTCTTCGACCACATTACTCACCAGCCAGCAGAACTTCTTCTGTTGCAGCAACAACAATGCATTTTGTTTGTATTTTGCCTTCTCAATTATCAGCAAAGAATCCCAAATTGTAAGATCAGGGTATATTGAACTTTTCTGGACAATTGCCATTGTGGTCTGCTTCCTTCCCTCGTGCCTTAGAGAGGGTGCCTCTGCCAGGCCAGTTGTGCGGATGTGGTGTTCTTGCTTGGCACAGAAGGGGAATCGCATCCTAAACGGGTGTTCCTCACATCCTCTCGTGCATGAATACAGTGCAGATGAGGAAAGGGGCGGGCATCTTTAAAGAGAATCAAGGATGTGATCGAATATAGGAGAGGTAGGGCTTGTGCATAGCTTGCTTCATCTGCAGCTGTGAAAAGAGCAATGATGTCACATCTGGCTAAAGATCATCTCCGGGCGTGTGTACAGCATCAACTCAGAGTGTGGCCCCCAATCAGAAGACTATGGAAAGGGTGGACATCTGGATCTGAAGTGTTATTTGGGTGTCTGCTTTCACATAAAAAAACAAAAAGTGACATCATACATACATGTGTGTGTGTGTGTGTATATATATATGTATATATATATATATATATATATATATATAATTTTTATATGTTCTTCAAGAAACTAGGAAGAGAGGGCACTGAGTGGTACCTTGAGGAGTGAATGTCCAGAGACTAAATTGGCCCTGTGATATTGCAATAAAACTATCATACGGGGGGTTGTGGTCTCCTTTGATACCCAAGATTGCCTACTTTAGTAATTAGATCTGTCTCTAAGAAATTTGAAGCACAGACTAGTCAATTAAAATCCTTTAGGAGGTTGTAGTACCCTGTTGTGCTTGTAAAGTGGGCTCATTTGTAATTTTTATGCAAAATACACAAAATCCATATGTTTCTTAAAACAGTGACTACAAAGTAGTGTGGAAGTCATATTTAGAAATACAATGTACTTGGTGCGAGTACCTCACAGATAAACCTGTTACTTAAAACGGTTTTAGGAACATTTTTCACTGCAGCATGGTGGCAGCAGGATAGCTCCTGACAAGTCCAATTCAGTCTTTCATCCTTCTGAGGTCTGTGATTGAGACAATTGACTTAGGTGATGCCTATCTTTCAAGTGCTGAGAAGAGCACAGAGGACAAAGGTTGACTGATTTTAATAAATGCTTTTAAACAAACTCATATAAATTGACCACTAAAATGTATAATACATCATTAGCATTACATTTTTTTAACACAAACACATTCGGCTAATGCTTGTTGCACATTCCACAGTCAGTTACATAATAACTTACGAACACGAAGGACAAAAAAATAAATTTGGCCTAGAAATTCTGAAAACATGTAAAAAGTTTCATAATGCGTAGATGGTCTATACTTTTAAAAAGTATTTTCAAATAAATTCTTACCAAGCTTCAGAAAGTGAAGAACTAGCGTGAAGGGGAGCACACTCCTTAAGCAGTGATGCAGGGGCTGAATCTATAGTAGGGGTCTCCAACCTTTTCTATAAGAGCTACTTATGCTCAATGAAAATTATCCAGCGCTACTAATGTTGTTAGTGTTGGAAATATGACCACATCGGGCAAGATTACACTGGTGGCAACCCATATGCAACATTACCAGTAGTGGACACCTCATAGCAATATTGCCTGCAGTGGTCACTTCAGTACATAAGGTAGTATTGCCAAAAGCAATGTACAACAAGCATTGGCAATGCAGTGGGTCTCGCGTTTGCTCGAGTTAGAGCTAATAACGTTGTAAATTCCTAACTGGACAGTTCTTGCCACTTAAATTGTAAATGAAATGTAATACAGTTGACATAAGCGAGCCGATTCAAAGCACCATGGCCGCCATGAGCGTGAGCGCGAAAGAGACACACAAAAAGACGTTCCCTCACAGCCAAACATCTCTCAATTATCCATGTAGCAGGGTCGGTGTCCAAGGTGGCAACAAACTCACCCCCAGGAGGGAAAAACATAAAGCATTTACCAATGATAACAAATGATTTTTGAAACGCAAGCCCACGAACGAATGAAAGTGATGGGCGTACAGTGTGCATGATTAAAAGCTTACCAGACTTCCAGCAGGTCAAACCACTTGCGCGCTCGACCTTAAAAGGCTTTGTCAATTTAAAATGCCTTTACATGGGTAATACATAGCAGTCACAGTTGCAATTCCCCCTGGCACCAAAGCAATGACATTAGTAATACTGTAATGTCACGTGATTTATCACTTGAATATCAGCTTTTAATATTTTTGGGAAATTCAACCATTTTTCTCCAAACACAAGTTTATGAGGTCTGAGGTACACATTTTCGCCTCAGATGCACACTTTCAATTTTGGTATAGATGTACTAATTCAGCCAAGCAAAATCTTTTCATTTAGAATAGTGGACTGCACACAGGAGAGCTATCTTCAGGTAGCTGAAGAGAGAACAGTAGCTTGAGACCTACTCATTGGATAAGCCTGATCTCTGTAGCAAGATACATCAGGTTCAGTACATAAATTAAGGATCTGACCACCTAATGTTGGTAGGACATAAAGAGAAAGTATTGTCTGAGAGTTTAGCTGATAATGCATGGAGCTGAATGTTTAAAAGGCAAAGGTTCAGGAACAGCCCATGACCTATGGCATTAACCAATAATGATTAGACTAATGCCATTAATTTAATTTCTAGCAAAGTTAGCTGGATGGAGGGAGTAACCCCCACGTAGGAGCGAAGAAGAGCGGGTAGGGGGCGGGGATACCAATTTAAACAGCCTTTAGGTTTGGAAATCTGCCTTCTTGGTTTCCTCTGCCAAGTCGCTGCCTTTTAGTGATTTTGAATGTGCCAATAATATATCCGCACATAGAGACGTTTTCTCCATTTGATTCTTCTACACCATTGACAGTTTCGTAACTTTAAATTCACTGTTTAATTAGGAGGCATGGTATGGCTGCACTCTGAATAGGGTAGGTTTAAGGATGATTGGGGATATGCTACTCACGGAGGATGAAAAAGAATCAAACGTGATATTACTACCCATTTCCTAAGAAGAGAAAGAGAAGAGAAGATTATATGCCATTTGTGTCAGTCATGATGTAGATGTTACATAAACATTTTAAGATGGGTATCTTACGAACACCTGCAGAAGGAGCAACTAAAGAGAGGGAATAGTGAAAAGGGATCCTAGCATGATCCGAACAGGCAATTGGGCAGATATTTCTAATTAAAATGTCTGCTTCCTTACTGAGTACGGCGTACAGGTCATGGCCCACGATATGGGTGGACTCATCAGCAAACTGACCAAAAACCCAATCATTGAGGGAAGAAACAAAATAGGTCCGCCTGGACATCAAACCATAGGTTGAAGTCCCCTACACACACAATTCTGGGTGATAATATAAAACAGGTGCCTTTCAGATCAATTAACTTGTTTGTTCATTCCAGATTACTTCCTGGTGACTGGTATTAGGTGAGAAGGGTTGTGATTTGTCTAGGGGAGGAGATTGTTGACAGCAAGGTAATTATTACCTCTATCAGTGACCGGGATGAAGGAAGACGAAGACCCCTCATCGCGAGTCGCTTCTTAAATCCAGGAGGCCCTACCCATCTGAATTCTAGGTTTTTAACCTTAACCGGGAGATCCCAGCTGCTGAAACCTCTGTGTGAAAGGCTGGTAGAAATGAGGAATTATCATCCGCATGAGACCCAAATGTAACAATTTCCCCTAGTGTTGCCTCGTTTATTAGTGGACCCTCAGGGTCAAACTCATAATGACCGGATTTTCCCCACCGATCCCTCTCGGAGATAAAGGTGCCCCCATCATCTGTAACTCCTGGGGTGGGGGAAACTCAGCTAAGTTTCTTGACCAGTCATACTGAGGGCCATGGTGAGTTTTAAAAAAAATGTTTTAGCAAAATTGCCAATGTCTCTCTTCTTCCACGTTGCCTATCCTGGTGTAGAATGAGGTAGCCTATAGACAATTAGGCTGTCATGATGAGTTGGTTGGACTTTGGTTCGGAGATACTGGATGGCGAACAAGGATGGCAGAATATACATTACTGGCAGGTATCTCTGCACCAAAAACCAGCCATCGCAAGTTTTTTTTTTCCGTCCAAAATGGCAATATCTCATTGGGCCCAGAGTTACTTGGTGCTTTACAGAGCATTTTTTCCTAATAAAATACATTTTTTTCCTGCTGTGAGCAGGCAGATTTATCAGCAGGACCGCCTTGGTGTGTGAAGTGGGAGATAGGGGTTTAGGGCTTGTCCCCTCCCTCAGAAGGGTGCAGATCCTGCCCTGAAACATCTGTGACAAGCCTGGTACCTCCAGATCCAAAACGATCAGATCTGGAGTTCTTGGATCCTATAATTCCAGGCCCGGGCACACTACGAATTACGACTTGGGACAGTTCACCCATCGCCAACTCACAGGGTAAAATACCCCAACTGGCAAGGAGGGCCTAACCTGGAGACCGCTGCACCGCGGTAGGTCACGAGCCAGGCTTCCACTGAGCAACAGGTGTCAGCCACTAGTACCAGACTGCACAACAAAAACTGAACTGCTACTTGCACCAAAAATGGGCCACCTTAAGATATCTACTACCCATATCCCACCCACTTTGTGGTGAGAGGTGTAAAAAGAAGCATGACTAATATAGAAAGGAGGCACTGTAATAGCAACATGTTGGCAGATTTCTATTCTCAGATCAGAAAGCACCGGGGGAAGCACAATGCAGGAAACTGAAAGAACTTCCGGTTTCAAGATTAAAATATAAAGACCCAAGTTTACTTCTAACGCTCAAGTTAATTTAGTAAATTACGTAACTGAGTGAGTTGAGCTGAGTGTGACTTACACCACTGACTCGAACCCTTAGTGTTTTGTTTTACAGTGTACAATGCCGGTCACTGCTCACTGGGGCTACAGGAGTGGGCAGCGCATGGGGGGGATGGAATATTAATAAAAAAATGTTTTACATTTTTTTAATTACTTCCGCTCCACGCTGCGCCACTGCTCCTCCGTCTCCTCAGCAAGCAGGCACAGCCCAGCCAGGGCGCTCCCAGGCAGACTGGAAACCTGTGCCTGCTCTATTCAGCCCGGCAACACAGTGCCGGGCTGGAGAGAGCACAGCGCGCATGTGTGTTTGGCAGGCCCAAGATGGCCGGCCAAACATACATGCGCACTGAGGGGAGTGCTCTGTGCACTTCTCTCCATGGCTGTCATCCCCAATGCCCCGCCCCTTTTTCCTAGAAAACAATAATAAACATAGTTTATTATCATTTTGTAGTAAAAAATGTACAGCTGCTGCTGCTGGCGGGGGTTTGGGGGTGCGACGCTCCTGCAACATAGCGAGGAGGCCCCACTGTACAATGCATGTTTTGTATAAAGAAATAGAGGGGTGTCTTGTTACTAAGTTTCTGATTTTGGATACTAGAGAACCTGGATTTAAATTTACAAACACACGGTGTGCTTCTGGGTAAAATAACTTCTCAGTGTGAGTCTGTTCTCATTTCTACAAACATCGGGAGCTCCTAAGGGCAGGCTAAATGCTAGTATAATTTCTCAAACTAAGAAATCACTGATCAGTAGTAATAAGACAATGCACCAATTAAAACATTCATTTTTGTCAGTGACACTGGAATTATGCTGCAGGGGAAGACTAAATTACATGAAAGAATTGCCTAAATTATTTGGCAAGAAATGGCAAATTATAGAGTGTAATGCTGCACATTTTGTAATAGTTGTACCTTATTATTATTATTATTTTATTTTACACATCAACACTTTCTGAGCAAAGACTTCAACTCATTGGAACCACTTTGACACTGAAATACAGAAATAAGCAACAGAAAGGTGAGCAGTCATCCTTCCCCTGTCCAGGAACAGGTGTTGCTGTGTGTTTAGTAACTTTTGATCAGTTTGAGTTAGAAACACTTTTTTGTTGAAATCTGCAGATTATGAGGGGGTGATGGATTATGTGACAAATCCCAAATTATGCAGAAAACGCCACTGGTGAAAAATCACATAATTCCAGGTGCCCTGATTTTATTTAACAGTCTTTCTATAGTAATAATGATTATTTTCATACATGCCCTCACATCTTGCTCACAGTTTAAAGAAAATAAATACCTACATGCAAGGAGCAACAAAGCGCTATACAGTGATTTCTTTTACTTTAGACGGGGCACCTCGGGCAGGAGGTGTTTGCGTAGAACAGCACTTTGGAGTACGGTTCAGACCGGATTAAGGAAGCCATGAAATGATGGCAACATATAAGTGTGGCAATACTAGACAGCATACCAAAAAGGTGTTTTCAGCATCCTTACAATATAATGCATGTATTTATAATTTCAAGTGCACGAGAAATGACTTGCGAACAATCGCATGGTGTTTTGGCAGACCTGCACACAATATTGGCTCCCCTCACACGGTGAGGAGCCAATGTCACACGGTGGGGGGTGGGGGGGGGGGGGGAGGGGGGGGAGCAAGCTAAAAACCACCGTAAACAGTGGTTTTCGGCTGGTTTTCGGAGGCTTCAAACTGCCGATGTCCATTAATGGGTGGGAAAACATTCCAGGACTTTGGCAGCAGTCTCCGCAAGCTTTTTTATTTTTTTATTTTTTAGGAGCGGGTTTGGGATTGGGGTGGGCGCAAAAGCGCCTCTTAGGTGCTTCTTGGTACAAGGCCCCACCCCCCCAAGGCTCCGCCCCTCCTCACACTGTGAGGTTTTTGGTGAAGTTGGCAGGTCAGTTTTGGCCACATGGGAAGTCAGGAAAATAAGTCAGGAGCATGGGGTCGAAGGTCAGCAACCTCACAACTAGACAATACCTCACCCACCCATGCTTTTGTGACTCATGGGATAGGCAGCCTATGCGTGCATGTTTAATTATTTTTTATGCCCAGAAAAAGTACAAACATTTACTGAAGAAGCTTGGACACTCCGCGGCAAAGGACAAGGAATCGGCGGTGCATGCGTAGAGCAGGTTCCAGGGAGTGGTGTTGGGGTGCATTGGAGCAGAGGAATATATTTCCTAATAGTAAGTGCACCTCTAATAAAATTAAGGACTGCACAACACATTTTTACAGAATCTATCCGTTGTAGATACTGAAAGCCCAGGTTATATGATCTAAAATTCATGGGCCGTAAACTGGCACTAAAAACTGGGATTGCAATGTTTTATAAAGGGAACAAAAACACATAAAAGGAACAGTAAATTGAACAGAGCAATTGTCGCAGGGGCATTTAGGAAGATTATCGAACCAGGTACCTTGTTGTGGGAAAGCAAACAAGAAATATGGAGAGCACAGCCGTAACCTAGTCAGATACAGTCTGAATTGCGAGGTCTTTGTAAATGGTAAGTTGAGCTATAGCTTAGATCGAGGGGGATGAAGTGAGATATCTCTCCTGAGAAGGCATCCAGAGAGTGTCGGCTTGGTGTAGGTTCTGGCAGTCGGCATAAAATAAAGCCCTTATCCGAGCTTTCGCTGCGACACATAGTTCAGGATTCGCATACAGCTCTGGACTCCCAACCTTAAAAAGGTACTCTTAACATAGGCTAGCCGTGGGATGCTAGCCACCTTGTCAAGGGCCATGCGATCTGAAATTATATTTTTTTGTGAGGCCTAGCTCACTTGATTGCCTCACTTTAGCCCATAACAAAAGAGGAGCTGGACTAAAAAGATCTTCAAAATAGGGCAGGTCAACCTCAGAATGACAAAAGAAGGTGGCTGTGCCCAAGGGAACTCAAAGTAATCTACACAGAAAGCTGTTTTGCAATTTCTCAAAATTATTGTTGTTGCAAAACATCCACAAACCTGCCCCATAACAGCCAACTGAGATGAAGTTCACTCAAATCTCACCCACTCTGTCACCCACAAATACATACACACGTGTTCCCTAGCAACCTTAGGGTATCAAGATTAGGGAAGGATTAGTGAAGAAACCTAGTCCACTCCATGACCCCATAGAATATCGTTTTCCATTCTGTGCCTTGGAGGTATTTCAGCATTCAGTTTTTTTATTTTTATGCAAGCATGTAAACTATGTAGAAAATTGGATGGCCTCTTAATATTTTCTCAACTTTTTACCAAAAAATTGGCAATGATAAGCCAAGAATCCTTTGGACCATCAAACAGTTTAAAAGTAAATGTGCTGATAGTTTGGAGTGACATCTGGTGATCTTAAAGTTCACCACTCAAGACCGTCTGCGCCATAGTGGGAGGAGCACTTCAATGGGTCTGCATGCAGGAGGTGCAAAACTAATGTTACTGCCCAGTTCTCATTGTTCACATCAAGGAACTTGAACTTCCTGGAGTCAAACAATATATTTCAATTCTTTCTGGATAGTATCTGTTATGAAATGTAAATCTGCTGAAAAGTGAGACTTTTTAAAGCTACATTCATAAAGGGCCATCCAGTGTAGAGGAAAAAAGTCAGTGACCTTCTGCCGGTCCTGCATCGCTAACCATTACCTACAGTAGGTATTATTATGGAATATACCTTTTGATGACATCTGCTTGGGTTTTGAGACCTATTGTCACTTCTCCCAGCGCTGCAGCGTGCTCATCAGGCCTTTCCCAGGACCTGCGCCTCCAGCCTAGATCAAATGCGTTGCTGCGGCTACCAGAAATTATTTCAACAGCCCCCGGTACGTTCTCAGGACAAGACTTTGAATGGAGTTTGAGTTGCTGAAACAATCCTTTGTCTCTGAGTCAGATATTCAGTATTCAGTATTCGGTTCCTGAAATTCCCTGCCCACTCATTAAAAGCCTGTCTGAAAAGTACATTTGAAGCCCAAGGCAGTCCCTGCTACCAGTGACTACAAAAAGCCATCACATCCTTCCAAACTGAGGAGTCAGCGTTTAAGTTGGGTGATGTTTTCTGTACGGCCTGGAAACAAGGTAGTCAACAGAAAACTGAAACTAATTTAGTATTACCAGGATATATCTCCCCTAAAGAACTCTGCCATCTTGCGTCCCCTGAATAATTTGTACCTGGTAGGGAAACCACAACCATATTTATAAGAAGTCATTAATAGACAGACCTGCAGAGAGATCTTGTACAAGCACCTATTGGGCTTACCAGTGGCTGACTTTATCTGGCATGGGCCTATCAGGGGAGGAAGGGGCATCCAGGCTATGCAGTTACAGGAATGAATCTTAGCAGCAGCTTTTGTGTTGCTGTCCCAAGCTAGACACTGCTAGGAGGTTTCTGCTCAAGAACATTTTCTTGACCCAAGTGGTTCACACCTGTCTGGAGGCATCATATTGCGGTGCTGGAAATTTGTTGAGGAACTAAGGACTCTGCTTCGACCGCAAATGTCTGAGCCTTGTTATACCCTGACTTCTCAAAAGCTGATAATTGATTACTGCACACAGAAAACCTGAATCCTGTTAGCCGTGCGGCCTAGAGGCTCTTGAACTAATAAGAGAATGTAGGCGGTACAGGGGTATTACTATCATGACGTCCACCTGTGGGGCCAGTTTCGTAAGACATTAGTTTTGTTATTCCTTGATATTGACTGTGCCTTCTATTTTCTTTGCTCTTCCATTGATTTGGCACGGCTTATTGTATTTTTCTCTTTAATCCACCTCTCCCCCTTGTACCTCCTTGCATGCTAAACACCCCTTTATCAGCAGGTGTATTGATAAAGGACTTTTAGACCTAGCAGCCTACATAGTCTACAGTGAATACCCTAATGTGTTAGCCTACGCGTGGTACATATTACTGCACTATATGAGGCACTGTGGGGCTGATTTAAGAAACGTAGCGCTGCATGCAATGCAACGCCACTTTTCTTGCACCCCTTAGCGCCCCCTACCGCCACCTTGTGCGCGCTGTATTTAAAATACGTCTCACTATGGCACAGGGTAGGGGCAATAGCGTCAGAATTCCTGATGCTGTTGATGTACTCCGCAGGAGTATCGCCAACATTTAGGCACTACTCCTGCAGAGTACATAGGGGCCCATTGTATTCAATGCATACCCCTTTTTAATGCCTGCTCTGAGCAGGGGTTAAAAGTGCCGAAAAAAATGGCGCAAGGAAATCTCTTAGATTTCCTTGCACCATTCTAACGCCCCCCCTTACATACATTATGCCTGGCGCAGGCAAAATGTGGTGCAAGGGTTTACAAAGTGGCGCAATGCATGCACTTCGCCACTTTGTAAAGATGGTGCGTGTAAAAAGCCACTTTAGCACCTCCTTAACGTAAAAAAAATGACACTAAGGTGGTGCTAGGGCCTCTTAAACCAGGCTCTTTGTCTTTGCTTTATTTGCACTAGATGTAGCTGTTTGTCTCTGCTCTTTTTGCCGTCCATGCCCTTCAGTCTAGGAGGATCCCTTTGCACATGTGGGGTGCAGTGAGTAGAAAGGTCCTTATTGAGGTGTCTAAGCTGGTGAAAAAAACCTATTTTTTCCTCTACTTACTGTGCAGTTTGAGTTCTTAATAATTTTAATGTGATATTTAATCATGGTTGTTCTTTTCATTGTATGGAAATACATTTTATTATTGTATGTATAGATATTGTTATTTTTTTCCATATCTAAAACAATAAAAATTGACATAGCAGAACTTTTACCTCTTTATGTTTCATGTCTGACGCTGCACAGTGCACCTTGCTGCTGGCACGTTGCAGACTGACACCACTGGCGTAACGAAACTTAAGGGGGTCCCCTTGCAAAGTACCTGGAGGGGGCCCCCCTCCTTCCTGGACCCAGTCAGGGGCCTGCCGCCCGTGCACAGTGTACTGTGCTGAGGGGGGACCTCCTGGAGCTTGGGGGGCCTTCCCCTCACTGCGGACCTGCCGGGTCCTTTGTTACGCCACTGACTGACACCTGTCAAGTCATGTACTGAAACCTTGGTGTCCCCTTCCTTTGCTCCAATCACCCCATCTGTGGACATTATCTCCTATATTTCCATATTGTTACAGAAAATGAGCAGGTTGGAGCTTTTTGTGGGGATCCGCAATCTGTTGGTGTGTGCTCTCCTTAATGTGGCCGCCGATGTGGTTGAAGAAATTAAATGAAGTGTAGATTTATATAGCGCTGCTTATCACCTGTGAGGGTTTCAAGGCGCTGACCATGGGCATGGGGAGATGAAGTGATTTGCCCAGAATCACAGGATGTTGCGCAGAAGCTGAGACTGGAACCCGGATCTCCAGCTCCCGAGGCGGTCACTCTGAGCGCTGCACTACATCCTCTCCCCTAGAGAGAAAGAGAGGATCAGTACATAACACAGAAGTGCTGCTGGGGAGCTCCCTCCATTCAGTCAGGGGATGGGTCACTGCAGCTGCTCGAGCAACCCGCTTTGCCGCCCCTCAATTAGAACAGCTAATCCTGTGGCAGCTGTCCCTCTGTCGGCTCGAGATAGTGAGCCCGCATTATCTGGGAGGCGGGGTTTTAAATTTGTACGAACACTGCAGATTAGGTCTTCTTGGTTCTCACTGTTGAGGCAGGGAGGGATGTGTGGAGGTGGACAAGGCTGGATCATTGTGCTCTTTGGCACAGGCTAGACCTGCTTATACAGTTTATTTGATGAAAACCATGCTTGCCAATAGAGAGATCATGGGATTGTTGGTAAGGATAATTTTGTTCCTGCACATGGGGTTGGCTATGCACTGATCCTACTGACCTTATGCCAGTACCGTATGGTTAGGCAACCTCTTTTTTCTCCTGAGCTGACAGTTTCAATTGTGGGGGGAAGAGGGCAGATCAGTGCCTGGTCTGTCCTTTGCCCTGTTGAGTAGCCTCTGCTCTGTTGAGTAGCTTACCAGTGCACATGCGGTAAGGTAACCGTATGCCCCACCAATCACATGATCCCTACAATCTTGACCCCTTCCCCAAGAGATTTCCACAACTTCTTCCAGGTAAACTTTCAGTCAACATTCAAGTAACCATCCATCGATAAACCCTTAGGTCATGTTTTTGATGCATACTTCTTAAAAGGGATGGGAGGTGAACTGGGTTCTTTAATACATCCCAGCGCACACTGTCTCATGATTTATTTAGAGTTGCAGGCCGAATTAATTTCGAGTACTTTTAAGCACAACCTCACTTAAAGACAATCTATTTTGCCTTGGAGCAAAATAATCATAGACCACCAGCAAGGAATCTCCTAGCTGCTTCTTTATTGTAAAGTAGTAGATATAAAACAATGACCTTTTCATTTGTATATTTTGAACTAAAATTCAGTCCATTTCACTAACATTTTTGAAAATCTGAAATCAGTGCATAGCATGTTTCTAACTGATATTCCCAACTTTCAAAAGACTCATGAGCATTCCCAGGAGTGTGCATGGATCATAATGGAGATCGTTGATTTCCATGAGTAGGGTTCTCCTATTGACCTGCATTTACTCTAGTAGATTGTGCACAGAGTATTAGTAAACATGCTCATCAGGTCTTTTTTTTTACTCCTCCTTTCTAGGCAGCGAAACCCATTCCACTCTTCCTCATGATTGATGAAGGTGCTCAATAAACATTGCACCCCGGAAACACATGAACACCAACCTTTTTTAAAGGGAAGATCTGCCTAGCGGTTTCCAAGCTGTTAATGACTTTGCAAACTGTTTGTGAACACCCCCACAAAGTCCAGACTTCATGGGAATCCCAAAGAGTTTGCATAGGCATCTCCCTTGCCCTCGCTGGTTTGTACCCAAGAAAACCCTGCTCATCCCATGATCCTACGCTTATAACAACTAAAATTCCCCCATACTAGTGGCTTTACTGAAAGTTGTGACCAGAAATATCCACAGTTCCTATTTTTTCACCAAAGTCTGATTGTGAAGAAAGAAATGTCTTGACCAACGATTGGTTATCAACAGCGGTTCCATCCCTACCTGCCAAGAGGAAGCCATCAATGGGTCCTTCATTGGGTCAACCAGAAAGTGCATATGAAAGCTCTTATCACAAGTGTTTGGAATGCTTTTAAAATTTGGAGATGTTAATCACTGCAAGCCAAAACTTCTCTTGGTCGAAGCTCACATGGCTCTTGAATCTGCCTTCCTAATTTACGACTTGTGTTGGTTAAACGTCAACCGATGCTACTTCCTCTGCAAAACTAAGGATGCTTCTAGGAAAATGGGTTATTCATCTGTTGTACCTCAAAATAAGACAGATGTTGAGCACTTCACATCTATATCTTGGAGGCCTATAATTTTGGGATCCTGGGAGGGAAAGCGATGGGATTGCTTCTAAGTCTCATTGGTCAAGTCTAACCATTCACGACTTCTGGCTTCAGGTTTCGTGTCCAATAGTCCTTGGCACGTGACTGCAGTAGTGTGCTGAAAAATGGACGACTGCACTCTTCCACGTTTTACGTCTGCACGCAACGCCTTGTATGGATCCAGGTTCTGCATAAAAGCAGGCAGCGAGTTGCACAACTCCACAGATTATGGCCCCAACCTTACCTCGTGGTGCGCGTGGGGTTCTGCAGAGTATTGCACTGAGGAGCTTTGCACAACGCTGGCTTCATTTTTACCTTCCTGTGAGACTTGCTCCTCATGTTCTGGCATCCTACCCCACTCCCTTGGCTACTGGTGGCTGTGAAAATACAGGGCTGAGTCCCTTTAGATCAAGTAAAGTGGACAGAAAATCACAATTTTTAACCGCCCTCGAAACTTGTGAAATATAACATGATGTGCCTTTAAATTTTAAAAATGATTTTGTCCTTGGGCAAGAAACCCATCTGAAGTTATATATTCAGTTGTTTCCAAAAGAAGAAAATGAAGACGATGGAAAATGGAGCGAATCAGCCCACTCAAGTGCAAGACTGCTTTGTCCAATGCATTTTGTGGAGGATGCTCAGAGGCCTGGATAATTGTGAAGCCATCAGGACATGGTCCTGAGAGCGCGCCCGGATGCTATTGTTTGGGGAGTGGAGCTGTAGCTGCTCGTTGGTGGTATTTTGTGCAGTTTTGGGAGCTTTAAGGAAGGAGGGTGCTCACAAGCCCACGGAGGTGGCTGATCCAATGCAGGAAGGTGTAGAAAGGAGCTTGGCTAACAGTAGGTACCGCCTCAGGAGCTCCTGCAGGGATCCCACCCAGGCTATGGATCTGTGCCAGGTGAGTCTGTTTCACCTTCTGGCCGGGATGCAGCATAGATGCCCTGCACTCTAATGCAACTACGAAAAATGAGTTTCCTGCACCTGTATGCATAGTAAAGTACAGATATAATAGTTTTATAGTGGCCCCCCATCTCCCTGGGCCCTGGTACTACTGCACCTTCTGCACTAATGATAGCTATGCCCCTGCTTGGGGTTCTGTCTGCAGGTGCATAGCTGCCAAGTTTCCCCAAGCCCATGCGTGAGTATCCTGTTCCACTTCGGGTTTTCTCTTTGCATTCTTGGAGTTGGTGTCGGGTTTTATAATGGAAAAACAAGACTACAAGTCCCAGAATTCAAAGAAAATACATAGAATGGAGCCGCCCATCTCGCATGGACCTGGGAAACTTGGCAGGGCTGCATGTGGGGCCAGTAAGAAGATATATGGGCCTTGAAGTTGTATTTTCATGCTGAAATAGGAACAGGTTAACGAAGCATGTCCCACGATTTCTTTAATGGATTCCACAGAGCACTTTGCAGCTTGCTGAAACGTTCAGCACTTAGGACAGCCATCCTTATCGGTCAATGATTAACTGGTTCTCCATTTAAAAAGTATTTGCCTGAACACATTGTTTTGCAAATCACAAGGTTAACTGCAGTGATGATCAGAGAAATGTTCACCTTTAGAAGGACTAGAGGAAGTTGAGCTCCATGGTGACTACAGAAGGTGGTCCTCTTGGGCACCATCAGCTTGGGAATGCTGGTTTAGCCCGGCAAGCCTTAAATGTGGCCACTTTTCTGGGTGACCAAATATCACTGCGCTTATAGCAGCAACAATCCTTGCACAGGGCCCTGATGTTGATGAGATTACTGTGCACTCCCTGCTTCTTTGCTCGCCAGACCTGATATTGCTCACTTAATTCGCTGATGCTTTTGTGAACAAAGAACCGACCTGTTGCCCCTGGAAGACGCATCCTTACCTGCATTGCCTTCCAGCTTTAGCAGCAGAGCCCAGATCTTGCACTGCCCCTCTGCTGCTTGGTGGCAAGAGGAAACATCACAGTGACACAGAGCTCAGCCGACATGCTGGCTGATCACATCACTATAACATTAGTGACTGCTCTAGAGAGCATTAACATATAGCTATAATATCGTGCCTGCACAATTATGCATGCCAAGCCAAAGGTGAAGGGTTGGAACAAGTGGGGGTATTCCAGAATATCAGCAACAGAATATCACGGGGCCAAACACAATTTAGAAAAAAAACATCGAGCAACAAAACATTGTGAAGGTAAGTTTAGAGTAAACATGGGGTTACTATACTTAACTATATATATATTCACCTTGACTATATATTTGTCTTTAAGGTACTTAGATATCGAGTTAAGAATAGTAAATCTGTAATTAACTTTCTCTGTATTTTGGTCCTCGATGTTTTTGCTGCAGTTTTTTGGCACCACAATAATTTTGCCCTCAATATTCTGCCATACAGCCAGGAGTGGGCCATCTGTATCCGAACACCCTCTGGAATGATTATTAATCACATTAGAACACGCTGGTTTGCAGCAGCAATGCTTATGGTTTTTCGATTTTCAAATGTAATGTTAACTGTGTGGCTTTTGTCTGGTGTACTTTTTTAGCAATGTCCGTGGTAGGCATTGTTGTGTGATATCATTGGCCTTACAGTCAGAAGGGATAAGAGGTCGAGGAAGCAAAAGCTGTGAGCCATATTCTGATTGGCTGGTAGGACACGGTTATATCACAAGTTCCGGAACAGATAGTAGTCCTTTATTACCAGGGAGAGCCTTTTCTCTGAGCCATCTGATTGGTCAATCAATGGACTTCATATTCTAATATTAGGAAAGAGGTTGCTACCATGGAGCATCTAAGCACTTTGACCCCCAAAGTCTGTGCCTTAGATACCCAGTAGATGCACACCCCGCAAACCCAACAAGAAGACCTCTGGTCGAGGTCCTCTTGAGCAAGACACTCAGAGCTGTGGTCGTTCCAGCAAAAACCTATTTTACCACGACATTCTTCCCTTGGAAGTTTTAGGGTAACCTCAGATACAATGAAGAGAAGAGAAAGGGTGTTGGAGTTCAAAGGGGGGATGTCAATATTTGAAATTGATATTTTTCCCCTCCATATTAAACGGTTTGTGCTGTTTGTCTTCCTGTAGGACGCCCGCCAGAAGTTCCGATCAGTTTTGGTGGAAGCAACGGTGAAGCTCGATGAATTGCTGAAGAAGATTGGGAAGGCAGTGGAAGACTCCAAGCCGTACTGGGAGGCCCGCAGAGTGGCCCGACAGGTAAGCACCTGAATGTACCAAGTGTTTGATGGATAGCACGAATCAGTAAAGAAGATATCCGAACATCGCCTCCAGTCTTCACCTAAACGAGAACCCCTTGCTCTGTTTATCGGTCATTTTACCAATTTAAAGCATGAACGTCTCTCTTCGACCAATGTAATCAGCATTGTGCCAAATAATCCTCTGGTTGTTTCTGTTGTTGCTAGATTTGGTGCATTGCTCCTCTCCTGGGTAGTTGGATACATTACACGTTAACTTGGTTCAACCATTGGTAACAAACAACAATCAATTATGTCTGTTTTTTATTTCTCATGATAGTTAGGCAATAAAGACCACCTTTGGGTTGATGGAACTCAACATTCCAAACAACTTGTAACCTTTGGGATGGCGATGAGGCTTTGTTTACTTAAAAATTGTTGTCATGTCAGGTTCTTCTGTTAATTTGGGAGTTCTGGGGCTTCAGGATGTCATACTTTTGTGAGTCATGATGCATATTTCTCTTTTAACAATATCAAAGGGCTTTTAGATTGTCCTTGAAATTAGATTTGGTAGCCACACCAGGACAACTCCAAGCCTCTTGGTGCTTTAGAAGACCAGAATGCCAAGAACACAATTGCTGTAGATTCAGACTCTCCTTGGTGTCAGTCTCTGTCCCTGTCTTTCTGCCCACCTGAAGGCCATTCATGAAAGAGATAGCCCTGCTTGCCAGACATATAAGAATTGTTACCTCCTACAACATCCCAGGACGGTAGGCATTGCTGAATTTTTAAAGCCTTTATTGTTAAATTTGAATACTTGGGTGAGGAATTGTGGCCGCATACACCAACTTCTTCGCCAGACGTTTGCATAACCTGCCACCATCAAGACTTTGACCTCCTCTCCCCTCTTCCATAGTGCTCTGATGCTACCATCTGGTGGATTGCAGGGCTTCACATCAAAATTAGGAAATGCCTCTATGTTTCTTGACTATGAGCCAATGACGCACAAGTGCAATAGCCTGAACAGCTTCAGTGAGGAAATGTTGTCTAATGGTTAAGCTAGTGAGCAACTGAGTGGGGGAATGCGTAAAAACAAACATTTGACACATTTAACGTACCAAGCAGCCTCAAGTACCATCACCTCATATGATCTAGAATAGCAGATTTTTCACACTATTGCAGCAGCGGCGTTGTCTCAGGGTCTAATGGTTGAAACCTTGGTGGCTGACAAAGCAGAGGGTCTCCGTCCCACCAGCACTGCTAAGAGCTCTTTGAGCAGACAGATGTCTACAAAGTGCAAACATTGAATGAATTATGTCTTGGGATTTTACCCCATGATATGCCGGGCCTAGCACATGGAAACATTTAATGGTCAGCGATGCTGTTTACACTGGACCTGCTACATCTTCAGAACATTTTGTAGGGCTCTATGGGCACCAGTGATGTGATTATGGATTTCCAGCTCCGCAGCAAGCTGCATGGCCATATTCTGGTCCGCCTTCAAGGCTGTGAAGAAGACACTTGGGAACTCCAATGTGGATTAGACCACCACTGTATCTATTAGACTTCAAATGCACCCTCCCCACTATGACCAATGACTTTCTGACAAGCAGAATTACATTCTTCAGAGTCTCAGCTGCTGAAAACATGTCTGACTCTGTTGATTATCTGGGGTCTGGTGGCCACAAATGAGTTAAGATTAACATCTGCACTTCAAACCTTAGGGTGAATGGTATTAGTCATACCACAAATGGGAGACTCTCAGGGAAACAGTGATTGTTGAATTTGAGGCTGGAAATTCTTATCCAAATTTCACTGAATTGTGTGATCTTGGGACAAATCTCTTTTTCCTCCACACCTGCAAAACTTCAGAGCATTTCAAAAGTAGCTACCCTTCATTAGTGTTGTCACTAGGTATGTTGACGGTGGAACAGCGAGTCAACCTGTTGGGAATGCGGTCTCTTCATTGAACCTCGCCGGCACAAATAAGATGTGGGCAACAGTGACAAGAAGAGTTAGAGTACACGCATATTCAAATACTGAAAGTATGATTTCAACTTTGGAGCCAGTCGGCAAGGGTTGGTGCTTAGGCCATACAGTTAGGGTCAGCAAAAAGTGTAGCGGTGTAACAAGGCCACACAGGGCCCTAATGCAAACTTGCAAGTGGGCCACTCGTTCCCAGATGTGGTAGGAAAAAGCAGCCGTTACATGGATAATAATGAGCCCCCCGTGCACCTGGACCACGGTGCCACTGCACCTGCTGCTTCATTGATAGCTATGCTTTTGAGCAAGTTTTATTTAGCCATTAAGCACTATATAAATTTTAGACATTTACAAGGCATGGTTTTACAAAGGAGCATGCATTGTTGCGTTGTGAAGCACTTGTGCTGTGAGGTCATTTGTGTGGTGCTTTGTGGCCCGATTTCAAGCTCAGGTGTTTGACAATTGAGCAGTTTTAATATTGTTTCACAAGGAAGAACAGAAAATTGAAATCTATTGTATTTCATTTGCATTTACATAGCGCTTACTACCCCTGATGAGGTGTTGAAGCGCTTTACTCTGTGGAGCATGCTGTTCTGGAATCCAAGGGTAATGGTCCATCCAGTGGTTGTTGTTGGTTAGTTGGGTTAGTTTGTGCTTTGAAGGAGAACTTTCATACATTTACTTCAGTGTCTTTGTGGTGGCTCACATTAGTAGGAGTTGGGTATGGTCAGTAGTGGGTAAGTAGGTGAGTTGCGGAGGATGGTTTGTGTGATTAGTAGATGAGCCAGAGGAAACTAGGTATTGCTATGTTGCAAAGTATGACATTCAAAGAAGGACAGGTTTTGATCCTTGAGCTGAAGGGTCACCAATTTGCTGAACTACAATAATAGAGATTAAAGCAAACACATGCATGGCTTACAGTAGGCTGTATTCAACGACAAAGAGTTATGCACAAGTAAGCACAAGTAAGCGGAGGGTCATTCAAAGAAAAAAAGGAGAGGCATCAATTTGAGATTTTGAGTCAAGACCCAAATTGTCATTCAGGATTTAGGAACAAAGATTATACTTTTGAAACAGAGTCTACTCTGAGGATGCCGAATTGTAAAAAGAAACCTAATTATTTGCATGTGAGATAGTGCTAATATAGGTACTACAATCAGGGGAACATTCTGTCCACTGCTAGCTTGCACTAGACTTCCGCAGAAGTAAGGACAGCTGATCACCCCAGGGGTTGGAAATGTAAAGTAATGGCTAGACACATGTACTGGAAAATATCAAGAGCTTTACACTGCAGTGAATGAAGCATAACCTCATGATCAAAGCAATGTCGGAGAATTTACAGAGTAACATCCAGTGCAAACATCGAAAAGGAGATTCTGTAAATGCTTGATCAGATGCCTTCTGAGTCTAACCTTAAGGTTTGCCTCACAGTATAATTTACCGAAGCAAAGTGAGATCCATTTGGATGCCTTTGTTTTAGCCTGGCACAGGACGGGTGAGGATAGCTTCCCAGACAGTGGAAGTGCATTGCCTGCATTCTCATATCTGGGGGATGGAGACCCAGACACTAAAGTGAGAAGGGAGAGACCTGGTACCTTTTGCAATTCAATGAGTCCTTTTGTTTAACAAGGAGATGTAGATTTTTCTTTCTGAGCACTGCTATTTGTGAATGGCAGGGGTGAGGTGTGGGACTGCAGTTTTTGTTAGGGTCGGGCTCAAAGCACTCTGTCCGTGGTGTAATCTCTCTATGGGCTTCTAACCACGCCCATGAGTTTGGTTGGTTCATGGGCTTGCCTTGTACTGTTCGCTTCATTTTAGCTGTGAAAGGCATACCTACGTTATGCCTTTTCCGGTGTTTGGCCCTCCTCCAGTGCTCTGGTAAACTACTGAAAACATACAAGGCTCCATGTTTTCAGTATGGTTTCTGCGCTATTTTTTCTCCTAATTTCGTAGGCAGCACAATCTCGCTGTGCAGAAGTCGAGCGCTTTGCATGACATCGACCAGGTTACATGGATATTTGCACTTTTGCTTGTTACATGGAGAATTGCACTTATGCCAATACGTTTCACTGCGAGCGAACTTCTGTTTCCTTTTGTGTGTCTCTGTCATGCTTCATGGTGGCCATGGGCCTGCTTTACTGTTCAGTTGATGTGGCAAGAAAAGTCCGGTTAGGAGTTTAAAACGAGAATAGCTCTAACTCGAGCATATGCGAGAGCCGTTGCATTGTAAATGCTTGTTTTTCATGTGGGGAAGTTTATAGGCCAGGCCTGTCCTTTCTTCTTGACTGCTGCTTCAGGAACAATGGCACAGTCAGGTACTGTGATCTCACCCACATTTCATCATAGGAACAGAGGCAAGCCCGTTATCTCATCTGCATTATCGTGCGTCTTAATTATTGCTTCTAATTAGCCGCAAATGCTGCAGGAGATGGCCGGCCCAAGGCTTCCAGCAGCGGCGCGCGCCCGTCCTAGGCTGCGGAACTGCAGCGCGTGACCGCCCAAGCAGCGCTTGCACGTCGATATTGTTTTCATTGCCCCAATTAAGTGATTTTGCAACATTGATCCCTGGGTAGGGCTGTATTACTTTGTGTCGGTGTACACGGGCTGCCAGGGGAGTGCAACTCCTGATCATATTTATGGCTGCGGCTGCCAGGCCGGCTCTGCCTGCCAGGAATGAGAACCAAGCCGCTGCCCTGCTCTGGGAAGAGGGCATCCCGATGAATGTGCTTGTGCCGGAGTGAATCCGGGGGTTGGCACTACTGTCAGAGAAAACCCCCTGTCATTTGTTCATGTTTTGAGATTCTGGAAGAGTCAGGGACTGGTATTTATATAATAATTTGTGTCAAAATACTCGAGATATTTTTTAATGGGGCAATCCTGACCCTTTTTGCGTTAATAATAATCTGTGAGTCACATTGGCAGCGGTAAAATGTTTATGAAATGATTTCTGCGATTTGCTGTTTAGAGTGTATATTTAAAAAAGAAAACTGTTGCTGGCGTTCGCTGATTTAACCAAAAGTGTGTCCAACCTTGGAGAAAATAAAACACCAGCTACGGCTGTAAAATATTCACCCGATGGCATTCTTATACCAGACTGAAGTGTCAGGCAATCTGTTCCCTGGGTGGAATTATGCTATGCTTTCCAAGCACACTCCATGCATGAATAACTAATACTTATTATGTAGTTTAGGCATGAACTTGACTTGTTTTTACACCCTCATATAAGAGATTTTCAAGTTATCTTAACTCAAAAATATCTATTTTATCAACCTCAGAAGGCTGAGAGGCAGAGGCAGGCCTGCACATTGCAAGTGAGTGATCTGTAGATCATTGACCAAGTGTTCATCTGACTGTGATATCTTCCTGACCTTATCTATGAAATGCCAAGGTCACAGGCTCTTATCTCTTAAAATGGAATTAGTATTTCAACCTTCCAAGGCAGATGAAATGAGAATTCATTTCTCTAGTGGTAATATTATGCAAAGTGTATTTTGCAAGGCATTTAAAAAAGGATAACCTTGCAGCTCGTGTTACTCCCAAGTAAGAGACACTCATAGGTCCTATGCAAAACGGTTGTCTGTAAGAAACTGTCTCGATTAGTTGCTGCCTGGATTTTAGGAAGTTTATATTTTATTCCAGGTGTACTGTTTGAGACAAGTTAGCTTACAGAAAAGCCTTTTGACACATTAACCTTTATTTAGTGCATAATCTTTTGATGATACTGTTTATTAATTGATTAATAACATTTTTGAATTGATTTGAGTAATGTTACGCAGGTGTAAATCGTACTTTGGGGTTTCAAATGCTCATTTCGAGGTATGCTCAGCCTGAACTTCCACAAAGGTCAGATTTTTGGCAGTTTACAAGTTCACCTCTGAGCCTTTCCCACCCTGAATATGGTCAGAGATATACTCGGGCAGGGCAAATCCCTACTTTGTGAAGGTTGGGGAGGGGGGTTTCTTCACTGGGAAAAATCTTATTGGTTTGGAGAACAACAAATTGAAAATAAATGGTGTCACCGCACAAAGGCAGTGACGCTGCTCAGTGCAGAATTGTATTATGGCTACAATTCCACATGGGGAAATGCTGGGGCCAAAAAAGTGGGGAATCACATGACTTTCCCAGGAGTAGGTCTACAAAACTGCGACAAGTGCAGTTTACAGGAACACTTCAAGAAAGTTTTGTGAACAAGAAACTTTGAATCTGTATCTCTTTGATTGCAGAGGCACAACTTTGTGAAACCGGCAAAGGGATTTTAAATATTTTTGTGTGAGTAAATCTACTTATAGTTTGGGTGGTGGGCATTACAGGACTAGACTGTCCTGTCAGGTTTTGTACTCACAAACTCTTCTCAGGCACCTTCCTGCCGTAGACGAGCTCAGAAATGCATTCTTTGCGAGGATAGGAGTACATTTCTTTCTACAGTGGGAAATGGGTCTGACATCCTTAGAATTGGCGAGGGTACAGGAGCAGGGGTTTCTCGAGCTGCCAACATGTTTTTTCTGTGGAAAACAAAGAAAACCATATCCACCGAATACCTTTGCAATTTCAGCAGATGTTTGTGAAACAGTGTATATATGCTAATGTAAAACAGGAACTCGCAAATGTTCCAGGAGTATTCATGGAAACTTAGGCCCTCTCATTACGACCCTGGCGGACCGTGCAAAAATGGGCAGTAAGACCGCAAACAGGCCGGCAGTCATTACCGCCCCATTATGACATTGGCGGTTTGGCATATGCCAAACCGCCAATGTCCCGCACCGTCCGCCACTGCGGTAATGATCGCCAGGTTGGAGACAACGGTCTCCAGCCCGGTGGCCATCACTAGTCCGCCGGCAGTATCAGGACCCCGCATACCGCCATGGATTTTGTGGGGTTTTCAACCGCCACGAAATCCATGGCGGTATGCACTATCAGTACCAGGGAATTAGTTCCCTGGCACTGATTGGGGTCTCCCCCTCCCCTGAGTCCACCCCCAACACCCACAACACCCCTACCACCACCCAAAGGCTGTAGGGCCCCCTCCCCACCCCAACCCCCATAGACCCACCCAAACATACCCCCCACACTCCCTTCATGCACGCTCACACCACTCACACACATACATGCACACATGCACACATACATAAATGTAACATTTCCCCTACACACATTACAACCCCCACATACATACACGCACTCACACAACCCCTCTACACAGTCACACGCACACCCCCATGCACGCACACACCACACAACATCCCCTGCACCCCTGCCCTAACGGACGATCACCTTACCTGTTTTGGTGATCCTCCAGGAGGGAACGGGATCCATGGGGGCTGCTCCGCCGCCAGCACACTGTCACCAGAACACCGCCACGCCGAATACTGAGTCGTATTTCGGTGGGTGCTGTTCTGATGACGTGGTGGTGACGGTGGAGCAGCCTCCACTACACCGCCGACCGCCAGTATGGCTGCTGGCAGCTCTCCGTCCAAAAAAGGGCAGAGGGTTGCCAGCAGTCATAATATGGTTGGCGGAAGACCGCCAACACTAGCGTTCTTCGGCCCGGCGGAACCTCAGTGGTCTCTGGGAAAGACCGGCGAGGTTGAAATGAGCGCCTTAATCTCTATTTACGAACATCCATAGACCTATGAGCGAAGATCTAAGATTTTCTTTACAAAACACTTAGGCTCTGATTTATACTTTTTTTGCGCCACATTTGCATCATTTCCATTGTATTTTGTAAGCTTACACCGCTTTTGCGTAAAAAAATGACGCAAATGCGGCACAAAAAAGTATAAATCAGATGCTTACTTTTATAAGGCCCTTCAAAACTCCCGTAAACAAATAAGGCCCTCAGTACAAGTGCCTGACTGGGAAGGCCATTATTGGTGCACCTTTTAAAATATGATACAATGCGGATTGGAATTTAAAGGGTGCAATAATTATACCCTGTAACAAGCTGTGCCCTTAAAAATGAGGCATAACATGCAGATTTTGGTCATTTAGGCACCAAAATCCACATGTATTGGTATTTTCCAGGCATTTACCCCCGTTAAAATTGCGAGGTTTGTGGTAACGACCGCAAAACTCGCAATTCTGATTTCTGTGCAAACAGAAGTTTGCACAGGGATCGGAAAAGATCAGTCCACTCGTAATGAGGACCATAGACTTAGAGCAGAGGGTCTTCAAACTGTGGGTGGTCCCCCTTAGATGGCCCTCAAATGATCCTTGGGGTGTGCGCCAGGCTCTGGCCAAAATAAGCATCATGCTGATAACGGGGCCTTGTTTAAGCTGAAGAAAATGAGCAGCAATAAATCGCTTTGTAATGGGCGATTACTAACATGCTTTGTCATTTATATCCAAGCTGGGAGTATGTGTCAAAAGGGAAGGGACTCCAAATACTCTTGAAATCCCACCCTACCCCTAATAATCACACTGTGGGCAAGTTTACATTGTATTAAGGCCTGCCTGACCAGAACAGTATGTTTGCTGTAATGTATTTGATTGCATTTTTAAAACAGTAACATAACTTAACTGCAATGATTAAATATGTCCAGACATACTTAAACATTGCCAATTTATTAGATTAATTGTGAACAATTCAGAAGGGGGGCCCGATGACTTTTTTTTTCTACTGGGGGGGGGGGGGCAGCTTTAAAAGTTTGAGGACCATTGATTTAGAGCCTTCATGACGGACCCGCTACCTGGGAGAGCATTGTCAAGTCTTGTTTTCCCGCCCTCAAAACACGTTTCCCCACAAAGCGTACAGCTACTTACAAATCAATTCACAAGCCAACTCAAAAGCTGCAAAGTCTGACCATGTGGTGCACCAGTGTATCTGAGTGTGGACTTATGAATGCCATATTCTGTCCAGTACATGGGAGGTGACAGCATTGGCTCTGCTAAGGAACTGGCCTGATGTCACTTCCGCCGAGTGAGCGTGGCTCCCAGTGGACGGTAGTGTCGGCGTCTGAGCTCACATCCGTGTTTGATGAGTTACATCCTGGCACAGTCATGAGGCACATGCTGCTGTCGAAGGGTTTTCAGACAGGGCGGGGAAATGGAAATGTTGTGTACAGGATGCAGGACTAACAAGTTCAGGAAAGTAAACCATCTGTCTTGCTGGGCAGGGAGACATTTCTGGGGGCCTGAGGGTGAAGTATAAACACTAACTCCCGCACTTGGAACACTCCAGTCCCCTTATGATGCATCACTACTATCTTAATAAGAAAACTCTTAGATACTTTTGGGATGTACAAAGGCCGTAATTTTATTTAAGCATGCATGATTACCACTGCAAATGTTAGTTATAAACTTTAATTTGATTCGTTTTTTTCAGAACTCACTAATCACGCAAGTCATAAATCATTGCTGACAAGGTCATAAATCAATCACAAGTGACAGGCCATCAAAATTATACATTGCTGTTAGGTCATAACTCCAAAGGTGACATCTCTCAGTCCAGTCCTAACCTCTGCTTTGCGTGTTTTATGGCACTTTCCTTGTTCGGCAATCATACCTGCCGCTTGGGGAGATGTCCATGGCATATTCTTGGTTTTGTCCTTGTTTGTGAGAGAGGGGTAGCCTTGTGTTTTGTTTAGGCCCAACTCGCTACCATGTTTTGTGTCTGTGCCCTGCTGTCCATCCGGTGGGTCTGCGAGTGACGTGCTCAGCTTACTCCTCCTGCCAGCCACTTTCACCCTGCCGTAATCCCCAGGTGAGTGGCCCCTGTTTTGGCCCACCGCCTTACCAAGTGAGCCTTATTAACAATTCTCCCCCTTTCTTTTTGCCACGCCGCCTGTGAGGCTCACGTCTCCAGACGGCTCCCCCAAGTGTTTCTTATTTCTTCTTTCCCCTTTTCCCTTCTATTTTTTATAAAAAAAAAAAAAATTTATAGGCAGCCCACCTGGACTATGGCTGCTGATAGATTCTCTCAGAAAATCTCCATGCCTCACTCTGATAGATGCACCCCATCTGGGGTGTATAGCTCATGCTCTCCATCCCTTTGCAGTATTTGCTGACTGCAATATTCAGCTTCGGCCTGGAATTATCTACAGCGCTGTTGGGCACGGCCCCTCGCCAAATGATCCTGGGTATGATCTCAGATCACATTATGGTGGCATCACCAAAAGCCCTCGTTGTCTCCGTCAAACCCAACCATATGTCGTTGAGGAGGTCTTTTCTGCCCAGTTGAGCCAGATCGTTGCCTACTAAGTGAATGATGAACACCTCAGTGCATTTACTTGCTGCCGCCCGTAGCCGTTTGAGGGTTGCTGAAAGCTGGGCCCATTTAATGCCTGGGTACCCCCACCATTTGATATCTGTTGCCCTCGGGCCCTTCCTTCGTTCCTGCCTTGGTTCCACCATGCCCCCATTCTATGGATGAATGAGTGCCCGACCACGCACCGCGTTCTGGGCCGGGTTCCTGTCAAACAAAAACAAAATGCTGTCACTTGTGAAGGTGGAGGCCCGTGCTGTGCTCATAGCCATAGGGGGTGTACGTATCCTTTCTAGGTGGTGGAGCGCCATCTGCCCACATCCATGATGTCTTCTTCTAGCAGCCTATGATGGGCCGCTGTTGTGGCTGCCCCGATCTTGAATGAATGGGGCCCATAAATTGAGGGGGCATAGCTTGCATGACTTAGAGATTTGTGCATGACTGCTGTGAATTGGTATTTGCTTATCAGTTCACCATTACTGTGCATGCAGAGGGGTCCCTCCCTCCTCAGGCGGACTACCAAGTAGTCCTGCAGGCAGCAAACTGGGCAGTATTTTGTATCCTCTGTGTTGAGCTGCAACCACACTCCTTTACCTGCCTGGTCTGTCTTGGATCTCCTAAGCACCAGATGGGCTTTTCCATCCGCTAGCCTAATGTCCGGCACCTGAAGGCAGGATGAACCTGCTTCCCTCTTTGCTGGTGCTGCTAGCTCACTGATACTGAAAGCCCAAAGAAATCGGTTGAGAAGGCTGCTCTGAATAATGCCTAATCGTAGCGATTGTCTGCCACCCCTTCCAGTACATTGATTACTCCCATCCGTTTTGCAAAATCTAAGGTGCACCTTGTGTTTCTTTCCCTAAAGCCATTTCCATCCTTTCATGGCAGTCTTGATTCAATGAGAAGCCATGCGATCCCTACCTGTGGCAAATTTTGAAAAATGGCCCATTCACCCAGGATTTGCTCTTTTTCTGAAGGTATGCCCAATCAATAAATCTCAGCTGCCAGCGGCGTGGCTTCTGGGTCACCAAGAGACCGTAACCCCCCCCTAAGTGCATCACTCTTTTGATGTACGAGTTGTAGCGTTTGGCGGTGTCAGGTGCGAGGACGCTCTCTTCTAGTATGGACAGGTCTGCTCGGCGAGCTCCCATAGTTCCTCTGGAAAGGGTGTCACTGTCGGCTGGGCCCCGGGTGCTAACCTTCTGAACCTGTCCATCTGGGAACGAGCGAGTGCATCAGCTGTTGAGTTCTTTATGCCCTGTACATGCCTGGCCCTAATTCCCAGGTTACCTTACAGTTGTAATCTAACAAACAACCTCATGAGCCTCAGTATATCTGGGGACACCGTTGTCCCTCTGTTGATGGCTAGCACCACCCCCTGGTTATCTGACCACAGAGTGATTTTCTTATCACACAGCTTATTCTTCCATACTGAGAGGGCTACAACTATGGGAAAAGTTCAAAAAATGTAATGTTATTTGTAATGCCCAACTGGTGCCACCTGGCTGGCCACTGTCCTGCGCACCATTCGTCGCCTAGGACACCAAAACCGCAGCCTCCCACTGCGTCTGTAAATAGAGCAATTCGTTTTGCCATCACCCAACCCTCTCTACACATGAGGAGGCCATTGAAATGGGCCAGGAAAGTGTCCCTCATATGTAAGTCTCTTTTCACTCCTTTTCCCAGCCTAATGTGGTGGTGCTTCTCCCTTAGCCCCTCTATTAGTCTTGTTAACCTCTTGCAAATACCCACCCTGCAGGTATGATCCTCGCTGCAAAGTAGAGCTTGCCAATCGTGCATTGTTACTCTCTAAGGGTTGCTTTCTCTTTGCTGGATAGGGCCCTTATCTCCTCTCTCAGTTCCAACACCTTGTTTTGTGACATTCTGGAAGTCTCGGCTACGGTGTCTAGTTCGATGCCCAGAAAAACTAGTCTTGTGGTGAGACCCACTGATTTTTTTGCCGCTAGCGGGATTCCTAGCTCTCTTGCTAGCTCTTGAAATGCCTCTAGTGCGGTTGTGCATTCCTGTGATCCTGCCCGACCTATGAACAGGAAGTCATCCAGGTAATGCTGTTTGCTGCGTTGTGGGTGCCTCTTATGTAACGCCCATTCCAGAACTGTGCTGAAACGCTCCAAATATGTGCATGAGATGGAGCAACCCATTGGCATGGCTTTGTCAAAATACACCTGGCCTTTATATTGGAAACCCAGTAAATTGAAACTGTCTGGGTGAACCAGGAGAAGGTGGAAAGCGGACCCGATGTCCACCTTTGCCATAAAAGCTCTCTTGCCTGCCACTTTTACTATGTCAATAGCGTTGTCTATTGTGGCGTAACCCACCGAGCAAGCCTCTGAATCTATACCGTCATTAACTGAGCCCCCTTCGGGGAATGAGAGGTGATGAAACAGTCTGAATTGCCCTTGTTATTTTTTGGGGACAACCCCCAAGGAGGAGATTACCAAGTCCGCAGGGGGTGGCGTACTCACAGAGCCTTCAATGCGGCCCTTATCCTTTTATTTTTCTATCTTTTGTTGGACCACCTCTGGGTGTTCCTTTGCAGATTTCAGGTTCTTGCCAGAGCTCCCTGGAATGTTGCCCTTAAAAGGTATCTTAAAACCTTGTTCGAAGCCCTCCACTAAGAGCCTTGCATCTTCCTTATTAGTTTAACCATTGTCCAGTTTCCTAAGCAAATGCGTGTTGATGGGGAATTTGGCTAGCTGAAAGTCTGACCATTTTGTTGTGTCCCCCTTTGTGACCTCTTCTCCCTATGACCTCTTCCACTTCTCTTTTTTGTCTGACTGGTGTTTGTTAGGTTTGCAACCAGATGCCGGGTGCCCCCCCCCCCCCCACAAGATGAACATGCGTGCCTCAATTTGCATTCTGCCCCCTACGTGCATTGATCTGACTGATATTTCCAGCATATGTCTGGCGGCCCCGTATCCACAGTGGCCTTCGAACTGTGGCTTAGTTTATACCTGTGTGCTGGCCGAAACTTCTCCTGTGTACCTTTAAAAGAAGTGCTTCGAAAGTGCTACTCGCCCTTACCGGCCCATGCTTTTACTTACTTTGCCACCATCATTTTATGGATGCGGCTAGACACATCCTCCTCATTCCATTCCATCTCTGGATGGGCCTGCATCATTAGTCTGAAACCTTTATCATACTCAGGCCACGCATCCACTGGAAATTGTCTATGTGCCTCATGAATTTTGGACTCGTACAACCACAGATCTGCAGCGCAATGGGGGAACTTCTCGACTATCACACATGCCATCACTCTGAATGCATCCAACCAGTAATGAAAGTTCCTGTCTTTCTTCCTCTTGCGCCTGTCCTCCTCTTTTTTTGTCGCATTGAGTAAGATCTAGACCCTCCACCTGAATCTCCAACAGGGTGAATATGTCAATGAATTCCCTCCTCTATATCCTCTGTTACTGCTAGCGGGATTGTGCTTGCTAGCCCGTGGCCCTTGTGATCATTGTTGGATGACCTAATGAGGGCCCTGCATATGCCTCAGGTGCCAGGCCTGTTGCCAGCAGGCTTTTGGTGATGGGCCCCTTGTTACCTCCTGTTGCGCCCTATGCCAGTGTGGGAGACCCTGTTTGAACCTGGTCGGTTCTGCCCCCCTGCCCTTGTATGTCATGCACACCGCTGGGGGTTGAACCGCCTGCCCCATTTCCCTCGATAGTCTGACTTTGCACTGCACCAGGGTTTTTAAATAGCAAAGGTACAAAGCATTTAAAGCATTCCTTTATGATAGCAGCAATTTGCTCACCCTCTGCCATCCTTTCCATTCCCCCACTGCTGGGCCCTGTGGCTGTTGCGCTGGCGACAGTTTGTGGCTCCTTCCTTTTGGTGAAATTCTTGGACACTTTGATGTCTCTCCTCTGGCGCTTCCTATGGTTTTGTGGGGGGATTTCTTCCATTCTTGGTCCTGCTGCTGCGTCGTCACTATCTGCCATTCTTTGCCTCACGTTTCCGGTTCTCTCCTTATCTTGGCGATCATCTACTCGATGTTGATGTTGAACTTGGGCCTGTTCCTCCATGTTTGATGCCTTTTCACCTTTTCTTTTTTTAACTTGCTTACCCCTGTGCTGTTCTTCCCTGATTAGTCTGTACTGATGTGGTGCCCAACTGGTTAAGTCCCTACACCGTGGACTCGACCTGCCTCAAGAGGGGTAATACATTGAACTACTGCTGACCATGCCACTCTGGTTCAGTGTTGCAGCTAGGCCCCGCCCGCTCGCTCCTCTGTTATGTTTTAATCTTTTTTTTCGTTTTTTTGTTCAAGTCCAGGTTCCTCAGTCGAAATTGGCCTGTTAGTTTCCTGGGTGAAATCTGACGCTCGGGTCAAAATGTGCTGGCTCAGTGTTGTGTCGCTGCAATGAAAAAACAGCGGTCCACTGTGCCGCTGCCTCACTTCATGCTCCGCGCCTCTCCCTTCCTGATCACCTGACTTCCGGTTTTTAGAGCTGCGTCAGCAACGTGCTCGTGCAGGCCGAGTGGCATCGCCTGCTTGCACGGCGGCCCCCCGCCTAACTCTCTGGTGCTCTGCTCCTGCCCCGCTTCACAAACCTCAGCACTGGGTCGCGTCACCACTGCTGCAGTGGTCCGCCTCTGCCACCGCCACGGTCCTGTGTTCCCACCTAAGCTCTGGGGCTCTGATCCTGCTCCACCTCACGAACTTCGCCGGCCGGCACGTGGTCGCGTCACCACCATTGCAATGGTCCCCTGCACTTCAGCTGATGCAGCGGTCCTGGAACATGTGATGGAGCAGGCCGAGTCACGTCACCTGCTCGCACGGCGGTCCTTGCACCTACCACCCTGGTACCTCGCTCTTGCTCTGCCACAGAGAAATCACCAGCCGGCACCAGGTCACGTCACTGGCGCTGCAGTGGTCCCCTCACCTCTACTGCCAGGACACCTGGTGACAAGTCCTTGCGGGAAACTCCAGGGGCGCAATCGTCCGAAATAGTGGCAGCGCGCACCTCCAAGCTCTTCTTCTTTGCTGACTGCTCCAGGTATTTCCGTCGTTGTGTTGCGCGCTGTCTCCCTGGTCTTCCACATGTATCCCCTGATGGGGGGGGGGAGGGCAGTGCTCCTCTTACCCCAACGAACACCCCCAGGTCCACTTCTCCTGCCCCCTTATTGGGGGGTTTGAACCAATACTTTTTCCCCCATTGGCCCCCGCACCTTGGCGCCGCTTTTGGCGCTTGGGAGCGCTTGGAGGAGGTGACGTGTAGGTGTCATTCCTTTGAAGTGGCCTCCTCCGGCCACTAGGCCGGTGAAACCGGTTCTTTTGGGTCCCAGACGGCCTCTGCCCATCTGAGTTCATATCAGACTCAAACTATAAAAGAAACGAAAATTGACCTCTTCAAAACTGAATAGTTAAAATGTGTCTTTATCAGCTGAGCACTGTTCATCTGCCTGAGCTGGGCACTCTCCATCTGCAGTGACAGGTCACCCAATGCTGAGATGGAACAACCTGCTATGATCTGAGCCCAGTGTTTAATTTGTGCCGGTGCTTTATGTGGTGGTGCTCTACTTTTTTGGGAACAGAGACTTAATTTTCATCATTAGGCTTTGACCCAGAGTGAGAGAAAGAGAATGACGGAAAAGGGAGAAAGGGCGAGAAAAGAGGGAAGAAAAAAACCCTGCAATGCGAGATAAAGAGACAGGAAAGGTAGAGTGATGAGATAGGAGAGATAGGAACATTTTAGCTCCTTACACTTATAAGTTTTTTTTTTCTTAATTAAACCCTGTCTGAGCTTCCACCTTGCCACTCTGAAATTAAGTAACCTGAAAAATCGAGATCTATTACCTCTTGCCCGCTCCCTCAAATTGTTGTCTTTCCATTTTTCTAGCTCAGACATGGACTGATTGGACAGTTAGTTAGGCCCCTGAGTGGCAACTAGTTGTTGTTCATAACTAGAATTCTGCACATAAAAATAATTGTGATACCCAGCATGTCATCAGGATTTCCAAGCAGAGATCCATTCAATGATATGAAGTTGTCTAGTCACCTGATAGGGTCTGCTGTAAATGTGAGATAAAACTAACCATTTCTTACTTGTCGCATTACTTACTATATAGGAGCAGGGCTTTAAGTGGGCCAGGTCCTGCCACTGCTCAGCACCAGCAGTTCTAAAAAGCAGGTGCTGAGCTGAGTCTCTATCGGGGTCTCCCTTTTCGCCCTCACTCTCAGACTGTTTTTTTTTTTTAACTTGCGGCTGTACCACACTTCACTGCCTTTGATGTAACTTCGAAGAGACTTGTTATAGTTATTTCAAAGTCTCATGGTTTCAGAACTGAAGCATTTTCAATATTATATACAATAATTTATGTACTTGTTTATCTTATGTAAATAACAGCTGCTGACAAAGCCAATAGTCCTGTTTTGTTGTAGGTTTAGTGACAGTTGTCATATATCTGGACGCGAATGACAGAAAGAAGCAGCAAAATACCAGTGGGGGGGCACATTATGCTAAGCACATATTTTTAGGTTATGTGTTTTAAGCCACGCCCTTAATTATACAGGCCACGCCCCTTTCAGAGACTCCCCCAGTTTTTTCATCCAACTTGAAGCCTTGCATAGGAGGTCAGTCCCAGAGATTGGCTGCATTGGTACGTGTCAGACAAGGGGCAGACCTGGATTGGGGGACAACAGGGCTCTCACTTAGAAACTCCCTAGTCATGGAAAGGGAAGAGTCACTCCCCCGAAGAACAGCCTCAGTCCTGGACCTCTCAGGTCTCTTGCAACCATTAAACATATGTATATAAACAAGGAAGAATTTAAGGCTTCCAGCGCAACAGAGAAACAACCAGATTGCCTCTATCCTAGGAGACATCGAAAATAATTTTAAAATGTTTAAATGTCACAGATTCACTTTCTTGTCTATTAGCTCTGCCTTTTTTTTTATACCTGTTAGCTTTTGTCCAATGGGATTTTCAACTAGTAATGTTAATAATAATAACAATAATAACTTGTTTTTATATAGTACTTTATACCATAATTTCTGGATCTCTAAGGTATGTGAATAACAAGAGGTGTGTCACAAAATGATATTGGTGAGTTTGATTTCATGTCCACGGGGGTAAGTACCCAGTGGCGTAGCGTGGGGGGTGCAGGGGGGGCCAGCCGCACCGGGCGCAACATCTTGGAAGAGACTAAATCCACGGGTTAGGGGGCGCAAATTACTTGCCTTGCCCCGGGTTAGGGGGCGCAAATTACTTGCCTTGCCCCGGGTGCTGACAACCCACGCCACGCCACTGTAAGTATATGTATGTCAACGCCTTTTAACTAGGCAACAGAAAGGTGCTTTTGTGCAAGAAGAGTATTAGTAATTAGGCTGATGGACTGGAGTTGAGGTATAGTAACACAATATAACGTCACAATGCACCCAGCCCGCCCTTTGCAATACCACAACAGCAAAATCACAATAACACCAAAACTTCCACAAAACATCAAAAAATACAGAAACAAAATAATAAAACACACCATCACAATACAAAAACACAACAGCAAAACAACACACTAACAGAGTAACCATTTAGAAATGTATTTATTTAGCAGCTGAAGGTCTTCGAACTGAAACTGTACAAAGAACCATTTCAGTGAGTTTCTGTGGTTTAAAGTAGATTAAAAGTGGCAACTGAGTGGGTGGATTGTGGAAACGAGAAAACCGAAAATGAAGACAAATTATTATTACAGCATCTCTTACATCTTGGAATTTTGTAGTGCTCTTCATGTTCATCATCCGGGCTACGTCAGCAGGCAAGATGAGGAAAACAACACTTCCGGTGTTTATTTTTTGGGGACCAGACCTTCACTATTAATCAACTAAAAATGCATGAGGGTGGGCAATTTAAAACGTGTTAACATGCCCCTTCTTCCTAATTAAAAACAGAGAGAGAGATTAAGGTTCGCAGCACCAGGAGGGGTTGCAATGAAATCTTGCTGAAACCAACTGTGAAATAATTTGCGGATATTTCACTGCGGGGCAAACACTGTCTAGCTGCAGGTGCTCGCACGCAGTGGTTCTTCCACCTCCCCGCTCTGTCACTTTTTAGGTCACGCCTAGGCAGCGTGCAAGCGCCGTCTCTTGACGTGTTGTAATCTACATCAGTGGACTTACGATACGCCCATCACTTTCATTCATTCCTTGGCCTGCCTTTCGAAATTCCCTTGATTTCGTAGGTAAATGCTTTACGTTTGTCCCGCCTTGAGGTTGCTTTATTACCGCCTTGGAGACTGACCTTGTTACATGGATTATTGAACGATTGGCCATATACCTTAGTGTGGCACACTACTTTTTTCTTTTGCCTCGCTGCTTCGCACTGCGTGGCCGTATGTTATTTCTTCCTCTTCCCTGTTTCGGGCATCCCGCTGTTTCTTTGTGGTGTCTGCGCACAAAGGCTACAAGCTGGAGGGGCGTTCTTTTTATATGGCAGAGAAGACTAAATTATGCGGCGGAGTTGACCAATTTATGTGGCATGAAAAGTCCAGTTATGCATTTACAATGCCAAGAGCTCTAACTTGAGCAAATCCGAGACCTATTGCATTACAAATACCTTTAAAAAGAATTTATTTATGGGAGTGCCCTCTTCTTGACCCATTTCTTTTTTGTCTTTACTGGGGGTGCCTTCCCTCCTCCCCCCACACAATTTCACCCCAATCCACCTCCCCCAGCACCTTCTACCTTGTTTAATTAAGCAGCGCAGGCAGCAAAATGTTAGTCGGCTCTAAGGAGGCAGTAAAATGGCTGCATACTTTGCCAGATCCAACATGGCCCTTCCTGTTGTCTGGTTGCCGGACCTGCACTCTGTCGCTGAGAGCAAGATCCTTCTGTCCTTCTTAGTAATGACATCAGCCAAGGCCGGACTGGCTGTACCCGGCATCAGACGTTACCCGGGAACATGAAGGATGGGGGAGACACTTTTGTTTCTGGGGGACTGGTTTTGTAGCAGTGCAGCAGTTCTAAAAGCACTGCAGAGTTCCTTGTATATCCAACAGTTTTCAGGCAACAATAAAAGTGCCAAGATAACTCTGGTGATTAATTTAGCTGCTGGAGAGAGATGGAGTTTTGTCTAGTGGCAGACTCATCTAAGGTAGCGTAGAGGGTTAATATGTCTGCTGCAAAGAACATGTACTATGCAGATTACAGATTTTTTTTGGGTGTGTGTAGCTCAGCAGGATACTGCTTTTGTCACAGAGCATCTTTTCTTACTCTGCATTCATAAATTGAAATCATAATCTTGCACATTGAGCTATGAACTGATATCATAGAGCTGCATGAACAGGTTTGAAAGTTATGTTTTTTCCCAGTCTGATTATCCAAATTTTTCCAATAAAGGGCTTGTTTGGGAAGAAATAAATGATTAGTAAAGTCAACTCTAACCACTGTGTTACGTTCTGAATCCTAAGTTTATGTTTTCCCAGACCAAGCACTCATAAGAAATGCCTACCAGTATATATGACGCGAATCCTACACCTGGTAGTCCCCTCTGTCTTATTTAACATTGGGTATACACTGATTTACCCACATAGCATTCATTGTCTCTGTATGTTTGTGTGATGTAAAGTGCTCCAACACCCTACACTGGCAAGAGCGGCGCTATAGAGGGATGAGAGCCACTGTTAGAGGGTGATGGGGAGGGATTCATTGTAGAGGCAAAAAAAAGATTGTCTTATCCTGGTGCTCTGTAAGGTCATCATTTACTATGCTTTAATAACAAATACAATTGAATATATAATGAAAAGTGTGTTGTAGAAGGCACCCTTTTTGCCACTTATTTCCAAATTTTCTGGGGGGGAGAGCCCCTTCCCCCTAGTCCCATTGTAGTGGTCTGGCTAGCTTGCAGTCTGTCCTAAAGGGGCTAGTCTGACAATATTTGCCAGGGCTGCTTTTGGTTCCTGAAATCAGCGCATCGATCCATCCGTCAGGGTGGAAGGCACTGTACTCTTGTCAGAAACGGTACCAAACTGGTTGTCATCAAGGCTATGCAAGTCTGAAGAGCAGAGCGGACAAGATGGAGTTATTTGAGGAAGCCAGTCATTTCCGGACTCCCATTGTGGGTTGAACTGACGTGGCTTGTTTGAGATATAATTTTATTCCAGCAGGAAGGCCAGATATGGGAGAGGGGGTCGTTTGCCAAAAGCACACTCACTGTACATTTGATCACATTCGATGATGTGTCCATGGTGTGTCATGTAGGAAACAGCTTAGCATACACTGAGCGGTCTGTGGCTCGGTACAAACCTTTGCTTCCTAGCTTAGTAACAAGAAAAAGATTCTGCCCTATGCACTGAGCACTGTGTAGAGCAGTTGTTCCCAACCTTTTCACTACTGTGGACCCCCACTTAATCCTTACTGGAACCCAGGGACCCCAGTGAATCACTATTGGAATCCAGGTACCTCACTGAGTCATTACTTTAAGGAGGAGACCCTGGCTTAACCATTTTCGATTATTTGAACCGAAAAACAATACACAAAAAATACATAAACAAGCATTTAGTGAACAAATACACAAAATATTTACGCATTTATTTAATTCTCAATTAAAAAAATCTAAATTTTACTGGGAAGATTGGACCTTTCCTAAATTCGATTGAGGCCACTAATCACCGATACTACTTTCTGTTTGATGCACTTGCATCGCTTCCACTAATCCACATTGGACACTAACTTATAACTTATTTTTTAGCCTCCAATTTTAAATTCCGTTCACATTTATAAAACATTTTAAAATTTTCAGATTTATATTTTGCTTTTTTTAACGTTAGATACCCTTTATTAATATTTTAATATTATTTAATTTTCTAAGCACTCGCGGACCCCCTGAGTAGGCTTTGCGGACACCCAGGGATCCCTGGACCACAGGCTGGGAACCACTGGTCTAGAGCACTAAAGAACTCATGCAAAGTCCCCGTTATAATTCCTGGTACCTCTGCCCTGCTACCCCTGCCTGGATCTACTGCTGCGGGGGACATTGCTAATCCAGGGTGAGAGATTTACCAGGGATATGCAAGTGAGTCCCTGACTGTCCCATACAATTGAGGAATTACCATGGTAATTTATCATTCCAGACCTAAGTAAATCCTAAATTTTATCTGAGAATTCACGTGGAAATTCCCCAAACGTACAACAGAGGCCCTGAAAGTGCCAGTGCATTTACAACTGGAGATGGGAACTTGTGCCCCTTGCTGGCTGTAATACTGAATTACACCACAGGCATGAAGCCCCTATATTTGATTACTACAGTTATTGGGCCCGGGATCTTTGAGATTAAACATACCTCCAGCTGACCACAGGACCACATCCATGTGACATATAATGTTCTATGGCTAGATCTCACGGTCTATCTGCAAGTATTTATGTATATGGTGTTTCTGTAGCGCCAACCTAGGCAAAAGGCAGAGAAGCACTGTACACGGTTATAGAGAAGAATAGGCAGAAGTAGATTGTATTAAAATAGATTTTTGATTTCAAGATATCAAGATCACAGAGGGCTCAGCCAGGTATGTAGCTGAAAGCACATATCATTTATCTTTCTTTTAACTCCTTGCCTTCCTGTAGAAGTTGTGTTGATGATAACTGGCATTGCAGTGGCTGCTACAGGCCTTGAGGAGCCTCCTGACCAGCTGACAGGATCTCAGTTGACTGATATGACTCCATGGAAACTATTGATGAGCTGTGGCCCCTGTTGGGAGTCAGTGCCTAACATGCAATGATGTGCCTCCTAGAGAATATAGCGAGGGCCCCGAGACTTCCATATCACGCAGATATTCATAGGCTTCCTGAACCCCCTTCCAACCCTACACTGCAGGGTCTGCACTAGGTCCCTCGGGGAGCCCCTCCAGCTGACATGTATTACTTTTGGGTACTTTGCAATGTACAACTCTCAGTGCGAGTAGCAGGGCCAAACTGTGCCTGTGGAGAGAAGAGCACGTGGCCCGAGGGGTGAGGTGAACAGACTAAAAATACCAAATATCTTCTAAGCCGCACTCTGGGCTGAAGCCACATACTCTGTGGGCGCCAGCAGCTGGTCTCTGATAAGTGTTCCATTCAACACAAGTTTCTGATCAACAGCTTCATGTGCATCAAGAAAGGAAGATGCGACTTTCACTTACCTTGTTAAGTAATATCACCAAAGTGGGATGTTTCATTTAGAAGACCAAGAGACCAGGCGCAAACGAACGAAGAGAAGACGCTAGGACCCAGATTCCGAAAGGTGTCACGCAGCAGGCAAAAATGCTGCGCTGCGTGACAAGGAGAGAGCAGGAGAGCGCCATATTCACATAGAAATGGCACTCTCCTCCACTCTCCCTAGCACCGGCGCTGATTTCAGCTGCTGTGCGCCACGCATACACCTTAGCGCCATGATGCTAGGGTGTGTGCGTGAGTCTAGCATTGGTTTTGTGCAGGAAGGATACACTTTCTCTACAAAATACTATGCCTAGACTAGTGGAAATGCTTTTCCTTCTTTGTATGTGTGCTGTACAGTGCAGCACACATGCAAAGTTGGAAAAGCAGGGAGAAATAAAAACATTTCTCCATTTGGCAGCATTAAATTTGGGTGCTAAACCCTTTCTTCTGATGTTTCACAGTAGGGTTTAACAACAAAAAGCATGGGTGGTAGCACGGGTACGCCCGTTTACCACCCATGTAACGCCCCCTTGACGCAAAAAAATGCAAAGCAGCATTTTGCACTGCTTTGCGTTACTTTGCCACTCAAACCAATGCAAATATCAATTTGCGTTGGTTTGTGAATCCTCAAACAAGTTTAGCATTGGGTTAGTGTTAGAAAAGTAACTTTAATACAACGCTAAACCTTTGAGAATCTGGGCCTACTACTACTGACCTGCAGAGAAGGACCAGTCGTGCTCCAGTGAGAGAGCGTGCACTTCAGATTTCACAGCGAATCTTCTTTTCACCCCTCAGGTGAGGCTGTGAACTTGCCTACCAGGGGTTTTGAATACTGAGCTATTTTCAGCACCTGTGTACCTTTAATAACCCAGAGCATTTATAACACACAAACTACCTGAATATTGTCTCCTGGCACAAGTCTTGTCAAGTAACATTGGATTATGTGTGCTTTCAGTGCTTTTTTAGAGTGTGTTGAGTTGTGCGAATACCTGAATGCATCAGGGAGAGAATTCAAAAAGACTATATTTGCACTGAAAAGTTACCTTATGTTGATAAAGGTTTGATGAGCTGTCACCTGAAAGTCTCTTAGTGTTAGAAACAAGAAACACAGAAACAAGATTAAACATTAAAATAAATGTGTCAACTGATCAATGTTATGTTCTGTGAATGACGTTAACTCTGTCAGCCAGTGAGACTATCCGGAGCCAAGATGAGAAATTACTAGTTATCTTTCAGTCTAGCTAAAATCTGAAGGTAGGACCCCTGGCAGCAGATCTGTTGGCCTATGTCTGTAATTTAAAAGATGCCTCTTGTGTTTGGTGCAGGTCTTACCCTGTCCCTTCTCTTCTAAGACTGACTCAAGTAAGGATCTTCTTGAGTAGGGTCTTCTTGAGTAGGGATATTTTTGAGTCAAGAGCTTCTTGAGTATAGATCTTCATGAGTAGGAATCTTCTTGAGTCATGATCTTCTTGAGTATGGATCTTCTTGAGTATAGATCTTCTTCAGTAGGAATCTTCTTGAGTCATGAGCTTCTTGAGTATGGATCTTCTTGAGTAGGAATCTTTTTGAGTCATGAGCTTCTTGAGTCATGAGCTTCTCGAGTGTAGATCTTCTTGAGTAGGGATCTTTTTGAGTCATGAGCTTCTTGAGTATTGATTTTCTTGTGGAGGAATCTTCTTGAGTCATGATCTTCTTGTGTATAGATCTTTTTGAGTATAGATCTTCTTGAGTATAGATCTTCTTGAGTATGGATCTTCTCGAGTATGGATCTTCTCGAGTAGGGTCTTGTTGAGTAGGGATCTTCTTAAGTCATGAGCTTCTTGAGTATAGATCTTCTTGAGTCAGGATCATCTTGAGTAGATCTCTTCTTGAGTAGGTATCTTCTTATTGTTAAGGGTGCCAGAATGCACAGTTATTGGCTGCATCCCAGTTCTCCTCTCGGAGTCCCACCATATAACCTTTGCTTGGACCTAAGTCTCCTTCTAAACCGAATTGAATTTGTAGGTTTTTCTCACAATATATGACCTCTACGAGTTTGCCTTGGTATGTATGTTGTATTCGTACTTATGTAGCGTGAACATAGCAAGGAAACAATGAAGCGCTGTATGTTACATGGTCATACTGGAAGAATATCAACAAGACCTTGTTTGTCAAGTGGGGATTACACAAATGCATTTCACACATTACATTTCACATTTTTAAGCACAGGGAGATTAAGTGATCTGCCAAAATCACACAATGTTGAGCGAGGTACTGAGGATGGGATTCAAGCTTGGATCCCCACGTTCAAATGTCAGCAGCTATGAACGTGTGTCTCTGATGGTTTCTAATACATCTATTTTCTAACATCCACCCCTTTAGCTAAAGAGCCAAGTTTACTGCAAGAGGGTTGGAGCATTCTTCGCCTTGAGCATGATGTGACAACATTTCCCACATTAGACACATCCCACCCTTGCATCTTGCAGCCATGAAAGAAAATGTGACTCCAGTAGTATGCAAAACTTTCTGTGATTTAGGCATTCCTAGCTACTGTGTTAAACCACCACAAAACGATCAGAGACCTATTTGGTTGTCACACATGTCACCCAATTTTCTAATATAGAAGACATTGCACATGAGGTCCTTACAACCATACACGTAAACACTGACATGAGAACAACCGGACAAGGCAATAGCCCTACAGAGCCACACTAGCGGCAACCTTTCACTCTTTAACTAACAATAACAGTGCCAACGGTGGTGATAGGCTCATCTACCTAGGCGAGCAGTGTAGGGGACCCCCAACAACTTATTGAGCAAGCCACCATGTTTTTGTGCTATGGTGACTTGGACTATACATTGACTAAGAGGTGGAGAAAATCAAACCTGCCTTGTAACTAATCCAGTTAATGGAATCAAACGTGGCAGAATCTTTACAAGGGTCTTTGTTGCAGGGTCCGAGCTCTTTAAGCTGTACGGAGATGCTTTAAGGTAGTAAAGATGTGGGGACAGGTAGGTGTATTATACCATATGTGGCACATACATAGCGAACAGCTGAGTCATGTATTCGAGGTACAACAATCACACGAGATACCTGCTTAATACATGGGGCCGCCGCCTATATGACATTTTATATTCAAAGCGGCATTCTGGGTCCAAAATACTGTGAAAAGTGCAAGCGTAAGAAAAAAAACACCAAAATGACACAAAACATGTAATACCTAGTAATAGGTGTTAAAATACCAGGGTCTATTGAATAGTTTTCATAAAATAAGAAACTGACTCGATTCCCTCACCTGGTGTCCCCCACGGTATGTTTTCCCAAGTTTAAGTTAAGGGTTACTACTTCTGATGGTTCCTGGAGAAGTGGGTTCCTTCCAGACAACGGTCGATTTACTTTTCTCGACCCTTTACTTAAGCATTTTGCATAAAATTGTCCTGGCGTCTCTCTAGCATCCCTTGTCTGCTTTTTGTATAAGTCCAGGTCGCCCTTTGGCACCAGATCTCTCAATGGTTCCTTTGTCACTGCGTGGGCTCTGAGCTTGATGTGATGTGACATAGATCTGGTGTGCAGTCACGGTTCACTGGGCCCCCATTATCCAAAATAATTACAGAGTAAAACGGATGATGGTATTCTACATGCACCGAGTATTGCATGTCTGGCCGTGTCTTGCGGCGAGTATTTTTAGCATTGCGTGCCTAGCTAGGGACTGAATGTCTTATCTGCGGTGTTACAGTTTGCTCAGTGCCGGAATGTACTTTTCTTGTGTTGACTTTAAACTGCAAATGCAACAAAATATTATGTAAGGATGTGTTTTTGCCTTAGAACAGGCTGACCACGTGCCACCTTGACCGCAGTTGAGCGGAAAGGCAAATTGTCTTTTCTAGAGATTGGGAAATTTACAGCAGGAATTGCCAATGTAAGGCACTGGGGCTAATTCAGCCAAGGTCACCACCAATGTAAATGAGCCAGATTCCTTACAGGGTGGTCCACAGTGGACTATCTCAAGTCTTCCTCCTCATTATGCCATTTACATTGGCTGCCATGTTTTTGAGCTATCCTGGGCTTCCTGGCTTGCTAACTTATGGATCATAGAGTCAAGTGATAATATCTGCTATGTAGAGTGCAACAAAAGAACAAAAATATGTGATGGTAAGTATCAAAATACAAAAAATTACTATTTTACGTATCCTTTGCAGCCCTCCACACTGGTCCTCCTTGATTTAGTAAGTGGCTTTGGTAACAAATTGTTCATCTTCTTGAGTAAAAGAGAGACTCCCGCCCCAAAGTGGGTAAGAGTGTTCACATACCTACTCTTGGGGAGAGGGGCCCAGTTTCATCAGGACCAGGGTGTGAGGTATTGCATGGCACAGCCGTTCAGGGACTGTGGCTAGACACTGGATGTGCTGGTTGTTTTATGTCCCCAGACTGGTCCTGTAGAAGGAAAAGTATGTCATTTCAGGAGGTCCTTCTCATTTGAAAATTCCCAGAGATACAGAAGGACAGCCTCATCGCCAGGGACATCTTAAGGATTTTGGGGGCCCTGGGGCAAAAGTATTTTGGGGGACCCTGTTCGAAACAGCTTTACATTTATGATTCAGTTTCAGCTCTTTTGTGCCCTCTATGGCCAGGTCACTGACAGTGCACAAGCTCACTCGTCCAAATTCTGAATGTGTGTGTTTCTAATATTCAGGGAATAGTGATGGTGTTTTGAATACTGTGACACAGAAGCAGCTCACTAACATTACTGCAAATAATCTCTGTGACACCCTCCCGTTTCTTATATGCAAGGCCAGGTTTTGATCTAAAATAAACATTTTTAGGGATGTTGCGTGAAACATAAACACAACATTTCTCTGCAAAATGTCTGTAATAGACTCTCACACATCAGCCACATTAAAAATAAATGAAAGGACAACTAAGTTTAAAACTATCTGTTTAAGAATTATTGAACGTCATCAGGTCAAGACTCTCTGCAGAGCAGAACTGGTTCTAAGGGTGGCCCCCTGAAAAGGCTGAGGCCCTGGACCAGAACCCACTTTGCCCAGGCCTTAAAACGTCTCTGCACATCACATGCCCCTTACCCCATGGCTTTACTTTGAATACCGACAAGACGAGGACTCTAATCACGCTGCCTGGTGTTACAACACTCATAGCTTGTACAAGAGGTTCCTGGCATACTTTATTCTGCTTTAAACTTTGTGTACCTATTTTATCTGCAGAAGGAATCAAGTTAATAATTGTTCTTGCCTTGGGGCCGCCAGCCGTGCAACCCAGTAGCATATTAACCATATAACATGAACAGAGAATAACCCGCACTCTGGAGCAGAAAGGAGCTGATGGTAACTTAAAAGAACTAAAAAGAAAGAGAATAGACTTTTTCAAATATCAGTGATCTAGAGTGCGAGTCACAGATACAGTTGCATATGTTAGTTACACTTATGTCCACCGTGCACAGACCTTGCCAGGTTTAATCGTATTACAGCGCTTTTTTCCCTTTTAAAACATGTTGCAGAGCAGCTCATGCTGCTGTACAATATGTGTAAATACAGCACAGGGGAGGGGCCAGTTAAGTAGCACTGGGTGGGCGGAAAACAAAACAGATGTGGTCAAACTAGACCGTGGGGTGGGGTGAAAACAGACGGCGGGGGGGAGGAAATAGACAGGTGAGGGCGGGAGAAAACAGGCAGCAGGGATGGGGAGACCACACAGTGCCATGCACTCTTAGAGTGCTTGGCCAAAATTAGAGCAAAAATTACCTTCAGGAGAGCGTGGCCAGTGGAAGAACACTTGCCGCAAACAGGAAGCTGTGCTGAGTGTTTGCTCCATGGCATGGGAAGAAACCCAGAGAAGACTGCAGGAGGAGGTGAGCAGCTGGCAGGAAGTAGGAGGCATGACCAGTAAAAGGTAAGGGAAAGAGAGTGAAGTGGATGCCAACCAGTAGTAAGTAATGGGTGGGCTTTAAGCCCATTTTTAAGCTTTTTTTTTTTTTGTAGCAATAGTTTTCACTGACAGCACATGCGCTTTGTAGGAGAAACCTAAAAATGTTTTTGCACATTCCTCCCACGCATAACTCTGACAATTTCCATACATGAGAGTATGCTTGGAGGACCACTAGCAGTAGGCCTCAAAAGCTACAATGTCCATGGATTTCCTTGTCAAATGTTATGGTGTGTTGCCCATCCCAAAATATGCACAAATCTATGCAAGTTGTAGGCACTGGTCTTCATTGTGTAGATTGATATATGTCTTTGTTAATCAAGCCCACAGGGAGAACATCAGGGGTCGGCGTGGACTTCACCGATAGCATTTGATGGTCATGTGTGGCTTCTTGCGTGCCCTATGTGTTTTGCAGCCCCTGTGTTGTACCCACCGTGACTGCTGCTCTTTGAGAGTACCATGTCTCTAGTAATTACTAGTTGCACTAGGTGCCTGTATCTGCCAGTGGAGTAACACAAATGTATCTTAGGGGGTCCCTAGTTCTTTTCACCCACAGCTTAGCAGCTCAACTATAGGGCTGTAGTGTTGATCCCCTCTTAGACTGTAATGGCTGAGGGGAAGGGGCTCGGGGGTGTTTCCATAATAACCTTATGCTTTATGAAACACTATAGACACAGAAGTACAGTGGCCCATCATCCGGGTCAAAGGCCATGTGGCCCTGCATTCTGTGATGTGATGAGCATGGGATGTCACTTCCGTCCCGCCCAGTAGGTTACTTCAGGTCGACACCGTGCTGGCTTGTGGCGTCTGCAAAGATAACAGTCAGAATTTCAAAAGCTAAACAAGCATTTTCAATGCAACAGGGCTCGCATTTGCTCGAGTTAGAGCTATTTGCATTGTAAACTCCTAACTGGACTTTTCTTGACACAAATTAAAAGAAAAAAAAACACAGCGCGATCGTGCTATGTAAAATGCAGCGCGATTGCGCTGAAATTGAAAACGTAAAATTGAAAAGGTAAAGACTGAGTGCGATCGCGCTATGTAAACCCCAGCACAATCGCGCTGCAGGGAAAATAAACAGACAAAGCAGTCCGGAAGCCCAGGCTGAAAACCTCGAGCCTAGAATGGTTTCAGTTATTTACCGGTGCTGTGTAGGTGGGCTAAACACCGGAAAAGGCATGACGTATGCATGCCTTTAACAAATGAAAGCAAGCAGATTTTAAAGAGCAAGCCGAGGAACCAATGAAAGTGACTGAAGTGACCTGGGCGTGGTTTCAAGCCCACAGAGAGATTACATCATGGACGGAGAGCTTTGCGCTCACCTATAAAAAAGGTTAAGTGGAAGCGAGAGCTCCTGGCACAGTTGGGCTAGACTAGAGTTAAACTTATCCTCTAGCGCTGTGAAAACTGTGAAAACTACCTTGCAATGTAGACAAAGACTCGGTGAGAGTAAGTCAGGAATCTTTACAATTCTCACTGGTCAAAATCCTTAACTTTGGGGGCAAAAATGTTTTAAAATGTGCCCGCCTAGCATTCTTCATCGGCTGCCAGGGAAGCATGGAGCGTTTTCTATGCTTTGTGAGGCCGATGTCCATCCTTTCTGTGGGATGGGAGGTTCCAGCCTAGCAGATAACCTTTCACCTTTCACCTTTGTAGAGTGTATTTGTTTTAAACATTCCTAAACTCGTGCTTCCATCTCTAAGCTAGTGATTTCTTACCTGAGATGTTGATTGTTCAAACTGTTTTTAATTAAGAATAGTTTACCTAGGGCTCAGGTTACTTATTCATCCTGCACGTTTGACCAGCAAATGTGAGCATCGCCTGGTGATTGATTGTTGCAAAGCACAGTTTAAGTTTCAGTTTCAGACAAGAAAACTTTTGTATAGTGCATTTTGAAAACCTGGCATGATTGCAGCTTGGACACTCGGTACACCCCTGACTTAAGCACACATCGGGCTCAAATATAAATGACTTTAGTCAACCTTGCCAACATTTTTAAATCTCGATGAACACTATATATGGTATCAAATTTAGTGAACTATCTGATGTGTTTTAGACATCATTTTGGACAAGTCAGAAAAAGAGAAATAGCGTTGTGCCTCAATCTACCTCTACCAGGATTTTCAAAATGTATGCCCTGTTTAGATGAACAAAAATGCAGACAATGACACAACTCAAATGCAGCACTGACAACGTGTCTTAGGCCAAAAACAAGCATTGCCGCAGCAAAGATAAATTCAAAACAAGCATTTGCAATGCAATAGGGTCTTGCATTTCTCTGAGTTACAGCTATTAGCAGTTGTAAACTCCCAACCGGATTTTTCTTGCCACATTGAATGGAAAAAAACAGCGCGATCGCGCTGCTACAGTTCACTCATAGTGAAACCTATCGGCAAAAGTGCAGTTATCTACGTAACCGGCAAAACTGCAATTAACTGTGTAACAGGGTCGGTGTTATGCAAAGCGCTCAACTTCTGCCAAGCGAGATCGCGCTGCGAACAAAAGATAAAAAGTCCACAAACCTGACGGGAAACAGCGAGCCTCACATGTTTTTAGTACTTGTTCGCTGCGCTCAGTGAGGGCTAACCACCGGAAAAGGCGTGACGTATGCATGCCTTCCACTAATGAAAGCAAGCAGATTTTAACAGGCAAGGCCACAAACCAATGAAAGACACTGACGTTACATGGACGGGCTCCAAGCCCTTTTCTAACTCCTAAAGCGCCTTGCAAGCGAAACGCCTGCACAAGCGCATGCAACACAGGCTCGACCCTAAATAGTGGCACCAGTCCAAGCCTACAATCGGGGCAAAGAAGCTCAGCATAGTCTGTTTTCACTTTCTGGTCTGTACTTCAGAGTCTGCAGAACGCGCACCTCAGAGTCTAAGTAGCCTTTACTGAAGTATCAATGGTTTGCACCAAACCTGTGTTTTTATAAGTAAAGTTCACAGAAGGGCCTCGGACAATGGCCGCCAAGTAAAGTAGCTCCATGCGATGAGGATACAAAGGGGTATAATCACAAAGGCATTTTCGAGTACATCCTGTAGCACTCCTTTAATACTTTTTCACGGTTTTACACGCCTTTGTAAATTAGCCCCAAAGCATTTAGAATAAGAATAGTCAGGGAACACTCATATACAGTTACTATAAATAGAAACAACTGTGCACACTTTGCAGGATTAACAATAAGGAGCTGGGCATTTCGGAGATAATTCACAGAGGTTTAGAAAGGTACTTAAAAGGGCCTCCTGTAATGCTACCTCCCAGGCTCATCAATGCTTTTGTGAATTGGTGCCAATGTATCTAGGGCTTCATTTGACAACCTAATGTGTTCTGAGAGTTGTAGTCGTGGTCCATTGGACTGGCACACCTGATTACAATGCCTTGTCACAGAGAAGTTTAGGACTATATTCAGACATTTTCTTACCGGAGAGCCACAACATGTGAACCGCATGCGCTGAAGGAGAAGTGGCTTATCAGGGTCAGAAGATTGTAATTTTTGACCTAAAATAACAGAGCCTGCTGAAATTATTTGTGAACCCATTCATCTTTACACGGCTCGGCGTCATAGTTTGTCTTGTACTGACCCATACGTGACAAGGTTGTTTGTTCTCAAATTCGACTTTTTGTTCATTGTTCTGGGAACCTCGTTTGTGGTTATTATTGTACTAAACCTGGGACATGACAATTTCACAGAAATAGCCTTGAAAAAGTCCATGGAGTGGACGAAAAACATGTGTCGGCTGAATCATCTGTATTTCAACTCGTGTCTGACCCTTGGCCGAATTATCTGTATCAGAGCAACTAGCATCTGTTGTGTGTACCAAGAGGAATTAAATACATCAACCTAGCACAACATTACCGACTGGACTTAGGTGATTGCTAAAAGAACATTTTTCGAGCACGCATTTCCTAAAATATGGATCACAATGTTTTATGATAGGGTAGCAATTTCACATAATCAGAGAGGTGGGTATGTATTTGGAGCGCTCACCTCTGAGTTCTGTGCAGTAATCATTGTGCTCTGATTACATGTATCCAGGTAGGACACCTATTAGTTTGCAGGATTCCATGCTAGAAAATAAGCAACTTGAACCTAGTACAAGCTCAGCATTTGAGTTCAGCAACTGAGCCACTGTGTGTGTGTGTGTGTGTCAGATGTTGGAAGCACAATGGGAGCTTAGCAAACCATGCATGATGCTAACATGGTTGTACAACTCTTGTCTGCTAGGCAGAAAAGATATGTTTGAGGTTTGGGATTTTATGCTTTGGCTTTTAAAGTTGACACATTGTTTTGAGTGTTCAGAAAGATCTCATATGCTAATTTTGGCGTCTGCCCTGCCATCAATTTTATTTGTTTCCCAACCAATCAGATGATGGTATAAGTATGAAGAACTCTGAATGGGCAGTTGTAAATTCATTTCAATATTAACCAGAATTAATCAAACAGGATGACAGTGACATTTGAACAAGTTTTTCCCTCCATCAGAAATTTCAACAGGGAAATACTTTGGGTTGAGAAGTAAGACAAAGTTTGAACTTCCCATTAAACTTGAGTGGTAAACTGCTTAAAGGATTAAATTAATTGAATGCCATATTTGTAAGGAGGGGGGAATAGTGGGCTTAGCATTTTGTCTTATGAGGGTGAAGGTCTCATTAATCACATTTACCGGATGTTTTCTCAACCAGAAAATACTTCCAAATTGAAAACACACTCTAAAGCCGACCCCCTGGAGCCTCCCCTATCCTCATTGTCTATGATGTCAAGTAATTGACCACACTTCAGGCTTTGTAATAGGTTAGAAAAAAGGCAAAGGCATTGAGTGAAAGGCTTGAAAATAATGTCACCCGTCCACCAGATCTACCTCTGATTGGATGTCCCCAATTGGATATCGATGGCCCTAAGCAGACAAGATCCCCACCTACTTGTTTCAATTGACGCCGAGAAAGCCTATGATGCTATCCACTGGCCCTTCAAAACTCATACTCTGAAGAAACTGGGGTCCAGAACACACTTCAGGAAATGGGTAAACCTACTTTACATGGAGCCGATGGCTGCCCTAAGAAAAAATGGCATGTTATTCCCTGACTTCCCCATGAGGAGAGGGACTCAACAGGACCACCCTCTTTCCCAGCTCCTCTTTGCCCTGATCCTGGAGCCCCTAGCATGTTTGATCCTTGCCCGTCCCAAAATCTGAGGTTTCCATATGGTGGCTCCCCCAATTCCCCAAGAAAAGATCTCCTTATTTGCGGATGACATCCTACTTTAATGATCCCACCCTGAAGGCTTGAGCCCCGCAGTCCTCTGTACATTTGAACGCTAAAGAGCTCACTCCGGATGCAGGAAAAATTGGGAAAAATCTGTACTTTTCCCTGTTGGAGGGTGCTTTTACATGATCCCCCTAGCCAACATCCTCCGATCACACGGAATCACTATCCTCTCCTATGCAGATGACACCCAACTCATCCTCTCCCTCACCCACAACCCCACCACCGCCAAAACCAACCTACACGTAGCTCTCCTCGACACTGCCAACTGGATGACAACTAACCACCTCAAGTTTAACTCAAACAAAACCAAGATCATCATCTTCGGCCCCAACAAAACCATATGGGACGACTCCTGGTGGCCCACCGCCCTAGGCCCCCCACCCACCCCCGCAAACCACACACTCAACCTCAGCATCATCCTGGACCCCTCCCTCTCCATGGCACAGCAAATCAATGCTCTAACCTCCTCCTGCTTCCACACACTCCGCACTCTAAAAAAAAATCCTTCAAATGGATTCCCCCAGAGACCAGGAAGACAGTCACCCATGCACTCATCAGCAGCAGACTAGACTACGGTAACGCCCTCTACGCCAGCACCACACTCAAACTCAAACGCATACTCCAAAGAATCCAGAACACAGCCGCACGCCTCGTCCATGGCCTTGCCCGCCACAAACGAATCTCACCACACCTCAAAACCCTTCACTGGCTCCCCATAAACAAGAGAATCACATTCAAGATCCTCATCCACGCACACAATTCCCTCCACAACACCGGCCCGGCCTACCTCAACGAAAGAGTGAACTTCCACACTCCCACCCGCAACCTCCGATCAGCCAACCTCGCCCTAGCCACAGTCCCCCGCATCCAACACAGCACCACAGGAGGCAGGTCCTTCTCCTACCTCGCCCCCAAAACATGGAACTCCCTCCCCACCAACCTCTGCAAAACCAAAGACCTCCTGCTCTTCAGAAAGAACCTCAAAACATGGTTGTTCGAACAGTGACCCTCCTGCCCCTCTTAGGCCCCCCCAAGCACCTTGAGACCCTCACGGGTGAGTAGCGCGCTTTATAAATCTTTTGATTGATTGATTGATTGATTGACCCAACTGACCTCGCCCAGAAACTCAGAATAATTAGGGAGGGATTCCAATACGTGGGGATCTGTGCCACAATAGACTCCGAGAGAAGCGTGGAACAAAATGTCAGTACGCTTTTGACTAACTGTCAGACAGATGCAGCCTGTGTCAAGAAACTTCCCTTATCACCTTTGGGTAAAGCGGCACTATCTAAACTTATCACCCTCCCAAATGTCTATACGCCCTACAAAATACATATTACAAACTCCCAGATTACATTTTCACTAGAATCGAGAACGACCTTAGAAAACTGTTATGGAATGATGGCCATTCCAGGATAGCTCTCCGCAAATTACAATGGAGGTATAGCCCTGCCAGATCTCCGGGCCTATTATTGGACATCCCACCTAATAGCACTCAATGATGGAGATATATGGACAGTGACCACCCTACTTATGCTTTAGAAAAGACACAATTTCAGCTACGCCCGTATCAACACTACCTCTATGGAGGTAGGGGAAGACGTGGGTGCCTTAATGCCATTTTCCTCTCTCCAGAGGTAATTCCAACTCCACGACCGACAGTTTTATAAATATTTGCAACTCGCACATGCATGGAAAGCTGAAAACATCCCCCGAGACCTCTCTGAATATGCCCCATGGAGGTTAGGCTTCTGCTGAAGGCATCACAGGAAAAGGCTGTATCTTCCACCTACAAAACTATTAATAACAATATGCCAGACACTCTCCTAAAACTGAGGGCTACAGGGGAAAATTATAGCGGCACATTTGATAACTTAGGGCCAGATGTACGAAATCCATGAATTGCGACTCGCTATGGGGTCGCAAAGACCCACCTCATTAATATTAATGAGGTGGGTCGCTTTTTGCGACCCCATAGCGAGTCCCTGCACTCACAGGGATGGTGGCCTGCTGAAGTCAGCAGATCTCCATGTCTGTGACGGCTTTTTAAATAAAGCAGTTTTTTTTTCATTTTGCAGCCCGTTTTCCTTAAAGGAAAACGAGTTGCAAAATGAAAAAAATACTGAAACCATTTGGTTTCGTTTTTTCAGTGTAGGCAGTGGTCCATTGGACCACTGCCTGCTCTGAAAAAACCTTTATGCCCACATTCACAAAGGGGAAGGGGTCCGATGGGGACCCCTTCCCTTTTGCGAATGAGTTACCACCAGTGTGACACTCGTGGTCACAAAGCAATTCTGAATTGCGATGCAAGTCGCAAATAGCAAGGGAACACCCCTTCCTATTTGCGAGTCGCATTTACAAATTGCGAGTCGGTACCGACTCGCAATTTGTGAATGAACATCGTGTTAGGCTGTTTGCATGGCGCAAACTGCGATTTTCGCAGTTTGCACCTGCAAACTGCTTCCTACGCCCTTAGACTGGGAGGCTGCATTGATGTTCCCGTGAGACGTAGCCATTAGAGCCCGGCTACACCTCATCCAATTTAAAATCCTACATTGGATTTACTATGATAGGGCCCACCTCCATAGAATGGGCAGAGCAACCTCACCTGCGCTGCGGGAGAGACCAGGGTGACTTCATCCACACACTATGGACATGCTCAGCCCTACAACCATACTGGCGCTGAGTACTCTCAGAACTTAACACTATACTAGAGATACAGTTGCCAGCCAACCACAAATATGTTCTCCTAGGGATAACTAACGATGTGGGTGTACCGCAGATTACATTTATTCCTGTGTAATATGGGGATGGTCGTGGCCAAACAAGACCAAGCTAGGCATTGGGGTGCCAACTATAGGGGGGTGGAGGAAAGAAATGGGTTTATTAATGGCAGCCAAAAGAGTGACATATAAAATTGGAGGATGCACACGTAAATTTAGTAGAAAATGGGGATTGGATTGCACACTAGGTACTCGCTATAAATGATGATGGCGTTGCTGTGCCGCCTCCCCCGTAACCACACTGCAAATATCATTCTTATTCATTATGTCAATATAATCATGATTGTATTGAAGATTGCACTCTCGACTTTGCTTCTCAACACTGTAAATGCTCTGAAACTATCATTGTCTGATCGCCATGTTTTTATGTAACGGGAGTGCCAGTTGGTGCCCCCTATGTGTAGCTTTATAAAAAATCTATAAAAACATGTATTGTTTTTAAAAAAAAGAAAATAATGTCAGCCACTGCCAATCAATTGGGCTGCATTCACTTCCCTCATTTTTCACACATTATGCCACTCCAAACAGAGACCAGAAATATGCAAACCAGCCTTGGCCCTGCTCCAGTAGTAACAATACACCCCGAACTGCCAAACCAGATTCCCTCTGGATGGGAGCACAAGTAACTCCAGACCAGTTTTGCTACAGGTTGCAGCAGAGGCTTCCATCCCCGGCACAGTTTAAAAAGCACATCAGAAAACATTTAACACGTTTTCCTTTCAAGCATGCTTATTAATCTCTTTTTGCCTCAGATCCAGCCTGTAATCTTTGTATGTATTCCAGAGTCAGGAGAGGGTCTTTGTCTGACAGCATAGAAGGAATGATTGCATGGGTTAAAGCTGCAGTTGAAAACAAGCATTTGCAATGCAATGGGTTTCGCATTACGTCAAGTTAGAGCTATTAGCGTTGTAAACTCCTAACCGGACTTTTCTTGCCACATTAAATGACCAAAAAAAAAACTGAGCACGATCGTGCTGTGTACAACACAGCGTGATCGTGCTGCGAAATAAAGAGAAAAAGTAGTCCAGAAACCATACGGAAAACATGGAGCCTCGTATGTTTCCAGTAGTTTACCGGTGCTCTCGAGGAGGGCTAAACACCGGAAGAGGCATGACGTATGCATGCCTTTCACGAATGAAAACAAGCGGATTTTAAAAGGCAAGCCCACAAACCAATGAAAGTGACTGATGTGACATGGGCGTGGTTAAAATCCCCCTAAAGAGAGATTAGAAGAGGGACCGAGCGCTTTGCGCTCGCCCTTAAAAAATTTTTTAGGCTACTTCTGTTAAGTTCAGACTTGGGCTATGGTGTCTCCCTCCCACCCTCACTTCTGTAGCTAAAAAGCAGGTGATAAACATGCCCTTTAAACATATATTATTTTCAGTTCTCAAAAAGGGGACTTTGCTTCTAAAGGGCAGTATGCAGGAGGCAAAGAACTTCATTGATATGCCTCTCTCGACTCCTGTATAACATTTAAAGGTCGTACCCCACCTGCATTGCTAATTAGATGATGTTTCCTTTTGCATCAATGATGAAGACCAGCAGGAGATTCTAAACAGAGAGGCTAATCATACAAAGCACTGGAAATAAATCAGTACATAAAGGTGTGCAGAACCCCCTCAAGCCCTCCTTGTTCTGTAGTGTGTGAGATGCAACTCAACACAGCCATTCCTTCACTTCCACACCTTACCTGTTTGCTGATAATGTATGCACAGCTCTGAGGTCTACCTTTGGAAATTAACTCAGTGATGGATACATATCCCATTATCACCTTGTTCTCTTTCCCACCTCAGTCTTTAAGGAATGGGTGGAAATCCCTTCTCGACAAACCCCACCAGCTTGCTTGCCCTTTCACTGAGAACAAGATGTTGGAATCTCCCCACCCCTTACTCCTATGGAAAAATACCTGCCTCAGACCTTTCTGTATGTTAAATTTTAATTCGTGCCAGAGAGGTGAATGAATTTTGTATGTTTTTTTTCTTGTAGCACTTCGTGCCTGCTCGCAAAAGTTGAGGCGATACAAGAGGCCTGGGCTTCGACCATGGCTTCTTCTTAACCCTGATGATTGAACGGGTCAGCATCTTACACAAGAATGGCACAATCAAAGAGAGGAGGACATATCAGCCTTCCTCTTCATCCGATGATAATACAGTGAGCTTTTCTAAGGCAGATATGGCAATCATGGGACCCCAACTGTTGTCTTGTCCAGTCAAAGAGGATGAGGCTGGTTGAAGACCCTGGCATTGTCAGACTCGCAGAAAGAACAAAACAAGATGGAAAGGTACCCGTATTCACTAGCCATCGACTGGCAGAAGTGGGGAGAGATTAAAGCCAGAACCTGAGGCTGATTTGCCCTTGTGTCAAAGAGGTTGTAGACCTGTTCCCACAGTATTGTCTGCTTTTGTCTAAAGTCACCGGCATTTCAGGTCAACAAGAATACAGTTTTTCTGTGGAAGTGAAAAAAGTCGGCTCCCATGTTTTTTTTTTTTTGAAGCATTGCTTTGGGAGGTCATTGATTCAGATTTTCAAGTATCAATCAAGATGTAATCACTTATCCTGAACCTCATTTGTAAATCATTGATGTCAACACAGAAATGATTAGCTGGTAAGCAGACAGTATCCAGAGACAACCTTAAGCGGAAAAGTATTGAGAGCTTCGTGGCATCATGTATGATGACGAAGGTCTTTCCAGCCTTAATATGAGGCTTAGCTTGGAGCTTCTCAACAGAAGATCAATGGCTTTTGAAGATGACTAACTTTGGTTATTCTGTGGGTTTCCTATCTCCAGACTCAATGATCTGTACTGCAAACATTTATTGAGACACATGGAAGCAAATGCACTAATGGAGGCAGTGATAGGCCTTCTGCAGAAGAGAGGCATCATCCCTTTACCAGTTTTATGCAACCCTATTGTTGGAAAAAAGATGTGGCCTTTACCAATCTGTAGTGATTCAGTGGCACATTTAGAGTGCTGATACTGCAAGACCTCGTTCCAGCAGTATCCATAAGAGACTTTCTGGGATTGGTAGATCTTCAGGACGGCACTCTCCCTATTCCCATTTGCGAAATCCATTAAAAGTAGGTTGTTAGTAACTTTCACTTCCAGTATTCACAAAGTCCCTGGCATGTATTGGGAGTCCTACATGTCACATAAATTAAAGTATTCCCCTACCTGGGCGACTGACTAAACATGATGACTTCCACTCTTCAAATGGGAGTGTGTCCAAATAGCCTGGGCCATGCTTAGGAACACTTTGCGACTCATCAACATCCAGAAGTACCAGTTGGTTCTGGTCTACAAGTTCCAGCTCATAGGCTCCTTTATAGATCCCATAGATAGAATCATGAACCTTTCATCAGACATTGCTTACAACTTTTCCAGTGGTCCAGGGTCTGATGAGAGCCAAGACGGTGGCAGTCCCATGGGTACATTTACATCCCAAGCCCTTTAAGAGAAATTTCTTGCAATGTTGGGCCCATTATCAGGTATTGAGACATGAGGAGTGTTGTGGGGTTGAATTCCGTAGCTTTGATGAGCATCATAATGGATACCAGTTTCAAGGGGTGTGATGCAACACTGACCAATGTCCCCTATAGGGCAGCTGGTCCCAAAAAACGCCTTCTACTTTTCAAATAGGAAAAAAACATCAACAACCATCCAGGCACTGAAGGGGTTTGCCCTTGTTATTGACTGAAGTACAGTGTTAGTGTGACATGAAGCTGTAGCCAAAAGGTTCTTATGAAGCTGTGGGGATGGAATTCCAGTTGGACCATTCTTGCAAAGATTAATGGTTCTGTCCTTGGAAGATGCTGATGGAATGAGTGGAAGTGACACCGGTGGCTCAAAGAGGACCGTGAAGACACTGACGTTTGCAGTTGTTGAAGATGGTGATGGACCTCATCCCTCCTCTGGTCTACATGACGTCTAAAGGAGACCCGTGTCAGGTATACTTTGCAGCATCGAGATTGAGAAGAGGGCCCTGAAGAGGTGTGAATGTTCAAGGGAGGTATCAGAAGAAATCTACTTTCAAGCCTTGCAGGTATCACTTGACTGCTTGGAAATTCTTCTATGTTCTCCAAGCTCATTAGTGTAAACTTCTCAAGCTCTTGAAATCCCAGTGTAATGGCTTCTTGTTAGGACATGCAATTTCCTCCCTAAGGACCAAATGAGCAGCTACTTGGGTATTCTGGGAGTTCAGGTGAAATGCCTGCCAGCTGCAATGTTACATGTGTGCTCTTCAGCACCGTGGTTCCCTCACTGTTTGCCCTCTAAAGTCTGCTTTTATTGCTGTAGAAGAGGCTTGCTTGGCTTTACTATCCACTGAAACATCTTTCTCGGTGGCCATTTCCCAAGCCTTGAGCTGAAGTCAACTTGGGGTGTTATCAGATCATAAAGTTCTTCCCCTGTTTTAAACATTTTCCTAACAAGTTTCTACAGCTGTAAAGCCACCCCCCCTTCGTTCCAGAGGTGTATTCCTCTTTCGTATCTTCAGTTATTGAACATCCAATGGACCAAGAAAAGAGCCTTCACTCTTTGGATGTTCGCAGGATCTACTGGGTGTCCTGAAGAGAACTGTTGCCTTTTGGGCTTGCCGCTGGTGGGCAACAGCCCCATGGCCACTAGTTAACAACCACCACTTACCATATTAGCAACATATTGACAGGCAGGGGATTTGTTACCACTACCAATGCAGGAATACTCTAAAAGGGGCATTATAGCACCATGAGACGATCTTACCGGAGACCCGAGGGAAACATTTGCCTTGGAGCCTTCCACCCTCTCCCTCTTAGTTCAACCTCCAAACTCCAGGGCTTGGTACCCTGTCTGCCAACACAGGGATCCTCTGCCTTCTTTCTAGATGTCCTCTTTGTAAGTCTCATAGAAACATATCTACATATGGGATAAACGTTTGCTGTGCTGCCTCCGTAGTTCACTAGAAATGCACTTATTCCTGATAAACCTTTTGTGATAATACATCTTGTATGATTGTAATATCAATGAGTTATCTGTAAAAGATCCTAATACCCTTGTTGTGCAGAAGTAGTGTGAAACAGTAGTTCGGCTTTCCCTCCCACCACCCCGGTGTGTGTGTGGGGGGCAGACTCCCAGGGGCCCCCTCAGCACTGCCCGTACTGTGCACGGGTGGTGGGTCCCTGGCCTGATAGCTCCTTACCGGGCCCAAGGGGAGGGAGGTGGGCCCCTCCATGTTCATTGCAGGGGGACCCCCTCATGTTCTGTTATGCAGGTGTGCTATATGAAACTGTTAAATGTATCAAATACATGCTCACATACATGGGCTACTGCTGAGGCTTTTGGCTACATTATTGTCTGGTGTAAGGGACTTCACAGTAGATTAGTTTGCTACAGGAGCACTGGGTGCTTCCTAATAATGTAAATGGAGTATTGTAAAATAAGCCACAGTTGTCACAGATCTACTTGGCATGTGACGAGGAAGAGGGGCGGGTGGTAATGAAAGAGCAAGAGTGGTAGCCAGACCATCTGGCCCTCCCCCGTAGGCGAGTTCCTTTTCATTCTGTAAGGACTGTGATGAGGAAGGGTTTGACTCAGTGTAATGAAGATAACAAGGGGTGTATGTATCATTAGTGCAGCAGGTGCAGTGACACCAGAAAAGTAGGTGGCCACAGCACCCCAATTATGGGCCTGATTTAGATATTGGCGGATGAGTTACTCTGTCACAACGGTGATATCATGGGATTTAGATTTTAGCGGATGAGATATCCGTCGCGACAGAATAACTCATCTGCCAATATCTATATGAGGACCTATGTTTGTCCTTTACTGCATAACAAGGTGAATGTGTGCTCATTTTCTTTGTGTTGGGGTCCCTGCAAATCTTGTGCACCACTGAAGATAAACCAATTTGTAAGGTATCCACTCTCATAGCTTATAAAATGGCGGCCTCCGTGCTGTGGGACCTCCCGTCGGCTTCCTCCCCCGTCATTCAGCTTTTGTACGGTGTGAATTTCCACCTGAACCTTTGCCTGACGTTTCTCTGTTCACTGAATCAGTCACGGCTCCTTGCCTCCCAGACGGTCAGGGTTTATGTCCCCTGTGTCTTGACGTTGCACCGCATTGCACACTTCTCTGCCACACTACAACTAAGGAGCAGTAATATTTAATGACTGCGGAGTCTCTGCTGCTCTCTCTCGTGAAATATGCTGAAGCAAGCTGCTGAGGTGCGGCAGACCGCTCTGTCTCTCGATGGGCCCTGCTGGGCTGAGGGTTTGCCTTTAAAATAGGCTGCGCTGTACAGATTTATCCCAGTGGCTTTCAATGCTGCGTCCCAAAAAATAAAAATCATCTGGCCCCCCTCAGAATTTTTCAGAATTATTCTATTAAGATGGCAATGTTTAAATATGTCTAGACTTCTTCAAAACATTTAAGTTAAGTCGTGTTACCTTTTTAAACATGCAATCCATTTTTTTCTGCTTAAAACAAAGCATTGCTATCTGCATAATGCTTCTTTTGGCCAGAGCCTGGTGCCCCTCCCTGCCGGGATCACATGAGGCCCCCCTAGAGGTCCCGCCCCCTAGTTTGAAGACCCCTGGTTCATCCCCACCTGAGGAGAGCAGTCAGCGGTGGCAAGCGACTGTGAAAGGAACAAGCTCAACTCCAGGAGCATAGATTAAGGGGGTTGTTTGGGGTGTTAAAGCCCCCAATACATGTATTTTCTGCTAAATAGTTGGGTACATGTGCTTTCAGTCGGTTATGGGGATGTGTCTGTTGGCTTTCACCTGAGATTTTTCCACACACAGACAAAAACGCAGACACAAAAAGTCTCATGCCCTCTGTTTTCCCTTGCTTAGTACTCCTACCAGTTCACATTTCTCTCCCTTTCAATCGCCGCTTAAGCTTCTTTAAAGCTCTCTGCTTGTCCAATAATGTATTTTAAGATTATATGTCCGCGTGATTGCTGAAAAACTGAAGCTCACCCCCCCCCCCATTCCTACTGACCAAGCTATGCCCCTGCTCATCTCCATCAGTCTGTGTCAACCTCAAGTTGAGTGGAAACGTGTCACTCTCTCATGAGTTCTCTGAGGGGGGTAGGCAGCTCAGCTACAAGTTAGTGCCATAATGCAAAATGGTGCCCCCCCCCTTGCGGAATGTGATGAGGGGTCCCCGAGTCTTGCATATCTTAAAGATATTCCTCAGCCTTAGGCTCAGCAGGGGGAGGCGGGAGGGGGCTTGAAGGGTGGTGGCCCCCTGGAGGGCTGGGACAGCCATGCTCCACAGGGGCCTGTGGCAACCTCTGTCATGAGGTTTTTGGGGGGCCTTCTGCAAACAGAGCAGAGCCAGCTGAACTTCTGCTTCTGTCCTGGGTTCTCTGTGGCAGGGGATTTGGGACCTGATGTAAGCTTTACACTGTGAGTTGAGCAGTCTCAACCTCTATTATGAATTATTTGGGGGAGGGGGCCACCTGCAAGCACTTGCCAGTGAGCTGAAATGTGTCAACCTCTGTCGAGAGTTCTGTCGAGGGTCTGCTTCAGGCACCCCAAACAACAGGATCAGTGGCTGCAGTTGTGAGGTCTGCTCCAAAAAGAGATTTCTAGGCTAAAGGCAGAAGGAGTGATGTTAAATGAGAGCAAAAGAGGCCTCTATTCCAGTGTTTAAACTGTCAATTACCTTATGGTCTTCGGTTATCATTTCTCCCTCCTCCATTTGTACTTTAGTATGGGAAGAAACCATGAAGGTGACAATAAACTCCTGATTCCTGACACCCTTTCAAAAACTGTATCCAAAGACCAGAGTGCTGACCACAAGCCTCTTACCCCTACCACTACTGACGGCAGCGTTCGCTGTGTACCCTGCGGGTCACAGACTTTAATCTTAGCCTCAAATCTCAGTGGATGAATGCACCTGCTGCACAGTGCATATCCATCAAGCCACTAATTCTGATCTCCAAGAGAAAGCTTTAGCCACATGTTCCAATCAAAGTGACATAGAGTAGAAGGTTTGTGCAGCTACTGCAGAGATCTGCTTGTAAAGTGTGTGACACAGATTCCTTTTGGAGTAAGATAGTTCCCTCCTTGCAGTGCACCGACAGTGTGGAACATTCTCTAGCCAGTGATTAAAAGTGCTAATGTCTCATATTTTGCAGATGTTTAAATGGCAACAGTCTTTGCTTTAGAAGTCAAATAAAAACATGTCTACCAGTTTAATATGTTGTTGGGCAAATATGTTAGGTTTTGTTGCCTGTAGGTGAAAGGCAGACAAAATAGCCATAAGATATTTTTGGCCCATGTCTCTGCCCCACACTCCCTGACCCTGCACCCATTGCACTCAGCATCTTAGGGCCACATGTACCAACATTTGGTTTTGCGACTCGCAAATTGCAAGTCAGAAACCGAATGTTGTATAGTGTCAATGACACTACTAGCGAATCGCAAGGGGGTCGCAAATGCCCACCTCATGATTATTCATGAGGTAGGTCGCAATTAGCGATCCACTTGTGAATGGCGGCCCTCACAGGGATGTTGGCCTGCTGGAGACAGCAGACCACCATGTATGTGACTGCTTTTAAATAAAGCAGTTCTTTTTTTTTAAATGCAGCCCGTTTTCCTTACAGGAAAACTAGATGCATTTCAAAATCAAAAAATGAAAAAAGGACCACTGACTGCTCTGAAAAAATGTTTTCACTGACATTCACAAAGGGGAAGGGGTCCAATGTGGACCCCTTCCCGTTTGCAAGTGGTTTGGCACCAGTGTGACACTGGTGCTAACTGCGATTGTTTTGCGACCACATTTGCGGTCACAAAACAATCATACATGGGACTGCGAGTCACAATTAGGAAGGGAACACCCCTTCCTAATTGCGAGTCGCAACCCCTTTTTGCAATTCAGTACATAGTTTACTGATTCGCAGAAATGGTTTGTACACGGGGAAGTGCATTTTGCACGTCGCAAACAGCCCGATTCGCTGTTTGCGACATGCAAAAGCCTTCGTACATATGGCCCTTAGTTCTTTATGCACTGTGACCTCTGCCAAGGGAAATGCAGCTGCCCATGCCTCTGGAAAGCAATAACTCATTTTGGAGAACGGTGAGTGGTCCCAACATCATTTGGGATCTCAGGTAACTATTAATTAGAAGTGTGTGGCATTGAAAAATCCACATATTTCTGGTGGAAATGCAAAATCCGGATGATAGTACAGGTCTGTTGCCTGAACCAGTACAGAGCTAACTGAGTGGGTTAATGCAACAGTTGCTGTGGACATTGTACAACCTGGGGGTCACAGCTTTGCCTCTAGATGGAGCTCTATTGCCTTTCCCCCTATATCAATGCACCACTCACAGAGCCATCTGGCCAGCAGCAGCCCGTCCTTTTGGGCTGAGGGGACACAACCCCCACCTTTTTCACCTCCAGAAGAGTGTCTGTACCCCCAGCTATAAGATCCTCAAGAATTGGCACTTTCCTTCATAACCACCATATTCAAACAGCTATGGACTGCATATGCCTGTGTTGATAAATATTTCTTATCTGATTATGTGTATATTCTAGTTGTATATAGTTCTTTAGAAAATATGTATTGCTACTATGTCATAACAATAAACTACACACACACTCTTTAAACCTTTTTAACTAATGTATATTTACTCACAGTTTACATATGTATATGTTTGTACATATACGTGTCTATATGTGTGTGTATTGATGTGTGTATGTGTGTGTGTGTGTATATATATATATGTATGTATGTTATTCTATGCTTAACATGTTCGTAGGTCATTGCATAGCTCCTAGAAAAGTTGTTATATTACATACTTATGAATCCCTGCCCTCATTTTATATCACACTGATCAAATGTTTATTATCATAGGTATTTGGCTATTCACAAATTGAGTGAAGATAAATAAATGTTAGAAAAGTACACTTATTAATTAACTTCAAATATTACAAATCTTGAAAGTCTGTTTTTATACAACACTACTTTTCTTCTCATATTACACCCATTATCATATTCTTTAGACATATATTTCCTTACTATGTACTTGCATATCTATTTATTTATGACTCTAGTCCTACTGTACTAGAGAAAAAAAAATCTCTAAATAAAATTCAAATTATAAATAAATCAAAAATGTGTATACATATATATTATTAATAAAGGATAAATACATAAAATAAAAAGAATTATAAAAAATGTGTGTGTATATATATATATATATATATATAATTAATAAATACAAAATATTACATTTTTACTCTCTTGTAACCTTTACTCTGTCTCCACATCACCATATGTCATGTCTCTATCAATCTATCCTCCATTCCCACTCTGACTCATCCTAAATCCATTCTACTACTTACATCTCCTGAATAACCCTGCCTAAGCTTTTCCCTCCTCTTCCACATCTAACTCACCCAAACCTCAGTTTACTACCATGATCTCCCAAACAACCCTACTAAATCCCCCCTCATTTATCTCACCTTTAACTCATCCAAAACCCCTCCTGCTACTATGATCTCAATAACCCTTTCCATAGTCTCTCCCCTCCTCAATCTCCCCTTTACTCATCCCAAGCCTCATCCTAGTATTATAAACTCCCAATTAACACTTCTGGATTCTTCCCTCCTCCACCCCTCCATTACTCCAGTCAATCCAACTAACAAACTCACATATCCGCGGCTCAAATTAACTCATAATAATACTAAAACTGTACTCATATTTCCCTATACTAATCCACCACTAATTCCTTTTGGGTTCCAGAGTAGCGTGCTGCTCGCTGAAAAGCACTTTGATGCCTCGTCAGGGGTAGTAAGCGCTATATAAATATTATTACAATACAATGCAATGTTTGTCCTGTGCACAGCACTGTGGCCATCAAATCCTTCTTAAAGATACTCCATTTGTGAAAATCATATCACTGGTTTCAGGGAAGTACATTGTAATGGGATTTTTATAATTTTCTTTTAAAGGTGCAGGTATTGTCTTTTTACAAAACATTAAGTAGAATGGAGATTCTTCATTTGTCCCCTATTACTTTCCCCTTTGTTCCCCCAGTATTTTATATGTAAGCATTGACAAAGGTTGTAATTTGATATATAGGCGCAGCTCGAAGCCCAGAAGGCCACCCAGGATTTCCAGCGGGCAACTGAGGTCCTACGGGCAGCCAAGGAGACCATATCGCTGGCCGAGCAGAGGCTTCTGGAGGACGACAATCGCCAGTTCGACTCAGCTTGGCAAGAGATGCTGAACCACGCCACTCAAAGGGTAAGGGCCAGGCAGCCATGCGAGTGAGTGTGTGAAAGAGTTGAATGACGCAACATGGCAGCCATCTTGAGAGTACACAAAGTATAGACAATAACTTTTTATATACTTTCCATAGCCACTGCATTGCCATTATGAAGAGCAGTTTTTTCTGTATATTTATTAGCATGTCTGGTTGCTGCTATTGGCTGCATTATAAAAGCATCTGTGTTATGAGTGCTTCTACTATGTCTTTTTTGGAATCTTTGTGTGTAATCGGATTCTGGGGTTGGAATGTGGAAGGCAGAGGATGCCTGACTGGTGAAGTGGCAGCTGGGTCCGGAAGTTGCTGCTGCACATAACTTCAGGCGGAATATAAAATTAATCTAAGTAACCGAATTACGACTACTCATGAACACAACAATCTGGCATGGGCAAAGCCATTTGTAATGGCCACAAAGCATTGGCAAAGCTATTGGTGCGATCACCTTTAGGAGCGGATCAGCAAAAGTGATATGGGGTCCACCAGGTGCCATTGCGACTTGAGGTTGCATGAAGAGGCTGATTCTGTAAGGGTTGAGGGGAACACAAATTGTTAAAATGTGGCTTGGAAGTAGATTCAGTGTTCAGAGGCCCTGGGCTCCAGAGTGTCTCTAGCAGGGTCCCACATACCTGAATGTTTATTGGAGGGTAAGATTGTTGGAGGTCCAACGCTTTTTGTGTACACTGAAGGTGACCATTTTGCAGGTTAGGTAGGGTAGCAAGGTTCCATCAAGTCCTTTGTGCATGAGACAATCAGACGTAAAATTGTTTCACCTGAGCCCGACTGGTCTTATCCAACTTCGTCAGTCATCTTGTCTCATGTCCGTGGTCCACCCGCCCGCATCCAACCACCTCCCGTCCACCTACTCCGACCTGTTTCTTTATCTGTAATATTAAGCATTCACCAGCACACACACTTTCCTCCTTCAAACTCGGAAAAACTGCAGCCATCTCTTCACACTTCTTTCTCTTCCATGCCCCGCGGCCCCAGTGTTCATTTTTATTATCTTGATAACTTTGGTTTCCAGGGAAACCTGTTACCATGGCAACCGTGCGCAGCATCAGTGTTGCCTGCAATCTAGTCTCCTAATGCAGTTGAGTGTTTCCCTGGTCAGCGCGAGGCCCTGCTTGTTACCCGAATGCTGCTGCCTGGGGCTCAGAATGGTCCAGCCGAGTCCCTCAGTGCCTCTCTATCTTTATAAACACAGCTTAGGCTCTTTGGATAATAGGGGTGGATGCGTAATGGTGCTGATGCAACGCATAACAAACCCAAGTCTATGGCAGCGTGACTTTGTTGTCTTCTTCTGAAGAAATATCGGTTACTTAGGAGCAGTGGAGCAGAACTGAGTTTAGAAAGGTGTTTCATGAGAGCTAATATTACCTTGAGTAGGCCATGATGTGGTAGGTAGGAATGGCGTTCATGACCCGGATACCTGAACCAAGATAACCAACAATCTGCCAGGGTCGGACTCGAACAGAAAATAGGTATCAAAATAAAAGTGGTCCCAATCAGGGCCGGCCTTTGCCATGGGCGATCTGAGCCCATGACCAGGGGCCCCAACCTTCAGAGGGGTGCACCAAGCATCCTCCATTAAAGGATGCTTTCAGCTGTCTGGATCAGACTCCAGGAATTCAACTTAATCTTCTTTCAACCAGTTGTTTTTTTGCATGTTCCACTGGCAGCTGAGTTTAACACTCCTCTAACCTTCTTACAACCGCTCTGATGTCATGTAAGGGAACCTATAGAGGAACCAAGGCCCAGATTTTAAAGAATTTGGTGCATCAGTACTGATGTGCCAGATTTCTTGCGCCCCCACCATCGCCACATAACGGCACCATGGGTGCGCCGTATTAACAATACGATGTACCCTGGTACATGTTAGGTAAATAGCGTCAAATTTATTTACGCTACTGTGGCACTTTGCTCCACTAGCTTCAACAATTTTGACACTGGTGGAGCAAAATGCAAGGAGGCCCATTGATTTCAACGGGTGCGTCCTTTTAATGCCTGCTTTGTGCAGGTGTTAAAAATGATGCCAAAAATGGCACAATGAAATCTTGTACATTTCATTGTGCCATATTTGCGGGAATCCTGATGCTGGAACGCCCCTCCCCACTTGCGTTCATTATGCCTGGCACAGGCATAACGTGGTGCAAGGGGTCACAAAGTGGCACGATGCATGCATTGAGCCACTTTGTAAATATGGCATGGCGATTTTTGCCTCCATTAGCAACATTAGCGTATAAAGAATTACGCTAATTTGGCGCAAGGAGGTGCCCGGGCCTTGTAAATCTGGTCCCAAGTGCTATAGGGACCTTTACGTATGTTTAGCAGCTCTTTTTAAGAACCCCACTTTTTAACATAAACATTTTGCACTATTACGAAGAGTGTTGAAATGGCCCATCAGCATTGGTGTGAACGCTATGAATAATGACAAAGGATCCCCATGACAGCATCCAATATTTTCATAAATGTTTCAAAAAGTGTCCTTTGACTGTGCATTCTCTACTTATCTGTTTCCATATTTGCTAATTCCACTTTTTGAGCACTGTTCCTTTTATCATGAGCGTTTTTGCATTACTGTGGGCAGTGCTGAAATGGGCCATTGGCACAGGTGTGTATGCGTTGAATGATGGCATTGGATGACCTTGAAAGCTTACAGCATTTTTACATATGTTTTAAAAGTTCCCTTTGACTGAGCTCTGGCCTTTTACTTATTTTCATGTTTGTTATCTGCACTTTTTTTTAATCAAGTAAAGGTTTTAATTAACTATATCCTGATTAATAAATACAAAATAAAAGTGGTCGCAATCAGGGCCCGCCTTTGGCATGGGCGAGCTGGGCCCAATCTCAGGGCGCCAACCTTCAGATGGGTGCATTAAGCTGCCTCCATTAAACACATGCTTTCAGCTGTCTCAATCTGACTTCAGGGACTCAAAGTAATATTCTTTCAATCAGTTGTTTTTTAATATTGTCCCCTGGCAGCCGGGTTTAACCCTCACCCAACCTTCTTCCTTGACAATCTCCTCCCATCTACCTTGCACCCGCTGGCCCTCAAACCCCAACCTGACCCTTACCAACAACTTGGCACCATTGTGAAGCAGTTGAGCTGTGTGTGATTCAGGAGAGCTGTGGGTGGAGTGGAAAGGCTACTTCCTACTTTGATGTCATCATCCGGCGACTTTCTTATGCACACAAAGTGTACTTCTGTTGCCTTATTTTACGCATAGGAGCGAGGGTCCAAATATGGTTCCGCCCAGGACCTAGGGCAGCACTATTAGAGCAAAAGCCGTCCCTGGCCCCACTAGCAGTGATTAATTTGTAAATAAAGACGTGCCGGTGCCCAGAGCTCTTCTCTGAAACACACGGCTTCTGCAATTAAATGTGCGAGCAGATAATACTGAGGCAGCGTAATCCTGAAGCCATCTCGGGACTCTTTAATCCATTTACAGCCACTCCCTGCCCCTTCAGCTCAATCTTGCAGCTTTTTCCCCCTGTGACAATTTTTCTTTTTTGTCTTCCTCTGTCTTTCCTATGTGTGTCTTTTGCTTGCAGTAAATGCGTGACGGAGAAATATAAGTTCCAGCCCTCAAAAATAAGTGCTAGTGCCCTGCACCGAAAACTACCGGTTCAAATTAAGCACTGCCCACTAGTGAATCAGATAACTAAAACAAATGGTCCTTGGTTGCAAATTGGGGCAGACTGAACTTGTAAAGACACGAGGTATAAATGTTTTATAGGGTATGTAAGAGTGTATGGATGTTTGTTTTAATATCGGGCACAGCAGACCGTCCCAAGAACAGCCAAAAAAACGGCCACACACTGACCAGCCAGACCAGCCTGTCAGGCACTGCCTTGATTGCCCTATGGGGATTCCGTTCCTGCAAATTGCCCAGCACTTGTGAATCTCGGTATACAGGGAGTGCAGAATTATTAGGCAAGTTGTATTTTTGAGGATTAATTTTATTATTGGACAACAACCATGTTCTCAATGAACCCAAAAAACTCATTAATATCAAAGCTGAATATTTTTGGAAGTAGTTTTTAGTTTGTTTTTAGTTTTAGCTATGTTAGGGGGATATCTGTGTGTGCAGGTGACTATTACTGTGCATAATTATTAGGCAACTTAACAAAAAAAATATATATACCCATTTCAATTATTTATTATTACCAGTGAAACCAATATAACATCTCAACATTCACAAATATACATTTCTGACATTCAAAAACAAAACAAAAACAAATCAGTGACCAATATAGCCACCTTTCTTTGCAAGGACACTCAAAAGCCTGCCATCCATGGATGCTGTCAGTGTTTTGATCTGTTCACCATCAACATTGCGTGCAGCAGCAACCACAGCCTCCCAGACACTGTTCAGAGAGGTGTACTGTTTTCCCTCCTTGTAAATCTCACATTTGATGATGGACCACAGGTTCTCAATGGGGTTCAGATCAGGTGAACAAGGAGGCCATGTCATTAGATTTCCTTCTTTTATACCCTTTCTTGCCAGCCACGCTGTGGAGTACTTGGACGCGTGTGATGGAGCATTGTCCTGCATGAAAATCATGTTTTTCTTGAAGGATGCAGACTTCTTCCTGTACCACTGCTTGAAGAAGGTGTCTTCCAGGAACTGGCAGTAGGACTGGGAGTTGAGCTTGACTCCATCCTCAACCCGAAAAGGCCCCACAAGCTCATCTTTGATGATACCAGCCCAAACCAGTACTCCACCTCCACCTTGCTGGCGTCTGAGTCGGACTGGAGCTCTCTGCCCTTTACCAATCCAGCCACGGGCCCATCCATCTGGCCCATCAAGACTCACTCTCATTTCATCAGTCCATAAAACCTTAGAAAAATCAGTCTTGAGATATTTCTTGGCCCAGTCTTGACGTTTCAGCTTGTGTGTCTTGTTCAGTGGTGGTCGTCTTTCAGCCTTTCTTACCTTGGCCATGTCTCTGAGTATTGCACACCTTGTGCTTTTGGGCACTCCAGTGATGTTGCAGCTCTGAAATATGGCCAAACTGGTGGCAAGTGGCATCGTGGCAGCTGCACGCTTGACTTTTCTCAGTTCATGGGCAGTTATTTTGCGCCTTGGTTTTTCCACACGCTTCTTGCGACCCTGTTGACTATTTTGAATGAAACGCTTGATTGTTCGATGATCACGCTTCAGAAGCTTTGCAATTTTAAGAGTGCTGCATCCCTCTGCAAGATATTTCACTATTTTTGACTTTTCTGAGCCTGTCAAGTCCTTCTTTTGACCCATTTTGCCAAAGGAAAGGAAGTTGCCTAATAATTATGCACACCTGATATAGGGTGTTGATGTCATTAGACCACACCCCTTCTCATTACAGAGATGCACATCACCTAATATGCTTAATTGGTAGTAGGCTTTCGAGCCTATACAGCTTGGAGTAAGACAACATGCATAAAGAGGATGATGTGGTCAAAATACTCATTTGCCTAATAATTCTGCACTCCCTGTATACTACCAAGGCAGTGCTTAATTTGTGCTAGTGTTTGCTGGTGCTCGGCACTGGCACCTTTTACTAAACACCGGCACATATTTATCCACTGCAAGGTGGTGCTGGTTGCCCACTATGTTTTAGCAGAATTCCTCAGTGGCAATTTAATATGTTTTTTAAAAACTAGCATGTAGGTACTGCTATCATTGGTAATTGGCAACAGGAATATGAGCGGTGCCAACTGCACAGGACTCCCAAGAAATACTTTGGATCATGCCACTTCATTTTTTTTTTTATACAAATTAGGCACTGCTCCAAGGTGATCATTTGGTGCCTGTGACAGCTGGATCTGCTTATATTTATGTATTTATAAGTTTTCAGCATTGCCTTAATGCTGCAATAAAGTGCTTGACTCTACATGACCAGATGTTTAGAAGATAATTCAGATACGAATGGAAACCAATCAGGTACGAGAGGGATCCCCAGTCGGGTGTGTTTCAGTTGTAGGATCAGCACTTTTTCTTTGAGCACATGCAGACCTGCCAACTAACACGGTGCCACAGTGTGACACACGATAATGCCTCCCCTCACACGGTCTCCTGGTCAGTAGTCCATATCAAACGGTGGCAGGGAAAACAAACTGAAAACCACTGTCAACAATTATTTTCAGCTCGTTTTTGGAGGCTTTTAACTACCAATGTCCATCAATGGGTGTGAAAACGCCCCAGGACATCGGCAGCAGCCTCAGCAAGCTGTTGTTTTTTTGATAGAGGAAGGGGTTTGTGGCCAGGGTGTGGGAAAAAGTGCCTCTCAGGTGCCTCTTGGGACAAGGCAACGTCCCATCCAAGGCCCCGCCCCCTCCTCACACTGTGGCATTTTTTGGGAAGTTGGCAGGTCTGCACGTCACTAGCTTATGCCTGTTAATATCAGCAAAGATAGAGCCTACCTATGAGACAAGAATAATTGGATACTTAAGATCCAGCCACTATGGCAGCCCCGCTGGGAACCACAAGGGGGCAGTAAAAGAACTCTCACCCACATAGCCTATGTGACATACTTCATCATGGAGCACTTCATGGAGAACGACAATGCACCTGGGTGTGCTAGACCTGCAAGAAGGTGAACTTGATCATGTAGATGTGAGGTAATTTCTGAAAATATTCTGTTAACATTACTTAGTACGCTACCTCATTAAATGCGTTTTCTAGTGGGTCTCGTGGTAAGATAAAAAAATATAACAGGTGGTGCAGGGCGGTGATTCTTCCAGAGCTCATAAGCTGGCTTCTACAGAATGGTCTGTTCTGGGCAGGAAGGCATCTGTGTGGCACGGATTGGACCCCTGAGGTCATTTTGACTGCCATGGGACCGAGGGTCAAAGATGTTTGCAACCTCTGGGCAGGTAGTTTGATGTAGTATGTAGCTTGGGCATATGAAAATGCATAAAACAAAAACACTTTGTTTATGGTCTCTTAATGTAAATGGTCCTTCAAGCTACGTGAGTCAAAAACAGTATTGAAACATCTTGGGTCCAAGAAGCCTGACATTGTTTTTCCGAAAAGACTCACGTGTCATAAACAGAGGATGGGAAACTCAAGAGACTGGGTAGGGAGAGTGTTAGCAGCCCCAGGATTTAATAACCAATGTGTAGTCTAAAATTCTGTGATATTGCCCTATACAAAATGTGGTGTTGCTATACTAACCTGGAAAATGCTGCCCACGCGCATACATAAAAAGGGAAGAGACCCTGCAGGTTGCTTTGTGTTTGTCAAACTTATAATTCAGACACTGATCCGGGTAGTTGGCTCAATATGTGCTTCTATTATGACTAAATAAGACTTTTCAGCAAAAGTGCACAGCATCCTAGCTGAAGTAGGTAAGTTGCCTATTGTGATTGGGGGAGGCTGGAACCTCTCAGTTGATCCAATCCTTGATTGTTCAGGCCACTAGCATCACAGAAGTGATAACAATAGAGGACATCTCAGAGACTTGATGCTAGATCCCTCCTTAATCAACCCTTAGAGACTAGAATTATTTTCTGGCTGTCCGCTTGGAAAAGAGTAGGATTGACTTTTTGATACATGATGGTCTATTTTCTACCGAAATAGGCTTAAGCTCAATTTGACATCACACATCAATCCTCCTACCTTAGACTTACGATTAGATGTGCCAGGGACAGGATCTAGAGAATGGATATGACTCGATATTGCATCGCTGAGGCGAAAAAAGAAATGACTTGGCTATTTATAGGAATACCTAGACTTGAATGAGAACTCTGTATCCTCCAAGCAAACTTTAAGGGCAGCAGGGAAATCTTATGTTTGAGGTATTATAATAAGGAACACCACAATAGCACGTCAGGCGACGCAAGAACAGAAATTGAAGTTAAAAGTGGAGATACTGGTTAACATGACTATCGAGCAAACTTAACAGAGGCCAGTGTTAAAGCCCTTACTTTGAAAAAGGGTGAATTAAATACAATACTCGTGCTACAAGCTGAAGAGGCTCTCTACGGCATCAAGGGGCTCCATCATGAACACATCAAAAAGGCTGGCAGGCTTCTCGCCCTAGGAACAGACGCAAGGCTATCTATCCCAGCATAATAGGATGAGAATAACTTGTTGCTTACCTGCCAGAGGGCTATTGTCAAATAATTTGTGTCATTCTACTCTCACCTTTACACTTCAGAAGCTCCATCAGACAATGTTAACTAGAGAGCATTCATGGATAAACTACCCGTGCCACATCTAAAGGATGAACTCAGACGCAAGTTGAAGGGAGAGATCACGGATGAGGAAATCGCAGAATGAATTAAAACTATTCCATCAGAGATGTCTCTGGGAGAGGATGGCTTCCCAATAGAATTTTCAAATACACAGCTAAATTCTTTATCCTTCTTCTAAGAAGAATGTTTAGAGAAGAAATGGAAATGAATGGCATAAGTGCAGACTTTAACAGAGCTTTCATTTCACTAATCCCCTAGACCAGGGAAAGATCTGGGGCCATATGTACGAACACATTTTCCCATAGACACAGAATGGGTAAAACCCTTTGCTACATCTGGCCCCTGGTGTTTTGTAGAAATCATAGATCAATAGCCCTGGTAAATGCATAAATTAAAATACTGACTAAGGTCTCAGTGACCATTTTGAAGAAAGTCATCCTGCTGACAGAACATAGGAACTAAGTTGGGTTTGTCCCTAGATGCTCTTCTCAAAATCCTGTGCGTACTCTCTTGCATTTAATATCAAGAGGCGAAAGGATGGCCCTCTGCCTTGATGCTGAAAAAGAGTTTCATCAAGTGTGTATTGGGGATACCTCTGTGAGAGTTCATTTTGTTTGAATAAATCTGTACAATTCTGCACTGAAACGAAAATGCTATACTTAACAGAACTGTATTTTCCTTGGTCTGGCTAACTTTGGCCCAAACTAGACCTGACTTCCATCTTGGATTTGAATGCAACCATGATATGTGTTTTTGTTTGTCTTTCTAACACTGTATGCAAACCAAAAAGTGCACTGATGCTCTTTATTGACATGCTGTTATTGAAGAACTACGGAGGAAAGCATTTGGCAACATTCAAGGCACTTCCTGTTAATGATACATTAGACTTGTGCATTTGTGAGACTTCCATTGTTTGTGTAACTAGATTTGTACTGTTACCCCTGATAGCAGTAGGTCAGAGTGGAGTCCATTGTTATTCTTCTAGGGGTGAGTGCTAGATTGGTAGCATTAGATGATGTACAATTGTGTACTGTAATTTGTCAATTCATTGCTAAATGTGTTCACTCTATGCTGAGAGTGCAATTTTTATTGCCCTTCATTGTAAATTTGCCTCTAAAAATGACTCATTTAGTAGTGAGCTTGTGTTCAGACCCCCTATCTGTGGAGACTGAACCTTGTTGGTTTGTCTCATGCTTGGGACTTTGAATATTTTGGCCTTAACTTAATGTCATCCATTTGGATGTATTCGATAAAGTCTTATGCTAATTTCCTATACGAACTGATTGATTACTATTTTTGCCTTCTGTAATGCTCTTGATTATTCTTAATAAACCTTCTTTGTTTACATCTTTATTCTTGACTTCGGAGAGCTTATTTTCTGAAATGCTATTTGGTTTATTTTTGTTGGAGTGTCATTTAGGGACACATTGCCTCATTCTAGTCTTGACGTTCAACACCTCCGAATCCCGCTTATGCGATTTATCTCTCTATGTTATCTGATTATCTGAGATACCCTCAATAACTCTTTCACGTCACGGCTAGAATGGAATGTTGTGTAAACTGAATCTCTGGCTCAGCCCTACAAGGTTTGTTATCACACCCATGGTGACCTGAGTGCACTAGCGCTGGATGTCAAAGGCAGGTTATTGTAGCACTGCAGATTCTCGCCCAATACATAATTGAGGTGGCGTCAACGATTTTGGGTTACTAACAGGGAGCAATGGTAATCCAAACGATTGTCCATTAATGATTCACACACCCAAGAGCACTAGAAACGGAACATGCATTTCAACATATTTGTTTTAAGACACTTATTTTAAGAGGCCACGATCTATGTCATACAATATTGGTAACACCATAGAAGATAAAAAGCAGCATCATTCAATAACAGTAAAAACAAAAACAATTGTAACATCACAATTTATAGCCCTTAAGACCCTCACTGTGCTATCTAGGCTATGCTAGTTCTATCAGATTAATAAATAATAGGCCTGACTATTGAAGGTGGTGCGCATACCTGGACAACAGGGTTTGTTGGCTGTTTGGAAGAGATTGTCAACTATTTCGAGCACAAGGCCAAGAGCTAGGAGATTGCTCTGTGTGAAAACATAATCCTGGTACCAGTTTATGAAGACAGAAAGGAATGCCTCTCAGAACCTCGGACAGTCTTGCTGGAGGCTCCTTACGTCAAGATGGAATCTGGTGCTGTGCTCATCTGGATCTGCGACCTGGGTCTGTGATCAGGGTGAAGTTTTCTCTCCTGAAAAGTGGTCAAGTGGCAGCCCTTTTATACTGTGTCTTATCAAATATGGAATTTCCAACATTACCTTAGGAATGTCTTCACATAATCATATACATCCTTGGATGTACCAAAAAAATAAAAATATGTCAATATAGACCACATTGTTCGGGTTATGGTTGTTATGTGATCTTGAAACATGCACCTGCCCTAGACTGACTTCGCACTGGTTTTTTTTGTGAAGGTCATTGATGGGAGGATATGATACATGTAGAGGTCAAAAGTGTGTGACATATTTACAATTCCTCAAGAAGATAAAGGGCACCATGTATTAGACCTACGGAATTAAAGACCACCATTTACTAGACAAGCCTATGACAAAATAGTGTTGGCCTGCACAAAATGGAGCATGCAAAAAAGTCTAAAAGCAAGTGATTGAAACAGATAAAATAATACAATTTTTGAGGGAAACAGTCAAAAGATGTATGTTTTCCAAGAGTAATTTCTGAACTAAGTAGTCAGAAAATTATCTCTGAATGTGTTTTGATTGATCTTGCTTATCAAACATATTCACTATACATTTAAAGATTAAAGTTATGAGCAAACATGTTTTGTAAAAGTAATGCCTTGCAAAGCATTATGGGGTGAGTTTCCAGAGTGCAGTGAATATTGTAGTATCTGCTCCCCTGCTCTGCCAGGAAAGCCATTTTCACTTTGTGTAAAGTATTTATCAGTTTCAAGTGTTGTAAGGGGAGAGCCACAAGAAATGACTCTGATTAGGTAACTGTAAACAATGTGACCAGCACTCCAATACCGCCGATTGAGTTCATGCCGTTGTGCTTGTTCACCCTGTGAGCACCGTGGCCACCAAGCAGCACGAAGGGGGTAAGAGGAATAAAATAGTTTGCACATACTGAAGTATGTCAGCAATTGTACACTAATCCATGTAACAGGGGCAGTCTGCAAGGTGTGAGAAAAACAGCCTCAAGGTGGGACAAACATAGAGCATTTACCAATGACATCAAGTGATTTTTGAAAGGCAAACCCACGAACAACTGAAAGTGATGGGCATGAAGTGGGTGTGCTTAAAAGCCCACAATACTTACAACAGGTCAAAGCGCTTGCACACTCGACCTAAAAAGGAGCCTTTGTGCTGGTAGACATGGTCCTTACGACAGGAACTGGGGTAGAACGTCATTGACACAGCAAAAAGAGTGATGGACATAGTCAACAGTAAATACTTTCTATCAGACACAATTCCTGTTCACAGAGGTACCAGACTGGGGTGCGCTCTGTCTCCACTGCTTTTCTATTAGTGCTGGGACCACTGGTGATTGCAATTCAATGTTCATAGGCGATAACAGGTACAGACACCCGAGCCGGCAAACTTAGCTCATGCTGTAACCAATGACATCTTGTTGATGCTAACTTCTCCTAAAACATCTATTCATCCCTGATGAAGATAATCAAACATTTTGCTTCATATTCTGGATATAATGTTAATTGAACCAAGGGCGAACCTATGCCAGTGACAATGTATATGGCCATTTCTATTTCTGGCCAATCCATTTAGGTGAGTATACAACAAGATGAAATACCAAGGGGTATTTATTAGTATCAACATTCAGAGGATGATTAAATATACTATGGATATCCTTGCTGAGCAAATGTGGCTAGATTTTGAGAAGTGGAACAAGCTACAACCTTCCATGGGGGATGGGTGCAAACAAGAAAGATGATAGTAGATCTCCGCCACCTCCCCGATTTAGGGCCAGATGTAGCAACTTTGCAAATTGCGAGTTGCAATTTGCGAGTCCGAGCGACTCGCAAATTGCAACTCGCAATTTGCAATGCAGAACGGTGTCTCAGAGACCGTCTGCGAGTCGCTATTGGGTCGCAAAGACCCACCTCATTAATATTAATGAGGTGGGTCGCAAATTGCGACCCCATAGCAACTATGGGCACTCAGGGGTATGGAGGCCTGCTGGGACCACCAGACCTCCATGTCCGTGACTGCTTTGAAATAAAGCAGTTATTTTTTTTTTTAAGTGTAGCCCGTGCTGCACTTAAAAAAAAAAACGAAACCTTTAGTTTCGGATTTTTTCAGGGCAGGTAGTGGTCCCTTAGACCACTGCCGACTCTGAAAAAATATTGGTGGGTCCACTCACAAAGGGGAAGGGGTCCCATGGGGACCCCTTCCAATTTGCGAGTGGGTTACCATCCACTTCAAGTGGATGGTAACTGCGACTCCATTTGCGACTGCGTACGCGGTCGCAAATGGAATTGCATACCACTGCGAGTCGCAAATAGGAAGGGAACACCCCTTCCTATTTGCGACTCTGAAATGCATTTTGCGAGTCGGTCCCGACTCGCAAAATGCATTTCTGCATAGCAAACTCCGGTTTGCGACTCGCAAACGGCGATTTTTGCTGTTTGCGAGTCGCAAACTGGTTGCTACATTTGGCCCTTAATTACTTCTTTGGTATGCTATAGATCATAGTCTCCCATACACAACTTTAACAAATTGATCATCAGATTAAAGACTACATTTTGAGAATTGTTTGCTAAGCCTGCCATTGGCCATATTATGTGCTGCAACTACGTCTGTGGGTTTTCGACTACCTAGGCTAAAACTACAACATAGCCCCCAACTGCTATCAAAATTGGCATACCACTTTAAAACTGGCCTGGAAACCCCAGATTGAGCTATTTTGAAAAACTAGTTAAAGGGCAAAGTGGCAGGCTCACAGGTGAACAACATGGACCAACCAATGTATGATAGCAGTCAATCTGATACAAAATCTTACAGAAACTGGCTCTTGAACTTACAAGCTCCTCATTGGGAAGATTTAGAAGTCGATACAAACGAATAAATGATAAACTGGATGATATAGGCAAAGAAAGGAATATTGACTGTTAGTCATGGACTGTCAAAGGATGTGGTCAGATCCTTTCAGGCTGTTTGCATTGAATTTCATAGGGATTCTTCACAATTTCTTCAATATCTACATCTCAAGAACTGTCTGCAAGCCAAACTGGACAAGTCAGCGACTAACTTGGGAAATGCATCTCTCCATTTGTACCTGGACCAATGGGGTTGCTATATAAACTAATCTCTAGTCAAAGCAGCATTCTCTAACCCTACTGTGGACCGACGTGGACGCAGTTGGCGGTCCCATATCTAAAACACATTCATCTGCTAACGCGTCCCTCTATGATAATTTATTACACATCAGGACTCGTTTTAGGCCAATGAATCTTTTGACCCAGTTGAGAGACACCTTAGGACGAGATAGCTAATCAATATGTCAATCAATACGTCAATAATAGCACCAATATTTACCACAACAATGCATTTCACTTTAGTCAAAGACATTAATCAACTCAAGACTCTACCATGACCTTGCAGTCATGAATAACCACACCAGTTTAGTAAAATTTTATGAAGTTTATTCCCTATTGATTACAATTCTAAAAGCAGATTTATTAACCTCAAAACCAAGAAACACAATAGCATAGTCACGATATGGCAACTCTGATAAGATTTCATGAAAGCAAGAATCATAAACATCAGAACATAGCACGACGTGAACATAAACTATCTTTAGCAGAGTATCGTCAACACAGCATTGATTCAGTCGTTTGTCTAATTGCGTCAGTTTAGTGAATACCTCTAAACTAACCTCTAATTAGCATTGGCATGTTGGGCTTCATGCAAAACAATTTAGAACACCAATTTGGAAAACATCTAGCTATGGACTCTTTCAAAAGTAAGCAGTTGGTACCTAGAAAGGAAAAGCAAACCAACAAATCACAATTTCATTGTCATAGTTACCCTCCAAGGTTTGGGTCAGCACTCAGGTTCAGTCTTCGTCTTCAGGACATCAATTGATTCACCATCAGTCAGATATTCGGCTCTCGGGAGGAAAAGGGGCACTTCCCTCATAAGGAGGTAAAGTGTCAAATTGGGCAATCTAAGGAAGAGGATGGTTTTAAGTAAAACCAATAAGTCACCAAACAGAGTGACAAAGTTTCTGGATCAAATCGACAGCATTTCCCTAACCAATCTAAATGGCTCCCTGTGTCATAGGTTTTTATCCCTTTTTCATTGTACATTCCCCTAAAACTTGATTGGATGAATGTTGCTCCCCACTATCTTTAGCCAATAAAAAACAAATTATGTCATTAAATCTTTCACCCCACATTAGTTCACAGACAGTTTATTGGTCCATATGATTGACGTCTTCAGAGGTAGCACGTCCGGTATGATTTCATCCTTCTGTAATTCTTTGCACATCTTTTGGTCAGTAGCTCCATTGGCTGTACCGGTTTGAGCGACCTTGTACATTACATTAATCTACACTGTTGCATTTTAGCTAATACGTTTCTACAAGCAGTATGAATTTCATGAGAACGGATCTACTATGGTTACATTCAGCTTCTAGTTTGAAGAAAACAAGAGGTCATGTCCTTTTGCGAGTCAGCACACTGCACATTAGGAAAAATACATTTATTATGAGAGCCAGGCGTCTTAACTTCGGCTCATGCTAATTTTAGGCCTACAAGGTTTATTAGCAAAAAACTTTAATAACATGCTCATTAATAATTAGAATAAAACTATTCAACTACAATAATTCATAAACATTAGTCATTTTCATTAGTCCAGGTATACATTGGCGGGCACCCCCCGTGGTCACATTTTAGATGCACGTTTTAGCAAAACCTAGTAATACAGTTTCTATGTAGCATTATCACACACTATTTCATAAACATCTCATGTTAATATAGATTATATAAGCTACGCTCTTTCACACCTAAGCAGAATGGTCTGCTCTTCTAGCCAACCATGATCTTAGAGTTATTTTAAGATAGTTCACGACTAGCATTGGTCTCTGTATAAGCTATTTCAGGAGGTGACATGCTGAAGGTGTGGGCGAGCAGAAACAGACTTGTACATATTCTGTGTCGCTGCCTGATTTTGAGAATTTCTTTGTTTGATACCAATTGCAGTCATGAGTAATCTGAAAATTAAACCATTGCTTGAACTTCCCTTACTCCATGTTGCTGTGGAATCCAAGGGATTACATATCATTAGAAGTTACGGACGGACTCAGTGTTAGCAGAGATCAAAGTGTGTATTTTAAAACAGTGGCTAATTCATCTAAGTATTCATGTTATGATAGTGTTGAATTAGGATGGATTAGGCCAGATATTGACAAATAGACTAGAAGTTATTTATACTCAACTTTAAGATTTTACTCTAAGTAGCTCCAATTAACATATTCTGGATTGTCCCCTTCCCCTATACATATTAAGGTAGAATCTCGGGTTCCCATGCACAATAAAATGGAAGAAATATCATGGCACATTTCTAGGTAATTATTAAAGTTCCATGTATTCTGTCTTGGGCAGCTGACGATCTGTTAGATTAGCATTATTTTTAAATGTGCATTCCCTCCTTTTATTTGTATATGTATTTAAAGTCTTCAATCTAAGTAGTTTCAAATTATATATTCTTCTTTTGTCCTAAATTATTAAAACCATATGTGTATTTTATATGGGCTGTTTTACAAATGTACATTTTTATATATCTATGTATGCTTTTATGTTTTTTTACTGAAATAAAGTAAATTACTACTACTACTCAACTCAATATGTAATGACGTGTTTTTAGTAGCGTCATGGTTAAGCAGCCATGTGTAGCGGTGGTTCTCGATCTCTGATTAGGTTTACATTTAAATCCTTAAAAGTTATCATTGATGTGCCATTTTGTGGATGAAATTTTTATAAACCAATAAAAAGAGTTATAAAAAAGAAATAGTAGATGTGTATTCATACAAGGCGTACATTTGACATGGGGGGATATATTGCATCAGGGCCCCTTAATTGTGTGAATTTAACCCGCACATCAAAGTTGCAAAATGATGTCAGTAATAGTTTAGGGACAGCAATCGCATACAAACACAATTTCGAGGGCAGGGAGGCTGAGGGCATGATTTAGAGGTCGGCAGAGGGAACACTCCTTCACAAAGATATCCCATCCGCCGTATTACGATCCCCATAGGATAGAATGGGATCGCAAGACGTAGGACTGGTTATCAGTCACCTTTGTGATGGAGTATTCCCCTCCGCCAAGATCCAAATCCCCAGTGTCAAGACAAGGAGACCGCAGGGCAGACAGTCACTATCCCAGACAAAACCTTATAGCTAACACATGCGTAGAAGAAGAGGAGGACGAGAACTGGATCTTATGTGTTAAGTCATTGGTTCCCAACCTGTGGTCCGGGGACCCCTGGGGGTCCATGAAGCCTCCTCAGGGAGTCCGTGACTGCTGAGAAAATTAAATAACATTAACAGATTAAGGGGGTCATTCTGACCCTGGCGGTAAAAACCGCCAGGGCCAACGACCGCGGGAGCACCGCCAACAGGCTGGCGGTGCTCCCTTGGGCATTCTGACCGCGGCGGTACAGCCGCGGTCAGAAACGGAAAACCGGCGGTGTACCGCCGGTTCTCCGCTGCCCTGGGGAATCCTCCATGGCGGCGCAGCTTGCTGCACCACCATGGGGATTCCGAGCCCCATACCGCCATCCTGTTCCTGGCGCCAGGAAGAGGATGGCGGTATGGGGTGTCGTGGGGCCCCCGTAACAGGGCTCCACAAAGATTTTCAGTGTCTGCCATGCACCCGTTGCACCCCTTCCACTCCGCCGGCTCCATCCTCATGGAAGGGGGTTTCCCGCTGGGCTGGCGGGCGGCCTCCGCCGCCCGCCAATGTCAGAATGAGGGCCTAAGTCCCCAGCTTTCAGTAATGACTCAGTCAGAGGTCTCCGGATTCCAATAATGATTCAGTGGGGGTCCCTGGGTATCAGAATTGATAAAGTAGGGGTCCACAGAAGTCAGAAGGTTGGGAACCACTGTCTTAAGTAATAGAATGCAAGCGTTGGTGCCCTTAAAGACATAACACAGAAAAATGGTGTGTGAATGAACTTGTGCACAGGCACACATCTGTTGAAATGCTTTACAGAGGTCTCTCACATGTATGTTGGAGAGACATATAAGAATTATGAATTGTACTGATCAATGACTGTCTTTGCAACACAATGCAAACATTTAAAAGATATAGGGCCTGATTCTAACTTTGGAGGACGGTGTTAAACCGTCCCAAAAGTGGCGGATATACCACCTACCTTATTACGAGTCCATTATATCCTATGGAACTCGTAATACGGTAGGTGGTATATCCGCCACTTTTGGGACGGTTTAACACCGTCCTCCAAAGTTAGAATCAGGCCCATAATCTCAAGTAAATGCCCTGAATGGCACTTTACAAAAACAAAAATTAATACAAAATAAGATAGGTCTGAAATAAAATCTCAAAATATATCACGGTTTAGTGTTGTGGTTCACCCATAAGATTAGGCAGCAAGTTACCAACAGCAACCAAATTCACTTTTCAAAGATGGTTGCGCTATTAACACAGTGTCATATTTATCCTAATCGGAGCCCACTGCCACCTGATCAGCAAAAAAGTGAAATGGTCGGGAAAGGGGTCAAATATGGGGAAGCTGACATGATGGACTTGCATTTTATGATTGTCATTGCATTTTCTACTTGAAATGACTCGTAATGGCAATGACATCGACTCTAAATCAGCCAGATAAAAACAAATCCTAGTTATGTCGAGTCTGTAGTCCACTCTCCTTAATGCTTGGAAACATGTGGCTGCTTTATTGCTGTTTACCTCTGATATTGTGATCACTTAATGTAAGCAAGAGCATTATCCACTCTGATCGTTAATCAATCAGTCAATCAATCAGGTATTTATAAAGCGTGGCTTCTCACCCGGCGGGTCTCAAAGCGCTGAGGGGAAGATGCAGATCAGTGGAAGAGCCAGGCCTTGAGGTCCTTCCTGAACGGGATCAGCGAGGGCGGAGAGGCAGCATAGCACGCTCCAGGTCTGCGCAGCGAGATAGGAGGAGGATCTTCCTCCAGCTGAGTTCTTGCAGATGCTAGGGGTGGAGGTGGGGGCCAGCTGGGCGTAGCAGAGCTGTCTGGTGGGAGTGTAGAAAGAGAGACAGTGGTTGAGGTAGGTGGGCCCCATGTAGTGTAGGGCCTTGTATGCGTGAGGAACTTGAAGGTGATTCTTTTTGTTGACCGGTAGCCAGAGGCGGTCTCTCAGGTGTGCGGTGATGTCGTTGTGGCAGGGAATGTCCAGGATGAGCCTGGCTATGGTGTTCTGGATTCTGGAGTCATGTTTGGAGTTTCTTGGTGATGCTGGCATAGAGTGTGTTGCTGTAGTTGAGTTTGCTGCTGACGAGTGCTTGGGTGACCATTCTTCTTGCCTCGATGGGGATCTTCTTGCCTCAATGGGGATCCATTTGAAGATCTTTCCAAGCAGGCGAAGAGTATGGAACCACTGTGATGAGGCGGTGTTGACTTGGAGGGCCTTAGAGAGTGAGGAGTCGAGGATGATGCCGAGGTTGCGTGCGTGGTCAGTGGGTGAGGAGGTGGGGCCCGAAGGCTGCGGACCACCACACGTCATTCCAGGCGGAGGGGGTGGAGCCCAGGATGAGGACCTCAGTCTTGTCGGAGTTGAGCTTGAGACAGTTGTCTTTCATCCAGGCGGTGACTGCCTTCATTCCGTTGTGGAAGTTGTTCTTGGCTGTTGTTGGTTCATCGGTCAGGGAGAATCAGTTGGGTGTCGTCAGCGTAGGAGACAATGTTGAGACCATGGTGTCTGACGATGTTAGCGAGTGGGGTCACGTAGATATTGAAGAGGGTGGGGATCAGGGAGGAGCCCTGGGGTACACCGCAGCTGGTCTCTGTCAGTTTCAAGGTGAATGGTGGGAGCCAGACCCTCTGGGTTCGGCCGGTGAGGAAGGAGCGTTTCCACTCAAGGGCCTCGCCGCAGATGCTGGTGTTATGTAGTCTGGTGCAGAGGGTGGGGAAGAGGTCCAGGAGGATGAGGACTGCTGTTTCACTGTAGTCGAGAAGGGTGTGGATGTCATCTGTGGTTGCGAGGAGTGCGATCTCTGTACTATGGTTGCTCCTGAATCTGGATTGAGAGGGGTCCAGGATGTGGTTGCTCTCAATGAATTTGGTGAGCTGAGCGTTGATGGCCTTCTCGATGACTTTGGCTGGGTAGGGCAGCAGAGAGATGGGTCTGTATTTTTTTAGGACTGTCGGGTGAGCGGAGGGTTTCTTCAATAAAGGGTTGATCTCTGCGTGTTTCCAGTCTTCCAGGAAGGTGGCAGCCTCGATTGAGCAGTTGACCGTGCAGCACAGTTCAGGGACAATGGTGGCGCTGGCTTGGTTGAAGATGTGGGGGGGGGGAGGGCAGGGGTCCAAGGGTGTCCCGAAGTGGATTGATTTAATGATCCTGAGGGTGTCTTCCGAGTTGAGGTGGGTCCAGAGGTGTAGGGTTGGCAGGGGGATGGAGTTTTTGGGTGCAGTGGTTGGTGGGTCTTGGTGGTGTATCCATCATAGTTGTCCTGAATCTTGCGGTGGAAGAAAGTGGCGAGGTTGTCGCAGAGGTCTTGGGAGCGATAGATGTCTGTGGTGTCCATGCAGGGTTGGTGAATTCTTTGACCACAGTGAACAGTTCCTTGCACTTGTGGGCGTTGGCCTTTATGCATACCTGAATGGCTGATTTTCTTGCTGTTCTGATGAGGAGGTGGTGTGTGGTGACAGTGGTTTTGAAGGCTTTGTGGTCTGCTGTGTTCTTGCTGCTTCTCCACTTCCTCTTGAGTCATCTGCAAGTGTCCTTGGACTCTTGGAAGTCGGGAGAGATCTAGTTGGTTTTCTTGTGGTGTTGATTAATGGAGGATTTCCAGAGTGTTGATGCAGTAGGAGATCCACTGGTGGAGGTTACAGGCTGAGGCACTGGCGTCCAGTGGTGGGGGGTAGCGGAGGGCTTACGTGAGTTGGGCTCGGAGATCTTTCTCCAGTTTCTGTGGGGGGGTGGCAGTGGGCATGGTGGTATTCGATGTTCTTGGTGAAGGAGAAGTGGATGCAGTGGTGGTCGGTCCAGCTTCGTTTCCAGCGGAGAAGACGGGGTCAAGGGTGTGTCCTGCTGAGTGGGTTGGGGAGTTGATCAGTTGTTTGAGTCCGAAGGTGGCGAAGTTCTCTAGTAGGGATGAGGTGTTCGGGTCACTGAGATTGGCAGATGGAAATTGAGGTCACCGAGGAGGATGTAATCTGCTGAAGTGAGGGCGTGGGGTGTGAAGAAGTTGGCTGTGGAATCACTGAAAAGAGGGAAGGGTCCAGGGGGTCTGTAGATGCGTGGTGTTCGGGTTGGTGACACCTCCTCCTAGTCTATTGATGAGGTCTTTGTGGATGATTTTGTAGCTGTCGGGATGGTGGTGGCAATATCCGGGGCTGAGGTGGGGGTTATCCAGGTTTCTGTGAAGAAGGTGCCGTCTGGGGAGATGGTGTCGAGCAGGTCCCAAATCTCTACGTGTTGAATAGCATGCAGTTGAGATGTCCGGGTGGGCATTTGCTGGGTAGGTCTGGTGTGCCGAGGCAGGTGAAGGTGCAGTTGAAGGACCCTTGTATGTTCATAGGCGAGGCGGCAGGCATTCGATCCTCCAGTGTTGAGGGCGTGGAGGGCACTGGCATTGTACCGTTGGATGATGCAGGAGCCAGGGTCCGTGGAGCTGGGCACAGTCAAGGTGCGGATGAGCACAGATGGGCTTATCATTGGCATGTCAGTGGCACACCCACTGCGCACTTCCGCTGCGCGGCCATTCAGCAGCTGCCATTAAGAAGGGCAGGGGGATGAGAGGGGCTGGCCAGCTGGAAGGCAGGAAACGCAACGCTGAGAGGGGGGCAGGGCCACAGGGGTGAAGCAGCGGCAGGTTCGGGAAGGGGAGGATGAAATCACAAAGGCAAGCAGAATAAGAGCAAGGCAGAATGAAAGACAAAAGGCGAAAAGCAGAAAAGAGGCAAAGAGCAGAAAATCAAAAGAAAAAAGCAGAAATAGCAAAAAGGAGGCAGAGACAGACATAGGCTCACCACTGGGCCACCAGGGATGAGGCACAGGCGGGAGCCTGCGCGTGGAGGAGGGCCTCGAACTCGCTGCAGCAGAGCTCGCGGATCAGAACGGGGGCAGCGGCACACTGGTGGAGCTGCACGGCGGGGAGCGTCAGACGCTGACCAAAGGTCCGTTTAGTCATCAGCAAGGGATGCATCCAGATGAAGGCACTTACCAGAGAGATCTCAGCCCCTGATGCATTGCTCTCTTGCAGAAGCTTTCACTAAGGAGAAGGTAGTACATGGGTGCTCAGTGAGTGCAAAGGCCAACTCTCAAACACTTGGGTATCGAACTGACCAGGGTTCGACTGTGGTGTTGGGGGAGTCTAACTACCCCGTATTTTGGGGTGTCGCATTGGCTATTGGTGATTCTCAGTGGATATTTGTGTTATAAGTTAGTTGAGACTGGATTAAAAAGAGTAAAAGGTTCTGCCCACACTGTGCGCGTGCCTCACCTGGGTGCAGGTGGGGCTGGTCCATCTTGCGAGGTTGACTAGTTTAGTGATGCTCATTATTCAGGTTAGAGGGCTAGGGTCAAAGGTAGAGGGGACCGGCTTTGACCAAAGGGACCTGAGGAGGTTAGTTTTGTTTACTGGGTAGTCTCAGGTTGGGGATTTGTCTCACAACCAGAACCCCTATCACCGTGGCTGTTATCAGCGTCAAGTGGCCGTGGCGGTGGGTCGATGTAAAGTTGACGCAGTGATGTGGGTGTGCCATCCCCTACCACCTATGTATTCTGCCTTTCTGTACAAAAAATACATGATTGAAACATGTCTCTTCGCTACTCATTCCTGCTGAGCGAGAAACTAATGCATTCATTTGCAGCAAGCATAGTAAGCTTCTCCTGTGGTTGTCCCTGGGTCTTAGCTGGCAACATCTGCCTAATTGTCATTCTAACTCTTTAAAGCAGCTCTTAAGATGCCTCTGGGTACTGTCACGGCAGACTAAGATCATTTGATGAATCTGCTACGAATATATAATTGTTCGGTTAAGTTATCATCCATCATAAACCAAACTCATTAATTCACTGCAGTCGATCCACCTTTCTTCAGTCTACATCTCTTTACCAAGCATCTCAATCTGAGTTTTAAGGACGCTGATGATTCTGAACACCAGCAGGTTCCAGTGAACTCATCGTGTGATTCAAACTACCTCCCTCCTTGATGGCTGCAGTATCTAAGCCAGTGCTTAATTTGTAAATAAAAACGAGCCTGTGCCCAGAGCTCTCCTTTGAAACACGCGGCTGCTGCAATTGAATGCGCGAGCACAGAATACTGAGGTAGTGTAATCTTCTTTAATCCATTTACAGCCACTCCCTGCCCCTTCAGCTCAATCTTGCAGGTTTTTGCTTTCTCCCATTGTGACGCTTTTTCGTTTTTCTCTTCCTTGTCTTTCCCATATTTGCCTTTTGCTCACAGTAAATTCTTGAGGCAGAAAAATAAGTGCCGGCCCTCAAAAATAAGTGCCGGTGCGGGCGCACCGGAAACCACCAACACAAATTAAGCACTACGCGCTTGCACAAGCTGTGCCGGACTTCATTTACTTGTCGGCAGTGCTACCCGATGTCCTGTGCCAGGGCAATTTTTTGTTTCCAACAGCCACAACAGTGCAACGGGGTCAAGTTTCGGTGATTCCACCGAGTTTCGTAGGTTACTGTTAATTATTTTCAGCACTTAATTGAAATATCTATCAAGTGAGGGACACTGCTTTGTAAAACTCCCATCTAAGTAAATATATAAATGGCAGGGCTGATCAGACCCGGGCTGCCTGTATTTCCACCGGGCATTTCCCTGGTGGGCTGGAGACTTTGGAGGCCGGTTTTCAAAGCAGGGTCACTGCTGATGCCCCTTTCGCCTTCTCCAGCTTCCATTGGGTTGGGGGTCACCAAAATGCCAGGGGTAGCAGAAGTGCCATCACATGCCCCTTTTCACTTTCACTCACATGCACAGGCTTACACATACACACACATTCAGACTTACACACACACTCTCACGTAAACAGACCCTCACGCGCAAGCATTAACAATATACATTTAATAGGATTTATTTTTACTTACCCCAGCTGCAAAAGAAGGTCCCACTTCAGCCAATTGTACTCCATGTCTCATTACCCTTACAGTGAATAATGCAGTATTATTCACTATTAGTGTAATAAAAAAAACTTGGCAGAAACCAGAGTGACAGTGGAGTCTGTAAGGATGTGCTGGCACTGTGTCCCTGGCACTGATTTTGCCGACACTAAATCCAGGGGTTGCAAAGGCGGGTCCCAGGTGTTGCAAGGGGCAAACAAAGGGTCGCAGCTGCAGCCCCTAAATGACGCCCATGGCATCCCCAGTGGTTTGAACGTCCCTAGTCCAGCACGAGGGCCGGTGCAGACAACACTCGGACTGAATTAAACACTGCCCAGCGTTTCCAATAAGGGCCGGATCCACTCCAGATTTTCAAGGAATCCACAAGGAATAAATGTACATAAAATGAATCTAAATGTAAATCGTTGACATATTCAGTGTTTATTCAGCAAGCCTTCCTTCAGTGTTGAGATGGGGCTCAGTCGCCTTGTACGAGACTCTGTCTGACATGTTTGCGCAGTCCTGCTTCTGTCATTGGGAATCCATTTATGTCTGCAGCAACTGTGCATGGACAGAACGGGAAATAAAAACAGTCTTAATGCCAGACATGCAAACCTATCCAGTAGGCTATTGTCACCAGGGTTGGCTCCTTCGCAATGGTGAAGGAGCGTCGCCCCCCTGGCTAAGCCAGCAGTTGAAAAATAAAATAGTTTACTTGCTCCCTGTGCCACTGGATTCAAGCTAGCCTGGCTGATGAATGGTGATACCCTGAAACCGGTCCATGGGCAGACGTGGGTCCCTTGCTCACTGTGCCACTGGATTCAAGCTAGCCTTGCTGATGAAGGGTGATACCCTGAAACCGGTCCCAGGATCCTTGTTTCCAGTCCAGTGAGGACCTGGCTTAGCAGTTCGGGCTGGACTGTTCCCATGAGGAACAGGGTCAAGACTGATTTGCATATGGCTGGGTCCAAACTGGGGTGGCTTGGTGAGCAAAAGAACGATGTACTAAACCCAGATCTGTGACTGGGGATGAGTGTTTGCATTGTTCAGCACTCCGTCCATCATCCTTTTGTGTTGCTAAAGTTGCCCTAAGTGGGAAGGGTATGCCCAGACGTGGGTCCCTTGCTCACTGTGTCACTGGATTAAAGCTAGCCTGGCTGATGAAGGGTGATACCCTGAAACCGGTCCCAGGATGCTTGTTCCCAGTCCAGGGAGGACCTGGCTTGGCAGTTCAGGCTGGACTGTTCCCACGAGGAACAGGGTCAAGACTGATTTGCATATGGCTGGGTCCAAACTGGGGTGACACAGTGAGCAAAAGAACAATGGTCTAAACCCAGATCTGTGACTGGGGGTGAGTGTTTGCATTGTTCAGCACTCCGTCCATCATCCTTTTGTGTTGCTAAAGTGGCTCAGACAGCAGCATGTGCTAGGAGGGGAGGGGCCAGAGGGGAGGAGGAGTGGAGTGCACTTAAGTGCACATGTGTGTTTGGCTGGCCATCTTAGGCCGGGCAAACACACATGCGCACTTACGGGCTGTGCTACACAGCTGGGTTGGAGAAACTGCACATACTCCCATGCAGTGTCTAAGCGTCAGAAAAGCTGTGCAGACCAATCCTGGCACTGTTCTCATGCTTGGTTTAGCATGAGAGTAGCACCAGGATTGCACGGGGGAGCCTGTGCTGCTGTCCCAGGGAGTGCTTGGACACCAAGACCATAGAAAGGTAACAAGAGTGTGAGGTGGGTGGTGTTGGAAAGTATGATTTTTTTTTTCTCTTTCTTTTTAATTTCACAACTCCCGTCCACTCCCCCTCCCCACCCCTCAAGATTTGTGGCACCTGCCGATGATTGTCGCTGATATTATTTTTAATAAAGGTAAGACCCACATTTTCTCGTTAATCTGGATGCGTATTGTATTTCCAGAAAAATACATTCATATTCTGCAACCATATGTTGTGCCTTCCCTTTCAAGCACTCCCAAAGCAAATTAATTTCAATCGCAGGTGTTTTAAGTGACTTGGGGTTTAATGTGTCTTGGCGTTCAGTGACATAGGTGGTCATTACAACCCTGGCGGACGGTGTTAAAGCGGCGGTAAGACCGCAAACAGGCCGGCGGACAAAAAAAGGGAATCATGACCCTGGCGGAAACCGCCAACAAAGACAGCCACTTTAACACACCGCCCGCCACGGCGGTACAGACAAACAGCGCGGCGGTCACCGCCAACAGACAGGTGGGAGACAATGTACCGCCCATAGTATCAGAACACACCAATCCGCCACCTTTTCCGGGGCGGATTCACCGCGGATAAAAACACGGCGGAAACAGCTTTTGCTATGGGAAAACGCTCACCTTCTACACATCCCACGAGGAATGACGACTCCATGGAGCCGGAACTCCAAATACTACCTGCCCTTCTTCTTTCTGCTCCTCTACGACCAACAGCGACGTAGGCGCCCAAGATACCGGTGAGTACTGCACCTACGACACGGGGAGGCAAAAGTTAGGGGGACACCCACCAAACACCCCCACCCTCGCATATCACAACATACACACCAATGCAGTCAAAAATATCACATGAACAACCCACAATCCCCCCGGAAGAATGCAAAGACAAAGCGAATTGCGGTCAAACATTGTAATGTGCCAATATACATGTCATACAAAAATATACTGATATATATCTCGAAATCTGTCATAATTATATATACAATACAAGAAGTAGTGCAGATATGTACACAGCAATGTCCGTGCACCAACAGTCCAAAAATGCATGGGCGAGGCCCACAATAGATACCTGACCAAAATCGGAGAGAACACTGCCGGGGCATCAGATAGAAACACTACAGGCACCTCAGGGGGAAGCGAAGGGGGGGCACCTCAGCCAGATGAATGCGAAGCCAGATCCACGACGGGGCTCCATGCCCATTGATGTATCCTGGGGAGTGCAAAGCCACAGTCTCTCAAGTCTCTACAGTGGGTGGCTTGCCCACTGTGCCATCCTGGGGAGTGCAAAGCCACAGTCTCTCAAGTAGATGCAGTTCTCTACTGGTACTGGGTGGGACTGGTGCCCAGACTGGATGAGTCTCCCCGTGAAAGTCCCTGTCCTGTCACTGTCCCAGCTGCACATGGGATAAGGATGCCTGACACGGTCTTTGCTATGTTCAGCGGTGCCTTGCCATGGCGGTCTTTGCCCTGTTCAGCGGTGCTTTGCCATGGCGGTTCAGGACTGTTCAGTGGTGCTTTGCCATGGCGGTCTTTGCCCTGTTCACCGGTGCTTTGCCATGGCGGTTCAGGACTGTTCAGCGGTGCTTTGCCATGGCGGTCTTTGCCCTGTTCAGCAGGACTTTGCCATGGCGGTTCAGGACTGTTCAGCAGTGCTTTGCCATGGCGGTCTTTGCCCTGTTCAGCGGTGCTTTGCCATGGCGGTTCAGGACTGTTCAGCGGTGCTTTGCCATGGCGGTCTTTGCCCTGTTCAGCGGTGCTTTGCCATGGTGGTTCAGGACTGTTCAGCGGTGCTTTGCCATGGCGGTTCAGGACTGTTCAGCGGTGCTTTGCCATGGCGGTCTTTGCCCTGTTCAGCTGTGTTTTGCCATCCATGGCGGTTCAGGACTGTTCAGCGGTGCTTTGCCATGGCGGTCTTTGCCCTGTTCACCAGCGCTTTGCCATGGCGGTTCAGGACTGTTCAGCGGTGCTTTGCCATGGTGGTCTTTGCCCTGTTCAGCGGTGCTTTGCCATGGCGGTTCAGGACTGTTCAGCAGTGCTTTGCCATGGCGGTCTTTGCCCTGTTCAGCGGGGCTTTGCCATCGCGGTTCAGGACTGTTCAGCGGTGCTTTGCCATGGCAGTTCAGGACTGTTCAGCGGTGCTTTGCCATGGCGGTCTTTGCCCTGTTCAGCGGTGCTTTGCCATGGCGGTCTTTGCCCTGTTCAGCGGTGCTTTGCCATGGTGGTTCAGGACTGTTCAGCGGTGCTTTGCCATGGCGGTTCAGGACTGTTCAGCGGTGCTTTGCCATGGCGGTCTTTGCCCTGTTCAGCGGTGTATTGCCATGGTGGTTCAGGACTGTTCAGCGGTGCTTTGCCATGGCGGTTCAGGACTGTTCAGCGGTGCTTTGCCATGGCGGTCTTTGCACTGTTCAGCGGTGCTTTGCCATGGCGGTTCAGGACTGTTCAGCGGTGCCTTGCCATGGCGGTTCAGGACTGTTCAGTGGTGCTTTGCCATGGCGGTCTTTGCCCTGTTCAGCAGTGCTTTGCCATGGCGGTTCTGATACTGACATTGGTGTGTGGCATGACGATCTCCACACTGGACATTGGTGTTTGGCATGACGATCTCCACACTGGACATTGGTGTGTGGCATGACGTTTCATCATTGGCCAGCGGGGCTGTGGCATCCTGGCCCTTCCTGGGCTGTGACTCTGGTGGTGGTCTCCTGACCAGTAACGATACTTGGGTCCTCCTGGGCTGTGACTCTGGCGGTGGTCTCCTGACCAGTAACGATACTTGGGCCCTCCTGGGCTGTGACTCTGGCGGTGGTCTCCTGACCAGTAACAATACTTGGGCCCTCCTGGGCTGTGACTCTGGCGGTGGTCTCCTGACCAGTAACAATGGTGCTGGCGGTTGTGTCTGGACCGCCGGAAATGATGGCGCACTTCTCCGTCGTGACACTCACAACAGGCTGGGGAGACTTCCTCGGGACCTTCCCCACCTTTTTTGGAGTTACAGCTGACTCACCAATCGCCTTCGATCCCATTTCAGTTGTAGTCCCACCAGGAGTCTTGACACGGTCCCGTCGTCCACTCTCCAATTTCAGAGCCTTTACAGGGGGTGGGCTGCCAGTGCCTTGGCTCCGGGTCTTACTGCCTGCCCTGGTGGACGGTGCACTCCAAAAACCTGGAACACGCACCACTGGTACTGGAGGCTTTTTGGCTGAGGCGCTACGACAGGACTGATGAATTGGAGGGGGGGTGGGGGCAAAAAGGTCAATTTGACATAGGGACAGTTTCTGACGGACACTGGGATGGGTAGTTGGAGGGGGTCTGGGAGTGGAGGAAGAGGAGGTGGTTGTAGGAGGTGTCACTTTAGGTGTTTTGGGTGCAGGTGCAGGTACTGGAGGCTGTCGTGAGGTGGATGGATGTTGGGTGAGTGATTGCCGGCGTTTGGGTACTTTGGGAGGGGGCGTCACAGAAACACTGGGAGAGGACACAGGGGACGTGTAAATAGCAGTGGGGGTGGTGAGTGCAGGTGAGCGGCTTGTGGTGCTGGGTGTCCTGGTGCGAGTCCTAGTGCCTGTAGATGTGGTGCATGCAGGTGTGTGTGTAGACGAGACTGGGAGGGAGGAGGGAGAAGAGGAGGAGGGGGACACAGTGGAGACAGTGGATGTTGCTGTGTCTGTATGGGTGTGATGCTTGTGTGAGTGCCTGTGGTGTGTGTGGTGCCTATGTTTGCTTGAGCTACTTTTGGCTGTTGACTTGTGTGCATGCTGGTCTGATGGCGTGCTTGGGAGGGGCTGGGGTACAGGGGATTGGGTCTGGGTGGAGGAAGTTGGAGGGGGGAGGCTGGACACAAGGACAATGGCTGCCATCAGTGCTGAGGCCAGAGATTGCAGGGTTCGCTGAAGGACAGCCTGACCAGAATGAATGCCCTCCAGGAATGCATTACCGTGTTGCAACTCTCGTTCTACACCCTGGATGGCATTCACAATGGTAGACTGCCCAACAGTGAGTGACCTGAGGAGGTCAATGGCCTCCTCACTGAGGGCAGCAGGCGTGACTGAGGCAGGGCCTGAGGTGCCTGGGGCGAAGGTGATGCCCACCCTCCTGGGTGAGCGGGCACGGGGCGAACGCTGAGGGGCTGCTGGGAGGGCAGTGCTGGTAGGGGAGGTGGCGGCTGTACCTGTAGAAGTGGGGTGCACAGATGGTGCCGCCACCACAGGGGAGCTCACATCGGCGGACGAGTCAGTGTCGCTGGTTGGTGATCCTGTGGCCGACGTGAAGCTCCCCTCGCCCTCCGTCCTACTGGTGCATTCAGAGTCTGTGGTGTGGCCCTCCATGACCATGTGGGATGCAGCTCCCTCGTGCTCCGGTGCCACTGTACCTCCGCCTGATGATGCTGATGTACAAAAGGACAGGGAGAGCAGGAAAAGGGGGGGAGACAGAAGAAAGAGAGTTTTAGTGCATGGCATACCGCTACCGTTGGCGGACAAGACAGACGCAGCAGCCCCATGCATTACGCCGTGCTCCTGCCCTCTGCACATGCAATTTCTGGGATATGGCCTACATGGCAATGGTAGAAATCTGCGCACATGGATGGCAAGGGGGCAACTATACATCAACTTGCCACTGTTCTGAGGTGGGGTAGAGTGCCACATGGCCTACATTACGGAGGGGTCTTGCCTACCTAACTCGCCCTGGCCTAGGGACACCCACAGCCCACCTCCCCCACCCAGACACCTCCACTGCACGCAAAGTCCACAGAATGAGGTTGTACTCACCCCCTTGTGTCTGCTGTGATGTCCTTAAGCGCCCATCCAACTCCGGGTAGGCCACCGCCAGGATCCGGAACATCAGGGGGGTCATGGTGCGACGGGCACCCCTCCCACGTTGGGAGGCCATCCCCAGCTGAGCCTCCGCCGTCTTCTTGCTGCAGCGGTGAATGTCCTCCCATCTCTTACGGCAGTGGGTGCCCCGTCTCTGGTGGGCCCCCAGGATCCGGACTTCCTTGACGATGGCACGCCAAATGTCCCTCTTCTGGTGGGCGCTGACCTACATGACATGCACAAGGAAAGAGGAACAGTCATTACCTACTGTACCGTCAATGTGAGTGGCCCCCTCCCTACTCTGGCCATGTGGCCCATTCATTCCCATGCATTTCTGTTCTATGAACTCTGCACCCTTCTCTCTTCCAACCAGCCCTCTCCACCTAGGCATAGCCCATCCAACGTGCTCCCTGTGTACTGACCTGTTGGTCTGGAGGACCGTAGACTAGCATGTACTGGGGGAGGACCCTATCCACAAGTTTCTCCAACTCCTGTGCAGTGAAGGCAGGGGCCCTTTCCCCAGACGCAGCAGCCATCGTCGCTTCCAAACCGAGGTCACAGAAGCACTAGCAGTGTAGGTCCTCTCCTGTCGAAGGTCAGGTATCTAGTGATTGAAGAGATAGAAAATGGCGGTGACGTCCGCGGCGGTGACGTCCGCGGCGGGGCGCATCATCCCCGCCGGCACACCTGTTCATTGGCTCCTGGGACCCATAGGGTCCAATGTTAACCAATGCAGCATTGCGCCGCGCTCTACGACCGCCTACCGCGATGGTGTCCAACGCCAGCGCAGTTACCCCACAATCCCATTGTCCAGTTTAGAGGTCAGGCAGCCGCCATTTCAGGGGCCCACATGGCTTCATTTACTACTGCGTCACACATAGCTAGGCCTATAATCAACACACATACAGGAAGGTGTTTTGTGAGTGGTGTAGTCTTGTACCTGGAGGAATAATGACTGGTTCTTCAGTGTTGTCCTTCTTAGGCACCGTCAGCTGGGACATATGAGAAGATGGCAGAATCCTCCGGTGTACCGACCGTTGGTGGACCTGTTGACAATGGAAGAGAGACATTTAATCGTGACCTACCGGTTTGACAGTGCCACAATCCAGGAACTATGTACCCAGTTGGAGCCAGACCTGATGTCACCAATCCGCCATCCGACTGGAATCCCCCCTGACGTGCAGGTGCTGTCAGTGCTCCATTTCCTTGCAAGTGGGTCATTTCAGACAACAGTGGCCATGGCATCAGGGATGTCCCAGCCTATGTTTTCCAAAGTTTTGTCCAGAGTGTTGGCTGCCCTGCTGAAACACGTAAGGAGATACATCATTTTCCCTGAGGTGGAGGATTTGCCTACAGTTAAAGGTGACATCTATGCCCTTGGACATATCGCCAACGTCATAGGTGCTATTGATGGGACCCATGTAGCTCTGGTCCCCCCCGCAGGAGTGAACAGGTGTACAGGAACAGGAAGAGTTATCATTCGATGAATGTCCAGATGGTCTGTTTGGCAGACCAGTACATCTCGCAGGTAAATGCTATGTTCCCTGGCTCTGTGCATGACGCCTACATCCTTGAGAATAGCAGCATCCTGATATGATGGGTCAACTCCACAGGCACCGTGTATGGCTATTGGGGGACTCTGGTTATCCCAACCTTTCGTGGCTATTGACCCCAGTGAGGAATCCCAGGACCAGGGCAGAGGAACGGTACAATGAGGCCCATGGGCGGACTAGGAGGGTGATCGAATGCACCTTCGGCCTCCTGAAGGCCCGGTTCAGGTGCCTCCATATGACAGGTGGGTCCCTATTCTACTCACCGAAGAAGGTGTGTGACATCATCATCGCCTGCTCCATGCTCCATAATTTGGCATTGCGACGCTAGGTGCCTTTTCTGCAGGAGGATGATCCAGATGACGGTGTTGTAGCAGCTGTGGAGCCTGTGGAGCCTGTGGACAGTGATGAGGATGAAGCTGAGGAAGAAGAAAACAACAACAGGGAGTCTGTCATACAGCAATATTTCCAGTGAGACACAGGTGAGTACATTTTCAGGTTTAACATTACATTAACTTTCACACGTCTACCTCTATCCTGTACCTGCATTATACTCACTATTTGTTAATTGAGTTGTCCCCTTCCATTTCAATTTCACAAATCTGGTAACCTACGTGTCAACAGCTTGCACCCTTGAAAGGCTTGTGATGTGTGACATTGGTATGTTGGCCTTCCAATGGGTAACCCTTTTTGACACTGTAATTGACAATACAAAGTTCAAAATCATAGACTGACTCCAGTTTTATTAGTGTTTCAAGGGTGTTTATTTAAGTGCATAAAATTGAAGGGTGGTTGTGAAATGTGGATGGGTTATGGTGGAAGAATGTCCATGGCAGAGTCCAGTCTATTAGTCTCACAGGTACATTGCACATCTGGCCATTGGAAGTGGAGCTGGGGCAGTTCCAATCTGGACAGGGTAACAAAGTGGGACAGTGGGGGGACAATCAGGGTAGTCTTATTTCCTGGTGGGGGTCTTGCCATCTTGCTCTGTCCTGTTCCTGGGACCGCTTTCGTGGTGGTTGTCCGTCTGCAGGGGGTGGGGTGCTGGTGTGGTGGTCCTGTGGCAGGGCGTCCTGTCCACTAGCGCCGGCAGAGGTGGTAGGCATTTCATCGTCGTGGCTAGTGTCAGGGGCCCCTTGGAGTGCCATGGTGTCCCTCAAAGTCTTTTGAATGTCCGTCAGCACCCCTACAATGGTGCCCAGGGCGGAGGCGATGGTCCTGAGCTCCTCCCTGAACCCCAAATACTGCTCCTCCTGCAGACGCAGGGTCTCCTGCAACTTGTCCAGGACCGTTGCCATCGTCTCCTGGGAGTGGTGGTATGCTCCCATTATGGAGGAGAGGGCCTCGTTGAGAGTAGGTTCCCTTGGCCTGTCCTCCCTCTGTCGCACAGCAGCCCTCCCAGTTCCCCTGTGTTCCAGTGCCTCCGTCCCCTGGACCGTGTGCCCACTACCACTGCCCCCAGGTGCCTGTTGTTGTTGGGGTGGTGGGTTAGCCTGGGTGCCCTGTAGTGGTGGACACACCGCTGATTGACCTGTCCTGGGTAGGGAGGTTTGGGCCCGCTGGGTGGGTGCTGTGCTGGTGTTACCAGAGGGTGGAAGTTCGGTGTTGGGTTGTGGCTGGGCAAGGGGAACCGACTGTCCTGAGGCCCACGATGGTCCGGGCTGGTCATCAAGATCCAGTAGGGCAGAGCTGCTGTCGTCACTGTGGGCCTCTTCTTGGGGTAGAGTGGTGTTGTCTGGACCCTCTGGTGTGGTGACGTTCCTTCGGGTTCCTGCGGGGGTATAAGTACATGATTATTGCATGTGTGTGTTTCATGGTGTGCAATGGTTGGGTGTGCGTGTACCCCAGTGTAGGCATTCCTGTGTGGGGGCTTGTGTGCTGATGGTTGGGGGGTGTTCTGGGTATGTGCAGTGGGCATGCTTTAGTGATGGGTATCCATGCTTAGTTGTGTCATGCAGGTCTTGGGGTTGGGATGGGTGGTTGGTGTTATGGGTACATTAGTGAGGAGTTAGGGTGATAGGGGAGGATGTGAGGGTGGGGGTCTGTGATAGCATGCAGGTAAGGTGGGGGATATGATAGTTAAGATTTGACTTACCAGTGTCCATTCCTCCAACGACTCCTGCGAGGCCCTCAGGATGCAAGATGGCCAAGACTTGCTCCTCCCATGTTGTTAGTTGTGGGGGAGGAGGTGGGGGTCCGCCGCCAGTCCGCTGTACCGCAATGTGGTGCCTGGATACCGTGGAACTCACAAGGTCGTTCCACCTCTTCCTGATGTCCTCCCTATTTCTTGGGTGCTGTCCCACAGCGTTGACCCTGTCCACTATTCTTTGCCATAGCTCCATCTTCCTGGCTATGGATGTGTGCTGTACCTGTGAGCCAAATAGCTGTGGCTCTACCCGGATTATTTTCTCCACCATGACCCTGAGCTCCTCCTCAGAGAAGCGGGGGTGTCTTTGGCGTGACATGGGGTGGTGTGGGTGAGGTGTGGGGTGGTGTATGTGTTGATGAGTGTGGTGAGTGTAGTGGTATGTGGTGTTTTGTGCGTGGATTTTGTGTGGGTGATGGTGTAGTGTGCCTCTGTGTGATGGGGTTCTCTATTCTGTGCTGTCTCTCTATGGCGTTCTCTCTAATTTTGGGTCGTAGGGGTTTGTGGGTGATGTGGGTGTATGTTTTATATTGTGTTGGATGTGTGGGAGTGTTGTTTGTATGTGTATCAGGTGTGTGTATTTGGAATTGTCCAATGTGGCTGTGTTTTGGAGATGTGTGTGTATTTTGAGCGCGGCGGTGTGCACCGCCAATGGAATACCGCGGTTGAAAGACCGCCGCGTGGATTCGTGGGTCGTAATGGCATGGGCGTGTTTCTGTTGGCGTGGAGGTGGAGGATTTGTTTCTGCATGTTTATCGCTGACCTTTGGTGTGGCGGTGTTGTGTGGGTGTCTGAATTTCGGTGGATTCCGTGATGTGTGTCATAATAGCTGTGGCGGGCTCCCGCCGCGGCGGCGGTGTGTTGGCAGTCTTCTGCACGGCGGTAAGCGCCTTTTACCGCCAATGTTGTAATGACCCCCATAATTTGCTATGCCATCAATTGGGCTAAATGATGTACCCTTGACCCCTGGCTTGCAAGAGTGTCTAGAAGCTGTATTCCAGCCACTTCCTGCGGCGTGAACTGGAAGTAAAGTTCAGTTTGTTACTTAGACCTGCTGATCACCTTTAGCTTGGGTGGAAACACATAGTATAGCAGATAAAATATGGAAGCCTGTAGGCCAGTATACAAATCACCAATGTAATTTCTCTGTTTACTAACTCAAAGTGCACGTAAACCATTTTAGAAAATCCCTTTTTTTCTTTGTTACAAAGGTCATTAAGATTTACTATACAATACTTAGGGCCCAGATAACACACTTAGGACCCAAGTGTCAGTGGTGGAGTTCCAGCCGAAGCTGTATCTCTGGGTGGAATTCCCTCACTCGCCATTATGAGTTCCTCAATGTCTCCAGATCTTGAAGTAATAGTTCTGTAAATTCCAGCCCCCGTAATCGCAGATGAGAAAACTCCAGACCCAATATTTCTGGGACTAGACACCTGGTATCACCAGGTACAGAGGCTCACTCAGTGAAACGTCTGCAGGGACTGAGGTCAGGAGGCAAGCGTGGACCACAACTGGTCCCTGCAGCACCTGGGGGTGAAGTATACAAGACGTCCCCCCATAGGCCTCCTCCACCATTCCCCCTATTCAAGGAAAAAAGGCCTAGTGTGAGTACACAAAAAAACTTACCTGTTGGGGAGAGGCGTTCGTCTCTCCTCTGTCTTCTTCCTGTTCCCAGACTCCTACCCAATCACGATGCTGCTGTTACCAGCAGCGTAGTGATTGGCCTGAGAGGCCTGCTTCGCCGCTCAGTGTAGGAATTGGAGCCTGGGCATGTTCTCCCATCAGCTGTTCGATACAGCCAAATAGAGAACATGCAAAGTGCGTATGTCTTTTTGGCCGGTCCAACACAGCCGGCCAAACAGACATGCACACTTTGTGTGCACGTAGCCCTCCTCCGGCCCCCTCAATGTAGCCCAGCCCCAATCCTTCTCCCAGGAAAAATAAAATGTTGGTAACGTAACGTTATTATCATTTTATTTTTTCTTTCCCCACAATCCAGTGGGGCTACGCTCCTCTGCCTTCGCATAGGAGCCGCACCCTGAGGAACTGATGGAAAGCATGTGGGGGAGTGTGAGAAGCAGAAGCAAATGGCAAGGCAGGAGAGAGGAGGGACCGGAGAGAGGAAATGGAACTGATAGATGAAGAGGCTGAATAGGGAATGAACAGAGATTATGTGAGGGTTTATTTTGTAACCTGCATGTCAGACCTTTAAATCCCATTTCAAATGCACCAGATCTTTGAAAATATGGAGCTACTCTGCTCTTTACCTTTCAAGCAATGCAGCAAAGCAGCTTCACTTCCTGTGCTGTGTTGCTTGAAATGTTAGTAAATATATCCCTCAAAGACTTGGCACAGGGGTCCAGGCTTGTTTTGGATCATGTAGTGCTCCCCTGCCTTTTGGGCATGGTTCCACTACAGAAACGACAAATACATACAGACAGAAAATCCTACCCTAAACCCCAAAGCTACGCACCCCAATCTCCACGAGCCCTCCATCCATCATCCTCTGCTTGCTATAAGCAGGTGGAAAATCTCACCTGATTTGTCACCTGGATCGGGAAATATTCCACAGAAAACGATCAACTTTGTCATTCGGGGAACAAAACCTAATTGCAGGCCATTATATTCGCTCCAGAAGTGGTAATCGGGGCCTTAGAAGATGTAAAGACAATTCATTTCAACAAATTTCAAGTAAAATCACTGGAGCCATTATGTAGTGGAAAAGCAATTAGGAGCTATAAACAAATATTGCAAGATTTGAGAATCTCTGCAGAGGGATTATTATAATCTGTATTATTGCCATAATGACAAGACCCTGTTTAGATGATGTATGTTTTCAGTCGGGAGAAAGTACACTTGTTATATTTGCTGATTTTTTTTTTGTATGTGTACATTAATATTGCATATACTGTTGCACCCAGCTGTCAAGCCTTCCCATCTGGGCATTCCCAAAGTAGGTTAATCTCATTTGCTCATGTATTAGTATGTGAGGTTATGGAAATACACTGATTAAAAATGCATGAAGCCACAAGTAAGCCACATGGCTCAAAAAGCTGTTTCCTCTCACCCTCTTCAAGGTCATGGATGCGGAGCAGACAAAGACGCGCAGCGAACTTCTGCACAAGGAGACGGCGGCCAAATACAACGCAGCAATGGGGCGAATGAAGCAACTGGAGAAGAAGCTGAAGAGGACTATAAACAAGTCCAAGTGAGTTTTTTGTGCAAGCTGCAAGAGTGTGCCATGGTATCCCCTGTGCTTAATTTGTCAGGGCCCACGGTATTATTCACTGGTCCACTGCAGCTGGCACAACCCACGACCCTTTAAACTGCAGGTTTAAGTTCAAATGTTATCATTTTTTAAGATATATTCAATAGTTTAATGCTCCAGTAATTAACTTTTATTAAACATACACACACAGCACCACCATGTGGTTGTTCCTCATAAATATGTGCAGGGTTTTACAACTGAGTGCTGGTGCCGAGCACTGGAAAACACTGACACAAATTAAGCACTGGGCTTCCCAGCATGGCTATGTGATTTTGCTTCATACTTGCCAACATTCTGTGACTAAAAGAGGTAGGTTTATTCAGACTTTGAAATTGCCAATTATCAAAATGATGACACCAGCGGAAATGATATTGCATGACTTTTCACAGCGATGACATCAGAGTAAGTTACATTTTGATGCTCAGGAAGGAGCCATCCTGGCCCAACACATGATGCAGAGGGCAGTAGATTACAACAGTTGTTCTGGCTACTCACCTGTGTTTCTAAGCTGATAGAGCTAACCTTGGCAAGATGGTGCAGTGGTTACATTTATTTTTCATTGTTATTGCAAGCATATATCACAAAAAGGAAAATTTAAAATAAACGTCACCATAAAGTGTGGCATTGCTACACTTGCAATAACATTTTATATTTAAAAATAATCATACAAGATTAATAGAAAAGCACAGGAGCTTCCTCACAAGCAGGTGTACTTAGAACAGGTACAGAAATTGTCTATAGTTTTGAAGCATATCACAAGAACATATGATTCTTATTTACGTAAAAAAATGTACTACTAGGTCTGAAGTATTGCAATCCAAAGGTATAGAATAAACACACAAGAATAAGTAAAAAATAAAGTTTTGAAGAAAGAAAGATCACTGAGCGCTGCCTTTTAGACACATTAGAGGCAGTGATGCCACAGAGCTTGAATCTAGGTGTAACATTTTGCAACAAAAGGCAGAGAGGCCTCTTGAGGTGGGGGGGGGGGGGGTGAGGGTAGCTACTCCATGTTTTACTACTATTCAGGTAATGAGGTCAAAAGTCAGCATAGAAGTGAAGTAACATAAGCCCCACAGCCCCTGAGGTGTGGGGTGCCCCTCCATATACTTTGCAGGGCCCCCCTTCAAGTTTGGTTATTCCACTGCAGAAAAACCTCTTACTCAGACTCATCACGGTCTGTTCCTAACTTTAAATCCAACACACTTTGAAGACAGTCAGGGGGTTATTACAACTTTGGAGGAGGTGTTAATCCATCCTAAAAGTGACGGTAAAGTGACGGATATACCACCAGCCGTATTACAAGTCCATTATATCCTATGGAACTCGTAATACGGCTGGTGGTATATCCGTCACTTTACCGTCACTTTTGGGACGGATTAACACCTCCTCCAAAGTTGTAATAACCCCCTCAATCATTTTGCCCTTCACTCAAACTATCTTTTGTGATTCATTTAAAAACAGAGGACAAGAGATATTTTTCACTATCAAGGCACCTCTCCCTTCACTGCCCTGCTTTCCTCTCAAGTATGAAGACATTTCTTGTTTTACTTTCTAGAGACACTTCTGAATTTCACCTCTGGCTGCTTTCCATTTGCATTGTTTTTATATGTTTTACAGCCACTGAGTCTGAAATGGTAGGCAGGAGGACTGCCCAGCAAGTATGTCTGAGCGGGATCATGTCTGCTAGTGTGGGGAATCTCGGGTTATGCTTTTTAAGCAAAGCAACCCAAAGCAGGAACAACAGAATGCGAGCACCAGTTTTTTGCGAGGCTCTTGTTTAAATGCATCCTTGCACCAAAAGTTGACGGCTTTGCGATTTGCATAATTAGGCTTAAATTTTCTGTAATTTCTCATACTCACATGAAAGCAAATTGCACAAAATTTGCACACACCACCAAAAAGGAGATGCCTACTGCCTAAATTTGTAGGTATAGTAAGTATGTTCCTAGGGATCAGAGAGACTAACATGAATAAAAACATCACCTTAATTCAAACACCACTCACCTATGTGACAGATGGAAATTGTGACTTACCCAGTGTACATCTGTTCGTGGCATGAGACGCTGCAGATTCACATGCTTTGCACATCCCACCATCTAGTGTTGGGCTCGGAGTGTTACAAGTTGTTTTTCTTCGAAGAAGTCTTTTCGAGTCACGAGATCGAGGGACTCCTCCCCTTTCGGCTCCATTGCGCATGGGCGTCGACTCCATCTTAGATTGTTTTCCCCACAGAGGGTGAGGTAGGAGTTGTGTATTATAGTAATAGTGCCCATGCAATGGAGTAAATGTGTATGTACATAATGGTGTTTAAAGTGATATATTTACAAATTTACAAATGTTCAAGATCAACTTCGAAACGGCTACAGGCTCCCGGGGAGGCGGGTGGGCGCATGTGAATCTTCAGCGTCTCATGCCACGAACAGATGTATACTGGGTAAGTGACATTTTCCGTTCGATGGCATGTGTAGCTGCAGATACACATGCTTTGCATAGACTAGTAAGCAGTTATCTCCCCAAAAGCGGTGGCTCAGCCTGTAGGAGTTGAAGTTGTTTGAAATAAAGTTTGTAGTACTGCTTGTCCTACTGTGGCTTGTTGTGTTGTTAACACATCCACGCAGTAATGTTTTGTGAATGTATGAGGCGTAGACCATTTGGCTGCCTTGCATATTTCAGTCATTGGAATGTTCCCTAGAAAGGCCATAGTAGCACCTTTCTTCCTAGTTGAATGTGCCTTTGGTGTTATAGGCAGTTCTCTTTTTGCTTTGAGATAACAAGTTTGAATACATTTAACTATCCATCTGGCAATGCCTTGTTTGGATATTGGATTCCCTGTATGAGGTTTTTGAAAAGCAATGAACAGTTGTTTTGTTTTTCTTATTTGTTTTGTTCTATCAATGTGGTACATTAAAGCTCTTTTGATGTCTAATGTATGTAGTGCTCTTTCAGCTACCGAATCTGGTTCTGGAAAAAACACTGGTAGTTCTACTGTTTGATTTAAGTGAAACGGTGATATGACTTTTGGTAACAACTTTGGGTTAGTTTGTAAAACTACTTTATGCTTGTGTATCTGAATAAAGGGTTCTTGTATGGTAAATGCCTGTATTTCACTTACTCGTCTTAGAGATGTGATGGCAATGAGAAACGCTACTTTCCATGTTAAATATTGTATCTCACATGAGTGCATGGGTTCAAAAGGTGTGCCCATGAGTCGTGTTAAGACAATGTCAAGGTTCCACGAAGGAACTGGTGGCGTTCTTGGTGGAATAATTCTCTTTAGGCCCTCCATAAATGCTTTTATGACTGGGATCCTAAATAATGAAGTTGAGTGCGTAATTTGCAGATAAGCTGAAATTGCGGTAAGATGTATTTTATTGGATGAAAAAGCTAGCTTTGACTTTTGTAAATGCAGTAAGTAGCTTACAATGTCTTTAGCAGATGCGTGTAATGGTTGAATTTGATTATTATGGCAATAATAAACAAATCTTTCCCACTTATTTGCATAGCAATGTCTTGTGGTTGGTTTCCTTGCTTGTTTTATGACCTCCATACATTCTTGTGTAAGGTCTAGATGTCCGAATTCTAAGACTTCAGGAGCCAAATTGCTAGATTCAGTGATGCTGGATTTGGATGCCTGATCTGTTGTTTGTGTTGAGTTAACAGATCTGGTCTGTTTGGAAGCTTGAAATGAGGCACTACTGAGAGGTCTAGTAGTGTTGTGTACCAAGGTTGTCTTGCCCAGGTTGGTGCTATTAGTATGAGTTTGAGTTTGTTTTGATTCAATTTGTTTACTAGATACGGAAGGAGTGGGAGAGGGGGAAAAGCGTATGCAAATATCCCTGACCAGCTCATCCATAACGCATTACCCTGAGATTGATCTTGTGGGTACCTGGATGCGAAGTTTTGGCATTTTGCGTTTTCTTTTGTTGCAAATAGGTCTATTTGTGGTGTTCCCCATCTTTGGAAGTAAGTGTTTAGTATTTGGGGGTGAATCTCCCATTCGTGGATTTGTTGGTGATCCCGAGAGAGATTGTCTGCTAACTGATTCTGAATCCCTGGAATAAACTGTGCTATTAGACGAATGTGGTTGTGAATCGCCCAATGCCATATTCTCTGTGCCAGGAGACACAACTGTGTCGAGTGTGTTCCTCCCTGTTTGTTCAGATAATACATTGTTGTCATGTTGTCTGTTTTGACAAGAATGTGTTTGTGGCTTATTATGGGTTGAAATGCCTTTAACGCTAGAAATACTGCCAGTAGTTCTAAGTGATTTATGTGAAACTGTCTCTGCTGAGTGTCCCATTGTCCTTGGATGCTATGTTGATTGAGGTGTGCTCCCCACCCTATCATGGAGGCATCTGTCGTTATTACGTATTGAAGCACTAGGTCTTGGAAAGGCCGCCCTTGATTTAAATTTATATTGTTCCACCATTGAAGCGAGGTGTATGTTTGGCGGTTTATCAACACTAGATCTAGAAGTTGACCCTGTGCCTGTGACCATTGTGATGCTAGGCACTGTTGTAAGGGCCGCATGTGCAACCTTGCATTTGGGACAATGGCTGTGCATGAGGACATCATGCCTAGTAGTTTCATCACCATCTTGACTTGTATCTTCTGTTTTGGATACATGGCCTGTATTACATTGTGAAATGCCTGTACCCTTTGTGGACTTGGAGTGGCAATCCCTTTTGTTGTGTTGATTGTCGCTCCTAAGTATTGCTGTGTTTGACACGGCTGAAGGTGTGACTTTGTGTAGTTGAGTGAGAAACCTAGTTTGTGGAGGGTTTCTATGACATACTTTGTGAGTTGTGAACACCGTTCTTGCGTATTGGTTTTGATTAACCAATCGTCTAGGTACGGAAAGACATGTATTTGCTGCCTCCTGATATGTGCAGCCACTACTGCCAGGCATTTTGTAAAAACTCTTGGCGCAGTTGTTATCCCGAATGGCAACACTTTGAATTGGTAATGTACCCCTTGGAACACAAACCCTAAGTACTTTCTGTGTGAAGGATGTATCGGTATATGGAAGTATGCATCCTTTAGGTCTAGTGTTGTCATGCAGTCTTGTTGTTTGAGCAATGGGATTACGTCCTGTAATGTCACCATGTGAAAGTGATCTGATTTGATGTAGGTATTTAATGTTCTGATATCTAAAATAGGTCTTAGAGTTTTGTCCTTTTTGGGTATGAGAAAGTACAGCGAGTAAACTTCTGTTCCTCTCTGATGAATTGGTACCAGTTCTATTGCATCTTTTTGAAACAACGCTTGGATTTCTAGTTCTAGAAGATCCATGTGTTGTTTTGACATATTGTGCGTTTTCGGTGGGACATTTGGAGGGAATTTGAGAAATTCTATGCAATAACCATGCTGGATAATTGCTAGGACCCAAGTGTCTGTTGTTATTTCCTCCCAATGTTTGTAGAACTTGGTTAGTCTCCCCCCCCCACAGGTGTTAAGTGTTGGGGATTTGTGACGTCGAAGTCACTGCTTGTTTTGAGGAGTTTTGGGACTTTGGAACTTCCCTCTACTCTTTTGGAATTGGCCCCCTCTATATTGTCCCCGAAAACTTCCCCGCTGATATTGGCTCTGATAAGTGGGCCTTGTTTGTGAGGTTGAGGATTCTGTGCTTTGTCCTTGAAACCCCCCTCGAAACTGTGTTTTGCGAAATGTGCCTCTGCTCTGTGAGGAGTAGAGTGCGCCCATGGCTTTGGCCGTATCAGTGTCCTTTTTAAGTTTTTCGATAGCAGTGTCCACCTCCGGCCCAAACAACTGCTGTCCGTTAAATGGCATATTGAGCACGGCTTGTTGTATTTCCGGCTTGAATCCTGATGTACGAAGCCATGCGTGTCTCCTTATGGTCACTTCTGTATTTACTGTTCTAGCAGCTGTATCTGCTGCATCCATTGCCGAGCGTATCTGATTGTTTGAGATACTCTGTCCTTCCTCCACCTCCTGTTGTGCCCTTTTTTGGAACTCTTTGGGTAAGTGTTCAATGAAATGTTGCATTTCGTCCCAATGAGCCCTATCATATCTCGCCAGCAATGCCTGTGAGTTGGCAATGCGCCATTGGTTGGCCGCTTGTGCTGCAACCCTTTTCCCCGCAGTGTCGAACTTGCGACTCTCCTTGTCTGGAGGTGGTGCGTCTCCCGAGGTGTGTGAGTTCGCTCTCTTGCGAGCTGCCCCTACTACCACAGAGTCTGGTGTTAATTGCTGCGTGATGTACACAGGGTCTGTTGGCGGTGGCTTGTATTTCTTCTCCACCCTTGGAGTTATGGCCCTGCTCTTCACAGGCTCTTGAAACACCTGTTTGGAGTGTTTTAGCATTCCAGGTAGCATAGGGAGACTTTGGTATTGGCTATGTGTGGAGGATAGTGTGTTAAATAAAAAGTCATCCTCAATAGGTTCTGCATGCAGGGTGACATTATGAAACGCCGCTGCTCTTGACACCACCTGTGTGTAGGTTGTACTGTCCTCAGGTGGGGACGGTCTCGCTGGATAGCAGTCTGGACTGTTATCTGATACTGGCGCATCATAAAGATCCCATGCGTCGGGATCATCCTGACTCATTCCAGTATGAGTTGGGGACTGCATCAGTGGTGGAGTGGCTACCGGTGATGTGTGTGTTGAGTGTGGTGGAGATAGTGGCGGTGTTACTTGTCTTGCCACCTTTGTCTGTGGCTGCTTGTCTTTTTCTTGAAAGGCAAGTCTTCTTTTCATCCTAATTGGGGGAAGAGTACTTATCTTCCCTGTGTCCTTTTGGATGTGGAGCCTTCTCTGAGTGTAGTCTGGCTCCATTGACTCTAGCTCTTGTCCGAACCTATGTCCTTGCATTTGTGAGGACAGTCCCTGTACCTCGGTGTAGGAACTTGTTTTCGGTTCCGAGGCCGGATGTTTCGGAATGGAAACTTTTTCGGCAGTCTTTTTCGGCTCCGACGACACTTTTTTAATTTTCGGCGTTCCGGTCTCTCGGTGCCGACTCGTTTCGGTGCCGCCCTCTCGGTGCCGAACTTGCTCTGACCCGCTGTCTCGGGGTCGAGTCTGCTCTGTGCCGGTATCTCGACCGGAGTCGGATGTCTTCGACACATGCGTGCCCTTTTTCGGCGCCGATGATCGGTCACCTATTTTTCGGGTTAAGCCATGGCCTGCTGGTGGTGGCGTTCCCTGGGCTTTAGTGGTCGTTCCGTGAGTTTTGTGTGTCGACGTCTTACTCACGGTTTTTGGCGTCTGTTCGGGATCGACCTCGTCCGAGTCCGAATCCTCGATGGAGAAGGTTTCTTCTTCCTCCTCTAAGTGTTTTTGTCCTGTCGGCGCCGACGCCATCTGTAGTCTTCTTGCTCTTCGGTCTCTTAATGTCTTCCTCGACCGAAACGCTCGACAGGCTTCACAAGTATCTTCTTTGTGTTCTGGAGACAAACACAAGTTACAGACCAGATGCTGATCTGTATATGGATATTTGTTGTGACATTTGGGGCAGAAGCGGAATGGGGTCCGTTCCATTAGCCTTGAAGAGACACGTGGTCGGGCCGACCAGGCCCCGACGGGGGATCAAAAACCCCAAAGGGCCACCGGAGCTCTTCAAAATTCGGTGTCGATCTGTTGTAACTAACCCGAAACCGAACGCAAACAATACCGTCGAATTTTCCGAGATTCTAACTATCTTTCCTAACCGAAACGCAGAGCGAAAAAGAACACGTCCGAACCCGATGGCGGAAAGAAAACAATCTAAGATGGAGTCGACGCCCATGCGCAATGGAGACGAAAGGGGAGGAGTCCCTCGATCTCGTAACTCGAAAAGACTTCTTAGAAGAAAAACAACTTGTAACACTCCGAGCCCAACACTAGATGGCGGGATGTGCAAAGCATGTGTATCTGCAGCTACACATGCCATCGTTCACTCAGATACACAATGCTTCAGACCAGTGCTGTATTTGTAAAAACAAATAAATCAAAGTAAGTGCATGGGCTTCAGGTTTTTCTTAGGACCTAGTGCTACTGAGTGACAATGTTGTTGACATGAGGTGGAATAAAACCAGGGATGCCATGGTTTGTACCACCTCATGTCCCTTTCTCACAACACATTACACCAGCGGCGGCTCCTTCGCAATGGCCAAGGAGCGTCACTCCCCTGGCTAAGAGCCAGGAGCTGTAAAATAAAACAATATTTAATTATTGTTTAATTTTACAGCTGCTGGCTCAGCCAGCAGCATGTGCAGGGATGGGCGGGGCTGGGTCACAGGAGGGGGGAGATGGGAGGGGGTGGAGGAGAGAGTGCACCTAAGTGCGCATGTGTGTTTGGCTGGCCTTCTTAGGCCGGCCAAACACACATGCGCAGTTAGGTTTCTGCAACCCGGCTGTGTTGAGCAGCCGGGGTCGAGAAACTGCACAGACCCCAGGGTTGTGTCTGAGTGGCAGTCTGAGCCGCTCAGACAAATCCTGACGCTGCTTTCATGCTAGGTTTAGCATAAGAGCAGCACCAGGATTGCTGGGAAGCCTGTGCTGGTGAATGCTAGGACACCAGAGGAGGAGCGCGAGGCGGCCGACGGTGTCAGTGAAGGTACGTTTTTTTAGGGTTTTTAAAAATATATATTTTTTCCCCCCTTCCCCCATCCACCCGCCCGTTGCGCCCCTTGAGATTTGCGGCACCTGCCACTGCATTACACCCTGCATCTGCATCTCACTCATGAAGGTTTTCATCTCTGCGTTCTCCCTTTGTTACTGTCCCTTTCTCCTTCTTTTTGCCTTTATCTCGCTTGCTCTGAGTCAAAGTCTAATGATGAAAAATAAGTCCCCATTTCCAAAAATGCATGCCAGTGGCAACCGCTTGCAACCAAAAGCACAAAGTAGCACTGCCTTAGCACAGCACACATGACACCAGCAACTGGGTTGACAGGGCGAGGCCTTGAAGGCCAACCTACCTACTGCTCTCCTTCCAGCGCCTTGCTCATTCTCAGACTGAGATCGAGGGAACTACTCTCTGGAAGGCTCTAGAGTATTCATACTCTCATCTTACAACCACTCCAGTTTTCACTGCTGGTGCTCTCTCCCACGCTCACAAAGCACTGCACAACACCGGACCAGAATACCGCAACAGACGGCTCTCCTTCTACACCCCGACCCGGCATCTCCGCTCCGCCGCCCTCGCAACCGTCCCATGCATCCGCAGAACTACAACCGGCGGCAGATCATTCTTGCACCTCGCCGCCAAGACGTCGAACACTCTTCCCACCCACCTGGTCAGACCAAAGACCTCCTTACCTTCAGGAGACCTCTCAAGACCTGGCTGTTCAAGCAGTAGCAACGCCTCCCCACCCACCTCAGCGCCTTGAGACCCTCATGGGTGAGTAGTGCGCTTTACAAATTCCTGATTGATTGATTGCTGATTTGCCCCATTTCAGAGACAATTTAAGGCATGGGTAAAGTGGGCTCGGGCTCAGGGCCCCAGCTTTCCAGACCCTGTTATACATATTGTTTTAAATACCGTTTTCCTTTAAGTTATTTTTAACGTGGGTGCAGTGTAAGAGTCTATTTACATACATTGTGCAGAGAAATGCTGTGTTTATGTTTCATGCAGCATCCATAAACAAATTATTTTAGAACAAAACAGAACCTCACATGAGAAATAGGAGGTTGACACAGAGATTATTTGCAGTAATATTAGCGAGCTGCTGTTAAATTACAACATTGAAAACACACATCACTATCTGCAAACACATTTAGAATTTGGACCAGTGTGTCTGTGCACTGTCGAAAAAGCTGAAACTGGTTCATAAATTCAAAGCTGTTCTGAAAGGGGGCCCCAAAAATATTTTTGGCCATGGGCACCCAAAATCCTTAAAATGTCCCTGCCCCATTTGTTCCTGATTGCCTCAATCTTCCTTCAAAAGATGCATTTTTAGGTGACTCACGGGCTCGCAAAAGTTGCCAACCAGAGGCTTGCAGATAAGGTGTCATAGCCAATGTGTCACAGGCCCTAGTGGGAGGAAAGAAATGGGCCCCCTGGCTGCTGTTTGAGTTACAAATCCAGCAATATTCCGGGTTCAGTGGGCCCCTCAGGCCTCTGAGACCCGGTGCCACTGCAGCTGCTGCACCGATTGAAGCTAAACCCCCCTCCTCCTCCCCCCCCCCCCCCCCCCGGCCTGTGGGGAGACCGCCCTACAGAGGCTGAAGGAATGACGCTGAACAGGCGACAACTCTAAAAACACGGATAGAATTAAGAGTTGGCGCTATGGAATGTTTGCCCAGTGCCACGAGGCACCGTACAAGACAACAACACATAAATATGCAGCTGTGTTCCGGAAGAAGCATTTGACGGGAACTGTGCTCAGAGACGCTATAAAGGCACTTTGGCTGATGCAGGAAGTGTACAGGTCACAGGAAATATTGTGACGAGGCTGTTTCCACATATCCCGTATAAATCAACATTTTTTACATTCCTTATCGGATTCTTTCCCCTTCCTCACATCCGCTGTAGCCTGTTCCCTCTGGCTGTATACACTGGAGCTGCGCTGATGACAAGTGAGGAGAGTTCGAGACGCTTTGGCGCCATTTCTCTGCCTGGCTCGATGAACAAAGAAGTGAAGTTGTGACGCATTTTCGTTTTTATGGCAGCAAACGCAGACAAGAAAAATGTTTGAAAGTTGCCAATCCCTCTCACAGCAATACATCACACCTGGAAGTTGCTCGAACTTTGTAACCCAAGCCAGACCTCCCTTCGAATCTTCGCCCGGGTCCTTCTTTGCTTTCTTCTGATTGAGGCCCCATTTTCCTGTTTTTACAGATTTTTAAAGATAAGTACTGACAGAAAACACGTGTTGCATGAAGTGGAGTGTCCTACACAAGATCACATTCACACCCCATTCTTAGCAGCCATTAAATAAAACACATTCATTAGATAGAACCTTTAAAACCACCATCACCAAGAATTCTCTGAGAGCATAATCCTATCTACCTCTTCAGTGCATAATAAAACTACTTTTGCACATCACACTTGAGAAACAGTGCACATGCCATGGTCCATGGTGACACACCTTTCACACCGGCAACCATAATTATTTCCTGTCCCTTTACTCAGTGGTGGCTCCTATGCCATGGCGGAGGAGCCCCCTCCCTTCTCCCCAGTAAGCCAGCAGCAACCGATGAAAATCCTTTAACAATGAAAAGATAACCAACAAAGTTTATCATCCTTTCATTGTTAAAGGGGCAGGGCATTGGGGATGATGGGACGAGGGGAGTGCACTGTGCACTCCCCTCATTGCGCATGATTGTTTGGCTGGCCGTCTTGGGCCGACCAAACACACATGCGCACTGTGGTCTCTCCAGCCGGGCACTGTGTTGCCGGGCTGGAGAGAGCCTGCACAGGCTCCCAGTCTGCCTGGGAATGCCCTGGCTGGACACTCCCAGCCAATCCTAACGCTGCTCAGAGCAGCCTCAGGATTGGCTGCAGGGCAGGCTGGGAGCATGTGCCTGCCTGCTGCGGACACGGAGGAGTGGCGGCGCGGAGGTAAGTTTTTTTTTTTCCTCCATTTAAAAAAAAAAAAAAAAACATTTTTAAACCCCTACCACAACACTCCCCCTTCGTGCTGCCCCACCCCTAATAACCCCCACGAGCCACGACTGCCTTTAGTCAAATGGCCGCACGAGTACTGCCAAACCACTCATACCATTATGAGCCTCTCTTCGATGCCCCTCCGTGCACATCTTATAATGAAGAGCTGCTGCACTACCTAATTGGTACAAACAACTGCTACCCTACCTGGCCTAAACTCACCATCTCAGCCAAGGCAGCATACAAGGCCACAACACAGCACAACCCACAATCAAGCTGGGCAAAACAAAAAAGGGCCACGCAACAAGTCTTCTCAAGATGTGCTCCCGGTATCTGGAATGACATCCAGGAACAATACGGCTTGCTCCTTCACTTCTCCAGGTATGGAGAGAGCTAGAAACTAAGCTTTCCAGTGACCACTTCTTTCCCAGCCGATAACAAAACTCCCAGACACTTTTTCCAAAGTGGGCACATCACGAACAGAACTCCCCTGGTCATTTAACTCCCCATTTCCACTTTTGTATAGGATTCTGAAATGTTCCCCAGTAGTCTTTCATATCTACAGCGCTATGTTGCCCCTTAGCTATGCTTCAGCACGTGCCTACATGACCCTGTCTCGGCACTCGGACACTCCAGCAACCTAAGCATACCTGAGTAGCTCGAGGGCTCATGTTATCTGAAAGAGCCCACAGACACAATGGATACGTGAAGGCATGTCTCCTATACATTGGGATTCCATGGGCTCGCAGCCAGAGTGTGACCACTAAAAAGAATTTGGCTTTAGTCTAGTTTAGTCACCTCCTTGAAGAAGTCATAAAAGGTATGAAATGTTAAACACTTGGCATGTTATATGTTATAGGTTCAGAAAGGTAACCTACATTTAGTATATTCCAATACTGAAAAATGGCTCCATGAATTAATAAAAAAGTACTTAAGAGTGCTTAGAAACAAGTTTATAGAGTGGATAATGGAGTTCACACTACAAATGGTGTATGTCAATTTATATCTAGCTGCAGCCATTCAGTATATTTAGAAATACATCTGGTCTAAAATCGTAAAAAAGTATTTTAGCAAAGCCTCACAAACAGAACACACTTCCCATCTCCTGAAAGTTTCAGCTTGTTGGCACCAATGCCCAACAGGCAACTACGTCCACGTTCCACTGCACCAACGGGGCGTTGGGACTGAGAGGGTACCCGAACAGCGTGGCTGCGGTCTGGTCTCTGTGTGTTTGGCAGGTCAGAGCTTCATAGACGCAGCTGCAAAACGGGCCCACAGCAATTACATCTTTTAGTTCACATTTTTCTTTGCCAGTTCAGTTGCATAACGAGAGACCCAGGCAGCAAGAAATCTGTTTTGAATGCCTTTTCTCTGACTGAGGACATTTTAGGAACCAAACAATTGTGGGCGCTGGGCAGATCAGGGCCTGTTCTAATCCTCCCCAACTACCTTTCTTGTAAGTCTGTGTCAGTGTGAGACACAGTGGTACCCCCACAGCGGGGTGTTTTTGTTATCAATCAGGGTTTGAAGTAAGTCTCCAGAGGTACCATGCATTGCATACCTTACAATCACCATAAACACCCCGCAGTGTGATAAAAGCCTGCACATCCCCATATGCACTACGTCATACCAGAGAGAATACATTCTGCTCTTTACCTTGATCTAGGCTGTGCCACATGCCCAGCACCCTGAAATATGCAACACACCAAGCATAACCTACCATACCCTGTAAAAAAGTGCAACACAGTCTACATACTAAAACATGCCCTGCACGCAGAATCGTGGTGAACATTGTGACACATACCATGAACACCATACAGTGCCCCATGTCCTGCATCATGAACTGTGCTGTACGGGCTTCAATGGATGGAGAGCAGGTCCCCCGATTTTCACAGTTTGGTTGCCCAAATTATCCGGGAAATCTATCCGGGAAATCAGCACAGTTTCTAATAAAGTCTTGGCAGAGCTAGGGTCACGGCCTGCTGGCAGCTGGGCAGACAGGGGTGCACAGCGGGTGGCCTTTGTGAGAAGTGTTTCCATGTTGTCTGTGATAATCACCAAGGTGCGGTTAGCGTGTTATGCAACGATGTGTTTAGCAGTGTGATGCATGTGGAAGTGGGAGAAATCAACCCACATTTTTCCAGTTTGTTATATGCTGGCAGCTCCACAGGGGCAGCTCCTCTGCAATGGCGGAGAAGAGTCGCCCTCTGGCCAAGAGCCAAGAGATGACAAATAAAAACAATAGTTCTGCTGTCGTTTTATTGTTCATCTGCTGGCTCAGCCAGCAGTACAGGGAGGGGTGGGGCTGGGCCACGGGAGGTGGGAGGAGGGGAAGAGGAGAGAGCGCACACAGTGCGCATGTGTGTTTGGCCAGCTGTCTCAGGGCGGCCAAACCCACATGCACACTTAGGTTTCTCCAGCCCGGCTGTTCACACAGCCGGGCTGGAGAAACTGCACTGTCCCCAGGGCTGTGTCTGAGCGGCAGTCACTGCCGCACAGCCCAATCCTGATGCTGCTTTCATGCTAGGTGTTGCATGAAAGCAGCGCCAGGATTACTGGGGAGCCTGTGCTGGTGTCCCAGTGAATGCTGGGACATCAGACGGGGAGCGAGATGGCAAAGGCGGTAGGAGGCAGCTGGAGGCGACTGGAATGGTGAAAAAGGTAAGTTAAAAAAAACAAGTATTTATTTTTCCCCCCGTTCTAGTTGTCCTCCCGCCCCCACTTGACATTTGTGGTGGCCACTGCTGCAGCTCTGATTAGCTGTGCAGCTTGCTTTATTGTGTTAGTGGTTTATCTTTTATATTGTTGATCCAGTTTCTCAGGCTGGCTGTGGCTGAAGGCAGTCCACTAGGTGGTCTTCTAGATCAGGGAGAGGTACCAGGTGTGGACAGAGAGTGAGAGGGTGATCTTCCCAGATAGACTGTGATACACTCCTCCTTTATTTGATTGACATAATGAGATGTCAGTTGAAGAGATCTGCTAAGATGGACCGCGTTATCTTTTTTGTTTTTATAGGATGTCCACACATCCACATCTCTATTACGAGCACCCTTTAAAACTATTTGTATGCGCTGGGCATAAATACATTCTTATGTTGAGCAGTGTACCAAAATCTGCAAATGCATCAGATCCCTTATGCCAATATACATGTCGTACATAAAGACCCGTCCATTTGTCAAGTGTGAGTCCCTAAACAGACATGCAGCACTTAAGCATTATTGTAATCTCCAATGAGAATGTTTTTGTCTAAGCTCATTTGAGCTTTCTTTATTTGCATTTTCCTGGAATTTGGACTGCTCTCCTTCTGGCCCTTAAATTGGGGATTTCTGGTTAGATTATGAGTATTGGTTTAAGGTTTCAGGGTTTTCCTTACAGATTTATGTTTAGGCATAGGGAGCATAGGTTTAGAATTTAGTTAGAATGTTTAATTTTAAAATTAAGTGTGTGGATTTAGCTATGGTGGTAGAGGGTTAAAATAAATAGTTTAGACTTCACCTTAATGGTTGAGTGTTAAGCGTTGGGAGTTTAAGCCGAGTGAGGTTTAGGTGAAGGTTTCCATTTCCTGGTTTAGATCCAATGTGGGCTTGGTGTTAAGGTTTTATGTTTAGGGGCTTAGTAATAGGTTTTAAGCTGAGGCAAAAAAAATTAGGCTAGGCTTGATGTGAGCTTTTAGGCTTAGACTCAGTTTTAGTAATTGAGGTTTATAAGTAATGCCAATATGTGTGACATTTTTTGTTCTTGATAAACTCTGTCTGTCTGGGAGCACAAGTCATAAGCTGAAGCATTTGATGGGGTATTAAATGCCTCTGAGAGGCACCTCCAGCCTCAGCATGACTGGTGGATGTAAGAATATGGATGCCGCAAATGGTACACTACTCTCCCTGACTACATTCCGTGTGCAGTGCCCATATGAATGGGTGACATGTATTTCCCTTTTTCTTCTCTGATCAGTTCTCCTTGGTTGCATCTGTGCCATCTGGCCGGTTACTACCACACGCTCTTATGCGAACCATTGACTGTTCATCAGCAGTGCTTAAATTGTGCCGGTGGTTGCTGGTGGTCGACACAAGCACTCATGTATAGTGACAAAGGGAGATAGCAGGGATGAAAATGAGACTGCAAGAGAGAAATAAAGAGACAGCAAATGCAGGGTGGTGGAAAAAAAGAACATGAAGTGGAATCAGTTGAGAAATTCTTAGCGATGACCATCCTGGCATCTGACAGCGGGGGCCTCCTAAGTAAAACTTGGTGATCCTGCACTTATGTTTTTCACAAATTAAGCACTGTCACCAAGAACAGACCTGCACTTCTTTACCTGCTTCGGGTGAAGATTATCCCCTCAAATATTCACCCTGCCATTGCTTGTACACAAAGGCTCACTGGTGCCCACACCACTCAGTGCTCCTCTGCAGTGTGTGAGATGCTCTGTGTTTGAAGGTGAACCTCAAAGAGATAAAAGGGGGTTTATCAATCTAAACAGCAGATTAGCCAAGGGAAAGCCGAAGGACATCTCTTTGTTTTTATGCCCTTTTGTGACTTTGTCATCAGAGAAGTTCTCATTAATATTTCCTGTTTCATTTTCTCTTCTTTCCACAGGCCCTACTTTGAACTCAAGGCAAAGTACTACCTGCAGCTGGAGGTGCGTGGACAAGGAGTGTTTGTTCCCTGGTCTGTGTTGCAAGGGCTTGGGTTTGCATCGATTGGTTTGTTTCAACAAGAATAAATCAGCAAGTAGGGACATGAGAAAATCAGGGAGGATTGTCCAAAGTTGGTGAACTATTACATTCTGCCACCATGGGTCACATCAGTGGGGTGCATTAATTCTTGTTTTTTATTATACCAAATCGAACACATTATCTTAGTGTCAGTACAAGGAGTGCAGAATTATTAGGCAAATGAGTATTTTGACCACATCATCCTCTTTATGCATGTTGTCTTACTCCAAGCTGTATAGGCTCGAAAGCCTACTACCAATTAAGCATATTAGGTGATGTGCATCTCTGTAATGAGAAGGGGTGTGGTCTAATGACATCAACACCCTATATCAGGTGTGCATAATTATTAGGCAACTTCCTTTCCTTTGGCAAAATGGGTCAAAAGAAGGACTTGACAGGCTCAGAAAAGTCCAAAATAGTGAGATATCTTGCAGAGGGATGCAGCACTCTTAAAATTGCAAAGCTTCTGAAGCGTGATCATCGAACAATCAAGCATTTCATTCAAAATAGTCAACAGGGTCGCAAGAAGCGTGTGGAAAAACCAAGGCGCAAAATAACTGCCCATGAACTGAGAAAAGTCAAGCGTGCAGCTGCCACGATGCCACTTGCCACCAGTTTGGCCATTTTTCAGAGCTGCAACATCACTGGAGTGCCCAAAAGCACAAGGTGTGCAATACTCAGAGACATGGCCAAGGTAAGAAAGGCTGAAAGACGACCACCACTGAACAAGACACACAAGCTGAAACGTCAAGACTGGGCCAAGAAATATCTCAAGACTGATTTTTCTAAGGTTTTATGGACTGATGAAATGAGAGTGAGTCTTGATGGGCCAGATGGATGGGCCCGTGGCTGGATTGGTAAAGGGCAGAGAGCTCCAGTCCGACTCAGACGCCAGCAAGGTGGAGGTGGAGTACTGGTTTGGGCTAGTATCATCAAAGATGAGCTTGTGGGGCCTTTTCGGGTTGAGGATGGAGTCAAGCTCAACTCCCAGTCCTACTGCCAGTTCCTGGAAGACACCTTCTTCAAGCAGTGGTACAGGAAGAAGTCTGCATCCTTCAAGAAAAACATGATTTTCATGCAGGACAATGCTCCATCACACGCGTCCAAGTACTCCACAGCGTGGCTGGCAAGAAAGGGTATAAAAGAAGGAAATCTAATGACATGGCCTCCTTGTTCACCTGATCTGAACCCCATTGAGAACCTGTGGTCCATCATCAAATGTGAGATTTACAAGGAGGGAAAACAGTACACCTCTCTGAACAGTGTCTGGGAGGCTGTGGTTGCTGTTGCACGCAATGTTGATGGTGAACAGATCAAAACACTGACAGAATCCATGGATGGCAGGCTTTTGAGTGTCCTTGCAAAGAAAGGTGGCTATATTGGTCACTGATTTGTTTTTGTTTTGTTTTTGAATGTCAGAAATGTATATTTGTGAATGTTGAGATGTTATATTGGTTTCACTGGTAATAATAAATAATTGAAATGGGTATATATATTTTTTTGTTAAGTTGCCTAATAATTATGCACAGTAATAGTCACCTGCACACACAGATATCCCCCTAACATAGCTAAAACTAAAAACAAACTAAAAACTACTTCCAAAAATATTCAGCTTTGATATTAATGAGTTTTTTGGGTTCATTGAGAACATGGTTGTTGTTCAATAATAAAATTAATCCTCAAAAATACAACTTGCCTAATAATTCTGCACTCCCTGTAGGTGTCCCTGGTGCAGTGTTCCCTCATCAACATTTAAGCATATAACTTATGGACAATTTTAGAAATATCTGTTGGAGAAGCCACAGTTGAGGGGCCAGGTATCCTGGCCTTCGTCGAACCTGTTATTTACATAAACACACACACAAGATTCCATGTTTACCCTGTTTTTTTTTTATTACATATTTCCCTCATCAGTTTAATACTTCTGTTTGTGAATCTATGAAAAGGTATTTAAATGGTCCTAAAATCCTGCAGCGTTGTTGGTATTTTCTTTTGTGTGGGAGGTGTCAGCAGGTTTTTCTTTAAACTCAAATCTTACTTCATTTCCCAAACAGAAGTGCTTATCTTTAAATGAAGTTTCGTTTTTGTTCCCCATCCAATATGAAAAATATTGGTTCAAAAAGAAAATGAACAGTGCAAGTGTCTCGTTTGCGCTGTGGAAATTAGGATATAGAGTAATTTCAGAGAAATTGTCACAAAATAGCATAAAACATTAAAAAGTAAGCATCGAAAGATGTGTGTAAAGATTTGCGTTTTTAACGTTTTTGTGGTTAAAAAAAGTCACAGTTTACTCGAAGAGCCAAAAATTAATTTTTTCTTCTGTTGAACTACAGTGGGAGAAAGAAGGCGGGCAGAGGTAAAAAACACAGATGATAAAAAAAATAAGCAAACAGATGGACTGCATTAATGACAACAATTCACCAACGCAAAACACAACATAATAAGCCTCCTCCTAGTCAGCAGGTCTGGCGTTGGCTGACAGCCTTTTGGCTGTGCCAATCCCTGCTTTGTTATGGGTTTTGGGTTTGCAAAATGTTATTGTTGGGAGGGCTATGTGGCCCTTGTAAATCCAAAAAAAAAAAAAAAATTGGTTAAAAGCCAAAATATATCTTTTGTTGCTTGGGTAGAATGCCGTCACTCATAGTGAATGTAGCCAATGGCATAAGTGGGCTGACTCATTGCCTCATGCTGTATCCTGTACTGAGCAGAACAAGCATTGGCAAAGGCAATTTGTCTCTCCTATGAGACAAGAGCTATTGCCTATGTTAATATTTTCGTGCCATGTTGGACAACAGCACAGCTGCAGCATCGCTGAAAGCTAAAAAAAAGAAAAAGTGCTATTACACTGTTAGCACTTCTTTTTTTAAATTGAGGGAGGAAGGGCAGAGTTTAAGACAATTTAGAGGACAGGTGGAGGCGTAAACTTGGACAACAGAAGGTGTAGAGGAAAAGAAACACTATGATCAGGCCAGCAGCTCCCGCGTCACAGCGTTGTGCTTTTTTTTGTTATGCGAGGTGGCTGGGGCAAGTAACAACGGTTGGAGGGTGGAAGGGCAGTGTCCAAGCAATGCAGGCGAAGGAGGGCAGGCGAGGGCAAGCAACAACGGACAAAGGGTGGATGGGCGGTGTCCAAGCAATGCAGACGAAGGGGGGCAGGTGAGGGCAAGCAACATGAGCTCTCCTTTAACACAGACAAGGAAGGACAGATGGTCAGCTGGATTTACTTCCACATATTACACCCACAGAGAGTAAAAATACGCAGGAATAAAAGGGTTTCCAACTGCAACGTCACCTTTTGGGACTCCCTTGGAGTTGGAAACCCAGTCATTTACATGCTTAAGTTAAATCTCCCCTTCAATGAATCTGTCCCATTTTATTTGTGACCCCATCTGCCTTGCAAAAGTTCAGAATCATAGCCCTTTTTAATGTGTCCACAGCATGGACGAATTCAAGGTCTCAGCAGAAGTGACATCACCTGACATTTGACCTTCGATGGAATCATATGGTTGATCCTATGTCCCGCTCTAGCCCATGACCCTCCCAACTTCCCTCTATTTTTTACTTGGAGGGTAGGAGAAGGGCAGAATACAAGCAGTAAATTTGAGTCTTAGGGCCAGATGTACGTACGTTTTGGATTTAGAGTTCCTAATTGCGATTCTATGTGTATCGCAATTTAGAAATCACAATTTAAAATCTTCAAAGCTAGTTTGAGTTTCATTTGCGATTCTCAAAAAGATCTACCTCATTAATATTCTTGAGGTAGGTCTAGCTTTGCGACCCACTGGGAATCGCAACAAATCACAGAGATGGTGGTCTGCTGGGGTCAGCAGACCACCATGTCTGTGATTGCTTTTAATTAAAGCAATCTTTTTTTTTTTTTTTTTTTTTTAAATGCAAACCATTTGCCTTAAAGGAAAACTGCCTGTGTTTATTACACAGTAAATGTAAAGTTTTCTTTTCATATTTAGGGTTCGAGCCTGCGCTAGCATGAGCTTGCGCATTTGTTTCGCTTGCAAGCCACTTCAGTAGTTAGAAAAGGGCTTGGAGCACCGTCCATGTCACGTCAGTGACTTTCATTGGTTCGTGGGCCTGCCTTTTAAAATCTGCTTGCTTTCATTAATGTAAGGCATGCATACGTCATGCCTTTTCCGGTGGTTAGCCCTCCTTGAGCGCAGCAACCAAGTACTGAAAACATACAAGGCTCGCTGTTTTCCATCCAGTTTGTGGACTACCTTTTATCTTTTTTCACAGCGCGATTACGCTGGGCAGAAGTCGAGCGCTTTGCATGACATCGATCCTGTTACATAGTTAATTGCACTTTTGCCGGTTACGTAGATAATTGCACTTTTGCTGATAGGTTTCACTACGAGTGAACTGTAGCAGCGCAATTGCGCTCTTTTTTTCCATTTAATGTGGCAAGAAAACGGTTAGGAGTTTACAACTGCTAATAGCTCTAACTCGGAGAAATGCGAGACCCGTTGCATTGCAAACGCTTGTTTAAGAGAAGGCAGTAGTCCGTGGAACCACTGCCTGCTCTGAAAAAATGCTGGGGCCCCCATTCACAAAGGGGAAGGGGTCCCTTGGCGATCCCTTCCCGTTTGCGAATGGGTTACTACCAGCTTGAAGTTGATGGTAACTGCGATTGTTTTGTGACCTCATTCATGGTCGCAAAACAATTATACATGCCATTGTGACTTGCTATTTGGAAGGGACGCCCTCCGCATTCCCCATTCAAATAGTGACTTGCAGACCTATTTTGCGATTCAGTAAATAGATGACCGAATTGCAAAATAGCATTGGTACATACCAAAATACTATTTTCTGCTCGTAAACGGCCCAATTCTGTGAATCGGGCCGTTTGCGAGCAGAAAATAAATACGTACATCTGGACCCCTTTTTATTTTCTGTTCATGCTGCTACCTTGCTGACCTTAAGATCCCAGGTAGCAACATGAAGCACCAAAGTGACAGAACCTGCTACCCAATGGCTACCCCTAATTGACATCAATGGATCCCAGGCACCTTGGTGCAGCTAGCCTTTGTCTGGCTGCATAGGCTTGTCCTGATGGTCTGCCCATGTTTTCATGTTAAATAATGGCAATTTACCAGCACTGTGTGACACCAACGTGCAGTATACATTTTGTTTTAACGTGTTTCCTGATCTGCCTATTTCCTCAATGTTAAAACTTTTGTTGTTTGCATCTACAGAAGAACAAACCCTTTCACGCACTTTTGCTGATTCACGTGTGCTGTGATTCACAAACGATTCCAGGCACACTGCTCAAAAGGTGCAACAGTCACAATGTTCCCAAGAGTACTCCTGCAATTCAATTTAAGTCCATTTTCACATGAGCAGATGTACATGTATATTTGCTCATGTGAAATCTCACTTGATGACCTTCCTTTTCTTGTTTTTTCCATAGGAAAATATTTTTTCATGTATAGAAACCCATCCCCTGACATATATACCATTTTGGAGGTGATCTTCCGATTCTGACCCTTGCGAACAGATTTGCTCCTTACTCTGGTAGCTGTAAACCTCTGACACTTTGCATGGTGTAAATGAGAAGAAAATGTGTTTGTGAATACCATCAAAGTCACAAGAGCTTGGGTATCTGAAAACATGCTAGGGCATCCTGGCTCTGGAACGCCCACTTCACAACGTAGTGGCATTACATTATATGTACATTCATTTATTTACAAAAGTAAATTCTCTTTTTTTGAGTATAGAAACATGAATTTTCACTTGTATATCATCCATTTATAAATCAAAGTCCAACTTAAAAACACAGAAGGCTTTTATGATTCAGAGTCCAGAGTGTTTGATAAAATTTGTCTGTGATCAGTTAGGGGGCCATGCTTAAATGTCGTATCAAGGGAGTCTTGCTGGTCTTAATCATGAGACACAGTGGTCCACAGTGGGAACTGAATTTAGAAGCGTAGGTGGAGGGAAATTTCCCAAATACCCTGGGGAGAGCAGCAGTGTTTCACTTTCCACAAAAAAGTCTCACAAATTCTTGTTAGAGATAAAAAAAGGGCAGCATGAAGATCAAAATTTTTCTTCTTTTTTTCCAATTAGCAATTGAAGAAACTGGTGGATGACCTTCAAAGTAAACTATCGCTGGCCAAAGGAGAGTACAAAATGGCCCTCAAGAACCTGGAGATGATCTCTGACGAGATCCATGAGAAGAGGCGCTCCAGCCTCATGGGCCCGAGAGGACGCGGGGTGGGCGCAGAAGGCAGTAACGTCTCAATCGAAGATCCAAGCATCAGCAAACTTGAGCCCGACAGTATATCCAGTAGGTAGACCGCAAGCATGTCCTGAGCCGCTTGTAAAGTATATCTGTCTTTAGCCAGCTCTACGGTCCATTGTTATGGTTACAGAAAAGGTGGTGTGGGTACTATGTACTGCTTCACTGTTATACCCATATATTGCATGTATTATATCGCATGACAATAATATCTTGTTTATACATCCATCTAACCACCACATTGCAAGTGTAGGTGGAGGCAATAATAGTAATTATATATTTACCTTGTGATGTAGTGGTAGATGTTGTAGTGGATGCAGTATTATTGCTGGTCAATATTATTGACAGTGACATAAGCCCTCATTAAGACCATGGTCTACCGCAGTGGCGACGGCTACCAAAAGACCGTTGTCGCAGCGACCAGCCATCCGCCTTATTATGACCACAGCCGGATTTCCGTCACAAGAAGGGCTGAAATCCGGCTGTGGCCTTGCTGGCGGATGGTGGTAAGGTGGTGCTGCTACCACCAGCAGCGCCACACCAGTAGACTGCCACCAGCCGTATTATGACAAATAATACGGCCTGGCGGTGTTCTGCTGGCGGCGCTGCTGGTGGTAGCAGCGCCCCGTCCCATGCCCTGCCGGAAGACCCCCTGGATCCAGGTGAGTGGTGTTTCCGACAGGGGAGGGGGGTGTTATGTGTGGGTGTGTGTGTGTGTGCATGGATGTGTGAGTGCGTGCGTGTATGTTTTGATGTGTGTGCGTGGATGAAATTTGCATGGATTTGTAAACCCTGACTAACATTTTCCATTGTGGCTACGCCAAAAAAGTGATGCAACCACTACGCAAAATGTTAGCAAATCTGTACCCTGGGCCATAGTCTTCTGAATTTTCGTTGGCCGGCACTGCAGCCTAAACCCACAGCTCAAACTACTCACAAGCTTAATTAGTCACAAAGGCGAAAAGTGATAAGGACAAATATTTCTTGTTTGTTTGGCTGAAGGCAGCTGTTGAAAGAACATCTGATTAAGGGATTGATGCCAAGTCATGCATACAATGTGCAATCTCTCCTTCCGTCTCATTGACGTCCCATTGAAACGAATACCAGGAAAGTGACTGCTCTCTTGAACCAGGCATTTTCTTCGTTGTCGCTTCGTACAAAGATTCTTGCATTGCTAGAAGCACAATGAGTTTCGTGTCCTACTGGAAGGGCAGCTGTCCCTCATTTGAGCTGCTTCAATGCGTCTGCCCGACAAATATCAAGGTGCATATCATCCGTAGTCTTTGCCATTTGGGTAATTGACTGCCTACTGCACAAGCCTGTCTTGTGAACGCCTTGCTGAACTCTACTGTGGTCATTTGGCATCATATGTTTGAATTGGCCTATTGGGTGTAGCAGATTACAGAATAATCTTGTTGGCCTGTGTCAGAGGAAACCGGTACTGGTCCACTGTGAGCCTGTTCATCCTCTGCATACTTGTTTATAGCTTGAGCCTAGGCAGAGCGCAAGCGCTGTCTCTCGACATGTTGTAATCTACATCTGTGGGCTTGCAACACGCCCAACTCATGCCCTTCACTTTCATTCATTCCTTAACCTGCCTTTCAAAATTCCCTTGATTTTGTGGGTAAATGCTTTACGTTTGTCCTGCCTGACCCTGTTATATGGATTATTGCACGATCGCCCATGTACCTCATAGGGGCGCACTGCTTTTTTCTTTTGCCTTGCCAATTTGCGCTGCATGGCCGTATGTTGTTTCTTCCTCTTTCTTGTTTTTGGCATGCAGCTCTTTCTTTGTGGTGTCCGAGCGCTTTAAATAAGGACGTGAAGTTTCATATAGCTTGAACTCGATCAGAAGAGCGCTTTACATGACTACGTGAAGTTTCATCTGGCGCGGCCTCGTACTTATTTTTTTTCAGCCAGCATATTACTTTTATCTCCACTCCCTCATAATCAGAAAGCACAGCGTAAAACTTTTCTCAAAACAGGTGCTGCGGTTCATTTTTAAGCACGGCGCCCACAGGTAAATGGGGATTGTCTCCCCTCCCTCATAACCTATTTCCCATTTTCTGGTTATCCAGAGCCGCAAGGTCATACGAATGGCAATGGCGCTATGCAAATATCATCACTCCTCTGCATACAAGAAAACAAAAGTAAAAATAAAATGCCATTTTCAATGCCAAGAGTTCTAACTTTCACAAATGCGAGTCTGATTGCATTGCAAATGCTTGTTTATTTTATCAGTGATAAAGGATAGACTGACATCATCCTCACGCAAAGACAAGGATCTGTCAAAGAAAGGACATGTGCTCATCCTAAGGCAAAACAATACTAAACTGCCGGCCAAGGATCCAAAATTTGGAAATTTGGGGCATCAGATTTGCTCTAAAATCAAGTTTCCTTAAAAGGCAAACACTCAATCCACGGATTATTTTTCTAAAATAAATTCTGATCTCACTTAATGTCTTTAGTTTTGAGCGCCCCCGCCTTGTGAAATGTGTATCTCCCTGAATTGTCTTTGCGGCTGGTACGCTGCTATGGATTATGGGCAGGGCTGTGCATAATACCATGATCGGAACACTTCACACAGTTATATAACATTTTATTAGTTGACTATTCTACATAGTCTGTTCCACAATTCCATGATAGCCAACAAGTTGGTCAGCTAGCCTAAATCACCTCCCTGATCACATCCTGCGACTGATTGTCTTATTTCGGGGTGTATGTATGGGCACTAAAATGAAATTTGTGGTGGCTACTGCACATATGAGGCAAAAAAAATAACTTTTTTAATTTATATAAATTGCTGAACACATATTCACTGCATTCTAAAAGGCTGAAATTGGCATTGAAGATCTCACTCACGGTAAGCCTGGAACTGTGAAGTGCCTTGCTGAATTTCTGTCTAGCCTTAAATACTGCTGACACCACATTAAGCCAAAAGTACCTTGAATCTTGGTACAATTCAGAACAAGGAAGTGATGTTAACCTATCGCTGGAATCAAAGTCACATATTTACTGCCATCTTTGCATCACTATGGGACGGTACATGATAGCTGGCAACATGGATGTACCCACACAACTCTTATTAGCTCAAGACGGCTTGCATTATGTGTCCCCTGTGTTGTGTGAGCGATTGGCTGAAATGCATAAAATACCCCAGAAAAACTCACTTTTAGATCAACCAAAAGGCTCGTGCACCCTGCAGATTGCTCAGTGATTAGACACAGACTATACCTGAGTCTTTTATATTGATTCAGTTGACAGAACAATTTGCTAGAAATTAACTAAGGTGATTCTATACAGAGCACTGAAAGTAAGACCAACTATAGCTAGAACTGCTGAATGTAACTCTCTAGGGCTCCAGCAAGTGAAGCACAGCTAGGTGACTGCCCTCCAACTAAAGGTCCTGAAGAGATAAAGGTTAGTATAATGCATAGTCTGCTAATACTTTTTTGGTCCCCCTTTATTTATTTTTTTAACCTTTTTTAGGTTTCTGTGGTCAGTATGGAGAGGCAAGATCCCAGGGTGGTGAAATCTATGTGAAACAGGTTCAGAATATGTCTGGGATTGTTGTGGGGTGGGGTTTACAACTGGGGAGGTTCTCGCAGTTTCTTTCTTTGAATGTGCTTGATCATTTCTTTGCTCTAGTTTGGGGATAACCTCTCTGGCCTCTCTTACCACACCTGGGACTAAACTAGCCCTCTGTTTTTTAAACAATGGCCGAGCATGCATGATTCAGTGAGCGTATGCATCTATAAAGCCATTCCATGTCCGGCCTGTGGTAGACGCTGTAGGAGTCGGCTATTTCAGACACCCTCCAGCCACTGACCTTCTGTCTCTACCTTGGAAATCTGGACTGTAGGATGGTTGTCATTAAATGAGGTCTTGTTCCTCTTCCTAGTCCTCAATGTCCTTTAAAAAGCTACTAAATGGACAAGGCAGAAGCCCTGTGACTGTGATTTCCTTTTATTTCTCCCTCATTCTATCTCCCTAGCAGAACTCTACACCCACCACCTCCCAGCAAGTGGCAGTTTTATTAACTGGGACTGGCACAGTTCCACTGGGCCAAGTTATTGGCTGCCAGGGAGTAGCAGCAGAGAGGAGATGCTCTCTTCAGTTCATTGAATGCATCCAGTTCTCCCAGCTCTTCACAGTAGGATACTTGTGCATTGGGGCAGTTTGGTTTTGTCATTGCACGGCACTGCCAAGTGTCACACATCGCGAGTTAAACAAACACATTTTAGGGCCTGTGTGCCCATCACCACACTGACACGTATCAGTCATGCATATCAGCTCCTTCAGTCTGTGCCTGCAGATGATCCTCGAGGCGCTGGTCTATGGTGCACAGCCTCTGCGAGCTCTCCTACGGAGGCAGTCAGAAGTGTCCAGGAGAGGTCGAAGTCGAACTGTGACAGATATGGCCCGGCTTGTGTAGTCACATAGTTGGAGGCCTAGGGATGCCCACTGGTAGCCCTCTATCCTGTGAAGGAGATGGTGCTGCAGGAAAACCTCTACTTGTGCTGCCCAGCAAGGCTTGAATATGGTGTGTAGCCCTGACAGTCACTGAGTAGTCTAACATAGCTGTGCAGGCAACTGTAGTGTGCAAAACTCTGCCAGTTGTCAGCACAGACAGGGTGAAAAGTTGAGACACTGCACATTACTCGGTCGAAGAACAGGAACTAAGACATCTTGAGGTTGCACTACATCTCAGGGGTCAGAGGAGCATGAAATCCAACAGTGAGGCAGTGGTAAGCCAATGAGATAGGTATGTTTCTTCTCTCTGCCTTGGAGCATAAAGTTACATTTAAAGAAAAGGTCAGTGGATGTTTGTCTGCTGTGGAGGTCTGAAAAAAGGCACCCCTCTCCCAAGGCCACTTTGTATCCTCTCTCTACAGCACATAGCCGGAGAGTTTCTTTTGTGGTCCTAATATCACAGGCTGTCCCAAACTTTACTTGTTCCAGACACAGATACTTTCATAAGAGGACTTTGCAAATTGTTCTTTTCAGCTTGACTTTCTGCACACAGGGCGACTGTTATTCTATGTATGGCAGGCTGCGAGGGGAACCATATTCCTCAATGGCCAGCACCCCCCCCAACCCTTAAAAGGTTGGCACCACCTTGATGTTTACTATGATGACATATTTTTTCTAGGTTTTACAAAGTGTGTTGAGGCCTTCGGTACGCACATCAGGGATGCTTCAGCTGGTTCAGTGACATTTCTAGAGCTTCAGGTTGCACCAAAGGGTTATTGTGGTACTGACCTCGTTGCATGGAATTCCCTACTTGATTTTACTTGCTAATAAATGTCCCTCGAACTGACACACATAAGGCAAAGGAATATCTTCGGAAACTGGTGCTCGATGAGGCCGCACCCATAAGGGCTTCACAACCCGCCTAAATACCCTCCGTGAACCCAACCGCCTGGCTCTACCCATTAGCCCACAGTGCAGTTCATTCCTGCTCCCTTCCTAGAGACAGATGCAGCGCCTGGCAATAATTGTAGGCATCACCACACCCGATAAACCCCCCCCCCCCCCCACCCATACACGATCACCCTGAAAATTCTCCTCCACCCGCGCCTGTGCTGTTGTTTAGTTGCCCCCTCCTTCTCCTCCATTTTCCCCCTTTCTCCCTACTCTCCCCAATCTCTCTGGGATTAGTTAGAGGTGTACATCCTCCCCTATCTAGCTTAAGGAATACAACATCTTACCCACCACCACGTAACACACGAATAACAAGTATGGTGCCACAGCTAAGCTACCCTCTCTCAACAACTAGTTGTGTGGAAGAATCAAAGTCTGTCGGTCGCAAATAGCTTACAATACTTATTTCGTAACAGTGTCAACATCCTTCTTAAAGTAACTTGTGTAACTTGTTTCTCTGTACTGATGATGTTGCACACTGTTATGTAACCAACATAATAAAAGAAAAAAACTCAATAAAAAGAGTATGAGAATAAGGCAAAGGAATGTTACACATAAGCACACTAAAAAAATGGAGAAGCCACAGAAATGCAATCTGAAAACTTGGCAGGTATGACTGCAGTTGGGGACCACCACCAATCAGAACCCGCTGCTCCATGTACCGGTGCTAGACGGTAGTCTCTGATGGGTGTGGAAATCAAAACTGTAATACAAACCCCTTGAATTTTCTCTTGGTCCTTTTACCCCACCTGCTAAGGTGGGTACTCCACCTGCAGGTGACAAGGCACTGCAGGGGGTCCTCTTGACATCTTTCTGAATATTCAGGGATGGTGAGCTTGAGTGGGCCAGACATTAATTTCCACGTGGTCCTGTGGGGTTATCCAACCCTGCGCTGCCACCACCACCCATCCTTGCAGTCTTGAAGAATATATCTGGACCATGGTCCTGTTCAGTTCATGACTGAGTGACGTGGCTTGTCGTTTGCTGGTACCACACTTTAATGTCTATGCAGCATGTCAGAGAAGATGTTGTCCAACCACCGTGTAAATCCCCGTCAGTCCCAGCCACTTGGTGTTACTTCTGCTCTGTTCCCATTCAAACAGGGATGCCTGCGTCTCACTGGCTGCTGGTCCCTCTCTACCGCAGCAGTCAATGCTGCTGGGCAGAGGGACTCACTGAACGCTGTGGCATGATGTGGAAGGAGCCCCCTTGGTCACTGAAACTTTACACCCTATTCAAACGTTTACCAGTTAATACGACTGACCTCAAATGAACACATTTCCAGAATTGTAACCCGCTAAACGTATTTACGCTTTTCTTTTAATTCTTTCTCTTTTTGAGAATTGCATTTAGTTTACTCCTCTTCCAATTGCGTTCAAGATGTCAAATTCACCTTTTAGACTTGAAGTATAATGCCGATTTGTAGCTTTTTACTGATCAGTATTTATATGTTTTGCTGCTTAAAATAAACCGTTGAATGATTGAAATTTATGGTGGAACTTATGAAGGAAACAAAGGACTTAAATCAAAACTTGGATACCTCAAGTGAAAATAAAGATCAGCTGTAGAAAACATTTTTTGAACTTTTGCTGCTTTGAGTAGGTGTAGCAGACTCATGATGACACAGTTGGTAATACACAATAGATGAATGCTCCCTGATGTCAACGTGCCATGGTTTCAGATGGCATTTCTCTTCGAGTGACTGACATGTACCGTTTTTCCCCATAGTGACCTCAGAAGTGTTTGACGATGACAACTTGAGCAGCCTGGTCTCTGAAGATGATTCTGAAACGCAGTCTGTGTCCAGCTACAGCTCTGGTCCTACGAGTCCTGAAGAGATGCCCGTGTCCTTCTCTCCAACCACGCGACCCGAGAGCCTGGACCTGTCGAGTCCGGGCTCCCTCTCCGATTTCAGACTCAACTCTCTGGTACTGGGCCCGCGCAGCGAATGCAGTGGGGCGTCATCCCCAGAATGTGACGTAGAGCGAGGTGAGGCATTTACCTTTGATTTCTTGAGTGTTTGTTAAACCAGAACATTATTGAGTTATGCAGTTAAATAGAAAAAGAAGGTAAGATTGCTTTCACTGTACCCCTTCATGCAGCGCTTCTGCCATTTCTAAGCGTGGCACTCTTTACTGACCACAGGAGGATGGAAGCCTGATTTGGCTTTGCTGGGATTTAAACATGTGACCTGCAGATCCCACCAGATGTAATTGGCGTGCAACAAATCACTGAGTCATTCTGCCAGAATAACACCTAGGAAATCACACGGAGGCTATTTCATGGAGATAAATAACTAATCCAGTTCATCTGTATTAAAAAATTAAGGGGCATATTTACAAAACCCCTTGCACCACCAGTGCTTCACTGTTTTCCACACTCCGGAAGTGCAGAGTGCACAGCCATAACTACGAGGCCACGGAAAGCCACTTTGTGTGGCTTTCCATGGCCCCATAGATATGGTGCAGCGCAAGTCACTGCGTTGCCTTACACTGCGTTGGGAGAGAGGCGTTCCATGGGTGTTGCAGTGGGTTTTCTGATGGAGCACCCATGGGTTTTGACGCATTCCTAGATTTACAAGAATCTGTAAACCTGGGAATGCGTCACAACAGTACGCCTCCCAGGGCAAGGGCAACATAGAGAAATATCTTTATTTCTATTTGTTGTTTCCTCTTTCTATGTGTGAAAGAGGAAAAAGCCTCCCAGCAGTGGCGGAACATAAGTTGAGGGGGACCGCCGCAAAGTCCCTTGCGGGGGTCCCCACCCTCCTGGACCCAGTCAGGGGTCTGCCGCCCAGGCACAGTGTGCTGTGCTGAGAGGGAGGGAGACCCTGGAGCTCGCCACCCCCTACCGCAGGGGATGCAGGGGCCTTTGTTATGCCACCACCTCCCAAGATTATTTTTGTGGAGGAAGATGCCCCTTCCTGCACAAAAACATTCCTGCCAACAACAAAGACACCCTTGCTCCATGTTGCAAGGGTGCCTGCATTGGCGCTAGGCACCAAATTGTGCGCCGATGCTGGCTAAAAGGGCATGAATGCACCATATCTTGTAAGTATTATGCATTCCTGCCCTTTCAAATTGGCGTAGGGCAGCGCAGCTTAATGATTTGCGGCGCTGCCCTACGCCAATTTTTTGTAAATAAAGTTTAAAGCTATCCTCAGGCATCATAACAACTTCCTGTGTTCTGTCTTTGTAAGCTCCCGATCTGTCAGTGCTGCACAGCATCATCTGCCGAAAGCGTGGCAGGGTTCTCAAACAAACACGTTCCCTAAATATTCAAGGTTGAAGTGGTATGCTGTGAGTATTCATATAGTGCTTACTAACCCTGATGAGCTGCTAAAGTGCTTCTTCAGACAGGCAGCCCGCTCTGCCTTGGAGACCACAGTTAGTGGCTTTGTAATGTTTTAGTTTATAATTTGGTTGTACCTTCATGCAGTGTGATGTGCTGCGTTGAGCAGATTCATGTGAGGGGTGATGGATTGTCATGCATTTGGGTTACATAGGTGTTTCACAGTGTTAGCAACAGTGCTGTTGCTAGCCTAGTATAAATATGGGCCTTTGTTTTTTTAAATGAATAGATGGTGCTTGTCTGATTGTGATGGGGTGCCTTCTTTGCACCGGTGAAGCAGGATCTCTCTTATTCTAGTAAGGATTCCCTGTTTCACAGTCTGATGTTAATTTGTGTTTGATAAACATCATAATTCTTCCCCACATCTTCTAGATCCTACTCTTTGCCTCATGTGCAGATAGACTGTTGTGAGTGGAGTTGTAATACATCACATTGTAGCCTCTGTTAGCATTGGATGATGACAGGATAAATGTTGCTCTTGGTGAGTTTAGCAGTTTTACTTTGGTTAGATGGATCCTGTTGCTCAGTGTCTAGCCGTTGAGACAGTAGGGTAGTATTGGTCTGTCCATCTCCCTAGGGTTAATGTCAGAAAATGCCAGGTCTTCACCATACTTCTGAATGCCATATCCTTGCCCAATATGGGTTCCCTATTTTTGCAGCTTATACTGAGAAAGAAGTGCAATCAATAGTTTTCTTTTTTTGTAATGTAGTATAGTTAGTCAAGGTCCTAATCTGGAATTTCAGGCCAAATTCTCAAAGGTGTCATGCAACACAGCACCCAAAGACGCTGCTCTGCGTTGCGTGACAGGAAGAGAGTAGGAGAGCTCCATATCTGCAGAGAACTGGCCCTCTCCTCCACTCTCCCTAGTGCCGCTGCAGAATTGTGCATACAGAATAGGGCAGTGGTGTGTGCCTGAGTATAGCATAGGTTTTGTATTGGACCGGTATCCTTTTAGTAGAATACACCATGCCTAGACACATTTTAAAACCTTTGTAAAGTACAGCACACTTGCAAAGCGGGAAAAGAATGGAGAAATTTTAAAAATTCTCCTATAACTACCTGCATTCCAGAAGCATTATGGCCCGTATTTATACTTTTTTTGCGCCTTTTTTTGCATCGTTTTTTTACGCTAAAACGGCGCAAACTTGCAAAATACCATTGTATTTTGTAGGTTTGCGCCATTTTGCGTCAAAAAGCGGCGCAAATGCGGCGCTAAAAAAAGTATAAATACGGGCCAATTTTTTGGGAGGTGAACTGTGACTACCAAGGTTAGTTTTGCATCTACAAGCACGGGTGGTTGCATGGGTATGCCCATGAGCCACCCATGTAACACCCCCTTGATGCTAAGTAATGTAAAGTAGCGATTTGCGCTAGTTTGCGTTACTTTTACTTACAAACCACCGCAAGTACCAATTGCGTTGGTTTGTAAATCCCAAAAAGGTTTTGTGTCAGGTTTGCGTGAAAAAGTAATGCAAACCAGTCACAAAAACTTTGTGAATCCTGGCTGTAGTGTCCTTTAGTGTGAATATCCCCTAAACTTCACCTGTATGTAAACTGTCCCTTTCCATTTATTGCCTAGGGAGTACTTCTTGAAAGTAGATGTTCTAGCTCTTGAAGGGCCTTTGAAACAGGGGAGATGTGGGTTCTTTGTTTTACATGTAGAAGGTGTCTTGACCCTACATTCTAAGGCCCATATTTATAGTTTTTCAGCACTGCATTTACACCGCATTCTGACGCAAAAGCAGCGCAAACTTACAAAATACAATTGTATTTTGTACGTTTGCGCCACTTTTGCGTCAAAAAATTTCGCAAATGCGGCACTAAAAAAAGTATAAATATGGGCCTAAATTTTTTGAAGGTGATTCATAACTGAGACTGAGGTTTCATGAGCAGGCCATAAGAATAATTTAGTCATGATACGATGAGGGAGGAGGTTGCCTCGATTTCCTGTGAAAAACCCAGATGCTGGAAGATGCATAGCATAAAATGAGGATTTTCTTACTTGGTTAACTTGAGTTTGTAGATAGTGCTGAGCATTGGTAACTCCTAGGTTTCTTACTTGTTTCTAAATTATAAGTGGTGTTCCCAGTTCTTTCGGCCAGTTTATCAATGGATGACCGCTAGGGCTGCAGACTCTGCATGTCAGAATCTATGTCTGTGATGCATTGATTTTAAGGTGGTTTGTTATCATACAGTGATTCATGTCTAACAGGCAGTCGCCAGGACTTGAAGGTCATTACGTTTTCTCAGAACATAAGACACCGTCTTTACCTGAAGATAAAAGACACAATATTTGCTTGACCCTTTCTGAAGTTGAGTTTCCTAGAAGTTTAACTTCCTTTTTTTAAATAATTTTGTCTAAAATTGTTCCATAGCTGCTCCCTATGGATAAATGAACGAACCGGCAATGCATGTAAAAGTCACCTTATAAACAAGCAATAAACAGCAGTTAGTACAGCTTTTAATACAGTGTGGCATTATGCACTGTATAATAATTCAACAATAATTTCGTTGGTTGTTTTAATGATAAAATACAGGTTTAGTAAAATTGATAGTGTGCCCAAATTCACAAATACTTTTCTGTGAGTGGGTGAGACTCTTGTAGCACTCCTGGCTTACCTGTAGCGTACTACTGCAATTCACGTGTAAGCTAGTCTGCTGCTCTGGCCCACTCACAGAGGAGAAGCCGCACCTCCATTGACCACTGAGCACTCTAGGGAAATGCAGACTGCCTCAGATGTTCTGCAGTCACAATGGTCTAAATATAAAGATCAATTTGGATTGGTCGAAAGGTTGGCCAGTCAGACTCGTTGGAACACCTAATGGTTCAGCCAATCTCATTGGCCGCCCTTTAAAGTAACAGAATTTGCCCCAGTGTTCAGATCATTCTGATTGACTCCTTGGTTCTCACAAAGGACTTGAATTCCTTATTGTTAGCAGCATGCTGAAATAGGCAGAGTCCACTTGTTTAACACACCTGTGAAAAAGTTCACCCACTACTAGTCACAAGAAGATACTTAGGGGCATATTTATACTCTGTTTGCGCTGGAATTGCGTAGTTTTTTTTGACGCAATTCCGACGCAAAACTAACTCCATATTTATACTTTGGCGTTAGACACGTCTAGTGCCAAAGCCCATGAAGTTTGCGTAATTTTTTAGCGTGGACACCTACTTTGCGTTAATGAGATGCAAGGTAGGCGTTCCGTCTAAAAAATTTACTCCGAGGCATGTGCGCCGTATTTACACTCCCGGGCAAAATTCACGCCCGGGAGTGGGCGGGTCAAAAAAAATGACGTACGGCCGCTTTTGCGATGTTTTTTAGCGCCTGGACAAGGCAGGCGTTAAGGGACCTGTGGGCTCGGAAGGAGCCCAGAGGTGCCCTCCCATGCCCCCAGGGACACCCCCTGTCACCCTTGCCCACCCCAGGAGGACACCCAAGGCTGGAGGGACCCATCCCAGGGACATTAAGGTAAGTATATATATATTTTTTTTTTTTTGTGGCATAGGGGGGCCTGATTTGTGCCCCCCTACATGACACTATGCCCAATGACCATGCCCAGGGGACAGAAGTCCCCTGGGCATGGCCATTGGGCAAGGGGGCATGACTCCTGTCTTTGCTAAGACAGGAGTCATTTCTATGGGGGTTGGGAGTCGAAAAAAATGGCGCAAATCGGGTTGAGGCGAAAAATTTGCCTCAGCCTGACTTGCCCCATTTTTTGGCGCCCAAGCTCCATATCCCCCTACGCCGGCGCTGCCTGGTGTATGTCGTTTTTTTTCACGCACACCAGGCAGCGCCGGCGGCTAACGCCGGCTAACGTCATTGATTAAATACGGCGCCCGCATGGCGCTTCAGAATGGCGTTAGCCGGCGCTAATTTTTTTGACGCAAAACTGCATTAGCGCAGTTTTGCATCAAAAAGTATAAATATGGCCCTTAATTCTTTTGCATACGTTTTGTAGATGGAGCACAGATTGTAACTTTTGTCAGTGCTAGTAGTTTTTTTGAAACTACATGAGTTTTAACCAAAGAAAATACTTTTTACTTATGGAAGTAGTTTCTTGTAACATATATTCTACATTCTTTTCAGGGAACAGATTCTTCAATCTAAGCAAAAACCCTGACCTGGAATAACACTTAAAAAATAGCAATAGTAGTTGTGATCATGATGAAATTCATATGTATTTTGTCCACAGAAAAGCCATGGGTACAGTTTGTTGGTGCTCATTCTCATCCCTTTTCGCAGTGGCAGATTTTGCGGTTTCATAAGTCTCATCTGGAAGGAGAAATGTCCACTGACCCAGAGTCTGTGAATCAGAAGAGGTAGTTTCCTCTCACAGATCAGATTTTTTTGCACGCTTCCTTTCATCCTACCCATCCCAAAAATAAAATGAATTAGTCCCACATTACTCACCAGGACCTGGTTGGTCTGCTATAGCTTGAAATGGAGGCTGACTTGTGGAAAGTTTTTTCAATGCACTGAGACTGTGCACTGATCACAACAGTTGTGCATCTGTCCAAACTGTGGTGGCTAGAGGTGGGCAAGTCCCTTGAGGTTGTTCTGCTCTGCTCAGGGCCTTCACTTATGACACCGAAGCACCACGGCTCTCACATTACATGCGAGCAGGACACAGATATACAGTGCCAGATAACTGAGGGTAGCTCCAACTCACCACATAAAGAAAATCTGACCCACATCTTCAGCAAAAAATAAGGCGTAAGGTTTTGGTGCAAATCTCTGTATACAATTTTGTCAATAGGGATTTGCATCGAAACCCATGTGTGGTTGCATGGGAATGCCCAGGTACATCCCATGGAATGCCCCCTTATTGCAAAGCTAACACAAAGCTGTGGATAGGAAACTATCCAACGCAAAAATGACACAAGTAATGCAAACCCAGCATACACAGTTAGTCAACCTCTTATGACGCTTCTCTAGGGACATATGTCAAAACATGACAGTTCCTCTTTGGAGACAGATGAACCTTTTTGACGATGATGCCAATGAATGTTAACTTCTCAGCGATTTCAAGCCCTGAGGAAAAATAGGCAATGTAAGGGTTAATGAGACACGTGTGCTATATCAGTCGGGTAACGAGCAGAGATATATCTTTTATTTCAACTTTTTTTTTTTTTTTTTACTTTGTGTGCTGTATTGTACAGCACACATACAAAGCAGGGAAGGTGTTAAAGGATAGTTTTTGTACTGGAAGGCTCCATTTCCAACACAAAAACTATTCCTCACAGAACGTTCAAGCTAAGGGGCAGCGGTGTGAGCGTTGGTGCATGACACCTTAAAGTGCGCCAGCACAAGGAGAGAGCAAAACTACACTGTATTGTAGTAGATACAGCAATGTTCTGCTCTTTCCCTTTCATGCAGGGGCAACTAAAGTTGCTGTTGCATGAATTTTACATAAAGCTGGGTCCAGTGTCTAACCCGCTTGTTGCTCCCATTGTAGGATAACATGCTAGAGTGGCTTGTTATATGTTTAGTGAACAAATGCATACTATTAAATACTAATAAAGGAGACTTATGCACATAGCACTTTAATTTGTAGCCTTAGTATGAGAATATTTGTCATCGCAAATATACCCCTCTTCACTACTGGCTTTCTTGCTGCAACAGTGAGAATTAAAATGCAGCACTGAGCATTTTCACTATTTCATTGGTAAAAATCTAACATATTCCTCTTCACCTGCTTTGCCCCTCTCCTCCTCTTGTGGACATCTCTTGCTAGATAGTTCCTGTGATCCTGCTACGCAAGGGAAACGTCATAGAGCTGAATACAGGAGATGGACAGTGACATAAAGACAACAGCACAGCTAGAGGCATGATGCACAATGAGATGGGAGTACAGATAGAGGTGATGATGGAGAGGAGTAGAGTAAATTGAGAAAGGTGAAGTAGCAAGAAGGAAAGATAAGGAGCAGAACAGTGAGGAATACGTAGGTCACAAAAGCGAGGTAATTAAAAGGCTCGGTTTATAGTGTGGTAGAGTAGGACAGAGACAGGGAGAAGATGTAGAGAGAAGCAGAGGAATGCAGTACTGCCAGGGTCAGACAGAAAAGTTAAATAGAGAGAGGGCAGAAAGGGAAATGTTGTGTAGAGCAAACAAACAGAGGAAGTTCAGAGACACTCTTGAAATAAACAGAGAAGGATATGTGAGATAGATATAGCGGTAGGGAGTTGTCAGATGAAAGGATGGTGAGGTAGAAAGAGCTATAAAGAAAGATGTTGAAAGAGATAATTGAGGTGGGGGTGAATTGAAATAAGAAAGGAATCCAGAGAGATTATGCGCCAGATTTAAAGAAAAGTGGTGCTGCGCCAAAATTGGCAGCGCTGTGCTGCGTCATTTTAGAAATGCAGGGATGCGCCGTATTTAAGGGAATATGGCGCACCCCAGCATTTCCCCCTGAGCTGGCGCTACATTTAGCTGCCAGCACCAACGCGGGCATCCTTGCACCATTGTACAAGGATGTCTGTGTTGAGGGGTGTGATTGTTTATGTGCGAGAGGGTGTCCCTTCCTGCACATAAACAATCACTAGTGGCGCTTTGGCACTTCTGTGTGTACTGCACAATGCAGCACACACAGAAGTGCTAAAGCGTCATTTTCAAATGATTGTTTATGTGCAGGAAGGGACATCTTCCTGCACATCAACAATCATTTCTGTCATTTAACTTTTTCTATGCGTGCGGCAGAATGCAGCACGCATGGAAAAAAGCAAAAAACTAGGAGGAATAAAAGTATTCCTCTTTGTTGCACCCTGCTAACGCCACCCATGTGGGTGGCGTTAGATTTTGGCGCTGCCTCAGGTTTACAAGATTTCATAAATCGGAGGCAGCGTCAAAATGCAAAGGGTGTTGCTATGGTACACCCACAGCAACACCCATTGTATGCCCCTTCCACGCACAGTGCTGCATGGGAAGGGGCCATGTGGTGTTAAGCTACAAAAAGTGGCCTAACACCACATTGTTAATACGGCGCTGTGCTTAACGCCACATTAGTGTCACAAAAAATGACGCTCCTGTGGCGCTACGGGCCTAAAATACAGCCCCTATGTGTTTGTGTGAGAGTAACTCAGAGAGAAAAGCTGATGACAGAGAAAAGGGGTAGAGGTAGAGCAATAGAGGTTGCCAGAAAGGAGCAAGGCAATTAAAGAGGTTAAGAAAAGGTAACAAAGTCAAAACAAGAGAAAGGGAGTGGGTGGAGAGGTAGGGTAGTGAACTAATGGTGAGGAAAATTGAGAGGTTACGTGGTGCGAGGTGAGGGAGATGTGAGGTAAAGAGAAATGAGATGTGTGACGGGGATTGTGGAGGTTGAGAAAAGGTAGAGTGGGGTAAGGTACTAGGGACATGGAGAAAGAGGTAAGGAGGTAAAGTAAGGGTAGAAATAGGGTAGTGTGAAAAGTGAAGTTGATGGAGAAGAGCTACAAGGAGGTCAAATGGTAAACATGCAGTAATGGACACGGATGTGGTAGAGAGCCAAGGTAGAGAAAGGGGCTTAAGAGAGAGGTACAGATGAATGAGACTGACCTCTTTTGTTCTGCCTCCATTCAAATGTTTCTTTTCACTTTTTACAACTTTCCCTTTTTTTTGTAAGCTTCTTTGGTTATGATGCGAGAGAGGAAGATGAGGGGAGGGAGATGACGTTGGGGGTGTAAATTGAGAACGAGGAGAGGTAGACAAAAGTAAGAGGCAGATTTAAGAAAAGTCGTGCTGCACCTAGCGCAGGGCCACTTTTCCTGCGCCCCTTAGTGCTCCCCTACGTCGCCATGTGTGTGCCGTATTAAACATAACATTTGGCGCACCATGGTGGTAGTTAGGGAACTAGTGTCAAAATGTTTGCCGCAAGGTTGGCGCTTTGCAGGATTAGTGCCAACGATTTTTATGCTAATCCAGCAAAGCACACAGAGGTCCACTGACACGAATTGTAGCCTCATATCAATGCCTGCTTTGAGCAGACGTTAAAAATGCCGATAGAAATGACGTGAAGAAATCATTTCGATTTCTTTGTGCCATTTTTTCAGACCCCTAACGGGGGAACGCCTTGGTGCAGGCATAATGTGGTGCTAGGCATTACAAAGTGGCGAAATATATGCTTTGCACCACTTTGTAAATGTGGTTCGGTGATTTTGGCCTCGTTGTCCACATTATCATTAAATAAAAATAAATAGAAAAAGGGGGCATATTTAAGAGCCCCTAGCGCTTCATTAGCATCAAAGAGTGATAACTGAGAGAGAATGAAGATAAACAGTCAAGTAAAGGGAGGCTTATCTTCGTGGACCTATGCAGCCACTGTAGAGATATGGGTTCAGCCTGCAAGTCACAGGTTCGAATCCTGGAGGATCAAACTACCTTTCATCGTCTTGAGGCCGATATAATGAGTACTAAGAAATTAATAATATCTGCTGTTTTCATAGACGAGACAAACTGTAAATGTGGTAATCATTAATATTATGTTTACTTTTAACTATGTAAGGGCGAGGTTGGCACGGAAAAAAACACTGATTACATGAAATCTCCTTAAATATACTGTTACCTTGTCCTGGATGTGAATGGACCAATCATATTTCACTCAACACTGTACTGATCAGGATTCTGATCAGTGAACAACTTCCTGAAGCCACCAAGGCCGCTGGTAAATTTCAACCCAACTTTTCCATGTTTCTGTTGAGAAATGTAAATAACTCCCCTGATCTTCTTTCCACAGGAGAAAGGGCAGAAGGCTCAGAAAACAAAACCAGTGACAGAATAAACAACAACGTAAACAAAAGCAAGTCCACAGATGTAAGCATCCTGGACAACAGAATGAAGCAGCTGTCACTCTACATTAAGACTGTTGACAAAGCGCCCAGCGGTGAGAGGAAAAAATCCAAGCGCTCTCTATCAGCGGCCGGTGCAGCCTTGCTTAAGGGGATGTGAAGATGTGTCCAAGGGCGTATTAAAGACAAATCCCCTGTTATACCAAGTGTGTGCCAAATCATTGTTGTTTTCGGACACAGCTCTGCACTAAACTTTGAAGACTGAAGATGCTCTTCATGGAGACCTCCTGTGCTTAAATGTTCTCCATTACCAAGGAGCGCGTGTTCCATTGATAAGCCGTCCTCATTGGCTGTCCAGCCCGGCCTTCGTGAAGAACTTGTGTATCCTCAACTCTTAAGCAATAACTCCAGCTTGCCCCTCAACATCCATGCTTGTAGGTGTTTGGACCTAAACTCAAACCTTCATGAGAAGTTGTTTGGTTTTTTTTTTTAATGTTTTGTACCATGGAATGCTCCGTAGGTGCAGTCCACTTGTAATCATTGATAGCTGTGTCTGTATCAATAAGAAACTATACAATTTTGTATATGTTTATGTTGTTTTGTAGTTGTTTGTGTCTTGAAGAGTAGCAGGCTCCTTAGGTGCGATCAATGTGAGGCTGAGAGCAAATCACGCTCCGGAGTCTCCAGACGTGGCCAAACGAAAAAAAAAAAAAAAAGTTCTATAACATTCAGCACTTTTGAACACAAGAGCAGCTTACTGTCAGACGAATACTGTTAAAGCATTTTGTATTGTGGTCGTATCCACATTAATGTCATAATTTATGCTGCTAATGTGGTGCTTTGCTGGATTAGCGCTATAATTTATGGCGCTAATGCAGCAAAGCACAGGGAGGTCCATTGTTTTTAATGGGAGCGTCATCTTAACGCCTGCCTTAGGCAGGCGTAAATAATGACACAAAAATGGCGCAGTGAAATTTAGTAAATTTCATTGTGCCATTTTTCTGGGCCTCCCTAAGTGGGATTGTCCCCCTTGCATACATTATGCCTGGTGCATGCAAAATGGTACAAGGGTTTACAAAGTGGTGCAATACTTGCATTGCCCCATTTTGTAAATATGGCTTGTGGGAAATGCCACCTTAACAGCACATTTGCTTTAAAAAAATGATTCCAATGTGGCGCAGGGTGGTGCTAGGGGCATCATAGATATGCCCCTTAGTTCTTCACCTATTGTAAAACTGGGTTAATTTACTGTTGCAAATCCACTCCACGAATGTATGTGGTCAGTGCTTAATGGCTGATTAGGTGCTTGTAGTTTTCTGCTAGCATGTATGTTGGTAGGGTCTTTATTTTGCAGTCTGTATTTCTTTAGCTTTTACTTTAACATGCTACCATTTTGGAATGATGGAACAGATATTTGCTACCTCTTATGTTCCACCTCATTCCTATGATTCTCTACACCTTTTCCACTTTTTTTTGCACACGTTTCTCTGCTTGTCGAGGATCAGATGATCAATTTTTTGGCCGGATTGTTGAATCCTTGCCACATGACATGCAGTGAGCTTGGACAAATCACTTCATCCCTTCTTCACCAGCCATTCAATTTCAGGAAAACCTAAGACTTGAACTAAGGGATGGCTGAATGAAGTCTCAAAATCAGCTAGTTGTTGATTTCTTTGGTAGTGCTGATGCTCTAAATCTGAAATATAAACAAAGTGGTGTACCTGTCAACTTTCCCTGTTCGCATCGCCTTCGGACACGAGGATCCATCCAGAGTCTTTGTGTTGTGGCGTCTTTTGTGTAAGGACAATGGCTGCAGGTGCTCCGGTACGGCACAACTGTGTGTTAACGTTTATCATCTATAAGCTACATTTGCAGAATTAATTGTTTGATTATGAAGAAGCAATTGTAACCACCTGGGTCTTGCCTCATCAAACCCTAGTGCTAAACTGTTCAGTGACCATAGAGAAATTGTTAATAACTTCTTATTTCAACCTGCAATTCTGAAACCTGGAAATGGACACACGGACAGTCTGTGGTTACTCAACCTTAAAATGAAAAAATGCTGGTCCTTGTGTAGCTACACCACACTTATAAGCAGTGTGCTGTGTTTTTGAGTAATACTCATGTATTATTTTATTACTATTTGACTCCAGCATTATATCTGATGGTTTTTTGTTGAGATGTATCTGCTGCTGTGTTGTGTCTGCCGCCCGGCTGGTGTTTGTGTTAAGTAAACGTATAAGCTATTTAGTGACGTTCATTATGTCTTTGCAGGTCTTCCTTTTGGTGGCTTATATCTAGAAGTCTGTGTTCACATTACACTTCTATAAATGTTTTCAAACTTTCTGAGTACATCAGAATGCATATCTCTTTCTTTCTGGAAGATGATGAGCCTCTGATCAGAACTGAAAAGGATTATTCAGTATCTCATTAAAGTGAATTTAAAATGGAATGAAAAGGTTTAAAGTCCTGACAAGACTAAACACAATTACTTCACAGGTAGAAAAAATAGAATGCCAATTCTTGGGCAATTTTGAGCAGCTATAACAGACACCGATGAGAGGAAATTGAGGCTATTTTCCAATATATTCCTAAGCAATAAAAAAAAAAGAGCATGGGAAATTATCCAAAACGAAAACATTGTTTTCACCACAGGGATGTGCTGTGATTTTGTTGCAGCACACAACTGGCAGACAGATCAATACCAGCCTGCTTCTTAGGAAATGTGCTTGACTTTGAATCTCATTATTCAAACAAGACGTCCAAAAACATTTTCTAAATATACCGTTTGGTGAAGAGCTAGCTTTTGGCCACAAGGGTTGATGACATGCTGGAAACCATTAAAAGGGATTTAGAAACGGCTAAATCAATGGCCGACTCATGACACCATTTCCTTTAACACATAAAGGAACAAACACGATGCCCTGCGTCAAGCCAAAAGCAGCCGCATCAAACTGACCTGCAGCAGACATCACTACAGTACAGAATCTGCAGTGTATACTTGGCAGACTTTTCAAGGCAAACAATACCCAGAGCCAGAGGACCTGAAGGGAGAGAATCCTCAGCCTCCATGCTATGATCCAGACCCTTCCCCTGACCACTCGCCATCTATCGATGCGTGCTGGACACTTTTTCTTGGTATCAGCCCTCAGCTCAGTTGTAGCTAAAGTTTACCCTATAGCAGAAAGAGTGTATGTGATTGTGAATTTTATTGCAGCTTACCAGACATCACAGCTTCAGACAGTGAGAAAGATGATAACGTTTTCAGTTTGATGACAACATACATTGCATTGATGGAATAGTCTTCTATGACCAGAGACTGAAGGGATCTAATGCAATGGCCTCCAAGGACCAGGGACTTGCAGGATATAATGTTGGTGTCACCCAGAGTCCAGCACAAACTTCGTTGGTGGATCTAGTGCAAGCTTGGCTCGAGTAGACCCTTTTCCACTGGTGCATATCACAACAGATGTGCTCCTCCTGGGTCTGGGGGTGGGAGGCACATTCTTGGTGCTGCAGGTCAGAGTGAAAGGGCCCTGCCTTATCAGTTTGCAGGAATGCACACTGGTTGCACTGGCTCAATTATACACTGTACACAAAAGGAGAGAGGCACACAGTCTCCTCAGCTGGCTGTGGTGGCACAACATTTACAGCATTATGCACAGATCTATCATTATTCATCTCCTGGTAGAGCACCTGCCCTGTGTGTGCAGTGATTTGGGGGATATATTGTGCAGAAATGAAGAGACACATGAATGGCAGATTAACACAACAAATGTGATCAACACGTTCTTTCGCAAATGAGAATTTGCAGACATGAATCGGAGTGGCACTTACAAAATGCATGCCACAACAGAGGAAGGCATTAAGGTAACTTCAGCTCCACTACTGGAGGGATCACATTTGACTAGAATGCTCAGAGACATCTGTGTGTAGTTCCTTTGTTAACCTCGTCTTTCTTATGTCATATGCAACATGCGCCAAGCTCCAATAATGAACCCAAGCATGGTGTCTCTCAAAGTCGAAAAACTTTGCTAACTACTGTAACTTAAGTTTGGAAATGCAAAAGGGATGAATGACATAGCATTTCCTAATAGTGATTCCTACTCTGTAGGAATCGCTATTAGGAGATCTCTATTTTTGTACATTCCATTTTGCATTCCCTAAATAGCAATTTCTTAATATTCGCTATTTAGGAAATGCTCAAAAACTGAATTTCGTACATGTGGCACCATATGTTTTAAGATTGGCCTGCTGTTGCTGCCATCCCCTGCACTGGTGATCGGCTGCCTTGCGGCACGCACAGCCCCAGTAAATAATGGAGACATGAGTGTATTCTATCCAGCATAGGATTTGTACTGGACATTACGGAGCCCAGAATCCTACACATTGGGGCAGATTTACTATGTTTTTGCACAACGCAGTGCAGCAACCAAAGTTGTTGCGTATCATCACAGACGGTAAGGTAGGTTGCCATTTTACTACCCTCTTCCCCCCCAAAACAAAGCATTTTACAAGTGAGCAGATTGCAACAACATAAAAGAAATACTGAACACTTCACCAGCTTCATCCAAAGTCGCACAGTGCACAAGAGAGGTAACCTAACAATATCTCCTGGTCCACCACTAGACAAGAATACTAAATGCTTGAATGCAGTAGGCAGGAAAATAGAAAGCAATGGGATGGGCGAAAAAAGGAAATATTCTTGGTTTTGGATCCCACACCCATTAAACAAAATATTTTTTGATTTTTAAGGCAGATGAATGTGCTACTGATTTTAAGATCCTCAGTGTACAGACGTGTGAAAATTTAAATGGGTCAAATTGCACAGGCCATCAACAAAATAAACGCTTTAACTCCAAATTAAATAGTAACAATGTTTTCAAGCAGTACGTACTCAAATCAAGATTTTTGTATTCTAGTAAGAGTTCTTAAAAAATATGAATTTAACAGGGGAAAACGAATAAAGGCCAACACCCCAGCACCTTTAAGAAAGGTACGGCCTGTCTTGCCTGTATGCAGATTTGTGTTATATTAAAAGATAACATATGTCCACAATCATATAGAAGTATTTCTCCAGGGTGATAAAAACACATCATGATATCAGATTAGAGGAGACAAATACGATTGGTTTGTCCTAACCTTGTGCAGGGTGGAAGGGTATAGAGTGAGAGTGATGGACTGCGGTTAGTGAGAGGTGACAGAAAGGAACTGAGGTACTTTTGAGCTGAGCTTACTCAAGTAAGCGCATTAATGACTTTGGCTGCCAACAGGGGTAGTCAAGCCCCTCCATAGTTCACTCTTGACATGTCCCAGCCATCTACTGGTTGGCTTGGACAGGTTGCAAGGGCCTGAGGATCAGGCAAGGCTGACCATCTATGTTTTGTTAATTTTAAGCCTGGGCTGCTCACTACGTTTAGCAATTTATTGTCAAAGACCTATTGTGGTCAATACTAAAACATTCAGTGGACTTTTGGTCAGCCCATTACTTACCATTTGTTGGCTCTCTTGTCAATCTCATTTGCTTGCTGTTATTTGATGGGTTTTTCCCCCCTTTTTCCCCTCCCAGGAGCATAGATTTTGTAAAAATTATTTTGATTGGATGATATCCTTTCCCTGCTTACATTCAGTGAACAACTTTTCCTTTTTCTTTTCAACACTCTATGCGGGTGCATGCTCTTTCGTGCTGTCTCCCTTGTCTACTGCTTCCCCACTCAAATCTCTGAGCTGTACTCTGCATTGCTGTCACCCCACTACTTCTCATCCAATCCTTTTTTTCCTCTCCTATTTTTTTTTTTTTAGGTCAAAGCCTTCCAGACAGTTAATGACATTTTGGGGACATACTGAAAGCTTCTCTTGGAATGCATTCCGCCCATTGCTTACCTTTGGATTTGTGGTTTGTAACTCACATTTGCCTTCTCTCTATTTGCTGGCTCTATTTGTTTGAGGCTGTCCAGCTTGAGTTGTACCTTCCGCTGCCCAAACTCTATTTACTATATTCTTCCACCAGTGCTCAATTTCTGTAAACAGGCCTTTAAATCTTATTCTTATCTTGCCACATTTGCTGTGCAATCAAAGACAGAGGTCAAATGTCAGGCTGTGTCTTCTAGGGAGCTTGGTGTTTATTTTTCTTTCTCTGACTTCAAAGTGAAAGGTTTTATGTGAAATCAGGCTGGCTACTGGTGGTGTGAGTGAGGAAGGCTGCACAATGTTTTTTGCTCACAACAAAACTTCAGTTTGTCTAAATTCACTCTGCAGATATTTCAGAATATATCAGAAATAGAAAAGCACAAAATACGCTTTTTTTGGTGGGGCAATTCTGAAGTGTGGTGGCAAAGAATATTTTAATAAGATCAAAACAAATCAATACACTAGGTGATGCCATTTCTACACATTATAATTTGTGCACTGTATATTTTTATCAGTAAATCAGTACGTCTGTGCAAATGTAATGGCCATTTCAATGGAAGATGTGTTGTCTGTAACAGCAGTTTGCTACCACACCATGCATACTCCACTCTATGCCATTCCATTCTCCTCTGAACCACTCCACACTGCATCAGTGCACTCTACTCTGCACCATTCCATTCTATGCCACTTCACTCTATGCCTTTCTACTCTATGCGGATGCACTCTACTGTGCACCACTGCACGCTTCACCACTCCACAAGACTGCACTCTATACCACTAGACTCTACACCAGTGCACTGTACTCTGTACCACTCCTCTCTATGTAGTACTCCCTATGCACTCAAATTTACTCTGCACTCTACCTGATGCCTCTCTACTCTAATGCACTCTACTATGAGCCACTTCACTCTACACCACTGCACTCTATACCACTGCACTCTTCTCTGTACCACTCCACTCTATTCACTCAAATGTCTTCTGCTCTCTACCATGCACCACTCCACTCTAATCTGAAACAATCTACTCTACTGAACTCTGCCCTACTCCTCTACTCAGCACCACTCCACTCCTCTCCAATCTACATCACTTCACTCAAAACCAATCCACTCTACGCCAATCTACTCTGTACCACTACACACTATGCCACTCTACGCCACTGTACCATGTGCCATTATTCTCAGTGCAACTCTATTCTACTCTGCCACTCTACTCTGCACCACTCTATGCCACTGCACTCCATGCCAATGCATTCTGCCACTCTACTATACACCACTGCATTCTACAAGTCTACTTTGCAACACTGCACTGTCTGCCACTCTACACCACTGCACTCTACACTATGCCACTGCGCTCTATGCCACTCTGTGCCACTGCACTTTACTCTGAAACAATCTACCCTACACCACTGCACTCTAGTCCACGGTGCGCCACTGCACTCTGCACCACTCTTCTCTACACCACTACACTCAACACCACTCTGCTGTGAACCACTGCACTCTACGCTAATGTACTCAACACCACTTCACTCAAAACCAGTATCTCCACACCACTCTATGCCAACTACACTGCACTCTCACTCTACAACACTAAACCACTGCACTCTACTCTATGCCACTGCAGTTCACTCCATTCTACTTTATTTCACTGCACTGTATGCCAATGCACTTTACTCAAAACCAATGCACTCTACGCCAATATAGTGTGCACCACTGTACTTTTTGCCACTTCACTCTCAGCTACTGACATTCCACTCCGACATTACACTCGACAATAGTCCACTCCATGACACTCTACACCACTCCACTTTATGATGTTCTACACAACGCCATCTATGCCACTTTACTCCACTCTATTCTACAACTCTACACCACTCCTATATTGGACATCACTCTCCTACAATCTACTGTGCTCTTCACCACTCTACAATACTCTATGTAACACCTTCTACACCACTCCACAAAACTCTATGCCACACCACTCTATTCCACTCGGACACTCTACTCAACTCCACTCCACTCCACTCTGTACCCTTCCACTCTATGACACTACTCTCTCCACTCTACGACACTACTCTCTCCACTCTACGACACTACTCTCTCCATGACACACTAAAAAACTCCACGTCAATCCGTGGCACTGCTTCACTCCACGAACCTCCGTAACACTCCACTCTTCAGTACTCCATGCCACTCTCCTTTTCCCCACTAACCTTTAGCCATGCTGAGCAGCAGGGATGCCCATGTACAACATGGCTAAAATATCTTGAACAATTTTTTTTGTATTTTTTTTTGAAGACCTGCCAATTGCAATTTGTCTCTGTGCTGCTTCTTTCTATAAGAAAATGTGTTTTGGCACTCGGTATTTGCTTTATTTATTCCTCAAACATGGGTATCTGTCATCTTGGAACAGCAAACTAAAACAGAAAACAAAATTAGAACAGAAAACCACAAGCGGTCAGTGTCCATTTCTTTACATCCTCAGCTTGTCCTGCATCGGGGTGCGTACTGAGTGCATCACTCTCCCACATAATGGCCCAGCGAGACTACATCCTTCCTGGACCTACCTCTGAACTAAACGCAATTTGGTCAACTAGCTCAACATGTACCATTCTCAGAGTCTCCACACTGAGACCACATTCATGCCTAATCCGAGGATGCAGGACTAAGATTGTACCTCTGACTCCCTTGAGGCAGTGTCACTCCCAAGTCCCACAGACGCCTGTCTCAAATCTTTCCCAGACATCTTCCTTTGCTAGAAGAGCAGCCGGAGGTTCCTGTGGTGATGCAGGCTGATCCAACTCCCACCCTTCCTTGTCCATGATTTCTCCTCATAGGCAATAGTCTGGGACAGTTGGGGCCTCTGGAGGCCTGGGTCCTTTTTAAAAGCGAGGTGTCCCGGTTGACTGTTTCTGCGTCTTGCTTTGTGGTTATCATCATTTTTGGACAACTAGGGCATTCCATGGATCTTTTTCAAACTTCCACTAGGATGCCCGTCTCGGATCAGGACTATGTCCCTTCTTGGATGAAGATGTCTTGGCTTGTTGTTTTTGGCTGGTGTGATGGTGTTATGTTCTCTCTTCCTCATCCAATGATCTAGGCATCCACAGGGGCGCAGCAGGGAGTTTGTCACTGAGGGATCTATGAAACAGCAGGGTAGCTGGCACACACTGTATTGTGCTACGTTGTGTCTTATGGTATAGACTGAGGACTTTGTGAATGACTATCCTACGTTTTTCTTTGCTGCTCTGCACCAGTGCATAGTCTTGGTTATCATTTGCTGCTCCAATTCCCCATTGACTTGAGGCCAGTCTGTGTGATGTTCCAGTGGATGGCCCTAAACTCTGACGACACATCTGGAACTCACCAATGTGAATCGCAGATAAAGGTGACTGTGGGTGCAACTGATTGCCAATGTTTCCCTCTCTACTTGAGCATATCGGGCTTCAGTGTCGGCAAGAGCTCGACTTGAAAAAGCAATGGGTGGCCACACGCTCTTCGACAGTTCTTGTAATAGTAAAGCCCCTCGTCCTACATGGCTGCTGCCAACCACTAGCTCTGCCTCTTTCGGAGGCAATGCTGTGCTTTACCGACCATTCCCATTGTGCTTGGTGCTTCTTGAAAGCTCAGTGCAGCTTTGTTTGAATTTCCAGATTGTGAATGAAGCAGCTTCAATAATTGGCCAAGCCAAGGAACCTGCACATCTCCAATTCAGTGGCAGTGCAGGGGAGGTTTAAGGTTCTCAGTCTTCCTGAGGTCTACCCTCACTCACTTCTTTTTAAAACACATATCCAAAGAATTGCCCCACCTTGGGTCTCATCAGCCAGGTGACTGACTTTAGTTCGCCTCATGTCACGTTTTGTACTCAAAGAGCTGTCAGTGTGTTTATTGTTGCCCTCAGCCACACCTGGCATCAGGGTATGTGCTTAGCGCATCACACACCCACATCGTGGCTGGGTGGCACATTACAACCCCTTCATTTGCACCTGTGCACTGCCTGCCTTAAGGATACTTTACTTCCTCTCAGTGTTACATACCTAAATGCAGTGCTCCCACTGTTTTCCCAGCTCAAGGCCATGTGTGATTTCATAAACTTCTCACTTGGATGACATCTCTCCGTTTCTTTCCCAAACGTTTTTCCACGATGCTCACTCTAAAGCCCTCTTTACAACTGAGGTTCTAAAGGCTGATCCCTGTACAGAGAAAAGTCAAAATTAGAAGTGGTGCAACGATGATCACACGTTCACAGATTCTGGCAACTCAAATCTGCTGAAAATTATCTGGGAAAAGGCAAAACATGCAGAAATTGACAATGTTATGTCTCATCTACTTGTTGAAAACTCAGAGTAGGAGGCATATACCACATGTGGAAAATATCTCACCCGTGGCTAATGTGACACTCACTTCTATTCCAAAAACTTGTAAGGAGGACCTAAAAATGCAAGGTCCATCAAACCACCCAACACTATGATCTACGATTCATACATTACAGTAGAAACTACCCCGCATGGTTGCAGTTCCAGCAGCTTCAAGGCTGGAACTCCCTGGTGGTATGTACTAGCCTAAGCAAATCAATTGCTGACTCTTCTTTGCTCCAGTCCACGCTTGACTGAAACTACAAGATTGCTGTAACTTAATAAGACCCACCTGTCTGGCCATCATGCATGGCAGCTATTGCCACGCTGTGAACCCACACACTTCCTACATTACTCAGCAATGGTTTGCAAGCATAGAAAGCCCCATGCCTCCTTATACTGCTCCACATTGAAACATAACTACATGAAATCTGGCGCCCTCTTGTGGCCATTCATGGTGGTGCTACAAGGCTGCTTCTGAGAATAGACTTAATTTAGCAACTCTCCTGAGTATTCAGGGCTGTCATAGAGCTCCAGGCACAACCTGCCCATACTGCCGGTGGCTGCTCAGTCCATGCTAGCCATACACACATGCATGGCTATGCCCCAACTGCATGAACTTTAATACAGCTCTGAGGTCTGGAAACCCAATTTTGTTTTGCTCATTTCAGGACATAGGTTAAAGAAAATAAAAAAAGCAAAATCCAGTCAGAGAACAAAATGCATCGTATTGTACTTGCATTTATCTAGCACTTAATACCACTGACTAGGAGTTCAAGCGCACTGGGGCGAACTAAAGGTACCCTAAGTGTACGCGTTATTTCTGCGCAAGTCGAATCCATGCCAACTACAACCACCGGAGGCAGCTCCACTGTCACTAAAGTTAGACTCGCAGAGTTTTTGGTAGGAACTTGGGGCCATATGTACGAACACATTTTCCCATAGACACAAAATGGGTAAAACCCTGTGCTACATCTGGCCCTTGATCAGCAGCTCTACGGGGAGGACACAGCATCAAAATATACTGAAGAGCACGTGACCGTGGCTGCAGGAGTGAGAGCAGCAGATAAGAAACCAGCCACAGCATGTTCAGCACAACAGATAGCAAGGCCAGAGCCTCAGATAAAGACTCAACACTGAAGCAGACAAAATATAACCCACTGGGTGCAATGGGAGGAAGAGTGGAGGCTGAAGACAAACAAAATATCTAACAACATTAATATGTTTTCCTTAAAAACGCATGCAGCCATGCCATCCTCCTCTCTCCTTTTCTTCCCCCCCCCTCTTTTCTCTCCCTCTTCCCCTACTACGAAATATAAAATGCAATTTTCTACAGTACCTTTTACTATGCCTTCTGGCCTTGGTCTATAGATTAACAATGCAACGCTTGTTTATTACAGCTAAGGTTGTATTTCTCATTGCATTCAGTTTTATCTGATTTTTTTTACTAAAAAAAATAGTCGTTTCTTATGTTGAACTGTTCATTAAAATAATTTAATAAAGCATTATTAAACTCAAAAAAGGATGCGGGCATAGCGATAAAACTCAAGACAAGCTGCAGGAAAATATCAATAACAAGAAAAAAAAGCACAAAATCTTCAGCCAGGGAGGTGGGGGACACATCCATGTTGCGCTAAGGTGCCACTGGAAACTCTGGAGCATCATGAAACAGAACGTATGCCATTCAAGGCGCTAAGGTGCCACTGGAAACTCTGGAGCATCATGAAACAGAACGTATGACATACAAGGCGCTAAGGTACCACTGGGAATGGCGGACGTGCGATGTGCATATGCCACACAGTGCTGAGAGGCCTTTGTTACAGTGGGCGTGCCCTATAGAAACATTCTGAAGATAAAACATACTATCCAGTGCTAAGGAACCATTAGAAACAGTGGATGGATGCTAAATAAAAACTCCTGATCATAACAGAACAAAACACAATATAACCCTGCTGCATTGTAATTTTAATTACGTCTGAGTAATCTGAGTAGTTTTGGTAATTTCAGGTTATTCTTGTGATCCAAAATTACAAAAAATTGCACAACTACTCCATTTGCGTAATTTATGGCAAAAATACCTACTGCAGGATCACAGGGACAGAGTGCAATAGGCTGCTGTTCATGCTGTTGCATTTAGCTCTATTTTGTTAGCACAAAAATCATCCTTGGGGTCATGAAGGTGCATTGTGCACTTAGAAAATGGCGCTAAATGCAGGGTTATGTTCCTTGCGTAATGCAATTCCATGTAATCTTGCGTAATTTTCTGTAAATACGCTACAGTAAATTACACATGTTATGCCATCCCCTACTAAAAACTCACCTTTTCTGAGTCTTTTTAGGTCAACTGGCAGCGCACAAGCGCTGCTTTTCTGACGTGTTGTTATTGATTTGGGCTTTTAACCACACCCACCTCACGCCTATCACTACCGCTCGTTCTTGGGCTTGCCCTCCAAAAATCCTTTATCATCATTGGTAAATGCTATATGTTTGTCCCTCCTTGGGGCGGTTTGGTTACCCGCCTTGGCCATCGACCCCGTTACATGGCTAATTGCACTTTTGCCAATATGTTTGACTGTGAGCGAACTTCTTTTTCCTTTTGTGTGTCTCCTTCACTCTCAAGGCGGCTGTGGCGCTTTGAATCGGCGCGCTTATGTGAAACGGTTTTACTTTTCATTTTCAATTTATGTGGCAAGAAAAGTCCGTTTAGGAGTTTACAACGCTAATAGCTCTATCTCAAACAAACGCAAGACCCACTGCATTACAAACGCTTGTTTAGATAAATGGTTTGAGGAATTTAAGAAATCCTTCCTTGACCTATTTTGTCTCACTGTTTATCTCTTGCTTGCTTTCTATTCTATATGATTAGTAAAATGTTTAACTGACCATTTGGTGCAGTCACGCTATACAAAACAGTTAAGTAAAAAATACTGAACTGCTAGTATTTTATCACAATTCTTAAGTAAAACATCATCTGTAACAAGCATAGCTCAAGCAACGACTTTGTAAGGTGGGAGTTTTAGGGGCTATTACCAAAGAAATGTGGACAAACTGAAGTTTAGAAGCACTTTTTATTTTCCCCCAGAACATGTATGAATGCACACTGTAAGTGAGGCAAATATTTTTGGGAGGCTTTAGGTGACATTTTTAGGATGTCTGAAACCGATGCTCAGCAGTGCTTGAAAATGTTCTCACAATAAATACATTTCCTGATCTGTTAAACATTGCAAGCGAGTCAACAATTTCCAATGGAGTTTGAGAGAATACCCTGTAATAAAAGTCTAAGAAAAAATGACATTCAGCAGTGTTTATATTCTCACAATATATATGTGAAATATAAAACCTGGAGAGCTATCATTGCAAGGAAGCTAGAGAGACGTTTTGTGCCAAAACGATTTTCCCCTCACCTGCCCCCCCAAACTGGGCATTTCTTACACTGAGATAAAACAAAGGAAGAGAACAAAAGCGTTCCTATTTTCAAAACATAATATTCTTCAGTACAATTATATTGGCAACATGGCTTTCGTTTTCCCCATTTCCATCACAGGTTGTCACTATTATTTTTTTTAAGATCTCTGCACTTGGTAGTTTGGATTTTCTAGCTACCCCGAATGGCACATTCTCCATTCGCAGGTGATGTCTCACTCACAAGTGGCCGACATGGCTTAAACAAAAGTTTGAAATAGAAAATAACATTGGAAAATTAACACGGTGCATGGTTGGCTTGGTAATGGGTGGACCGATCGTTACAGAGTTCTGTCAAATAAGTTTCAAGCTTCGAGGGTTTACCCCACATTACCTGCCTTCCATCTCTTTGAAATATGGTTGACTCAGAAGAAGTCACCAGCTGCTTGTTCACTGTTGTCAAAGAAGCTCTGAAAGCTCCAAGGCTAGGTGACAAAAAGTGTCTTTTGCCCTTCCCCAGGGTCATCTTAAATAGGGAAGATCCTAATCTGCAACAGGCAGGACAACTGAAGAATGAATAACTACCTAAACTCAGTATGAGAACATTTTTCATTATACTCCACCCGTTCTTTATTTTTTAGAAGCTGGTTTACTTTTTTATATTTTCTACTTTGTCTTTCATTTTCTCACTTATATGCAAAGGTTGCTCCCTGACCAATTGCGAATAAGGGTTGAAATTGAAAATATTCGTCATTCATTTTCAGAAAAACATTTAAAGTGGGCTAAAAGAAACTCTTAACCGATGTCCGTGTCTCCCTATTACTTGCACCTTCTCAGAATAGGAGCAATTCTCCTAGTTTGATAACCCCATCTCTCTTTGGCTTCTGGCTGCAATGCCCATCCTTCCTCCCAAATGCATGCCATCCCCTCACTTTGAAGCCCTCCTCCTGCCTCTACTGGACTTTTTGTAGGTACTGTTCCTCCAGTGTTTGCCACTGCACACATTCAAGACCTCTTGTTCAAAGGAAGAAGTGATTCACATGTGAAGAGCAGAACCTGTGGGTTGGGGAAATACTACTCTTATAAGCAAGTTTAAGTTGGATGTATCTAACACACTTTTTTAATAAGATCATATGGACTCAAAGGACTGAGACGAAATACAGTAAACATTTGTTTCAAGTGCTTTGCTTTGGAAAAATCTTCTTATTCACCTTTCATATAGCCCTTTTTGTGGCAAAAGCCTTCAGGTGTAGGCTCAAGTGCATATGTTTAAGTTTGAAGGATGATTCTAATTGCTGACCAGACCTGGTATCATGTAGGCGAGAAGACAGTAAGCATGTACAGTAAATAATTCATAGTCCATGGCCATGTACCAATAAAACCAGTGGAAACAAATCAAACCTTTCTAGATAATAATCTGGCCTCCAGGAACACGGTAACAAACTATAGAGGTGTTAACAGAATGTTCAAATCCGGGGCTTAAAAGAGCGGACGCACAACTGTGAGTAATTCTATAATGTGGTTAGAAGGCAAGGAAAATAGAAACAGGCTCTGTGCCATGGTGCAGAATGAACTGAGAGCCCTACCAGAGAGTGGAGCTGTACTAGAAGCCATCAAAGCAGTGGATAGGCAAGCAAAACGCAGGACAAGCACATAGTAGCCACTGGACCAATGGAACCACAAGCCATGTCAGTCACATACCAAACTTGCTAGACTGCAGGTTCAGTGTCTTCTATAGTGTGAGATCTGTCAAATCCATTCTACTTCCTCAGATAGTCATCAACTCAACCAGACTTCATCTGCTGCCTCCAGGTACCACGGGGCCTATCAAAGATGATTCCCTCCAGTTTCTAGGTTCCCCCTTTACAATTTGTGCAGAGAGGAATTCCCATGTGGGTTGATATTCCGGTAGACATATTTACTAGGTCCATAAACACTGGATCTGATTTTTCTGGCTGGAAAATCCAGCAGATACAATTGCCTTGAAAGAAAATTGCACTCCAGCCTGGAGCCATTCTTCCGCTGCCACCTGACCCACAGTCAAGGCACAGAGAGAGCATTAGCTGGATGTAATGATCTCCCCTCCTATCAGCAAACTTTCTACCCTTCCCTTGTGCAACCTTGCCATTGCCCTAGAAGTGCTTGTAAACATTTACAACCTGCTAACAGCAGGTGGAAAATATCTGTGTTAAACTCCCTGGAATCAATAATTCTACTCAGAACCTTTGGGTCCATACATTTATAACCCATTCCAAGGGGTATAACTCGTACTTGTAGGAATTCTATGCAGAGATTCTGTCCGATACTGGAAATTCCGGCCATCCAGAATCTCTGCAAATAATTTCTGCAAACTTGTAATCGGGACCCAGTGGTTTCAAAGCCTTGGGAAAGACACATTCTGCTGGCCTCATCTTCACAGAACGTACAGTGCAGAATCAGCTGAAGCTATACAACGTAAAAGATTGTACAGTCTAAATAGCACATCAAGGTACCATATAAAGAATATAATGCAAACAATATTCAAGCTGTAGAATATATTAAGTGAACATTTTGGTGAAAGATAAAAATGGTACCACATATTGCATCTATAACTAGAAGCCCTTGAAGGTAAAATACAGCTGGATTGCCATATTGCTTTAGGTGTCAGTTTATCCTGTGGGCCCATACTTAATAAGATTAAGGGCCTGATTACGACCTTGGCGGATGAATACTCGGTCACAAACGTGACGGCTATCCCGTCCGCCATTTTACAAGTTCCATAGGATATAATGGAACTTGTAATACGGCGGACAGCATATCCGTCACGTTTGTGACTGACTAGCCCACCCGCCAAGGTTATAATCAGGCCCTAGGTGTCAATGTGGCGACTTAGCGCTGTTCCTTTTTACTGCGTTGACATACAAGCATTCCTATTGATGTTTGGGTGTTGATAACTTCATATCACATCAAAACCTACAGAACGCCTACAAACAATTATGCTGCCCACCACTGTGCAATATCATCAAACCACACTCACCAACACATTCTGTAAACTTTTGTCACAAACTGAGATATATCCTTCTCTTTAGTCAGTAATGCATCAAAACATGCAACAGTACACATAACATCCAGGGAGGGTTTCACGCTACTCCACAACTCGCAAAGCGTAGTTATTCACGCCTGAATACATGTACTGCGTCTGACTTCCCGTCAGACATTACAGCATTTCAGGTGACGTTCCAGGTTTGAACCTCCTTATGCCCAAGACCAAGAAGGCTGGCAAATACCATTTTGTATTCACAGTTCCCAAAGTCCATAAAAGGCACAGTCATATGGAGGGCCTTCAACCTTCCCTGTTTTCCTTCACATTCTGACCTGGAGAAACAGATTGTCGATCAAATGCGATGACATAGATCCTGACTGGTTCGACAGTCAACCAGTGTGATCAGACGCTGAGTGATACGTTGATTACTTCATGTAAACTTTACGTGCTCCGTAGCTTCCTTTGTGCAGTCTCTGGAAGCGGTTGTGATTTCTAGAAGTCCTAGCCATTGTCCGTGGTCCTGAGAAGGTTGCAGAGCTTCAGCTTCCCTTTCATTGTAGTGACGAGATCTTGACTGGGGTCGCACTGTTAAAGTCCAAGAAGAACGGACCCTCTTGTTGAGGAAGAAAGGTAGTGGGGATAATATTATATACCCCAGCGGGGATGCTCTCTAGCTCCAGATAGCAAAAACCACATCTGCAAAAAATGTCACACCGGTACAAAATCAGTAATATTTCATAAACTTTATCAGTATGATGAAAGTAAGGTGGGTAGACTAAACCCTACAAATATAAGAAACTTTTACACTAAGAAGCAACAAAGCAGGTTTAAGATGGTAACCTGAAATAGACACAGACTAATGCGGTTTTAAAAATCAGGGGATCTTATTCAATGAAATTGCACAGTTGAGAGGCCTAAGCTACTGAATATCAGCACACACCCTCACATCTGCATCAGACCTGAAAAATCATTCTCTTTCCATGGCCTCATCATCTCCTTGCAATCTCACCCCCCATAATAGGAACAGATTATTACTTTTCTACTATCTTGCCTCCCTCAAGTCCTCAGGCCTAGTTTCTGTACCTCTATATCTGACTTCCTCCCACCCTCTATGGACTGAGCCACCTAAATGTTGATGCGAATATCAAATAAGAAAAAAAATAAACAAGCATTGATTCTTCATCCTCCCTCAAATAATATCCTGTTTCTCGCCATTCTTTTCTGAAACCATGAGAGTTTGCTTACTATCTTAAATCAAGCTACTTAATAACCTCTAAGTTTAAACTTCCAGTCAAACAGAGAAAGTCTCACCACATGTGGCAAACTTTATCACCTCTACCTGCCTCAACCAACTATGCTCCATCTCTTCTCTCCTTGACCGCTTTGTGGTATTCAGTGCAGCAGATTATACCACCCTATTCACAACACTTGCCCTTGTCCGAAAAATGCTGAACAGTAAGATGTGAAATCACAGATAAAGACGGATGTTGCATTTACCTGTAATCTCCACTGCTCTTCTTCTGAAAGCCTGAAGGTCCTGGTTCACTGACAGCAGAAACAGTGACCACTTCAAACCCCACACTGTACTGCCTACAGCATGAATAACAGGGAAAGCAAAACAAGAGCACTTAGATTTTTTTAAGTCATCATCATCATCTTTATTCGATCATACCAAAGATGATCATAAAGATTTACATAATAAAAGAATGCACATGTTAAAAAAGCAAATAAAAATGGGAAACGTTTTAAGAATAAAGGAGCAAATACATGCACAAATATAATGCCTTATTTAAAAACTCGCCATTAAAACATAAAATACGAAAGCAACAATACTAAGGACTATGAAAACCAAAACAAAGTGCAATAAAAGTGAGTAAGAGTAAAAAAAAAAAACTAACAAAAACAAAAAAAAAAAAAAACATACTCTTCCTATATTGTAAAATACTTTTAAAACAACAGCCAACTGTGAAGCAGTTGTCATAGTCATGACGTTGCTGAAGGTAAACCAGAGGAGCTTTACACCTTGTGAACTTCTGCCTGCGCAACGGTGGCAATGAGAATCGCCTGGTATAGGCAATATCAAACTTACAAAAGAGAACAAAGTGCCATAAGGTCTGCGGAGATTGTTCATCACATGGGCAGATGCATATGTCAGCAGAAGAATATTGCCCAATTGGGAAACATAGCATCCTGTGTACCGCCCCAAGTCTACATCGAATCAATAAAGTGTGTTCATACACATTCTGCACTTATATTAAGTAAGGGGCTGTCCCCGCTGCCAGTTGAATAATCCAGAAGTCTCTGACAGCGGGCCTCACCACCGCTATGTTCTCCAGCTTAGCCTGCCTATGGTTTAAGCAACTACCCTGAAACCAGGTTTGATCTTTTTTGAGGATGGTATCTGAGTTCTGAGAATGAATGGGCTATATGGAGGATAGCAGGGCTCGCACTTTATAATTTTTTTCCTGTGTGTCGGGAAAGTCTATTTAAGTGGTTCATTTACTATGCCAGACCTCAATCTGCTATTTCGAATTAGAGTTAGCTGAAGAACCACTGTATGATTTCTTTTCGCTTACCTTGAAAATAAAGAATACATCATGCTATGATGGGCCACTGATAGACAAACGTAAAGTACAGGTTTTATGAACAAAAACACTAAAACACACAGCAAACATGAGCCGCTGGCAAGCTACACAACTGTGGACCCTTTAGGACGTAGATCTTGCTGTTCACTTACCTGGGCCCTCTCAGTTCCACCAGCAATGGCCCAGATCTCTCCACTTGGAACTGGAAGATGGGGTTGTTCTTGTAGGAATCTCTAAAATTACCACAGCCACCGGCACTTGCACCTTTCCACTGCCCATTTACCTTTCAAAACATGACAGAAACGTTATGCATGTTCCCTTTTAACAAAGATTATAAGTGTATTAAACATAACATACATAGGTACTGCACTTTTTGCAATCTGAAGAACTTTCCCAGGCACAAACTAGCACAAACTGTTGCGATGCACTACTGAATTAACAACACTCTTGTCCGATCAAATTTTTATTTTGTTGATTAATTAAAACCATCAACGGTACAAAAGTCCTACAACAGTACAAAATAGTACTACGCAATAAAAACTTGAAAGAACAAACATTAAAATGTTTGTGACAAAGTGACTATATTTGTAAACCTTTTGACCTACGCATGACTAGGATAATTCATTTTGTGAACAGGAGGGCGATATATGTAAAAGCTACTAATTACATAAAATGAAACCAAGACTGATGTATAAGAGGCTTAGGGCACACGTTTCCCCATGACAGTTTTACATACAACACAACAGCAAAATAACTTTATAATAAAAAGGAAAACTATCCACCCTCCCAAACACTGCTATATGAGGCACTTCATTTCTCATGTAATTGTCACACTTGATGTGAAGCACAAATAGTCCTTAACTTCCTTGGATCAGCTCCGCGGCACGACAGTCTCGGTGGACGTTGTATTATTTTGTTCCTCATGCCAGCTGTTCCCTGCAGCTTTAATCATGGATTTGAACAGTTGCCTTTTCTAAGGTTAAGTGTCACCTTCGGAAATTTGACTTATTTACAAATAAGTTGTGTGTCCTGGCCCATGACGCTAGTAACATTCGTAAAGAGCTGCATGTAAAGGGTATCAAAAAAGCTTGAAACTAGTGGCAGAGACAATCCACCTCGTAATACCATCTGAAAATTGGGTGATCTTTTTTGTGGAACACCAAAGACTACAAATAAGTGACCTTAACTTGTGGGGGTGATAACAGGAGCGGTCACATTTGTTTGATGACCAGTGAACTCACCCCAGATACCTCATAAGGTCTTAGAGGAGGCAAAATTCATGACTTGAGGAGGAAGGAAGACAGACTAGAAGGTAATGGTTTGAGTATTTTTATGAAAATGTGATCTTACTGCGCTTGTACATTTACCATGGGACTCCCATCTCTACGACAGGGAATGATTCAAGATCTATGAAAGATCCACCACTCAAGAACGGTTCCAGCCTAAAGTGGAGAGTTTGGACTCGACCAATAATGGAGACATTCCTTTTTTGAAGCCCTTACCATTTTTGATTTAAAAACCTTTATGTGTCATTGAGAAGAAGAAACTTTGCAGTTTGGAGGCTCCATGGGTGTGCCGAATGCTAGGTTACGGTAAATATGCAGCTGCTAAGTAACGGGGCTGGCTAGTTATGCTATAACACCGGCCCCTGTGCTTATTCCTCTTTGTATGGGCTGGAAAAATAAGTTGAAAACATGAGTTGCAAAGTCCAGCATATGTTTATGTGTATGCAATCTGGCCATACTCAGAGGAGACAGTCTGAAGTTCAGTGGTCTTTGCTTGGTAGTGTACATATGCTGGGTGGGTGTGGGTAACTACTTCCTACACTGATGAATAATGCTCCCAACTTTCAGCTTGAGAAACTATAACTCATAGGTTTACCTACCCAATAAGAGTGACCATTGGTGAAAGAACAAATTAAAGAAAGATGTGCAGCTTTGGGTCCAAAGCAGAAAGACCAACTCTCTTATCAGGAATAACCTACGAGTAATATGACAATGTCACATTCTTCATCTTTAAAACTCCTAAGGAAGGCCCTGATAGGCCGAATAACCAAGTATGTCCACAATGACAGAGACAAGTTTGAAATCAGCATGATGTAAGCAAAAACGGAGCCGTTACTGAGCCCCTGCCTTCCTGTTCAACAGATTTTTACCAGAGGAGAGAACAATGGTCTATCCTTGGTACTTGCCAAAGCGCTCTAGTCAAGGAGGACAAGTAAGGAGTGGTAAGGAACTGGACAACTTTCTTTGATAATGATGCTTGAAAGGGGAATTTTCTTTATCCTTTAGTGTTACAACAATGACCGTTGTAAGCGTACACTGGTCCTCCTTTTCAAAGCACTTGTGTCGACCACTGCCATACTGCAACTGGTGAGACTTTGTAACTCATCTGAAGCAATCCATATGTGCATGAATGTGTATAAATAAGGAAAAGGTGGTTACAATGTACGTATCGCATTGGAGCCCGTAGTGCTGTAAATCAACATGATCTGCACTCTTACTATCCAGCAGAGGGTGCAAACTTTGCAAGTTGTTTTTCTGAAGAAGTTTGTGGCCTCTATGCCTCGTTCTCAAGAAGACATGAGAGAGATGCACAATGCACCGGGACAAAGACTACACCTCAGATTCTGTTTATCCTGGTGAGTGGCATAAGTGGAGTGTAGCAAAGCAGGATAGTAGGTGTGTACAAATACAAGTGCATTTGGAATAAAAGAAAACTGAGAGAAAAAACACAGGAAGGATGAGCTCACCGCTAGGGACACAGGAAGGCGAACGTGAACCTACAGCACTACAGCTTAGAAATCAATAGTTACAGGGTAACATTTTCCGTTTGTGGCATGTGCTGCTGTAGATTACATGCTCTGCATGGACTATAGGGTAGTGCATTTCCTAGCCTTTAGGTGGGTGTGAATGTCCACACACTAATGTGTAGGGAAAGTGCGTGGTGTGTTGACCATATAGTGGTCTTATATACATGTGCTACCCAAAAAGGTCATTGTAGCTTCCTATTTTCTATTAGGATTTGCCCGAGCCACCAAATTTAGAGTTATTTTCCCCTAGTATGCCATATGGATGCATTTAACTATCCATCTCACAGGACACGTCTCTGAAATGGGATTTCCCAAGTGGAGTTTAGCGAATGCTACAAGGAGTTGCTTTATCTTGTATGGCTTTTGTTCCATCAATGTAATAGCCTAGGCTGTTTAGACATCTAATGTGTGTAAAACTCTTTCGGCCACAACATCAGGGTGTGGAAAGCAGACTGGCAACTCAATCGTTTGATTAACATGAAAATGGAAAACATCTTTGGCTGGAAACCAGGATTTGTCCACTGGACAATTCCAGTCCTGTGACCCTGGATGAAAGGCTCTTCTACTGTTAATGCCTGCAACTGGGTCACCCTTTGCAAGGAAGCAAATGCCACCAGGAATGAGACTTTTAAATATTGTATTTCACAAGAGTGCAGAAGCTCAAACGGGAGTCCATAAGTATAGTGAGGACGACTTCAAGGTGCTATGTAGGGACCAGAGGTGTTCCTGAAGAAATAATTCTTAAGATCTTTCATGAAAGATGTATATTGTCTGTTTTGCAAGAGCACAGCTATTACTGCTTAGCATAATCTAATGGATGTATATGTCAAACTCATCTTCTATTTGTTTATGCAGTAATGAAAAAACACTTCCACTCTGCTGCATAACATGCTTGTGGTAAGCTTACAGGCCTTACAAAGGATTAGACTATATACTCCTCCTTACATTTAGTGTACCCAAACCCTAGCACCTGAGGTGTCAAAGGTGTTAACTTTTGGCATTTGGATCAGTTGACCCTGATGCTTGGTTAGAAGATCTGCTCTGATGGCCAGCTTCTTGTATGGGTGGACAGACATTTCCAGAAGCACTGAGTAACATGGATGCCTGGCCCACTCTGGTGTGACAACAAAAAGCATCAGGGGCATCTACCCAATATTCTTCACTATAGAAACGATCAGAGGTAGTGGAGGAAAATCATAAACACATATCCCTGACCAGTTCAGCCACAGTGCATTGCAAATGCACCAGTGGCGTGGGTAACTGGAGACTGGAGTCTAGGCATTTTGTGTTTTCTGTGGTGGTGATCAGATCGGCCATGAATCACCATCAACTCCAAGTCCTTTGATAATCCTCTCCCACTCATCTACTTGCTGATGTTCCTTCTTAGCAGGGCTGAAAAGTCGTTATTTGCCACCCCCAGGAGATGCTCTGGTAGGAGCTGCTCAGATAATAGATAAATGGGCCCAGTGCCAAACTGATAGGGTTAACACTGACAGCAGGGGCTTGTTTCTGGATGTAATAAATGGCGTTCATATTGTCTGTCCTCATCCGGGCTTTTTTTTTTCTTTTGTATCGAATTAGTGGGTAAAACACTATCAGTGCCAATTGGACCCCTGACATCCTCTAGAAGGTTGGTATCACACATGTATTGGTCTTGCATCTAAGTAGCCTGAACAGTCATATTATTCAAGTGTGCCTCCCACCCCTTGAGTGATGCATCTGTTTTGGATTTTGAAACAGACCCTTATTGGTTTTTACCACAGAGCCATTACAAAAAGTACACTGGGTGAGTCCGTTCAGTTACAGTAATAACAATAACAACCTGATGGACCCCCCCCCCCCACCAACCTCCACCCCTCCACTCAACGTCATCTCTGAGGATTCCCATTTCCACCACCACTGTGTCCATTTTCAATTCTAGGGCTTCTCTGGAATCTTTAATTGGCTGCAATATGGCATCTCCACGCTCGGAGCATTCCAGAGAAACCACAGTCATGTCCCACCCCTCAGTATTGCTTGGTCCTGCCGCAAACTGTGACATGGTGGTCACCTCTCTATTTTTATATCAAGTAATATCAACAGGTGTTCTTCCAGGAATCCTTCAAATGGGAAAAAGTTTTTTTTAGTGCGGTATGGATATCACATCAATCTTATTCAATCAATGATTCAAAGATCCAATTACTCAATTCTCAGGCTTAGTAATAGTCACCTGAATTTTCTTTATATTTGAAAGAATAGTGAAACTGATTCGGCTACACAGGTGCTTCAAACTGATGGTGCAGTGAAAAGTGCAAAAGTGATGTGCCACACACAAGTCCCAAAAATATATACAACATAAACAGCACAGAGAGGCAGCCACTGGTTTGAGTTACTAAACACAGATAGGAACTTCTAGTGTTCTTAATGTCCAACTACTAATGAATATGTGTTGCGTCTATCCTATGTCGACTTTTCGACTCCAATAGGAATAGATAGTCCAGGGTCATAATAATGGTAGACAACTAGCCCGCATTATTGATGGTACATTCTAGAAATAATTCCTGCGTATCAGCCTTGATTGGTCTACAAAAGACAGAGAACCCATAGCACTGAAATGAATACAAATCAATTATTATTGCATATATGCATGTTTGTCAGAAGTTGATATGAAAATCACGCTGTGAGTTTGGCAGGCAAAGAGAAAAAGGAGACATGCATCAATCCAAAAGTATAGACAGAAACTAGAACGGGCATGGAAGTGTGTGATCACACCCAAGTATGCGTCACATGCGGAAAGAACAAGCGGTGTTAAACCACAAGTAGAAGGAAAGATGGAGCCACTCCCAGCGCAGCATCCTACGACTGCCTCTAGTCCAAACCAACTTTAATTGAAATATATGCAGACCTACACAACCATCATCCGTCATGTGCATATTTTTATACCTTCTGCCCATGACAACACCCAACGGGGGGAAGTAAGAACCAGGGATCCAAACTGAGCCACCAGAGTCTCAATAGGGGAGTTGGTGGGTCCCCAAGTTGATCAACAGAAGCGTTCAGGGGCTAAACGGGGCTAAGCAACCATATGGCCTGCAGGTATCACCCTTGGTCAAAGGAAGAGGGATTAATCTTATCCAGGAGCTATGTACTCAGTGATGTCCTTGGGTTCCCCTCTGCTACAATTATTTCCCCTTATTGTCTTACTTTTCTCACCACAAGTCTGGCGAGGGAGAAAAAGGTGCTCTCGCTTTCTGCGGATAGGGGGGAAGCCTTGCCCTGGTCACCCACTCGCCAAAGCTTGTCCTCACCATTGGCAGCTGCCATTCCACAGGTGCTGCACAGGCGCCTCAGGATCTGTAATGGGCCCAGCATTCGTCCTCTGCACATATAATGTGACCGAGACCCCAGCGTGCCATGCGTGGGCCTGCATCTCAAACCCACTACTGCTCACAGCTCTGATATACCAGTTGAGAGGGTCCTTCCGCTGGTGCCATGGTACAAGTTCCACCGGTCGGCTATGGCAAATACCAAACTCGCTGCACTAGGGGCCCCAACAACAGGTTCCAGGCTGCACCCCTGCATTCATCAATACTCTCACCAGTTCTGCTTCGCACTTTGTCCCTCCACTGGATCTTGTGTCCAGATGGACTCTCCCCGGATGCACCAACATCAGCTTGACATGCTTAGGTGGGGGCCTTCTGTATGAGGGGAGACCAATGCAGCTACTGGTGATCCACAGTCCCCCCGCAACAAGAGGAAGGTGCAGTATACAGTGCTGGGGTACCATTCTCAGGGGTGCCTCACCCTATTCTTCTCTACAGGTTGCCGGGGGTGGGCCAACCTCACATACTCTGTCTCAGCAGCTGCTTTCCATGGCTATTGACCCTAAGCATAGATACACCCTCTTGTGTCCACTCCCTTTGGGGAGTGGGACAAAAACCTAACCCTACTAGTCCCTGTCCTCCAAACTAAGATGGAGGATTTTGAAAGGGGGGTGGAGGGGTCACTTCAGCTCTAGACACCTTAGGGGTGGTCCCATCTGAGGTGGTCACTTCTCCCTGCTTTTGCTCATGCAGCTTTGCCCTCACCTGTGGTATAGTGCACCCTGCCTATAGATAAAAGGCCTGCTAGAGGGATGACTTACTTATGCCACAGGCAGTGGTTTGTGGGCATGGCACCCTGAGAGGCGTGCCATGTCGACTTTGCCTTTTTCTCCCCACCAGCACACGCAAGCTGCAAAGGCAGTGTGCATGTGCTTGGTGAGGGGATCCCCAGGGTGGCATAACAGCCACTGTGAACCCTGCCTACTCTGCACCCAACGCCCACGGCCCAACCGACTAGAGCTGGTCCCCAGGCGATTCTGAGCAAATGCCCACCCTGGTTTGATCCCTCCGGTCCACCACGACAATGCCTGCAGCCAGAATCCCGAGGGCCCCCCTAACCGCGACAGAACCGGACGAAGATTCCCAATGCCAAAAGGTACCCCTGCACCATAGCCTACTGGCCTTGGGGAATCCCACCGGCCCTGGGGAATCCCACCTTTGGTGCAGCAACATCCAGCCGACAGCCCCTCTCCTTGTCCAGCCTTTGGTTTCCCAGAACTGACCCCCTGGACTTCACCTGCAGCATCTTTGTGGCCCCCGGCCTCCCTATAGGAAGGCATTGGGAGCCTGACGCTGTGTTTGTACCCTGCTCCCAGCCGCCCCTGCGCCGCTGACTGTGTGTTTTTGGTGCTGACCCGGTGCTCCTCTAAACCCCCAGGGCTGCCTTCCAAAGACACGGGTACTTACCTGCAAGCAGGCCTGAAACCGAGTGCCCCCCAGTCTCCATAAGAGCCATTGTTAAATTTGCCTCCTCTTTAACCTCTGCACCTGGCCGGCCCTGTGTTGCTAGTGGTGGGTGTTTGGGGTTAACTTGAACCCAGACCAGTGGACTTCCTAACCCCCAGACACTAGAACTGTAAGTTGCATGCCTACCTCAAAATTGTGATAACCTTTCTTCCCCACAGGAACGGTTTCTGAAAATTGCACTGTCAACTTTTAAAACAGATTATTGCCATTAATTCGAAAACTGTATAGCTTGCCAATTCTAAACAAAGTGGTATTGATACATATGTTGGATACTTACTTACTCACGTATTTACCTGCAACTTGAATCTTGTGGTTCGAGAAATAAACTAACAAAATATATTTTTGCTATATAAAAACCATTGGCCTGGAGTTAGTCATTGAGTGTGTGCTTCCTTTGTTGTCTGTGTGTGTACAACAAATGCTTTGCACTACCCTCTGATAAGCCTAACTGCTCGACCACACTACCCCAAATAGAGCATTAGTATTATCTACTTTAGCCTCTGTCAAGCCTCTGGGGAACCCCTGGACTCTGTGCCCACTATATCTCATTTTGATATAGTATAAACAGAGCCAGCCTCCTACACAATGTTTGATATTGCAGGCCGATTAGGACAGTGAGGTGTGGAACTCTATGCTGTATCCTTGCATCACAGATACAACCCACTTGTCTGACGTTATTTACACTGAGGAAGGAATAACCTGATTCTTCCCCTGACAGATGTTTTTTGTGAACCGCAGGAATGCTTGTTAAGTCACTGCTTCAAGGTTGAGGTGCCCTTTCCAAAATCACCTTGATCTTTTCCTCAAATGTTGCCTTTTAAACCTTCTCGGGTTAAAGACTTTTGGACACAAACTTCCTGAAGTATCTGCAACCCCAGACACTGCTGATTTTTCCCCTCTGCTGTTGGCACTGCAACCAAGCTTTGACATGGGGCCCAAAAAAGTTGCTTATCATCTAAGGGGGATTTTGAAACCCACAACAAATGTTTGCATTTGAGATGATTTTTCCTCTTTTGAACTAGTTATTTACCAGTTTCTGGAAGATACTTGACTATCTGCTCCATCTCCTCTTCTTGATACCTACTGTATCTTCTTCTTCAAAAATACTTTTCTGCCCTTGCAGCAACACACGTTCATGCATTGTCAATTTTTCTGGTCTTATCTGGAGAAGGCGTACCACCAGTGCCTTGGGCAAATGCCCTTATCGCTGCAGAGTGGACGTCCAGTGAGCCAGTTGGGACACAACCCCTTATGTTGTGAGGGTCATCGGACAATGGTTTATATTTTTTCCTCCAACACAGGAGTAATCACCCTGAGCTTAACTGGCTCCTTAATATTCTATGTCATCCATCTGGTCATGCTTCTCAGTATTAGCAAGAATCATACAGGCATTTCTACTTTTGACAATGTTTTGACCAGTTGCACTTTATTGATAGTATGATAGACGGCTGTGCCATCTAGGTGTGTGTTGAGGGTTGACAGAAAAAGTCATGCCAGGGGCCTTAGCCATTAACCTAGAATGCACACGCCCAACACTAGAAGACAGGAGTGAGCAAGGCATGTGATCTGTAGCAGCACATGCTATAAGCATAGTTTAAATAAAAATTATTTAACTATAAATCATTTCTCCCTAACCATTAGGAAGAGTTAAAATCTTATGTAAAATAAAGTCCAAATTGCACATTTACTTCAAAAATGTATAAAACAAAATGTTAATTTATTTTACACTTCCCCTAAAACCTGCTGAACTGCTGACTTTCGGTTAACCTGTGGACATGAGAAAGACCCCAGGAGCATCCTCAAGTAAATCATCTTAATTTGTATGCAAAATCATCAAATACCACAGCACTCATAACAAACGTTCAAATGCACAGTGTCCAAATGTAGATGAATAGACCAGAGTCCATAAATTCATATATCCAGGAAACAAGGTTTATGGTGTGGCAGTACAATCCTTGATGCTGTATGACAATAGAACAAAGCAGCCAACAGGTGTTTCGTCAATAAGTGTGACTTTTTCAAGGCTTAAACATAATATAGATCATATGCGAGAGGACTATTAGATCACAGTAATGATGAACTTGAGTCTATTCATCTACATTTGGACACTATGCATTTGAACTTTTGTTTTAAGTGCTGTGGTATTTGATGATTTTGCATAGTTAGCGGATTTCCTGGGTAATAGGAAACTTAATACCACTTTAGCACCCATTTAATTGCTCTTTGAGCTTTGTACTTTGCCCCATTCTTAATTTGATGTGGGGAGTGCATTCTATGTACTACGACTACCCTTATAGCTATATCTTAATTTATATATTAGGATGCCTTCAGATGTGACAGATGGTACTGTTATAGCCAAAAGCTAAACAGCTGGATCTCAAGTGGAATATGAACAAACATATATGAAGTAATTGTGGCTTAATACTAATGGCAGGCGATGCAATGATGCAGCAAAAAGAGCCAGATGTTCAGGTCCCACTGTACAGACTGATAAATGCATCAGCAAATAAACTCATTCACCAATTCCTCTACTTGACCTAGACTATTCCATCCCAACACTGTGTTACTAAAGTATTGGAGAACATATCCAAAGCTCTGTTATTTCAATTTTAAGTTATGCACCATGGAAGAAAAGTACCATCCATTCTTTCTTACCCGTTTGTGTACTGTATAAGGTGTTGGAATCTTTGAAAGGGTAAACTTGCACCCTGAATAGACCTAAAATAACAAACACAAAAATAAAACATACAAGTTAAATGAACAGATGGGATACTAAATAAGAATTTACTTATACCACCATACCATGCGGAAAATCATGCTGGCTTTATTTAGCGTATGCACATATAAGCGCAATTTGCATATGGAGCAAGAACAACACTTTTTTCAGGTACCTGCAGAGTTTGGCACACTGCACAAGAAACCCAGAATCCTGATCCTATATAAAAGGTCTTATAATAAGCTGGTCCACAGCACTGCTTCTTTACCCTAAAAAATCCCTAAATATCTTTTTGGCTGAGCGTTTACACAGGGCACAATTTCAGGGAGTAATCTATCCAAGTGGTATCTGCAAAAAATAATTTCTGATTTTTTTCTTGATGATTTTATAGCGACCCACTTATACGGCTTTTTCCTGCAAGCTTTTGTTGCTATTGAGATGCAACATAAGATCATCAGCATATAGTTCAATCTTTCCCATCTGCCTGATGGGAGGCTGAATCTCAATATTCTGGCTTACTGCAATTGCTCAATAATTTTTTTTTTTTAAATGGGGAGAGAGGGCAGCCCTGCCGGGTATCTCAACAAACTTGGAATTTAACCACCTCTGTGGCGTTTATTATAATATTGGCTTCAGAATTCTGGTACATCCTATGTACCAACCCCATGATCTGGGAGAGCACCCCAAATTTGGCTAATTTATCAAACAGCATTTCCCAAACCACGAGGTAGAAGGGCTTTTCTGCAGACAGTAAAAGGACTGTGGCAGGAATACTATTGACAGAAAAATAGTCCAGCGATTCGGCTAGGTAATATGTATTTGTTCCTAAATGACGACCAGCAATAATACCATTCTGGTCATGATGGATTAATTTGGCTGCTATCAGATTAAATCGATTGGCCAGAAGCTTCATGAATATTTTATAATCAGTTTAGTTAAGTATTGGGCGGTACAAGTTTGGATCTTCCCCATCTTTACCTTCTTTCAAAAAGCTGATCACATTCCCTGCATGAAACGATATTGGAATGGTGTCCCCTTCAGCATTGTGTTGGCTACCAATAAAAAATAATTTGCCAATATATCAAGGAAGGATTTAAAAAGTTCCGCTGGGAGGCCATCAGGGCCACAAACCACACCATTTGGGAGACTTTAAACCACCTCTACCAGTTCATTCTTGGTAAAAGGGAGGGCAATACTTTCCATATCTTCCTTAGATAAAGTAGGAATAGTAGGTCATACTAAAAATGTCTCCAATGCTTCTGCATCTACTGATTAATTATGACTATATATACGTCTATAATGCTCTAACCTAATTTTCCCCACTTTCCTTTGTTCCATTCACCTTACCACAGAGACTGGGCACTTCCAAGCATGAATCATATTACTAACAGCCTGCTCACATGCCTGCCATACTAGAAATCACCCCGTAAAATTGCTTTCCTCCTAAACTTTCTGCATGTAGGCGCAGTTCACCACCTCGCACCTAGTCTAATACAGATCACTTAGTGATTGCTTGACATGGTCTAGGTTTTTTTTAATTTTTTTTTAAAAAAAAAATGTATCTAAACTATCATGAACACTCTTGTCCAAAGTCCACGTTTGTTGCTTTATGCTTCTAATATTAGCAGCATCTGTTGCTGTCACGATCCCCCTTATATATGCTTTTAGAGCATCCCACACTACACCAGTAGGGTTCAACCCATGATTCCTGCTTAGAAACTCTAATCTCCTGTTCACATATCTGAACCCATCCTTTTTCCTGTCGTACTGCTGGTTAAAAAAACACCTTCTAGCTCGGGGCATAACTCTCTCCACCAATACCTCCAAGGCAAGTACTGCATAGTTTGAAAAACCATTAGGAAACGTCCGCTTGTCATTAAAAACTAGAGTTTTTTTAGAAGCAAAAAGAAATCGATCAAAGACAAGCTACAGAACTGACTAGAAAAACATGTATATTCTACCAGAAAAGCTGCCCTCCAGGGATCAATAAGTGTCAAGGCTCTTCAATAATTCTGCAAAACTTTAGTCATTCTAGATTTTAGAAGTTTTTTCCTTATTACCAAGGAGTCTATACTAGGGTCCTGGAGAAAGCGGATTCCCCTGCCATAATAATTTCCCCTGGAACTTGTAATAAAGAATGAGAAAAGCTCCCCAAAAGGCCCCTGGTTATCTTCTACAGGGGCATAAAAGTTTACGAACAAAAGTTGTCTATAAAGTACCGAACAGTTCACTCAGCACCAACGACCATTTTTATCATTAGCAAAGTCCAACACTTCGGCTCCTAGCATTATGGCCAGAAAAACTGCAGTGCCACGATGCGCCGCTTGGGCAGTCGAGAACCCTCTGTAATCTGCCCAATTGTTAAATTGAAAATCCCAAAAGCTTCTTTGCTGAAATATGAGTCTCTTGCAATAAAACTACTGAAGGATTCTCAGCTCTAACCCATGCTTCTATTGCACACATCTTCTTCCTATTATTTAGGCCACTGACATTAAAAGAGACCATCTTCAATATACAATTAGACATTGACACTAGAAATTACATTTAAAGGTTTTATCCTTATTTTTGCTTCTCATCGAAGCAGCAAAGAATAGTCCAAAGAAAGTGCAAACATGCCTAAAAGTGGCAAGGGTGCATAAAGAGGCCACAATACGAAATTGCAAACCTATGGTCCATACTTGACCAATATTTAAAGTGTAATCGTTAAGTGAAGTGCCGCCTAAGTTGTCCATTGCCTTGGACCTCCATTTCCCCACACTGCATGAAGTGCATAAATGCTGAACCTGTCCCATGGCTAACTGGATGTTAAAGTGCATATAGTGCCTCCCACCCATCTCCATCCTATGACTTATACCTTTTCTGCCCATGACTTATCCCAGGCGTCACATGCGCAATCAACCTGTCGCCCAACATGGGAGTCCAATCAACAAAGGTGTTCTCACTACTCAGCCTTCCATACAAGTACATATTCCAACAATTTGCCTTTAGGATCTCATTTTTTCCAAATATTTCACCCTGCGCTGCTACCACCACCTCACCCTGGGAACACCACTCTCATTACCCCCCAAGCACCCTGTATCTGAGCCCCCCCCCCCCCTGCCTGGGGGCACTAGGAGCACTCCCCTTCCTCACCCCCCCCCCCCAGATAACCCCACCACCACCCATCCCCCCAGCTACAAACCCTGGCCCAACAACCCCTGGAGTGATGCCTTTGTCGCCTACATCATCCAAGAGGGTCTTATTATCATGTAACCGTGATGCTGCGTATCATCTAGTGTCTACCTGGAGCCTCCCTTTTCAACCCTTGTCAAGAGCAGTACTGAATGCAAAAAAACTTGGGCAGTGTCAACTCTATGAAATGTATTTGGCTGTCCTTTGAAAATACTTTTAGTTTTGACTGCTACGCAAGGCCCACAGGAGCACCAGCCGTTTGATAATTAGATATAAATTCACGCCTCCGCCGAGCTGCAAAGGCAGACATAGCCAAGAAAATTTTGGAACTGAAATCCCCGGGGACCTGGTGTAAACCTTTGCTTTGATTGCCAATGCATGAATATGCAATGCAAGAATATGTTCCTTAATACGATAGTTCCCAAAATTCACCAGTACAGTCTGAGGATATTTAGCATTATAAGACTGAACTGCTGGAACCCGATGGGCCCTGTTATGGTGAAGTCCAGATTTCAATGTGCCGCTTCTGGGAAGCCATGCTGGGTTATAAGATCCATAATTAATTTAGTAACTGTCTGCCCATTCTCGCGATCTTCTGGCACCCGCGTAAACCTTAAATTGAAGTGGCGTGATCCATTATCAGGGTCATCAATCTGAATCTGTAAATCAATTAGTTCTGACTGAAACTTAGCAAACTGGAGCTTCCAAGTGGGTCCCTCCATCTTCTAGATCTGACATTTGTTGCTCCTCCACCATAATGCAGGTATTCAGCTGCTGGATATTGTTGCTTATAAGATTTAACTGTGCTTCAGTCCTCCGATTTGTCTCCTCCTGAGATAATTTCCTAATAAATTTTGACCTCACCCACTATTTGATGAAGCAAAGGCTCAGTTGGAGAAGTGCACCTTTCATCTTTTTTCACCTCCTTCACTGGTTTGAGTACCCGGCCTTGTTCTAGGGATAGGGGTACAGACATACTAAAGGCTTTCTGCTGATATGTCCCAATCCCGACCGACCAGAGGGAAGAGTTGTCTGTGCTATACCAGAACTGACAAAAGAGTCTGAACAACAGTGGGTGCTGGCCAAAGAATTATGTATAATAGGCAATGAATTAAGCCTGGCCTGCCTGTTCCCTGATGTATTTTCAGTGAGTTTGCTCATCTATGCAGGTTTCTTTGGCGCGGCCACAACAAATAATGGGTAAGTGTGGCGGTGCGTAGTTCCTAGGGGGTAATTAACATACTCTTCCCCCACTGCCTTTCTCATAGTCATTGCTTGACCCAGGCTCAAAGTTTGACTGGGAGACTTTTAAAAGGGGGAGTGAATTCTGTGACAAGCCAGTAGCTTTTTCTAAGTCCCTAGACTTGCTCCTCCCCTGTCCACTTACTACAACCTCATTGTGTTCTTTCTCGTAGCCGGAGGATAAAAGCATATTTGTGCCAGAGGATTGGCTAACAAGGAAATTTAAACCCCAATATTGTGATCAGTATACCTCTACCTTGATCAATTTAATTATTCTTCAAGGGGCATAATCATTTTAATGTCATAGACACAGAGTGTCAAATACATTCTTAAGAGAATTAGCCAGAAATCTACCTCAAATAAGTGTACATCTTCACAGATTAACAAGGAATGTCCTACCCCTTAACCCCCTGCCAAAAACTTTCAAGGGGTCCTCATAGTCCCCACCTCCCCTTTTTCTGTTTGTCAAATATACAGGCAGATCAACCCAAAATGTACTTTTGTTGATTATGTTTGCATAGCATGTTTCCACCAATTGTGTGCTCTGAAGAGCTATGGTTGTAAGATTCTCACAGACCTGAATCAAAGTAATCTATACTATATTTGATTGGGTTTCCTATTCTTTACATTTGAGTCCTGTTGTACACTTGCAGACAAGGTAGGAGTGGACTAATGTATTAGTGATGGATTGTATTGGAAAGTGGCTGGCTACTTTATGCTATAGATCTGTGTAGAGAACTATGTGCAAAGATGTATTTGCTGAAGGACATTGCTGTTTCATTTCCCTATTGGGGAGTATACGTGTCTAAGCATAATGAGCTTCAAGTGTTGTTTACGTTTCTAACCATAATCCTATTATGTGTCTCTGGAGTCATTTTATGCGTATATTCGTGTGGACAAATGAGAATGGATGTACAGCTGAGATAGCAACGCCTAGCCCACTAGATGGTCTGTTTTTTGTTGTTGCCATGAATGTCCCCAGAGTTCTAGTTAATGCTTTCCGTAGTCGGTTGTTAGTGTTGAGTGCGGCTTACGACGGCCATATAAGGCATTTCTGAGCAGTACTTGGTGTGTGTGCATGCTGCATTAGAAGGTATTATTGCACTAACCTATGAGCCCATTATAATATGATTCAGGCCTGCTGGCACCTTTCCTTACTGGGGGTTGTTGGCATGCAGAATTAGGGATAACGGTAATCAGACAGTATGTCTTTGCAGGGCTCTGACCACACATACCCCTGTTATGTTACTGTTAGAGCACGTCTTATGCTTTTTCATAAGTGCTACTGAAACATTTCCAAACACCCAAAAGAAAAGGACAATTTCTCTTTCTGCCTTGCTTCTTCCTTCTTTAGATCTAATGATATCTGATACCCAACTCATATTCTGGAAAAAGTTCAGGCTAAATATTTACATTTCTGGACCTCTTCAGTCCTCCAATCTTTTTTCAAAGAGTCCTCCCCTGACTGCTGTCTTAGCCCACATAGGCTTGGATATGGTTAATTTGCCTCTTTGAAGGATTTTTTATCCAAAAACATTCTGGTAAGCATTTTACATGCAGGCTATATGGCCTTCTGATTACCTTTTGCAAATGACTGACTGAATCAATTGATCAATCAATCAAGTAGCCACACAGAAATACTGTTACTATGGGAGAATACCATGTTCATACATGGGTGTGTTAGTGGGCTTTCCTGGGTTTGGCCACCTGAAAAAGTTTGTGAACACTGGCAAAGCTGAAGGTGTGCAGGTATTCATCTAAGGAAGAACACCTCCATACTCCAGGTGGATGTAGAAAAACATGTTTTATACGGTAAATAGTTTTCCTGTTGAGCAGCAAAACAGTCAAACACTTAAACATATCATCTTTCTGCATGCAGAATTGTAACTAATTAGATTTCTCCAAGTGGTAATATGCACTTTGTTACGCTTTTATATGGAAAATAATACTTCCTTTATACTAGTTTAAATACACATTTGCCATCGCCTCGAAGATAATGTCTTACTTTATATATAATCGTTAGAATCCGGACGTTTTGGACCTGACTGTAATGTTCGCTCCATTACTGTCACATTAGGTACCTGTAATGGATCAACTATGGATACTTGTTTCTGTGGTAACTTTTCATGTTCGAGCTGCAAAACATGGAATATTGTAGTTTCCCCTTGCCTGTATTTGAACAGATAGTACCTGGCAAAGATTCTGCAGGGAACAACTATGAAATCTTCACAGTATGTGCCTCATTCAGATTGTACCAGTAAAATGAAGTGATAAAGCCACATGCGGAATTAACCTTAACGCAGGGTTAGGTTTTCCTGGTTATGACATTACTCCATCATTTATGAGCTTCATTGGCAGAAATCGAGATAACGTGGTAAACTCATAACATTGGGCTTGATGTTATCACATAGGTTTACACATTTTTTGTCCAGGGGGAAATGCATTGATGCATAAGGACCATTGTGCTTTTCCATGGAAAGAATTTGCCAAATTTCACTATGCAAAATTTGTTGCATGAAACAATGTTGTCAGTGTGACAGTACTGCACAAGTCATAATCCGGGACTATTCTAAGTCGGTTTTATGACACTATCAACACTGAAAAACTGTTCAGTCTTTTTCCTCAACATATAGTCAGATTCTGATTCTGCTGAGCAGGACTGAGATTTTAGACTAAATGCATTTATCTAACCTCCTACAATGGTGCAAACAGCTTTGAGATAAGAGGCCATTGGTTTGTATTCTATTATAAGATGAGACAAAATTCAAGTTCAGCATAACTTCTAGTAAAGGAAGTCTTGTTATCTGAGCTTCCTAAGCCCTGTAGCACAACTCAGTGCCTGCCCAAGGCAAGGCTATCTCAAAACATCGCGTGTTCAATGATCGGCCATGGCACTGAAAGCCTTCTGCAGAGGCCCATGGACAACATGAATTGTGCATTAACTGAATTTTAATAGTGACCAAGATGGTAGAAGTACCTCTTGGAAGTTAACCATCAACACTGAAGGTAGCACTTTAAGACCCTTTTATCAAAATGTATTTGCAATTAGTGTTTGGAAGTTACTTGCTCCAGACAATTTCTCAATGACTTCATAATTTATGGTTCAAATCTGTTTGTATTGTTGATTAGCACTATGAATTGCAAGCCAAAAACGAAACGCGTCACAGCACTGGTGGGAAAGACACCGAAACATATTTCAACTAACCCCCCCCCCCCCCGACTTCATAATTTAAATCTTCTTTATCTATGGCACACAAGTCTTGGTTTCAAGACGTTAGCTGATTTAATCTAACAAATCCTTACGCTTCTTTTCAGTTGAAGAGCCCGCTACATTCCATGACACAATTATTTTACGGGGCTTATCTAAATATCTTTTTTTAGTGGTCAATCTGGAATACAGTAAGACAAATGTGTCAATTAACCAACGAACATTAGCACAAGTGTGTGGGTAACATATGTGTAAGGACAGTACTCAAAAAATTTAATATAACGAAGATGTAGGTGAATATAGTAAAAACGGTATTTTAACTATCATTATTTGTAGTGTAATACAAACTTCACTTTGCAAAAATAAATAAACTGAACACAAACCAGTGCACTGCAGCACCTCTCCATATGTTAATTCAAGTTTGCACACAAATAAAAGCGTGTTCTTCATTAACACACAAGAATCTCCAATAAGCCCAGCAAGAAATAGGGAACCCTTACTGGCCAGATCATACCCTGTTTTGCTGGGGGCTGTGCAGATAGTCTGGCTGCACTTCCACCTACACAGAGTGACAGAGTCAGGCAGTAGTGACAGCAGCTAAAGAGCAGGAGCCTGGTTGCAGAAAATGGCCCTGGGAGTAACCAGTGTTTGTGCCTGATGTTTGAGCCCCAAGTGCACATTGGTATTACAGAAGTGCCCACAGATGCTTGTGCAGCTCTTTCTGTACAATGTGATCAATCTGGTGCACCTTTTGTGCAGACAGGATCACAATGTGGCATTTCCTCATTTACATGGTGGCAAGGAAACACTTTGTGCCCGCGCCTTATTACAGAAGTGGGTATAAAGGTAAAGAAGCTGTTGGGATGGGCAGTGATTGTATGCCACATAGGCATGGTGCACAGTCAGTCCTGCAAGGGGCCCCTTTAGTGGGGAATAGCTGGGTATCACAGACCTCCTTCCAGACAGGCATGCCCATGCAGGTGAGTGTATTACCCCATTGTACCCACCTGCTGGGGGATGCCTCTCCTCATGAAAGAGACGGTTCACCTTCAGTGACCGTGGGAGCTCCATCATACAGCACTCTCCTCAGCGGAGGCCGTACACTGTCCGAGTCGTCCCGCTAGGAGGAGAGTACATACTATAATGGGGTGCAATGTCCCAGTCTGCGCCTGGTGCACCTCAGTTCACACCGAGCCATGCATCCAGTGCATAATTCAGGCCCAGACCTGTCGTCTCCATTATGTAACCCAAAGTTGAATAAAACATGATTATATAAATGTAAATTTGCACCACTCACCCTTACACAAGGAACAAAATATATTTTTAAGCCATATCAGATTAGAAAGTATTCATACATTTTCAAGTACCTGCCTAGTCATTTTACAAATTAGTTTACTATTTCTTGCTTTGCAGACCAAAATAAGGAGATTCAGACATTATGAAAGAAACCGCCAGGTATAAAGCCGCACATACACACCCTGATGGTGTAGTGGATAGTGTTCTGTTTCTCGTACTGAGACACCACTAGTGTGAATGTGTGGGTGCCAGGGGTGGTCAGCTTCATCTTCGTGAGGTAGTGGGGGCTGTTTATTCGAATCCCATCAATGTACGGAGGGGGGTCGGCTGGAAGGAAACAGAAGAATATTCATTTCCACACACAATGCAAACCATTTTATTACTGAGAATATAGACAGGAGGGATGAGCATTAAGAGTAAGGTGGGATACTTCATACAACACATTACATGCATTACTGTTTTTAAGATGCACATGTTCATGCCAGATTTATTCCCAGCACCTAGAAACCTATCCGATTCTCTAACGCCTCTCCAAAATCCTCTTGAACCAGACACAAGTTATAAAAGTGACATTTACTTAAGGATTTCTGATGCATTCAATAAAAAACATATTGGGCAAAGAAAAGATGTGAAATATGGCACAGTGGGTAGGATTTTGAAACCGCACAAGCTCCTTCTCACAAGGAGGCTACATCATCCATACCTTACAATGCAATAAAGGCCCCATACAGCCTCAAAGCCATTGCGCTGTACAACCTACTCTGAGGTTCTTTTTGGCTGGTAAAAGATGCACAGACCAACACACAGAATATACTGTCATTACAGCTTCTGTGAAACTCCTCCTGAGGATGTGAGTGGCTGTACACTGCCCCACCAACTTACCTTCCAAGTTGGCCATTTATCATTCTTTGTGCGCACACTGAGGCCAAGAAATAGAGCTGTGAAAAGGGAAAGCTACTGTATATCTTCAGAAAGGCTTGCGTTAAGGTTGGACAAACAGCCACACCTTCAGCTTTCTATAAAATAGCATTTTTTTATTTTATTTATTTTTAGGAATCACTGCAAACTGCACTAGCTGCCTCACTAGACCTACAGCGTAAACAAAGTTACATAAATGTCTCTTCAGTGGTTAGCTTGTCTCTTCAGTGGTTGGCTTGTCCCATCAGTGGTTGGCTTGTCCCATCAGTGGTTGGCTTGTCCCATCAGTGGTTGGCTTGTCCCATCAGTGGTTGGCTTGTCCCTTCAGTGGTTGGCTTGTCTCCTCAGTGGTTGGCTTGTCCCATCAGTGGTTGGTTGATGGCCGGCATTTCGGAGAAGAGTACATTTTTTGTCACTGGAGCTTCAAAGAGTCATCAGGACAAAACAGTTTATGTTCTAAGTAGTTTTCGTTGGTATTACACCGCTGTATAAGGTAAAGGCAGTGTCGTAGAATTGTTGGGTTATTTTGTCACAATTCCAAAATGTTTTTTTTTAATTCTTTACTGAAAGACATGCAATGAAATACAGCACAGTGATTGAGGAAATATAATTATTGTTAGTTTGGATTTGAGCAAATTTCTTATTCTTGCTACGTCTTTTGTCATGATGGGGATTAGCTGCAGCAGTAAAAATGCCACTTTGGGGTATTCTCTTTGTTACAATGAGAAGCTGTGGCTGGCGCTGATGTAGATGAGGGTACAAGGAGCTATGAAGAGTTGCTTGTTAGTGTGCCATGTCTTTAATATGCAGTTGTGGTTTGACAGCGCACCTCAGAAGATGCTCACTATCTATCATGCAATTAAAATTTAAAAGTACATCATGCTGGTATGCTGTGCTTGGGGAGTGATGGAGGACAGATGCCCAGAGATGGTGCTTTTCACTTACGAATGACTGCTGAAACAGTTATGTGGAAGCAGGGCTTTTACCCATGATCAGGACTGCTCTAGTTACATTACATACAGGGAAACTGCCTACAATGACAAATGGTTCACTAGTTGGTGATCTGTGTTTTATATAAAAAGCATGAGATACCAATTATAGAAAAGTGACCCTTTTGGCATGGTTTCCCCGCCAATTGTTGCCTGATGTTGATGCTAACATGATTGAGTGTGTGCTGGGATCCTGCTAACCAGGCCCAAACACCTGCACTCTTTCTCTAAAAGGTAACACTGCTTCCACAATTGGCACATCCCTGGCACACAGCCAAGTCCCTTGTAAAAGGTACCAGTGGCACCAAGTGTCCTGTAGCCAGGGGACCCCTCACCAAACACACGCACACTGCCATTGCAGATTGTGTGTGTTGGTAGGGACAAAAAGGTAAAGTCGACATGGCACACTCCTCAGGGTGCCATGCACACAAAACACTGCTTATGGCATAGGTAAGTCACCCCTCTAGCAGGCCTTATAGCCCTAAGGCAGGGTGCATTACACCACAGGTGAGGGCATAGCTGCATAAGCAATATGGCCCTAGTGTCTAAGTCCATCCTTAGACATTGTAAGTGCAGTGTGGCCATATTGAGTACATGAGCTGGGAGTTTATCATTACGAACTACACAGCTCCATGATGACTTCACTGAAGACTGGGAAGTTTGGTATCAAACTTCTCAGCTCAATAAACCCATACTGATGCCATTGCTGGATATATTGAAAAATGCACACAGAGGGCATCTTAGAGCTGCCCCCTGTATTTTACCCAACCCTCTAGTGTAGGGATGACTGGTCTGTGCCAGCCTGCCGCTGACAGACATGTTCCTAACCCCATGGGGTGAGTGCCTTTGTTCTCTCTGGGGTAAGAAACAAAGCCTGCTCTGGGTTGAGGTGCTCCACAACTCTCCCCTGCAGAAACTGCAACAGTTGACAGTGAGCCTCAAAGGCTCCTGTCTTGGGTTTCACTGCTGCAGGGCACTCCAGCTAGTGGAGATGCCTCCCCCAAGACCAGGCCCCACTTTCAGCAGCAGGCCCAGCAGGAAAATTAGTATACACCAGGAGGTGTGCCAAACCCAGCTAGGGTCACCCGTAAGGTGCCCAGAGCCGAGGTGAACCCCTGCTGGCAGAATCTTCCATCTTGTTTTGGAGAATGTTAGCCAATAGGGTTATGAAGGTGCCTCCCTCCCCAAAAGGAGTGGGTACAGGAAGGGTGTAGCCACCCACAAGGACAGTAGCCATTGCCCACTGACACCTGTAACGTTCCTAAATCTAGTATTAGGGGCACTCCTGAATCTTGCTCTTCAGAGTACTGGGGACCTAACAAAAAGAGGAAGGACTGAAGAGCCACATCAGCAGAAAAAACACCAGACGACAACTGACTTGGCCCCAGCCCTACCGGCCTGCCTGCAGCTTCAAAGAACCCTGCTACAAGAATACGACGCGTCCTGCAGGACCAGCAACCTCCACAAACTACACAAGGACCAAGGTCTCCCGAGGACAGCAGCCCTGTCCACAAGAAACATCCAAGAAGGACTTCAGGACTGTCCCGGATCCGCGAGTACTGCCCACTCTGCACCGGACGCCCATGGCCCGAGCCCAGGTGGACATCGGACAAGAGAGGATTCCCAGGCGATTCTGACCTTGACCCCACCCTGGGTTGACCCCTCCTGACCAGCATTACGACGCCTGCAGCCTAAATCCAGAGGACCCCGCTAACTGTGACCGGATCCGGTGAAGATTTCCCGATGCCTAAAGCACCTCTGCACCCACAGCCCCTTGGCCTTGGGGAACCCAACAGATGGTCCAGGAACATCCAGTGGGCTCTCTACTTACCTGTACAGTGGTTGGTTTTCTTCAGTTGACTCCCTGGACCAAGCTTGCAGCATCTTTGTGACCTGCGGGTTCCCTCACTGAAATGCAATGGGCGCCCAATGCTGTGTTTGCACCCTGCACCCAAGCCACCCCTGTGCCATCGAGAGTATATATTTGGTGCCAACCTGTGGCAGCCTCGGTGCTGATCTAAACCCCCCAGGTCTGTGCCCTCAAGTCGCTGGTACTTACCTGCCAGCTGTTTCTTTCTAAGCGCCTCCTGTCTCCATAGGATTCCATTGGACACCCAATATCAACTTTGACCTCTGCACCCAGCTGGCCCAGAGTTGCTGGTGGTGCACCCTTGATGTCTGCCTAACTTTGTCCTGGGGACAACCTAACTCCTGACGACTGGCATTGTAAGTCAAGTACTTACCTGTGATTTGTGTTGTTCCTTTTCCTCCCCTAGGACTGCATTGCTTTCTATGAGAAATTGCACTGTGTCCACCTTTGAAAATGAAAAGTATTACTTACCTGTAAACTGTTTTATCTTTGAATTCTAAACAAAGTGTATTTGAGACTGTACTTAACTGCAACAAAAATCTTTTTGGTTCTAGAAATAAAGTAACAAAGATTATTTTTGATATACAAAAACATTGGCCTGGAGTGTGTGCCTCATTTCTTGACTGTGTGTGTACAACAAATGCTTAGCACTACTCTCTGATAAGCCTAACAGCTCAACCACACTACCACAAAAGACAGCATTAGTATTATCTACTTCAGCCTCTGGGGATCAATTGGACTGAGCACAATATACCTTACTTTGTTATAGTATATACAGAGTCAGCTACCTACACCAATGGCTTTTGTACTAGGCCTACTCAGTGTAAGCTAAGATAGCTCAATCAAAGACGACTCCATATTAACAGGGCCACTGGAATTGTGCGATTGTTCGGCTGCTGCGATTTTCGCAAAATCACAGATTTGCTTCATTCGCTGCATAATTCATCATTTGCCGCATAATCTGCAGATTTTAACGGTTCTTAAGTTACTAATAATGCAGTTACACATGTTACTACGAAATCAAGAGCCCTTTGCAAAACTGGACTGTTCATCTTTCTAATGGTTACTGCTATGTTTGGGTGTTAAGCTGGACCCGAGGAGGTGCAACAAATGCCCAAACATTGTTACTAAGTTTAAAAAGGATGAAATAATACTATTACAAAATGTGCTGCAAAATGTGCCTTTTCTTGCCGCATAATTTACTCAACCCTACCGCATCATTTGGCCATCTTCTGTTGCAGAATTTCAGTGGCCCTGCATATTAATATAACACTGCCTTACTGGAGTTGGAGTAAAAAAGCATAAATCACCACACTTAAGATGAGGAAGGTCTTAGATGGATATAGCTTTATCATAACAATGCTTAGGTTCCCATGCACTGGTGGTGCTGATCCATTTGTATCTAGCCTCGAGGAGATGAATAGTACTGAATATTTTGTATGACGTTTGGAATAGGTTTCACCTACTAAACCATTAATCCGTACAGCGTGGTGTGTAATTCTGGGTGCTAACAGTTGACTTTTCTAGATGATCAGTGCCACTACATCCATCTCAAGAAATACTAGAACTTATGGACAACAGAGAAGTTACATACAGTGCCAGTACAGCTCAGATACAAAGAAGCCAGCTCCATTGCCAGGGATTTTTCGCACTAGCAAGTATCCTTTTTTGGAGACTTGGACTCATAACTCAGTACTGATCATTGCCAAAGGGGTGCATGTCCAGCAGTGCATCGAAGATGACTTGATGAGCACTACGGAGGCCCAGGACCCACCCAACATCATTCTTCCCCCATTAGCAGCCCCCACCCTCCCAAATGCCTAAATCCTGATCCCTTAAATACCGGGGCTCACCTCACACACCAGTTGGGCATGCAGCTCCATGGTTCGGGGTCATAGCAACACCCAGGACTCCAGCAGTGAGGAGCTCAACACGGCGGTCGCTGCCTGAAACCTCAGCCGAGCTGCCTGTAGGTGGGCCCCCCTGGCTTGCGGAGAACAAAGGACTGCAGTCTTGTGGAGGTGGTGTTGCAGAGGGGAGCGACCCAGCAGTTGTTTTCACCCTGGCAATGCCCAAAAGCACCATGGCCCCTCCTGAGGCTGCGCACGGTGGAAAGGTGGCGAGCGGCTGACCGTACGCTTAGAGGAGACGATGGGCTGCCCATCCAGAGAGGGCACTTTAACGCACATCGGGTCCTGGGCGGCATGCTGAGGTAAGGCATGTGCTGCTGGTGAAGTGGGTTACGCAGAGCCCATAATAGACTGAGCACACTTCCCAGGTGGTCCTCCGCTCAGAGGTATTGGCTGCAGTCGCGGCCTGCTGAGGTAAGGCGCGTGCTGCTGGTGAAGTGGGTTACGTAGAGCCCATAATAGACTGAGCACACTTTCCGGGTGGTCCTCCCCTCAGAGGTACTGGCTGCAGTCTCCTTGGGGGCTTGCACACGATAAAAGTCGACTGCATTAGGGCCTGTCCCCTCCCCGCTACCTTCCCCCCGGGGCCTTGCACACAATAAACACTGACTGCATTGGGGCCTCCCCCCCACACCTGCTGGTGGTGGGCCTGCAAGCCACAACCAGTGGTGGGGAGCCCGCAGTGCTTAATTTGTAAATTAAGAGGTGCCGGTGCTCAAAGCCCTTCTCTTAAACACGAGGCTGCTGTCATTAAATCTGCCAGCATTGAATACTGAGGCATCGTAATCCTGAGGCCATCTCGGGCCTCTTCAATCCATTTACGCCCACCCCTGCCCCTGCCCCTTCAGCTCATCCTGCAACTTTCTACTTTCTCCCTTTATGACGCTTTTTAGTTTTTCCTTCTTCCGTCTTTCACATATGTGTCTTTTGCTCGCAGCAAATGCTTGAGGCATAAGAATAAGCCCCGGCCCTCACAAATAAGTGCCGGTGCTCAGCACCGGAAACAACAAGCACAAATTAAGCACTGGGAGCCCGCCGTGGACACGTCGGTGTGGCCCACTGGAGCGGGGTGAGCGCTACAAGGGCGGTGGGCCCAGTGGGGCCATAGAGCTGGAGCACAACCCGTGGAGGGACCAAACTTCTCCCTAGATGAAATGACTGATTTCCCCAGGGCCCCACAACTGGTGACAGTCGACTGCCTTGGAGCCCGGCCTCCTCTCCCGCCCCCTGGAAAGATTAAAGGACCTCCAGCTGGAGGTGGGCCCACGTGCCGCAGCTTGAGGTAGGTAGACCACCGTGGACACCTTGGTTGGAACGGGGAACAAAAGGGCCTTGGCTGGTGGCAAGGGAGCCCGTGAATAAAAAGCACACAGGGGCTGATCTACTGGATCTGCACATCTGCAACTAGTTGACGTGTTGAACAGCGGCGGTGGGCCCACGAGCCGCAGTCGGCGGCAGGGAGCCCACCACCCTTCCTGATGCTGTTGGGCCCTTGCTGGGCTTTGAGGGGGGGGGGTTGGTGCCCCCAGGGAAGGGAAGGCACCCCTGAGGGATGAGGGTGGGGCCTCAGGAGAAGTCTCTGTCACTGCACTGAGTTCTGTAACTAGACCTATCTGGCTGCTCGCGCTCTCCTGATGACTGCTCTTGATGCCAGCCTCGACACTTATAGCCTCCAGCCGCTTTACCATTAAGCGTCTAGTGAAACAAGTTTGCAAACACAATTACATACTGGTGTATGGCAGAGGTGAATGACTAACTAGGGTCCCATAGGGCCGGAGATTGGAGGGAGGATTCTACCCAACAGCTCCAAGAGGACCGCTCCCCCCCACCACTCGGACCTTTCTCCAAATGCCTTTGCTCTCCCACTTAGGACACCAGAAACAGACTCTTGACACTCCCAGAATCCGCTGCCCGCCTCTCCCTGGGTACCCCCTCCCCCGCAGGTGTTTGGTCAGGTGAACACTGTGGTCCCCTTCTTCAACTTTTGGACTCTCCTGCTGCCCTCCTTGGCGGTGGAGGCGTTTATCCCCAACCCCTTCAAAGAAAGGTGTGAATCTCCACGAAATAACACTTGGGGAACACTTCCTCCTGTTCCACTACCAGATATGGATAAGCATATCTGCAAAAGAGACCAAAATATGAAGGGGATGGCGCCTCCAGGGGATGCTGACATCCCATCGGCGGTGATGACCCCTAACCCTTACCGTACCAGACATCCTATAAGCTATCACTGCCTCACGCGAGGCACTTGAGACAAAAATCAACACCCTTGGCACGGACCTCGGCCTCTTACAGGATATTCACAGGCGCCTGACTGAGAGGGTAACAGCAACAGAAAGACACTGCAGAAATCTCCCCTACCCTGCACATGGTCACTGGACAGTTGAGCACCATGGAGGCGTGGCTAAAGCTCCTGGAAACCACAGCAGAAGATGCGGAGAACAGGGCACGCAATAATGATATCCACGTAGTAGTGCTCCCTGAACAGACTGAGAGGGCGCGCATGGAAACATTCCTAGAAAGACGGCTCCGAACAGAAGTGGCTCCTGAAGGCCTGTCCTCATTTTTAACTCTGTAATGTGCCCACAGAGTACCTACGAAATCGCCATCCCCTGGGGCCCCTCCACGCCCCTTAGTAGCACGAGTACTCTACGACAAGAAACAAAATCACATCCTAAAGCAAGCACAACAACGAGGAACAATTTCTGTAAACCATAGTAAAAAGATTATCTTTCCTGACTTCTTCCATGAGGTCCAACGACAACGGGCATCGCTCGTAGAGGCAAAAAAGAAGCTACGGGAAATGGGAATCTTGTACACAATGCAATATCCTGCTTGACTGTGAGTGGTCACTCCTTCCTGTCTCCGGCAGACATCTGGCCCTGCACAGACCAACAGCAGCGGGCCAGACCTAGTGGGGAGGCTCAACTGAAACTAGAGAGACGCAAGCCACGCCGCCGCACCACTCCAACCATCCCAATAGCTCTATCGCCCAATGAGAAATAACAGGAGAGAAAGAGAGTAGTCAAGGTGGGGGCATCACTGAGTGGATCTGGCACTGCACGATCCTCCCCGCTCCAGGAGCCAAACAAAAGGGGGGAGTCAGATTCAGACCACAACTCCTCTACGTATGAAACACCCAGCATTATAGCACCGGAGGAGACCCCAAGAACCGCGGATGACCTGATTTACCTAAATTAGACTATACACTAGCCTAGTGCGTGGCGGGCGATGCCTACCATATCGTAGTGCTATGTTGTTCACGCATGCGCATTGAAATACAGGTTGAGTGATATTATTATGGGGCAAGTATACTGTCTTCTATGGCTGGAAGGGTGCCTGGATGTCTGGACCCAGGGACTTGCTGTATAGCACCTCCAGGGACTTACTTAGCATAATTAAGTTATAGTAATGGTTTGGATGGGAAAAGATTTACTTCTTGTCCTGGGGTTGGGGCACTGGGAAATGTTACATTAAATGTTTGCAATTAGTAGCATGGGATTTCCCGAGTCAGAAAAAACACCTAGTATCACTATCTCATGAAGCTCCTGGAACACAAGCGATCTCACCACACGGGGATCATCATGTAGACACATCATCAACATGACAGCCAACACAACTTATACCTTAATAGCCTAGAATGTATGGGGCGTACACACACACTGTCTAAAAGATATGAGGTATTCTCCTACTTCCACGGCGAATACATATTGCTCTTCTCCAAGAGACGCACCTGACGGCCGGAGGGGGTGGAGTGGTACTGATATGGGTCAGAGAAGGAGTCCCATTCCAACATACACATTCAGTGATCGACCCAGAGGGCCGTCTGGTAACTCTAGCTGGCAGACTCAATGGAAGAGACATTGATATAGTGAACATTTATGGTCTGAACACAGATTAATTCACATTTCTAACCAAGCTCTCCAAGCAACTGTCAATATTCTTAATCCAACACACTGTCATCGGAGTGGATTTCAATTGTATAGTTGACCCCACACATGATCGCTCCCATCCCTGGCTGCAGGACTCCCCCATACATCGTTTCGCCCGAGCTTTCACAGAATGCCAAAAGAACTGGAATAGTGTAGATTCCTGGCTTCTAGAAATCCCTGAGGCAGAACTATTCCTTCTTTTCCCCCTTGCACAATATGCATTAATTGCTTTGCACTATCCTAAGAATGGCAGACACGCACTCCATGGTCCGTAACTTAGAATACCTGACTTGCACCAGAGCCATCATAACCCATTTCTTCTGAACCTGGAATGGAACACACCACCCCACAGAATTCTTACCTGGCGACTCAAACATAAATCCCTAGAGGGTCCAAATTTCTGTAAGCCATTCGAGAGAGAATACAAACCTTCTTTGCCACAAATTCTGGTACTGCCTCCACCCCACAAGTAGAATGGGATGCATTTAAAGCGGTACTCCGTGGCCGCTGCATGGCGGAATTAAGGGGCATCCGTAAAAGGTTACTCCACGAGCTTGCAGACACTAAAGGAGGCAGAACTGTACTGCCCTGAACACTCAGACTCCCACTAGACATCCCTTGAAGCCAAAGAATGAGCTGCAATACACACTGAGAGACTACGCTCGTTTGATTATAGAGTGTACACGGAAAGATCCCACACAGAGCGCAACCACACCGGCCACCTACTAGCATGGCTAGCTAATCCCACCAAGTCAGGCTCGCCCAATAGAGTTCACCTTCAGCATGGGAGTCCCGCTATACTCCAAGTTGGTCATAAACAACTGTTTTGCACATAATTGTCGGGAACTCTTCTTGAGTAAAGTTCCACGTGATTCCTTGAGCCTCCGTGGCTTTCTCTTTTGGGGATAGACATTCCCCGTCTTTCAGACGAGGAGGTCGAGGGGCTGGCAGTGCACCTCACACAGCCCGAAGTGTTAGGGGCAATTAATGGACTGGCAAGAGGAAAAGTTCAAAGCTCTGACGGGTTTCCAGCTGAATTTTACACTGCCTACATGGCAGAACTTGCACCCAGATTAGTTGACCTCTACAAAAGTCGGGAGACTTCCACAAACTACCAAAGAAGCATTTGTTGTGCCCCTCCTGAAACCCGGAAGGCCAACGGCGGACTTTAAAGCTTACCGACAGCTGTCAATGCTAAATATAGATTACAAACGCCTGAGTAAAATACTACCCAACAGTTGACTGCCCTTATGACCAAGCTAATCCACCCGGATCAAGCGGGCTTTATCCCGGGACGCAACACTGCGATTAATGTGCAGCGCCAACCCTAATGATCAGGTCACTACCACAATCCTGTCCGTAGACAAAGAAAAGGGGTTTGATAGCCTTGAATGGGATTATTTATATGCTGCCATGCTTCCTATGGGCCTAGTTTGATCCTTTGTCGATTGGACTTGTCTCTTGTATACTTACCCTGTCGCTTGGGACCACACAATGTGGAATAATATCAGATAGCTATGCCACTGAAAGCGGCACGTGCCAAGGTTGTCCACTGTTGCCCTTACTTTTTGCGATACCTATAGAACCCCTCAAACATCTGATATGTTCGAGGGGAACCTGTACCTCGCGACCAGAAAGTTGAAGACTTGCGTAGAGTTTTGGTGAACACTTCCCCTATTGGTTGCTGGACGAATAGGGAACCTAAAAATGATAGTCCTACCTAGATTTTTAATCTTCTTTGTGACACTCCCACTCTGGATACCTAGGACGTTTTTTGCAGAACTCAACTCCATTTTAACATCCTTCATCTGGGGTGCTGAGTGCCGCCGTGTGGCCCTGGCCACATTGCAGCACCCCACCTCACAAGGGGGAATGGCAGCCCCGGACTTCGAATCCTACTACTTGGCAACTCAATTGCAGTGGTTCACTCAGTGGATTTCTGGCAGACAGACCCCTCAGAATCGTGGCCCCTACTATACTACCCTTGGAAGACCTAGTACAAACTCTCTTGGCGATTAGAATTGCCCCAATAATGGACTGTAGGGAGTTCACAGTTATCCGAAAATGTTGAACCCATTGTTTACGGAAAATTTCCACTTCAGTTCCCTACTCTTCAGAACTACCCCCTCAAAATGCTACACACTCTCCCGCATGGTGGGGATTGGGAACGGCTACAGGAATGGGCAACGGTGGGTGTTAGTAAGGTGGGAGACTTACATAAGGAATTAGTTTTGATCCCTTTGGATGATCTCTGAGCAGATTACTATTTACCCCAAAGCGATTTTTCATTGCATGGATCTGTGGTGGTGGCAGCTATACACCGCCACTGTAAATCAGAGGGAACCAAACCTAAAGCGAACCAATGCTGTTGGTACATACCGTTATCGGCCACGACATTCAAAGCCATCACCTTCTTAAACCACTTCTTACAGGCAGACACCCTACACCCACTAGAAGCCCTACCGACCCGTTGGGAAAACAACTTGGGAACCCATATTTCCGACAAAGCATGGGAGACCATACTGGAGCACATCCATAAAGTATCCAGGAATGCATGTGTTAAATTGATTAGCGTTTACCTTTTACATAGGGCCTACCTCACTCCGGACAGAATCAATGGGCATTTTGGAGCAACTTTTTTTATATGGTATGCAAATGCCCTCACTTGACTATTTACTGGGAGGGAATTACCAGCACAATTAAGGCAATAACTGAAAAAGAGGCCACCCTCTCCCTGGGCCATTGCTTAAGACACTGGTTCCCCCACACCTCCAAAACAAAGGTGACTAGTACATTTCAGGTTTTGCCCTGATATTGGCCAAACAAGAGGTCACCCATCACTGGAAGAACCAAATGGCCCCCGTCTAACAACCTGGAGTATGGAACTGGAAAAATGGGCAGGCTGCAAAGGGCCACTCCTAAGAGAAGCGCTGTGTTCGCAATTTAGACCCTATTCATGCCTGGGGAATACTAGCGACTCTCTGAGAAACCCTACTCTTTTCTCGAAGGAGGCTTCCCCAATTTCCTTCCCCTCTAAGGGCCATCACCACAACTCCCTACCCCTCGACCCCCACATTTCACAGATTTCCCTCATCTAGTATATGCCGATCACCACACTGATTGCCACTCGAAACACTATGCTAAAGACATTACATACTGGGAAATGTCATCAGACTCCTAGTGAATTCAATTTCCGACTTGGGAACAGGGATGGGGGGGGGGGGGGGGGGGGGTTGTTCACAAGACTGAATTATCAATTCCTATGAACATTAAGCACCATTATATTTCACAACCGAGTATTCCAGTCTTGCCTTGACTATCCTGTGTTGTTTGCAAAACTACAAATAAAATCTGTTTACAAAAAAGAAAAGTCAGTACAAGATTGTACTGTGGTGGGAGCATCCACCTAATAGACATTCAAAAACATACTAGGTTTGATAAGGGTATCTATACCATAAGAGTTAAGATATCTGACCAAAGCTGTCACTCCGAATGATACTAGTAAGCAAGTCCCTTAGGTAAAAAAAAAAAAAAAAAGTGTTCAGCACTGTCCAAAAAGTGGGAAAAACAGTGGAAATTAATACCTGTGACCTGCTTGACAGGAGGAAACACAACAACAGGATGAGGTTATTCAGTAAAGTGGAAGTGAAGGTGGTGCTTGGACACTCCTCTGAGGAACTTTAGTGATAGTGTTCTTTTTAGAGAATGTCAGGGAAACAGAACTGAGGTTGTAAGAAATTTGGGTGTGAGTCTTAGTCAAGCAGAAACCACAATCCTAGTGAGGGTAAGGCACAAGCAAACCGTAAATTAACCTGTGCTCAACCCCCTGGTAGCCTGGCACAGAAAAGTCAGGCAGAGTGTAAAGTATCTGTGCAACACTACAGTACCACAGTGAAAACACATCACAAAAGGAGCCCACATCAAATTTAGAAACATAGATTTTTTAATAAATAAAACAAGACCAGAATAAAAAAAAATCCAATTAATAGAACCTAAGATGATGGAGCACAGGCCGGCTACAGGGATCCAGTTAGGCCTGCTGAACAGAAGTACCTGTAATCTTGGCTTGGCCCAGTTGAAGATGCATTGCACAGCTGAGGTGATGCACTGGTTCCGAGATGCGGCGAGGCTGCAGTGTGAGGTCCTGTTGCGTCGACGTTGAGGGTCCCATCGACTGCTTGTGATGCAAAGTCTGCTGTTGAGGAATGCGATGTGCAGCCAAGGCAATGATTCGATTCCAAAAAGCTGTGATGCGGAGTCCATCATAGTTGACAAGCCTGCCGTTGACAAGCGATGCTAGGGCCTGCACTGACGATGCGTCGTGCAGTGGTGGATCTGAAGGTGATGCGAGCTGCGGCGATGGAAGACTGAGACAGGTCCAACCCACGCGCAGAGGCAATGCATTGTTTTTTCTCGTGGTTTTGCCATGCAGAAAAGGAGATGCAACAGTTCCACGGGATCCAAAGGCTGACAGAGCACCTTAGGCCCACTTCTAAGGGTCCAGGACAGGGGTAGCACCACTGGGCAGGGCAGACTCACAGATGGCAGAGTCCAGGTGTAGAGGCAAGGTTGTTGGAGGCCTGTTATGTCCCTGAGGCTTTATATCAGGAGTCCAGCTAACTAGCCCTTCGAGTCACTCTGGGTTCAAGAGATGCATGTCCAGTCCTTCTCATCCAGGCAAGAGGGCAGCAGGCCAGCACCACAAAGAAGGAGTCCAGCAAAGTGGCAGTCATTCAGCAGCACAGCAGTCCTTTGTCCTGGCAGAGATTATCCACACGTCCAGTAGTTTACTGAAGTGATGGTGTCTGAGGTCCATCTTTTATACTCTGTGCACTGGTTCTGGAAAGTGGAAGAAACTTTTAGATAGTATATTTGAAGTGCAAGGAATTCCCTGCCTTCTCTGGCTCCAAGATTGCTGGAGTGACAATGCAGGGTTGTTATACCCTTTGTGAGTGGACAGGACACAGTCTATTCAGGTGTAAGTGAGGCCATGTCCAGCTCCTCCCTCCCATCCTGCCTGGGATGGCCCATCAAGTCACACCTAACTACCACTGTGTGTGGCAATCTAGGGGGAATACACAAAACCCAACTGCCAACTACACCCAGTCATGTGATCAGAGAAAGGCTGCAGGCACCAAATGGCAGAGGCAAGAAAAGTGGCATTCTTAGAATGCAATTTAAAATCCAAATTCATCATAATGAAAATGTCACTTACCCAGTGTACATCTGTTCGTGGCATCAGTCGCAGTAGATTCGCATGTTCTGCAATAGCTCGCCATCTGGTGTTGGGCCGGAGTGTTACAAGTTGTTTTTCTTCGAAGAAGTCTTTCGAGTCACGGGACCGAGTGACTCCTCCTTTTGTCTCCATTGCGCATGGGCGTCGACTCCATCTTCGATTGTTTTTCCCCGCAGAGGGTGAGGTAGGAGTTGAATTGTAGTAATAGTGCCCATGCAATGGAGTGACTAAGTATGCACCTATTTAAGGTTGAGATGACACATATATAAATAATTGAAGGTAACTTCCAAACTGCTACAGGCTCCCGGGGAGGCGGGTGGGCACATGCGAATCTACTGCGACTGATGCCACGAACAGATGTACACTGGGTAAGTGACATTTTCAGTTCGATGGCATCTGTCGCTGTAGATACGCATGTTCTGCATAGACTAGTAAGCAGTTATTTCCCCAAAAGCGGTGGATCAGCCTGTAGGAGTGGAAGTAGTCTGAAATAATGTTCTTAATACAGCTTGACCTACTGTGGCTTGTTGTGCGGATAACACGTCTACACAGTAGTGCTTGGTGAATGTGTGAGGCGTAGACCATGTGGCTGCCTTACATATTTCTTGCATTGGGATGTTTCCTAGAAAGGCCATGGTAGCACCTTTCTTTCTGGTTGAGTGTGCCCTTGGTGTAATGGGCAGCTGTCGTTTAGCTTTAAGGTAGCAGATTTGGATGCATTTAACTATCCATCTGGCTATACCTTGTTTTGAAATTGGGTTTCCTGCATGAGGTTTTTGAAATGCAATAAAGAGTTGTTTAGTCTTTCTGATGTTTTTTGTTCTGTCAATGTAATACATCAATGCTCTTTTGACATCTAATATATGTAGTGCCCTTTCAGCTACGGTATCTGGCTGTGGAAAGAACACTGGAAGTTCCACTGTTTGATTTAGATGGAACGGTGAAATAACCTTTGGCAAAAATTTAGGATTGGTCCTTAGGACGACTTTATTTTTGTGTAGTTGTATAAAAGGTTCTTGTATTGTAAACGCCTGAATCTCGCTTACTCTTCTTAGGGAAGTAATGGCGATGAGAAATGCCACCTTCCAGGTTAGGAACTGTATGTCGCAGGAGTGCATGGGTTCAAAAGGTGGACCCATAAGTCTAGTTAGGACAACATTTAGGTTCCATGAAGGAACAGGTAGTGTTCTTGGTGGTATAATTCTCCTAAGGCCCTCCATGAATGCTTTAATGACTGGTATCTTATATAGGGAAGTTGAATAGGTAGTCTGCAGGTATGCAGATATTGCTGCAAGGTGTATTTTAATGGAAGAGAAAGCTAGGTTAGATTTTTGTAAGTGAAGCAAGTAACCCACTACATGTTCTGGAGTTGTGTGTAATGGTTGTATTTGATTAATATGGCAGTAGCAAACAAACCTCTTCCATTTACTTGCATAACAGTGCCTGGTGGATGGCCTTCTGGCTTGTTTTATGACTTCCATACATTCTTGGGTAAGTTGTAAGTGCCCGAATTCTAGGATTTCAGGAGCCAGATTGCTAGATTCAGCGATGCTGGATCTGGGTGTCTGATCTTTTGGTTGTGCTGTGTCAACAGATCTGGCCTGTTGGGCAATTTGATGCAGGGTACCACTGATAGGTCTAGCAGCGTTGTGTACCAGGGTTGCCTTGCCCAAGTTGGTGCTATCAATATGAGTTTGAGTTTGCTTTGACTGAGTTTGTTTACCAGGTAAGGAAGGAGAGGGAGAGGAGGAAAAGCGTAAGCAAATATCCCTGACCAGTTCATCCATAGGGCATTGCCTTGGGATTGTTTGTGTGGGTATCTGGATGCGAAGTTTTGGCATTTTGCGTTCTCCCTTGTCGCAAACAAGTCTATCTGAGGTGTTCCCCAGAGTTTGAAATAAGTGTTCAGAATTTGGGGGTGAATTTCCCATTCGTGGACCTGTTGATGATCTCGAGAGAGATTGTCTGCGAGTTGATTTTGGATCCCTGGTATAAACTGTGCTATTAGGCGAATTTGGTTGTGAATTGCCCAATGCCAATTTTTTTGTGCTAGCAGGCTTAACTGCGTGGAGTGCGTCCCCCCCTCCTTGTTTAGATAATACATTGTTGTCATGTTGTCTGTTTTGACGAGAATGTATTTGTGAACTATTATTGGTTGGAAGGCTTTTAGTGCTTGAAAAACTGCTAGAAGTTCTAGGTGATTGATATTCAGTTTTGTTTGATGTACGTTCCATTGTCCTTGTATGCTGTGTTGATCGAGGTGTGCTCCCCACCCTGTCATGGAAGCATCTGTTGTTATTACGTATTGTGGCACTGGGTCTTGGAAAGGCCGCCCCTTGTTTAAATTTATGTTGTTCCACCACAGAAGCGAGAGGTAAGTTTGGCGGTCTATTAACACCAGATCTAGAAGGTGACCCTGTGCTTGAGACCACTGTGATGCTAGGCATTGTTGTAAGGGCCTCATGTGCAGTCTTGCGTTTGGGACAATGGCTATGCATGAAGACATCATGCCTAGGAGTTGTAATACCATCTTTGCCTGTATCTTTTGTGTTGGATACATGCGTTGTATGATGGTGTTGAAATTTAGAATTCTTTGTGGACTTGGAATGGCTACTCCCTTTGATGTGTCTATTATGGCTCCTAGGTATTGTTGTACCTTGCGCGGCAGAATGTTGGATTTTGTAAAGTTGACGGTGAACCCGAGTTTGAAGAGGGTTTGTATGATCTGATTTGTGTGATTTGAGCACTGTATGAACGAATGGGCCTTGATTAGCCAGTCGTCCAAATATGGGAACACATGTATTTGCTGCCTTCTTATGTGTGCAGCGACTACCGCTAGACATTTGGTAAAGACTCTTGGTGCGGTTGTTAATCCGAAAGGCAGTACCTTGAATTGGTAATGTATTCCTTTGAATACAAACCTTAGGTATTTCCTGTGCGATGGGTGTATTGGTATATGGAAATAAGCATCCTTGAGGTCTAAAGTTGCCATGTAGTCGTGTAGTTTTAGCAATGGCAATACTTCTTGTAGTGTGACCATGTGGAAGTGGTCTGATTTGATGAAAGTGTTCACTACTCTGAGGTCTAGGATTGGTCTCAGTGTTTTGTCCTTCTTTGGTATCAGAAAGTACAGTGAGTAAACTCCTGTGTTTATTTGTGTGTTTGGCACTAATTCGATTGCATTCTTTTGCAATAGTGCCTGCACTTCTATCTCCAGGAGATTGGAATGGTGTGTTGTTAAATTTTGTGCTTTTGGTGGTATGTTTGGAGGGAATTGTAGAAATTCTATGCAATAACCATGTTGGATAATTGCTAGAACCCAAGTGTCTGTAGTGATTTTCTCCCATGCTTTGTAATAATGACCTATTCTTCCCCCCACTGGTGTTGTGTGGAGGGGGTGAGTGACATGTGAGTCACTGTTTAGTAGTAGGGGTTTTGGGGCTTTGAAATCTTCCTCTATTTCTAGGGAATTGCCCTCCTCTATATTGTCCCCGAAAACCTCCTCTATACTGTCCCTGGTAACTGGACGGTGTGGCTTGTGAGGTGCTGGCTTGTGTGCTTTGACCCCGAAACCCCCCTCGAAAGGGCGTTTTACGGAATGTGCTGTAATTCCCTCTGCTCTGCGGGGAGTAGAGTGTGCCCATGGCTTTGGCAGTGTCCGTATCTTTTTTGAGTTTCTCAATCGCTGTGTCCACTTCTGGACCGAACAGTTCTTTTTCATTAAAAGGCATATTGAGAACTGCTTGTTGAATCTCTGGTTTAAATCCAGACGTTCGGAGCCATGCATGCCTTCTGATAGTTACAGATGTATTAATTGTCCGTGCAGCTGTATCTGCAGCGTCCATGGAGGAGCGTATCTGGTTGTTGGAGATGGTCTGTCCCTCCTCAACCACTTGTTTTGCCCTATTTTGTAAGTCCTTGGGCAGATGTTCAATGAGATTTTGCATCTCGTCCCAGTGGGCTCTGTCATAGCGCGCAAGTAGTGCCTGGGAGTTCGCGATGCGCCACTGGTTTGCAGCTTGTGCTGCGACTCTTTTACCAGCTGCATCGAACTTGCGGCTTTCTTTATCTGGGGGTGGTGCATCTCCAGATGTGTGAGAGTTGGCCCTTTTCCTAGCTGCTCCTACAACGACAGAGTCTGGTGGCAGCTGTGTAGTGATGAAAACCGGGTCCGTAGGAGGCGGCTTATACTTTTTTTCCACCCTTGGTGTGATTGCCCTACTTTTGACCGGCTCCTTAAAGATGTCTTTTGCGTGCCGGAGCATACCAGGGAGCATAGGCAGGCTTTGGTATGAGCTGTGGGTGGAGGAGAGTGTGTTGAATAAGAAATCATCCTCGACCTGTTCTGAGTGGAGGCTTACGTGGTGAAATTGTGCTGCTCTAGCCACCACTTGAGAGTACGCGGTGCTGTCTTCTGGTGGAGATGGCTTTGTAGGGTATGCCTCCGGACTGTTATCTGACACTGGGGCGTCGTATAGGTCCCATGCGTCCTGATCTTGGTCACCCTGGCTCATGGTGGTGTGAGCTGGGGAGTGTGATGGAGTTTGTGCTGGTGAAACGTTAATCACAGGCGGAGGAGAGGGTGGTGGTGTAACTCTTTTCACCACTTTTGGTTGTGGTGTTTGTTCCGTCTGGAACTCCAACCTTCTCTTTCTCCTAATGGGGGGAAGGGTGCTTATTTTTCCTGTCCCCTGCTGAATGAAGATACGCTTTTGCGTATGGTCCACATCAGTTGCTTGTAGCTCTTCCTCAAACCTATGCTTCTGCATTTGGGAGGTTAGCGAGTGCTCTTCTGTATAAGAGCCTGAAGCTGGGTCGCTTGCAGTTTGTTTCGGCATCGAAACTTTGTCTGCGTGTTTTTTCGGCTCCGAGGTGACTTTTTTCCTTTTCGGGGCCGAAACCTCTCGGCGTCGATCTGTTTCGGTGCCGCTGTCTCGGCATCGAGCCGTGTCCACACCAGCATCTCGGTGTCGAGGCTTGTCTCCAGCACTTTCTCGGTCCCGAGAAGGCTGCGTGCCGGTGTCTCGACCGGAGTCGGACGATCTCGGCACTGTTTGGGCCTTTTTCGGTGCCGACGGTCGGTCACCGAATTTATGGGTCGAGCCATGGCCTGGTGGCAGTGGCGTCCCCTGGGCCTTGTAAATGTTCCTCTGAGTGGATTTCGACGTCTTACTCACGGTTTGTGTATCGTCGAATCCTTCGGAGTCTGAGTCTTGGATCGAGAAGGTACCTTCCTCTTCCTGTTCCTCGAACTCCCGTTGGGCTGTCGGTGCGGACGCCATCTGAAGTCTTCTGGCTCGACGGTCTCGGAGTGTTTTCCGGGACCGGAACGCACGACAGGCCTCGCAGGTGTCTTCGCTGTGCTCAGGTGACAGGCACAGGTTGCAGACCAAGTGTTGGTCTGTGTAGGGGTATTTATTGTGGCATTTGGGGCAGAAACGGAACGGGGTCCGTTCCATCGGCGTTCTTCAGCACGCGGTCGGGCCGACCAGGCCCCGACGGAGGATCGAAAAAACTACCCCGAAGGGCACCGGAGCTCTTCGATCTTCGATGCGGTGTGGAATCTAAGTACGCCGATCCCGAACGCAACAATACCGACGAAAATCTTCCGAAATTAGCTAATTTTCCGTTCCGAAACTCGGAGCGACAGGAACACGTCCGAACCCGATGGCGGAAAAAAAACAATCGAAGATGGAGTCGACGCCCATGCGCAATGGAGACAAAAGGAGGAGTCACTCGGTCCCGTGACTCGAAAGACTTCTTCGAAGAAAAACAACTTGTAACACTCCGGCCCAACACCAGATGGCAAGCTATTGCAGAACATGCGTATCTACAGCGACAGATGCCATCGAACATTAGGTTTTGAAATTACGATTCCAGAGTCAGAAAACGTGAAGGAGTTGTCTCTTCCAATTTAGAAATTGCACTCATAACATGTAATAAGGCAACTCCAATGATATCGTATGAGAGAGATAGGCTTTGCAGTAGTGAAAAATGATTTAAAGAGTTTTTCACTACCAGCAGTAGTCCTAAAAGTACATGTTCTACCTTTTAAATACCTTGTACCCTGTCGTCCAGGGTGTCCAGGCCCTACCCTAGGAGTGACTAATATGTATTAAAAAGGAAGGTTTAGACCTGGCAAAAGGTTTATTTAGCCAGGTCAAATGACAGTTTAGAACTCCACACACAGGGTACGCAATGGCAGGCCTGAGACATGTTTAAAGGACAACTTGAGTGGATGGCACAATCAGTGCTGCAGGCCCACCAGTACCATTTAAGGTACAGATCCTGGGCACTTTACTAGGGACTAATAAGTAAATTAAGTATCGCAAATGAGGATAAGCCAATATTATCATATTTAGAGAAGAGAGCACAACTATTTAGCCATGTTTAGCAGTGGTAACGTGCACAATGTCCTATTAACTGCAACAACTAGATCAGAAAAAGTGGAGGAAGGCAAAATGTTGAAAGGGGGAGAGGAAGACCACCCTAAGACTGACAGATCTAGCAGGGATCCCAAATTATCCCATTACATTGAATTGGTTTTGAATGCCCTTGTTTCACGTTTTTCTTCATGTGTAAAATTATGAATCAACAGGTAAACAAAGAAAGGTTAAAACTAAAGTGTGGGCTTTGACTAGAAGACGAAATAACTGGATAAATTAAGTATTTAAAAGAATACAGAACTTGGTAACATCTTTCTTATTCGTGAAAGGTTAAATAATTAAGAACAAAAGCACCAAAGCAAACCGCTGCCTGGCAGAGAAGGAGTCACTGGTTGCTTACATAAAAGGCAGCTCACAGCGGTGGCAATTAAAGGGCTATTTATACACAGAGATGTGTTTCGTGCACAACCTACTAATCTCTACTTCATGTCATTAATTGGCACTAATTGCTACAGCAAGTGGTTCCATAAAAAGTGATTTCATTCTTTGAAGCACCAGGCACACAATGCATCTAAAAATGTTTTAAACAAAGAGCCAGTCCTGGATCCTGTCCAAATCCCGGTTTGCAGATGTAGACTCCTTTATCAAGCCCTGGGAGAGGGAAATGTTTTAATCTACAGCTGGCAATACTGTTTATCCTTGGCACAGAAAAGGAACGTTTCCTTACTCGTGTTTTCTGCAGTCTCCCAAAATAAAAGTCCAGGGCAACAACATTAAGAATGATTGCACTTGCACATTTAATTGAAATTAGTAAAATACTGTGCCCAATTTAAGCATCTGTCTCATTGCTGTTTAAGGGTCATAGCTATAATAAATCCCTTGTCTACAACTAAATGATGAAAAATGTCTTCACCTTCTCCAAATTTACTTTACTTTTTCATAGTTCTTTGACGAAATTAGAAAGATGTGTATGTCTTGAGGACTTAGATCAGGGCAAGAGCCCTGGCAGTGGCATCCTGCCCATGTATGACACTTCATGTCCTGTATACTCCCCTACCCTCCTCACCTCACCGTAGATTCAAGGGTCTGCAAGTCCACTGGAAGGACTCCTTGTTTTCTTGAGGTTTTTGATGGCACCCTAAGACATGCACCCAAAGTGTACCCTGATCTATCGCTGTGGGTGGCTACTGCCTCCTCACTCCGGGTTACGCGATGGCAGAGGGTGATGAGCTAAGTACAGACTCACAGACCTGTCTACCTGCACTTCTGGTGGGCAGAGGGCAAACCGGTCAAGTATATGCGGTCCCCTTTAACTGAAGTCCTTAATTCCGTGTCCATGTTGTGGTGAATTCCGTACTTTATGTGGTGCAGGGTGAAGGGGTGTCAGAAAGCAGTGGGTACCTGCACAAAACCAGTTCTCCCTTCCAGGTCCTCTTCATCTTTCTGTGGACCTGGCAGAACGTTAAACAAATGGGTTCAAAGTCACATATAGAAAACCTCAAAATCATATTAAGAAACGACTAGGGGAACACAACCTTACAACACAACGAACAAATGTGACACAACTTTGCTCAATTATATGTAGCTGATAAATACTATGGAATTCAAAGAACCAAGTAGAGCTCCAAAGTGATATCTCTACTGGGCACAATGTCCTCTGAAGCATACTTAAAATGTGCAATGCCTGGTGGGAACAACACAAGTGTGAAACATACAGCATCCGGCCTCCAACGATGAAAGGCAGAGACAATGGTTGTGTATCTGAATAGAAGCATCTTTAACAAAGACAACGGCAACCTGATGTAGGAAGTGCAACTTCAGAAGGATATACTTCAAGGAAAAATATACAAAGGAAATCGATTAGGAACAGCCACGATGTGCACAGGAAGCTCATTTATGGAGTGTCCTGCAGAGCAACGAGTGCATAACAAAGCCTCAGATATGGCACAGACTGCACCATGGCCTAGTTGCACTTCCTACTGAACCCCAAGTGACGAATCAGCATCCTTTCTGGAAATGTGCAAGCATGGACGTTTGTGCCTGGAAATTCTTATTCAGAGTGGTCAGAAAGTTACACAGGGTGGGGGAATTAAAGAGCACAGGGTTCTTTCTTTAATTCCCAAAAGAAATCTTGTCCACCACTGCAGCGAAAAAAGTGAATGAATATGTGCGAAACTAGGACCAGAAGATAGTGCATGCTCTAACTTAAAGCCCGTGTGGGGACTTTAAAACACACACAAAAGGGGACCAGGGTGCACCAACTACACTTGCAAAAAGAGGTTTGAATACTGATTTCTTAATGCCATATTATTTGTAAGGTGGAGTTGAAAAATGTGTATGGTTTCAGTTGCAAATAAAAGCCTAAATCCATCAATATAAACATGCTGTGAGAACCCACAGACAAAAAGGGCATTCCTGTGGCCATTACATGTGGACAATTTTGGGCATGTGTACTTGGCTCAAGCACACTAGGGATGGCCCATTAGTTGTGCCCAGTAGGTGCTAAGAGCAGGAGAACTGGACCAGCAGAGAGAAACCAGCAGGCACTGTGGGATGAAGGACCAGATGCAGAGAGTCCTACCCCAGGGGGGCAAGAGGAGCAATGAGGTTGTGTGAAATGTGTGGCGAAGGCCAATTTCTGTGGTGAGTGCTCTTAGGACACGGCCACTGGCTGTTTGCTTCTAGCAATAAGGGCAGGGGTACTGTGCATAGTAAGAGATATTGTCCAGGGCGTTGGGGGAGACCCACAACTTGTGTCCATTACATCTGTACCAGGGCCCACCAAGCAATGCATGACAGCATCCCTACCATGCACAATAGACATGGGTACTGTGCAGAGTGAGTGACCACCATGAGACAAATACGACAATTTACATAACCTACCAACAGTATTGACGTCACTAGTGATTAAGTATATGATAGCATGTTTTCAAATAATATTACAAAATTTAAATGGAAGGCAGATGTCAATTTGGGGGAGATGATGCACTTCGTGGAAATAAGAGACCACATCTTGAAGAAAAGGCAACCATCTTTGGACAAGAGATAAAGGTGGTTTGGGCACAGAGCCTATCATGTCGATTTAACATGTGCGAGAACATCTATAAGCTCTTAATGGAACTTAATTCTTTCAAATGCATCTAAATATGCAGAGACCATATAGTAAGTGTTGTTAGCAGTGCACAGTGTACATATAAAAATACTAAATGACATTCTTCCCCTATCCATGGAAATAAAAAGCAACCAGTACTTCCATTTGCACTTTCTGTTTTGCAGAAAAATACTTTCTTTGTGGAATTTCATCTCAACAGGGTGGTCGACACAAGATAAAACTCTGCGGTTTTGATTTTTCAAAAAAAGGTAATATTCACAGGTGCAATCACCAGAATACTTTTTGTCCGGGGGCACGACAGTACTTACTCACCAGTGATAACAGATGTCAACACGCACAGGGATCAGATGGGTCTTTCCAAACTGGTAATAAATACGAACAAGAGGTTCAGGGCCAATACCTGGTTAACATGGCCACATTAAACAAAGCCTGAAAAAAGCCCATCAGATGGATACCACAGAATATTAGACCAAAGTGGCCTCTGATCAACCTGCATGCGACCAGACGAAGGGTGATCGAGTCTTCGAAATTGTGGAAATAGGGGTTCAAGACTTTTGTTACATTAAATGGGACCCACAAACAGATATGAGCCTATGTACAGATCTAGAAGAACTGACTAGGTATTGAGACGAGACTTGTGAAGGGAAGCCAGCGGCGGATGAGCACCAGCACAGAACGTCAAAGATGTAACAGAGTGAACACACTTTATATAAATAAAAAAAAGGATGACAAGATAAGGAACCATAAATCTCAAATGACAAGCTCATTAAGTGCATCTTTAAAACAAGCATTTGCAATGCAACGGGTCTCGCGTTTGCTCATGTTAGAGCTGATCGCGTTGTAAACTCATAACCCGACTTTTCACCTATCGGCAAAAGTGCATTTATGTACGTAACCCGAAAAAGTGCATTTAACTATGTAAAGCGCTCGACTTCTGCCAAGCGAAATCGCGCTAGTAAATTAGAGAAAAAGTAGTCCACGAGTCGGACAGAAAACAGCGAGCCTCGCATGTTTTCTGTACTTGGTCGATGCGCTCAAGGAGGGCTAGCCACCGGAAAAGGCATGACGTATGCATGCCTTAGACGAATGAAAGCAAGCAGATTTTAATAGGCAAGCCCACGAACCAATTAAAAAAACGGAAGTGAAGTCGACAGGGCTCCGAGCCCTTTTCTAAACACTAAAGCGTCTCGCTGCAATACGCATGCGCGAGCGCATGCAACGCATGCTCGACCCTAACAAAATAAAAGTGTCATGTCACTTCAGTCAGACGCAACGAAAAACCACCAAATGAATCAAACAGGACTCATAATATACAAAAGAAACTGAACAAAGCCCTTTTATGAAAACATAAGAGCAGCAGTTAACGAGCTAATGTCAAGAGATCACCAGCACCGCACTGCAGAAAAATGCGAAATGAAACAGCATCTGTGAGCAAAACACTGAGGCACATTAATCGGTTTTGGTTTTTAGATGTTCTTGGAACGCCAAAGGCTAGTGAAGAGAAATCAAGACGATAGGATTTTGAAAAACATCCCTTGAAGGAGAACAGAACAGTTGTTATTTGAGGTAAACAGAATACAACACAACGATAAACAAATATGAAAGTACTTCCTAGCTGTTTCTGTAAAAAAGGCAGAAGACTTAAAAAGAAAAAACGCAACAGCAGAACAAGGGTCTGGAAGACATGGTGGGAAAAAAAAAGAGATTTAATCTAAGATGTGCCTTTTTTGGCCTCACTTAACATGTCTTATAGAAACACATCCATTGCATCCATACATATTTAGGCCCTCATTATGAGTAGGGCTCCCAGTTTTATGGCATTTATATTATTAACATTTGAGTCTATATTTAGACATATTTATCTTTTGGCCATTTTATTGGTGTTATCCATATTTATTTCAAGATTTGAGAATAAATGAAGTCGTAAAATGGTATTTCCACATTTAACTGATAAACATGCACTCATACTTTGATACCTGTCACGTTTTAGCAAATTAAGAAGCAAAATTAGACAAAACACTACAGTGAAAGGTAAATATTAGCATTATATGCACGTATATGCTAAGATGCGCCTGTATTTAAGGGACTCTCATTCTGTTTTTAAATCCCCATAGTGTCTATCTGTTTAGCAGTTGGTCTGGATTTCATGAGTGACAACGAGGGGGGTCACTGACAAGAAGCACAGTTTTCTGTATTTTACCGCTTTTAAAAATAAAAGCAGGCAGGGAATAAATTGTTTTCAGTCTCTATTTAGCTGTAAAAATCAGAAAAATACTGAAAACTGGAAGCCTTAATTATGAGTGACGCACTGATCCCAGAGTAGTGACTCCAGGGGAGATAACCCTCGGGCCAATTCAAGCAGTGTCTCCACATCCGATGATTTAGATCATAGAGACACCTGATTTGGTTTCACTGGATGCAAATGCCCTTCTGGTGAAACCTTGACAGAGGCTGCAAACAGGTCTACTGCACGGCAGCAATGACTCCAGGAGCAACATTGTGAGAGGGGAGGGGGACATGAAACACCCTAACCCCCTCCCAGTCTAAAATTAAACTGGCCAACCCTGATCCCCTGAAAATTCCAGCTTCACAGTTTCCCCATATCAAAATCTGGGAAACACATACTGAGGGCATTACCAGTATGCTTTGGGTCTGCTCTTGCTCATGATTCAATGGCTTCCTTATCTAGCTCAGTTCCTTGCTCCTGATTTGATGGCTTCCATCCATGTTCTTGAGGCTTTCCTGCCCAAGGATCATTTTGGGATTAACATGTTTGATAGGACAAGTTGTATTCTTTCAATACGGATATCATATCGCGGCTTACATAAAAGTGCATGAAGGACTTTTTTCTCTCTCTCTTGAATTGTCCCCAACCCTGGTTTACGTCATGCTCTCTTTATTATTAAATTTGCTCTTCACAAAAACCCATTATTGCTATGTAGTTTGGATGTCGCTAACATGGTTTGAATATGTTTTAAAGAGTTCTAATATAGCCTCAGGCCACATTTAGACTCAGACGCCAACCATTGTGGAATGTATTTTCTTATGTTTTATGAAAAATCATTTGAAGATGGCCACTTTGTGTCATGAGCATGCCTATTCCAAACTTTTTGTCATAAAGGTGGCAAACCCAAAGAAAATACCAGAAAAGCCAATAGGTCTGCCCCTGGATGTCAAAATCGGAAATAGTTAGCTTTTCTAGTGCTTGATTTGAATGTATCAGTGATTTTTTAGACACAGCATGCAGGGTGCTAAAGGCACCAACTGCGCTTGCATGGAGGTCAGATGATTTACTACACTTCGGAGGAACAGCAGGAGAACATCAGAATAAGAACTGAAAAGTACTAAGCATTTCACATGAGATGACATGAGATTTTCAGCACTCGCCACCTTTCCAAATTGGATTATCTCATCCATTTCCCTCTCAACTCCTGAAAATTTTTGTTTTTACTTATTGTAACTTTTTGTATAAAACCGATGAATATGGAATGCATACTACCCATACTGTAACTACTGAATTGTTATTGTCAATTTCACTGCTACTTACCACTTTTCTGTGTTGTCTTGATGCACGTTTCTTGTAATGCACAATGACACACCTTGGTCAGTTTAAGAGAATAGGAGGTGAGTATATATATATATATGTGTATATATATATATATATATATATATATATATATATATATATATATATATGTGTATATATGTGTATATATATATATATATATATATATATGTGTATATATGTGTATATATATATATATATATATATATATATATATATATATATATATATATATATATATGTGTGTGTATATATATATATATATATATGTGTGTGTGGAAAATGTCACTTACCCAGTGTACATCTGTTCGTGGCATGTTCCGCTGCAGATTCACATGCTATGCATACCGTCTGCCATCTAGTGTTGGGCTCGGAGTGTTACAAGTTGTTTTTCTTCAAAGAAGTGTTTTCGAGTCACGGGATCGGGTGGCTCCTCCTCTTCGGCTCCATTGCGCATGGGCATCGACTCCATGTTAGATTGTTTTACCGCAGAGGGTAAGGGAGGAGTGATAGAGTATAAAGAAAAGAGATGTCCATGCAAATGGAATATATCCGGGGAGAAGGGAGGGTGCATGTGAATCTGCAGAGGAATATGCCATGAACAGATGTACATTGGGTAAGTGACATTTTCCGTTCAATGGCATGTGTAGCTGCAGATAAACATGCTATGCATAGACTACAAAGCAGTTTTTCCTCCCATAAAAGCGGTGGTTAGCCTGTAGGAGTTGAAGTTGTTGAAATAATGTTCTTAGTACAGCTTCGCCTACTGTGGCTTGCTGCGTTGCTAACACATCTACACAGTGCTTGGTAAATGTATGTGGTGTTGACCAAGTAGCTGCTTTACAAATTTCAGCCATTGGTATATTTCCTAAGAAAGCCATTGTAGCCCTTTTTTTCCTTGTGGGATGTGTTTTAGGTGCAACTAAGAGCTGCCTTTTAGCTTTAAGGTAAAATGTTTGGATGCATTTTACTATGCACCTTGCTAAACCTTGTTTTGAAATGGGGTTACCAGTATGTGGTTTTTGGAAAGCCACAAATAACTGTTTCGTTTTTCTGAATTATTTTGTTCTATCTATGTAATACATTAGTGCTCTTTTAATATCTAATGTATGCAGGTCTCTTTCTGCCACAGAATCTGGCTGTGGGAAGAAGACTGGTAGTTCCACTGTTTGATTGATATGAAAAGGTGATACAACTGTTGGAAGAAATTTAGGGTTAGTTTGCAGTACAACTTTATGTTTGTGTATCTTTAATTGTGAAGACTTCAAAATGAAGTAATTGTGACTAGGAAGGCAACTTTCCATGTTAGGTATTGAATCTGACATGAGTGCATAGGTTCAAATGGTGGGCCCATAAGTCGTGTGAGCACTATGTTTAAATTCCAGGAAGGCACTGGAGGCGTTCTAGGTGGGATAATGCGTTTTAACCCTTCCACAAAGGCTTTGATAACAGGAACTCTAAATAAAGAGCAGCGCTGTATATTCTGCAAGTACGCGGAAATTGCAGTGAGATGTATTTTTATGGATGAAAAAGCTAAGTTTGCTTTTTGTAAATGAATCAAATAACATACAATGTCTTGTATTGATGCTGAAAGTGGGGTAATTTGTTTAGATTGACAGTCATGCACAAATCTTTTCCATTTATTGGCATAGCACTGCCTGTTAGTGGGTTTTCTTGCTTGTTTAATTACTTCTATACATTAAGTTGGTAGTTGTAGATACCCAAATTCTATGACCTCAGGAGCCAAATCGCTAGATTGAGTATGTTGGGATTTGGATGCCTGATCTGCTGTTTGTTCTGTGTTAACAGATCTGGTTTGTTTGGGAGTTTGATATGTGGTACTACCGACAGGTCTAATAGTGTTGTGTACCAGAGTTGACGTGCCCACGTTGGCGCTATGACTATCAGTGTGAGCGTGTTGTGAAGCAGTTTGTTGACTAGAAATTGAATGACCGGGAGAGGGGTAAAAGCGTAAACAAATATCCCTGACCAATTCATACATAGAGCATTGCCCTTGGATAGGGGATGTGGGTACCTGGATGCGAAGTTTTGGCATTTTGCGTTTTCGCTGGTGGCGAACAGATCTATGTCTGGTGTTCCCCATTGTTGAAAGTATAGTTAAAGCACTTGAGGGTGAATTTCCCACTCGTGTGTTTGTTGATGATCTCTGCTGAGAACATCTGCCAATTGGTTGTGTATCCCTGGAATGTACTGTGCTAGCAGGTGAATGTTGTTGCGGATTGCCCATTGCCAAATTGTTTGTGCTAGGAGGGAGAGTTGGGATGAATGAGTCCCTCCTTGTTTGTTTAGGTAATACATTGTTGTCATGTGGTCGGTTTTGACCAGGGTATTCTTGTGATTGAGAAGAGGCTGAAAAGCCTTGAGTGCTAGGAATACAGCTAGCAACTCTAAGTGATTTATGTGTAACTGTTTGTGTTTGGCGTCCCATTGTCCCTGGATGTTGTGATTGTTGAGGTGAGCCCCCCAAACAATCATTGATGCATCTGTTGCAAGTATGGTGTGAGGCACGGGGTCTGAAAATGGCCGCCCTTTGTTTAGGTTTGTGGCATTCCACCACTGAAGCGACATGTATGTTTGGCAGTCTATCAACACTGGATTTTGAAGTTGACCCTGTGCCTGTGACCACTGCTGTGCAAGGCATTGTTGCAAAGGCCGCATGTTTAGTCTTGCATGTGGGACAATGGCAATACAGGATGCCATCATTCCCAATAGTTTCATGACCAACTTGACAGTGCACTGTTGGGCTGGTAGTATTTGTTGCAATAAATTGCGAAATGCTTGTACTCTTTGTGGACTTGGCTCGCGAGTGCTGTTTGAGTATTTAGTGTTGCTCCTAAATACTGTTGAATTTGCGCAGGTTGTAGGTGTGATTTTTGGTAGTTTATGGAGAATCCCAGGGTGTGTAGGGTTCGTATTACATATTGCGTATGGTTGTGACTCTGTGTATGACTGTTGGATTTTATTAGCCAATCGTCAAGATATGGAAAGACATGAATGTATTGCCTTCTTAGGTAAACTGCAACTACCTCAAGCGGTCCAGTGAGGGGACGGACTAGGCGCATAGCAAGTGCCTCCTTTGACGCAAGTGTGACTATAAGGAGACACTCCCCCTCCTGGAATCTGGGGCAAGTAGCCTTTGGATGTGGGGCCTACGCTAGGTAGTTCCTCGCCACAGGTAGGCCTCATCATTTCTTATACTTCTGTACCCACTCTCTTACTGAGTGTTGGATGTTTGTCTCTGCATTGCATGACGTTTAGGGATCGTAGGCCCTGAAGAATGCCCCAGACCTTCCTTGGCTCATTGTAGAGGGCAGAAACATGTCGGCCATTTTTAGATAGGTGACCCAGTGAGTCCTTGTTCTCACCCTGGTGTCCCATCCTTGTTTTTAATACACTAGCAGACACCATTATTAAAAGTGTAGATTGCACACCGATAACTGCTTAGGTGTTTTTATATCTTTCCCTAGCTTAGCTGGATCCCGCTTATTCCAGATGATAATAATTTACACACTCCCTCCTGTTCCTTTAACGGTGATGTTTAGTCCGCTGAGGTGGCATTGTCCTTCCTGGGTGGGGCTAGGTGGTCAAATGATGAAGCATGACACTATATAGTGTGTGAGACCACCTAGTCCGTTAAGGAAATACCCCCCCATTCCCCCCCTGCCCATCAACACTCCACAGCACTCACACTTCATTCATACACCCATTGAGGTCTAGGAGGCCCTGGATAATCTCCCTTGGGGAAAGCTCCTCATTACAAGTGAACCCCATACCCTTTTTGTGTTTTTTGGCTTTATATGTAGGGAGTTAGTATGGGTTGATTCCTTTTAATTGTTTAGTTCCATTCTCCCTAACACTCCATTTGTGTTACGAAACTGCATCTACCGCCAGGCATTTTGTGAATACTCTGGGAGCTGTTGTCATTCCGAAGGGTAACACTTTGAACTGATAATGCTTTCCTTGAATCACAAACCTGAGATATTTTCTGTGCGCTGGATGGATGGGTATGTGAAAGTATGCATCTTTGAGGTCTAATGTTGCCATGAAATCGTGTTGTTGAAGTAGTGGGACAACATCCTGTAGTGTTACCATGTGAAAATGTTCTGACAGGATGTAAAGATTGAGGGTTCTGAGATCTAATATTAGCCTTAAGGTTCCATCCTTTTTGGGAATGAGGAAATACAGTGAGTAAACTCCTGTTCCTATTTGATTTTGTGGCACTGCCTCTATTCTACTCTTGTTTGAGTAATAGAGATTTTACTTCCTCTTGCAACAGGGCTATATGTTGTGTTGAGAGGTTGTGTGCTTTTGGGGGAATATTTGGTGGAGTTTGTGCCAATTCTATGCAATAGCCATTGCAGATAATTGATAATACCCATCTGTCTGTGGTAATGGGTAGCCAATTGTTGTGGAACCTTTGCAGTCTTCCCCCCCACAGATGAGGTGTGGATTGGGAAGGGATGACCCAAGTCACTGCTTTTCTTGTTGTGAGACTTGTTTTGCTGACTGATATTTTCCCCTGCCTCTGGGGTACTGGCTTCTGTAAGTACTTTTGAAACCACCTCGTTGATATTGAGGTTGGTAGGCCAACTTTGTGAGGTGGATGCCTCAGGTGTTTGGGTTCTAAATCCATATCTGTATTGGGGCTTACAAAAGGATCCCCTGCATTGTGTAGTATACAAAGCACCCATGGCTTTTGCTGTGTCAGAATCTTTTTTTCATTTTTTCAATGGCTGTGTCCACCTCTGGGCCAAAAAGCTGTTTTTGGTTGAACGGCATATTGAGGACAGCCTGTTGTATTTCAGGCTTAAATCCTGAAGACCTAAGCCATGCGTGTCTTCTTATGGTTACAGCAGTGTTGATGGTTCTAGCTGCTGTATCTGCAGAGTCTAGGGCTGACCTGATCTGGTTATTGGTGATGGCTTGCCCTTCCTCTATTTGTTGTGCCCTCTTTTGCTGTTCTTTAGGGAGATGTTGTATTATGTCTTTTATCTCGTCCCAGTGGGCCCTGTCATATCTAGCCAACAAACCCTGAGAGTTGGCTATCGACCACTGGTTGGCTGCTTGAGATGCCACCCTTTTTCCCACAGCATCAAACTTTCTACTGTCCTTGTCTGGTGGGGGGTGCATCCCCAGATGACTGCGAGTTTGCTCTTTTTCTGGCTGTGCTTACCACTACGGAGTCTGGAGGCAATTGTTGTGTGATAAAGACAGGATCAGAGGGAGGTGGCTTATATTTTTTCTCCACCCTAGGAGTAATTATTCTAATTTTAACTGGCTCCTTGAATATTTGGTCAGCATATTTTAACATGCCTGGGAGCATGGGAAGTGACTGATAAGTTGCACGTGTAGAGGAAAGTGTATTAAAAAGGAAGTCATTCTCTAACGGCTCCGTGTGCATGGCGACATTGTGATAGGATGCCACCCTAGCTATGACCTGAATGTAGCCTGTACTATCCTCTGGTGGTGATGGCTTAGAGGGATAGCAATCTGGGTTGTTATCTGGAAGGGGATCAGGATCATAAAGATCCCATGGATCCACATTGTCCTGCTACGAATCAAATGAGTGTGCTGGTGATTGCATAGGTGTAGGACTAGTAGGGGGAGAGAGAAGTAATTGAGGAGAGTGAGGAGGAGACTGAGGAGGAGAAGATTGAGGAGGTGGAGGTTTCTCTTTGGTTCTTGGCACTTTAGCTGGTGGCTGAGCAGTGTCCAATTCTTCCTGAAAGGCTAATTTCCTCTTTGGCTTTAGAGGAGGTGCTGTTATAATTCTGCCAGGGTCTTTATGGATGTGAATCCTGGCTTGCCTTTTATCTATTGCCTCCATTTGTGAGTGTTCCTCAGTAAGTTTATGGCTTTCTTTGAGTGCTTGTGAAAGTCCATGTTCCTCAGTGTAAATTGTTTTTTTCTGGTCCGAAGCTGGTTTTTTCGGTATCGAAAAATTCGGGGTCGATGATGGTCTCGGCTCCGAAAATGATTTTCAAGCTCATCTGGAGTCCGATGGCTTGGCCTTTTTCGGTGCCGAAGTTGTGGGTTGGTCAGGAAGGTCTTTTTAAGGGTCAAGCCATGGCCTTCCGGTAGTGGCGTTCCCAAGGCCTTATGTTTGGGCTTGGCTGGGACAGGGGCAGGTGTACTCACGTGCTGTCCCGCTGTGACGGGTCTGTCCTCCTCATTCCTGCTCGGAGTCGGATGCTCGAACAGAGACAGCCGTCTGCATAATCTCTTCCTCCTCGACGTCGAGACGTTCGGTGCTCTTGGATGCCATCTCGAGTCTCCGTGCTCTTCTGTTTCCGAGCGTTTTCTTGGAGCGGAAGGATCTGCAGGTCTCGCAATTTTCTTCCTGATGGTCTGGGGAAAGGCAAAGATTACAGACGAGATGTTGGTCTGTGTAGGGAAATTTAGCAGGGCACCGAGGACAAAAGCAGAATGGGGTCCGGTCTTTGAGGCTTCCACGCGGTCGGCCCGACCAGGCCTGAGTTGGGTGCGGGCGACCCGAAGGGCAAAAAAGATGTTTGACCCGAAGGTACCGAAGTGTCGATGGAAGGTGGAACGCCATCGAAACTATAACAATGAGAATTAGAGAGTTTTGAAACTTTTCTGACTCGAACTATCGCAGCAAAAGGAAACACGTCCTAACCCGATGGCGGAAAGAAAACAATATAACATGGAGTTGATGCCCATGCGCAATGGAGCCGAAGAGGAGGAGTCACTCGATCCAGTGACTGGAAAACACTTCTTCGAAGAAAAACAACTTGTAACACTCCTAGCCCAACACTAGATGGCAGACGGTATGCATAGCATGTGTATCTGCAGCTACACATGCCATTGAATATATATATATTCATAGTTATAGCTAGGACATATTTTCTATAGAAAAAGTTTTTTTTTTTTTTTTTTTTTTTTTAACTTTCCTATGGCTTTGGCATCGGTTCATGAATCTTGCTGAATTTTTTCCCAAAAATACAACACTCACGTCAGCTGCTGTCTGGAAAGTCTTCGGGTGATCCGTTAAGCGTGGGCTGAGAAATTTGTTTTCTTCATGTTAATTGCCACAGGGATTTTTAACAAGAAAAGGCTGAAACGCTCAACGGAATTACAACAAATTTGGCAGAAAGGTGGCTCTTAATCCAGAAAGAGCCCTTTTTGTTATTTGGTATAAATTCATTCAGTAGTTTTTAAGATATTAAAGAAAAATACAATTTGTAAATATAGGGACATGGATACTCCTCGGATTCGTGAATCCACGTGTCAACAGAAATGTCGTGATTGGCTTGCTGCAACTTGAGAGGAAAGCTGTGGCCTCCATTTTGTACATCGGGGACTCATTTCCCAGCTGCAAAAATAAAGATAAAAAGTGCTAGAAGGGGTCAAAGTAGAGGTAGCCTAATAATGGAGGGGTCTGTGAGGGACCCCTCAGACAATAAATTATTTCAAAAATCGTTTTTTTTTTTTTTTTTTAACTATGCGAGGAGTTGTAGATCTCACCGGTTCCTCACAGATTCAGGGGATTCAGACCCTAATAAAAAAAAATAAAAAAACACATACACTCACTCAGAGATCCACACACCTACACACACACACCCACTCACAGACCCACAAAACCACTCACACACACAGTCACTCAAATACCTACTCACACACCCACACAGCTAGTCACACAGGCACTCACACACACACTCACACATCCAGGTTGCAGGGATGTTATAGTTAAGAAATAGCATTAAAAACCATAGTAATTAACTGAAAAAACAAAAGTTACAGGGATATTATAGTTAGGCTATTGATAGAGATATGCCCCCTAATTATTCTATCTTACGTTTAGACAGATCATTGGGAAGAGGAGGAGGGATTGGAATAATTTATAAAGACTCAATTCGATGTCTTAACCATTCCCTTCCTATCCCTGATTGTGAAAGTCTGGCATTTTCTTTGGCAATAGACGTCACTTTCACTTTTTATCCTAATCTACCGGCCTCCTGCCCCTTATGGGAAGTTCCTTCAAGCTTTACCTGAGAGTGCAGCAGTCTTTGCCTGAAAGCACTCCAATTGTACTATCCTGGGGGACTTCAATATACATGCCAAGGATCTTCAGAATAACTCCGCTAGAGGGCTACTTGGGGATTTAGCAGCCTTAGATCTCTCAACAATTTATTTCTGGTCCCAATGAATCAATCAATCAATCCAAAAATGTATAGAGCGCGCTACTCACCAGTGAGGGTATCAAGGTGCTTGTGTGAGGGGGGGGGGGGGGGGGGGGGGAGGGGGGGAGGGGTTACTGTTCAAACACATCCTAGAGGACATACACTTGACTTAGTATTCAGTAACTTGGCCATCATAGTAGCCGAGGCCCCCCCTTCCCTTTGCCTGGACTTACATTGACCTTTTGGACTCCTTTCTCCTTAATCCCTCAGCCTCATGGCCACCTAACTATTTGCAGTGGTCTAGTGTGAACAAGAAAGACTGGATAGATACACTTACTAATTTGCAGACTAGAGCATTTCCTGGCCTAACCTATACCGCAGACAGCTTTGATAAATGGATCTCGCAATCCTTAGATATCGTACTACCCACTAAGATCATCACCAAGACTAATTGCCAAAAGAAATCTCCTTGGTTTTCCCCTCATCTGCTGGGTTTAAAAAAAGAATGCAAGCGGATGGAGAGAAAATGGAGGAAGTCATACGACCAGGATCTAAAAAAAAATGTATAGAGATTTGACTCGTTCTTGTCACCTGGAAATCAAGGCGGCGAAGTCATCCTACTACACCGCTAGGATTGAACAGTCCTCCCACTCCCCTATAGAGATCTTTTCAATTGTTAAGGAAATGACTCAATCTCCCCCTGGCAACAATTTGACAGAAGGCTCTAAGGAACACAGCAATGAATTAGCCTGTTTCTTTCAAAAGAAAATATTTGATATTCAGGCAACCTTTTCCAATAACTCGATCAATGTGGATAAGGTGGTCTCGGACACCGACGCTCAAGTCTCTCGAGCCCTATTCTCAGCCTTCAGCCTAGCAGTGAAGAGTTGGTTGACAAATATCTTCGTACTATAAAATCTGGGTCCCCTTTGGATCCATCCCCTCCTTCTATCCTAGCTTTAGAATCTGATGTTGTAACTCCGGTTTTAACTAAGATTCTTAACGACTCTGTCCTCTGGACATATTCCCCAATACTGGACATATTCCCCAATACTGGAAACATGCTGTGGTTAAGCCCCTGTTAAAAAAAAAAAAAAAATCTCGATACAACCTCTACAGTCTCCCAATTGCATCTAAAATTGTGGAGAAACATGTTAACTCCCAGATGTCAGACCTTCTGGAGAAACACAATCTTCTTCATAATACTCAAATGGGTTTTAGGCCTCTCCACAGCACGAAATCTGCCCTTCTGGCTGTCACAGAAGACACTAGACGCCTTTAAGATGTAGGCGGAAATGCAGCCATCATTCTTCTTGATTTGAGTGCTGTGTTTAATACTGTGGACCATAAAACTCTTCTATGCAGAACCACTAAATAGGCTTTAAAGGCATTTGCCTTAAATGGCTGTCATCATTTCTTGATCAGAGGACATTTCAAGTCCTGGATCAGACATATTACTCAGATATCTTCCCCCTGACATGTGGTGTTCCACAGGGCTCGTCACTGAGCCCTACACTTTTTAACATTTATATGGCCTCATTGGCAAAAAATTGTGGAACCCTATGGGCTATCACTCATTTCCTATGCTGACGATACTCAATTGGTCTTCTCTTTCTTTACTGACAGTAATTCAGAATCTGCCATCCTGTCTTCATGCCTGTTGGATATTGCTGGTTGGATGGCTGATAGCAAATTAAAATTAAATGATGAAAAAACAGAGATCATGCTGATAGGAAACTCTGCGCGTGTGCAGTCCCCTACGTTAGCCCTGTAAAGACTATACAATCTCCCCCCGCCTAAAGATACTATTAAAAGCCTATGTTTTTGGTTGGACACACAACTTACAATGGAATGCCATGCAAAGAACCTAGCTTCCTCTTGTTTCTTTATTTTGAGGACCTGTAAGAAAATCATTACATTTTTGCCCTTTTTAGCCAAACGGCTTATTGTTCAGGGATTAGTTCTATCCCTGCTGGACTACGGAAATATTTTATTCATGAGTTCCCCTAAATATGTTCTGAAGAGGTTGCAGATGGTACAGAATGCGGCCGCCCGTCTTCTGATGGGTACTCCCAGACACCTTTCAGCAAAACCTGCTTTAGCCTCTCTACATTGGCTACCTGTTGTACAGCGCGTTAACTTTAAAGCTGCTTGTTTTGTCCACCGAGCTCTTCATAACAGAGGTCCAGCCTTTCTTAGACAAATTATAACCCCTTATATTCCTTAACGCTTACTTAGATCTTCTTTTGCTTCCCTGATCAATATTCTGCGGGTTAAGAAAGGAAAATGGGGAGGTAGATCTTTTGCCTTTAGGGCTGCCCAGTTATGGAATTCTCTTCCAGCTGAAATTCGTTCAGAAGATTCTGAACTCTCTTTTCGTAAACTGCTGAAGACCTTCCTGTTTCCTTTATAGGGTGCCAGCTTTGTCTGCTTAATTTGGTCCTGCATTAGCACTGGGAAGCCTTCGGGCAGCCATGCGCTTTATAAATTACCAAATAGAAATAGAAATTTAAAGTCTCTATGACTCGTGGCCTGAAGTAACTATAACTAGCGCCCCCGCCATGCACAGTTTTTTCTTCAATAATCTGACTTCTAATGTTTCATTGATATTTTTATTGATGTTATAAAAGTTGTTGTGAGTGCTGTAATATCTGGGGTAATTAGCAGTGCATGGTGAGGGCGCGAGTTATAGTTACATTAGGCCGCGAGTTATAGCTACTTGAAATAGCTAACTATAACTGCTGAATTTCAATTGTTTTGCATGAGTGAAATCTGAGCCTAACTATAACGTCCCTGTAATATACACACACACACATATTGAAAATGTCACTTACCCAGTGTACATCTGTTTGTGGCATTAGTCGCTGCAGATTCACATGCTGTGCATAGTCCGCCGTCTGGTGTTGGGTCGGAGTGTTACAAGTTGTTTTTCTTCGAAGAAGTCTTTTCGAGTCACAAGACCGAGGGACTCCTCCCACTTCGGTTCCATTGCGCATGGGCGTCGACTCCATCTTAGATTGTTTTCCCCGCAGAGGGTGAGGTAGGAGTTGTGTATGCTAATAATAGTGCCCATGCAATGGAATAAATACGTATGTACAAAATTAAGGTTTAATGTAATATATTTACAAATGTACAAATGTTCAAGATCTACTTCTAAACGGCTACAGGCTCCCGGGGAGGCGGGTGGGCGCATGTGAATCTGCAGCGACTAATGCCACGAACAGATGTACACTGGGTAAGTCACATTTTCAGTTCGGTGGCATGTGTAGCTGCAGATACACATGCTGTGCATAGACTAGTAAGCAGTTATCTCCCCAAAAGCGGTGGTTCAGCCTGTAGGAGTTGAAGTAGTTTGAAATAAAGTTCTTAGTACGGCTTGACCTACTGTGGCCTGTTGTGCAGATAACACATCTACACAGTAGTGTTTAGTAAATGTATGAGGCGTAGACCATGTTGCTGCCTTACATATTTCGGTCATTGGAATATTTCCTAGAAAGGCCATAGTAGCACCTTTCTTTCTGGTTGAGTGTGCCTTTGGTGTAATAGGCAGTTCTCTCTTTGCTTTAAGATAGCAGGTTTGGATGCACTTTACTATCCATCTGGCGATACCTTGTTTTGAAATTGGATTTCCTGTATGAGGTTTTTGGAAGGCAATAAATAGTTGTTTTGTCTTCCTAATTTCTTTTGTCCTGTCAATGTAGTACATTAGCGCTCTCTTGATGTCTAATGTATGTAGTGCTCTTTCAGCTATTGAATCTGGCTGTGGGAAGAACACTGGTAATTCCACTGTTTGGTTTAAGTGGGAAGGTGAGATAACCTTTGGTAAGAATTTTGGATTTGTTCTTAGAACGACCTTATTTTTGTGTATTTGAATAAATGGTTCTTGTATGGTAAACGCCTGTATTTCACTTACTCTTCTTAGAGATGTGATGGCAATGAGAAATGCAACTTTCCACGTTAAGTATTGCATTTCACAAGAATGCATGGGTTCGAAAGGTGGACCCATGAGCCTTGTCAAGACAATGTTGAGGTTACATGAAGGAACAGGTGGTGTCCTTGGTGGTATAATTCTCTTTAGGCCCTCCATAAACGCTTTAATGACAGGTATTCTAAATAGGGAAGTTGAATGAGTAATCTGCAGGTAAGCAGATATTGCTGCCAGATGTATTTTTATGGAAGAGAAAGCTAGATTTGATTTTTGTAGATGTAGTAAATATCCTACTACATCTTTTGGAGATGCATGCAATGGTTGGACTTGATTATTATGGCAGTAACAAACAAATCTTTTCCATTTACTTGCATAGCAGTGTCTAGTGGATGGTCTTCTAGCTTGTTTTATGACCTCCATACACTCTTGTGTGAGGTTCAAGTGTCCAAATTCTAGGATTTCAGGAGCCAAATTGCTAGATTCAGCGATGCTGGGTTTGGATGCCTGATCTGTTGTTTGTGTTGTGTTAACAGATCTAACATGTTGGGTAGTTTGACATGAGGTACTACTGACAGGTCTAGTAGTGTGGTATACCAAGGTTGTCTTGCCTATGTTGGTGCTATTAGTATGAGTTTGAGTTTGTTTTGACTCAATCTGTTTACTAGATATGGAAGGAGAGGGAGAGGGGAAAAGCGTACGCAAATATCCCTGACCAATTCATCCATAGAGCATTGCCTTGAGATTGCCGGTGTGGGTACCTGGATGCGAAGTTTTGGCATTTTGCGTTTTCTTTTGTTGCAAATAGATCTATTTGAGGTGTTCCCCAAATTTGGAAGTAAGTGTTCAGGATTTGGGGGTGAATTTCCCATTCGTGGACCTGTTGGTGATCCCGAGAGAGATTGACTGCTAGCTGGTTCTGGATCCCTGGAATAAACTGTGCTATTAGGCGAATGTGGTTGTGAATTGCCCAATGCCATATTTTTTGTGTTAGGAGACACAACTGTGTCGAGTGTGTTCCCCCCTGTTTGTTTAAATAATACATTGTCGTCATGTTGTCTGTTTTGACAAGAATGTATTTGTGGGTTATCATTGGTTGGAATGCTTTCAACGCTAGAAATACTGCTAACAATTCTAGGTGATTTATATGAAACTTTCTTTGATGTACGTCCCATTGTCCTTGGATGCTGTGTTGATTGAGGTGTGCTCCCCACCCTGTCATGGAAGCATCTGTTATCACGTATTGTGGCACTGGGTCTTGGAAAGGCCGCCCTTTGTTTAAATTTGTACTGTTCCACCATAGAAGCGAGATGTCTGTTTGGCGGTCTATCAACACCAGATCTAGAAGTTGACCCTGTGCATGTGACCATTGTGATGCTAGGCACTGTTGTAAGGCCCGCATGTGCAATCTTGCGTTTGGAACAATGGCTATACATGAGGACATCATGCCTAGGAGTTTTAATACCATCTTTGCGTGTATCTTTTGTGTTGGATACATAGCTTGTATCACCTTGTGAAAATTTTGAACCCTTTGTGGACTTGGAGTGGCTATCCCTTTTGTTGTGTTGATTGTCGCTCCTAAGTATTGCTGTGTTTGACACGGCAAAAGGTGTGACTTTGCATAGTTGATGGAGAAACCCAGTTTGTAAAGGGTTTGTATAACATAATCTGTGTGGTGTAAACACTTTGTTAGCGAGTTGGTTTTGATTAACCAATCGTCTAGGTACGGGAACACGTGTATTTGCTGCCTCCTGATATGTGCAGCTACTACTGCTAGACATTTTGTAAAGACTCTTGGTGCTGTTGTTATTCCGAATGGCAACACTTTGAATTGGTAATGTATTCCTTTGAATACGAACCTTAGGTATTTCCTGTGCGAGGGATGTATCGGTATATGGAAATACGCGTCTTTTAGATCTAAAGTTGTCATGTAGTCTTGCTGTTTCAGTAGTGGTATTACGTCTTGTAACGTGACCATGTGAAAGTGGTCTGATTTGATGTAGGTGTTTAGTGTTCTGAGATCCAATATTGGTCTCAGACTTTTGTCCTTTTTCGGTATTAGAAAGTACAGTGAGTAAACTCCTGTGTTCTTTTGTGTTTTTGGTACTAATTCTATTGCGTCTTTTTGCAGTAATGCTTGAACTTCTAGTCCTAGAAGGTCTATATGCTGTTTTGACATATTGTGTGTTTTCGGTGGGACGTTTGGAGGGAGTTGGAGAAATTCTATGCAATAACCATGTTGGATAATTGCTAAGACCCAAGTGTCTGTTGTTATTTCCTCCCATGATTTGTGGAACTGGCTTAGTCTCCCCCCCACTGGTGTTGTGTGAAGGGGTTGTGTGACTTGTGAGTCACTGTTTATTTTGAGGGGTTTGGGGACCCTGAAACTTTCCCCGGTTTCTTGGGAATTGGCCCACTCTGTATTGGCCTTTGATATTGTCCCTGGTAGGTAGGTGGTCTTGTTTGTGAGGTGCTGGCTTCTGTGGCTTGACCTCGAAACCCTCCTCTGAAAGTTGTTTTGCGAAATGTGCCAAATGTGCCTCTGCCCTGCGGGGAATAGAGTGCGCCCATGGCTTTGGCTGCGACAGTGTCCTTCAATTTTTCAATTGCAGTGTCCACTTCTGGGCCAAACAATTGCTGTTCATTGAACGGCATATTGAGCACTGCCTGTTGTATCTCAGGTTTGAAGCCAGATGTGCGCAGCCATGCGTGCCTCCTTATTGTCACAGCAGTATTTATTGTTCTTGCAGCTGTATCTGCTGCATCCATAGAAGAACGTATTTGGTTGTTGGAGATATTTTGCCCCTCTTCAACCACTTGTTTAGCTCGTTTCTGGAATTCTTTGGGGAGGTGCTTGATGAGATGTTGCATCTCGTCCCAATGGGCCCTGTCGTATCGCGCTAGGAGTGCTTGCGAGTTGGCGATGCGCCACTGATTTGCAGCTTGTGCCGCAACCCTTTTCCCAGCTGCATCAAACTTGCGGCTCTCCTTGTCCGGAGGTGGTGCGTCGCCTGATGTCTGCGAGTTGGCTCTTTTACGAGCTGCTCCTACGACTACTGAATCTGGTGTCAGTTGTGATGTAATAAAAGCAGGGTCTGTGGGCGGTGCCTTGTATTTTTTCTCCACCCTTGGAGTTATTGCTCTGCTTTTAACAGGCTCCTTGAAAATCTGTTTAGCGTGCCTTAGCATTCCCGGGAGCATGGGAAGGCTTTGATAATGGCTGTGGGTGTAGGACAGGGTGTTAAAGAGGAAGTCATCCTCAATAGGCTCCGAATGTAGAGATACATTATGAAATTCGGCTGCCCTAGCTACCACCTGTGCATATGCTGTACTGTCCTCAGGTGGTGAGGGTTTAGTTGGGTACGACTCTGGGCTATTGTCCGATACTGGAGCATCATAGAGGTCCCATGCTGCCTGATCATCCTGGCTCATGGTGGTATGAGCTGGTGATGGTGGTGGAGTCTGTGCCGGTGATACGCGAGTTGACTGGGGTGGAGAGGGTGGTGGAGTTGCCCTCTTTACCACCTTTGCTTGTGGTGGCTTGTCTTGTTGCTGGAAGTCAAGCTTTCTTTTCCTTCTGATTGGGGGAAGAGTGCTGATTTTCCCTGTACCCCTTTGGATAAAGATCCGCTGTTGCGTGTGATCTACCTCTGTAGTTTGTAATTCCTCCTCAAATCTGTGTCTTTTTAGTTGGGAGGAAAGTGATTGTTCCTCTGAGTAGGAACTGGTTTTTGGTTCGGTTGCCGGGTGTTTTGGCACCGAAACCGTGTCTTTAGTTGTTTTCGGCTCCGACGAGATCTTTCTCTTTTTCGGTGTCTTGGCCTCTCGGTGCCGACCATCTTCGGTGCCGCTATCTCTGTGCCGAGCAGCTTCGGTGCCGCTGTCTCTGTGTCGAGTAGCTTCGGTGCCGCTATCTCGGTGTCGAGCCTTTTCTGCACCACTCTCTCGGTCCCGAGAGTGTTGCGTGCCTGTGTCTCGACCTGAGTCGGACGACTTCGGCACCAGCTCGCCCTTTTTCGGTGCCGATGGACGGTCACCTACTTTATGGGTTATGCCATGGCCTGTTGGCAGTGGCGTCCCCTGGGCTTTGTCTGTTTTCTCGTGTGATCTTTCTTTCGACGTCTTACTCACGGTTGGTTGCTCGTCGACGTCCAATTCCTCGGAATCCGAATCGCGGATGGAGAAAGTTTCTTCTTCTTCCTCCTCCTCCTCGAACCCTTGTTGTCCTGTCGGCGTGGAAGCCATCTGCAACCTCCTGGCTCTTCGGTCCCTGAGCGTTTTTCTCGACCGAAACACGCGACAGGCCTCACACGACTCTTCCTTGTGCTCGGGGGACAGGCACAAGTTACAGACCAAATGTTGGTCTGTATAAGGATATTTACTGTGGCATTTAGGACAGAATCGGAACGGGGTCCGTTCCATCAGTCTCGATGTTGCACGCGGTCGGGCCGACCAGGCCCCGACGGGGGATCGAAAATACCCCGAAGGGTTACCGGAGCTCTTTAAGGCTCGGTGTCGATTTGCCCTAACTATCCCGATACCGAACGAAACAATACCGACGAATTTTCCGTTGATTCTGACTAACTTTCCGACCCGAAACACGGAGCGAAAAGGAACACGTCCGAACCCGATGGCGGAAAAAAAAACAATCTAAGATGGAGTCGACTCCCATGCGCAATGGAACCGAAGTGGGAGGAGTCCCTCGGTCTCGTGACTCGAAAAGACTTCTTCGAAGAAAAACAACTTGTAACACTCCGACCCAACACCAGACGGCGGACTATGCACAGCATGTGTATCTGCAGCTACACATGCCACCGAACATATATATATATATATGGAAAATGTCACTTACCCAGTGTACATCTGTTCGTGGCATGAGACGCTGCATATTCACATGCTGTGCATATCCCGCCATCTAGTGTTGGGCTCGGAGTGTTACAAGTTGTTTTTCTTCGTCACGAGATCAAGGGACTCCTCCCCTTTCGGCTCCATTGCGCATGGGCGTCGACTCCATCTTAGATTGTTTTCCCCGCAGAGGATGAGGTAGGAGTTGTGTATATAGTAATAGTGCCCATGCAATGGAGTAAGTATGTATGTACATAATGTGACTAAAAGTGATATATTTACAAATGTACAAGTTTTATTTTTATCAACTTATAACGGCTACAGGCTCCCGGGGAGGTGGGAGGGCGCATGTGAATCTGCAGCGTCTCATGCCACGAACAGATGTACACTGGGTAAGTGACATTTTCCGTTCGATGGCATGTGTAGCTGCAGATTCACATGCTGTGCATAGACTAGTAAGCAGTTATCTCCCCAAAGCGGTGGTTTAGCCTGTAGGAGTTGAAGTTGTTTGAAATAATGTTCTTAATACTGCTTGTCCTACCGTGGCTTGTTGTGTTGTTAACACATCCACGCAGTAATGTTTAGTGAATGTATGAGGCGTAGACCATGTGGCTGCCTTACAGATTTCTGTCATTGGTATATTTCCTAGAAAGGCCATGGTGGCGCCTTTCTTTCTAGTGGAGTGTGCCTTTGGTGTAATAGGCAGTTCTCTCTTTGCTTTTACATAACAGGTTTGAATACACTTAACTATCCATCTGGTAATGCCTTGTTTGGATATTGGATTCCCTGCATGAGGTTTTTGGAAAGCTACAAACAATTGTTTTGTTTTGCGAATTTGTTTGGTTCTATCAATGTAATACATTAGTGCTCTTTTTATGTCTAATGTATGTAATGCTCTTTCGGCTACAGAGTCTGGTTCTGGAAAGAACAGTGGGAGTTCTACTGTTTGATTTAAGTGGAACGGTGATATAACTTTTGGCAAAAATTTGTGATTTGTGCGTAGAACCACTTTATGTTTGTGTATTTGTATAAAGGGTTCTTGTATGGTAAAGGCTTGTATTTCACTGACTCTTCTGAGAGATGTGATAGCTATTAGGAAGGCTACTTTCCAGGTTAAGTATTGTATCTCACAAGAGTGCATGGGTTCAAATGGTGGACCCATGAGTCGTGTTAATACAATATTGAGGTTCCACTAAGGAACTGGTGGTGTTCTTGGTGGAATGATCCTTTTTAGACCCTCCATAAATGCTTTTATGACTGGGATTCTGAATAGTGAAGTTGAATGTGTAATTTGCAGATAGGCAGAAATTGCTGTGAGATGTATTTTAATGGATGAAAAAGCTAACTTAGACTTTTGTAAGTGTAGTAAGTAGCTTACAATGTTTTTCGCGGATGCGTGTAATGGTTGAATTTGATTATTATGACAGTAATAAACAAATCTTTTCCATTTATTTGCGTAGCAATGTCTTGTAGTAGGTTTTCTAGCCTGTTTGATGACCTCCATACATTCTTGTGTAAGGTCTAGATGTCCGAATTCTAAGACTTCAGGAGCCAGATTGCTAGATTGAGCGATGCTGGATTCGGGTGTCTGATCTGTTGTTTGTGTTGAGTTAACAGATCTGGTCTGTTTAGTAGTTTGATATGAGGCACTACTGACAGGTCTAGTAGTGTTGTGTACCAAGGTTGTCGTGCCCAAGTTGGTGCTATTAGTATTAATTTGAGTTTGTTTTACTCAATTTGTTTACGAGATACGGAAGGAGTGGGAGAGGGGGAAAAGCGTAAGCAAATATCCCTGACCAACTCATCCATAACGCATTACCCTTGGAGTGAGGCTGTGGGTACCTGGATGCGAAGTTTTGGCATTTTGCGTTTTCTTTTGTTGCGAATAGGTCTATTTGCGGTGTTCCCCAGTTTTGGAAGTAGGTTTGTAGTATCTGGGGATTAATTTCCCATTCGTGGATCTGTTGGTGATCCCGACTGAGATTGTCGGCTAACTGGTTTTGAATTCCTGGTATGTATTGCGCTATTAGGCGAATGTGATTGTGAATCGCCCAATGCCAAATCCTTTGTGCTAAGAGACACAACTGTGTTGAGTGTGTCCCTCCCTGTTTGTTCAGGTAATACATTGTTGTCATGTTGTCTGTTTTGACAAGAATGTGTTTGTGGGCTATTAGAGGTTGAAGTGCTTTCAATGCTAGAAACACTGCTAGCAGTTCTAGTTGATTTACATGAAGTTGTTTTTGCTGAGTGTCCCATTGTCCATGGATGCTGTGTTGGTTGAGGTGTGCTCCCCACCCTACCATGGATGCATCTGTTCTCATCACATATTGAGGCACTGGGTCTTGGAAGGGCCGCCCTTGGTTTAAATTTATATGATTCCACCATTGAAGCGAGGTGTGTGTTTGGCGGTCTTTCAACACTAGATCCTGAACTTGGCCCTGTGCTTGTGTCCATTGTGTTGCTAGGCACTGTTGTAAGGGCCGCATGTCTAATCTTGCGTTTGGGACAATGGCTATGCATGAAGACATCATGCCTAGAAGTTTCATTACTAATTTTACTTGATATTTTTGGTTTGGGTGCATGCTTTGTATTACATTTTGGAATGCTTGTACCCTCTGTGGACTTGGAGTGGCAATCCCTTTTTTTGTGATGATTGTAGTTCCTAAGTATTGTTGCATTTGACACGGTTGTAAGTGTGATTTGAGGTAGTTTATTGAGAACCCTAGTTTGTGAAGGGTTTCTATGACGTATTTTGTGTGTTGAAGACACTGTTTTTGAGTGTTGGTTTTTATTAACCAATCGTCTAGATACGGGAATACGTGTATGTGCTGTCTTCTTATATGGGCTGCTACTACTGCAAGGCATTTTGTAAATACCCTTGGTGCTGTTGTTATCCCGAATGGTAACACTTTGAATTGGTAATGTACTCCTTGGATTACAAACCTTAAGTATTTCCTGTGTGAAGGATGTATGGGTATATGGAAATACGCATCCTTGAGATCTAATGTTGACATGTAGTCTTGTTGTTTGAGCAAGGGGATTACGTCTTGAAGTGTCACCATGTGAAAGTGATCTGATTTGATGTAAAGATTTAGTGTTCTGAGATCTAAGATGGGTCTCAGAGTTTTGTCCTTTTTGGGTATTAGAAAATACAGGGAATAAACACCTGTTCCTTTCTGATGGTTGGGTACCAGTTCTATTGCGTCTTTTTGCAACAACGTTTGGACTTCTAGTTGTAATAGATCCAAGTGCTGTTTGGACATGTTGTGTGTTCTTGGTGGCATATTTGGTGGTAATTGTAGGAATTCTATGCAATAACCATGTTGGATAATGGCTAGGACCCACAAGTCTGTTGTTATTTCTTCCCAGTTTTGGTAAAAATCTGTGAGTCTCCCCCCCCACTGGTGTTATGTGTTGGGGATTTGTGACTCTGAAGTCACTGTTTATTTTGAGGGGTCTTTGGAACTTTCCTCTAGTTTTAGGGAACTGTCCACCTCTGTATTGTCCCCGAAAGCCTCCTCTTTGATACTGACCCTGGTATGTGGGTCTGGTTTGTGAGGTTGAGGGTTCTGAGCTTTGGGCCCGAAACCCCCCTCTAAATTGTGTCTTCCTAAATGTGCCTCTGCTCTGTGGGGAGTAGAGCGCGCCCATGGCCTTGGCCGTATCCGTGTCCTTCTTTAGCTTCTCTATAGCTGTGTCCACTTCCGGCCCAAATAACTGCTGTCCATTAAAAGGCATATTAAGCACAGCCTGTTGGATTTCGGGCTTAAACCCGGAGGTGCGTAGCCATGCGTGTCTCCGAATAGTGACCGCTGTTATTCACAGTTCTTGCGGCTGTGTCTGCTGCATCCATTGCCGATCGTATCTGGTTGTTCGAGATACTTTGGCCCTCTTCCACCACTTGTTGTGCACGTTTTTGGAAATCCTTGGGCAGATGTTCTATAAAGTGCTGCATTTCATCCCAATGAGCTCTGTCATATCTTGACAATAAAGCTTGGGAATTGGCCGCTTGTGCTGCAACTCTTTTCCCCGCTGCATCAAACTTTCGACTTTCTTTGTCGGGTGGTGGTGCATCTCCAGAGGTGTGTGAATTAGCCCTTTTACGTGCTGCGCCTACTACTACTGAGTCAGGTGTCAGTTGTTGTGTGATGTATACAGGGTCTGTAGGGGGAGGCTTGTACTTTTTCTCCACCCTATGTGTGACGGCTCTGCCTTTGACGGGTTCTTGAAATACTTGTTTAGCGTGTTTCAACATCCCTGGTAACATTGGGAGACTTTAGTACTGACTGTGTGTCGACGACAAAGTATTAAATAAAAAGTCATCCTCAATGGGTTCTGCGTGCAGTGCCACATTGTGAAAAGCCGCTGCTCTGGTCACCACTTACGTGTAGGAGGTACTGTCTTCAGGTGGTGATGGTCTTGCTGGGTAGCAGTCTGGACTATTATCTGATACTGGCACATCATATAGATCCCATGCATCTGGGTCATCCTGGCTGATCCCTGTGTGCGTTGGTGATTGCATCATAGGGGGGGTTGCAATTGGTGACAGTTGCGGTGAGTGGTGTGGTGATGGTTGTGGCGAAGAGTGAGGTGGAGTTACTGCTTTTGCCACTTTTGCTTGTGGTTGTTTTTCTTTGTCTTGGAAAGCAAGTTTCCTTTTCATCCTTATAGGAGGGAGAGTTCTTATTTTCCCTGTTTCCTTTTGAATATGGAGCCTTCTTTGTGTATAATCTGGCTCCTCTGCTTCTAGCTCTTGTCCAAATTTATGGCCTTGTAGCTGTTCTGAAAGGCCTTGTTCTTCGGAGTAGGAGCTTGTTTTCGGCTCCGAAGCTGGGTGTTTCGGTACCAAAACTTTTTCTACAGTCTTTTTTGGCTCCGAAGCCACTTTTTTAGGTTTCGGTGTGCCGATCTCTCGGTGCAGACTTATCTCGGAGCCGGTCTCTTGGTGTCAAGTCTGGTCTGAGCCAGGTTCTCGGTGTCGAGTATGTTCTGTGCCGGGATCTCGACCTGAGTCGGATGACTTCGACACGTGTGTGCCCTTTTTCGGTGCCGATGGATGGTCACCGATTTTACGGGTTAAGCCATGGCCTGCCGGCGGTGGCGTCCCCTGGGCCTTCATGATTTTGGTGTGAGTTTTGGCCGGGGCTGGTTTACTCACGGTTTTCGGCGTCTGCTCTGTTTCGGGCTCGTCTGAGCCAGCGATGGAGAAAGACTCCTCTTCCTCGACGTCGTGGTGTCCTGACGGCGCAGATGCCATTTGAAACCTTCGTGCTCTCCGGTCCCGTAGCGTTTTCTTCGACCGAAACGCCCGACAGGCCTCGCAGGTATCCTCTTTGTGTTCGGGGGACAAACACAAATTACAGACCAGGTGTTGATCTGTGTACGGATACTTGTTGTGGCATTCGGGGCACAAGCGGAATGGGGTCCGTTCCATTAGCCTTGAAGACGCACGCGGTCGGGCCGACCAGGCCCCGCCGGGGAATAGAAGCCCCGAAGGGCTACCGGAGCTCTTCTTGATTCGGTGACGATCTGCGTTAACTAACCCGATACCGAACGCCAACAATACTGGCGAATTTTCCGAGATTTAACTAACTTTCCGAACCGAAACACGGAGCGAAGAGGAACACGTCCGAACCAGATGGCGGAAAGAAAACAATCTAAGATGGAGCCGAAAGGGGAGGAGTCCCTCGATCTCGTGACTCGAAAAGACTTCTTCGAAGAAAAACAACTTGTAACACTCCGAGATGGCGGGATATGCACAGCATGTGTATCTGCAGCTACACATGCCATCGAACATATATATATATATGCTCTTCTCTTAACCTGACAGAGGTGTTATTGTACATTATAAGAAACATGCATCAAGAGAACACAAGAACACAGAACACTGGTAAGCTGCAGTGTAACTGACAATAACAACTCAGCATGGTTAGTATGCATTCCATATTGATCAGCTACAATAAGTGAAAAGGGACGATTTCATGAAAAGAGAGGGAAATGGACGAGAGAAGCTAATTTAGAGAGACGGTGAGAGCTGAGAATCTCAGGATGTCATCTCATGTGATATGCTTAGCACTTTTCAGTTCTTAATCTAAAATTTAGGGATGTTCTCCCACTGTTCCTCTGAAGTGTAATAAATCATCTGACCTTCATGCAAGCATAGTTGATGTCTTTACCATCCTGCATGCTGTCTCTTTAAAAAAAGAAAAAGAAAAAAGAAAACACACATAAAAAAAATAAAAAAAAATACCTGCCATGTTGATTATTTTCACACAGAAGACATCAAAAAGGGACACTTGGCACAATCCTTGCGTAAACATAAGAGGAATGATATCTAGCAGAGCCTTTTGAAACAGATACAAAAAAAGCCTCCAATCACAAAAGCAAAGGAAAAAGTACTGAGCTGAAAGGATTTTGATTTTCTCAAACTGAGAAAGTATACAAGAGTACTCTTGGCATACTGTCGGTCACTACGTCTTGAAGTTATTCAGATGTATAATCATTTACTAAATGGCATGTGAATTGTCGTGTTAAAGTGTATTTAGCCTTCGTAACTTTGTTCCCCTTTCACTTGAAACATATTCATACTGTTTCCTCCAATTCTGGTGTGTTCCTTCCCCATTCTGACCCTGACGGATGCAATCCACTTCCCCATGACCGTATTAAATCTACAATCACTTCAGTGGGGAAACTACCTGTGAATGAATAGTGGGTGTTTACCTAAGTTTGCAAAGAGACCCATTCTGGAAAGCCTGCAAAGTTTATCCTGAGAGCGAAAATTCACAACATTTCACCATAAGGAAATGTTTCTTACCCTGTAATTATCAGTTTGAAGCTTGTAGTGCTGCAAATTCACACCCAGCACACTCGTGCCATCTAGTATTTGACAAGGTTGTTTGCAAGTAGTTTTTCTTCTAAGTACAAGTTACAATACCACCACAAAACCCACAATGCACCACAACAAAAACTCCACCTCAGATTGTGCCCTCCCATCAGATGCGTGTGATAAGAGGAGAAATGCAAAGCAGGTCAGTAAAGTATGTACAGGTGCACTGCAGATGAAAGTATAATGTATGTAATGTAGAAGCATCTGAAGTATAAGCTCACCTCTGGGGAGGCAGGAGGGTGCATGTGAACCTATAGCACTACAAGCCACAAACCAATAGGGGCAGGGTAAAATTTTCAATTTGTAACTTGTACTGCTGTAGATCACATGTTCTGCATAAACTATAAAGCTGTGCACTTCCCTAAAGTGGTGGCTAGCAAGCAAACAGGAAAGCGTGTGGTGTTGAGCATATAGCAAACTTCCATATTTCTGATAGAAGTACGTTGCCTATGAAAGTGATTGAAGCTCCCTTCTTTATATTAGAATGTACTCTGGGCACAAAATGTAGAGTTTGTTTTGCTTTGGCATAACAGACTTGGATGCATCTGACTATCCATCTTGCAAGACCAGACTTTGAAACTGGATTTCCCAAGTGAGGTTCTAATAACACAACAAAACGTTGATTTGTTTTACAACTGGATTTAGACTGACTAATGTAATACATTAGAGCGCTCTTGCAGTCTAATGTGAGTAATAACCTTTCCACAGCAGATCAGAGTGTGGATGGGGTGGAAATCAGTAAATTTATATTTTAATTGGCATGAAAGAGAAATGCCATTTTGGAAGGAAACAAGGATTTGATCTCAGGATAACCCAAACATTGTGAACCAGGACAACCCGCTCCTTGTGAACCTGGATGAAAAGTTCCGCTATTGTTAAAGCTTGCAACTCACTCACTTTGCACAAGGAAGTCGCTGCCTCTAAGAATGTTACCTTCAAATAAAAAGAATGCATTTCACAAGAAGGTAATGGCACAAAGGGTGTTCCATGCATCCATTGAGAACTACTTTTAGGTCCCACTTTTGAACTGATGGTGTCCTTGGAGGAACGTCTTTCTGAAGGCCTTTCATGAAAGCCTTAGTGGCTGTGATTTTGAATAAGGATAAATGTTGAACAATTCACCTGTAAGCAGCTGCTCCTGCCTAATGAAGCATAATGGATATGTATAGCAACCTCACCTTTCAAAGATGTAAGAAATAGAGTTCTGTGCCCTAAGTTAACACTTTCAGGGGTTGCTTATGCAGTAATGGACAAAGGACTTTGATTTTCCTTGTGTGGTTGGTATGCAAGCTTCAAGCAGAATATGCACACACTCTAAAATCTTAGGTTTACAAGCTTAATTTTCCTAAGATACGGATGCTGTATTTAAATGCGATGCCAAATTAAGAGGTCTACTCTAGTGTGAAACTTCACTTGTGGCTGGAAATAAATTTTTAGGAGCAGAGTATCGAGGGTGCCCATGTCAGTGTGAAAAGAATGAGCATGGTGGATGCTTAGCTCAGCTTCCTCACCACATAAGGGATCAGTGGTAGTGGAGAAAAAGCTTAAGCAAATATCCCTGACTACTTCATTCTTAGTGAATTGCTAATTGGCTGTTGATGTGGGTACTTGGAGGCGAAGCTTGGGCATGTTGCTGGAAGATTTTGTTGGAACTCTGGATGAAACCTAGAGACTCTCAGTCAAGTGCATCTTACGCAGGATGATGCTGATAATTTCACCTCTCGGGAGGCAGTGTCAGCTGCCTTTAGAACACAACAGAGGTTTACATTCAAAATGATCTTACCCTTCTCCTGCACTCTCCCTCTGACACACAGATGACAAAGAGGTGCAACATCAAATTAATTCAGTGTTTCAAATCTTCATATTAAAGTTCAAGAATTTTTTCTTTACTTGACTACATAACTTAAATATAAAAACAGGACACAGCAAGCCATTATGCATTTTGAGACTAATTGTAGTTTTCACAATTCCTCAGGGCTAAACTATTTAATTTATCAATTATTTAAATCACAAGCAGATCTCTTCTTCACAAAGGTAAGAATTATTTATTTAAAGCAAATTTCAAGTAGATATAAAAAATGCACGATAACCCGTCATGCATGCATCAAACAGTGCCAGAAAAATAAATCTGTGTTTGTGGTCTGCTTCAGGGAGATGCTATCAATGGTATCTATCTTAACTTGGTAGTGCTCTAAGTTTCATTCATTCTGTGGGTTGGCATTTTAGTCCTACCAGGGATCCTCCTCATCATCTGCTCTGATCCATACAAAGTCCTGGTACTGTTGGTTGAAATGGCTCTCATTATTGGAATCAGTGTGTGGACCAAGTCCTCTGGTGAAGGTAACCTCTGTTTCAATTGTGGTGGTGGGTGAATGGGGCTTGGTGGGGTGGTAGAGATTAGCTTATTTGTTGCTCACTGTGCTTTTTACGGATGGAGTAAGTTTGTACCTGCTCTGAAATAGCTTCCCCAAGGGTCAGTCTCCACTTTTTGAGGGTTGTAGAGTCTGCTTCATGAGTAGAGACAGCATCTTCCCAGAAGGCAGGTGGATGTGCAACTTTCTTTGCCTCTTGTCAGGCACTCTGCAAGTTAGAAGGCCAGGGCTGAGCTGCTCAAATTTGAGATGGATGCAAGAGTTGGAGTCAAGAGCTGTCTTTGAGGTGGCTTTGGTGCGCCAGGATACAGAAAGCGTTGCTTGAAGTTAAGGATAGGAGCCTTTCCTCAAGAATTCTATGGAGCTGAGGTAAGCTCTAGGTGTAGCGTGAGCTCTACGATATTGGCCGAAGCAGACTACAGAGTCAACATTTTCTTTGAAATCAAACTTGAGGGAGGGTGGGGAGGGAGGGTTCACAACCGAAGACAAGGCATCGACCCTACAGGGCCATGATGCTGCATTTTATAAAGCACCCACCCATGCTCCTTCCCACAGCACGTAGTCTTTTTGTTTTTAAAGGCCGAACAGTTCAAACAAGTTAACTGCCTATGTTCAAGTTAATTGCCTGTGTCTCTGAGAAAAATGGCGATTGCAAACTCAGTGATATTAGACCACAGGAACTTCAAACTACCTGCCGGGCAAACCGATCTGAGGTGCAGTCTTTGTTCTAGTGCATTTGGGGTATCTGGGAGGGAAATCAGACTTTAACTTGAAACTGAAACATAAAATCAAACATCTATACCCAACACTAAATGGCAGAAATGTAGAGCATGTCATCTAGAGCCGGACATGCTAGAAACTAGATACCTCTGTGTGGTAAATCTCACTTACAAGATTAAATTCTTTGAGTGCTACCACACCAGATTTTTACCTTGAGTGTTGTTGCTGGCTGTAGAACTGCTACCCAGTAGTGAACTATCTGTGCTACCACATTCAAAATAACAAAACTGGCACACACCTAACTGGCACACCTAATTTACGTAGAATTCCCTAGTAAATGGTACTACCTGTACCTACAGCCAGTAAAATAAATGCTACTTGCAGGCTGCTGCACTCCTTGTGCCACCCATTACAGTAGCCCTGTAAAAGCAGGTCTCCAGTTTTAAAGTGCCATTTCAACCTGGCAAAATAAACCTTCTGCACAACATAAAACTTCCTTTTTAATACCTATAAGTCATCCTGCGGTAGGCCCCTAAAACCCCGTAGGGCTGGGTGCATGGTATGTAAAAGTGGGAAATATATATTTAATGTTTTACATGTCCTGGTAGTGAAAACCCTACACAGTCGTTTTTTCAGTGTGGCAAGGCTAGTTCTCCCACAGGTTAATGCTATTACAATTAATTTAAAAAAAAGCGGTTTGGGAATAGCTAGAAACATACTAAAGGGGCTCATTTTAATATGAACTCAATGGTGTCATAAATGATGTCATAGTACATGTTATGAGTGATGTCATATGTGAGGTCATAAGCAGTGCATGGCAGGCACGTGAGTTGTAGTTAGCGCTGCTAAATATAACTTGTGAATTTCAGTGTTCTTTAGTTCAAAACATTAATGTTGTTACTGACAAATTCACCTAATCATAACGTTCCTTTAACCTTTGGTTTTTTTTTCAGTGAAAAAAGAAAAAGAAATACATACATACACACATATATACATTCCTTTAAACCTTAATTATACTTACCTTGTGAGGTAAAGGTATATGAGTGGTAAAGACTGCGTGGTAAGACTGGACTTGCCAACGACCCTTCTGCTGGCCTCTGTTGGATTGAGTACCCACCCCACCCCAAGTGGTGTACCCTAGGTCCTGGGCCCTTGGTTGGTGTTAAAGTGTACTTCCGTTCCCAAACTGCATGAGTGGTACTAGGAAACATTTTTGCCTGGAGAACCAATAGAGACCGGGGTTGCTGTTGAATCCACAGCTGTCGATGTTGAATCGCCAGTCGGCCTCAACTTCCTGGTTTGCCCTACTGAAGGAGATCCACTTTCTTGAAAAGCTAAATTTGAACATAGAGGACTTCATCTGGGCTAGTACTGATGCACTAAGTTTGGAATTTGCTCATTCAGAGCGCTAACGCTTTTGTCAACAACCACACCAGGACCCATCTCGTCAGCATCCCGCCGTTGTTGAGGTCCACTTTGGATCCAGCTTGCAGATTGCTTCACTGACATCTTGTCAATGACCACTTTTTCTCCATAAAATTGTCTTAGTCAGAAAGTAAACTTTTCACCAGGGCAAACCTGATCCCTTTATCATACTGGCGATCCATTGCAGTAGGCCTTATCTTTTGACTTTTACCTGGTTTAGCACCACCAGATACCGGTGGTTGGCACTTTGTGCTTTTTGGTGCTATTTTTATTCAAGCTTTATAAATTCATATCTCTGACTCTACTGACTGGATATTTACTGTTTTTGTCTCATCTTATTTATTAAAATGTTTGTTATTTTTTTAATTGGCTAGTGTTTTTTCTTGTGCTGTGTTACTGCGAGAACTGTATAAATACTTACACATTGCCTCCAAGTTAAGCCTGCCTGCTCCTTGCCATAGCTACCAGGAAATTGAGCTCAGATTAAATTTCATGACTTTAGTGGGTTACCCTGACATGAAAGTTGTTATTGAGGTGGGTACTCACTTTCTGAATTAATACCCCAATTACTTACACTATGAATGAGCAATAGGAGTTGCATTCATGAGGTAATTTGTACACCTTCCTAAAATGTATGTTTTGCATATAACTTTATGAAAAAAGCCCAAAGTCGTGAATTTTGTGTAAAGGTTGGCAGAAGGCCAGGCAGTGTTTTCCTGTAGGCAGAGATACCTTCACAGGAGATGGATTGAAGGGCGGACATGACTGTAGAACTTTAAAGAAAATTGATAATGACCCTGGATTTTGTATATAAATGTAAAATAGTGCTGGGTTTCAGGAAGGGAGTACCTTGAAGTTACATTTCTACAAAGTGTGTCTGCCTTCCGTCCACATTATTATGTCAACAAGCAACCTCTTGCAGAAATATTTACCTACCTGGGTAGTAAACCTTTTTACCATCAGTCTTGTAAACAACCAATGTAATGAATTCTCGATTGCGTGCAAAGTCATCCTACAAAGCAAAGCAAAAGGATAATTTTAAAAGAAAGATATCAAAGTCTAGCAAATGAGAAACAATGCTGACTTATTTTTAATACACACAGGATACAGCATAGAAGCAACTAATCTTACCAAAGAAGCTCATTGACTCTCATTAGGTAACTGGGAAATATTGAGTTAAAGCATCAGAAGCCTACCAAAATCACTTAGTAATGGTGATGTACAGTATAAAGCGCTTATGCACTCTACTTGGGGGCAAGGGGGAGAGCGTAAAATGAATCAAAATCTAGCGATTGGCAAGAAAGTGGGTATCAATGACCAGACCTATGGACTATTTCTGCTTTGTATCCATTTAACATGTGACAAATGTGGCTTGATTACAAGATAATTCTGATATGCAGAGAGTCCCTTCTTCGATTAAAATCATTTTTGTCCCTTGATAAACTTCAGCATACTTGGTCAAAGAGAACCATATTCTTCTTTGGTGTGTCAAACACATAGTGCAAAGGGTCCTTTTGAAGAGATTTACTAATATTAAATCATAAATACTCAGGATCTGTTAGGTCGGGCAAAATAAGATCCTTATCAACAGGTCACACACTTCCATTTTCTCTCAATGCAGACAATACAAAAACCTAATTTGGTAAAAATTTAAATTTTGTTTTCCTGACAGGATTTCAGTGATTGATCGCACAAAAAGTGCTTGTCACACTTGGAAACCAAGAAGTCTCCTGCTATGGTTAGATGATGGACAAACCAGTGAAATATGGTTTATATAGAACAAACTAAGGAATGACTGGTTAAATTACATCAGCTATCTTAAACCTTTAAGAGCTAGATACATATGTTATGAAATGTAATCTCCTGTGATTGGCAAAGTAATCCAGTCTCAAAACAAAGGCCAGTATGTTAGGACTTTGATGCATGTCTAGTAAATAGTTATGGGCTAGTTAACAGGTGTTCTCAGGCAGATTACTAATTTCAGGGTCAAATAAGCTTAAAAGGTCAAAGTAATGAGACTACTGTGAATAAAGCACGATGTATGGCTGGTTCACAAAATCAGGTGTGGATAGAGACCATTATAGTGTGCAAGCAGAATTTATCCTATCCTCAAAAAACCAGCCCCTGCTCCCACAAATCATTCACAAGAGATGACACTGCTAATCCAGGCAGTGAGGACAATTCTCTTGCACAGAAATTTCAGCAGTGCCCCTAAGACTATTCCATGTAGTTCTCTGCACCCATTCCTTCCAAGGTCTAGAACGGATACTGATTAGCCAAGCCTACAAGGGACAACTGTCACCATGCTAACGCCAGCATCACACGTGGCATTCTAGTTCACAATATGGGCAAAGTGCAGGATGATTAATGGATATCGCTTAGAAAATGTTTGCAGCACATACTCCATGTCCAATTGCAGTTATCATGAAAGATAAAACACATTAGAAATTAAAATAATCACCAAGACAGTGGAAGTTTAGGGCTATTCAAAATAGCAGGGGAGAAAAATGTTTCCCAGAGGTAACCCACACTCTCTGGAGCATGCTGGCATGATGCCCCTCATCATCAGAAGTCAGGCATACTCCCTTCTTATGGAAAAGCCTCTTTCCTGTTCAGTGGCAGTTATAGGCCCCCACAGGAATTAAGCCCATAATCTACTATCCCTCACCACAACATTTTATTTATTTACTTATTTACTTCACCTTCATATGTAGTGCTTCAGCACCCCAATATATTTGGGGACTTTACATATACCATAACCTAACATAGTTACTGTAAAAAAGTAATAATTCTTGTGTAGTGCTCAAGTAACAAAGTATTTGGGCACTTAAAGTATTACAAAACCTTACAAGGCTACAGTAAACAGGCAACAAATGCTAAGCTTAAGAGCGACTGCAAAAAGGAAGAATGTAAATGAGAAGGAACATCAGAGTTGGACAGCAGTTAGGTCTAACAAACATCTGGCAATATTTGGGATATTAAGTAGAGAAGTCAGTAGGATACAGAAGAGACAGGTTTTTAGGAGCTTCCTCAAGGTACAAAAGGTGGGTATAGTTCTGGTACCAAGCAGCACTATCAGGACTGTGAAGAAGCACGTCTGGAAAAGAGATGTTGTGTATCTAGTAGTCTTGATTTGAAGACACACAACGTCTGAGACTTGTCTCCAACAGATAACAGCTACTGAACATCTAAAGATAGCAGTACAGAGGACTCTCAATGATACTTCGAACAGCATATAACAAAGTTGTGGGTGCCAGCCCTTGAGCATGGCAAATCTAGCTGGTATTCTCTAATCACCTGGACATGCAGCATTAATCACACTTTAATCACCCGGCTTTTTTACCCTCGTGATGTATCTTCTGTACTCTTCTGACGTTACTAACTGGAACACATGGCAGATGAGTTACTCTGTCATAATGGTGACCAATATCATGTCCGCTGAAATCTGAATCCCATTATTTCCAATGGGATTTAGGTTTCTGCAGAAGGGATATCCATCACAGTTGTGACAGAGTAACTCCTCTGCCGAAATATAAAGCAGGCCCTTAATCTGTTAATGGGTTGCTGACTCTCTGACTTACATATACAGTAACCAAGGAAATATATGTGTGGGTGTTCCTGATCACAGCGAGGAGAAGAATGCTTGAGTTCAATGTGCTCTGCATTTGTTTGTACCAAGCCCTAACAAAGGACTGCAGGTTAAAGAGACAAACACTGGTTACCAACGCTCCTGGGGAGGAGTAAGATTTGCAACAACCATAGTAAATTGTAATGTCCACCACAGCTAATGCAACTCAGTCATAAAGCTTTTCAATTTAGCCAAACATGTTAAAGTAGGCACCATCCTATCATACAATAGAGAAGCAGGCACCATATCACAACACCACACTTTTTTTTTTACATATGATTTGTCAAACAATACAAGAGTTAATAATTTGAAGCAGCATTTGGGAGTGTTCAACAAACCTTAAAGACCACATAATTAGAAAATAAATTACTGATCTAATCCTATCCATTTTTCATATGTTTCGTATGTTATGTGTATTTGTACAGTGCACAGCTCATCCGGGAGGGTATCCTGGTGCTGAAACAAGCCATGGCCAGGCCTAGGTGAAGACAGTTCTTCAGTTTCCTGTGGAATTCAAAAACTAATGTGGCAGCTCCAATATGCAGGGGAAGGTTATTCAAGGCTTTAGGATCAAGGTAGAAGGAATGGCTGATGGATCTCATTCTGCATATGCCAGGGTAGGTGTGCAAGTAGGAGTCTGGCTGTGTGGAGGTTTCTGCGGAGGTTGCGGCAGGTCTGTGGAAGTTTATGCAGTTATTGAAGTTTGTGGGGCCAGAGTTGTGTTAGGCTCTGTATATGACTGTGAGGAGTTTGAAGAGTGGTCTGTTGTGAACTGGGAGCCGGTGGAGCTCTTTGAGGTGAGGGGTGATATGAGTGCAAGGTGGGAGGTTGAGGGTGAGCCTGACCACTAGGTTTTGATACATATGGATGTATACAGGGAGCACATGAGTAACAAAGCAAAATTCCTGTTCTATTTTGTAGTTTTTGCAGGAAAATTGTTTGACGGCATCCAGTAACAAAAATGTATCTATATAGATAGACAGATGTTCTGTTAATTTGGTAAAACCACAAAGAATGGGTTTCTTATGTAGTGGTCTTATAGATTTATGTACATAAAAATAAAGGCTTCTGTTTTTTCTCAGCCGGAAAAATCAAACTTATCTATGCTTCAAATTAAAAAAGGGGCAGATGTACAAAGCATTTTTCCAGTGGCAAATGGCCAGATTTTTAGAACCAGGCTACTTACGACTGAATAATGCTCTTTCAAATGTACAAAATGCGATTCGGTATTTGGAAGAGGCGTGTTTTGGGTGTCCCGACCAAATACAGAATCGGTATGGTATGTATTGCTGTTTTGTGACCACATGATGTGGAAGGGGAGGGCCCAAGACTATGTAGCAGGGCTTACTAAATTATGCGGCAAGAAAGGCAAATTTTGCGGCATAATGCAGTGATTTCTTTCATAGTATTACTTCATTATTTTACACTTTTTACATATGGTAATACTGTGTGGGCAAAGATATCACCTCTTTAGTATCAGTTTTACAACTAAATACAGAAATAAGCAACCAAAAGGTGATCTGTTAACCTTTCCAAAGGGTCTTCCACTGCATATGAACATGTCACAATTGTTTTTGTAATTTTGATCCGTACGAACAAGAAGGACAATTTACTTACCTTTGGTAACGCATTATCAGGTAGAGACAATAGCTAGTTGCAGATTCCTCACCTAAGAATTTCCCCAGGCGTCAATCTAGATTCTGAGATTTTTCTCAAGCAGTACCCATGCGCACTGTTAGGTGGCATTGATCGGCTCCACGTCCGCCCTCAGTGTTGTCCTCGCTAGAAATGACACTACGGGTCTGATATATGCTCCACAACGACGCACTTACATCAGTTTCTTTTCACAACTTTCCACGCCAGATGCGCAGAACCATGAAAAACAATGACCACTGATGCGTCAAAACTAGGGCCCTGAAAGGGGAATCCTTTGAGATGGTTCTCCTCTGCACTGCCTGACCTTTCTTCGCATCCACATAACCAACAAAGGGTTGATCATTCACATGGAAGGTACAATCAAGGTAGAACGCCAATGCTCTTTTTGGGTCCTTGTGGTGGAGTCTCTCTGCTTCCTCAGAAGGATGCAGGAGTGCGTAAAAAGTAAGCAAGGTGATGGATTGGCCTGCATGGAAGGGCATAACCACTTTCAGCAGAAAGGAGGCCAGAGTGCAAAGCACCTCTTTGTCAAGATAGATGGAAAGGTAAGACGGCTTAGATGATAATGCCTACAGCTCACTCTCCCTGGGGGCAGATGTGATGACCACAAGGAAGGCTATTTTCAAAGTGAGAAGCAGGATAAAGCAATTGTGGAGATGCTTGAAAGGAGTGCACATCAGAAATGTCAAAACCAAATTCAAGTCCCATTGGGGCATAACAAAAGGGGAAGGAGGAAACATATGTGTAAGGCCTTTAAGGAACCTATTTACAATAAGAGATTTAAACAAAGAAGGTTGATAAAGCAGCCCTATAAATGCAGAGATAGCAGACAAATAAGCTTTGAGAGTGCTCATAGCAGAGCCCTGCTGGGGCAACAAAGGTATAAACAAGAGAACCTCAGAGATAGGGGCAGAAAGGGGGTCAAGAGACTTATCTGAGCACCATGCCACAAAGTTCTTCCAACGACAGGTGTGTATCATTTTGGTGGAGGGACGCCTGGCTGCCAAGACTACATTACAGACTTAGGGCGGAAGGTCAAAGCTGTCAACTGTCACCACTAAATCTCCACGCAAGAAGGTGGAGACTGGACAGGTCCAGGTGGAGAACCGTCCCCTGCTGCTGCGACAGAAGATCCTGCTGATTACTCTGATATTAAAACAAACATTGCCTACAGAAAGCTCAAATCCACACAGGCTTCCATATCGTGCAAACACAAACTGCATGTTCAAAACTGGCCCCATTTGGAAACATGGATAACTTTTTTATCTATCTAATTCACTAATGGGGCCACTTATGTTGGTGCTTGGGCTTACTTTCTGTACCAGTCTGACTCTGGACGTAAATGTGAAAATAACCAATTCCAAGAGCAAAATACTAGCTCTATATACAGCATTCCAACTGGTGGTTATCTCAAAAAACACCCAAGCCAAAAGTTTGTACGCCAGAACGTTGATGCAGTTATTGGTACCAGGATGGGGGCACCACTTATGTTCCAAGGTATCATACTGGCATTTCATAATGCCATCTAAGCAGACATACCAGCATATAAAAGGCATCACATCGACCCTCCGTCCCCTCAGTTGGTTTTCTGAGCCTACGAATTGGGAGTGGGGAATGTGCTTTTTTCTGAACACATTCAGGTTTTAAAAGTTACAGGGTGGTTGGAAATGGTATGCATTTTGCCACATAGTTTTCAGGTCCACAATTTGACTTTTTTTTCTATAAATATTTTTTTTTTGTAAATAACATCATTACACATCGCATATCCAGAGCAAACCTAATTATCATTGTAGGCTAGGACGTTAAAAGCTCGACTGGTTTCACTGGGAGGCCCAACAACTTCACTTACCACACCTTAGGTCCATAACCAGTGGTGTCCACGTCAGCATACCTCTAACGTATTTTAGGCCCTCACGGTTCACCATCTCTGCTGAAGTAAGTCCTGAGGCTCACCACAGCATTACTATTGTCCTCTGTACACTTTACATGGTGAACATACCTGTGGACAGGCTCTACAGTCATAAACGGTTTATTCTGCACCCATACACCAGTCTATGCTATGTTGTCATTATGTCAGTGTGGGGAGGGAGGCATTTAGCGCCATAATTATCTAATTATTTTATATTTTGCAATAATCTATCCCAAATAGTACAATAATTATGCATATTTTGCCGGGGCTTCATCATCCCATGTCCCCAGGATTGCTAACTTTGCGGAGAGGACTAGCTATGCAATCAAACACTTCTGGAGGCATTGCTGCACTCCACAAAAGGCCTTTGGTGGGGGCATTCCCAGACTATCTGCACACAAGTACCCAAGTGTCCACAGCCGAGGCATCGTTCCCCACTTTAACAACCTGTGTTCGTGTGTGGTTGCTTCTATGAAGGAGTCCTGGTTGTATTAGAAGAAAGCCAGCTCTTATTACAACAATGTGGGGTTTGGAGAGCCATTACCCATTCGTCATTGTGAAGAATACCTAGGACCCACTCCCACTTCACTTTAAGGCACCCCTGTAGATCGGGCAAGTGATTCATTATACTTTTATGCATGAGTGAAATTATTTTTTTAAATAATTTAAGAAAGTATTAAATTTTCTAGAGTTCTAACATCTTTTATCTGGATCATTCTGGGCACATGGGCAGCACAGGCATGTCTTAATTGCAGATAGCGGAAAATCTTTGTTTATATTAGCTTGTATTTGAGTTTTAGCTCCCCGAAGGATTTGAGGCCTTTTATTCCCAACAGGCCACCCAGTTTAGTGATCCAATAAGTTCCCATTTATGCATCCACAGTAACTTGCCCATGTCATCTGGCAGATCACTGTCACAGAGGGGAGTTTCCTTTCCTTCCCACCCTAAATGCTTGTTTGCCTCTCTCTATGCCTGTATCACTACTGTTCTGTGTGGTGGTGATGGAGTATCTATCTATTCAGTGGTCAAGTGGAGAAAAAGCCTAGTTGTTTAGTACAGCTAGTTGGGTTGGCCAGTAGTATTTACCAATGTTGAGAAGGGACATGGCTCCATCATGTACTCCCCTCGTCAGCTTATTTAGTGATCTCCTAGGTGGCCCATCATTCCATAGAAGCGATATTATAATCAATTCCACCTTCTTGAAAAAGGTTTCATGGATTTGATATAGGGTATCCTGGAGGGCATACAAAAATGTAGGTAGCATGGCAATCTTAAGGACAGCTGCACCCACCAATAATGATCGAGGTTGTTTCTTTCAATGCTTCACATTATGTTTGACTTTATCTAATATGTTATATAGGCCCAATCTGAGGACATCACCAGGTTCTCGCATGACTTGGACCCCTAAATACTTAAAGTATTCCTTGTTCACTGTCAAAGGGTGAGTAGCCCCCCCAACCAGAGCATGAGGACAGCAGATATAGATAAATTTTTCCCAATTGATACAGAGCCCAAAATACCTACCAAAGCTATTCAGTCTGCACTAGCCAATTATTTGTAGTTTCCAGGCTTGCAACATAGACCAGAATATCACGTGAATAGAAGGATATTCAATCATATCAGGTATCCCCCCAGCCAAGTCCCCTCACTTGGACAACCGCCTTATCCAACTGGCTATGGGTTCCAGGGCCAGTGAAAATAACATTGGTGACAAGGGACTGTCTTGTCTCCTTTGCAGCTGAAACAGAGGGGATAGCATCCAATTCATGCTGACTCTGGCCAAGGAGCTCTGGCAAAGAAGGTTGTCCCAGGATAAGTACTAGGGGTCTGGGGGGGAGAGAGGGTGTTAGATAATGCCTACTTTCCAAAGCACCCTTAGCATATAGTTCCATTACAGTGAGTTAAATGCTGTGGAGGCATTCAGCGACGGGAACCCGGTTGGTTCCACCACCCCCTCTGTGCCTAGAATCCAGCCATAAAAACTCCTAAAATGTTACATGGTGCTGATGCTCTGTATGAAACTCAACTGGTCTGGCTGCACCAGTGTGGAGATAAACTGTTCCAGCCTGTTGGCCAGAACTCTGGCTAACATTTTGGTTTCGAAATTTAACAATGATATAAGTCTGTTATGAGGCATGTTGTTTGGGAGGATTTCTTGGGTTTGTGTATCAACACTATTGTGGCTGTTCTACGTTCTGGTGGCAGGTGGCCCACAGTCTGTGCCCCTACTTGTGTGAAAAGGGCAGAAACACCTTACTTGCAATCCGTTTAAATAGGTCTGCAGTACAGCCTTGTGCTTTCCATGGTCACAGGTCTTTAACTGCTTGTTGTATTTCCTATGTTGATATGTCTGATTCCAGTTTCTTCCCATCTTCGGCTGAGAGGCTGGGCAGCCTCACATCTTTCAGTGAGGCGTGTATGTACTCATCTCCTCAGTTGCTCTGTGAGGGATAGTGATCTTGAAAGTAAACATGTTTACAAAGCTTGCAGAATTGTTTCATTACAGTCAACATTTTGTTTTATCCACCTCAAGTTTTCATTCAAGCAATTTGCTAGCCTAATTGCTGAATTCATAAAGTCTCCTTTATGTTGCCAAATATACGCTAGGGGCTTTGCCCGCTGTAATTCCACTATGTTTTTTTTGCTTGAGAGCAAACTGATTTCTCAGAACCTCTGCCTTAATGTGCACAAGTGTCCTCCCTAAATCTAATACCCCAGCTTAAATTCTTGCTGATTACCTGCCCTCTGATTAGCATTTTGTATGCCTCCCAGAGAACTACAGCAGAGTCTACAGAATCTTTATTTTCTGATAAGTAGTAATCCCATATAAAGTGTATTTTGTCCCTCCACTCTCTATGATGCAATAGCCAGCAGTCTAATTTCCATTATCCACATCCCTGCCCCCCGCTGGCCTAAATTTTCACCATCAGTGGGGTGTGATCGGATATTCTCTTAGCCAGAATCTCACATTTGTGAATCTGTGTATATGTTTTTCGTCCAGTGAGAAAGTAATCAATGTGTTATAAACTATCATGTGCACCAAAATGAAATGAATGCGACTGTATGCATGGGTGGTGATTTCGCCAAATGCCAACTAAGTTCAAGGGCTACGTAAAGTGCCTCGGGCAGGAGTCTGCACTAACTGATCAACTGTAGTTTCTAGGTTTCCTTAGGTCGAAGTTTGTCATTACTGCCATTCATTTTGGCGTCATCAACCTTGTGGTGTTTTACAAAGCAAACTTACTTTACTGAGCTGTTTTACCACTTCGGTCTCATCTCTTTTTAGATGAGCAATTTTGATTGTGGAGGGAGGAGAGACGGGGCAGATGTGTTTAAGTCGTGCAGTTCTCACACCTAGAGTAGGGTGCTAGCTTGAGCCAGCCAAGCCTCTATCACTCATCTCACAGACTACTCATCACCGCTCACCTCGGGAGCCATGCAATAGAGGTTTCAAACAACATGCCACTTTTTATCCCCTGTGGCCTGTTGACATTTGCCTCATTCCATTGGACGATTTCTAATCCCTTTGCTTCACCTGACAGAGTCTGTGAGGCGGAATTGCCTTGTTTATACTTATCTCCTTTATATCTGTTAGAGTTCACCTCAATGCTCCTTGGGGGCCAGTGAATTGATTTCTATTTCGTTAGTCAGAGTCACTTGAGGGGCGGAGTGGCTCAGGATCACCGACCACCACACTGTTCATTAACTATGTTTTGATTGTTTCTGGGTTGTTTTAGGGTGTTCCTGTGCCAGAGTATCATCTCTTGCGATGCAGCCACCACTACCTGCCCATCTCTATCCCAGATCTCTGCCAATCTCTGTGTCCTCCTGGTTGGAAATACTTCAACAAGTATGTCTACTCGCCACAGCCTCTCCCGGTTTCAGAGTCCGAAAGCCATGTCTCTTTCACTAAGGTGGCGAAACAGCTTCCACTAGGCTATCCTCGTTTCCTCCAGCTTCGCTGTTGGTTCCACTGTGCTCTTTCCTTTTGGGCTGGAGGCGGCAGAGGATCCCGGAGTATGGTCTCATTTGAGGCGGGTTGCTGCGTTCTACCCGCCTCAACCCCAGAGTGCTATTGCTTTCTTGCCTTGGCTCCCCCGGACTGACCTCGTGCCACTCAGCTGACAACCCTACCACTCCTAGCCACTGCTTGGGTCTCTCCGACTCCAGATTTTCTAGTATTCTGCGCTTGCCCACCGTCGGACAGACCGAATGTGCTGGTTCACCAAATCAAATTCCTCCCACCCAGGTGCAGTACGTTCTTCTCTATCAGACAGGGTGCCAATTATCTGCAGAATATTTTAGGATTCTAGCCCATTCTTTGGAGAGCACTCCAGATGAGCCATCATCTTGTTTCAGCACCCAGTAACAATCCTCCAGTCTTGACTACATCGTTACAGTACTTTCTGTAAAATATCAGCCACATGCTTTCGAAAAGCCAGTTGGCACACGGAGAGACACCAGCAGAAAGGAGCAATTAGAGGCACCATGAATTTGAAGTGCCACAATTCAAAAAGGGGAGATCGCTGTTCAGAGATCACTGTTCACCCAGCAATAATCCTTGCAGCACCACAGCAGACAACTCAGATTCATTACAGAACATCAACGATCAGCTAGCATTCACAAGACAAAGCAAAGTGTGCAGATAAACTCAAATAAATGTTTCACTGCAGATTTGGTTTAAGGAAATGCCTGAGGCAATGGCAACAGGACATCTCAGAGATTAATGAAACCAACCTTCATGCCAAAAAAGAGCAGATGAGGTTCACATTAGGCACACAAAGAATGAGCTGTTTAGCTTTGGTGACACTCTTTCTGGTGTATACGGTACTTAACTGCAGATTCCTCACCTTAGAATATCCCCAGACTGGATCCAGAAACTTTTGCAAAGAACTGCTCCCACTCACTGTTCAATTGTGCTTCCTTACACCCCACTGAGTCAGTCAACGCCACCACAGTGTGCCGACGTCAGTTTCTTATCTTTACCCTTCCTGCACCCTCAGACATTGAGAGTCAACAATCGTTGGTAACAGCGTGCTGAATGCTAACTTGAGACCTTTTTAGATGTCAAAAAGAGGCCACAACACAAAATGGAGAGGTGGGAGGGCAGTAAGGAATCAGCAGGTAGGTGGCGTATCCACCAGAAAGAGCATTACCAAAAGAAAGTAAACTGTTCTTCTGGTGGATATTTCTGACTGCAAATTCCTCACCTTTTAACAGATACCAAAGTAGTACCTCTCAAAAGGTGGTGGGTCTGTGAAGGAGGGTTCAGATATTGGGCAGTGACAAGGAAAGTGCCAGAAGTTCACTCATGCAACAAGCTGACGAAATTGCAATGAGGTAGACAGTTCTCCACCACTCCAAGCACCAAATCAAACACAGTCAAGGTGGCACCCTCGGACAGCAACAGCCATATGTCCGGTAATGGGATTGTCAGGTGATCGTCCAAAATTCATTCTGGTGTGGGAGAAATAGTGGGGAGGGAGGAGATAAAAAGCAAGGCATAGTCATTTTGAACAATCTGTAAGTGCTACCAGTCAGCTTAGATGGATCACCATTCTGGGATTAAACCTTGAATCCTGCCCCTCAATCGTTGGGCATTTGCCACTAAGGGCAAACTAAAGCAGCTTGGTGGCTAATGTAGTAGGGGATGAGCAATGGGAAGAGTGATGCCCCTACTGACGTGTATGCTGCCTACCAGACCCACGTCCGTGGCTTTGAAAGTAGAGGGGTGTCTGCCGTATCACTGGCTAGGAGGACTGTCTCTGTCTATAAGCCATCCCTGGCCTCTAAACCTTCAGGTGAGAACTGCTTGTCAGGAGTGAACAGCCCCAAGGAGGATGCTAGGTGTTCCAACACAAAGTTTACCTTCTCTTGGTAAAGGCTGGACCTACTGAAAGGCATGTCTACTAGAGAAGCCTATACATCACCAGAGAATCCTGTGCATCACATCCAAGTTTGTCCGTGTAGGACAACACAGGTATCGACTGTCCTAACCCGGGAACCCATAGTATCCAGGCATGCATGGATAACACATTTGGCCATATCCTGTGCATCATGTTTTGCCTGGGCAAAAAAGGAACCAAGCTATCTGGGAGCGCGGGTAAGATTTCTCTGACCATGTGCCAAAGGGCATTTGTATAGCAGGCCAAAAAAGAACTTGCATTTATGGACTGCAGTGCTACACTGGAAGAAGAAAACATACATTTGCCAAAAACATTGATTGTCCTGCATTCTGTGCCTGAAGGAGTGAAGTGAAAAGGGTTTGGATTCACTTTAATGGCACATGCCTGTGCAATAAGGCTTTCTTGGTGAGAAACTCCAGGTCACCGGACACCTGCATGTGATGGCTGGTCATCTCGCTATTCACAGATGGGCAAGAACAAGGCTTTGACCAAGTAGCTATCAAAGTGTCTGAGAGGGCATCATTAAAAGGAAGTAGGCACTCATCTTCTGCAGCCTGGGCAAGCAACATGTCAGAACATTCATCTATGTTTCGATGGACAGTAGATGTAATTTTAGTGCCAAAGCAGCCTTACGAACCACCACTGCAAATAAAGCCACTCTCTTCTGTTATTGGCTCAAGTAGTGAGTGAGGCTCTGTCTCAGGAGAGGTATCAAGCTCAATGTCATTCTGCAAATCAGAGTATCTAAGAGTATTCAGTATTATAGGGGGAGCAAGCCACAACACTGGTTAGACTGAAGCCAAAGTCGGTTCATGGCCAAGATTGGCAACAGATCATCCTCTGATGGCAGGAATTAGTGTGGATCTTGAGGCTGGAGTAGAAGTATGTTTACTGTTGGTACAGGTCTGGTAACACATCTGATGGGACAGACAGCAATGGTAAAGCATCTGCATGCAATAACCCAAATGAAGACCCCTGCAGTTCTGTGGTGCTCGAAGGCATGCCAGACTGAGCCAGAACTGCACTGAAAATTAGCAGCACAGCTTCTTCGAAGGCCTCAATTTGCTGCAGGGTCGAACAACAGCCAGAAGCGCAGAGCCATGAAGAACACTGACCACTGGTGCGTCAAAACTAAGGTGCTGAAAGGGGAGTCCCTGCCCCTAGAAATCAGTTAGCAGAGCGGGGAGGATGGGTGGTTCGGTAAGGAATCTGCAACTAGAATATATCGCTACCAGATAAGGTCTTACCAAAGGTAATTAACTTGTTCATCTGATAGAGGCTTCTAGTTGTAGATTCCTTACTTTGTGACTAGACACCTAAGCAATACAATCCCCGGAAGTGGGTGCGCAAACCAAGATCAAACTAGAAAGTCCTGCAGGACCAAACAGGCAAAATGTCTGTCCCTACGGACCTGACTGTCCAGGCAGTAGTGTTTGGTGAACATGTGCAATGATGCCCACATGCCGCCTGACCGATATCAAGGACTGGAACTCCGCATGCTAACGCAGTGGTCGCAGCTGTTGCTCTAATAGAATGAGCTTCACACCTTTGGGTGGTTGCTACTTGGCCAGTGCGTAGCAGATGTTAATACACAGTATGACCGTTCATCGCACCCACATAGCTGACGAAGAGTTGATCATCAACCCAGAACTCTTTAATACAATCAAGGTAGAACGCCAACACTCTTTTTTGGGTCCAGGCAGTGGAGTCTCTCCTCTTCCTTAGAAGGATGTGGGGGGTGTAAAAACTAGGCAAGGTGATTGATTGGCCTATATGAAAGGGCATGACCACTTTTGGCAAAAAGGAAGCCCTAGTGCGAAGCACCACTTTGTTAGGATCGATGGAAAGGTAGGGCGGCTTGGCTTAGATGACAACGCCTGCAGCTCACTCACCCTGCCGACAGGTGTAATGGCCATAAGGAAGGCTGTTTTCAAAGTGAGAAGCCTGAGAGGACAATTGCGGTGAGGCTCAAAGGGAGTGCACATTAAAATCAAATTCAAATCCCATTGGGGCATAATGAATGGAGAAAACATATGGGTAAGGCCTTTAAGGAACCTATTTACAATTGGAGACTTAAACAAGGAAGATTGATCAGGCAGCTTCAAAAACGCAGAGACAGCAGATAAATAACCTTTGAGAGTGCCCACAGCAGAGCCCTGCTGGGCCAAAGTGAAGAAGAAAAAAAAGGAGAGAGAGAGAGAGAAGAGAGAAGAGAGGAGAGAAGAGAGAGAGAGAGAGAGAGGAGAGAGAGAAGAGAGAGAGAGAAAGAGAGAGAGAGAGAGGAGAGGAGAAAGAAGAGAGGAGAGAGGAGAGAGAAAACAGACTTGTCTGTGCACCATGCCAGAAATTTCTACCAACGTCAGGCATGTAGCGTTTTGGTGGAGGGACGCCTGGCTGCCAAGATAACATTGCAGACTTCAGGATGAAGGTCAAAAGCTGGCAACTGCTGCTGCTTAATCTCCACACAAGAAGGCAGAGACTAGACAGGTTCGGGTGGAGAACCCTTCCCTGCTGCTGCAACAGACAATCCTTCCGAAGGGGCAGTTTAATTGGAATATCGATGGCCATGCTCACCAGCTCTTCGTGCCCAGTCCAGAGACACAAGGATTACTGGGCCTGGTCGTTCTTGATTTTTTTGAGAACTCTGTGTAGAAGTGGTATGGGCAGAAAGGCATACAGGAGGCCTGAGTGCCACTCAAGACAAAAACTGTTGCAGAATGATTGCTGCCTTGGAAACTTCAATGTGCAATATTGCTGACATTGCGCGTTATCTGCGGACGCAAACAGATCGAACCAAGGCTATCTCCACTGCTGAAAGAGATCTTGTGCCACCTACGAATGGAGACGTGATTCGTGATAGACTTGGCATTGTCAGCTGAGTTTGTCGGCTCTGACGGTCAGACAGCCCCACCAAATGTTGAACCATCAGGAAAATGCCAGGATGTTCCAGACATGTCCAGAGGCGTAGAGCCTCTTGACAAAATGGTCCATGACTCGCCTTCGCCCTGTCTGTTGCAGTACCACATGGTGGTGGTGTTGTACATGAACACCTGCACTACCTCCCCTTTGAGAGACAGATGGAATGCTTTTAATGCTAGTCTGATAACCCAGAGCTTCAACAGGCTGATGTGGAGTCTGGACCCTGCTGGAGAGTAGATGCCTTTGATCTCCACCTCGCCCAGGTGGCCGCCCCATCCCACGAGTGACGCATCTGTCACTACTGTCAGATCTGGCTGTGGAAGGAAGAGGGATCTGCCTCTGCCCCAATCACGGTTCATTAGCAACCACTGCAGATCTCGCACAGTTCCCTCTGAGATTTCGACCATGTCAGAGAGATTACCCCTGATGCTGCGCCCACTGGAACTAAAGGTCCCACTGCAGAGTCTGCATAAGCCATCTGGCATGTGCCACTAGCAGATTGTAGGAGGCCATGAGGCCCAGCAGCCTCAGGGCCATTCTCACTGAAATCCAGGATACAGGATGAAACATCGGTATCATAGCCTGAATATCCTGTACTCGCAGCTCGGGACAATAAGCCGAAACTGTACTGTGTCCAGAACAGCTCCGATGAGAAGGAGCATTTGAGAGGGAGTCAGGTGCGACTTTGGTACATTTCTAATGAACGACAGCCTGGGATGAGCCTGCCTTCAACAGCCAGTGGTTGAGGTAGGGGAAAACTGAAACCCCTTACCTGCGCTGATGAGTTGCAACTATCGCCTTCACCTTGGTGAACACCGAAGGGTGCTGGTAAGGCCAAAGAGGAGCACAGTGAACTGAAAAAGCGTGTGGCCCACCGTGACCCGCAAGTAACGTCTGTGGGCAGGCAGGACGGGATGTGGAAATAAGCGTCCTACAAGTCGAATGTTAACATCCAGTCTCCCGGGTCCAGGGAAGATAAAACCTGAGCCAGAGGGAGCATTCTGAACTTCTCCTTCTTGAGAAACTGATTGAGGGACGGAAGGTCTAGGATAGGGTTGAGGCCCATGTCCTTTTTAGGCACCAAAAAGTAGCAGGAATAATAACCACAACCTACTTCTGGGACAGGAGCCCTATCTATCGTCCCCTTGGCCAAGAGAGCCACAACTTCCTCTTGGAGAAGTGCCAAGTGATCCGCCATCATCCAATTGTAGGATGGTGGCATGGATGGACAGGTAGTCTTAAAGGGGAGGGAGTAGTCCTTTCGGACTATATGCAAAACCCACCTGCCTGACGTGATGGACTACCAGCAGAACAGGTGATGGTGGATACTGCCTCTGACTGCTCCCTGGTGGGGAATCGTAAGACTAGGAAGGTTTGGAGGCTATTGCAAAGGGGGTGAAGGGGTGTTAGGAAAACAGACTGGCCAGACCGCTTGCTCCTTGATCCACAAGGACAGTTGATCCCACGTCCCCGGCAATGCAGAGGCTGGGAAGCATGCACAGCACAGTGGCTAGAGGGAAACATACGTGGCTCGGCACCCCTTCCATAACCACGAAAGGACCGAAAAGCAGACTGAGGGGGATGAGGGTCCACTGATGGTCCACCATGAGGCCAAAGGATGAGAATCATTGAAGCACTCGTGTGCCGCATCTTCTTTTTTTGCAGAAGAGCTAGGTGCCATCAATGGGCATGTCCATGAGGTTACCTTGGCCATCCCCCAAAAAGCCAGAAGTCCTCAACAAGGAGTGCCACCTAAGGGTTACTGCTGATGCAACTGCTCTGCCCAGTGACTCTGTCATGTCCAGTCCACATTGGATTGTGAACTTTGCTGCGTCTCTCCCATCAGGAAATGCTTGGGAAAGTACAGCCCCAGCCTCCTCTGGGACCTGTGGTAGCACTTGCGCAATGTATCCCACGGCCCAAAAGGCATGCAGTGTTTCATGGACCGCAATGCCAGGCTGGCGGAAGGAAATATTTTCCTAGTGGGACCAGCCTCTAGAATTCCTTATCCCGGGAGTGTGGAAGGGAACATGCCCGAGGAAGTGCAGGCTTGGATAACCAAGCTCTCAAGGGAGGGGTGTTGCGTAAGGAAACCTGTATCAACAGGTGCAGGGCAATAGCCCTGTTCACAGGAGCCTCTGTGCTGGGTTTGGACCTAGTACCCAGAAGGACGTTTGTAAGGTCTTCATTAAAGGGCAGCAGGGGCTCAAAGGATGAAACCACAGGCTTAAGCACCTCTGTCAAGAGGTTAGACCTGACCACCACCAAAGGCAGTTCAAGGTCCAGGCTGCTCACCACACCACCACTGAATATGAAGCACCCTCGTCCGTAGAGCATGCCTTTTGTCTGCCAGTCCAGTGGCTTCATCCAGTTCCATATGCCAGTCCACGGGGTCTTAGAACTGGTATTCTAAAGTGTCCAGTAACCCCAACCGTTCCTCACCATAACCTAGGCCATAAAAAAGGCCCAGGATCTGACAAAGGGGGCAATGCCACTTCCAGTGCCAGAGTTGGTGTTGTACAACGCCCATCCGGGTCCGTGTTGGAGTTGGCAATGAGGATGGGGATGGTGGTGCCCAGGGGCCCACGCGCCGCCGGAGTATTGACGTCGGAATCGGTGCCAGGGAAGGTCAGTGGAGAAGTGTGGCACAATGGTTAGAGCGGCAGACCCTGATGCAGAGATCTGGCCCGGGACCAGGGTTCAATTCCCACCTCGGCAGGTCTTGGGCTTAATTCCCTTGGACCAGTTAATTCTCGCCTCAGTGCCTAATCTAATTAATGAGTCCCACTCTGTTACTCTGGGCAATAGCTTGCTTAATCTCCACAACGGCCCTCACAGCGCTTGGATGCCTGGCTTCACCCTGGTGCTGTCCAGGAGTGGGCACCTCACAGGGAAAAGCCAGTAGGGGTTCCACAGCGGTCGGCGTACAGCGCCTTGAGACCCTAACGGGTGAGTAGTGCGCTATACAAGTGCGAAGTTTACAGGTTTTTTTTACAGTATGACCGGTGACAGTTAGAATTCAGGAACTGATACATGGGTGCCCCTCTAAGCCAAGGCCGAAGCCACTGGCGCGGAACCAGACGGAGCCCCTTCCGACCCTGTGGGGCCCGAAGGCATTCCAGCAGAGTGTCCAAAGATGAGGCACAAGGCCTCATTAAAGCCTTTAAGCTGGGCAGTGGTCGATCTGGATCCCAGAAACTCAGGGAAGCGCAAAGTCAGCTCAGACATAGGCTCTGCAGATGGAGGTCTTGATCAAAGACGATCCTCCCTTGTCTTGTCGGCCGACAGACGAGTTGAAGTCAAAGAACGCTTCACCTTTTTCTTATGCCTGGACATACCCGAACGTCCCGAGGACTTGGCGTGGGATGAAAAAGATGGGGGGAGGTGGGGGAAGGGCCCCACAACCGATCCTGAGACATTCCACTTGCCAGAGATCAGGACTTATGCAGAGGCGAGCACCGGGCCGCCATCAGCTTTAAGGACCGCTCCCTCAAAGCCTTCTGACTCATGGCCTGGCACTTGGAGCACGACTTCTGGTCATGGTCATGCTACAGAGACCAAACAAGATGCGGATGACGTCGCCCGATGACAGGACCTGGTCTTCCTAGAGAACATCCTCGATGCACCAGGAGTTAAACAACTCGAAAAAACTTTGACAAAAAAAAAAAGGCAGTCAAAAAAGACTGAGGGGTAGCTCACTTTGGATCAGTGCTGGCTGGCACGTAAAGAAAATAAGTGATGTCAGTGCCACAGGGTGGTGCCAATATAGTACCCTTGACATAATTTCTGACACGGATGCTGCCTCCGGACACGCAGTTGATCGACGCCATCTAACGGCACGCAGGGGTACTCCTCATGAAAAAAAGTCCAGATACAGAACGACGACTGGGGAAAATTCACAAGGTAAGGAATCTGCAACTAGAAGTCTCTATCAGATACTTGCATTCACGCCTTCTGTTTGGAGTTCTGGGTGGAAATGGGGTGGAGTCCTGCTTTGCTTTATGTTTGCACTTGGGCTTACTGGAGTACTGCGAGCACGAAGTTGAATGGCCACGGAAGCAGCCTCGCGATCGGGACAGAGTTCAGACCCACAGCTCTGAGTGTGAGCAGGACTGACACGAAAGCCGCAACTTCATGTATTAGGTGACACAGAACTTTGCCTTCTTGTCTCGCATCACCTTGACATCTGCTTCCTGCAATCAATGCAAGTTTTTAAATCTGTAGGTTTCGGTAGGAACACTGTTTCCTGGCACACTGATAGATCATGAGGGGTCACTGAAAAAACAACAAGAATGGGAGCAGAACTCCAGATCGGGGGCAGAACGTTGGAAGGTACTGAAGGAACGGAACTGATGTCGGCATGCAGGGGTGAAGCTTAAATGCAGCTCCACTCTGTCACTGGGGGATTTTCTATGGTGAAGAATCAGCAGTTAGAAGTAAACAACTGAAATAGCTCTTTTCAAAAGTTGTGAAAATGGTAAAACGAGTTCTTCTAAAAAAGGTGTTAAAAGACGTGTAGCAAATATATGCTCGAACACTGTCTCCTTAAAAAGGTGCAATACACTTCAAAAATTTAAGTTAAGGAATTGATAAAATCAACAGGTGATTAGCAAGGATTCCAAACTTTGCTCACACTTAATTTAACAAGTGGGATTGAAATGGCACTGAAACACTCACTAAAACTATTGTGGGTCACAACCCAACTCTTTTTCCTTACTTTTAATTTGAATTATTTATTTCAAAGCTAGCCCAGGAGGCACAGAATAAAATCTGGGAAAACCTTAAGCCCAACAGGGGGCTGCCTGCTGGATGCAGATAGCACATCTTTGATGCATTGGCGAAGTGGTCTCCAGAGCTTAAGATCTTACATCTATCAGTAGCATATGACTTTCTATACCTACTTTGTAGGCTTATAGAGGTGGTTGAGATACTCAATAGACTATGGAATGGTCTGGCTAATTTTGGTTTAATAAAACGTGTAGGGTGTGAGGGGACACAGTCGTACCTGAGCCAGTGGCTGTTACCTGTGGTGTTCTTCAGGTATATGGAAAATGTCACTTACCCAGTGTACATCTGTCCGTGGCATGTAGTGCTTCAGATTCACATGCTGTGCATATATTGCCATCTAGTGTTGGACTCAGAGTGTTACAGATTTTTTTTCTTCAAAGAAGCTTTTTTCGAGCCACGAGATCGAGTGACTCCTCCTCTTGGTGATAGTGCGCATGGGCATCAAGCCCTTTGTTAGATTGTTTTCCCGCAAGAGGGTAAAGTAAGGAGTGAAGAATTGTATATGTACACATATATAGTAAGTAAAGAAGATGTCCATGCAATGTATATACATATTTTCATAAGAAAATACTACAATGGCTACAGGCTGCCAGGGAGGGTGCATGTGAATCTGCAGCACAGCATGCCACGAACAGATGTACACTGGGTAAGGGACATTTTCCGTTCGATGACATGTGTAGCTGCAGATACACATGCTGTGCATAGACTGAAAAGTAGTCCACTCCTAAGTAACCGGTGGCTAGCCTGTAGGAGTTAGAGTAGCTTGAAATTGTGTTTTAAGCACTGCTTGACCAACATTTGCTTGTTGGCGAGATGCGCATTCACACAGTAGTGTTTAGTAAATGTGCGTGGTGTGAGCCATGTGGCTGCTTTACATATGGCTGCCATTGGTATATTTGCCAAAAAAGCCATTGAAGTTCCTTTCTTTCTAGTAGAATGTGCTTTAGGAGTTACTAAAAGTTGCCTTTTAGCTTTAAGATAGCAGGTTTGGATACACTTTACTATCCATCTGGCCAATCCTTGTTTGGAAATAGGATTTCCTTTATAAGGCTGTTGAAAAGCTACAAAAGTTGTTTAGATTTTCTAAAATCTTTTGTTCTGTCTGTATAATAGATGAGAGCTCTTTTGAGAGCAAGAGTGTGGAGAGCTCTTTCAGCAACTGAATCTGGCTGTGGAAAGGAAAACTGGCAATTCCACTGACTGACTGATGTGAAATGGTGAAACCACTTTTGGTAGAAAGTTTGGATTTGTCCTAAGTACCATTTTCTGTTTGTGAATTTGGAAGAAAGGTTCTTCTAAAGTGAATACTTAAATTTCACTTACTCTCCTTAAGGAAGTAATTGCTACCAGGGAAGCATCTTTCCATGAGAGAAATTGAAGAGCGCAAGAATGCATAGGTTCCAAAGGTGGATCCATAAGCCTTATGAGCACAATGTTAGGATTCCAGGTTGGAGCTGGTAGAGCTCTAGGTGGAATAATTATTTTAAGGCCTTCCATAAAAGCTTTTATGACAGGTATTCTAAACAGAGAAATATGCTGTCTGTTTTGAAGGTAAGCTGATATTGCTGTATTTTAATAGATGAATTTGCTATATTTGCCTTTTGTAAGTGAAGCAAATAGCAAACAATATCCTGTACTGATGCTTTAGGTGGATCAGTGTGTTTAGGTTCACAGTAATGCACAAAACCTTTCCAATTAGCTGCATAGCACTGTCTGGTTGTGGGTCTGCATGCTTCTTTTAGAATGTCCATACATTCTGACGGAAGCTGTAGATATCCAAATTCTATGACAGCAGGAGCCAAATCGCCAGGTTGAGCACTCTGGGATTGGGTTGCCTGATTTGACCTTTGTTCTGAGTTAATAGGTCTGGTCTGTTTGGAAGTTTGTGATGTGGTACTACAGACAGATCCAATAGTGTTGTGTACCAGTGTTAACATGTCCACGTGGGAGCTATGAGTATCACAGTGAGAGAGATATGCCGAATTCTGCTGACCAGAAATGGAATAAGTGGGAGAGGGAAAAGCGTAAGCAAATATCCCTGACCGGTTGATCAACAGAGCATTGCCCTTGGATAGAGGGTGTGGGTACCTGGACGCGAAGTTTGGGCATTTTGCGTTTTTGTTGAGTTCTTCCCCACATGTGAAAGTATTGTTGAATTACTTGTGGGTGAATCTTCCATTGGTGTATTTGTTGCTGCATCCTGCTTAAGAGGTGCGCTAGTTTGTTGTGTATACCTGGGATATAATCCTGCTAATAGTTGAATGCGGTTGTGAGTCGCTCATTTCCAAACTTTGTGCTAGGAGGGACAATTGAGATGAATGTGTGCCCCCCTGTTTCTGCACATAATACATCGCTGTCATGTCGTCTGTCCTTATTAACACTGTTTTGTGTGTTATTTGTGGTTGGAATGCTCTGATTGCTAAGAACACTGCCAGCAATTCCAAGTGATTTATGTGGTAAGTTTGCTGGATTGAATCCCATTCTTCCTGAAATGTAAGACTGTTGAGACAGGCTCCCCAACCTTTCGTTGATGCATCTGTGGTGATAATGGTCTGTGGCACAGGGTCCTGAAATGGCCGCCCCTTTGATAAGCTGGTGTTATTCCACCATTGCAGAGAGTTGTAAGTCTGGTGGTCAAACAACACTAGATCTTGAAGTTGACCCTGTGCCTGAGGCCATTGTTGTGAGAGATACTGTTGGAGGGGTCTCATTTTAGACCTGCATTGGGTACTATTGCTATGCATTATGCCATCATTCCCAACAGTTTCATGATAAACCTTGCTGTGTAAGTTTGATTGTATTGTAGTCGGCATATGAGAGTGTGAAACACCTGAATTCTTTGTGGATTTGGGTAAGCTAATGCTGACTGAGTGTTCCGAATTGCTCCCAGATATGTTTGAATTTTTGATGGCTGAAGGTGAGATTTTTGGTAATTGATTGTGAACTCTAGCGTGTGTAGGGTATCTATTGCGTATTGTGTGTGTGTGTGTGTTGACAGGTTTGAATGGTGCTTGCTTTTATGATCAGAAGATGTATGTGCTGTCTTCTGAGGTACGCTGCAACTACTGCTAAGCATTTTGTGAATACCCTTGGTCCTGTTGTTACTCCAAAGGGTAGTACTTTGAAATGATAATGCTTGCGTGCTATCACAAACCTTAATTACTTGTGGTATTCTGGAGAATAGGAATGTGGAAGTAAGCATCTTTTAGATCTAATGCTGTCATGGTGATCTTGTTTTTGTAACAAAGGAATGACATCTTGTAGAGTGACCATGCGGAAATGCTCTGACAGAATGTACTGATTGAGCAGTCGGAGATCGAGGATTGGCTTGAGAGCGCCATCCTTTTTTGGTATGAGGAAGTATAGAGAGAATACACCCGTTCCTTGTTGACTGATGGGAACTACCTCTACTGCACCTTTGAGTAGAAGAGATTCTACCTCTTGTTTTAAGAGAACAATATGTTTGTGAGAAAGCCTGTGTGAACAAGGGGGAATATTTGGTGGAGTGGAAATGAGTACTAGGCAATAACCATTGTTTGATAATTGACAGTACTTATTGATCTGATGTAATTTGTTGCCAATGACGGTGGAAATATTGTAGTCTTCCTCCCACAGGAGATGTGTGCTGTGTGTGGATCCAGGGGTAGTCACTACTTTGATGAGGTAGAGGCACCTCTTGTGGCAGTGGATTTGCACCTAGTTCTGAAGTTGTGTCCTCTATAAGAGCCTCTGAAAGATCCCCTGGGATAATATTGTTGTCCCTGTTTTGTTGGGACGTAGGGGCCTCTGATGTTTGGGGTTTAAAACCTCCTCTGAACTGAGGTTTACGAAAAGTGCCCCGAAAAGGTGTGGTGTAAAGGGCTCCCATGGCCTTTGCTATATCAGACTCCTTTTTTCATTTCTCAATGGTGGTATCCACCTCCGGTCCAAATAGTTGCTGTTTATTAAATGGCATATTAAGGACCGCCTGTATTTCAGGGTTAAAACCTGAGAACTGCAACCAAGCATGCCTTCTAATCATGACACTTGTGTTAATTCCCCTAGCTGCAGTGTGTGTAGTGCAGATCTAATTTGATTGCTGGCAATAGCTCGTCCTTCAGCCACTACCTGCCGTGCTCTTTTTTTGGTGTTCTGTAGGGAGGTATTGAAGGAAGTCCTGCATCTCGTCCCAATGTGCCCTATCATATCTGGCTCAGAGTGCTTAGGAGGTGGCAATACTCCACTGATTTGAAGCTTGAGTTGCCTCCACTGTGGAATTACTGTTTGCCTTTTTCCTAGCTGCACTGACCAAGATGGAATCAGGTGGTAATTGTTATGACATAAAGATTGGATCAGATGGTGCAGCTTTATAATTTTTATCCACCCTCGGTGTTAACACCCTAGCCTTTGCTGGCTCTTTAAAAATGTCATCAACACGTTTTAACATACCTGGTAACATTGGCAAACATTGGTATTGCTTATGTGTAGAAGAAAGAGTGTTGATTAAAAAATCTTCCTTTAAGAGCTCAGAGTACATCTGTACATTATGATATGTGGCTACTCTGGAGATGATCTGATTATAGACAGTGGTGCCTTCAGGTGGAGACTTGATATTGTGGGATACAGATCCGGGTCATTAGATGGAATTGGGTCCGAATCGTATGTATATATACCATGGGTCTATGTTATAAGTATTGTCACCCATATAGTCCCCATGTGAAGAGACAGGTGATTGTGTGGAAAACTGTGTCACTGAAGGTCGTGGTGGTGGAGTGTGAGGTGGTGGAGAAGGGGGAAGGAAAGGCAAATGTGGTGGAGAAGGTTGATGCACAGTCCTTGGCTTCTCTTGGTTTTTAAATATCTTCGCCGGTGCAGGGCGAGTTTCCAAACTTTGTTGGCATGCTAGTTTCCTCTTTGTTATAGGACGAGGAAAGGCAATAATCTCCCCTGTATCCTTTTAGATCTGTATTCTTCTTTGCTTATGGTCCATGACGTCAAGAATTGGCCTAATGTCTCGTGTGTTTCCTGTTCTGGAGATAGAACCTGTCTGCTTCCCACCAATGAGTGCTCTGAAAGCTTGGTGATAGAGTGCTTTAAACGGTCCAAAAATGTATTTTGAACAGTAGACAAAAGTTTTTTCGTCTCTGAAGAGGAGCTTGGATGCTTCGGCTTCGAAGAGGAGCGTGGATGTTTTGGCTCCAATGTGGTATGTAGCCGTCTTGTTTCCGAAGTGGAAGCCTCCATCTTTTGACTCGAAACAGATGTGCTAGTCTGTTCAGTAGAGTGAGTTTTGGCCTTTCTCAGCACCGAACCCGAGGGTCAGTCGACGATATGTAGTTTTTGGGTTCAACCATGGCCGGCAAGCAGTGGTGGATCCAAGGCCTTTTGTGACTTTTTAATAAGTTTTTGATGGGGAAAGGGCTGGGGTACTCTTTGTGATCTGTCCGGAGAGAGGCAGAGGTTACACAGCGAGTGCTGGTCTGCGTAGGGGAACTTTGCGTGCCACCGATGGCAGAATCTAAATGGAGTCCGATCCATGAGTCTGTGATGTAGTAGGCCAGAGAAGGCCCAAGAAGAGTGCTGGCGGCCGAAAGGGCGTTTAATCGATCCAGACGCTAAAATCGGATTGAGTGTAGTCAGAAAAGCGTTTGAAAACGATACCGACATTGAAGAAAAAAATTGAGAAGTTCAGATAGTACCGAACCGAGATCTACCGGAGCGATAGGGAACACGTCCGAACCAGACGGCGGAAAGAAAACAATCTAACAAAGGACTGGATGCCCATGCGCACAATCACTGAGAGAAGGAGTCACTCAATCTCATGACTCGAAAAAAGCTTCTTTGAAGAAAAACAACTTGTAACACTCCAAGCCCAACACTAAATGAAATGAAATGTATATAGAAACAAAACCTTATTCGGATCCCAAATCCCAATTGCAGATAAATTTAGATTGCTGGGGGTGAAACTTCATGCCACGCTGTCAGCAGAGACTCAGAACAACAGCACTGTCACCTATGAAAGTGAGAACAGGCTGCTGTGCTGCATTTGGTCATATCAAAGTACTGAGTACAGGAACATTAAAGCAAACAATGGATTGAAAACTGAATACTGGAATGTGCTGCTGGGGATAGCCGCTGAAAAGAAATCCATGGACTGTAAGTATTGGGCCTAATGCAGCCAGGGCAGTAGCCTTTACATGAATTTGGGAAGTGGTTCTGGAATGGTTCGCTTATAGAACAGAGTCTGTTTTAATAAACTACGAACCTATTAGACATGACCCTTTAGGAAACCGCCAGGTAATCAGAAAAGTTGATTCAAGGTATATATGACCAGACACCTTGAGGCAAGTGGAAATAACCTTCTAAAGACATTCTGAACCCAAAGGGAGTAAGATGGAAAATTCTTCAGTTTGCTGTGAGATTGTGGAGTGAGATACCAGGTCAGCTGACAGCTCAAAAGGACCACTACAGTTACTCTGTGTTCTCAAGAGAATGCGGATCTTTCTCTCATCCCTTCAAATCTGTTAGAGCTATAATCCCTCTGCTGTTTATAAGTTCACACATACAAATAATGACTGCAGAAGCCCCTTCATCAAGTAAAACTGCAAACCGCGTTACGAGAAACTGTCGCGAGATGTTATACAGCGAATCTTGCTTAATATTAACATTTCTCTCTGTATATCTGGTAGCAGTAGGACTGCCTCCTATTTCATTTCCATTTGCATGACTTGTCTGTTTTAGGAGCCTAAAAAGTACTTTAATATTTTTGAAGCTTGAAGTGTATAAAAAAAGTATTACATTTTAACTGTGTGCTTAATGCATTTGGTTCCTTCTAAACAATACAAAAACAGGTTATTAGGTGAAGAAGCGAAGATCTTTACAACATAATATCCACAGGTTTTGCAACAGAAACCATCATGATAAGAAGTATTGCAACATCGACCTCAAAAGGACGTCTACCTACCTTGTCTGTGATGTGTCGGCTGAGAAGCACCCAGACTGCAGCGCCACCTTGTGGGCACTTGACCTCTAGTCTGTACTGAGGATTGTTAGCCAGGCTGTAAGCATCTTTCACAGGGCCTTGCTTTGCGTCCCACGTGCTACAAACAGTCAATAATGTGTTAATTTGTTTTTTTTTACAAAACAGGAACAGCTCCACGTGTTCTAAACTCATAAAAATACAATTTTTATAGCAAAGATCAAAAATATAGACATTTTACTACACATAAAAAATTATAAGAAGCAGATATGATTTCAGAACAACTCTCCCAACGCTACTTTATGATCCAAAGCTAAGAATGTGTCATTAAATGAACAGTAAGAAGGCGCATAACTCAAGTATAATAACAGCATGCATGCTTCCGTGTAACAACAATGGAAACAACTAGGAATAGTGCAATCCTGGTTGGCATCTGAAGAGGACAGAGGGTTTGATGTACTTATATTTGTTCACAACCCAGCAGGGGCTAATTCTAGACTCACTGGTTTAGGGACAGGTATGCAATTTGCGATGCAACCTTTGTACAAAAAGGTCACAAACAATGTGCTCATTCGCAGGATGACGAAAATCACTTGCCACAAACTGATTCATTAGGCAGGTTGTTATTTGCAACTCCAGTGAATGGCTATGAATGCCGGGATGGTGGCCACATGCACATAATGTAAAAACTTTACTTTTTAGGCAGGATCTGTCATGAAAAGGGAGATGTGCTGTTTTTAAAATATAAGAAAAAATCTTTTTGGAAGACATCGTGGTGAATATGGAGTATTCTCCTGGACCATTGTGTGCTCCCCGAGGCCGCTTAACACGATTCACAAAGGGTAAGGTATCCCCTGGGGCAGCTTCCGCTTTGCAAACCATACTAAACTGCCTTAACTCAGGTGTCCCTATCTGACCAATCATTTACGAAAGCACCTGTGTCACAAACCACATCACTGCTCCACGACTCACAGCTAGTAAAGACGCCCCTTTCACAGGGCCACCCCAACTGCAATCCAGAATGAGTTGCAGAAACCCTTTTACGAGTCAAAAATACCTTTATTTTAAATATGTGTAGGCCTGCAATAAAATATTTTGCAGCTGCAAACCCTCTGATTTTGCGAACCGCAGATGCTCCAATCATAAAAGGTGATTCATACATGAGGCTGTTAGTGGTCAGCGGCGGATACTTGGCTCTTAAAATTTTCTTTTCATGATGGAGCCAGTTACAGCGTGGCGGATCCACTCCCTATTCACACCCACTCCCAAAGCCACCTGCACCCACTGTCATTCACTAGCCCCTTCCCTTTCACATAGGACTGGAAGATGTGGACCAGACACTGACACTAGGATGAGAAAACAACCATTCAGGGGGGTAAAGAAACTGGGACAGTGGGGTGACTGGCAGTGGGGCAGGAAAGGGCCATGACAGGTGAGATGCAATGCGACAGGGTAAGATACAGTGGGACATATGGACATAGGACTGGGTATCACACACTGGGACATAGGGACACAGGACGATGGGATCCCAAGTAGAGTGGAACATAGTGAGACAGTGGCACACGTCGGTACAGGAGGACACTGTAGGTGTAAGGCTAGCTATCTCGGGGAGGGCAATGCGAAACTACAGCAGCTGGGCAGTCATTGAGACAAGCAGTGCTTGTGGTCCCTGGAGTGATATGTTGGGTACAAAGTTAGACATGGTAAAGCCACACACACCGCAAAAGGACTGTCCAGTCAGATCTAGTACTTTAAAAGGTATAAAACTTTCATTCCATTGTGTAGTGAAAGGAACATGTTAGCATAGCAGTCAAAGGTTCATATCCAACATCAGCAGTTGCCCGGTTAGCATAATATACAGCAAACCTACAAAGCAAATCCTTATGTGTTCCAAAGGGTAATTATAGCACGGGTGAATTTGGTCTAAAGGAAAAGTCAGAGTGCTCGGTGTGCACTTGCACAGTGTTTTCATTTAGAGCCCTGTAAGTGCAGCAAAACTGGGGCACAGGGGCCATTGAGTCTGGGAGCACCAACACTGGGGCAGAGGGGGCACATAGATTTCTCAGCGAGGGACTGGGCACAGAAAAAAAGAACCAGCGTGCTAGTCAAGAGACTGTCTGACATGGAAAGGTAACACCACCTCTTGCAGAAAATAAGGAAACACACAAAACACTACCCAGTCCTCTTGAATCTGCATTATTGGCTCAACAACCAACAAAGGCTGAAAATTCACTAAAATTATGGAAGGAAATAATGGCAACCAACATTACCACCACCACCACAAACTATAAAGAGGGCAAGAATGGAGTGGGTCAGATGGTGCTTCCATTAGTCAGTAAGGACTTCATTTGGATCCCACGAAGAGGCTGGTGTTACCCTGGAATGAAACACCCTTACTAAGGATTCCATGCAAGTTATACAACCGGAATACATGACAGAGTGGTGGTCTGTGTTTTAAACATATGTTGCAGTTACATGGGTACATGAACACATATGCCCATCCAACTTGGTGCAAGTACAAAATATTTCCATTTCGCAATATAACATGCTCTAGTGATAAACATTTAGCTTATGTTAAGATTTGCACACATTTATGTAAAAGTTGCAATAACCAAATTCTAAGACTTCAGGTGTCAAACGGCGAGAATAAGGGTCATGGGGTTGGGATGAAGAAGTTGTCCATCAATCCACATCAAAGACTTCACTTACATTTAGACTGTCAGTATCATGAGTATCTTCTAGAGAAGGCAGTTACAAGGTTGATGCACCAAAATTAGATATGAAAATGAGTACCGGTCACGATTACCTAATTCTTCATGCTATGTACGGGATCATTGAAAGCAGGTAAAAACGTACACAAATATCCCTGATCAGTCCATCCACAGCACATACCCCAAAGACTGGGGATCTGGAGGTGAAGCTTTGGTAATGGCAAACTGATGCATTGTTGGGGTTGCCCAACCTTGAAGCAACCATGTAGAATACAAGGGTTGAGCTTCCATTTGTGTATCTACTGATGGGGTCTCCTTGGATCGGCAAAGTTATTGCCCTTTCCTGGCAGCTGCTTTAGCAGCAAGTGAGTGTGATACTGTTACAACCAAAGGCAAACTGTTAAGCCATGCTGGACAGGTGAAACGTGTGTACCTCTGACATTCTGAATACAATACATGGTGGCCTTATTCTCTGTTGGAATTCAGGCCAGATTGGTCAAAAAACTTTGAGGGATAGTTGAAATGCCTGCTATTCCAACACACCAATGTGGTGCAGATGCTCATAGGGGGAATTAATGATCCTAAATTTCAAACCTATCATGTGTGCCCATCCCATTAGGGATGCATCTATTGTGATGGTCACCTGCAGTTGGGAGTCTAGAAATTATCTACCCAGTAAAGATCTGACCTGCTCCTCCACTGTAAGTTGGTCTACATTGTATCAACACTAGATCCAGTCCCCACTGTGTTGTGGCTATTGTGTGGGTTGACATTCCTGCAACAGTTGCAGGTGTAGTTGAGCAATGGGAAGCATCACTTTGAACTTGTAGCACTATACTCAAGTTCGGGATTAATCTCTAGAGCGGACGTTGGTGTCCAGAGTCTTGCCATGTGGTCTCTATGCTGGGGAAGAATACATATCTCCTAAAGTATGGTCACAGTTAATATGGATGGCAGTAACACAGCAGTTGATTAGCAGTAAACCTATCAAATCAAGGAGAATTCGGTGTTCCTTGAGGATGAGGAAGTACAATGAGCGGACCTCTAGTCCTCGCTTACAGTACAGGAACAGACTCTACAGCCACTTTGAGTAAGGATGTAACCTCTTCTAACAGCAACAGAAGATTCAGATTGCTGGTTTTGTCATGCTTTAGTGTATGATTTGGGACTCTGCATGGAATTCAAGACAATATCCTTGGGCTATGGCGAAACGTAACTACTTGTTTGAGTGTAAGGCCTTGCACTGTGGAAGGTAAAACCATTGCCTTCTCCTGACTGATATTTTTGTGGTGGATGCACATCTGGAAAGTCACTGCTTTGTTGCTTAGGCATTCGAACACCTGATGTAGTTTGGGGTAAAAAGTAGCCATTACTGTAGCATGCACAGAGAGTTCTGTCCTTGTTGTTGCTGCTGCTGGGTTTCCACAGGAAAAGGCTGTTGCTTGTTGTAAACTTGATGTGGGCTGGCTGTTTTGCCCCTAGCTAAAGCTCTTGTTTGGCCACTGTAAAAAGTAGATTTCTGCTGTTGGGTTAAAACACCCTGAGGCTTCACAGTTTCTGTATCTATCTTAATCTTTTATAGCACCTCATTAACGTTTAGACTGAAAAGGTACTCACCATCAAAGGTCAAGCGATGAGATGCTGCTGGACATCTGGGTGAAACGCAGAAATATGTAACCATGTGCGGTTCCAAAAGAGGACATTTGGGCTGATTTATTGGAGAGATGAATCAGTGGCATCCTAGGAGCACCAAATGCTAGGGCTGGAGATCATTGTGCTCTACTAGACAATGTCTTGAGCTCATTTAGTGAGGCATCCGGCAGATGTTGCAATAAGCTGCTCAATCACCTCCCACGGGTGTCTATCATACTTTGCCTATGGGGCTGGAAAGTTGGCAATAGAATATTATTGTAGCAGGATCTGCGGCTACCTGCTTGCAGGTCACGTGCAGATTTTCCCTTTTTTTTATTTGTGGGTTGGGTGCCACCCTTCACTTGTATAAAAGTTAATTACCTTACTCTGTGCACCACCCTTGATTGTGGGAGAATATGGTCTCTGATGAAGAATGGGTCAAGGAGAAAAGACTTGTACTTCCTCTCAAACCATGTTGTGCACTTTAACAGTTTCTATAAATTCACTGTACCACTTTTACATACAGTCTTAAGCGTAGGCAAGTCTCGTTTAGTTTTCTTGGTTTGAAAAAGAATCTCTATACGAAAGCTCTTCTCAAATTTGAGAGGAATGTTGTGTTGGTATGCTGCCCCAGTGCTTTCCGTTTGATATGCAGCGTTTCATCAGGTGGAGAACCCATTACAAGATACAGTTTCAATGGTTTCTCATCAAGGGAATCAACCCTATATGAGTGCTATGCAACATCCTCACCTTCTAAGCCTACAGGCTCTAAGTAGGGAGTCAGTGAATCTGCAGACAAGGTATCCTCTCAAACAAAGAGTTAGGATGGGTTGGCAATAGGGACATTGGTACTGGGAAAGAAGCTATCTTCTATGAAAAGGCCTTGTGACCGGTGATACAGCCTCTTCAAATGTAAGCTTTTGCTTTTCTGAAGGGGTGACCAAGAAGTGTGTTGTGCCTGCACCAAAATGTGACCTGTTCCCAGATCAGTAAAGATGGTCAAATGGTGAGCATCAGCAGAGGTGGCCTGGGCAGATTCAATTCTCTCTCCTTATATGCATGCTTCAGTTCAGACGTATTTGTGAAAGTTGATCCTTTTTGGTATTGAATACTTTTTTGAGTCTTCTTGGAGGTGTAGTTCGAAACTCTTCTGATGCTAAAGTTATTTTTTGATGCTGAACCTCTTTGGTGGGTAAGATAGGTGTCCACTCGAGGGTTCCTTAGATACCTCATCCCACTGCTTTAGAAGTGTTCCTTTGTGTGAAATTGAAACGCCAATCTTCGGAGGGATGGTCCTCAGCAAATTGCATGGCTGAATCCTGTTAAGAGTTGACCTGTCAGGTTGGTCCTCAATGCAGAATGTGGAAACCCATAATGTAGTCTTGGTTGTGGGTGCAGGTGGGAGAGGTGACCCTGGACCTTGCTCTCTAGAGATATGTGCACTCCAATACTGCTGATCTTCTGGGTTTCCAGATGGTTTCCCATAAGACTCAAAGCAGTCGTGTTCGGCAACAGTTATGGTGGCAGACTTTGTAGAACAATGGTGCAGTGTGTCCACCCTGTATCTCTTTGATGACAAATGGTATTTTTGAATTAAAGGCTGGATAAGTCTAACAGGCTCTTTCAACATGGTCCCTTGCTTGACAGAGGTTACAGATAGGTGTTGGCCTGGCCATAGGAATTTGTTGTTGCAAATGGGACAAAATGTATATGGAGTGTTTTCCATCACCTCCTCTCAAACAAGTCATCCTTATATGGCCTTGACCCTGGTTCCTGAACTCTATCTGGTGCTGGATACAGTGTGCTCGATGCCACAATGGAAGTTCTTGATGTACCCAGTCCCCAGGTGTACAAATATCCTTTCGATGTAAGCTGTTCATGAAGTATTCAATAACATTTCCAAATTCCATGGAAGAAAAGAACAATTGTGAGGTGAAGTCTGATTACTGGTGCATTTTGGGTTCAGGAGAGGTACCAAGAGTCACTACAAGACTGAAACTACTTCTTTGAAGAAAATTAAGCTGTATCGTTCCAAACCCAATGCTAGATTGAAGGGGTATGCAAGGCATGTGATCTACAGTAACAAATGCTGCAAACACACTTTTTAGGCGGGGGAGGGTGAAGTATCATGAATGTCAATTCACCAAAGGTCAGGGGTAGTAGAAATGTCATCACACACACCATTTGACCTTTAAGTTTATTCACACACACTTATACATACACACACACACTCTCTCATATGAACACACCATCGCCTGTACACATTCACACAACATACAGTTAAAATCAATTTTTACTTACCTCTGCTGCTAGGAAGGGTCATTTTCAACCTAATTATACTCCTTTTTTTATTAGACTAATAGTGAAATATTATTCACTATTAGTGTAATAAAAAGAATTGACAAAAAAAAAGGAGATTGGAGCCCCAATCGATGTACATAAGGACAAGCTGCCCCTGTACTATTGGCACTGATGGTGCTACCTCTGAGGCCAGGCGTCGCAAGTGGGAAGCCAGGGGTCACAAGTGGCAAGCCAGGGGTCGCAGCTACTACTCCTGGTGTTCCTTAAATGATGTCCATAGGAAGTATTCATCCAGCTCTTTTCTTTTTTCAGCACATTCTCCCCGTTCTTCCCACTTTCTTGCCACAGTTCTCTTTTTCCATTCGTATTTGCACAGCGCAGCACTGCCACTCCTAGGTTTATCTGGGCGCTGTGTGAGAAGGAGCAACCCTCGCTGTGAGTGCAACGGACCAAGTGGTTGTGTGCATGGGCTAATGAGGTAGAGTACAGGTGTCTTGAGAGAAGGTGGAAATTCAGTCGATGATTGATGCAGGCCAGTCCTTGATTACCCATATCTTTGTAGGCGTGTGTAAGGATCTTGAACTGGCATCTTTTCTGGATGGGGAGCCAGTGGAGCCCGGTGGAGATGCCGGGATAGAGAACGTTACGGTAGTCGAGGCGGCTGGTGACAAGGGGCGGTCTTTCTGGAGTTAACTGGGATCAATCTGAAGATTCTGAAGAGCTTGCAAAGAGTGCGAAAGCAGGAGGAGGCGATTGTGTTGATTTGTCGTTTCGTGGTCAGTTCAGTGTCGAGGATGATGCCTAGGTAGCGTGCATGGTCTGTGGATGTGGCTGTTTGTCAGAGTTCTGCTGGCCACCAGCTGTGGTCCCATATGGAGGTGTTCTTCCCGAAAATCAGGACTTCTGTCTTGTCAGAGTTGAGTTTAAGGCAGTTGTTTCTCATCCAGTTGGCTACATTAGTCATGGCGTTGCAGAAGTTGATTCTGGTGGTGGAGGGGTTTTCGGAGAGCAAGAGGATGAGTTGAGTGTCGATTGCGTAAGAAATTATGTTGAGGCATTTGGAACTGACGATGTCTGTGAGGGGGATCATGTAGGTGTTGAACAAGGTGGGGGTGAGGTATCATCCTTGGGGTAAGCCGCATGAGAAGTCATTGGGTTCGGAGGTGAAGGGGGCAGCGGGATGCTCTGTGTGCATCCTGTGAGGAAGGAAGCAATCCACTTGATTGTGTTTTGCTGAATGCCGATGTTGTAGAGTCTGTTGATGAGAGAGTGGTGGGGAAACAGTTTTGAAAGCAGCAGAGACGTCGAGGAGGATCAGGGCCATTGTGTCTCTGCAGGCGAAGAGGGTTCTGATGTCTTTAGTGGCTATCAGGGCCGTCTTAGTACTGTGGTTAGCACAGAATTGTGATTGGGAGGCGATTTTGTTCCAGGTATTCGGTAAGCTGTTTGTTGATGGTCGTCATGAATACTTTGGCCTGGTAGGGGAGAAGTGATATGTTTTTTAATAGACTTTCTCATTCCATTCCCTACCTTTCTCTCTCAGTGAGGTTGACAAGAAAAAATCATTTTTGTATTTTTGCTGCCTAATTATTTGGTACATGGTTAACATATTGTTTTTATATTATTCCACTGGCGCCTTTAACTAGTACGCTAACAGTCAGAGTGCTACTTTTGCAAATGTATAGGTAAGACATTTGTGAAGGTGCTAAAATGCTGCTCATACATTCAGGGCCCTCGTTAATAAGAAAATAACTCCTTGTAAACATTAAAGAACATTTTCTTTGTCTTGTCGAAAAAGAAGGTGCCCTTCTGATTATGTGAGAAATCTTTGCCATGATTTGACACCATTGTCTTTAGGATTCAGTTCAGGGATATACATGAAGTTCCTGTTTTATCTGGGTGATTGCCAGGTGGCTGGAACCCATCTTCTGAATGCAGTAACGGGTACTTTAGATAGAGACTCATGTGTACCCTTGGACAAGCAGTTGGTTAGAGGGTTTCTTAATAATGGTCTGCCTGTCTCTCCTCTATGATACCTTTTTAAGAATTTACTTCAATTTCACTTGACATAGCAGCATATATAAATCACACTTTAGTTATTATGGGTGTCTCAGCCTGCTTTTTAAACACTCTCACTTACAACGTGTAAGCAACTAAACAAGTATTAGCAATAGTGGTTTGACACAAAATCTAGAACAAATTGCGATACTGGAGTATTGGAAGCAACTGCAGCAGCAAGCTTTCAAATGTGTTTTGGAAGGCTGTATTTTGCATTCATGGCCCATATTGTGCTAGATCAAGTTAAATGCTTGAGTGTGAAGTAGTGTCTTTTACTATTCTCAGTCTGAACAATTCAGAATGAAAATGTCACTTACCCAGTGTACATCTGTTCGTGGCATCAGTCGCTGAGATTCACATGTTCTGCAATAGCTCGCCATCTGGTGTTGGGTCGGAGTGTTACAAGTTGTTTTTCTTCGAAGAAGTGTTTTCGAGTCACGGGACCGAGTGACTCCTCCTTCTGTGCTCATTGCGCATGGGCGTCGACTCCATCTTCGATTGTTTTCCCCGCAGAGGGTGAGGTAGGAGTTGTACTATAGTAATAGTGCCCGCGCAATGAAATGTGTAAGTATGTACCTATTAAAGGTTTAAATAATATATATACAAATGTACAAAATTGAAGGTAACTTCTGAACTGCTACAGGCTCCCGGGGAGGTGGGTGGGCACATGTGAATCTCAGCGACTGATGCCACGAACAGATGTACACTGGGTAAGTGACATTTTCAGTTCGATGGCATCTGTCGCTGTAGATACACATGTTCTGCATAGACTAGTAAGCAGTTATTTCCCCATAAGCGGTGGTTTAGCCTGTAGGAGTAGAAGTTGTCTGAAATAGAGTTCTTAATACAGCTTGACCTACTGTAGCTTGTTGTGCGGATAGCACATCTATACAGTAGTGTTTGGTGAATGTGTGAGGCGTAGACCATGTGGCTGCCTTACATATTTCATGCATTGGGATGTTTCCTAAAAAGGCCATTGAAGCACCCTTTTTCCTTGTTGAATGTGCCCTGGGAGTAATGGGCAGTTGTCTTTTTGCTTTAAGGTAGCAGATTTGGATGCATTTAACTATCCATCTGGCTATACCTTGTTTTGATATTGGGTTACCTGCATGAGGTTTTTGGAATGCAATAAATAGCTGTTTAGTCTTTCTGATGTTCTTTGTTCTGTCAATGTAGTACATTAATGCTCTTTTGACATCTAATGTATGTAGTGCTCTTTCAGCCACAGAATCTGGCTGTGGGAAAAAAACTGGTAGTTCTACCGTTTGATTTAGATGGAACGGTGAAATAACTTTTGGTAAAAATTTTGGATTAGGTCGTAGGACGACCTTATTTTTATGTATTTGTATAAAAGGTTCTTGTGTTGTGAACGCTTGAATTTCACTTACTCTTCTTAGAGATGTAATGGCGATGAGAAAGGCAACTTTCCAGGTTAGGAATTGTATTCCGCAAGAGTGCATGGGTTCGAAAGGTGGGCCCATGAGTCTTGTTAGGACCACGTTTAGGTTCTATGAAGGAACAGGTGGTGTTCTTGGTGGTATAATTCTTTTAAGACCTTCTATGAATGCTTTGATGACTGGTATCCTATACAAGGAAGTTGAATAGGTAGTCTGCAGGTATGCAGATATTGCTGCAAGGTGTATTTTAATAGAAGAGAAGGCTAGCTTTGCTTTTTGTAAATGGAGCAAGTAATTTACTATATGTTTTGGAGTTGCGTGTAGTGGTTGTATCTGATTATGATGGCAGTAACAAACAAATCTTTTCCACTTACTTGCGTAGCAGTGTCTAGTGGATGGCCTTCTGGCCTGCTTTATGACTTCCATACACTCTTGGCTAAGTTGTAAGTGTCCGAATTCTAGGATTTCAGGAGCCAGATTGCTAGATTCAGCGATGCTGGATCTGGGTGTCTGATCTGTTGGTTGTGTTGCGTTAACAGATCTGGTTTGTTGGGCAGTTTGATGTGGGGTACTACAGAAAGATCTAGCAGTGTTGTGTACCAGGGTTGTTTTGCCCACGTTGGTGCTATTAAAATGAGTTTGAGTTTGTTTTGACTCAATTTGTTTACTAGATAAGGAAGGAGAGGGAGAGGAGGAAAAGCGTAAGCAAATATTCCTGACCAGTTCATCCATAGGGCATTGCCTTGGGATTGCTTGTGTGGGAATCTGGACGCGAAGTTTTGGCATTTTGCGTTTTCTTTTGTTGCAAATAAGTCTATTTGAGGTGTTCCCCAGAGTGTGAAGTAGGTGTTCAGAATTTGTGGGTGGATTTCCCATTCGTGGACTTGCTGGTGATCTCGAGAGAGATTGTCTGCCAGTTGATTCTGGATCCCTGGAATAAACTGTGCTATTAGGCGAATTTGATGGTGGATTGCCCACTTCCATATGTTTTGAGCTAATAAGCTTAACTGCGTTGAATGTGTTCCTCCTTGTTTGTTTAGATAATACATCGTTGTCATGTTGTCTGTTTTGACAAGGATGTATTTGTGGGTTATGATTGGTTGGAAAGCTTTTAGTGCTTGAAAAACTGCTAATAATTCTAGATGATTTATATGCAGTTTTGTTTGATGTATGTTCCATTGTCCTCTTATGTTGTGTTGATTGAGATGTGCTCCCCACCCTGTCATGGAAGCATCTGTTGTTATTACGTACTGTGGCACTGGGTCTTGGAAAGGCCGCCCTTTGTTTAAATTTATACTGTTCCACCATAGAAGCGAGAGGTAAGTTTGGCGGTCTATTAACACCAGATCTAGAAGGTGACCCTGTGCTTGAGACCACTGTGAGGCTAGGCACTGTTGTAAGGGCCTCATGTGCAGTCTTGCGTTTGGGACAATGGCTATGCATGAGAACATCATGCCTAGGAGCTGTAGTATTGTTCTTGCTTGTATTGTTTGATTTGGAGACATGTGTTGAATGACTTTGTTGAAATTGTGAATTCTTTGTGGAGTTGGCGTTGCTACTCCTTTTGTCGTGTTTATTATGGCTCCTAGATATTGCTGTACTTTGCTTGGCTGAATGTTGGATTTTGCTAAGTTGACGGTGAACCCTAGTTTGTAGAGGGTTTGTATGACTTGATTTGTGTGGTTTGAGCATTGTGTGAGCGAACTGGTTTTGATTAGCCAGTCGTCTAGATACGGGAATACATGTATTTGCTGCCTTCTGATGTGTGCAGCAACTACTGCTAGGCATTTTGTGAATACTCTGGGAGCGGTTGTTAAACCAAAAGGCAATACTTTGAATTCGTAATGTATTCCTTTGAATACAAACCTTAGATATTTTCTGTGTGATTGATGTATTGGTATATGGAAATATGCGTCTTTGAGGTCTAGGGTTGTCATGTAGTTGTGTTTTTTGAGCAATGGTAACACTTCTTGTAGTGTGACCATGTGAAAATGGTCTGATTTGATGAATGTGTTTACTACTCTGAGGTCTAAAATTGGTCTCAGTGTTTTGTCCTTTTTTGGTATCAAGAAGTACAGAGAATAAACTCCTGTGTTTATTTGTGTGCTTGGTACTAATTCTATTGCATTTTTTTGCAGTAGTGCTTGAACTTCTATCTCTAGAAGCTGTGAATGGTGTTTTGATAAATTTTGTGATTTTGGTGGTATGTCTGGAGGGAATTGCAGGAATTCTATGCAATAACCATGTTGGATAATTGCTAGGACCCATGTGTCTGTAGTTATTTCCTCCCATGCTTCGTAATATTGACCTATCCTTCCCCCCACTGGTGTTGTGTGGGGGGGGTGAGTGACGTGTGAGTCACTGCTTGTTGGTAGTGGTTTTGGGGCTTTGAAATCTTCCTCTATTTCTAGGGAATTGCCCTCCTCTATACTGGCCCCGAAAGCCTCCCCTGTACTGTCCCTGGTAGGTGGACGGTGCGGACTGTGAGGTACTAGCTTGTGTGGCCTGACCCCGAAACCCTCCTCTAAAAGGTGTTTTGCGGAAGGTGGTATAAGATCCTCTGCTCTGCGGGGAGTAGAGTGCGCCAATGGCCTTGGCAGTGTCAGTGTCCTTTTTGAGCTTTTCTATGGCTGCGTCGACCTCCGGACCGAACAGAAGTTTTTCGTTTACTGGCATGTTAAGTACTGCCTGCTGAATTTCTGGCTTGAATCCAGACGTTCTGAGCCATGCGTGCCTACGGATGGTAACCGACGTATTAATGGTCCTTGCGGCTGTGTCTGCTGCATCCATAGAGGGGCGTATTTGATTGTTGGAAATGTTTTGACCCTCCTCAACAACCTGTTTTGCTCTTTTTTGTAGATCTTTTGGGAGATGTTCAATGAGATGCTGCATCTCATCCCAGTGGGCTCTGTCGTATCGCGCTAGCAGCGCTTGTGAGTTTGCGATGTGCCACTGGTTTGCTGCTTGGACAGCGACCCTCTTCCCGGCTGCATCGAACTTTCTGCTTTCTTTATCTGGGGGAGGTGCACCCCCAGAAGTGTGTGAATTTGCCCGTTTTCTGGCAGCCCCTACCACCACAGAATCTGGTGGCAGCTGAGAGGTGATGAATACAGGGTCCGTAGGAGGCGCCTTATACTTTTTGTCCACTCTAGGCGTTACTGCCCTACTTTTAACTGGCTCCTTGAAGATCTCCTTTGCATGGCGTAGCATGCCTGGGAGCATAGGCAGGCTTTGGTAGGAGCTGTGGGTGGAGGAGAGGGTGTTAAATAAAAAGTCATCCTCTACTTGTTCAGAGTGTAGTTCCACATTATGGAACTGTGCTGCTCTAGCCACCACTTGTGAATAGGCTGTGCTGTCCTCAGGTGGTGATGGCCTAGTTGGGTATGTGTCTGGGCTGTTATCAGACACTGGTGCATCGTACAAGTCCCACGCGTCTTGATCTTGGTCATCGTGGCTCATGGCGGTGTGAGCTGGCGAATGTGACGGGGTGTAAGTTGGCGAAGCCGGAGTTACAGGTGGAGGCGAGGGAGGAGGTGTTACCTTCTTTGCTGTTTGTTGCTGAGGAGCCTCTAGTGCTATAAACTGAAGTGTTCTCTTTCTTTTGACAGGTGGAAGGGTACTGATCTTCCCTGTCCCCTGCTGAATAAAGATACGCTTTTGCGTGTGATCCACTTCAGTGGATTGCAGTTCCTGTTCGAATCTGTGTTTTTTCATTTGTGAAGACATAGAATGTTCTTCAGTATAGGAGCCTGAAACTGGGTCTGTTGGTGCTTTTTTCGGCTCCGAAAACCCTGTTGTTTGTCTTTTCGGCTCCGAGGTAACCTTCCTCTTCTTTTGTGCCGAAAAATCTTGGCCTCTATGGTCTTCGGCGCCACTGTCTCGGCGTCGATCCGTGTCGACACCGAACTCTCGGTGTCGATGCTTCTCTTTAGCACTCTCTCGGTCCCGAGGAGGCTGCGTGCCGGTGTCTCGACCGGAGTCGGACGATCTCGACACTGAATGGGCCTTTTTCGGTGCCGATTGTTGGTCACCGGGAATTTGGGTTGAGCCATGGCCGGTTGGCAGTGGCGTCCCCTGGGCCTTTTTGCCTTTTTTAAGTTCTGATCTCGACGTCTTACTCACAGTTTTTGTATTGTCGAGTTCGTCGGAGTCTGAATCCTGGATGGAAAAGGATTCCTCCTGTTCCTCTTCTGTCTCGAACTGTCGATGCTCCTTTGGCGTGGACGCCATCTGCAGTCTTCTCGCTCGACGGTCGCGCAGAGTTTTTCGGGACCGGAACGCCCGACAGGCCTCACAGGAGTCTTCGCTGTGCTCGGGTGACAGGCACAGGTTACAGACCGAGTGTTGGTCCGTATAAGGATATTTGTTGTGGCATTCAGGGCAGAATCGAAACGGGGTCCGTTCCATCGGCGTTGTTCTCCACGCGGTCGGGCCGACTAGGCCCCGACGGTGTGCCGAAATCTACCCCGAAGGGCACCGAAGCGCTTTGATGTTCAATGCGTCGTCGTGTGTGTTTATCTCGAACCGGATCGCAACGATACCGTCGAAAATCTTCCGTTTTCAGCTATCTTTCCGTTCCGAAACTCGGAGCGACAGGAACACGTCCGAACCCGATGGCGGAAAGAAAACAATCGAAGATGGAGTCGACGCCCATGCGCAATGAGCACAGAAGGAGGAGTCACTCGGTCCCGTGACTCGAAAACACTTCTTCGAAGAAAAACAACTTGTAACACTCCGACCCAACACCAGATGGCGAGCTATTGCAGAACATGTGTATCTACAGCGACAGATGCCATCGAACTGATCCATTCAGATTGTGTACCCTATTAAGTGTTTCACAATAGTTATGGCATACTTCAGCTATTGCTTGTAAAAGCTAAATGGATCACTTTCTAATAGTTTTAAAATGTTTTCTCATCTAGAATGTTGTTTATGAATATGAAGCTTTTGTTTTAGCTCTTCTTCATTTGTCACCATTCATATTATCTCAGATATCTCTAAATGGAGAAGAAAGAAATTAAGGGCCTGATTTAGATCTTGGCGGTAAAGGTCCTGCAGTCGTTTTTGAACGAAAACCCGTCCGCTGCCAGGACAGTTATCCGCCGGACTTAGATGTTGGCTGTCCCACAGGCGAGTGCCCGCATTTGTCCCACCATCTCCGCCAAGAAACACCGCCCACGTCAACGGTACCGTAGGGAAACGTGGCTGTCGACGGGACTCCAGCCACCGTGCAGATTTGGATGTGCCTTACTGCCAAGCAAAAAGTGGTAGTCCACCCTCCATACCCGAGTTGGTGGATTGGGGGGAAAAATGAGGTACACTTTTTCTCTCAAATCCACTTTCACTTTTGACTGGACAAGACCTGCTGTTGCTGCTGCCACTGACACTTGGAGAAACCGCAACCCAAGTCTATCCCCCCCACCCCAAATCTCCCCTCCCACACCCACGGTCGACTGACTCGAAGGAGGGACATGCCAGGGTATGTTGGGTGAGCACTGCACATTATGTCGGGACCACTACAGGCATGTACAAATCACAGTAATGCTTTTTAAAATCACTGTGACATGCATATGTCTGGAACACGACTGGGTCGGACGTGGATGGGGACACACTGGCACGACACGCAATCGCACACATACACAACTGTTATTGTGGTGTCATCATTCATTGCCAAATGAATGGTGGCACGACAGTGAGGGTACGATCACATTTGTCAACTGTCCATGTGTGCGCATTGCAAGAGGACCTGTACTGGTAAGGTTGTGCTACCTGTTGTGTATGTGAGTCAGAATGTATATGTGTGTGTGTGTGTGTGTGTGTGTGTGTGTGTGTGTGTGTGTGTGTGTGTGTGTGTGTGTGTGTGTGTGTGTGTGTGTGTGTGTGAGATTTGATTTGATTGGATGGTTGAGGTGAAGGGAGCTGGTGTGGGCGATGTGGTTGTGTCTGTATGCATATCACTTGCATGTAGGATCAAGGCTGTGTATTTTGTGTCGGTGTGTACAACAGTCAGGTCAGTGTTGTGTGGCCGGCATTGTCATGATGTGTGTAGGTGTGCCTCGTTTGAGTGTGTTTGTGTAGTTGTGTTGGTTGTTGTAGTTGTGTCATGTGTGGATACAGTGTCAATAGTTAGTGTGTGTGTGTGTGTGTGTGTGTGTGTGTGTTGTGTCACAAATGTATGGCAATGGGTGTGTTTGGAATATGTGGGTTGTGAAGTGCTGGAATGGCAATGGATGATGGTGTGTATATGGTGTGTTGAATCATGTGTTGTGCAGGGGACATATATGGTTGAGGTACAGTGTGTGTGTGTGAGACTTACCTATATTCCATAGTTATTCCATTGTCCGTTGTCCTTTCAGTCCAGCGAGGGTCTCCCTCCGTCAGCAATCCGCCGGTATGACACCGGCAGCACAGCTGACACAGCTAAATCGCTAGGAAGGGCGCGCCGTCGTAGTGGTCTTCAGCTCACCAGCAATACATCTGAATACGGCATGCAAAACACCATTGACTTGATGGTGTTTTCTGGTTCGCTGCCGAAGAAGCTTGGTGGTAACACCATCAAGAACTAAATCAAGCCCTAACTTTTAGAGCAGTGAGAAAGTCAAACTGCAGAACCCAACTACTAATCAAAGAGTAGGAACTGGAAAAAGAAGGCAAGCTCTAGTAGGCCACTTTTAACTTTAACTCTTAATTTGATCAGCCTATTGCAGATTATAGTAAAGTCAATAGGACCTGGATTACAGAGGCTCCTGTGACCTTTGTGACCCAAAACATGAATCAAACAACTCGCATGCATCCGAAGCACAGTAGGTATCAGAGGAATGCATAGTTAAAAGCCTAGCATCTAAGGACATCTCTGCTCACTCTCAGAAAAGATTTTAAAAAAAAAAAAAGCGGGTGAGGTCCACAGGCTCTAACCCCACAACTTCACTTTAAAGTTGTGATTTTAACCAGAACTTTGCTTACTGCTGAAATAAGCCCACAAGTTATGACCATGGGCACACCCGCCCTGCATTTTCAAGGAGTAAAGAGAGCAACCCCTCTAGCACCTTGAAAATAAGTGCTTGGTGTTGGGACTAGTGCTAGGATCCCTGTTTAGTTTCAAACATTTGTAATTTGTAGCTTAGTTTCTTACATATATCAACTGTGAACCTACAGCCATCACAAACTTTTAATATAATCTGGGAATCTACTGGGCTCAAAAACTACCCGTAAAATAAAACTTGTATCTGCTGAGTCGGGTCCTAATTTATTCATTAATCTAAAACTTGTGTGTTTTACGATACAGATGTTGATTAGCAGGAAAGATCCGAAAGCCTTTTTATAATTCAGAACCTGAAGTTTGGAATTTATTCCCCATTCACTCAGAGGAGATAGAGTCTTCCCAAATAAAAACACACATATTGTTTTAAAACAAAAAAATGTTATGTTGAGAGTTAGTGATTTTATCTGTTCTACTAAATCTTAAAATATCACTCTTTCTGTTTTTCATGCTTGTCATCAAGGCTGCACATACCACGGAAATATTTGAGTATGGGCAACTTACATATTATAAATGAGTAAGCGCATAGCACTCTAGAAGTGTTCAAACATTTGATAATGATATAACAAAGCCTTAAAATGAAAGATAATACTTAGACCAACCTGTGAATACATGTTGATTCTTTGAAAAGACTTGGGTTCCAACTCAGATATATGACATCATAATACTGGCAGAGATCTTCCCAAGAAATCCAAAAAATTCCTGCAACACAAGAACACAGCTAGTTTGTCTTTCTAATATGTTGTTCTTGAAAATATACCCCATGCTGAATTGTTCAAACAGAAGCCAGATAAAGCCTTGAAAACGTTGCTGTAACAATTACTGCAATAGTTACTGTAGTAATCCGCGCAGATAGTTTCAATCATACACCAGTTTTATTCTTTACAATTGGGTAATAAGTAAGCAACCTCCAGGTGAGCCGAACAACAAAAACGGACTTTTCTTAGAATCCCTTCACACAACCCATTCCTTTATCATCAAGACAGGTATATCATAATTCAGAATGCTACACTACAGGTCATTTTCACACATACTAAATTAAGGTACCTGCAGTCGGATATACGCTCTCATGTAATCATTATGAACTGCAGTACAAATGTTGTATTATTACCATTGTCGATTTTCTGAGCTGTTTTTGGATCAAAGTTCAAAACTTTCTGTAACTCGGGGGTCCAGTTTTTCAGATCATTTTCACAGTATCGTCCCTTCCATCGTAAATGGCTCCAAGGATTTTTCAACTGAAGAAACCGCAGGCCCTATAAAAACAGAAAAGAGACGGCTGTTTAGAAATCAAAGCAACCTGAGTAACAGGGCTAATACAAAAGGGAATCAATCATTGGACCTTGTGGTACAAGAACATTTTTCCATTTAATGTACACAATACACAGCTCCCAGTGCATATAGCAATGTATCATAGGTCTCATCCCAGATAAACAAATATGTAACTTCCATGGCTCCAAGCAAAAGGTAAACATAGTGTCATAATCTAGAGGCAGTGTCACTCAAACATGACTTTGATGGCCAAAGGTCTAAGGGCCAAAAGTACATAAGTTTTTAGCTTTTGCTAACAGTCCGATTCGCAGAATCGGGCTGTTTGCGACCTCTAAAAACATTTTGGGATGTACGAAAGCCCTATTTGCGATTCAGTATCCTCTTACTGAATAGCAAATAAGGTCTACGATTCAGTATTAGGAAGGGGCGTGTTAAGGGTGCCCCCTTCCGTATAACGATTCGCAGTAGGATGTAAGAATGTTTTGCCACCGAAATGTGGTTGCAAAACATTCACAGGTTACCACCAATTTCGGACTAATGGTAACCCATTTGGCAAATGGGAAGGGGGTCCGAAGGGACCCCTTCCCCTTTGTGAATGTGGGTGACAACATTTTTTGAAAGCAGGCAGTGGTCCCATGTAGTCAAATGTGTGATCGAGAGGCATGAGACCAAGACACAATGTAGAATATAGCACGAACAGCCTTGAGAATTCACTTGATCGATGGTATGCAGTTCTAAATTGAATTCTCCCAACCACTGGGAGCAAAACTTAGGTTGTGAGAACCAATGAAATATAATTGTCTCCAAATTAACATCTAACACTCTCCACTATGTTCTGAAAGCCCAATTGGTGAAATCATCTCCACATAAGCCAGCTTTCCCTCTACATGACGGACATGCCTGGACAGCAGCACACCATAAGCTGCTATAGTTTTTGCTTGTACCTTGTATTCTCGGATATCCAGAACTGCATAAGCATGAGTAGGGACTAAGCCCCACTTCTCCCCCTCTTCTTCAGTCATCACTCCAGTAGCTGTTGTTATAAGGACATCACCTTTGTGAAATCTGTCGGAAACAATGAAATGTACACATGCAGTTATCTGGCTTGCCAAGCAAGTCAATTAATAATAAGCCTTACTTTACCACTGTATGCTACTCTCTTTCTCAATCTAAACCAAATACAACCTGCCAATAATACCGATGGACTAGATCTTTTCTCCGTAAGTTGTTGAGGCTGTGTAACCCTGCTTCACAGCAATTACTTGACATTATAGAATCACAGTCTAATCTCACTAACAGTTTCTATGAATGATGCAGACGCAAATCTTAGTTCATTAATTCACTATAAGATTGCAAACAACTAGATGTTCAGCAAACCTGGATTCTTTCAATACATTACAAAAGAATCTAAAATATAGTTGGATTTTTTTTCAAGAACATTTCATAACATTTTGAAAGTAAAAAGTAAAAGAAAAATGTGTGCTCATTTTTTTTCCACAAACGGCAAAATAAAAATCTTTTAATTCCATAATGTTATTTCTGAGCTATTGTAATTCGAGTCCAATTAGTCTCCTTGCTGACCCAATTTATTTCCAAGTTTTCCTGTGGATGCTCTTGCTTCATTGTGCACCCCAATTATTGGAGGCTTTTGAGGGTATGTAGGATAAAAAACACACTTTGGCACTGCCTTATTTCATGTACCTGTTCTAGGAAAAATATATAAAGTATCATTAGTTGTGCATCATTTGTATATTTTTAAGTAGCATAAAACTGAGGTGTGCGACAATTCATTCTGCTGGTACGATACTATTTAAAATGCTCACTAGCTACTTCTGGGGATAGACACACAGATCATGCATAGTGTCTGACCAGTTGTTTCCACCTAGGTTAACAACTTGAAAAAGGGGCTTTAGCAAACTGAACAAGAAAATGATCCAACCAGCATGCAAATTAATTTGATACTGCAGTGGTCATATGACCTGTGTCGAAGAGCAAATCAATAGAGTGACTCCTCTAGTTAGTTGTGATACACTGGTGGATTCCAAAACTTTTAAAGAATCAGAGGTTTTGTTGTGCAATTTGAAACTTACATGCTCCTATGACTGCTGTCACCTAGCTGTGTTACAAGTGGTTAAGACTGATAGAACACACAGAGTGAACCCTCATCCTAGAATTGCGGGTTACAGGCCTATTCCCTGCACCCGTCAATGAGAGGGCTACTGGCACTCATAGTAAAATCTAATCATCGTCTAATAGTTGTGAACATTCCCTTTCCAATTAGTGTTTTATATTTTTTGGCGATAACAGCATGAGTTGAACCTTTCAGGAAGTAAAGGGGCACAATCACTAGCAGGCAGCTTGCAGACTTTTAAGGGTCATTTCTAATTTGACTCAAAAATATTTTTTCTACTCCTCAGTACACTGTAGATTAATTAATGGGCTTGCAATCACTAGCTATTTGCCACCTATTCTCTCTTATATATGAACATACACACATAATCCATAACCTAAAAAACAGATAATGTGAAAAACATATGGTTTGAAAACGTATCTACATGACAACAACAGAATACAATGCAACAGAGTATGTAAAGTGCGTAGCTGCTTCCGTAGAAGCATCCCGTACGCTTAGGGGTAACTGCGGAACATACAAAGGCTAATCAAATCCCAGAGCAAAAAGTGTACGCATCAAAAAGAAAAGTCTTCAGTACTTTATAAAAAACTGGTTCGGAAGGAGCGAAACATAGGGTTGGCAGGGAATTCCAGAGTTTGGAGGTCAAAAAGGAAAAAGGAGCGACCTCCTTGCGGACCTTGGGCACACGTACAAGTTTTAGCGCATTGGAGTGCAATGATCTATCCTGCTGATAGGCAGACAATCTTCTTAAAAATAGAGTGCCTCTTTTCTCTCAGGCTCTATGGGCAAAGATTAGTGCTTTGAATTTAATGCAGCCAGTGTAGGCTACATAAGGAGGTCGAAATAGATGAACGGGCCAGGATCTTCAAAATGAAACATGCTGCTGAGTTTTGAATAATCTGCAGGCAGTGTAACAGATAAGATGGTAGACCCAGGTACAGGCTATTAGTGTAATCTAGCTTTGAAGTTTCCAAGGTATGAATGATGGTCTTACAATTCTCCTCAGGAATCAGATGGAGCATCTTCCTGAGAGATTTCAGCATAAGGAAACAGCTGGCTGAGACAGCTCTAAGCTGAGGACAGGTTAGAGTCGAATTTGAAGCTCAGACTTCTTACTACTGACCAAGGGAGGTTAGGGAGGCATAATGCCCAGCTCTGCAGGCCACCAGTTATAGGAGTCTGGATGATCAAAGAAGAGTATTTCTGTTTTGTCAGAATTCAAATTAAGACAATTAACGTTCATCCAACGGCCCTCAGGCACCTCAAAGGTGTTCAAAGTCCCCACATCCTTCCCCTGGACGGAAAGCATCAACTTGGAGTCATCACCTTCACACCCCACGCTTCAACAAGATTCACCAGGGGGGCCAGTTAGACATTAAAAAGAGTCAGGCTCAGGGCAGAGCTCTGAGGTATCCCACAGTCACGGGGTTTGGCGGAAGATGTAAAAAGGGGGGGGGGTAAATGTCTGAGATCCGTCTTCCAGATAGACTTGAGCTAGGCCCAGGCCAGCCTTTGGACACACACACTCCATAACCTTTGCGGAAGAATGGAGTGGGAGGACACCCATAGTTGTCTCTTCCTGATCCAGATTCACCTTAATGAATTCAGCGACCTCCAGATGGGCTGATTCGGTGCTGCAGCCTGCACGAAAGCCAGACTGCGTGTCCTGTAGCAGGTGATTCTGATCCAACAACTGGGAGAGTTGTCAATTGGCAAATTCCCCAACATTTTAGTTGCAGAAGGTAAAATAAAAATTGGTCTGAAGATGCTATGCACCTAGTGGTCCGCTTTAGCTTTCTTTAGTAATGGTAATAGTAGGGCCTGTCTCTAACTCTGCGGCACTACAGATGCCTCCAAAGAGGCGTTCATCAATTGAATCACATATGGAAGAGGTAGCCTACTTTGATATAATCCTGGGCACAGCTTTTTTAAGAGTAGAATATGAGTAAAAAGGCAGCAAATGCTTTATTAGAGGCACCAGCATAATCACTGAGCTTAGGATAAGATCATCAATAAGACTACTGCTTATGCAACTACTGGGGAGCCTGCAACTGGAAAGCCATTTGACCTGAGAGTTGAGAGATAAACTCCAGAATCTAAGCCACGACAATTGAAAGTGCAGTGCAGCTCCTCACTACAAAGACAGAATAAACACCAGAACTGCCTGTAATGTTCAGTAGTATAGGAAACAAACATTTGCAAAGCCAATAGTTCTCGCATATATGAGATCTATTGGCTTTGCCAATTTTTTTTGCCATGTTGCATAGCATCGCGGCCACTCTGCAGCATGGGTGGAAGTAAAGGGAAAAACACTATGATGCAGCCAGCACTGACTGAGTCATAGTGCTTTTATTTTTTTAATTTTTTTATTTCGACCCTGTAGCACAGAGGCCACGCTGCTGTGCAACATGGCTATAACAAAGCTACTAGATCTCATACTGGCTTTGCCAATGCTTCAATTTAATGTTGTGGCTAAGAGCAGTGCAGCCTGTGGGCAGCCGTCTGTGTCGATCTTCTGGAGTGTAACTGGTGTTCATTTAAAGCTCTCCAATACTTTTGCCATCAAATTTGCACTTTATAAAACTGCAATAAAAAATTTACAATTTTACATTGAAAATTAGCACCTGCTTGACGTCCCGAATCAACATCTTTGTAAATTGAAAACCAAAAAATACTGGTGTTCGATGCATACTACAGCATAAGCAAATTTCAGTGCTTTCAGTGCTTCATTTCTAACTTTATTAGTTATAAATCCAAGCAAGAAACAAATAAAAAGTGCCACAATCTGCAAGCGAGCAAAAAAGGGACATTAATAAAGCAATAAATCAGTGCATGGTCCATGATCTATCCAAGGGACAAAGGTAGGAAGAAGAAGAAAGTGGAACCGGCGTGCTGGCCAATGAGAAAGAAGGATATGAGAGTGACGTGGAGCCACCTAATGGTTAGTAATGGGCAGGTAAAAAAGTCCCTTATTAGATTTTTTTCTTTTGTTTTTTTAAAGAAACAATAAACGTTACAGCGACAGAGCATGTACTGTCTCAGGCAGTACCTAAGAAGACGGACCAGGTACGAACACTGCTGATCAAATCTGATAACAGTATGGCTTTTGTTGTGGCCCACTGGGAGGATTATGACATTACACTGGTGCTATCGTGATCGGTCCTCTCTTGATGCCACAAGACCTTATTTGAAAAAGAAATACATTTAAAAGGTCACCTTTAACTAACACATTTATCTTTTGTAGATAAGCATAAAGAATCTTGTTTGTACGGCATAGCCATCTATGACGCGTCTAGAGGTTCTGTTTGGCCAAATGCATAATAATGAAACATTATAAGACAACTTTTTCTCAGGCTTGTGTGTTAATGCTACAAAGCTTAGGAAGACTTCTGCTGTCCAAAGAGGTCTGAATTCATAGAACTGCAAATAAATGAAACAAAAGCCATTAGAGGACCTGTATTATCAATGGTTACCTTTGGTATAACATTCTGAAAGAGTTTTGCTTGTCAAAGCTCTGATTGTCTGAATGCATAGCAATTCGTTCGGGTATCCATCCAGTCAAGGCATGTAGGTCAATGTTCTGCAACACAAGAATAGTGAGTAAGCATAAAATACATCTTGCAGATGTGCATATTTTTGAAGGATATACAATCCTAACATTGAATACTAATGAAAATGTCACTTACCCAGTGTACATCTGTTCGTGGCATCAGTCGCTGAGATTCACATGGTATGCATGAGCTCGCCATCTGGTGTTGGGTCGGAGTGTTACAAGTTGTTTTTCTTCGAAGAAGTGTTTTCGAGTCACGGGACCGAGTGACTCCTCCTTCTGTGCTCATTGCGCATGGGCGTCGACTCCATCTTCGATTGTTTTCCCCGCAGAGGGTGAGGTAGGAGTTGTACTATAGTAATAGTGCCCGCGCAATGAAAAATGTAAGTATGTACCTATTAAAGGATTAAGTAATATATATACAAATGTACAAAATTGAAGGTAACTTCTGAACTGCTACAGGCTTCCGGGGAGGTGGGTGGGTCCATGTGAATCTCAGCGACTGATGCCACGAACAGATGTACACTGGGTAAGTGACATTTTCAGTTCGATGGCATCTGTCGCTGTAGATACACATGGTATGCATAGACTAGTAAGCAGTTAGTTCCCCATAAGCGGTGGTTTAGCCTGTAGGAGTAGAAGTTGTCTGAAATAGAGTTCTTAATACAGCTTGACCTACTGTAGCTTGTTGTGCGGATAGCACATCTATACAGTAGTGTTTGGTGAATGTGTGAGGCGTAGACCAAGTGGCTGCCTTACATATTTCCTGCATTGGGATGTTTCCTAAAAAGGCCATTGAAGCACCTCTTTTCCTTGTTGAATGTGCCCTGGGAGTAATGGGCAGTTGTCTTTTTGCTTTAAGGTAGCAGATTTGGATGCATTTAACTATCCATCTGGCTATACCTTGTTTTGATATTGGGTTACCTGCATGAGGTTTTTGGAATGCAATAAATAGCTGTTTAGTTTTTCTGATGTTCTTTGTTCTGTCAATGTAGTACATTAATGCTCTTTTGACATCTAATGTATGTAGTGCTCTTTCAGCCACAGAATCTGGCTGTGGGAAAAAAACTGGTAGTTTTACCGTTTGATTTAGATGGAATGGTGAAATAACTTTTGGTAAAAATTTTGGATTAGGTCGTAGGACGACCTTATTTTTATGTATTTGTATAAAAGGCTCTTGTGTTGTGAAAGCTTGAATTTCACTTACTCTTCTTAGAGATGTAATGGCGATGAGAAAGGCAACTTTCCAGGTTAGGAATTGTATGCCGCAAGAGTGCATGGGTTCGAAAGGTGGGCCCATGAGTCTTGTTAGAACCACGTTTAGGTTCCATGAAGGAACAGGTGGTGTTCTTGGTGGTATAATTCTTTTAAGCCCTTCTATGAATGCTTTGATAACTGGTATCCTATACAAGGAAGTTGAATAGGTAGTTTGCAGGTATGCAGATATTGCTGCAAGGTGTATTTTAATAGAAGAGAAGGCTAGCTTTGCTTTTTGTAAATGGAGCAAGTAATTTACTATATGTTTTGGAGTTGCATCTAGTGGTTGTATCTGATTATGATGGCAGTACCAAACAAATCTTTTCCACTTACTTGCGTAGCAGTGTCTAGTGGATGGCCTTCTGGCCTGCTTTATGACTTCCATACACTCTTGGCTAAGTTGTAAGTGTCCGAATTCTAGGATTTCAGGAGCCAGATTGCTAGATTCAGCGATGCTGGGTCCGGGTGTCTGATCTGTTGGTTGTGTTGCGTTAACAGATCTGGTTTGTTGGGCAGTTTGATGTGTGGTACTACAGACAGATCTAGCAGTGTTGTGTACCAGGGTTGTCTTGCCCACGTTGGTGCTATTAAAATGAGTTTGAGTTTGTTTTGACTCAATTTGTTTACTAGGTAAGGAAGGAGAGGGAGAGGAGGAAAAGCGTAAGCAAATATTCCTGACCAGTTCATCCATAGGGCATTGCCTTGGGATTGCTTGTGTGGGTATCTGGACGCGAAGTTTTGGCATTTTGCGTTCTCTTTTGTTGCAAATAAGTCTATTTGTGGTGTTCCCCAGAGTGTGAAGTAGGTGTTCAGAATCTGTGGGTGGATTTCCCATTCGTGGACTTGCTGGTGATCTCGAGAGAGATTGTCTGCCAGCTGATTCTGGATCCCCGGAATAAACTGTGCTATTAGACCAATTTGATGGTGGATTGCCCACTTCCATATTTTTTGAGCTAACAAGCTTAACTGCGTTGAATGTGTTCCTCCTTGTTTGTTTAGATAATACATCGTTGTCATGTTGTCTGTTTTGACAAGGATGTATTTGTGGGTTATGATTGGTTGGAAAGCTTTTAGTGCTTGAAAAACTGCTAATAATTCTAGATGATTTATATGCAGTTTTGTTTGATGTATGTTCCATTGTCCTCTTATGTTGTGTTGATTGAGATGTGCTCCCCACCCTGTCATGGAAGCATCTGTTGTTATTTCGTACTGTGGCACTGGGTCTTGGAAAGGCCGCCCTATGTTTAAATTTATACTGTTCCACCATAGAAGCGAGAGGTAAGTTTGGCGGTCTAGCAACACCAGATCTAGAAGGTGACCCTGTGCTTGAGACCACTGTGAGGCTAGGCACTGTTGTAAGGGCCTCATGTGCAGTCTTGCGTTTGGGACAATGGCTATGCATGAGGACATCATGCCTAGGAGCTGTAGTATTGTTCTTGCTTGTATTGTTTGGTTTGGAGACATGTGTTGAATGACTCTGTTGAAATTGTGGATCCTTTGTGGGGTTGGCGTTGCTACTCCTTTTGTCGTGTCTATTATGGCTCCTAGATATTGCTGTACTTTGCTTGGCAGAATGTTTGATTTTGCAAAGTTGACGGTGAACCCTAGTTTGTAGAGGGTTTGTATGACTTGATTTGTGTGGTTTGAGCATTGCGTGAGCGAGCTGGTTTTGATTAGCCAGTCGTCTAGATACGGGAACACATGTATTTGCTGCCTTCTGATGTGTGCAGCGACTACTGCTAGGCATTTTGTGAATACTCTTGGAGCGGTTGTTAAACCAAAAGGCAATACTTTGAATTGGTAATGTATTCCTTTGAATACAAACCTTAGATATTTCCTGTGTGATTGGTGTATTGGTATATGGAAATATGCGTCCTTGAGGTCTAGGGTTGTCATGTAGTTGTGTTTTTTGAGCAATGGTAACACTTCTTGTAGTGTGACCATGTGAAAGTGGTCTGATTTGATGAATGTGTTTACTACTCTGAGGTCTAGAATTGGTCTCAGTGTTTCGTCCTTTTTTGGTATCAAGAAGTACAGTGAATAAACTCCTGTGTTTATTTGTGTGCTTGGTACTAATTCTATTGCATTTTTTTGCAGTAGTGCTTGAACTTCTATCTCTAGAAGCTGTGAATGGTATTTTGATAAATTTTGTGATTTTGGTGGTATGTCTGGGGGGAATTGCAGGAATTCTATGCAATAACCATGTTGGATAATTGCTAGGACCCATGTGTCTGTAGTTATTTTGTCCCATGCTTCGTAATATTGACGTATCCTCCCCCCCACTGGTGTTGTGTGGGAGGGGTGAGTGACGTGTGAGTCACTGCTTGTTGGTAGTGGTTTTGGGGCTTTGAAATCTTCCTCTACTCCTAGGGAATTGCCCCCCTCTATACTGGCCCCGAAAACCTCCCCTGTACTGTCCCTGGTAGGTGGGCGGTGCGGACTGTGAGGTGCTAGCTTGTGTGGCCTGACCCCGAAACCCTCCTCTAAAAGGTGTTTTGCGGAAGGTGTTATAAGATCCTCTGCTCTGCGGGGAGTAGAGTGCGCCCATGGCCTTGGCAGTGTCAGTGTCCTTCTTGAGCTTTTCTATGGCTGTGTCGACCTCCGGACCGAACAGAAGTTTTTCGTTGACTGGCATGTTAAGCACTGCCTGCTGAATTTCTGGCTTGAATCCAGACGTTCTGAGCCATGCGTGCCTACGGATGGTAACCGACGTATTAATGGTCCTTGCGGCTGTGTCTGCTGCATCCATGGAGGAGCGTATTTGATTGTTGGAAATGTTTTGACCCTCCTCAACAACCTGTTTTGCTCTTTTTTGCAGATCTTTTGGGAGATGTTCAATGAGATGCTGCATCTCATCCCAGTGGGCTCTGTCGTATCGCGCTAGCAGCGCTTGTGAATTTGCGATGCGCCACTGGTTTGCTGCTTGGACAGCAACCCTCTTCCCGGCTGCATCGAACTTCCTGCTTTCTTTATCTGGGGGAGGTGCATCCCCAGAAGTGTGTGAATTTGCCCGTTTTCTGGCAGCCCCTACCACCACAGAATCTGGTGGCAGCTGAGAGGTGATGAATACAGGGTCCGTAGGAGGCGCCTTATACTTTTTGTCCACCCTAGGCGTCACTGCCCTACTTTTAACTGGCTCCTTGAAAATGTCCTTTGCATGGCGTAGCATGCCTGGGAGCATCGGCAGGCTTTGGTAGGAGCTGTGGGTTGAAGAGAGGGTGTTAAATAAAAAATCATCCTCTACTTGTTCCGAGTGGAGTTCCACATTATGGAATAGTGCTGCTCTAGCCACCACTTGTGAGTAGGCTGTGCTGTCTTCCGGTGGTGATGGCCTAGTTGGGTATGTGTCTGGGCTGTTATCAGACACTGGTGCGTCGTACAAGTCCCACGCATCCTGATCTTGGTCATCGTGGCTCATGGCGGTGTGAGCTGGTGAATGTGACGGGGTGTAAGTTGGCGAAGCCGGAGTTACAGGTGGAGGTGAGGGAGGAGGTGTTACCTTTTGTGCTGTTTGTTGCTGAGAAGTAAACTGAAGCGTTCTCTTTCGTTTGACAGGTGGAAGGGTACTGATCTTCCCAGTCCCCTGCTGAATAAAGATACGCTTTTGCGTATGATCCACGTCAGTGGATTGCAGTTCTTGTTCAAATCTATGTTTCTTCATTTGAGAAGACATAGAATGCTCTTCAGTATAGGAGCCAGAAACAGGGTCTGATGTCGCTTTTTTCGGCTCCGAAAACCCTGTTGATTGTTTTTTCGGCTCCGAGGTAACCTTCCTCCTTTTCTGTGCCGAAAATTCTTGGCCTCTATGGTCTTCGGCGCCACTGTCTCGGCGTCGATCCGTGTCGACACCGAACTCTCGGTGTCGATGCTTTTGTTTAGCACTCTCTCGGTCCCGAGGAGGCTGCGTGCCGGTGTCTCGACCGAAGTCGGACGATCTCGACACTGAATGGGCCTTTTTCGGTGCCGATTGTTGGTCACCGAGAATTTGGGTGGAGCCATGGCCGGTTGGCAGTGGCGTCCCCTGGGCCTTCTTTCCTTTCTTAAGTTCTGATCTCGACGTCTTACTCACAGTTTTTGTAGAGTCTAGCCCGTCGGAGTCTGAATCCTGGATGGAAAAGGATTCCTCCTGTTCCTCTTCTGTCTCGAACTGTCGACGCTCCTTTGGCGTGGACGCCATCTGCAGTCTTCTCGCTCGACGGTCGCGCAGAGTTTTTCGGGACCGGAACGCCCGACAGGCCTCACAGGATTCTTCGCTGTGCTCGGGTGACAGGCACAGGTTACAGACCGAGTGTAGGTCCGTATAAGGATATTTGTTGTGGCATTCGGGGCAGAATCGAAACGGGGTCCGTTCCATCGGCGTTGTTCTCCACGCGGTCGGGCCGACTAGGCCCCGACGGGGTGCCGAAATCTACCCCGAAGGGCACCGAAGCGCTTCGATGTTCAACGCGTCGTCGTATGTGTCTATCTCGAACCGGATCGCAACGATACCGTCGAAAATCTTCCGTTTTCAGCTATCTTTCCGTTCCGAAACTCGGAGCGACAGGAACACGTCCGAACCCGATGGCGGAAAGAAAACAATCGAAGATGGAGTCGACGCCCATGCGCAATGAGCACAGAAGGAGGAGTCACTCGGTCCCGTGACTCGAAAACACTTCTTCGAAGAAAAACAACTTGTAACACTCCGACCCAACACCAGATGGCGAGCTCATGCATACCATGTGTATCTACAGCGACAGATGCCATCGAACATGATGTTATTTCTAATCTCAACATGTACACTGTTACTTAAATGGAGATAAAAACAATAAATGCAGTGCCTTTCTTAACAGAGTTTCTTTACGCTTAAAGGGCACTGGAGCCCATTATCATGGGTCTATCAAGGTCCAATAGTCCACATCCAGTAAGAACACAACATACAAAGTTGTTGGTCTGTAATCAGAAGTGCTCTACTACCAATTTTCAGGAGTCTAAAACTTGAATAAGGGGGTTATGGGAAAAACTTTTCAGTGGCAGGTGCACTCAGTGGACTGCAACTGCTTAACTGGGCTAACTGGATTAGTGTACACCCTTTTGGAGGTAAAGCACACACATCATCAGGGCCACTGAAGGAAAAGCATAAATAAAAGAGGTGAGAAAACAATGGTCAGGCAGGGTGGTACAAGGGCTACAAGACATTAATCAGCCTAGATGGAGTGAAATAGCAAGTCATACCATGTAATATGTACTAAACATTACGATGGTACACATTGGAACCAGCCAGGAAGTTTATGAAGTGCTGCCACAGGTGATTATTCTAGTGTTCATATTACAGTCTTTAATGCCAAGATGTCAGCACATCCAGACACATCTTTTGATTTTTCCTTTGTTAAAGTCACCAGTATAATCTGCTTCCTTGATTCAAACGTTAAAGGAATATAAAAACTATTCAATTTATTTACAGAACTGCTACCTGACGTGTTTCTTAAAGAGGCACTCAGAAAATAACACTAACACAGGATGATGTCCTGAATATCTGAGTCTTAATACCAACATGTATAGTTATTCGTAAGGGATGCGACTGACACAAAGACTCATCTTGCATAATACCACTCCTCAAGCACCCCTTCCCTGGCAATGAAGAACAGCACTATAGCAGTAACCAGATGTTGTACAGTAACATCTTTGGATACCTCACACCCTAAAGAAACCAAAAGGGAAGGGGACCCCCTACTTGAATTCCCTATTTGGAAAGGGAAACAAACAGTGCTCAATTTTAATCAGGTATTTGTCAGGACTCTGCATGTAAACTCATCCTAGGGCACTGAGACATAACTGATGGGCTCACATTCATGATTAAACTAACTGTGCTTTGGCTAACAAGTTACATATTTGTAGGAAAGAGTTGCTTCAGTAAATAATGCTGCTAGGGGTGGGTAACGCACACACACTTTAAGAAAGGCACTGGTACCACTGCACAGTCTTCGAGGCCCGCCACAACTCTAAGTAGGTAAAACCACAGGTCTGAATCCCATTGCCTCATTGAAGCAATGATCTGTCATGTCTGTTCTCTCTTTTTTGTGCCCACACCTACCACTGTTTTATTCAATGGTGTGGGACAAGGAGGCAGGTCTGGCAGCTGCATTGCCAGATACAGATTTAGAAATCCAGCGAAAGCAGGTAGAAGCTCTCACATTAGCCCAAGGTCTGCAAGTAGTCTGTCCAGTCAACCTCTTTTTTCAATGAAACATAGTGCATGCATATTAGTAGACTATTATAAAGAGAGAACTACAATATAAAAACGCAAAGGTAAGACGGCGCTAGCCAAGCTACTCACACTACAAGTGGTAGAACTTGGGATCAATCCATCCCTAATTGCAAAGAAATGGCAAAATATAATGATTCTATTGGCACTTCTATAGTGCTGGGCAAACCTGTATAGGAATCAATGGATTTGTTATGCATTGTAATACAGCTAACATCGTGACAATGTCAGGTAAAGGGACAGAACTAAAGAGGTGGAAGTGGGCAGTACGTACAGCAGATGCGCTGGCACTTACCTCTCAAGAAAATGTTTGGGCTGAGGCATTTATTTCTACATTCAGTACTGTACACAGACCAAAGAGCATAACCAACTGAAGTAAAAAAACAAAAAAAAACATATTTTGTGCTTTGTATGTAATTCAAGTACTTCTTCATCTTTGAATTGTCTCTTCCACTTATTAGATGCCAGCCATTTGGCGACCCACTGGCGCTGTGTGCGTCCAACTAAAACAGTTGAAAATCAGGCACCACAGACTTCTTCCTCACAAAGGCAATTGGAGCTTTTTCATCAATACTCTATATTAGCTAAATCAAAACACAACACAGTCTTTTAAAGAACATTTGGGGTCCAAGGTGTATAGATAAAGTGATAGAGGAGGTGCAGGAGCATCATCATCTTTGATAAAGGTGCAAGTCACATTATTGATAGAGGACACAGCCTCCAAACATCCCCAGATCAGTGCAGTACTGCCTGTTAATGGTGCACATTTCTATAGATGTTGATGTCGTTACCTCCATGGTGTGTCCTCATTCTTAAAGTTTTGGTGTCACCTACAAGTGTAGTGGCACACATGGTTCTGTGAACCAGTTGTGTTTATCCAGCAGTCTCCAGAGGACTGGGCATTTCTTGCCCCAGTTAACGTTCAATTCTGAAAGGAGGCCAAAGGTGTCCCTGGACTCCACGGTTGGAGCTAGAACAAACTCTGGGTTGCATACGAAAGATAGGCTCATAGTGAAGAATGCTGTTCAGTATTCATAGTCTTCCCAAACAATGCTGCATACCTGTTGTGTTGTTCTCTCGCCCAAGCCCCTCCTGTATAACATAACACACTAATGGCCCCATCACACCGGTGAAAAGTGTGGGAAAGAGGGAGTAGCCCTGTTCAGTGACTCTTAACTGACCAGTGGGGAGATTTCACCAGCTTCATGCACAGTCTTGCACTGGATAAGTATACAGTAATTTGACCAAGTCAATGATTTTCTTCCCAAACCTCATTCTTTAGTGGGACGGAGGAGTAAACCCATCCCAAATGCGCAAACACCAAGCGCCTTGTCCATATCAAGTAAGGGTAATATGAGTTTGAGGCTAGCTTCAGGTACACTAGCCATCAAGAGAATCAGCTTGCACAAATTGCAAATGGTGCAAAAGCCTGGAATGGGACCATTCTGGTCCAGATACACTAGTGAATCCAATACCGCTAGGAAACATACTAGAAGGTTTTCTAATAAAGTTGTATCAATAAAGTTGTAGCATTGAGAGGGAGCAGTATGATGTTTTATCTAGAAACCACAGTCTGGATTAGGTAGCACCACAAATAATGACTCTCCCTAATAAAGCTGTGGTACTTTACTAGTCACCTTGCACCAAATTATGTAAGGTCAAACAGAGTAAATTATATAGTCAGCAACCATGGGATCAACAAGGTCTATAAAGTGGCAAAAGCTGAACAAGAATACTTTTGATGCCTGGAGCCTATCTTCCCGGTAGGTGTCTAACGGGATAGTGGATTTCAGTTAGGGTAATTAGTGAATCCAGCTTCTCTCTCAGAGTGAGTGCCAGCGTGGGTAATCCGGCTGCAGGATTGTAGAAATATATGTAAGATACAGACATCTAATTAATGTTTGGGTAGACAGCATTATATACAAGTATGATGCAATAGATGACAGTTGTTCATTCTGACTATATGCTGAATATCATTGTTGACAACATGCATAATAAAAATGCAACACTTACAGAATTTGAACCGGGAAAATCGTATCCTCCCATGACCTTCATGTACGCTTTCTCGATTAGAGACACCCAGAGTTCATTTCTGTTATTGGAATATGAGCAGAGAAGATCTCCGCTGTGGTCCACAGGTAGAAAATCATCGATTATCACCTGCACACAAAAATAACAAAATACCATTATTTAAATAAGATAATCTTCTTACTATCAGGAGACCTTAGTAAACGTCTGTGCTGCAAAACCTTTCCAATATTTCTGCACAGTGTAGTCATTTATTCACGTTTAAGAAACTTGAAGCAGAACAGAGTTGCATGCAGACAGTATGCTTTTTGCACAGTGATGATAGTACATCGGAAAAGGTTTTGGCAGTGATAATTTGACTGCTAAGCTTTCTAATTCACAATAAGTAAAACTTCACTTAACTTGCTTCAGTATGTTAGTAGCTAGCTTAGGATGACATTACAATAAAAGCAGATTTATGTTTAAACCCTTGTGTTACAGAAATGCCCTTATCTTGGCTTTTATGCAAGCAACTCTGCTCCAAAAAAGGACCATTTTATCTTTCGTTCCCAACTTCCCTTCACTTTCTGCCATAACATTTAGCCCCAGAAAACAGCCAGGTACCTCTAACCAAATACTGTGTCATCCTTTTCCTCCACAGATGAGTTCTTTCTCCATTGAAATACTGTCTTCACGTAAAATGTGCTAAGCTTTCAGCGTGTGATGATGTCACCTTATTGGCCTATTCTTTTTTCTGTATGTATAGAACATTACAAACTGCTCGCTGTCTGGAATTATCTATCTTTACCTTGTCAAACTGTACATACTAGGACCTTCCAATCCTTACATAAGTGCATAATGATCCACTTGTGTTTTCAGTCAGGTAACATGCACATTTTCTTACGCTAATATTAAATTATGGGATTTGATACAAAATAACTGCTGCCATATGGAATAAACTCTTCAGCTACAATCCTTTCAAACTGTGTCCTTCCTTCAGGATTGTATGCCATGTTGCTGTGCATACGTAAACATTAGTGACATCTTTGCTACATTAGGTCTGGTGAAATCAGCATAAAGTCTCCCACGGCCTGGAACATCTGACATTGGAAGTTTTTGAAAATGAAAGATAATGAACTTTGGTTGCTTTGTTGACTGCGTTAAGAGCAGCATAAGGTACAAACTGACTCTCTGAAAATCTGACAGATTTTACACTTTTCAGATAAAACGTTAGAGATCAAACCTTGCTGACAGAGCACATCTCTCCAGAAACTGGGGCATGGTACCAGACTGAGAGACTGGGCGCAGAATGTATTGATTCAAGAGGAATTTTGAAAATACCTTCAAAATGAGAAGGCAGACTATCTAAAGGCCAATTTTGTACTTGTGAAGTATGTTGTAAGGCTATCAATGCAAAATAATCTGAAGCTCACTGAACCGTATAGCAGAGTTTATTGCCAACAAAAAGGAAATGACCCACTTCAAATGGCTCTATGAGAAGAAATTCACAAAGGAAGAGGCAAAGCGTTCCAACAGCTTGTACACTAAAAAGTTCACAACTAGTTTTAAATCTTAATAAGTAGCAGGATGTTTACCTGGATGGAGTGTCTCACAATAAAGAAAACGTATTCAAGTAGGTTGTAATGGCAGACAACTAGTGCTTAAATCAATTAACGTTGTCACCAGTATGGGACAAATGTAAAACAAAAGTCGAAACATAAAACCATAGTCCGTTGAATCTGCAGTGTTTCATAGTACATTCTATATCACTAAGGACTATTGTACGATCAGCAGAAATGCGCATAGGATACTTTCCCCCTAGAAACAGGATCTCAAGTTTAGCAAAAGAGGGAGGGGTGAAGAATCACCTTCCCTGCTGTATTCAAAGATTTGAGGCTCGATGTAGCAACAGAAAGTTTTGTTGAAATCAGCAGTTGTTCTCTGAAGCATGACTGATGAGGTCAAACTAGTGATATTAAAATTATACTGCAGTTGCAGGGTGTTTAGAACTTTATAAAAATCAAATAAAATTGAATAAATTTCTGTTTTAGGAATGTAAATTCAGTGTTTTTTTCTGTAGTGAAAAAAATCTCCACGGTACACTGAAATCTTTGAAGGTACAAATTAGATTTACCAGACCGATCTCCTATTCTTTTTGATTGATACATTTATTTTAGTAAGAATTCTTGTGCCCAAAGAGCCATTGAGTATGCACATGAAAATATAAATAAAAATAAAATAAAGAATAAAAATGTGGAACCTAAAATACCCCAGAGGTCTTAACAAACCATTTCCACATTCATATAATTTCACAGCCAATCAACGTACATATAGAAGCTGAAAGACAGGACATTAAAAATACAATTCATGAATATGCTTAGAAGACTGTAAATTTATGTGTGTCCCAATTTATTTCAATATTTAGAAAGCTGGCATCTTGTGCACTTCAAGTAGCCAGTATTAAACACATGGGCACCCGATAAAGTTGTAATATATGTCACACAGTTAAAAGGTGAAATGTGTATAGCATAAATGAAGTGGCTTCATGAATTTCATATTTGTTGGCACAGGCTTTCCTGTAACGTTTTTATGAAAAAAAAATTCTATTTACAGACTGCACCTCAACTGAATACGTTATCAAAACAGTCACATTTAAAAGTTTACCTTTCGAGGTACTCCATTGAGGTGAAGTTTAACCATATACTTTCCACAGGGATTGTATTCTGGCTCCCCTTTTTTATTCTGAGGGTAAATTATGCTACAAAAAAGGAAAAAGGTTATTTTTTTACAAAAGTGGTCAAAGTTTTGGTAAGTTCAATTATACCAGAATCCACCGATTTTGTGGCTCATCTTGCGAATAATGTTGGTCCTGACGTGACCTCCAACTTTAGTAACAAAGCCTATATGAAATTTTCCAAAAACCATGGGGAGGCAAGTCATTTCTGAATCAGGGAGGACGTTTTGCTCACCTTCTTGAAGTTGGCCTTGAAAACAGCTGCCACCCTTCAAGGAGAATGACAGAGTGGCATTCTGTTTTAAGTGCACACAGTATAGCATGAATTTTAAAGGCTGATGACAATGTCAAAGCTAATGAACTTTCATAATTGCTTTGGTAAGGAAAGATGAGGGTTGTTCGGAGAATTTGTTTAGGCTGAACAGAAACAGGGTACAACCCTATAAAAAAAATAAAAAAAATTATGATCTTACAAACATTCTTTTGTGTTGCATTATGTGCCAAAAGCCAATCAATTTCCTTTGTCTCACCCTAAGATGCAAACTCCTTCTGTGTTCAACGCCAAGAATGCTGCTCCCAGAACAATAATTGCAGGTGTGCCACCACTAGCGCAGCACTAGTCTAACATTCACCACCAGAGGCTCTGACAACGGAGCCAATGCGAGGTTATTTGCCATCTGTTAAAACTAACCCCGTTTAAGCACTGTCCGGAGAACTTGTTGCCACAAAAGGAAACTGAGTTCTTGGAAGGTAGATAGCTAGACTAACTGTGTCAAATCACATGACATCACGCTACAGCTCTCATAAGGAAAACAAGGCACAGGACAAAAGTGACTGTGCAAAGGCTTCCATCCACCTGTTAGAAACAGAGAAACTAAGACGTTTCAACTCTCTATAAAGATATTGCATTTAAAGGTCATACAAAGCATGGGTGTAATTTAATTAAAGAGTCCTCTCTTCAACACTGAGGTTTCAACTAAGAATACAACACACAGCACATTACTTTTTTCCTCCAAATTGTGAAAGGTGCAGGAAGGGGTAATGTTGGTGACATTTTTACAGCTAGTGTTGTAACTGATTTTAAATAAATCTTTAGTGTTGGTATTAGAGACTGGGGCCCTCATTACGACTTTGGCGGTCTTTTTCAAAGACCGCCGATGCCGCGGGCGTCATCATACTGCCAGTGCTGGCGGTATGATTGCCGCCCTATTAGGATTTTTCCACTGGGCCAGTGGACGAAAACAGCGTTTCCGCCCGCTGGCCCAGTGGAAAACTCACCACAACATTGAATCAGGCTCGTAATCGATCCAGCGGCAATGTTGATGTGCGTCGGGCAGCACCCGTCGCGCATTTCACTGCCTGTAATTCGGGTAGTGAAATACGCGATGGGGCTGTGCATGGAGTGCCCTGCGCTGCCCATGCCAAGTGCATGGGCCCGCCGACACCCCCATTGTGCCAGCCTTTTCATGGCTGTGTTTACCGCCATGGAAAGACTTGCAGATGGGAATTACAACTGCAGGGCCTGCCAGGCTGCAGGCTGGCTGCAGCCTGGTGGTGTCGGCGGTATGACTGTGGCGGATCAGCCAGGATCATAATAGGGCGGTCAGACCACTCTGTCTGCAGCAGTCTGCCCGCCAGCCTCGTAATGAGGGCCTGGGTCTCTATATTACAGATGGGGTCCCTTGACCAGGTTATTCCTTGTCTCTACTAATTCAACATGTGAATGTGCACTTCACTGACTACGATCTCTGTGCCTGAACAGTTTAGCCAACCTCTCTCTCCAAGCACACGTCTGAAGCTACACTTAGCAATATTAACATCCCATCAACAAATACATCTTCAGTGGACACTCTATTTCCTAATGCAATTTTACATAGAGTTTATTCATATATTTCTAGTTCGAAATAGCTTGGATGTATTTATATATTTATTGCATGTAATGTGAAATAAGTGCCACAGTCTGGTCTGTGGGTGCTGCATTCAACTAGTAGGGAAACGAAGATACAACAATCAAAGGTGATAATGGACATACTGCAGATCAGGGAAGAGAACAAGTTGCACTGAGATAAATGCATATCAATCAGAAGTGAAATGTAATTATCAAACTTGCAAAAAGGAAAGGAAGCTGGATGACAGAACCAGAATTCAAATTTCAGAAATGCTAGCATTTGAGAAGTAGCACTGAGAAGTGAGGTCCAGGGCAACATGCAGACACAAGACAAGCAGAGCCGAAGGTAGGGGCAAGGTAGAGAGTGAAGGGGTAGACTGTGAATGCTGGAAAGAGAGGGAGCTCAGAAGTAGAATGGAGGTGGAGCAAATTAGTTTAAAGGTAGAAATAGAACAATGCTTGCTGCGTGAGCAGGGATAAATTTAGGCTTGGTCTAATAAGTCTATCTACATTTGAAAATACCTGCCCTTATGCCACCCCAATATATTGAGGTAAGTATTCCATGGAGGGAATCCTAATGTAGAGAAAAGGTGTGGTCACTCATGCTTCTATAAACAAACACCCAGGAGTGATGCATAAGTCTGACATAATGGGGAGCACAATTGAGAACCCATGTAATATGTAGACATAAAAGCATCTAACAATGCTGGCCATATATATGCATAATGTCCTATCCAGCAACAGTTGTGAGTAGACATTTGAATACTTTTTACAGAAATATTAAAAGTGGTGGCCGCAGATTCCAGCTAGAGCCAGTAGGACATTTAAAGATGGCACTTTCCCATCTCATAACTGAATAAGCGATATAGGAAGAATCACCCATAGTGCGTTCCATGGATTTTTCAAGCCCTTTTTGTAAAAGAGAGCAATGTTTCTATATTTTTGAGAGTGGCAGTGAATAATACGAGAATGGCACCCACCACTCCCCATAAGAATTAAGAATTAATATAAAGAATGAGTACATAATGAAATGGTTGAGGATTCATTATCTCATACAATAACCACCGTCATCTTTTGAGAAACAACTGTAATAATTTTGTTAATATAATCAGAAGCGATTTTCCCATAAGCAGCAGAGAATAATTCAAATATGGCACCTGTCGATCGCCATAAGTGTTCATGCACAAGTCACTGCAACGTGGCAGCAGCCTTGACATTTCTAAATGGCATTCTTGGTGCTAACTTGCACTATGCCATTATGCCATTACCAACACACTGAGGAAATCGGGCAAGAAGGGGACTTTGCATTATTCTAATAATGTCTGAGAGAGATGTACATAGCAAGTCTTAAATACCGTCAGAAACGCATACATTTTCACAGACCAATAATTGCAATTGTGAGAGAAGAGGACAAAACCTATAAACACCAAAAGTTCCTGTAGGCATGCTGTTCTTTGCTTGCGAGAAGAGTGGCACCAAGTTCAGTAAGAAATCATTGCACAGGTTGAATCATCAGTGGTATCTGTACAAGAACAGCATTTTATACACAGCAGCCACTGACAGAATTACTTTCCTTGTTTTGTGGGGCACAGTTTGCATAACAATTGTGGCAGCCAAGTAAAATGTAGGCCAACATCTCACTTAGTGGACCGTCACTTCCAAATAGTCCAGAATATTTTTTCAATAGGTAATTAGGCTATTGAAAACAGGACAGCTCAGCATTTTAACATTGCTAAATGTGTCCTTTGATGACGTACACTGGAATATAGCACATAGGTGTTACATTTTATGTCCATCACAAAACTGCTGCAGGGGAAGCCATAAAGGTTGTGCATTTTGTTAACATTAAAATACATAGACAAGTTCTAGGATGCGCCCATGTTCAATTCAAAGTATAACTACCTTCCTAAGCAATACAATGTACCTTATGATATTTATGAGTGATACCATAATGTTAGCAGATTCATTTTTAGATGTAAAAATCTTGCTAAGTTACATGATAGAGTTTACATTGCAGCAGAGTTTATGCCAACTAGTTCAGATGATATAAAAAGGCTGTACTGTGGACTCATGTCACCACATAATCCGCATGTATTAATATATATATATATATATATATATATATATATATATAGGTCTTGTGAGAAACAAGACCATGATTAAATGGAGGGAAAAAAAAACGCATTTAGCACTAGCTCACAATTTCATTATTTATGGCAAAAAATAAATGCATTTATGTCATGGAAGTGAAAATAGAAAATGAATGTGGTCAAATAACACACCATTTAGAACCGCACGAATAAATGTACATTTTTCCCACTTATTATAACAGTGCAAAGGTCAACTTTGAGTTTAGTACCACAGCACAGTAAAATTCACATGAGAAAATTTTTTATTCCCTCACAAACTGCATGAAACAATGACTTTACACAAGGAAACAACTCTCCTAATAGTCCGAAGGTCTCTTCAAAGTAATTTTACTATACTGCATTCATTTCACCCCATGCATCCTAGTTTTGGATTACCATCTTTTTTAAAACAAGGAAACATGAAACAATAGAGCTGGCATTAACCATATATGCAGATTTGCAGAGCATAGTAAGCTATTGATTACCTCTGGATGGAGGGGCATTCTGACTGACTGCAGGCTTCGCCTCTTTAATCCTGGCCTCTCCTAACACTGAACCATGGCAATAAATAGCATATTAGGCTCTGTACAATTGCATATATACATATTTTTCTGGCAATACAAAAGTGGAATGTTAAGCCCATTTTCAATTTAAAAAATACATAATTTGGCATAGAAGTTATCACTTGCCTGGTAATCAGCTTTTTGTTGTATCTTCTTTCATAGGCTGCACTGATAGCTAGGGATGCCACAAATGAACAATCTGATACAATCGTCTGAAAGTCAAATGAAAACATTACAACACCCATTGTGGAAACCTAATTTTGTCTCAAAATGTGTGCTTGAATGTCTGTACTAAGGTTTGGTGACATATGCGAACAAAGCATTGGCAAAGCAGCAAAGCCATTAGGGCTTGGCTTTGCTACCAGGTGATGACCTGTTGGCTTTGCCAATGTTTTTCTCCCACAGATGGCCACCAAGCATGCACATATGGCAGGATTTCGTAATGGATTTTATGTTTTTTTTTGTTTTGTTTTTTTAAACCCATTGAAAGATGGCCACCATGTATGTACAAGAACACTGGCCATCTCGGAATAGTCTCTAAAAAAAAAAAAAAAAATACATTACAAGATGGCTGCTGTGCATACGCATTCACAGTGGCCATTTATTTTGTCAATGCTTCTGATTCAATTCACAGTGCTGAGTAGCAGGCAGAAGGTGGCAGTGGACCACACACTGAACAGCAAAGAGGTAAAACAGTTGAGAGGTTACCACAGGGGAACATTTAAAGCCCTATGCTACCTTCCATGAAATGCCATAACTTTAAGGGTAGGCCATCCAGCCAACGGCAACTCTCCTTTCACCATCATCACCCCCTAACCCCCTGCCACCCAAAAAAAAAACATACCAGCCAATTGCCGGGCTCGAGGGGGATGCGTACCCCTAGCTGTAACAAGTTTGACATCAGTGTTTGCAACAAAAGCTGCCTGAGTCTATTAACTTAGAGCAGGAGCAGAGAAAGAGCATGTTTAATCCTTAGGATGTGAACACTAACAATGAAACAGAACCAATACAGATGGCAATAGGTCTTGCAATAGAAGTTACATAAATGTTCAAAAGTTACTTCTTTCATTAAATTGTAAATTACTGTTTCTAGCGATGCCTGAATAGAGAAATCACTGTCCTAACCTCTCGTTTTAAAACTTTAGTAATTTATCCAGCTGCTTCGTTAAAGCTTTTTAGCAATGACCATACTTATGAACCGTAAAGGACAATGTTCATCCACAATTTTGAGAAAGGACAAACCTTTAAAACGCATAGGAGATGCCAATAAGACAACCTGCACATTTATATCAAACCAATCATTGTTTTATTTTCTTCACACCATTTAAGAGTTCTTTAGTATCACCATCTGAACTAAAGAGAACATAAAAGTGATTTAATTAGGGTGACAATGTTTTATGGTAGGACTTGCAGGCCCATATGATCATCTACTCTTTAATATATTAAAATATATTTAGAAAATGCAAATGTTGCTATGTTGTAATGAAGGTTATCAAATGGCAGTATGGGAGTGGGGTTTATCGCCCTTCTTCTCAGCTTTCTTTCCACTGTGACACCTACAGCAAACTTTTCTTATCTTATATTATTGGCTAAACCAACTCTTATTCAGCTATTTCAATGCATGTAAATGGAAACGCTGCTGGGGGCAGGAGTCACTGCTCCTCCATAACATCACTGGCTCACCTTTTACATGAAAGTTCCAAACACATGATTATTTCTATTTTATATACCTTTTTAAAAGTAAGTGTTTGCCATTCCAGAAGTGGTGAACTGAAACATAAACCAAAACACTGCAGCTTGCTTCCAACATATACACAATTATTCTAACAATTCCTGATCACACTATCTCGATTGCTTTCACCATTTGCTCAGGTTTTAGGCCATATTGAATGGAAGTAATCCCACTATGCTCTCCCATGTCTTGGCTTATTTCCAGGGCACCTCGCCTTGGAGACCGTCTTGTCTGCACAGCACAACTGCCATGCCCATAAGCCATTCATTCATGGATGGAGCAGCTCTTGATCCCCAATAACAAGCAATGTCCCTTTTGGCCACCACCATGCTTCAGAGAACCACTTTTCATGCCTCCCACCCTCATTCCATTCTAACATTACTCATAGAGGTGGATCTTTGTTAGATTCAAAGAACAGTTCTATTTCTTCAAGAATTCTAGCAACTAAATACTAACAGTAAAAAGTCCCAGATTTCTTGTCAATACCTCTGTAACACAAGTACAATGTGTTTTGAACAATCTAAGCTTATCAAAAACAAAGTCAGCCCATTATGTTACCCCCCCCTTTCCTCAAGTGCAACCACCAAACACTGACTCACAATTCACAGCCAAATACATCCCAGAGTTGCTAAACGCTATAAGGGCTCCACAAAACCTCCTCAGATTAACTTAAATTTCATTCAAGGTTGCTCAGACTGTTGACCTTACACAGCACAGAAAAAAGTACCTCCTTATACAACAGTACACCTTAAGCAAGGCTTCTGCCAATCTTCTACCCATGCCTAACCCTGGCTATGCCACCAGGTTCATGCAAAAATCTGGCAGAGCTACAAATTTAAAGCAATTAAATCCAACTTGTAACACAAATTACAATCATCAAAGTAATCTGATCTAAAACATAAACACTGAAACTCATCTTCAGCCTACCTTCACCCAAGTCTTAAATTTATCAGAATTGGATTGTTGTGTATGTACTGTATTCTGGCACTCTATTGTCCATTTCGTTTTAACCCATCCCAAACAAGACTGCCAAACTGCTTTTTATCTTCCAACCTCCATGCATAAGGTTACACTACACATGCTACAAAGAATCTTTATTAGTAACGAGTAAAGGCACAAACCTAATTCAGAATTATTCACAACAAGGACCTTTCCTACTCCAGAACAGAAGGCAAAGTTGTTTACTTGTCATTCTAGTTGCTCATGGTTTGGTATTGTCAAAAACACTAAATTTATTTGCCTAGGAGTAGAATCTCAAACCACATTTTCTACAAGAAGTATCTCTTTAAAAGCCAAAACAGCAATGCCTATCCAAGCTCTTATAATACAGAAAACATACACACACACATGCACAAATAGGCTAGGTTTAAATAACAAACTGCAAAACAAAAGTCTGCTATTTTAAACACTTTGCCAAAACTGGACTCTGCAACTTTAATGGTACAATGTTCTTGCAGCATCTCACAATGCTGTACAGTGCAAGCTAGCCACAGCTCATCTTTCATGCAAGGATACCTTAACACTTCCCAGTCCATTTAGCTAAGAGAGGGATGACGAAATATTAAGGAAGTGTACAGCCCAGATTGAGACCTCTCAGCAAGAGCAAGAACATGATCACGAATTCAAAAGAGCACAATTAAAAGTAAAGCCATAGGAGAGGAAACATTGGTCAAATAATAACTTATAGTACTGTTCATGTAAACAACAAAACAAACTATTAAAATAAGCTTACTTGCTTAATGCTGAAACTTGAGACAGTATAGATCATGGTAGGGTTGTTACTTATATCATCTGGTCGTACCCATCTGGAAAACATGACTTTCTGTTTTGGCGACAATGCCAATTTCCCCAATTTATCTCTGTGGTAAAAAAAAAAAAGAGTTACAGGTGATTTGACAATAAATGTTAGCTTTTGATATATTCTACAGAAGCATTTCAATCATTTCCTAAATTATTGTTGATCAAGTCTGTGAGGCCAGCAGTCAAGACCAAGGCTGACTCCCTCATTTTCACATAAAATTAATAATTTATTTCACTAATGTCCTCAGTTGTTTCAGTCACTAACACAAATTACCTTTTCCAAAACAGACAGTGGAAGTGACTTACCAAGGTGTGCTCCAACAGAAAAAGTTCAAAGAGGCTCATGTCATATGTGAGATTTTTCTTTTCCGGTCAATATCACTTTTGCATTCAAGGATTTTTTATTTTTGTAATTTTCATATTACAAACAACACTACTTGGGTCAGGATGAATTTCAAGTTTATTAACTCACTGCATTGCCACAGCGAAGCAATGAATACAATATCCATAAAAACTTAAACAACAATACAGATTAAATGTAAGGTGACTAGATCTCATCAGAAAAATATGGCAGAAGTGAAAGATTTAATTAAAAAAAAACCTTTTAAGCAAGTACAACCTACTTTTCCATTCTAATAACAAACAGGACAAATTATAACATTGATAAGTCCCTATTCACGGCAGGCTATGATGTGATTTTAAGTGTAGGAACCAAAGGTATATTTAGCTATAAAAACATGGAGGTACCAAAGAAACCAGACAAGTGTACACTTACGAATATGGTACAGGAAATGCAAATCGCTCCCTCAGATCAACTGCCATAAAAGGGACATATTCAACACCATTAATCTTTGACGTCCTCCTGAAAAGCATAAGATATACACATAGTTATTCAGGTATAGAATAACCTTTTAACATACAAAATTACAAAATTACTGGAGTAAAAAATTCATTATTTCCCAACTTTAGCTTGTGTATGTCTGTGCGGGGTGTCAGAAGTGACTGATGCGTTTTGCTCTACGAACCATTGTTCAATGTGCTCTGGTGTGTGATTTCTCCCCCCTCCCCATCCCCAAATTATACTTGATAGCGCTACCAGGAGTAGTTGCGTAATTATCTGTAATTCCACATCAGAGAGTAATGCGAAATTACCAAAATTACTCCAACTTAATTGAAATTCCTTTCAGACCTAGTAGTGTTAGTGCTCATGGGTGTCACACAGGTCCCTGCAGTTCAGAGAGGCCCACCAAATTTTCATGGGGCCCCTATTCATCCGAAACCAAAAGTAACTGCTGGCAGTAAGTAAATGCTGGCAGTAAGTTGTGCCAAATGCTGGCAGTAAGTTGTGGGGAAACCCTATCGAAAGGCCTCATTTAGTGAGCCAGAAAGGCTACTCGCGCTTGCTACTGATCTTCTGCTGCCTTCGACTCCTTCCTCTTTCTTTCCGTCTACAGGAGTGCAGTACATGTTTGATCTACAGTGGAGTATAAAATATAATTTGCCCCCTACAATAAACCCCTAATAACTTTAGGCTGCGTATGCATTCTTCCCATCTTTTATATTTATCAAGAATGTGTAAACATAACATAAGGGCTAACATAAGATGGATTTGATCTTAACCTTCCTAGAATCCCACATAAATGCTCCCAAGATTCAACTGACGATTAATGTCTCTCACATACATTAGAGTAAAAAAAACTAACATTAGTTACACACAATTCCATTTGAAATCAACAAATCGAAGACTAAATGCACAGTTAGGAGTTGGCTGCATAAAACATTGTGTTGTGTTGATAATTTTATTTTCTGTATTTTCAGGGACCTTTTGTTCTCCCCCTGTTCACTTGTCTACTGAAATCAAACCTCTGTTATGATGGCAGATTTACAACAGTAACTGCTAACAATATAATGGGAAACTTAAAGGCACCCTTTCAGGAGTACCACATGTGAGTATTATCTTTGGATAACTTGTATATCCTATTAGCTAACAACTATCATTGTCATTCCTATGAATCAATGTACAATGCAGAAATTAAAAACCGATTCCTCAACTTTTATACTGTACCAGGCAGATTCAAGTCCTCCCCACCCCCCGCCTTACCGTAGCACCTCAATCTCCTCTGTTGTATACTTTGGGCGTGAAGGTTCTGTACTGTTAGCTGCTCGGACTGGCTGTTGTTTATCATTTAATGAAAAATCGGGTCCTAGTGGAAAGTAGGTTCTGGTGGGCTGAACCGGCTGATTTGAAGGCGGCTTCTCTTTAGAAGGCTTGGCCATAGATCCCTTCAACGACTCTGCTCTAGTGGAACAAAACAAATGTACATTTAGGTTAATTGAGCGTTTTTCATATTCACAAGGTTTGCCTGGATCCACAAAATTTAGGAAAACAGTGAACACTAGTACTGTCTTTCACTTTTTTCTTTTGGCCCACAGTTCAAGTTATCAACCTGTAAAATACTTTTATATCCCCTTCTAGTGTGACCTAAAATCAACAGTGTGATTACCTGTGTGCCTTATAACATCTTTATAATTTTGCAATGTGGAACTAACTGTGGATTAAACAAATAAGTGTGCCATGTTTTCAACTGAAAGTGGGTTGAATAAAAAAAAAAAACTAAAGCTTCTAACAAAAAAACTATCTGAGAGAAAGTTTACTGATCTGTAACTGAAAAGACAATTTTACTCACCCATTATAACCTCAATACTGTAAGTCAATATGGGCCCTTCTACTTCCAGCTTGAGAATCGTGAACAATCTGAATGAGAATGTAAAGGGCGTCTGAACCACTAAATAAGGTACACAATTCCAGGGCATCCAGTACATTCCTTCTAGGTTACCATGACCCTGCATCCCCTGTCAACCATTTGTACCTTCCTCCCCAAAGGTGTCATGTTGGGTGTCCCGTGGATCCTCTGAAACCATTCCCAAAAATTATTATTTGTTTTTGTTAGCTAGACCTGGGTGTTTCTCTGGAAACCAACCCCCCCCCCCCCACCTATCCACACATACAAGGCCCAGCGGGTAGGGTGCCTCTACCCTGCCCCTTATTTCCTATTTGGTTTTATTTCCCACGATTTGGGGACCAGGTCCCCAAGTCCTTAGATGAGGCCACAACTTTTCCTTCAGGTTGCGACCAGCCAAGCACAATGCGAGGTTGAGCTCACGGATCTGTAGCAGATTTGCTGTGGATACTCTGCAGTGTGAAATATCTATATTTTCTAACTTGAATTTCTCAAAAACGATTGCATATATGTTTATACACAAACATACACACACATACATATTATATGCCTATAAAAATACTACACAGTGGTAGTCGCCACTTCGTAGTCTAGTTATGACCAAATTTCTACAGGAAACTGATTTTTTGGTTTGCTCATAACTTCGGCACAGTTTGACAAATCTTCACAAACTTTTCCACAAAACGATTAAGCCAACTCAGCTGATTCATCAAAAGTTTCAGGATGGTCTGTTAAGTGGGGGGGGGGGGGGTCAGAAAAACAGGGGGCCCCGAAATGCATTTTCCCTATGCAATTTTCCATAGGAAACTTGAACAGCGCTGCAGCCAAAATAGATGATCTACTTTACCCAGAAAGGGTGCTTTTTTCAGAATTTGGTCTACATCCCAGGAGTTAAAATTTCTCTTTTACTATCTTTTATCAACGTTGGTATCTTTCCCAATCCCACTGACGCGTTTCGACAACTAGTCTTTTTCAAAGTGGACGATTTCAAAATGGAGGAGTCCTGTTTTTTGCTTGATATTTATGCTTTTTCGCCATTGAAGGGCATTAAAGGAGCTGTGGTACAATGTATTCCTGCTAGAGTCAATTGCTAGACATATGTTAATTGTTGCGGTTTAAATCTCATAGGAATGAATTCCATTACTTCATCAATCTGACACCTCACATAGGCTCAGTGCTTGTATTCTGAACAGTTCATTTTAATCAGTGTCACTACAGATTTCCATCAAATTTCCTCCTTCCTCCGAGTCGTAATTGTATTTCTCATCATTCATTATGCCAGCGATTTCATCCTCTGCTCTCCCGCTTGTGATTAAAACATGTATTTTATGATTTCAACAATTAAATTATTCCTGCTGTAAAACATTGGGCTGCATCAACACCAAAAGATACATGACGAAAGTACCAGCTCAGTATTTTACTGAGTGAGACTGATCCTAGCACTTTCCTCCACGGAGTTAGTCACAAGGTGTACATGAAAATCCATAACTTTCCAGGTTATTGTAGTCTTCCAGTGTTAGTACACCTGCTAAGGTTATTATTGTGGTGGAGTCAGATGTGTAGAGACTAAGGCCCTCATTACGAGTTTGGCGGTCTTTGAGCAAGACCACCAAAACCATGGAAAATCCCGCCACCATCCCGCCAGTGTTGGCGGCACAGTGACCACCGTATTAGGAGTTACAAACACCAAGCTGATGAAACACAGCCAGGAATCACTGCCAGTGCCACTGACAGCGAAAGAGAGACTGTCCGCCTGCCGGGTCCACCACACCAACACCATACCGGCCGCCATATTATGAGTCAGATTACAGGACAGTGTAACATGCACGGTGGGAAACCACTGGCGGCGCGTACCGCAGCGGGCTAGAAAATCACCGCCAATAGAAGGCAACACCATATTGAACAGTTCGAATACCCCACACCTGAAACACATACACACACCTGTTCACTGCACCATAAAACACAACCCCCTCAAACACTTGTGAATACTACCACAACCCAGAGATACACAACTCACGAGCCACTGCACATTGACCACTGAAAACACATGGTGCACGCACCCCCACAACATGTCACGCCACAAGCACCCACTCTTAATCGACAATGAACTGCGGGTCATAGTGGATGAGATCGTCAAAGTAGAGCCACAACTCATGGGAGCACAAGTCCAGCAAACATCAATGGGCAGGAAAACCAAGCTATGGCAGAGGATCGTCAACAGGGTTAACTCAGTCGGCAGCTACCCACGCACAAGGGAGGACATCAGAAAGAGTTGGAAGACCTCAGACGGAAGGTCCTTTCCATGGCATCCAGGCATAACATCACCCTCAACAAGACAGGTGGTGGACCCCACCTCCTCCCCTTGACCTGACAACCTGGGAGGAGAAGATCTTGGACATCATGCATCCTGAGGGCCTGACAGGAATCACTGGAGGGATTGATACTGGTAAGGAACCTACACCCCCGAGCACTAACCACTCCAGTCCTGCATGCCTCCCAAGCACTTACCACTCCACATCATATCACAAACCACAAGAATGCACGGCCCCACTATCACCCTACCTTCCTACTCTGCATGCCACACCATCCCTCTCCCACCATCCACACACCCACCCTGCACAATGCACGCTAAACCTTCACTATCCCCTCAACTATCACTCCCACAATCCATCACTAGGCATGCCGGATCTGAGTCCCACTCACATCTCACAATGGTGCACCTACATGGACATTCATCCCACATCCCACTCAGACTGCTAGCCAACACCACCTCATTACCTATGCCAATTACAGCAATGTCAAACATCAAACCCACAACTACAATTGATATGACAAGCATGGCCCAAAGGCCATTCACCATGCAGTGTCAGCATTGTTGCAAATGTCATTGCCATCCCTGAGTAACGATTCCACCCACTGCAAGCGGCGCACCATGACACTACAAAGTCATTTCCACGTACTAACTCTCACCCTTTCCATCCACGGCTAACCCTGCAACTGCCATCCAGCAGGGGATGCCAGGGTCAGACAGCCCTCCCCCAGGATGAAGGCCCCAGTGGATGTCTGGAGGACGACAAATTGCCTGGGCGATCTGGGGAGGACTGGCCAGTCCACCTCCAGCAGCCCCAACCTAGACACCCCAGACTCACCCTCCTGTGTGGCTACAACACCACAGCTAGCCCCTTGTCACCAAAACTGTGCCTCAGGGACCACTCAATTATAGGTGTGCCCCACAGTACAGGGGCCTGAGTGAAGGGCACCCGCCCCAGAAAATGAAGGCCTTGGTGCTACTGGGAGTGGGCACACTGTGCCAGGGACACCGGCACAGAGGGCCAGGGCTAGTGGGAGGGGATCTGTGGTCCAAGGGAAGGGGCAGCAACAACATCAGACTGGCCAGGAGGCCCTCATCCAAGTCCTGGGTGCATACCACGAAACCCAGGACACCATGTCCCAGATCCTCACTACCCTGCAGAGGACCCAGGAGGCCATGCAGCAGTGGCAGACCCACAATGCCACCATGGCCTCCCTAGCAGGGGTGCTGACGGAACATACCTCAATCCTGCGTCAGTCCACCTCCTATTAGCAGGCCCCTACCATTAGCCAGATCACATCTGAGCCCTCTACGTCAGCCGCAACCAGTGGAATGGAGGCCCTGCCACAGGACACCAGCACCCCATCCCATCCCATGTAGCTGAGGAGCCCACACGCAAGAATGGATGCCCAACCAGACATCCAGCCTCCACTGATGCCAAGACCAAGACCACCGCCAGGAAGTGAGCCACTTCAGAACATACCCCTTGTGTGTCACAGCGACACCCTGTTGACTGTCCACTGTCATAACACCTTTTTACATGGCCATCATGCTAGAGAACGACTCCCCACAGGTGTGCTAAGTACTCTGATGATCTGATCTGATGATCCCACTCACCGTGACCCCAGTCATCAGCACTTGTATTATAAAAATAAACACCTTTGAGCACAGTTTCTGTCTACGTCTTTATCTACCATGAGTACAAAATATACAGCCGTCACATTTGTAACAGGAAGACCATTGACCTACCAATTTATGTGACAGTGCCAGAAGGGGGATCATTCATTTACAAGTTCTGAAATACAGTTAACAGCACCACATCTAAAGTAATGGGATCACTATATACCCACAACCTACGTCTCGTAGCAGCCCTAAACATGACAGACATTGCTGCTGGTTACATTGCATGGCTTTGACACATACCTGTATGTCAGTGGAAGTATTGTTGTGTCAGATCTGCACTGGAATCAGCTGCATCCTCGTCATCCTCCACGTCATCACTCCCATGTCGCCTTCAACAGCCACTGGCACAGCTGCACCCTCCTCTGCATCCAGTAATGGGATGTGACGTCTGAGAGCCAGATTGTGTAACATGCAGCACGCTACAATGATCTGGCACACTTTTGCTGGACTGTACAGTAGGGCCCCTCCAGTAAGGTGCAGGCACCTGAATCTGGCTTTCAGCACTCCAGAGGTGCGTTGAATTACCCGTCAGGTCCTACCATGGGCCTCATTGAAATGGTTTTCTGCTGCTGTAGTCGGATGCCTGAGAGGTGTCAGTAGCCATTGCAGGTGGGGATCACCTGTCACCTGTGTGCACAGAGGTAATAGGCATTTCGAAAACTGTAGGTAGATCTGGAAGGTGGTGAAGAGTGTGCAGAATACAGAGGCACACACATGACACGATACATAACGATGAGCCAGGCACGATCCCTTTGCAGTGGTGCCATCAGGTGTGGGATGCTGCTGTTCTGAAGTATGTAGGCATCATGCGCTGACCCTGGAAACCAGGCAGTCACTTGAATGATGTAGAGGTCTGCGAGACATACCACCTAAACATTGGATGAGTAGAAGTTTTTACTGTTCCTAAACACCTGCTCACTCCTCCTGAGTGGCACCAGGGCAATGTGGGTCCCATCAATAGCCCCGATCACATGTGGCACACGTGCTACAGTGCAGAAGGCTGCTTTCACAGTGGGCAGATTGTCTCGTTGGGGGATATATGCCAATATGTTTCGGTAGGGCACATAGGACGTTCTTCAAGACGTTACTGAACATGAGCTGGGACATTCCGGCAGCCCAGCCCACTGTCATTTGAAAGGACACTGAGGCAAGGAAGTGGCGGACTGCCAACAGCTGTACTGTGGGTGTGATGGCATTGGGCTAACGAATACCAGACCGCAGATCCGGCTCCAACAGCCTCACAAGCTCCATGATGGTCTGACGGTTGAGCCGATAGCACTGGATGGCATGCCTCTCTTCAAAAGGTGGCAAGATCGACCAGGGGCCTGTATACAGGGGCATTCCTCACCATTGTTCTTCCACCGTACCTGGGAATAGGAGGGAGTGGCAATCATTATGTGCATAAGGACTGTGTGGACGCAGTGGAGCTGTGCACAGGTCACTATTAAACATCCGTGACGCAGCTCATAAGACCCCTCTGTACACATTGTAGAAATAAAATGTCAGTCGCCTGTCCTGCATGCACAGGACAGATGGAAATGAGAGAATCCTGCCGGTGTAAGACGTCATGGCGGGAGGCGGTCGCAACTGATGTGCAACTCCTCATTGGTTAACATGGTTGCCTATGGGAGGCATGAGCCAATGACAATCACTGCCTGCGGTGACGGTAATGTCCGCGGCGGCCGTGACCGCCATTTCATGTGCTTATGTTTACTTGACTCCTGGCACTCGTGCTGAGAAGACCTCCACTGCGTATGCTGCTGTGTTCTGCCACTGGTAGCCAAGACGCCATGTGCTGCAGGGGACAGGGCCTCAGCCTTCTCACGGGAAGAACTTGAGAAGCTTGTGGAGGGTGTCCTACCCCTGTATAGCCAGTTGTATGGGGCACCAGGGCAGCAGGTGAGGGCACTATAATTGTACTGTCTGAGTCAACGAATGTGGATGGGGGCTTTGGGATGAGGATGAGTGACTTAAGGAAGGATGCTGAGGGCTGTGAGGACAACTGGAAGGTTGTTGAAATATGCACATGTTCAGGGGATGTGTTGTGTCCAATTCAGTCCCTAAGATGCCACGCTACATGACTGTCTCCTTTTCTCCGTGTTATCCATGCAGGCGAGCGCCCACCAGAAGAAGGGGATCTGGCGTGCCATCGCCAAGCAAGTGCGGACCTTTGGGGTCCATGCCCGGCAGAGCACTCACTGAAGGAAGCGGTGGGAGGACCTGAGACGCTGGGTGACGAAGACCGGTGAGGCCCAGCTGGGGATGTTCTCCCAACGAGGGAGGGGTCCCCCTCGGACACTGACTCCCCTTATGTCCCGCATTTTGCCAGTACCCTGAGATGGATGGGCGCTTGAGAGCAGCACAGAAGCCTCAAAGGGGTGAGTTTACATTCGTACTTAGGTTATGTGGTGTGTGATAGGTGCAGCCTGTGAAGGCTGTGAGATGGTGCTAGGTAGCTACTGTCTGACTAGGCTTGGGATACATAGAGGCTGGAGGTACTACATACATGTGTTCATATGCCGTGCAGGGTGTGAGTTGAGGTTGACTTTACTGCCAAGTGGCCTCAATGACACAGCAACTGTGTAGTAGATGAGCAGGGTCTTTGATGTGGACAGGGTTCCTGTTTCTGGAGTTCACACGCATTTTACTCCCAACTATCCAATCAGTGATGCTGGGGCAATATCCTTATCTGCTGCCTGCTGGCACGTGGTGTAAGTGTAGTCTGCGAAGTCTGAGGTTTCACATCATACAGCTATAAGTGCTTGGGTTATGTGGCTGTGTAAGTATGCCTCCAAACTCCTGTAGAGTATTAAGTTTGGGTCTACTGATTGCTATGAGCCAATGGGGTGGGTCAGGCATGTGTTCAGGGTATGGCTTTCATCCTGTACAGGATACATTGTGTGTCAGCATGAGTGAAACTCATGTGCATGACTGAGGTGCCACACATGGGCTGTCATTGCAGTGGCATGTGAGTGTGAAGGCATGGCATGTAATGTAATGACATGGCACTAGAGTATATTGTAGTGACTTATGTGTGGCAGTTGTCCTGGCAATGACCACTTGCTCCCGGTTTCTCTTTTTCATACCCTGTCGCTCACTGTCCCACCCTCCCTCCCTATCCTCCCCGGTCTTTGTGTGCAACAGCATCATCTGGCGAAGGAGAAGGGGCATCGGCGAGTGGGAAAGCCGCATCCCATGGGACTCAGAAGGCTGATACCAGTGGAGCCGAGGGGACAAGTGGGACGGAGGGCGAGTGGAGCACCACGGGGGAGACAGGAACATGTACACCTTCTTTGATTCTTCCTCCGATGGTGACTCCCTGGTGGTGGCGGAACCTTCAGGCCCTATGCTTGCACCATCCATGTCCACCACCCCCCTACCAGCACCGCCCTCCCTGTAGCTCCCCACCCAGTTGCCCGTGCCCGCTCACCCAGAAGGGTGGGCATCGCCTTCGCCGCAGGCACCTCTGCCCCTTCCCCAGTCATCCCTTCTGCCCTCAATGAGGAGGCTATTGACCTCCTGAGGTCCATCTCTGTTGGGCAGACAGCCATTGTGAATGCCATCCAGGGACTGGCATCCCAGATGCAACAGTCAAATGCGTTCCTGGAAGGCATTCACGGTGCCCTGTCTGCCCTTCAGAGATCGTTTCAGGCTCTGGCCTCCTCATTGACGGCAGCCAGAGTTCCTTCTTCTTTCGTCCCCCCCTCCAACTACCTGTTCCCACTTCCACATACCTGTTCCATTTCCCATCCAAAGCACACTTTCATTCCAGCATGCATCCCCTCCAACAGACCCAGAGCGCACGGACCATCACATGCACCACAAACGTCACCACCGCCATGCACACACCCAGCAGACAGACGAACACACAACAACATCCACTCCCTACAGTGTCTCCCCCACCTCCTCCCCTCTCAGTCACTTCATCACTCACATATGCAGACACCACAACATCAGTCCCAGGTCCCGACACATTTGCCGACACTGCCACCATCACCACAACAGTAGACCCCCATACATGCACCCCATACACCACATTCTCAAGCACCACAACAGTCAACACAACCACATGCAGCACATCCACCCTACCTGCACACACCACTCCAATATTCACTCACACATCCCCCCTGCCATCTACCTGTGTCTCATCCACTCCTCCACCCAGTACACCTTTACACCCACACTCATACAGCCAACATACACCCAGCATACACCTATCATACACCCAAGCACCAGCACCCATACCACATCCACACCTGTCAACCATCCCTTCTCCCTCCACTCCCAAACGCCTAACCCATCACCTACCCGCTGCCCCTAAGATTCCTGCATGAGATGAGTTTTCTCTGTTTCCGTCTCCAGGTCCAATCCCTGCTCCCCCCAGACGCCCTCCTACCCTTCCCAGACCCCTGCCTTCCACCACCCTGTCCTCCTCTGGGCTGAGCCATGCCCCACTGTCAGCAGTGCTGCCACAACAAGCACACCAGCCCCTCACACCTCCAGCCCTGGTAGCACCCCATCTGGGTACCCTGCTGTGGTGGCCTCCACCGCCGTCCCACCTTAGAGGGAAGGAAAAGGAGTCCCACCAAAAGCAGGACAGTAAGTGGGGAAGCCTAATAAGAGGAGGATGGACTCCCCCCCCATACAACCCCTGATCGCACATCCCCCTTCATCACCCCCCCATCCCTGAGGTGCCTGCATGCCCCATTGATGCCCCTGCCCTGTGGAGGTCTGCACATTGCAGTCAGCAGTCAAGTTGGGCAGTTCTCACATGCCCAGTGTGCCCAGGACATTTGGACAATGATGCACTGGCCCATGTGGCATTTTGTATATAGTTATTATGATGGCATTTTTTATATTTCCTACTATATTTATCTAGAACGACACAGTGTGTGTCAATGCTACATAGCTTGTCCTGGCCTTCCTTGCAAATGTATGTATGGTGACTGTGCGTTTATGTGTGTGCTAGGATGGGGTACTTACGGCTGGTGTCTATTTCGGCGTCGCTTTTCCTGGATGTCAATGACCAGCAGGAGCACTGGAAAGACTTGCAATTTGTGTGCCATGGCGCCTACAGATGTGCCGGTGTTCCAGAAGGTGGGTGCTTCCTTTTATGTTGTTCGTTTCCGCCATGGTTTTTGCAGCGGTTAGACCACCCCGGAAGTCCTTGTGGTTGTTCAGGCTCGTAATACGGTGGGTTGAAACTATCTACTGCCAGCCAGAAGAGGCCTTCCGCCGGCAACAGCGGTCCATCCACAATGGCGGTTCCGACGGAAACTTGACTGTGTTCTGCAGGTGCCTTCCCAGTACTCGTAATATGGTGGTCTATGCCGCCAGGCCCGCGTCGGTGCGACCGACATCTCCACTGCAGCGGTCCATTGTCCGCCAAACTCGCAATGAGGGCATTATAGACTATAGACTATGTTTATACAACAGGAAGGGAAATAGGCAGTCTCTCTTTGCATGGATAAATAGTCAAGTTAAAGTTGTAGACCAATGTCCCCTCTATTTATTTATGCAGCGTGTCATGTGAACACTGCACTCTCAATTGCCACTAGGAACAAGCCATAGAGAAGAAGGAAAGGAGTTCATGGGCAAATTATCCCACGATGGATCTTCAAAGTCATCATGAAAGTATAACGCTTTTTCTGTATCAAAGGGGCTTGAAGTGCAAAGTGTCTACCTTCCTTGTATGCTAAAGTGGTCACACACTCGTTCACCAATGCCTACCCAATAGGATCAATGGTTTGCCCAAAGCTCCTGAACCAATACTTAACTGAACTTGTGACTCCAGTCTCAGCGTCAAGCCTAAAGAAGGATGTATTGTTTTTCTATTAAGGCAACACTGTAAAAGTTAGCACTGAGGGGGAGGTGTTTTTATCAAACCAGGCATTAAAACAAACCATGAGTCTCTCGTACAGCTGGCTTGGCATGGCTTACCAAAGGCTAATCCGTGATATTGATGCTAAATTTCCTGCCAGTGGTGAACTTTTCCCTTCTAGAAGACTTTTAGGAGTGGCATTATTTTTTATTTTCTCAAATCTTACCTGAAAACATAACAGAGCAGGGCATACATAAATGTTTTATTTCCTCATTCTATTTCACTACAATGATGGATACCAGACAGCTAGTCGAAATGAAAAATAAAATTGGTATGAAAACAAGTCAGCACTAAAACATCTTACAATGTCCATACATCCTCCAATTCATCACAGGGGCTGGTATCAAGGTGACACTTCTCAATAAAATCCAACCAATCTCTGAAAGCATGGTTGCCAATTTTAGATCCTCCAATCCATGAGGAGCACAGTGGACAAGAAGACAATTCAATGTAGTACGCTTGTAATGAAGGCAAAGTGCATCAAGGAGTACATGGTGCATGCTAAACCATAGGGAACAAGCGTGTGCAAGATGACTCACCTGTCCAAGGCCTGGCGAGCCAACTGATTCAGTTTCATTTGTAGGGCTTGATCCGAGGTGTCATTCGACTTAAATAGAGAAGAAAATCAAAAATGCCTAGAGCAGAAACACTTCACAGGCAATCATTGTCAGACACATTCTCATTCCATGAAGAGGTTTATTTAAGAATTTAGGTGTAAGAAAGCAAGGATATAACTGCAGCTGTAATTTTTTTGTGGTTATACTTAAAACATAAATAAATATTTCCTTCAAAAATACCCATTTGCATTTTCATACTGAACTGTCCTGGTTGAAAACCAGCTGCTATTTAATTACTCACAGCAACATCACAAAATAAAATAAAATGATGGATGGAGTATTGAAACTTTTCAAACACTCACCCCCAATCAAAGATCTGGGTTTAATCCATTGTTATTTTGCTCACCATGTCAACCCCAGTTTGGACCCAGCTATATGCATATCAGTCTTGACCCTGTTCCCCAAGGGAACAGTCCAGCCCGACCTGCCAACCCAGGTCCTCCCTGAACCGGAAACCAGAATCCTGGGACTGGTTTCAGTGTATCACCCCTCATCAGCCAGGCTAGCTTGAATCCAGTGGCACAGCGAGAAAGGGACCCATGCCTGGGCATACCCTAGCCACTTTGGGTGCACATAGCAACTTCACAAAATAAAATGATGGCTCAAGTAATGATTCAAGCTAGCATGGCTGATGAGGGGTGACACCCGAAACCAGTTCCAGGATGCTTGTGTCCGGTCCAAGGAAGACCTGGCTTGGCTGTTCTGGCTGGACTGTTCCCATAGTGAACAGGGTCAAGACTGATTTGCATATGGCTAGGTCCAACATGGGGTGGCATGGTGAGCATAAGAACGATGGATTAAACCCAGATCTGTGACTGGGGGGTGAGTGTTTGAAAAGTTTCATGACTCCACCCATCATCCTTCTGTGTCATTTAATCACTCACCACATAAAGTAGTAAATTACTTGTGCTGTACTCACTAAGCAGTACAATCATCAGAACAATTGCATCTTTATATTTGTCTTCTGTATGCTTACTCCTATTTCATCACATTATACTTTAAAGCAAAGGCAGTGGATCATTCTCCCCTCTTGATCCATCAATCTGGATCAGACTTCCACTATCACTTTATGCTGAGAGCAAAAAACTAACTTATTGCAAACATGTAAAAACATAACTATTTCCTGGTCAAATTAGTTTTAATTATGGATAGGTTTTGGCTCCTCTAATCCAAAGAAACCTACGGGCATACATATGCTCAGGTACTAAATGGAAGTAGACAAAATTACATAGAAGTATCAATGGGTAAAACATAGATGTGAAAGCAATGAGACTCAATTGCAACATTTTGTCACCATCTACAAACAAGACCTTTTTGTTTACGTTTTATCTGAAGGCCAAAATTTGGATTCGTTTGAACGTCTGATTAAAAGCTGAGACTCAGATGACGTTCTTCAATTGTAATAATGTATATTCAAATCAGGACTGATAAAGTGTGTTTGTATTTATACAGCTTGTGTATAAAGAACAACAATTATTATTAAGGCAAAAACCAAATTAGATCACAAGTTAAACCTTTGAATAAAGTACAGATCGAGCCAGTCCAATTACAGAACAATTGGGTTATTTGCAACTATAAGTTAAAAAATATATGGTTTAAACAAAGAGTATTTTTATTTTATGATTAATGCAATTCAGAAATGTATTTTGAAAAGGATGATGGACTGATTGATAGATATAAGCTATTTTAAAGTACACCCTCTGATTTGTTTGTAATAGTCTATGCCACCCCAGTAACTATGGCCAGAAAGGAACCTTTTTAAAGAAGAGACCATTTCACCAACTAAAGGATCAGTGATTTTTAAGAAACTGTTTAGAATAAGACATATCAAAAGCCAAAAATATGATATAGATGACTAAGCAGCAGTATACTAAATTAAGTTGAGAATCAGCAAAGCACGCCACAAGGAGCCACCTTGGTTGCAAACACAAAGCCTTAGCAAGAAGCAAAAGAAAAGAGGATAAGACATACAAACTTGGTGGAGTTATATATTGAAAACAAGCCCTCTGGTAAGTGGTAGGTTCAATTACTTGGCTTAAAAAGAAGTACCTGTAACCATTTCTATTTTACTGGACTCAAGCCAAGGCACCCGGGAATCTGAAAGCTTCTTTTCAATGATTTACATTTCCAATTTTCTTAACGTGCATTATTAGGCTGTGCTAGATGATGGTTAATTGGGTGGAGAAAGTGAACCAAATACTGTGTTTTTTAATAAATCTTTGCATTTGCAATACTGAAGTTGAGGGCCAGAGCCTGGAATATCTGCCCAGAATGGAATCAACTCCCTCATGTTACTATTTTCCCTCAAATGCTTAGAAGATAGCAAGGGGTACTGCCTTTACATTTTAAGCAGTTTAACTACATAACCATATTTGCAAACCTTATTTAGAACCAGAAATATACTTCTTGTTGAACAAAAAGCTTGTGCCTTGACCACAGCAACCTTTTGCCACTTCTTGTGAGGCCAGCAAAGGAAACAGTTCTTCTATAGCCTTCTTTCTACACAATACGATAAATGGATGTAACAAATGCTGGGATGCAAATCCAAAAGCACATTTGAAAACTACAGACAATGTTTTTCCACACCCTACTTTGAAATTTGCAAGAAGCCCAGCTACACGTCAACCCTTCACCTCGTTTGTAAAGGGAAAACGCTAAGGAATTGGTAGTTTCAAAACTGGGATCATAAAAGGAGTGTAAGCAAGTATCGTCAGTGTAGGCTTCTAGCTCTTCTTTCAATGGGACATGTATTCTGCTTGCAAATAGTGTGAAAACAAGGATAAATGCTATTTGTGCAGGCCAGGCTGACAAGTTATGGGCAAGGAGTATCATAATTCCCAAAGCTAATGATGGAGATAATTTCATGAAAATTATATCTGTAAATATAAATAAGTATCTTTAAATATACATTTGCTTGCCACTACTGCAATCAGCAATTTAACCTTAACTGCTGCAGAGAGAGTGAGAGAGTGAGTGTGTATATGTGTATGTGTATAGATAGTCTCTAATCTAAACAAATAAACAGACAACAATTCATCAAACATACACCACCGAACTAAGCCGAGAACAAGCTGCCTACCTAATTTGGTGAACCATCTCTTTGCACTTCTTTGTTATTGCTACACCAAAACATCCCTATAGCAGGTAGAATGGAAAAAGGTCTCTAGAGACCTCCTCCCTCCTACAAGTGTGGCCCTTTCCTTAAAATCAAGCCTGTATCAATTTTAGACACAATGAAGCACAAATACTTTGGGGAAAGGTTTCCCTAGGTTAGTCACTGGGATCCAAAGACACAAGTTTCCAGAAATGCTCAGAGTTCTGTTAAGATCCAAAACAACTGAAACCCTGACTCAAAAATAAATTAAACTCTGAAAAGTGCAGTTTACATTTGAGTCGTAATTTCCTAACTAAACATCTCATATGCATAGGTTCAACCCAGCTACTGGACACAAAGAAACAATCTTTAGATTATTTTTCCCATAAATACTAGTTTGTGCTCAAGTCTATCCCAACTTTGGACTTCTGTTCATTTGTATCTAATCTTAAACTCCACCTTCAGAGACAATAAGTCGTTGAGAACAATCTCATGTTCTATCAACAGGTACAGCTTTTTCAGCCAGTGTCTATGACCACATTTGCTTGATTTAAGGAGAACACTGTCTTACCAGAACATAATTCCACCAAGCTAAGCTGAAGAGTTAACGTACTGTTTTCAAACACAGTTCCACAGCCTCGGAGTACAGCTCAATGGCGTCTTCTGCATTTCCCTTATCGTCTTCGTCAAATGCTTGAGTCACCAGGAAATGGGCACGCTCAAGATCAAGTTGCTGCTTCGACTTCAAGGGATCCGAGTTCTGGGCCTGAACTACCTCAAAAGAGAGAAAATAAATGTAATTTTTTACCTTTTATGTGTTTGCTGAGATAGGGGTGTGAAAACCAGAGCAAAACCCTGTCCAGTATCAGGCAAAATTAGCGATCATTAAAAGAGGATGATTTATACATACTTCTAAGAACGTCTTACTGAAATTTTATGTGTTTGATTATAAAAAGGACCTTCATTATTCACGTCAAACTTTTCATCAAAATACACATGTTGTTTTGCAGCTGATGGAACATCTGTGCCTTTTCTAAGCACATCAAAGTCTAAGTGTTGTTCCATCGGGATAGGTTGTAGGAGTTAAAAATACAATTTTATGAGTGACTAATTTCTATAGTATACCAGACAACCATAATTGTCCCAAGGTACAGCATAATCTAGCAATCACATTTTACAATCTTACAAACTGTAATGTCGACCCACATAAGTGGGCAACCACGAGGAAGGGCAGGGAAAAAAAAAGAACAGAAAACATTGTTACCTTGACATACCATAATTTTCACCTCGGACAAATAAAACCTAGTCTGAAATAAAGCTAACTTGTTCTTAGTCGCCATAAAGATGAAATGCATGCCTTGTAATTGTAAAGATATATATATATATTTTTAAAATATAAATACCCACCTTCTTGTTGCTGGAGATCTGATTACGTGACAGGCTGACTTCTTTAAAACATTAGGTAGCCGTAACAACAAGGCTACCACATACTACAAAGTATTGTTTTTATTTTTAAATCCTCAAAAACATTTTACTTATTTAGATTTCACAACATAACACTGTAAAAGGTATGGCAAAACTGCAGTTAAGGGGGTGCAATGGCTGGCATATAAATAGTCTCCCCATGTACAGTTACGTAATTGCCACGGAGAAACTGAACTAACAAAATGTACTGGAGGCTACCCAATTGTTCGTAGGTACCTGGGTATTCAATAAATAAATATGTTTGTACAGTGGTCCTTTCAGATACGTCCATAACACTTATACACATTTTAAGCAACAAATAATGTCACCTGGAGAAATAATAACCTTTGAAAGGATGTTACTCTGAAAGGTTGAATCGTGTAAGGATCTGGGAAAGTGTAATTGCTGCATCTGAAAATCTGAACATGTTATCTTGGAGACATTACACATTAACCATGTTAATGTCATCAAGCTTGCAGTCAAGGGTGGCCGTATAGTTGTGTAAAAACGTGCATCACTAAGAGTTTAGACAACTGTCTGTAACTGATCATTACAACAAACTATGAGGTGACCCCACATTCATTTATGTCCAGGCTGCTGTGCTTTCTTTGTTGGTAAAAAGTATTACATTTTTGGAGGCTTGCTCTCTGCTGGGCAAAGTTATATTTTTTACAGCACTATTTATATTAATGGATACTTCTCTCTTTATATAGAGCCATGCAGATTTGTTACAGTGCTTTCCTAAATGAACAGAGGTACTTGTTCACTGTAAGGCTCTTGCCCTGCTAATGGTTAATATCAGGGCCTTCACATTGTGCCAATCTTAATTACCTTCTCTAAGCACATATTTACTTTCTTTTTTAGACTTCAAACCCAATCCTTTTAATAAGGTAGGGTGAAACAAAGTATGGTTTTTCACATCACTTAGGGTCTGATTACAACCTTGACGGATGGGGCACTTCATCACAAACATGACAGATCTATAATGGAACTTGTAATACAGCGGACGGAATATCTGTCACGTTTGTGACGGAGTATCCCATCCACAAAGGTCCTAATTAGGCCCTTTGTCTTCTGCACTTTTCTTTTTCCAATCTAATAGCAAGATCTATTCATCTGTTTTTCGCAGACATCATTGGCTTTCTTCATCGAATGTTTTGTAAAAAGTTATTTATAGAGTGCACATACACCAGTAGTTTTTTGGCACTGAGTACAGGAACATAATCTAGTGTTCAATAGATCACTCATATGCTTGTCTGAAAAGCCATGTTTTCAGAAGTTGTCTGAATCGAGGGTAAGAGGAGGTCGATCTGATATCAAATGGAAGGGAATATGGCACCGCCGATTCTCTTCTTCCTAAGGGAAGGGGTAGAAAGAAGATTCAAGTAGGTCAACCTCAAGTTACGGGTAGGAGTGTACCTTAGAATACGGGAAGAGACAAACTCTGGGCAGTTGCCATAGAGAGATTTAAAAAAAAATGCATCTCATCTTAGAAGTCTTTCACTGTTTTACAAGCAACCACTGTAGTTTCCTCACTGGAGGGGAGGAGGGGGAGTAATGTGACACCTCCTAGGATTATGGTAAATTAATCTAGCAGCCCGACCCTGAATGAGTTGTAATTTCTGGATAATGCATTCTGGAAGACCTACATAGAGTGAAGAAGTATAGTCAATCCGTGAAATAACTAATGCAAGAATGACCTTGATAAGAGCTTCAGGGTTAAAACATTTACAGATTTTCTTGATTTTCCAACGCTGCAGAAAACAGGACGAGGTCACTGCCCCTACCTGACGCTTCATGGATCATTTTTTTATTGACAAGGACTCCCAAACTCTTTACCAAGTACTTAAGTTGTGGGGTGGGGTGTACCCCTCATCTCTGGCCAAAAGGTAGACTGCCAGGGATTATGCTTGCTGCAAGTTAAGACAAGCTCCGTCTTATCAGAGTTTCATTTACATTGATTACTATTCATCCAATTGCGGACGAATAGCATTGTATTTTGAAAAGTTATTTTGGGAGCAAGCAGGAGTATTGTCAATAGCAAAGAGTAATTGCATGTCTTCTGCATAGTTATAGGCTCTCACCTTCATTTTTCCCAAAGAATTAACCAAAGGACGTATACACAAATTGAAAAGGTGGGGGGACAGGGATGATCCTGAAGGGATGCTACAAGTGAGTTAGACCTTAAAAGAACTAAAAGGGGATAGATGGACTGACTGAAAGCAGCCTTTCAAGAAAGAGGCAAACCAGTTGAGAGCCAGGCCCCGTATACCTGCGGCCTTGACACACTCCATCAGCATCTCTTGATTGACTGTGTTGAATGCCACAGAAAGATCCAATAGCACCAGTGTCTGGGTGATGCTCCTGTCAGCCTCCTCCTCCCTCATGTCATCTACTACAGAGAGGATCACTGCTTCAGTAGAGTGGGCTGGCCAGAAACCTGCTTGATGGGGATTGAGAAAACAGGTTTCCTCAAGGAAGGAGCATAGGCAACTAGCAACAAGTGCTTCCAAGACTTTTGCTAGGTAAGGAAGCAAAGAGATGGGATGATAGTTCTTCAACACATATGGGTCCTTCCCAGCATTTTTTTTTTTTTTTTAAATGGGACCACTATTGCTTCCTTAAACAGGCTATGGACCACGCCTTGGCTCAGGGACTCACTAAGTTGGGATAAGGCAGGCTCGGGGAAGCAAGAAAAAAAACGCTTGTAGCACTCTGGGAGAGCAGATGTAAGAGGGGCGCCCGCTTTCACTTTTGCCAATAGTTTCATGAGGCACGCCTCCCCGTCCAAGAGCAACTCAGTCAATAAGTTAGAGTTCTTCTCAGTAGATGGCGTATTTCCAGGGAGAGGGCTTGAGGGGATGCCATCTTTGATCACTTTCATCTTGTCAACAAAGAATGTATTCAGGGCATCACAAAAAGATTGGGGGGGGGGATCATTACCATAAGTCTGTCAGGGTTTGATAGTGCAGATACTATTTCAAAGATATCCTTCAATTTATTTGTAGAATTTGTAATTTTTCCAAAAAACGAGGGCTGATTTAGCTTGCATAATGGCTTTCTCTAAATAGCTTGAGCTAGGACCAATAGATTTCCTTTTTGTCAGGTGAAGAGTTCCTATAGTTGCAGTTTAGCATACTTTAAATATTCCCAAAAACATTTTGGGGCATCATGGCGCTTACTTTCCAACAGGAGGCATAAATATTACTGCCTTCTGTTAGCCAAGTTGCAATGTTTTACAGTTGCTGATTAATGTTATCCTGTTTATTAGAAAGGGTCGTAGCCAAGACAGAATCAACATTGGTGTGGGTCAAGTTCCTAGCTGATATCCCTTGTCTTGCCGGAGGTCGGGGTAAGTCTAGACCCACAAGCAGAAATCTAATTAAAAAATGGTCTGACCAAAAATGGGCATGACCATAAGATTGTCCACAGAGAGATTGCTCATCCATAGATGGTCTAAAATAGGGCCCTTTATGTGAGTGGGGGAACTGACATGTTGTTCAAACTTCAGGCAACTCAACAGATCAGTTATTTCCAAGGATGCGTGCCCACCTGTGACTTAATTAGACCAGTAATTGAAGTTCCCAAATGAATAAGTTACTTACCTTCGGTAATGCTTTTTCTGGTGGATACATTAACTACCTGTGGATGCCTCACCTAAAGAATTCTCCCCTCGCGGCAGCTTCAACGGAAATTTCTTCTAGCTCTGCACGTCGACGATGACGTCACAATAGCCCGACTCCACGCGACGCCGTATGACGTCATCTAGGCAATAAGAAGCCCTCGTCGACGTGCAGAAGTCAGTTATCACCATTTTTTACATGCCTTAGAGGCGAACAGGTGAAAATTTGACCTTGAAGAGAACATAATCACATCCAAAGAAGTGAAAACGCAACATTTATTCAACTAAAAATAACAAGAAATTAAATATGTCAAAATCAATCATGAGCACTTGAATTATCAAACCATTCAGGCAACAGGGAGGCGGGTGGGACCGCGAGGAATCCACAGGTAGTTAATGTATCCACCAGAAAAAGCGTTACCGAAGGTAAGTAACTTATTCTTCTGATGGATACACCTATCTGTGGATTCCTCACCTAAAGAATAGAGTCCCAAAGCAGTACTACCTCCGGAGGTGGGTGCCCGAATGGTCAAACCAAGAAATCCTGCAGCACAGAGCGAGCAAAATGGCCATCCCTCCTAACCTCAGAATCCAAACAATAATGTTTGACAAAACTATGGAGGGATGCCCAAGTTGCCGCCCTGCAGATGTCAACCACAGGAATACCCCTAGCCAAAGCCGAAGAGGCAGCCTTAGCTCTGGTGGAATGGGCACGAAGCCCCACAGGTGGATCTTTCTTAGCTAAGGAATAACAAAGCTTAATACAGAGAATGACCCACCTGGATAGCGTTCTCTTGTGGACTGCTCTGCCTTTCCTCTTCCCCACGTATCCAACGAAGAGCTGATCATCTAGCCTGAACTCCCTTGTCCTGTCGACAAACAAGCTCAATGCTCTTCGTGGATCCAGTCGGTGGAGCCTCTCTTCCTCCTTGGATGGATGAGGCGGAGGGTAAAAGGAAGAGAGAGTAATACACTGCCCCAAGTGAAAGGGTGTAACAACCTTCGGGAGGAAAGCTGCCTTGGTCCTTAACACCACTTTGTCTCTAATGAAGGAAAGGTATGGAGACTCTACACTAAGAGCCTGAAGCTCACTGACTCTTCTGGCCAATGTTATGGCTACCAGGAATACAGTCTTAAGAACCAGCAAACGCAAAGCACAAGAATGCATTGGTTCAAATGGCGATCCCAATAGAAATGCTAATACTAAATTAAGGTCCCACAGAGGCATAACAAATGGTGAGGGCGGAAACTTATTAGTGAGCCCCTTAAAAAACCTCAAAACAATTGGAGATTTAAACAAGGAAGGTTGATCAGGGAGGCACAGAAAAGCAGACAGTTCTGATAAATAGCCCTTAACTGTGGCAACTGCACAATCCTTCTGTGCCAAAGTAAGAGCAAATGATAATATATCAGGCAAGTGAGCCTTTAAGGGATCAATTCGGTTCTCTCCACACCAAAGTACAAATTTAGCCCATCGACTTGCATAGATCGATTTGGTGGAGTGTCGCCCGGCCGATAAAGTAACATCCACCTCTTCCGGTGGGAGAGAAAAAGCACTCAGATTGCCCCATTCAATCTCCAGGCATGAAGGTGCAGACTCTGGAGGTGGGGGTGTAGAATCTGCCCCTGGGACTGCAAGAGGAGGTCCACCTTGTAAGGGAGACGGAACGGAGGGCACAGAGAGAGTTGGAGAAGGTCTGTGTACCACACCCTTCTTGGCCAATCCGCGGCTATCAAGATGACCTGGGCCCGGTCTTGGCAGATCTTCCTCAAAACTCGAGGAATCAGGGGTATGGGAGGAAACGGGTAAAGCAACTGACCCTTCCAGGACATCTGAAACGTGTCCCCCAAAGCTCCTTGCACCGGATACTGGAGGCTGCAAAATAACGGGCACCGCGCGTTCTCCTGAGTAGCAAACAGATCTATCTGCAGACACCCCCACATCTGGAAGATGTAAAGAACCAGATCCGGATGAAGACGCTACTCGTGGTCGACCGAGCTGCGTCGTCTGAGAACATCTGCACGTACATTCAGAACCCCGGCCAAATGATTTGCTACCAAGCAAATCTTGTGGTCCTGAAGCTTCAGGACCAGAGTCGAAGATCTTCTCTGCAAAGAAGGTACGACCCCACTCCTCCCTGCTTCTTTATATACCACATCGCGGTAGTGTTGTCCGTCAGAATCTGGACTGACTGACCGCGAATGGAAGGGAGGAAGGCCTTGAGAGCCAGGCGTACTGACCGCAATTCCAACAGATTGATGTGAAATCTCTGTTCCACTGGAGACCAAAGGCCTTTGACCTCCAGATGAGCTCCCCACCCTAGAGTGGAAGCATCCGTTACAACTGTGGCCACCGGCTGAGGCAGCGAGAACGGTCTTCCTTGCGACAGGTTGCCGATCGCTGCCCACCACTGAAGATCCACTGCAGTGTTTCTGGTGATCATGATCGAATCTTCAAGATCCCCTTTGTGCTGAAACCACTGCCTACGACGCACCACTGAAGAGCCCTCATGTGCCAGCATGCATGAGAGACCAGCAGTATGCAAGAAGCAAACAGACTGAGCAGACAAAGGACCTTGAGGACTGGAACTACCGCTCCATTTCGAAACATCGGAATCAACGCCTGAATGTCCTGAACCCGCTGGGGTGGAGGAAAGGCCCAATTCAATGTCGTGTCCAGTACTGCCCCTATGAACAGGAGGCGTTGAGAGGGCTCCAGGTGAGATTTGGACACATTGATTGAAAAACCCAGGTCGTACAACAACTGAGTTGTCGACTGAAGGTGACGCTGCACGAGCTCCGGAGTCTTGGCTTTGATCAACCAATCATCCAGATAGGGAAACACCGCTATCCCTCTTCCTCTGATCTCTGCCACTACCACCGCCATCACCTTTGTGAAGACTTGACGTGCTGAAGTAAGACCAAATGGGAGGACCGCAAACTGATAATGCTGCGATCCCACCACAAACCGGAGATACTTCCTGTGCGATTTGAGGATCGGAATATGGAAGTACGCATCCTGCAAATCAACAGACACCATCCAATCCCCTTCGTTCAGCGCCAAAAGGACCTGTGAAAGGGTCAGCATTTTGAACTTTTCCTGCCTGAGGAACCAATTCAAAATCCTCAAGTCCAGAATTGGTCTCAACCGACCATCCTTTTTGGGGATCAGGAAGTATCTTGAATAACAGCCCTGACCCCTCTCCTGCTCGGGAACCAACTCTACTGCGCCTTTTGCCAATAGGGATAACACCTCCTGTTGCAGTAACAGAAGATGGTCTTCCGAACAGAAGGATGGGCGGGGAGGGAAGGGAGGAGGATACTCCCGAAAGGGAAGAGCGTACCCTCTCTTCACAATGTCGATGACCCAAGAGTCGGATATTATAAACTCCCACATTGGAAGAAATTGGGCAAGTCTCCCCCCTACCGGAGACATGTGAACAGGGAGTGGTGGAGGACTAAGGCTGCTTTCCCTGCTGCACCCCTCCTGAGGAAGAGGCAGAGTGCTGCTGGGTTGCTCCTCTTGTACGTACTCTGCCCCTGCCTCTAAAGGATCTGTAAGGCAGGGAGCTTGCAGATTGTTGTGGTGCCTGGAATCTGCCATGAAAGGAGGAGCCACGTCCAAAACCCCTAAACTTCCTATACGACCTAAAGGAAGAGGAAGTAGCTGCCTGAAGTCCTAACGACCTCGCTGTGGCTCTGCTCTCTTTGAAACGTTCAAGAGCAGAATCTGCCTTTGTCCCAAAGAGTATTTCTCCTTCAAAAGGCAGATCCAGGAGAGTCGCCTGCACATCCGTAGAAAAGCCTGATGAGCGCAGCCAAGCCTGACGCCTCAATACTATGGATGTGCCCATAGCCCTTGCCACAGAGTCAGAGGTGTCCAACCCAGACTGGATTACCTGCGTCGCCGCCGCCTGAGCATCCGCTAGCAAATGCAACACCTCTTGTGGCAAGTTTGGATGACCTTTTGCTTCCTCCATAAGGGCATGAATATAACGTCCCAAAATGCGGGTTGCATTGGTCGACTTCAAGGCCATACTGCATGCCGAAAAGGCCTTCTTTGCAGCATGGTCCACTTTCTTTGACTCCCTGTCTGCAGGGGTCCCGGGGAATGAACCAGGGGATGACCGGGAAGAGCAGGAAGCCTGAACAACCAAACTCACCTGAGTTGGATGTTTGTAGAGGAAGTCCGGGTCACCTGGAGCCGCACGATAGCGCCTTGCTACCGCCCTGTTGACAGCTGTAGAAGTCACAGGTTTCCTCCAAATGTCCTTGATGGGGTCCAGGAGAGCCTCATTGAAGGGCAAGAGAGGCTCCACCACCACAGAGGCCGGATGCAGCACTTCCGTCAAAAGGTTCCTTTTCACCCCAGCAGCCGAAAGAGGAACATCTAAAAAGTCTGCAGCCTTCCTTATTTCTGCATGAAAAGATGCAGCCTCTTCGGTATACTCCCCAGGGGAAGCCAAATCCCATTCAGGGGAAGTATCAATACCGCTTGCAGTGTCCAGACCCTGAAAATCACCAGAAGGGTCCAAGATTTCGCCTTCCTCCAGATGTTGCCTGCTATATTCCTCTTCCTCCAGGAGGCGCAAAGCTAGACTTCTAGACCGGAGTCTGGACTCGAGACCCGGTGTCGATAAGGCGTCGGCCGACGCCAAAGATCTTCGCCGGCGCCGTTCTTCGGATCCATCCGACGTCGGACCCTCTGGCACCACAGGCCCCTTGACCGTAGACTGGATCTGTGGTGAATCCACCAGAGTCCCATATGATGTAGGCGCCACTTGTCTCCTTGGCAACGCCAAGGGCATCGGCGCCGCCGTGGCTCCAGACAGTAAAAATGGCATGACGGGGTCGGCTTGTAGGGAGCTGGAGCACCCAAATTAAAAGCTAAAGGGCCAGACGGACCTGCATGCCCTCCACCAGGTGCCATGGTGGAAAAGATATTGAACATGGCATTTAAAAATGCCGCAGGATCCGTACCCGGCACCGGGAAAGCTGTGTATGTTTGCGGTGTCGGCGCCGGCATAGAAGCCGATGATGGGCCAGGCAACTCCTGCTTCGGAGAAGCTGCCGGCTCTTGAAGAGGCTCGACTTCAAACACCGACAAAGGTGAAGTCGTCGTCGTAGGAGGTGGAGGAGTGACGGTCGAGCTAATCTCCCACGTCGGACGGCGCCGAGCTGATGGAGATGCAGATCTGGACCTGGACCGACCTCTACTCGATCGGCGCCGAGAGTCGTGACGGCGCAGAGAGTCTCCATGACGACGATGAGTCCTCGAAGATTTCGAAGAGGACTCTCTCCGATGCCGCGTTTCCTTTCTCTTCTTGGAACGGGCCAGGAACAATTTAGCCTCTCTTTCCTTAAGCGCCTTAGGGTTCAAGCGCTGGCAAGAACCACATGACTTGACCTCATGGTCGGAACTTAGGCACCAGATACAATTTTCATGGGGGTCAGTGACCGACATCCGACCCCCACACTGGTTACAAGGCTTAAAACCAGATTTTCTTGGCTGCAACATTGTAACTACAGATGCGCAACTGTAGCTCCCTGTTAGCCTCGAAGAAAAACTGTTATTCGAAGGCACCGAAAAAAGGGAACTGACGTCTGCACGTCGACGAGGGCTTCTTATTGCCTAGATGACGCCATACAGGGTCGCGTGGAGTCGGGCTATTGTGACGTCGACGTGTAGAGCTAGAAGAAATTTCCGCCGAAGCTGGCGCGAGGGGAGAATTCTTTAGGTGAGGAATCCACAGGTAGGTGTATCCATCAGAGGATTTGTGTGTGGTCCACTACAAGGGGCGAAATTAATTCTGCCAAGGAGTGTGGAAAGTAAGGCATATATCTTGGAGGTCTATATACCAGCAGACACGTTGATGGGGTAGATGTAGAGTCTAATTAGATCAGTAGACTGCCGTCTGTTGTAATATCAAGAGCGGCCAGTCTGATAAAATTCTATTTGCTATAGATTACGGCTGCTACATCTCCACCTATTTTATCTATGGAGCGGTTAGTCTGAAGAAGATAGTAATTAGTTGTAAGTGCTGCTAAAATGTCAGGGGAAGATTCAGATGATGGCCAGGTTTCACTATCAGTTCTCTTAGGAGAATGAGCCGGGGGAAGGGGACTGATGGACATGCATAACTCAGTAGGGGGGCTACTACTATTAAGAAGCCCTAATTTGTGAAGGCAGGACATAATAGTGGGCTCCGGTTGGTAAAATTGCTTTAATTTGTGGGGAGTGTATTTCATAATCTGAGCAGAGTGACTGGCTCCTGGCCCCGGCCGGCAGCGCACAGATGGGCTTGCCTTCGGCGCACCCGCTGGGCGTGTCCGCTGCAGATCCACGCCGCTGCCAGCATTTAAAGCTTTGCTAGTTCTAACAGGCTCCATCCCCTCAATAGTGATTGGTTCCCTCCGTAAGCTTAGTGGCCTCTAAGGTGCAGCGGACATATGCCATTGTCTGATAATGTGCAAAACGCATGTTTTAAACAGCGAGTGAGGGTCAACAACACAGCGAACAAGAATTAAAACTCCCTCCTTTTTAGTCAGTACTTTTTCTCACAACCAAAGTTAAAAGTGTAACAATTGTAGCAGCAATGTGATTCTTATACCTGGCGCATCCATGCCGCTGCCGGCATTTAAAGGGCCGCAAGCTTTAACAGGCTTTGACCCCTCAGAAGTGATTGGTTCCCTCAGTAAGTTTAGTGGCCTCTGAGGTGCAGCTGACGTCTGCCAAGGTCTAATAATGTGCAAAATGCAAGTTTTAAAAGTTTTAAGCAGCAAGCAAGGGTTCAAAACAAAATGAACAAGAATAAAAAGTACGGATTCTGCACAGGGCATATTATTCCAGGGTGGTAATGTACAGGATGGGTAGGGCACAGAACTCGCAGTGTTTCCGACGATGTGAGTTGGAGGGTACCTTCTATCACATTTTATGGACATGCCCCGTGATATAGACTTACTGACAAGGGGTTGCCGGGGTGGCGGCCCAGGTGATGGGGAAGGTGGTCCCGTTGGATCCCAAGCTGCTTCTACTCAACACAGTGGGGGAGGAACACTGGCCGAAACAGCAAGCATTATAGTTGGCCATAGCAGTAATAGTAGGTAAACGCAATATAGCGCTGGCGTGGGGTACTGAGTCTCCGCCCAGTATACAGGAATGGCAGACAGACCTGGACTGGAGCCAAAGTGCAGAAAAAGTAATCTACGAGAGCAGGGGTTGCCGGAGGAAGTGGGAGAAAATCTAGCAAGTGTGGGGAGCCTACAGGAGTAAGAAGTGAATCCTCTGTTAGGGACCGCACAGGTTAGTGGAGGGACGTTGATCTGGCTATACCAAACTAAGTCACCTGGGGGAAGCTTGATTGAAATGCTATACCTGTATTACAAATCCAACTTCACCACTAAGCCACATTAAAAATAGTGATTGAATTATTCTGGTAGCTTGCTCCAAACCAAATAGAGCAATGCTTTTATTCTGAACATTTGTTTTTCTCACAAGACAGCTATAGTCCTTCACAATGAAAATAGCTTTTGGGGGGGTTGGCACTGTACATACATACCAATACTAAATCCTTGCATGTACCAGTCTTAAATACTAGGCACCCTACCTTGTTCGTTACTTAACCCCTTGGGTGCCCAGGACATAACCATTACATCCAGCTAGAGGCCCACGGGCGAAGCACTAGCGCTCCCCCGTGGGCCTGGCACCCCCCTGGGCAGGGGTGGAAGGGGAATCGCTTCCCCTTCCTCCGCCGCCCCCACCTGACCCCCATGTTGCATCTGATGACATTGCGCGCTGACATCATCAGAGGCCTGCCCCTCTGCGCTGGAAGCTCAGCTTCTGCTTTTGCATTTCTCCTCTGATCACTGGAGGGGCCGAGAAAGGCTTCAAAGGAACGGAAAGGCTTTTCCTTTCCTTTGATGCCTTTCTGAGCATTTCTGCTGCCCGGTCGCTGCTGGGGTGTTGGGCGGGGGAAGGGGGGGCAGAACCCGCTAGACACCAGAGAATTTTGTTTTTTATTTAGGTTTATACATAAGGGGAGCGGCCTCTTGGGTAAGGGCGGCTTTCGAGGGGGGCAAAATATTTTTAGGCCTTTTCTGACCCCCCCCCCGCCCCGCGGGCAGAAACCCCGGATTCATTTTTTTTTTTTTTATATATATATATGGGGAGCGACCCCTAAGGCAAGGGTCGCTCCCCTGGGGGGCAAATTGTATTTAGGCCATTGTTGCCCCCCCTTGGAGGCAGATTGGCCTATTGTAATTAGGCTGATCGGGGGCAGAAAACCCTAGACACCAGGAATTGTTTTTTTTGTTTATTTTATCTTTTTATATGTGGGGAGCGACCCCTTAGTCAAGGGTCGCTCCCTTGGGAAGCAAATTGTCTTTAGGCCGGCCTACTTTTGTTAGGCCAATCACTACACACCAGGGATTTTTTTTTTTTTTGCGTCAATTTCACACAAGGGGAGCGACCCCTTAGGCAAGGGTTGTTCCCCTGGAGGGCAAATTTATTTTAGGCCATTTCTGTCCCCATTGGGGGAAGATTGGCCTATTTCTATTAGGCCGATCTGCCCCCAGGTGGAGGGAAACCAGCTTGGGCACCAGGGATTGGTGTGTGTGTATGTGTTGTACATACACACACACACAATGGGCAGATCAGCCTATTTATGAAAGGCCCATCTGCCCCCAAGGGGGGCAGAAAGTCCACCAGAGACCAGGGAAGATTTTTTTCCCCAAAAAATAAGAGGTTGGGGGTATAGCCATACCCCCACCCCAAATAAATGGGGCCAAAGGGGGCAATTACCCGGGATCCACTCCCCGAGCGGGGGCAGAAAGCATACTAGATGCCAGGAAATTAAAAAAATATATAAAATAGTGAGGTGGTGGCTAAACCAGTATAGGCCTGGTTATGCACCCACCCCAACTGAAGGGGGTGACACTCTTTCAGCTCTCCCCCGCGCACTAAAACATCTTATCCCATGGCAAGCAAGAGGACATCTGAATATTTTGGGTTTTGGTTTTACATTTTGGCCATGAGAGCTTGGCTAACTCTCAAAATCGTCCCACTTGGAATGGTGAGGACTGCACTTTTTGGACTTTGGAACGCTGCCATGTGGAAAAATCCCCAAGACCTGGGATCCAGCATTGGTTTCACACCCATTTCTGTCACTAACTGGAAGGAGACTGAAAGCAACAAAAAAAAAAACGTAAAAATGGGGTATGTCCCAGTAAAATGCCAAAATTGTGTTGAAAAATTGGGTTTTCTGATTCAAGTCTGCCTGTTTCTGAAAGCTGGGAAGATGGTTATTTTAGCACTGCAAACCCTTTGTTGATGCCATTTTCAGGGAAAAATCAACAAGCCTTATTCTGCAGCCCTTTGAAAAAAATGAAATTTTCGCTGTATTTTGGCTAATTTCTTGGTCTCCTTCAGGGGAACCCACAAAGTATGGGTACCTCTAGAATCCCTAGGATGATGGGAAAAAAGGACCCAAATTTGGCGTGGGTAGCTTATGTGGACGAAAGGTTATGAGGGCCTAAGCAGGAACTGCCCCAAATAACAAAAAAAAGGCCTGGCACCTGAGGGGGAAAGGCCTGGCTGCAAAGGGGTTAAAGTAGAGTTCTTTCCAGTCAAATAGGTTTAAGGTGTATTTGTTCTTGTTCACCTGCAGGTTTAACGGCTGTATCAGACAAGCTTCACATGGTGGCTTGAAGCCATATTTTCCTTGTCACTCTAGTGGATGACAATAAGTGCAGCAGCCCACAAATTACATTTAACTTAACATGTCTTTTCTGCACTGTATGCAACACTTTGACTTATTGTACGTTTAAATAAGTCAATTGGAGGAATAGTCACTTTAACTATGTTTTATAGGTAGCACATACACTTAGGCCTGGACAGCAGAGTTCCAAAACAATCAGTTCCGGTCAACAAAAAATGGAGACCATCCAAAACACAAACTTTCATGTAAGGGAACAAGTATTCAGTTATTATGTCCTTTCCTCAAAATAAAGTTGGATCACGGTGGCATTTTTAGTTTTGGAATTCTGTCATAATGACAGACTGCTGTCTGTCTGCCACATCAACATAAGTAATTTGACTCATGAGTGTCAAACGTGCAAGTAACATAGCAGACGGAATATTCATGATTCTACTGTCCTTGCACAAAACAGGCACTGACCTCAAATAAATTAAACACAAGTAAATGAAAACAAGCCATGAAACAGTAAAACGTTTACTAACCTGCATTATAAAGAGCCTGGACTCTTTCCATGTATTCGTTTATTTTATCTTGAATGCCGTCCAGCCCCGATCCTGCCATGTCTGCGTATATTAAAGCTTGGGCAGCCTCCTTGAGGAAAAAAAAATGGTTTTGTTTATTTGGCCCTTCACTGAACTTTTCTTTTACCCAAATTAAATCCACGTACATCTTCAATAACATAAATAGTGGCTGGAAGAAGCATACATTTACACATCCTTGTTCCAATTTGCAAACCTCACTTAAAGCTGGAAAATCAGTCCTGTAGGGTTTATTCTGGGATTGGATTTTTGGCTTTTTTTTTGATTCACAAGAAATCCTATAAGTAGTTGTGGGAATCTCGGACAGCTGTGGATTTCCCCGAGTACTCCTACAAATGTACCCAAGTAGAGTTTTACAATAGCGGTATATCTGTATGATTATAACACAAAGGAAATACACATTGGCATTTTATCCACAGGTGCAATACATTTAAACTTCCAGAGAAACACATTCCTATCCCAATCATTAATTGTGGGGGGCGTTTCCTTCTCTGTCCTACCTTGGAAGTGAACTGACTATCTTCCCTTTAGTGAACATGAATAACCACAAGTTTGCAAGTTTATGGCTCACTATATTTTGCATTCACTACATTTTGCAGAGCCAATCGTATACTACTGCCCTGTTTCCAATCATCACAATCTAAGCTTCCAATAGTGAAAAATATACCATACTGTAGGATTTTACAGCATCATAAGTGCCACTGGAAAATCCACTAATCTAAACTCTATAACTTTCAAATATTTTGTGCACTCAAGTAATACTTTTGGCTTGAAAAACCGTGTGAATCAGATCTCTATTGTAGGATCTGCCTACCTCAATCACCACAGAAACTTCTACTCCCCCACCAGACCTCTCCACTCAGCAGGCACTAGCCATTGTACTGTACCCTGCATACGGAAGATCTCGGCTGGAGGAATATCCTTTGCCTCTCTCGCAGCAAAGAGCTGGAACACCGTGCCCCTGCACCTCAGGCAGTCACCATAGTTACTTCAATTCAGGAAGGACCTTAAAACCTGGCCAACTGAAGCACAGAGAACATACTCCCTCAGGGCCTTGAGACCCTTAAGGATGAGTAGTTGCGCTTTATAAATCCGGATTTGACTTTTGATTTGATACCACTCATTGGAGCATTCAAAAGACACAGGCAATCTTCTTGGGAATGGCTGCCACCTTGATGAGATACATCTCTTACAGACCGCACATAAATCAGGCCATAAAAGATAACTTTTAAAATTAATTTAATAAGGAATGTTGTCAAATTGTTGCTGTCATTTTTATCTCTCAGCTGGACTATGGAAATTACACTTACCTGGGAAGGTCCAGGACAGATTTTGACAGATATTAATGTGCACAAAATGCTAAAAATCAATCATATTGATATTTGGACATAGAAAAATGGACCATGTTTCTGGAAACCATTGTAATAGTCACTGGTTTCCTGGCACGCAGAATAACCTTCAAATAACAATGTATTATTTTCAAGTTTCTGGAAAACTTGGTTCCAAGTTATTTGCAAGAAAAACAGGTATCTCCTGTGAACTGCACATTCAGAATACCAACATCTCTGTGTGCATTCATTGTACTGCAATGTACCTGTGAGAAAAGATGTCCTCCCAATTTAACCACCCTGGAATTTTCCCTCTTTAGACTACTTCTTCCGTGAGTGAGCCTCACTGCCTTAATCTTACCCACTGCAAGCCTCTTTGAAATGATCTGAGAGTGCTATCGGGCAGTGTCCACTTCCTAAGATAAGGCCCGGTGTTATACAGCTAAGTTAATAGGCTCTAGGCCCGTTGCACATGAACACGTGTGCACACGTGTACAGGCTGACTGTGTGAGACTACAGTTTAACTCAGCCCAGTATCTGCACAGAAGTAGCCTATCTAAGAAGGGACCCTTCAGGGATTGGTGCTGACCTGTAGAGGTCTTATGACAGGACTAGGCATTAATGGTGTAAGTTTGTATATCTTTAGTGCTTCACTGACCTTTGTAGGGTGCTTTCTGTAACATATACTATGCATGAAATCTGCACCACAGTACAGTTTCACCCTAGTTAGCCCTAGAGACAGAAGTCTGAACCACTATTCCTATGGTAAACCGGGATTTCAAATGTAGATCGCCCATTAAATTTCCACGTCCGCACTCTTGTGGCACTACATGATCATCCTTTTTCTCCAACTCACTCCTAATTAGATTTGAGCCTTTGAATCACCCTACTTGGCCATAGTAATCAGCGTGCTGGCCAACAGTAGAATCAAAGATCTAGGGGAAGCTTAGGCATGTGTCCAAGTGTTACGGCGAAAAGCTGTTGATGAAACTTTAAGATTACTAAATGTAAAAAATAATCTTTTGCCTTAGTTTCTCAGATAAGGTTAATCCAGCCTTAACTGCAGCTATTGTAAAATAAAAAGCATTTGCAATGAAATAGGTCTCACATTTGCTTGAGGTAGAGCTATTGGTGTTGTAAATGCATAACTGGACTGTTCTTGCCACATAAATTGGTCAACCCAGTAGCATAATTTGGTCCTCTCTGCTACATAATTCCAGTGGTCCTGCATATAACTAAAGCACTTCCATTTACTGCAGAAAGTCTTGCCCTGATGACCTCGAACATTTCTTAGACTGTTTTTAGTACCATTTTCCTGTAATTTATTTCTTAATGTGGGTGATGTGTGAGGGGCTGCTCCTGACATTTTCAGAGAAATGTTGTGTTTGTTTCATGCAGCATTCATAAAAAAAATATACCCGTAAGGCCAAAACAGGATCTCACATATGCAAAATGGGAGGGTGTCACAGAGGTTATTTGCAGTAATATTAGTGAGCTGCTGCTGAGTTACAAGTATTGAAAACACACAGAGCAAAATAAAATGTGGTTGCACAAGAAGGGAAGTGGATTAGGCTGCAGTTGTCAGTAGCTTTGGAGAGTATAACTTATGAAGATGGTTCTTCTCCCGAAAAGAGTTTACGACAGACGTGGAGCTTTACATGGAGCAAAACTAAGTCATGATGGCTGGCATATCCTCACTGCTGTTAGTAAGCAGAAGTCTGAACTGGAGGGGCAGCTTTTAGTCAACGGGACAAGCAATAATCTGTGTAAACACACTTTTTCATCCCAGAAACATACTATTATATGGTAAGAAGGGCACATGAAAGGGGCGTAAGGGTTGGTGGAAAGAAAGAGGAATGCAGATTTGTAGGTGCAGTAAGTGGGATAAAGCACATCACTGTGAAATGACCAACATTTTTTAACTCTTTCCAAACACAGAGAAGGTGAGAGTGAGGACATGCTTTTGCCTGTGTGTAAGGATTTCTGGTGAAATATGACAGACACCACACCATAGCACACTGAAAGCACCTTTCCATGTCACAAAGAATGACAGGGTATACATTTTAAAGCAACTTAAAGAATGGCATTTATGTGAATTCTTGGTGCTGGAGGACGTATGGCTTAAAATCTTCTCCAAAATCATTGCGGTTATATTGCAGTTTTATGTAGAGCGAACTAGACCAAAAGGCACCGAACCGTTTTACAGGAGCACCAATTATATTACACAAGTGCAGATTCGTTTTTTGGGGAGCACGGAGAGATTAAGTGAATTGCCCAGAATCAGGGGTTGGTAAACCGACGCTGAACTCGAACCTTGTTCCCCAGTTACAATGGGAGCAGCTTTGGCGCTATGCCACATTTAAGACATCTGATGACGGACAGCGTTAAATTACAGTAGGAATGCTTTAGATAGCATAGACAAAAAAAAAAAATTAAGTAAAGCATGTGAAATGTAATCAGGAAGAACATGGTTACATTAACACTTTTACACGTATAATATGCAGGCAGAATAAAACCTGCAAAATATACTGTTCTAATGTGCACGAAGAAGGCGAAGGTGCAAGTACCACAGGCTATACGTAGATGTACCTTAAAACCTCTTTTGGCCACATAAAGTGCTGCATCCTGCAATCTTGAATTCAATAAATCTCCAATTATTTTTGGGCGCTGTGTTGCAAAATGAAATGAAATGATATGTGAAAAAAGGTTTTACGCTGTGCATTCAGGTTGTGAGGGAGGGGAGACAAGAGTAATACGCTGGCAGAAAAAATAAGTAACAACATCCTGGAAAAAGCAAACACTTAGAGAATGTTAGATTACATAAAGCATGTTAAATGTAAGCAGGAACAACATGGTTATGTTAGCTGAGAGCAAGAATGCTCTGAAAATGAAAAGGGAAGCTTTGACAAAGATGAGCAGGAAACCAAGGAAAAAAAAAAGTCCCCCAAAGAACAAATAAACTCGACAAAGCGTAATTATACTGTGGTTAGTTCCTGCTCTCAAAGAGAAAAAGGACTGCCAACGAGCAAGCAAGGACACTGAAAATGAACAAATAAAATGGATTTAAGCCCACAGAATTCCACAAGAGGCTTACGCTTATGCTCAACCTAAAAAGGCTCTAATAATTTTACCTGACTATAGTCAAAAACATATCCTTAAGCTACGAGCAGCTCACAATGATAGGGTCAGGGCAGCTTTGTTGTCTGAAAAAGGGGAACATATCTCCAACGTCAAGAGAAATCTCTACTAACTAAAAGTAGAAGACAATCTAATTCCCAGCTTATTGCACTACAGTACAGGTGGAAGTTGAGGTTCCCTGGAAGGGTCCTAATCTGCCCCTCTTTTGTTTGGCTTATCTTGTAGGCAGAATATTCTTTAACCACTCGCATGCCTTGGACGAGGTGACCTTGTCCAAGGCAGCGGTTCCCGAGTACCTTGGACGAGGTCACCTCGTTCAAAACCCGGGAACTGGGGGTAGCGCTAGCGCTCCCCCCATGTGCACAACACCCACCCACCCCCCCAAGGCAGGGATGGAAGGGGAAGCCCTTCCCCTTCCACCCCTGACCCCCCCGGCAATCTGATGATGTCAGCGCACGCACAGCGCGCAGACGTCATCAAGTATTGCCGGGACGCGCTGGAAGCCACTTGCTTCCAGCGTGTCGAGGGAAGAAGACTTCTCAAGGTAAGTCCTTCCTTTTTTGGGGGTTTTGGGGGGGGGTGGGAGGGGGAAACAGACACGGGGGGAAAGGAAAGGTTTTTTCCTTTCCCCCTGTGCCTGTTTTCACTAGATTCCTGCTCCACGATCGCGGACAGGGCCCGCGATCGTGGAGCAGGAATCCCCACTAGACACCAGGGAGTTTTTGGGGTATGTTTATTTTGGGGGCGACCTCTTGGGCAAGGGTCGCCCCCCTCCCCCCGGGTCTATTTTATTTAGTATTTCAGCCCCCCCCCCGGGGGGGGCAGTTCGCCGATTTTTCGGCCAATCTGCCCCCGGGGGGGCAAAATTCACTAGACACCAGGGATTTCTTTATTATTAGTTTATTTTGGGGGCGACCCCTTGGGCAAGGGTCGCTCCCCTGGGGGGCTATTTTTTTTTTCTGTTTCGGCCCCCAGAGGGCAGATCAGCCATGTTTTTGGACGATCTGGCCCCCGGGGGAGGGGGGGTCGAAGCACACTAGGCGCCAGGGATTGTGTGGTGTGTGTTTGGGGGCACCCCTTGGGCAAGGGTCACCCCCCCCCCCAAAGTGGGGAAAGTTTGTATTGGCCATCTCTGCCCCCTTTGGGGGCAGATGGGCCTATTTTTGTAGGCCCATCTGCCCCCAAGGAGGGCAGAAACCACCAATACGCCAGGGATTTTTTTTTCCCCTTTATTTGTTTTGTGCTGGGGGTGCCCCCTTTGGGAATGGTCGCCCCCTAAAGGGGGCACAGAGCTGTTGCCCATTTCTGCCCCCCTTGGGGGCAGGTTGGCCAATTTCAATGCTTTTGCTTCCTTTGCTGTGGATCCTTGCGGTTTTGGCAGTAGTTGTCCTGCGGTTTGCATAGTTGCATGTTTTAGGTAAGTGAAAGCAATTTACTCCAAAGGAGTATTGTTGACATGCATGAATGACATGTTTGTAGGTGGTGTACTAAATGCAGTATTGTGTGTGAAATTGTCCTTAGATTTGAGCACAATTATATTTGTGTTGTCATATGTCTAATTTGCTTTTTTCTTTTTAGTGGGATATCATTGGTGATTGCTGTGTCTGTGCAGAGTAGTTGCTTGGTGAGTAGCTTTTTCAGGCAAGTGAGTGGTATAGTTTTTTAGTACATAACTCTTTGTGAAAAATCTACACTTTGTTTATTACTTATTTTAGTGCTAGTTGTTGTTGGCAATCCATTTGTTGTTAGTGAGGCTCATGGCTAGCCGCAGAGTGACCGCTCAGCAGGATGTTGGCATGCTCTTTGAGTCGTCTTCAGACCACGATTACGAGACGGACTCTGCATCTGAGGCAGAGGAGGAAGTGGGAGATTCTGGAAGTGAGTTTTCTGTCTGAGAGTATTCTTCTGATGAGGAAGCTACTCTCAGTGCAGATGAAGGGCCTGTTGTAGAGGAGGACATTGATGTGCAAAGAGTGCAGCAGCCTGGGGCTGAAGGGTTTCCCATCAGAAGACCTGACACCTGGATTGCCCCAAACATGGAGCAGCCACAGTTACCTGCATTTACTGGTCTCCCAGGGTGTAGAGTCAATACGGAAAACTTTTTGCCTGTCCATTTCTTTCACTTTTTTATGGACGATGTATTTTTTTTTTAGAAGAGATTGTGGAGCAGACTAATTTGTATGCAGAGCAATATTTGAGGGACAACGCTGCCAGACTTAAGCCTCAGTCTAGAGCTACTCAGTGGGTTCCCACATATCTGGAAGAGATGAAAAAGTTTTTAGGTTTGACTTTTTTGATGGGGTTGATCAGGAAGCCATCACTGGCTTCTTATTGGTCTACTAGTCCCTTGATGGCAACGGCTATATTTCCTGGAACTATGACACGTAATCGGTATTTGCTTCTTCTTCGTATGCTGCATTTTGTAGACAATGCTTTAGCCTTGCCACGAGATCACCCTGATTGTGACCGTCTTTTTAAGATTAGGCCTGTCCTTGATCATTTTGTAGATCGGTTTTCAGAGGTCTATGTTCCAGGCAAAGATATAAGTGTGGACGAGTCTTTGGTCCTTTTCAAGGGGCGTTTAGTTTTTAAGTAGTACATTCCTAGTAAGAGGGCATGGTATGGGATTAAATTGTATATGCTGTCAGAAAGCAGTACAGGATATGTGTATAATTTCCGGGTCTACACTGGTAGGGATTCCAGTATTGACCCTCCTGGTTGTCTGGCCACTTTTGGAGTTAGCAAAAAAATTGTGTGGGAACTTGGTAGACGGCTGTTTAACAAAGGTCACCATTTGTATGTAGATAATTTCTACACTCGAGTGCAGCTGTTCAAGGAGTTGTTTAGAGTGGACACTGTTGCTTGTGGCACAATCCGTTTTAACTGGAAAGGCTATCCAAGGGAGCTTGTCTGTAAAACAACTTGAGAGGGGACAGTGCAGTGCCTTGCGGAATAATGAGCTGCTAGCTCTGAAATTTTCAGACAGGAGGGATGTGTACATGCTGTCTACCATCCATGAGGAGAGTACTTCCCCTGTGACTGTTTGGGGTCAGGTTGCGGAAGTGCGCAAACCTGCGTGCATTTTGGACTACAATAGGCACATGGGTGGTGTTGCTAGAGTAGATCAGAGGTTGGAACCTGACACTGCTCTTCGTAAGTCTTACGTGTGGTCTAAAAAGTTGGCCCTACATTTATTTCATTTGGCAACTTTTAATACTTTTATTGTATTCAAGGATTGTTCACCTGAGTCAAGGATGACATTTGTTAAATTTCAGGAGTCGGTGATAGAAAACCTTATTGTGGTGGAACAGGCAAGAGTTCCTAGAGTAGAAGTGGTGGAGGATGTGGCTAGATGGAAAGATCGGCACTTTCCAGATCACATTCCTCCCACTCCCAAAAAAGACTTGCCCACAAAGAAATGTAGAGTATGTGCCCGAAGATTAATCCAGAGGGAGAGCCGGATGTACTGCCCCGAATGCCCTTCAAAGCCTGGGCTGTGTGTGCCCAGCTGTTTTAGAAGTTACCACACAAGGAAAAACTTTTGGGAAATACCGTGAGCGTAAACTGTCTGTTTTATATTTTCATATGTTGAGTTTCACGGTTGGCATCACTGTCATGTATTTAGTTAGAGCTATTGTGTTTGTAGTTTTGTACTTATTTTATAATTAGTTAGTGGTTTCTTTGTTGTTTATAAACAAACAAAAAAAGTGATGGCGGTGTGCGTGTGGTGGCGCTTGGCTGGCGGTGTGCTTGGGGTGGCGCTTGGTGGGCGGTATGGGTGGGCTGGTACTTGGCTGGCAGTGTGGGTGGCGTGGCTTTTGGCTGGCAGTGTCCGTGGGGTGGGGCTTGGCTGGCGGTCTGCTTGGGGTGACGCTTGGCTGGCGCTGTGCTTGGGGTGGCGCTTGGCTGGCAGTGTGCGTGGGGTGGCGCTTGGCTGGCAGTGTGCGTGGGGTGGCGCTTGGCTGGCAGTGTCCGTGGGGTGGCGCTTGGCTGGCAGTGTCCGTGGGGTGGCGCTTGGCTGGCGGTGTGCGGGGGATGGCGCTTGGCTGGCGGTGTGCGGGGGATGGCGCTTGGCTGGCGGTGTGCGGGGGTGGCGCTTGGCTGGCGGTGTGCAGGGGGTGGCGCTTGGCTGGCGGTGTGCGGGGGGTGTGGCTTGGCTGGCAGTGTGCGGGGGTGGGGCTTGGCTGGCGGTGTGCGGGGGGTGGGGCTTGGCTGGCGGTGCCATCCAAATGCCAGTCCACACACTCATCAGCTGGTGTGATTGCTGTATCAGGCACGTGGGCGTATGAAAGTGATAGGCCCTTGACTGGGGCTGTCTGTCAATGCAAGTCTTGTAATGTGCTGGGTCCGTGGCTGGCAGCGTGAATGGTCTTGTGCATGTCATGTCTGAAAGGTGTGTGATTGGACTGTAAAGCGGTTGGTGCCTTGTCGTGGCTTTACAGCTCACGAGCTGTGAGTCATTGGTTCAGTTTTTTGGCCTTTCAGTTATTACCAGTGCATTTCACTTTTGTGAAATCTCTTGCTCATAAAATTTGATCTACTGAACCATCACTCACCCTCGTGCCAAATCCAACCAGTATGTGTGGTACAAATGACAAAACCTGCTCCGCTGTAATCAGGTGTCGCAGCACACTTGAGACACGCTAGGTGTCTCAGGTGGGACCCCGATGATGAAGCATGCCACCAACTTGGTTGGTGGGTGAGGGGTCTTTTTCACATAACCTAAGTGCGTTTCTTTTCACGATTTTAGTGTTTGGCACATCACAGACGTATGTGGACACATCAAAATGATATATTACAAAACTACCTGTGTTTGGGGGGGGAGGGGCCACCTATGTTTTTGGTCCTGGGTGCGGCCTTCATCTAGGGAAACCTACTAAACCCAGACATTTTTTAAAACTAGACACCCCAAGGAGTGCAGGGAGATGTGGCTTGTGTGGATCCCCCAACATTTTCTTACCCAGACGCCTCTGAAAACCGCAAAATTTGCTTAAAAAAGCATATTTTCCTGAATTTTGTTTGTAAGATCACCGCTCCAGCACAAAATTCCTACTCCATTGTTCCCCTCAGTCTCCAAAGTAAAATGACACCTCACTTGTGTGGGTCCCCAAAGTAGAGTCAGCCTAAAGATGTATAAAAGAAGAATATGTCCTTATCAACTCGCTGTGCTATCCCCTCTATCTCTACAAGCTTTTGGCCTTATTCTGTTGCAGGCACCTGGCCCACGCACACAAGTGAGGTATCATTTTTATTGGGAGACTTGGGGGAACACTGGGTGGAAGGAAATTTGTGGCTCCTCTCTGATTCCGGAACTTTCTGTCACCAAAATGTGAGGAAAACGTGTTTTTTTTAGCCAAATGTTGAGGTTTGCAAAGGATTCTGGGTAACAGAACCTGGTCAGAGCCACACAAGTCACCCCATCTTGGATTCCCCTAGGTCTCTAGTTTTCAAAAATGCACAGGTTTGGTAGGTTTCCCTAGGTGCCGGCTGAGCTAGAGGCCAAAATCTATAGGTAGGCACTTTGCAAAAAACACCTCTGTTTTCTTTAAAAAAAAAATGTGATGTGTCAACGTTGCGTTTTGGGGCATTTCCTGTCGCGGGCGCTAGGCCTACCCACACAAGTGAGGTATCATTTTTATCGGGAGACTTGGGGAGAATGGTGGGTGGAAGGAAATTTGTGGCTCCTCTCTGATTCTAGAACTTTCTGTCACCAAAATGTGAGGAAAATTTATTTTTTTAGCCAAATTTTGAGGTTTGCAAAGGATTCTGGGTAACAGAACCTGGTCAGAGCCCCACAAGTCACCCCATCTTGGATTCCCCTAGGTCTCTAGTTTTCAAAAATGCACAGGTTTGGTAGGTTTCCCTAGGTGCCGGCTGAGCTAGAGGCCAAAATCTACACACAGGCACTTTGCAAAAGCCCGCGCAGGGCCTTTGCAGGGCCCGCGATCGTGGAGCAGGAATCCCCACTAGACACCAGGGAGTTTTTGGGGTATGTTTATTTTGGGGGCGACCTCTTGGGCAAGGGTCTCCCCCCTCCCCCCCCGGGTCTATTTTATTTAGTATTTCACCCCCCCCACCCCCCCGGGGGGGCAGTTCGCCGATTTTTCGGCCGATCTGCCCCCGGGGGGGCAAAATCCACTAGACACCAGGGATTTCTTTATTATTAGTTTATTTTGGGGGCGACCCCTTGGGCAAGGATCGCCCCCCCCCCGGGTCTATTTTATTTAGTATTTCACCCCCCCACCCCCCGGGGGCAGATTGCCGATTTAACAGCCGATCTGCCCCGGAGGGGGGGCCAAATCCACTAGACACCAGGGATTTACTTTTATATGTTTATTTTGGGGGCAACCCCTTGGGCAAGGGTCGCTCCCCTGGGGGGCTATTTTTTTTTCTGTTTCGGCCCCCAGAGGGCAGATCAGCCATGTTTTTGGACGATCTGGCCCCCGGGGGGGGGGGGGTCGAAGCACACTAGGCGCCAGGGATTGTGTGGTGTGTGTTTGGGGGCACCCCTTGGGCAAGGGTCGCTCCCCTGGGGGGCTATTTTTTTTTTTCTGTTTCGGCCCCCAGAGGGCAGATCAGCCATGTTTTTGGATGATCTGGTCCCCGGGGGGGGGGGGTCGAAGCACACTAGGCGCCAGGGATTGTGTGGTGTGTGTTTGGGGGCACCCCTTGGGCAAGGGTCACCCCCCCCCCCCCAAAGTGGGGAAAGTTCGTATTGGCCATCTCTGCCCCCTTTGGGGGCAGATGGGCCTATTTTTGTAGGCCCATCTGCCCCCAAGGAGGGCAGAAACCACCAATACGCCAGGGATTTTTTTTTTCCCTTTATTTGTTTTGTGCTGGGGTTGCCCCCTTTGGGAATGGTCTCCCCCTAAAGGGGGCACAGAGCTGTTGCCCATTTCTGCCCCCCTTGGGGGCAGGTTGGCCAATTTCAATGCTTTTGCTTCCTTTGCTGTGGATCCTTGCGGTTTTGGCAGTAGTTGTCCTGCGGTTTGCATAGTTGCATGTTTTAGGTAAGTGAAAGCAATTTACTCCAAAGGAGTATTGTTGACATGCATGAATGACATGTTTGTAGGTGGTGTACTAAATGCAGTATTGTGTGTGAAATTGTCCTTAGATTTGAGCACAATTATATTTGTGTTGTCATATGTCTAATTTGCTTTTTTCTTTTTAGTGGGATATCATTGGTGATTGCTGTGTCTGTGCAGAGTAGTTGCTTGGTGAGTAGCTTTTTCAGGCAAGTGAGTGGTATAGTTTTTTAGTACATAACTCTTTGTGAAAAATCTACACTGTTTATTACTTATTTTAGTGCTAGTTGTTGTTGGCAATCCATTTGTTGTTAGTGAGGCTCATGGCTAGCCGCAGAGTGACCGCTCAGCAGGATGTTGGCATGCTCTTTGAGTCGTCTTCAGACCACGATTACGAGACGGACTCTGCATCTGAGGCAGAGGAGGAAGTGGGAGATTCTGGAAGTGAGTTTTCTGTCTGAGAGTATTCTTCTGATGAGGAAGCTACTCTCAGTGCAGATGAAGGGCCTGTTGTAGAGGAGGACATTGATGTGCAAAGTGTGCAGCAGCCTGGGGCTGAAGGGTTTCCCATCAGAAGACCTGACACCTGGATTGCCCCAAACATGGAGCAGCCACAGTTACCTGCATTTACTGGTCTCCCAGGGTGTAGAGTCAATTCGGAAAAATTTTTGCCTGTCCATTTCTTTCACTTTTTTATGGACGATGTATTTTTTTTTAGAAGAGATTGTGGAGCAGACTAATTTGTATGCAGAGCAATATTTGAGGGACAACGCTGCCAGACTTAAGCCTCAGTCTAGAGCTACTCAGTGGGTTCCCACATATCTGGAAGAGATGAAAAAGTTTTTAGGTTTGACTTTTTTGATGGGGTTGATCAGGAAGCCATCACTGGCTTCTTATTGGTCTACTAGTCCCTTGATGGCAACGGCTATATTTCCTGGAACTATGACACGTAATCGGTATTTGCTTCTTCTTCGTATGCTGCATTTTGTAGACAATGCTTTAGCCTTGCCACGAGATCACCCTGATTGTGACCGTCTTTTTAAGATTAGGCCTGTCCTTGATCATTTTGTAGATCAGTTTTCAGAGGTCTATGTTCCAGGCAAAGATATAAGTGTGGACGAGTCTTTGGTCCTTTTCAAGGGGCGTTTAGTTTTTAAGCAGTACATTCCTAGTAAGAGGGCATGGTATGGGATTAAATTGTATATGCTGTCAGAAAGCAGTACAGGATATGTGTATAATTTCCGGGTCTACACTGGTAGGGATTCCAGTATTGACCCTCCTGGTTGTCCGGCCACTTTTGGAGTTAGCGAAAAAATTGTGTGGGAACTTGGTAGACGGCTGTTTAACAAAGGTCACCATTTGTATGTAGATAATTTCTACACTCGAGTGCAGCTGTTCAAGGAGTTGTTTAGAGTGGACACTGTTGCTTGTGGCACAATCCGTTCTAACTGGAAAGGCTATCCAAGGGAGCTTGTCTGTAAAACAACTTGAGAGGGGACAGTGCAGTGCCTTGCGGAATAATGAGCTGCTAGCTCTGAAATTTTCAGACAGGAGGGATGTGTACATGCTGTCTACCATCCATGAGGAGAGTACTTCCCCTGTGACTGTTTGGGGTCAGGTTGCGGAAGTGCGCAAACCTGCGTGCATTTTGGACTACAATAGGCACATGGGTGGTGTTGCTAGAGTAGATCAGAGGTTGGAACCTGACACTGCTCTTCGTAAGTCTTACGTGTGGTCTAAAAAGTTGGCCCTACATTTATTTCATTTGGCAACTTTTAATACTTTTATTGTATTCAAGGATTGTTCACCTGAGTCAAGGATGACATTTGTTAAATTTCAGGAGTCGGTGATAGAAAACCTTATTGTGGTGGAACAGGCAAGAGTTCCTAGAGTAGAAGTGGTGGAGGATGTGGCTAGATGGAAAGATCGGCACTTTCCAGATCACATTCCTCCCACTCCCAAAAAAGACTTGCCCACAAAGAAATGTAGAGTATGTGCCCGAAGATTAATCCAGAGGGAGAGCCGGATGTACTGCCCCGAATGCCCTTCAAAGCCTGGGCTGTGTGTGCCCAGCTGTTTTAGAAGTTACCACACAAGGAAAAACTTTTGGGAAATACCGTGAGCGTAAACTGTCTGTTTTATATTTTCATATGTTGAGTTTCACGGTTGGCATCACTGTCATGTATTTAGTTAGAGCTATTGTGTTTGTAGTTTTGTACTTATTTTATAATTAGTTAGTGGTTTCTTTGTTGTTTATAAACAAACAAAAAAAGTGATGGCGGTGTGCGTGTGGTGGCGCTTGGCTGGCGGTGTGCTTGGGGTGGCGCTTGGTGGGCGGTATGGGTGGGCTGGCACTTGGCTGGCAGTGTGGGTGGCGTGGCGTTTGGCTGGCAGTGTCCGTGGGGTGGGGCTTGGCTGGCGGTCTGCTTGGGGTGACGCTTGGCTGGCGGTGTGCTTGGGGTGGCGCTTGGCTGGCAGTGTGCGTGGGGTGGCGCTTGGCTGGCGGTGTCCGTGGGGTGGCGCTTGGCTGGCGGTGTCCGTGGGGTGGCGCTTGGCTGGCGGTGTGCGGGGGGTGGCGCTTGGCTGGCGGTGTGCGGGGGGTGGCGCTTGGCTGGCGGTGTGTGGGGCTTGGCTGGCAGTGTGCGGGGGGTGGGGCTTGGCTGGCGGTGTGCGGGGGGTGGGGCTTGGCTGGCGGTGCCATCCAAATGCCAGTCCACACACTCATCAGCTGGTGTGATTGCTGTATCAGGCACGTGGGCGTATGAAAGTGATAGGCCCTTGACTGGGGCTGTCTGTCAATGCAAGTCTTGTAATGTGCTGGGTCCGTGGCTGGCAGCGTGAATGGTCTTGTGCATGTCATGTATGAAAGGTGTGTGATTGGACTGTAAAGAGGTTGGTGCCTTGTCGTGGCTTTACAGCTCACGAGCTGTGAGTCATTGGTTCAGTTTTTTGGCCTTTCAGTTATTACCAGTGCATTTCACTTTTGTGAAATCTCTTGCTCATAAAATTTGATCTACTGAACCATCACTCACCCTCGTGCCAAATCCAACCAGTATGTGTGGTACAAATGACAAAACCTGCTCCGCTGTAATCAGGTGTCGCAGCACACTTGAGACACGCTAGGTGTCTCAGGTGGGACCCCGATGATGAAGCATGGCACCAACTTGGTTGGTGGGTGAGGGGTCTTTTTCACATAACCTAAGTGCGTTTCTTTTCACGATTTTAGTGTTTGGCACATCACAGACGTATGTGGACACATCAAAATGATATATTACAAAACTACCTGTGTTTGGGGGGGGGGAGGGGCCACCTATGTTTTTGGTCCTGGGTGCGGCCTTCATCTAGGGAAACCTACCAAACCCAGACATTTTTTTAAACTAGACACCCCAAGGAGTGCAGGGAGATGTGGCTTGTGTGGATCCCCCAACATTTTCTTACCCAGACGCCTCTGAAAACCGCAAAATTTGCTTAAAAAAGCATATTTTCCTGAATTTTGTTTGTATGATCACCGCTCCAGCACAAAATTCCTACTCCATTGTTCCCCTCAGTCTCCAAAGTAAAATGACACCTCACTTGTGTGGGTCCCCAAAGTAGAGTCAGCCTAAAGATGTATAAAAGAAGAATATGTCCTTATCAACTCGCTGTGCTATCCCCTCTATCTCTACAAGCTTTTGGCCTTATTCTGTTGCAGGCACCTGGCCCACGCACACAAGTGAGGTATCATTTTTAATCGGGAGACTTGGGGAGAACGCTGGGTGGAAGGAAATTTGTGGCTCCTCTCTGATTCTAGAACTTTCTGTCACCAAAATGTGAGGAAAATGTGTTTTTTTAGCCAAATTTTGAGGTTTGCAAAGGATTCTGGGTAACAGAACCTGGCCAGAGCCCCACAAGTAACCCCATCTTGGATTCCCCTAGGTCTCTAGTTTTTAAAAATGCACAGGTTTGGTAGGTTTCCCTAGGTGCCGGCTGAGCTAGAGGCCAAAATCTACAGGTAGGCACTTTTAAAAAAACACCTCTGTTTTCTTTAAAAAAAATTGATTTGTCCATGTTGCGTTTTGGGGCATTTCCTGTCGCGGGCGCTAGGCCTACCCACACAAGTGAGGTATCATTTTTATCAGGAGACTTGGGAAGAACGCTGGGTGGAAAAAAAATTGTGGCTCCTCTCTGATTCTAGAACTTTCTGTCACCAAAATGTGAGGAAAATTTATTTTTTTAGCCAAATTTTGAGGTTTGCAAAGGATTCTGGGTAACAGAACCTGGTCAGAGCCCCACAAGTCACCCCATCTTGGATTCCCCTAGGTCTCTAGTTTTCAAAAATGCACAGGTTTGGTAGGTTTCCCTAGGTGCCGGCTGAGCTAGAGGCCAAAATCTACACATAGGCACTTTGCAAAAAACACCTCTGTTTTATTTTTAAAAATGTGATGTGTCCACGTTGCGTTTTTGGGCGTTTCCTGTCGCGGGTGCTAGGCCTACCCACACAAGTGAGGTATCATTTTTATCGGGAGACTTGGGGGAACATAGATTAGCAAAACAAGTGTTATTGCCCCTTGCCTTTCTCTACCTTTTTTCCTTCTAAATATAGGAGAGTGTGTAAAAAAGACATCTATTTGAGAAATACCCTGTAATTCACATGCTAGTATGGTCACCCCGGAATTCAGAGATGTGCAAATAAGCACTCCTCCTCAACACCTTATCTTGTGCCCATTTTGGAAATACAAAGGTTTTCTTGATAGCTATTTTTCACTCTTTATATTTCAGCAAATGAATTGCTGTATACCCGGTATAGAATGAAAACGCTCTGCAGGGTGCAGCTCATGTATTGGCTCTGGGTACCTAGGGTTCTTGATGAACCTACAAGCCCTATATATCCCAGCAACCAGAGGAGTCCAGCAGATGTAACGGTATATTGCTTTTGAAAATCTGACTTTGCAGGAAAAAGTTACAGAGTAAAACGTAGAGAAACATTTATGTTTTTTTCACCTCAATTTCAATATTTTTCTTTTTCAGTTGTTATTTTCTGTAGGAAACCCTTGTAGGATCCACACAAATGACCCCTTGCTGAATTCAGAATTGTGTCTACTTTTCAGAAATGTTTAGGTTTCTGGGATCCAGCATTGGTTTCACGCCCATTCTGTCACTGACTGGAAGGAGACTGAAAGCACATAAAATTGTAAAAATGGGGTATGTCCCAGTAAAATGCCAAATTTGTGTTGAAAAATTGGGTTTTCTGATTCAAGTCTGCCTGTTCCTGAAAACTGGGAAGCTGGTGATTTTAGCACCGCAAACCCAAACCCAAAGTCTGGGTACCTCTAGAATCCCTAGGATGTTGGGAAAAAAGGATGCAAATTTGGCTTGGCTAGCTTATGTGGACAAAAAGTTATGAGGGCCTAAGCGCGAACTGCCCCAAATAGCCAAAAAAAAGGCCTGGCACAGGTGGGGGAAAAGGCCTGGCAGCGAAGGGGTTAATAATAATAATGACAGCATTCAACCTAAAAAAAAAAAAAAACAAGAAGCCCCCTTTGTTGTTCCAGGTAATACGTATTTCAGTGAGCAGAGACCTTTTAAATTGATTGTCTCATATATAGGTATCCATGCATCCACCTTGGCACGGAGAGAGTAATTGTGAAGTGCAGTGTAAATTGCTTGCCATACTTATGTAATAGCAATCCAATAGTTTGGACACAATGCACTACTAGTCCCCTACTCCAAAACAAATAAAAGTTAAGTGATCGGTAAGAGCTGCTCATTATGGAGGCAACAAAAAAAAAAACAAGCATTGGCAACACCAATAGGTTTTGCCCATGCAACCTCTTGGCTTTGCCAATTATATAGCCATGCTCTAAAGCAATGTGGCTGCGGCACAGCATGGCAAAATTGTTCTTTTTAAAAAAAATACAAATCACTTATGAAGCAGCGTGCCATTTTGTAGGCGCATGTCAACACACATTCACAAGCCCCCAAAATAAGGCAGGTAAATAAAAATTGGCAAACACACAAAAGGTAATGGGAAGAATGCAATCGCTCGGGGTAGCATTCCAACCCATTGTTATTTTGTCCACCATGTCTTCTCAGCTATGACCCAGCCAGGCAGCGGTATACAGAGGTAGGGTGGCTTGTGCAAAGTGACTTTCATACTCTGGCTGTCACCAATTGATGATAAAAAGGGGAGTGCCCATCTAGACTCAAAGATGAAGAGAATCATAGAGTAGGAATGACTACAGCGATGGACCCATTCTCTCACAGGGGAAGAGCCTGATGATGTATTTTATGAGAGAAGTGTTCTTTTCAGTGTACAGAGGCAACAATGGCCTCCATGGAAGGGGCGCTCGAGGCAATGATCACATTGAAGATGCAGAGTGCAAAGTGGAACCAACTGACCACATGCTTAGGGAGATGGATAACCAACTGCAAGAGATCAGTAACAGATCACATAGATCCCAACAATTTGTGGACTGCACAGTCCCAACCACTGCTGTACTGGGATATAGAGAAATCTAGAGAATGAGGGAAGAGTGACCAGAATTACAATATTAGTCCAGCCTGAAATGTCTATGCTACAGAGCTGTGTGACAAACTACAGTTCTTTCTGAATTCTGAGGTGGTGGAGGGTGAGGGAGTTGGAGTGCCTGTGATTCAGGCCACCTGCCTGCTTATTACCGACCCCACGAGGAACCCTGAGGGATAACACAGTCCTAGCTGAGTCAGGTGATGTTGCACAGAGAGCTCATTATGAGGAAGAATTTGAAAAAAGGGATCTAATCGAAGGAGGTAGGAAAAAACACATAATTCCAGATCTGAGTCATGTGACCCTGCTACGATGAATGGAGCTTAAAAAAAAATGAAGCAGACTCTCCTTAATGTGGATTTTGTGACTTCTTTGTGGTTTCCCACCCCATTGCGCTCGAGCTGAGGGCAAGACTTATTTTAACTAATCCAGAAGCAGTGGTAGATATTCTGGAATTTAGGTGGCAAAAGAAAGGAGAAGATGTTGTAGAAGAGGCAACATTAATGTTTCCAGCTCTAAACCCTGGACTGAATAAAGAAAACATGAGGTTCACATCTGTGTTCAATCCTCTGAGAAATGAACTTTCTGGACTACTTGAACTGGAAATGTTTAAATGAATGTTCTCACTCTCTTTTACTCCTTCCCTTCCCAAACGCCACTAGAGACTGAAACTACATTTTGTCTTGCTGGTATTATAAAAAATTAAAGTATTAATGGTTTACTGACTGAGTTTCTGCAACAGGGCAGACTGGAGTGTTTACTGCATTTAATACAACTGTTTTTTTTCTAACCATCACCTGCTACATTTGCAAGTAAAATGTATGATCTTAAACAGCAGCCAAGTGTAATCTGCATACATATACAAAGTAGGGGCTACATTATGCAATTCTTTGGCCGAGGGCTGCACGTGAAGAAATAATAAAGGGGCACGCTAATTTAGCTTTTGAGGATCACAGTGAAACTGAATAATAACTACCTTTGGAGTGTGTCCACCAAAAGTGGTCATTGTCAATGGTGTTAAATCTAACAAAATCAGTGCCATGTCACAACCACCTTCTTGTGAGGTTAACAAATACAAAGAGGACCACCAATTTGGAATATCTGGCTGAAATCTTGCTTGGTGGGCATCCGTCAGATTGTTACTCTCTGCATAATCTTGAGTACTAGTTATCATCACTTTTCCAGAAGGTTTGCTGGCAAGGGCAAAAAAAAAAGAGATTGATCTAAAGTTGTTAACAGCTTTTGGGTTGAGGGTAGTTTTTTTTTTTTTTTTTTTTTTTTTTTTTTTAAAGCAGTTTTGGGAAAACAGGTTCCAACACAATTCCTGTTGGGAGAGAGCTATTGTAAAGTCCAGTAAGATTCTTCGCAATATGGCATGAAACTGTTTTAGAACTTTGGTTGGGCATGGTTGACGAAAGTACCTGACCAAAACCTTGATTCGTAGGGGTAAACTATACGCTACTCGAGACATGTAATCCTGAAAGGAAGACAAAACATGCAGTGTTAAACTAGTCTATGGGTGAGATGTGCCAGCTTGAAAGGGCTAGTGTTTTGTTCCTGTGGCCTCCATAAGGGATATAAAAAAAAAAAACATGGGCCATAGACTCACCCTTTCAAGCTGGCCCATATGGCATGCCAGGGCGTCTGACAAGCCAGTCCAACACAAAAAACATAATGTTACTCTAAACCACTTCTCATTACAAAAACACTTGATGCACCTAAACCCAGTGATGCTTTAAAAGGAGGGGGCACAGAAATTTGTTCTAGTTCTACTTTCATTTTAAGCCCTTTTTCACGAGTGGACCATCACAATGAATCTCTATCTTTTTCGAGTTTCCACACAAATATTTAAATATTGTACGAGGTTGTTAGAGCTCACACCAGTTCCATAGCTTCACATCCACATCTAGCAAATTACTGGGAAGTGTGCAAAGGTTTTTTCATTTTTGTAACCTTCGCAAAGTTCTCAGGAAATCTTTGCAACTTTGTGAAGTCTTAAAAAGTGTTACCTTGGCAATGTCTGCATCGCTGTTGTGAATTCTACAACTTTCTCACGAATATCTTTACTTAACTCTGAAAACGGCTCTTTTTAGGATATACTCATAGAGGTATTGCTCCCCTTCTGTGCAGTGCCTTGCTTTAATAAAAATGATACATTTACAGAGTAAAAACCAGCATACATTTTCCGATTTGACTTGTCCTGTTGATCAGGCCCACCTCGTCCTACATTGGACGCACGTGGCACATGCCCTGAGTGATGATTTACTCTGAGGTGTGTGCTGAATAAACAAACATGAAAGAAAACAGCAGCCACTACTGCTGAAATTGCTGAATCATCCTTCCAGGAAGTAGAAGGTTAGAAAAGTCTGCTTATACATTGGTATGAACCTTTCACAGAACTAGTCTACATTTCCTTTAAATGGACTTGAGAGACTTTTTATACTCCCTCCGTTACTCACCCAAGCAGTTGGTGGTACAACTACCAATTACCGAGGCAGTTACTTAGAAGTGAATATTCAACATAGATACTTGGACTCGTCTCTGTTAATATTTTAAAAGTACATTGTTTAAATATTTGTGCACAAGCCATGCAGGAAAAATGCACTGAATAGGAAAGTACCTGAACAAAAGGAAACTGCGTTTCCCATTAACAGACTGACAGAATTATTGCAAACTATTGGAATATTGCAAAGTGAGCAATTATGTTTATTAGCTCCTAAAAGGGAACTACAGCCAAGTCTCTTGCTTCTGGCATCTTACTTAGAATCGGTTTGTCAACAGGGATATTGGTGTAGGAAATTGCCATTGTTTTGTGTGGGTTCCCCCATATTTGCAGCCTGTCTGTTTTGATGGATTTAGAACTCTGTGCACTTTACCCCTGTTAACCAGGTACATAGTGCATAGATAACCCCCTTTTATGCATGATGAAATTGGTTTAATCCTAATTAGGATATTTCACATTCCTATAAAGCCAATAGCATGTTGGGCAGAAATACAATCATGCCATGAAAGTTATATGTCACTCATGGACTGTAGCACCAATTGCGACATCCACCAAATTAATAGATAAGACATGGCTTCAGGCCTACCCTGTGTACCCTGGCTGCAGAAGCCTAAGCCCAGCTGTACAGACCTTGTCAAACTCATCATCTATGAGAAGCAGAAAAGCTTTTTAAATATTAATAAGTCACCCATTGCTACGCCTTGACGCCCACAAGGTAGGTTTCCAGATATTTAAAAATTAAAGATGTGTAAGATAAAAATAGATATGTTCCTCCAGTGATTACACCCCAAAAGCTATATTTGGTGGCAGCACTATAGCCGAATCCTAGTAATTTTTATGTACGGATTAAAATGATCATTTGTCATTTTTTACAAAAAACAGATACAAATGTCATGCAGAGACAACCTTTAATATTCAGTAAACATTTAATTTAAAGGCAAAGTTGAATTGTAATGAATATTTAGGAAAAGTAACTTTTAGAAAGTTGCCTTTTACCTGCCTGAACCTTCAATGGGCTAATTAGCATTAGCCTACCGACAAATGGTCTGCCATTGCTTGGCCTTAATGAGCTGTGAAAACTGTTCCTTTAGGAGGAATAATGGCCTGGGAGATGTTTCTTCCCCGTGCAACTCTTTGTCCTGCCAGCTAGGACGGCCCCACACCCAAAGGTGAGAGGAGCTTCCCGCAGAACAGGTTTTGAGTGACCCCAGAGGATGGGGCTACTTGTTTCCCTGGCCTCACCTCTAGGTGGGCACACACTTTGTGCACAAGGGAGCAATGGCTTCTCCATTTGGGATTTTAGGAGTTATAGGCACTGTGCGATTATTAGTGGTAGAGAAAACAGGAATAGTTTAAATAACTGGTAGGGTTCTCCCTTGGAACCTTTACCTCATTGATCGGGAAGGAGCCAGGAGACATCCCTATACCCTAGCTAGTGTCGACCTTAAATGTGGCATCTCAAGGCACCCTCTTCAGAACAATGTCTGGACCTACAGAAGATCTGAAAAGGACTGAACCTACTGTTTGTGACCTGAGGGGAGCCTTTAAGGACTGAACCTGCTCCCTCTTATACACAGGATATGAAATAGAATTCAAGGGTCAGTTTAAAAAAATGTGTGTGATTACAGGGACACAACAAGCTGCCAACGGCCTGTTTCCTGAAGTGACCAGCCGAGCAGTACAAACTAGACCTGAAATTGACTTTGTGGTGCCTCTGCTGGAGTGGGCTCGGGACCCTAAGTGTTGCGCCTGAGGTTCTGAGAGCCTTAGACGTGGCCAAGAGGAGCCGCTTTAGAAACCCTGAAAAGTTGGGTCTTAGAAACTTTTTGCACTTCCATAACCTCTGGAGCGGAAAGGGGAACCTCCTAGAAAACGTGTCTGGTTTTGATGCACCTTCTTCAGATACAGCTTCAGACTTGTCCCTCTGGAGTATTTTGTGCTTCATAAAAAAAAACAGGTCAGAAGGTAAAATCTTTGACCAGGACAAAACCACTTTGTGTATCTAACCAGCAAACCATCACAGACGGCCTGAAATTGTACCTCTATCCCTATCTACCCCTTCAAAGGGCTATATTTGCTGCTTAGTGATGTTTTGTGCCATTTTTACCTACAACTTAAAAGAATCATTTCTCTGGTTCCTTTTATTGGATTCTTTTTATTTTTGTGGTATTTTGTTTATCATGTCACTCTATTTTGCTAATTCGGTTTGGGATTTGTATTGTTCGGGGGTTTGACTTTTTACTATTTTAATGGTGCATAAATACTGTGCACCGTGCCCTACGTTAAGCTTTTCTGCTCTGTGCCATAGCTACCAGGGAGCCACGCTCCAGTTAATTTAGTGACTTGGGGGTTCACCCTGACAAATTAGTGTTATTATTCCTCGAGGTGGGCAACTGCCCACTCCAAATAATAATTCACTTTCTAAAAGTGGGCATTTAAGAACATCAACATTCTCACAATTGCATGTGTGAAGTGTTTCGTGCTGAAGTCTCATCTCGCAGTCAAGCATTTGGTAATGACATAACGCTGCCACTCTCTCTCTCTGCTTCCTTAGTGCGCATTCCTAGCAGACAGCTGTTAAGATGATGCAGTTTTTTTCCTGTTTCTTTAGTGTCAAGACATAGCAAAGTGGTAGGATTCAATTTAAATTTGCCTCTACAAAGTAGTTTTAAGCTGGAAATACAGAAGAAAAAAATCAATGCAGCTACCATCCTATCTTCCCTACTGGTGCACTTTACACCTTACATGAAATACACTCCAGTCTATGTAGGTCTGTTTGGAGCCAACAAGTGCATTGGTCCTGTGTGCCTAAACAAATAGGGAGATAAAACTTACCACACAATCTAGTAAGGCCTCCTTTGTAAACAAGGATCTACAAAACCCTCAGTCTATGAAGACAGGTACAACATTCTCACATGAGTAATTCTATCACTCATACTGAACCTCAGTCTCTACTACTCCAGAGATGGGAGGAGGGGACAGACAAAGGGGTGGAGAAATGAGGGGTAAAGAAGAGAGGAGGGGAAAGGAGAGAGGAAGAGGGGAGAGAAAGAAGGATAGAAGAAATGGGATAGAAGTTGGAAGGAACATGGCATGTGAGTAGAATGGAAGGAAGGAAGAAAAGGAGACACATTAAAGAGAGGAAAGAGGGAAATCCTTCTTTCCTTGCATAAAGGGCAACAGTACCCTGACAGAGGAAACTCAGAGTTATGCTACAGTTACTCTGGGGTGGTAGAGCAAATAAATGTTGATGCAATTAATATGTACTACGAGCAGCTGTACCCACCCCTCCAAACCCTTCTCAAGTTTTGGGCTGGTGACTATGGCTGTGGGCCAAAGTTTGAAATGAAGTTATGTTCCCCCTAATGCACAAAACTAGATCCTATGTGGTGCCCTGGCCATTTACAAGAGCTTGGCACTTTTTGGTAGTGACACACCATATATCCCTTACAATTTGTCTAGTCTTGGAATAGTTCAGTAAAAGACAAAATCACCCTGCTACAGATTGTTACCAACAGCCTACCATGATTCAAATCAAATCAAATCAAATCATTAACATTTATAAAGCGCGCTACTCACCCGTGCGGGTCTCAAGGCGCTAGGGGGAGAAGGGGGGGGGGGGGGGGGGGTTATCGCTGTTCGAACAGCCAGGTCTTTAGGAGTCTCCGGAAAGCGGAGTGGTCCTGGGTGGTCCTGAGGCTGGTGGGGAGGGAGTTCCAGGTCTTGGCCGCCAGGAAGGAGAAAGATCTCCCACCTGCCGTGGAGCGGCGGATGCGAGGGACAGCAGTGGTTGTCGAAAACTAGTAAACTGCCAATCATCGCAACACATGCTTATGAGCAAGGATGGGATAAGACAGGTAGGGGGTCATTACGACCCAGGCGGACGGCGGTAATTTGGGGAAAGGTACTGCCAACAGGCTGGTGGTACCTTTTCCCAAATTATGACATTGCCGGTTCGGCTCAAGCCAAACTGCAAATGTACCACTCCGTCTGCCAGGGTGGTAACAGCCGCTGGGCAGGAGACAGCCCGGCAGCCGTCACAATCACACCCTCGGGATTATTACCCCGCCTACCGCCATGGTTTTCGTGGCAATCTTACTGCCACGAAAATCATGGCAGTAGGCACTATCAGTGCCAGGGAAATCCTTCCCTGGCACTGATAGGGGTCTTCCCCTGCCCCCCCTCCACCTTCCCAGAGTCCTCCCCCACCAGACATCCACACACCCACACATACACACATGCATACCCACATCCACGCACGCATGCACACATACATTCCCACACACACTAACATACATTGTCGCACACACACATTCACAACACACACAACAGACATGTACACTCACATTCAGTCATTTATGCACGCATTCCACGCGACTCAAAGCCGCATGCACGCATACAAAAACAGACACACCCAAAACACAACACCCCCCACCCCCTCTCCTGTCGGAGAACCCGACTTACCTGCTTGCAGGGGGTCCTCTGGCAGGAGACGGGACGCTGCGCTGCTGCCAGCAAAACACCACCAGGCCGTATCATGGAACATGAAACGGTAGACGGTGTTTTGCTGGTGTGGCGCTGCTGCTGGCAGCAGCGGCACCTTACGCCATCCGCCGCCATGACTGTCGACGGAATTCCGCCAGCCTTCTGGCAGGATTCTGCCGATGGTCATAATGTGGTTGTCGGATGGTAGCCACGGCGACGGTATGTTGGTGGCCATCACCGTAGACGGCATTTGCCGCCAATGTCATAATGAGGGCCGTAGTCTGGGCCAGACAGGTCTTTTAATCACACCGGGCATTTCACAGGTGTGCTGGAGCCCTTGGATTTGGCTTCACAAGCTAGGGCCGCTCGCTCCTGGTGCCTCCGTCACTTTCTCCAGCTCCCCAAGGCTAGTTGCAGCAGACTAAGAGAGAGGAAGACAGGGGGCGAGGGAGGAGGAGTGAAAATTATAACAAACAGAGGAGAGAGAGAGAGAGAGTGCATGCAAGGAAAGAGAGAGAGAGGTTGTACAGGGAAAAAGTGAGGAGAGCTGGTTTGGACATTTTTAACAGGGCTGCTTTTGATATCCCAGTTGGGTCCTGGGGGTAGTACAATTCACTACACAATTGCCTATGGCCTACTTCTAAAATAAGCATTGGCAAAGCCAACAGGTTTCGCATGTGCAATATCTATTGGCTTTGTCAATGTCACATGTGTACATAGTAAGAGATGGAGGTCAGGGGCAAGATGCAGAGGGAATCAGGAAAGAAAGATGCATGGAAGCAAGAAGGTGAAGTTTGGGGACCAGTAGAGAGGGGGCCAGAGAGAGGGAGGCAGAGAGTAAGAGACAGAGGAGTAGAGTAGGAAGCAAGGTAGAGAGTACCAAGCAAGAAACAGATGTGGGGAGCAAGAGACAGAAGTGCAATGGTAGGTGCTAAGAGCCAGGGAGACAGGGAGCAAAAGAGAGCAGGATATGGAGATAGAGAGAGAAGCGTAGGGAGCAAGAGACCAAGGTGCATGAGGCATAGGAGTAAGGTAGAGTGCAAGAAACAGAGGGGGTATGGAGCAGAAGAAGGAAAGACATGAATCAAGAGACAGCAGTGCATGGAGTAAGAGACAGTGGGGTAAGCAGCAAGAGACTGGGGTAGAGAGCAGGAGAAAGACAACTGCAGGGATAAGAGATAGTGTTAGGGGAAAAAGAAGAGGTAGAGATCAAGAGACAAGGTAGACAGCAAGAGATATCGTGAGAGAGCAAGAGTCATGTAGGAGAAAGGATGGATGGTCCGGGGGTTGTTGAGCAATAGACAGAGTGGCAGGAAACAGTAAAGAGACACTGAGGCAAGAGCTTATATCTGGAATGCAAGTGAATTCTAGAGGCGATAGAGAGGCATAGGGAGGAAGACAGGGGCAGACAGAAAGAGAGAGGCATGTGTTTGTAGCGAGCTTTGTTGGCTATGGGATATTAGATATGTTGGGAGATAGTCTGAGGGTGTGGAACAAGGGTAGGTACATGGAGCACGAGACAGGGTGGAAGACAAGAACATTAGCGAGAGTTACTGGGTGTAGAGAAATGCACATACAGTGTAATAAGTTCCCAAGACACACTAGCTGAGGCTGCCTCACCCAGCCAATCTGGTAGTGAGGGTGGGGAGGAATGGGAGACTATTAAAGAAAAAAAAAAGGAAAGATTGCAGCACTGTGAGCCAGAGAAAGACGCTGCTGAACTGCCGAAGAGACAGCAGCTCCGAGACAGTGGCATGTTAAAAGGATCAATAAGACAGAATGATAACAAAAAGACAGACACAGAGACAAGAAAACAAGAGATAAAGGATAGACAAGAAGTACTCCACTACTAACCCCTATAAACTACCCTTCTCTTGTTAGAGCTCCCCCTCTTGCAACCAAGTGCCTTATCTGTACAGTTCTTGCCATGTGCTCTTTAAAACCAGTGCACTGAGGAATTCGAGGAACAGAGGAAGACCAAATGTGATTGCAGAATGATAAATGAGAGAGAGGGGCGACAAAAGCAGAACAAGGAAGAAAACAAATGGAGAAACGGAAGGGCTGAGCAGAAACCATCACTTAATCTCTCCCTTAAAAAAAAATCTAACCTTGTGTAATGGAACTGGTGCACATGTAAAGCACTCCAAAGCCCTTGGGTCGAGATTGTGCTATATAAAATGGCAACAAAAATTAAAGAAAGAGAATAGAGAAAGAAAATAGAGTGACAGGGAAAACAGAAATATCAGTGAAGGAAAGAGTGAGGGAATAAGAAACTAACTAGACGTGACATCAAAGGGGAGGAGAACGAGTGAGAGAGAACTGTCAGGGGAACTCTGAATGACAGAAAGAAGCAGAGGAAGCACTATAGGTCAGAGTGGGGGAAATGTTTCAGGAGGAAGTGCGGTACCGGGGACAGCACTAAGCAGGCCCCAGGCAGAGACCTCTTCGAAAGACCACGTCACCTGCAGCCGGTGCACATAGCTGTCCAGGTAGAAGGTGCACTCTGGAGGTTGGAACATATATGCCTACCAGAGGACTCTATGCAGAAAGTCTCTTTATTGGAATTATGGTGTGCATTCAATAAATTGAGCGAATGTGTGAAGAGAGCAAAAAAAGGTATCTGCAGGAACCTTCAGTGGAAGGGCACTGGTCAACAGAAGCAGTACTTGGTCCAGGCTCCGATGCACGACAAAAACTTGAAACCCAGGAGGAAGACTGATGCGAGGACGAGGCACTGACATGGGATCCACAAGGGAAGCAGCCAATGGTAAGTAAATTGACATGGAGCAACATCAGACCCAGCCAATAGCAGGTAAAGGTGATGTGCAGCCAGCCAATGGTATGTAAAGTAAGTAATGGCAAGGCTCCAAGTAATTTTTAAGATTTTTTTTTTTAAATACAAGAGATTTCGCAAGCGATGTGCAGGCGAAGGCTAAAAACCTTAAAAGTAAACATGTTTTAACTAAAGACACTATCTTCCTCTGAAATAGTTAGTACAATTGATATGGAAAAATCTACCCTTGTCCAAAAAATCATGCAACATACTATAAGACTACTGCACAAAATAGTGAGGGACAGAAATTAAGCTTTGTCCAGGTATTAGATGTCCAGGTTCTTGAAATATTTTTCCACCAACAATTCAATTATCAGGACTACTAATGCGCCAGCAGACACCCATAGCAGGTATCTGAACGAACATTACGGGGCGTTAAAATCAGATGTTCTAGGAAGCAGCTTTCATAATCAGCGTCAGCTAGATGTGGATCTTTTAGACATCTAAAAAAATACCAGATACACAAACTGGGAATCCAGGTTCCATGAACAGAGTTAGCAGAATTCCATATGATTCAATAGCTGCAAACAGATATGTATAGATCTTTGCACATTGAGCCATTACAAAGATGTGTTATTATAGTCTAACATGATGAGTTTTGTCTCCAAAGATGCTTCTACATATAAATGAGCTCATTTCACCAGACTGCACATCCCTAAATGAAGGATAACGAAGCCCTTTAAAAATAACACAAATCATTGGAAATGGTGTGCACATGGTTCGGCCAGAGAAAAGGATCGTCTTTCTAGCAAATAAGTGAATTTTACTGTACTTAGTACATTGAACAAAATTAGCAATCTCCCTTGCAGTACCCTAGTAACAACTTCTTCCTCATTCAAGTGACAATGATTTTCATGGAGATTTTTACATTTTTAACATCAGTTAAAAGACAAGTTTCCATAATGAGCCAAATGCTGGCCGACTTGTTGGGGCATTCCTTTTTGAGCTTAACAGTAAAGAAGAATCAGAGAAACTAGAACATATTTCTAGTGAACTTTCATAAAGAGTGTGGTCCAGCACCTGGTACATGGGCAATTTTGAAGGATAAAATGAATTTGCTGTGCCAACGATTTTGAAACTGTTGAATTAAAGGAACAACTTTCTCAAACAGCTTTCAACTACAAAACTTTGAACATGGAGAAACAATTTGCTTTGGAAAGACTTATCATTCCCACCCCCTTTTGCCACAGGGACAAATCTAAGTCGCCAGAAACTTTGTAAGCAGTTGAAAAGAAATATCTGTCATATTTAAAGGTTAAAGCAAAACAGTATTACTACTGGGTTACAGTCAACCAATATTAACACAGTGAAACCAAGAGCTCTGGAAGTTATTCATGAAAGCATGTTAACCCTTAAAGTCAGTGGTAGCACTAAACCCACATATACTTCATAAAGTCTTTTGGTAAATGGAACCTTATTGAAAGTTGCAATATTTTATTATAAAAACCGATACCACACAGAACTGGGCAAAATGTCCAAAAAGTGTGCTTCGCATTTAAGAACAATTAGAGAACTAGTACAGCAGTTCTTAACCATTTGCCTTCTATGGACCCTCACTGAATCATTACTGGAATTAAGGGACCCCCAGTGAGTAATTATTCGAAGCTGAGGACCACCAGACTAAGCAGATTTGAACTCCAAAGCAATCCACAAAAATATAAAACCAAGCATACACCAAGCAAACACTCGAAATATAGAAGTTTTAATTGCCATTGTTGTTGGACTGTAGAAGTTTTTATAGTTTCAATTTTGCTTCTTTATTTGTATATACTTTATTCATTTTAATGCATTATCTTAAATATTATTTAATTTGGTAACATACTAGTGGACCTCCAGTCGTCCTCTTGACCACAGGTTAAGAACTACTGCACGGATATACTCCCAATGCCTCACCTACACCTCAGTGTACCTAGTTACCAACACTGAAAAAATAAGTTTTCAAGTGCAATACATGTAACAGTTTTAAAATGCTTACAAATTGTCAGATTTACAATCCAATCTTCTCAAAATACTTAGGGCCTGATTTAGAGTATAGCAGACGGGTTACTCTGTCACGATTCGCAAAGGATATATCGGGATCATAATAAGGCCAAAAGGATATCCATCACAATTTGTGAAAGAGTAACCCAATCCTCCCTCAGACTCTAAGTCAGGCCCTTAGTCCCCTACTCCAATTAACACCCTTTCAAATTATCTGACAGCAAGTAGTGCCAATTACCAGTTTTCACACACTAAAACTTGTAAAAACACACACAATACTTGTTACTGCCCATTAAGATGCTCAAAACTTGGAACAATATGTAAATTGTGCAGCTGGTAATTACCATTTCCTGCACAAAAGGCAATTAACTGGTGCACAATTTGCACCCTGAACAGAGGAAAGAGGGGCTTTGGTATTACCAACCCATTTGTAGGCAAATTGTTTTGCATATATTTATTTGCACATGGATATAACAGGATTTCTATTATGATGCTGTGAAACCTTTAAACGAAAGAAATTAACACATTTGACCATATTAATGTAATTATTAAGCTGCAACCAAACTGGTGAAATATTAGCAGCAATGTCATATTAATAATAGTTAACAATTAAGACAAAAGGAACCTCTACGGATATTAACTCTCAGTTCATTTACTTTCATTGCTTTTATTCATTACTAATATGTTGAGTAAAAACTAAAACAGTGATATTGGACTAGAATGCCTTGCGTTTACGAGGTTAGACATGATTAACTTATTTATTTGCTTTTTCTTTATTATGTTAAGTAACATAAGTATGTCAAGGGTGCCTGTAAAAAAGTTATTTTGTTACACAGTCCCACTATGGGATTTAAATCACTGTTTACTTCACTTATTTATTATTTATGAAGATAAATATTAACGTAAACAAGTAAATATTAACTGCTTTTGACTTTTAATGTCTGTTTCTGGGGTATAGGCACTCCACTCTGTATGTTCCTCCTGAACATGTTTTGGAAAGCAATGAAAAGCAGTTTTAATGGCTTCTGTTTTAACATATAAATAATTATAGAATCATTTCACAATGATTAAGAGCAGTATAAATTTCAATATAGAATAGTGGTTTAAATATATGGATTCCCTGACAGGGATAAAAACACAGAGGAAAATTGCCACTACACAGTCACCTATTGAATAATTTAGTAAAGAACAGACTCACCAGCATGTCTCCACTCAAAATAAAAAATAAAATAAAAATATATATATATATATTTCACATAGTGGCAGTTGCCACTAGGTAGTTATAGTTAGGACCATGTTTCCATAGAAAAAGCATTTTTTGGACTTGCCTGTATCTTTGGCGCTGACTGACGAATGTTCATGAAATTTTCCCAAAAACGTTTTGCAGAGATTCTTGTTGTGCATGGAAAGTTTCAGGGTGCTCCGTCAAGCAGGGGCCAAGAAAAAGGGGGCTCAAAAAGCACTGCATGTTAATTCCCATACGATCCTTTAGACACGACTACAGGCTGAACCATTGGATGGCATTACACCAAGTTTGGCAGAAAGTCAGCTGTTGGTACGCAGATTACACTTTCGCTTACTCTGTGTAAATCTGTTCAGTACTTTTTGAGAAATTTAGGGAACTTCAAATCTGTATATCTCTGGGCACGAGGTATTTGAGAACAAAGACGAGCTTGTGCAGGGAAATGTACAGCTCTGATTGGCTGCCAACACATCAAACTAGGAAGTGTTGGCAGTCATCCAGAAAAAAGGTTTAAAAAAGAAGGAAAAAAAAGGAAAGTAAAGAAAAGGGGCCAGTGTAGGCACACACTGATCCATTAGCTCTGGTGGCGGGGGTCCCAGAGGGATCCCCCAGAGCAAAAAAGCATGTTTTCAAATTATTTTTTCGTTGCAAATTTGCAGCAAAAAAAATAAATAAAAAGCCTGTCTTTTGTAATACAACTCAATATGGGGAACCTCGAGTCCTCCCCAGCCATTCCCAGGTTGGTTTTAGTGTGAACAATCTGACATGCTTCTGTTTACTTCCCCGGAACAGGTCCACTAGATGGCTGTCATTAGTACAGAAGTAATGACTGGGAATCACAGAGGGTGTTTTGGAGTGTACTGAGGCATCTCAGCATTACAATCATTTTCAAAATGACTATTCTGCCCATGAGGGACAGGGGCAATTCCTTCCACAAAAAAACAAGAAAAAAAAGGGGCCAGTGTAGGGACACTCTGACCCATTAGCTCTGGTGGTGGGGGCCCCAGAGGGATCGCCCAGAGCAAAGAAGCTTTTTTTTTAAATTCTTTTTTCGCTGCAAATTTGTGGCAACAAAAAACAAATTAAAGCCTGTCTTTTGTAAGAGAACACAAAAAAGTACTGAAGTAAAATGTTAAGGGGACAAGTCAAGTTTGGTGACTGTCCCTATAACAGCTGAAAGGATGACGGTTTTTCACAAAATCACAAGGAAATTACTTTGACATCCTGAGCAAGGATGCAAGAGGACAAATGGAGTGAGCATGTACTAGTGATTTCAACTTAATTGCCATTGTTGTTGGACTGTACATTACGCATGGTTAATATGGTCATGAATTTATGAGAATATATCTCTTTCTCTTGATTGCCAAAGCTTCTTTTTCTATTTCTGCGAGCCGACAGAAAAGGGCACCTTGCTAGGGTTCTCAAATATTTCTGTTTCATGACACTGCCTGACCTATATGTTAATATCTTACCAAGCACATGTTCGTGTGATGTTGCAGCCACAGCCCTATAATCAAGCAGTGACTGATCTCTCTCCCTTAGATAACTTTTGAGATACCTCCGAGTAATGACAAGTGAGCTGCTTCCTTCAGCACAAAGGGACTGGGAGTGGCAGGCATTGAGGCAAAGCTATAAATATATGTCATCTACGTCACCTCGTGCTATGCAGGAGGCCAAATCTCTTCCTTGAAACGTGTGTGCCAAGTGCATAAAAGAATCAGAGGAAGGTTAAAAGTTATTACAACACCTTTTCTTAAAATAACATGTGGAAATGTTTACAACTACTTTAGTGGTAATGAAAACCAGGTACTTCTCAGACTGCAAAGAACTGAAACGTTGTCATGTTTATGGTTTTTGCTTGAAAACGCCAGCCGAATATAGATATTGAAATGGATACTTTACAGGATATCTTAATAATGAAAGAACAAACTAGTCCTTCAGAAAACAAACATGAGGCAGCTGCATAAGAAACGCTTAGGAAAAACTATAAATGAAGATGACCTAAAGAACACTGGACCAGATGTACGAAAGGATTTTACCCATTCTGTGTCTATGGGAAAAAGCTTTCGTACATATGGCCCACTGTTGCTTAAGAGGAGCTAAACTTTCTCATTGTACAAGTTTAACAACCGCCTTTACGTAACTGTCGAATGATCTGCTGTACAAGTATCCCGATGCATTCAATATTTGTTTGTCCATTGCCTGGTATGACTGTTTGCGGTGCAAGGGCTCTCAGGGACTAGTGACTGATGGTTAACTTTTAAACAGAATGCGACTAAGGCAAGCAACCCAATGGGTCCAAAGTGGTTTGGCTTCTAAAGGATTTTTTTAAATAAATGGGAGCACATGATGCATTTTGCAGCACAATTTCCAAAGGAAATCCTTCCATTTACAGACAATTCTGTTACTCCATAGTTTGTAATATTGCTAAAACTTTTTTTTTCCCATAAGGTTTTTGTTGAAGTCCAACAGGGTGAAATGAACATCCGCATATTGACATTGTACAACAGAACATGAATAGTGTCATAGGATACCATCAGTTACAATCAAACATTCGGTGAAGTAAAAATCAATGGCTTTCAGCTAAATCCAATGAACATGAAAAAAGATGCCCTCCCTTACCTCTGCTCTCGTGTAAGGCCCCGAAAGGTGGTCCAGGTGAATTAACAAAGTAGACCATCCATTAAGGTTCATGGTGCGTTCAGCTGCAAATAGGAGGCCCTCACCACCCTCCACCAACCTGACAAACTCAGCAGGTTATCCCGGCACAGGGTCCTTAGTGGGGGACACTCCCCAGGGCTCTTTTAAATCAGACAACATAGCGGAACAGGCTCTCAAGTCATCATCCAACTTTTAGTCTCTACGAACAAGCCTCATTCACACTTCTTCTGCAGTCGCCCATTCTGAAACATCTTGAAGCCAGTCCATACATGCTGGAGGTTTTGGACTCATCCATTAAATAATGTTACGTCGCTTTCCTAAGAGCAAATCCAGTAAGACAAATTTCCTGCTGAGCTTCCTACGAGAGAGGAGGGGAGCAGGCCAAACATCACCTGTCTAATCTTTATCTGTACAGTCCATCTGTACAGTCCATCCAGTGGCCCTATTTAGGGCTTGCAGTATTTCCTGCCAGTAAGTGTACAAAGACGGGCAGGACCATAACATGTGCATAAAGTCCACAGCCATGCTCCTGCTAAGGTATGTCTGGTGCACATAATTGTATTGTAGCAGCTTGAATTGTCCATTGCAGTTGACTGTGCAAACTCCCTCATGGATCTTAACCCACTTCCTGGCAGTCATCGGTTCTCCCAGCACCCCATTCCATTTGGCCTGAATACACAGTGTTAATGTCGAAAGGCCATTGCGCAGCTCCCTATAAATGTGAGAAATCAGTCTACGACCCTGGGCCATATCATAGTTAATAATGTTATCAAGGTATTAAAACTTGGCAGCGCACAAAGGAAGGTCAGCCATAATTCATTCACTGTGTATGAGATTTTAGCATACTGGAGATACTGTCCTGTACCTAGTGAAAAGGATTCCATAGGTACTTCACACAAGATAAACTGGCCTCCCAGGTAGAGGTCTCCCATCATGGTAGAACTCCTGTCCTTCCATTTCTGCACCAACATGGAGTCCGCGATTTGTTAAGACTGGCTGCACGGCCCATAATGGAATGTCCGGGGCATACGGCCCACGCCAAACTACTCTCCAGACCACCATTTCCCAGATGTCGGCTACTAGACGGATAATATGGTGTAAAGCAGGCAAACCCCACGATCTGCTCATGAGCAGGACACGGAAGGACTCCTGTCATAGATGCCCTTTATTAGCTGTTTTTCCCAGTAATGCTTGTTGTCAAGCCTCCTCAGCTGTTACCAGGTTGGTTTCAATGTGAACCATCTGACATGTTTGAATTAAAGTCAGGCTAAGGAAGAAGTGATTCTGCGTATGGTGATAGGCCAAGTCACGCAGCCCTTGACTGATAGCCCAATATTGAGGTTACATTTGGTGGGAGGTTAGAGGAAACAATTTATTCCACAAAACAGCTACTCCTGATACTAATGTGAAGGAAGAGATTTTCTAGGTATGAGGACCCATGATGGGGTGGCAGTAAGAAATTTGATTATGGCCATTTTAGGGAGGCCCCTAATATCAGTCATAGCCTTTGTGATCCCGCTTGACAACACCAGGGTGTTGACAAAATAGCAACCACAATGATGAAATAGACCTAGTGTGGGTGAGGAGTTACATACTTTTTAAAGATTTTTTTCGTTCCAATAATAGCTCTCCCAGGGGTGTGGAATTCCTACAGCCTGACGCCTAGGACATATTGTTTGGGGTCAAGGAAAACAGGTTTTCACGTTTAGTTTGTCCTTGGGACAAGTAGCCCCAATCCCCCTAAACACACAAATCCTTTGGCTGCCAGTTTACAGGAAAGGTAACTGTCTGCAGTTGAGGTAATATTTAATGCTTGTGTCCACAGGTTAATGCTGTTCGAATTTGTATTTATGGTTCATTAATGCAAATCCTTTATTAGGGTGAGCGCTCTAAATAAATGTTGTAAGCTCACTACTGACTGGCTCCAGTAAAAGCGTTTGTACACACACGTATGAAAAGTTAAACAATATAAGAGTATAATGCTCCCAGAATGCTCTCGGATTATATGTAAATGATCGCAGAAGCTTGTAAGCAAGACTGATGAGTATTTGCTTTCAAAATAAAATATTCAGAAAAAAATGCAAGGAGGAATAAAACTTTTTGATATATAACTGTGAAATTTAGGAAAAAGTTCTTAAAAGCATCTTTTACTAAAAATTTCAAAAAAATATTCATAATGGAAAATTAGTATAGCCAGTTTCAACAAGATTATGGGAAACATGAATATAAACAAGCACTGGCAAAGTCAACCGATTTGACACATAGGTAGTAATTTTTTTGATTTGGTCAGTGTGTCTTGCTTTGTGGGAGCTGCCAGGCCCTCACCATTGTAACAAACAATGGCAAAAAGCAAAAAAAAAAAAATGGTCTGAAAAACCACGCATTGCCACAGTAGTTGCTGGCACAGACCAAAACTACTTTGTATGTCAATATGCTCCTTGCGGAAGAGCACAATGCGATCACTTACAGTAAAGCCAGCCGAAACATGGACAGAGAGAATTTGAATTTTGATAAAAACAAAAAGTCTTGGTTAATGCCAGACCTAGTTAGGGGCCCAATTCTCAAAGAAAGTCACAAAAGTGCACCCATGATATATGTCTTTCCATTAGTGTAAAATTATTGCTTTCCTGAATTACCATTATTTTACAGAAGTAGACTAGGAGACTGTACTCCCAGAAAATGTTTGTGAACTGTATTTTAGCACAAGCAAATATGTATGGGAAGATTTGATCATGCACAAATATATGAAGCGTTTACATGTTCACTCTCCTTCCAACTACTTTTTTACCAACCCTGTAAAAACGCCTTCTTCTGTCCTTGTCAGGAGTAAACTTCCAACCTCTCTCAGTATGGGAAAAGCTTAAAGAAGACCTGGTAAAAATCCTTAAAACATGCAAGTTAGTAAGTTTGCAGAGGCTCAAAGGCATTACAACCCTGGAACTATTGATTACTGCTCCCTCCAGCCCCTATACGTAAATCTGTGGAAAGGTGGCAAAATAAGGCAATTGCTAGTATTCAAGCCCTACTATAGTATTTTCCATGGCATAATCAGAGAGGCTATCATCAGAGCTCTTATATAATGAGATTGCTGCCATAATTTGACGCCGCACAACATGGCACCAAAGGGACAAGTAGATTTTTTTCCAGGACAAGTAGATTTATATAGCAACCTGTCCCAGGGACAATTAGATATTTTATGAAATTCCACACCCCTGCTCTCCAGTTGCTGACAGGAAAACAGACCAATGTGTCAATACGACAAAGTGAAAACACTCACACAAACTCTTGTCCTTAGAAGTACCTACAATAACTCCTGGGAGACCCTGCCGCTATTAGCCCCCTTTTTGTTTACCAATGGGTAGGGTGGTAGAATAAAAAGGGCAACTTTGTTTACAATGAAAATTAATTTTAAAAGGGAGAAAACAGTACATAACACCTCTAACGAGAAGATATACTCGTCAAAACCAAAATGAAAGTGGCTAGAGAAAAAGTAACCTTATTTAGCTTTTTAGTTTTTTTTTTTTAAAGAAGAAAACTGGAATTTTATAGAGCCACAGCACGTTCAAAAGACTGTGAAATACCTAAGGCTGGCCTGAAATAAACACTGAATGGCCCACAAGAGTGTCTAACAAGAGTTGTGTTATCATATAGAATGCACAAACTATAAAGCATCTAAGCTGCCAATCTAAAAAACATGATACATTCAAGCAATGAAAACAAAACGGCATTACTTCTGCATTCCCAAGAAAGAAATGTATGAAGTCAATGGAATCATTTATATTGACCTTAGCTGATATTGTACTGCAAGGTGACTCACGCTCAGTGAACACTTTAAGCTAGAAGCTTCAGCAAGCAGGCTCTACAACCATTCAGTCTCTGGTGTTGAGAAAGCTCATACTGCATGTACCTATTACAGTGTAGGTCTGCTTCGCTTCCCTCTTGTGCAGGTCTGCTTTATTCTTTGAAAGGGCACTAGTCAGAAGTTCACAAGATTGGACACCATTCCCGGGCTATTTAAAGATAAAAGATGATTTTTCCCTAACCCTAGGAATTTAGGGACGGTGCCTCTTTACTGAGAACCAAGTGCTTTGACGTTTTGATATATCAACAAGGCTTTTTCGTGAATGCAATCATCTAATACTGTTGCAAACTCAAACACTCATGCAATGTGGGGGATTTAACCCTCACAGCAGCCTTATCTTTAGAAGATGTTGAGCTCTGGTGTGCTTAACCCCTTCCCCGCCAAGGACGTAATGGTTACCTCCCTGGCTGTGGCGTGAGGCAAGGGTCGCTCCCCTTGGGGGGGCCAATGTATTTATCGCCATTTATGCCCCCCTAGTGGGCAGATTGTTCTTTTATTTATAGGCCGATGGGGGCAGAAGCCACTAGAAACCAGGGATTGTTTTTGTGTGGTTTGTTTGTGTTGGGGGGGGCGGCCCCTTGGCAAGGGTCACCCCCAAGGGGCAAAAAGCACTATTGGGCGGTGCTGCCCCCCTTGGGGGCAGATCAGCCTATTTGTTTTAGGCCCATCTACCCTCAAGGGGGGCAGAATCCACTTAGCGCCAGGGATCACGTGTGTGTGTGGAGGGTGCGGGGGAGTTTGGCCCCTTGGGCAAGGGTTGCCCCCCAAAGGGGACAAAGCACTGTTGGTAGTTCTGCCCCCTTGGGGGCATATCAGCCTATTTGTTTAGGCCCATCTGCCCCCAGGAGGGGCAGAAGCCATAAAGACGCAAGGGATTTTTTTTTCTTTCCTCTTTTGTTTTTTTGTGCTTCGGCAAGGGTCGCGCCCCCCCCACCCCCCTCCAAAAGGGGACAGAGCACTGTTGGGTAGTTCTGCACCCCTTGGGGGTAGATTGGCCTATTTTTTCTTTCTTTTTTAGGTATGACATGGGGGGTGTTTTTGTGGGGGGTTGGCCCCTTGGGCAAGGGTCACCCCCTAAAGGGGGCAAAATATTTTATGCCATTTCTGCCCCCTAGGGGCAGATTGTCCTATTATTTTAAGACACACTTGACACCAAGGAAAATTTATAAAGGTTTGGTGGAGGAGTGTTTGTCAACTGGCAAAGTATTTGCATTTGTGATTATAACAGTTTATTTCTCCTTTTTGTTCTAGTTGAAAGCTTTTGCTTCGTCTGCTGTGGCTTGTTGTGGTTTTGGCAGTGGTTTTCCTGCGATTGCATAGTTGCATGTTTTAGGTAAGTAAATAAATTTACTCCAAAGGAGTATTGTTGCCATGCATGAATGACATGTTTGTAGGTGGTGTACTAAATGCAGGATTGTGTGTGAAATTGTCCTTAGATTTATGCACAATGATATTTGTGTTGTCATATCTAATTTGATTTTCTTTTTTCTTTTTAGTGGGATATCACTGGTGATTGCTGTGGCTGTGCAGGGCAGTTGCTGGTGAGTCTAGCTTTTTCAGACAAGTGAGCGGTATAGTTTTTGAGTTTATAACTCTTAGTGATAAAGCCACACTTTGTTTATTACATATTTTACACAGTGCTGGTTGTTGGTGGTGCATTTGTCCAGTTACTTTTTGTAGGAAGGATCATGGCTAGCTGTAGGATGACCGCTCAGCAGGTTGTTGGTGTGCTTTTGGAGTCGTCTTCTGACCATGATTATGAGACTGACTCTGCATCTGAGGCAGAGGAGGAACTGCAAGATTCTGGAAGTGAATTTTCTATCAGAGAGGAATCATCTGATGATGAAGCCCCTCTCAGTGCTGATGTGGTGCCTGTTTTAGAGGAGGACACTGATGTGCCAATGGTGCAGCAGCCAGTGGCTGAAAGGCTTCCCATTGGAAGACCTGACACCTGGGTTGCACCAAACATGGAGCAGCCACAGTTGCCTGCCTTTACTGGTTTCCCAGGGTATAGAGTAAATACGGAAAACCTTTTGCCTGTCAACTTCTTTGAATTGATTATGGACGATGTATTTTTGGAAGAGATTATTGAGCAGACTAATTTGTATGCAGAACAGTATTTGAGGAACAACGCTGCCAGACTTAGGCCACACTCTAGAGCTAGCCGGTGGATTCCCACAAATCTGGAAGAGTTAAAAAAGTTATTGGGTTTAACTTTTTTGATGGGGCTGATAAGGAAGCCATCACTGTCTTCATATTGGTCTACTAGTCCCTTGATGGCAACTGCTATATTTCCTGCAATCATGAGTCGTAACTGGTATGAGCTTCTTCTTCAGATGCTGCATTTTGTTGATAATGCTTTAACCTTGCCACGAGATCACCCTGATTCTGAACGTCTTTTTAAGATTAGACCTGTCCTTGATCATTTTGTAGATCGGTTTTCAGAGATCTATGTTCCAGGCAAAGAAATATCTGTAGATGAGTCTTTGGTCCTGTTCAAGGGTCATTTGGCTTTTAGGCAGTACATTCCTAGCAAGAGGGCACGGTATGGAATTAAATTGTATATACTGTCTGAAAAGTAGTATAGGATATGTTTATAATTTCCGGGTCTACACTGGTAGGGATTCCAGTATTGACCCCCCTGGTTGTCCGCCCACTTTTGGAGTTAGTGAGAAAATTGTGTGGGAACTTGGTAGACGACTGTTTAACAAAGGTCACCATTTATACGTAGATAACTTCTACACTGGAGTTCAGTTATTCAAGGAATTGTTCAGAGTGGGCACTGTTGCTTGTGGCACAATCTGCTCTAATCGGAAAGGCTATCCAAGAGAGCTTATCTGTAAAAAAACTTGAGAAGGAACAGTGCAGTGCCTTGCGGAATGATGAGCTGCTAGCTGTGAAATTTGTAGACAGAAGGGATGTGTACATGCTAACTAACATCCATGATGAGAGTACTTCACCTGTGGCTGTTTGGGGTCAAGCTGCTGAAGTGCGCAAACCTGTGTGCATTTTAGACTACAATAAGCACATGGGTGGTGTTGATAGAGTAGATCAGAGGTTGGAACCTTACACTACTGCTCGTAAGGCTTATGTTTGGTATAAGGAATTAGCGGTTCACCTGTTCTACGTAGCAACTTTTAATGCTTTTGTTGTGTTCAAGAATAGTTCTCCAGAGTCAAGGATGACATTTGTGAAATTTCAGGAGTCTATCATAGCAAGCCTTGTTGTGCTGGAACAGGCAAGAGTTCCTAGAAAAGCAGTGGTGGAGGATGTAGCTTGATTGGAAGATTGTCACTTTGCTGAGCACATTCCTCCCATGGCCAAAAAAGACTTTCCTGCTAAGAGATGTAGAGTCTGTGCTCGAAGAGGTATCAGGAAGGAGACTAGGATGTACTGCCCTGATTGTCCTTCAAGGCCTGGGCTGTGTGTGGGTGGCTATTTCAGGAGCTACCACACATAGAAGAATTATTGGGAAATACTTTGACCGTAAACTGCTGTTTTATATTTTCATATGTTAGTTTCACAGTTGGCATTACTGTCATGTATACAGTTAGAGCTTTTGTTTTTGTAGTTTTGTACTCATTTATAATTAGTGGTTTCTTTGTTGTTTACCATGGCGGTACGCATGGACTGGTGCTTGGCTGGCAGTGTGCGTGGAGCGGCGCTTAGCTGGCGGTGCCAGCCAAACACCAGTCCATACACACCCATCAGCTGGTGTGATTGTTGTATCAGGCATGTGGCCGTATGAAACTGATGAGCCCTTGAATGGCGCTGTCTGTTGATGCGGGTGTTGTAATGTGCTGGGCCCACGGCTGAAGGCGTGAATGGTCTTGTGCGTGTCGTGTCTGAGAGATGTGTGAATGGACTGTAAAGCGGTTGGTGCCTTGATACAGCTTTACAGCTCACAAGCTGCGAGTCATTGGTTCAATTTTTTGGCCTTTCAGTTATTAACAGTGCATTTCACTTTAGTGAAATCTCATTAATAAAATTTGATCTACTGAACCATCACTCACCCTAGTGCCAAATCCAACCAGTATGTGTGGTAAAACTGACAAAAGGAGTCGCAGCACACCCGTGACACGCTAGGTGTCGCGTGTGGGACCGCGATGATGAAGCATGCCACCAGCTTGGTTGGTGGGTGAGGGGTCTTTTTAACATAATATAATTTGGTGTTTGGAAAATCACAGAAGTATGTTGACACATCAAAATGATCTATGACAAAACTACCTGTGTTTGGGGGAGAGGGGGTGGGCACCTATGTTTTAGGTCCCGGGTGCATCCTTCATCTAGGGAAGCCTACCAAACCCAGACATTTTTTTTAAACTAAACTGGACACCCCAAGGAGTCCAAGGAGGTGTGGCTTGCGTGGATCCCCCAACATTTTCTGACCCATTCTCTGCAAACTTCAAGATTTGCTTAAAAAATATATTTTCCTCACTTTTCTTTGTAGGATCATCGCTCCGGCACAAGTTTCCTACCACCCAGCATTCCCCTCAGTCTCCAAAGTAAAATTATACCTCACTTGTGTGGGTCCCCATAGCAGAGTCAGCCTAAAGGTGTATAAAAGAAAAATATGAGCTTATCAACTCGCTGTGCTATCCCCTCAATCTCTACAGGTTTTTGGCCTTTTTCTGTTGCAGACACTTGGGCCACCCACAAAAGTGAGGTACCATTTTTATCGGGAGACTTGGGGGAACGCTGGGTGGAAGTAAATGTGTGGCTCCTCTCAGATTCCAGAACTTTCTGTCACCGAAATGTGAGGAAAAAGTGTTTTTTGCCAAATGTTGAGGTTTGCATAGGATTCTGGGTAACAGAACCTGTTGAAAGCCCCACAAGTCACCACATCTTGGATTCCCCTAGGTGTCTACTTTTAAAAAATGCACAGATTTGGTAGGTTTCCCTAGGTGCCGGCTGAGGTAGAGGCCAAAATCCACAGCTAGGCACTTTGCAAAAAACAGCTCTGTTTTCTATGGAACAATGTGATGTGTTCACGTTGTGTTTTGGGGCATTCCTGTCACGGGCACTAGGTCTACCCACACAAGTGAGGTACCATTTTTATCGGGATACTTGGGGGAACACTGGGTGGAAGGCAATTGGTGGCTCCTCTCAGATTCCAGAACTTTCTGTCACCGAAATGTGAGGAAAAAGTGTTTTTTTGGCCAAATTTGGAGAATGGCACAGGATTCTGGGTCACAGAACCTGGTGAGAGCCCCGCAAGTCACCCCATCTTGGAATCCCCTAGGTGTCTAGTTTTCAAAAAATTGACAGGTTTGGTGGGTTTCCCTAGGTGCTGGCAGAGCTAGCTGCCAATATCCACAGCTAGGGACTTTGCAAAAAACAAGTCCGATTTCAGTGTAAAAATGTGATGTGTCCATGTTGCGTTTCCTGTCGCGAGCATTAGGTCTACACGCGCAAGTGAGGTACCATTTTTATTTGGAGACTTGGGGGAACAAAGAATAGCAAAATAAGGGTTATTGCCCCTTGTCTTTCTCTACATTTTTTCCTTCCAAATGTAAGACAATGTGTAAAAAAGACGTCTATTTGTGAAATGCCCTTTAATTCACACGCTGGTATGGGTACCCCGGAATTCAGAGATGTGCACATAACCGCTGCTTCTCAACACCTTATCTTGTGCCCACTTTGGAAATACAAAAGGTTTTTGATACCTATTTTTCACTCTTTATATTTCAGTAAATGAGTGGCTGTATACCCGTTTCAGAATGAAAACCCATTGCAAGGTGCGGCTCATTTATTGGCTCTGAGTACCTAGGGTTCTTGATGAATCTGCAAGCCCTATATATCCCCGGAAGAGTCCAGCAGACGTAACAGTATATTGCTTTCAAAAATCTGATATTGCAGGAAAAAGTTACAGAGTAAAATGTGGAGAAAAATGCCTTTTTTTTACCTCAATTTCAATATTTTTTCATTTCAGATGTTATTTTCTGTAGGAAACACTTGTAGGATCTACACAAATTACCCCTTGCGGAATTCAGAATGTTGTCTACTTTTCAGAAATATTTAGCTTTCTGGGATCCAGCATTGGTTTCACACCCATTTCTGTCACTAACTGGAAGGGGGCTGAAAGCACAAAAAATAGTAAAAATGGGGTATATCCCAGTAAAATGCCAGAATTGTGTTGAAAAATTGGGTTTCCTGATTCAAGTGTGCCTGTTCCTGAAACCTGGGGAGATGGTGATTTTAGCACCGCAAACCCTTTGATGATGCCATTTTCAGGGAAAAACAAAACACAAGCCACCTGCTGCAGCCCTTTTCCCATTTTTTTGTTAAAAAAAGAACTTTTCGCTGTATTTTGGCTAATTTACCGGTCTCCTTCAAGGGAACCCACAAAGTCTGGGTACCTCTAGAATCCCTAGGATGTTGGAAAAAAGGACGCAAATTTGGCTTGGGTAGCTTATATCGATAAAAAGTTATTAGGGCCTAATTGTGACCTGACCCACATAGCCAAAAAAGGCTTGGCCCCTCAGGGGGAAAAGGCCTGACAGCGAAGGGGTTAACTGCAGCAAGAAGGATACAAACCTTACCTGTTGAACTTTTCATTGGTTAATGGTGGGAGAAATCTCCAGTGGTACTTTAAGAAAAGCACCAGAAGGAGCAGCAATAAATCCACCCTAACAATGGAATTCGATTTTAAGTAAAATTATACCTGCACATTTGATATACTCAGTTAAAATGTAGCTTTTAAATTACCAATTAGCATCTAGTTCATAAGAAAACAAATCTCTTTAGTCATTTACCCCTACCCAACTGTAAAACTTGTGATTTACAGAACCTAAAATGGAATCAAAAATGTTTTTTTTTAATCTATGTGTTATTGTATATGGTTGCCGTCTTTCCATAGCACTTTTGCAGTCAAAACATAAGGCTCACAAACCCCATAGACATATGTCCTTTTGGGATGTCTTTTCAAGTTAATTGCCTTTGAATTCATAGTTCACCCTCAATCTGAGTTTGATACAAAAATGAAAACGGCCTAGAGCACATGGCTCCTTTAAGCAATTCTGCACTCCTTACAATAGCTTTAACTGCACATCAGATATGCTCCTATATTACTGTTTAACGTCAAGAAAATGATTATGTGTCTAAAAATGCATGCATCATGCTTTAAATATAGACTATTGTATAGCGACATTTACAACTTAAGCTGTCATTTCCTGAGACACCTCTTTCTATGTGTGACATCACTGAACTTTGCCTTTACTAATAGTTCCACCACTACTGTATTAGTTCTGTTAAACAAAAACACCTTTTGCTGCCTCACATAATCAAAAATACATAAATAAAAAAATACAAGTCTATATACCCACGTAGATGGGACTAGAATCAGCACTCTTCAACCGTTGGTCTGTTAATCTTTTTTCACACTTTGCTTCCTTCTACACATAAAACAACATGGGCCAATCAGTCAGCCCACTTCAGCCCTTTGATCCCTTTGACTGTATGCATGCAAGGTATTTTGCTTGATCACAAGTGCACATTAGACTAAAATAAAGAGCACTTCATTGCCGAGCCCGATGGGCTACTTAACTACTTCATCAATGTTTATTTTTTTAATTATTTCTCTTTGTTTTTCCCCATGTGTGTAATCAACTGGGTATATTTAAACTAAACTTATAATTTCTTTAATATAATGTAAAGGTGTTTGCAGCAACAAGAATCATATTTTCTTTTCTTTAGAATTTTGTCGAATATAGTTGTGGTAAAGCATAAAAAACATCCAGAGAACCAGGGTGCCAGGACTACAGGGTTTTAAGTGTGTCGGGTCCCTCCAAGTCTCAGACCCAGCCGTAATTAAAGTGTGACTTTGAAACAGTTCTCAGTATATCCCTATAATGGGAAACATTCATCGATTTTTCAGTCAAATCTCAACAACGACTGTAAAAACCAATAAGGTGACCCATGTCTGTGAGGTAGCTCCTGTTTACATTCCAATTTTACCTAACTTACTTTCCTAACCTTATTTGCTTTTGCTGTGCCATCATCTACAAATCACCCGCCCCTCTTCCCATCACAAGCGTGGAATACCGATCCCCTCCTCCTTACTTCTACAGCTGGATCTTTCCCTGCCCGTTTCACGCAGACCTGCCTTACTACCCCTGACCAAGATAGTTTCTACCTAGACACCAAAACAGCACCTTGTAGAAGAAGACAGCCTCCTGGTAGCGCCCCTTCTGGTCGTTCACTACGGCCAGTTTAGCAAATTTTACGGCATCCAACTCCAAAGCAGTGGGGTCCATGGTAAGCGGGAGAGAACAGAGAGAGGCCGCTCCTCCTGCCTGCTCTGGGTTTGTCTCTGTCCCACTTCCGCCTCTCTTCCGGCTTCAGCGGCTGTCACCGCTGCGCGCTCGGGAGTGTGAACATCAAGGAAGGACTACAGCACAGAGTCGCCGCTACGGGCATAAACATAGAGGAAGGACAACATTGTTCTTCCTGTTTGGCACGAGCTTAAGAGAACCCGACTTCCGGATACTTTTATTTCAAAGCCCTGGAGCAGCAAAGGTATGAAATGGTAGATGTAGAACTGTGGACTTTGGAAATGGGAACCAGGCACCAGTCCCGCCGTATGGCTCAACATCCTTGTCATTCTGAGCAAATCACTCTTAATCCTCTTGTGCTAAAAAAACGAAAAAGCCATCTGACGTTGAGTAATATAACGTGGTACTCGTGTAAAACGCTATAATGCCCCTGAGCCAAGTTCTCAGTATTTAAAACGGCGAAAAAAAGAAATAAGTTAAAATACAGTTGAAGCTGTCTAAATCGTTTCAGAAGGATTACTCGAGCAAACAGGGAGATAATTGATGACTACTACTCATCAACACGCTCCTGGACATACACCCCAACTCAACACACTCCCTGACATACACCCCCACTCATCAACCCACTCCCTGACATACACCCCCACTCGTTCACACACACCCACACAAACACCTCTACTCGCATACATCCCAATACACACACCTACTCACTCGCACCTGGACATACCCCCATTCCCTCTGCTTCCATTCAGACACACACACACCTTCCACTCACACATACATACAAACACACACTCAAGCACACCCATACTGCTACATATACACGCACACACATGCACACAACGCTCGCCCCCCTCCTTTTGGACGGTTCACCTACCTGTCTGGGCAAGGTGGTTATCCGGGAGAGGATGGGTGCCAATGCTTTCACCACCAGCGCCGCACCGTCGTGCAGGAATTGCTGTGCCGTATTAAGTGCTGTAACATTGCAGACGGAGTCCTTTTTGCGTGGCAGTGCTGGCGGTGGAACCGCCTCTCACCCGCCATTGGTCTGGCTGACGGTGTCAGATTTACACACTTAAATGGGCGGAAATCTTTGGATGAGTCCTAATACAGCGGTCTTTGCACTGCCAATACTGGCGGTCTTTGGGCTCCCCCGATGATGGCGGTCTTTCCAAAAGACCGCCAAAGTCATAATGAGGGCCTAAGTCTTTTGATCTAGTCAATCATACAGGAGTTCCTATGTTCGACCCTACTTCCATTCACCATCCAAATTCATCTGATTGGTTCCCTTCCTCCACATGTCGGACTATGTTTCTTTCTATTTAATACATTCCCTGGAAAAATCAACCATGAATAAGTTAAAATCTGAATGCCTTCACCTTTCCCTTCCTTCTAAGGTGGCTGATACCTCATCAAAAAACCCGAACATGCTTTTGTTTTTTACCAAGTATGGGAAGGATCCTAAAAAAGGTGTTGACAGAGCCTAGTCCAACTGCCAGGACAGACTGTTGGATCTGGTTGTTTCATTAACTAGGATTTTGGACTGAGCCGAAGAAGCCAAAATGGAGGGTGAATATGTGGATCCTGTCACACTTTCTAATTGGGCACAGCGTGCAATTTGTATGTTGGGGAACGCTAATTCCTACATTTCTCAGGAACGGCGTAAGAATCTACCACTCAAAATAGACCCAAAACTGAGCAGCTTGGCACCCAAAGCAGAAGGTCCTGAGGCACAAGTTCTCTTTTTTGGTGATTCCTTTATCAAGGAGATGGGCAAGTATGTCTCCACTTTCGCTGTCATCGACAAGGCACAAATCTCCATGAAAAAATATCTTTTCCCATCAGGTTTTTGGCAGGGCCTGCAAAGGGAGGGGCCGTTTTGCAGGCCGTTACGCTTCAAGTTGACTATCCCTTAATAGAGGCTCCTACACGCCAAGCTTCCAGCAAGACTTCTACCAGGGATATAAACCCCAGGTCTATCCCTGTTGCTCACGTGGATTTCACAACAGGGGTTGCAGAGCCAAAGGAGAACAACTCTCAGGTAAGAATTGTGTTCTCACTATTTGCCAAGACCTGTTATCAAGTCTAGGTTTCCTGGTAAACTTCGAAAAATCTTCCCTCATTCCTTCTCAACGACTCAAATTCTTGGGTTTCATGATAGATACCACTGAAGCCATTCTCCGATTACCTCAAACGAAGGTAGACCTCATAAAAAATGAAATTCATCATGCTTTTTCCCCTTCCTCTCTGTTCCTTCAGATCGATAACTTGTCTTATGGGTCTCCTCTCTTCCTCTATTCAGGCCATCTTTCCAGGACCCCTACATTACAGAGCTCTCCAGAGATTAAAAATTAGCTATCTCCACAGAGGTCTAGCTTATTCGGACCCGGTGACTTTGGATTCAGAATCAAAAGAAGAACTCACCTGGTGGATGACTCATTTAGACGCCTGTAACGGGAGAACAATTTTCTCTGTCGCCACAGATCTTGTCTTAGAATCAGATGCAAGTCGGACAGGATGGGTCGCAAGGTGTGGTCATCTCTTGACTGGAGGTACGTGGTCCGTTCAGGAGTCATCACTGTACATCAGCTGTTTAGGGATGCTAGCAGGTTCCTTTGCCATCCAGTCCTTTATCAAAGACAAGGTAAAATGTACAGTATCACGTCGCATGGACTATCTATCAGCGGTCAGATACATAAATCGTCTGGGAGATACAAGGTCCAAACTTGTTGCAACGTTAACCAGGTGTCTTTGGGAATTTTGCCTCCCAAGAAACATTTCAGTCAAACAGAATATCTCCCTAGCAAATTGAACATAATAGCAGACTGGTTTTCCAAACACCTGTACGATTCAAGCGACTGGAAGCTTCATCCTTCAGTATTAAATCTTCAGCCTTCGGGTCATGTCAATACATCTGTTTGCTTCCCGTATCAATACCAAACCCTCTTCTTTTTCAGTTGGAGACCAGATCCTTTGGCTATGGCCACAGATGTGTTTTTTCAGACATGGCCTCAGTCCCTCTTTTACAATTTCCATCCTTTCCTTTTCATTGCCCGAGTTCTGGCTCAGGCTCACAGACAGCAGTCATCCCTAGTTCTCATCACTCCTTTCTGTCAATCCCAGCCTTGGTACCCAACACTGTTGGAACTAGCTTCAGACTTACCGATTCGCATACCTCCCTTCCCCAATCTACTCCTCAATCCGCAGGGACTCATACACAATCTCATTCTGGAAGGCTCCATGTACCTCGTTGCATAGAGGATTTTGGGGCTTTCTGGATAACCCCAGGAATTTCAGAGGAAGCTATCCAGTTAATCAAACAATCCTGGGCTCCTGGAACAGCAAAGGTATTCAAATCAGCCTAGCTGGCATGGCGTAGCTGATGTTGGGACAGGGATTCAGATCCCTTTTCAGCAAGTGTCACTAGTGGTAAACCTTTTACCTTCGCTCGCTGCCCAAGGCAAAGCTTATAGAACAGTCAATACTTACAGATCTGCAATTTCTTTGGAACGTGTCAGAGTGGATGGAAAACCCATCGGGGAACATCTGTTGGTGTGTCATCTTTTAAAGAGAGTACGTTTTGCCAAACCTCCTATTCCTAAATACAATGTTATGTGGAATGTTAATCTGGTTTTACCTCTGTTTCTCTCATGGCCGGATAATGATAAATTATCCCTTAAAAACGTATCTTCAAAATTAACCACATTGTTATGTTTCTTTTCTATCAAAAGTGTATCAGATGCAAAGGCTCTTGGTGTTTCTTCTTTCCATTTTTCCTCTCTGGGTGTCTACTTTCAGGTTCATAAACGTACCAGAACTAATTTGTCAAATGTACACCCTCCTTTATTTCCTTCTCAACCTAAATTGTACATTGGCAATCATTTAAAATATGTTTCATGCAGATCTCAGAAATCACTCCTCTTCCCAACTTCTAATTTCCTTTCAGAAACCGCACAAACCTGTATCTGCCCCTACCTTAGCCTATTGAGTTAAATGTCTAATGACATTAGCTGGCATTTCCATATCTTCCTTTGAGGCCCATTTAGTTAGAGGAGCCATGGCCTCCATGGCCTTTTGGGCAGGAGCCAATTTACAGGACATTCTCAGATCTGCAGATTGGTGAAACGTCAACACGTTTAGAACTTTTCATTGTAAACCGGTTGATCATCCATCTCAATCAGTGATTTCTTTGCTTTAAACAAGCATAATATGAGCCTTAGATCTTGCAAAAAAATTGAGATTTCCCTAGCCTTGGTGTCTGAAAGGCTAGATTTTATTAAAGACACAGAGGTGAGTATTATCCCACCACAGTTCTTTAACCCACCCTGTTTTTCTCCAGTGCCTATGGCCTTATCCGACTCTGCTACTTCTAGTTGATACACAAGGCTTATCTCATCTGCCGGAGTCCTTTTCTTGGGTTTCCTGTCTGGATCCATCAAGACTGGTTTCTCCATCTATTTTATTTATGGACACCTTCAATGATTTATTATATGCATTGTTGACTCTTTGTTGTTGCATCATTTTTCTTCCTTCTTATCATACGGACTGACTCTCGCTTGCTTCCAATGAAGATAGTTATGCTCGTACTCGACGTGTGGTTGGTCAATCTATTGTGATGTAATGTTGTAGTTTTTCTCCCAGGGTTTCTGGGTGTTGATGTACCTTGGCTACCATGCTAACTAAAGTGAGAAAAGAAAGCATAATACTCGCCTTCATCCTTTCAGACACCAAGGCTAGGAAAATCTCAACTAAACACACATTCATTTACACCTACCAGGTCTTCTCTGTTTAAGTTAGAGTACCAAAACTCTAACAAATAGCCAGTATTGTTTTTTTCTATTAGTGAGAGTCTTTCACTAGTGCAGCCGTGTTGAAAGATTAGCAATGTTTGCCACCAACAGACAATGTTGTATTCTGTGCACCTTAGTGAAGCCCTGAGAGCTTAATCTGGTATAGTATCTTGAAAAAACTGTTTCAATTGAATGCTTTAGCAGTTGGATTGATGCAAGAAGTAACATACAGGGAGTTAAGTGCAAATATGAAGGCCAGAGCCTCGTCTACTGTGAGCACTTTCTTCAGGATAATTAATGGCCATCTCACTCTTATTTTAGAATTGTGCTGTATAAATGAATTGGTGTTTATGAATTTGTGAATCACTTTACAATGTATGCTTATTTACTTCTTTGTGGATAGATTGGACTGCTTCACATAACTACATGCACAGATAGTATGCATTCAGTCATATAGAAAATCAAATCTCTGTAAAGTTGTGAATGGGACTGCAATAGTAGTGGGGGCTCTGCATACTGCTCATACTGAATACAGATGACTTTTACGTTGTTTTTCTTAGCACAACAAATGTTTCAAGGGGTAACGTGTTAGCAATTTGAATTAGGTTAGTGGTCTAGTGCTCACACACACACACACACAAACACAGACATATAATGTTAAAATCTCTGACTTTCCCCAATGTAACAAAACAGACAAATTTCACATGTAGTTAATCTTCCCAATGATGCCATTGAATGGAGATCCCATGATGGTGCTTTTTAGTTACAAGTCTTCATAAAACCCATGCTAATTGCAGCTCCCTTCATAAAACATGTATTTACTTGTTCTGCTTTTAGTTTAGGCAACACATCTGAATTTATATATCCAATAGGTTGAATAAGGGTTTCTGTGTTTTAACAAATCTGTTTTAGTGAGAGAATGGGACAGTGCCTAAGGCGCTTAGACTGTCTATCTGTGTGCCCCACTTACCATGAACACAGGAGGAGCCAGAGCTAGACATTGACCTCAAAAAAGGCAGTAACTGTGTTTGCCCACTTCTATCATTAGACTACATAAAATACAGCCATTTCTGATATTAACATCTTGATATGGAAATCATTGCTCTGCTAATGAAAGTGTCACACCTAAGATATTGAAATGTCACACATAAGTAAAGTGCAATCCTTGAAAAGTCACTCTTAAGCAAGCTGAACATTTGACAGCTATGAAACAGTAGCATTGCTGATGGCTTGCCTGAAGCTTGCACATAAAGACACAGGCTTGCTTTTTCAAACGTATCATAGGATGTAATCATTCTACACCAACACAGGAGGGGAGACAAAAAGGACTCAACCACCAGTGTCACAGAAGTGCATCTCTAGAACATGAGGATTACCCAGTGGTTTACCAAAGCTAAGAGATTACAAACAAACAAAATTGTGAGGTTACAAAAAAGCTAATCTTTTTAAACAAAGCAATCAATTACATGTCAAAATGGAGTCCAATATAGAATATATTGGCAATATAACATATACAATATATATTGTACTAGGACAAATTGACAGATCACCTGTAGTAGCTTTAGCTAAAGGCAAGCCCTCTTGGCCGTCATATTGATCAGTATTTGAAAGTTAAGATGCATGTCAAAAAATGAAGCCACGGGGCTTAGCACTATCAACAATTGTAATTGTATGAAAGCAGGGATTCATAAGTACCTAATCTAACAACTTATCTAGGAACTATGCAATGACGTATGAACATGTTAAGCATAGAATAATATACACATATATATGTATACATACACATACATTGTATACATACTTGTATGTACATGTATGCACACATATACATACACGCACACACATATATATATATTTAACCGTGAGTAAATATACATTTGTTAAACAGTCTTAAAGAGTATGTACATATTTTAATATTACGAAATAGTAATTATACATATTTCTTAAAGAAATACACATATTTAGATATAAACACATTATCAGATTATAAATGTTTACCAACACAGGCATATGCAGTCTATTGCTGTTTGGATATGGTGGTTATGAAGCAAATAGCCAACTCCTGAGCCTTCTTCTGAAGACAAGTTAGTTATCCTTGGATCGTATAAGTGAGGGTAATGAATTCCATAGTTTGGCCACTTGAACAGAGAAGGATGTACCAACTCTATTCTTTTTCTTGTATGGTGGTGGGTGTTTTAAGGTGGGGTGCCAATCTTGACCGGAGGTTTCTTTGTTGAATGTATTTGGTGATTTTATTCCTGATGAAAAGTGGTCCTGTTCCATCTATTGCTATGTGGATGATACAAAGCAGCTTGAAGGTGGATCTTCTGGCAACCGATAACCAATGTAGTGCCTTCAAGGCAGGGGAGATGTGGCTTGTGGCTTTACATGTAGAAATAGTCTGGCAGCCAAGTTCTGAATGTGTTGTAGTTTTTTCATAGCAGGTAGAGATGATCCATGGTAGAGGCCATTGGCGTAATCTAGTTTAGATAGTACAAGGGATATAGTAGCCTGGACCTTGTGTGGAAATCCAAGGTGGCGGAAGATGGGTCACAGAGTTTTCAAGGTGATGAAGCTTCATTGTGCTAATTTGTCCACTTGGGCCTTCAGTGTTAAATTGGAGTCCATGGTAATTCCAAGCGTTTTAACTTCTGTAGATACTTGAGGAAGTGGTCTTAGATCATCAGGTCAGGCACACAGCGGGTCATAATTTTTCCAGTCGCCACATGTGAGTATTTCTGTTTTGGAAGAATTCAGTTTGAGATGGCTCCAAGTCATCCACCGATCAACTCCGAGGCAACTGAAGGTTTGTGAGTTTCCAATGTCTTTGGGGCATTCCAATTTAAGGAGTTGTAGCATGTGAGTTGAAATTAATTGATCATGTCTGGTAATGACATCATGTAGATGTTGAAAAGCATAGGTGAGATGATTGATCCTTGAGGGACCCCTGCTTTTGTGAAGTAGGGTTTGGACGAGAAAGGGCGAAAATAGACAACATTTGTTCTGTTTGAAAGTAGGATGTGATCCAGTCAAGAGAAGTTCCTTCTATGCCGGCTTTGTGGAGTCTTTGAATTTGGGTGTCATGGTCAACAGTGTCAAAGGCAGCTAAGAGATCCAAGAGAAGTAGAGCAACAACTCTATTGCGGTCAACTGTGTTTTAAGACCATCCCAGATTTTGATGAGTGCAGGTTCTTTGCCTCTTCCTGGGTGGAATCCAGTTTGGTAGTCTGAAAGTATGGAGTTATTGTCGATTAATTGTGACTTCTATGTGAATGCTGCTCTTTCTGTCAGTTTGCCCAGGAAAGGTCCATTTGTAATCGGTCTGTAGTTGTTCGGGTCCTATAGGTCCAGGTTTGATTTCTTTAATAACGGGTGTATGTATGACTTTTTAAGGTCTTCAGGAAAGGTTTTCATAGTTAAAGAATTATTGATGATTCTTCCTACAGGTGTGGCAGCAGAAGTAGATAAAAGAATGTTCTTGAAGATGTGTGCTGGATAAGAATCGAAAGGGCTTTTGGAAGGCCTGCTTGCTTTGAGCAAATCCATAAGTTCACTTTGTGATATTAGTTTGAAGGAGTGAGGATGCTGGGTTGGCTTACTCTTGGAGGGGATTTTAGGAAACTGGTTGGTGCTGGTGGTTTTCCTTTGTTTTAAATTGGAGTCCAATGTGTCTGCCTTAGTTGTGTAATGATTTGCTAGTTTGTCTGTGAATTCTTGAGTAGTAGGTTGAGTTCCTTCCATGCATTTAGGTTTTCGAAATGCATTGAACATTTGATAAAATTATTTATGAGCAGATTTAGCAAAATGAATTCTGTCTGAATAGTACCTTTTTTAGCTTTTTTAGCTTTTTTGATTGATGATTTGTATATTCTGTTAAGTTTGTGTAGGTGAAGTTTGTCTTGAATGTTGTTTGTTTTGAACCAGGTTCATTGCAGCCTTCTAATTTGTTGTTTTATCTTTTTTAGTTCTGTATTTCTCCAAGGTGTTGGTCTTCTTTTGTCCTGTGTAGTTATTTTTTTAGTGGTATTAGGATATCGAAAGCTTCCTCTAGCCACTCAAAGTTTTGGAATATAACTTACTGTGTCTAGATCTGTGTTTTCTGTTAGTTGTGTTTCTAAGTCTTCAACATTTAGTTTTTCCATGGTCGATAGATGTATGTATGTAAGGTGGTCTTGGGTGTGTTGGTTTGTGGTGTTTTATGTTGGAAGGTTACCAAACTGTGATCTGAACATGTGGCTGCCGTGATGCTTTGAACAGTAACTAGTACTGGGTTTGCAAATATGACATCTAGGATGTGTCCAGCGATGTGTGTGGGATTGTGTACAATCTAATGTAGGTTCAATGAGACTAGGCCAGTGGTGATAGTTTTTGGATATGGCATATTGGGTTTGTCAAACCAAATGTTTATGTCCCCAAGAATGCAGAGGTTGGAGTATAATGTTATAACGTTTGAAACTGTGTCTAGAAATGTTATGGGAATTGTTGGAAAATGGGTTATTTGTAAGGGCAGATAAGTACCTACACTTAGCAATAGGCCACTAACCTCCACTTAGGTCCAGTTAGGTCTCAGTAAATTAAACCCAGCTCAACCCTAGGTAGCTTGGCAACGAGCAACAAGGCTTCACTTAGGAGACAAAGCGTAAAGCATTCAAATATCACAAAACAGTAATTACATAAAACACAGGAAACAGTTTAAAAATCCAAAATCACTTTATGAAAATAGGAAATATTTTTAGCTTTAAAATGACACCAAAATGAATAAAATCAGATAAGGGAAACCGGCGATATGAATTTTTAAAGAATTAATGCTTTCTAGCGCATAGAAACAAAAAGCGCCAAACTGGTCATGTGGTCGCACCTTAACCGGGACAAAGTCAAAGTTTAAGGCCGACCGTGATGGAGCCCGGCTTGGCTACAACCTGCGGGAGGCCTTGGTCAAAAGTTTACCTTAGGACTTGGGGTATAAATCTGCCTCTTCCCCCCTCAAGGTTAGGAGTCTATCCCTCCCAGAGTTGGGGACCAACTCCCATTGAAGTGAACCCAGTACTGAGGCTTAACTCTCCTCATCTAGAGGGCCCTCTCAAAGGCCAGCGAGCTTGGCAACGAGCAACAAGGCTTCACTTAGGAGACAAAGCGTAAAGCATTCAAATATCACAAAACAGTAATTACATAAAACACAGGAAACAGTTTAAAAATCCAAAATCACTTTATGAAAATAGGAAATATTTTTAGCTTTAAAATGACACCAAAATGAATAAAATCAGATAAGGGAAACCGGAGATATGAATTTTTAAAGAATTAATGCTTTCTAGCGCATAGAAACAAAAAGCGCCAAACTGGTCATGTGGTCGCACCTTAACCGGGACAAAGTCAAAGTTTAAGGCTGACCGTGATGGAGCCCGGCTTGGCTACAACCTGCGGGAGGCCTTGGTCAAAAGTTTACCTTAGGACTTGGGGTATAAATCTGCCTCTTCCCCCCTCAAGGTTAGGAGTCTATCCCTCCCAGAGTTGGGGACCAACTCCCATAGAAGTGAACCCAGTACTGAGGCTTAACTCTCCTCATCTAGAGGGCCCTCTCAAAGGCCCCCAACCACTTATCTATGTCATCCCCCTCTCCATAGGCAGGAACCACCCCCTTGGGTAATCTGGGGCAAAAAACCCTGCCCATGGACCCCTCAGCTTCTCTGTCGCTGCTACCATCTCTTTTCTCTTCCCTTGCCCATGTTTTCTCTTCCAGGGCCAGCTTCTGTGCCTCCAAAGCTATAAATGCTAGCTGGACCTCCAGCTCTCTTTCCCTGAGGGACAGGTTCTCTCCTCCTGAAGAGACTCCCTTCCCCCAACTAGCTTTGGGTATGACCCTAGTGACTGTGTGCAGTGAGGACCGGTATTCCTCCTCCTTACCTAGGCTCAGATGCCCTCCCTCCCCTGAGTGGTTGGAGATAGCATTCTCCCCTGCCTCTTCCTCCTCTGGAGCTTCCTCTGGGCCTACTTCTTGGGCCTCAGCCCATGCTGTCAGGGATTTAATCAGGACATGCTGCCTGAGGTCAGTGGTTGCAGGCAACCCCCTCGCAGTACACAACCCCCTAAACTGGACTACTGTCAGTGTGGGTAGGCTAGCCAGATCAAGCTCCATCTAGCTTTGTGTCAACAAAAACATTTTGCTAAAATTGGAAAGAAGAATTTAGAAAAATCACAAAAATGTAATAATTTAACTTAATCCAAATAAAAAAGAATTTTTTTTTTTGCACTAGGACAATTTAAAGGATTTTTAATTTGTTTTACTAAAAACTGTAACGTGATACTGAACACAAGTATAGGTGCAGCCAAAAATGTTGGAAAATGGGTTATTGGTAAGGGCAGGTAAGTACCTACACTTAGCAACAGGCCACTAACCTCCACTTGGGTGCAATTAGGGCTCAGTAAATTAAACCCAGCTCAACCCTTGGTAGCTTGGCAACGAGCGACAAGGCTTAACTTAGGTGACAAAGCGTAAAGCATTCAAATATCACAAAACAGTAATTAAATAAAACACAGTAAACAGTTTAAAAATCCACAATCAATGTATAAACATAGGAAATATGTTTAGCTTTAAAATGACGCCAACACGAATAAAATCGGATAAGGGGAACCGGAGATATGAATTTTTAAAGAATTAATGCTTTCTAGCGCATAGAAACAAAAAGCGCCCATCTGGTCGCACCTCGACCGGGGCAAAGTCAAAGTTTAAGGCCGACCGCGATGGAGCCCGGCTCGGCTACAGCCCGCAGGAGGCCTTGGTCAAAAGCTTACCTTAGGACTTAGTCGTTTTTCTGGAGATTTTCTTCAGCGGGACGAATCTGCCAGTCCAATCCAACCTCTTGGAACTCTTCCTCAGATACGCGTCGCGGGAGCCCTCGGTGGAGATTTTTACCTTCAGACTTAGGGGGTCATTCTGACCCTGGCGGTAAATACCGCCAGGGCGGAGGTTGGCGGTAGCACCGTCAACAGGCTGGCGGTGCTCCGCCGGGCATTCTGACCGCGGTGGTACAGCCGCGGCCAGAAGCGGAAAGCCGGCGGTGTACCGCCGACTTTCCGCTGCCCATGGGAATCCGCAGCTGCGCTGCCATGGGGATTCTGACACCCCATACCGCCATCCTGTTCCTGGCGGTTCGCCCGCCAGGAACAGGATGGCGGTATGGGGTGTCGTGGGGCCCCTGGGGGCCCCTGCAGTGCCCATGCCAATGGTATGGGCACTGCAGGGGCCCCCGTAAGAGGGCCCCACAAAGAATTTCAGTGTCTGCTTTGCAGACACTGAAATTCGCGACGGGTGCAACTGCACCCGTCGCACCTTCCCACTCCGCCGGCTCCATTCTGAGCCGGCTTCCTCGTGGGAAGGGTGTTTCCCGCTGGGCTGGCGGGCGGACTTTCGGCGGTCGCCCGCCAGCCCAGTGGGAAACCCAGAATGACCGCCGCGGTCTTTTGACCGCGGTACGGTCTTCTGGCGGTTCCCGCTTGGAGGGCGGTGGTAGCTTAGAATCAGGGCCTTAGTCTTTTTTTTTAGGTGAAAATCCTTCGACCGGGGCAAACCTGAATCTTGATCTGACATCCTTGGACCCCTTTCGGATACACTGCCTGGGAGGTCCCGGTCAACTTCCTACGTTCGGACGTAGTCACTTTTTTGGAGATTTTCTTCACCGGGATGAACCTGCAAGTCAGGCCAGGTTGCGGTTGAGGCAAGCCGGCTAGAGTTGCAGCGGCCGGTCGGTCCCTCTATGGAGCTTTTTTCCAAAAGTTCTCCAAACTTCTACAAACTTATGTATCTTTTCCAGATGTTCTTTTAAGGTTCTTTTGAGGTCCACAGTTCGCCCCAAGGTTCCAGAAGCTCTGAGATGCTCCTTGAGGGGTGCGGACTACAACTCCCAGAATACACCTGGTGCAAACTCCTTTTTGGCCACTGGACAGTGGTCAGCTGGTTGGTTTCTTCAGGAGTTGGTGCAGGGGACTCTTGTGGTGAAGCCCAAGTGTGCAGCTGGTGCAGTCCTCCAGAGTGCAGTGTCCAGGTGCAGGCCAGGGGTCCAGCAGGGCAGTCCTTCTTCTTCTGTAGTTCTTCCTTGTTGGAATCTGATAGGGATCTGAGGTGTGGGTACAGGTCTGCCAGTTTTATCCCTGCTCCTTGGTGAAAAACAGGGGATCCTGGTTCTCCAATCAGGGCCAGGGTCCTTCCCCCTGTGATGACCACTTTCTTAGAAGTGTGGAAAAAATCAATCCCAGGAAGCAACATTCCTCAAAAATCCATCATGGCTGAAAGTGTTTTTTGGAGGTTAAATCTGGCTGAGCCCACCCACTGGTGTGGCTAAAAATCCTAAACACACCCCTCTCCTGCTCTCTCCTAATCTAATCGAGGGGGCACCTAATTGTCTGGGTTTGCAGGATGTGAGGGTGTTGCTGGGTTGCTCCAGATGTCCTTCCCTGCCTTTGAAGACCAGTTTGGCAGCCCTCCACTCTTCCTGCTTCCCCATCTGCTGAGGGAAGATCTGCTCCCCAGGCACATCTCATTGTGTTGAGCCAGGCCACTTCACATCTCATCAAGGCAGCCTGGCCAGGCTGCCAGAGGCTGGACAATCAGAGCATAGCAGCAAAAACACTGCAGGACTGAAGCTGGCAACTTTTCAGGTAAAGTTTAAAACTTCTTACCTGAACAAGTTATATTAAATCCCACAACTGGAAGTTGTGGGATTTATTATTTTAACAATTAATTTGATACCAAACTTGCGGTATCTGTTACTTAAGGGGACTTTTAAAATTAAAATAAAGTCTCCCCATTCTAGGCCATTCACTACAATCAGAGAAAAATAATTTGGCTGTTTTACCTCACCAGGGCTTAAAAAGCTATTTTATAAGGTCCCTGCTAATAGTTACATGGCACCCAGCCCTAGGGGCACATAGGACACACCTTAGGTGTGACCTATATGTAAAAATAAGGTAGTTTAAGGCTTTGGAACTACTTATAATTCCAAAGTCGAATTTGCATGTAACTTTAATTTAAAAGCAGCCCGCAAGGCAGGCCTGCCTTTAAAATGACATTGGGCACCTCAGCAGTGCACCTATGGGTGCACTACATATGCTGGGGTCCCTAAACCTACATGCCCTATCATATACTAGGGACATATAGGTAGGTTGACTTAGCCAATTAAAATTAGCCTAATTGGCATACTGATTTTTACACAGAGCACAGGCCCTGGGACTGGTTAGCAGTATCCAGGGCACCATCAGGGTCAGGAAAACACCAGAAAAAAGTGAAAAATGGGGGCAACAAGTTAGGGGGCCTCTGCAATCAGACCATGTTGAATTGTTAGGCGGAGGTCTGTAAAGGAGCAGAAAGTTACCGGAGGAAGTTGGTGTTGGGTTGCATCTAGTGATGAGGCCCTCACAACCTTGTATGGAAATTTTCTGTTTCGCTGAGATTTATTGCCTGTTTGAATATAATAGCTAGCCCACCTCCTTTTTTGCCTATACGGTTTTGTGTGATGGTTTGATAGCCTGGAGGAACGGCTTCATACAACACTGGGGCCATGTCATCTCCCAACCATAATTCTGTGATGAATAGTAAGTCAGGTTGTGTGTTAGTGAGCAGGTTGTAGATGTGGTGCTTGTTTTTTTAGAGTGATCGAGCATTTAGGAGCAGGCAGTTTAGAACATGTGTTTTGGTGGTGGTGTCATTGTGTTTTGGAGAAGGGTGAGCAGCATCTTTTGAGCTTATAGCATGTGTGTTATTAGTTGTAATAACGTATGAGGGTCATAATAGTGTTGTTTTTCTATATTGTGTTCCTGGTCCAGCAGAAGTAGGAGGCATTTTGTCAGATCTGGGTGTGTTGGTGGAGGGCTTGGTGGCTGAGAGTGACATGATGGATTTAGTTATTTTTGTAGAGTAGCCTTGTTGTGTAATAGACAGGGGGATGCAAAGTTGTTAAGGGTGATGTTTGCGTCTGTTTACGGTGGAAGGAGTATGGCTCGGGGTGGTGGAGGAGCATGTGGATCATAACCTAAGGCTCTAAATTATGCAATGGATGAGAGGCAGGTGAATGAATGTTGCTGTGTTGGGGTGTATATAGTAGATGTTTGTGAAGAGTGAGCATTTTGGAGTAAAGTTTGGTCAGGATTTGTATTGTTTGTGTAGTCATGAGGGTGGGGGTGACAGAAAGTATTATGAAAGTTTGGGTTATTTTGAAGTGGTGATGTGTGTACTTTGTTTAGTTTTTGTGGAGTAGTGAGAGGAGATATTGATGTAGTGGTTTCCTGTGAAGGCCTTGCATGTGAGTTACTGTTGGTGAGCAGTATTTGAATAGTACAAGGGGTGGTGATGTGTTTTTGAGAAGAGTGTATGAGTTGTGTAGGAGGGTATGGACAAGAGGTAAGAGGTGTTTGTATTAGATTTGATCACTGGAAGACGTAACGTGTGGAGGAGTGGAGTATAAGGATTGTATGGTTGTGTGTACTTGGTAAAAAGATGAGGAGGTGTTAGTGGATGTTGTGATGGAAGGCTGAGTATAGGTGTCATGATAAAAAGGGGTCTTGTAGGAGCAAATAGAGGATACTGCTGGTGTTTGGTATGAAGAGGTGAGTTTGTGTCTGGATGGATGAAAGTTATACATAATGTGGCTTTGTGTTGTGTGGGCAATGTGTGGATGTGTTAGTGGTAATAGGCAGAGTTGTGTTTGGTGTGAGAATGTCTTAATGTTGTAGGTGTGTTGGATATGTGTAGAGGTGTGGTATGTGTGGTTTTGTGGTTGTTGAGACATTGAAATCTGTATGAGGTCTGTTTGTGGTGCATGAGTTGGATGCCTTTGCTGAAGTTGTGTTTGGATGTTGGAGGATGTGGAGGGATTAAGGTAGTTGCTGACAAATGGAACATTGGGCAGCATCTCTGGCCCTCAACCACACCCGGCCCGAACAGGCTCAAACAGGTAACTGCCTTTGTTCTCTCCGCCCATAACCTTGACGCCTGATTTCAAACGCCCTGAGCCCTAAGCTTAAGATAATCCTATTGACCAATGGAACCCTAGCCCTAACCCTTACCAATCAGATTCCTAACCCTAAACCCTAGAGCCAATGGGAAATCTGGTCCTACTAACCAATCACAACTCTAGCCCTGAACAATTAATTAATGAGGTTACAGAGAAAAGCAATAGTTTTGAACAACAAAGCAACTAATGACATGTCAAACCGGAATCCAATAAAATGCATTATACTTACAGATAGAATCCATACAGGGGATGTGAAAGGTCATGGAGGAACATAACAGCCAGACAAAGGTGAGGAGAGAAATAGTCAGATCCAGATGAAAATCTGGTAAAATAGAAGTAACATTGAAAAAGGAAAAGCTTTTGCTGTTTCTTAAAAGTAACCAGAGAGATGGTATAGCATAAATTTGGGGAAGAGAATTATAAAGTATTATTACATTCCATGAGAAAAAGTCGACCATGATTTGTACTTTCTTGAAAGTTGAATGATTTTATAAGGAGTGTAACAGAGCGGAGAAGGTGTCTGAGACCACCTGGACTTTTCAGCTGTGAGGCAAAGGAATAAGGAGTCGGTGTTCAAAGTACCTCGTGGGCAGTATATGCAACCTAATAGGTTGCCCTAACATCAAGGGGTAATCAACCTAACAATTGAAGTACATGAGTAATACAGTTGGATATTTAAGTTCCTGTAGCAAATCAGGCAGCTGCATGCAATGCTCCTTTTGGGGGAGAGAGGCACACTATGAGAAGGCCTAGCAGAAGAAATGTACGATAGTCAATGCTTGAGACTTCCAATGATTGAACTAACTTTGAGATTTCTTGCTCTGGGATGAGTTGACAAATCACCTGAAATAGCTTTAGTTAATAATAAGCCACCCTGCATCATATTGATCTGTATTTGAAGGTTTAGATGTCTGTCTAAAATGAAGCCAAGGGGCTTAGCACCATCAACAATGAATGGTTTACAATTTAAAACTTCACATGTCAATCCATGTTTGGACTAGAGGTGACGAGTGAGATGAGTAAATAAAGATAAATTCAGTCTTTAGAGGATCAATTTTCAGATTATGTAAAGACATCCAGTTTTTACATTCTTGTATAGTTTGGGCAAGGACGGAGATGTTGGTGGGGCTGGAAATCTAAAGATAAAGAGGGGTTCAATATAGGATGAAAAGAAATGAGGACAAAATGGAACCTTGTTTACACCCCCCCTTGGGTTAAAGCAACTGTACTGGAAAAGAAGTGGTATATCCTGGGTCCAATTGGTCAGGTAAGGGATAAACCATAGTAGAGCTATGCTGCCCCCGCACAGCCAGTCTTCATCTTTTCCTGAAGGATCTTGATGAGCATAGTATGGTTGACTGTGTTGAAAGCAGCAGTAATATTGAAAAGGTCCAGAAGACAAGAGGTGTCATAATTCAGGATCCTTTTCTGAAACCTGACTTGAATTCCTCCAAGAGACTATTATGGGTGGTATGTTGTGTTACCCCATACATTTTAATTATTTGGCCATAAAAGGAACAATAGACATATAGCTTAAACTATTTAAATCATTGGGGTCATCCGAGGGCTTCTTCAGCAGAGGAGTAACATGGCCTATTTTGAGACACCTTCTGCGAGAGAGAGGTTAACAAAGTCAGTCCAGTAGGATACGTACTGATAGGACAAATCTTCGGCATTGACCTCCAGGGTAGTGTCAAAGAAATGATTAGAAGGCTTGACTTTAGTATTCAATAAATTGTTTGCAGATAAAGGTCCTGCTTACAAATTTCACCGTACTGGACTAATGTAAAATGAAAAGTGATTTTAGCATTACTGTGCAGTAACTTCAAACCCATAGATTGCAATTACAACAAAAAACCCAAAGAATTGGTAATTACCATGTGGGACCAAATTTAAAGTTGTAACACCACATGGAAGTCTCTATTTCATGGAGTTTTAACGCATACATTTACCTTTTGCTGAAATTGAGGAGGTTGAGCGATGGGGGTGGGAGTACTAGGTGGAGAAAGGGAAAGGTTTTTACCTAGTCGGAGGGAGTATTGTATGTTCTCCATTAGAAAAAGAACACTGCTGCTCCAACCAAAGCCTTATGCAATTTTTCTGGCCAGAATTTTCAGCTAGAAAAATCAGGTACTGTCCTCCCACAGAAACCTACCAATTTTGAATTAGAAGGAGTTAAATTCCATTGGGAGATTTCAGTCCACTTAACCCAGTATCAGACTCAAAGTGTCAGAATTCAGCTATTTACTTTCAGAACTGCTGTTGAGGATTAGCTTGTCTTCAGTGTCACAGAGGTGCAATTACCTTCTCAGTAGTAACTCAATGGAATTAACTTTCTGAATGAACAACTTGGTAAATTTCTTTGGTTTCATTGCAGCTCATCAAATTTAAGGGACAAAGGGTATTTATTCAAAGCTCTAACCAGCTCAAAGAGTTCTCTTGTGTGTTTTTTTGAAAACGTAATAAAAGATTTGATGCGTGTTGTCTTGGTTTTGAAAATGTTTTCCTTGACTTTTGGGGGATAGTACCATCAGACATCACATAAGCCACTGAATGGACTGTTGTTATCACTGCACAACACTGCCTTTTGGGCTCATTCCCCTGACCCAAGGGAAAGTTGTCCACTATGAGGTTTATAGCCTTGACATTCTTACTAATCAAAAGGTTGATTTCTATAATGTGGAAATCCCTAATCCCCATTGAATCCTACAATGGAGACCAGATGTTCTTAAATGGACAAAGGCGGAGAGTGTGGATCTCTAGAGATGGGAACAATGGGTCTATGTAGGCAATCCCTGATGACCTACTGTGACACAATCCTCCATGATGTCATGGAACACTCCAAAAATGATGTTAGAACACAATAACATTCTTTAACCTCCATTCATGATAATCATATAGTGGTCTGATGAGATCAAATTCCCGTCTATTCAAAAGAAATTAATTGAAACTCTGTCACTTGGCTTCTTATCTGTTAACCCCTCTGTCCCCAACATGACTCTCTGCCTACCATCATTCGTCGTGGCCTTGACACTTCACCTTCAATGAGTAAAAATGAAATAGAAAAAGCCTACCCACTCTGTTTTCTGTGGTGAGATTCCCTGTGGTGGGTAGCTGTTGGTTTTTCAAGTTGTAGGAATCGATTTTTGTTTCCCTAATAAATAGTTCCTCTTGCCTCATGCAGTTGGCAAGCTTTGTTTACTCTCAAACAATTAAGAGGGTTTAGGTATTTTTCTCTTCACTTTGAGAGGTGCTACATTTTCAGGAATTTCAGAGATACAATAATTGAATTTAAATGCTGTGAAATTCATGTTGTCTTTGGGGTTTTAGAGGAAAGTTTATGCCAGCCAGTTTGTTAATATCAAGTCCCTTGATGTCTCTGAATGAGACAAGTTCCTTTGCAAATTGGCCACAAGTAAATGTGCATATGAAGGCAAGTAAAAATTGAATCAGGTACTGATCGGACCAGTCAACAGTTATGGAATCATTTGGAACAACCAGATTCTTTAGAAATTGCATGGTTGCAATAAAGTGTCCCATTAAAGGAAAGCAACGAGGACAGCAGATTGACTGGAATATCGTAGAGTTCGAGTAACAGAGATTGAACTTTCCTAAGGTGTTGTTGTCGGAAGTTAATTTGTGATGTATTCTGGAAATTCCACAGTAAAGATCAGGTTGTCCTCAAGAGTTAATATATGACATTTAGGGCCTGATTACAACCTTGGCGGAGGAGATTACTCTGTCACAATTGTGACGGATATCCCCTCCTCCATAGTTCCATAGGATATAATGGAATTTGAAATGCGGCAGGCAGGATATCCGTCATGTTTGTGATGGAGTAATCCCCTCCGTCAAGGTCATGATCAGGCCCTTAGTCTGACAGAAGGGTGTGCTGATTCTTTCACCATAATCATAAACCGGAGGGGGAGGCAAGAGTCCCTAGTAATCTGTCTGCATTGAATAGCATTCTTCTAGATCACTGCAATGCCTCCTGTATTCCTGACATTGCAATCACAGGACATAATCGAGGGAAGGAAAAGATCCATAATATTGTGAGAAGTGTCATCAAACCAGGTGTCAAAATGTAGTAATAGTTTAAGATGATCGTGTCAGCAGTTTCAAGTCTTTCCTTAACTCCTGGTTAACAATCATAAAGCATACAGCTCAACCTCAGTTTCTTCACTGTAACACAAATAAATTCCAATGGTTTCAAGTATGATCTGTACAAGGTTACTTTATACTGCCTTTCTACTGGACCGGGTTTTCTTTAAAGGTCTATTATCAGATACAATCAGGATCACCATGCTATGACCTGGTTTGGAGAGGAAAACAGCTGCAGTTTGATTGGGTCCCCAAAGATATTGGGTGGGGGCCTTGTGGGTCGGAGGGGTGTTGGTGCTGTCTAGTAGCAAGTTTAAATCGTCATCCAATAACTGAGAAACAATTATTTTCAATCAACGTTCATGAGTATTCCTAGTGATAGGTTTGCAAGGTAGGTTCCTTGGGTGTGAGAGGTGGCAATGTCTTTCTGAGTGATATTAGTGTCAGTTGTAAGTTGCTTAAGGTGTGGGTGAATTAAGTCATCATGTGGTGATGTGATCAATTTTTTCAAAGAGGATTCTCAACAAAAAGGTGTTCTTGTGTATTTTGGTAGCCAGTTTGGATGGGGTGTGCCCCTCTCTGTGGCATCATACGTTTTGGGAAGGCAGACATAAACCTAATATTTGGGCCCTAGGGCAACCTTAGCTCTGCTTTGTTCAGGGCTTAATTTGTAAAAGAAAGAGTGACAGTGCTAGAAATTCTTCTTAGACGCCCGCAGCTGTGAATTTAAATGTTGGTGCGCCAAATGCCAAAACTGGTAGTTTTAAATCCACTCAATGCCTCTTCAATCCACTACCAACCTCTCCCTGACCCTTTATCTCACTCTTGCAGGTTCTTGAATTCTCCCTTTAAGACGGGTTTCAGATTAATGGTTTTTCCTCTTTTGCACTTTGGAAGAATCTGGAGCAGGAAAATAAGTGCTGGTTTCCAAAAGTAAGTGCTGATCCTCCCCACTGGCAACAACTGGCTCAAATTAAGCACTGGATTCATTACTACTGGAGCCTCTTAGTAAAGTCAAGGCATTTGTTCTACTTTCAATCAGTGGACCAAGTGGAGCAGGCTAGATTCTGTGGCCACAGACTCTACTCAAATGAGAGTCAAATATAAAGCCCGGGCCAACTAACAGTGAAAAGCCATTTGGTAGGTGGGAATCTTAGCCTTAGAAAGAGAAGTGGGACCAGAGAAAGGAAGAAAAGGTGGAAGAGGACTATTACTAATTATTCAGGGAGAATATGTTGGGAGAAGGTTAAGGGGCAAGACAGGGACAGCTGAGTTAGAGAAGGTGGTAGGAGGTAAGTTTTTAGAATGTTGGCACGGTAGAGAGGTCAAATTGGGGTGAATGGCACTGAGGGAACAGCAATAGAGTTGGGGTGAATTCTGGTAAGCAAGAGCGACCATGGGTGGAAAGAGGCAGTTATCACATGCTGTATAAGGGGGGTGACGATAGGGCAGCAGCTAAGGGTAGGAGGGGATGGCAGCAATGAGAGTGAGCTCATTGACCTCCCTGGTGTCTAAAGATATAAGGTAGGTGGGTGATATTGGGGTAATGAGTGGGATAGGTGGAAGATTGTAACAAAGCTAAATGAACTAGGGAGTAGAGTTTATGCAAGATTAGGCACAGGTGCAAGTTTCTGCCTCTAGGCAACCGGTGGATCAGTTCATACAGTTCTGTAGCCTAAAATAGTCTTATCGATAAAATTCTTTATTGCGGCTTGGCTCTGCTCATGTTTACTCTGTCTCAGTTTCTGGAGGCTGTGTATTGCTTTTACCTGCTTGCCAGAGAATGCAGCTTGGTGGGCACTGAAGGGGTTGTGCATCTAAGTACACCATCAGCGTCTTCGGTGGTGTTCCTTCGACTTAGGTGGTGGTCCCACTCCACTTTCTGTAGCAGACCGATCCAAGTGTCGGCTCAGCAGACTAGACTGGTGAGTGCAGCAGCAGCCTTGCCACCCATCATGCATGGCAGATGAGGCCTCTAGGCCTTGGTAGATTTTCCCTGCTTTAGTGGTGACAGCTCCTCTGAGTTAAACTTCACACTGGCAGCAGGAGGACCAGTCCGCCTCTGTAGAGGTGGCAAGCACCTTGGGTGTATTCAGATGCACTTCTCCACCCAGTTCACCTTTAGAACCACACTCTAGGACAATGTATGACCCCTGGCAGCAATGTTGAGTCCAGCATGGTTCCGCTGAGTAGTCAGCTTCTTCTAGGTATTCTACTCACCAGGGACACTGCTAGGCTCCTTATCCTGGACAGGTGCATCTCCTGCAGTTCCAGACACTCTCCTTCTCCTTCTAGACAGGCAGGCTTTTAGGTGCTTGGCAATCCCTCAACTTTTCCAGCAAGTTGTAGACTTCAAGTGATATCCTCTCATCTCTTGGAGCCTGACTGACAGACAGACTCCAGCTTGGTTGCACAACAGATCTTTAAGTACCCTGCGGAGCACTCAATTCCTTCATCTAGAACTTGGAAGTGAAATAAAGTGGGTTCCAACTTTTATGCTCATATTCCAGGCAGGGAATGTACACCCTCAGGTCCTAGAACCGGTCTAAGGCAGTTTCCTTCTAATTTAATTTTCCAGCTGTAGTGCGGACGCAGCCTTTGTGCAAGGAGATGACTCTCACAGCAGGTAGTGATGATGATGCTCCAAGCAGGGGGACCCAAAACATGTGCAGTGTGAGGTCTCTGCACCTAGCTATCATCACCTTTCCTGAAATAGAAATCAGGAACAAAAGGGCAGGCCTTTCCTAGTAGCTATCACACCTTTCACAACAGATTCTGCTGATAATATCAGAGCCTGAATAAGGAGTCTTTTGGCTGAAAATTTAAGAAGCGTAAAGATTTTCCTCAGAGTTCTTAGAAAACTAAAGCAGGTAGCTGCCAATTTCTTGGAATGGCATTCCATTGTAAGGTGAGGGACTAACCAGAAGCCCAGGCTCTTTATGATTTCTTTTGATGGAGGAAGTTCCTTAAACCAGTCCGCTGGAGAAGGAGACTTGAGTGAAGAAAAGTTTCCAACCATCATAACTTCTGTATTCCTGTCATTGAGATTAAGTTTACTATCTGCCATCCATCTAGCAATACCTGAAAGATGGGAGGATAAGTTGGCCTGTTCTCAGTTATTCTTAGCAGAGAAGGAAAAGACCAGTAGAGTATCATCTGCATATGATACTAAGGATAGTCCATAGGGTTCAATAATTCTTGCCAGGGGAGACATGTAAATGTTAAAAAGAGTAGGGCTCAAAGAAGAGCCTCCACAACTAAGGGGCAAAGAGTTAGAGAAAAAGGATCGGTCTAGGACTTGAAAAGACCTGTCCTTCAGAAAGGCAGAGAGCCACTCAATTGAGGTTCCTAGAAATCCCAATTGAGAGATTCTATGAAGAAGTATATTATGATCCACAGTATCAAATGCAGCACTTAAATCCAAAAGAATAATTGCTGCATTGCTGCCTGAATCCAGGCGTTGACGAGTATCTTCTGTGACAGCCAAAAGGTCAGATTCCGTGCTATGTAAAGGTCTGAAGCCAATCTGGGTGTGATGCAAAAGATTGTGATCCTCAAGAATTCCTGAGACTGGTTTATTAACATGTTTTTCAATAATATTGGATTCTATTGGAAGGAGAGCAATTGGTCTATAATTGCTCAATACCGTAGGATTAAGCCTAGGCTTTTTTTAGTAGCGGTTTAATAACAGCATGTTTCCAATTTTAAGGAAGCTGACCAAAAATAAGAGGGTTATTAAGAATCTTGGTTAGGACAGGCACTGCGACGTCCAAACCTAAGACTAATATAGAAGGTGGGGCTGGATCAAGAGGGGAGCCTGATTTTATGACGCCTAGGAGATTGACTATTAGGTCCTCCATCAGGGGCTGAAAGACTGAAAAGGTGACTCTCAAAGGGTGGCTCTCAGAGGGTCTTGAAGTGTCGCTTATTTAGGAGAATTAGAAGATTGTTCTATTCTAGAGGCGTAGAACGTTCCTTGTGAGACTTTGATTTCCGCGTGGTAGGATCTAATGGCTATCCTGTATTCACGTTTGGAATCGTCGTCATAGGTTTTCCTCCATTTCCTTTCTAGCTGTTTACATTCCTTTTTTAAGTGCTGTATTTTAGGAGAAAACCAGGAGGACTTCTTGGTACGTACCATGTTATGGACAGTCTTGGCTGGAAGTATGATATCAAGGGAATTAGAGATCCATTTATTGAAAATCTCTACTGTCCAAGACTCATTTATAGAAAAGGATGGACGATAGGATTCTAGCGTATCTGTCCAGTCTCTACGACTTAACTTGGACCAAGAACGCCGAGTTGCAGTATTAGATAGGGGCTGTATAGGCGCAAGAATAGGGGGAAGTGAAAGCGAAATTAAAAAATGATCAGTCCATACCAGGGGAAGCGGGGACAGATCTGATAAATTTAGAAGATTACTAAACACCAAATCAATGGTGTGTCCTTTAATATGCATGGGGCCGAGAATCAGCTGTGACAGATCTAAGGCTCCTAAGTCCATAAGCAGAGTTTTTGCCGAATTATTGTGTTCATCATCTACATTGATATTAAAGTCACCCAGAATGGTGAAGCAAGAATTCCTGCGGCAAAATCTGCTGTTATTTCTGGTAAAACCAGAACGAATTTCCTCTCAGGACAACGGGGACAATAAATCAATATACCGGAGAAGGTAAAAGTAGCATTCATTTCTAAATAGAAAATTAGACTTTCACAGCCTGGAATAGACAGGTTTTGAGTAATACAATTAATAGAATTTTTATAAATAATTGCTATCCCTCCTCCCTTGGAGTGAGACCTGTCTAGTCGATGTATAAGATAGTCCTGAGGGAGGGCCAGGTTTATATCGGAAAAAGAGCCCTCAGATAGCCAGGCTTCTGTTAAAAATAAAGCTTTAGAGGCAAGGTCAGTTATTAAAGAGTAGATATGGAGTTTGTGTGCCGGCAGGGAAGGACAGTTGAGTAACAAAATGTTTCCACCTCTACCCAAACTATTCCTTAGCTGGGGTGAAGAATGAAGCCGAGGCGTCCAGTGACACAAATTACACGATATAGTAGTAGTGTTTAGTTTCAATAAATGTTTGCAGGGGTGAAGAGTATCATTCCTGAAGGCTAGCAGTTGAAAGGCTGAATAAATCAGCCTTTCCAGAGTACTCTGTTGAGCATTCCTGGTTCCTGGTCTCGGCAGGGCACAGACAGGCTTGCCTTAGGCGCGCCTGCTGCGCGCATCCGCTGCGCACCCGCTTCATCAAGCCCTTTATAGTGGGCCGGAGCTGCAGACTGAAAAGGCTAGACTGCCTCCGAAAATGGCAGCGCTAGTTGGAACAGGGAAGGAGAGTAAAAATGGTCGTCTAATGTGGGAAGGAAACCTCGAAATGCCACTGAACATGGGCATATGTTGTAGGAATAAAAGGTCTTAAAGCAGTTTCAGCAGTTTCAATAAAATATCAGTTTCTGCAAAAATTCTATATTAATCATTGAGCCAACACTGTCATTTGCGCTAATCTAGCCAGATAAGGTCAAGAACCTTTACTCTAATACTCCGCTGTGCGCCCGCTTTATCAAGGCCTTTATAGTGGGCCGGAGCTGCAGCCTGAAAAGACTAGACCGCCTCCCAAAATGGTGGCGCTGGTTGGAACAGGAAGGAGAGTAAAAATGGCCTCTAATGTGGGAAGGAAACCTCGAAATGCCACTGAACACGGGCATATGTTGTAAGAATAAAAGGTCTAAAAGCGGTTTCAGCAGTTTCAATAAAATATCAGTTTCAGTAAAAATTCTATATTAATCAATGAGTCAACACCGTAAATTGCACTAATTTAGCCAGGTAAGGTCGAGAACCTTTACTCTAATGCTTTAACCTTTCTCACTCCGATATCTGGCCAATCTGGGTGTGATGCAAAAGATTGTGATCCTCAAGAATTCCTGAGACTGGTTTATTAACATGTTTTTCGATAATATTGAATTCTATTGGAAGGAGAGCAATTGGTCTATAACATTGGGCAAGGAGTGCATGCCCAATGACTGGAGGATATGTAACTATCTTCTTTCTTGTGTCATGTTAAAGCATGTTCATCCAGAATGAATAGCAGTCATATCCATATTGTATACAGTGTCACTATCAGGTGCGTGCCACAGAAGCACACTGTACGCATGCGCAAGGGTCTGGGTGATACACTGAAGTGAATCTTTAAATCTGGCTATGTCAGTAGGCCATTCTCCCTTCAGATGCTGAAAAAAGGTCTGAACAAGACCAGTAATTCACAAAACTCAGTGTGCTGTCACCATCATGCCAACAACCCAGGACATGGACGGAATCCAATATCATTAAAGAGCGTACCCTTGGTGCCTCCCACCAGGTCACAGAATCATTTCTAGCCCTTGGCATTACCAGGAATAGGCCTAAAACAGCATGATAACTAAGCAGGCAAAAATCAGCATCTCATATTCACATGCAGCTGGGTTCTGGAAACATGCCTGAATAACATCCAGGGAACATTCTCATCACAACACCTAGGGAATGACAAACTGATGTGTAGTGAGAAAAAATATAATTTTTGTCAGCTTTTATCGAAGTTTTATTAACACATTTCTGCTCATAATGACATGTGACCTGATTAAGAGAAGGTAGATCCCACGACATTGACACCCTGCCTTATATCCTTGCCATTCCTTAATGGAACTGGCCAAAAATTGTGTTTCCTCCCTGAGGAATCTTATGAAGAAAATAAAAGCACATATGTGGTCTCAGGAGTGCTGGGGCACTTTTGATGATATTACGGCAAACATTACAGAACACAAACACAGAACCTAACTATATATCTTACTTTTACTCCATACTGCATTCTGACGTCATCGTTGATGGCAGTCTGGTTGGACCAGGATCCAAGTTGACTCAATATGAGTCCAGCCCTGACTTACTCCAACACATCATTGCTTATGTATAAGGCATACTCCAAAACTGAAAAGGAGTGTGGTTTTTGTACATGCCTGAGAGTACTTCATCACTTGATCTTGCATATGTATGCTGAGCTTTTTACAGTTATTTATCACCAGGTTCTTGTCACCATTTTTGGCTTAGTGAGACAAGGCAGGCTGGCATTTGGTGGCGGTGCAATTTCCACCAGGTGTGCCAGCCTAAGCACATTATCCACTTTCTGGCAGTAATGGATAAACCCCAACCGGTCAGGGTCAATAAGACTTGGAAGGTAGGAGGTCAAGCCTAGTGGATAAGACCGTAGTGTAGAGTTTTGCATCTTTGGCCAGTAGCGCAATAGGGTGGTAAGAGGAGCAGAGAGTTCGGTCTTTACCCAGTTTAGGGATTAAAGAGATTTCTGCTGCCACCATGGTGGGGGGAGGCACATGGCATGTGTGAAGGAGTTAAACGGTTGGGTCAAGTGCTCACCCAGTTCTGGAAAACAATAGTCTGTAGAAGCTTACCGGGATGCCATCTGACCTAGGTATCCTGCCTAGCAGGAGTGTCTGAAGTGGGAGGCAGATTTCCTCCAGCATAATCAGGGTGTCCAACTGTTCCACATGTCCAGACTGGAGGGGAGTGCAATCACATGCTGCCAGATAAGAGTCTTTTCGTGTTTGGGGAACGCCCTCCTGCTCATAAAGGGCTTGGTAGTAGGACTGGAATTCCCATCTCTTGTCGTGTTCCGCGACTGCCCAACCCCTGTTAGTTCTCCAGAGTTTTGCGATATGTGCCCTGGGCTGTGCCTGCGGCAAACCTCTTGCCAATAGTGAGCCCGCCTTATTACCTCCTTCATAGTACAGCTGCTTGAATGTCAAAAGGGATGTTTCAGCCCTGTTTGATCTGTGGCCTCGCAGAATGGAGAGTTCTCTTTTGAGTCCACAGGGTGGGGTTGGCTTTGTCTTTCTGCTCCAAGTTCTATATATCCACCAGCCGTGCCTCCCTTCCCCACATGATAGCCACTGAAGAAATTATGCCTTGTATAATAGCTTTAAACCCATCCCAGAGTGTGTGCAGGGAGACGTCCTGCACAGTTTTGTGGGTAAAATAGTCAGTGATACTTTTAGGTATTTTTTCTACATCGACGGGGTCACGGAGGGTAAATAAAACTCAACAACATCTGCGGATCAACCGGGTCCAACTTTTGTGATCGGTGTTCACGTAGAGAGGCACAACAGTGTCTGTATCTCACAGAGGAGTCACCCTCTTGGACACCAGGTCTTGGGGGTGGCGGGGAACCATCGAGTTGGGAGCAAGATGCAGCATAGTAGGTTGTGAGGAGCCTAGCCGGGCCCCCCCACCGCCATCGCCAGAAGTGAATGGTATCCAAGTGTGTGAGCTTGACCCATAGGGTAGTGGCACATCAACAGGGTGCTGCTGCCATGGTCAAAGAGAGTCTAAGGCAGAGGGGTCGCCGAGGTGGTTGCGGCCATCGTATGTAGTTGTTGAATATTGTCCTGTTTTGCTTCTTGGGTCACTGACTCGTTCAGGCATTTTTCAGAGCGTTGGTACCTAACAGTGGACCAAGATGGCTTGAGGTGGGGTTTAGGCGAGACATTGTTCAGGGAAGGAAAGCTCATCCTTGTCCACTGGATCAAGTTCCAAAAGCTTTTCAAACTCTCTGAGGGAGTGAAAAAAAGAGCGCCTTTTCCCTTCCCACTCAAACAACAGTGCGGATGGGTGTCCCCACTGATCGTTCTGATGGGTGTCCCCACTGATATTTAATGTCCATGCCCTGTAGTTTATCAGTCACTGGTTTAAAGTCTCTTCTGTGTCGCAGTGCAGTGAGGGATAGATCCTGATATAGCTGTAGGGTGTGTCCTTGGAAAGCCAGATCGGATTTTATCCGTGACACCTGGAGACTAGCTTCCTTTTCTGTGAAATAATGGACAGTTCTCAAGAGATCAGGGATTTCAGTGGGATGGCCTGGGCACACATCACCCGGTGTGCTCAGTCAAGGGTTGGCGGGGGCATCTGGGTCGCCCTTTACTGATTAGAGGGCCGCTGTGAACGCCATGGTGTTGGAGCCCTCTGCCCCTCTCAGCACTCCTCGGATGCAAATGTTATTACGATGGCTATAATTTTCAAGGTCGTCCTGTTTAGCTTGAAGTTCAATGTGCTGTTTCTCTACAGTCGGCACTCGCCGCAACAGCATCTCCTGGTCCTCTGATCTGGCATCCACAGTTTGCTCTAAATCATCCACCCGCTCTCCTATCTCAGTGGCATCCCTTCTGATGTCCTTGATACATGTTTTAAGGTCTGTTTTGAGTAAGCCGATCTCTGTGCGGATTTCCTAAAGGAATTGTGCCATATAGTCCTGCATTATAGGGACATGGGGGGGATGCTTCCTGCTTGTCCTGAGACATTGCTTTCATCTCCTGGTCCCCCAAACCAGGTTTCCTCCATAGCAACAACAGCAGCACCTCTTTGGCTGGTTTATTGTGGGGCATAGTTCAGAGAGAGAGGAGATTAGGCCACAGTGCAGGCGAGTGTTCAGGAGCACTGTTGTTAGGTGCTGGAGAGTACAAGAAGTCAATAGCCTACAGGGAGTAGATCAAAACCCCTGCTTTATAGGAGCTGATGTAGCAGTTTGGGGAGTGGCTCCATGGGATGGCCAATGGGCCAGGTAGCAGGGGAGTCGCATTGGCAGGGGTCAATCCAGTAGGATACTGTAGGGACGGGGCCTAAAGCGCTCACTCTGACACATGAGGGACTGCAGTTACAGTGCCATGCCAAGGCCCTATGCCAAGAACAAAAAGCCCAGAGTCACCACTGTTACAGCAGATGAGTCTTTGTTGGATAGGTGCACTTAGTAGGGAGGGACAGGAGGCGTCGCACAGGCTGGGCAACCAGGCAATGTTCAAGGCAATGGGTGGCAGAAGGTGCGAGGAGCGGCTCCTCACTCCCCAGGCTACCAAAGTGAAGCTTGTCCGTGCGGCTTTCCATTCCGTGTATACCTTCCCCCACCCGCTCGCTGGGAAGCCCACTCAAGGGTTGCAGGAAGATTAAAGTGTGTGCCTGGCTCCAACCCTCGCTGTCAGGTTGGTGCGAGGCCCGTTGGGTACTTGATGGCGCCTTCCCCCACAGGGCTCCCAAGGTCGGGCCCCCAGGTCCTCGGGTAGCGGAGATCCCACAACGACGTGTGGAAGGTGCACCTGTGTTCAAGCCCCCGAAGCCAGGTGAGGAGGATAGGGCGCAGTCCAAGGGTGTGAGATAACGGGCAGGTCTAGGCACCCCCAGATGTCCCTGGTGGCAACAAGGCTCTCTAGGTGGGTGTTGGACCTGGCTTTTTGACAGGGACATCCCCAAACTTTTTGCCTCCTTCCTCCTATTTTTTCTGACCTGTTGTTGTTGGCTTTTGACCTCTGAGCACTTTACCACTGCTAACCAGTACTAAAGTGCATATGCTCTCTGTGTAAATTGTACTATTGATTGGTTTATCCATGATTGACTATTTAATTTACCTGTAAGTCCCTACTAGAGTGCACTACATGTGCCTAGGGCATGTAGATTAAATGCTACTAGTGGGCCTGCAGCACTGGTTGTGCCACCCACCTCAGTAGCCCCTTAACCTTGTCTCAGGCCTGCCATTGCAAGGCCTGTGTGTGCAGTTTCACTGCCACTTCGACTTGGCATTTAAAAGTACTTGCCAAGCCTAGAACTCCCCTTTTTCTACATATAAGTCATCCCTAATGTGTGCCCTAGGTAACCCCTAGAGCAGGGTGCTGTGTAGGTAAAAGGCAGGACATGTACCTGTGTAGTTATATGTCCTGGTAGTGTAAAACTCCTAAATTCGTTTTTACTCTACTGTGAGGCCTGCTCCCTTCATAGGCTAACATTGGGGCTGCCCTCATACACTGTTGAAGTGGCAGCTGCTGATCTGAAAGGAGCAGGAAGGTCATATTTAGTATGGCCAGAATGGTAATACAAAATCCTGCTGACTGGTGAAGTCGGATTTAATATTACTATTCTAGAAATGCCACTTTTAGAAAGTGAGCATTTCTTTGCACTAAAATCTTGTTGTGCCCTTCAATCCACGTCTGGCTAGGTTTAGTTGACAGCTCCTTGTGCATTCACTCAGACACACCCCAAACACAGGGTACTCAGCCTCACTTGCATACATCTGCATTTTGAATGGGTCTTCCTGGGCTGGGAGGGTGGAGGGCCTGCCCTCACACAAAGGACTGCCACACCCCCTACTGGGACTCTGGCAGACAGGATTGATCTGAAAGGGAACTTGGTGCATTTCTTAGAGACTCTTTGAAGTCACCCCCACTTCAAAGGCACAACTTAGTATAAAACAGGGCCTCTGCCCTACCTCATGAGACACTTGCTGGAGAAGAAACCTGAACCAGAAACTACATCCTGCCAAGAAGAACTGCCTGGCTGCTCAAAGGACTCACCTGTCTGCTTTCTACAAAGGACTGCTGTCTTGCTGTTGCCCTGCTGCCTTGCTGAACTCTTGTCTGGCTGTGAAAGTGCACTCCAAGGGCTTGGATAGAGCTTGCCTCCTGTTCCTTGAAGTCTCAGGACCAAAAAGACTTCTTCCTTTCACTTGGACGCTCCGTGCGCCGAAAATTTAGACGCACAGCTTGTTTCGCGGCGAGAAAAACGCCGCACACCGACGCTGATCAACGCGACGCCCTCGGGACGATCGAAACTTCGACGCACAACCTCGCAAGGACAACGCCGCCCGACTTTCCAGGAGAAATCGAGGCGACGCCTACCGTGAGTGCGAAACTTTGACGCACGGCCTCGCAAGGACAACGCCGCCCGACTTCCGAGGAGAAATCGACGCGACGCCTGCCGTGAGACCAAAATTTCAACGCACGGCCTCGCAAGGACAACGCCGCCCGACTTCCAAAGAGAAATCGACGCGACGCCTACTGTGAGATCGAAACTTCGACGTGCAGCCCCGCAGAACGACGCGCAGCCGGAAAATAAGCAGGAGAATCCACGCACAGACCCGGGACATCTGGTAATCCCCGCGATCCACAAAAAGAGACTGTCTGCGCGCCGGAAAACGACGCCCGACTTCCCCGCGTGGAAAAGAACGACGCAAGTCTGTGTGGGCTGAGAGAAAATCGACGCACACACCCCTTTTTCCACGCATCTCTTCCCCTGTGGCCCTCTGGGGAGATTTCCCACCAGAAACCAGGTACTCTGTGCTTGAAAGACACTTTATTGCTTTTTAAAGACTTGAAGACACTTTATATCACTTTTCAGTGATATATTTACAAATTCATATTGCAACTTTGATCGTTTTGACCTGAAGATACCCAGATAAATATTATATATTTTTCTAAATACTGTGTGGTGTATTTTTGTGGTGTTATACTATGGTGTTGTATGATTTATTGCACAAATGCTTTACACATTGCCTTCTAAGTTAAGCCTGACTTCTCGTGCCAAGCTACCGGAGGGTGAGCACAGGCTGATTTTGGATTGTGTGTGACTTACCCTGACTAGAGTGAGGGTTCTTGCTTGGACAGAGGGCAACCTAACTGCCAACCAAAAACCCCATTTCTAACATTGGTGATCAGCGGTGAGGATAGGACTTGTGTTTGTGCAGTGACATACAGTAGCTAAGTATTTCACTACCTACCCACAGTTGAAGGTCAACTTGATTTTTCATCTCTTTTTTGCTTTTGGTTCTCTGATGTCCTCCTGGATATACTATTGATATTTGGGACTTTGGATTTTGGTTTTTGCTAGTAAGATCTTATCAGAATGGGATTGCTTACCTACTCACTCTTTGTGCCTACTGACCACCTCACTAAGGCTGACTTAAGGAGGCTGTGCAGAAAATGGGGCCTTCCTGTATCAAGGAAATCTACTAAGATGGAAATGCTACATGCCTACATAGTCTGGGAGGAAGAAAGATGGGCAGAGAGAGAGGCAGAAAAAAACCAAATGACTAAATACCCCTCAGATGAGGAGGGGGACTACTCAAATGAGGAGGATGACTACTCAGATGAGGAAAGAGATCCAGTGAGAGCAGAATGGCTCCGAGCGCGAGAGCGGTGGATGGAAGAACTAGATGAGTTTCTTGAAAGGGCTGAGGCAGCGAGTCTCTTAGCCCTGGAGGAAGAAAAGATTGCAGCTCAAGAGCTGAGCTGTAAAGAGCTGAAACTGGAGGCCGGAAGGGCTGAGTCCAGTTCAGATGGTGGCAGCAAAAATCTTGCATCCAGTACTGCTGAAGAAGGGCACAAGCCCAGAGATGTGGTGCCCAACTTGAAGAAGGGAGTTGACACACCCCAGGTGGTTCAAGAGTATGAGGTAGTTCCCGTTATGCACAGGGTCCCTGAGAAGGATTGGGGAACTGGCACAGGGAGTCATATTCCTACTGGGGGGAGAGACACTTTACTGACTCTAGCAGAGAGTGACAGAGAAAAGGGTTCCCCCCTGGTGGACGTCCTGGATATAGAGTGTAGAGACATCCCAGAAGAGTATGGGTTGAGTGTCAGGGACAGGCAGATACTGTCTCACCAGTCTCAAGAGGGTGACATAGAGTGCTTTTCCAAGGCTGAGTTACTGGGTGGTTGGGTGAAGGGTACTGTGGTTAATACATGTGAAGGGCAGAGTGATGTAATTGCTGGAGAGCATATGTCTGGTCCTTATTTTCCAGAGCTACGCCAACACCAGGTGGAGTGTGAGTTCTCTGACCCCAGGGAACTTACAGTGGAGGCAGACTTTTGGGTGAGTACCAGAGAGTCTGAAGAGGCATTTGGGGGTGCTCCTGAAGGGAGTGGTCTGGGTGGTTCCCGACCAAGTGAGGTGGGAGAGGATTGTAGTGTCCCAGGTAGGTCTCAGAGCCTAACCTGTACCGTAGGGCTACCTTTTGAGGGAAGCCCCGCAGTGTCAGAAGAACTTGGGGGGATGACTGTAGACAGCATCCCAACAGTTCGGGTGTCTGGCAGTACCACTCCTAGTGAGGGGGTGCAGAAGTCCAGACATAGGGTTGAGAGGGGGTGGCCGACCCCAGTGGAGGATCTTGAAAGTCAGGGGTCAGCTCTGAGAGCAGAGCCCCCCAGGAATGACCCAGGTGAGACCGTTTCTGGTTTGGGGGAAACCCAGACTCTGCCGGATGGGCAGAGGTCGGGAGACCTGCGCCAACCAGACTCTTGTGTGGCCCTTGGGGACGGCGTGTCCCTTGTGGGGGGTGAGAGTGCCCCCCAGGAAGTCCTGGCATGCCAGGCAAAGATTCAACCTCAGGGTGGTGACTCAGGGTTGGATAACCGGGTTCAGAGGTTAAACTTTGACCTGGTGGGGGGTAGATGTGCCCCCCAGAAAGTCCTGGAATGCCAGGCAATGGTTCAACCTCAGGGTGGTGACTCTGGGTTGGATATCCAGGTTCAGAGGTTAACCTCTAACCTGGTGGGGGGTAGGTGTGCCCCCCAGAAAGCCCTGGTGTACCAGGCAGTTGTCCAACCTCAGGATGGTGACCCGAGGTTGGAGAACCAGGTTCAGAGGTTAAACTCTGACCTGGTGGAGGGTCAGTGTGCCCTCCAGGAAGTCCTGGCGTGCCAGGCGATTGTTCAACTTCAGGGTGATAACTCTGAGTTGAATGGCCCAGTTCAGAGGTTAAACTCTGACCTGGTGGAGGGTCAGTGTGCCCTCCAGAAAGTCCTGGCGTGCCAGGCAATTGTTCAACCTCAGAGTGCTGACTCTGGGTTGGATAACCGGGTTCAGAGGTTAAACTCTGACCTGGTGGGGGGTAGGTGTGCCCCCCAGAAAGTCCTGGCGTGCCAGGCAATTGTTCAACCTCAGGGCGGTGACTCTGGGTTGGATACCCAGGTTCAGAGGTTAAACTCTGACCTGGTGGGAGGTAGGTGTGCCTCCCAAGAAGCCCTGCTGTGCCAGGCAATTGTCCAACCTCAGGGTGTTGACTCTGGGTTGGATGACCAGGTTCAGAGGTTAAACTCTGACCTGGTGGGGGGTAGGTGTGCCCCCCAGAAAGTCCTGGCGTGCCAGGCAATTGCCCAACCTCAGGGTGGTGACCCTGGGTTGGGGAGCCAGGCTCAGAGGTTAAACTCTGACCTGGTGGGAGGTAGGTGTGCCTCCCAGAAAGTCCTGGTGCGCCAGGCAATTGTTCAACTTCAGGGTGGTGACTCTGAGTTGAATGGCCAAGTTCAGAGGGTAAACTCTGACCTGGTGGAGGGTCAGTGTGCCCTCCAGGACGTCCTGGCGTGCCAGGCAATTGTTCGACTTCAGGGTGGTGACTCTGAGTTGAATGGTCAGGTGCAGAGGTTAAACTCTGACCTGGTGGAGGGTCAGTGTGCCCTCCAGGAAGTCCTGGCGTGCCAGGCAATTGTTCAACTTCAGGGTGGTGACTCTGAGTTGAATGGGCAGGTGCAGAGGTTAAACTCTGACCTGGTGGGGGGTAGGTGTGCCTCCCAGGAAGTCCTGGTTTGCCAGGCAGTGATCCAGTCTGAGGGTACAGACCCTGGGCTGGAAGACCAGGTTCAGGGTGTCCCCCCGGACCTGGAGGGAGGGGCTACTGATAACAGTGCCCCTACCATTTTGTCTTCTGAGGAGGCCACTCCTAGTTGGAGGGTGCTGGACCCCAGAAGGGAGGGCAGGGGGAGGGAAGCCTCCCCCCGGGCCCTAGTCCAACCTGAAGGTACAGGCCCCAGGTTGGAGGGCCAGTTGCAGGTTAACAGCCCTGCACTGGTGGAGGAATGGTACAGGGTGACTTCTGTAAGCACCCTGACCATGTTGGACTCTGGGGGTACCGCTCCAGGAGGGAGGGTACAAAGCCCCAGAGGGGAGGACCAGGTTCAGGCTGTCATCCCTGACCTGGTGGAAGGGAGAGTGGTTAAAGGGTGCCCAGCACCTGGGGCTACCGCCCCCCACTCTCCACAGCCACAGTGGTTGGAGAGCTTTGAGAGGCCTGGGGCCTGGCTCTCATCCCTGGCAGCTGTCAGTAATCACTGTGGCTTGCTGTCCGGGTGGACAGAGTTATCCCTGGGGAGGGGACAAGTGTCACACCCCAGGGGTAGAGTGGGCAACACCACTATGTTGGTCATGGTGGTACTATCCTGCTCCTGGGATACATCTGTGAGCAAAGTAAGGTTAGGTGCTGCACAGATGGGATCCGCAGGAAAGGAGAAAGGTTCCCCATGGATGGGCTTAGTGGGCCCTGAGAGTATGGACAGAGGGATCCAATGGGAGTCAGGAAGGCGAAGAACTGGAGCATGCCCCTGCTGTTGTGGGCCTGGGTCCTTGTTCTGTCGCCTCAAACAGGGAAGTACATCAGGATAGTGATTGTTCTCCCCTGGCTTTAGGCTGGTGGGGGGTCATGTTGGACCTGGCTTTTTGACAGGGACATCCCCAAACTTTTTGCCTCCTTCCTCCTATTTTTTCTGACCTGTTGTTGTTGGCTTTTGACCTCTGAGCACTTTACCACTGCTAACCAGTGCTAAAGTGCATATGCTCTCTGTGTAAATTGTACTATTGATTGGTTTATCCATGATTGACTATTTAATTTACCTGTAAGTCCCTAGTAGAGTGCACTACATGTGCCTAGGGCATGTAGATTAAATGCTACTAGTGGGCCTGCAGCACTGGTTGTGCCACCCACCTCAGTAGCCCCTTAACCTTGTCTCAGGCCTGCCATTGCAAGGCCTGTGTGTGCAGTTTCACTGCCACTTCGACTTGGCATTTAAAAGTACTTGCCAAGCCTAGAACTCCCCTTTTTCTACATATAAGTCATCCCTAATGTGTGCCCTAGGTAACCCCTAGAGCAGGGTGCTGTGTAGGTAAAAGGCAGGACATGTACCTGTGTAGTTATATGTCCTGGTAGTGTAAAACTCCTAAATTCGTTTTTACACTACTGTGAGGCCTGCTCCCTTCATAGGCTAACATTGGGGCTGCCCTCATACACTGTTGAAGTGGCAGCTGCTGATCTGAAAGGAGCAGGAAGGTCATATTTAGTATGGCCAGAATGGTAATACAAAATCCTGCTGACTGGTGAAGTCGGATTTAATATTACTATTCTAGAAATGCCACTTTTAGAAAGTGAGCATTTCTTTGCACTAAAATCTTGTTGTGCCCTTCAATCCACGTCTGGCTAGGTTTAGTTGACAGCTCCTTGTGCATTCACTCAGACACACCCCAAACACAGGGTACTCAGCCTCACTTGCATACATCTGCATTTTGAATGGGTCTTCCTGGGCTGGGAGGGTGGAGGGCCTGCCCTCACACAAAGGACTGCCACACCCCCTACTGGGACTCTGGCAGACAGGATTGATCTGAAAGGGAACTTGGTGCATTTCTTAGAGACTCTTTGAAGTCACCCCCACTTCAAAGGCACAACTTAGTATAAAACAGGGCCTCTGCCCTACCTCATGAGACACTTGCTGGAGAAGAAACCTGAACCAGAAACTACATCCTGCCAAGAAGAACTGCCTGGCTGCTCAAAGGACTCACCTGTCTGCTTTCTACAAAGGACTGCTGTCTTGCTGTTGCCCTGCTGCCTTGCTGAACTCTTGTCTGGCTGTGAAAGTGCTCTCCAAGGGCTTGGATAGAGCTTGCCTCCTGTTCCTTGAAGTCTCAGGACCAAAAAGACTTCTTCCTTTCACTTGGACGCTCCGTGCGGCGAAAATTTCGCCGCACAGCTTGTTTCGCGGCGAGAAAAACACCGCACACCGATGCTGATCAACGCGACGCCCTCGGGACGATCGAGACTTCGACGCACAACCTCGCAAGGACAACGCCGCCCGACTTTCCAGGAGAAATCGACGCGACGCCTACCGTGAGTGCGAAACTTTGACGCACGGCCTCGCAAGGACAACGCCGCCCGACTTCCGAGGAGAAATCGACGCGACGCCTGCCGTGAGACCAAAATTTTGACGCACTGCCTCGCAAGGACAGCGCCGCCCGACTTCCAAAGAGAAATCGGCGCGACGCCTACCGTGAGATCGAAACTTCGACGCGCAGCCCCGCAGAACGACGCGCAGCCGGAAAATAAGCAGGAGAATCCACGCACAGACCCGGGACATCTGGTAATCCCCGCGATCCACAAAAAGAGACTGTCTGCGCGCCGGAAAACGACGCCCGACTTCCCCGCGTGGAAAAGAACGACGCAAGTCTGTGTGGGCTGAGAGAAAATCGACGCACACACCCCTTTTTCCACGCATCTCTTCCCCTGTGGCCCTCTGAGGAGATTTCCCACCAGAAACCAGGTACTCTGTGCTTGAAAGACACTTTATTGCTTTTTAAAGACTTGAAGACACTTTATATCACTTTTCAGTGATATCTTTACAAATTCATATTGCAACTTTGATCGTTTTGACCTGAAGATACCCAGATAAATATTATATATTTTTCTAAATACTGTGTGGTGTATTTTTGTGGTGTTATACTATGGTGTTGTATGATTTATTGCACAAATGCTTTACACATTGCCTTCTAAGTTAAGCCTGACTGCTCGTGCCAAGCTACCGTAGGGTGAGCACAGGCTGATTTTGGATTGTGTGCGACTTACCCTGACTAGAGTGAGGGTTCTTGCTTGGACAGAGGGCAACCTAACTGCCAACCAAAAACCCCATTTCTAACAGTGGGCATTTGGTGTGTGCTTCCAATCACAGCACCTGGCTAAAGTCCAGCTGGTGCCTCCACAAGCATCGCAGTTAGAGGGCTATTTGGTCGCCAAGATGCTCCGCCCCAGGAGCCTTAATCATGCAAACAAGAGTCTGTGAGCCTCTAGCAGGGCCAAACATGTGTCCCAGGAACCCTTCTCAATGGCAGTAGGGCCTTTGGTGATGGCTTTCCATGAATGTTGCATTCCCTTTCACCCCCTCGCCCCCCAGCCCGAGCTGCATCTCGGTCTTCTCTTTTTCTAATCTTTTTCCTTTCGCTTTTGCTGTTGTATATTTTTTATATGTGTTAGGGTTGGAAAGAGGGGTGCCTTTACTACTCTTCTTATGTCTTATTCTTTGTACCTGCTGTAGGCTACTGCGGCCAACAACATTTACCGGCAGTCACCTGAACATGTTATTGTGACTTTTGCTTGTTTCATGATCCTTTGCGTAATTGCACAGTTATATTGTCATAATAACCTATAATAAGATTTGCAACAAAATGCTACATTCTTACAAAAGACGATTTGTCGCATTTTCTCTTAAATATTGAGTGGCGATAGATACACACCTGTGGCACCAAGGGCAAAGCCACTAATGATTGTGTTTTTGGGAGGTAAATAAGAGCCTGGAGTCCACAAGAAAAAACATCTGACCCTTCATTCAGGATGAAGTACAGCACAATAAAATGAAGATTAAAACATATGAAGATAGTAAGGAGGAGAGCTGAGTCACCATGCCTTTGTATACGAGATATATAGGTAAGTGGAAGGACCTCCAACAAGGAAGTCTCAGATTTTGATCAATACTCAAATATCCAGGGCTAATAATCACAGGAAGGAAACAGATCATTTCTAACTTCCAATTCATTCATTTTTCTTTAGCTTGCTGAATGGTGCTTGTCTGTTGTCTCCTTGGAGAGGAAAGACATTGAACAAATTTAGTGAATTAAATCCTGATTATGTACATTCTTTGGATCCATCCCTTGTTCTTTACCCTTTTGAACCCCACGTTTCTTGCCCCCGTGCAGAGACACCCTGAAAGATTAATTCACAAATATGGTCTAGGAGTTTGACCATAAGTCATGGGAGATGTAGTGTGATCATTCATCCTGCATGTTGATCGTCCATTGAGCACATCTTAGAGAGACACAACCCAGGGCCCTGGGAGTGTTGTTGGGCAGACCCAGAAAGCAAGCCAAGAAGCGTGGATGGATCTGGTTGCACTTAGTCCACAGAAAGCACCTGGTCATGGGTTCCCTCAATGTGATGTTGCTCTTGATTTACTAATGCATAATGATATATTTATATAACATATGTGTAAAGCACAACTACGCATGGAGGTTTTTGGGGTTGTGACATGTAATAACAAAATACACAGTAATGTGCTGTCCGTGTTTAGATGTGTAGGTGTTTTGAGTGAGGGCAGAGGACGTGTTTGAATCAAGATGCAGTGAGCCACAAGTGCATGTAGGTGTGAGAGAATAATTTTCATGGACACCCATTATTTACCTGTAAACTGTTTTTTGGCACAGTGTGGTTTGCTGGTCAGGGCTGGTCAACTTCTCCGATGGCGTGTCTCTCAGATCACTCAATAGTGTGGATCAGCCATGTCTTCAGGTGGATACAGGTTAGCAGCAGAGCAGTCCGGTGTCTGATAAAAAGCTGACAATATTTGTGCCTCCAAATAGTTAACGCAGGTGAACAAGAGCAGCCATTTCTTTAGAACTTTACTGAAAACCAGATGTGTGTGTGTGCTTACACACGTGTCAGTGTTTATGAATGATATATAATTACATATCTTGAAAGACCCAGGAGCATATTTATGAGCTCCTCACAAAAAGTGACGCAACAGCGGCACAAACATTTCAATCATATCTATGAGGCCACGCAAAGCCATGGATTTTGACATATTCCCAGATTTACAAAGCTCTGTAAACCTGAAGATGCGTCACAACCCTATGCATTCTGCAGCACACATAGAAAGAGGAAAAAGCCTCCTAGGAAAGGATTGTGCAGGAAGGTGTTCCTTTCTGCACAAAACAAGCCTTCATAGAACGCAAGCACCCAGGCATCATGGTGCAAGGGTGCCTGCGTTGGCGCTAGGCTGCCAAAATGGAGCCAGTGCAGGGGGAAAGGACAGGAATGCGCTACATACCATAGTTATGGCATATTCCTGGCCTTTCACTTTTCCGCAGGGCAGCACAGCATGGTGGCTTGTTGTGCTGCTTTCTGCCAAATTCCCATAAATCTGGGCCACAGTGACATTGAGTTTAGCCATTGCAATCCATAGATGGTAGCTGGTACTACAAATATCAGAATGCATTGGACTGTACTTGAATACGGAAACACCAACGACAATGTGATGGTAGGCAAATGCTGCCCAGTGAGTGTGTGTATATTTTTTTTAAACAAGGTGGTGATAATTGGCAGAATAATAAACTACACTGGAGAAACCTTATGTATTAAATTGAGAATATAACAAACGTAGGGGTAAACAATAGATTGACTTATGGTTGAATGAGAGAGTCAATTGTATACGGAGTAGGTGAGTTACTTGCTAGCGTGCTTTATGGATGAAAATATGATATTGACGACAGAATGGAGAAACTTGATTTTGGAGAATATCCACTTTAGTGCTAAAACATGATGTCAAAAATATGTATGACTCTGGATCTAATCTGGTATATGAAACAACATTTCTTACAATTCCTAAATAATTAGGAATTATAGAAATAATAAAGAAGTAGAACAAAATAATAAATGTGTGCTATGAGTTTGGTGAAAAAATGGTTTGAATTGTTTGCTTTCAGTTTGTACTGTGACCTTTGTCAGGAGGCACAGCAGAGGTTAGGAGCAATGGAGGCAAGTGCAGAACAATTTATGTGGGTGGAGACATTAAGGAAAATTAAAAGAACAGAAAATGAATACAGGAGAGAGGAAAATGGAGGAAACACAAGAATGGAAGGGATGAGGGAGAAGGGGATTTGTAGAGGAACAGGAGGAGTTTTGGGTAGTCTTGCCTGTACTTACTTAACAAGCATTGGCAAAGCCAGCAGTTCTTACTTTATAGCCCATGGCCTGTTGGCTCTGGCAATGTTTTTTTTAGCTATGCTGCAGAGCATCCCCGATGCTGTGCAGTGTGGCTAAAGTCAAACAAAAAAAAACCTTTTATGTGCCCCTGGGTCAATTTTTATACAGCAGGATGGGAGATGAAGCAAAGGGAGGCAAAGCAACAGTGGGGTTGTAAGCAACACAGGATAGGGTGGGGGGGACACAGGAGCAATGTGGGTGGAGGACATGAAACTAACACAGAGGTGCAGGACATGGAAGCAACACAGGGGAGGGAGGGCACAAATTCCACACTGACAGGCACACGGTTGCACAACAGGGATTGAGGTGGGAAGAAGCAAAGGGGAACAGGCAGCAGCACGAAGGGGAAGAGAAGTATATAAGGGAGGCAGCTCAAAAACACATTCACTCTCTGTTAGTGCTTATACAAAAAGAACAGTTTAGTTCTCTGACATCAAGCACAGACACCAGGGAAACACACAGTAACGCGGTAATGCTCCATGTGAGGGACAAGCACAAGACTGATAATCAGGGAAACAATAAGAAGCAAACAAAGATGACTGACAGGAAAAGCCAACCAACCCTAAGCAATGATGGGCTTCAAGCCCCTCTATGTTGATAGTAAGCCACAATAGGCCTTGCAACAGACAGCGCATGCGCAGTCTAGACAACATTAGAACCCTCCTTGACCCCCAGAAGATGGTGGCCTTGATCTTGCTCAACCTCTCTGCTGCTTTCTACACCGTTTACCACCACACCCTCAACAAAAACTCTACAACATCAGCATTTAGCAGAACACCCTCAAGTGTATCACCTCCTTCCTCGCTGAATGCACACCATGCATCCAGCTGCCTCCCTTCACCAGCAAACCCAAGGACATCCAATGTCGCATACCCCAAGGATCATCTCTCAGCCATACAGTGTTCAACACCTACATAATCCCCTCACAGACATCGTCAGGTGCCACAGCCTTAACATAATTTCTTACACAGATGACGCTCAACTCATCCTCTCGCTTGCCGAAGATCCCTCCACCACCAGAATCAGCTTCTGCAACGCCATGACCAATGTAGCCAACTGGATGAATGACAACTGCCTTAAACTCAACTCTGACAAGACGGAAGTTCTGATCTTTGGGAAGAACAACCTCATATGGGACCACAGCTGGTGGCCAGAAGAACTCAGAAAAACACTCACACCCACAGACCATGCACGCAACCTACACATCATCCTCGACAGTGAACTGACCATGAAACAACAAATCAACACAGTATCCTCCTGCTTCAATACCCTTTGCACACTCTGCAGAATCTTCAGATGGATCCCAGTTAACTTCAGAAAGACTGTCACTCAGGCCTTTGGCACCAGCCACCTCGACTACAGCAATGCTTTCTACGCTGGCATCTCCACCCAGCTCTTCAAAAGACTCCAGACCATACAAAATGCTACAGCCAGGATCCTTCTGATCCTCCACAAATGAACCCACATCACCCCCACCTCAGAAACCTCAGTTGGCTCCCCATCCAGAAAAGATGCCAGTTCAAGATCCTCACACACATCTACAAAGCTCTGTATGATCAAGGACCGACCTACATCAATCATCGACTGAACTTCCAACCAGCAAGACACCTGTGCATGACACCTGTGCTCCGCCTCACTAGTCCATGCACACACCCACTACATCGCTTGCACCAGCAGTGGGGGTTGCTCCTTCTCCTACACAGCCACCAAGACCTAGAACAACCTTCCCCTCCATCTTTGTACAACACCCTCCCTGGCAGATTTCAGGGAGAAACTCAAGGCAAGGCTTTTTGACAGAGATGTTGCACCCACAGCGCCCAGATACTCCTGGGGGTGACAGTGCTATGCTATACAAGTCCAAATTGATTGATTGAATAGGCTTGACCAAAATAGGAAAGAAGAGCAAACTGAAGTGACGGAGGTGCAGGGTGGGGATCACCGGTATGAAGAGAAGTCTAGAGACAACACAGAGAAAGATGAGGTTTTGGGGGGCTCCTGTTTTCAAAACAAGCAGGAGGAGTGCTGAAGAGGAAATAAATAAAAGTGTGTACAGAATGCAAAAAATGACTGATGCACAATATTAGATATTGGTGTAATTCACCAGGTCAAATACAATTTACTTAGCAACATTTTTGCCAAGTGATCTTAGACAAACATTTCTCCAGAGTGGGTTTCTACAAACTGCACACTCTGTCTGCTATGCACAGTGCTATAACCTCCTCTATGTTGCAGACAGGTTGAATTTATTCATCAGTAAATAACTTAGATCCACACTACAATGAACATATGGCGTTGATCAGAGACTGTAATCACAACTTAATTGCACACATTATTAAATTTTTCATGTCAACTTTTTCAGCACCAATATAAATGTAGTACCACATTGGTTTCCAACTTTATGTAAATTATTTGCATTTAGATTAATTTTATTTTAATTTATGCTATATGTATATCCTGAAAATTTGGCAGTGATCCTGTACTTCTCCACATGCAGTGGACACCTTTGCTATAAGATTTTGGGAAGAGCAAAATGATCTCCATATGTCAAAATTGTATCCAGTCTGTGTTGTATCCCATCTGAAAATATTGGGTCATCTTACTTTTTGAAGATGTCATACAATACAATGTTAACTATCCAATGGCCTGGAATACCAGAAGACCTTAGATCAGCAATACTCACACATACTTCAAATAACTCACAAAGAGGAAAGGATATAAAATAGAGAGTTAGGGAAAGAGTCACCTAATTATATTAAATAATACTTTTGTGATTTTGAGTACCTAGAAATGATGACATTGTTATAAAAACACCGAGAAGCATTCATGCACGCAATGCACATCAACTTAAAAAGAATTAGTCAATTAGTGAAAACCTGTTCTTTTAATTTCTGTAACAATGAAGAAAAGACAGAGCACAGTTTGACAAATAAGTGGCTACATCCGTTTCTGGTCGGCGAATGGCTGTAACAAGCACCATTTATTAGGAACGTTATGTACATCACTAAGCACCCTTTCTTTGCATAGACACAACTTTAAATTGTATGAAAACATTTAAAAATACCTGACCTGTCCCAGTTATACTAGTGTCTATTGTACCACTGAATATACTATCCTTTTTCATCATTTCACTATGAAGACAGGATATTACATAAAGCATAAACCCATTTTGCCAAAGTGAAGTAATTTTGGAATGAATTCCACATCTTAAACTTTTCACTGTGTTGTATATTTGAGGTATTAGTTCATTTTTCAGTAAATGACAGCTACTGCAGAAAGTGCACATTCTTGGCATTGAAGGCAACACAATTAAAGTTCATGTATTTGTTGCCTAAATTCTTAGAAAAAATAGAATTACCAAGTAAGATAAACATATTGGTCTTCCTTTGTAAAACAATCATTGATCCATAATTAGCAAAATAAATGTGGTGTGTAATCAATGCCAACACATGAAATACTGTGTAATCTGCATCATATTTCGCCATCAGTTCTATCATGGCATCCTGGAGTTTTTTTTGAAGTGTTGGAATTACTTTCCAATGCGTGTTAGTACACCAAAGCCTGGTACGCAGTATTGAGAACAACGCTCATTTCATTTGTTGGGACAAAAATGCTTTAGTTACTGCAACGCTGGAGAGTTGTCACATTGTGGTAAAGCACCAGTGTAACGCTAGGATGAAGGGATGCACATGGCTTCGCAGGCCTTTTGAGTTTCGAAGCGATTCGAGTTGCCTCCGCAGCCTCCATACCAAAACTGGACACATGTTTTCTTCTCTTTGTTGTAGAACCACTTCAGACTGTACTCCTGACAACGTCCTTCATCTTGGGCCACAGCACAGGCATCTGCAGAGATCAAGATCAGAGATTCTTTTATTTTATTGTATTGTATTGTGTATGTAACCTTTGTTAAAAGCTGTGTTGTTAAACATACAAACAAAATTTTATGTGTGTTATCTTTATAAAAAGATTTTTGGGGTCATTACAACCCTGGCGGTCAAAGACCGCCAGGGCTGTTTCAGAGGAAGCACCGCCAACAGGCTGGCGATGCTTCAAAGGGGATTACGACGCCGCGGTCGCACCGCCAGGACCGGCGGTTTCCCGCCACAGTGGTATCGGCGGTTTTAATCTGCCAGGGCAGCGCTGCTTGCGATTACGAGGCCCCCTCCCGCCAGCCTTTTCGTGGCGCCATGAAAAGGCTGGCGGAAAGGGGAGTCGCGCGGCCCCCTGCCACGGCCCGTGCAGCTTTTCACTGTCTGCTATGCAGACAGTAAAAGCGCGACGGGTGCAACTGTACCCGTTGCACGGCCGCAACACCGCCGGCTCCATTTGGAGCCGGCTCTTGGGTTACGGGCGAGATCCCCACCGGGCCGGCGGGGATCTCATAATGGCCGTGGCGCGAGTGCGGCCGCATTGTCGGCTGCCCGGCGGTCAGACAAGGTCGTAATGACCCCCTTTGTGTTAAATATTAAACATGAAAACACAACTTCATTAGATGTACATTATTACATACCATAATCAAATATCATCATTCATCCTAGTTTAACAGTTTTTCTCAAAAATTAACTAATCATTTGAGAAGACGACCTATTGGTATTAAGGAATTAAACCAACCTATTTACACAAAGAGAACTACTTTTGATATTTGTAAGACCAATTTATTAGTTTTTATTTTAATTCACTATCACTATCTAAACTTCTGTCCTGCAGTGGCACATGCTATGGCTCCAAGTGTATTGCTGGAGCATAAAACAACCTGAGGCCATTGCTACCCCACCAATTCAGGATCTTCTAATGTTCTGTAACATTGTTTCATTGAAACTTTGTATTATGAAGGTTTTGCATTGAAGGTGGAACATATTTTGACCTCAATAATCAGTTCTATGCAGCAATATCGACTACAACCAAATATGTAAGCAAGCCATTATTCTGGGTACTTGTCGTGGCACCTTTAAAAGGAGAGGATTATACACACATATTAATTAAGTCTGTGCGAATGCTCAGCTGCAGTGACTTAAAGTGCTTTACCTTTAATAGAGGCTCGACCGAACTTATGAACAGTGACAAAAACTGTTTTCAGGGTGAAGGCCTCTAGAACATAAATCATTGTGATAGAGGGTTGGCCATGGGGTTTTATGAACCAGACAGAGTTTTAAATACGAATGCTGATGAAATGGCAATAGATCTCTTAAGATTAAGGTTCAGTCTGGCTACAAAGATCAAAGTCTTTTATAAACAAAGCAACCAAAGTGGGAGTTAAAAAAGTAATGAAGCTCTGAAGGGAACAGAAGGATCTTGGTATAAACGTATTTTACTTCAATTGGTGCCCGAACATCCAAGCACCTACTGTGTGGAAACATACAGAGCATCCACACACTGATTTGGATCACCAGATATCTTAAAAACAATGTATGTGTCATTAGCTTACAGCAATAGTGAAAAGCCATGGGACTGAATTAAGGAACCTCTTCAAGTAAAGGTCTTGTGTCTGAACAACAATAGTGAGAGCAAAACCAGTACCACCCTATTAGATAGGAAGTTCTTGAACCAATTAAGACCAAGGTGTGCAATTTCCAACTGCTTCAGGTGACTTAATAGCAGCTGATTTTTTTTCCACTTTATCAAAGGTTGCAGAAAGATCAAGCAGAATTAATGTGGCTTGAACAAGTGCAAGCTCAAAGCTTATGCAAAGCTACCATCATAATGGTCTTGGTGCTCCACCCGCTCAAAAGCTGGACTAAATGGGATATAAGATAGTGGTGCTCAGCAAACTTAGAGAGTTGGTTTGAGAAAGCATGCACTAAGAGTTTGGCTAAAAAAGGCAATTGTGAAATAGGCCTACAACTGTCTAATTCTTGGTGACAAATGATGTATGTTTCAGAAGCGGGATGACAGACGTTCTGATTAGTTCGTCCAGAATGGTGCCAGTCGATAAGGAGGCATCCAGGGTAGCCAGTGCAAACCTATGTTCCACTAGTAAAATAGCTTTATGAAACTTGGCTGAGAGATTATCAGCAAAAGCACCTGCAGGCTTGCTGCACTTTAGCAATAGGTGGGAATCCTCATAATACAGCACGAAGAACTGAGAGTGAATGGCTAGACACCACAGGTAGAGATGTGCTGTCACATGGAAGGAATGAAGACATTTTCTGGTTCTCAAGGTGCAATCAATTGGAATTTATCAAAGACTGACATGTGACCAGTGAGGTTGCAATTATTTATTGGCAGCAAAGAATGCTGCTTGTGGCTCAGTATTTTCTGGGAGAAATCCATACATATATATATAATGCATACAGCTTCTCCCACATGAAAGGAACTGCTCAGTTCCTTTCATGTGGGAGAAGCTGTGTGCATTATAGTGAGGCCTGCCGGAGCTCTGCTCAGACTGCCACATTTCAGCCTTAGCACTAGCATTACTACCACCATATTTGTGACTTTATATATGTAGCGAGAGAGAGAGAGAGAGAGACAGATATGTATATATATTCACTGAAAAAAACAAAGGTAACAGGGGCGTTATAGTTTTAGACTTACTTGTACAAAACCATAGAAATTCAACAGTTATGTTTAAAGTTCTTTCAAGTAACTATAACTCACGCCTAAGGTAACTACTGTATATAAGGCGCCCCTGCCATGCACAGTTTTCTTATCAATAATTTTTTGCAAATGCTGCAGTGATAATATCAAAGATCTCATAGAAGATGTCATTGGTGATATAATATGTGGAGTAATTAGCTGTGCATGGCGAAGGCGCAACTTATAGTTACCTTAGGGCGCAAATTATAGTTACTTGAAAGAACTCTAACTGTAACTGCTGAATTTCTGTAGTTTTGTACGAGTACATTCAGAACCTAACTATAATGTCGCTGTAACCTTTGTTTATTTCAGCGAATTTCTATGTTTTTTTTAACCTATAGCAATTTTAATTACTATACGTTATTCCAACCTGCTGCCAGGCCTTGCAGACAAGCCCTTATAACCATCCAAACCCATGCCACGCATGGCCTTTGGCCGTGCATAGTGCAAGTTGGCCAAAGGGCCTGTCTCTCTCAGTAGATCTGTGAGTGGATGCATGAATGTCTGAGTGGGTCTGAAAGTGTGTGTGTGAGTCTACGAGTGAGTGCATGAGTGTCTGAGTGGGTGTGTGAGTGGACGCATGAGTCTCTAGTGCATATATGAGAAAAATAAATTTGTGTATGAATGAGTCTGTGGTTTTTCTTTCAAATATTTTTATTGGCGACCACCACGTGGTAATATATCTATCTATATATATATATATATATATATATATATATACACACACACACCTCTCTCTCTCTCTCTCTCTCTCTATATATATATATATATATATATATATATATATATATAGAGAGAGAGAGAGAGAGAGATATATGACCACTACATATATATATATATATATATATATATATATATATATATATATATATATATATATATATATATATATATAGAGAGAGAGAGAGAGAGAGAGAGATGTGTGTATATATATATATATATATATATATATATATATATATATACTATTTATATATTACCTAATGGCGCTCGCTAGTAGGTAGTTATAGTTAGGACTATGTTTCCGTAGAAAAGCTTTTTTTGACTTGCCTATATCTTTGGTGGTGTTTGACTTTCACAAAATTTTCCCGAAAAAATGCCCTGTGATTCTTGTTGCCCATGGAAATTTTGGGGGGTATACATCAATCGGGGCCAAGAAAAAGTGGGGGGGGTCAAAAAAGTTGTGTTTCCCATATTAATTACATTTAGACACGACTACAGCCCGAACAGCTGGACGTAATTACATAACAATATAGCAGGAAACTAGCTTTCAGTACACAGATTGTGCTTTACGTTATTTGGTGTAAATCCATTTAGTAGTTTATGAGAAATTAAGAAAACTCCAAATGTGTATATCTCTGGCCTCAAATACATCCCAAATATCCACGAATTTTCGTGAATGCATGCACAAATAGAATCAATGTAGTTGGTTGGCCACAATCTGTCTACAACACTGCGGCTGCCATTTTATGTTATGGGAGAGGGTCCGTGGGGCTGAAAATAGAAATGATAAGTGGTATAAGGGGTCAGGGTGAAGGTACCCTGACCCCAGGTGTGTGATATAGGAGTGTTTTAGGGTCAAATTATGGGTTTAAAATTATTTTTCTTCATCATGTGCAATATCTTTGAATACTCTCAGATATTCGGGAATATGCACAAAAAAAACATTCACAGACTCCTTCATATATTAATTCATTCACTCATACATGCACTCAGAGACTCATGCGCCCACTCACACACCCACTCAGATACTCATGCAACCACTGACACACACTCATAGACTAAAACACCCACTTTCAGACCCACTCAGTCACTCACACACCCACTTACTCATCCACTGACAGAGACAGACCCTGTGGCCAACCGCCGCTGCTCATGGGGAAAGGCCTTGCGTGGTGCTGGGTTGGGTGGTTATAAGGGCTTGGCTGCAGGGCCTGGCCACAAGCTGAAGGCTGCGCACAGCAGTGGTTAGATTACCGTATAGTAACTTAAATTACTTTGCGTTGGAAATCCATAGAAATTCACTGAAAAAAAAACAAAGGTTACAGAGATTTTATAGTTATGTTCTGAATTTACTCATTCAAAACCATAGAAATTCAGCAGTTATATTTAGAATTAGTTCAAGTAATTATAACTCTCGCCTTTGCCATGCACAGCTAATTACTCCACATATTATATCATTGATTACATCTTCTATGGCATCTTTGATATTATCGCTACAACATTTGCAAATAAATCTTTTATAAGAAAACTGTACATGGCAAAGGTGCGAATTATAGTTACCTTAGGGTGTGAGTTATAGTTACTTCGGAATAAATAACTATAACCGCTGAATTTCTATGGTTTTGTACTAGTAACTATAACATCGCTGTAACCTTTGGTTTTTCTAGTGAATATGTATATCACCAATAATCCTTTGTTAACCATCCAACAAAGGAACCAATGCTTGCTGCTGTGCCAGACAGAGAAAAACCTATTGGAGGGAGAGTGCAGAGATGGAAAAAGAAGCTCTAAAAGTTGAAACTGATGGCAACAGTAATACAATAATAAATTTGACTTCTCAGCGAAGAAGAGAATAGCCTCAAACTCGGCCTGCCATATTGTCCAGCTAGTAATATGTACTATACCCAAACAAGAATAGACCTTTTTAAATTCATCAGGGGTATAGAGCTGAAACAAATCTTTATGCTGCAACCAAAGAAGAAAACAGCACAGATATCCATAAGGGATAAAAGTCAATGTATGTTTAGGTAGCAGATATGACCCTTCTTACAACCCTACAGGAATAGGAAAATAAAACTCTTGGTGTTGAGCTGCCAGTTTCAGCTGAGTCAATCTGCAATGTGCAGGACATAGACAGCTGTTGGGATGCTCCTACAAATGTCAAACAGAGGTCTAAATTTGTACCAATGATGCCTAAAGACGCTGTTGACATTTATTATGATTTAGTAACTCAAAATTTAAAACAGCTATATATCAATCTTAGTAAAAAAAAAAAAAACAAGAGTTCCGGTCATTAGCAATATTATGGATTGGTGAAAAAGCTGAGATCTCGATCCGATTGCATTATATAAAATTCTGATAAAGGAGGAAACTTGCTTTGGTGATCCATGGAGAAAATCTGGTGGAGGCCTATAAATAGCTCAACAGCAAACACTGCTATGTTAAGGGCACCAGTGAAAAGATGAAAGAAATACACAGGAAATACAATCAGGAACTATTGGACTGGCGAAAGCAGGGTCTTATCTTGTATGATGCACCCCAATTTTTACGAATTGACCAACCAAGAACTCCAGTATTATATCTGAAACCTAAATTTCACAAGGACAGAAAGAACCCACTCAGACGCCTAATTACTTCTGCAATTGGGAGCTCCTTTGAAAACACTTCCAGATATGTGGACTATTTCTTACAAGATTTTGACATCACCTTACCTTCTTATGACCAGGACACAGAAGAGTTTCTAAAAAAAATATGATATGCCATGGGAAGAAGACTACCTTTTAATCAACACAGATGTGTCAACATTGTACTCAAGTATTCAGCATGTTGATGGCATAACGGCAGTACAGTATTTCTGGGGGTCTAGAACATTAAGCAGGGGCTGCTCCTCCATTAGGGCGGAGGAGCATCACCACCCGCCAGCAGAGGCAGCTGCAAACCTTTTACCAAAAATTGATAATAAACTGTGTTTATTATCATTTTTTGGTAAAAGGGGCAGTGTCACAGGCTGTGACAAGCACTGAGGGGTACACAGCACTCCTCCTCAGTGTGCATGTGCATGTATGTTTGGCCAGCCATATCGGGCCGGCCAAACACATATGCGTAGTAGGCAGGCTCTGAGCAGCATCAGGATTGGCTGCAGGATAGGCTGGGAGACTGTGCCTGCATGCAGCAGAGGAGACGGAGGAGCGGAGCGACGCGGCGGCGTGCAGTTATTATTTTTTTTAATTAAATTGTACCTCCTACCACCCCTATGCGCTGCACCCGCCCTGCCCCGCGTGAGCACAGCGAGCCATGACTGACATTAAGTTTGTGGAAACACACAGACATGTTATTAAAGATGATCCAATGGTGCCCTGAGAGGGACATCCTTTTATTTAATAAGGAGCTAGTTCATCAGATCCATGGAACAGCGATGGGCACCTTCTCTGCTCCCAGCTACGCAAATCTACCAAGGAGAGCGCAGAGAGGTTCTCAAAGAAAATCAATGCTAACAAGCTTAATCTGCAATTCACTTGTGCCATCCACACAACAGAGTTTAATTTTTTAGACCTAACTGTCAAAAATAAAAGGCTGGAAACTAAGCTGTTTAGGAAGCCAACTTTTGGTAACACACTATTGCATGCTACAAGCTTTCACCCTCACAGATTAATTCAAAGTGTTCCATATGGTGAGAGCTTGAGAGTAAAATGGAATTGTAGTGAACAGGAAAAGGAAGTCAAAGCATTGGAACATTTGTCCAAAAGGTTTGTAACAAGGGACTATCCCAAAGCATGTATTGAGGAGGCACAACAAAGAGTAAGAGCACAATCGAGCGATTAGTTATTGTTTGGTAGTAGGAAGGACAGGCAAGACAAAATAGATTTGCACTTTAGACTTATTAATACATTTAACAGACAAGAAGGCAATGTAAGATTTGTTTTGCAGAAGCACTGGGACCTTATTCAAAGTGATCCAGTGATTGGCAAGGTAGTACCTTGCATACCTGGTGTAACCGTTAGGACTGCCAAATCCATGAGGGACAGTCTTGTAAGGAGTAGTCCAGAGACTTGTACTAAGACCAATACAACCTGGTTAGATCAGAACCCAGGGTTCAGAAAATGTGTTAAGTGCAAGGCCTGTGGCCATGGCATTAATACAAGGGTTTATACATCACCTTTAACTCAGAGAAGTAAGAAAATCATTGGCATTTACCACTGTAAAACAAACTATACAATTTATGCCTTGTAATGTCCCTGTGATTTAGCATACACAGGCAGTACAACACTCCCTGTCCATAAAAGGATTCTACAGCATCTACGGGTCACTAGGAATCATGATAGGGTGTATCCTGTTGCTAGGCAATTTGAGGAATTTCATTGTAGTAATACCAATGGCCTCACATATTTTGTAATTGATACAATCCTGCCAAGTATAAGAGGAGGCGACAGGGAGAAAGCGTTAAGAGTCACAGTATATCATTGAGTTGAACACGAAAAATCCCAGTGGTCTCACCACAGAAGAGGATGTGCACACAAATTTGTAAGAAAATGAATGCATATATAGTTGCAAGGTTGAAAATAGAAAAAAGTGTCCCTTTCTCGATGTACGAAGCAGTTTATATATGATTTTATGTTTCACTTATGGGGTGGTTTTAGCATGTTTTCAAAGGGCATAAGTTGGGAACAATGCAACTCAGCTACAGCAGTTTCAGCCCAGTTGGGCATGGTTGTTTGGCAGGGAACGATGGCCTCGTTCTGATCATAATCATATAGAAAACGTCATTGCACTAAGCACTTTATCAACAAATAGTACAATGTGACAGTACAAGTATGCTATTCCAGTGAGCATCGCAAATTGCTTTCAAAAAGTTGATAGCACTAGGCACTTGGGGCCACATGTACAAAGATCCGGTTTTGCAAATCACAATTTTTGTGAGTCGCAAAACCGGATGTACAACAGTGTACCTACCTCATGAATATTCATGAGGTAGGTCGCAATTTGTGACCTCATTGGGAATGACTGCCCTCACAGGGATGGTGGCCTGCTGGAGACAGCAGACCACCATGACTGTGACTGCTTTTAAATAAAGCAGGTTTTTTTGGGGAAATGCAGCCCGTTTTCCTTGAAGGAAAACGAGATGCATTTCAAAAACAAAAATGAAAAGTTTTCTTTTCTTTTTTTCAGAGCAGGCAGTGGAGCGTGGGACCACTGCCTGCTCTAAAAAAATATTTTAGCTGTCATTCAAAAAGGGGAAGGGGTCCAATGGGGACCCATTCCCGTTTGTGAATGGGTTAGCACCAGTTTGAAACTGGTGCTAACTGCGATTGTTTTGTGACTGGGTTTCACGGTCACAAAACAATGCTACATCACGCTGCGACTTGCGATTAGGAACGGAACGCCCCTTCCTAATTGCGACTCGCAAACCTATTTTGCAATTCGTTCAATAGATTACCGAATCGCAAAATAGACTCTCTACATACCAAAATAGTTTTTGCTTGTCGCAAGCGGTCCGATTCTGCAAATCGGGCTGTTTGCGACTAGAAAAATGGTACATACATGTGCCCCTTGATTATTTAGGCACTTTTTGCTGCTAATTATCGCATCATTCATTGTGGTATATTGCAGCTAGCATTTCATTCAAGCTACTGTCTTTTTTTAACTAATTTGTGACAAAGTTTATCAAACTTTTGACATATATTGGTTGTCAATCTAAAATGCACGTTTTTGCCCACTTGCGCTATATTGTACATAGGCACAAGGCACTTTAGAAATTTTCCCTACAAATGTTTTTTGTATGCACAGCTGTATGGTGTACTATAAATGTGTATTACTTTATTGAAAAAATATTGTAAGAGCCTTTTAACAGTTTCAGCAGTTGCAATGTTTGGTAATCATATTCAAATGCAGTAATTTTATGCCAAACCTGAGTTTGTTTTAACCAAGTTGAAACCTTTAAGTCTGTTTTTTATTTTGTTCATGACGTAATGCATTTGTATTGGTGTAAATATGTGCACTTAATGGTGCTTCACCATCAGTGAACAAGGCTACGGAGGTAGCAGAAATGCGTTTGATGGTTTTGGCAGCACTGAAGTAAATAAAAGGTCTTATAAGCAACTGAACGCAGCAAGCATTGGCTCCTTTGTGGATGGTTGAAGGATTATTGGTGATTGCTTTACGGAAAGTGCTGGCTCTCGAGTTACATTGTGCATCCCGATGAGGAGCACAGCGGACATTAGTTGCCTGTTATAACATTTGAGCAAAATGTTTGTATCAGCAGATACTGATGAGAGATGGTACAGAAGCTGGGAGGAGACTGCTTCATTGATAAATTGCTCCATCTCTTTGACTCGCGAACATGGGATTGAGAAGTGGTTGTGGACAAGGGGAATGCAACCAGTAAAATGGAATGACAATGTGATTTGACCAAGAGTCCTGTATCAGGTGGTAATGTACTTAAGTTGTTATAACAAAAGATATCTAGGGTGAGTCTGCCTACATTAGTGGAAACACAATAATTCAATAAGTTAAAAAGTGCCAACACCTACCTAAAATGAATCTGTGCCATTTTGGAAGCTCCATCAAAATGAATATTGACTATTGCTACCCCACTCCTGCTTGCTACCATATCCTCAAACTCTAATTACATTCAGGCCATGCCTTTTACATACTCAAAGCTGGTTCACTGGCATCTTTATATTAAGGGTTTATCTCCCTCATATATTTGGAATGTTACCCTATGCACAAACAGACAGACACAACTTGCACTCAGGTACACTCAGCCAAAACAGCATGGGAAATTTCATAGCTTGTGTATTTAATAATGTCCCAAAAATGTCTAGTAGAGGCTACTGGCACGAGAGCTAGATGCTGTCTAACCTAAATGATATGTTACTATTCATTTTTACCAAATAAATTTTATCAGGAGGACACAAAGGGAGATTGCACCATTTATCCATAATAGTTCTGATTGTTATAACATTAAGGTCATAAAAACTTTGAGCTATAGGCCTGATTATCAGTTTGGCCGTCCCACTGCTATTCAGCTGCGGTCCCAAGTGCTCCATGGACTTGGCGGTCTTTTGCCCGCCCTATTTAGATATCACCGCTAGCCCAATGGCAGTGTTTCTAATGGCAGGGAACCAGCTCGAGATGCAGTCAGTAATTAAAGGAATATTTTTCAAATGTGTCGATGTAGGTGTGTACATTTTTAATAAATAAGTCTAAAATGTACATAAATGGATGATGCATGTGAAAGAATACCTTGTACGGGTACTTTTCCATTGCTGGAGTGCGGACCATATGTGCCCAGTCCAGTCAATGCGAGAAAAGTGCAAAAGGTACCTACCTAGATTCCGTCCGTCACTGTTTTTAGTTTAATTTGGGGGTCAAATTGCTGGTGTGAAGGGGAGCCCTGGATGAAGGGGTCCACATCAGAGACTGAAGAGAAAAAAATTAAATGGGAAACTTGCACCCCATTTACTTCGATCCCGCCGTCTTGAAGCAGGTGGCCTCCCCGCCACAGTCAGCTTGACTGAAAGGCACTTTGTAATCTGGACGGCGGGAACCCTGTCTGTACCGCCCTCTGACAGCTGCTTTTCAACAGCCGCTGTCATGTCACTTGGCGAATGGCTGGCTGAGTCAGGGGGACTCTGGCGGTCTCTCGATCAGCAAAACGCTATCCTTGTAATTTAGCAGGCGGACCGCCAACTAGGTGGGCTGGGAATCCGACAACGTTTCGATGGCAGTACCCTTTCCGCCAAACTCATAATCAGGCCCTATATCACTACAGTTGGCATATAATCAAACCCCTTGATAATATTGTTTTTAATAAGGACAGATTTTAATGCTGGAATGTTAAGGTCAATAATACATGTTTTATTTCTATTTAGAGGGATCCAGAACATGTAAGGATTATCCTGAAATTATACTGAGCTCTCTATATATCTCTTCGTTTTAAAATAATGTTTTTCCTCGATGTTGTTGGTGCTCAGTTATGATACCTGAAAAGAGTGAATTTATGAGTTCAAAGTTAATAAATATCAGATGATGTCTGAATGACAAGTTTGTGAACTGAGCCATCAACGCCTCCATTTTATGCAGCAGTTAGGGTGTCTTGATATGTTGTTTAAAGCTAGATAATAAAAAGATAACTAGCCGCTAACTTTTTAAAGGAAAATAGAAATTTCTAACTAACCTTTAAAAGGCATTTTTCATGTCTAATTAGATGTTTTAATTTGCACATTATGCAAAGGAAAGAACTGCCAGTTTGGAACAATCAGCTACATTCCATCTGGAGATAAATCATGTTGCTCGTGTGAGACTGAGTAAGTCATAAACCTCGGCAGCCGTCCACTAAAATAATGACCAATATTTAGCAAACTGCATTTACAAGAGTAATGGGATGCTATAGAGCTAACCATATGTTCCAGTGAGTTAACACTCTCATCAGCTATCCCCTGTAGATCCTGAATTAAGGTAATGAGCAAAAGCCAACTCAGCCTTTCATCCTTCCATGGTTGTTACACTGGGTAAGTTTAAAATGGCAATACAAACACTTGCTTATGGACACCGCAAATTGGTTGTATTAAACGCTATTTAAAAAAGTTTTGTTTGTTAATATTGATTTGAATTGAAAAGCATCATAGACTAATTTATTTTGTAAATATTATGCTATTAGCACAATGTGGCGAGGGTAGTATTCTCACCATGTGACAACATGTCCAACATCATTCTATGTTAAAATGGCAGTTGATTATTTCCCTAAATGTTCTACTCTTGACTGTCACCTATCTTTTTTAATTGTGTTGTTAGCATCAGTTTATGTTGTGGGCAATAACACAGACCACCCAGTAAACTTCTGTAGTTTAGAAAGTCATTCAGTCAGAATACGCTTCACCCTGGTATGGCTCAAAAACAGATACTGCGGAGCTATGCATTTGTCCTGTGATTTAAGTTGGGCAATGGCCGGTTCCCTAGAGGTTGTTTTTCATTCAAGATTTGGATAAGAAAGAAGATTGTTTCCTTCAGATGTATGCACTAAGTCCACCACACATAATTCTAAACAGTGGAAGACTGACTGCTCTTGCTCTGTATTAAAAGCTTGGGCTATTTATTCACTATAGGCCAGGCTGTTAAGCAAATCCCCAAAGAAGGTCCCTCGGCTTCATGCCTTAATCATTCCTTTCTGATTCTAATTCATAGTTGTTGAGTATTGTTCCACGGGTGATGCCAGATTTTCAGGATAAGCACAGACTACGCAAACTACTTGTGTTTGGATTCACCATATAATTCTACCTTACATAGCTGTCTTGGTTATTTGACCTGGGTTCAGCCCTTCTGAACTGCTATTGAGGAAACCTATTTTACAATGACAAAGACTTGCTCAGTTGGTAAGGTCAGGAGAAACTGGTTTTTCAAATATGTTTGCAAAACACCGCTTTTTTGGTTATTCCTATTTCTGTGGAATAAGGACGTCCATATAGCTACACATTTTTATAATACCGTGTTTTTCTTGACCCATGGCTTTAAAATCGGAACCCAATCATAAGTTCAAAGTTAGGATTGGAGGCCCAGGCCACCTCTTTAGTCATCAGTAGTAGTTTGCTATTGTGACAAGCCCCGTACATTGAGCACAAAGTGTGTTTATCTGTTGATTCTAAAATAACAATAACCTTTATGCCATGTTTGTTCACTAGGTCATTAAAGAGGTGATCAGATTTGAAATGGTGACACCTTTTTGGCACATTTACAGAAGTTTCACTTCACAGTTTTAGGCCACCTCCTTCATGACAGTTTTTACATCTCTGCTAGACTGTCCCATATTTTCAGTTTTCATGCCCCTCTGCAACCTACTAAAGGACTTTAAGGTCCACTTTGTTAAAAACTTACTACAGTTGTAAGCTTACCTGTGCAACTTTTCATTTCTAGGACCATATTTTATCCAGTATATCACAACTTGACTGGTGAATGCAGCCACCATTTTAATGGTTGTAGAACAGCACCAGCCTACTGCAAACACAGTGGGTATATGTAGGAAGTGGAGGAGCATAAGAGGGGCTGCACATCTATGCCAAACACAAGCCCAAGTGCACCCATCCACACTGAGTCCACACGTTCCTTGGGAAATGCTGTCAGGTTTGGCCCAGCTCCAAAAGTGCTATCCTAAATGCCTAAGCACATTGGAATCTCCAAACTCCTTCTCTCCAGAGCTGCAAACCTTTCAAACACAACATTTCTGAACTAGGCATATGCAGATTGACTGAAAGTAATGACTTTGCAAAACTAAAATGCTGTGCTCGATCTGGCTTCTTTTAATCTGTCTCTAAGACTGCCTGGACTATTACTTGCCTTAGCTGCTGGTGAGTGCTCAATCCGAGGAGCGCTATGAGGCACTATACCAGCATCTACCCAGTCACACTAATGTTCACAAACCTTACACTGAACTATGGGGCATGATTTCCTGAATATTCTTAAATTTATCTTCACTTCCCAAACATCAGTGGGCCATATTTGACCTGTTGACAACTTATAAGTGCTTCTTACTGAAATATGGGTGCAGAACTCTTCTCACCCAGCCATCACTAATGCGATTCCCTTAGCATATTAATTCTTACACATCAGTAGACTATCCAAAGGCGGCAGGTGACTTTAATCTACAAGCACAGGCTGAGACACAGATCCATTCAGACCGACCCCAAACCAGATTATGAAACACTGCTATCAACTCTGTCAATTCCCTCATGTTTTCCTCATCTTGCATATCCTTAGAAAGATTGTGCCAGCTGAAAAACACAGTGTCGTATTATTGGAAGGAATTCTGAGCTGGATTACTGTAACAGCCTGTTTGTGGGTCTCCCTGGATATTTATTGAACAAACTGCAGTATTTTCAGAACCTAAGTGGGTGGACTATCTGTAAATTGTCAAAATTTTATAACATGTAGGAGGCATGGGGCTCCCTTGAGATGCCAGAAGTTGAGCAATGAGTGCAAATTAAAGTTCTCTGCGTTTTTCAAACGGTCTTGAAAGATCTGGCCAAAAGACCATCCAGGAGCTGTGCATTCACATCTGCACAATGTGGTCTTCACACCTCCTTCAATTCAGTGTTCCTCATGAGAAGAAAGTGTGCCTCTATGATTGCTTCTTTTGTCACCTGATGTGCAAAACCTGGAACACTCTTCTGTTGAGGATCAGGTTTTTGTACAAACCAATTGAACTTTAGCTGAGATCTGAGCACCGTTCATCTTGCTAATTGTATTTTTCCCTGGTGCCTTTTATTGTTCCCTGCTGCCCATTCATCACCAAAAAAACACCACTCTAGTGTCAGTGTGTTTTTCAAATAATAAAATAATAACTTCTTTCAGGTACTTCCTCCTAACCTTTCCTCCCTGCAATCCCCCCCAGGTAGTTGAGCCACAAACCAAGACAAGATAGCCATCTGACGCTATGTCTATGTGTAGTTTTAATTTGCTGAAACTTTAACACAATGTGAAACCATGACACACAAATTATTTGATTAATTGAAGGTTATCTGCGATTAATACTATAGAACTCAATTTTTGGGAAATGTTTCCCCTTGTTTAACCATATTTTTGATAGCACCCTAAATTTATCTGTCAGTTGGAAACTTTCAAGCTTAAAGTATCATGATTAATATTTAGACATCATCAATATTATTTAATTTTTCTAAAGGTTTTCTTTCCTTTATTCCTAAAATAGTCAAATCTGATACACCTTTTGTTTAACTGAACACAGGATTTTCTTATTCAGGTTAAGAAGATTGCATGTTTTTGAAGCTCCTTTGATAGACGTATAGTGTGTGTTACTTTGTACAACTATCACTAGCCTCGTAGGAAATCTTTGACCTAGATTGTGAAATACAGTAAAGCACTCCAGGAGTTTCCAGATTTGTACATCTTCAATCATCTGTAGTTGCTTTGGTTTGATTAAACAATATATCTAAGGTTTAGGTTGTGTAGCTCTCAGATGACTTTCTGAACTGGATATAATGAGTTCTTTTTTTGTTTTATAGTTCCAATTGTTAAGTTTAGGGACACTGTTAATAAAATAAACTCCTGAAATGGTTACTTGAGTTTTTACTTTCCTTGTCTAGTCTTCACGTCTTCTGAGCACTGTGAACTAATTTCTAAATTGTTGGCAAACGTTGCAATAACAATAATGTGTGCTATCCAGTACTTAGTATATTTCTGATCTCTGCTTGTGTCCTGCCACATGATCAGTTATCTGAGTGAATGTTTTATTTGTATTCACATGTTCTCTCTTTATTCTTGATTGTGGGACTAAGTAAAACTTATTCACATGAATGTCAGATTGAATATTTTAAATAGCATTAGTTCCTTGTATCCAATCCTGTTTAGTTGATTTACCAGGTTACTTTCAGGAAGTGAAAAGTGTATTATCTTCTTAGTGTATTTACCTATAATCTCTTGCCCCTGGTTAACCAGAAATATTGTTCAGGTTGACAAGAGTACTGTGTTCACAGTCGACTCTTCCCTATTGGTGATTTTCTGTTTTGCTAGGGTTAGGTTTTCCTAGGTTTAAACTTCTTCTCAAAAGTACTGTGTTTCCTGCTGTCAGTGTTTTAACTGATTTTTATTTAAATAGTGAGCCTAAGGCAGTGGCGTAGCGTGGGGAGTGCAGGGGGGGCCGGCCGCACCGGGCACAACATCTTGGAAGAGACTAAATCCACGGGTTAGGGGGCGCAAATTACTTGCCTTGCCCCGGGTTAGGGGGCGCAAATTACTTGCCTTGCCCCGGGCGCTGACAACCCACGCTACGCCACTGGCCTAAGGTGGTCTTGACTCGTTTGCAATTAACTTCCTGCCATTGGGGTTTCACTTGCCAAGAATCAGAGTACACCAACAATATGTTCAATACACCTACTATGAACAACTCACCAAGCATCAACCTCTGTACTATGCCAGACTGTGAAATTTAACACCCACATGTACGTTACATTAGCACAATAGCATCATTATGGACTTTGTTTTTTTAATAATAGAATAAGGGCCAGATTTAGAGGTCAGCAGAGGGGAATACTCACTAAGGTGATGGATATCCCGTATACCATATCACAATCCCATTCTATCCTATGGGGAGTGAAATACGATGGATGGGATATCCGTCATGGTTGTGATGGAGTACTTCCTCCGCCGACTTCTAAATCCGGCCCTAAGTATTTAAACACAAATTCACATGCCAAACATATGCATTAGGATACAGATTGCTTTTCATCTGCATTATAATAAAGCACTTCACATACAAGTGCACGTTTGAATTAAATCTTATTCCATTATTGACATAGGTACGTGTTTTTGCGACCACAACAACGCATCCATCGCCTTTCTCTGGGGCCTCTACCACAAGGCAAGTGGCGGGTGGATTTATTATAATTATATATATGATAGTAAATATAAACTGGGGTTTCCCAGATAGATTGAGGAAGCCTTGAGACTAGTTTCTGTGACAGTCTTCCAATTTATAATCCCCACCAGAAAAGCACTGTGGTTAAATTTCACATCAGGAGAGACCCCCTCTGAGATAAAATGCACATGGTTTTCAACCTGCTGGTCAAGGTTGTGTGTCTTTGTACATTGATCAAGACAGTGGATGACATCAAAGAAGTAAGGGTGATAATACTCCCTTGTGAGTTTCATAGCAGACTTTACAGAAAAAAACCTTTCCACTGGTGAAAAAACTATAGTACATTCTGTCAATTCAAGGACGTTCCCAAACTATTCCAACTGTAGGGATATGGTTACTTCAAACCTTTTGAAGAGATACCTTGCAAATATATTCAAGGAGGTAAATACTGAGTAACATATTTGTGAATTTATAGGATATGGATTTTCAATTCATGTGGATGACTACTCGCTGACACAGTTTCTTTCCCACTTAAACTCTAAATTTATGACACTGGTAAATTTGTTTATAGGTGAAATTTTATCCTCAGAAGAGATCCTAAAATTCCATTTAAGTTTTATTCTATAGATCAGGTTGTAGAATTTAGAAATGCAGATTACCTTCCTAACAGTTGGGCTACACTTGGGTTCACAAAACTCAGGTGTATTGTGTCCCATGTGGAAATTAGAATTACCAATTTCTAAATGGTTCCCCTGGATACTTTTGGTTGGCACATGCTTTTTGACTCTTATTGCACTTCCCTGAGACACATTTCATTTAATTTCACAAGAACTTGCAACAAAATTTTGTGTCTAAGAATTTCACTTGATTTTAAGGGGTGTCTTAATTTATCCAGTAGATTTTTCTTATGCTTTTCTGCTGGTTAATAGTAATCCAGTGACCAAAAACACATCATAGGATCCTCCAGCAACCATTTGTTAGCAGTCAACTGAAATTTCTACCAATGTTGGGGCATTCCAGGAAGCTAATTCTGTCCACATGTCTTAAACATACCTTCACTTTGCACCATCTCTTCAAAATTATCGGGAATTCCTGTTAATGAAAGTAAAACAAACACAAAGAATAAGTAAACAGAACATTGACATATTTTCCATTCAGAGAACAAGTGAACGCGCCCACAGGTTTGTTGTCTCTATCACACAATCTCACTCACACACACCCCTCACACGGACATAGGCCTGAAATCAAAAATAATGAACGATAATAGGTGAAAATATAGAATTTAACCCATCAGTCTTAAAATGCGCTGTGCAAGAGTGCAGATTTACAACAGTTGTTAGATGATATGTCTGTTCGAAGCAAAAGCATTGATAGATAGTTTTTAATCTCCTTGGCCAGCTTTTAACCAATGCATGAAGAATAGAAGCATTTGATAAGAATAAACCCAATACAAATGAAGTAAATTCTCAAGGGGGTTCAAAAGTTATCAAATATTAAAAACCATCCTGTTAGGGATCAGTCATCAAAAATGTTCACTTATCCTCAATGTAGCTCACATTTGACAGCAGTTAGGTCATTCAGAAGTAATGCCTTGGGGCTCACAATGCTTGAGTGCTTTATGTTATCAAGAGAGATATATTCAGTAATTAGTCTGGTATTTCCCATCAGTGACAGCATATAAAAGCTGGTTTTATTGCATAGGCTGAAGTAGTCTACCCTACAGGAAAACCCTGGGTGTGAGTAAAACGAATTCTTTCCATAAGTTAGGCTAAGAAACTGATACAGTATTCATCCGTACACCAGTGGAATAGTTATTGAAAATTGAATGTAGTGGTGAACACACATTTTTGTTAAATATGAAGCAAAGATGATTTTAAGAATACATGTTTTTCCTTCATAAGAGCCTAACAAAGTTCTGACATGCTGTCCTCGATCCAGTGGAAATAATCAGCCATTTGATGAAGCACTTTTAGGAAAAGGAAATCAACCTGGGCCTGTTGGCATGAAAGAGTTGGTGTAATAATCACTGCCCCCTAACTTGCAATGTGAAGAGAGGAGCGTAGTGCTAAACGTGCATTCAAGCTGTTTTGAGCATCAACATTTTCATGCAGTGGGTTAGACATTGTCACCAATCACTTACCATGTGCCCTACAAGAAAGACTTCCCACTGCCCATTCGCAACAACACAACTGACATTGACTGCTGTCAACTGGCTGCCTGGAACAAGACTGAGACCTAGACCTGCTTTCCTTGCTTTAAAAGTACCCTCAAAGGTCAGGTCAACTAGGCTCTTAAAGTCTCAGTGACAGGAAAGGCTGAAGAAGGACTCTCTCCTGTGAAACAAGCAGCTGACCAGTTGGAAGTGGACCGGATCAGGCGTTACTAGAACCCTGTTGAAGAGATGACTCATCTTGTCTCCCACAGCTGAACTCAGACACGGAATAAAGAAGCCTCCTCCACCTAGTTGGAAGCTTTAGGATTGACCAGAAAGACGCTATACAGCATCTGTAAAAAAGTTGGCACTTAAAGCTTTACTCACAGTTTTACAGATACAGGACATCTTCCAAAAGCTGCAGATGTTCATTCATATTTTTGTAAGTGTATAGTGCTTTTGTGCACTCTACAGAGGGTGGACAGAACATCTGCCACTTTTCAGCAAATATACCTCATCCTCCAAACTCAAACTAAACCCCTGAGTTGTTTTTGAACCTCCAGAGAAACGTGACAATGTGCTGAGGCTATCCAGAAAAAGTACAACTTCACCAGGCAAGAGGCTCCGTTTTGTCCTGGTCTGAGCTTTTTGCTACAAAGAAAAATGCTTCTGATGACCTGTGGTGAAAGTATCTGACTTCATGGAGCCCTGCCTGGTCCAGTGTTCTTCTTTGCCCTCTTGAAGGATGAAGAGATCTACAGAGCAGCAGGTGGAATGTCAATAAACGTTGGATCATATCTGCTTTGGCAACATGCTCTGATTGACTTGGGCCTCTCATGGGCCCAATGTGTTAAATTTTCAGCTCCAACTACCTCACATTTGGTACGTGAGACCTGCCTCTTAGTGTACAATGTCTACATTCACCCGAATAAAAAAGGCAAAGCAGGGAAGCTTGAAGTCTTATACGAAGTAGTTAAATCCTTACAATATACATTTCCCCAAGCATGGCTGATCCTATTGGGGGATTTTAACATGCACCTATTGGGAAGCTATGCTGACCAAACGCAACCTTCACTGTCGAGTGCGGATAAAAAAATTCCCCTAGTAATAACTTCTTACCAGCCACCTCAATGCAGGAATTTCAGAAGCTGAATGGTCAGCCTTTATTATGGCAGTGTTTTTAGGGGATCAGAAAACAAGGAACATGCCACCCGCTCTGCCTAAAGTGGAACGTTCTCTTTCAACTCCCAAACCACAATCCTCTGCGGAAACCCAATGGCTGTCCGACTTGCAACTTCGGTTAATGCTTAAGAAGTTGAGACCTGATGGGGCTCCTAGCCCGAAAGATCTCCCCAACCATCTATTTAAACAATCCCAACCTTTCTCAGCATCGATCCCTACCCCATTGTTCAATCAGGCCTTTATTACCAATGTTATACCACCATCATGGAAAGGCAGTAGCATGAATCCCATATAAAAAGCTGTTTTAAGAACAGATCCATCAAATTATCATTTAATTGCCTTGATGGACATGGAAGCTAAGATTTTTGCCTCCCATTTATTGTTGGACTTGGACACGTGGTCTTCTGCAACTAAAACCATTCCAAAAACACAGACAGGCTTCAGGGCAGGAATGAACACCATGATCAATCACCTGTCATACTTCTTGCTGAAAAAGCCAAAAGAAAACATGTCACTTTATGCCTGTTTCGTTGATTTAAAAGATGCCTTTGATAAGGTGCTGCATCCGAAATTATGAGAAAAAATTGCCAACTGGGGTATTCCCCCAAGATTGCTAGATGTGATTATAAATCTACACACAGATACTTGGGTTCAATTTAAAATTGGAAATGGTGATAGAATCACCGGAAGATCCCTACGCACAATGGATTAAAACAGGGGGGGGGTGCTTGCCCCAAATTTATTTAACATGTATACGGCAGACCTTGACTCTAGATTAGCGGAAGTGGCATGTCACCACCCAAAATTAGCGAATGAAACGGTGCGAGTCTTACAATATGCAGACGATATTGTGCTCTTCAGCCAGATGCAGCTGGGTCTCCAGCGCTTCATTTCCAAATTGGTGGAATATGCAACCATGAGGAGTCTTGAGCTAAATCACAATAAAAATGAAGTGATCTGCTTTTTGAGCAAACAAAACACCAGTCGCAGTAAGTTCAAATGGGAGGCTGCTGGCAAATTGATAGCATAGGTAAAGTACTACAAATATTTTGGAGTAACACTGGTTGCAAGCTTAACATATAAAGAGCCCTATTGTAAACACAAGGGGTGGCTCACAAACTATGCTTTGCCTTTTTACAGATATGAAAAGAGTTAGGCAGCACATCGCAGAATTATCTTTTGCAGGTTATCGGAGCAAAATTCCTTCCATCGCTCACCTATGACTTGGAGTTACTTAACCGTTTGGGTGCCTTGGACGAGGTGATCTCAAGGCTAGCCCTCCCCCCATGGGCCCCCCACCCACACCCCCAGTCGTGGATGGAAGGGGAATCCCTTTCCCTTCCACCCCAACCCCCCCACCCCCCCTGTAACGTCAGTGAGCGATCGCACGCTGACAATCACAGAGGCCTCCTCACATCGCGCTGGAAGCATCGGAAGAGAAATGCAGAGCATTTCTCTTCCGATCACGTGGAGGAGGTCGGAGAGGTTTTAAAGGGAAGGAAATTAATTTCCTTCCCTTTGAAGTCTCGAAAGAGCGTTTTAGCAGCCGGACTGCAAGCAGGCATTTTTTTTAAAGGCCTTTTCTGCCCCCCTAGGGGCAGATCGGCCTATTATTAGGCCGATCTGCCCCCAGGGGGGCAGAAACCTCAAGGCACCAGGGATCTTTTTTTTTGTTTTTTTAGAGGTGGGGAGCGACCCCTTAGGCAAGGGTCGCTCCCCAAGGGGGCAAATTATATTTAGGCCATTTCTGCTCCCCTTGGGGGCAGATTGGCCTATTTTTATGAGGCCAATCTGCCCCCAAGGGGGACAGAAACCACTAGACACCAGGGAGTTTTTCTTTTCTTCGTGAATTTCACGCAAGGGGAGCGACCCCTTAGGCAAGGGTCGTTCCCCTGGGTGGCAAATTTATTTTAGGCCATTTCTGCCCCCCCTGGGGGACAGATCAGCCTATTCTAATTAGGCCGATCTGCCTTGGGGGCAGAAACCACTAGGTACCGGGGATTTTTTGTTGTTGTTTTACAGATGGTGAGCGACTCTTTAGGCAAGGGTCGCTCCCCTGGGGGGCAAATTGTATTTAGGCCATTTCTGCCCCCTTTGGGGGCAGATCGGCCAATTTTAGATCAATCTGCCCCAAAAGGGGGCAGAAACTACTAGGCACCAGGGATTTTATTTTTTGCGCCTATGTCACGCAAGGGTAGCGACCCCGTAGGCAAGGGTCGCTCACGGGGTGGGGTTGGGGGGGTGAGGAGGGTGGGGGGCAAATTTAGTTTAGGCCATTTCTGCCCCCCCCCCCCCGGGGGCAGATTGGCCTATTGTTATTAGGCCTATCTGTCCCCGGTGGGGGGGGCAGAAACCTCTAGGCGGTAGAGCTAATTTTTTTTTTGAGTTTTTTTTTTTTGTTTCTTTGTTTTTTTAGAGATGGGGAGCAACCCATTAGGGTCTCTCCCCTGGGGGCAAATTGTATTTAGACCATTGATCAGCCGATTTTAGGTCAATCTGCCCCCAAGGGGGCAGAAACAACTAGGCACCGGGGATATTTTTTTTGCACCTATGTCACGCAATGGGAGCGACCCCGTAGGCAAGGGTCGCTCCCGGTGGGGGTTTGGGGGGGGGTGCAAATTTATTTTAGGCCATTTCTGCCCCCGAGAGCAGATGGGCCTATTGTTATTAGGCCGATCTGCCCCCAGTGGGGCAGAAACCTCTAGGCGCCAGGGCAAAAAAAAAATGTGTGTTTTTTTTTTGTTTGTTTGTTTTTAAGAGATGGGGAGCGACCCATTAGGCAAGTGTCGCTCCCCTGGGGGGCAAATTGTATTAGGCCATTTCTGCCCCCCTCGGGGGCAGATTGGCCAATTTTTGTTAGGCCAAACCAGAAACCAGGGGGCAGAAACCATTTAGGCACCAGGGATTGGTGTGTGTGTATGCATGTGTTTTCTTTAGGGAGGCAACGCCTTGGGTAAGAGTCGCTCCCCATTGGGGCACATTACTGTTGGCCATATCTGCCCCCCATTGGGGGCAGATGGGCCTATTTTTGGAAGGCCCATCTGCCCCAAGGGGGGGCAGAAAGCCCACCAGAGGCCAGGGAAGTTTTTTTTCTCCAAAAATAGGAGGGTGGGGGTATGGGCATACCCCCACCCCAAATAAATGGGGCCAAAGTTGTTCTGCCACTAGTGGGCAGATGGGGCAATTACCCCTGATCCACACCCGCGGGGTGGCAGAAAGTCTACTAGGTGCCAGGGAATTTTAAAAAAACAAATAATTTTGGGGTGGTGGCTACCAACCAGTATGAACCTGGTTACGCCCCCACCCCAGCTGACAGGGGGAACAGTCTTTCAGCTCTCCCCCACACTCTAAAACATCTTATCCCACAGCAAGCAAGAAGACATTTGATTATTTTGGGTTTTAGTTTTACATTTGGGCCATGAGAACTTGGCTTACTCTCAAAATCGTCCCATTTGGAATGGTGAGGGCTGCACTTTATGGACTTTGGGACGCTGCCATGTAGAAAAATCCACAAGACCTAGACACATCTGAAAACTAAACATCTGGGTGATTCCAGGGTGGTGTGTTTCACATGCACCCGCACCATTTTTGTACCCACAATCCCCTGCAAACCTCCAACTTTGCTGGAAATCACACATTTTTGTGATGGAACCTTCCGGAATCTGCAGGAATCCACAAAATTCCTACCACCCAGCATTTTCTCATCTATACCGATAAAAATTCTGCTGCACTTGTCAGCCTAAAAAAGTTTTTTTGCAAACTGCCCTTTTGGACCCTCTTTGTTCCCCCTCAATATCGACATGTTTTTGGCTCTTCCCTTTCACAAGCACTTGGCCCACCTACACAAATGAGGTATCATTTTTTCCGGGAGACTGAGGGGAACATTGGGTGGTATGAAATGTGTCCCAGTGCAGTGATCCCACACAGAAATGTGGGAAAAAAGTTGATTTTTTTTAGCTAAATTTGAGGTTTGCTGAGGATTCTGGGTAAGAAAACATTGGGGGATCCACGCAAGTCACACCTCACTGGACTCCCTCGGGTGTCTAGTTTTCAGAAATGTCTGGGTTTGGTAGGTTTCCCTAGAAGGCTGCTGAAACCCAGGACCAAAAACGCAAGTGCCCCCCTGCAAAAACAGGTAGTTTTGTATTTGATAATTTTAATGTGCCCACGTTGTGTTTTGAGCCATTTCCTTTCGTGGGCGCTAGGCCTACCCACACAAGTGAGGCACCATTTTTATCGGGAGACTTGGGGGAAGACTGGGTGGAAGGAAATTTGTGGCTCCTCTCTGATTCCAGTACTGTCACCGAAATGAGAGGAAAAGGTGTTTTTTTGGCCAAATTTTGAGGTTTGCAAAGGATTCTGGGTAACAGAACCTGGTCAGAGTCCCACATGTCACCCCATCCTGGATTCCCCTAGGTGTCTAGTTTTCAAAAATGTGCTGGTTTGCTAGGTTTCCCCAGGTGCCGGTTGAGCTAGAGGCCAAAATCTACGGGTAGGCACTTTGTTAAACCACCTCTGTTTTCTGTGAACAAATGTGATGTGTCCACATTGTGTTTTGGGCCATTTCCTTTCGTGGGCACTAGGCCTACCCACACAAGTGAGGTACTATTTTTATCGGGAGACTTGGGGGAACACAGAATAGAAAAACAAGTGTTATTGCCCCTTGTCTTTCTCTACATTTTTTCCTTCCAATTCTAAGGCAGTGTGTAAAAAAGATGTCTATTTGAGAAATGACCTGTAATTCACATGCTAGTATGGGCACCCCGGAATTCAGAGATGTGCAAATAACCAATGCTTCTCAACACCTTATCTTGTGGCCATTGTGGAAAAACAAAGGTTTTCTTGATACCTATTTTTTCACTTTTTATATTTCAGCAAATGAATTGCTGTATACCCGGTATAGAATAAAAACCCATTGCAAGGTGCAGCCCATATATTGGCTCTGGCTACCTAGAGTTCTTGATGAACCTACAAGCCCTATATATCCCCGAAACCAGAAGAGTCCAGCTGTAACGGTATATTGCTTTCAAAAATCTGACATCACAGGAAAAAGTTACAGAGTTTTTTTCACCTCAATTTCAATATTTTTTTATTTCAGCTATTATTCTCTGTAGGAAGCACTTGTAGGATCTACACAAATGACCCCTTGCTGAATTCAGAATCTTGTCTACTTTTCAGAAATGTTTAGCTTTCTGGGATCCAGCATTGGGTTCTCACCCATTTTGGTCACTAACTGGAAGGAGGCTGAAAGCACAAAATATAGTAAAAATGGGGTATGTCCCAGTAAAATGTCAACATTGTATTGAAAAATTGGGCTTTCCAATTCAAATCTGCCTGTTCCTGAAAGCTGGGAAGATGGTGATCTTGCCAACGCAAACCCTTTGTTGATGCCATTTTCAGGGAAAAAACCACGAGCTGCCTTCTGCAGCCCTTTTTTCCCATTTAAAAAAAAAACTAAAAACTTTTCACTGTATTTTGGCTAATTTCCTGCTCTCCTTCAGGGGAACCCACAAAGTCTGGGTACCTCTAGAATCCCTAGGATGTTGGAAAAAAAAGGACGCAAATTTGGCGTGGGTAGCTTATGTGAACAAAAAGTTATGAGGGCCTAAATGTGAACTGCCCCAAATAGCCAAAAAAAGGCTCGGCACAGGAGGGGGAAAAGGCCTGGCAGCGAAGGGGTTAAAGGGTGTGATGCCCCTCTGCTTAACCAGCTTCAGTCAGTTCTGTTTAAGTTTATTTTCCATCTACTGAAGCATTTACCTCAAGCTTAGGTGAGGCTGGAATTTGGGTTGTTCCACCAAGCTCCAATTCGTTGGGGGGGCAATAATAAAAATTAGCTGCTCCTGCTGACACACTGGCCACTCTATGTTGGATGGAAATGGGGCTGCAACCAGATGATAGATCATGTTGGTTATCTGTACTTAGGCAAGCTTTGACCAACTTACACTTACATGAAGCATGGGACACTAATATTGCTTTCCCTTTGTTCCAAAAAATCATTAAGAAGCCTTCTAAATTTTATTCTTGGACATCAGATAAAGCAGACATGGGGAGACAACACCACAGTTGGTTTGTCTTACACACATATTCTTTCTGGCATCCCCAGACCCATCTCACGACTCACCTTGCAGGCACCATCCAACATTTTGTTGTTCAAATCCACAAGGGAGTTTTCTCGTCTAAGGATCTGGTCCCATCGTGGAAGCAAACGTGGCCAGATCCTTCCTACATCCTTTGTGGTTTGTTGACCGAAAGCATCCTACATTTCTTGTGTATTTATCCAGTGCTTACGCCCATGAGAGAGAAATTGCTATCTCCCTCATTGTAAGCTCTACAAATTAGATCCTATTGCACAGCCGTGATGGCGCTCTTAATGGGCATAACATACAGATAGTGGCTAGAGCTACGAAATTTCTAATGCATGTTAAAAAGTTGCTCACCCGATTGGTAGAGCCCTAGGAGAGTTTTCCTCATGTCGTTCCTCAACAATGGGCTAATATTGTTTTTTTTATGCATAGATAGAGAGCCTTTTGACTTTGCACTGAATAATTATAACTGATTTTACTTCCCTTTGCACTTTAGTGACCAGGTAGCTACAGTCACCTTATTATCTTGTTTTAGCTTGCGCTTTTAACTTAGTAATTTTCTTACTAGACTTACTAGTATGAAAGCACTATTTTGTGTCGGTGCTTGTGGCTTAAACCAACCAATTCAAGTATAGCAAACCGGAGTGCCCCAAATGTGCAAGTTATGACAAACTGCTAGCCTTTAGTCTGAACATGCACGGGCATGGTCTCCCAAAGGTTTGGGTTAAGGCCGTTAACACATAGGGTCACTATGTTTAATTTTAGATTTGCATCTCTTGTTAAAGAGGACAATTGGACAGTGGTTAGGTTGTGTAAGCATGGCAATATTTTAATTGTTTCTTTTATGTATATGCAATATATAATGGTGTTAGTTAACTATGCATTAATAAACTTCACTTACTTGCTACAAAACTGGAGACTGTAACAAAGCAGTGAAGGTATTACAATGGCAACACACCTTTGGCGGCTACAGCACCGAATTTAAATGCTGCATGAGGGTTTTGGTGTCAAAATTGAAAGCTTCATTGAACCGAGGTCTCGGCATATCTCACTTGCAGGGACTATTTCTGGTTTCTGAAATTCACTGCTGGGAATTTTGGCATCCGTAAAAAATAACTAACTGTGAAGGGAAAAGTTCTGACCCACTAGGCTTACAATAGCCTGCTCCATTGTGGATGGCCTGAAATCATTTCAAGGTCTCAGACAAACCACAACCATTGATTACACAGGTGCTTTGTGTTTTATTGCCCCTTTTTGTTTTAAAATGTAACATTTTATCTCTAGTTCTCTTTCTCCAATTTTCACTTTTGTGTCATTTTGTTTATTATATTTCTCACATTGTTATTTAATTAGGTTGAGAATTTTTTTTCTTGAATTTAATATTGTTTAGATGCTGTTTAACAACGCAATTTGCATCTCATTTAAGTGATATTAATATGCAAATTAATTGTGTGTCCATTATCTTTATTAGTGTTATAGTTACAAAAATGATGGTACTTCAAAATGTGAGAGAATGGTATAATCCTGGAATTTGGAACGAATATTGAATCTTTGTAGAGTGACATGAATTTTATTTCAAAATGACCCTCAATATGAAGGCAGACACTACAAAATGAAAGTAAACACCCCCAAGACTTTAGAAGTCATGTCCCACAATGTCTCCAGTGGTGGTGGCCATCTTGGACTTGTGTATATAATGCATCTTCTGATGGAGAAGCTGCTTCCAAAATTAATTCGTTGGAGTTGCAGTTCTTTGATGCACTGCTGGATTTTTCTCTTTCGAATTGCTTTGGCTTCTGAAGGTTTCTTCAGAAACTGTCTCACTTCTTAATTCAGGGAACCTATGATACTATTCTCATACTAATAATTAGTCATCTTTTAGTTATCAGATCCATATAATAACTAAAGATTAGCTGAAAGAGTGGTTGAATGTTCAGGTATATCAGAAGGCAGAAATAGAACAGAACATTTAATATACATTGGACAATCTCTCTCTTGTTAGATTCCTCTTATTCCAATGAAAGTTCAACAAAATAGCCTGACAGTATGAAGTCTTCTCTAAGAGAAGATTAGTCAACATCTTGTGCCAGCTGTTCCCTCTTTTCCCATTTCCCTTTCCACTTCTCGGTATTCTAAATTATGTTTTCCTAGTGTACTCTGGATTCGGGAGGGGGCAAGTCAGAATATTCATCTAAGGATTTCATGTCATTTTTGCAAGAAGGGTTCCTGTGTGTAATTCAAGTTATGAATGTACAGTCATTGACAGAGCTGATGCTTGTGCATGGAATATTTACAGATTCTGGACTTAACTCACAAAATCTTTTCCTGCCAAAAGAGTGATTCTTTCCTGGAAAACGTTGTAAACGTCACATGCAAAACTGAAATCTTATTCACAAAAGTGGATCATCTAAGTGGTGCTTATGCATAAGTAACATGTGAATGCTGAAGTACCACGGAGTATGCATATGTTTCCGCACTCATGAGTGACTCATTTATAAATAGCTAAGGATGTCCCCAGGGATAAGGATAAGGCATGGAAAAGGCAAAGCAAACAAGGTGTACATCAATAAACACATACGTTTCTAGGTATTCACAAACATTGGCAATATAATTCACATATGTATCTGCATTTCTAAACTCACAACTGAATGACCAAGACCTAGGTACTCAAAAAAGTGAAGTGTGAGAAAAAACATTTATATGCCATATTTTCGCAAGGCTGCAAGAGAAATATTCACTCAGTAAAGACAAAAATATCTTTAACATTTAACAGTGTATGTCAGGTGAGTTATCTGCGTATACAATGTCAGGAACAAAGTGTACACCAGAAAAGTACGTGAACACCAGTCATGTACTTTTGTATGTTTAGCACACTTGTGAGGTTTTTTTTTAAAGACATTCGTCATTGCATAACTCAGCACTGCAAGGACATACACCTCCTTTATATCAGCCTTTACAATTTGTCTATGAATTGGTACAAAAGTGTCTTTTTGTTCCATAAAATATGTCATCTCAGTAGAAGATTTATGCATGGTATGCTCCACAGGAGTGCAAGGAAAGCAAGGCCATTTTCTATCCCTTTTTCAACCATTGTTGCAGCAAGAAACCTCAGTGAATATATCACTCCCCATTGACATCAATAGCTGTATTGTAAACTTCTTCTGCATGTGAGCAGGACCTTGAATCAAAAGATGAGCCAGTTTCTGAAAAAGTAGCTTAGTCTACAATGCATGCACTAACCCAGCAATGGTGTGCGATGGCCAATGTGGTGAAGACTGTGATGTCCAGAGTGCATGCTTACCAAGTTAATGAGCTTGTGCATGCACTGTAGAAAGTATGATCTCCAGAAAAACAGGTGCATCGCTCCCTTAAGAAGTCTGTGAGATTACCTCCTGGTAGCACATGCTGGCCAAGCCAGGCTTCCATCATTCTGTGGTTGGCAAATGGAGTACCACTAAATTAGGTGATGGCAGCACCCATTATGTACAGTACTTTGAGAGCAAAGAATATACACCCACAAGTTACTATTACTTTTTTGAGGTACTATCATTATGCCTCGCTCCCCATTCTCCCACATCTGATCAGAGTTATTCTAATTATTCCTAGATCCTATTCTTTAAGCATTTATAGAACATCATGTGTAATCGCAGCTTGCATTTAAAGAGATGGCATGCGAGTACTCACGTTTAGATGAGCAGGCCTGGAGGCATTCTCTTTCAGTGCTGAACCTGTTTTCATTCCCATCGCAGCCTCCATACCAGAACTGGGAGCACGCATCAATGGCCTGGATGTAATACCACATGCGCTGGTAGTCCTTGCAACCTGTGCCCTGCTGCACATCCAAGAGGCAATGTTCTGCAACTAAATCAGACTCAGGGATTAGATCATATGGTGTCCTGAGTGTCTTCAACTCAACTGTGATGTATTCAAAAGTGCTTCTCTAAGATCATACAGATGGGATAGAGTGCAACCAGAGTGTTAAGATTTTCACATCGACTTAAAATGATAATGACTACAGAGGCTATATACAAACAGGGCCCACTGGGCCACTCTGCTACGGCACACTATTAAATGGGAGGAAAGTAGGACAGTGATCCCTATTAGAGTCAATGCACAGTGCCTTCTGCAGGCATGAACTTGTTGCTGAACTGGGAACGATGCATTAGTGAAAGGCAGACTGGCTGTTTGAAGCTATCAGTCTGCTCTTTACTGATGAGGCAGACCAGGCCTCACATGTGAAGTGGGGCAGGAAATCCCTGTAGGCAGGTGTCATGAGTGACTGCATCTTCCTGATTGGTGATGCCTTGGGGAACCTCCCAAGGGGGGGCCTCGGTTGACAACAAGGCTATTCTTCACATATATGTGGAGCACAGTCAGTGGGCTTCCTTTCTGCCTCTTTACCTCTGCGCCCGCATACGTAATACGGCGAGGGCGTAAAGGCAAACGATTCCCCATTGTGCATGGGGGTGTGAGGACACCCTTCCTTAGGATCGCACCAGCGCACATTTATCACTGGCAAGATACTAAAGAAGGGACCATGCAAGGGTCTACAGCCCCTTATGCAATACCAAAGTGCCCTGGGTGTGCAAAAAGCTGGCGCTCGTGCCCTTTGAGACCCAGGGCACTTTGTACATTAGCGGCCCAGAATATCAACTGCTACTACACTGTAAATGTGAGTATTTATAGGGAGATATAATGTTACTATTTTTAACTTCTCACACTCCGTATCTTGAAGGTACATGTTTGTGGAGTTAAGAAGAGGGAATTTATACTCACTTAAATATAGATACCCTGATGATATTGTCGTACCCATGACATGTCCCTGCATTGTAAGAGATTCTTGATGTTACAGTTCACAAAAAGGTTCTCTGCCTGACCACCAAGACTACAGCATCAAATTCTCCCATGGACCCCTCCTCCAGCACCTGCTTCAAAGACATTATCATTTATTTTATAACAGACACAACTAATGATATATGCCTCTCCCTTCTTGGAAATTATACTCGTCCCACTGAAACAAGCCGTCTTTAACCTCTCTACTATAAAAAACAGCCGCTGACCGTAATACCCTGTCAAACTACCACCCAGCTTTCAACCTCCTTTTTCCCTGTGGCTCCTGAAATGGAGGCTACATGGCAATTACTCCAAAAGCACATTGAGAAAAATCACCTCCTGCATAACCATCATTCCAAATTTAGACCATCATCACTATCCAATGTAAGGGAGGAGCTCGGACGAAGGCACAAAATAGTGTTTACATGGTTTAACTTCTCTGTGGCATGCAATACTGTTGATCCCATAATACCGGTGTTAAGGCTGGTATAATGCGCAGGAATATCTGCATCTGCTCTGTCCTGTGTTATCTATTTTCTTTTGAACTGCAGACAAAAAGTCCAAGTTATTTCAATCATCAGCATGCCACATGCCCTGCAGCTTTTCGAAAGATCAAACAACTTGTGCTTGCTGTTAAGAAGAAGACAGCAAATAAATTAACTTCTGGCTATGCAACCATCCACAAGTTGCCTAACACTTAACCTAATCAAGACTATCGATCCTGGATTCCAACTTCTTGATTGGCCCTCACAATCTATAGCTCCCTCCAATACCCCTTTAATTGACAGGATCCTATGGGCATTATTTGATTCTGTTCTTGTTCAACCCCTTCCAATTCAGCACATCAATTAAAGGTATTAATCACCACTGAGCCATTCTCAGCAAACACCTTTTACTATTTAAAAATAATCAGGTGGTGGAGCTAATAGGAAACCTTGTCATCGTCTGCTTATAGGACTGTAATATCTACACTGGCCCACCCAAGAAACGTATAGTCGGGCCAGAAATGCTGTAATACCAGGAGCCAGATTGTGCCTAAATCTATATAAATTAAACCATATTAAGTCTGCCCCAAACTCTCACCTGGTTTTCAACAGAAGCAAGATTCAATCAAGATGGTCTTATATACTGCACTGAGGGCTTATAGGGCAGGAGCCCAGAACATTATCAGCAGAAATGTAGCCCTCACTGCAACACAGCCAAACCTCAGATCAACATCCGCCTACCTGATCCATCAATAATTGTTCAAGAACTCGAAACACAAATGCACAAATTCTGGGCATGTGGGGTCCTAAACTGCGAAATCTCCTTGCCCTCACCAATCACTGAGATCCAAGACCAATTATTTTGGAATCAGGAAACTACAGAAGATTTTCAGGTTTGTTTTCTAAACTGGTCAAGAATCACATTCGAAAAACATTGGAGCTGGGGGATTCCCATCTGATAGGATTTCAAGTTTCCCTCTTCTCCTGACTTCATGTAACTGTATACCCAAAGCGAAAGATTTTATGGCAAGGCACGGAGGTCAATATTATGCAGACTTTGTTTATTGCTCCCATACAAAACAGCCACAAAATTAAAACATTTATATGAGAATTCTGTCCAACATACAAGACAATTAATAAAACCCTGGAACCAGCAGCCACCTTCCTTCTTTACTTGCTGCTCATAGACTGTAAGTAATACCTGGCACGAAAATTGGAAACATTATAGAAATCCCAAATCCTGGAACATTCTTAAGTAAAGTCATAGAATTCCATCAGAACTAACTATTTTCAGGCTTCTGGTATCAAAGAGTGGTCTTTGGGGTTGGGAAAATTAAATTAAACCAGTACTGCTGTACAACTCGTTTATAAATTCTTTATAGTTAGATTTCATCAATATAGTTTTGTATGTGATGGGCACAAAAGTTGTTAACATAGTAACATAGGGCCAGATGTAGTAACGGTTTTTACCCATTCTGTGTCTATGGGAAAAAGTGTTCGTACATGTGGCCCATAGTAACTTAAAATCTTTCTGTCAGAATTGGAGCAGCAAGCCCGAAGAAGCCATAACCCAGCAGAGAACTGGCTGTTGAATACACCCATTTGAGAAAAGTTCTAACCAGTGGATGGTAGGTCCTGCAGCCTGAAAGTTGAAGGATTTCTTGTCAAGCCTGGCAAGAGGTTAGCAGATATCAACCCTGCAGCCTGCATTGCTCCACCTATGCTGATTCCCCATTACCTGGCTCTTATGAGAGCTACATTGCAGCTGGAATCAAAGATGTCCTGGTGCACTATAAATGGACACATTTTCAGTTTGATTGTTTTAATACTAAGTTTACTAAACTCAGTACAAAGGACAATTGAAAACAAATAAAATGTCCTGGTCTCAATCTTCCTGGTCACAGAAACAAATTTAAGCTAGTGTAAGTATGGAAAGTTGATAATAATTGAGACAGTTAATGTGTGATATCTATAATACTAGATACGTGTATTTTTAGGAAACTGACAATATTACAGTCTTAGGGTGTTATCTGTGACTGAACAATGCCATGACAATGCTGAGCACAGGAGACATTGTAAAATGGGAGTAATCACTCCTCATATTATCATTGGTGTATGAAGAGACCTCATCTCAGCTGTATCATGAAACAGAGCAACCCAAACTGATGGGGAACCTCAATTAATAAATAATATACTGGATAAGTAGGCAACAGTTGCATGCCATATACTTGTCTATGCTTGCACAACTTTTTAGCAAGCCAGAAGGGTGGTACAACTTGCTTCTTTCAGCAGACCACCCCGTACCGTAGAGTTTCAGTGCTCTTTGCATCATAGCCTATGAACGTTGCAAAGAGCTACAGGATTCTCCTGTTAGTGGATAATACCTTCCACGAGCAGTGAAATCATAGTCCTGTTTGATGAAGACGCTATCACTTAGCCTCCATAGTTGTAATGGCGTCTACATACAAGCAGCATATATGCATTGTTAGCTTGGTTTTACCCCTGAAATTTAATCACTTGTTTATTTGGGCCAAATTATTGTTTATCTAAAGATTAATCGCACTATTATTACCTGCACTTTTCTCCACTGAGCACTGCATTGTTTACACTGCACTAAAATTTTTTTGCATTATAATTACTATTGGGCAGAATACAATATGTATATTATTTGGGTGGTTTGGATTTATATTTAACCACAGAATTGTGTTCTTTTACCATCCAAAGAATATTTTGATGGAGAGCCTTTGTTCCAATACATAATTTTACAGTTGGTGGTCTTCCTTTGCACATTGATGACAGAAGGGGCACATTCCTAGATTTTTGTAATACATTGAGGTTAAACAATTATATTCTTTTAGCATGTACCCCCACATAGCAGATATTGAAAAAGTTATGTTGAGATTTTCTCTGACTAATAATGGTTGAGTCCTAAAATTTAGCTTTCTCAAACAGTGATCAAAGAAAAGCACTAGATTAAGTGAGACTTCGAAAAAGGTTTCATTCATTGCACAATTGGTACCTACCCGAGTCTCTCCCTCTGGCCTTTACTCTTGCTTTCACCACTGGCACCTCAATGTCTTCTTCGTAGCTCTTCTCCTGTTCTACAGGCTCCAGAGTGGCTGCCACTTCCTCTTCATATGCATCACTGGTTGGCTCAGGGGCATTAAATCCTTCATTATATTCTGGATATGGAACTCTGCCAAGATAAAGTGTTGGTAAACTGTTAAAAAATATATTTCAACCTTATGTTTGTACATTTAAGATCCTATACCTTAATTGCCCTAGCTATCTTATTTACAGGGGCAAATTCTGCACATAGAGCAGGTCTGTGAAGACAGCTCCAGTGAGGACTACAAAATACCCCAGAGTTGGACCCCAATTAAAGTAAAATTAATTTGGAACCTTATATCCGACACCTTTCTACCGCCTCTCGTTGCTGTCTGCATTCATCATGGCCACTGACTTCACCTACTCAGGGGTGTAGCTTGGGTGGGCGTTTGGGGTGTTACACCCCCCAATAAATGTATTTTCAGCTAAATAGTTTGGTATGAGTGCTTTCAGTCCGGTATTGTGAGGTTTAAGATGGATTTCAGCATGAAATTTCACATAGACATAGACAAAAACACACACTCTCACTCTCTGCTTTGAAAGTTCTTAAAAATACTGGTTAATTGATCAAATATTGTGTTTTCTCTCTAGAAGCTCCTACCAATCATTGTTTCTCTCCCTTTCCTCTGCCCCTTAGGCCTCTCTCCTGCACCGTAATTGTTGTATAATGTATTTGAACATTACCTGCCAGCCTGATAATTGGAAAATCTGAAGCTCAGACCCCCTCAGTCTTACTGACAAGCTACACCACTGCACCTTCTACAAGGAAAACACGTATAACACCTATCTTCCCTTTATTCATCTTTCCTTCTGTAGCACTTGCTCTCAGGCTACTTCTGGGTGGCACTTTTCTTTAAAATTGTAAAAGGTATGTCAGAGTCTAAAAAGGCAATGCCACAGATAACAAAGCTTGTTTAAATATGCACTGATTTTAAAATAGAGTATGATATTAGCACACATTTCGAATTGGACAAGTGCAATGAGTTAGACATTTAAGGAAAAATATGCCAAATCACTCAATCTGCATAACTGACAGATGGAAGATTCTATGGGATTCCTCCTAGAGATTAATTGCTTTGATAGTAATCAAGAGTGATCAATCTTTCATCGGTTTATCTACGACTTGAATATTTATTTTTAACTTCATGTTAATCTCTGGCTACATTTTAGGAATACCTGGGTAAATCTTGGAATTCCCTTTTTTAGCTTTCTTTCCCAGATTACCATGGGATTCATATTTCAAGGACATGAAATCCTCACCCACTTGTGTGGCATACTTGATCACCAGGTGTGCTCTTCATTGGGCAAGTGAAGGGTAAAATTATCCCTACTGGTTCTCAAATATGGGACATCTTGATGGAGATATTTTTCTAGGAAATGTTCTCTTATTGGTTGTAAGAGTATTCCTATTTGTGCGGGACCCTAAGGATATATTGAAATTACTTGAACGTGAAGAAGAAGGCTTATATTAGTGTTCCCTATGTTAAGATAACATTTTAATGGTGGCCAATAAGATTGCCTATTCTCTCTCGTCCTTCTGCGAGGCCATTTTGCACTGTTACACTGACTACTGTAAAACAAGGGCGCACTCACACGCCATTCCCCCTTCATACATATCAAATGTGCACAAAAAAGTAAACTACAAACTCAAAGAAAAATAGGAGGATAAGGCTGAGTCTACTGAGGTACCCTAGGAATAATCTGGTACTCATGAAAATGCCATTCCCACTACATTTAAATGCCTGTATCTGCATTCTCTTTAAAATTGTCAGAGCACTCAACCAGCAGTTTCCGTCTGATCACTCATTGATCAGAAGTGAAGTGTGTGAAACATTGAAATGTGGGGGCCAGGGGGTTCATAAGTGACTAAGACAAAGTTTTATAAGCAATCCTCTTCTTAATTAGTAGCAAGTGGAGTTTGATTCCAGCTTGGGTGACGAAGTAAAATGGCAACTTGCATATCTTTTGCACTGATGGATTCTGAATCCATTATTACTGTGTGCAGAAGCCTGCCACCAGAAACACTCTACAGTTGTGACTCTGTGTTGCAGGATTGCTGCTTTGAGCTTGGAAGATGCTTGAAGGCAATGCTATGCTAAGGTAATTGGAAAACATGGAGGTCTTTGTAATTCAAATCTATAAGAACTGCAGTCCTTCAAACTGTAAATAAATAAGCCTTGGAGCGTGGCTAGGCATGCCATCGTGGAAGACACTGCTTGATCAGTTCCTGCACCCGGGCAGCTCTTTCGGCGATGCTTGGTGCTGCTGTGGATCATTAAAGGTCCTGTGGCCCCTCCTGCATCTGCAGAGTAAGGGTGCACCTGGTGGAGCGTCCGACCAAAAGCGCACGAGTGCTGAATGGACCACGGGAGGAGAAGAGCCAGCAAGACATGGTGGGGATCCAGACCCATCCAGGCTGCTGAAGTCGGAGGCAAAGGGCCTTCACACATTGCAGAACCTCTTCCCTGGGGGGTGGCTGTCGGTGTGCCACGGAGAGGGGCCTGGGCCTGAAGGAGCGGGTGGGTCGCCGACGCTGACCGGCTGAAGCCGAGGCAAGCCTGGGAGGAGGCAGGCCCTGGACTCCGTGGCCAGATGGAGGCCCCAAACAGGGGTGCTGTGAGACGCAGAGCCCATGTCATGTTCCAGGAGGTGATCGGGTGTTGAGGGGATAGTGAAAGCACACCGGATTCCGTGACATTGCCTATAGGGTTGGACTCTGCTTCCCCCACCCTGCCTCTGATGGGCCCTAACCACCCTGGAGGGAGACACACGTGATAATTAGGACTGTGGACGAGGGGTTTAGATTGGAGGGCACCCGAGGTGGGCTTGATTGTTAAGTGCCCACAGATGAGTGTTGGGAGTTGCTACTTGTGCCACTCACCCACATGCCTCTTTCCACCCCTCTCTTACAGGAAGTGGTGACACAAGAGCCTACAATTACCACTGAACTCAAATACAAGGCATCACCCAAGGAACTTGAACCCATCTCATCAGGAACAAACTTGGCCAGGAGTGGAGGGAGGCCAGGGGCCATGAGAACACTATACATTCCGGCTGCAGAGGGGACCACCTCTCCCTGACTGCTTGTGCTGCACCCTTTCCATGAATCAATGACTCAACAGCGGACCTGGACTCAGGGTGTAGGGGTCTCCCACACTATTGAACAATTGACTCCACACTTTTGGAAGTGTAGCACATGCTAACCCACATAAGATGGCATGGTACAAGCTGGAAGCTCAACACACACAAAGCAAACTTGACAAATGTTGCAACCTATTTAGCCCTCCCCAACCGCCCTGGACATTTTTTTGGGGGAAGCCAGAGTTGAGATATCACTGCTTCGTCAGAACGTTTGGGGTGCGACTGAGCGGGGCACCAAGGCAGAGGCTCACATCTTGGAATTGGAGGACAAAGTAAACTAACTCACCACCACGGTGTCTTGCCTTTCTAATATTTCACAGAACTTAGAGACTAGAGTCAAGGATGCCGAAAACAGGGCAAGATACTGCAACCTTCTCTGTATGGGATTCTCTGTGGGGATGGAGAGGTCTGCTTCAGCTGTTTTCCGAGGCCACTGAATTGCATACTGGGTGCCCTCGACTCGTCTGTACTCCTGCTTCATCATTGAATGGGCCCAGAGATCCCTGGTGCAGAGGCCTCCTCCCAGTGCTCTATCTTACCCTCTCATAGCAAAGATCCTCAATTAAAATGAACAAGATACAATCATGTGAGAGGCACACCAAGTGGGAGTCCTGATCCTCCAATCTGAACCCATAATGATCTACCCCACCTATATGTAGACTCCATGAAGACAATAATCTAGTTCTGCTTAAGGTGCAGCAGATGCTTCTGGGGGGAAGTACGAGAAGTGGGTTAGTTGGGAGGTGGTTATTCATGTTAGCCCAATCGGACGTTTTTCTCGTTTCTAGCTTCTGTTTTGATTGCCGCAGTCATATACAGGACAACACTTTTATCCCAGAGCACAATACGATCTCACTCTCTGTGTACAACATGCAAGTTGGGACTGCGAGAGACCACCTTCATGTATGTCTAAATACTCACTTCAATGTGTGGGTTTACAGTTATGAAGTGCAATGCCAATAGCCTTAATGACTGTGTTAAATTCACTGTGGTCCTGAGATTTGCCAACAGGAGACTAGATGGGGAATAGATGTCTTCTCCTGGTTCACAGTGAACATGACAGGGTGTTCCATGCTGGATACACAAGAGGCTTCCAGGGCACATCAATTCTCATACATAATTCATTCACGCTTGCAGTCTCTCGATTATCATATGACTCCCTGGGAAAATTTGTTGTGGGCGAGGGTATTCTAGAGGGGTTCCCTATTTCCTTCCTGAATTTTTATGTCCCTCCGCTCCTGAGTAAAGAAACTCTAATGAAACTCCAAGACCCTAGACTAGAGTTAATCAAGGAATTATTACTGTCATAGGTAGGGACACAGCCCTCTAAACAGACACAATGATGCCTGGCCACTGCCACGTTATCCCTCTTCTGATTAGCGCTCAATGAGGCCTTTGGATGGCCTTGAGTAAGTAAGTTCACGAATAGGGCAACATATCAAGTAATACGATCAGGAACACCTCCCTCCAGATAATCACTGCGGAGGTCAATGCCCAAAGGGGAAATCGTCAGGGCAGCAGACATAGCAGCAATGTTTGTGGCAAATTATTGCACACTATGTGCCACCTTGTGTGCTGCCCCCCAGAGGATTGTATGACAGAACCAGGCATGGCTTAACAGCGTGGTCTAAACCACGACCGCATCTTTACAACGCATGCCTTTACCTTGCATGCCTTTACAACTAATTTTGTTGTAAACGCATGCTTAGTAAAGGTATATGTGGTAAACACGTGTGGTTCTATCATACAACCCCCTCTTAACATTAAAAACTACCCAGCTCCCCCCACCCACCCTGAGGCCTAAAACTACCCCTACCCCTAAAAACCTCCACCCCCAAAACCTGGCCTCAAGCCCCTCCCCACCGAAGCCCTAAAGCCATGCTCCTGTTAAAAAAGAACTGCCCAAACACTGCCCCAAACCCTGGTCCCGGTTATAAAAAAAAAAAAGCTACCGACCCCCCACACCCACCCTGAGCCCTAAAACATTCACCCACAATAAAAACTAAATTATCCCCCCACCCGCCCTGAGCTCTAAAACATTCCCCCACCCCTAAAAACTATGCCCCCCAAAACCAGGCCCTCCCTGCCCTTAGCACTAAAACCTTTCCTCACCCCTAAGAATGAAATTTCCCCTACACCCTGCACCCACCCTGAGCCTTAAAACTGCCCCCCAAAATGTCCCCTCCAACCCTACCCTACCTTTAAAACTACCTCTCCCTCCCCCCGCCCTGAGCCCTAAAACAGACCCTCTGTCAAAAAACAACCCCAACCACCCGCTCGCCCTGAGACCTAAAACTGTCCCTTCACCCCAACTCCTCACCCTCTGCCCTGAGCCCTAAAATTGCCCCCCAAAATTGCCCCTTCCCCTCCCGCCCTCCAACTCCACCCTGCTCTGAAAATTACCCCAGGCTCTCCCCACCCTGAACCCTAACACCCACCCTCTGCAAAAAAAACAACCAAACCCCCCACCCCAAACTGCCGCTTCCCCCACCCTGTCCTTTAAAATGCACCTCTTGCCTCCTAACCCACCCCAGCCCCACGCACCCCCCTGCCGCATCCGTAGCTTCCTTTCTCTCCCCGCTATTCCCGCTGTGTGCCTTAACCACTCATTTGCGTGTTTAAGGCACATGCATGGTTCAGGCAAGCGTGGTAATGCTTGCGCACTTATGGCACGCATGGCTCTGCCTGCGTAGAAAATGCCATTTCCCTTCTCGCCCCCCCCTGAGAGGCTTCTCATCCACTCATGGAGGACCTACCTCTTCTATTCCTGGATTCTACCAAGAGTCGAGTTCTTGAGCAGGCCCTACATGCAGATGAGATTTGGCAGGCCCTCCTGGAACCAGATACTATAAAAACACCGGGACCAAATGGTTATCTGGTGGAATACTACCGACGATTTGCAATGCTTCTAATACCTCCTTTTCTCAATAGATTTCAAGAAGCGATTGACAAGGGGCGTTTTCTTCCAGATCTGGACCTGGCCACAATTGTGGTAGTGGACAAATCAGGCCACCCTGCGACTGCTGTGAAGCAAACCGGCCAATATCTAATTCAGAGCTTAAAATCTATGCCAGACCTTGGCCAAACGGCTTTTCCCCCTGCTACCATACTTAGTCCCCCAAACAAAGTGGATTTATGCCACACCTGAGCACCAGACACTGTATTCCCGGGGTACAGGTGGCATTGGCCCACTTCTCAGACAAACCAAGCCCAGCCGCTATAATGTTGATGGATTTCGAGATGGCTTTCGATTCTGTTGACTGGGCCTTCATGGAGGGCATATACATAAAACTGGGCTTTAGACCAAGATTTTTCTCCTGTGTCAGGGTCCTATACTCACATCCAAGGGAGCAAGTCTGAGTCAACGGCACCCTCTCAGACTCCTTCCCAATCGGATGAGGTATCCGGTAGGGATATCTCCTTTCTCCCCCTCTTGTTTGTGCTAGCTAAAGAGCCACTGGCAATCTGGGTCTGATGTGATGCCCAGATATGGGGCCTTGACTGGGGACTAGCTGTAGAGGACCAAATAGCACTTTTTACGTAGACAAGATTTTCCTTTTTTTTGCACAGCCCTCCCTCACGGGTCCTCGCCTACTCCAAATGATCTCCCTATACAGAGAGGCATCTGGCCTAAAGATCAATTGGTATAAGTCTCTCTTAGTCCCACTGAAGAGTGACCTGAGCGTGGACTGGCAGGTGCACTTGCCGATCCGCAGATTAACCTTCCAGTACTTGGGAGCGCATACTGGCCTAGAGTCAAGCCTCACGTGGTTCCTGAACCTGACTCCTCTTGCATCTAAATTGTCGGCAGCCCTCACCACATGGTCCAGACTTCCACTTAACATGTTTGGTAGGGTGGCATTATTTAAAATTATTATGCTCCAACGTTCCTATAATTATCTAGAGCTTTTCCCACCCAAAACCCGAGGCCTGGTTCTAAAACATTACAGACAAAATCTGCTCATTCCTATGAATTAACAGGTCAGCCAGAGTGGTGTATGGTAACTGCATTGAGTCCAAATACAACAGCCGGGCATGGTGGACATTTGTCTACACTATTGGGCCACATAACTTTGAAATGTGGATAACTGGCTGAGTGGGGGATGGCAAGACCCACGGTTCCATGTCAAAGTGATCCGAATTGGTCAGGATCAAATACTGCAACACAACAAGTTTTCTCATCTGAAAAACCAATGCCTAATTGGCAACATTTCACTAATTTCTGTGTGTTTTCCCCAAATTCTTGCTTCAAGCAGGTAGCTCTATTCCTGAAGTTACCAGGTCACTTTTTTTTATCCTGTTTCAGAGGAAAATGGGAAAATGTGTCCAAATTTAATCAGACTCTTAGACCAAAATAGCATCTAAAAATATAAGCAGTGGAAGGACACAAGTGACGCATCCATGCTCCAGAGGAGGGACAAACACACAAAGGGGAAATAGGCTTACAGCAGTTGACCAATAAAAAGCAAGCAAATGAGAGTGACACTGAAGCCTCTGAGCCCACTGTTTGAAAACAAAAGTTCTCAAAGAAACAGCACATGCGTTGTCTAGGCAAGACCTAAAACAACTATTAACTTTAATCCTATGCAAGAGGCACTTCCTACAGTACTAGACAAATTGGAAATGCAACTAAACCACTCTTCCTCGTAGATATTCCATAACGTCCCCAGATTCATGGCGTTACCTGGAAAGATTGGACTTCGATCTATTGAGAACGCTCAAAGGGCACAAGAAGCACTTTTTCGTCTTCCACCCATTTTTTTAACCAAATTATATTAAGTTTTTAAAGCATATACATTGATTTACATTACATTCTAACCTGTGGATTACACAGGACATGTGATTAAAACATTTAAATTGTATGCATGCATACATCACATGTAAAAGGCTGAAGTCATTGGTTTAAACAGTAACTAAACTCCGAAATCAATGCAGGTACAACAAATTGTATTATAACCATTGGCACGCTATATGGTATTTTGTTTACATACCCCAACACTATAGTTACCCCTTCTTTCACAGGTCACGTCAGGTGGGGACTGTGGACAATGGTTGGGGAGCGGTCCAGGTCAGTGGACAATCCCTCTGTGTAATGATCGTGCATTAGGAGGCCCAAGAGGGGTATCAATTGAAGTGGGTGTACTAATGAGTAGTACCGGGTGGGGTAGGGCCTCACACAGGAGTTTCTCCTAGTACAGCTGCAGATCTTGCAGTTGCAATGGGGATTCTCTTCCCACTTAAGTGCCACCCATAATGAGAACACCACAAGGGAAATTGTTTAAAGTGAGGCTCTTTCTTGTTAGTGGAGTCCTGTTACATCCTTGAGAGGTCTGTTCTTCCACTTCTTTGATATCAGCTATATTTGGTGATGTAAAAATGAATCGGTCGTGCATCAGGAGTGTGCGTCCTGACATTTTATGCTGATGTCACCCACAATAACCACTTTAACATTTTCCATGCAACTACACAGTTCAAGTTTATCAAGTCAGTGCTTAGTCCAGCTAAGTAAAAAATCGGTGTTCATGGTTACCTTTCCATTGGCAGTTTCACAGAAAGGATCAGTAATTATGACTTGCATTTATAATAAGTTATTGGATATGTCATATGAATGATCATCGTTTCCAATTTGGTGTTGATTGTTTCCATCCACAGTTTCACTCAAGTGGGTAATACAAAACAAGCACTGGCAAAGATAATAGGACTTGATTTAATGAGATAATGATTGCAGCATTAGCCCATTAGAGCAAGGCACGCTGGATGGAGCCAGCAGCATGGGACAAAAAGGGCTATCGTTTTAAGGTTGTCCCTAATAATGTAGTTCAAGGCTAACACTCAAGTGGAGTTGGAAGGATACACTCAAACAGCCATTAGCATTGGGTGAGAGACAAATACTCCAGAGGCCTGAGCCAAGACGTGATTGACAAAGTCTCAAGCCAGTGGCTGAAAGAAACTGATCAACTAAAGTCAATGCTTGACAGGGCCAGGTGCAAAGCCAACTCTATATACAGTATATATGATTAGGAGTAGGTATGCTGGATTGCTGCACTCAAAACCCATAAATTAGAAGTGAATTATCAATAAAATAATGAATGTCTCATGTGAATAATCCTCTCATCCGTTATTCTTCCAAACTGGGAACAGTGGCACGTTGGCAGGGAGTTATGACAGATGTATCAGTAATTCTGCCTGCGTAGTTCTCATCTATGGCATTAATAATGCGTGTTGTGGTTTCAGATGCAATAATTATGGTATTTGTTAATATACAATCCTATTGAGTTCGGAGTTTATTGTGTGTGATAAATGTTGACTATTCCCAACCTGTGCCCTCACAAATGGCACATAACATGGATTCTGATGTTTACAACTCTAAACACTACTTATTGTGTTTTTTATCAGGCATGCTTTCTTTCTGTAAACATTGGCAGGTTTAACGTTTATCCAAGGATGTGAATTTCATCACACCACGTAATTACTGGTTGCGGAATAATCTGCAAAGCTCATAATTCTGAAATGTGTGGGAACAATAGTTACAACAGAACATATCAGAACTTACACACACACACTTGTAATTGATACCAAATGGTCTACAAATGAATTGGGGCAGTGTGTAATGCATGAATACACATGGATGGCTGAAAGAGGTTTGCATTGGCCTCTTCCAGCACATCTCATAAGTTCCACATTTCCAATGGATTACTTCCTTTAGCAGGCGCTCACCTCTCCACTACCGATACCAGTTCTGCTGGCAGCGATGACCGTGCATCTCCTCGCCCCTGGCATTCTCCTCGGATCCCTGGAGGTGGGTAGGTGTTTAAGTCGCCTGTGAAGAGGGTATGAAATTGTATTAATCACACATTGTCTTTTTTGAGTTTTCAGAGCAGCACATCCATCAGGAAGGGTAAGATAACTAGTAATTCACAAAACTGTAACAACTCAGTGGCCAAAGAAACTAGCTTTGTTTCTTATATTTTCAGAAAGTATCTGCTGTTGTCATTAATATAGGGCATTATTATTTTCATGGCTGTGATGTCCCACATGTTTAACTATCTCATATAAATAAATGTGTGGGAATCTACTTTTTTTCCAAAATCCAACATTTACAAATTTTACAGCCAAACACATCTCCATCAGATGAAACATTTTTATCACAAAGCTATGCCAACACCCTGGGACCTATTATAAGTGGCCTGTATAATTTCTGATAGGGCTAGCTACCAGTCCCACTGGGAGTCACAACCTCTAAGGAAATACTAAGGGGCTGGAATTTTTCACTTGGTGCTTTACCTGTGAGCCGGATAAAACCTGGCCCGACCTAAAATGGAGAAAAACGTGTGACTATATTCAGAAACACCAGATCCACATTTTATTTCAAGTTAACTTGGAATCAGCTGTAACTTTTGAAGCTCCTCAGAATTACTAGTGCCCACAGAAATAGTAATTTCCAAAGTGAGACAATACCTGGTCAACTACCCCTGATAGTCCCAACCTCGCGCCCCTTGTATTCAGGTGCTCTTTACCTTATCCTAGAAAGTCTGGGAAAATCACTGGATTTAATCTGGAGAGAGAAGTGGAGGATCATGGTTTTCTATATGACAGTACTGCACCAATGTTCAGCTCATGACTTATCTGAACTATTTTATACAAATCATCTCAATTTGATTGAAAACATTAGACAGCTACCTATCGCACAACTTTGAGACTGCATCAAGTTGAGGTTGCCATTATAACAACTGAATTTGTAAATAACTGGTGAACGAATTATTTTCTCTTTGTAGTTTAAAAAGAATTGTTAATTGTTTCAATATGCCTGTTAAACCTTTTTGACTAGTTTAAATTGAATGTATCCATGATTCTTCTGTCCCAAAATGGTTAGCACACAGTTAATAATTTATGAATCTATTCTCTTCTCTGTACAATTTAAGCTGTTCATTGTTTTAATCTGCCAGCTGGATCTTTCTATGTACTCCTTGATAAGAGTATTTGAGTGAATTGTTGTAGTAAATTATTCCTACCTTACTTTTTAATGAGTGTATAATGTTGTGTTTTAATGTGTCTTAATTTTGTAAATTGGAACCCTGTCGAAGCCCTTGGTGTGTGGGTGGAACATGTTGGTGGAACATATTGGCTACCTGGCTGTATTTTATGAAAGAGGTCGGAAAGAATAATAAAGAATACCATTTTTTTGCCACATCCTTCCAAGACATCTGGGGCCAGATGTAGCAAAGGGTTTTACCCATTCTGTGTCTATGGGAAAATGTGTTCGTACATATGGCCCCAAGTGATTTAATTGTGGACCTACTGAATAATTGCGGGCTGGTTCCACTCTATTTCTGTATTATTTTAATTATCTGAGTGATTGGTCCACAAACCCAGTGAGGTGGGCAACTGGCTATCTACAAAGGGGAACTTACTGCTTTGCGCAGATGAGCAAGTCTTTAGCTGTCTCAAAGTTGTCTCTGGCTATTTTCACCCTGTAATTGTGCTTGCTTATGCAGAACGTCTCTTTGCCTACACCCTCCCCTTCTTCCTTGAGCCCAATCTGTGATCTCCTCTTTGTTCAGGATCCTGCCTTCTTTCAGGTCCAGGATTTGTGTATTATGTTTTATGAACTCCATGATTCCATTTTCTGTGTGTTTCTTCTTGTTTTGCTTGTTAATATTGTCTTCCCTGTTGTTTTGCAAGTCCTCCTATTTATGTTGGTGATCTTTTATCTGGCATTCTGTTTTTGGCAATGGTTCTTCTGTGGACAGTGTCTTGTTTGCCACTGTCTAGAGTGAGCTTTTATTTTCCTAGAGTCACTGTTTTAGTTTTTCTAAATAATGCTTAAGTCTTATTGTTGGTGAGAGTACTTTCCACAAGCTTTGTAGTTTAATGTGGAACATTTTCTGTCTCTCTGCTTTGTTTTCGGACCAGACACCTTTTGAGGGAACCTTTTGGTTAGGTTTACACCTCCTTCATCTCTATTGGCAGTCATTAGCCCGTCTCTGCCCAGTTCATGAGTCTGCTCCCTTGGTGTCTTCTGAAGAGAAAGAGTGTCTTATTTATGTACGCACCCAGGATTGCTGCTTTGTGGCACACTGTCCTCCCATGCTCATTTTGTAAGATCCCTGTAACTCCTAGAATGTAGTGGAGCGGCTTTGCCGCAAGGGTGACTTGCTGGGATTTAATGGCTCCATTCAAACCTCCCAGCTGTATTTTCAAGATTAGTACTGTATAAATGGATCCATGCGCGTGCCCCCTGGCATATGCCATGTATGCTTTTGCACTGCAGTTCCCTGATATGGGTGTCCTAACTGTGTGCAAAGGGTTTGTTTTGGCAAATCTTCAGTTTGCATTTGTCTGTCCTCTATATAGCTGACATCCTTCAGCAGAACCATAATGGCTTTGGGCTATGGGGACACGGAGGTGTACTTTGAATGCAGTGATTTGTTATTCTACTTTTCTCTCTTGAATAAATTCTAACCTCTGCTAATCTACAGCCACTTGGGTCATTCTCCATACCATCACGACTAAGGGGCTGATTTACAGTTTGGCAGACAGGCTACTCCATCACAACGGTGAAGGATATCCCATCCGCCGAAATATAAATCCCATTATTCCCTATGGTACTTATATTTCGGTGGACAGTTTATCCACACAACTTGACTTTTCCCTGATCTGCTGAACGAGAGGAGGGGGCTACTAAGAGCACTCTCCAACCAGCGCGGCAGTCGCTCATGCAGAAAAGCTGGGATCGCATGCCTCAAGGCAACAGATATTTCTCTGAACCGTAATTTTACGAACTTTTTTTTAAACTTGCAGCAAAAAAATGAAAATCTGTGAGATTACACTGTTTTACACCTTCTGACATTTCACTGAATTTTCATTTTAAACATGGCCACAGATAATTGCTATTATTGTAATATTTTGAATTTTTTAACTATGTTTTGGTACTTCTTATAGATTATTACTGTAGTGGGGTTTTTAAAACGAACAAATGTATTCTACGGTTTTTAATAACTATGCATAATAATAAAATCATTCACTCAGACCCTTTATAAATTGTCAAATAGTACATAATACATGTACATGTCAACAATAGTTCTGGTGTGTGCACAAAAAGCTGATAGATTAGTATAGCATGAACTTTTTAAACCTCATTTTGCCACACAATTTGCAGAAACTCATTAGGAACCCAAGGTCAAATGCACACACTTTTCACTGAAAATAAATTTTGCATTGAAGAAATATAAAATATGTATAATGTTCAACAATTGTCACTAATGGCTATGATCTATAATGAATATAGATTTAATTATCACACAATTTCATGGTTTTATCAACTACAATTTTGAAAGTAAATATCTCAGTTTTAAGACAGACCTACTTTCCCTATTTATAACATCAAATAATACAAATTTTATAAGGGGTTCTTTAAAAACCATGTCCCTCTTTAACAGAAGTATGAACTTTTGTCAAAGTAAAAGTAAGGAATAGAGATGAATCAGATAAGAAATGCATTTCCACTCTTCTTTTGATCACGACCATAGAAAAACGTATCAACTATCTACATTATGTCTAGCACACTGAGTGATATTTTGCACTAAAAAAAATCCACCTACCTAGAAGAAGGTTCAGGAATGCTCGGCTAAATCTCTGGGCATATGCCATTTCAGGCTTGAGGGCTCTTCCCAGTCGCACCAAGTGCTGTTCTTGTGGAAAGCTGGACAAGTCTGCAAGCTCACTGTTACTTAACTCGTTGCCGAAAGCCAAGGTGAACAGGATGAATCCTTGGCACTTTGCTAGCTTGGTGACCTCTTTCAGTTTCTCAATGTCCCAACTGCTTGTCCGACTTCCAATAATTGTAAATATGACTTTGTTCTTTCGCAACTTGGGAGCCTTTAAGAAGATGTTGTCAATGGTCCACTGCACAGCGTAGCCAATGGATGAAGGTCCTTCTAGTTGTGAAACATCATTCTGGATGTGCCTCTTTATCAAGCGCTTACTGTTGTATGTAACAAAGTCAAACTCTGTTTTGACAGGGCTTGTGCCTCTGTTGGGGGTGAAGCCAGGCATACCCTGTTGCACCAATGCCACTCTGGCACCTGTACCCCCTAACTCTGGCTCTGATGTGATTTCAACCTGATCAAGCATGATGCTAACAAATTCTTTCACCCGCTCAAAGTCTTCGCTGCCAACCGTGCGGGAGCCATCTATGATATAAGCAAGGTCCATGTCAACCTCCACCGGAGGAGGGTCATCCTGCTCACACTCCACATCTGCATGGCACTTATCTGCGAATTGAAAAAAATATAAAACATACATAATTCTGAAATAAAGTACTTTCAATCAATATTTGTAGTAATAACTGTACCTCTGATATGCTGGAGTGATTTATGCACACAAAAACAATTTTAGTGTACTATTATCATCACCTTCGTTTGTCCACAAAAAAAGCTTATAAACCATTAGTTTTCTTCTTTGTTAAAGATTACTACTGTGTGCTCTAAATGAAACCAATGGAACATTGGGGTGAGCAATGAGCATCTGCTATAAGGGTTGGCAATTGAGTGATCAAGCATTAGAGCATTAATTGAAACATTGTGAGTGGGACAGCCAATCAGATTCCTCCAATGAAGTCAGCAACTACTGGTAAAGAATCTTTTTGGCAGCTCTTACAACAGGCAATAGATCTTTTAAATGGTTATGCAACAGTGTGTTATTGACAAAGCTGACACTTTAACATACTAATATCATGGAACCAATACATAATGCTAGTTAATGTTCTCTGCTCAATGAATGTCCACTCAGTGGTAGCTCCACCCATATTATTGACAGGCTCTGTCAGCAGCATTTGGTGAAAGTAATTTCTCAATGCAATACTTCAAAGCACAAGATGACTGAAAGCCCATTTTGACTAATATGATATCCTAGCAATTGAGGCCAATATTTTTCATTCTTTAGCATGGCTGAGAAACCAGCCTTGGCACCAGGTGCTTAGCTAATCCACTCTGATCTCGAGAAGTGGTATCCATTCTCATCCTTTGGCACAGGTAACATGTTGAGATAGCCTTTGCTACTTATTAGCCCGCTTGCTTGTATGCAATATCTCATGTTGAGTGGTTTGATGGGGATATTCCTGACCTTCTTGAATTGTCCCTCTTCAATGTTCAACTCAGATTTGCCCTTGTACTATTTTCTAGGTTCCATGTGAGTCTTCATTCCTCTTAACCTGCTGCCCACTCTGCAGCTTTTTTATTCACTGTGTGTGGCTGGATCTCCCACTGACAGATATTAGACTATTCACTGTATCACAAATCAGGCCACTAGGCTAATGCAAAAATGATGATAGTAATCAAGATCAGAAGAAGGGCAGCACGCAGAATATTGCAATCAGGGCAAGTAAATGTAAAAACTTGAGATTTGGTTTTTAGCTTGTTCAGCTCTTACGTTGTCTGTGATCTTCCTAAGATATCTTCCATGCAGTATGTTGACAGACAAATGGATATATAAAAAGTAGACTCATTATGAAGACCAAAGCAAAAAACCTACCCTCTTTAGAAGCGTGTCATCACTCTGTTGCAGATGTGGCCAATTGATTACTCACGTCCTTGTCCCTCAACACATAGGGGGTTATTACAACTTTGGAGGAGGTGTTAATCCGTCCCAAAAGTGACGGTAAAGTGACGGATATACCACCAGCCGTATTACGAGTTCCATTGGATATAATGGACTCATAATACGGCTGGTGGTATATCCGTCACTTTACCGTCACTTTTGGGACGGATTAACACCTCCTCCAAAGTTGTAATAACCCCCATAACCTATATAAGCTGCCATGCTTACCTTTAAGCAGAAGAGGCCACTCATGGAGAGGTCCAAGCTATGGTCCTCTCCCCAGGAAATGATGACTGTACCTAGGACCTATTTTATGTAATGGATTAATCTGGAAAGGTACAAATCGGGCACCTATTTCCAAGGGCATAGCTTCTGAGGGTGTTTGGGTTGTTACACAGTAAATGTAGTTTTTGGTTAATAGTCAGGGTACAGGTGCACACACACACACACACACAGACACACACATGCTTTGTTTTGTAAGTCTTCAAACATTAAGGCCCTCATTATGACCCTGATGGTCTACTGACCGCAAGGGCCACGGTGGAGGCTGGTGGTGAAGATCTCCACATTATGAGTGTGGCGGGTCGGCCTCTGCCAGTCTGCCACATCTCTGATCATGCCGCCAGGGTGGTCGGACCCGCTGGGCCGGAGATAAGCATCTCTGACTCGGCAGTCCACAGAAGACTGCCAGCAGTATTAGGAGCTGCCTTTCCACCAGGGTTTCTGCGGTGGTAGCACCGCCACGAAAACCCTGGCAGAAAGGCTACAGCTGAAAGGGAATTTCTTCCCTCTCACTGGCAGATGACATACCCACCCCCCACTCCCACAAGCAAGCAGAATTCCCCCAATCCCCTATCCCCACCTCCAGGTACAGCACCACCCTTCTCCCCAACCCCCCTCCTCACATACATGCACATACATACAGACACCCACATGCACCCCACATACACTAATTCACCAACGCTGACATACACCCACTCACTCACATGCACCCATACACGCATTCACTCACATGCATCCATACACGCATTCACTCACATATATCGATACACGCATTCACAACACTAATACTCACATTTACCACAACACTCATACTCACGTGCACCATAACACTCATACTCACGTGCACCACAAGACTTATACTCGCATTCACCACAACACTTATACTTGCATTCACCACAACACTCATACACGCATTCACCACAACACTCATACTTACATTCACCACAACAATCATACTTGCATACACAGGTGCATACACACTTACATTCATACACACAGGCAACACTCACTCATACATGCACACACCAAACCCCCGCCCTCCCACCCCTCTCCCCTGTCAGACGATCGACTTACCTGGTCCGGGGAGGAGGTCGTCCTGCAGGGAATGGGCGCTTCCACCTCCAGCAGCACCCCGCCATCAGGACACCGCCACGTCGTATTATAGCCCCAGCACCTCCTCCCACCAGCACGACTACTGCTGGATTTATGCTCAAAATGTAGAGAAAATCCAGCAGTACTCGTGATATAGTGGGTTCGAAAACCACCAGCACTGGCGGTTTTCTGGCACCCGTGGCTTTGGCGGTCTTGCAATAAGACCGCCAAAGTCATAATGAGGGCCATAGTGTTTTCCTTCACTCAGTACCCCACCAACGCCCATACCTCTCTCTTTCCATGAAGCCCCTCTCTTGTACCCTGCTTGTCATATAGGGGGTCATTCCGACCCCGGCGGTCAAGGACCGGGGATGCGGGAGCACCGCCAACAGTGGCGGTGCTCCTCAGGACATTCTGACCGCGGCGGTTCAGCCGCTGTCAGAACAGGAAAACCGGTGGTCTCCCGCCGGTTTTCCGCTGTCCTGCAGAATCCTCGATGGCGGCGCAGCTTGCTGCGCCGCCATGGGGATCCTGACACCCCATACCGCCATCCTGTTCCTGGCGGGTCGCCCGCCAGGAACAGGATGGCTGTATGGGGTGTTGTGGGGCCCCTGGGGGCCCCTGCAGTGCCCATGCCAATGGCCAATGGCATGGGCACTGCAGGGGCCCCCGTAAGAGGGCCCCACTTTGTATTTCAGTGTCTGCTTTGCAGACACTGAAATACGCGACGGGTGCCACTGCACCCGTCGCACATACCCACTCCGCCGGCTCCATTCGGAGCCGGCTTCCTCGTGGGGAGGGGTTTCCCGCTGGGCTGGCGGGCGGCCTTCTGGCGGTCGCCCGCCAGCCCAGCGGGAAAGTCAGAATGGCCTCCGAGGTCTTTCGACCGCGGAGCGGCCATATGGCGGCTCCCTCCAGGCGGGCGGCTCCCGCCGCCCGCCGGGGTCAGAATGACCCCCATAGTGTACTTTAACATTATATGCCAGTGTGAATGTTGGAAAATCTGAAACTCACACCCCACCAATCTTACTGGCCAAGCTATGCCCCAGCCTATTTCCAGGTTAGTGTGAAGTGTAATGCTGACATTCTGTCAAATGTTTTTGGGTGTATCCAAAGACTGTGTAAAGTATTATATGCACAAATTTAAAGCTGAATATTTGTGAATTGGTGAAAGCCACCTTAAAGAATGGTGTGCACACACAACAATATCAGAATATTTTTAAGTAAATGATTCTTACCATAGCAGAGGGTGCAATCTGAAATAATCCCTAAACGCTGGTCCTCTGTTCTTTTCCAAACAAATACTTTAGCTCTCCCTGTGGAATCCACCTAACAAAGAAAAATATTTTGTCTGTAAAGGCAGATGCAGCAAAGGCAATCAAAGTTAATAATTCACCCATTATACTATAACTAAAATGAGGGTAATCCCACCAGTAGATTTCCCTCCAAATTCAGTCATTCCTCCACAAATCAAAGGATTTTCTATTAACACCTAACTCTAAATTATGTGATCTATTGTTTTGTGTTGTAACAATTTATTTAAGTGGAAGTAAATGTTAACATCTCTTTCAGGAATATTGTTTTTATTTCATAGACTAGTGCACTTCAAAGCTGCCTTCTGTTAATTATAATTTGTTTTTATATAGGAAAAAATAGTTACACAAGTCCTTTCTTAAATGCCTAACATATCAACATTTATTGATATTCAATAAATGAATTTATTTTCCTAGGGTTGCAGATCCTACAAATATGGGACTTCTATGGCACGTAGATTGAAAATGTGTTTGAATGTAGAGGGAAAATATGTATGGATCTGGACCCTTGAGTGTCAAATTTACTATAAGAGTTGTTTGAAATAAATAGTATACTTTAAAATTATTATCCAAGAACACACTGGAAGTGTATATGAACTGTAGTTGGTAAATCACATTTTGACATCAATCGACAAATAAGTAAGATATAGCATCAATGGAATCTCAAATGTGAAGAGGAAGTCGAAAGATGCACATATGAAGGGTGAATGCTATGGCATGTACCAAGTGGTACTAAAATTAGTTAATAGAAGGAATGTATTATGTAGGAAAGGAGGATTGCCAGAAGTTGCAGAAGTACATTTGAGACTTCTGCTGCATTGCTTTTTGAAAAGACACCCGTCTTTTGGTAGCTCAATGTTAGTGAAAACTATTTTACAAATCAAAAAATGAAATGACATAATTTCATATTAACGTCAGTTTCAATTAAATCATGAACAAACATGTTTACAATCTAAAGTACAATTTCAAACTGAAGTGATGTTGTTATCTACTCTGGATCAAAGTGCACTTTGATTGATTGTGATAGTGATGTAGGTAATGTGGAAGGGGCTCAAACAAAGACCTAGGACAAATTGTCTGTCTTTTTAAGACAGTGCCTGAAAAAGTTATAATTGGTCATATTTAACAATAATTTTAAAATGCAATGCCTTAAAGTGCCGAAGACCAAACAACTGAATGGGTATTTACACTGCCAGAGATATTCAGTTATATTGACCATGGTAAAAACTAGCCCAGTGTTAGCTAGCGCTTTGAAAAAAACACAGATGCCATTTAGCAGATGTGTTAATCCATACTTTAGTAAGTACTTATAGAGAGCCTTTGAATTTCCACCCTATGGTGTTGTGGATGTAATAAACTGCATATGCTTTAACTAACAATTAATTGATTAGTTTTTGCTTTCTGTGAAAGTTTGATCAACATATTCATTTCTTTTTTATTTAAAATTTTATTTTTTTCTCTTTCTAGTTTGGAAATGCCTGATATTCACTCAGCATTCCCAGTTATTTATACCATTTAATAAACATGTTATTATTCTATATTATAGGTTATTAACCAGTGATTTGAGAAATGTTAGAAATACCATGTGTTTCAATTTACTTCACCTCCATCACCCCCATCCGAAGGGAACTCCATTGGCTTCCCTTGCTGGCATGCACCATCTTCAAAACCACCTGCATAATTTACAAAGTCATCATGACCAGCACCCCTGCTTATCTTGCAGACAAGCTCAACACCTATTGTGGTTCTCGGCACACCTGCAGTCAGGACTCTAATATCCCTGCATCCACCAGGTCCACCTCAATGCTGTTACAATTTAGGAAAGAGCTGAAAATGCACCTCTTTAAAGAATACTAGACGACAATGCATTACTAGTGCACAAACTGGCTATCTCTGCTGAATTTATGCTGAACTTTGACCGTGTGCAACACTCCTTTCCCTTTTGGTTAGGTATGTGCCATAGAAATGCCATATATGTACCCTTGTAAAATCAGTATGTAAAAGTGTAAATTGCTCTCCTCTGTGTGTCTTTACCTTAGGTATTCTTCTGTCTTTTTCCTTGTGTGATATGTGTGATTGTAATGAAGAATGGCTTCAAGTTCATCACAACATTTCCATAAATATTCCTCCATCATAAAGATCATGTGACTTAACCAGCAGTGTTGGCCATGTCCATCTCTTTTCACTCTGTCATAGTTATATAATACAAAATCATATTGCATCAGCATTGTAACCTCTGTAGAGAACAATACGTTGGCAGACTGAAAAATGTACCGTAAACCAAAGAAAATGCCATGCATGACCTCTCTTGTATTTGGTTAGACATTGTACGGAGGAGACCCACCATTGTACATTTCGGTTCCAGGCTCTGTACAAAGTGACCTCATGCAGCAGAAGAAATGCTGAGGGAGGAGAAGGGGGGCAGATTCATGAATGAAAGATGCACCGGGCAATGTGTCCTTCCACACCCTCCAAACCAGACTTTCACAGCTGGAAGTCAGTGCACCCTCTAATGTAGTGACAGCGTATTTCGTATGTGTGCAATATGAACTGCTTGTGTTTTTCAGGAAAATGTTGAAGACTCCACTGATTTAAATCGTGACATAATTATGTGGAGCATCCTGCTGTAGTACTCAGAAGCAGTAAAGTTTGCCGTTTGTGTTCACAGACAAACAAAATATCAAACTAAAACACAAAATCCTTCAAAGGCTACGTAGGTCAAATAGACAGGTACAAAATGTCTTGTCAATCAGTGCTTAAAAATTAGGGGTGTATCATCCTCCAATCATCCTTGTTTAAACAGGAGGGAATCATGTCTCATCCATCAATAATTAAGTAGGTGGAAGCCATCTCATGCCTAATCGACCACTGCTTAAACATACGGAGGTCATGTTGCTCAACATGCACACATCTGGAAAAATACAGATATGTGCAAATTGGGGAAAACCTTACAAAAGTTGTGCTTTATTTAGTTTTTCTTTGATAATGCTATCCAGCAGTCCTATATTCAAGGTCTACACAAGCTAAAAGAGTAATGTTTACCTCAAAGGCCTTATAGACATTGGGCACGTCTGCAAAGGCAATCACCACAGGAATGATTTCCGAAGCACTCATCTCCAGCACAGCTGTATTGATGGAAACATCGTCTTGGGATGGGCCATTCGTCAAAAATATGGCCACCTTCCTCATTAGAACTCCCTTGCGAACCCGCTTGAAAGCATTTCGGGCCACAAACTTCATGGCACCACCAATGTTCCGTACAGCAGATGATCTTTCTGGGGCTATTCTCCTCACAGCTTCCAGGAGTTGGCTTTTTTTTTTGAAGTCTGAAAATCTAATGAGGTATTTAGTGCTGGCACCATACGACATAACGGACACCCGGGCACCCGATGGGCAGTTACTTTCACTGATATTCAAGCCTTCCAGGTAGGACAGCACAATGTTCTTCATCCTCTGAAATGCAGCAGCTGTGACATCCTGTGAAGTGTCCAGGGCGAACACCACTTCAGTGGGATACACTGGGCACTTAGATGGACCTATAAATGAGGAGAATAGTGTTGTGCTAAAGGACACATTTAAAGAGGTTTTAGAATTTTAAAGAGAATACTATTATGTAAAATGATTTACCTGAGCAGCAAGCTGTAAAGAAAAACAATGGAGAAAATTGTAATTTTTATAAGTAACACAAAGCACAAAACTTTCGTCAATTCAACATTAAGAATTTTTCTTTGGCATCTGAAGGCATCATAATGTTTTAAACTGTGTAAAATCCATCCAATGTACTTTAAAACAAATAAGGAAACAGGTCACTCTATTTCTTGCAAGTCTTTCGAAATACCTTCTTAAATGACTTTGAGAAGTTACATACCTGTGAAGGAGTGGCTACTACCAATTGCCATGCTCTACTTTAAAGGGCATCTTTCTGTGCTAGTTCAGTAAGTGAGTAACAGTGGTCTCCTGGACTCTGTCTCATGCTATCATAATCGGTCAAACCTATGCTAAGGACAGTGCATCCTCTGCAAGGACAGCACTGTGCCATCATAAAAAAAACTGTTTTCATGTCACTGCCAAAATCAAAAGGATGTCCCAAGAACTAATGGTTGCCCACATACCTCAGTGATGAGAGCTTATTCATTGGCCTGACAACAGTTAAAAAAAAATGTAATTGAGTGGGACGTAGAGAAATATTTTCTTTCCGTGTGACTTATACATCTACCTACACCACCATTTTTCATTCACAAAGAGGCTACTGCAGCCCTGCTCAGAAACACAGAAACCCCTGTTCAGAAAATATTCTACTTTCTTCAGTTTGCAGTTTTTCTTCTTTTTACACAGATCATAGTTATAAAAGCTGCCCTTCTCCAAATCTCTTTGTGGTTACAGTCAAGAACAAAATGTCAATTCTCAGCCCTGATTCTTATCCCAATTGCAACCTGAAGTTAATCTCTCCTTATTTTGCAGCAAGACACCTCCATTCTTCTAACACAAACCTGTGGAACCATGAGCAAACTGAGAATTTGTGGATTAAGATCATACTCTGTAGCACTACAGCACTAAAGGGGCATCTCCAACAACTAGACCACAAGCATTCGACCGCCTACACTTCTAGTTTTCTCTGTATTTCTCTCTCTCTCTCTCTCTCTCTCTCTCTCTATATATATATATATATATATATATATATGTATAATAAAAAAAAATACATATATATATATATATATATATATAGCCTTGGGTCTTAAAGTCTTAAATCAGCTTTTGGAAAGATAACTGGTATGCTTTGTCTGAGATTTAGAATCAATTGCCAAGCCTGAATTTCAGTGGTCTTAGTCGGCAGTGAGGTTCGTTAAAGGCTAACTCCTCAAAGTGAAGAGTTTATGATAGCTAATAAAACCTCTTTCTTAATGGAATTAAGATACAAAAATGTTGTTGACGTTCACCATCTTACCATAGACATGCAAGAACAAGGAGCTACATATGATCTATAATTTGACCTTGTGGTTGTGCCATGTCAAATATCGTTTTTTGCAATGAAAGATGAATCTCTGAGCCTTGGCATCTGTATTTTGGACAGCTGTACCACTTCGCTGGAGATCCATTAAGAGCCCCATTCATATAGCCCAGCTATCAAGCCACTAATTGATATACCAGTTCCAGAAACCAGTTTGCGGTGAGCACATCACCTCCAATTGCCCTTTCATTACTTTAAATTCCCCACAATGCCATTAGAGGTCACTTTCCGGGGTAGTGTTATAGCACAACAAGGCATTCATTGTTTTATGGGCGAGGAGGTGGGTATGATCAAGTATGGAATGTTCAAGTGCAAGTGAACATAGATACAGACCACACCGCTCTCCCATCAGGGCCATTCACTGCTGGTGGATTTAAGGGATTAACAAAAATACTTCAAAGGCTACTAGGACACGCCTTTGGCCAAGCTATTATTGATTGTCTCAACCTGCAGCATCTTCCCAAGCACAATGAAAGCCACTGCGAGTTTGTGTTTTATAAAACAACACAAATATACTAGACCTCCACCCTGCGCAGAAAAGTGCACAAAATGCAAATCTATAATTCAAAATCTAATAATCTGTGACAAATAAATTAAGTAGTTTAACTATGCCAGAGAAATTAGAGAATTTAAATCTGCTCAAGAATTTAGGAAACAAGTGTGCATAATTTTGCTGCAATTTTTACAAAATGTAAAGAAATACTTCTTGGTTACTTACGACAGTTTGTTCGGGTGAAGTTAATAAGCTGACAAGGCTGCAAAGGAAACAGGCGAGAGATTCATCAATAGAGCTTGCAACATTACAGTATGTCTTTTTTATGTTATTTCTAAATGTTGTGCAGACACATTTAGACATTTCCAGTTTTCAAAAGTACAAATATTTGCCAGTAGATAAATCGTTGCTACCCATAGTTTTTGAACGAGGCGGAAGATTAAAGGAGTTATTTCATACAAAACAAGAGGAAAGAAAATGCAATTGCATCACAAATAATTCAAGCGGAACTCATTTTCATTGATTTCTGTCATCAAGAACTCTTAATTTTTCACTTTTTAACTACAGTTTTATTTATTTATTTATTTATTGTATTACTGTATTTAACAGCTTAGCTATGGCCAAGAATACATGGGAAGACTTAATATCGAAAAATAAAGGCTATTAGATTTGCTAGATGAAAATCAATAGAGACATATGACAATTAACATTTAAAACCACCAACAATTCTGTCAATAAGGGGTGGTGGGTGGATGCGGGGCTATGATAAAAAACGGGTATTCATTAAGGAGAAATAATCCGAAAGGGGATGTTCTTCGGAATTATGGCATTAGGGGAGATTCTGACATGTTCTGTAACTGTGTCTCAGCTTTTTAGGATTTTTGATTTTTTTGTTTTAAAGTTTCAATTTAGGTATTCCTACCAAAGAAAATGGAAGTGCTTCTAGAGTTTGTGAGCCCAATGATATTTGATAGTTTGCTGTGGAGGTATGAGAATGTTGCTTCGTGGAAGCAGCTAGAATTGTTTTTCTTTTATTGAGGTGGGATACGGTAGGGTAGGTCGCTTCCCCGCCACTGCAGCTCCACCTGCCCATGCCCCTGCCACTGGTCTGGTAAGTCCTAGGTTCCTCTTTCTGCTCCGCTCCCATCCTTCTCCTTTTTCGCTCCTTCCTCCTCTGCCTCTCCTCTCGTGCTTCGGTCTTTCTCCTCTGCCCCTCCTGGTGCGCTTTTGCCCTTCTCCTTGTGCCTCTCCTGTTGTGCTCGTGTTTTCTCCTTGTGCCTCTCCTGTTGTGCTCGTGTTTTCTCCTTGTGCCTCTCCTGTAGTGCTCTTTTTCTCTCCTTGTGCCTCTCCTGTTGTGCTCTTCTTCACTCCTTGTGCCTCTCCTGTTGTGCCCTTATTTTCTCCTTGTGCCTCTCCTGCTACGCTTTTGCCGCTCTCCTTTTAGCTCTCCTGTTGTGCTTTATCTCCTGTTGCGCTTTATCTCCTGTTGTCCTTTATCTCCTGCTGTACTTTATCTCCTGTTGTCCTTTATCTGCTGTTGTGCTCTTTCTTTTCCCTCCCGTTTCCGCTCTCCATACGCTTCCCTGTCCCCCGCTCTCCCCCCTCCCCACCTTCCCGCTTTCCCGCCGCTGCCTCCCGTGTGGCCCCGCCCCCTGCTTACATTTGCTACTCTCCCTCCCGCCTCCCAGCTGACCCCTCCTCCCCCCCTTCCCTCTTATGGCGGCCGCTGCGCGGCAGAGACAGCAACCCTTGACCCTAGGGTAGGTCGCTTCTCCGCCACTGCAGCTCCACCTGCCCAGGCCCCTGCCACTGGTCTGGTAAGTCCTAGGTTCCTCTTTCTGCTCCACTCCCGTCCTTCTCCTTTTTCGCTCCTTCCTCCTCTGCCTCTCCTCTCGTGCTTCGGTCTTTCTCCTCTGCCCCTCCTGGTGCGCTTTTGCCCTTCTCCTTGTGCCTCTCCTGTTGTGCTCGTGTTTTCTCCTTGTGCCTCTCCTGCTACGCTTTTGCCGCTCTCCTTTTACCTCTCCTTTTGTGCTTTATCTCCTGTTGCGCTTTATCTCCTGTTGTCCTTTATCTCCTGTTGTCCTTTATCTCCTGCTGTACTTTATCTCCTGTTGTCCTTTATCTCCTGTTGTGCTTTTTCTTTTCCCTCCCGTTTCTGCTCTCCAGACGCTTCCCTGTCCCCCGCTCTCCCCCCTCCCCGCCTTCCCGCTTTCCCGCCGCTGCATCCCGTGCAGCCCCGCTTCCATTCGCTACTCTCCCTTCCGCCTCCTGCCTCCCAGCTGACCCCTCCTCCCCCCCTTCCCTCTTATGGCAGCCGCTGCGCGGCAGAGACAGCGACCCTTGACCCTAGGGTAGGTCGCTTCTCCGCCACTGCAGCTCCACCTGCCCAGGCCCCTGCCACTGGTCTGGTAAGTCCTAGGTTCCTCTTTCTGCTCCGCTCCCGTCCTTCTCCTTTTTCGCTCCTTCCTCGTCTGCCTCTCCTCTCGTGCTTCGGTCTTTCTCCTCTACCCCTCCTGGTGCGCTTTTGCCCTTCTCCTTGTGCCTCTCCTGTTGTGCTCGTGTTTTCTCTTTGTGCCTCTCCTGTAGTGCTCTTGTTCTCTCCTTGTGCCTCTCCTGTTGTGCTCCTGTTCACTCCTTGTGCTTCTCCTGTTGTGCTCTTCTTCACTCCTTGTGCCTCTCCTGTTGTGCCCTTGTTTTCTCCTTGTGCCTCTCCTGCTACGCTTTTGCCGCTCTCCTTTTAGCTCTCCTGTTGTGCCTTATCTCCTGTTGCGCTTTATCTCCTGTTGTCCTTTATCTGCTGTTGTGCTCTTTCTTTTCCCTCCCGTTTCCGCTCTCCAGACGCTTCCCTGTCCCCCGCTCTCCCCGCCTTCCCGCTTTCCCGCCGCTGCATCCCGTGCGGCCCCGCCCCCCGCTTCCATTCGCTACTCTCCCTCCCGCCTCCCAGCTGACCCCTCCTCCCCCCGTTCCCTCTTATGGCGGCCGCTGCGCGGCAGAGACAGCGACCCTTGACCCTAGGGTAGGTTGCTTCTCCGCCACTGCAGCTCCACCTGCCCAGGCCCCTGCCACTGGTCTGGTAAGTCCTAGGTTCCTCTTTCTGCTCCGCTCCCGTCCTTCTCCTTTTTCGCTCCTCTGCCTCTCCTCTCGTGCTTCGGTCTTTCTCCTCTGCCCCTCCTGGTGCGCTTTTGCCCTTCTCCTTGTGCCTCTCCTGTTGTGCTTGTGTTTTCTCCTTGTGCCTCTCCTGTTGTGCTCTTGTTCACTCCTTGTGCCTCTCCTGTTGTGCTCTTGTTCACTCCTTGTGCCTCTCCTGTTGTGCCCTTGTTTTCTCCTTGTGCCTCTCCTGCTACGCTTTTGCCGCTCTCCTTTTACCTCTCCTGTTGCGCTTTATCTCCTGTTGTCCTTTATCTCCTGCTGTACTTTATCTCCTGTTGTGCTCTTTCTTCTCCCTCCCATTTCTGCTCTGCTCTCCAGACGCTTCCCTGTCCCCCGCTCTCCCCGCCTTCCCGCTTTCCCGCCGCTGCCTCCAGTGCGGCCCCGCCCTCCGCTTCCATTCGCTACTCTCCCTCCCGCCTCCCAGCTGACCCCTCCTCCCCCCCTTCCCCCTTATGGCAGCCACTGCGCGGCAGAGACAGCAACCCTTGACCCTAGGGTAGGTCGCGTCCCTGCCACTGCAGCTCCACCTGCCCAGGCCCCTGCCACTGGTCTGGTAAGTCCTAGGTTCCTCTTTCTGCTCCGCTCCCGTCCTTCTCCTTTTTCGCTCCTTCCTCCTCTGCCTCTCCTCTCGTGCTTCGGTCTTTCTCCTCTGCCCCTCCTGGTGCGCTTTTGCCCTTCTCCTTGTGCCTCTCCTGTTGTGCTCGTGTTTTCTCCTTGTGCCTCTCCTGTAGTGCTCTTGTTCTCTCCTTGTGCCTCTCCTGTTGTGCTCTTGTTCACTCCTTGTGCCTCTCCTGTTGTGCCCTTGTTTTCTCCTTGTGCCTCTCCTGTTGTGCCCTTTTCTCCTTGTGCCTCTCCTTCTACGCTTTTGCCGCTCTCCTTTTAGCTCTCCTGTTGTGCTTTATCTCCTGTTGCGCTTTATCTCCTGTTGTCCTTTATCTCCTGTTGTCCTTTATCTCCTGTTGTCCTTTATCTGCTGTTGTGCTCTTTCTTTTCCCTCCCGTTTCCGCTCTCCAGACGCTTCCCTGTCCCCCGCTCTCCCCGCCTTCCCGCTTTCCCGCCGCTGCCTCCAGTGCGGCCCCGCCCCCTGCTTCCATTCGCTACTCTCCCTTCCGCCTCCCAGCTGACCCCTCCTCCCCCCCTTCCCTCTTATGGCGGCCGCTGCGCGGCAGAGACAGCGACCCTTGACCCTAGGGTAGGTTGCTTCTCCGCAACTGCAGCTCCACCTGCCCAGGCCCCTGCCACTGGTCTGGTAAGTCCTAGGTTCCTCTTTCTGCTCCGCTCCCGTCCTTCTCCTTTTTCGCTCCTTCCTCCTCTGCCTCTCCTCTCGTGCTTCGGTCCTTCTCCTCTGCCCCTCCTGGTGCGCTTTTGCCCTTCTCCTTGTGCCTCTCCTGTTGTGCTTGTGTTTTCTCCTTGTGCCTCTCCTGTAGTGCTCTTGTTCTCTCCTTGTGCCTCTCCTGTTGTGCTCTTGTTCACTCCCTGTGCCTCTCCTGTTGTGCTCTTGTTCACTCCTTGTGCCTCTCCTGTTGTGCTCTTGTTTTCTCCTTGTGCCTCGCCTGCTACGCTTTTGCCGCTCTCCTTTTACCTCTCCTGTTGTGCTTTATCTCCTGTTGCGCTTTATCTCCTGTTCTCCCCCCCTCCTGCCTTCCCCCCGCTGCCTCCCGTGCGGCCCCGCCCCCGCTTCCATTCGCTACTCTCCCTCCCGCCTCCCAGCTGAATACCCCTCCTCCCCCCCCCTTCCCTCTTATGGCAGCCACTGCGCGGCAGAGACAGCGACCCTTGACCCTAGGGTAGGTCGCTTCACCTCAACTGCAGCTCCTCCTGCCCAGGCCACTGGTCTGGTAAGTCCTAGATTCCTCTTTCTGCTCCGCTCCCGTCCTTCTCCTTTTTCGCTCCTTCCTCCTCTGCCTCTCCTCTCGTGCTTCGGTCTTTCTCCTTTGCCCCTCCTGGTGCGCTTTTGCCCTTCTCCCTGTGCCTCTCCTGTTGTGCTCGTGTTTTCTCCTTGTGCCTCTCCTGTAGTGCTCTTGTTCTCTCCTTGTGCCTCTCCTGTTGTGCTCTTGTTCACTCCTTGTGCCTCTCCTGTTGTGCCCTTGTTTTCTCCTTGTGCCTCTCCTGCTATGCTTTTGCCGCTCTCCTTTTACCTCTCCTGTTGTGCTTTATCTCCTGCTGTACTTTATCTCCTGCTGTCCTTTATCTCCTGTTGTCCTTTATCTGCTGTTGTGCTCTTTCTTTTCCCTCCCGTTTCCGCTCTCCAGACGCTTCCCTGTCCCCTGCTCTCCCCCCTCCCCGCCTTTCGCTTTCCCGCCGCTGCCTCCCATGCGGCCCCGCCCCCGCCCCGCTTCCATTCGCTACTCTCCCTCCCGCCTCCCAGCTGACCCCTCCTCCCCCGTTCCCTCTTATGGCAGCCGCTGTGCGGCAGAGACAGCGACCCTTGACCCTAGGGTAGGTCACTTCTCCGCCACTGCAGCTCCACCTGCCCAGGCCCCTGCCACTGGTCTGGTAAGTCCTAGGTTCCTCTTTCTGCTCCGTTCCCGTCCTTCTTCTTTTTCGCTCCTTCCTCCTCTGCCTCTCCTCTCGTGCTTCGGTCTTTCTCCTCTGCCCCTCCTGGTGCGCTTTTGCCCTTCTCCTTGTGCCTCTCCTGTTGTGCTCGTGTTTTCTCCTTGTGCCTCTCCTGTAGTGCTCTTGTTCTCTCCTTGTGCCTCTCCTGTTGTGCTCTTGTTCACTCCTTGTGCCTCTCCTGTTTTGCTCTTGTTCACTCCTTGTGCCTCTCCTGTTGTGCCCTTGTTTTCTCCTTGTGCCTCTCCTGCTACGCTTTTGCCGCTCTCCTTTTACCTCTCCTGTTGTGCTTTATCTCCTGTTGCGCTTTATCTCCTGTTGTCCTTTATCTCCTGCTGTACTTTACCTTCTGTTGTCCTTTATCTCCTGTTGTGCTCTTTCTTCTCCCTCCCATTTCCGCTCTCCAGACGCTTCCCTGTCCCCTGCTCTCCCCCCTCCTGCCTTCCCGCTTTCCTGCCACTGCCTCCCGTGCGGCCCCGCACCCACTTCCATTCGCTACTCTCCCTCCCGCCTCCCAGCTGACCCCTCCTCCCCCCCTTCCCTCTTATGGCAGCCACTGCGCGGCAGAGACAGCGACCCTTGACCCTAGGGTAGGTCACTTCTCCGCCACTGCAGCTCCACCTGGCCAGGCCCCTGCCACTGGTCTGGTAAGTCCTAGGTTCCTCTTTCTGCTCCGCTCCCGTCCTTCTTCTTTTTCGCTCCTTCCTCCTCTGCCTCTCCTCTCGTGCTTCGGTCTTTCTCCTCTGCCCCTCCTGGTGCGCTTTTGCCCTTCTCCTTGTGCCTCTCCTGTTGTGCTCGTGTTTTCTCCTTGTGCCTCTCCTGTAGTGCTCTTGTTCTCTCCTTGTGCCTCTCCTGTTGTGCTCTTGTTCACTCCTTGTGCCTCTCCTGTTGTGCTCTTGTTCACTCCTTGTGCCTCTGCTGTTGTGCTCTTGTTCACTCCTTGTGCCTCTCCTGTTGTGCCCTTGTTTTCTCCTTGTCTCTCCTGCTACACTTTTGCCGCTCTCCTTTTACCTCTCCTGTTGTGCTTTATCGCCTGTTGAGCTTTATCTTCTTTTTTCCTTTATCTCCTGCTGTACTTTATCTCCTGTTGTCCTTTATCTCCTGTTGTCCTTTATCTCCTGTTGTCCTTTATCTGCTGTTGTCCTTTATCTGCTGTTGTGCTCTTTCTTTTCCCTCCCGTTTCCGCTCTCCAGATGCTTCCCTGTCCCCCGCTCTCCCCTCCCCGCCTTCCCGCTTTCCCGCTTTCCCGCTTTCCCGCCGCTGCCTCCCATGCGGCCCGCCCCCGTTTCCATTATCTACTCTCCCTCCCGCCTCCCAGCTGACCCCTCCTCCCCCCCTTCCCTCTTATGGCGGCCGCTGCGCGGCAGAGACAGCGACCCTTGACCCTAGGGTAGGTCGCGTCCCTGCCACTGCAGCTCCACCTGCCCAGGCCCCTGCCACTGGTCTGGTAAGTCCTAGGTTCCTCTTTCTGCTCCGCTCCCGTCCTTCTCCTTTTTAGCTCCTTCCTCCTCTGCCTCTCCTCTCGTGCTTCGGTCTTTCTCCTCTGCCCCTCCTGGTGTGCTTTTGCCCTTCTCCTTGTGCCTCTCCTGTTGTGCTCGGGTTTTCTCCTTGTGCCTCTCCTGTAGTGCTCTTGTTCACTCCTTGTGCCTCTCCTGTTGTGCTCTTGTTCACTCCTTGTGCCTCTCCTGTTGTGCCCTTGTTTTCTCCTTGTGCCTCTCCTGCTACGCTTTTGCCACTCTCCTTTTACCTCTCCTGTTGTGCTTTATCTCCTGTTGGGCTTTATCTCCTGTTGGGCTTTATCTCCTGTTGGGCTTTATCTCCTGTTGTCCTTTATCTCCTGCTGTACTTTATCTCCTGTTGTCCTTTATCTGCTGTTGTGCTCTTTCTTTTCCCTCCCGTTTCCGCTCTCCAGACGCTTCCCTGTCCCCTGCTCTCCCCCCTCCCCGCCTTCCCGCTTTCCCGCCACTGCCTCCCGTGCGGCCCCACCCCCGCTTCCATTCGCTACTCTCCCTCTCGCCTCCCAGCTGACCCCTCCTCCCCCCTTCCCTCTTATGGCGGCCGCTGCACGGCAGAGACAGCGACCCTTGACCCTTGGGTAGGTCGCTTCTCCGCCACTGCAGGTCCACCTGCCCAGGCCCCTGCCACTGGTCAGGTAAGTCCTAGGTTCCTCTTTCTGGTCCGCTCCCGTCCTTCTCCTTTTTCGCTCCTTCCTCCTCTGCCTCTCCTCTCGTGCTTTGGTCTTTCTCCTCTGCCCCTCCTGGTGCGCTTTTGCCCTTCTCCTTGTGCCTCTCCTGTTTTGCTCGTGTTTTCTCCTTGTGCCTCTCCTGCTACGCTTTTGCCGCTCTCCTTTTACCTATCCTGTTGTGCTTTATCTCCTGTTGCGCTTTATCTCCTGTTGTCCTTTATCTCCTGCTGTACTTTATCTCCTGTTGTCCTTTATCTCCTGTTGTGCTCTTTCTTCTCCCTCCCATTTCTGCTCTCCAGACGCTTCCCTGACCCCCGCTCTCCTCCCTCCTGCCTTCCCGCTTTCCCGCCGCTGCTTCCCGTGTGGCCCCGCCCCCTGCTTCCATTCTCTACTCTCCCTCCCGCCTCCCAGCTGACCCCTCCTCCCCCCATCCCTCTTATGGCGGGCGCGCCGCTGGCGCGCCAAAGGCAAGCCTGTCTGCGCACGTCCGCGCCTGGACCGCGCCCAGCGCCAGAACCCCTGGCCTCCAGCGCTCCCAAAACCCCCAGCTCAGATACGACGCCGCCTCCCTCCACGCATTCAACCCCGGACGAACTACCACCTGCTACCAAGCCAGCCCCAAACGCACTCATGGACCCTTCGCCTGTCAAACTTGCAAGTATACCTTCCACCGCGCCTGCAATCCGTCCACCGGCCCACGCTCCAACAACCACCTCAAGTGCATCCTCCTCAACGCACGCTCCGTCCAAAAGCACGCCATAGAACTATGAGACCTCTTGGACTCAACCGCACCTGACGTCGCCTTCATCACAGAAACCTGGATGAACGCCTCATCGGCCCCCGACATCGCCCTAGCCATCCCAGACGGCTACAATATCGCCAGGAAAGACCGCGCCAACCAAATCGGAGGAGGAATCGCCATCATCTACAAAAGCTCCATCAACGTCACCACCTCCACCGAAGACACCCTCCTCGCTGCCGAACACATGCACTTCCAGATCCACACCGACCTCAGGACCACCCTCAGAGGCACTCTAATCTACAGGCCCCCTGGCCCACGCGCCCTTTTTAGCGAATCCATCACAGACTTCATCACCCCGCACGCCCTAGCCTCGCCTGACTACATCCTCCTCGGGGACCTGAACTTCCACCTGGAGAAGAACAACGACACCAACACCGCCACCTTGCTCGCCAACCTCGGACTCAAGCAACTGGTGGACACCCACACCGCCAGCCACATGCTCGACCCCATCTTCTCCGCCAGCAACCACGTATCCTTCAACCACTCCTCCGAGTACACTGGAACGACCACAGATGTGTCCACTTCACCTTCAGACGCAAGACCCATCACCTTCGCACACAACTAATCACCGCAGACCCTGGAACAAAATCTCCACAGAACAGCTACTCTCCACTCTCAACCATAACCAACCTGCCTTCACCCCCGACGCCAACAACGCAGCCCTCAGCCTCACACAGTGGATCGCCAACTGCGCCGACAACCTCGCCCCCCACAGAAACCTCCCAAGGCAGACCGACATCAGGAAACCTCCTTGGTTCACAGACGCCCTGAAAGAATCCAAGAAAACCTGCTGCACCCTCGAAAAAACCTGGCGCAAAGAACACACGTCAGAGAACATGTCAGCCCTCAAGATCGCCACCCGTGAACACCACCAGCTGATCCGCTCCACCAAAATGGCATCTTTCAAAGAGAGACTGGACAAGAACACCCACAACAGCAAAGAACTCTTCAACATCGTCAAAGAGCTCTCCAACCCCAATGCCAGCTCCAACACCATCCCGCCCTCACAAGACCTCTGCAACTCCCTTGCTACTTTCTTCCATCAAAAGATCACCGACCTACCCAACAGCTTTGGTCCCCAGATCCCGCCGACCACCACTGAACTCACAGCCCCAACCATCACCCTCAACACATGGACCCCCATCAGCTCCGAAGAGACTAGAACCACCATGAACACCATCCACTCTGGCGCCCCATTGGACCCTTGCCCCCATCACATCTTCAACAAAGCTGACGCCATCATCGCCCCCCACCTCCAGAGCATCATCAACAGCTCGTTTGCGTCTGCCACCTTCCACGAGAGCTGGAAACAGGCGGAAGTCAACGCTCTCCTGAAAAAACCTATGGCGGACCCCAACAACCTGAAGAACTTCCGCCCCATCTCGCTCCTCCCCTTCCTGGCCAAGGTCATCGAGAAGGCCATCAACAAGCAGCTGACCAACTTCCTCGAAGACAACAACTTGCTCGACCCCTCCCAGTCTGGCTTTCGGCCCAACCACAGCACGGAACCTGCCCTCATCGCAGTCACCGATGACATCAGAACCCTGATGGACAACGGAGAAACAACCGCCCTCATCCTCCTTGACCTCTCGGCTGCCTTCGACACCATCTGCCACCGCACCCTAATAAGCCACCTCCGCTCTACTGGTATCCAAGGACAGGCCCTGAACTGGATCATCTCGTTCCTCTCGGACCGAACCCAAAGAGTCTACCTCCCGCCCTCCCGCTCAGAACCCATGAGATCATCTGTGGCGTCCCACAAGGCTCCTCCCTCAGCCCTACTCTCTTCAATATCTACATGAGCCCCCTCGCCAACATCGCTCGCAAACACAACATCAACATCCTCTCCTACGCTGATGACACCCAGCTGATACTCTCCCTCACCAAAGACCCAGCCACCGCCAAAGCCAACCTGCAGGATGGAATGAAAGACGTCGCACAATGGATGAAGCTCAGCCGCCTGAAACTGAACTCAGACAAGACGGAGGTCCTCATCCTCGGAAACTCCCCGTCCGCCTGGGATGACTCTTGGTGGCCCACGGCCCTGGACACCGCACCAACCCCCTCAGACCACGCACGCAACCTCGGATTCATCCTGGACCCCCTTCTCACCATGACCAAGCAAGTCAACGCCATCTCGTCTTCTTGCTTCCACACCCTTCGAATGCTCCGAAAGATCTTCTGCTGGATCCCTGCCGATACCAGAAAAACTGTTACTCACACCCAAGTCACAAGCCGCCTGGACTACGGGAACACCCTATACGCAGGAACCACCGCAAAACTTCAGAAACGTCTCCAGCACATACAAAACGCCTCTGCACGCCTTATCCTGGACGTACCACGCCACAGCCACATATCCACCCACCTCAAAACACCTGCACTGGCTCCCCATCAACATAAGGATCACCTTCAGGCTCCACACCCACGCACACAAAGCCCTCTACAATAAGGGCCCCGAATACCTCAACAGTCGCCTCCTACACGCCCACCCGTCAACTTCGCTCAACCAGCCTCGCTCTCGCCACCGTCCCTCGCATCCGCAGAACCACCACTGGAGGTAAATCCTTCTCCTGCCTGGCAGCCAGGACGTGGAACTCCCTTCCTGTCCACCTCAGGACTACCCAGGGCCACCTCGCCTTCAGGAAGCACCTGAAGACCTGGCTCTTCAAGCAGCAGTAACCCCCCCCCCCCAGCACCTTGATACCCTCACGGGTGAGTAGTGCACTCTATAAATGCCTTGATTGATTAATTGATTGATTGATTGATAGTAGGGTTTTCACAACTAATTTGAGGTTCTCGAGTGGGACCATTTGTTTGATCTTTCTTAAAAACTATCTTTGGAAGAAGGCTGCATTGGCTACTTTCATAATGAGATTCTGGGGTTTCATTTGTAAATCATTGATGGTGGTCTGGTTTTGGGTACTAAGAGCAGAAATATTTTCAGTGATTATAATTGACCCACTAAGGTGACATGAGTGGGTTTGGCTTCCTCTGTACTGTAGATTAAACTTAGTTTTGTTCAGTTAAGTTTCAGCAAAAAGGTGGCCATATACATAATCGAAGAATTATTTCAAGTCCTTTAGGGTTTTAGAGGTGGAAACATTTAGATAAAGCTCAGTTTCTTTATCCTACTGGAGTAGTTATGTCTCACTTTGGTGTTTGTGCTACTAGTGCTTCAACGTACATATTAAACACTGTGGTACGTCACGGCCCTGGGGAACTCTGCTGGAGACAGGCAAAGGTGAGAACATAGTGATGTTGATTTGTATGAACTGGAGTATCTCAGATAAGGATGATGAAATTATTTATGTGCACAGTGCCATTTATTTCCACCATGAATTCAAATATGTTTAGAGGAATAATGTGATCTACAGTACTGAAAACTACTGATGACTTGAAGAGTATCAGGAGTCGGGTATTACCAGCATCTGGAAAAAGTAGTGCATCTTCAAGGACAGGGAGGGTGGCTTTTCCAGTGCCTGCAGCAGATTAAACTAAGATTCGAAGGAGCAAAGTAGAGATTTTAATTTACAGTTAAGGTAATGCACTCTTATCAACGGCCTTATGCAAGATGGAGGGTTTAGAGACTCAATATATTTTTGTAGGTCTTTCAGATCTAGTATCAAATTTCAGAAAGGAATAGATTTGAGCTATTGTGAGGAATGTGGGGTGGGGTCCTTGGCTTAGAAATGCATGGAAGATTAATTGTACTATTTGAGCTAATCCCCATTTTTATGGGATCTAATAATCTAGAAAGAAAGAGGAACACACTGCTTTCAAGTTGTTGGTTAGTGAGGGAAGACCAATGTTTTTTAACCCCTCCCTGTAGGGTGATGGGCATAGGGAATGGTCAAATATGGAATCACATTTTGAGTTAAAGTTAAATCTAAGCTATTTTTTGTTTCTTGTGAGCACAATGGGTGTTTTTCCTAAAGAACCTCTGTCAGCTATGAAAGATTAGATAGAATTAGAAAATGTAATTTGCACTATGTCACATTAGTTCATTTAATAGGAGGATATGGTGTCTCAATTGGTAGAAAAAACACTGATGTGCAAAAAAGCGAAAGAGTTTGAGATTCACACCAGGGTAGGTTGCATCCTCATACGAAACAAATCACACCAAATATTTTCATCACTTCTGACTTATTACTTTGCCCTAAAAAGCTAGGCTTTCCAAGAGACTGATGCTGTCTGTCGCATCCACCACTTATGACAATGATCGACCTCTACTAGAACTCTCTCTAAAACAAATACATACACTTTGTTCTCTTATTTGTTCTCTTAAAATATCTGCAAATTTACTCCTAGTCACTGAGAGAATAACTTTAAACACTAAGCTAAAATTTTGAAAATAACTGAAAATTACTGAATTCCTCATGGATAAATAATACGTCAAGAACCCATCTTCACAAGCAAGGTTAACGCAGCATATAAATTGATAGAAAAAGTTGTCCAGAAAGCATCTTTAACATTTCTACAGAATTTAGTTAGTGTTGATGTGAAACAAACTAATACAAAGATTACATACAGTCATGGCCCCAGTCCCCTGTGTTCCTTTGGCACCCTGGAACGAAAGAGAGAAAGTATCATGTTAAAATGATTGTCCCTTTTGACAAACATAGAATAAGACTGTTTTAACCAGTGGAGAAATCTGAAACGTCTTGAGCAAACCAGTGGTTTTAAAGGTTATCAATGCTGGCTAAAGTCAGGTACATATATAGGGCCTCAGTACAAACCTGGCGGTGGCCCAAGCTCTGCATTTTAACCCTTGACGTGGGGTGCCAGGGAACCGCCAGCTCCACCAGGATCAGAGATCCCGGCCGTCTGGAGGTTGTGGCGGTCCCACCGCCATGAAATTGCTGGCGGAGAGAGCAGGTGCAGTGGGCCATAGTGGGGCAGCTGCACTGCCCATGCATTTGGTATGGGCAGTGCAGAGGCCCCCCTGGCCAGCACAATCACAATGGTCCCTGTCTGCTTTGTGAGAATGCTGGTGCATCGTGCAGGCTAAAGCATTACCGCCATCTCGATCACGAGCCAGAGACAATGCCCTGGCACTGATAGTGCCTACCTCCATGGTTTTCGTGGCGGTACAGACGCCACGAAAACCATGGCGGAATGCGGAGTCATTATCCCGCAGGTGGACTAGTGATGGCTGTCGTGCTGGAGACCGTTGTCTCCAGCCTGGCGGTCGTTACCACTGTGGTGGACGGTGTGGTACATTGGCGGTTTGGCATGAGCCAAACTGCCAATGTCATAATTTGGCGGTAATTAACGCCAGCCTGTTGGCGGTGCTACCGCCAAGTTAACACCGTCCGTCAGGGTTGTAATGAGGGCCTAAATGTTAATTGAAAGAAAATATAAATAATTTGGGATATAGGACCATTTTTTTTAACATTGTCAACATTTAAAAACCACAAGCATAATACATTTAATATAATGTAAAGGTTAATTACTCATTGTGAATATACAAAAAATGAAAAGAGTTTGAAACTAACATGCTTCAAGCTAAATAGGACAGAATGAAAAACAGGCAGTGATGTAGTCTCTTTCCCCTGATGGTAACTTGGCTAATGTAGAAAAGACAGGTTCCAATGGAAATTCCTACAGAAAAAAAGAACTTTCAGGTGAGCTGAGACCAGCAGGCTTTGTACTTTAATGCAACAGGAAGATTCAATGGTCATAGAGGTGACATTGCTTCGAACTTCAAATGAAGGTTCTAGAAATTAGGCATTTCCTCCAGCCATTCGTGTACATGTGAAAGAGTGGTGTAGAGGCATTTTCATAGTACATATTTTTAAATGTAATTATCAATTAGATTTATTTACATGGAATGTGGTACCAATGATGCAATTAATGCATTAAGATTTAGACTTATTTTGTAATTTCCAAAATATGAGGGCTGGTAGCAAACAGGGAATAATCTTTGACAGGTGAAAACACATCAGGATAATTTTGTGGAGGAAAAAGGCTGTGTAAGAGTCAGATTGTTACTTTGACTGAGCCATCCCAGGCGCGGCTGCTATTTGGTAACTGAAAAGCAAGTCAAAATGGTATTACCCTTGGTCCAGATGGTCCTTTCGCTCCAGGATCTCCCGCTTGGCCATTAAAGCCAGTAACTCCCTAAATACAAAAACAAAAATGTCAATAGTTGTTTAGTTTTATTTTCCTATTATAAGCTCATAGTCAGAAGTATGGTGAAATGGGCAAGAACAAAAGCTCATTACAAATAGAATGATTTGACATAACTGGACAGATGAAATATTGAAATAGTGAAATAATAATGTAAGAAATGGAAAACAAATCGTAAAATGGACAATTAAGTACCCACGTATAATGCCCCATTTCCATAAAGCTATATAAATGGAACAATAGCACCCTATTTCTATGTATGCACAACTACCACTAAACATAAAAAACACATTCAATTCTCAAGACCTTAGTGTGTTTTTTTCAGAGATATTCTTTACCACTAGATATTTGCTTCCTCTAGCTAGACAAAACTCCCTAAGGAGTTTGAAATACGCCTTTGTTTATTTTTGCCCTATCTGTTCTCATGAAGATTAAGCACGTGCATCGACTTTTGTATTTACTTCCATTTCAGCTAGCACAACAGTATATCTTTCTAATAGACTTAAACCCACATTACTTCTACTTTTAGGACCATATTTGGAGTTTGGTATAATGAGGGATACATCAAAAAGTGAGCCTGTTCTGTTTGCCTTATTTAGTGTGCCTTTGGGCATCAATGCACTCTTCATTGGGCTAATGGTACATCTGCCACTTTTTGGTGGATATCCCAGGCCCACCCGGCTACATTAAGTTCCATAATTCTGTAAGGGGAAATCACACATTTGCAGGCCTTATCCTTGAAAAAACTATATATTTCACAGAATTTCAGAACTACCCCCATTGCACCATGCTAAAACTAATGATGCTGTCCTTTCACTACAGGGGCAAAAAAACCTTTGCTGGCACCCCAATAAATTCCCTCCCATTCCGCAAACACAAGTACTGCTTAATTTAGCAGACGTACTTATTGTGCATCCTGGGTGGGAATCACAATGGAAAATCCTTGTGAACAGCCTCAATGTTATGAATTTGTGTGAGTTCACTGGAGCTTACATGTCCAGACTCCCTCCCCTGAGCACTCCACATTTGCCTGCTTTAATTCCATCTCACTCATGCACAAAAGCCAATTAAGTATGTTAATGTTTCTGTACAAAAAACAAAGACTTTCCAAGAAACCCACAGATCAGGAGATCACTAAATTCACTCTATTCTGAAGACGTCTACTTGTGAAGACATTTTTGCCTTTGTGGGGATCCATACAGAGGCCTTGTAGTAGTTCTAGAGAACTATGAGAGCTGTATTGTAATATTCAAGGAGTACTGAATGCAGAACTTTCACACAGGTAGAATTTAGACCAGGTTTCAAATTCTGTATACAGAAAACTAATGCAAAAAGATAGGTTTTTGTGGTAGAAGAGAAACTGGATAGCGAACAGGTAATAATATCGTGGATCAGACTATTATTCTCTAGATCAACGACTAGGGTAAGAAAAGGCCAATTTTTGTCATGCATTCCTGCTGGAAAAGGGCATCTGTGAAGGTATCCCTTGTCAAAATTACTGTTTGTGATGGTAGCTGAACCCTTTGTAATCAAATTTCAAGTGAAAGGAAGAGACACAGGGAAAGAAGGAAAGAATTAACTGCCATTACGCGTCATCTCTTTATATGCATATTACATACTCATATATTTAAAAGACACAGAAACTGGCAGGAAGTATATGATCCAACAGTTTGGCACAGTATGGAGTGTGACCAAATCATTTTTATTCACTATGCAAAAAATCCAACACTGGAACTCCCAGGTTGGGAGTTAACACGGAAACGTAATGAATGCAAGTACTAAGGCATCTTAGTGAGCCATACAGAGGAAAACATGGCTGCAGGAAATGTGAGAGATGATTTAGAGGCATTGAGAGAAAGTGCATCTTTTTGGAAAAAGTTCCCTTAGTCCACATTGGGCAGATTGGCACTGGCTAAATGGTGATGCTACCAAATGGCTGTATTACCTTGCCACAGTGTGAGCTGTGATTTTCTCAACTTTTCTTAAAAGGAACCAGATACGTTTTTGATAGATTTAATTTGGATCCCTGGACATAGTAGTGTAGCAATATGAATACTTAATCTCACCCCAAAGATGAGAGGCCTGGAACCCTTAGACTTTGAGTTTTACTACTTGGCAGCTCAACTTTAGTGAATAGTCAGATGGCTGTTAGAATCCCCAAATGCAGAGAAAATAATGATTGATTGGTAACTAGGTAAATGGTCCATAGAGAGGATGGTATTATTGCATAAAGTGACAGGCTTTCAATGCCTCTCCAATTTAGGTTTGGAACATTCTGTATGGACAGATGTCTGAAGAAGACAGCTACAAAAACAGCTCCCCCTGTTAATCACTGAAATACTCACAAGAAGCAAGCAAAATTAACACTGAGAAGGGAACAATGCTGATGTTCATCAGGTCAATGAACAGTCTTTGGTATTGAGGAGGGAATAAGCTTTCCATATGCAGAGTACTGCAGTCTTGACATATGATGGGGTCTCGATCCAAATTCTTTACTATATTTTACAGGGCCATACAGGTAACAATTAAATTGGATTTGAACTAATTGTGAGCATAGTGTCTGTGTCATCTAGGACATAACATTAGCAAACGTGAGTGTGGACTGGCTCTGGCCTGTGACACCAGGGTCTCTAGAAATGCTTACCTCTAGTTGTTGCAATGCAATTACTTGCACTGGATATACCTCACTCTCAGTTGCATAGGGAAATTGTAATCCACAACAAAGATCCCATGATATATATATATATATATATATATATATATATATATACTGACCACAGTTTTGGGCAACATGTACTTGCTTAAAGCTGTATGCTGTACTTTCTACCTTGACCAATGAAAAGTAACATTTCTGGACTCACCGATGTCAGTGGCCAAATGTTTAATAGCTATACTTTGAAATCTCTTAGGGCACACAGAGCGAAAAAATGGATAGCAGATTTTTTTAAATGGGCACAAAGCTACTCAAACTATTAGTAAATTAATATAATGAGGTTATTCCTCTGTGAATTGAGGTGAGTACACTTGAAAGAAGTAATGGTCAACATTTATGAATTTCAATAACAAGTTGGGCCCCTCCAGAAATTCACTTGATGTGAGTTTGCTTATCAGTGTTAATAATTTGGAGAGACAATCTTTATTCATGAGCCATTGTATGGATGATCATTGACAAATAGCCAAGGAACAGAGAATATACTGCATGAAAATATAATAGGATTTACATAAATATGAATAGAACTGTAACATAGACTATCTTTTGTAGTTATAGAAACAAACGTCTTAAGAAATCTTGCAAGATAAGAAAAATGTATATAGGCCTCATTCAATAAGAAGTCAATTGTCTCTAAAAATAGTAGTGCTGAATAATATAGATAAGGATGCCCGAATGTAACTAATTGCATAAATATTGTGTCATTTGTATTCATATGTTGATTTAATTGTAATCACACAATACCATGGTCAGGAATAACAGATAGTTAATATACAGTAGGTAAAAATGAATATAGCATGTTTCCTTAAAAGAAGAAGTCACCAAAAGTTGTACTATTGGATTTCATAGTTTGTCTCTATGTAAACAATACCCTTTATCTACCTAGATACATCCTATATGATATTGGTTTCCAACATGTCAACATTAAATTCCTTGTTATGTCATCAACCCTAGACAGGACTTAGAAGAGGGGAGAAGGGGGTTCAAAGGGAAGGAAGGAAAACAAGCATGGGGAAGAGAGTGATTGCAGGGCACTTGTTAGACCTGGCATCCTTAGGGTGGTCTTACCTTAGTCTTTTTACCTTTACCTCCTGTTCTGTTGCTGTATTGTTTTGTTGGCCTTAGGACTCTGAGCACTTTACCACTGCTAATCAGTGCTAAAGTGCATGTGCTCCTCCCCTAAAACATGGTAACGTTGGAGTATCCACAACGGGCATATTTAATTTACATATAAGTCCCTTGTAGAGTGGTATACCATATATCCAGGGCCTGTAAGTTAAATGCTACTATTGGGCCTACAGCACTGATTAGGTCACCCCATTAAGTAGGTCTGTGAACATGTCTCAGACCTGCTACTGCACAGTCTGTGTGTGCAGTCTCACTGTCACCCTGACTTGGCCTCTAAAACCTCTTGCCAAGTCCAGAACTCCCATTTTCTTACATATAAGTCACCCCTAGGGTAGGTCCTATGTAACCCATAGGGCAGGGTGCCATTGTAAGCAAAAGGCAGGACACGTACCTTTTTCATGTCTTAGTAATGAAAAACTCCTAAAGTCATTTTTCATTACTGTGAGGCCTGCCCCTCTCATAGACTAGCATTGGGAATTCCTCTCATAGACTAGCATTGAAAATTCCTTAATCTTTAAGCTGTAATTCCTGATCTGAGAGGAGTAGCTGCATCATGTTTAGTACCACTGGAATGGTAACAATAAATCCTATTTACTGGCTAAAGTCGTATTTATTATTACTATTTTAGAAATGCCACTTTTAGAGGTGGACATTTCTCTGCACTTTCTCCCCTGTGTGTCTACAGCCTATCTCCAATACACACCTGGCTTGGGCTAGGTGACAGCTACACTTGTGCATTCCCTTCAGACACCCATCACACAGGATACTCAACTACATTTGCATTCATCTGCATTCTGATGGGTCTTCCAGGGGAGGACGTTGGGAAGGGCTCGCACTTACATTTCAAAGGGTAGTGACTCGAGTCCACACAAAGGGGCTGATTGCCTTCCACTATCAGTCAGGAACCAAGGCTGACCAGAAAAGGGGACCTGTGCACTTCACTTTGTAATTCCTCCTACATCAAAGGCACTTATCAATATAAGTACTAGGTCTCTTGACCCATTAAGACAGACACTTCTGGACTCGAGGAAACCTTGCTGGAGTAAAAACTGCTGTGTGCTCGGATCACCACCCTGCCAGACCTGACCGTCCACAGGAACTGCTGCTCAACACTGTTGTGCTGCCCTGCTGCCTGCTGATCTCTACCCTGCATCTTAAGGACTTCTAACCCCTTCCACAGTTCCTCCAAGGGCTTGCTGACTTGCTCCTGGTTTGATTGAGAGTCACCAAAGGCCTTATCGCCCAGCAAAGATACCACTTTGGTCTCCCCCTCCCCAGCCGCAAGGCTAAGTGCATTGCTTTTTCGGTGATCGGGGCAATGGAGTATTAAACCCCGGGGCCGAGAATGCCATATCATTGCTGAGGAATGAGGCAGGACAAGGGCCACTTCCACCTGTCTATGCAGCTCAGCGATCCAAGTCCGCTCTTCCCGAATCCTCTACTCGAAGTCAGGGAGATTGCCAGACTGCCTCCAAGGCACCCACCGTACCGTGCACTCAGGTGACCCGGAGCAACAATGTCAACTTCATGGACTGATGGAGAGGACTCTAGCCGCCAACCCCACTAGCAGCACTGAGAGCCACATAGCAGCAGGCTCCCATCATGACAGCGCAGGTCCAGTGGGGTAAACCGTAATCTCTTATCGAGAAGCACAGGGGCTCTTCAGTGCTGCAGCCACAGTGCGAGTACCGCCGGACCCCCAGGAGGAGCGGCAAAAGTGTCACAGAGACGACAACGCGACCTGCATCATGGGGGACTGAGGCACCTCAGCAAATTCTGCTGCGCTCTTTACAAGGTACTTACTCTGGGAAGGCTTGATTCCCATACTCAGGCCAATCACAAAACGGCCCCAACAAGCCCTCGCTGCCTTAAGCAGGGGAAAGCATGCACTTGAACAGCAGTACCATAAAGGCTCTGAAAAGAACCCCCTTCTAAATTATACCCTAACTGAAGACAAGTTGATAAGTGAATGTCTATTGGATTTTGATCGTTTTGGTCGTGATTTGATGCTGATTAAGAATTTCTATTTTTTACATGCCCCTGTATGAAGTCTTTTTCTTCTGTTGTCTTTTCCCTGTAATTATTACCTGAGTGTTACACAAATACTTTACACATTGCCTCTTTATTTAGCCTGACTGCACTGTGCCAAGCTACCAGTGGGTGAGCACAGGTTATCTCCAGCTTGTTACTTACCCTGACTAGAGTGTTGGGTTCTTCCTGGCTTAATTGTATACCCTAGCCAACCAGAAACCCCATTTCTAACAGCATGGGTACTGACCTTAGCCAACCCTTGTAACATCTTGATGCAATACTCCTTGTCCATGTTATTCTAGCCTAAACTGATTTGGTGTCAACATGTTGTAGGCCACGTCGGAAAAAAACAGTTAAGACCAATACTCTTCCATCTGTGTGTCCAGTGATATGATAAATCAGCCCACATTGCCTCACTTCTCGAAAACATCCAAGAACGATTTATGTACTATAAGTATAACATCTACTCACTTTGATGCTAGCATGGAAAATTGCTGAAGAAATAGCACACTTTAGGATCTCTTTTTGAATACACAAAGATGCACAAACATCTTTCCCTTTTTTGACAATGTAATATTCTACAGCCGACTCAACTCAATGTATGCTCAACTAATTCAGAGTAGACCGAATAGATTTCACAAATACACATTTAGGAAAATGCTTATGTTTTTAATGCACATTTCAACTGTGTCACTGCTGTGTTGCTTGTATTCTGCAAGACAGTGAACTGAAAATGAAAGAAAGGAGTCTGGATCTGGTTTCCAGACTTTTGTGGGTAGATAGTGTTTTTGAAGCCAGGGACTGAAGAACATTAGTCCTATTTTCGTGGTCTGTTTACTTACCCTTCTCCCGCGAACTCCCTTGTGTCCTTTGTCTCCATTGACACCAACCTCACCATCGTCTCCCTATTAATAGTATCAGAAGAAGAAATTCAGAATAAGCATCACTGCAAACCAAGTAGAGTCAGTGCAATGAGTAGCAATGAGTATCACAAAACCAACTGGAGAGTGGGTCGGTTACCTGCATTCCAGGGTATCCTGGAAACCCTTGATGCCCCTGAGATAGAGAAAGAGGAAAGAGGAAAGATACACATTATTTATGTTATGAATGCCATGTGACCCTGACTATTTTATCAGGAAGAGCAATATAAAAACTTATAGGGCCCATATCTGGTCCTTTAGAGATACTGAGAAGAGACAATGTGAGCTATTACATTTCCGGAGGAAGACTGAGACCATATTTACAATTTTTTGCAATTCTAAATACAGTGGGCTTGCACTACACATATTTAACATTTTGCATAAAAATTGGGAAATAATTGCCACAAAAAAATGTTGTGCTTGTAATTGCACCAATTCCATGCTCTTTTTCATCACCAGCATTTAGCTTTTTGTACCAATCAAGAAATGACATATGCTGTAGATTTCACTTTTCTTAAATCTTGCTTTGATTGACTGCATTTCCTCCACATTCAAAGAATTTCACAAAATCCCAATGCCCAATCATGATCTCTGGTAGCCCAGTCAACACCTGCAACAGTGACATTGCCTAGCTCCAAACCAAGTGCAAGAGGGGGAGGTCTAAAAGGAAAACCTGCTAATGCTGTGCACAGAGGATCTGGAACACCATCTCTATATAAATCCAACAAGCTATGAGAATTTGATGCACTAGAAAACATTAAATTGAAACTTACACATGTTAAGTAGCCACATTTTCAGAACAGCCCTACAAATAGATAGGTAGCTATATAGGCTGATCTCAAATATGAGTGAATTCTGTTGGGCAAGCAAGAGGTCATATGGTATCTCAGCGTTGCAAAGGTGACCAAGATGTGAAGAATAACATATAATCACTGGCATCAGATATGATTTCTGAGGCATTAAAAGACTCTGTAATTCCATTTTATTTTAAACCACACATTAACAATATGCTCTAAAAACAGCACCTCCTGTTTGAGATTTACTTAATGCATCAATAGAATGCTGTGGCAGATTATAATGCTATATGGAGCCAGGTTTGAATTAAATACAATAACAATAACGAAACAAAATTTTAGACACTCTACTTTCCATTGACAAAAGAGAATACCTAATGATTTGGCCTCACCTGGTCTCCTTTTCGTCCCACTGAACCATAACCATCTTGGCCATCAATTCCCTGTGAAAATATTACATGTTTAGTACATGTTTAAGTTAAACAGGTCACAAAAGAACATTAACACAATGAGTTGTCATGGCCTTCTTAGCGACCTAATAGTTTGGCACTCAAAAGAGTAAAGTCAGTTTTAAAAACCTCCAAACCTATCCCTTGTTTATTCAGGGAAAATGATGTTCCCTTTGCCTTTCATGTCCACCCGTGCAACTAACTCTGTAGCTTTCCTCCAACAAAGTGGTCACTTTCCGTACATCCATTCCAATCCACCACATAGGGGGTCATTTTGATTTTGGCGGGATGCCCCGCCGCCAACCATGCCGGCGGTCAATGGAAGACCGCCAGTGGCGGCGGCTGGCATTCCGCCAAATAATGACGCATGGACCCTCACCGCCATTGATGGCGGTGAGGGCCACCATGCGCCATGCTGGTGGTTTGGATGCTGCTCCACCCTCACTGCCACATCAATCCAGACACCACCATGCCTATGATGATGCAGTCATACACGTGGCGGTGTATGGAGAGGCGGCGATGGTGGCGGTGCAGCATCCAGGGAGCCTGTTCCCTCCCAGAGCAGCGCAATGGAAGAGGTTAGTGCTGTCTGAGAGGGAAGGGGGAGGGGGCATGTGTGGGAGTGTGTCAGTGCATGGGATGTGCATGAGTGTATGTGTGAGGGGGGATGTGTGTCCGAGTGTACGTATGCGTGTGTGCATGTAGGTGAATGGGTGAATGAGGATGTGGGGGTTTGGGGTTTGGAGGGGACCTGTATGTAGGGGTAGGGGTGGGGGATGGTGAGGGTCGAGCTGGAGGGCCTACATGTGGTTTTGGGGGTGGAGAGTTGGGGGGGTTGGTTTTCAGGGTTTGTGGGTGGGGGCGGATCTAGGGATTTGGGGGTGGGTGCGTGTAGTGGCAAGGAGGGGTGGCTGGGGTGTCACATACAGGTGACAGGAATGAGTATTCCTGTCACCCATATGCTTTCCGCATATCCCTGGTGGAAATGGGATCATAATCCCACTGCCGGTCCGGCCTCCACCACCGGTCGAATGTGCATACAGTCGCCCGCCGGTTGATTCTGGCCTGGCGGTGGGTGGTAGTGAACTGGCTGCTTTGCAGTTCACTACTGTGTTCAGTATATAACCGCCGTTGGCGGTAATGACTGCCACCGCCGGCGTGGTGGTCCAGACCGCCATGTTCATAATGACTGCCATAGTGTCTAGTATAACCGTCTTACATTGAGACTGCATCAACAATTCACTCAGAATATAGCATGTTTATGCACATGTAGTACTTTTGTTGGTACTATTTTATTAGTATCTGTTGCCACCCGTCCCTCCCTGAAATTCAACAGCAAACCATTGATCTTTGATATTGGCCATTTTCAATGCCTCCCTTGTATGTACTGTCTTAGTAAACACCCAGCATAATTATATTTGTTCAAGTTGGCTTAGCATAAAGGAACCCATCAGATGATGTTATACAGTTCCTACTGAGATAATAGAACTGCATATTAAGATGTCGGAGCTTCAGAATGTAGGGGACTGAGTCCTTCCACACCATCAGAGAATGTCTGCCCAATTCCTAGCTAGCTCATAGTGTCTCATCCTGAACCCTAACCTTATTGGCGTGGAAGGTGATTAGGGCAACCTAAACATGACACTCTGACTCCCAAGGAAGTCATGGAAACAAATCTCACCCTTTTGTTGTATTACTCATGGATACCCAGGCAAGAACACAAGAGAGATACAAGATAAGTTTTTAATACATTGAAACAATCGTAATCTTGCATAAAGAGATGAGCTGCAATTATTAAGCAGATGAAACAGAGCAATGTTACCAGCATTATGAACACAGTAAAGCTAATAAACAATCCAACCATGGTAAGAGTTCTAGAGGTCCCTATCTAACCCAAAGACTATACAGAGAGCATAGCAGGTGTACCCTTGTGCCTTGCCAATCTACAGGAATAAGCCGTAGCCCCATACCTACAACCTGCATCAGGAGTCAGCTTGTAGTGTGGATGTCAATCCACTCGGGAACCTGGATGTTGATTACAGCATCTGTCCCAGGATGGTCGCGGTCGGAATGCCCCTCTGCCCCTTACAGGTCAGTGTACCATTTATTAATTAAAACTCACACTTTGTTATAAGCAGAGCTCTGATGCAATGCGATGTCTAGATGTTAGAAGCTGGCTCCTGAACAGGCAATGCAGGCACTAGGATATTGTGTACTCTGTTCCTAGGCTTGAACAGAATTCACTGAATATATGTTGAGAAAAGGCTACCTAAAACAAGAGGTACACTATGGCCCACATTTATGAAAAAGGGTTCACAATTGCGCTAAAGCAATTGTGCTTAATTGTTCCTAATGCAAGCTAACGCCATTCTTGAACGCCATCCGTGCGCCATATTTATAAAATGATGCAAGATAGTGCTAAGGAATGACTAGCGTCTCAAAAAATTATTCTAGCCAGTGAGGGATGGTGTTAGGGGAAATGGCACTAGTGGGTCAAAAATGACGGTAGGCTGACTAGCAGCACAAATCTGCCGTTAGTCAGCCGAGCGTCATTTTTGAATGCACAAGCAGCCAAATAATGACTGTTGTCTAAGTTTAGACAGGAGTCTTTACAACTACCCCTATGCCCACCATAGGAGACCAGTGTCCCATGGGCAAGCTCTACAAACCCAGTGCCAGGCAGGGGACCCCATGTAAGGGGCCCCCAATGGCACACCACACTGATGCACATACACTTACCTGCAACTTACCTGGATGGGCTCCCTCCTCCTGTAGCGTCCCTGTGATGTGGGAAGTGGTGAAGCTGGGGGTTGGGGTGGGCATCTTTGTGCCCATTCCATGGTACTTCCCAATGGAAATGGGCCTACCTGCACATTAACGTCTAGTCTGACCATGGGTTAAATAATGGCACTAAGTGGGCTTAGCGCCATTATTTAGGTCCACCTCCCACTTGCGCGTCGTTTCAGCGTCAAGTGTTAAATATGGAGCTGGGGGGCTAGTGTAATTTTTTGGAAGGGAACACCTACCTTGCATCTAATTAACAAAAGGTGGGTTGGCACTTCCTAAAAATATCGCTAACTCCAAAATTTTGACGCTAGACTGGTCTAGCGTCAAAATCTAAATATGGAGTTAAGTTAGCGCCCATATTCCTAGAATAATGTCATGCAAGCAAAAGCGTGTAAAATGTCACAGCTAAAAGCAATGCAGCTTAAAATGTGTAAAATGTAAAATCTAAATTGAAGCTAAAAACGAGAACCAACGTGGGTCCAAGAGGGCCACACTACAGTGATGGAGTAACACACTTCACAGAACCTGCCATATTTTACTCTACTCCCTTATCCATTCCACCGCTCTTCTTGTATATCTCTTCTGCGAGTGCCCAACCCTACATGTCTTCCAGCCACTTCACCACTTGGTATGGTTTGCTTGTAGTTGATACATAGTGAAGCAACCTTTAGCAATAACCAGTCCCAATACTGCAACTTTGTACCTGCTTTTTCTGATTTTCTTAGAAAAGGGAACAGTCCTAGCAAACACTCTCACAAGATCAATGCCAACTGTCTCCCCACTACTGACTGTACTTATGCTCTCCCTTCTCCCTGGCATTTCTAGATTACAGTACACACCTGTGGCATATGTAGATAACCATTCTCTGTCTCCACACTAGGACAGGCATCAGCTTTGCATACGTCTTAGTCACTCTTTTGGGGGTAGAGTAGGCCTAGTGCTCATAAATGACCTGCACCAATTTCTTGTATTGCAAGATCCACGTTTTCTGAGTAGATATGCTCTTACCTGTGTTTGGCAAGCTCTGTTACATATGTTGCTGGATATCGATGAAATATCCTTTTTGTCATTTTGAAGGGTTTTTATATAGTTCTGATATCACCCCACCTTTTGTACGAACAATCTCTCGAGCATGTATGTCTCTGCAGGATCCTCTGGAGAGAGCTTTCATTTAATCTCCGATTAGAAGTAGGAATGTTCCATTGTTAAATAGTCTTGGTTTCATACAATTTCTGGTCTTTCTTTTGCAATTGCCATTCTTCATGAATATAAATTGATCCACTGGATATGGAAGATACATGAGGTAAGAACTTTAGTTTTTGATAGGTCCTTGAGCTGTACAGATCTTGTTGAGTTACTCCCTGACCTGCTAGCCCTCTCTGGTCATCCTGCTACTTTTAACTTAGTGCTATCGAGCTCTGGACCGAGTTGGCTCCTGTGTTGCCAAGTTAACAGCACTAGGTGACACTGACTTTGTATGCAGCACATTCCATAGTGCTGGTGACTCAAATGTATTGTGCAAATGACTTTGTATTTTTATTACGCCCTGCTAGCTTCAAACCTAGAAATATTTGGCTATCTTGGTGTAACAAACACGGAAAGAAAATAGACCCAGGCACCAAATTAAAAGCGGCTTCGCTAGTAAATAAGATAAAAGTGGCAAATAGAGGCCATTTTGAACTTATTTAGACATGCTTTCTAGTGTTTTGCATGGTATGGGAGGCTGCATGCATTTGTGCTTGCAGTAGGCAATGTTTGTGGTAATATCAGTGAAAACTGACCCACCAGAAATTAAAAAGGATGCACAAACAGAGAAACAAACAGCCTACACCCTGACCTGTAAGGCCAGCCCTTCTGGCACTACCAGTTTGCCCTATATGCTAGTCCAACCCTGGCCAAAATTAGCAATAGATGTGTTAAGGCTTATGTTACACTCAGGGTTGGACTATGACAAAAAATAGAACCCCCCGTTAGCGAATTAGATACTTTAAAAAAGTAAGTGCAAATTTGGGCAGTTCTGGGCCTGTAAAGACACGCTACATAGGATTTTTGGCAAGGTCTGGTAGACTACATGTATTTGTGCTTGCTGTAGCAGTTTGAGATAATGTCAGAGAAATCCACAGTACAAACCAGACTATAAACTGACCTACCAATAACCAGAAAAGAATGGCCCACACACTGATCTGTCAGACCAGCCCTCCTGCCAGTCCCAACCTGGTTACACTTGGTGTTTTCCTGAGGTTTATTTTGGCACACCCAGTTTATGCCTCTCCCTCTCTTTCTTTCGACTTTCATTCTGGTCTTTCTCACCTAATTGCTTTACCTGCTGTCCCTAACTGCACTTGTCAGGTCATTTGGAGTCAGATTTTTGTACCATCATGGTGATACCTGAATGATCATAAGGTTTGAGCAGCATTTTCAGCAACACCACTGCACACTCTGGTGGTAGTTCTGAAGTCACACAACGATGGATGGGTGAAACCTTTTAAACTGAATTTAGACAAAGACAAACTGTCTAGTCATCAGTCATCTCCTCCTCTCCTTAGATGTCCTGCCCTTTCTCTGTCATGTATTGGTTAATTGGTTTGTCCAATCTCTAAGACTCAAAGGGCCAGATGAATGAAAATGCAATTTGCATTTCCTAAATATCCGCTTCTAGAAATCGCTATTTAGGAAATGGAATGTATGACATTTCTGATTTCCAAATAGCAATTCCTACGGATTAGAAATCGCTATTAGGAACTTGCAATTAGGAAATCCCATGCCATTTGTTCCAATGGGCAGGTTTAGCATTTCTAAAGTAAGAATTTCCTATGGAAATGCTAAAGTAGGATGGCTATCAATCATTAGGGGTTTGTAAAGCATGGCATCTCACCCTGGGGGGTATCCAGGCACTGAGGGTTGTTGATGCGAGCTGATAGCCTCTCGTTAAAGAGCCATGTCTTTAGCTCCCACCTGAAGTCTAGGAGGGTGTGAGTGGGGGGAGGTCGTTCCAGATCTTGGTGACAAGGTAGGAGAAGGATTGTCAACTGTAGCGACTGGTGCAAACTCTTGAGACTTGATCGAGGGCACGGGTAATAGAACGGAGCTCCCTGGTGGGCCAGTGGAAGGAGAGTCTGTGGTTGATGAGACTGCATCCGACATTGTGGAGGGCTTTATACACAAGGGTGAGAAATGTGAATTTGCAACTCCTGTGAACGGACAGCCAATGGAGACCTCTGAGGTGGGGGGTTACGCTATCCCACAGCGTTTGTTTTGCTTTGCTTTTGCCGCCCTAAGTGCGCCGGGTATGCCCAGACGTGGGTCCCGGGCTCACTGTGCCACTGGATTCAAGCTAGCCTGGCTGATGAGGGGTGAAACCCCGAAACCGGTCCCAGGATGCTTGTTTCCGGTCCAGGGAGAACCTGGCCTGGCAGTTCGGGCTGGACTGTTCCCATGAGGAACAGGGTCAAGACTGATTTGCATATGGCTGGGTTCAAACTGGGGTGGCATGGTGAGCAAAATATTGGATGGATTAAACCCAGATCTGTGACTGGGGGTGAATGTTTGATTGGTTCCGCATTCCGTCCATCCAGTTACGCTATCCCACAGCGTTTGTTTTGCTTTGCTTTTGACGCCCTAAGTGTGCCGGGTATGCCCAGACGTGGGTCCCGGGCTCACTGTGCCACTGGATTCAAGCTAGCCTGGCTGATGAGGGGTGAAACCCCGAAACCGGTCCCAGGATGCTTGTTTCCGGTCCAGGGAGAACCTGGCCTGGCAGTTCGGGCTGGACTGTTCCCATGAGGAACAGGGTCAAGACTGATTTGCATATGGCTGGGTTCAAACTGGGGTGGCATGGTGAGCAAAATAATGGATGGATTAAACCCAGATCTGTGACTAGGGGTGAATGTTTGATTGGTTCCGCATTCCGTCCATCCAGTTACGCTATCCCACAGCGTTTGTTTTGCTTTGCTTTTGCCGCCCCGAAACCGGTCCCAGGATGCTTGTTTCCGGTCCAGGGAAAACCTGGCCTGGCAGTTCGGGCTGGACTGTTCCCATGAGGAACAGGGTCAAGACTGATTTGCATATGGCTGGGTTCAAACTGGGGTGGCATGGTGAGCAAAATAATGGATGGATTAAACCCAGATCTGTGACTGGGGGTGAATGTTTGATTGGTTCCGCATTCCGTCCATCCAGTTACGCTTTTCCACAGCGTTTGTTTTGCTTTGGTCTCCTGGGAAGGTCCAAGACTAGTCTCGCCTATCATACTCAATGGTTTGGAGGCGATGGAGGAGCTGGATGGGCAGTCCGACGTAAAGAGCGTTTCGTTAGTCCTGTCTGTTGCAGATGATGGCTTGGGTTACCGTCTTTTTGGATTCAGTGTTAATCCATCAGAATATCTTCAGTGGCATGCAAGGTTATGGAAGCAGGAGGAGGCCACTGTGTTTATCTGTAATTGGAAGGTGAGTTTGTTGTTGACGATGATGCCGAGATTGCGAGTGTGGTCAGTTGGGGTCGAGGGTTGTCCGAGCTTGGAGGGCCACCAGGAGTTGTCCCAGGGGGCTATGTTGTTTCTGAAAATTATCACCTCAGTCTTATCCGTGTTCAGCTTTAAGCAGTTGGGTCTCATCCATTCAGCGATGTGGGTCATGGCGTTGCTGAAGTTAGCTCTAGGGGTGGCATGGTCTTCGGAGAAGGAGAGTATGAGTTGAGTGTTGTCGCATATGAGATGATGTTGAGATTTTGGCAATTAAAAATCTCGGCCAACTGCATCATGTATGCGTTGAAAAGGGTGGGGCTCAGAGAGGACCCCTGGGAGACACCGCAAATGATGCTCTTTGGTTCTGAGGCTAAAGGTGGGAGGTAGACTCTCTGGGTGCATCCTGTGAGAAAGGCGTGGATCCATTTGAGGGCGTTGCTTCAGATCCTGTCATGGTGGAGTCTGGAGGTGAGGGTGTAATGGGAGATGGTGTTGAACGCAGCAGAAAGATTTAGGAGGATAAGGGCAGGTCTCGAGGAGGGACCTGATGTCGTACACTGCGGTGATCAGGGCTGTCTCAGTGCTGTGGTTGGTGAGGAAACTGCATTGGGAGATGTATAGTAGATTGTGTCTTTCCAGGTGTTCTGAGAGATGGTGGTTCATGGCTCTTTCCAGAATCTTAGCTGGGAAGGCAAGCAGTGATATACGGTGGTAATTTTTGAGTTCACTGGGGTCAGCAAATGTTTTTTTCAAGAGCGGCTATGTTTCGGGGATGGCAGCGGTCCTGATGGAGGTATTGAGGATGGGAGCGAAGATGCTGCTGATTTCCCTCTGGCCCACGTTGAACATGCAGTGGGGGCAAGGGTCGTTGGATGAGCCGGAGTGGGTCAAACTCATGGGGGGTGCTGTTTCCTGGATAGATAGAGGCTTCCAGACAGTGATTAGATGGCTGGTGGTGTCGCCAGAAGGTGGTCGATGCTAATGGGTTGGGGGTAAAAGTTGCTGTAGATGGCTTTGATTTTGTAATGGAAGTAGTCGGTTAGTGTGTCACAGATGGTCTGGGAGGGTTGGATTGTGTTTACGGTGGCTGCTGGGAAGGATAACGCTTTGACGATCTTGAAAAGTTCCTTTGAGCGGTTGATACTTTCCTTGATGCAGCTGAGTAGGGCAACCTTTTTTGATTCTCTGAGGTGGCGATGGTATATGTTCAGTGCTCCTTTGAAGGTAGTGGCGTCTGCTTGGTTTCTGTTGATGCACCATCGTCTGTCTAGCCCTCTTCATTCGCATGCAGAGTTCAGGGGTAAACCACCTTGAGTGCCTGCTGGATCTTCTGAAGGTGGAGTACCCCTGTAGGGGTGACTTTGTTGGACCCGTTGAGGAGCCATTCGGATAGATTGCGGGTGTCTCACTCGAGGTTGCAGTAGAGGGTGGCTTTGCTGAAGTTGAGGGCAGTGGATCATTAGGTCTCCATGATTGTTTCCCCATCTGTGGAGGAGGGAGGTCAGGGAGTAGTGGAAGGCTCTGATCTGCTCATTATGGAGCAATATGTGATGTGGAGATCGCTCCATGTGATCTCTGTTGTGTGGGAGAACCTAATTCTGTTGCTGGCTGTAAAGATGGGATCCAGAGTGTGTCCTGCGGTATGTGGGGCTGGTGACTAGCTGTTTGAGTCCAATGTTGTTTAAGTTGTCCAGGAGGTTGGTGGAGTTGTTGTTGGGGTCGGCTATGTGGAATCTGAGATCCCCTAAAAACATGCAGTGTGTCGAGTTGATGGCCAGGAGGATGATGAAATCAATGATGGCCTTGCATATGACAGAAGCCCACTGTGATGCACCCCAAAAATAGTAGTGCACATGTAGAGGACACATATGCCCTGGGGGCATATGTGCGCTCTATCGCATATAAAAAAAGCTTTGTTGGGTGTTTTTTTTAAATTGCACATTGTTACCATTGCGTCCATGGTTATTGCATTTCGTAAATGCCCAATTCGAATTTAGGAAATGTTTTGTACATGAGCATAGGAATCACAAATAAGTAATCCCTATTCGCAATTTCCTATTTAGGGGTTTGCAAATTATGATTTTTACTTGGTATCACAATTTACGACTGCTTAAAGGGCTTCGCACATCTGAAAACCCATTTATCATGTTGTAATGGCCTGAAATAGCAATTCGGTCTGTTAAGAAATGCTAAATGACTTCCTACATCTGGCCCAAACTCTTGTGTTTGTCCTTTATCTCTCACTCAATGAGCAAATAAAACTAGTTTTCACCTGCTGCTGTACAATACTGCCTATTTCAACCTCAATTTGATTATTGAACCTTCTAAATTTTTGGCTACCTTCATTAGTGCTTCAACGAAGTCCCTGTATCCAGAACTTCACTTTCAGTTTATAAATTGAGGAAATGAACTATGTTTAATATACATGTTATATACTGCACTGGTGTCTCATTCCTCAAAATATCCTTTTAAAGGTCCTTTGTGATATATATATCAAGCCTTTTAACTTACTGGTTGTCTTTACAATACATCTTCATAGCCTTCCTGCCACCTAGATCTCTTTGTTCAGGCTCTAATCTGCCTTAAACGTGATTTGCTTTCTGCAGTAGGTGGGCTCTCAGGGCTACTGGGCCTGTGCTCTGGGACTTTCTTGCTTTTGACCATCTTGCGCTTTGTAAAAACTTGACCATTTCCTACTTTATTCTTTATAAATCCCTATCACTTACAAATCATTATAATCCACTTAACTTATTTGGTATCAGTCAGATATTAGAGGAGCATTCCCTGCCTTCTATTCGGAATTAGTGTAGGGGTCACCTATTTCTGTTAGAGCCTATTGACTGATGTCATGGTTCTCTCCTTACTTAATAGACTTGGTCTATCTTGCAAATGATCTTTTAGTATAGCTGTTAGACTGAAAAATCATTCAACTTGTGATAGAGAGCTGACAATTGGGACAGACATTCTTCTTTGTAATAGTAAAGACCCCAAGTGAATATCGCCTATGACGTCATATAGTCCAACTGAAATCCAAGATGGCTGACTGCTATAAAAAAATCATTTTAAATCTTCCGATTTGCGTCAACTTCGGCACAAAAGTTCATGTGTACACAACAGTGCATGTCATGTGCATGTCCACATTAGGTCTAGGCTGTGAGGTCATAAATATAAATCCAAAATATCTGGCAAAATCATGTAGACGATTTTAAAATTCAAATCTGTTATAGAGTTGGCATAAATATTCATACTTATTGACATGCATCAACATTTATTACTATGTATTATATATCACTATGTCCCTTTCTTTTGTTTTCTGCTTCAATTTGTGTTCTGTAATGCCTAGAAAATGAGTAGCATGTCAAAACAACACCTTATTGCAACACTGACAACCAGTGGTGAAGGTGTCCAGCACAATGATATTGTTGCAACAAACTGGTCCATCTGTGTTCTTTGCCAGGAAAGTACTTCAGAAAGAATTATTAGCTCAGCAAACACTACACACAAACATTATGGATCTGAATATAGTATTTTAGACCATAACCTGAATAAATTTAAGAATCAGAATGTGTACCTACGAATATTGAACTAGAATGGCTTAATAATGCTTCTGGTATTGAGCAGACATTAAGGGCTAACAATGCAGTGTGTCATAAGTCATGTTTCAGGAAGTGCAGAAATCTAAAGCTGCAAAAGGCTCAGAAAAGAAAACATTGTGATGTGGATCTATGTGGTAGCCCAGTTAACACTTGTTCAGAAGTTTCAGTTCCAAATAAAATTCCTGGAAGAAAAGCATGTTTTTTGCAAAGACTCAGATACATCTGTAAAGCATAAAGCAAAAATAGATGATGTGGATACTAATGTTTGTCAGTGTGCCAAGTTAGTTCAAGATACAGCACTCATTGCAAAATTGGCTGGGTGACATGCACGCACAGGATTCTGAATACCATCATAAATATTTATTTGGACTATAACAGAGCACGCAGTGCACGAAAGAATAAAAACGAATCACCTGATGAGACCACAGCAGAAGGAATAGCTCTAGCTAAATGTGTTTCTTATCTGAAAGATTCGCGAGTGAGAGATGTTTAACCAATTTTCAAACTCTGTGATTTACTAACCCTTTACACAAGCAGAGTAAAGCAGCTCAATTCCACTCCAGGTAAAGTTAACTCGACAAGACTAAAAAAGAAAATTCTCAGAAATACAAGAGGTTTGAAGGCATACAATGAAAAAAAGAGATGTCCTGCTTTAAAAAATGCTATAGGATCCACATTGGTTTTTGCCTGTGACAAGTCAGATTCTGACACCCTAAATATTGCTAATGCAGCAAACTTTAGCAGGGACCTGATGCGGAAATCTGAAAACTTCAATGGAATATTTGGGGATAATTGTAGAAACCGATCAGTTCCTGAATCCCTTCTTGCCCTTGGTAAAATGTACATGATGGATCCGACATGAGAGATCAGTAGTCCTGTGAAACAGCCTCTACCAATATAGCATTGTCTATTTCCAAATTACTGATGTTTAACAGCGTGAAGAATTCAAGAACAGGCTCTTCTTCAGTTCCTAGACATATTAGCAACAAATAAACTCCTTTTTTCATATACATTGCTCTTTCAATACACAGTCAAATGAGAAATCGAGAACGTGTAGACAATTTCCATAAACTAGGTATTTGTATTTCATATGATAGGGTTTTGCAAATAGCTGCTGACTTAGAAAATAGCATTTGCGCATTGTATGAGAGTGAACAAGTTGTGTGGAAGTTGGCTCTGTATATACTATTTCAAAGTAAGAAATAGTGTGCACAGAGTCCAAGGGTTCCCCTTAGAGGTAAGATCGTGGCAAAAGTAGATAATTCTAATGCTCTATTTTGTGGTAGTGTGGTCGATCAGTAGGCTTATCAGAGGGTAGTGTTAAGCATTTGTTGTACACACGCAGGCAATAAATGAGGAACACACACTCAAAGACTTACTCCAGGCCAATAGCTTTTTCTATTGAAAAATATATTTTCTTAGTTTATTTTAGGAACCATATGTTCAGGATTTACATTAAACACTTTAAATGTAAGGTACTTCACTTAGATACTTTTGGAACTTTGAATAAAAGCAGTATCATATACAGTCTTTGTAAAAATGGCAATAAGCTATTTTCAAAGTGGACACAGTGCAAAAATCAACAGTTCCTGGGGGAGGTAAGTGAAGGTTAGATTAGGAGGTAATTAAAACACTTACAAGTCTCAGTTCTGGGGCATAGGCAGCCCACCGTTGGGGGTTCAAGGCAACCACAAAGTTACCACACCAGCAGCTCAGGGCCGGTCAGGTGCAGAGGTCAAAGAGGTTCTCAAAACACATAGGTGCCTACGGAGAACAGGGGTGCTCTGGTTACAGTCTACCAGCAGGTAAGTACCTGCGTCCTCGGAGGGGCAGACCAGGGGGGGTTTTGTAGAGCACTGGGGGGGACACAAGTAGGCACACAAAACACACCCTCAGCGGCACAGGGGAGGCCGGGTGCAGTGTGCAAAGCAGGCGTCGGGTTTTAGGTAGGAATCAATAGAGGGACCCGGGGGTCACTCTAGCGGAGCAGGCAGGCACAGGGGGGGCTTCTCAGGACAGCCACCACCTGCGCTAGGCAGAGGGTCGCCTGGGGGTCACTCCTGCATGGAAGTTCGGTTCCTTCAGGTCCTGGGGGCTACGAGTGAAGTGCTGGTTCCAGGCGTCGGGTCCCTTGTTACAGGCAGTCGTGGTCAGGGGGAGCATCTGGATTCTATCTGCAGGCGTCGCTGTGGGGGTTCAGGGGGGTCGTCTCTGGTTACTCACGGGCTCCCAGTCCCCGGGGAGTCCTCCCTGAGGTGTTTGTTCTCTGGATCTCGAGCCGGGGGCGTCGGGTGCAGAGTGTGAAGTCTCACGCTTCCGGCGGGAAACGCGCAGTCTTTGAAAGTTGCTTCTTTGTTGCAAAGAAGTAGCTGGTCTTGAACAGGGCCGCTGTTCACTGGAGTTTCTTGGTCCTTTAGTCCAGGGCAGTCCTCTGAGGCTTCAGAGGTCGCTGGTCCCTGTCGGATGCGTCGCTGGAGCAGGTTTTCGAAGTTGGAGGCAGGCCGGTAGGGCTGGGGCCAAAGCAGTTGTCGTTTTCCTCCTTCTCTGCAGGCTTGTAGGTCAGCAGTCCTTCTTGTTTCTTCAGGTTGCAGGAATCTGATTTCCTGGGATCTGGGGTGCCCATAAATACTGGATTTAGGGGGGTGTTTAGGTCTGGGAGGGCAGTAGCCAATGGCTACTGTCCTTGAGGGTGGCTACACCCTCTTTGTACCTCCTACCTGTGGGGAGGGGGGCACATCCCTAATCCTATTGGGGGAATCCTACAAACTCAAGATGGAGGATTTCTCAAGGCATGATCAATTCCTTCTAGTTAATCGTAGTAGGGAAAAGTCAATAAAAATTCAAATCTTCCAGTACTGTATACAGACATCGAACCAGCTTCAATGAACACTACAGATTATCATATTTTAGCTGGAGTAACTGATCGCCAAAATGATCTAATTGAGGCTGCTATTACCTATGAATATAAATGGCTTGAAAGAGTGATGTAAAATGTTGAGAGTTTAAATATTTCTTCTGTTGAAAGCATATCTTGGGCAGTATATCATGCGTCATTGCTATAACCTATCAATAGACCACTGTCAACTACTACATTGTTGCTGCTGTTCACAGAAAGTGTTCATTCTTAATCCATGGTCTTGCATTGCATGAAAGTCATTAAAGAGGCTGCACATTATTTCAATCCAGGACAAACACCCACTATTTCAGTGGAGCAACCTCTCTTCGCCCCACCCAAACAAATTCAATGGGATGTACGGCATCTACAGGGTGAAGGTCAATATGTTCTGATGATGATGGAACTTCATATTGAAATGACTTTCAATAAAGGACTTGGAGACTGCCTTTCGAACAGTGGATGGACCAGTATGTTAGTGTGAGCTGACACCACTACTTTAGGAAAAGCTGATGCTATATTGACAGTTTCCCACTTAACCCACACACGTCATGCTCATCAAATTACTGTTGCTGTGCTGTAAATATTACAGAGAAAGACTTATAAAAGTTATCTTGAATCTACACAGTCCCATGAAGAAATAAGGGATTTTTCTAACTGGATTGAGTGAAAGTCGAACGTGCACCCACACTCCCAGTTTTGGGCAATTGCTATGGCTCTGCAGGTACTTGCTCTTGAGCTTGTTCATTCAATCAGAGAGGGTAACTTTGATTTGTATGTACAGGTTCTTGTTAAGATGGCTCCATGGATGTTTGCTACAAATCATAGTCATTATTCTCAATGGCTGTCTGTCCACATTCACGACACGGCAAGAGTATCAGAAGCCACCCGCACATTCACTCAGTGTTTTGTAAAGGAAAGTTTGTTGTCAACAAAAGCAGCTGTGCATTCTCATCAATTGCTCTAGATCAAAATCATGAGCAGGAAAATGCTGTAATCAAGAACGATGGAGGTGCTGTAGGTCTGACAGAAAATCTAGGAGCTCTCAGAAGATGGATATCTTTGCCAGAGATTTCTAGAGTTGTAAATAAATCAGAACAAATATTTGTGAATGCTAAAAAAACAACCTTTGCCACCATGAACAAATACCTAGTGTACAAAAATATTTCACAAAAGATGTAAAATCTCTACCGTACAACAGTGATCTACTCAGTCTGGACAACAATGTTATGCCTGCTACAAGCATCATGTCAGTGAAAACAGCTCATGAAATAGGTAGATCGAAATATAACTCCTATTTTCATGAGGTGTTATAAACTTGTTGAAAGCCCATAACAGATACAATCCAAAGTACCACACATTAATTACTTAGTACCAGCCTGCAGAAAACTTCTGAGTCCAAAGACAAACTATCCCCGTTAAAAAGTAATTACAATCTGTTTGCTAGATTATACGTCGGGTATCAGGCAAGAAATGGTAAATTGGAAGAATATTTCAAGCTTGAAAATCAGTCTTTTTTGCCATCTACATCTGTGAATAGAAAAATCAGAAAGGACAGAAGTCACAGCTATTGGACTGCATTGCTGGAAGTAAAACCCTACACAACACTGTTCCATAGGTTGATGTAAATATATTAGATGGTGCAGCTATAATAATTATGCTACCTCCTAAGTCTTGTAAAACATTTGATGATTATGCTTCAACAGTTTTTATACCATACATAGAAACCCGAGCAAGGAACATGAAACAATTGGATCTTGTGTGGTGTATATATATATATATATATATATATCACTGGAAGCATCAAGGAAAGTGTTAGAGGAAAAAAGAGGTGAGGGTCTCCGCAACCGAGTTGAGTCTAACACTCCTGTACCCAAAGATTGCCATAGTTTCCTTAGATGAAACAAAAACAAGAGAGAGTTGCTTGGTTTACTGGTTTACTGAGTAGGCATGTGCAACTTATTAACATCGAACATCGAACGGAAGCAAGTAATTGTCACCTGTCAGTATAAAGTTGCCTTCCACACCAGTTAGGAGTTTCCAACTATTGCCTTGCAGTCATGAGGAAGTGGATATACCATTTTGCTTCATTCATTGATACCATTGACCCAAGGGTAGGTCGCTCCCCCTGCCGCTGCAGCTCCTCCAAGTTCCCGAGTTCCTGTGTTCCTGAGACCCACCTAACTGTAAGTACCCCCCTCCTCGCAGCCCCTCGCCCTGCCCCGCGCCACTCACCTTCTCTCCTGCTCCTGCTTCTTTTCCTCCTCTCTGTCTCTTCCTCCTCGCTCCCCCTCTGCAATCTTCTTCTGTGTTCTTCTGTTCTTCTCTTCTGTTCTTCTGTTCTTCCCTTCTGTTCTTCTGTGTTCTTCCGGTCTTCTGTGTTCTTCTTCTCTGTTCTTCTCGGTGCTTCTGTGTTCTTCTTCTCGGTTCTTCTGTGTTCTTCTCTGTTCTTCTCTGTACTTCTGCTCTTCCGATCTTCTGTGCTTCTGTCTTCTGTTCTTCTGTTCTTCTGTTCTTCTGTTCTTCTGTTCTTCTGTTCTTCTGTTCTTCTGTTCTTCTGTTCTTCTGCTCTTCCGGTCTTCCGTTCTTCCGTTCTTCTGTTCTTCTGTTCTTCTGTTCTTCTGGTCTTCTGGTCTTCTGTTCTTCTGGTCTTCTGCTCTTCCGGTCTTCTGTTCTTCTGTCTTCTGTTCTTCTGTCTTCTGTTCTTCTGTTCTTCTGTCTTCTGTTCTTCTGTCTTCGGCTCTTCTACCTCCTCCGTCTTCTTCCCCCGAGCCTGCCCTCCTGCTCCTTCCTCATCCCCCTCCCTCACTCGCCTCCCCCTCTCTCACCCCTAGCTAACCCGTTCGCTATCTACCTCCCTCACTCCTCCTATCTTCCTATCTCTCTAGCTCCCTATCTCACTATCTAACTCCCCCACTCTCCACCTCCTCCTACCTACCTATCTGTCTATCTATCTATTTCCCTATCTATCGACTTCTCTATCTATTTTCTCTATCTATTTCTCTATCTCTCCCCCCCTCCCGCCACCCCCTCTACTACCTATCTCCCTATCCTCTCACTCTACCTCTCTCCCTCACCCACCTCTACAACCCTCCCTCCCCTATCTTCACAACCCTACTCCTATCTCTCTCCCTAATCTCCAAACCTCCTAACACTCACCCTCCTCCACCCTAAACCCCCTCCCCCAGCTCCTCTCACTCTACCTGTCCCCCCCCTCCCTCGCGCTTTCCCGCCGCGACCTCCTGCACGCCCCCGCCCCCCAGCTCCCATTCGCCCCCAGCTGACCCCTCCCCCCCCCTCCTACCTCTTATGGCGGCCGCTGCGCGACTGCGCAGCGGGCACGCCGCTGGCGCGCCGGAGGCGCGCCAGAGGCAAGCCCGTCTGCGCCCGTCCGCGCCTGGCCCGCGCCCAGCGCCACGACCCCTGGTCCCCAGCTCCCCCAAGCCCCGCTGATCCGCTACGACCCCACCACCCTCCACGCCCTCAACCCAGGGCGCTCCAAAACCTGCTTCCTAGCTCACCCCAAACGCACCCATGGACCCTTCGCCTGCAACTCCTGCAAACGCATCTTCCACCACGCAACTACCACGACCACAAGCCCACGCGCCATCAACCACCTCAAGTGCATCCTGATCAACGCTCGTTCCGTCCACAAGCACGCCGTTGAACTTTGGGACCTCCTGGACTCCACAGCCCCGGACGTCGCCTTCATCACGGAGACATGGATGAACGCCTCCTCTGCTCCAGACATCGCTACCCGCCATCCCCGAAGGCTACAAGATCTCCAGAAAAGACCGCACCAACCAAGTAGGAGGAGGTGTCGCAATCATCTTCAAAGACTCCATCAGCGTCACCACCTCCACCGAAGACCCCCCCCTCGCCGCTGAACACCTGCATTTTCAGATTCGCACCGACCCAAGGACCACCCTCAGAGGATCCCTCGTCTACCGTCCTCCCGGACCTCGCGCCTCTTTCAGCGACGCCATCGCCGACTTCATCTCCCCGCACGCCCTCGCCTCACCGGACTACATCCTCCTAGGCGACCTCAACTTCCACCTGGAACAAAACAACGACCCCAACACCACCACCCTGCTCGACAACCTCGCCAACCTCGGCCTCAAACAACTGGTGAACACCGCCACCCACATCGCCGGACACACGCTCGACCCTATCTTCTCCGCCAGCAAACACGTCTTCTTCAGCCACACCTCTGCCCTACACTGGACCGACCACAGCTGCGTCCACTTCACATTCCGACGCGAGACCTCCCACCTCCGCACTCAACCCATCCCTCATCGACAGTGGAACAAGATCCCTGAAGAGCAACTCTTCTCCGCTCTCGCCGCCAACCAACCAACCCTCACCACCGACCCCAACGACGCAGCTCTCAACCTCACAAACTGGATCTCCAACTGCGCTGACAACCTTGCTCCCCTCAAACGCACGCATCGACAGACCAACACCAAAAAACCTCTCTGGTTCTCTGACACCCTCAAAGAATCAAAGAAAACTTGTCGTGCCCTTGAGAAGGCCTGGCGCAAGGACCACACCGCTGACAACATGACCGCCCTCAAGAACGCTACACGCGAACACCACCACCTGATCCGCACTGCCAAAAGGAACTTTTTCACCGACAGACTAGACAAAAACAGCCACAACAGCAGAGAACTCTTCAGCATCGTCAAAGAGTTCTCCAACCCCAGCGCCAGCGCCAACGCCGTCACGCCCTCACAGGATTTGTGCGAATCCCTCGCCACTTTCTTCCATCACAAGATCAGCGACCTCCACGACAGCTTCGGACACCAGACCCAACCATACACCACTGAACCCGCTTCCCCGGACATCACCCTCAACAACTGGACCCACATCAACACGGAAGAAACCAAATCCATCATGAACTCTATCCACTCCGGCGCCCCTTCGGACCCCTGCCCGCACTTCATCTTTAACAAAGCCGACGACATCATCGCCCCGCACCTCCAGACCGTCATCAACTCTTCTTTTTCTTCTGCTACCTTCCCCGAATGCTGGAAGCACGCTGAAGTCAACGCCCTACTAAAGAAACCTACGGCTGACCCAAGCGACCTGAAAAACTTCCGCCCCATCTCTCTTCTACCTTTCCCAGCCAAAGTAATAGAGAAGACCGTCAACAAACAGCTGACCACCTTCCTGGAAGACAACAACCTGCTCGACCCCTAACAGACCGGATTCCGAACCAACCACAGCACGGAAACCGCCCTCATCTCAGTCACAGATGACATCAGAACCCTGATGGACAACGGTGAAACAGTCGCCCTCATTCTCCTCGACCTCTCGGCTGCCTTTGACACCGTCTGTCACCGCACCCTAATCACCCGCCTACGCTCCACCGGGATCCAAGGCCAGGCCCTGGACTGGATCGCCTCCTTCCTCGCTAACCGCTCCCAAAGAGTTTACCTCCCTCCGTTTCGCTCAGAACCCACCAAGATCATCTGCGGCGTACCTCAAGGCTCATCGCTCAGCCCGACACTCTTCAATGTCTACATGAGCCCCCTCGCCGACATCGTACGCAAGCACGACATCATCATCACCTCCTACGCCGACGACACCCAACTTGTACTCTCCCTCACCAAGGACCCCGCCAGCGCCAAGACCAACCTACAAGAGGGTATGAAGGACGTCGCAGATTGGATGAGGCTCAGCCGCCTAAAGCTGAACTCTGAAAAAACGGAAGTCCTCATCCTCGGCAACACCCCGTCCGCCTGGGACGACTCCTGGTGGCCCACGGCCCTCGGCACCGCACCGACCCCCGCAGACCACGCCCGCAACCTCGGCTTCATCTTGGACCCTCTTCTCACCATGACCAAGCAAGTCAACGCCGTGTCCTCCGCCTGCTTCCTCACTCTCCGCATGCTCCGTAAGATCTTCCGCTGGATCCCCGCCGACACCAGAAAAACCGTGACCCACGCCCTCGTCACAAGCCGCCTGGACTACGGCAACACCCTCTACGCCGGGACCACAGCCAAACTCCAAAACCGCCTGCAACGCATCCAAAACGCCTCAGCCCGCCTCAGCCCGCCTCATCCTCGACGTACCCCGCAACAGCTACATCTCCGCACACCTGAGACACCTGCATTGGCTCCCAGTCAGCAAAAGGATCACCTTCCGTCTTCTCACCCACGCACACAAAGCCCTCCACAACAAGGGACCGGAATACCTCAACAGACGCCTCAGCTTCTACGTCCCCACCCGCCCCCTCCGCTCCGCTGGCCTCGCACTTGCTGCCGTCCCTCGCACCCGCCGCTCCACGGCGGGTGGGAGATCTTTCTCCTTCCTGGCGGCCAAGACCTGGAACTCCCTCCCCACCAGCCTCAGGACCACCCAGGACCACTCCGCTTTCCGGAGACTCCTAAAGACTTGGCTGTTCGAGCAGCGATAACCCCCCCTTTCCCCCCTAGCGCCTTGAGACCCGCACGGGTGAGTAGCGCGCTTTATAAATGTTAATGATTTGATTTGATTTGATTCATTCCATGCAGTAACTGAAGGTCATTCCAAAATAATGATTTGTTCAGTAGATGTAGTAGTTCTTTATAAGCATTGTATGTCAAGAATTGTGGTTAGCGTAGTAAAGGAAAAAAGTTCCACTACATACCAGCTCACACTACTGCAGCAATCTTAGGCGTAGATATATGTGAATCGCTGCCCTTTTTCCATGCTGTTACCGGTTGTGACACCACACCAGTTTTTTATGGGAGAGGGAAGAAAGCAACTTATGACAAGTGGATGGCACTACCTTTTGGTACTCAGGCATTTAATTTCCGTCAGATTGACCAAGTTCTGTTGATACTGAGCACTTCGGAAATGTTGAGAGATTCATTGTACTAACTTATAGCTGCATTTGTCCACTGCATAAAATGAACAGTGATTGCCAATTTATGTTTGTGAGTGGCAATAGAACTATGAAAAACGTCACACCCACACAACACACTCTTCGTCAACATGTTAAACAATCTGCGTACCAAGGGGACATGTTTGGGGCCAGATGTTAGTGCCCATGCAAAAATGGCCAAATTTAAATGATTGGGGCTGGAAGCAGATTGGTGGAGTAATGGTACCACATTGGACAACCATTCCAAAGGCTTCTAAGGCATGCAAAGAACTTATTCATTGGAGTTGCAAAAAGTCATGCTGAAATCATTGCAAATGCTCAAAGGCGAGCCTTCCGTGCACCGACCTTTGCTTTTGCAGTAGAAACTGTTATCAAGATATAGGGCCTCATGAGTAGGATGGTCACACCGTGGGACCGCCTAGTGGGGAGACGCCACCACCATACTGGTGACATCCCCCTGAGCGTATTACAATGTTCTCCCCAGGTTGACCGACGGGAACACTGTAATACGCAGTCCGCTTTGCTACCCAGAGGAACAGTGCTACGAGATTGGTCTCTGCTCCCATAAGGGAACCGAGGCCAATATCGTAGCACTCCAGCTCCCTTAAGGGAGCAGAGGCCAATATCGTAGCACTCGAGCACCATCGGAATGCGCATTACGATGGGACTGGGTGAAGGGACCAGCAGGGGCTCCCATGTGGCCCCTGGCACTGGCTTTTCACCAGCCTTCTCATGGTGGGGACCCCGCCATGAGAAGGGTGGCAGAAAGCTGAGTTGTGCTCAGCTAGACAGTGCTGAGTTCAGCACCACCCTGACTGAGTTCAACTCAAGCAGCGGTCACCACGTCAGGAACCATGTTACTGGCGGGGACGGCAGTCTTTAGGCTTGTCCTTCTGCCAAGGTTGTAATGTAGAGGTCGGACTGCCTGAAGTGCGGCGGTCCGACTGTCACCACAAGTGTGGCGATCCTCAGACAGCCACACTCTCAATGAGGACCTAAGACACTATGGGGGTTATTACAACTTTGGAGGAGGTGTTAATCCGTCCCAAAAGTGACGGTAAAGTGACGGAAATACCACCAGTCGTATTACGAGTCCATTATATCCTATGGAACTCGTAATACGGCTGGTGGTATATCCGTCACATTTGGGACGGAATAACACCTCCTCCAAAGTTGTAATAATCCCCTATGTAACCTTGAATCCTCATTGTTTCATTTTATAGAAATGTTATCAGCATTTAATATAGGCTTGTATTGTTTAATTACAATGGAAACATTATGCACATTTTCCTAGTACGTGTTGTGAGGATACAAATGATGCAAATTACTTTAGCTACATTGTGTGTTCCTTATTCCTGGCATCCTTACTGGTGGCCATTTTGGATTTATGTTTATGACGTCACAGTCTAGATCCAATGTGGGCATGTACATGACATGCATTGACGTGTACACATGAACGATTGAACCAAATTTGATGCAAATCAGAAGATTTAAAATTATTTTTTGTTGGCATCTTGGATTTCAGTTAGACTATATGATTTCATAGATGTCATAGACAAGATCGACTTGGAGTAATGCTCTTTTATGATTACTATTACAAAGGCAAATGTCTCTACCAACTTTCAGCTTTTTATCACAAGGTGAACAATTTTTGTTAGAAAACAGGCTTAACAGCCTAACTAGTTAGCTTGAAACCTTGCATATTAGTGGACAGATCCTGCTTACATTGCATCCTGCAACGTTCCAAACTAATGAATGCAGGGCCCTTCCTGTGTCTCCTTCTTTTTCTTCCTGAGGCTCAATATCAACACTAGATGCTGTTTCTTCAGCTGGCATTGAATAGACAGCATTCCTACATTCTGAAAGTTCCTCCACTGATACATCCAGGTTGTGCACACTTGTGCAGCAGGGTAATGGAGAAGGGATTACATGAATTAACTCAAAGGATACCTTCCAGTTCTCTTGCAATTGACTCCAACACAATATGCATCCATAGTAAGGCTTCTCTTCCCTGCTGGTGAAACTCCCGAAACTGCCTCATTAACACTGAGGGTCTCCGCACTCACTGCTTTTCCATCTAACTCAAATAAGAAAATCAAGCAGTGCTTAATTTGTGCTTGTTGTTTCCGGTGCTGAGCACCAGCACTTATTTTTGAGGGCCAGGGCTTATTCTTCTGCCTCAAGCATTTGCTACAAGCAAATGACACATATTGGAAAGACAGAGAAAGAGAAAAACGAAAAAGCGTCACAATGGGAGAAAGCAGAAAGCTGCAAGAGTGAATTGAAGGGGCAGGGAGTGGCTGTAAATGCATTAAAGAGACCCGAGATGGCTCCAGGATTACGCCATCTCAGTATTCCCTGCTCGCACATTTAAATGCAGCAGCCGCGTGTTTAAGAGGAGGGCTTTGGGCACCAGCACCTTTTTATTTACAAATTAAGCACTGTATTCAAGGATTCCATTTTCATGCTCTGACTGCCTCAACAATAGCATGGAAGAACCAACTGGACTGAAAGACTGACTATTGCTCCAAGGAACTATATTTGGCTGTATGTCCGCATTTCATTAGTAAAAATTTTGTCTGAAACAACATAGAGACAACTGACTTACTACTGTTATCAATCACCTACTAAAATCTCTCAGTAATATTTGAGGGACTTGATGCAGCAGAGCTATGGTTGCTATCTTTTTGTCACAATATTGTCTTAAGCGTGACCATCTATTCATTTGAGTGTATTAATGACTGACAGTAAACCTAAAGTGGTGCATTAAAAACCATATGTTGATAGGCATTCACTGTAGGTTAGTGTGTTGAAAGTAATGTGGTATGGTGATAAACTAAATGTACAGAAATTCGTTTTGAGACTTTCTGTTTCCCTATAATGTTAATTAACAGGTTGTATTAAAATAAAAATGAATTTTTGCGTTTAACTCTTGAATGCTTACGCTATTATGGTTCAATGCATTTCTATGGAATGTTAACAACTCTGATGTTAAAGGTTATTTTTCATTCTAAAATGTGTTTTAACATGAATCTGAATATTAAATCTTAATGACAAGGCAAATGAAATTGGTATTAAATGATTTAAGTTAGTTTATTGAAAGGTGTTATTTAAATCTATTGCTTAGCTTAGCCACAGTAGTTTGCTAGACCTATCACAATGCAGAATTCGTGAGAAGATTTTACTTGCTAACGTGACATTTCTTTTGGTTTCTGTTCACATGAAATGTTAGTTTATGCTTCATAAATTCTGCTTTCATCACATATTTGCTTGGAAATCAAATGCCCTATTGTTTTATGCCCGGTAAGCCTGGGAAGAAGTCATGTCAATAACATGGAGAAACTATGGACACAATTGAATACAGTTGTTGCAGGATTGGTACAGGAGGAGAAGATGGCCTCCTTTCCCAGGACAATGATGAGAATCATAGTTGATGTTTCAAATGTTCAACGAGCTTTGTTCCCCGATTGCATGATGGAATAATTCAATCCAAACTCAAGAACGTTTCAGCAAATCAGAACATTTTGTGGCTTTTAATTTATTGCGCCTAGATGAATTGAGGGAGCTCTTGTCTAGACTTTGCTGCTGGCAAGTTTTCCCAGGACCCTGGTTGGAGCAGTTCCTTCCCTGCCTGGTTTGATCCCCAAGCCACTGCCCCTGCCCCATGGACACCTTGGGGGTCTTTATGACCCTGGCGGTCCTGCCCCGCCACACCGGCGGTGACGACCAGACCGACTACAGTGTAGTAATGCTGGACTGCCAAATTATGACCACTGCAGTGAACTGGCTGCACCGCAGCCAGTTCACCTCCTGTACCGCCAGGGGGTGGGAACACCCAGGTCGAAGGTTAACCACCTTTGGCCCAACAATCCAACTAACACTGCCCACGGTATTTTGAGTATCCTTACTGCCAGGGATTCTGTGGCAGCAGCCACGCCACAAAATCACTGGCGGTAAGGATACTGGCGACAGGAATACAAATTTTTGTGGCCACTACAGGACTTCCCAACCCCCTCTCCCTGTAGGAGCCCCCCACCCACTCCTGACCCTATCAGGACCCCCTCACCCCCCAAGCAGCGATGCCACCCTCCCCGATCTCCCTACTAACCCCCATCTCCCGATCCCCGTACTGACCCTCTCCCCTGATCCCCGTACTGACCCTCCTTCCCCGATCCTCGTACTGACCCCTCTCCTCCAATCCCCGTACTGAACCCCCTCTCCCAATTCCTGCACTGACCCCCCTCCCCGATCTCCGTACTGACCCCCATTCCACGCACGCACCACACATACATGCACACATCCATACATACATACATACACGCAGACATCCACGCTCACTCATTCACACACACATGCACACATGGCCACAACACTCCCCCCACCCCCGCATACACGCATTCACACAAGCACACACACACTTGCACAGACACGAACACAAACAACACACCACACCCCTCTCCATTCACAAAGACACCCCCACCCCCATTCACGCACACAACACTCAACACCCCCCCACTCCCTGTCGGTCGATCATCTTACCTGGTGGTCGTCCGGGAGGGAACGGGGACCATGGGGCCTGCTCCACCAGCACCGCCCCGTCACCACAAAACCACCACACCAATTACAAAGTTGTAATATTGCGGACGGTGTTGTGGTAACGTGGCGGAGCCAGAGGAGCAACCTACACTAGACCGCCAGTACGGCTGCTGGCGGCTCCCTGCCCAATTTATGGGGGAGAGCTGCCAGGGGGCATAATATGGCAGTCTCCTGGCGGGCGTGACTTTGGCGGTCAACTGTTTTGACCGGCTAAATCATAATGAGGGCCTTTGTCATTTTTCCCCTCATGCTGATGACCAAAGAATTTGCTAAATCTTTTGCCCTTAGTCACTGTTGCTGGTGACTTTCTGCATGGACATTTCTTTTCTATGGACTCCCTAGGTACTGATTATAATGATTATTTGGCTTTTTCAAATCATCCTCTATGTTAAAGTATTAGATTTAGAATTTTTCTAACCCTGTGTGAAGACTCTTGACAGAGCTTCTAAATGCTGTTGCTTTCTATTTTTTCTTACTTTTTACCAGTTTTAGTTAGTCTTCAGTTGACCTAGATGTCATTCATCCAAATTATTTTTGTCCTATTTTCACTTTTTATTCTTTGTACCCAAATCTAATTGCCCAGCACATGTCAGGTACTGACATTTCTGTAGTGATTTCCTGATTTGTAAATAACTTAACACATTTAAATCCGTTTTCATGTTGATGAGGGCTGGTCAATGTGTATTTAGTGACCAATAAGTTGTATAGCTCTTATTCCATGTAGCCTGTATCGAATGCCTAGCATGTTTAATGTTGATAAAGCTTTGTTTCTTTCAGTGACTCGGGCACCCTATGGTGGTCTTGTACTCACTATAGTCTGTATTTAAGAATTGTCTAAATTAACCTGAATATTAGTTTGTAATAAACACCCTTGAACTTTATTTCAGACTTTGATTTCCTTGTATGGCCACATTGGTCATAGTGTACATTGAATTGTGTTTGGTTGAGCTCTAAATGCTAGCTGTCTCTTACCTCCAGATGGGTGAAATGGTTGTCTATCTCATTTAAGCATTCACCCCAGTGTAAAATGCTTCAAAAGACTCTTCTCGCTGCTCAAAGGCAATAAAACTAAAAAGAAGATGATTCCTGATGAACAATGGTACTGCTCTGCAGGTTTTCTCTTCCCCTTCGACTTTCAACCTGGATTTCTCGCAGAGGAGTTGTTACAAGGGGCTCTGAGCGATTTGGGTGTTGATGAAATAGTGTTATCAAACTCCACGACATCCCTTTAGAGGTACATAAGATATGAAGGAAATGCATTCTTGAACCAGGCTGGATACAACCTTTAGTCTGTGCATCCCACAGATAGAGTTGGGCTATGTCTGGGGTGGGTGATCAGTTTTGTTGAAGGTGCAGCTACCTCTATGCTTCTAGGCTTCAATTTCCATGTGCGTATGGAGGACCACACCTTAGGCGTTATGTTTCATGGAGTGCAAGAAAAGGTGCCTTTCATCATAGTGACTTGAGGATAGATCAGTAGCCTGATACTATACAGTGACAGTGTACTGATTTGAGAGGTCTATTAGCCTAACACATTTGTCAAATGTAACTTGTAGGAATTAAGACAGTAACTCAGACCAGCTTGCATATTTTGTATTCATGAAATGTAGGCACACTAAAGTGAACTGTGCTACTAATGAAGAACAGAAGCGTAGCAATGAAATATTATGCAGCTCTTATACACATCGTTACCAGCAGGAAAACAGGCCACCTGTCAGAAATAAGGTAATACTTTGCAGGTCAGAGGTCATGTACTTCTCACACATTAGAAATAATGGTGTATTTCCAAAACACCATCATTCGTAGAGCTATCCTTCCTCCATTGCTTCTACACAGAGGACACTGCCTCATGCGGCCACGTAGAGATGTGGTTGGAAATCTCTTAGTCCTGCATATGAAGACTGCAGAGAGGTCACAGGTGCATCACAAATGGCATCATCCACAAATATGTAACTGTGCGGTATGTAGAGCTGAAAAAAGATCATTCCATTTTAAGAGAAGATGAAGTACAGTTCCTGCATCAGATACTTCCCAGACCTAAAAATGATTTAAGTGTCCCTTCCCCAATTATATCACCACAACAATACAGCATGAAAAAACATAATGTAATGTCAAATGGTCAATACTAGCAGGTACATCAAAATCAAAGTTTGATAACGAGAAAGATCAGTACTCACAGGAGGACCTCTGCGACCTTCGGGCCCAACATTGCCAATCTCCCCTACATCTCCAGGTTCCCCCTAACATAATTGAATCACAAAGGATAGAAAAAGAAATCAAATATTTACTGAAGTAGTGCTTCTCGCTTTTGTCAATCTCTGATGTGAAACTGAAAGCAAATGTATAATGAACTAAGACAACAGTCATAGGTCAAAAGTAATTTCAGAATCACTTATAAACTCAATAGATTTTCATGGCTTATTAGAAAAAGAAGTTAAACACATAGCTTGTCATGAGTTCCTCATGGGTATTATTCGTACACAATATATAAACATGGTTCAATTTATCTGAACCCTGTGCTAAATTAGCATTCTGGGGATCGATGTGCACATGTTTCATTATTGTTTTAGCATTGTATTAATTTAAGGGGCTTGTCTCTTGAGCCCACAACACAACTTGAAATTGATTTACTGATTTGGCAAGTGATATATTTAATGATAACATGTCTGAACCCCATTAACACTCTGCATATTTGACACTCACCTTCTGTCCTTTTTGTCCAGGATTTCCAGGTGACCCAGACAAACCAGAAGGCCCAAGACTTCCCTGGAAGCACATGTTAGAAATGTTGGTTATAAACAAACAGAAAAGAGTGGTCATGTTTAATGCAAAATAATTCTACTCAAGACATTCAATACTGAGGAATAATCTCTTGTCCAAGCATGGACCTCTGCATCTAATGGATGACTATATTCATAAAACATAAAGCAAAAGTGACACTTGTGTGAAAGTAAAACCCTCACTTCCTCCTCCCTGATTTCTCGGGTAGTAATCTCTGAATCATGGGTGTGACTAGCTTAGCATTTTAAGAACACATCTCTAAGCTCATTTACAATTGCTTCTTTTTTACTGAAAGCTTTAAGGAAAGTCCTTCCTTTTCTTCCTTCCGGGTATTACAAAACAGTTGTCTAGGCGATAAACTACTGCAACTCAATTCTTTCTCAGATTACCCAGAAAGCTTTTTTATGGTCTTCAAATCATTCAGAACTCACCAGTCCATCGAAGAGGACCTCATTCACAAAATGCACACATGCAGAACGCACTGTCACTCTCACCTTCCTCAAAGTGACAATATGGCAAAATTACTTCTTCCCCTCCACAACCAGAGAAGCATTTGTACGTACAGAAGTAGTAATCAATTCTGCCCTACAGTGGGAATCTTTCCTAGGGCACTCACATTCGGCAAAATCCTTTTACTGCTGAAATAACTCAATCTGACAAACTCTCTGACTGCTGAGTAATGACTCACCCACTCTTCCTCAAAAAGAAAACTGATGTAGAATTTGCCATCCAATTAGCATGAGTCAGGCTTGAGACCATATTGCCGCACCAACTACCCAAGTTGTAGACAAAGCCCTTCTTAGGATAAGTTTTGGTAACCATTATCTTTTTATCCTCCCTGACCTCTGTGATCTTCGACAATGATGACCAAAATGCCATACTGAATATCTTGTCAACAACTTTAATCTTCCTCCACCATTTGGTGAAAATTCATCTAGATGGAGTTTCTAGATATAAGTGATCTGTGACTCATCCTCTAACTTGTGTTCTGCAATCCTTAAATTAAGTCTCTCTGAGCTAACCATGGAGTCAGTACCAATCAGTATACTGATGATTCCCAACTCTATCTAAAAATCACCCCAAGTGTAAACATTAACCGACTCAAGACTTGTCTCAATCTGGATGACATTTACACACCTCAAACTGAACTCGATCAAGAGCAAATTAATTCTCATCAACAACAGTTTTAAACAGGTGAAGATCCAGGACAGACTCACTCATTGAGGAGACAGTGGAGGGATTCAGATCACAACTTAACCTTACCACCAAATCAACCACAATTTGATAACTTTGCTAAGGACATGCAAAGTTCTTACTAACAATTCTCCCTTCAGAAAAATAAACCCTTGCACTGAATTTCAAAATCACTCCGACCCTCACCTGGACAGTAGCAGTGCCCTAATCTTCAAGTTTCCATGAAACACACTGATCATAAATGAGGAATGCTTATGCCTCATTTATGCATCATCAACAGCTGTTTCATGACAATGACCTATGCAATCAGGCCATGACTTGGACTTCACATCGGCCTCACCATGGAGGACTTTTATTGGCTAACCCTACAAGCCTGTGTCAACTTTAATTTCTGGTATATCACTAGCACCCTTCAGGGCAGTAACATCCAGCACCCTTTCATAACCGCTTGAAACTTTTGGCATTTCAGGAGGGCAGTATAACATATGAAACAATGACATTGGTATGTTGGAAAGCAACAGGTGAAGAAAAGAAAATACCAGGAAACAAACCTTCTCAAATTATGGACCGAGATGGTGCAACATCATTCCACCACAGAATATGATTACTACTTTACTTCAGAGAGCAGCTGAAGACACGTCTCTCAATTGGGCCTTCCAGTGGAGACAAAAACTCCAGTTCTCTGAGCCCAGCCATACACTGCTAACAATTGACAACAATAGGCATTCTAGAATGTTGCTTTGTTTAAAGATGTCAAATGGAGATTAGAGTTCTCTAGTGACATCATACACTGATGGCACCTTTATAGGAGCACCTCATCTAATATTGACAAAGGACTTTTATGTTTTGCCAGACCTTGGTCAAATAGAAGCCCCATCGATGGCCCTACATCGTCTCTCTACCTCGTCTCAACACGCTGCTCTGATGCTTGACAGCTACTTGTATGCTATCCAAATTTATACATTTGTATATAGCATATATGGCACAGGAAAGGTGATCAGTTTACTGCTGTGGTGAATTGGAAATAATGGTGGCAGCACGATATAACCTATTCCAAAATAGAAAATAAAAGCTGTTTGCGCTGCTACTACTGAAGATATCAGATAGAAAAGTGCCAGATCAAGGATTATGTTAAAATTAACACAGATGGTGAAGGCATCAAACTGGTTTTCCTCTTGCAGATAATAACGGCTTACAAACAGTACCGTTGTTCACCGAAAATAGCTTGGTGTTGGTTTTCAACAGTGTTAAAATCATACCCATCCACCATTACCTACAAGATAAGGTAGATGTGGTAACTACCACCCCCCGTCTCAGATAATGACATGGGAGTGAATTGTGACCTAGGATACTCTCATTTCCACTTCAAATCTCAAATTTCTTTTTGTCTGGAGGCATTTTACCCAATGAGTTAAACATGTACTGCTTCTGGTAAAAAAAAATATACTTATTTTCTGAAAAGCTAAAAATTGTGGTAAATTGTATGCACTTTTGTTGTCCATCAAATTAAAATTGTCAGTGAAAATTGCATACAGCACCACATTATACAATTTTGTGCATTGTTCATTGTTGCCAGCAGCGTTTTTTTTTAAAGAAAGTTTGCCAATTGTAAGTTGCTAACTCTTCTGCTAAGCAGAACATTAGCAAAAGAAAAGCACCCACAATGAACAGATAAACTCAGCAATATTTCTCAGTGTTCCAAAGATAACAGAGCATTCACCATTACCTTTAGCAATAAGGCATGCTGCAGCTCACACATCATTCAACTATTACCATGTACACATTTCCACAAACTGAGTGAATAAAAAAGGCCCACAGAAGAGAAAAACTGAATATTAAAAACAAAGAGTTTTCACTTAAGACCTGGCTGTTCAACCCCTTGCAGCAGGGTCCTATCCACCTAGGTATCTTCAGGGGTGATAAGCAGTGCTTTATAAATGCTGTCTTGATTTGTTTTTTGACGTTACAGCTGAGGGAAGTAAGCAAAGCCTGTCTACCAGGTGCACATCTCAATTGCATTGTCCTCCGTTCATGAGCAGGGTTTTGTTGCCAATTCTGATGATGTTAGGAGGAAATTCATCTTGTAGTAAATATTGCTATAAAGAATATGAGCATGTGTAAAATCTGGACTGCCATCAGTTTTTAGTTAAGGTGAGAGTAAGGGACATTCATTTTCACCATAGTCAAATCCCCGCTCTCTGGTACAGAGAAGACTCTTGGTCATTTTAGCTGCTCTGATCTTATTGCTTCAAGTTTTAAGAGTTTGCTTCAAATTTCCTAAGTGAGGGATACACTGCTAGTAGATGAGGGCATGATTGTAGGTAATCACTGTCTATGCAAATGATTCACAAGTAAATTCATAATACGAAATTCGAAGCCTGGCTCTAGGTTGCTTGAAATTTGGGTAATGGTATTAGACTCTGCCAACGGGTGAAAAAAAAAAAATCCAAAGATTAAATCTGGTGCAAAATAAATTAGCAATTTTTTTGCATACCTGTCGACCTGGTAATCCTTGCAGTCCCGGAGGTCCTCTTGGTCCCAATAAACCCCGAGAACCCTGGTGAGAAACACATAAAATATGAAATTAAAAACTGTTTAGGACTTTAACTGGATGTTTTAGAAATTCAGCTGCATCTTTAGGATAATGTGAATTTTCTGCTTGAGGTCTCCAACCACGTTCCTATACCAGCTTCTCCATATTGGAAACTGAACCAGCAAATAGGTTGAATGCCAATGGCCATGTAACCTGCCCAGGTTTGCCCTGTTGTTGGATGATCTCCTGCAATAGTGGTGCTACTCTGGGAGACTTGCACATGGATATCCCAGTGAACAGCATTAGCACTGATTACTATTCTATCATTCCAATATAATGGAGAGAGAGCAAAGTGTCAATTGAAAGACACTGATAAGTATAGTATGGTGCATCCAATCTTCTCCCCAAACACTCTAATCTTTTTTGGCCCTAGCCATGCCTGGACGCCATTCCAGCAATACCTACAGCGCAGATAGGGTTTTCAATTGAAATGATGTTATGAATGTCAGATAAATGTATCTAACATACAATTGGATGTGATGTGTCCATTTGTTTGCTACTGGATCGACTGTACTATTTCATTGTAAAAAGGTTTTTAGTAAGTGTTGGACTTTTTCCTTTTTGCAGGGTCATCCCCAATCTCTTGCCTCCTACCGCCTATTTTTTCTGACCCATTTTTGTTGGCTTTAGAACTCTGAGGACTTTACCACTGCTAACCAGTGCTAAAGTGCATATGCTCTCTGTGTAAATTGTATTGTTAATTGGATTTCCATGATTGGCATATTTGATTTACTGGTAAGTCCCTAGCATAGTGCACTAGAGGTGCCCAGGGCCTGTAAATCAAATGCTACTATTGGGTCTGCAGCACTGGTTGTGTTACCCACATTAGTAGCCCTGTAATCATGTCTCAGACCTGCCACTGCAGTGTCTGTGTGTGCAGTTTTAAACTGTAAATTCGACTTGGCAAGTGTACCCACTTGTCAGGCCTAAACTTTCCCTTTTCCTACATGTAAGACACCCCTAAGGTAGGCCCTAGGTAGCCCCCTGGGCAGGGTACAGTGTATGATTAAGGTGGGACATATACTAATGTGTTTTGCATGTCCTGACAGTGAAATACTGCCAAATTCGGTTTTCACTGTTGCAAGGCCTATCTCTCTCATAGGTTAACATGGAGCTACCTTTAAATATGATTAACGCGTAGATTCCCTTTGGGAGCAGATAGACATGTGGAGTTTGAGGCCTCTGAACTCACAATTTAAAAATACATATTTTTGTAAAGTTGGTTTTGAGATTGTGTGTTTGAAAATGCCACTTTTACAAAGTGGGCATTTTGTTGCTTACACCTATCTGTGACTCTGCCTGGTTGTGGATTCTCTGTCTGGGTTAGTTTGACAGTTGAGCTGTTTGTACCTCTCTCTAGACAGTGACACAAAGGGAGCAGGGGTGTAGCCTGCATATCCTGATGAGCCATCTGTGCTAGGAGGAAGGGGAGGAGTGGTCACTCACAACACCTGAAAGGGCTGTGCCTGCCCTCACACAATGCAGTCTCCAACCCCTTGGTGTGTGTCTGGGGCCTGGCCTGGGCAAGGCAGGATTTCACAAACAAGAGAGACTTTCCTTTGGAGTAAGCCTACTTCAAAGACCAAAATGGGTATAGGAAGAGCACACAAAACCACAGACTTTAGATCACTTCTGGAAATCAAGAGGAACCTCTGCCTGGAGAAGAGCTGAAGAGCTGAGGAAGAAGAGCTGCCCTGCCAGTGACTGTGCTTTGTGGAGCTATCCTGCAGTTGCTGCTTCTGCCTGTGCAAGGGGACAAAGACTGGATTGTGTTGTGCATTCCTGCTTGTGAAGAAATCTCCAAGGGCTTGTCCTGAGCTGGCCTCCTGTTGTTGAAGTTTCAGGGCCATCAAAGACTTCCCCTCCCAGCACCTGGACTCCCTGCGAGACTCCTGCCCTGACAAGTGGTGCCCTATCCAGGTCCTGGGGCCTTGAAAGGTGAAGCTGGCAGACCAAGGTTGAAAATCCACACACAGACCACCGTGTGTGGAAGTTTTCGACGCAACCTCTGAAAAATGGCTTTGCGGCTGAAATTGATGGTCTGTCTGCATTGCAGCTGGGAGATCGACGCACGCGGCTGGGGAAACGACGTGCAGCATCGCTGACGGAGGCTGCAACGATGCAACATCCCTGGGCACGGAAAAATGACCCAAGCCTGCCCGGACCAGAGGTGTTTTGTTTGGATTGACGCATCACTCTCCTGCGGGGAAAAGAAACGACACACGCCGATCTGACCAGAGAAGGAGAAACGATGCACGGTCTCACTTGTGGGTGAGAAATCGACGCACCGCTAAACTTTTTCGATGCATCCCTCGCCTGTGCGTGTTATTTTGATGCTACCAAGGTACTTTTCAATGCTAACCGTGTTAGCATTGTTTTCTAAAGGATTTAAGACTCTTTTTGCTTTTTAATTAATAACTTGACTTGTGTATGTTGGATTTTTGACGTTTTGGTCTTGTTTTGTTTAGATAAATATTTCCTATTTTTCTAAACCTGTGTTGTGTCATTTTGTAGTGTTTTTACTGAGTTACTGTGTGTGTTGGTACAAATACTTTACACCTAGACTCTGAAGTTAAGCCTGTCTGCTCGTGCCAAGCTACCAAGCCACCAGGGGGTGAGCAGGGGTTAGCTGAGGGGGATTCTCCTTTACCCTGACTAGAGAGTTTCTGACAGTAAGTGTCTGAAAAAGCTGTGATTCAAATAATGAAGTAAGTGGTATGAAAAGTTACAGTTGTTTTTTTATAAGCAGTTTACAATGTTTTGAGGAGAAGTTCTTGTTTTTTTTGGTAAACTTCAGAAAAGTTAACAAAGTTTGTTAAACAAATGCAGATAAAAAAAAACTACCAAAATGGCTTCCTCATGAAAAAAAACCCACCAATTCATCTTATACTGGTTTCTCAGTAAAAATAAGTGAACAAGTTTGCTTATTTTCATAAAAGAAAACTCAATTTTCTGAGCTGTGAGTATAAAGCAAAAATGTTGTTTTGCAAAACAAACTTAACCCTTGTAGAACTGGTCAAAAACTGCATTGAATTGTGAAGTTCACAGGGCTCTTCTAGTAGACTGAGTCAACTAAGCTCTTTTGGTAAATTGCAAACTTTAACCACCTCCTTCATAATGAATGTATATGTCCACTTTACTTTAAAAGATAATTATTTGAAGGAAATGTATTTGGAAGTGGAATCTTGTGGACAGTCTGTAAAAAATAAACTTCTAGAGAATTTGCTACAGAAAATCCAATCTGTGTCTAAGAAGCAGGAATGGGACATTTTCAAGAGAACTGTGAACAATACATAAGGCAAATGCCTACTCCGGTTCAAAACAAACCACAAACAAAATGAATTAGAATAATAAGGCATAATGATTATGGTGAAGGACAACATACCATGAGTGCCAAGCATTTTTACTTTTACTGATAAAACAATACATATATATAAAAAAGTTACACTATATAATTCTGAACTACTAGCACTTGATTTGGTGATATTTTCCATTGGTGGCTCTATGAACAAAACCTTTCATAAAGCAGTATAATAAAATGCAGATGAACCAATCTAACAATACAAGTGATCTGCACATTTCAAGCTGACCAGCTCATTTCCACAAAATAATGTCTTGTATGTTAAGGGTGTCACTGAGATGCTCATTCAACCATAAAATAATACCTCGGGATGTGCTTAGTTATTAGAAAAAAAAATCATGAAAGGGAAGGTCATGAACCTTTTAGTGACGTGTGATAACTAATAAAAACAAACAATTTGATTGAAAAAAATTGCTAAAATACTATTTGGTCAAATGTAAATTTTTAGTGAAAACTCCAGGATGGGAAGGTGACTATTTCAGCACAGTTGTGTAGACAGATCAACTAGAGATACCTCTACCCCGGGATGACGAGTTTAAAAAGCTAATAACTAGTGACATTTCAAATACCATCACTTCCATGAGATTGGGAAGGGCCCCAGAACAGTGGTTTACAGAAATGTAATCTTTACAAAAACTCTGCAGCTCCTTCTTTTATGCTGGGTGAGGTCACAATCACAATCAAAACTATACCAAAACTGGGCAAACATAGAGTTATGTTCGCCCTGCAGGCCCATTAATGCAGATTAAAAATTCTTTACATAAATCTTGACTTCTCACATGGAGCAAGCCCTCCTGTTCTTTACAGAGCCCACCAGCTGCATTTTGTGGATAACAGGCAAGCATGCAATAATTTAAGAAAACTGCTCCTCTCATTTACGAAGCTAGGAGGCAAGTATCCAAGCAATGCTGGACTCCCTGGACAAAAATGTTTAACGATAGACTTCTAATTTTTTAGAGAAATGTCTGATTAAAGCAAAGCTAGGTGAAAAACTGTACAAATGTATTCCAGCAAACTCTGTTTTCCAAAGGGCAAGAGTGCTACAGAAAGACATTAACATTTGTAATTCCATTGGGGAAGGACAACAAACAGGGGTGTCTGTTGTTGCCTCAATTGTTTGTAATGTTAATGGAAACTTTTCCAGTCAATATATGTGTTCCTAATGGGATAAAGGTTACAGAGATAGGACAGGAGGAACACAAAACTAGCCTTTTTGCACATAACATCACATTATAATTAGGCATCTTTTATCTATGCAAGTTTAAGAAATGGATACATTCTCAAATGTCTTAGTGTTACTAGATCATAAATGATTGATCTAAAGGTTTCTCCAGATGTGAAGAACGATATTAGAAGTAACAAACCTACAACACATAATGAGCTTGGATAAAAAACAATAGTAAAAAAAGGGCATACAATAAAGAATATTGCACGATTCAAAGCATGACTAAGGTCCACATCAGGATCTTCAGAGATCTTGAAAGTGAGATCTTCTAGTTCACTTTGGGTGTGAAGGAATTTGTCCTTGCAGTAGGTACTTGTGGATTTGCAGGCCCAGGTTTGTAGCAACACAGTTGTGGGTTAATTAGGACTACACATTCCAGGAATCTGAAAAACACTAGGTTTTCAAGGAGCAAGTGACTGCGGGCCAACCTCATTGGGACCTTATAGGGTGACCATATTCCATAAACCAGAATCATGCTAATTCTGCTACACATACTTTTCTACATTTTGTGACAGGTTGACTTGATCAGTGACACTACCCACATAGAAAGAGATGGGCTTACATTTCAAACATGGAAAGAGTTGGTGTAAAATGATAAAGGACATGTTTTAAAAATGCCAGATTAAAATAATTTGAAGCATGAAAGTGAGACCGATTTACTCACAGCAATAAGGGCAAAATGTGTCTGACACACTGGCCCTCATTTTGACTTTAACGGTCAATTTCCCTGACTACCAAAGCCAAATCTACCACTAGACCGCCAGTGCTGGCGGTCTGCAGACTGCCATACTACGAGTGCTGGCAGCTGTCCGCCATTTTGTGGAGGAAAGTCGCCAGCACAAGTTGGCAGTGCAGAGGCGGGTGCATTGCCACCACTGCCATGGCGGCAGGACTCCACTTGCCGTATTACAAGCCATAATATGGCTTGGCAGAGCCATGCTGGCGTGTTGGCAGTGGGGATGCAAATCCGCCAGGACCCATCCTCTCCCGGACGTCCTCCTCGACAGAGAAGATAAATGGGCGTCTGAAAGGGGGGGAGGGTGCCTGTGTGTGCGTGGGTGCGTGTGTGTGGAGGGGGTGGTGAATGCGTGTGCATGCGAGTGCTTGTGTTTGCGTGTATGTGAGTGAGTGGGGGTGTCTGTGTGCATGTTTGCGTGTGAGTGGGGGTGTCTGAGTGCATGTATGCGAGTGAGTGGGGGTGTTTGCGTGCATCTATGCGTATGCAGATTGGGTGTGTATGTGAATGCATGCGTACGTGAAGGGGTGGGGGGTGTTTTTGAGTGTGTGGGCGGGTGAGGGAGGATGTGTGCATGTGTGGGGACATGTGTGTGTGTGTGCCGGTGACAGAAATGAAGATTCCTGTTGTCAGGTGCGTGACTGCCAGGGTTTTTGTGGCAGGGTGACCACCATGGAAAGCCTTCTGGTTTGCAGCCTCGTAATCCGGACGGCAGGCTGAGGCCTGCCGCCAGGTCGGAGGTGCACACTGTCGGCCTCGGCGGTGCGACCTCACCTGCGGGCTGGGGGGTGGGGGGCGGGGGGTTGTGGAGGCTTTGCGTCTGCCAAGCCCACCAACTCTTTATGTAGCGGTCCTTACTGCCAGCTCTGCGGCGGTATGACCGCCACGGCAAGGCTGGCGGTCATCGTAATGAGGGCCTCTGTCAAAGATGAGGATGGAAGCAGGACATATGGCAAGAGAAATGCAGGACAAGAAAGGCCAAATACAAATACACATTTCTGAATAATACCAGTGTCCAACATAAATAGGTGAGCCTTAAATTACATGAAAGGTGGTAATATATTAAACTGAAGGTGATTATTACAGGCCTAGGGTAACCTATTGCACCTATTCAGAAATCGGCAAAGTAAAATATAGGGAGCTCATCAGGAAATATCATTGTGGTATTAAATCTGCAAAGAAAACATATTATGTTGAAAAAATGTCCCCAAATGCACCTAGAGAAATATTTTGGATGGTTAAAACTCTTTTAAACCCTTCCTGTAACTCTTTAAACCTTGAATTCTCATCATCTCGCTGCAATGACATTGCACGTTTCTTTCAGAAGAAAACTGATGATATCTACCATACTTTGTGCCCATCTAATCCAGAACTTAACCCCATAGTTTTCAATGATGGCCACCTGGTCCTTAACGCGGTCCTCAGAACTTTTCCTGACATGACGTTAGAAGATCTTCTTCAATGATTTTAAACAAAGTTAAGCCAGGATCCCCTCTGTTTATCCTAGCTAAAGCTTTGAATCAGATCCTTCCGACCCTACTTGGCATTTTAAACACTTCCTTGGTTGAAGAAAATGTACCTACTTCCTTGAAAAATGGCATGGTAAAGCCCCTTCTTAAAAGAAATAATCTGGACCCCCTTGACCCATGGATCTACAAGCCCATCTCCATTACCCTGTTTAAGCAAAGTCCTGAAGAGCCATGTGACTAAGCACCTCTCAGAATATCTTGAGGCTAACAAATTTCTTCATCCCACCCAGAATGGGTTAAGACCCAAACACGGGTCAGAAAATGCACTCCTGGCAATGCTGCTGGATCGAGGAGGAACAGCTGCCACTGTCCTCCTCGATCTCAGTGCAGCATTCGACACAGTCAAACATGACATTCTTATTCAGACAATCTGCAATGTGTGAGCTGCGGCTCGTGCCCTCACCTGGCTCTAATCCCTTCTTAGTAATAAGACCTTCTAGGTTTTTGAATGCTGCAGTACTTCAGACATTTTCTCATTGAACAGTGGAGTCCCTCAGGGCTGCCCCATTAAGCTCTACAATATTCAATTTACATATGCGTCCTCTGGCTGACATCATCCTGTCTTTTGTGATTTCTATAATCTCATTTTAGATGGTACGCAACTGGTCTTCGTCCTCTCCCACGAGCAGGTTGTCTACTTCGTGGCCTTAGGCCCTTGTCTAGAGGCTCAGGCCAATTGGATGAATAACTCTGCTCCGAAATTAAATGGAGAGAAGACAGAACTTATGATTCTGGGGAATTCTCTGCACCCCCAGCTGGACTTGGGAGTATCCTTGGCACTCCTCCCTAGCCTAAGTTGGTTATAAAAAAGCCTAGGCTTCTGGCTAGACAAAGCACTTACCATGGAAATTTGGGCTATAAAATTAGCTGCAACATGCTATGGACTCTCACGAAAATCTTTCATCTGCTCCCCCATTCTTTCAAAAGAATAGTTGTCCAGACACTGATTCTATCGCGCCTGGACTACAGGAATTCCCTGTGTTTAGGACCCCAAAATCAGTTGTGGGGAAACTGCAGGTTGTGCAGAACTCTGCGGCCCGGTTGCTCCATAATATTCCTAGACAAGAATCAGCTCTGCAAGCTCTCATGTACCTCCATTGGCTCCCTCTGTGGCCCAAAGCGTTAAATGTAAATCCCTTTGTATAGCTCACAAAGCATTTCTGGACAATGGCTCAGCGATTTGCCAAACTTTGATCTCTCCCTATATCCCTATCTGGAATTTGAGGTCTATTAGCTCTCGACTCACCATGGTCTGCTTTATTAAAAAAGCCAGACGTGCAGGTAATTTCTTTTGATATAATGTTGTCAAGCTATGGAACTTCTTGCCCATATCTTTACGAGCAACACATTTGGGGCTTTCTTTGCGGAAGCTCCTGAAAACATGGTTGTTTGACTGCTTCCATCATTAATGCCTTGGTCTTTGTACAACGTACCTAGTGCTGGGACGCCAAGAAGTAGCCATGCCCTCTATAAGTACTGTATGATGATGACTGGGGCCAGATTAATATAGTGGTATCAGTGTTATCAGTCCTTAGAATTTCAGATAATCCATATGGAGATTATAATGAAGACTGCCCAGCATTTCTTGTATGGCAGAGCATATCACGCTCTCAGTTGTGTAGGGTGGCCAGACTAGTGATAGTGAGATGACGAAGGAAGGAACATAACACAAATGTGTTAAGCCAATGTTTATACCACAAATCAGATAGGTAAAATGACTTTGAATCCACTGTTGTCGAGAGGATAAGTGGCAGACTCCATGGAAGCTAGGGAAATAAGGAAGCCCTCTATAATGCAAATGTTAGGAATATATTTGCTGAATGAATGTACTGCTCATTCAATGCCTCAGTAAAATCTTTGAAACAAAACAGAACATTGCTAAGTGAAAACAGTAAATTATCTAGCACCAGAGAGATTAGGTCGATTTTGAATTAATTGTTTTGAAACAAAACATTTCATCCAATCTTATTTATGTAATTATAAAAGGTGCAGTGATGAAAAGTTTCAGTCAAAACACTATCAAAACAGTTTGATAATTTCCTTTAACTAAAACACCCAGATACCACTGTGTAAACTGAACTACTGCAATATAGAGGCTTGCCTTCCTAAGTCTTGAATTTGTAGGAGCTCTCTTTACCCACAGTCATAGGGAAAAAAGACGTCCTCTCTTCCACCCTCTAGAAAATACACATTTCCAGGTTCTTCATCCTTAATTAAGCCTATCTCTCGCTTTTCTTTTTCAATCACTCCCCTTCTCGTCAATCATCAGGGTTTCATATTAACCCTATACACATTATTTCAATCAAGTGAACATTTGCTTCTGTAATGCAGGGTTATGAATGTAAACCATTATATGAAGGCTTTTAAAAATGTGGTGGGCTTTATGATGGAATTCTTAGTGCCCATTGTCAAAAGAGACATGTAGAATCCTAGACTAAACTCCATTTAACCGAGTTTATCATAAAGTGGTTAAAACTGGACATGGCTTGATGTTGGGATGTACTATATACATTTTTTTACAGAATTCACAAATTATCAGCTACCAACCAACTCTGAAGGAGAAAACCTCATGCAGCATGGCATGAAACATTCTGAGTACCTGTATGCCTTGCATGCCACGATCTCCGGGATTACCATCCTCTCCAAGAGGTCCACGTGCACCCTACAAGAATTGAAGGAAATATCTGTGCATTAACAAATTAGAACAACTTCAACTACTCATAAGCACACACTAACGAGAGGAAAATATTTTAGGAAGGTCTTTGTCAGAAATCTGTCCAAACCCTTCAGGACAAGCAAAATCATACATCCTTTTGGCCCTTGAGTAATACAGATCCAATTTCAGCCTGCCATTTAGAATCTCCACTGCCTGTCAATATCAGTATTAGATCAAGTTCATTTATTTACTTTTATTATTACGCTACTTTAATTTTTTGATAATCTGCTGACTTTGTTAGATGGCTCATGGAATACTTTACAACAAAAGCAGTACAAAGGCACTGCCTGATACAAAGGGCTTTTGGAGGTACATGCCCAGAATAACTCAATAAATGAGACAGTTACTACACCCCAGAAGGTAATCCCTTCTCTCAGTATTTAAGGAACAAGCATCTTCAATACAGTAAGATATTGTGCAACTGATGCCTCTCTAAACTGTCTAAGTCTGATTTGAACTGAAATTGAATAACAGCCTTCGACAGGAACCTGGAGAACAAAGTCTAATGACAGATTTGGCATAGTTTTCTTTATCTGTATATGAAGGTAAGAATAAAGACCTTCATTTCATCAACCAACTATATACTCCAACCTATCTAAATACATGGGGATGCATATTGTGCATATCAGGCTATCTTTCAATTGACATCCCCCACAATTACCTTTCTTTATCACCATTCCCCTACCTACCAATCACTTCTTCTCCCTTTCAGTGGATGATTTATTTCCAGAAAGATGCATTCCCTTTCATGCTAGCTTTCCATACTTTGGTATCCTATCCAAGAAACCACCATTGTCAATGTGACAAGTATGACTAGAAGTTACCAGCATGTTGCATGTAGTGATACTATAATGAAATGTAACTTAACATAATCTGACATAACTGGAACACGAAATACATCACACAACAGAATTTAACATAACAACACACATGCAACTGGTAAAACATTTCTTTCCTCCTAACTTTTACTCTTCTTCAGCACATTCGACTATCTCCTCTTCCCACTACTTCAAGCTTTGCCCATGATTTGATGTTTGCCACTTGTATGAATTGTGAATATGTATATAAAAGCTTACATCAGGGTGTTCTCATTCGTTGCAAATGTGCCACACCTTTCCTTTCAGTCTTTCATTGGCATTACCTTTAGGTATGATGTTTAGCAAATATATCATTTCTGTAGTGGATATATTATGTGTTTCACTTTGCTCTCAAACCTTGCAATCTTGACTTGCATCTCCGTCCAGTCTTTCACTATTCCCTCTATATTCTCTCCTCTTTCCTTTATGTTCTTCCACCCCAGCTTTCGTTAATACTTTTTGTCCTGCTGTTGCCAACATTAAATATATCAATTTGTGATTTTGTAAGAATGTGTAAGCAATGAGTGTGCTTTTGTAAAAATGTAAAAAATAAAATGCATAAAATAAATATGACGTGACATAACCTGGTTTAATTTACTATAGCTTATGTTACACTGAAATAGTAGGTAATGTATCTTACTACAGACACACAATTTTAGACCTGGGCAAGGAAAATTACAATGGAATGAGGTCCTGAGCATAGAAAGGGGAGATAAAGCAAGTTCATTTGGACAGTCTTTAAAGGAACAATTCCAGTATGCATTCATGGACCAGAAGAGGTTTTGTACAGTGCCGATCTGTGGCATTGCTGAGTAACTTCTTCAAGACTGAGTTGGAGAAAATGGAAATGCAATGGTGGGCACCTTGGTTAGGGAGATATAATTTTAAACACATTTGCCCTGCTGTTTGAATGGTTATATGCTTCAGGGAGGATGAGTTTAGGCATCCGGTTTATAATTGACAGGCTGTCTGGTGTACTTCCATCCAGTGCTTTTTATACTTTATATCAATTATTGACGTAGGATCTATTTTTGATAGTTAACTAGTGTCAGGCAGTTGGAGTTTTCCCCTGATCCTAGTAATAAGTCCTGTGTTGATAGTAGTAAAGTAGTTGAGCACTGAGGTTGTGATGGTGAGAACCATGATGGTCTCCTAGGATGAAGTATGAAAAAGTATGAGCTCTTGTTTGTAAGCAGGATTATGAATAACACAGTTGGAGATGGCACTGTGTTGGGGGAAGAAGTTTAGTTTAGTATCAAATAGGACTAAGATCTTACTATTTCTTTCTTATTTTGGGAGTGCTTCTTCATGAATTGTGGTTGGGTGGCTGGAAGGATGATGGGGTTGGTAAAGCACAAGACCAACATCTCTGTCTTGGATGCCTTAAAACACAGTTTGTTTTTGTGTCCAGTGCACCTATTCATATATATGCCAGAGGCAAACCTAGCTTATTATCAATCTTTAAACTCTATTGGGTGCTAATAGGTATAAGAGTATGTCATAAGCGCACTTGTGGCACCCTGTACTGAGTGATGTGAGGAATGTTGTGAAGAGGACCACATATTAATTAAAAAGGATTGGTGATAAGGCTGACCCTTGCAGTTCTCCAAAGGCATGGCCAAGATTGACATTCATTAACAAAGCACCTCCAATCCTGACATACTTGACTAAGTGGTTTGTGGTCAGTGTGTCAAAGATGGCTGGTTCTTTTACAGTAACAGCCATTGACATTTTATTTGCCCATATTAACCATATGTGCGCAGACCACTTCATCTCTGATGTATTAAGTCACGTTTACATGCCTAGGAACTCTAAATGCGATTTTAAAAATGACTGGCTCAGTGTCTGGCAGTTATTGTTATTGTATATTTTCTCAAAGTCTTTTGCATTCTTCGCATTAGAAACCCCTGCCACAATATCAGAGTTTTGGTTCCTGTCACAAATATTCAAATTGATGGCTGCATGTATACGTCTATAAATGTCCCTGTAAGGGGGTGCTGGTTAGCATTAAATGCTCATTGCTATGAGAGGAAAGAAATGTGCTCAGACTCCATTTAGGCAGATAAGCGATTTCTTCTTTGACATTAATGATGTCTACAGAACATTCAGAATTTCTCTGAGGCACCAACAATTACAGAAGTCTCCACCATGATCCGTGGATCTTGACAGAGAATGCTGTCTGCAACACACCGTGTTGGCCACAGGTTCTGGTGGTGACATATGTAAATGTGAATTATGGCTACATGGAAAGACTCAGCATTGTATTATTTATATACGTATGTACAATTAATCAAGACCATGAATTGAACAGGCTGGGACATATGAACATAATGATGCCCTGAAGAAGTTCTCTTCAGAATGAAACTTGTTGACTGTGGCTGTATCACCTTCTAAGACAGAAAGAATCAATCAACTGTTATTTTTGCATGATGCATCTGAATGTTGGCTTTATACAGAGTGCTTTCTGATTAATGTCTAACTATTCCTTCTACCCCAGCAGCAGCACCTTCTGCAGCTAGTGCTGTTCAAGATGAGACACCTTCAACTACTGTGTGTATGATCTACAATGTGCTGTCACTTGTTTGCCGTAACTGCTTGTGATGATCATATTACGGGTGAATTGATTGGCATTTGTAGGCTTTCCTTAATGATGTAATAGGTGTAGATGGTGATTGCAAGTTTGATAACATGTTTCAGTTAGAGGTAAAATCTTTCCATTGCAAACAAGGTTTTGATGAAGAAGGTGATGAGTGAGGAACAGATTGGCATGAAGGTGTTCTCCTTCTGAACTTTGCAAGTGAAAGCACAAGACTTTTGTTTGAAAGGTATACATGATATTGGGCACATCGTGGCCTTCGTTGGCAGTGTAATCTCACAATAGTGGGAGGCTGTGTGGTTTCTTAGGTGATAACTGGCCATGATTCATTGGGCTGAAGGATGTCCTTAGTGTTGTAGCCACAAACCTAAATGTAATTGAGTGATAAAAATCAAACTTACGTTTGAGGTCTTCTGCAATAGGGATGCTGCTTATAATGGATCAGCCCTGCACCTTCAAACTTTGAGGTAGCCTCATGTATCTTTTGGAGTGTTACATTTCTGACACATTTAGATGCTGCTGGAGTATCGCCCCAGTGATGGAGACATTTTCTCAAACTGCTTAGACATATAACTGTATTGTGATCCTTGAACCATAACACTAGCAGCCAATTCATGCTATCAGCAAAAGGAGTGCTTTAATGGGTCATCTCTGCTATGTCGGGATCAGAGTTTGCAGTATAACTGCTCTAAGAGCAAGAGGTATCTAGGCAGGTTACTACAATTCTCTTCTGAAGTATCTGAAGTTCAATTTGTGGAAGTCACTCACCTTGAGTCCTGGGGGACCTCTTCGGCCTCGAGGACCCTAGAATTAGAAACACACAAAATATTCAGATTTGAATTACCCAATGATGTTCAAAAGTGTATGGTACAGGCAATAGCAATCAATATTGAAAGAATAATTATTAGAATTGTATTGATTTTTACATCTGGGCCTTTGTCTCCAGTCTCTCCGCGTATGCCGTCACGGCCAGCTTCCCCCTGGGAAAGGAAGAGAGAGAGGCAAGTCACTTTTAAGAAACACTGTAATGGGACATCATATTGTTGCATTTCTGACAAATATTCTTTATCAAAACTACGAAATTGGCTATACACCCCATATCCTGCAATTCATATGTAATTTGGCTTACATTCTTTGTACCATCCATTTTGTAGTTCTTACAGCAAAATACTATTTATGGAATGCAAAGATTAGATCAGCTTACATTGTTGACTCCAACTACACTGGCAGGGGTGTGAAGAAACTAAAGTGAGTCAATGTGTAATTTGCCTGTGTTGGGTGAAATTACAGGGCCGCTGTTAATAATCTTACAGGCAACCTGCTGTTCAGCGTTTTATGATATTAATTGCCTGTTGCTTTTATTACACACCCTCACCTTCAGCTCAGGCCCATAACTGCAGAGACAATGGTTAAAACTCTCTGTAGATGGCACCAACCTAATTATAGAAGTGTAACTGTGGAATGGAATTAGATAAGAGCAGCATTTTCTCACTAGATAAAATGGGTACTTAAACATTTGCACTGCTACCAACTGGCGGTGATATCGCTACTTTCCCAGTACATTTAATTAAGGTACAAAGCAGTAATTGTCAGTGCTGGTGGAGTAAATGATTGAATATAAAAGATTTGCACATTGTAATTTTCTTATAGCCAGACTCACTGTTTCACTAAACATTTGATATATGAGTTAATTCCATTTACCGGTCGTCCAGAGTTTCCTTTCTGTCCCTTTGGTCCTTCAATATCATTGTTGATCCCAGGATCTCCCTAAATAGAAACAGTCAGTAGGTTTGTCCATGAGAAAAGCAACACCACAGCAGCATAAATGAATTAGGTAGATTGTAAGCAAATGCTACAAAAAAGACAACTTGACATTATGTGCTAAGACAATAAACAAGCATTGTAATAAAGAGGCATGCATTTTACTGTTGAACTAAAGGTTGTTATCCACAGATGTTAAAATACTGCAAACTAATACCTGATAATGAGTGCCAGAGAATAAAAATCCCCTTAGGAAAATAGCTTTATTTACTAATAAACATCTAAAGAGGCATCATACTATTAACGACCATCCATTCACTAACTTGAATTCCCACCCAACCATCCTTCTTTCCTTTCTTCATTCCCTGATCTATTTATTGACCTTCATGTGTTTATGTCTTAAGAGTTTGGACACTTAACTAGATTTCATTAGTATGAAGAACCCTAAAGAAAGTGTAATGTGGGGGTGCCAGGAGCAATGTGAAATTTGGGAAGCCAGAGAAGATTTTGAACAGAGAGGAGACATGGACATCAGGCACCTAGAAAAGGGGGATACTGGAACATGGGACCATGAGCGAAGAGAGACTAGTGAATATTGCATCCCTGGCATTGGCAGAAATGAAAATACTGAACACAAATTGCTGATCAAATTTTGGGTGACATTTCGTTGGTGGCAACACTTACAACTTTTAGTTTCTCAACTGCTAAGATAACACATCGATTAGGTTTTCAGCAACAAAGCAATCCGTTTAGAGTCCTAATGAGAGGGGAACACAAGGGAGATGCTAGAAACGTTGCAGGGGCCTTGTCCAGAAGGGATGGACAGGGTCGCATTGAGAATGCCCATAAATGGTCAAATTCACAACCCAAGGAGTCCGAAAAGGAGCAGGTTTGTCAGCAAGGACTGAGAACAGAATAATAATTAAGAGTACCATGTAGCAGGGCCACATATGAAGACACTGCATTTCTAGAGAAAATAATGGCAGCTATTAACCTACTAGAAAACTAGGAGATGTGGACATTGTGAGCTTTGGAATGGTATCGAATTACGTCATACACACCAAGAGGACACAGGAAACACTTACATAGGAAACCATCATACCACTACGGAAGAGAAGCATGTGACTGTCTGAGTGTGTGAGGTGATCATTGGGCCCATAGGAAAGGGGAACATTAGGGTCATCTGACAAACAGAGATGAGAGAAATGGACATTGGGAAGTTAAGGGTGGGGCAGATGCATATTTCACTTCATGAAAAAAATAGGGAAGCAGGCCCCACGTACTTACAGGAGGATATATCGACAATAAGCACCACAGGAAAAGGGGATGAAGACAGAGGAGTGCTGTGGAAATGGAGTTCCTGTGAAGAAGGAAATGTGGGTATAGGGATGGCTAAAAAAGGGGATGATATAGCCAATGTATGCCTAGGGAGGAGGTAGATACTAAATGCAAGGATAGGGAGATGGAAACATCAAGTAGCTAGGGGACAAGAAACTTAGATACCACACACCTAGGTAAATGGAACATATGAATTTTGGATACCTGGACAATAGGAAGATGTCGACATTGCAAATAAAAATAAAGAAGGCAGGTTGTGAGCACAACAAATCATTGAACAGGAAGCAGGAAGAATATGAGAGTTGATTGGATACCTAATGAAGTAGATGCTGACTTGGGAAAGAAGGAGATGAGGGATATGTTAATATCATTTACCCTCCTAGAGAAAATACAGTGAAGCCATCTGCCACCACAAGTAGGGGGGCATACAGACAATGTATACCTGGATGAGGAGATGCACAAAGTTAACCCTTAGAAGAGCGAGATGTGAAAATTAGACACCTCAGGAATCCAGAGATGGAGATTTTGAATGCCACGGTGTAGGGGCAGTGCACTCAAAGGTGGTGCAAAGGACATCGGACACTCATGGAAAATGAAAATTTACAAATACAGGACATCTGGGAAAGGACAGCCACATGACAGAGACAGAGGCTAAACAAGTAGGGAAGACTATACACATGCACACAAAGGAAAACAAAAAAGTGATAGGTGGAATGCTTGGATTAATCTTAGCCACTAGTATTTACTCATGGTGCATCCCAGTCCATCACTGTGCCCAGACGTGGGCCGCAGGCTCACTGTGCCATAGTTATCCCTTACTGAAGAGACCTAAGTAGGTTGAAACGAGTCCTGGGGTGCTTGTGTTTCTTTCTGGATGGGACTTGGACTAGTAGTTTGTGCTGGACTCTTCCTCTCTGAACAGAACCAAGGCTTATTTGAATATGGCTTGTCTATGTCTACAGTGGCACAGAGGGCAAAAAACGATGGATTGGAATGTAGCTTGTATAGAGCAGCAGGGGTTGAGCATCCTTCCATCACTTTATTGTTTCTTTCTATACGGGTGGGCTAGAATTGGACATCGAGCAGCTGTGTGGATCATAGACACCAAGGGAAGAGCCAGATGCAGATTTAAAAGGCAAACCACAAGGTGGCTTTTATTTTAAGTGTTAACATTTCTGTGTGGTGCTTAATTGAGAATGTCAGAATGAGAAGGCCTTAGAAGTATGGGTTGGCAGGACAGATAAGCGGATCGAGCAGTTGCAGTGGAAGTATGTAGTGATCTGTAGATCACAAGTTGCAAAGCTTGCAAGACCGAGTCAGCCTTTCATCATTTTGAGGTCACTAAATGGTCACTAAATGTACATAGTAAAAGCGGCAGTGCTGTATGAAGTGCTAAATAAAATGCAGGTTTTATTATTATAATTTATTTATATTACTGAGTTGTCTACTTTTCTGACACCGTTCACTCTTTTTTGGGAAAGTGACAGAAAGCCTGCAATCCCTGGATATACCCAGAGCAGTGAAACCCCTTTGACCTTTGTGTCTAGAGGTCAGAATTTTATAAATATTGCATGGGAATTCCTGTGGACCTTGCCACGAAATCTTCAGCGGAGTTTCTAAAAATATGCTTTCTTCAGATATTTCAGCAGAATGTAAGCCACATTTTTTCTTAAAATGTCACTAGAAATGTCCACGGAATCCAACAAATTGGGAAAAAGCATTTTCCATTCTGAGAATATTTCTGAAGAATGTTGAATTTAATTGAGTTCACCAGACGTTTCCCTGGAAAATAACATGGGATATTCTTTTAAAGTGGAGCTTCATTCTGTGGAAATTTCTACAAAAAGCATGCAGAAATTCCAGGAATTCTGTGAAAAATTAACAGGAATTTATGTGGAAAGTGCATTGTATTTTCAGGGTAGAGTTGTCCACGCTATGAATATTTCGAGGGAATCTTCAGGAAATCTGCTCTAATGTCCAGGAACGTTTCACTGGAAGTTGTTTTGAAATTTGTATCAAATCTTCTTGCAGAAACATTTCCTGTAATGGACGCTGTTTGGAGAATACTGCAAATTTTGTGTGGTGGTATTGTGTTCAGAAAATTTGATAGAATTTACTGCAAACATTTGAGAAGCATATTAAAACTATAGATTTTTATTTGATGTACGTTTTCACAAGAAGCAGCATTTCCCACGCCTTTAGTGTTTCGGTAAATGATACCCTAATTAACAGTGGTAATCCTTGACATGGTTTTCTATCAATATATGATCTTCGGGCACATATCCCCATGACTTTCACATTCAAACAAGTGGGAGGATGCTGCGCTGTTGACCTACAGATGCCCTTGTGAAACAAGAAGCAGAATCACCCTGTATGAGATTGACAGGGTCATTTAGGCCCCAGCTGGGTTAGTAAACATAGTGGAAAGGATATTTGCTCCAGTTTTAGCACAAGCAACATTTAGGAGCAATTAGGAACTACTTTGAACTGACAGACAAGTGCTCTCCTGCAACTACACATCCAGTGTAGTGCAAACAGGTATATAAATGGCAATAATATGCAAAACAGGCGAGCCAATTCCCCTTCTATAAATCCCTTTAAACACCCACAGACCAGTGTAAATGTTATTTGTACTGAGTGTGTTCCTGCTTATTATTTGCACCTATGCCTAAAAAGGAACCTAAATCTATTAATTGAATCTTGTCATAGAGCGTACAGTATCTCCCCTCAGTCCAGGTTCTCCGCGCTCTCCAGGATATCCACGGGGTCCCTTCCGGCCCTTAAAAGAAAAATTACAATGTAATGATTATTATAATCAGTAGGATTGACATTCAAGATATAGTTTTTTTTCTTTATTGGCAATTGTCATTGTGATACATATGATGCAACAGGTTCAAACAATTATGCATTCAATCTTAAATATCAGGTACGCAATTCCGCAATGAGAACTAAACACAATTTAAACTCAAAGTAGCAAGGCAAAAACACTACATACTCCACTTTATCGCATGGTCCTTCTCCAAGCCTTCAAAATCTGAATGAAAGAGTGACAAAAAACATGGGAGGGGGATGCCTGTTACTAGTCAATGTATCCCATTACCAGTGTACACTGTGGCCTACGGTGGGATGTGGATCACCTTGAGGTTAACCTCTGCCAGGTGTTGGCTGTGTTGTGACATCTTGGTTTTGGGTGGTAATATTTAGTAGTGTATGAGTCATGACCCCCAAGCTAGCAAAACCTCTTGGGCTTTAGCTTCTGTTCCAGTCCTCCTCCAGTGTAACTCCTCAGCTCCAGCCCACTCCATAAATCTTCCCTCCATTACATCTCAGTCAGAGAATGAGGGCTCAGCCAGTGTATGGCAATACGCCTCTTGGCTACTATAAGACCAAGCATTGTACATCATCTAGTGAGTTTTTATATTGGGGTTGTCAGGTAAGATTCCCAGCAAGCAGATCTTAATGGATAGCGGAATGTCCCATCCTAGCGCTACCTTTAAGAGACCTATCATTTTGACCCAAAACTCACTTTCGGGCAGGCTCATACCATATGAATAAAATTTGCTCCTCCACCCTACACTTAGGACAGGACCCGTGGCAAGGGGAGTAAATGTGGTGGAGGCACTGTGGCGAAAGGTAGGTCATATGAATAACACTATACTGAATTTGTTTAAATCTAGCGCAGGTGCCAGTCTTACGGACCCCCTCGTGTATTTTAGTTCAGTCTCAGAGTGTAATCTGTTTTGCACTATACTGTTGCCAAAGGTCTTCAACCCGCAGTGGTTGAAGCTGTTTCTTGGAACGGAGCGCACAATATAGTTGTGTAATGAGTTGGAGTCCACCTGCCAGAGCCAAGAGAGTGACCATAGTGTGGGTGGGCTCCGGGGCATCAGGGAATGTAGGCCATAATTGAAGTGCTGTGGCGGCCATTTTGCCATATTGTAGGAAATGCCCCTGGCCGAGGTTAAAGGTTGTCTGTGCCTCTTGCAGGGTGATAAAAGGGCTATCAGGATAAAGATCGGCCAGCATTATGCAGCTGCCCTCACGCCACCTAATTCAACATATAGTTAAGTGAAAATGCCTTTCAATATACTTAGCTTCTTGCAAAACCTATAAATCAGAGCTTCTTGCAAAAGCTACAGATCAGAGTAAATTCCTGTTTGCAAAAAGTGTTTTTATTGAGAACATTTACAGTAAAATGTAATTTGGAGGAAATTATCTCATACAGCAGACAAAGCTTTCTATATTACAGTTATTGAAATACAAAAAACAAAAAAGTCTTAGTTTTGCCAATAATGTTAAAATACAACTATATGCAAGGTGACTAAGAGTAGATGAAGTAACGAAAGTAGGTAACTGGTGTCCATTGTAGGACCACAGAGTCTAAACCAAGCCATAATTTCAGGATAACACATGACTATGTTAATGAGTTTCAGGAGTATGGAGTGACTCAGGCAGAAGGTCTGTTTTCTATTTCATTTAAGGCCCTAATGTTCCAGTCACTTCCTGACAGCTCCAGCAGGATCCACTTACCACATATGTCATGTGGATATTTGGAAAATGTTGTTTGTGTTCCACAGTCCCGGACACCTGGGTCCACGTGTACTGTCTGTTTCTATTCTCTCATGAGTACATGGCCTAAGAACACATTGCTATGTGAAATGATGCTTTCTGTAGGGTTTCTGTCTGCTGTCATGGCAATCTGTTTGCAATATCCTGTGCTGACTGCGGTCTACAGAGTTTAATCTGAGGCAATGATCCCTCAGTGATGAGGCACTAAACTCAGTTAAAATAGATCTGCAAAGTCATGCCTTCACCTGGGTGTATGTTTACAACATTTTCCCTAACTTACAAAGCCTACCTGGAGCATGGCTGAAAAGTTGGGCCAGCAGCAAATTTCTGTTGCTAATCGAGGAAAGCTTTTGTGAATTATTGCTCCTGACTCTGTGGAGACAATTTGCTGGTGTAATTGTACATTGTGTACAATTGCCTTTATGCAACTGTACTTTTTAAAATATATTTTTTCATTACAAGGAGGAAATTGTGGGGTTTCACCCTTCTATTCCCAACCTTAAAGGGTATTTATCCCTGTCCCTGTCAGAAGTAAATCTCTGGGATGGGAAACAGTTTGATAACTTTGAGTCCAGTCAAACTCTTGTCGATTTTTCGGTGTTCACAAAATTTCAAGTTTTTTTTTAAAGCTTTCTATTTTATGCCAACCAAAAATTGGTTAGAACATGAAGGGGCAGTAGGTGGTGGTTAAATACCTTCCCATCGATAAGTTTGGCTTCACTCCATTCAATCAGCAACTGAAAAAAGATTTGCTCCAAGCAGCAAAGTGTGAGGTTGATTGTCGCTTGGGGCCAACCTTCTTCCAATTGTGAGGTGATACATAAATATTGACAGATACTGTCTGTGACTGACTGCTGTAAGGTGGTAGACCACACTTAGGGGGTCATTCTGACCCTGGCGGTCATTGACCGCCAGGGCCAACGACCACGGAAGCACTGCCAACAGGCTGGCGGTGCTTCCTGGCCAATTCTGACCGCGGTGGTAAAGCCGCGGTCAGAAAAGGGAAACTGGCGGTTTCCCGCCGGATTTCCCCTGGCCAAAGGAATCCTCCATGGCTCCGACCCCCTTCCCGCCAGCCTGTTCCTGGCGGTTTACACCGCCAGGAAGAGGCTGGCGGGAACGGGTGTCGTGGGGCCCCTGTCGTCGGAGCCGGCTTCATCTTTGCTGGGGCTTTCCGGCTGGGCCGGCGGGTGATCTTTTGAAGATCGCCCACCGGCCCAGCGGGAAAGTTAGAATGGTCCCCGCGGTCATTTGACCGCGGGCGGTGTTTGGGCGGTTTCCGCCCGGCGGGCGGCACCCGCCACCCGCCGGGGTCGGAATGACCCCCTTACTCTTCAAACCTTGTGTTTTCTACCTCACATTTAATTATCTCATGTGTTGGTTCTAGTTTCTTTTTATTCTATCATTGATTTTTCTAAAAATTATAAGCTTGAAGTTGATTCTGCGCATTTACCACCCATCATAGACATCCTAATCACCATAACATGTAACATAAAAAGAAAGCATGCTCTAATAGCAATGTGCTAGCCAAGGGAAATAAAGAAGAGGGTGTAATAACAGGGGATTGATGGCGCTCAGGAAAACACTTCGCCAAATGTATCTTCAGGGGTTGCCACCACAAGGGAAAACACCCATCCCTCCGAGGTTTCGAAAAAAACCAACAACAATATTTAACACAATGTGAGGCCCCCTTAGTACAAATTATACTTATGTCAGTACAATAAATCAAAAAATCAAAAATCAACACTTCGAAGTGTTCTTCCATGGATGATGCTGTAAAGTAGAAGACATTTCTAATAAATCTCTGGATTAGAATGGACTGTGAAATGATTTATGTGAAACTTTGGACTGCATTCCTTCGAATTTAACTCACTTGAATTTGACCTACTTGTGTCACAATATCACTCACTTGATTTTTGATTTTTTGATTTATTGTACTGACATAAGTATAATTTGTACTAAGGGGGCCTCACATTGTGTTAAATAGTGCTAGCCAAGGGACTTCTACAGGGTTATAATGTTCAGGTCAGTGTGTTGAAGCATTCACTCCAGGGATCTTTGTGTGACTTCATGTTCACAGGTTTGAATCCTAGTGGGTGCACTCAGCCTTTCATCCTACCAATGTTAATAATATGGGTACCATTGAGTTGGGTAAGACTAAACATGTGTTATTTCAGAGCAAAGAGATCTAAGGCTTGGATGAACCTATGCTTTGAAAATATAGGTTTTGTTAAGTAGACAAAGTATCAGAAAAACTACTGCAGCTGACTCGTACTGGGACAGACACATCTTGATTTCAATTTACTTAGTTTAAAGATGCTTTGCTGGACTTTCATTGGTAAACCAATTCTGGGAAAATCATTGCAGCCCCACTCTATTGATATACAGATCATCATATTCCCATCCAATTGCTTTGCAGATCATTGCACTCCCATACATATTACTGAAATCACACTGAGTTGCATTCTTAACAGTCAACATGTCTCACCTGATTTCCTGTGCTGCCTGGCTCTCCGGAAGCGCCTGGAGATCCGCGGTCACCCTGCACGCAGAACAGACAAATAAGCTTTAGCATTAACATCCTGGAAAAAGGAAATGCTACACACTATGCATCAAATAAGAATGTATTTTTGAAATTAAATTAAGTACCTGCTCTCCAGTCACTCCATCAATGCCATTTTGACCATCTTCGCCCTGTAGGAACGTGAAAAAACACAAATTATTATTTCTGTATGGGTTGAGGATGGATGTGAGCCTGGTTTAGATTTAGGTGGTGATAGAAACTCTACTGATTTGTGGAGAAAGCTCTAGATCTGCAGGAGAATCTACTGTGGCATTTTCTCCACCATATATTCAGTGAAGGGAATTGAGCTAAAAGATTGCTCTCTGACCCCTATTCTCTCACAATTCAATACAAACATATGAACGGATGTAACAGCAGAAGAAACAGATTAGTGGAGCAAAGAAATTAGGGACACGACGAAGAATTAAAGCATATTTTTCATTTAATACACAATATAAACAAAAAAACAGCTCTGCTAATGGGCCATTCCCTAACAATTTAAATTTCTGGAAGCAATCAACCAGTCCTATTAGGTACTATTGGAAGATGCCAAGCATTCCAGCAATTGGAAGACACCGTGAAAGCTAGCATTTTTTAGGTGTCTTTTGTTACCTGTTTCCAGCATCATTGTATTATATGTTTTGCCAGCCACTTTCTCTTTCACTGTTGTATGGCTGTGTCTTCAATTTACAACCCTGTGCTTCTAATTTGTTGCTTATGTGTTTGTACTGTGTTTTCCCTCCCTGTAGCACTGCTCTTTCACCACATTTGTGATTGGATGCTGTGTTGTAGCCTTCCACTGCTGACAAAATGGAGCTACTTTATGTTTTATTTAATTTGATCCCTCCACCACAGTGAGTGTCTTTTTCCGGAGCTCATTCAGACTCTACACTTTAATGTCCCCATCCTTGTCCCCGGCCCTTCTCTCCAGCCCTCTATGCCGCTCGTTAGTGCGAAAGATGGCTTCCATCCTTAAAGTAGAGAAGGCAATGCTTTCATTGCATTTTAAGCTTGTAACATTGTTGCTCTGGCATTGGCATAAACAGAGAGCAGTGCTCTCTGTACATTAGTAAGGGAGACATATTGACAGTGTCATTGCTTGTTTAATGAGGCTGCTTCGCTGCAAGAATGACAAAATGTGACTTCTTCTAAAATGCCAAAAATTGGCAGACGTCCAAGCACCAAGTCATGATTGTCTTTGATAGAGGTCTCCTGTGAGTGGGCTGTAGAAGGTGAGTAGACCCACCTTCAATAAAAACATTTTTTTTGTTTGTAAATTGATCAGGAGTCACAAGTGCCGTCAGCGGAGGTGCGTGATACTGGAGGACTGTGAATCACGCAATAAACCTGTCTAACTGAAAACATGGTTTGTCAAGCGTTCAATTCAATTAAAGACAATAGGATCACTTACACTGGACGAGAATTAGGCTGTGCTCTGTGGTGTGAGACTCAATCAGAGAGACTCAGGGCGCTTCAGGCAATCATTCTGCAGAGCGCTGCCTGTATTGTTGCCATTCTATAGTCCAAGAATGACAGCCCCAGCAGCCTCCAGCCAACCAGTAGTAGCGAGCCATGGTAACCATGAGAGGTACCCACACCTTATCATAGCAGTACCTCTGAGTATGATCCACTTTACCACTGGCAACCCAATAGCTCCTGTAACTACTGATTAATTTCAGTGCTGCAGTGCCCTACTGTCACCATGATCTGGGGTTTCAAGCTCTCCGACTTGATAATTGTGAAGAAAGGCATTGGCAGGATCACTAAATTCACACTTAGACACAAACATCCAAGTATTAGAATGATGGATGGGGAATGGAGAGAAAGGTATGTGCTCTTGCTCTATAGCTGTAGAGCCCCCTGCCTTGAGGTTCAGTAGACAATGACAGGAGCGGTACCTCACCAGAAGTGGGTGTGTCTTGTGACACCTGTGTATGACCACAGACAATATGTGATGCTTGTTCAGTATCCGCAGACTGGAGGTACTGGATTTACCCTGTGGGGAATGCAGCACAGGCATCCTATATAAAGAGTATTTAACACCCTATGTGTTTGGATTGGAGAAGTGACAGACTGATCCTTGGATATGATGATGCAGGTGACCAGGTGCCAAGAGAAGAACAGTGACCGGGAAGTTAGGTCTTAGATGTGTGACCATGAATTACTGAGCCGCATTTGGGAACCACAGGCACTGTAGGTGTTACAGCGTGCTGGGGCCCTTTCAAGAACAGATTTGGTTTACACAGGAAAAAGGACTGGATGATTGTCTGTGCCCCAAAATAGGATGAATAGTAAATCAGTGAATACTCTGTGGTCTTGTGCAGAACATTGAAGGGAGCACTATGCATGTGTGCCGCAGAGACACTTACAGATCTATGCACTTCCTGTTTGGGCCCCATTAAAAAGAAAGAGTAGTGTGCCATGCAATGTAAAATGTGCCCCTGCTGATGTTGTCCCATTGCAATGATTTTGGTGTTTCTTGTGATGCCCGAAGGATTATTCTACAGATCTTTAAATTAATCGTTTTTTGGGTGAGAGTCAGCTTGGAGGCTTTAACTGACAGTCAGCAGGGTCCTACACAAATACCTGGCTCAATGCACCTCCCTGAAACAATTAGGATACATTTCTTTCTTATGTTATTGTGCATACCTTGTGTTGTTAGCATGTTGTTGTGTCTCAAGTTAGTAACTGGATGTTTTTCTGTGTAGTTCTAGGATCTAGTATGCAGCACCCCACAGGGGAAGTTTGCCCAGAGCTGCTATTGGCTTCAGAGCATTGCATTAGATTCCACGGAATGCAAAATACAGACAAACTACCTCTCCTGTGAATCCATTTGGCAGACTGGACTTCCAATACACAAGAAGCCCTTCTCAGTCACTACAATAGGGGCTATAACTCCCACTTATTGACAGGAGCAGTCATAATGCCAGAGTCAACCTAAATGCAGTGGAATGCTGCTCCAAATGTCCAGTGGTATGAAACCAGAACTAAACTAAGATCAACAGCTTTAAACCAACAAATTAAGTACTGTCATTACTGGGTCTATTTATATAAATCCACTCAGAGGTTTAAGGCAGGATAACAATTCGTGATACATGCATTGTCCCATCTCTCAGTTTTGGGTCAACCTTCTTGTAAACGTTTCAGGGATTCTCGCATTTTTGTGTTTTTAGTTTTTAGGCTAGTTCTCTTATGATTCCTCATAGAGGAGAAAATGTTAACAAAATATTAGAAGACCAAGGGACACTTTATATTCATTTGGAGCTCTTCAACACTGATGTAGTGACAGGGTGATTCCTCAAACTTATATATAGAAATACAATGGTTAGAAGGCTGACAAAGAGATGAAAAGTAGAAATCAAGATAATTCAAATATTGCACTAAAACAAGTCATTACCAGTTCTCCTCTGAAACCTCGAACTCCCTACAAGAAAAAAAAAGATATTGTTATTGTACATTTTATTCAAAGTACACAATAACATAGAAGTCATTTCTAACAAGGCATTGTGGGATAGCTCTATATGAAGACACCAGCAATTTTCTCAGGACATATACAGATTTGAGATTTCCCAGGAGTCAAATAATTTCTGATTTGCCTTAACACCATTGCCCTAGAGTAGCTTTCATGGCATGCAATGAACCACCGGAACTCAAAAATGAGTACTTAGTTCAGATTGAACATGCCTACTTCTGAAGTCAAAATTACCTACAAAATGACCAACAGGAACAAAACTATGTGTGAATGATTAGGATCACACCAAGAACACTGTTAGTAAGTAACACAGGCACTACATATCTATAGTAAGGTGGCACATTCCGGTATTCATTTTTGCGACTGTTTTTAGCCATATCTATACCCAGAAGGCATCAGACTCAACTGCAAATGAGAGTTTTTCAAGAGAATTATATGGTCAACACAGTGCAAATAACATACTCTGTGCAATTAAAAATTACTTGCCTTTTGACCTCTGACACCAGCACATCCATCTTCACCCCGCGTTCCATTGAGGCCACGTTGCCCTCTCTCGCCCTACATAATAAAAGACGAAAATTACTAATACAGTATGCAATCAAGTATATGGTCAATAAACCCATTTGATATACAACTGTAGTTCCAATAATGAGATTTAACTTTCATTATAACTTCTACTGTGTGTACAAAATTAATGATGAATGGACTTGAAAAACGTATTTGAGCATTGCGATTGAGAGTCAGTTTCAACTAACAATACAAAATCCTGGCATCCTATTTTACCTATTTCTAATAAAGTCATGGATGTTAAAGAGGATGGTACTATGGTTAAGAGTTCTAAAACAATATAAATTCAATTTTTTTTATTAATTATATTTTATTATAAAGTTACAATAGAAAAACAAACATACCATTATAGAATTAAATTAATTATAGAGAAAAATAAGATACTTGCATAGAAAAAAAACACTATGGGGGTTATTACAACTTTGGAGGAGGTGTTAATCCGTCCCAAAAGTGACGGTAAAGTGACGGATATACCACCAGCCGTATTACGAGTCCATTATATCCTATGGAACTCGTAATACGGCTGGTGGTATATCCGTCACTTTACCGTCACTTTTGGGACGGATTAACACCTCCTCCAAAGTTGTAATAACCCCCTATGTACTTAATTCATTTAGTAGTCAACCTAGTGTTCTGTTCATTCTAATTAAGAAGAACCTGTGGGTTACTTTCAAATTCATTAGTCAGATATTGGACAAATACAGAATACAGTTTCCAAGACTGTGTATTGCTGCATTGTGTCATGCAAGATAATTTCTGAGTTGGAATCAACAAGCTTCTGATAGTGGCCAACATTTGTGAGTCATATCCAATCAACTTTCCTTCCAGTGCTCCAGGTGATCAGATACGCAAATGTTCATATGAGGAATGTATCCTACACTGTTTGTAATGCCAAGAAAATTTACTACTCTTGTAAATTTACTTGAATGCTCGTGGATAATATAGGAATCTCATACAAGTTGGACATTTCTCCCAGTTGCATGAATTAGCTTATAGGAACATGTTTTGAACTTTCCAACCTGGGCTTCAGGAATCAGTAACTCAGAAAGTACATCTCTTGCAGCAGTGTTTTTCAATGTTTTCCATAAGCAAAATCACCATAGGCAGAGGAGAGAGATAAAGGAGGGCAGAGATGTTTGAAGGCATGGGAAAAGTGGCAATTGTCAAGGCCCTTTACCTTCCAAGTGCTCACAGAAAAGTAAACTTACTCTCGGTCCCACCTCTGTTTATATCTGTACATCTAGCTTTCGCCCCTCAGCCTACCTCTACCTCTGACTCTCTTTGACCAATGTCATCCTAATGTTTTTTCTTGGCAAAAGTTGTTCGGCATAATGCAGGCTTGAATTATCAGAAAATGGCTAAAACAATTCAAAATTGTTCTGAACATGGGCCCCCAAAATATTTGTTACCAGGGGCACCAAAAATGAGTAAGACAACACTGAAGTAGGGGAGGCATGTGGGGCAAGGTGGATTATTGGGTGTAGTCCATTATCCAGAGTTACACGTGATGATGTATTAAGGGAAGAGTGGGGTCTTGAATTCCCTCCAGAAGAATAGGAACCTGATGAGGCCACCAAATCCTGGTGCAAATGCAGTTCCAGATTCAAGTCGAACCTGAAGAGATTGCTGCAGCCCACTGCACATTTTTAATCTGCTTCAATTGTGTACTAGGACATTCAGCCTTTTTTCAGTCTCTACATAGAAAATATTTTTCCCCATGGAGAGAACTCATTTATCCCTACCTCTTGTTAAATATGGATGTGTTACCTATCCACTGCTACACCCGAAAAACTCTCCAGCCCTTGATAAGAATAGATCTGTGAGCAAGTGGTGCATGAATATCCATCTACAAATTGTAGATGTTCATCTTCTTTTGATAGAAAGCCCTTAAAAAAAGCAATCAAAACCTCCTCTATATCACTACATTTGAAAATGCAGATGCTGCCATACAGGCAGAATTTCCGTCTTCACAAATATTTGTGAATTGGCCATAGGTGTGCTTTATGCATCATTGCCAATTCTTGTTTCTCTTTCTCCTTTGAGGCAATGCATGACAACAAAGAGGTGTTGTGCATAATTATAAAGAAAGCACTTCCAAATGAAGCATCAGATTTATCGATATTTGACGCAGCGCAAAGCAACAATACAACTTGCTGCACTGCGGCTTTAGTAAGATATGACGCGTTCCTGGACTCTCATTGCACTGGTGCATTATGTGCTGCCTAGCGTCAATGCAGACACCCTTGCACCATTGTGGAAGGATGCTTGCAGGGAGGATGTTTTTTGCGCAAGAAGGAAAACCTTCCTGCGCAAAAACAATCCTTAAAGGCTTTTACCTCTTTCTAAGTGTGCTGCATAATGCATCACACTTAAAAAGAGGAAACAATGAGGTATGTGGCAAAGTGCATGGGTGGATGCGCAGGGGCACCCACTCTCCCGCCCATGTTATTTTTTTCCCAGCGCAGATGAACGCATGGCAGTGACTTGTGCGACCTTCTGTTTCTCCAGATTTACCGGGTCGAGCAGGGCCACAAGGTGGCTTTGTTTGGCTTGGCAAATTTGACTTATGGATTGTGTTGACTTTGTGTCACCTTGCGTGATGCAAGGGCAACACAAGGGCTTGATAAATCTGGCTGATAGTCTGAAGATGTAGTGCACCATCTTGAATGTGGGCGAGCAGATGTTGAACAGGAAGATGTTGTGATCACCACTACAGTTGAAGCCCAGCGCAGATCATAGGTTTGGATCTTTGTTGGAAAACTGGATTGTCTCGTGGTACTTACAATTGCATATTTATCTCTCACAACCAAAGACAGCTCCCCATCTTTGCTGATCCAACACTTTGGAAATCCATTACAGCTTTGTGAGTATTGGCAGGGAAGTAGGAATCTCTTCCCTCACGGTTTTCTATTTTTCAGGAAGACTGACTGCATACTACATATTAGAATATGTAAATGTTATGAGTCCCATCAAAAACAATGGTGAGGCATCAGGTTCTTACTGACGCAAAACATTTGCATGATTGTTCCAGGGCGCTCTCATTAGAAGACTTATTTACTTCTACTTTAAGTGCAGCATCTCCTGATGCTGCAGCTATTTAGTGACAGAACCACCTTCTGTCATATTTTCTTAGTAGCAGGCAGAAATTGTGTATTGGCAAGAGTAGTTCAGGTATGCTTTCACCCCGTGTGGCTTCCCTTGTTGGTGTGCTGACTTTCCCTACTTTCTCTTGCAGATCCAACTCAATGTGCCGGTGTCCGACAGCAGAAGCCACAACTGGGATGAAGGATTTCCGCACATGCTGAGGCCCCTCCGAGCACACGGCTCCCAGGAAATGCTGGGTTGCTTCCACTCCTCCCTATGTTTGTCAGTGTGAGACACTTGTGGTGTTGAGGTGGGCCTGGTTGGCACCTGCTCAGAGTAGATATCAGTGTGCAAAAGTCACCAAAACATTAAAACGCTAATACAAAACACTAACATCACTCCTAAAGCATGGAAAGACTTCTCGCAACATGTAGGAGCCTTCTCATCTCTTGAATTCAGTAAGAAGCTGAAGATCTGACTTTTCGCATAACCCCTCTCCACAAGGCTAGGTGTAGAGACTCATGTAGCGCTTCTTCTTTTAGAGTAGTTTATTTACTCCAGAACTAAACAGCGGTACCCTCCAGCATAGCTTCTCCAGAACAGGTGACACATATGGAATTTCCTTGTGTTCACTAATTCATATGCATCACCTCGTTCCATGTTCCATTACATCTATACACTAGGCCTTCACACCTGCTCAGCATAACATAATGTTCTGTAATGCATTGGTGACTAAATGAGTGGGCTATAGCATTAAAGTAATTGCTCTTCTTCTACTTGTTGAAACCCTTATTTAAGGCTCAGCGCCCCTATAGAGAAGCAGGGCATTATCCCCATGACACTAATGCTTCATTTATTTAATTGTACTTTCAGGAATGCTCATAATTTTTTCTGGTGGTACTTTATACATCTGTAGAAATGTAGAAAATCTATCAGACAAGATTTGACATTTCTTAATGAATCTACCTTGGAGATAAATCAAAGGCAGCTTTATCAAAATGTTCTTCTATACAAAATAAAGTAAAACCTGCTCTGACTTCACAGATGTTTAAATGAAACCAATTTCAAAATTCAGTATCCTTACGGGCACATGTGGACAAAACAAATGACAGACGCATGGAGCATCCTCACACTAAAAAGATTAATACAAAAAATTTGAACTGCTGAATGTGTCTAACGTGTTTAAAAAAATAAAATAAAGTCAAGTATTTCCAAACAACACGATGGTACTTGCTATGCAAGGCGACAATAACCAAGCCTGTAGTAATGGTAAAAAGAATATGAGTAAACAGAAGATTATTGATTACTTACACTTCCTCCTTCGACCCCCGGGTGGCCTGGGGAACCTTTGGGACCAGGTTTGCCCTGTAAAGTTGAAACAATATAGCTTTGTTAATTGTTGGAATTTAAATTGTTTTTGATCAGCAGAGCTCATTCCTGAGATGTAAACTGGAAGATGATAGCTGGTAATATAAGTTGACTTGTCTAACTAGAATCACAATTGTACTTCAAAGTGTGATGAGGTCTATTGACATAACTTCAAACGTTTCCTTTTCCATACTGGGATAGTTTTCACCACCAAAGGTCCTTGTCTAAAATAAGAAGGGCTAGTGGCTTTGATAACAACACTTGAGATAATGACACCAACACAGTACCACATGGAAACTCTCTTCTGATTGGTTGGAGTACATGCCATGAGATCACTCTAGCTTTAGGTAAGTGTATACTCAAATAATATTGCCCCAAAAAAAGTTACCCTGTATGTATATCCAATAGATTATAGGCAAACTATTAACCATGAAGTCTGAAAAATAGTGTTCTAATCACAAACAGAATAACATGCTGCCTCAACATCCTCAGGAAAGTCCCTTTTCCGTTTTTACAGAGCCTTCACTGATGCCACATGGTCCATCTTCTATTCTAACCGTGGCCAAGGATCAGAAATCATAAAAGGGAAAGAAGGATTCAAGCAGGGGAAAATAAAATTATGAAAGATTAACAATACAAAACAGGCTCTGAGCTAATCTTTTACTAGAGACCTGGACAAAAGCCCCAAAACAGGTGTGACCTACATTGATAAATGTGGACTTGATCCAGACAAATTCTCATTTAAACTAATCGCATACTCAGAAATTAAAATGTATTGACATTAGGATTGCTACCTTTCTCAGAGACAAATACTGGCCATTTGCTCATGTTTTTGAATTCTGTAAAGCCAAGGAGTAGGCACTTGCATAAAACTTTGGGTTCAATCATCTATATTACTTTTAAGTATTTCTTTTACCCATCAGTTTGCCATAATAATAAATAAGAGAATAAATAAGAGAAGGACATCTCTAAAATACTTTAAAGTGTTTTTTCCTTGCATTTGCAGTTTACATTTCAAAGTGGAAAAGATATCCACATTTGCAGGATTTCATACTTTTTACCATCCTTGACAACAAAATAAAGGCCAGGCCAGTAAAATAGTGGCCTGGTGGCAACCCTAATTGGCATCCCTTACAGCCCAATCTGGGAGAGTTCTTTCTTCCTCCAGCTTGGTAGACAAATATTAAAAGACAGTTGTCACACATTATGGGCCGCAATATGATCCACCGCCGCCAATGCCATACCGCCATCAGGCCACACCTATTATGGGTTACCCGCTGGCCCAGTGGGGAACAAGGCCTTAACAATGTGGCGATGCAGCAGCACCCGTCGTGCATTCCACTGCCCGTTATTCGGGCAGTGGAATGCGCGATGGGGCTGTGCATGGGGGCCCCTGCACTGCCCATGCCAAGTGGCAGATTACAACTGCCGGGACTGCTAGGCTGCAGGCTGGCGGTAGCCTGGCGATGTCTGCGGTTGGACCGTGGCACCACGGTCATAATGTGGCAGTCAGACCGCCATGACCACGGCGTTTCAACCGCGACCATGACCCTAGCGATCTAGTGACCGCCAGGGTCATTATGACCCCCTATGTGGTTAAAACTGACTACGGCTCCACAATGGTTAGAAGGACAAGAAGGTGCGTGTGTGTGCTGTGGTTGTTGGGGTTGGTCGAGTCCACAGCCATACAGCGGTGCCTCGAGTCCTATCAGGATCCTGATTCTCATAAATATAAAACTCTTTTCAGTTCACTGTTTCCTTTAAACAGAATTTATTCCCACTGTTTTCAACAGTTGCTCTAATCTTTGCTATTTTAATAAATGTGGTGGGGTGGTTTAATTTCATTAATGAGGGAAGGCTAGAGTTGCAACCTTTAACTCTTCTCAGGGAATGTTGTAGGAAAAGTGATCCTAAAATGTTGGGAAAAGAACAGCCATCTTCTGGACACTGTCAATCTATAGTAGGCTTTACACACTACGGGGGTCATTATGAGTTTGGCGGGCAGAAAAGACCATTCGCCAAACTCCCACGGTCAGGTTGCTGCCAGTACAGCTGCCTTCCCGTGGGTCCCATTATGAGTTTTCTGCTGTGTTTTCACCCGCTGGCCCAGCGGGGAACAGCCCACTACATTGAAGCCGGCTCATAATTGAGCTGGCAGCAATGTTGTGCTGTGTAGGGTGAAACCTCACACGTCACACTTTTCACTGTCTGCAATGCAGACCATGAAAACGCGACAGGGCTGTCCATGGGGGCCCCTGCACTGCCCACGCCAAGTTCATGGGCAGTGCAGGGCACCCATGGGGCTCCCTGCACCCCATCTCCATGAGCTTTTACATGGTGGTATAACCGCCATGTAAAAGCAGGCAGAGAGGAGGGTCGTAATCCCAAGGTTGGCACTGCATGCAGCGCTGCCTTGGCAGATTAGGCCCTCCAACACCGCCAGTGCTGCCAGTGGAGGTAAACTAGGAGTGCTGGTCATAATGTGGTGGTCAGACCACTGCCAAAGTGGTGTTGGCGGCGGTCAGACCATCACCGCGCATCTGGCAGTTTGAAGAATGCCAGGGTCGTAATCAAGCCCTACATCTCTGGTAAAAATGGTACAGAGGTGGGTAAAAAGTCACTATTTGTCATAAATTGTCTAATTTATCAGCGGAGAAAGGTGTTTCATTGTGGGTGAAAGTTGAGATTGAATTATTGGGTTTTTCAGATGACTGTAAATTGGATCTAGCTTACATGGACCAGCTATTTGTTTTAAAGTCCAACGATCGATTACTAAAGTTTGTCCACATTTGCCATGTCAGTCTGCTTGGGGTACTGATGTTCTGGTAACTCTATGACCAAAGAGTTGCTATTTGCAGTTCCTTGATTACTAGAGTGTTAATTAAGCTCCCAAACTCCTAGATTGGTATCAATGAAGTTCTCTGAATAGGAAGAAGATTGCCTGTTATTTTCTCTTCTCCTGTTGTGGATTGCATTATCTTCAAAAGCAGTTGTATCATCTACAAAGACATCATGACCATTTACCTTTCTGCCAGGCAAGCTTACCCTGGTCAGTGGCTCTTTGCATACCTATTGCCAGAACATCATTGGAAATGAGTCAAAGAAGAGCACAAAATTAAAAATACGGCAGCAGACGTTCCCCATCTATGCATCCAGGATATGGAACAACATCTACGTATCCATTAGGACAACCTCAACTTGCCTCCAATTTAGCAAAGAGCTGAAGACACGCATCTTTAAAGACAAAGACATTCTGATGGAGTAGAGGTGCAGGCTTCAGAGACATTCTACAGAGGCAGCTTTGGATAGTCCACAGTTCAAGCAGACAGCTAATAAGGTTATTTACATCACTGAGCCACTTAAACATGTTAGATTGTGGAATTGTGTCCTTTTGGAGCTGTCAGGTTGTCTTTGCTCTCATGTGATGGGATTTGATTTACTGTCAATTAAATTTCAGGGGTCTAAAGGGAAGGTTCTTTTAACCCACTTGAAGATATCAATTCGTTCTGTGAAGGTCATCCTAGGAAATAACTGGGAGAGTCCCTCCATTTACATCAATATCTCCATTGATTTCAGTGGTCCTTAGGTGGGGGCCGTATTTTTTTCATTAAGGCTTTGTTTGGGTTTTCCCCAAATCAGAGACCACCAAAGAGGTATTGTTAGATCAGTTAGATGTACTTTGGGCATGCGTTTTTTATCCAGCTATTACAATGTATTTTAAGACATGTTCTGAAAGTTTTCATGCTAAAAGAAAAAACTATCTTGAATACTTAGAAAGTTAAGCTTAACACCTTCTGCTCCAAGGTGGCCACCATCACCTGTAGTGTGACCCTGTAGGTTCAACATGGTCCTACATGTCACAAGCTGAGGTCAGGACTATTGTACTCAGTTTACATGGGCAAATAAGGTGCAAGTTACAAATGATACAGAATTACAAATCATGGTCCATCTTCAAGGTGCACTGTTAGGATCACATCACTCCAGCACTGAAGGCTCTGCATTGGCTCTTGATAAGTGAAATATTTAACTTAAAATCCTGGTGCTTTGTCTACAGATCTCTTAAGTGAAAGCCTGAAATCCATGGAAAGCCCTTTGACAACCAGAGGTGAGTGTTCTTGATTCTGCTCACCATCCATGGATTTGGAGGGGTGTTCCATCCAAAACCTAGATTCTACCTTCAGGAATTATCATCTGCTCCATCACAGACTTGAAAGTATTCTGCAGAAGGTTCATAACACACATATTACTAATGACCCATGACCAGGAGTACCTTGCAGACATAACTCAAGGCAAGCCCTTGTCAGTGATGTCATGAAAGTCCCTTCATGCAGGGCAGTAGGCTGCAGCCATTAACTACCTGAATTTACCTCTGCTGTTTTTCTAAATGTAAGATGGGAAAGTTTAGAATTTCCTACTCCAACAAAAAGATACTTACATCTCTACACAAACAAAATCAGCACAAAAGGAAATTGTTTAGAATGAATCCAAGAAATTCCAATTGAATCCTACAGTGCTTACCTTAACTCCAGCAGCACCATGAGGTCCAAGAATACCTTCTTGTCCGAGGCACTTACAATTAACTTTGCAGCACTCTCGCTCCGCAATGATGTCCTGCAATGCAACATCTAAGAATTAAGGCATGCACTCAAATACTTTGTTCTCAAATCGATAATCCTATAAAATGCTTGTTAAGATCGAAAAATACATTGAAAACCTACAACATCTCTCTGTAGGAGGCTTGGAAGGTTCTTCTGACCGATAACCAATTCATCCTTGTATCCAAATCCTCTTCCAAACTCCAGCTGCTGGATCTCTTTTAGGTCCTGCGTGCTCTCCAGGCCGACCATCAGAAGCCCCTTAAGTCCTTCAAAGAAAACAATACATCTGGTGTTCATGGAGATCAAATTTAGAATCAAAATCCTCTTCCCATAGTAGCTGCAGAAAAATCTTTCATTTTGTTTGTTCTGACTCCCAATTCCTAGTGCCTATTCCTAGAACCAGCACTGTTAACATGTGCGATAGAGCTTTCTTAGTGGTGGCCGCCAAGCAATGGAATACTCTTTCTTATCATTTACATGCAGAGCTGACTCTATCATGATTCAGAACAGGGTTAAATGCACCTTTTTAAGTCGGTAAACAATGCTCAGGCTATGTGTTGCACTAGACATTAATGCCAAGAAGCTTTGTGGATCACTGCACTATACATGCTCCATTCAACTTCAACTCGATCTGTCCAAGTAATGCTTTTGAACTTAATAAAGATGGTATCTATGCATTACCAGGGGTAAGAGCTCAAAGGATTTACTCACATAGAACATTCTTTTTTAGCATGTCTCCTCATGTAGCAGAGGAATTGGCATTCCTGTGCTGGAATGCCTTATAAATTTGTCACCACTCAGAAGCTTTCACTTTTGGGGGTATTCACAAACACTTCTCCGAGGTATTCCAAATCTGAAAAAGGCCTGACGCATATTTCAGAGCAGGAATAAACCCTTTTCTAGAGCAGGAAGAGAAAAGAAATACCCCAAAGTTGGTGTAAAAAGGAGGGAAAAAAGATTTTCTATGTGGATTAAAAAAAGAAAAAATTAGTAAGCACATCTGCATTTTGTCTTTTTTTACTCAGGCATATACAAACTTGTGTATATTTTTGCTTGAGAAAATGGAATTCTCAAATGTTCCTACTGTAGGTTTCCTCATACATTTAGAGCAAATTCCCAACTCTTGGCTGACTCTTTTGGAATTTACAGAGCAGTCCAGGAATATGTTTTGTAAGCTGTCCAGATCCCTGTTCTATACTGATGTGAAAGAATTATTGTATGTATAAATGTACACATTTTTACATTTAAGCATGCATAAGTGTAACAAAGTAGTTCAGTTGCAACTCAAAATATGATGCCATTTTTTTCTAAATGGGAACATTCCATCTCCTACATCTCCACCAATTTGGTGTGTTCCCTACCCATTCCCAACCCTGGAGATATTTTTCTAGAACAAGAAAGAATATCCAACTGTTTCTAGGGCATAAATGGACCATGGAGGTTTGTGAATTCCCGTACATAGTCCATTCGTTTAACTTCAACAAATTTCCAAAGGATGCACCTCACCTGACAAAATACAGAATTGAAAATGTATTTTAACTCTTGTAAATCAAGGTATCTGCACAACCAAGTTTGACTTAGGAAGGCATAAGGCTTTGGGAATAGGATCTAAGGCAATCAAATAAGTGGTGCGGGGTTTGAATCTTACAGAAATTAATGATGCCAGTGCTGCCCAAACCTGGAAGCATAGCTGTGAAACTCCACTCTCCCTCGTTGAGCCCAGTGTGGGCTGGAATCTCCACCCTTGCATGACAAATATATATGCAAAGATGGAGCTTCCAGGGAGCTTGATAGGGCCTTGTTGGACAATAAAAGGGGAATGAGGAAGTCTGCTCCTGGCACCCTATTGGTGAACCCTTTTCAAGGTGAAGAGGGAGACCAATAAACATCCAACCTGAAGCATTTGGTCCATGGAAAGGCTGAAAGAAAAGCCACTGTAGCCATTTTGGGTATAACTGGAACCTTGCGTTTTGTATTGGAATTATACAAAATGATGTCCTATTATGAACATCATGGAAATATCACAATGGACATTGGAGTTATGAATCCAAAACAGACTCAAGCTGAGGAGAGTTGAAGGAGGAAATCGCTGCGGGACATAGAGTGGTGGTGCAGGTGAGGTTGACTCCACCCTACATGGTGGCCACTGAAACATTCCCTCTTGTACAGAGGCAGGCACCACCTCCTGGACTTAAGTGGCATGGGTTCTAAAACAAGCGTGGGACAGTCAGCAGTTATGTTTCATCTGTTGACGATGTTGGGGAGACCTGCTACAGAAGATTATGGGATATATATTCAGTGTACGGAGCTGGGCAGCAGCAGATCCCGCTGGTGCACAATTGGCATACGGTAATTTGAAAACACAATAAAAATATTTCCAGAAGAAAAGACAGACTCAGCTGGGAGCTGAAGGCTTTATGTGTCTCGGAACTCTTCAATGACTTATTAAGGGCGAGCACAGTTGGAGAACCTCCTTTCCAGTAACTTAGGGAATACATTTTGGAAAACAAAATATAAATTTAGAAGCTTTTAACTATCTCCCAATAACACAAATCAATTATTTTGGTAAATGATACTGAGAGCAAATTTGTCAGCCATCACATTTTTTTGCATACAGCAAGGGGAAAATTGCAAACATTTTTCATTCGAAAAAGTCATCAATAAACATGGCAGAGACACTCTCACATATAGGAAATGAACTGCATTTTCTGCAGTAGCACCTTGAAATGCATGATTTTAACTAACTTTTGCCTTTCTATTAGCCATTAGTGAGCCGGGTATGCCTAGATGCAGTTCGTGTGCGTACTGTACCACAAGAATCAAGCTATATCTCACTGAGAATACCTAAGTAGGTTTAAGCTGAGGTTGCTTGTGTTCCCGTTCACTGACAACTTCACTTGGACTGTTTCTATTGGAGAAGGGCCAAGGCTGATATGCATACAACCCATAAACAACCTTGGCAGCTAAGGACAAATGTACTACACAACCAGTGAGTTTCCTTATATATATAGAATTGTTACCAATCTATGTAGATGTACTACCAAACAACCTAACAATAGAAATTATACTTCAAAGGAGAGAGGCAACACATATATTATATCCACTTCCAACAATCATTTCAAACAATCATTTACACAATTAGAGTTTAGAAGTCCATTCCAGCGAAATCAATTTTAGTACATTCTTTATTTATGCATACACAGGCAGCCAAAGTATTTCGCTCACAGTCAAGCTTCATCAGGGCTTGGTAAATAACTCTGGTAATATTTCACATTTCATTCAATCTGCATTTATCCTTGAAAGTACTTGTAAAGATGTTGTACACTCTCCTTGACTTTATGAAGCGAGTGGAATCAGCTGCCCACAACAATCAAAATTATGTCTTCGAAAACACAAAAAGAACTTCAAGGACATTGCACAAGATCTTCAGAAGTAGTTTTAAGGATAAATTCAGCGTGTGTGAAATGTGAACTGGTACCAGAGTTATTTAACAATCCCTGAGTAAGCTCGATTGTGAGCGAAACGTGTTGGCTGCCTACTGTATGTATGAAGAAACAACGAATAAAGAATTTATTCAAATTAGTTTGGCTGGAATGGACTTCTAAACCCTAATTGCTGAACTGATTGCCCGATATAATATTTGGAAGAGGATCTAATTTATGGTTTGCCCCTCAGCTTTGATTTCTCATATGAATGGAACTGGTTTCTGTCTCATGTGGCATTGAGGGCAAAAAAGATGGACTGGAATGCAGCACTGAGTAAATTCCAGTAGCTAAGATTGATTCAAGCATTCCACCTATCACTTTTTGTTTACTGTTGCTTGTCACAACAGATATGAGTGCTGTGCATGCCTTGGTACACAGGCTAAGGCAGTGATGCCTAACATAGATACACTGGTGTTCAATTCATGTCATATTTCAGGATATTTAGATAGGATACATTTACATGGAGTTAGCCTAATTAAATTAGTGATTATCCAGAAATTCTGTCATAAATTTGACCCTTCAGGACTGCATGTAGACACCCCCTCCCACCCGTAGTAGTTTTCTCAGAACACCCCAATGCGTATCATGTACATAAGTGAATATTCCACCACCTGGAAACGGATCCATTCATAAAGATAACAAAGATTCTTTTGCACACATTAACTTTTTTGTTCATGGAGAAATTCCTTCTCAATCACCATGATTAAATACGGTGGTGTTGCCTTTAAATTCCTGCCCTCAATAAACACTTAGTATTGTCTTTGACACAAACAGATATGGTTCGCATATTTTCAAGAAGGGTGTGAATATCTGCAAACATATTAGTGAGCCCTGAGCACGTAAGTAGTGCAGAAGTAGAAATAGGACTATTGTGCATTGGGTCCCGATGCCTGCACAACATGACAATCTCTTCAACTGCATGAAAGAATACAATTTGAGGTTCTGCTTTAATGCCTCAATGCACATACCTAGTTTACGGAGTGATTCAACAGTCTCTTTCAGTGTCTCCAGAGAATCATCAATTCCATCTGTGAAAACTAGGAGAACCTATGGGACAAAACACAACCTGTAACATGCACACAATGAAATCACTGTAATTACTGTAATAAATGCCCCACTCAAGAGATTCCCATGAAATGAACTTAGCATAATAGAAACAAATTTCAAATTTAGCTGGGATGCTGTCTGAGCATGACACGTCAATAAGGAACGGATAGGCACTGAAGCAGGTAGAGTGCTAGATACCAATGGGAATGATGCTAAAATCATGGCGTTCGAGGGTTTTGAGAATGTAAACTTCGATCAGTCAAAGTTTAGATTAAACAGAAATCCTTTTGGTATTTGGTCAGTAACTGTATCTCTCTGGGCAGTGACTGTGCTTCTGAACCAGATGACAACCTCTTCTGGCAGAGTAGGGCCATTTGTAGGCATAGACCCCAAAGGCCTACTGACCACTTGTGAATCCACTGAACAGCAGTGTAACTTTATTGGTCAAACATAAAAAGGGGAGGCAGGGATGTATTATATACAGAGCCCAGTGCAGCAAATGTAAAGTGAGGGATTTGTTGCTCTCTGGCACTTTTGTTCAGACAAAACATAATTTGGATGTTCTACCATCAAAGGGGAGGTGGCCTGGGGGAAAGTAAGTGGATATTCAAATAGCTCTTAAAGCCCAGTTGCAATGAAGTCAATTCACAGAAATGCCAGTGGCAGCAGAACTGACATCACATAACTGTTTATCCTCTGATGACATTGCAGGGTTGACACCTTGTTCCATTTTTGGTCCCTCAAAAGATGTCTATTAGCTGCTGACGGGCCTTGACAAAAACTAGAAACTACATTCTGTAAACAGGGGCTTAAAGCCTGTTCTGTTGCTTCTTCCATGCCCACTGAGGCCAAGGGGTAGAAGGGAAGTGCTGGGTGTGCATGACTTTCCAATTTGGTAGGGATGCCTTTCTTTTGGAATCACTCGTAAACATTGTAACCAATAATCAGTGATTGTCCAGACACAAAACTGTCTGTTCCATATATAGGCTAAACTTGTGAAAAGCCCACACATAGCACAATGGCTCTGTTTCGCCAAAGATGTCTATAAAAGGCATAATTCTCTCCTTGAAAACCCCCAAGAATAGAACCTTTACTTCTCAGAGACAGCATTTATGCAGGGCACCCCCTCAGCTGGGAACTCTTTTCCTCCAGTCCACAGAAATGTGACAGCAATCACCACTTCCCAGAAGCATCTAAAAGCCCACCCTTTCAAACAACACTTGCTTATTTTTTAAACGTATTATTGACTTCAATCAAATGCTTTGTCTTGAAGATTCAATACATGGGCTGACTGTTACCATGTTCTCTCTTCCTTCATCATGTAGCCCTTTTACTTTAGAATGTTTCTTTGTAAAGTGCCTCATATGTATGAGTTCCAGGTGTGGATTGTTAACACTCAAAATACAACAAAATAAAATAAAATAAAGAGCAAGCAAGGGGGTAGCTTATGCTGCCCTTTGTGAATCCAAATTGATCTCAATGCTCAATGAGGCCAAAAACCATGAAACTGCACACAATGTGTTGGAAGGATGAATATTTAAGCAAATGTCTGCGTTATTGTTTAATTTGGGTGCTTGCATAAACTCAAATACTCCAAAAAGGAGACTACCTAATTAGAGAGAGCCATTTCTACTCTTGTGTTCATGGTAAATTGAGTGCAATGGTTCACATGCTCACCTTATTGTTTACAGGCCCAGTGCTGATTTTGCTCCAAATAGATTTTAGGAATTCTACATTCAGGTAGGTGTCCACTGCGGAATGTGCAGCCAAGAATTTGCGTAGTATCTCCTCGTTGTAGTTTTCAAAGTCTGAATCAAACAAGGAGCTTCCTCCTGCCCCTGCTATGACATATTTGAAGCGGATGCTGATGGGAGAGCCAGATGAGCAGCTGATGTTGCCCAGGAAGGAGATGCGTTGCATTATTCCAGGAAGGTACAGCTGCAGCTTCTGTTGTGTGCGCAGGGCGGATGCAGGGGTGGCTCGCCTAGAAACGTCAACTCCAATAGTGACGTCAATGTTGCAGTCTGCATGAGTGGATGGAAAGAAAGAGTAAAAAAAGACATCACGTGATCAGGTGAGTTTCAGCCAGGTTGTATGTAGTCTTCATCAGCATTAGCCTATCTCAAAGAATTGGCTGCTGAAGACCTTCACAAGATAAAACAGAAGGACTGATATCTAATTGACATACAGTGTCCCTTGAGATGCAGGTTTTCGCTTGAATAGTTTTTTTTTAGAAGAAACAATCATCTTACACCCATAGTAGATGTTTCAGTTTTAAAACTTCTATCAACTATGATAAGTTTAGATACTGCACATAAATGTCTTTTCAATCTCCCATTCCAAGACAGGTGCTAGGATATGTGCCAGTCTTGGAGAAGTCTTTCGACCTCGCCTCCTCTTACCTTTGTCAACTAGGCCATCCATGCATCTAATAGGACCTATCTGCAGCCTCACTGCCATTGGCACTCCAAGAGACTGCCTAATTTTGCCCTTTCCCACGTTTTTTCACCACCCCCTCCCACAGTATGCCACCCTTAAACAACAGAGAGGGCCCTACCACATGTGGGTACTTGACTGGTACTTTACAACGGAGCCACCATCTATTATTGCAGAATGTGAGATGATCTGGCAGGTTTGCCCCGTGAAGCGAAGTGTTAGTATATTTTGACATTAGGGTGCAAGCCATTAATGTTTGTTTGGATATATGAGCCCCACTGCAATTTCACTGTTCTTCGAGTCACAGACAAGTGCCTTCTCAATGGGTTTCCCGTCCAAGTTATCAAGCACTGGCAGAATCAACTCCAGTTGGCACTGATTATGCCAGAAAGAGGGTAGAACCTTAAATCCTACCATAAGCCTAACTCCAAAGCTAAGGATTTGTCTACCCCATACTCTGTACCCAATCCAAGCCATACCCCTACCTCTATGGCTCAAACTAACACTGTCCCTTACCCTAACCCTAATGCTAAGCTTACCTCCTTTCCTAACCCCAAACCTAATCCAAACCATAACCCTACCCTGTGTACTAACCTCTAAAGGACCACTTACCCTAACCATAAGATTAACCCGACCACTGTGGCTCCACCTAAAACTATCCCTTACCCTAACCATAAAACTGAGCTTACCTCCTTTCCTAACCTAACCTAATCGAAACCATAAACCTACCCTCTGTATTAACCTTAACATGACCACTTACTCTAACCATAAGGTTAACCCTACCTCCGTGGCTCAACCTAACACTATCCCTTACCATAACCATAAAGCTAAGCTTACCTCCTTTTCTAACCCAAAACCTAATCCAAACCATAACCCTACCCTGTGTACTAACCTTAACAGAACCACTTACTCTAATCATAAGGTTAAACCTTCCTCTATAGCTCAGCCTAACACTACCCCTTACCCTAAGGCTAAGCTTACATCCTTTCCTAACCCAAAGCCTAAACCAAAACATAACCCTACCCTGTGCACTAACCTTAACAGAACCTCTTACTCAAACCATAAGATTAACCCTACCTCTATGGCTCAACCTAACACTATCCCTTACCCTAACCCTAAACCTGAGGCTAAGCTTACCTCCTATCCTAACCCCAAACCTTATCCGAACAATATCCCTGCCCTGTATCCTAACTTTAACAAAAACCACTTGCTCTAAACATAAGGTTAAGCCTTGCTTCTACCCTAACCCCAAACCTAATCCAAATTATAACTCTACCCTGTACCCTACCCCGTACCCTAACCAAAGCACAACCCCTTACTATAACCGTAAGTTTAAGCCTATCTCCTGCGCTAACCCTAAACCTAATGCAAACCTTATTACCCTGAACCCTAACCTTAATACAAACTATTACTCTAACCATAGGGCTCAGCCTAGCTCCTGCCCTAACACCAACCCTAACCCAAAACATACCCCTGTTACTCCTTTAATTATGCTAACTATTGATCAGTCTCTTTTGGGCTCCACACTACACTGCATGTCTTTAAGCCCTCTTTCTCCCAGTCTTGCCACGTTTCCCAGTTCCTTGCAGGATGTGCTGCTCCAGTCCAGGTTTTTTCGTTGAATTCTGGGACTTGTAGTCTTGTTTATTCCATTTATTTTGTGTTTTCTAATTATGCGCAAAAAACGTGTGATGTGTGATAAAATCTATACAGGTTTGCCAGCCTGCTTCGTTCTCCCTCGTATTTAAAACAGTGCTTAATTTGTAAATAAAGACATGCTGATGCCCAAAGCTCTCGTCTGAAACATGCGGGTGCAACAATTAAATGTGCGAACACAGAATACTGAGGCAGTGTAATCCTAAAGCGATCTCAGGCCTCTTTAATCCAGTTACAGCCTCTCCACGTCCCTTTCAGTTCACTCTTGCAGCTGTGGGGCTTTTTCGTTTTTTAGGGTCGAGCACAAAAGTGCTCCGTCTCTGTTGTAATCTCTCTGTGGCCTTTTAACCACACCCATGTCACTTTCATTGGTTTGTGGGATTGCCTTTCATTAGTGAAAGACATGCACACGTCATGCCTTTTTTGGTGTTTGGCCTGCCTCGAGCGCACCGGCCAGCTACTGAAAACATAGGAGGAACCATGTTTCCAGCCTGGTTTCTACACTACTTCATGTTTTTATTTTCCACAAAGCGCGATCGCGCTGGGTTTTACATAGTACAATCACGCTCCGTTTTTTGATTTTCAATTTCAGTGCGATCGCGCTGGGTTTTTTTCTTTCAGTTTGTGTGGCAAGAAAAGTCTGGTTAGAACTTTACAACGCTAATAGCTCTAACTCGAGCAAATGCGAGACAGGTTGCATTGCAAATGCTTGTCTCTTCTTACGTCTTTTCCTCATGTGTCTTGTGCTCGCAGTGCCTAATGCAGAATAATAGGTTCTGGCACTCACAAATAGGTGTCTGTAACACTCACCCCCCCCCCCCCCCCCCTCCCGACAACCCCATCGGAAACCATCAATTCATATTAAGCAGTGATTTAAACCCATAAAGAGTTTTCCCCTGCTTACCCACAACACAGCAGTTTACTCTTTGTGTAATGCTGCCACCTGATGGATTCCTAGATATATTTTTTAAGATGGAAGCGTCCTACTGGCTTTTCAAGTGCAAGAAAAAGTAGATATGAAAAAGATTGATTTTTGTATAGTATTCGTACAGGATATAATAAAAAAAAGTCAATATGACAAACAGCGTGGTGGTTGTGTGCATTATTCAGATGCAAAACAGCTCATCATGCATTACAATTGTAGACCTACCTAGAGGGCGGAGTGATATGCCAAACAGCCAGTAGCATGAAGTGAAGTGGCAGGAAATAGTCCTCCGGGTGGACCCAAAGACTTAGCTCACACAACATATATTTTAAACAATGCTTACAATTGGTCCCTTGTCGTTGAAGCTATCAAGCCAGAGCTAAAAATGCATCGTTATCATCGGAGTTTGAGGCGTACCTTTAAAATATTCTTGGTTTTCTAAACTCTTACCGAAAGTCAGGATTTTTTTATACTTCTTAACAGCGGCTACAAGTTATGCGCAATAGCTCTGCAGAAATGTAGGGTTAATGGGTGGGTAGTGGTAAACGTTGGTAGGGTAATTTTAGGGTTTAGGGGTGAGTAGTAATAATAGGAAATAAAGGTAATTTGAGGGGGTTAGAAGCGGGTAGTTGCAAAGAAAGCTTAGGAGTAAATTTAAAAATGGAAGGTTGAGGGAGTAGTTGAGGTTGTGGGAGGTTCCCCCACAAAAACGAATCAAAATAAATATTAAGTTTAGGGTTTAGGGGTGAATAATGGTAAAATAAGTATTTGTAGTTTTATGGTTATTGGGTGGGTATGGTAAAGGCATGTTAGGAATAAATTGAACAAGAATATAAATATAATAATAATTGAATATGACAAAATAAATATTATCTGTCTATAAGAATATACACATAGGCTTTAATTACCTTATTATACCGGTCATGCCTCCATGCGTGGTAAAGGCATGCGTAGTGAAGGCATCTGCATGGTAAAGGCTACCTGAACAATGCATGTGTGGTAAAGGCAAGCTTTGTATTATCAGACACCTGTATATGTTCACACAAAGTGACATCCGTGAATATGTTTGCCAAAAATGGGTGATTTTGTGAAATATATGCATATTTCACACAAAAATTGCAGATATGTTAAATAACTGTCCTCTGTGGGGAGATCCCTTGTACATAAATTAACACAAAACACTGGCAAGGCAATGAGTCGGTGAAATTTGGGAGCTACAGGATATTACATCGACCTAAGCAATAATTAGCAGACTTAGAAAAGGCTAAACATAGTATAGTGCAGAGTCGGCAGTCAAGGCTCATCAATGTTTATTTGCTCTGCTTTCCCCCATTACATGGCTTGGGCAAACATTTTTAACTTTGTCAAATATTTTTTAAATGTGTTTTAATCTCTGGTTTCGTTTTTGTTAAAAGCAATTATGTTTGTACATATGTATGCATGTAATGGCACTCCAGCACTTTATAAGTGTATTGTTGTGAATCTCGTTTATTTATGTATCCAACTTAATTCATGTAGCCTACATGCCCTATTTGCACTTTATATGCTGTCACTTTTAAGTTTGTTTCTTTTATTGTTGTTGTAACAATGTTTGTAATTTTTTATGGATGCAATTTGGACTTTTCATGTGGACCTCCATTAGAGTTCCAAAACATAAATAAATGATGGATGGGTTGGCAAAGCTAGAAACATCAGTTATAATTATCTATCTGTGTGTGGGCTTTGGAGGTAGACAGTGGATGTGGCTTCACAACATGGACATAGAAAAGTTGCATATTGTAAGTGGACCCAGGACCCACATCTCTTTTTCAAAAAAATGTTTAACTGTCTCTAGGGCTGAGTTCCCCACCTGTCTTTGGGGATCAGGAGGAGGGAAGCAACATTTTTATGATTTGCCAAGTTGGTTACTTGTCTGAAATGTGTAATACTTTTTACAAAATGTAATTCACAAACGAAAGGTTACTACCTAAACTATTATTTTTTAATAATTCATGAAGTTTATTATTTTCTGCATATCTTACCACAGCAAGAGCTCCACCAAGTTATCGATATCTCCGCCTATGAGCTAAAAGTTACTAATAGTACTGTTAAATTTGTAAATTCAGTCTTAGATGACTCCACTCCCTGTTTTCAGTTGCGAAGACATCTAAGTTTACAAATGGGTGTAAATCTACACTCTGAAATTGTGAGTAGCAGAAAAGTGTAGATTAACACCTATGTACAAGAGTAAATCTACATGTGAGTAGATCTACATGTTTAACATTCTCTTGAACAAGCTTTTCTAAAGCAAATGGGCCTCACATTAATGGACATGTCAGTGTTTCCATGAATTACAACATTAAATCCAGACCTATTGCCTTTATCATTTTTTTTGCAGTCAGCACTGTCTTCTTTGCTAATCTGTGAATGTATGTCACTTCATTGTGGCGTAGTACTAGGCATAAATACCTTAAGTATAATCCAAACACCTTTAATTATATTTATAAAGAAGCTTGCAGCCTTCCAAAAATGGGATTTGATGTTGTTCTGAAAAACAGTAACAAGGATACCACTTAGATAAACCTGACTGCAAGTATTTATATGCTTCTGCTGCCATCTGGCGGTATGTTTTGTTAATTACATTGATTTTAGTGTTTAATGCAGTGGAGAGCCCTGTTTAATCCTCTGGTACCACCTGGGCATTAGTTGCTGGACTTGAGGTGAAACTTGTCCTTCGTGCTACTCTTACTGGGTTAATCCAGGCGTGCATTTAAATTCTGCCCAGAGCATCAACACGCATTAGTAAAGTCAATAGGGTGGGCCTTGGCAAGCCTCTAGGGATTTTTTATTTTATTTTTGTGCAAGAATAAACAATAGACATTAAAGTCATAAAAAGTAAAATGCACCTGTCTAGAGGGTCATGCATATGACTACAAAAAGTGAAAAACTCAGCTGTAGCACAATTAAAATGAAAAATAAATAAAAGTTGACATTGGCCCACCAGCCTAACCACTGAAGTGGACTTTGTAGGTGGATGTAGATATGTAACATGTTTCCACTCATAGAGAAAAGAGCTGGTAGATGAATTGGCCTGGCCTATTGCACCACCCTTTATGCTTTTGTGAGCAGAAGCAAATGTAAATGAGAGTAGCTGTATGATTTTGGACCAGATCATAAAAAATGCCCCTTTCAGTAAAAAGACTTGCTTTCTTTTAACAATGCATCTATGATATAAATATGTGAATGTGACAAAAGGTGTGACCTTGTTAGTATTTTTTAGCTGTAAAATAGTTATGTCCCTGTTGAGGTGGAAGGATACACCGAAACATCCACCAGAATGATGATCATACTATTATGTCTGTGTAGGCTGCACCAACATATGATTGCCAATATCACAAGCCAACGACTGAAGGATCCCGAGGCAAAGAAGCTTATAGATAAAGTAGGCCAACCAGGAGCTCAGTGTTTAAAGAAATATTATTAATACAAAACACAAAAATCCAAACAAATTCTTGGGTTATGCCAGGCCTAAAAATGTAGAAATGGGTATGTAGAACCCATCCTGTTCCATTTGTCTACTCTGTTCATGACCTGATGGAGAGACTATCTTTAGTGGTTTTAAATATATAATGTGGTCTTAACAAAGCACATCATATTTTAAACACTGCATTTTAGTGTGGAGGCCTGGTCTTCCAGACAGGGGTTAGAAAAACTACAGCAACTGATTTCAGTCCTGTTTGAGACTGCCATTCCCCAAAGGATTACTTGTTCTATCTCACAGTGTTTCAAAACATAAAAAATACATATTCTTGAAGGGTTCGAACTCTACTCTAACGCTTTAAAATGAAAAAAGAATGATCCAGTGCCTTCCTGGTGCATGCCCATTTCAACCAAATCTTAACAAGCATTGGGAAAGCCAATCAGTCTGGCCTTTCACAAAACTACAGTTGCCTCAAATACTAGCTGTCCCTTCACAGTCGGAAAAAAAGGTGTGAAGTCTTTAACAAGACTGTATCCCTTCAGAACTTTACAAGATATACCTGTGAAGTCACAAGCAACTATTTAACAAGTCTGTCACAATGCTGCAGTAACCTGCATTGTTACTAAATGTCGCTCTTAAATAAGGTGCAACTGCTTAAAATGTCCTTTGGAAAACGTAGAGGTTGTGGCTTTAACACACAAATGTACACATCCATTCTTGCTATTTTAATAATGCTGTGGTATTCTTCCGTGAAGGTACAGTTCTGCAATCCATTACTAGGTGTCCTTCATAAATCAAATGTAAAAAGATGTATATTCATTCATGAAGGTTTTGTTCCACAAGTCCTTATTAGGTGTCCCTCACAAGTCAAATGCAAAACTACTGAACTTATTACATGATGATGCAGTTGCACTAGTCATTACTGGTTGCTCCTATGGAGTCAGATACAAAACATTGAAATTCTTCAACAAAGCTACAGTCCTTACTAGGGGTCCCTCACAAGCCAGATGCCAAAGCGTTGATAGTCTTTTGTGAAGATGCACTTCCGTAAGCCAATACTAGGCGTCCCTCACAAGTCAGATGCAAAAGCATTGAACTTCTTTAATTCAGCTGAAAATCCACCAGTCAATCCTAGGTGTCCTGAAGCTCCCTCTAGTAGAGAATTGAGTTACTGTAGCCTTGTGAAGAATGACCTGCATAAGGCTGAGGGTGTGTGGCTTAAGTATATACATTTGCAATCACACGTTTGCAATTGTAACCACTTGAACTTTGTTTTCTATAGTATTAATTATTTGAGTGGGTGTATTGTAAGGAATGAACATTGTAACTTACAATAAATGTCTTGAGAGTTATAAAATTAGTTGATGTAACCCTACTCTGCATACAGACTAGCAGTCATTGGGAAGTGCGAGTGTCAAGCAATTCTAAACAGCTTCAGTTCCATTAGTTGTTAGGTGTCCCTCATGAGTCAAATACAAATGCATTGAAATCATTTAATTAAACACCACCAGTTTTTACTAGGGGTTTCCCCAAAGGTCCGTTGAAAAAGCATTGAAAGTCTTACTTGAAGCTGCAGTTCCACTAGTGGTTAGTAGGTGTTCCTCACAAGTTGTAGCCCAGGGACAAGCTAATGCTGCGTTTCCATTAGTTATTACTATGAGTCTCTCACAAGTAAAATTAAAAAGCATTGATAGTATTTTGAGAAGATGTATTTCCAAAAGTCAAATGTAAAAGCATTGAAATTCTTTCATTAAGCTGCAGATACACAAGTCTTTACTAGGTGTTTGTCTAAAAGTCAAATGTAAAAGCTTTGCAATCCTTAGTATTGAATTTCTTAAGTAAACCACAGTTCATCACCAGATGTTCATGAAGGTCCCTCTAGGACAGGATGGCATTACTGCAGCTTCGTGAAGAGTGACCTGCGACCTGAATAAAGCTGAGGGGGCGTGGCTTTTTATAAATTTGCATACGCCCGTTTTCAGTTTTAACCAGTTGTGCTGGTTTTCTGCAGAAATAGTTATCTGAGCTGCTTTATAGTGAGGAATGAACATTGTAATTTACAATAAATGAAATGAAAATAGTTGATGTAACCCTATAATACACAGGGACTGGCTGTCTTTGGGAAGGTCAAGTGTCTAACAATTCCACAAAGCTGCAGTTTCCATTAGTTGTTGCTAGGTGTCCCCTACAAGTCAAATGAAAAAGTATTGAAATTCTTTAACTACGCTGCAGTTCCACAAGTTTTAGGAATAATTATTTGAACTGGTTTATAGAAAGAGTGCTAATGGGGAGATCCTGTCTATGTATGTATTTTCTGTATGATATTTTTTGGAAGACATGAGGCTGGCAAGCCGAGTAGAGCTGTCTTCTAGCTATACCTAAAGCTGATTATAAATGTTGACTGTGCACCCCCCTTGGACCCGCAGGAAATGCTTGCTGTACTTGAAAACACATGGAAATTCATGTGATTCCATGTTTGTGTAGATTAGATTAGTTTTTCTAATCCTATTCTGAAATACCTCTGGGGCTGGAGTGGAAAACAAAAGCAGCCCTTGAAAAAAGTGCTCAAACCAGCCCTTTTTTACTCCATCTCTATGGGCACTCTGTTTCATTCCATCCATTCTCTTTATCTCCTTCTCGCTCTCGTCCCTCTATGATCCCTTTACTTTATTCTTCTCTTTCCCTTCCATTCTTTCTGTCTCTCTTGGAGCCTCCCCCCGGCCTGCTGCAATTAACCTTGGGGAGCTGGGGAAAGTGACAGAGGCATCAGGAGAGGTCCTGGGCTTTCAAAACTGGCCCACAAGTGCTCTGGTCCACCAGGGAAATGCCCGGTGAAATAAAAGGCCTTTCCAGGCCTGAGTAATTCACTCTGCATATTATATGCAGGCTTCACTTATTAAAATAATTATTATTAAAATAATGTTTTTATTAAGATCTACCTTATGTAAAATGTTTAATAAATTTGGAAATTGAGATTTTCTCAAATCACAAGGGAAAGCTTACCTTGAGATGGGGGATCAGCTGGTTCGCAGATCTGAGATACGATGAGCCTTGTGATGGTATTGAGCACGCTAAAACTCTCCACTGTGTACACGTTCCTAGGGGTGCCAGCGATTTGGATAAGCTCGAATGAGTTTAGGAGTCCGATACCAACTGTGAAAATATTTACCCCCAGCCTTCTCAATGAGGCCGCTTCCTCTTCCACTGTGTCATTTGAGTTTCCATCTGTGATGACCAGAAGGTACTGTGGCACACCTTGGTTCCTGCGGCTACCATTGGTAGGATCGAAGAACTGCCTGACGAACTTCAGACCCTTTCCAGTGAAAGTCGTGCTTTTCAGCTGCTTGATGTGGTCAATGCGATTGTCGATGTCATTGCTGGAAAAAAACTCATTTAGGTAGAACTCTTTCTGAGGGTCTCTGCTGTACTGTGCCACCCCGATCCGCACTTTGTCCTCTGCAATGGTGAAGCTTGAAACAATATCCTTCATGAAGTGTTTCATGGTGGTGAAATTGCTAAGTGTGATACTTGCTGAGCCGTCAATCAAGAAAACAACATCAACCTGCTCCTGTGCACAAGCTAGGAAGAAAGAACAAAGAAAACCTTTCTCAGAATTTAAGTTTTTTGGGTAACATTTTCCCATATTTTACAGTATTGACAAAATTGTTTATTAATTGTTAAAATATTTACCATATGAAATCTCCATGTCTTAGATTCACACTTGAAAACTACAAATCATTAAATATTTTACCACAAAGAAGATACAGCTTAGATATTTTACCCTAAAGAAGAACAAATATGCAACAGCAATTTAATAAAGTTTGATAAAAAATGGCATTCTATCAAAAACAGAGTCATATGATTGCTTGTTTCTCATGTTTTGCGAGCAGTATTGGCTTTCAAATACTGTACAAATACTGTCAGTCTCACTACAAGCACAGATGCAGGTGAATTTTTTTGGGGGGATTTGCACTCATTGTCATCCTTTGCCACACATCCTGCACCTACCTTGGTAGCCAAGTATCCTGACAAACCTAATTGCATCCTGAGATACACATACCCGATAGCATGAGAACAAAAAAATCCCTTTAAAAAATGTTAGCTTCATGCTTATTGCAGGTTAAGGTATAACACAGAAACCACTGATGAAGTCATAACTATGCAATATTATCTGGCGGATCTATTTTTTTTTTACTTTATCACGTTTTTCAAAGAAAGACACGTAAGGTACACACTGGAAAACAACAGCTGGCATTCCAAAAAAGGGGGGAGCCAGAATGGAGAGAATGAGGAAATGGGAGAGAAAGGCAAACTCCCCATGACAGGTAGATGGTGGCAAAAAAGGACATCACAGCAGGGCCATACAACATAAGCGTTAGACAGTCTACATATAGTACAAATCGGAAAATGAGGAAGGAAACATCAGTTCGCATGTTCAGTCTAATGTTCTGAGATAATCTCTAAGATGCTGCGGATGTCCTTTGGTCTGGAGGTGAGCGGCTGTAGGTCAGCAGAGATTTCACTGGTGGCGTCACAGTACGACATAGGGCAGTGTCAGTGTTTCCCATCGAATTTGAGGTTGGCGGGCGGCCCATATAAGACGTGTTAGGCGTCCCCATAGTGTAGCAAAGAAGCTGTTGGTCAGAGCAATGGATTATTTAAAAAGGTACAGGAACCATGGGAGAATCACTGTTTTGATGATGGCAATGCACCCTGCCACTGTTAATGGTACTTTAATCCTGCGATCTATCCAAGTAGGGAGCTTATCTATAGTAGGGCCGTAATCATGGCCTATCACTTCTGACCAGTCTCTATGTTGGAAAATACCTAGAAACTTGGGGACATCTGTGCACCATTGCAGGGGATAGTTGAGGACTCAGGGTTCAGTTTCCTCTGTCCTTAGACAAAGCTTTGATTTGTTCCAGTTGATCGATACATCAGAAGAGGTCTCAAAGTGTATCAATTAATGGATGGGGGAAGATTGATAGGTGGATCACAAACAAATAGCAAGTAAGAGAGGAGAGAGCGGACAGCTCTGATGTGTACTCCTTTAGTCAATGTGACATGGATGAATGACCATTTGAGTGAGTCTAATGCTTTTCAGCATCTAGTAAGGCAACTGCAGCAAGGAAGGTGGGGAGATCTGATTTAACACCACAAAAATAGTGCAATGGTTAATTGAGGTGGAGCAGTGCGGGACACATCTAGACTGCATGGGAGAAATTATATGATCCATTAAGAGGGAGTGGTGTGTGACTATTACTTTGGCCAATATTTTATTTTCATGATTTAGAAGTGATAATGGTCTGTAGGAGATGCAAAAGTTGGATGGCTTGCAAGCTTGAGCTGTAAGGTAATGACATCTTCTTGCAGTGTAGGGGGGAGGAAGTGTACCTACATCGAGGGATTCAGCATAGACCACTAACAGATGGTTTTATACGCTTTGTAGAAGTTCCCAGTGAAACTATCCAGCCCTAGGGCATTAGAGCTACTAAGGGCATCAATGGCCTGCGATATTCCTTCACAGGTAATGGGGGCATCCAAGAACTGCTGCTGGCCAGGTTTAAGCCAAACCATGGCTGTCTCGGCTAAATACTCAGCAAAGGCCAAGTCATTTTCGCCCACACGTGAGGTATATAATGACGTTGTCTGTAGTGGTCATGTCATCGTCTGTCTGGAGGCCCATCATGTACGTGGCATGATACATTGGCCCCATGAGCGGAGGCAGTGTGTGGTTTGGTTTCAAACCCTCACCATACCTGCGTGCTCTAGTATACTTGCCTAGATATGCCACCTCCAGCACAGCCAGATATCGAAATTCCTGCATGAGTGTGGAACTGTTGTATACGTGTGGTAAGTGTAATCGGACATGTCCCTCATATCAGTACTACGCAGTTTCCTCTCCACTTTTGCTGGGTTGTTTCTGATACTGCAGAGAACCCCTTTATGTTTAGCCATACAGACTCCTCTGATGTAGGCCTTGGAGGCCTCCCAGAGTACAGAGCGTTTTTTTACAGACCCAGTATTATTTGTCATATATTCATTTATGGCATCTCGGATTTCCGTTTGGAAAACTTTGTCATGTAGTGCATTTTTGGGGAAGCGTCATTGCCTAACCAAGGATCTATGAATTGGGAAGAGTAATGTTACTGTTACAGGGACATGATCAGAAAGAGTGTAAGGTTGATGTGTGATATCAGTAAGCCATGCTAGGGGTCCATGGGACATATACTAATGCCCGATGAGGGTCCAAACATGGTGTGGGGCAGAGCAAAAGGTGCAATCCTTCGCTTGTGGATTGCACGAGTGCCACACATCAGTGAGCTGGAAAGTGTCTATAAGGTCAGTGAGAGTCTGCAGCAAATGCGGTTTAGTGACCGTTGCAGAGCCAGTCGTGTCAAGGTGGGGATGGCATATGATGTTGAAGTCACCGCCCATTACCATATAATGAGCCTGTGAACGACCCATGAGTGCAGAGAGTTCATGACAGAAGCCCAGGGAGTTAGTATTGGGTGCATATACACTTACTTTTAATATGGTTTTACCTGCCAACACCCCCAATACCAGCAGGTACCATCCCTCTGGATCTGACGGATCTATTTTAATAGTGTTCAGTTCACCTTTCATACTTCATCTAATCATTTAACAAACCATCTTTTAATATTTATTATAAAAGGAAGTTCAATTGAAATTCAATTTCCCTGGAATAGCTCTTCATAACAAGAGTTTAATAGGCAGCTTTTCACGTGCAACAGTACAGCACTAGCAAGTGACCTTCAAGTTTAAATTAAATCATGCTATCCCAGTGTACATCTAACTTAGCCTCACAAACCATGAGATCTCAGACTAATAACTTCTCAAATCAATAATACAGAAGAATAGGTCAAATCTAAACACATTTGCTAATGTGTGGGACAGACAATGTTCAGATGGTGCATTCTAACTAATTAACAAAGTGGTAGTGACTCTGGTCAATTACACAAAGACACATTGGAGGAAGAAGAAGTGCAAGCTACACTGAGGTTATATCTGATCCCAGTACAACTGGTCGATCTGAAGTGCTTCAACCTTCATTCAAAGCATGGTGGGTGCGATTCTTTTAGACGTGGGATAATGCACGCCCAGCCGGCATTTTACGGGATGTTGCAAGTCCCCAAGCAGTTCCATTAAAAGACCATGCAACTCTGAGGGGACTTGCAAGAGGGTATTTTATTCCTTATAATACATGGGCGCAATTGCAATAATTGCACATGCAGTGAATGCCATTACCACCAGGTGCAGTATTTACCTAGAGAGCAATTACAGCAGCATTTAGAATTTTGGACCTCAGAATGGGGGATAATGAACATTCACATATCATGGACTTGCCAATTAGGTATTTTACATGATTTCCATATTTCATTTCTACTATCTACTATAGGGATATTGTCCACAGCAGCCCTGGACTCTTGGCTCTGTGAGGCCAGCAGACCAAGGAATATGCTAATGTTCATTGGTTGTAGTGGCAATACAGAGTTGTGGTCCCAGGCCAGTACCACCACAATATAAAGGTTGTGTTATTGAACACCCACATTTAAGCGAAATATTCCTATTTTTTGCACAAAGGAAACTTGCACCTTGATGAGTTCACTCCCAAGATCAGAGTTTCTCGCTAAGAGTAGTTTGGTTGCAAAAAGTAGCAATTTGTGAAAGTACAAAGCTTTCTCTTGTGCATACTGTTCACAAAAATGCTTATCTTCGGCTACCTAAATTTAGATAGTGAAACTCCAAGTTCCTTAGGATTTGGCAAAGTTAAATTGTCAAATGAAGAGGCAGAACAGCGAATGACTCATAGGAATATGAACAATGCTCTAGGATAGACGAATAAAATGAATGTGAAAACACTCGTACAGCTTAAATATATGCATTTTCACAAATTGTGAAGCAAATGATTTGCTCCTCAAAGTGCTCACCATAAACTGCTCCGATCCCAAACATGAGTCTTTAACTCGGTATCCGAATGGTGTTAAGACATCCTGGTGTTCTAGTACACAATTACCTGCCTATGTGCAATAGTAACTTGTAGCATACTGATGATTGTGTACATTTCTATACCACTCGGTCATCTATAAAATGCTATTTTTTGCTCAAAAATGGTAAGACAAATTTCTCTGCTATGGGAAAAAAAGATGTGGTCCAAAATTTGTAAGTTTTAAAAATTACTCTCACCTGGTTTGGAGTTGTTGCACACAATGTGGGTGATATTATCGTGCAGCTGTTCCAATCCTGTGTAGTTTGTTACCATAAACCACCGATCTGGTGCCCCAGCAATCAGCTGAAGTTCGTCCTTATTAGCTTTGCCCACTCCGACAGCGAAAACCACAATGCCATCATCCTTTAAAGCCTTGGCTGCCGGCTGAAGCTTGGGTCTGTCCTCCTTGGTGGTTTCACCATCAGTAATTAGAACTAGGATCTTCGTCACCGTTGGGCGACCACCATACTGGGCTGCAAATCTCTCGTGGGTGTAGCTCAGAGCCGTTGCCGTGTAAGTGAACCCCTTTATACGCTTCATGTTGAAGATTGCTTTGCGGACATCTGTCTTGGTGGAGTAGGTGTTCAGAAAGAATTGCTCATGGGGGTCTGTGCTGTAGACAACAGCCCCAAACTGGACCTGGTCCTTCCCAACCACGGAGTCATTAACCAAAGCCTCCATGAAGCGTTGCATTATTTTGAACTGGCTGCTGGTAATGCTTGCTGATCCGTCCACCAAGAACATGATGTCTGCCACCTCAGTCCTTTTGCATGCTATGAGGAGAGAAAAATACATCAATGCTTGTTACCACCCTAAATACATTTTCCAACAATAAAGGCGGGTTAGTTTGAAATCCGGGTGCCAGATGTCCTCTGCAGAAAATGCCCGCGAGCATCTCAGGTTTACACTTGCCACTGAATACAGAATTCATAAAGATTTTGCAAAAACTGGGGCATATTTACAAGAAAGTGGTGCATCAGCTTTGATGCACCACTTTTCTTGCGCCCCTAAGAAACACCATGTGTGCCACGTGTTTACAATACATGCGGGTTAGGACAATAGCTCCAAAAATTATGATGCTAATCCTGCAAAGTCAAGGGAGGCCCACTGAAAACAATGTCAGCGTCACTTTAACGCCTGCATTGAGCAGGCATTAAAACTGATGCTAAAAATGGCGCAGTGAAAGCTTGTAAATTTCACTGCACCATTTTTATGGGCCTCCCTGTGTGGGAGCCCCCCCCCCTTGCATACATTATGCCTGGTTACAAAGTTGCGCAATGCATGCATTGCGTCATTTCGTAAATATGCTGAAGGGAAATGGCCTCCTTAACGCCACATTAGTGTAAAAACAATTGCGCTAGTGTGGCGTAAGGAGGCGCACCAGCTTGTAAATATGCCCCATACTCTTTTACAATATTTGTCAATTCTATTTGCACGAAAGCATCTCAAAGATATCACCACCCAAAATACAATTTCCAACAATACTGGCAAGTTAATTTGAAGTCAAGGTACTAGATTTCTTCTAGAACAAATGTCTGTGAGCATCTCTCACTAAACATAGAATTCATAACGATTTTGTTAAGATACTTTTTCGCAAATATTTGTCAATTGCATTTGCAAATAACCAGCTCAAATATGTTCTGGGCTTCCTTAATGTAAACCTTTGTGAAAAACAGAGTAAAAGGCTGGTGAAAATCTGGGATGCTAGAGGTATCTACCATTTTTTCCCCAGAGTATCTCTTTGTGAATCCAGTACAGAATTGTTGTTCTGTCCAGCATATCTAAGAGATGCTCAACACAGAGTCTGCCCAAAAGCATCCCATAAAATAGAGATGAGAAAAATATCTGAACAAATGTAGAAATGTGTGTAAACAATGCATTTCACCCCCCACTCAACTGCACAATACGTGTGTCAGTTTTTCAATGTGATGGTGCCAAATTGGGGTAGGCAGTGGGTTGGGGTGTCTGCATATATTTTTCGATTTTTCTGGTAATTGTTACGTCAGGAGTTTAATGTGTTTGTTATTTAATTGCTATATATCTCTTCTCTTTGCTCCCAAATTAAGGACTCAAAGATTGTTGATTGTACACTTCCTCATGTCGTCGTGCACTGGTACATGTAAGTACATGAAACTGCAATAAAGTTTGTGTTAAAAACAAATCCATAGGGTGCCACTTAATCTAGAAGATGAGCAATGTCCCGACTTTTAAATTCTGTTGCTGCCCCCGACAGGTGGGGAGCAGGCATGTACTCTACTGCTCTGCTTGGCTGGTGGAGGGGGTCCTCTTTTTACCCAGACCCTACCAGAACTACAAAACTTGTCTCAATTTTGAAAATTCACATAACATAAAGCAGTAGGATGTTCTTGAGTCTACCCTCCCAATTGTCCATCCTTTATGAGTAGTTGTAAGGTGCAGTTTTCAACAGTTTAGTTTCCTGAGGGGCACCTTTTAATGTAAGAAGTTGGAAAATAGATATGTTTAGCATGATGCTGATAGGCGTGAGGCAAGGCTGCTTGAACACACTTTGCTCAGCTCTTCCATCAAAGCAGAGACTGACCTTCCTACAGAGAAAGGCAGACGAGTGGCTCTGAGAAGTAGGATAGACTGGCAAGTGTTAGTGACATTATGCAGCGCCTACTATGTGTTTGACAGTTTCCTGGCACTAGAAGCATGAGCCTTTTGAAAAGTCTCCCATGTCACTTGTTGGCTATTATGCATCTACTTCTGACTGTTTGGAACATGGGAAGTAGAAGTGAGCAAAGTTTTTATTGCGGCAGGAAAGTTTCACCTAGATCCCGATTAGTGTCCTACCAGTAGTTTGTGAAGTGTCTCATTTTTCCTGTGTTTATACCTCGGCCTATTTTGTTCAAGAAAGCTGACAATATTTACTTGTGAATGGATGTTGACCATGAAAATGTGCCATTTTCGGGGAAAATTAACGATAAAACTGCTTTCCTTAGGATTTTGAACACGCATGAATGTTGATAATCTTCAAAAGTTCTAATGTTGTTGTCAGAGCCAATCCATTGGTAGTGAATATGGGAATCATGATAATTACAGGAAGTTTGCAAAATTGCAACAGAAAAATGTCACAGATTCCTAATGGAACTCTCATCTGGACTCTGGAAGAGATCATGACAACTGCACTGGAGGTGACTTTCTGTGTGGGCGCACACTGCCATGGGGAGAACATGTTAGAGGGATACGATAGCGTATTGAACACCAATGGGAGTATGTTTAAAGAAGCTGGATTGAGCCTGAACATGCATCTCTTGAGAGAACAACAGCCTGTCCTTTTCTCCACCCCTGTCCTTCCCCTGCCTCTGCTCCACCACACATTCACTGTTTTTTTGGACAACATTCTTTGGCAACAATGAGATCTGCTGTTCCTTACATACACAACATATGTTTCTCTCCTATGCTACCTTTTGTTATTGCCATAGCTTAAGAAACTCTGACCATATATCTGTAACGCAAATGGCACGGTACAAAAATACCTAACCTATCCCTAACTTATATAAATGACTCCATTGTGCTTTGGGCCAAGGTCTCCAGGGCATAAAAAGTCCCACTATAGAAAAAAATAAAATAAGAATAGTCTGTCCATAAATGTGGGCATCCCCAGGACACCATGCACCTGTTTATGTTTTTATGTAGTTGGTGTTGGGATTGAGTCACAAAGGTTGCTTCTATAAACTTGGTAGGTTGCCCTTTGTTACACATCTGAATATATTAGTTAGTTAAAAAAAGAGCAATCTCTATGCAGGATGGTTTATAATGTACTGAAAATGCCCATAGAATCACTCCAGTACTGTTATTGCTGGGTTCAACAGGTGAACGTTGAGGACATTTCTTCAGAACTCAAAGCCAGGAGTCAGAAGAGCAAAAACATAGAAGAGACCATTGCAGGATGGTAAATTTTTTTAATCCATGAGGAGGCCCACTACCATCTCTCAATTTCATTGAGACAAGGGTTGATGCTCTTCATGGTATTTGTGTGCATGTATAAGATTGTACGTGCATGTTTGTGTGAACACATGCATGCATGCGTGTGTAGGCTCTAGTGGAAGTCCCTTGCTTACATTAATAACTGGGAAGATGTATTATGGGATGTGCATTGAGATACAGGTGAGGGTCCAGGCCCTGGCTGTCAAGGCCAGACCCATGACTCAATGTCATTTTGCTGATGTCCAACATGATGAAGATGCAGAATCCCAAGAAGATCTTAAGGTAGCCTTTAGTTTTATCTCTTGGACAAGGGAGTCAACGCATTATTAAAGATTTGTTAATTACCCAATGTTCCCATGCAGGGGGTCACCCAATCAAATGGTAACGTATTAAAAAACTGCACTCTTGTGTCATCATTGTCAACATTTTCACAATCTCTTTAAAGAGTTCCCCGTTTAGCCACAAATGTAACAGCAGTTGGAGGCCAATGGACAGAATAATACAATGTGTATGGAAGCTATCAAGTGGATACTAGGCGTGTGTAAGGTTGTGTCTGTTTTTTTTCTGGAACATCCACTAGTTGTCATGAAGCTAGTGTTTCTGCTAGTAGTTTTCACCGTTTTTCTGTACGCAGGTTTTCATTTTAAAATGTAGTCTTTGTTGTCCTTTTTCAAGTTTTTTTTTTTTAGGAATAAAAAGATCGAAACATCATCTGGTTTCAAATTTTCAAGAAAATGGCACACTCATTTTCAGCACCTACTTACTGAGTAAATATTGCAATTCGTCAGGAAATAATTCCAATTTGTGAGAACAAACTCCAAAGGCCTAGGTGAAAGTAAAGTGGGAAAATGAAAACTACCTGAAACATTGGTCGAGTAATAAAAACTTGCACCCTCTTAGCAGTTAGTAGCTCACACAACCCACCGCCTTATAAAAATAAGGGTTGTTAAAATCCTTGAAGGAGAGAACAGGAAGGGGACCTCTATTTTGAAACTGGATTCCCTGGCTCTGAAGCAGAAACTCATGAAATTCTCATCTTCTACCTGTGCTAGTAACCAATACTACTTTACAAATGATAACATAAGATATAGCCTTGATCTATACCCCTACAGTCAACCCCCCACAAATGATCTCCGAATCAGAAAACAAAGGAATCGTGACTTACATTCTTCTGGGTTGCAGATCGTAAACAGAATATCCTTGGGTAGGAAGGCAAGTGAATCAAAGCTGTCTTCTAGGAGCGCTCTATCCTGAGACCCTGCAATCTCCACCAGCTGGCTGTTGTTTGCCTGAAGTACTCCGATAGCAAAGATGGTCACTCCCCAGTCCCTGAGGGTCTGGGCAGGACCCGCTACTTCGTCTTGCGCCTCCCCATCCGTGATGATGATGAGATATTGCTTCACAGTTGGTCTCCCGCCTTTGTATGATTCAAAATAAGGAAGGGCAAATTGCAAAGCTTGGCCGGTCAGGGTGCCCCCTTGCATCCGCCTGATGGCAGGGATGGCTGACATGATGTCTGATTTTTTGCTGTATCTATTCAGTGAGAATTCTTCTGTCTGCTCTGTACTAAACTGAATCAACCCAAACTGGACCTTATCCACCCCAACGTCGGATTGCTTGACCATCATCATCATGAAGTCTTTCATTTTCTTAAAGTCGTCGCGTTCGATGCTGCTAGAGCTGTCGACCAGGAAAAGAATATCAGCTTTCAAATTCTTACAGGCTAAAAAACAAAAAGCAGCAAACGTCAGTAGTCAAGTCAAAATGTACAAAGATAGGAAAGAAGGGGAGATCAACACTGCATTTGTGTCCAAAGGTCTAGTGATCAACCCATTTCATTTTCAAATCACTCTGACCCCAAATTTGTTATATGTGAAACCATAGGGCCTGAGTCACAAAAAACGAAAACATTATAAAATTAGAAATTTACCGCCTTTGTGTTCCATCATACATTTAGTGTGCATCTTCCATTATTTCTAAATTGAGAATGGTTTCCTGGGGCATGACTGGGAAACTGCGAATGTCACAAAGATTTTTTTCAAGAGTACTGAAAAAAACTATTTGTGAATTCAGAGACAACTCAAAGGCCTTTCCACATGCATAAATAGACATATTCTGCATTTATGTATAGCAAAAATTCAAATGAGTATAATTGCACTCCCTGGGGGAATATTTTTCCCTGTGGATACATTCCTCCTACACTCTTACTTATTTTTAGGGTGTTCTTTATCAATTCCTGGCTCCGAAACAAATTTACCCATGCTAGGGTATAAGTAGGCCTAGATAAGTTTGTTGCTGGATTCAGATATGTAATTTGTGGCTGTTCTCAAACTTTTAATGTTATTCCAGTCCTAGCAGACCCATTCCCTTCCCCTTGGAGGTCAAAAAGCATACATTTATGGGTAGGATTTCATATTTAGAGTGCAAATTCATTTTTTTAATTACAGCATGGATGCATAAATATACATATTCTGCATTTATGTATAGCAAAAATTCAAATGAGTATAATTGCACTCCCTGGGGGAATATTTTTCCCTGTGGATAAATTCCTCCTACACTCTTACTTATTTTTGGGGTGTTCTTTTTCAATTCCTGGCTCCAAAACAAATTTACCCATGCTAGGGTATATGTAGGCCTAGATAGGTTTGTTGCTGGATTCAGATATGTAATTTGTGGTTGTTCTTAAACATTTAATGTTATTCCAGTCCTAGCAGACCAATTCCCTTCCCCTTGGAGGTCAAAAAGCATAAATGTATAGGTAGGAAAATCATTTTAAGAGTGCAAATTCTTTTTTTTAATTACAGCATGGATTTGCACTTAAAAAAAGGGCCATTTGGAAGAGTAAGTGTAATTTGAACTTACACCCACTAGAAACATACACGAAACAAAACAAAATTGGACAATTGTTAGAAATTGGTTTTCTCCTGTGTTACAGAAGACCAGTGTTAACACCTTTTCTCAATTTAGAAAGAGAAGGCAAGAAGGGGGAGAAGCAGTAAGGATTAAATGGAAAAACAAGAGTTAACTCAGTGATTGGATACCATGCATTGGAACCACAATATTTAGGCAGGAACTTATCATATATCATTAAAAAAACTAAACAGTCTTTCTCAGTGTGTACCTCATACCATGCAAACAATGTGCAAAAAAAGTCAAAAAATACTCCTACAGATATTCTCACTGCATGTAAAATAATTTGCATGTTGATAAGAGCAGGGAGAATAGCTATAACTTGTACCTTGCGCCTGTTCACTGGTTAGAGGGAGATCTGTGCATGGGCAAGAGTCAATGACAGTGCCATTCATCTACTAAGGAATGCACTGTCCCTGATAGCCACCACTCCCCACCCAGGCAGGTGAGGGTATGTTGTCAGCATTCTGTTAAGAATCCGGTGTTCATCAAATGTAGGTCTGCAAGCTGTACTCGTACTATTTTATGTCAAGTTGAGTAACAAACAATGGACCTTTCTTTATTAAGTAATAAAAAAGAATGTTGTCTTGTTGAAAATACTGGGGATAAGGCCTGCTCTCTTGACTGTGGTAACTGTAGCTTGGAAGGAATGGAGGCCTACTGAGGGAAGAAATGGAGGTCAGTTTGCTGTAGTGTCCCATTTGGAGCACAGAAATGTAACGTTTGAGGCCTGGGTGTGTTTTTCTGCCTCAGTGGGAGGAGAAATAATCTGCTTCCATTATGTTGATTACCATCAAGTGCTATGATTTCATCTCTGGTCATCTTTCTTGTATTAATTGTCTCATTGTGGCTAAGAGAGATATTCCCTGACACCAAGGACTAATGTGTAACAAATCATATACATTCTCCAAATAACTAAATAGTGCTCAAGCCACAGACATACAAATCAGTTTTAGGAATGCTTCTTGTGCAGATAAGATACTCTTTATGGGTCGAGACTTGTGACAATGAATAGTCAATTTCCCTACGTGCAAATAGTCAACTAGCATATGTGCATAAGCTTCTGCCAAATGAGTTCTGCATCTGGATATGTTGAAGCAAAAAACAATAAAGATAGATGGAGTTTCCATTCCTGAAAGTCAAAGTTTTTACAACTGTTAGAGATGTCACAATCCTAAAATATCTCCTGGATTAGATTGTGATTGACAATCGTCTGCAATCGACAATTGAAATGCACCTGCCCTGGGTTTTACCATGTCACTTTCACCTACTCAACGATGGCCGAGGTCAAGCCCTGTATGTCAGCCGGTCTCAGGTTTAAAGTGGTTAGTAGCTTATCCACATGTAGGATTGATGCTGCAGCTGCCTCCTATCCCCTTCATTGCTCTCAGACTTAACTGACATCTCTGTGGTGGCTGTGTTTGGGAAAAGAAGGGATCACCTTCATTTGCAACCATTTTCTCAGGTTCCCCACAAACTCACCCGCCTAAAATGGCTTCTGCGTATCACTGTATTTTGTCACCTGAAGCATTGCTACTGGCCATCTTTCTTTTCAATCACACTCTATGGGATTCCTTGTTGACATCACATCAGTGCCAAGAATCACGTCATGATCTTACTACAGGATGGGCACATTTACAAAACAGGTGCTCTCTTCACTCAGCAGGTCGCGGTGTTCCTGGAACATTATGCTCAATGAATGCTGAATGCCTACCATGTCCTGACCTCTCTTGCAACTAATCACTCATGATCACACAGACTAGTGTTCCACTTGGTGCTTGGAGTGGCAGACATCAAAGGCAGAGGTGCAGTCCTGGAATCTAGCATGAAATGAAGGACTTGTCAAATGGTCAAACTTGGTGTTCTTCTTTGATCAACAAAAAAAGGGCGTGGTCAAGCCTTATAACTTCTGGATTAACCACAGAATATTGTTCGGGATTCCCAATACAAGATGAAGTGGACTCTTTTCCTGTGATGTAATATTTTGTCCTAAACACAATAAGGATGCATCATAGAGCATTTGTTCTCTTTTTTTAATCATGTTCTCACCCCCCGCTACTATTTTTGGGCCAGATTTTTGCTTTCAGCATTTTGACCTTCTCATGGATTCTTTCACCTGGATTTCTAGCTTGGATTTCTTTCACTTTCTAATGTTAGGAGGAGTTTGGTGCCTTGTTGATTTCTTGAGTTTCTAGTCTTCATCTTCAATCAAAAGCTATTAGATGGTAATGGAGGGGTTTCCCCTTTATGAGGTTTCTTCCTCCTCACTGGGAACATTTTAAGGAGATACTGGACATCTGAGCACAATAGGACCAGGCTCCTGGATGGAACAATACTGTTTTGGGCAATCAAGAAGGGGAGTCAAAACACCTACTCAGCATCCAGTCCTTCAGAGGTGAGGAAGCCCAAATGACACACTTCAAATGAATAATACCAAACATATATAAAAAGAAGCCCCAAACAGAACATTCTGTCTTTGCAAAATTCACTTTGGACGCTCAATGCCACAGTAGTTATTGTTTGGGAGGAATGAGAAACAATAATTATGCTGTTTTCACCTACGTATGTTCAAGGTTTATTTCTTATCTTCCGTGGAGTGAAGATTTAGTTTGCTTCATGAATTTTGAACTTAGAGTGGCTTTTCAAACTCTGTCATCCTGAATCCAAAGCCTGGGGGGCAGCCCAAACCTCACCACCCACAGCACAGGTTTTTTATCTCCTTCTGTGATTATTCTATATCTTGGAGTACTAGACCGTAATAATCCATTCCCAGTGGACAAGTTGGTAATTTGGTTGTTTTTCTATTACAGCTACCCCCTCACACTGTATATCCACTTACGCCCCATGGGGGTTCCCTTTTAGAAGAGTATCAGAGCACAGGATTAATTTCCAAGGATATTCTTGTGCTATCTTTTTATTTGCTACTGAAAGTCTTTGTGTTTGTGTGTATCTGCACTACTTCACAACAGGCTTTCCGCGATTCACTTAGCAACATTAACACCATCTCAACATGCTGATATATGAAACGCTGATGGCTAGTGACTGATGATTGCCCAAATGGAACGGGGCATTGCAGGTTTATCTGAAATTCACCAAAAGCCAACACAACATGTTTGCATATCTTGGGAAACAAGCAAGCTGTCTCCTTGTGATTCTGACCCACATTGCAGATGTCTATGAACACAAAAAGTACAATGCATTTCCTTCTTTCACATTCACATAACTCTACAAACCATTGTTAAGAAAGGGACAAAAATGGGGTATCTAGTGTGGCTGCTCCTTATAACATGTAGGATCTGAGTTTTTCATAACATTAAACCTCCCTTTAATGACCCATTGCAAAAACAGAGTGAAGCGATAGGATAAAGTTGAAAACAACAGGTAAACCACATGCATGTTCTGCAGTATTTAAAACATTTTGTAGTCACTGAAAGGATGCGATAGGTCTGCATCTGGCCCTGGGTGATTCTGGAATAGGCAGTTAAAGCGTCTACACTTCAGGAGGGTACAAGGCAAGGGTGTATTCGGCAAGAGGTCCTTATGAGGTGTTGGGCTGGTGTGATGCTTGAGGGGACGGCTTTAGCACACAATGCTCTTTATGTATACTTGTACAGCCTGATATTTCACTATTGGTCTGTGCTGTCATAGTATGGACAAGACAGCAGAGGAGGAAAACAGAAAGGTGCATATTTATGTTTAAAAAAATGATTTCTTATCCATAAGGTGAGGACCAGCCGCAATGTCGAATGTAAGCGTTTATAGGTCTACAGTGTGTCTTCACATTTCCATACCACCCACAAGGGGACATATGGACGGCCAAAATATCAACAAGGTGAGTCTATATAGGTAAGCACAGGTTTACTAAACTTTAATTCACATATATATATATGTTGATGAAATATATATCTTCTATGTGCCTAGATGTGGAGTTAAAAGCAGTAGATGTATACTTACCTATATAATCCCGACCTTCTCAATATTTTAGTTGTCAATATGCTTGCTTTAATATTACAGTAGCACAATATTAAAAGCATGATTTGCTGATATAAAAGACTTTGATGTTCACTTCTTCTCCCCTTTTCTTACTGCATTAGCACCCACTCACAGGTGGAGAAGTGTGGCACAATAGTTAGAGCGGCAGACCCTGATGCAGTGATCTGGCCCGGGACCAGGGTTCAATTCCCACCTCACCCGGTCTTGGTCTCAATTCCGTTGGACCAGATAATTCTCGCCTCGGTGCCTAATCTAATTAATGGTTCCAACTCTGGGCAATAGCTTGCCTAATCTCCACAACAGCCCACACAGCTCTCGGATGCTTGGCTTCACCCTGGGGCTGTCCAGGAGTGGGCGCCTCACAGGGGAATGCCAGGAGGGGTTCCACAGTGGTTTGCGTACAGCGCCTTGAGACCCTAACAGGTGAGTAGTGCGCTATACAAGTGCAAAGTTTTTTACAGTTTACACTCTGCTTTTGCTACCTTAAGCATCACTTTAGCTTTTCTGACTTTGACCAACTTCCACTGCTGCACATTTGCAGTTCCAGAGGTACTCACTATGAACTCCGAACCTACTCCAGTGCCTTTTTCACTGCAAGGATCACTTAACCCTCTCTGGATCTATAACCATATGTCCCACAGCATGCTGTTTCAAGGTACTCTAAAGTGCCTTTAAAGCTAATGTGCTTGTAGGGTCACAATTTCAGAATTTATCTGTTTTTTTTAATGAACCTCTATCAACATAATCGCTTTCAAGGATCATTCAAATTTCTATAATTTCTTTTGCACCATAACCACTATCCCTGCCTTCATCACTGCACCCTATCTGACATTCATTTGCTGGGCGCTTGCCTCTTACATTTTAACTGATTTAAGAGAAGCTACTGATGGCTGCCTTCATTTATATGCACTCTTAGCTATGCCTGACTTTGGAACAATTCTCTGTTGAGGATCTTTCCACCTCATACTTTCTAAGTAGAATGGGTAACATCTTTAAGCATCACCAAATAGGGGATCACTTTACCTTTTGTGATTTCAAACACTGGTACCACATTTTCCATTTTCCAGGATAACTTACCTTACATTAGAACATTGGAAGTTGGCAGCTCCATTGAAAACAATGGAGTGCTGCGGGCCTTTACTGGCCGGTAAAAGCCCACAGCGCCAACATTCCAATGGGCTTTGTTCACAGCAGCAGCTGTGAACAAAGCCTCACGGAGCCCGAGGGGATTCTAATCCCCTCGGGCTCCGTGAGCAATTTGTTTTTTTAAGAGAACATTCTGCCCTGAGTGGCAGAATGTTCTAATAGCCTTAGAACCCGCAGTAGCGGGCTCTACCGGCTATTAAAGGCCCTTTCCCTTGTTAAATGCCCTCGCCTTCGGCTCGGGCATTTAACTCGGGAGCGGGCCTTTAATAGCCGGTAGAGCCCGCTACGGCGGGTTCTAAGGCTATATTAAAACCCACTTCTTCCCTGCAGTGATCTGATATATATTCCCCATTCTCCAATAGGACTCTTTCTACGGACTATTTCTGCTTCCAAGATCCAGCCACCTTTTCTGAAATGAAAACCAAGCCCTCCTGTCACTTCTGGAACTATGCTAGCTTTGAAGGCTTCTTAACCACTTTGCCCTTCTGTTTTCTAGTTATCAACTCATTCACCTTTAATGACCACCTGGGCTCCAGTCTCCCTTTCCTGAGAAGAATGTACCTATTTATGTTTCTAAAATTGCTGCCATGGGCCACTTTGAGAGCAGTGACACTCACCACATCAGCAAACACTATGTTTATGTTTATGATTAGTCCTCCACGTTGTTGTGTACAAGTCCTTGACATTGCTGTTTATGGCAGAGACAATAATAATGAGTCTTAAGGTTGGTGTTTCCCAATGAGAAATGCAAAAATGTTTTTTCAACATAAACTAACACAAATAGGATTCATGAAAAGTTTCAAGGTTTTCATTGTTTTGATAAAATATAAATATTAGTTACTGGTTTGCTGGAAGAACACAAAGCCAATATACCTTCCAATGAATGCTGATAGAAGCATGGCTGCAGAGGTAGCTGTATTCCTGTGCTATAGATGGATTTTCAAAAGCAAAGTACACTTACCTTCTGGAGAACAGATCTCCTGGACCAACTCATGCTTGATCAAATTGAGGGAATCAAAATTGTTCACAAAGAACATCTTATCATCTGACCCAGCAATATCTCTCAACTGCTCCTTAATGGCACTCTGAACTCCAATGGCGTAAATGGTGATGCCATCATCTCTCAGCTCCTCTGCAGGTTCTGTCACTTGGTCTTGAGATTCTCCATCTGTAATGATCACCAGGGACTGTGAGACTTTATGGGGCCGGTCATCTGCGGCTTTAATGAAAAGGCTCTTCATGTACGTCAGGGCTGCTCCAGTGCTGGTACCACCGCCCAACTGGTCGATGGACTGCACTGCCTTTTTTAAGCTTTTTTGGCTAGTGTACTCGCTGATTGTGAATTCTATATTTGGATAATCAGAGTACTGGACGACGCCAAAGCGCACTTGGCTCCCTCCGACTTGGAACATGCCGATCAACTCATTCATGAAGGTCTTCATATCCTGAAAATCATCAGGAAAAATGCTTCCAGATCCATCAATTAGAAAATAGATATCTGCTTCTTCTGTGTCCACGCAACCTAATGAGATGAGAAAAAAAATATGTGAATTTTGTTAAGAGAACTCGACCTCTTTCAAACACTGCCCGCGGTCATCGGATAAAATACTGACTTGGCAGCTTTTATTCCTACACATATTGTCAATGTACACAATTTCAACATGTGTACTTACTTTCATTTCTTGCACATAGTTAAAATGCTGAAGTTGCCAACATGGTTTGGAGCATAACTTAATAAAAGGGAAATAAAAGTTGTGCACACCATTGCTCTTAATTCCCCTCTTGTATATTGGCAATTTGTATGCCTTTAATTGGCTTATCACTTTTTGGACAGTGCACTCTAATAAGATGCTGAAAAACATAATCGCTAGTCAAGGCCCATATTATTGGGCTTACATGAATGTTTAAATGTTTAGACGTTTTCTCTCTGCACAGATTTATACCCTTTATGGTGAAGTTTTACTATTTAACAACCGTACAGCAGCACTGCGTGGGGCATCATATGCAGTGAGATTTATTCTTAAATTAAGAGCTGCCCATAGGATCCACACATTATTTGTACTCTTGAAGTTAGCAGACACGACCTTCGAAACAACATTACATATAATACTAAATTGTTCATGTGTTGTCTTCAATGACCAGTGCCACTACAGACACAGGCATGTCTAATCCGTTTAATAGTACATATCTGTTTGCTCACTTACTAACTGTGTTACAGGTGTCGATTGTTTCTGTAGTAGGTTGCCTACAAAGCTGTGCATTGCTCTATAAATAGAACTAAATCAGTGTTTGGTGGTAACCCGTGATAAAATGACTGCCATTTCCACTGCATGCCTCTTACCTTGTCGTAGGGTGCGTTGAATTGTAGGGGTCCTGAATGCTTTAGACACAATTTGATTGCACAGACCTTTCTTCAATCTCCATTGTAAGTTTGGTAGTTGCAGGAAGGATTCTGCTGTTGTGACATGCTTCCTCGGTGGGTGTGATGCAATGGTGACTAGTTCCTGCTTTGTGGCATTCTGAAATCCCACAGCAAAGACCTCCACGCCAGCTTTCCGGAGCCTTGAAGCAGGCTTGGTGAAGTTGTCCATAGATTGGCCACTGGTCATCACAACGGCGATCTGCTGTACTCCTTTGTTTTTACGGCTCCCTTTCTCCTCAATAAACACCCTTGTTCTCAGGTAATTGATGGCTGCTCCTGTTCTAGAGTTGCCTCCTCGATAGGGCAATTTTGTAATGTAATCCACCATTTCATACTTATCATTGAAGGTATCAAGACTAAACTCCAACCTTGGTTCATCACTGTAAAGCACCAGACCTATTCTGACATTATTTAAGCCTATGTCTAGCGCATTGATGACTGTAGATAAGAAGTACTTGGTGAGTTGAAAGTTCTGTGTTCCAATGGTTGTTGACTCATCGATGAGGAAGACTATGTCCGCTACAGAAGCAGTGCTGCAAACTAGAGAGAATCAAGACAGAAAAGGGGAAAGCATATTGCAGAATTAAATCAGTTATAAGAAAGGGTATCTAGGATCATCAAGGAGATCAACCACTAACGACGCACTGCCAGATAATAAATAATTCCAGGAGAAATTATAGAAGATAGAGGAATAGTTTACAATTCACAACCAACACTATAAAAAGCTCATGCATTGTTATCTCAACATAATTCTTGAACACATTCTTCCTCTGCACTTGGCATGTGACTTGATGAGCAGTGCAAGCAGAAGACCCCTATCTAAGATCCCTGTGCAATGAAAGTGGCACAGGATTTGGAAATCTCAAGCAGTTATAATAATAATAAGCCCTTAAAGGTGAGTGACAATCATTGATGAGCGGAGGTGAGAACATGTTTGTTGTACCCAAGGTTCCTAATGTCTTCTTCCGCTGACTGAAGTATGCAAGTACTATGAGTATGACCTTATAAACCATTTATCTTCATTACCTTTGTGGCAAGGTTTACTGCACATTTCTGACACTGGTGAGTTAATTTCTGTTAATGACCCAAGAGAAGGCATATTTAAGAAAATCTCTGATTTGAGTAGTTTCTGGTTATTTGGTTTTAGAATGTTCACGTTTGCTCTGGTAACTACACAGAAAATTATGCATATGGTACAACCAAAAGAGATCACCTATCATGCGCAAAATATGGGAAACCAATCCTTCCTTGCATCTCCACTCCTGAAATATATAACAAAACACAGGCACTGCACCACTCACAATCTGTGCTATTTTGGCTTTAAATAGAACCCTCATCAGTTTTGCCTCTTCCTGATGACCTCAAGCTTGACACAATCAAGCACACACCAACAGATGGAATCATACACCCACCCCCAGTGTTAAAATTAAATTTCAGTTCTGTATTTTGCATCATGTTGTACGTCACTGTGGGGTCCAGTCATTGATGTGGTCCTCGCTCAAACTGCCAAACAGAGATCTGTATACTTCTTGAATAAGCACTTCTAATTTTTGCTTGTGCTTTAGCAATAAGTTTGAGAGCAGCACAAGTGATTTTAAAACATTTAGGTCAGATCTTGCCTCGTAATAAAAATTGTCCCTCAAAATAGGTTTTCCAGTTTGTGACTTCACATGTATCTTATATGCGCTACATAACATTTTGGTTAACAAAAGTTTAATTAAATTTACCAGTTAGAAATATATGGTATATCATGATCATGGGGAGTATGTCAACACAATGCATGCGTTTACCACATATGCCTTTCCCACACACATACCTTTCCCACATATGACTTCAATACACATGCCTTTACCATGCATGGTATTATAAGATAAGTGAAATCTCTAAATGTGTGTGTAAATCTAAGTTATAGTTAGGAAAACTTTATTTATTCTTTTGATACCAACCTAACCTAAAATATACAAAGTTGAGAAACTATAAAGTTATAGTTATAACCTAAATATCTAATTACGTATAACTAGTTATAACCTACATTTATCATTTACGCACCACCTTAAATTTACTATATGTCGCGCACCTCAGTACAGATTCTTCTCACATCAATTGCCATACTAATTGAACTATAACTCGCCACTCTGCCTTGCACTGTGTTCTACGAAATTATGTTGATTCAGACGTCATAAGTGTTATTATGACTGCTATGATTTCACATGCTATAAGTTATATATTATGTAATGGTAAAACCAGTGCATGGAGAAAGGGTGAGCTATTGGTAATGTCGTGTGGCGATTGATGCAAATGGAGTATCGTAGAGTGGAGTTTCAAACAATGGAATAGCGTAGAGAAGGCTGGTGTAGAGTGGAGTAGTGTACAGTGGATTGTTGTGGAGTGGAATGGCATACAAAGGAATGACATAGAATGGAGTGCCATAGAGTGGAGTGGCGTAGAGTGGAATAGTGTACAATGGATTTGCATACAGTGCAATAGCGTAGAGTAGATGGCGCAACATGGAGTGGCACACAGTGGAATACTGTAAAGTGCATTGTTGTACAGTGGAGTGACAGAGTGGAATAGTGCATAGTGGAGTAGCATTGAGTGGAGTGGCATAGAGTGGCATGGCATAAACTGGAGTATCCTTTAAGGTACTAGAGGTCAGTCTACTGTCCTGTAGTACCCAAAATGCTCATCTACACATCATAATCTATATTCCTACTGTATACAATTCAAATCCATCCAGCCATTTTCATACTACATGTGAGTACAACGTCTGTGGGAAATACATTGGTGCCAAAATGCTTTTTGGGACCCTCTCCTTTTTGCATGGCGGGGAGGGGGGTGAATTTGTTTCCTTAGTACTGCTACATTTCTGTGTTTTTCTAATTCGAAACATTAGCATTGTCACTGAGGTATTCACTTAACTCAAACGTTACTTTAACCTTTGTTTTTTTTTCAGTGATTTTCTAAGGTTTAAAAAAAAAAATTAAACACATACTTTCATTATGCTTAACTATAATGGTACTTTACCTTTGGTTTTTTTTTCAATGAATTTCTAGGTTATATTTTTTTAAGTAAATTAATTATTGTTATCAGTGTATGTATGGTAGAATCACTTTATGATGTATGTTGTGTTCAGACATTATTTTGTCAAAATAATCTGTTTTCATGACATAACAGGAAGTGGTTCACAGTTTGCTAAATCTTTCTAAAACGTGTGTGAGTATTAAATAACTAAATATTCAATATTTCAATGGAAATCATTTATTTGCTCAGTCATTGTAACTCTGATAGAGAGATATCACCAGCGATCTTTTTTTGAGGTGCCATTACTTTTGCAAGAGCCTTGTGGGCCACCCGTGGGACACTCGTAAAAGCATAAAGTTCTACATTTCATTGATTGATATATATATATATATATATATATATATATATATAAAAATATATATATATTATATATAAAATATAAATGCATTTTCATTCATGAGTGATTAAGGCATGTGTGGTAAAGGAACAAAGACTTACCTGCGTGGTAAAGACATGCATGGTAAAGGCTGTGTAGTGAAGGCATCGTGTGGTAAAGACAGTGTCTGGTGGAAGATAGGATTGAAAGGGGGTTGCAATGTTGAATATCGAGGACAGAATGCATGTAGGATTTTCAGGATAGTCACAGATTATGGGACTCATTACGAGTTTGGCAGTCAGTTGAGCTGACCACCAAACTCATGGGGATGAGGCAGCCGTCAACCCGGCTGTCTCACCCACTGCCGTACGATGTTCCCACCGGGCTGACCAGTGGGAACATTGTATTACAATGTTTCTGACAGTCAGCCTGGCGGAAACAGTGCTACGTATTGGTCTCAGCTCCCTTAAGGGTGCCGAGACCAATACCATAGCACTACAGAAATAGCTGTAGAAGTAGAGCTGGGCAGCGGGGCCCTGCACTGCCCATACCCTGGGCATGGGCTGGGCAGCGGGGCCCTGCACTGCCCATACCCTGGGCATGGGCAGCGCAGGGACTCCCCTGTGGTCCCCAGCACTGTGTTTCCACCAGCCTTTCCATGGCAAGGTCCCGCCATGGGAATGCTGGCGGAAACAGGGGTCGTGATCAGCACGGCAGCCCTGAGTTCAGCGCTGCTATGGATGACCACGAGCCTGAGCGCTGTCAGCCCGCCAGGAACCATGTTCCCAACGGTGATGGCCGTCCCCTGGCGGTCATAAAGGGTCATAATGTGGCGGTCAGACCACCTGGAGTGCGGCAGTCCAACCGCCACCGCAAGTCTGATGGTCCTTGGACTGCCAGGCTCGTAATAAGGCCCTATGTATTTGAGCTCAGTCTTAATTCCTTGTATATAAATGTATTGGCTCTCGTACATAAAGTAATATGGTGTGCAGATTCTGAATATCTTTCAAATATCTGGCCCTGATGGAAAACTAACATTTGACAGCCAAGTGATAAGGTGATTGGCCTTGGAATAATTGCAATGCTGAAGGCCCATTGTATTTGTGAAGTGCATTATGTGTTGAACATTGCCTTGTACACAGCCAACTATGACTGGATGAGTCTTGGTGGAGATGAACATATTTCTGAAATAGCTGAGCTCTTCCGCAATGGAAGTTACTGTGACAGACGTTGAAATCAAGTTATGTTAATTTCTCATACAAACTGGATTTTTAGATGGTTAAATCAAGGAATATAAATCTTCTTTGATGACATTTTATTTTCTTTAAAATGTTTTAAAACATTGACATTTTCTTAAGTGTATCAAAATGGTTGCCACATAATTTGGAATTACAGTTTTACAGCACTTTTGTGTTGTTTTAGGGGCAGTATTAAAATGTGCTTGGAACTATTTGATTCCTGAACTACTACATTTCTGGTATTATTTGTTATTTTTGTTATGATCCTGTTGTCATCCAATGATGGGGATCTCCAGAAGACCATCCAGGACTGCAGGTTAACATTTTTGCACATGACCTACTCAACTGAAAAGAAGTGAACCTTTGACTATATCATCTCTATAAAAGAAAAGCTTGAATCCAGATGGATACATTTTGTTTAAGATAAAAGCTCCCCCTGTTTGAGCCTATCGTGGCAATTTCTTTTGCCAGTCCAACATCTCTGGCACCATGTGCTACTGTGACACTCTGAATTGCTACTGCAGTTAGCAGCAGCTCCTGGACTACGAATAGGTGCTTAGTGGCTCCTTGGAGCAAGTGTCTGCATCTTAGAAATAGATCTCCTAAAAAGAAGCCTGACCCAAGACAGGCCCTGCATGTCTAACTTTACATGAGGTATCGTATTTGTTAAATTGCATGATTTATCATATTTAAAGAAAGGAATCTCTTGGTTAGATGTGTCAATCCCAATAGTTATTGAGGAGAATTCCTTGGCATAGATTATCATATAGATAAGAATTATTATTCATTTGTTTGGAATAGTTCTTTCGGCTAGCCCATGACTCTTCTGAGGAAGCTGATTCTGACATTTTCTCATCACTTGACCAAACTTCCCGTCACAAGGTAATCAATGGGGAGTTACTTCCCTTCCCCATCTGTAGAGCCCACAGGTTCCAAACATGTTGCTAAAAACTATGGTTAGTCTCTTAACTGTTTAAACAGCCTTATAGGTACATGTCCCTTGAGTCCAGCAGAGTGGCCCTAAGTCTGAAAAAAATCCCATTGAATAAAATATTAAGTTGGTGTTGGGGTACCGGTACCCCCGATTGCCCACCTTAACTGCCTTTTCAATTTCCAGGCTTTGATCATATCTATGTTGTGGCATTTATTTCACCCAATAAAATATGACACTTTGGGGTTTGGAATTTATTTGTTTTGACAAGTATAACCTATTCCGACTTTTCCTCGGCAATGGGGAAGGACATATGGAATTTCCAAATCTGCACATCCCAGTAATTACCAGCTCTCTTCCCATCATTGTAGCCCAGCACACCCAACTATTAATGGAGGGTGGGGAGACGTTATTGCACCAGGTAAATACCAGATGTTATAAAGTCTCAAAAAGGAGTTTGCATAGGCGTCAGATTTATTTGAATCAGGCTATGTGTCTATATCTATCCTGGTTAGTAACAGCCCTGCGGGGTCATAGCAGGGTGTCAAATAGGGCTCATTTATGGTTCTGGTTTTTGCGTGGAGGGCAGAGAGCAAAAGCCTACTCCATAGGATTTTTTTAATCTGAAGCCCACTATGAGGTATAGAGTACTCAATGTCTTCTCTCACTAGTTCATTTCTTTAGGGCTTTCTGGAGCCTTAATTCCTCCCATGCATGTACGCATAGCTATATAGTATGTATATATTTACTATAGATATTTGTGTATGCCTCTGGCCCACTCAAAACTGTGTACTGTGGTGGTAAAGTGCTTCACAAAGAGCTTAAATGGTAATGGAATTTCAAGCTCTAAAATAGTAGGCTTGGAAATAAGATTTTATTTATTGGACCAGACAGACGCTATGTTATGACGACAGTCGTGGCGATTACAACAGTCATAGTGATGACAGAAATGATCACAAAATTTTAAAGGGTGTGGTAACAGTTTTGGCTCTTCTTCTATGGATACTCAGAGGGTACTTTGAGTCAGGTCTTTTGATGGCAGGAGTACGACTCACTTTTTGACATATAACTTTGCCTAAAGTTTCTTCTCAGGTTTAAACTGTATTTGCACTGTTTTATCTGTCATTGTCTAGTTGAAAACTCGTAAATCCCTTTATTTAGAGCAACATGGGATTACACTCTCTGTAAATCTGATGCTGACAAAGATGATAATCCATTTGTTTACTTTGTATCCTTTCATAATGTCTCTTCAATGTCGAAAAGGTTAATCAGGGGTGGTTTATCTTGGCCATATGATCAGGAGCACAGGTCAATTTCTGCACTTTTGCAAAGTTGCTCAACATTTCTTTTTTGAGACATTGTACTTTCACTATGTCAGCTTTTCACTTACTGAACATAGGTTTAGCAGTTGAAGTGGAGTTTTAACCTGTTAAATGGACCACACGGAGGAAAGTCCTGTGCCCTGTGAGGTCTACACCAATTAAAGCCATAGCCTGCAACTAATTGCTGTAATGTAAAGTCTGTTGTTGACAGCATTAGCTGCTGGACCTTCTCAGGTTCTCAGAGAGCATCTTGAAACCCAGGGTGATCGTTACTGGAGTGTTTACAAAGCAAACTGAGGAAATAAAGTCCTTAGACATCAGAGCCCCACATTACAGATAAGTCACACTGACCCACCCGCTGCTGCTGCACGACCTTAAGGGTGCTTGGTGGGTGCAGACTGAGACAGTGCATCCTTTATTCATAGCCAATGTTTATCCTGTAAGCGTGATTGGCTGTTTGAAATTGCCGATTCACATTTCAATGCGCAGGTGGCGACCTGGCCTCACTTTTAAAGGGTGAGCTGGAATCTGTTACCTCCCCAATGGGCGCCACTGGGAGGCACGCTAATAGTGTGCGACTTATATGCGTCATCAGGGCCGGCTTCAGCGCTGGTGGTGCCCAGTGCGACAATGTTGGTGGCGCCCCCCATGCCCACCTTTACCACAGATTCCCTTACTACCACCCTTTAATAGTGACCCTCAAATCTCCATAACCATTCTCTCTTAGATGCCTTTAATTTGTTTTATTGCGCCACTCATACCAGTGTAGGGTGTCGGAGCACTTTTCATCACACACATACCCACAATCATCATGTGTATAGGAAATGTTACACAGAACAGATGACTACAAGGTGTGGGAGTCACATTTCCTCCATACAGGTAGGCAGTACAGTTTAAGAGTGCTTTGTCTGGCTCAAGCACAAATTCAGAATCTAAAATATAACACCCTGGTTGGGAGGTTCTCTTTAATAATAAGAAATGATTTCTACTCAAATGAACCTTTTTTGCAACATTAGGTTCATGAAAGTCTATGGATAAAAACTAACACTGTAATCTTTACCTTGCAGTTTGCATGCAGCTCTTTGAAACCTTTCAAAAGCTGAGCCCAATGCAAACAAGAAGAGCGCCTCGTATTTTATTGAACGTGCTGTCCCCAGGCAGCTGCGAACTTGCGCCCCCCTGGGGGCATCACATTCAAATGAAAAACAGAGGGGCTGTTTTAAAGCTGCTCCATATTTCACTGTGCAGACGGCAACCCACCTGCACTTTTAAGGGGATTAGAGATCCTTTTGCAGGCAGGTGCAGTGAGTGACTACACCTGCCTGCAAAGGGATGTCTGGGGTCCATAGGACCCCCTTTCCTCCTTCCAGAGGGCTGCCATCAGGAGGCACACAGTCAGTGTGCCTCCGGACAGCTTCTTTGCCTCTGTCCCCCATCTATAATACGGCGTGGGCGCAGAGGCAAAGGGATTGCCTCATTTGCATGCGGCCACACCCCCATGCAAATTAGAGAACGCCCTCTGGTGATAGCACTGGTGCTATATGTGCACCAGCGCTATCTGTATTCCAGAAACAGCTGCGTTTGCAGCCCTTTCTGTAATACCAAAGTGCCCGGGGGCGCACAAAGCGGGCACGCATGCTGATGGCATGTAAAGTGCTTTTTACTAATATTTTACAAAAAAATAAAAATCAACAATTGATATGTTTTTAGTTAGCTAAGCACAAAGATTTCCATAGCAACAACAACAGAACAATGGATAATATTTAGAAAAAGTTACCAATTTACTTCATGCAAAACTTATTTTTGCCTCTTATCCACTCAGTCTTTCACTTACCTGATGGGGACTTTACTGCTGGAGCCATTGCCCCTGCGACAGCGTCAAACCTCTGCTCAATTTGGGTTTGTAGAATGTCCAGAATGTCTTGGGGTAGCGCACTGAAATTCTGCAATCCCCTTAGCTGGAAGGCATGCGGCGGGGTGGCTATGCTTGCCAACTGTTCCAGATCAGACTCATTGACACCAACAGATACAACAGTGACCCCCGAAGTTCTCAGTTCTTGGGAGGAGCTTTGGACTTCATCCTTTGATTTTCCTGCAGTGACGAGCACAGCGTACTGAGGAACACCTTGGTTAATTCGGCTTCCACCTTCTTCAGTGAAAAAGGTAGAACGCACATAACGCAGCGCCCTACCAGTTTCTGGAGGGCCTCCTTTATAGGATAATCTACTTTGAATATGGTCCAGCACCTTTTCCCTGGATGGGTAGGTATTCAGAAGAAACTCGGTTTGGGCTTGTCCACTGTACTGAGCTAGGCCAATCTGATATTTGTTGAAGCCAACATCTAATTCTCCAACAATGCTGGAGAGAAACTCCTTCATCTGTTCAAAAGTTATTTCACCCATGTTCACAGAAGAATCAATGAGGAAAACCACATCTGCAAAGTGTTTGGAAAATGCTAGAAAAAAACAAAAACAATAGCAATAAGTCACATAACGAAACTTTTATTTAAGAATTATTTATCAAGAACAATTATTAGTACTTTTGGTCCTTTTCAGGTACTATGTGATTGTCAGCTTGCAAATCGGGTGGGTTTGCCATTATTTTGTTTGCTTACTGCCCCCATCAATATTTTTCTTGCAGCACAAGCTACCCCCTTCCTCAGTTGCCTTCCATAACTGTCTCTGACTTAGTGTGGCATTCTGGGCAAAATCAGGTGAGAGATTGAGCATTTCATCCTATGCTTGGCTCTGCTATGATCTGGAAGGAGCAAAGTTGGGAAATGTGCTCCGTGCTCTCATAATTCATTTGCTGTAGTCTTCCTCCTTCCATTTCGTAATCACACATAAACACTGGCACCCACCCAACATACAACCTTGCAGTACTTGTCATCAAGTTATCCCACATCCACGTCTTTCTTCATCTTTGATGAGCTCATCCCAATTGGTTGTTTAGTTGCTTGCTGTAAACAAATCCACAAATCAGGATGCTGCCTTGCAATCATTCATAAAACCTTATAATCACTCACAGCCATAACTTCCCACCTTTTTATTCTGATCCCTCTGAGCCGGCTACCTGATCTTGCCTTTTCTACCATGTATAAAGCCCATTTTGCAACACCAAAATCTTCAGAAAAAATGTACTATTTTTTCCTGTTTCAATGTCAACACCAACACACGGCACAGGTACCTCAGGGTAATTCACCTACAAGGCATCACTAATACTATGAAATAATCATTTATGAATTTTATCACCATGTTTATATAGACACCCCGATTTTCCCAAATGATCCTCTCTGCTGCAACCTAACTTAGACTTCTATTATTGACTGGCCATCATGCTTTCACAATCAATACAATGATACAACACCTCCATGAGAACACTAATTTAAAACTAACAAAAACACATTTGACATGCAACTATAGTCTTTCATGGTATTCTGAGATCCCAAAAGCTTCCCACAGTCAGAAATAATAATCTGCCAAATATATTTCTCAACCCCATGGAAAGCCTACATGAACCACCCTAAGACCAAGCCCTCCAGGTCAAACTTTCCTCTCCTCTGTATAATCAAGGTCTGACTGGAAACAAAGGAAACTCCATCTTGAAACTTGAAAAACACTGCAAGACATATCTCCTACCCCCAAGAGTTTACAACATTAACATAGCCAAATCAAATTTTGACATCAGCACCAAATCCCAGGCCTAAAATGAGAACAAAGCACTCTGCAAATCCTTCCTCTTCTCAACTGCTGATCAAAGCTCTCAATATGAGAAATGCCTGATATAAATCATTAAGTCATGAACATCAATAATATCAGACCTAGCATAAGTCTCATAGTCTTTCCCCTTGAAGCAAGACCATCAACTGCTCCCTAGAGTTGGCCACTTTCCCAGAGGGCTTGAAGCATGCCGAGATCCGCCCGCTCTTGAAGAAACCCACAGCAGACACCACGGATCTCAAGAATCACTGCCCCATCTCGCTGCTGCCTTTCCTAGCCAAGGTCGCTTAGCTCCGCCAACACGTCGAGGACAACAACATACTGGACATCTCCTGGTCAGGACTGAGACCTAATCACAGCACCTCGACCGCCCTGCTCGCTGCCACAGACGACATCCGCCCTCTCCTCGACTGCGGCCAAGTAGGAGGCCTCATCATACTGGACCTATTGGCTGCCTTCGACACAGTGTCCCACTGCACCGTATGCACCAGACTCCACGCAGCAAGCATACATGGCAAAGCCCTTCAGTGGACACCCTCCTTCCTGACAGGCAGAATGCAGAGAGACAGACTCACCCGACACCTGTCAGAACCTACAGAGATGTGCCGTGGAGTACTCCAAGGATTCTTGTTGAGTCCCACACTGTTCAACATCTAAATGGCCCGCATGCCCCAGTCATCAGAAACTAAAGATTAAAAATCGTCTCCTACCCCGATGATACATAGCTGATCATCTCCCTGACCGAAAACCTCACAACAGCCAAGAAGAACTTCCAAGAGTGAATGGAAGCAATCGCCGCCTGGATGAAGGAGAGCTGCCTCAAGCTAAACTCCGACAAAACTGAGATCCTCATCCTGGCATGACCCCTGGTGTCCCTCAGCACTTGGCAGCCCCACCACCCATTCAAATCACGCACGCAACCTTGACGTCATCCTCAACTCAGCGCTCACCATGACAAGACAGGTAAACTCTGTTGTTTCCACACCCTCTGACTCCACCGGAAGATCTTCAGATGGATCCCGAGTGACTGCTGCAAGACCTTGACACACGCACTGATCACAAGCAGACTTGACTACGGCAACGCCCTCTACGCCAACGCCCTCTACGCCGGAACTACCAAGATGAACCTGTGCAAGCGACAACAAATCCAGAACGCCTCTGCCAGACACATCCTGAACATCGCCCGCCGAAAACACATCACAGGACACCTGAGATATATCCACTAGCTCCCTGTCGAGAAAAAGATCAACTTCAAGCTCCTCGTACACGCTTACAGGGCCCTCTACAACATAGGATCCAGCTACCTCAATCACCTCATCACCTTTTTACTCCCCTGCCAGACCTCTCCGCTCCTCCCAGCAGTCACTTGCCAAAGTACCCAGCTAAAGAAGTCCTCGGCTGGAGGGGGATCCTTCACCTACCTTGCAGCAAAATGCTGGAACACCCTGCCTATCCACCTCAGGCAGTCGCCATCGCTACCTCAGTTCAGGAAGGACCTTAAGACCTGGCTGTTCGACTGAATCTTGAGGACCTACCCTACAGTGCTTTGAGACCCTACGGGTGAATGGCGCACTTTAAAAATTGCTGATCTATTGATTGATTTATTCACTTACTGGCATACTCTCTCATATCAGGCTCCTTCACTAACTCACTAAACTCTGGCCACATACACCTGCTCCTGAAATAATCCAAATTGACCCTGATTAACATTTTAGATACCTGGCACATGTCTAAAGACAGTGCAGGCCATCCATCAATGCAGGATATGGAGCATCTCATCCACAGATTCAAATGTAGGAGTTTGGGTGTGGTCCCTACTCTAGTACAGAAAAGGCAACAGAGGGTGCCAAGTCTCATCAATTTATGAGATCTGTTGGCAGGACACAACTTTGTGGATCATAGTCCTTCCTTCTGCTTGGTCTTCCCGACAGGCACCACCTAAATTGAGTTCCCTCTTTCTATCTGGCAGACATAACTTTGTCCGAATGCAGACTTTTAAATCATCTGTCCTGGTGCTATGCTGCATCCTCTAGAGATGAGTGAGATACTTGGGACTTTATTTGGAGTGGGACGGAATGAGACATCTGTTGTAAAGTTGGTCGATGTCTTGTCCTATCAAATGCACAATTACTGTATGTGACTCAGGGCCTCGTTTCGGCATTGGCGGTCCGACCACCTGACTCCCAATGCCACAGGGATGATGCCACCGTCATACCTGTGGCATCCTCTCTTCCTACTACAATGTTACCACTAGACTCACCGGCGGGAACATTGTAATAGAGCGTTCCCGCCGGTCAGTCTGGCTGGAACAGTGCTATGGTATAGGACTTGGCTCCCTTAAAGGAGCTGAGTCCTATATCGTAGCACAGAGGGGGCCGACCAACACCATTGGAATGCGCACTGTCTGCAAAGCAGGCAGTGCGCATTGTGACGGTCCTGGGCAGGGGGTCCCCTGCACTGCCCATGCCCAGGGGGGCTTCCTGCCAGCCTTTCCATGGTGGGCTGCCCACCATGGAAAGGCTGACGGAAAGTGGGGTTGTAATCCACCAGGCAGCGCTGAGTTCAGTGCTGACATTGCTGGCAACAAGTCCGACCGCCGTCACCCCATCAGGATCTATGACCTGTGCTGAGTCCTACAGAATGAGCTTTTCTCCCCTTGCTAACCTCAACGGCACATCAGGGTAGGAGCCACACAGCACTGCCTTAATCACAGCTCGCAGTAGGCCCCCTCTTTCTCTCTCTCTCCAAATGCAGCTCTGAAAAAACTGAAAATTTGCAGAACGTTCACACATCTTTCAACACTGTCGTGCAGGCAGACATCCAATCATGCTGTCCAAGCTCCGCCACTCATTCAGGTCATGCCTAGGCATACACAGTGACTACATCCTTCCTTCCTGACAAACAGGATTCAATGCTTCTCCTAGCTTTAGGGGACACTATCCTCTGCAGACACCATGACGTAGGCTCCATGCACCTACGTGATCTATGATTCAGAATGATTAAGACATTTCCATCTATAAATATTGCACTTTTCAAGCACTTTACACTTCTTCATGAGCACAAACGTAGAAAATGTCCCCAGTGCAAAGTCTATATTCAGACTGTGTATGGGAGGTTGAACCATACAGCAATATATTTTTGTCTAGCTAGAAAAAAATATTGTCTTCTTGGTGCTTGACACAGCAAGCCAGAACCCAAAAAGGATGGGGGTGAGGAGGTGTGGCCAGTGGACACTTACAGGACTTTCCAGCTGAATTTAAACAAAGGGTAGAACCAGGCATGGGCATGGTGAGCCTCCTAGCATGGCTGGATCAGAGGCAAACACACTAAGGTCAGTCCTGTGGGACGTATTTTAATGTACTTTCTACCCTTACAATACAGCCCAAGAACAGCCAAATTGCGTTTTCCAAGTGCTACTGTAGTAGGATTTTTTTCCTTAGTTCTTGCAGTCTACAATCTTAATGCTATGGACTAGTGGAACCACAATCTATAAAAGGAGTCTGAAGAATCACCTACGAGTCTAAAGTGGAACCTGAATATTTGCACTTTAGCTTACGTGATGTGAGCATATGATTGCCATGGTGCATACTGCTGGCTTTGATGTTTTGATATTGGTCTCCAGCTCTTTATAACATGTTGTCTATAGCTGTAGGAATATGATATGTGGCCTTTCTATTTGTTTCTGTGGATCTAGGCAGCTTCTGATGTAGTACATCAACAGAAATTGATTTGTTCAATTAAAGTGGTTGAACGTACAACCTACCCCTTTTCTTTTTTGAGTAACAAGGAGTATTTCATTAATGGAAACATGCATCTTCTCCTATAGCCTCTCTGATTACACTGAGAGTCCACTGAGTTGTCAATTCATTTGCACTTAGTATATTATGATTGCCCAGGATGTGGCATCAGCCCATTGCATCCTTACCCACAGAACTACCTTCTTTCTCCAGTCTGAAATCAAGGGATGTTTGTGTATACTAATCTCTCCAGTCCATGCTGGTCATAAAGTCAATGTAATGGACCATTTAGAAAATTAGTCATCTTGGGGTCAATAGACTGGCTCTAATTTTCCAGGCTTAGAAATGGAGGGATGTGGGAGAGTCCATATGTGACATGGTCCAACATCATTTCAAATCCTCTACCTCTATGAACGTAAGCTGGTTTGGATACTCAGCTCTGTGAGAGAAAGGGCCAGAATGCCCCCAAAAGCTCACTAGGGTCTTTAGCTGATTGGCAGCAGGGAAGTGGATGTCCTGTGTCCAAATTAATTACACTTTTGGTGACCTAGTGAGAGCTTATAATTAAATAAAGCTGAATCAACAGAGGGGCTTGGAAGAGTTAACTCAGATGCAAGGCAACCAGAGAGGATGGAAACCAAAGTTGAAACAAATGAGAAACCTATTTGGAATTTACTGCTATTTCTAGGATGCAACAAAGAAAGCATAACAGCAACATGATTAATATGTGGTGATTAAGCCCAATGGAAATGTCTAGGACTTAACTTGATACTGAGACAGGCACATGCTACAAACCTACGGGCTGCTCTGAATAGTGATTAGCCAGTCAATTTTCATAGAAGACCCAGTTGTAAATAATTGTTCACTGGTTTAGGACTGAGCCCATCACAGCTGTCAATGTTCAGCATCATTGAGCTGCAATGGGTCATGATTCTTGGCTGAAGGATGCCCCCCAATTGGCCAGCTGTGAGGAGGCACTCCAAAAGGTATAGCCAATCAAAGTTCAAGGCTTAGAGCACTATTTTGGACACTGTGAACGAAGAAGAGAAAATAGCACTTGAAGAAGAAGCAGCAACCACACAGCATGTACCTTAAATTCTAGACTAGAAAGAAAACCTTAGGATTTTCTTTTATGCAAAGATACACACAAAGCAACATTTTTACTGTATCAACTTTTAATCTTCTTTTCTCAATGACTATCAGGAGGGAACGGTGGTGGTGTCATTTAAATCCACAATGGAATAACAGGTGGTAACCATCCCTTACTCACATGGGCAAGTACCATGAGGTTGGACCTGGTGATAAATGCACATGCAAGCACAGGAGTGAGCACATTTTATGTTTATTTCCGATTCGGTGATAGTGCAAAGAGGGTACAAATCATCGGGCTTGGTCCAAAACACCACCCAAGAACATTGCATTAAATTATTAGTTATGAGGATTCAATTCTACAATACCTTGAATCTGGGCCTCAACGGAGAAGCAGATATTTTGCAGGAAGGTTCCTATGAAGCTCTCGAGGAGATCAAAGCTGGCAATGTCAAACTGGAATTTATCAACCGGTTTGCTTACTGCTTCCTGAAGTTTCACAGAATCTTTAATGCCAATCCCAATCAAGTAAATTGAAATCCCTCTGGCCTTCAAGGCTCTAGCAGGCTCTTTGATGTCATCAGTAGACTCTCCATCTGTGATCAAAACAGTCACCTGAGGTACATTTTTCTCAGCTCGGCTTCCTGCACTGTCAGTAAAGTAGTTTTTCCGAATGAAGTCCAAAGCTTTCCCAGTGTTTGAGGCACCAGTTCTGTATGGCAAATTCTGTATTTGTTCTAAAATCTCAGCCTTTGCGGTATATTCGTTCAGCAAAAACTCCTGGAAGGTGTCATCGCTGTACTGGGCTAGACCAATGCGGATTCTCTCACTGCTAACATCCAGGCTGGAGACCAACGTATGGAGGAAACTCTTTACTCTCTGGAAGTTTTCTTGGTTAATGCTAGTTGAACTGTCCACCACGAACACAATGTCAGCAACTGTGGCTCTCCTGCAGGCTTCAGGAGACAAATAATATCTGGTGAACATTTTTATGAAGAGAATAAACATTACACAGCAAGATATGCAATCAGCATGGGTGGGCTGACAGCGTTGCAAGAAATCAGGACCTGTGTAAGGACTAGGATTTTTCTGATGGAAATTACAAGTCACAACCTTGAAGAAATAATTATCTTCCATGCACAATTAAAGGGATCCAGACCATTGGGTTTAATGCTTCTTTCACATTCACAATTTACTGTTAGTGCATCTCTATGATGTGATATAGACATTGCTGGTTGGCAGGTGCATTCAGCCCAGTATTAGTATTGTTCATATTTATGGAAAGAGCTCCACTCAGTTCAACACTACGGAGCTATGAGGTGGAGAGAGAGATAAAGAAAGACTAGAAAAGAGATAAAGTAAAAGACAAATTATATGCAATTCAAAATCAAACCCTGAAATAGTGTGGCATGTGTAGATTGATGGGAACATTATTGGCAGTGAAACAAGGAGACCCAAATTTCAATCACATATTTCCTTCTTGGTCAAAGTACATGATCTCAAGGAAAATCATTTTAACAACCTGTGCTACACTTATATGCAGTGCTCAGAAGCAGGCACCCCATCGCCACCAGTGTTAAGTACCATATTATGCATTCAACTCACCATAGCATTCATTGAGTCTGCATGTGTTACCTGTCAGTTACTAAGTGTAATTTAACACAAGGGCTTCAATCATAGCAGTGGATCATTTCTGGTGTTCAAGAAAAAAAGTGTGAACATAAATGTTAACTATTTTATGCTAACATATGTATCTGCTCCTTTTTCAGTGAAAGGTTAAGCACTGCTTTTGGTACTTGTATACCAATAGTGGTTTATAAGGTGATAATCTCAAGCACCTCTTCCCCCATACCTCCCAAACAAGCATTGCATATCCGAAAGTTCTCGCTCAATCTGCAGTAGGAGCATCTCTCGACTTAAATCCAAAATGTGCAGGAGCCAAAAGCCTTCTTCCACTCTGCACCAAAGGAGTTAGATCTTCATTCACATCCATTTCCAGCATTCCACCTTCATCGCTTCAAGAAAGATCTGAAGAACCTTCTCTAAGTCCTTTTCTAAGCCACACTCACCCCATGTGTAATCAACCCTCTCCCTCTCTTAGTTATGTAGCCCCTCCCTTCACTCTTCTCCCTATTTCTTCAACACACAGAAAAAATCCCAATAAAATACAGTGGCCACAACTTCTAATACGCTCTCTTATCATCCTCCCATTTCCTGTTTTCACACAGACTACCATTCTCTCCTTCATTATCTATCCCGTTGTTTAGTCTGGTTGGTGAGACCATCCCAGTTAGCGGGGCACCCATAATGCCATGTCATCAAGCTTCAAGGACCACTTGTAGAAATAGGGTCAAGCTACAGACTACAGTGAGGTCACGGGCTAACTGTCCATGGGCACCACATTCATAGTGGATACTGCATCCCTTTCACCTTAAGCTCCTTCCAAGTTAGAACCCAAGTTGTCAATTGGTTGTCAATTGAATTTGCCAGAAGTATCCCATTGTACACCTGTGTTGGCTACAAGCACAACACTCTTGAGTTTACGCAAATGTGAGATTTCTTTTAAATTAAAATTTGGAAATGTATCTGCCCAGCACTTCCCGAAACAGTTCAGTTTTGGTGCCAGTGAGATCACTTCCCTCATGGGAAAGGGTTGCAGGCATCCCATCCCGCCTTTTAGATTAATGGTCTTCTTGGGGGCATACATTGCAAACTGAGCTAGTGACATCTGTAAGATCTTTATTTGTGGGTTTTCCATATTTTAACACTGCTTTTAATGTGTTAAATGTACTCTAGATAGATGCTTGGCACATGCAAAAAGAGGGGGCTGTATGCCAGGGATCATGAACCAAGGGCACTGTGAAGATCACTGCGCCCTTCTCCCCTCCTGGGTTCCTTTGGTAAGGAGAGGGTGGGCGGTATCTGATTGACAAGGCTGCATATGGGTGTGTAGGTATATTATTCTGAAAGACCAATTGCATTCGTAACTAACAGTCCTATTGATGTTTGTATAGGCCTCTAAATATGTTTTTAATCTGTCGTTTGCATTTGCCTCTAAACAAGGCTGCGCCCCGATAGTTGCTTTAAAATTGCACTAATGGAATCAAATGGTCCTAAAAATAAGAAGTAAAAAAGAGACTTGAGCATCACTCTTTTCAGTTGTGGGCTGTATTAGGGAGCTGTCAATCCCTCCTCTCATTCACTGGTTTCTGGGTTCATTACACCGGACATGATGCCTTGGGCGACCAATTTTAGCTTTTCAAGTTAGTTAAACAGAAACTTGGCAAGACAAATTCTCTAGCTCCAAAAATCGGCATTTGTTTGAAAATTAATTTAGGGTGCTGATAAATAAACATTATAGCCAGAGTCAGGTGCAACATCTCTGGAAGAAGGACTAGCAACCTGTCTGCCTTGAAATGCCACAGGTCTGTCATAGTAAGAGCCTTCTCCACTATATGGGGGACTACAAGATCCTCAATGTTATGTGTAGAGCCACAGGTGAATGAGTGAATGAGATATATATGGGGCTACCATAGCTCTGAAGTAGCAGAGCACTATACAAGAGAGGGGCTTATAAAGGGATGCATTTGGAAAAGAGGGCACAGAAGATAGAAGGGTGTAAATGTGGACTAAGTCTAGAGGAATGCTTCTATGAGGGAAAGGTTTCTGGTTGAGCAAGACACATTGGTCATATAGGGATGCTGGTGGAGACCGTGGGTGATGTTGCCTAAATGGGAGAAGGGAAGCCCGAGTAAGAACTACAATAGGAGAAAGAGGCGAGTGGAGAAGAGGAGGTGGGACTGTAGATCTACAGGATAGAGTCTGTGGATCTATTAGTGGAGTGATGAAATTTGAATGGCGTGTTGTTTGTAGAGATATTTCTTTAGCACTTCCTGCCACTTGAGAAGGTATGATGCCAGGGATGGAGTTCACAGATAGAAGCTGAGCCTTAGAAAGTGCATTGAAGCCTTGGTACATGGACAAAGATATCCGTCACACACAGTGCAGCTTCCTGATGATCCAAAAATCCTTAGGAAAACCCTAATTTTACCTTAGGTTTCCTTGTATCATCTCTGGCTGCAAGAAGAACCTATCAGGCGATGGATGCCAGACGGAGTATCGCTGGAAGGTCAATCTTGTTGGGTAAGGCTTCATCCATCAATTGTGCCCGCCGGGAAATTATTAATGATCTCATCATCATGACTCTAGTCTCACACACTTAAAAAAGACACCATACTTAGGTCCTCTTTAGTAGTGGCCCAAAACTTCTGATGGGTCCGATAACTGGCCTCATCATAAGTATAAGTTTTTGTTTCACACATGGACATTTCACCCTATGAAACTCTGGAGGGAAAACGTGCAGGAACTGGATTTCAAACACCGATTCCCAAGTGTTATTCCCCAAAACATGTATTCTCTGTTATTTTCCCACTCATGGAATTAATGAAACCCTAGAAACACAACAGCTTATCAAAGTGTAACAAAGACTATTTTTCAAATATTATATATTCTTAATTGCATTATGTTCTTTTGCTTTAACTCCTGGTTCCCAGTGTTTTCCAAGAGAAGTCTTGTGTGTCTACTACCAGACTCTGAACATTTTGGTGCAGTAACTGATCTGAGTATAATCTCTGATCTGGGATGACCTGAGGCCCTGAATGTTCTGCAAGGCTTGGAAGGGGAAGAAAGCACTGCCCCCCAACTAATCTTTTCATTTCGTAGAGGTGACAATGTCAAGTAGGGATCACTGAATAAGCTTTGAAAGATTCTTTCTTTTAAAAATGGCAGATCATGTGTGTGTGTGTGTGTGTGAGAAATATAGACCAAGAGAGAAAGTCAGAGTAAATATGCATTTGAGACAGTGAGAGAGAAAGGAGTAGTGACAAGAAGAGGCAACGCATTTTGTGTACGTGAGCAAGAGACTAAGGTTAGAAACGGGTCAATGATAAATGCTGAGAAAGGAAAGAAGGAAGCAGTGCTTAATTTGAGCCGGTGGTTTCCGGTACGGGCACTGGCACTTATTTTTGAGAACCAGCACTAATTTTCAGCCTTAAGCATTTATTGTGAGCAAAAGACACATATGAGAAAGACAGAGGAAGAGAAAAACAAATAAGCATCACAATGGGAGAAAGCGGAAAGCTGCAAGAGTGAGCTGAAGGGGCAGAGAGTGGCTGTAAATGGATTGAAGAGGCCCGAGATGGCTTTAGGATTACGCTGTCTCAGTATTCAGTGATCGCACATTTAAATGCAGTAGTCGTGTGTTTCAGAGGGGAGCTTTGCGCACCCTCTCTTTTTTATTTACAAATTAAGCACTGGAAGGAAGGATGAAAATGGGGAGATAGAAACAAAGGAAGTAAAGGGGGTAGATAGAAACAAAGGAAGGGAAGGTGAGACAGGGAGAAACAAGGGGAGGAAATGGGAAATATAGAAAAAGAGGATGGAAGGGGAAGAAAGAAGGAAAGAAAAAAGATGGAAAGAACAAGCAAGGAAGAAGAAAAAAAAGAAAAAGAAATGAAGAAAAAAAAAGAAAGAAAGAGAGAAAGGAAGACCAATTCCAAAAGACGGAAATTGAAAATTTTGCATGTGTAACATGCTCTAGAAGCAATCTCTACTACAACATTTACGTATCATAGGAAGTCAAGAGATTGACAAACAAGGGCATATAGACCTACCGGGTGCAATCTGGCTGGTCTGTCGAACTGCTTCTTCCACAGTGGTACAAATGACCTGCAGCATATTATGGGAAATGCCTTCCAGGGCACTGAAGTCGGCCACATTATAGACATGCTCCTCAGGTGGGTCGCTGGCAATCTCATTCAGTTCCGACAGGACCGCGTCCTTGATGCCAATAGCATAGAGCGTGATGCCGGCACTCTTCACCTCTGCGGCTGGCTCACCGATATTATCCTGAGCTTGCCCATCTGTAATCACCACCGCAATTTGGGGGACCCCATCCTTGGCACGTCCACCGGCCTGCTCAGTGAAGTGTTTCTCCAGCATGAATTGGAGGCTCTGGCCAGTTTTGGTCCCCCCTCCTTTGTATTTTAGGGTCTGGATGTACTTTAGAATATCTTCTTTGTGGTCATAGGTTTTCAAGAAGAATTCTGTGCGAGGTGTGTCACTGTACTGGATCAGACCGATACGAATTTTGTCATGGTCTACATCAAACCCACTGATCATCGTGTGTAAGAAGTCCTGCATCATCTTAAAGTTTTCAGTTCCAATACTCCAAGATCCATCAACCAAAAATACAATATCTGCCACAGTTGCTTCCCTGCAAACTGAAAAGTTACAGAGAGCAATTTACTATTTTGTCTGATTGATCACAGAGGCAGAAAAACATGAATAAGGTCTTATTTTAATATTTTGTTATCAAACACCATCACCGTGTTGTAATGGTTTGGGATAAAACCATGATGAAGGAACCTTATAAACACCTAGCTATCCCATGTCCAGTGGCGTAAAGCAGCCCCCTGCAGCCTGTGGTCCACGGGGCCCCCAACCTTTATCGGGCCCATCAATCCTTCGGGCCCCCATTCTGCCCACGGCCCATGAATATCTGTGAGATATGATAAACCTTGGAGCTTGTCTTCACACTCTGCATGGAAGCCCCATCAATTTACAGTATGCTGCTGATCCTTGATTTAGAGACAAACAACATTTTCTGTTGCATTAACCACAAGAACATCCCTTGTTCCTGTTGAGTGTGCTTCTGCACTGCTGATTACTGACTCCTCAATGTGTTTTCATAGGAATAAATTACATGATAAGCATCCTGAGCATTGATCACTACACCAGGCACAACCGGCCAAGACTATTACCTTTCAGAAATGGGCTCAATGCTGGCATTTGAAGCAATAACTTTGTTTCTTCCTGGTTGCATAATAAATGTAGCAAATGAATATGACCAATATGCATGTAATCAAATTGATCAGTCCCAGGCCCTGAATGTTACATCAAGTCTCCCCACCAGGTCACATCTCACTTTCATTGTTTCCCTCTGTTATGTCATGCACACCGTTTTCGCATTGTACGGGTTAAGCAAATACACATGCAAACAGGCATGCATACAGGCAGCCTACTACTAGGACAAGACTTACATCCAGAGCTCTGTCCAGAGTACAGAAATTGGTATAGAAGATGGGGTTCATGGATTAGGTAAAATGGACAGCGCCCGCCCAACCTATGATTAAAAGCTCTGATTTTGGAGAAGAATAAGTTCATGGTCAAGAAAATGGATGCCCTGTTTCTGAATATTTCCTCTTTCGTCAGGCTATGGATAGCATCAGAGCAAGAGCAACAGAAATCAAGGAAAGGGTCTACAATAATGAGCATGTTTTCCTAATCAGGGCCAGCTGTGTGTAGATTCAGGGCGGAGAACGCAACAATCTTGAGGATAAGGCACACGTTCTGGGCTGCTGAGGGCATGGGAAACAGCCTGAGCTGAGAGGTATAAGTAATCATTCAAACGTTTTTTTTAGCAGTCCTCAGCCATTAAAGAGCATAATATTAGGTAAGGCTAAATGTAGTCCTTTCCAAAGCCCACCTCATGGTCAACTTGTAGGCCATGGATGATCTAGAAACTATCGTACAAGGACAAAGTCAAAACTGCCATTCTGACGTATTAAAAACCTTCACGTATACAAGGGCCTAAGGAGCAATATTTGTACAAACAATATTTAGGACATAAAATTCATGTCAGGCACTATATTGACTACGATATTACGATACTACATCCTGGAAACAATAGATCCGGTTTTACTTGTGCAGCTCCTCAGTCAGAAAAACCACAGGTAGGGAGGGGCATGGGTTGTGGGCAGAGGCAAAGCCAACCCCAAATATCCCTGCTTGCGCCGTGAGGCGAGAAGACAATGCTTCCACAAAGACCACAGCCAACCCACGCCATCCAACCTGCACAGTAAAACCCTGCCCTTCCCCCAGATATTTACAACCTAGTCAAAGCAGTAGATATATATCAGCATGTCATTCTTTGGAAGTGGGGAAATCTTGCATTTGATGCAGTTATAGTGGATAAAACCAGAAGGGTTGACAAAATCAATTTCATGACGTCCAAGAATATGTTAAGAACTATCATTTGGTAACAAATCTCAAGCAAACAAGGATATTGCTTTTGAAACAGAAAACATCAGATTAATCTTGGAAAATGTGCACTCTTAAACTGGAAGGGATGGTGTAATAGACATATTTAGGTATGGGCCCCTCAGCCAATGGCATGTGGCTAAATGGTATTGAACAAACATGCTAAACGCTACCCTGAAAATCTGGCAGGATACTAGCCCTTATTGTCTATGAATGAGTATGTTTTGTAGGACTAAAAGGGGTAGATCCATCTAAGATATTCAAGTTAACTAGTGACAATGTAAATTAATTTAATTTTGATTGATTGTATATAAATTTATGTTACGTGAGTATCCTGGCACTGACACTGCTCATTAAGCAGTTGGTAATATTTTCATGTGCCTAGTTAATTTTACTTGATGAAACTGTTTATGGGACCATTTCACTGTTAATGGAGGAAAGTAAGTTAGATCTAGTGAACTGCACGTTATATATCACATTTTAAACAGTCTCAATGCATGAAATACTATTTCAAATCAATTTTACAATGGTTTGGCCTGGTAATTTGCGTGCAATAGAAACAAGAGCTTGAAAATTAAAGGATAATTCCTTTATCTGTTGCCTTCCAATCCTTACCTGTTTTCTGAGAATTGGTGAAGCTCAGAAAGGAAGCACAGAGGACAAAAAGCAGCAAGAGGTTGTGGACATCCATCTTGAGACCGCACCTGAAACAAAAGAATGGAGAGCAATAAGAATCTGCCGTATAATCTTGTCAGAAGTATTCATCGGGAAATTCAGAAGGAACCCTGGACCTGGAAATAGAGGGTGATTTTCAACCCCTATATTACACCCCCCTTAAATTCAGACACTTTATCATTTTCCTTAATGCTAAAGAATTTAGGTAGACATAATCTTAGACCAGTGGTTTTTGTCCTGATGTCTGGGGGCGAGTAGGGGTCCGTGAAGCCTACTCAAGGGATCCACAGCTGCTTGCAAAATTAAATAATATGAACAGATAAAGTGTATATAAATAAAGAAGCAAAATGTTTAATTGAAAATTTTAAAAAGTCCTGTATTTGTAAAGGAATTTGAAATTGGAGGCTAAAAATCTGGTTAGTATCTTCTGATTGGTTCATGGGAGCAGTGCAAGTCCATCAAACAGAATGTATGAGTGGCCTCAATTCAAATTAGAAACCCCCCCTTCCCATTAAAATTTACATTTGGTTATATAATCGTGATTTACACAAAAGATGAACTATATTATTTATTTGATGAACGCTTGTTTCTGTATTTTTAGTGTATTGTTTGTGGTTCAAATCATCAAAAATGCTTGGGCGGCGGTCCGTGACTTCCAGTAATAACTCAGTCGGGGGTCCTTAGATTTGTATAATAATGCATTGTGGGTCCCCAGGATTCATTAATTATTAAGTGAAGGTCCACAGAAGCCAAAAAGTTATGAATCACTGTCTTAAACAATTGAGACTTTTAGGGTTGATCAGTAACTTACAGTCAGGTGCTCTTATAAATGGCAGAGCCTGTTGATACTAGATTCAAATACTGGGAGTTGAGGCAAAATTTAGAGAACAAAAATAATATGCACATATCTAACTCCTACAACTCTTCGTTGCTATGTTCACTATGTGAAACACTGTTTAGTTATCCAGGATCCTCGTTGCTGGATTGGGAAGTGGGTGCTCTTTTTCTAACCACAGTTGTGACAGAGATGTACTTTGACAACTTCTATACATCATGAATGCCCTGTGCATATTTTGAAGCAGATTGCAATCTGAGCAGACATTCTGTTCTTTAGATTAATTCAGCAAATTCTGAATTTGCCTAATTTCTATATGATCTTAACATTTCTTCTTCCTGTGATTTTCTAACCATAAGGTCTGACACTTTGAAAACACTACCCCATCTTGACGGACGTTTTATGAATTGACCCCTGATTACCCCATCTGTGTTGTTTCAACCACAGAGATTTACCAGTACAAACTGTCAGTTGTACAAAGGAAAAATGAATATACTTGCTTGTTTGTAGAAGGATGACACAAAAAGCAATAGAGTTGAACAAACACTTTTATTAAACAGTTAGTCTCAATGTCATTCTTGCTTCTCTGGCTGTGGTTCAGCCAGATTGAGTCTCATGCTGAGTCAGCTCCTCCTGGCCTGACAGACTAGCATTTAGAGCAAATATTTTGACTCACTCTTGGGTGGGGGGCACAACAGGGCACCATATTTATAGGAGGAGAGTGTGTCATGTGAAGCAGGCAGTGCTACCTGGCAAGACGTGAAATGCAGTTTCTCACCATGCTTTCTACCTCAAGTACTTGAACACTTTACAAGGCTACACTTAATGTTAGATCGGATCAGAATGGTTGAACAATCTTGGATACAAACTTGTTTCTGTTTGCAGGATGCTCGCAAACCAGCGGAGTACCAGGTGCGCCCACTTGAAAAAAAAATTTGCCAGTGGAGATGACCATTGGGCACTGTTCTTTGCTTGTGGTTTACATTTTCTCCCTCTTCTTGCTTTTGAGTAATGGAGTCAATTTGCCTTCTAGAATCTTCACTCCAAGTTTTCGTTCCTTTTCCTTTGCATACAGACATCTATAACAATTTATAATTGTATGGGCAAGTTAACAGCTGTAGACCAAGTAGAATCTGTGTTACAGCACCTAGTAGGACTGAGGTAAAGTGGACAGACTGCATGGTATGTATCCATTTTTAATATCAGCCTTTTTATTCTTGTACTACTTCAGGTATTGCCCACTATTCCCCTTATCTCCTTTGGTTCTGTGTCATTTGCAGAACAAGTCCTGAGTTCTTTTATCTTTTCTCTTAACAGCTTGCAGAGCAATTTGCTGTTTCTTCCCAATCTTACACCACTCTTATTTCCAACCTTTTTCTGAATTGTCACTCCATTGTCCCAAAATGATGTGACCTGCCAATCCTTTTGTTCAGATGCTTAATAGATGACTGATATGTGCTTGATTTCATTTGGCACTCGTTCTCCCATCTACCTTATGAAGCATACCAATTCTACTAATCTCTTCCTCTACAGTGATGGTCTCCTCCTTCTCTGACTATGCTTTTCTACATCATTTTACCTTCCACCTCTCCTTCTGTGCCTCCTGCCCATTCTCTGCCTGCCCATCAGCAACTTAACATCCAGACTTTGTCATCACACCATGAAATGAGCCAACTCTGTTCTCATCAGTTAAAAAAATGGAGGGCATTGTTCACAAATTAAAAGCTTTGATGATATGTAAACCTTTCCAGGTGAATGCAACACTGAAATCCTTCAAATTGATAAATGGTTTGGTCACAATGCAAGAGTAACATATTAATCAATCAGTTGTAGCTCATAGTACATCAGAGCTTTAGAATACATACACATGTAGGCGCAAAAGGTCAAATCAAGTAATTAAGCCATGGTCATTAGTTGATTCTACATGGAGTCACTGACTTCAGATGGAAATTCTAAAATCCATGAATACAAAGAGGGAGACAATTTAAGATATGAGAAGATTTGCTCAATAACGCACTGTCCCCACAAGTAATTAAGGTATCTTAAATACTTCCTCGCTAAGTACATTGGGTGAGTTACACGAATGTCACATATCAAATATTCGAACAATAGTTTTCTATTTAGCTAAACATTTAATGCAAATATCAAGTAAAAGGGCAGAATAAATGGTCAGACTCTGCGCTCTAACTCACAAGGTAGTAACTGAGTTAAGAAAAGGAACACAGCAGGAGCGTTTGACCGGTCCTATATCAGAAACTGTAAGATGATCATCTTTCCTGAAGAAGTGCATAGTTTGGGTCTTGTGATCTTTGCTAAGAGAATGAAAACTGTGGTGGGGAAATGGGTATATTGAGAGGAAGGAGCATTGGAGTCAATCCAACAATTAATGTTTGAATAAACATGCATTACCTTATTAACATACACAGAGACGATTGCTGGATCACTTACAAATAATCTTTGATAGTGATTATGACTTACTACCAAACAGTATTAAAAGGTAGCGAAAAGAAGCAATAAAAGGCATGATATTTCATGAAGACATTATTTCATAAAAGAAATGTTGTTTACAGGTATTGACTGTAAAGCACAGACAGAGATGGAGAGTCATGAACTTATTTCATATTCAGTTCATATCTCTGGTCTCTTTATATATTTAAGAGGTGCACACTCTCATGAAGTGGATTTAAACATCTTTCCAATTTCCTTCTTCTAACTCTCTGGGTCACTCCAATGCTACAGCTTCCATTTCAAGGAGCATGTGTGTGGGAAAATTGACTGTTTATCCTTGGCTTAGATTCAATCCAGAAGGACAGGGTGGCGTGTACTGAAAATAGGGATCCCTCAACGACAAAGCCCTTTGTGTATATGAATACGTGGCTCTGCGTATAAACCATTTCCGAAAAAGGAGTCTATGGGTAGAAACATTCATGAAGAAGACCAGAGGAATTTGCAGCAATTTGCGTATTATTTTAACGTCATTTTTTCTAAACAATTCGAGGCCAGCTGGGGAGTGCAAACGGATGGTCCGGGCCAAGGTTCTACATAAGACCACAGTCTTTAGAAAAAGTCATGCACGAATACAGCTTAATAGACATGATACTGTTTATAACAAACTCATGTATCTCAAAATCTCCTAGAAAGCTATCCAGGACTGCAGTGGGCCAGCTGCAGTAACTCAGAGAGAGCCTAAGCAGTCAAATCTTGAAGAAGCATGCACACTGCATAAAGATCTAGATGGTGGCTATGCTTAATTTGTAAAAAAAAAAAAAAAAGTACATAAGTGCTGGGTTCAGAAGGCAGCGTTTAGATTTATCTAAAGTTGAGGTGCTGAATACCCAGGCCGCTTAATCCTGATTCCAGCTCATGCCTCTTTAATCTACCACCAGACACTCTCTGCCTCTTTCTGATTATTTTTCATCTCTGCTTTCCTCATTTGTCATTGTTTTTCTGCTTTTCTCTTCGTTCTTCTTTTCCCCTTTGTGTTTCTCTCTCTTGTTCTGGATCAAAGGTTCTTGAGGAAAAAAACGTAAGTGCTTGTTCCCAAAAATGAATGCCGGTGGGCCCCACCTACATCCACCAACACAAATTAAGCACTGAATAATGGGGCATTTACACCTCAGTTACAAAGAAAAAGATTTGAAGGTAAATATGCTTTTGGAGGTTAAATGTATTCCCCCCACCCCAGTTTGTGAGGATGCATAAGTAAGCTTAAGGAAATGGGATATGACAACAGCAAAAAATAAATTTGTGTCTTTTTAGGGGGCAGGACCTGGAATGACTGTGTGGTGAATTTTGAGTTTGAAATTGGTAAGTGAACATGGTCAATTTTAATGTGCCTATGGCCAACTCAAGTACTTCTAGGCACGGGTACAATTTACTAGTGTCACCAAGGTGGGTGCCGAACTGTGACCCTTGATCCTACAACATTCCTTCTGACACCTGCCATAGTAATTTCTGAAGATGCCCCAGATATGACTCAGTGTGGCAGAAGGGAACACAAATTTGGCTCAAGCATAAAGGCTTTTAGATGAGCTTCAAAGCCAAGAGGATTGTTTCTCAATTACTGTTCTTTGGTGAGGGGCTCAAGAGACGAGGAACATGTAATTTTTAGGGGATTGCAACTTTTTTAACATGCGGAAAAGAATATTCATGCGGTATGGACATGTTGAAGACACAAAAGGGCCTTTTTGGGGTACACCGATTCATTTTGTCTAATGGATATATGGCGGAAAATGAAAGTAGGACCCACAAACGAGTGATAATGTGTTTAACTGCATCCTGGTCACCACTGGAAACCATTGCAAGATGGACCGGCCTGTAGAGCTAGGGTCACTTTCATATGGGACCATTAATGAGGCACACAGTCATGTTAAAAACTTCCAGAAGTTCTGTAGACTGAAAAAATAAAGTGTTTTTCATACTCAGTCAGACCTTCACAATACTGATAATCAGAAAGACTAATTCTGAAGTTTAAACGATCTGATTCATATCAATAGGAATAAACTAACTACCAAAAAGCAGTCATATAACTATGTATCAGCACATTTAAAAAAAGGCATTGTAATACTGAATGATTTTTAAATACCCTGATTGTTTATTCAGACACTATCTTTACGGTTCTGTGCATTTAAGTGGATGTCATACCCAAGTTACGGTTCTACAAGCATGGCCGGTCTGGGAACCCAAAGCATCCCTGGCAAACTATATCTATATATATATATATATCTATATCTATATATATATATATATATATATCTATATATATATATCTAAAACAAATGGTCTAAATCTGTGATGCTCAGTGACGCGCTCTTGCTGACACTATGACGCGTTTTGACATGTAGTCTTCTTCCTGGTGGTTTTTAGTCTGCTGTTCCTCATTCTCTCCTGACGTACTGGTTTTATATAGCATTATGGGATTGGTAGTTCACAGATTGCGGTATTACTCCTGATTGTATACTTTCAGCACAGTTGCTTTAATCCACATTGAATGATAGTGTGCAAATTATTTTTTTCATTTCCATATTCGTAGTAATTTGTGCCTCTTAAAAGCCATCCACAATGTCTCTTCCTTTCTAAATAAATTTTTGGCTCCCAATCTGTTTTTTTCTGCTTGACATGCTCTCAGCCACATAAACAAAATAATTATGCACACGGCGTCTGGACCCTTCATATTCCATTAACAGGGCCGCATCAAAAGCTTTGAGGGGCATCTGTTCGCCATATTACCTCTAGTGAAAATGTCACCCCCTCATAGTGGGGTAGCGCCAGGCGCTTTTAGAAGTTGAACCACCGTCTCTTGTCTTCCAGTGTTCTGTACACATCAGGAGATCAGGATAGATATATATATATATATATGTATATATATATATATATTCCTCTCCCCTCCTTGAAGCCCCCACTGCATGTGCTGGAGAGAGTGACAGAGGTGCCACAGTGACCCACTTCCTCCAAGATTTCAATGTCTACCGCAGGGTCGGCTCCTCCATTAGGGCGGAGGAGCATCACCCCCCTGCCAGCAGGGGCAGGTGCAAAACCTTTACAAGGAAAAGATTATAAAAAGTGTTTATTATCTTTTCCTTGTAAAGGGGTGCACCCACGGGGGTAACAAGTGTGAGGGGGAGGGCACAGCACTCTCCGTCAGAGTGCATGTGTGTTAGGCTGGCCGTCTTAGGCCGGGCAAACACACATGCGCCATAGGCTCTCCCCAGCCAAGCAACACCGTGATCGGGCTGGAGAGAGCCTTCACAGGCTCCCAGTCTGCCTGGGAGCGCCCTGGCTGGGCGTTCCCAGCCAATCCTGATGCTGCTCAGAGAAGCGTCAGGATTGGCCGCAGGGCAGGCTGGGAGCCTGTGCCTACAGCATGCTGAGGAGACGGAGGAGCGACGGCGGAGCATGGCGTTTAGGTAAGTTTATTTATTTTGTAAACATATTTATTAATATTTCCCTCCCCTGCCATGCCCCTCCTCCCCCGCCTCCTGTGTGCTGCCCCGCCCCCTTTAACACCTGCGAGCCACGTCTAGTCTACTGTTAATTTACATTTATATCATGATTTCCGGTTGCGGTAACAGAATTACCAGAAATGTGGTATTACCATCACGTACCTAACCCTTCTGTACACGAGGGGTTTGTCTAACCATTATACCATTATATTCTATATATGATTCGAAAATGTCTGTTCAACTATCAATAAGACACATTCGAGCTTTAGAGGTGAAATCTAGTGAAAAACAAATTGTGTCCTCTTATCCAATCATGTATCATCAACCATCACCAACAGTAAGGGTTACAGAACGTCGTGTTATATGATTTCTGATTGGGTTGTAAAACCTAGTGTGGCATCATCGTTAGATGGGCCCTTTAACAATATAGTTTGTTACACTAAAAATCAATCCCTTAGAAATAACAGTCCCCAGTTGGTTAAGTTTAAATAAGTGCTAAACTGGAATCAAACTGAGACAGTTTAACTTACATGCAAATTGCTATTCTGTCATACTCACATAATCATACAATGCTCACATGTGGGATTAATTTTAAACTTGAAAAAACCCATAACTCACTTCTTGAGGGGCAGAGCAGGATTTGTAGGGGCAACTGACTGGCACAACATGGGGAGGAATGAAAAAAGTGTCAGAGTTAGAGCTGTGGCAAAGTATGTGTGGGTAGGACTGGTCGGTGGGGGTCATGAGAATGAAATGATCTGTTACACACCACCCAAAATGAATGAACTATTAAGTTTCTCAAACTGTGGCAAGAGTTTAAACTGATTCACCGCTTGATGTTAAAGCTATTAGTTGAACAGGGGGGATAGTTCAGCGAGTAAAGGTGCCCACTTGTGAAATGCGAGTATTATGCTGAGGTTTAAATCCGGCTTAATATTTTAGTTATGTTAGGGTGGAGCAGTGGAGTAACAAAACTTAAAAGGGTCCCTCTGAAAAGTACCTGTAGGGGGCCCTCTTCCCCCTGGACACAGTCAGGGGCCTGCTGCCCGTGCACAGCGTACTGTGCTGAAGGGGGGCCCCTGGAGCTCTGGGGCCTCCCGCGCCGCGGGGGATGCGGGGGCCTTTGTTACGCCCCTGGAGTGGAGGTGGTGAAATAACTGGGCTTTGGGTGGTTAAATCACTAAGGTGTAGCGTTCTTTAAAAAGATGCATCTTCACTTGTTTTCTAAATTGGAGCAACTTTGTGGTGGTCCTGATGAATACAGGGATTTAGTTCCAGATCCTGGATGCATAGATGGGAAAGGCCAGCTGCCTCCTTTGTTCCTTTTACCCTTCTTAGTCTGCAGTCAGACGGCGTCCCAGCTGTGGGTGTGATGATTAGGTAATGACCAGCGCATGTGGATTCTGCTTGGATAGCTCCACATACCTAGTGAATTTCATTTCATTCATTTCATCTCATAGCAATAACATTCCTGCAAATGAAGGTCTTTAGCAAGTTTGTATGGTCTTTAATAAGACATTTTCTGAGGTTTACAACTCAGAGAGGCAGATTTTTGCACCATGCCAAACAGAAAACATTATTTAGCACTTGAAGGGAGAGAGGGATGCATTCACCCCAAAGAAGAAGCAGGGAATCCCTGGAGTGGTGGGAAATGCCTTGCCCTATAAAATTCAACTTGCAACACTTCAGGAGCATTCAACTGCACATTTGGGCAAATAATTATTTATTGGAATTCACTATGTCTTGAGTTTATCCCCTTTTTCAATGGGTACTTTCACCGAGGACATTGTGGTTTTTTTAGTGGAATACTGTTTGTATGTCTACTAGGCTGGTGTGTGCAGGCCTTGACTCCGAATTTAAGGCCATATGTACGAACACATTTTCCCATAGACACAGAATAGGTAAAAACCTTTGCTACATCTGGCCCTTAGTCATTTCGGAGGTTTCACTGAAGACTTTTGGAAATCCCTATAATTGCACTCTGGTTTGTTCTACCGTTGTCCACGTGCTTCAAATGCATCTTACTGTGGGCTTAGGAAAGCCCTCAGCCAGGAACTAGTTCTACTGCACCTTTGCAATGGTCACATATTAATTTGTGCCTCCTAATGCCCCGCCTGCAGTACGCAATCCAGTGTATGTCCTCTTCGGGCCATCTATGTGTTTTATTTCGCCAATTTAGAGAATTCTCTTCAATGGATCATTTACTTCTTGGAATTTACTTCTTTCTCAAACTCATACGGTGCTCCATGATTTACATTGTGATGCCCTGATGTTGCAATGCATCTCGAGGAGTGCCCTTCATCAGGGGACAAATTGTGGATGATATTTAAAATGTGTTCACTTCCAAATAAAAAAACAATAAAAAGGATTAAAAAATTGCCATTGTTTCATTTCCTCATGCATGTTCATTCAAACACATCATAAAGAGAATGAATTGGTTAATGAAGTTCTTCTATGTTTATAGGATTCTCATCTCAATAATTGACATTGGTGTGGTGGCCATGAACGCCACACTGTGAATGTAGGAGGCTGGACTGGCTTGTAGTGAGTACCAAGGGGTACTTGCAGCTTGCACCAGGCCCAGTTATCCCTTATTAGTGTATAGGGTGTCTAGCAGTTTAGGCTGATAGATAATGGTAGCTTAGCAGAGCAGCTTAGGCTGAACTAGGAGACGTGTGAAGCTACTACAGTACCACTTAGTGTCATATGCACAATATCATAAGAAAACACAATACACAGTTATACTAAAAATAAAGGTACTTTATTTTTATGACAATATGCCAAAGTATCTTAGAGTGTACCCTCAGTGAGAGGATAGGAAATATACACAAGATATATATACACAATAGCAAAAATATGCAGTATAGTCTTAGAAACCAGTGCAAACAATGTATAGTTACAATAGGATGCAATGGGGAAACAAAGGGATAGGGGCAACACAAACCATATACTCCAAAAGTGGAATGCGAACCACGAATGGACCCCAAACCTATGTGACCTTGTAGAGGGTCGCTGGGACTATTAGAAAATAGTGAGAGTTAGAAAAATAACCCTCCCCAAGACCCTGAAAAGTGAGTGCAAAGTGCACTAAAGTTCCCCTAAGGACAAAGAAGTCGTGTTAGAGGAATAATGCAGGAAAGACACAAACCAGCAATGCAACAACTGTGGATTTCCACTCTAGGGTACCTGTGGAACAAGGGGACCAAGTCCAAAAGTCACAAGCAAGTCGGAGATGGGCAGATGCCCCGGAAATGCCAGCTGCGGGTGCAAAGAAGCTTCTACTGGACAGAAGAAGCTGAGGTTTCTGCAGGAACGAAAAGGGCTGGAGACTTCCCCTTTGGTGGACGGATCCCTCTCGCCTTGGAGAGTCGTGCAGAAGTGTTTTCCCGCTGAAAGGATGCCAACAAGCCTTGCTAGTCGCAAATCGTGCGTTTGGCGTTTTTGGACGCTGCTGGGGCCCAGAAGGGACCAGGAGGTCGCAAATTGGACCTGAAGAGAGAGGGGACGTCGAGCAAGACAAAGAGCCCTCACTGAAGCAGGTAGCACCCGGAGAAGTGCCAGAAACAGGCACTACGAGGATGCGTGAAACAGTGCTCGCCGAAGTTGCACAAAGGAGTCCCACGTCGCCGGAGACCAACTTAGAAAGTTGTGCAATGCAGGTTAGAGTGCCGTGGACCCAGGCTTGGCTGTGCACAAAGGATTTCCGCCGGAAGTACACAGGGGCCGGAGTAGCTGCAAAGTCGCGGTTCCCAGCAATGCAGCCCAGCGAGGTGAGGCAAGGACTTACCTCCACCAAACTTGGACTGAAGAGTCACTGGACTGTGGGGGTCACTTGGACAGAGTCGCTGGATTCGAGGGACCTCGCTCGTCGTGCTGAGAGGAGACCCAAGGGACCGGTAATGCAGCTTTTTGGTGCCTGCGGTTGCAGGGGGAAGATTCCGTCGACCCACGGGAGATTTCTTCGGAGCTTCTGGTGCAGAGAGCAGGCAGACTACCCCCACAGCATGCACAAGCAGGAAAACAGTCGAGAAGGCGGCAGGATCAGCGTTACAGAGTTGCAGTAGTCGTCTTTGCTACTATGTTGCAGGTTTGCAGGCTTCCAGCGCGGTCAGCAGTCGATTCCTTATCAGAAGGTGAAGAGAGAGATGCAGAGGAACTCGGATGAGCTCTTGCATTCGTTATCTAAAGTTTCCCCAGAGACAGAGACCCTAAATAGCCAGAAAAGAGGGTTTGGCTACCTAGGAGAGAGGATAGGCTACTAACACCTGAAGGAGCCTATCAGCAGGAGTCTCTGACGTCACCTGGTGGCACTGGCCACTCAGAGCCGTCCAGTGTGCCAGCAGCACCTCTGTTTCCAAGATGGCAGAGGTCTGGAGCACACTGGAGGAGCTCTGGACACCTCCCAGGGGAGGTGCAGGGGAGTGGTCACTCCCCTTTCCTTTGTCCAGTTTCGCGCCAGAGCAGGGGCTAAGGGGTCCCTGAACCGGTGTAGACTGGCTTATGCAGAATTGGGCACCTCTGTGCCCAACAAAGCATTTCAAGAGGCTGGGGGAGGCTACTCCTCCCCTGCCTTCACACCATTTTCCAAAGGGAGAGGGTGTCACACCCTCTCTAGGAGGAAGTTCTTTGTTCTGCCATCCTGGGCCAGGCCTGGCTGGACCCCAGGAGGGCAGCTGCCTGTCTGAGGGGTTGGCAGCAGCAGCAGCTGCAGTGAAACCCCAGGAAGGGCAGTTTGGCAGTACCAGGGTCTGTGCTACAGACCACTGGGATCATGGGATTGTGCCAACTATGCCAGGATGGCATAGAGGGGGCAATTCCATGATCATAGATATGTTACATGGCCATATTCGGAGTTACCATTGTGAAGCTACATATAGGTAGTGACCTATATGTAGTGCACGCGTGTATTGGTGTCCCCGCACTCACAAAGTTCAGGGAATTGGCTCTGAACAATGTGGGGGCACCTTGGCTAGTGCCAGGGTGCCCTCACACTAAGTAACTTTGCACCTAACCTTTACCAGGTAAAGGTTAGACATATAGGTGACTTATAAGTTACTTAAGTGCAGTGTAAAATGGCTGTGAAATAACGTGGACGTTATTTCACTCAGGCTGCAGTGGCAGACCTGTGTAAGAATTGTCAGAGCTCCCTATGGGTGGCAAAAGAAATGCTGCAGCCAATAGGGATCTCCTGGAACCCCAATACCCTGGGTACCTCAGTACCATATACTAGGGAATTATAAGGGTGTTCCAGTAAGCCAATGTAAATTGGTAAAAATGGTCACTAGCCTGTTAGTGACAATTTGGAAAGAAATGAGAGAGCATAACCACTGAGGTTCTGATTAGCAGAGCCTCAGTGAGACAGTTAGTCACTACACAGGTAACACATTCAGGCACACTTATGAGCACTGGGGCCCTGGGTTACCAGGGTCCCAGTGACACATACAACTAAAACAACATATATACAGTGAAAAATGGGGGTAACATGCCAGGCAAGATGGTACTTTCCTACAGTGAACGTCGTGATACCGGGTTCAATGTTAGATAAAGTCACAGTGGCCAATAATCTCTTGGTGCGATATCTACTTCTAGGATGCAACTTTTCAGAACAGCCCTCGTGATTTATTCTCCAAGTCCACATGATGGTTTCTCTAGTCATACCTGGGAGGTTGCAGTCACATGTAGACACTACTGGTGACTATGCTGCATTAAGGCACTGCCCTTGGTTTAATTTAATGTATCACTAATGATGACACTGACACGTTTAATATCAATGAATACATTCAAACCACCAGGTGGACCAGTCACTCCTCAGTCAGATAGAGCTCCATTTGAGAGAATCCCTTTTCACTTTAGTTGTGTTCCTTGTGAACAAGGTGAACAAATTGGATCTGCTGGGATCTAAATTTTAAAGATTTTCTTTCCACTTTGCAGTCTTCACATAATGTTTCGAAAAAGACACCTCTTTAGGGTTTTTCACAATGTCAAGTTTTTTGTAGACTTTAGATCTCAATGCCTTCAACCCCAATCTAAAGCTCTCGTGCTGTTCAACTCTCAGTGGTCAGCTGTCCTTCAAAGGGCAGTTCAAACTAGACTCTCTTTACTGGACTGCACCACAGGTGGAGGCCATGTTCATCTAAATACAAAATGGAGACCGACTCTTCTCCCTCCTTCCTTTCACGTCAACAACAGAAAGAGGACTTAGAAGGAGAAATCTGCATACTCATTTACGATTAAACAACGGCAACCCTTTGACCTTTGTCAGTGCAGAATGTCCCTTGAACATTAAACAATAGCTGCTCGCAGTTTTAACACGCCATGCAGCCCAATTTCAGCATAGCAGAGGCACCCCCTATGGACACTGCATTCCTACAGATTTATTGCCGTTGACAAAATGGACACTTCTTGGAGTCATTGATCATAAGGATAGAGGCATCACTACAGAGACATCTCTTGATAGTAGAAGCATTATATCTGGATACACTTTGAACACTGGCCTGGTCCAGCTCCTGGGTGCTACATAAGCACATTAGACCAGTAGCAAATGACAACATTTACAAAGATAAAAAAAAATGAAAAAGCAAATGCCTATGTATTTTGCAGAAGCATCCATGTGCTTAGCCCATGCTGTGCAGGAAAGGTGCCCTCAGGAAATTGTTTACACATTTTTCCCAAGAGAGGCAAGCACAGCGCATTATGCATGCAAACAACATACAAGAAGGAACGTGCACACAGTGGAGCGCACCCTGGCCAACATTCCGCACACCTGGTCTCACACGTGTACAAGACGGTACAAGCCTTATGGTCATGTGTGGTTAATGGCGATGCTGGTGCACTACAGGATTGTCTCTGAACACTGACCCAGTGCATTCCCCTTAGAAGAAGCAGCAATCTAAAAAAATAAAATGGGGGGGGGGGTGGAAACAGGTTGGCCAACTGCACCTGATGCCAACTTCCCACCCCCAAACTCCCTTCTCCCATTCTCATGACCATGGCACTTTGCAACTTTAATCAAAGGACACTAACCAAAATATATGTACAAAGTGAACACACCACTTCCCTATACTGTTTGATTCTAACATCTGGATAACAAGCCACTGCTTTCCATAACGTTTTTTAGAGCCAGACAATTTTTTTAATTAGTATTTAATATAATTTATCACTCCCTCCCCTTACACATGGCGGGATTAGGCCAGAGGGCGTTAAGCTTCCTGCTGTCTCATGGGGAAGAGATCAGGAGCATTTAATGAACTCAAAGTACTTAAGTAAATACATAAATTTATATTTTAAAGATTATGCGTAGATACAAATGTGTTGGACCGTCCAATACAATGCCTGGCTCAGGAACATGATTGGCCGTTTCCAGCCATGGATTATATTCATCATTATGGATCAAGGCCATCGCCTCCTTTCACACCCAGTCAGAGAACAAAATTACTTTCCTAACCGCTAGAAGGACTTCCTAGAGGTCAACCGCATGCAGCAGACACTGTGTGCTGACACGCTGCCCGATGGACGCCCTGCATGTGAGAGCTTCACTGGAGCCTGGTGGAGAAGGACCCCTATGTGGGCAAGGTACATGGGGTCATGGGTGGAGAAGCTTGCTGCAGCCGGAGAGAGGCGCTGGAGATCAGCCGCATGCACCAGACACTGCATGCTGGTACGCTGCCAGATGAACGCCCTACATGTGAGAGCTTCACTGGAGCATGGTGAAGAAGAAGCCCTGCGTGTGCAAGGTTCATGGGTATGGGTGGAGAAGCTTGCTGCAGCCGGAGAGAGGTGCTGGAGATCAGCCACATGCACCAGACTCTGCATGCTGGCACGCTGCCAGATGAACGCCCTGCATGTGAGAGTTTTACTGGAGCCTGGTGGAGAAGCCCTGCGCGTGCAAGGTTCATGGGGTCATGGGTGGAGAAGCTTGGTGCAGCCGGAGAGAGGCACTGGAGATCAGCCACATGCACCAGACTCTGCATGCTGGCACGCTGCCAGATGAACGCCCTGCATGGGAGAGCTTCACTGGACCCTGGTGGAGAAGCCCTGCGTGTGCAAGGTTCATGGGGTTATAGGTGGAGAAGCTTGCTGAAGCCAGAGAGAGACGCTGGAGATCAGCCACATGCACCAGACACTGCATGCTGGAACGCTGCCAGATGGACCCCCTGCATGAGGAATTCTCATCCACCTATTCAGAATAGGTGCAGGTCATGCATGGGTAACTTTGCAAAGCAGACCATGAGCACTTGAAACTAGTTTTTTTTCGCACAGTCCAGTATCTGTGTTCATGCACTGCATACACATATGCACCATTTGTACATGTTTCCATTTCTTCCAATTTACCACTGATGAGGATTGAAATAAGGAATTTTAAAAGGTGATCCCTTGTCGAACTATCCTCTGGAACATGTTCAGAAAAAGTCTTAAACAATCAGCAACCCCTTTCGCCCCAACCACTTCAGAGATGGAAGAAAGAGCATTATTAGGTATTAATACCATATCTGAAAATGTGTTGTGCTTGGAGGGCTAAGCAGAGCAGCGACTGCACTCAACCACCAGGCCCAATACCGAATGCTGGTCCTTTTTGTGTCTACAAGGAATTTACCTGTGGTTCAACCTTACTGCAAGTCCACATCCTGCACCGTGAATCTCAGAATTGTGACTAACTCTTTGAGGATCTCGACTTTTACTTCTAATTTGTGTGTTTCATTTGCACTGTTGGACTTTATAAACTTGAGTATTAGGTACCAATAACATTCCATTGAAATTTACTACCACTAGAGTCACCGATGTGCCTATCCATCACTTTCATTCCCTAAGTTAGCTTACTTTTTATTGAGTCAACTTCCCTTTTTTGTTACCTATTCAGCAGTTTATACCAAAAAGTCTGAGTATTTACCTGAAAAACTCTCTCTGTCACAGGGCGCACCGCACTATGCAGAGTCTGGGAGATAGGCAGTTATCTTCTCAAGTAGTTTGATGGGCAGTATATAACGCTGTATGAGTTAAGGAGGCAGTCTTGAAGTCTATTACCGCCTCTAAGGGGAGCCAGTAGATGTGTCTTATGGTGGGAGCGGTGGGGTCAGGATTTCTGGCTCCTGTTACTAAGCAAGCAGCTACATATATTACAGAGTTTGGAGGTGCCTGAAAAGATTTAAGAAGATCTGCCCAGTTGCATTCCCTCCAGAAAAGCATTCAAAACTAGGGATTGAGGTGTAATGTGAGTGGGGCATACATGATTTTAATTTCTTGAGTAGGGGAGTTGAAATTAGGAGGGTCTAGTAAATTTGGCAATGTGATCAATGATGCTGAGATGTTAGTGTATGAAAACGCCCAACAATTTAGTGTGAGGTACCATAATGGGGAGGAACCCTAGAGGGTTCAGGACCTCCAGCCACTTGTGTATTGGGAGTGGAGAGTCATCGGAGCAGAGGAGAACATATTCAGTTTGTTTCGACTTAATTTTAGAGAGAGTAAGGACATCCAGTTATTCAGTTTTTAAGGAAGATCTCAGATTGTCCATGCTGGTGGGTTTGGAGCCCCTTAGGTAGATTTGTGTGCCATCACCACACGAATATAAACACATGTATTTGTTTAGGATTAAGGTGGACAGGGGTTGCAGTTAAAGGTTGAAGATGTGTGGTGAGTGGATAGAAACTTGAAACAAATGTCACATTTGACTAGGATGAATCTTGTTTTAGAAACTGTGACCTTCAGGACAGGAACGATTAAACCCAACTAAGAAATTATGAAAAAGGTAGCAGCAAAAGAATAATTTCAACACCAAGTTGCAGAGGGTCACTGGATATTTATCCTTTGTGCTGAAGAGGTAGGTTGTGTGGGAAGTAAAGAACATGATGGAGCCTGGATACCGATTCACTACTTATTTGTGCTTGCAAAAAAAACAGGGTGATGACTGATTTAAAATTCCAATCAATAAATTGGTCAGAAAAACAGAACTATAAAACATTAGTCAATACTTATCGATAGAATGCCTACCAAAGCCAACATTGTTTTTGAACCCACATAATGCCATTATCTAGGTTGCAGTTCTAACTGATCACATATATTTTCTAAAAATAATCATAAATAAAATAGAATGACATTTACCATACAATACCTAACAAAGTACCATAATCACATTTAAATTCCTAAATCCTCTGTTAGACCATCTTTTGTTCAACAACAGGAGATGCTGGCTAGCATACTCCGCAGCCCTAATTAATTGAAAACGGGTGACAAAATTTCCACCTCGGTACAATAAAAATGTACAAAAAAGTAAAAAAAGCAAACATGCATAAATGTTTGAAATGGGATATTATCAGATGGGCAACATATAGAATGTATGAGCAGTGGTGGCCTTGCTTTAGAAAAACTGGCCAAGCCAGACATAAGGCCAATACTGCTGCATGTCGAAAGATTTCAGTGCATGATCCAGGAAGCCAGACAAGATAAAATTCCATTTCCTATGTGGTTTTTAGGAAATTAAGTTTTTGCAGACAGTTAACCCTACTCAGATATCTCTTATATTTTGAGATTTCTTACCAAGCCAACAGTTTTATAAATGTAGTCAAAACATGGAATATTATGCATATTCACCATTGCCAATATCACTAAGGACTTGTCTTGTAAATATTGCAGTAGGGTCACACCAAATAGAAATTTGTAAGTCAAGTCCATTGAATCAGATTACTCGAGTAAGGGAGGTCAACCTCCTTATAGTATACATAGCTCGAGCAGGGAAATCCCATAAGACTTTTTAATGAATGCATTGTTTTTGATTTACAGCTGAGGAGCATTAGCATGTACTGATGTGCCTCACCCATAACTGTGTGCTATGGAGATGTGAACAGCTCCTAGTGCATTAATTCTTATGCATGGACAAAACATGTGCAAGACTATTATTGCGTGCAAAGCTAAATGTATGCCTATTAGTTTTAACGGACTAGCCACGAATATGGCGATCCGTTGATTCCACAGAAGCTTTGCACCGAACACCACTTCAAGGAAAGATAATGATGTCACCATTTACAAACTACATGGTCTTTCCTTTTGCATGGATCATAGTCTTTGACAGAGTGGTTGGTCTTTAGCTCCAGAATATCCATAAACCGAACATATCCAGAGATTAATCTCTAAAAATCCATCAGCCATGTGCAAAATTAAAACTGCATCATTAGCATAAAGTATTAATGGATGAGATTTGGGGGAATCTGTAGCCATTGAACGTATAGACTCATCCAATACATCGATGTACAAGGTGAACTGTAGTTTACAGAAGTTTAGCACCCCCTACTGAATACCCTAAATGCAGCTCAGTGGAGTGCTATACTCCCCACTGTGCCAAATACTTAATGGTGGCCTGAGACATGTGAGATACCTCCTGAAGAAGGTGCACCATCTCCTGATGAACACCCAGTGCACTCATAATGTGCAACAGCTTTCATCTGAGCATCATACTAAAACCATTGTTCCCCATTACCTGGGCACTTACTGATACTGAACTACATGCCGGAAATCAAGTTATCCTCTTGAGAAGCTGAAGATTACACAGAAGAACCTCAGTCAAAAACATGACTGAAGACTTAAGAAGGGAAATAGACTGGCAACATCTTCGCCTTTCATGGAGTGGATGCATTAGCCCACCAGCCACCAGACATGACTGCATTCACCTAAATGAATGACTCTAGCACTACAGACAAAAAAGCTGACCTTGATTTCTGAAATCCCTATGGTTTGGAAGGAGGACCACAACCAAACTCTCATTCTCACCAGCAGAACATGTCCTCATCCTAAATGACAATGTGTTTTTCACTCTGTGTTCTTTCCTCTCACTCTGCCATCCCCATCTTAATTACCTCATGCATCCTTTGCCTTTCTCTCTTGAACACATCTCATATTTTGATGTACCCATATTAGATTACAGTGGTAGATGTAACATATTGTTACAGGATTATTTACTATTCAAATTGCTGCCTTAGTTCATTGCAGACCAGCCCTCGGTTGGGAACCCATTAAGCTGTTGTTCCACTGACTGACATTCAGGCATTCGTTTCCTTGGTACTGATAACTAGTATGGCACTGGGTACAATCGCAATGTATTGTGTTGATGTGGATAGATGTACAAGTGTGTGTTACGCAGTTTCATCCGCCTGCTTCCACACCCTACGTATGCTCCTCAAGACTTTCAGGTGGCTCCCAGCAAACACCAGAAGGACCGTCAAGCAGGCCCTTGTCACCGGCAGACTGGACTACAGAAACACACCCTCTGTAGGAATGACTGCACACCTCCTGAAGAGACTCCAGACAATACAGAAGTCAGGGGTAAGACTCATACTCGACCTCCCCAGAAGGACCCACATCAACCACCATCTCAAGAAACTACGCTGGCTTCTGATTCAGAAGAGAAGCCACTTCAAGATGCTGACCCACGCTTACAAGGCCCTGCACAGCGAAGGACCAGCATACATTAAAAATGCCTGACTTTCCACCAACTGAACAGACACCTCCGATCAGCTTCCCTCTACCTTGCAGATGCCCCACACATCTGTTGAGCCAACATCAGGGGACGCTCCTTAACGCACCTGGCAGCCAAAGGCTTCAAACAACCTCCTTCTGCACCTCAGACCCACATTGTCACTCCAGTGATTCAGAAGAGAACTAAAGACCTGGATGTTCGAATAATCATGCCTCCGCGCAGTAGCATACAGCTCCAGTGCCTCGAAACCCTCACGGGTGATTCTCTCTATAAATGTTTGATTGATTGATTGATTGTGACGCATTATAATCCAATGTTCAACCAAGGCAGGGCAATCACATCTTATGGCTCCGATCAAGGGAAATTGAACCATTCCTGCGAGTTGGTGTGAAAATTCCTTCTGGAGTTATGACAATTCCTCTAGAGACGTAGAACTATCCATGCAATCAGTCTGCGCCATTCCTGTGTGGATAGGATCTATCCTGGAGACAACTAGTAATGCTGGGTGGTAAGACCGTTCTTGACAGAGGTGGGACAGCTTCCCAAACTGTTCTTACTTTAAACCAAAACAAAGGTAATCCATTACTAGTCATTATATATTAAGAACCGAATAATGTTTTCTTTAATGTTTTTAATCAAACCAAATGACTCCGGTGTAAAGTGTTCGTCTGCAAGACTTGCATTGTCCGACCTTTGTGGTTCTCTTCTACAGGACAATCCTCCATCAAGTATACTGTTCCCTATCATCGTCACATGGACAACACAGGTCCAAGCCATCTAGATAGCTAGGCGTTCAAGTGATTATTAACAGCTGAATGGTGCATCTAGAAAAAGCTCTTCTCACACATCACTCTACAACACCACATGTCGATGCAGCTCTTGAAAGGTACTCAGCAGTAGGCTATATAGTAAGCTGACCATTACCACCTCACTAATACAACATTACACATTAGATAGAAGTCCTTACACCATCATGCAATCAACGCAGCTCTAAGCCATCCAGTTATCTAGGTGGATGACACCTTAATGATACATCTAGACCAAGTTACAGTCATAGCATACTGTTCACCCAGAGTAGCGATTAGTCAAAACTCTGCGGCACCTTTGGGCACACAATACGGCTCCTAGCCAAAGTAGCTGCACTTTCACACCTTAAGGCTGGCCACATAGGAATCAACCTAAAAGAGGTCAAATTAAACAAGCCACATCCGCATACAAACATGGACTGGTTCCAAAGCCACCTAGAGAAAAATGATGCCTTGGAACTTCACAAACACCTGTTGCTGAGCAATGAATATCCGTAAAACCATGCAGAAAGGTAAAATAAATAAATAAATGCAATGCCTCTTGGCACACACATCATTCACATGATGATCCACTCCCAAAATAATCCATCATTGCACTGATCTATCCCAACCTGCTGGCTACTGTCCAATATCACTCATTGCTAAACAGATTCAGACACAACTAAGCACAAAAAGAACTGACCACTGTGATCCCAGGAGCGAAAAGACCACCATAGTTAGAAAGTGTGTCCCTGCAAAGTGCGGGGCTGTGCTATACACCTGCACATAACACAAAATAATATAAAATATCATGGGGCCGGTGTGACCATTCCTGCAGGACCTTTAAACCATCAATATCGGGGAGAAGCAGACAGGACGTAAAATCATTCCTGATATAAAACTGAACCATGCCTAAAGGGAGGGAATATCATTCCCGCATGGAACTGGAGCACCCCACGCAGAGAAGCAGAACACAGCTTTAAATGGGCCGGTACTCTCCGGTACTGAGTACCGGCACTTTTTTTTATTTTGAGACGGAGGGTACCGGCTTATCTCAAGAAAAACGTAATACTTTTAATTGGAGAGTACCGGCACTTCTCAGAAACAAGCAGGTACTCTATTAAAGAGTACCTGCACTTCTATTTTTCCATTTAAAGCACTGATTGAACACATGCATCATGTGTTCCACCAGCAGGGCAGGCACCGGGCCCCTCTCCAGCCTCTGGCAGGTTCCACCCAGTAAACACAGCAGAGGAAGCCAGCCTGGCGTGGAATCAAAGGCACTTTTAATCCATCTGACCTGCTGACCCGGTAGTAGAAGAGGCGGCATACAGTGGAGCCAAGCGAGAGAAGCCACCCGGTTAGCAACACACAGCCACATGAGGTCACGAGCTCACCAGCTGAGCCCCAGCCAGACTAAACAGAGCAAAGAACGCATAAATCCGGGAGCCATGTTATGCGTCAGCAGACCTCGTAGGCCAAGACACAGTGGCCACGTTGGAGCTTGAACCTTATGTTTAAAAAACATAAAAGCAAGATGTAAACACGTTGCAATTAGGATTAACATTAGATCTCGGGTAAGATTTGTGTGTGGGATAAACATGCACGGTACTAATCAAAAAGGTATTTGTGGCTGTTTACATACACTTATAGCCGAATAATGTCTTAGGTTTATGCCTGTTAAGCATTTACAAGAGAACACCGAGCAAGTGTAAATACATTTACACCTGCGCAATTGTAAACTATGACCACTATGACCACCTGTAAATCCCAAACAGGAGGTGAAAAGTAGGCCTCCTAATGAAGGTGCACTTTGTAAGTTTGTGAAAAGCTAACAACTGCTCTTTAACCCTTCCCCTCCTTGCTAATGGTCACAGATTTGTTTCTGCAAAGGGTTGGAATATCATACCTCCAAACTTGGAGGCCATATTGTGTAAAGCGTTTCTCAGTTAAGAAAGATTACTTCCCCCCAGGGAAAAAAAGAGAAAAGGAATGTACAAATCCTGGACGTTTCCCTATGTGGCATTGTATCATGTGTACAATTCTGCATTAGAGAAATGGATAGGACCAAAAATGTCACATGAGATTCCGAAGAGTGTTGTGAATGGTGCAGCTTTCTACCACAAATGTTAGTGACCTGCAAAAAGAGTGTTAAGGTTCAAGCAGAGGAGAGCATTTCTGAAAAACTGATTATGAGTGCCCATGGTCAGATGGGCTAATTATCGTATCTGATAAAATCTGGCATTGTCGAATTTATCAACTGTAATAACTGTCATCTAGTCTGAGTTTTGCTCTGAAAATGGGGCATAACATTCGCATTTTGATGCTTACTCAGAGTCCAGAGTCAAAACTTTGTCTGATGCCATTAATGGAGGGCAAAGGCTGTGTGATGTCATACCCCTCCTACATATGCTGGTGAAATGAGGCGAGTGGTAAACTCATTGTAGACTTCTCAAGGTGAGGTGCATGATGTCACCTGCATTTTTGTTTGTCAGCTGAGTGGACACATACTGGAATGTCCGTAAACTATGGAACAGCATGGGGCTGTAGCCTGTAATTGGGCTCATTTGCAGCGATGGCTCCTCCATTAGGGCAGAGGAACGTCGCCTCCACTCCGCCCACCAGCAGCAGTAGGTGTGCAACTCTTTTAACAAACAAAACAATAATATTGTTTCATTTGTTAAGGGGGTGCGGCATTGCGGATGACGAGGATGAAGGGAGTTCGTTGTGCACTTCCCTCAGTGCGCATGTATGTTTGGCCGGCCGTCTCCAGGGGGGCGACTCTCCTCTGCCATTATGGCGGAGCCGCCCCTGGTGGAGATTAATATTGTTTCCTTTCTAAGGTTGCTGGTATAAAATTCCAGCTACTTGCAATATGAGTGCTTGGTTATGTTGTGATTTATTCTAGTCTCATTCAAAAATAATAGTATGAAGAGACGTGGCCTAGCTAAAAGTCTTTTTGTTTGCTAAACATCATTAGTGAAACAGCAACATTAGTCATTATTTTTATTTTTTACATTTTATATTGGAAGCATATGTTGGCCACATTTAAGTGGCTGCATTTTTTCTTTTAACTTTTTAGCATATGCTTGCAATTAAAAAATAACCATTGAACCAGCATGCGAAAGCCAGGCCAACTGACTTCTTTGCAGAGATATTAATTAAAAATGATGACTTAAGAGGCTTTATCCTGTTCAGGAAAATTGGAAGAAAATAAAAGGACTCCGTTTTTGTTAAACTGTACATTTCCCTAGCTGGAAGATTGGACCACAATGTGCACATAATTTTTTGACTTGTCAAAATGTATAAATCTGACATTATGGCAGTGGTTAATTTGTAAATGAAGAAGTGCCATTGCTCAAAGCTTTCCTCTGAAACTCGTGGCTTCTGCAATTAAATGTTCGATCCAGAATACTAAGGCAGCATAACCCTAAAGCCATCTTGGGCCTCTTTAATCCATTTACAGCCACTCCCTGCCCCTTCAGCTCCTCTTGCAGCTTTCTGCTTTCTCCCTTTGTGAAGCTTTTCTGTCTTTCTCTTCCTCCTTATTTTCTATTAGTGTCTTTGCTCGCAGTATATGCCTGATGCAAAAAAATAAGTGGCAGCCCCCAAAGATAAGTGCCGGTGCCCCCCTCCCCCCCCTGGGAACCATCGGCTCAAATTAAGCCCTGCATTATGGAAACTGTTCGAGGCAGAGGACAAAACAGACGCGGAAAATGCAAATAGGAGCTAAATGCAGGATTTCTTCTTTTCTGCTTTTGGAGATTAGATTAAAACTATAGGCTACATAAGCCATGTGTGCATAGTTAAAATACCAGGCAGTACATTGATAATTTAAATGAAAAGATTAGATTGAACAGAGAAAGAGAGGGAAAATGTGTAGAAAATACAGTAGATAAACTCAAGAAAGTTTTGGGGAAAGTTGATGCCACACTAGGCACAAAATAGACAAACATAGAAGACACGAAATAAGAAGAAAAAAAATCTTGCAGTTTGCTATCAAGTTTTTGTATTTTTTACATTCACAATTCAGTTTTTCTTTTTTTTTTTTGCAGTACATATGGCGCAAACGTGGTATTGGAGTGCTTTAAATGAGTGCCACTTACATTACACGAGGACACATTCATATTTTCTGAAGGCACATGAGATTAAGTGATATGTCCAGAATCCCAGACTGTTGTTGATGCAAGATTAGAACCTGGTTCCCCAGCCCCACAGTCAGCAGCTCTGGCCATTATGCCACATCAGATAATGTAGATAATGTACATGTAGATAATGTGGGAGACAAGCAAAACAGGACAGAAAAGCTTTTATAGCTAAAGGACTTTCTCTCCAAATCTAAGCTGTGACAAAAGGGAGAGATCCAGTTTGCACAGTCTACATGGATGGAATTGGTTTTAGCACTGGGTGATTTTTAATTATGCAGTTCTACTTCATATAGGATGAGGAATTTCGCCTTACACTCTTCACTGCACCCCTCGCCATGGGCACCAACGACTTCATACTCATAGGCGATTGTAACCTTTATCTCAACAACCCCACGGACTCCATCTCCACTGAATTGCTCGAAAGTCTACAGAACATTGGCCTTACCCTGCTTGTACAAAGCCCTGCCCACATCGTCGGACACATCCTGGACCTCATCTTCTCCTCAGCGACAAGTTTAAAATAAAGTCCAGGTTCCAGGCTGATGGAGCCCCCTGGAGCTCTGGGGCCCCCAGGCTCTGCATGGGCTGCGGGGACCTTTGTTATGTGTCTGCCTGGATATCCTAGTGGGTGACAAGCAGCACTCTACAAATCCACCATACAATCCATTACAGCATGCAAACCAACCGGCATTTCAGATGCAAGCACAGAGGATACAGGGAACAAACACTGACAATTCAAGGCAGAGCATTGCCAAGATTAACTCTGGCCGCAGCTCTTTCATGTTTCTAGAAATCCTTCTTGAAAGATAAGCTATCTTGAAGTTTTCCCTGGAAGGCCTGGCAGACATCCAAAGCTCTTCACTTTTATTTAGTTTTCTTTTATCTACAGAACAGAACGGAACGACTCTGTTCGTCTGCATACGTCAGCCTGGGCTAGGCTTTTACTAACAAAGTGTGTGTGTGTGTCTTAGTTATGGATGGGTTAATTAGTATAAAAAGGAAAAAAACATTTTTTTACTCATAACTTTGGTGCCATTTGACGAGGCTGCGTGAAACTACACTATTTAACTTTTTTTCATTACATGACTTTTCCATCTTAAATTAACTAAGCACTTTTGTGTCCTTTAACACATTTGATGTAAATAGGTTTCGTGTTAGTTCAGGGATTTAAAAAAACAGAAACCTACAGATATCTGTGAGAGAAAGAAACTGAAGTCTGCAGATATTCGGACACTTCAAGATTTGAAAGGTGGACATGAAATTAGATTGATTGTTCGGAAACGAACTTTGTAATGTGTGCATGTACTGCCATGACGTTTGCATACGTCATTCTAGAAGAATCGTCTTGGGGCCAGTGGCCTTTGCATGAACTCGGGGGCGGCATCATGGGGTGATCTTTCCAGCTGGCAAAATTCCTAATTCCTTTTAAAGCAAACTTGGGGCGAGTTAGCCTTAATGTATCTCTACCCTACAATTCTAACCCTAGACTTGACATTGGCCTTGAAATTGACATTGGAATTGAATGAATTGCCAATAACTTTGGCTCCACGTGACAAATCTGCATAAGACGTTTCCAAAAGAAATGAATGATAAGGAAGAACACAAAAACGGTTTCTCAAATGCTGTGCCCAAACAGTAATGGAGGGGCTGGTAGCTAGGTAACTAAAGGCCATGCCCGGTGGGAACGGGAGACCGCCTACTGGGAGCACGGTAAGGCTCAAGACCGCCTCTTTTTCCAGTATCTGCTGGGCGCGGGCCGGGTGTGTGCCCAGTGGCTTGTGGGGCACTGGGAGAAGGCGATGTGCTGGTCTAGATTCTGATGGACACTGCCAGAAGCTCTACTTATCAGCACTGGGGTGGAGTGATTACCTTCATTGCTTAGTGGAAGGTCATTCCGTGTGTCCTGTGCCTACTGGGCATGTCTAAAGGCTGTGACCAGTGGGTATTGAGCATAGGAATCTGGTGGTCTGAAGACCTGACAGTAAAGCATTAGAATAAACTTCTGTACTGCTGATCAGGGTGCCCACAGCCATAGGGTGGGACACAGGAGGGAAAAGGCAAATCATCTGTTTGCCACTGAACTAACGCTCCCATGATTATTACGCGCAGTGATCATGCTCAGGTAATTGCCCAGAAAGCCTCAAAGATGTTTTGCCCAGTTGAAAAGTGAGGATGGTTGAAGATCGAGGCAAAGGTCGGTGGTGGGATAAGGAGAGGAAGAAGTGCCTTTAACCTTGTGCTTTTGACCTCAGTGAAGTGTGTCCAGGCTACTTCATAGTTGTGTAGAACTGGTCACATGGACCACAGGCCCTCAGTCAGCTGACATGAGATCTGCATGTCATTCACCTCTAAGAGCATTAGAGGACTTCTATCCTGTTGAGGTTCATTAGGGTGGACGTACATGTTGTAAAGACGATTGAGACTGAATGGCGAGATTGTGTAAATGCACAAGGAAGGGGCTGGGGTTGGAAAGTAATGAGTATATTTTACTCTAACAATTGTTCTCTACGGCACGTTTGAGCCTTCTCGCACGATGCACATGACCACCAGGTGATGAATTCTTAATAGTGCCCTGCTTGTCCACCCTCCAACCAGTAAAATCCTGGATCCAGGATACCCCAAATGAATATTTTAAGGTAAAGTTACCTAGAGTGAACTTCAGAAGAAAACCTTTAAAAAAAAGGCCCTGATTATCAGTAAATTAATTTGCCAGGTTTTTGCTCCTAAGGAAGATGGTAATGTGAGAGGCAGAAAATCCCAAAGGTGCGACTGATAAGGAGCGAGTTCCCTTGTATGCTTCAAGAATCATGAGACAATCAGGAGTCTTTGGTAGACAACTGAACCAGATGAGTGAGAATGTAGAGTGTTTCACATTACGTTGAGAGCTATATGCAAGATGCACAGAGTTTTAGGTTGAATACATTTTTTTTTTTTACTTTTCAACCTATTTTCTCCAATGACAACCAAGAAAAGCGATCAACGACAGCCATCCCCCTCCCCGTAAAGCCCTTCTCCCTAAACAAGACATCCCCGCCCCCCAAGTGTCAATCCATGTCAACTACGCTGCATCTGCAGAAGCCATTTCACCACCTCTTTTCTCTTCGTGATGGGTCCTCAAGTTTGATTCTTTACCCATTTGGTTTGGCTGTTTTATAATAATCATTGATTTTAGAGTGTTCCAAAATGTTTAAAGCTCGTAGTGTTTTCGGGCAGGTAAGCTCCTTATTGTCCATCTGGAAGTACTGCAACAGGGGCCCCATTGTTTAGTAAAGTCTGTAATTTCCCACCCCTAGCCCCATTGGAAAGCGTTTCCATCCACTGGAGCTATCACAGCCTTTCAGTCCATCTTGCCTCTTTGGTTTTTGCACTTTGTCACTATAGCGCCAGGATTGTTTGCATTGCTCCCAACAGGAAAAGAGAGATTAGATGTGGCCTTCTACCTCCCAAAGGGTAGCATTCATAATCTGGGTGGCCCAGGAATGTAGCCTCTGGGCAACAGGTCAAATCTGATCCTGTAATCTGATGTACCGCTAACAAAGGGCCTGATTTAGAGATTGGCGGATGGGGTTACTCAGTCACATCCGCTGTATTGCGATTCCTATGGAAATCATAATATGGCAGATGGGATATCCCAGTATATCTGGATCTGTGGGCAAAACCAGAGGTTGTATATTAGCAATTCCCTCCCCTTCAGAGGCCCTCTAGCACTTAGGCAGGGCCAGTTTAAGGGGGGTTCGGCCAGTGCGGCTGGTGCGGCCACACTGGGCGCTGACCCGGAGGGGAGGCACTGATCTGGGGTGAGTGGTGCTTTGTTTAGCAATACCTTACAATTTAAAAGCACCTCAAGCAGAGTTCCATGTGCTCCAGCTGTCAGGCAACAATAAAAAGTAAGGATAACTCTTGTGATTAATGTTCCTGATAGAGAGAGAGAGATCAGAGATTTGTCTAGAGGCAGTTTTGACTCTCCATAAGTAGCGCAGAAGATTAATATGCCTACTGCAAAGGACAGATCTTTATTTTATGTGGATAGCTGAGTGGATTAGTAAAGACGGCCTTTACCCGCACTTTTACAAATTAAATGTATGTGGGAGAGGGGCTATGAAGAGATGAGGGGCACTATTGCCAGATTATAGCGCAGGAATCCAAGAAAGAGGTCATGGGGGGGTGCCAAAGAAGGTTGTCACGCACGGGGCCACCAGTGCTAAACCCCGCCATGCACTTAGGACTCTACTTATATGGGTCAGGAATAATGGAGTATAGGGCCACCTTTCCAGTATTTCAAGAGTTATCTCCCTCCCGGGTGTGTGACAGCCTCTCGGGTGAATCTTTTCCCATTGGTCTGAGTCTAGAGTGGTATGTAGTTCTCTCGACCAGGCTCTCCGAAACATGAACTTATCTGACTCCTGCTTGGTATTCAGCATATGGTAAAAGGGCACAGAGGGCAGAATATCAACACCTGGGACAGGGAGAACAAGCAATGGTGTGTACTGCTTCGCCATCAGTCCTCTGCCAGTCTATAGTAGTAGGAGCAAGGGATACATAATGGGGTGGACCGTACATAACATAAAATTATAGATGGGTAACAGTGAAAAACATTTTTCTTTCACCTCTGGGTTCTGAGTGACATCAAAGATAACTAGAGAATCGCTCCTGTTGTCTATATGATGTCACAAAGAACCTCTTGTTGAAACCATTCCTGTTAGTCACCATTACGCATCTATCATTCTATATGTTAATTTAAGCGGTCGCTCTTCATTACAAAGATTTCACTCACAATGCAAAATTAACATAGAATGCTGAGTTGTTGCGTACTGTGGTTATTGTTTCTGCCCTTGTGTAGCACACAATCTGTTATTAGTATGGCATCGCAGCACCTTTTGCAAGTCTTGGTTATGGCCAAGGCCACTGGAATTACACAATTTTACCACTGTAGATCTGTCTACGTTTGCCACACAATTCATCATCTGCTGCACGATCTTCAGATTTTAACAAAAACTATTGTTTCTAACTCAAACGGATCAAAATTTGTTAAAAACTCAGCAACACATGTTGCCGTGCAGTGGAAGGTCCTTTGTGAAGGTCGGCTGGTACCCTTTCTGTTGCTTATTGCTGTAGTTGTGTGTTAAACTGGTACTAATAACGTGGAACGTTTGTCCTACCAGTGTTAACCTGTGTAAAAATGTCAAAATAAGGAAGTGCCACTATCACAAAATGTGCTGCATTGCGCTGCATAATTTGCCTTTTCTTGCCACATAATTTAGTCAACCGTGCCGCACAGTTTGGTCCTCCCTTGCCGCATAATTCCAGTGCTCCTGGTTATGACATTCTGAAGGTCTTTGTGGTGGTGTGCGGTCAGTAATATGAGGGCATGCTTGCATTACTATATCAAGGGGTATGTAATTTTTGTTGAGTAAAAGGAAATGTGTTTTTCATCACAGTTTTCATCCATCGAAGTATGACCAGGAGGCCTGGGCAACATCTGTTGGCGCTCGTGCCACTCTATTCTGCTTGCATGGTATTAACACTGGTATCACTCTGGTGTTACTTGGCTAAACCCCTTCATCCTAGTTTCCATCCCTCTCCGTGACCCATCCTCCCTGCATCCCACAAGCAGAATAATTGCCTCCATGCTCCTCTCCCAGCACAAAAGCCAGCATTGTTGTCGTTTGGGAGGTAAAGTTTCTCTTTTAATTGAAGGCTTATGTAGTCAAACTGGGGTTTAGTGCGGGGTGTAATTGCTTCAGTAAATGTGTGCAGCACACGCTACAGCCATATGGTCTTTTACAATCGTATTACAAGAATGCCAAAGCCAGGTGAATAAATTGTATCATTACAAAAATATCTGGGGAGTGCTGATTTATTTTCCCTTAACTAAAAATGCTCATTACAACCTGTGCAATGCTTGCTCTGTACATGGATTTGCAGACTGTAGGCACCGGCACTCGTCACATTTTGAGTCCGAGCAAGAGAGAGAAAGGCAGAACAGGGGAAGGAAGGACTGAATTTGTTTCTTTCCGTAGGAAAAGGTGGAAATGGAACAAAGGAAGGATAAAAAAAACCTGCAAGAATGAGATAGGGGCCAGAAACTGTAGGGTGGAAGGAGAAAAGAGGCTTGGAGTGGAATTGAGACTGTTCAGTTTTCGTGTCTTGGTTTACAGAAATCATTGCATCCAGCAGGATTGGCAGTGGGCTTTCAAGGGAAGAAATCAGGTCCCCTGCTCTTATTGTTATTTATTTATTGTTACAAATTAAATATTGCACATATACACAGAACCTCAGGAGTGTGATAAAGAGACAGGAAGTGTAGGGTTGTGAAAGGAAAGGGTGTTAGGTGAAATCAAGTCTCAGTTGCCTGGACAAGTGATAAGTCTGGCATTGGAGAGTGCCCCTGGCAGCTCCTAGGAAAACCTTTGGGCCTCTGCACGCATTTTATTATTATTTACAACTTAAGCATTACCAGGGTCTGCAGACAGAGGCATGGATGGCACTCTCTGCAGCAAACACACCAGGATTATGTGTGATATAGAGATGGACACACAGGTGATCCTATGTGAGTGCCAAGGAGAGCTCAGTGCAAATCTGGAGAACACCTCCAACACCAGTCCAGCAGCCCCTGCACAGCAGTTATCTTTCTGCATCTTGTCTTTGCTTGAATGTTAACATGTAAATTAAATTCCAGGAGTTTTTTTGTTTGGCTTACCCTTGTTTATTACAACAAGACACAGCGTTGCAGTTAGGCCATTCCCAGCATCACATAGTTTTAAAATGGTCATTTACACCACCTGGGGTTTAAATAAATAAACAAAGAATGTAGGTGGGAATATGGTATCCAAGTCTTAGTTTATTAAAAAATATGTTAGAGATAACAGAAGTTCCCCTTGAAATGTGGTTCTGCTCATAGCAAGTCCTTTTTTCTAAAATATATAGAGAATAAGGAAGATTTTGGTGACTCATCCTGGGTGAAAACGCACCAGGAGTTCAGGCATTTCCACCTTTTCTGTATTCCACAGAACCAGACACCTACCAGTCATTCATGTAGTGCTGCGGCCTTCACATTAGCCAGTGTGGTGAACAGGCATCCCATCAGACCATATTATGCAGACCATTGCTTTCCCTGAGATACCTCCGCCGCCTGTCCACAGCCTGCAATTTACACTTGGTCCCATTAATGTGTATGGGGATAAGGATTTTCATGTGGTTTTTAAACTGGAGAATGAGGTTGCATGTTATTCCCCATTCCACCTTAAATTACTTGGAATATCCAGATGTAGGTGTGAGGATACCAGTCAGAATCAGAAATTCCAGCCTCATGGTATTCCCAGGCCTAAAGCTCGGCTGCTTGTAATGAGCCCGGATTGGTCTGCTGAAATATAAATCCCATAGGATACAATGGTATTTATACAAAGGTGGATGCGCTATCGTTATGATGGAATAATCAATCTGCTGAAATCTAAATCAGGCTCCATGTCTTTGAGAACTTAGGGCCTGATTTAGTGTTTGGTGGATGGATTCCTCCATCACAAACATGAACGATATCCCATCCGCCATATTACTATTTCCATAGGATATAATGGGATCCTAATACGGTGGACGGGATATACGTCACATTTGTGATGGAGCAACCCCATCCGCCAAACTCTAAATCAGGCTCATATTCAGGCAATTAAAGCTTCACTCAGCCTGAGAATTCGGAGGCCCTGTTTTTAAATGCCCTGGGAAAGGCCAGGCCCGCAAAGGCAAAGGAGGCTTTTTTACTCAAACTACCCCGGGTTGGAAGAAAGTCCATATAATGCATATTAATAAATGGTTAGTGCACCTTAGTTATGTGTTTCTATTAAGTGCTGCATTTCACTGTCGATAGGCAATGAGGGTATAAGTTTTTGATATTGTCTAGTATAATTATACAGGGTAATTTACCATTGTCCCAGTAGGTGTTTACAGTGCTTAATTTGTAAATAAAAACATGCCAGTGCCCAAAGCTGTCCTCTGAAACATGCGGCTGCTGCTCAGTATTTCTGAGGGCTCATAATCCTAAAGCCATCTCGGGCCTCTTTAATCCGTTTACAGCCACTCCCTGCCCCTTCAGCTTACTCTTGGAGCTTTCTGCTTTCTCCCTTTGTGACGCTGTTTCGTTTTTCTCTTCCTCCGTCTTTCCCATATGTGTCTTTTGCTCGCAGTAAATGCTTGAGGCCGGAAAAATAAGTGCCGGCCCTCAAAGATAAGTGCCGGTGCCCTGCCCCGGATATCACCAGCTCAAATTATTCACTGTGTGTTTAAGGCTTATCAGCAGGGGTTAGGTGTAATTAGTTGTGGTTGGCACTATATGTATATGAGAATGTGTGAGCATGTTTGAGCATGAACATGCAAACCTAAGGATACATTTAGGGCTGTTCCTAGAATGTGCTCCAGTATGGGTGTATCTGACTTGAAATCTAATTCTGCTGCTGCAATCTTGTCTCTTAAGAGAGTGGGTGTGTCTGGTACTTCAGCAGTGCTTGGGTCAAACTCATTTTACGAGCTTTGCTGACTCCCACAAACCTTCGTGACGAGTTACCCTCGCATGCTTTTATGGATGAATGTACTGAAGCCGTTTGTGCTTGATGTCTGGATATTAATGTACTTTGTACCACAAGTCATAAAAACAATCACACCACAAATTCAAAGAGAGGAATGTGCGGGGGACGAGTAGAAGTGGGATGTCTCTCGCCGGGGAAGGACAAGTAACATTAAAGTGTGTGTGTGTGATCAGATGAGACTTATTACCGGTACGGCTTAGTCAGAGAGACAAAATGGAAACATTCCACATCTTGAAGCATTATGTACAGTAAATGACCATTTTATTGTCACACAAGTACAAATATTCGATAATTCTTTGGATTACACACCTTCATGATCTGTATGAAACCAAGAAATTGCAGGTCTCCAAAGGACACCCTGCTTGTTTACCTCTGTATACATCTCTTTCTCTTCCTTTGGTTAAGAATATGAAGGTTGTAAGGCGTGAACACAGCTTTGTGGGACAGAGGTGGCCAACCATTCAAAAACTGGTTATGTCTGCCTTCTAGCTGATGGGTTGTGTGGGGAGAGTGGACAGAAAGAGAGAGAGAAGAGTCCCCCTGTTCTTCTGTGGTAGACGGGCTCTCACCTGTTAGCAGGAGATGTTGCCTCCTGGACTTTTAGGTACCCCCCTGTGCACCGCGGCTAAGGAAATAATGTTTGCCAACTTTCTGGACTGCCCATCCCTATCCAGTGTGCCGTTTGCAGCACCTGTTCCATCAGGAATCATCAGCCTAGAAGTCCCTGGTTTTAGAGACTTTTTGGGGGGGTTCACATGGGTGACGTATCCACTTGTCTTATATTGGCCATTCCAACATCCGGATCCATCCAGAGCAATGTCTCCTTGTGCAAGGTGGCCAGACATGATGCTCATAGCGCAAGCTAGTTCTGTATGTGGATGAGCAAGCTTCATTTTAGGTATGTTAAATATTGTTTAGCGCTCATATTTTCTATTTCCTCTTAAGGTAGTTGCCCGCTACACTTTAATTATCCTTACTCTAACCAATTCAGCAAGTAGTGATCTACTGTAGATTTAGCACCCTATTTAGAGATTGTAGGACCGGGAATCTGTCACAAACATGGCGGATATCTCATCTGCCATTTTACTTGTATAAGTGACTGTAACTAATGTGCGTGCACTGCGGCGGACGGGCCATCTGCCATGTTTGTGATGGAGCACCCTGTCCGCAAAATTCCAAATAAGGCTGTTAAGCCCCAGCTCATCTTCTTAAATTCTTGTTGTTTAGACATCCTGAAGCCTTGACAACGATGCATACATGGTCAGATTGAGCCTGCTAACCAATCAATTCTCACAACAGCTGGTCCGTATGGGCAAAACACAGCACATAGCAAATTCAACACCACACAGACACAATAAGATGTCATTGCCCAGTGATCTCAATGCAAATCGCTCCAGTGAACATAGAAGCACTGTACTTTGCTATATAATCAATTCAGAGCCGATTGATACATATAAAAGAGCCACACAAATAATTTTTTTGGTTCTTTGTTTAAACAGTGCAAAAAAACATCACATCAGACAGATTGTTGAAGCCCCAAAGAAGCCCTGAATTTAAAGCTACATCTCCATTCTGACATCACTTTTGTACTTGACCCATAAAAAACACAGGTATTCAATGTTTCAGGCCAACTCACTGCATGTCCTCTTTGTTCTAACTTTGAAAAGTAACTTACACAGTATCAATGGTGCCAGGAACTCACACGTTCAGAGTTACAGATTTCAAGTCCATGGAAATTAATCTTACTTTCTGTCTCGTGATCTACAGTGGAAATTTGACTTCATCCCAATAGGAACATTTCTGCATTGGTTAGTTGACTTTCACTTCAATCTTTTCATGTGATGTTGTGCCAGCATTTAAGACACATCTTTCTTCAATCCTTTCTTCCTGAGAAAATACATATTTCTGCTGTTTGAACTCTGGTAAATTTACGCTAAACTTGGATTCTGAATGTACCCAACAAGCACTTCTGTTTGCCATATTTGTAAAATGCGAAAAATGCAACAAATGTCTTACACAATGATGTTATAGCTGAGAATCTAAGGTACCACCTCTGTCGTGAATGCTTTTATCTTAGGAGGACAGTAAGGCGCTTGTCAAAATTTGGAAAGAGGGAGAGTTTAAAAAAATCAGCGGAGGGAATTATTTTCCCAGTTGGCTTACATTAAAGTAAGGGGGAGCGGAGTTTAGGAAGGAGAAAGACTAATTAAAGCTATTTTTGCCCTGGAAATTCGTGAATCTCCCACTTGAATCTGGTCTGACTGTTGCCACCGTATGCTGAGTGGTCGCAGAATGGAATATATTATGCAATTCTTGTGCATCTTCGACTGGCTTTGCAACTGAACCACAACACGCATAATTATTTCCTTCCCAGCACACTTTGCGACTTCAGCTTAATGTCATCAGTGCACCAAAGGTCTGAATTTTTCTATTTCAGGTGTTTGTTTACATTGTGCCACTTGTAGCTCAGGGCTACAAGGAGCAGAAAGGAAACTCAACATCTACTCAGACTCACACAAGGAAATGGGTTGCTTGATAGCCCTGTGCCATATTAACTGCTTTTTCCTTGTTTTTATTGTGGCATGTGTGCAATGTGAACACCTTAATGCTCAAACTAACTAAAACATCGAATTACAATGTGTGCAGTGCTTAATTTGTACAGGTGCTTGGAGGTCGTGGGCACCAGCACTTCTTAGACTTTAACCCAGAAGGAGAGAGAGAAAGGCAGAACAGGAGAAAGGAGGAGGATAGAAAACCGCAGGGACTGGAAAGACCCTGCAAGAGTGAGATAGGAAATGTAGGGCGGTGGGAGAAACAGGCAAACTGTGGAATCAAAACTAGGCAACGTATTGGCAACCTTGGTGTTCTGCAGCCCCGGCGGTGGGTTCCTCAGAAATACCACGTCCCTCTGCTCTTACTTATTTATTTACAAATTAAACACTGCACATATGAATGGTAGAATGTACATATGTATCAAATTATACTCTCACAAGGGAATGTATTTCTTTCTTATACACATATCCCCAGTGGCGGCAGCCACAAATCTCAAGGGGTGGGGTTGGGAGGAAAGGGACGGGGACTGCAGGAATAAAAAATAATTTAAAAAAAACTTACCTCTTCTCATCGCCACCGCCATCTACCACCTTGATCCTTTTCTGGTGTCCCAGCGTTCACTGGGACACCAGCACAGACTCCCCAGCATTCCTGGTGCAGCTTTCATGCTAAATGTAGCATGAAAGCAGCGTCAGGATTGGCCTGATCGACTTGGACTGCCGCCCAAACACAACTCTGGGGTCTGTGCAGTTTCTACAGCCCGGCTTTTCAACACAGCCGGGGGGAGAAACCTAAGTGTGCCTGTATGTTTGGCTGGCCTGAGACAGCCGGCAAAACACACATGCGCACTTAGGTGCACTCTCTCCTCCTCCCCACTGCCACCTCCTGTGGCCCAGCCTTCCCCTCCCTTCACATGATGCTGGAGGGGCCACCAGCTGAAAGTTAAAATAATAAAGAAATATTGTTTTATCTTTCAGCTCCTAGCTTAGCCAGGGGGGCGACGCTCCTTCGCCATTGCGAAGGAGCCGCCCGCATATAACGCTTCCTTATCAGCACTGGTCTTGAAGCTAAAAAGCATCCATGAAATGCTTTATCTGAACAAACACATATTGCACCGAAATAGTCTTTCTTCCTTATGTTTTTTGGGGCAGAGGGGATTGTGCCACCAACAACTCACTTTATAAAATGGAACAAAAATATTTCTTTTATAGCACAATCTTCCAAATGCATTGGCTAAAAATCTATAGGTTTTAGATGGACTTAAGAAGAGAAACTCATGAAATAGTCCATTAATTCACATCCTTACCATATCAGAGCGAGTTGTGTTCCCCTACAGCCACAAATCATGTATGAGCCTATAAGAAATGTGTTAGTTGTCTTTGGGCTAACTCCATCCTCACTCGAAGCAGCAACATGTCCCAGAGCTTACTAGGGTTAACCCGTGTTCCCTGCAGTCAAGCAAGGACAGTAGGGAATACAGGGTATCCCCAGTTCTATATATGATAAATGTATATCCTCATTTCCCCAAATTTCTCAGTTGCATATATTATATATATGTGTATTTATGTATCAAATAGAAGGTGAATTTATTGTAAGCAAAGTCTTGATTGAACAGAAACTACTGTATTAAACAAACCGTTTGTTGAAAGGGTAGTCCAAGAAAGTGCTAATCCTTAGTGTTCTCATCACACAGTAAGTAATATGTTGGGGCACGTGAAATTTCCTACAAGGCACTTAGGGCCATATGTACAAACTTTTTTTCCCATAGACACAGAATGGGGAAAACCCTTTGCTACATCTGGCCCTTATTTGTCTATTACTCAAAAGGTAGTCCAACCAGATAGATCTGGGCTAAAATCACCACTGTCGGATACTGACTTCTGACTCCAATAATAAAGCAGTTGCCTATTTGCATAGCTGCATCTAATTTTTTATCTCCTACTATATACATCATTCCCCCAGCATTTTGCATTCTTGGAATCTGCATCTTTCTCTTGGACCACTGATTAAACATTTCAGCGACTCAGCAAATCCTATCCGATGACCCTTCTTGTGGGCCATAGGAGTCTACAGCTAGAGTTCCGATGAATTGGGAGTCCTGAAACATGTGCTTCAGACTAACAAAACCAGGTGCACATTCCTTCACTTGATCCATCTAGTTGTAATGACTAGATTTTGGGTCCATTCCAGCTAGTGACACATCAAAGAAAAGGATATTAAATCCACCGTCTGAGCTCAGCCAGTGTTCTTTTTCTGAACTGATCAAGAGCGGATGTTTACCCAGAAGAAGCCTTATCCTCTCTCAGTCGGGCTTTGTATTCTTGTTTCAAGCAGTTGTTGTTGTTCTGTCTGAATGTGGATATCTCTGCAATATTGTCCATCTTAGAGAATAATGATCCTTGTGGGCTCTCTGACAGGGATTTACTTATCAGTGCTCAGGGAGAAGGATGGAGGCCATTTTGTCAGACACAAGTGGTGAAAGAGGGGGCGGGAGACAGAGAGAGAGAGCGACTCTACCAGACCGTATATTTGAGAACAGTGTAGCTTCACGAATTGGTCTGAGAGGAGAGCCTATTTATTTAGTTTGTTTCTAAAGCATTGCTTTAATATCTTTAGCTATTTAATGGTGCTTAAGAGCTTGTTCATGATATTTAGGTCCCCATCATTGCAACTTTTGTTTGGTGCTACAAAAAATTTCAATGCCATTCAGCATTGCAAAAAATTGGAAAAGCTAGTAGATCACAACTGTGAGACCTATTGCCTTTGCTAATCCTTGTTTTTAAAAAACGTGCATGGCTTCTGTTTTGTATACCTAATAAAGACACATAGTACCACTCCAGGAAAGCCCATAGTTCATTAGAGGAAGACTTTCTGCTGATCCAACCCTTCCTCAGCAAAGTGCAAGTCGAGAGGTGGCAGGAAAGTCTCAGGCTACTGAATATCGGGCCTATACATGGCTGAAATTAGCACTCCTTTCTGGCTTAGAGCAGATAGCTTTTCTGCTAAATGGTTTATAAGGATGGTCTGTGATATTTTTGATTTAGTATCAAGACACAGTTAAATCTGGTGTGTTGGTTAGTGTCATGTTAACTACAAAATAAAAAACTACCCTTGCCCAAAATGCTTCATGGGTTTTAAGATGAATCAGCAAAAGACACACAATAAAGAGCAGCACAGAAAAAAGGAAGACCTCTGAAACTCTGGGATCAATTCAGGGTTCAAAATATGGATAGAAGCTCAGAGGGAGGCAGGGTCCAAATTGGATATGGAATATTGAAATTGGTCTGTCGCTGGTGGGGACAAAGATTTATTGTGGAGAGCATATGTTCAATCTAGTAAGCCTTTATGGAACTGCTTAACAAAAAAATCCAAGTTTTACATTGTGAATTATTTGACAAATACAATAGGAAGGTTTTTAATACTGTGAACTCCCACAATGCACCAGGAAGAGGCTTTACATATTGACCTATTTGATAAATACAGTACAAACGGGTTTTACATGACCAACTCTCTGGCAAAAGAAGATAAAAGGCTGTAGTACATATTTCCCTTCTTAGGAGCAGCTGTGGTAAATGTTTAATGTCTCCTATAGGAGAGTTCAATGTGCCTGTATTGTTTGGTGCAAAAACAAAAAGGGGGTGGATGGAATGCTTGAATTAATCCCAGCCACTGGCAATCTCTCGGGTAGCATCCCATTCCATCATTTTTCACCCACCATGCCTCCTCAGTTTGGACCTAGCCATAAGCAAATATATCCTGACCTTGCTCCTTGTGGAAATAATCCAGCCCGAACAGCCAGGCAAGGTCCTCTCTGAACCAGAACACAAGCAACCTAAAAGTGCTTTAATTATTCTCAGCCACTGGCAATTGCTTGGGCTGCATCCCAAGCTATCATTTTTTGCCCACCATGCAATTTCAGTTTTGACCTAGCCTCATGCAAATCAATCTTGACCCTGCTCCTTGTGGGAACAGTCCAGCAGGAACTGCCAGGCCAGGTCCTCCTTGAACTGGAACACAAGCAACCCAGGACAAGCTTGCCCTAGTTAGGACTCTTCAGCCAGGTATAGCTTGGCTCCAGTGGCACAGTGAGCCCGGCACCCACATCTGGACATACCCGGCTCACTTAGGGCATCAAATGCAAAAACATCAAGGTGATGGATGGAATACTTGAATTAATCTCAGCCACTGGCAATTGCTTGGGCCGCATCCCAATCCATCACTTTTCTCCCACCAACCCATCTCATTTTGGACCTAGCCATATGCAAATCAATCTTGATCCTGCTCCTCATGGGAACAGTCCAGCCCGAACTATCAGGCAAGGTTCTCCCTGAACTGGAACACAAGCAAACTAGGACTAGTTTTGCTTTAGTTAGGGCTCTTCAGCCAGGTATAGCTTGGCTTCAGTGGCACTGTGAGCCTGGGACCTACATCTGGGCATACCAGGCCCACTTAGGGTGCCAAGTGCAAAAAGAACAAGGTAATAGATGGAATGTTTGAATTAATCTCAGCCACTGGCAAAATCACTGGACATTGATTTTTTAAAAAATATTGTGCACTTAGGGCAGGCTCTTTAACATTTAACCCATTTGATTTGTTCTTTTGACTTTACTTTTTTTCTACTATTCTGTTGATAATTTATTATACAACAAAGTGGTAGTAACAATAACTTTCTCTTTAAACTTCATGAATTTCTTGTGTTAGCCACATGGTTTATGACCAGTGACCTTTTAAAGTTTAGTTATTGATCCCAGGAAACCATCTTGACCTGGACCTCTGTTGAGTAGTCACTGGTTCATGGCCCATTTCCTGCCCCTTCTACTGACACCCAAAATGTTGGCATTACGTTCAGTGCTGATCCTAGCTTCTGCCCACATATGAACAAGATCTCTGGTATGGGTTACTGCCTTTTGGTGAGCTTAAAGTAAATTACTTACTGCCTCTTAGTTAAAGGGAGATGGTTTGTGGTCCTGGCAGACATCTCATCCTGCTTGGAATTTCGGAATGCAGCCTTGCTTGCCTGTATTATAAGTCGCATTCAGATTCTGTAAAAAGCAGTGAGCTTTTGTTACCTAACTTACTTAAGCGTGCATCTGTTAAACTTGAGTTGTAGTTCCACCACATGTTACCAGTGAAGACATAGATCTCTTTTAAGACACTTTGCATGGTGGACCAGGCACTTGCTGGCATTGGCCTTTAGTAGCTCAGTTCTTCACTTCTGTCATGTGTGCCCTCTCACATGCTACTATCTTCTTCTCATGCACTCTTGAGTGTGCTAATATTCTATCATACAAGAACAGGCAGACATGCCTTCTTGGTTCTCACTCATGCTCCCATTTCCCCCAAGATAGAAGACTCTGGGCCACATTTAGAATTTCTGTATTTTCACTGGAGCTGCTGTGGTAGAGGTTCCTGTGAACGCAAAGAGATCACTCTGGGCAGCCGGTGATCTCTAGTTATGGTGAGCGGTAGTTTGTGAGGGCGGTGGATTTTGGGTGGTCCTCCAATTTTCAGATGTTGCCCTCAGCCCCTGTGAGTGTCAGGTGAGCGGTGTGCCTCTGAGTGCATGGCGCTGCATGTTAAAGCCAGACCTAGTGGCATTGCCAATGCTTGCTCGTTTTCTTTCAATTAATATTCAGAAGCAAGGGAAATAACACCAACATTTGCATGTAATAAAGTTTTATAAGTGAATTCTGATGTAATTGCCTGCACAGCTTCAGCACAAAGCTGGAGCACTTAATGCCTACCTGACTATAGGGGACATAGGGGGAAACTATAGGTAAGTTACATCTAATGAAGGATGTTCATTTATACCCTAGGGCCATTCAGCCCTGGAAGCAGTGAGGAGATTAGTACAGAATTTCCTTGAGGCACATATATGATTTGCTGCTGCAGAGAAAAAAATGGCTTCTAACTAATATGCCAGACCGTAAAACATTAGAATATTTAAAGTGCTTCTCTTCTAAACTATCTATAAAACTTTTGATGTGTTGCTAAATAATTTTAAATATGTGCTTACTTTAAAATGAAGAATTTGGGCCCATTTTACAAACATGCCACAATTGGTATGACAACTTCCCCATCCACTCCCTGGGAGAGCTGAGCACACTCCCTTCGACTCTGTTATTTGTAAAAGAGAAAGGTCAAAAGGGGAACCTAGTGAAGACAAAAGAGGGGACAGTAAGGAAACGAAACGTTAATTCTGGAACAAGGCAGAGAGAGAAACGAGAGAGAGAGAGAAGCCAAGCAATGACATAGCCAATAGAGCTGGCATGAGATTATAGCATTTTGGCCTTGTGAATGCTTTTTTGTCAAGCCTTTTGTTAAACTTTATTGCTGGAGGATCTGCCTGCCCCTCACCAATAAAAGGAAACATTGCTAAAAGCAAACATAATTTTTTGACCTCATACAGTTCACATTGCCAGAGTAGGGCCTGGCACTGGAGTAACTACTCTGTGTGCAGATGTGCGCATGGTGAAAGCGTAGAATGATGTCACTCACGGCGAAGTTAGCCCATGACTGAAGGGATTTACTGACCCATGCTATATGCTGTAATGAGTGGAAGAGAAATTAGAATGATGCTACACCACACCAATAGATGAAGACAGAAGGCTGGAAGGCTCCTGTAATTAGGTAATGTAATTTTAACATATTTATTTATTATTTATATTTATAATTTTATTAAAATTAGAAGGCCCTGGCTATCACCAGACATAAGCAGGCTTTGAAAAAACTAATAGATCTTACCTTTGGGACCTACTGGCTTTGCCAATGCTTTTTGGTGATGCTGAAGCGCATTGGTGAAGCTAAGCTTTTTGGTGATGCCGTTTAGTATCTGCAAAACAAAAATGGTGCAAAGACGTGGTCACTGTTTGAGGATGTGTAGTATCATTCTGTAGCTTGCACATGTGCATGCCTACAGAATGTCCTGGGTGACATTTTCTCTTGCTGTATTTATTATGGAGGACACCACTTATATTCCTAATTTTTTTTTTTAATGTAAATGAGTGTGGCCCTCGATGAGGAGATCAACATGAGGGGTGGAAGGGAAGCACATGAGTGAAGCAATGGGCAAGAGAAGAAGATCATGGGTAGGGGACTCAACACAGTGGGTTGGGGAGGATAAGCATCAGATGAGAGCGTAATATGTAGCAGGTGCGGAATACGTGCACGTGTGAGAGAGACAACACGAAGCATGGAAGGGGAAGAGAAGCTTACTAAGGAGATAGCTGGAAAACACATGTGTGCCCGTGGGGTTCTTAAGAATTTCTTAGTGCTTAAGACAAAAGAAAAAGTAGTTCCATAAATGTGAGCAGTGGAAGGGCACAAGTAAATTGGTTTGCTCTAGGAGCGGGACAGACACAGATATTATTATAAGATACAGAAGGGAATAAATTTGCCTCAGAAATAATAACACCAAAAACTGGTGTTAAGTTTCTCAGTCATGGAAAAATGAAATGCAGAGTCTGCTTTGCTGGGATTATAATCTGTCATTTACAGATCTCCCTGAAAGTACCAAACTTGCTGAGCTACCTGAGATACTACTTGTGCACTGAACTGTAAATTAACCATGTTGGGGGATAAAAGAGGGCTACCATTTTTTAGGTCAATTCATGAGAACATTTTTGAAAGTTGGAAATCTGAATCTTGAAGATTATTTCCTATGTTCCTAGGTTTGGAGAAGATGTCCAATTTTATTGGATTCCAGTAAAAAAAAGGCGTTGATTTCCCTGCGAATTCTTACTACATCACAAAAATCACAATTTTAGTTGGGAATAATATGTAGGAATCAATATTTCCACACATATTGCTGCACATTTTCCCTATCTTTAAGCAGTTGAAATCTTTCAAAACATTGCAATTTATAATTCCAAGGGGCCTGGTAACTTCTGTAATCCAAGACCAGAGGAAATAATGGGTCATTCTTAGGGGGGCCTTTTAGGGCCTTCATGATAACTAGCACAATCACCCCAGAAATTCCTTTCCTTCATGCTTCCCTGCGTGACAGTAAGTCTGTTTATTAAGAAAAGTTCAATGAGATTCTTTATCTATGCGTGGATTTTCTCTTTTTTTTTTTTTTACTGTTTTTTTTTTTTTTTTACTTGAAACATTCTCTTCAGGTCCACCACCCACAAAATATTTCTACAAGGCTCACAGTACAGTTGCACATCCAACATGCAGAAGGTTATCCTCACAACCCGGTACACAGAAGTGGCTTAGAGATGGCCATGTGGGGAAGTTAGAGGGCCTTCGCGAGACGATAATGTATGTCGACTCCACCATTCGCAGATTCATCAGAATTCGGAAGAGCACTTGGGGAAAGGCAGTGGAATTGAGTGGGCTATCTTTCTTGTCCGTCGATTTCTAAATAAGAAATCCATCTTTCCCCTACCTTCTTAAACTTCTCTGTGCAAACCCTGACTGTGTGTACCATCTGTTCAGCCTCCATGAATTGGGCCATATCTGTGATCCCCATGTGTTTGATGGGTGTCAAGGAGCCCCCCATCTCCTCGCAACATTCCTTCTTGCCAGTGCCAACCCCAGGGAACAAAATAGGAGTATCTTGCAGGTCAGATCCACCTCGCCTGGGATGCCCAGAATTGTGAATTGGGGAATCGGTACCTCCTGGACACTCGATAGTACCTCAGTTACCACCCACAAGTAGTCCTGTATTCAAGGAAAAGCTCACAATGTATGGAGAAAGCCTCATCCATATTCCCCCACCTCAAGCAATTGAGTGTAGGAATCATCCCCATCTTAAATAAGTGACTACGATCGTAAAACACCCTATGGAGAATTTTTAACTGAATAAGCCGGAAGCTCTTTTTTATTGCAATCTCCCGAGAATGCGTCAGGGCTCCCTACCAGTCCATGTCCTCCAGACATCCCGACTCGAGCTCCCAGAGGGCCTTCAGATGTATCTAATCATCAGATCTGTTACAATATGTGAAAGAAACCACTTGGTCCTGCAAATACAAATTCTCTTATGTGCACACCTAAGACCACTTTTTTTAATTTGGCCCTGAGTAAGAAATTCATGGGCCTTAAATGTGAAGTGGATTTTTTTAATTGAAAACCAATGTTAGTCATGGAAAGACTGTAAATTGGGTAAATCTATCCATCCAGAAAGGATAGGTGGGAAGAGGCCAATATTACACACTCAGGGCCTCATTACGAGCTGTGCAGTTTGGCTGAAGCCCATCTGCCACAACGCCGCCATTCCCCCCAGTCCTGTCAGAGCGCAGCAGCCTTCATTGAGTTCCTCTGGGCCGGCAGCAGGTCTAAGACCACCGACTGTGTTAGGAGGCAGCAAACTGCCAGTCTTTTTGCAGCGGTCCCCCCACCACGAAAACCCTGGTAGTAACGCACCCGGTGACAGGAATACACATTTTTGTCACCGGCACACGCACCCCCACACATCCACACAATTGCAGAGGCCCCCCACCCATCCACACACTTGCAAACACCCCCCACCCAACCGCACCCATCAATAAAAACACCCCCCAGACCGCACGCATACAAACAACCCCACTTGCTCTCACACTGACATACACCCATCCCAATTACACTCACACATATGCACCCCCGCCGCATTCATTCACACCCTCACCCCTCCACGCATGCATTAATTCACACACTCCCCCCTCCGTAGTCATTCACACACTCCCCCCTCCGCATATGCATACATGCACACATACACACACATGCTCGCACACATACATGCACACATCACACACATGCACCTTCCACACCTCTCAGACCCCCCCTTTTTGGTCGCTCCACTTACTTGTCTGGGCGAGGTGGTTGACTGGGAGGGGATGGGTGTTGGCGTTACCACGGCCAGCACTGCATTGCCGTGCAGGAACTGCTGTGCTGTATTACGTCTCATAACACGGCGGGTGGAACCGCCTCTTACCTGCCATCAGTCAGGCCGACTGTGTCGGATTTCTGCCCCTAAATGGGCGGAGATCCTTGGGTGACTCCAAATACAGTGGCGTTTGGGAGCTCCTGACGACTGCGGTCTTTCACAAAAAACACCAAAGTTGTAATGAAGGCCTCAGTATTAAGGATGAAGATCCTTCTGCTTAAAAATCAATACACATTGACATAACTTTTCCTGTAAAAAGCTCTAATGGTAATTAAAGGTTTATGACCACTGCAAATGGCCCCGTTTTAAACTTTCAATATGACAACTAAATGTAATAAGGTAAAATGGTTGGAGGATAATATTCACTCAGTCTGCTGGACTCATTCCTATAACACGTTTGAGGTCATGACACTTTGCGTTCCGCCGTTTCAGGTTGCCCAACGTCATTCTATGTGGATATATCTTAGGTGGATTCACTGAAAATCTGGCACAGATCTGGTCTTTCTGGACGAAACATGAGAGCCCTTGGTATAGAATATTCCCTTGTAGAGTAATTCAACCCATCCTGAGTTGTGAGCAGTTGGACCTAGTTCTTAAGCACATTCAGTGTCATCGAGCATCCTTCAACAAGAAACTTCCCAATCCCTCCTTTTCTCATACTTCCTTCATACTTAAGAAACATCAGTGTATATAGTCATCTTCCAGGTATTATAGCATCTTTCCTCACTTATTTTAAACCTTCATCATCTGTGCATGTTATTAAGTCAATTCTTAAGTGTCCTGCACGCTGTGACGCAACTGCTTCGTCTCCGCAGTATGCTGATGACCTTAGTAAGCTCAACAAGATTGTAGAAGGGTTGTTCAAAGTCGAGTTTCACCAATTTTGTGACAGGTTTTGTTAAAAACTTCGGAAGGTTAAACAGTTGGTAAAGTGGTAAAAAATGGTGTGTCTAATGTCCTTTACATTTTAGTTTTCTAGAGACAAAAGAACTTGCAAAAGTTCCTTTCACCAAGAGACAATTCATGCACAAAAAACAGGTTTCTGTGGAAGCCCCTTCTCCCGTCCCCCAAAAAATGTATTTTGCAGGACATTTACCCAATAAGCCTAGTTTTGCAAAGGTGCCAAGACGCACAATTTCCTGGAGATGCAAAGATTGTCACATTTGCAAAACTTCACAAGAGGGATTATTTTTTAGTACGACCCAAGATGTAGACTTATTGTATTGTAATCTGTTTGTATCTTTGAATATAGTAAGGAAACTACCCAAAATATATTAATGTTCATTTTTGTCGACAAAAACATAGAATACACCTTTTAGTTTAAGATACAGATTGAAGATGTGCATGTCAACACAGGTCTTTTACCATGTACTGAATTTTTGCAATAGACAGGTTGTTGGGGTGCCATGGTGATAATAAGCTACTGTAGCTGCCTTTACCATAAACAATGTATGGAACTGTGCAACAGGTATTGTATGCTGGTGTGTCCATTCAAGCGCAAAGATGGCTGGATGGTCATCAAGATGGCCAGGATGGCTACATAAGATACCCGTATATACAATGACCAGGGGCTTAGCTATCACTAGTGCAGTGACATCAGACTACTGCAGTGTGAGGAGGACATGGCACTCTAATCAAGTCATTTACACACAAGGGAGACTACATTAGGGTCCATGGAACTCTTGGTATGCCTCTAACTATGCATGTAAATTGACCTCATTTACATACCCACTGGTTAGCCAGAAAATCTAGTGTGGATGTGGCCCTCTTGGACTTACGTTGGACATCCGTGGTATGCAGATTTACTTACTGAAATCTTTAACAAGAATAGAGTAAATAATTGAGAAGGAACCTAGAAGCACAGTCAGCTGAAGTTGCTCTGAGCAGGCGTTAAAAGTGCCAAAAAAAAGATGCAAAGAAATCTGTTAGATTTCTTTGCGCTATTTCACCCCCCCTCTCCCCCCCCCACACACACACCCCTTTTGCATATATTATGCCTGGCGGAGGCATAATGTAGCACAAATGGTTACAAAGTGTTGCAATGCATTGTATTGCGCCACTTTGTAAATATGGTGCAGCGACTTTGGCCTCGTTGGGCCACACTAGCGTAAAAAAAAAAACGCAAATGTGGCACTAGGAGGCGCTAGGGGCTCTTAAATATGACTCTCAGAATCCTATGTCGCCTTTAGCAACACAGATGAAGGTTCCGAGTTAAGGCCGCTGGATTCTGGAGGTGGACAGGACAGATGCTTCCTTGGCAACGGGAGGACGGATCCGAATCTTAAAACTTTGGTTTACAACTTTCCTAGAGTGATGTATACATAATGTCAACGTTAAATAACTTTATCCCCCCTATGAACCCACATCCTGAGGCCTGTTGACTGTCCAGATTACACTCCGCACAGCTGTCCCTCCTCTTGCGTTTCAAACATTAATTAATCAGCAAACATCTGCGTTTCGTTTAAACATGTCATCTCGAGGATTCGGTGTACACGCTAATACCTTCTGTGGGCGTCCCCTTCTTCCACAGCCGTGATCTTAGCATCAGCAAATCAAAATTCAGCCCAGAGTAATTCAACCCATCCTGAGTTGTGAGCAGTTGGACCTAGGTCTTAAGCACATTCAGTGTCATCGAGCATCCTTCAACAAGAAACTTCCCAATCCCTCCTTTTCTCATACTTCCTTCATACTTAAGAAACATCGGTGTATATAGTCATCTTCCAGGTATTATAGCATCTTTCCTCACTTATTTTAAACCTTCATCATCTGTGCATGTTATTAAGTCAATTCTTAAGTGTCCTGCACGCTGTGACGCAACTGCATCCTCTCCGCAGTATGCTGATGACCTCAGCAAGCTCAACAAGATTGTAGAAGGGTTGTTCAAAGTAAAGTTTCACCAATTTTGTGACCGGTTTTGTTAAAAACTTTGGAAGGTTAAACAGTTGGCAAAGCTGTAAAAAATGGTGTGTCTAATATCCTTTACATTTTAGTTCTCCAGAGACAAAAGAACTTGCAAACGTTCCTTTCACCAAGAGACAATTCATGCACAAAAAAAGGTTTCGGTGGGAGCCCCCTTCTCCCGTGCCCCCAAAAATGTCCACCACAGAAAACAAATTAGGCGGTACCCTTCCTGTGCACCCCCAGACATATAACTAAACCAAGGTAGCCTTCTAGTGCTCTCCAAACAAAACACATATATAGACTTCCAGCGCTTTCCCACAACAAAAATACAAAATAAATTAATATACAGCCTTCCAGTGACGCAAAAAACATGTAAACCCCTCGTGGTCCCCCAAAAACAAAATCAATATGCCCCCCATACACCAAAAACAATATACAGCCTTCAGCCGTCTCGGAAAAGAGTGATACTTTCCAGTGTTCCAAAATAAAAATAAATTGACTTGACAAGATGCATTCTTCCAGAGCCCCAAGAAAAACAAATTAAGCGGCAGCCTCCCGATGGTCCAAGATTTGAATGTAGAGTGTACTCTATTTTGTTTTAACAGATGTATGGAATATTCACCACAAAGAACAATTGATTTGCACTGGGAAAATATGTTGTACTAGATGCATAAATCGCAATTGGTCACTTCACAAAACGTATTGCGCAGAGTGGTAGTGTCCTAGGAGATAAACTGTTTAGGGGGCGACGAATTTAATAATTAAAATGAATTCCACTGAAAAGTGAAATTGACTGTATAAATTTCAAGAACACAAACGCTCATTGGCGGAAGCATCTTTGTAATAAGATGTAACTGCTGCCCCAATTACATCCTTTGAGCAATAAAGCGCTTGCACATAGCGCTGTTCGAAGATCCTAGCTCCTTGTGTCACATTACCAGATTCACACTTTGGCGTAAAAAGAATATGTATCCCTCAGTGTGACTGTTCTGCAAGTTGCACTGGAAAACACCCCGTCTTCAGCTTAAAATAGAAACTTCTAGTCCCGGGAAGAAGATGAGCCTCTTACTATGGAACTGAGGAACCAGTTCGAGTCTCGGCGCTGGCTCAGCATCCTGTGATTTTGGGCAAATCACTCAGTCTCCTTGTGATTTAAAAAAATAAATAAATCTGACCTTGTGTAATATAATCTGGTGCTCATATAAAGTGCTTTGATGACTCTGCACATTTTTATATATAAATGCATGTCTAACAGACAGTATGTATCACGTTTCTTTCACATGCGTTCATCAGAGAACATACCTCACTAAAGTCACTATAATGCCATACAGCCATGTATAACTAGGATTTGTGGGTAATATACACATATCGATATATTCTCTCTCTCTCCCCGCATGCCTAGCTTTTCAACCAACGTCCATCATGCTTTTCGGTCCTATGTGAGCGCTTGTTAGCAGTAGTAATTAGTAATGGTTATTACACACGGTACGTGCGCCCACTGTATGTGCGCAGTGGAGAGAGGCCAAGGATTGTATGGGCATGTCATCTGAACACTACTATGGTCCATTTACTAATACTGCCTTCAGTTACAACTCCATGGCTCGCATCGTGCCCACTGCCCATTATGAAAACTCTTCCACGCTCAGAACTCACTCTCCAAAATGCGTCTAAGCTAGCATGTACCGTGTAAGCATTGGAAACCCAACAGATCTGCCTTTTAGACCTGAGAACCTTTGGTTCGATCAATACTTAATAAAGCCAGTCCCAATACAAAATTGCTCTAAAGCAACTAGAGGGAACAAATGTTAACAAATTCAAAGTTTTTATTTACATAAATATGAATACATTCCTTAACATATTGCTAAAACAATTGGAAAAGCAAAAAAGTCCCGAAGACAAGACCTATTTGGATTGGCCAATGCTTGTTTATCATCGAGTGCCCCGGGAGTTCTAGGATTACCTTGTTACCATGTTCTGGTCTTGCCTACAGACATCTTAAGCTGCCGATTATGTAAACCCATTGTCTAAAATACAATACATAGAGTTGGTGTTGATTCAACCCCTTGCTCATGAGTGAATAGCCGTTTTGTAAGTCTCATTTCTCTGTTGTTTATTTGGAGGTTGGAATCGGATGTTCCTATTTGGCTGAGTGCACTGTCCAAACGGTGGTGTGGGATAGGATGCTCCTATTTATGACAGAGTGCATTGGCCGGCTAGAGGAGTGGACTATGATGCTCTTATTTGTGGCAGAGTGCATTGCACAGCCAGGGGAATGGAATTTGATGCATCTGTTTGTGGAAGAGTGCATGTACCAGCTGGGAGAATGGAATAGGATGCTCCTATTTGTGGAAGATTTGCATTGGCCAGCCAGTTGAATGCAATATGATGCTCCTGTTGGTGAAAGAGTGCATTGACCAGCCAGTGGAATGGAACAGAATACTCCTATTTGTGGCAGAGTGCATTGGCTACCCAGTGGAATGGAATAGGATGCTCCTACTAGTCACAGAGTGCATTGGGCAGCCAGAGGAATGGAATAACATGCTCCTATGTGTGACAGAGTGCATTGACCAGCCACAGGAATGGAAATTTGGATGCTGCATTTTTAGTGGCAGAGTGCATTGGCCAGCCAGGAGAATGGAACAGGATTCTCTTATTTGTGGCAGAGTGCATTGGGCAGCCAGGGGAATGGAATAGGATGTTCCTATTTCTCACAGAGCGTATTGGGCAGCACGGAGAACGGAATAGGTTGGTCATATTTGTGGCAGAGTGCACTGAACAGCCTGGGCAATGGAATAGGATTCTCTTATTTTTGGCAGACTGCATTGACCAGCCTGGGGAATGGAATAGGATGCTTCTATTTGTGGCAGACTTCATTGACCAGCCTGGGGAATGGAACAGGATTCTCTTATTTTTGGCAGACTGCATTGACCAGCCTGGGGAATGGAACAGGATGCTCCTATTTGTGGCAGACTGCATTGACCAGCCAGGGAATGGAATAGGATTCTCCTTTTTGTGGCACAGTCCATTGGTCAGCCAGAGGAATGGAATAGGATGCTTCTATTTGTGGCAGACTGCATTGACCAGCCTGGGGAATGGAATAGGATTCTATTTGTGGCAGAGTGCGTTGGTCAGGCAGAGGAACGGAATAGGATGATTGTTTTGCGACAGACTGCATCAAATAGCCAGGGGAATGGAATAGGATTCTCCTATTTGTGGCAGACTGCATTGATGAGCCTGGGGAACGGAATAGGATGTTCCTATTTGTGGCAGACTGCATTGATGAGCCTGGGGAACGGAATAGGATGTTCCTATTTGTGGCAGACTGCATTGACCAGCCTGGGGAATGGAATAGGATTCTATTTGTGGCAGAGTGCGTTGGTCAGGCAGGGGAACGGAATAGGATGATTGTTTTGCGACAGACTGCATCGAATAGCCAGGGGAATGGAATAGGATTCTCCTACTTGTGGCAGACTGCATTGACCAGCCTGGGGAATGGAATAGGATTCTATTTGTGGCAGAGTGCGTTGGTCAGGCATCCTATAGGATGATTGTTTTGCGACAGACTGCATCAAATAGCCAGGGGAATGGAATAGGATTCTCCTATTTGTGGCAGACTGCATTGATGAGCCTGGGGAACGGAATAGGATGTTCCTATTTGTGGCAGACTGCATTGATGAGCCTGGGGAACGGAATAGGATGCTCCTATTTGTGGCAGACTGCATTGATGAGCCTGTGGAACGGAATAGGATGTTCCTATTTGTGGCAGACTGCATTGACCAGCCTGGGGAATGGAATAGGATTCTATTTGTGGCAGAGTGCGTTGGTCAGGCAGGGGAACGGAATAGGATGATTGTTTTGCGACAGACTGCATCGAATAGCCAGGGGAATGGAATAGGATTCTCCTACTTGTGGCAGACTGCATTGACCAGCCTGGGGAATGGAATAGGATGCTCCTATTTGTGGCAGACTGCATTGATGAGCCTGGGGAACGGAATAGGATGTTCCTATTTGTGGCAGACTGCATTGACCAGCCTGGGGAATGGAATAGGATGCTCCTATTTGTGGCAGACTGCATTGATGAGCCTGGGGAACGGAATAGGATGCTCCTATTTGTGGCAGACTGCATTGATGAGCCTGGGGAACGGAATAGGATGTTCCTATTTGTGGCAGACTGCATTGACCAGCCTGGGGAATGGAATAGGATTCTATTTGTGGCAGAGTGCGTTTGTCAGCCTGGGGAATGGAATAGGATGCTCGTATTTGTGACGAAGTGCATTGACCAGGCAGGGGAATGGAATAGGATGCTCCCATTTGTGGCAGAGTGCGTTTGCCAGCCAGGGAAATGAAATAGGTTGCTCCTCTTTGTGAAAACAGTGCATTGGGCAGTCGGGGGAATGGAATGTGATGCCCCCTCCTCCTTGAGGCACGTGATCTCAGAAAGCCAGAGAAAGTGGATGGAAAGAAATTGTATAACACCAACATTAAATATCCGATCCTGCGCTCTACGATCTCCATTGCCCTTCCCACTACCTCGCCTTCGCAGACACCCATTTTGTTAGAAAAGACAACATCTTTGTCTAGCAGCTGAAGAGAGAGAGACTCAATTTAATTTGTCTTGTGGGTACATAAAAGGGCCTGCTGGTTCACTCCTGGTTTGCTTATCGTTATATGAATGCTGCGCAGCATCTCCTGGTTTAATGCTGGTTTGGAAACCTATCTCAAGGGCTGCTTTAGCTCTCAAATTAAAATCCGTGTAATTTTCTGCAGCCACTGTTCAGTGAGGCTGGCTTTGCTTTAAGAATTTTTGAGAGCTAATTGAAAGCATACGGTGCATCGCCACATTCCTGGCTTAGAAGCGCCGTCTCTTCTTCCTGGAGTCGGAGACCGCTTTGGAACTGGGCCTTTGGAGCAGCGCAGCGTCTACAGACTCTGCCGTGGACCAAAAGTAAGTCAACGTGAAATATGATGGCGTTCTGAGCGCAAAGTAAGCTGATGATGTAAATCCTCCTTTTAGCCTTGTAGTCCTCCTTTTATCCCCATCAAGAGACTCCCTTGCCATCTTACAAGCAGGACACATTGTTGTTGATTCAGTGGAGCCTCAATGAAATCATCAAGAAAAGCCCAGCTGTCCAGGGCAACAAACTTTGTGGACAAGCCATGTGCTTTATGAATGAATGAATGAATGCCGCTTATAGAGCACACAGATACCAAGGGCCCTTCTGGTGCAAAATACAAAAATGAAAAGATGGAAAAGGACCAGCTCCTATGGTGACCTACTACCTTCCTGAACTTACGGGGACCTGTTCCAGTCTTGGACTTTTTCTGATGGCCTGATGCATTCTTGGTGGTGTAGTCTTGTTTTGCTTCCATTTAACAAATTAAAGTAGCGCACCTGAAATCAATATAGGTTCAGGACTGAAAACATTGTCCCTAATGACCCGGAGGGAAGTTGTGAGCAGGGAAAAACGAGGAAGAGTGTAATATTTATGAAGGCCATTAGTGACAAAAAATATCTATGAAGAAAGAAGGTGTGGGCAGCTGAGATGGCGCAGTGGTATGTGCACCCTGATGTGGCAGAGGAGCGTTGCCCTCCTGCTAGAAGCAGCAGCTGCAAACCTTTAACAATAATACAATTATTATTGTTTTATTGTGAAAGGGGCGGGCCAGGGGCGTGAAAGGGATGGAAGAGGGAGTTTCAGTGGGCATGTGCATTTGGCTGGCCGTCTCGGCCTGGACAAACCCACATGTGCACTGGGCTTGCTCCAACCCGGCTCTGTGTTGCGGGGTTGGATAGAGCAGGCAGAGGCTGTCTGTCTGCTTCAGAACTCCAAGCGGGGTCACTCCAGCCAATCTGAATCAATCAATCAATCAATAATTTATAAAGCGCGCTATGTACCCGTTAGTGTTTCGAGGCGCTGGGGGGGGGGGTGCTGCTATCGTTCGAAGAGCCATGTCTTGAGGAGTCTCCTGAAGGTGAGGAGGTCCTGGGTCTGGCGTAGTGAGGTTGGGAGTGCGTTCCAGGTCTTGGCGGCGAGGTAGGAGAAGGATCTGCTGCCAGAGGTCTTGCGCTGGATTCGGGGGACGATGGCGAGGGCAAGGTTGGCAGAGCGTAGTTGATGTGAGGGAACGTAGAAGTTGAGTCTGGTGTTCAGGTAGGTGGGTCCGGTGTCGTGTAGAGCCTTGTGTGCATGGGTGAGGAGTTTAAAGGTGATCCTCTTGTCCACGGGGAGCCAGTGGAGGTCCCTCAGGTGAGGGGAGATGTGACATCGGCGGGGTATGTTGAGGATCGGGCGGGCGGATGCGTTCTGGATGCGTTGGAGTCGTTTGATGTCTTTTGTTGGGATGCCTGTGTAGAGTGCGTTGCCGTAGTCGAGTCTGCTACTGACGAGGGCTTGGGTTACCGTCTTTCTGGTTCCTGTTGGAATCCACTTGAAGATCCTGCGGAGCATACGGAGGGTGTTAAAACAGGAGGATGAGACTGCATTGACCTGTTTGGACATGGTGAGGGCGGAGTCGAGGATGAAGCCGAGATTTCGTGCGTGGTTGGCTGGGGTGGGTGGAGGGCCCAGGGCGGTGGGCCACCACGAGTCGTTCCAGGCCGAGGGGGTGCGCCCAAGGATGAGGACTTCCGTCTTGTCGGAGTTAAGTTTTAGGCGGCTGTTGCTCATCCATTCGGCGATGGATTTCAGTCCCTCATGAAGGTTGGCTTTGGTGGTGTGAGGATCTTTGGTCAGGGAGAGGACGAGCTGGGTGTCGTCGGCGTAGGAGAGGATGCTGAGGTTGTGCTGGCGGGCCAGTTGTGCGAGGGGGGCCATGTAGACGTTGAATAGCGTTGGACTTAGTGAGGAGCCTTGGGGGACGCGGCAGATGAGGTTGGTGGCTTTGGAGTGGAAAGGTGAGAGTCGGACCCTCTGGGTTCTGCCGGAGAGAAAGGAGGAGATCCAGTTGAGGGCTTTGTCTTGGATGCCGGCTTCGTGTAGACGGGTTAGTAGGGTGCGGTGGCAGACTGTATCGAAGGCAGCTGATAGGTCTAAGAGGATCAGGGCTGAGGTTTCGCCGTTGTCCATTTGTAGTCTGATGTCATCTGTGGCGGCGAGGAGTGCAGTCTCTGTGCTGTGGTTTCGTCTGAACCCGGATTGGGAGGGGTCTAGGATGGAGTTGTCTTCAAGGTAGTGGGCGAGCTGTGTGTTGACGATCTTCTCGATGACTTTCGCTGGGAAAGGCAGGAGGGAGATTGGTTGCTGCTTTTATGCTGCCAGCAACATGAGAGCAGCGTTCGGATTGGCCGCAGGGCAGGCTGGGAGCCTGTGCCTGCAGTGGAAGCTGAAGAGCGGCGCGGTGGGGAATCAGTTAAGTGTTTTTTTTTCTCTTTTCTCCCAATCCCCCGCCACATTCCGCCCGCTCCTTTTCCACATGCGACCTGCTCCTGGCACCCTGCCTTGAGAGCAGCACCTTTGACCTCCCGTAGCCAGTGAAGATTTGTAAGATGAAAGAAAATGGGAGCTTCACCAGGTAGACATAAGCGATGTTTAGCTGAATCATTCTATTTAATTTGAAGCTGTGGCAAAGGGAATTTGTGAAGGAGTAAATAAAAGCTATATAAAGTTATGGAAATTAATTTCCAGGAGTCATTTTCCCTATCTAAGTACTTTCCACAGTGTGAGATTCCTCGTTAGTAAATAGATGCACCATTTGTTTTTGATATGGTGTACTTGAGAGTTATAGTGTTTGTGTTGCAATCTGTCCTAGCATCCTCATGTTATTTCACATATTTGTTTCTTCTGGGATCTTGTTATTAGACAATAAGAGTTATTGTCAAGCTGGACTAATCTTGAGACCTGGAGTGTGGTTTGAATAGGTTTAGTTGAGAAGAGGGAATTATAAAGCCATACCTAAAGAGAAACAGATGCGCATGTGCAAATCAGCAATGAAAAAACTGCTTTAAACACTTTGCACTACATTATGCCTGCCCCTGTGAGGGGGGAAGGAGGGCAAAACAAATGGCACAAAGTAACATACGAGATTTCTCTGCGTCAATTTTTTCTGCACTTTTAATGCCTGCTCAGAGCAGGCATTAAAAGGAGGCACCCCATTGATTAAAATGGGCCTCAATGGACTTTGCATGATTAGTGTCAACATTTGTGATGCTAATCCTGCAAAGCTCCGAATTAGTGTCAAAAATTCTGACGCTAGTTCACTAACTACCACCATGGTGCACCGTATCTTAGATGTGACGCACACATGGTGGCGTTGGGGGGACGCTAAGGGGCGCAAGAAAAGTGGCGCTGCTCTGGGTGCAGCCCCACTTTTCTTAAATCAGGGCCTACATCTCTGCTCATGTGGTTTGCTTGTTAGTCGAGTGCAACAGTTTGTGTCCAAAATGGGGTTGCATAAGCACCTGTTAGTGTTCCCACTGCAGAACATGGTCTGTGAGTCTATCCAGCCCAGAACACCATTACCTGCCCAGCAGTTGTGTATTGCAGGAGGACATTTTCCTGGCCAGTGCGTTCGATGGTGATTATATTGAGACAGGACTGTTGTGACGATTTCACTCAGGAGCCAGGCTGCTGCCGGTGAACTGCACAGCAGGCCAACTCGTGGACTGCCTGATTTGGTGGGGTGGCCTTTAGGCTGGGATAAGGTTTCTGCTTTGGCCAGCAGCTCCTACACTGAATTTGCTTGGAGTTAGGCAGCAGCACCAGTCCTTTGGGCATTGCAGGGTTGCTGGACAGAATGTAGTTACTTCGACTCCTTGATTTCTGTACAGAGTCCACTCCATGCATGGACACCAAAACACTTCATATCAAAATATTTGTCCACATTCTCACAGATAGGGTGAAACTTCCCATACGTTCAGGTAATGTGCAGCACCCTTCAGGCCCTTATCAAAGACCAGGTTTTTCTGAAATCTGGACTGACTAACTTCAAAAAGTTCTGTTTCAAGACTGCATTGAGCATCCATAGTGCAAGTTGTAATATATCTTTCTGGCATTGCGGGAAAAGTGAAGCCTTATAGTATTACATAGGAGTTTCTTGAGAAAAAATGGCTTATATATTTAAAAGGCAGGATCTTTCATGATTGTGATGCACCTTACTAGCAGTTTCCTCACAGAGTTAGTTCTTTTTGAAGCGAAAGAAAGAAATCTGATGTAAATGAGTCAATGGCTACTTTCAATGCATAGGAACATCAAAACATCCTTCCCACCTCTTGGCTTCTGACTTCAATGAAGCTAACAAGGATACAGAACCAGTACTACAAGTAAGCAACTATTTCTTATGTATTGCTGGATCATCATACCATCACAACAGAATTGAAGGGTAGGAATCAACCTACTCTGTGGCTATTGAGCAGAAGAAGCAAGAGTTTCATACAAAATGAGTAAGAGTAATCAATGTCCTGAAAGGTGGTCATTTTAACCAAATAAATTTCTCAGGGTGGTCAGACAGAGCCCCTTCCGACATGAGTCAGTTCCACCTTTGCTTCTAAGGGCAGGGAGCAACTTCTCAGTGTTCTGCACCAAAGGAAAACAACTAGCTTTTCTTCCTGGGCAGTCTCTTCCCCGGCAGTGCCAGGCCCTCTCCTTCCCTCCATGACCAGACTTATAGGCATTAGGCAGAACTTCAACTTCTAGAGGAAGTTGTGTAGACTTCAGGGGATGTTCACTCACCTCCGAGACACTGACTGTCATGCAAACCAGTGCTGGTCACATGGCAGATCACTAAGTGGCCTGCAAACCACTGCCCTCCTTAGTCAAGAAGTGGATGGCTTGGTTCTCATGTGTGCAAACAGCTTCCTGACAGATGTGAATCCACAGTCTTCGGTTTCAGAACTGATTTGGGGTGGTTATATTTCAATTGTTATTTTTATACAGCTCTTCAGATACAGCCTTTGTGTGAGGCGAAGGCTCTAACAGCACATAGCAGTGGGGCTGGCTCCTAGCAGGAGTATCAAAACCAATGACAAAATGAAGAGTGAGATTTCTTCTTGAAGTAGGTATCTTGGAAAGGCCAAAGTCCAAGTCCTACCTAGAAAGCTCCTCACCTTGAACAATAGACACCCTAGTCCTATCCCTCACCCCCACCATCTACCTAATGGCAGTGCTCAGATGAACTAATCAGCAACCCTTTGCTAACAAAGTGTACCAAGAATTTCTAAAGGTAGCCCTGTTTTGATCCTTCCTCACTTCAATTTCTGGATCTCCATCCTTCAGCCACAGAAGTGCAATCAATACATTTCCACTGTCTGGGTAAGCTGTATTTAACCCCATCTTGTGCTATGTTAAACCACTGGCCACCAAAAGCACCAAATTGGTCTCACTACTCAGACTCACACCACCCACAAAGAGTCTCACAACCAAACATCTGCTACACACTCACTTCACATCCTCAACACGCACAGAGAATGTCAGCAGAAGGCTCTGAGGTTCAGGTAACAGTGGAAGTTCACATGAGAGGGGCCAGTAGACTGTCCTTTCTCTCACACAGGGAAAGAGGTCTTGTCACAGTATTGCTTGACACGATGCTGGAGAGCTGCTGCAACTTCTTTACTTGAGTCACTTAACCGGGCTTTGGCCTCTGTACACACCCTAGATTCGCATGAAGCCAGTGCCAACAAAAGTTAGGATGCCAGTTGCACATAGTCAGGTACTCAGGGCAGACAAACACGCCTGCTAATCGTGCAGGGCACATTACAGTCTTAACACCTTGATATTCCTCAACACAACTAAAGAGATGTGCTTAAGTCAAGCTACACTCACAAAATCAAGTGGGGCCCCATTAAAGTCTTAGCCACTTACAGGAAGCTGTGGACAACCTCAATGTGCATATGCATACATGTTTCCCACTTGTAAATTACTCTTAAATTCAAGAGACCAAGGCCTTAGCTTCCATGGCTACCAGCTCATTTTGAAGCACCTTCCTTCTTTATAGCTTTTCCATTTTGGGATTTAGGAAAATAAAGACCCTGTTATCCTCATCTTTCAGATCTCCTGCAAAAGTAGCAAATTTAGATTTAGTTTCTCAAAGTTACCACGCGCTGTCCTGAATTTATTGTCTCTTCTTCCTCCAAGACTCCACTCTAAGTTTTAAATGGTAACTTAAATGGAGTTTTAGAAATATTTTATAAATAGTATTTTATATCAATTCTCTCCAGATTACACTACTATAGTTTTATAGTAGTCTACTTCATTTTTAATCACAATTATGAGTATTACTGTGTTCTGCTGCAAGACCACATTCTTGATTCTTGAAAATATGGGCCAACTTTTTCTTGGCCACTGCACCACTTCCATCCGTTTAGTTTGATCTCTAATGCGGTTGCCCTCAAATTTATTCTTCCATTTTGGCCTTGAGGGCAAACATAGTAATGGCAATGAAATCAGTTTATTGAGGGTGACTCAAGAGCAGTACGTCTTCCCCTTCCTCTCCCCAACCCCCCTGATAAAACTTCAAGGCCATTCAGTCAGTCAAGTCAAGTTGCATTGGTGAATTTTGTTCACTGGGAGCTGAGAATAAGATATAGATATGGGACTGTATAATGTACTTTGTTTTATTCGGCTGCTTATTTATAGGGGTGTGGCTCTTTAAGTCCTTGTTTTCTTTTTAACCTATATGTCATTAATGTTATTGTTATATGTCTTAACTTGTGCTTTTATGGCTTACTGTACGCTGAATAAAGTTTTCTTGACTGGCTGAAGTTCAAGGTCTATTCTTCAATTTTCCACCCAATGTGTTTTTATCATGAATATAGATTTAAAAAAGCTCTGCATTAAATCATTATTTTTCCTCTTCTTGATCCTTGTCCACTTTATGGAAGCCAGTAAGTGATTGACCCATGTACTGTGGTCTAGCTGTTCTTAGCTAAAATAGCACTTCTCTGGTAATCACATGCCACCGCTTGGGAAACAGGTGTCCAGATGAAGAAGTCACTTTTTCATTTTTTTGGTCCTGGTATTCTGCATTCTTCTCTCTCTTTGGGTCCTGCATTGCTGATCATGTGCCCCACTCACCTCAGGTTGTGGCTAGACGCTCTGATTACAGAGCTTAGGGTTACCCCACAGCACCCCTGATGCTCCCACTGGAGCACTCAGCCTTTGTACCTCCTGACCCACAACCTATGTGGGCCTGTTAAATAGTATTCCTAGGTTTCAGTTGTGCAAAACACTGGCCTACATAAGTGTGCTCTACATGGCGTCCTTTGTGGGCAACCAGTACCTCATTTGTGAAGACCTGTCTGCTGCACTTGCAAAAAACATCTTAATATAACTAGCATCTGACGGGAGTTAAGGATCCTTTGGGGCCAACCCCCTTCTTCCATTCACCCACTCTTCACCATCCTCACAGTACAAGGGATGTTCAGTATCAATGAACCCGGTGGCTCCATTGATCACCTTCAATGACTGTCTTGAACTGTGCTTTGGTTATCTCACTCAGTTCTCAATTTCCTTTGTGCAGAACACATGCGGTCAGGCTCATGTTGCAATTTTCATCATGAGTGCCTTGCTGACTATATTGTGGTCGTGAAAGGACAGACCACTCTAGGGGCCTACCTTCTTCACTGTTGATGCAATTGGCAGATACATCACATCGCCGTTTCCACTTACGTAATCTGCTGTCTTAGAAGTTGGAATCTGGCCTTTTCTGCAAAGAGTAATGCAGAAGGGGATTAATGTGCAAAGCTTCCAAAGAAGCACAGTGTTCCAGGCCACCTGGCCTCTATCCCGTACAAATTCTTTGTACGTCTGCCATTCAGTTTACACAAAAAACTCATTGTGTCTACATTAGGTACATATTTCCACTAGACCTTTGTGGAGCAGAAAGTCAGTCTCAGGCTGGCCAAACACACATGCGCACTGTGCTTTCTCCAGCCCAGCACTGTGTTGCCGAGCTGGAGAGAGTAGGCACAGGCTCCCAGCCAATCCTAAAGGAGCGGCAGCGAGGAAGCAAAGCAGGTAACTTGTTTTGTTCTTAAATTTATTGTTTATCCTCCCCACAATGCGCCGCCCCGCCCCATCACTGCGCAGTAAGCCGCAACTGCAAAGTACATACAGACTGACAAGGGCTCTTATACATAAAGTTGGAGCATCATTTACAGACATTTGTTTTCCAAAAACATTCCCAAGGAATGATATTTTAAAGACTGGTCTCAGTTTGTGGAAGTTATTAAGGTTCATGTTTTTTGTTTTTTGTTTTTTTTCCAAGCAGAAATGTAGTCTGGACTTTAGAGATGAGGGACATATGCCTTCTTTGATGGAAGAATTGATGAACCTAAGGGTTCAGGGATAATATCTTGAGGACAGGTTTTTGTCAGAGTTGCTCAGACTGTGGAAACTGTCTAAAGAATCCATTTTATTTTTCCCAAGGCATGACCTCATCCTGTGATACTCAATAATGAACAGACCTGAAAAACGTATGCAAAAGGTTGGATGACCTTTACTAAATTAACTTTGACAGATAGCTTGTAATGAAAGGCTTGCTTAAAAAGAGACAATGTTCTACTGTGATTGGATAGATGCCTAATATATGTGTAACACCATGCATTTCCTGATCAACATCACACCATGTACTTGTTGAAGAAATTACCTTTCTGTTGTTCTGATTTGACGATGTATTTTCACGCCTTTTTGGTTTTTGTGCATAAAAGATTGTTTTGGATTTCCGCAATTCAGACTCTTGAACTTAGCTCTGCAAGTCATAGTCTCCGTGTCACATTAAAATACATTTTTCTTTTATCTTTCCTGATGAGTTCCTTCCTATGATTTTCGAAAGCTTCTTTGGTGGAGGATGCCGCTTCAAGATTGGTGGCCTCTGCTGCTGCCTGGCTGCCTGGCTCTGGGGGGATGGCGGCTCATCTGCCTGATGTTCATCACCTGTAATGTGCTGCCCACCCCTGGGGGTGGGGGGGGGACTCTAGTGCTGCTGTGAATGTTTGTTAGCTCTTGCTGTGTTCTCGCTCATTGTTTTTTTCTCGCGCTTTTTCCTTTGCTTTGGTTGGGTTTGGATTTGTTTTTTTCCTCTTGCTCTTGTGCTTCCTGCCTTCTACCTGGATACGCTGGGTGTTATTGTCTTATGCCTATCTCTTCCCCTTGGGTGCTTGCTAGTTCTGGCTTTCTTGTACTTATTATTTGCTGTCATGCCAAGTGCAGGGAAGCCCCAGTACCTGCCGTTGCTCACGATTCTGTGGTTGTGGTCCTCCGCAGGCTGGAGGATGATGGAGTAGTGTGTTAGTGGTACACATACCCCTTTGCCGGCCGGTGGAGCCATGAGTAATGTGGTGCCCTTGGTTTGGTGTGCACTGGTGGTGCCACATCTTGATTTTCGCTGCCAGTGGGGCCGCGGGAGCAGGTTGCCTTCAGTTCTTTTTGTTTCTTTTATGTTTCTTTGCAGCCAGTGGGGCTATGTGTGCAGGTTGTGCACTTGGCTTTTTCGCAGCCAGTAGGGCTGCTTGTGGAGGTTGTTCACTTTGTTTTTTGGCTCTCTGTCTAGTGGTGGTGGCAGTGGTCCACCCATTACAGCACGCTGGTGGCACGCTGCTGATTTGCCCATCACCTCCTCAGTTTGGTTCTTCTGTGCACCACTTTTCTGGATTCTGGTGCCCCAGGGGCCTCCAAATTGTCCCCAGTAATCTTTTGGCCCTGGGTACAAGAGGTGGGTGGCGGCAGGGGTACTTTGATTCTTTTATAGATCCGGTGTATTGCATGTTGCCTTTTATCACATTGTAGATTTGTATTGTTTTCCATACTGCTGAGCTTTGAATGTCTGTTCTACCCTGGTAAGGGACTCTTCAAACAGGGTGTATTTTGACATCGCAAGGAAACTGACAGTATTGTTACTGTGACTTTGCAGACATGTGCTGTGCTTTACAATGCCACCTGCATTCTAGTAGAATATAAGATGCCGCTTGAATGAGGCGCTGTCCTGTATGTGGAGGATAAGACTCACAAAGAGCTGATTGAACTGAAGAAAGCTTTCCTATAGAGTGTGGGGGAAGACCAGGAGAAGAAAGATTGGAGGAAGAAAACATTTGAGATAATAGGGGCTTTTCAAGCTCTCTTTCTGTGGCGAGTGCATGCTCACAGGAACAAATGCATACATTTTGCTTGAGGACGTTTTATTAGGCAGGATGGGAAATACACTACAGCCTACGGGTGCCACAACAGGGACCGAAAACTCTACAGACTGAGGGCCCCGGAGCAGGGACCAAATAATGTGAGCTGGCTGCGCAGCAGCAGGCAGAGAAGGAACACAGAAGACGCACCCTAGTGCTGTGTTTGATGAATGAGGAAGTGGAAAAAAACAAGTAATAGGTCTAATGAAAGAATTAGACAGGTATTCCTAAGCCAAAGTAAAAGAGGAAGTAGTTCACACCATCAAAAAACATGAACAGAAGTTTGAACAGATATCAAATGAAATAAAAGGGTGTAACAGCGCCAAGGCTGATCAACACTAAGTGGCAGCAGAGTTCCAATGATGACCCAGCTGAAGAGGCAAGGAGTGTGCAATTTAATATGGGATATGTGAACGTATGCACTATCTATAACATCAAGATGTGGGAGGAGGCACTAAGATATGTCCCTTTAAAGGGTTTTGTGCATGTGCCGAGGTGTTTCTGGATTGATGCACTACGACTTGCTTCATTGGTCAGGAGAAGCATCCTTGACAAAGTGGCCAAACTGAGCACTGACTGAAATACTGTTTAACTGGCCTACACATTTGTCTAGTGTTGAGCTGTTAGTATCTGATAAGTCATTTTGACAGCAATGTTGCATTGCCTTCAGTGCAGTCGTGGCTCACGCGAAGCAGAACGGACGAGACGGCGCACGGGGGGATTAAGGTAATTAAAAATAATATATATTTTTTTAAAACACTTATCTTACCGCTGCGCGCCGCTCTGCTCCTCAATCTCCTTGCTGCAGGCAGACACAGGCTCCCAGCCTGCCCTGCACGAATCCTGACGCTGCTTAGAGACTGGAAGCCTGTGCAGGCTCTCTCCAGCCCAGCAACTTTGTTACAGGGCTGGAGAGAGCCCTGTGCGTATGTATGTTTGGCCGGCCTGAGACGGCCGGCCAAACACCAAGCGCTCTGAGGAGGAGTTCTGTGCACTCCCCCTCATTGCTCAACATCCCGTGGCCCGCCCCTTTTCCCAAAAAACAATAATAAACATTGTTTTTGGGAAAAGGTTTGCAGCTGCCGCTGCTGGTGGGGGGGTGACACTCCTCTGCCCTTATGGAGGAGCCGACCCTGCTTCAGCATCAGGTGCTGCAGTCCCTTCCTTGCTAAACACCACCACCTGGACATGATCCCCAACAGGGAGATTGGGCCTGGGTCACCTCTGAAGTGGGAGGGACTGACCTCCTGGATCCACAGCTCTCACACCAAGAAGGCAGCGGAACATGGACATCCACAGCAGCAAAAACAAGTGGAACAACTGTCGGCTCCACAATCACCATAGCAGTAGAGTCTCCGCTTGACAAGGGCTGCTCGTGCTGCACGCCTTCAAGAGATAGACAGTGTAAGCGGGCCTGTTTGGTTCTTATACAAAGTAGCCAAGTGAGCATTAAGTGCTGGTTAACTTCTGACGCCACACTGAAGGGGTACCACCGACTGTGGCACAACTGATTACCGCTCCATGGTACTGTGACCGCAGGTTGTTGACTTTTGGGGACAGAGACCCTCCACAACTGCAACATTTAAGGATCTCCTCATCTCCCTCAAAGGGTATAACTGCAAGGACTAGGGGCACAATCAACTTCACCAACCGTCAGCTTCAACTTCACAACCGTCATCGCCTGCAGTTCTGGCTGAAAGACCTCACTAAACCTTCAGTTCTAGAGTACCTGGCCTCCATTCTACAATACCTTTTTGCCTCAAGTACTGGTGACCCCTGGGGCAAAATATAAGGTATAGGAAATTGATCATTTTGACGTTCTCTTTTGGAAATCAATAAGGCAACAATGTCCGACTCCTCTTCAAGGCCGACCAAGAAACGGCTATGGGTACCAGTGGTTTTCTCTGTGCTACTTCTCATGGTGTCTGCTGATTTCCTACAGATCCCTCTTACTTCAAAAAAGGAGCATTAAATGACACTGAGACTTTGAGACTTTGAACTTCTTGCCCAAATTATCAATACAACTAAGCACCACAGAGCTGAGCAAACATGCTTTGAGGGACAAAGAAGAATGTTAAAGTGAAAGTGAAGTATGATGCAAAGTTACATGTATTATGTCATTTGATGTTTGCGCGCACCTGCTCCAACAGTGCTTAGTGAATAACAAAATACAGAGTAGTATCGTACGTCACCTTTACCAACTATAGCTGTGAAAGACATAGAACAGCATCAATGTCCATCTCCTCTCAAATAAGTCTAGTCATTGATAATAATGCATAATATCAAGTACAAAGTGTAGGGATCATAATAGGAGGAATAGGTTGTTGTTAGGTTAGGACTAGATTAGTAAGTAGTGTCCCAACTTTGCTTCCCAGATTCCAGGTGGAGGAGACAAATATCTGTTCCTAATTACACACTCACACAGTAGATAATAACTAATGACTATCTAGGGATTTGTTAATGTCCCATGTGTACCACTGCCTGCACAAACAAATGCACATAGTGATATATCAGGTATCTGCTGAAGTTTGAGCAAGAGGTACAAAAGATGGCGCAAGACAGCAATAGTAATGATTCCCAAGATAGCAACAGCATGCATAAGAGGCACAACATGTAGACCTAAACACTGATGGGTGTGAGACAGTTCCAGGAGGATTGGAAACACCATCTCATCATTCATTGTCAGAGGAGCGAATGTGGAAACTAGCTAAATAATCCATTTTATACTTCCCCATGCGTCTAATTTAAGCAATATTTTTCTATAATTGTTGGTTTATATCTTTTGTATGAACATATATAACTAACCATCCTTGTACATTATTATGGAACTATATATATTTATACTCTAACCACGGTCATGGGATATTTGAGATAAAGGGCTTGCCATAGATGTGTACACAGAAATATTTACTATACAATAATGTATACTAAAGTATTGTAACAAATTTATTAATACTGTTGTTTTTAATATATTGCCAATAATCAGTGTTTTCTGAAAACAGTGTTAGACCAAATGTTTTCAATCAACTTATTCTCCTTCCAATAGTTTTATACTAAAAGACCTAACTTTCAGAAAGCCTTGTTGCCTCTTCTGGCTTTCTTTGTTAAGGGACATTCTTTTGCAGGTTGTAGCAGCAGCAGAAGGCACAGAGACCACCAGAGATTGTTTGTCTTTGAGGTGTGAATCGTGTCTGAGGTGTAGAGCCCTTTAAGTAATACCAGTGACACTGTGATACTGGCTGCAGTATGTTGCTGGTGGGCAGACTAGAATTGAGATACTTGGCCTATTCTTTTTGGCCTATTATTATTGAGTGTCACAGAAAGGTTTGTGAACTGGTAAGGCCTGAGAAAATGGGTCTTTTTGAAGTGGCAGCCATAATGGTCTGCTTATGGTTGATAATCTAAGGGACTTCGTCTCTTAATTTGTGCAATGCACACTTCCTTTATATAGTATTTTTAATAGAGGATCATAGCTCAGAGGATTATAGCACACCACTACCATTCCATAGTTAATTTTCTCTAAGATTAAATGTACAGACCTCACAAGGACCAAACAAAGTTTGTGGAGGATTTAAGCCAGAACATTCTGCAACAACTTGTATTGTAGTGCTTCACTAACACGTTCCTACTCCTTTTTCCTCACACTTTAAAGGAGTGGGAATGGGACTCTTGCAGTCAGACACTGAAATAAATAAAGGGTGCATCAGATGACCCTTGTGTTCATGAGAAACTTCACAAGAAGCAAAGACATCTTTTAATAACATAACACCAAATAAATGATCACATAGTGGTCAAGTGAAGTTGGCCAATAGACTTATTTTGACATGCATTAGCAAAGCCAATTGGTATTGATTTGCCAAAGTGTATTCAATTACAAGGTGTCATACACTGCCAACTGCTGCCCACTTCTACTCTGCCATCTTCTAATGGTACAACATTGTAACTTATACAAACAATTGCAATTATAAGATGGCCACCAACACTATTGACTTCGTACACTATTAGCTTCATCAGTGCTTTGCAGCAATTGTTATGAAAAAGCCAATACCAGCAGCAGAGGTAAGTGATGGATGGCATAGTGCGCCATCTTTGTTGGGACCAGATTCCAATGAGAAGCCTAGATGGAAAGGAAAGAGGGAATGGGGCAGAGAAAGAGCTAGGATAGCAGAGAAAGGGCAAGGTAGCAAGGCACAAAAAAAGAGAGCACGAAGGGGTGAAACGCAACCCTGAGGGACAGAATAAGGGGGCCAAATGGACATTTCAGGTGAAGAGAGGAAAGGCAATGCACTCCAGCAGATTGAGTAAAGTCAAATGTCAGAGAAACATTCAAGTGGAAAAATAGATCCCTCACATAAACGGTGGAAGAATATAATTATCTGTCAGAAACAGAGTGAAAGCCAAATGCTCCAGGGGAAAACAAACAGAAAGAAAGATCGCTGGCAGGCCTGGAAAATATACTGCTGATCATAGAGCTGGTGACCTGAAATGGCGGTTGTGCGGGGCCCAGGCCGCGCCGCACAGTAAAGAAAAGAACTGCTGACCGACGCTGGCCTGCGGGAGATCTGGGAAGAGGGCCTGTGCTGGCTAGGCAGGTATCAGCGGTGAGCAAGGGTACACTTAGTGTGTGGACTGGAGGCCCCGGTAACCTGGGGCTGCGGAGGTGAGGTGCAGCACAGGCGATGGGGAGGAGGCTGTGGCGGAGAGCAAAAAACTGTGTTGGGCCCAAGGTGCAAACGGGACCAGCCTGTGGCAGAGATCTGATGCGCTGACTGGTGCCTGGTGGGGAAGTGCGACAGCCCCAGCCGGGGTGCGGCAGCTAAGGGCCCAGCGAATGAGGCGACGATGAGCAGTGGATTGAGACCTGGTGCCGCCTGAGTCAGAGTGGAGAGCAGGGCAAGGCCTGGAGCTCATTGGTGTGGCCGAGGGAGGTGGAGGCAGAGAAAGCGGCCTCTGCCTGGTTCACCAGATTCAGCATTCATCAAGGCGATACTGGGCAGGAGGAAGTTGTGGAGGCTCCCTGACATGGTTAATTCCCCCATAACACTGCAGGCCTGATCAGACATTGCCACTCATCTGCGACAACGGAGAGGAAGATGGGGCCTTTTGGGCCCACGTGGAACGTGGAAGAGTTGACCAGCTGTGGGAGGATATAAAAAGGGCATATTCCAGAACTCGCTAACTGTATTGAGTACTGCACAAGAGCTAAACATCGGATCTTTCACTTACACACGCTGGTAAAGATGAAGCATTGACTGACCAGGCAAAAAGAATAAGGGGGCAGCAACTGAGATCTCTAGACACCTGTAAGGACAGGGAGGCCCAGAATACTGTGCTTAATACCAACCACATAGCAGCTACAAGGAAAACAGATAGCAGGCAATCAAGCTGGAGTTGACCTAAGGAGATCCTACAAGCAGGTTAATGACACTGCAATTCCCCCTGAGGCGACGGAACAATTTAAGGAAGAACCATGTGATGACATGGACATGAAGACGTTCCTGATAGCAATGAAAACCAACCTAACATCCATCAAAACCAAAATGGACACTATGTGCTCCAGAATAGATGCGATGGTGCACAAATTGCAATGCCATGATGGACAAACACAAGAGGCGGAACGGTAGAAATCTACAGTGAAGGATGACTTCCCCTCCTGTGGGCAACGACTCACCAACATGGACAAAGTCCTGTGCCTTATAGTGGCAAAGAATTAAGATTTAGAAGTGCGATCCCAGTGCAATAATCTGCGCATCTTAGCTGTGCCCGAAACAAGAAATACTGGGAAAATGGAGACTTATATAGAAAAGCTGCTCCTCACTCTGTTCAGAGCTGACTCCATGTCTAAAGTCTTCACTGGTAAAAGATCCCACAGATCTCTGGCGACGCGTACCCCACAGGGTGCACCTGCGTGTCCAATCATTGCCAGACTTCTAATCTGCAAAGACAGCAGACCGCAAAACCATACTTAAGCTGTCTAGAGAGCAACAACCTCTGAACTCTGAGAGTAATGTGGTGTCAATTTATCCAGACTTCACTCAGTACAGGAGGCCCAGAAAGAATATCTTGCTGTAAAACAAAAGCTTGGACAGGTGCAGATCCCCTATGCCATGCTCTGCCCTGATAGGGTGCGAATCACTTACAAAGGAAAGGAGCAGGTATTTGTGAATCCTCAGCAGGCCCAGAAATTTCTACTAAAAAAAAAAACACATTGGCCATTTAAAAAAAGGCAATGGAGAGTCCCGCACTGGATCAGCCTCTCCTAATTCGGACGTAGAATAGCTAGCCGCTTTTTGGCTCTGCCAATCCTGATGTAGTAGGCCGTCGAAATAATAACTACTCTAAAGACCTGCCTCATTGAAATTGGACTAAGTCTGCCACTCCACATAGAATAAGACTAAGGGCCTGATTACAACTTTGGAGGAGGTGTTAATCCGTCCCAAAAGTGACGGTAAAGTGACGGATATACCACCAGCCGTATTACGAGTCCATTATATCCTATGGAACTCGTAATACGGCTGGTGGTATATCCGTCACATTTGGGATGGATTAACACCTCCTCCAAAGTTGTAATCAGGCCCTATATCTGAAAGGGCCATCATGGAATGCTTGGTATACTTTACCCACCCCAAGGTACCCTTGAATCTGAGGAGTGGAACCGCCAGTCTACTGGAGATGCCCTAAGCTGGGTACACCCATTCTATTGAGACCTGTGAATGTATAACAGTTTGATGTTTAGTTCAATTGATGAATGTGGGTTGGGAGGGGCATGCATGATGGAACTGTGTCATCAGAGTGTGTGGGGAGGGATTGAGGGAAGCCAACACGCCATGGCACTGTTTATTAAAGCTTACATAGGTTGCATCAGGAACCGCCTGACATAACAAAGGGATGCGCATATGTTTGCACTAAAGCATATTACATTCATGCTGACCGAAGATGGACAGCACAACACAGTAACACATCGGGATGCCATGCAAGTTCCCTTACGTGCCTCACCTGGAATGTGTGGGGTTTGTGGGATCCGCACAAATGAAGACAAATTCTGGCCTACCTTGACAGGCATAACATCCACATAGCCCTAATACAAGAAACACATTTTGTCCCTAAGGTAGGAATGAGATTTGCGGCTAGATGGGCCGCAGAGACAGTACTCCGCATATTCCTCATATGCTCGTGGGACGGCGATTGTTGTCCGGAAGGGGGTACCTTTCCTATTGTAGGGGTCGATAAATGATGAGCAGGGAATTTACACCATGGTGTAGGGTAGACTGCGCGCTCACTCAGTGCTAATAGCTAACTGCTATAGCCCAAATGCGGATGACCACGACTTCTACGACAGATTATATGGGCCGATAGATGATGTAGTCCCCAACCTCATACGGTGGGGAGGGGACTTTAATTTGGACCTGCATACTGAAGTTGACAGATTGGGGCCAGCTCAACTCCAGCGCATTATAGCAGCGAAACTTATTTTTGACATGGAAGAAAACCATCTGCTGGATGCATGAAGGCAGGTTAATCCCGACATATGTGAGAGTACATACTATTCAAGCATACATAACAACTGGTCCCGTACAGGCTACTGGTTGGTCTCAAGAGGGTTGGGTCCTTGGATTTGTGGGGTTGAACACCTTGTGAGAACATACTTTGATCACTCACCCGTCCTACTGGTGCTGGAGGTACCTACTGGTGCAGTGAATGTACAGACATGGAGACTAAACCCAGAAATACTGCTGGATGTGCCATTCCTAGGGGAATTGAGACAGGACATTGTAGAATTTCTGGACAGAAACACTGATTTTGTCCCCAAGATTGGCACAGTATGGTGGGCTCTTCAAGTTACCGTGCAAGGGATCTGCTTGGCTAAAAGCTGTGGGGTGGGTCGAACCATTCGAGCCAACCTTCAGAGGTTGGAAATTTAACTTAAATATCTGGAGGCCCAGGGTGATGGAGGGGCAGATCCCGTGGTACCGGCGGACATCCAAGAGACCTTTTCGGAATATAAGGAGGTGGCGGAGAGAGAGCGTCTCCAACGGGGTAAATATGCGAGGGCCTGAGTCTATGAGGAGAGAGTAAGGTCGGGACATGCACTGGCCACCATGATCTGTATGAACTTCAGAGCTAATGACATAATAGAAATCACAACACCCGAGGGCACAGACTCAACAAATATACGTTCGACATTTGCGAAGTTCTATGCAGACCTCTATGGGTTGCATGGAGAGCCACAGCCAGATTTCACGGAATACTTTGATAACGTGGCACTAAGCTGGGTTAGCGATGCACAGCGCGAATTCTTAGATGCGGACTTTACGGCGGATGAAATTTGAGAGGCGGTTGCTCAGTTTCCAATGGGGAAAGCTCCAGGGCCCTACGGCCTCCCGGCTAAATACTATAAAGCCTATGCAGACATACTGCTACATTTGACAGGCTGCTATAGGGATAGACTGCAAAAAGTGGGAGAAGGCTAATATGTCAACTGGGTGAGTGCAAAATGGCAACACTGTGGCCAAAGAGACTCTCTACCACCCCCTGTGGCCAGCTGCAACATGCACACTGAGCAGAAGTGGTCTGCTTGGACTGTGTCTACCTTTTAAAAGGTTTGGGAGAAATAAAACAACCTACGCTCAGATCACAAATATGCTTCACTGCATGATCTGCCCTCTTTGTTTCTCAGACTTCTTTTCTGTCTTTTCTGGCATCAATAATTTTTTGGCCTGCTATCACAAATGCACATGAACGCTTTTGGCACCTTAAAACAGATGCAAGTGTGTAAAAATATCATTTACGTACAGTTTTCCATGTCTGTGTATTGTTCTTGTTCCATTTACCATCAATGGCATTTTTAAAATATTAGCTGGATGGTTTTGCTTTTTTGTTCTTTTTTCGATTTATGTCTTGTGCCTGGTTCTGGCCACTGAACGGTCTGCGTTGCTCAACGTCCATTGACAGATGCTACTTACTGTAGACATGTTAAGACTGTGGTTTTTCCAGCAGTGGCTTTAGTGTCCCCAGCACACACTTCAGTCATTTTCTAGGATGACATTGTGCCTCACAGAGCCCAGTGTTTCAACTGCCAAAGTTCGTAACTTGTCCGAATTGGCTTATCAGTCTTTTTCTTTGCATTCTGGTATTTGTGGTCCTGCAGTTCCAAAGTGAGAGATAAAACCCCAGGCATCAGAAAGCAAATTAGAAACGGGTATGGGTGAATCACGCACAAATACTTGTTTTTGATCTGCAGATACAAAGTACTAACATAAAGCCACGCATGAATCACTTATATAGAGATTCCTACCCTGGAGCCATCAACTTGATGAATTGCCAAATAAGCAAAATCGAAGCAGCTGCACCCTATATGGGCTAGAACTCCGGATCTGCTATGCTTTCCAGTGGTGCATGTTTAAACATCTGGACAGCACTATTAAATCAACTACTCCATGAACAAACACTAAAGGGGGCCTTGATGCATTTGTGTATATACAAAAACCCCGGACCACACAGGACTGTTTGCAAAGAAATGTTCAAGAAACTCGGTGTATTCCCTTAAAGATGTTCAGAGAGTGACCTGGACCTCTGTATACTCTACACTTCATGCATTGTTCGACACAGTGCACGCGCTCACCCTTGGAAATCTGGAAACACGCAAGCGTTGTGGACAAATGAATGCAGGGACCACTGTACTCCATTACAGGAGGACCCAACATGTCAAGGACTGGATCTTACTTTCAGAAAGCAGGATTGCAAGTGTGAGAGCCCAATTGACGCGAGAGGCTTGAACCAAGACTACAAGCCCCAGAATGCAGTGAGGCGACGAGAGAATGGGACGAGAAACAAGGCCATTGCTTAGTGTCATGTAGAAATCCAACATTCAGTAGCCCTCCTTACACCCTATATAGGACTTGGCCCTGTCTAGTGGAAAGTAAACCAGGATATCACGCTTCTTTACTACTAGTTACTCAAATTATTCTCCGGAAGTGCAGGAGTTTCACCAATGGACAAATAGATCATCCAGTTCAGTTTTTCCTTCTTTACATTTTGGCATTGGTAGTCCATTTTTTGATCAGCTTATAAATTAAATTAAGACCACAGCTAGAAGAATGTAAAGAAATAATCTGGGTATAGATGAGCTACTCGCACCCAGTGGTCGCAGTGCATTAAAAAAGTATGGGAACGGTGATGCTGCATGCAAAGGGGCGGGGTCAGTGAACATGTGGGTGAGGTCAAGGTGTGGCCAAAAAACAAAATATTGTTTAGCTGCCTGCCGGCTTCAGTTTCACAGCACAAGAGACTCATTGCATGAGGCTTTAGCTGAAGCATTTAAAACATAGGAATTAACCCTCCTTGGGCCGTTGTCTTCTTACAAGAAGTAGGGGAACGGTTTCTTATAAATCAGAAAAGTATGGACACGTCATGCGATCCGATCCCGCCCACTTCGACCACTGCTCCCACCTCGTCCCCCTCATGAGGGTAACCACCAGTGCTTAATTTGTGCATGTTGTTTCCGGTGCTGAGCACCGGCACTTATTATTGAGGGCCGGGGCTTATTCTTTTGCCTCAAGAATTTGCTGCGAGTAAAAGACACTTATGTGAAAGACGGAGGAAGGGAAAAACGAAAAAGCGTCACAAAGGGAGAAAGTAGAAAGCTGCTAGAGTCAGCCGAAGGGTCAGGGAGTGGCTTTACATGGATCTCCTACCTCGCCGCCAAGACCTGGAACACTCTCCCCACCATCCTATGACAGACCCAGGACCTGCTGGCCTTCAGAAGACTCCTCAAGACCTGGCTCTTCGACCAGTAGCATCCCCCCTCCCCAGCGCCTTGAGATCCTCGCGGGTATGTAGCGCACTTTACAAATGCAGTGATTGATTGATTGATTGATTGAAGAGGCCCGAGATGGCTTCAAGATTACGCCATCTCAGTATTCCGTGTTCCTGCATTTAATTGCAGCAGCCGCGTGTTTAAGAGGAGGACCTTGGGCACCGGCACGTTTTTATTTACAAATTAAGCACTGGTAACCACTAACTAGCTAACTTAACCATGACACCATATTCCGTTCATAGTTACCTTCTAATACCCAATTAATTTGAGATGAGTCCTAGTTCTCTTTTATGTCAAATCAGCCAGTTGGACTAAAAGTCTAGAGTACATTGGCTTGTAGACAAATCATCTACGGTGGAAGCTTGTGCTCATGTAGACAAGCAGTCATCTGGTCCCCAGACTTTCATCTCCCTACATGACCGCTTGTAAATCATTAGCGCTCATGACCTGACCACATGAGGTCCCATCTGCTCTGGTTTCAACACATGTATCCTCACAATTCCATGTGGTCCACACCTGCAGCAAGGCCAACATCCCAAAGCAAGACCAACATCCCAAAGCAAGACCAACATCCCAAAGCAAGACCCAAAACTCCACCTCCACGGCCTAAGCAGGCGGCCACTGTCCTCACTTCAACCTTCAAGTCACCTTGCAATCCTTCTGCCTCCCTTAGAAATGTACAGTATGGATGTAAGACCTCGGAAGTACCTTAGCAACAAAATGCATCTCTGATCCCAGGGTCTCCCTAACTTGCTACGTCCAGAACCTATTACCACCCTTAAACCACCGTAGTTAAAATGGAGTGAGATGCTTAGTGCTCGAGGGATTCTTGCAACGGGGTGCACGCCCCACAACCAGTTGCTCCGAAATTATTCACCTCGCCTTTTGTGCGAAACTGAAAACTCAGAATTCATGGACTCCCTGAGTTCCTCATCTTCAGCCACTCAGCTCAGCTTACAAAGCCACTCTATATATGTCTATGAGTGAATTCTGTTATATGTGGCCAACACACTGCCTACTTATTGTTAAATAACAAGGCAAGCCCAATATGTACCTCTGGCAACCCCAAGAACCACATTTATGTGTATGTGAGAGTTTACACCTGCTCGGACAATTGGAAAAAAAAATTGTTTGCCCAACAAAGCTGAAGGCGAAATTCACCGACATTTATTTATTTCGTAAAAATAATTTCCAGGTCCAGGAAGAATTACATGTGCGCATTTTCTTTTTCAGGACGGTAAGGATAAACATCCCCCATAAATGTTTTGTTTCATTTGCTGACAGATTCTAGAAACCGACAAAATCGCCAAATATATTTAGTGGATTTTACTCCAGAAGTGTTTTTCCATGAAATGTAGAGATTTTAAGTCCCAGAATGTTGCGTACTCCTCGCAGTGAGAGGAAACAACTTTTACTGACACTACATTCTGATTTCCATATCCCTAGAAAACATAGAGCCCACCGTGGACTGCAAAAATACATTTTGCACGATGCATAGATTAGCATGAAGATGGAAGCCTATTATTTTATGATATTCATTTCTTCAGTCCCTCAAACCCACTCAGAACCTCATCTGATTTCAAGACTGAAGAGAGTTTTTTTTTCTAATTTTAAATAATTCTAATTATTTAGCACAGTTCCACAGAACAATTCTTCGAGAGACTTTGCAGCACACGCTTTCAGAGTCATTGATATGCTATATTACTTACTTCTACACCCACTGCTTTTGCCACATGTACTTTATGAATGAATGAATGAATGAATGAATGAAAGAAAGCAGGGCCGGACTGGAAACCCAAAGCAGCCCCGTCAAATGTTGTCACAGCAGCCACCATGTAGAGCATTGTGAGCGTGCGCAGCGAGCAACCTGACGACTGTTGGGGAGTTTGGAGGGGTTCTACACCCCAAGAAGATTTTGTAAAAAGAAAGACCAAAACTGTGCATTTAATAACACATTTCTCATTACATAATCAACTCTATTAACTTTCAAAGCATAGTAAATGACGACCTTAAAGAGCATCAGGATCCCCGGTCATAGGTACCATAGACCTTCTTAAACAGACACAAGAGTAGTGAATCAGAGAACACGAAGTAGAAGTCAGAGCACCAGAAACAGACACAAGAGTAGTGAATCAGAGAACACGAAGTAGAAGTCAGAGCACCAGAAACAGACACAAGAGCAGTGAATCAGAGAACACGAAGTAGAAGTCAGAGCACCAGAAACAGACACAAGAGTAGTGAATCAGAGAACACGAAGTAGAAGTCAGAGCACCAGAAACAGACACAAGAGTAGTGAATCAGAGAACACGAAGTAGAAGTCAGACCAGGCCCCTACGGTGTGTAGCGAGCCAGCGCTCCACAGTCTTGGTCCACAACTGGAGGTGACTCTGCCTCAGAAGCACCCAGGGAGCCCTGTGCACGTGTGCAAGGTAAGGGGCAGCCAGGGTTTACATATCTCCTTCTCTTCCTGCCAGAGGTCTGACTGGTGAGTCTGGACAGATGGCCTTTGAAGTGGCCCATGGACTCTGGTCTCCAACCCCCAGGCACAGGAAGGATCACCACCGCCCTCGAACAGCGCAGGCCAGCACTGCTCCCCTCCCATGGCTCATGTCAGTCACACAATCTCAGCCGAGTGGCTGGTGAAACACTAGAACGTGTCCCACAGGACACTACAATGTCCCAGGGGGAGGCCCGCCCTACCCTTTTCACACTTTGTTACAGGCTGCAGCAGGAAGATTACAGGTACTGAACTAGTGCTTCCAACTATTACACACCGCTGCCACTGCCGGGCCCTTTGATCTCTGCAAGGACACCCTCCTACCCCTCATCCTGGGGTCCCTGTGGGCTTATTAGAAGCTTTATTGTGGGTTTAGTCAAGTGCCAGCCCATAACTGGAGTGCATGCAGGTGTGAAATGCAAGCCACCGCTGTGTGCACAGCTCTGAACTGGGGCAGAGCAGAGAGCACAAGCACACCAAGAGTAATTGAGGCGGTCGTCGGTGAGGCGCAGCAGGGAGCGTTGGGGTAGAGGGTACAGAGGTGATGGGAGGGAGGGGCACCTGCATATTATCACAGATGAACTACTGGGGACTGCGTATTATTTAATGCTTATGCTCCGTGCCGCATGCAGCAAAGCATTAAATAATATGCAAATACATGCCAAGATGACAGCAAGGCACGGAAGGCAGGGCAGCATATTATTTAATGCTTACTCTCCGTGCACAGAGCATAAGCATTAAATAATATGCAAATGTGTGCGATGGTGATGGCGAGGCAGGGAGCCACAGGGGCACGGCAGACCATCCACCAATCATGACAGTCACATTTCTATCGCTTTCGTGCTTCTAGATTAAATAAGGGCCCTGGGGGTGGGGCGATGGTAACATTTCAAAAAGAAACAAGCATTTGCAATGCAATGGGTTTTCTTGCCACATAAATTGGTCAACCCTGCCTCATAATTTGGCCCTTTCCTGCCACATAATTCCAGTGGCCTTGCATATAATTAAAGCACTTCCATTTACTTTCTTCCTCTATATGCAGCCAAAAATGAGAATGTTGCCATTTAGCATCCTAATCTAAATCTGCCATGCTAATTCCAATAGAATACCACTTTTGCCACCCCATCATCAGAGTTGCTGGCTGGCTAACACAATGCCCAAAACAAGACACAAGACAGCCACGGAGGAGTAAAAAAAGTAGAAGGGTCACCCAAACATCTCAAGAGTGTTCAAACAGTCATAGTGTAATTTGGCCTGAATAATGGTCATAATTGGAATAAGGAGAGATAAATAAAACATATTAAATTATCATATAAACCCAATAAAATCCTTTATCAGAAATAAACATTTGGCATTAGACTGCAATGCTCAGAACTGCCCCTAGAGGACACCACAATGAAAATAGCATTTGTAAGAACAATGGACATGTTACCATATAGTTAACCCCTAGAAGGTATAACCACATGAAAAGAAAATGACTGAAAGTATTGCAGTGTAACCATATACTTAGCCCCTAGAGGGCGTAGTGCATTACACATTTTCAGGGCTAGCAGGCCTACTGCAATGTTATTACAAACAAGACCCTTAAAACACAAACTACTCCCAGCTGTAAAACAAATGTTCCAGCCATGAGAGAAGTTGAAAAGACACTGAATGGAGGGAGGGGTTATTATTTTGGGGTCCTCACTTACCTATTGTGGGGACCCAGAGATTATCTGGACAAAAAGAGCAGGTTGTGGTAAACGTTTTGAAGGTGGTCCCATTGTCCCAGGACCACCACAGGCTGAGTGGCTCAGTTATGAGCAAAAATGTTTCATAAAAGAATGCCCTGCATGACCGAGTGCAGCAAGTATTGTAGGATGTTGACTGTAATGCTCAGAACAGTCCCTAGAGGACACCTCAATAAAAATATCATTTGTTAGAAACATGTTCATGCAACCATATAATTAGTCCCCTGAGAACATAACCACATGAAAATACAATGGCACAAAATAATGTAGTGCTAACCATATAATTGGCTCTTTAAGGGCATAACGCTTTACACATGTCCAGGCCTATTGTAATACTAAGGCCCTTAGAATAAAAACTACTCCAAGCTGTAAAACAAAAGTTCCAGCCATAAGAAAACTTAAAAAGGGACTGAATGGTGGGAGGGGTTAATATTTTGGGGGCCCACTAACCTAGTGTGGGAACCTAGCCTAAACAGATAAACAGAAAGAATGTGTCATGCTGAACATTTTGGTGGGGGTCCCATTGTCCTAGGGCCACAACAGACGGAGTTATGGGCAAAAATGTTTGGAAAAAGAATGCCTGCAAGGCATTATAGGGCAACTTTTCCCACGTGCAGTGAAAATTGTACCATTTGCTCTCCCACTGTGCCGGGAGAACCATGTTGCAGATTTCTGTGTTTTTTTTTAGTAAAGCATTTATCAGTGTTTTTGGGAAAGCTAGGGGCGTGAAGGGGGGAGCCAAAAGAGATGACTGATTAGGTAACAGTGTGAACAATGTGACGAGCACTCCAATAACACCGATGGAGTATGCGTTGTTGGTGCTGTGAGCGTTGTGAGGCCCATGGCTGTGATTGAGCACTAAGGGGAGAGACAAAAGAAAAAAATAGTTCACCCACTTTAAAGTATATCGGCCATTGTGCAATTATCCAAGTAACAGGGTCAGTCTGCAAAACCCCCCAAAGGCGGGACAAAGGTAAAGCAATTACCAAAGAGATCAAGGGATTTTTGAAAGGCAAGCCCACGAACAAGTGAAAGTGATGGGCATGAGGTGGGCGTTGTTAAAAGCCCACAATACTTACAACAGGTCAAAACGCTTGCACGCTCGACCTAAAAAATGCAACGCAGGCTTTAGCACGTGTGAAGCATGTGCGCACAGAGCCTGCACTGCTACAATGTACTTGCTGCTGGCGCAGGCCTGGAAGGGGAGGCTGGCAGCATCATGGACTTGGTGCAGACTGCAGAGTGCAGCCTGTCACAGTGGCTTACTTATTTTGTTACTGGGGTTCGATTTTGCTAAAAAAAAAAAAAGAAATTGGCCCCAGTAACAAAACTAGCCCTCTGTAACAAAACTGGCCCCTGCTCTTCCAGTCTTCCAGCCCACCGGGGGATCGCCTGGTGCCGGGCATTACTAGTCCAGCCCTGAATGAAAGGGCATTTGTATAGCGCACGGTTACTCCGAGGAGTAATGAATAAATAGCTTCCCAGTGGGAATGCAGAGTCCCCTTGGCCGAATTGCAAAAGCATTTAAGAGTTGTGAAAGTAGTTCTACAGCAGTACTTTTTACATAGTATTACATGCCTTTGTGAATCTGATCCAAAATGACAAAACTCCGAATTAGTTAAGTGTACGGATGGTAGAGTTCTTTCTATATGTACTCCAAGGTGTCTTTATGGAATGCCTTTATGAATAGGCCCCTAAATTTACAGCAACACTGGTCTTGCCACTTTATTAGAAGCACGTCATATATGGTCGCCCCTGCCCTTCATGAGGTTTTAAAGAACAATCGTTTGTGGTACTCAGAGTATTACTCTCGCTAAAACACTAGTGATTTAGGGACAGAGCTTCCCTATGCTAAGATCTGCCTGGACTGCAAGTTTGACTTACCAGTCACTCAGAACGATTAGACTGTGGGCCAGCGGCTAAAGTTCCGTTACTGATTGCTGGAGCTATAGGTTCTAATCCCAACAGCTCAAAATGCATCAATTTTGAATGTGATGATTCATTTGGCTCTAAAAAAAGCACAATAGCCAGTTGAGTTCTGTTCATTCACATTGTTCATATGCTCCCGCAATAGATTCATTACCCACATGATGTAGCCGAATGGCATAATCGCTAGCATTTCGTGTAACAAAGTTATTGTGAATCACCAGAAATTAGACAAGATTACGCTACATACATGAAATTTCACCATGGCCTACACCATGCACAATCTCTATGCACAACTGCTGTTTTTGACATTTTTTTTCCAAACTAGGTGCACAATTTTTGGCTCTTTGGAGTTAGGTTCACAAGTTCTGCATATTGAGAAGATTCAGAAATATGTTCGAATTTGGCCAGTCATGAATTTCTATTTCTTAGTGCCGGTGTGAACATCAAACTCACTGCAGACCCGTTATCCACCCCCCTATTTCATGTCAGCTTGCAAACAACTCTTATTAGGGTACCTCCTTTACTGTGACGACCTACAGATCTAGGGCTGAATGTAAAAGTAGGGGCTTAAAAATTGATTCTTCTTCATTGAGGAAGTGTTCATACCGCTATGGAAGCTGCAAAAGCTGATTTAGAGTTGCAATACTGTTGGTGTAGCTTGGCAGTAGCACCATCTATGAAGCTGCAGTGAAATATGTGTTTTGACCACTGACTTTGTGTTGCACCACTTTGCACCTGGATTAGCTGTCCAGTGTTCACCAGTTACAGACTACATTTTGTTTTCAGTTGAGCTTTAGCTTAATGTTGCCTATTGACTTTATTGTAGCATTAGGCACTGCCATGTTAAAGGCTGCCCGTAATTTTCCGCATTGTAAACTGTCCATTCTGTCTTGTTTTCGTGCTTTTTCTCACCAAGGGGTTTGGTTGATAAGGATGTACTCAGACAGCAGGGAACGGCCTTGTTTTGACTTGACATCTTGGGATTGTGGCCAAACCCCAACGTGTTATTTTCAAAGCATACCTAAACTAGCCAGAATGTTTGAATCGCAAAATGAGGGTTTTTTCCAGAAAGCTCATTTGGTTTTTTAAGATATAAAAAGACCCAATGCGACAGTGAGCGTTGGAGTCACCTCAATCAGGATTCAGACATTGAATGCCTGATATAGAGTTATCATGAGGGTGGAGACCTCTCTTTCTGTCAGTTGAACGGGGTCATCGGTTTGCTGGCATGAGAAAGATGAAGCACCTGACAGGCCCTACGGTGATGCATTTTTAGTTCATTATTTGCTTTGCATTATAAGATAGATACATATATTTGCTGTGTACATTGCAGTGGAGAATCATTTTTGTATGTTTTCATTTCATTGTTGCGACTATTTTTAAACATGTGCTTTCAACATGCTAATCTCCTTTTAGGAATCTGGCATAGTGAAATAATAAATGTCTTCTTTGGTCTAAGAAGTGCATTTCAGAGATTTTTGTCAGCTCGGTCATTAGTGAAAAGCAAAACAGAGGCTACACATTTTAATACGACCAAGTGGTCTTACTAGAAGCAAAATGTCACTGTACACCATTGCTTTCTTCTCCATATCAAAACTTCACCGTGACTGAAGCATTCATGACATGAAATGGCCTGTGCATTGTGCCTACATCCTAGGGCACTTTCTGGCTCTTCAAGTAGATTTACGGGCCAACAATCTGTTTTCAGTGATGCTCCCTCGTATCTTGCTACTTGTTTTACCTAGAGGTGGCATGGAATTCCACAGAGTTTCATGAAAACTCTGAGAGATTCCGTGGAGTTCTGCAAACGGGCAGGAATTGGCACGTTGTGCTGATTTTTAGCACCAGGAGTTTGTTTTGCGCTGAAAAACCAGCATGAACAGCACCACACAGAGCGCCAGAGGGCACTATGATGGACAACCCTTAACTAACACCTCTTTGTTAGTACACTTGAGGTACTCTCTGCTTTATGTGCCACATACATTTAATCAATAAATGAAAAGTCAATGCCAGTTGTGATCTCAAGTGAAGCAAGAGTGCTGAGAAAACAAGTTGTCTTTCTCTTTCACATTTGCATGAACATTTTCCACTAAATAATATGCAATTATTGGCCTTTGTTTGGTACACTGTTAAGGGAACAAGTTACACCAGGAAGAACATTGGTCAGGTCGCGAAGGCACACCCTGCAAAACTAAAAGCCCGTGAGAATTGCAGATTTGAGGTGTCTGGCTACAAGGATCAAGACAGGGTAGCCGCAGAGACATGTAATGATACTAGAAATGGGTTAGAAGACACGTTTCACAAATTCTATCCAAACGCAAATCACTTGGACACCAACCTCGCCCTCAAGCAACACATGACCAAAAAACTAAGACTGGCCAGTCCAGCTCTCCTGGAGGAAGTGGCATTGTTTCTTTCAGAAAGTGACTTCATAACTACTGTTCAAGCCCTTGTACTGTTGTAATTGTGGTAACTCCATGCTCTGCGGCCTCCCAGACTCCACATTGGCCTACCCTATCAGCATCCTACACCCTGCTGCACATCTCATCCAGAGCCTGTAGACATAGGATAATGATAGAACTGCAAGGACTCTCCTTGCAAACCTACTCCATCTTCAAAACCAGCTGCAGCAGACCTTTTTCTATCAATGTTCCTAGGGCCTGGAACAACATATCTGTATCCATCAGGACCGCCCCAACGCTGCTCCAATTTAGAAAAAAGTTGAAGGTACTACTCTGTAAAGAACAGTGAATCACAAAACAATAGCAGTACACATCTGCTCCCAGAATCGAGCATCCGTTGATAGCATTTATTGATTTTATGCTTGCCTTTGGCACTCTGCCTCGCTTTGCTGTCTTTAGGCTAGGTTTGTGCTATAGAAATACCACATACATATAGGCATATGCAACAGTGTGATAGATTGTGATGGAGAGCAAGTCTGAGTGATTTTTAAAAATATTTTTTAATATGGTCAGGTAACAACTCTGTAGGGTGTGATTGGTTAGAAGAATGTTGAATCACACTCTGGCTTTTATACAACATGTTTTATTGTTGCCCATGATGACTAATGCCATCATGGGCAACAATATGGGCAGCAATGTCACTCTTATTACTGACATTGCTCCCTGCCCAGAAGAGTGCAGTAGAGTGAAGAGTGGCGAGCGGCAGGACACATGTACTTTAGATTATTTTATTGTCATGATTTGCAGTGCATTGGATGGGAGTGTAGCCTATGTGGGAAGTTTTTGGGGTCAACAGTGATGGGAAGCAGAATGCACTTTTTGTGTCACTGCGATCGTGTTGCAACACGTATGCCTGCAGTAAAGTGAAGCAGAATTAGAGCTTGTTGGGTCTTGTTTTGTGGGGACTGGTTTTGGTTCCTGGCTAAGTATGGTCCTGGGTCATCTGATGCCCCTACCTGACACCAGTGGGGGTGATTTAATCTGTGTTTTCAGCAGGGTGATCCTGCGTTCAGCGCTTGATCTGTGTGTGTCCTGCATGCAGGGGTGCACCCTGCGGTGCGGAGGACTCGCAATCAGTCTGATGCCCATCCCTGGGATGCTTGAATCTGATGACCCCGTTACCAGCTTCAGCAGGGAGGGCCCTCATCATTCTTCATTATGCCACTGCCTGCAAGAGACAGATGGATACTCAGGGAAGACTGAGTCGACCACTCTCTTCCAGGGTCGACACACCAGCATAATTGAGGTAATGATAACATTTAATTTTAAATGGCAGGAGACTATTCAGCGCTCTGTGCTATATAGAGCATCATCAGTAGTGATATTAGAAGAGCATTGGATTTATGGATCCTGCATTTTAGTTTGTCTAGGCAAGTGGTTCTTTACCTTGGTCTGAGGGCCCCAGGGGTCTCCAAAGCCTATTCAGGACCTCTGTGACTTTTACCAAATTAAATTTTATTAAAATTCTTAACGTATATACAAATAAAGAAGCAATATTGAAGAATTGAAAACTTTTTTCTACAATTCATTGTGAATCAAACAAAATATTTCAATATTTGAGAATGTGTTTAGTGTATACTTGTTTCTGTATATTTGTGCATTGTTTTGAGTTTCAAAAAATTTAAATTGCTTAGACTGGGGGTCCCGCAACTACCAATAATGACTCAATGGGGTTCCCTGGATTCCAGGACTGGTTGAGTGGAGGTCCACAGAAGTCAAGAGGATAAGAAGCACTGTCTGGGCTTAATTACTGCAGATCTATGATACATGAGCTTTTCTCTGGTCCAGCTTCTTGTCCTGATGCAAGAGGCCGAGTTTCAGAGTTGCTGCACATATCACTTTTTATGCTTCTCTGGGATGGTTGCTCTGTGGAGATAAGGGTGCTTGCTTGGTTTTCCTCTGGTTTATGCCTCTGATTGACACACGCTTTGATCCAAGGGCCTCTCGCTGCTAGGCCTCTTTGATGTCTGATGTGTGTTTCACGCTGCTGACCTGCCGGCCATTACCAGGAGCCCAAGCACACATGTTAAAGATCACCATCCATGGCTCTTTAAGAACTCTTTAAGAATTAGCCATGCTTGTGACCAGAGTCCAGACCTGAGCTTCCAGTGACCTCTCAGTGACCTGACCTGACCGCTTCTATTGGATGGTACACTCGGGCAGGTGGTTGGCTTTTGACTCCATGTTACCACATGGAATAGTTTACGTTAAAGGAAAAGCGTGTTTTGGGGTTTGGGCGTGACGGAGGGCACTGACGTTTATGTTGCACGGTGGAGGGCCAGAATTGGAAAACAATAAAAAACACATGAGTTAGAGAAGCCTGCTGATTAATGTTCTCGAGTTGACTTTCGGTTGCTGAAATTATGTCACCTATCAGCGCTGATGTCATTTCAAACAAGATGGCTGCCCGCATACACACCAGTGTCAAATGATGCCCCCCCCCTGCAGAATGTAGTGAGCGTTGATGCCAAGTTTCTCAGATCCATGATTGATGTGGTGCTCCAGACCAGGTTTTTCCTTTGAATTTGGGGACTTGAAGTACAATTTTATAATGGAATAAACAAGACTACAAGTCCCAGAATTCCAAGAAAAAAAAATCTGAACAGGAGCAGCACATCAATCATTGATCTGAAAAACGTGGCGGGGCTGGTGAGACACCCACACCTCACAAATATTCATCGACCTTGGATTGAGTGGGCTGGCCCTCTGAAGGGTAGGACACCCCAGAGCTGCAGTGTCGTTCCTTTTGCCCCTGACGTACACAGGTTAAAATGCAGTTTCGCACCAAGATTTCTGGCAGTACCTTTTGCATTGTGAAAACACGCTACTCAGTAACTGACGGCATCAGCGAAAGGACTCCAGGCACTGGTCAAGGTGAAAGGGTCCGAGACACATCTCTACCCGTCCGTGTCCGAAAGCAAAAGTGGGCGCACTCAAGAATGCGTGGCTTATCAATGAACTCTGACACACCGAAGGAGGGTCACTGACGGGGTACAAGTCGGGTGTACACGCGGGTGGACGGAGTCCCCCCCACTATTTTCAGGAAGGGATATCCTTCCCCTTAGCCTGGGCTGAGTGATGTCGCCTTGTGCCCCATCACTGCACCTGCTTGCATTTGCAAACACAGGTCCCGGAATGTTTTTAAAGCTCCGTCTCAGCGGCAGCTTCCCCTTTAATTGTGAGACTGTCCAAGCAGAGGCCATCTTTTACTCTCCTATCTGAGGAACAGAAAACTTGACAAAGTTAAGCCTTTTTACTGTTTAAAGGAGTGCACGTGAAGCACTTTTGTGTTTCGAAGCTCGGTAAAGGACACAGGCAGGAAACAAACAGACGTTAACAGTCTATTTTTTATTCACTAGAAGCATTTTAAACATGGAATTACCAAGTTTCACGTCTGTTGAAAAACCCTATCTCTTTTAGCCATGTTCGAGATTAATTACAAATTGATATGTGGAAAAAAAAACCATGATGTATAAAAGATAAAAACAAATATATTTTTTCCATTCCTTTGAAATCATGTTTACTTGTTCTTTTTGTGAAATAGTTCCTTGACCATTTAAATGGCAATTATTACAAAGGCATGCTATTCCTTTTATGACGTCACTAGAAGAGGCGGCATAAAAAGGAATAGCATGCCTTTATTATAATAATAATATGATTTGCATATGTTAATTAGTACCTTTACAATTTTCCATACGACTGGTGCCTTGATTGCTGACTTTCCTTTTAAAAAAACACAATGAAAATAACTTGGTGAAATATGTGACTTTTTAAATGAAACTAGGGGCTAACTTAAGCAAACACTCTCAGTGCACGTTTATGCTCATTCAGGAATGGAATGTAAACAAAAAAATGTCAAATCCTGTTTCTTACAGTGAATTCTGAAATGTCTTTGCCCAAATTGTGTCTGTAAAGCATCATATTAGCCCTTGGTTGAAAGAAAGAGATATAGAGCTCCTTTTAATTCCAGCTGAAAGGGAATGATTGTGCAGGAGTGAAAAAGACCCTTGGGGTGGAAGGTGAATATACTCCATGGGTCAAACATGTCACTTACTGAGCAGCCATCTCTTCTTAGACGGTCACCAAAGAAGGGGGTGAGGTCCAGAGGCCGAGTTACACCTGCACACATGGGACAGAAAGAAAAAAAAGGTTGTTAGTTGTCAAAATTAAACATTGTGACCAATATAAAATGGTTACGCACAACAAAGAACGTCCTGGTTGTTTATGACGGGAGTGTAACCTTATCTAAGAGGAAGGCTAAAAATAAAAGTTTTACATTTGCATTTAAGACTTTAAACCATGGCTTCAGCTTTGGAACAGACCTTGGGCTCCAACTCTGCCTCCAGGTTTATTTTTTCCACAGGTAAATAGTTGCTGCTGTACACATGGGCCTCTACAGCAGGCTTCTCCAACAGGTAGCCCGTGAGCTACCGGTAGCTCTCCAGTTACCTGTAAGTAGATCTCCTGTCTGCTGACCAGCTTACTAAATTAGAAACTTTTGCTTGGTTTAGTTTACAAACATATAGCAAAACTGAGAATGTATAGTCAATAGGAAAATATGTTTACTTTCAAAACTCAATCTGATATTTAGAGAAAAATGGCTGAATTTCCAGAATATATCTAAAGATGATATTTGAGTAAGAAATCATGTGGCACTGGAAAACTGTGTTACAAATGATATAACCTTGGTGCCAAAGGCACTTCTTCTATGGTTATGTATATCCCATGTAGAGGCATTCCATAATGACAAAGGCTTTTCAACCACACCTGATGCACTGAGCAGTAACCTTGCATATGTTGGCCACTAATGTATTCATGCCTGCTGTAGCCACTATTACAACACTAATAATATTAGTAGCTCCCAATGAGTTTCATTGAACATAAGTAGCTCTTATTACAGTACAGGTTGGAGATGCCTGCTCTAGAGTTATATGCTGAGTGATCTTGATAAAGATTGCCCTAACAAGTTGGGCCACTGGGGTGATGGCTTCTATAGTTTTGTGAGGCAGAACTTGTGCTTGAAGTTTGCAAGCAGAAAACTGAGTCAGATTTGCAGTGCAGTGCCAGAGTTGACCTGTCTAATGGAAAAATTACCTTTTCCAAAAGGCTAGTGCCTGACATGTGACTCTAGTATTACAACTCTGGCACTGGCCTGCTGGTTCCCATTTCCTATAACACCCACCTGCAAGTGATTTAGGTTCATTGCCGCCTGGAGCTTTAGAACTGGTTGTAATTGTGGGGGATGGTTGCGAGGACAGGGGGAGGTGGAATTTCAAATGCAAAGTATGCATCTTGATTTACAGTACATGCATTGCTAATCTTTGCAATCTTTACGCATGCTGACTGAGCCCCCCCCCCACCTTTGAAAGGTAATGGTAGGTACCACTGCTTTCTGGCCACAAAAGTAGATTACCTGCTGGTTATTGGGACAGTCAGATAGACAGCCCTCAACCACTTTAAGCACCCCCTACTTTATCTTCCCTCTTTGCACTCCATCCTTGGGGTGTCAGATGAGTGTGCAACACGTTGCTTGTATGCGTCTACATGTTGGCATTTATAGAGCCTGAACCATTGCTTAATTTGTAAGTAAAAATGTGCCGGTGTTCAGAGCTTTCCTCTGATACATGCAGCTGCTGCATTTAAATGTGTGATTATGGAATACTGAGACAGTGTAATCCTAAAGCCATCTCAGACCTCTTTAATCCATTTACAGCCACTCCCTGCCCCTTCAGCTCACTCTTGCAGCTTTCTCCCTTTGTGAGGCTTTTTCGTTTTTCTCTTCCTCCATTTTTCCCTTGTGCCATTTGCTTGCAGTAAATGCTTGAGGCAGAAAAACAAGTTCCGGCCCTCGATAAGAAGTGCAGGTGCCCGCACTGGAAACCACTGGCTCAAATTAGGCACTGGCCTAAACCTAGCTGTACAACACAGTGAGGGGACAACACAAGTTGTTTTCCAATGCTCTGTAGCAGCGAGTGTAGAGCATCTTAGTGGGCCCTGGAAGTGCTGCATGGGAACAGGTCCAATTTGCCTGTGTGGGAAAGAAAGCTGAAAAATATGATTTGTTTTTCTTGGTACTGAAGTAAAATGCCAGCATGTCAATTTGGATGTCAACAGCTATGTTATAGTCATCTTAAATGTCTAACGTGGTAAAGTAATGGACTTCGGCCTGATGCACTAAAAATCATAAATGTCAATTTGAGTAAGTCTTTACAACCCCACACTGCCCCATGCAGTTACTATTTATGCATCTCACATGGCATAAGCCTCTGTAGCTTGGCCCTCTCACTGTGAAAGGCCTCCAGAAGGAAAATTTAGCATTTTTAGGGTTAAGATCTCAGTGAATGTCACAAATATCTGTGGAGTGGGGGGTGTTCACATTTTGTCCTCACCCTCAGGGTGAAGAAAATCTTAACTCTGCTGCAGTACCAGCCTGAGCTGCCTTTGATGTAACTTCAAAGAGAACCTTATGGTTCTTTCACAGCCTCAGCATTTCCAGTCTGGAGCATTTTCGATGTTTTATACACCTAAGCCATTTTTTTTGCTTATTTATCTTAAGCGACTAACAACCACTGACAAAGCCAATAGTCCTGGCATGTTGTAGGTGTAATGTTACTTGTATTTAATATCTGGTTGCATTGACTGAAAGAAGCAGCAAAATACCAGTCGGTGGCAAACTATTCTAAGCACAGATTTTTAGTTTACATGTTTTTAAGCCCCGCCCTCAATTACATCGGCCACGCCTCTTTGAGAGACCCTCCAGGTTTTTCATCTTACTTGAAGCCCCTGTAGTGCTCTTGCATGCATTTGTGAATCGGCCCTAATTAATACAAAAAAGATGGGCTGGATTAGGTTTCAGAGTAATTATCTGCCAGTGGCTGAGATTATTTCAAACATTCCACCCACCACATTCTTGTTTTTTTCCCCAAACCTAAGGCAGCTCCAATCTGGCTGCTTTTTTTTCAGTCCCAACTTTCATTAATTGCTCAACTAGGCAGCTCTCCAGCACCCCCGTTTACACGCTGTGCATTGTCAAGAAGCCTCTTGTCCACAAATTATAGGAAAACAGTGGTCCAGTCGCCAATACTTTCTAGGCTGGATAGGGACATCTTAAGGTTTTTGGGGGCCCAGGACCAAACATATTTCGGAGACCCCTGTTCAGAACAGTTTTGAAATTATGATCTTGTTTAGCTCTTTCATGCCCTCTTCGGCCAGGGCACTGACTGCACAGGGACACCAAATTCTAAATGTATTTAAGTTTCATTATTGGGGATAATAACGTGTTTTCAATATTGTAAAACAGCAGTAACTCTTTAATATTACTGCAAATAACCTCTGTGACAACTTCCCATTTCTCATTTGTGAGGTCCTGTTTTGATCTAAAAGATTTTTTATGGACGTTTCATTAAACATAAACACAGCATTTTTCTGCAAAATGACTCTCCCTCGTGGTCCACAATAAAGGAAACTGTATTTAAAACAATCTGTTTAAAAAAACAGGGCAAAACTCTCTGCAGAACAGAGCTGGCTCTATCTGAGGGCCCATTGAAAGACTGGGGCCCTGGAACAGAGCCCACTTTATCCATGACTTAAAAGGTCTCTAAGGCTGGAGTATAGAGAACCCACTCTACTGCAGTCTGGTCACCCACTTTACAAACAGACTCCAGCTCCAACAAAATGCAGCTTCGCCGCCTATTCAGCAGCCATCATCGGGCCTCTCTCCACTGATACCTACCAGCAAAATATGTTTACTTACAGTGCACTGTTCATCACAAAGCATTGCATTTAAGTAGGATGTTCAGGAGGAGATTTCTACATCCAGTAAATTCCAATCTTATCATGTGGATCCCTCTCAGTACTCATAACCATTGTCTGGAATTCCCCTCCTCCTGAATCAACTTCTAACTATAAATTGATTGATTTTAGATGCCAGCTGAAACCACCTTGTTTTTATGGGCGAGCACAAAGTGTTCCGTCCATTCTGTAATCTCTCTTTGGGCTTAAGACCACGCCCATGCCACGTCAGTCACTTACATTGGTTCGTAGGCTTGCGTTTTAAAATCCGCTTGCTTTCATTTGTGAAAGGCATGCATACGTCATGCCTTTTCCGGTGTTTAGCCCACCTACACAGCACCGGTAAAGTACCAAAAACATGCGAGGCTCGATGTTTTCAGCCTGGAGTCCGGACTACTTTATCTGTTTATTTTCCACGCAGCGCGATCACGCTGCATTTTACATAGTGCGATCGCGCTGTGTTTTTTTTTTGCTTTACAGCGCTAATAGCTCTAACTCGAACTAATGCGAGACCCGTTGCATTGAAAATGCTTGTTTCTGTTGCTAATGAGGTCAGTATTTTGCCACCTTCTAAAGCCTACCTTGCTGCAGCCTGGGGACAACCGATTTGAAGGTTTTCTTGCACATGCCACAAAAGCTAACAATAGAATAAATAAAATATATATTTTCAGGGACTATTCATATCTATGCAAACAGAAAGGACTGTACCCTCTCTGCACTTTTACTAATAGGGAGTTGAGCATTTCAGGGCCAATTCACAAAGGTATGTAAAAGTATGTAAATGAGTACTCCTCTAGTATTTTTTCTATATTCATAAATGTTCACGTGAGCCTGCCCCACATTTTTTACAGCATATGCATGACTTTGTCCTTAAACATATACAAAGAACTCCTGTCCAATTCTGGTAAATGCATTTAAACAAGCAAAATCCCACAACGGCTTGATGGAATAAAGCATGGTGGACTATACCATCAGAACTCAGATTTACTAATAGGAATTTCGGTATTTGCAGTTTTAGGATTAGTGGCGGCTTTTGGATGTTTTAGGGGGTCCTGCCAGCGAGTGTAGGTGAACACCCACTAGCATGCTGAAGTATATTTATTTCATACTCTGCAATCCCTTTGCAAATGTATTCCTATCCTGGGCAGGGTTAAGAGAGATTTAAGGATGTAACATTGGATGTTGTAGGTGAAGTGTTTCCATCAAGGAGAAAAAAATACTGTTAAAAGACAAAGAAAATAAAAATACAATGTGCTAATGCATATTTGCATCAAATTTACAAGATTCTGTGAGTGTAGATTTTACCCCTACCAGCATTTCTGGAAATCTGCATAAGTACATTTGTAAAACTGAACTTCTGTCACACTTCTTTGAAAGTCGGAAATTTTCTCCAAAAAAGACAACAAAACAATTTACACAACAAACGATGGTGACCAGCATTTCCGATTTTGTCAATCGCAAAATAGGAAGTGGGTGAAATGAACTTTCTCAGCTGCATTCCATGCATTCAAATAAATGATTCTGTATTACATGATAGCCTAGGTTTGACTTTTCTTTAGCAGTGCAGGTAGCTGTACATACAGTCCCGATGCACCATAAATGTTTTGAGCAAGAGGACTGATTGAGTTGAACGTGCGCCACTGACATCTGCTGTGATCTCCAGATCCCACGGTGGAAGCCATGCAGGCCACCTCGGCCTACCGGGCCTCTAAGGTCGGTGCATTATATTGTGTTATTTAGAGCGAAAATAAACAGCAAGAAGAGGGTATGAAACACTAAATAACAACAACACATCATCACATCATTGTGGGGAGTGACATATTTATTTATTTCATTTTGTGCAGTTTTTATACAGCAGGAACTTGCCCCAAGGACATTAGAGCATGTTATAGGAACACCAGGTTAATTTCTTTTCACAAATTCATTTTTTTTTCTTTTTAGGCACTGGGCTGTTAAATTATTTGCCCAAAATCACAGAATGTTGAGCAGACGCAAGGGCTGGATTCTGGTCCCCCAGTGCCACGGTCGGCCGCTCTGGCCCTCATGCCGCACCTCTCACATGTTTTTCGGAGAGCGCTATAAGAAGGATATATTTCTGAATAAAAGGCACATGGTCAGAAAAAGAAACTATCGTATTAATTTAATAAATGGTACAGGATCACTCAAGAACAAAAAACGATTAGGAAATTAAGTTGGAAATAAGCACTCTTGAATGCACCCCTTTAATTGTAGTGCGCGTGCACAGTCGAAAACATTCCACTGCAAATATAGGAAAGGGTCAAACTTGTATTTTTTTTTCATATAAAAACAATTTTGTTTCCTAGAATAAGGAGCTCAAAGACAATTGGTTTAATAATTACCGATACAGCTTAGGCGAAACAGAGCGCATGACATAAAGTGCTTGGCGTGCCTGGTGTTCGCCAGCTGTGTATTCACAGATGATGCATTAAGTGCCGAAGTGTGGAATGTGTCTGTGAGTGTTCCATGAGGTCTGGTATCTCACAGGGGTGAAGAGGGGCGGGAATACCTGTTGCCCCTGCCCGGCCTTGTCTTTTAAACATGTCCCTATGGAACTTGAATACATAGGAGGCTTTTATGCACATCTGTACCGACTTGGATAACTAAGGAGTATTTTAGAGGGAGAGGTCACTTTGAAAGAGTGGATCAAAGGTGTTGTTAGCATAGCCAGACAAACCCCAGAGACGCAAGGAGACACACAATTCTTCAAATGAAGTCTCACACATTTAAAAAGCTACGGTAAAGTCTTGAGGAAATAATATGTATGATAACAGCTGGACATTTTTGGAGATTTTCAGAGATGTTAGAAAAGGCAGCAGCTCCAGACGCACTGTCGGGTTGGGGACAGAGTACTAGAGATGATGATATATCTGCGTTTCCTTCACAAGGGTCTGCATTTCACAATCTATGTAAGTGGGGCTTATGTGTCGAAAAATAAGTTTTTCAAAACTTCTATCGTCAAAATGGCAAGGTGGTATAAAATACCGAGCTTCTGTGATATAAAGTGGGGCAGTGGATACCCTGTAGGAGCAAGGTTTACTGAGAGATGTTACAGTCCTTGCATAGTAGTGTCCCCTATGCAGGAATGGGCCCTATGCGGGAATGGGCCGAAACAAATTATCACCTGTTGGTGCCACTACAACGATGCAGGCAGAAGCATTTTTTTTTGCACCTCCCTTGGCATAGTGCTTTGGGAGGCAGCAAGGAGAGCCATATGGATCCTTGGAGAGCGCAATACTTACGGGCAAGAGCCCCTTGCGCCATATGTAGCCACATTAGCGTCATTTTTTAACGCTAATGTGTCGATATTACGGCAAAAACGCAGAGCCATATTTACAAAATGGTGCAATGCATGCATTGCCCGACTTTGTGACCCCTTGCACCATATTATGCCTGCACCAGGCATAATGTATGCAAGGGGGGGTCCCGTTAGTGGGTCTGAAAAAATGGTGCAAAGAAATCTGAAAGATTTCTTTACACCATTTGTTTCAGCAGTTTTAATGCCTGCTCAGAGCAGGAGTTAAAAGGGTGCACACCATTGGTTACAATAGGCCCCTATGTACTGGTCAGGGTTAGCGCCAACATTTTGGTGTTAACCCTGCACAGTACATCAATAGCGTAAACAATTCTGATGCTATTGCCCCTACCCTGCGCCATGGTGCACCGTATTTTAAATACAGTGCACACATGGTGGCGGTAAGAGGGCGCTAAGGGGCACAAGGAAAGTGGTGCGGCACTAGGTGCAGTGCCACGTTTCCTAAATCTGCCCTTTAGTATCTGCCAAAGGCAGTCCTGGTGTCACCAACACACATTTCAATTGAGACCATCCTCAGCGCCTGGACACCCTTGTGGGTGACAAGTCGCGCTCTAGAAATATTTGATTGATTGATTGCACTGTCTCACCTTTGACCTCATCCTATCAAGTAGGCATGGATCCCCTCCTGAGTCTGCAAGCATCCTTAAATGGATTCCCAGTCACCTGCCAAAGTCGGGAGATTCTGAAGCACACCTTGTTTGGGAGGCAGATGAGACCACAATTTTCTGAAGTTGCAGAAAGATCCCTCAGGCATCTGGGTAAGAAAATGCAAAGGACACGGTCTACTGGAGGGTGGCATCTTTTATCTATGCTTGATGTCTGCTGTCACTGGGGACGTTTGGTGATATATGGCACAAGATCTAGTTCTGAAACAGTAGAGGTTCTTGGCAGAACTACATTTACACAGGTATGGTGTGCAAGGCCCTGATATGTATTGAGAATGTTAAATGCAGAAGGTAGAACGGTGGAGCAAAATACGTTTTGCTTCATTTAATCCGCAGAATGTGCCATTAGAACACACACATGAATTATGTATCCAATGAAAAAATATAAACTTACCAAGAGCATAACCAATAGTGCAGAAGACTGTGCAAATAGTTTGAAAGTTTTCTACAAGCTACAATATTGTTCATTGACAGTGCAACAGGTTCAGGACGGACTTTAAGCTACGTAGTGCCCTGAAAACGAATTACTCAGCTACGTATATACCACTAGTTAATAAATGGAAAAAGTAGACTACAAAGCAACTAAAATATTGAACAGCAGGGTGAAGCATGCAATTACACGTCACAATAGACGATGTGGAAAGGGTGCATTAGTAGTTCACAACACAGGCAGTTTAGTGATTGGTTTATGTTCATTCACAATAAAATGAGAAGCAATTTATGAGCTACACATACGTTTAAGTGCTTCAAGTACAACCCATCAGCCAATTGAAGGTTTGAAAAAAGGCCAACAGCCAATTGTTGAAATGAGTTACCAAAAGCCCACTCACTGGTAACATGAGGGCCCTGAGACACAGCTACAACTGTCTGCAGGCGAGACTTAAATAAGTGGATATTTTTGAGGCAATACGTGATGCTGAAAGAGGTTTTGAACACTATGAATTCGATAAGTTTGAAATTCATTAATTCATTACAGCACCCTCATATAAACTCCACAAGTTTTTCTCCTAAAAACATCTATCTCTAAAGATGTCTGATCCCCTCCACCTTGTCTTCTCCCATCAGAACCTCCTATGTGTCCGCCTTATTGCAAGTGTGTCCCCCACACATTGAATTCTTGGATGTTTTGAAGGGTATTTGGTACTGCATGGGGAGTGAGCAAGTTCTTGGTGTGGCTCAGCGTCCTGGAGAACTTCTGAAAAATTCAATTTTTTTCAAGTTGATAAAACTCTGAGGTCCTAGTCGCCGCCTGCTGTAATTCCCGCACTACAGGGAGGATGGAAACAGATAACCTCGGGGTGTGGACAAGTACAAGCAGCCTTCCCATGAACTATCATGGATTTGCATTTTGAGAAGAGAAGAATGAAAAGCATTTCTTATGAGGCAAGAAGGCTACCCAGTTCATTTAGCTGCCTTTTCAAGATACATTTTCGAGTGAATCTTAGTTTCTCTGCCTAAAATATTTCTTATTGTAGTCTTGAACCCCATAAACGTATTATTTTAGCTGTGCAAGGTTTTGGCAGGCGTGGGAATTCACAACTTCATAAAAGACTAACACAGACCAGACACTCGATTTTATGTGGATTCCATCATGAATGGACTCAGTACCCCCTTAATCCCAAGTAGGTTAGAGAGTTCACATTCCTTGCTTCTTCTTTGCAATAGGAGACAGTAAAAAGAGTTTTTCCTTGGTGGTCCTGAACAGGAAAAATGTACATCACACTGACCACCTTAAATAGGCCTGTCCTACATTGACAGATAGCACTTTGGTGGACGGGCAGTCAGTCAAAGTCTCCACATGTGGAGTCATCTGAGGCCCATTTATTCCAACAAGACCATCATCATCAACCAAGTTAACACATCACACATTTCGTGGGTAAACCATCACGTCAACTGCTTTCAAGACTTTACTGCCGGCACAAAGTCTCATTCTGAGTTCACCTCTTGACAAGATTGACTTAGCCTTCCATACACTGACATCAGGAAATAAAATATTATTAAGTTGTGTAATAATAACACCTGTTACTTACAGTACTTAAAAACAACAGACAAGGTGTGGAGGGCAATATATTGTTACTATACAGTAAGTACGTATGTCCAAGCAACAAAACAAGAAATCTGTCAGTCCATAGGTTTCTCCTCTTGCTGTGCATTACTCAATCAATCAATCAATCAATTGTAAAGCGCGCTACTCACCTGCTAGGGTCTCAAGGCGCTGAGAGGAGGGGGGGGGGGGCGAAGTGCTACTGCTCGAACAGCCAGGTCTTGAGGCGTTTCCTCAAGGTCAGCAGGTCCTGGGTCTGTCGTAGGTGGACGGGGAGGGAATTCCAGGTCTTGGCGGCGAGGTAGGAGAAAGATTTGCCGCCGGCTGTAGTTCGGTGGATGCGAGGGACTGTGGCGAGAGCGAGGTTGGTGGAGTGGAGTTGACGGTTGGGAGTGTGGAAGGAGGGTCGTTCATTGAGGTAGGCAGGGCCGGCATTGTGCATTGCTTTGTAAGCGTGCATGAGGAGTTTAAAGGTGATCCTTTTGTTGATGGGGAGCCAGTGTAGGTCTCTCAGGTGGGCTGAGATGTGGTTGTGGCGTGGGATGTCGAGGATGAGGCCTGCAGAGGTGTTCTGTATACGCAGCAGTTTTTTCTGGAGCTTGGTCATGGTTCCCGCGTAGAGTGCGTTGCCGTAGTCCAGTCTGCTGCTGACCAGGACGTGGGTGATTGTCCTTGTTTCGGTGGGGATCCAACTGAAGAACTTGTGGAGCATGCGGAGGGTGTTAAAGCAGGAAGCTGAGACGGTGTTGACTAGCTGGGTAATGGTGAGCGCTGAGCCTAGGATGAAGCCTAAGTTGCGTGCGTAGTTGGTGGGCACTGGTGCGGTTCCAAGGGCGGATGGCCACCAGGAGTCGTCCCATGCGGAGCGGTTGGAGCTGAGGATGAGGATCTCTGTCTTGTCTGAGTTCTGTTTTAGGCGTCTCCTCTCCATCCAGTTGGCGATGACCTTTATTCCGTTGTGGAGGTTGGTTTTGGTGGTGGCGGGGTCCTTGGTGAGTGAGAGGATCAGCTGGGTGTCGTCGGCGTAGGAGATGATGTTGAGGTTGGGGGACTCCAGATATATTCCTCAAATCCCTTTTTCTCAATAAGGTTCAACACTGATCATTTGGCAGCTAATACCCTTAACTCCCAATTCAACAAACTCAGCACAGTATTAGTTATTTAATTCAGACACACCTCTCACTTCCTAAACAAGGTGTTTACCAGCACTCACACAACCTCGTTGAGAATTTGTTCAAACTCAGATTGTTGTATGTACAAAATTAGGCTTCTTGACAGGCAGACCCGCTGGCCTAGCAGCAAAACATATATTAACCATGTCATTGCCTTTCAAGGTACGGCACTCTTTCAGAAAATACAAATGCTTCATAAATCTAGCACCTCATGCACTTTAAAATGAGCTCCAGGAATTGTTAGCCTTCAACATTTGAAATCTCAAAAGGAGTATGTTTCTGTAGGGGCCAAAATGGAATTCCATCATGCCTCCCCTCCACCAGATACAAACAAAGCCTTTTCACACACAGCATTGTTTTCCAACAAGTCCATCCACAGAATTGTTGAATCTGTATAACATTCTGGGGCTCTTTTTAACACCCACATGGCTTCGATCTCCATCAGCCTGGCTAATATCCCTATATCTAATCCTAAAACCATCAACAGCAATTCCCTCAAAGATGGCTTGTTTCTTTATTATCACCTCACCACTGCTGAAAAGACAGTTTACAGCCCTAATAGGCCAGCAAATATCCATCTAATTTCTAACCTCTCCCAGACAGGGAAAGTGGTCAAGAAGCTTGCTGAGGCGAGACTCAGTGGTTCTAGTCTAGAAAACCTCATCTAAGGGACTCAGTATGAGGTCACCACCATTAAAATCTCAGCCACCAATGAGAGTTACCAGCTGAATAGGGACTATCATAACCACTGTAACTCCTGGGAAAAGGAGAATAACTAGTGGAAACAAGACATTAATTCATGATCCCCCAGTAAGTCATAATTTCTCAAGAACCCCTCAGCATCCCACACATTACCTGGTAACTCTACCCCCCAAAGTTACCAGTGATCACCATATTGATGACTCTGTGGGGGAGGAGTTACTAGGCATAACCCATCAATAATCAGAATGAAGCTACCTATGGTCATAAGTTTGTCATTTTCCTCCAGTACCATATGTACCTACGGTTAGGCATCCTCCAATGCACACCCACTCCACTAAACTCGGTGCAGAAACCCACCATGTAAAAATGTAAGATTTATCAAGCAAAATAACGCCCCTGAGTAAGCAACTAATTAACATCTAAATCTTACTCACATCATCTTGTAAGCCAAGTGTCTTGACCCTCTTATCCAGCTAATCATCCTCCCTTGAATAGGCCAATGCTCTCACAACCCTTTTCCCCCAAGAATTTATGTCCAAACTAAAGTCTCTTTAGAAAAAGGCAGCCATGTTGATCTTCAAGCTCGGTCCTCACACGCACATCTTCAATGCTGTTGATTGCTTGGTGCCTCTAGTTCAAGATAAATGTATTACTCACATTATTGAAGCATTATTAATGTTGAAATTGTAAGTTTGCTAATTACTTGTGTCTTATTGAAAATTATTAATTCAATCTATTAGTATAATTGTTTGTGCTAGCATGAGTGTGTTCCGTTGAAGCTTTTGTTTTGTCATCATACTTGAAATGTTGACTTATTTTTAATGTGAACTTTTTGTTAGGTTATGTTCTCATGAGAAGCTTAGCTAGTTGGTAATAGGCTCTATTGTTTCAGCATAGAGAGAATGTAGCATAGTGTCCTTGATGGAAGAGCAGTGTCGAACATGGACTGTTATCGTATACAATTGTTTCAAACTTGGGTGGCGTCTCAAGGATGGAAGATGTTCACATGAGAAACCTGGGAAAAACTGAGATGCCACAATTTGGAGTCGTATGATCGATTATTATTGGATGATGCCCCTTCAACGTGGCAAGGACTGACATCTTTGACGAATCGGAATGCTTTGGGAATTCTAATATATTGATGGACATTTGAATTTTGAGCAGTCCTGGAGCAGTTCCCAAGCAGTAACAATTCCCCAGCAGTTCTTAGCAGCTTGCAGATAACTCCAGATGCTTATCGATTCCTTGCTGACCCTGATGCTTTGCTGATTAAGAATTCCTGAATGCTTGGAGAGGCATCTCCCTCTCTACTTGCCCATTTGAAATGCCCTTTTAGACTTAGTAATCTTTTTATGTCTCCTTCAGAAGATTCTTGACTGAGCTTCTGATATGCTGATATGCCGATGCTATCCCTTTTTATCTATATATTGCTTATTTTAGTTAGTGTTCAAAGATTAGTTTTTTCCTAATTATTTTTCCCATTTTTGTGCTTTTGTATTTTGCCCACATGTGTTCTGTCCCACACATGCATTTCCCCGATTTGGTCAGAAGTTGGGTTTTCAGCTGCCCAGTTTAAATTTATTACTCTGTTAAATTAAATTTACAGATGATTGCTACTACTCCTGAGCAACACTGGATTACTGTATTTCAGATATTCCTTTTTAATACTGTGTATCGTTTCATCGCTTTGGGCAATCCCTGGATAACGTTCGTCAACAGCTTCATACTGAGAATAACTTATGTGACTTTGATTTTGATTTTGTAATAAATATGTTAACCTTATTTCTGATTGGAATTTTCCTTGCATGGCGAAATGGGTCATACAGTCTAAATGTATTGAATGGTGCTTGCAATTTGTTTGATGGTTCTACCACACTTTACTCCTGGGTCAAAAGATCTGTCGACCTCTGTGAGCATTGATTCCTGTGAAGAATGAAAATGGTGCAACAGATCATAAGTAAAAAACTGTACAGGGTTAAACTGTTATGCATTTTATTTACTATTTTGTTTTATGAAGCTGGAACAGTTTCTAATTGTACTGTGAAGCCTTGATTTAGGGCCAGATGTAGAAAGCCTTTTGCATGTCGCAAACTGCAAAAATCGCAGTTTGCGACGTGCAAAAGGCCTAATGCGATGCACAACCTCAAATTGCGAGTCAGTACCGACTCGCAATTTGAGGCTGCGACTCGCAAATAGGAAGGGGTGTTCCCTTCCTATTTGCAACCGAATTGCCATGCTGAGTTGCTTTGTGACCGAGAATGCGGTCGCAAACCAAATCGCAGTTACCATCCACTTGAAGTGGGTGGTAACTCATTCGCAAAAAGGAAGGGGTCCCCATGGGACCCCTTCCCCTTTGTGAATGTCGACAAAAATGTTTTTTCAGAGCAGGCAGTGGTCCTATGGACCACTGCCTACTCTGAAAAAACCAAAACCAAATGGTTTTGGAAGTTTTTCTTTTTGCAGCTCATTTTCCTTTAAGGAAAACGGGCTGCAAAAAGAAAAAAAAAACTGCTTTATTAAAAAGCAGTCACAGACATGGAGGTCTGCTGTCTCCAGCAGGCCACCATCCCTGTGAGTGCATGGACTCGCTATGGGGTCGCAAACTGCGACCCACCTCATTAATATTCATGAGGTGGGTCTTTGCGACCCCATGGCGAGTCGCAGAAGGTGTCTGAGACACCTTTCTGCATTTGGTTTTGTGAGTTGCAATTTGCGAGTCGCTAAGACTCGCAAATTGCAAGTCGCAAAATTATACTTACCTACATCTGGCCCTAAATTATGTCACACACCTGTTAAGCTGTAAAACATTTGTTTGAACTAGCCTGTTATCAGGGAACCAGATGACCTGATCATGGAGAACTGTCTATACACTACCTGTGCTTTCAGTTTCGAGAGGGGTCTGGTGGCTGATTTTCTCCATCAGTCAATACACTTTCTCGACGTGTCTAAATCAATGTGTATTTTGGTATAAGCTGAGTAAAGTGTTCTTTTTTGCCTTCTACGGTACATATTGGTATTTAAAGAGAACAAACATACCTCGAGAGCAACAAAAAACTTTACAATATGATAAGGAGTCAATGCACGGTTGCGCACAAATGCAGGTTGGTGAATATCATCCGAGTTGAGCACTGCATCAAACTGTGGCAAGTGAGGTGCTACTTTGAAGGATGTTTCTGCTCTCCTTTTTTGACACTGAGGATCAAAGGAGCGAGCTTGAATTTCAGAGGGATGTTCCCTCATATTCTGGGCACTTACCTAGAGATGGCTTGCCTTTGTCTGTATATTATTTTCAATGCATTCCTTTACTGTCTGGTGATGGCCAGACTCCTTGTGTTGTGTTGGCTCTCCGAGGTGTTCAATTTTTCAGCCATGACCGGAGGACACCTCTTTGAAGTAACGCAAAATATCTTAACCACGATGTGGGCGAAGGGGCGTGACTATCATGTAAATCTGTCAGGATGGGGGGGGGAGCGGTAGAGTGGGATTTCTTCAGCCCTTTAAAAAGCTATGCTACAGTGTGCCTGATGCTCTTCAGTTTGTGCAATTAGGAGGATTGGAAAGCTGAACATTTCCCTCATCAAGATGCAAGTGACCCAGCGCTTCGGAAGTCTGGCTTTTCTCCAGCTATAAGGTTTGGCCTTCTCTAGGAGTTAGAGTTGATATCATGCTGTCTCACAATTTCTTGCAGTGTGGGATTTAAAGCAAAGTTCAGAGATGATAGTAACAGTGAGTGATCTTAATATCAAGCTGGGCTGTGGTGTGTAGGTATGAAAGCAACTCGCTGTTTGAGTTCTCTGCCCAAGTCCCTTCTAAGAGCTTGCATCTGACTTTGGAACTACCCAAGGTATTAGTCACTGAGTGCTATTTTCTAGGTTTTGCCATTACATCCTTGTCACTTATGAGCTCTTTGTTGAGAAATGCTGCTGCTTGTCAATAGGGCTACCACCCATCTGAAACATTAGAGTATATTGAATAGGAACTCCTAGGGGCATGTGCAGGCGTTGCCCTCCTGAAGGACACACCACAATAAAATCTCTTAACCACCATGAAGAAAATTAAACATCCTTGATTGTCACATGATACCCTGAGCCATCCCTAATTTAGGAGTCCATGAAATACAAACAATCCTCACTCAGCCAATCTTTTAATATATTAAGTTATTCCACTTATTGGGCTGATGCCTTTGAAGGAAGAAGGTTCCAGAGTCAATATCTACAAGGCATAGATAGCCAACCAGATGTATTTTTGTACTTTTAAAGGCAGCTCTGGCCCCATACCAAGCACACATACGTACAAGGCACATTTAATCCCAAGAATAGACAGACTGCCAGTCTTCCAGGATGATAATGGTAATAACATTCAATGTAATTCAAACTGAATGTGGTTAGACATTGGCCAACATCGTTTTCTTTGGCGTGGGAGTAACTAGTTACTTGGAGGAGCCAAGATGCCTTCTACATTATCCACACACGTTTTATCTATAACAGCTTTAACATATTCCTTCTGCTGAACTGATCATGATGATTGCAGCTTCTCTTTGAAAAACATGTAGAAAACCTTCCTTAGCTCAGGTCACCACTACAGCAACTATCAAACTAGCATGAAACTTGTTAGAGAAACACAAAGCTCTACTAAAAAAAAAAAAAAGTCACACAGATAAACCAATTACATCATCACTTCAGTTATTTTTGTGTGTATTTACCTAGTGTTTATGCAGAAATGGAGCCAGTAGGTCTCTTTGGAAAGTGAACTAAAGAGAAATAGTTAACATGAGCAGAGGCAAAGGACTGGGGACAACTCCATCCAAGACAGACACTCAGCACACCAAAGCATCCTGATACTAAAATACATGCACCCATCACAACAGTTTCAATCGACAAAAGCATGTTCAGAGACAAAGGCCCTTGTTACAACCTCAGCGGTCTTCTGAGAAGACCGCCGAGGCTGCGGTTGCCAGAATACCGCCAGTGCTGCCAGTAGTTCTAGCTCCCTATTTTGACTTTTCCGCTGGGCCACCGGACGGTAACAGTATTACCGTCCGCTGGCCCAGCAGAAAAGTCACATCAACATTGCTGATGTGTAGCGGGTGCAGTAGCACCTGTTGCGCATAGCGCGATGGGGCTGTGCTTGGGGGCCCCTGCACTGCCCATGCCAGGAGCACCCCGACTCCCCTTACCGCCACCCTTGTCTACCGCCATGGACAGGCTGGCAGTATGGGGAGTCGAAATCCCCAGGGCAGTGCTGCTTGCAGCACTGCCCTGGAAGATTACGATCGCTGGGACCGCCATGGCGGTATACCGCCGGTCTCAGCGGTATTACTGTGGCGCTGAGGCAGGCAGTACCGCCAGCCTGTTGGCGGTACTCCTATCACAATAGTCGTGGCAGTCATATTCAAAATCCCTATGGGAAAATGAATGGGGAAACATGTTTTGGGATCCCCCCACAGTTTTTCTCAGCTCCTGATTTACAGATCACCCAAAAAACGTACAAGACAGCAGCTGAACTGACTGTTGTATTATGTTTGAAAATTTTGTGGAGATTCGTCAAATGGCAACAAAATTATTGACAAAACAAAAAAACGCTCTTCCTATGGAAATTAGGTCCTACCAATAACCACCTACTGGCGACCGCCATCAGGTAATATATCCGTTCATTTAGATACATTGTACTTTATGTTGCAATTTTACCATTTCTAAGCTAATATCATGGGTCAATATCATCCAATTCTAGGGCCATTTAATTTATCGACTTCAGAATGATCAAAATATGAACAAGTCTTTCCAGGTTTCGAATTTGTAGCCTCAAATCTAGCAGATGTGAGTCCTACTTCAGTATAAGAGGTCTAGCCAAGTGGAAACTGGCAGACTAGTTACTCAGAAGCTGCCAAGAGAGCCAGAGAGAGCCAAGCTTTGCAATAAATCATTGCTCAGCAGCCACCGACCAGGAAAGAATGATAAACTCAGCCACATCACGGCCCCTGTGACTGGGAGTCAAGGTATTGTCTATCACATTCCCAGAACCCATCACGATTAGCAGTGCTAAACGTGGCAGCACGTAAGGACGTCCAGGCCTAGTCCACATGTCAGCCTCCTCATGATGCCAGAAAGGTTGGAAGTTGCAAACGTTTTTGGGTTTTGTGACTTTTGTGAAAATCTAAACAAAACTTCTCACCTTAGTGAATTTTGTGATTTTAATGTTGCCACTTCTTACAGAAATGTAACTTAGAGTACCAAGGGCTGTGCAACCCTAACTCTGGAGTTTGTGTGCAGTGTTAGAGAAAGAAAAAAAACTACAGATAATCCACCCGTCTGAGGTTTTAGGGTATGAAGTCTGCATGAACAGATATTTCAGGATAAAATATTGATATTAGTAATTCAGTATTCCAAGCTGAGGAAACAGAAAGAATACTTAACATGCTAAAACAATGCAATATCATTCTAAACCAAGCACATACATTTTAATAATGTAAGCAAAAATTGTCCCAGATTCTGGCAAATGACTCCAGTTCAAATCAGAACTAAATTTGAGTTTGCAGAGTTCACTTCCTAGAGGGTGAAGGTTCTAAAATAAGACCACCCAAGACATGAAACACATGCGTGGGTGTTTATGAGTATTGGCATTTTGACAATCAGATGATGGTTGAAAAATCCATGATGACTTGGTCCCACTCCAACAAAACCTAATACAGCTCAAGGTGGCCATGTTTACCGCAGGCTTGGTTGCCCAGCAATGCATGCACGCTTGAAGCCACAACCCCATACCGAGTCACACTTTTAAACTGTGCCTTCAAAAAACTTTCTAAAACTCCCCTGTGCTGAGGACCCCCAGTTTGCGTTACGAGAATCAGAGGTGAAATTGGGGGATGCTTCAGCAATCGACAACTCTTTCACACTGAGGCATCAACTAAGTAGTGTGCATTTCACCTTCATTGTGTGCTCCACTTGATAAGAAGCATCTGTTCAGAGAGAGAAACCATGGTCTGGAGCAGCTCGGAGCAAATGCATCTCTGGGCACGGTGCCATTCTGTAAACAGTAGAGTTAGGAGCGATGGAGTAGGAGCGCTAGGAATGAAGTGACTGACTACTAGGGACAGATGGCCGGAAATGGATTTACTCAAAATCTGGGTGGGACTGGACACCATCTGTTGTTTAACAGGATCTGAAGATCTGGGAAGAAGATGAGGAGTAACGAGTAGGGAGGCCAATCTTGGAAATGGAGAGCTGAGTGTGAGCCTCTGCGTCTGCTCAACATCTTGTGATTCTGGTAAATCACTCAATCTCTCTGAGCCTACAAAAAATAAAAAAAAGTCAATTTGACCTTATGTGATGCAAACTGGTGCTCATGTAAACAATTTCAATTCCCTCAGGCCACGTTTGAGCTTTATAACACAAAAAAAAAATCTGAAATTACCAGGACATGAGTAAGGGCAGCATCACAACTTCTCGGACACCTTTGCAACATTTTTAGAGCCAGGATAGGCAGGGCTTTAAATGGACCAGTGCTGTCAGGTCCTGAGTCCCTGCACTTCTTGATTTTTTTGTCATTATTAAGCAATAGCTTACTGACAAAAATGACATGCCACCCTAGGGGTGGGGCTGGACCACGGGAGGTGGGGGGGGGAGGGAGAGTGCACATAAGTGTGCACATGTGTTAGGCTGGACGTTTGAGGCCGGCCAAACACACATGCACACTTAGGTTTCTAGCTGGGCTGGAGAAATTGCACAGACCCCAGGGCAGTGTCTGAGCAGCAGTCACAGCCGCTCAGACCAATCCTGTCGCTGCTTTCATGCAAGGCCTTGCATGAAAGCAGTTCCAGGATTGCTGGGGAGTCTGTACTGGTGTCCCAGCAGTGAATGTTGGGACACCAGGCGAAGAGGAGCGCTAGGCGGCAGGGACAAAGGCACGTGGGAATTATAATTCTGCTGACAAAGTTTTGAGGAGGTTCCAAGCCTCAAGATTAGTTCATCAGCTTCATACAACTTCTCCTGGACGCTAAATTCCCACTCACAAATATGTTGATGGGAACATTGTCAGCATTTTGATAGATAATTCTCCCACAACTACTACTTTTTTTTTTTTTTTTAAAGGTGGTTAACTTCATGATGGTAGTGATGTCAGCGAAGTTAAAAAATATAAAAGCAGGAGAGCTGACTGCAGATTTCACACATCATTACACCTTTCTCTAAAGAATCACATCCTGTCAGTGCTTAATTGTGTGGGTGTTTTCCAGTGCTCATCACTGACACTTATTTCTATACACCATTACATATTTATGAAAAACCACCACATGGTGTCGCTGTGTGTATGTTTAAGCAACGTTCATTAGTGGAGCAATAAACTATTTAATATAGTTTAAAAAAAATTATAACGCTTGAACTTAAACCTGCAATTAAACCAAGGATAGCAAAAATGCAAATGAAGAAGGAAAAGGCCCCTGGGCTCAAAGGTATTCCGGGTGACCTTTTTCTATCTCATCCTGAGGTGTGGACGCCCTATCTTGATGCTCTTAGAAATCCCATTATGAGGGGTGAATAAATTCCACCCACGTGGCTTGGAGCGGTTATTGTACCAATCTATAAAAAAGGGAGAAGGGACTTACCCTCCAACTATAGACCAATAAATTTGCTGGATAACTCTCAAAACATTTTTTGCAGACAGGTCTTGGCGAAGTTACAAACTTGGATTACAGATAATCATATTCTTGAGGATGCTCAGGCAAGCTTTAGGTGCAATATAGTACCCTTGACCAGGTCTTTTGATTTAAGCTGTTGTACTGGAAGTATATTACCCTGAAGAGAGATCATTTTTATGTTGCCTTTATAGATCTTAGGCCGGCATTTCATTTAGTCCCAAGGGATAGTCTGTGGAAGGTACTTGAAGCTTAAGGGGTCCCTTGTGATCTACTATGCATTTTAAGAGCTCTTCATACAAATACATTTGCAAAAGTGAGGTGGAACACCGGTGGGGACCTAACGGGCAAGATTCCAATTCATTGGGGGTAAAGCAAGGTGGTGTATTGGCCCGACATTACTCTGCCTTTATATTAATGGGGCAGTTACATGGCTTTCACAGTGTATTGATGATGCTCCTAAGCAAGCTGGAACTGCATTCCCAATACTAATATGTGCAGATGACACCTTGCTTATTTCTAGAAAACCTGTGGGTCTTCAGGCAGAGCTAGACTCCTTTGCGGCTTTCTGCAAGATGAGGGGCCTTGCAATTAACCCACTGAAACAAAATGTATGGGTATTAACACCTATAAATCGTTCAAGGGGAGAGGGGTAATTGTGGCTCCATAATCTAACAAACAGGTTAAACATTTTGATTATCTAGGGGTCTGGCTGCCCGATACAACGACTTGGAGCCATCAAATAGAGGAGAGTAAAAATCTTCTTAAGCAGAGAGCCTATCCGATCAGTAGGAAACAGAAGGCAACGGGTGGTGGTGCGGTGTCTCCGGTCCTTCAGATTTACAAAGCTGTGGCTTTACTGGCAGCCACTTATGGGGCCGGAATCTGGGGGATTTGCTGATGCTATGGCCGTCTTAATGGTTGAGAACAATTTTATAAGGGGCTTATTTAAGTATCAAAGGGTGCGCCTTTGGTCCCATTAAGGCTGGATCTAGCACTTAATCCTATAAACTTTGGTGGTGGCTACAAAACCCTTATTGTACTGGGTGAGGTTGTGGTCAGCTGAGCAGCCGACACCTTATAGGGACTCCCTAAGTGATCTGATCTCTTGTGATTCACGGTTAGTTACAACATGGTTGAAAAATGTTAAGATGCAGTGCGAAAAGCTGAAAATGATAAATCTTTAGAACTCGCCAGCAGATGCCGCTAAGGGAGCCAGTCAGAAAGTGGAAAGTGCTGATTGGAATAATGCCCTGGAACAGATCTGGTCGAATTATGATGATGAGAATCTGACTGGGCACTTATTAAATGTTAAATGCTCTCCTATTTATGAAGATTTTATGGATGAAATTTATCTGCCCACTGCCAAATGGCTGTATCTTCAATTTAGATATGGGTCCCTACCTTTAAGACCCGCATCGGGCAAATGGGATAAGCAAGGTTCCTCAATGTTCTGTCATTTCTGCCCATTGGAAAAAGAAACTTAAGATCATTTTCTTTTTTTTTTCTGTCCCCAGTATTCACAGCCACTTAGAAAATGGGCAATTGTGGTCTGTAAGCTTCTGAGTGTTAGACATTACGGGGAGGCCCTGAGAATCCTTAAATATGACACAAAGTCTGTGATAGTATTCGCAGTAGCCAAATACTTGGCATATTAGACGGAGGGGGATGCCCTAACGGAAATTCCAATTAAGACATTGCCTTGATTGTATAGACTGTGCTCTTAGTGTTTATAGGGGCACAAAACTAAGTTGTATATATTACTAATCTATAACTGTACCCCCTATTTTTGAGAGCCACTTGGTCAGGCTTTGGTCTGGAGGTGAATTGTCCCCATTTGTTGCTTGTCAGAAGTTATATGTCACTGGGAAGCCTTTGAGCTGTTAAGATGCGATTCAATGGAAGAAATTACTATTACCACTCCTAGGTAACTACTATGGGTCTGGTGGTTCTGGTTTGGGTAGCTAAAGATCTATCTGAGTAATGCTGCCTTTTAAATGTGTATCTGCTTTTACTTGCCTGTACATGCATTTTAAGATTTTATCCTAAGTAGTCAAATTATATATTTTCCCGATGGTGCTTTTCGCAATTAGGTTTGGGTGTGTACTTTATAGGGATTTGTCTTTTTAATGTGTTTTCTCAAGTATTTATGTATGCTTTTATGGTTTTTACCGAAATAAAGTAATTACTACTACTGCTAGCCCAGTAGTGGGACTCCTCACGATAAAGATCGACAGAAACAAGATCAGGGCCCGGGCATTGTGCCTCTTCGTAGCACCCAGTCCTCTAGCCACTTCGGGAGTCAGTATTTTAATTGCACCAGAGTCCAAAGATGGGATTTCTTGCACCAATATGGGGCCCGATGGACCTACAGGACTAGCACTATACAAAGCACTAAAGTGATGGACCCACGTGAGAGGGCCTCTGTAGGTCTCTACAGTATTCGCCGCCTCCTTCCCAGTCCTTGTTACAAGTTCCTAAAACATTTGCCGCCTCCCTCATTTCCGCACATAGTGCCATCTGAATTGACAAGTTCTAGGCGGGTAGCAAGCTTGTTCTCTAAATTCTATTTCATTTTGGCGGCTACAATGATGCTGCACTAGGGCATATGAAACAACTCTTAATTCTAGCACAATCCATGTTGTACCAACCATTCCAGGCCACCCACCTCCCACCATTTGTGCCAGCTGTCTTAGGCGCTACAGGCCTGGACCACAGGGATTCAGCTCACTCACCATTCCATCATATGCAGCTAAAATCATATCGCCATCATTGGTAGACCCATCAGTGATTAGTGCTCCATACTTAGTTGCTATACATTTGACCTGCGGAAGGTCTGAGAAATACTTCTCACTATTCCATTTTTCTCCTACAGATGATCTCATGCCCATACCTCACCTCAGTTCGATCTCTCTTACCTGCATCTCCCGCAAAGAGCAACTTCATACGGAGGGCCATAGGATTGTGGTCACTCTCCACTCTACTAATCACAGCCATGTCGCACATGCACTCCCAGATCTCTATATTAATAATTATATAATCAATTGTTGACGAGCTTCGCCCGTTGTCAAAGGTCGCCTTAGCAGTACTATCCAAAGTGCAGACAGTGGTTTAACAGGAGATCAGAAAATGCCTCAGCCTTTCTAGTGGATTTATCTTACAAGCACCAAGTATTATGAATAGGACTCCTTGCAAAGAAGTTGATTTAGTTTCTCTCTGGTTAGGTGTTTACCAATACCTCATCTGATGATAGCCCCAGAAGATTTATCCGAATAGAGGGTTGAAACGTGGACTTGTTTATTGTGCCCATCCCTTATTCATATAGTAGGATACAGGACTCTTACCTTACATTGTTGCTGGGCTTGAATCCCAGGGTCCATTAATCCGAGTGACTGTGGCATCCGGTGCATTGCGGATTTTCATATATTTTGTATTTGTTGTATATATTTGTTTTGTGTCATAATTCACCAAATATCACTTGTTCACTCCGTCACTTGGAGCACCTTTTTTAAATTTGCTTCTTCTAAATTGCAATGCATGGATTTTTGCATGTGTTATTTGTTACTTTTCTTGAAAAAGTCAGGTCAACTTTGATTCCATGCTTTAATATTATTCACTTAACTCAACATTTTTTCCAGTAGAACATCTTGTTTGAACTGTAATTTTACCCTTGTTCTAGGGATTATGAGTTGCACCTTTGTTTGATTGGTGACTATGCATAGCGCACAACATCCCCGGGAGGGAATCCTAACGCTGAAGCAGGAGCTGTACGGGCAGAGCCCGGACCAGGGCTAGGTGAAGAACCAGGTCTTCAGTTTCTTGCAGAATTCAAGAAGAGAGGAGGCAGCTCTGATGTGCAAGGGCAGGTAATCCGAGGGTTTAGGAGCGAGGTAAGAGAAGGCACGACCGCAGGATCTGGTGCTGCCCATGTTGGTGGAATTAAGTATTTAATTATTGATTGTGCTTTAATAAACAATAGTGTCTTGGATTTGCGAAAAACACCTTACCACAAATATGTTAGGACCACAGTTTAAATAGTAATGTATCTACTTTCAGATTAAATTCTATTAGAATTATTAAGTAGGTTCAAACAAACAAAATGAACCAAAAGTAGTAATGTACATTTTTTAATCAGAATATTTTTATATAAATGTTCCTCTCTAAAATAATTTCAGTCATACCTTTCATTGACAGAAGCATTGATCTCAGAGTAAGTACCTGTGACTGGGGCAGACAGGTAGAGAAGAGAGAGGGACATTGACAGGCTTTGATGTCATCTGGTCTCAACACCCTATTCTGCTCCGCAGTCTGGAAGATGTGGGATGAAAACTCAGCAATCACACAAAGAAGTACGGGGTTCACTGGTAAATCAAAAACCGTAAACAAGGGGTATGCTTATGCCCCCTGCCGCTTAAAGTCCGTACTAGGAAAATGGGGTCAGAGTGAGGCTGTGGAGTATTAGAGAGACAAGGGGGGATTTCCTTTACGGACTAGGTGGTCTCACACACTATATAGTGTCATGCTTCATCATTTGACCACCTAGCCCCACCCAGGTAAGACAGTGCCACCTGGGCGGACTCAACTTCACTGTTAAAAGAACAGGAGGGAGTGTGTAAATAAATTCTTGGTCTGGAAAGATTTGGGATCCAGCTAACCTAGGGAAAATAAAAACACCTAACCAGTCACCTGTACTAAGTTACAATTTTAACAATGGTGTCTGTTTGGTGTGGTTAAAAACAAAAATGGGACACCTCCATGAGAACAAGGACTCACAGGGTCACCTATCTAAAAGTCAGTTGCCAACATGTTTCTGCCCTTAATGATGAGCTAAGGAAGGTCTCGGGGCATTCGTCAGGGCCTCAAATCCCTAAGACTCAAATTAGAGTGAAAGAGCCTACTCCAATATGTGGAGAAAAGGAAATAAAGTGAATAAGGTGAAAGGCCTACCTTACCCAAGGAATTACCTTGAGGGGGCCCTACCCCTAGAGGCTACTGGCCTCTGGTATCCAGGAGGGGGAGTGTCCCCTTATTGTCAAACATGCTTCAAAGGGGGCGCTCGCTATGCGCCTATATTGTCTTCTCCCTGGACTGCTTGGATGAAAACTCAGCACCAGCCTGTAAAGAATATGTGCTTTGCAAAAAGAAGATAAGTAACTCTTTTACTCCAGTTTGTTTGTACAAAACATAAGATGTGGAACCCCAGAGCGTGTGTTATTGTCTCCGCCTGTTTCCTAAGTCTACCTCCAGCAATGCTTTATTTGTAAAATAATGTGTCAGTGCCCAAAGCGCTGCTCTGACACATGCAGTTGGCGCTATAAATTGTCTGAGTGCGAGGGTGGGCAGTCCTAAATCCACCTCAAACCTCTTTAATTTACTGACAGGCAATCTCTGCCCCGTTATCTCACTTTTACAGGTTTCCACTTTCTCCCTTGGTGACAGATTTGTCGTATTTCTCTTCCTCTGTCTTTTTGTTTTGTTTGTTTTTCCCTTTGTGGTCTCTGGAAATGTCTGATGTGGAGAAATAAGTGCCAGTCCACAATAAAAAGTTTGGGTGCCCCCCACTGGTAACCACCAGCTCAAATTAAGCACTGATCTCCAGCCACTTCTGGTACTCGTGGGGCCCTTTAAAACAGCCCAGATTACACACTGCTCTTTGTCAAGATTTAATCCAATGATCCAAGGGCATTCTAGCTATTCACCTGGAAGGACTTCTTGAAACCAAACCCTAACGTAGAAGGATCATTGTCAAGGAGGGCTCTATGAAGCTATTAGGGGTTTGCTACAGCGCAAACCTAGCTCCAAGGAGCAGTGAGTGCGCAGTGGAGAATATTTTTACTGCAGCAGGAGCATCTCAAACATGAAGTGCTTCACAAGCACAGGTACTGTGCGGCTAATGTGGATGAAATCAGGATGATATTGAAGGGGGGGTGGCATCCTGCCCAGATGGCTCAGTGAGTTAAACGGTCGCAGCTGAGATATGTGGTCATCTGCAGGTCACAGGTCTTTCATCTTTGGAGGTTTGTATATGAAATCGCATTAAGTTGGATAAGAGTAACGCTTGTTATTTAGTACCAAGAAATGGCTCAAGCTCTTTAAGAAGAGCTGTATAATACAAGTTATTATGCAATGGAGAAGGTAGAGTTCATTTTGTTCTTTACAGATATATATTTACGTTTGTATCAGGCAATTATTTGCCAAGAATCACACAATTTATGGTCAACTGCTTAATCCAGGATTGGAAACCCAATGTACAGATTCCCACGTTAGCAATTAGGTTACTTGGCATCCTACGCGATTCACAAACTGATAGGGTTTCTCAAAATATTGATGCAAGAAGTGGGCCTCAAAGAAGACCTTTCTTTATCTTACTTTTTCTATCAGGGTTAGACAGATCCTATCTCTGGTGAGCTTCATAGTGCCCAGGAGCAACTAGTGGGGGGAAGGGTGCAGCGGCGTGGTGCTTGACAGGTCGGGGGTAGGGAAAAAAAAAAAAAAAAAAAAAAAAAAAAAAAAACCCTTACCTTCCTCGCTGCTCCGCTCCGTTCGTCTGGCTCCAGTACTTGCAGGCACAAGCTCCCAGCCTGCCCTGCGGCCAATCCTAACGCTGCTTTCATGCTGCTGGCAGCATCAAAGCAGCGTTAGGATTGGACGGAGCGCCCAGGCTGGACATCCGAGGGAGAGTGGGAGCCTCTGCCTGCTCTCTCCAACCCGGCAATACAGTGCCAGGTTGGAGAGATCCCTGTGCGCATGTGTGTTTGGCTGGCCCGAGACAGCCGGCCAAACATACATGTGCACTGAGGGGGGAATCCTGTGCACCTCCCCTCCGTCCCTGTCATCGTCCGTGGCCCCACCCCTTTTACTAATAAACCATAATTAAAATAGTTTATTATGGTTTTATTGTAAAAGGGTTGCAGCTGCTTGTGGGGGGGGGAGACACTCGTCCCCCCATAGCAGAGGAGCCGCCCCTGATAGTGCCAATGCTAAGCATTTCTTTTTATGACTCCCAGTCTCCCCTAAAGAAGCAGGGGCTGATTGAGGGGTCACCCCTCTCGTCTGGGTGGTACAGAAGGGAAAACATCACACCAACCTCATACATTTGTTTCTTGTGCACCAAAAGCTGTCATTCAATATAAAGAAAGTTGAAACTCTTGATTAACTAATTAAAAGATTATGGGCCTGATTACAACTTTGGAGGAGGTGTTAATCCGTCCCAAAAGTGACGGTAAAGTGACGGATTTACCACCAGCTGTATTACGAGTCCATTATATCCTATGGAACTCGTAATACGGCTGGTGGTATATCCGTCACATTTGGGACGGATTAACACCTCCTCCAAAGTTGTAATCAGGCCCTATATTCTCACCTATCGGGGACCTAAGGTCAAATGAGGACACTAAGCTATGTACCCCAAAGTCAAGCAGACGAAGCCAGGGCAGGCAGGCTTGTGAGCAAAGACTCCTCTATGGGAACCATCTGGATGTCACCTTAGAGCCCTGGAGGATCTGAGCTTTAGGAAGGCGGGGGAGAACTGTCTGATCCTTCCAGCTCACGTTTACCACTTTTTCTCCCAGATGCCTGAGTTTGTGCTAAATCAGCACATGGAAGGCGGATGTTTGGCAGTGGTGCCCTTTAGTAAGGCAAATTACTATAACATAAGACTTGGCACAGGCGGATCAGAAGTTACAGAAAGGAGTCATCTTATTCCAAGACTAAGTTAAAACATGGAGCTGCTGCCTCCCACCACGAATCGTGAAAAGAAAGAGTTATTGGTTCTGCCAATGCTTTTTTGCCAGTCATATGTGAATGCATACATCATGACACATGCACATGCATGAAAGCAATCTTGCAATGGATTTTCTGTTAAAGAGAACCCAGTCCAAGATGGTTTCCATATGCATGTGTGTGTTTTGGCACATGCACACACCTAAGTTGCATGTATGTGCATGCATCACGATGCATGGTGGTAATTTTTAATGTATCTTTCAACATAGTGGACGGCCATGTTACGACAGTAAACAAAAACATGGAAAAGTGAAAAGCAAATGTGTGTGAATGAACCAAGCCACCCAACAGCCCCTTGCAACTTCTGGGACCTTGTAGAATAAATAAATAAACATGGGGAACAGGAATGAGAAGGGGAGCGGATCGGGGAGCAGGAGCGGTCCGAATGGAAAGAGAATACGGGGAGGGGGGAGAGAAGAAAAAGCCAGGGGAGGGTAGCAAGGAAACATATGCTCTACCAGGAGTGCTGAATGCAAAAAAAAAGGCAGTGCAATGCAGAACACCGAGATCAAAAGGTTTGGGGCATGACAAACACAACAGCAGGAAGACAAGACATTGAATCAAGAGCAGACAACTATGATAGGCAACAAAGTCATCCAATCATGTGCAAGGGTTTGGCCCAAAGCCTACTCTAGCTATGTGTTTTATACAAAGAAATCCATAGGACTGTCTATCGACTGCCTTAGCCCAAATACCAGTGGCAGCAGTGGCGTAAGGAAACTTGAGCCCCCCCCCCCCCCCACCCCCACCCCCTTGGCACAGTACTGTTCTGAGGGGTGCCCCTGGAGCTCGCCCCCTCCCCGCACTGCAGGGGCTGCGGGGGCCTTTGTTATGTCTCTGAGTAGTAGGCACAAAGATATTATTATACATAAAAGCAAAGACAGAGCTGGAGAGTACGTGCAATTAATGGAGATGTCATGCCATGCATCCTCAATGATGCCTATAGATTTTCCAAATATGTATGCGATTAGCACTTTTCAAGCAACCACCCTCTCCCTACAATTTTTTCCCCTGAACTTCTCCTGGTGAGTCCTCTAACCCTCAGTCACCCCTCTTCGAATGCAGTTACCGGCGGATGCAAGTGGTGAGACCTCTCAGGTCTACATGTTATCTAGATGAATAATTCTGAGCCATATTTAGTCAGTTGATGAGTTTGGCTGGGTCACCAATGAAGAAAATTTGGCAGGCAGCCACCTAGAAAAAGATAGCATCCTCATCTGCTTAATGAGGTGTGGCCCTTATTTGTTTTTACAAAGAGCCGGGCATTATCAGCATAAAAATTGGATCAGTGGTTTTTCAGAATGGCACACATTGTCTTCATACAGACACGAAAGGAATTGGAGACATGCAAAGAAACAAGCACTGGCAAAGCCAATAGGTTTCCTATGTAACTCCTACTGACTGTGCCAATGTCTTTTATCCATATTGTACATCAGCATGGCTGCTGTTCAGCATGGCTAAAGGTTAGTAGAGTGGCGTAGAGGAGAGTGGCATAGAGGAGAGTGGCATATATTGTCATTGTGTGCAGTGAAGTGGCGATAAGCAATATAAAAAAAAAGTATATAAAAGTGCAGCAGTGAAGAAAATAGTACCTCAATGAAAAGAACTACCTCTTTTTGTATAGTCACCCCAAAGTTTTTCGACTGACACTGCACTGAAGCTTGCTAACCAGACCTCAGTGTCAGTGCCCTAACCCTAACAGTGTATAGTGAAAAACCTATACCCAAATGGAACTGGCTAACTTAAATATAAGTCCCTAGTAATTGGTACCCTGGTACCCAGGGCACGTAAGTTAGAGGGGTACCACAGGGCTTGCAGCACTGATGGTGCCACCTTGGAGGCCCCCAAAATAAAGCAAGTCCCTCAGCCCCCCCAGTCTGACACTGAGAACTGAGAGAGCAGTTGTGCACTGTTAGCCCAATTTTGCCATTGAAATCAATGGCAAATCCACCATTTCCCCAGGACATGTGTATAGGTCACTCCTTTGGCAGGCCTATTAAGCACTAACGGCAGGGTGCAACATACAACACAGACTGGACATGTTTTTTACATGGCCTAACAGTAAAAAATGGCAAACAACTATTTTACTGTAGAAAGACGTGGTCGCTCAATTGGCGAATCTAGGGTTACACGCTGAACCCTTCTGCTGTGCTGACTTCAGAATGGTGCAACAAAACTGGGCACTCCAAGGTATCAAACAACTTGTAACCAGTTGCCCAAACAGTTCCCTTAGAGGCGTGTAGCCCTGAGATAGCCAAACTCTGTGAGTAGGCTAGGGAAGTCTATACACTAAAAAAGGGGACTCACAATCTTAAGAGTGGGCACAAAGGTGCATCCTGGGGTTGCCAGATGCCACACTCCACAGGAAGTGGTTACTAGGTGAGAGGGAACCTGGTAGCCATTGGCTACTAACAACATCTGGCCCTGAGAGCACTTTCCAAGCATAAAGGAGTCACCTCTGGCACCCAGACCTCAGATCTCAACCGACTCAGAAAAAGGACTGAAGAAGGAGTGCCCTGCTGCACTGAGGGACTAGTAATGAGAGGCTGCACCGACGAGGACTGCACCTGCTGCACCTGGTGGCTAGTGTAGAAAGGGACATGGCCTGATGTATCTTGCACAAAGAGAAGCCATCTCCGGAGCACAGTCAATCCAAGAGAACTCCAAGGGCCAGCTGATTGGCCTCTTGTTCTCAGCACATGGACAAAACCGACCTAGGCCTGATGCACAGAGTTGCACTCAAATTTGCTGAACCCAGGAGTGCTGTCAGAGAATTGCTGGGATGCTCAGAAGACAAGTTATCATCGGTGACTGCAACAATGGGCAACTGGTAGTTGGGAGAGGACTTTGTGGGACGTCGATCCTGCAACCAGAACTGCCTCACCATCTTCGTGGACCAAGGAGCCCCTGCAGGAAGACCCCCATTGACCACATCACATTCATAGCATCCTTAAAGCATCTTTAGCATCCTCCATCTCTTACATCAGGACCACTTTATAGGAATCCATTGCAACATAGATAGAAGTGCCTGGAACTGCCGAGGGATGCTCCTTCCATGAAGGAAACTGACCTTGAGGACCTTCCTGGTTCTCCTGACTAGTTCCCTGCTGGAGTTGTTCACCTCAAGAACTTTTTACCAAGTGCATTGACACTTATCTAAGTTTTCTTTGAAAACATTTCTAATAGTTCAATTTGTTGACTTTGCCAAGGCATATTGGTAGCTACGTGAAACTGAATTGATTAATTATTTCTTATTAAATTGATGGGCCTGATTTAAAACTTGGTGGAGGGAATTACTTGGTCACAAATGTGAGGGTTATTGTGTCTCCATTATTACAATCACATTATATCCTATAGGAATCGTTATATGGTGAACGGGATATCCGTCATGTTTGTGACAGAGTATTCCATCTGCCAAGTTCTAAATAAGGCCCAATATCTTTGGAACTCTCTGGTAGATTGTTTTTTGTTCTAGTGTATTAATTCTTATAAAAATACAACATATTTATTTATAAATTAGTGTTGGATTTCTTGAGTTTTGTGGTGACTTCTTCATATGTTTTGGTGCTGTTTAAATGCTTAACACTTGTTCATCTGTGTAAGCCTTGCTGCTCAGTGTCACAGCTATCCAGGATTGAGCTGATGGTTTGACAGATGAAACCTAAGGGAGCCAAAGGAGTTGGTGAGTATATTACAAGGTGAGGTTGAACTACCATACCTTATAATACACCTCATATCCTCACACTCAATAACATCATGAGCAGGGGGCAGACATTAATCAAGAGGATGCAATCTGTGCTTGGTTCATGCTTCACAGAAAGAAAAGGAAATGACACCCGGCATGTGCCGGCCAATTTATTGTACACAATACCCCTCACAAGCACGAGATCATGACTGTGCTGTCACAGGTGAGCTATAGCAAGCTATCCTTGGTCACCTGAAACTTATGGTTGCTAAGAAAAGCATCAAAGCATGCTGGGGAAGAATGCCAGACCCCTATCTGCTGTACAATAGGGGAGAACAGACCAGGGAAAGAATTGCTGCATAGAGACTGAAAAAGGACATGCACTACTGTGGTACCTTTGTAGGTCAGCCTCAACATAAGTATTAGAACCTCAAGTTGATCAGAATGGCAAAAGCAAAAGGCCTAAGTTCCATGCAGATGTGAACAACACATCCAGCACACACAGTTTTTGCATTTAAACTTCTAAAATGTGTAAATTTACTTTTGGTTTCCAGTTAGGCCCTGAGCATCTTCTCTTGTCAGCTACAGTTGCCAGAAATGTGCTGCTTTAGAGAAACCTTTATACTCAAATATCAATGTAAAGAAGCAACAAGACAAGTCTTAATAAACATCTTTACATCACTATGATAAAAATAACAGATAAAGTTGATGTATTTCTGCTAGTAATAAAAAAGCAATATATGAAATAAATGCTTATGTGCGTAAAAAGGAGGTAAGTGATACTAATGGAAGTGGGGCTCTGGGTTACTGGCGTAATTCAAGAGTACTACAAGGGTACCTAAGTCACAGCACAATCTTTGTGAATCCGCTGGTAGTTAGGTTAATATTTTCATGTATGGGTTAAGAGTGCAGCTAAGAAAGTATTAACATAAAGATGAATTTAATAATTAGGATTAGTGATGGATTATGGTTTAGTTTTAGAGATGAGTGAGGGGGGTTTCAAAAACATTCTTAAAGAATTTGTTATAGAAGTTTTGTTATTGCAGTCAAAATGATGTTAATAGATATATTTTTAAACAATGATTCTTCTTTAAAATGAGCTCTTCTTTATAATATTTGTTCAGAAAATTGTGTCGAATTTATAATATTTGTTCAGAAAATTGTGTCGAAATAACACATGCACCGCCAGGCCCATTTACTCCAGCACTAAGCATTAAAAAGCATCAAAACTCCTCTGAAGCAGCCAGACAAATGTTCTCCTTTATTGGAATCCATAAGTTGGCATATTTTGGGGCTCAGCATCTGTAAGTGCTATCATGGGAACAGTTGCACATTCCTCTACACTGACTGCTTCACTCCCAGCAGCCAATAGGATACACAGTAGACTTGACATTAGGTCAGCCTGCTGCACCGTGGTATGCATATGGCACAGACCTTAGAAACCTGCCATAAAAGCTGGGAAGTCCCCGAGAAAGTTCAGACTCTTACTACACTTTATCCCAGACAAATGTAGGATGGAAGCATCTGCTTCCATCTTCCGCCCTATCTCCACCCGCCTCTGCTTTCATCTGTCTAGTCTCCACCCGAGCAGTCAACTCAACCACAGAGCAGCAAGTCTCAGCCAAACTGCACCTACACAATGCAGACAGATGCTCACCAGAAACAGACTTAGTCATCATAAATAACTGGTCGAAACAGGTTGACACATGCCAAAGTGGATAAAAAACAGAGGCCAGGCTTTGCAGCCAAAATGTCAGGGGGGAAAGAGACCTCCCACCTAACTCCATTCCGCATGATACTCAAGATACGTGGATACAGGAGATAAATGGGTTTTCCAAACCTAGAAAAAAGAAAAGGTTTACCAAGAATAAATGAAGAATAGATATAAGCATTGACAAAGCCAATAGGTTTCAGCTATGGAGCTATTTGTTTTGACAATGGTTTTTGGAGCCAATCTGTACAACATCCCCGAGGGTCTGCAGTATGGCTAAAGAATAAAAAAAATAAAAAAAAAAAAAAAAAAACTTTTGACGTTTCTGGCTGCAGGATTTTATAGGCACAGCATGCATTATTTTTTTAGGGGCGAGCACCAAGCGCTCCGTCCCTCTTCTAATCTCTCTTTAGGGGGATTTTAACCACGCCCATGTTACGTCAGTCACTTTCATTGGTTCCTGGCCTTGCCTTTTAAAATCCTCTTGTTTTAATTCGTAAAAGGCATGCATACGTCAGGCCTTCTCTGGCGTTTAGCCCTCCTCGAGAGCACCGGTAAACTACTGGAAACATACGAGGCTCCATGTTTTCCGTATGGTTTCTGGACTACTGTTCCTCTTTATTTCACAGCGCAATCGCGCTCGTTTTCTTTTTTCTTCATTTAATGTGGCAAGAAAAATCCGTTTAGGAGTTTACAACGCTAATAGCTCTAACTTGACGTAATGCGAGACCCGTTGCACTGCGAATGCTTGTTCTTTCAAGTTACCAATCCGAGTTAGATCAGTAACTGAAAAAAGCCTGCAAAAGCAGTTTGTTTTTTGAAGTGGGTGGGAGGAAACAGCACGGGCGGAAACAAAAAGGGTCTGGAAGCAACACAGAGGCCATTGGTGGGGGTAAGCAACATGCGGGCAGAATCAACATCCATGGTGCTGGTGGGGGCAGGGCCGGCTTCAGGGCGGTGCGAGCGGAGCGGACCTGAATTGTGGGGGGCTGACCTCAGGGGGAGCGCTGTGTTTAGCAATAACTTAGAAACTTGTCATTTAAAAACACCTCCTGAAAAGTGTATTGTGCGTCCGTTTTCAGGAAGCAATTAAAATGTCAAGATACCTCTTACGATTAATGTTCCTGCTAGGGAGAGAGATGGGAGTTTTGTCTAATGCCAGCTTTGCCTCGCCATAGTAGCTGAGAGGGTTAATATGCCTGCTGCAAAGAACATACCTATAGTTTATGTGGATAGCTGAGTGGATTAGTAAAGCCATCCTTTACAGCCGCTTTTAAAACAAATGAAGGTATGTAAAAGGGGGGCTATGGAGAGATGAGGGGCACATTTGCCCGGTGGTAGTGAGGGAATCCCAGGAGGTGGTCATGGGATGGGGGCACCAAAAAAGGCTGTCGCACAGGGCGCCACCAATGCTAAAGCCAGCCCTGGGTGGGGGAAAGCAACACAAAGGACGGGGTCACGGAAGCAACATGGAGGGTGCATGTGGGGGCAGAAGCAACATAGAGGGCACGGGTAGAAGAAAATCAAACAGGCAAAATGGAGCACTGTGGAGCTGGAGGGGGAAGCACACATGCAAGAGAAAGGAACATGGGGTGTGAAGAACACAAGAGAGAGAGCTGCAGAACATGCAATCTTGTGGAGTGCTTAACTGACAAGCAATGCCAATAGGTCTAGCTTTAAAAGAGTGTTGTATGGTAACATTAAATATTACAAGTATATAGCATTGGAATAGACATGTAGTTCTGTAGAAGCAAGAGCTGTACAATGATATTAGTGTAAGACAGATGATGAGATCACAGTTGCACTGTCAAGCCAGACCTAAAAATCCATATATGTTAACAGCTGCCCTTCTCCCATCTGTGATTCTGCCAGAGAAAAACATTATAAATTATCTATTTATCTAAGTCAATCTAATAGCAGCTGTGTGCCCTTCAAAGGTCAACCTGAGGCAGCTGGATAAATAAGCAAAATGATCACAGCTGTGTGGAGAGCCTGTACTTTTTTGTGGATGCGCACAACAGGTTAATGGATAGGATCCTTGATTTGAATTATTCCCAGCCACTGGCAATCGCTCGAGACCCCATCCCAATCCATCGTTTTTTTTTGCCCACCATGCACAGTTTGGACCCATTCACGTGCAAATCAGTCTGGACCCTGCTCCCCATGGTAACAGTGCAGCTTGAACTGCCATGGCAGGTCCTCCCTGGACCGGAAACAAGCATCCTGGGACAAGTTTCAGGATATCATTCCTCATCAGCCAGTCTAGCTTAAATCCAGTGGCACAGTGATCCCAGGACCCACGTCCGGGCATACCCAGCACACTAAGGGCAGCAAATGCAAAAACAACAAGATGATGGATAGAATGCTTGAATTAATCTCAGCCACTGGCAATTGCTCGGGCCACATCCCAATCCATTTTTTGCACACCATGCCACCACTGTTTGTACCCAGCCATATGCATATCAGTCTTGACCCTGCTCCCCATGAGAACACCCCAGCCCGAACTGTGAGGGCTCCCTGGACCAAAAACAAGCATCTTGGGACCGATTTTAGGGTATCACCCCTCATCAGCCAGGCTAGCTTGAATCCAGTGGCACAGTGAGCATGGAGCCCACGCCTTGGTATACCCGGCACATTAAGGGCAGCAAATGCAAAAACAATAAGGTGATGGATATAATGGTTTAATTAATCTGAGTCCCTGGCAAATGCTTGGGCTGCATCCCAATCTATTGCACACAACTTCTGTCCCCTCAAAACATATACTGTACTTCTGGCTCCCAACACATGGGCGGAGCCGAAGCCCCTTTCTTTGTGTTCTCACTAATTGTCTGGTGACAACAAAAAAGCAAACCACTGGAAAGTAATGGGCAGGCTCTAAATCCACTGTAAGCTAACAATGCCTTTTGTGTGCTCTGTCTAGTAGGTGAGGCCTAAAAAGAGTAGCTCAACATAGGGAAGAAAAATTAGTGAATCAAGAAATGTTTGCATGACATGTTACAGCCATCAAGCTTAGACAGAAATATAATGTCAGCTGTTTCTATGCCACACAACACTCCTGCTTTAAGTCCCGTTCCCGCAATGTCCCACAATGTTGTTATGCTCCTCCTTCTTCTGTTAAATCTGTACCTCCCTAAACAATATTTTGCCTTATTTAAATGGGAAAAAAAAACATATTTTTTTAGGTCTCGTGTAAAAGTGCACACGCTGTCTCGAAGTTGTTGGTTACAATTCAGTGGGCTTCAGCCCACTCGTAGGCTTACCATTTGCTTGCTACAACATCTCTCTTGTGTGCTTCATTCCTGTTTGTCCATTCATGCGTAATGCCTTTTCCTGTGTTTGGCCCTCTGTCAGAGCATGGACCAAGTCCTTATGTCCATCCACTGCTCCTGTTGTAGGAGTTACTTTTTCTTTGTTTTCAAGCACTCCAGACGAGCGCTCCTGTTTTTACTCGCTCTGACTCCTCCCACCTGCCCCCATTCCAGTGGCTTCTTTTCCTCCACAGATAGTGCACCCCAGCACAGCGCTCTGTATTTTATTGTGATGTGTTCTATGTCCCCTATGCCCATGTAAATGAGGCGTTCTCCATGTTTCATTTTATTATCTCAGAGTCTCCAAGCTTTTGAATGTTGGGCAATGTAACTTTATGCTAAATCCCCCCGTATATGTCCTCATAGGCCTGGCTGTGAGTCTTGTATCACTATTTTGATGTTTATCCTATCTTTGCAAGCGAAGGCAATAGGTTATGCCACTCCATAACACATGGCTAAAAGACAATAACATTGACAATGCTAATAGCTCTTGGATTGCTGGGAACTTTTGGCTTTGCCAATGCTTCTTATTGTTTCCCAGTCTTCTGATGTAACAGTGTTTACCTTCTTTATAGTCTTATTTATAACGCTTTGATGAAACTTCTTTATAGATTAAATAGATAAGATAAGTGCAGTGGTATGTTGGTTGCGGTCATGTATTTCTACAGATACACCAAGTATATTTTTAGAACTATGTATAAATATTCCTGTCAGGGGTGTAGGTTGGTCAGTAAGATTGGGGGGTGTGAGCTTCAGATTTCCCGATAAATACACTGGCATATAAATTTAAAATGAATTATAGAACAAGCAGGATGCATGAGGGGCTTAAGAGAAAGTGGAAAGGGAGAGGAATACGGATTGGTAGGAGAACTAAGTGAAATAATACAATATTCTGTAAAATAAGCAACTTTTTTTTAGAACTTTCAAAACAGATATGAGAGAGAGTATGCTTTTTTCTGTGCGTATGCAAAAATCCCAGGTGAAATCCGACAGACACCTCACCATACCCAACTAAAAGCACCTGTACCCAGTGATTCACCAGAAAATACATTTATTAGTTTGGTGGGGGGTGTAACACCCCAAATACCCACTAGAAGCTACGCCTGTGATGCCTGTATCAATGCCTTTGTCTACACTTACAAATCAAAATATATATTATAGAAAATTTATGTTTTCTGGTTTATTTGACATAATTAACCGTCACTTGTACAATGTTTCATGTCAAAAAAGTTAATTTTAGCTTGAAAAATGTCAAGCGAATTGAGTCTCCAGTAATGCAAAATGTGCATACTCATAACAACGAAGCAGGTAAATATTGTCTTAGATTGAACCATCTATTGGCACTTAAGCCAGATTTGACAGCGGGTATGATTATTCTCTGATTGCTAGTTGTCAACATGTGATGCCAATGGTTACAATTCCTTCATGCTCCAATCACATACACAGAAAGAAGGCATCTTTAGCACTGAGGACCTGCTTCACAAAGGGTTTGCACAGCTAAATTCAAAATGGATGCACAAAAAAATGTTTGAAATGATTTTCTCAAATGTCAAAATGTAGGGTTGTGACAGGTTTATGGACATTCCTAAGTAGGTCTGTATAAAAAGGAAGGTGTCACCCACAAACACTTCTGTTCTTAAGGGCAGGAGTGATATGCTTAACTTGAGCCAGTGGTTTCCAGTGCTGGGCACTGGCACTTGTTATTGAGGGCCAGTATTTATTTTTCTGTCGTGAGCATTTGCTGTGAGCAATAAAAACATGGGAAAGACACAGGGAGAGAAAGACGGGAAAAGCGTTGCAAAGGGAGAAAGCTGAAAGCAGAAAGCTGCAAGAGTGAACTAAAGGGGCAGGGAGTGGCTGTAAAGGGATTAAGGAGGCCCAAAATCGCTTTAGGATTCTGCTGCCTCAGTATTCTGTGCACGCAGATTTAATTGTAGCAGCCGCATATTTCAGAGGAGAGCTTTGGGCCCCGGCACATTTTTATTTACAAATTAAGCACTGGGAGTGAGTGTGTTCCCAGGATGGAAACTAGGGGAGGGACAACACTGGGTTGGTTTGTAGGACTCAGGTATTCATTAATAGGGAAGGAGAAGGGATCGCTCTATATGGAATAGCATGTACGTCATGGAGAAAACAACGACAAACTTAAAAGTGGAAATGCACCTGTTAGACCCGACAGTCTTAGGGTGGTCATCCCCCAACTTTTTACCTCCCTCTCTCTGCTTTTCTGACACTGTTTTTGTTGGCTTTAGCATTCTGGGCACGTTACCACTGCTAACCAGTGCCAAAGTGCATATGCTCTCTCCCTTCAAACACTGTAACATTGGCTCATACCCAACTGGCATATTTAATTTACTTGTAAGTCCCTAGTAAAGTGCACTACATGTGCCCAGGGCATGAAAATCAAATGCTACTAGTGGCCCTGCAGCACTGATTGTGCCACCCACATAAGTAACCCCATAACCATGTCTCAGGCCTGCCATTGCAAGGCCTGTGTGTGCAGTTTCACTGCCACTACGACTTGGCATTTAAAAGTACTTGCCGATCCTTAAACTCCCCTTTTTCTGCATATAAGTCACCCCTAGGGTAGGCCCTAGGTACTCCATAGGGCAGGGTGCTAAGTAGATAAAAGGCAGGATATATACCTGTGTGTTTTATATGTCCTGGTAGTGGAAAACTCCGAAATTTATTTTAACCCTCATATACTGTTTGAGAGGTAGATTCTGATCAGAAAGGGGTAAACAGGCCAGGTTTAGTATGGCCAGGATGGTAATAGAAACTCCTGCTGATTGGTGAAGTTGGATTTTATATTACTATTTTATAAATGCCACTTTTATAGAAAGTGAGCATTTCTCTGCACTTAAAATCCATCTGTGCCTTACAGCCTGTCTCCAATCAATGTCTGGGCTGGTTGACAGCTTCCTTGTGCATTTCACCCAGACAACGACAAACACATGATACTCAGCCACACCGGCACTCATCTGCATGCTGAATGGGGCTTCCTGGGCTGGAAGGGTGGAGGGGCCTGACACTTACATTTCAAAGGCTAGTGGCCTGCCCTCAGACAATGGACTGCCAAACCCCCTGCTAGGACCCTGGCAGACAAACCTGTGTTGAAAGGGGACCTTGTGCACTTAAAAACCACTCTTTGAAGTCTCCCCCACATCAAAGGCATTTTTGGGTATATAAACTGGGTCTCTGACCGCACCAAATCAGACACTTCTGGACCTGAACCTGCAACCTGTCAAGAGGAACTGCCTGGCTGCCCAAAGGACTCACCTGGACTGCTTTGCTGTGAAGGACTGCTGTCTTGCTGTTGCCCTGCTGCCTTGCTGGCCTCTGAATTTGCTGAGAAGTTCTCTCCAAGGGCTTGGATTGAGCTTGCCTCCTCTTTCTGAAGTCTCAGGGCCAAAAAGACTTAATCTCTTCAAGGTAATTCCTTGTGTGCCGAAAATCAACGCAGAGCCTGCCAGAAACGACACACAGCTTGCCTTGTGACGAGAAAATCGCTGCACAGCCGAACCGGAATGATGCAGCCCGACTTCCCGAGTGAAGATCGACGGAGCGCCTGTGTTGCGACCGGAAATTTGACGCACAGCCATACCGGATCGACGCACAGCCGAGCCGGAACGATGCAGCCCAACTTCCTGAGTGAAGATTTGATGCAGCTCCTGCTGTGTTACCGAAAATTCGACACATCGCCTACCGGCTCAATGCAACGCCTGTGACTTCTTCCCGCATGCCTAGGATTTTCCACGCATCGTCCCTGGGCATCAAAAGATCCCCTCCAGAAATCGATGCAAAGCCCATTGCAGCATGAAATGAAATGACGCACCACCTGTGCCGCGTTGAAAAATCTGACACACACGTCCTTTTTCCATGCATCTCTTCCTCTGCGTCTCCGTGCGTGATAATTGTGACACAAATCAGGTACTTTGTGCAAACAAGAGACCACTGTTGATTTTTAAGATCTAAGACTCTTTACTCTTGCAGAACTGATATTTCAACTTGTGCTTATTGAATCTTTATTGTTTTGACCTTAATTTAACCAGATAAATATCCTATATTTTTCTAAACCTGTGTGGTGTATTTTTATGGTGTTTTCTCTGTGTTCTTGCCTGATTTATTGCACAAATACTTTACACATTGCCTTCTAAGTTAAGCCCGACTGCTCAATGCCAAGCTACTAGAGGGTGGGCACAGGATCATTTGGATTGTGTGTGACTTGCCCTGACTAAGGCTGTGGTATCTATTTGGACAAAGGTGTATTCCTCTGCCAAATAGAGACCCCATTTCTAACAGCACCTTTTCATATACACAAATTTAAATATGGTCTAAGTTTCTCGTGTGTAAATATTACACAAGGGAGTAATTCTGGAACCTAGGACTGTTGTTGATTTCCAGGATTAATTCTTGAATTCTCTGTGAATTGTCTTAGAAATGTGCTCCAAACTTAGGAGCAAGTTTCTGACTTTTCTTATCTGAGGTATGCAAGCCTTAATTGAGGAGGTGGTCTCATTTTGAATCCAAGCTATTTCATCCCTTCTCTTTTTAGGCCACCTCATCTATCATTTTTTGCACAGGCAAAAAAGGAGGTATAGGGCACATATTTTTGCGTTTCAACCACCTCAAAGTGTTTTGCACGTATGTGGGGATGGTGCGGTACAGGAGGCGAGAGTGATGCAAGTTGGGAGCAGCAGGTCCATGCAGGCTCACGTGTAGCCACTTTCCTCCCATGGACCTGGTCAGAGAGTGTCGTGGTTGCAGGACTGGCGGCATCAGTGCAAGAGTCACAACCTGGTCCCATTGTTTGGGGTGCTTCCACTCACTATTGCTCCCGGTGACATCGCTTTGAATGATGGCCTCCTGGTGATGTAGCTTTGAGTGATGGCCTCCAGGTGACATCGCTTTGAATGATGGCCTCCCGGTGATGTAGCTTTGAGTGATGGTCTCCAGGTGACATCGCTTGGAATGATGGCCACCTGGTGGTGTAGCTTTGAGTGATGGCCTCCCGGTGATGTAGCTTTGAGTGATGGCCTCCTAGTGATGTAGCTTTGAGTGATGGCCTCCTGGTGATGTAGCTTTGAGTGATGGCCTCCAGGTGACATCGCTTGGAATTATGGCCACCTGGTGATGTAGCTTGGGGTGATGGCCTCCAGGTGAGGTAACTTGTCTTCAGAGGGAGAAGTGTGTCTGATTAACATTATTTCAACTGGAGCAGGAAGCACTTTGGAAGGGAAGGAGTACCTAGGATTACCAGATGGCTGTAGGCACGGACATCATTTAGGGGTCACCAGGGGTCACAGCTGCAACCCCTGCACTGCCTTCGCGACCTGTGGTCTATGAGGTTGCAAAATCTGTTCCTGGAACACAGGGATGGCTCACCTGTTTTTTTGTCAATTTCTTTATTACACAAATAGGGAATATTATTAACCATGATTAGTGATGGAAAAATGGAGTACAATTAGTGGGAATATGGCACTATCTGACAGCTAAGGTAAGTAAAAGTGATTTTAAATGTATGTAATGTGTGGGTGAGAGTGTGTTTATGCAAGAGAGTGTGTGAACGTGCGTGTAAGTGTGTGTGAGTCAAAGTAAAGGTCAAATGGCGTGTGATGTCACTTTTGCTACCCAGGCCATTTTAGTGAATTGATGCCCATGGGCAGCACTTATTTTTTTTTCTGCCTCAAGCATTTACTGCAAGCAAAAGCACCTAATGGGAAATAGGGAGGAAGAGAAAGATGGAAAAGCCTCTCAAAGGGAGAAAGCTGCAAGAGTGAGCTGAAGGGGCAGTGAGTGGCTGTAAATGGATTAAAGATGGCTTCAGGATTACGCTGCCTCAGTATTCAGTGCTCACACATTTAAATGCAGCAGCCGCGTGTTTAAGAGGAGGGTCTGGGGCACCGGCACATTTTTTATTTACAAATTAAGCACTGGGAAAGAGAGAGAGGAAAAAATAGAGCTAGAGAGTCCATATGGTTGACAGATTTAAGTAAAAATTGAATTCTGGGTGTTGTAGTCCTGGTGCACACGAGCAAACCAATTTGAGTGAACTAAAGTAAATTCAACTAGAAACCTGTCTGTGGTGTGACAAGGAAGCACGGATCAAAAGAGAACAACCTCGGTAGGGGGGGGGGAGGGGGGAAGGTCATTGAAAGGAGGAGAAGGAAACATAACACGTATGTGGAACAAGACCAGACACCGCATGATACAACTGTTTTCGACATTACACAATGTATCCATCTGCATATGTAAAACTTGAGGTACATGATGACAAACGGCATGACTTTGGCCAACAAATAGTTCTTCCGCTACTGCGGGGGCGACGGAAGACAACCTGCCCTTTAAAGTCCTTGGCCAAGGCAGCGGAGATTTCTCCAACAAGTCGGGTGTACCCCCATGGGGAAAGCCGTTTTGGTGGGGAAACCCTAAATTCCGCGAGCACAACTGGCACTAAAAACATGGGTTTATTATTGGTAAGTAAACAGATCCCCAAACACGATGGGGTTTTCCAATCATCTCCAGGACTTGGTACCTGCCGTTACGTGAAAATCGCCTCCCAGTGACTAATTTGAAAAGGCTGTCGGTGTCCGAGCAGAGCCCGTGGCCAGTGAAATTAAACGCTGGCACACTGAAAAACAGAGCTGTGCAGTCGGGGCCGGCGGTGGGGCCGGAACCGCTGTCCTGGAAGGGGGGCTCTGACCAGGAGTTGGGGGGAGGGGCCGGCGCTGTGTTTAGCAATAACTTTATGATTAAAAGACCCTGCTGCAGAGTTCCTTGTGCGTCCAGCATTCAGGTAGGAACGAAAATGCCAAGATAACGCTTGTAAGTTGTGCTCCAGATAGAGAGAGAGGCGTTGTGACTCGCTGTAAAGTAGCGCAGAGGGTTAATATACCTACTGCAATGAACAGATCTGTATTTTATCTGGATAGTTGAGTGAGTTAGTAAAGTCAGCCTTTACCAGCGCTATAAAACAAAACAAATGTATGTGAGAGAGGCGCTATAGAGATATGAGGGACACTTTTGCAGGGTGGTAGGGAGAGAATCCGAGGAGGAGAGCATATGGGGGGAGGTCACAAAAGATTGCACACCAGGCGCCACAAGCGTGTGTAGTTTTAAATCCACCTCATGCCTCTTCAATCCACCCCGTACTCTTCCTGCCCTTTCACACCTCTCTCTTGCAGGTTCCTGCTTCCTCCCATTATGATGGGTTTTTCGTCTTTCTCTTCCTCCATTTTCCGCTGTGCTTGTTTTTCCCTCTTTTTAGGTTGAGCACGCAAGCACTTTTACATGTAGTAAGCATTGTGGGCTTTTAACCACACCCACCTCACTTCCATCACTTTCATTAGTTCCTGGGCTTGCATTCAAAAATCCTTTGTTATCATTGGTAAATGCTTTACATTTGTCCCTCCTTGGGGCTGTTTTGTTACCTCCTTGGACACCTACCCTGTTACGTAGATAATTGCTCTTTTGTCGATAAGTTTGACTGCAAGCAAACTTCTTTTTCCTTTTGTGTTTCTCCTTCGTGCTCAAGGTTGTGGCGGCCAGAGCGCTTTGAATCGTCTTGCTCATGTCAACTGTTTTACTTCTCATTTTCAATTTATGTGGCACGAAAAGTCCAGTAAGGAATTTACAATCCTAATAGCTCTAACTTGAGAAAACGTGAGACCCGTTGTATTGCAAACGCTTGTTTTAAATGTCTGATGCCGAAAAGTAAGTGCTGGCGGCCCCACTGGCTCAAATGACCTATTGCTGCTGCCTTTTAGGTAGCGAACATTCACAATGGCTAGTTCGCCAGCCGTGATGGTGGAAATTACCGCTCTGGATTGTGCGAGTTGAACCTGAACATTTCTGCAGACCGGTCAAGGTTCTCAGTTCCATGTGTGAGTAGCTCATCCACTCCAGGTCTTTTCATCACACTGTGGACTCTGTAGCTCTCATTATCTGAATATAAAATCAGAAATTCAAGTCCTAGCATGGGAAAAGAATGCTGGACTATAAGACCTCCTCATGGCACTGGAGAATGGAGTTTGCAAGTTCTCCCATGGATGAGCGGATGCAAGTGCAGGAGTGTCTGCACTCATGACGTAGGCCGTCTACCTTCCTATAACCAGGGCCACTGGAATTATGGGGCAGAGGAGGTCCAAATTATGCACCAGGGATGAACAAATAATGCGGCAAGAATAAGCAAATTGCACATTTTGCAATAGTATTGCTTCATTATTTTGTCATTTTCACACCTGGTAATGGTGTCTGGTACTAGAGTTTTACCTCATCAGTAAAGCTTTGACTGCCAAACACAATAATAAGATGACCAGTCAAACTTTGCAAACAGTGTTCCGATATGCCGGAATCCGAGTCGTTAATTTTTTTGTAACTTTTGATCCGTTTGAGCTACAAACAAAGTTTTTTTTTTTCTAATCTGCAGATTGTTCAGCAGGTGATATATTACATGGCAAATGCGGCAAATACATAATAATGTGAAACTCACTACGACCGTAGAATCGCATAATTCCAGTGGCGCTGCCTATAACTAGGGTAACTATGCTGCCAGGGGTGAATTGTCAAATCAATCCCTGTTGGCGGCATTCCCCTAGCACCTGTGTCTTCATCAAGTCAAAATGTATTTCCCTAAAATCAAACAATATTTTTTTTTGAATTCGTGAAGGTGGGAGTGGAACCCTGGCTCCAAATGTAATAAATTATGCCCACACCAGGCAACGTTGCAGTGGTATTTGCGGTGACAAGCAGTGCAAAAGTGAGATCTGCACCAACTGACCAATCAGGACGCACGACATACGCCAAATGACTAAACTACTATCTTTAGTCCTAAACTTTTATCCTACAAGCCCCCGTTTTCAGGTGTGTTACTCTAATTAGTTCAAAGAAAGCAAAACAAGCCTATTACTCCCAGAATGCACTAGGGCATCACAGGAAAGTCCAAGGCTGGAAACAGTGTCAGTAATGACCAGGTTATGACCAATGCAAAAACAGCATTTTGTGTCAGTCGGTCAGCGCAAATGGTGGTTCAGAACAGGCGGCCTTTGAAACACATCACAGATGGGAGTGACTCTGCAGGTCCCGCTTGTACCAAGTCCTCCATTCCAGGGGAGAGTCAAACCTGCACCCCACATGTTCCTAATCACCGGAGACTGCCCCGGATGTCAGAGCTCGGAGTAAACGCTCAAACTCAACTCAGTCTGACATCCAAGTGGGGGGTTTTGGAACACAAAGTGCGGTTGCATATTTGTGCAAAATAAATGATACATCCCATAGAAAGGCACCGAAGGGCTAACGTTTTAAATCAGTCGTTTTACAGCTGCCCAGTGGCCCCACGTGTGGCACATTCAGGCGTCTGGCTGGCAACAGAACACTGCATTCTGAGGCTACCAGACCACTTTTAACATTGTAGGTATTGCCAAAAAAAATAAGAACATTCAAAATGTCACCATCCAAAAAACTTGCACTATCTCAAAGTGTCGCACGTGACGTAGGACCACTTGGCAGCCAGCCCTGCTATGCTTCACCTTTAGCATTTGTGCTCATTTATTTGTTTAGCTCTGAAGCAGAAATACTACACTGCGCCTACGACCAACAATTGTGGCTAGCAATTAGCCCCGTGGCATAAGCAACACCGTTTTGTATCCACCTGCCCTTGGAATTCTGGGTCTTGTAGTTGTCATTTTCCCTTTCCAAAGTATAGCCTTAAAATCACAGCATGAACAATATTATTTAGTTAACAAGTAGACCCTGGCTAATGGTGCCAAATCGTGGCATAGGTCTACTTGCCAGCTGTGAACAGAAAACCAGGTATTCATGTGACGAGAGTCCTGATAAAAAAAACAGGAGGCAGGGAGGGTCTGTCCCCCGTTGGAGTCAACTGGTCACTGGTCATTCTTTGCGTTTAGATGTACCCTAGGGGCATGCAGGGTTTCCAACACACTGTGAGCTATAAAAGTACCAATTAACTCTAGCATCTTATACGTTTCCTGAACACCAGAACACACAGAAAGCGACAGCCATTCACATGAGGTACATTTTACATTAGGTACATTTCGTGTGATTGTGTAGAGGTGACACTTCCCCTCCCCTTTGATGGTATAAATGGTCTTACCTGAGGAAGTTGCCCTTCACCTGGCCCCTGCAGGCATCCTCGCGAGGCAGCAGTGGACGGCTGGACTCCACTACCGCAGGCAGATAAGAGGGGGAACTTCGCCAGGGCAGACTCCCCGAGCTCTCAAAGTTCGCTTTGTCTCAGCCCGTGTGGGTGTGACTCCTCCTGCGAGGGTGGGCTCTTCTGGGCCGGGGCTTCACGCCAAGTGAGGGAGGGGTACTTTCGGTTACTGGGAACCCCGTCCCAGTACCCAGATGTCTAAGAGGAGGGGTGGGCTCGTTTCTAAAGCTAACAGCAAACTGGGATCGGGGCGTAGCCGTCACTGGTGCAGCCGGTGCAGTGGCACCGGGGCCAAGAGGTGGGAAGGAGAGCTGCCAGCCCTGCACTCTGTGCAGTTATTCAGGAGAACGCTCGTTCACATTTTTCCAGACATAAAGCCTGCCTCCGGGCTGGCTCTGGGTTTACTCTTGGTAGATGTAGGGTGGGCAGAGGCAGAAGGGCAGTACGTGGATACGAATAAATGGAGAGGAGAAAAGAAAGGAATGAAATGAGATGGTGACAGATGGAAAGGAGAGGAGAACAGGATAAAAGGACAGGGCGAGAGAAGGGTCTAATGAAGACAGACTACGAGGGCAAGCAAAATAAGCAAAGGGGAGGGAGAGATGACAAGGATGTTTTGGAGGAAATAAAAAAGAGCCAGTGAGAGTAAAAACAAATGAAGAGAGACAAAGAAAGAGGATGGAGAGGAGAGAGTGTAAGGGAGGAAGGACACAAGTGGAGAGAGGGGTGGAGAGATGATGGCGAGAATGAAAGATGTGCAGAATAAAGAACTTATAAACCCATAAGCAGCGATTCAGCTATCATTTGTGCAGTAGGTGCAGTGACACCAAAGCTCATAGCGTGGGGGTCCACTGCACCCCAAATGTGTCTGCAGTTTTCATTGCCAGCTCAGGGGTGGGGGGATATTTTCCTTGCTTGCTTTAATGCCCTTGATAACCAGGCTTTGATACTGACTGATTGAGCTGAAAATAGCAATATCCAGCAGTCTTTACTGACCTAAGGCACCCAGAACCCTGACTGTAGGGCAGAGTGGTCAAACCTGGTCTGCGGTGGCACATAAAAGGGTTTCAGTGCCATGCCACAGTGTTGAAGCGGGCTAGCAGTAGAAGGTGCCTTGCCTCAGGCTGTGGGCACTCCTGGAGGGGGCACTTGTCTGGATGTGTTTAATCAGTGTTCGTGGGAAAGAGCTGGGTATTAAAGGGATAGCTGAGGTGCATACCACACATACAGAAATGTAGGTGCCCCATCAAACCATGCACCAGTAACACCTGCCATTTACAGCTCTTATGGGGAAAGTACTGTAATATGAAAATACAGTCATTGCTACTTTTTACATTAATAATAGGTGTCCATGAGTTGACACTGAGTGTGGTTGGAGTAAAGTCTCTCCTTTAATGCAGGGGGGCAGGATGGGACTGTGTGGCTAGCAGAATGGCACCCTTGTCAAACTCATCAAGGGGAACCCCGAAAACATGAAGATTTCAGTGAGACATTTACTGAGTCCACCTCATTTCAATTTTTAAAATTCGGAAACTGAGGTATTTTTGGCACCCACTAAATACCTCTCAGAAAATACTTCCCCCAGATCCACCTTGGGATATTGGTATCTACCAGAAACAGTACATGGTATCCCTATTGCAATATACTTTATATCAAGGCAAAAGTGAACGATCAAAGTGTTCTAAAGTTGTGTTACCGCAAAATTATTGAGATCAACCACTTCAGATTTTTTTTTATGCCTTAAATGGAAACTATAGCCCCTCATTCCGAGTGCGGCGGCCTCAAGACAGCCACACTTACAATGGCGGTCGGTTCGCCGCAGACAGGGCAGTCCAACCACCCTATTATGACAGTGGCAGATGTGCCACCGTCCAACAGCCGGCACTGCGAGGTTGCTGCCTGTCGACAGCCTGGCGGTCTCGGCAGTCGCAATCTGCCAGGGCAGCGCTGTAAGCAGCGCTGCCCTAGGGATTACAAGTCCCCTTTCTGGCAGCCTTTGCATGGCGGTCTCACCGCCATGCAAAGGCTGGCAGAAAGGGGGCCCATGCGCTTGGCATGGGCAGTGCAGGGGCCCCATGGACAGCCCGTCGCACATTTCACTTCCCGAATTACGGGCAGTGAAATGCGCGATGGGTGCTTTAGCACCCGACGCACCACAACATCGCCGTAGGCTCGATTACGAGCCGGCGTCAAAGTTGAGGTGAGTTTTCCGCTGGGCCAGGGGGTGGAAACGCTGTTTTCGCCCGCTGGCTCAGCGGGAAACTCCTAATAGGGCGGGCAAAAGACCTCCATTACTGGCGGTCTTTTGCCTGCAGCGGCAGGACCAGCGAAGACATAATGGGCCCTATAGACGTTTTGGAGGAAAGGAAAACAGTAAGGTTTCTCTAACTCACTTAGTTTCTCTTTGGTAGACTTTGGAGTGTTTAGAGTCAGACAAACCTGTTGGAGAATATCTCATCTGCACGCGTTCTAAACGGAGCCCCTCCCCATACCGCAGTATCAGTACACACACACAATGATTGCTATTTTAAATTATACAATTATTTATAATACACTACTCACCTACAAATCAGATGAAGCAGAATGATTGTCAATATTATAACAGCTGAGCTATAATTGTACAAATTAGGGCAAATATAAGAGAGGCCCCAACTATAGTTCATTACACATTCCTAATTGTAATCACTTGTCCTCCAGCATGGTTGTATTAGCTTATCAGACTTTGTCAAGTCATGTAAAACCTTCCTTGTTCAAGGAAAGACACAGAGCAATGTGCAATTATTATTTCACATTGTAGTTTCTGTAATTCTGCAGGCTGCCAGGCCAGCAAAAAAAATGTTTAAAAAAACGTTTAATGCACTCCCAATGTTTTTTTCTTTATGCTTTACAATGTCTGCTTTTATTGATTGCAAATAAATAAAACAATAAATGCACTTTGGGTACACCCTTGACCATCAGGGTCTTTAATGTTCTGAAGCCAAATGCCAGAGAAGATGTGGAACATCTCCACTGGCCTCATAGACTCTTGGAGTCACTGGAAGAGTGGCACAGGACCAGCCAGATCAAATCTGAACGGGGCAAGGAGGCATAGCTTTTCCAGCCATCCCAGCCATGCAAAGACCATTGTCCCAGCCACACCTTTGTGTCAATGTACTTTGGACTACGCAGTGATGTGTAGCATCCTCGCCAGCCTGGGTACCCGCCAATGAATATGCCACACATGGAGCTATGTATTACATGTTTTTATTTGTCAGTGTGGATCCACAAACTCAACTTTCTAAACCTGCATTCACTTCATTACGTTCTAACACTTGCATCATCACTCTATGGAGCCTTTCAGGAGCCAAAAGGGTTTCGTCATACACACTCAGCTGACACAGCATCTCCCCCACTGTTAAATAAAAAATTACAGTATTTTACAGCACATGCACAATTACAACTCATCAATAAGTCTTCTTGGCTCTTTGATCACTCGCCCTGATCGTGTCTTTGGATACTGGGAATCAGCAATAGGAGTGTCCATGATCTGCTTTGGCGATGCAGGAGCAACAGCAGTCTGGGGTTTTCCAATTGTCTTTCCTGAACCAGTCTCTAGGTTGACATCAGTATCTGATGAGCATTGAGCCACATGTCTGGAAAGGGAGGAGTCTCACGTAATGGATTTCCCAGGAGGTTGGGCAGTCACCATGGATCCTTTGCTGGTTACAACATGGAATGGCTCGGCATCAAATGGAGCATCAGATTTATGTCTTCTGGGCTGATGTATGAGCACATGATCTCCTCTTGTTAAAACAATGTCATTTTGCATGTTATCACTTGTCTGCATAGGCCTTCATTTTTGTTTCATGATCCAAATCTTTTGTATGGGGCTTCTCATCAATTCTTGATCTTGTGTTGGTCCACTGAGGTAACCTTGTCGTCACTGCTCTACCGAACATCAAAGTTGCAGGGCTTTCATCTATGGTCGAGTGAGGAATTGAGTGGTAAGCTCGCAGGGTAGAAATCAAGACAGTGTCGAGGTTGAGTGATTCTAATGCAGCACACTGAGCAGCTTTTTTTAACATACTCATGAAACGTTCAACAAGGCCATTAACCTGTGACCAAAGAGGTGGGATCTTCTGATGCTTTACATTAAGCAGATTGAGAAAGTCGCTGAATTCTCCGCTATTGAAAGGTTGGCCATTGTCAGATTTTAAAATCGTACGAATGCCCCATGTTCCAAAGATGCCATCTGATCTCTCAATGACCCTTTTCTGAGTGATAGACAAGCAATCTTCAGTTAATGGAAGTGGGAGTATTACTTCCACAATCACCATCAGCTGACGCTCATTGTCTAGTGGACCTAAAAAGTCAACAGCAATTCTTTAACATGCCTGCTTTGGAAACAAGAACATATTTGAGGGCTATTTAGTGGTTTTCAATGACAGGAAGTTGTATAGATCACAGGCCTTCAACTTTCTTTCAACTCGTTCATGGAGATGAGGAAACCAGACTCTATCTCGGGCAGCTTGTTTAGTGGCAACAATTCCACAATGTCCTTCATGGGCCACTTCAATTATCTGTTGATGCAGACTCTCCGTAATGACAATTCTTGAACCTGTCAGATAGTTCCTTCTTGTGCCATGGACAATTCATCTTTGACATTTTATACTTCTGGAATTCACTGTCACTAGTAAGAGGTCGAGTATGTTGGTTCCATGACGGACTTGTGATAATGTCTTTCAGTTTTAACATGTCACTATCTTGACTCATGGCAGTGACAATTTTTTCCAATTAAATAGAAGCTGGTGTGTTTGATTTCACAATGAAGTTTATGTAGGCCTCAACTGTTTTCGATGGAGTACCGTGATACAGTATAGGCACTCTGGAGAAGTGGTCAGCAGGGTTATGAATTTTTCCTGAGCGATGAACAATTGTGTAGTTGTATTCTTGTAATTGTAGACCCCAGCGCTCAGTACGCTGAGGCATCTTGGCCTTTGGCTTGCCGAAGATCGTCAGCAATGTTTAATGAACTGTCACAAGTATAAAAGGTTTTCTACATAGGAACATGTGGAAATGTTCACAAGCCCACTCCACTGTTAAACTTTATTTTTCAGGTTGTGAATAAGCAAGTTCAGTCTGGGACAAACATTTACTTGCACAAGCCACAATATGTCCTGGCATGGCAGTGCAGGGGCCCCTGTGCCGTGCCCTATCGCGCAGGTCACTGCCCGATTTACATGCAGTGATCTGCATGACGGGTGCTGCTGCACCCACTGCACAGCGGCATGGAGCCGCCGGCAATGTCCCAGCCCTGCATTCTGCTGGGCTGGCGGGCAGAAACTATGTTTCCACCCGCTGGCCCAGCAGACTGTTGTTTATGCAGCCGGCGGGGTCTCGAGGGGGCTGGTGGTCAGTGAAATGAATTGAAACAGACCAATATGCGTAGAAAAGGTTGTAATGCACCTTCAATTCTCTTTGAGTTCCAACTGCTGATATCCTTTATTTAAATCAGGGCAAGAGAAGACCTTCACACCATTAAATTGTGTTATCATGTCATCAATGTGCGGACCTGGGTGTCATTCTCTTTCAATTGGCTTTTTTTGGTCAACACATAACCATGGAGATGCATACAGCTCCTTGTCTGCCCTTTTTGGGCACTACCATTAAGGGAGAAAACCATGACGTTGGGCAGTAGCATGCTCAATTGTATCATGATTAAGGAAGGATTCGAGTTCCTTTTCAACAGCTTCTTGTAAATCAAATGCAATTCTTTTATGTCCTTAAGCACCAGACCGACATCCTCAATATTATGCAGTTGTATTTTCGTAGTCTTAAATTTTATTTATCCATGAAAAACGAACGGAAATTATTTACTATTTCGTGATGAGCACTCATATTGTAGTTTACTGATATCAGTCCCATTTCAGCAGCTATGCTGAAGTTGAGTAAACAGGTACTGTATGCTGTACCTTGAAGTACATGAATGGGCGCTTGCACTTTCGTTTTGTTGTGTTTCATACTCGCTTAAAATAATCCTTTACTTTTCAAGGGTGTCGATGCAGCTCATGTGTACACTTTAGTCTTTGATGGCAACAGTCGAGGTAATGGAGATAGTTCATTATATTTCCCCTCAGGCATAATATTTATTGATGCACCACTCTCAGGTATGGAACAGCCCTTTATTTTCAGTGTAATCTTTGGACAATGTTTGAGTGACTTTTTGATGTCGACTTTTCCTTGTCTGGTATTTACTTCACATGCAGCCAGTCCAACATGTGTGCATTTTTCTGAGGTAAACACTAATAGTACAAAACCATCTTCTTCACTTTCACTTGATATTGATACTGACAAACATTTTTATGATGATTTAGATGACTATCAACTTCGTCTGGTGTCGATTTGTCTCAACTGATGCTGTCAGTTGGCCTTGTGAGTGTGCATCGAGTATCGCCTCAGGAACGTTCGATCTGCCATTTTGTCTTGTCACCGTGAAGCACTTACTTTTTCCTTCACCTTCCAAACTGTCACAAAAAGGTTCTCTTTACAATAGCCTTTGAGAATCTGTCCAATGGCGGGACATTTACCTTTTTGAAAATGACAATCCACATCTGAAACGCAACTTCTTTTTCAGTGGAGACAACACCTTGTGTCCTTCAGCTTTGTGTTTTGGCTTGCTTTTCATGTTCATGACTGACTCACTTTGGGCACATCCGGCCTCCGTGTCAGCAGCTTGTCGATCGGCACGCTCTTCAGATCTTACAGCTATGAGATCTCGCTCCAGACTAAGAGGTTCTCTCAGTATTTGTCATCTGAATGAATTTGATAAGCATCCGCCAATAACTGTGACACGTATTGCTCCTTCGTCATTACATGCGTTGAATCTGCAGTGTTTTATGAGTGTAACCAGTCTCTCAACAAATTAATCTATGGTTTAACCAACTCTTTGTCATTCCTGTCTGAAAATGTATCTTTTGTAATCTACATTCCGCACTAGATTGAACCTGAGATTCAGAACCTTTTTAATTTGACATTCCATAACTTCATCAGCTTGAGGCATTTTATTTATGACTTCTTTTACACCAGCAAGGTTCTTGAGGTATTTGATAATCTTTTTGTTATCTGTCTCTTCTAGCATGTCAATGAAATCATCACATGTCTCTATCAATGTGGTCCATTTAGCAGCAAATTTTTGTTTTTTGGCAGTATCGAAGGGTAGTGGTGGTTTCAGAAAGGCTGCAGCATTATAACTGTTTATGGGACTGGCTGACACTGTAATTGGAGCTCTCTTCGGCTCCGCCTGTTGGTGTTGGTGAATTGGTTCATGCACACCATCTCTGAGGCCTTGTAACATGCTGGCCTCTGGATCAATATGAACAGTCTGTGGAATTGTAACCTCTTTCTTGGTCTGCATTGGAACCTTTCACTTTCTGGAGACTTTGGGAGTTGTGCTGTGCTGCCACCCGGCAGTTTGGTGTGTGCCGCTTCAGGAATTGGACAGCTCAGTATGCACAACCCCTGTGCTTCCTGTTGGGTCTCCTCACCTGCTACAGCGGTTGTAGAGGTCTTCTGCACAAGGCTCTGGTAAGTGTGACAACAGTATGCTTGGTTATCAATTGTTCTGTCAGCTAGCGCTCTTTTTTGTATTTGTTTATGGCCTCCTTTATCTTTATCACTCCATGCACTGTATAGCTTTATAATGCGTAGTAGCACACTACCTTTCTGTATGGCCTTGCTAATAGTTTCTTGACCAACGATGTGTAGACTTCTCAGTGAAGCTTTCCTTATCTTAAAATGCTTCACACCAGCTGGAGTTGCGTTTTGACTCCACATATGCCAAACGCCAATTTATGGCCCTTCGACAAAGACACACATGGCACACACAAGCAGTTTGCTTGGACCACGGCAAACTCTCTGGGATCGCCTTCTCCATCTTCAGGTTACTTATCCCCTATCTTGTCACCAGTTGTAGCATCCTCCCCAGCCTGGGTAACCGCCAATGAACATGCCACACAATGAGCTATTACACACCTTTATTTATCTGCATGTAACAGTAAGCTCAACATTGTTAAACGTGCATTCACGTCACAACATTCTAACACTTTCATCACCACTCTACAGAGTCCTTCAGGAGCCACAAGGTTTCCGTCATATACACTCACACAACACTACATGATGCATGAAAATTGTGGGCTTTGAAGCACCTGGGGGCTAACAGGTATACAGAAAAAAAGACTTGAGAAGGAGTTGATTGGCAGGAATATAAAATTCCAGGTAGGGTGTGGCATCGTAGTTGGCTAAGTGCCATGTGAGGGTATTGTGCAGATGCATGTTCTATGCTTTCATAAAAAACATTGCTTCTTTGCTAAATATGTTAGGTTTGGTATGTATTGTGGAGTGTGCAAAAGCATCAAATGACTTCTTGGAGCTAGGGAGAAAGAACACATAGCAATAAATCTTTACAAGTTTTTCAGAAACAGGAAAGCTTTCAAAAGCCAGTGGAACATAGAGGGAGAGGATGAAAACGTCACTCTCTGAGGAAAATTTGAACATTCATTGAAGGAGCTACTTAGAAACTTTGAAGAAGCCTGGCAAAGGAGCAGGGCAGTCTCATTGTTCAAATGTACATCTCTTTAGAGCATCCATCAGGGCACTCTCCTTTTCAAACATAGAGACCTTTAGGACGCCGGTAAGAGGAACAGGGCAATCTCTTCTTCAAACGTAGAGATTTTTAGGAGAACTGTCACTGTAGCAGGACAGTCTGTTCCCAAACACATAGATTTGTAAGACACCCATCAGAGGAGCAGGGCAGTCTCTTCTTCAGAGCTAGAGATCTTTAGGACACCATTTAGAGGAGCAGGACCATCTCTTTGCAAAAGGTCTCTGTAGCATTATTACTGCAGAATAAACAAAATGGCTATATTGTCTTTGTAGGCATCTCTAAGGAAGAGGTACCAGGTAGGGGTGATGGAGTATAGAGTCGGTGTAAGGGGTACCAGGACATTGCCTCCTCACCATCCAAGCATGGGTTTCTGGATTGTGCAAGGAGATCTCTTCTTTAGCTGCTTTGTGTGTAGCAGCAGTGCTTTAAAGACAAGCAGAGAAGACTCTTGTTATTTCATTAATGGCTTCCTATTGATGAAGATGATGACAGTTTGGGGCATGGTGTAAAAGTGTGCTGTTATGTTGCGAATTGTATTTCCATTTTGGAACCTGACATGCATGCGGTGTTCGGAGGGTGCGTTCGGTAACCGGCAGTTGCTGGTCGTCGAGCGGGCCGTCATGAAGGTCGTGTGCTAGCTTCGCTGCATAGACTGTATCTTATGCAATAAATAAAGCGTCAATATCTTAACCACACGCGTTGGGAATTCATTCGTCATCACATGTGCTCTTGATAAAAGGAAAGGGATACTTTTGAATAAGTAGGAGGATTTCATGTAGAATTGGATTTTACGTTTTTTTTCTTCTTTGGCTTCTTATTCCTACATTCTTTTGGACACCGATTGGGAGAAAATCAGTGGCAGTTATGTCAAGATATTGCAAAAAAGGTGTGCTGGGCAGAAATGGGATGACACATACTTCAAGATTCTCCAGTCAAAGATGAGTCAGTGACACTGAATCTCTTGAATGAAATACAGGCAACCTCTGGGGCGATCTGCTGGGTGGGCAGAACAAGAAAAAATTTCTTGGTAAAAATAACCAGGAAGGCGTCTGGCTGGTACATTCATGTTTTCATTTTTGTAACCTGCAGAAATGGATGCTTAGAAGAACTGGGCTGCTCAAGCTAGACTTTGGCACCCATGTCTTGATTTATTACTGGTCGGGTCGCAACGCAGTCTATGTTTTTGCCCCCTGACTATTTTGTGACCCGGGCTACATTCTGCAGTAAGATACATGTACAATCCAGTAGGGATCGCAGAATTCTCCTGGATGTCTCTGAATACAGAGATGGAGACCTGCAGGTGATAGCGGCCTGCATTTGCAACCTCAAAATGCTATGTCACATTTAATGCAGACCCTGTCCTGTAATGAGACAGTGGCTCCATCCATAAGAAAGAAGGTGCATGGTCTGAGAGGACATGTGGTAGACCCATGGCCACTTCCCACTACTCCAGATGCTAACCGCTGTCATTCACATAGAGGTAGCTGTCCATCATGCCCAGCTAGCACTTTGTGAATGTCTACCTTCTGCTTTGATAGGTCAATGCGCTGCCAATGGTTTGAGGTCACAAGTGCGGTTGCAAATCATTAATACTTTCCATCCTGACCCAGAATCACAAGTCAACACAAAGAACCACAATTCCATTCAATTATCTTCTCTTAATTGATGTTACAATGGGATTTTTTTATCCATGAATAAATCCGCAGACTGTCCAACTCACTCACAAGTTAAAGCACTATTCTTTCTCGGGTCCTCACATCACCAATACGTCTATATTGTGTCTGAAGTTATTTGCACTTCTTGACTACGAGTTTAATGCAAATATGGCAACGTCTTTTGCCATTACATGAAAAAGAGGCAATGCGTGTGTGAATAACACATCAAAACAAATTGCATTTGTTTTTTCTGTGTTGTATTATTTTCCTTTTAGATATTTTGCTCGGATGGAATTTTTCTGATATTTGATGTAAAATAAAAAATATTTGATGTATACACAAAGGGTCCAACCTTTGCCAGATCCCTTGCCATGAAGGGCATTCACCATGCACAGGCTCCCAACTTCTGATTTGTAAGGAGTCAGATTCTTCAAGGGGTGGGACATACAGTTAAGAGGGGGTGTGTAGCAAGTGTTAATTCGGTAATTACTGCACCATCATTTGACAAATCCACATCGAATTTCACAGACACTCATTATCTGGCAATAACTGTGGCTCATTTGACAGAATGTTTGGCCTTAAGTATGGATAGCAAGCTCTGTGTAGATGCATTAATGGGGGCAAAATGATTTCATATCCTAACTAGAAGAATATTTTTGTCTCAGACTGTCCTTTTTATGTAATCCTCTGTGTTTTGTGGTCCCAAAGCCTATGATTTTGTGAATTGCAGGATTTGCAACTATAAACCACTTTTGTGCATCACAGCCACATTCCTTTTGATTAGGCGCCAAAGTGGCAGGGGTGGGAATGCTGGAAGTCAAAAACATTTGGAAGTGGAGTTACCAGTGCCACAAACCTCTCATCGGTATTGCTCCTTGTTCGGCCCTTGCTCCTCTGCTGGTTCTTCCTGGCCTAACACAGTCAACTGTGTTGATTTTGCACAGTTTGTTTTGGGCAGTACCATCTCACAGGTGGTTTGGCACATAGTTCTCGGTGCACAAATGTAGAGATTGTGTTAAGGTGTCCAACTGACATGTTAAGATTGTCCCATCCAACCTTCTCTTAACGTTTGAGCGTTTTTGAGGGGGAGAGATTTGTTCAATACGCCTTGGTTGGTTCATCACTCATTTGAATCCAGCTGGCGGATTTTGTAGAAGAGCGCAAAAAGGCACTCGTGAGTTATGCAGAAGTAACAAAGTCTTCATTGTTGTATTTGCAGCATCAATTGGAGGCTGCATCATTAATCTGGTAGCCCTATACCTCAGAATCATCTGCAGATGAGCAGGTATAGGACCAGAATGGCAATCAATCACCACATCCCCAGGGGATCAACACATGAAGAAAATATATGGTGGATATTCATTCTCTAAACGACTGCAGCTTCTCTTCAAACATATTCTGTGGACTTTGGGGATCTGATGGTTTGCTTCTCGCAAAATGCAACATAGCCTCTGAAATCTTACTTTTGAAGAATTCAAGGCCCAGCATATTCTTAAGAGCAGAGCTCATCTGAAGATCACTAAGAAAACATGTAATGCATGTAAGGTGATTGATACTAACGTTACATTGAGAAGAATAATGAAAGATTGTAATGCGAAAGACTTCAACTCCCAGACCACATTGTGGTCTCCCTAAGGAAAAGCACCTGGAGAAAAAAAAAGAAAAAACAGATAAACAATCTTGTCTTAGTGCAAACCACCTCCTATCTCAAAAGCCAGTGTGCTACCACAGAATCCTAGCACAAGAAACACCAGCGAGGGGGAAAGGTTTTCCACTGATGTAGAACAGGCCTTTGAACAGTACTACACAATGTAATGGAACATACATCTGGAACATAACAAGCCAGAATCTTATACAGCACTTGGATGACGCTTTACTCTTGATGAATACCTCATTGTGGCAATAAAACCCAAGCTTAACCAAATATAGACCGAGTTAACCCAGGGTAGAAAAAGTAGAGAAAGCATAAAGTCTGCCAACAGAGTGTCCAGGGAGGTATACAGGCAGTCTTAATCCCCTACTCTGTTCTTGCAAAAACGGTACACGCATTAAAGTGTTCTATATTACACAGTGGTAATCTTTCAATTCTAAAGGCATTTTTTGATTTACCTATAACTTTGCCTTCCGCTGGCAGATCTGGAAGAGATTTGGCCAGATTTGCACTAAAAGTGCCGCCAAAGTAGAACTTCACTCAGAAAGTGTGCGTTTGGTGAAAATAGTTCAATAATTCTCAGTGGCGGCTAGAGACATTTGAAAGTGGTGGCGCGTAAAAATTAGTAATGAATTTAAAGAATCGAGTATTTTAATTTCACCTTGTCATTATTTTAAAGACTATGGTGGTCATTATGACCCTGGAGGTCTCCAGGGCAAAGGTGGCGATTCCACTGTGTTAGAAATGGGGTCAGGTTACCCTCTGTCCAAGCAAGGACCCTCACTCTAGTCAGGGTAGGTCACACCCAATCCAAATTATCCTGTGCCCACCCTCTTGTAGCTTGGCACTGAGCAGTCAGGCTTAACTTAGAAGGCAACGTGTAAAGTATTTGTGCAATAAATCATACAATAACATAATATAGCACCACAAAAATACACCACACAGTGTTTAGAAAAATATATAATGTTTATCTGGATATTTGCAGGTCAAAATGATAAAAGATGCAATATGAAAATGTAAAGATATCACTGGAAAGTGATATAAAGTGTCTTAAGTCTTTAAAAAGCAAACAAAGTCTCTTTCAAGCACACAGTACCTGGTTTGGAGTGAAAAATCTCAGCAAAGGGCCGCAGAGGAGGAGATGCGTGGAAAATGGTGTGTGTCGGTTTCACCCCTTCACACACGGACTTGCGTCGTTATTTTTCATGCGGGGAAGACGTTGCGTCGATTTCCGGCACGCGGACAGGTCTCCTCTGTGGGTCGCGGGGTTTTCAGATGCCTCAGGGTCTGTGCGTGGAATCCTGGGTTTGTAGTCCGGCTGTGTGTCGTTCCGGTGGGCTGGGCGTTGAATTTTCTCCCTCACGGCAGGCCCTGCATCGATTTCCTCTCTGGAAGTCAGGCGGCGTTGTCCAGGCGGGCCGTGCGTTGAAGTTCCGGTCGCACCGCAGGCACCACGCCGATCTTTTCCTCGCAAAGTCGAGCGGTGTCTTTCAGGTCCGGCGTGCAGTGAATTTTTCACTGCGGAGCAAGCTGTGTGGCAAATTCTTCGCCGCACAAGGAGTCCAGTTGCAAGACAGAAGTCTTTTTGGTCCTGAGACTTAAGGGAACAGGAGGCAAGCTCTATCCAAGCCTTTGGAGAGCACTTCTGCAGCAAAGCAAGAGAGCAGCAAGACAGCAGGGCAACAGCAAGGCAGCAGTCCTTTGTAGAAAGCAGTCAGGTGAGTCCTTTAGGCAGCCAGGCAGTTCTTCTTGTCAGAGTAAAGGTTCTGGTTCAGGTTTCTTCTCCAGCAAGTGTCTGAGGTGGTAGGGCAGAGGCCCTGTTTTATACCCAAATGTGCCTTTGAAGTGGGGGAGACTTCAAAGAGTGGCTTAGAAGTGCACCAGGTCCCCTTTCAGTTCAATCCTGTCTGCCAGGGTCCCAGTAGGGGGTGTGGCAGTCCTTCCACCCTCCCAGCTCAGGAAGACCCATTCAAAATGCAGATGTATGCAAGTGAGGCTGAGTACCCTGTGTTTGGGGTGTGTCTGAGTGAATGCACAAAGAGCTGTCAACTAAACCCAGCCAGACGTGGATTGTAAGGCACAGAAAGATTTAAGTGCAGAGAAATGCTCACTTTCTAAAAGTGGCATTTCTAAAATAGTAATAGTAAATCCAACTTCACCAGTCAGCAGGATTTTGTATTACCAGTCTGGCCATACTAAATATGACCTTCCTACTCCTTTCAGATCAGCAGCTACCACTTCAATAATGTATGAGGGCAGTCCCAATGTTAGCCTATGAAGGGAGCAGGCCTTACAGTAGTGTAAAAACGAATTTAGGAGTTTTACACTACCAGGACATGTAAACTACACAGGTACATGTCCTGCCTTTTACCCACAGAGCACCCTGCTCTAGGGGTTACCTAGGGCACACTTTAGGGGTGACTTATATGTAGAAAAAGGGGAGTTTTAGGCTTGGCAAGTATTTTTAAATGCCAAGTCGAAGTGACAGTGAAACTGCACACACAGGCCTTGCAATGGCAGGCCTGAGACAAGGTAAAGGGGCTACTAAAATGGGTGGCACAACCAGTGCTGCAGGCCCACTAGTAGCATCTAATCTACAGGCCCTAGGCACATGTAGTGCACTCTACTAGGGTCTTACAAGTAAATCAAATAGCTAATCATGGATAAACCATTCAACAGTACAATTTACACTGAGAGCATATGCACTTTAGCACTGGATAGCAGTGGTAAAGTTCGCAGAGTCTAAAAACCAGCAAAAATTAGGTCAGAAAAAGAGAAGGAGGAAGGCAAAAAGTCTGAGGATAACCCTGCAGAAGGGCCATTTCCAACACACCGCCAATAGGCTAGCGGTGAAGACTGCCACATTATGAGTGTTATTACTCTTTACTCATACTGCCAGGGTGGTCGGAGCCGTTAGGTCGAAGATGGAGCCGCCTTTCCACCTGGGTTTCCGCGGTGGTAGCACCGCCATGAAAACCCTGGCACAAAGGCTACTGGTGACAGGGAATTCCTTCCCTGTTACCGGTAGACGACTCCCCCACCCCTCCAGCAAGCACTAAACCCCTTCTCCCCATCTAGACACAGCACCCCCCACTCCCCATCCCCTCCAGACACAGTGCCCCCTCCTCCCAGCCCCCCAGACACTGCGTCCCCCTCCCCACATAAATGCACACAGACACCCACACACACCACGCATACACTCATTTACCTACACTTACATACATGCAATCACTCACACGCATCTATACTCGCATTCACCTCCGCACTCATACACGCATTCAGCCATGCATACTCACACCCCGTCAAAAACATGCATACTCACACGCAGACAAACACGCATACTCACACCCATCTAAACACACATACTCACACGCATACTCACACCTATCCAAACACACATACTCACACGCAGGCAAACATGCATTCACCACAACATTCATAATCACATACACACATGCATACACACATGCATACACGCACTCACTTCTACATTCAGACATGCATACACACATTCATGCACACACGCAGACAACACATACTCACACACGCACACACAACACTCCTCACCCTCCCACCCCACTTCCCCTGTCGGATGATCGACTTACCTGGTCTGGGGAGGAGGTCGTCTGGGAGGGAACAGTGCTTCCACCTCTGGCAGCGCCCCAGCAGCAGGACACCACCAGGCCGTATTATTGCACATAATAAGGTGGACGGTGTCCTTCTGGCGAGGCGGGACCGGTAGTAGAACTGCCCCAGCTCCTCCGCCCACCAGCATGACTACTGCTGGATTTCCGCCCAAAGTGTGGCGGAAATCCAGCAGTAACCGTAATATGGTGGGCGGAAGACCGCCAGCACTGATGGTTTCCTGGCGCCTGAGGCTTTCGCGGTCTTCAAAGAAGACCGCCAAAGTCATAATGACCACCTATGTACCCCAATGATGGGGGTACCATCACACACATTTGCACAGAATCACTATGACAACTTGAATACATGACCACTGCTCTGTGCTCTCTCCTTAAAGAGGCCAATGATTGGATAGCCATGTATTCTGAACACATTTTTAACTGAATGACAGGCACTGTGAGAAACTGACACTGCCTTCAGCCTCAGCTCCAGAGCTCTCAATCGTGACTTAAACACTTGTGCTGGTGTGCGTGACTCAGTTAATGGGAGGAAGAAGTGAAAGGGGATAGTAGAGGAAAATAGAACTGAGAAGGAGAGGTAAGAAGAAGATGAAATGTAAAAGAAGGGCTGTGGAAGATATCAATGAGAAGAGGAAAAGATGAGAAGAGAAGAGGAAACCTTAAGTAGTGAAGGGGTGGCGATAAAAATGGAACTGTGAGAGATAAACTGAGCGCATGGCTGGAGCTTGATGGATTAGAGGGTTACCCGGGGAGTGAAGCTTATAGACTAACATGCAACGCACTGGTATATTTCATTCAAAGGGTTCTGCCTTTTGTTAACCTTGGAGTATTACTTTTGCTACAGCAGTATTTGGTATCCTTACAAACATTATGTTCTGTATTGTGCAAATCATACATTATGTCATTTTATTGTGTCAAAAATGTTTTTTAAATTAAATGTTTCAGTTTTCAAAAGTTAGCATGGTCACATATGCCAAGTGGACAGGGTGCAATTGTGAGCTTCGAAAACGGTGTAAACAAGCATTAGCAATGCAATGGGTCTTGCATACGCTTAAGTTAGAACTATTAGCGTTGTAAATTCCTAACCGGACTTTACTTACCACTTAAAATGAAAATGAAAAGTAAAACAGTTGACATGAGATAGCCGATTCAAAATGCTAAGTTCCCCATGAGCATGAGCACGAAGGAGAGACACAAAAAGAAAAAGAAGTTCACTTGCAGTCAAAAGTATTGGCAAAAGTGCAATTAGCCATGTAACAGGGTTGGTGTCCAAAGGGGTAACAAAACCACCACACGGGGGACAAATGGAAAGCATTTACCGATGATAACAAAGGACTTTTGAAAGGCAGACCCATGAACGAGTAATAGTGATGGGCGTGCAGTGGGTGTGGTTAAAATACCCACGTAGATAACATCACGTCGGAAAAGCAGCGCTTGCCCACTGCTATGCTCGACCTAAAAAATGGATTGAATCAGGAGGCCTGGATAGAAAGAGCTGCTCTCATTAGCTCCCCGTCTGTGAAGATACATTTTTGCTAAAAGGTGCTCTTTTGATGGAATGGGGGCAAATGACACACAGTAGTACCACAAATTGCTGCAAGATTATCTTTGGGTAAATGTGAGATTGGCGTGTTTCTGAGGCACCAGCGCGTTGCCTGCCAATCACTCCAGGGAAGGCCCACCATCAAAGGGTAGAGGTTGTTAGCGCGTCAGAGTCTTAATAACTAAACTTACAAGGGGACGTGGTTAGGTCGACAAACCTTTGGACCACATTTGAGGACTCAATGCTAACAATCAATAAACATTTAATAAGAATAAATTATCGAACACACCATGACTTCTCAGTCACGAATAACCACACCTGTTTAGTCAAAAGTTAAGATATTTATTTCCCTGTTGGTTACAATCTAACATCATGTCTGTTAATCTCAATAACAATAAACCACGCCAAAACAATCCTAATTAGTAATCAAAGCACGACTTAATCAATGCATCAGCTATATTCATTCAGCATTTAGGCACATCAATTATGTGAAGCAACTTAGCAGAGTCTCATTAGTACATAATTCAACAAAGCAAGAACTCAGTCATTTGTCTATTTGCGCAAGATATTAGTGAACGCCTTAATTAACCTCAAATTAGCATTAGCATGTTGGGCTTCATGCAAAACATTTTAGTGAACACGAATTTGGAAAACATCTAAACTAAGGCCTCTATCAAAATAGCAGTTGGTACCTAGAAAGAAAAGGAAAACAGACAATTAAAATTTTCATCAGATAGTTACCAATCCAACAGATCAGCAAGCAGCGTCAGTCTTGGTCCTCAGGACATTAGTCAATTCACCATCAGCAGAGATAGGGCGGGGCAAAGTCTCAAGATACCAAAGCTAATAAACAGATTACTTCCCTCTGATGGAGGCAAAGTAAGTATCAGGCAAGACTGGGGTAGAGGATGATTTAAAGTGACAGGACAATTAAACTAATATATGGCAACTAGCAAAAGTCTTTTAGCAAAAGTCTCATAGCAAAGAGAATAGCAAACGGCAAGGGTAAAGATCCCCGTGTAAGTAGAAGAAAAAGTGTCCCGCCTTTTCCTCGGGTTATGCCTTTAAATCAAAACTGTCTAACTATTCCCTATTTCCTCTTTGGATGGAGTTTTGTGCATTATTATCTCTGCCCAATAATTCGGTAAGCACCTTACTAGAATTTTCCACAATTTACAGTTCCCATGTAGCGGATTGGTCCATGTCATTGACATCTTCAACGGTTGGAATGTCAGGTAGAGAATGTTACACTTTGCGCTCCAGTCAGTGTCTTCATTGTCTTCTCCTAGTACGGTTAACCTTGCACCTGTTACAAATTACACTGTTGCATCTAACAAGAACATCGCCTTGCGCAAGCCGGTTTTCATGAGAAAGAATTTACTACTGCTACACACACATAACTCCTGGAAAAGTAGAGCTTTGTGACATTCAGGAAAACAGCACATTAGACGTTAGAACATGCAATTCAATATGAGATCAGGCAACTAGGCCCAAACCTTCCCTAAGTTAATAAAGCAAAAGTCTTAACACATAACTCTAATTATTATATACTAATACAAATTCAAACATTATTGCATTCTAATTCAGAATTAATAAGCCTTTTCATTAGTCTTCGTGTATATTGGTAGCTACTCCCCATGGGCACATTTCAAACATGTGCATTATTTTCTATGTCAATACATATCTATGCAGCTTCATCACACAATATATTGCAAAATTATGTAATTAATATTGCTTTTAAAAGACACACTCCAACAATCCCTCCTCTGATGACACTTGTCATCACACAAAACCTTCCCCACAAATTTTACATCAGTCAAAACTCTTTCATTTCAATCTCTTCCCCTTTAATTTTCCCTAAACAATTTTCCCTTTCTTTTTCTTCCCCCCTCTTATTATTTTTCGCCTTAGTCAATTTTATCTTGTCCCTAATTTTACATGCCACCCATAATCCAAATAGGCGAGCTATAACAATCAATATCCCCTGTATTATTTTAGACAATGTCCCATGCCAAATGTTGCTAGGCCAATTCCCCACTGAAGTAAAACCCCTTCCAACCTTTTCCCAAACACCAAGTTCTTTCAGTTCCTTCAAATCTGTACTATCCCTAGTCAAGTTAGTAAGCATACTTCTAATCTCATTGCTATTATCTGATATATATGCGCAACAATGATGCTCATTAAGCATCCTACAAACTCTGCCATGTTTCGCTAATAGAATGTCTAAAGCAAGCCTGTTTTGAATAGTCATCGCCCTCTCCGCAGCAAGTTCAGTATCCATTAGGAGTATAGCTCCCGATAAATTTGTCAGCATGTTATCCACAATAGTAGACAACTTTCGAATCTTTATTGAATTCGAGATAACTCCCACTGAAGGAATTATCACCCCAAATATGTCTCCCACTATGCCAGCAGCAGTTTCTCTCTTCTGTCTAGTACGATGTAATTCAGACAGTTTTGGAAACCTTTTCAAATCGTCAAGTTGGTATATCTTTGGGAAAACTATCCCCAAGTAACATGTCCCATACCATCCCTTTGGAAGACGGTAATAAGCATTAAGCCCACATATGTAATAAATCCCTGGGATCGCTGGTTCCTGCCCTTTTAACATGAATGTTCATTTACTCTGAAACAAAAACACATGCTTACATTCACTCATTCGCACAAACACATTGTCATAATATGATTTCGGCTGAGATATACAAAGCTTCCCTACGTGTAATGCATCTAAAGCTAGCTTCCCTTGCTCCCTAATTGCACTAAAACTATCTCTACTAGCAAAAACTCGCTGCTGTAATCCTTTTTCTAATTTACCCTTTAATGACCTCCTCCTATCCTCCGTGTGATCTAAAAAGCTTTTCCCTACAGGTGTAAGCAAGCATGTCAGATTATTGCGATGTGCATACAATGTACTAATTGTCAATGTCAGCTCAAAGAATCCTTCAACTAACTTTATACTATAATATCTAGCTACACCACTCAAATCCTCTATTATAGGTACATATGAAAACACTAAATCAAGATTAGAATAGAAGTATTGGATCGCCTCCTGGTTCTAAAATCTTGTTAGTAGCAGACTACAACTTATCTCATAAGTTAATGGAAAGCTATGATAGGTAACCCCTCTTGTACCGAAACAGGAATCTGTGTGCACACAAAGCAATCCTTTGCCTCCATTGTCTCAACATACTCACTCAGCAAGCAATAGAAAACGTTACTAGAAAGTTCCCCTTTTGCATTAGTTCACTCATGCAAATATCTCTCATCCAGCTCAAACCTCTCCCAAGCTGTTAGTGCAGTGGTAGTCTCAGGAACTGTAGCATTGTTAGTCCCACTCTTATCCATTAGTGTCATACCCACAATAACAACCACAATGAATATCACGCACACAATACCTAAACTAACACCCAAGTATTTACAACACCTACTCCCTCCATCCTCCTGCCTAGTGTTAGCCAGGATCTGTAAAAAATCAGGAAGTGAAGGATAGTTAATTCAAAACAACAACAGAGGATGGTTAGTAATTCTCTTCTGCAGCAAAAGTCAGAACAAGCAAAATCTTCTTTCAGCGATTATTTACAGCTTTCAATTTCACTCCCAGGATCCCTTTTCAATTGACGTTAGCAGCTTGTCGAAATCGGTTTTCAAAAGTCAACTTAGGTTCTCACAGTCTCATCCGGTAATTTCTCAGTCTCTTTTATCAAGTTCAATCTTAGCTCAAATCTTTACACCCCTTTCAGATCCTTTCGTCAGACTCAGGTGCCAAAGTATTGACCTGGGACTTCTCGATCAAAACAGAATGCCAGAAACTCCTGTTGCCATTCAGCTGTCATTGCATACCCCCATTCAGGACCTGCGTACCTTCTATTTGCTACTCTCTTCCTTTTCAATTTGCGATCACCTTGCAACTCTCCTTTACTTAAATCTGCTCTCCTTGTTGTGTCTACTTCTTCCTCTATTGCATCTTCGACAACCACTTCTCCCCTTTTTACTTGTAACTCTGTCCACTTGTCTCCTTTCTGTATTTCTTTAGTCTTTGATCTTTCCTGTGGCAGCCCTTCTTCCTCTCTTTGCTCAAGGGTGTTTTCGCTCGATGGACCTGCAATCTGCTCAGGAGGAGTCTGGACCCTCTGACTCTCCTCCACCTCAGCTCCTTCACCTTCTGGGCCTGTTAAGTACTCTGGCTCATTCGCATAATCATCTACTTCTGGGAGAACCTCTCTTTGACTAGGCTCCCCTGCTGCCTCAATTGAGATAGGCTCACCGTCACCCCTCTGGATCTCTTCTCCCTCGTCTCTTACTGGAGTGACCAAGCCGTCCTCAACGGGCTCTCCTTCAGTCTCAGTTCCCCTTCGATCATTCTCCGGCCCTGAGACTTCCTTGTCTGTTGTTGGTACTTTCAACAACTCAACTTCCTCATCAGTTGGACGCGTCACCTTTTTCGTGTGGCTGGCATGGATCCAGTTCGGAAGTCCTGCACACTTCACAGCAGTGGTAGTCGTTAGTATCACTTGATAGGGTCCCTTCCAACATGGCTCCAAGCAAGTCTTCCTTACTTGATGACAACCCAGTGACCAGCTTTCAGGTTGTGTCCTGGATCATGAATCGGTGGCAGGGTGGTAGCTTCCACCTGGTGAGAAAAAGAGCAGACCACATCAGCCAGACCCTTGCAGTAGTCCAACACCATATCATCCGTGATATTCACAAGAGCATTTGCAGGCACTGAGGGCAGTCTCATAGCTGGACCCATGAGAATCTCATGCGGAGACAGTCCCGTCTTCTTGTTAGGTGTATTTCTCATTGACATCAACACTAAAGGTAATGCGTCGGGCCATTTCAAATTCGTGGCTGCACACATTTTCGCAATTCTTGATTTCAGGAGACCATTCATCTGTTCCACTAGTCCTGATGCTTCTGGGCGGTAGCTACAATGCCACTTCTGCCCAATGTTCACTGCTGCACACAGCAACCTAACCACCTCATTGTTGAAGTGACTTCCCCTATCTGATAAGAGATCGGAAAACCGAAACGCTGTATCAATTTTCTAAGCAACAACTTCGCTACTGTGAGGATGTAATTTCTACGTGTAGGGTACACTTCAATCCAATGATGAAAAATACACACAATCACCAACACATATCCCAAACCTCCACACACATGCATCTCAATGAAATCCATTTGCATTCTGCTAAATGGACCTCTGGCTCTCCCAATGTGGCTCAAATTCACCACTGTCCCTTTCCCCGCGTTCATCTGTTGGCAGATGATATAACGATGGCATATCACCTCTGCAGCTTGTCTAAATTTTGGATTAAACCAGTCAATCTTGAACAGCCTGATCATGGCATCCCTCCCAATATGTGCTTGGCCATGATAAAATCTTGCAAATTGTGGCAAAAAACTGTTCGGCAAGACCATTTTCCCTTCGTCTGAAACCCACAAATCATCTGGTCTTTGTACGCATTGCATCCTAACCCAAGAACGCTTTTCATCTTTGCTGGCACGGCCCTGCAACAATTTCAGGTCTTCTAACGTGCCAATCACCCTCAATGCATAACCTGTACATGTCTCATTTTCTATTTCAGGTAACAATTCCCATTGATTCTTAAACGATATACAGTTCAATGCACAAAACCTTGCGACTTGATCCCCAAATCCATTTCCCATTGAAACAAAGTCTTGTGGCTTCAGGTGTGCATTGCATTTCACCACGGCAATTTTATGAGGTAACTGAATCGCATGCAACAACTCCTTAATTCTTTCACCATTTTTCACTGGCGAGACAGAAGAGGTCAAATAACCCCTCTGTGACCATAGTTGGCCAAAATCATGAACAATTCCAAATCCGTATCGACTATTAGTAAAGATAGTCACTCTCATGTGAGCAGAGATGTGGCAAGCTTTGGTAAGAGCTACCAGTTCAGCTACCTGAGCAGAATACACTCCTTGAAGCCAGGACGCTTCCAGGATACCAGAAATCGTGCATACAGACTATCCAGCTCTCAGCATGCCTACTGAGCCTCTCAAACATGAGCCATCAACAAAGATAATTTGGTCATTTTCCTCCAATTGGGTATCTTTAATATCAGGTCTTGGTTTGGTGCACATTTCGGTTACCTCAAGACAATCATGTTCTACATCTTCCATATTTTCAACCTCTGTATTTTCACTTGGAAGCAAAGTTGCCGGGTTCAACACTGTACACTTCTTTAACGCTACATTTGGTGACCCCAATATAATAGTTTCATATTTCATCAATCTTGCATTTGTCATGTGCTGCGTTTTTGTTCGTGTCAGAAGGATCTCAACTGAGTGAGGGACCATGACTGTTAGAGGATGTCCCATCACTATGCCTTCACACTGTGTAAGGCTTTGACCAACTGCTGCTACTGCACGCAAACAACCCGGTAAGTCTGCTGCATCTGGGTCCAAAGTAGCTGAAAAATATGCTACTGGTCAGTTTACACATCCATGGACCTGTGTCAAGACAGACAAAGAACATGCATCACGTTCATGACAAAACAGAACTTAAGACTTCGTGTAATCAGGCATACCCAAAGCTGGAGCCCTACACATGCTCTCTCTTAACTCAGTGAACGCTCTAATTTCCTTCTCTCCCAAAACTATGGCATCCTGATTCTCCTTGACCGTCAGCCTCTGCAATGGCTTGGAAATGACTGAGAAATTTGGGATCCCCTGGCGACAATAACCCACCATTCCTAGAAACATTCTAACATCTCTCTGTCGTTGCGGGATTCATCTGTAACACAGCAGTTATTCTTTCTCTGGATAACTTCATTGACCCTTTCTCGATCTGATGATCCAAATACTTCACCTCTTTCTGACAATATTGCAATTTCTTTTGCGACACCTTGTGCCCATTCCTTCCCAGGTGATTCAGTAAGGCAATCGAATCGTACTTGCACTCGTCCATTGTTTGAGATGTGATCAACAAATCATCAATGTACTGCACTAGAGTCGATTGGAAAGGCAGTTCCAATGACTACAAATTCTTCTTCAGTATCTGATTGAATATGGAAGGTGATTCCGAAAACCCTTGAGGAATTCAACACCAACTGTAAACCTTGTCCAAGAATTTAAAACTGAGAGAAATTGTCTGTCCTCATTAAGAGGCACAGAAAAGAACGCTTCGGACAGATCAATTAGTGTGAACCATTCTACATTGCATGGAATCTGAAAAATAATTACAGCTGGATTTGGCACCACTGGGCAACATTTCACTACTATGTCATTTATCTTCCTCAAATCTTGGACAATCCAAACCTTCCCACAAGGCTTTCTCAGCCCCATTATAGGTGAATTACACAGACTAGTCAACACCTCTTTCAGGACTCCCTGTTTCACAAAATCTGTAATGATTTGCCCAATCTTTATAAGGACATCTTGCGCCATATGATACTGCTGTATCTGGGGGAATGCAGCGTTAGGCTTCACACTGACTTTGACTGGCTCTATTCCTTTTTATCAGCCCTACTTCTTTCCCTGTCAAGTCCCACACCTTTTCTTGAACTGTTTCCTGTAAGTCTGCCGGGAGATCAGCCACGGTGAACATCAGAAAGAAGTTAATCAGAGGGTATTGCTCATCTGTTGTCTCAGTTTCAGGCTCTGAACCCTGTTCCTCCCCTTCATCATCACTGTTTGTCTGGACCTCAATTCCCTCATTGGAACAGGTGATTGAACACCTTGTCTTGCACAATAAGTCCATTCCCAGTAAGGATACAGGACTTGAATCGCAAACCACAAATCTGTGCAATCCTTGAAAAGTTCCAAGCTCAACCTGAACCGGATCTGTGATCGGGTTAGTCAGGAGTTGGTTTGCTACTCCCACTACCTTAACTGTCTGTCCCGAAAGGGGCAGTTTCGGAACCTCTGCACTTCTGACTGTAGAGCGTATAGCTACTGTGTCAACCAAGAATGAAACCTTGTGACCCATTACCTTCCCCTGAACACTCACTCTTTGACCTGTGACCTGTTGAGGAAGCATCACCTGTTGCTGTTCCCTTGGGGCTAGAGGCACTTGCACTTGCTGTCTAGGCACCATGGGGACCTGTTGTTGCGCTTGCTGTAACTGTATTGATTGTACACGTGGCATCTTCACCTGCTGCCTAGATTGAAAACCCTGAATCTGATTCACATTATTCAGAAAATTTGGATTTGGACCTTTCAATCTAGGCCCTCTCATGTTTTGGAATGAACTGACATCATTGCTTTGTTGAATTGCACCATCCTGCAACATCATTGGGCACTCCCGCTTCCAGTGTCCAGCGACCCCACAAGCATGACAAGGTAACATCTTCTTCAGTCCCTGTGCATCGTTTTGAACTACTACAGTGTTCAAGTCTGGACTGTGGTTCACAAAACCTCCTCGACCTCTAACTCTCACATGTGCCTGAAACATCCTGTTTCCCTGCGGCTGCTGCACCATCTGCTGCAGAAAACCTCCCTGCATTCCTGTCTGTGCTGCCTTAATTTGCATCACCATCGCTTTCTCCTTCAACTTTTTCTGCTTCAACTCAATCTCGTCACTGCAGTACTTCACATACTGCAACACCTCGTCAATCGGCTTTGCCTGCCAGCAAATCATATGATTCTTAATCATCTGGCCAATCTCAGGCCTCAACCCTTCCACAAACCTGAACACAAGGTGATTCATGTCCTTCGCCTCAATAACCTCTGTACCGCTGTAATGCTTAAACGCCTTCAACAACCTCTCATAATAGGCATGTATCGACTCCTTGACTTCCTGAGCTGTTCGATCAATCCTTTGCCAATCGATTTTCTTCGGCGAAACTCTCGTTTTCAGAAACTCAATCACCTTATAATAATACTTCATCACATCAGGAGACGGCGCCCCTGTATTTCTGTCCCTTGCCGGTTCCTCAGTCGGCCAATCTACGCTCCTTATGCACTCAATCCACAAATCAGCTGGAACTATGATCCCAAAGAGAGCATTCAGGTCTTCCCAAAGACACTTTGCAAGTTTCACAAACCTGTCCGTCTGCTGATACCACTCTATTGGTTTCTCCCTCAGCCTGGGGAAATCATTTGCAAATGACAGAATATCCCCTCTAGTCCAAGGTACATGGATGAGAACCCCTCCGGCAGTCTCTCTAACTGGTAACATCTTTACCGTGCCTGTACCGGTAATGTTTTAGCTGACTGCTCTATGCAATCACTTTTCCTCTTGTCTCTTTTCTTTGCCCATATGCCTTCCCACATTTCTAAGGTTCCCCATAACTTGCACTTTGCAGTATCTCCTTGAGGTGCGCCTTCATTCCAGTAGACCTCATGTGTTCGAAATCCTTTGGCTCAAAATCAAACCTGTAACTCCTCTTCAAATGTTTGGTATTTTCTAAATCTACGCCATGTTTGTCTGCCAAATTTGCCAACCTCTGGTGCACCCTGCTCACTTCTCTAGTTATCTTTGGACACAAGTACCTCAATTCTGCTTCCGTGTATGACTCTATCCTGTTCACACCCATGCTTCCTTCAACAAGTTCATTGGCTTCCATACCCAACCTCACAAGGTTCAGGTACTCTTCTCCTTCCGCTCTCCCTGCAGCTACAGGAGCAGTCTGTGGAGCATTAAGCTTGTCTAACTAATCGGTCAGCTGTTGTGCTGTTAAACCTTGCAATGAGATATTCCCAGCCAAATATGTGACAGACCAACTAGGTTCTAAACAACTATAGCCTAAACCACTACTGCTAAACAACTAAAAAGTCTCTACAACTAAGTACTGAACACCTACTGTCTAAACAACAATTGTGCCTGAATAACAATTGCCCGAACAACTAATATATATGTATATATTCTAAACAACTAATAAACCATAAAAACCAAAAAGAAAACCTTACCTTAAAATTAGTTGTTCAGGCAATTGTTATTCAGGCACAATTGTTGTTTATACAGTAGTTGTTCAGTACTTAGTTGTAGAGACTTTTTAGTTGTTTAGCAGTAGTGGTTCAGGCAAGTAGTGGTTTAGACCTAGTTGTTCAGGATGTTTCCTGATTAGATCAGATTACTGTTCATACTCTCCACTGAGTATGCCTTTAATCTCAAATGAATGATTTACCTAATTTTCCAGCACTTTTTAATCGCTGATGAGTAATGAAAGATATTTTAGGTTTCCACGAAGGAATGCTGTTTACACTGAAACATGGCTGCCACTGTATCAGAAGACCAAACGCAAATATAGCAAAACAATATATTTACAAATGAGCTTATTTGGCTAATAAGGAGTCATAAGTACCCTAGTCATTTTGTCTCTTTGCATTCTGGGTTGTGCATTCTGAATTGTGTGAAGTGACACTGCAAAGCCCTTTTGTATCACGTCATCAACCAGTGGCGGGTGGCAGCTTTAGGAGGGAGAGCGGGAAGCACACACACACACTCATTCATTCACACACACACACGCACGCACATCCATTAACAACACTCATAATATTCAAACATGCACGCACGCACCAAACATTCATTTTAAAAGATCACACACACGCACACCCTTACCTTCAGCCTCTGAGGTCCCAGGAGGGTTGAGACTGCTGCCTTCCCTCATTGGCTGAGGAAAGGCAGCAGTCCCAGCCTCGTCACAGAGTGGGATGGGGTCAGTGAGACTGCTGACCCCTCCCCACTCTGTGACGAAGTGTCACTGATTGACACTCGCCCTGGGCACTTCAGGGCTTAAACCTGAAGTGCCCAGGTCGAAGTCAATGGGTGACGCTTTCCTTGTCACCCAGGGGAGGGCTTCGAAGCACCTTTGCTGAGCCGAGGAGCTGTGACCTCCTCAGCCCAGCAAAGTTCAGCTCAGGCAGCCAGGGGTCTGCGCAAATCTCACATGTATGTTCCCGGCTGCCTGACCTGAACATGAAGAGTGTCTGTCAGACTGACCTTTGTTCAGCCTGACAGACACTCTTCATGAGGGGCAAAAGGTGGGAGGGCGTGGCCCCTCCGCCCTAAAGGATGGGCAGCGTCTGTCATCAACCCAGGAGAGGTTCTGCATCCCTTTTCATCTATTTCCTATGTTTGTGTACTGTTTATTCGGAGTCTCTCCTTCATATGCAATACAAAAGCTGTCTTTTATCATTACACCAACATGTGCCAGGCACAAAACATGGATTGTTACTAGTCTATGTGCACGCAAACTACACATCTTTTCACATTTTGCTGCAATAGGCGTGCCCTGGTTGCATCCAGAATGCGTGTTTGGTTAAAAGTAAAATTCTTTCTTAATTTCAGGTCCCTATACTTATTCAGTACATTGGCAAGTCTGAAATCTACAGTAGGCCCTACAATACTGTGATCATTACTTGAATTTCCTTTCAGCAGATTATAGCTGGCAATATTGGTTTTGCTGGTTTTTTTTTTTTTAGTAACTTCATGGGCATGAGAACAAGAAGTTGGAGACAGTCAAAGCTTTGCTCACAATCTTAATATTGCTCAACGTTATAATACTTGTTGTGCATGCATCCTGCAACAAGATTATGGATATTTAAATCCAGTCTTAATGGGTTTCGGGATGCCTGACATTTTAAACAATGTGCCTAGCAATTATTTCTACAGCTTGTGAAGGGTAAATTAATAATTCAGTTTCAAAATATAAGCATGAGGCACTTACATTAGTAATATGACACCAAGCAAATAATATTGATGTGGCATTGAAGAAGTTGGAATGTTCACAATATAATATTTAATGGCAATAAGAAAAGTAATAATTTTCTCCATAGTACATGGGATACAAAGTCAGCTTTCTTAACAAATATTGACATTTCAAAAACTTCATCTGGGGTTGCTGCAAATGCTGCCAAAATCCTCTCAGGTCAAGTACCACTCACAGGCACACAGGTGCATCTGCAAAGCTCGTCAGCTCACTGGCTCAAGGGAGCCTTTTAAACAGGAAAGGGGGGGTTGGGAGCACACTGCCTCACATCCCAGCACAGTTTGCCCCTTTGCATCCTGGTAAATGTAGTTCACAGTTAGCGCTTACTTGAACAATAGCTGTAGTTTTTCACCAAACTTGGTGCAGACATTGCTCTATATCTCTAGATACGTGTTTCTAGGTTTAGCCCTTCATCAGGATAGAGTAGAGAACAAAGACAATTCATCTGGGGTTGCTAGAAATGCTGCCAAAATCCTCTCAGGTCAAGTACCACTCACAGGCACACAGGTGCATCTCCAGTACTCGTCAGCTCACTGGCTCAAGGGAGCCTTTTAAACAGGAAGGGGGGTTGAAAGCACACTGCCTCACATCCTAGCACAGTTCTCCCCTTTGCATCCTGATAAATGCAGTTCACAGTTAGCGCTTAATTGAAAATTAGCTGGAGTTTTTCACCAAAGTTGGTGCAGACATTGCTGTATATCTCTAGACACATGTTTCTGGGTTTAGCCCTTCATCAGTAGCGAGTAGAGAACAAAAATAATTCATCTGGGGTTGCCGGAAATGCTGCCAAAATCCTCTCAGGTCAAGTACCACTCACAGGCACACAGGTGCATCTCCAAAGCTCATCAGCTCACTGGCTCAAGGGTGCCTTTTAAACAGGAAAGAGGGTTGGGAGCATACTGCCTCACATCCCAGCTCAGTTCGCCCCTTTGCATCCTGGTAAATGCAGTTCACAGTTAGCGCTTACTTAATATTATCTGTAGTTTTTCACCAAAGTTGGTGCAGACATTGCTGTGTATCTCTAGACATGTATTTCTGGGTTTAGCCCTTCATCAGTAGAGAATAGAGAACAAATTAAATTCATCTGGAGTTGCTGGAAATGCTGCCAAAACCCTCTCAGATCAAGTACCACTCACAGGCACACAGGTGCATCTGCAAAGCTCGTCAGTTCACTGGCTCAAGGGAGCCTTTTAAACAGGAAGGGGGTTAAGGAGCACACTGCCCCAAATCCCAGCACAGTTTGCCCCTTTGCATCCTGGTAAATGCAGTTCACAGTTAGCGCTTACTTGAAAATGATCTGTACTGTAGTTTTTCACCAAACTTGGAGCAGACATTGCTGTATGTCTCTAGACACGTGTTTCTGTGTTTAGCCCTTCATCAGTAGAGAGTAGTGAACAAAGAAAATTCATCTGGGGTTGCTGGAAATGCTGCCAAAATCCATTTAGGTCAAGTACCACTCACAGGCACACAGGTGCATCTCCAAAGCTTGTCAGCTCACTGGCTCAAAGGAGCCTTTTAAACAGGAAGGGGGGTTGGGAGCACACTGCCTCACATCCCAGCACAGTTCGCCCCTTTGCATCCTGGTAAATGCAGTTCACAGTTAGCGCTTACTTGAAAATTTTCTGTAGTTTATCACCAAAGTTGGTGCAGACATTTCTGTATATCTCTAGACACGTGTTTCTGGGTTTAGCCCTTCATCAGTAGAGAGTAGGGAACAAAGAAAATTAATCTGGGTTTGCATTGTTGGAAATGCTACCAAACTCCTCTCAGGTCAAGTACCACTCACAGGCACACAGGTGCATCTCCAAAGCTCATCAGCTCACTGGCTCAAAGGAGCCTTTTAAACAGGAAGGGGGGTTGGGAGCACTCTGCCTCACATCCCAGCACAGTTCGCCCCTTTGCATCCTGGTAAATGCAGTTCACAGTTAGCGCTTATTTGAAAATTATCTGTAGTTTTTCACCAAAGTTGGAGCAGACATTGCTGTAAATCTCTAGACACATGTTTCTGGGTTTAGCCCTTCATCAGTAGAGAGCAGGGAACAAAGCAAATTCATCTGGGGTTGCTGAAAATGCTGCCAAAATCCTCTCAGGTCAAGTACCACTCACAGGCACACAGGTGCATCTCCAAAGCTCGTCAGCTCACTGGCTCAAGGGATCCTTTTAAACTGGAAGGGGGTTAGGAGCACACTGCTCACATCCCAGCACAGTTCACCCCTTTGCATCTTGGTAAATACAGTTCACAGTTAACGCTTATTTGAATATTATCTGTAGTTTTTCACCAAAGTTAGTGCAGACATTGCTGTAAATCTCTAGAGACGTGTTCTGGGTTTAGCCCTTCATCAGTAGAGAGTAGAGAACAAAGAAAATTCTTCTGGGGTTGCTGGAAATGCTGCCAAAATCTTCTCAGGTCAAGTTCCACTCACAGGTACAATGGTGCATCTCCAAAGCTTGTCACATTATGACCCACAAATCACCACAGCGGACATTCAACGGCGGTAAACCATTGGTGGTATACACCGGTGCGGTCTGAATGCCCACCCAAATACAAAACAATACAACATTGGCCAAACCTAAAATCACACACCTGACAGTGATACACAGAACATACACACTCACCCACAGCACTATAAAACACACACCTACATTACCCACAACCCTTTCCTAACACGGAAAATAAAAAGAAATAGCCACGCAATTCATAGACCTAACTACACAGACACCACAAACACCCATTCACCTGTCATGCACTCCACACCCCACCACATAACTCGGTAGCCACTGCACTACACACACCACACAACACCCATGTCCCCACAAAGGCACTCCTGTTTTACTGATGAACAGTTGTGGGTTATGGTGGAGGAAATAGTAAGGGTAGAGCCACAGCTGTTTGGAGCACAGGTACAGCAAATATCCATTGCAAGGAAGATGGAGCTATGGCAGAGAATTGTGGACCGGGTGAAAGGTGTGGGACAGCATCCACGATCAAGGGACGACATCAGGAAGAGGTGGAACGACCTACGGGGAAGGTACGTTTCATGGCAGCAAGGCACCAGCTCGCTATCCAGAGGACCGGCGGTGGACCCTCACCTCCTCCCCCACAGCTGACAGCATGGGAGGAGCAAGTCTTCGCAATACTGCATCTAGAGTGACTCACTGAAGTTGCTGGAGGACTGGATACTGGTAAGTCAATATTTACTACCTATGCCCCATATACATGCCTGCCACCACCACCCCTCACCCTGACACCCATCACTCCACTCCATCCCATACAGTGCACCAACGCAAATAATAATCCTAAATGCCAAGCCCTACATGCCATACTCACTGCATGCACATCCCTCCCAGCCCTGCATGTACACCCAACACCAATGCATGCACAGTATGGAGCCCTAACAATCCCACAATACAACACCATACACAAGCAAAGGTGGCAGGGCAACAGCAACAATATAGGGGAAGCTAGGGATGCAGAATATGTCAGACATGTAGCACAGTACACCACTTACATCCCCATAGGTGCCCCAGTCAATCTCAGCAGCGAGGAGGTGCCACCGCTACCCAGTCGCCCACCAGAAGATACCCCCAGGGATGACAGCAACTATGGACTACTGGATCTGGATGAACTCCCTGGCCCATCAGGGACCACTGGTAAGTGGGATACCCAGCCCACACCCACTCCACCACAGAGCCTCCCCCATCAGTATCCAACACCACAGCAGCCACCCAATGTCCCCACACCTCTTTCCCCAGAACACGTCAATCAGCAGTGTGCCAACCTGTACAGTGACCCCAGTCCACACCTCACAGCCAAGACAATCAGGGTCCTGGTGTCAGTGGGCACACCATTCAGGGGACACAGGCACAGGGGGACAGGGGGACATGGAGGACAGCTGTGTGCCAGGGGGAGGACAGGCCCAGGGAACTGACTGCCCAGGAGGCACTCACCAATGTCCTGGGGGCTTACCAACAATCCCAGGACAAGATGGTTCAGATGTTAAACATCATGCTGGAGAACCAGCGGCTGCATGAGGAACACCACCAGGAAATCAGGAAAAAGTGCAGGCCCTCAACACCACCATTGTCTCCATAGCAGGGGTGCTGGGTGATATGGCCAACGTCATGAGGTACTACGTAGCACACCAGCAGGTCCCTACCATTAGCCAGTCAACTGATCAGCCCTCCACATCTGCTGCAGCCAGTGGACAGGAGACCCTGCCACAGGACCCACAGGCCACCAGCACCCCTGCAGAAGGTGAACCACCCCGCAAACGTTCCCTGTGAACCAGACAGACACCAGAGACACTTGCTAAGACCAAGACCACTGCCAGGAAATGAGACCCTCCTGAATGTCCCCCTTGTGTTCCACTCTGTCACCATGTACTCTTTGAACTGCCATTGCTCCCCTTCCTATGCCCCCCTGGACACTGAACCTGTGCTACAAACAGACTTGACCAATATCCCAGACTTTCTTCTACCATCACCCCATTCCATTGCACTATTCCTTCAAAGTTTTCACTTCAATAAACATTCTTGAACACAACTTGAGTGATACTGCTTTATCTGACAAAAATGTGCCATGTGTTGAACTGTTTCATCTTGTGCAGTTGTCCTGACCTTTGTGATTCCATCCACAAATGGCCTGTAGCAGTTTATAGTCATCACAACAGTACACCTTTGCAGCCACACCAACATCTGCAAAATGGGAAGGCATAGGTGACAGTCATTGGGGATGCCAAAGAAGTGACAGCAACACTGAAAATCCATTGAACCGAGAAAGGGTCAGTTCCACTGTCTTATCTGTGTGTCACTGGAAGTAATGCGGTATAACTGATGTCCTGTTGTCCACATCCTCATCCTCTGCCTCCTCATCCTCACTGTCCTGAGGGTCCACTGCTGTCACAGGAGCATTTTCACCCTCCTCCTCCTCCTGCAGCTAGGGCACATGTCGTCTGATGACCAGGTTGTGCAACATGCAGCCTACAACAACTATCTGGCAGACCTTCTCAGGAGAGTAGCACAGGGATGGAGGCATCTGACCCTGGCCTTCAGGAGACCAAAGGTCCTCTTAATTATTCTCCTGGTTCGCACATGAGCATCATTATACATATTCTCAGCCCCTGTCCTTGGATTCCTTACGTTGGCCAAGAGCCAGGACTGGTAAGGGTAGCCAAAGTCACCTGCAAGAGGTGAGGGGCAAACATTAGCCTTGCACAATGGCATGGGGGATGACTCCTGAAGGCATACACTGACATGCATTGGGTGGGGACTCAGGCTCACCTATAAGCCACACCCTGTGCCACTGTAGTTGTGCCATCACATGTGGGATGCTGCTATTCCTCAAGACAAAGGCGTCATGCACCTACCCAGGATACTTGACAGTGACGTGGAAGGTGTACTGGTCAGCCAGGCACACCATTTGTACACTGAGTGAGTGGAAACTCTTCTGATTCCTGAACTCCTGCTCATTGGCCCGAGGGGGGACAAATGCTATATGTGTTCCATCAACGACTCCAATAACATTTGGAATATGTCCCATTGCCGAGAAACCAGCCTTCACATTGGCCGAATCATCCACCTGGGGGAAAGTGATGTAGCTGCCCATGTGTTTGAGCAAGGCAGACAAAACCCTTGCCAGCACTATTGAGAACATTGGCTGTGACATTCCTGCAGCTGAGCCCACTGTCACTTGCAAAGACCCAGTTCCCAGAAAATGGATCACTGATAGGGCCTGCACAAGAGGGGGAATCCCAGTGGGTTGACAGATATCAGATATCAGATCTGCTATCAGTCCAATTGTGCACACAGCTCTGTGATTGTGGCCCTGTCCAGTATATAGGTTAGTATTATGTGCCTGTCCTCTAGTGTAGCCAAGTCCACAAGGGGTCTGTACACGGGAGCTTGCCTCCTCCTCCTATTCCTCCACAGTGGTAGGTACCTAAGGCACACAAGAGTGAGAAGTGAGTGACTAACTGAACAATGGAACCACCACTTCAGTGTACATTGACCATGTATGTTACTGGACTATGTTAATGGCAATGTATGTACATGGACGGCAATGACACAGTTTTCAATTTAAGAAAGTGTACCAGCACCATAAACTGGTGACCGCCTGTCCTGTATGTAGACACAGGTGGCAGTGATGTAACTCTGCCGGCATTGGGTGTCAATGCGGAAGGCGGTCTTGCACCACTGTGCTATTCCTCATTGGCTAAAATGCGGCTGTATGGAGTACAGTGTCCAATGCGGATCACCGGCAATGGTGACAGTGTACACCTCCGCGGACGTGACTGCCATTTTCTGATTATAACCTGACTTGATTCCTGACTTTCCACAGGACAACACCTCCTCTGCGTGTGCTGCTGTGACCTGTGTCTGGAATATGCTATAGCCCGTTTGATAGGGGAAAGGGCCCCTGCCTTCACTTTGGAGGAGTTGCAGCGCCTGGTGGATGGGATCCTACCCCTGTATGGACAGCTGTATGGGCCTCCAGACCAACAGTTAAGTACACCATGGGGACGATGCATGCAACAAGGTGGTATGGAGATGTGTGTGTGTGTGTTGGCAGTGTGTCATTTGGGTAGGGGGTATGGCTGGTGGTAGTGTACATGCAGAGCTCAGGGTGATGTGTGTGCCTGATGAGGGGAAATACTTTTTGTGGGCCATATGTGTGACAGGCTGTATGTTTAATGGTGTCCACCTGTCTGTGTTTCCTCTGCAGGTCAGCACCCATCAGAAGAAGGGACTTTGGCGTGCCATCGCCAGGGAATTGCGTACCCTGGGGGCCTATAGCAGGTGGAGCACCCACAGCAGGAAACTGTGGGAGGACCTGAGGCACTGGGCCCAGAAGACCACAGAGGCCCAGCTGGGGATGGCCTCCCAACTAGGGAGGGGTGCCCGTTGAAACCTAACCCCCTGATGGCCCGCATACTAGCAGTGGCCTACCCAGAGCTGGATGGGTGCTTGAGGGCATTACAGCAGCCAGAAAGGGGTGAGTACAGTGTGTGTAACACCCATCCTTGTTTCCTGGCAAAGGATCCTGGTGGTGGGTTTCAGTCAGTGGGTGCCCCTTAATGCCAGCTCATACATTGTTGTGTGGTCCAGCTCAGGGTAAATGGGTGAATAGCAAAATCATGTTAGCTAGATAGGTGGCATTCCATGTCAGACAGGGCTTAGTAGGTCCTAGGAGGGGTACAGATGGCAGTGTTTGGCTCTCATCCTGCTGGGAGACCTAGCCAATGGAATGCCAATGCGGTGCATCCTGCTCAATCTTGGTCCCTGTGTGTGATGGTGATGTGTATGCCATCTGTGGTGTTGGTGCTGTAATTGACCCAGTGCTCTCTTTCTCCCCCCCATTTTCTTCTGTCATCCTGTCCATGTGTGCATTAGCATCATCTGTCAGAGGAGCAGGGGCACCGGTGAGTGAGGGACCTGCAGCCCATGGGACCCAGGAGGAAGAGTCCCCTGACGCCGACGGGACCAGTGGTATGGAGGGTGAGGGGAGCACCATGGTGGGGACAGGAGGTGAGAACACTGACTCTGAATCCTCCTCCGATGGGAACTTCCTGGTGGTGGCGGACACCTCTAGAACCACCTCAGCTACAGGTACAGCCAACACCCCCGTACCAGGACTGCCCTCCCAGTAGCCCCTCACCGAGTTGCCCGTGCCCATTCACCCAGGAGGGTGGGCATCTCCTTCACCCCAGACACCCAGGCCCTGGCCCAGTGAGCCCTGCTGCCCTCAGTTAAGAGGCTATTGACCTCCTGAGATCCATCTCTGTAGGGCAGTCAACCATAGTGAATGCCATCCAGGGGCTGGCATCCCAGATGCAGCAAAGCAGTGCCTACCTGGAGGGCATCCACGGTAGGTTGGCGGCCCTAAAAAGATAATTTTAGGCTCTGGCCTCCTCTCTGATGGCAGCCAGTGTCCCTGGTCTTGCCGTCCCCCCTCCAACTATCTCTTCTCAGTCGAGTCTCCTCAACCCCAACCCTTCCCATCCACACATACAGACAAGCATGCTCACAAAACATCACACAAGAGTGGCACAGACAAACTCAGGCAGCAAACCTGAAGCCACAAGCACTCACACAAACAACAGACAGTTGCACACACAACAATATTCACCGCCTCCACTGTCTTTCCCCTCCTCCTCACACCTGCATCAACAGCCACCATCACCACATTATGCAGCACACCCATCTCATTTGCAGACACCTCAACAACATCCATCCACACATCCTCTTTGTCCACTCCCACCCTGTCTGCCCCTTCTAAAAAACACAAACGCTTGCACTCAGACACCCAACATCCATCCACCTCACACACGCACACTGTCCATGCACCTGCACCCAAGTCCAGCAAACGTACACCTCCTACAACCACCACCTCTCCCTCTACGCCCATCCCTCCTCCCACATCCTGCCCCAATGTCCCTAAGAAGCTTTTCCTTGCCCATCTTGACCTCCTCCCTCCCCCACCCCCATCCTGCCCATAGCTGCAGGGTCCCAAAAACCCAGCCCAGCACCTCAGTCCTGCTTCCACCAAGAAATCTTCTGCTGGCACTAAGGGGCCCCAGAGTGTGATGGCAGCCACTCCCAGTAAGTCCACACCTCTGCCTCAAAAACGGAGGTCTAGGGTGGCGAAACCTAAGGGACAGAGGACGGGGTCAGTAGAGGCACCTCCTAGACCTGGAGGCATGGACACAAGTCACATGACAAAGGCCAAGGGGGCCCGTCACACGAAGGAACCCAAGGAGCTCCCTCCACCACCTTAGGGCAAGGAGCCCTCTCCACCATCTGAGGGCAAAAGCCCCCTCCTCCATCTGAAGGTAAGAAGCCCCCTCCACAACCAAAGGAGCCCAAAGATCCCCCTCCACCACCTGAGGACAAGGAGCCCCCTCCACCATCTGCTAAGGGCAAGGAGCACCCTCTACCACCTGAGGGCTGTAGCCCACCTCAAGAGACTGTGGCCTTTCACTCCCCTCCGGAGACTATTGGGCAAGGAGCCCCCTCGAGAGGCTGTGGTCTTTCACTCCCCTCCAGAGACTGTTGGGCAAGAAGCCCCCTCCAGAACCAGTGGGCATGGAACCAACAATAGCTGAGGTGCCCCCCAAATTCCCTTCCCCCTGAGGTGCCTACTCATTTCCAACACGATGCCCTTGAACAGTGGAGTCCGGATGTTGTCAGGAGTCAAGTTGGGGCTTGGACTATGCCCTGTGGCCATGAGGCCCTTTGGTACTTTGGACTGGCCATTGGCCCATCTGTACATTGACATCTGCATTTTGATTTCATGATTCATTATGGTGGCTGTTGGCAGCAAATTACAGTGTTCATACTTCAGAAATGTTGTCTTTTCATTATTTGCTTGTGGGTCCTGTGACAGTCAATTTACTCTTCAGTTGGTTCTGTGTATGTGGTGTGTGTGTATGGTGTGTGTTGTGCGTGTGTGTGTGTTACTCTCCTTTTCCTCCCTCCCTCCCTTGTGTGCTAGGCGTCTGTACTCACTGTCGTCGTCTTCGTCAGTGTTGGTGCGCCAGAACGGCCATGGCGTGGTAGAGCATCGGGAAGACTTGGAGTTCCGGTTCCATGGCGGACGCGGAGTCCTCTGTGTCCCTGAAGGTGAGTCTTTCGTTTTCTGTAATGTGTTTCCGCCAGGCTTTTGATGGCGTTGGTACCGCCCCGGAAATCGTGGCGGTTTACTATGTCATAATATGGTGGGCCGTACCTTGACGTCTGCATGGCTGTAGGTGGCTACCGTTGTGGTCAGTGGTGTTAATGCCCTGGCGGTTGGTGTGGTACTTTGGCTGTCTATGGGAGGTATCACCGCCATGGTCATAATTTGGGGGTTATTACAGCCAGGCTGTTGGTGGTATTACTGCCACTTTAACAGTGGCGTTCAGTACTCTTCCAATGTCATAATGACCACCACAGTCTTGTGACCGCCCAAAGGCATTGCTATAAACACAGCCCTCACGTACTCAAAGGAGATTTACAACTTGTTTTTACCATCTGTTAATGCAGTTGGAAAGAAGGAATCAGCGGATGTCTTTTATTAATCCTTCCTTCCATCCCACTGAGGCTACAGAGAGAGTGTTTTCTGCAGATTCTGTGTAAGGAGTGGTCTGAAAGGATGACTGGGCCTTGCTTTAAAAAGTAACGAAAGACTTGTGGATTCCCATCACGGTGGCCATACTTAGGGAAGTGATACATTAGATTTAATTGTGAATTCTGGATTCGAAGAAAAAACAGACCCCAACAAGCACAGACGTGACTCGGAAGGCTGTTAATCCTGACATCTGGGGGGCTGTGAGGGGAGACTAGATTGTAAACTCCTTATTAGTAACAAACATTGGTAGTGGAATGTTTATATCAGCTTACACGATACCCAAGCTTTTATGGTCAGGAACGCACAAAGTGCAACTTTCACATCCAGTGAGTGAAACTCCAGGGGGCTATAACCATCAAGCCTTGTCTCTGCCCAGTCTTAGAACAACGGGCAAAAGTCCAGATGGGGGCAGTGCTTAATTTGTGCTTGTTGTTTCCGGTGCTGAGCACGGGCACTTATTTTTGAGGGCCGGGGCTTATTCTTCAGCTTCAAGCATTTTCTGCGAGCAAAAGACAGATATGGGAAAACGGAGGGAGAGAAAAACGAAAAAGCATCACAAAGGGAGAAAGTAGAAAGCTGCAAGAGTGAGCTGAAGGGGCAGGGAGCGGTTTTATATGGATTAAAGAGGCCCGAGATGGCTTCAGGATTACGCCCCCTCAGTAGTCCGTGTTCACACAATTAAATGCAGCAGCCGCATGTTTAAGGGGAGGGCTTTGGGCACCGGCACCATTTTCTTTACAAATTAATCACTGATTGGGGGAATCCCAGCTAGGGGCAGCGAGAGTCACAGAGCAGAAGGGGTCACGTCCAACATGATTCTCAGCTAACAGAAGGACGGACACAGTCCTACGAACCCAAACTCTGACCACATAGTGAGTTGAGGTGCACACAGTGTTATTAGCACTGTGGCCACATGCACCAGCCGTTGGCCCGGGACAATTCCAACTCTAGCGATGGTCTACAACAATAGATAAGCCTCACCGGAATGCAGCACCGCATCACTTGTACTCACTTGTGTACTGCAGGCTGTTCCTCCCACTCTGTCTAGAACTCACATACCATGTAGCCAGTTTGAGGAAAACGTCAGTCTAGCTTAGTTAGTGATGTGACGTTATATTAAGAACTGCCGACTTTGGGGCTGGGGAACCAGGTTCGAGTCTTATTCTCGGCTATAGAGTAACAAATAAAATGAAACTGTTAGCAGATAAAATTAAACAATGGGTTTACGTTAAACTTTGCATGCATAGGAAAGCTGAAACGCATGTGCCGCACTGGTAAAATAAAAGCTATGTGGCCTCAAAAAACATATAATTAAACTTTGAATATGTATGCTACAATGGTAGATGCCGAAAAGCACCAAGAAAACACAAGGTGAGGCGGGAAACAGTTAAAAAAAAAGTTCCCACAAACAACAGATAAACAATTCAAAGCGTAAGGAAACTGTACTGGGCCAGTGCTCCTCAGCCAAGAAGGGAAGTGATGTATCAGCTGTGCGAACCAGTTATAAGGCAGCAAAGAAGAGTGACACTGAAGTTAACCTATGGTAAGCAGCAGGCGGGATCAAAGTTCTTTAACTGAATACAGCAGGTCTTGCAGACAGTGCATGTGCACTACCTAGGCACAACCTAAAAAGACACCATTCTGTGAAACAAATAGGATTTTAATTGTGAACTTTGAGAAAAAGCCTATTGTTGAGAAAATGCCTTGGATTCACAAGCAGGTGCTTCAGCTTGGGTTTGAAACCCTCCTGAAATTTGACAGTCATGATTGGAAATGCACATAACGCACACCATGTCTCACATCGCTAACCATATAAATTGACCAGCTATAGTTAGCATTACCTCATGTAACTATAACTCGTACGCTAAGGTAAATTTAACTCGCACACCCCCATGCACAGCTTTTTCATCAAAAATGTTACTGCAAATATTACATTGATATTATCAATGATGTTATCAAAGATGTCATGTGTGCCGTAATTTGTGGGTCAATTGTTAGTACTTATCTGTTATTTTTTAAAGTTAAAAATAATTTGCAATTATTAAAAAAATAAAATGCGGGAAGCACATCTGGCTATCTGGCACCGCAAGGGAACCCTTAAGGCCTTCCTAGCGGTGCCATTGGCTCAGCAAGCAGGGAGATGCTTTAATAGCAGCTCCCTGCTTGCTTAAGCATTTCATCTCTGTCCCTTGCAAACATGCAGAGATGAAAGCTCCACTGTTTGACAGTGGGACCTGCTTCAGAGCTGCAGCCAAACCACAGCAAACAGCTATGTCCTGGAGGTGGGTACCCTGGGACATCGCAGGAGCTGGCCCTGGGGAGGAGAGGCCCCCAGAGCTATCTGTTGGTCCTCGATGGGGCCACGTGGCCCCCTCCAATGTGAAGATAGCCCTGGGGAGGTGGTGGTCCCCTGGGCTAATAGGGGGTCCGAAACAGACCCACTTTGCTTATTTTTAGTCTTTGCCCCGGGGAGGTGGTGGTCCCTAGGGTGCGGGGGACCACGTACCGCTCACATATATCATATTCAAAGCCCCATGGGGGTGGTGGTGGTCCCCGGGGCATGGGGGCCATGGGCCCACCAACATTCATTAGATTGAAAGCCCCTGAAAGGTGGTGGTCCCCAGGGCTGAAGGGGTCCCAAAACAGACCCTGTTACATTTTTATTATAGCCCTGGGGAGGTGGTGGTCCCTGGGGTGGCCGGTGCGGCCCCCGCTCATAATTCAGTGTAGGCCTGGGGAGGTGGTGGTCCCCTGGGGCGCAGGGTCCGTGCCCCCCCACTCATATTTCTGTATTTTCGCCGGGGAGGTGGTGGTCCCCTTGGATGTTAGGGGGCCTCCTTATTAAAGAGAATGCCTTCAGGACTTGGCCCAAGCGGGGGCTTTCTTTAAAACAATCCGGGGGGCCCATGCTTTTCTTTTTTTTTTAACGTTTTACTGCAAATTTGCGACCCCGTCGTGAATTCACTGAAAAAATGTAACAAAATGTTTTTTAGGAGTGGGGTTGGGGGAAGGTTCCCTTTGGGACACTACCACCATAGCTAAGGGTTCAGGTATCCCTACTCTGGCCCCTTTTAATTTTCTTCTCATTTTTTTCTGGGACTCGGCTGAAGCCGAGAGCCAAGGTGACTGACAGCTCCTTCCTTGTTTAAGTGTTGTCAGCCAATCAGATCTCTGCACGAGACGGGTCGCGAATCCTTCGCGTCCCTATATATTCAAATTTTTATTTCTTTAAATGTCTCAAAAACTACTGAGTGAATTTACACCAAATAACAAAAAGGGCTCTTTCTGGACGAAGAGCTGCCTTTCTGCCAAATTTGGTGTAATTCCAGTGTTTTTTGCGCAATCGCGGTTACATTTTTCCTATGAGAATTAACTTTCGAAACACTCTAAATTTCAACCCCCTTTTATAATGGCCCCCACTTGAAGAATCACCCCGAAATTTTCAAGACAACGATATAGGCAAGCAAAAACAGCTTTTCTTTAGAAACTAGGTCCTAACTATAACTACCTAGTGGCAACCGCCACCGGATAATGTGTGTGTGTGTGTGTATACATGTGTCCGTGTGTGTGTGTGTGTGTGTGTGTGTGTGTGTATATATATATATATATATATATATATATATACATATATATATGTATATATATATATATATATATACATACATACACATATATATGAATGTACATTTACACCATATATGTGCTGAAAAGCACATATCCCTGGAAGTGATTACAGTTAAATACCTTATTTTAAACACACTAGAATAATATTTATACACACACTCACGAGACCCAAAGGACTCATATTTTATGTATCAGACTGTACTATTGTCAGAATTCTGACGTTTAAAAAAAAAAAAGAATTAACATGGATGAACTATATGAACCGTTCCCAGGGTTATCACATCCAAAGGTTTATTATTTGACGTCACCAGACATGTGGTTGGTTCGATCCAAGGCTGCAAAGCTGTAACAGGACAGGAATCTCTCTCCATTCAGGGGCTTTGCAGCTGGTTTTCTCGGGAAAGACATGTGTGGCCCAGGACTTATTTCAAAGCTGAGTTACAAAACTGTACATCACTGGTAAAGAGCCCGAGTTCTCAATGTAAATGTTTATAGTGTAGTTTGTTTTATCTGTGACTGAGCACAGGATATCCTCACTCTGTTAATAAACCAGGGTTTTTCTCAACATGGGAAGTTAGAAGTTGTGCAGTTGATTGCTACGTGTGATTCTGGGTCTCTATAAGAAAGGGCGGATGGGCCTTTTATGACACTTCATTTTCAGGCAATTTATAATCCGATGAAGGGACAGGTTTTGAGCTGACACTTTACAGACTGCCAACACTGCTGTGCATCTGATGCAGGCAGGCTGCACTGTGTTTGAAGTTATCCTCCCGGGCAATGCTGCAATGAACCCCTTTGGGTGGATTTTGTATCCAAGAGCAGTCTAAAAAAATATCCAGGAAGTGAAATGATTTTCATAGACTGTGTTGTGTTTAAAATATGACTTCCAGCTTTCAACCATCTGAAGTGAAGGCGGGGGTCCAGTTCAGTTCCCTTTTTGCTGAGTCCTTCCCTCCAATTTCTCGACTTGTGTTGGGGCTTTTAGCCATTCCATTGGCTCGCCTAGTTTTTGGCTTGTTCTCAGAATGAAAAACTTCCATAACATTTAAATGCCTTCCAAAATTCTAGGCCTGACATTTTACGACTTTGCCTCCATAAAAATTAGCTTGTTCCAGCGTGGTGTGTGCTAAGGGCTGGGTAATTATAAATAGCATATTGCTTAATTACCTAGCGCTTCAAACTGAGGACGAGGTTTCAAAGCGTTCTGATTTGCAGCTGATTCTCGGGAGCCCTTTTGGAGGTTCTCAAGGGAAGATGGATGCAGTTTCTCATATAGAGGAGATGATGGGCCAGTTGCTAGGTTCAAAAACATGCAGATATACATTTGTTGTACCGCTTTGCGATCTTAATGGTGTTATTTTTTCTCTATGTGATTTTCTATACTTTATTTAAACTGCTTATAATGCCCCTCAGCTGTAGCATGTTACCCATCCAAACGTGTGATTTGGCACCCCACAACAGGGTGTTAAGCACTATATAGATACACAGCTTGTCGTCTCCATTGCAATAATATAGAAGAGACAGCCCTGAGGTTCCTTAACTTTAGGAAGGCTATTGTAAAATGGATGAGTCAAAGCAGTTTGATGGTTAACTCATCTAAAACTGAGGTCCTTTTGTTTGGAAAAAAATTACCCTCATGGAACCAGGATTGGTGGCTTCATTTCTTGGGACCTCCTCCTCCACTTACTCCAGTATCCACGCTACCAAATCTCTGGGTGTCCTATTTGACGCAAACTTGTCTTTTACAAATAAATAAATTCAATCAATCAATCAAAACATTTATAGAGCGTGCTACTCACCCGAGAGGGTCTCAAGGCGCTGGGGGGGGGGGGGGGGGGTGAGTTACTGCTGTTCGAAAAGCCAAGTCTTGAGGAGTTTCCTGAAGGCGAGATGGTCCTGGGGAGTTCTTAGGTGTGCGGGGAGGGAGTACCATGCTTTAGCTGCCAGGTAGGAGAATGATCCGCCCCCGTGGTGGTTCTGCGGATCCGTGGGATGGTGGCGAGGGCGAGGCTGACTGAGCGAAGCTGACGGGTGGGCGTGTAGAACGAGAGGCGGCTGTTGAGGTATTTGGGGCCCATGTTGTGGAGTGCTTTGTGTGCGTGGGTGAGGAGCCTGAAGGTGATCCTCTTGTTGACGGGGAGCCAGTGCAGGTGTTTCAGGTGGGCGGATATGTGGCTGTGGCGAGGGATGTCAAGGATGAGACGTGCGTAGGCGTTCTGTATGCATTGTAGACGTTTAGTCTCTTCCTGCTTTTATTTGTTACGTAAGATTAAGAAAATCCTGATGTATATTCCTTCTGAGCTGCAGAAAACAGTGGTCACGCCATTGATTTTGTCCAGATTGGACTACTGTAAAGCTCTGTATCTAGGAGCCCATCAGTATTCCTTAAATAAACTGCAATGTCTTCAAAATGCAGCAGCCAGACCTTTGAAAAAGATGCCCAAATTTCAGTCCGTCTCAGAAACTTTAAAAGAGTTACAGTGTCTGACAGTGAGGAGAAGGGTTAAGTTCAAGGCCCTCTGCCTTGCTCATAAAGCACTGTGTGGATCTGCCCCAGAATATTTTAAGGAAAGTCTCATCTGGTATATCCCTAGTAGATCGTTAAGATCCTCCAGTGCCAGAACGGTCAGGCTAAGTAAATTTAGATGATCGAGCTGGAGAGGCAGAAGATTTATGTTATTGGCAGCTCAACCTTGGATCAGCTTGCCTGTACACTTTAGAGGCCAAGCTAATCTTCTGGGTTTTAGAAAGCTGCTTAAAACCTGGCTTTTCTCCATTTCAGCCAACTGGGTTTAGGGTCTGGTTGGTTTTTCTAGTCTTGCTCCTTGAGATTTTATGAGTCAGTGGTAGTTTTCTTTGAGCACCAAGACGCCTCCGGGTATTTGTGCGCTCTATACATAATTATCAATATCAATTATAAACTTAGTAAAATAACATGTTCTGGCCCTGGGAATTCTACATTGACATTCCAACCATTTATAGTTGTCTTCCTGACTTGCTTTCAGGGTGTTACAAGCATGTTGCAAAAAAATCAGAGGATATTTTTTAGGTCTAGCATTAGCCAAGACCTTTTGATTTTACTAAAATTGTATATACAATATACGTATCTACCAGTTCTTTCAGCCACCCCTCTTCATCCTTTAATGAGTTGTTGTGTCATTTACATTTTGTGTCCGCCCACTACAATATACAGCATGGGCCAATGGGTCAGCCTACTTCAGCCACTGGCTAACCTCACTTTGAATGACTGAAAGTAGCCCTTTTACAAGGAGCCATCCGCACACAAGGTAGTTCACTTCAGTACCTCTGTTTTTGCTTTTTCTTTATTACTACTTTAGTGTTGTCTTGGTTTGAAGAGCCTAATGTGAGAGCAGGAATCTTTCTACAAGATGGGAGCACAGGGCACATTCCAGCTTTATCAGCCTTTGCTGTTGTAAATTCCTTTTAAGGTGGCTTTTGTTTTGTTGAGTGCTGCTTTTTCCCACCACTCCAGAAGCTCACATGAACTCTGACTATAGGCTTACGAAGGTGTTCTATTTTTGCAACCCTTTCTATCTTTCTTTTATTTATTTGTCCACTTCAGCCGATGTGTGCTTTTTTGAGAACAAAATACAATTTTTACCTTTAGCCAATGTCTTTTTTTTTGTGTTGATAGGGCCGGCAGGTTCCCGAACTATAAAACCATCACAAATCAAGAATTGTCAAAAGGCTGTTGCATAATGCCAGACATGTTGTGTTTGCCTGTGTTTGTTAAGAAGGTTGTATATGTTTTGTTTTATAGTGCATAACAAGGAGGCGCCCAGCACACAATGCTGTGGCAGTGTCGTAGCCTGGATATCATGGGCCTTAATGCAAGCAAGGAAAGTAGGTTCCCTACCCTCACCGTCAGTAATAAACACAAACATATTTGGGGGTACAGTGGACCCCTCACACTATTGGCTGTGGTGTCACCTGCTGCACTAGTGATAGTTTAATTACAGGTCTATAAGTTCTTTACCCATTTTCCTTGTCTCCTCCTCCACCTCTCAATCCCTCTCTCCTCTCGCACCCTTCCTCCCTTTAACTCTCCCCTCCCAAACCCTACCTTTGTCTCTGGTCTCTTCTGTCTCTCACTGGTACTTACCTCCTTCCACCCTAACATCCTTATTTTTTGCCTCTTTCTCTTCCCCTTATCTCTTTCGCTTTCATCATTATCCTCTTCTGTCACTGTCATTTTTTCACACCCTCCTCTCCTTTTTATCTTTCCCCCTCTCACTGCATCCCTTTCACTAACACTTTCCACTTATTCGTTATCCACGTACACGCCCCACCTCCACAAAGAGTAAGCACACAGCCAGGCCCAAGGCAGGCTGTGTGTCTGATAAATGTAGGCAAGCATCCTCTGAAGTCCAATCAGTGCAGGGCAGCTGGGCTCCTTCACACCTCTGGGCCCCGGTGCCACTGCACTGCCTGCACCAGTGATGGCTACGCCCCTGAGATGTGGCACAAGAAGAGAGTGCAGGGAGAATGGGCCCTCTGACTATTGTAGGGATTCCAAAAAAAAGGGGATCGCAAGATCATCACAAAATGAGACACACCCTTTGGTTATTTTGTGCACACAATGGTGATTAAGCGTGCAATGTGTGCATAATAATCACAGCATTTTCATTTGCATTTGTCGCAGTCTATGGATGTGGGCATCATGGGGGAAGTAAGCTGGCATTTCGGTGCCCGCACTATAAACACTGCTCCACTCTGTAGTGCCTGCCATGTTTAGTGAGAGGAGGCCTAGGCATCATGGACTAAAAACCAAGGGCCTGGCTCTTTCAAATAAGGGTCATATTTGCAAGCCCTTTGGTGCAGGGAAGCGCAGCAAATGACACTGCTCTGCTGCCCTGCGCCACAGGGAAAGGTCAGAAATTCACAATATTTACAAAATACAGTGCAATTCTGTCCTTTCCCCCTGTCCCGGCACACAAATTGCTACCTAGCGCCAACACAGACACCTTTGCATCATGGTGCAAGGGTGTCTGAGTTGTCAATAGGATTGTTTTTGTGCAGGAAGGGACACCTTTGTGCACAAAAAGATTCCGGAGAGGCATTTTCCTCTCTCTATGTGTGCTGAATTAAGATATTTCTCCTTGTTGTGCCTGGGGAGGTGTACAGTTTTGACATATTCCCAGGTTTACAGATGTTTGTAAACCTGGGTATGTGTCAAAACTCATGGGTGTTCTGTGGGACCACACACAGCAACGCCCATGGTACGCCTTACTGCCCCAATGTAAGGCAACGCAGCAACGTGTGCTGCGTTGCCTTACACCATATTTACAAGGCCATGAAAAGCCACGCAAAGTGGCATTGTGTGGCCTTGTAGATATGGGCCTGCACTATTCACAGCATCACAAAAAGTGATGCACCAGCGGCTAGTAAATAAGCCCCTAAATGTATGGAACAGAGGTGGTATCATGAAGGCATCCTTTGTACTGTGCTGACACAGAAGGGATTCTTCCTTTTTTTTGTCTGAATCACATATATGAACTCGAAAAATCTCAGTTAGAACATGGGCCAGCAGCATCAGTGCATAAAAAACCCAGGACAGTAATTGAATCTGTGTGTTTCTGGGCTCTGCTATCAGCAGCACATGCACTAAACTGGAGATTGTTTGAGTTAATGTGTGGAGTTGTCAATGGTAAAAAATGCATTAGTCCCTTCTGCTTCTAAGCAGCGCAAAGAATTGCATCATGATACGGCCCCTGAGGTTTACTTCCTAGTATGAGTGTAGAATTAAGCACTTTACACTTTCCAAAAGGGTTCTCTGACCTCACATTGAAGCCTGTGACAATTGCATGTTTCCAGGTGGACGCCTGGAAAACGTTTTGGGATTTAGGAAAGCATCTATGCTGAGGCTTCCTGCATGTGAAACTGTCAACAGTGCATGGTCGTTTTCAGGGAAATGCCACTGCATTTGTGCAACAACATTTTTTTCTTATTTTTCTTTCACAGGGAGTTATTTTTCCCCGTGGAGAAATCCCTTCCAGTGCAATCCCACCACTTTTGGGGATGCTTCCATCCCATTGACGAATGTGGTCAAAGCTTGTGATTTTCAGGGCGGAAATGGTGTGAGTCATTGGGTTTGCAACAATTAACAAGAGACAGGGGCTGCATGTGTATTTTTTTAAGTTTAAAAGTTTTATTGAAAGAAGAGGAATATGTTACAAAATTCAAATGTAAAACACTGTAATCCAATATACTTTAAATTATAATTGTAGTTGGAATATATGAAATATGAAGAGTACAAAAAATATTCTTATGTTATCGCGAAGAACTCAACAAATGACAACTTTCTAAAATACTATTAAATCCTAAAATTCGAAGTGAGGGAAGAGAGAGAGAAACCATTACAGAAATGTATATTTTTCTCGTAGAGCACATTGTTAATAGTTAGTAAAATGATTATAGAAATAATGTAGATTCAAACTATAATTTAAAGATATAAAATATAGTGAAAATAATCACAACAGTATACATTTTCAAATTCAAAGCAAAGAGAAAATTACAGATGTTTAAATATGATATTGCAGTATTGTCTGTTATGTGAAGAGTTGAAGTTAACCTTTTCAAGAAATAATTTAAGGAGCATCTATAACAATTCCCTTTAGCAAATAAATATGTCTCTAAAGTGAAAGCTCAGATTCCAGTTTATAGCTATTTGTTTTTAAGAAACAGTCATTAAGTCTAATATCGGAATTTATAATAGACCACACATCAGCTAGGCTTCCATGAAATAGGCTTATAAACTTGAAAGGGAAAGTCACTTGAAAAATGACACTGATTTGTTTCCATACTTGCTTCCAAAATTTATGAGTAATGGGACACAAAACAGAACATTATAGCACTCACATCACATTTGCAATATTAATGCTTACTATTACTGGGGGCGTGGCCAAGATTGAAATCGGCGCAGATGCTAATTGAGTAGCTCCGCTCCCGGCCCCAAACTTATCTTGTTGTTCCACCCCATACAGGCCCCCCAGATGCCAGAACTGCGATTTTAAGGGTCCCGGGTGTGCGTAGTGGAAATGAGAGGTACCATTTTACCTCTTGATGACAGCCGGCGCATCAAAGGGCGGTGGGACCTGCGCGGCCCGTGTGGTCTGTGCAGCCGATCGTGAAAAGGAGGCGGGACATGGAATATTAGAGGTATGGCCAACCCCAGCAAGAGCAATAGGGTACATGAGCACTTAAATCATCACAACACCCACATAGCGATCCTGCAAGAAACGCACCTCACAGACAAAGACCTACATAACATTAGACCCAAATGGCGGGGTATGGTATACAGTACAGCCACATCAGCATTTGCTAAAGGGTATTGATTTGGGTGGCTTCAGAGGTTCCCTATGTAGTTGTACGCTCAACGGTGGATATGGATGGCTGCTGGAGGGCTCCCTAGATGGCTATTCCCTACATATAGCTGGAATATATGCCCCCAATTCAAAACAGGGGGATTTCCTGAAGTCAATTACACCTACACTTTTCCAGGACCCAACGGCTGATTGCATTTGGGGGGGAGCGATTTTAATTGTGTACCGAATGTGGAGATAGATAGATCTCACCTGCCATTGGTGAGCGCTCCCAGCAGTACAATGGCAAGTGAATTACATAAGTGGATGTTAGAGCAGGGGCTCCAAGACATATGGCACCTCTTACACCCCCAGGATAGAGAATATTCTTTCTACTCCTCAGTCCATGCGTTACATACTCGTATAGACTTAATATTAAGCTCTACTGGTCCGGCCCTTATTGCTTTGAGGGCGGATTACTTGGCTAAGACATTGTCAGACCACTGCCGCCTGAAGGTCAGCATGCACTGGGGCAGGCCACGAACCTCTGTGCCTACTTGGCGGCTGCAGCCCGACTTATTGGCAGATCCTCCCTTCCGCAGGGAAGTGCTCGACTGCATCTCTAACTACTTTGCCCTAAACGGAGGGACAGGTGGTGGTGCGTGGACACTGCCCCTCTGCTATAGGGGGAGTATGGTGCGTGATGTTGCGAGATCTAACTGTAGTGGAGACAGACTTGCGTAAGGCGTAATGCGCAGTAGCAGGGTGCTTTTCTGATCCCATCGTTCTCCGTGAACAACGTGCACGGCACAAGGAGATAGACAAGGGCCTGCGCATCTATGATTATCGCCATTACATCACTAAAGCACATGCAGAGGGCGGTCGCTCTGGTAAACTGCTGCCGTGGTTGACACGGAACGAACAACATCGTGCACCCAGTGGGGCAATAAGGCTTGACACGGGAATTCTGGTCAATACCCAGATGGCCATAAATTATGCCTTTAGACATTATTATAGTTCGCTCTATGCAGCAACGCCAGATCCCCCAGCTACTTAACTAGTGGATTTTTTTGACTCAATCACCCTCACTCACCTTACACCATTACAGCGTGTGGAGCTGGATGCACCTATAGCTACTGATGAGATCCAAACAGCGTTACGTCAATTGGCCCGAATTAAGACTCCCGGTATGGCTGGACTACCGGTAGAATATTATGTAACGTTTGCTATGCAGTTGACTACACCATTCCTAGAAGTGCTACAAGAAGCGCAAACGAGGAGGCAACTTTCAGACTCTCAATGTGAAGCACTGATTGTGGTTTTACCCAAACCAGGCTGAGGCACCTTAGATGTAAGATCTTATACACCTCTTAATTTGGATTGCAAGTTGCTAGGTAAGGTCCTTGCAAACCAGTTGCTTCTGTTAATGACACATTTGGTCCATGAAGACCAGTCGGGTTTCATCCCAGGGTGGCATACCTTCCTAAACATCAGATGACTTTTACGATTAATGACGAACACTTCAGAGGGGGAACATGATAGAATAGCTGTATCATTGGACATCGAAAAGGCCTTAAATACCCTAGAGTGGCCTTTCCTAAAAGAAGCTTTACGCAGAATGGTCAAGAATTTTAAAAATAGATCAGTATATTATATTCCAACCCCACGGCCTGCGTTAAAACAGGCCAGATCTTATCCCAATGTTTCCCTGTATGTTGTGGCACCAGACAGGGTTGCCCCTTGTCACCCCTGCTATTTGCGTTGGCAATTGAACCACTAGCGGCTCGCTTCAATCGTGAGCGCTATATTGGGGGATACCTGATGGTGACGACCAACATAGAGGCCCTCATTACAACTTCAGCGGTCTTCACAGAAGACCGCCGAAGCTGTGGGTGCCAGTAAACCGCCAGTGCTGGCGGTATTTCTGGCTCCCTATTTGGACTTTTCTGTTGGGCTAGTGGAAAAGTCACATCAACATTGCTGCCAGCTCGCAATAGAGCCGGCGGAAACACTGATGTGCAGTATCTCCCTTCGCACATTTCACTGCCCAAAAATTCGGGCACTGAAATGAGCGATGGGGCTATGCCTGGGGGCCCCTTCACTGTCCATGTCACCCCAAGTCCCCTTTACCTCCAGCCTTTCCATGGCTGGTGGTTGGGGATGGAGGGGCCAGCAGTATGGCCGTGGCTATTGTGCCATGGTCATAATAGTGGATGGAACACCGCCAGTCTGTTGGCAGTGTTACCGCCAGCTTACCGCCGGCCACCAGGGTCGTAATGAGGCCCATAGTCTCTCTTTACACTGATGATGCGTTAATATACCTACGCAACTCTACCTCGTCCCTTCCAGAGCTATTAAATTTACTAGATAATTTTGGAGATCTCTCCGGACTGCATGTCAAATGGTTGAAATCCTGTCTGTTTCCACTCACGTCGGTTTTGGAAAATTTACGACCTGACCTTTCGCTTTATAGGCTTCAATGGTGCCACTCCACTTTTAAGTATCTTGGCATTCAAATCTACCATGCAAAAGATTTATTGGAAGGTAATCTGGGACGAGCGGTGTATTCGATTAAGGGATCCTTACCCTTTTGGGAGTCATTGTTACTGTTGCCCTTAGGAAGAGTGCTATTGCGAAGATGATAATACTCCCAAGACTGTTGTATTTCTTCACTGCACTACCATTGATAATACCTCGCTCCTTCTTCCGAACCTTGAACGGCCTGATGCTAAGTTTAATATGGGGAAACGGTCGTTGACGAGTTGCACTCACTGTGACACATCAGCCTCTGGCGAGGGGGGGCCTAGGCTTGCCAAATTACGAATTATACTATTCTGCAGCACAGCTGCAATGGGCACTTTAGAGGTTAAAGAAATCCCTAAGTGCAGAGATATTGGCAGTATAGGACAGTCTGGATAGGATCAGCACACTCGCATGGCTACTAGATCACACAACTCCTCCCTTACATGGAAATATTCTGATGGCAGTGGCTCGTGCATGTTGGAACGGTTAGGTACGTCAGAAAGATTTAATCTCACTTTATTCATCCAAGATTCCGCTGCCAGATATTCCAGGCACGAAGAAACTACAAGCACAACACACTTTGGAACCATGGTTAGAACTGGGGATACACACCATAGGTGACCTATTCAACGAAGGGCGCATTAGAACAGTAATAAATGAAACCTACGTTATAGGTCCATGGCGATTTCTAACCTACAAAGCACTGAAACAGCTAATACATAAAGTTTGGCAAAGCAGGGACGTTGAACCTCCGTCCTCGCTCATACTACATACCATATTGTCCAGCATAGGACCCAAACACACTGTATCCCAGTTATATGGCTCTCTACTGGGAAGTCTTGATTCAGAGCAAGAGGTGGCTTGGGTGCATTGGGATAAAGTCCTCCATGAACCACTAACGCAACCCGCATGGTCCACAGCGATTCAACTGACAAGGGAGGTGTCGCGAATCTCCAGATTTAGTTTTACTCAATTTAACTACCTGCACCATACTTACCTGTCCCCGCACCGCCTTCACTGCATGTTCCCCCACACTAATTATGACTGTCCGCGTTGAGGGGAACCCAATGCCACTTTCTACCACACGGTATGGACTTGCCCACCCATACAGAGAACCTGGCATGATATCACCTCCTTGACAGGGGAACTGGTTGGCCATACACTGCACACCCCGCCGGAATCCTGCCTGCTGGGAATATGTCCCAGATCAAAAAAAGATAGGCAGATACACAGGTGTGTGGATCTAGCATTTGTACTATTCAAACATCTCATAACAATGCAATGGAAAGCACCTGGGGTACCAACTACATGCAACTGGCAGGGCGACTTATTAAAGTGGGTGAGAGTGGAAGCACAAACACTTCACTCCCTCAATAACAGGAGCATAATGATTAAAGGGATGGGGCTCTGGGATAATGTTATGACCCAACTTGAAGCCAAAGATTACATTCGTCCTCCATGATTTCGCTAGGGTAACATTGCAAAAATTAGACAACACGACCATGTATCACTACTTTAGCTGAAATCGCAAATAGTAGATGAATGCGAGAGGCCATGGTTACGGGAAGGAACACCTAGCGCAATTGCCCCTGGGGTGCAACAGGATCACCTACCCAGGAATGACTTATTACCAGCATACATACATGCAGCAACCAACGCTTTACATGCAACAATCCCCCTTAGAGCATGGGAAGCGGATGAAGTGCTGATTAAAACACATACTATTTATGAAAAAGGCACGGACCATGGGCTGTTGATGTCATCCGTTGTTGTATTATACGTAGACTGTAAGGAAGAGGTTTTCCTGCCTCCTTAGAATAGAATCTCTGCACACGGATGTTACATACCACATTTCTCAATAAAACTGAAATGTGATCGTACATATATTGTTGGTGGCCCTCTCCTCCTTCCTCCTGTTGTAATTTATCACCTGTCAAATGATATGTATACAGTAGCTCACATCAAGTGTCGATGTTAAATGTTGCATATGGAAAATGAATAAAGAGATGCTTTAAAAAAAACAAAAAAACAAAAAATGATTACTATTACTGCTATATACATTTTGGAGAGTGGTGTAAGTATTATTAAGAGTCTAGTATAAACAAAGAATAGTGTTTAGGTGGTATTGGCTGCCCTTAAAATTTTATGAATCTTTAACCATATGTTATGACATATTTTAATAGACCAAGAAGTGTTAAAGTCTTTTTCCACATAATTCCCATTGTTGCTTTAGGTGCAAGATCATCTATAAAAATGTATATAAAATTTAGGCCTTAGGATAAGACTTTAATAAACAAAGAAAGGTTTTATTGGTAGAAATTCTGGAATCATGTGGGAGATGTATACATCAATCCATGATTACACTTAAAACAGAGTAAACATTTTTCCTAATTGAGGTAGGACAATTCAATTTTTCCAGGAATTCCAAAAATATTGTACGGAAAGAATCATCAAAATATTGATGGATCCATTTCACTCCTTTGTCTCTCCAGAATTTTCAGAGGAGAGGTTTCCTAATGAGTTTAATATGTTTATTGTGTTAGATAGGGGACTTAGGAATAATCTTCAATTGTGAATTTCCATAAAATAAATACTGTTTCAAAAGTTTGCAAATATATCTGAAAAAGGGAAGTGTTAACCTTGAAGGTCCTGATGCAAAAGCAAATAAGCTATCTAACGAAAAGATAAGTATGCATTATTAAAACTGCACACATGGGCTCTGCAGTGGCAGGCCTGAGCCATGCTTAAAGGGCTCCTGTAGTGGGTGGCACAATCAGAGCTGCAGGCCCGCTAGTAGCATTTAATTTACAGGCCCTGGGCACATATGGGGCACTTTACTAGGGACTTAAATGTAAATAAATATGCTAATTGTTCATAAGCCTAAGCCAATATCAACATACTTTAGAGTATAGAGCACCTGCACTTTAGCACTGGTTCACAGTGGTAAAGTGCACAAAATTCTAAAGCCAGCCAAAATAAAGTCAGAAGAAAGGGAGGTCAGATGGCAAAAAGTCTGGGGAAACCACGCCAAGCATGCCAGGTCAAAAAACACCCAATTGGCAAATTTAATATACTTGTAAATCCCTAGTAAAGTAGTACTATGTACCCATGGCCTGTAAATTAACTGCTACTTGTGGGCCTGCAGCATTTTTTGTGCCACCCACTTAAATAGCCCTTTAACATGCCTCAGGCCTGCCATTGAGGCCTGTGTGTGCAGCTTTAAAATGCCATTTTGACCTGGGAAAGGAAAACTTTTGCCAGGCCTAAATCTTCATTTTTAATATACACAACACACCTAGCGTAGGCAATAAATAACCTATGAGGAAGGGTCAGGTGTAAAGTTGGACATGCACTTTTAAGGTCTACATGTCCTGGTAGTGAAAAACTCTTAAATTCCTTTTCCACCACTGCAAGGCCTACCTCGCTCATAAGATAACATTGGGGTACCATATTACATTTAATAAGTGCTAACTTTAAATTGGAAGCAGATAGGAATGTAGAGTTTGGTGTCTATGGAGTTGTAATTTAAAACCCTCCTTATTGGTAAAGTTAGATTTTGAGTCACAATTCTGAAAATGCCATTTTTCGAAAGTTTACATTTTTTGTCGCAACCATTTGGTGCCTGCATGCTCTATTCTGGGTCACATGACTAGTTGTATGTGGTAGTTGGTCTTTGTGTATTTCTCCCAGGCAATAAAACAAAGGGGGATAGGTGTTGGCAGGATGGGCCATCTTTAACTTGATAAGGGGGAGGAGCTGTCATCAACCACACTTGCACATCATAAAGGCTCTGCCTGGGCACACTCATAAATGGTTTGAAACTAGTCTTTTGTGATCCAAGACAAGCTGCGGCAGGGCAGGAAGGCAGAAAATTCCAAACACCTCTACGCATGAACACCTCCAGACATTCTCTAATGCTGAAGCTGGCAACAGGCATAAATACCCGCAGACCTAACACTTCAGTACACATCTGGACTTGTGGTAGATTCAGAAGGACTGCTGTGCAGCTCTGCAAAAAGCACTATTACTCTGCTGCCCTGCTGTCTGCGTGAGAAGGTCAGGACTTATATCTTGAACCCAGGACCACCATAGTAGCTCCGAGGGCTAGTTGGCTGGCTTCATGATCAGAGCACCACAGATAGAAAAGGTTCCAACCACCTTAAACCCAGCACCTGGACTGTTGTGAGTCCAGCCCCCTAACTGGAGCCACCCCAGCCTCAGGCCCTTGAAAGAAGGCCTGAAGGTGCCTGTGAGCGAGGCAAACACAGTGCAATGCAGCTCCTCACAGGCGGTTCGAAAGCGCTTCGGCACTACACATCCCCTATCCCTTTCCCAGCTCTTAGGATACTGATATCCTCTTGCATTCGCATTCATACCTTAACCCTTCTGATGGCCAGACCAATATAGAGGAGGACACATGAACACTTTAAGTTGTTGATAATAAATTACAATTTGTCATTTGATATTGGAATCATACCCTGCCACCACGCAAGGTCACATCCTTTGTATGTCTAGTCAGTTTGCAAACACTACATCCCTCACAGAAGAAATGTCTTCTTACAGAAGGCAGATGGTTGTCCAACTTCTTCGCTAACGGCTGGGGTCTGGTATGGACCAAGTAATCATTTCAAATCGTTGATCGCCCAAAGGCAAAACCTAGTCTGTGGACATGACTGGAACCCACATTCAGAATGTGCCAATGTTTTCTGATGATATTCTATATTTGGGTGGTCATTGGGCCTTAAGTCATTACTATCAATAAACAATCATTCATTGGTTTTGGGAGTCTCTCCATTAGAACAGCTGTAGAGGTATTCAAGGCTCTCTTCTTTGCCTGATTCACAACCTGTCTGGGATAGGTCTGTTGGATAAGCTGGTCCTGTAGACTCAGATTTGTCTAGAAACATTGCCCTCGCCATGCAGTTGCAGCAATACCATAAGAAATGTCCGTCTGGGAGATTATCCCTCAGTGTTCTAGGATGGAAAGAAGTGTAACCTAAGAAGGTGTTCCTATTTGTTGGGTTTCAATGCACTGAAATAACCAGATGGGCATCAAGGGTTTCAATTCCTAGGACTAGGTATGTGATCGAGTGGCAACTTGCTGTCCAATAAAATGTAAATGTGAGTCTAATTCATTCTGCCAGACAAATGTGAGTCTAAGCCATTCTGTCAAAAAAGAGTTTCGATCAACTTCTGTTCCAGACCAAATATGCACTACATCATCGATGTAGCGTTTACATAGAGTCTGCTGTAGTCTCTATGGGATCGAAACATTGAATATATAATGAAACTCGAACATTCCCACATAGATAAAGGCCAAACTGGGAGGGAAAGTTCCTGGGACTTTGAAAAATAACTGATCCTTAGATGAAAATGCCAACTCTGGGGTGTGACTTAAAACTATTCTTGTGCTGCTAAGGCTCTTGCTGCTGTTTCCAGGGGTTGCATCCTGAGGTTCATATACAGGGATTCAATGTCCAAGGTCACCAAGAATTGCTTATTAGGATCAAATTTCATATCCTGCAAAAGTAGCAAGGCATCCATAGTATCTTTCAAATAGGCCACCTGGGGAATTATACATTCTCGTAGGAAAACACTCAGCAAACTGGGACAATGGCTCCAGAAGTGAATTTATCCCAGAAACAACCAGCACACCCAGTGGAGGGCACTGGGGCTTGTTTATTTTTGAAAGGATGTAAATTGGCAGAATGTGTGGATCTGTTTTAATCAAAAAATCTGCCTTAGTCTTCGTGATCAACTGTTTATCCAGGGTATCTTCTACCATTGGTTAATCGTATCTTTTAACTCCGGGTTAGGGTCTTTTATCAATGGAGCATAGTCCTTCCTCATTCTCAAAAGGTGATTCACTTCATCATCAGATATGTTCATGATCATTATAGTACCACCTTTATCCGCTTGAGAACAACCTGATCATTTAACTGTCAACTTTTAATTGTTTCCTTTTCTTCTCTTTTGGTGTTGTAGAAGCACTTAGTATTAGAATTTTCTAATGCAACCATTTTCCCCAAAACCTGTTGTTTGGACAGCACTCCCTCAGGGCCCACAGATGATGTCAGAGATACAAAAGTAGAGGGGTTTTGGAGATCTGACAGAAAAAATTAAGATGATTCTTTAGGTTTATCATACTTTTATTTTGCAATTTTATCTTTCTAATGGTCTGCAGAAATTCCAAATGAAATTTGAATGGATCATGTGTTGACGTTGGTACAAAACCAAGGCCTTTGTTCAAAATGTTTTCTTCCACAGGGGAAAGACTATGAGTAGCCAAGTTCACTATCTTTGATAAGACAAATGGCCTCATCCCATGCTCCTTGTCACTTGTGGAGAGAACCCTTGCTGGTCTTGGTGATGTAGTCCTAGATTTTATTTTGCTTGCTATCTCTTCGGTTGCCCCTCTTTTCCTGGACTAACAAATTCCTCATCAGAGCGCCCAGATCAACCCGACTTGATGCCAGTCAATATATTGTAACTTTCACATATAGGCAACTTTTAGAAAATTGCCACTCTGTTGCCCAAATCTTTCAGTGGCCATTCACAGATTTTGGCCACAAGGCAGCCTTTTGCTCTCCTGGGGAGAAGTGTGAATGACTCGCAAATGTGGGAACAATAGAGGCCCACCTTTTAAAGAGGTGTTGCCTCTCCCTGGCAGGAAGCCACACCAGCTGTGAGCCCAAAAAGTGAGCTTCAAAGGGGATCCATCTTTAAAGGGCAAATGGTGAATACACACAAGAGAGGCTCCTTTTTTGTTCAGGTAAACTGGTTTGCATTGGGGACAGAGAGGGAGCTCAGTTGGCAAACCATTTTTTCCATGGGTAGTTATCCCTCAGGTAGCCACACCTTTAGGGTTGGCTACCAAGCTCCGCACACTGAGCGAAGGGTTGAGGCAACTTGGGAGAGGCTAGCCAGGTACAACACATTGCAGGAAGCCATCATCAGGCAGGACAGGATCTGGTAACCCATTGGCTACTGACCGCTTCATTCTCTGAGGGCACTATCTGGGCATAAATATGGCACCTTTTGCATCGAAACCTCTGATCACATCTGGACTGGAGAGAGTACCGAAGAAGGGCTCCACTGCTGTTCCCTAGACCTGGCAAGGGAGGCTAAACCGACTGCTGACTGCACCTACTGATTCTTGGGATAGTAAAAAGAGGCCTCTGTCTGTGGTGCGTGGCTCATGGAAAAGGAGCTCCTAACCCCCCTGCCAGAAGAGATGAACTCCAAAAGTGAGTTGGCTGACTTCGTGTTAGGCAACGAGGCTGACAAAAGCTGAGGAAGCTTGTCCTGGCCCATTAGTCACCACAATCGCTTGATTGCCACTGACTGCTAACATGCAGGCAGGGAGATCAAGTGCAGATGCTCAAAAGTTGCACGTGAGTCTGCCCGATCTGGTGAGTTGTCAAAATACACACTCGTCACTAGACACTAGTCTACTCCAAATGGAACCACTGGTTTCGCTGTGAACTGCAATCAGTAGCCTAGTGGCAACTGGAATTTTGCTGGACCCAGGAGGACTTCAAGGGACATCAACCCCTGTGGCCTTCCTGGACTGTAGACCAAGGAGTAGCCCCAGGAAGCCCCACATCAACTGCACAGCATCCTCAGCATCTTACAGCATCCTTCAGCATCCTGTATCACTTGCATTGAAGTCTACGCTAGTTATCCCATCACACCTGAAACTGGACTTGTGACTGTTCTGGTGACATGGGAACTGTTCTAAAACTCAGTGGAGTGGAGCAGGCTAGAGGGGATGGGAAAGTAAGCTGACAACAGAGTGCATGCGGGATGGGATGAGGAAGCAAGATGACAACAGAGGATGGACATTACTTAGGCCTCACACAGAAAATGGAGGGTCGGCGAGAAAGGATAAGGATGCACATGGACAATGGAGGGTAATGGGAAGGTAAGGGGAAACAAAATGACAAGAGAGGGTGGATGGAAGTGGCTGGAGAAGCAAACAGGCAATGGCAGATTGGCTGGTGTGATTGGGGGAGCAAACGTACAAGGGGGTGGTGTGGATGCAAAAACAGCAAGGGAAGGTGAGGGAAGAGGAAGCAAGAATGGCAACTGAGGGAAGGTGAGAAAGAGGAACAGGGAGGAGGGAGAAGTACATGAGGGAGACAACTGGAAAACACACCCACTCTTGTAGAGTGTTTAAAAAAAGAAAAAAGTATTGCCTGAAAAATGAGCAGTGTAAAGAAACAAGTAAAGCATCCATGCTCCAGGGGAGGGACAAACACAAAAGAGGAAGGATAGCCTATAGAAGCTAACAAATAAGAAACAAGCAAATGAGAGTGACAATAAAGCAAACCAATGCTAAGCGATGGGTGGGCTCTAAACCCACTGTAAGTTAACAATATGTCTCCAACAGACAGCGCAGGCGCTGTCATAGATGAGGCCTAAAAATGGTTCCGTAAAATTGAAATCTAGGGCAGAACCTGATGTTCGTCATAGATGGAATGAACTTGCTGCTCTAAATAAAAAGTCTTAGGGAGACACAGTTGCTATATTGTAGTGATTACTCTTGATAATGAATGGGGGCCTAAATATACAGTGATACCACCTCAATGATAATCTAAAGCCCATGCTCTAACAGAATTCCCCTAAAAAACTGAGGCACAATATAGGTTTCTGACACGTTTCTATGTTTCTGGTATAATCCAACCCTTTTACCTTGCAAGGCAGAGGTTCGCCAGTATATGATTCTCTCATTTCTAGAATGCACTCTGGATACTCTTAACACCACACTTAAATGTCTAGGTCTACGAAAGAGTGAAAAAATAAGGATCAATGTTGTGTTTTTTTTAAAAATATGTGAAAATGAAGACATCACTCTTTGGTTGAGGACTGGAAGTAACGGTTCTTTTTAAGACTACTCACAGAGTTTATTTAACAACACTAGCATCGCAGAAATGTTATCCAGATGTGGTTTGAAGCTGTCCAAAATTTTATTCAGTTGAGAGTGCAATGTTGCACAAAGTTTTTCATTGTCTGGGGCCTACAGGCCTTGGATTCACTAACATGATCTCCTGCATGGGAAATTACAGCTGTTCTTTGAATTAACAGAGGTAATGTCTTCTAAGTTGCAAGGTATTCTTCATGCTCTATCATCTGCTGTTACAAACAGATATTGTGGTACATTGGGGAGCTGCTAGTCATTCAACATCTTGAAACAGTGTTTAGAAACATGCTAAATTCAAACATTTGAAATATCTAACCTGGCATTGTCAATACATCTGCTCAATTGGAAATAGATTTATTTCACGAATATCTAAATTTACCCTTAAATACCCCTTTGGCATGCTCTGTAAATCAGATACATCTTCCTGTGTTTGTGTGAGCACCTATTGTCATAGTGTGATCTCATAAATGGGGAAGGAAAGGCTGGTAGTGCAATTGTGAAAGCCTTTCCACCCTTGGAAAACACACTATGCATAGGTGGCTGAAAGCAAACTCAGAAACTACATTTCCGAAACTCATCACCTTTATTGACTCTTCACATTTTCACGATGCATGTATTGTATTTAAAGTAGTGGTATGTGCTTAGGAGACTGATACACTGGTATCAGTGTGAACTGTAAAATTCTGATGAATGTTTACTTTACAGTTTGCTTGATGCTATAAGAGCTCTGGATCAAAGTGGGGGGTATTTTAATGTTTTGGCTCCTCTGTTATATTACTGTCTCTTCTCTATTTGTGACCAATTGCCTAGGAAAGTGTACCCCTCCATCCCTGCTCCACAGTGGTAACGCCTACTCACTATAATCCATTTGAAAATGGCAAGAGGAACATCCATCCATAGATTAGAAGGGTCTAGCCAGCAGTTCAGCTTGTCCCCTCTCATGTATGGTGCATTAAATATGTATGAAAGAAGTGCTTATACCTTGGATGCCATTCTGATAGAATGACATTTGCCAAACCTCCTAGATGAAACCTCCACCAAGGACCACACATCACTGTTGCTGCCCTGTCCCCTTTATTATGCATTCAACCTGTACATTTCCACTCGTATCACCTTTCCCATGATTGTGTTAAAGTGGCCACATATGAATTCTACAGCCCAGAAAGGCTCTAGAAGTGATTTCTTCCAGTTTATGGGAAATCTGTGACCGTGGAGGGTTTCTAGAACTAAATGTTTGTCCAATTTGAGCTGTATCCTCAAGTTTGCATGGATCACAGATTGTCCAGGTAAGGATGAAACATGATGGCTTTATTGTACATCAGACCCACCAAGGGAGTCATCACCTTGATCAATATCCTCAATGGTGGTTTGAGCCAAATGGAAGGACTGCAAACTGCTGATTTTCCATTGAGAATCTGAGGAAATTCTGATGTTTTTGAAGAATTGGAATGTGAAGGTTGGCATCCTGAAGATCTATGATTATCATAAATTCTCATGAGAACAGAATTATTTTTGGAATTCCATTTTGGAATGAATCATCTGGATCCATAAGTTGACCCTTTTAACTCTGACACTAGATTGTAACCACTGTAAGCCTTTTCTATCAAGAAGAGGGTAGTATATATTTATTCTCCATGTTCACTTTCAGGAACTGGGACGATATTTTTTTCCCCAAAGTAATGCCCAAAGAACTAAGTAATTTTTCCTGTTTTTGGGACAGAAGTGCAGATGGCAACATAGAGAAATATAGTGTAGGAAAGTACCATCTTGCCTGGCATGTTACCCCCATTTTCACTGTATGTATGTTTGTTTTAGCCCTTGTGTCACTGGGATCCTGCCAGGCAGGACCCCAGTGCTCGTAGTATGTGCCCTGTATGTGTTCCCTGTGTGGTGCCTAACTGTATCACTGAGGCTCTGCTAACCAGAACCTCAGTGTTTATGCTCTCTCTGCTTTCTAAATTTGTCACTGCAGGCTAGTGACTAAATTTACCAATTCTCATTGGCACACTGGTACACCCATATAATCCCCTTGTATATGGTACTTAGGTACCCAGGGCATTGGGGTTCCAGGAGATCCCTATGGGCTGCACTATTCACAGCCATTTTTCACTGCACATAAGTAACTTATAAGTCACCTATATGTCTAACCCTCACTTGGTGAAGGTTGGGTGCCAAGTTACTTAGTGTGTGGGCACCCTGGCACTAGCCAAGGTGCCCCTACATCGTTCAGGGCAAATTCCCCGAACTTTGTGAGTGCTGGGACACCATTACACGCGTGCACTATACATAGGTCACTACCTATGTATAGCGTCACAATGGTAACTCTGAACATGGCCATGTAACATGTCTAAGATCATGGAGTTGTACCCCCAATACCATTCTGGTATTGGGGGGACAATTCCATGATCCCCTGGGTCTCTAGCACAGAACCTGGGTGCTGCCAAACTGCTTTTCCGGGGTTTCCACTGCAGCTGCTGCCAACCCCTCAGACAGGATTCTGCCCTCCTGGGGTCTGGGCAGCCCAGGAAAGCAGAACAAAGGATTTCCTCTGAGAGATGTTGTTACACCCTCTCCCTTTTGAAATAGGTGTGAAGGGCTGGGGAGGAGTAGCCTCCCCCAGCCTCTGGAAATGCTTTGATGGGCACAGATGGTACCCATCTCTGCATAAGCCAGTCTACACCAGTTCAGGGATCCCCTTGCCCTGCTCAGGCGTGAAACTGGACAAAGGAAAGGGGAGTGACCACTCACCTGACCAGTGCCTCCCAGGGGAGGTGCCCAGGGCTCCTCCAGTGTGTCCCAGACCTCTGCCATCTTGGACTCAGAGGTGTTGGGGGCACACTGGACTGCTCTGAATGGCCAGTGCCAGCAGGTGACGTCAGAGGCCCCCTCTGATAGGCTCTTACCTCTCTTGGTGGCCAATCTTCCTTTCTTGGTAGCCAAACCTTCTTTTCTGGCTATTTAGGGTCTCTCCTCTGGGGTATTCTTCAGATAACGAATGCAAGAGCTAACCAGAGTTCCTCTGCACTTCCCTCTTCGACTTCTGCCAAGGATCGACCGCTGACTTCTCCAGGACGCCTGCAAAACCGCAACAAAGTAGCAAGACGACTACCAGCAACATTGTAACACCTTATCCTGCCGGCTCTCTCGACTGTTTCCTGGTGGTGGATGCTCTGGGGGCTGTCTGCCCTCACCCTGCACTGGAAGCCAAGAAGAAATCTCCTGTGGGTTGACGGAATCTTCTCCCTGCTAACGAAGGCACCAAAAGACTGCATCACCGGTCCTCTGGGTCCCCTCTCATCCTCACGAGCCTGGTCCCTGGAACACAGGAGCTATATCCAAGTGACCCGCACAGTCCAGTGATCCTTCTGTCCAAGTTTGGTGGAGGTAAGTACTTGCCTCCCCACGCTAGACTGCAAACCTGTGCACTGCGTGATTTGCAGCTGCTCCAGCTTCTGTGCACTTCTCCAAGGATTCCTTTGTGCACAGCCTAGCCTGGGTCCCCAGCACTCTGTCCTGCAGTGCTCAACCCTCTGAGTTGGACTCCGATGTCGTGGGACCCTCCTTTTGTGACTCCGGTTACACCAATCTTCTGAGTGCCTGCTCTGGTACTTCTGCGGGTGCTGCCTGCTTCTGCGGGGGCTCTCTGAGTTGCTGAGCGCCCCCTCTGTCTCCTCCTCCAAGGGGCGACATCCTGGTCCTTCCTGGTCCCCAGCAGCACCCAAAAACCTCTACTGCGACCTTTCGACCTTTGCAGCTAGCAAGGCTTGTTTGTGGTATTTCTGTGTGGAAACACTTCTGCAACCTCCAGCACACCGTGGGGCATCTTCCATTCAAAGGAGAAGTTCCTAGCTCTCTTTGTTGTTGCAGAATCCTAAGCATCTTCCATCCGGAGGCAGCCTTCTTGCACCTTCATCCGGGGTTTCCTGGGCTCCTGCCCCCCCTGGACACTAATGTGACTTTTGGACTTGGTCCCCTTGCCTTGCAGAGCCTCAGGTCCAGGAATCCGTCTTTAGTGCTTTGCTGGTGTTTGTGGTTCTTGCAGAAACCCCTTATCACAACTTAGTGTCCTTTTGGGGCAGGAGGGGCATTTTACTCCTACTTTTCAGGGTCTTGGGGTGGGGTATCCTGGACACCCTGACTGTTTTCTTACAGTCCCAGTGACCCTCTCCAAGCTCCCATAAGTCTGGGGTCCATTCGTGATTCGCATTCCACTTTTAGAGTATATGGTTTATGTTGCCCCTAGACCTATGTTCACATATTGCATTCTATTGTAATTCTACACTGTTTGCATTACTTTTCTTACTATTACTTACCTGTTTTAGGTTTGTGTACATATGACTTGTGTATATTACTTACCTTCTAACTGAGGGTACTCACTGAGATACTTTTGGCATATTGTCATAAAAATAAAGTACCTTTATTTTTAGTAACTCTGAGTATTGTGTTTTCTTATGATATTGTGCTATATGATATGAGTGGTATAGTAGGAGCTTTGCTTGTCTCCCAGTTCAGCCTAAGCTGCTTTGCCATAGCTACCTTCTATCAGCCTAAGCTGCTAGAACACCTCTATTCTACTAATAAGGGATAACTGGACTTGGCACAGGGTGTAAGTACCACAACGTACCCACTATAAGCCAGGCCAGCCTCCCACATATAGACAAAGGGCCTGATTTAAATCTTGGCAGACAGAATACTCCACCACAAACCTGACGGATATCCTGATGATCTCCATAGGGTATAATGAGATTGTAAAGCGGCGGACGGGATATTCGTCACATTTGTGATGGAGTAACCCCCTCTGCCAAAATCTAAATCAGGCCCAAATTCTTTTGCATATCCTGATGAAAAATATGCAGAACCACTGACTTTAAATGTTCTGTTTTAATGTTGATTGGAATTCTGTGATTTGACCTCCAACTGGACACCGATCCTGTCCTGATGTTGGATAGGCAGGACGTGTGTCCAGGCGATTGAACCGGATCAACTTCTTTGTCTGGAAATGTTTTCTTCAATAGGATGCCTAGGAATAATAATATTTTTCGCCATATTCACAACTGGAACAGCTTGAAGAATAACCTTTGTGCTTGTAATGTAAGACTTGTATCAAGTCCTTAAAAGTTTTCGGAACAATTTAATTGAGTTGGTAGGCGTAAGGTTTTTTTCAACAAGGAAGTGTTTTCTGTTGCACCTGCCCTCCATGGTACACACTGCATGCCAACAGAAGAAAACCTGCTAAAATAAATAGACATATATGTATTCAAATGGCACAGTGAGAAGATAAGAAAATAATCAATAAGTGACTAGTGATTATCTCCACCTATTTCTCCCCGCCCATTTAATCCCTCCATACATATATTTTTGTTCTCAGTCGCAAGGGAGAGTCACAATCTAAGTACAGTCCTTTTTCCACTTTCTCTCTTATGAAGGCCTAAAGCAGTTCCCTGCAATGCAAGAAAACTAAACCACTCGCAGCATACCTTGTAGTACAGCACCAACTCCTTCAAAGAAATGTTAAAAACAGTGATCATCGATTGGTGCCTTCCCCTTTACCCAGATCTCTCCCTCATTACCATGTCCTGCAGGGAACAAGGAAGAATCCAGACCCTCAACTTGTAGCAACTGGTGTCCTGCACTCTGCTGTGAATCTGACGAGGTAGCCTGCCCTCAGAGTCACTGCCTGCTGCCAAGACAGACAAAAAACAGGATGTGCAGGGGATAGGCAGACATGATTAGCAAATGTTTTGGATTAGAAGTTGTGAGGAATTGGGTTGTTGGGTGGTGAGAACCCTTCTTAAGCAACAGCCACAGTCCTTCCCGGGGTGAACCACAAAAGTCACTAAATTAACCTGTACCTAACTCTCTGGTAGCTTGGCTCAAAATCAGTCAGACTTAACTTGAAGGCAATGTGTAAAGTATTTATGGAGCACTCAAACAGTAATAAAGCACAACCACAGCACAAAAAATCCAAACCAATTTAGATACATAGAGCAACATTTACTACATTATTTGACACAAAAACAACAAAAATCCAGTCAGTAGAACCACAGATGTGTAATTTCAAAGATTTAAGGTAAGTATAGTGCCTAAAAGTACAAAGCTCCAACCACAGACATCTACTCATGTGGGACCGCATCTAAGTAAAAAAATATGGACGATCGTGATGGAGCACGGGTCAGATACAAGAAGTGGACTGAACCTGGTTGGCGCTTACCTCTGGACTTCGAAGAAATTTCTTGGAAAATGTTCTGAGAAGCCAGAATTGAGCTGGACAAGGCTGCAGGTGGTGTCCATGGAGGAGGTGTCATTGTCCGGAACCCACTGAATGGAGTGACAGTGAAGATTTCTACGTTCAGGCTTAGGGCCTGACTTAGATATTGCCGGAGAGGTTACTCCTTCACAACAGAAATCTAAATCCCGTTGGACCTAATGGGATTTGGATTACAGTTGACCATCCGTCACCGTTGTGATGGAGTAATCCCTCCGCCAATCTCAGGGCTGGCCTCCGAAAGTCCTTCCACAGTTCCAGAAAGTGAAAACAAAAGTGGATCTGAGAGTCTTAATTTTTAACCTTAATTTTTAACCTGGTGTCTCCTTTGAAGTAGAAGTTTCTAGAGATTCCCTTTGAAGTGCTTTGGATTTTTTAACTCCCCTGCCCAGTCTCCAGCCTGACTATAGACACAATGAGGTAGTATGAAGTCCTTTGTGTGAAGGCAGGACACAGCCTATTAACTTGTAAGTGGGCTTGTGACCAGCTCTGCCTCCCCACCCTGCCAGTGATTGCCAATCCAGGCACACCTAATCCCTCTATTGTGTGGCTGTCATGGAGGTATATACAAAGTCGAACTGGCAACTGCACTCAGTCATGTGACCTAGAGACAGGCTGCAGGCACAAAATAGCCAGGGCATAAAAATGCCACCTTTCTACAAATGGCAAGTTTAAAACTGTGGCTTAAAATCTGAGTTTACCATTAAAGAGGATTTTAAATTGCAATTTCTTAGATACCAAATATGAATGTCCTACTTGCTCCCAATCAAAGTTTGCACTTATTAAATGTGATAATGCAAGCCAGTTGCATCCTATAAGAGAGGTAGGCCTCATGGTAGTGAAAAACAAATTTAGGAGTTTTTCACTACCAGGACATGTAAAACCCAAAGGTGTGTGTCCTATCTTTTAATTGCAATGTGCCTTGCGGGCTTCCTAGGGCCTACCTTAGGGGTGACCTATAGACAAGAAAAGGAGAGTTCAAGGATTGGCTAGAGGGTTACTTTGCGAAGTCGATTTGGCTATTTAAAACTGCATGGGGGCATCCAGGGCAGGCCTCGGACATGTTTTAAAGGGCTACCTAAGTGGGTGGCAGAATAAGTGCTGCAGGCCAACTGGTATCATTTCATTTACAGGCCCCAGGTATATGGTATACAACTCTAAGAGTGAATTATTTGAAATATGCCAATCAGGTGTAAGTGATTTTTACCATGTTTAAGGGAGTGTGCACAAGCACTTTACCCCTGGTTAGCAGTAGGAAAGTGCTTAGAGTCCTAAAAGCAGCAAAAACAAATTCGGAAAACTAGATAGGGTGAAGGCAGAAAGTTTGGGGGTGACGCTGCAGAGATGGCCAAGTATTATTATTATTATTATTATTAGTATTATTATTATTATTAACACATTCTCACAATATTATCAACAATAATAAACAAAGTAATAAAAAAGCACATATTATTTTATTTTTAAACCATTATTTTTCTACTCCCACATCACCAGTCCTTTTTATTTCTTACTGTGCATTGTATACAACAAGCATAACAAAGTTACATCATCTCCACTCACCCATGTTCCACCACAGTATATTTTTGCTTTTCATTAACAAGGCCATGATTTATACACAAGAAGTCTAAACAATTATTCAACAGCTCAACTAAAATATCGACAAAGTTATTTTATGCCCTACCAAAGGTACCCTATCATAACTAGTGTACCTTACCTAACCCCATGCATATAACCTACCAAACCTAAACTAGTTTACCTAACTTTTTTTTATATAACCTACCATACATTCCACCCATTGTGCCTACCTAATCATCAAACTTCACCTAAGTAACCTATCCACCTGCCATTCCTACCTACTTGTCTACAATCCTAAACCTCCTATACCTAACTGACCATACCTAACCTACCATATCTATCTCCCTAGCATACCTACCATCAGAGGCGGACAAGGAAGGAAAATAATACGAAGAACTGTGCTAGAGCCAAACCGAGCCAGGCTACGAAAGTCAAAGTACGAGTCGAGCCATCAAAAGATGTGGCATGTACATGACACAGCAAACATCAAGTAAATTAAGAAAAACACTTTTCATATAAAATATATAGGTCATTTCTTAAATGTCTGTGTTTTACTGTAGTACATTAGATTTTATCACTGCATTGGCGTCTTTTAAAAGCAATAGTTTTAAAAACATGCGCTTTTCTGCCTCTCCAGTGCCACCACAACCGTGAATGAGCGATTCATGAAATGTCAGTGGCCATCAGCGCCGCACACGTGGCCAATACTGTTGCTGTATGTTGGCGACTACCCTAGCTAGCCTACCATACCTATCCCTCCTGTGATAAGCAGTCTAATATATGTAACATATGATTCTAACTTTATATGCCAAAATTGCAACCTACCGCATCAAGCCTATCATACTGAACCTACTTTATCTAACCCACCTGGGGTAAATAACCTAAAATACCTAACCTAGTACTCCAACCTTATCTGTTAAACCTACCAACCTACAATATTAAGCCTACCATACCTAACCCACCTGGGATAAGCAATCTAACTCATGCAACCTATTATTTCAACCTTATCTGGCAAACATACCAACCTCCCATATCAAGCCAAACATACTGAACCTACCATACCTAACTCACCTGGGATAAGCAATCTAACACATTTAACCTATAATTTCAACCTCATCTGCTAAACAACCCAACCTACCATATCAAGCCTACCATACTGAACCTACCATACCTATCCCACTTGTGATAAGCAATCTAATATATGTAACCTATGATTCTAACCTTATCTGCCAAATATACCAACCGACCACATCAAGCCTATCATACTGAACCAACCATACCTAACCCACCTGGGGTAAATAACCTAACATACCTAACCTATTACTCAAACCTTATCTGTTGAACCTACCATCCCACCATATCAAGCCTACCATACCGCACCCACCTGGGATAAGCAATCTAACACACGTAACCTATTATTTCAGCCTTATCTGCTAAACATACCAACCTACCATATCAAGAATACCATACAGAACCTACCATACCTATCCCACCAGTGATAAGCAATCTAATATATGTAACCTATGATTCTAACCTTATCTGACAAACATAGCAACCCACCACATCAAGCCCATCATACTGAACCTACTATACCTAACCCACCTGGGTATATAACCTAAAATACCTAACCTATTACACCAACCTTATCTGTTTAACCTACCAACCTACGATATCAAGCCTACCATATCTACCAAACCTAACCCACCTGGGATAAGCAATCTAACATATGTAACCTATTATTTCAACCTCATCTGCTAAACATACCACCTACCTCATCAAGCCTATCATAGTGAACCTACCATACCTAACCCACCTAGAGTAAATAACCTAACATACCTAACCTATTACACCAACCTTATCTGTTAAACCTACCAACCTACGATATCAAGCCTACCATACCCACCATACCTAACCCACTTGGGATAAGCAATCTAACACAGGTAAACTATTATTTCAACCTTATCTGCTAAACATACTAACCTAACATATCAAGCCTACCATACTGAACCTACCATACCTATCCGACCTTTGATAAGCAATCTAATATATGTAACCTATGATTCTAACCTTATATGCCAAACATAGCAACCTACCACATCAAGCCTATCATACTGAACCTACTGTAACTAACCCACTTGGGATAAGCAATCTAACATATGTAACCTATGATTCTAACCTTATCTTACATAGCAACCTACCACATCAAGCCCATCATACTGAACCTACCATACCCAACCCACCTGGGATAAGCAATCTAACACATGTAACCGATTATTTCAACCTTATCTGCTAAACATACCAACCTACCACATCAAGCCTATCATAGTGAACCTACCATACCTAACCCACCTGGGGTAATTACCCTAAAATACCTAACCTATTACTTCAACCTTATCTGCTAAACATACCAACCTCCCATATCAAGCCGACCAAACTGAACCTACAATACATAACCGACCTGGGATAAGCAGTCTAACATATGCAACCTATGATTCTAACCTTATCTGTGAAACATACCAACCTACCACATCAAGTCTACCATACTTAACCCCCCAGGATAAGCAATCTAGCATATGTAACTTATTATTCCAACCTTATGTGCTAAAAATACCAATCTACCACATCAAGCCTATCATATTGAACCTACCATACCTGACCCACCTGGGATAAAGAGTCTAACATACCTAACCTATTAATCCAACCTTCTCTGTTAAACCTACCAACCTATGATATCAAGCCTACCATATCTACCAAACCTAACCCACCTGGGATAAGGAATCTAACATATGTAACCTATTATTTCAACCTCATCTGCTAAACATACCACCTACCTCATCAAGCCTATCATAGTGAACCTACCATACCTAACCCACTGGAGTATATAACCTAACATACCTAACCTATTACACCAACCTTACCTGTTAATCCTACCAACCTACGATATCAAGCCTACCATGCCCACCATACCTAACCCACCTGGGATAAGCAATCTAACACAGGTAAACTATAATTTCAACCTTATCTGCTAAACATACCAACCTTCCATATCAAGCCTATCATAGTGAACCTACCATACCTAACCCACCTGGTATAAGCAGTCTAACATATGTGACCTATGATTCTACCCTTATCTGCTAAACATCCCAACCTACCACATCAAGCCTACCATACCTAACCTACCACACCTAACCCACCTAGGATAAGCAATCTAACATATGTAACTTATTATTCTAACCTTATCTGCTAAACATACCAACCTACCATCGAGCCTATCATACTGAACCTACCATACCTAATCCACCTGGGGTAAATAACCTAAAATACCTAACCTATTACTCCAACCTTATCTGTTAAACATACCAGCCTACCATATCAAGCCTACCATGCCTACCATACCTAATCCAACTGGGATAAGCAATCTAACACACGTAACCTACCACATCAAGCCTATCATACTGAACCTACCATACCTAAGCCACCTGGGATAAGCAGTCTAACATATGTAACCTATAATTCTAACCTTATCTGCCAAACATACCGACCTACCACATCAAGCCTATCATAGAGAACCTACCATACCAAAGCAACCTGGCATAAGCAGTCTAACATATGTAACCTATGATTCTAACCTTATCTGCCATACATACCAACCCACCATATTAAGCCTACCATACTGAACCTGCTATACCTAACCCACCTGGGATAAAGAATTTAACATACCTAACCTATTATTCCAAAAGTGTCTGCTAAACGTACCAACCTATACTATCAAGACTACCGTACCTAACATACCACAACTAACCCACCTGGGATAAATAACCTAACATACCTAACCTATTATTCCAACTGTATCTACTAAACATACCAGCCTACCATATCAAGCCTACCATACTGAACCTACCCTATCTTACCCACTTGGGATAAATACCCTAACATACCTAACCTATTATTCCAACCGTATCTGCTAAACACAGCAACCTACCATGTCAAGCCTATCATACCTGACAGACTATATCCATTGCCCGTACCATGCTGGCAATAACGGCCATAGCTATGTACCACAACAATTGCCAGGTGTAATACCATAGCTAAGTTTCCCACCAGCAGCTTTGGACAGCATTTTAAAGGGCACCGAATAATGAGGGGATACATGTAGTAATCTGTTAGCATTGTCTAAGAACGAAGAATTGAGCCCAAGCTACATGGACTCAGATGGGTACCTGAAGATTCCTCCAACCCATCCTGCGTAACTAGTCGAAGGCCGCCCAAGGGTTACTTACCTCTTTGTATTTCCCATGCATAAAACCTTTCAATGAAAAAGAAAGGGCAGTATCCTTCAGTACTACATCTAAGGGAACTTTGTAACTCCATCCCGCTAGGTTTGGCCTGGTGGTAAACTCTTGGGGCCATATGTACGAACACATTTTCCCATAGACACAAAATGGGCAAAACTGCTTGCTACATTTGGCCTTTGGAGTGGTAGGCGGTACCATGTCTGCTCTGTATCCAGAATGATCCCAGCAGTTCACGGCGTTCAAAATTAGCATCCTTTTTCCAAGCTTTAATTGCCCACCTTATTAAACTGTTCCTGATATTCTTATAGAATGGGAGCAATGTTTCTTTCATGATTTTCATAACAGCTTTCTGCTGTTCCTTTATGGCAACCATTAATTCGTTGAGAAATCCTTTGAAGTTTTCATGAGCATTTTTGTGGGTTTATTTCCATATGGCTTTTTCTTGCCGCTAAGAATTGTGAGGCTCACATACATTTATCTCGGATTCTTGTGCCCCTGCCTCCCGCACACTCAAGGCCGCTCTCTCTCTCCCTCAGAGACACACTCTCTTTTTTTTCTGTCTCTCCAGTTCCAATTGTTGATCATTTGCTATTTAGTAACATTTCTTCAACAAAAGCATAATTTCATTTTCTCCTTTCTGAAACATAAAACCCCTCTACTCCCTCGGTTTCCCCATCCTGCCAAGGTGCACCGAAAATCCAATATATCTAAAAGAAAACGAGTTAAACTTACAGAAAATGTAGAATTAACTTAAATAAACAGAGGTTCTAGCCATGGCAGTCAGATGATTTGTTTGTTGATCTAATTAAGGTAAAGGTTTTGGAATGAGTGGGGCAGCAAACATTCTTGACTAAGCCTTCGAGGCACATACTGAATGAGCTGAAGTCAGGCCAAGACATCATTAGCGAGCTAGGTTTTCAAATACTGTGATGACGGATAACACTAGCTCTGAGCATCCGTTCTGGGCAGTAGTGTAGCAGGGATGCTATGGGTCCTAGTGCATGCAAGGAGAATAGCCCCTTTGACTGGTGTTGAGGTAATAAATACAGCTGTTATCAGGGTTCAGAGGGCCCACCAAGGCTCTGGCTTCTGGTGTCACTGCACGTGCTCCACCAATAGTACCTACAGCCCTGATTATGAGCAGGGCCACTGGAATTACGCAATTGTGCAGGAATGGCGCTTTTCGCATAATAATAGATTGGCTTTATTTACACATAATCCATCTTCTGCAGCATAATCTGTAGTTTTTAATATCAAAATATGTTTCTTGCTCAAATGGATCAAAAGTTACTGAAAACACAGCTACAAAGTGGCAGGCTCTTCACAAAGGTTTATTGGTCACTTTTCTGTTGCTTATTGTTGTCTTTGGCGGTTGAACTGGTGCTAATGAGGTGAAACCTTTGCTCAGACAGTGTTAACCAGTGCGGGCCCTCCATTTGAGCGAAGGAACGTGCCCCCATAATGGAAAAATTAAATGGTAATAAACTTTGTTTATTACTGTTTTATTTTTCAGTGCCTCGTCCTAAATCGAGTGTCAGGACGGGGCAAGACAATTGCTGCCGATAGGGAGCTGTGCACTTGTTTAAAGTGCGCATGTCCCTTTTGCCGGCCGTCTTGCGACGGCCAGCCAGACATGCACACTTTAAACATCTCTAACAGGTCTCCTGCGCTCTGTTGAGCAATGAGAGAGCCCGCTCCCACCAATCCTGACGCTGCTTTAATGCTGGTTATCAGCTTTGGTCAAGATGGGTTATTGACGTGTCCTGGTCCCGTGTGTTGAAGCTCCCAGAAGCAGGAGGACGCCATGAGGATGGCGTCTGAAGGTAAGTGCCCTTTATTTTGTCTTTTCTTTTTTATTATTGTGTCCCCCCAACAGCCCTTTCCCCCGCTGTAAACATAAACCAGCCGCCACTGATGTTAACGTGTAAAAATGACAAAATAATTCAGTAAAACTGTCACAAAATGAGCCACATTCGTGCTGCATTAATTGCTTTGTGTTGCCATATTATTTAGCCGACTCTGCCGCATAATTTGGTCATTTGGTCTCTGCTGCATAATAAAAGCGTCCCTCACTATGAGCAACTGAACCATTCCAGTTTAATGCAGGGCTCGAGACACACTTGCAGGGCACATGCTGTCAAGAAGGGGTTATATAGCCATGCCACTTGATGCAATGTGTGATGTTTTACTGGTGGGCGAGCCAAGAAATTCACACAGCTGAGCCAGCTAGCTTGCCACTAAGAGCCAAAAACAAGCTGAGTCATCAAAACATTTGCCATGTAAATGATAAAGTAAACGTCAGGTAAAAATATGATAAAGATTCAAAAATGGGTTATTTTTTGTTTTTTACTATAGTGCATTAAATTATATCGCTGTGTTGACATCAGTTAAAAGTAGTAGTTTTTAAACATTGTCATTTTCCCAACTTTTTATGCCCTGACAAACCTTCCATGAGTAAACCAAAAGAGCCCACTTTGTCATGTGCACTTTAAATATGACCACTGCTGTTGTAAGTGGGCAAAACTTTGACCTATTATACTAGAAAGAGGTTTTTATATAGCACAAGATTGTCACATTTCTGACTTCATTAAAAGGAGGCAGTAAGATAAAATGATTTGGGTAGGATTACACAGTTTGGTCAGGTGGGGAAAATTGGATTTGAAACCAAGTTTCCTTGATACACATTTCCAATTTAACACTAGATGGCAATGGTTTGCGTTTCTTTCAGGATCTAACAGTGTTAAAAAACGTGCAAACACTTCCTATTAAATCAATTTAACACACAAAGTCTATCTACAAAAAAGTACTAATTTAGGGGCAGGAAGGGTATTCTGTTTTTGTTTTGCTTTCATCGGTTTCCATGTACTGAAGAAAGAGGGAGACATCAGGAGAGCAAGGATTATATGTATTAGCAAAACAAAGGTCTCTCCCGCAGAGCTAAGGGTCTTCACAGAAACAAGTGTGACATCAGGTGCACACTGTCCATCTCAACTGATCTGACTTTTTGAAATTTTGATTACCAGCACGGGAGAAGTGTCAGTGAGTGGGTATCACAAATTGGGTTATTGGTTTTGGGGAATTTAAATCCCTCTTAAGCAACAACCACAGTACTTGTAAGGTGTGAGCCACAAAAGTCACTAAATTAATCTCTGCCTACCCCTTTGGTAGCTGGACACAAAAGCAGTCAGGCTTAACTTAGAGGCACTGTGTTATAAAATCCCAAACTAATTTAGAAAAATAGCATGAATTTTATTGAATAAAATGACACCAAAATAAATTAAATCCAATCAGTAGAACCAAAGTTATGAATTTTAAATAGAACCGAAAAGGTTGAACCAGCAACTTCAGGTATCTGGTTGCACAAGAGCAAAGCAAAGTCAAAAGTTAAAGCTGACTCCTGTGGTGCGTGGTTTGATTACACAAGGTGGATAGAGCCTGGTCTCAACTAACCTACAGACTTAAAAGAAATTCAGTGAAAAAGTACAACAGAAGGTAGACTTCTGCAGGGCAAGGCAGCAGACTGTGGCTTAGGGGAACGGTCATCACTGGGGAACGCTGGACAAGCTGTCAAATATGGCAGGTAAATTCCCTGAGCAGGAGAAGCTGGATTCTTAGGCTGAGGAGGTCATTGAAGGCTGAAAAAATCTCTGAGCAGGAGAAGCTGGATACGCAGACTGATGAGCCTGTTGCCATTAAGTTGGTGAAGATTTTTATCTCCATACTTAAGACAACTTTTGGGAAGACAAAAACCGTCAACTGGACTGAGCTGTAAGCTGTAGCCAAAGAAGGCTCCACAAGGCCAGATACCATCCCTGAGAGGTCCCACTGAAAAATATTTTTTACAGCGGGGAAGAGCATAGCAGAAGCTACCGCAGGGTCAGGCTGACCAGCATTACAGTATGGGCAGATCGGCTGTCTGGTAAGACCTGGTCTTCTATTGTTTCTTCTGGCACTTTTTGGTGAAAATCCTTCTAAGTCCCAACTTTTAGGGTTAGGCAGGAGCAGCACCTTTAACACCACTTCCAAAAGTCCAGGAGTAGAAGGTCACCTCTTTGTAGGTGATCACTTACTCCAGCAGAGGCCAGGTGGAGGGCTCAAGGTCTCTGGAGCGTATAATGTTCCTTTAGCTTACACCAGAGGCTAACTAACTAGCCTTTGGAGTCAGTCTGGAAGCTCAAGGTTTAAGCAGCATGACAGGCCTCAAGCAGCAGTGCAGTCCTCTGGTAGCAGCAGGGCAGTCCTCTGGGGTACAAAGCAGGTGTCAAGCAGGAAGGCAGTCCTCTGGAGTACAAGACAGTACTTCTGAAGTCTTCCTCATGTCCAAGAGTGAACTGAAGAGTTTTCTCAAGGGTCCAATATTTATACCTTGTATCAGCCTTTTAAGTGAGGAGATTTTCTAGGCTACCCACACATCTGATTCTGGAGAGTTCATTTTTTTACCCTGCCAATGCTCCAAGAAGTCTAGGGTCACAAAAGACTAGTGTAAGGTGCCTTTGTATGTGCTGTAGGTAAGTCCCCTTGAAATGCAAGTTGGGCAGGGAACAGCTCTTCTCCCACCCATATGCCAGGATGGCTCATCCTAAACACCCCTAAGCCCTTTGTCTCACTTTCTGGAAGGAACACACAAACCTTAATAGCAGGTTCATTGACCCAGGATATGATGCAGGAACCAAATAGTTAAGATAAGAAAATGCTAGCTTTCTAAAAGTGGCACTTTCAGAATTGTGACTCAAAATCTGGCTTTACCATTCAAGAGGATTTTAAATTACAATTCATGTGAGTCCATACTTAATATTCCTATCTGTTCCCAATCAAACGTTAGCACCTATTAAATGTAATAAGGAACCCAAAGCTATCCAATTAAATAGCTAGGCCTTATAGTAGTGAAAAACAAATTTAGCAGTTTTTCGTTACACGGATATGTAAAACTTAAAACAATTAGCCCACTTTTTAACTACATTGCCTCTGCCGTAAGGCCTTTTAGGGTCTGCCCTAGGGGTGACTTATATACAAAAAGGAAAGTTTTAAGCCTGGCAAAAGGTTTATTTTTGAAGGTCGGAATGCCAGTTTAAAACTGCACTACAGGCTGAAATGGCAGGCCTGATGCTTGTTGTAAAGTAGTACTTCAAAGTGTTGCAGGCCCTCTAGCAGCACATAATTTACAGGCCCTGGGAACATATAGGACCATATTCTAGGGACTTACAAATAAATGAAATGTCCTAGTCAGGTGTATTCCAATATTACCATGTCTTAAGGAGTGAGCACAAGCATGTTAGCACTGGTTAGCAGTGGTAAAGTACACAGAGACCTAATGCCAACAAATATTTCACAAAACAGGAGGGCTGAAGGCAAAAAGTATTGTAAAAGACCACACCAAGGATGTTAGGTCTAACAGTAGGTGGATTAGGAACAGAATGAGAGTGCAGCCTTTTTACCACACTTCAAGGCATCTGCCTGATTTAGCCCATCTCAATGGCCTCCCCCACCCAGGGTATAATAAAAAACAATGTAGAAAGACTTTGACGCATAGCTGTTGGTGGTGACTCATCCACTGCAGAGTTGATGTGGCAACAGTCTGGTGCTTCAAGAATAAAGTATTGTTAGACCTGTCACCTTAAGGGTGGTCTTAAGACCTCTTTTGTGCTAATATTAGGACTCTGCACACTTCACCACTGCTAACCAGTGCTAAAGTGCTTATGCTCTCTCGTCTAAACATGGGATATTGGCTAATACCCAATTGGCATATTTCATTTATTTGTAAGTCCCTAGTAAAGTGCCACTACATCTGCCCAGGGCATGTAAATTAAATGCTAACAGTGGGCCTGCGGCACTGACTCAATCAATCAATCAGTTTTTGTAGAGCACAACTACTTACCCGTGACTGTCTCAAGGTGCTGAGTGGGTTGAGGGGATGGACAGAGCCTCATCCGAAGAGCCACGTCTTGAGGTTCTTCCTGAAGATGGTGAGCGATGTGCTTTATCTGAGGTGCAGGGTAGGTCGTTCCAGCTCTTTACTACTAGGTAGGTGGAAGACCTTCCTCCAGCGGGGGTTAGCCGTATGCATGGGATGATGGCCAGTGCCTGCAGGGCAGAGTGGAGGGGTCTGGCGGGGTTGTGGAAGGAGACACTCTGATTTAGGTAGGCCAGTCTGATGTTGTGAATGGCTTTGTAGGAGTGCGTGAGTAGCTTGAAGATGATTGGTTTCTCTACCGGGAGCCAGTGGAGGGTCCTCAGGTGCTGGCAAATATGTTCCTGGTGGTGAGTTGCAGTTTTTGCCATAAGACACAATGTTAATTCCATGGCCTCTGACGATGGCTGCGAGAGGGGCCACGTATATGTTGAAGAGTGTTGGGCTCAGGGAGGATGCCTGAGGAATTCGGCACCTAACTTCTGTAGGTTTGGATATGTATGGTGGGAGCCTGACTCTCTGTGTTCTTCCAGAGATGAAGGAGTGGATCCACTGCCTGGCTTTAACACAGATTCCTGCATAGTGGAGTCTGGTGCAGAAGGTGCTGTGGAAGACCGTGTTGAAGGCTGCTGAGAGGTTGAGGTGTATAAGTGCTGCTGTGTGGCGCAGTATAGGAGTGTGTGGATGTCATCAGTGGCTGCAAGAAGAGCTGTCTCAGTGCTCTGGTTACTTGAAGCTGGACTGGGAGGTGTCCAGTGAGTCGTTGCCCTCTATGAATTGTCGCAGCTGTGAGATGATAGCCTTTTCCAGGACTTTGGTTGGGTAGGGTAACAGCGAGATGGGCCGGAAGTTGTTTAGCTCTGATGGGTCAGCCGAGGGTTTCTTTAGAGGGGGCATACCTCAGCGTGTTTCCAGTCTTGGGGGAAAGTGGCTATCTTCATGGAGCAGTTCATTGTCTTGCGAAGCTTGGGGTGATGGATGTGCTGGCTTTGATGTAAATGTGGTGGGGGAAGGGGTTTGTGGGGGCTCCGGAGTGAGTGCTGATCATGGTGCTTTCTGTTTCCTGTGTGGAAACTGTCATAAATGTCCTTGATCTTGCAGTGGAAGAAGGTGGTGACTCTATCGCAGAAGCCTTGCGACGGGGGGGGGGGGATGCTGGTGGCTTCGGAGGGGGGATTGGTGAATTCCTTGATAACCATGAAGAGCTTCTTTGCGTGGTGCATGGAGGAGTTCATGCGTTCACAGAGTGTTTTTTTTTTTCCACCTGTTATGAGTCAGTGTTGGATGCTGGTGGCGGCTCTGAAGGAGGTGAGGTCTTCGCTGATTTGGCTGTTTCTCCATTTCTTCTCTAGGCATATGCAGTTGCCCTTGGATTCTTGGAGTTCGGCAGTGAACCTGCTTGCTATCTTTGAGATGCGCTTGGCTGATGTTAAATGGAGGGGGAGGAGTTGAGGTTGCGTGCTGCGGTGTTGGTGTCATCAGAGGGAGGCGGGGGTGATTTGGCGAGTGTCGTGGTGAGTTGCTCGTCGGTGATTTCATTCCATTTCCTGTTGGGCATGGTGGGGGTGTTGGTGCGGCTACTGGGTGCAGTGATGGTGAAGTGTAGGCAGTGGTGGTCTGTCCACTCTGGGGTGGAGATGGTTTTGATGGTAATCTGGTTGCTTAAGGTAAAGCTGGCATCCAGTGTGTGTCCTGCAGGGTGCATGGCTGTGGTGATCAGTTGTCTGAAGCCGGGGGTGGTGAGGTTGTCTAGTAGGGAGAAGGTGTTTTGATTGTTATGGTCCTCCATGTGGAAATTCAGGTTGCCAAGGAGGAGGTAGTGAGAGGATGCAAGGGCCTGGGGGGTGGCAATGTCTACGATGGCATTGATGATTGCTGGGCGGGGACCGGGCGGTCTGTAGACCAGGGTGTTGAGGAAGGAGGAGTTGTGATCGGCTTGGATCAGGAAGTGAAGGTGTTCCATTGCGGTGCAGTGTTCCTCCGTGCTGGCTGTGATGCGTAGTGAGGACTTGTGTACGATGGCAAGTCCTCCCCCGGGACGGGAGGGACGGTCCTTCCTCAGGATGCTGTAGCTGTCCAGGATAGCAATGGCGATGTCTGGGCCAGAGGTGGAGTTGGTCCAGGTCTCGGTGAGGAAAGCAATGTCTGGTCTGGCAGAGTCAATGAGGTCCCAGAGTTCGGTGGTGTGCTTATGGAGGGAAAGGTATATTCAGAAGGAGGCAGTTGATGAGGTTGTGCTGGGCGTCAGTGTTTCTGGGTGTTGGGTGTTTCTCCTGATTGTTGTGACTGAAGCTCAAGTTGCAGTTCCAGCAGAAGAAAGGTCCTTGGGTTTCCTTGGGAGATGCGGAGCAGCAGTCGCTGAGACATTTGGCTTTGAGGTGGTGAAGGGTCTGGGATTCGTAATGGAGGGTGGCCTGGGGTGGGTTGTCGGAGATCCAGGGTTTCTGGCGCTGGCACGGTCCAGGCATTGACAGGCGCAGACGGGCTTGCCTTTGGTGCACCTTTGGCACACCAGTGGTGCGGTCGCACTGCAGCAGCCAATTAGAAGGGGAGGGAGGCGGGGAGTTTGGTTAGCTAGGATGCAGGCGGGCAGGAAAGGTGCTTTGCGGGGAATGGGCCGCAGGGTCACCAGCGGTGCAGGAGGGAGAGGGCCTATCGAGAGGAGAAGGGCAGGAAAAAAAAAGTAAGAAGAAGTTAAGGATTTAAAAGGAGAAATGAGTAAAGGGAGTAAAAAAGGAGCCAAAACAGGAGAGAAAAAGTGAGAGAGCGGAGATACTTACTTGTGGATGGTCACTGGGCCACCAGGGATGAGGCACAGGCAGGAGCCTGTGATTGGAGAAGGGCCTCAACCTGAGAGTCAGCAGGTTCTCAGTTCGATCTGGTGGCAGAGGCAGCAGCAGCAGGGGAGCTGGGGAGTGCAGCAGAAGCTGACCAAAGGTCAGAGGAGTCACACTCCTACAGAGCTACAGCCGCTTGGTCACCCACTTAAGTAGCCCTTTAAACATGTCTCAGGCCTGCTATTGCAGAGCCTGTATCTGCAGTTTTAAACTGCCATGTCGATGGGGCAGAATAAACCTTTTGCCAGACCCAAACCTTCCCTTTTAATACATACTTAGGGTAGGCCCTGGACAGCCCAGATGTCAGGGTGCAATTAATTTGAAAAGAAGGACATGTACTTTTAAGTTTTACATGCCCTGGTAGTGAAAAGCTCTTACATTTGTTTTTCACTATTGCAAGGCCTATCTCTCCCATAGGATAACTTTGAAGTTGCCTTATTACATTATTATATTATTATAAGTGTAATTTCCAAATGGTAAGACATAACTCCTCCAAGTCTGATGTCTCTGAAATCACAACTTAAAATATTAACTTATGATGAAGTTGGATTTTAAATTGCTGTTCTGAAAATGCCAATTTTAGAAAGTTTGCATTTTCTTGCCTTAACCATTTGGTGCCTGCAGTCTGCCTCTGGTCACATTAATAGCAGCATTTGTCAGTTGTGGTTTTGTGCAATCCTCCTAGACAGCCACACGCAATGGAAGCTTAGGGGTGACTCGGTAGGCCATTTCAGGCTGAATGGGAGGAAGGAACTGGACATTTCTTCATGTACTCCTGAATAGTCTGTGACCTGCCCACACACAAAAGGCTTAACAACCCTGCATTGTCACTCGAGCCAGCTTGGATCCTGGGCAGGGAAGGCAGGGAATTTCTCGCACTTGGAAGCCACTGTCTAGAGGCGTCTCCTAACTTTCAGAAACAGGGTATAAAATATGGACTTCAGACACCACAACTTCAGTACATTTCTGGACCTGTGGATATTCTGCCAGGAAGAAGGACTGTTGTGCCGCTGAAGACCTGTCATTCTGCTGGACTCATGTTTTGCTGTGCTGACCTGCTGCCTGCTGCCCTCTTGCCTAGGTGAAAAGGACTGGGCCTGCATCTCTTGAACCCAGAACCTAGAGTGACTCCAAGGTCTAGTTGGATGGCCTCCTGATCTAAAGCCTCAGGGACATAACAGGCATCCAACCTCTTTGCACCTGCACGTGGACTCTGCTGTCTGTGAGTCTACGCTGCCAAGTTGTGTCACCCAAGTTCTGGAGCCTTGGAAGTGGGCCTAAGGTGCTTGGCAGCAGAAACAACATATCTTGTCTGCTGAGCAATGCACCCCCTAGCACAACCAACATATCTCCTGAGCTGAGTGGTGCATCATTGAGCAGAACCGACCCATGGCTACGGCTGTGTGGCGCATCTTCGGCACAGCTCCTCGCAATGCGCTGCAACCAGGATGTAAGATACTCCAATGCAGTTGGCCTGAACCTATGATGTTGTCCTGGTCCGACGCAACCAGATTATTCCAGTAGCAATTTGTGCTTTTTGGCACTATTTTGAAGTACAACTTTAAAATGCAATATCCCCAGTTCTACTAGTTGGATTTTTGACATTTCGGTCTTGTTTTACTTATTACAGCATACTCTATTATTCTAGTTTCTATTTGTTGTGGACTCCTTTTGTGGTGTGTTGTCACTATGTTACTGTTTAAAGTGCTACACAAATATTTTACATATTGACCCTAAATTAAGCCTGACTGCTCTGTGCCAAGCTACCAGTTCGCACAAGTAAATTTGGGGTTTGTGTCTTACCCTGACAAGGATTGTGGTTGCTGCTTGCACTTGTCTTACAACATAGTCAAACAACAACCCAATTTCTTAACGACGTGGTCATTGAAGGTTTAGCTCATTTTGGACTAAAGAGTCCTGAATAACTTTGGGCCACAGTCAGGCACCTGGCTCGAGTCATCACTAGCAAGCAGACCTCTATGATATTTTTCAAATGACTATACCACCCTCTTCTTATAGCTGAACAGTTTTCACAGACTTTCTGGTGTTTAATTTAGACCTCTAATGCAGGCCGCCTATACCTAATGGCATACTTGTTGTAGGCAGCTTTGTCCTGGACCACCTAGAATTACCAAATTTCCACCTTTAAAGTTTTTCAAGCATTATGAATTGTCAGTTTGACTAAGGCATGAGGACAGATATTAAGAACAAGTATTGGCAAAGTCCACAAGTCTGGCTTTAAAGTAACAATGCGTGAAAACACAGGTATGCAGAAATGCGTTTCCATACAATAACACATTAAAGACAGACATACTGGTGTGGTGGTGATTGTGGCTGTAGTAGTGGTGTGGCATTGGTGGTAGCAGTGGTATTGTTGGTGGTTGCATAGGTGATGGTGGTAATACTGATTGTGGTATTGTTATTGGTGGTGGTGATGTTAATGGTGATGGTGGTATTGGTGGTGGGTATTGTGATCTATTTGGGAATAGTTTTGACATATAAACAAAGAACCGGTAAATCCCTTTCTGCCTACTGAGGGGGCAAAAAAGGATTACCTCTCACTCAAGGATGGGGAATGGTCTGATGCCGGAGGGAAGGTGGGGGTGGGGAGGGGCAGTCACGTCAATTTATTTTTTTACACCAATCCTTGGTATCTAGAGAGTTTTCTGGTGTCCTCCCCCAAACCCTGAGGTGGACAGATTGGGGTAAGCAATCCAGTGTGTCTCTAACGTGAGTTCGACTTCTTTGGTGCCATAGGTGCAGGAGTGCATTTGCGTGCCAGGACAGACTGGACCATTAGCTCATTGACACAACAGACAAATCCCTGGTGTCTAGTGGACTTTCTGCTCTCCCAGGGAGGGTAGATTGGGAGTAAACTCCTAAAACTGCCATCCCAATGGAGGGCAAAAGACTGATATCCTAGGATGACCCTGATGGCAAAAAGGTGCAGCATCAAACCCCAATCCTTTTTTGGAGATACATTCCTGCTGGCCTTACCACACCAACCTATGAGTGGGGCAGATTGAGGCTAAACCTCACAACCTGCCCCTCTAGGGGGTAGAAGGCAGTAAGACTGTGGCACAGAGATTGTAGGGATCAGTCTGATGCTAGGATGGGCCGGACTTCACTCAAACCTTTTGTCTCTAAGATTTTCCCTGTTTTCTTGAGGGGTTTCTATCTCTCTAGGGTGGGCAGATTCGGAGTACGCCCCCAGACTGCCATTCAAGGGAAGAAGAAATACCATGTTGGGCATAAGGGTCAGAACCGCCGAATGCCAGGACAGAATGTCTCTCAATGCATTTGAAAATATCTATCCTGCAGTGCGGTGGGCAAAAAGACTCTACTGAGCCCAGTAGTGGGGGGCAGTCTGATGCCAGGATGAGCCATCTCCCACATATTCCTTGCTTGAAAAATATTTTCCTAGTGTCTAGTAAGCTTTCTGTTTCCTGTGGAGGGCATATTGAGGGAAAACTCCCCAAACTGCCTGCCATTGGGCGGATAGACTGATGTTGCCCTGAGTGGTGGAAAGGCTGTGCCCTTTACCATGCCATGGGGGGCTATTCTCCAGTAAACATAGCAACATGCATACTGGTCCACTGGTGGATCCTTGCTCGGGGATCCCTCTCTTGGAGTGATTCCCAAGTGTGCATGCAAAGAAAAGCTCCCTAGGTTGAGCACCAGGGGGTTTCCCTCCTCTGAGGATGTAGATGTCACCCCCTCTGCACTAAATTGGTTAGGAAACCTTATGTGTACAAAATATTAGTCTGTGCAGAAAAAACCCTCTAAATCCAATATTTCTGGTGGCGATAGGCACAAAATGTGCCTTTTCTAAAAGTAGTGTGTATCTTATTGAACACAGCCAGCAATGCAGCACTACACCTCATAGCAGGAGACAGTTGAGATGTGGATGTCTGGTGCCACAGAAAGAACAGATTACATTTTGAAATCTGTGATCCTTCAGGTACTCTCGAAATATTGCTTTCAAGCCTCAAAAACCTGTCGCGAAACATACATGTTTCTAAATAGTTCTTCTACTATAGACCCCTCCCCTGAGCACCCCATCCAAGCTCTACTGCCATCCTAATTTATGGTGGCTGAGGCGGTGGAGGGGGCTACAGTGACAGCTCCCTCAAGCACAATGTATCACACACAGGTTGGTTATTGATGGTGACTCAAGTGCTGTAGGGTAGTTCACTTTCAAATCTGGGCAGGAAATAGTCTAAGAATCTGCTGAGGAGTGGGGCCAAGGCAATAAGAGACATGTGGAAAAGGAACCCCAAAAAACACTTTAAAGTAGGTGACGAAGGACCAGGAAAATGGGTGTCACAGGGGTAGGAGAGCATGTGCCATGAAAATGGGGCGCCAGAACGAAGGTACCACAGAAAAGGGAGCAAGCAATAGGGTACCACATAGAGAGGAAGGGGTCAATGGAGAACGGTGGGCACAGGAAGGAGAGGGCCAGGACAATGGCTGCTAAAGGAGACCGGAACATTCATATACCAGCTGAGTTGTGATCTCCAGCAGTCATTCCTCCTGGTTGTACTGGTGGCATGGGTGGAGCTTGCAGGAGAAGGACTCCACCTCTGCAGCACACTGGCAGGCCATGCAGTACAAAGGAGTGGAAGAAAATACTCCAGTAAAATAATAAATATCCCTTTGCTTAGGCGCAGGCGCACACTATCAAGGAAGCTTGACTCCACCTCTGCACGTGGCTTGGGTCTTTGATAGCAATTATTGCTCACATGAAATCAGCCACTAACAACCTACTCCAGCACCTGCTCCTTTGATGAGTCCTCCTTCTCCTGCACCCGTGCTCCCACAATATTTCCTTTGTGCCCCATTTTGGTGTCTCTAAATTGGACGTGGTACTGGTTCTACACAGGACTTCCTGAAAAAATGTCTCACAGCCTTAGAGAAAGCAACAATAAAGGTAAATTAAAAAAAAAAAACTTTTCAACTTCTAATGAAAAAAACTATTTAAATTAAGTAAACACACATTGCCCAATGCACAACTACGCTCCATAGTCGTGGCACAGACTCCGCCATTGTGGCGGAGTCTCCGCAGTTAGAAACGGAAGTGTGGAGATCCCACCATGAGCGTAGAGGCTCTTTGTGTATCGGGCCCACATTTATGTTTAACAAAATATACTAAATACTAAATAAAAAAGTTAGTGTTAGTGGGATTTATTTTTAATTGTTTAAAAATGATTTTTAAATTAAGTCAATATATTTTAATGAATTATTTCATAAGCATTACATTTGAAGAGTTAATGTGCTGTAAAATGTTCCTAGGCCTATTTAATTTTAATATATACAATGAATTTACATTTCTTATTCTAAATTTTTTTTTAAGGAATAAGAAATCTATTCCTTGGAGAATAGTTGCTGCCACTGAAAGTGACCTGGTTAATAACAGTGGCAATGTCTCTGAATTGAGCATAAGGATTCATGTATATGTGTTTCTTTTTTAATTTAGGCAGAAAATAATCTAGGGTTCTTTACTCAAGAGAATATTCTTTACATCATATGATTATGTTGTCGATCACCTTTGACGATCAGGTTTTGGTTAATAGAACCCCATGTCTCAAGCCTTAATGTGACGTCTTCAAATGTTTGCAGCTCAAGAGTCTGGATTCGGGTGAGACCCAGGTGAGGTCTGCACTTGGCCTATCGTGAGCTGCTGTCGCTTGAAACCTCGAGGCGGCATCCCGTAGACCAAAACAGTACATTAGGGTGGGTGGCCCTGGGCCTGGCAAATAACAATGTCAAGGGACATGCGGATAAAAGTAGGTAAGACAAGTAGGTCACTACGAGGACAACCAACCCGCAGGTGGGCCATGCACTAGGCAGTCCCCTACCATCTTGATCTAGATGGGGTCGGTATAGTGTGCAGTCAACCTGCCAGTAAATGGTTGAATTAGAAATTTTAGGTAGCTAAAGCTACTTTCCAGTTCCCTTAGATAATCGGAGTTAGGAGAGTTTACGTCATTATGACTTAAAGGGCTGCATCTCTTCTCCTGCATCACTGTTCCCATTGGGTGAGCCCCTAAAAAGACGCAAGAACTGGGATGAAGGTACCCAAGAAGACCTATATGAGAAGAGTCGAGGCAGTCACATAATGCTCTGCTCCTGCCACTATAAACCTCATAGCTGTTGCAGTCAATAGGCCGAGGGAGAATGCATGTTTTCTCCCAGTGACTGTTGGTGGGACACTAGACCATCAACTGGATAGGCCTGGATGGACGTCTTCTCCCCAAGAATGGTCATGTTATCGTAACCCCGAATGGGAATGAAGCTGACACCCACATAACGTTTTCCTATAAGAGGAAAGACTTATATTTGGGTCTTAGTGGTCTCTTTATGAGGCAAGATTTGCAAAACCTAGTTCTTTGTAAGTTAAAATGCCAAACTGAAGCACTTTATTACAGATGTGATGAGATTTGAACCATATTGGGGATATATTTTGTCACAAAAACCAATGCTCAAAATGCTTAGACCACTCCTATTAGTATATCAGAGGTTGTGTGATTCCTGGTCTTAGACCTCTGTGTGGCCGTAATTCCTCTTAGGGGCTCCGGGAGTACGAGGGACATCTGGATGAATAAAAAAAAAAACACACACACACACACACTATGGCCCTCATTACAACCCTGGCGGTCAGTGGAGAAGTGGCGGTAATACCGCAAACAGGACGGCAGTAAAAAAAATGAAATTACAAGCATGGCCAAACTGCCACTTCTCCACTCCGACCGCCAGGGTGCTAATGACCGCTGGGCTAGAGACTTCGGTCTCCAGCCCGGCGGCCGTCACTACACCGCCAGAGGTATCATGACCCCGCATACCGCCATGGATTTTGTGGGGTTCTGTACCACCACGAAATCCATGGCAGTAGGCACTATCAGTGCCAGGGAATTCGTTCAGGGAGAGGATCAGTTGTGTGTCGTTGGCATAGGAGATGATGTTGAGGTTGTGTAGCCGGGTAACGTGGACGAGCGGGACCATTTAGATGTTGAATAGTGTAGGGCTGAGGGACGATCCTTGGGGGACGCCGCAGATGATCTTGGAGGCTTCGGATCGGAAAGGGGCAAGGCGGACGCTCTGGGTTCTGCCGGAGAGGAAGGAGGTGCTCCACTCCAGCGCTTTGTCCCAGATCCCTGCGTTGTGGAGGTGTGTGTGTAGGATGCGGTGGCAGATGGTGTTGAAGGCAGCCGAGAGGTCCAGAAGGATGAGGGCCTTGGTTTCGCCGTTGTCAAGCAGGGCCCTGATGTTGTCGGTGGCGGCGATGAGGGCGGTTTCAGTACTGTGGTTGCTGCGGAACCCTGACTGGGATGGGTCCAGGATGTTGTTTTCTTCGAGGTAGTGGGTCAGTTGTCTGTTGATGATCTTCTCGATGACCTTGGCCAGGAATGGGAGCAGGGAGATGGGATGGAAATTCTTGAGGTCTCTCGGGTCCGCCATGGGTTTCTTGAATAGGGGTTTGATCTCAGCATGCTTCCAGCTCTCGGGGTAGGTCACGGTCTCAAAGGAGATGTTGATGACTTTGCGGAGGCGGGGTGCGATGGTGGCGCTTGCTTTGTTAAAAATGTGGGGCGGGCCTGGGTCTGACGGAGATCCAAAGTGGATAGTGCTCATGGTTTTGATTGTGTCTTCTTCATTCACGTTAGCCCAGACGAGCAGGGGGTCGTAGTTGTTGAAGGTGGGTAGAGAGTCTGAGGAGTCAGTGGTTGGCGAGGTGGTCTGGCTGTTGAAGCTGTCATGGATGTCTGTAATCTTGTGGTGGAAGGGGGCGGCGAGGGAGTTGCACAGGTCTTGTGATGGTGGGATGTCGTTTGTGCTGGAGTTGGAGAGTTCTTTCACGATGTTGAAGAGCTCCTTGCTGTTGTGTGCATTGTTGTCCAGGCGGTCTTTGAATGAGGTTTCCTTGGCAGATCTGATGAGGTGATGGTGATTGCGGATGGCGTTCTTGAAGGCAGCATGGTTGTCCGGTGTCTGTTCGTGGAGCCACTTTCTCTCCAGTTTCCGGCAGGTTTGCTTGGAGGCTCGAAGGTCCGAGGTGAACCAGCTGGCTCTCTTGTTGGCACCTCTGTTGGAAGGTTTATTGAGTGGGGCAAGAGTGTTGACGCAGTCGTCGATCCAGCACCAGAGGTTGCATGCTGCGAGGTCGGAATTAGTGGGTTCGGTAGGTGGACAATTCTTCTTCTTGGAAAGTTCTGGAAAGATAATTCAGTACTTGAAAATCTTTGCTTCACGATAGGAAAAGAAATATGGAAATCTGTCAGAGACGTGAATCCTCTCCAACGTTTAATGTGCCATGGAAGAGCATGACTGAAATAATCTTGCAAGAATTCAGCAGGATTTACTGAAGTCACGTGATACGATGGCCATTTTAGATTCAAGAAAGGTATACAAACCACTCGGTGCAAGTGCCAGTTGCTTGGCTTCGTGTTTACAGATAGGACTTTTCTAGCTATGTGGGAAATTACCTGATGTGGTCTTCGCTCTGCTCTTGGTCTTGCACACCCTCCTACTTATCCCTGCTCTGCTGATGTGATGACATCCTGCAAAAGGAGAAAACACAAGTGGTTACACCAAGCTAAAAGAGTGACAATTTTAAAAAGCTGCGACGAGGAATACTTAAATATTTGTATTTGTATTTGCATTTGTATTTGGTATTTATACAGCGCATTCCGGCTGTGGCATCGAAGCGCTAAGTACAAAAAGGGTAAGTGTCAGAAAAAACAAAAAGAACTCAAGGGAAGAAGAAAATTGGTGAGGAAAGAGCCAAGTTTTTAGTAACCTCCTGAAGGTCAAAAGGTTTTGTTCCTTCCTTATGGACAGAGGGAGTAAATTCCAGTATTTGGCAGCAGCTACCGTAAAGGCCTTATCTCCCCATCTAGCCCTACAAGTACGAGGGACATGGATCATGTGGGCTCCTGTTGGTCTAAGTTGCCGACTCGGCCTATAGTAACGTAGACTTGAGGACAAGTATTCAGATCCACATCCATGCACAGACTTATAGGTCAGACATAGGGGGTCATTACAACATTGGCGGTAAAAGCCGCTTACCGCCGTGCAGAAGACCGCCAACACACAGCCGCGGCCACGGAATTCCGCCACGGTCATTATGACCCACAGCTTGGAATCCGCCAAAATTTAGACACCCACACAACGCCGCCACACCAAAGGTCAGTGATAAACTGGCGAAAACAAAACCTCCACCATCACGCCAACAGGAATACGCCCACACTATCACGACCCACGAATCCACGCTGCGGTCTTTCAACCGCGGTATTCCATTGGCGGTACACACCGCTGCGCTCAAAATACACACACATTTACAAAACACTACGACATTGGACAATTCGAAATACACACACCTGATACACATACACACACCACTCCCACACACCCAATACAATATAAAACACACACCCACATCACCCACAAACCCCTACTACCAAAAAGTCTGAAAGAAGGCCAGAGAGAGACACCACAATCTACAAACAAGCATCCACAGGCACTCAACACCATCACCCACATAACACCCACACACCTCACACAACACACCACTAAATATCACCCCACACATCACAACACACACCAACCCACACATCACCCACACCACCCCATGGCACGGCAAAGACACCCCAGATTTTCTGAGGAGGAGCTCAGGGTCATGGTGGAGGAAATCATCCGGGTAGAGCCACAGCTATTTGGAGCACAGGTGCAGCACACCTCCATAGCTAGGAAGATGGAGCTATGGCGAAGAATCGTGGTCAGGGTCAACGCAGTGGGACAGCACCCAAGAACTAGGGATGACATCAGGAAGAGGTGGAACGACCTACGGGGGAAGGTGCGTTCCGTTTTCTCAAGACACCACCTTGCGGTTCAGAGGACTGGCGGCGGACTCCCACCTCCTCCCCCACAACTAACAACATGGGAGGAGCAAGTCTTGGCTATTCTGCATCCTGAGGGCCTCGCAGGAGTAGCTGGAGGAATGGACTCTGGTAAGTCAAATCTTTACTATTACATCCCCCACCCTACCTGCATGCCATCACATACCCCCACCCTCGCCCTCACCCCCCATCACTCCAACTCCTCACAAATGTCCCAATATCGCAAACCACACATCCCAACACCAAGCCCTGCATGCAACAGCAAAGCATGGAAACCCATCACCAAAGCATGCCCACTGCACATACCCATACACCCCCCTAAACCATCAGCACACAAGGTCCCACACAGTAATGCAAGCACTGGGGTACACGGTCACCCACCCATTGCACACCATGGCACACACAGATGCAATAATCATGCTTTTACACCCCTGCAGGACCCCTACCCAACGTCACCGGACAGGAGGGTCCAGACATGTCCACACCACCAACAGAAGAGGCCCACAGTGATGACAGAAGCTCTGTCCAACTTGATCTAGACGACCAGTCCGGCCCATCTGGGACCTCGGGGCAGTTGGTTCCCCTGACACAGTCACAGGCCACCACAGAGCTTCCCCCCTCTGGAAACACCAGCACAGCACCCACCCAGCGGGCCCATACCTCTGTCCCCAAGACACGTCAATCAGCAGTGTGTCCACCACTACAGGGAACCCAGGCTAACCCACCACCCCAACAACAACAGGGACCTGGGGGCAGTGGCAGTGGGCACACGGTTCAGGGGACAGAGGCCCAGGGAAACAGGGGAACTGAGAGGGCTGCTATGCAACAGGGGGAGGACAGGCCCAGGGAACCCACTCTCCACGAGGCCCTCTCCAACATCATGGGAGCTTACCATCATTCCCAGGAGACGATGGCAACGGTACTGGCCAAGTTTCAGGAGACCCAGCGGCTGCAGGAGGAACAGTATTTGGGCTTAAGGGAGGAACTCAAATCCCTCAATTCCACCCTGGGCACCATCGTAGCGGTGCTGAAGGAAGTCCTCAACACCAGGAGGGACACTGTGGCACAACAAGGGTCCCCTGACACTAGCCTGGATGATGAACTACCCACCACCTCCGCCGGCACTAGTGGACAGGAGGCACCACCACGGGACCACCACACCAGCACCCCACCCCCTGCAGATGAAGAACCACCCCGCAAACGGTCCCTGAGATCCAGGACAAAGACAGAGAATGATGCCAAGACTCCCGCCAAGAAATTAGACCACCCTGATTGTCATCCTTTTGTCCCACCTTGTCACCCTGTCCATCCTCAAACTGCCCCAGCTCCACTTCCCATGCCCCTTTGGACAATGCACCTGTGAGACTAATAGTTTGGACTCTGCCATGGACATTCCTCCACCATCACCCCTCACCATTTTACAACCCCCTCCAATATTGAGCACTTAAATAAACACCCTTAAAGCACAAAACAATCTGGAGTCTGTCTGTGATTTCGAATTAGTGTATTAGCAATTACAGTGACAAAATTCTCTTTCAAATGTAATGTCAACATACCTATCTCACACAGCTCTAGTCCATGAGGAAACAAAGCAGATGTCACACAGTGGAAGCCACATCTGTGAAATCGTAAGAGAAAGTGAAAACTCAGTGACCATACACTGGGTGAAAAGGACAGACAGTAGAGAGGTAGTAGTGTTAAAGTACATGTAGCAGGCAGGTTTGTCTTCTTACCTGTGTCTCACTGGAAATATTGCAGGATCACCGAGTTCCTGTTGTCGATGTCCTCTTCTTCTGCTTCCTCATCTTCACTGTCCACAGGCTCCACAGCTGCCACAACACCTCCATCTGGCCCATCCTCCTGCAGAAAAGGCACCTGTCGTCGCAAAGCCAAGTTGTGAAGCATACAGCAGGCCACGATGATCTGGCACACCTTCTTTGGTGAGTATAATATGGAACCACCTGTCATATGTAGGCACCGGAACCTGGCCTTCAGGAGGCCGAAGGTCCGCTCTATAATCCTCCTAGTTCGCCATGGGCCTCATTGTAGCATTCCTCTGCCCTTGTCCTGGGATTTCTCACTGGGGTCAGTAGCTTTGACAGGTTGGGGTAACCAGAGTCACCTGCAAATGTCGAGGGACAACTGTTAGACACACACTAACTCTTGGGGATATCCCCAGACCCAGACAACTATTCCCACTGATTTGGTTCCAGGTGCTCACCTAATAGCCACACACGGTGCCTCTGGAGTTGCCCCATCACATAAGGGATGCTGCTATTCCGCAGGATGTAAACATCATGCACTGAGCCAGGGAATTTGGCATTAACATGGGAGATGTACTGGTCTTGCAAACACACCATCTGCACTTTCATCGAATGGTAACTCTTCCGGTTTCTGTACACCTGTTCACTCCTGCGGGGGGACCAAGGCCACATGTGTCCCATCAATGGCACCTATGATGTTGGGGATATGTCCCAGGGCATAGAAGTCACCTTTCACTGTAGGCAAATCCTCCACCTGAGGGAAAACGATGTAGCTCCGCATGTGTTTCAGCAGGGCAGACAACACTCTGGACAACACGTTGGAAAACATAGGCTGGGACATCCCTGATGCTATGGCCACTGTTGTTTGAAATGACCCACTTGCAAGGAAATGGAGTACTGACAGCACCTGCACTTGAGGGGGGATTCCTGTGGGATGGCGGATAGCTGACATAAGGTCTGGGTCCAACTGGGCACACAGTTCCAGGATTGTGGCACGATCAAGCTTGTAGGTGATGATCACATGTCTTTCCTCCATTGTGGACAGGTCCATCAGCGGTCTGTACACCGGAGGATGCCACCCTCTCCTCACATGCCCCAGCGGACGGTGCCTATGGAGGAGAACAGCGAGCACAATCAACTCTGAGGTACGTAAACACAGCTTACTCAGAAAACTATTCATAAAACAAAATTTGCCTGTATGAGTGTTGAGCCAAGGCCTAGGTATGTGTGACACAGTTAAAAATAAGGCCATGTGGGCCCCTGAAATGGCAGCTGCCTGACCTGTAAAGTGGGACAATGGGATATGAGGTAACTGCACTGGCGTTGTACACCGTCGCGGTAGGCGGTCGAACACCGCGGCGCAATTCTGCATTGGTTAACATTGGACCCTATGGGTCCCAGGAGCCAATGACAATGTACGCCGGCGGAGACGGTACGCACCGCCGCAGACGTGTCTGTCATTTTCTATCTGTTCAATCACTCGATACCTGATCTTCGACAGGAGAGGACCTACACTGCAAGTGCTGCTGTGACCTCAGTCTGGAAGAGACAATGGCTTGTGCGTCTGGGGAAAGGGCCCCTGCCTTCAGCACGGAGGAGTTGGAGAAACTCGTGGATAGGGTCCTCCCCAGTACACGCTACTCTACGGTCCTCCAGACAAACAGGTAAGTACACTGTGAGCATGCTGTATGGGCAATGCCTGTCTGGAGTGGTGTGGATGAAAGATAGGGGGGGGAGAATGAGGCGTGCATGAAACGACGGTGAATGCATGTGCCACATGGCAAGGGTAGGGATGCGGGCCAATGACTGTGACGGTGCAGTTGGTAATAACTTCTCTTTTTCCCCTGTACAATTCCTGTAGGTCAGTGCCCACCAGAAGAAGGATATTTGGCGTGCCATCGCCAAGGACGTCCAGACCCTGGGGGTCTACCACAGACGGAGCACCCACTGCCGGAAAAGATGGGAGGACATTCGCCGCTGGAGCAAGAAGACGGCGGAGGCCCAGCTGGGGATAGCCTCCCAACGTGGGAGGGGTGCCCGTCGCACCATGACCCCCCTGATGTTCAGGATCCTGGCGGTGGCGTACCTGGAGTTGGATGGGCGCTTGAGGGCATCACAGCAGCAACAAGGGGGTAAGTACACTCTCATTCAGCTGATTCAGCGCCTATTGTAGGTGTCTGGGTGGGGGAGGTGGGCTGTGGGTTCCCCTAGGCCAGGGCGAGTTTGCTAGTTAAGTCCCCTTTTTCAGGCAGACCCTGTGGCACCCCACCCCACCTGGGTACAGTGCCAACTACACCTAGTCAGGCTCCTGTGACATCCAAGTGTGCAGAAATCGGCCATAGCCTTGTAAGCCATGTCCCAGGGATTGAATAGTGGACCCCAAGTGCGCGGCGTAGTGCAGGGGGCTTCTGTGTCTGTCGTGTCTGCCAATGGTAGCTGTATTGCATACACTCAACATGTCTTTCTTCTGTCTCCCCCCCCTTTTTGTGGTCTTCCTGTACTTGTGTGCATTAGCATCATCAGGCGGAGGAGCAGTGGCACCGGAGCAGGAGGGAGCTGCATCCCACATGGCCCTGGTGGGCGAGACTACTGACTCTAAATTCATCAGTGGGATGGAGGGCGAGGGGAGCTCCACAGCGGGGACAGGAGCTGACACCAGCGATACGGACTCCTCCTCTGATGGGAGCTGCTGTGCGGTGGCGGGTCCATCTGTGCCTCCCGCATCTACAGGTACAGCCGCCACCCCCCCTCTAGCACCGCCCTCCCAGCAGCCCATCAGCCTTTGCCCCGTGCCCGCTCACCCAGGAGGGTGGGCATCACCACAGCCCCTGCCCCTGTCACCCCTGCTGCCCTCAGTGAGCAGGCCATTGACCTCCTCAGGTCCCTCACTGTTGGGCAGTCTACCATTTTGAATGCCATCCAGGGTGTAGAGAGGCAGCTGCAACAAACCAATGCATTCCTGGAGGGCATTCATTCTGGTCAGGCAGTCCTTCAGCGAGCTTTTTAGACTCTGGCCTCAGCACTGATGGTAGCCATTGTCCCTGTCTCTAGTCTCCCCCCTCAAACTTTCTCCACCCAGACCCACACCCCTGTACCTCAGCCTATCCCAAGCTATCAGACCAGCATGCACACACCTCAACACACAAAGGAAGCTCAGGCAAACGTAAGCACCACACATCCCACAGGCACTCACGCAAACATCAGACACATGCAGACATACCAACATCCACTGCCTCCACTGTGTCCCCCTCCTCCTCGTCTCCCTCATTCCTCCCTGTCTCGTCTCCACTCACACCTGCATGCACTACATCTTCAGTCACTACGTCCATCACCAGCACACCCACCAGAACACCCTGCTCACGTGCAGTCACCACCCCCACTACCATTCACACATCCCCTGTGTCCTCTCCCAGTGTGTCTGTGAGGTCACCTCCCATGGTACACAAATGCAGCCACACACCCACCCAACAGCCATCCACCTCACGACAGCCTCCAGCACATGCAACTTCACCCAAAGTCAGCAAACTTACACCTCCTACGACCACTACATCTTCCTCCACTCCCAAACCCCCTCCATCTACCCGTCCCAGTGTTCCTAAGAAACTTTTCCTGTCCACCCTTGTCCTCTTTCCCTCACCTCCCCCACCCCGTCAGACTCCTAGGGCCCGACTCTCCAGGTCCAAACCTAGCACCTCAGCCACAACATCGGCGGGACCAGTGGTGGCAGTAGCCACCGGATTATGGAGTGCACCAGGCAGCAGGGCAGGCAGTGTGGCAAGGAGCCACAGCACGGACAGGCCCCCACCTATCTAGCATCAAAAGTTGGCCGGTGCCCGGCGGATGAGGGGAAAGACACCAGCCACCAAAGCCGCTCACAAGGGTACAGTTGGGATTGTGGAGTCAGCTGTGACACCTTCCAAGGTGGGGAAGGGGCACAAGAAAACCAGAAAGTCTGGGAAGAGCAGCACGGCAGAGAAGACCGCCATCAGCCCTGCTGCCCAGGAGGCGACCGCCAGCAGCCCCACTGCCCCAGACAGGACCGCCAGCAGCAGCCCCGTTGCCCAGGAGGCAACCGCCAGCAGCCCCACTGCCCCAGACAGGACCGCCAGCACCAGCCCCGTTGCCCAGGAGGCGACCGCCAGCAGCCCCACTGCCCCAGACAGGACCGCCAGCAGCAGCCCCGCTGCCCAGGAGGCGACCGCCAGCAGCCCCACTGCCACAGACAGGACCGCCAGCAGCAGCCCCGCTGCCCAGGAGGCGACCGCCAGCAGCCACACTGCCCCAGACAGGACCGTCAGCAGCAGCCCCGTTGCCCAGGAGGCGACCGCCAGCAGCCCCACTGCCCCAGACAGGACCGCGAGCAGCAGCCCCGCTGCCCAGGAGGCGACCGCCAGCAGCCCCACTGCCCCAGACAGGACCGCCAGCAGCAGCCCCGTTGCCCAGGAGGCGACCGCCAGCAGCCCCATTGCCCCAGACAGGACCGCCAGCAGCAGCCCCGTTGCCCAGGAGGCGACCGCCAGCAGCCCCACTGCCCCACACAGGACCGCCAGCAGCAGCCCCTCTGCCCAGGAGGCGACCGCCAGCAGCCCCACTGCCACAAACAGGACCGCCAGCAGCAGCCCCGCTGCCCAGGAGGAGACCGCCAGCAGCCCCACTGCCACAGACAGGACCACCAGCAGCAGCCCCGCTGCCCAGGAGGCGACCGCCAGCAGCCACACTGCCCCAGACAGGACCGTCAGCAGCAGCCCTGTTGCCCAGGAGGTGACTGCCTGCAGCCACACTGCCCCAGACAGGACCGCCAGCAGCAGCCCCGCTGCCCAGGAGGTGACCGCCAGCAGCCCCACTGCCACAGACAGGACCGCCAGCAGCTGAACCGCTGCGAAGGACACCGCCGCCACAAGCACCGCTGCCAAAGACACTACCGCCACAAGCACCGCTGCCAAGGACACCGCCGCCACAAGTACCGCTGCCAAGGAGACCGCCGACACAAGCACCACAGGCCCATGAGCGCCAAAAGCTCTGACGCTACTGAGGCCGCCACGAGCAGGATGAAGCACTCTGGGCACAAAGCCCCCTCCAGAACCAGTGGAGTAGCACATCCACTACCTCTGTCCTTGGCAGGATGAAGCACTCTGGGCACAAGGCCCTCTCCAGAACCAGTGGAGTATCACATCCATTACCTCAGTCCTTGGCAGGATGAAGCACTCTGGGCACAAAGCCCCCTCCAGAACCAGTGGAGACTGTTATCCACTAACTCTGTCCTTGGCAGGATGAAGCACTCTGGGCACAAAGCCCCCTCCAGAACCAGTGGAGATTGACATCCACTACCTCAGTCCTTGGCAGGATGAAGCACTCTGGACACCAAGCCCCCTCCAGAACCAGTGGAGTATCACATCCTCTACCTCTCTCCTTGGCAGGATGAAGCACTCTGGGCACAAGGCCCCCTCCAGAACCAGTGGAGTATCACATCCACTACTTCGGTCCTTGGCAGGATGAAGCACTCTGGGCACAAAGCCCCCTCCAGAGCCAGTGGAGAAAGGCATCCACTACCTCTGTCCTTGGCAGGATGAAGCACTCTGGGCACAAAGCCCCCTCCAGAACCAGTGGAGAAAGGCATCCACTACCTCTGTTTTTGGCAGTATGAAGCACTCTGGGCACAAGGCCCCCTCCAGAACCAGTGGAGATTGACATCCACTTGAGAGACTGTGGCTTTGCACTCCCCAGGATAAAGCAGTGGGCAAACCACCCACTGTAGAGACTTGAGAGACTGTGGCTTTGCACTTCCCAGGATTGAACAGTGGGCATGGGACCCCCTCGTGGATTTGGGGTTGTGCACTCAAACGGCTGAGGTGCCCACCCTTTCCCTTCCCCCTGAGGTGCCTGTTTTATTTCTATCTGATGCCCCTGCAGTGTTCTCTCCGTCTTGTTCGGGTATCTTGTGTGGGGCTCGCCCATGCCTTTTGGGCCCAGTGATCCACGGACTATGATGGTGGACTCCCTTGGACTTGTGTTCTTGGTGTATTTAATTGTATATAATATAAATGTATATATTTGTAAATATTTTGGATGTATGTAATTGAATATATCACAATTTTTAGACTCATTTCCTTTTGTCCTTGGGACATGTCCTGATGTGCTTTACATGTCCTAACAGTGAAATACTGCCAAATTCGTTTTTCACTGTTGCAGGGCCTATCTCTCTCATAGGTTAACATGGGGGCTGCCTTTAAATATCCTTAAAGTGCAGTTTCCCTTTGAGAGTAGATACAAATTTGGAGTTTGGGGTCTCTGAACTCACAATTTAAAAATACATCTTTTGGTAACGTTGATTTTTAAATTGTCTGTTTGAAAATGCCACTTTTAGAAAGTGGGCATTTTCTTGCTTTAACCATTCTGTGACTCTGCCTGTTTGTGGATTCCCTGTATGGGTCATACTGACAGTTGGGCTGTTTGTGAATCTCCTCTAGACAGTGACACAAAGGGATCTGGGGTGTAGCCTGCATATCCTGATGAGCCATCTGGACTAGAGTGGAGGGAGGAGTGGTCACTTACACCTGAGTGGGCTGTGCCTGCCCCCATACAATGCAGTCTCCTACCCCCTGGTGTGTGCCTGGGGCCTGGCCTGGGCAAGGCAGGATCTTGTAAACAACAGAGACTTTTCATTGAAGTTGGGCAACAAGCATTGGACCCAAAACCCCAGACTTTAGATTTCTTCAACATTTGCTTCTGAAACCAAGAGGAATCTCTGCCGAAGAGCTGAGGAGAAGTGCTGCCCCTACCTGTGCTTTGTTGGGCTATCCTGCAGTTGCTGCTTCTGCCTGTGAAAGGGGACAAAGACAGGACTTTGTTCTGCATTCCTGCGTGAGAAGAATCTCCAAGGGCTTGGACTGAGCTTGCCTCCTCTTTTTGAAGCCTCAAGGACAGTAAAGGCTTTACCAACCAGTCGCTGAGTCTGCATGCTGTGGACTCTAGCTTGTCAGAGGGTGCCATTTCAGTTCCTGGGCCCCTGAGAGTGAATTTTCTGGTAAAACCCTGTGAAATTACGCCGGACAGCGCCATGCGACTTCGTAAGGATGCCGTTGCACGGAACCCGTGATGCCATCTGCACCTGAAGCTGTGGACCTCGCAGAAGTGCGACGACCCCACCGACATCGCAAGCCCCACATCACCAATGCCGCTGATGTCCCAACAACTCGCAAGATCGGAGTGTCGTAGGTCCGACGTTCTTGACACCCAACTCTTTTGCAGCACCTGTGACCCTGTGACGTGACCAAGACTTCGTGAGGTTGCCCCGCAGCATCGTGACTTTAACTTTGCCAGAGGTGCCCAGGGACCGACTCCTCGCAACCGCTGCAGCCTCACCTCCACTGCTCCACATGAAGGATCTGATGCCTCTTGGTGCCTCCTTCGCCTTGCAGCACCGGAACCGGCGCCGCCTCGGATCCAGCGACGTCTCGCTCCCCGACTCCGTGCACCAGCCTGTTTTCCACACTTTTGCTAAGGTACTGTACGTGGGCATCCGTGTGACTCTGTAAACGGCACCAGTGGCGTCACATTGTGGGAAACGACTTCGTCACGACGCCGCTTACCATCAAATTGCAGCATTTGTGCTTCTAGGCACTATTTTGGTGTTTTTAATTGCTAAAGTCAAATTTTTAATTGTGGATTGTGGATTTTTATTGTATTTGGTCGTTTACTTAGATAAATATTTACTATTTTTCTAACCTGGTGTTGAGTCATTTTGTAGTGTTGTCACTGAATTACTGTGCAAATACTTTACACATTGTCTCTGGGTTAAGCCTTTCTGCTCGTGCCAAGCTACCAAGGGAGTGAGCGGGGGTTAACCGGGTGTGTTTCTCCTTTGTCCTGACTAGAGTGACGGTCCTTGCTTGGACCGGGGGCAACCTGACTGCCAACCAAAGACCCCATTTCTAACGGTTGTATATTTGCAGAATGCTACAAGTCTTGCAAGGGTAGTGGTGACTCCTTACAGTAATCACAGGGTCACCTTGCACAGAATAATATACTTTAAAGGGTCACAACTAGAAGGAAAAATTACAAGGGGGAAAAACCTAATTTGGCAATCTGTGTATATCTTGACCCCTGATGTAGAGTGCACTGGTGATAATGAGCAAGGCATCAGACTACCCACACCTTCAGAAGGAAGAGGTGAGCTAAGCAGGACAAAAGGACCAGAGTCAGATGATCTACAACAAAGTTAATCTGAAACCTCTTAAAAGAAAACTAACAACAAAAAATAGCAAAATAGCAGAAGCTAGATGTACTCAATGGAAAAAGGAAAAATTCACAAGGGAGGATCCAAATCTGCTATGGAAAATCAGGGACAAAAATATATAGAAATGGTGCCATGAGACTGATGAAAAATCATGGAACGAAATGTGTTGGGGGCATCCATCCTTCCAAAGCTCTGCCTTTTACATGTGACAAACAGGGACTGACCTCAGAAGAAGAGACTGTGCTAGATCTTGGAAGTCCAAGTTTGTCTCAGCTGACTGCACTCCACTCCATCTACTATCTGTGAGGAACCCGCAGGGCATCTCTGGGCACAGAGGCGCAGGGTAAATCTGACCAACAGAAGGTCCTGCTCCCAGCATAATGCCACCATCAGTGATGCTCTGAGCCAGAGCACGTACAAGACATTTTCACAGCCCAAAAATGGAAGAACTTGAGAAAGTTCTAGTTCTATGTCCACCTGTAGGCAAAACACTACATTTATTGGGAAGGGGGAAATATAATATTAATACAACAAATATTTGCAGCAATATGGCTACCCCTGATTTCATTTCTGATATCAGGATAACAGAACAAAGTCCACATCTACCTTACCTCTCCAACCATCCATTCGCTCCCCTGTCCCCACACGTTTTAGCGGACTAAGGGCCTGATTTCGTTTTTGGCAGTGATGGATATCCTGTCCGCCGAAATCTCAATCCCATAGGAAATAATGGCATTTACATTTCGGCGGACGGTATATCCATCACAGTTGTGACAGAGTAACCAGTCCTCCGAGTTCTAAATCAGGCCCTAAGAGCTTTTGTCTCAGCCTCCTTGGGCAGATGGTGATAAAGCGAGCAGAAACAAATGGAAACCACAATAGGAGATGATGTATGAAGTAAGAAAGCACATGTCGAGACAAACATAACATAAAAGAATGGAAAGGAAGAGATGAAACTGGAACCTTTAGAAAGAACTGAAGATTCCAAGAACATATGGTCAATACACAAAACAGAAAGGACCTCAAAACAGAAAGGGACAACATCTGTAAGTGCTTGAATGCAATGCCATCTCTTAATCTTATTAACACTAACAGAACGTTCCTTGAAAAAGAATTACTGGCAGATGTTATTCGTGTTAGATGACATTGAAGAGGAAATCATTTTTTTTGCCTCTGTGGTCAGACTAAGGTTTTTTGTTTCTGTAGTATGTGGGTGTACGGAAAAGATCTAAACTACAATGCACTTCCATTTATATTCAATTACCACCCCCGCATTTTTTTGCAGCTTTAGTTGAGTACAATCTAAATTATCCAGCATCCTCAGGGAATCATCAAACTGGCTGATAAAGATATTGGAGGATGTGTATTAGCTTCACACGCATGTGCTAGGCTCGTCTGTACCTTGTAGGTGTTAATGCATAACATGGCCCTCTATTTTTTAATGCTCTGGTTCATCACCGAGGAAGTTCCTTGGCGCTGACAGAAGATGTTTATTCGTAGCCAGATGAATGGTGCTACTTGTACAGATAGGAAGGATGAAGGGCTTGGCACACAGTGAGTCAAACCTTTTTAACACATGCTTAAATGTAGACGCTTCCAGATGACAAGGGCCAAAGACCATCTTGTCAGACAAAGGAATTGATTCACTGCCAACTAGAGTTTGTTTTCTGGTGAAAGCATCTTTATTCGTCAGTCCCTTGGGGCCTCCAGATGGATATGAGGCACTTTATAAGTGGTACTATGCATTACAATGCAATACTATACAGTAGACTCGTCTTTAACGAGAACATGTTAGATAAAACAAAAATCATCGACAGTGTCTCCGGGGCATTTCTGATACATGATGCCCAGGCAATTTAGAGAAACGAAAGATGGTTTTTCAGAGATGCAATGTAAAGGGAGCCGAGCCAGAAATATTTCATGTCCTTCCTACTTTAAAAACTGGAGTGTACCCTTGAAAAAAGACTAGACCCTCCAACAAGGCTCACCGAACATATACGTTTGAGAGCTCTTAAAGTGCATTTAAAGCAAAGAGTTTTCCACTGCATCAGAGAACCTTTTTTATTCCTCTCCATGTAGCATGACTTCCTAACCTTCCAAAGCAAGACTCTTACCAACAAACCTTTCTGAAGATACTTGTCAAACACCAAACCAACAGAGGTGTTGCAATTGTGTTTAGCATAGACTTAGATATCGATTTGCATTATTTCAGAGATCTAAACATTTATACTTTGTAAACATTTCTCCTCCTGAACCAGTGTTACTGTTATTAAGCATGGCAAAGCCGATAGGTTTGTCTTTTTATAGCTCCAAACAATGCAGTGTTGATTATACATAAACCTGGCTTTTAATTGTATGATTTAGTGTAAAAAGATGAGTAGGGTACCTGTTGCAATACTTAGTATTGTTATTTTTAACATGTTATATTTGTCTATATCTGATTATTAAGATATACATCTATATGTATGAGAATAAATCTCTGTTTAAATATAGATGTATTGATATATAACATATGAGCAAAGACAGACTAGGAGAGTAAAGTTAGTCTTTAGTATGGCAGCAGATGGAGACATAGGTAAATTAAATAAACAATGAAAACATCATATGACACTCTCTTCACAAAGCTAAACAAAAGCCAACTACACGGGAATCTCTAATTAACTTTGATACAAAATACTAAATAACATATAGGCCAACTGATAGGATAAAATATTGCTCCACTTAATAGGCCCAGATCAAACAGGATTCATAAAAGGCAGTAACAACCCAAGACAAGTAAGAGATGTAATACACTTCACAAAATCCAAATTTGTGCATCATGTACTAATAGGTTTACATGCAGAGAAGGAATTTGACAATGTAAATTAGCCGTGTATTTTTGGAACATAGAATAAACTTCGGAGAAGCTTAATAGTTTGCCATGTTGAATTAATTCAAAACAGATATTCACACAAATGGAATTTGTATCCATTAAAGTTCAACTACATAAAGGGAAAAAAGGATGTACTCTATTCCCTATGCTTTGAAAAAAAAAAAAAAAAAAAAAAAAAAACACATGTTTACTTAGACCTTTTGTGTGTCCATTACAGTATAATTATAGTTTCACATTTGATGTACAATTAATTCTGGAAAGCGCAGATATGATGGCAAACCACATGACACTGGTCCCCTTCCCCTATATGCACCCTCCCCCATGTTGAGTCCGTCTCCCCAACACCCACCATTCTCACCAGCCCTGGGGGGGTCTTTGGATCCTCCTGCCCCACTGTCCCCTGAACCCTAGCAATAACTATCGTGTCTAATACCTCTCAAAGGATGTGTTGATTAATATAAATGCTTACTAATCACAGGCTATATTTTGCTAACAAAGATCCTTTGTGCTATAAAATCAACTGAAACAAATTGACTACGATGCCAACCTCAAAGTTAATAAATAGAAAAGCATATAGCAGGTAGCCACTACAGTGAGAAGTAATACAAATGGCTTGCCTTGGTTCAAAAATTGCAAGATCGGTAAAGAAAAGTAAACGTGGGTGGATTCCTAAACGTTGACAGAAACTCAGTTTGAGATTATGGATAAAACTTAATACAAAAAAGATGTTTGTCTTACTGAGATGTATTTATGTATTACAAAATGTATGTGTCTCAAGAGTAAAAATTTCTTGTTTAAGGTAGAAAACATAATGACAAACATCATTTGCATTCCAACATAATCTTTACTGATTTCACGGAAAAAATAATAAATTATTTTCAAAAAAAGTGGCTTTGGTTTTCCAAACACAAAAGAGTTTATGTTAAGGGGTTATATTGAAACCAAGCAATAAATGTATTATTATTATCAATTTTCATCTTAAGGTCTCAGTAGATGTGTACAGACAGCGTAAGCCTTGCCACACACATTTTCAAAACAGGTATTCAAATATAAGAGTTAAAATCTTCAAAGTAAAGACTTTCGTATCTGGAATAATCGCAACATCCTGAATAAATCAAAATACAATTTTAACCATTCAAATAATGCCTCAAAATGGAAGTAAAATCGTTTCTATGAGCTGAAAAAACATGGTCCGCTAGAGAATGAATAAAAATCTACACCAACTTCTCAGAAGTATGAAACATGGTATCTGAATCTAGAGCATTGACAGTTCCTTAATCTTCTAGATAAGAGTCCCAACAAAGAAACTCCAAGTTCTAAAATGTATCAACATTTTATTAATAGGATCACCCACATGCTGCTTAGAAACAAAAGTGACTAGAACATCAACTGAAAACTGAAACATTGGAAAGTGAAAGCTTCTAAAAGTAAATTCTAATCTGCACACAGTTCTAACTACACAAAAATATTACAAAGAACATACTACCCTCATTAAAGATGGTGAAACTATGCTGGCTACATACTAACTACATTTACATGTCCACACATTCCCCTGTTGTAGGATAGTGCCTATTTTTAACATGGCTACCCCCCACTTTTTGCCTGGTGTCTGATGTGATCTTGACTGCAGGCCTTAAAGCCCTAAGGCAGGGTGCATTGTCTTACATGTGAGGGTATATCTGCAAGAGCAGCTATGACCCTGCTATGTCTTTGTCAATTCTTAGACATAGTAAGTGGAGGGGAAGCCATTTTAAATGCATGTGCTGGACACTGGTCAATGCTAGTTCCCCTACTACCTGAAGGCCTCATTGAGATAGGGATGTTTGGTAACAAACATCTCATATTGATAAGCCCACATTGATTCCAGTAATGGATTTATCAATACACATACCCAGTGAGCACCTTAGAGGTGCCCCTTGAAACCCTACCAGCCTCTGGTGTGCTTGCTGATTGGTTTCTGCCAGCCTGCAACAGGACATGTGGTTCTGGCCCCCTAGGGTGAGAGCCTTCTGCTCTCAGGAGGCCCCGAACAAAAGCCCCTCCCACAGGATGACCTGCTGATCAGCCTTCCTAAGGCAGCAAGCCTCAAAGGGCTCCAGTCTTTGAAATGGGTATCTGGCTCCCCTCACAGGAGAGGAAGGCACACCTCCTGTCTAGAGCCCCCTTGGCACCTGGACAGATGGGAAAATTAGCTAGTCAAAGTAGGCATGCCACCCCTAGGCTACTACCACAACTAAGGTGGGCTACTGTGAGGTGGACACAAAATTTCACAGGTATCAGAGGTAGCCATCTTTGTGAAGGCATACCAAGGAATTCTGGGACAGGGTCATGCCCACTTCCCACAGGAAGTGGTCATATAGGGGATGTAGTGACCACAAGGGTCAGTAGCCCATTGGCTACTTCCCTACACACCCCTAAAGCCCCTAAATTCACTATTTAGGGGAGCTCATGGCACCAGAGAAGCAGATCCTGGTGACCTAAGAAGACCAAGGACACTGAGGGGCCGCAAAAGCAGCAGAGGAAAATAGAAGCAGCTGACCTGGTACCAACCCCGCCAGCTTGCCTGAATCCCTTGATGAAACCCGCACCACAGTCGACTCCTCCTGCAGCTGTGACTCCAGAAACCTAAGAGGACTACCTGCCTTTGAAAAAAGACTCAAGACATCCAATGGATAACGGACCTGTTCTCCAGCAAACGCCAAAGAAGGGACTCTGAAGCCTCTGGAACTGCCAAAACCGGACTCCTGAAGTCAACACTGTACCTGCCGTCTCTGACTCGAGATCAAGTGCACCACCAGTGCCAACAAGGTTCCCCAGCTTTCCAGAGTCCGATTCCTTTGTAGTTTCACCCCTCCTGGACTCCTCAACGACAACTGCAGCCTCTGCATGCATCCTCCCTCTACTGCTACCGCTCCGGTAAAGAAAATCTGACATTTAAGGACACCTCTGCACCCGTCGCCCCTGAGCCACGAAGAGGAGGACCAAATGTGCTTATCTGTGCCTGAGCACAGGGTGTTGGTTCATCCTGACTGGCCTCCAGGCCGTAGTCTGCAGCCTCTTTTCGCACTGACTGATCTCCATTGAAACGCATTGGACAAATGACGATGTTAGGCACCTTTCACCCGGCCAATCCCGTGCCACTGGTTGTGTACTGACTGCTGGTGCTGCCTTGGACCTTGTCCACTAGTCACCTTAGCTCCTGGAGATTGGTCTTGTAAGTCACTGTACTCAGAAACTGCACCATGTCCACCTTTTAAAGTGAAAAGAATTCCTATTTAAAAACATATCCGTCTGAAAAAAAAATTCTCTGATGTCTAAACATATATAAAGATACTTGCTATTTTTATAAATGTGTGTGGATCTCCTTTTTCAGTCCTGTGTCTCATTTATTGACTATTGTGCATATTTGTAGATGCCTTGCACTACTTTGTGTTAAACCTAAGGCTGCTGAGCCACTCTACCCCTAAATAGAGCACTTTGGGATTGCATAGCAAGCCCTTTCCACTCACTGGGGGCCCCCCATGCCCTTTACATGGTATTTACATACCACATAAAGGGACAGCTTCCTACACCTGTCATTACAAACGGAGTTTGGTGGGAAACAACAACTGTATTGTAAAGAGTATCTTGAATAACAACATAAAACTAACCTTGAAGAACCGTTTTTTATAATATCACAAGCTATCCACTTCCTACAAAGAGCAACAACCATGGCTGATATGGGGCATTATGCCAGACTAATCACAGTGGTGAAAAGCTACAAAAATCTGCCATAGAACCCCTAGCTTTTCAACATTGCATATCTAGCCCAAATAGAAAAAAACAAATTACCATGGTAAACTACATAAACATTGTTCTAGTTGAGAAGTCATGTAGGTCTACAAACTTTACTATGGTAAACCTTTTCTCTATTTGTGCTAGATCATATGTGTCTAATAACTTTGACCCAAAAGCAGACTCTGGGCCTCAAAACAAAACAAAAAATCATTAAAAATATTTCCTCACCACTGGAAGTGGAATTAGGGGTTCTTGTTTTTTCTTTGCTGCTTACCACTGACCTGGTAAGCCATACAAGAGTGACAAATTCCCTTCACTTTGATATCCATCTGGGAGCAATAAAAGTGACTGACCAACCTTTCCAATGTTTTGGCCTGTCCTAGATGGTCAGCTAAGGGGATATTATGAGCTAAATCAAAAAGGATGGCACTCTACCACTGACTTAGCGTCAGCCTTCTTGTGGCCCCTGTCTTAGGGTATCTAAGCTCACTGTATCAGACACCACCTTTCCAGTAGTTCAGTGCTTAATTTGTGCTTATTGTTTCCAGTGTGGTCACCAGCACTTATTTTTGAGGACCAGCACTTATTTTTCTGCCTCAAGCATTTAGTGTGAGCAAAAGACACATATGGGAAAGACAGAGAAAGAGAAAAATGAAACAGTCACAATAGGAAAAAGCAGAAAGCTGCAAGAGTGATCTGAAGGGGCAGAGAGTGGCAGTAAATGGATTGAAGAGGTCCGAGAAGACTTCAGGATTATGCTGCCTCAGTATTCCATGTTCGCACATTTAATTTCGGTAGCTGCGTTTTTAAGAGGAAGGCTTTGGGCACAGGCACATTTTTATTTACACATTAAGCACTGCAGTAGTTCCAGTAGATTCCACTTGTGTCTCCATTTGTATGTGCCTCTGTCTGTTTTCAAAGGCCTTCATGAGTAGGGCACACTTTCTGCACCTTGAAGACATCTTCCTTAAGGGGGTCATTCTATGCCCTGCTAATCAGTCCGCTTTAGCAAGTCTCCTAGGACAGATACATTCTTCTTTGCAGGCTGCAGGCCTTCCCATTCAGGGCTGGACTCCTCCTGGGCCATGGAAATTTCTTTTGTGGTTTTACAACCCCCTTGTCTCTAGCCCTTTATCCAGGATTCTGATATTCTGTTTCATGCTCCAGATCCCTCTGAATCACCTGAAGGGTTGCTCTAGCTCTTGTAGTCCAAAATACCCACTCAATCAGTCCCAACTTTTCATCTGGTGCCTTTAAATATATATTGCTCATTTTAGGCAGAGTGCTCCAAATTATTAACAGCTGACGGTCTGTAGTTAATGCAGGAAGCCAGGAACTTCACCTCACTCCAGGAAAACCATCATCACAGGATAGTAGCTACCCTGATTCTCTTAATTGACCATGTAGTGACACACCTTCAGAAGGGTTCACTCTCCAGATGCCAGCTGACACCCAATAGTAGTCATGCTTGCTTCTATGTCCCTGTGAGCCTCAACCCTCTCCCCACTGATGGATAGTTATAGCCTGTACTTTTTAATGTTGGTGGGAATGTAAGCCACAGGTTCAGCTTCCCCCTTACCCATGGAAACTAGGGCAACTTCAGTCAGCCCCTTTGTCACCCTCTGTCCATACAAAGAACTGATGGGTGGACGCGGGTATAGTATGATGAGTTCACCATTTTGTGCTACATTTGTAGACAATCAAAGCACTGGTCTTTCATGGATGGGTGTACTGCCATTTGATAAAATTTGTTTTGACCAATGACTTTGTGTTTCACCACTGCGCATATTAGTTGCTCAATGTTCACCAGTAGCACATTGTATGTTTTGTTCAGTTGAGCCGCCTATTGGCTTTGACATGGCATTAGCCATTACTTTCTGTATTCAGTTGAGCCGCCTATGGGCTTTGACATTGCATTAGCCATTACATTCTGTATTCTGCCTATTGGCTTTGACATGGCATTAGCCATTACTTTCTGTATTCAGTTGAGCCGCCTATGGGCTTTGACATTGCATTAGCCATTACATTCTGTATTCTGCCTATTGGCTTTGACATGCTGTATCCAGTCTAGCCGCCTATTGGCTTAGACATTGCATGCCTATTGACTTTGACATGATGTATTCAATTTAGCTGCCTATTGACTTTGACATGCTATTAGATATTCTGCCTATGGGCTTTGACATGATATTATACATTGCATTTTGTATTCAGTTCAGCTGCCTATGGGCTTTGACATGATATTATACATTGCATTTTGTATTCAGCTTAACTGCCTATTGGCTTTGACATGATATTATACATTACACTTTGTATTCAGCTCCGCTGCCTATTGGCTTTGACATGATATTATATATTGCATTTTGTATTCAGCTCAGCTGCCTATTGGCTTTGACATGATATAAGACATTGCATTTTGTATTCAGCTTAGATGCCTATTGGCTTTGACATGACACTAGACATTGCATTTGATATTTAGGTTAGCTGCCTATTGCCTTTAACATGACATTGCATTTGATATCTAGGTTAGCTGCCCATTGCCTTTAACGTGGAGTTAGACATTGCAGTTGAGAATCCAAGCTGTATTTTTCCAAGCTGTGTTTTTGCACCAGATGAACCAAGATGTTTTGCTCTCACAGTAGACGAGACCTGATAAGAGAGGGTACATGGGCGTTGTTTTTCCTCGCTTGAGCTTGGGAACAGGAGTAGTCTTGGAGACCTGGCCAGTCTCCAAAAGGCTTGCTCAGTTTCCCAGGTCTGAGAGGAGGGGGCACACCTTTGTAACGAATGTAACAGGCTGCAGAGAGTGAGATTCGAATCTGCCGGACCTCGTGCTGGAGCTTGGCGCCAGCTGCCAGCATCCCGTGTGGGTAGATGAAACTCTTTCTCGCGGCTGAGAGGGGTCTTCAGCTTGCAGACCTTAGAAAGATGTAGCTGTAAATAGTTCCTACACGGTGAAGTATTTGTTTTGCTTTGCATTCAATATCTTATAAATATAACCTGCTGTGTATATTGCAAACTGATATATTTTGTTTGATTAACGCGGACTTGAAAGCTACTAATTTGTCATTAATAAAAGTCTTCTTTGACCTCACAAGTGCATTTCTAGTGTGTTATGTTAGTGCTTAGAAACTAAATAAGAGGAAAGCACTACAATTGGTACCTGGAGTCGTGGGGTCGGTCATTAAGAGGTGATTAAGAGGGTATTGACGAGTTGGTAGATTTCTAAGTGCACACTTTAAAAGTGTAATTGTTTTTTTGTTGTTTGGAGAATTACAGAAATTGTTTTCTGTTTGGAGAATCACAGTAGCACGGCAGACCATGTCTGAGAATACATGTGTTGATGAACTGCCTGATGGTGCTAAGAAAAACTGTGAATTGTTTTCTGTTTGGGGAATTACAGAAGAAAATGCATGTGTAGAAAACGTGTGTTTTGGAAGTAATGATGACAGAAAGGTCTGGATACCTTTATCTGCTTACAGAGAAATGCAGGAGAAATGTAGGAAGTTGGAACATGAAAATAGGAATTTACGTGAGCAAATTAGCCCGACTGAAAGTTATAAAAGGGCTGTTTTTGAAGAATCTTTCTTGTCCCATTCCAGTAATGAGGGGGTTAAGACAGCTCCGAGCTGCACTGAGTTTTGTGAGCCAGGGTTTTTGGCAGCCAAAATGCATTCCTTAACTGATAACAGGGACGAGAGAGACCAGAATGTGATTTACGAGTTACCGTTGCAAAATGCACAAGTAAAACGAAAGATTTTAGAGCAAGAGCCGACTTTCATTAGCTTGTTTGATTTTTGGAAAAAGAATAGCCCTCATTTGAGAGAAATCCTAACACTTTTGTATATGGTCACTGTGAAAAATAATATGCAGCTGCGCGCTTGTGATTTGGCAAATGAAATAATGCAGACTTTAGGTTTCTGCGCAGTGCAAGAAGGAAATACTTATGTACATTTAAATCAAGAACAAGGAAAGAAAATAGTGCCCCTAGCTAGAATCATACAATGGATCTGGTACTTGCAAGACAGGGCTAGAGTACCACAGATAAAAGAGTTACCAATGAAGTTGAATGCACCATTTGAATTCGTGTCTACTGAAGATAAAAAGCATGTTTGTTTTACTAATGATTCATTGACTGAAATGTTGTTTTCTGGCACCGTAGAAGGAACAGCGTTGTATAATGTGTGTCAGATTTTAAAGCAAGAGCTACATGAGATGTGTCATTTTTATGCTGATTTTTGGTTCTTTGATAATGTTTTAGCCACATGGCTTGTACCTAACTGGTTCAATTACCTTGCAGATGTTAATGAGAAAAATTCAGAGAGAGAAGTGTTCACCCAGAATTCTGCATTAGTGGGGATGGCTAAGTGGGTGCCCCAGAAATGTGAACAGCTGAGAGAAAAAGCCACTTACAGGTGGGCAGAGATGAGAGAGATGCACATTCCCCTAGATTTGATAAAAACTGTGCAGCACGCACAAAAGCAATCTGTCATGCAAGCAGTCACAGAGCAGTTGGGGAGAGGAAAGTTACCAGGACAGAAATGGCAAATTGATCAGGTTTTAGGGAAAGTGATTGCTGCAAATTACCAAGTAAAAATCGAAATTATGCTGATACCTAGAAAAGAATCTGATTCATTCACACAAATTGGAGACAGAATGGCCCAAATTGACAAAAGTGCAGTGAATGGAGGTTTGGTAAAGAATGAGTCTGCCCCAGCCCTTCTGACAGTGCAAGAAAAGGGAAGCTGTGGCGCAGCAGATAAAAACCTCAGTGCTGATGTGTGGGCTGAAGCCCTAAGTGATCCTCCAGACCCTGCAGAAAATATAACAAAGGGCCTCAAAAACGTCCTGCTGATTATAAAACAGGGAAAGAAAGAGGAAGGGTGCAGTTTAAATGAAAAATGTTATTTGCAAGAAAAGTCATACTTGTTTCTTTTGCAGATCCGACCACGTTTCGCCGCTGTCCCTGAGTGTGCTGTGTGGTCCCCCTTCCGGTGTGTGCGTGTGGGGTCGGGGAAGGGACCGAATCCCCAACCTGAACCTGGCTGAGTAAAGTGCCAGCACCATGGATCCATTTTGCGCAAACTGCGCCTTCAGTTCAAGTTCAACTTGTTTGCTGTGTTTTTTTTTTTTTCCCTCTCGTATGGAACTCTGACTTTTGCTTACCTTCCAGCAAACCTTTCAGGTGGACCGTGCACCTTTACATGAGCAGAACTCATGCCACATCAAATTGCTAACACTGTTGAATTAGAGACTTATTCAGAAGAAAAAAATTGCTCAGTCTTTTCTATGTAGATGTATCTGATGTGAAAGGTTATGAAATCAATGTGTTAATTCACTTCTATTGCTTTACAGGGATTGCTTTGATCATAATGTTTTTTTTGTTGTGCTGATGTTTTTTTTTTTTTTGTTTGAAACAAGAGATATGTGAAACAAAAATTCATTGGTCAAAGGGCGGAATGTACTGCCATTTGATAAAGTTTGTTTTGACCAATGACTTTGTGTTTCACCACTGCGCATATTAGTTGCTCAATGTTCACCAGTAGCACATTGTATGTTTTGTTCAGTTGAGCCGCCTATTGGCTTTGACATGGCATTAGCCATTACTTTCTGTATTCAGTTGAGCCGCCTATGGGCTTTGACATTGCATTAGCCATTACATTCTGTATTCTGCCTATTGGCTTTGACATGGCATTAGCCATTACTTTCTGTATTCAGTTGAGCCGCCTATGGGCTTTGACATTGCATTAGCCATTACATTCTGTATTCTGCCTATTGGCTTTGACATGCTGTATCCAGTCTAGCCGCCTATTGGCTTTGACATTGCATGCCTATTGACTTTGACATGATGTATTCAATTTAGCTGCCTATTGACTTTGACATGCTATTAGATATTCTGCCTATGGGCTTTGACATGATATTATACATTGCATTTTGTATTCAGCTCAGCTGCCTATGGGCTTTGACATGATATTATACATTGCATTTTGTATTCAGCTTAACTGCCTATTGGCTTTGACATGATATTATACATTACACTTTGTATTCAGCTCCGCTGCCTATTGGCTTTGACATGATATTATATATTGCATTTTGTATTCAGCTCAGCTGCCTATTGGCTTTGACATGATATAAGACATTGCATTTTGTATTCAGCTTAGATGCCTATTGGCTTTGACATGACACTAGACATTGCATTTGATATTTAGGTTAGCTGCCTATTGCCTTTAACATGACATTGCATTTGATATCTAGGTTAGCTGCCCATTGCCTTTAACGTGGAGTTAGACATTGCAGTTGAGAATCCAAGCTGTATTTTTCCAAGCTGTGTTTTTGCACCAGATGAACCAAGATGTTTTGCTCTCACAGTAGACGAGACCTGATAAGAGAGGGTACATGGGCGTTGTTTTTCCTCGCTTGAGCTTGGGAACAGGAGTAGTCTTGGAGACCTGTCCAGTCTCCAAAAGGCTTGCTCAGTTTCCCAGGTCTGAGAGGAGGGGGCACACCTTTGTAACGAATGTAACAGGCTGCAGAGAGTGAGATTCGAATCTGCCGGACCTCGTGCTGGAGCTTGGCGCCAGCTGCCAGCATCCCGTGTGGGTAGATGAAACTCTTTCTCGCGGCTGACAGGGGTCATCAGCTTGCAGACCTTAGAAAGATGTAGCTGTAAATAGTTCCTACACGGTGAAGTATTTGTTTTGCTTTGCATTCAATATCTTATAAATATAACCTGCTGTGTATATTGCAAACTGATATATTTTGTTTGATTAACGCGGACTTGAAAGCTACTAATTCGTCATTAATAAAAGTCTTCTTTGACCTCACAAGTGCATTTCTAGTGTGTTAAGTTAGTGCTTAGAAACTAAATAAGAGGAAAGCACTACAATGGGTATGATGACTTCTTGCCCTTGTGCCTGCCTCCTTCTGTCCAGATATGGATTGGGAATCCCCCCTTGTCAGCACTTTGGAGTTCTTTAGTGAACTTCTTCCCATTTTATTTAGCTGACACATTTTATCTCACCCCACTGAGTCTTCTTGAACACCTGGATGCTGAGACAGAAATCAGCGTCTCTCCCGAGATCCTTTAGATTACTGAATTTAGTGTTCAGAAGATGCTACTGCAACTTTATGAAATAATGACTTAGATTTGCTCTCTGAAAACCAATACTGCATCCACAAAATCTTCCCAAGACTGATGTTGTTTCTTTTTAGTGTCCCTAAGCTTTCTAAGGTAGTTCTCATCCCTTCTCTGGAAAGCTAGCTTATGCTACAAAATGGTTCCCAGTGCTCCCTGTCTATATTATGCACTTTCAAAGGCCAACTCATGAGCTATAAACTACTTACCTATGGCATCCCTGACCACACAGGTAGCCATACCCCTACTGGATACCTGATTTTTGCTTTTGTTATCATCCTTGCTTGCATCCCAGTCCCTCCTGTCTCTCACGTCCATCTTCCTCTGACACCACTTATCAGTGAGCATGGCCTTCCACACTTACAAAGCCAAATTGCTCTCATCCAGTGGAAGGGTCTTTGTTTCCTATTTTCCTTCAGCAGCCAAGGAAGCCATTGCCTTTTCTCTTTATCAGTCACCTTCAATTCAGCAGAAACAAGAGCTGTCTTTTCTCCCTAATAGAAATGGAAGCATTTTCCTCCTCAGCAGCCATCTTCTTTCACTCCGCTATGGTAAATTCTAGATTTCTTAGTTCTTCATGGCAGACTTTGAAGCACTAGTTCGTAGTACACAGCCACCGCTCTCGCCCAGAGTGCAGTCTACACTTGTGAGCTGGGCATTCTACATGTGGGCTCTTTCTACCTTAAGCAGCAAAAGTATTCCATCCATATCCTTTGAAAAGTAAATACAGTTCCCAGGTGCCAACATGAGTAAGGAATCCTGAAGTGTTCTTGTGTCCAAAGGACAGGCAGAGTAGTCTTCTTTCTTGATGTTTCTTTTCAGGTCAAGAAGGTTTCTGAGGAGGTGGTAGTGAGTTGCCAGTCTTACCCTTTGCAGCCAGTGATTTCAGAATTGCCTACACCCAACCCTGGTAACCTTCCTGCCAAAAGCCAGGCTCCCTTTGCAGAACTTTATTTTTCAGTTTCCCACACACCTTTGCAGCCCCTCATCCAAGAAACCACTACTCTTACCGCACCTGCAGGAGTTGTGTCCTCTCCAACAGCCAGCCCCATAAGGAGATGAGGTACCAATTATCTAGGAACAGCTTCAGTTACTAGGATCCCATGTTGGGATCTCCACTTCAAAAGTGATGTTGCTATTGGTTCCTGGCTCACTCCTAGATGACTAAATGCTCTCTACTGATACCATTTCAGCCTCCCTTACATCCCAGAGGCAAGCTGATTGTCCCAAAGGAGGTCTCACATTTGAAGTGAGTCTGGGGAGGGATTGGAGTCTCTGAGTAAGGCTACTGGGCAAACTGGCTCTACAAAATGTCGCTCTTAGGCGTCAAGAACTGCACTTTTACATATTTACTTTTTTTCATTACGTGTACCTTCAAGGTTGAATTGCATTTTTAATAACAAGAGCAAACCCACTTTGAATGAAATTTCCATAGTATTTACAGATAAAGCTACTTAAAGTAGTGGACAAACAACTTTGTACAATTGTTTGCTGCGGGGTCCTATTTCTCTTTAGTATGTAGTATGTCTCAGACGCTCCAGGCACAGTGTTACAACTTTGCATTGGGAAAATTCCATCCAGGTCAACCTGGAATGTGCACAAGAGTATCAGCTCAAGCCATAGCAGCATCTAGTTCATTTACACATATCCATCAACATATACATCCATATAATGTAGTGTAATATAGTGTAATGGTGTAATTTCAGGGATTTCACGTAGTAAATATGAAATTCCTCTTAAATGTTGCCTAACACATACACATATACTACACATATACCACCTACATAAAGTGACCTTTAATCCACCCATAGACACAAAATAACTGTCACCCATCTTTGCACAGATATCCATCAATCCACATTTTCCATCCACATGCATTGTCATCCACATTCTCCATTCAGCTACGTATTCATCCGTCCACACAAATTCAGCATTCATCACATAGATGGAGTCATTCATCCTCCCACTCAACCATTTGCCCATTAACTCACACCTCCATTCATTTCCCCATGTATCAATAAAGCTGTTTACTTCTCCACACACAACATGGCCTGAACTATGTATTTGTAAGTGTGTGTTCACCCTTTGGGCACATTGGTGCTGAAATAATAGAAGTTTATGCTCAAACATCCTTACTTAACCATTTTACTTACTCAACCATCTATGTATCAATCCACACAACCATTCTGAAACGTGTGCATCAAATAGTGCCTACGCTGCTGCTGCAGACGGTGGTGTACCTGTTATTTGAGAGAGGCAGCTTCACTGATACTTCCTGCGTGGTCCTAGTCTGTGACATGTCTGCTACTGTTGCTGTAGTTTTAGGGAGGGAAGCTTCCTCCGCCTTTGAAATGCTGTATCTATTCCACAAAGGAGTGAAGCTTGTACGTCCGCCCATGATGTACCTTTTCCATGAGGGATGGAAGCCTACGCTGCTGATTCACAGTTGTACCTAATGTGAGAGGTATGCCGTGATGTACTTCTCTCAAGATAAGAAACTTACCAAGCAATGCACGTGGTATATCTGTGTGACAGAAGCAAACTTGCACTGCTAATGTCTGACTGTGCCTGTTTTGAGAGTGATGCTTGCACTGCTGATGGTGTGGTGTACCTGTTCTGTGAGGGAAGGAATCTTGTTTTCTCATGTTCCAGGAGCATCAATCACACACACTTTTGTGCATCGCTCTGTTGATGCCATAGGGGTGCATCAGGTTTTGAGTTCTGATGTTAGGTGTGGACTTATGCTAACCTCTCCTAGGGCCCTCTGCCCTACATTACTGTGAGGTGAAACTGCAATATAGTGGATTACAGTCTGGACTATCGCACTAAGGCCCAAACGTAACCCTGTCCATTACCACACGCAGTAGGCTCAGCCCACCAGGTCCTAGATGGTTGGGTACATTGTATGATTGTTGGAAAATCTCAGACTCATCCCCCACGCCCTTCATTAATAACTTAAATATGCTCCTGATCACAGATCGTGCCGTTTTCAATCTGATTTATTTCCTTCAATTCCAAAACAGTTATCATTGCATTTCCAGCCACTGATACGTTCCTCACAGCCAAATCTTACTTTCCAACGTGGCAGCTCGAACTTCCGTGCAGTGTATACATTTACTTTTCACTGGAACAGCCTTGATGGATAGTTGCAACAAATCTGGCTATTACTCGGAATCAGTCGAACACATCTTGTCACTTCCTTATAAGGAAATGCTACGTGGGTTTATTGCGTTTCAAACCTTGCAACCCTGGCCATAAGCAAGTTAAGTCAAATGAATTATTCAAAATTGCTTCCTTAAGTCTTGCAATTGAGTGGAAAAGTATTTCGAGCAATTTTTGGAGCATTTAGCAAACGGAGACATGGAATGCCACATGCTTGAATTTCACCAAGCTCTATTGGCTTGGACCACCAGGAAGTACAATTGTTCTTGAAGATTAGTCATGTGTCCATGATCGATTCTTCACTTTTGTGAGTCTTCTATGAATCCCCTTGGGAGATGCCAGGTGGGACCACAAATACATTATTATTGTTGAGTTTGTTGTCCTGATAACATGTCAAATGTGTGGCTATCCTTATCAAAAGAGAAATCAGGGTTTAATGCTAAGGGCCCTTTCTATCCCCCCTTCTTACATATATATATATATATATATATATATATATATATATATATGTATACATATATATATTGAGATAGTTATGGCTTTCTTGCAAGATGCTGGCACTGCACCTAACTGAGGAACGGTAGGGAGCCGCCCGGAGCCTGATCTCTATTTTGACTTTTCAGGACTACCAATAGTTTGTATATAGTAATCAGAACCTCTGGCCTCATCCACAACTTTTTGACTCAGGGCAGCGCACAAGGCTTCTTGCTGCGCTGCCCTGCGGCAAAGGAAAAGGGCGGCAATGCGCTGTGTTAATGAAATACATCGCAATCCTGTCGTTTTTGCTTGCGCCAGTGCACAAATAGGCGCCTAGCACCAATGCAGGCACCCTTGCACTATGGTATAAGAGTGTCTGCGTTGCATGCAGGATTGTTTCCATGCAGCAAAGGACATGTTCCTGCACAAAAACAATTAGAAGTAGGCATTTCCTCTTTCTTCCTGCCGCATCATATAAAGAGGACAAAGCAAGGAGAAATTAACCTATTTCTCCTCGTTATGCCTCTCCTTGGGCAGTTCGCAGTTTTGACGCATTCCCAGGTTTACAGATTCTTCTAAATCCGGGAACGTATCAAAACCCATGGGTGTAGCATTGGAAAAACCCACTGCAACACCCACAAAATGTCTCCTTGATGTAGAGTAAGGCCAGGCAGCATCAAATTGCCTTACTCCATATCTATGAGGCCATGCAAAGCCAAGCAGGGTAGCTTTGCGTCACGTCATAGATATGATTGAGAGACCTGCGCCACTGAAGAGTCCGAAAAAGTGACACTCCGGCAGCGCAGGCTGCATGTAAATGAGGCCCCAAGTTTTTATTTACATGCAACTGGATATTAATGCTTCATCTATCTATTTTATATAGCTTTATAAAGTTTTTAGTTTACATAGCTTCCCACTAATAATGTCTTAAAGCATAGAAAAATAAGCTTATCAATCCTACTAATTTCTATAGCATTTAATAGCCACAGCAGCAGCAGCCCATCTTGTACGGGCTGAGGGGCCACGCCCCTCTACCTTTTTCCTGACTGAAGAGTATCTATCAGGCTGAACAAAAGTCAGCCTGACAGATACCCTTCTGGTTCAGGTCAGACAGCCAGGGGCTGAACCTGCACTAAATGTGCAGACTTCTGGCTGCCTGAGCTGAACTTTGCTGGACTGAAGAAGTTACAGCCCTGTGTGTGTGACCTCCTCAGCCTGGGAAAGGTGGACCGAGGCCCTCCCACCTCGCAACGAGGGGGAGCATCATCGATTGCTTCAGACCTGGGTGCTTCAGTTTTAAGCCCATTAACTGCCCAGGGCTGAGTATCAATCAGTGACACCTTATCACAGAGTGGGGTGGGGTCAGCAGACTCCCTGACTCCATCCCACTATGTGATGAGTTGGGACTGCTGCCTTCCGTCATTGGCTGACTATAGGCTAGCCAATGAGATAAGGAAGCAGTTCCAACCCTCCTGGAATCCAACCCTCCTGGAACCTCTGAGGCTTCCCTGTTGGAGCCCGTGAGGTATATATATTTTTTTTATGTTTGGTGCTTGCATGTATGAATGTATGTGTATTTGTTAGTGAGTGTTGCGAATGGGTGTGTGAGTGCGTGTGTGAATGAATGGGTGTAAGTGTGGTGTATGTATGCATGTGCAATGCACCCCCTCCACCACCCCCTCCTCTTAAAATTACCGGCTGCCACTGAGCCACGGAATATGCCAACCCACTCTTAACAATAAGTTCCCAAAATGCAATCATTTGCATTTGATAGATAGACCCCTACTGAACACATCCTTAAGACATATATATATATATATATATATATATATATATATATATATATATGTGTTAAACATGATCTCATTGAAGCCATGCTCATGTTAAATAGAGACAAGACTGACAGTGTTCAACATGGACCACAAACACGAGCACACCAATTTTTTCCTGTAAATAGGGATGTCACCCTAGGGATGTGTCTTTGTCTCTACAATTTTTTACATGTAAGTCAAGGTCTTGGAATTGTCCTCAAGTTTTGCTCACCTAGCTCTGTGTTTAGTTGACAGGGACGACCTAGTATTTCTTGCTAGGACCAGGCACAAGATTCTGAAGTCAATCTGGCCGGGCACCGGAAGACAGACCAACGCCTAATGGGATGGTTAAGCGCTTTTTCTTGAGGCCAGCAATTGCACAAAGTGCTGCTATCTGAGCCTGGCTTGTGGCAGTAAAACAGGAGTGGCATCACTGACATAGAATAACTTAGGGCTTTCACAGTCATTTTTAGGGAATTGGTCAGAGTTTTTGTCAGTAAAGCTGAATATAGAGCCCCATATGGATACCATCACTGTCGATTTTAATGACTTCTAGGACTGAGATCTGGCAGGACCAGCCCCACTTAAATCCCTGGGTTTGCCACTGTGCACAGAAAGGTTGCTCAAAACTGTACAACTCCAGAGTGAAAATCCCATATATTTTCCGGCATAGAATTATGTTGCAAGTTTAGAAGAAGCTTAAATTTCTCTAAGTTTTGGTTGATTTTCGTGCGTTCAATTACTGTGAAAATGTTCCCATGTGGAGGAAAAAAAAATCACACCTGCAAAAAGAAAGATTCCTGAAATCAGGAACTTCACAAAAGATTTCACATGAAAATAAAATTCACACAGTGCTTTATTTGAACCTGATGATGCCTGTGTGGTCCCCAGGACTCACTTTTGGGGACTGGGAGCACGATAGAGAAAAACCACATATAGAAAAAGAAGGCTGAGCAGAAAGACGGAAAACAAGCATTTGCAATGCTTTGGGTCTCGCATTTTCACCAGTTAGAGCTATTAGCATTGTAAATTCCTAACTCGATTTTCTAGCCACATAAATTGAAAAAGAAAAGTAAAACATTAGTTGACATAAATGAGCTGATTTAAAGTGCCATGGCCGCCATGAGCATCAGCATGAAGGAGAGACACAAAAGGAAAAAGAAGTTCGCTCGCAGTCAGATGTATCGGCAAACGTGCAACAATCCATGTAAGAGGGGCAGTCTGCAAGGCAGTAACAAAACCGTCCCAAGGAGGGACAAATGTTAAGTATTTACCAAGGATAACAAAGGATTTTTGAAAGTCAAGCCCACGAACGAGTGAAAGTGATGGGTGTGCAGTGGGTGTGGTTTAAAGCCCATAGATAGATTACAACAGGTCAAAGCACTTGCGCGCTCGACCTACAACACGTCAAAGCGATTGCGCTCTCGATCTAAATAAGAGTCAAAAAGGGAGAAAACTGGAATCTGCAAGAGAGAGAGAGACAAAGGGGCAGGGAATGTCTGGTAAAAGATTAAAGAAGAATGAGGTGGCTTCAAGATTATACATTCAATCAATTAATCAGAATTTGCAATATTCACACCCCAAGGTGAGGCACCGCCCGCCCAGAATAACAGTTTACATAAGAAGGAGCTTTCACTCAACAAATGCACACATAGAAAACACTGCTCCCATCCCAGGCGTGGCCACACTATTTGGGAGTCTGTCAATGTGCAGCGCGCTCTTGTCACTATCCTCCTGTTGTGTCCTGGTGCAATGACCCTGCGTTATTAGTCCTTCCGTGATCACAAGAAACACACAGATTGTGTGTAACTGATCATGCCTCTACCATATGTTAAGGGATAGCCGCTTTAAACATAAGAAATGCCCATACATCAAGGCATGTCTATTTAATTAGGCCAGGGAGACTTCATGATCATGATGTGAAGTCTGATCTATGATGTAGATACCTTTGCCATTGTTTGTCTTCTCTGTGTCTCCTTCTTAGGGTGCACTGACCTTTCACTGTGTTCTTTCTGCCTCCCCCGCCCCATTTCACTTCCCTCCCCTACCGGTTTCTGTCTTTCATTCCCTCCAGTATCTTATGCTATCTGTAACCGGACGTCTCCCGAGGCCGGTTTGCATGAAAGCGAGGAAACTGACGAGGGATCCCCCGGGGGCACCCGAGGAGCTCGGGACTTCATGACGTCAAACGTCATGTACGTCGGAGGGAAATTTAAATGGACGGACGCCACCATAACGAAAACAAGGAGAGACGCGGAGGATCGGGACGCCGCCGCAGCAAGGAGAGACGCGGAGGATCGGGACGCCGCCGCAGCAAGGAGAGACGCGGAGGATCGGGACGCCGCCGCAGCAAAGAGAGACGCGAAGGATTGGGACACGCTGAGAACAGGGGGAGAGCAAGACGAACGGCAAAACGCACACCACAACGGAGCGAGTCCCCGTGAAGCAGACGAGCACTGTGAAGGAAGAGTGATAAGCAGGGAGCCTCCCGCCCCTGGGTCAGTGAAGTCGGGAGACCGTCAGGCAGCCGGACGCGTCCCTGGAGGGGCGTGGCCTACAGAGGTACGGTCGTACCCCAAGTGGGACTGGGGCTTCGGGTGGTTACTGGGACTACGGAGGGCCAAGGGGAGGGGGCTGACGTCCTATCAGGGGGGTGAGACAGTGTAAAAAGGGGAAACCAGTGTACCTTCTAACCGCACGAAACCCAACCCTAAATAATTACCACCACAAGAAGGGGAGCTCCACGAAGGCACTTGGGCAAGGAGGAGGACGTGATAAAAAGTATCCCTCACCTACCTGCACTCCTACCTATTCCCCCACCCCCCTACTAAACCCAAATAATCCTACCTACTTCTTAAAACCCCACTTACCTGTTTTTCTTTTCTTTTCTTCCTTATTTTTGGATACCTGGGCCGCTGTCACACGGGAGGAGCAGAACCCTCTTAAAGCCGGACCAGACCCCACCAGGACCCTTGTCCGAACCCTGGAAGAGAAAATAAATAAACAAGGGATTTATTATTTGCATTTAGAGACTATACCAAGTCTGGTATTCTGAGAAGAAGATAAGTTTACCTTATAAACGTAACAGAAATAAATTAGTTAACCCCTTTAAAATGCGTCAGTCGTCTTAATCCAATATCCCTTCCACTCGGGATAAAGAACCCGTTACAGTGGTGTCAGAAGTGGGATATTGGACCGGGCGACAGACAGTCTAGGACCATGGAGGATAAACCCACAATATCAGATATGATGCAGCAGTTAGCCGAGGGACAGAGGCATCTGCAAATAGTCTGGGAAGAACAACAGAAGGAGGCTAAAGTGGAAAGGGAAGCCCTGCAAAACGCGCTCAAAAGCCAGGCCACTATCATGGCCAACAATCAATTGGTTCATGAAACTGCCATTAAAAATCTCACGGATACCATTGCTGCCACCCGGGTGCACCCGAATGTACCCAGTTCGGTCCTACAGCGGTACCAGGAAGGCGAAGACCCAGATGCTTTCTTTACCAATTTTGAGCGAGTTGCCACTTCCGCTACCTGGCCCCAGGAGCGATGAGGCCAATATATAGCCCCGCTATTGACAGGAACCCTGCAAGCAGCTTATCAAGCGGTGAACCCAGGTGGAATAACTCCCTATCAGGACATTAAAAAGAGCATCCTGGAAAGGGTGGGTTTCGATTCAGAACACTACCGAGTCCGGTTTAGAAAAGTCAAGTGGGGACCCTCCGAAAATCCCCGAGCCCTATATTTCCGGATCAAGGATTTGGGTCTCAAGTGGTTAGGCCCCATCGGTGCTAATAGGGAAGACATTATCGAGATCGTCCTCTTGGAACAGTATCTAGATGCCCTACCCCCCAACACACGTCACTGGATCAAACAACACCCAAACCCAGACACTAACACCACCATCGAGTTAGCATGTGCCTTTCACCGCTCCCTCGAATTTAAGGTCCCCCCCCTTCGGCCAACACCTAGCCCGATTCGACAGAATCCCAGTTCATCCTCCTCGGCAGGACGAAGAACCAACGAGGAAAGTGGGAAAACGCGAGGGTTTGAAAAGCCGTATGTTCAACAACCACAGTGTTTTAGTTGTGGTGAATGGGGTCATATAGCCCGGGTTTGCCCCCTAAAAACTGAAAAACCAGAACCAATGGAAATTGGAATTACCAGGGGACGAGTCTTTTATACCGGGGGAAAAGAAACCCCATATAAGAAGAGATTGGTTATCAATGGAAGACCCACGCTGGCCCTTGTTGATTCAGGGTGCAGTCAGTCCGTAATCCGAGCTGATCTACTTGTTAACCCTACCTTTACTGCCGGGCTTACTGTGTCCATCTGTTGTATTCATGGGGAAACTAAAGAATATCCTCTAACTTGGACCACCCTGTCATGGGGAGGAAAAGAAAATCCCATAAGGATGGGGGTAGTGGAACGACTAGTCGAAGAAGCTATTATAGGAACGGATTTTACAAATTTTTCGGAGCTTCTAGATAGTACAAGACATTCTGAAGAAATGGATACCTGGTGGAAAAATGCTCCCTTCTCTAGCATACATATACCGTTCCCGATAGATCGATATAAACCCTCCCGAGGTGAAAAAAGAGCAACCAGGAAATCCTACGCAAAAGAAAATACAAGCCCAGAGAGGGTAATTACACCGGTTCTTACCCTTACTAATCTTCCCCCCTTTCGGAGCTGCCAAAGAGAGGATCAAAGTTTAGTTCATGCCTGGAGAAGCGCACGGCCCCGGACCCTCCAAGATAAAGGTCCCTCGTTCACCATAGAAAAAAATCTATTATATCGAGTTACCAGCAATGACCGAGCAGAAAAGAAGCAATTGATAGTCCCTGAACCCTACAGACAACAAGTTCTCCACCTAGCCCACAGTCAGCCAGGGGGTGGGCACTATGGGAGGGAAAAAACGGAGGAGTATCTGTTGAGGAGGTTCTATTGGCCGGGTGTCTTTTCTCAGATTAGGAAGTTCTGTCAGCAGTGCCCTAAATGCCAAATGATTGATCCTGGGACGAGGAGAAGAGCCCCTTTACAACCCCTCCCCATCATAGATATACCCTTCTCACGAATAGGAATGGACATAGTTGGTCCTCTCCTACCCTCTTCTCGAGGATACCGTTACATATTAGTGTTGGTAGACTACGCCACAAGGTACCCCGAGGCCATCCCTCTTAGTAGCATCAACACCAAGAGCGTTGCCCACGCCATGATAGGATTCTTCTCCCGCGTCGGTTTTCCCCGAGAGGTCTTAACCGACCAAGGCACCCAGTTCATGTCCTCCCTAATGTCCCAAATATGTCAACTCTTGGGGATTAAACAATTTCGGACGTCGGTTTATCATCCACAGACCGATGGTCTAGTGGAACGGTACAACCGAACGCTGAAAAACCTTTTAAAGAAATCTATCTCCGAGTCAGGTAAAGACTGGGATAGGAAACTCCCCTTAGTATTATACGCTGTCAGAACCCATGAGCAGGCTTCTACGGGCCATAGTCCGTTTGAATTGTTGTTCGGACGACAACCCAGAACCCTATTAGACATGGCAGCGGAATTATGGGAGGAGGAGGATGGAGAGAAGACCCTTCTGAAATACACCCAAGAATTAAAAACCCACCTACACACGGTGTGGGAGAATGTAAGGGAACATATGGAGAAGGCTCAAGAAAAACAGAAAAGATATTATGATAAGAATACTCAGTTGAGGTCTTTTTCCATAGGGGATAAAGTATTAGTGCTTCTCCCTAGCTCAGACAATAAATTGTTAGCAAAGTGGCAGGGACCATATAACGTGACAGGAATAGTAACACCTGTGACCTATAAAATTCAGCTCACCGATAGACCCAATAGGTCACAGATCTTTCACGTTAATTTGCTAAAAAAATGGGAAGAGCCTGTGAATGACCCGGTCCAAGGATGTCTGGTTAACACTGTTAAGGAATTAGAGGTGGAGTGGTGCCCCACTGATCAGCCCCGTGGACAGGAGATACCGGTCATAAATACAGACATCTCGGTTCAACAGCACAAGCAGTTAAACAAACTCCTTGATGAACATGCTCAGATCTTCTCATTGACACCCGGTAGAACCAATTTGGTACATCATCAGATCATAACCCCTCCTGGCAAGATAGTGCGTTTACGCCCTTATCGTATTCCCGAAGCTAGGAAGGTTCTGGTGGAAAGCGAAATAGAGAAAATGCTAGACCTAGACATTATAGAACCTTCTCAAAGCACCTGGTGTTCGCCAGTAGTTTTGGTGCCCAAACCGGATGGGTCTATACATTTTTGTATTGACTTTAGACAGGTTAATTCTATATCCCAGTTTGACACGTATCCTCTTCCTAGAGTAGACGAACTTTTAGAGAAATTGGGGAAAGCTCACTACATGTCTACTCTCGACTTGACGAAAGGCTACTGGCAGATTCCCCTGGCCCCAGAAGATAGAGAAAAAACGGCCTTCTCTACCCCCTCTGGACTATATCATTTTAATGTTCTCCCTTTCGGGTTACATGGGGCCCCGCCACCTTCCAACGTCTCATTGATACAATTCTACGACCTCATACCAGGTACGCTGCCGCATATCTGGATGACATCGTCATATTTAGCGAGACTTGGGAGGACCATTTAACACACATAGGAAAAATCTTTATAGCATTAAGGAGGGCTGGATTGACAGCCAACCCTTCTAAGAGCCGTCTGGCCTTTAAAGATATCTCTTACCTGGGCTATCACATAGGGGAAGGTATACTGAGACCCCAAATGAACAAAATTGAGGCCATCCTACGCATCGATGCTCCTACCTCAAAAAAGGAGGTCCGTTCTTTTTTAGGCCTGGTAGGATACTATCGACGCTTTATACCCCATTATTCCACCTTGGCCGCCCCCCTGACTGACCGTCTGAGAAAGGGACAACCTAAAACCTTTACGAGACTAAGCCCAGGTCAATTCCATAGTTATCGTACCTTACAGGGATGTCTCACTACTCAACCGATTTTAAAATGCCCTGAATTTAATAAACCCTTCCATCTTCAAACGGATGCCTCCGACGTAGGATTGGGAGCCGTGCTTTTTCAGAAAGATGAAACCGAAGTAAGCCATCCCGTAGTCTTTATTAGCCGTAAACTGTTTCCTAGAGAACAGAAGTATCCCATTATCGAGCGAGAATGTCTTGCCATTAAGTGGGCAATTGAAAGCCTCCAATATTACCTTTTGGGCAGGTCCTTTCTGTTATATACAGATCACGCTCCCCTTACCTGGCTCTCAAGATATAAAAATACCAACGATCGCATCCTGAGATGGTTCATCGAGCTTCAACCTTTCTCCTTTCAGGTCTGCCATCTCCCAGGTGACCTTATGGGTCAGGCCGACTATCTATCCCGGTTCCCGGGTCCTGTGGGGCTCGAACAGCCCCATTCAAGTGAGGGGATGTGTAACCGGACGTCTCCCGACGCTGGTTTGCATGAAAGCGAGGAAACTGACGAGGGATCCCCCGGGGGCACCCGAGGAGCTCGGGACTTCATGACGTCAAACGTCATGTACGTCGGAGGGAAATTTAAATGGACGGACGCCACCATAACGAAAACAAGGAGAGACGCGGAGGATCGGGACGCCGCCGCAGCAAGGAGAGACGCGGAGGATCGGGACGCCGCCGCAGCAAGGAGAGACGCGGAGGATCGGGACGCCGCCGCAGCAAAGAGAGACGCGAAGGATTGGGACACGCTGAGAACAGGGGGAGAGCAAGACGAACGGCAAAACGCACACCACAACGGAGCGAGTCCCCGTGAAGCAGACGAGCACCGTGAAGGAAGAGCGATAAGCAGGGAGCCTCCCGCCCCTGGGTCAGTGAAGTCGGGAGACCGTCAGGCAGCCGGCCGTGTCCCTGGAGGGGCGTGGCCTACAGAGGTACGGTCGTACCCCAAGTGGGACTGGGGCTTCGGGTGGTTACTGGGACTACGGAGGGCCAAGGGGAGGGGGCTGACGTCTATCAGGGGGGTGAGACAGTGTAAAAAGGGGAAACCAGTGTACCTTCTAACCGCACGAAACCCAACCCTAAATAATTACCACCACAAGAAGGGGAGCTCCACGAAGGCACTTGGGCAAGGAGGAGGACGTAATAAAAAGTATCCCTCACCTACCTGCACTCCTACCTATTCCCCCACCCCCCTACTAAACCCAAATAATCCTACATACTTCTTAAAACCCCACTTACCTGTTTTTCTTTTCTTTTCTTCCTTATTTTTGGATACCTGGGCCGCTGTCACACGGGAGGAGCAGAACCCTCTTAAAGCCGGACCAGACCCCACCAGGACCCTTGTCCGAACCCTGGAAGAGAAAATAAATAAACAAGGGATTTATTATTTGCATTTAGAGACTATACCAAGTCTGGTATTCTGAGAAGAAGATAAGTTTACCTTATAAACGTAACAGAAATAAATTAGTTAACCCCTTGAAAATGGGTCAGTCGTCTTAATCCAATATCCCTTCCACTCGGGATAAAGAACCCGTTACACTATCCTTTCAACGTCTTTTTATTTATCCCTTCCCGTGCCATACTGTTTTCTCGTCTCTCTTTCCAAAAAGCAAAATGCACATTTCTCTCTCGCTCATCTCTCTTGCCTCCCCCTCCTCTTCTCAGTCTGCTTCTCTGTTCCGACTCCCTCTTACCCTCTCCTCTCATCCCTCATCGGTGTGTGTTTCACTCTCTCTCGTTCCTCAACTCATTTTTCTCCATTTTCACTCACCCTCCTTCCTCTTCTTTCTCTTGTGCACTGCCCTCTTGCAAACTTCTGCCTTTCCCCTCTTCTTTGACTCTTCTGCTCGCTCCCCTCTTCCCTGGAGCTTCTCGGTCTGTCGCTTCTGTTTCACTCATCTTCTGCACCTCTTCCCTGCGTGGTCCTCTCATGGACGGCTCTAGGCACTTCAAACTGGCGTGGCTGTCTTCCCTCTGCTGCTCCACGTGTTCAGAATCCACTACTGTGGATGCTCAAAAGCAGGGAGACAGTGACATGGGCTCCCGAAAGATACTTCACTATGAAGAATTCCCGCTGCCTTTTTGGGACTGCAAAGCTGGTCCCATAAAGACTTGAAAGCTGGAAGCGAATGAATTGTCTGTCTTGCAGTACTTAGACCCATAATTACACTTTTTTAGCGCCACATTTGCGTCGTTTTTTGACGCAAAAGTGGCACAAACTTACAAAATACAGTTAGACCCATATTTATACTTTTTTAGCGAAAGCGGCGCAAAATCACAAAATGAAATTATATTTTGTCAGTTTGCACTGCTTTTGCGTCAAAAAATGATGCAAATGCGGCGCAATAAAGGTATAAATATGGGCCTTATATTTTGACAGTTTGCGCCACTTTTGCATCAGAAAATGACGCGAATGCGGCAGTAAAAAAGTATAAATATGGGCCTTAATTTGTAAAAAAAAACATAAATTAACCACTGCTCACATGCATGCAACTCTTGAGGCTTAATTGCAGTGAAGCTGGCGCGGTTTTTAGACTGGGGTGCTGGCCAGTAGTGGGACCTTCCTCATTATAGAAGCAGTCCAATTATTTCTGTGATTAGGTGGTTACTCCCTTGTCATCTCCCTGATCCCTTACACTTTTGGAAACGTTTGGGAACAATTCCATTTTAAAGTGAAAACAGCTGCATATACACCACGGTATGGTATGCTCATTCCAAAAAAATACTCACTGTCTACAAAGCCCTGACGTTGAACATATTCTCAGTAAAAGTCAGGACCTAGAATGCATTGTACAGAAACAATCTTCAAAAACTCTTGCCCTTTTTGCGACTCGCCAGACTCCAGACTCGCCATTGCGGTCTCACCGCCACGGAGCCGGCGGTTAAGACTTACGTATTAAAACTCCGCCTGGCCCGCCGGTGCGGTTGCACTGCCACGGCCGGAGGTGACCTCCTCCAATCCGGCGGCAGACTCAGGCCGCCGTCGAGATTACGAGGTTGCACACCGCAAGGTTTTCCGTGGCGGTTACCCCGCCATGAAAAGCCTGGCGGTCACGTGACAGGAATCTTCATTCCTGTTGCAGGCACACAGACACGTCACCCCACATGCACACATCCCCCCACCCATCCATACACTCACAGACACCCCCCACCCTTTCACGCATGCATTCACATACACACACATTCAGCATATGCATAAAGACTGAGCCCTACCTTCCTCAGGGAGATTTCAGGAAGTTCTCCCTCAAGAACATTTTGAAGCTATGAAGCCAAAATGGGTATTTTACAACATAACTGTCAAATACATTGGGTTTTATAAGCAGACCTTGAGGGACATTGGTGGTATTCTAAGACCGTCATGGTTTGCCAACCAAGTATGATCTGAAGTGATGTTTGTTAGAGGGGTCCACCTCCAGGGAAACTTGGTAAAACAATTCTCTAAGAAATTGACTAAAAGGCATACATTTTCAGGCTGTTAAATAATCTGGGTGAGCAATCTGCTGTAACCTCTTATTGCATTTTTTCTGTACATATATCATCTTTCCTCACTTCTAACATCCACTACCTTTTATATTCCACTCCTGCCCCTTTTCCTTCTCATATTATACATGACACATCAGATGCTTTACCAGGGCCAACGTAATGCCTAGAATGCCCACCATATGCCAAGAAAAGTCTTGTTATGCTGGGGCCACAGTAATGTTCATTATATGCCCATGACATCCACCGTATGCCAGGGCAACCATGCAGCATGAAATGAACACAGCATACTAAAGTGTCATTGCCCATGACCGGTGCATGAACTGTCACGGGTGATGGTGACCGCGTGCTGGGTATGGCAGCCAACAGATGCTAAGGGGTAGCAGTCAGACACACAGACAAGCACACATATGCACAACTATATGAAAATACACATATACATGCACATGCCTTCACTCATTAACCTCCTCCACTCCAGAGCTTATTTTAATCCGGTGGTTGCTGGTGGGGGCCATTGACAATTATTTTTTGGGGACCAGCACTTACTTGTCTGTATCAGATATTTAATGTGTGGAAGAGCACGAAACACACAGATCGGAAAGACGGAGGAAGAGAAAAACCCCAAAGCCGTCACACAGAGGAAGAAACCTGGAGCCTGCAAGAGTGAGCTGAAGGGGCAGGGAGTGTATGGTGGTCGATTTAAGAGGACTGAGGTGAATTTAAGACTACCAGCCTTGGTATTCGGTATGCTCAGATATTTTGAGGAAAGCATTGGGCACCAACACTCTTTATTTTATAAGTTAAGCACTGCCCCACTTTACAACCTTAAGATCACATGCAAACTGACCATGCTATCATATAGCGCATTGAGGCACAGATTTATACTTTTTGCCGCAAAACTGCTCAAATGTAATTTTGCAGCAAAAAGTATAGCGCCGGCTTGTGCCATTCCACAGCACCATCTGGGCGCCATATTAAAGGAAAGGCACAAGCCGGTGCTAAACTTGGCATAGCGTTTTGAAAAAAGACGCTAGCCTGGTGTGGGTGGTGGTAGGGAAGGAGGGGGTTGTGGTAAAAAAATGACACTAGCCTGGTTGGAGGCCAAAAAAAATGCCTCTAACCAGACTAGTGCCATTTCCTGGTGCACAACCACCAAAAACATGACTCCTGTTTTAGGGTTAAACAGGAGTTATGCCCACCACCCCAAAGGCCAGCACAGGGGACAGGAGTCCCCTGGGCATGGCCATTTCACCCTGTGCCATGCAGGGGGCCCCAAGTTAGAGCCCCCGATGGCACTTAAAAAAACAATTAAAAACATACTTACCTATACTTACCCTACCCACTGGGATCGGGTCCCCATCCTCTGGTGTCCCTCTGGAGTGGGTGTGGGTGTTCCAGGGGCTTGAGGGGGACACCTGTGGACCCATTCAATACTGTTTAACCATGGAAATGGGTCCACAGGTCCCCTAAAGCCTGGCTTGACCAAGGCGTTAAATAATGGCCCTCCTCCCACCTGTGCATCATTTTAGCACAAGGCGATAAATATGGGGCTATGGGGATTAGCACCATTTTTTAGATAGGAACACCTACCTTGCATCTCATTGACACAAGGTAGGTGTAAAAAATGGTACAAACTCCTATATTTTGACGCTAGACGTGTGTAAGGTCAAAATATAAATATGGAGTTAGGTTTGCCCCGAATTTGCGTAAAACATTATGACGCAAATTCGGCACAATTGAAGTATAAATATGGGCCTAAGTGAGCCAGTGCTACCTCCTCTGTAGGTCGCCTGTCTGTTCCCTGTTTCTAGTGATGCAGTGCCAGCCTCTGTCTCCTCATCATTTTCAGCTCCAACTCTAATTATGACACAGGTGCTGATACGTCTAGTCAAGGAGGAATAGGACAGCAGCATGTTCCCTTGACCAGCCTGGGTCTTTTACTGACAGAGTTGGCCATGCAGTACATTGGATCCTAACATATGGGTACCAAGAGAAATCAAAGTATTGGGCCAATGTATTTCACTACCATGCAGTCAATCGAACTGGCATGTGAGCACAGGGGCTTTCAGTGACATTGTGTTAGATCTAACATCCTGTGGGGGTGCGATCAGGGCTACAGAGAACACGGACGCCAATTTCAAAACCCTTGACAGGGGTTTTACGTGATTTATTTGAGTTATAGGAGAGGTGGAACAAATATTATAATGGTAGCTCTTCTTTTCTTTCCTTTGTTTCTCTTCTGCGTGGTCTTTTGGGCCAGTAAAGTCTTTAATGGTTTTCTTTACTTTCTCTCAGGTGGCGAGCTCTGGGTGTCCCCTTCTTGGTATTGCGGTTTCCTCGGAAGAACAAAGAGGACACAGCAGGTAAGTGGGACGGTATTTCCTTCTCTTAATTTTGGGGTTTAGTGCGGGGAGGGGAGAAGGTGTGAGGGGAATAGGAAGTGAACAATCAAGAAAACAATTAATACGGGTGGTGTTTTAGTGGGGAAGTTAGGAGTTTGTGAGGGTAGGCTGTTCTGAGCTCTATTTAGGTTAAAGGTCGAGTGGGTGGGTGCCCTGGTAGTTCCCCAGTCCCTGTCTTCCCCCCTTTTACTTCTCCCCCCCCTCTCTGCCTCCCCTTCTCCCTCCTTATTGTGACTGCCCTTGAAGAGGGCACGTACCTTGTATAGCCACGACCCTCCTAGGCCGTGGCAGGCTGTCTCGTTTCCTCTCGGTCGTTCCGGCACGGCTGTCTCCTCCCGGTCGGGGTTTTTCCTCGTCTTCTTTTCTCCTCGCGATGTGGATCCGTGGCATCTCTCCTGCTCCGTCTTCTGTTCGCCGCCTTCGATCGCGGCGTCTTCCATTTTTAGATGTACGGCACCCTGGAAGTCCGGGGCCGATTGCCGTCTCCGCCCCCAGGCGTCTCCTTGACGACGTGGGCGGAAGCTGGAGGAGGCGTCTGGTGAACGCCATCGTCGTGAAACGGTAGGCGAGGCGAGCGACGCCCGCCTACACACCCCTTCCCATGAACGAGACTGGTATAGGACCGTGGAGTCCGGACAGCGGGAGAGAAAGTCAGCGGGACATTGACGTGACCCAGGAATGTGACGGACCTGAAAGGTAAAGGGTTGCAATTCAAGGAACCAGCGCAACACTCGGGAATTGGTATCCTTATGGGATGACAACCATGTCAAGGGTGCATGATCAGTGTAAAGGATGAAAGGACGACCCAGGAGATAGTATTGTAAACACTCTATCGCCCACTTTATGGCAAGACATTCCTTCTCGATGGTAGGATAGTTTGTTTCCCTTGGTAACAACTTCCTACTGATATATACAATAGGGTGATCATGTCCCTGGTCGTCCGGCTGTGCTAATACGGCCCCCAACCCGACATTGGAAGCGTCGGCAAAAAGATGAAAAGGTCTGGAAAAGTCGGGACATCTTAACACGGGTTCAGTAGACAGGGCTTCTTTGAGCCAGTGAAATCCCTGGAGTTGTAAGGGGGAAAAAGGAGGAAGGGTGTTTGAGTATTGCTTCTTCAATAGGTCAGTAAGGGGGGCCGTAATGGTCGAGTACTGTGGTATAAACCGTCGGTAGTACCCTACCAACTCCAAAAATGAACGGAGTTCCTTCTTAGTTTTGGGAAGTGGTATCTGTCTAATGTTGTCTACCTTATCTTTTTGTGGACTCAATACTCCCTTACCGATGACATAACCAAGATATGCAATCTGGGTCTGTCCTAGAACACATTTTTTTGGGTTGGCGGTAAGGCCTGCGGCTGCCAGCGCTGAGAACACTTTCCCTAGATGGAGGAGATGGTCTGGCCAGGTAGAGCTAAAAATGACAATGTCGTCGAGATAGGCAGCCGTAAAGTCATGGAAGGGTCTCAAAAGTCGATCCATCAGGCGTTGGAATGTAGCCGGGGCACCATGAAGGCCGAATGGGAGGACGGTAAATTGATATAACCCGAAGGGGAAACGAACGCTGTCTTTTCTTTGTCTGAGGGAGCTAAGGGAATCTGCCAATATCCCTTCGTCAGATCAATAGTGGACATAAAACGGGCCTGCCCTATTTTTTCTAAAACTTAATCTACCCGGGGAATGGGGTAGGTATCGAAAAGTGACACCTCATTGAGTTTCCTAAAATCGATGCAGAAGCGGACCGAACCGTCCGGTTTCGGCACTAATACTATAGGAGAGCACCATGGGCTTGTGGACGTTTCAATGACTCCAAGAGATAAAATTTTTGTTATCTCTTCCTCTATAAGGATTTTTCTCGCTTCGGGAATTCGATAGGGACGTAGGCGCACAATTTTGCCCTCGGGTGTTCGAATATGATGTTGAACCAAAAAGGTTTTTCCCGGCAGTTCAGAGAAGAAGCTGGCATGACTTTGGATTAGCCCCAATATTTGCTGTGTCTCCATCTCAGAAAGGGACTCATTGATACTGGGGAGTTTTTGTGGGTCTGGTTGGGAGGTGGGGCATAGTTCTAACCCTAGTGGGTTAGTCGGGGTGATCAGGTACCCCCTTGCGGGTGCATTGTTGCCATTTTCCGGGTCCTCCCATTTCTTTAATAGATTGATGTGATAAATTTGGGTTCGTCTTGGGTGGTTATTTAGTTCCACCAAATAGGTAACCGGGGTGACCGCTTTGATTATCCGATACGGCCCTTGCCATTTGGCTATTAGCTTATGTTCAGAGGTGGGTCGCAGGATTAATACCTTATCGTTGGATTGTAGTACCCGTAGTTTGGTACCCTGATCATAGTAGTTTTTTTGATTTTCTTGGGCTTTCTCTAAATGATGTCTTACATCCTCCCACACCGTCTGGAGATGGGTCTTTAATTTGTGAATATAGTCTAGGATGGGTCGCTCCTCATTGTTCTCCTCTTCCCACAATTCCGCCGCCATGTCAAGTAAATTGCGGGGTTGTCTCCCAAATACAAGTTCAAACGGGCTATGCCCGGTAGAGGATTGCTCATGTGTCCTTATTGCATACAACACTAGGGGAAGTTTCTGATCCCAGTCTTTTCCCGTCTCGCTCACTATTTTCCTCAAAAGGGTTTTGATCGTGCAATTATATCGCTCCACTAAACCATCCGTTTGTGGGTGATATACTGACGTCTTTATCTGGAGAACACCTAGGGACTTACATATCTGTTTCATAAGTCCAGATACGAACGGTGTTTCCTGGTCAGTAAGGATTTCTTCAGGGAAACCAACTTGGGAAAATAATGTTATCATGGCTTGTGCAACTGCCTTAGTGGTGATACTGGTAAGTGGAATCGCCTCTGGGGACCTGCTCGCATAATCGACCTGGACGAGAATATGGGTGTGTCCTTTACTTGATGGCAAAAGGGGTCCTACTAGGTCCATACCAACTCGTTTGAATGGGGTCTCGATAATCGGTAATGGTCGTAACGGGGCTCTCCTAGTGGCTCCCGGTTCAACTAGTTGACATTTTGGGCAGTGGGCACAATATCGTCGGATATGCGCATATACACCGGGCCAGTAAAACCGTCTCAGTAAGTATTCCTCGGTTTTCTCCCGGCCACAATGACCTCCCCACGGTTGGTTATGGGCTAGGAAGAGTACCTGTGTTCTGTACGGTTCGGGAACTACGAGCTGCCTCTTTTCCCCATTCACGCTTGTGATTACTCTATATAGCAAGTCCTTGTGTACCAAGAAGTAGGGACCTACCTCTCCAGTAGAGGCACTTTTGGCATTCTTCCAGGCATTCACTAGGGTAGGATCTTCGTGTTGACTCATTCTAAAAGATATGGGGGCACTGTCTATATTGGCCACTAATCTCTCCTCATCCTTCCGATCTTGGTTAGTTGCAAATCTCTGTTTCTCTGCTCTCCTCTCCTTTCGGGTTAACTTTTTCCTTGTGGGGGGGCTACTTATAGAATCATCCCAGAAAGGGGCAGTACCCCACTACTCATCCACCGGATTATGCTTCCGTGTTTGATCCAGGATCTCATTAAACCTCTGATAATCAGTCCCAATGACGCACTCCTCTATTAAGTTATCCATGAGTCCCACGGAGAGGAGGTCAAGGTGAGTGTCCCATTCTACTTCTACCACTGAAAGGGGATACTGAGCACGGTCCCCATGAATACAACATATAGTTACCCAATGATCGTTAGTAGTTTTTACAGGGTGGATTATTCTACGACGGATTACCGACTGACTACATCCAGAGTCAATCAAGGCCATGACCGGAAGTCCATTTATCCGAAGTGGGTGTTTGAAGGATACATCACTTTTTCCCAGGCATAGGACTCTTCCTCGAGTAACGCCTATTTCCATTGGCTCTATACCCTCATGTTTTTTTGGACATCCGCGGGTGATATGACCCCACTCCCCACAACTGAAACACTGAGGTTGTTGCATGGGACTTCTCTCGGTACTCCGGGAGGGTCCTGGTTCTTCCGCTGATCGTCTGGGTGGGAAATGAGGAGGAGCTATAGGCATTTTACCCAAGGGCCGGGGTTGTTGATGTTTCACATCTACAGACCTGTGGTAGGTGCATGCCAGGTCAACGGCTGTCTCAGTGTCTATTTTAGGGTGCTGCCTTATCCAGTTTCGGGTGCTGGGCGGCAGGGAATCAAGGTACTGTTCTAAGATAATGACTTTGATAACGTCCTCACGGTCAGTCCCTATGGGTCCCAGCCACTTTAGTCCCAGGTCCTTCACCCGGTAATAATAGGTACGGGGGTCTTCGTTGGGTCCCCATTTAACCTTTCGGAATTTGGCCCTGTAATACTCAGTGTCATGTCCCACACGCTCTAAAATACTTTTCTTTCTCTCAGAATATGAGGTGGTGCCACCCGGATTGGCAGCCTGATAAGCGGATTGAAGAGTGCCCGTCAGGAGGGGAGCAATGTATTGGCCCCACCTAACCTCAGGCCATTGAGCTGAGGAGGCTACTCTTTCAAAGTTCGTGAAAAAAGAATCGGGATCTTCTCCCTCCTGATACTTCTGCAATACAGAACTTGGCACATTTGGATGTACCTTGCTGGCAGCGATTGTGTCGGTCAGTTTTTTTAAAGCAGTCTCATGGACCAGTTGATTACTGGCCATTATAGTGGCCTGACTTTTTAGAGCGGATTGCAGGGCCTCTCTGTCCTCCTTGGCCTCCCTTTGTTGCGCTTCCCACACTAATTGGAGGTGGCGCTGACCTTCTGCAAGTTGTTTGATCATGTCCTCCAGACAGGGTTTGGCTTCCATAGTAGTATTGCCTCTGTATGCCCGTAAGGAACCAATATCCCACTTCTGACACCACTGTGGGGGTGCGATCAGGGCTACGGAGAACACGGACGCCAATTTCAAAACCCTTGACAGGGGTTTTACGTGATTTATTTGAGTTATAGGAGAGGTGGAACAAATATTATAATGGTAGCTCTTCTTTTCTTTCCTTTGTTTCTCTTCTGCGTGGTCTTTTGGGCCGGTAAAGTCTTTAATGGTTTTCTTTACTTTCTCTCAGGTGGCGAGCTCTGGGTGTCCCCTTCTTGGTATCGCGGTTTCCTCGAAAGAACAAAGAGGACACAGCAGGTAAGTGGGACGGTATTTCCTTCTCTTAATTTTGGGGTTTAGTGCGGGGAGGGGAGGAGGTGTGCGGGGAATAGGAAGTGAACAATCAAGAAAACAATTAATACAGGTGGTGTTTTAGTGGGGAAGTTAGGAGTTTGTGAGGGTAGGCTGTTCTGAGCTCTATTTAGGTTAAAGGTCGAGTGGGTGGGTGCCCTGGTAGTTCCCCAGTCCCTGTCTTCCCCCCTTTTACTTCTCCCCCCCCTCTCTGCCTCCCCTTCTCCCTCCTTATTGTGACTTCCCTTGAAGAGGGCACGTACCTTGTATAGCCCCGACCCTCCTGGGCCGTGGCAGGCTGTCTCGTTTCCTCTCGGTCGTTCCGGCACGGCTGTCTCCTCCCGGTCGGGGTTTTTCCTCGTCTTCTTTTCTCGTCGCGATGTGGATCCGTGGCGTCTCTCCTGCTCCGTCTTCTGTTCGCCGCCTTCGATCGCGGCGTCTTCCATTTTTAGATGTTCGGCAACCCGGAAGTCCGGGGCCGATTGCCGTCTCCGCCCCCACGCGTCTCCTTGACGACGTGGGCGGAAGCTGGAGGAGGCGTCTGGTGAACGCCATCGTCGTGAAACGGTAGGCGAGGCGAGCGACGCCCGCCTACACATACATGGTGTGGTATTCCCCCAAACCTTTTGCGTTCATCCCTTTTGTTTTTCTGAATTCGTTTTTGTTGGCTTTAGGATTCTGTGCATCTTACCACTGCTAACCAGTTACAAAGTGCTTGTGCTCTCTGCCCTTCAAACACTATAAAATTGTCTTACAGCTAATTGGCACATATAATTTACTTGTAAGTCCCTAGTATATGGTGGGCCTGTAAATTGCTATTAGTGGGCCTGCAGCACTCATTGGGTCACCCGCTAAGGCAAAACTTTAGAACGTGTCTCAGGCCTGCCACTCCACCCTGTAGGGCAGTTTTAAACTACTATTTCGACCAGGCAAAAAAACTTTTTGCAAGCCACAAACCTTCCTTTTTAAAGCTTACAAGTAACCCACAAGGTAGGCCCTGAGGCCCATATTTATACTTTTTGACGCAAAACTGCGCTAACGCAGTTTTGCGTCAAAAAAATTAGCGCCGGCTAACGCCATTCTGAAGCGCCATGCGGGCGCCGTATTTATTGAATGACGTTAGCCGGCGTTAGCCGCCGGCGCCGTCTGGTGTGCGTTAAAAAAAACGACGTACACCAGGCAGCGCCGGCGTAGGGGAAAATGGAGCTTGGGCGTCAAGAAATGGGGCAAGTCAGGTTGAGGCAATTTTTTCGCCTCAACCCGATTTGCGCCATTTTTTACGACTCCCAACCCCCATAGAAATGACTCCTGTCTTAGCAAAGACAGGAGTCATGCCCCCTTGCCCAATGGCCATGCCCAGGGGACTTTTGTCCCCTGGGCATGGTCATTGGGCATAGTGGCATGTAGGGGGGCACAAATCAGGCCCCCCTATGCCACAAAAAAAAAAAAATATATACTTACCTGAACTTACCTTAATGTCCCTGGGATGGGTCCCTCCAGCCTTGGGTGTCCTCCTGGGGTGGGCAAGGGTGACAGGGGGTGTCCCTGGGGGCATGGGGGGGCACCTCTGGGCTCCTTCAGAGCCCACAGGTCCCTTAACGCCTGTCTTTTGCAGGCGCTAAAAAACGGCGCAAAAGCGGCCGTACGTCATTTTTTTTGACCCGCCCACTCCCGGGCGTGATTTTTGCCTGGGAGTATAAATCCGACGCACATGCCTCGGAGTCGATTTTTTAGACGGGAACGCCTACCTTGCATATAATTAACGCAAAGTAGGTGTCCACGCTAAAAAATGACGCTAACTCCATGGACATTGGCGCTAGACGCGTCTAACGCCAAAGTATAAATATGGAGTTAGTTTTGCGTCGAAATTGCGTAAAAAAAAACGACGCAATTCCGGCGCAAACGGAGTATAAATATGCCCCTAAGTGCTCAAAAGCATACACCAGGAAAGGATAGACAGAAACCCTCAATCCAGATTTGAGATAAACAGCACAGAAATCGTGCTGGTCATAGCCGCGAATGACATCAGAACCCTCCTCGACCAGGGAGAAACAGCAGCACTCATCCTACGAGACCTCTCTGTGGCTTTCAACATGATCTCCCACCACACTGTCCTCAAGAGACTCCACGACACCGTCACAATGCCCTCAAATTAATCGCCTCCTTTCTCTCAGGCCGCATGCAAAGCATCCGCCTCCCACTCGTCACCTTGGCACCCAAAACCATCACCTGCGGTATACCCCAAGGATCCACCATCGGCCCCACCCTCTTCAACATCTATATGACCCCCTTGACAACCCCATCAGATCTCACGGCATCACTGTACTCTCCTATGTAGATGATACCCAACTGATTTTCTCCCACACCAAGGACCTCCAGAATGCCAAAACTAACTTCCACAACACCATGAAGGACGTAGACAGGTGGATAATAGACAGCTGCCTCAAGCTCAACACTGAAAAGACAGAAGTCCTGATCTTTGGAAAAAAACTCCAAAATATGACACCTCAGCCAGTAGCCTGCTGAACTCGGACCCCCTTCCAACCTGTCAGACCGCGCCGGTAGTCTCGGCATCATGATCAACAGCCAACTCTCGATGAAACACTATCAACTCAGTGGTCTCCTCCTACTCCTGCATACTCCGGATGTTCTGCAGAACCTTCAAATGGATCCCCATCTGCAAAGGAAAAACAGTCACTCATGCCTTATCACCAGCCGCCTCCACTACAGCAACACTCTCTACTCTGATCTCCATGCCCAGGAACTGAAGAGAATGCAGTCCATACAAAACGCAGCAGGCAGTCTCATCCTGGAACTCATCTCACCCCACCTCACAGCCCTTTACTGGCTCCCTGTCCAGAAGAGGTGCCCGTTCAAGATCCTCACGCTGGCCTTCAAGGCAAGACATACATCAATCACTGAAAATCCACACTTCTGCAAGACACCTCCTCTTCACCTCCCTCAACCTTGCACACGTCCTCCGCACCCACCACTCCCACAGCGGCTGTCAGTCCTTCACCTACGTTGCCGCCAAATCCTGGAACAGCCTTCCCCCTGACAGTGGTTAGGAAACAATTCAAGACATGGCTCTTCGACGGAGACAAGGACCCCAGTGCCCAGAGACCCCCAAGAGTGATAGTGCTGCGCTTTAGAAAACATTGTTTTACTGATTCATTGATGAAAAGAACATCACAAACAAAACATTACTGTGCATATCTTACAGCCCCTGAAACAGTATCTGCACTCTTGTCAGAAGAAACACAGCATACATCAATCCCAGAGCACGAAAATGCAGCATGTAACAAGAAAATCACATCTGTTGCCATAAAAGTATAGGACTCAGCACTCCGGGGCTCCTATTATGGTTTATACAGTAGTTTAGATGCCCAATGTGGGGTACAGGAACACCTGCACCATTAAAACACAGTATACAGTAAACCAAAGAAATAGAATTAGTCGGATCGGGACCTCTGTCAATGATCGTCACCCCATCCTGATATCGAATTCCACTTGTTGGGCCCCCAAGGTATGAGCAACATGAAGGGAGGGCCCAAACACTGGAGATAGAAGGGGGAGACCTTGCTGGGTCTCCCCCATGTGTCGCCAGAACCAAAAGCAGCTATCCACAAGTGCACGGTGTAGCTGCTTCTCCACAATGCTTCCAGAGCTGTTCCTTTCTCTGACCGGGGGTGTGGGGAGCGCCCCTCTGGGGCACCTCTGCGGGAAGGCAGCGTGGCAGCAACTCCTAGTGCTGGTGTGAACTCTCCTCTGAGTGGCCACTGGCAGTGCTGGCGATAATCCCACCCCTCCCAGGGACACAGGCTGAACAACCAATGTGGCTGTTTTGTGAGCCCTCCCGTCTCTAAGCAGGGGCATGCCGACCCACAATACACACTCCGAGCCGGTCTTTCCCGCGGTTGTGATTGTGGCAGGGGAGATGGCTTCAGTAACGCTGTAGCGCACTCGGAAGCTGTGTCACGTGACACGAGCTGACTGCTTTGCACAGCAGGGGCACCCTGGCCACTTGGCGGTGATTCATTTCAGACTTTCTTCAGGACAACAGCGCTTCAGGGCTTGTTTTGCAGGGGAATCCAAAATGGGCAGGTTGAAGAGCCCATAAATGTTGATCAGGAGCCCAGAACAGCAGACGCTCACCCTGCGCTTGCCCCGTCAACTAAACCTATATACACGATTCCTCCTAAGCAGGAGAACACTCCCCACACTGAAAGTGTCCTCTTTCAGCAACACAGGGAGGGGCACACCACCCAGTCCCTGGATAGGAACTGGGGAGCACCAGAGTAGGGAACAAGCAGCAGGCCAGCACGCCAGCACAACAGAGTCCATGAAGCAAAGTGGCACTCCTTCTTGTGACCTAATACGCCACAGGTCAGCACAATAGCAGGACGGTACTCATGGCTGTTCCTCGTAGCATATGGGTACAACCTCATGCAGTGTCTACAAGACACAGAGCCACACCCCCTGTGCTTATACTCAAAATGTATTTGATCTAGAGGCAATTCAAAGGCATTTTAGAAGTGCACAGCTCCATCTTTCAACCCCATGGGGTTCCATAGTACATGGGACTTATAGGTACATTAAATGTGCCAAATAGGTGTAAACCAATCATATCAAGTTTAAAGGAGAGAGCACATGAACCTTCACACTGCTCAGCAGTGATAAAGTTCCCAGAGTTCTAAAGCCAACCAAAGCGGGTCAGAAAACAGCAAGGGGAAGACAAAATGTTTGGTGATAACCCTGAAAAAAGGGCCAGGTCCAATACTGGAGCAGAAAAGATTGTGTGTCTGGACCCTAGGACACAAACAAGGATTGTACTTACAGACACGAGACACGGCCTTGTGGGTCCAGCAGGAGACACAGTGGCAATTCCTAAGAAAATACAAATGTCAGTCACAGTTAAGGGACTTATGGCTATGTGTAACACAAGACAAAAAGGATTGTGTAGGAATTGGATCCTGGAAAACAGGAGCCAACCCCTGTACGAAGGAATATACTTACATACAGGTGAAGACAAAATAGCACCTGTATCAGATAGAAGAGTCGAAGAGGAGAAGAAGAGAATGCAGAGCAAGCACTAGAAAGGAACCTAGGAGTTGTGGGAAATAGTAAGGAGCATGGCATACGAGGAAAAACTGGAGAACAAATGGGGTGGCGAAGCAGAAGGTTTTTAGGAACTGTAACAAGCAAGAAAATGGAACGTCAAAGGAACTATAGACTGTAAGAGAAACACTGAGAAATGGAGCATACATAAGGGGCAAAGTCTAGGAAACTGGGAAGAAAATGTAAGAGCTATGACAAGTGAAGGAAATTAAGAGCAGGAACAAACTAGGAACAATTACAAAGGGAGCAGCTTAGGACTGCACCTGGCTGTAAAAAACAGGCAGACAAGATTGTAAAGCAAAAGCAATGCAGCGGTGAGACAAATTTGCAGCAAGCTGTTCAAGAACGGGACAAATGCTTCAGCTGAAGCAAAGTAGGAACTGCCCTGAAGAAAAGGTCAGGAAAATAGTAGAACGACTTCAAGCCACAAACAAGGAGCTTCAGCGAATGGCAGCTTATAAGCAGTTCCAGGCAGCAGCAAGTCCAGGGCGGAGACACATGTCTGGCCTTCACAAGACCAATCACCGGTGTGTGCAATTCTAGTCTCTCAAAGTCCTGAAAGAGAGAATTCAGTGTTGAGGAACTGCAATACCACTACCAATGACAGCAATGCAATTGGATGCTGGGTCTGAGTGAATATTTGAAGTTCATTGTGGAAACTGAAGTCCATAGACACAAATGTAGGATATCGGATGTGGCCAGAATTGAAATGGGAAGCAGGCAGAAGTCATGCAGGGACTTTGGATGAATTTTAGTAGTGATTTCCAGACTGCAGGTGGCCCATGTACAATGCCTCCAAAAGATGGAACGCTGGAATCATAACACACGGTCTATCACAACCAGATGCCTGTGGAAGGCGCTTTGTTCTGTTTGGCACTAGATTTTTAAAACTTTAAAACTTCATAACTCTGATTGGATTTAATTTGTTTTGGTGTCATATTATTTGTTAAAATATACTCCATCTTTCTAAATGTGTTTGGGATTTTTCTTGTGTTGTGTTTTCACTTCATTGTTGTTTGTATGCTGCATAAATACTTTACACATTGCCTCCAAATTAACCCTGACTGTTTTGTGGTTCACCCTGATGGGGATTGTGTTATTATTTGACTGGGGCTTTCAACTAATTTCTTACACAATGCTTATAGATATTTGGACAAAGTAGTGGCATGGCATCCTCAGAGCATGTGAGAATATGTATAATAAGGAGGCGGGCTGGAAGGATCACTGCCCTCTGAAACACCCATATTAATTCACCCAAAAGTATGTTTGTGCTAATACCCAGGTAAAATTATGGATGCTCTTTGGGCCATATTGATAGTCAGACAGAGGTATATTTTTGATAATACCCAGATATATTCCCTTATTTGGATTTTCTGATTATGTTCACTCAATATTCAGCAAATTGGGCTGACAGTCACTGAGTTGTACAACCTTTCACCAAAGCCACTGAGAAAATAGGGCAGAGGGCAGACTCAGCACAGCCAGCATCATAGTTCATACCATTCTGCCTAGCAAAACTAGAAAGTTCACGAAGAATACAGTGGACACCCAGAACATTCATGCTGGATGACATTATCCATAGGGCACCATTTTGTTTATGTTATATAGATAAAGACTGTATTGCTATTTTAGGTCATACCTTGGCTATAGGATGGGTCGGGACTTTATTGTGTTGTATTTGTAATATTTTTTGTTACACTTTTCTGACTACAGATAAAACCAGATTTGTCTGAAGAAGCATCCAGGAGACAAGAGAGCCATGCACAACTGCACCTATCACATATAAGCAAATTACAAAAACATGGAGGAATTATTTTTTTTGTTTAATGGGCCTCAGTTTAGCCACTTTCTTTTCTATTTTTAGTATCATTTCACCTCAAGCCCCACTTTAAAGGGTACTCTGTTTTTCAATAGGTCTTGTCAATGTAGGTGACAGCCGGGAACGTGGAAAGTCACTGCACCCGATGAAACAAAACCAATGCACCATTGTGTTAGGTGGTAAACTTTGAAGAGCAATTATCTGCCTCTATTGGATATGCAGATGCCTATTATACCCGGGTATGTGTACGCAAATACATTCACACATATATCCTCATGTATGTTCACTTTTATAGAATAACTACACTAACATGACCTGCCTACACATCGTGCAGGTACTCAGTGTTTCAGAGCTACACCGATGCCCAGTATTTCATGGCAGACATTGAATTATACATGCACATGCAGTCCCACAAGTGCATGCATGGTCTCATTATAAAGTCATATTTTTATATTTAATTATTGTTATAGCTTTTGTCACAAAAGTCTTCCAGAAAATGAATGTTCATCTAGTACTATCCCAACATAAATATAAAGAAAAAAACTCATATAAAAATTCAAATATTATATGATGGAAAGGTACGAGGAACACAATGGAAGAAACTTCCAGTTATAGTGGGTTGCATGCACAAAATGCCAGACCGGTGGAGAGAATCAAACGGCAGTCAATAAAACTGACGGCAGCGGCTGCTTGAGTGGGATCTCAGTCCTGAGCCAGGCAGAGCCTTTCTGGGGAGGAGGAGGATGGGAGCTGTGTGGAATGCAAAACCTTGCAGGCTGGGAGGCGGGGAGACGGGCCTGCTGGGATTTAGCTGCTAGACTCAAATGCTTCCAGGAGATGATGCTTACATGGGGAAGAAAATGTCCAGCAGTGCTTTGAGAAATGTAAAGTAAACATTTATAGGCTGCCTGCAGTTACCCCGTGATAATGGTTTATAGTTCCTGGGAGGCAACTTTGCATTACCTTTAGAAGATTCCTGCCTCAGCATTTCATTTACCAACGCTCCATGCAACCACATGCCTCAGAGACAGCACTGGGCAACCAGCCTAAATGAGCAGCAGTACACCCCCTTCATAGCAACTCCATTTGAAGAACAACAGCTGGTCTTTTCCAGCTTGGGAGGGAAATGCTGCAATAAAATTCAAGCAGTTACAGCCTGAAGCACCCACTTTGTAACAGGAGCAACAAAGAAATGATAAAGTAGTCCCTCAAAGCAAGAGATAAAGGGCCAAAGTGGAAATATACAGTAGTTAGTCCTTGCTCCATGGGAGGAATGAAAGGGAAAAAGGAGGGACAAAGAGGCAGGACTGATCACTAGCAAGCAAGGACTTTAAAGGATTTTGACATAGTCAAATAAAAAGCAATGTCAAGCAATGGGTGGAGTTCAACCCCAAAAAGCATATACAACAGGGCGCTAAGAGACAGCGCAAGCACTGCCTAGGCTCGACCTAAAAACTATTTGATTATTTCAGATCTTACACTAATGCTTTCAAGAGGGTAAATCTGCCTGGTACCTGGGTTACGACAGTGCTTAATTTATAAAATAAGAAAATAAAATAGGTGCCAGGGCCCAAGCTATTCCACATGGGTCCAGTGCGGCTGGCTCAACCCACTTCACTTACAAATGCAGGCTTCTCATTTTTTAAGATATATTAAATTGTTTCATACTCCATTAATGACCTTTGGTTAAAAGCACATGCAGAGCGCCAACATGTGGTGTATTCTCATAAATGTGTGCCATTTTTAAAAATAAGTGCCAGTGCTGAGCATGAGCAAACACTGACACAAATTAAGCACTTGGGTTGCCCAACATTTGTTCTACTTCAGATCATTACAAACATCCAGTATTTACTACTAATAATTACTTTCAGTAATTACTAGAAAATGAGGGGTAATATAATGAGGTCTCCCGGTAACACTACATTCTATTAGTGATTTTTAGTCTCTCTGTCTTATAAAAAAGAAGGGCTTAACTGAGTCTGTTCTTTTGGAGTCCAGGGAACTCTCAGTAACTCTCCAATTACAAATCTGAGTGACTTGTAATACATATATGCTGAATGACTTTAAATTTCAATTATTTGTCTGTAGTAACATTATGAATATAATCATATAATACTTTGTTACTGAACTTCCAGGTGAAGCCATTTGTGGGGCTCAGTGGAATAATGCATCCATTTTGATGATTCGTGTTTAATCCATGGTCACAGGTTCAAATACCAGAGGGTCTTCTTACCTTTCCTTCTTAGGTCACTCAAATGTGTACTCTCGAATAGGTTAACAATGAATATACATTTCTTTTAGGGTTAAACGTGAGTCTTCTGGCAGAGCTTGGATTGTCTTCCTGGTTTTGAAGAGAATACATCTTTTTTCTCCAGAGGCAGTGCTAGACACCAATTAGGAACAGAAATTCTAGCAATGCTCCAAAAAATAATACAGCAAAAAAGAGAGAAAAAGTGGAAACCAGAATAAATCTTCTAACTGACCAGGCCAAGCAACAGTCTGAAGAGCTCAGGAATAGGAACAGATAATGGAAAGAGTGATGAGAATCCACAGACTCCCGTGAGAAAGCAATAATTCAGGAAGAATTCTGAGGCAACTGGACTAACTACAGAGCTCCTTTTGTAGTGAAGAACAGGATATGACATCATTCCGAAACGGTTTGGCTATCTTGATTTGGGAAGATATGTAAAAAAGACAATCTATTATAAAAATGTATATATGTACATGTGGTAACAATCATATCACTAAACAAATGTGGCTTCCTAATACTTTTTCAGGGAAAGCGTTGGCCACTGTTTTCCTGTGTGCTGCCTTTTCCAAAGCTAACAGGTAGAGAGGCTCAACCCATAATTCATAGCATGGAAACCTGACGTGCAAAAGAGACAAAATGGCATTCAGTGAGGAAGCTGCATTCTCTCTGCAAGGGAGGTGTTATGCACTCTGTGTTGCAGAGGAAAGCCGCAGCGGCAACGCTTCCTGCAGCAAAATGAAAGTAAGGAAAACATCCTTGCAGTCATTATTTTCAAGAGCAGTGGCAGTTCCTCCGTGGGAGCAGAGGAGCACCCCCCCCCCCACATTGCTGTGCAGAAAGCATCACAAATAAAATGGTAATAACATGATTTAATTACCATTTTATTTTTGACGCTTTCTGCCAGCAAACGGAGTGCGAGGGCAGGGTGGGGCCAGTGTGCCACTGCTGCCAATGATTGGCAGCAATGAGGAGTGGCCACTTCAGGTTGAAGTGTGCATGTTGGTTTGGCAGCTACCTTGCTACAGCCAAACCGACATGCGCAACTCAAACCTCTCCAACCGGAGAGCAGACACAGGCATACAGTGCCTTTTGGAGTGTGGAGCTGGCCCACTCCAGCCAATCAAGACACTTTTTGTCATGCTGCTTAACAGCATGAAAAAAGTACCTTGATTGGATGAGGGAGTGAGGAAGTTGACTGTGGGCTTCGCACTCGGAGGTTGTGCTGCAGAACACCGAGTAAAGTAAGTTTTTTTTAAATATATATATATATATATATATATATATATATATATATATGTGTGTATATATATATATATATATATATATATATATCAGTGTGTATGTTTTGTGTGTATGTTATGTGTATAGCTTTTTGTGTGTGCGTTTTGCGCCCCTCCAATTTAATTTGCTACCAAACGCTGCTGTACAAGAATCCACTATGTTGGTGAATGTTACTCCCCAGATATGCCTGTTGTTAAAATTAAAATTTTCATATGTTTCTTTTCTAACTGGAAAGCAGAAAGAACACCATTTGTTTTATTTTCTTTCCCACATGAAAGTGTGTTGCACTTGATTAGCACTTTACATTTGTGTAACAGAGTACTCAGGCTTGTCTAATTCAAGAGAAGAATAACCAGTAAGATTCTTCAAACAAGCTTGTGGCAAGAATCATATTATCTTCTTCTGGACTTCAATGTGTTTATGAACCTGCTACGCACATTCTTCTCAGGACCTCTGATGCTCTGAAAGTACCAGAGGTTGATGTGGCGGGATCTAAGGGGCAAGACATGCCCATACATTTTAATTTGACAAAAACAGTTCCCCTACTTTACGTTAAAAGGCAGCCATCCTTGGATGGTTAATTCTGGCATTTCAGATGTCCCATCTGAAGTTGAAGTGTAGAGAGTCTCCTGTGCACTGACGCCAAGGGAGGGACAGACATCTGAACAAAAAACAAGTCTTGCCAGGGTGCGTGGTACCTGAAAGAAATGCAAATGTGAGCATTTGGTCAATCCATAAAGGCTGCTTGGAAGCCAGTATTGACTTTAATTGATGAGGTCACTTAAAGAAGATTATTTTTGAGAGAGATATGTAAGGTGATCTGATGAACAGTGGATTGTGAGCTTTTGATGGACAGTTACATGTTTGCACTAGGTACAGTCTGCACACTGCTCATATCTATATTTTTAAGCACTTTTTTTTATCTTACACCTAAATCTTCTGATGCACTTTGTAGCAGCATACTTTATAATGTGTGTAATGCAAGTTTAATCAAGTGATGTATACCTTCACAGTGCCAGGACAGTGACAGTGCCAGGACCTCGTAACACTAAAAACACAGAAATTACTATTCCCCTTTGCAACAACCAGAAGTAAATTCGGTGGCTCTCTGGTTACACCCACAGATACCTGCAGTGATCACATTTACCAATATAGGTTTCACAATGTGACATAGTGCATCTCTCACTCATTAGTTTTACTTAGTTTTACTTGCATTTCTTTTTGTTGTTAGACCTGTCAGCCTTTGGGTGGTCTTCCCACAAACTTCTTGCTTTCCTCTTCGTGTTTTTGCTGAATTTTGTTTTGTTGATTTTAGGACTCTGCACACTTTACCACTGCTAACCAGTGCTAACGTGTCTGTGTTCTCACCTTTAAACATGGTGAAACTGGCTTACACCTAAATTGAATATTTATTTACTTGTAGGTCCCTAATAAAGTGGTGCTTCATATACCCAGGGCCTTCAAATTAAATGCTACTAGTGGACTTAAAGCAGTCCTTGTGCCATCCGCTTAAGTAGCCCTTTACACATGTCTCATGTTATTGCACCTGTGTGTGCAGTTATGAACCACCATTTGGGCCTGGCAAAATAAACCTTTTGTCAGGCCTTAACCTTTTATTTTAATGCATAATAATCATCCCTAAGCAGGCCCTAAATAGTCGACAGGGCAGTGTATTTAAAAAGTTGGCATGTATTTTTAACTTTTACATGTCTTGGTAGTGGAAAACTCTTAAATGCGTTATTCACTATTGCAAGTTCTTGTTCTCCCATAAGATAACAATGGGTTACCTATTACATTTAATAACTTATAACTTTCAATTGGGAGCAGGTGGGAAAGTTGAGTTTGGTCTCTAAGGAACTGTAATATAAACCCCTTTATAATGATAATGATTTTAAGTCACAATTCTGAAAATGCTACTTTTAGAAAGTTAGCATTTTCTTGTCCTAACCATTTGGTGTATGCAACCAGTATCCTGTATCTCATGACTAGGTGTAGTGGGCAGTTGATCTTTGTGTAATACTCCAAGACAATGAAACATAGAGGGCATAGGTGCTGGCAAAATGGGCCATCTCTGACTTGATAGGGGGGCAATGCTGTCATCAACCACACTTGCACACCACAAAGACTCTTCTTCAGCTCACTCAGACAAGCTGGAGCCAGGGCAGGGAGGCAGGAAATTCTGTAAGGGAAGGACTCTAGAAGCGTCTTCTACTTCAAAGTGGGCACCAGGTATAAATAGGACCAAGATACTTCAGTACAGCTCTGGGCCTGTGGAAGACTCAGAAACACTGCTGTGATGCTGAGCTGCAAGAAGGTCTGCTACTCTGCTGCCCTGCTATTCTGCTGCCCTGCTGCCTGAGTACACAGTACTGGACCTGCATCTTGAACCCAGGACCACCAGAGAACTTCAAGGGCTACTTGACTGGCATCCTCCACAAAGCCTCAGGTACAGAAAAGGTTCCCACCACCTCAAAATCAGCACCTATAGCCTGTCTGCTGTGAGGCTTGTCCCCCAAGTGATGCCACCCCAGTCTTAGACCCTTGGAAGTGGGTCTGAAAGTGCTGTGCTAGCCCAGCAGAACCGGCCCTGAGTGACGCATCGCGTCGCGGACTTGCATATGAACTGCCTCTATGCAGTGCATCCCTAACACAGCTCATCAGAACCTCCTCTGCGTGATGCATCCTTGATGCAGGACCTTGCATTGCAGCCCCTCGGAACATCCACTGCACAACACATCCTCTATTCAGTCCCTCGCAGTGCTTTGCAACCAGGATTTATAGTTCTTTGTCAGCAGACCTAACTTGGTCCTGTGGCTGGTCCACGCTCCATCATGGTGGGCCTGAACTTGTGACTTTGTCCTGGTCCAGTGCTAGCAGATAACCACAGTTTGTGCTTTGTGATTTTAAGCATTATTTCTATTTAAATCTTTACAGTTGCATAGCGCTGGTTCTTCTAATTGGATTCTTGCCATTTTGGTGTCAAATAATGTCTTACATTTTGCTCTATTTCTCTAAATTAATTTGGGATTTTTCTTGTGATGAGTTTTAACTTAATTACTACTTGAAGCGCTGCATAAATACTTTACACCTTGCCACTAAGTTAAGCCTGACTGCTTTTGTGCCACACGACCAGAGGGCTGAGCACAGGTTAATTTGGTGTTTGCTTGTGCTTTATTCTGACAAGAATTGTGGTTACTGCTTGAGTACGGTACTCCCTGCCCCTCTCCCCCAATTTCCTACAGGTGTGTGTTATTTTATATGCAGTTACTTGAAGTTGAAAAACTAACAAAATAGTAACAGAATATTTTATTCGTTTTAGCCACACGTTTGATCCCACCCCGACATTCACAGACCCCGCCCCCATTGGACTCGGGACCACAGTTCTCATACTTTTTTTAATGCACTTCAATGCTAGAAAGTATCAATGTTACAGATAAAATACCTTAGTGCAGCATAACATGTAACTTAGTTCATATCATCAATACATTCGACCGGATATGATGCAAAAATACAGTGATTTGTTTATCTGTGGTGTGAGTACCAAATGCAAAAGGAAGCATTTAACATATAGCAATGTAAAACAGGAGTGCTTTTACCCTAGCGGCCATTACACAAAGTGCACCTACGATTAGTGATTCGTTTTGATAATTCTAAAAATGTTTCTTTCCATCACACTTCAGTTTCAAGAAGTAATATGCCTTTGCAGCGCTTACAACTCCCTTCACATTCAGTTGTCCACACGTCAGACTGTCATTTGGCTGAAGTTTGAAAACAGCACATTGTGCCCTAAGGCCACTAACTTACAACAGAGGTGCAGCATGGGCAGGGGAATGCAAGCATCACTGAGTGTGGGTGCAATTAAGGCATATTACAGGTAGCATGGTCATTAGCATGCCACTTTGTCTCTTATACAAAGCCAACCCGATTGCCATCGACAATGGCATTAAGTATGTGTGCCATGCAAGTTTACCCCCTCAAAGCCCTGGTTCACAAAATTCAAGCATCTTTACCCCTGGGATCTGCATCCCCCTACACTGAGCACTTTCATATACACATCCCATGTGCGCACTGTCAACACCAGCTCTAAGGGATAGCTATAAAGTGACAAGTTCTATTTCTATTAGGATCTCAGTTGTATATTTTTTGTAAAGTCCTGAGATGGTCCCCTGCAGGAAGGAGCTAAAGATCACTGTAAACCGAAATGATGAATTGGCACATCCTTCCGGCCAGCTACACTACATAACGTACACAACACGCCTTCTCACGTGAGACCTCATCACTGGCAATCACATCCTGACTTTATCTTTCATGGTCGAAGTTTTAAAGAGTTAGCGCATCCTGTCGGTGACTCACTCTTGGAACTGATATTTTTGGCAGTAAATTTGTACCATCCATATCGGTGCAATGAAGATGGGAGCAGAAGGCAGATCAGGATCTGGGACTAGAAGGTAAACGGGGCCAGAGCATTAGGAACAGAAGGAAGACAGAAAAAGTGCTCCAAGAGCAACAGGGAGACTGAAGCGGAGCATTGTTGGAGGGGGAGAAACATCTGCGACTGACAGAAGCATGGAGCATTGAGGACATTGATTGATGACATATTTTAGTTGTGGAGAGAGGGGAATACCACTGTATGTTGGTGGTGGCTGTTATATGGCATTGAAGTGATGGAGAAAAGATTTACCATTGCTGGGGAGAGGGATATAGCGCTGTGAGTAAGCAACAGCTGTGATATACATCAGGATGCAGGGAGAGTGACATAGCGCTGTGAGTAAGAACTCGAGGTGATATACTATCAGGATGTAGAGCGGGACACATAGCGCTGTAAGTAAGGACTGGAGGTGATATAGCATCAGGATCGAGAGTGAGAGACATAGCACTGTGAGTAAGTACTGGAGGTGAAATAGCATCAGGATGCAGAGTGAGAGACACAGCGCTGTAAGGACTGGAGGTGATATAGCATCACGATGTAGAGTAAGAGACATAGCGCTGTGAGTAAGGGCTGGAGGTGATATAGCATCAGGGTGCAGAGTGAGAGACATAGCGCTGTGAGTAAGGACTGGAGGTGATATAGCTTCAGGGTGCAGAGTGAGAGACATAGCGCTGTGAGTAACGACTGGAGATGATATATGCTGTGAGTAAGGACTGGAGGTGATATAGCATCAGGGTGCAGAGTGACAGACATAGCGCTGTGAGTAATGGATGGAGGGGATATGGCATCAGGGTGCAGAGTGAGAGACATAGCGCTGTGAGTAAGGGATGGAGGGGATATACCATCAGGGTGCAGAGTGAGAGACATAGCGCTGTGAGTAAGGACTGGAGACGATATAGCATCGGGATGCAGAGTGAGAGACAGCGCTGTGAGTAAGGAATGGAGGTGAAATAGCATCAGGATGCAGAGTGAGAGACACAGCGCTGTAAGGACTGGAGGTGATATAGCATCACGATGTAGAGTAAGAGACATAGCGCTGTGAGTAAGGGCTGGAGGTGATATAGCATCAGGGTGCAGAGTGAGAGACATAGCGCTGTGAGTAAGGGATGGAGGGAATATACCATCAGGGTGCAGAGTGAGAGACATAGCGCTGTGAGTAAGGACTGGAGACGATATAGCATCAGGATGCAGAGTGAGAGACAGCGCTGTGAGTAAGGACTGGAGACGATATAGCATCAGGATGCAGAGTGAGAGACAGCGCTGTGAGTAAGGAATGGAGGGGATATAGCATCAGGATGCAAAATAAGGGACTTAGGGCCATATGTACGAAAGCTTTTTCCCATAGACACAGAATGGTTAAAATCCTTTGATACATCTGGCCCTTAGCGCTGAGCAAGATGGTTATGATGCAGCATCAGGATGTATATTGAAGGACTTAGCACTGTTAGTAAGCCATGGAGGTGATATAGCATCAGAATGCTGAGTGAGGGACGTAGCTGTGTGAGTAAGCAATGCCTGTGCTATAGCTTCAGGATGCAAAGTGGGGGCATATCACTGTGAGTAAGCGTTGGCTGAGATATAGTGCATTGTATAGGGTGAGGGACCTAGAGCTTTGAGTAAGCAATGGATTTGATGTAACATCAGGAAGTAGAATGAGGGACATAGCGCTTTGGGTAAACGATGGCTATGATATAACATAAGAATGCAGAGTGAGGGGCATAGCTCTTTGAGTGATCAATACTTGTGATACAGCATCAAGATGCAGAGTGAAGGACAGAGCCCTTTGATTGAGTGATGGAATGTGATGTAGCATCAGGACACAGAACGAGGGATATAGCCTTGAGGATGAATAGAGGAAGTGACAATAGCATAGAGAACTGAGGATGAAGAGCTGCTCTATTAAAGGGGAGGTAGCTTTCAGGATAGGTAGGAGCAGTCTTAAGGGTGGAGGAGGACAAAGATCTGTTTCTGGCTTGGAGAGATACTCAGCATTGACTGCGGGCGGCCCTGCCATTCCACAAAGGATGGAGTACGGAGAGGTGTGCCATTGAAAGAGGGAGGTTCATTGCGTGGTCGTTTTGAAGTTGTAATGACGTAACATCCGGAATGGAAGCGGAAGAGAACTAGCACAGATGGAGGGAGGGACTTAGCACTAAGGGAAGGTAGAGGTTGGGATGTAGCATTGATTGTGGAGGGAGAACAGAGCTAACGCTGGCAGAGACAGGGTCAAAGATCTGAGAAAAGAAGAAGCCATGATACACCATCAGTGAGGAGGAGGGATAGATTTACCGTTAGTGGAGGGCGGGACATAGCAATGAGGATAGATCAAAGCCGTGGCATAAGATAGAGGGCAACAATTGAAGGCGAGAGGGACGTGCCATTGTGGAATGGGTCAATGGATACAGCATCAGGTAAGAAGCATCAGGTGGAGGGAAGAAAACAAGACCAAGTGCTGGAAGGAACCTGGGGCACAGAATACGGAACAAGGGGGAAGAAAGGCTAGAGCATCATGAGGGAGCAGGTGGGAAAGGGATGAGCAGGGACCAGAAGAGATACGATACCAAACGATAAAGAAACAGGGGCATAACACATTGGGCTTTGTTACGAGTGTGGCGGTCTTATGACCGCCACACTCGCATTGGCAGTCTAGACCGCTGCCTATGCGGTGGTCCGACCGCCACATAATAACCCTGGCGATCTGACCCTCAGGGAACAACCAACTTCGCCAGGATCTTGGAAACTGGCGTTCTGGTGGCGACGAGGATCCTAATCCGCCAGGGCAGCACTGTATGCAGCACTGCCCTGTGGATTACGACTTCGTTCTCCACCAGCCTTTTCATGGCAATAGCACGGCCATGAAAAGGCTGGCAGAGAGCAGGTGCAGGAGGCCACAGGGAGGCCCCTGCACTGCCTATGCACTTTGGACAGACAGGCCCCACCTGCCCAGCACCATCGAAATGTTCAGTGTCTGCTCCGCAGACAGTGAACATTGAGAGAGTGCTGGTGCACCCTGCTGTTTACAGCATTGCTGCCTGCTCGATTACAAGCCAGAGACAATGTTGTATCCTGTTTCTGGCTACTCAGGTTTCTGCCCGCTGTCCTAATGGGAAACTCGTAATGACTCTGGCGGGAAGGTTGCCACATAAACAGCGACCACCCTGTCGGGAGTTTGGCGGGAGGGCTTTTCCGTCTGCCAAACTTGAAATGAGGCCCAAAATCTCATTCCCATTTTATCTTTTGGGCTTCATTTTTGTCCTACGTATGCATGGCATAGATCAGTTCTTGCAGGTGGGGACAGTACATAGCAACTACATCGTCCATTCATTTTTGTATTTTTGTATTTCTGCCATTCACAACTGGATTCAACATAACTTTTCAAACTGAATAAATATAGGGGTGGTTATCATTAGAGGTCACTGGAGGTCTGGCGTTTCACAATGCTCCAATGCCTACATGTCAGAACCTTGGAATTAAGAGTGGAGGTACTGCTTACATCCTGCTTTATTGGCTTTTTAAGTCGTTTTTATTAGGTATTAACAATACAGTTACAATTAGCAACATTGAAGCACAAGAAATGCATGCAAAAGTAGATGAGTAATGGTTGACTTAACTGTATAAGGCGGGGTCTGGGTAAGCAACTGTGATAGGAGATAGGGGAAAGGGTAAGGAGTAAGGTTAGGAGAGTATGGTGGGTACTGTTTGATAAACTCTGACGACTTGGATCACATAATCAAAAGCTAGTGGCGAGGAGGAAGAGGTGCGTAGGTGGCAGTGAGAGCAGGTAAGGATGGATAGTCATTGTGAAAGTTGTGGTGAGGGATGGCGTTATCACTGCCGGGGGTCGTAGTCATTTCCAGTATGTAGTAGGAACTTTGAAAGAAGGGAGGCCCAGTGAGAGGAGATGGGAGGCTTACAGAGGTGTCTGACTTCCTCATATTGAAGGCCATCTTCTTCGGCCATCCCCCCTTTTGCCCTCATACCAAGCAGCTGGAGGGGGGTCAACGGGGGGCACCAATGAAGTGTGAGTGTACCTTTGGCAAGGAGTAGTGCTAGGGAGACTAAACGGGTGCAGACCCCGTGCTCCTTGTGTCGTTTGAAGTTGCCAAGGAAGCACACCTCCCAGGTATCAATGTTAGAGAGGTCTATGACCTGCCACAGTATGGCATGTACCTTTGTCCAATAGTGTTGTAGTGCAGGACAGGTCCAAAGCATGTGCGCCAGATCTGCGCTGTGAGTTCAGCAATTTGGACAGCGTGCGTCTACTTGGGGGGAAAAGGAGATTTATTTGGGCTGGGGTAAGATATGTATGGTGAAGCATAAAGAGCTGAAGATTCTAGAAACGCGAGTTGCGTGACACCTGCTGAGGGAGCTTTAAGGATATAGACCACTCTTTGTCATGTAAGGCGCAACCAAACTTGTCCTTCCACTTATTTTGGAGCATATCCAAGGGGAGCATTGTGAGCTCACTGATAGCTTTATATGTCTAGGTAATGAGATGATGACCGGTGCCCATGGTAAGGAGAGTGTGCAATCCAGGGTGTGTTGCAGGTTTGGAGTTTGTGACATTCCAGACGGGGCAAAAGGTATGGGTAAGTCAACGGTGTAGGAGGAATTGTCCCAAAGGGAGGTCATAATCTGCCATGAGTTGATCAAATGAAAGGAGTTTACCATTGAAAAGGTCTCTGGTTGTACAGATGGAATGTTCTGTGCAGTAGTCTAGATCTCAATGTGTACGAAATCCCAGGAACATGGAAGGCCAACAAGGGGGATTGTGGGGGTGTAAGGCAATAGATTCAGTGGCATTCAGCTTATTTGTGCCATGCACATCCATGCAACAGTTACTTGAAGGGGTCGCAGGGATGAGAATGGAGGTCCTAGAAGCAAGAGGACACATTAATTATCAGAGGTTTCTGCCATATACCTTCCTGCCATCCAGTGTGAAAGCCATTGCAGCTGAGCTACAAGATAGTGTGCCTAGAAGAATGGGGCACTGAGTCCTTCCCGGTCAATGGGAAGCTGAAGTTTGCAGAGGGCAACATGGTGTCCTCCAACTCCCCAAATGAAAGTGCCCAGTAGAGTTTTGAGGTTTGTAAAAAAAGAATGTGTTGGGAATATTGGGAGGCTGGTAAAGAAGTAGAGCAAACAAGGTAATATGATCATTTTTGCCAGTGCTATTTTGCCAAAAATGGGTATGTGATTTAATGCCACTTAGAGGTTCCCATCAAAGATATTTGTGGGTGTGTGGTAAAGGTGGATTCCCAAATAATGGGTGACTACTTCTTGCTAGCGAAGAGGAATGTCACCTAGGCAGATAGATCAGATGGGCTGGTTGTTATGGAGTGGGTATATAGCTGATTTGTTCCAGTTTGCTCGAAGTCTGACCATCCTAGCAAACATCTCAAGAGTACTATGTAATGGGGTGAGGTCTGAGGTAAATGAGGAGGTCGTCCACATATAAGGACACCGCATGTGCTCTATCCTCCAAAGGTATTCCCTACTCGCAGCCCTTGTCTCGTAGGCTTATGACTAAGGGTTCCATCGCAAGAATAAAGAGGTCCAAGCACACTCAAGATGATGGATTAGTGTACAGGAGTGAGAGGCAGGTGTATGCGAGAGCCGCGAACCCACACCCATTCAAGTCAGAACTTAAAAAAGGTAATGCCATGATAGTGTTCTTGAACGCTTTTTCAAGGTCCAAATTCAAACAGGTCGCCTGAGGGTAATGTCCCTAGACATGTTCCTGGATTTGGAATAACCAACAAATATTCTAGGAGGTGCTGGGGCTATGAACGAACCCATTTTGATCTATATATGAGATCAGGGATGATCTGGGTGTAGCAGTCGGCCAATATTTTACCCAGGATTTTATACTCAGACCCAGGATTTTTGATAGGTCGGTACAAGGATGGTTGTGGTGGTATGTGGCCAGGTTTAGGTATTGACACCAGAAGTGATTTCCGAAGTGATTGAGGGAGTTTGCCCACTGCTAATGCCTCTTCATACAGGGCTTCCAATCTAGGTGCCAGATGGGAGGTAGAGGTGGTGTAGAATTCAAGCGGCAGGCCGTCAAGTACAAGAGTTTGTTGTGGGCTAAGTCCTTGATCGCCTGTGTGATGTCATCTGCGGTTACTGCAGCATCAAGGGTGAGCTTAGTAGAAATGGGGACGAGGGATAAGGTGATGTCTGGGAGAAATGTGTGGGTCTGTTTCCTAGGAGAACCAGGTGGAGCCCAGTATAAAGTGGAGTAGTAGGTGTGGAAGAGCTGTAAGATGTCTTCTTGTGTGCGGACATATGTGCCAGAGGCTAGAAGCCAGCCTGCCCTGTCCCCTTCACTATGGACCTTAGCTGTGTAAGCTAAGAAATGTAAGTGGTGGAGGCACCCCAGAAGAGTTGAGAAGGATGTTTTCATGGCTGCAAGTTGGGGGATCTTCACAGGGTCGTCGCCCGCCACTTTGCTCAGAGCTGCTAGGTCTTGTTCGGAAGCTGTCAGTTCCCTGTCTAATGTTTTAGGTACGCCTGTAATTTGTTGTATAGAAAGGCCTCGTGTCACCAACTTAAAGGCATCCTATTCCACCAATCTTGTGGAGGCAGTGCTGTGGTTTTTCCAAAAGTAGTGGCAGATATGGGCACTTTGTTTGTCCCGGAAAACAGGGTAATCGAGACAGTTGCGTTGGAGCCACAAAGTGGGAGTAAGTGGTCTGGGGGCAATCCAGCATAGATCTGTGAAGTAAGTGTCATGATCAGGCATCACTTGGCCAAGGTGTTCAGAATGTCGGATGACAGGGGACAAGGATGCCAAACATAGAAAGCGATTGAGGCGGATGTGAAGTTTATGTGGCACAGAATAAGAGGAGTAGAGCTTACTAGTGGGATTATGGGATTGCCAAGCATCAGTCAGGGACCATTGGTGTGTCCAGTTACGCAGTCATGATGTTTGTGCATGAGGAGGGGAGTATTGGAGGAGGGGTGTCACCAATCAAGGTGGAGATCTAAGGCGCAATTATAGTCTCTGCCAAGGAGCCAGGGAAATGTAGTTTTATGAGCTAGCACAGTGGAGAGAATATCTCTAAAATTCCTGCTGGTCGGAGTTGGGGGTGTAAATGCTCCTAAGGAAGAGGGGGGCTGTCCAAACATTCCTCCAGGAGCACCTAGATGCCATCTGGCTCTACAGTGGTATCAAGCACCTGAAAGGGGATGCCAGGGCTAATCCAAAAGAGAATGCCACAGGGTATGCAGAATAGATGGTCATGTGTAACAGACACCTCCAACATGCTCTATCTCTTCTTTCTTTGGGTGCATCTCCTGTAAGCAAATTATTTGGTCATGCTGGTGTTTTATGTAAGAGTATACTAAGTAGCACTTTCTGGCAGTATGCATGCATCACATATTCAGTGTGAGGAAATGAAGCTTCACCTAAGGGCTGCATGTTTGTGTGAGGAGAGTGTAGGAAACAAGGGGGCAGGGGATCCCACAGTGCCTACCTGTATAGTGACCCTGCCACCCAAGAGGGAAGAGGCTGAGTAGAGTCATTTGCCATATCCTCAGGGGGGAGTGGAAATGTTAGTGAACATAGGGTTTGCCAAAACTAGGGAGAATAGAACAGGGGGGAGCCTACTGCAACCGCAAAAAGCTCAAACCGATTTAGTGAGAGGGAAGGAAACCCCTAGCGTAAGGTGGGGGTGGCCAAGTGCTAGTGTGGAGTGCCAGTCAGTGCGTGCCCCGTAGAGATATAAAAGGAAAAAGAGGGCCGTGGGGGACTCACAAAGACCACCGGGGAGTATGAGGGTGCTCAATGTAAATGGAGCTGATCCAGCATATTAGGGGAGGAAATCTGTGTGAGTCCCAGGAGTTGTGTAAAGAGGTCACACTGTAGAGTAGCTAGGCAAAGGAATGCAAGGTAAGACATTAAGGGCAAAGGTGCCACAGGAGTGGACCAGGAATATTCCAAAAGGAAGAAAGAGGAGCGAGGGAGGCCCTCTCCACAGCGGCTACATCAGGTGCGTGCAACATGTCACAGGACGTTTAGATGAACTACAAAAGTTAACAGAAAAAGTTCATATGAGAGTGTCTGCTGTTTGCAGTGGCACAGTTGGAAGAGTTATAGAGGCCTGTTCATCAGAATAAAATGTTTCATCATCAGTAGTAACAATATGCGGGCCTCTCTCATCATCTGTAGTAGTGGGGTGAGTTCCTAGATCCGCACCAGCCTGAAGGGCTTGACAAAGTTTTTCTATTATTTGTTCAAGATTCAGGGGGTTGTGGGGACCTGGAGTGGGTCATCTGCGGGATGGTATTTTTTCGGTCGCTTCTGTCGAGGCTCAGGAGAAGATCAAGGGGGCTGCAGTGCTGGCTTCTTATCTTGACTGTCTACCTAAAGTTTGCACTGTTACTGTTACCTGCATCACCACCACCATCCTGCTTCTGGCTCAAATGTCTGCCTCCTAGTGTTCAACGACAATAGAGGAGTGCCATAAGAGGTGCCCTGAAGGAACAAAGTCCATGTTGCAGCACAACAACATGATGCCATGTTAATTCAGCCTGTGATGGTGTAGTGCTGCAGCATTCAAGAGAATGTGGAATTAGAGGTCTACATGTCTTTTTTAGGTGAATGGTGGATTGAATGGCAATCCTTTTCCTGCTAGAAGGTGCCCTCATCAACTGGTCTAGCCTGTGTTTGGTTACTGCGCCTGCTAACACAACACAATTAGCCCAAGTGGAGAACGACCTATAACAAAAGTACACAACAGCATGGACTTTAGTTCTTCATGAGTAAGAGTGCTGTACAACAGGGTCAATAATAGTAGCTGACTGGACACTGTGCACAGTTGATGTCTTGTGGGTGGAAGACTTGATGGGCATAATAGAAGGTAGAGGTTGGTTGTGCACCTAGCCAGAGTGGTTACCTGGTGCCTATCTCCTCCTATTCTTGCCTAATCCCAAAAAGGCATTGTGGTATCAAAGCAGGCAGGGCTGCCAACGTACTAAAAACAAGGCCAGCTCAGGATGCACAGATCATCCACAGAAATGTGAGGAACATGTGTTTTTTAGACAAACTTTGAGGTTTGCAAGGGATTCTAGGTAGAAAAATGTTGTGAGAGCCACACATGTCAGCCCACCCTGGATACCCGTGTCTAGTTTTCACAAATTTACAGGTTGGCTAGGTTTCCGTAGGTGCCGGCTGTGCTAGAGCCCCAACCCCACAGCTAGGCACTTTAAAAAAAACAAATCAATTTTCAGTGGAAAAATGTGATGTGTCCACGTGGGGTTTTGGGGCATTTCCTGCCACAGGCACTAGGCCTACCCACACAAGTGAGGGATCATTTTTATCAGGAGACTTGGAGAAATGCAGGGTGGAAGGAAGTTTGAGGCTCCCCTTAGACTGCAGAACTTTGCATCACCAAAACATGAGGAAAATGTGTTTTTTAGACACATTTTGAGGTTTGCAAAGGATTCTAGGTGACAGAACCTGGTGAGAGCCCCACAAGTCACCCTATCCTGGATTCCCTTCTGTGTCTTGTTTTCAAAAATGTACAGGTTGGCTAGGTTTTTCTAGGTGCAGGCTTTGCTAGAGCCCAAAACAACTGCTAGACGCTTTTCAAAAAACAAATCAATTTTCAGTGGAAAAATGTGATGTGTCCATGCTGTGATTTGGGGTGGTTCGCGGGCACTAGTTCTACACACACAAGTAAGGTACCATCTTTATCAGGAGGAATACAGAATAGCAGAACAAGTGTTATTACCAATTGTCTTTCTCTGCATTTGCGCAGTGGCGGCTGGCAACTATAACAAATGAAGGGGCTGGCAAAGGGGGTGAGTGGGTAAAGTAAAAAAAAAAAAATACTTTAAAAAAGTAATAGAAAAGAAAAGTTACTTACCTTGTTTCCTCAGACACGTAGTCCTTGCTCCAGGCCTCTTCTTCTTCTCCTCCTTCTCACATCACATCCAGGGGCTCAGCTAACTCACTTAACCAATCCTGGTGCTGATTTCATGCTGTTAACAGCATGGGAGAAGTGTTAGGATTGGAGGGAGTGGCCTGTTTCTGTGCCCCCGAGGACACTAGAGCTCTATGCTTTCTCTCAATTCAGCTATCTTTAGACAGCTGGGTTGAGATGTTTATAGTGCGCATGTCAGGCTGGCCGTCACAAGACGGCCAGCCAAAGTGAACTGCACAATATAAACTAGTGCACAGGCAGCTCGTCACTGCTGCCACTCAGCAGGCCTGCCCCGTCCTGGCACTCGGTTCAGGATGGATTGACAAAAAATAAAATGGTAATGAATTAACTTGATTACCATTTTATTTCTAATCTCTGGGGCATTTCTGGGGACATTTTAGTGGGAAGACGCTCCTCCGCTCTAATGGAGGAGCTGCCCCTGCATTTATGCCTTCCAAATGTATGACAGTCTGTAAAAAAGAAGTAATTTTGAGAAAAGCTCTATAATACACATTCTAGTATAAGTACCCACAAATTCAGAAGTGTGCAAATAACCACTGCTTCTATATTCCATATCTTGTGCCCATTTCAGAAATACATAGGTTTCCTTGATACCTATTTTTCACTCTATATATTTTAGAATATGAATTGCTGTATACCCGGTACACAATGAAAAACCATTGCAAGGTGCAGCTCAATAATTGGCTCAGGGTAGCTTGGGTTCTTGGAGAACGTGCAAACCCTATATACCTCTGCAATCAGAAGGGTCCAGCAGATGTAATGGTATATTGCTTTAAAATATCTGCCATAGTTAAAAGAAGTTACAGATGAAAATGTAGACATAAACGGCCTTTTTTTCAACTCATTTTCAATATCTTTTCATTTCAACTGTTACTTCCTACAGGAAAACCTTGAAGGATATACACAAATGATCCCTTTCTGAATTCAAAACTTTGTCTAGTTTTCAGAAATGTATAGCTTTCTGGGATCCACCACTGGTTTCAGGTTTCACACCCATTTCTGTCACTAACTGGAAGGATGTTGACCGCACAAAAAATAGGAAAAATATGGTATGTCCCAGTAAAATGCCAAAACTGTGCTGAAAAGTGTGGTTTTCTGATTCTAGTCTGCCTGCTCCTGAAAGCTTTGAAGATGGTCATTTTAGCACCACAAACCCTTTGTTGATGCCATTTGCAGGAAGAAAACAGATGCTTTCTTTGCAGCACTTTTTTCCCATTTTTCCCAAAACCCCCAAATTTTAGCTGTATTTTGGGTAATTTCTCAGTCTCCACCAGGGCAATCCACAAATCCTGGGTACCTCTAGAATCTCCAGAATGTTGGAAAAAAGGTCACAAATTTGGTGGGAATAGCTTATGTGGACAAAAAGTTATAGGAGCCTAAGCACGAACTGCCCCAAATAGCCAAAAAAAAGCTTAGCACAGGAGGGGGAAAAAGGCTTAGCAGCGAAGGGGTTAAGATTATTTTTGTATTCAGTTTTTAAATATTTTAGATTGTTTATATATTTTTTAAATATATTTCAATACATTTTTTGATGTTAGGTATTTAATTGTTTGTTTAAAAGTGATTAGGAGTTGGAATGAAATATATCACCATTCCTAAATCCAACTATTTCTGTTTTCACTCACACTGGAATGGCAATACTGAATATAACCCCTTCAAGGTCTAACACTTTTCCCATTGTTGCTTAGATGAGAGTGGGAATGGTAAATCTAACCCCCCAAAGTCCAGCACTTTCCTTACTATTGCTTAGATTGGACAAAAAATAGTACGTTTACCCCTCCAAACCCCAACACTTTCCCTACTGTTGTTTCAATTGGTGTTGGATAGTAAATCTAACTTCTCCAAATTACATTTTACCTGATTTTGAAAATTTTGGAGTGGAGTAGTAAATCTGACCCCTCCAAAGTCCAACACTTTACCTGCTTTTTCTTACATTGGAGTGAGACTATTAAATGTAATCCCTCCTAGGTACTACACTGTCCCTATTTTTGCTTACATTGCAGTGGGGATAGTAAATCTAATCCCCCAAAGATGAACACTTTTTCTACTTTACATGAGTTACTGGAGTTGGATTACTTAACCTGACTCCTTTGAAGTCCAGTACTTTTGCTGGTGTTCTCTACTATTGATTGTTGATATATTTTTTAAATATTCTGTGTCTTTAATGTTTATATTGTTAAAACGTATTTAATTCCTTATTTAAATTGTACTTTTTTTTTTTTTTAACTAAGTGTGATGTTATTGTTAATACATACTTGTTAGTATTAAAAATTTATTTCTAAAGAATTTAAATAATTTTAAATGTATCTTGCTGGGTCTAACCTCACATGAGCTCCTCTTTACAGCCTTGGTCACTTTTTTTGTGTGCCTGTGTGCGTGTGTGTGCATATATTCTTTCAGAGTAAAGTGCTGCATACATTATGTAAACCAGAAATTGGGAACCCTGGGAAGTTCCGAAATTTTATGTGGAGAACAGTTCGTGATATGGAACACTCTACAACACTACTGTCCCTTTACAACTGCTCACTCAAAATGTCTTTTTTTTCCAGCAGAGTTTTTATGCGTAGGATGAACACAGTGCCCATCTCAGCGAGCTAGAAAAGTGACAAAGGGCCTAATTTAGAACTTGGGTGAGGGGAATACTCCATCACAAATGTGACAGATATCCCGTTTGCTGTAATATGATCCCATTATGTCGTATGGGGATTAGATGCGGCAGACGGGATATCCATCACATTTGTGACCGAGTATTCCTGTGGCCAAGTTTTAAATCAGTCCCGGTGTTTTTTGCCATTATTGCAATACAGTCTTTAGCAAATGCCATCCACATTGAACTGAAAAATGACAAAACCGAATCATGGAGGTACTATAGTTTTCTCAAGAAAATCAATGGAACTCTAACAAATCAACATGTCCTTGCTAATTGTCAGCTTTATAATTTGAGCTATATAATTCGAGTAATAGCTGAGATATGGGCAAAGTCTGGAATCACAACCCCACATCTATCATTGACAGCTGTTTGGGTACCATATTACTCCATGCCACAAGAATATACTCCAGGGATGGACTTACTTTTGCAAATCATTTTTTTTCACATTTGAGTTCTCTTTAAGTAAACCGATCTCTGAGTCTCAGGGTACACTGATGTGGTAAATGAAAACCTACTACTAGAAAAGTCTTGCTTAGTCGGCGAATACCTTCAGTCATTTCTTCACCTGCACCACGAGAGAAAGATCTGTAGCAGCAGGAGCAGATGGAGAAAACAAAAAATGTTAGCCTAGAAAAGCAGGGGCACAGAGAGTGGGAACAGTGTCTGACACCCTACATGAAAAAGACTGTTGAGTAAGGCATTGGCTAGATGGCAATCTTGATGAAAAATAATAAAGTGAAACAGAAACAAATGAGATCTGAAACAATTGTGTGGATGGTTCTTTGTAAAAAGCAAAACAAAAAAAAACATGAGTTGAGGTGGACGGGCAAGATCAAACATACCCAAGCATTTGCAATGCAACGGGTCTGGTGTTTGCTCGTGTTAGAGCTGATAGCGTTGTAAATTCTTAACTGGACTTTTCACTCGTCATAAAACCTATCGGCAAAAGTGCAATAACTGGAAAAAGTGCAATTAAGTGTGTTACAGGGTCAATATTATGTAAAGCGCTTGACTTCTGCCAAGCGAGATCGCGCAAGGAAAATAGAGAAAAAGTAGTCCACAAACCGGACGGAAAACAGCGAGCCTCGTATGTTTTCTGTACTTGGTCGATGCACTCGAGGAGGGCTATCCACTGGAAAAGGCATGACGTATGCATGCCTTCCACTAATGAAATCAAGCAGATTCTAACAAGCAAGCCCACGAGCCAATGAAAGACACTGACGTGACGTGGACGGGGCTCAGAGCCCTTTTTAATTCCTAAAGCGTCTCGCTCAGCGAAACACATGCGCAAGCGCATGTGACGCAGTTTCGACCCTAAAAAGGGGTAGTGCCAGAGCAGTGCTTAATTTGAGCCGGTGGTTTTCGGTGAGGGGCACCAAAACGTATTTTTGAGGGCCGTCACTTATTTTTCTGCCTCAAGGATTTACTGCGAGCAAAAGACACAAATGGGAAAGATGAAGGAAGAGAAAAACGAAAAAGTGTCACAAAGGGAGAAAGCATAAAGCTGCAGGAGTGAGCTGAAGGGCAGGGAGTGGCTGTAAATGGATTAAAGAGGGCCGAGATGGGTTCAGGATTACACTGTCTCAGTATTCTGTGCTTGCACATTTAATAGGAGCAGTCGCGTGTTTCAGAGAGAGCTCTGGGCACCGGCACGTGTTTTTATTTACAAATTAATCACTGTGCCAGAGGAGTATGAACGCAGAGCCAATCCCTTCACTGTTTCTGAGGCGCAATCAGACTCCATGCCTCTGCGGCCTACCTCAACCTTCAACCTCTCCCGAAGCCGTCTATTCCACGCGGGCTCCTAGGGGAGGTCTGGGGAAGAGTGGAATCATTTTGCAAAACAAAAAAAGGTTCATTGTTGGGAGACAAGGTTGAAATGAACCTTCCTGTAACAATTGTCCTAGAACTGTGGTGCCCTTGTTAGGTGGAGTCACATGGCAACACTACAGCGCAAATAAAATGCCCCCACCTACTTTCTAAAACGAATCTTGAATTTCTCTCTATGGTACAGCTACAACTTCGTGAAACCGTAACTGTGAGCCATCGAATGCTTACGAGCTCGGTTATGTGCCCCAATATCGGCAGGATGGCGTCTCCCCCTCTCAGAGGTGCCCGGAAGTACACGGAGTTTATTAAATATATATTAAGCAGGATTTAGCTGCGTACACAACGTTCATTACTGCCTTGTGAGTTGTATAAACACTACCAGATGCAGCATACGTGTTTTGTTTGAAGCCAAACAAATCGAACAGGGTTCGACAGTGAAATCCACCCGGTGGACCCGGGCCAGAGACCTGCTTGGAAATGGCTCCCGCGGAGCAGAGGATGGAAGCCCGGAGCAGGCTGCTCAGTAACGGGGATACCAGACGAGCTTAGTCAGCAGGCAGCAATGCGAACATTTGGAGAGTCCCTCACACAGGCAGGGCTTCGGCCAATTCACGTCCCCCATGCCCAAACATAGCATCGTTCCTGTCTGGTTAGTGCAGACAGAAGCAGGAGCAGGTCCTTCGCGAGGCGAGTAATTCCCTTAAACACCCCAAGTATGGTCATAAGCTAAAATCTGTTAGAGAGAGAATTCCTGAATAACAAGCCACTGCCTTATTTTTGTTAGAAAAAATGCACACTACTGTAATGTGATTTGGGGAGGGAACAAAGGTTTCCCCTTAAAAATTATAGCAACGTTGCATATAGCGCCTCACCTTGCAGTGTTTTCAGCACTGTAAGTGACAGGAACAATATTGACCTACTATTTAATATAACTTTGTTGCTGACCTCAGAAGGATGAAATGCTGTATTGGTTTTGCAAAGATTTGAGCTCAAAACCTGCAAGCCAAAGTAGGTGTCGGCAGTGAGTGTTTATCTGGCATCTTCCCTGCTGGCACTTTGACCATGAATACCTTAAGCATTCCTCTTGTGATCTTTGTGAAGACCTGCGCACTGTGGAATTGAGATGTGTAAAAGCGCCAGGAGAGGGGCCAAGCGTGTGTGTAGATGGTTGGTTGACGAAGTACAGAGGGTTTATTTTTGGCCACAACGGAGCGATAGCCAGGGCCACCGGTATTACGAAATCATGCATCAGGGTTGACTGATTATGCGGCACAAACTAAAACTTATGAGGCAGTTATGTGGCGCCTCTTTCTGTTAAAAAGAGCTCTTCAGAACAGCATGGTACAGTTATGAGATGCAAAATGTTTACGATTCTTCTAAAGTTTGAATGCCCTTTTAAAATGCCTGCATCTTTAAAAACGGTGTATGATAAGGATATGCATTTCTATTACTAGTGAAAGACAGGACAGATATGTAATCATTCTAGTGCCCATTTGAAATAAATTTAAGTATTTAAGGTTTTTATTTGATAATGCAGATAAAGGCCATTTCTCCAGTTTACCAATTAGGGATGTTTACCTACCTGGCCAACATTTTTACCTCTTTAAATGGCTGATTTCAGCAACGAAAAGCTGAAGGTGTGCAGCTGACTTTTGTAGAGTGCCTGACATGGCACTGGACATGATGTGCAGCTACAGTAATGAGTTTTGATTTGGATATTTGTTAAAATCATACAGCAGATGATGGATTAACTGCAGGGTGCAGCAAATGTATGTTTAGGTGAAAGATGCCAAATCCTTACTATTCGGTGTTTTCACTGTCCCCAGCAATGGCCATACATTTATCTTCTGTTCTTGCTAATAAAGCAATACTTAATGTCTCTGTCGAGGAAGCTCATAGCTGGGTGAGGAAGGAGGGATGTGATCACTTTTAGGGGGTCATTATTACCCTCGACTTCCAGGGCCGCTGTGGCGGTCAGACCACTGCCACATTACGACCGTGGCGGTAGTGCCACGTTGGACCACCAGCACAGCCAGATTACGAGTTTTCGTTGGTCTGGCGGTGCTGGCGGTCCTAAGTTGCCAGGGCAGCACTGCCCTGGGGATTACGAGTCCCTTCTCCGCCAGCGATTACATGGCGGTAGCACCGCCAGGTAAAGGCTGGCGGACATATGGTGCAGGGACCTCTGGCATGGGCAGTGCAGGGACCCCCCTGGCCAGCCCCGTCGTGATGTTTACTGTCTGCTTTGCAGACAGTGAACATCGCCACAGGTTCTGGTGCACCCTACACACTACAGCATTGCCTTCGGCTCTATTGTGAGCTGGAGGCGATGCTGTAAGCCGTTTCCCGCTGACCCAGCGGGAAACTCTTAACAGGGCCAGTGGGAAGGCGGAAGCACTGGCTGCAACCTGCCCGTCGGTACTTCTGCGGACGGGCTTTTCTGTCTGCTGAAGTCATAATAACCCCCTTAGTGAGGGACCCAAAGTGAGGAGAAAAGTGGCACTCGGGGTCTGGGGTGTGTCTCATCAGATACAGGGAGCTTTCTCACAAAACTCCCGAACTTCTGGCCCTTCATAAAGTTGATGTTTAAAAAAACAGAATGTTGGTGATCAGTCTGCAACTGGAAGGTTTTATGAAATAAAAACAGCAACACCTCAGTTTTGTGGTATAATTGTCCTGCAAAACATGATTTTCAAGGAAAAAAGTTTCAAAATAGTCTTTGCAGGAACGTTTACCTTTATTCAAAGTTGACAGACTTCAATACTTTACAGGTTGCAGCGTTGTCAACTTTGCAGAATTCTGCTGGTGGAATTGCAATTTCACAGATCTCTACTCTTAATACTGGTTGCCAAATGGATATTAGCATAGCAATGCTTGTTTGTGGTCAGCATGCCTCTGCTTTCTTGTGTGTGTTCAGCTTTTCAGTGAATTGAAGAGGGTGTAGACTCAGCTGCCCACTGCACTGCAGCAAGAGGTGAGACAGACCCTGGCTTCTAGCACAGTTCATGAAATGCATGCATGTGGAATGAAGTTTCTCTTTTCAGTGCCTCTGAATGGATCCATTTCTGGGATTTTTGAGGCTCTTCCATATACTGTATATCATGTTTCAAGATTTAAATTGAGCATGTACAGTTGGAAGGGAGGAACACAAGGAAAATGTGGGACTGGAAAGAGAAGAGAACGCGGGCAAGGGACAGGGATATTCATGAACAAATGTGGGTAATTGTTAACTCACTGCTTCCAGGTGACTTCTGTGTCTGTCTTTGAGAGGAAAGATGATCCAGGATGATCTTTAACATTGGCCCCTCAACTTCTTCTGGGACTGACTCCACACTGGCTATGGGAACATCTGTCTTTCAGCCAATCCAGGAATTTGTTCTTGAGTATTTCATTAGAGTTCCTCTACGTTTCCCAGGCGCTCTTGAAACAATAATTCTTCTATCATCTTGGTTCACCCTGCTTGCTTGCTTGGTTCCTTCAAAGGGAATTGGTGATTTTCTTTCTGGATGCTTTTCGACTCCCTTGGGCTTCTTTGGTTGTTCTGGGTTAAATTCTTGCTTGCTTTTATCACAGAACGAGGCCTTACTGTGACTGAGTCAATCTGAATTGACCTTGATGGGTTGATATGCTTGCAGGAAGGGAAGGATGGTTTGTTTATGATCTCTATGGTTGTCCATGTGGGAGGATCTCTTCCCAATGTGCATGGGGCATCAGGCTGCCTGTCACAATCATCTTGATGCTGACCTCCCATGCAAGCACCTGTACAGGTGCTGGAAGAATTGTGAAGGTCACAGAAGCACAAAGGCAACACACAGCTTTGCTGATGCTGGCTTCTCCAGTTTGGGCAAAACCCTGACCCACTTAAGCCATTGTGGGAGGACTGGAATCCCACAGGTCCAGTTCGAAAGTCTCTCCATCTTCCCTAAAGAAATGTGCATCTTGTAGGCAAGAAGGTTGATTGACAGTGAGGAACACAAGATGGAGGGAGCTGTTGGTGCTCTTCTCTCTGTCCTCATTGGAGCAACAGCAATTTCTAGCTTTACGAGGAGATAACCTGGAAGTACTCTCTCACGTTCTCTCTTCCTCACTAGGATACAGGCGAGGAGGGGCCAAACTACCTGTTTGAAGTATCAGAGAATGTGTCCCAGCTCTTTTGAATCATTGAACCCACCGGAGTGGATATGTGAAGAGGCCTCCAGAAAATACCTCTTTTAGGATCTTGCCAGCACAATATTTGGTCTGAGTTGATTTTGGATCACAAAAAGAGTAATCACTTTTTGAGTATGAATCCAGAGTGTATGCTAGGTGTGTTCAATGCTCCAAAAACGTATGTCTTCAAACTTTGCAAAATGTTTTTAAGGCTTTGTAATCTCCATTTAGTTTTTCAATAGTTGTATATTTTTCATCAGGATGGGGGGAATAATTTAGCAAAAAAGGTTTTGAGGGACCAACTACATGCAAAATCCCACTTTTAACAGGGGAACACTCTTACAAAAACACGTTTGTCCTGCAACTTTTCATTTGTAGCCAATGCTGGGTATTGACATATTTTGCAATATTTGCAATGTGAGAAACTTGTCAAGATCTAAAAAATTTAAGGGTAATATTTTATTGTCAAACGTCTGTAACTTGAGGATGTTTGGCTTTTTCCTGAAGTGCTTGAAAACATTTCACTATTTCAGCCCAGGTACGTGCATTCGTAGGGTTACCATATTGAAAACAAGACAGAATCCCCAACACGACCAAATAATGCCAGCTATGGTGTTATGGTCTTGGAAAAGGATGTGATACAGCACAATTTCCTATATGTTTGGGCTCTGGCGCAGCCTTCAAGTAGATTGCGCCACTGGTCGTATGGACTGAATGTGTATTCTGGGAGCCAACATCAGTACAATAAGTCAGATTACAGTGAACCCCATTTGGATCCACAACAACGACAGAGGGGCTAATTTCCAAATCATGAAGTTTTATTATCATATAAGTCAAGGTTGCAGGTTTTTATTCATTTAGTGAATCATCTGCCAATTAAGCATAGAAATTCAGCATAACTAATCAATCCAGCTGCATATAAACATATATATGGCAGCGTAAATCATTACAGGAAGCAGAGCAAAAGAGGTATCAGTTCCATAAAGGAACTTCCCTAAACTAAATAAGACATCTAATGATGACATAGGAAAATCATAAGCAGAAGGTGTCATTTTCAAGTGAAACAAAGGTTCAGAGCAAAGAAGCATAGGAGTTCAAGAGTCTAACTCAATAACATGGAATATCACCAAGGTCAGGCAAAGGTCTTCCCTCAGCAAAGTCAGGACAGGATCTCCTAAACTATTCTAAGACACCGTTAAAGACTTTACATTCTCCTCAGAACTTCTTCCCACAAACTTCTCCAAGCTGCGACCAATCAGGTTGCACCATCATCTTGGAATAGATAAAGTCCCCTTTACGAAGAAAAGCGCCTACAGCTGCACAACCTTGGATGTATCATTGGTTCAGACTGCATGGTAAAGGAGACACGTTCTTATCCCTACACATGTTGTAAATGACACCTAATTGTCAATTACAATTATTTACTCTAACTTTCCCCAAAGAAAACAATAAGCTCCTCTTCCAACTAAGCTTGTTATCTTGCTCCTGTAATGAGAATGAAAAAGTGAAAGCACATTTCAAAATCAATAGGATGATTAACATTGAAGGGCTTTTCAGCTGATGCTGCTACGTGCAGTTAGGTCAACATTAAGAAAGTACATTTGATTGAGGGTGACTGTACCATAAGCTAAAGGTTACAATTCAGTCACACAAAGTGTGGCTTCTTTATATTTATAACTCCGCACATGAACACACAGATCTACATATGCTTATTCAAGATTATAAAGCATTACAGTTTATTGATCCCAACTACAATTTCCTGAGAGAAGTTGGCAGCAAGACCATCACACATGTTCACAACCCCTGTGTGGGAAAAGACGTTTCAAAGGAAGTTGATGGAGTTGGTTTTGCTGGGGGGAAGATTCCACAAAATGGCTGCCTCTTTTGAGATTTTGAACTCTTGTGAGACTTGGGTAAATCTTAGTGGCCATTTTGACTATGAAAACTGACTACATCATCAACCATGTGCTTGTTATTATTAGTGTTCCTGACCGGCTGCTCTGACACGGTGGCACTCTGAATCAGGTCCGGGTAAGTGCCTACTTCCGAGAACTTTAAGACTTCAATCAGCAGAGAAGGAGGTCAAGGAGCACCATTGGAGAACTGAAAGACTATAGAAGAAGTGTATAGGAAGTGAACCTTTCTTTTGAATTCTGTATACTGATATTGATATTGTATGAGAATCTTCAAGAATATTTATGTGAAGAACAGCAAATGTGTTGTTAGTTCAAAACCCTGGGGCCACTTATTGCTTATGCAATCTGTCTCTCCAAGGAAAGCTTATGAAACAACTGCTAACCACAGTGTGAAACTAAATCTGTGTAGACACTCTTCATAAAAAGAAAAGGAGTGAGAGAAACTGAGTTAGAAACTGCAAGGTACATTTTGAGACTTTTTAGTGTATAGCTGGTGTAAAACATTAAGGCGCTTCCAAAAAGACTGAGTACAATTCTTGCCTAAAACCATCTGTGAAAAAACTTAGACTAGCCACACTTCTAGGTTGGGCAGCCTGGTTTGTGCAGCCAATGAAGACTTCTGCCATGGTCAAAAGTGGCAAAATAGAAGGTTCTGGGAAGAAAAGGTGCCACAATCCACTGGATGTGGTCACCTCATGGGTGGATTAGCTCCTGGGGCAAGTAGCCCATTGGTTAAGTACACCCACACCCCTATTGCCTCTAAATCTAGGATTTAAAGGGCACCCCTGGCACCAGAACCTCAGATCTGCAAACACTTGTGAAGAAAGCGCAGGAGACCTGCATCGAATAATGCACAAACTAAAGACATGAAGCCTTAAACCAGTGGCACATTTCTTGAACTGCTTGGCTGCGGCTGGTCCTAGACCAAAGTTCGATTCCCCCAGAAGGAGGGAACCCTTTGTGAGCCAAAGAAAAAAACAGACTCCCTTGGACTAGTGGCACTAGTCCTCTGCACACTGGAGGTAAAAAACACCTACCCGAAGAAACGCTGGCCATCTGGCCCTCCAGAGGATCACCCGAAAGCAGGTGGTCTAGTGCATTGTGATAAATGTAGTCCAGCTCTCCATCAAGTTACAGACACTACCGTTTTCCTGTGCACCTCGGACACCCAAGCTAGATGGAATTGTTCTACCTGGTGAACCTTGGTCCAGGAGCCAACACAAGCTTAACCCCCAGAGGGCTCCCCCAAACTTAAACCATCAAGTGACCGAATGTCACAAGTACCATTTTCAGCACCAGCAGTTCCTGTGTTTCAGCACCAAGGACAGCAAGCACACCTCTTCACCCGAGCCTCGCAAGCCAGTTAATATTGTTTTGACAGCTACAAATTAGTCTTGGGGCCCGTACAACCTTAACTACCAATGGGATCCTCTGAAACCACCCTGCAAGTGGCTGAGTATCTCCAGTAATTTTCCCCATTGACTGCATGGTGGACGTTTGACATCTTGAACTATGTGGAATTCTTTTTCACTTTAAAATCCATAGCTGCAGTTAAACATATCTGATTTACCTTGTTCTGGTATCTAAATTAGTCTAAAAATGTGCTATATTTTTATTAATTAGTGTCTGATTTCTTTTGAGTCATGTCAATTACTTATCGTCCATGTTGTTGCTCTGAAATGCTTAACACAGGTTCCTCTAGTACAGCCTGGCTGCTCTTTGCCACACTCCCAGGACTGAGATTAGGATTTATTATTGTGAATCCAAGGACCATCTTTAGGGTATTGTGAGAGTATTACATAGTGAAGCCTATCCAACATCACTGCATAATACTCCACTTGTCTACACATCCCATATAAACTCTTGCAAAATTAATGAAACTGGTTTGACTTTGAAAAGTATACGTATATAAGTAAGTACAGTTCTTTTAACCACGCTTACTAAATATTGAAAAAAATAGAAATGTTAATGAGGATGATACTTTTTTTAACGATTGGTGAATAATTGATATTTATAAATTAAAATAATACAGTTATTGTTTTATTTAATGCACATTTAATTTGATGGACCTTTTGTGTTTTTATTTACAGGTTATTACTATTTGTTTTAAATTACTTTGCATTTACTTTTATATAAGGAAATCTCAAACCCTATGGCAGAGATCTCTACCAACAGGTAAAAGTTACAAGTAGTAGATTTACACTAATAAATTCTGTCATACCCGGCTCCACCCCTCATCTGAGAAGATGATGACATATAAGTCTACACCTAGGCGTAGCTCTCCACTCAAAAATGGTGACTAGCAAAATTAAAAGTAGAGTTAAATGTAGCAGTAGGAGTAAATATAGACAAGGTGTAAACATACACATGTATGTACCTATATGAACTGGGCCCTTTGATTCAACCAGCACTACAGGGCCACCAGTGAAAACAGTACATTTGTATTATCTTGTACGAAAGCTCTACTGCATTACTGAGCTGTGATGTGTATGTATCTCTCTCTAACCCAAACACAAAGCAATACTACATACAAACCTCCTGCTTGTGTATTATATGAAGTAATTTACCACCCGCAAACTGTTTGTGAGCGCTCTTCATTTAAAAAATATTTGTTTACTATTTTAATAAATAAAAATTTAGGTTTCTTAGATTTGTAAAGGGGAAGGGTACAGACTTCCTTCAGGTACCTTACTTCTCCTAGCAGACATAGAATATCAGTGGTGGCTTGCTGAGTGCTGAAGGGGTGGGGCGACGCGTGGGGGAATAAATATTAAATTAAATTTTAAAGAAAATAAAATGTACCTGCCTTGCTGCAACGCCGCTCCTTGTTGCTGGTCACCGGAGGCAGGCTCCCAGCCTGCCCTATGGCGAATCCTGACGCTGCTCAGAGCAGCATTAGGATTGGCTGGGAGCGCCCAGCCAGGGCCCTCCCAGGCAGGCTGGGAGCCTATGCCTGCTCTCCCCAGCCCGACAACACAGTGCCGGGCTGGAGAGAGCCCTGTGCGCATGTGTGTTTGGTCGGCGCGAGATGGCCGGCCAAACACACATATGCACCCCCCCCAGTGGGTGTCACAGCCCGTGGCCCCGCCACCTTACAAGAAAACAGTAATAAACACAGTTTATTATTTTCATGTAAAGGTTTTGCAGCTGCTGGAGGGGTGGGTGGCGCTTCTCCGCCATAGCGGAGGAGCGCCGCTGTCCAGTATTCTTATTCATCTGCACCAGCACTAAAAGACATAGGATATAGTTTACAATTGAAAGTCTTTACAAAGGTTAATATTGTAGCTCAAGATGGAGGTGGACGCAATTTATATCGAGAATGCACAGTCGACAAAATGGAACGATTTCTGCCGCGAGTAGCAGGTGGATTTTGTCCCATTTCTTCCAATTGCGCATATGCCGGCAGCCCTTCCACTTCCGTGGGTGGGACTCCTGGGAACGGGACATGGAAAGAAGAGAGGACACTGGCAGGTGATAAAGGATCTGCCAGGAAAGTGTGGGGGTGATGTCGGCAAGGGAAATAAGGGGATGTTGTTGGCATTCAGGGAGTGTGTAGGGGTGTCTGCAGAAGGGCAGGCTGGCCAGCTGGCAAAGTTTTGGGCAGGAAGGTAATCTCATTAACAGGAGACCTGAATGTGAATCTCTGCTCGCCTACTCCAACAAACTGTGTGTTCCTTGGCAAATCCTTTTGTCTGTTTTATTGTCAGTACCGATGCATGATTCATTTTGCAATATTTGCATGATGAAGACAATAATAAGAGTAAGCAGTATGTTACTGAAGCAGCAGGCGCAAGAGGATGTGGCAGAAGCCAGTAGGACTCGCTAGTTATTGGTTCGCATTAATAGTCATAATACAACTGTTCCTCGCACAAGTTTCAGACATCTGGTGATCGTAGAGAGGGCAGCGAGAAGGGGCGGGTTTCAGACATCCAGTGATCAAAGGGTAGGCAGCAGGAGGGGGAGGGTTCAGACACCTGGTGATCGAAAGGGGGAAACAAGGAGGGGCAGGTTTCAGACATCCGGTGAACATAGGGCAGGCAGCAAGAAGGGACAGGTTTCAGACACCTGGTGATCGTAGGGCAGGCAGCAAGAAGGGACAGGTTTCAGACACCTGGTGACCGTAGGGCAGGCAGCAAGGAGGGACAGGTTCCAGACACCTGGTGATCGTAGGGCTGGCAGCAAGGAGGGGCAGGTTTGGAACACCTGGTGATTGAAGGATAGGCAGCAATAAGGGGCAGATTTTAGACATCTTGCGATTGAAGGGTGGGCAGCAAGATGGGGCATGGTTCAGACACATGGTGATCGTAGGGTAGGCAGGAAGAAGGGGCAAGTTTCAGACATCTGGAGTTCTTAGGGTGGGCAGCAAGAAGGGGCAGATTTCAGACATCTTTCATCTGATGACCTGAACAGTTTTAATCTGAGCTCAGGGAGTTGAGTCCCTGCTCCAGTGATCTTTGTGTTGCCTTTTGTGAGGCCGACAAAGTCCGCGTTCATTTGTCCCTGAATTAAATTTAATGGCATAAATGTTCACCCACCTGCACCTTTTGATGTTCGTCGTGACCTACACCGTATGCCACCACATACATTTTTTGTGTGTGACTTCTGAGTGTGTAATGTTTCAGCACCAAAGTTTTGCAAAGATTACGACTTTGGCCCTTTGCTAAGGACATACAAGTTTCCAGTTTGTTCTCACATTCCAGAGAAAGAAGTTTTTTCAACATTGCAAGTTTATTTTTTTCACTCTGTTCAAAACAGTTCCATGTCGGAAAGTGAATAATAAATTTGTTTCTTCTAATTTTTGCAGAACTTTCTGCGTACAATAACATTGCGGTGAAAAATAACACTATTCTTCAAATTGCCAGGTGTTAGTAGTAAACAAGGTTATGTGCTCCAAAAGGTAAAATTTTGAAGTGGAAAGATATAAACTTTGAAACCTTTAAACATTTGTGAACTTTTCCATAGGCCTTCACAAAAAATCTGTTCCGCTTGACACACCCCTAGTGAGAATGAAGTTTGCACGGCAGCTGCAATGTTGTGCCTGTTTAGGTGTGAAATTGATGTTTGCCCCACTCCATGCAGTGCCAGTTTTGTGTGGTCTTGTAAGGTTTTAGAAAAGGTTTACACTACATAAAAGCCATAATTATTAGCTGTGCCTATGCTTCTTATCATAGATTTCATGCGTAGAAGTAAAGGCTGTATTGCTTCCATTTTCTTACGATAATGGCATTACTCCTAGTCCTACTCCCTCGCCTTCCTTTTAACCAATGAGGCCTCCCGCCTCCCCCCTAGACCCTCCCTTCCCCTTTCAAAACCCCCCCCGACCCTTATCCCCTCCTGTACAAAAACCAAGCCCAAGCTGCAACTCGGACAGTCCGTACCGGTAGGGTGGGAGGGAACGGAAAAGGAAGGCGAGGGAGTAGGACTAGGAGTAATGCCATTATCATAAGAAAATGGAAGCATTACCTCCCGTCCCTCCCTCGCCTTCCTTTTAACCAATGAGACATTGCAAGAAAACACGCAGGAGACGGACATCGAGTTGCAAGACCTCTACGTAACATCCTGCACCAAGATCATCCCAAAAACTACCTCCTAGAGGACAAGACCCGGTGACCTAACACCGACTCCAAACTGCCCAAGTCCGACAGCCTGTAATGACGCACAAACGTCGAAGGAGAAGCCCAAGAGGCGGACCTGCAAATTTCCACCACAGACGTCCCCTGAAGCTCCACCACCGTAGCCGCCATGCCTCTGGTAGATCTCCCCTGAATCCCTTGAGGAGGAACCACCTCTTTCAAGGAATAGGCCAATAGAATTAAAGAGCTCACCCACCGACTCAAGGAAGCCGTGGAAGGTTATTCACCTCTGCGATCCGGACCAAAAGAAACAAACAGTGAATCCCCTTTACGAAAAGGAGCCACCACCCGCAGATACTCCAACCAAACCCTGCGTACATCCAACGAACGCAAACGGCTCGTGAAAAATCTTACAAAAAGGAAAGGAACAAGCCCATGCCCCCAATTCCCCCAACCGACGAGCCGAAGTAAAGGCAACCAAAAAGAACGTCTTCAAAGATAGATGGCGCAAATCACAGACCCCCAATGGTGCAAAAGGGGCCTCCGTCAACACATCCAAAACCAAGGACAGATCCCATGAAGGAAAAGAACGTAGCGGGCGAGGAAATAAATCAATAAGCACTTGAAAAAATCTAGGCATCAAGCGCCCTTCATCCCGAAGATTACGCCATGGACCACTGAAAGCCCGAATAGCCGCCCACTGTACCCGAAGAGAAGCCACTGACAACCCTAAATGAGCACCGTCCTGCAAGAACTGCATCACCTCACAGATAGAAGCGCAGGTAGGATCCAACTCACGACTAAAGCACCATGACGACAACACCCACCACTGTCGACCATAAGAAAGCAAAGTGGAACGGCTCCTCGAAGCCAGTAAGGTAGAACCCAAAGCCACAGGCACCCCCAGACCTGTCAATCCCCGTCGTTCAACTTCCAGGCCGTCAAGTGCAACCTCCTCAATGACCCCAATGGGAGGAAGGGAAATTCCAGGGGAGACGGACAAAGGGGCAGAGGCCACATCCTCCCGGCCGCCATCAGCCACAACAACGGGAACCAATTCGCCCTCGGCCAAAGAGGCGCAATGAGGATAACCCTGAACCCCAGATCCCTCACTCGTAACAGAAACGCCCTGAGCAGTTGAAAAGGAGGGAACGCATACAAAAGGCCCTGTGGCCAAGGACACGACATCCCGTCCACTTCCCATGCCTGGGGACACCGAAACCGGGAGCAGAAGCGATCCACTTACGCATTCCCGGCAGCACTGGAAGACCCCAAAGCCGAACCAGATGCCGAAACAGAGACTTCCGGAGAGAGAAAAGTTGAGAGGAAGGAATCACTCTGCTCAGCAGATCCGCCTGAACATACACCACCCCCCGAATGTACGTAGCCCTGAGAGAAGGAACCCACTCCTGAGCCCATACAAAAATCTCTCTGACTAAAATGAACAGAGCCCTTGACCCGGTCACCCCTCGCCGATTGACATAAGCCGTGGCCACTAAGTTGTCTGGGCGAACCAGAAACGCTGATCTCCTCAGGGAATCCTGGAAATGGACCAGAGCCAGGAACACCGCCCTCAATCCGCGCCAATTCGACGACCGACTCGCCTCCCGAGGGGACCAAAACCCCTGAACCTGAGCCGACCCCATCCATGCCCCCCAACCGGAGAGGCTGGCATCCGTCGTCACCACCACGGGTCTCAGAGGTGATAAAGACACCCCTACCCTCAGGTGGACTGCATCCAACCACCATTGCAACTCTCTGTGAATCAAACCGGACCCTGGAACCCAGTCCTCCACCTTCTCAAGAACCATGTCCTCAAGCACAGGAGATGGAAACGTGCCCAAGGAACCAGAAACATCACCGATGCCAAACGACCCTGCAGCCGCAACCATAGAAGAGCTCGGGGAGCAGACAGCAACAATACCCATGCTACCAAAGCCTGGAGTACACCCAACCTTGTTTCGGACACCGTCACCAACCCTGGAAGTTTCTGAAACCGAGCCCCCAGAAAAACCAGATCCTGGGACGGCACTAAGTCTGACTTCTCCCAATTGATTAAAAACCTGTGGTTTTGCAGGACCCCCCGAACTTGGTCCACCTGCCACAGCAACAGGTCTCGTGATTGAGCATGAATCAAAATTGTCGGCCAGATAAGGATGCAGAAACACCCCTTCTGAATGAAGCAAAGCCACCAGAGGAGTCAGCACCTTTGTGAAAATTCGAGGAGAAGATTTTAGACCGAAAGGTAGAACGCAAAACTGATAGTGGTCACGACCCACAGCAAACCACAGGAACTTTTAAGAGGATCTTGTCACAGGTACGTGTAAGTAAGCATCCTGTAGATCCAGTGACACCAGAAAGTCCCCTTGCCTGACCAATGGAAAAATAGTCTGAACGGACAGCATGCGGAAATGCACTGTCCTGATCCAGGTATTCACCTCCTATAGATTGAGCACCGGTCGAAATCCCCCGAAACTTTCTGCACAAGAAACAAGACCGAAAAAGTGCCCTGGCCCCTTTCGTCTAGCGGAACGTGGGAAATGGCTCCCTAGACCAGTAAGTCCCGCACTCCGGCCAAAAAAGCTCTTCTCCATGACCCCTCTAAAGGCAGAGGAGTGGGACGTACCCCTGAATCTGGAGGAACCCTCACAAAATCTATGACATAACCATTGTTCACAATGTCTAGAACCCAATGATTGTTTACACTGTCCTCCCAAACTGAAAGAAAGTGACTCTGTCTTCCCCCAACCGGCCCTCTGCCAGGCCCACAGAGATTGTCAGGACCCCCTCTTGAAACCACCCCGGGTCGCAGGAGCCGACTTCATAGGCGAAAAACGCGTCTGGAAACGCCGTTTCCTAAATGAAAAGGATTTAGCATCCCTAGTAGGAGAAGATCTGGAATGCTTCTTCCACCCTTTACCCGAAGAAGAACCCCCTTCATACGGTAAGGCATGCTTCCGCTCCTTAAATGCCTTGGAAAGCATGGATGGCAATTGTTCCCCAAACAAGCTACGACCTACAAACGGCAGGCTCAACAAGGCTGCCTTTTCCCCTGGATCCGCCTTCCAGGAACGCAACCAGAGGGAACTACGAGCCCCAAACAAAGACCCAGACGCCAGAGCCGAAGTACGGACCACATCAGAAGACACATCAGCCAACTATCGGGCCTGCTGCTCCATACCAGCCAGGAGCTCCGAACATTCCGCCCCTTCCTGTACAGCCACCGCCAGTTTATCAAAGTCTTGTACCAATGACTGGGACGCATAAGCAGAATAAAGACCTGCCCTCAGCGCCAGATTCTCTGCAGCAAAAACCCTCTTAAGACCCGAATCCACTTTACGGTCTGTGGCATCCGTAGGCACACAATCCTCCGGATTGACTGCCGTTTTGCCAAATAGAGTAGCCAAAATAGAATCCAGGCGTACTGAAGGAGGTAAAACCTCCTCACCCTCAAGCAAGTAAAGTTACTGAAGGAAACGTAGAACCTGAGCCTTATCCACATCCTTCCACACACGAAACACCATATCCTTCACAGGTCCCTGAAAAAGGCATGGCAAACTTCGAAGGTGTCTGATATTGAGGAAATAAAAGAGAATCCGAGTTTGTAGGTTGAAACACTGGGAAACCCAAATTGTCCCGAACATGTGCCATCACTTCCCACATATCGTCTCTGGAAACATATTTCCCCCCAGAGGACGTCGATGGGGCCTCAACCTCACTCTCCGACGAGGACTTCCTTGCCGCTATCGATGAGTGCGCAAGCTTAGGCTGACCAGACCTGGCCACGCCTGCCTGCAGTGCCCCGGTACCAGCCACCTCAACCAAATCCTGCACCACCTCTCCGGACAAGAGGGGAGTACCCCTGCCTGGCAACAGTGAGGTCTCAGGGCAACTACCTCGGCCAAAATCATAAAAAAAAACACGGGCAGAACGCCCGTCCTACCTGACGAGCAGCTCAAAAGCGAAGCCCCTCAGTTCCCCGCGGCTCCGCGGCACGGAAACCCGGAAACCGACGCCCCAGCCACAGAGGGCCGGCAGACTCCGTCAGCCGGCCCCCAGTACACGCCTCCCGAGCAGCCCTGCTGCTCGTCAAAGACGCGACCCAGCCGGCGCACTCCTCGCGGAGCTCCGCGTCCCGAGGAGTGCCTCCACCGATGACCTCCAGGCCCCGCCGTGCAGGTGAGAAAGGGAAAGAAAACCGTCTAGCGTGGGCTAGACAAAAGAACAGGAGGGGATAAGGGTGGGGGGGTTTTTGAAAGGGGAAGGGAGGGTCTAGGGGGGAGGCGGGAGGCCTGATTGGTTAAAAGGAAGGCGAGGGAGGGACGGGAGGTAATGCTGATTACCAGTCCAGGCTTTCATTCATTAAAGGTCTGTGATTTACCCTGGTTGATGCTGGTGTTGTTAGGATGAATGCAATCCATGTATAATAAGTCCAACTAAGATCTGTCATCTGAAAATTAGTTAGACTTTCTGATATATATAGAGGTAGACATTTTTCATGAGTGATCTTCGGAGTCATGTTGGTTGCCTCTGAAGCATTCATGTTCATTAGAGAGAGCATTATCGTGGAATATTTGCCCCTCCCTATCACTGAGCGTTATGTTCAAGGGCTCACATCGCATTTGTGAAAGAACATTTTGGCAATTATATGTGGTTAGATGAACCATTAAATCATGCAGATTTTTGTTATAACTATACCAAGGGCTCCTGTTGATAAAAGATCTTTTGGGTGCACCCTTTGGAATTTTTAATTATTACATCTGGGCCCCTGCAATTGTCTTGAGAAAATAAAATATGTAAGATATCCCTTCATGGATGAGTCCATCATAGTGGTATTACCTTACTCCGGTGTGGGGGGCCGCCATTGATGAAGCATGCCACAATAAATTGTGGGTGAGCTAATCTCTTAAATACCTTTTTGATCCTTGTAGGCTAGTGTTTCAGTGACTCTGGTATATTTTCCCCAAGGGCCACTCTCTTTTTTCTTATTTAGTAGTTCAATTGGGAGGACATGCACAGGACTTTCTTCCTCTATCTCTCTCAGTGTGAGGATTTAGGGCCTCATTACGAGGCTGGTGGGGTTGGACCGCTGCAGACAGTGAGGTCCAACCGCCCCATTATGACCATGGCAGAGCCGCCACGGTCAAACCGCCGACACAGCCAAACTGCAGCTAGCCTGCAGCCTGGCAGTCCCAGCGGTTGTAATCCGCCAGGGCAGCACTGCAAGCAGCTGTGCCCTGGGGATTATGAGTCCCCATCCGCCAGCCTTTCCATGGCGTTAAACACCGCCATGGAAAGGCTGGCGGAATAGGGGTGTCGGGGGGCCCCTCGGGCCCCTGCACTGCTTAGGCACTTGGCATGGGCAGTGCAGGGGTCCCCATGCGAATTACGGGCAGTGTAATGCGTGAGGGGTGCTATCGCACCCGACGCACCACAACATTGCCGCTGGCACAATTACGAGCCGGCGTCAATGTTGTGGTGAGCATTCCGCTGGGCCAGCGGGCGAAAACGCTATTTTCACCTGCTGGCCCAGTGGAACATTCCTAATATGGCGGGCAAAAGATCTCCAGTATTGGCAGTCTTTTGCCTGCAGTAGCCGAAGTCATAATGAGGCCCATAGTCTTATCTGTGTCCATTTAGGTGACCTTCACTTAAAAAAATGGGAAACAATGTACAATTTTGTTAGAGTTGTTGAGGACAGGAAAATTGTAAAGTTTCAATTATTTTTCAGATGAATTTTTAAGTGATTTTCCAGGTGAGTCTATTTCAAGCCAACAGAATACTGCTTTAGTTTCCAAAAACAGCACATGGGTAGATGGTTGTGTTGTTACATTGTGTTGTTTGGTTAAATGTACTGGTGCCAATATGTTGTTTTATTGTATTATTACATTGTCTTGTCAGTTTGTTGTGATGTATTTGCTGCTTTATTCTGTTGGTGTTTTCTGTTGCTCTGTATTTTGTGTTGTGTTGTTCTGGTTATGCTATTGTGTTGTGTTATAATTTCATTATTATGGTGTTCTATTATTAAATAGTTGGGCTGGGAATTATCTTATCCCTAGGCACATTCTTTTGGGCTGAGAGATTTATTCTTGCTGTTCGGAGCTATGGTTACCATGTATTTGCTGTTTTGATTCTTTTCCTCGTCAGATTAAGAAAAAAGCCTGACCTTCAATGATCTTGTGTTGAAGATTAATCTACATCAATACTCATAATGGAATGATACTTAATGAATATCAGCAAAGTTTGAGATTTCTTAAAGAACTTTTTTCCCATTTAGCTTCCCTATATTTGTCCTTGCTGATCTAGATAAGCTACCAAGCATAGATCACGGATTTTCATGTTGTGCCTACAGAAGACCCTTACCAGCAATTAAGGATGTTTCTCCATCATCATGATCACTGTAACCAATTAGCTAACCAACCTGGTCTTAATTCCAGTTGAACCATTACAACTGGTTTTTACTGGATGAAGGTGGATGCAATTAGGTCCTTTCGAAATGTAATACTCTTTTGTGAAGAAAATTCCAATAATCCATTTTCATCCTGGAACTGGGTACTGGTGTCTAATGGGTTTGTTAGGTTTAGTTTCTCTTCTTCTGCAGGCACATGGCCAAAAACTAATGAGCAGCAGTTGAACACAGTAGAAACAATTTCCAGAAGCTCCCTCTCTTACCCTGAGAAGTCGTTTTGTGAATGCTCTGGCTCCTACAACTTGCAAAGGTTCTCTGGCTTCCCTCGTTCTCTTTATTTTGCTATATTCTGTTGAATGATACATGAATGACATATAACATGCTTGGCTAGATATAAGAATTCCAAACAGAGGAGCTTGGAGGTGAACATCTGGGAGACAAATGTTGCAGAAATTAAGATTTCCTGATGAAGCAGATTATATCATCAAACATTTGAGAGTAAATTACAAGGCAGTGTAACATAATTAGAGACAGGTTGAAACTTCCTTATAATAATACATTCGTGACAGCACCAGTAGTTATGGCAATAAACAGAAGAGAACAGATGTCTGATGTTCTTCTTGTCAAGGTTTATGATAAGCGAGTTACACAAGTCGGAAAAAATATTACCATTTGCATGTTGTTGTTAATGCTGATCTTAATTACGGTCTTATATTTGAACCAAATACCCAGAGACTACATCACATAAGGTGAGCATGGGATACGTACTTTGAAAGCTTGGTCTACACAATGGTTTTAGACTGATTGGTGTCAAACACCATTGCAGCATGTTGCACCTTTAGGAGTGGCAAATTGATCTTTTTCACTGTAACTTTAATGGGATGAAATGTATGTAACTAGAAACACATTGCGTTTGTTAAAGTATGTAAATTAATTATGTGACACAACAGAACACAATAGCACAGCTTAAACCGATACAACACAAAAAACAGCACATGGGTAGATGGTTGTGTTGTTACATTGTGTTGTTTGGTTAAATGTACTGGTGCCAATATGTTGTTTTATTGTATTATTACATTGTCTTGTCAGTTTGTTGTGATGTATTTGCTGCTTTATTCTGTTGGTGTTTTCTGTATTTTGTGTTGTGTTGTTCTGGTTATGCTATTGTGTTGTGTTATAATTTCATTATTATGGTGTTCTATTATTAAATAGTTGGGCTGTATTGTTGGGGTGCAGTTGCGTTGTTGTACCTCATATGCAAGCAGTTCACCTCCCTCAGTATGCACAAATAACCCCTACCATTGTAAATCTCGGTCCCCTGGACACCATGGCCCTCATTACAACCCTGGCGGTCGGTGTTAAAGCAGCGTTAATACCGCCAATAGGCCGGTGGTAAAAAAAAATGGGATTTTGTCCCTGTCGGCAACCACCACCAAAGACCGTCACTTTAACACACAGACCGCCAGGGTGGTAACGGCCGCTGGGCTGGAGACTTCGGTCTGCAGCCTGGTGGCCGTCACAATCCCACCCTCGGGATTTCCACCCGGCCTACCGCCATCGTTTTCGTGCCAAACTTACCGCCACAAAAACCATGGCGGTAGGCACTGTCAGTGCCAGGGAATGCGTTCCCTGGCACTGATAGGGGTCTCCACCGCCACCCTCCCACTCCCCAGAGTTCTCCCCCACACTCCCTCTCCTGCCCCCACACATATACACACCCACATGCGAACCCATATACACACATGCATACCCACCACCACCCACACATGCACACATACATACCAACACACTGCAACACACGCCAACATACCTTGTCACACAGATCCATTCACAACACACAACACTCACAATCAGTCATTCACACACGAATTCAACGAGACTCACACCCGCATGCATGCATTCCAAAACATACACACCCCCCACATACATACAACACCCCCCAACCCCCTCTCCTTTCAGAGAACCCAAGTTACCTGCTTGCATGGGGTCCTCCGGCTGGAGACGGTCCACGGCACTGCTGTCAGAAGCAGCTTCTGGCAGCAAAACACCGCCAGGCCGTATCATTGGTCATGATACGGTCTGGCGGTGTTTTGCTGGCGTGGCGGTGCTGCTGTCAGCAGCGCCGCCTTACTGCCGTCTGCCGCCATGACCGTCGGCAGTGTTCCGCCAGCATTCTGGCGGAATACCGTCGGCGGTCATGATATGCTTTCGAAGGCTGGTAGCCATGGCGGCGGTATGTTGGCGGCCGTCGCCGTGGCGGTAGGCAGTAGTTACCGCCAATGTTGTAATGAGGGCCCATGTGTTTTTGTGTCAGGCCAACTCTATTTCATCTGGCTCACTTTTATCCTTCTTGTCCCCAAAAGTCTGAAAGCAGATCTTGCATTGCCTTGCATCACCTCTTCAAACCTTATGTAATCTTTCACTGACACCTGGACTAGTTCCTTTGAACTGTAAAACAGCTATGGTGGTTCCATGATTAAAAAACCTAGAGCAGACCCCACGGTCTCTAGCAATTTCTGTAAACATTTGGAGTAACACGTTAACTATATTCTCTACAATTTTCTTGGATGTCACGATTTACGTGATCAGGCACAGTCAGGCTTTCGCCAGGCCCATAGTTTGGATTTTTTCCTTGGTAGCCATACCAGACGATCTCAGATTGGAAGCAGATTGGAATCACACAAGGGCCATGTTGTAACTTTGATGTAGTTTGACCTGTCTGCAGCCTTTGACATAGTAAATCATAACATTCTTACTTCAAGGAGGTTGGAATTCAGGGTTGCCCTAAACTGGTGCAGGTCTTATTTCAAAGCCAGAGCTCAGGCAATCTATCTACCACTCTTTGAATCTTTGTTCAGGAATGTAGGGTAGGGTGTTCCTTGAAGTTCTTTTGTTAGCCCTACATTTGTTAAAATCCACCTAAATCCCCTGGCATAAATGATCGAACTGTACTGATGACACCCAAATCATTCTGTCAGCGTGTCAGTGTTGCCCTCTCACTTTGGAATCCTTCCACAACTGCTTAAGGGAATTTTCTTGTTGTCTGAAACTGAACTCACTTAAATTCAATGAGGCAAAGATGGAAATTCTTTGTTTGTAAACAGGTAAACAGTAAATAACTCGAGGCCAGGTTTTGCACACATTCTTTTAGGCTAGTGGTAGCCACTGAAGAAAGTTCAGTTTGTTTGAATGAAGACAAACTGAAGAAAATTGGAACATGGAGGCGCAATCGCATGCTAGACTATGTTCACCTGAGAAGAGCCGGGGACAGGTACAAGTGGTAATTACTTTGTTGCAAGGTCATTAGAACTGCATGGATTTGCAGCCAGTAGATGGTCAAATGATCTGGAAAGCAAGCAGGCAATGTCATAGGGAGCAGCATGGGACTGACTTCGACAAGGTGACCATACATTGCTATGGTCTGGGTGACAAGGGATGGCTCAATGAATGCCCACCTTATGATAGGTGAGGAACAACACTCTGCTCCCTGAGGCTATGCTGCTCCACCTGGTGGAAAATGACTTAGTTCAAGCCAAAGGGCTAGAGTTGATTAACCTGTGAATTGGAGATGGAGCAGGAAAGGTGGGTCAGGGAGGCACTGTTTTGGATGCAATTACAGCCCAGAACAGCGTGAGAGGCTACGAAGCTAGCAGAGACCACCAGGGCTAGGGAGGAGGTGAACAGGGAATATCAGGCCCTACAAAGTAAAGGGGACTGGTGTGATTAGACTCATTGATACTGTATATGAGTGTCTGGTGCTCTTCAGATGCTATGGGTTCACTTGGTCACTGGTTGTATCGGGAAATGCTGGGTGAAGTACTGGAAGAGTGATGGGGCTGGCAAGGCTGGGGTTTGGGAGGGACAGAAAGGACTGATGGCAGCGTACTGGCTTGGAGAGAGAAATTTGGTTATCAGGTAAATTGAAGATTTGAAGAATTAAGGGACGAGAGAGAAAAAAAGGTGAACCTAAGATAAGTCTGGTGCTGGAGCAGACAGGCGGGGCATGCAAATGAATGCTTTAAGAAGCAGAGAAAAAATTATAGGGACCTAAGCCAAGAACTTTAGTTGAGGTCCATGTATTTCTATAAAGAGGGACTCAGTACTTTCGGAGTAAAATACGTGGGTAGATAGCGGAGTAAGTGATAGTTACTCAAAGTTGGATTGTTGTGAAGGGTATATTAGTTTATGCAGCATATCCTAAGATTATCCTACGGCTCCTAAGCGTAAGCACAACTTGCTCCATAAAAAGGCAGCCTTTTTTGTAAAATGAGAAGAGCATCTGTGGTACAGCCTCTTCCAGCGCGAGCCCTTGGAAGACTAGTGGGTCGCCGAGGATATTGGAAGAGTGATGAGAAACCTAAATGCAGCGCGGTGATACAGTGTTTATGGTATCAACACTCATTAACATATTGACTTCCACCTACTCCTCATTAACCTCTACCCCTCCACCGCTGCCTTACCAGAAAAACTGCTGGCTCATTGAGCTTCATAGGTCTCAATTTATGTGTATCAACAAAGTGTTAAATTGAACACTGGGAAGAGCAGACTGGGGTGCCAGGGAAGGAAACCAGAGCTTTAATGAGCATTTACAACACATGTCGCACCAGACACCACAGTGAAAAGTTATAGGGTACCCGTTCATGTTCAAAAAGTATTTTCCTTGCTTCTCTAGGCCCTCAATGCACCTTACCTGCAGTAAGTGATAGAGAGCACACATTATTATTAAAATATGAGTTAACAAATTGTCTAAATGACGTGTACTAAGGGGCCTAATTAGAGAAACTCATGCTAGAAATGTAAAACGTGCATGTTTGAAATGTGACTGACATGGTGGTGTCCACTACCTCAAGTTCTAAGTGAAATAATAAATAACTTTGAAAACATATTTTGATGAAATCATAATCATTTGTATTGACAAAAGATCATTAATGTTGATGAATAAAACTAATGATTTGAAATTATTATTAATTGATTAAATAATGTATTAAATATGACTTGAAATGAATGATATTAATTACAAGTCATGAAATACTAATTATATGGCTTATATTGTTTGAATATTAAAATTGTTTTATTCTTCATGTATTAGCATTAGTCAAAAGGCCTAAGCTTTAGTATTTTTCCACAGTACAGTCTGAGTTGTTATGCTGACTTCATTGAAATTCTTTTCCAAACTTTGTTTATTAGTTATCCCATTGAAAGCTCTCACTGGAAACCTACTGATGTTTTCACTCTGTTCATTCTGTACTTCCTTGTGATTACAATTAAAGGTTTTAACAATGGGTCTTATTTTCTGTTGGGAAATAATGTTAGTTAAAATGTCATGTTGTGTGCTGTTTTCTACAATGTTAATATTCTGTGGAAACTGTTGTTCAGAGAAGAGTGTGAACATGGGCCTAGTTCAGAGAAATGTGGAGAGAGTTGAAAATTGGAGAAGGAATGTAATTCTATTGGTTTCTAATTGTCACACCTCATAGTCTTGTCCACTAGGAGTCTAGCTAGTAATTTTTCAAACTCTAACTAAGCAAGGTTCCAGATGATGTAGTTCAGTTGTGTTCAGTTATGGTCAATTCTATAGATGTTTTACATGTTTATGATTCTATCCGTCAGATACCTTAGGCCCAACTTTACTGAACTCTTGCCCTTTTCATGTTCCTGATGCCAATCGCTGAAGACTTGCTATTCCTATGCTCTGCTGATGAAGACTCTGCTAACTGCTGTCTTTTTAGGAGCGGTATAACCGATGTGTATTTGTTTCTTTGTAGGGTTTCCTTCGAAATCCAACCGTATTTTTGCAAGCGCCATAGTTAGATTTTTTCCAAATATATTTTTCTTATGTTTTTATTATTGCATGTGCCAATGCCCAGCCCCACACATGTTTTTTGAATTAGAAGTAGAAGCAGGGATGTCCGACCCAATAATTGAATTGAATGTTTATTAATTGATTATAATTGATTAATCTGCAATGAAACCTGTTGATGTTTATTAAATAATGCTGTTGCTATTCTGTATAGTTCTTTTGGAGTGTTTAATGGTGATTGCTCTTGTCAGGATAAGATGCTTCATACGTTTTGGACAGACTGTGTTGTTTCTGTATTGCTATCATCTGTTTCTGCGTATCATTCACATGACTTTAGCATTGTTAATACAAGGGCAATACTGTTGCTATTTCTCAAATAACTCTGTTGCTATTCTGTATAATTCCTTTGGAGTGTTTAATGGTGATTGCTCTTGTCAGACTAAGATTCTTTAGATGCTTTGGAGAGCCTGTGTTGTTTCTGTATTGCTATAATTTGTTTTTGCATATTATTCACATGACTTTAACATTGTTCATATAAGGGCAATAAATGTTTAAACTTTACTAAACTGATGTAATGATTCATGGCCACTTAGGTCCTGGTGCATGTAAATTACTGACTTCTTAATTCATTTTGTTGTTGTTTATTGCTATTGGCTCTTATTGTTTGATTTATCTTATTTTTCCTGTCTGAGTCAAAAGATTCGAGTCGACCTCTGAGGGTAGTAGATGTCACTGCCCTAGTACGTGTCACCTAAGACTAATTTAGGAGGTCACACGCCCACATAGGTGAGCGATTTTGCAGATTGTGCCTCGTTCCCATCAATGTCAGATATTGCCATCAGCTATTTAAAGGGCCCTCTCTTCACTGCAAGGTACATTTCTTATTTATCGAAGGTGACTTATTTTATTGCCAGACAAGATCTCCACTCCAACTACACATGATGCTTCACCCTGTGCTTGTAAACCAGGCTTTCAAAGGTAAGTCTCTAAAATGGCCAGATCTGGTTGTCTTAGCTGCTGTGTAACAACTTTATTCAGTCCTGGTTTTGTAGCCAGTACCATGATGCATTTTGGGACTCTTTAGCACTGACCTAAAAAAAAGACAGGATGCCACTGCTGCCGGCTAAAAACTCTGGAGAGCCAGACAACATCACATTTGAACTGGGACCACTTGGAAGGAATGAGTTGTGTGACCATTTAAGTCAATGATCTCCAAATCAGATATTAATGGATTTATTTTGCATTTGAATAGGATAGTCAGGGCTAATTATAGTTTAGAGGTTCCTTCTGCACTGCGAGGTGAGTGATCTGTTAGCCCAGTATAAACTGTCCATTGAAATTAAACTGGCTAGATATATAGAGGTGGAATGGGGGTCCCACTCTCAGCATGAGGGCTCGGTGACAAATGTTGCTTAACTTTCTAGAAATTATAACATACTTTATGATTGTTGCCAGGTTAAAATGCACATCAGCTGATCTCCAGTCCTACCTGTTGAAAAAAAATAATTGTGAAAGCCAATAGGCCTGGCTTATAACTGAAAATACAAGCCAGATGTATAAACTCAAGCATGCTTGGAATGTCATCTGTTTAAGCAATGCCTTATTCTCACAGCTCTTTTTGTGTCATATTGTTCTAAGTTTAGAGCGACTTAGAAAGACCTTCCAATTAATTACTATGGAAAAAGATTTATAACCCCTGAATGTGGACACCGGAATGCAAACTTCATAATGCAGACTTGGACACCATCTCGAATAAATTAATCCGCCCGCAAGCTAAAAAATAGTAATAAAACAAGAAAAGCATGTTGCTTCTGGAAGGCCGTGTCTATTTCGAATCCAGGAATCACATAAAGATTGATCTTCTATAGGTCTGAGGATAACGTGAGGCAAAAATATGTGGACCTACGGCTCAGTCTTGAGTGAAAATAACAATTAATTAGAATAAGGTTTTGCCTGTTGCTAATTACAGTTTTTCGCTGTTGCCCATTAAGTGATGAAATAGACACTAATTGCCGAACCTGTGGATAGGCTGAGGGATCTCTTACGCACAAATTGCACGTTTGTAATCATTTGATAATTCAGAGAAGACTGTTTTTGAGACCAGTATTTCTAGATTTAAATATAAATATTTGGAAATGTAGTGATGCAGTAGTGGTTTGCCCAAGTGGCAGTGATCCCCAGTTAACTGGTCTTTTTTTTGTAAGTTTATGGACATTGCTTTTAGAAAGATGACACAGTATGAAGCCTGATCTTACAACTGGATTTGAGTTTTGTACAGCATGTTAATCTTATATTCTATATTTCTACACGTTTAATTCTTGCATGATGTTATTTAGATGATACTGGTTAATTGAGCCATAAAATGTCCTTACTTAGTTTTAAACTCACAATGCAGACTATATCTTTCCTTTCTTTGAGATCCTATGTGTCTGTGTGGTATAGGCCTGGTTGGCTTCTGGCTTTTTCCACCAGGTTACCATCCTAACCCTGGTTCTTGCTCTGCACGGTTTGCTCCTGGTTGTCTCTGCGTGAGCTGCACCCCACAGTTGGTGAGTAGATCTACCTGCAGTCACGCCATGAATGCAGGCTCAAAATAAGGATTTTGGGGCCCCAGAGAAGAAATATTTTCAGTCCCCCTATTGGAACAACTTTGAATTTTATTACCCAGTTTCCTACTTCAAGTCCCCTGATGACAAATAATAGTGACTTTTACGTTAACGGTTGAGATAGAGAAACAGACAGAAGTGAGATAGAGAGAAAGTCCACTTTGCCCATTCCTTAATAGGCTTCTGCGCGTTGTAGTGCTTGGGATCCACCAGTATTGAGTTGACATAGATTTGGTGAGCTGTCTGCCTACGGTTCCCTCACTGTCTCCAGTGATCTGTGACTTAGACTAATCGTGGAAGAATCACTCATTTGAACATCCGTAGCCATATCTGCAGGAGGCCCTCTACCACCCCTCACGTAGCAGGCACACATTGCACTGACAGGCTAGTGCAAGCGGAAACAAACTCAGGACCTTCTCAGAATACAATCAACCAAAAGCTTTTGATGACATCTATAAACCTACCATGTACTGCTGGAGGTGGGCTCTGTGGTACCCACCTATTTAAATATTCACTCCAGATTGTTCCAAAAGAAAATCCTGATAGCATACACTAACATGGTAATTTCTGAAAGTCCCTATTACGATGTTCAAAGCAGAGCGTGTCCAAGAACCAGGAAGAAGTTATGATGAGGGGCCTTGACCAGCCCAAACAGTTTATTGAAAGCTGGAAGTTGTGTACTGAGGGAACGGATAAGGATGTGACTGGTCATTTGCTTACTGGCAGTACCACTCTAATACACTACCGGCGTGCAGCTTGAGGCATGCTGTGGTGAGCAGTAAGGGATCCTGCACCCACAGCAAACCTCATCTAGGGCCTGAAGTAAGATAATGAAATTACCCCTTCCCTAAAGGATCTCCCGTGGCTCCCCTTGACGGCTCCCGCCACCTTTAACTTAAGGCCAGCTATACCACCCACAAAACATCACAAATTGCAGTTCCACCTTGCTGGCTGACAAGCTCACCATCTCTGTTGGCTCTTGGCAACCTGTAGCCGGGGCACCTTCAGACTAGAGTGAATGAAAAGCCAGAAAGAAAAATCTAGGCAACAGATCTCCTAACTATACACACCTGGGATCTGGGAACAACATCCCTGTATCCATCAGGACCACACCAACCCCTATCTTTGTTCAATTCACACCACACCAGGATGCAGGAAAGACCCAGTACATGCCCTCCCCCAGATTCCGTGTCTGATTTCATGTCTACTTTTTGGCTCTGATGCCTTTTGGTTAGATTTATGCTATACAAATACCACATATATAGATACATATATACATACATCACAGAAAGTGACTGCACATGACCCTTCAGCCTGATCAAGCACATGTGAGTTTTTAGGCAATCTTTATTAGAAACAAGGAGTTGCAGAATTCATTAACACGAGCTCAGTAACTGGCCCATGCCACAGGCAGCTAGCCTAGCAAGTATCCAATACAGTCTTCCTTTTAAAGCATCAACAGAGTAATTAAATCACAGGCTGTTTAAATCAACAACATTTACTATCTTCCGCTAACACTGAATGATGGACACCCCTACATGTCCACTGGGTAACTGCAGAGTGTCCTCTGAATCTATCAACATTTTTGTTGGTGACAGTTAGAGTCCCCGCTGTATCCAAGGTATCATTTAGCCATCTCTTCAGTATGGAAGGTTTAGGAGGTCATCCATCATAGTGCTCTCCACTTCTCAAGCATCCATGTCCAGAGATGTTTTAAGGCATGGGCTGGGCAAGGAGGGCTCTGGCCCAGGGCTCCAGCCAATGATAGAGCCAACTCTGTTCTGCAAAGGGTCTTGCCCTCATGACTTTGAATATTTATTAAACAGATTATTTTACATTTTATTTCCCTTTAGATTATTTTTAATGTGGGTGGTTTGTGAGAGTCTATTCTAAGACATCTTGCAGAGAAATTGTGTTTTTCTGCTAAATGCAACATCCATGAAACAGTTTCTTTTAGATCAAAACAGGACCTCACACATGAGAAATGGGAGGGTGTCACAGAGATGATTTGCAGTGATGTCAGTGAGCTGCTGCTGTGTTACAATATTGAAAACACACATCACTATCCCTGAATATAAGATGTACCTACTTCAGAATTCAGACGAGTGTGCCTCTGCGACCTGGTCAAAGAGGGCAGTATAGAGCTGAAATTGAATCATAAATTCAAAGCTTTTCCGAACAGGGCCTGCCAAAATACGTTCGGCCCCAGACCCCCAAAGTCCTTAGATGTCCCTGTGCCATGTCTGACCCCCAAAAATCAGCGCAATCATGGGCTCCAAACACTCATGAAACATCAAGAAGAAATTAGCTGGACAACTAGACATAATGTTAATCCTTTCCAACGCATATGTGGCAGACCCAGCTCTCTTGCCCAATCTGGCCACACCTGGGGTGGGATATCTCACCAGGAACCTCAATCAGACCCTGATAGTGAAACCAGTGTGGCTGGTCAGCTACATCTAACCTCTCATCCTTCCCCTCTCTTTCACCCTGCGCTTGTCTTCTAGGCGCTTTTCGTTCATAGACGCCTTGCTCCTTTATCCTTTTGTTTTGAAACTCTCCTCTCGTGTCCCTGGCTGCCAGAATTGCATTTTTTTTGTTTACATTTGCCCTCCTCAATTACATTACATTTTTACGTCAACATTTGTATAAGGGAACACATTGCTCACTGTCATTGGATTGATGTTTACATTGTTCTTTTCCCAATGGTGTTACTATGCAGAAGTACCCTACCTGTGTTTTAGAGGTCAGGATCCAGATCTTAAGAGGCTGTAGTGATGGTGGTGGAAATAAATAGTTTAGTCAAAGAAACAATCCCAGGAGCAGCTGCAACCCTGAAACCCCCTACAATAGTCTTCCAAGAATCCTAGACTGTTCGCCCTCTAGGGCATCTTACAATGTAACTAAACAGTGCATTCAACTAGAACACTAAGCTTTGTTCCCCTCAATGAATTACCAAGAGAACACCAACCACAATAACATTACTCCCCCCTTCCTAAAAAAATAACAAAAGCTAGTGTCAACAGTACGGCTAGACTTATACCATTAAGGAGATATAAAAGAACTCAAAAGCATATAACTAATTAACAACAATATGTTAAATCTACTAGAAGGCACATCAGACTGTCCAAACCTGGTAACCTTCTAACTTTCCACACCGTCTTTACCACTGCATCTCTCATTCTCACTTCTGAATATTCCATCATCGCCACCAGAAGCTTCATCGTGGACATGCAACAAGCCCTCCATCACCCCATGATCGAAATTTGGCAGACAGATTGCGTTTCTTAGTCTTCATCTGTCTTGCCTAGAAAACTCATGTTAAAGACCCAACCATATGTCATGGGCGTGGCCAGGTTTTGTCCTCCACTTCGACAATTCACTTTGATGCTGCTTTTTTTTCCCAGACTCTCCCATTACTCAGTGTGTGTGTATTAATTATGATTTATATTCAATGGTTTTGAAAATTTGCCATGAGCCTTCACCTACTTCAAGGGAAATTGCACCTTAAAAGAATCCCCTACACACAATTTTACTTCTGTAACACCATGTTTGCAATCATAATAATCCTTATATATATTTTTGGCACATATGCTGTTCTCCCTCAATCTACAGAGTGACCACTCCTTTTGTCTTTCTGGACTCATCCAGGACAAACTGTCCCTAGTAGAATGTTTTATCCCCATTAAAATCCTTAGCAGACTAAAAGCAATAACAGTGGAACTAGTAAAATATGCCCAAGTTACTCTGAACAATTCTTGTTCCCAAGATCTTTCCTTTCCTATAGTGATACTGCCCATGATGAGTCTATTGAATCGTTCAATATTGCCATTCCCGACAGGATGAAATACGGTTGTAACATTAAGTTTCGCTTCATTCCTAGACAAAAAGTCTCTACCTCCTTCGAACAAACCCGTGAACCAATTTTTCTTATCAGGTCTTTGGGAAAATCTCTTTAGAAAACATAATCCAAAAATCTAAACACTTTAGTCGAAATTTTAACTTTAGGCCATTTAGAAAAAAAATATATTAAGGCCAAAATATGTTTTGGAGTACCACAGATACTTAAAAAGGTCCTAGACTATCAATTGACATTGTTTCCCATGGAGAATGCAATACAGTTATGGGATTTAAAGGTGGGCTGAAATTACATAGAGATTTGTCATCACCAGCAAACTCAATGTACTTGGGCACACATTCCTCCACCTCAGCATCAATCCCTGACTTCCAATAAATATACTTAATTTTTCATTCATAGTCTTCCCAAACATACTCCATGATACAATTTAAGACTCCTACTCCTCAGTGATGTAGGAGGAATAATTCTGTACCCTCTGGGCAAACATCCATCCATATCTTGTAACAATCCATTGGGTATTTCCCAAAACATTCTTGCATCTTTATTAGCTTACTTTTTCCTCATTCCGTCGATTGCTAACAAAAGTTCATGATTCTTATAAGCCTCTGTCCACTTTTCTTTGGCTATTGCTTCATGCTCCGGAAACATGTTGGCAGCACACAGTTCATTCCATTCATCATTCACACTGCCAAAATATGGCAAGGATGCTCTACCCAGAAAATCAGCTACATTTGTTTTGCTTCAGGAACATATTTCACTACATAATTTTAGTCTAATATTTGAAGTGACAGTCTAGAATGGCCTCAAACAAGCCTTCAAGACTTTAGTTAATGGCTTTTAATCTGCTTTAGAAGAAATTTACTTTTCTAGATGAACTGTAAAACAGAAGACATGACAGGAGTTTCAATCTGCGGAATGCTGCAGAGTTACCAAAGCACTCTGTGAGATTCCCCGGACTTCTGCGAGCAGCGGAAGTCAGTATGGCGCATTGATTTTTAGCACCAGGAGCTTGTCTCGTGCTGTACAATCAGCAAGAATGGCACCACCCTGGGGTTCCTGAGGGAGCTACTTCTTTCTACTGCTCGAGTAGATTTTCTACTTAAGCGACATTCTCAATCTGCGCGGCAGCTTTCTCAATGGAAGGGTAGCGAGCTGCCGCAGCTGCCAGCTTTGAGGAATCATTCCAGGAGTCAGTTTAGCGCTTGAGTTTCGCGCTCGTACTCACCAACTTCACCTTGGTGAGCCGCACACAAGAAAAAACTCTGACACATGGCAGTTGGGGGAGTTTTTCCGGAACTGTGAGTGTGGGCAAAACTCTGTGAAGACCATCGGAGGAGCTGAGTTTTCCACTTGCCTCTTCTTGTATTTCCTCCTCAAATACAGTACTCTTCTGGTTTGGCACATGACCTGAACGCAAAGGCTGCATGACTTCTTTTGCATACTCCTCTATTTCAGACAATTTTGCACCTCAGTGGTGACAACAGTTCCGATAGAAAGATGAAAACCCTTATGGGCTAAAGCGGTACAAATATAATTTTTCAATTTATCAAGATTACTTTGCCATTCCAGATTCCATTCAAAGATGTTATCCTTCCTCAAAACGTGTCTCAAATTATGTGTGCAGTATGTTTTTTTTTTTACTAATTTCAAGTACATCTCTGCCATTCCTAAATATGACCTGGGACCATCTTTTCTCTGAGGAGGAGTGCATTAACAACAGCATTTACTAACTCCAATTTGGTTAGTATTCCTTTGTCACAGACTAAGGGCCATAATTATGGCCTGGTTTGCGTAGCACTTGCACCTCGCAACGTGGTGCAAGAATGATGTAAACCTTAAGTGAGATTTATGAAGCCACGCAAGGCCACCTTGCATGGCCCTGCATGATGCCATAGATCTCTAGTAGTGTAAAGCAGAGCAAAGTGGTGTGTTACATTACTCTGCGCTAGGGAGGCATTTCCATGGATGTTGCATGGGTACTCCCACACAACATCCATGAATTTTGACGCATTCCAAGATTTACAAGAACTTGTAAACCTGGGAATGCACCAAAAAGAAACGCCCCCCTAAGAGAGGCTTAACAAGGAGAAATATGTTTATTTCTTATTGTTTCTTCCTCTTTCTATGTGTACTGCATTCTGCAGCAGACATTGAAAGGGGAAAAGCCTCTCAGGAGTGTTTTTGTGCAGGAAGGTGCCCCTTCCTGCACAAACCAATCCTGCATGCAACACCATGGTGCAAGGGTTCCTGCATTGGCGCTAGGCTGCTAAAAGGGGGACATGGCAGGGGAAAAGGACAGGAATGTGACATATTGAATAAATATGGAGCTTTCCTGTCCTTTCCCTGTCATGCAGGGCAGCACAGCAAGGTGACTTGTTGTGCTGTCCTGCGCCACAAAGACCATAGATATGGGCCTAAATGTGATTGACCAAGATTGTGATGGGCCTAAATGTGATTGACCATAAGTGACCGAGATAAAGAAAAGATTTTTCAGCAAGTTTGTATTTAGAAAACTCCCCTGTTAGTACTTTTTCTCTTGATAACTTCAGAACATTATTTAACCTCACATGATGCTCCATCCTCTTTTTCCACATCACTAAAATGTCATCACGAAAGAAGATTATTCAATCCATGAGTTACAAACGTACTCTCAGGGTGTAAAGGCACCTGGAGATAGGAAGAAGTTAGATCTAATGTCATAAACCAGTGGTTCCCAACCTGTGGTCCGGGGACCCCTGGGGGTCCGCGAAGCCTTCTCAGGGGGTCCGCGAAAGCATAGAAAATTAAAAAATATTAACAAATATTGACAAATTAGGTCCCCAGCTTCCAGTAATGACTCAGGCAGGGGTCCCCGGATTCCCATGATGATTCAGTGGGGGTCCCTGGGTTCCATTAATGTTAAAGTGGGGGTCCACAGAAATCAAAAGGTTGGGAAACACTGTCATAAACCATTCAAGTTCTTTAGGCATGGCTAGGAGTTCACGAATCTGGGGCATGGTCTCTTGAAACGCATCAAATAAAATGCTGTGATTTAGGTTTCTAGATTGATGCATAGCCTAATATTTCCATTCTGATGTCTACCACTACAGGTGCCACCCACTTCTCTGATTCTATTGCTTGCGGCATACCAGATTGTTCCAGTTCTTTTAATTCTGCCTCTACTTCAGGTATGATTGTCAGCAGAATGTTGCATACTTTGTGTGAAATGGGCTTGGAATTTTCCATCAGGATAAACCGACAAGTTCACCAACTGTACCAGAAAATGATGTTCTCCTTCATGGCTACTCAACAGTACCTGCTCTGGACTACTGGGATTCAAAGTTATCCCTAATGCTCTGTGGTCAATTCATCCCAGAACCGATGGACCATTTTCAGATAAAGTTTTCCTAATGCATTCACCCCTTTGAAATCAAACGATAATGGTTTTAACCAAACCATAGAGATTGCTTTCTCTTAAATATGTCTTGAATGTATATCAAAGGTAAAGTAAATCCCATCCCATGGGGCACGTTAACATTTTTCTAGCCACACTTGTTTTTCTTAATAATAGTAAAACGTTGTCCAAAATTAGCCATTAAGTTGATGACAATATCAGCCAACATATTCTCAAATACAGGTTTAGTCCTGGATTGAAACCTGATATTTAGGACAAAATAATTTACACATAAAACACCACTATTGCTATTAGTGCTTTTGTTGTCAAACGTTGCAGATTCAACTTCCACTAAACATCTTACTCTAGAATGTGTCCTTTTTTCCTACATACTTTGGTGAAGTGACCTAGAGTACCACAATGAGAACATGTTTCTTTTTACAGCAAGACAAGATTTACCAGGGGCTAAATGGTTTTTACTACCACATTTATAGCACTCTTTCCTATGTATTCTGGATTCGTATGTTTTACTCTTGTCCTTACAATTCGTCTTCTCTTTGACAAGGAATTGTTGTTCTTTCTTTCTATTTGAATATTGTCTTTTGTAAGAAACATCACAAAGTAGATCCTTATGTTTTTCAATCCCAGAGGCAACTTGAGCACAACTCCTAGATAACCTAGACTTTATCCACTTACGCGATTACATGTTAAAGTGAGTAATCACCACATTACCACAGACTCTCTTGTATTCTTTTGTTATTAGCGTGCATAATAGGTTGTTCTCTTATCAGTTTGTCATGTAGAGAACCATATGGAAAGGACATGGCTAATTTAAGTGGACAGGCTAAGTAGTCTTCACCTGGTTCATTCTTATTTTGTTACCTCTGAAAGAAATTGTGTCTGTCATTCTCTACACAAAAGGTAGGAGTAAAATAGGTACTTAAATCATCCATGGCATGTTTGTAAAGATCACGTTCCTCAGCAGAATACACTTATCATCTAGTTATAAATACATAATCCTTCAGGACTTAGGACCAGATGTAGCACGCCGTTTGCATGGCGCAAACTGCGAAAAACGCAGTTTGCGCCATGCAAATGGCCTCACGCGATGCACATTCCCAAATTGAGAGTCGGTACCGACTCGCAATTTGGGAATGCGATTTGCAAATAGGAAGGGGTGTTCCCTTCCTATATGCGACTTGCATCGCAATTCAGAGTTGCTTTGTGACCGCAAATGCGGTCGCAAACCAACTCGCAGTTACCACCAGTGTCACACTGGTGGTAACACATTCGCAAAAGGGAAGGGGTCCCTATGGGACCCCTTCCCCTTTGTGAATGTCGACATAAATATTTTTTCAGAGCAGGCAGTGGTCCTATGGACCACTGCCTACTCTGAAAAAAAACAAAAACAAATGGTTTCGGATTTTTTTTCATTTTGCAACTCGTTTTCTTTTAACGAAAACGGGCTGCAAAATGAAAAAAAAACAGCTTTATTTAAAAAGCAGTCACAGACATGAAGGTCTGCTGACTACAGCAGGCCACCATCCCTGTGAGTGCAGGGACTCGCTATGGGGTCGCAAAATGCGACCCACCTCATGAATATTGATGAGGTGGGTCTTTGCGACCCCATAGCGAGTCGCAGAAGGTGTCTGAGACACCTTTCTGCATCTGTTTTTGAGACTTGCAAATTGCGAGTCGCTCAGACTCGCAATTTGCAAGTCGCAAAAACGGATTTTGCTACATCTGGCCCTTAGTGTGGTGGTCTTCAAACTTTGTAATGCTGCGCCCCTCAGTGGGAAAAAAAAGTCACCAGCGCCCCCCTTCAAATCTTTCACAATTATTCCATTAAATTGGCAATGTTTAAACATCGCAGTTACATTCCGGTACTGTTTTAAAATGTCAGTCAAATGCAGGATGCCAAACATACTATTCTGGTCAGGCAGGCCTTACTATACTAACATGTAAAAGTATCCACAGTGTAATTATTAGAAGTAAGGGTGGAGGTTTTGAGGAGTATTTGGAGTCCCTTCCCTTTTAACACATACTCCCAGCTTGGACATAAATGACAAAACGTGTTAGTGATGGCCCATACAGAGCGGTTTACTGCTGCTCATATTTTTCAGCTGAGAACAAAGCCCCGTTATCAGCATAATGCTTCTCTTGCTCAGCGGCCGGCGTCCCGGGATCATTTGAGGCCCCAAAAGGGGGGCCTGCCCCCCAGTTTGAAGGCCCCTGATTTAATGTTTCTAATTCCCTAAGGCAGATAAAGGGCTGACATAAGTACAGACTGTGCCAAAAAAGGATCAACCCTACAAGCAATTATACAAGACTGTATTATTCATGAAAGTATAATCACATACATCTGTGGTTTTAGAAATCTTAACAAAATATGCATGGATTCAATACCCGATGATGTTTGAGAGAGAGTGCCTATTGTATATGTATTTGTATAAACATGTTCAACTTTTTGCATTTAATGGAGTTTCTTTGTGGTTTATGTCTTGTATATCTGTGCGTGCATTTTATTTAGAGTTATATGTGATTATAGATTAATAAATCATAAAGCTGTCTATAGTTGTTGGTAGAATTGATCCTTTTTTTTAACAGTTTCACTTAAGCCAGTCCTTCACCTGTCTAGTGGATTTTTTTCCTCTATTATACATAGCACAGTCTGTCGAATTGCAGCTATTCTATTTCTGACAGGCTACAATCCTGATGTGGTGCTCGCATTTAGAATACTCAGTCAGAAAGCAGACATCTCAGTCAGAGGGATGGGACATTGCAGAATGACACAGAAACATGCTGAATTGCATTGCATCCTGGGCCATTTTATCAACATAGCAGCAAAAGAGGTCTGCTAGCTAAAGAGAAGGATGAAGACTCAAATGATAAGATACCCCTTTGATCCCCAACTGGATCTGGATGAAGTAGGTTTGGAACAAGGGAGGGATCCTGGAGCAGTAACTGTCAAACATAGAGTAGTACAAAATAATAACATCTATTTAATTTGCTGGTGCTGAATAAAGATGACTACAATTACATCTGCCCTGGACAACTCCAAGATGGTCTGAGATTATGACATCAAGATATGTAAGCATATGTGAACCCAACATAGGTAGGAGTCATGTAAGCATAACATTTAAAAGATCACCTCTTCTTCTCCTTGCCAGTGACCCATCACTGAGTATGGGATCTGGGACCATGCCCAGAGGTGCTCCCATCTTTTATATGTATGCGTATTTCTGCAGACACAATGTTATGGCTGGACACCTCCTTACCCTCCACACAGCACATTAACACCACTTCCTTAGGACACAATGTGGTGGGTATTCCCCACTGCATCGTGTTTCAGACACTCAGCCATATTTGTCTTTCCATTGGTTGTGGCATGTCTGATACTGACCTCACAGTATCTTAGGTTCAGCTAGACGTTCCTGAAACAAGAAGTCAAGATCCTCCTCTGAAAACTTATTGTTCCTCTTTCTTTGTCTCTCTCCATATTCCGGATGCCCGTATTGGTCATGCTGTACATGGCAAAGTGTGTACTGCATTACTGTGGTAAATGTTGGAAATGCCATTGAGCCTGTGTGATGTCATCACCTTCAAAGTCAGACTATTCGCTAGTTGTGACTGTCTGTGCATCACTACTTGCTGCCTTCCATTTTAGCAATGTTGACAGTGGGCCAGCAAAATTAGTTTGCTTTTGTGAGGCACAGTTTGCAAAATGCAAACCAGGACATAAGACATTCACAAAATGAAGGTATCATTATTTCTATCCTGTACATCCGAGAACATTTGTACAAAGCCATTTTGTAATGGCAAACCCTTCAAATCACAAAATCACCCAGGTGTGCAACAACAAAACGTCTTTTTCCTGTTTACCTAACCCATTTTGTGAGCTGGAAAAGCCTTTCCCACTTGCGAAGTGGGTTTTGAGATCCATTTTTGAGTGCAGTTAGAGGGGAGCGTAAAAGCGGTGTCTCCTCCTATTTGCGAGTCAAGGTGGCATGTATCAATAGACTGTGACTACGAATGCAATTGCAAACCATTGGTCAGTTACTGATACATTGAAGAAGGTGGTAACTGATTCGCAAAGGGAGTGGTGTCCCTTTCGGACACCTTCCCCTTTGTGAATGCTGTCAGAAGTCTCGAGAGGACCACTGCCTGCTCCCTTAATGTTTTGCTAAACAAGAAACTTCCGTTTTTTTAAAGTAGCACCGGGTCCTTTAAGGAACACAAACTTCTTTGAAGAAAATACAGTTTCCATTTTCGAATGCTCTACTGGCCACCGTCCCTGCATTTGTAGTCAATCGAGGGATTGGGGGGTTTGTTGCAAAAAGCCACCTGCCTAATTATTATTCATTAGGTAGGTTGATGGACACCCTCTGTGACTGAAGATTTTGTGATGCGACCTATTAGTACATAAGCCTCACTACACAATCACAGTCACAAAAAGTTGGTGCTCAGTTTGTAAACAAATGTTGGGACCAGTGTTTTAGTACACCTGGCTCCTAACCCTTAATTTTGAGGACATAAAAATACTGGTCTCATCAAGAACTGAGTAGCCATCCTTGCAAGTCAGCGGATTATCTCTTTTCCTATCTCAAGGACCTCTTAGCTGCAACCACAGCAAACTTCGACGATGATAACTTGCCTTTCAGCAGAGACTGAAGTTTTCCAAACCCAGAGTTATATTACACGGAATGGGATAGTGCTGTGCAGCTTTGCACCATTGCTGGTGAAACGTGGCACTGAGAGTTGTACTGGCACTCGGACCTTTGCCAAGGTTTATTTGCAGAGGTATGATGATGCATATATCACTTTACACTGGTGAGGCAGTGCATATGTTGTGGAAAAAATGCAAAAGTGAAATAAATGTAAACCAGAAATATCAGTGTAAATTTGCACCCAAAGTGGTGCAATCAATATAACACTGCCTCTGAAAACTACAGCTCCTGAGTGGCAGGCAGCTAGGACAGTGTTTCTGCAATGCAATAGAGCAGGCGCGGCCCGTCCTTTAGGGCGGAGGGGCCACCCCCCCCTTTTGCCCCCAATGAAGAGTGTCTGTCAGGCTGAACAAAGGTCAGCCTGACAGACACTCTTCAGACACTCTTCATGTTCAGGTCAGGCAGCCAGGAGCAGACATGCGTAATTTGTGCAGACTCCTGGCTGCCTGACCTAAACTTTGCTGTGCTGAGGAGGTCACAGCTCCTATGAGCGTGACCTCCTCGGCTCAGCAATTGTGCCTTGAGGCCCTCCCCTGGGTGACGAGGAAAGCGTCACCCATTGACTTTGACCTGGGCGCTTCAGGTTTAAGCCCTGAAGCGCCCAGGGCAAGTGTCAATCAGTGACACTTCGTCACAGAGTTGGGTGGGGTCATCCCACTCTGTGACGAGTCTGGGACTGCTGCCTTCTATCAATAGAAGGCAGCAGTCCCAACCCTCCTGGCACCTCCGAGGCTGAAGGTAAGTGTGTGTGTGATCTTTTAAAATGAATGTTTGGTGCGTGCGCGCGTGTTTGAATGTTATGAGTGTTGTTAATGGATGTGCGTGCATGAGAGTGAAAGAATGAGTGTGTGTGCGCTTTCTGCCCGCCCCCTCCCTTTTAAAGCTGCCGGCCGCCGCTGCAATAGAGAGTAACATGTCGATGACTCAAGATGCATTAAGAATTCTTGCAGCTGGTTTTTAGACGTCATGTTCATTGGGACGTGTAAAGTCTGCTTAATCTGTCTGGGGAAAGCGTCCAAGGAGGATAGTGGGCGGAGGCTCGCCATAACTTAGAGAAGACTAGTTAATCCAACCTCTGGGCTCTGAGAGATGTGGTCAGAGAACATCTGATGAGGTTTATGAGGCCTCCTTTCCGGAAACACATGTCCCGCACATTGTTTCCTGCGAATTATTACAATTAAAACCTTCTGATCAACAGGGAGGGGGAAGGGATGCCAAAACTACAAACAGGGATGGTAGCCCATAAGTTGGAGGTTGTGCCATAAAATGCTACATATGATTTGTTTTGTATGTTGTAATAAAACAGGACACTATGATTCATTTTTATTCCAGTATTGAGTACAGTAATATGCACAATGGCGCTGTTTTATAGACTGTCCTATGTAGTGCCCGTTTCATGTGGTGTCCAAAACTATTACATTTTACCATTAAGTATGCACTAAATCAATCTTGAAAGACGAAGGAGAGTAATAGAAGATTTAGCAGTAGGGCAGTGCAGTTTTAAAGATGATCAGTGGCAGCTGGTTTGTATTTACGGCGGTGGGCCCAGGGGGGATACAATAATAATATATATTTTTTAAAAAGCACTTACCTGACGTAACGGCTCTCCTTCTCTCTTACGGCGTCCTCCTCGTTTTGGATCCAGCCCGGGGACCAGGAAACAGCGCTACCAAATCCTGACGCTGGTTTCATGCTGGTAACCAGCATGGGGTAATGGGGTGTGTCCATGTAGTCTGCAATGGGGAGGCTTGCAAGGGTGGGACTTATGTTTTCAGAATGGGGTCCATGGAATACCTGTGGTCTGCCGTGATGGGGCCTGGGCCACCTCCTCTGTGGGATCCTAGTTGCTTGGATACTTTATCCAGTGGTGAGAACTTTACTGCCTTGCTGCTTTGTTGGTCCTGCATGCTGCGTGCGAGGAAATGTCTGAGCCCCTTCTACAGATGTGAGCCCCTAGCCGCTTCAACATAACTAGACCCTTATAGACGGTGGGCTCCTGAGACATTTGTGCCCCAGCAGCAAATTGACCTGTCGTCTGAAAGAGGAGGCTTGGCTGCTTTTGCTGCGCTGTCGAAAGCTGAAGAGTGTCCAAATTGGCAACTGCAAGCGGGCCCACACATCCCCCAGTATCTTCTGCTTTCTTACATGACAATCTCCAAAATGGGTAGCACCCGGGCTGCCAATACTGGGACCACATTGCAGCCCTAGACTGATTTGCCCCATTCTTGGCCCTGAGGTGGCAGAGCCGGACAAACTGGATGTCCTCTTCAAGGGTATTGAAACATCCCACATGTCCCTGGAGGTGACAGTACATGCAGTTGTGATAGATGTAAATTTGCTGCAGAATGACCATAGAAGACTGGTAGAGTCTGTTACCCAATCAGAGAAGCCACTGCTGACCTTCATCCTTGCACCTCTGACCCCCTCAAGCAGTTATTGGATTTAAAGGTCAGAATCTTCAATCACATATGCATTGTAGGCCTTCTGGACAGTAGTGAAGATCAAAACTTGGGAGACTACCTGTAGGTACAGTTGAGGGACATAGTACCGCAGCAGAACTTTATGACTTACTTCTCCATTGAGCAAGCCCATTGGGTGCGGGCCCGCCAACACCTGGCGGGGGTCATCCAATGACCTATAGTGGCTAAAATCCATCACTACAAGGACAGCAATGCTTTGTTCAAAACAGCGAGAGAAATAGACTCAATACTGATAGACAACCTTCGAACACCGTGGAGGCTTGGGATTGGGACGGAGAGCTTGGGTGCGCCCTGAAAGTCGGATGAGGCCCAGGGCTGGTCATGCCGCTTCCTGGATGATACTGTTCATGCTTTGGGGATCAAGGGCAGGGAGCTATGTTTCCTCTATGGCCTTGTCCCAGGAGCGGGTCCATAATGGTAGATGGTCAGCCCTGGTGACAGTGGCTACCTTCCAAGAGCCATTGAAAGACCCACCTAGTTCCCTCGCTGATCTCTGATGACATCAACTCTTCATCTTGCCTTCTACAGGACACTGGATCACTGCCCTCCCCCCCCCCCCCCAATAACTCCTCAAAGGCCAATCACACCAACACACTCATTTACCTTTTGGATCCATGCAGTTTTCCTCATGGGGCCTACCTCACGTCTGTGCTACCTCTGTGGGGTGTCTCATAGAGCCTCTCCTCTGTGAGGGAAAAGCGTCATGGTGTATAGTCGTCTCCAAAACAGGATCAGTTCCAAGGCCTTTTGTAGACATTCAGGCACACTCCCTCCACAAGATTCATTAGCAATTCTTTGATGATGGGTTTCCTTTTATCATGGGCATGATAATGCCTTTACTAGCCGATTTTCCCTGCTGAGTGTCCCAGTGATAGAACCTAGGTTCCTCTTTTGGGCGCTATTACACGTGACTGGCATGCGCTCTAGGACATATGTTTGGTATTACATTCACTCGTACTCAAGAGCTTTGGCCACTCAACCTGCCTAAGCTGCTTCCCCACAAGTTCTACTCCTCTATCAGATGTTTGGCTGCTTGGTTTGGGCAGCTGGTCATCAACCTCCTGCCCTTTCATAATTGAATATTTTTATGGATTCTGTTTTTGAAGATCTGGTTCCCTGTGAGTTGACAAATCCTCCTCTCACTCAGCCCTACTTACCCTTGTTCCCTGGGGACTTACTGGTCTCTAAACCCCTCTCTCCTATGTATGAATGGGCAGGATCGACTTAGGCTAGGTAATGATTAACACTCAAGCATATTAAATAATCTCCTAGAACATTAGAGGGATGCTCGCTCGGTCTGAATGATGTAAAATGTGTTAATTCCTTTGCAGAAATGTGCTCCTCATGATATTATTGCAGGAATCCCACATCATGCAAATTGAGGGCCATAGGATCCGGAGATAATGGAGGTATCAAGTTCACACTACTAATTACTCTGCTTATGCCAGAGGGACTATAATTTGGCTAGATTGGATGGATCCTATTGGAGACTAGATTGGATGGATCCGCCAACTCAGACCACCCAGCTCCCTACAGCACCTCTGTTCCTATTGAGTGAAAAGGGCGTATACTCCTTAGGTCATAGAGGGTGACTTCAACTGTGTCATGGACACCATTCATATCCTCCCCTTTCCGGGGCTCCCACTGTCTCAAATACTCAAGACATGATCTCTTGGCTTACTCAGTGGTCCTTGCAAGAAGCACAGTACCATCATATGTCATACCCAGGGGTTAAGCTGTTGTCCATTTACTGCCCTGTCCACAATGTATAAGTCCATCAGGACAGGACTGTATGCTCAGTTGCCCCTTTCCCTTCTATTTGCTCCCCCGATTCTCTGGGCCGGGTGGCGTCGGATCACAGTCCCTTATTACTTGGCTTGATCTGAGGAAGAACATCCTTGACCATTCCCACCTACCACTACCAACCCTCAACATTAGAGGCCCTGGCCTTCAGAAGCACACTAACCAACCACATAGCTGAATACTTTGAATACAAATATGGGACTACCTTCGCCCCGGCTATGGAAGGGGAGCGTCTTGAAGTGGTTGTTAGGGGTATGTATATCCATATCTCTCCAGGTGAGCAATGTTGCTTAAATTGTGAACTGGAGAAGGTGAAAAAAACTTGTCTTGGCATTGAAAAGAAGGATGTTGAAGACCTAAAACTTAAACACTGTCTACTCCAGCTACATGAGGATGAGGCTGTGCTGGTGGAAAGATCGTGCTGTCTCGATTACACGTCACACTCTGCCTGTGCCCACTCACAGGGGGATAGATCAGAATGCCTCTTAGTGTGGCTGGCGATAGGGAAGCCAGACAACCACATTTGATGGCCCTTTGTCACTCACATGGCACCCTGCTTTACCTGCAGCAGAACATTCAACAGGCATTTATTGCTTTCTACAGGGCTCTTTACTGCTCCACCCTGAATTACCACTAATTGACATCTGGCTGTCTGCAGATGAACAGTAGGAGGTAGATGCAGCAATCACCATCTAAGAAATCAAAGCGGTGATCACTGATTTGGCCATGGGCTAGACTCCTGGGGCTAATGGACTACTGGTAGAGTTTTATAAGATCTTTTCAAGCTTCCTAGCACCAAAGCTGGTTTAACTGTATGAAGTGCTTAGTTAGGGGCACCTCCCAGTTTCTCTTCACGAGGCCATGTTTGTCTCACTGCTGAAACCAAGAAAACACCCCATGAACCTAGAATCTTACTACCCTATAGCTGTTTCATACACAGACTACAAATTTTTAAGCAAAAGTTTATCCAACCATTTACAGCAGATACTCCTTCGTTTGATCCATGTAGATCAAATTACTTTCTTTTTGATTGAAATTCCTCTCTGAATATTATACAGGTCTATAGAATTATGGGTCTATAGAATTATGGAGACTGTGAAAATATTCTGCCCATGAGTCGCAGTCCTAATTTTGGACATAGAGAAGGCATTCGATTCCCTAGACTGGGAATACTTCTTCAGCAGTCTGTTTTGAAGTGCATACTATTACGTTAATCTGGCTATTTTACTCAGACCCTTCCATCAGAGTTCAATTAGGGGGACTGATATCCGATGCAATACCAGTTGCCAGGGGTACCAGGCAGGAATTCCCCCTCTCCGCCTTCTACATTAGCAATGGAACCCCTAGTAGCTCATGTATGGGAAGGACTGGCGAATCCCCTTCCCAGATAGGATCCGCACAACATTACTTTTTGCAGAATGTTAGACCTGACACCCTTGGATGGTAGTCCCCTAAACATTTTGCTTTCACCCCTCTTGTTTGGTTTAATTCATTTTTGTTGGTGCTAGGACTCTCTCCTCAAAACATGGTAATATTGGCCTACACCTAGTTGGTATATCTAATTTACTTGTAAGTCTCTGGTAAATGGTACTACATGTACCCAGAGACTGTAAATTAAAGCTACTAGTGGACCTCCAGCACTCATTTTGCCACCCACTTAAGTAGCCCTTCTAAAACCTATATCAAAAGTGCCACAACCTGTAGTGCATTTTTAAACTGCCATTTCGACCTGCCAAAATAAACCTTTTGCCAGCCTAGCACTTCCTTTTTCATACTTATAAGTTACCCTAAGGTAAGCCCTAAGGGCTCATAGAGCAGGGTGCATTATATTTAAAAAGTAGGACATGTTGGTTTATGTTTTACGTGTCCTGGTAGTGAAAAACTCCTAAATTATTTTCACCACTGTAAGGCCTATTTCCCCCATTGGCTAACAGTGGGCTATCTCATTACATTGCTAACTCTTGATTGGGAGCAGATATGGATTTCAAGTTTGGATGTCAATGAATTGTAATTTAAAATCCTCTTTAATGTTAGAGTCAGATTTTAAGTCAAAATTCTGAAAATACCGCTTTTAGAAAGTTGTCATTTCCTGTCCTGACAATTTGGTTCCTGTTGCCAGGGTCCTGGGTCACGACTGTGAATAATTTAGCTGTAGGGCTTTGTGTATTCCTCCCACACAATGAGACAAAGGGGAACTAGATATTAGCAGGATAGGCCATCCTGTTTAGATGGCTGGGTGGAACTGTTTCTTGCCCCACTTCAATTTCAAAGCTCCACCTCCAGCACACACACAGAGGAAACTGATACTAGATATTTGTCTCCCTAGATGTCTTTGAGCCTCTGCAGGGAAAGGGAACAATTTTCCTGAACAAGATGTGGGAGTGACCAGGTATAAATATTGGACCTCCTGAACTGCATATCAGATCACCTGTGGACCTGTGGAAGGCTCAGAAGAAGCACTGCCCTGCTGCCCTGCTGCCTGAGGAGGGAAGACTGGACCTGCTCCTTGAACCCAGGACCACCAGGGTGCATATCGGTCAATTCACGAAAAGGCATGGGGTAGCGGAAAAGGGCATCACATGCCATCTGACATTTACATTCGCTCACACACACACACGCTTACACATACAGACACAATCACATATACACACACTCTCTTTTACATAAACACACTTTCACCTGCACGTATGAACACAACATACATTTTAAAGCATTTTTTGCTTACCTCTGCTGCCAGGGAAGATTATATTCCAGCTAATTCTACTCCATTCTTTACTATTTTAATAGTAAATAACATAATATTATCTACTATCAGTGTAATGACAAAAAACAAGGAGATCTGAACCCAACAGACATCTATGAAAGCAAGCTGCCCCCGTGTTACTGGCATTGATTTTCCCACCTCTGAGGCCAGGGATCGCAACGTGAAAGCCAGGGATCGCAGCTGCAACTCCTAGTGACCTCTAAATGACGTCCATGCCTGTGTGACTGAAAGGGCCAGCTGTCTGGCCTCCTGTGTGTACTACAAGGACACAACAAGCTTCAGAGATCTGTCCTGCATCTGCTCAGCTGACCAGAGCAAAATGGACCAGCCTGAGCCTTGCTGCTGGCCTCTGCTGGAGTGAGTCCTGACCCCCAAGAGGTGCCCCCAGGTCTTGGCCCCTTGGCTGTCATCAGAGTTTACTCCTCCCTGCCTAACTGTGGGCTCTGACAAAATCGACACAGCTTGATGTAACTCGCTGCAAGACATCTTATTGCAGCACCTCATAGCTTCCAATTGACAGCCTTATCAGAACCAATGGAGCACAATGCAACTTGGAGCAACTTGACGCAGACCTTGCGTCTCAATACCTCGCAGCTCCTGATCGGAACCAACGCAGCTCAACAGCAGTCGAGGCCAGACCACTCATCAAGAACATAGCATACAACTCTTGGCAGGACTAACCTGTGCTTTTTGGTGCTATTTTCACAAAAAACTTTAAGCTTGTATATATTTGGCGGGATTTTTGTAATTTTTATGTCATTTTATTTATTAAAATGTATTCTATTACTCCATTTTTCTAAATTAGTTTGGGATTTTTTTGTGTTGTGTTTTCACTTTATTACTGTTTGTGTGCTGCATTTCACACATTGCATCGAAGTTAAGCCTGACAACTTTTGTGCCAAGTTACCAGGGGGTTAAGCAAAGGTTTATTTAGTGACTGTTAGTGGTACATCCTGACAAGGATTGTGGTAGTTGACTGAGTGGGGGTTAAACCCCCTTGAACAAATAACCCAATTTTTTACACAGATGATATGCTGTTCTACATCAAAGATCTCTGTGACAATGATTATAGCATTTTCCAGCTCCTAACTACCTTAAGAATGGTCTTGGACTTGCAGTGAGTTGGAATAAGCCTTGTTTCCTCCCTCTGACCCCTCGGTGGCCACAGTGTGCTTGGATTTGGATGAGAGCCCTGTGCAATGGGTAGCAATGTCCTTCCGATATTTGGAGATTCGACTATTCCATGCAGCCCAGAACCTCCTCAATGGTAATATTACCACTGCAGTGATGTCCCGCTGAGTCCAAGTTACCTTTTGGTGGTAACTTCGCCTATCCGTCCTGGGCTGCATCATTGTTTTGAAGGTGGTGATGCGTCCACAGCTTCTATACCATTTTGCCAATGCCCCGGACGTGATGCAATTTTGCGCCTGGTAGCACCGGGTTCCTTCTGCCGTACTGACCATGGATGTCTTCTACAGGTGGCTCAGAAGAGTATAGCCAGGGGGATATCCATCAGTAGGCGTTGCCCCCAAATACTCCTGTCTTATTTCTCCTGGGTCTTCCCAAAGGACGGGGAGACTTAGCAGGAATTGCATTTTTGGGATCATGCAGGAGTCACACCTGGGGTACTTCTTCCAGGGTGGTCAACTTCAGCCTTTTGAGGCTCTAACGGAACAATAGGCTTTCAACAAGGGCAGTTTGTGATGTATGGTTTTATTTGCTGCATTATCTGCAACACTGGGGTGCTGGGAGGCTCTGAAGTTGCCACCAACCAGCTTATTCACACTCTACACATGATGGGAAATGGGCAGAGGCTTATCACTTGACTGTCCAGAGCCATCCTTGCTCCGATCTGAGGGGGACCTGGAAGAAGGAGATTGGAAGAGCCCTGCACGTTAAAGAGTGTTCTAAGGTCTTAGAATACCATTGGAAGAACTCCTGCAATGCTCATTTAAAGTGAATCCAGCTTTAGATATTGCACAGGACTGACACATAGAGCAGATTTACAGGGTTTTTTCCTAATGCCCCAGACACTTGCACCTGACAGAGTACCCCAGCGGCAGACTTAAAATGTGCTGTGGCGCCCATTGATTCTACTGCGCGAGGTGTCGGACACCGTGGAGCCTGGGGGTCTAGGAACCTACTGAAGATAAAAAAACAAAAAGTTAGCCACTTCCCGGATCTAGCCCCGATCTTAGCGAAGCCCACAGTTACCATAAAGAGAAAAAACCTGGTGCCTCATCTAGCGGGACATGGGGGCGGGACTTGTACCAGTGGAATAGGGCTGAGGGTGTAGCCTTGCATAGGGAAGAACCAAAGGGCCTCTGTCACCCCCAAAAGGGATAGGCTTATGTTTAAACTGTCTGAAACTCACAGTGAGTCCACTTCTTTCTCTTGAACCTCCCTTCTGTTCTGCGCCATCTCTGCCTCATATCATAAGACCAGTGATGCTTGAATGAAGCTGAGGGACCCTAACAGACGCATTCTAACTGAGCCACGGAGGGCTCCTCTCCAGTCTCCCATGGGGTCCCTCAGTACCTACTCTTCTGCTTTGTACCAGGGCCTTCTCCCTCCTTCACCAGACCACTCCACCAAATTGCTGTTGTTTAGCCTTGCTGTACAGTTCGCCAATCCACCTCCTTTTTCTGGCAGTCCCGGATTCTTTTTTTCTACACAGCCTACCTGGGTGCTCTCCCACCCCTACACCCCTTCCCCAGCCTGTTTGCTTTAGTTCAGCCTCCTTTTGCATTACCATACAATAATGGATTCTCCTGAAGGTTCATCCTTCACATTTTCTTTAGGCCATGCACTTACCTGGAAATCACGTTTCTTTGTTACTTATGGTGTAGATGTCTATCAGTGACCCTCCTGCCGTGGGTTGAGATGTTGTAAGGTTTCTACATGCATTGATTGTCATGACCTTGTATATTGTAAATACTAAAAATTCAATTTTGTTTAGAGGAATACATAGACACATATTTATTTATGGTTCTTATCTCCATATCTACCTGTCTGGATGCTGTGTTGCTAGTGGATACTATGGAGTTGATATAAGTGCAGGTCGGGATTAAAACTGGAGCACCTATATGAGTGAGTTAGTGTGTGAGTTATATACAACAGTTTCATACAGAGGTTCTGAGGATTTTGAAAGCATCGTTATGGTGTGTAAGGCCTTTTCTATGGGTTCTGGGTCAGTAGTTAGTTGGGAGTATCTGGGTTTGGTACTGGCTTTTACTTCTGCCGTCCCAGGGCCACCGTAACTTTTTGCACCCTAATTGGATAAACAAGTTACTCAATGTGTGCATGTGACATAGAAGCGTGTAGAGCAGCCAAGAATTATTGCTGGGTGTAGTGAGGTTTGAAACGCACTTAGGCCCATATTTATACTTTTTTTGTGCCGCATTGGCGTCACTTTTTTGACGCAAAAGCTGAGCAAACTTACAAAATACAATTATATTCTGTAAGTCTGCAACGCTTTTGCGTCAAAATTTTTTGCAATAGTGGCGCAAAAAAAGTATAAATATGGGCCTTACGGTCTGACAGATTTAATTACAATCATTAAATACAATGTTCAGTCAGCAACACAGCAATGATTTAAAGGTTAAATCAGATGCACACAAACCCCCCCAAAGGACTTTGCATCTTTTGGGGCAGAAAATTAGTGCAAGAAAAACTCCAGGGACTGTTCTGACATCCCATCAACGGCATTGAAAGGTATATAAGGGCATATTTCTGGAAAAATTTTCTTGCGCCCCTTAATGCCCCCCTAATGCCACCATGTGTGTGCTGTAATTGAAATATGCTGCACCATGGCGGTAGTTAGCGGACTAGCGTCAAAATGTTTGATGCTAGTCCGGCACTTTGCAGGATTGCCCTTCCCCTTTGCGAATGGGTTACCACCAATTTGAAATAGGAGGTAACTGCAATTGTTTTGCGACAGCATTCATGGTCACAAAACATACATACCTCCGCGATTTGGTATTAGGAGGGGCGCCCTTGACAAGCCCCTTCCTAATACCGAATCGGTATGTAGTCGCAATTCCAATTTGCGATTCCCAAGTTACCGAATCGCAAATTTGATTTGTTACAGGCCAATCGCAAAACACTTTGATACATCTGGCCCCAAATTCCTTGAGAGTCCACTTGCAGGTCACTCGCTCAAGGTGACCACACAGGCTGTAGTCAGCTGTGGCTTGGTCTTTGTCTGTTACACTATCAGGTCGTCATCAGTCCCATTGGGCTTTTGGCTTTATAGCATGACATTGCGCCAGCAGCTCACACCGCTCCTGCCATGGACAGGATGCTGTTATCTTGTATGTGAGCCTTTACCATTGTTACTGCTTTGCATTTCCCTTAGCTTCTTCAAATATGCCTTTCAAAATGCCTTTCTCTTTCTGTGCTGCAGTGATTTCTTGTGAGTCACCCTGAATACCATTGCAACACTTTTTTCTACTTGCTTTTATTTTTGGGTTTAGCTTCTATTTGTGGGAATACCGTAATGTTTAGTATAATCTGGATATAAATGAATTTAGTTGACACATTTGTTCTACTACAAGTAAAGATTTGGATTATGCTTGTAGCATTAAATTGTCCAAACTGAATTTCCGTTGGTTTCCTATGAAGTAATGTACTTGACATTATTGTTGGAAACATGGGGGCATATTTATGATCCCCTCCGGAGCATCAGTATTTGTGACACTCTGGTGGCACATAATGCAAAATCATATCTATGGGACCACGTAGAGTCACTTTGCGTGGCTTTGAATTGCCTCATAGATGTGGAGTAAGGCAACGCAGCACAAATCACCGCGTTGCCTTAATTTGCGCTCGGGAGGTGTTCCATGGGTGTTGAGGTGGGTGTTCACATGAAACACCCATGGATTTTGGCGCTTCCTCAGATTGACAAAACTATGTAAGTCTGGGTATGTGCCAAAATCTTACGCCACCTGAGGTGAGGCGTAACAAGGAGAAATATTTCCTGGAGCACACCTGGAAATAGGAAAAAGCCTCTTAGTATTGTTTTTGTGTAGAAAGGTGCCCCTTCATGCACAAAAAACAATCCTGCTGACAGCACAGGCACCCTTGCACGAAGGTGGAAGGGGCCCTGATATGGTGCTAGGCTGTAAAAACGGCGCCAGCGCAGGGAGGAAAGGACAAGAATGCACCGTATTGCATACATACGGTGCATTCCTGCCCTTTCACTTTGGCGGAGTGCAACGTAGGAAGGTGACTTGCTGAGCTGCCGTATGCCACATCTCCATACATGAGGGGCATGGTTTCTAGGGCTCCACCTAAATGAGACTAAACATTGCATACAATCAGTGGTGGCTCCTCCGCTTGGGCGGAGGAGTGTCGCCCCCAGCCAGAAGCAGCAGCTGCAAATCTTTTACCACAAAACGATAATAAAATATGTTTATTATCATTTTGTAGTAAAAGGGGCGGGGCATTGGGGATGGCAGCCATGGAGGGGACTGCACAGAGCACTCCCCTTAGTGCGCATGTGCGTTTGGCCGGCTGTCTTGGGCCGGCCAAACACACATGCGCACTGTGCTCTCTCCAGCACAGCACTGTGTTGGTGGGCTGGAGAGAGCAAGCACAGGCTCCCAGTCTGCCTGGAGGTGCCCTGGCTGGCCGCTCCCAGCCAATCCTAACGCTGCTCTGAGCAGCGTCAGGATTGGCCGCAGGGCAGGCTGGGAGCCTGTGTCTGCAGCCTGCAGGAGAGAAACGGTGTGGTGGTGGCAGTGGCGGCGGTGACTGAATGTAAGTGTATTTTTTTTTTATTAAATTAATTCCTCCCTCCACACCTCCCTCTGCACACGCCGTGCCGCCCGCCCTTTCAAAGCCACGTGAGCCGCTCCTGCATGCAATGAGACATTCCTTTTTTTGGCGGTAGCGCACCACTTTTATAGACTATTACTGCTCTTTATTGGGCTGGGTTCTCACTTATTTACTGAAAATGAACAAGGATAGGACTCTGCAGCACAGAACAGATCAAGACATGATAATGCTTGTTTGTTTACATAAACAGTAAGCAAAAGATAGATGTTTGTTTGAATGCACAGTTCGGAATGAAGTGCTTAATATTAAAAGCATTTACTGTCAAAGCCTGCTAAATACACAACACATTTGAAACTGTTAACTAAAATGTTGAAGTTGACATTAAAGCTTTGCAGGTATGACAAACAATCTTTGTCTCTTACTTACAGGAATAGTTGGGATTTGGATTTAGAGAGGAATTAAAAATATTCCAAAGCAAGAAAAATTGAGAAACGTTATAAAAGCATCCTATCAATGCTTCACTTTTAGTCAACTATTCTACCGTAGATCTTCATAAATGCCCTTTTTTCATTTAAGAGTGAATTCAACTACAGTAATGGAAGGCTCGCAGTTTTGACATCGTAAATATTCTAAGGGGCCATTATTTCATGCATTGTTGGAATGTGTTAGGGTTGGTACATACCAGAATATTGAGTCCTAAATATGGTGCTACAAGAATATAATGAAGGTAAATATGTAGAAAAACACTTTTCCCACAGCCAATGCAATTGGTCGTTCTTTTATTCACATGATACAGCCACAGCCAACACCTGTTTTGCAACCCTGTCACTTCTTGAGGGCGGTCAAATAAAAAACATTCACTTAACTTAACGCTACCTGCTCATTTTTAAGAGTGATGTCAAATATTATCACACACTTTATAGATTAAACAAATAAATAAAAACAAGGAGACAAGGGCTGGGCATAGGAAATTTGAAGGGGAGAGGTGGTCTTTATTTGCTTCTGGGGTTCATTAAATGGTGTGTCCCTAGAACATCTTTGTAAACAAAACAGAGCTCGTTCTACCTGGACTGTAACAACAATTTAGATGAGTCATAGTTTGGGTTTTATTTCCAGATTTGCACTTCTCAGTCAAGGAATCTCACTTTAATCATAAATGAAATGTCTGCTGAACTGCTGAGAATCTGCGGGCAAAAATAAACTGTGGATACCGGAGAACATTCAATAGATGATGCTTCATTACTTCATCACTGACCCATCCTCAACTAAGGTGTGCTAGCTTAAAAAAACATAACATGGTTCAAAAAACATAACCGTGCACAGCTGGGGCGTCGTCAACACCTTGCTTCATCAGCTGCGGCCAGGCTGGGGTACTTGATGGGCCTCTTGAGTCTGCAGCTCGGCAGACAAAGGCAAAGGGCGAGAGAGTGAGAGGGAGGAAGGAAGGAAGGAAGGAATTCTGAATGGACGGGTGAGTGAAAGAATGGATGTAAGGGTGGATGAGTGAAAGAGTAAATGGATGAATGGATGGAGTGAAAGGGAGGATGAATGGATGAGTGAAATGATGTATGTAAAGATGGATGAGGCAAAGGATGCATGGGGTAGTGAATGGTAAGGTAGTTGGATGGCTGGATGAAAAGGTGGACAGAAGGATGAATGAAAGGGTGGATGGATGAATGAGTGAGTGAAAGGGTGGATGGGTGTGTGGAGAAGTAAATGGATGGATGGTTCAAGGGATGGAAGGATGAGTGGGGAGATGGTCAAATGGTGGAAAGATGAGTGAAAGGGTGGATGAGTAAAATGGAGGATGGATGAGAATGGATAGAAGGATGTAGTGAAAGGGTGAATGGATGGATGGATGGACGGATGGAGTGAAAGGCTGGATGGGTGAGCAAGAGGATGGATGGGTTTGGATATTGGTAGGCAGATAGATGAACAGACAGAATTGTGACAAACAGAATGATCATTGAAAGACTGAATGGATGACAGAATGTAAAAGTGAAATGGTGGATATCAGCAGGTAAATTGAAGATGAAAGAATGAATGGATAGATGCTAGGATGGAAGCGACAAGCAAGTTCGTCTTGGGAGGGCCACATTAACTTTCTTCACTTGCTTGGTGCCAAAAGAGCTTTTTTTCAAAGTAGGGGATATTTTAGTTTTTTGCTACTCCCTTGATTCACTATGTTGCACCCTTTTTGTATGCATTATTAACCATGTTTTTTTACTTTTTGCAAATAAATCCTGGTGGTAAGCGTCTTGGTAAAAGAAATCACTACTGAACGCAACATTTGTACTTGACTCTGATGACGCAGAAAAAGAAAGACTAACAAATATTCATATAACATGTAACAAAATCGTATAAGGTAGTGTGATTTTAGCAAAGAAAAATAATGTATGTGGGAAATTGTGCCCACGAGGTAGTTCGCCATTATTATAAACGAGCCTAATTAATCATGAAGAATTGACAAATGTAGTAATACGTCATAAATGCAAATGTATTCTATGATTTTCTTGTTGAAACTGTTACATGCTTAGCTTAAATTTAGCAGAGGCTTTGGCCTAGTTGCCTGGTCTCAAGTTTAACTGCGTGGTTTTCACTTGTATTAACAAAGACATATTATTTTACTTTAAGGTTGTATTTTTCCAATAGAGATGATTAATACACTTATCTCAAGGTTTCGTGCTAGGCTAGCTTCATCCCCTTTGAAGCAAGGTCAGCTTCTGCAGGTGCAGACAATAAAAGCTCTGATATAGAATTAATTGGCAAACTTTGTTGCAACCCTTTGATGCCTTTTCTCTGTCGCACAGAAAGAGACTTTGAAGAATTCTCACCCTAGAGACTTTAACTTTAATTTTGCCCCGTCTTGCCCATGCAGTAACTTTTGCCCCATTTTCCTTGCTGCCGCAAGGAAAACTTGCTTAAACTCTGCCCCTTTGAAATCTGCCCCATGCTGATCGAACTGGTACCTGAAGGACGAAGACTTTTCTTGAATGCTGATTGTATTTGGTAATTATGAAAGGATAATTGTATTATGCGTTGTGTTTTCCTTCCTAGGCACCAACTGCTTATTTTGATAGGGCCCAAGCTGGAAGTTTTCTAAATTTATGTTGACTCAATTCGTTTTGCATGAAGCCCCACTTGCCAATGCTAATTAGAGGTTAGTTGAGGTATTCACTTGATGCACCATGCTAAATTGAAATCTTGTTATGCTGGCCGATGTATGCAATTAGTCAAATTCAGTTACTTATATTAGTGGTTTGCATTGCTATAACCGAGTGCATTATAATCCAGATTTTGCGTAGATTGCGTTTCTTCCGTCGCTATGGACAGCTAGTAATGTTCGTATACGTATATCATTTGATTTTGAGACTTACTTATATTGTGCTAGCTCTGTTAATATAGGGAAAGAAATTCATTAACTTTTAATAAACTGGTGTGGTTATTCATGACTGAAAGGTCATGGTGTGTCAAAATACCGATTGTTATTGATTCCTAATGTGTTGTTTGATCTATTAATTGAGTTTTGGGTTTTGATTATAATGGTTATTGATTATTGATTCAAGTGATCCGACTATTCTTGGATGAGGAGAACCCAACTCGGTTAAAAGGTTCACCGACCTCCAGTGTGTCCAAGTACAAGTAATTTATAAAGACTGGACGCGCTATCAACTCCCACTAGGCACTAGTTATTGCCTTACTTTATTACACATATGCAAACTAAAAATAACACTTATAAACACTTTTGTGCCCGCATTCAAATGTCTGTGTCTCAGCTTACTGATAGTTTTGACCAGTCACCAGGGTGACTTACTAACTAAGCACAATTCGTCCTGATGTAGAGTGTGGTAAGGCTGAACAACTGACTCTGGTCTCTGTTGAAAGTGTGTGATTTGATCTGAGAAACAGGAATAGAGCGGTTCAGTGAGAGGAATACTGAAGGAGAGCAGGCTGACTCCTTACCTGACAACTAGTTTTAGTGATAGTCAGTATTCTCACTACAATATTTTTGCAAGGTGATATTAAATCGATGATATTCTGGTACCATATTCCGATGACCAAACAAATCAAAAAGAGCCTTCTGTAAAGACTCAAAGAGTCACAAAAGGGACAGTTTGGCACAAAATGCTAGGCTACACTGCCTTGAATGGGAACACCACCAGCCCCAGACACAGGCTTCTTGATATTGTGCAGTTTGAGCCTTCATGATGTAGAATGCTTGGGAACGTGAAGCATAGGCTGCTGAATTTTTCGATTATTTGCACACATCTCAATGGCTTTCAAGTATCCTGAGATGTGCTTCCATGTTTCAACATGTCCACTTTAAGACGAAAATGTATTGCCAATTTTAGTAAATGTCTTGGCCTGGCGAGATACAGTTATGACAACCAGCTCTTTAAATCTACAGCGCTCATTTGTTGATTAAAGGCGTTACTCAGTCAAGAAACCATAGGGGATGAAGAGTGGGGCATGTCCCATCAAGTCTCAGAATGTTCCATTTGGTCAATGCCATTATTGAATGTCTCTCAATTTCTTCTCCATATAGTGGAGGCCCTTTAAATCTTGCACTTCGCAGATGCTCCCTCACCACCGTCAGCAGGACCATGTGAAGGGGGTCATTCAGGCACACCCACTGTGGATAGAAGTGTGTCAAGCCACCTGGTGGTGATTCCTAGATCCGTTCAGTGTTCAACAATTGAGACAGGTAGAATTGTCCTGAGAATTTTCTAAGAGCAGAACCGGATAATCAATCAACCAATCATGAATTGTAGAGTGTGCTAATTACCCATGAGGGTATCCAGGCACTATTTATCAGTTAAAGGGCCAGGTCTTGAGCCTCCTTCTGAATTCCTGGAGGAAGGGTGATGCTCTGATGGGGATGCTGTTCCAGGATTTTGTGGTGAGGTAGGAGAAGGGGAGACCTCCACTATTGCATCAGTGGATGCGTGGGGTTTGGGCAAGGGAGAAGATGGTGGAGAGCAGGATGGATGGAAGGTGGAAACTGAGGCAGTGGTTGAGGTATGCTGGTCCTTGGTTGCGAAGAGCTTTGTAGACGTAAGTCAGCATCTTGAATTAGCATCTTCTGTGTATGGGGAGCCGGTGAAGTTTCCTCAGGGGAGTAGTGATGCCTAACTGCTGACTTTTTGTATGATTTGGGGTCTCTTCATGAGGTTTGATGTGATTCTGCTGTACACCGCTTTGCCAATGCCCTGGCGGCTGGTAACACGTACTTGTGTGATGGTGCATCTTGTGGAGACCCAGAGCCACTTGGAGATCTTGCAGAGCATGCATAGGGTGAGGAAGCAGGCAGAGGAGACTGCGTTGTTATGGCTCTTCACGGTGAGCTTGTTGTCCAGGAACATACAGAGGTTTCAGACTTGGTACGTGGAAGGGGAGGGACCAGGAGTTGTCCAATGGTGAGGTGTTGCTCCGGAACATCATTACTTCTGTTTTATCTGTGTTGAGTCTGAAGCAGTTGTCTTGCATCCAGTCTACATTGTAGTCTATAGCTTTGCAAAACCACATTGTTCAGCAGGAAGCGCTAATTTTTAAACACACATTCTAGGGTTATGTGCGCAAAGGATTAAATCTAATGGAATTTAGACCTTTTCAGCTGGACATTACTTAGGCTGTAGAAAGTATTTTAATAATCTTATATATATATTAATTAGGCAACGTATTTTAGCCTGCTTCCACTGCAAACTGAATACAATCCTGGAATGGCAAAAGTAAATTACCATTGCCTCATACAGGAAATTCCTTCTTCAAACAGCGACACTGAAGGAAATTAGAACATCTGTGGCACAGGTTTCACAAATCTGCTTCAGGGATTGCTTGTCAATCACATCTGCCGCCGGATCATGCCTTTGTCGTAGGTCACACTAGTTTCATTGTTGTCCTCTTCCCAAGTTACAAAACTGTTTGCTGTACATAAAAACATGTATATGTATGTCTGTTAGAGTCCTATGCTTCTGATTTAGGAAACATATCAAACTGTCCAAACCTTGTCTGTCCCCTCTGTGAGGATGAACAAACATGATTACTTCCAAGTGAACTACATAGGTGAATTCATGTCTCAAGAAGCTTTCAAGCATGTCTTTAATGACATAACCAGTGCTTAATTTTTCTGCTTATTATTTCATTTACTGCAAGCAAAAGACACATGGGAAAGACGTAGGAAGAGGAAAAACGAAAAAGCTTCACAAAGGGAGAAAGCAGAAAGATACAAGAGTGAGCTGAAGGGTCAGGGAGAGGCTGTAAATGGATTAAAGAGGCCCAATATGGCTTCAGAATTACACTGTCTCAGGATTCTGTGTTCACACATTCAATTGCAGCAGCTGCGTGTTTAAGTGGAGGGCTATAGGCACCGGCACGGTTTTATTTACAAATTAAGCATTGGACATATCCATCGAATCCTGTTCATAAAGTACTAAAACTGCTTAAATGCCAAATATGTATGTACATGGATGGATTTAGGGGGGTGCGAGCCGGGTGGGCGCACCGGATGCTGACGTGGACTCGGGGGCGCTGACCTCAGGGGGGTGCTGTGTTTAGTAGTAACTTACAGAACTTGCAATTTAAAAGCTCCTGCTGAAAAAATCCTTGTGCGTCTAGCCTTCAGGAAGCGATTAAAATGTCAAGCTACCTCTTGTGATTAATGTTCCTGCTAGGAAGAGAGATGGGAGTTTTGTCTAGCGGCAGCTTTGACTCGCCATAAAGTGACACAGAGGGTTAATGTGCTTGCTGTAAAGAACAGAACTATATTTTACGTGGATAGCTGAGTGGACTAGTAAAGACAGCCTTTACAAGCGCTTTAAAACAAATGAACGCACGTGAAAGGGGGGCTATGGAGAGATGAGGGGCACATTTGCCGGGTGGTAGTGAGTGAATCCGAGGAGGTGGTCATGGGGTGGGGTACCAAAAAGAGACTGTCGCACAGGATGCCACCAGCGCTAAAGCCGGCCATGTGTATGTACCTTTTAAAGCATGACCCTAACCACAAGGCAATAGAGTCCTCTTTAAAGGTCATTGAAGTGGCCAAGCCTGCTGACTTCCAAAGTTTTGTACCTCTTTTTTTGCTTTGCAAGCTTTTCCGACAGGCAAAGCTTGCAAACTGTAAAATCTTTAGTGGCTGATTGCAGTACTGGCAAATGATTCTCACTGTCAATCAGGGATGCTTTGTAACTCCCTCCGGCCAAACAACTGACTTGATGGGATGGTACATTCTGAGGCGAGAAGCCACCTGTCTGAAAGCCTAGCAGCATTTCTTCGCTTGATTCTGCTCAGCCCTTAAGGCAGCCCAAAGCAACAGAATGTAAGTTATGACCCCCTGCTCACAGAAGCAAAGCATTAAATGACACCTGAAGACCGAAAGCCAACAGCAGGTAACTCCCTGCTTAAGTTCGTGCTTTGTAGGAAGGACTTCCGGCTGCAGGAAATTGTCACCCAGAACTAGCCCAGCCTTCAGTTCCTGGCACCCCAAGGCATCTGTAGACTTTCCTGCAGGTGGTCATTTTCTCGTTCTGCAAGGCAGGTGCCCAGTGGGTAGGTTGAGAGGGTGGTGCAAGTTCTCAACCAAGCACAGTTCTTCTCTGCCTCTTACATGTACTCAACGCTCATGTGATGCAACGGATGATCTTGTTCTCAAGTTAGGTCCTGGTCAGCTGGGTTTCAGATCTGAGGTGCGGTGGGACAGCGTTCTTGAGTAAGTCCTCCTCAGAGGTCTCTGAGAGCTAGGCATTGAGCTTACAGTTAAGTCAGGCTAAGTATTGTAGCCACTCACTATTCTTCTAGTCAGTGCACACCAAGAGGCCTGTCACAGCTAGTCGGAGCTCTGTTCCCAGTCTTGGTGATAACAACAACTTGGAGCCCTTTGCCTTCTGTTCTCTTGAAGGGACAGTAATACCAGACATGTTCAACTCTGTTTGTGTTTAACTGTGTTGGCCTTGTGTGCCATTCGCAAGTTCTATTTATAAACATTACAGTGTCAGGTGGTTCGAAGCAATATAGCCCCAAACTGCAGAGTGCATCTTCCCAAATCCCAATCCAAGATGGCACCACCCAAGTGGAGCACTACTTTCCTCCCAAAACATACACACATAAAACAACTGTATTTCAAAATAACAGACACAGCTGGGTATTTCCAAGTACTCTTGATAGTCACAATACTTTGTTGAGGGAGAAGTGTGGGCCCTGAGATGTTACCTTGGGTGCTCACTCCTCAATAAAGGTCTCACAGACTCTCAGCACAGCCTGCAGCACTCCTTGGCAACTCTGCCAGACTGGGAACCACCTCGGAACCAGACTCTTGTGGGACCTTGGCAAAGTCTTGAAGGGAACATCATCCTATCCTACTTCAGCCGTATCAGGAGACAAGGGGTCAGCTGACATGTAGTGTTCTAGCCCCACAAGTTCACACTCAGAGATCATAAATGTCTTAAAGAAGGACACATTCCTTGTAACATTGTCATTACCACATATGGCACTCACCATCATACCTGCAGTCTCCCAACATCCCAGGGACACTGTTGAACAAGAAGTCGGAACTTGATGCAAGGATGACGATCTTGTACCAACACAAAATCTTCCACCTTAAGGCAAGCCATGCTGGCACATCAACACCATCTGGTTGCATCATTCTGCTTCTTTCGTTTCTGTAGGTTCATGTTATCATTTACCTCAGTCTGTAGTCTCCAATTAGGATGAGGGGGAATGTTCTCCCAATGATGCATCCCATGCCCAACTGACCGGAACATTGGCTCGTGGTCATGTGAGTGTCAGTCAGTATTCAAGCACAAATGAGTATGGCATCCACTTCAAAGGATGCATAAGGGCCTAGCAATCCAAATAACATTCCATAGCAGCCTTATAAAGTGATTTACCTCTCCGTTGGCCCAACCTTGGGTGATGAATACCTAAAGATTTCAAATAGTCAGTTATCTCTTGCCCGTGCATCAGGAGTCCATTGTTGGTCCAAATTCTTCTCCTGTTTCGGGATGACTGCCCAGGCAGCAGTACTGTTCGCCATTTCCATTTCAGTGTATTTAAAATAGTCATTAATAACAACAGCAGAGCTGTTCACCATTTCTGTGTATTTAGTCATCAAGGACCATCAGCCTATAGCAACCATCAGTAAACACTTTCAAAATATCTGCTGGCCTGGCCCACGACTTCCGTGGAAAATCTTCTGTGATGACAGGAGCTGAAGGGTCTGGGTTCCCTGATGCTTGGCAGATTGAGCAGGTCTTTACAGCACTTTCTACACCATTGTCAAGCTCAGACAGCCACACTTTGTTGTGCAGTCGACTCTTGTGGCCTGAGTTAGTTCTTGGTGGAGGGAAATACTTAGTCACAAACTTGATGGATATCCCTTCAGCCATATTATGATCCCATGATTTCCTATGGAGATTGTAATACCACAGATGCGATATCCATCACGTTTGTGATGGAGTATTCCATCCGCCAAGATCTAAATCAGACCCTTGGTCTTCCCCAGGCCTTGGTGGCCCATAGGAGCAAACTGGATCACTCTCGGTATCAGACTCCTCAGAAAACCCAAGCATTGTTCTTGCAGAGTGAACCCTCCCATGCAGGGTGAGATAAGTTGTTTTCGGAGGGAGTCCAATTTCCAGTCCGTATGGCTTCTAGAGCCATTTGTAGGCAGTTGCTTCTGCTGTTTGGCCAGGGCGACTGGCAATGGCTGAGATTTCTCCACCACAAATTTCACATATTGCTCTGTCTCTTGAGCTATATGTCCCTTCCCAAGCACAGCGGATCAGTGGGTGCCTGGACAAATAGTCTGAGGTGCTTTGTGATCCTGCCTTATATTCTACCAAAAATGACTATTCTTGCAGCTGTGGGAACCCACTTCTCAATAAACTTGAGAGGCTTGGATGTGGACCTTTTGAAAAGTAGGATTAGCGGTTTATTGTCTGTGTGGACCATGACCTCCTGGACATACTAGTACAGATTGAAGTCTCTGCCCCCTCCACTCCCCCCACCAATGTATGACTGTGGCTTCTCTCTCCATTAGGGAATAGCGCTGTTCTGTAGGAGTGAGCACTTGACTTGCATACACTGCAGTGGCCAATTTCTTGTACCTTTATTTTTGGGTCAATACTGCCTCCAGCCCATTGGGGCTGGCATCTAGTGACAGCTCAGTCTTGTTGGCCAGAAGGAAAAACACCAAAGTGGTCTAAGGAGACACTGACTCTTTGGTGCTCTGGAGGCATGCTTAGTGATTCTTCTCACGTGACCAATGTGTCTGGGTCTTCGTAAGCTCACAGATTGTGGCGGTGAGCAAAGTCAAGTTCTTTATGTACTGTCCACAGTAATTTATCATCCCCAGGAAGCTTCTCACCGCCATCACTGAGGATGGGGAAGGAGCAGCTTTTACATCTCTCACCTTGTTGGGGACAGGTACCACCCTTTCTAAAGAAAACTGGCCCTCAAAGAAACAGATATAAATTTGCAGAAACTCACCCTTCTCCCAGTGCAGTGAGACATCACAGTTATGGAGTTCTTACAGCAGCTTTCGGAGTACAGCATAATGGTCTTCTAGGGGTAGAACAAATACCAGAATGTCATTTCACACACTGAGAATCCAATTTTGCTCTTACAGGATGTCTCTGATGGTATTTTGGAACACCTTGGCAGCACTTAAAATTGAAAAATTTAATCTCTTATATTGGTAGAGACCAAGATGGGTGAATAAGGTGGTAATGCAAGTAAACTCCAGGTCCAGTAAGAGCTGATTGTTGCCACACCACACACCTATTTTGGAAAAAAAGCTTCTCTCAGCTCACTCACAATGTGATCTTCTGTTGGAGTGATCTGCCGCTCCCTTTTGATGGGAAAGTTGGGAGACACATGTATATGCACAGTCTCACTTCTCAGCTTGGCTGTATGAGTTTTCAAGTCACGACGATCGATGCGTGACACCCACCAGGCGTGCCTATCCACTGCTTCAGGTACATCCATGTCCTCCAGCTTCCTCAGCTCATTGTCAACCATGAGGCGCAGGTCAAATGCCACTCAGTGTCTCAAGGCAGTGGGTTGGATGGTGGGGTAGATGTGCAAACATGCCACCCTTCCCTCTAAGCACCCAATCCCTTGAAACAGATCTCAGAATTTTTTGATAAATCCATCTAACTCTGTGGCATGTACATGGAATGCAAACTGGATCAGCTGCAGTTTCTCAGTCAGTTGGCAGCTCAGCAGCATGCTTGTGCATTCTTGTGTGATTATATACTTTTTTTGGGATGACATTGCTGTCATAGAAAACATTGAGACCAAATGTAGGGTTACCCTATATTCCTGGAATCTGGGCGTTAAACTTAACTGATCAAAAGCGATGATTCCCTTGGAGATAACTTTGTTGCCTGGGCTCTCCTGGCAAGGCAAAGTACAAAGAGATAGATGCAGGTTCTGTTGCATTTGTGGCAATGTGTTTTACTCACTGGTGAAAAATGAGTAAATGCGAAGACTCCAATGAAGCTAACATTGAGGACCGAACCGTATACGTGTGACATTGTGGTCTATCGTTCAATGTAGAAATGAGATCAGAAGATTCAATAACAGAGAGTTCCACAAATTAGTCAAGAGTGTTTTTATTTTTTATTTTCTTGTAGTCACTTGCGCAAAAGAGATCACTCTTGCCACTATTCACTTACACTGCGCCGTATTTTGCACCTATTTGTTGTAGTAATTATCCTACTTACTCATTTTTAATCAGTGAGTAAAATGCATCTGCACAAATGTACCAGAAACTGCATCCATCTCTTTGTACTTTGCCTTGACAACAGAGCCTAGGTACAAAGCTCTCTCCAAAGGAATCATGGTGTTGTGTTCTGTTAAGTCATAGAAGACATCAGTAAAGGGTTGGGATGTCCATATTTGTAGATCTTGTCTACCGTGCGTTTCAACGACGAATGGCTTTTTTAGGTGTCAGATGTCTGGTTGGCCATCACATTGATAGATGCCTCCATCTCAATGATCAATGATAACTGCCTCCGGCCGGTAACCAACCAGTATGTGACACTTTGGGTGAGGGGGGATTATTTGGAGGGGAGTGTGATTTGGTGGGGCACTCATCGAAGGCACATGCAGTGTGAACTGTTCTTTCTTCGTCATCATCATTTATGTCCCTGTCTCCCGAGTTACTCATAAGAGGTGTGACGGCATTCACTGCTTTCTAGGGAGTCACTTTGGGTGGTGAGATGGTCGGCACACTTTAGCAAAATGATTCATGTTCCCACATGCGGAGCATCATTTTCCACTGACTGGGATATCACTCGGGTTGGAGAATGGTCCTCCACGGTGACAACATGGGCGGTGTTTTCTCTGACCCCTGCCAGCCTTTGGTGATCTGGTTTATCAGCTAAGTGTTTAACAGGCTTGTGCAGGGTCTCGTGGGATGCTGTGGCTTTCAACAGTTCCTTGGAGTGCCTCAAAAGTCAGAATGTCCTGTAGCGGCATGCCAGAATCTTGCAGTATTTGCTCTCCGAGCTTTGTGGAGGCACACCATTGGATGAACTGCTCTCCAATCTCCTCTGTTTCATTCTAAGGAGTGCACCTGCTGGCCAGCTCTTTGAGCCGAGCTTAGAAAGCATTGACACACTCTTCCAGGGCCTGGTGTGCTTGTTGTTCTAGGAAACATTCATAGTCCAGATTAGCCATTGTTTCAATGTGACCATTAACGGCTGAAACAGTGATAGAGTAAGTGAACAGGGGACCTGCTGCAAGAGAGTTGCATGCCAGCTTCTAGACATCCTGCCCTGCAAGGTGTAACAAAAGAGAGCGTTTCAGGCTGTCTTTCACTGATGTGGACGCAAAGTAAATTTCTGGCTGCCCCAACTACAGTTTCCACTTGGGTGCTTGCGCTAATACTAGTCCAGCAATGAGGAAGTGCTCATTTGCAGGTATGTTTGCCATCCCAGTGTCCCATGGTTCACTGTGGTATAGGCTTAGTTAGCTGAAAATTCAAGATGTGGTGCCATCCACCAGCTCCCATCTCCTGGTGTTGTGCCGCTCAGGCAGGTGTCTTACCCCTGTGCAATGTCTGTGCTGGCCTTGTCAACTGTATCCCATCTTCTTTAGTCTGCTTTGCATCCCGTCCTCTCCTCGGGCTTACACGTAGACTGGCTCGGTCTCTTCCAGGGAGGGCAGTGAGTGCTTGCATGAGGTGTAATATGCCAGGTTTAACCAGGCTTCTTGGCAAGGGTGGGGCTCAGCACACCTACAATAAGCAGACTGGTGACTTCTAGTGTGGATTTAATCCAGACTGCTGCTTTCTGTTAGGTCTGACATATGTGTCCTTGAGCATGGGGTGCGGTCTGCTACCACCAGGGGGGAGCGAAGAGCGAGCGCATGCTCGCCCGTCCGCAGCATGCACCGTCATCAATGAAGTCTTTGGTGCGGCTCTGCCGCGCATCAGGAAAAATGGAGAGCATGGCCCGGGTAGCTTGGTAACCTCAGCTCATTGGCAATAAAGGGGATGGATTCACACTGTGGTTAAATGGAAGAGCACAGGTAGCCCATCATTGTGGGGTTAATTCTACTGGCTCTATGTGCCAAGTACCAGTCCAATTTATCACCGTTACATCATGATGGAGTTCAAAGTAACATGACCTCAAAAAGTGGGGGACATCTTCCTAAATCCCACACCCAACATGTCAATACCAAAGTGATGTGCGTGCTCAACACTATAGCTGGTATGGATTTGACTACCTTGGAGGGCATGCTCCCATTTCAGCAGTATTCTGCCAATGGGAAGTCCCTCAAGTGAGCTCAAAGATGTCAAGAATGCAGTACTATCAGTCTCCACTGTATTGTCCTAGATTATTATCACAGCCTCAGCTATCCACTGTACTGTCATAGAGTAATATCACAGCCTCGGCTCTCCACTGTACATCCATTGAGTATTATCACAGCCTTGGCTCTCCATTGCACTGCCATAGAGTATTATCACAGCCTCGATTCTCCATTGTACTGCCATAGAGTATTATCACAGCCTCAACTATCCACTGTACTGTCATAGAGTAATATCACAGCCTCGGCTCTCCACTGTACTGCCATAGAGTATTATCACAGCCTCGATTCTCCATTGTACTGCCATAGAGTATTATCACAGCCTCAACTATCCACTGTACTGTCATAGAGTAATATCACAGCCTTGGCTCTCCATTGCACTGCCATAGAGTATTATCACAGCCTCGGCTCTCCACTGTACTGCCATAGAGTATTATCACAGCCTTGGCTCTCCATTGTACTGCCATAGAGTATTATCACAGCCTCGATTCTCCATTGTACTGCCATAGAGTATTATCACAGCCTCAACTATCCACTGTACTGTCATAGAGTAATATCACAGCCTCGGCTCTCCACTGTACGTCCATAGAGTATTATCACAGCCTCAACTATCCACTGTACTGTCATAGAGTAATATCACAGCCTCGGCTCTCCACTGTACGTCCATAGAGTATTATCACAGCCTTGGCTCTCCATTGTACTGCCATAGAGTATTATCACAGCCTCGGCTATCCACTATAACTTTCATAGAGTAATATCACAGCCTCGGCTTTCCACTGTACGTCTATAGAGTGTTATCACAGCATTGGCTCTCCATTGTACTGCCATAGAGTATTATCACAGCCTCTGCTATCCACTGTACTGTCATAAAGTAATATCACAGCCTCGGCTCTCCACTGTATGTCCATAGAGTATTATCACAGCCTTGGCTCTCCACTGTACTGTCATAGAGTAATATCACAGCCTCGGCTCTCCACTGTATGTCCATAGAGTATTATCACAGCCTTGGCTCTCCACTGTACTGTCATAGAGTAATATCACAGCCTCGGCTCTCCACTGTATGTCCATAGAGTATTATCACAGCCTTGGTTCTCCACTGTACTGTCATAGAGTAATATCACAGCCTCGGCTCTTCACTGTACGTCCATAGAGTATTATCACAGCCTCGGTTCTCCACTGTACTGCCATAGAGTATTATCACAGCCTCTGCTATCCACTGTACTGCCATAGAGTATTATCACAGCCTCAGCTCTCCACTGTATGTCCATAGAGTATTATCACAGCCTTGGCTCTCCATTGTACTGCCATAGAGTATTATCACAGCCTTGGCTCTCCACTGTACTGCCATAGAGTATTATCACAGCCTCAGCTATCCACTGTACTGTCATAGAGTAATATCACAGCCTCGGCTCTCCACTGTATGTCCATAGAGTATTATCACAGCCTCGGCTCTCGACTGTACTGTCATAGAGTAATATCACAGCCTCGGCTCTCCACTGTACGTCCATAGAGTATTATCACAGCCTCGGTTCTCCACTGTACTGCCATAGAGTATTATCACAGCCTCCGCTATCCACTGTACTGCCATAGAGTATTATCACAGCCTCAGCTCTCCACTGTATGTCCATAGAGTAATATCACAGCCTTGGCTCTACATTGTACTGCCATAGAGTATTATCACAGCCTTGGCTCTACATTGTACTGCCATAGAGTATTATCACAGCCTTGGCTCTCCACTGTACTGCCGTGAAGTATTATCACAGCCTCAGCTATCCACTGTACTGTCATAGAGTAATATCACAGCCTTGGCTCTCCACTGTATGTCCATAGAGTATTATCACAGCCTTGGCTCTCCACTGTACTGTCATAGAGTAATATCACAGCCTCTGCTCTCCACTCTATGTCCATAGAGTATTATCACAGCCTTGGCTCTCCACTGTACTGCCATAGAGTATTATCACAGCCTCAGCTATCCACTGTACTGTCATAGAGTAATATCACAGCCTTGGCTCTCCACTGTATGTCCATAGAGTATTATCACAGCCTTGGCTCTCCACTGTACTGCCATAGAGTATTATCACAGCCTCAGCTATCCACTGTACTGTCATAGAGTAATATCACAGCCTTGGCTCTCCACTGTATGTCCATAGAGTATTATCACAGTCTCGGCTCTCCACTGTACGTCCATAGAGTATTATCACAGCCTCCGCTATCCACTGTACTGCCATAGAGTATTATCACAGCCTCAGCTATCCACTAAAACTTCCATAGAGTATTATCACAGTCTCGGCTCTCCACTGTACGTCCATAGAGTATTATCACAGTCTCGGCTCTCCACTGTACGTCCATAGAGTATTATCACAGCCTCGGTTCTCCACTGTACTGCCATAGAGTATTATCACAGCCTCAGCTATCCACTGTACTGTCATAGAGTAATATCACAGCCTCGGCTCTCCACTGTACTGCCATAGAGTATTATCACAGCCTCGATTCTCCATTGTACTGCCATAGAGTATTATCACAGCCTCAACTATCCACTGTACTGTCATAGAGTAATATCACAGCCTTGGCTCTCCATTGCACTGCCATAGAACATTATCACAGCCTCAGCTCTCCATTGCACTGCCATAGAGTATTATCACCGCCTCGGCTATCCACTGTACTGCCGTGAAGTATTACCACAGTCTCGGCTCTGTACTGCCATAGAGTATTATCACAGCCTCGGCTCGTCACTGTACTGTCATAGAACATTATCACAGCCTCAGCTCGCCGCTGTACTGACTTACAGTATTATCACAGCTTTGGTTCTCCATTGTACTGTAAAAGAGTATTATCACAGCCTCGACTCACAGTGTGCACTTTACTTCTTTAGATTGTTATCGGAGAAATGTAGTTTTGGTTCCACCCTTCTACGTTACAAAAATCATATAAACATGTAACTGACATCAATTATTTTGTGTGTCTTAATATTATTAATGTAAAGTGAAGCATCACTAATTCAAATATGACAGTGCATTCACTGTAGAAAACTAGAGTTTCACATATGTGTGTGTTCTTATGTTTACTTTTAACGTGAAGATTCTAGTTCTCATTCACATTTACACGTGTCTCTTGATTTATGTTGCTTTCATTGAAATTTCATTTTGTGTAGTCATGTTTTCTTGTATCAATTATTCATGGCTATATTGTAATTGAAAGTGCACTTATAATTGTGTATTTTGAATGTGCATGGACTGTTCTATTAAGTTAGCATGACCAAAAGGCATTAAGCGTTTGCGGGCATATTTAAGAGCACCTAGCGCCATTCTAATGCCATATTAGCATGATTTTTTAAAGCTAATGTGGTATTAGAAGGCCAAAAATGCAGCGCTATATATACAAAGTGGTGCAATGCATGCAGTACGCCACTTTGTAACCCTTTGCGCTACATTATGCTCCACCAAGCATAATGCATACAAGTGGGGCATCCCCCTGTTAGGGGGGGTCGATAAAATGGCGCAAGGAAATCTAACAGATTTCCTTGCGTCATTTGTTTTAATGGCTGCTCAGAGCAGGGTTAAAAGGGGGCATGCCATTGAATACAATAGGCCCCTATGTACTCTGCAGGAGTATCGCCAACATTTTGGGGCTACTCCTGCAGAGTACATCAATAGCGTAGAAAGATTACGCTATTGTCCCCTACCCTGCCCCATGGTGCGCTGTATTTTAAATACAGCGCACACATGGTGGCAGTAGGGGGGCGCTAAAGGGTGCAAGAAAAGTGGCGAAGCGCTTTGTGCAGCGCCACTTTTCTTAAATCTACCCCTTTGTTTCTGATGTTTAAACCTTCAACCTGAAAGCTTTTGCTTGAGCCACAATGTTGTTTTTCTTGCAGGTGCGTTCAAACGGTTTCACAGTTAGTGAAAGACATATTGTGTACAAGAAATAGTGAGGTCCGGGAGGATATTTTGGCAAGGATGAGAGGTGCTAACAAACTAAGAAGAGTAGTCCTATTCATGCTGTATGAGGAGCAGGGAGGCACCCAAAGTCATCCTGATGTTCAGACTGTGAGATGGGAGATTGGAATGGAGTTCACAATTTGAATTAGGAGTAGGTGGAAAACTACTGGTGTTGATGACGTGGAATTCTCAAATGTTCTGTGGGCTTAGTTGGTATTCACATTGTTAGTTGAGAGGGCAGATTTTCTTTGGAATCTGAAGGGTACAGACCTCTCTGATATATTCTCTTTGTGTGGCTTTGTGCTTTCAACACCTCATCGAAGAACTTCTACACAATTCTCCACTATGCTGATACATTTCTATTCCCCTAACCAACTAGGGTTCCCTGACTCTAGCTTAATTTAGGATTATTTAGACTATTCCAGATTTCATTCATGCATAGACAAGAGAATTGAGACTTATACACTGATCATCAGATTCTATTTCTTATCTTCTTGTATGCCTTCTGTTATTGCGATTTCATCTTATTTGACGCCTTGGTTCCCCTATGGTGATTCTGTACTTATGTAGCATGTTTTTGAGACTGATTTACATTAGTTTGGCCCTAAATCTGTAATAAAACTCATGTAACCATATTTACTGTCTATTGATCCTTAAGAAGTGACCAAATAGTTTACACTGTTAATTGATTTGGGAATTGAAACAAACTCTCCTTTACCACTCCAGCATCCTAAAAAGGTCTATTGACAGGAAAGTGGTAAACGGGGCCCAACTCTTTCTCATTATCACGGTTCGGACTCGTGTCTGCACTGGCATAGAGTTGGCATGGTGAACAGTTCACTTGGCCATTGTGGAAAGCATGGTATTGGCTGCAGGAGAAGGTGAAAATTGGAAAAACTCTGAGACACACGCTAAAGAATTGCAGCAGTGCTTAATTTGTAAATAAAAACGTTACGGTGCCCAAAGCTCTCCTCTGAAATATGTGGCTGCAGCAATTAAATGTGCGAGCACGGAATACTGGGGCAGTGTAGTCCTGAAGCCATCACAGGCCTCTTTAATCCATTTACAGCCACTCCCTGCCCCTTCAGCTCACTCTTGCAGCTTTCTGCTTTCTCCCTTTGTGACACTTTTCCACTTTTTTTCTTCCTCCATCTTTCCCATATGTGTCTTTTGCTTGTAGTAAATGCTTGAGGCAGAAAAATAAGTGCCGGCCCTCAAAAATAAGTCCTGGCGCCCGCACCGGAAACCACCAGCTCAAATTAAGCACTGAATTGCAGGCGCCTCAATAATTAACAAGGGTTTGGAGTTGTAAATGGGCGCAATTCAATTTATAGCTTTGTCCACTGAGGCTGGGATAAGGGAAGAACGTGGGAATAGAAGAGGTTGTTTTCAACTGTATGTGAGAGTAATATCATATAAAGAAAAAAAACAAAGGCATTGTCCCGGAAGCGTGACATTGGGTTGGGCTGGCTCTATTTGGCCATTACGTTTAAGAGAGGCCTGGCAGGTTACTCTAGGACAGTGCATGCAGGTTTATGTTTTGAGAGTCCCTGGAAGTAAAATTTAAACTCATAGTCATATTATCCTGAATCCGTATAAAGGATGATGCATTAAAATTCATGTGGGGTTAACAATTGCAGATGAAGTATAAAGTTATTTTTAGAGAAGTAATGAAAATGTGGTAGTCTAATTTGCCATGTGTTTTGCAGAATTGAATATTAAAAGTAAAGGTTTACACATCATAATCAGCAGATTAACCCTTTCCAGTTTTCATTCTATGGATTTACAAAGGGTAGCGCAATGGGTACAAATAACATTATTTACCCCAGACTGTTGGCTTTGAGCAGAGCTGAGTCTGTATGTTATTTTATGGTATTTTCCTATAGTTGAAACAATACCCTCTTGGAGAAAAATTCTGTTGCAGACGGTCATTATGCACCTCAAGTGCACTTTGCATCAGTACAAGTGAAGCAAAAATAATCCCGCAAAATCTTTACCCACCATATTGCACCCCTTGTACCCCGCGACTTTGCCCCTCCTTCATCCCATCACCAGCCCAAACCTCAGTTGTGTTATCCCACCAGCTACTCAATATTGGTTCTTCACTTGCAAACGTGCCCCCTCACTCAGTGCACGAAGTTTGCTTTCTAAATCCTAGTGCTGCACCGCCCTCTAGTGTTTGTAAAACATACAATTTTAAGAACTTTGCCAGTTTAGACATTAAAAGAAAAATTAGGTTTAGCAGCAGTGATAGCTAGAGATTAATTGACATTAAAATAAACTTATAAAGGTATACATTTATATCTCTGTTTCCATCTAAAGATACTGAATGTTTTGGAAAATGATCCTTTCAGCATTTAGCTGTAATACTTGTCTATTTTCTCTAAAACACACTGTCGAAGAACCAAGACTAAAATCCACCACCAGAGCCTGTCTCCTCTGTAACAGATTTGTCTTTGAATATCTTTGTGTTTAGTTGTTTAGCATCTGGATGCTTACATTAGGTCTAATTTAGGCTTTTTTAAGGAATTAAACTTAATTAAAAAAAATCAGGCCGTGCAAGTGATTTCGCAGACTTTATTTGGTAGAACAAGTAGCCTTTGTTCACGATTTTGTGCCTGAATGAGGTGAAAGGGGCTAATGATTATGCATGGGTGGCCCTTGAAAATTAATGGCGAGGTAGTTAAAAATCAATGTAGGGGTCAAAAACCTAGGATACTATAAACAAAAGTATTTTCAGATTAACATGTAGCTTTACACCAGAAAATACCGGCTTTAGAATCTTTTTCATCGCCCCCACATGACCTTCTCCTCGGATTCCCTCACTACCACCTGCAAAAGTGCCTCTCATCTCTCCATAGCCCCCCTCACACATACATTTAATTTGTTTTAAATCACAGGTAAAGGCTGGCTTTACTAATCCACTCAGCTATCCACATAAAATACAGATCTGTTCTTTGTAGCTGGCATATTAACCCTCTGTGCTGGTGAGCCAAAGCCGCTACTAGACTAAACCCCGATCCCTCTCTCCATCAGGAACATTAATCACAAGAGTTATCTTGACATTTTTATTGCTGCCTGAAAGCTGGACACACAACTCTGCAGCAGGTGTTTTTAAACCGAAAGTTATTTCTCATCCAGCACCCCCTCCTGAGGCCAGTGCCCCATCCAGGTCAGCGCCCAGTGGGGCCGCACTAGTCACACCACCCTGAAGCCGGCCCTATGATACATCAGCTAGGAATTCACAAAAAGATTTCTGGCAGTGGTAAATGGATTTACTGCCACAGTGATGAGTATTTCATAATCGTAAATCTCTTGTGCAAGAGGTTGGAAGTGAACAGTAAACTGTGTAGTTTGCATGTTTGTGAATGCCCCCAAATGTACATTTGTGGCAGTTAAATATTCTGATCTGACCCTTCTGTCCCTTGAAACGGTTGAAAAGTTAATCCATCCAAAGGTTGGAGAAACTCCCATTTCAAAATGGAAGGGGAATTAGATCATTCCCAGATTTTGGTTCGATGTAGAGAAATGATTTTATCCAAATGGAAAAATATTTTCCCTTGAGAGAAAAAAAGGAAAAAAGTTCCAATCTTCTGTGCTGAAAAATGTGCTGTGTAGTTTCTCCCTTAGGAAAAACAGACGTCTGCAGGAGAGGTCACTTGACATTCCCAGTAGCGAGCCTGAAAATCTGCATCTGGCGCAATTTATCGATAAAGTGTGTTCAATGTTGTGTAAGTAGGAAATGCCAGGTCACTTTGGGAATTTATACAGGATACTGTGTATATTCTATTGATTCTATATCTATCATCATTTAGCTCGATAACAATAAACATCTTTTCTTCAGCAGCATAGTACACATAGGTGTAATGCCGCACTTTGCAAATACGCATGTTACGTTATGTCCGAAATATCTAGGGGTGGGCGAACAATTTCACTCCCCCGGAGAAGTTTGCTGAGTTTTATCCACTCGGGTTGGTGTGTGGAGTTCCGGCAAAACTCTGCCAATAGCTGAGTTGCAGAGTTTTTTCTCACACACAGCTAGCCAGTGTTACATTGCCACGCAGGAGTGAGAATTTGCATCCCCTGGTGTGATTTTCGGGCACTAGAAGGTCTCTGGGGGAGATTTCTCAACACGGGCGGTTGTGGCAGGTCATGACCATTTGGGTTGAGACAGCTGCTGCTCAAATAGAAAATCAACTTGAATGGCAGAAAGAAGCAGGGCCCTCTGGGGGACTGCTTGGTGCCACTCGTACTGATTTCATAGCGCGGAACAAGTTCACAGCACTAAATATCAGTGTGAGCAGTGCAACATGCCCAAATTTCCCACAAGTTTTTATGTAACTCGACAGAATTCCACTGAGTAAAACTCCACCAGTTCTCCCCAGCCCTAGAAATATCTCTGGTACTGAATGGAGCCTATGAACATTGTACACACCTTCATAGGAATGGGGAATTCATACTAGATGCGGGGTTTTTGTTTAGGCAATATTCTGTGCTTAATGACCACAAGATACTGGCAAGCACAGTGGATACTAAGTTAAAGGGTTATGGGCAAATTGCAAGGCTTCAGGGCACACCTGTGCCATTTGCCCTCTGAGAAAGTGTCTCTTTTTGCTTGGTCACTCCCCATTTCTTGTGAACTGTGACTGATTTTTTAACTCTCCGCAATAGGGTACATCTGTTCATTCCCCACTGCATGTGTTAATTCCCAACTGGCTTAGGTAACTTTCGGGTAAAGCCATAGTATAGGTTGTAAGACAATACATCGATGGCATAAAAAATGTTGTGTCACCTATGCACTGCTGCACCTCTGTGCCATTCACTAGGCTCACCAGGAAGAGGTGGCTTTAGGTTTACTTGTGTGGCCAGACTCCTGCAGCTTTTAAACCCAGGAGCAGACCTCTCAAAATAAATCTTTTAATAGGAGGAAACCTTACATTTAAATATTAAGTAAATCCTCTCTAAGAAGGCACTGTGGCTCACATGGTACGTTGTTTGGCATTTTAAAGTTAATATTTAAGATTGTAATGTATAAATGTCTGTTTCAGCTCCTCCGCAATAAGGAGTGTTACTCCACTGGCTAAGAGCCAGCAGCTGAAAAGTAAAATGATATTTTATTATTGTTTTATTTTTCAGCTGCTGGCTCAGCCAACGTGTGCAGGGAGGGGTGCCATAGGAGGGGGAAGGAGGAGTGGAGTGCCCTTAAGTGCCAGTGTCAGTTTGGCTGGCTGTCTTAGGCAGGCCAAACTGATATGTGCACTTAGGTTTCTTCAACCCAGCTGTGTTGCACAGCCAGGTTGGAGAAACAGAACAGACTCCAAGGCACTCTCTGAGCGGCAGGCCAAGCTGCTAAAACCAATCCCGGTGCTGCTCTCATGCTAGGTATAGCATGAGAGCAGTGCCAGGATTGTGTGGAGAGCCTGTGGTGGTGTCCTAGGGACTGCTGAGACACCATCAGGAGCGACAAGAGGAGCGAGGGGGCCAGCAGTGGCAACACAGATAAGTTTTTTAAAATTATTATTTCCCGTGTCCCCGTTCACCCTCTGCCCCGCCTTGAGATTTTCAGCAGCCACCACTGATAAATGGCCCTACAGAGACCAGTCCCCAAATGGTATTTTCACTGTTAGAGCTTTACCTGGTTCTGTGAAGAAAAATAAAAAGTATGGTTAATGTTTTTAACGCTTTTGTAAGAATTCAATGCATTGGATTTTGACAGATAAACAGGAAAACAACTTCCAAAAAGTTATATTTCTCTTATCTGGATTTCTTGTGGCTAATTAGCATTAGCTGGCTGCAGCTGGCTTGTCCTTTTTACTTTGATGAAACGTGAAATACTGCTATCGGAGCAGAGGTGATGGCTTGGGCCTGGCAGGATGGCTGAGGGAAAGAATGTGACCTACCTTAACACAAGCAAGGTAATTTAGGAGCCTCCAGGAACTTCACAAACTTAAAAGGGACCAGTGGGATACCTGTACATTTATTGTTTAGTGATAAGGGAAGCCTGGCAAACAGGGGACTTGTGATCCCACAATATACTTTTGCCTCCTGGCTTCAGTCTCACTGGAGGTGGGAGCTTGCTCCCGAACATGTTTGGAGTGGTTGAGTAAGGAGGGGATTGGTCAGTAACTTAAACAGACCCATAGGTGTGACGCAAGCTAACTCCAGGGGCAAAAATCTTTAGCCATTTGGGATTTTACTCAGAATGGTCCACTGTGGGTTAGTTTGTTTGTAGTGAGGCAAACAGGAAGTTGCTTTAAAAGTGGAAAGTTTACACTTGGTTACATTTTGGCCATTGATCGGTGAGCATTCAGGAGTCATCCACTGGCTGGTAAATTGAATAAAAGGAGAACCTCGCTCCAAGCTCCTACGAACACTCTCTAGACCTGTGACAGAACAGAAAAGGACTGGACCTGCAGTTTACACTCTGTGGGGAGGCCTGACGGATTGGACCTCTTCACACTGGAACTTAGAACTAAAACGTGGACTTCAGGGCTCAGGTGACTGACACCTGTGTGACCTTAGGAACAAGCTGTAAGAGACCTTTTTCCTGGTGTGACAATTGAGCCCTTTACAAGTGGTACTGGGCTGGACATTGCTGGTGGCCTCTGCTGGAATGTGCCCTCGAACCTACATGTTGTTTCTGAGGTACTGGGAGCCTTAGAAGTGGCTAAGAGGAACTGCAGAAAATGTTTGGACCTCTAAGACCTCCACAAATTCAGTGGGACCTCGTCCAGCAGCTAACTGGAATTGAAAAGACTTCATGAGACACAGCCTTCAACCTTGCCCCTATGGATGATTTTGAGTTCCATAAAATAGACTGAAGGTAAAAACTTTGCTCGGGGTGACTGTGAAAAATTGGGTTATTGGTCAAATGCGGTGCTAACCCTTCCCAAACAACAACCAAAATCCCCATCAGCATGAATCACAAAAGTCACAAAATTAACCTGTGCCTAAACCTCTGGCAGTTTGGCACAAACATGTCAGGCTTAACTTAGAGGCAACATGTGAAGTAGTTATGCAGCAGGCAGATCGAAACAAAGTAAAAACACAACACAACAGAAATCCCAAATCAATTTAGAATAATAAAGTATATTTTAATAAATAAAATGATATCAAAATGACAACAATTCAGTCAGTAGAACCTGAATTATGCAGTTTCAAAGATTTAAGGGAAAATAGCAGCATAAAGCGAATGGCGCAATTATGGCCACTGGTAGTGCTGACCCAGGACAAAGTCAAAAGTTCAGGCTGACTGACTGCGATGGAGCGTAGGCCAGGCACAGGCCACGTTTGGCCCACTGAGATGTGCAGACATACGCCTCGCTTCATCGAGGAGCCATCGAGCATAAAATGCGGGGTCCTGTGTTGAGCAGCGTTATGCAGTGTTGGTGATGTTGAAGATGCTGATCAGGAGCTTTGATGCTGGTGTTGAAATGCATTGTGCTGCATTGGGTACATGTAGCCTTCGGTCAGGAGCCTGTTGTGTCCCTGTAGTTCAGAGCAAGAGGCCAGCCAACTGACCCTCGGTGATATTCTAATAGTCCTGGATTCAAGCAGCAAGGCACGCTTCAGGCAATAGGACGTTCTTAAATCAGCTGGGCAGTCCTCAGGCAGCTGGAGAGTCCTACTTCACGTAGACTGCAAAGGTCCAGGAGTGTTCTAAAGAGTTGGTATCAGGGTCCAATGTTTATGAGTGGTGCCTGCTTTGAAGTGGGACAAAGTTCTAGACTTTCCCCCACAGCTAGTTCTGGAATTTCCATCCATCCCCTGCCCAGGCCCCAAGATGGCTGGGGTGACAAAAGGCTGGTGTGAACATTTTTGTGAGTGCAGGAGGTAGCCCCTATCGAAGTGCAAATGTGGTAGGTGACAGCTCTGCCCCCAACCATCCTGTCAGAATGACCCATCCTGCCATCTCCAAGCCCTCCATTGTGACACTATCTGGGAGGAACACAGAATGACCAGCTGCCAACTGCACCTAGTCATGTGACCCAGGTCACAGGCACCGAATGATTAGGTCAAGAACATGCCAACTTTCTTACAGTAGCATTTTTAGAATTGGGACTTCAAATCCACCTTTACCATGAAAGATTATAAATTACATTTTTTTAAGAGACCACGCATGACATTCCTACCTGTTCTCAAACAAAATTTACCACTTATTAAATAGAATAAGGTAACCCAATGTTATCCTAGGGGAGAGGTAGGCTTTACACTAGTTAAAAACAAATTTAGGAGTTTTTCGCTACTAGGACATGTAAAACTTAAAAGTGCATGCCCAACTTTCTAAAGGCATTGCACCTTGTCCTACAGACAGGCTGTTTAGGGCCTCAACTACGGGGTGACATTTGTATTGAAAAGGAAAGTTTACGTCAGGGAAAACAGTTATTTTGCCAGGTCAAAATGGTATTTGAAAACTGAACAACAAGCTACAATGGCAGGCCTGTGGCATGTTTTAAATGGGCTACCTAGGTGGGTGGCAAAATAAGTGCAGCAGGCCCACTAGCAGCATTTAATTTACAGGCCATGGGTACATGTAAATGTGGTACCACTTTGCTAGGGACTTACAAGAAAATTAAATGTGTCAATTGAGTGTAAACTAATTTTACCATGTTAAAGTAGAAATCACAAGCACTTTAGCATTGGTTAGCAGTGATAAAGTGTGCAGACTCCTAAGGCCAACACAAATAAATTCAGCAAAACAGGAGGAGAGAAGGCAAAATGTTTGTGGTAAGACCACACCAAGGCTATGAGGTCTAATAAGGACCTCTTTGGTCTAGCCAAAACCAGGTCCAATTCAGTCAGCATGTAATTGTGCTTAGTTCCCTGTCGACCTGTGATTTCTTAGTGCTTCTTTACCTTTTCTTGGTGCTTTTTACCTTAAACAACTAAAAATTCATATATTTGTCCCCCTTTATTGGATTTTAGTTGTTTTGGTGTAATTTTTGTCATTTCATGATTCCTAATATTTTTTTACTTTTTGAAAGTTTTAGTGTTGTCCCCTGAACCCACATGTTGTGCGGACATTTTTATATTATTAGGTGTAAGTTTCCTCATAGTTCACAGGATAGACTCCTTGCTGGGCCATTGAGATACTTTGTTGATGCAGCGAGAATGTCGCTGCCAGAGCTTATAAACGGAGATTGTTTTCCTTGGAAGAGTACTTGGCAGTATGAAGCTGATTAAAGGGAAGTATTTATAGAAATGATTAAATTATGTGTGGAAAGAAACAATAATAGTTTGAATTATTGAGTTACCTTCAAGGATTATAGAACTTGTCTAGCCTTTACATCAATGATCTGGAGACATTCTTGCTAGAGGTGGAGACTGATCCCCCAAGGGCTGAAAGAAGAGGTCTGCCAGTCCTCATGTACGCTAATGACTGTGCACTCATGTCCAGAACAGGGGTTGGTTTACAGAAAGTGCTGGATAGCTTTGTGGAGTACATGGTTGGGTTAGGGCTACAAACGAACAAGTCAAAATCCTTCACAATGATATGTGGGCAACCCAAGAGCAAGGCGGGAACATTTCAGATAAGTGGCTCTAAACTGCACACTGTGCCAACTTTTACATACCTAGAGATCCCCTTTGATAACATTTGACGCTTTTCTGTCAGGATAGTTCGTCCATTTTCAACTTTGCTAAGAAACTGGGATCCATCAATCTCAAGGCAATAATTAACATTTATAAAGCCAGATGTATCTCAACTGCCTCATATGGAGCAGGCACTTGGGGCATTTGTGATCTGGCACAGTTAAAGGTTGATGAAAATAGCTTCTTGTTACCTGAGAGCATACCCGCGAGCATATTCCTTGATGATCTATTATGGATATCAATTTGGAGCCAGGCAGAGGCAATACTTAATCATGAAGACATTTTCAATTGATTGAAGCTAGACAAATCATGTAATATTCAGTGACTACAGTATGTGAAGACCCAACTGTATACAATTGACCGTCACACATTTTTTGACCACCTGTGGAACTTAGAAAGTCACACCAAAGTAATTGTCATAAACAAACTTTTGACCGTCATGTCAAGTAAAAGAGATGAGATAGACCACAGTAGAAAGGATGTTGGGACCTATGCACCATAGATGACGACTAACTGTATGGAACCATATTTACTTACTATATCCAGTACAAAGAGATATTACTTGGTAAGATTTAGACTTAACATGGCCCATCTGTGGTCTCATATCCATCATGAGCATGTTGTGATAAAGATCTTGCAGTTTGCCCATGTGATTCAAAATCCACTCAATCACAGCAGCTCTTTGTTTAGCAGACAATTTGTATAGGGCCCCTAGAAAAACTATCTTGGTACCGCTGCCTAGAACTCTAAATATCAGAGCATGCAAACCAGCCTTATATCATCTTCAATTACAACAAACAGAAATAGTATGTCACACAGTATAAAGGTTCATTGCAGCTTATGTTAGACTGCTTAAGGTGATAGGGAAGTAACTGTGCTGCCCCAGCTTCTCTTCATATCCTGGGGCGTAGTTTGGTCAGTAAGATTAGGGGGTGGGAGCTTGAGATTTTTCCACCAATCAGACTGGCATGTAATGTAAAAATACATTTTATGCAAGCAGGGTGCATTGAAGGGGCAGTGGAAAGAGAGAGGAATGCAGATTGTTAATGGTACTAAGAGGGGGGAAACACAATATTTTGTAAAAATGTTTTTAAATCATTAGCAGGTATACAAAACGTGTCAAATCCGAATTTCAAATCGACATTACGTCACTTAAGAGGAGCAATAGTATGATACGGAGGTTCTAAGTTTGTTTACATTCACACTGTAGTGGGTGGATTCTTATCCCAGATGCCATGGTACTTCTGCATAGCGCCAATCCTTTGAGCGTAGAAATATTCCTTGAATTGTACCATTTTCATTTTCTTAGTCCAAAGTTCGAATGCAGGGGCCTGCATGGTTTTCCATTGCTGCAGAATTAGAGATTTCGCCGCCAATGTTGCAATAAAAAAAATATTGCTTCGAGAACTTTAACAGCGCAGGATGGCACGATATCCAAAAGAGCACCCCTATTGGTTCTGGTTGTAGTGTAATCTGGAGTCGGGCGCTAATAGCCTGGAATATTTTAGCCCAGAAATCCGTGGTAATAGGGCAACCAAAACAAATTTGGAACCAATCCCCCGCCTCGTAGTGGCATCGGAAACAATTGCTCGAGATTGATGAGAACAGCTTCTTAAGCTGAGCAGGAGTATAATAAAGCAGCCACTATATGAAGAAAGACATCCCCTTGAAATTGGCACCTCTTAATGCTTTAAATGAATAGTTCTTATAATATTTCCAAATATGGATGTCAATTATACAATCTGTAGTGACTGTTTTCCTCCCTAATGCAGGAGAAAGAACTTTAGCAGGCAGTCCCCCCTTTAAAATATGATACCAATTACCAACACCTGTTCAGTCCTGGACCCATATTGCTTGAGCGATTTTTAAGTATAATGATTCAGATGAAGGGTAGGCTAGGGGACCCAATGCCTGGATTAATGAACCTACCTTAAAATAGGAGAAACTTAGCCTCGCTGGGATAGCGGGAGAGTTTGCTTTAAATTGTACCCATGTTTTAAGATTGTTTCCTAGCACAAAAAATCCTGGAGCCTCGCAAACTTCAGTTTACCCCAATCATCAATGGCTTTGCTAGTAAGAGGGAACCCAAACGCTCTGAACTCCCCTAGAGAGATAGACAAATGAGCACAAGGTATATGTTACCTATTTTGGAACTCAATACCTTTGGAACAAAGTAAATTGGGAATCTTGTAGTAGGAGAGTTTCGGAAGCCATGGCATCTTAAGAAAATGGGATAGGTGGATCTTACTTTCAAGGAGCATTTGTTTTAGATACAAATTAGCGTCCACATGGTTCGTAATAGTGGCATTGACAAGCTAGATGTTAGACTTTTCATCCATGGCGTGCTCTCCCTTAACTTTTTGCCTCTGTTCCCCAGGTTATTGATGTGTGCTGGACTCTGATTTTGCGGTTTTTATTACTCTGGGCACTTTACCACGGCTAACCAGTGCTAAAGTGCAAGTGCTCCTGTTTAAAATGTGTATGTAACTGGTTCTCCATGATTGGCATATTTGCTTTACTGTTAAGTCCCGAGTAAAGTGCACTAGAGGTGCCCAGGGCCTGTAAATCAAATGTTACTAGTGGGCCTGCAGCACTGGTTGTGCCATCCACACAAGTAACCCTGTAATCATGTCTCAGACCTGCCACTGCAGTGTCTGTGTGTGTATTTTTACACTGTAAATTCATTCGACTTGGCAAGTGTACCCACTTGCCAGGCCTAAACCTTCCCTTTTCTTACATGTAAGGCACCCCTAAGGTAGGCCCTAGGTAGCCCCAAGGGCAGGGTGCAGTGTATGGAAAAGGTAGGACATATAGTAATGTGGTTTATATGTCCTGACAGTGAAATACTGCCAACTTCGTTTTTCACTGTTGTAAGTCCTGTCTCTCTCATAGGATAATATGGGGGCTACCTTTAAATATGATTAAAGTGTAGATTCCCCTAGAGAGTAGTTGGACATGTGGAGTTTGGGGTCCCTGAACTCACAATTTAAAAATACATCTTTTAGTAAAGTTGATTTTAAGATTGTGCGTTTGAAAATGCCACTTTTAGAAAGTGAGCATTTTCTTGCTTAAACCATTCTGTGACTCTGCCTTGTTTGTGGATTCCCTGTCTGGGCCAGTTTGACAGTTGGGTTGTTTTTCACCTCGCACTAGACAGTGACACAAAGGGAGCTGGGGTGTAACCTGCATTTCCTGATTAGCCATCTCTGCTAGGAGGGAGGGGTGGAGTGGTCTCTCTCATCTGAAAGGACTGTGCCTGCATCTGACAATGCAGACTCCAACCCCCTGGTGTGTGTCTGAGGCCTTGCCTGGGCAAGGCAGGATTTCACAAGTAGGTGTGAGTCCCCTTTGAAGAAAGGTGACTTCAAAGATTAAAATGGGTATAAGAAGGGCACCCAAATCTACAGACTTTAGAAACACTTCTGGAACCAAGAGGAACCTCTGCCTGGAGAAGAGGTGATAGCTGAGGAAGAAGTGCTGCCCTGCCTGTGACTGTGCTTTGTGGCGCTTTCCTGCAGTGCTGCTTCTGCCAGAGTAAGAGGGCAAAGACTGGACTTAGTGTGCCTTCCATCTTGTGAAGAAATCTCCAAGGGCTTGATTTAGAACTTGCCTACTGTTGTTTTAAGTCTCAGGGACAGCAAAGACTTCTCCCTGCCAGCACCTGGAGTCTCTGGAGAGACTCCTGCTCTGACAAGTGGTGCCCTATCCAGTCCCTGGGCCCTTGAAAGGAAAGCTGGTGGAAATCCAAGGAAATCGACTTCGGACGACTCCGGACCGACGCCGCTGCTGAATCCGGTGACACCGCCTGCACCCGACACCGCGACCTTCGCTGGAACGCGACGCTCTTCGCAGGCCCGACGCCGCTGAAGCCCCGCTGAAGTCCACGACTCCGTAGAAGTCGCCGCACCACGTTGTGACCGACTCCGCTCGGAGTGCGTGGATTCAACGTTTCGCACAGACGCCGCGATCCCCGACTTCGAGCATCAGCTTGTTTTCACTCTTCACCAAAGGTACTGTACTTGGGGGTCTACACGACTTCGTGTCCGGCGCCGCTGGTGTCGGCTTGTTGGGAACGACTCCGTCACGACGCCGTGTCAACATCTCATCGAAGCATTTTTGTTTCTAAGCGCTATTTTTTTGTTTAATCTTTAAAAATTCATAACTTGACTTATGTATGTCGGATGTTTGTCGTTTTGGTCTTGTTTTGTTTAGATAAATATTTCCTATTTTTCTAAACTGGTGTTGTGTCATTTTGTAGTGTTTTCATTAAGTTACTGTGTGTGTTAGTACAAATACTTTACACCTAGCACTCTGAAGTTAAGCCTACTGCTCTGCCAAGCTACCAAGGTGGTAAGCAGGGGTTAGCTGAGGGTGATTCTCTTTTACCCTGACTAGAGTGAGGGTCCTTGCTTGAACAGGGGGTAACCTGACTGTCAACCAAAGACCCCATTTCTAACATTGGTGATCAGCGGTTGGGATTTGGACTTGTATTTGTACTTGACATACAGTAATTAAGTGTACACTACTGTTTGAGTTCAGACCACTACGTGACCACATACTACTAGTCTTGTGATTTTTGTTTTTTTCTATTTGGACTGTTTTTGCTCTGCATTCAGTTTCTTTTTTCGCTGATCTGGTGATTGACTTTTCTGGAACTTCATTTGAGAACTTGCTTTTCTGCATTTGGAACTTTGCACCCTTTTAACCTTTTATTATGTCTCTACTTGGAGATGCATCAGTTGAAGCTGTTTTTGACCTGAAGCAATTGGATAGTTATAACAAGGCTCAGCTAAAGCAGTTTTGTAAAGATTTTGGTTGTCCCATTAAGAGCTCTTCCAAGAAGGATGAGCTGAAAAAGGCGCTGAGGGCCTGGGTGACAACCAGAAGCACTGGAGGGCACACTGAGAATGAGGAGGAGGATGAGGAGGAGGAGGGAGAGCAATCAGTACATAATGGTATAGTGGGGGGACCTGTTATTCCCAGGGAAAGAGTCTCTAGGGCAAGTAGCAGTGTATCCTCCAAAGGTCTGACACCTGAAGAGTTACAGGACAGACAGGCAGAGAGGGAGTACCAATTGGAGCTGAAAAAGCTCAGTCTAGAGATGGAACAGAGAAGGCTGGCCATTGAGGAAAGGAAGTTAGCAATGGCTCATGAGCTCAGTTTAAAAGAGATAGATCAGAGGAGTCAATTCAGTAGGTATGGTGGCAGCAATCCTACAGTGCAGCCTGAGAGAAGGGTACACATCCCAAAAGACCTTGTGAGGGATTATAAGAGGGAGGATGATATCTACTTGTGGTTCAAGGGTTATGAGTCAGCTCTCCGCATGAACCTGGTCCCTGAAACTCATTGGGGGGCAGCCCTGTGGAAGAATTTTGAGGCAGAGGGGAGGGACACACTGACAGCCTTAGGGGATGCTCAGAGTCTCACCTACCATGTCATGAAGGAGGCCTTACTCACCAGGTATGGTCTCACCCCTGAGCAGTACAAGGAGAAGTTTAGATCCTACAAGAGAAAGGAATCCCAAACATGGTTGGAATGTGTTGATTCTTTTTGCAGGTCACTGGATGGTTGGGTGAAGGGCAGTAAGGTAAACACGTATGAGGGGCTTGGGAGCACTTGTACAGATTATGTTTTCCAGGGCTGCACCAGCACCTCATTGACAGCAAGCTGACTGACCCCAGGAAGCTTGCGCACGAAGCGGACTGCTGGGAGAGCACCAGGGTCCAAAAGAGGTATGGGGGAGACCACGCCAAGGGTGGGCAGGGTGGGCAGGGTTCCTCTCAGAAGAAAGGGGGGTAAGGGCAAACAGGGGGAGTTCTCTAAAGGGCCCCAAACTGATTCCCAGGGTAAGGATTCCCAACCCCCCAGTGAAAAGAAGGCATGGTTGTCCAAAGGGAAGCCAGTGGCAGGTGGTCCCCCACGTAAGTGTTATGCATGTGACCAGGTGGGTCATGTGAGGGGGGACCCCAAATGCCCCAAAAGTACACCGGCACCCACTGGTTCCAGGTTTTAGCCAGTGTAGCGCTTGGGGAGGAGTTGGTTTCAGGTGGGGGGTAACCAGCAGAAATGACCCTTGTCTCACTAGGGGACAGTAAGATGGTCCAGAGAAACCTAGTGCCTGATACCACTAAGAAGTACAGGCAATGGGTGACCATTAATGGACAGAGGGTGGAGGCTCTGAGAGACACAGGAGCCAGCGTGACTACAGTGAGGAGTCACCTGGTGTCTGAAGAGCAGATTGATCCCCGGGTACTTCACCAAGTAGCTGCGGTAGACAACCCTGAGCGCCTCTGCAGAGTGGTGCAGGTTCCCTTTGAATGGGAGGAGGGGTCTCAGGTTCCTGGAAAGTAGCTGTGAGTCCAACCATGCCTGTTGATTGTTTGCTAGGCAACGACCTGGAGGATTCCCCTTGGAAGGAGGTGGAACACAGGTCTCACTTGGAGATGTTGGGTCTGCCTGGGTGGGTATGCGTATCCACCCGGTCTATGGCAGCCAATCAGGGTAGTCAAGAGCCCCTGGAGCCTGAAACAGTGGCCCAGGGGACCGCCTAGAAGAGGAAGGGCAGGGGGTGCGGGAAACCGGCCCCAGAAGTTCCCACGGTCCGGTAGGAGGCAGAGCCTGAGGGTGATGGCCCGGAGCCTACAGGGGAACAGGTGGCTGAACTGGAGGAGGTCCCTGAGCTGTCGCAGTGGCAGCAGGAAGGGGGGCCCACCAGAGTAGTCACACATAACACACAGGTTACTCAGTATTCTGCAACATAAGCAGTAGTCAGGAAACACGTTATCACATTAGAACACCTGTCATAAGAATATCATAAAACGCCCACAGTAGGAACATTAGAAAATCTATGGCAAGTTAGGGAAACATATTAGCAAGCCATGCCCATAAAAGGAACATTTGCACATATATGTAAAAGCATCATAGAACAGGTAGGCAATATATCACAATTTGCAAAGTCTGCAGAAAAAACTTCAATTATGGTTATATTGGTCCTTTTAAAAGTACCTGTCATGATGAAGAGGCACTTCCAGTGCCTAAAACGAACAATGGGGCCCCCGGCGCTCCTCTGCGCAAAACGGGGGCCTCCCTGAACATTGAACCCGAGAGGGGCACCCTCTCTGAATTCCTGACGGGCCCCTTCTGGGACCCGTGATCACTGGGGCCCCCCCCTGGAGAGGGCCTCCAGGGCCTCCACTGGCCCACTCCGGGGGGGGGGCAAGTCAGGGAAATCCTGCAAGTAAGGAGGGGGGTGCCACGCACCCCCTCCGATTTGCGAACGGGCCCCTCTGGGGGCCCGCGAACTCCTGGGGTCTCCCGGGGCCTCCGTCAGCCCTTGCACCAAGGGAGACCCCTTCACTGCAACGGCTGGCCCTCGCAGGGGCCCTGAGGGATCTGGGGGCGCGGCGAGCCTCCGATGAGGCTGCTGTCCACTCATCAGACAACCGAAGCCTTCCGAGGCTTCTCTAGGCGAGGGAAAGGAGTCCTCCTCTCCCCTCGCCCCTCCGACAGCAACCGAAGCCTTCCGAGGCTTCTCCAGGCGAGGAAGAGGCGTCCTCCTCTCCTCTCGTCCATCCGACGATTCTCCGGCCCCAGGCGGGGCCTTCCAGTGCCCCGGGGGCGCTCCTTGGAGCGATCCCTACCCGGGGGTACCGCTAGGAGCCGGCTTGCTCCTGATTCTTTTTGGGTTGATTTTCCCGTGCCACGGGGGCACTGAGCTGAGCGCTATCCTCGCGCTCTGAAATAATCAAATACCCCGGCTGCGGCGGTGATCCGGGGGCTCCAAATAAAGCGCTTTTCACAGCGCTAAGGCAAGATCTGCATCCTGGGCTGCGGCGGTGACTCTTCCTCAGCAATTAGAAGAGCGCCCTTGGGCAAGTTGTGGAGATCGTTTACAGGGGTCAGGGGCCACAGCACCCTGCCCCTGGGAACAATAAGCAAGGAAAAGGTACAACGCTGGTGGGCCCAGCTACAGGCCAGCAAAAGGGTTGCAGATGGTGGCAGTTCCTCCTAGTGACCAGGCAGGTCACAGGTCAGCACAGCAGCAGCAGTCCAAGGCGGTTGCCTGGTGAGTCCATTCATCAGCGTTCTGTGTCCAGTTTCAAGTTCCAAGAATGTTCAAGTTGTGGGGAAAATTCCCCTGTACTTATAGTCAGTTCTTACAGTGTTTTACAATGATAGGGAGAGGAGGTTCCAGCCAGTTACAACTGGTTCTGGGAGTGCCCCCTCTCTCCTTTCAGCACAGGCTCCAAACATCAGTGGGGGGTTAACGACCCTATTGTGTGAGGCCAGGGAACAGCCTTTACAAATGTAGGTGTGCCCCGCCTCTCCCTTCTCTCAGCCCAGGAAGACTATTCAGTATGCAGATGCACCTCTGTGACACCTCCACCCTCCCTGTGTCCAGGCTGTCTGAAAAGTATGCACAAAGCCCCAACTGTCACTCTGCCCAGATGTTGATTGGAGTCAAGCTGGAAAACACCAGAGTCATAAGCACAGATAAATGTGCACTTTCTAGAAGTGGCATTTCTGTGGTAGTAATAAAATATACATCCACACTAGTAAGCAGTATTTATTATCACCATCACAACCATTCCAAACACGCCTACGCTACCCCTCATAACTCAGACAATACCCCTTACACATAAGGCAGGGCATTTCTAATGCAATCCTATGAGAAGGCAGCACTCACAGCAGTGAGACACCAAGTTAGGCTGTTTGTCACTACTAGGACAGGCCATGCAACTTGGCACATGTCCTGCCTTTCTACATACATGGCACTCTGCCCATAGGGCTAGATAGGGCGTACCTTAGGGGTGACTTACATGTAGTAAAAGGGGAGTTCTGGGCCTGGCAAGTAAATTTAGATGCCCGGTCCTTGTGGCAGAAAACTGCGCACACAGGCCCTGCGCTAGCAGGCCTGAGACAGGTTTGAAAGTCTACTTCAGTGGGTGGCGCAAGCAGCGCTGCAGGCCCACTAGTAGTATTTAATTTACAGGCCCTGGGTATAGAGATACCACTGTACATGGGACTTATAGGTAAATTAAATATGCCAATTGGGTATAAGCCAATCATACCAACTTTAGATGGGAGAGCACCTGCACTTTAGCACTGGTCAGCAGTGATAAAGTGCTCAGAGTCCTAGAGCCAACAGCGAGAGGTCAGAAAAACCAGGAGGAAGGAGGCAAAAAGACTGGGGATGACCCTGCATAAGGCCAAAAGTCCAACATCAGGTGTTTTGGGTTATTCCAATATAATTTCCCTGCAGGGGGAACAAAACAAGATGTTTAGACAACTCTTGGGTGTCCCACCAGTATGTTCAACCTTTATAACGCAGCAGGAACGTGAGGTCTCATACGTGGATGTTATTATTAAAATTGCTCCCCTGATCTTGTGGTGCTCGCTCTGGGAGAAACCACATGCTTCATTAACCAGGGAGGTCATGTGAGAGAAGACTGATTATTCCTTGGCTCACATATTTCAAGACAAAATTGACAAACCTCTTTTCTAATCTCACTGCCATGACAAAATCCGATATGGTTTGGGTGAAAACACTTTTAAGGTCATCAGCTACTGCTAAAGGAAGAAAATTGAACCCGCTAAAATTACTGTAATGGAGTACACTCTGCTCCAGATCAACCAGCCTTTGAACCATTTCTAGAGCGGATAGACAGTCCCTGGGACAGAATGCTATTTACACGACTCAGGTTAGGTTTTGTGAGAAGGCACCTTGTTTTCTGCTTGGCCAATTTGATCCAACTAAAATATTAACATGCCCATGTGATGCGCCCTCCCCACACAGTCTGCTTCATTTTACGTTTTTTTGCCAATTTTATTCTGTTTTATTCTAAAAGGTTTTTAAATTCAATCATTAGGTAGGTGGAATTAGAAGTTATGGTTCTGCCCTGGTCTTTTTGCAACAACTTACCTCCCCACCTATCTGTGTTAATTGTTGTTCTTTTTTAAATATGCCATTATTAGAAAAAAATATATGCTGTTTTAATTAGTGGGGATTTTCCTGTGGGGCAGGCCCCAGTATATCAGCAATTTAGAGATATCTTGTGGCTGTTTTTTACCTATGAAATGATTTTGTGTGGGTTTTATGGACTTTATGTCTTTGCTATTGTAGGAAGCTGGCCTGGTGTGTTGTGGGTACCTAAGGTATGTACACCTTATACCAGGTCCAGGTATCCCCCCTTAGTGAAGTTTAGGCAGTGTCTAGAAGCCAGGCTCTCTAGAGGTAGATGAGCAGCCAAGGCTTATCTAGGAGACATGCAAAGCTCATGCAATACCACTGTAGTCACACAGCACTTACACACATGAAAGAAAACACTCAGTTGTACAAAAATAAAGGTACTTCATTTTTGGAGCACAATACCACAAATTACTAGAAGGGCAACTCTCCAATAGGAGGTAAGTAATACACTTAGGCCCATAATTATGCTCTGTTTGCGCTGAATTAGGGTCATTTTATTTTAAGCTAATTCAGTGCAAACTTAACTCCATATTTACATTTTGATGCTAGACTAGTCTAACATCAAAATATTGGAGTTAGAGTCATGTTTTGGATGCGTGAACCCACCTTGCGTCAATGAGATTTAACTTTGTTCTGTTTAACATTTAAGAGGAATGACAAGACAGGGTTGCCTGCCCTCCTATTGGCTGTTACTACCAGCATCAGACCCATTGGCAGTGGCAATGTGCCAGAATATAATTATCAAAGCCCTCTTCATTGCGGACAGTATTGTGGTAAAATTATCTCATCCAGCAGCCTCAATCAGTGCCCTCTGTGCACATATACAATTAGTTTCCATTTTTCTAGTTCCATTATTTTCCAGGTTTTCTGGTTATCATGTGAATTGGGATAAATGCAAAGCATTTTCCCATGACAAGAACAACAACAGTACCCTCATTGGCTGGTAGCCTTTTTCAGTGGAAAGGCTTATTTTATTGTATTGCAGCATTTATATTGTGCCTTCTGCAGCTATGTGGGGTGCTGAAGTGCTTACCAATATGAGTAGCATTACACACTGTGTGGGGTGTGTGGCTGAAAGGATGTCTTTGTTTTGATCCTATGTAGGCAGTGTTTCTATTTTGTGTGTGTTGACCACCGAGGTGCGGTTATTGTGTTATAGGAAGCAGGGCGTACCAGTGTGTTGGGTGATGGAGTGTAAGAGATAGTTGCAGAGTTGTATGGTTTACAGTATGCAGGTATGTAGGAAAGTGAAGTATTATGTGGTGTGGAAGTTAGTCCTCACCATATAATACTCTTACAATAAGCCAAAGAAGCTCCTTGGATTCACACTAGTAAATCCTTAGCTCAGTCCTGGTACAGTGGCAAAGAGCAGTCAGGCTTTACTTAGAGAAACATGTTAAGCAGTTCAGAGGGCCAACATGGACAAGTGATTGACATGACTCAAAAGAAATCCAATACCAATTTATCAAAATAGAGCTTATTTTATCTTAATGTAGACACCAGAATGAACAGAATTGAATCAGTATAACCACAGTTATACATTTTAGAAGCAAAAATAAATCACAGAAAACTAGCATTTAAACATTGCATTGAGGTCTATAGAGAAATACCACTGGTTGAAAAAGAGTACTTAAAGAGCGAGTTATGTGGAACCCTTGCAGGGTTAAGGTTGTGGAGTCCATGGGACCAGATCACGATAGTCAGTTCAATTTTACCTGTCTCGTGGCTTCTGGGTGCAGAGTTATCCTGGCTGTTCATGGTGCTGAACGGGACTTGAATTCAATGGGGGGAAGCCACCAGTGCAAAAGACCACTTGGAGGTCGCGTTGCAGGGAACTCTTTCAGAGTTAAGGTGGTGTGGGTCCTAGGAACAGGTCACAACAGTCAATTCACTTCTTCCTCATCTGTGGTGTCTGGATGAAAAGCTGTCCTGGCTGTCCATGGTGCTGAACGGGATTTGTGCTGGTGCTGATTTTACCACTTAGACAACAGTGCTGACAAAGGGATGCAAAATCATTGCTGGGGCTGAGTTGCGGGTGTCAGATGCAGACTGCATGATGTGCCCTGCAATTAGAGCCTTGAGTTTTGGGGTTAGATACCGGACTGGCAACCAACAGGCCTTTACAGCAGTAAATGTACAGAAAAGCTTTGGGAACCTCACAGGGTCCGGGGGAGCAATGTAGCAGCCTGTAACTTGGGGGCAGGTGAGACTACAACTCCCAGAAGACACTGGACCACCTGGTTTTCATTGATCCTACAGCGGACCTGATGGCCAGTGATACTTCGGATTCTGTAAGTATTTCTACCTGCAGCTTGCAGGGGACTAGTGCCACTAGTCCAAGGGAGTCTGAGGGTGCTTTTGGCTTTTAGAAGGGTCCCTCTGGTTGGGAGTGTCATGTTTCAGCCAAGGGTGAGGGTCATTCACGCAGTTCTGAGGCTGTTGCCTTAGGGGCAGAGTATTCCTCTTTTGTATGGCTGTCGTGGTCAAAGTCCGGTTGTCGGTGATGTACAGCTCCTCCTGGGCCTCCTTCGAAGTTGGTCGATGAGATCTGAGGTTCTGGAGTCACAGACCTGTTGTGTTATCCCACCAACCACTCAATTCCTGATAGCTCACTTGCAAACTTGCCTCCTTAATCACAGTTCACAATGTTTGCTTCCTCAAAACTAATGTTGCACCGCCCTCTGGTGCTTGTAAAACAGACAATTTTAAGAAACCTCATCAGTTTGAGAGTAAAAGAAAAACTAGGGGGCAGATTTAAGAGCCCCTAGCGCCTCTATGCGCCACATTAGCATCATTTTCTCTATGCTAATGTGGCCCAGCGAGGCCAAAATCACCACGCCAAATTTACAAAGTGGCGCAATTTATGCATTGCTCCCTTTTGTAACAGTGGCGCACATTAGGCCTTCGCCAAGCATAATGTAAGCAAAGGGGCTTTCCCCTGTTGGGGGGGCCGAAAAAATGGTCCAAAGAAATCTAAGAGATTTCTTTGCGTCATTTTCTTTTTACGAGTTTAACGTCTGCTCAGAGCAACGCGTTAAAAGGAGACACACAAATGTTTACAATGGGCCTCAATGGTATTTGCAGGATTAGCGTCAAACTTTTTGACGCTAATCCTGCAAAGCTCCAAACTAGCATAAAACATTCTGACACTAGTTCCCTAACTACCACTATGGTGCACCATATCTCAGTGTGCAGTGTCACTTTTCTTAAATCAGGCCCTAGGTTTAGCAGTAGTGATAGCAAGAGATAAATTGACTTTAAAATAAACTTACAAAGGTATGCACATACCTCTCTGTTTTTATCTAAAGATACTGCAGTTTTTGGAAAATGATTCTTCAAGCATTTAGCTGTAATACCTGTCTATGTTCTCTGAAAAACACTGTAGAAGAACCAAGATTAAAATCCACCACCAACAGTCTCTGTCTCTTCTGTTGGAGATTTGTCTGTGAATATCTTTGAGTTTTGTTGTTCGGCATCTATGTGCGCATATTAGGTCTAATTTGATCGTTTTTAAACAAAATGAAATTAATAAAAAAATTGAAACCGGGTAAGTGATTTCTCTGGTTTTATTCGGAAGAACGACTATCTTTTGTTCACGATTGTAGGTCATAATCGTAAATCTCTTGTGCAAGAGAGTAGAAGTAGACAGAAAAGGGTGTAGTTTGCCTTGTAAGTTTGTGAATGCCCGCAAATGTACTTTTGGGACAAATCCTAAACTCTCATCTGGCCCTGCCTCCCCCTGAAATGGCTGAAAAGTTAATCCACCCAAAGGAGGGATAATCTCCCCTCCCAGCTTGGAAAGAGAAATAGACAATCTCCAAATTTGGTTGGATGTAGAGAAAGGATATTATCCAGATGGAGAAATGTTTTCCCTTGAGAGAAAATAAAAATAAAAAATAGTGCATTCTGCCTCCAATCCCCTGAGCCGAAAATGTGCACATGTAGGCCCATATTTATACTTTTTTTGCACCGCATTTGCATCACTTTTTGACGCAAAAGTGGGGCAAACTTGCAAAATACAGATATAGGCCCGTATTTATACTTTTTTTAGCGCCGCATTTGTGCCGCGTTTTGACGCAAAACGGCGCAAACCTACAAAATACAATGGTATTTTGCAAGTTTGCGCAGTTTTTGCGTCAAAAAACGACGCAAATGCGTCTCTAAAAAAGTATAAATACGGGCCATATTTTTTAAATTTGCGCCGCTTTTGCGTCAAAAAGTGACGCAAATGTGGTGCAAAAAAAGTATAAATATGGGCCATAGTTTCTCGCTCTGGAATAACAGACGTCTGCAGAAGTCAATTGAAATCTGCATCTGGCACAACTTATTTGAGAAAATGTGTCCAAAGTTGAGAATGTCTAAGTAGGGAATGCTATGTTACTTTGGGAATATATATAGAATTCTGTATTTGCTCTATTGATTCTATATCTTGCACCTTTAAGCTAGATAAAAATAAAAACATTTTCTTCAGCACCACAATACCCTTTTGATGCAAATCTGCACTCTACATGTATGCATGTTATGTCACATATTTATGAAATATCTCTGATGTTGATGGGAGCATATGAACATTGTTCCCTCCTTCATAGCAATGGGGAATTTGTACAAAATTTGTGTCCAGGCGACATTCTGTGCCACATGCCCTCTAGGTACTGCCAAGCATAGTTGATACTACAGTAAGGGGTTTTGGGCAGAGTGCAGGGCTTCAGGGCATGCCTGGCAATTGGGCCTCATGAGAAAGTGTCTCTTTTTGCGTGGTATCCCCATTCTTCATGGACAAATATTGCTGATTTTTTAACTCTCCACAATGGGGTACTGCTGTCCAGTCTCCAGAGCATGTGCAATCCCCAATTGGTGTATTTAATTGTAGGTAAGGCCACAGTTTATAGTGTAAGAAAATATGCCCATGGGAACAATTATTAAACGTCACCTGTGCAGTGCTGAACCTATTGAACCATTCACCTGACTAACAAGGAAGATATGACTTTATGTCTGCTTGTGTGGCCAAGCTCCTGCAGTTTTTAAACCTAAAGACAGACTGGTCAAAATAAACCTTTCGACAAGGGGGGATCCTCCTTTTAAATATTGAGTAAATCTTCTCTAAGTGGGCCTTGTGGCCCACAAGGTACAATGCCTAGTATTTTAAAGTGAATACACTTTGGAGCAACCCAGTATTCCCCTAGGAACTGGTTACAGACAATGTCTCACTTAAAAATGTTCCTAGAGGTATTATTTAGATATAGGGGGTTATTACAACTTTGGAGGAGGTGTTAATCCGTCCCAAATGTGACGGATATACCACCAGCTGTATTATGAGTTCCATAGGATATAATGGACTTGTAATACGGCTGGTGGTATATCCGTCACTTTACCGTCACTTTTGGGACGGATTAACACCTCCTCCAAAGTTGTAATAACCCCCATAGTATGTGTACACATGACCAGTATGTATGTGTACATGACCAGTCTTCAATTAATGAATAAGGCAACTCCATGCTCCATGCTGTTTAAATCCAATATATTACTCAATAGGATTCAGGAAGTTCAAAACAATTTACAACAATTCCAACAAATGTCCATTTAATAAACAACAACACTGTATATAACCCCTCTAGGTCATAAGATTGAATCCCAACTGCAGATCCAGAAAGGGGTTATAACCCTCCTCATGACACAGTTCTGCACAATAATTGCCTGGTTGTCAGTCCCAGTTCAAGCAATATCATGGACTTTCAATTCAGCTTGTCAAATGAGAAGGTAATGTCGATGTCTCGGCCTGTAGTGGCAGTCAGAGGTCCGTCAGAACATCATCACCTGCAAGTTGCACACAGCACTACAACACACACCCAAACATAGATAACAACATCAAAGTCACACGCACGTGACACACATACAGACACAACCACTTCACCCATTCTGGCTCCGTCCACTTCGACCAGCCAATCCAACCTCACATTCACATACATGCTTTGACTCACATACACAACTGGACTCACAATATTACAGGTACAGATTAATTTGCAATGTGCACACAAAGACATGGTGACAAGTGTGATGCCAATGTTATTGTGATACCAGCATCTATTTGGTAATTAATACTGACACCACAATACCAATTGTGTTTGTGTGAGATATGTGTCTGCACCAGTGTGTCCCCATCAATCACTGACACAAACGTGTTCCTGACATATGTATGTCAGAGGTGTTTAAAAAATATATCTGTGGCATGTATGTTTCTACAGAGCCCCCAAGCTTACGTGCAGTGCCCACACAATGTACACAATATATGCAGTATCCCTACCTTTGAGTTCGGCAACAACAGGGTTGTGTGTCCTCTGTGGTCCAATGACAGCAGCGATGGCAGGTGATGTCCAGTCGGGTCCGGTCCAAAACCAAAGCATAAACGTGGAAAGACGTAGGTTTTGTGCCCCTTCCCCCTCCAATCCACCAGCTCAGGTGTGGAGAACTGACTGCCTCAGTTGGCTTGGAGGAAAGGCACATCCAAATATGCTTGGTGGTAAAGGTGGCTGGAGTCCTTCTGTCAGCCCCTATTCCTAATGCCGCCGTTGTGGCAGCTGGACATCTTTGGAGATGTCGGAATGCCTCAGGAGGTATTTTGCCTATAGTCCTGCCAACATCTACATAGGGCACTGAAAAACCGTCAGTGAGACCATTACCTGTGCTTTTCCATGGCGGTTCTGGACTGTTCAGCGGTGCTTTGCCATGGCGGTTCTGGACTGTTCAGCGGTGCTTTGCCATGGCGGTTCTGGACTGTCCAGCTGTGCTTTTCCATGGCAGTTCTAGACTGTTCAGCGGTGCTTTGCCATGGCGGTTCTGGACTGTTCAGCGGTGCTTTTCCATGGCGGTTCTGGACTGTTCAGCGGTGCTTTTCCATGGCGGTTCTGGAGTGGGCATTGGTGTGTGGCATGACGTTCTCTGTACTGGGCATTGGTGTGTGGCATGATGTTCACTGGACTGGGCATTGGTGTGTGGCTTGACGTTCTCTGGACTGGGCATTGGTGTGTGGCATGACGTTCTCTGGACTGGGCATTGGTGTGTGGCATGACGTTCTCTTGACTGGGCATTGGTGTGTGGCATGATGGTCCCTCATTGCCCAGGGGGCTGTGGCTGCCGGGGCCCTCCTGGGCAATGACTCTGGCAGTGGCGGTGGTCTCCTGACCAGTGACGATACTTGGGCCCTCCTGGGCTATGACTCCGGCAGTGTCGGTGGTCTCCTGACCAGTGACAATACTTGGGCCCTCCTGGGCAATGACTCTGCCGGTGGCGGTGGTCTCCTGACCAGTGACGATACTTGGGCCCTCCAGGGCTATGACTCCGGCGGTGGTCTCCTGACCAGTGACGATACTTGGGCCCTCCTGGGCTATGACTCCGGCGGTGGCGATGCTCTCCTGACCAGTGACGATACTTGGGCCCTCCTGGGCAATGACTCCGGCAGTGGCGGTGGTCTCCTGACCAGTGACGAGGGTGCTGGCGGTGGCGTCCCGGCCGCCGGGAAGGATGCCGCCTTTCTCCGCCGTGATGCTCACACCAGGCTGTGCAAACTTCTTCTGGCCCTTACCCACCTTTGGAGGAGTCACAGCTGACTCTGCAATCCCCCTTGGACCCCTGTGAGTTGTTTTGCCTCCAGGAGTCTTCACACGGTCCCATCGGCCACTTTCCAACTTCAGAGCCTTGCCTTGGCTCTGTGTCACACTGCCTGCCCTGGTGGCCGGCGCACTCTACACACCTGTCACACGCACCACTGGTACTGGAGGCTTTTTGGCTGAGGCGCTACAACGGGACTGATGTATTGGAGGGGTGGGGGTGGGGGCAAAAAGGTCAACTTTGCAGAGGGACAGTTTCTGACGAACACTGGGATGGGTAGCTGGAGGGGGTCTGGGAGTGGAGGAAGAGGAGGTGGTTGTTGAGGTGTCACTTTAGGTGTTTTGGGTGCAGGTGCAGGTACTGGAGGCTGTCGTGAGGTGGATGGATGTTGGGTGTGTGGGTGCCCACGTTTGGGTACTTTGGGAGGGGGCGTCACACACACACTAGGAGAGGACACAGGAGACGTGTAAATGTTAGTGGGGGTGGTGAGTGCAGGTGAGCGGGGTGTGGTGCTGGGTGTTCTGGTGCGAGTCCTGGTGCCTGTAGATGTAGTGCATGCAGGTGAGAGTGTAGACGACACTGGGAGGGAGGAGGCAGACGACGAGGAGGGGGACACAGTGGAGGCAGTGGATGTTGCTGTGTTTGCATGTGGGTGATGCTTGTGTGTGTGCTTGTGGGTTGTGTGGTGCTTATGTGCTTATGTTTGCCTGAGCTACTTTTGTGTGTTGAGGTGTGTGCATGCTGGTCAGATGGTGTGCTTCGGATAGGCTGGGGTACAGGGGACTGGGTCTGGGTGGAGGAAGTTGGAGGGGGGAGGCTAGACACAGGGACAATGGCTGCCATCAGTGCTGAGGCCAGAGATTGCAGGGTTCGTTGAAGGACAGCCTGACCAGAATGAATGCCCTCCAGGAATGCATTACTGTGTTGCAACTCCCTTTCTACATCCTGGATGGCATTCACAATGGTAGACTGCCCAACAGTGAGTGACCTGAGGAGGTCAATGGCTTCCTCACTGAGGGCAGCAGGGGTGACTGGGGCAGGGCCTGAGGTGCCTGGGGCGAAGGTGATGCCCACCCTCCTGGGTGAGCGGGCACGGGGCGAACGCTGAGGGGCTGCTGGGAGGGCGGTGCTGGTAGGGGAGGTGGCGGCTGTACCTGTAGAAGTGGGGCACACAGATAGTGCCGCCACCACAAGGGAGCTACCATTGGCGGACGAGTCCGTGTCGCTGGTTGGTGAGCCGGTGGCCAACGTGAAGCTCCCCTCGCCCTCCGTCCCACTGGTGCATTCTGAGTCTGTGGTGTGGCCCTCCATGGCCATGTGGGATGCAGCTCCCTCGTGCTCCGGTGCCACTGTACCTCCGCCTGATGATGCTGATGCACAAAAGAACAGGGAGAGCACAAAAAGGGGTGGGGGAAGACAGAAGAAAGACAGGTTGAGTGCATGGCATACCACTACCATTGGCGGACAATACAGACACAGCAGCCCCCTGCACTACGCCGTGCTCCTGGCCTCTACAGATGCAATTTCTGGGATCTGGCCTACATGGCTATGGTGGACATCTGCACACATGGATGCCACAGGGGCATGTATACCTTCACTTGGCACTCTACTGCGGTGGGGTAGAGTGCCACATGGCCTGCATTACGGAGGGGCCTAGCCTACGTATTTCTGCCTGGCCTAGGTACACCCACAGCCCTCCTCCCTCAGCCAGCCCCTCCACTGCGCGCCAAGTCCCCAGAATGAGGTTGTACTCACCCCCTTGTGTCTGCTGTGATGCCCTCAAGTGCCCATCCAACTCCAGGTAGGCCACCGCCAGGATCTGGAACATCAGGGGGGTCATGGGGCGACGGGCACCCCTCCCACGTTGGGAGGCCAACCCCAGCTGAGCCTCCGCCGTCTTCTTGCTCCAGCGGTGAATGTCCTCCCATCTTTTCCGGCAGTGGGTGCCCTGTCTCTGGTGGACCCCCAGGGTCCGTACGTCCTTGGCGATGGCAAGCCAAATGTCCTTCTTCTGGTGGGCGCTGACCTACATGACATGCACAAGGGAAAAAGAGAAGTCATTATCAACAGCACCTTCGATGTGAGTGGCCCCCCTCCCTACCCTAGCCATGTGGCACATTCATTCACATGCATTAATGTTCCCTCAACTCCTCCCCTTTCCCTCTTACAACCAGCCCTCTCCACCCAGGCCTAGCCCATACAACGTGCTACCTGTGTACTAACCTGTTGGTCTGGAGGACCGTAGAGTAGCGTGTACTGGGGGAGGACCCCGTCTACTAGTTTCTCCAACTCCTGAGCAGTGAAGGCAGGGGCCCTTTCCCCAGTCGCAGCAGCCATCGTCTCTTCCAGAGCGAGGTCACAGCAGCACTTGCAGTGTAGGTCCTCTCCTGTCGAAGATCAGGTATCTAGTGATTGAACAGATAGAAAATGGCGGTGACGTCCGCGGCGGTGCGTATCATCACCGGCAGCGCACTTGGTCATTGGCTCCTGGGACCCATAGGGTCCAATGTTAACCAATGCAGCATTGCGCCGCGGTCTACGACCGCCTACCGCGACGGTGTGCAACGCCAACGCAGTTACCCCACAATCCCATTATCCCAGTTTAAAGGTCAGGCAGCCGCCATTTCAGGGGCCCACATGGCTTCATTTACTTCTGCGTCACACATAGCTAGGCCTACACTCAACACACATAGAGGAAGGGTTTTGTGTTTGGTGTCGTGTTCTGTGTAACTGTGGGTACATACCTGGAAAAAAGTTGACTCTGTGGTCGCTGTTGTCCTTCCTAGGCACCGTCATTTGGGACAATTGAGAAGATGTCGGAATCCTCCGGTGTACCGACCGCTGGTGGACCTGCTGACAATGGAGGAGCGACATTTAATCGTCACTTACAGGTTTGACCGTGCCACTATCCAGGAGCTATGTACCCAGTTGGAGCCAGACCTGATGTCACCAATCCGCCATCCCACTGGAATCCCCCCTGACGTACAGGTGCTGTCAGTGCTCCATTTCCTTGCAAGTGGGTCTTTTCAGACAACAGTGGCCATGGCATCAGGGATGTCCCAGCCTATGTTTTCCAACGTGCTGTCCAGAGTGTTGTCTGCCCTGCTGAAACACGTAAGGAGATACATTATTTCCCCCGAGGTGGAAGATTTGGCTACAGTGAAAGGTGACCTCTATGCCCTTGGACATATCCCCAACATCATAGGTGCTATTGATGACACCCATGTAGCTCTGCCCACCCCCACAGAAGTGAACAGGTGTACAGGAACCGGAAGAGTTATTATTCGATGAATGTACAGATGGTATGTTTGGCAGACCAGTACATCTCTCAGGTAAATGCAATGTTTCCGGGCTCAGTGCATAACGCCTACATCCTGCGGAATAGCAGCATCCCTGATCTGATGGGTCAATTCCAGAGGCACCGTGTGTGGCTATTAGGAGACTCTGGTTACCCCAACCTGTCCTGGCTATTGACCCCAGTGAGGAATCCCAGAACCAGGGCAGAGGAACGCTACAGTGAGGCCCATGGGCGGACTAGGAGGGTGATCGAACGCACCTTCGGCCTCCTGAAGGCCAGGTTCAGGTGCCTCCATATGACAAGTGGTTCTACTCACCGAAGAAGGTGTGCCAGATCATCATCGCCTGCTCTATGCTTCACAATCTTGCTTTGCGACGCCAGGTGCCTTTTCTGCAGGGTTTTTTTCCAGATGGCAGTGTTGTGGCAGCTGTGGAGTCTGTGGAGCCTGTGGACAGTGATGAGGAGGAAGCTGAGGAAGAAGACAACGACAACAGGGAGTCAGTCATACAGCAATATTTCCAGTGACACACAGGTGAGATCATTTTCTTTTTTACCATTACATTCACTGTCACACGTCTTCCTCTATCCTGTCTGTAATTTCATAGGATTATTTGGTAACTGAGTTGTACCTTTCCATTACGGTTTCACAGGTGTGGTTACCAACGTGTGTCATCTGCATACATCCTTCAAGGGCTTGTGATGTGTGACATAGGTATGTTGCCTTTACAACTAGAAACGCATTTTGACACTGTCATTGATAATACATTTTACCAAATCATAGACTGACTCAAGATTGTTTTGTGGTTCAAGGGTGTTTATTTAAGTGCTCAAAAATGGAACGGGGTTGGAAAATGGTGATTTGTGACGGTGGAGGAATGTCCATGGCAGAGTCCAGTCTATTAGTCTCACAGGTGCACTGCCCATATGGGCATAGGAAGTGGAGCTGGGGCAGTTTAAGTATGGACAGGGTAACAAAGTAGGACAGTGGGAGGACAATCAGGGTGGTCTCATTTTCTGGCGGGGGTCTTGCCATCTTGCTCTGTCCTGTTCCTGGATCTCAGGGACCGCTTGCGTGGTGGTTGTCCGTCTGCAGGGGGTGGGGTGCTGGTGTGGTGGTCCTGTGGCGGGGCGTCCTGTCCACTAGCGCCGGCGGAGGTGGTGGGCAGTTTATCGTCCATGCTAGTGTCAGGGGCCCCTTGGAGAGCCACGGTGTCCCTCAAGGTCTGCTGTATGTCCTTCAGCACCCCTACGATGGTGCCCAAGGTGGAGCTGATGGTCCTGAGCTCCTCCCTGAACCCCAAATACTGGTCCTCCTGCAGGTGCTGGGTCTCCTGAAACTTGACCAGGACCGTCACCATCGTCTCCTGGGAGTGGTGGTATGTTCCCATGATGGAGGAGAGGACCTCGTGGAGAGTGGGTTCCCTTGGCCTGTCCGCCCCCTGTCACACAGCAGCCCTCCCAGTTCCCCTGTGTTCCTGTGCCTCCGTCCCCTGGACAGTGTGCCCACTACCACTGCCCCCAGGTCCCTGTTGTTGTTGGGGTGGTGGGTTATCCTGGGTTCCCTGTAGTGGTGGACACACAGCTGATTGACCTGTGCTGGGTACAGGGGTTTGGGGCCACTGGGTGGGTGGTGTGCTGGTGTTACCAGAGGGTGGAAGGTCAGTGTTGGGCTGTGCGTGTGCAAGGGGAACCGACTGTCCCGAGGCCCACGATGGTCCGGGCTGGTCATCAGGATCCAGTAGGGCAGAGCTGCTATCGTCACTGTGGGCCTCTTCTGTGGGAGGAGTGGAGATGTCTGGACCCTCCGGTGTGGTGACGGTCCTTCGTGATCCTGCAGGGGCATAAGAGCATGATTATTGCATGTGTGTGTGTCATGATGTGCAATGGGTGGCTCACCGTGTACACCAGTGCAAGCATTCCTGTGTGGGGGCTTGTGTGATGATGGTTGGGGGGGGTTCTGGGTATGTGCAGTGAGCATGCTTTAGTGAGGGGTGACCATGCTTAGTTGTGTCATGGAGGGCTTGGTGTTGAGATGGGTGGTTTGTGTTATTGGTACATTAGTGAGGAGTTTGAGTGATAGGGGAGGGGGTGAGGGTGGGGGTGTGTGATAGCATGCAGGTAGGGTGGGGGATCTGATAGTTAAGATTTGACTTACCAGTGTCCATTCCTCCACCGACTCCTCCGAGGCCCTCTGGAAGCATGATGGTCAAGACTTGCTCCTCCCATTTTGTTAGTTGTGGGGGAGGAGGTGGGGGTCCGCCACCAGTCCGCTGAACCGCGATGTTGTGCCTGGAGACCGCTGAACGTTCCTTCCCCCGTAGGTCGTTCCACCTCTTCCTGATGTCCTCCCGATTTCTTGGATGCTGTCCCACAGCGTTGACCTTCCTGGCTATGGATGTGTGCTGCACCTGTGTGCCTAATAGCTGTGGCTCTACCCATAGGATTTCCTCCACCATGACCCGGAGCTCCTCATTGGAAAAGCGGGGGTGTCTTTGGCGTGACATGGGGTGGTGTGTGTGATGTGTGGGGCGGTGTCAGTGTTGATGTGTGTGGTAATGTGTATTGGTGTGTGGTGTTTTGTGCGTGGATGTTGTGTGGGTGATGGTGTTGTGTGCCTCTGTGTGGTGGGATTGTCTATTCTTTGCTCTCTCTCTGGCCTTTGTCAATCAGTTTTAGTCGTAGGGGTTTGTGGGTGATGTGGGTGTGTATTTTATATTGTGTTGGGTGTGTGGGAGTGGTGTGTGTATGTGTATCAGGTGTGTGTAATTCGAATCGTCCAATGTGGCGGTGTTTTGGAGATGTGTGTGTATTTTGAGTGCGGCGGTGTGTACCGCCAGTAGAATACCGCGGTTGAAAGACCGCCGCGTGGATTCGTGGGTCATAATAGCATGGGCGTGTTTCTGTTGGCGTGGAGGTGGAGGTTTTGTTTTCGCCAGTTTAACTCTGAACTTTGGTGTGGTGGACTTGTGTGGGTATCTGAATTTCAGCGGATTCCGAGATGTGTGTCATAATAGCTGTGGCGGAATTCCGCGGCCGCGGCGGTGTATTGGCGGTCTTCTGCACGGCGGTAAGCGCCTTTTACCGCCAATGTTGTAATGACCCCCATTGACTGGGACGGCTGTGAGAAATTGGCTATTGGTTGAGGGGAGATGGTAACCCTTCTCGAACAACAACCACAATCCTCTTCAGGGAGAACCACAAAAAGTCACTGAATTAAACTGCGCTTAACCCTCTTGTAGCTTGGCACAAAATAGTCAGGCTTTACTTAGAGGCAATGTGTAAAGTATTTACGCAGCAGGCAAATAGTAATAAAGTGAAACACACAACACAAAGGAAATCTCAAAACATTTTAGAAAAATAAAGTATATTCTAATAAATAAACAAGACTAAAACAAAAAAAAATCCAGTGAGCTGTGCATTTTCAAAGATTTTAGCAATAAATAGCATAAGTAGGTTTAGCTGGTTGAGCGGAACCACGACAAAGTCACAAATACAGGCCAACCATGATGGAGTGTAGGCCGGGCACAGGACCAAGGGCCAGATGTAGCAAGGTCCGAATTTGCCATTCGGAAATTGCGAGTCAGTGCGACTCGCAATTGCCGAAATTGCAAATTCGGATGCAGAAGGGCGTCTCAGACACCATCTGCGACTCGCTATGGGGTCGCAAAGACCCACCTCATTAATATTAATGAGGTGGGTCGCATTTTGCGAGCCCATAGCGAGTCCCTGCACTCACAGGGGTGGTGGCATGCTGAAGTCAGCAGACCTCCATGTCTGTGACTGCTTTTTCCTTAAAGGAAAACGAGTTGCAAAATAAATAAAATAACAAAACCATTTGGTTTCGTTTTTTCAGTGTAGGCAGTGGTCCATTGGACCACTGCCTGCTCTGAAAAAAACTTTTTGCCAACATTCCCAAAGGGGAAGGGATCCCATTGGGACCCCTTCCCTTTTGCAAATGAGTTACCACCAGTGTGACACTGGTGGTAACTGCGAATTACGATGTGAGTCGCAAATAGGAAGGGAACACCCCTTCCTATTTGCGAGTCGCATTCACAATTTGCGAGTCGATACCGACTCGCAAATTGTGAATGTGCATCGCAGAAGGATGTTTGCATGGCGCAAACTGCGATTTTCGCAGTTTGCACCATGCAAACGGCTTCCTACATCTGGGCCCAAGTTTGGCCCATTGAGATAGTACCTTGAATCCTTGGAATTAGGATGCAAAGTCTATATCAGCCTGCACCATGCTATTGAGTTTCCTTCAAGCAGGAGCAGTGATGCGATGCGTTGTCGTGCATCAAGATGCAATGCGCTGGGTCAGTGCTGTCAAAGCCTGTCAGGAGCTGTGATGCTGGTTTTGAGATGCTTTGCACTGCATTGCGCTGTGTCGGGTCAATGAAGCCAGCAAACCAGGGATGCGTTACAGAGACTTGTGTTGAGATGCATCACAAACTGGGTCAGCGCTGGTGAAGCTGACTATTAGGAATAGCAATGTGAAGTCTGGTGTCAGCGGGGGGTGCACTGCGCTGGTTCTGATAAAGCCATCGGTCAGTAACCTGTTGTGTCCCTAACCCTCAGAACAGGAGGCCAGTCAATTATCTCTTGGAAACATTCTGGTAGTCCCAGGTTCAAGCAGGAATGCAGTCCTCAAGTGGTTTGGCAGACTTTCTTCTTGTCGAGACTGTAGGTCCAGTAAAGGGTTGGTGTTAGGGTCCAATATTTATATCTGGTTTCAGCTTTGAAGTGGGAGAAACATTAGAGTTCCACCCACTTCTTGTTTGTAAATTTCCTTCTTTCCCCTGCCCAGACTCCAAGATGTCTGGAGTGACCAAAGGATAGTGTGAAGTTCTTTGTAAGTGCAGGAAGTAGTCCCTATTGAAGTGCAAATGTGGTAGGTGATAGCTCCGCCCCACCCCTCCTGCCAACATCTAGTCTCCCTTTGTGACACTGTCTAGGAGAAAAACACAAAAGCTAACTGACAATTACACCTAGCCATGTAACCCACGATACGGGTGGCAGGAACCAAATAGATAGAAAAAGAAATGCCAACATTCTTAAAGGGGCATTTTCTTGAATCGTATCTTAAAATCTGACTTTCCTATTAGAGAGGCCTGGGCCTTATTGTAGTGAAAAACCTATAAAGGCATTTTCACTACCAGGACATGTAAAACTTAAATGTACCTGCCCAACATTTTATATACATTGCATCCTGCCCTATGGGCTGTTTAGGGCCTAATCTAGGGTTGGCATATGTATTAAAAAGGAAGGTTTAGGCCTGGCAAAAGATTTATTTTTCCAGGTCGAAATGGGAGTTTTAAAAATGCACAATAGGCTGAAAGGGCAGGCTTGAAACAAGTTGTAACAGGGCTACCGAAAGTAGGTGGCACCACAAGTACTGCAAACCACTAGTAGCATTTAATTTACAGACCTAGTACATGTGGGACCATTTTCCTAGCAATTTACAAATACATTTAGGGGGTCATTACAACCTCGGGCGGGCGCCAGAATACCGCCATTGCTGGCGGTATGGCTGGCTCCCTATTTTGACATTTCCGCTGGCCCAGCGGAAAAGTCACATCAACATTCCTGCCGGCTCGTAATTGAGCCGGTGGCAATGCTGATGTGCAGTGGGTGCATTAGCACCCGTCGCGCATTTCACTGCCCGAAATTTGGGCAATGAAATGCGCGACGGGGCTCTGCCTGGTGGCCCCTGCACTGCCCATGCCAAGTGCATGGGCAGTGCAGGGGCCCCCAGGGCCCCCCCCCCCGAGTCCCCTTACCGCCAGCCTCTTCCTGGCGGTGCAAACGGCCAGAAACAGGCTGGCAGTAGGGGAGTCATAATCCCCAGGGCAGCGCTGCTTTCAGCGCTGCCCTGGCGGATTATCACCGCCAGGGCAAAAATGGCGGTATACCGCAGGCCCCGGCGGTGCGACCGCGGCGCTACCGCCGCAGTCCAAATACGCCGGGAGGCACCACCAGCCTGTTGGCGGTGCTCCCGTCGTTTTGGCCCTGGCGGTCAATGACCGCCAGGGTCATAATGACCCCCTTAGTGTGTCAATTGGGTGTAAGCCAATTTTACCATGCTTAAAGGAGAGAGCAGAAGAACTTTATCACTGGTTAGCAGGGGTAAAGTGCTCAGAGTCCTAAGGCTAACAAAAACGCATTCAGCAAAACAGGAGGAGGAAAAGCAAAAAGTTAGGGGGAGGACCACACCAAGGATGTCAGGTCTAACAACGCCCTGGTTAGTCTATCCTGCATTAGGTCCAATTCAATCAACCTGGAATTGTGCCTAGTTCCCAGTCAACCATGTACAGTGATTTCTCACTGCCACTTTACTTTTTTTGGTGTGTTTTGCCTTAAAACTTTTTTTCATTTTAGATGCTACTTTCTGTAGGAAAACCTTGAAGGATCTACACAAATGACCCCTTGCTGATTTCAGAAGTTTGTCTACATTTCAAAAATGTTTAGCTGTCTGGGATCCAGTATTGGTTCCACACCCATTTCTGTCACTAACTGGAAGAAGGCTGAAAACACAAAAAAAACAGTAAAAATGGGGTATGTCCCCATAAAATGCCAAAATTGTGTTAGAAAATGTGTTTTTCTGATTCAAGTCTGCCTGTTCCTGAAAGCTGGGAAGATGGTGATTTTAGCACCGCAAACCCCTTGTTGATGCCATCTTCAGGGACAAAACCACAAGCTTTCCTCTGCAGCCCTGGTTTTTGCCATTTTTGTTTTAAAAAAACGAAATTGTAGCTGTATTTTGGCTAAATATTTGGTCTCCTCCAGGGAAAGCCACAAACTCTTGGTACTTCTAGAATCTCTAGTATGTTGGGAAAAAAGGATGCAAATTTGATGTGGGTAGCTTATGTGGACAAAACGTTATGATGGTATAAGCGCGAACTGCTCCAAATAGCCAGAAAAAGGCTCGGCACAGAAGGGGAAAAGGCCTGGCAGCGAAGTGGTTAATGCAGTCCCATGGACTCTGATGTCTGGAAATTTTGGAATTACTGGGTGTAAGTTACCTCATAGCTCACAGGGTTGTCTCTTTGCTGATCAATTGAGATATCTTGCTACTGCAGCGAGGGTATTGCTGCCAGAACTTATACAAAACCGAGAGACTGTTTTCCTTGAAAGTGTGTTTTGGTGTCTGAAACAGATTAAAGAGAAGTATTTGTAGAGAGGATTAAATTACTTTTTTAAAGAAACATCATTAGTTTGAGTTATTGAGTTACCTTGAAGGACTGTAGAACTATATTTTGTTGCACATTATTAGATCCAGTCTACATGAAAATGCAAAAATAATCCACTTCACTTTAAAGACTGTGGAAATAATTATATTCATGATGCACATATATTGTATTTAAGGTAGTGGTATTGTTAATTAAGGGAAGTGATTAAATGAGATCAGTGTGAGCTATATAATTCTGATGAATGTGAGTTATAGTACAGTTTCAAAAACAATCTTGATTGTCTATTACAACCAGTGAGTATGTACTTACATAAACACAAGTTTGTTACATTTTTGGAGAAGATAGTGAGAGTGAATCGGCAGGTTTGGATAGCACAGATTACATACATATTATGTATTTCTCTGTTTCAAGATTATTAAAATGCCACTAAAATACACCAAGTCTGAGACATTGAGATTTCCTGAAGGTGTATAACTTCTACAGTGTGGATGTGTGTGTGTGTTGGGGGGGGGGTTAATATCATACATTTCAATGAAAACATTTATGGAGAGGAACAATACAATGCATCAATTACAGTAATGACATTTGCACCTCAATGTAATGTTCCTTTATGTAAATTACATTTACATCACAAACATTTACACTACATTAGATGTGCATTGTTGAAAACATTGGATGTCTACATTCTGTGGCTGTGTTAGCAGGAAATAAGCAGTGCATTTTACAGACTCATTAAAGAAACAACACTTCCATCTACTGTTTTTGATTGTAAATGCATTGTTAATCTTTAATTCATTATTCTCAAAAAGTATATATTTTAACCTGATCGAAAACTGAACAATAGCAAAAATGTTATGTTAGAATTCTATTTTGCAATTAAAATATGAGTAATGTATTATAAAATAACTAGTACCCAATGTTGCCTTTTATCAATATTACTAATTGTTCAAAAACAACTGCTTAAAAAAAATATTTTTAACTTTATTCAAATTAAAATGAGTTGTTAAAAAGAATTTTAACCAGAAAAATTATTAATCATAAAAAGAAATGTAATCAGAAAACATACCAGCTTTCAGAAACTGCTGAAACATATCTCAGGTCCAGACCTAACAACTATTTTCTGAGTAATACATGCTAAATTCATTCCAACCTTGACATGAGGAGCAATGATTTTTAAAGGCAGGCTTTGCTCTTCGTTAGGCCAGGCACTCTGTCACTGTTAGAGAAGATTACTGCAGCTTCCTGACGCATCCCCATCGTCACAAATATGATTAGAGTTCAGTTTAACCAAGCAAGGAATTATGGAAGAAACTAGGGCCCATATTTATACTCTGTTTGCGCCAGATTATATTTTTTTTACTCAAATCCGGTGCAAACTTATCTCCATATTTATACTTTGGAGCTAGACCAGTCAAGCGCCAGAGTTTTGGAGTTTGCGTCAGTTTTTGCTTGCGGGAAACTACCTTGCGTCAATGAGATGCAAGGTAGGCGTTCATAGCTTAAATATGATGCCTGGCTGGCATCCAGGAATGGCACTAGCCAGCGATATACTTTTTGACGCAAACCTGCACTAACGCAGGTTTGCGTCAAACAGTATAAATATGGGTCTTGGTATTTAAATTATTATATAAAGCTTATGCCAGCACCCACCAGCTCGTTAAGGGTTTTGATTTGGTTAAATATGCAAAACAGCGAGTTGGCATAGAAAGAATATGCCTACAAATCTATTTCCGCTGTAGGAGTTGATGAAATCATTATGCTAAATCTCCCACCAAGGCAGCGATCCAAGCTGCTAACAAAGAATGCAAGGCTGAGATCAACAGGGGAAGTTCAATGTGAGCTGGCCACCAAGGCACATGCTGAGCTATGCATCGCGTTTTATCAGTCTTCTTGGAGGGTGTCTTATTTATCTTCCCCCATGAAGCTGTGCCTGGGAACATCTCTAATCAGAGTGATGTGTGGACTTATACCCTTAAAAGCCTATGAATATGGTTGTTTAAACGGCTTAGAGGCTCTGCATTGCAGGCTTTGCAAATGCAAGTCAGAATCATTACTGCATGTAGTGTGCATCTGTGAAGGACTACGATGCTTGAGATGTTAATGGATGATTCTTGTGTTCCAAATGCTAGGGATTAGGAAATGTCCAAGTGCAATTGATGCATGCTTAAGTGAGTCACATTCTCAGTTAACTGTTAGATTTTTTAACTTTCTGGAGGATGCAAGCAAAGTTTTGAAAGGGTGCTGTTAGAAATGGGGTCTTTGGTTGCCAGTCAGGTTACCCCCTGTCCAAGCAAGGACCCTCACTCTAGCCAGTAAGTCACACAAAATACAAATGATCCTGTGTCCAACCTCTGGTAGCTTGGCACTGAGTAGTCAGGCTTAACTTAGAAGGCAATGTGTAAAGTATTTGTGCAATCAATCATGCAATGGCACAGTATAACACCACAAAAATACACCACACAGTGTTCAGAAAAATAAATAATATTTATCTGATTAAATGCAGGTCAAAACAATTAAGATTTGAGAAGTACACTTTGAATTATCACTGTAGAAAATGATAAAAGGAGTCTTTAGTTTTAAACAGCAGCAAAAGTCTTGTGCAAGCACAAAGTACCTGGTTTACATTCAAATTCCCCACAAGGGGCCGCAGAGGAGGAGATACGTGGGAAACAGGGAGGTGTGCGTTGATTTTTCCGGTGCATACAGACGATGTGTTGTTCTGTTTTTATGCAGAGCAGGCTTTGCGTCGATTTCCAGCACGTAGACTGGGATCCTCTTTGGGTTGCAGAGTTTTTGGATGCCCCAGGGATGATGTGGAGAAATCCTGGGCGTGCAGGACGAAGTCACAGTAGCTGCGTCGATCTGGTGGGCGATGCGTGGAAATTTCTGCCACACGGCTGCCGCTTGCGTTGATCCCACGCATGAAGTAGGGCTGCATCGTTCTGGCTCAGCTATGCGTCGATTCCGTGGACTGTGTCTCAAAGTTCCGGTCGCAATGTTGGTGCTGCTTCAATCTCCACTTCGGGGAGCCGGGCTGCATCAATCTGGTTCACCGTGTAGTGATTTTCTAACCGCGATGCAGGCTGTGCATTGTTTCTTGCAGGCTATGTGTCAATTGTTGCCGCTCAAGGAGTTCTTTGCAAAAATGAAGTCTTTTTGGTCCTGAGACTTCAAGGAACAGGAGGCAATCTCTATCCAAACTCTTGGAGAGAACTTCTCAGCAGACCCTGAGGGCAGCAAGGCAGCAGGTAAACAGCAGGGCAGCATTCCTTTGCAGAAAAGCAGTCATGTGAGTCCTTTGGGCAGCCAGGCAGGTCCTCTTGGCAGGTTGCAGGTTCTGGTTCAGAGTTTCTTCTCCAGTGGTATCTTGTCCAGAAGTGACTGAGTTGGTAGGGTCAGAGACCCTGCTTAAATACCCAAATTTGCCTTTGAAATGGGGGAGACTTCAAAGAGTGGCTTAGAAGTGCACAAGGTCCCCTTTCTATTCCATCCTGTCTGCCAGGGTCCGAGTAGGGGTGTGGCAGTCTTTTGTGTGAGGGCAGGCTACTGTCCCTTGACATGTAAGTGTCAGGCCCTCCGCCCTCCCAGCCCAGGAAGACCCATTTAATATGCAGATGTGTGCAAGTGTGACTGAGAATCCTGTGTTTGGGGTTGTCTGAGTGAATGCACAGGGGCGCTGTCAACTAAACCTAGCCAGACGTGGATTGTAAGGCACAGAAAGCTTTAAGTGCAGAGAAATGCACACTTTCTAAAAAGTGTCATTTCTTAAACAGTAATGTTAAATCCAACTTCACCAGTCAGCAGGACTTTGTATTACCATCCTGACCATACTAAATATGACCTTGTTACTCCTTTCAGATCAGAATCTACCACTCAAACAGAATATACGGGTAGCCCTGATGTTAGCCTATGAAAGGAGCAGGCCTCACAGCAGTGTAAAACGAATTTAGGGGTTTTACACTACCAGAACATATAACTTACACAGGTACATGTCCTGCCTTTGACCTACATAGCACCGTTCCCTATGGGTTGCCTAGGGCCTACCTTAGTGGTGACTTATGTGTACAAAAAGGGGAGTTTAAGGCTTGGCAAGTAATTTTAAATGCCAAGTGAAAGTGGCAGTGAAACTGCATACACAGGCCTTGAAATGGCAGGCTTGAGGCATGGTTGAGGGGCTACTTATGTGGGTGGCACAATCGGTGCTGCATGCCCATTAGTAGCATTTAATTTACAGGTCCTGGGCACATGTAGTGTACTTTACTGGGGACTTACAAGTAGATTAAATAAGCCAATTGGGTGTGAACCAATGTCACCATGTTTTAAGGGAGAGAGAATATGCACTTTCGCATTTGTTAGCAGTCGTAAAGTGCGCAGAGTCCTAAAACCAGCAAAAACAGTGTCCAAAAAGTGGAGGGAGGCGGACAAAAATGTAGGGGTGACCACCCTAAGGTTGTCAGGTCTAACATGTGCCCCCCCCAGCTGAAAGTGGGGAGAGCTACCCCACCTCCTGGGAGCTCTCATCGCTAAGGCAGATGTATCTGGAGAGAACATCAGCGTTGGTGTGGTCAATCCCCGGGCGATGCTCCACTGTAAAGTCCATCCCCTGTAGGGAAATGGAAAACCTCAAGAGTTTAGGATTTTGGCCACTCAACTGCATGGGCCATCTGAGGGGCCGGTGGTCTCTCTGAACCCGTAAGTGAGTCCCAAACAGGTATGGTCTCAGATTCTTCAGTGCCCAGACCACAGCAAATGCTTCTCTCTCAATAGCACTCCACCTCTGTTCCCGTGGTAATAGTCTTCTGCTAATGAAGACTACTGGTTGGTCTAGGCCGTCCTCATTTAGCTGTTCTAGAACTGCCCGTATGCCATGCTCTGAAGCGTCCGTCTACACAATAAATGACTGGGAGTAGTCAGATGCCTTGAGCATGGGGGCCGTGCACATAGCTTCCTTCAGGGAGTCAAAGGCTTTCTGACAAGCCACTGCCCAATTCACCATCCTAGGTTGTTTCTTGGATGTCAGTTCTGTTAAGGGGGCTACTATGGTGCCATAACCGTTAACAATTCTGCAGTAATACCCTGTGAGGCCTAAGAAGGCTCTCACCTCTGTTTGGGTTCTACGTGGTTCGCAGGCCTTGATAGTTTCAATCTTGGCCTGGAGGGGCTGCACCTTGCCACCACCTGCTAGGTGTCCCAGGTACACCACAGAACCCTGTCCAATCTGGCACTTACTGGCCTTGATGGTCAGGCCTGTCTGTTGCAGGGCCTGAAGCACCTTCTTGAGGTGGAGCAGGTGTTCCTCCCAGCTGGAACTATAGATGGCAATGTCATCTAGGTAGGCTGCGCAGAAGGCATTCTTGCCAGCTAGGACCCCCTTAACCAACCGTTGGAAGGTAGCGGGGGCATTTTTCAACCCAAAGGGCATCACCCGGAATTGGTAATGGCCCACAGGCATGGAAAATGCAGATCTCTCTTTAGCCTGCTCAGTCAAGGCGATCTGCCAGTACCCTGATGTGAGATCAAAAGTTCTGAAGAATTTGGGTGCAGAAGCCTTGGGTACCATCACCACTGGGCTAGCCCAGGGACTACTGGACTTCTCAGTAACCCCTAGGGCCAGCATCTTGGCTACTTCCTCCTTGATGCTGGCCTTCACTTTGTCTGACAACCTGTCAATTTTGTTCTTTACAGGGGAACTGTCTCCATTGTCAATATCGTGGACACACAAGTGGGTGAGTCCAGAAGTGAGTTAAAACAGAGAAGAGAACTTCTCCAATAATTCATAGCATTCTCCTCTCTGTTCTAGAGTCAGGGAGTCAGAGTGATCAACACCCTCCACTGACCCATCACCTTCTTTGGCAGAGAGGAGGTCAGGGAGAGGCTCACTCTCCTCTTCCATGGCCGCATCTGTCACAAGGAGCAAACTGACATCAGTCCTCTCAAAATGAGGCTTCAGTCTGTTTTGGTGGAGAACCTTTAGGGGGTTTCTAGGGTTCTTGAGGTCCACTAGGTAAGTGGCCTCCCCCTTCTGCTCCTTTACTCCGAATGGGCCAGTCCAGCGGTCCTGGAGAGCTCTAGGCTCTAATGGCCTCATCACCAATACTTTGTCTCCAGGTGAGAATTCTACCACAGTGGCCATACCACTCCTTCATCACCTCTTGACTGGCCTTGAGGTTGCTCTTGGCCTGTTTCCAGAAATGCTGTGTCTGGCTGTGAAGGACCAGCATGCAACTGACCACATCCTGGGGAGGTTTCTTTGGAGCTTTTTCCCTTCCCTCCTTGACTATGCTTAGTGGTTCCCTGACAGGGTAACCATAGAGAAGTTCAAAGGGGCTGAACCCCATCCCTTTCTGGGGCACCTCTCTATAAGCAAAGAGAAGGCATGGCAAGAGGACGTCCCACGTACGCTCATGGACTCAGGTAGGCCAGAAATAATGCCTTTCAGGGTCTTGTTGAATCTCTCAACAAGCCCATTGGTCTGAGGATGGTAAGGGGTGGTAAACCGGTAGGTTACCCCACACTCATCCCACATGGACTTCATGTACATGAGGTTTGTGCCTCTGTCAGACACAACCTCCTTTGGTAACCCCACATGGGTAAATATCCCCACCAGAGCTCTGGTCACCACTGGCCAGTCACTGTCCTTAGAGGGATTGCCTCTGTATAACGGATGGCATGGTCCACCAAAAACCAGATAAACCTGTTGCCTAGGGCGGTTTTGGTATCCAAGGGACTAATGACGTTGATGCACACCCTTTTAAAGAGGGTGCCAATGATGGGGAGTGGGATCAGGGGGGCATTAAGCCTTTTCCCTGTTTCCCACTAGCCAGACAGGTTGGGCAGGCCCTACAGAAATTATTTGACGCTACCCACATTCGAGGCCAATGGAAGTGGGTGGCAAGCCTGGCAAAGGTCTTGTCTTGCCCCAAATGCTCTGCCAGGGGGATTTCGTGAGCCAGGCCCAGTAGGGAGGCCCGGTAACACTGGGGGACCACCAGTACACGTGCTGCCCCAGCGGCCAGTACCTTAGGCTCACTGTAGAGGAGATCATTCTCCCTATATATGTGGTGATCGCCAGAGGCTTCACTTGCTGCTTGGGCTGAGGCCTGTCAGTGGGGCACTCCTTCTGCACCTTGCAAAATTTCTCCCTAGTTGGCCCACCCTCTACTTGCCAGCCAGCAAGTTCTGGCAGGTTACCCAGGTCGGCAATGTCTTCCCAAGCTGGCCCAGGGGCCTCCTCTTCTGGGACCCCGTCAACCACCGCAGGAATATCTGGGGTTGGTTTCCCGTGCCCCTTGCCCTTCCTCTGTGCAGCTGTCTGGGCAATTGTTCCAGGCTCCAGACGCCCTTGACTCCTTTCTCGGGCAGCCATGGACTGTGTGGTCATGCAGACCCACTCAGGCAAACCTAACATCTCCAGGTGGGATCTGAGCTCTACCTCCTTCCTGGCAGTGTGCTCAAGATGATTGCTAACATACAATATACAGGCATGGCAGGACTCACAGCTACTTTTAGAGTACCAGAGAGCCCTCCCCACTCAAAGGGAACCAGAGCTACCGGTAGGTGGCTTTCGTGATTGTCAGCGACTATGACCTGGTGGAAAGTGTTAGGGATGACTTGCTCTGCTTACACAAGCTGACAGCTGACAGTAGTAATACTGGCTACTGTGTCATGCAGAGCCTCCAACCTTTGCCCATCAATGGTGACCCACTGGCTATACTTGGAAGTATTGGCAGGCATGTGATCTTTTGGCACCATCTTCTTATCTCCCAGGGATACTAGTGGCACCTCTATCTGCTCCCCAAAGCTAACTGGGACCATCTCCCCCTGAGCCCTACACTAGCCAACCCAGGTGTCTGCCATCCAGTGGGGGGCTGTGCCATCTTGGGACATTGGAAGTCGCCCTTAGAGAGTCCATACTGGTAGCACTCTAAGCATTTGGAGATAAACTTCCCCTTCTTTTTGTCAAAGTACCCTGTCTTTCTGGCAGTTTCAGGCGGGGACGGGTTACCATCCCCCCACCCCCCGGGAATTGTTTGGGAGGCCTTTTGAGAGCTCCTTACTTTTAAGTTTTTCTCCCCCCTCTTTCTTCAGTTGGGAACCATGACTACCTTTGTGGCTGTCCCCCCCCAGGTACCTTCTTGGAGACTATGGTGCTAACCCAGAGGTCCGCCTCCTCAGCAAGCTTTCTTGGATCAGTCAGCTTACTGTCAACTAGGTGCTGGCGCAACTCTGTAAAGCAAACACTGAACATATGCTCTTTCAGGATCAAATTATATGACCCCAAATAGTCATTTACTTTACTGCCCCGCACCCATCCATTCAGTGCCTTACTGGAGAAATCAAAAAAGTCTACCCAATTCTGTGTGAAGAGTTTGGTGTTGTCCATGAACTTCTGACGGTACTTCTCAGGTGTCAGCCCAAATTTGGCAGGCAAAGCAGTTTTCATGGGTGTGTATCTGTTTTGATCCTTAGGATCCAATGCAAGGAATGTGTCCCTCCCCACTACTGGTACATACCACCCAAGGCCACCCCCCATTGCTCTTTAGAGACCCCATGAGCCCTTAGTGCAACTTCATAAGCAGCCAACCACTTATCAATGTCATCTCCCACCACATAACTTGGCACTACATTTTTGGGTATACAAACCTTCCTTTCCCCAGCAGGTCCTGCATTTATGCTACCACCATCACTGCTTGATTCAGACTGTCTTGCCTTGATATCCAGCTCCTTGAGACTCAGTTTATGCACCAACAAAAGTTTTGTTTCAGACAAAGCTCGCTCAGATTTAGCTTGTTTGGCTGCTCTTTCAGCCTCTCTCTCTGCTTTCCTCTCCTCTGCTTCCATGGTTAACTTTGCCATTTGTAGTTGAAATTCTCTCTCTTCCCTCCTTTCCTCTGCGGTCATGCCATAGCTAGAGACACTGCTCCCTGATTTACCAGGGGGCACAATTCCAGGGATAACATCTTCCCCTACTGGCAAGAAATCCTCTGAGGGGCCATCCTCTGGACCCTCCTCCTCAACATTCTCATCTGAATGGGCTTCTGCCCAGGCTCTCAGTGCCTTTCGGTATTCCACCTTTTTGGAGGCACCCTGGGTAGGTACTCCCATCCCCTTGCAGAACCCCTTCAGCTGGTTAACAGTGTATGTATCCAGCTTGGCTAGGTCATAATCTTCAGCTCCTGCTTGAGACCCAGTCAGAGATGTGTTGAATGAGGATTTAGTTAAAATGTCAGGCAGAAAACGAAATTGCAGGAAAAAAATATCAAGTTCACATTCACTGTGGGTAGGTAGTGTGCACGTAGCTATTGTATGTCACTGCACAAATACAAGTCCTACCCTCACCGCCGATCACCAATGTTAGAAATGGGGTCTTTGGTTGGCAGTAAGGTTACCCACTGTCCAAGCAAGGACCCTCACTCTAGTCAGGGTAAGTCACACACAATCCAAATTACCTGTGCTCACCCACTGGTAGCTTGGCACTGAGCAGTCAGGCTTAACTTAGAAGGCAATGTGTAAAGTATTTGTGCAATAAACCATGCAATAACACAGTATAACACCACAAACATACACCACACAGTGTTTAGAGAAATATATAATATTTATCTGATTAAATGCAGGTCAAAATGATTAAGATTTGATAAGTACACTTTGAATTATCACTGTAGAAAATGATAAAAGGAGTCTTCAGTCTTAAAAAGCAACAACTGTCTCTTGCAAGCACAAAGTACCTGGTTTGCATTCCAATTCCCCACAAGGGGCCACAGAGGAGAAGATGCATGGCAAACGGGGAGGTGTATGTTGATTTTTCCGCAACACACAGACGATCCGTCGTTGAGTTTTCATGCATGGCAGGCTTTGTGTCAATTTCCGGCGCATAAACTGGGATCCTCTTCGGGTTGTGGGGTTTTTGGACACCCCAGGGACGACGTGGAGAAACCTTGGGCGCACAGGACGAAGTCACAGGAGCTGTTTCGATCCGGTGGGCGATGCGTAGAAATTTCTGCTGCACAGCTGGCGCTTGTGCCGATCCCTCGCAGGAAGTCGGGCTGCGTTGTTAAGTCTCATCTATGCATCGATTCCGTGGGCTGTACATCCAAGTTCCAGTCGTAAGGCTAGCGCTGTGTTGATTTTCACTTCAGGGAGCCAGGCTGCGTCAATCCTGTTCAGCGTGCGGTGATTTTCTCACCGGGATGCAGGCTGTGTGTCGTTTCTTGCAGCCTGCGCGTCGATTTTCGCCACACAAGGAGTTCTTTGCAGAGGTGAAGTCTTTTTGGTCCTGAGACTTCAAGGAACAGGAGGCAAGCTCTATCCAAGCCCTTGGAGAGCACTTCTCAGCAGAGCCAAAGGGCAGCAAGGCAGCAGGGCAACAGCAGGGCAGCAGTCCTTTGCAGAAAAGCAGTCAGGTGAGTCCTTTTGGCAGCCAGGCAGTTCCTCTTGGCAGGTTGCAGGTTCTGGTTCAGGGTTTCTTCTCCAGTGGTATCTTGTCCAGAAGTGTCTGAGTTGGTAGGGTCAGTGACCCTGCTTAAATGCTTACAAGTAGATTAAATAAGCCAATTGGGTATGTCACCATGTTTTAAGAGAGAGAGCATATGCACTTTAGCATTGGTTAGCAGTCGTAAAGTGTGCAAAGTCCTAAAACCAGCAAAAACAGTCTCCAAAAAGTGGAGGGAGCCAGGCAAAAAGTTAGGGGTGACCACCCTAAGGCTGTCAGGTCTAACAGGTCTGCTGCATCGCTTTTATCTACCTAAAGCTTGGAGTTCCTTAATTGCCTGGGAACCTTGCATTTTATTAGACAGCTGCACTTTATTAATATTGCTGGGTACTGGAAGGTAGCAGCAACATCCAGAGTTAAGCTCTGTTTACCAAAACGGATTGAGCGATTTGGAGATTTGCACATTGTTTTTATCTGCCTAAAGTTTAGAGTTCCTTCTTGTCTGAGCACATTGCACTTTATTAGACATTAGCACTTTGTAGGAAGTTGGCTCTGTATGTACTATTTCAAAGTAAGAAATAGCATGCACATAGTCCAAGGTTCCCCTTAGAGGTAAGATAGTGGCAAAAAGAGATATTCTAATGCTCTATTTTGTGGTAGTGTGGTCGAGCAGTAGGCTTCTCTGAGGGTAGTGTTAAGCATTTGTTGTACCCACACCGGCAATAAATGAGGAACACACACTCAAAGACAATTCCAGGCCAATCGGTTTTTATATAGATTATTTTAAGAACCACAGGTTCAAGATTTACAAACAATATTTTAAATGAAAGGTATTTCACTTAGGAACTTTAGGAACTTTGAATTAGCAAAATAGCATATACAGTTTTCACACAAATGGCAATAAGCTATTTTAAAACTGGACACTGCAATTTTCAACAGTTCCTGGGGGAGGTAAGTGTTTGTTAGTTTTGCAGGTAAGTAAATCACCTACAGGGTTCAAAGTTGGGTCCAAGTTAGCCCACCGTTGGGGGTTCAGGGCAACCCAAAGTTACCACACCAGCAGCTCAAGGCCGGTCAGGTGCAGAGGTCAAAGTGGTGCCCAAAACACTTAGGCTTCAATGGAGAAGGGGGTGCCCCAGTTCCAGTCTGCCAGCAGGTAAGTACCCGCGTCTTCGGAGGGCAGACCAGGTGGGTTTTGTAGGGCACCGGGGGGGACACAAGTCAGCACAAAAAGTACACCCTCAGCGGCACGGGGGCAGCCGGGTGCAGTGTGCAAACAGGCGTTGGGTTTGCAATGGAGTTTAATGGGAGACCAAGGGGTCTCTTCAGCGATACAGGCAGGCAAGGGGGGGCTCCTCGGGGTAGCCACCACCTGGGCAAGGGAGAGGGCCACGTGGGGGTCGCTCCTGCACTGGAGGTCGGATCCTTCAGGTCCTGGGGGCTGCGGGTGCAGTGTCCTTACCAGGCATCGGGTCTTTGAAGCAGGCAGTCGCGGTCAGGGGGAGCCTCTGGATTCCCTCTGCAGGCGTCGCTGTGGGGGTTCAGGGGGATCAACTCTGGCTACTCACGGGCTCGCAGTCGCCGGGGAGTCCTCCCTGTAGTGTTTGTTCTCCACAAGTTGAGCCGGGGGCGTCGGGTGCAGAGTGCAAAGTCTCACGCTTCCGGCGGGAAACGTGTGTTCTTTCAAAGTTGCTTCTTTGTTGCAAAGATGCTTCTTTCTTGGAGCAGAGCCGCTGTCCTCTGGAGTTCTTGGTCCTTTTAGATGCAGGGTAGTCCTCTGAGGCTTCAGAGGTCGCTGGACCCTGTAGAACGCGTTGCTGGAGCAGTAGGCCGGTAGAGCTGGGGCCAAAGCAGTTGGTGTCTCTGTCTTCTCTGCAGGTTTTTCAGCTCAGCAGTCCTTCTTCGTCTTAGGTTGCAGGAATCTAGTTTCCTAGGTTCTGGGGAGACCCTAAATACTGAATTTAGGGGTGTGTTTAGGTCTGGGAGGGCAGTAGCCAATGGCTACTGTACTTGAGGGTGGCTACAACCTCTTTGTGCCTCCTCCCTGAGGGGAGCACATCCCTATTCCTATTGGGGGAATCCTACAAAACCAAGATGGAGGATTTCTAAAGGCAGGGGTCACCTCAGCTCAGGACACCATAGGGGTTGTCCTGACTGGTGGGTGACTCCTCCTTGTTTTTCTCATTATCTCCCCTGGACTTGCAGCCAAAAGTGGGGCTGTCTCCGGGGGGCGGGTATCTCCACTAGCTGGAGTGCCCTGGGGCATTGTAATACAAAGCCTGAGCCTTTGAGGCTCACTGCTAGGTGTTACAGTTCCTGCAGGGGGGAGGTCTGAAGCACCTCCACCCAGAGTAGGCTTTTGTTTCTGTCCTCAGAGAGCACAAAGGCCCTCACCACATGGGGTCAGAAACTCGTCTCTCAGCAACAGGCTGGCACAGACCAGTCAGTCCTGCACTGAATAATTGGGTAAAATACAGGGGGCATCTCTAATATGCCCTCTGTGTGCATTTTTTAATAAATCCAACACTGGCATCAGTGTGGGTTTATTATTCTGAGAAGTTTGATACCAAACTTCCAAGTATTCAGTGTAGCCATTATGGAGCTGTGGAGTTTGTTTTTGACAGACTCCTAGACCATATACTCTTATGGCTACCCTGCACTTACAATGTCCAAGGTTTTGCTTAGACACTGTAGGGGCATAGTGCTCGTGCACCTATGCCCTCACCTGTGGTATAGTGCACCCTGCCTTAGGGCTGTAAGGCTTGCTAGAGGGGTGACTTACCTATGCCATAGGCAGTGTGAGGTTGGCATGGCACCCTGAGGGGAGTGCCATGTCGACTTAGTCCTTTTCTCCCCACCAGCACACACAAGCTGGCAAGCAGTGTGTCTGTGCTGAGTGAGGGGTCCCTAGGGTGGCATAAGACATGCTGCAGCCCTTAAAGACCTTCCCTGGCATCAGGGCCCTTGGTACCAGGGGTACCAGTTACATGGGACTTACCTGGGTGCCAGGGTTGTGCCAATTGTGGAGACAATAGTACGTTTTAGGTGAAAGAACACTGGTGCTGGGGCCTGGTTAGCAGGGTCCCAGCATACTTCTCAGTCAAGTCAGCATCAGTATCAGGCAAACAGTGGGGGGTAATTGCAACAGGGAGCCATTTCCTTACACAAGCCCTCCCCCCCCCCCCAGCCCACTGGCCAGGAGACTCAGCCAAAGCTGGGAGAGTCTTCCTAGTCTGTCAGGCGAGGAAGAGTAGAGGAAATAGGCTGGTTTGTTGCAGGGCCTACTCTGCCTTACATCCTCCTGTTCAGGTCATTCCCTCTGGGGAACTGACCCACTTCCACATTGATAGGACCTAGTCTGAATTGCCTCTTGTCTGTGCTTTTAATGCCTTCACCCATTCTCTCTAGTTTGGGGTTAGAGGTATCCACCTCTGCTAATCTTATCTTAGCCAGGGTCACCCCTAGCTTAGCCAAAAAGGTTACCCAGAGCTAGAGTAACCCCACCATGACCAGCAGGGTCAGGGGGCCTAACTTGCTATTTGGCATGGGGTCAGACCACCATGCCTAGGATAGTGCAGCCATAAAGGCTAACACCCAGCAGAGGCCACTGACAGCTGTGAGTGCCCAGAACCACACCTTTAGCTCTTCACCTGCAAGAGAAGGAGCTAAGTTACAGGCTTCTTTGGGTTCAGGGGGCCTGTCTGCTATGTTAGAGTGGGGGGTTACTACATCTTGTAGTAAACACCCTTCTTCCACTCTTTCTTCTGTTAACTGAGGAGCCACCCACTCAGGTTTAACAGTTGCCTGACTAGCCAGAACTTCTTGTGGGTTAGGCTGGACTTTACCAGTGCCACTTTTGGAGTTCTCCCCTACTGGAGCAGAATCTCCTTGGCTTGCTGGAACCTTGGCTAAAGGTTGTCCACCTTTCCTACTCTGTTTTCCTTTCTTTTTCTTTTGGGGCCTACTTGCAGTTACTGCAGGGGTAGCACCTTCAGAATCCTTGGGAGAGGACTGGCACTGGACCAGTTCCTCTCTTGGGCTCTGACTAACCTCTGGGTAGTCATTTCCAAGGAGACAATCAAGGGGGAGGTCTGTACTGACTACCACCCTTCTCCAGCTAAAAGTCCCACCCACTTCTATGGGCACAAAAGCCACAGGCCTATCAGTGACCCTGTCTGGGCTAACTCTTACTCTGGCAGTCTCACCTGGGATGTACTGGTTTGAGAACACCAGTCTGTCATGCACAATAGTGTGACTGGCACAAGTGTCCCTCAGGGCAGTGGCTGGGATTCCATTCACCAGTAGGTGGTGGAAGTGTCTACTTCACTCTGGAATCTACAACTCACCTGTTGGGCCCTATTTCCAGTTGAAGGCTATGAGGATCTTCTCATCTGAGGAGTCATCCCCAATGGCTACACTGGTCACCCCTGGGATTTTGCTAGGGGGTTTGTTTTTGGGACAAGAAGTGTCCTTGGTGTGGTGCCCTGTCTGCTTAAAATTTTGGCACCATGCCTTAGTGGCATCCCAGTTCTTACCCTGGTACCCACCTTTGTTTTGGGTTGTGTCTTGGGGCCCACCCACCTGGTCTGGTTTTTGGGGGCCTACAGGGGACTCTTTTTCTTTATTTCTAGTGTCACCCACTTTCTCCTGGGGAGGCTTTGTTACCCCTTTCTTTTGGTCACCCCCTGTGGAAGTTTTGGTTACCCTAGTCTTGACTCAGTGGTCTGCCTTCTTTCCCAACTCTTGGGGAGAAATTAGACCTAGAGCTACCAGATACTGATGCAACTTTTCATTGAAGCCGTTACCTAAAATGTGTTCTTTCATAAACAAATTATAAAGCCCAACATAGTCATGCACTTCATTTCCAGTTACCCAACCATCCAGTGTTTTCACTGAGTAGTCTACAAAATCAACCCAGGTCTGGCTCGAGGATTTTTGAGCCCCCCTGAACCTAATCCTGTACTCCTCAGTGGAGAATCCAATGCCCTCAATCAGGGTAGCCTTCATGAGGTCATAGGATTCTGCATCTTTACCAGAGAGTGTGAGGAGTCTATCCCTACACTTTCCAGTGAACATTTCCCAAAGGAGAGCTCCCCAGTGAGATCTGTTTACTTTTCTGGTTGAACAAGCCCTATCAAAAGCTGTGAACCATTTGGTGATGTCATCACCATCTTCATATTTTGTTACAATCCCTTTGGGGATTTTTAGGATGTCAGTATTCTCTCTGACCCTATTTAAGTTGCTGCCACCATTGATGGGAGCTAAACCCATCTTTTTTCTTTCCCTTTCTATGGCTAGGAGCTGCTTCTCCAAAGCCAATCTTTTGGCCATCCTGGCTAACAGGAGGTCCTCTTCATTGAGGCTGCCCTCAATGCTTTCAGAGGTACTGGTCTCCCCTGTGGAAGAACTAGTCTCTCTGACTATGATATGAGGAGTCAGGGTTTGAGGGACCTTGATCTCCCTATTTAGGACAGGAGGGGGGAAGTCATCCTCCTGTTCACTAATTTCCCCATCTGAAGGATTATCCTCAGATGGGGTTGTCCCTTTTGAACTCTGCCAAAAGCTCCTGGAGCTGTACTTTGGTAGAGTTGGACCCAGTTTATCTTTTTGATTTTGCAGAGAGTCCTTAACTCTGACATCCTAAGATGCAGGTAAGGGGTGAGGTTGAGCTCCACCACCGTCTCTTCTGCAGTAGACATTATTTCTCTAAAAGCTGGAATACTTTTTTTAGAATCTAAAACTATCTCTAGAACTTAATTCAAACTTTTACAAACTTTTAAACTCTAAAAGAAATGCTAACAGGGACTAACACAAGGCCCTAGCAGGATTTTTAAAAATTTAGAAAAATAGCTCAAATTTCAAAAATCAGTTTCTAATGACAATTTTGGGAATTTAGTCGTGTGATCAGGTATTGTCTGAGTAGTCCAGCAAATGCAAAGTCTTGTACCCCACCGCTGATCCACCAATGTAGGAAGTTGGCTCTGTATGTACTATGTCAAAGTAAGAAATAGCATGCACATAGTCCAAGGGTTCCCCTTAGAGGTAAGATAGTGGCAAAAAGAGATAATTCTAATGCTCTATTTTGTGATAGTGTGGTCGAGCAGTAGGCTTATCAGAGGGTAGTGTTAAGTATTTGTTGTACACACACAGGCAATAAATGAGGAACACACACTCAAAGACAATACCAGGCCAATAGGTTTTTATATAGAAAAATATATTTTCTTAGTTTATTTTAAGAACCACAGGTTCAAGATTTACAAACAATATTTTAAATGAAAGGTATTTCACTTTGGAACTTTGAATTAGCAAAATAGCATGTACAGTTCTCACACAAATGATAATCAGCTATTTTCAAACTGGACACAGTGCAATTTTCAACAGTTCCTGGGGGAGGTAAGTGTTTGTTAGTTTTGTAGGTAAGTAAACCACCTACAGGGTTCAAAGTTGGGTCCAAGGTAGCCCACCGTTGGGGGTTCAGGGCAACCCCAAAGTTACCACACCAGCAGCTCAGGGCCGGTCAGGTGCAGAGGTCAAAGTGGTGCCCAAAACACATAGGCTTCAATGGAGAAGGGGGTGCCCCGGTTCCAGTCTGCCAGCAGGTAAGTACCCGCGTCTTCGGAGGGCAGACCATTGGGGTTTTGTAGGGCACCGAGGGGGGACACAAGTCAGCACAAAAAGTACACCCTCAGCGGCACGGGGGCGGCCGGGTGCAGTGTGCAAACAGGCGTCGGGTTTGCAATGGAGTTCAATGGGAGACCAAGGGGTCTCTTCAGCGATGCAGGCAGGCAGGGGAGGGGGCTCCTCGGGGTAGCCACGACCTGGGCAAGGGAGAGGGCCACCTGGGGGTCGCACCTGCACTGGAGTTCGGATCCTTCAGGTCCTGGGGGCTGCGGGTGCAGTGTCCTTACCAGGCGTCGGGTCTTTGAAGCAGGCAGTCGCGGTCAGGGGAGCCTCTGGATTCCCTCTGCAGGTGTCGCTGTGGGGGCTCAGGGGGGTCAACTCTGGCTACTCACAGGCTCGCAGTCGCCGAGGAGTCCTCCCTGTAGTGTTTGTTCTCCACAAGTCGAGCCGGGGGCGTTGGGTGCAGAGTGCAAAGTCTCACGCTTCCGGTGGGAAACGTGTGTTCTTTCAAAGTTGCATCTTTGTTGCAAAGATGCTTCTTTCTTGGAGCAGAGCCGCTGTCCTTGGGAGTTCTTGGTCCTTTTAGATGCAGGGTAGTCCTCTGAGGCTTCAGAGGTCGCTGGACCCTGTGGAACGCGTCGCTGGAGCAGTAGGCCGGTAGAGCTGGGGCCAAAGCAGTTGGTGTCTCTGTCTTCTCTGCAGGTTTTTCAGCTCAGCAGTCCTTCTTCATCTTAGGTTGCAGGAATCTAGTTTCCTAGGTTCTGGGGAGACCTTAAATACTGAATTTAGGGGTGTGTTTAGGTCTGGGAGGGCAGTAGCCAATGGCTACTGTCCTTGAGGGTGGCTACGACCTCTTTGTGCCTCCTCCCTGAGGGGAGGGGGGCACATCCCTATTCCTATTGGGGGAATCCTCCAAAACCAAGATGGAGGATTTCTAAAGGCAGGGGTCACCTCAGCTCAGGACACCTTAGGGGCTGTCCTAACTGGTGGGTGACTCCTCCTTGTTTTTCTCATTATCTCCACTGGACTTGCTGCCAAAAGTGGGGGCTGTGTCCAGGGGGGGTGGGGGGGGGCATCTCCACTAGCTGGTGTGCCCTGGGGCATTGTAACACGAAGCCTGAGCCTTTGAGGCTCACTGCTAGGTGTTACAGTTCCTGCAGGGGGGAGGTGTGAAGCACCTCCACCCAGAGCAGGCTTTTGTTTCTGTCGTCACAGAGCACAAAGGCCCTCACCACATGGGGTCGCAATCTCGTCTCTCAGCAGCAGACTGGCACAGACCAGTCATTCCTGCACTGAACAATTGGGTAAAATACAGGGGGCATCTCTAAGATGCCCGCTGTGTGCATTTTTTAAATAAATCCAACTCTGGCATCAGTGTGGATTTATAATTCTGAGAAGTTTGATAACAAACTTCCCAGTATTCAGTGTAGCCATTATGGAGCTGTGGAGTTTGTTTTTGACACACTCCCAGACCATATACTCTTATGGCTACCCTGCACTTACAATGTCCAAGGTTTTGCTTAGACACTGTAAGGGCATAGTGCTCATGCACCTATGCCCTCACCTGTGGTATAGTGCACCCTGCCTTAGGGCTGTAAGGCCTGATAGAGGGGTGACTTACCTATGCCATAGGCAGTGTGAGGTTGGCATGGCACCCTGAGGGGAGTGCCATGTCGACTTTTCTCCCCACCGGCACACACAAGATGGCAATCAGTGTGTCTGTGCTGAGTGAGGGGTCCCTAGGGTGGCATAAGACATGCTGCAGCCCTTAGAGACCTTCCCTGGCATCAGGGCCCTTGGTACCAGGGGTACCAGTTACAAGGGACTTACCTGGGTGCCAGATTGTGCCAATTGTGAAGACAATGGTACGTTTTAGGTGAAAGAACACTGGTGCTGGGGCCTGGTTAGCAGGGTCCCAGCACACTTGTCAATCAAGTCAGCATCAGTATCAGGCAAAAAGTGGGGGGTAATTGCAACAGGGAGCCATTTCCTTACACACTTCAGCAATACCATTGGGTATTAGAAGGTAGCAGGAACACATAAAGTTAGACATAGCCCAATAACAAGGAGTGTTAAGTTTGACTTGTAGATATGTACATTTAATGTAATGAAGAGATAACACCCATTACAACTTATTATAAGAATGTGACCCTTATGCGACTATGCCGTTGACATGAATGTATTTTTGGGACATCTGCCAGTTTGATATTCTTTTATATCTAGTTACCATATGTTTTATTAATTGAAATTGATATAAGATAGGGATTGGAAAAAGTGGTATGAAGTTTGAGTAGTAAATGTGTTGCAAGTACAGCTCCATGATATGAATGAATTCATTTATTTTGGGATAAGGGCCAAGTCGATATAATCATTACTTCGAGCTTTATGTGATTTTATAGTGATATAGTTAAATAAATATTAATGTATGTCAGAAGTTTTTTGGGATGAAAATATAATTTACAATATTGTTTTAAGTAACTAAACAATACAAATGTTTACTTACCTTACCTGCTGCAAACACAAAATGTGACATGCAGATAACTCATTAATATTTTGTGTAGATAGCTCAGTGGATTATTTATTGTGTCACAGAGAGCTTTTTGTTACTCCGAGTTGCGAAGTAAAGATCCTTCTAATATAGCACATTGAGCTGTGAATTGCCATCATCGGCTGCATATAAATTGAAAGTCATAGGTTTGGAACCATATTGTTTTTTCCTGTATCTTCCATTATTCTAAGCATGTAAAAAAGAGTTCCTTTGTGTTGCAATACAATTGTATCAGCATGACATCACTTACATTGTGGTATGCCTAAAGGGCATATTTACTAACACTTTACACATGGTTCGTATAAAAAAAAAAGTGATGCAAAGATGGTGCAAAGTGTTGTTTTTGGCTTACTTCCCAGTACAAATTTTGAATTGCATTGGACAATAGCTATAAAGAAGCACAAACTAGCGCTATCTGCTAATTTACATCAAGAAGGCATACCATCTATGATACATGGATATTCCTATGCACTCGTCCATGGATTTTGACACTACTTCTACTAAAAGGATTTGGATCACATAATTACGCCTCCTCAAGGCAGGCATAAAGTTGGAGAATAGATTTATTTTCTCCAAACCTTTCCAGCTTTCCATGTGTGGTGCACCATTCAGCACACATACAAAGTGGTAAAGTGTTAAACGTTGTCAAAGCATATAATTTTATGGTGGAAGTGTACCCTCCCAGCGTAACACCTAAGCTTGATATCACACAAACACCCTTGCACGATGGTGCAAGGGTGTGTGCATTGGCCCAAGTCAGTCCAAAGTATTCTATCACTAAAGGAGTAAACAACAACACCCTATCTTAGTAGATAGGGTGCTGTTGTACTTTCTTTTTCATGCAACAACTTTGTTACTGCACATCATAAAAACTTAGCTATTCTGCCCCTTTGTTTCTCCAGACCAAGTATTCCGAACATTTAATGCGTACCGGTATGGATGACATGAGACTCCTACACCTTGTAGTCCTCACTGCCATAAGGAACATTTCCTATACATTGTTTACACACTTGTAAGACTCACTGTCTCTCTATAATATGTTTGTGATGTAAAGCACTCTGATGGCCTACATTGGAATGAGCAATGCTATAAAAGAAATAAAGGTGATAGGGGCTAAAGAGAGATTAGGGGCACCATTAAATGATGGTTGTGAGGGAATCAGTGAAGAAGGAGGTCGTGGGGGGTCACCAACAAACATTTTGCACAGGGCACCACCAACACTAAAGCTGGCCCTGACTGCAGGTATTCATCCCTTACCAGACCACTCTTTTGGGGGAAAATGGCAGAAGAGTAATCATAATCCCACAAAGCCCAATTTATGACGAACAAGATACCTGAAAGCTTGCTACGAGCAACTGTAGCCTTTTTCCAACTTCTAGGAAGTGGTAGATGACAATCTGCACAATAGAATAATCAACTCCTAATTCAAGTTTAAAACAAAAACACAACTCCCTGTCCCTAAAATAAAATAATTTGCCTTCCAGTTTTCCATAAGACCCATCCACCACAAACCTCAAAACGAAGCACTGCACAACATCAGGCCCCAGACCTGAACAACTGCCTGCACTTCCACAACCCACCAGATAGCTGGACTCAGCCACTCTCTCACTCACATACCTCCCTCTGCATCCACAAGAGCAGAACAGGAGATCAAGCATTCTCCTACATCTCACCCAAGACCTGAAACAACATCCCCCAACAGATCATGGTCTCTTCCTTACTTTTTGTATTCATGAAGAAGCTGATGACCTGGCTCTTTGACTCATTTATGTGGGACTGGTTGACACCCAGCACCGTAGTCTCATGCCTACATGCCTGCTCCAGTGCCTCGATACCTTCATGGGTGATTATTTATACCATACAAATCTATATAACATTACATATCAACAATCGTTCAGGTATCCTGTGTTGTGGATGTTGATTGGGTGCTGCACAAAATCATTGGTGCCCCTGATATGACATTGTTGACAGGGGACTGTCAGTGGGTAATCTGTGATGGATGCTGGCAGTCGGAACCTGTGTGAACAGCAAGGCCCACGGGTATTAGCGCCTGGGACTGGCTGGCCCGCTGCAGGCTGCTAGGGCCATGGATCTCTGAAGAGACTAAAGGACTGCCTGGGATTTTCCACATGGTTGAGAAGGAATGTCCAGTGAGTGCAGGGGCTTAATGGGCTTGGTACGCGGTCATGACTGGGTCGGATGCCTGTGGGTGAACCACAACGTGATGATGGAGGTCTGGGGGCCATGGATGAGGGAAAGATGGTGGCCCCACCTTTACCAGTTGACCTAAAGGGTTCCTAACAGTACACAGGTTGCCTGATGCCTCCATCTTGCACTGCTGCTGAGGTCCTTTGGTGCACCTGCCCTCAAGGTCTCTCATCCATAGAACACTGTTCCAGCTTTGAGGAACTTTACTGAGGAAGATTATCGTGGCACCAGGTAGGCGACTGTGGTGGGGGTGAATACTTGAATCAGTGCCTGATCCCACCCTTTGGTATTTGCCTCTACTCTAACCCTTCTCTCCCCTTCCCCTCCTCATTGGCGTTACATTCCTGTGGGCCTTTTGGAGATGATCTGGGCCTGAACTCACTACCTGGTTTTACAGATTGGTTTTATGACTGCATCGGCTCCAGAAGGGATCCATTGACTATTTCCCATCACTGCAGCTACACAATGGCCCAACAGCAAACCCAGTGACTGTACCTCTCACATCTGGGTTGAACAATTATAAGTGTGCCTGTAGTCGTCTCTCAGTGACACCCGTGCTGCACTGAATTGGCCGGAGGGTTGAATTGCTGTCCGTGTTGCCCCTTGGAGACACAGGAAACTGTCAGGAGTCTTTGATAAATAACACTCCCATTGCAGCTGAGTAGGCTAGCTAATGGGGCCCAGGTGCTCTGTGTCCTGGGGACTACTCATAAGCTTAGGAGATAATTGTCCCACAAACATAGAGCTGGCTGTTGGTGATTCATGGTGTCCCATGATTGCCATTCTGACCTTCTGCAAGGGGTACTGCCCTGAGTGATGGTTGAGCTTAAGAACTCTGAACCTCCCCCAACTGAGGCAAAGCTGCTGAGGGATGATCACAAGAAGCTTGCTGAATGAATGGACAACAAAGATTTTGAACTGACTTCCATGCGCCTCACATTGAAAGCTGTGCAAACACAACTATAGACCCTATAATCGGATATGGACTATATAAAAATGAGAGTTTAAGACTCCGAAGGATGCTCCAGGTGCAACAACATTCAGCTCATTGGGTTGCCCAATCAAAAGGCCTTATTTTGTACTGCGGGGTAATGTGTTACAGCTGATAATGGGACAACAGGAAGGGTCAACTGCACCATCCACTCAATTCACTATGGTTGGGCGAAGTCATAACCCATTAGTATAAATATCAGAAAACATAAAGGAGCTCACATATGGTATAATGGAAGAACACAAATTGAAGAGACTCCAATACACTGGCCAGATTCTTTTTTTAAAACCTAGAACATTTGATTACAGAAGAGCAGTTTAAATACTTCACAGACACACACCAGGATTTTGGATTGCAGACTCTACAATTGTGGAAGAATCAATGACTAACATTGTCTGAAAGAAGGACTATGGCTGTACCTCAAAACACTATCAGATTCCCCAATACTTAAATACCTACAAATGTGGACATGCGATACCTATATACGACTTGGAGGATGGATAGAGAGAGTTGTCACAGTCATGGCAAATACGTCTGGGATTCTAGGCTGAAGTCAACCCTAGATGACATCTAAATTATGCAGGCATATTTGTGTACCTTTGAAAATTTTGTATTATTGTGGTTGGGCAAACTTCCCCAAATTATGCCATAATATCACTTAGCATAATTACATGCAGTTTGTGGTAAACATGAACAGTGAATGCCCAGGAACAAAAGAACTTTAGGGGCTGTCCTTTGCAATAGTTTAGTTTTTTTCATTTTTTTAGCGTGAAACGTACCTCACACCAAAAATTTACTGAAGAGCACATTTCACACTAAAACATGGTACAAAAATGGCAGATTTGCATTTCATGTATCCACGCCTAATTTTGCCGAAATTTCCCTTCATTGCGAGAAAGCAAATAATGCAGATTTCGCATACCCCAAGTTTAGGTTTGGGTAATCCAAGATTTTAAAGACAACAGTGATCTGCAAAATGGCTGAGGTGTGCAGGACACAACCCCACAGCATCCTCTTGGAGGTGTCAACATCAAAAGAGCGATATGCTACATATACTGTGTGAATGGCGAATGTTGTAGCAATATTAGTTGCAAACGTGGACTCAGTTAAATGAGACTCTGGGGTAGATGCCCCCCTTTCAGGAAAATCCATTGCTACATGACAAGTGTGTATTTCCTGAAATCCCTCAGCAACATAACAGGCGGTTCGCAACAGCATAGGCTGCAGCCAAGCAAGGAGAGTTGAGATGCTGGAAGGCAGATACAATCCTCAGGAGGGGGGCGTGGCTAAAGGACAAGTTGAACATGGCGTTGTGTGAAAAAAAGAATTTACCAACTGAATGATCAAACACAGAAATTCAAAGGGGTCTATGGCAACTCAATGACACCCTTAACCTGGGGTGTTTCTGACGGACTGCACACATTCAGTGAGGGGTGAACAGTTAGAGGAGGAGAAGGGCCACAGCGTATTGAAAAATAATATTTTTATTGGTTTCTAAGTTTGCTAAAGTTTTTCATGCCCTCCTTTTCCTTCTCTGTGTTAATCTTCATTTCGTGTGATACTTTTCTACTGGTTTTGGAGTTGTCTCTTTCCATTTCGTATGGTTCTTAGGCGCACATATTTGTTAATCCTGAGATGGGTCACTGTTTTTGGATTTGTACAGACAAAAAAGTGAATAACCCCATTTTTCGATTACGGATGTTGATTAGGATATCTATTCATGTATAATAAATAACAGTGGTTTTCTGCCTCTTAAATGGCATAAAATGTTATAAGAAGTGATATACACAAAATATTTGATGAGAAAGCTTTTGCTAATTAATACACTAATCACAACCAAAACTCAAGGTTTGAAGCCAATCAGATACCATCATAGTTTCACACATAAACAAAGCTGACTAGCAATCTAGCAGTGTTATTCTCATGACCTGGGAAACACAGATTTGGATTGTGGTGGGAAGAACTGTTGCTAAATTAAGAAGCATTGTCAAAGCTAATAAGCCTCGGCTTTGTGAACTACTGGCTTTGCCAATAGTTTTTAGTCACGCTGCACCGCATCTGGGATGCTGTGCAGCATGACTATAGTTTAAAAACAAACAAACAAAACATTTGTTGATTTGGCCGCCTACGTCATTTCCGTCAAGGGTTTTTCTTCTTCCTTCACACTACCGCCCTAACCTCAGTCCGTCAGATGGGGCTTGTAGTTCAGCTTTGCGCCATCGCCTCTTTAATTATTTTACAATTGACCGATATACAATGATTTACAATAGGCATGCTTTCTTTTTGCAGTTTTTAGTGTAGTACTATTTATTGTGTTTGATACTTTTACAGAGCAAACAAGCAGGCTGCTTTAGGGTACTACATAAGGGCAAAACTTATTTTTTAATTTATTCCTGGCACAGTAACACCAGAATGCATAGCTTCTTAAAGCTTTTCGTCATTCCCTAAATTGTATTTCGTCATTGCCTAGCAGGTTTAAATGGGTCAAGTATTGTAAGTAAGCATATTAAAGTGAGGTAGAGAGTATTGCATGCCTATACATGCTTATATGCATGAGTTATTCAATTATTCATCCTTATAGCTCCCAAGTGGCCCTTTGACGTTTAACATTCTCAGGCAATCCTGATTTATTAGTCAACAGGACATTTTCAGGCCATATGTGTAATGGAAAACTGTGAACTACAATTCCCAGAAGGCACAATGATAATAATTGAAAAGCTAGCTCCGATTTGTAACATGGAGTGCCTCGCGTGTTATGAGTTCAAGTTTTATTTCACCACTCCCGTATTTGTGTCAGTGCTAAATTTGTGCTTGTTGTTTCCGGTGCTGAGCACCGGCACTTATTTTTGAGGGCGGGCGCTTATTCTTCTGCCTCAACCATCTGCTGCAAGCAAAAGACACATTTGGGAAAGATGGAGAAGAGAAATCACAAAGGGAGAAAGTAGAAAACTGCAGGAGTGAGCTGAAGGGGCAGGGAGTGGCTGTAAATGGATTAAGGAGGCCCGAGATGGCTTTGTGATTACGTCTCCTCAGTATTCCGTGTTCACACATTTAATAGCAGCAGCCGCTTGTTTAAGAGGAGGGATTTGGGCACCGCCACATTTTTATTTACAAATTAAGCACTGATTTGTGTGTAACACAAGCTTGTCAGTTTGTGTTTTCAGTCAGTGCATATGCATGTTATTTCCCCGCAGGTCTCCCATTGGAGAAGGGTTGATGAGCGTGTTACTATCAGTGTCTAAAACATGTTAACATGAGTGTGCCATTTATTGAGTAGCCTGTCATTCTGCAACACACTTATTTTAAAAGGAGTTCTCAGCTTGCTTGTTCAGCGTGATGAAAACAATGTTGAAAACAACATGCGCTGCACAGAAAATGTGCACACTTATCCTTTGTTAAGTGAGTAACACAATGCATTTTGTGTTTAACCATTGTTCAAAGGATAGCCCAGCCAATTCGAAAGAGCAAAACTGTAAACAAGCAACGATGGGGAAAGCAAAGTAAAACAAGATAATTGTCATTTTTGAGAGCAGCACCCACGAGCAAACACAAAAGAAAACATCAGTGCAAAGTGAGAAAAGAAAAATTGTGAAAATAAAAGAAAGTTAACTATAGAAAATACATCTTTGCAATTTTGGGGCTCGTTTTTGCCAGTCACAGACCTTCTGTTTGCAGGGAACTATAAGTTAAAAAGAACGAAATAATACCACAATTATGTGTGGAGCAGAGGACAAGCCCTGATTGAGTTGAATCAATCAGTACTTGGTCCCTGCTCCAAAGAGAGGATGGAAATGATGTTAGGCCGGCAGAGACAAATTACGAGGCTGTAAAGAAAAGTGCCACGCCAGCCAACAAATGGTAAGCAACCTACAGGCTTTAAGACCTTTTTTGTTAACATTAATGTCTCGCAAGCGAGACACGTGCTGGGGCATGCTTTTGCAGGTGTGACCATAAAAATTAGACACAGCACCACTAAGAGCAGCAACTGTGACTTATTTTGACTCAACACAGGAAACCTTAGTATGACACAGAAAGGACTGCCAGGTTGATGCTGTTCATACGTTGCAGTGTAAGGCAGTTGTTGGAATGATTTGGCTGGTTAATTGTGATAAATTAAGCTACTACATGCTAACTAACTACATAATTCATCAGTCTTTGTTATTCAACTTAGAAGGACAAGTGGGTTTTAAACACCTGATATCATGCAATAGGTCTGTGATTCCGGGGCTGCAAGTGCACTAACTAAGCAAATCAGCAGCTCTACAGAAAGGTGGAAGGATCCGCTATGTCCAGTGTCTTATATGAGACACCTTTAAGCTTAAGCTAAATAACTGCTACTGATTGATTTGTCATGTCCTTGCATCAACCAAAGTGGGATCACGCCAGCACCAGTGGAATGATCAGACAGCATTCAAACTTTGCTATCTAAACACAGTACACGTTATTAAAAGTTTTCCTAAATGAATCTTAGAAAGGATAATTAAAGGCAGAACTTTTGGAGCAATAATGTATACATGCCCAGGCAGTGTCTCAGAAAGAAACCTGTGCTCCCCTTCTGAGGTACAGCTGACCGAGGTCATATCATAGGATGGACTTCTCCTTGGAAGGCATGGCTGATGAGTGCTGAACCATGGGCTGGCAGGGTGTCAGACCTTACAGGCAGAAATCCTTGCTGCATGTCGCAGGCCTGCATGCCTGGCCTGCAGAAGGATTGTTAAAGCAGTCAGCTAATAGAGGCGATGGGTGCACACCCTGGTTACTAGGCTAGCTACCCATGGGGTACAACATGGTTGTCCTATTATATGCAGGAGTTTTTGTGGAGTAGCATGGCCATGCAGGAGGCCTCTGATCTAGGAGACAGCAGTCCTTAATTAGTCCTATGGAAACTGAACTGGCTCTCATCCAGCACAATCTGTTGAACCAAATTGCAGTGTCCTAAAGCTGGCCCTAGATGCCCTGCTTTACATATCATGACATATTATTCCTTACAAGAGGGTGTAGGAGTGATGTCCACCGCTTCCAGGAAAGCTTGGAATTAATTAGGGAAACCCTGCTTATCTCAATAGAAATGCTGCTCAAACCCCCAGACCAGCAACTTCTCTGTGATCCATTGAAAGTCATTCTCTGAGCCAAAGTTTTGTTCAAAACTGGGCAGTGACATGACTGCAGCAGGGGGGAAGGGTGTTTGTGTGGGGTGGTCTTGCATCATATGGCAAGTTGGCTTTCTATTGCTTTGGACTGCATGGTGCTGGTGTGGAGCACACACCCTTGAGGTTGGGATGATGACTTGATGGCTTTGTTGCACAGACACCAAGATCAGCTGGGGTAGTGACAAGTAGTTGGAGTGTCCAGGATATTGTCTGATCGGGTGGTGGGAGAAGTTCTCCAGGCCTCTGGTCGGTGGCTGCAGCTGACTCATCCAGTTAGCAGACCCAGATCTCTTTGCCACCTCTGTACACTTTACTCCTGCTGACCAGTGGCAAAGTACGTGTGCTCTCTCTTTTAATCATGGTAATTCTGGCAGACACCTAATTGGCATATTTAATTTACTTATAGTAAATGGTACTACATGTACCCAGGGCCTGTAAATGAAATGCTACTAGTGAGCAGCACCAATAATGGTGCCTAATTGTACAACCCACTAACGTAGCAAGGTAACACATGTCTCAGGCCTGCCACTGCAGTCTGTGGTGCAGTTTTAAAATGCCAATGGACCTGGACAATAAACCTTTTGCCAAGCCTGAACCTTCCTTTTTAACACTTATAAGTCACCCCTAAGGTAGGCCCTAAACCCTCCTAGTGCATGGTGCATGGTATTTAAAAAGTAAAACATGTATTTAGGTTTTACATGTCCTAACAGTGAAAAACTCCTAACATAATCTTTCACTGTTTTCAGGCCATCTCTCCCATAGACTAACACTAGGTTACTTTATTACTTAATATGTGATCAATTTAATTGTAATTTAAGATCCTAATTTAATGGTAAAGTCAGATTCAAAGTTTCTATTTTGAAAATTCCACTTTTAGGCCAGTCCCAGTATGCTTATTTCTGGTCCAGGGAGTACCTAGCCTGGCAGATAGGGTTGGACTGTTCCATTGGGGAACAGGTTCAAGACTGATTTGCATGTGGCAGGGTCCAAACTGGAGTGGAATGGTGACCAAAACAATGCTTTGGAATGTGGCCCAAGTGATTGACAGTGGCTGAGAATAATTCAAGCATTCCTCCATCACCTTGTTGATTTTACTTTTAGAAAGCTGGCATGTTTCTGTCTAAACCAAATGTGCCTTTCTTCAAGGATCACATGACCGTGAATTGCTCTCCTGTGGTGTGTTGCATGTCCTTTCCATGCGAGCACAAAAGGGCAAGGGGTGTGGGGGTAGGTTGTTCCTCTCCTGAGCAAGATGCCTGGGACCTGAACTCTGCCCTTCCTGAGATTCAAAGTGTAGACTCAGGTCTATGGCCATTTCCTGATTTCTAAGGACTGCCTGCCACTGACAAATGTAGCTACCACATAGGCCTGCCTGCCCTTTATTACCCTAGAGAAGTTGGAGCCAAACCTAGGATAAGGGGAAAGTTATACAGAGGGGACATCCCTCACCCAATGGCTGGCACTGGATATAATAAATAATACCCTCAGACCCCCTCGTAAGAACACTCCTGGATCCATGGAAAGTTCAGAAGGAGGACTGCCCTACTGTATGAAGAAGGAAGATTGGGCCTGCTTGCCTTGAACTCGGGCTGTCCAGAAGTGACTCCAATGGTCAGTTGGCTGACCTTCTATTTGACCTAATGGGATGCAACAAGCTTCCAGAGGCCTCCTTGCAACTACTAGGCTGACTGCACCAACTCGACCAGTCTGAACCTGCCTGAACCCTCCTACTGATGGAATGAGTCCTGATTCCTAGGAGGTGACCCCATGTTCTGGACTCTTAATTGGCGTTAGTGAGTTCTTCTCCTGCCTCAAAGCCACAAGTCCTGAGCTCCAGGTGAAGATCCAGACGTTTTCTGGCTCTTTGAGACAGCAACCAGACTCCTTGCATCACCGGATTGCCACCAGTAACTTCTGAAAATGTGAATCTCCAGTGACAACCGGCTCTTCACATCTGCTCTGAGAACCAGTGTCAATGGTGACAGTTTGAATCAGTGGCCAATGCAAAGCTCCAGCAACAACCGACTCTTCGGACAAACAGCGACAATCTGTGAAGGCCGACCTGCTCTGCGTATGACAAAGGTCTCCTCGCATAGTCTCCCAATGCAACAGCTTCCACGTGGACTTAGACTCAGGGGAGATAAAATCTTCAGCAGAACAAACCTGGTCCCTATATCCGACCTGCACCCCATCGCAGTCAACCTGAACTTGTGACTTTACCCTTATCCAATGCGACCAGATAACCATGAGAGACGCACTATGCTCTTTGCCGCTATTTTCACGTAGAACTTTAAAAAGACATAACTCCAGTCCTAATGATTGGGTTCTTGTCATTTTGGTGTCCTTTCATTCATTAAAATTAACTCTATTTTTGTAAATTGGTTTGGGATTTGTCTTGTGTTGTGTTTTCACTTTCTTTATGTTTAATTGCTGCATAAATACTTCACACATTGCTTCTTCGTTAAGCCAGCCTATTTTTGTTCCAAGCCTACCAGAAGTCTAAGTACAGGTTTCATTAGTGGCTTTTGTGGTTCACCCTGACAAGGATTGTGAATATCACTTGTGTGGGGCTTCACCTCCCTCAACTAATAACCCAATTTTCTACAGCATCGATTGCTGAAGGGAAGAGAAAGGAGTGCAAGAGAGGTATCAGTTTGGCAGGGCCCGTGGGGTTCCTAGGGTTGATAGCCACTGGGGAGGCCACTAGTGGTGTTGCCAAGGTTGCATTGACACTTATGCAAGCATGAAAAATGGGCCACCGCTCCATTACCTGGATAGTAAAAGAAAACCATATGCCTGATTCCCTCAAGCTGCCGGGCCCTGGTGCCACTGCACATTCTTCGCTAATGATAGCTATGCCTCAAAAGGATACCAATGACCAACCAACTGACTCAAGCTGCTGGTCTCCAGGGGGACCAAAGTGTTCTGAGTGCTGCCGCTGACTTCAGGGTTGTCGTGGGAAAAGAGCCAAGAAGAGAGCTGACTTTGACCTTGGTGAAGCCTACAGGGTTATAATGATTGCTACATCCCTTGTAGGACACTTCTGACCACCTGCCTGATTTAACCCAGGGTCATCCTGGGGCAGGACGTCGAGACTGTGCCAACTTTAGGATCAGAGAGATCCACAGGGAACTCGGGAATCCATGTGGAAAAAATAACATGTTACCCCAAAGGTCCGTCAAATTTCCACAAATGTGTTTGGTTTTCCCTCCAAAAATCATGCCACGTGATCTTTTACCTACTGCAAAAACTTCACCAATTGTGGAGAGGTTGTCAAAGCTACCTGCGCACCCCTCTTCTTAGAATTACTTTGACCCCAGCGTTGTGGTGCTTCTCATTTAATGAACAGCAATCTAGAATCAGATAAAAGGAAACAGGAAATTATAATTCTTTACTAATAGCAGGACTAATTAAAAGGTAAGCCATACACCCAGACAGCGATGTGGGGACAGTGGCTCTTTTTGGAATCATTCAGCTAAGGGTTTTCCAAAGTTCGTGGGGGTGTCATTTAATGAGCCAGTCAACCACTCTTCTCAGTTAGAGTCAGGTACCCAGGTTGTAGGTACACCGGGTCACCCCTTGCTATGTATGTAGAGAGGAAGAACGATCAAAATTACTTTACCAGGAAATTCTACTGGGATTTGTTGATATGATTCTGCAACAGCCAAGATCCAATCACCTCCAGTAGCATCGTTCGTGATGATTTATTTACGAAGCATTTTATGCAACAGCTTGTTTAAATATAGAATCAAAAGAAAGTTAACAGGACACTGCAATAACTGTCCTGGCTGCTAGCTACAATTATAATCTGTTTTGTCTTCAAACACCATCCAGCTGTTATGACACATAGATTAGGACCAGTCTCTTTGGTTAAAGTTAATCACTGGGACTCCCTTCACAAACGCCAATCAAATATTTATATCTGTGCAGGATTCATGGCTGGTTGGTTACTCCACTGGACCTATTTAATGATGAATGCAGATAAAGAGTGCACCAAAGTCACATTTGTGCAGGCTGTCAGGGGATTTTTCACCCACAAACAACATGTGCAAACGGAAATTTCTGGTGGCCAGTAAGGCTTTGCATGGACGCCTGCTTTAGACTAAAACCTAGAGGTAACTGTCTTGGCAGACTTGAAAAGATCTCGGTTTGCATTCTTCTCTTAATCAGAGCTACTATAAACTGACCACAACTTGACATTCTGCCATGTGATGACAGCAAGAGCGCAAACAGCTGTGGCCCGTCCATATGGGCTAAGGGGCCATGCCCCCCACCCAGCAAGAAGAGCTTCTGTCAGGCTGAAAAAAGGTCCGCCTGACAGACACTCTTCTTATTCAGGTCAGGCAGCCAGGAACTAGACGTGCGCTAAGGCCCATATTTATACTTTTCTAGCACTGCATTTGCGTCATTTTTTTACGCAAAAATCAGCGCAAACTTACAAAATACAATTGTATTTTGTAATTTTGCGCTGCTTTTGCGTCAAATAATGACGCAAATGCGGCACAAAAAAGTATAAATATGGGCCCAAATGTGCAGGCTTCTGGCTGCCTGAGCTGAACTTTGCCAGTCTGTGCCTGTGGGTGTGACCTCCTCAGCCTGGCAAAAGTGACTCAAAGCCCAACCCCTCATGATGAGGGGTGGCGTCACTGATTGCCTCAGTCCTGGGCACTTCGTTTTAAACCCTGAAATGCCCAGGGCTGTGTCAGTCAGTGACTCCTCGTCACGGAGTGGGTGTGATCAGCAGTCTGACTGACTCCATCCCACTCTGTGACGAGTGATGGACTGCTGCCTTCCCTCGCTTACATCAGCCAATGAAAGAAGGCAGAAGCCCCAGCTCTTCTGGGGGGATATCCGGGACGTTTGTGACAGAGTATTCCCCTCCGCCAAGATCTAAATCAGGCCCTACGTTAATAGTTCTGTAGCATTTTTGTTATGTTCTGAAGTTAAAATAAATATATAAAATGAATATATTATAGTATTTTATGCAAAAATATTTATAGTTATTTTCAAGATAATACGGGGCATATTTATACTCCGTTTGCGCCGGAATTGCGTCTTTTTTTTGACGCAATTTCGACGCAAAACTAACTCCATATTTATACTTTGGCGTTAGACGCGTCTAGCGCCAAAGTCCATGGAGTTAGCGTCATTTTTTAGCGTGGACACCTACTTTGCGTTAATTATATGGAAGGTAGGCGTTCCCGTCTAAAAAATCGACTCCGAGGCATGTGCGTCGGATTTATACTCCCGGGCAAAATTCACGCCCGGGAGTGGGCGGGTCAAAAAAAATGACGTACGGCCGCTTTTGCGCCGTTTTTTAGCGCCTGCAAAAGGCAGGCATTAAGGGACCTGTGGGCTCTGAAGGAGCCCAGAGGTGCCCTCCCATGCCCCCAGGGACACCCCCTGTCACCCTTGCCCACCCCAGGAGGACACCCAAGGCTGGAGGGACCCATCCCAGGGACATTAAGGTAAGTTCAGGTAAGTGTTTTTTTGTTGTTTTTTTTGTGGCATAGGGGGGCCTGATTTGTGCCCCCCTACATGCCACTATGCCCAATGACCATGCCCAGGGGATAGAAGTCCCCTGGGCATGGCCATTGGGCAAGGGGGCATGACTCCTGTCTTTGCTAAGAATTTCTATGGGGGTTGGGAGTGAAAAAAAATGGCGCAAATCGGGTTGAGGCGAAAAAATTGCCTCAACCTGACGTGCCCCATTTCTTGACGCCCAAGCCCCATATCCCCCTACGCCGGCGCTGCCTGGTGTACGTCGTTTTTTTTAATGCACACCAGACGGCGCCGGCGGCTAACGCCGGCTAACGTCATTCAATAAATACGGCGCCCGCATGGCGCTTCAGAATGACGTTAGCCGGCGCTAATTTTTTTGACGTAAAACTGCGTTAGCGCAGTTTTGCGTCAAAAAGTATAAATATGGGCCTACATTTTAAAAAACTTTCCCTATACTTTGCCATTGGCCGAGCCCGCAACTGCTTGTTTTTAATTCTAGAGGAAAACTCCTTTATTTATTAACCGTAAAACTGCTCAATTCACGAAGCTCTGCACCCACTACCCAGGAGTTACTTCGATTTTTGGAGAAGGTTTTTGACTTCATTGATTTACAAAGAATCTCACAAGGTCTCTTGTAGAGCTATAACAATTTTAGATATCGAGGAGTGATTCAATGTGCAAACATTTTGTTTGGGAAATTTCCATCAGGTGGAAAAGCCCACATCAGTATATGAAACATAAATGCATATTAGCACTTGCAACTTTTTTCATCAAAGCAAAATATGATTTTGGAGATATTTCCTTTTCTGTGGAGAAACAAATCCCCCCTACAACTCTACTAACTCTAGCACTTATTCTGTCATTTGAAAGTACTGTTTTGTATGTGTTTCCAGGTTAAGCAACTGCAAATTGCTCACTCTGTACAAGTTTATGAAACATAGCTGCATAAAATCGTTTGAGAAACTTTGTAAAATAAAAAAGATAAGCAAAGTCAATATGTCTGACTTCTAAATGAAAGTGCTTATTTATTTATTGTTTGCATGTGAGGTTGTTTGGATAGGTCAGATGATAAATGTGTGAATCATTTAATAGTTAGAGGAATAGATGAGGGAATCAATTGGTGGACAGGTGGACTGAGTGATGAATTAAAGTGTGGGTGGATAAATTGCTGAGTGCATGGTTAGAAGAGTGAAAGGATGAGTGGAAACTCAGTGGAAATAAAGAGGGCATTGTGTGGAGCTAGGACACTGGGAGGTCAGAGTAGGATAGTGGGGTGAGTTGTGTAGAAGAAGGGGTGGCGTATGGAGAAGGCGGGGTGAAAGAAAAAGTGAGGGGCCAGATGGGTTTGTGAGTGCATGAATAGGAAAAAAAAGAGAGAGAATGCATGGTTACGGTGGAGAGGGCATGAAGGAGAGGATGAGAAAGAGCATCGTAGGGATGATTAAAAGAGTCATGGTGTGGCTGATCAGAGGGTGACAGCAAGAACATGGCAAAGAAGATGCTGTGGGTGATGAAAATACTGAGCTGAGCTGAAAATGATATCTTCTGGCCTGGTTGAGGGTTCCGCGTCAACTGACACAAGGTTCCTATTTTTTACTTGCAAGATCCAAGCAGGAGTTGAGAAATGATGGCTGGGTGAATGTACCTGCTGTCCAACAACAAATGTAGACCTGCAGCAATAGCAGCATCACAGGTGGACTGGCCATTGATGTGGTATAGTCCTGAGCACCAGCTCTAGTGTGGCACATTCCAGGTCAGTCAAGCTGCCTCACAATAATATTGCCCTCAGCTGCTCCTGCAGCAGGCATTACCCACTTCAAGGGACCCTGACCTGGCAGTTCTGGTTGGACTGTTCCTACTGGAGCAGGACCAAGGCTGATTGCATATGTCTGGTTCCTGTCTGAGGTGGCACAATCAGCAAAACAACACGTTACCAGTTTGCCGCCCAAAGTAATTACTAGTGGCTGAGATTAATTCAAGCAATCTATCGATCACTTTTTTTTGTTTTGGGTTAATGCCCTAAGTGAGACAGGTATGCCTAGATGTGGATCCTGTGCTTACTGTGCCACTGGAACCAAGCTGCACCCTACGTAGGAGGCCAAACTATAGTGAAATCAGTCTTGAGGGGCCGGTGGGCCTCCTCAGAGGAAACTTGGACAGACAGTTTGCTTTGGACTGTTCCCACTGGAGCAGCACAGGGCTTTTCTTTTATATGACTGACACCTCTGAGCTGGCATTGTGAGCATAAATGATGGACTGCCTTGCAGACCAGTCTAATTACCAGTGAATGAGATTAATCCAAGCAATGCACTCATCACTCTTTTTTCCCTCGATATTTCTCTTCCATCACTTGGGAGACCCCGTGCTTTTGGATTCACTTTCGCCCACCCTCCTTCTGTCCATGCACAGGGGAATACAGAACACCAAGGTAATCTCAGAAGCATGAAGTACGAGCAAAGGAATTCATGGAATTCCACTTTTGTCAGGGGAGGCTTGCTTACACCACGAAGACATTGATAAGGAATGTTGTGATTTGAGGCACAATGTCAAATACAGCAACATGTGGAGTTGCACCCTAAGCAGGGGCGTAACTTCAGGGTGGTGTCTGGGAGTGTTATACCCCCTTAATTTCTGGAAAAATGTAGGTACAGATGGTTTCAGTTGGTTATGGTGAGGTGTCTGTCGGATTGCACAAGAAATGTTTACATAGTCACAGACAAACACATACACACTCTCTCCCTCTCTGCTTTGAAAGGCTTCGAAAATGTTGGTTATTTTACAAAGTTTTGGGACAGATTTACAAGAAAGTGGCACATTTGTCCTGATGCGCCACTTTCTTGTGTCCCCCTACCACCACCTAAGGACACCATGGTTGCACTGTATTTATAATACGGCGCACCATGGCGGTCGTTAGCACAATAGCGTCAACATTTTTTATGCTACTGTGGTGCTTTGCTGCACTATCGTAAACAATGTTGACACTAGTGCAGCAAAGCACACAAAGGCCCATAGGCTAATATGGGTGCGTCATTTTAACTCCTGCTCTGAGCATGTGTTAAAAATTACGGAACAAAATGGTGCAGTGAAATGTAAATTATACTGCAACATTTTTCAGGCCTCAATGCATCGGAACGCTCCCCTTGCATACATTATGCCTGACGCAGGCATAATGTGGTGCAAGGGTTTACAAGGTTGTGCAATGGCATGGGAGAAAGGCCTCTTTAACGCCTCCCTAGTGTAAAAAAAATGATGCTAAAGCATCGAAAGGTGGCGCAAGGGGCTTGTAAATATGTCGTTCTGTGTTTTCTTCACTTAGTACGCCTGCCAATCCGCATTCGTCTCTCTTTCCACCGACCCTTAAGCACCTCTACTGTGCCCTGCCTGTTGTATAATGTATTTTGGGGATTGCTGGAAAATCTGAAGCCCCCCCCCCCGAAATCCTAGTGACCAAACTACGCATCTGACCGTAAGAAGACTGGTATGAAAATGGCAGCAGACTTTCATAGAAGGTAAGTACAATGTCCCTTACAAGCTTTGCTTAGAAACATCCCCCAAGCCCAGCCAGATGATGGAGATAGGATATGTGAACATTGTAATTGGACCCTTGATTAGGTGTAAGTTTCTAGCACCGACAAAATGCTGCAGAAATTCCACCATCCTTCCTGGCTAGTGAGGACATTTCTGTGAAATAGTTCTGCCTCCCTAGTGGTACCTCTCACCGCAGAGACAGGTTCTTTGATGGAGAAACCTCTGCCACTATTGCCAGCAAAGCCAAACAGAGAGGACTTTCAAATGTCAGAGCTTCAGATAGCATAAGCACGCCAAACTGGTGGGTGGAAACACCAGCACAACTGTAAATCAGCCCACAGGCACCTATGTGGTAAGATGAAATCAAACAAAGATGGGGGAACATGTGTGTCCTAACATCAATGCACCATGGTCTCTTTGAACTGCCCTTGTACGTCCAGTAAAAAAGTATAGAGGCCCACAAAATATCAGCGTAGAAGAAGCACAACTGCACAATAAAAGTAATCTAACAAAAGTATGTATTTATTTGACTTGGAAGCACATTAAATATTCAGTTTTCAGACTCTGCACTGGGAGAGGTTTGTGGTTTCATAGGTTAAGAATTTAAAAGCGCAGAAATTGTGAAGTAAATACACCCTGCAGCTAGAGTGAGTGTAATCTTTTAGTCGAGGGCACTCCTTGCCTTTTACGGGTCTACATATGTTAGGAAATGTATTCACGAGATAGATGAAGGTGAAAGACCTAAAACAATAAATAAATCATGGAAAAAGAGAGGTGGTAGGGTGACCTTCAGGCATTAGGGGAATATTGTTCAGCTAAAAAAAAAGAAGTGCACAGGAAAGGTTCAAGACAGCAGCAGAGTTAGCTGTGAGTACATAGGAACTCCTGATGGTAGAGGGGCTACAAGGGAAGCAGTTTGAGGAAAAGAAAGCACACACGATGGCTCTGGTGTGTCCTTGCAGATCGTAAGAAATACACTCACAAGGGCCAACACTTCTTTTCGGAGAGGTAAGGCAGATGTCTTTCAGAGGTACCTAATGGTCCTGCTAAAAGCCCTTCTTTGGTCGACGAGGAGCACTCCAGCTGGCAAACTTCTATTTAGCTTAAGGACTGAAAAAACTTGCACTGTTTCGCAGGAGCGGCTCGCAGTGCTTGGAGGGGGCGGGGCGGCGCACTGGTGGGGAGCAGGCGCGAGAAATAAAAATAAAAATATATATTTTTAAAAAGACCCTAACCTCGTTCTTCGCTGCGCCTGTGCTGCTCTTCTCCCGTCTTGCTGCTGCAGGCACAGGCTCCCAGCCTGCCCTGCGGCCAATCCTGACGTTTCTCAGAGCAGCGTCAGGATTGGCTGGGAGCGCCAGCCATGGCACCTCCAGGCAGACTGGGAGCCTGTGCAGGCTCTCGCCGGCTGGAGACTGCCTTCTGTACATGTATGTTTGACCGGCCCAAGACGGCAGGCCAAACATACATGCGCTGTGAGGGGGAGTGCTTGTCACCCCCATGGCCCGCCCCTTCAAAAAGAAATGGATAATAAACAAAGTTTGTTATCCTTTTCTTTCAAAGGTTTGCAGCTGCTGCTTCTGGCGGGGGGTGACGCTCGTCCGCCCTAAAGGAGGAGCCACCCCTGCTGTTTCGTGTCCTGGAGATTAGGTGGATTTGGGGACATTTAACCAGGGGACAAACATCAACGCACTCCGGAATCCAGCGTTTGACCCGTGGTGATTGCTGTCTTTTTTTTAGAGGGTTGCACCCCCATCCCTGCTGCGCAGAGGTGTTTTACCACTGACAACGTCGCAGTTTAATTAAGGGCTGCAATACTGGTGGCAAAAAGTCCCTCTGCAAAATTAAATCAGCACAAGGTCCTTGGACCCTCTGGGTCTGATGGCTTAGTGGACTAATGCATCCATTTAAGACTTTGTATTTGACCTCATGGTCACAGGTTCAAATCCTTAGTGGTCCACTCAGCCACTGATCTTTCTGAGGTCAAAAAATGAGTGCCATCAAGCTAGGTAACAATAAATATCTCTTATTGCAGCGCCAATATAACCTTCAAGTAGTACATTTGCTTTACACAAATACTCACGTTTTGTTATAAAAATAAGTGTGCTGGGATGTGGAGCAGAATGTAGGAATTTGGAAAGTACTGAGACGGGCGATACTACACCTTCCCCTCCCAGTGCAGTTGCTCACTCTAGCACAGTGAGAGATCCCATTGTAGCTTCATGACAATAAAGCACGATTTCTACAGGGTTATATATGCTTTCTACTGTAATATGGTCATAAACCTGATAAATATTTCCATATGTTTCTTTTTAGAGATCACAAAAGTGGGGAACAGAAATGTTTGACCTTCTGGTAATAATACTGGGCTTTTTCCATGTCATCCTTTTTCGCTGGTCTGTGTCTTCTCAGACAAGGGCCCACCATATGCAGAATAGTCTTGGTCCTTCCCCGAAAAGAGTCAGTCCATCCTGAACTGTTCCCTTAAACCGGAAACTCACTTGTTATTTATGATCCTCACCAGAGAGGTACGCATTGGGTACCAGTAGAAGAATAAACTGACGATGCAAGTCTTTGCATCCTTGCCCCAAAGTCATCCCCTGAACTGGTACACAAGGAGATAGCATAGTTGCTTCTGGAGCCCCAGTAGCACAGCAGGCTTGGGCCACAACTTTGGATAGCCCAGAGCTTAGGCTGAAACTGCCTCGAAGAAGCCACAGAGTCAAGCTCAGAACTAAGGGCCATATTTTCCCATAGACACAGAATGGGTAAAATCCTTTGGTACATCTGGCCCTAAGTGGGTAAATGAAGGGTGCTACATTTGAGTCAAGACCTCTGGCAGTCTCAGCCTGAAAAGCCTGGTCAGTAAAAACCAGGCTGATATTGTCCACGTTGAATCATTACCAGGAAGGTGAGTGTCACCCGCTTCTTACAAGGATAACAAGCAAGAGCGACCTGTCCAGGAGAACCTAATGGTTTGGGCTGCCTGGATTACACTGATGGAATTAAATAGCCCATCCAGAAAGTGTTCAACAAGATGAGTAGCCTGTGGCCCCATGAGGCAGACCCCTAAAGAGGAAAGAAATTCCACATAGGAACAGGTTTCAAGTGGAGCAGATTAAAAGTTGCGTAGTAGGAAAATGTACTAAACGTACAAGTATAATAAGAAACAAGCCCCAGAACAGAAGTACAAAAGTCAGCGACTGGTCCTGGGGGACAGTAAATAAAGAGGCCGGTAAAGGACATATCCAGGGACAACTAAACTTGGAAATAAAGAAATTCAGAAAACATATGCGCATGGAAGAGCAAACATCTGACTTGCAAGGAGAGTGAAAGATAGCTGCAACCCCACCACCTCTTCTTACCCCCGGCCTTTTTTAACTTAACTGGTAGCCAGAAGGTAAGGTGTGTGCAGTTTCAGGTCCTGTCACCTCATTTATATTTGGCTAAGGAAAGCTTTAGCATCAGGAAGCTACTTGGTGGACAATGCGTGTTGCATCAATACAGTGATACTCTTTATGTTACTCTCTCAGTCAAACATTTATAGAGCGCAGCAAATCACCGTGAGGCTCTCGAGGTGCTGGAGCAGTATGCTGCTGCGTGGAGGAATGATCATTCGAACAAGGTCTTTAGTTCTTTTGCGGATAGCTGGAGTGACGATGCGTCCTCAGATGGAGGGGAGGTTGTTCCAAGTCTTGGTTGTCGGGTTCGAGAAGGAGTGTTCTGCGCTGTTGGCTTGTGGACCCGTGGGGTGTCTGCGAGAGAGAGGGAAGCTGATCAGAGGTATCAGGTCGGTTGGTGGAAAGTCAGACATTTGTTGATGTCTGCTGGTACTTTGTTATGCAGGGTAAGCATGTGTAAGCATCTTGAACTGGCATCTCTTCTGAATCGTGAGCCAGAGTAGTTTTTTTGAGACATGTATGATGTGGGTCCTTCTTGGGAGGTTGAGTACGAGTTTTGCTGTTGAGTTCTGTATTGTCAGGTGGCGTGCTGTGATTCCTACGTAGGGTGTGTTTTCATAGTCCTGCCCACTGGTGATGAGGGCCTGTGTGACTTTCCTTCTAGTGTCATCTAGGAGCCACCTGAAGATCTTGCGGAGCATGTGAACGGTGTGGAAGCAGGCGGATGAGACTGCGTCAATATGTTTCTTCATGGATAGCTTGCTATCCAGGATGATGCTGATGTTGCAGGCATGATCTGTTGGGATAGGGGGTGTGCTGAGCTCTGTGGGCCACAATGTGTCAGTCCATGGCAAGGTAGTATTACTAAAGATGAGGTCTTCAATTTTTAGGGTGCTTTTTGAGACAGTTGTCCTTCAGCTAGTTCCCTCCATTCATCATGCATCTGTGGACGTTAGCCTTTGTGGTGAAGAGATCTTCAGACAGTGGGAGATCTCAATGGCAGCATTGGTGTCTTTCCAGATTGCAGTTTGGACAACAACACAACAAAGGGTGAAAGAATTTGCTCACAGTTACATGTGTAAAAAGCAAGTAGTTGAAGGCCATACTAAGACGGTATCCACTTTGACAACCCAAGCCTCATTTTAGATGTGAAACCTTTCTGAAATGGATTGGTTCAAAGGAAAATAGAGAGGATCATATATTAAGAAGGAGTCATGGATTAGTTCTTAGAGGTTGGGAGGTTGTGCTTAATGTCTGCAAAACTCGCAGTTCCTTGAGTTTTAGGTATTTTCATTTCTGATATGAGATGATCCCTACCATTTTTTGAAAAGTGATTGTCCTGGATTGCAAAATTTAGGTAGGGGTGCTGCTCAAGGTCTGGGATGTTTACTGTGACAGGGCACAGGATTTGAAAGATGAGGTCAGCGGTGAAATATAGACCTTTATACACACACCAGATGTTCTACCTCAAGCACATGCAGGAATACTTCTGCTCCACGTTTAAAAGAAGACTGTGAAATTTATCTTTAATTGACCTTTCAACCAAATCTCTGGCTCCTCTCTTCTGTGGGTGGAACCAAGTATAAAGTAATCAAGTGTTTTTTGTAAATTTTGGCCTGGATTTGAACATTTTTGTTTTTCAATGTTTTGAGTTGCTCTGTTGTTAATAGCAAGTGTGCTGGAAATAAGGACCATATATACACATTGTAGTGTAAGATATTTACTTTCTGTTGTCCTCACTCCATAAAACAATTGCTGGAAAATTATTTTATGTTTGGCAGAATGACATAGACACATCATTTTCGATCATGTTTGACTATATTATTAAAGTTTACATCGTGGTCACATATGTAAAGGAGGTTGAGTTCCCAGTAAAACTACCACCTGAAGATCCTTCATAAATTAAGGGACAAGAATGAAGCAAATGCCTAAGCCCACTATACTTAATGCACCCAGCAGTGGGGCTGCTTGTCATTACTTAAGCCCAGTAAGGCTTGGCATACATCCAGTGGAACCATGACTTCATCAACAAAGGCAAAACTGTTGTGAATGACTAATAGGCCTGATTTAGGTCTTGGCGGAGGGAATACTCCATCACAAACATGATGGATATCCTGTCTGACGTATTATGATCCCCATAGGAGATAATGGGATTGTAGAACAGTGGAGGGATATCTGCCATGTTTGTGACAGAGTAATTCCCTCCGCCAAGACCTAAATAAGGCCCTAGTGCTCCTAAACAGTTCGAGGTTCCTGTAACCTGATACACCACTGATTCATAAAGATGGCCTCCTCAACTCCATTCAAAGTTTAGCAAATCTGTTTACTCGTATATTGCATTGTTTTGGTATGGTTTAGCAGAAAGTAAAGGGGCTTGCAAGTTGCATTGATGAAAAACGATACCCCTGATATTTGGGGTTTCAATAACTCTTCCCTCCAGCTCCAGCCCATCTTAATGTAGATGAGATATAGAGAGTGGGTGGTGTTCTGTCCTCGGTGCAGAGCAATCACCTGAGTACTTCATGCTTGAGGTGGGACTGGATCCTACATTGAGGTTAAATTTTCCGGCAAAAGACCGCTAGTAATGGAGGTCTTTTGCCCGCCATATTAGGAGTGTTATACATGGCATACATCCATTGGAACCATGACTTCATCAACAAAGGCAAAACTGTTGTGAATGACTAATAGGCCTGATTTAGGTCTTGGGCAGAGGCAAAAGACCGCTAGTAATGGAGGTCTTTTGCCCGCCATATTAGGAGTGTTCCGCTGGACCAGCGAAACACTCACCACAACATTGACGCTGGCTCGTAATTGAGCCAGCACCAATGTTGTGGTGCGTCGGGTGCAGCAGCACCCATTGCGCATTTCACTGCCCATAATTCGGGCAGTGAAATGTACAATGAGGCTGTGCATGGGGGGCCCCCGAAACCCCCATTCCGCCTGCCTTTCCATGGTGGTGTTTACCACCATGGAAAGGCTGGCGGATGGGGACCCGTAGTCCCCAGGGCAGGGCTGCTTTCAGCACTGCCCTGGCAGATTACATCCACTGGTACCGCCAGGCTGCAGCAGGTGTCGGTGGTTTGACCATGGCTGCTCTGCTACGGTCATAATGGGGCGGTCGGACCACCTTGTCTGCAGCAGCCCGACCGCCATCGCGAGGCTGGCGGTCTTAAGATCACCATCCTCGTAATGAGGCCCATTGTGTATGGATAGGTTTGGGGCACCTGGCTATATCCAACATACTACCCCTTTCTTCAGTAAACTGCAAAGGCTAAGGATGCGAAAGGTGAAAGACAAAGTCCCTTGGTCCATGAAAATGATGCTGAAGTGTACAAAAAGATTACAGATGGAAATCTTGAATTAATTTCAGCCACTGGTAATCACTTGGGCTGCATCCCAGTTCATTGCTTTTTTGCACACCATGCCAGCTCTGTTTGAAGCCAGCCATATGCAATCATTCTCAACCCTGCTCCAATCAGAACAGTCCAGTCCGAATTGCAAGGTCAGGACCTCTCTGAAATGAAATGGAAGCAACCCAAGATCAGTTTCAGCCTTGTTCGGGCTTGTCATAGCCGCACTTTGGTATAGGGTATTCTTAAAATATGCAATTGCTCAATGGCCGAAAGTCTGATCAATGAGGTATTTTCGTGAATAGCTCTTGTTATTCTAATTAAGCACCTCAATTTATGAATCATTATTTTTCTGGTTCCATTTCTTTTCAGCTGTTCTTTGAAGCCATAGAGCTTCAGATGAGCTCTTTATTGTGAAATATGCTTCATTTATAGCTGCGTGCATCTACAGCAAGGTTTTCTTTATGTTGTCTGCAAGTAGATTCTAAAAATGCTTTGGTTGTATCTGGAAATTTATCTCCAATGGAGGTTTATCAGGAAATATGAACTCATGTGTTTGTTCTGGTGAACTTGCCAAGTTGTTCCTGCTGGAGACAGCTGCGTCAGACAAAAAGTTTGAGTCCACTTTGCAAGTACTTTAAAAATAATAAATAGCCCGTTACAAGTCACCCTGAGAAATATCACAAAGACGGAGAGAACGGATTTTCCTTCCAAAATACACAAAATAAATTGATTTGTGGAGTGCCGGACAGAGGTGTGTGCAGAGGTGAATATCAGGCTTTGACTGCAAGAGTCCAAAAGAAACTACAAGTATTCAACATCCTGCAGTACATATGGAAAACATTGGCAATTCTTATGCTTAATATGTGCGATCTCTGTAACACCAGACTGGTTTGCTGACATTTTAGTATTTATCTTTCGAGTAATTAATCCTTGTTGGGATAGTGATGGAAGGAAATATGAGAGCTTTAATGGACCAGCAGACCTGTTGTGTCTCATTTAAAGTTTGATGGACAGTCTGTAGCCAGTATGTGAGCCTCTTGGTGCCCTGCAGCAGCCTGCCCACCTAACTTGGAGGTTTCTGCCATTAAGATGAGGAGGTTTTGCTGAAAGTGTTTCTGCCCGGATGGCGGGAGCACTTTCAGTAAAATGCAATGCAGGTCCAACTGCCATATCATACGAGTTAACACTTCTTTTTATTTTAAAGAAAGAATCCCCAAAGATTTTTTTTTCCGGCAAAACAAAAAACCAATGTCCATGCTGGAATTTTTACCAATAGGTGGTCAGTTTTGTTTTTAGGTGCATGTGCTGTTGGCTGGAAGGAGTATTGTTTAATATAAAGGTCTTGTAGTTTGTCCTTTCCTATCATTTGTTGGCAAAAGTGTCACTCTTCTTTGCTGCCTCCTAATTGGCCAGCGCAGGTCGGGCATCACTTCCCATTTCTTCTTGGAAGCATGGACCAAGCACAAATTGCTTAGGGCCTAATTTAGATCTTAGTGGTAACGGGTCTGCAGCCATTTTTTCAAAGGAAAACCCATCCGCTGGCTTGGCTGTCCACCCACCCGATTTAAATGTTGGCATTCCCATAGACGAAAGACCACCCACATCCCACCAACTCCACCAAGGATTCCCATCCGCGTCGATGGCGCCATTGTAAATAGTGGTTGGCGACGGGACTCCAGCCATCCTTACCCCCATGCAGATTTAGATGTGCCTTACCACCAGGCCAACTGTGGCAGGCTGACCTCCACATCTGAGTTGGCGGTATGGAGGGGGAATGAGGTCAAAACTTACCTTTTTTCCCAACTCCACTTCCATTTTCAACTGGATACGACTGGACAATTCCTTCCCTCACTGCTGACATTGGAACATTGGGAAAACAGGACTCCACCTCATTGCTGGACTCAAATGTAGGGATTCCCTGTTGCATGTGTCTGTTGTGTGGCTACTGCAAATGAGCTCAGGACCACTGCAGTCCTATATATGTCACTGTAATTGTTAAAATTACTGTGACGTATATGTTGGGGAAACAATTGAGTCCAACATGGATGAGGACACACTGGTAGAAGACACATATCACACATATACACAACTGTCATTAAGGTGCCAACATACATTGTCAAATTAATGTTGGCACCACAGTGACATTACAGTAGGACTTGACAACTATGTCCATGTGTGCCCATTGTAAGGGGACCTGTACCTGTAATGTTGTGCTGCCAGTTGTGTATGTGAGCCAGTACATGTTTGTGAGATTGGATTGGCTGGTTGAGGTGGATGGAGCTGGAGTGGGTGTGTGGTTGTGTCAGTATGTGTGCCACTGCATATGGGTCTGATGTTGTTGTGTATGTTGTGTTGCTGTGTGCAACATTCAGGTGAGTGTTGTGGTGTGGCAATATTTGTCATGATGTGTGTAGTTGTGTCTTTGTTTGAGTGCGTTTGTGTAGATGAGTGTGTAGTTGTGTTGTTTGATGTGGATGTATCATGTGTGGGTGTAGTATCAAAGTTGTGTGTATGTTGAGTCATGGACGTATGGCAATGTGTGTTATCGGCATGTGTGTGTTGTGTTGCAGTCGAATGGCAATGGATAATACTGTGTATGCAGTGTGTTATGCGGTGTGTTGTGCAGGTGGACACATATGGGCAAGATACAGTGTTTGTGTGTGTGTCTTACCTCTATTCCATGGCCACTTCCATTGTACAATGTCCATTGGTTCCAGCAAAGGCCTCCTTCTGCCAGCAATCTACCAGCAGTACACTTCCTGCAGGACAGTAACATCTAAATACGGTGGGCGGAACACCATCGACTTGATGGTGTTCTTGGGTCCGTGGCCACAGCGGATTGCCGGTAATACCACCAAGATGTAAATCAGGTCCTTAATCTCAATTATTGTCCTTCCGCTGCTCGAGCTGTGACTGAGGCACTATTTCTTCTTCGCTTTCTACTCCTCCTCGTCCTTGGTCCTTCTTCCCCGCCCACCCATACCTTTTCTGTGTTTTCTCATTCACTTTCCAGTATTCTTCTGCTATTCCTAAAATGGCCTAGTAAGTTTGTCTTGTCTATGCACATACTTGCTAATGTGCTCATGCTCTACCTTCACCTGGAACCAGAGTGGCACTTCATTAATTAGCAGATGCTGCTGTTTCCTTGACATCTGTGCTGTGCAACTCGTGCCTCCGGCATGTTGCTTCTTGTTGCTGTAATTTATTCTTAGAGCAAACATCAATGTTTAACATCTGTAAAAAAAACACAAGCTCCTTATAATTTAATTTCTAATGCTACACACATAGTACAAACCTTTTTTAACCAGAGCCGCACATCTTATTGCAAAGTAAAAAAATGGATTGAAAAAAATTCATACGACATGCCTACCCAGAGCATCGCAACAAGCTTAAAACAGTAATCTGAGCAGCTCTGGGGAAATGTGGCAGCGGCAGTACAATTTAGATGGGAGAAAAAGAGGTGGACAGAGATTTGTGGCCACTTCACATAATGACACATAATTCCTACCCACTTCACTCCACATAATTACACTCCAAACCATGCCACACAAATATACTCCACTCTATGCCACAGAATGACACAGAATTCCACTCCACTCCACACAATTTCACTCAACTCCACGCCACACAATGTCACACAATTCCACTCCATTACTCTTTTCACAATTCAACTCTAAACCACTCCACACAACCCCAAGCCACACAATGCCATGCAGTTCTACTCCATGTCACACAATCCCACGCCACACATGCCACATAATTCCACTCCACTCAATGCCACACAATGTCACTCCACACAATTTCACTCCACTCCATGCATACAATCCCACATAATTCAGCTCCACTCAACACATTGCCATACAATTCCACTCAACTCCACACCACGCAGTGCCACACAACTCCACCCACTCTACTTCACTCCACTACATAATTCCACTCCAGATCAAACAATACCAGACAATTCCACTTGAAACAATACCAAACAATTCTACTCCACACCAAACAATTCCACTCCACCCCATGTCACAAAAGCCACACAATTCCACTCCACACAATGCCATACAAATCCAGTCAACTACACATCACACAATGCAATACAATTCCACTCCACGGCACACAATTTAACTCCACTCCACACAATGTCACACAATTCCACTCCATTCTGGACAATACCCCACCATTCCACTCCACACAATTCTCCACAATTCCACACAGTGCCACTCCACTCCATGCGGCACAATTCCACTCCACTTTAAACAATACCACACAGTTCCACTCCACTCCACACAAAATGATTCCACCTCACTCCATGTCACTGAATTCCAGTCCAGTACACACAATGCCCCATACTTCCAGTCCACATTTTGCCACAGAATTGCATTCGACTCTATGCCACACAATGTCACACAAGTCAACTCAGTTCACTCCTCAAGACATAATGCCACACAATCTCACTCCACTCCACACAATTCCACTCCACTCCATGAAATGCCACACAAATCCACTCCCTACCACATAAATCCACTCCACTCCACACAATGCCACAATTTCATTCCAGGTCACACAATGGCACACAATTCCACACCAGTCCACAGTACACAATTCCACTCAACTTCTAACAATGCCACACAATTTGACTCCAATCCACACAATGCCACACAAATCCACTCCATGCCACAGAATGCCACACAATTCCACTCCACTCCATACAGTGCCACTCAATTCCACTCCACTTGACACGATGCCACACAATCCCAGTCAGCTCCACTCAATGCCACACATCTCCACTCCATGCCACATAATTACAATCTACTCTAATCTTCTGCATGGTACACAATACCACACAGTTTCACTTCTCTCCACAAAATACCAAACAATTCCACCCCACTCCACTCCACATAATGCCACACAATCCCACTCTACTCAATGCCATATGATTCCACTCCATGCCAAACAATTTCACTCAACTTCACACAATGCGAAACAATGCCACTCCATTCCACTCAATGCCACACAAAGCCACACAATTCCATTCCACACAATCTGACACAATTCCACTTCACTCCATGCCACTCTGCACAATGCCATTCAATTCCACCTCACTCTACTCCATGCCATCCAGTGACACACACTTCTGTTCCACTGAACACGTCACACAATTCCACTCACCCTCATCTAATCAACTCTGCACTCTATCTCACTCTGCTCTACACCATTGCACCCTGCACCACTCCACTCTATGCCACTTCACTTTACTCTTAAACAATCCACTCTACACCACTGCACTCTATGCCACTGCACTGTTGACTGCTCTACTCCACCTTGTGCCACTCCACTCAATACCACTCCACAGAAAACCACTGCATTCTAAGCCACTGCAATCTGTACTGTGCCACTCCACTCTATGCCACTCTACTCTACTCTGCATCACTCTACCCCATTCCACATTATGTCAGTCTTCCCTATGACACTGTATGCCACTGAACTTTACTCTGTGCCACTCTTCTCTGCACCACTCTACTGCACTCTATACCAATGCACTTTGTGGCACTACACTCTACGCCACTCCACTCTGCATCACTCCACTTTACTTCACTGCACTCTATGCCTCTCTACTCTGCAGCAATCCAATCTATGCCAATACACTCTATTCTGTGCCGCTCCTCTCTATGCACCTGCACTGAATGCCAGTCCACTCTATGCCACTTTCCTCTACTCTGCACCACTGTTCTCTATGCCACTATACTCTATGCCACTGTACTTTATGCCACTGCACTCTAGACCACTCCGGTATGCTGTGCACCACTCTACATTACGCCTCTGCATTCTATGACTCTCCTACAATCCACTCTACAACACTCCACTCTAAATCACTCTATGACACTCTACACCACTCCACCCTACACCACTCTACACCAGTCCACCCTACACCACTCTACACCACTCCACACTACTCTCCTCTATGCCACAAACCTTTAGCCATGCTGAACAGTAGCCATGGTGATGTACATACAACATGGCTAAGACACATTGGCAAAGCCAACAGCTCTTGCATAGGCGAGACCTATTGGCTTTGCCATTGCTTGTTTTATTTTGCTACGGCATGTGGTTTTCATTAAAGGTACCATTGACAGAATTAAACTATGTTTCTGAGGAACTGGAAGGGAGCCTGCTGATTAAATATAGCTAAGAACGTGCCAGGAAACAGACATGTTGAAATCATGTGATGGCTATGAAAGTAAATTGCAAGAAAATTGTTCCACGGAATCCTTGGATATCATTCCAGCAATTATAGACAGGCTGATAGATAATTGATTCTGGCAAGCACCTGCTTTGAATACCGGCACTGATGCCCTGGGATATATTTAGTTCCTAGGAAATAATTTTGGTTTCTCGGTGTGATGAGAATGCTCGTGGTCCAACCTTTTTAGTGTCCCCCCACCACCCATCCGTTTTCCCCTTTCATGCAACGATATTTCATGTCAAGTTAAAAGCTGCATGTGGTTTTCCTTAAAGATACCATTGGCTTGGCAGAATTATAGTATGTTTCTGAGGAACTGGAAGGGAGCCCGCTGATTAAATATGTTGAACGTGGTAGGAAACAGACATGTTGACATCATGAGATGGCTATTAAAGCAAATTGCAAAAAAATCCTTCCACGCAATCCTTGGGTGACTGGCTGATCCGACTTTTTAGTGTCCCCACGCCCCCATCCGCTTTCCCCTTTCATGCAACGACCTTTTCTGTAAAGTGAAAGCTGGAACTCTGACTGTACCTGGGAGTTATTCCTCAGTCCTTTCTCGTCGCCAGGCTGTAGTTCAGCTTTAATGTGCAGCTCTGAGACTTTACTCTTCCGCTCTGTGCACATCCAGAAACACACATTTTCACTCTGAAGTTCACACAACTTTCAGTTAAACAGAAACATAGATTGGTTGCTGCTGTTGGTCGCACTATGAAAAACAGAAAACCTGGGGCCATAAGTACAAAGCAAACCGCTCAGTTTCCAAAATCGGGCCGTTTGCGACAGCAAATATGCTTTTCCAAATTTACAAATACTGTTTGGAAGGGGCGTGTTAGGGCGTCCTTTCCAGATCGCCTTTTCCAGTGTTATGATTCATGGTTTTGCGACCGAAATGCAAAACCTTAATATTGGGACCCCTTCCCATTGGTGAATGTTGATTTTTTTTTTTTTTTAAGAGCAGGCCTACTCGTGAAAAATGAAAGATTTATTGTTTTCTTTTTAAACGCATCCAGTTTTCCTTTAAGGAAAACAGGCTGCAATTAAAAAAAAAAATTATTGCTTAATTTAAAAACAATCACAGACATGGTGGTCTGCTGACCTCAGCAGGGCAGCATCTGTGTGGTGGCTGTGATTCCTAATGGGTGGTAAATTGTGACCTACCTCATTAATATTCATAAGGTGGAGTTCCCATACAATTGCTATTTTGAAAACGCTTTTCCTTCTCTTTGTACATCTGGCCCTCAGTTAGTTTCTAGTGGCCTTGCTGAAGTTACTTCAATCAAGAAATTGGGCCTAATTGTTTTTGATGATATTTATCCACAACAAATCTGTATGTGTCATCTAGGTTGACCACCATGCCTCAAGGTCATCACATGAACTGTTTCCAGACCTGGAGGTTTGTATGAGAGCCTAATTAATTGTGCATGTTGTAGAGTTGTTTTAATTCCATTGCATACATTAATCTAACACTTGAAATCAATGATTTGTGGGTGAAATATTCAGATTTTGTAGAGGCTGCCTCCAATGACCTGGAGTAAGGTGGCCACCATATTGTGATCTAATTCAAACCTTTTTTCTATGAGCAGTTGTAGCTTACAATTAACTGTTGAATATTCCTGAAAATATAAGCAGGACTATAAGAAATGTTGACATGGTTGTGAGACCTCACAAAGTAATAATGTCATTACTCTGTATCAGGTCCAGTTAAGTTACTTTCATTTACACCTTAGCTCAGGCCTGGGAAGCTGTGGCACAGAGCAGTCATGCTTAACTCGAAGGAAACAAGTGTAGCATTTATCATTACCATTTCAGTCAATATGCTGAAAACACAAAACAATAAACATTCCCCTCTGTTTTATAAAAACTAGAATACATGTTACTGAGTAAATAGACACTTAAACAAAAAAAACAGATCAGGTAAATTGAAGATATTATTTTATGGAGTTTTAGAGCTTTCTAGGGCCAAAAAGGGCAAAGCGACAACTGTGGATATCTGGGTGGGCTAGACTGGGTCAACCTCAAAGGTTAAGGCTCACCATGATGGAGCACTGGTCGGATACAGGGACCAGATTCATCCCAGTGGAAAGTTTACCTTCTGACATTCTTTTTCTGAAGAATTTTTCTTGTTGGCTGGGTGGGCTACCATCTGAATCTGGCCGAACGCTTGATGATGGCAGGGTGCTGCTTGGCATTGGTGCCAGTGAAATTTTCCACATTAGGACTTAGAAACTTTTCTGGGTGTTGAGCTGTTTCCATCAGGACAATCCAACAATCTGAATCGGACCTGCGATGGGGCAACGGCGGCGGTACTCCGGTAGCCTTGGTTTCCTTTAGGCAAATGTTCAGAAAAAGTATCTAAGAGTCTTCATTTGGAATCTTGAGGGGAGAGAGTACACTCTAACATCCACCAGGGGTATGGGCCCTTTTGGCCACCACCTGGTGAGTAAGGACTCAAATCCCTGAAGCCATCAACAGCATCCAGGGCAAATCCAGTTGGAACCGGTCTGTTTATTAGTTGCAGGATTCTTGCAGTGCTTCTGGAGGCTATACAGCTAGCCCTTTAGAGTCCACTCTTCTATCATGGGTTCAAATGGCACTGGTATAGCCCTTGGAGCTTCTCTGCACAGGTAAAACAGCAGGCTCAGTCCTTCTTCTGAGTTCCAGTCCTTTGGTTCAGCAGGTGCAGTCCTTCTTCTGCTTTCTGCATTCGACTTTTATGCATGGCACAAGCTTCTTGGGGGAAGACTCCCCAACCAATAGCATAAACAAATCGCCTTGGTCAACCCTACCCCCTCTTACGTCACTTCCTAGGAGTTTTGCAATAAACAATCCCACAGTGCATCTCTCTGCCCAAATCAAATATGTCAGAATCTTCCTTTTCTGGGTTAGAGCAATGGGCACACCTGGGGCATGTCTAGAGAAGTGAGGAACTTACCTAAAAAAACAGGTCTAGACAGCCACATCCCCCCACTTGATGTCCCCCAATGGCATTGCTGCCACTCCGGGTACTTAGACATTAGTAGTGGAGGCTTAGTGTGCTTTACATCTGCCAGTGACAGGAGCCTCCCCTTTGAAACTGGCACAGTCGGTGGCCTCAGCCCCCAGGCCAATCTTCTAGACCTCCTCCCGGCCAGGCCCTATTGTTCCCTTTTCTGCACCAATTGACCCCTCCCACCAGGCTTACAGGCAACTTCTGGGGAGGCAGAACAATGCCAACTTTCTAAAAGTGCCATTTTCAAAATACAAATTTCAAATCCAACTTTAATATCAGCTTGGATTTGGAATAACTATTAATGTGTGTCCCTGGTTTTAGCAATTCCCAAACTGAAGTTATACATTATAAAGTGTTAATGTAAACCAGTGTTTATGTGTGAAGTAAAGCTGGGCTCCCCTGATGATCGACTGAAACCAGATCTTATTCACAAAGCTAGGAGATCCTCAGCACCATCTTTGCAAGCCTAGCTAATCATTCTGTGTGCACTGCAGTGGTGCCTGTTGCATGGAAACATGGCAAAATCAAATCCGCATTAGACCCTGCTCTTCCTGAAAATTATCAAACCATCTCACTTCCACTGTTTTGGCGAAAGTGGTGGAGAAACAAGTGAACAATCTCCTGGTGGACTGCACAGAGAAGCATCCGCTGCTAGGCGCTTCGCAGAATGGTTTCGGACTGGCCCATAGCATTGAATCTACCCTTCTTAAAGTGAGAGAAGCCTTGCAAAAATCAGCTGACGATGGAAGTTCTGTAGCGCTTGTTCTCCCAGAAGTAAGTGCAGCTTTTGATTCAGTGTCCCATGAGGTGCTTTTGCAGAGATTATATGAGAATGGAGTGTGGGTGACAGCGCGGGCCTGCTTTGCCCCTTTTCTAAAAGACCGGTCATTCCAGGTGATAAGATATCCCCAGCTTTTGCATCTACCAAGCAGCCTTTAGAGTATGATGCCCCAAAAGGCTTAACCCGAAGTCTTATTCTTTTCAATATTTAAGTGAGGCCATTGGCTGATGTGATAAAGCCATTCGAGATATCACTAGTATTTTACGCAGATGACATCCAGCTTATTATAGAATTGACTGTGGGGTGTGTAGATGACACTGTCAGTTTTAAAGAATATATGAGAGCTGTTGCTGAATGGATGCATACTAACTGTATAAAGTTGAATGGAAGTAAAACCGGGATCATTTTGCTATGGAAACATTCACAAGAGTTGGGTGATCATCGGTTGCCCAGCATGCTAGGGTCTCCCCCAAGACATAAACCTGTTCTTAGAAATCTGGCCATTTAGCTAGACTACTTTTTGTCTTTCAAGTCACAAGACAAAGCACTGACTTTTGCCTGCTTTGGCACCCTCAGTGGCCTTAAAAGCATTATTGGCTTCTATCATCCCCAGGTTCAGAAGATGTTCATCCATTCCTTAATCACCTCATGCCTTGATTACTGTAATATCTTGTATCTGTGTACCACCAGGCATGCGAAAAACAGATTGTAGATTGTTCAGAACATGGCAGCAAGATTATTATTCTACTTGCCAAAAGTCTGCAGAGTTTCTAAACTAATTTACAATCTGCACTGGGTTCCAGTAGAGAGGCTTTGAGTTCAACGCGTTGTGCATGGCTCACTGGACCATGACCAAGCATGGGGCGTCCAGTTTTTCGTCTTTACTTCAGTCCTATAACCCGACTAGGACATTAAGATCAGCGGACTCCAATGTGGCAGTGGTACCCCCACTTTAAACTGGCTAGAAAGGGATATTGCTCCTTCCAGGCCATAGCTCTGATGTTATGGAATAATTTGCCAATATATCTCTAGAAAACATCTAATCATTTCTGTTTCGGGAAGCTATTGAAGACTTGGCTGTTTTCAGCCTTAGTTTGGTCTTGTTATAGGATGTCACAGTAGAAGAAGTTAGCACTAGAAAGTCCTTTTGGAGGCAGCCATGAGCAGTGCAAATTTGTATAGCATAACATAACATAGCAATGTTTTTTTATGGTAGAACCCACCTTGCCACAGTGAAAAACGAATTTGGAATGTTTTTATTGTCAGGACATGTAAAACTTAAATATGCAAGGCCTACCTTTTAAATATCTGGCACCTAGGGCCCGCCTTAGGGGTGACTTATGGGCATTAAAGTTGAAGGTTCAGGTCTGAGTTTGTAGTTTTAAAGCTCTCATGTTGGGCTGCAGAGGCAGGCCTAGAGTTCTGTTTTCACTTTTTCACTTTAGTGGTCGCACTGCCTAACCAACCAGTGCTGCAGTCCACTATTGACAAGGCCCTGGGTACACAGAGAACCACGGAGTACACTATTCTAGGGATTTATAGTAAGTTAATATGCCTATCAGGTAAAGCTTTATTCCTTGAGACACTTTGTTTCATGGGCACCAACCACACACCACAAACCAAAAAGAACAAATCATTGAGGCTAGAAAAAAATCCTACACAGACGCAAAATAAAGACCATGGTCTGCAGGAGTCAATCCAATCCACGGGTGAAAATATTGGTGATGAGGTTCAGTGGCCTGCAGGTATGTTTTTTCCCCACAAATAACTTTAATTACTTTGTGAATCTTACTCCTCTAGTCTGTGTCTGTTCCGGGGCGAACATTTTGGAAAATCTGCGTTATCCTTCAGAACGCCCGCGGAGCTGTCTACATTTCAACATTTCAGGCCAGTGGAAAGAAAATGTGTTTCATTTTATTTGTTGTCAGTTTTTATGTAGTGCAAGCTAGACGGACAAAAGGGTAAAGTACTACCTTGCAAACAGTGCAGAGGTAGAAGGCAGTAACTGTACAAGTGGGAAGTGAATTAAGAACAACAGTTAAAGGCAGTGCTTAATTTGTGAATAAAACCGTGGTGGTGCTCAAAACACTCCTTTTAAACACGCGGCTGCTGCAATTAAATGTGCGAAAACGGAATACCGAGGCACGGTTATCCTGAAGCCATCTCGGGCCTCTTCAATCCATTTACAGCCACTCCTTGCCCCCTTCAGCTCACTCTTGCAGCTTTCACCCTTTGTGACGCTTTTTCTTTTTTCTCTTCCTCCGTCTTTCCCATATGTGTCGTTTGCTCGCAGTAAATGCTTGAGGCTGAAAAATAGGCGCCGGCCCTCAAAAATAAGTGCGGGTGCTTCGCACCAGAAACAACAAGCACAAATTGAGCACTGGTAAAGGGAAAGACAAGTAACAATCACATCGACTTGTAATAAGATGTTACATGAGGGACCGAAGTGGAATTTAAGGGGCATACGTTTAAGAAAAAATGATATGTGAATGATGCAGAATAACTGATATTGAAGTCAGGTGATCGGCGCTTACACATATGATTGGCATTATGGTGAATGATCCTTAAGGCTTTTCTTAAATTAGGCCATGGTGGAAGGTTGTCTGATCTGTCTCGGAAGAGTATTCAGATTCTTTGGGGAATTTTGTGAGAATGAGAGCATAAGGATGGGCCTTTTCCTGAAACGCAAGGGATGAAAGTGTTTTTGCGTCTTGAGGCTGACACCAGAGACAATTAGTGGCATATTTAAGAAAAATGATGCTGCATTGCGTCCCTAAGCGCCCCCTAATGCCACCATGTGTACACAGTATTTAAAATACAGACCACCATGGCGGTAGTTAGGTGACTAGCGTCAGAATTTTTTAGATTTAGGATTATAGTAAAAAATTCTGATGCTAATCCTGCAAAGCACCTAAAGGCCCATTGTAAGCAAACACATTGTAGCGCAAATGTTTACAAAGTAGCGAATGCTTGCATTGCACCACTTTGTAAATATGGCGCTACATTTTTGGCCTCGGGCACATTTGCATAAAAAAAAAAGATGCAAATGTGGTGCAAGGAGGCACTAGGGGCTCTTAAATTTACCCCTAAGTGTCTGTCCTAACTATGAGTATGTTCGCATATGCAGTGTATGTATCTGATAAATGCTTTCTTGTTAGAGATTAACTCTTTGAGTAATATGATTTAATCTTCTAGTACCAGAGGTGAGGAGGCAAGAGAACCTTTATAAAGGCAAAAGGTAAGAAGGGACTGAAAGTAAGCTTTAGATTCAAGAGAGGAAAGTTGTAATGTTTCATATGATTTTCAAATCATATTTGCTATTCTTGGTGATGGACTTAAAATGTGTGATTGAGTTGAGATTTGAGTCAGAAGGAAAACTGTGGAATCTGCCAGTGGTGATACTATCTTGGTGAGAGATCTGGAGTGCTCATGTAGTTAATCCCCTTTCAGAACTTGTAGTTAGGGAAGAAGAGGAGGAATTCAGTCTTTCCGCATTTAGTCTTAGTGTAATTTGATGCATCCATCATTCTATGTAGGAAACGCAATGGTCAAGATGTAGAGACTGTTTTTAGATAAAACTGACTGTCAGTTTTCAGATAAAGCTGAGTTTCTTCGGGACATTGGTGAAATGGGATGTTATGCTTGCATAACTGCGGGCACTGAGTGTATTATTAATAAATATTAATGTATTTTGAGTTAAGAGTTTGCATAGAAATGGGTCTAACATAGAAATTAATGTGCGACTTGGAAATTGTGCCCACCTGAGTGGCCATCATTAATCATGAAGTGTCATTATTGATGCATATTAATGTTAATTGAATTGTTCACATTAAGGCAATTGTAGTAACATGTTATACTAATGATTATGTGTTATTTATCTTGCGTTATTAACGGTAGGCCTTAAACTAGTAAGGTCTGTGCCTCCTTGCACAACCTCATGTTGAGCTGAACTGTTAGAAAGATTTATTTTGAGGAATTTAGGCTTGGAAAGATTAATACATGTATTGTCTTCGCTGAGTTGACCAAACGTTAGCAGATTTTTTAACTTTCTCATGAGAATTGCTCTTTAGAAAATCTTGTTCTAGTTATAGAAACAATGTTTATTTTGAACAGAGACAGTGACTGGAATACGGATGGATACAAAATTGTTACCTGACAAGTCTGACGATGGGAACAGGAGAAGAGGAGCCAATCATCGACATGTGAACAATAGTTTAGTAAAATCTTAGATTTTAAGCTTTATGTTTATTAGACTAAGGGTAAACGTGCGATTCTTTGACCAATGGAAACGTGACAATTCTTTAGGCGATGCTAACTTAATCTGACGGAACCTAGAGAACACATCCATTCCAACTGTTTCTGCCATTATTGCTATTATTCCCAATGCAGCTATTATTGCCAATTCCTACTTGACTTTATTATGAGAAATGTTCTTGCTCTGTCTGAGGTGCTGAGGAATCTCCTGATGATACTTCCTGTCTTTAACCTATTTGCTTAACTTTGATGCCAAATGGTTCGGAGAGCTTAGTGACCCCGATTCTGAATTATTCCTTTTCACTGTCCGGTTGCTGATGCTGATCGAGCTGATGTCCGGCTGAAAAAGGGAATCGTAACTTGCTGATCATATTGAGGAGAGGTATAACAAAATGCAAATGGCATTGTTGTAGATTGTGTTCTTTTGTTCCTAGGTACCAACCACTGTTATGATAGAGCCATAGTTAGATGTTTTCCAAATTAATTTTGACTAAAACTATTTTTGCATGAAGCCCAAACATGCTATTCTGATCAGAAGGTTAGAGAGGACCCAGAAAGAATGGTTGCTAATCATTAGTAACAATTGAAGTTGTTTCTTCGCTGAATCTAAATGTATGAAATCTCTGTTACACAGTTATTCTTGCTTTTAATTTGTATTGTGACTCTTGAGTGTTTAGTAGTTAATGCCCTTGCTAAATTGAGATTCTTCAGAAGATGTGGTCAACACCAGTACTGTTCTTATATGTATATCAGGTTTTCTTGAGATTAATTTACATGACATTGTTAATATAGGGAAATAAACATTCTAACTCTTTCAAAAGGTGTGGTTATTCATGGCCAAATGGGTCATGGTGTGTAGATGTTATTGACTCCAAATTTGATGTAATGTTGTATATTGATGTTATTGATGAATCCTTGTTAAATTTGGGGTTCGTGGTGAGAACTTCTCTGAGCGCAGTCAAAAGGTCCATCGAACCTCTAACGTGTCCCGTTATAAAATAAAGATAAGAAACCAATATAAGGTCAGACGTGCTAACATAACCTATTGGCTTCTAAGGCTTCCCACAGACCCCCTCTTGTGCTAAGCCTTTTGTGAGTTTTAGGGGTAGCTCATATTTAAACCAGTGGCGGCTGCCAAGTATGGAGATTGGTTGGGCGGGCAAGGCACAAGCAAAATTATATTAACTAATTTAATGCCAACATGCATAACATTATCGTATTAAAATTAAAACGTTTCACTTTAAAACGCAATGTAATGCATGTCGGCAATTTAAGCCATACATACACACACAAAATGCACAAATAAATACATAAAATACACACATAGACACATAAAATACATTAAAAAAGGAATAAAAGTCACTTACGTTGCTGCACATCCTCACTCCGTCCTGATGTTCTTCTTCAGCGCGGGACCAGCCAACTTCCCTAACCAATCCTAGCAAGAAGCACCTGGATTGGATGGAGGGGGCTCTCTCAGTGCTCTGAAGGGCACTAGAGGTCTGTGCTTGCTCTCAACCCAGCTGTGTTGAGAGGTTTAAAGTGTCCGTGTCTGGCAGGCCATAACAAGGCAGCTGGCCAAAGAGACATGCGCACTTTAAACTTAAAGTGACCAGCCCACCACTCCTCTCCCCTGCTGAAACGCAGCAGTGGGCCGCCCCATCCTGACACTTGGCCTGAGATGTGGGTTTGCAGAGTTAATGAAAAATAAAATGTTGATAATGTTTATTACCATTTTAGTTTTCACCTAGGAGCATTCTAATTAGTAGGACGACGCTCCTCTGCTCTAAAAGAGGAGCCACCCCTGATTTAAACCTTCATAACATTTTTGACATAATATAGCCATGCTAAATTTGCATCCTGTGTTTTTACAACATCTAGGGGATTCTTAAGGAACCCAAGGTGTGAACAGTCCCCTTGAGGCAACCGTAGAATATAGCTACATTTTGATTTTTGTGGGTAAAATGGGAAAAAGTGTTCTGTAAGAAAGTGTATGTTTTATTTTCCTAAAAATGGCATCAATGGTAGGTTTGCAGTGCTAGGATCACCATCTAATGAGCTTTTCCAGAACAAGCAGGGTTCTATCTAAAAACTATTTTTCCCAACTGTTTTTGCATTTTTCTAAAATGAAGTCTGTTTTCCTAAATGTTGTGGTTTTACCCTACTTGCAGTTTGTGGTGGAAACAGGTATGACATCTATGGGTGATCCCGGAAAGCTATACATTTCTGAAAAGTAGACAGAATTTTGAATTCAGCAAGGGATCATTTGTGTAGGATCCTCAAAGGTGTCCAAAACAAACTAACTGTTTGTAAAACAAATAAGGAAAATGAGTAGGAAAAAACAACCATTGGTAACAATATTTGTATCTGTAACTTCATGCCACAATGGATGATATTGAAAAACAAGAAACCATTATGTACATCAGACCCTTTGCCCATGGTAATATATAGGGTTTGTAGGTTCTTCGTAAACAGATGAGAAGCAACTTAAAATGATTTTTAATAGTTTACCGACTCAGCATCAATTCATATTGTAAAGTATAAATAATGAAAAAGTATGAAGAAAACCTATGTATTTCTGAAATGTGCAAAAATGGGAACAGTGGTTATTTGTACACCTCTGAAATTGTGGCTACCCATACTCTCATATGATTCAGAGGGCATTTTACTATCTTTCAAACTGGCTTACATTTGGAAGCTACAAATGAAGAGAAATTCAATTGGTTATAACAAATGTTCTACCATTCTGTCAATCAATCAATCAATCAATAAACATGTACAGCGCACACTGTCACCAATGAGGGTCACTGGGTGCCTTGGTGCATTGTCTCCATCGAAAAGCCAGGTCTTGAGCTTCTTCCAGAACTCTGTTAGGGTGGGTGCTGTTCGGAGGTGCCACGGAAGGAAGTTCTAGATCTTCATGGTGGTGTGTGAGAAGAATCTGCCTCCTGCACAGCTGTGGTTGATGTGGGGTGTATGTGAGAGGGCTAGGGTGGTGGAGCGAAGGTGTCTTCAAAGCTTCTGTTTTGTCAGAGCTGAGCTTGAGGCAGCTGTTTCGCATCCAATTGGCTATGCCTCTCATGGCCCTCCGGAAGTTGATTTTGGCATTGGTAGAGTCTTCAGTGAGGGAGAGAATGAGCTGGGTGTCATCAGCATAGGAGAATACTGAGTCTGTGTGATCTGGTGATGTCTGTGAGGGGGGGCATGTAAATGTTGAACAGGGTGGGGTTGAGGGAGGATCCCTGGGGTACGCCGCAGGTGGTTTGCCTGGGAGCGGAGGAGAAGGGCAGCAGTTGGATGCCCTATATTCATCCCGATAGGAAGGATATGATCCATTTGAGGGCGTTTCCCTGTATGCCGATGGAGTGGAGTCTGTTCATGTGGGTTTGGAGGGAGATGGTGTCAAATGCTGCTGAGAGGTAGAGGAGATTCTGGGCTGCAGTTTCTCTGCAGTCGAGAAGTGTCCTTATGTCATCTGAGGCGGTGATGAGTGCAGTTTCTGTGCTGTAGCTAGAGTGGAACCCAAATTGGGATGAGTCAAGGAGTTGGTTAAGTTCCAGGTGTTCGGTGAGTTGTGAAAAAAAAGGAGGAGGGAGTTTGGTTGGTAGTTTTTGAGGTAGCTGGGGTAGCCTGAAGGCTTTTTCAGGTGTGGTCTTACCTCTGCTTGTTTCCATTCATCTGGGAAAGTTGCCATGGAGATGGAGGTGTTGAGGATGTTGGTGAGTTCTGGGCATATGGGGTTGGCTCTGAGGTTGAAAATATGATGTGGCAGGGGTCAGTCGGGGCTTCTGAGTGGATGGACGACATGATGGCCCGATAGTCTGGGAGGTGAGAGGAGACCAGGCGGTGAGTGTTTGGTTAGCGTTTCCTAGTTGCTCGTGGTTGATGAGACGTAGGGTTGGGAGTTGAAGTTGTTGTAGATTATGGTTATTTTGCTGTGGAAGTAGTCTGAGAGGGAGTCGCAGTGATCTTGAGAGGTGTGAATGGCATTTTCTGTGGCAGGGGGGTTGGTGAAGTCCTTGATGATCTTGAAGAGTTCCTTGACATGGTTGTCACTGAGTTGATGCGGTTGGTGATGGCTGCTTCCTTGGCTGCTTTGATGTGTTGGTGGTATTTGCTGAGGGCTGTCTTGTATGTGGTTTTCTGGAAATGGGCCACTGCTTCTCGAGTTAGTAGTAGTGTGCACTTGGCTGTTCTGAATTCTGGGCACCAGCTGGCTTGTTTTGTGTATTTGGGAGATTTGGGGGGTTTCGGTGTGGCGAAGTCATTGGCACAGTTGGTGATCCAGGTGTTGAAATTTTGAACAGCTTGGTTAAAATCTTCTGAGGTTTTGGGTTGTGAGGTGCTGAGGGATTGGGTCCATTCCCTTGCCATGATTCTTCCCCAGCTGCGGCGAGAGGCCTCATCAGTGGAGGAGGGTGTGTGATGATTGCTGACTGTGAAGGTGAAATGGACGATGGTGTGGTCGGTCTAAGTGAGCTCTGTGGTGAGAGTGAACTTGATTCTGTTGCATGAGCTAAAGATGGAGCTGAGTGCATGTCTGGCTTTTTGTGTGGGTGTGGTGACTAATTAGGTGAGCCCATTGTTATTGAGGTCTTTGGGATTATCGATGTGGAAGTTGAAGTCACCGAGCAGGATGTAGTGCTGGGAGTCTATGGCCAGAGGGTAATGAGCTTGGGGATGGCGTCACAGAAGATCAGATGGGGTCCCGGAGGTCAGTAGATGAGGGTGCCTCTTGAGGTGCTTTTTTCATCTGTGTGAGAGGGGAGTGGGTCGTCATTGGTGATGGTGCAGTGGATGGTGTCTTTATAGATTACGGCGATTCCTCTCGCATGTTTGTTTGCGCGGTCTTTGTGGAACATGCAGGGCAGCAGAGAAGGGGGGAGCTGGAAGCAGGAAAGCCAGCTGGGGCAAAGCACCTGACTGGAGAAGGCAAAAGAAAAACCCAAGTAAGAGAAGCCACCCAATAAAACCCAATGAAACCCAAATGAACTAAACTAAAACTAAGTCCCTAGGGACAAGAGCAATGGACCAGGGAGGGCAATCGAGCCGGGGAGACCCCAGGGGTCGGTCTGGTGAGGCAGGCGAGTAGCATGCTCAAACAGGGGGCTCTGAGAATGGGAGCAGAGTGTCTGGAGTGAGGAGCCAGGCAAGGGAGCGGCACAGTGCACATGGGTCAATGGGCTACTGATGAACAGTGCAGCGGACTCCATAAGTAGTCCTGGGGATGGACGGGCGGGAGAGAATGCACGAGCGGTAAGCGGGACAGCAAGCGAGGGCGAAACGCCCCAGCTTTTGTGTTCCTACATGTCTCTTTAAAAAAAAATTGTATCTCACTTGTGTGACTTGGCCTAGTGTCTGTGACACAAAATACCCAAAATGCGACCTGGAGCCATCACATTTCACCCAGAAAAATAAACGCTTCCTAAACAATGTGGGTAACTGCCAATTGTGGGCGATAGATCAGCCACCACCAAGGGAAATCCACCACCCCATACATTTCTAAAACTAGATTCCCATAGGAGTCCAGGGAGGTGTAAATCATGTGGTTCCCATGACGTTTTCTTATACACTATACTCTGCAAGGCCTAAACCTTGCCTAAAATTGCTAATTTTCTTTGCACTTCTTTGATGTACAATTCCGGAATACTTAGGAATCCACAAAATTCCTACCACCTAGTCTTCTGTCATTTGTTCCAATAAAAACGCTACTCCAGTTCAGTAGAACGGCTAGGCCTAGTGCTAGCGACAGGAATAGATCAAACCAGGGTCAATGGGAATTTGGCTATGGCCCTATGCATAATGGGCTGCCCCCACCCCTTAGTTTCGTTTTTTTATTTTGTTTTCATGCTGGTGCCCAATAGGCTTTCTTCCCTCTCTGGGGCAGGCCAATTGGGGGCAAACCATCCAATCAGCCTTGCAGGGAGGGCAAAAAACCTTAGTGCCATTTTTGTGTTGGAGCATGACTCTGTGTGTTGTAGACTGCCTCCACCACTTTGTTTTTTCATCCCTGGTATCTAGTGGACTCTTTGACCCAGGGGGCAGATCGGGGGTAATCACACACATCCTCCCCCCGGGGTGGCAGAAGGAGAAAAGTGGCTGGATCTTGGGAAAGCATCAATGGTTGTACAAGGGACCTATCTCCCTGTCAAAAAGCCTGGTGTCTAGGGGAAGCACCACCCAATCACACCCTACTGTGATTACCTGGCTCTTTGCATGGAAAGGTAGGTATAATTTGAAAGCTGAGTTCCTCAGCTTTCAAACAACACCACCCTTTCAGCACAATTCCCTGGGAGTGTGGACAACGGGTCCTGTTTTCAAATACCACCATCCTCCAAGGGAAACCAGGAAGTATTTTTCCTGGGTACCAGCCTGCCAATTACATGTTTGCATCACTGATGGCAGGGAAGTCATAGCCAACTGGACTGAAGTGGGATACTCTCCCAATCTGCCCTACAGGCCCCCTGGAGCAATACACAGCAGCTGGTGCCCCAGTGGTGGGCTTATGGACATGACATCTATGTCCATAGCACTCATGGTTTAATACATAGATCAAAAAGCAAATCAACATACAAGGGGCAATGATCAAGTTTTGGGGTAGACGAAATCAAATGGAGTGAGACTGGAAAGAGTATCCAAGATCAATCAATCAGATTTGTAAAGCGCATGGCTACCCAACAGGGGTTTTCCAGCCCTAGCGGAAAAGGACCAGGAATCTCACAAAAGCTAAAAAAAGGCAGGTATTAAGTAGCTTCCGGAACAAAGCATAAGAATTACATAATCAAAATTCAAAAGGTAAGCTATGCCATAGAACGACCACCTTGTCTAACCCATTTAAATCTTGAAATAGAAGCTAAATTAGAGTTTTCTGATTGTAGAGCTCACTTGGGGACATACGGATGTGAGAAAAGAGCGTATGTATGTAGGGTCCATTCAATGCCATGCTTTGAAAATGCAACACAGCGTCTTGAGCTTGATGCGTTTAGGACTTTGGAGCCAGTGTATATTGCAAAAATGTTTGAAACTGACTCATTGGGTGGGATGTGGCATAGCAGACAAGCAGCGGCATTCTGCACAGCCTGTAATCCTTTAAATTGAGACTGCGTAAACCCCCAAAAATGCTATTTCTTGCCAAGAACATGGACCCCACATCTGGGGTTGGTTGCCTAGAATGAGAACCTCAGTTTTGCTGCCATTCAATTTCAGACAGTTAAGTTGCATCCAGGCCACTAATTCTTGACGACAGGTAGTCAGATTTAATATGGTCCTGTCATCTGTTGCAGTAATTGAAAAGATAATCAGGGTGTCATCCACATACGAGTATATGGATGAACCACTTTTTTCCAATATTTTAGCAAGGGGTTGGACATAAGTATTGGAAAACCTGGGAATTAGCACTGGAACTTGTGGCACTCCATGAGGCAGGTAGTATGTTACTGATTTTAAGTGTTTAGCAATAATCTTGAACGTGTGACCTGATACAAAAGAAAAACAAAGTAAAGCTAGATCTTGCAGCCCTACCATCGCCAGTCTCTTGAGAAGCACAGGTGGGAGACAGTATCAAAAGTGGAATATTTTTAAGGGTGGAGCTCGCCCACACACTCTGTTTGTAGTTCCCACCCATGTCTGCCATGGGGGTAATGGGGCTAACCACCAAAGGTGCTCCAGCCTGCACTATGAGAGAACATTTGGCAAAAATGTCATGCCTACCATTCACAATTGTCTCTGAAATACAAAAAACAAATGTACCTAAAGAACTTGAAGTTTTCTGCAGGACTTTGGGCAAGTTTTTGAATTGTTCATATTTGTGACTGCTGCCGTTTACAGTGTTAAGTGGTTACAAATATGAAAAATATACATTGCAAGGCCTGCCCTATATAGGGAAAACCTTCCAACACATTACTACTATCCGCCTTTGACAGATAGGTCATTTTTAAAGGTTTCCAACAGCGGAGCCAACTGCAATGTTAAAACTCATTCTTTCATTGAGTAACTTAAGCCTGAGTGAAAATGTCCTCAAAAGAGATGAGTGGGAAACTCATTGCAATGGCTTTCTGCATTTTGTGGACAATCTGACATAGATAGGATAAGCCTGTAAAGAAGCTGAAAATGTTTTTTATTTTGAGGCTATGGTGAATCAAATGTGGGTGGAAGCGTTCATATGTGGATAAGGAAAGCAACTGGCTGAGAAATGAGAGGATCTGATATTTATAGCTTTCTTGGTGATCTTTAAGGTGACAGGTCGGAAGGAGCTCCACTTAGCTGAGCAAATAGTCATCTAGGTATGACTCACAGTATTAGAAAATAGTGGAGATGTTCCTACCTCAAGACTATGATCAGAGATCTTGTTAGAGAAAAAACTGACAATTGTGTTACAGCTGCATTCTTGTAGAGTGGTCAACATTAGCATTGTCTGACAGAATGTTTAGGATACTATAGTATTCTTTTCAAACGTTTATGGCAACATAGCACTTTTTCATAGAAAGCTATTTTGAGGTCATTTATGGCTTATGCCAGTGTTTCCCTTCTTAAAAAACTTTTTGAGTCTTAGAAGGAGGAGAAGTCACTTTGTTTAGAATGTGAGCTATGTTGGAGTTGTATTGAGTAGGTAAGAAGGAGCATCAACATTTTTGTGTTGAGAGAGTTTAAGGGAGGAGACCAAGGGGGAGGAGAGTAATCCATTCTGTACATGACTCTCTAGTGTGGAAATCTGTCACACTGACCAGAGGAACAAAGAAGTTGAATTCAATAAGAGTGATGTGCACCTTGTGCGACCAGGTCCTACAGAAAGATCATTGTGGATGTACACATTTGTGACAAAAAGAATGATCAAACACTCTCTCAAGCCATGCATTGGAGTGAGTACTGTCAAGAAGAAGTCGAAAAGCAGGGACAGGTTGAAGGGGAAAAGGAGATTAGGGGCACCAGAATTACTTCAACCTGTGGAGGAAGAAGACCAAAAGTTGTGTATGTTTAAACCCTACTGCAACAAATTCCAGAAAACAATTTGCTTAGTGGAAATTAACAAACAAATCATCTCTCATGCAATGAACCAGCACTTACTATAACAACATAGAACATTCTTTGAAAAATTAAAGAAGTGATAAAAATCTTGCCGAAAAATGCAGCTGTACAAACAGCTGTTAGAAAACACACATTTTGATTTGGTCCTCTCTGGGGTGTCACCTCCAAACATTTTGCCTTCGCCCCCTCCTATTTTCTGGACTCATTTTTGTTGACTTTTAAGGCTCTGCACACTTTACCACCACTATGAGTGTTAAAGTGCTTGTACTCACTGCCTAAACATGATAAAATTGGCTTAGACCTGCTTTAATTTACTTTTAAGTCCCTAGTAAAGTGGTATACCATAGACTCAGGGGCCAGAAAATTAAATGTTACTAGTGGGCCTTCGGCACTTATTGTGGCACACTCTTAAGTAGCCTTTTACAACATGTCTCAGGTCTGCCATTACAGCCTGTTTGCAGTTTTAAATTGCCAATTTGACTTGGCAACATAAACCGTTTGTCAAGCCTAATACTCCCTTTATAATGCATATACGTCACCCCTAAGGTAGGCCATAAACAGCTCATAGGGTAGGATTCATTACATTTAAAAAGTTGGACAAGTACTTTTACGTTTTACATGTCTTGGTAGTGAAACACTCACAAATGTGTTTTTCTTTATTGTGAGGCCTCCCTCTTCCATAGGATAATACTGGAGTGGATCACTGACAGACATTAGAAATATCATGTAGACGTGTCAAAAATATCAAGGACCAAAATATTGAGAAGGTAAGTGCAAATAGGTAAATATAGATTTATTGGTCTTAACTCCACAGCTATATACCTTGAAGAAATATATATATATATATATATATATATATATATATATATATATACACACTTAAAAACGGCAATTCCCTTGCCGCGGCTGACTGCCAATGGTGCCTGGGAACAACGCGCGCCACCGCGTTTAACATAAACACAACACCTTATTGATAAATAAGGCACCCGGCACTCCGTGAATGTGCTAAATAAGGTTTAATATAACCAAACAGGAACGTGTTTCGGCGTCTCCGCCTTTCTCAACCTGTTCCTGTTTGGTTATATTAAACCTTATTTAGCACATTCACGGAGTGCCGGGTGCCTTATTTATCAATAAGGTGTTGTGTTTATATATATATATACAGTATATAGATATTATATCTCACCAAATATGTATATATCAGCAAGCATGGACATCAAAGGACATCAATTGGTGGTATCTGACTGTTAAGCAAGGAGAAAGCAGTGAGAATGAGGGAAAGGCAAGGAGCAGGCACTCAAAAAACAGGGGGTGAAAGCCAAGGACAAAGAAGTGAGAACGAAGGAAAGGCAAGGAGCAGACACGCAAAAAAATGGGGAGAAAGCAGTGAGAACAAGGGAAAAGCAAAGAGAAGGCGCACAAAAACCAGGATAAGAGCAAGGAGAAAGCAGTGAGAATGAGGGTAAGGCAAGGAGCAGGCACACAGAAAACAGGTGTGAGAGGAAGAAGAAAGCAGTGAGAATGAGGGAAAGGCAAGGAGCAGGCACGCAAAAAAGGGAGAGAGGAAGGAGAAAGCAGTGAGAACAAGGGAAAGGCAAAGAGCAGGCACGCAAAAAAGGGGAGTGAGAGAGGAAGGAGAAATCAGTGAAAACAAGGGAAAGGTAAGGAGCAGGCACTCAAAAAAACAAGATGAGAGCAAGGAGAAAACAGTGAGAAAAATGGAAAGGCAAGTGGCAGGCATCCAAAAATGCGGGGGAAGCAAGGAGAGAGCAGTGAGAACAAGGGTATGGCAAGGAACATGCAAGCAAAAAACGGGGCAGAGTAAGGAGAAAGCAGTGAGAACATGGGAAAGTCAAGGAGCAGGCACCCAAAAAAAGGGGGCGAGGAAGGAGAAAGCAGTGAGAATGAGGGAAAGGCAAGGAGGGACACTAAAAAAAATGGGGTGACAGCAAGGAGAAAACAGTGAGAACAATGGAAATGCAAGGAGCAGTCATCCAAATAACGGGAGGAGAGGCAAAGACAAAGCAGTGAGAACTAGAGAAAGGCAATGAACAGGCATGCAAAAAATGGGGGTAAGCAAGGAGAAAGCAGTGAGAATGAGGGAAAGGCAAGGAGCAGGCACGCAGAAAACAGGTGTGAAAGGAAGGAGAAAGTTGTAAGAATGAGGGAAAGGCAAGGAGCAAGCATGCAAAAACGGAGATGAGAGAGAGGAGAAAGCAGTGACAACGAGGGAAAAGCAAGCAGCTTTCACACAATAAATGGGGGAAAAGCAAGGAGAAAGCAGTGATAATGAGGCAGATCCAGGAAGCAGGCACACCAAAATAGAGGTGGGGCAAGGAAAAAGCAGTGAAAACATATATTATTAACATTTGCACCCGGAGCCTGGCTCACCCGGGGCTAAACTGCAAACAAGCGCAGGAGACCGCACTTGTTGTTTTAAAAAAATATATATTTTAACAGAGTGGCGGATCATCCATGAATTTTAGTTAAAGTAAAAACAAAAATGCTTTTTTGCCCTAACGAGGTCCCAGGGGGACCCTAACATCAAAGCTAGAGGGTCAGGATATTCCTAATCTGCCCCCTTTTCTTTTCTTCATATTTTATTTGGCAAAATGACTGCCAACACTTCCTGGATGAAGTGTTGGCAGTCAATCAGATATCAGTATCAGATCTTTGGGATCCAGGGAACCTCCACATCCCTGTACATATATATATATATATACATATATATATATATATTTATTTTTCCTACAATATCTCTAAAACTGCTGACCGGCTTTACACCAAATCAAAAAAGCATGATCTGTGCACCAAGATCTAGCTTCCTGACAAAATTGGTTTAATTCTGTTCAGCTGTTCTGACTGTAGTTGTTTAAAGACGACATGGGAAAATGCATGGGGGAAATGTGTTTTAGGACCGCCATCTGTTTTCTCGTCCCCCGCTTAACGAATCACCACAAAACTTTTAAGACAGCAGCTGATCTGAGTGTCATAGTAGTTTTGACAATTTTGTGAAGATTCCTCAAACGGCACAAAAATTATTGGCAAAACAAAAAAAAGCTTTTCCTATGAAAACCAGAGGGCATATTTATACTACATTTGCGCCAAATTTGTGTCATTTTTTTACGCAAATTTGGCCAAAACTAACTCCATATTTATATTTTGCCGTTAAACACGTCTAACATCAAAATATTGGAGTTTGCACTATTTTTTAGATGCGTGAACCTACCTTGCGTCAATGAGATACAAGGTAGGCGTCCCCATCTAAAAAATGGTGCTAATCCCATAGCCCCATATTTATCGCCCTGTGCTAAAATGACGCACGGGTTGGAGGAGGGGGTAAATAATGGGCTAAAACTTGCTTTTGTCACAAACTACTCATTATCTATGTCTGTGGGCCACTGGAAATACAGCAAGGTCTTGATTCCTATAGGTTCTGCCTTGACCCAAGTAGGGGCAACCCTTTCTGGTAGCCACGGTGCTGCTGACGGAGGAAACGCCAAAAGCAGTCCGTGCCCTCCAGAAGGGGTCCCAGAAGGGAAAAAAAACAAAAAGGGAAAAAATCCTCTGAGCAGGAACTCTCTGGAACAAAAACAAAAGTGAAAAGTAAATCTGAACAAAAGACAAAATAACAGTGAAAATAGCTGGAAAAAATATAACTGACGTAGAAGAAACAGGAGCGAAGATCACCACCCAAAGGAAGGGTTGCAGTGCAAAGAGAACAGAAATAACACACCTTATATACCCAAAAAACAGGAAGTGACCAACAGGAAGTAAAAGACACCATATTGGTTTGGGAATATAGCATAGAAACCTATAGAAAAGTCACCATGTTAAAAAAGGTTCCAAAGACATGCAGGGAGAAGGAAGGCATGCTGGGAAGGAGAAAGGATCATGGCAACTAAAGAAGGGCATAAATACAGGGAGAAACAAAGAAAGAAGAAAAGAAGAAAGAAAAAGGAAGCATGAGGTAAGGGAGGGTGTGTGTGTGTGTATAGGCAAGAACTAGCGGGGACGCGACGCAGCCGTAACTTGTCAAGGCCCCATGCCCAATTTGGGGCCTCGATTAAAACATGGAATGGCAAGGGTGCGGCACGCCCTGCTGCCGCGGATTGTGGCTGCGTCCAGATCCGAATGCTCGGCTTGCGCCGCCACTCGCGGCGCAACAGCTTTGCACCATTATTTAACGAATGGGTCAGAACAGGCATTAGGGGACTTGTGGACCCTATTACATGGTTAAACACCATAGAATGGGTCCACAGGTGCCCTCCTCTCGCCCCATGAACACCCACACCAGACGGACACCGGAGGATGGGGGACTCCATCCCAGGTAAGTAGGGTAAGCATAGGTAAGTATTTTTTTTTTATTAAAGTGCCATCGGGGGCCCAACGTGGGGCCCCCTGTATTGCCCAGGGTGCAATGGCCATGCCCAGGGGACACTGGTCCCCTGTGCTGGCCACTGGGGTGGTGGCCTTGACTCCTGTCTTTTCTAAGACAGGAGTCATGTGATATGGATGGTTTTTGTGTCCGAAAATGATGCTAAGCTGGTTAGAGGCATTTTATTTGCCTCTATCCAGGCTTACACCATTTTTTGGTGCAAAACCTCCTTCTTCCACACCATCACCCCCACCCGGCTAATGTCATTTCTGTCTGGCCCCATTGTGCGGATGCTGATTTCTCCCACTGTTTACACTTCTAGCAACTACTTCTCCAGTTTCCCTTATAACCCTGCTCTCCAGTCCCCGCCCGAACTTCATTAAATTGTATATAAAGTTACATTCTACGAAAACAGACCAATTAGGTCATGCTTGGGTAAATGCATGCGGTCCAGGGCAGAGAAACTGACAGAGGAGGAAGTACTTTGACCCTTCGGGCCTTGGGAAAGAGGCTCGTGTTTCAGAATGTGTCCTCCACATGCTTCCAATTCCACCCTGGCCACCCACTCTCAGTGAGTAAACTGTGCACGAGCGGTGACTGGATATCAATAAACACATCATGCCCTACAATTCATTCTACATTAAATTGCAATTACTTTGTTGACGTTACACCTATTAAGACACACCCTTTAGATTCCCAGAAAGCAGCAAAGTTCGTAGCCGGGTATTGTGAATTTATGTAAATCAGATTAACATTCATAGCACAGCTGTGCTCTACCCATAAGTATAGGATCATTGCCATAAACTCCAAGGCTAACGATTGCTCCCAATCATCCAGGACACTGAATACCAGTCCTGGTCATTGATGTAATAACGCAGTGCATTCTGGGAGTTGTAGTTTTGCCTCATTGGTATCAATTGGGCAAATGCTCTGTAATACAGTGATTTGGAGAAGGGAAACCTCCGCTCAATTATGATGTCCCAGAGGAGAGGACATCGAGTTATCTTATATGGGATTTAGACATGTAGGGGCAAATAGGTGAATGTTTATCGATTTCGAGCACTAATAAGTACATAGTTCTTTTAGGAAACCTCTGGTATCAAATGATGTCATCCCCGCCACTTCAAATCTCATGGAGACCCATGTCCACGTCGAAATGGCCTAACACTCTTTTTAAAGTAAACCTCTCATTTAGAGGTGAGCGGTAATCGAACAGCTATGAAAGCGTGTGATCGCTTATGAACACTTGTGATCATGTGTGCTAAACAGAAGTGCAATAGGAGTCTTCCCATAAACATCTGCTTGTCAGCAAAATCAAAAACAGTCAGGTTATTTTGAGGGGAATGGTATTGTGAAGGTTGTGCAGAAGTGATTCTGGATTGGCTGTCAAATTTTGGAGGTAGAGTCCTCCCTCTGGTTATCTTGGCATCAGGTTCAGCGAACATGGGTCCATATTTATACTTTTTGACGCAAAACTGCGCAGATGCAGTTTTGCGTCAACATTTTTAACGCCGGCTAAGGCCATTTCTTAGCGCCGCTCGTGTCCCAGATTTATACTTTGACGCACGGCGGCGCAAACCACTGGTGTGAGTCATTTTGTTTTACTCAAACCAGTGCGTCACGTCGTAAAGAAAAATGACGTTAATGTGGCGAAAATGACTTTGATCCAGTTTATGACGTCGCAAACTGGATAGGCGCCATTTTTTGACGCAATTGCATCAAAAAGAGGCGCAAACACTGCAAAATGTGCAAAGGAGAGCCAAAATGGATCCCAGAAGCTTTGAGAGACCCCAGGAAGATGACAACCGACCTGGAACCAGCCAGGAGGACCCACACAAGACCCAGGAGAGGGAGAAGAAGAAAAGGAGGTGTTGGCTCAGTGCAGAGGAACAGTAAATACCGGTGAAAGAGGTGACGGAATACCAGCATCAACTTTTTGTTTGGGAGGAGAGAGGCAATTTGGCAACAAATTGTTGACAAGGTAAACAGTGTGGCAGAAGTACGGAGAACAGTCATTGAGTGCAAGAAACGCTGGCATGACTGCAAGCGCAGGACCATGGAAAAGGTTGCCAGGAACAGGAAGGCAGCACTGCAGACTGGAGGTGGGAGTCAAGCACCGCAGGAGGCCCTGGGCCACATGGAGGAGATGGTGGCAGCCGTCATCCCAGAGGAGATCGTCACAGGGATTCAAGGACAGGACAGCACAGACTACCAGGAGCCAACACAGATGCAGGGTAAGTGGCATGGGAAACTAAAATGGCTATTTGTAAACTGTAAGCAGGGGCGGGGGACCTACCTCCTACACAATGCATGGAAGTCATGGGATTCAGGGAGTGGAATGGGTAATGGGGCACGGCACGGGGGCATGGGCTGTTCAGAGGAAACCTGGGGCACAGTACTAGACTACACCAACAACATTTGCATTGGGGTATGCTGCCATGCCAAGGATGATGGAAAGGTAAAGCCAGTCCAGGAGGGTGGGGTACAATGTAAAACTGGCCTGCTGTCACATGACAGCTGGTATTCTCAGTAAATGAACTAGGGCTCAATTAACAGTCTAAGGCCATATGTGCCAGTGGAATTTAACTATGACAACAGTTGCCACTACCACCTCTGCTGTGTGTGCAGGTCAAGTAGCTAATGGCAGTTACGTGCCCATGGATCAAACACACCCAAATTAGAGGGTTCAGGATGACAATGTTATCAATCCCCTGTAATCAATAAAAATGTGCTAAACCAGTCAAATGTGAATGTCCATAGTCGCTACAAACATCAGCCATTGTCATAAACATTATGAGGTACACAGCACTAATGTCATACCCATGCTGCACATTTCAGGGTCCACCCTGTGCCTGGGTCACAATAGCTCCAAAGACACCATGCACCATCCCAAATGTCATACTGCTCAGACAACAGCATTAAGGGGGGTGACATATGTCCCCGGCTAGTGAAATTCACCCTCACAATCAGAAGAGGAAATGGAACACTGCTAGGACCATCAGTGCAATCAATGTAGCACACATTCCCCAACATCAACATTACACACTACCAAGGCTGACATCAGTAGTGTGCCATGCCAATGCTATACATAGTATATGCTAGGTCTCAGCAACATATAGCTGGATATGAAATATCAGAGACTGGGGCAGTTCCACATTGTTAAGTGTGGTGCAAGTGCCATCAGAACACCCACAGCCAGTGCAAGGCCACAACATGAGAATGGAAGTAGACAGAGGGTTGAGTAGGACAAGAAGGTGGCAACATACAATTTGGGCAGAACCTACACCTAGAGGATGTGATGCAGACAATTCCCCAAACTTCCCACACTACATGTGACATGCAGGTGGGGCATAGGCCTGGGAGAATGCTAATATTAAAGACAGGAACAATGAACAGGAACCAATATCACAATGTACAACTAATAGGAAGTCAGGCACGTCACATTACAAATTCCACAACACAGACACACTAATTGTACTATATCTCATTGCAGATAACGATGGCTCTCCTATGGATATGCCTGTCCTGGACTTCCCTCATGACGTGGATGACGAGCTGACAAACATCAGCCAGCAGACCCTCCAAGATGTCCTTGGAACCCTCCAGACCCCACCTTCAGTTGCAAGGAGGAGCACAGAACTAGCAGCCATCACAGAGTACCCACCCACCACTCCAATTGTACAACCTGCCAGCTCCAACCCAGCTGAGGACTCTGCCGACATTGGCACCATCTTTGAGAGGACTGTAGTTGGAGTACAGCGGGAGCTGGCCAAGGAGGTGCGGGTGGGGATGCAAAATATGGCAGCCAGCCTAGAGGGGATGCGTTCGTGCATGATGTCAACTGCAGAACAGGCAGCAGCCATGCAAGGGCGAACATAAATTTTGCAAGAACTTCAAAAAAGTGTAAAGGAAATCAGCACAGCAGTCAGAGAGTTGACACAACACCTCCAATACCAAACCATTCAACGTGTGCATGAATGCAATATTGACCCCCTCAGGGCCAACCTGGCTGCCTACCACAGTGATGTAGCTGCTATCTTTAAGAACCAGCAGCTCCTCCTTGCTGCAGTACTGCCCTTAATAGCCCCACAGTTGGCAGCTACCAGGATTTCTGACCCTACGTCTTCAAACACTGAAGTGTGTGTGGCCCCTTCAAACCCACCACCACCAAGGGCAGAGGAGACAACACACACATCAGAAGATGAAGACCTGGAACAGATCACCTTTACCCGTAAGAGTACCCGGTAGCACTAGTCCCTGACACATGGCCACTTATAACAAAGGTCCTGTGCTTTGTAACATGCCAGTCTTGCAACAGCTGCTCAGAAGCACTGTTCTCCAGCCCACTGTTTACAGTGTCACTATGCCCTGTGATTGTCTCTCACTACCTCATTGGCAATTCATGTCCCTCTGCACTGTATGACACTTTACCCCAGCATGTCCAATGACATGCCCTTTTGCACGAGTATAGGATCACAATGGAAGGTGTCACACTAATGAACTCACAATCCAGGACTATGTAAATATAGCACTACAGAACTTTAAAATAAATAGCACTTACACAACCACTTTGTCTTTGTGTAATGTGACACATCAAACGTGAGGGAGATTAGTGATGTTTGCCTAATGTCAATGCCCATAGAATGTCAATACAACTGCCCTGAAAGAATGTGGGCTGATAACTATGCACTGTGGTCTGGATTGTACCATCATCTGCCCTTCTTGGGGGTTAATTCTGAGGTAAATAGAAACTATACAGTATAATGCTGTGTTGGACAGAATGAGTCTTCTTCAAGGGATGTCTAAGCAGAAAATTATTGTCTTCAAATTTTTCTTCCAGACAATCTTTACGTATGTGACATGTGACTCAAATTTTTCCTCACACACACCATACAGCAGGAATGGATGTATATGAGTGTACGCACAAATAAGTAACCTGGCTGTACAATGTAACAAATGATAGGTGTGAGTTATGTATACTATACTTCATGAGATTATACCACCACTCACCTTATCAGGATTCACATGAACATGAGGCTGCAGGCAGACGTAACACAGTGTCCTCAATACCAAATCTGGTCTCAAAGTATGTCAAATTGAAAACATACATCCAAACTTAACAACACATTGGGAACCATAGTAACCTTGAGTGGTGGGTGCAATGGATGGCAGATGCATAGAGAAGTTTCTTTGGTGTAGCTGCCAATGTGACAGCTCAATTGGGATTTAAATGCAGGATGGAAATACAAATGGAAATACAAATGCAAATACTAAATTGACACTGTTCACCCATGCCAAGGCCCTGATCCCCAAGCATATGACACATACTGTAAAAGAGTACCCAAATATTTATTTAACAGTAAAAAAGGATAATAAAACTAGGGGAAACACTTTAACTAACCTAACCTATCCTAACTACACATTACCCACAACTGGCCCTAACTACCCTAAGCTAAACTTACTTATCACATTTAACTAAACACTCAAAACATCAACCCCCCACCCCCCTTATATGACGGGGCACATGGAGGACAACATATACTAACCTAAACACATACTATCTTATACTTAACAAATATATATATATATATATATATAAATATATATATATATATATATATGATTTTTTTGTGTGTATTTTTTTGTTTTTTCTCTTTAATACACAAAAACACCAACATCATCCCCCACCAACCCACCACATAAAAATAACCATGTAAAAATATCATACCCTCCACCCCCCAACCCACTACTACTAACTAAACTAACAGCCTCTTCTAACCTAACACTAAGCTCCCTAAACCCACTAATTAAAAGAACCAGGAAAAAGAGGGAGGGAATCATGGGTAAGGGTATCATATTCACAAGTTCGCACTCCGCAGATAGCACACACTCTCTTATTTATTTGTGACACCTCCTGCTGCAGCTTGTCCAGTCTGCGCGACATCCGTTGCATGTCACGTTGCATAGCACGAAAATCACTGGTGTCAATGACTGCAGCAGGGGTGGTCTGAGTGCCAGTTGTCGAGGGTTGTCCAGTTGGTGGTGCCATGCTTGGAGGGGGAAGTGTAGGTGCTACTGTCAGTGGTCCAGGAGCTGAGGAAGTTGATGGTCCTGTAATGGTGGCTGGCATCCTTGGTGCCACCTGGGTCGTAGTGGTGGTGCTGGTGGTGGCGTCTGTTGTGGACACAGAAGGGCCCCCTTGGGCAAATGCCCTCCACACCCCTGAGGCTCTTTCATGGCTATAACGCTGTGCCATGTGGTGGAACCCAGACTCCACATCCAGAATGTGGCGGTACCGCATCGCCCTCCGCTGAAATTCACGGATCTGGCTGGCATCCATATTGGCTGCTGTTAAAAAAGATAAAGCCAAACATTAGGTACATCATTGTGTGATACAGCTACTGATGAGAATCAGACAATACATCTAATGTAGCTGAAACAGGCCATATCACCGTACAGATCACAGATTCTCCCTGAGGAAGCCTACACATGTCCTATCTAACAGCACAGCAATGCTCTAAAAGATGTGTACCAACTTAAATGATCTAAGCATCATTGTTCAGCCATTAGTCATGTAACAAATGCTGCAAGTCCTCCACATGTGACAGGCCAACTAATGACTATCTTCTGGATGACAATCAAGAGCCACAAGATGTGTGATTTGTAAATGGAATTGACAGGATGGTATGCAGTTGCTAATCAAGAGTGGGTATCCTAGGTTGGGACAAATGATTTACAGATTTACATGTCTGTGTACTACACTTGGATCATCACACCTAGGTACACATATTTCATAACCCTAAGCCTGTGCCTCGGGGTGGGGGAATGGACAAGCAACACATACTTTCAAACATCAAGGACACCCAGGAAGCTTTGGACAGCTGTACATAGGTTTAGTCAGTCCACCACAGGTAAGGAGGGTGTCCAACTAGGATGGGCACAAACCTTGGACAATCCCATCCACATTTATGTTTGTAATTGCAGACAATTGTCAACATAATTTGATACCACCTATACCTGTCCTACAACAAGCAGATAGATGCAAGCACACATCTGGGCATGAGCTGCATGCACACCTGTGACATTGTACTCAAGTGCCACATACACATAGCACAACATGTGGAGCTAGATGCTGCAAGGAAAGGAAGTCAAACGTACAGTTGAACATGTGGGTAATACTTTGGCATCCCTATTCTGAGAGATTCAGGGTATGACTTGCTGACTAAATCATGAAAATGGCCCTCTGCTAAATTTTCTCTACAAGAAATGTAACAACAAATGTCACCCTATTCACATGGCCATGCCTACATGGCTGCACTACAATCCCAAAATATGACTATACGCTACTGATTGTCCAACTCAAATATGGAAAAAAAGTGAACCTCCATTCAAGTTACATATCAGATCATGTGCCAGCACATCATACCTTGCTATGTCTCCAACACACAGGAGTCAATCACACAACAGCTGCAAACACAATACAGAACAGAAATATCAACACTTACTGGATATGTCTGGGTCCGCAAATCGAGCCACTTCGCCAGTTGTGTAAGGGGCAGGTCCACCTGTAAAGCATGGAAGGGTGAAATGTGCTCAATGTCTGTGCACTGTACAACACTTTCAAGTAAAATTACTGTGTCCGACATTATATCTGAAAGTCCAGCCTCTCAGGCATGATGATACTCCAACATACATAGCACTGCAAACATGTATAGACCCTGTCACTCCAGTGAGTGATACACACACATCTGCACACATGCAGTGGCCCTAACTATCATGTGGTGACAAAAATGATCCATCAATTGGTTGCAGACTCATTTATGGAGTGTACTCCTTTCATCAATTGAAGTAATGAGAGACATGCAAAGCCACATTCATGGAGCACTGCAATACCAGTCACTCAGGTATTGTGGCTTGTGCAACAAGGGACAGTCAGTTACTGTGTGATGCCCATGTGGGTTGATTGAAGGTCATGATTTATTATGCTTTCTATGGTCCCTTACATGTAGGGCCTGTGTTGTGTGTAGGTTACATATGCTACATATACAGTGTACCCTGAGCCACATATGCCCCCTATGACACCATAATGGCAGGGATCTTGTGCGTTACTTGGTGACAATCTGAGGCAAAACACGGATTGGCCCTTTTTCAAATTTTAATACAACAAAGAAATATATGCTGACAGTGTATATTGTGGTCATCCATGACAGAATGCATGGGCACAGGTGTAGTCATTGCACCTGAAATGTGTCACTCATTGCCCTTTGTACCCATATTGTGTTTTGGAAATCACAGTTAGCCACATTCATCATCTTACATTTGCCAAGTTGGGAGATCAGCGGGTATACAGCAAACTGACACTGTCACATTATTGAAACATGGTTTAGCAAATATACTACTGTGTCAATCATGATGATGTATGTTTCAATTTGTATGTACCTTCGGAATGGCAGCAGTCACAGGAATGCTGGTCTTCTGATCTTAGCATACACCCATGTCTGTGATAGCCTCCATACTGGGAAGTTAGCTATTGTACATATGCTGCACTAGGTCAGCAGGGGTGTACCAAGGTGGTCCAGCAGGTCTTGCTCTCTGGCAACAAGTTCAGCCCAGCGGTTCTTCAGTTGGTGGCCGTTGACCACCGGAGCCTCCTCGCCTCTGTGTGATACCCCTGTATCACCCTGCCACCTACTTCTATAATCAAGGGGAGGAAGTGGCATACCAGCCAAATGAATGCCCCCAGCTCCTCCTCACCCATTCTCCCCAGACATGGCCTACCCAACATGACAGACATAATAAGAAAAATAAAGGGTACAGAGGAAAATAAAGGGAAAGCAGGGAGGAAAATGAAAGAAAAGTAACCCTCAAACAGCCCAACTATCCCCAAACTAACAGTACCCACAACAGACTCCAAACAGTACAAAGACAAAATTAGACACCATATATGACAAATAAACACTTACAATGAACAACTGAGACAATTACAAATAAAAAAGATGACAAATAGGATGGCACACAGGAGACAAAAGCACAATTGGGACAGACAAAACTCTAAGCACAGCCACACAGTCTAGAAAAATCACAGACTGCAAAGTGAAAGTGAAAGTACACCCACTGCACCAATTCTGTAAACAGGATAGCCTATTACATCACTTCCTGCCTCAAATGCGGTGCGTTTTTATTATGATGCGTCAACATTTTATGACGCTTACAGTCTGTGCGTCAATTTGTTTTTACGCAAATGCTTAAAAATTACCCCGCATCCATAGTTAAAAATATTTAGCATTGGTAACCAATTTCATGGGGTACAGTGTAGGAATTACCGCTCGGGCCAATGGATGTACCATGGCTGTGAGCGTCATTTGTCTACGCATATGTGGCGATTTTTGACGCATATGCATCTTTTTTGATGCGTTTGCGTCAAAATTTATGTCTTTTACTGGGTTTGTGTCATTTCTCACATTTGTATAGTAAATGACATCTGTAACTGTACAGAGATAGGCTGTTTGTACCTGCATTGTGCATTCCAGTGTTTGGGCACATGTGGCAGATCACACTACTGTGGACCATGATACTCCAGTTGTTGAACCGGATGAGCACTCTTCACTGACTCAATAGATACCCAAACTTTTGGAATACAAATTAGTATTACGCAGTTTGAGCAGGTTGTGCGTCAATAGAGGATAGCAAGGCTACGCAACTTAATACATTAACTCATTGCCTGTGTGTCAATGTCTGTGAATTGGCTATTTCAATTTTAGTTGGGCCTCTGTGTGAACATCACAAGACGTGCTTTCATTAATGTGCTTGTATGCATGTGTTGTAAATGTGGATAACTATCAGATGCTATTCAGTGTGGAAATGAGTCAGGATATGTGTTTGTCATACACGTAGCAACTAATGCTGTGTGAACTTCCCTGACTTTTGGGACAAAACATCCCCCATGACAAACTATGCACAGGATAGATAGAGGACGGGTGATAATGGCAATGTTACAAGAGTAACCTATCACATGTACTGGAATGTTGGATACCACTTCCTGGTCACTTGTTTGTATACCACCCATCAGTCAGGCATTTGCAAATGCCATGTGGGTACGGTGTTTGTGAAACAGAGTCCCAAAACCAATCCAAAAATGTAATGTCACTCCACAGTTGGAGTCATATAAATGACCTATGTTTCTCTTGTGGCAGTGGAGGACCAGCAGACCAAGCTGCATGTGTTCACATATTTCCAGTGGTTAATTGCACAAAGGTGTCCTTTTCAAGTGTGTGGCCATGTGTACCCTGTGTCATTATTGGCCTCCATCTTGTCACAGTTACATGCAGGTCTAGTCATGAGTCTGTGGAGCCATTCCCTGCAGTAACAGAGTATTCTTCAAAGCAGAATTGACCGAAAGCCAAAGAGGAATCGACAACACATGGGGATAGTCCAGCTATGGCACTGCAGAAGTTTTATGAGACTGACACCAGGGCAACCTTGGTGTGCTCACAAAGTTAATGGATCAGTAATTTAAAACCAGCAGGTTTCATCACAACATTTGTACACAGGGTGGCCTCTAAAATTCCCACTGCAACCGGGAACATCAGTGCCTCTGTGCTGATTAATCTCACAGCTAGTCCCACGCAAGCACCATCATTGGGTTGCAGCCAATGTGAATCTGTGTGTGGACCATCAGGGCACAAACATGCTTTGTCCTTTCATGCACATTAGCAAACATTGTTTGTTGTGCTGGAGGCACCATACCCAATCCATGCATACAGCCATGGAACACTGTCACTGTTTGTCACTCATGCATACATGAAACCCAGACAGGGGATAGGGCCGGGATTAGGCTATTTGAAGACATGTCCCAGACCATGATACGATAAGTAAACTGATTACACTATACAATCTATTTGAGGATTCATCATAAACCTACCAGACACAATACCCCAGGAGGAAAGTGAGGGTATGGAAAGCAACTATGAGACAAATGTTGCCACAGGGAACCTTTATGGTAACACAAATGCAGGAACCAATCAGGCTAACAGGATGGAGGCTCTATCAGGAACTAACATAAACAAGGCAAATACACAGTGAGCAGACTCTGACTGAGAAAAGCTGGAACAACACTGTGGAAAATGAAAACTGTATTTGTGCTGTGGGCTTCAACGTTACACAATCACCCAAAGCCTGTGTTACACAAGTGATTTATACGGCAATGCACAATAAGGATATACATAAAATGGCAGCTTCTAAGCCGTTCCAGGCAGCAGCAAGGGCAGTGCAGGTTCAAATGGCTGGTCTGCATGGAAGTGCTCACAGGTGTGTGCAGCTTCAGTCTTTCAGAAGTCCTGTAGGTGAGAATCAAGTTGAAAGGGCCAACAGTACCTTTCACATGGGAAGCAATTGGGCCAATGGATGTACCATGGCTGTGAGCGTCATTTGTCTACGCATATGTGGCGATTTTTGACGCATATGCATCTTTTTTGATGCGTTTGCGTCAAAATTTATGTCTTTTACTGGGTTTGTGTCATTTCTCACATTTGTATAGTAAATGACATCTGTAACTGTACAGAGATAGGCTGTTTGTACCTGCATTGTGCATTCCAGTGTTTGGGCACATGTGGCAGATCACACTACTGTGGACCATGATACTCCAGTTGTTGAACCGGATGAGCACTCTTCACTGACTCAATAGATACCCAAACTTTTGGAATACAAATTAGTATTACCCAGTTTGAGCAGGTTGTGCGTCAATAGAGGATAGCAAGGCTACGCAACTTAATACATTAACTCATTGCCTGTGTGTCAATGTCTGTGAATTGGCTATTTCAATTTTAGTTGGGCCTCTGTGTGAACATCACAAGACGTGCTTTCATTAATGTGCTTGTATGCATGTGTTGTAAATGTGGATAACTATCAGATGCTATTCAGTGTGGAAATGAGTCAGGATATGTGTTTGTCATACACGTAGCAACTAATGCTGTGTGAACTTCCCTGACTTTTGGGACAAAACATCCCCCATGACAAACTATGCACAGGATAGATAGAGGACGGGTGATAATGAATCAAGTTGAAAGGGCCAACAGTACCTTTCACATGGGAAGCAATTGACAGGGGATTACAGCTCCTACAGACTACCAGGCAGTGGTACTTATAACCTGGAATGGCATGCACAGGGCATGTCTTGTGAGCAATGCTTGTCATATCTGGGGCACTCATGCTATCCATTTGCAGCTTACATGGACTTCTTGTCACACATACTCCTTGCACCGATAGCTGATGTCACACTTACTGCTGTCAAGAGTCTGGTCATACATTCCTGTTACCAATGCAATAGCACATCCACTGCCTCATATATGAAGCAGTTTTTTACCTTATGATTGATGATGTCTTAGTTGTGTGTCATATGCTGCAATGAACCATGTTGCCAACATGGATGTGTGCCATAGCTGTGCTACTCTGATATTGCCCTTCAAATGTGAAAAGGACAGGGTATATGTCATTTACACTGTGTGTGAAGTTGGGTGTACATTCATACCCATCAAATGTGATGTGGCTTTTTCAGTATCCTAATCTGTATATCTGCAATGCTCCATGAGGCCAAACTCTGATTATGATTCCTAGGGATCATGTGATGCATAAATAATTAACCAGACCATGATTTAGTGATTCGATTAGGTGTTTAATGACATATGGTAAGACAGTGGTGATGGTGACTAGAGTTAAAAGAAGTTTTGTACAATGTGTTGTCTCCGATGCAATCCTGCTGCAGTGTTTGGATGGTCCCCCTCATGTTGATGGACAACATCCTCCTCTTCAGGCATTTGTGGGTCTGGTTCATAGAGGGGAATGCTCCTCCTCCAACAAATGTTGTGCAGGATGGCACAGGTCAAAATGATCTTCAACACCATTTCAGGTGAGTATAGGAGGCTGCCTCCGGTGATGTCGAGGCACCTGAATCTTGACTTCAGAATGCCAAAGGTCCTCTCTACTATGGTGCGTGTCCTCTGATGTGCCTCATTATAGGCACGCTCTGCTGCAGTGCTTGGGTTTGCAAATGGGGTCATGATCCATGGCTGGATTCCATACCCCTGATCAGCTGAAAGAGAAAATGAGTGAAAATTTTGGATGGAGATTGCACCATGATTATCACTTTGCATGGCAGTTGTTATCTTGTGTTGTCTGTGACTCATCTGTGTTTGTGTTATTGTGTGGAATCCTAGGCTTCTAGGATGTACCATCAGCATTGGGATGCTTCATTATCTGAACTGGTGTTTGGCTGATTGACCGGATGTCAGCTGTATTTTTGTAGACTTGCAGTACATTGTGTGCTCCCATGCATTATGTCATGTGAAAGAGGTGTCCATGTGTCTCAACTGGGGGTGACATGATTCTTCCATACACAGAATCAATTTCACAGTGGTGGTAACACGGTTGCATCTATATGGCCTGGAGATCCCATCCAATTTAACATATGAAATATAATTTTTTAAACATCAGTGAGGCCCTTTGATTTGGCTAGGTGACAATGTACAACACATCTCCATAAGTTGGCAGCACGGACGTGTTGATAATTGACAATGCACAAATAACCCATGTGTGACAAGTTCTATGCAAACCTATTTATCTGCCCTCACCGAGTTGGCTCATGTTAAAAAAAATGTGTACCTATACTACTGAACCTGGTCAAGTAAGCTGGCTAACTTGGTTGTGGGGTTGAAGGTTTAAGTGTCAGAAGGTCCATATGCCTGTACATCTGCTGTGCATATGTGTAATTGTCTCACTCCGTATATGTAGCAATGTGCACTTTGCAATATTGTCACATCAATATGTTCTTAGCACAATCCACTTACTTATTGGTAGTGGGCAATGTCAGCCCAGGAGTGATGTGAGATGTTGGTACAGCCTCAATGATTCCATGTCCCATTCATTGGAGTCATCATTATCATGCTATGTGTGTCATAGTATTAGACCTGTAGCGAAACACATTGCATACCCCTTACACAGTACATCTTGTTTGGAAGGGTGTGTGATTGAGTGTTATTGATGTGATATTGTAAGATTCATCTTCCAAGTTGTACTAGCAGTTAAGGCCATGTCATTGTCACTGTGTGGTTTTAAATTGTTCCCTTGTGTCTGTGGACTGGCATCTGTTGTTATTTGCATCTGTCATTTGTCCATAGTTGTATACCATTGGGTCAGGATATCAAACATGACTAGCAGTGTCACAACCTCAGTGTCTTCCTGGCCATGTGTCAATGTAGTGGTGTATGTGTTGTGTGTCCTACAGGGTTGCTGTGCTGTGTGCATATAACTGGGTTTCTGTACTTACCAACAAGTAGGCCATTTCCACATCGTCCATCCTGGAAGTGTTGATTGATGGTGCAGTGGCGGAAGATGAATGAATCATGCACACTCCCAGGATACTTTGCCACAATGTTGGTGATCAAACCCCGGTGATCGACAATGGCCTGCACATTGATGGAGTGTGTGTGCTTCCTGTTGCGGTATAGATGCTCGGTTGCAGCAAGTGGCACAATCCGTACATGTGTGCAGTCAATGGCACCAAGCACGTGTGGGAAGCCGTTGATTTGGTAGAAGCCCTGTTTGGTCTCCTGCTGTTTCTGCTGTGTGTTGGGGAAGCTGATGTGGCGGGTGTGAGGGAGATGATGGCATCCAATACCTTGGGTAGGAAGGCAGAGAATGAGGGCTGTGAGATCCCGGCAACCAGGGCACTAGTGGTTTGAAACAAGCCACTTGCCAACATGTGGAGGACAGCTAGCAGCTTGGTCTCTGGTGGAATGATGTGGGGGTGTCTGCAAGCTGAGTGCCAACTGAGGCTCAATGTGGCGCAAGTCTGCACTTCTGGATGATGTCATGTTCCCTGAGGCCCAGAAGGGTTTTTCTGGTCCTGAATATCCTCTCCTGCCTTCTGTGTTGCCTTTGGGGTCCCTGCTGTTGTGGTGGAAGCTGCTTCTGTTGGTCCTGTGCCCTGCGTCTTCGTGCATGCCGGATGAATAGCACCTCCATGTCTTCCTTTTTGAGCTTTGATGTTGCTTCTGTGTGTTTTCCTCAAGTAGTGGTATGTTTGCCCCATTTTAAAGCCTGCCCTGACCCAGGCGTTATTTTTTGACGCACATTGGGCTGTGCGCCATTTTCCGACTCCGCCTCCCAGCCGTGCAGCATTTTTGCACTGTAGGATAAATATGGCGCACGGGTGTTTAAGTCATTTTTTTGACGGGAACGCCTACCTTGCATGTCATTAACGCAAGGCGGTTTCACGCATCCAGAAAATGTCGCACACAGTGGAATTTTGGCGTTCGCGGGTGTCAAAGTATAAATATGGCATAAGGTTTGCACTGAATTTGTGTCAAAATTTTTGACGCAAATTCGTCACAGACAGAGTATAAATATGGGCCATGGTCTTTAGACCCAAGAGATACTGAAACACACAAAAGAATTCTGAGGTTTAAATTCCTAATCCCTCCTACATCCTTGGTATTTAAGAAAGAAATACACTTTCCACTTACTGACGTCACATCCCTAGGAAAATGCTTAGACCAAAAAGTCAGCATCTTGTATCATTGCTGTTCCCATGGTATCCTACTGACAGCAATTCCTCATTTCACTCTTCTTATTTCTGCATGACCCTACCTTGAGCATCCTGCCCCCAGTGGTACCCATTGTACATTCTCCTTCAGTTCTAACAGATATCATTCTACTAGGAATTTCTGAAGTTCGCAGCACAATAGCACCATCCACATTTCTACCATAATGTTTATTCCCCTTGGCAGATAAGAGATGTCTGTAAATAGGATTGTCATCTCTGTTCTACCTTTTCACACTCCTCTCTGTGAGTCTCTCCTAGTTTTTGACATTTGTTTTTCTGCGTCGCGTGGCTGCTTTACCAGTAAGACCTACCAGGTCAATCAATCAATCAATCAGGAATTTGTAAAGCACACTACTCACCTGTGAGGGTCTCAAGGCACTGAGGAGGGGGGGAATTAAGAAGGGGGGTGGGGTGCTGCTACTGCTCAAACTTCCAGGTCTTGAGAAGTTTCCTGAAGGTAAGGAGGACTTTGGTCTGGCGCAGGTGGGTGGGAAGAGTGTTCCACGTTTTGGCGGCGAGGTGCAAGAATGATCTACGGACGTGTGGGACGGTTGCAAGGACGAGGTCAGGGGAGCGGAGATGTCGGGTCGGGGTGTAGAAAGAGAGCCGTCTGTTGAGGTATTCTGGTCCGGTGTTGTGCAGTGCTTTGTGAGTGTGGAGTTTGAAGGTGATTCTCTTGTTGACTGGGAGCCAGTGCAGGTTTCTCAGGTGGTCTCTGATGTGGCAGTGGCAGGGGATGTCCAGGATGAGGTGTGTAGAGGCGTTCTCGATGCGTTGCAGCATCTTCTGGAGTTTGGCTGTGGTACCTGCGTAGAGGACATTGCCGAAGTCCAGTTTGCTGCTTACGAGGGCTTGGGTGACTGTTCTTCTGGTTTCAGTGGGTATCCATTTGTAGATCTTTCAGAACATGTGGAGAGTGTTGAAGCAGGAGGAGGAGATGCATTGACCTGCTTTGTCATGGATAATGAGGAGTCCAAGAGGAATCCTAGGTTCCGTGCGTGGTCGGTGGGAGTCAGAACGGCTCAGAGAGTGGCAGGCCACCAGGAGTCATCCCATGCAGAAGGGGTGGAGCCGAAGATGAGGACTTCCGTCTTGACGGAATTGAGTTTGAGGCAGCTGCTCTTCATCCATTTGGCAATGGCCTTCATTCCTTCGTGGAGGTTGGTCTTTGCGGAGTCCTTGGTGAGGGAGAGGATCAGCTGGGTGTCGTCAGCGTATGAGATGATGTTGAGGTTGTGTGTGGGATCGGGCGATGTTAGCGAGCAGGGCCATGAAGACGTTGAAGAGGGTTGGGCTGAGGGACCAACCCTGGGGTACGCCGCAGATGATTTTGGTGGCCTCCAAGTGGAAAGGGCGGAGGCAGACTCTCTGGGTTCTGCCGGTGAGATAGGAGTTGACCCAGTCCAGGTCTCTGTCGCAGATTCCTGCATTGCTGAGGCGTGAGCATAGGGTGTGGTGGCAGACACTGCTGTACGCAGCCGAGAGGTCCAGGAGGATGAGGGCCGCAGTCTCGCCATTGTCCAGTATGGTTCTGATGTCATCGGTGGTGACAATGAGGGCGGTATCGGTACTGTGGTTGCTGCGGAATCCAGATTGGGAAGGGTCAAGGGTGCAGTTCTCCTTGAGGAAGCGGGTTAGTTGTCTGTTAACAGCCTTCTCGATTACTTTTGACGGGAAAGGGAGCAGGGAGATACGCCGGAAGTTCTTGAGGTCCTTAGGGTCCACCTTGGGTTTTTTGAGGAGGGCGTTGATCTCGGTGTGTTTCCAGCTCCCTGGGAATGTGTTCATGTTTCCAATGGTGCTGTTGTCATTGACGGGGGTCCAGGAGAGTAGGAGGTTGGTCGGAGGTGAATCTGTGGTGTTGGTGGTTGCCGGGGGGGTCTGGGTGCTGAACCTATTGTGGATGTCTGCAATCTTGCGGTGGAAGTAGGAGGCTAGGGAGTCGCAGAGGTCTTGGGATGGCTGGATGTCGTTAGCGTTGGAGCTGGGATTTGAGAGTTCCTTCACAACACTAAAGAGCTCCTTGTGGTTGTGTGCATTGATGTTGATTCGGTCTTTGAAGGCGGTTCTCTTTTCGGCTCGGATGAGTTGGTGGTGTCTGCGGATGGCGTTTTTGAAGGCTTTGTGGTTGTACAGAGTCTGATCTTGGCACCACTTTCTTTCGTGTCTTCAGCATGTTTGCTTTGATTTGGGGAGGTCGGCGGTAAACCAGAAGGCCTTTCTGTTGGTGCGTGTGTTGGAGGGATTCTTGATTGGGGCGAGAGTATTGGCAGAGGTGTCAACCCATTGCCTGAAGTTGCAGGCAGCTGCACCAGTGTTGGTGGTGTCAATGGGTGGGTTCCGGGAGAGGGTCGTGATAAGTTGGTCTTCGTGACCTTGTTCCAACTGCGGTGGGGGATCCGTTGTGGGTGGTGGTGTGTTGTGGGTTTCTTGAAGGAGAAGTGGATGCAGCAGTGATCTGTCCAGTGGAAATAGGGCTAAGTGTGTGTCCTGCGGAATGGGTCGGTGTCTTGACGAGCTGTTTGAGGCAGCAGTTGGAGAGGTTGTCTAGCAGGGTGGCGGTGTTGATGTTCTCAAGGTGGAAGTTTAAGTTCCCGAGGAGTATGTAGCCGGTGGATGCGTGAGCGTGCGTGCTGATGAAGTCTGTGATGGAGTCGCTGATCTGCTGTCGGGGGCCAGTTGGGCCTGTAGAATAGGGTCCCTTGGAGGGTGGTGGTTGGGTCAGTGTGGATCTGGAAGTGCAGGTGTTCGGCGGTGCTGAGGGTGTCTTCGGTGCTGGTCGTGATCCTGAGGGTGTTCTTGTGCATGATGGCGATGCCTCCTCCTGGTTTGTTGGAGCGGTCCCTGCGGGTGATCTTGTAGCCATCCGGGGTGGCTATGGCAATGTCAGGCACTGAGGAGGGGTTCATCCATGTCTCAGTCAGGAAGATGACGTCTGGGGAGGCTGAGTTGAGTAGATTCCATAGCTCTACTGCGTGCTTGTGGATGGAGCGGGTGATGAGGAGGATACATCTGAGATGGTTGCGTCCTGCCATGGTGGGTGGGTCGTTGGCATGGAGGCCGGTGAAGGTACAGTTCCAGCAAGAGAAGGGTCCGCTGGTGGTCTGCGGGGAGGCTTGAAGGCAGGCAGGAGAGCGGCCGGTGTTGAGGGCACGAGGGTGGTGTCGTTGTAGTGAAGACGTGCGTGGCGGCGGTGGGGGGGACTGGAGCCAAAGATTCTGGCACTGGGTGCGGTCCAGGCATGGACGGGTGCGGACGGGCTTGCCTTTGGGGCGCCTTCGGCTGCCAGCGGCACAGCCGCACAACAGCCACCATTAAACAGGGAGGTAGGAGGGAGGAGAGGACAGCTGGGTGGTGGAAACGGCTTGAAAAGGGGGTGGGGCCACAAAAAGGGGGAGGGGCCATGGGGGCATCAGCGGCAGGGGCGAGAGGGAGGGGGAGAGCAAAAGTGAGAGAGGGAGAGCGGAGTGAGAGAAAAACGAAGAGAGTAACGCAAAGCAAAAGGAGCACAAAGGGCCAGAAGTGAAGAAGAGCAGAGAGCAAGCAGAGAAAGGAGGAGAAAAGGAGGAGAGAGGCAGAAGGTACCCTAGTAGGAAAGCAGAGCTCTCCCACTAGACACTAGGGATGAGGCGCGGGCAGAAGCCTGCGGGTGGAGGAGGGCCTCAAACTCCTTACAGGGGTCAAGAGTTCAGAGGAGCCAGGGAAAGGGCTCTACTTGCAAGGTGGAGCCACGGGAGGCAGAACAGTGCACTGACCAGGTCAGGTCAGGCTGCCCTTAATCCAACAAAACAGTTATCATAGTTACCAACTTAGTTTTCCAACTATCAAAATTCCATTTCAAAGGCTCAATTACAAGTAGACTCATCCAAGGATGGATTAAAACTTGTAATGAATCACTGTTAACTTTGTGACAGTCAATAAAGTGTGGCATTTCTTTATTGCCCTGGGAACTTACAATACTATTACTGTACGGTCTTTGTTGGCTTTTTCCCTACCCACGTCTTGTAACCATTTTTCTGTAAGTGATATCAGGTTTCCTTGTGATTACGTGTTTCCCCCTATAGACTGTTAGAATGGTCTCTACGAATGCAAAGGGGTGGGGTTCTCCTTCCTTTCTGTTCATGAATTGTTTGAGTGACTCCATTACTTTATTACAGGTTATGATTTCACATGCAAGGTCTACTAAGTCGGTCACCTGTCCTCCATTGTAGAGGTCCGCAAGAGTTTCTACACCCGCCTCTTTCCTGCCAGGATTTGAGTTTGCATGCCCATTCAGTGTCCCTAAGCCCTGAAAGCCCATTGTTCATGTGGATGCCTCATACAGGATTTTAACTTTTGCTCTCTTGACACATTGTTGGTCCAGCTGTATGGAGCCAACTTCATTAGTCCCATATGGTGACCCGATTTTATTTTGATATCTATGAGCTTTCTCACCATCCCTCTTTTCTGGAGTCCAGCCATGGTCATTTCTGAGTCTTGCAACTGCTGCATAACATGCCCTTTAGCAATCCACAGTAGTTGAGCTGCCAAGTAGTGCAGAATTTGAGATGCTCAATCCCCCTTCCATTTTCAGAAGCATGAGTTTTGATAGTGCTACCCTGCATATTCCTTCCCACCGTGTAAACTCAATAGGCAGTCTTTTCAGCTTCCTAAACAGTAACAATGCCAGGAGTCCCAGCAGATTCAGAAAGAAATAAAGAATCTTGGGATGTACTGCCATTTTGGCTGCGGCTATCCTATCCATCATTGTTTCTGGGAGGGAAGTCCAAAAAAACATCAGTCTTCGTACTGACAAAATATCCCTTAAGTTGCCTTCCCAGAGCATGAGTCATGTTTCAGTAAACTTGTAGGTCCAACTATTTAATGTTTGTGAGAAATTGGGTTGTTGGTTGAGGGGAGCGTAAGCCCTTTTCAAACAACAGATGCACGCCTTGTGACAGGCTTAAGCCTCTGGTAGCTTGGCACAGAAGCAGTCAGGATTAACTTAGAGGCAATACGTAAAGTATTTAAGCAGCACTTAAACATTAATAACGTGAAAATACAACTCAAGAAAAATCATGCACTAATTCAGAAAAATAGAGCTAAATAGACCAAAATTGAATAAGATATTTGACAATAAAAATCTAATCAGTAGAGCAGGAAATAGGCAATTTCAAAGATATAAGGAAGTATAGCACCTAAAAGCACAAAACACCACTTGCGGTTATCTGGTCATGCGAGACCGGGTGAAAGTCACAAGTTCAAGCCGACTGTGATAGAGTGTGGAATGGAGACAGGGACCAGGCTAGTCCAGCTGAAAAAGTTACCTTCTACAGTCAAGCGCAAAGAGTTCCATTCATGGTAGAGGAGGCTGCAAGGAGCAGGAGGAGCACCATGGATGATTGTCGTGTAGCACAAACAGCTGGCCAAGCGTTAGCACTGGTCATCGCTGTAGTGTGAAGTTCCTGTCTGGCGTTGCAGATGGTTGTTGCTGGTGGTTACCATGGACTGTCAATGCTGTAGCGAGAAGTGCCCGTCTCACCTTGCTGGTTGTCACTGGGGGTCACTGTAGCATGAAGAGTCAGGTTCACCTGAGCTTAGCATTGGCATTTGCTGTGGGTAGCAAGGTCTTGGTGCAAACTGACCCATTTACGAATGCAAAGAGCCCAAAACTCCAGGGCTTCTCCTTTTTTTCAAGGGGGAGCTCAACTGATGCCACACCAAAATCCAGAAGGCACCTTTTGGGGATCAGCAATTCACTTCAGCAGAGCCTAGCAGGGCTCAGGCATGTCCTGTTGTAGGTACTGGCAGGGCCATTTGCAGTAGGTCAGCTGAGCAGTTGCAAAGGGGCTCTGGAACTTGTGTCCATGTAGCTCAGAACAGGAGGTCAGTCAGCTGAACCTTGGAGTTACTCCAGCCTGGGATAGACGGTGCAGGTCCAGGCTCTTTTCTTAGACAGCAGGCCAGGACTCAAGCAGCGGGATAGTCCTCTGGAAGAAGGGCAGTCTTTCTTCTGTAGTATCCACATGTCCAGGAGTGGACTGAAGAGTGGGTATGAGGGTCATATTTTACTACAACATGCACTTTGAAGTGGGAGAAGCTTCTGGGGGTTTCCCCCTACAGAGGTGTCTGTAAATCCCTGACTCCCTGTCCTTGTCCTAGTCTGTCTGTGGCACAATAGACTAGTGTGAAGTTGTTTGTGTGCAAGCTGGGCCAGTGTCTTTCAAGAGTGAGTGTAGTAGGTGAAAGCTCTGCACCCTCATCCTGCTAGAGATGGAAATCCTTCCAGCACTTAGTTTCCCTTTATAATACTGTCTGGGGCACAATAGGCTAGAGTGAAGTCCTTTGTGTGTGATCTGGGCCAGTGTCTTTGAAGTGCACATGTAGTAGGTGACTGTTTGCCTCATCAAATCAGGATGCTACCACCACCCACACCCTTTAAATGTGATACTTCCTGGGAGGAATACACAATGGCAACTGCCAACTACACCTAGTTATGATACCCAGGAATGGGTTGCAGCAGCCAATTGGCTGACGCAAGAAAATTGTGACATTTTAAACAGGCATTTTCAGAATTGTGACTTAAAATATGACTCTTACCTTCAAATAAGGTTTTACATTGCATTACCTCAGAAATCAAACATGCCATTCTGACCTGCCCCGACATAACAGTTATAACTTAGTAAGTTTAATAAGGTAACCCAGTGTTATCCCTTTGGGAGAGGTAGGCCTTGCAATAGTGAAACATGAATTTGAGAGTTTTCTACTACCAGGACATGTAAAACCTAAAAGTACATGCCCAGCTTGCTCTGCGGGCTGTTTAGGGTCTACCCTAGAGGTGACCTTTATGTATTGTAAAGGAACTTTTAGGTCTGACAAAAGGTTTATTTATTGTGGCTGGTCCAAATGGCAGTTTAAATCTGCACACGGATCCTGCCATGGCAGGCCTGAATCGGTATGAAAGGGATACTTAACTGGGTGTCACAATAAGGACTGCAGGCCCACTATAGCATTTAATTTACCAGCCCTGGATACCTGTAGTAACACTTTTACTATGGACTTATAAATAAATGAAAAATGCCAATTGAGTGTCAGCTAATTTCACCATGTTTAAATGAGATCGCACAAGCAGGTTAGCATTGGTTAGCAGTGGTAAAGCATGCAGAGTCCTAAGGCAAACAAAATGAATTCAGCAAAACAGAAAGTGTAAAGGCAGAAGGTTTGTGAGAAGACTACCCTAAGGCAGAAAGGTCTTACATAGATCATCTGCTCCCATCTGATGTGTACCAGGAGCATCAATATTCTCTCGTCTGTATACCCTAATCATCTTTGGGATGTGCATGTTTTGGCCCATTTGACCTTCTGGCCCGAGACTCTCTCATGGTGCTCCAATTCATTCATCAGGGTCTCTCCTTCATTGTTAAATGCCTGAGGTATACCATCATATTATCAGCATGTAGGGAGTTGCTGTTATGCATCACCCATAAGCTGTACCTCCTGACATATCGCCTATCATTTGAGTGGCATTGGCATATGTTTGGACGTGCAAGGGCTAGTGCTCCTATATCTATGCGAACAGGCACATGGAAAGGTTGAAGAAGAGAGGGGAAAATGTGAAGCTCTGGGGTCTTCAAATTATACTCTGGAAGATGAAAATGCTGTTGCATGCCAGGCACAAAAATTAAACCTCAACTCAGTAAACAGGCTCTGTAGGACACCTCAATTTTTTCTCATTTTGTTGGACCCTATATTTTTGTTGCTTTAGATCTCTATGCACTTCACCCCTGCTAACCTATAGTAAAGGGCCTGTGCTCCCCGTTTAACCATAGTTAAAAGGGCTTATTCCTGACTAGTACATTTAACTTGCTTGTAGGTCCATAGTATATGGTGTAAAACGTTTACCCAGAAGTTAAATGCCACATGTGGACTGCAGCACCGTTGTGCCATTCGCTACAGCAACAGCTCAAAAATGTCTACAGGCAGCTTGACTGCTACAGTGTAAAACCTGCAGTGCGACCTGTTAAAATATTCATTTCTGACTTCCCTTTTAAACATTAGTAATTCACCCCATGTACGTCTTGTAGGATGTAAGGTAGGGTGGATGGTATTTAAAAGTGAGACATATAGAAATATAATGTTAGCATGTGACAAGGCCCAAAAATATATTTTTATAGTGGCAGGCTTAGCTGTCCTATGTGGAAAGCCATAGTACAGATTAAAATACTAATCCCTGGAATGGGACCAGCTACAAAAAATATTTTTTTAAATATTTACTAAAAAATCTAATGCAATGCTAAATTTGAAATTTATATAAATATTAGGGAGAGGTAACTTTTAAAAAAGTACCCTTTTCCTGCCTGAAGCTCCTGGAGGTTCATTTGCATCACCTCCATAACTTCTTCAAGCCTGTGCTCAGCCTTCAATAGGTGTAAAAGGTGTGAAATGCGTCCCAGGGCCAAACAACAGGCTGGCTTTAATGAGCAGAGATGACTTCTCTGAAAACAACAGAAAACATAGGGGAGACGTATGGGCCTCCTTTTGATAGCACAGTGTCAAATCCTTCTTGACAGATCTGCTGAGCTGCATGTAACACTTGGGATGCTCTTGAACGGGAGAAAAAAGGATGGCAAGACAATTCATGTGGATCCCCTGTTTAGTTTCTGAAGAAGTCTACTTTTATCCTACCAGATGTCTGTCTCTGGAGTTATTGTGGGTAGGGTGTTGTGAGTGGAGACACGGGAATTTAGCGTTACCTGTGGCAGCACAGATTACCATAGTACACTCTGCCTTCCCACCTGCAGTCTCAAAGTGCAAGTTTGGTATGTCAGAGACTTTCTCCATCTTCAAACTGCTCTGACATATGGAAGTTTGGGCCTGTTGTAGTAAGGCAAACAGGAACTACTGCAAGAAAAGGGAGGTCAGGGTCTGGGATTCTTTCCTTCTTTGGTCAGAGAGGAACTAGGAGTGTGTAGTGTGGCCTGACCCACCGGCTTATGACTGACTGCTACAAACCTGGACCCTCACACAGGCTTCATCAGAATACCCCTTGGCCTGCAGATGAACAAAAGAGGACTGGACCTGCTGTATGTGGCCTGAGAGGACCCTGGAAGGACTGGACTTGTCCCCCACTTGTGACCAGGACAAAGAAATGGACTGCAAGGGTCAGTTGGCTGACCGTCTGAGGCACAAACTGCAAGAGGCCATTTACCTAAGGTGCCCAGCTGACTAGTGGCAACTTAACTTACTGTACTTTGCTGTTGGCCTCTGATACCCTGAGAGTCTCTAAGTGCTCTTCCCCAAGGCCCTGGGGGCCTTAGAAGTATAGTCCTGTGGTTGGTTGGAACTTAAAAGACAAAGGGCCTGGTTTAGACTTTGGCAGATGAGATTTACTTTGTCAGGGCAATGGAGTGAAGTACTTTGTTGCCCTGACTGAGTACCTGCCTGCTAAATTTATAAATATCCACTGGCCTAGTGGACATCTCTTACATTGGCAGGAACCACCGTTACAGTGGTTCCTGTCAATCCCTTGAAAGTATGATAGGTGGCTCTGTCAACATGACGGAGAAGTGCGGCAAACTTTAAATATTCTTGTTATTTTCAAAAACATGTCCCAAACTGGGATTTTGATTTTCAAAATAAAAAAACAATGATCCACTCGCCATGGTAGCTTTCTCCTATGGAGTTTTCTCCATTTTGCAGTTTTCACTGCTCTTTACATCAATGTTTCACCTGGTGGTGATGAGCAGGAAAAATGTGCCATTTGTGCACCCACCCTTGTAGGGTAGGTGGACAAATGGCTAAACCTCCAATGGCCCTTACTCTGCCTGGCCACCGGATGTGTGTTGGTGGCTAAGACAAAGTCGCAGTAGAGGTCTGCCTTGATTTAAATGAGATGAGTGGATCTTCAATTTGGCAGAGAGGGAACTCTGTTGCTTTTGTGATGGAGTACTCTCCCTGTCAAACTCTACATCCTAAATCAGGCCCTAAGTCACACAGTAAAATATTTGACCAGGACGAATGTGGTGGTGTATCTGACACAATTTCCATGGCAGTCGACCTTAAACTGTGCCTAGGTCTCAGTCTACTGTGATCATTGGAACTTTGGGCCTCATTACGAGTCTGGCAGTCAACAGACCGCCAGACTTGTGGTGGTGGTTATGACCGCCGCTGGTTTGGCAGTCCGATCGCCAAATTAACAGTTTGGCGGTCGGACTACCAAACGACCGCCATCTCCGCCGGGAACAATATTCCAGATGGGCTGACGGCGGTGCAGGTTGGAATCACTGAACTCAGCGCCGCCCTGCTGATTACTACCTGATTCTCCGCCATTCTTTTCATGGCAGTTTCACCGCCATGAAAAGGCTAGCGGGGAACATGTGCAGGGGGCCGCAGAGGGGCCCTGCACTCCCATGGCATGGGCAGTACAAGAGTCCTCCTGCCCAGCACCCTTGTAATGTGCTGGTGTCCCCTGATGGCAGCAGCATTGTCGCTGGCTCAATTACGAGCCTGCGACAATGCTGCCGCCACTTTCCCGCTGGGCTGACGGGTGGAAACCCAGAGGGAAAGTCGTAATGGGGCTGGCTGGGGGGTTGCCAGTAAGACGACAACCTCCCGTCGGAAGTTCGGCAGGCGGGTCTTCTCGTCCGCCAAACTCGTAATCAGCCCCTTTGTGGTATTTGGTGCTACTTTCACTTAGAACTTTAAAAAATCATATTTCCAGTTCCCGTTATTGTAATTTTGTCATTTTTATGCCAAGTTGCTATTTTTTGAATTCTGCTGGGGACTTTTATTAGTTTGCATTTCTACTTTATTCCTGTTTTGGTATTACATAAAACTTCACACATTGCCCTAAGTTAAGTCTGTTAAGATCTGTGGCATGGGTTGAGCTCAGGTTAATTCAGTGAGTTTGAGGGTTCACACTGAGAGTTTTTGATTATTCACTGAATTGGACAGTGGCCCACCCCAAATAAAAATCCAATTTCTTTCAGGTCTAACAAAAAGACAGGCAATGATCATCTGACTACGGGATAACTAAAGACATGCATTTTACAGGTGCAGTGATACAGCTGAATAATTGAATGGGAATCAGAGGGTTGTATAATTCCAGGTGAGGTTACATTTCGGCTTGAAACACAAAAGTAAGAGAAGCCGAAATGAGTTGCGATCTGCATGGAAATGTATTTTAGGCCGCCTGTGTCAAAGCCGACAGACAGACAGAGAGAGAGCTTGTTCTGTTTGTATTTATGAGCCTGGTCCACGTCCACAAGATGTATAAATACTGTCTTTTTTGGCGCCAGGTTATTTAAATTCTAGCTCTTTTTTATTCCTCTTCTGTTGAGGCTTGGATTGAATTCCAGACACAATCAACAAACTTAGCTCAATCTGTTTAGCATTTGATTTAAATTAGACAGCTTGTTCTGTTTGTGTTTATGAGCCTGGTTAATTGTTCATAACTTAGCAAAACGTTGACCTTTGTACTCTGAGGCAGTGGTAACCCCTTGTTGGTATTCTTTGTGTTGGATATTATGCTGTGTTATTATGCCACTAGGTAGATATAGTTAGGACCTAGTTTCTATAGAAAGACCTTTTTTTGTTTTGCCTATAACTTTGACGCTGCTTGATGAATCTTCACAAAATTTTCCAAACTTATACTTTGCTAAGTCCAGCTTCTGTCTTGAAAGTTTCAGGGTGATCTGCCAAAAGGGGACTGAGAAAAAGGGGGAAATTCCAAAGTGCATTTTCTCCATTCATTTTCCACAGGACCTTTAGACACACCTACAGCGCGAACCACTGAACGGAATTTCACCAAATGAGGCACAAAGCTAGATTCTGTTGCTCAGATCATGCTTTTTGTGATTTGGAACTAATCTGTTTGGTAGTTTCAGATAAATTTAGGGCCAAAAATAGAGATATATAGGAACTGTCCCCGTGCTGATATCCGATTGGCTGGCAACACTTTAACAAGGAAGTGTTGACAGCCATCTTGGGACTCGGCTTCAGCTGAGTCCCAGAAAAAAAAGCAAAACAAAAAGAAATCAGGGCAGAGTCACCCTGACCCCTTAGCCCTGGTGCTGGGGTCCCTGAGGGAAGCATTTTTAAAATTATTTTACAATCGGATCAGTTGATCCGCCGTACGTTTTAAAAAAAATGAAGTGCAGTCTTCTTCGCTTTGCTATCATAATGCCACTGGGTGGGCCAAGTCTGGGGGGCATTTGCTCAAAAATGCAGGGGGGGGGGCTCCTGAATCCCTCCTGCTGCCCTGCGGGCCACCACCCCTCAGGCGATAAATGTGAATAATGCGGGGGGACTGTGGCCCCCATGCACCCCGGGGACCATCCCTTCCCAGGGCAAATATTTAAAAAATGAAAGGGGGTCTTCTTTATGACCTCTGTGCCCCCCGGGACCACCACCCCCGGGGCTATTCTTGTTGGAGGGAGGCCACGCAGCCCACCCCCGCTGCCCGGGGGACCTCCACACCCTGGGGCAACACTGTATTCTTAGTGGGGTGTCTGTGCGGCCCCACTGCTGGCCCCGGGGCCACCACCCCTAGCAGGTCCCGTTGTGAAACAGCAGAGCTTTCATCTCTGTCCCATGCACGCGTGCAAGGGACAGAGATGAAATGCTTCAGCAAGCACTGAGCTGCTGTCAAAACAGCTCCGTGCTTGCTGAAGCTATGGCACGGGAGAGGAAGCCTTAAGGCTTCCCCTGCAGTGCGAGGTAGTCCGTAAAGGCTTTTCATAAAAATTATAATAAATAAATAAATAGGGACAGCGGGGAGCCCTTCAGGGCTCCCTCGCAGTCCCAGAAAGCCCACAAAGGGCTGACAAAAAAAACAAACCTGTAGCTTGAGACCTTCACACTGAACTTTGGTGTATCAAGTCCAACTGGACTCATTACCATTTTTTTTTTTTTAATAAAAAAAAATATATATATAAATAAATACATTTTTTATTTTAAATTGCACACATATATCTCATTCTAAGTATATCAGACATCAAAGCCTGAAAAACTCTCTCTCGCTCTCTCTCACTCACTTTCTTTCTCTCTGCTTCTCTTTCAATCAATTCTTCCACTCACAAACCCACTCAGCCACTTATGCACCCACTCACAGCCCCACTCAGACACTCACACCCCCACTCACAGACCGACTTAGACACTCATGCACACACTCACAGACCCGCACACACATTGATGCACTCACTGAAACACTGATGTACGCACTTTCACACTCAAAGAGACAATCTGACAAGCACTCTCACCCCCGATACACCCTCTCACACCTATTGTCACACCCAGAGAGGCTGTGGACAACTCCTGCCTTGCACGGCCAAAGGGCAATGCTCAGTATTGGGTTGGGTGGTTAGGGAGGTAGGCCGCAGGATCTGGCTGCAGGCCTGTTCTTGTGGGCAACCTCCGGTGCACATGAGTGAAGGCTGTACACGGTGTAAGGTTGGGTGCTTATAGACGGTTGGCCACAGACCCTGTGGCCGACTGATGGTGTGCACGGCCTTTGGCGGTGGTCGGATTAGCATATAGTAATGAAAAATTACTATACGTTAAAAAAAATAGAAATTCACTGTAAAAAACAAAGATTACAGAGATTTTATAGTTAGTAAATAGATTTTTTTTTAAAACACAGAAATTCACGAAAACAACAAAGGTTACAGGGACATTATAGATAGGCTCACATTTTAAACGTACATAACCTTAGAAATTTGCCAGTGATAGTTAAAGGTATCTCAACTAACTATAACTCATGCTCTAAGGTAACTATAACTAGCGCCCTTGCCATGCACTGGTCATTACCCACAAATTATGGCACTTATGGCATCTTTGATTATATCAATGCAATATTTGCAGTAAAAAGTTTGATGAAAAAAATGAAAAAATTTTGCATGATGGGGGTGTGAGCTATAGTTACCTTAGGGCACAAGTTATAGTTAGTTGAGATAACTCTAACTATAACTGGCAAAATTCTAAAGTTTTGTATGTTTAAAATGTGAGCCTCACTATAATGTCCCTGTGAGCTTTGTTTTTTTCAGTAAATAAATATATATATATATATATATACATATATATATATATATTGAAATAAGTAAAAACAATTTATCAATTTACATAATTACCGTTTAATGTAAAATGATTTATCAATAAATAAATAATAATTATTCAATTATTAATTAATTAACTTCCCACCTTGTACACCATACAAACATAGCAGCCTGCACCTAAAATATAGCTAAAACAATAAAACTATTCCATACCTTACAAATACATTAAGTAATAAATAAATAATGAATTGTTAATTGATTATTACTTAGTTAACTTCCAGACCTAGCCCCCGCAAACCTAGCATTTTGCAACTAAAACAAAATGAAAATAAATAAGTATTTCACAATTTACATATTTAAAATTCAACTAAATAATTTATTTACAAATAATAATTAATAGTTAATTAATTACTACTTTATTCAGTTCCCCCAAAGCCCCTACAGGCCTAGCATCTCTCAACTAAAATATGAGTCAAATAAATCAATATTCCATATTTTACATAATTAAAAATCAATGAAATAGTTTTTTAGCAATGAATAATGAATTGTTAATTATAACTTCATTAACTCTCCTTTACCACCTACAAACCTAGGAGTCCACAACTAAATTATAAGTAAAATAAAAAGCATTTCATAAATGGCACTTTTAAAATGCATTTAATTAACAATTAATAGCTAATTATTAATTAATTATTACTTAATTAACTTCCCTCCCTATTACCCTGCTGTCTGCAAATAACAAAACTTAGGGCCTCATTACGAGTTTGGCAGTCGCACAGTGCGCATTTCGGTGGTGCTGGGCAGTGTGGCCCCCTGCACTGCCCATGCCATGGTCATAGGCAGTGCAGGCCCTCCACTTGGCTCCGGCACTGGCTTTTTACCAGCCTTTCCATGGCGGGGTCCCTGCCTTGGAAAGGTTGGTGAAAATCTGAGTTGTAATCAGCCTGGCAGGCCTGAGTTCAGCACCGCTGTGGCTAAGTACAACTCAGACCGCCGTCAACCTGTCGGGAACCATTTTCCTGGTGGGGACAGCGGTACGCCGGCTGGTCCACCCGCCAGAGTTATAATGTGGCGGTCGGACCGCCTGGACTGCGACACTCCAACCGTCACAACAAATGTGGCAGTCCAAGGACCGTCACAACAAGTGTGGCGGTCTGAGGACCGCCACACTCGTGATGAGGCACTAAATCAGTATTACAAGAATTAACTTATAAGTGTCAATCATATTGGTTAATAAAATGTATTTAATTCTTAATTAATTATTGCCTGATTAGCTTCCCACCCTATCCCCCTACAAACCCCAACAACATGCCACAACACTTGAAATCACTATTAAAAGTTACAACAAATTCTAAATCACTTAAAAAATTCATAAGCCTTTTTTTTATAACCAGTAACATTTATAAAACAATAGTAACACATAAAATCAATATATCAACTAAAACACATTAAAGTAATTAGAAACGATAACTTTTAACCACTGTAGTGAAAATGACATTCAAAACATCAATATTATTGTAAAACAATATTACTTAACTTAAAAAACATTCTTGTCAACGATATTTGTGTATCACAATATTTGTGTGCCATGATATTTCATTTCCAATATTTCTGTCTCCTGAAATGTTTAAATTAATATTTTGTCCAACCACTTTGAAGACTTAAAGTTTCCCTAGCATCAGTGTTTAGAGTTATGGGTTGTGCTTTGCACAGTGGGAGTGGATAGTAGAACTTACAGCCCTTGGCCTGATACATTGTTAATTGTGACTATGTTGAATTATCTTTCCTCCATCTTGGGTGACGTTATATGGTACTACAGGGCTATTGTCCAGCATTGGAGTTTTAGTGTACCCATGTTCCTTACATCTAGAATGATCCTTACCTGAGCTTGGGCTAAGTCTGGTCTTTTGGCCTGTTCTTTTTCTTTGAGCCTAGGGCTGTTATGTCACTTTATTGCTTTGAGGGGCTCCACTTCGTTTGTTTTTGTCCCTACCAGACTGGTTTTACACTGAGAAGAGAATCACAACTGTTCCACATTTCACTTTGATGATGTTCCCATCATTGACGGTCTTAGCTCCACGTCCATAAAGACGCCATGTCCTGTAGTTCCTTCTTGTGTGTATTGTAACTCTCCTCAGCTCTTCTCAACTAATGCTCAATGTCGAATCCAGTCAATTGAAGGAGATAAGGCTTTTGTCTCATGTGTACCTTTGAGAAGAGTGCCAATTGTGGTTAATGCAATACATCTCCATGTTCACATTGCTGTCCACGTCAGCTCTCCTGTGAGAGATTGACCCTGTGTTCTTTCTCTTCTCAAACCATCTGAAGATCATCATCAGTTCCAATAGTTGTTGGGGTTCTGAATTTGAATTTGGAGGTTTGTGCAGATATTGCCAATATTGTATTTATGACACTGGAAAACCAAAGTACATATACGGGACACTGCCTCTCATCTGGTGTAGATGTGCTTGCGTTGAATAATATGGTAGGACAGGTTGTGTTGGACTGATGCATAGCGGGGTGGCATATACAGTGTGGCCAGATGCAGTGGGCTGAGGGTAGCCAGGTGCTAGAAGCTGTGAGAGTTGTTTGTTTTGTTGAATATAATGTGGTGTTGTGCTGAGATATAATGTAGTGGTGTAGTGGTGTAGGTGTGGTGCTTTTGGAGTGAGACAGTGTAGTGTAGGACTAAAGTGAGAAGATATGATTAGGTGTTGAAGTGTTTTCAGGTGGTGTGATTTCTGATTGATTGAGTGAACCTTTGCTGATGTGTAATCTTTTTTGGTTCAAGATGTTCTGTTAAATCATGTGACATGTGTGAGGCAGGTGTGTCTAGTGTTGAGACATGTTGTGGTATGACATGGTTGGGTGTGATTACACGTGAAAATACTGTTGTTCTGGGAGAAGGTGTGTGCTGTGGAAGCGGTGTTTGTTGTGATGTAGTGGCATAATTCTGATTGTGGTGTCAGGTATCATACATGTGGGTGTGTTTTGTTGAACTGTGGTGCTGTGTTGTATGGTGTGATACTGAGTGAGGTCTTGGTATGCTGCTGTGCAGTGACCTAAGACGTAGATAAGTTGCCATGTGGTAGCTTGTGATCAAGGAGAAATTAGTAGTGTGTTTAATGGCTAGAAATGGACTGGGTGTCCAATCCTGTTATCAGTAGTGCAACAAAGGCCCCAGTAGCCCCCACAGTGTGGGAGCCCTGCGCTCCAGGGGGCTCCCTCAGCACAGTACCCTGTCCTAAGAGCAGGGGGCTCCGTGTACTGTGCAGGGGGCCCTTGAACTTTTGTTACGCCACTGACTGTTATGCTATGTTGTAATATGCAGTTTTGTAAACTCCAGTGTTCCATTGTTGCTTGGCTTTTTAGGGTCTCATTACAAGGATGGCCCGCCAGCCCCATGGAGAGGGCCTGCTGTGGAGCTAGCGGTCTCCCCCCACGGCTGGTTGCAAGGTTTCCACTGGGTTGACCTACGGAAACCTCAGAAATCATGGAGCCAAGGCCAAGGCTGTCACAAAGAGTGTGCTCCCAGCACCGTCAGAATACACAGTCTGCTATAGCAGGCAGTGTGCATTCTGAGGGTGCTGGGCAGTGGGGCCCTTGCACTGCCCAGGACCTGGTCGTGGGCAGTGGAGGGGACCCCTGTGGCTCTTACCACTGGCTTTCCACCTGTCTTTTCATGACAAGACTGGCAGAAACTGGACTTGTGATCAGCACAGCCGTGCTGAACTCAGCAGGTCATGGCTGACCAAGACTCCGACTGCCGCCACCCCACTGGGAACCACATTCCTGGTGGTAGTCCAACTGCCAGGGTCGTCATTTGGCAGTCCAACCGACAGAACTTCAGCGGTCCGACCACCACCGTGAGTCTGGAGGTCTAATGACCGCCAGACACGCGTAATCAGGCCCTTAGTGATTCTGATATACAGGCTTGTGAATTGGGTGATGAGTGTACCCTTTGGGGAGTTACTGTTCGAACAAGACATCTGGCCTTCCTTGGCCAGATGTGGATGTTGGTGAATCAGCCTGGAGATGTGAAATGGGTGAAACGTTTTCTCACAGCTGTGCTCCTCAGAGAGTGTGTTTTCTGACCTGTTGTTGACATTGGTTTAGGTACGCTATGTGCCAAGAGCTGTCTCTGCAAGATGTTTTCCAACAAAGGATTGGAACTTGAGCCCTCCACATACTCAAATTCCCATAATAGCTTTTTCTATCAGTTTAGGTTCCTGGATATTGTACATTGTCACAAAAGGACGTTTGTGATTTGAAGTACTAAGATGTTTTTTGCTAGAGAAAGAGAGGACCTTCAGTGTCTGTATTTTGTTCTACTAAGGACTAGCTTCACTCAAGCTTTCATGCACCAAAATGTCACTTAGGTGTGCAAAAAAGGCACTTACTATCAAACCACATCAGATTCAGAAAATCAGGATTAATGAACACAAATTGTTCCTACGAAGTTGGAAGGACTAGAGAATGGTGGATTTCTGCAGCAATAGGTTTAATTTAACAGGGTGGATCGTATGTGCTCCTAGAGCATCTGCTCCAATCGTGGAATTAAACCAAAGGAGTAAATTTAAAATACTGAAAATATTATTTTCTGTTTGTGAACAAACAGGGAAATCCGAAGGGGAGACTCACTGGCAGATACTGCAATGTTTTGATCATTATAGCTCATATATAATTAAGAAGAGGGATCTACTCAATTCCATCGGGGACTGGAATGCGATGATCTCTAAAACTGATACCTGACTCCTGTGCCTGACAGGAGCACAAAGTTTTTTTTCTATATCTCACAACGTACCCGTATCCATAATGTATATTATTTGGGAATTTCCTTAGACACCAACTGAACCCCATTGTCCGAAACTATTGTCTCTGGATATCCCTCTCTGGCAACCACTTCTTTGAAAAACTCAATTACAACCGCCGCCGTGACATGTGGTACCAATTTCACTTCAGGCCACTTAAAGTGACAGTCCACTAACACCAAAACAAACCGAGCTTCGTCAGGCAAAAACAAAAATGGACCAGAAAAATCAAAATCCAATTTTTGCCAAGGAGATTCAGGCCACTGCACAGGACGCAATGGGGCTGGCACTGTCCTCAACATCTTGTCAGCACTCACACATACTCCACACTCCCTGACAGTCCTCTCCGCCATCTTATCCATACCTGGCCACCAAAAAGAAGTACGTATCAGCCTTTTCATGGATGACATCCCGGGATGCCCCTCATGTGCCATCTTCAAAATGGTAGCTCGCATACCCTCTGGTGGGACACATTTCCCTCCTTTAAACACAAGTTCATTTTCGATTCCTAATTCATCTTTTACCCTAAAGAAAGGCATCATCTCTCCTCGAATGTATTCTTTCCTTGGCCAACCCATCCTCAAAAATCGTTTCACTTCTTGTAAAATTACATCTCCCTGATCTTTATCGGGCCAATCCCTTTCTTCGATAGCTTTAAATTCTTCAGAGATAAACTCCGACACCACAGAAACAATATCAGAGTCACCATAACCGCACTCCCCTGATCATCAGAATCATTCTGAGGGAGACGTGATAAACAATCAGCAACTACATTTCTCTTTCCTGGCACATATTCTACTTGGAAGGAATACTCCTGCAACTTCGAGACTAATTTTGCAATACGGGCCGTCGCATTACACCCTCCACCCGCGGACAGGATACCCAGCAAGGGTTTGTGATCTGTTTGAAAAATAAAACGTGAACCCCAAATGTAATTCCGGAAATGCTTGATTGCCTAGACACAAGCCAATAGTTCATTCTCAATCACTGCGTACCTTCTTTCCCTATTGGTTAAAGTGCGTGAGGCAAAAGTAACATTCCACCTATCTTTGCCATTTTCCTGGGACAGCACACCACCCACACCATACATGCTAGTATCCACCATTACTACACACTGAGCTTGAACATTAAATGGTTTCAGCATAGGTGCACCAGCAATCTCTTTCTTGATAGCCACAAAAGCATTCTCCTGCCTCTCTGACCAAACATACTCCACATTTTTCCTCGTCAGTTCCCTTAAGGGTTCCATTTTAGTAGCAAAGTGTTCAATAAATTTGCTGTAATATTCACACAGTCCTGTAAAAGATAATAGTTTTTCTCGACAGTCAGGGGCAGGTGCATTGATAATGGCTTTGACCAGAGACTGTTTAGGAACAACTCCCTCACCGTGTGTCCCAGATAATCAACAGACTTAGCAAAAAAATGACACTTTTTTAATTTCAACGTCAAACCACTCATGCTGAACACTTCACACACTCTAACTAAGTGCCCCTTGTGTTCCTCTTCATCTTTAGAATAGATTAACACGTCATCCTGGAAACACTTTACAAACTTGTCCATGCCCTTGAATAAATGAAACATGGCTCTCTGGAATACTGATGCCGCAGAGGCCAACCCAAAAGGCATTTGTCTGAATTGGAACAACCCCTGAGGAGTAATAAAAGCTGTAAGATGCCTAGAGTCTTCAGTGAGTTCAAATCTGATGGTATGCTGACCTCAAATCTAGTGTGGAAAAAATGTTTGCTCCGTCAAGCAAACTAACCACTTCATTTATGTTCGGTAACAGATGACAATTGACTACATTATTGGCATTCAACGCTCTCAGATTCACACATAACCTCAATGAATTATCCGATTTCCTTGCCAAGACAATAGGTGAAACCCACTCAGATGACTCAGTCTCCTCAATAATTCCATCTTTAACCATTTCCATCAACATATCTATCAATTCTGCACGCACCCCAATAGGAACTTTTGTTAACTTTTGCACTACAGGTTTGGCATTTTCCTTCAATTTAATCCTGTGACTATAATCTTTCAGCTTGCCCAAAGTATCAGAAAACACATGTGGGAACCTAGAGACAACTAACTTGCCCTTGTTTCCTTGCTCGACCAACGTCACAGGTTCACGAGCCCTGGGATTCAAAATTATTCCCAACTCTGCTTGATCTCTCCACCCTAACACATTTACTCCTCTCTCAGCCACATACATTTTGATTTGTGCAGAACGGTCCTTAAAATAAATCATAGTGTTTACACATCCAATGATATTAATAGCAGTACCCTCGAATCCTTCTGCAACAATGTCAGAGCATGCTAAATTTGACATTGCCCACACCTCACAAAATTTCTGAATGAAATAATCCCACGTGATGATAGTCCAAGGGGATCCAGAATCCACCATAATTTCCAATTCACAACCTTCAATAAGAACTTTACACTTAGGTTGTTTTACAACATTCCCTTCATTGTTCCCAGAGTCATTCATGATAGACAACACCACACCTCTCTCTCTCTCCTCACAGACACACGCAATTTTGTTCTTGCTGTCACTATCAGCTTTCTTAACTTCTTTACAAACTCTCGCAAAGTGCCCTACTCTTCTACACTTTTTACATTCTTTTCCAATTGCCGGGCACTGCGGAAAATTTGCTAAATGATTAGAACTGCCACAACGATAACATAAGAGTCTGTTAATTTTAACATTTTTGTCATCTTTTCTGTTCCACGTAGTCTTCTTTGTAATAGTATCGCTGGTAGATCCACCACCAACAACCGCTCCCACCACATCCATGTCCGACAACTTATTCTTCTCAGTCTCTTGCACCGACTTCATCCATTTCTCAGACTGTTCCAACACTTTAGCGGTATTTATTACATCTTGTAACTTCAGATCACCCATGACCCATAACTGCTCTTGGATTCTCCTGCTCCTGACATGAACAATAATCTGGTCTCTAATCATTTCATCAGTAATGGGCCCAAAATTACAATGCATGGAAAGACGACGTAAATCTGTCAAAAACTCATCAAGCGTCTCATCCAACTGTTGACTTCTAGTATAGAACCTGAACCCATTTAATGCTATACTTGTAGTAGGTTTGAACCTATTTAGTGCATTCTGAAATACATCTATTTCATCATCCTGAAGGACCCCTGGTGGAAGTGTCCTGAAAATAAACTGTCCTTCCGAGCCCAAACAGTGTACCAAAATATTTTTCTTCCTTTCCTGAGACATCTCTTCTTCATCAATGGCCTTCAAATAAGTTAAAAATTCTTCCTTCCATCTTGACCACGGTATGGGCGGGTCTCCTTTCAGTTGCAGAAATTTTACTGGTGGCTCAAACTGCATCCTGTCTTTATTGTTATGTCACACTCTATAGATATTTAGTTTATTACCTCTTCTTCTGTGTTAGAAGAAAGAAGAGTCAGAATAAACAATAAAAACTTTGATTAGACAGAACACATCTTCATCAATTTCATTTTTTGAATAACTGGAAATATGAAGAAACACACAGGACCGGAGAGTACAACAAATGTGGTGGTTTGTTCAGTTTCACTTGTGTACTTGTATGTTTTCCTTTTGAAGCGAAAGCACAGCGATAACTATCGGTAATGTTCCAGAGAATCCTCAGTGCGAAGGTGAGGCAAGAGAGGACACTCATGGAGGAAAAAAAACAACACGTCAGCACGCGGACAATGTAAATAAGAGGGCATGAGTGAGAGAGCGATTGAGCGTTTTTCAAATGCGCTCACACAACAGCAGACAGCAATGATAGCGAAGCAGCGGCGTTACTAAGCAACATTCAGCCCGAGCGTGATCCTCTTAACGCAAGGTGAAACAATGAACAATGTAATTGCAGGTTTAAATGGTGAAATTTTTTTACCGACATTCAGGCGCCTTCAAAGTAGAACTTCGCCGGCATATCCAGCGGGAGGAAATCCTTCCGGAAACAAAGTAATCAGTACAACTCAACCGGACGCAGTCTTTTAGAACACAAGGAGTTGTCCTTCAGAATAGGTGTGTCCCACCCTCGTCGCCAAATTTTGTAAGAACTCCGGTCCACGAGAAACAGGATTCATTAATAAAGGAAGGTTTATTCAGCTCTTCGCATCACGTCCAAATTCCTCTTCAACGCCCAACGAATGCCTACTTCCCCCAACATTCTTACATTACATCCCTTGCATTCTAACCCCCAAAGTTCCTTAAAGAAACACATTCCCACAATACAACAGTTACCTGAGTGATTGCTATTGGTGGAGACTTTTCGCAAGCATCCCACCTTGCCTGCATTTTCCTCATTGAGACACCCAGAGTGCAACGTGTATGCCCAGACATGGATCGCTTGCTAGATGTACCTCAGGACTAAAGCTATACCTTGCTGATGAGGCTTAAATTAGTCAAAACTCTTCTGGGGTCACTTGTGTTCCATTTCAGAGGGGACCTGGCCTGGTTTGCTCCAATTGGAGAAGGACCAGTAAATGGCGAGAAGTGAATTTGTGGTGGGGGTGTACTCATTGGCAAACAGATAAAGCTTGTGAGCCACCAACAAAGATCAATCTAAAGAGAGTACGTGTGTTTGTGTAAATATCAATTTATATATTTATAAATATGTTTGTTTAAGATGTTTAAATCTGATTGAATACGAGTGTATAGCTATATCTAGATATATGTATATATTGATATATACACTCATGTATACAAAATCAAATTTACAACATTTTCAATGTTTGAAAGTTAGTTGGATAACATAATATAGTGTTGAAAGGTGCAGTTTGTTGTTTCTGTGTCACCTCCTGGCACATTTAACAACTCAGCTCATGGGACCCAAGCAGGGGCTCCCTCTAGAGATGACAGTGGGACCTATAGTAATTTGCATATGAGTGCTCTCTATCTGAAGTAGCACAGTGAGCAAAAAGCAGTGGACTGGAATACACACCAAGGTTATTGTTGCAGGGTGAGACTTTTGGTGGACAATCCACACATCACCTTTGTATATTCCCCGGTGCAATACTCAACGTGGTACGCCCAAATGTGTGTCCCATGCTCACTGTTCGACAGGACTCAAGCAGACCATGTATAATCAGTCAACTGATTTTCCATTGGTGTTTCAAAGAGGGATCATATTGGAACCATATTTTCAGATACATTTGCCAGACCTGCACTATTATCAGATTCATTGACATTTATTTCCCATGTGACAAAAATTAAGATGTTCATGGCAATGCAATTAGTTCACTTCTGAAAAAAATATACAGTATTGTTTATGAAGTGTTAGGTCCACCTTCCCCCTTTTTCTAAGAGTGAAACAAAATTAAATATATCATAGTCAACCATGTGTTATGTATCTCTGCCCTTTTAAAGGATACAGCTGGAAACAATCTAATTTCAGAAGTTATTGGGCCAGATGGCGGTCACTGCCGTTAACAATGGCGGGTGTTTCCCATTAAGCATAAATGCACCAGTGGCATGTACAGTACAAGTTATAAAAACAGTGTCAAAACAGTTATTTTTATACAGAAAAACCAATACAACTGTAAGTCAAGAAAGAATTTAAGAAATCACATAACATGCTCAGTTTACGCCATCGTACAAGGTTTGTTGGAAAAAAATTATTTGTTTTAACCAAGCCATTAATGTTACGCTGATGCACCAACTGCAAGTATGTATCTACCCTGAGGTAACTGTAACGTGCTCCCCACCATGCACAGTTTTCTCATCAATAATGTAGATTTTCCTAGTTTTATGATGGAAAGTCTTAATTTTATTAAAGACACAGAGGCGAGTATTATGTGTTTCTTTTCTTACTTTAATTGAATAGCAGCAGTCAAGAAACATACTACAAATCCCATGAGGCGAAGGAAAAAGAGCCAATGGGAACAAAAACGTAGTCATAACATGGCAACCAATCAGAAAGCATTAGGGTATTATGACATAACTTGACTGCGAACAGCCCTCTTTTCTTGCGTGATAAGTTAATCAGAACTTAATAAAGAAAAATTGGAAAACAGAATAAGAATAGCCATGATAAAGGACAATAAGTCAGAACAAAAGTTCAAAAATACAGGGAGCCGAGAATGATCCGGGAATACAGGATCAGCAGGCATTCCAGCTCTTGAAGAAGACGGGCAGCTTTGAAGACTGGAATTCCAGGCAATAGATGATGCTTTAAGTGGGAAGTTGAGTGGTGGACGTTGACGCTAAAAAAGTGAGGGAGAAAAACAATGATTAAACAATGTGGTGAGATAATACTCGCCTCCGTGTCATTAATAAAATTAAGACTTTCCGTCATAAAACTAGGAAAATCTACAGTTTATGTCAAGACCAGAGGCTCCTATTATGCGAGTTCAAAGCATATTAATTACATTCAATGAAACATTATCAACAGGTTTGCAATAAAAAAAACTTAAATACATTATCATTAGACCAGTCTTTAGATCTAAGAATATCCTCTAAACGGGAACCTGCCCAGAAAGCTTTGGAAGAGATAGCTCCTCTGGAAGAGTGAGCCCCAAACATGGAGGTATCAATACACGCCAAGGACATAATCCATTTAACCCAACACGCCAGAGTAGTGGCCAAAACAGGATTATAGGGTTTTCTAAAAGAAATAAGAAGTTGGGAATACAGAGGGCATTCTTAATTCTGCAATCATTTGTTCATAGACTATTAAGCATTGTCCAACACATAACTTAGGGTGGTCTGGAAAATAAGGATAGAAAACCGAAGTTAAATTGGTCTTACACTACCCCAGATGGAGTAAACTGGTGATTAGAAATGTCTAAAGCTTTAACATCAGAAAGGCACTTGATAGAAATAAGACATAACAGCATTGTTAACTTAGCAGATAACATTTTCAAGGAAAGCATGATATTCTCAGGCCATGACAAAGGAATTTTAAAACTAAATTAACATCCCATAGTTGTCTATATTTGGGCATTGGAGGATTGGATAACTTTACTCCCTTCAAAAGATGGCAAACAAGAGGATGTTCTCCAACTGGTTTTCCATTCACGCAGGCATGGTTGGATGAGATAGATGATCTATATAAGTTAATGGTACGAAAAGCTTTGCCTTAGCTGGCTTCGGCAGATAGGAAATTGGCGATAAAGATCACACCTGCTGAAAAGGAATCAATGTGTTTTCCCAAACACCAGCTGTGCCATAAAGACCAGGCTGATTTGTAATCTTTATTGGTCCCTGGAGCCCAGGATTGTGTGATGTATTGTGAAGCTTCTGACGAAATGAGAGGGAGAGACTGGGAATTCCTGAGATTTTCCATGCTGACAGAGTCAGGAGATTGTCCAAAGTGAGGGTGTGGGGACGGTAAAGCGGATCTAACAAGAGTTTCTGGAAAGAAGAAAGAAGGAAAGGAAAGTCCACTGAAAGTTGCAAGAGGGTTGGAAACCAAATTTGGGATTGCCAATATGGGGCTATGAGTACCAAAGTGGCTTGTTGTCGTCTGAGTTGTGGAAGCACCCTGCTGATCATGAGGAAAGGGCGAAAGGGAACGGACCAATCCTGTAAAAAGGCATCGAATGCCAAGGCCAACGGATCTGGTCGCAAACTGTAGAATTGAGGAAGCTGAGCATTGAGGCGGGATGCTAACAAGTCGATTACTAAAGGGCCTCATTTGTTCTGAATTTTTTGAAAAATTGAGGGATGAAGTTTCCAATCGCTCGAAACTCAAAGATGGCACAAATGCCAATCTGCTATTGAGTTGAGTGCTCCTGGAAGATACTCTGCATGAACCGAAATATGGTTTGAAAGGCAAAATTCCCAACAGCCCTTAGCTAGTTCTGCTAAGGGTTTGGATTTTGTGCCCCCGAGGTGATTTATATAACGGACTGCCGAAATATTGTCCTTCCTGAGAAGGATAGCACAATGAACTTTGTTCTTTGCGAGGCTTCTGATTGCTAAGGAGCCAGCAAGCTTTTCTAAACAATTGATATGCAATTTGGACTCCTCTAAAGACCATGTACCTTAGTCGAAATTGGCCCACATCGGGCCCCCCAGCCTGTACGGCTTGCATCTGATTCTAACACTAGATCTGGGGCTGATGCAAAGATAGTACTCCCGTTCAAGGCGTCTAAATGGTCTATCCACCATTGAAGTTCTGTGTGCAAATCGAGATCAAGCGGGATAGTGTCTGAATATGATAGGCCTTTTCTTAAATGTTGAATTTTCATTCTCTGGAGAGCCCGATAATGCAGGGGGCCTGGAAATATCGCTTGAATAGAGGAGGAAAGAAGACCAACTATTCGAGCCAGCGATCTTAGAGATGTTAATGAGCTGCGTAAAATCTGAAGAATATCTTAATTTTATTAATCTTATTTTTGCAGAAGGGAGAAGGAGGATGGCCGAAACTGAATTTATTTGGAAGCCTAAGAATTCTATAAGCTGGGTCGGGATCAGAAAGGATTTTTCTTAGTTGATGATAAAACCTAGGTCGGATAGGAGAGAACATGTCAGTGATAAGTGAGACATAAGAGAATGAGGAGACTGGCTCATTATGAGGATGTCATCTAAATAAATGATGAGTCTGACACCTTGAGCTCTGAGAAAAGCTACCACCGGTCTCGTGAGCTTGGTGAAACACCATGGAGCCGACGATAGACCAAAGGGTAGAGAGGTAAAATAAAGTGTTGGTCTATCCACTGAAATTAGAGAAATTTCCTGAAATCTGGATGAGTTGGAACAACTAGATATGCATCTTGTAGGTGCAAACGAACCATCCAATCGTGTTGGAGGAGCGTATCTCTGAGGTGAAGGATGGTTTCCATTTTGAAATGTCGATAGACCACAAAATGATTGAAGTACTTGAGACTGATTACTGGCCGTATCTTTTTGTTTTTCTTTTGGACCAAGAAAATGGAGCTGGTAAAACCTGACGGATCGGATTGGGTAAGAGAAATGGCCTGTTTTTGCATGAGAGATTGTACTTCTGAAGAAATGAGATCGGACATTTCTGTGGAAAAACTTGGAAGGGGAGGTAACTGTGTTTGAACAGGGTTTGAATAAAGTTCAATAATATAACCTTGAACCCTGTTCAGAACCCAAGGGTCTGATGTGATTGATGACCATTTTGGAAAAAAGTAACGAAGACGACCCCCTACAGGAATAGACCCAAAAGGCATGCTTACCTGATTGATTGGAAGATCTGGATTTCCTGTAACCTCTGGAATGGAAACATCTACCTCTCTGCGGGTAGACTTTCGGCCTATATTCCTGGTAGGATGCATTGTAATAGCCTCGGGAACCTTGGTTGGAATAACCACAGCCGGCAAAGCGGCTCCTGCCTCTGCCAGCCCTGGCAAAAACACGTTGTGTAAACATTTTCTTTAAGGATTGTTGAATCTTATCCAATGATGTGAACATGGCCACATATTTACTCAGTTCTTTGATGAATGTTTCTCCAAAGAGTAAACCTTCAGTTTTGATATGAGGATGTACAGTTGCCAAATTGACCAATTTTGGATCAAGTTTCAATAAAAGGCCTTTCCTCCTTTCATGAGTAAGCGCGGAGTGAGCATTTCCGCGAAGACAGAAAGTGCGCTGAACCCATAAAGAGAGTTCTTCAGGATCGATAAAGGTACCATCAATTCTGGCCGCCTCTGCCAGATCAAATATGCGTGTCAGGGGACCGAGAACATCTAAAAGTTTTTCTTGGCAAGATGACCATGCCTTGTCCACCCCTTTTCGTGGATCTTTACCAAGTTTTATAAAAAATGTTAGAAGAGGTTGGTCAATAGAAGGGGTAATTGAGGTTTTTTGAGAAAGGGAAGGGCGAGGGCATTCGGACTTTAACTTGGCCCTTGTCTGTTTGTCTAAAGGGCAATTCAATTTGGCAGATACGTATTCGGCCATGTGGTCCGCAGGTACCCACTCAGTAGAGTTGGGGTGAAGAATGTGGCATGGGTCAAACATTGGTAAACCTTCAGAATCCATAAGTGTCATGGGTTTAGAAGTGTCAAAGGAGGATAATCTGGTTTTTTTTGAAGGAGGGGGAGATAAAGAACTTCTGCCATCCTTGTCAGATAAGTTAATATCTGAATCCATGTCAGGCATTTCGTCATCCGTACCAGGGATGGAAATAATGATTATAGGAGGTATAGTATTTTAGATTTATGTTTTAAAGACGATTTGACATTGTCCAAATTTTTATTCTCCTTAGTGGGAGCCTTGTGAGGAACCGCGTCCTCTGCCATGTGTGAGGAAACCTCACTCACCTTTAGTGCCACTTTTTGTAATTTCTTAGGATGTTTAATGGGTGAAAGGCGCTGACTGCTTTCCCCTGCAGACTGTGCCGAAATGGTCTTGGTAAACATGTTAGAAATTGATGACTCAAAATTTTTTGATAATTTTTTAATAGAACAGGAAACTGCCTGTTGCACAGAGGATTTAATAAAAGCATTAAGTTCTTGTCCAATAGCATTAATGTCATCAGGGGCATCCTACCCTAAAGGAGAGCTGTCAATCCCCATACTGTAATTATAAATTGAACATTCACTGAAAACCTCCGAAAAGCAGCAAAAAAGGGGTTGAAACTGGAGAGGGAGCTGAAAAAACGAGAAGGAAGGAAGGAGGGAATCCCGGAACCTGGAGCTGTCGCTCGAGCAGGGAGGTGGAGGCGACAAGCACAGGTAAGGAAAAACACTATAAATGAAAATGTATCCGGTGCAGGAATGAATGCAAGCTGCTAGCGCTTCCTCAGACGCAGTAAATATGTCGACCGCAGTCTGAGAAAATGAGAGAAAACAGTTGAAGAGGGAGCGCGAGGAGCAGCGCGAGGGATATGCGTGTGGCAACATGCCGACTAGGGAAGGAAAAATGGCAGAAACACTCCACAGCTTAAAAAGCAATTACAAGCAAGACAGTAATCGAAAATGTAGTAAATACAGTGAAAAAATGAGTAAATATTAAATAAAGAAAATATGAAGGTACTTAACTTAACTGCCAGCAGCAAGAAAAGAGGGCTGTTCGCAGTCAAGTGATGTCATAATACCCTATATGCATTCTGATTGGTTGCCATGTTACGACTACATTTTTGTTCCCATTGGCTCTTTTTCCTTCGCCTCATGGGCTTTGTAGTATGTTTCTTGACTGCTGCTATTCAATTAAAGTAAGAAAAGAAATGCATAATAGGAGCCTCCGGTCTTGACATAAAATTTTATTGCAAATGTTGCAGTGATAATATCAATGATGCCATAGAAGATGTCATCAATGATGTAATATGTGGGGTAATTTGCTGTACATGGCAAGGGTGCGAGGTGTAGTTAGTTACCTTAGGTCACAAGTTATACTTGCTTGAAATAACTACAAGCAATAACAGCTGAATTTCTATGGTTTTGTGCATGTAAATTCAGAACCTAAACCATAGCGTCCCTGTAACCTTTGTTTTTTTCAAATTTTCAATGAATTTCTATGGCTTTTTTAAAGCAGTGCATGCATCCAGCCCCACGCCATGCATGGCGTATGGCCAACCCGCTGTAGGCATCTAACCCTGTGGCACGCAGGCCTTTCTTTGGCCATTTGCTGTGGGGGTAAGCCACAGGACCTGGTGCCATGGACAGCCTTTGGCCATGTGCAGCAGGGGTTGGCTGCGAGGCCTGGTCTGAGGTCAGGGCCTGTGGTCAACCCGCTCTAGGCAGCCTAGGGGGGTTGCGGTTACATTTCAGTGAAATGAGCATCAGTGCCAGAATGCATCCTGATTTGCTTATTTATCCAAGAAGAGGCCATAGTTTTTCACTAAATGTCTACCCAACTGAAGTAGTTTCTATTGACTAATTAGTACGTGCATCATCATTGGGTAAATGTATAGTGCATATTCCACACTACTGCTGCGTAAAGGAGCCCGAGTTAATGTCTCCAGTGACCTTGTGTGTCCCTGTAATTTTGGCAATGTGATTGTTCCTCAAGCGTTTTCATACAAAAATCTGCAACAACATGAATCCTCATGTAGAGAAGATGATGAGACTACAAAGAGTTGAATCTCCACCAAACAAGGGTACTTCCTCTTAATTATGTGTAGTAAGTGTTTCTTTGTTTGGTGGAGACATCCTCATGTTACTCTGCATAGAGAACGCATCTTCAAAATTGCTGAGGGAGCCTCTTGGTAAGCTGTCCATCAGCGACGAGGAAAAAGGTGGGAAGAAGTTGCACACCACTAACATATATGTGCTGGGGCCAAACGTGTGGGCTTTTAAGTCATTTTGCATACTCGTAGGGATTAAAATGGAGAACAATGAGCTCTGGTCTCAACTGGAGATGATGACGAGAAGGAACCCACTCGTTACAGTCCCTACATAAGATATTGTGCTTGAAAGAGCAACTATGCAAACACCTCATTCACAAATTTCAGATAGGGACCATAGCGGGAGCCTCAAGGCCGCTGCAGTCCTTGCTGGCTTCCCGCCTCCAGCGGGAGCTGCCATTGCTACTGCATACAGGGAGTAGCTAAAAATGCTGCTTCCTGCCTGCAGGAGCAATCCTTTCATCTGCATTCTTGCCAGCTGGACACCAGGCAGGAGAACAGATGAAAAGCCCCCTCCCGCCACGTGAAAGCATACTGCTATCTCCCAAGGGTGGGCTCCTCTGGAGATAGGGAGCTGGCCCTTGGGGTTGACGGTCCTCTGGGCCATTAATGGCTCCAGGAGGGGGGTTGCGTAGCCATCCCCTTTCAGTTTGTATGGGCGGGCCCCGGGGAGGTGGTGGTCCCAGGGCCGAATATGGCCTGGGAGGGGGGACCCCCTGGTCCCCCCTCCATTTTTTGACAAGTTGTGTGTCCCAGGGAGGTTGCTGTAACCAGGTCAATTTGCCAATAAAGAGGGGGGTGTCCACTCAACTCTCCTCTATTATTTATAAACCTAGCAACGGGGAGGTGGTGATCCCCTGGCACTTAGCGGCCTACGGGGGGATACATGGTCCCCTTCCTTTTATTTTAGTCTATTGAAGCCCCAGGGAAGTAGGGCCCGAGTGCCCAAAGTGCCTATAGGGAGAGGGGGCGCATGCAACCCCCCCCCCCCAATTTTAATAATTTCATATGCCTCCGGGACCTGGCCCACCCAGAGGCTGAAACCTGCGTTTTGTTTTTTTCATTTGTCACTGGATCTACTGTGGTTTTGTTCGTAAAATGAAAAAAATGCTTTTTTTTACCCTGGTGGGGTCCCTGGAGGACCCCCATCACCAGGGCTAGGGGGTCAGGGTAATTCCACCCTGTCCCCTTTTCTTTTTCTTTTACTTTATTTCTAGGACTCAGCGGAGTACGAGTCCCAAAATGGCTCCCAACACTTCCTGGTTAAACTGTTAGCAGCCAATCAGATATCAGCACGGGGACTGTTGGATCCACAGTGGAATCACATATCTTTCTTTTCATTTTAATATCACAGAACTACTGAACAGATTTACACCTAATATCAAAAGTGGCTCTTTATGGAGCAAGAACTACCTTTCTTCCAAATTTGGTGTAATTCCATCCAGTGGTTCAGGCTGTAGTAGTGTTGAAAATCCTTATGGGAAATTGCATGGAGAAAAAGCGTTTTTGCCCCCCCCCTGCTTTTTCTCGGCCCCCACTCAATAAATCAAACAGCACCAAAGTTATTTGGAAAGCAAAACTTGCTTTCTTATGGAAACTAGGTTGTAACTATAACTACCTTCTGGGGACGGCCAGTAAGTAATAGATACATAGAAATTTACTGAAAAAACCTGAGGTGACAGGGATATTATAGTAAGGTTCATGTTTTACCCACACAAAACCATAGATATTCAGCAGTTACCGTTCTGTTTATAGTTATACTTATGTTAAGAAATTATAACTCGTAGCCTAAAGTTACTTTCGGGCATAAATTATAGTTTCTTCAGATAAGTATAATTATAAGCATATCTCTGCTGAATTTCTGTGGTTTTGTGTGGGTAAAATATGAACATAACTATAACGTCCCTGTAACCTTTGCTTTTTTCAGTGAATTTCTATGTTTTTTTTAATATAAAGGGAGTTAGCCTTGGGCCTGTATGCAACCCCCACACATGCACCCAACCCAACACTGCACACAGCATTCAGCCATGCGCGGCAGGAGTATGGTATTTGAGTGGGTGAGGTTTTTGTTTTCCATTTGGGTTCAGATCCGTGGCTACCCGCGGATCTGTGGAGTATCCACATCCCTAGATATCTATATTTCTTTTTCCTCTAATAACTCAAAAACTACCAAACAGATTTACACTAAATCACAAAAGGAGATCGTTCTTGACCAATATCTAGCTTTCTGCCAAATTTGGTGTAATTCCATTCAGTGGTTTGGGCTGTAGTCGTGTTCAAAACCCCAATGGGAAATTGCATGAGGAAAACACATTTTGGGACCTCCCCTTTTTATGGGTCCCCGCTTGACGAACCACCCTAAAACTGTCCACACAGCAGCTGATGTAATTAGGGTACATGTTTTTGAAATGTTGTCAAGATTCATCAAACGGTGCCAAAGTACTTGACAAACATAAATTTCTTTGTCTTTGGGACCTAGGGGCCAGATGTACCAACTGTTTTACGCGTCGCAAACAGCGATTTTCGCTGTTTGCGACGCGCAAAACCCACATCGCGATGCCCTATCCCCATTTTGTGAGTCGGTAACCTGGTTACCGACTTGCAAAACGGGACTGCGAGTCGCAAATAGGAAGGGGTGTTCCCCTTCCTATTTGCGAGTCGCAGCGTGATGCAGGATTGCTTTGTGACCGCGAACGCAGTCGGAAAGCACTCGCAGTTACCACCAGTGTCACACTGGTGGTAACCCATTTGCAAAAGGGAAGGGGTCCCATGGGACCCCTTCACCTTTGTGAATGGCATTGAAAACATTTTTTCAGAGCAGGCAGTGGTCCTGTGGACCACTGCCTCCTCTGAAAAAATGAAAGTGACACATTTCATTTTTTCATTTTGTAATGCATCTCGTTTTCCTTAAAGCAAAACAGGCTGCATTACAACAAAAAAAACTGCTTTATTTAAAAGCAGTCACAGACAAGGTGGTCTGCTGTCTCCAGCAGGCCACCGTCCCTGTGAGTGCTGCGAGTCGCAACGGGGTCGCAAATTGCGACCCACCTCATTAATATTAATGAGGTGGGCCTTTGTGACCCCCTTGCAACTCGCTGAGTCAGGGACACCATCCTGCATCCTGCATTGCAAATTGCGAGTTGCTCAGACTCGCAATTTGCGAGTCGCAATGCAGGATTTTCCTACATCTGGCCCTAGGTCCTAAATGTAACTACCTGCTGGCTAGTCCCAGTAGGTATATGTGTGTGTGTGTGTGTGTGTATATCTATATCTATATCTATCTATATATGCTACAGCGCTTGTGATGCAAAGTCCAGCATCAGGTGCAACACACAGTCGGGTGATGCATCGGGTCAGAAAAGCTGCAAGGCTTCTATGCAGAGTCTTGCCTTGTCTTCAAGGCTGCTATCGACAAGGAAAGAGAGAGCATATGTCGATGATGTATTGCATAGTGGCTGTTATAATGAGGATGCAAAGGCAATCCGGGTCTTTGTGACGGGTCCAATCCACAGAGCACAGCAGCAAGCAATGCATTAGTTCTACTCGGGTTTGCACCACTCTGCAGAGGAGATGGGTCCGTTCAACTGAATCCACAGGATGGCAGAGCACCTAAAGTACACTTCCAAGGGGCCAGGACTGGGATACCATTACTTGGCAAGGCAGACTCACAGATGGCTGAGTCCAAGTGTGGGTGCAAGGTTGTAGGAAGATTGTTATTTACCAGAGGGTTTAGCTCAAAAGGCCAGCAAACTAGCCTTTGGAGTCACTCTGGTTTCTGGGTTCAAGAGATACAGGTCCAGTCCTTCTCACCCAAGTACGAGGGCAGTAGGCAGCAGGTCAGCACAGCAGTTCTTCAGAGTATTAGTCCAGCAGAGTCACAGTCCTTGTAGCAGCACATAAGTCCTTCTTCATTGCAACATATCCACAGGTCTAGAAGTGAAATGAAGAGTTGGTGTCTGAGGTCCAGTATTTCCACCCAGTTGTGCCTTTGAAGTAGGGAGAAACTTCTAAGGCATGCCTTTGAAGTGCACATTGCCCTTCCTTCCCAGAACTGGCTTCAGACTAACTAAAGGGGGTATGCAGTCCTTTGTGTGGAGAGAGGGCACATCCTATTCAAGTGTAAGTGGTGCTGGACCCAGCGCCTTCCTCCTATCCTGCAAATGATGGCCAATCAAGTCAGTGGGCTCCCTATAGTGTGTGGCTGTCTGGTAAGAATACACAAAGCCCAACTGTCACCAACACCCAGTCATGTGATCCACAGACAAGCTGCAGGCACCCAATGGGTAACACAAGAATATACCAACTTTCTAAACATGGCATTTTCAGAATTGCAATTTATAATCTGACTTCACCATAAATTAAGGATTTAAATTAGGATTCATGGGGCTCCAAACATGAGCTGCTTTCCTATTCTCATTTGGAAATTACAATTATAGAATGTAATAAGGTATCTCCAATGTTATACTTATGGGAGAGGTAAGTCTTGTAGTAGTGAACACTTTTAGGAGTTTTTCACCCCCAGGACATGGAAAACTTACAGGTATATGTCCTGCCTTTTAAATACACTGCACTCTGCCTTCTGGGCTGTCCAGGGCTACCTTCTGAGTGACTTATATGTATTAAAAAGGAAGGTTTGGGCCTGGCAAAAGAGTTTATTTTGCCAGGTCGAAATGGCAGTTTAAACTGCACCCACAGCTCTGAGACATGTTTAAAGTAATACTTAAGTGGGTGACTCAATCAGTGATGCTGGTCGCCTAGTAGCATTTACTTTACAGGCCCTTGGCACAGGTAGTGCCACTAACGTAGGGACTTACAATTAAATTAAATATGCCACTTCAGTATAAGTCAATCTAACCTGGTTTAAGGCAAAAGCAGAAGCACTTTAGCTCTGGTTAGCAATGGTCAAGTGCACAGAATAATAAGGCCAGCAAAAATGAAATCAGGTCTGAAGGCAAAAGGTAAGGGGGAAAACCATGTGAAGGATACTAGGTCTAACAGACACAATCCTGTTCTCCAACTGCTCTGGTGCACTTGTGGCTGCCAAGCATCACCACAGGCACCCTTGCATTACAATCAGGATTGTTTTTGTGCAGGATGAAACACCTAGAAAGAAGAAAAAAAGTGGCAAAATCTCCATGTTTCTCCTCGTTATGCCTACCATTTGAAGGCATACCATTTTGACGTATTCCTAGGTTAACTAATGTTAACTTATCTGGGAATTTCTTCCCAGGTCAAAGTAACTCAAGGTGGCGACATACACTGCTTTGCGTTACTCCAAATGCACTATGCCATGTACAAACATGCAGTGTAGCTCTCCGTGGCATAGTAAATCTCAAATAAGGGATTGCACTGCCCTTGCGTCACCTCACATAAAGCAAGGGCAACAAAAGCCCTTGAGAAATTAGGGCAATTATCACACAGACAGGGGATCCAGGAAGAAGCATCTTTTATCGACACATCCAATCCACAGCAGCAGGGTTGTCTCTAAGAAAATGGATACCCTTCATCTTGAAATGGTGACACAAGACCTACATTTAGAGAACAGTAATGGTAGCTTTAGCATCATCTAACAAAAATATGGATCTCCAAACCCAAGCCCCTAAGTGTAGCGATAAAGGAGCTTGTTCCAACATATTCAGAGACCTTACTATAGAGCTGAGGACATCAAGAAGGTGCTCTTAGCATCACTTTAAGATGCAATCAATACCTTTACTTATGTCTCTTCCAGTGTTAAAATATCAACTACAAGAATATCATGCTACAAAAATATGCTAGATAAAATATTGAGGACCATTGATATTGAAGGTGGTCCAAACCGCTCGCACCTTGATGTGTCCGGGGTGTAATCTCCCTTAAAAAATTACTGTGACAAGTATATGACTGCAGTAGCCATATAGGGTGCCCACACAACATACCCAGCCAATGCGGGGTACTTACCTTTGAGTCTGGCGACAGGGGGTTGTGTTTTCTCCATGGTCCATTGGCAGAAGGTGTTGTCCGGTCATGTCCAGTCGAAAACGAAAGCAGAAACATGGGAAAAGGTATGTTTTGGGCAACTTCCCCCAATCCACCCACTCAGGTGTGGCCTTCGGACTGCCACAGTGGGCTTGGTGGTAAGGCACATCCAAATCTGCTGAGCTGGAAAGGTGGCTGGAGCCCCACCGCCAGCCCCAATTTCCAATCCCTCTGTTGAGGTGGCTGGAGAATCCTGGGGGAGGGGCAGAGGGAGGCGAAGGCTGTGGGACTCAGACGGTGTGTCGCCTATGGTCCCACCAACATCTAAATTGGACGGGCGGACCGCCAAGGCAGCAGACCTGTTTTCCATCAGAAAACAGGCAACAGGACCGTTTCCACGAAGATCTAAATGTGAAAAGATGGGTGGATGCAGGTTTTGTGGAAGAACCCTATGAAGGCTAGAATAACTGATTAGGCCTCTAAAATCTGAAACAGAATAAATTAAGAGTTGTGAAAAATCACCTTCAGCAACTCAAGCTAGAACAGGTAATGCCTATTATGATGCCTTTTCTCTTCTGTTGTTATTGGTCTTACATACTCCTTATTACCCTGCTAAGATATTCTCCATGCTTAGCTAGTCCACTTTCCAAAATCATACATAAAAGTATTTTTGGTAAAATTGGGCATAGTCAATTATGTACTACTAATGCAATTGCACCAATAGATTCTCATTAAGCAATAGAATGATTTAATTGAAAATAGAAACCTGAAAATGTATACAGTTAGCGATTACCTTGCATATTCAAATAATATTATTACTTCAGAATAAATATTCCACAACACCAGTACCTGTAAATTATAATCAAACACTCAATTGTAGTTTCACTAAAAAAGTATATTCATTACTAATAAAGAACATTGATATTCATTACCGAGAAAGAACAAAGAGTGTGATTTCATACTTAGGCAAGCAAAAGAAAATTACTATTTTCAAAAGGCACAGTGACAGTTTGGTGACATTCCAGGATGACACCTGGAAAAAGTGGAAAAGGCAGTGAGCTCCCACAAATTCTCATGTGTGTGTGTATATCCATAAACGTTTTGCTGGTAATTGTGCGGACAACTTCCCATGCTGAAATAGTTGTGTCTACTGTTGACAAAACCATTAGTAAATCTGCCTTCTACTTAGGATACGAGCAGGAAGACCCCAATAACTCATAGGCCTTGGTAGGAAAGTGTTCTTCTTCAAGTGAAAATGTGTTGTCTATAGACCTGGGCAGAGTGAATAGAGTCCAGCTTCATGGAATTCTGTGGAGTTGAAAAAAAACTCAGTGGAATTCCGCAAAGTTGGAGTTCCGTGCCCCACGGAGTCCTCCTGAATGCACCCATCTCGGAAGCACTAAGCAGGGTCGGGCCTGGTCAGCCACATTCAGGAGGGCCGTGGGCAGTGAAAGCTGCCGTTTCAGGCCTCTTGTGCACCAGACTGCCTTGTGTGCAGTGCACATAGGGCAGGCTGGTGCACAAGAGGCCTGCATTCAGGCCAGGACCGGAGGCAGCAAAAGCTGCCAGGCCGGTTGTGCACGGCCTGCCCCGTGTTCAGTGCACAGGGGACAGGCTAGTGCACAAGAGGCCTGAAACGGCAGATTTGACTGCCTACGGCCCTTGTCTGAATTCAGTGTGCACAAACAAAGCAAAGAGAAAGAGATGAGGACTTACCTTGGTCTTCTCCGGGGTCCTCCCCTCCTCCTCATCCTATGGCGACGAGTCCTCTCCTGTGGCTGCTTTCTGAGTTCCGGTGCGTGCTGCAGCCCAGTTATGGGCTGTACAGCGCAAGTGCAGACTGTCTACGCTTGTGCTGTGCAGCCCATACTGGGCTGCAGCGCACACCGGGTGAGCTACGCTCTGCTGGCGGGGCTAGTGGAGTTTTTTTTATAACTGTGTGCTCCAAGCGGAGCGCGGAGTTCCAAACACTCTGTTAGCTTTGCCAGCGGGGCGGAGCTCCCTGCGCACCACTAGTTGTCTATTGAAAAGCTAAAACGTTCTCATCGTAAATGCCCTGAGGCATTACATATATGGATTCAGAAAAATGCTCTATTTTTGTGATTTGGGCTAAGAATGTTCTTTCCGTGAGTTTGCAAACACATTTCATTAAGTGAAGGCTGTTTTATACTGCAGCGCGAGCTGGCTTCTCCCAGCACGTGCATTGGTGGTGTTGCTCTGTATGATTGATATTGCATCGGTGTCTGTGAAAGGATAGCATGTGGTCCTTATTAGTACATCTGGCTTTAATTTCTTTCTATAGTTTAGAGTTAGAGTCCTGTACACGTCTCTGGGGCCCTCAGGAACATATGTAATGGCTCATAAACTTACAATTAGTGAAAGAAATAAAGCAATAAATAATCTGTCTTTATCCTTGAAACACTTTAATCATTGCTCGTTTTTTTACATTTTGAAACCCACTGCATTCATGATTTCAGACAGGGGACACAATGCCTTCCCCTGCCCCCCGTTGTTGGTTAGGCCTCTTTGTTACTGACCTGCAGTTTTCTCCGCTGGTTGCCATATGAAAGTGAAAAGTGGAAAATCATCAAAAACAATGCAAACCAGCTCAAAGTGTTCATTTGGGATTAATTTCCAGTGCAATATGCAAGAAAGATTAGGGGATCGGAGCTCTGTTTTCATATATCAATGCTGTAGTTAAATGAGAATTTGGGCCAGATGTAGAAAAATCCAATTTTGCGACTTGCAAATTGCGAGTCTGACCGACTCACAATTTGCAAGTCGCAAAACTGGATGCAGAATGGTGTCTCAGACACCTTCTGCGACTCGCTATGGGGTCGCAAAGACCCACCTCATCAATATTCATGAGGTGGGTTGCATTTTGCGACCCCATAGCGAGTCCCTGCACTCACAGGGATGGTGGCCTGCTGTAGTCAGCAGACCTCCATGTCTGTGACTGCTTTATAAATAAAGCAGTTTTTTTTTTCATTTTGCAGCCCGTTTTCCTTAAAGGAAAACGAGTTGCAAAATGAAAACTAAACCGAAACCATTTGGTTTCGTTTTTTTCAGAGCAGGCAGTGGTCCATAGAACCACTGCCTGCTCTGAAAAAATATTTTTTTTGACATTCACAAAGGGGAAGGGGTTCCATGGGGACCCCTTCCCTCTTGCGAATGAGTTACCACTTACCAGCATTCGCGGTCACAAAGCAACTCTCAATTGCGATGCGGTCGCAAATAGGAAGGGAACACCCCTTCCTATTTGCGAGTCGCATTCCCAAATTGCGAGTCGGGAATGAGCATCGCGTTCGGCCGTTTGCATGCCGCAAACTGCGATTTTTGCAGTTTGCGACATGCAAACGGCTTAATACATCTGGCCCTTTGTCTTTTATATGTGCCCATGCATCGCTTGATGGTGGACGTGCCCCCCACATTCCCACAAATTATGTGTTACTGATTGTAGGTTTGACATGCTGACACTCTTCACTTTACATAACACTCAATTTTCTGCCAACACAGAAAAAAGTTCAAATTCAGTATGTATTCAATTTTGGTATATATGAAGTAGATTTGTCAAAATAGCTTATCGTATTCTGTTATTCTTTATTCACAGAGTAACACCTTTCAATTATTTTCCATTAGACAGCCAACAAGTGCTTCGCCCCTGCGGCTTGGTGGTCTGGGGCTCTTTCAAGGCCATCCATAATCGGTGTGTGGATTGCTCTGTCCTGCTGCAGTCGGGTGCAGCAGATAGCGGGGACCGCCCTCTGCTTACAACCCCACTTCTGACACGGACCATAGTGCCTAACAGATCCACTTACAGACTCCAGATTTATTACGAATATCTAAAATACAATTCACCTGAAGTAATACCAGATGAGAGTTCTGGGCCATAAGCTGGCACATTTATACCCACTAGAAACAGAACAATATTGATGTATAACTAAGCACGTGCCCACTCCTTTTGGACCATGCCACTGACACACACCTAATCGCTTAAACTTGAATTATATGGTTTGGAACAAAGTCGACCTCTCACTTGGACCAACAATAGGCGCAGATTTTGTTGCCTCCATAAAGGTATGGACCTTGTACTCAGAGCCCATATATAGAAATATATTCAGCTACCCAGCTCTAGTACACACTCCTATATCCTTTTTTTGTAAAGATCTACATAAAATCAAGACCAAATAAGACCAAGACTTGAAAAAGCCCACAGCCGGCTTGGGACATGTGGCAAAACACGTGTTGGCTGTTGTCCTATGGAAAAGGAATGAAAGGTGTAAATCTGTGAACAGAACAAGAAAGAATACAAACTACTTTTGGAAGCTGCTTATTACATACCAAAACTGAATAGCTACTGAATATATTACCTTTTCTGTTATTAAGTAAAATTAAGAATTATGTACAGTGAAGATGCCAGCATCTACAACCCTAAGATTCCATTGCACAACAGCACTGGAAGGAAACTTGTCTGAAGTAACACAAAGTCCCACTTTGAGCTGTTTTGCATTACTTTGCATCATGGGGACATCACATGGGGGGTACATGGGCATTCCCATGCTACAACCCATGTGTTTTTTATGGAAACCCTATCTACTTAGCGCTGGGACTCTTCATCTGAAGTAGCTAGGCGCTCTGCAAGTCACGCTATTATCATTTCTTATTACACAGGGCTTTGAGGTAGGTACTGTTCTAACTTGGCATGCATTCTGTTTTGTACAACACACACCCAAAGTAGGAAAAGTTTAAAAGTAAGTTTAGGTATAGTATTTTGTAGTGGAATACAAAACCTATGCTAGACCTTTGCACACCTTTGCACTGGAGTGTAATGGTGTTTGCTTGGAGCCAGGCAGTCAGAATGTGCCCTAGGGCTGGGCAAGAGAACAGCAGTGCCATATCTTTATATGTTTAGTGCTGTTGTGCACTTTCTGTCTTTAATGCAACACAACACAGCAGCTTTAGTTGTTGAGCTGCACTGGGTGAAAAAGTAGTAAATGTGCCCTCAGCATTTTACTTATAACCCAAAAGCACTCATTGAAACTCATTTTGAGTAAAGGAGCAAGCTCCTTGTCTAATATTTTATTACATAAACATACCTTGATAAAGCCAGTCTAAGTTATTAATTCGGATTTTATCATTTTACTAATGATAGACGAAAGTAAAGTTTCATTGGCAAAGGTTTTTGAGTGTGGCAAACTCCAAAATGTCATAAAACTGTAAATGGTCTGATGTTTGCTAACTTTGCTTTATAAGAGTGTCTGTCACAAAGGTGTCTTTTTGCATGAGAATTATTTTGAAAAAAGGATGCTTACCAACTTTGAGAAGTTGCGAAAGAGAGCGAAGTTTAAAAGTCAAGTATGCCAATTATGCACACTCCTACCGTGGTACATGCTTGGTCGTCAGATCTTGGTTTTATAATGTTATCAATGCTAAACCAAAGCATAAACCTGCAGAAACACTCCAACAACCCCTCTGTTTCTAGGCATACTGGACTGACTACCAATTGCAATGTTTCTTTCATTTCGGAGACTCAGGATTGCATGAAACTCGTAGAACACTTTCCATATCCCTCTACACAGCCTTACCATGACATACAGGGCCAGTGGAATTATCCAGCAGTGGAGCACCAAATTATGTGGCACGGTTGACTAATTTATGTGGCAAGAAAAAACACAAATTATGCCGCTTTATGCAGCAGATATTGTGATAGTATTACATAATTATGTTGTCATTTTTACACGTTAGCACTGTCCGGGCAAAGGTTTCACTTCATTAGTACCAGTTCCATATCCAAATACAGCAATAAGCAAGGGAAAGGTGACCAATCAACCTTAGCAAAGAACCTTCCACTGGGCAGCAGCACGTTTTGTGGCATTTTAGTAACTTTTGATCTATTTGAGTTGGAAAGTATTTTTTTGGTTAAAATCTGCAGATTGTATACAGCAGATTATGGATTGTATGGTACATGTGGCAAATTTATGTGGAAAACGCTGCAGCGCAGAATTAAATAATTCTAGTGGCCCTGACCATTTGTCAAGTCTGACATGTTGAACAGGTCGTGTTAAAATGCCACATCCCTAAACCCCCCAGAATGTAACAAAGAGCGAAACCTCATTTAGATGGACTTCCTACACTTGAAACAGCAATGACCCTGTCAGTCTGCAGGATGGAATACAAACATGACCCTGCTCCCTAAGCTGCCAATTGATTAACCTGTACGTTATTGCGTTTTGAATTGGTTTTTTCTCATAATAAATATGGGCTTGAGCACTGGCTTTGGGACCGCTGGTTTTTCATCCGGAACAGCAGAACATCCTTTTTGAAATTGTATTCTGACGCGTATATTAGGAGAAAGCTATTTTTGTAGTACATAAGGAGCTGGCTTCAAAAGGCACTAAAAAGGTACAGCTTTGTGCCTCGTGATTACTTCGACACCGACGCTTTGGAATTGTCAGCATGTGGTATTTTATTGCTTCATCTTGATTTCATGTATTTCTGTTGTTACTTTTGGACTCTTGTCTGACAGTCTGGATCCCTCAGGTCCTTAACTCAAGACAAAAAAAACTTCAGATCATGAACGAAACAGCACACACTCATCACTGACTCATTAGGTCTGGCGCGAGACAGCTTTAGCTGCCTGTTGCAAGAGCGCATGTCATCAATTCTTCAAAACAATGCACAACAAGCATTTGCAATGCAACGGGTCCCGCGTTTGCTCGAGTTAGAGCTATTCACGTTTTAAACTCCTAACCGGACTTTTCTTGCCACATAAACTGAGAAGTAAAACAGTTTTACAAAAGCGAGCCGACGACCACCATCAAGCGTGACGGAGACACACAAAAGGAAACAGAAGTTTGCTCGCAGTGAAATGTATTGGCAAAAGTGCAATTATCCGTGTAACCAGCAAAAGTGCAATTAGCCATGTAACAAGGTCGACGTCATGCAAAGCGCTCAACTACTGCCCAGCGAGATTGTGCTGCCTGCGAAATAAAGAGAAAAAGTAGTCCAGAAACCATACGGAAAACATGGAGCCTCGTATGTTTTCAGTAGTTTGCCGGTGCACTCAAGGAGGGCTAAACACCAGATAAGGCATGACGTATGCATGCCTTCCACTAATGAAATTAAGCAAATTGTAAAAGGCAAGCCCACAAACCAACCAAATTCATGGGCGTGGTTAAAAGCCCACAGAGAGATTACACCAGGGACAGAGCTCTTTGTGCTTGACCCTAAAAACGTGTAACAGGTGAGTGCTATTGGGTCAGCCCACTTAGGACATTAGTACACAGGACTGGATGACTTGTGAGTGAAGCCTACAGTATTTAGTAGGTGTTTACACCTTGTCTGTGACTTTGTTTACGTGTTTATAGTTGTTATTTACAGTGCTTACAGCTGTTACAGAGGATCCTACTGATATGTTTTGACTGACATAACCAGTGTCCTTAACTTGTTCTTTTTTCCCTTCTTCTTGACCAGCCGACATTGTAAATTTCTTCACTGTTTTCTTGTGCTAAGCACCACAACTTCCTTGGCTTTGGCCAGCCACACAGTGACTGGTGATAGCGCATAGCGTGGCGCGCACAAAGAAAACCAAACCCCCAGCCCAGAGCAGGCTGGTTTGAGTGAACAGCCAGGGCTGCTGGAATATTGCATGCTAAAGGGGCGGGGCAGCACAGAGGCAGGAAACACTTGTGTTCGCGCTTTTCTATGTATTAATTTTGGGGATTATGATGTAGCGCTATTGGAAAAATCGAATTCCCATGGTTGTACCCAGGGAATTTTAAAGTTTCAAGCCAAGAACATGTATTAAATGTTAACGTTTTACAGAAGGCAACAATCATGTGGGCATCAATTAAGCATCAAAATGACTATGCTTGAATATTCAATTCAAAGAAAATCAAAACCTTAAATTCACAGGACCAGCACGGGGTCACTGCAAAGAAAAAAGAACAAAGGAGAGTTTCTTGGGAGAGACCTATAAGATCTCCTTCTGTGCTCTACTCTGCTCTGTTCTACATCTTGGTCCTGAGTCTATGTCTGAAGTGCTCAGTTCAGCTCTGCACTACATGAAAAGACACAACTCCAACACTTTACACACCTACACGTGATTCAGAAGATTTCCAAACCAGGTTAAAGCAAGATGATGAAATTACCTACACTGCAGCATCTTATGCTTTTTCACTTACAAGCTTCTCTCTGCCTCCTTTGAAATGACACTATCTGTATGAGGATACATGTGCCAAGCTGTACTCTGCAAGTGGAGGTGGGGCCGCAGCGGTTATAGCACATTCTTCTTTCCCGCCATGTGGGATGCATGTGGGACGTGCCCCCAGCTCTGCCCGGGCCAATAGCAGGTCCGTCTGCACCTGTCAGATCCAGGAGGGCTCTGCTTCCCTTTTCTTTGGTGACGCCACCATATTACACTCTTCTGCTTTATAGTTTTATACAATGTTTTGGGTGTACTAGGGAAAAAAAAGCTCTACTTACCCTGGGTAAGGACCGTCTGATGTCTAACACCATCACTAGTTGAAATTACAGTCATTAAATTGTTGTTGTTGCTGAACAGTTATATAACGCCAAGGGGACTACTGGGGCCCATACTTACAGTACAACTTGCGGCAAAGCTTCTTTGGATATTTCACAACTGTGGGTGTGACTAGCCTTAATATTTGTTATTTATTATTTATAAGGTGTCACATATAGGGTAACCATCAATTACCCTTAGAGGTCGACATGGACCTTTGGACTCAGATAGGAGTGTGATAACGTCCCTGCAAACAACATTAATCAACATTAATCAATATTAAAACAAATTAGCATCAACATTTAATATTTGATTCATTAATTTCCACACACTATGACCAATTTGGCAATGAATTACTTCACCAGTGTAGGAAAGTTCAAACATTTATTGCCCTAGATTAACAACGCTAAGTTCACGTAAATCATACGAAGAACCAAGTGATACAAATACAGAAACAACACCTGTTGAGCGAAACGTCTGAATCTCAATCTAGCTAGAGCAGAGGTCTTCAAACTGGGGGGCGGGCCCCCCTTGGGGGGCCTCAAGTGATCCCAGGGGGGCGCCAAACTCTGGCCAAAAGAAATATTATACAGATAACATGCCTTTGTCTTAAGCAGAAGCATGTTATTGCAGTTTTTAAAAGGTAACAGTACTTAACTGCAATGTTTAAATAAGTTTAGACATATTTAAAATTGCCATCTTTCTAAAATAATTGTGAAAAAGTCTGAGGGCGGGGCCCAGTGATATTTATTTTTCAACTGGGGGGGCGCAGCATTAAAAAGTTTGAAGACCACTGAGCTAGAGCATTAATCATCAAACATTCAAGAATAATAATACTGAATAACAACAAAAGAATGTGATGGATAGAAACAGAATACATTTAGTTAGCACAGATGAATTATTTACAATCTAATTTACAATTTAACATCCTTAACCATTACACTAATTGGCCACACATGTTGGGACATAAATGCAAAAGGAAAAGAAGACACAATTTAATTTGGAAAACATCTGACTAAGGCGCTAGCCAAAAAATGTTTTTGGATTTCTAAAAGAGAGAAAACATAAAAACCTGCAAAAAGACGTATGCACATTTGGTTATACCTCTCCTCAATGGATCAGCAATCAGCCAAGTCTTCAGTAGAGCATCTTCGGTCTTCAATCGAGCATGACAAGAACAGGGATACAGTTCAGTAATGTTTGGCCTTATTGTATCTGAACCGTCAATGGTAAAAAGCTAAGGACACAACACATCATTTCACTATCAGAGTAAAAGAAGAACACTAACTTACATCATCTAAACATTGCTATATTAAAGCCCTAGAAAACAACTAACTAAAACTCTATTGGATAGACTATGGGGTGGTTTAGTTCATAGCCAATAAACGTTATTCCACATTTCAAAAGTATCTTTCTTCATTTTCTGCCTTAATGATTGGATCATCTTCTCATGCTCCTAGTAACCAGTTTCCGCAGCAATATACAATTGTTGCAGGTTATACATGAGCACTGAAGACCATTGTTCCCTCGGCACATATTATCTCATCTCAGGAAGGACAAATGCAACAAGCAAAAGAGCAGAACATTTTCTACAATATGTGAGATACACAGGATGTCAACTAATTAAACTTTTAACATTGAAGGCGTTTCTGAAAGGTCAGCAAACAAGTGAACAATGAACACTGAGGCCCTCATTTAGACTTTGGGGGTCTTTTGCAAAGACCGCCATTGAAGCGGGCACCAAAAGGCCGCCAGTGTTGGCTGTCCAAAGACAGCCGTATTACATGTCACCAACGGATTTCTGCCCATAAATAGGGGGAAATCCGACACCGTCGTCCTAACCGATGTCAGGTGAAAGGTGTTCCAACACCAGCACCACCACGCCGGAAGTACTCCGCCGCCCATATTACGAACAGTAATATGGCACATCGGTCCTTGCCCGGTGGTCTGTCATTGCCGGTGGAATAGCCGTCATCCACTCCCTCCTGGACGACCCCCTCAACGTGGGCTGCTGTGCGGCCCAAACAGGTAGGTGGGCCGACCGGAAGGATGTGTGTGTGTGTGTGTGGTAGGTGCATGTGTGTGTTGTGTGCGTGTGTGTGTGTGTGTAGGAATAGGTGTGCGTGCATGTGTGTGACTGTATGTGGAGGGTGAGTGTGTGACAGTGTGCGTGGTGGTGTGTGTGAATGTATGCAGCGGGGTGTGTGTATGCATGTGAGCGAGTAGGGGTGCATGTCTGTGTTCGGTTGGGTGGGGGTGTTTGGATGTATTTATGCAGTTGGATGGGGTGTGTGTCTGCAAGTGTGTGGATGTGTGGTGGTGTGTGCCTGCAAGTGTGTGGACGTGTGGGGGGTGTGAATGGAAGGGTGTGGATGCGTGTGCCGGTGACAGGAATGGGGATTCCTGTCACCGGGTGCGTTACCGCCAGGGTTTTTGGTGGTGGGGCAACCGCCGCCAAAAGCCTGGCAGTTTGCTGCCTCTTAATACGATCGTCGGTCTTAAGCATGCCGGGAGCCCGGAGGAGCTCACCGCCAGCCACGCCGGTCCGACCGCACTGGCAGGGACTTGGGGCGTTGTGACGGTTTCAGCAAACCGCCAAACTCATAATGGGGAGGTCTTTACTGCCAGGGTCCGCAGCAGTAAGACCTCCACCACAAGTGTAGTGGTCTTAAGACTGCCACACTCGTAATGCGGGCCTGAGTTTCTTGAAACTGCTCAAAAACACAGGCCTTTAGAAATGCTAAACTTAGGTTTTTCACTGATGCTAACATATGAACATTTAATAAAAGATTTAATTAACATTTCGAACCCAATAATTATTGATTGAATTGCTTTAATGTTAATTTTTAATGAATAACAAAACATTTCTACATTAAACATTGTTATTTTCTAATAACTAGTATTGTTTATGGTGTCCGCCACCTTCACACATATTATTTTTTTTAACATATATTTTTAAACAGACCTTTAAATACGCATTTTAATCTGTTAATTAGGTTCTTTAATTCTTCAAAGTTTTATCAATTACCTTGCTCTCTAATACTACCACATGAAATGCTTGGGGTAAGACGTAAGGATAGTGGAAAAAGGGATTAATCCCTCTGTTAGTGACGCACCACTGCTGTGCAAGAAAATAACACAAACCCTAAGCCAAGTATTGATCCTCATTGTGTACTGCCCCAGACAAGAAGTCAAAGGAGATAAAGCTGTGACTTGTGGCAGAGGGGAACTAGTTCTGAGCACTGTATCAACCCAGATGTCACGCAAATGAAGTATCTCAGCTAGAGGTGATAAGTCTAACAAGGATAGCTTTCATAAACATAGTATGCTGGAAAAATTGGAGGTTCAGCAGATATCTTTTATGGACTCCATCTAATAAGGAGGTATCAATATCAACTCAAGAGGTATGGGTGCCCCACAAGTCAAGATCTGTTAACCAGGTCACTTCTGCAAATGGAATACTTTTGGTCTCAAATACTGCTATTTCTGCTCTTGCAGTTCCTGTTCAAGGTATAATGACTGAATGTCATCCACCTTCAACACTTATAGCGAATAGAGGTATGCTTCAACTCCCCTCGAAACTACACCTTATACTATAGTATTGTCACTTGGTCAGGGTCAAGGGGAAAGGCATGATCAAATGGTTAACAAATTACTCATTGGTTCAAGAGACAAGTAAGGGACAGAATCACACTCCACAAGGAAATCAAAATGATTCGTAGAGTAGCATGGATTGGAAATGGCCCAAACACAGATGATGATGATGTGGGTGTTGATTCACCTAAATGCCAAGGATAGAAGAAGTGACATCACGTACACTTTGACCTCAAGGGCATAATAGGAAATTACATAATATAATCACTGACCCTGATTTCTCCAGGAAGGCATTTCCAATGACTTAGAATCACAACAATTGAGGATTTGCATTCAATAGTATCTAAAGGTAACGCAAAGTTGCACTGATTTGCATGATTTTATATCAAGGGAGCATTCTTTGGATGGTGCACGGGAGTTCCCATGCAACCAGCCATGTGTTTTGATGCCAGTTCTTAGCTATAAACACAAACATTGGTAGAGACTAACCTTTCTTGAAACCCTTCCAGTACAAAATCTATGCTTCAAATAAATGCCCACACCTTGCCCTCTGTCAGAAGGGTATGCGCTGGCTGCCAAAAGTGCACTGTGATGGAGGCAGTCTCTATGGGGTTTTTCTACATGACAAGGGCTGATTTTGTTTCACCCATTACAGCAAGGGTTATGGGGCAGGGCTGCGTTTTAACACCAGCTTCTCTGGTACCACTTCATAATAAATATGCCATGCTGGCCCAGCTTGAGAATGTGGATTGACAAGCAATCCACTGTGTAATAGACCGACCATCTGTTATGAAGAAAGCTGACTATACCCCTACGGTGGCTGGTTGTCTATGTGGTTCCCAGGATTCTTCAGCACTATAAATACCACAATCACACCTAACACTGCTAATATTGTGACGCAGGATGGTATGGCCTTGAAAAAGTGCAGGCAGGCTCTTACTGGTTTCATTAATTAGGCTCGGGAAAATTGCCAGCTGGAATGTGGCTTTGAGTTCCAAAATATTTAATTCACAGTGGTTGGAACTCATTGGTGGCAATGATAATGTTCTATTACAGGAGACTTGGACTTCAAACCATGATGTCAATACTAATGACATTGTCAACTCCTTGAGTAGGGAAATTGAAGGGTAGTGCACCAAATATGGAGAGTCCTTCTATTTATGTGGTTGGGAGATTTTACCGCTCGATGCTGTGAGCGACCTGGAATAGTCACTTGCAGTATAATAAATTCCCTGCGAAAACCAGAAACACATCACTCACAACCCATAGGGGTAAGCTCTCAACTTGCTCATCGTTAAATACATCCCTCTGCTTGCTCCTGATTCATTTAAATTTAAAGCCAAATTATACGTGGATGGGCCATTATAGTTTTATCGATTTTATTTTGTTTTCCAGATATTTATTCAATCTTTTATTTTTCTTAGGCAGTCTTAGATAATGCCTTAAGGGATCACAATTTACTCTCTATCTCTTTTTTTAGCAGTCAACCTCATATGGAGAGTCCAATTGACTCTGTAACTTTATTTGCTACAAAAAATAAGAAGTATGGCAGGATTGAGAATGTGTTGATGAATATAAATTTCTCCAAAATATTTTCACTAACAACAATGCAGAGTTGTTTACATGCTTCGATGAAGATGGGGGGTGCCAGTAGAGATCTCAAAGTGTTTTAATTTATTTGGCCACTCTATCTTGGAATTGTTGACCACCTCTATTCCTTCCTGTAAATCGAAAACTTATAGGTGGTTTGACATTCTGGCCCTCATTAAGACCCTGGTGGTCTCTAGACCGCCAGGGTTACGGTCGCGGACAGACTGCTGCTAAAGCGGCCGCAACATTACGACTGTGGCAATACTGCCATGGTCTGACCACCGGCACTGCCACTTTTCGGCCGTACGACGGCCTGGCAGTTCTGGCAGTCCTAATCTGCCAGGGCAGCCCTGCTTGCTTGGAGATTACAACCCCTCTCTCTGAAACCGCCATGTCAAGGCTGGCAGAGATGTGGTGCCGGGGGCCCAAGGGGGCCCCATTGTGCAAATCACTGTCTGCTTGTGTTGGTGCACCCGACGCACAACAGCATTGCCGCCGGCTCTACTATGAGCCGGCGTCAATGTTTTTGCACGTTTCCCGCTGGGCCAGTCGGCGGAAACTGTGTTTCCACCTGCTGACCCAGCGGGAAACTAATAATAGGGCTGGCGGGAAGGAGACTGCACTGGCTGTCTCCTGACCGCAGGAGTTTGCCGGGCAGCCTTTTCCGTCCACCAAACTTGTAATTAGGGCCTCTATGTCCAAAAACATGCTGATTTGGTAAAAGCTATTAATGATGCTGATCTGGCATGGAAATGCCGGGGAGCTTATAAAAAAATTATTGCCAGTAGGAAAAATGAGACCTGCGAGTCTTTAATAGTGATAAGTTCTTTAAAACACTCCTGGGCTTTTTGGCAGGTGATTAACAACTTGTTTTTCTGTAATTTCACGGAGATCAGGATTGAGACTGTGATCTCACTTGATTTTTGGGTCGATCATTTTACAGCTTTTTATGTTAATACTGCTACCTTAAATAATTTACCGGTTTTGGGTAAGGAAAGGTAGAGGTGGCAACTGGTTGCTTTGAGGATTGAGTTACAACAAGTCATAGCTGCTATATATAGATGTCCAGCAGTCAAAGTTCCAGACTTGATGGAGTCCCTATTAAAGAGAACATGGCCACCTCTTATAACAAATGTGTTGAATGTTTTTTGCAACATCAGTCCTCCAAATTCGTGGTTGTATCCTATATCTCCCCCACCCCCACCCACTCCCTCAGCGCCTTGAGACCTTCACGGGTGAGTAGTGCGCTTACAAATTCCTTGTTTTATTGATAACATGACCCATATTTAAAAAGGAAAACAGATGCCAACCAAAATGTTATCGCCCTATTTTATTGCTCAATTCAACTGCGAAAACCATGGGCAGAATATTATTACAATGTCTACAAGCTAGGTCTCATAAAAATGATGTTATTTCAGATTTGCATCTTGGATTTCGTGCAGGAGTAGGAACAGTGGAGCAGTGCCTTAACCTTTATGTCTTAATTAATACATTCTGTGCAAATAAGTCAAGGAACGTTTGCCTTGCTTTTATGGATCTTAGATTGGCTTTTTATCATGTTAACCATTCAAAGCTGTGGGGCATTGTGCCTGGCTTAGGGGTGATGTTAGTATTATTAATGTTTATAAGGCAATTGCATAGTGTGGTAACTGTGTGTGAGGTATGGCTTAGAGGGCAAAACAACTGCACCATTCACTTTGTCAAGTGGAGTGTAACAGGGTTGTATTCTGGCACTGGTTTTTATTTTCATTGCATATAAATGGACTGAAAAGGCAGCTAGTTGAATTCGAATGTGGATGTCATGAGAGATGGGCCTGACCAGTTCCCACATCACTTCACAGGGAAGATGTGGTGTTGATTGCTAGGGAGCCTCTGGGTCTACAGAGATTGCTTGATGAGTTTGCTTGTTTTATGACAGACCTTGAATTAACAGTAAATCAATGTAAGACACCTATTAGGGTCTTTGGACCAAAAGGAATAGATATAAATCTTTTGTGGTAAATTCGACTAAAATTCTGCACGTCCCGACTTTTCTCTATTTGGGGGTACTGTTCTACGACACTTGTACCTTGAAGTCGTCAGGATGTACTATGGCAGTAAAGTCTGCCAGAATGGTGGAGGCACTCTTTAAGTTCATAAGGAACCTAGGCTTTAAACCCCTTAGAGAACTACTTGAGGCAGATTTTAACAGAAACTTATGGCTCTGGATTCTGGGGAATTAAGTACTACCCAATTATTTAGAAATTGAAAATGGGTGTCTTAAAAGGTTTTTAACAGTCTCCACAGCACTGCTATCCATATCTGTCATGCAGAACGTGGCCTTATCTATGTTTGTGACCATATTAAACTTCGCCTGTTTCTCTTGTGGCTGTGCATTTAGACTAAGCCCAAAACATGTTTTAACCGCATGGTGCTGCTGGACTGCATGAATTTAGATAAGGCACCGAGGCCATATTTATACTTTTTTGTGCCGCCTTTGCGTCATTTTTTGACGTAAAAGCGGCGCAAACTTACAAAATATAATTGTATTTTGTAAGTTTGCGCCGCTTTTGCGTCACAAAGTGATGCAAATGTGGCGCAAAAAAAGTACAAATATGGCCTAAATCTTCCCTGGCTGGCTTATATAGAAGATCTCAGGCTTAGCTTGGATCTTCCAGAATTCTATACTAAGCCAGAGGCCCTTTACCCTCATTGAAACAAACATTGAAGGTGTGTGTTGGGCTTCGAGCATCTGTGACAGGGATTGCACCAAGGGTGTCAAAAGTACAGTATCACAGTATAGTTTAAAAAAAATGTATTTTGGCGTGGAACTGTATCTCATCTAGGTTGTTAATAATTACCGGAGAACCTTATTTACCAGATGAGATTAAGTACATTGCACTTTATGGCTGCATTCCCAGAACCTGTTTCATATGTCTCAAGTTTGTCAAAGTGTCCATGTGATGCCTTTCGGAGCCGTCCACAATGCACTTTATGTTATTTTGCAAGTTCTACATTGATTTCAGGAGATGGGAGGGAGACTAATCTTAGGTTCAAGCTGTGCTCTATCCACAGTCAATGCTCTCCATCTATATTTGTTTGGTGATAGTCAAGTATCTCCAGCATACAATTAATAGGAGAAAACACTTGGGGTACCTGTTGTTAATCAGTTAGCTCACCCTGATGCACTTTAACATTAAAAGATGTTCTATGATGATTTTAACATGCTTTATATTTAATACTTTCTCTTTACCTTTATTTGTGTATTACTGTTTTATCTCTATTTAATATTGTGGATTGTACATACTATGTATTTATTTCTTGTCTATTTCTTTTATGGCCTAATAATGGCCAATTAAACAATTGAATTGAACTCTTAACACTTCACTACACCTATACACAGTTCTCATAAGATTGTCCAATCAGATTAAAGCAAGATGATACAATTACATACTCAGAAGTGTTCCAAGGTTTATTCACTAACAAGCTTCTTTATGCGTCCTTCGAAATTACACTATGTGTAACAGGACGAGATACATGTACCAAACTGTACTCAGCCGGTGCCTTTTTGAGTACACAATTCACTGGAACATTCCACGGTTATCACAAAGAAAAGGAAACACTTTTCATATGGGAAGGAAGGCCAAGGGTTCTCCTTCTGACAATTAGATCTTCAGCTCGCCTAGAAATAAAATGTTACAAGGAAAAGATGGCAACCATTGTTAGCCATTTAAAAATGCAGGCCTACTATGCTACAGTCAATCTAAACGTGATTAAACATGAACTCTCTTCTACAAACAGCAATTGCATGTCTATGTGTTAATGTTATGTCAATGCAAATCATCTTAATAAAACACTTCCTCAATCTCAAGCATTATGGGGCTTTTTTATATGGGACTTGCATTGTAATGTTTGAACATAATGCTTGATTCAAGAAGTTTGGTCTCATAAGCATGAAAGGTCCACACTCCCATAACCACCCAACATCTCCCCCACCCTTGTGGAGCCCTTCTTAAGATAGGCACAACCGTATGATTGGCCTAAAGTCATTAGTGCATCAGTAACTAATATTGATTGGAGCCCTACACACTTGTGTGTGTTGACCAGGAAGTTGTGATCTATTTTTATACTGTTGTAACCTGGTTGACTGCCCTTGTGTCCTGCCCACATGTCATCGTTGATGTGGTTCCTTTCAGTGTGGCAGTCCTTGTATCCCATGGCTCCTATTGCAAGCATTTTTAAAGCATCCCAAGGTTCTATGTTAAGAGGCTGCTTTGTCACAGTGTGTTCATCTCTTTCCAAAATGGCTGCCTTAAGCCCACTCCAGTTCCCGAGGAAGCCCATGAGTGGTGTGCTGCAAATCTGCAAGGAAAAATGAGACTGTTACTAAAACACCTCCAACAGTCCAGAAGATCTGGCCCCAATGCACAGCTCTGCAACCAACACCTCCACACCCTCACTTAGGAAAGATGCGTTTTGGTTGAACTCATGTTATTGCTGAAGGAGAAACCCTTGAATACATCTCATCACCTCCATCTGTGAGTTGTTACCTATCATTCTCCTCCCCATAGCCTCCAGCCAATTAGCTTCACACGCCGTGGTCACCAGCCCGCCAGTTGCAATTTGGTGGCTGCTGTATTGCATCTGTTGCCTGAGCCACTTTCACTCTAGCTTGATGAAGCATGGGGCAGGCGCTTTGGGCAAGGTGATTTTGATGTGAAGTTATCACCAAAACCATCAGCCTGCCACTAGCCTTCAGAGCCAGTCCACGCAGCAACAGCATTTTGGTTTCTGCTCACGCCTTGTGGGAGACATTAAATCATTAGGTTCACAGCTTGTGTGCGCACCAAATGTCATGCATGGGGCGGGCTGTGACCAAGCCAGTCAGAAGAAACTAAATTGCCTTCTTTTCTGGTTGGAGTGGACCATTACTGTAACAGCCCTGCTGTTTCGAGTCACTGAAAGTAACACCACTGGTCCAGGGCTCCCATAAACACACTGTCACCCACAAGCATGCATACAACATACATTTAAAAGTGTTTTTACTTACCTTAGCTGCCAGATAGTGTCATATTCCAATTAACTGTACTCCATTTTTATTACACTAATAGTGACTTATATTATTCACTATTTGTGTAAGAAGAAAAATTGTCAAAAACCAGAACCATTAGGACAAGCTGAACCTGTGTTCCAGGCACTGAATTTTGCCACCTCTGAGGCCAGGGGTCGCAAAGGAAGTGCCAGGGGTCGCAAGGGTCAAGCCAGGGGTCACAATTGCAACCCCTGGCAACACCTTAATGACGTCCATGCTGTCCCCTTCTCTGGGCCACTACTGGTTCTTTGTGATGGGGAGGATGAGGTATATATAATAGGACCCCAGTTGTACCTAAGAGCCTCGGTACACAATAGTTATATCTAGTGATGGAGTTATAGAAGATACCAGCTAAGGCACGTGCCTAGTAGCTCTTCAGGAATACTTTTTTGCGGTTCTCACTGTGTTAGGGCTACCTGACAGTGCTTAATTTGAGCCGGTGGTTTCCGGTGCGGGGCACTGGCACTTTTTTTTTAGGGCTGGCACTTCTGTATCAGGTATTTACAACAAGGTAAATACACATATGGGATAGACGGAGGAAGAGAAAAACGAAAAAGCGTCACAAAGGGAGAAAGCTGCCAGAGTGAGCTGAAGGTACAGGGAGTGGCTGTAAATTGATTAAAGAGGCCTGAGGTGGCTTTAGGATTTCGCTGCCTCAGTATTCTGTGCTCCCACATTTAAATGCAGCAGCTGCATGTTTCAGAGGAGAGCTTTCGGACCGGTACGCTTGTTATTTACAAATTAAGCACTGCTACCTGATAACTCAGTATCACATCGTTTCTCACTTAGGTCATTTACCAAATCATTGCGTTTTCAGAGTTGAAGTGTTAGTTCAAACCACTTAGTACAAAGTGGAGTAATGATTTCCTAAAGAGCAGCCAAGTACTGGGAAGCAATTTATTCATTTTTGGCTAATTCACACGTGCAGAATTTATATCAACAAATATTACAGTGAGGATGTGTGACTAACTGTGGAATGTTTCTGAAACACTCATGCTAGATATACAGATAATTTCTAAATAAGGCTTGGCATTTTTTACATTATAACAAAGGGGAATATTTTTTTTTTTTTTTTTTTTTTTGAGTGCAAGGGAATTTATAACGGTTATGGTGTAAAGTGTATTCATTTACATTTTTTTTATCATTGTAACAATGTTACTTTTCATGTTTTTTTTTTTTTTTTTTAAATATTTTTATTAAATTTTCAATAAAATCAAACATTTCGATGCATCCATTTAGCAGCAGTGATAGGATGTTTACAGTTACAATAGTTTGCTGGGCGCTTATTTATTAGATTTAACAAACAACCAATAACTTTCGTACACCGCTAGATCCGCGCTTTTATGTCTGTACTTACAGGCATTGCTAGTTCGCGCGTTTGATACTATCTTTCGTGCGGAGGTTTCGATGCCTGCAAGAGTTCTAGTTCAGGGCGAACCCTAAGATGGACGGGAGAGAGCGGGGGGCGGGGGAAGGGGCAACTTAACTTCTGAAGACCCTGAGTTTACTAGTTGGGGACGATGGGCTGTGTGTATTAATTGGCTAGTGTGTATTTGGGGGTGCAGTGTATTTATATCTGTGCTTAGGCACCATTGGCAGGTGTGTGCGCTACTCATGATTACTGTGGTATTGCAACCGGGGTGAAACCTACAATTGTCTATGTTATCGCGTCTGACTGCTATTCAGGGAGGTTTTTCGTCATTCTTTGTTTCTAGTTTGGAGACCAATGTGCCCCAGGTTTCACAGCCCGAGTGTCGAGGACCACCTCGCGCCAGTTTCGTTAGTACCTGATATTCAGCACGTGTCCAGCGAAGCGTAAGAGCGAGCCAAGCTCCATGGTCAGGGGCCTTAGAGGCCTTCCAGTTCATGGCTATTAGTCTTTTGTACATTGCATAAGCCAGGTCTACGAATCTGTGCATAAATTTGCTCCTTTTTGTTCTGGTCCTGAGGCCAAGTAGACAGGATTTGGGGTTCGCGTCCAAGCCCAGGCCAGTCATTTCCGACAGTGCAGTGGTCAGCGCGGTCCATTCCCCCCTTACCTGCGGGCACTCCCAGACCATATGATAAAACTGTGCTGCTGGGGTTTTACATCTAGGGCAAGTTGGGTCCGATCCAGGGAACATACGTTTAATTCTGGCTGGCGCTAAATAAGTCTGATGTAAGTAATTAAATTGTGTGTATCGGAATCTGGGGTTCCTTGAGACCTCGCGTGTGTGGCTCAGGGCTTTTGACCATTCTGTCTCTGTGATCGGGTCAGGCAGTACGGCATTCCACCTTTCTCGAGCTTTCTGCAGATTAGACTCCGGGGGCTTATTTAGTAGTTTGTATGTATTTGAGACTACTTTTTCACGTGTGTCGTAGCTCAGCATATGGTGTAGGTTTATTGAGATATCTGGCTCAGCGTCCCCGGGCCCCCATGTACCTCTAATTGCATGACATATAGCGTGGTATGTCAGAAATTGCCCTGGGCTGATCTCTGTGAGGGCCTGTATATCTTCGAAGGACATTAGTTTTCCTTCCTCGAAGCATTCTCCTACCGTGCTTATGCCTGCTTCTATCCAGGTTGCGGATAGGTGAGAACCAGTTGTCACCCATCCAGGGATTCGTTCTAGTGGTATGAGAGGTGAGTAGGGAATTTTTTTGGCATCTTTTTGAATATACTTCTTCCAGTATGCATGTGCTGCTGCCATCAATGGGTTTGCGCATGTGCTTTTAGTTTGCTTGCTCGAGAGCCACTCAAGCAGGGGGACTCCCCGGAGTCGGGTTACCAGCCAGGCAGCTTCCGCCGACCCCGAGTTATGAATCCAATTTGAGATCCACTGCAGCTGTGCTGCCGCAGAGTAGAGCTCAAAGTTAGGGGCTCCCAGTCCACCCGCCGCCACTGGGTGATATAGTGTGTTGAGTGCGACTCGCCTTCTGCCATCACCCCATACCAGCTGCACCAATGCAGAGTTTAAACTGTTGAAGAAACTTTTAGGAATTATGATCGGCAGGGCAGCGAAGTGATATAGCAGCCTGGGCAGCACTAGCATGTTGGCTATGGCAACTTTTCCCAATGGTGAGAGCGGTAATTTATTCCAGAAACGCAATGAGCTCTTTATAGATGTCACCGCTCTCCCCAGGTTGCCATCCCTGAGGTCTTCAGCACTGTGATAGACGTTAACCCCGAGATATTTGAATGTGTCGAAGCACCATTTTAATGGGCCTGGTGAAGTGTTCTCTCGTCTCGCTGGGGACCGGCCAACCAGTGGGAATATACAGGATTTCCCCCAATTAACTATCAAGCCCGATATCTCTCCAAACTCGCGTAGCAATGACATCACCGGGGGCAGTGCCTCCCCAACACTGCGTATATAGATCAAAGCATCATCTGCATACAATGATATGACGTGGGATGTGCCGTTCCTTACCACCCCCCATTCTTCTGTTTTTGCACGGACAAGCGCGGCCAGTGGTTCCATCGCCAGGGCGAACAACAGGGGGGAAAGGGGACAGCCCTGCCTTGTTCCCCTGCTAATTGGGAAGCTCTCTGATATGACTCCTCCTGTCTTCACCCTGGCCTGCGGGTTGGTGTACAGTATGCGTACCCATCTTATAAATTTTGGGCCTATGCCCATTCGCTGCATGGTGGCTAACAGGAAGTCCCATTCTAGTGTGTCGAATGCTTTTTCGATGTCTAGCGAGATCACTGCTTCCTCAGATGCACTCGGGGGGTATCGCCCATTACGCTTAGTAGCCTACGAATGTTGAGAAAGGTGTTGCGTTTTGGGATAAATCCATTCTGGTCTTCGTGTACTAAAGTGTGCATATGAGGAGCTAGCCTGTTGGCTAGTATTTTGCCAAGTAGTTTGCAATCTAGATTTAGTAGAGACAGGGGTCTATAGGACCTAACGTCAGTGGGGTCTCGCCCCTGTTTCGGGAGGACCACTATCATTGCCTCTCTCATTGTGGGGGGGAGACTTCCCTTGATCTCTGCTTCTTCCATGACTTTTAGGAGATGTGCGACCAGGTGTGTTGCAAAAGTGGAGTAGTATTCTGATGGCAGGCCGTCTGCCCCTGGAGCTTTATTTCTAGGTAGTTGTTCAAGAGCCTTATTTAGTTCTCCTAATGTGATGGGGGCCTCTAATGTCTCCCTGTCATTTTGTGTGAGTTGGGGCAGAGAGGATTCCACCAAAAAGGACTCGAGTTGTTGGGGGGTGCATGATGTGCGTGTGCTGTATAGCTGTGTGTAGTATTTCCTGAACGCATCATTAATTTCATCCTGTGTGGTTGCTATTGCGCCTACGCCTAACACTATTGCCCCTATTGGGGGGCATTGCCGTTCCTCCCGCAGGAGCCATGCTAGCAGCCTACCCGATCGGTCGCCTTCCGCTTGTAATCTGGTCAAGTGATATTTGTAGTCATGTAGGCGTAGTGTGGCGTCTGCAGCTGCGTATTCTGCGCGCGCATCTTTTAATGACGCATATGGTGTTTCGCTGCGGGCCACTGCGTTTTCTAGTGCTCTTAGTTTCTTTTCCAGTTTGGTAACCTCTGCATGGAGTGTGCGTCTTACCCCCCATGTAGTGGAAATGCAGTGCCCGCGGGTCACTGCTTTATGTGCGTCCCACTCTACTGCTCTTAAGCTTGTAGTGCCAGCATTCAATTCCCAGTACTGCTTGAGCGCTGTACTCAAAGCGTCTTTAAATGCAGGGTCCTGCAACGCTTCCACTTGTAATCTCCAGGTTGGGATCGCTTGTCGCCTCCTGCCCCAATCTAAAGTTATTTTAAGCGGTGAGTGGTCTGATAGTGACTTAGCTAAGTATTCAATCCCGTTGGTTACTGTGCAAATGTCCCGGGTACCCCATAGCAGATCTATCCTAGTGTATACTTTGTGTGGTACTGAGTAAAATGAGTATTCTCTGCGCTGCGGGTGCTTCATGTGCCACAAATCGCAGAGACCCATGTCACTGGCCCATGTCACCAGTGGGCACCCGGGGCGTCTGTTGGCCGCTGAATGTGTGGGGGGGCTTGACCTATCCAATGTCAGGTCCGGCGTATTATTGAAATCACCACCCCATATTGCAGGTGCTGCAGGGTTAGTCAATAGAGCTGGGGTGAGCGTGTTCAGGAACACAGGCAACGCAGTGTTCGGGGCGTATACTCCTATGAGTGACAATTGTTTTCCGTCCAATTTACCCTCCACCACCACGTACCTACCTCCCTGGTCTATCCTGTATGATGTTAGAAGAAATGGAACACTCCCTGCCATCCATATCAGGACCCCCCTCGCAAAGGTTGAATAAGATGTGCCTACGATCTGACCTCCCCATCTATTCCGCAGTTCTTGTAAGTCTGGGTCCAGTAGGTGGGTTTCTTGTAAAATTGCAATGTGTGTGCCCTGGCGTTTGAGTCTTGCATGCACCCTGGACCTTTTTCTGTGGTTCCCTAGACCCCTGACATTCCAGGTGACTATGATATATTTGCTTACGTTGTGGGCTGTTTGCTGGGCCATGTTTGTTTCGTAGTGGTGCATCTAACAGTCTGGTCCCTGATGGGGTCCAAGCAGTCCTCCCCCTCCCCATCGCCACTACAGCCCGTTCCCCAACCTCCATCTATGTGTCTTGTGTTATGCGCAGACCTGCGGTGTACAAACTGGTAATTACCCTCCCTCCCTCCCCAACTGGATCCCAACCCCAACTGTGAACCAACAAAAAAACAAAAAACGCACACCCCAGAGAGGTGCGACCTAGGCAGTGTCCGTGTGGATGCCTGCGGGGGAGCTATAATACTATCCGGGTGCGGCTCATTATAGGGGCTCGCATCCTTCTGCAGATTCAGCCTGCAAGTTGTGTGGGGCATCCCCGGGGCGCAGCAAGCCAACCCTCCCCTGCCGCGCGTCACCTCCGATTACACGCAGGCTAAATACAGGAGTTGACTCTGAAAGCAGAGAAACAAGGATACATAATTTCAAGCGATATATCCAGCCGCTGTCGGCGGGACACACAATATTCAATCCTGTTCTCCTTCTGTGGCAGCGGGTCCCGCCCTGGTGGTGGGTCAGCATCAGTTGTTCAGAGTATGTCCGCAGTCCGGGGAGTAATCTCTGGGCCTTTCAGCGACCCCGTCAGTGTGGAATCCGAGCTTATTGAATCCGATTCCGAACCCTCCTCCGGATGGGTTCTGAGTGTCTCAAAAGCATTTTGTGTCAGCAGGGGAGTTTCCTTCAGGACCCTGGCTCTCTCTTCCGCAGCCTGTTTCTCCGTAGGTTGACCCCCGGGTCGTCTTTTGGGGCGTTTCCGATTGGATGCTGTGGACCAGTTGTCGTTAATACCGGTTTCTTCTCGGGGTTGGGCAAACCCCTTGGCATGTAGCCATGTCCAAGCGTCTTCCGGAGATGTGAACACGTGGGTGCGTTCATCTGTTAGTACTCTTAATTTAGCGGGAAATAGCAGAGCATACTTTATGTCATGTTCACGGAGACGTTGCTTAATTTGAGCAAAGGAGTTGCGTTGTCTTTGCACTTCCTGAGTGAAGTCTGGGTAAGCGTGAACAGTGGAGTCCTCATATTGAAATGGACCATTGCTGCGGAATTGTTGCAGTATCGCATCCCGGTCTCTAAAGTTCAGGAACCTGGCTATCAGCGGTCTTGGGGACTGGCCCGGTACTGGGGGGCGCCCGGGAGTCCTGTGTGCTCTTTCTACTGAGAAGAATTTCGACGGGGCTCCGTTCAGGACCTCTTTGGCTAACCACTGTTCCAGTTGAATCTCTGTGTTTTGTTCTATTGATTTTTCCGGGAGACCAAGAAACCGTATGTTGTTGCGGCGTGATCTTCCCTCCGCCTCTTCTGCTCTCCTCAGCAGTGTTTTTACCTCTAGGTCCAGGCGGAGAATTTGTTTTTGGTTGTCCGTTACTTTGGGGCACATGTCATTTAGCGTCTCTTCCGTTGACTTCACTTTTTCGGATAATTTGCGGTGGTCCGCTCTAAGAATATTTAGATCTTGCGATACCGTATCTATTCTATTTTCTAATGAAATTTTAGTGTCCATAATTGCTTGGAGTACTCTCTCGAATTGTGTAGAATGGGCCAAAAGTGTAGATTCCAGTGATTGTAAGGTAGGAGTAGGTTGTTGGTCCCCAGGCGCTGGTCCCTGCGTGCTCCGGTCCTGATTCCTCGCTGATTTTGATCTCCCGGCCATTTTGACTCGATTTATGGGTCTCTGTTTCTACTGCGCTTACATGAGCTCCTCGAGCCCCAGGTTGGACGGATATGGAGGGCTGTGTGTACTCACGGATCCCCACCGTCATGCGCTTTAAGTTTTTTGGATTACAAACTGCCTAATATTCCACGAAATGAGTTCCTGCTTGGTTGCCCGTTTCCAGGTCCCTCACCCGGCGCCAGCGGGGGGGCGGCGGATAGCGGGATGATCTCCGAAGTCAATCCAATATGCCCATCATGTCGGCTCCAACGATTCAGGGCCTGGGCGTGGGTCCCCCACCCTCACAAGGTCAATTGCCATATGCACTCACTTCCAATTGGGCTTCCATGCAGGGTTCTGCTCCTCTTACCGGGGGAATGGTGGAGTCATAATATACTTCGGGGGGGGCCCCACTCGTAGCCCGCAGACGTTCATGAATTGCAGGAGCCACTAGGAGTGACCAGGGGGGCGTGTAGAGCAAACCGCCAGGGCTCCAGATGCGCACCGTGACTTTTACTGCGCGACCCCCCTAAGTCGAAGGGGGGGGCACGCCTTGCAGCCGGAACGCAGGCCAAGGGGGGGGGGAACCGCCAAAGGTCCCCAATCACGGCTTCACTGCCCCTCCGCTCCTCCCCACCACGGCAGTGGAGAGGGTTGTTCAGCGGTAGAGGGGGGGGGGGAGGGAGAGCCCCGAGGCAGGTCCGCTGCCCTTCCGCAGCGGGATCCCCCCACCACCGCACCCCCACCTCACCTCAGGGGCTCCGGGACGGAGCTCCGATCCTCGCACCGAGGCAAAATGGCGGCCGCAGTCCTGAGGCGATGTCGTCCCTCGGCGGCTCCTCCGTTCAGCCCCGTGACTTTTACTGCGCGACCCCCCTAAATCGAAGGGGGGGGGCACGCCTTGCAGCCAGAACGCAGGCCAAGGGGGGGGGAACCGCCCAAGGTCCCCAATCACGGCTTCACCGTCCCACCGCCCCTCCCCACCACGGCAGTGGAGAGGGTTGTCCAGCGGTAGAGGGGGGGGGGGGGGAGAGCCCCGAGGCAGGTCCGCTGCCCTCCCGCAACGGGATCCCCCCACCGCCGCACCCCCACCTCACCTCAGGGGCTCCGGGACGGAGCTCCGAGCCTCCCGCCGAGGCAAAATGGCGGCCGCAGTCCTGAGGCGATGTTGTCCCTCGGCGGCTCCTCCACTCAGCCGCCCCAGCGCCCCCGTGGCCGTCAGCAAGGGGAGAGAGGCTCCTAGAGCGGGTTACTCCTCTGTATGAGGATATTGGCGACCCCAGGGTGCCCCGCAATCGTTTTGGAGGCGAGCCCGAGACAGAGCGCTTTACGAAGCGTCCTTCCCGGTCGCCATCTTGGCTCCTCCCCAACAAAGGGGAATATTTTGGAACAATTTTTATTCAAAAAAGGTTTGATCAAACAAGGCTCGCTCGATATCAGTTTTTTATTGTAAGGAATTGGGTTATTGATTTGGTGGGTGGGCACTTTGGCCACATCCATAATCCTTGTCAGGGTGAACCACAAAAGTCACTAAATTAACCTGTGCTTAACAGTCTGGTAGGTTGGCACAAAAGCAGTCAGGCAAAATTTAGAGGCAATGTGTAAAGTACGTATGCAGCACACAAAACAGTAATAAAGTGAAAACACAAAACAAGAATAATCCCAAACTACTTTAGAAAAGTAAAGTAGTTTTTATTAAATAAAATGATAACAAAACGACAAAAATCCAAATTTCAGAACCAGAGGTTTCTAAAGTTCTAATTGAAAATAGTAGGGGTGGGTGAAAAATTCCACTCCACCTGCGGAGTTCTCAGAATTTTGCCCACTCCACGCTCTGCTTGGAGCGTGGTGGAGTTTTTTTTGTTTTTTGCATGTGGTTCCCCAACATTAAGTTGGAGAGCACGAGTCAGAATTTGCATCCCTTAGTGTGATTTTCGTGCGCTAGAACGCCTCCTAGATTTCTCGATGTAGGCGGTTATGGAAAACTTGCAACCATCTGCGTTGAGAAAGCTGCCACTCAAGTAGAAAATCTATTCTAGCAGCAGTAAAAAGCAGCACCCTCTTGCATGCAACATGGTGCCATTTACACTGATTTTACAGAGCAGTACAAGCTCCCTGCACTAAAAATCAGTGTGAATGCACAACGTTCCTGAATTCCACCAGTTCACAGAACTCTGCAGAATCTTGCAGAGCTTTTATGTAACACCTTGGAATTCCACAGAGTGAAACTCTGCAAGTTCTGGCCAAGCCTAGGAAATAGCACATTGAAAAAAAGAAGCACCAACCGTAGGTATCTGGTCACGTGGGTCAAAGTCATAAGTTAAGGATGACCGCGATGGAGTACAGGTCAGGTAGAAGAACAAAAAGTACGGAAAGATACCTTCAGACTTAGAAAAGCTCTGGAAGATTTTCTGAGAAGGTAGAGTCTCCAGGGTCAAGGCAGCAGTCTCTATACAAGAGTAGTCTGTCAAATATTTTTTGGAAGTCAGATTTCTCCAGCGGGACAAGGCTGCAGGCTACAGATCAAGACGGTTCCACAATGCCGGATTTCTTTGTCAAAAGGTTCAACTGAAAAGGACATAGCGGAAGCTACCTTGAAGGCAAGGCGACTGGTGCTGCACAGTGGTCAGATTGACTGGCAGGTAGATCCCAGCCTTTTGTCTGGTATCAAGGTAATTTGACTTGAAACCCTTTCTAATTCCCAGCTTTGAATTTTGGAAAGTAGGAGTTCCACCTGCACCACAACCAAAGGTTCAGAGCTTGGGGGGGGGGGGGCGGGGCACCACTTCGGGGTTAGGACTCACATGAGCAGAGGCCAGCAACAAGGTTCAAGGCAGGTCCATTTGGTACTGGTCAGCTGGTTAGGTGGAGGAAGGCCTCTGGAAACTTGTTATGTCCTGTTATGACCTGTATCTCACACAGGAGACTAGCCAACCAGCCCTTGGAATCACTATGTTGGTCCTGTTTAAAAATGAGCAGATTCAGTCCTCTTTTCTCAGCAGACAAGGGCAGCAAGGCAGTCCTTCCAGCAACAGGGCAGTCCTTTTGACAGCAGGGCAGCAGTCAATCCTTCTGAATCGTCCACAGGTCCAGGAGTGCACTGAAGAAGGGTTCAGAAGGTCCTATATTTATACCCTGTGCCAGTCTTTGATTGGTGGACTGGGTCAATAAATACTTTCCTCTTTCCCTCGTCAGTGTGACAAAAGGCAGGGCAGGCTTAGTGCCAGGTTACTTTGTGCCTGCAGGAGGCAAAGCCCTTTGAAGTGTACGTAAGTGGGGTAAGGTACAGCCCCACCCAACCATCCTGCCAGGAAGGCCCTCTCCCAGCTACACCCATGTCCTAATATGCCCAGTGCCCAATATGCATTCTTAGTGGGGGAGCCATCAACAGGCCCACGCAGATGGAAACTCCTACAGTGCCTCGGAAGCTTTTGTGCAGGAAAATGCCAACTTTCTAAAAGTGTAATTCTCAAAATTGTAATCTAAAATCTCACTTTAACATTAAATAGGATTTACATTACAATCCAGCAAATCTCTATCTGCTCCCAATCTAAAGTTAGCACTTAACAGAACATATTATTTATGGGTAACTAATGTATAATAATGACCAATATAAACCCTAGAAATTATTCCCAATATGAACTCTTATTGTTAGCACCTATTAAATGTTATAAGGCAACCCAGTGTTAGTCAATGGGAGAGACAGGCCTGACAACAGGGAAAACTGACTTTAGGATATTTTCTCTGCCGGGACATGTAAAACTTAAGTATACATATCCTACTTTTTAGATACAACGTACCCTGCCCTATGAGCCTTTAAATGTGACTTATAAGTATTAAAAAGGAAAGCTTAGGCCTGGAAAAAGGTTTATATTGCAATGTTGATGGTAGTTTAATTCTGCCCTACAGGCTACAGTGGCAAGCCTGAGATATGTTTTAAAAGACTTCTGTAGTGGGGAGCAAAAGGAGTGCTGTAGGCCCACTAGTAGCATTTAATTTACATGCCCTGGGTGCAGGTAGTACCATTAACTAGGTACTTACAAGTAAATTAAATGTGCCAATTAGTTGTAGGCCAATTGTTGTATGTTTCAAGTGGAGAGTACAAGCATAAGTTTCAAGAGGAAATTAATTCAGCAAAACAGGAGAGGTGAAGGCAAAATGTTTGGGGGTGACCCTGCTGAGAGGGCCAGTTACTTAATGCACTAGTAGTGCTGGAATCTTTTCGGATGGGTTGCTAAAGTCATGATTTTACACAGCAAAATGCAAATTAGAAGTGTCCGTCCAAATGTAGTGTGGGATCTTATGCACCCTCAATAATCGTTTTAACCCTCTTCACCTTCCTAACATACTAAATACCTCTCAAAGACTTAATTGAGATCAGCTATCCAGCAAGTCTTCCTCACCCTCCAAAACAGTGTTCATCTCCATTGTCTTAGATCAGATGACTTCTGTCAAATACCTTACTTCGGACTTCTCTGAGACTGAGGCCCTCATTACAACCCTGGTGGTCGGTGTTAAAGCGGCGGTAAAAAAAATGGAATCACGACCATGGCGGAAACCGCCAACATAGACAGACAGTTTTACACTCCGACCGCCACGGTGGTACAAACAAACAGCATGGCGGTCACCGCCAACAGACAGGTGGAAGACAATGTACCGCTCACAGTATCACGTGAAGCCAATCCGCCACCTTTTCCGGGGCGGATTCACTGCGGACAAAGTCACGGCAGAAACAGGACTTGGAAGGGGAAACGCTCACCTCTACACACCCCACGAGAAACCAGGACGCCATGGAGCCGGAACTTCATATTCTACCTGCCATTGTCTTCCTGCTCCTCTACCAGGAGCATGAACGCCGGCGGCGAAGACCACGGTGAGTACTGCACCTACGACACAGGGGAGGGGGGAGGGAAAAGAGAGTGACACACACATGCAACACGCAAAACCCCCACCCCCACCCTCACCCACTACAACACACACACAAGTACATGTTGATACATTACATTTACACCCCCCAGCCCCCCCTGGAAGAATGCAAGGACAAAAGGAAATTAGTTGAACGATTGTAATCAATAAAAATCCATTACTCAAAAATATATATACACTATTAACAAATATATACACCAAGAATTCAAGTCCATGTACTGCACATACATAGTCCGTTGACCACTGGGCCCAAAATGCATGGGCGAGGCCCACACTCAATACCCGATCAAAACGAAGAGAACACTGCAGGGGCATCAGATTGAAATAAAACAGGCACCTCAGGGGGAAGGGAAGGGGAGGCACCTCAGCTGGATGAGTGTACGACGCCAGATCCACGAGGGGGCTCCATGCCCATTGATGTATCCTGGGGAGTGCAAAGCCACAGTCTCACAAGTCTTTCCAGTGGGTGGTTTGCCCACTGCTGCATCCTGGGAGTGCAAAGCCACAGTCTCCCAAGTCTTTCCAGTGGGTGGTTTGCCACTGCTGCATCCTGGGGAGTGCAAAGCCACCGTCTCACAAGTGGATAACAGTCTCCACTGGTTCTGGAGGGGGCTTTGTGCCCAGTGTGCTTCATCCTGTCAAAGACTGAGGTAATGGATGCCTTTCTCCACTGGTTCTGGAGGGGGCTTTGCGCCCAGAGTGCTTCATCCTGCCAAGGACTGAGGTAGTGGATGCATTTCTTCACTGGTTCTGGAGGGGGCTTTGTGCCCAGTGTGCTTCATCCTGCCAAGGACTGAGGTAGTGGATGCCTTTCTCCACTGGTTCTGGAGGGGGCTTTGTGTCCAGTGTGCTTCATCCTGCCAAGGACTGAGGTAGTGGATGCCTTTCTCCACTGGTCCTAGAGGGGGCTTTGTGCCCAGAGTGCTTCATCCTGCCAAGGACTGAGGTAGTGGATGCCTTTCTCCACTGGTTCTGGAGGGGGCTTTGTGCCCATTGTGCTTCATTCTGCCAAGGACTGAGGTAGTGGATGCCTTTCTCTACTGGTTCTGGAGGGGGCTTTCCACTGGTTCTGGAGGGGGCTTTGTGCCCAGAGTGCTTCACCCTGCCAAGGACTGAGGTAGTGGATGTCTTTCTCCACTGACGGTGGGCCTACATGGAAGCTGTCCAGACCCCTGAAACTGACCACCAGCTTCGTACGACTGACCAGTGGGGATTGCAGCCATGTCTGCGGTGGGGCACTGGCACATGATGTGGCGTGGCTGCTGGCGGTGCTTGCGGCGGCCTCAGTAGTGGCGGTGCTTGCGGCGCTCATTGGCCTGCAGTGCTGGTGGGTGGCTCAGTGAGCGTGCTGGTGGCGTCCTGGGAAGTGGTGCTGGTGGCGGCGGTATTCTTGGCAGCGGTGCCGGTGGTGGCGGTGTCCTTGGCAACGGTGCTGGTGGCGACGGTTTCCTTGGCAGCGGTGCTGGTGGCGGTGTCCTGGGAAGCGGTGCTGGTGGCGGCGGTGTCCTTGGCAGTGGTGATGGTGGCGGCTGTGTCCTTGGCTGCGGTGCTGGTGGCGGTCTTGTCCATTGTGTAGGTTGGCGGCGACTTCCCTTTCTTTCTCTGCCCCTTCCCCACCTTGGATGGCGGCGCAGCTGTCTTGCCACTCCCAACTGTAGTCCTTGGAGAGCCCTTGGTGGCAGGTGTTTTGCCCTTCTCCCTCCGGGCTGTGGCCAACTTCTTACATTTCTGAGGTTGGGGACTGTCCGTGGTCTGGCTCCTTAGCACACTGGGTGCCCTGTTGCTTGGTGCACTCCAGAAGCCGGTTACTGCTGGCACCACTGTTCCCGGTGATGTGGTGGCTGAGGTGCTGGGTTGGGACCTGGAAAGGTGTGCCCTAGGGGATGGAAGGGGTGGGGGAGGTGTAGGGAAGAGGTCAACATTTAAGAGGAAAAGTTTTTTAGACACACTGGGACGGGTAGATGGAGGGGTTTTGGGAGTGGAGGAAGGGGGAGCGGTTGTAGGAGGTGTACGTTTGTTGACTTTGGGTGAAGGTGCATGGGCTGGAGGCTGTCGTGAGGTGGATGGCTGTTGGGTGGGTGTATGGCTTCATTTGTGTACTTTGGGAGGTGGGCTCACAGACACACTAGGAGAGGACACAGGAGATGTGTGAATGGTAGTGGGGGTGGTGAGTGCACGTGAGCAGTGTGTGGTGATGGGCGGGCTGGTGATGGACGTAGTGGCTGAAGATGTAGTGCATGCAGGTGTGAGTGGAGACGTGACAGGGAGGAAGGAAGGAGACGAGGAGGAGGGGGACACAGTGGAGGCAGTGGATGTTGGTATGTGTGCATGGGTATGATGCTTGTGTGAGTGCCTGTGGGATGTGTGGTGCTTATGTTTGCCAGAGCTACCCTTGTGTGTTGAGGTGTGTGTATGCTGGTCTGATGGTGTGCTTGGGATAGGCTGAGGTACAGGGGATTGGGGCTGGGTGGAGGAAGTTGGAGGGGGGAGGCTGGACACAGGGACAATGGCTGCCATCAGTGCTGAGGCCAGAGTCTGAAAATCTTGCTGTTGGGCTGCCTGACCAGAATGAATGCCCTCCAGGTATGCATTTGTCTGTTGCAACTGCCTCTCTACACCCTGGATGGCATTCAGAATGGTAGACTGCCCAACAGTGAGGGATCTGAGGAGGTCAATGGCCTCCTCACTGAGGGCAGCAGGGCTGACAGGGGCAGGCGCTGAGGTGCCTGGGGTGAAGGAGATGCCCACCCTCCTGGGTGAGCGGCCACGGGGCACGCGCTGAGGGGCTTCTGGGAGGGCAGTGCTGGTGGGGGGGGTGGCGGCTGTACCTGTAGATGCGGGGGCACAGAGGGGCCCGCCACCGCAAGGGAGCTCCTATCAGAGGAGGAGTCCGTGTCGCTGGTCTCAGCTCCAGTCCCCGCCGTAGAGCTCCCCTCACCCTTCGTCCCACTGGTGAATTCGGAGTCCGTAGTCTCGCCATGTGGGATGCAGCTCCCTCCTACTCCGGGGTAACTGCTCCTCTGCCTGATGATGCTATTGCACACAAGAACAGGGAGACCACATAAAGGGGGGGGAGACAAAAGAAAGACATGTTCAGTGCATGCAATACCGCTACCGTTGGCGGACACTACAGACACAGCAGCCCTCTGCACTACGCCATGCACTTAGAGTTCCCTAATTAATCACAGGGCCATGGGGTACAAGGCCTATGCCCGATTGCTGCACACATGCAAGTCACAGGAGCCTGACTAGGTGTAGTTGGCTCTTAACACTGGTGGGGTGGGGTGCCACATGGCCTGCCTTACGAAGGGATCTTGCCTACAAAACCCGCCCTAGCCTAGGAGTACCCACAGCCTACCTCCCCACCCAGACAACTCCAATGAGTGCTGATTCAGCTGAATGAGAGTGTACTCACCCCCTTGTGGCTGCTGTGATGCTCTCAAGCGCCCATCCAACTCTGGGTACGCCACCGCCAGGATCCAGAACATCAGGGGGGTGATGGTGCGACGGGCACCCCTCCCACGTTGGGAGGCCATCCATAGCTGGGCCTCTGCCTTCTTCTTGCTCCAGCGGCGAATGCCCTCCCATCTTTTCCGGCAGTGGGTGCTCCGTCTGCGGTGGACCCCCAGGGTCCGGACTTCCTTGGCGATGGCACGCCAAATATCCTTCTTCTGGTGGGCGCCGACCTACAGGAATAGTACAGGGGAAAAGGAGAAGATATAACCGTCCGGACCGTCACAGTCATTGGCCCGCGTTCCTACCCTTGCCATGACGCACATACACTCACCGTCGTTTCATGCACGCCTCATTCTCCCCCCGTATCTTACATCTACACTACTCCACACAGGCATTGCCCATACAGCATGCTCACAGTGTACTTACCTGTTTGTCTGGAGGACCGTAGAGTAGCGTGTACTGGGGGAGGAACTCATCCACGAGTTTCTCCAACTCCTCCGTGGTGAATGCAGGGGCCCTTTCTACAGAAACATGAGCCATTGTCGCTTCCAGACTGAGGTCACAGCAGCACTTGCAGTGTAGGTCCTCTCCTGTCGAAGATCAGGTATCAAGTGAGTGAACAGATAGAAAATGGCGGTCACGTCCGCAGCAGTGCGTACCGTCACCGCCGGCGTACAGCGTCATTGGCTCCTGAGACTCATTGGGCCCAATGTTAACCAACGCAGGATTGTGCCTCGGTCTTCGACCGCCTACCGCGACGGTGTCCAGCGCCAGCGCAGTTACCTCATATCCCATTGTCCCACCTTACAGGTCATGCAGCTGAAATTTCAGGGGACCACATGGCATTATTTTTAAATGCGTCACACATATCTAGGCCTTGCATACACACTAAGACAGGCCAATAGCGGTTTGAAAAATGTGTGCACAAAAGTTGTGTTTTCGTACCTCAGTGTTGGTTGACCCACTGCTCTCTGTTCTCCTCCATAGAGCACGTCCGTTGGGGCAGGTGAGGAGATGGCGGCATCCTCCGGTGTACAGACCGCTGGTGGACCTGTCGACAATGGAAGAGCGACATGTAATTGTCACCTACAGACTGGACCGTGCCACAATCAATGAACTGTGTGCCCAGTTAGAGCCGGACCTGATGTCAGCTATCCGCCATCCCACAGGGATACCACCTCTAGTGTAGGTGCTGTCAGTACTCCATTTCCTGGCAAGAGGATCTTTTCAGATGACAGTGGCCATAGCATCAGGGATGTCCCAGCCTATGTTCTCCAACGTGTTGTCCAGAGTGTTGTCTGCCCTGCTGAAACACATGCGCAGCTACATCGTGTTCCCTCAGGTGGAGGATTTGCCTACAGTGAAAGGTGACTTCTATGCTTGAGGACATATCCCCAACATCATAGGTGCCATTGATGGGAAACATGTGGCCTTGGTCCCCCCGCAGGAGTGAACAGGTGTACAGAAACCAGAAGAGTTACCATTCTATGAATGTGCAGATGGTGTGTTTGGCCGACCAGTACAACTCCCATGTGAATGCCAAATTTCCTGGCTCAGTGCATGATGCTTACATTCTGAGGAAGAGCAGCATCCCTTATGTGATGGGGCAACTCCAGAGGCACCGTGTGTGGCTATTAGGTGAGGACATGGACCCTATACCCTGTGAATAGTTGTCTGGGTCTGGAGTTGTCCCTAAGGGTTAGTGTGTGTCTAACAGTTGTCCCTCGACATTTGCAGGTGACTCTGGGTACCCCAACTTGTCATGGCTACTGACCCCAGTGAGGAATCCCAGGACAAGGGCAGAGGAACGCTACAATGAGGCACATGGGCGAACTAGGAGGGCTATAGAGAGGACTTCGGCCTCCTGAAGGCCAGGTTCAGATGCCTCCATATGACGGGTGGTTCCCTATTCTACTCACCAAAGAAGGTGTGCCAGATCATTGTGGCCTGCTGTATGCTACACAACTTGGCTTTGCGACGACAGGTGCCTTTTCTGCAGGAGGATGGTCCTGAAGGAGGTGTTGTGGCAGCTGTGGAGCCTGTGGACAGTGAAGAAGGGGAAGCAGAAGAGGATATCGACAACAGAAACACCGTGATTCATGAATACTTCCAGTGAGACACAGGTAAGAAGACATCACTGCCTGCTACATCTGATACACTTGTTCTACCGCTCATCTGTCTGTCACTTTCAGCCAGTGTATGGACCCTGATTTGTCACTTTCCCTTTCGATTTCACAGATGTGGGTCCAACTGTGTGACCTCTGCTATGTTTCCTCATGGACTAGAGCTATGTGACATAGGTATGTTGACAATACAATGGATATTGCTATTTTCCTCAGTTATTACAAATACACATTTGTGAAAGCACAGACTGTCTCCAGATAGTTTTGTGATTTAAGGGTGTTTATTTAAGTGCTAAATAGTGGAGGGGGTTGTAAAATGGGCAGGGGTGACGGTGGAGGAATGTCCATGGCTGAGTCCAGTCTATTTGTTTCACAGGTGCATTGTCCAAAGGGGCATAGGAAGTGGAGCGGGGGCAGTTGATGGATGAACAGAGTCACAAAGTGGGACAAAAGGATGACAATCAGGGTGGTCTCATTTCTTGGCGGGGGTCTTGGCATTGTTCTCTGTCTTTGTCCTGGATCTCAGGGACCGCTTGCGGGGTGGTTCTCCATCTGCAGGGGTGGGGTGCTGGTGTCGTGGTCCTGTGGCGGTGCCTCCTGTCCACTAGCGCCGGCGGAGGCAGTTCATCGTCCAGGCTAGTGTCAGGGGCCCCTTGTTGTGCCGCAGTGTCCCTCCTGGTATTCACAAGTTCCTTCAGCACCCCTACGATGGTGCCCAGGGTGGTATTGATGGATTTGAGTTCCTCACTGAGCCCCAAATACTGTTCCTCCTGCAGCCGCTGGGTCTCCTGAAACTTGGCCAGTACCGTTGTCACCGTCTCCTGGGATTGGTGGTATGCTCCCATGATGTTGGAGAGGGCCTCGTGAAGAGTGGGTTCCCTGGGCCTGTCCTCCCCCTGTCGCACAGCAGCCCTCCCAGTTCCCCTGTGTTCCTGGATCTCTGTCCCCTGAACCGTGTGCCCACTGCCACTCCCCCCAGGTCCCTGCTGTTCTTGGGGTGGTGGGTTAGCCTGGGTTCCCTGTAGTGGTGGACACACTGCTGCTTGACGTGTCCTGGGGACAGAGGTATAGGCCCGCTGGATGAGTGCTGTGCTGGTGTTTCCAGACCAGGGAGGCTCTGTTGTGGCTTGTGCTAGTGTGAGGCGAACCGACTGTCCCGAGGTCCCAGATGGGCCGGGCTGGTCATCTAGATTCAGTTGGACAGAGCTGCTGTCATCACTGTGGGCCTCTTCTGTGGGGGCAGTGGACATGTCTGGAACCCCCTGTCCGGTGACGTTGGGTAGGGGTCTTGCAGGGGTGCATAGTTTTAGTATCTGTGTGTGCCATGGTGTGCAATGGGTGGGTGACCCTGTACCCCAGTGCTTGCATTCCTGTGTAGGACCTTGTGTGCTAATTGTTTAGGGTGTTTGTGTGGGTATGTGCAGTGGACATTCATTGGTGATGGGTGTCCATGCTTTGTTGTTGCATGCAGGGCTTGGTATTGGGATGTGTGGTTTGTGATAGTGGGACATATGTGAGGAGTTGGAGTGATGGGGGTGAGGGTGGGGGTATGTGTTAGCATGCAGGTAGGGTGGGGGATGTAATAGTTAAGATTTGACTTACCAGAGTCGATTCCTCCAGCTACTCCTGCGAGGCTACCAGGACGCAGTATAGCCAAGACCTGCTCCTCCCATGTTGTTACTTGTGGGGGAGGAGGTGGGGGTCCGCCGCCAGTCCTCTGAACCGCAATGTGGTGTCTTGAGACCACGGAACGCACCTTCCCCGTAGGTCGTTCCACCTCTTCCTGATGTCATCCCGTGTTCTTGGGTGCGGTCCCACTGCGTTGACCCTGTCCACGATTCTGCGCCATAGCTCCATCTTCCTAGCTATGGTGGTGTGCTGCACCTGTGATCCCAATAGCTGTGGCTCTACCCGGATGATTTCCTCCACCATGACCCTGAGCTCCTCCTCAGAAAACCTGGGGTGTCTTTGCGGTGCCATGGGGTGGTGTGGGTGATATGTGAGGTGGTGTGTGTTGTGATGTGTGGGGTGATGTTTAGGGGTGTGTGGTGTTTTGTGCGTGGATGTGTATGTGTCATGGTGTTGTGTGCCTCTGTATGGTGGTGTTGTCTTTGCTGTGCTGTCTTTCTGGCCTTCGTCAATATTTTAGGTAGTAAGGGTTTGTGGGTGATGTGGGTGGGTGTTTTATAGTGGTGTGGGTGTGTGGGAGTGGTGTGTGTATGTGAATCAGGTGTGTGTATTTGGAATTGTCCAATGTGGTTGTGTTTTGTAAGAGTGTGTGTATTTTGAGCGCAATGGTGTGTACCGCCAATGGTTTACCGCGGTTGAAAGACCGCCGCGTGGATTCGTGGGTCGTGATAGTGTGGGCGCATTCCTGTTGGCGTGACGGTGAAGGTTTAGTTCCCGCCACTTTATCACTGACCTTTGGTGTGGTGGACTTGTGTGGGTGTCTAAATTTTGGCAGATTCCGAGCTGTGTGTCGTAATAGCAGTGGCAGAAATCCGCGGCCATGGCGGTGTGTTGGCGGTCTTCTGCACGGCGGTAAGAGGGATTTACCGCCAATGTTGTAATGAGGGCCTGAGTCTGTTGAGAGACATCAGCAGAGGAACTGGGACAGTTAGGGCCTAATTACGGGTGTGGTGGTCGTTGGACCGCCACACTTGCGGTGGCGGCAGGACTGCCGTGGCTGTGGCGGTCCAACTGCCACATTAGGAGGATGGCGGGCAGCCCCACCAATGTATCTCGTCTCCACCGAGATCGGAGATCCCGATGGGCTGACGGCAGTGCAGGTTGGAATCAGCCAGGACGACGCTGAACTCACGGCCACCCTGCTGATTACAACCTGGTTCTCCGCCAGCCATCAAGAGGCTTTCGGAGAACAGGTGCAAGGGGCCACAGACGGGCCCCTGCACTGTCCATGCCCATGCCATAAACAATAGCACCAGCAGACAGTGCGCACTACGAGGGTGCTGATGCCCCCTGCGGGCAGCAGAATTGTCACTGGCTCAATTACGAGCCAGCGACAATGCTACCGCCATTTTCCTGCTGGGCTTATTGGCAGAAACCTTGGTATCCAGCGGTCAGCCCAGTGGGAAAGTCTTAATGGGGCAGGCGAGGAGGTAGCCAGCATGGTGGCAACCGCCCCGTCGAGAGTTGGGCGGATGGGTGTTCCCATCCGCCAAACTCATAATCGGGCTCTTAGTCTGTCAAGGACAGCAGGCTCAGGCCTATGGCAGCTACAGACAGTGACCCGGGGTGAGATTCCAGCCTTGGGCCTTCCTTTGGGTGTAGCCTTTATCCATTCTAAGCACTTCATCAGCTACTCAGTAAATATGCTCTGTCAGCTGGATCTGGGACTTGTTCCAAGCCAAAAGCTGTCCACATAAAAGCCCAAATTCAACCCAACGCAGACCAGTATCAGCAAAACACTAGCCCAAAATGCAACTTTCAAAATATGCAAAAATAGCCTTCAGAAAAAAATTGTAAGGATAACTCTACAATCTACTCAATATGCATATAGTGGGAAGAGGTCAAATGGACACTAATGAAACTCTGCAATCATGCCAAAACCCAATTTAGAACACTCATTTTGAAGAGCAGTGACCACCATAGCCTTCCCATTGGCTTTGTCACAGCACATCCAAACTCAAACCTGTCATTCATGAATTAGCTCTACAAGAACAAATTATGATCCTCTTTAATAAAGTCCAAGAACCGCAACGTTAAGGCTATTTCAGCAGTGTGGCTCCAAACAAGACATTGAATAGATCTTACAGAATGAACTTCACAAATGGCACAATTTAAGATGAAGCAAGCCTTGTTTTACAATAATTCTGTCCCTTGTGTGGCAAGATTTGCTTTCTATCTGCTTGGCTGAAGATATTCGAGCTAAAAAAGCCTATTTAGTGAGGCATTTATGACAATATGGGGCAATAATAAAAATAAACATTGTGGCAGAAAATTCAAAAAGCAGTTTTGACTAAAACAATTGCGCTTCAAGTTAAGCGACAATGTGAAACTTAAGACTGGAAGGGAAAATGCCCCAGTCACAACAGTAAGATGAGAGGCCCTTACCCCTTCAATTAAATAAAATGTATCGAAAAAGCCAGAAAAGAGACAGTCACTCACTATAAACAATTCTCTTCTGTGCCCTCAGATCCAAAGTCCTTCACCATGACCACATAATCTGTCACTAAAGGTTATACAGGACCTATGCCGTTGCCTTCTTATTGCAGCAAAAACTAGGCTAAAGCTCCCAGGCTTGGCAAGAAGCAGTTGATTAGTCTGGGGTCTAAATGAAGGGCAGGCTATTGGAGCAGAAAGGAAAAATACTGCTTTTACCAGAACTTTCGATGACACCATCTTCCTAACATCTCAACACTGACACTCCCTCAACTCTGCTTACGGTGTCATCAGTCCTGATGTCCCATATCCCTTCATCATTAGCACTGTCCCACTGTCATAGCACCACTGACCTGGGCAATCCTAAAAGGCTGTGCAGCTCTTTTATACCTATCACTCACCACAGACTGTAAGTGCAGTGGGTCCTAAAACTGACTTTGAAATGGATCCCATGTTCTTGACTTTAAAGGCAAAAACGTAGATCGATTTCTCAACGATGATTGTAAAAACATTAAAGCAATCCATGTCAGCAAAGTAGTCCCTGTTTACATTTCACTTGCTTTGCTTCATCCCTAAAAATAGTTACTTCTTTTCAGATGTGTTTCTGTATTTTTTTTCATACAACATATGACCATTAACCAGGAATCTCCAGCCACCTTTGTCCTGGGCTTTTCTTTTGCTCTGACTCCAGGTAAAATTGCCATGCATCGCAACCTCCCATTGCCATGTCATTGTGTGGACCCTAGGTGCCTCATGACCACTGTGGTCTCAAGAGCTTGTTGACGGTTTGTTTTTGGTGAATCTCAGCCCCCTGGCACTTGCAAACACTCTCCTGAATTTGGGATGAGTTACATAGTAGACAACCTATGTTTACACATCTCAGCCCCCACCCCGCCCCCCCACCCTCCACCCCCCTTGGCGCTTCTTTGCACTTCTAAGCTCAGGGATGAAGTGACTAAGCCATTTTCATTGTATTTGCCAAGATTTTGCAAGATCACTGCAAATCTCGGTGGCCATCTTGGGTGAGGTCAGGTATTTATACCACACCCAAGCTTACTTGTCTGCTTTTCCTTGAGGTCTCCAAAGAGGCAACATCTTCTGTGTAGCTGCTCTGAACTTACCTGCTCTTCATTGCTCCAGGACACATCCAGAAAAGAAACTTTAACGCAGTTGTTGCCCGCAACCTTCACCTCACCTGCATCTTCATCCGCAGCCTTCACCGGCATCTGCAAAAGGAAAAAAAGACACAGTGAGTCAACTGAGTCATCACCAAGGCATCAGACAGTTACCCACCACATGCTGCATGCACAAGATGTGCTAGAACTTAAAAGACAGTGCATCATTCTTATTTTTCTGTTTTTGGAACATTGCCTCTTCAAGGACATTAAAAGATTATCTTTGAGTAGATAAGAGAACTCTACCAGTACGAGCAGAAACCTTTATGTACAGGTTATTCTTAATACAGTCATATTTATCATAATTATCTGTGATAACATATTGTTTATGGATAACTAATGTATAATCAAGACTGATATGAACCCTGGTAATTAGTCCCGTTATGAACTCTTATTGTTAGTAGGAACTAGAAGAATGAAGTATTCTTCGAGCTACCAACCACTTGAGCAGCCACCCAGAGAGAACATCTGGGCGCTTACCCACAACTTGTTTAAAAGAATGGGATTCAGAGAATAGATCTGAAGATCTTCTAACAAACAGATATCACAAGGAATTGCATACTTGATCACAGGTGGGGCTTGGGGAACTTTAGGATAAAGGGGTTAAGAACCAGGAATCGAGGTGGACCCAATATTCATTAACCCTTCCTTGTCTTAAAGGTTCGACAACTATACAAGAGAGGTCAAATAGGATGTCAAACAAGACCTTCTTCCCTGACTCCCACCAACCTTCCTTATGGATAAGAATAGTCACAAGTGGAAAGGTAGGATATACTGAGCTGGGCCCATTTCATGTCAATGAAGCAGCAGTGTGGGCATTCAACGTAAGCGCTGCATCGTCAAAACTTGACAGTAACCCATCTACTTGCAGTCAGCCTTGAGGCCTCTGTGCCAGGTGTTTCTTGGCCTTCATCTTTGCCTTTTTCCTTGAGGGTTCCAGGTCAGGGCTTGCCTGGTGATGTTTGATGAGGACTTGCGGAGGGGGTGACCTATCTATCCCAAGCATCTTTTCATGATTGCTTCACGAGCACACCCGGATGATTTCCTCCACCATGACCCTGAGCTCCTCCTCAGAAAACCTGGGGTGTCTTTGTGGTGCCATGGGGTGGTGTGGGTGATGTGTGAGGTGGTGTGTGTTGTGATGTGTGGGGTGATGTTTAGGGGTGTGTGGTGTTTTGTGCGTGGATGTGTAAGTGTCATGGTGTTTTGTGCCTCTGTATGGTGGTGTTGTCTTTGCTGTGCTGTCTTTCTGGCCTTCGTCAATATTTTAGGTAGTAAGGGTTTGTGGGTGATGTGGGCGGGTGTTTTATAGTGGTGTGGGTGTGTGGGAGTGGTATGTGTATGTGAATCAGGTGTGTGTATTTGGAATTGTCCAATGTGGCTGTGTTTTGTAAGAGTGTGTGTATTTTGAGCGCAATGGTGTGTACCGCCAATGGTTTACCGCGGTTGAAAGACCGCCGCGTGGATTCGTGGGTCGTGATAGTGTGGGCGCATTCCTGTTGGCGTGACGGTGAAGGTTTAGTTCCCGCCACTTTATCACTGACCTTTGGTGTGGCGGACTTGTGTGGGTGTCTAAATTTTGGCAAATTCCGAGCTGTGTGTCGTAATAGCAGTGGCAGAATTCTGCGGCCATCGCAGTGTGTTGGCGGTCTTCTGCACGGCGGTAAGCGGGATTTACCGCCAATGTTGTAATGAGGGCCTGAGTCTGTTGAGAGACATCAGCAGAGGAACTGGGACAGTTAGGGCCTAATTACGAGTGTGGTGGTCGTTGGACCGCCACACTTGCGGTGGCGGCAGGACTGCCGTGGCTGTGGCGGTCCAACTGCCACATTAGGAGGATGGCGGGCAGCCCCACCAATGTATCTCGTCTCCACCGAGATCGGAGATCCCGATGGGCTGACGGCAGTGCAGGTTGGAATCAGCCAGGACGTCGCTGAACTCACGGCCACCCTGCTGATTACAATCTGGTTCTCCGCCAGCCATCAAGAGGCTGGCGGAGAACAGGTGCAAGGGGCCACAGAGGGTCCCCTGCACTGTCCATGCCCATACCATAAACAATAGCACCAGCAGACAGTGCGCACTACGAGGGTGCTGATGCCCCCTGCGGGCAGCAGAATTGTCAATGGCTCAATTACGAGCCAGCGACAATGCTACCGCCATTTTCCTGCTGGGCTTATTGGCAGAAACCTTGGTATCCAGCGGTCAGCCCAGTGAGAAAGTCTTAATGGGGCAGGCGAGGAGGTAGCCAGCATGGTGGCAACCGCCCCGTCGAGAGTTGGGCGGACGGGTGTTCCCATCCGCCAAACTCATAATCGGGCTCTTAGTCTGTCAATGACAGCAGGCTCAGGCCTATGGCAGGCAGCTACAGACAGTGACCCGGGGTGAACTTCCAGCCTTGGGCCTTCCTTTGGGTGTAGTCTTTATCCATTCTAAGCACTTCATCAGCTACTCAGTAAATATGCTCTGTCAGCTGGATTTGAGACTTGTTCCAAGCCAAAAGCTGTCCACATAAAAGCCCAAATTCAACCCAACGCAGACCAGTATCAGCAAAACACTAGCCCAAAAATGCAACTTTCAAAATATGCAAAAATAGCCTTCAGAAAAAAAATGTAAGGATAACTCTACAATCTACTCAATATACATATAGTGGGAAGAGGTCAAATGGACACTAATGACCCTCTGCAATCATGCCAAAACCCAATTTAGAACACTCATTTTGAAGAGCAGTGACCACCATACCCTTCCCATTGGCTTTGTCACAGCACATCCAAACTCAAACCTGTCATTCATGAATTAGCTCTACAAGAACAAATTATGATCCTCTTTAATAAAGTCCAAGAACCGCAACGTTAAGGGTATTTCAGCAGTATGGCTCCAAACAAGACATTGAATGGATCTTACAGAATGAACTTCACAAATGCCACAGTTTAAGATGAAGCAAGCCTTGTTTTACAATAATTCTGTCCCTTGTGTGGCAAGATTTGCTTTCTATCTGCTTGGCTGAAGATATTCAAACTAAAAAAACCTATTTAGTGAGGCATTTATGACAATATGGGGCAATAATAAAAATAAACATTGTGGCAGAAAATTCAAAAAGCAGTGTTGACTAAAACAATTGTGCTTCAAGTTAAGCGACAATGTGAAACTTAAGACTTGAAGGGAAAATGCCCCAGTCACAACAGTAAGATGAGAGGCCCTTACCCCTTCAATTAAAATGTATCAAAAAAGCCAGAAAAGAGACAGTCACTTACTATGAACAATTCTCTTCCGTGCCCTCAGATCCAAAGTCCTTTACCATGACCACATAATCTGTCACTAAAGGTTATACAGGACCTATGCCATTGCTTTCTTATTGCAGCAAAAACTAGGCTAAAGCTCCCAGGCTTGGCAAGAAGCAGTTGATTAGTCTGGGGTCTAAATGAAAGGCAGGCTATTGGAGCAGAAAGGAAAAATACTTCTTTTACCAGAACTTTCGATGACACCATCTTCCTAACATCTCAACACTGACACTCCCTCAACTCTGCTTACGGTGTCATCAGTCCTGATGTCCCATATCCCTTCATCATTAGCACTGTCATACCACCACTGACCTGGGCAATCCTAAAAGGCTGTGCAGCTCTTTTATACCTATCACTCACCACAGACTGTAAGTGCAGTGGGTCCTAAAACTGACTTTGAAATGGATCCCATGTTCTTGACTTTAAAGGCAAAAACATAGATCGATTTCTCAACGATGATTGTAAAAACATTAAAGCAATCCATGTCAGCAAAGTAGTCCCTGTTTACATTTCACATGCTTTGCTTCATCCTTAAAAATAGTTACTTGTTTTCAGATGTGTTTCTGTATTTTTTTCATACAACATATGACCATTAACCAGGACTCTCTAGCCACTTTTGTCCTGGGCTTTTCTTTTGCTCTGACTCCAGGTAAAATTGCCATGCATCGCAACCTCCCATTGCCATGTCATTGTGTGGGCCCTAGGTGCCTCATGACCACTGTGGTCTCAAGAGCTTGTTGACAGTTTGTTTTTGGTGAATCTCAGCCCCCTGGCACTTGCAAACACTCTCCTGAATTTGGGATGAGTTACATAGTAGACAACCTATGTTTACACATCTCAGCCCCCCTTGGCGCTTCCTTGCACTTCTAAGCTCAGGGATGAAGTGACTAAGCCATTTTCATGGGATTTGCCAAGATTTTGCAAGATCACTGCAAATCTTGGTGGCCATCTTGGGTGAGGTCAGGTATTTATACCATGCCCAACCTTACTTGTCTGCTTTTCCTTGAGGTCTCCAAAGAGAACTTACCTGTTCTTCATTGCTCCAGGACACCTCCAGAACAGAGACTTTAACGCAGTTGTTGCCCGCAACCTTCACCTCACCTGCATCTTCATCCGCAGCCTTCACCAGCATCTGCAAAAGGAAAAAAAGACACAGTGAGTCAACTGAGTCATCACCAAGGCATCAGACAGTTACCCAACACATGCTGCATGCACAAGATGTGCTAGAACTTAAAAGACAGTGCATCATTCTTTGTTTTTGGAATTTGAGTATATTTTTATATTTTTCTGTTTTTGGAACATTGCCTCTACAAGGACATTAAAAGATTATCTTTGAGGAGACGAGAGAACTCTACCAGTACGAGCAGAAACCTTTGTGTACAGGTTATTCTTAATACAGTCATATTTATCATAATTATTTGTGATAACATATTGTTTATGGATAACTAATGTATAATCAAGACTGATATGAACCCTAGTAATTAGTCCCGTTATGAACTCTTATTGTTAGTGGGAACTAGAAGAATGAAGTATTCTTCGAGCTACCAACCACTTGAGCAGCCACCCAGAGAGAACATCTGGGCGCTTACCCACAACTTGTTTAAAAGAATGGGAATCAGAGAATAGATCTGAAGATCTTCTAACAAACAGATATCACAAGGAATTGCGTACTTGATCACAGGTGGGGCTTGGGGAACTTTAGGATAAAGGGGTTAAGAACTAGGAATCGAGGTGGACCCAATATTCATTAACCCTTCCTTGTCTTAAAGGTTCGACAACTATACAAGAGAGGTCGAATAGGATGTCAGACAAGACCTTCTTCCCTGATTCCCACCAATCTTCCTCATGGATAAGAATAGTCACAAGTGGAAAGGTAGGATATACTGAGCTGGGCCCATTTCGTGTCAATGAAGCAGCAGTGTGGGCATTCAACGTAAGCGCTGCATTGTCAAAACTTGACAGTAACCCATCTACTTGCAGTCAGCCTTGAGGCCTCTGTGCCAGGTGTTTCTTGGCCTTCCTCTTTGCCTTTTCCCTTGAGGGTTCCAGGTCAGGGCTTGCCTGGTGATGTTTGATGAGGACTTGTGGAGGGGGTGACCTATCCATCCCAAGCATCTTTTCATGATTGCTTCATGAGCAGGTAGTTGGAAAATCTGCTGCCATAGGCCATCATTGCTGTTGGTGTTTTGGCCAGCGGATTTGGGGGAATTTCATCAGGCACGTGTTGACGAAGGTCAGGACCCTGGTGGTGGTGGTCACTGTTGTCCTCCAAGTTTCTGCTCCATGCAGAAGGACCAATTTTTCGTTAGTGTTAAAATGCCTGATCTTGGTTTGCAGCGTTGGGTTCCTGGAGCTCCAAATCTTCTTTAGCTGAATGAAGGCAGACTTTGCTTAGCCAATTCTTGCCTTGATGTCAGTGTCTGAGCCGCCCTGCTTTTCTATAACACTGCCCAGGTAGGTGAAGTCTTCAACCTCTTCCAGTGCATCATCTGCAAGAGTGACTGCAGTTGTGCTGGCCGTATTAGCCTTCAGGATCTTGGTTTTCCCCTTGTGAATGTTGAGGCTGCCACATTGTCAGGCTGCTCTTGTTATGGGAGAGTAGGGCCAGGTCATCTGCAAAGTCCAGGTCATTAAGCTGCATCCAAGGTGCCACTGGATACCATTTCTTCTCCTTGCTGTGGAAGACTTCATGATCCAGTCTATGGCCAGCAGGAAGAGAAAAGGCCAGAGCAAACACTCCTGGTGGACTTTGGTCCTCACTCAAAGGCTTTGGTTCAGACTAAATGCACATGCAATCTTTCATCTCTTTGCAGAGCACACAAAGCGATGGTCACATTAATGCCACTCGCAAATTAATACAACACTACATGTGTGCAGCAGGAGGTTGGGTCATGGCCAATTTTGAATGCTCATCTGGATGTGTTGTGGCAAGGGCTTTATGGCCCTTTTGATCGTTACATTTTTCTACATTCCTTCATTTGCATACCTCACGTCATCTCTTTCATCTTCAGCACAAGTTTCCCCTCCCTTCCTCTGTACATACTTCCTTTAATTAATGCAGTAAATGAAAGGAACTGGCAACTAATATTAAGCTGGATCTGGGATCTGGCATCAATGAAATACTCTGAATTTTGCCCAGGGTGTTATTTGCAGACACTAGTAATCATTCTGCAGCAGCTGCACATTGCGTGCTTTACTTTCAGAGCACAAACCTGTAGGAGGCAAGGGGTCTCACTTAAAACAGCCGTCAGTCCTCCTTCTATTAGAACTTCACCTTGACTTTGTGCTATTTGGAGCCTACCACCTAGATGTCCATGCAAATGAAGGAAACAAAGACACTTAGGGCCAAATTTACAAGGCCCTAGCGCCACCGAAGCATCACTTTTAGTGATGGTCCGGTGGCGCTTGCAGTGTGCCACAATTACAAGTCCGTGCTTAGCCACGTTTTGTGGCTTAACACTGCCTTGTAAATATGGGCCCTCTGATGGGCGTGCATTGGATGTTGCTGTGGGTGTTCCACCGCAATACCCATTGCTTTTGTCGCTTCCACAGATTTACAAAAAGGAGAATATCTGTGACAGCGGCAAAAACTAATGCCAGCCCAGGGGAGATGTAATCGTGGCACAACGAGGAGGAATACTTTTATTTCTCGTTTTTGCTTTTTCTATGTGTGCTGCAGCACACATAGAAAGAGAAAAAGGCCATGAATGATTGTTTATGTGCAGGAAGGTGTCCCTTCCTGCACATAAACAATTATTCAAAAATGAAGATTTGCTACTTCTAAATGTGCTGCAAATTGCCATTGCATATTGTTTATGTGCAGGAAGGGACGTCTTCCTGTAGCTAAAGAATATTCCCCTCAATGCAGACACCCTTGCACCCTCTAAGGTGCAAGGGTGCCTGTATTGGCGCTGGCAGCTCAATTTAGTGCCGGTTTAGGGGGAAGCACAGGGGTGCGCGGTATTTTAGTAAATGCTGTGCATCCCTGTGTTTCTAAAGTGGTGCAGCGCTGCAAATGTTGGCGCAGCGTTGCACCACTCTTTAGTAAATCTCCCCCACAATACAGTGGTCTGCCCACCCGATTTATGTGTGGGTGGACCATAGGTTGGGCAACGGCAGAGACTACTCTGGTCCCGGCCATGGCCAAACCTTTGACCGCTCGATGGAGTAAGAACTGTTGTACAGTTAGCTGTAGGCCCATCTGCCCAATTAGAATGGGTGGACATATTCGCTGTTTTTAACTGTTCATCACTGCCAATTAAACCTTGGTGGTAAGGGATAGTAAAAAACAAAACTTGCCCTCCTCACTATGAGCGATGACTCCATGGTGAGGTGGGGGGGCATTATCTTTTTTTATTTTACAAATGCAGTTTTAGGAGTTTCTTTTTGAAAATAAAAATAAAACGGCTTGGAGTGCTGCACAAAAATGTGAAAAGCATTCATAGGAATTGTTGTGATGGTGGTTCCTGACAATGCTTTAGAAATGACCACCAGCTTGGCAAGATATCAATTGGGCCATTCGTTTGTTATCACTTCACAGGTACTTAAGCGACACTATGATTTGGCGTCAGGTTTCTTATTTTGTTTAACTCCTGTATGTACAAGACATGCATGCACTGTAGGAATGCCAGGTGTATGCCTGTATGAGGCATTATACTAATGATGTAAATACCACTAACTATTTTTTTTACTTAATTTCTTTTATAGTTCTGTTTATCCTAATATAGGGTGTCAGCGCACTTTATATAGCTCAAACATATTTTACAGAGACAATGAATCATACAAATGTGTAAATGAATGAACATGTGGTTTTTACATAAGGCAATGAGGGTTACAAGGTGTAGGAGTCACACATCACCCATACTGGTAGGGCAATATATGATAAGAGCACTTGGTCAGGAAAAACTCAAAGTCAGGATTTAAAACATAATGCAACAGTTGTGTGTGCTAATAAGAGTATATTTGTGTAGTCTGAAATGTGGGACCAATGTTGAACATAAGGTACACTTCAAGAAATCAAGATCCCCTCAAGACCACACAGTACGTCATGGGTATGATTTAAGGATGTACATTTCCTATATTTGATTTACCTTTGTTGTGCTCTTTTCATTCAACACTGACCGCCTCCTTCACCTACCGCTAGGGTCTCCAACCTTTTTTGTAGTAGAAGCGACTTATGTTGATGAAAATCATCCAGAGCTACGAACATCATTACAATGTTAATACTGACCACGACAGACAAGTTTACATGTTGGTTTTAAAAATAAACCTTTGAGTTTTGTAAGCTGGGCTTCACACGGGAGAGCTGCTTATGAGTAGCTCACGAGCTACTCGTTGGAGACCAAATGTTACCACATCGATTGTCACGTTTGTTTTGTACCCAACTCTGCTGTGTAAAGCACGTGATATAAACTAATTGAAATAAACTTCAAATGCCATTTGGTTCCATTTATTATAGTGACAAATGAGCACTTGAGGCACTCGAATTAAGGAGCTGGAAGTGAAAACAAAGGATGCCGTGAAATGAAAGAGCGCCAGTGCAGGGGCGTAGCTTGGTCAGTAAGATAGGGGGGCCACATGAAAGGGGCTAAAGGGGCAGTGAAAATGGAGACAAAAGGGGATTGGCAGGGTAATAAGGAAAGAAAACACCATATTTTGTAATATTATCAACATTTTTGAAGATTTTGAAATCAGAGAGTGTGTGTGTTTGTCTGTATTATGTAAAAATTCCTGGTGAAATTTGACAGACAACTCACCATGCCCGACTGAAAGTGCCTATACCCAATTATGCTCTAGAAAATATATTTATTAGGGAGGTATAACACCCCAAACACACCCTACGAAGCCACGCCTCTGCATCAGTAGACAGACAACATCTAATAAGGAACACAAATGTGAGTTTGTGCTGTGTGGTAACATACGGACTCTGTACCATTGAGTAATTATTTAGGATGGGCTAGCAAAGTTAAGTAATCAGAGAACATATGCCAATAGACTCGATTCAGGAGGGAGACTCCAGGTTTGTGGAGCAAAAAATTGCATAATTTTGACTGTCTCCAGGACCAGAATCGGAACCCAAAGCAGCCCTAGCAAATTTTGTCAGACCAGCCCCCACAGGATGCATAGCAAGCATGCCTGACCACTATAACTGATGCTCTCCAGCAAGTACATTTTGTCACTGTTATTGTTACCTGAAAACTGTTGGATATTCAAGGAGGACTGGAGTGCTCTTAAAACTGCTGCACTGCTACAAACCACCCCTGTAACAAAAGTGCCCCCCCCCCCCACTTTTCCAGCCAGCCTCCTAGGGAAATGACTGATGCCCAGCACGACCTTGGCTGTCTCCAGCCTGAAATTTGTGGACGTCATTTAGGGGTCATCAGGGGACACATCTGCAAGCCCTAGCTTGTCCATTGCAACCCCTGGCACTGTTCCTGTGACCCCTAGATTGATAGGATGAAAAACAGAGCCAAGAACATAAGGGAAATAGGGTCCTAATAAACCCTGTTTACTTTCTGCAACTCGCAAAGTCACCAAATATACAGGCTTTCTGATTTCAACAAATTCTTCCTTGAACCACACACTCCGGTCAAGGAATTACTTTCTTTTCCAATGCTGGTCACAGCAAGCCCTGATAAATGTAGGGCTGAGCGACCTGGGTATAACCTCTCAGAGGCAGGCCCAGCTTTAGCGCTGGTGGTGTCCGGGGCAGCAATCTTTTTTGGCACCCTCCATCCATGACTTCCTCTTTGGATTCCCTCACTACAATCTAGCAAAAGTGCCCCTCACCTCTCCTTAGCCCATTTCTCACATAAGTTTCAATTGTTTTAACGTGCTGGTAAAGGTTGACTTTACAAATCTATAAGGCTGTCCTCACAAAATACAGATCTGGCATATTACCCTCTAAGCAACTTTACGGCGAATGTATGATGGAACAACAAATACTAAAACCACGCATGCCTGAACAACGCAGTAGGAACAACGACCGCGTTGTTACCACAAATGCCTTTACCACGCATGCCTTTACAATGATTTTTCGTTGTAAAAGCATGGCTAGGAAAGGCATGTGTGGGAATGGCATGGGTAATTCTAGCATGCGACCCCCCACCTGCCCTAAGGCCCAGAAGTACCCCACCCCTAATACAAAAATGACCCTGACCCCCCACCCCTAAAACAGAACTACCCCGGATATAGCCCACCCAACCTGAGCCCTAAACCCTTCCTCGACCTCCCCTACCTGCCCTAAAAACAACCGACCCCCCATCCTGCGCCTCAAAAAAATCTACCCTGATCCACCCACCCCCAAAAACCAAACTACCCTGACCCCCCACCCTGCCCCTAAAAACAAAAGTACCCCAATCCCCCCACCCTGCCCCTAAAAACCTAACTACCCCGATTCCTCCACCCCAAGAACCAAACTACCCCGATTCCCCCACACCTCGCCCCTAAAAACCTAACTACCCTAATCCCCCACCCCAAAACAAAATGACCCCACCCCCTTAAAAACAAAACTACCCCAATCCCTGACCCCACCCCCAAAAACCAAACTACCCCGATCCCTCCACCCCAAGAACCAAACTACCCAGATTCCCCCACCTCGTCCCTAAAAACCTAACTACCCCAATCCCCCACCCCAAAACAAAACGACCCCGCCCCCAAAAACCAAACTACCCCAATCCCCTACCCCACCCCCATAAACCAAACTACCCCGATCCCACCAACCCCACCTCCAAAAACCAGACTACCCCGACCCCCACCCCCAAAAATAAATCTACCCTGAACCCCCCACCCCGCCGCAAAAACCAAACTACCCCGACCTCCACCGCCCCGCCCCAAAAACAAAAGTACCCCGATCCCCTCACCCCAAAACAAAACTATCCCCACCCCCAAAAAAAGAACTACCCCGATCCAACACCCCGCCCCTACAAACAGAACTGCCCGGTCCCCCGCCACTAAAAAACAGAACTACCCTGATCCCTCCACCCCGCCCCTAAAAAAACAAACTACCCTGACCCCTGCCCCCAAAAACCAAACTGCTCTGACCCCCCCACCCCCAAAATCTAACTACCCCGACTCCCCTACCCCCACCCTAAAAAAACAAACTACCCCCACCCCCAAAAACAAAAGTACCCCTGACAGGCTCAACCCCAAAACAAAACTACTCTGACCACTGCCCCCAAAAACAGAACTACCCCATCCCCCACCGGGCCCCCAAAAACAGAACTGCCTGATCCTCCGCCCATAAAACCCAAAACTACCCCGATCCCCACACCCCCGCCCCTAAAAAAACAAACTACCCTGACCCCCCACCACTGCCCCAAGCCCTTAATCCACCCCACCCCTAAAAACTACCTGCCCCAGCCCCACTTACCTGACCGCATCCTCTCCCGATGTACTCTCCCTTTTTCTCTGCCTTAACCATACATGTGCATTGCTAAGCACATGCGTGGTTAAGGCAGAGAAAAAGGGAGTCGTTGTTAACGCTGTTGTGTAGTCATTTTAGTTATAGCTCCATGCACATTATTTTAACACACTAGGCCGCTGTGCACTCTAACCTAGATATATTTTATTCAGCTTTGCATTATTAATATTACAATAACCATTTTTACGGTCTTCTTTTATTTTCATCTATCTAACTGTTTTTGCCTAGACCAGCACTCTGTTCTCAAACAAGACATTCTTGATCACTCTGTGCTTCATTCAAGGCTGCAGTTCGGTACATTGCCTTAAAGCCAGCCATGCTCAAGGGGAGTCACAAAGCCTCAATTGCAGGCAGAGTACGGTTCAAGTGCACATGCAGGCAGAGCCGGCACTAGGGTGGTGCGACCGGTGCCACTGCACCGGGTGCTGACTGCAGGTGAGGGCGCTTTGTTAGCAAGTATAATATAGTTTTAAAAGCACTTGCTACTACGTTCCGTGCCTCCAGGAGTTTTCGGCAACAATAAAAACTTAAAGAGAACCCCGGTGATTAATGTTGTTCCTGGAGAGAGATCTCTGTATTGTCTAGTGGATGTTTTGACTCACCACAGGGCTTACGCAGAGAGTTAATATGACTGTAGCAAAAAACCTATACCATGCAGATCACAAAGCGCATATCATGTGTATGTGATGTAACGTGCTCTGTCACCCTACACTGGTATGAATGGCTCTATAAAACTAATTAAATGCATCTGGGAGAGAAAGTTTATGGAGATTTGAGGGGTGCTGTTGAAGGGTCGTAGTGAGGAGGTGGTCATTGGGGGGGCACCAACAAAAACAGTTGCACGTGAGCCACCAGTGCTAAAGCCTGCCCTGTATGCAGGGCATCTCAACCGAGGACTAGCAAAAGGAGCAGGCAGTTCTAGAGGCCCAGAGTTCTAATTAATTAATCAAATATCGAGTTGGGTGCCTTGCACACTTAAGATATTTTACATGCACACAAAAAACTACCAGAGGCCCCATTTTGTAGCGTATGTGATACCATGATCTTCTCCTGTTTTTTTAATCCATTGGCACTTTGCATTCTGGGACTTGTATTTTTAGTCTTGGCATATTTTGAATGTGGTGTTAAAATCACAACATGAAAGTTGCTCAATAAAAGGCAAGGACTGCTTGATGGATGATGCCTGTTGGCAACCTTGCACATCTTTCCCTTTATTGCTGCCCTTATAGTCATTATGTCATTTAGGGGGTCACCTGAGGTCGTAGTTGCGAGCCTCTGGCTTGCCCCTTGCATCACCTAGCAATGCCTTTGTGACCTTGGCCTCACATGTGCAAAATCAGTGCTCAGGACACATGGGCGGCTCCCCATTCCTTATATTGTGCCTATGCTTCATTATGCTAATAGTAGATAATGAGTGAGACTGTGTGAGATTGAGAGACAGAGAATAAGTGAGTAAGATCGAGTGAGTGAGAATGAATAAGTGTCAGGGGTGTAAGAGCGTAGGAGTGAAAATAAGTGTGAGTGAGACAAGGAGTATGAGTGAGTAATGTAAGTGAGAGTGAGAATGTGATGTGATGGTTGCGAGTTTGTCACTGACCTTGGCTTACTGAAGATAATTATTGTCCAGGTAAAATACTGGCTCTGGCATACTTGAGGGAATTATTAGCATGACCGACAGATGTGACAAGAGACTAATTGTTGCATAAAGGGCACTAATGGTCAAATACTAGGTACTGTCATGAAAGAGCTAATTCATGGCATTTAGGACTCCCATGGAAAAATACTGACATACAGGAGGAATTGTTGGCATGGTATGTCATGCTATATTGATTTGTATAGCACACTAATCACCTAAGAGGGTATCCAGGTGCTTCGGCGGGTGTGTAGGTATGTGGTCCCTGGGTGCTTATTTGAAAGGCAAGTCTTCCACTTCTTGCAGAGCTCAAGAAGTGCGGAGGAGGCTCTGATGTGCAGAGGGAGCTCGGTCCATGTCTTGGGTGTGATGAATGAGAATGAGTGGCCTCCAGATTTGTTTCTGCAGATGCGGGGAATGAGTGAAAGTGAGGCAATACGTAGGTTTATGGTGGGTTGGTGAAAGTGTATGAGGCTTTCAGGTATTCTGTTCCTGTGTTGTGTAGGGCTTTGTATGTGTGCATGAGAAATTTCAATTGGCTACGCTTCTAAATAGGGAGCCACTGGAGCTTCCTGAGGCGTGGTGTGATGTTGTTGCAGCGTGGGAGGTCAAGTATAAATCTTGAAGCAGTATTATGGATTTTCTGGAGTCTGTGTAGGAGTTGTTTGGAGATTCCAGCATAGGAAGTGTTGCTGTAGTTGCTGAGTGTTTGCATGACCGTCCGTCTGGTGACTAAAAATGTGGGTAAAAGAGCTAGTACAATGGAGGTAATTCTTAGCATGAAGGTGGGTCACCTGGCTTATAGGAGAGTGGCAACTATGACAAACTGGTTGGAATTAACTTTTGACATAAGGGTCACCTTTGGTATATGGGCAGCATAAATTGCACAACATTAGCACAGCCATATTTAATGTCACTTTTGGCATAAGGGGTCACCTGCGATAAAGTGCTGGCCCTAGAATGATGGAGGTAGATGTTGGTACATTTCTAAACAAATTGGGTCAACTCCTGGGGAATGACAGGTTTCATTGGCTGTGTAAACCATGAAAGGATGTGCCTAGGGCATTTTAGCAAATGTATGTGAAACTGGGCTTTAAAATGCACTATATCACATATTCTTCTGATTTTTTTCTCTGGGTGGCAGACCCTCTTGAAGAGGTCTGGCTTAGCCTCTTTGATCGCTTAGTACGATTCAGGGACTTTCAAAGATCAAGTCAGCACACTAATTTAGGTGACGTATAAAATAAACATTTCTCTGTGTTATGTTACTATAATATTTGTGTAGTTATTATGGAACTTCTGTGTTGTCAATTTTGAGATGTTAGGATCATTTGACATGCCTTCCTGGGACAATTCAGACTCAAAGGTCATATGTTGTCACTTCCTGTGATGTCATTAAGGTCACAGGGTATGTGATGTCACTTCCACTATCCTTGTCATTTTGGTGAATCTACACCCATGCTGAAATTGCCACTGCTGCAAAAGAAGTCAACAGGGAAATAGATTCTCCCAATCATTTGTATAAAATCTCCAACTTTCCTCTCTTGAAATGTTGGCATGTATGTCAGAGCCCCTCAATGAACACTGGGCTCAATTAGGATGCCCAATTAGAAGTGTCCTTGCAGGCACTAGGCTGCTCCACGCCTGGCTCTAGCTTGAGTTTGTTTGATTGTAAGATGGGCGAAGGAAGCAGTTATATTTTTAGGAGCACAGTGGTAGGTCGCCTTGATTCAGTGTTGCGGTGTTGTACCAGCCCGTAAGCTTTTTAGGCATGTGCAAAAACTGCATGACAGATAGCAAATAAACACTTGCTGGGGAAAGAAAGAACATTTACATCACTACTGAAGGCATGCCTTGAGTAGTGCACCATGTGGTTCTTTACCAGTAACAACTCCTTACCTTCTCTGGCAACTTGTTACAGGATATGTTCACGGCTCTATATGCAGAGTGACCCTAGAAGCATGTCAGTCATTGAGGACCTGCCCTGCAGCCCAAATTCGGCCTTTTGGGTTACCTAGAGAGCCAGTGTCCAATCATCAGCAGTGCCATAGTCAGAGTCGGGCAAGGTTTGGCTAGCTATCGGCTCCAGTAGAGTTGTGCCAGTTTAGCGGCAATTGTATAGGCTATAAGTGCCGGAGCCTGTGTACTTATGGGTTTCCGCCCGCCGGCCCAGCGGGGATCACGGCCGCAACATAGGAGCTGGCTCCAAATGGAGCCGGCGGTGTTGCGGGCGTGCGACGGGTGCAGTTGCACCCGTCGCGCTTTTCACTGTCTGCACAGCAGACAGTGAAAAGCGGCATGGGGCCCTATCAGGGGGCCCCTGCACTGCCCATGCCAGTGGCATGGGCAGTGCAGGGGCCCCCAGGGGCCCCACGACTCCCCGTACCGCCAGCCTTTTCCTGGCAGTTCAGACCGCCAGAAAAAGTCTGGCGGTCGGGGACTCGTAATCCCCTGGGCAGCGCTGCAAGCAGCGCTGCCCTGGCGGATTACATCCGCTGGGGCCATTGTGGCGGAAAACCGCCGGCCCTGGCGGTGCGACCGCGGCGCTACCACTGCGGTCAAAATACGACGGGAGGCACCGCCAGCCTGTTGGCGGTGCTCGCGTCGTTTTGGCCCTGCGGTTGTAATACCGCCAGGGTCATAATGACCACCTAAGTTTCTAAATATTTATCAATCCATGTACATATGGGACTTTATATACTACAACTATTAATCTGTTTATTACTTTCCATATACATGTTTACCTTTTACGTAGTTATGCAACTATATATTTATTACTTTACTTCCACTGTAGAAATAAAACTTAAACTCTCTTCAGTCCACTACTCTATGTCTCATCCTATACCTTTTTTAATTACATCCTCAACTTTCACTCTCTGACTCATCCTAAACCTCGTTTTACTGCAATGATCTCCCAAATAACCCTTTCTAGACTTTTACCTCCTCCATCTCTTCTTTGACTCACCCCAAACCTCATTTACTACTATGATTTTGCAAATAACACTTTCCAGGCTCTTCCCTCCCGTATCCCTCATTTATCTTATTCAATCCAACTAACAGACTCGCCCCAATGGACAACTTATATTTCCCGATACTGATCCACCACTACTGCTTTTTAGGTTCCGGAGTAGCATGGTACTCACCGAAAAGCTCCTCAACGCCTTCTCAGGGGTAGAAAGTGCCATATAAATACAAATACAATTACAATACAATTAATTCATAACAGAGTGTTGGCTTCAGGCACAAAGTGAGGGGCATCCACGGAAATACCCGTGCCCCACCATAGACAGTGGCAGTAGCTTACAAATGTGACAGATGGACTTCTCTTCCGCCATTAAGTAGCCTGCCCACTTAGTGTGCGAAGTGGGCAATACAGACTGTCGGCCAGGACGCAAGGCCCTTGCCTGGGTGGGCGAATCCCCACCTCACACTTGACAAGAGGCACCCTAGCAGTTCCCGGAGCATAGGCAACTCAGTCTCCTTAGAGACGCCATCAGAAGATGCATATCAAGGGCTGTCCACATCTGCACCTCAGACCTGAAATGCCAACAAGTCCGGTGCACTCCACACTGCGCTAACAAATATTACGCTTGACATGGTGGCCATCTTGGTGATAATAGACCCCTCTGGTGCAAGAAACACTATTTTTTCAGAACAAGTACAGAACTTCTGCTCAATCAAGTTGTGTATTTCTGACCCCTAACAGCCAAACAAACTCCCTCTCCAGTATAGCCTTAGAACCCGCCGTAGTGGGCTCTACCGGCTATTAAAGGCCCGCTCCCGCGTTAAATGCCTGAGCCGAAGGCGAGGGCATTTAACAAGGGAAAGGGCCTTTAATAGCCGGTAGAGCCCGCTACGGCGGATTCTAAGGCTATTAGAACATTCTGCCACTCAGGGCAGAATGTTCTATTAAAAAAAACAAATTACTCACGGAGCCCGGGGGGATTAAAATCCCCTCTGGCTCCATGAGGCTTTGTTCACAGCTGTTGCTGTGAACAAAGCGAACATTGGAATGTTGGCGCTGCGGGCTTTTACCGGCCAGTAAAAGCCCGCAGCACTCCATTGTTTACAATGGAGCTGCCAACGTTCCAATGTTCTAATGATGATTACATAATTGTCTGGTGACAGCTGAGCTGTCAATCCAGACCATAACTTCTGCTCAATCAAATTATGTACTTTTGGCTCCCAACATGTGCGTGGAGCCAAATCCCCTCTCTAATGATGATCACATAACTATCTGGCAACTGTTGTGCTGTCAAGCCAGACCATAAAAAAAGGGTCAGTTTTCAGTGGAAAAAGGTGATGTGTCCGTGTTGATTTTTGGGCCCTTTCCTGCTGCAGGGGTTCGGCCCACCCACACAAGTGAGATACCATTTGTATCGGAAACGTTGGGGGAACATTAGGTAGTAGGAAATGTATGGCTCCCTACAGATTCTAGAAGTATCCGTATGTGATGAAAAAGTGTGCTTTTAGCAAAAGTTTGAGGTTTGCAGGGCTTCTGGGTAAAATTACCTGGTGGGAGTCACAGAAATCCCACCTGTGCAGGTTTGGTAGGTTTCCCTAGGTGCCAACTGAGCTAACGTCCAAATAGCTCCTAAATTTGCTAAAAAAAAAGGTTGGCTTTCAGTGGAACAAGGTGTCATGTCCATGTTGCATTTTGGGCCTTTTACTGCCACAAGGGACTAGGCCCACCCACACAAGTGGGGTACCATTTGTATTGGGGGACTTGAGGGAACACTAAATGTTAGGAAAGTTTTGCTCCCATTAGATTTCGGGAATTTTCTGTCACAGAAATGTGAGGAAAATGTGTGTTTTTACCCAAAGTTTGATGTTTTAAGGACTTGTAGGTAACTTTATATAGTAAGAGCTATGCAAGTCATGCCACCCTGGACTCTGCTGAGTGTATAGTTTTCAGAAATGTGCAGGTTTGGTAGGTTTCCCTAGGTTCCAGCTGAGCAAGGGCTAAAAATCTACAGTAACCTATATTGCAAAAAAAGGGTCGGTAGTCAGTGAAAGGAGGTAACTTGCCCATGGTGCATTTTGGGTCCTTTCCTGTTGCAAGGGCTAGATTCACTCAAACAAGTGAGGTAAAATTGTTATTGTAAACTTGGGGGAACACTAGGGCCCTCATTACGAGTATGGTGGTTTACGGGCAAGACCGCCATGCAAAATCCCACCACCATCCCCCCAGTGTTGGCGGTACAGTGTCCGCCGGATTACGAGTCACAAACACCAAGCCGATGAAACAAAACCAGAAATCCAACACCGCCAGTGCCACTGACGGCAAAAGAGCGACTGACCGTCCGCAGGGCCCGCCACGCCGACACCATTCCATCCGCCATATTATGAGTTACAAGTCAGCACAGCGGAACATGCACAGCGGCAAACCATTGGCGGTGGCACCGTGGCGGGCCAGGAAATCAGAGCCAAAAGAAGACAACACCAGATTGGATAGCCCGAATACCCCACGCCTGAAACACATACACATCTTTACACACACCTGTTCAGAATGAGTTGCGGGTCATGGTGGACGAGATCGTCAGAGTAGAGCCACAACTGTTGGGAGCACAAGACCAGCAAATATCAATGGCCAGGAAAACAGAGCTTTGGCAGAGGATCGTCAACAGAGTGAATGCAGTCGCCAGCTACCCATGCACAAGGGAGGATATCAGGAAGAGGTGGAACAACCACAGGGGAAGGTCCATTCTGTTGCGTCCAGGCACAACATCGCCCTCAACAACCCCTACCTCCTCCCCCTGACTTGACATCCTGGGAGGAGAAGGTCTCGGACATCATGCATCCAGAGGGCACAACTAGAATCATTGGAGGGCTTGCCTCTGGCAAGGAACCAACACCCCCCCTAAGTACTAACCACTCTAGTCCTGCATGCCTCCCAAGCACCCACCACTCCCCATCCCATCACAAACCACAAGAATGCACCCCCCACTATCACCCCACCTTCCAACTCTGCATGCCACACCACCCATCATCTCCCACCATCCACACACCCACCCCGCACAATGCACGCTAAACCTTCACTACCTCCTCAACTACCACTCCCATAATCCATCACTACGCACGCTGGATCCAAGTCACACTCACACCTCACAATGGAGCACCTGCACGGAAAACCATCCCACCCCGACTGCTAGCCAACACCGCCTCACTATCAATGGCAATTACCGCAATGTCAAACAGCAAGCCCACGACCATATATGAAATGACAAGCATGGCCCAAAGCACATACACCATGCAGTGTCTGCACTGCTGCAAATGTCATTGTCAATGTCAAATGTGGGTAACGAATCCACCCACTGCAGGCAGCACACCATGACACCACAACAACATATCCATGTACTAACTCTCACCCTTCCCATCCACAGCTCACCCTGCTACTGCCACCCAGCAGAGGATGCCAGAGTCAGACAGCCCTCCCCAGGATGAAGGCCCCAGTGGATGTCTGGAGGACGAAGAATTGCCTGGGCCATCTGGGGCGACTGGCCAGTCCACCCTCAACAGCCCCAACCAGGACACCCCGGATTCACACTCCTGTGTGGCTACAACACCTCAGCTAGCCCCTGCCCCAAACCTGTGCCTCAGGGACCACTCAATTAGAGGTGTGCTCCACAGGACAGGGGCCTGAGTCAAGGGTACCCGCCTCAGACAATGAAGGTCCTGGTGCTCCTGGGAGTGGGCACACTGTGCCAGGGGCACAGGCACAGGGGGCCAGGGCTAGTGGGAGGGGAACTGTGGTCCAAGGGAGGGGGCAGCAACAACAGCAGACAGACCAGGAGTCCTGCACCCAAGTACTGGGTTCATTCCACCAAACCCAGGACACCATGGCCCAGATCCTCACTACCCTGCAGGAGACCCAGAGCCTACAGAGGGAGAACCATCAGGAGGCCATGCAGCAGTGGCAGACCCACAATGCCACCATGGCCTCTATAGCAGGGGTGCTGGCGGACCTAACCACCATCCTGCATCAGTCCACCTCCCACCAGCAGGCCCCTACAATCAGCCTGAGCACATCTGGGGCCTCCACGTCAGCCCCAGCCAGTGGAATAAAGGCCCTGCCACAGGACACGCAGGACACCAGCACCCCTTCCCCTGTAGTTGAGGAGCCCCCAGGCAAGCCAGGACGTCCAACCAGACAACCAGCCCTCACTGATGCCAAGACCAAGACCATCGCCAGGAAGTGAGCCACTTCTGGACATACTTCTTTTTGCGTCACAGCGACACCCTGTTGACTGTCCAATGTCAGAACTCTGTATTCTAATGGCCATCATACTGGACTTCAACTCCCCAAAGGCCGGCTAACTACTCTGATACTCTTACTCGCCATGACCCCACTCAGTAGTCCTAGCAGTGGTAAAATTATAAATAATAAACACCTTTAACCACAGTACTGCCTACGTCTTTATTTACCATGAGTACAAAATGTACAACCATGACATGTGTAACAGCCAGACCATTGTCCTACCAATGTATGTGATAGTGCCAGAAGGGGGAACAATCATTGACAAATTCAGCAATACAGTTAACAGCACCACAACCAAAGTAATGTGTACACTCAATGCCTACATTGAACACACAACCCTGGTAGCAGCCGTACACACAGAAGAGATTGCAACTGGTTACATAGCATGGCTGTTGCACATACCTGTATGCCAGTGAAAGTATTGTTGTATCAGCTCTGCTCTGGCATCAGCTGCATCCTCGTCATCCTCCTTCTCATCACTCCCATGCCCCCTTCATCTGCCACTGGCATGGTTGCACCCTCCTCAGCATCCAGTAATAGGATGTGACGTCTGAGAGCCAAACTGTGTAACATGCAGCACGCAACAATGATCTGGAACACTTTTGCTGGTCTTTATGGTAGGGCCCCTCCAATGAGGTACAGGCACCGGAATCTGGCTTTCAGCACTCCGAAGGTGCGTTCAATAACCCGTCGGGTTCTACCACGGGCCTCATTGAAATGGTTTCCCGCTGCTGTAGCCGGATGCCTGAGAGGTGTCAGTAGCCATGGCAGCTTGGGATAACCAGAGTCACCTGGGTGCACAGAGGTAATAGACATATTGGAAACCGTAGGTAAAACTGGAAGGTGGTGTACAGTGTGAAGAATACAGAGGCACTTTTATGACGTTACATACCGATGAGCCAGGCACGATCCCTCTGCAGGATTGTCCATCAGGTGTGGGATGCTGCTGTTCCACAGAACGTAGGCATCATGCACTGAATCTGTGAAATGTGCAGTCACTTGTTTGATATAGAGGTCTGAGAGACATACCACCTGAACATTGGTTGACTAGTAGTTCTTATGGTTCCTAAACACCTGTTCACTCCTCCTAGGTGGCACCAGGGCAATGCGGGTCCCATCAATAGCCCCGATCACATGTGGCACATGTGCGACAGCGTAGAAGGCTGCTTTCACAGTGTGCAAATGGTTACGCTGGGGGAACCTGATATAGCTGCCCATATGTTTGAGTAGGGCTCATAGGACATACTTCAAGACGTGGCTGAACATGGGCTGGGACATTCCAGCAGCCCAGCCCACTGTAATTTGGAAGGACCCTGAGACAAGGAAGTGGAGGACTGCCAACACCTGTACTGTGGGTGTGATGGCATTGGGATGACGAATAGTAGGCCGCAGATCCGGCTTCAACAACCTCACAAGCTCCATGATGGTCTGACGGTTCAGCCGATAGCACTGGATGACGTGCCTGCCTCCAGGGTGGAAAGATCGACCAGGGCCTGTAGACGGGTGCATTTCTCACCATCATTTTTCCACTGTACCTGAGAGTAGCAATCTTTATGTGCATTGAGGACTGTGTTGACGCAGTGGAGCTGTGCACAGGTCACTAGAAAACATCCATGCCCCACCCCATGAGCCCCCTCGATACACATTGTAGCTGTAAAATGACAGCCGCCTCTCCTGCCTGCACAGGACAGATGGAAGTGAGTGAATCCCACCGGCGTAAGACATCATGGCGGTAGGCGGGCACAACCGCCGTGCAACTCCTCATTGGTTAACATGGTTGCCTATGGGAGACATGAGCCAATGGTCATCCCCAACGCCGCTGACGGTGCTGTCCACGGTGGCCATGACCGCCATTTCATGTGCTCATGTTCACTTGACTCCTGGCGCCCATGCGAAGAAGATGTCCACTGCGTGTGCTGCTGTGTTCTGACACTGTTAGCCAAGATGGCACATTGTGCAACGGATAGGGCTCCAGCCTTCTCCCAGGAAGAACTCGAGAAGCTAGTGGAGGGTGTCCTACCCCTGTGTGCCCAGTTGTATGGGGCACCAGGGCAGCAGGTGAGTCCACTATGATTGTACTGTCTGTGAGTGGATATGGATGTGGACGGGGGCCATGGGACGAGGATGAGTGACTTGTGGATGGATCTGGCTGAGGGCTATGGGGCCAACTGGAATCATGATATGTGCACATGTCCATGAGATGTGTTGTGTCCAATGCAGTCCCTTAGATGCCACGCTACATGACTGTCTCCTATTCTCCATGTTATCCCTGCAGGTGAGCACCCATCAGAAGAAGGGGATTTGGCGTGCCATCACCAAGCAAGTGCGGACCCTGGGGGTCCATGTCCGGCGGTTCACCCACTGCAGTAAGCCGAGGGAGGACTGAGACGCTGTCCGAGGAAGACCAGTGAGGCCCAGCTGGGGACATCCTCCCAACGGGGGAGTGGTGCACGTCAGACCCTGACCCCCCCCTTATGTACCACATTTTGGCAGTGGCGTACCCTGAGGTGGATGGGCGCTTGAGGGCAGCACAGCAGATACAAGGGGGTGAGTCCACATTCGTACTCAGGTCACGTGGTGTCTGATAGGTGCAGCCTGTACAGTGTGTGAAGGCAGTGGAATGTGTGCTAGGTGGCTACTGTCGTACTAGGCTTGGGACACACTGAGGCCAGATATGCTACATCCATGTGTGAAGATGCCGTGCAGGCTGTGAGTTGAGGTAAACTTAACTTCTAAAGAGTATCAATGACATGGCAACTGTGTAGTAGATTAGCAGGCTATTTGATGTGGACACGGATCCTGCTTCTGGAGTTCACACACATTGTACTCCCAACTATACAAACAGTGTTGCTGGGACCATATCGCTACCTGCTGTCTGCTGGCATGTGGCGTATGTGTAGTCTGTGTAGTCTGATGTTTCACATCCCACAGCTAGATGTGCATGGGTTATGTGGCTGTGCAAGTATGCCTCCAAACACCCATAGAGTATTTACTTTGGGTCTTGTGATCATGAAGAGCCATGACCATGGTTCCTCCATGTGTTGAGGGTATGGCTTTCATCCTCTACAGGATTGGATGTGTGTCAGCATGGGTGAAATTCATGTGCATGATAGAGGTGGCATGCATGGGCTACTACTGGAGTGGCATGTGTGAGCCAAGGCATGACAGGTCATGACATGGCATTGGAATATGTTGTAGTGAGTTGTGTGGGGCCGTTGTGCTGGCATTGACCATTTGCTCCCTGTCTCTCTTTCTCCCACCCTGTCTCTCACTCTACCACCCTCTTCCCTGTCCTCCTCTGTCTTTGTGTGCATCAGCATCATCTGGCGGAGGAGAAGGGGCACCGTGGAGTGGGGAAGCTGCATCCCACAGGACCCAGCAGGCTGATACCAGCGGAGCCGAGGGGACCAGTGGCACAGAGGGCAAGGGGAGCACCACAGGGGAGAAAGGAACATCTACACCATTATTTGATTCTTCCTCCAATGGCGACTCCCTGGTGGTGGTGGAACTTTCAGGCCCTATGCCTCCACCCCCCCTTACCAGCATGCCCTCCCTGTAGCTCCCCACCCAGTTGCCTGTGAGCGTGGGCATCTCCTTCGCCGCAAACACCTCTGTCCCTGCCCCAGTCAGCCCTGCTGCCCTCAATGAGGAGGCTTCTGACCTCCTGAGGTCCATCTCTGTTGGGCAGACGGCCATCGTGAATGCCATCCAGGGACTGGTATCCCAGGTGCAACAGTCCAATGCGTTCCTGGAAGGCATTCACGGTGCCCTGTCTGCCCCTCAGAGATCGTTTCAGGCTCTGCCTCCTCATTGACGGCAGCCAGTGTTCCTTCTTCTTCCGTCCCCCTCCAACTACCTGTTCCCATTCCCACATCCCTCTCCCATTTCCCATCCAAAGCACACTTTAATTGTAGCATGCATCCCCTCCAACAGACCCAGAGCGCAAGGACCATCACATGCACCACAAATGCCACCACCGCCATGCATACAGCCACCATTCAGATGCACACAATAACATCCACTCCCTACACTGACTCCCCCACCTCCTCCCCCCTCACAGTCACTTTGCCACTCACACATGCAGACACCACATCATCAGTCCCAGGTCCAGACACATGTTCCGTCACTGCCACCATCACCACAACAGCAGACCCCCCCATGCATGCACCCCATACACCACATCCGCAAGCACCACAACAGTCACAACAACCACATGCATCCACCCTACCTGCAGACACCACCCCAACATTGACTCACACTTCCCCCCTGCCATCTCCCTGTGTCTCATCCCCTCCTCCTTCCAGTGCACCTATACGCCCACACTCATCCACCCAACACACACCCAGCACACACATGTCAGACACCCACGCACCAGCACACAAACCACATCCACATACACACATGTAAACCATACCCTTTCCCTCCACTCCCAAACACCTTACCCATGACCTACCCGCTGCCCCTAAAAAAAGATTCCTACATTAGTTTTCCCTGCCCCGTCCCCTGGTCCAGTCTCTGTCCCCCCCCACCCCAAGTGCACTGCTACCTTTGCCAGACTTGTGCCTTCCACCTCTCTGTCCTCCTCTGGGCTGCGCCATGCCCCACAACAGGCACACCAACCCCTCACAACTCCATTCCTGGTAGCACTGCATCTGACTCCCCTGCTGTCGTGGCCTCCACCGCTGTCCCACCAAAGAAGGCAGGTAAGAGGGGCATGACTAAGGTGTCCCCCCGTAAGCAGGACAATAAGGAGGGGAAGCCTAGAGACAGGAGGAGGGACCCCACATCCAAAGCCAGATCACCCCATCCCTGAAGTGCCTGCATGCCCCATTGATGCCCCTGCCCTTTGGAGGTCTGCACATTGCAGTCAGGAGTCAAGTTGGGCAGTCCTTATATGCCCAGTGTGCCCGGGACATTTGGACAGTGATGCACTGGCCCTTGTGGCATTCTGTAAATAGTTTTTTTAATTACGCTTTCGGTATTACAAATAATATTTATCTGAAATGGCACCTTTGGTATTGATGCTACATAGCTTGTGCTGGCTTTCCTTGGGCATGTATGTGTGGTGACTGTGCGTTTGTGCGTGAGTGTGTGTGTGTACTAATGTTCTTCCCTCCAGTATGTGCTAGGCTGGGGTACTTACGGCTGGTGTCTATGTTGGCGTCGCTGGTCCTGTACGTCAATGGCCAGCAGGAGCATTGGGAAGACATGCAATTTGGTGCCATGGCGCCTACGGACGTGTGTGTGTTCCAGAAGGTGGGTGCTTTCTTTAATGGTGTTCGTTCCCGCCATGTTTTTCGAGGCGGTTCGACGGCGCCAGAAGTCCTGGCGGTGTGCAACCTTGTAATACGGTGGATGGAAACTGTCTCACCGCCGGGCTGAAGAGGCCTTCTGCCGGCAACAGCGGTCCGTCCACACTGGCGGTCCAGACAGAAACTTGACTGTGTTCTGCAGGTGCCTTCCCCGTACTCGTAATATGGCGGTCTATACAGCCAATCCCGCAGCGGTGCAACCTCCATCTCCACCATCAAACTCGTAATGAGGGCCTAGGTTTTAGGAAATTTGTGCGCTCTCGCAGATTCAGGAAATGTGTGTTTTTAGTCAGTGTTTGAGGTTTGCAAGGGCTTCCTCGTAAAATTTCCTGGTGAAAACCATGCATGTCATGCCACATTGGACACTGCTGGGTGTCTAGTTTTCAGAAATGTGCAGGTTTGGTAGGTTTTCCTGGGTGGTTACTAAGCTACAGCCAAAAACCTGCAGCTACTTACTTTGTAAAAATACACATGGAATCTGGTGGATAACATATATTGCTTCCTGGTCATGTTTTGGAGTGTATTATCTCGTAGGTGCTAGGCCCAGCCATACCAGTGGGGTACCATGTTTATCAGGTGTATGGCACTACAGAATAGTAGAACATTTGTTATTACCAATAGGATTTCTTTGCATTTGTGCCTTCCAAACGCAATCCAGTGTGTAAGAAAGAGGACATTTTGCAATCTGCCCTCTGAATCACATGCTAGTATAGCTACCCACGAATTCAGAGATGTGAACATAGCCACCACTCCTTGCATCAGCAGCTGGTATTCATTTCAGAAATACATAAGTGTTCTTCATACCCATTTGTTACCCATTTATCATTTACAATATGAATTGCTGTATATTCAGTGTACAATGAAAAAACACTGTAAGATGCAGCTCAGATGTTGGCTCTTGGTTCCTCAGGTTCTTCGAAAATCTACAAACCCTGTACATCCCCACAATTAAAGGACTGTAGCCAACATATTGTTGTATTGCTTTTGTATATCAGCCATCGCGACAAGAAAGTACAGATGAAAACGTTGTCACAAATTATAATTTTTCTACCCATTTTTCATATTTCTTTTTTAACTCAACAAATACTTTCTTTGAGAAAACCTTAAAAGACCTACAGAAAGGACCCCCTATCTTAATTCACAGTTTTGCCTACTTTTCAGAAATGTATAACTTTCTGGCATCACCCATGGGTTTCTCACCTGTTTCCACTATAAACTGGAAATAAGTTGAAAGTACAAAAATTTGAATACACAAACTACCTCTTAGAAACATGCCAAAATTGTAGTAAAAGATTGATTTTCCGAATGCCTGTCCCTGAAAGCTGAGAAGATGGTTTTAGCACAGCAACCCTTTCACTGATGTAATTTTGATGAAACAATCAGACACTTTTTTGCGGAGTACTTTTTCCCATTTTGTTTCCAAAAAAAAAGAAAATGAAGTTATATGTTGACTATTTCTTAGTCCCCTCTGTTGAATCTATAAACCCAGGATACATGTAGAATACCCAGATACAGGGCAAAAAGGACACTAATTTGGCATGGATATCTTATGTGGAAAAACGTTATGGAGGCCTACCCATTTAGCCAAAAAAGGGCTCCACACTGGGATGAAAAAGTCTTAGCTGTTAAGGGGCTAACAAACACTCATGCTCAGAGGAAGATTCAGTTCTTGACAAGGGTGAAATTTAAAGTCTACGTTAGGCAGAAATGAAGGATCCAATCCTAATACCACAGCATCTTCCAAACAAATCAAAAAAGTAAGGTGACAAATCATAGCTGACAACTACCACAACATTTGTGCTGAAGTAACCTTCACCAAAAATAAGACCTTGAAAGAAAGAAACTTGAGGTCCGCTGAATCCAAAGGTTTAAAAGGAGTAAACTAGAGCACCCCTAACAACAGAGGGAGTTCCCAAAAAGGGGCAGAATAATGGCGATAGGACAAGATATAGACATTTTTTTATCCTCATTACCAACGACTCTGTCCCAGTAATGCTGCTATCATTCTCACAAAAGGCCTGCATAGCATACCACTGTACTTTTAAAGTGACACAACTTTTTGTTAAGTCCATCTAGAAGAAATTGGAGGACATCAGAGACAGACAAAGACACTGAAGATTGATTCTGTGCAGCACACCACAAATCAAAATTGTTCCTGTGTTTAGACCAAGCCGTTAACGTAGAAGATGTTCTAGATCCTTGATCAATGATTTGAGATAGTAAAGCCTGCCTTCAAAGGCTTAGGTTTCAACCTGCAAACTGACATGGTCTGATGAAAGGGAAGAAGATTGACATTTCTCAAATGTGATGGAATTCGAGGAAGAACCCACGGAGGGTGAAGCTCCCTTCCCTTGAGAAGAGGGAGCAAGGGCTTCCTGCCAAAAACGAAGTACCACTGTCGCATTAGCTTTCTCTTGCTAAATCCTTTACCAAAAGGTGGTTGATGGATGGAAATGGGGGATCGGCAAATAACATCTTCTGCGGCCACTTTATTGAGAGACCATTGATCCCCCATGCTTGCACATCTGGAAACAAAATCTGGGAAGGAGAGCATTTTACTTGGCTGCAAAAAGGTCCACATATAGAATTCCAAACCTCTTACAAATTATTTGAAATATTGTTGTGGTGAGCTTATCTGCTCACAATCCCAGAGAACATGCTACCTTGTTAAGGAATTGAGAATGAGTACTGCCTTCGTGATTGATATAGGCCACCAGCACCATGTTGTCTGACCTTACCAAAACAATGCAATGAAGTAGATGATTCTTGAAGTTCGCAAGTACTCTGGAAACAGAAGTCAGCTCTCTCTACTTGGGTGATGTCATTGCTTCTACCCTGGTCCACTTGGCTTGGACCGACATGTTCCCCAGAGTCACACCCCATACTTTGATGCTTACATCTCTAGATAGCACCTGAGGAGGATACAGATGCATTGGCATTCCCTTACAAAGATTGTTCATCGACAGCCACCCCTGCAGGTCTTCTTTGATTTCCTAATTTATAAGGACTTTCTTCTCCAGATCCTTGACTGGAAGGGCTCCATGCTTGCGTGAATGCCATAATATGGTACTCAGGGTTAACCTTGTCCACTGCACTGTGAACACCAATGAAGCCATATGTCTCTGACTCTCCATCCATTTGTAGACTGTAGCTTCCTTGCCTGCGAAGAGAAACTGTATCAGATCTTGAAGTCAAGAGAGACTTTCTTGTGAAAGAAAGACCTTGCTTTGAAATTGAAATGTGTTTAATATTGCCTCTATTAAAATGAGCTCTGTGGATGGCAGAGGGTGACACTTTGCCACATTAAGAAGGAACCCAGGACGAATTAGCATAATTGTGGCCAACTAAATATGATGACACAACGGTTGAGGAGAATGAGCCTGGAGAAGCCAGTCATCCAGCTAGGGAAACAAAGGTATCCTCATGAGATATGGATGCGCCACCAGGAGGCTAACACTTTTATAAACCACCTTGGGAAGGATGTATCTAAGCAGTAGGACTCTGAACAGCCAATCCTGGCTCTGGACACAAGACCTCAACTACTTCTGATGAGGCTTGAACATGAGGATATGTAGGTAAATGGAGCAAAATGTGTTCTACCCATTTAATAGGCCCCAATTTTTATTTTTTTGGATCACCAGGTTTTGGACTTTTTACTGTGGGCGAGCCTCACTACAGGTGTCTCACCTATGGTAATTACATGGCAAATGGATTGTCCTTGTTTACTGTGCCCACTTCCAAAGGTACAAGAGTGTAGTGGCACCACATGGGGGTCAGGACGCACAGCACATAGAGTCTTGACCTCCCAAGTGATGCTGCTCCACTCCTGCAATGGTAATTACTAGCCTACACCACGTCCCCTGACAAGCTCTGCAGCGGTTCCGAAGTGGCTGCGAGGAGATGTGTTGCATTGCATCGGTTATGCTTGCATGACCACAGTTGGGCTGGCTTAGCACCTTCAGGCCCACTTCCAAAGGTCCAGGAATGTAGTGGCACCACATGGGGGTCAGGACTCACAGCAGGCAGAGTCTTGACCTCCCAAATGGTGCTGCTCCAATCTTGGAATGGAAATTACTAGCTTACACCACGTCCCCTGGGTAGGCCTTGGACTGCTCTCCTTTGCTGCCCTGAGAGAATCAAGTGCTACAATAGGGGGAATTTGCTGACCTATTACTTGTGCAGGTCTCATATCCTAATAATCACCCAATTTCCTACAGTAAGCATCCATCAAATCTAGAGTTGCTAACATATAGGCGGTCATTCTGACCGCGGCGGTCGGCGCCCGCCAAGCGGTTCCAGCCGAACGACCGCTCCGCGGTCAAAAGACCGCGGCGGCCATTCCGGCTTTCCCGCTGGGCCGGCGGGCGACCGCCAGAAGACCGCCGGCCGGCCCAGCGGGATAGCCCCTTCAACAATGAAGCCGGCTCGGAATGGAGCCGGCGGAGTTGAAGTGGTGCGACGGGTGCATTGGCACCCGTCGTGATTTTCACTGTCTGCACAGCAGACAGTGAAAATCTTTGTGGGGCCCTGTTAGGGGGCCCCTGCACTGCCCATGCCAGTGGCATGGGCAGTGCAGGGGCCCCCAGGGGCCCCACGGCAGCCGTTCCCGCCATCCTGGTTCCGGCGGTGGACACCGCCAGAAACAGGCTGGCGGGAAGGCGCTCGGAATCCCCATGGCGGATTCCCTGGGCCAGCGGGAAACCGGCGGGAAAACCGGCGGGAAACCGGCGGCTCCCCTTTTCTGACCGCGGCTTTACGGCTGCGGTCAGAATCGCCCAGGAAGCACCGCCAGCCTGTTGGCGGTGCTTCCGCCGCCCTCCGCCATGGCGGTCATGGACCGCCAAGGTCAGAATGACCCCCATAATTCTTTGTACCAAGGGTTTGCAGAGTTTCCATCTTCAATGGAATCTTTGTGTTATTGATTTGTTCAGTATTTTCAGGTCTATTACAATCTGGAATCCTCATGAGAGTTTTGGAACCAGGAGCCCCATTGAGTACACTCCTTTCCCTTCCTCCTTTTTCAGCACTGATACAATTGCCCTTTCCTAAAAAAAAAAGGGTGAATCCCTCCTTCCAGAGTGATTTACTCCTCTTGATTCCTTGGTAAGGGCGTATGAATGCTCCCCAAGTTGAGAGGAGGATAAACACACTCTATCCGGAAACCTCTTTGAGCATTGTTCAGCACCCATTTGTCTGATGTCATCTTTTCCATTCTTCTAGGAAGTAGTAAATCCTGCCTCCAAACTCCTGTCTGGAAAACTCCTCCCTGATAGGCATAGTCTGGAACATTGATTGAGATTAGAACATTCCTGTTTTTGCTTCTTTGTGTATCTATAAGGGATGATTTTGCTTGGAAACGTGATCCTCCCTTCAAACTCAGCTGCCTTCTAGACAGTTGTCTGAAGGACCTGAGTTTAAAAGAAAAAGAAATTTTTGATTGTTGCTTCCAAAAAAGAATATGAATGTTTCCTGTCCTTAAAGTTTTGTGCAGTTGTATTTCAACTCTACACCAAACAGACTTGTTCTTTGAAATGGTAACTTTAATGCAGTAGCCCTTTGACTGTATCCATATTCCAGTCGTTCAAGAAAAGATTTCTTCTCAAGGCTGCTGAGGCACCATACAATAATGCTGAGGTTCTCACTGCATCAAAAGGAAATATCCAACAGGAATTCTACTTGATTTTCCTTCTTCTCCATTAGGTTCAGTAATTCATGTAACATATCCCTGGAAATATATTTCCTTTTCAAGTCCTATCAAAACATACGAGAAAGAAAGGGCTGAGGAAATACTCTCTTGGCCAGCAGCCTCAAACATTTCTCCTTTCTTCTTTAAAGTGAGTAAGCTTTCTAAAATTAGCTTCTTAGTGTGATTATCCCAATTCTTGGAAGCTCTCCTTTTCTTAACAGGAGTAGGAGGGGAAGATGATCTGCTGGCTGATGAGGATAAAGGCGATCAAAGCCTCTTCTTGCCAAGATGTTTGCCCATGACTGCCAAATACTCAACTCAGTGCTATAAACAGCCACAATACACTCTATTGTTTCTGGTTCTTTCCCTCCTTAAATACTGAAGAAACCTGGAAGCATAAGAACGCTTAAAGCATATGCGTGAGCAGCGCCGAACAAACAGAGCATACCGCGCATGCGCTGGTCAATGACAAATGACCTTATCAAAGGTGCCTGAATGGACTCAGCGCATTCAATCACAAAAACAGGCAAAACATATAGCAAATGTGGTAAGAACATGTTGAATACTCTGGAATATTTAACTCAACACAGCAGGCATGCTTAACTTTTAGCACTACACCCTCAAAAATAACACCTGGGGATAAGGCCCACCTCTCCCCTAGCCTGCTGCTCCCTCAACAGCATCAGAGTTCTCCCCTGGCCCTGCAAGGGAAGAATCTCTGTCACAGGTTGAAGGCAGGTGCCGGCTTCCACCTCAGCACTCCTCATCCTTATCCTAGTCCACAGGCCAGGAAACAAAACCGTAAGTGCTCAAGTAATGCTATATCTAAATAGCACCAACCTGCTGGTGGGTGGGGTTGGTGTAAGCTTTCCTGTTTCGTTTCCTGCCCTGCAATTGGTTACAAACCTCAAGATTAATGACTATGTCGAAGACAAGTAGGACCAGCAGTAATGAAGATTACCAGTAAGTAATCGAGGCTTTCCTATTTAATGTCTTAAATGTTGCATTAAACTCAGCTACATAATCAGTTTCCTAGTTTTCTCAAAATGCTGCTGCGCCTCGGTGTTGACGTGGGTTTATCTTGTGACTGGAGTTGGAACCAAACTACCCATTTCCTTCCAGGTGTAGTTTCTATGGTTTAAAGATCACAGTTGGGAAATCTCAGGTGTATTTCAGACCTGGAACAAGATTTTCAGAATGGAGCGCCCCAGAATATATTTAAACAATCTTCATTACATTTTATTTATTTATTTATTACATAAATTGTCCTCCAAACCCAATCAGCCGTACTAATTTTGTGTTAGATTCAATTCTTAAATACTACAAAATGAAGGCCAACACCAAAGTAAAGGGGCCACTGACGGCTCAATACAAAAGTGATTCATACACTTATTGAATCCATTAGAAACCGTCACAGCCCTCATATTTGCAAAACTTTCTTGTTTTATAATTTGCCCATTTCATGTCACTCAACTTGGATGTTGCACCTAGACATGGCAATTTCAACATTGGGTTGCACGCTACTTTAACAATTATGCATCACTTCCACAAAGCTCCTAGGTACCCATATGCCAAAGCAACATTCCATGCCTACAGATGCATGATTCTATTAAAAAACATAAAACAACCAAGAGGAAAAATATAGATGGAAAGATCATATTCTTAATAGAGACAACCTAACCCTAAGAGTAGTTTGTTGATAAACCCATAACGAACAAGCAGGTATAGTGGGTATGAAATATGATTATGTCAGTGCAGCATATGCTTAATCCTTCAAGTAGAGTGGCAAGAACAATGTGTTTTTGGGCAAACTTTTCCCAACGTTTTAGTTTGCATATCATACCTGTAGACATTACAATGTCCCAAAGGCAAACCATGCATACTTTATGTAGAAAAGTATTTTTTAATTTAAACTTCAGAAAATAATTTTTACTTAATATACTTAAATCAATTAAATATTTGATTCTAAATTAAGTTACTAGTGCTGTAGCATTTTTTCTCTTGTCCACTATTCAAAACACATATATACAATTAAATTATAATATTTAACATAAACATATTTTTACTACTTTATAATGCAATTTAATAAACTTTTTAAAACATTTTCCCCATAATTCTCCTTAGGAAAACCTCCACCTTAGCTATGGAGTCTAATAGGATATAGAGAAAAGTATGTAATTGAAAAAAATACAAAATATATTTTTATGTTAAATATTCATGTAAATTAATTTCATACATTATTTTAAATGGAGAACAAAAGTGAAAGAAGCCACAGCACTATTGATTATTATTTTGAATTGTTATTGGTTACAAACCTCAAGGTTAATGACTGGGGTGAGGACGGGAGGTAATGTGTTTTAAAAAGATAGGTTTTAGGCACAGCAGAATTAATTTATGCGATCAGAAGGTAAATGTAGTTCTCCGAACATGTGTATGTGGTTCTTAAGCAGTTTCCCACTGTGCTTAACCCCTTTGGCCGACACCTGCGCCCACTCCCCAGTACGTCAATCATCCATTTGCCGACACAGGGTGGGCTGAAAAGAATCCTCCTGCGCTTGTACCGGAGGATTCCTTTTTATTTTACAAAAGGTGGGAGACATGCCACCCCCCAGCCTATATGTGACGTCAGTGCGCTGTGTGGCACGCTGACATCACAGATTTCCCACCGGAGTGGCCAAAAGGAGTAGATGAGTGCTCTCTCCCACTCCATTGGAAAAAAATGCCTGAAACGCCCTCACCGCATTCCAGGGAGTCTTTATTGGAAAGAGGAGTCGCCCGTTTACAATGAGACCTCCATGAAACAGTTTCATGGCTGTGTATCACGGTCAATGCCATGATCCACAACGTAGGAGGGAGTCGCCCTCTTGATGAACACGCTGCCCACCCCCATGGGACCACAAATAAAAAAATAAAGTAATAATTCCTCTGGGGGCACGATTGCGCCCCATCTGGAAGTTTAAAAAAAATGGGAAATTGATTTGGGGGTCAGCCCCGAGAATCGTCGACCCCACTTGAGTACACAAATAAAAAATAAATAAAGTTGTTTTCCCCGTGGAGGAGCACAGTCATGCCTCCAGGAGAAGTAAAAATATATATATATCTAAAAAAAATCAATGGGTCAGCCCTCCCCTGGTGGGCCCACAATGTTTGGAGGAAATGTGTGTTTTCCCTGAGGGGGATGTGATCATGTCCCCACAGAGGAAAACACACATTTCCAGATAATAAAAAAGAAATGTAGGTGGGGATAGGCTCGGAGGACATGGGTCAACCCCCTCTGGGGCCCATTTTTTCATTTATTAATGTGTGTTTTCCACTGGTGGGTTGATTGTGTCTCCCATGAGAAACACAGATTTATAATAAAAAAGCCACACCCATCATACGTGGCAACATTTTATTGGCATGTACTGTAGTGGAAGACCCTGCACAAAGTTAATTGGTCAACTTTCCGTTGCTAATTTCTGTATTTTGTTGCTATATTGGCAATAAAATGAGGTAAAACCTTTGCCCAGGAACAATTATCATGTTTTGAAATAAGAAAATAATGAAGTAAATCTCTCAAACAAATGTGCTGCTTATGTCATATAAATGACCTTTTCTTGCCACATAATTTAGTTACCCCTGTTATGGAGTTAGGTGCTGTCCAGCCACATAATTCCATTGTCCCTGATGATAGCTCTGTGAGTTTTCACAAGGAGCACACCTGCACACAAAGTTGCAGGGGCTACTATGCAAATGTGTGCTTCTTGAGATCAAAGGTAGACTTTTGGCTGTAGGAAATTAGTTTTATACTGGCAAAGGCCCAGCAGCTCCCCAACAATAAAGTTTTACATAATCCATGACAAATGTATGTTGTGGTATTGGGTATGTGGCAAGGTGAAGTAACACTGTGTCTGTACTTTTTTGGTTTATTTTTGGAAAACCTAAATTCAGTGAACAAGTATTTTTGTGTTTATTTATTGCTGCACATATTACACACATGCGCACATCTACTGACTGATTTAGAACAATACTTCAGCCTTTCAACATAGGACAGTGTTTTAGAAGCAAGGTTTTAGTCAGTCAGCACAGATGGCATCTCAGTAGATGACATCTGTCGAGGCATAAATCGGGTTATGGAGGACAGCTCCAAGGCAGGGCCAGATACTGAGACAGCATCTGAGGGAGAGTAAAATGAAGCAGAATCTGTAAGTAATTTTTCAGTGGGCGGAGTTCCATCTGACGATTTGTCTTCCGGCTCTCGTGAGAGGCTTGATTATGGCAGTTGTGCTGTCCCTTCGCAAGAGCAGTCTGTGAAGCAGAGTGACCACAGCAAGGTAGGCCAACCACAGCAGCAGAGCAGGCATGTGCAGCAGCAAGCACAGATGGATTTCTCTCTTGGCAGCACCCTCATTTAATGCAGCCCTAAATTTCTCCATTTACTGGTGACACTGGATGTAAAATCGATATATAGCCAATTTTTTGCCAAAATTGTCTCTGTCCATCTCTTTTTTGGATGTTGACTTCCTTGAACAAATTGTGCAGCAATTTGCGTGCCGAACAATTTCTGAGAGAGCATGGGGGCATTCTAGGCCCTTATTCTAAACCCTTATTCTAGGGCACACTAGTAGACTTCGACTTCACTTCAGGAGTTGAAGGCATTTTTTAGCTTTATGTTTACAATGGGATCAGTGTTTGCATTTCCTACTGGTCTACTTGCACAGTTTGGGTAGCACCTATCTTTGCACCGTATATGAGATCGGTTTTTGCTATTGCAGCATATGATGCATGCCAATAATATTTCTGCTGCATTGCCCCGGGACCATCCAGACCATGACAGGTTGTTCAAAATTCGGCTTGTCATGGAGCATTTGTCTGCTTGGTATCCAGAGATGTATACTCCTGGAAAAAATATAGCCATTGATGAGTCCTTGATCCTGTAAAGGGCAGCTGCTATTCAGGCAGTACATTGCAACCAAAAGAGCTCCCTATCGCATCAAGTTGCACATGCTGTGTGAGAGCTCTATCAGTTATGCGTGCAGCTTGTGAGTGCATACAACGAAGGACTCCACTCTAAATACTGTAGGTTGCCCTTCCATGATAGGAGTCAGAGGAAAAATTGTATGAGAGCTTGTCTAGCCACTCTTTCACAAAGGTTATGACCTTTATGTGGCCAACTTCTATACACAAGTGGAGCTGTTCAGTGAGCTGTACAAAGATGACACTGTGGCTTGTGGTACAGTTCACTGTTTGTAAGAAGCTTCTAAAATCTCAGAACGCTACGTTGCATTCCAACAAATTACTTGCAGTCATGTTCGCTGACAGGCATGATGTATACATGCTCACTACAATTCATGATGAGAGCACTTCTTCCGACATGATTTGGGGTTAGATGGTCAAAGTTCACAAGCATACCTGTATACTTGATTATAAGTGCATGGGAGGAGTCGATGAGAATGACCAGGTTTTTCAGCCGTACATTGTGAGTTGTAAAACCCGCACTTGGTATAAGAAGCTGTTTTCCCAACCTGATCCAGATGGCAACATGCAAGTCGTATGTTGTCTATCATCAGACAACCATTGAAAGACTCATGTTTTTACTTGTCTTTCAGTTGACCATCATTAAAAGTCTTACTGCTGCAGAAGCACCCACTTCTTATGCTCTGGAGGACATGCCAAGGCTTTAGGATTGACCCTTTGCTGGCCAAATCTGTGCAGCAGCTGAACAGACTCAACCATGTTGTCATTGCAGAGTCTGCTCTAAGCAATGAAAGCAGCAGTAGAGTTGTTTTACAGTCCCCAGTGCCCATCTCAGCCAAATCCCAATGTTTCCTTACTTGCTTTATGTCATACCATACAAAAGTTAAGTATTGGTAAATTGACTGAGGTGAAGCTGCCTTAACATATCCATTTCAATGGATGTGCATGGATATCTACCTTCCAAGGGACACTACTTCACCAGGCAAGCAGCTGTAGACTTTTATTCCTCTACTTGAGAAAATCATGGACTTACTTATTACCTGTTTGACACCTTTATCCACTGTCAGCACTTGGTAAGTGTTCTGTTTGTCGAATGACAAGTGCATTATAGGCACCACATAGCACGTAATGGTGGACAGATCATAAGTCAGGTTATCAGGGAGTACTCTGTGTGGCACAAAAGTAAAGTCTTGACTAGCTTTTGAAGTGCTCTTTATGGAACTCAGGCAATCTTCCCCGGCATGTTTGCCTTAGTTTCAAAGTTAGATATGCTCACTCAGTTTCAATCAATCAATCAATCAATCAATATATTTATAAAGCGCACTTCGTACCCGTTAGGGTTTTAAGGCGCTGGGGGGGGGGAGAAGCGCTGCTACTGGTCGAAGAGCCAGGTCTTGAGGAGTCTCCTGAAGGTGAGTAGGTCCTGGGTCAGTCGTAGGTTGGTAGGGAGGGTGTTCCATGTCTTGGCAGCGAGGTAGGAGAAGGATCTGCCCCCGGATGTCTTTTGGTGGATGTGGGGGACGGTGACTAGTGCGAGGTCTGCGGAGCGAAGCTGTCGGGTGGGGGTGTAGAATTTGAGTCTGTTGTTGAGGTAAGCAGGTCCGGTGTTGTGGAGTGCTTTGTGTGCGTGGGTGAGGAGCTTGAATGTGATCCTCTTGTCCACGGGGAGCCAGTGGAGTTTTCTCTGGTGGGGAGTGATGTGGTTGCGGCGAGGTATGTTGAGGATCAGTCGGGTGGATGCGTTTTGGATTCATTGGAGGCGTCGTAGGTGTTTTGTCAGGGTGCCTGTGTAGAGTGCGTTGCCGTAGTCTAGCCTGCTGCTGACGAGGGCCTGTGTTACTGTTTTCCTTGTGTCTGTTGGGATCCATTTGTATATCCTGCGGAGCATGCGGAGAGTGTTGTAGCAGGAGGAGGAGACTGCGTTGACCTGTTTTGACATGGAGAGGGAAGAGTCTAGGATGTAGCCCAGATTGCGTGCGTGGTCGGTCAGTGTAGGTGGGGTTCCTAGAGATGTTGGCCACCAGGAGTCGTCCCAGGCAGAGGGGTTGGGTCCGAGGATGAGGACCTCCGTCTTGTCTGAGTTCAGTTTCAGGCGGCTGTTTCTCATCCATTCGGCAACGGCCCGCATTCCCTTGTGGAGGTTGGACTTGGTGGTGTGTGGGTCCTTGGTGAGGGAGAGGATCAGCTGGAAGTCGTTGGCGTAGGAGATGATGTTGAGGTTGTAACGGCGGGCTACCTGGGCGAGGGGTGCCATGTAGATGTTGAATAAAGTTGGGCTGAGGGATGAGCCCTGGGGTACGCCGCAGATGATTTTGGTGGCTCTGGAGCGGAAGGGGGGGAGGCGGACTTCTGTCGGAGAGGAAGGATGTGGTCCATTTGAGGGCTTTTTCTTGTATTCCGGCTTCGAGTAGGCGGGTTCTCAGAGTGTGATGGCATACCGTGTCGAAGGTGGCTGATAGGTCCAGGAGGATGAGGGCTGATGTTTCGCTGTTGTCCATTTGGGGTCTGATGTCGTCTGTGGCGGCGAGGAGCGCAGTCTCGGTGCTGTGATTTTGTCGGAAGCCAGATTGGGAGGGGTCCAGGATGTTGTTGTCTTCGAGATGGCGAGTCAGTTGTGCGTTGATGATTTTTTCTATGACCTTTGCAGGGAACGGGAGTAGGGAGATGGGTCTGAAGTTCTTTAGGTCCTGTGGGTCTGCTTTGGGTTTCTTAAGGAGGGGGTTGATTTCGGCGTGTTGCCAGCTTTCCGGGAATGTTGCTGTTTCGAAGGAGATGTTGATGACCTTCCGTAGTTGGGGAGCGATGGCTGTGTCTGCTTTGTTGTACACGTGGTGAGGGCATGGGTCTGATGGTGATCCGGAGTGTATGGAGTTCATGGTTTTGCGTGTCTCGGTGTCGCTGACGTTGGTCCAGGCGGTTAGGCGATTGGCACAGGTGGTGTTAGCCGGGGTGGTGTCTGGCGTGGTGGGGGCATCTGTGGTGTCGAAGCTGTCGTGGATGTTGGTAATCTTTTGGTGGAAGAAGGTGGCAAGAGAGTCGCAGAGTTCTTGTGAGGGTAGAATGTCGTTGATGGTGGCGCTGGGGTTGGAGAGTTCCTTTACAATGCTGAAGAGCTCTTTGCTGTCGTGTGCGTTGTTATCTAGGCGGTCTTTGAAGGAGGATCTTTTGGCTAGTCTGATTAGTTGGTGGTGTCTGCGGGTGGCGTCTTTGTGGGCCGTGAGGCTGTCAGGTGTGTGTTCGGCGAGCCATTTATTCTTGAGTTTCCGGCAGATACGCTTGGAGTTCTGGAGCTCTTCGGTGAACCAGGTGGCTTTCTTGGTGACTTGGTTGTGGGTGGATTTCTTGAGTGGTGCGAGGGAGTTGGCGCAGTCGTTGATACACTGTCTGAGGTTGTGGGCGGCGGTGTCTGGGTCGGCGGGGTTGTTAGGCGGCTTCTGGGCAAAGGCGTTGGTCAGCTGGTCTTGGGTGACTCTGCTCCAGTGGTGGCGGGGTGGCTGTAGGGTACGGTGGTGCTTGACCTTTTTCTGGAAGGTGAAGTGGATGCAGTGGTGGTCCGTCCAGTGGAGTTTGGTGGTGTGGTCGAAGGTGATGTGGGTGCCTGTGGAGAAGATGGGGTCAAGCGTGTGGCCGGCTGTGTGGGTGGGAGTGGTGACGAGTTGTCTGAGGCCGAGGTTGGCGAGGTTGTCGATCAGGGTGGTGGAGTTCACGTCATTGTGGAAGTTCAGGTCCCCGAGGAGGATGTAGTCTGTAGAGGCGAGTGCGTGGGTGCTGGCGAGGTACGAGATGGAGTCGCTGAAGGGTGCGCGTGGTCTGGGGGGGTCTGTAGACGAGTGTTCCTCTGAGGGTGGAGTTGGGGTCGGTGTGTATTTGGAAGTGCAGATGTTCGGCAGTCTTGAGGGTGTCGTCCGTGTGGGTGAGGACCTTGAGGGTGGCTTTGTGGGCGATGGCTATTCCTCCTCTGATTCCGTTTGTGCGATCACTGCACAGTTTGAGGACTGTGGGCTTTGCATGGAAGTCTCAGACACCCCTAACTTGCATCCACAAACTGGAAGAAATTGGGTTTAGCACCATGAGTTTACCAAAGGCGCAAGAAAGACACATTTCCTGAGACTCACGTGACTGTCATGGGAGCTGTTGTTAAAGGTTCACCAGGCAAGTGTTCAGTCCTGTTCAGAATGTCAGACAGAGGCGTATACTTGACAGGTTGTAAAAACATGGTCAAACTTTTTATTCTTTTGAGAAGGATGTAGAGCCACTAACTGTCTGGATATTTTTGTTTTTAAAGGTTTGTCTGTTGAGTGTTTGTATCCAAGTTGGTTGATGACTGGTTGGGAGGGTGTTTTGAATGAGGATTTGGTCCTGTGGCAGATGAATGTGATGAGCCTTTGAGTGGTGGAGGTATGATGATGTGAGTGCACTCATCTGATTGATTGGGCCTGTGGCTAGCTGTGAAAAAAGTCTTGTGCGTGGTGCGTGGATGGCATGTGAATGGACCATGAAGCATTTGGTGCCTTGACCCGGCTTTACGGCTCACCTTCAGAAGTCTTGGTTTCAATATGCAGATACAGTGATAATTATTTGTTCTTTTAAGCTAGCATTTCTGGAGGTGTGAAAGCCAACTAGTGTACGTTATGGATTAACTTTAAAAAATCTGTGACAGTTTTATTTCTGTGGCGGTAAGAATACTCCATCACAACACTGGCAGAATTTTCTTAACACCAAGATACCGGTCTGTCCATCCGATTCATATGTGGATGGACCATTGGTGTAACCATGGCAAAGAGTACTCCGTCTCTGGCATGGTTATGGCCTGCCTGAGTAAGGGCCATCTCAGGCTGACCTTTATTTCCGCCCACCTAATTTAGATGGGTGGACATACAGATCTGTTTTCACTGCCATCACCAGCTGAAAAACCCTGGCAGAAAGGGGCATTGAAAGCTGTCTAATGTTCCCTTTACCAATGGAGGTAACTCTGATGGTGAGAGGGGCATTTTTTAATTTTCCAAAACAAAATCCGGCTTTCAGATTTAGTTTTTGAAAATTAAAAAAAAAATTATGGATGGCTCAGTCATGTTGACAGAGTCATGCTTCAAATATGAAAAAGCACTAACAGGAACCCCAGTGACGGCAGCTCCTGTCAATGTTTTTTTTTAATGATCCCCAGCTTGGCTATCATGTCTAAATTTGGAGGGCAGAGTAGCCTCAGCACGGCAGACATTAAATCCTCCACCAGGCATAAGAAGACATATGTATGCCAAAATGTAAATCTGGCCTGTAGCAAAAACTCTGTGTGGTGAGGCGTCCAGCATGGTGTAACTTACATGGATTCTGCTTACTTTCTCATAATGCCTTACAAAACTTGAAAGTGCATACATGACTAAATTATTCATTTATTTACATTTTGTGTTGGCAGTTTCTATAATCTGTTGAGCTCCACAACTTGACATCCAACCAACATTCCCTTGAATTGAATCAAATTTTTGTGGGTGGCCCTATCGCCCACGGTTGGGAAATGCTAAAAACGCAACATGGACATATCAGATTGTTCCACTGAAACTAGCCTGTATTTGCAATCTGGGTAGCTGTTGATTTTGGGGCTTTTCAGTACCTCCACCCAGGGAAACCTAACAAATCCACACATTTCTGAAAATTACACAACCAGGGGAGTTCAACAGTGTATGCCCTACATGGCTCTCATTAGGTAATTTTACCCAGAAGCTCTTGCCAAAAGCAAACTTCGGTAAGAAACACACATTTTCCTCTGAACTAGCTCAAACCGATGTCAATGGAAGTCCCCTGGGGCACCCATTGATCTTAGTTTAATCTGTTTTAGTAGCAGGCACTGGGCTCAACCACACAAGTGGGGCAGCATTGGGCAGCGTTTTTATCGGCACAAGTGTCTGGATGGTAGAAATTGTATGCATTTCTGCTGGTTTCAGAAGTCTCCATCACAGAAATTTAAAGAAAGTACATGATTTCAGGAAAAGTTTGAGGTTTGCAGGGCATTGTGGGTAAGAAAACCTTATGGCAGCCACACAAGACATACCTCCCTAGTTGCCTAGTTTTCAAAATTGTCTGTAATTCATAGGTTTGCATGGCTGGCGCCAGAGCACAGCCGGCTGAGCTAGGGACCACAATCCACAGCTTTGCACATTTCAATAAAAAGGTGCCTTTTCACTGTAAAAATGTGATGTGTCCATGTTCCTTTTTGGGCCATTTCATGTTATGGGCACTAGGTCTACCCACAGAAGTGAGATAGCATTTTATTAAGAGACTTGCGGGAATGCTAGGTGGTTGGAAATGTGTGGCTCTCTGCAGATTCCAGAGGTTTTCCTCCAAGAAGAGTGTAGAAAATATGGTGGTCATTATGACCGCCAAAGTCATTATGACCACCTATTATTTTTAGTTGAAATTTGAGGTTTGCAAAGGCGTCTGGGTGACATTACCTGGTCAGAGGCATGCAAGTTACCCCACCTTGGATTTCTCTAAGTATCTAGTTTTTAAAAATGTAAAGGCCCGGTAGGTTTCCCTGGATGCCGGTTGCACTAGTGCCTAGAATCCACAGCTACCCACATTTGAAAAAAAAGGTGCTTTTTCAGTGGAAACGTGATATGTCCATGTTGCTTTTTGGGCCATTTCCTGTCACGGGCACCAAGCCAACTCACACAAGTGAGGTATTATTTACATTGAAAGACAAGGGGGTAATGCTGGGTGGAAGGAAGTTTGTTGCTCCCTGCAGTTTCTAGAACTTTCCATCACAAAAATGTGAGGAAAATGTGCTTTTTAATCAAAGTTTGAGGTTTGGTGTAAACCACACAATTCATCCCACCCTGGATTTCCCTATGTGTCTAGTTTTAAAAAATGTACAGCTTTGCTAGGTTTCCCTACGTACTGGCTGAGCGAGGGCCCAGAAAATGGTCAGTTTCCTGTTGCAGGTACTAGGCCTACCCATCGTTATTATTGGAAGACATGTGGGAACATAAAATCATAGAACATTTGTTATAACTAGTTGGATTTCACTGCATTTGTGCCTTCCAAATGTATGCTGGCATATAAGAAAGAAGATATTTTTAAAGATACGCTCTGAATCATATACTAGTACGGGTGACCACGAATTGAAAGATGTACAAATAACCACTGCTCCTAAACTCCATATCATGTGCACTTTTCAGAAATACATGAATACATCCTTGAAGCTACTTCTTCTCTCTCAATATTTCACTAAATGGCGTGGTCTACGGTCAGTGCACAATGAAAAAACATTGTACAGAGCAGCTCAGTTGTTGGGTCTGGGTGCCCACATTCTTAGAAAACCTACAAACCCTATATATCTCCGTAACAAAAAGTGTCGAGCAGACGTAATAATATATTTCTTTTGTAAATCGGCCATCATGATAAAAAATTCCAGATAAAAACGTAGTCACATATGGTTGGTTTGTTTTTTAACTCATTTTGAATGTTTCTTTCTTTCAACAGTTATTTTCTTTGGGAAAACCTTGAGGGAGCTACACGTGTGATGTTTTGCTGAATTTAGAATTTTGTTTAGAAGTATGTTGAAAGCACAAAACATAGGAAAGATGGGCTACCTTTAGGAAAAAGCTGAAACTGTGGTAAAAATTTGTTTTTTTGAGTCAGGTCCACAGGCTCCTGAAAGCTGGGAAAATGGTGACTTTAGCACAGCAAAGCATTTGTTCATTCCAATTTTAGGATCAAAACAGAGATTTTTATCCATAACCCTTATTTCCTATTTTCTGCCAAAAATCTAAATTTAACTATTATTTGGATAATTATGTGTACAAAAAAGTTATTAGAGGCCTAAGTTCAAACTACCCCAAGTAGCTAGGAAACGGCTCTGCACAGGGTGGTGGGGAGTGGGAGAGGGGTGTTAAGGCCCAACAGTAAAGGGGTTAGAGAAACACCTCGCATCATTACCTCAGAAATTCCAGAATTGTTATTTTACTGGTTCGTTTGAAGCACTGTACTATTTAAATTGAACTCTGCATTTCTCTTTGGGCATTAGAGCCTGCTGTTTTTTTGAGCCAGGCGAGTGGTTACATGTTTTCCATAGTATCTGTTTTTGGCTCTGCTTTGGCTCCTGTGATCCTTTCAATACTACCACAATTGTCACAAATCAATTTATGTAACTTTTACGGCACATAAGATGACTTATCTCAAGCATTTTAAAGGCCTTCAGTAATGTCTTATGGAGCAAACAGCAGAAAATAAATAGGGTTTTCCCAGCCCTCCCTCCATGGCCTATGAAACAGGGGTAGCAGTGCCAGAGGTAGTGATGCTCAGGCTGTGCATTATAGTGTCATCCAGGCTTACAAGCCCCATCTGTAGCGGTTTTAAACATTCAGCTTTACACCATGCCTGGACATACACATTTGTTCTGCAAGTGAAATTTTGTGGGATTCCAGGTTTTGCACAATTCGCTTAATTTTTGTGCTTCACCATGTTAGGTTTCTCATGCAGTTTTTTCCACCACAGAAGAATGCTTCGAGATGAAAAAGTCTTGCCTTGGAGATGAGCCAAAGCAGGTTACATGATTCTTACAGTAGACTCATGCCAGCCTGTCTCATGGGTAGAATAGTATTTCCCTGTAAATGAGGGGAAGAAACTTGATGTGATCGTTACAAAATCCTTCACGGATGCATTCCAATAAAAAGAGCTTCTTCTAAATCTTTGAAACCCTGGAAGAGGGGATCAAAACACTCTTCAAGAAGGCATTGAAGGCCATATTCCTCTTGCAAAAAGAGATTTAAGTCTAAATCTTTGAAAACTCTGGAGGCTTCAAACCAGTTTGATTCTACCAAAAATTATCCCTGACTATTGTCCTTCTCCGGCAAGCCCAAAGCCTGGGGAAGGAAGACTACAGAATTTCTTTGAGACATGTAAGACGTCCATCCAAGATAAATGACAGCACAGCTTTGTCAGGAGTGGGTATGTTATATCAAGTTTGTGTAACAGCGTCAGACTTGGGCGTCAGCCCTCTGCCCGTCCCTTTCTATTGGATAAAGAGACATTCTTTATGGTCAGCAAATCATGCCTTGCTTGAGAAGAACTTGAAAATGCCATTGTCACCAGGTGATCAGCGAAAAGGTCTTTACTCTGTTCTATTTTTCATAAAGAAGGAGTCCAAGGAGTACAGGCCTGTCCTTGACCTCAGAAGATTGAACGTGTAGGTAAAAAACACTCATTTCCGAATGTTAACCTTACAACAATTCATACACTTAATTTCAGATGGGCATTTTTTATCTACAAGTGATCTCCAGGATGTCTATGTTCATGTTCTGATTTATAGTCCACATCAGAGATTTCTATGTTTCTCAGTTAGATCACAGCAATTTCAGTTTAAGGTGTTACCCTTTGGACTAAATCAGAACCACAAGTGATTACCAAGGTGCTAGCACCTCTGATGGCAATTCCTCAGTGAAAGTGATGTTCCATCCTACCTTGAATCAATGACTGCCTTATTTTGTTTCCATAAGGAAAGACATTGAGGTCCCAGGTCAAAAGAATTCTAGTTCTACTCATGCAACATTGATTTCTGCTGAACTTAAAGAAGTCTCATCTAGTTTCTTCTCAGAAACAACATTAGATGAGCTAGATTTGACATGGGCATTGTGAATTTGTCAGACAGGAAATTCCTCAAGGTCCACAATCAAATGGCAGAGATCATGTCTTAGGACAATCCAACTGCGGCTGCATGTCTGCAAAAATCTTCCTGTTGCCTTGGGCCAGTTTCCAATTGAACAAAAATATTTAGTACATGTTGAGTCATTGGTCCACCAAAAGTCAGGACATGCCACTTTCCATTTTAATGAATCAGGAGATGAGGACAGAGTTATCTTGGTAGATACTTCCCTTGAACACCCTAAAAATAGTCATTTTATCCCTTCAACATCCTATACTCCTTATGGCAGATGACAGTTTAACAGGGAGGGGCGTTTGTATTGGTCCTCATCAGTTTCAGAGTCAGTGGTCTAGCATCCAAAAAGTGAGGTCATCCAGTTGAAGGGAACTGGAAGCAGCCTTATTGCCTCTTCTTTCTTTTTCCTATCTCCATCTGGTCAAAGTCATAACTCTCCAGACAGACAACAACACAACAAAGTCTTATGCAAACAGATAGCCATAGCCAGGATTGTTCTATGGGTACCGAACAAGGTCACCTCCTTAGTGATGATCTACATTCAGGGTGCCACAAATACCACAGCAGACATTCAACAGTGAAATTCCTCCATTGAAAGAATTTTGTGTAACCCAGCAGATTTTTTCACTGATCTTTCCAAGATGGTGGTATCCTGTTCTATATCTCTTTGTCTCAGCACAGAAAGACAGGCTTTCTTGTTTTTGTTTAAGAGTAAAAAAGACTGATTATTGGGCTGTTGATGCCCTCTTGTGTCCTCGGCTGAAGGGACTTCTTTGCGCGTGCCTTCCGTTTCCTTTGAGCCTGAAATTTCTAGTCAGCCTGAGGAGCGAGAGAGCAGCTGTAGTATAGATAGCCAAAGCATGGGCCTGCTCTGCCTCATTCCCTCTGACAGTGGGCCTGAAGATTAGCAAGGAATGTCCCCTCCCTCCTTTCCGTCTCTCCAAACCAGCTCCCTGAGAAGACTCAAGCTAATGGATTCAAAATTGAGAGGGCAGGGTTAAGGAGAACAAGTATTTCAGACAGGCTAGTCTACTCCTTTCAAGTTTCTAGAAGAGGGTCCACCTTATCCTCTTATAATCAACACCGGTCATCTTTTAGGAAATATTGCTCTTCCATTTAGCTGGAGTCGCAATCAGCAGATTTGATACTAGTTGTGGAGTTTCTACAGGATTGGTTAGCCTAGATCTAAAGGTGTCTATTCTTAGATTACAGTGGGCTGCTTTTAGGGCATTCAGAGCCTCTTGGGAGAATTTTCGGGAAGACCAAGGTTTAGTGCAAAGGCTATTTAGTGGTCTTAATAACATTAGTGCCCATATTTATACTTTTTGACGCAAAACTGCGCCAACGCAGTTTTGCGTCAAAAAAATTAGCGCCGGCTAACGCCATTCTGAAGCGCCATGCGGGCGCCGTATTTATTGAATGACGTTAGCCGGCGGCGCTGTCTGGTGTGCGTTAAAAAAAACGACGTACACCAGGCAGCGCCGGCGTAGGGGGAAAATGGCGTATGGGCTTCCACAAATGGTGCAAGTCAGGCTGAGGCAAAAAAATCGCCACAACCCGATTTGCGCCATTTTTTTACGACGCCCATCCCCCATTGAAATGACTCCTGTCTTAGCAAATACAGGAGTCATGCCCCCTTGCCCAATGGCCATGCCCAGGGGACTAATGTCCCCTGGGCATGGTCATTGGGCATAGTGGCATGTAGGGGGGCACAAATCAGGCCCCCCTATGCCACAAACAAAATTAAAAAAAATACTTACCTGGACTTACCTTAATGTCCCTGGGGTGGGTCCCTCCATCCTTGGGTGTCCTCCTGGGGTGGGCAAGGGTGGCAGGGGGTGTCCCTGGGGGCAGGGGAGTGCACCTCTGGGCTCATTCTGAGCCCACAGGTCCCTTAACGCCTGCCCTGACCCAGGCGCTAAAATCCGGCGCTAATGCGGGTTTTTTAGACCCGCCCACTCCCGGGCGTAATTTTTGACCGGGAGTATAAATCCGACGCATATGCACCGGAGTCATTTTTTAAGACGGGAACGCCTACCTTGCATATCATTAACGCAAGGAAGGTGTTCATGCAAAAAAATGACGCTAACTCCATGAACTTTGGCGATAGACGCGTCTAACGCCAAAGTATAAATATGGAGTTAGTTTTGCGTCGAATTTGCGTCGAAAAAAACGACGCAAATTCGGCGCAAACAGAGTATAAATATGCCCCTAGATCTCCCCTTCATCCTGTCTGGCTCCTTTGTGGTTCTTCAGTCCTTAAATTCTTTGTCATTCGGACCACTATTATCAGCTGACAGAGGAATCCTAGCGCTAAAGCAGTGGTGGGGGGGCACACAAGCACACATACACACTCACTCACACCCATGCATGAACACATACACACAGCCATTCACAACACTCATTAACAAATACACATACATTCATACATGCATGCACGCAAGAAACGAAAAAAAAATAAACTTATCTTCTCTGTAGAGAGGGAAGCCATCGAGGTCCCAGAAGGGTTAGACCTGTTGGAAGTTCCTTACTCGTCATAGTGTTGGATGGGGTCAGCGAGATTGCTGCCTCCACTCCACTCTGTGACAAGATGTGGCTGATTGACACAACCCTGGGCACTTCAGGGCTTAAAACTGAAGTGCTCAGGTCCAAGACAATCAGTGACTCTCCCACTCCTCATGAGGGGAAGGGCCTAGTGGCACTTCTGCCAGTCTGAGAAGGTCACGCCCACAAGACTTTGAAATCCTCAGCCTGGTAAAGTTCAGCTCAGGCAGCCAGGGACCTGCACATGTCTAGCTCCTGGCTGCCTGACCTGAACAAGAAGAGTGTCTGTCAGGCTGACCTTTGTTCAACCTGACAGACACTCTTATTGCCAGGAAAAGTTTGGGGCATGGCCCTTCAGCCCATTTGGTCTTTCCATTGCTGCTTTAAAGACATTCTTTCTGGTAGTGAAATAAGACTAGAAGAACTGGGCTCATTATCCTGCTAACTTCTATTATTTTGACTCTTTGACGATAGGATTGCTCTCCACACTGGGCCATATTTTGCCCCTAAAGTGAATACTCTATTCACACTGAACAGGAGGTGATCCTGCCACTGTTTTTCGCTAACCCTTTGACACCTTAAGATGTATGCCTACACTCTTTAGATGTGAAACTTACTGTATTAATTCACCTGCAGAGGGTTACTGCCTTTAGACCCTCTTCTACCATATTTGTTAACTCTGACTCTGCTAATAAAGGGTAGTAAGCCCTTAAGCCAAACTCTTAGCAGATGGGTACAGTCACTAATTGCTTGGCCTACAAAGAGGATAGTGTTCCTCTATCAATAAGAATTGAGAGAAGATCAGCTAGGGTCATGTCTATTTTCCTACCTTCAGTTCAGGGAGCATCCCTAGCTGAAATATGTAGGGCGGAAATCTAGTCCACACACTACAGGCTGAGGCAGGAGGTGGAAGTTCTATCATCTATGAAGTAAATAGATCATGAACTTTTGTGATATTAAACAAAATAATTTTTTGAGCATGGGCTTCATTGCTTACTACATCTCAATTAGTAATTAAGCAAAGCAAGAGTAGGGCGAGGAGGTAATGCCTTTATTACTTTCCAATAATTGCATTACTCCAAGCCTAGCTCTGGCTGATTAATTACCCCATCCCACACCCCCTCTCCCTTGTTCCGACCAGGCCAACTGTATTATTTCGTCCTGAGACGGTAAGTAATCGAGACATTTCTAAATGGATTCATCCTTATCCTTTCCAAGACACTGCTAGTATCTGAGCAATTGGATTAAGGGGTTTAGCCATCATGGCTTAACTAAAAGGCAAGATACTGTGTAATCTGACCAAATAAAGACTTCACCACCATATGCAGTAAGATAGTAGACATGTGTCATTTTTCTTGGCAAACGCATTTACCATGCATTAACTACAACCCAGGTGAATCTAAGACAGCTACTAGGAACGATCCAGTTTTGTTCCCCAGGATTGCCAGCAAACCTTCAAAGTCCTGGTCTATCTGTTATGGGGGCACCTGTTTGCAAATGGCCGCAAGTGATCTTGGAATAGGGATTACTTAATGAGCCAAAATGCTAAGTTGTCTATTGGAAGAAGACTCAAAGTCGGAATTTCAAGGAACACGACAGAAGCTTACACCTGCATCACAAGTTGTGAACAGTAGTATCTTCGCAAGAAACACCACGCTGCACGATTACGAGGTTTACTGGGTGGGAAATGGATCTGATAAAGCCAGATGATTTTATGTCCAAATTTTGCAACTACTGAGCAAAGGTGGAAGATACAAATGGAAAAGGGCATAGATTTGGAGAATTTCATGTGACGATGGACCAAGTAATTCCAGTTTTTCCAATAACATTTCAGATCCTAAGTGAAAATCTGACATTTGTATCCCGATGAGAAATCATATACCAACCAGAAAACATTTAACTTCAGGATGAAGGCATATGTACAAAACGTTCCATACATGTGCAGTTCAGAGAACTGTTCACTTGTGGCCTCAAATTACATGAATTTGGATGCAGCACACCAAGGCCCACACAGTCTGGCCTTGTTCTGGTGAAGCTAAACCAGCTTCGAAAGTGTAACTCTAGAATGTAGCGTTAGAAAGTAGCTGTAGAAGAGGACATTGGAAGGTGCATGTGATAAGACTGTGCAGCTCTGGAATGTGGAATCCTTCTTGGGGGTTCCACAGAATGACAGCTGTGCTAATAAACCAGCATACACTTGTGGTCTGAACAATATCATTTAATTGGTAACGAGCATGAGAAACAAATGAAACCGCAGATTTCTTTTTACGGTTGTTGCGGGTTGACAGTGATGGAGTTCAGAGTGAGAGTGTGAAATAGGGTAAATCGGATAGAGTCAGACAACTCTACAACTCAAGGCTGTGATGTATGGTGGGTTAACAGAAGCGGAAAGGTTGTAAAGTGTGTAGGAGGACCAAGTATTGTCCAGTGCTACCAGGTAAAGTTGCAAGAGGGTGATCAGAGAAAAGCAAATGGGAAGATGAGTTGATTATTTTGTATGGAAAAGTGAGGAGATTGATGTTGTTGGTGGTGCCAACTGAGATGAGAAGTAAAGTGTTGCAGACCAAGTAATCCGATGAGGATCGTATTGGCAAGCGTGCTGTAAAACATGGCACAAGGGAGGATTTTGGGTGGCCTGCGTTAGACAAGCAGGTAGAATGGTATACAAGAGTGTGCATGACATGTGCTATCAGTGAAAGTCTCTAGTGACCTGTTCCAGTGACAATAGCTCAGTGGAAGTTTGGGAACAAGTGGAGGAAATTAGCTTTAGATTTGTCCAACCCTTATGGATTTTAGGAGATGTCACAAAGTTTGCCATAGTCATAGTCGTGGTGGGTTATACTCCAAATGGCCAGAGGTAAAAAAAATGGAGATATGAGTTCAAAAGAAATTATTAACTTTATGAATGAAGTGCTTAATCATGAGTGAATCCTAGGGGAGTTAGTGAAGGATAATACTGTAACACTGGTGTTGATAAAAAACAAAGAAACCGCATTTGGAGTCCAACTAGATGAAGAACATGAAGACTGATATCATACCAGGAACAATGGGTTTGTGGTACGCTTCAATATTGCCAAAAAGAACCATGAAACTCATTTACAAGATACTGGTGCATCGTGATTGATGCACCAGTTTTCTTGCGCCGCCCTGCACCCCCTAACATGGAAGTGCGGTATTTACAATACAGTGCTCCATGGCACACAGTGTCCACAACTGCATCAGAAATTCTGATGCAGTTGTGGCGCTAAACCTTAGCATTGCTGGACTAACATGAAAAATGTTGAAGCCAGTCCAGCATGCTAAGGGGGTCCCATTGAAACCAGAACAGCTTCTTTTTAATGCCTGCCCTGAGCAGGCATTAAGAAAATGACAATGTGAATGTGCAGAATGACACCGTGAAATTGTGAAGATTTCACTGCGCCATTCCTGCAGGGTACAATGTGGCACAAGGCTTTACAAACTGGTGCAATTATGCCATTGCACCAGTTTGTAAATGTGGCCCTATGTGGGGGACTGCTTGCGCCACTGTAACATAAAACAAATGATGCTACGGAGACGCAAGGGGCTTGTAAATAATGCCCCATGTGTGATTGACTTTGAATAATAGGCTGTCCTGAAAGGAGATGATTAGAGATATATTGTGAGCAGTGAGGGCTACCACATGTGTGGTCTTGGCATTTCCCCTTTTATAATATTGAGTAGGAGAGCGTCTAGTGGTGAAATGAATGAAGAATGAATGGGGAGAAAAAAGGAAGTAATGAGAATAAACAGGGTATGATGAGTGGTGTTAGGAGAAAGGTACAAGACAAATATTCTGAGAAGTATTAAAGAGTGCTGGTGGGTGAAGGGATGGTGGGGCGAGAGTGAAAGACTGGTTTGAACAGGAAGGGTGCATCAAAGTACTGTGCTCCCAAGATGGTGGTATGTGTGGTGGAAGATGTGCTTTAACTGGATGGAGGGCACATATGGAACCAGAGTAAAGTGGCTGTGGTTCCCATTGTGGTTAAGGAGAGGGAGTGTGCATAGTTTGGTGATGAATGTTCTGAAGACGTACCTTTGGGACATTATAAGGCCAACAAATAAAGTGCGAAGTTGAGAAATCTTTGCTCAGAAATACACTGTACTTGAAGGATTACGCATCTTCGATGTAGAAATAATCCTGTTTCATATTCGCTATACCTGCCTTATGGTTTATTTTGCCAACAAGCTATTCATAGTGTTAGTACATCCTTATTTAGAGTGTGATCTTTCCAACATAAGACTTGTGTTGTTTACTGCTTTTTGATTGCACCATGTATTTGTTGATATGGTATTTTGTTTGGTGTATAGAAATTGAGGAGCTTTGTGGAGGGTAAGCATAATTATTGAAGTAGTGTGTGAAGCTGTATTGAGGAAGATCCCGAGAAGCTATTGAGCCCGCAATTGTATTGTTTTGTTCTAAACTGATTGAATTATTTCATGGGAACTGCTTGTAGGTGTAGCAAATAATATAATTGTGTGATTTAAGCTAGTACAGAGTAGATGACAGTTCAGAAATGCCTGTCCTTTTTTCGATGCAGCTTACAGCAGAGTAGGTGATCTGGGCTCCTTTCTTTATGAGAGAACTGACTTTCTAAACCTTTCCCTTTGAGGCAACTCTATTCTAGTCCTCCTTTCATTTTATAATTGTAACTTATTTTGAACTTCATATGAATTCATGCATTGTGATACTGATTATTAATTGATACTAAATTGATATTTTTGTGCCTTTGTGAACTTTTAACTATTAATAAATATTTATGATTTGAAAACCTAACCATTCTTTGTCATCATTGTGGAGCCTAATGCGCTTCACTTTATTTGATTGTGTTGATTTGGTGACAGCTTTAATGCCCAAGAATTTGCACTATCCAAAGCTGCCATTGCTAGGTGCAACATCCAGACTGAGTGACCTGAACTATTAAAAATGAATAAATGTACTGAATCACTGTTGTATTCAGCAACCTGAGACCTCTGCACTGTGGTGTTGGCCTTCATTTTGTAGCATGTAAGAACCGAATCTAATTAAATGCAGCGATGACTACCGCATAACTCAAGTGAAGTGGTCAGGGGATTGGAACAAAGATGAGGTAAAAATAAAAAATAAAAAAGCACTTACCTTGTTTCCGTCCCTGCTGCCACCTCGCGCTCCTCTTCTTCTGTCTCAGCATTCACTGCAGGGACACCAGCACTGGCTCCCCAGCAATCCTGGTGCTGCTTTCATGCAAAACCTAGCATAAAAGCACCAACAGGATTGGTCTGAGCAGCGTATTCTGCCTCTCAGACACAACCCTAGGGACTGTGCAGTTTCTCCAGCCCACCTGTTAAACACAGCCTGGCTGGAGAAACCTAAGTGCGCATGTGTGTTTGGCCATCCTGGGCCGGCCAAACACACATGTGCACTTAGGTGAACACTCTCCCCTGCTCCCCTCTCCCACCTCCTGTGGCCCAGTCCGCCCCCTCCCTACACTGCTGGCTGTGCTAGAAGCAGAAAAATAAAACAATAGTAAGCTATCGTTTTATTTATCTGCTTCTGGCACAGCCAGTGGAGCGATGCTCCTTCGCATTGGGAGGGAGCCCGAACTGACAGCGCTTCAAATGGACCAGCGAAATAACAATTCTGGAAACCCCGAGGTTGGATGAATCCATGTGTTTCTTAAGCATATTGAGGAACCTTTTCGATTCACTTGGGTTTGACTTGCACTGATTGCCTCATTAATCATGCTGTCCCCAATCCCATGTTTTAAAAACACATTCCTGTGTATTGTCTTAAGGGTTGCAATAAACTCCACAAAATAATCCGTTTTTTTCAAAAAGCTCCTGCACATCGGTGTTGGTGCGGGTTCATCCGGAACTGGAGATGAAACCGAACTGCCCAAGTATTCTTCCAAGTGTAGTTTGGATGGATCAAAGACCACAGCGGGGAGGTCTCAGTTGTATTTCAGGCTTCAAATTCTACAGAAACTATTTTAAATACCCTCATTACATTTTATTACGCACAAATCATCTTCCAAGCACGTTATTCCAAGCGCATTACTACTACATTTGGACTCTGCCTTTCTCTTTGGTCCTCAGAGCCAGGTGTTTTCTTGTGCCAGGCTTGTGGTTACATATCCATGACAAAATCGTTTTTTTGCTCTGCTCTTGCTCCTGTGAGCCTTTCAACACTCGTATGTCACATAAACCAATTTCTGACGCATGGTTAGGGCCTAGGGTGAGGTCACAGAGTGGAAATGATAACAAGTAAGCTCTGCATTTTAGGTGGCCTGCATTGGACAATGTGGTGAAATGAGAGTCAAGCGTGGGTTTGACTTGTGCTTTCAGTGACAAGTCACAAGTGACCTCTCCCAGTTGTCACCTAACCAGTGGATGTTTGTGAAAGACTGTGGAGCAAGTTAGCTTCAGATGTGTCTGGCCCGGATAGAAGAGGGTGTTCAAAACAACACCAAAGTCATAGTCACAGTGGATTATTCTTCCAGATGGCCCAAGGTGAGATTTATGGGATATCAGTTCTGAATGAAATTATTAACTTTATGAATGACGTGTTTGTGAGTGAATCCAAGAGGGGATAGTAAAGGTAAACAATGCAACACACGTGTTGGTAAAAAAGGAGCACTATTTGGAGTTCAAAGGGATGAATTACGTGAAGACCACGAGCAATGGATTGGTGGTATGGTTCAAAGAGGTCAAAAATAACCATGTGTGGTTGGCTTTGAAGAGTAGGTTGTCCTGAAAGGAGGTTTCCAAACACATGCTATGAGCAGTGAGGAGTACTCCATGTCTGTGCTGGCGTTGCTGCTTTTGTGCTATTGAGTAGGCGAGCCACTTGTAGTAGGTTGATTAAAGAATGGACAAGAAGAAAAAATAGATTGATGAAAAAAATAGGGTAAGATGAGTGATGTTAGGGGGGTACAAGAAGAGTATGCCAGGAAGCGGTGAGGAGTGCCAGTGGGTAAAGAGCAGGATGTGGCAAGAGTGAATAACCTTGTCTGAGCAGGAAGGTTGCGACTACATACTATGCTCTTAAGATGATGGTGCATGTGGTGGAAGATGTTCTTAAACTGGGGGCATATGGAACCAGCATAAAGAGGCTGTGGCTCCATGGGCGTCCACAGAAATGTTTTCGTGGGGGGGGTAATAATTTTTTCAGGGAGAGGGGCATAATTTTACCGTCATCCAACCTGAGGCAGCATAACACTATGGTAGCTGCAATGTTACGCTGCACTGTGAGCCTGCACACCAGGCTGTACATAAATCCTGGGGGGGAGGCCAAGAACCCCTATTTGCCCCCCCACGGATGCCCATAGGTGGTTCTCGATGTCCTTAAGGAGAGAGATTGGTGATGAACAGTCAGAAGACGTGCCTTTGTGATGCTGGAATCTCAACAGCTATGATATACTATGTGAGAAGCTGGGAAATGTTCCCTCAAAAGACATTATTCCTGACACTCTACTTCAAGGATTAAGGGACTTTTGCTTCAACATATATCCACATGTACACAGAATGGTTAACTCCCCTTGACTCATCAGGCCCTTGGTTTCTACTGTGTTGAATCAATCCTATTTCATACCTGCTATATCTGCTTTGTTATTATGAGTTTAATTTGTCAACGAACTACTGATGACGCAGAAAAAGAAGGACCAACATATATTCATATATCGTGTAACCAAAATCGTGTAATGTAGTGCGATTTTAGCAAAAGAAAATGATGTATGTGGGAAATTGTGCCCTCGGAGTAGTTCGCCATTATTATAAACGAGCTTAATTAATCATGAAGAATTGAAAAATGTAGTAATCCGTCATAATTGCAAATGTATTCTATGATTTCTTGTTGAAACTGTTTTATGCTTAGCTTAAATTTAGTAGAGGCTTTGGCCTAGTCGCCTGGTCTCAAATTTAACTGTGTGGTTTTCACTTTTATTAACAAAAAGACATTAATCTGTATTTTTCCAGTAGAGATGACTAATACACTTATCTCCAAGGTTTCGTGCTAGGCCGGTTTCATCCCCTTTGATACAAGGTCAGCTCCTGCACGTGTAGACAACAAAGGCTTTAAGATAAAATTAATTGGCAAACTTTGTTGCAACTTGTGTTCCAAGGCTCCAAGGACAATGTATGCATAAATGAGTACTAGGAGAAAGACACTATTCATTGGTCAAATTGAAGCCACCCTATGAACCCTCCAATGCAAGACCCTGCAGAATTTGGAATGTTTCTTACTTAAACCCACCGGACAAAGAGAAGTCAGCCATTTTTCCTTGATGCCATCTTTGAAGCCAAATGCCAGAAGCCATCTTAGACGACATCGTGATGCCCTTTTCTCTATTCCAGAGAAAGAGACTTTAAGAATTCTCACCCTAGAGACTTTAACTTTAATTTGCCCCGTCTTGCCCATGCAGTAACTTTGCCCCATTCTCATTGCTGCCGCAAGGAAACTTGCCCTTAACTCTGCCCCTTTAAATCTGCCCCATGCTGATCGAACCGGTACCTGAAGGACAAAGACTTTCTTGAATGCTGATTGTATTTGGTAATTATGAAAGGTTAATTGTATTATGCATTGTGTTTTTCCTTTTAGGTACCAACTGCTATTTTGATAGGGCGCAAGCTAGAAGTTTTCGAAATTTGTGTTGACTAAATTCGTTTTGCATGAAGCCCCACATGCCAATGCTAATTAGAGTTTAGTTGAGGTATTCATTTGATGCACCATGTTGAATTGAAATCTTGTTATGCTGACCGATGTATGCAATTAGTCAAATTCAGTTACTCATATTAGTGATTTGCATTGCTATAACCGAGTGTATCATAATCCAGATTTTGCGTAGATTGCGTTTCTTCCGCCGTTATGGACAGCTAGTAATGTATACATATATCATTTGATTTTGAGACTCATATATATTGTGTTAGCTTTGTTAATTAAGGGAACTAAACTCACTAACTTTTAATAAACTGGTGTGGTTATTCATGACTGAAAGGTCATGGTGCGTCGAAATACCAACTGTTATTGATTCCTAATGTGTTATTTCGATCTATTAATTGAGTATTGGGTATCGATTACAATAGTTATTGGTTATTGATTTAAGTGATCCGACTATTCTAGGATGAGGAGAGCCCAACTCGGCTAAAAGGTTCACCAACCTCCAGCGTGTCCAGGCACAAGTAATTTATAAGGGCTGGACGCATTATCAGTAGATGGTAGCAGAGATTGATGGTTTCGCCCTTTGGGACCCCATCCGAACAATAGACGGAGTCAAGTTAGAATTTTCTTTGCTAAAACAAGTTGGAGAGATGATGATGCCCTAAATCCCCAATGACTTTCCCGGAATCTCGGAGCTTGCGAATGGAGGAAATGAAGGTGTGAGAATGTTTCTGGCGTTTCTAGTGACGGTATGAGAGAAGTTAGGGGTTTGCGCTTGCACAGCTTATTGCCGCAGATTAATTGAGAAGTTTGTGAGGATTTTAGGGGGTTACGAACTCAATCAATGATTTTGGAGGAGTGATACTCCAAAGTGTGAGAGTAGGGAAGTTGTCGAACTTCACATGTGTGTAGCGCTTTGTGCAGGAAAAATTGTCCACATGGTTGTTGATCTTGAGACGGGCCCTGCGAGGTCAAGAGACTCCGGAGTATGTTGAAAAGTGTATGAGACACTTGATTGATGTTGTGATCTGTTCGGTTTAATAGGTTGATCGGGCGTGGTCAACAAGTCGGTATGAATATTGAGGAATGAAAGAAACTTTTCGACTTTGAGATATGACGAATTCTAAGGTGCACTAGAATAGTTCATTGATCAGTTGAGAGTAAAGTTTGCGGGTCAAATTTTGCTTGCGAAAGCGGGAAACCGAGAAAGATGGAATAACTGCTGAGGCTAGTGAAAAATCCCTAAGGTTTCTGAAGCGATTGTATTACCCTTCCTGTAGTAAACCAACAGATTTGTTTTCTTCTTTTTGGTTAGTGCTCGCGATATATTGCAGAAATTAGTTTTGAGTGAAGCTGAATGAAGGAGGACAAGCTGCAAGACTTTGTCAGCCGCAGTGTGTGGGTGTGACGTCACTAGGAGCCGCGCTGGGATAGGTTGGTTGGGGAGAAGGGTCGCGCACGGATTGGACGAAGTCCATGAAGCGCAATTGGTGGGGAAAGGCAAGCGAAGAGTATTCCGGGAATTAAAGTCACTTATTGATTACATATTTTAGAAAAATAAAAGACGGAAAGATGAAATTTTTCAAAGCATTTAAGAGTGCCTTGAGGGGAGATGTATATATTAAAGCAAATGTAGGAAAAGAAACACCGCCTGAGGGAACACTAGCTTACATTGTGATTGAAGAAAAAGGTGTCGCACCATGTCTTTGGCTAAAGCAATGGTGCAAATTACCAGAAAAGCATGGAAGTGTAGCGTTCCCTACCCATGGGTCGTTTAATCTAAGAGTTTTGGAGAATCTAAGATTCGCGCTATACGACATGAAAGTACCTCCAAGACCAGCACAGTTTGAGGCATTAGCAATTTGGGAGCTAATAGCTAGAAACCAACAATAAAAGAAATTTGAGACAAGAGTGAGAAAAGTAGAAAAGACACTAGCGGATGCTAGATGGGATAGCACACAAAAGGTTTGGAGATCAGACGTATTGCAGGGAATTAAATTGTTTCCAGCAATCACTGATGAAGCAGAGACGGAAGGAAGGAAATCTACCTATAAAACAAACAGGAGTCAGTCCAAAGATAAGGAAAACAACAGAAATTCGAAAAGGTCAGACGAGTCAGACGATGAGCAGTTCATTATACAATTGCTAAATGATCGCCCGCCACCATATGCGGAAAGCGAAAAAGGCTCAAGCACTAGTACTGCCCCTCCAGAACCAAGACAAGTTAATGTGACACCAAATTTGAGAATATCACAGAGACAGAGCAGTTCCGATATGCCTTTTACACCGCAAATACCACAAATTCAGAGAATATACCCTGACGTGCCTAAGTTGAAACCTGTCGATAATTATCAGCGGCAGGTTCAAAGGCGCTGCTGTGATGAGCATAATCTGGGAATGACTTCTGATTTAAGGGCGCACGGAGGACAGAATTATCAAAGACCGACATTGATTCAAGCCGAATCAACACACATTTTGATGCCCCAAAAGCAGGTACAAGAAGTGCTGAGAGCCAGTTAGGTATGCCAGCAATGATGAACCATAATGTGGGGATTAACATGCCACAGAATTCGGGGAACAGACAGAATCCAGATGCAATATCTCTGCCTATCAATGTAGGTCCGCCAGTGCCATTGTATATACAGGCAAACCCAAACGTATGCGATCAAGGGGTAATGACACAAAGTGAGACAGGGAGAAGATGCATAGAAAACACTCCAGAAACGACTCCGGTAGGAACACTGACAAATGGATCTGGGTCCTTGTCGGAATTTAGCCCAATTCCAATTTGTGCTCCGTCAACTGTGGTGAGGTCAAATCCACCACTAATAGTATCGCTAACTTCAAAAACTGAAACGTTACAGCAACCATCAGTAGCAGTTGATGTAAGTGCTACATTGATAGGACTGAACGCACAACAGCTAACACAATGGTTTAACAGTCTGAACTCCCCACAGAATACACCCAGCGGGAAGGGAGAAGAATACCTGAATAAAATAAGATTGGGCATGGAAGCAGATGAACTAGTAGAGGGAACGATGGGTCTGAACAGGTTAGAATCATACACAGAAGAAGAGCTGAGATACATGTGCCCTAGGATTACAAGAGAAATGAGCAGCATACATAAGAAGTTACAAGAAATTGCAGACAGAAACGAGATCGATATAGGTAAGACTAAACACTTGAGCAGAAGTTACAGGCTAGACTTTGAGACAAAAGAATTTGAACACATGAGATCTGCAGGGATGAAAACACACCTTAAGGAGATACTGCAGAGCGCGCAGGTCTGGAGATGTTTAGACAAGTGGGAAAGTAGATGGGTTAAGAAAAAGGACAAAAAGAAAGAAAGTACCCCAGATCGGAATGAGAAAAAACAACAGAATGACGATCTGATAACCATGTTGCCAATGAGAGAAACAGCAGGGGGCAAACTTGTACCTGTACCGTGGCACAGGTGCGATATTCAATCCTTTACGGATGATTTCCCTAAATTAAGAGAGAAACCGATCGAATGGTATCAACAAACAGATAGATTTGTGAAACATGCAAAATGTCTTTGGGAAGACCTGAATACTTTATTTGAAATTGTGGTTCCGGCAGATTTGTGGGAAGATTGTAAGAGGGCTGTAGGTTGGCCAACAAGTGAACCAGAAAGAGATAGGGCCACAGGAGCACCATCACCTACGGTAATGAGTTTATACCATAAGGTGATTTAGCATTTGAAAACAAAGGTTGCATCAAAAAATGTGGATTGGCAGAGGATTGACAGAACAGCACAAGAAGTTAAAGAGTCGATACATGCATACTATGAGAGATTGTTGAAAGCGTTTAAAAATTACAGTGGCACGGAAACGATTGAAGCAAAGGACATGCTCCATTTTGTGTTCAGATTTTTGGAAGGGTTGAGACCCGAAATCAGTCAGATGATTAAAATGCATTTGATTTGTTGGCAGTCAAAATCGATCGATGAAGTGTTGAACTATGCAATATACTGCAGTGATGAGATTGAGACAAAGCAGAAAAGGTTGAAAGAAAAAGTGATGGTGATGCAGCTTAGAGCAGTTCAGACAGGTTTGCAAGGTTTACAAGGTTTTCAACAACAGATGCCGCAGCAGCAACAGCAGGGAAATGCTATGTTTCAGCCACAGATGGGAGGCAGAGGCCGAGGAGGTTTTGTGAATAATGGTCCTGATTTAAATACTGTTATGATTCCAAATGGTATACAGGCAATGAAGAAGGTGATGCCATGTCATACGTGCGGAATCGTCGGGCATTGGAAACGGGAGTGCCCAATGATGGTGCAGGAAGGTGTAGGTCAGCAAAACAATGATGTCAATGCATTTCAGAATATGAGAGGACCGAAATTGAGAGGTCCAAATCCAAATTTTCTAAATAATGTAAATCAGATGCAGGGTTTACAACCCATACAACCGCAGCAGGTGCAAATGCCCCATGTACAGATGGTACAATAGCAGCCAATGCAACAGCAGTTTCCTACGGTACCTAATCAGCAAATGCAAATACCCTTAGCACCAATGAATCAGCAACAGGTAATGCTTCCTCAACATGTCGCGGGTCAAGGAATGAACCAAAATGACACAGTACAACAATTCCCGTTACACAGTGAGAATGGAATAAACGATGCATGGGAGAGTGAAAGTTCAGATGAGGAGGGAAATTGTATGCTTGCAGCATCCTTGGAAGTTGATCAAAAGGGTCCGTATGTGGAAGGAAGGGTTATGGGTGACCGTGTTTCGTTCTTGGTTGACACCAGAGCTACACGCTCTACAGTTAGAAGCATCGAAGTACCAAATTTGCCACTTTCAGGGAGAACAGTTCAAGTAGTGGGAGTAGCAAATAGGTACCTGACAAACCCAATCACAGATCCAGTGCAAGTCAGAATTGGTAACTATCGAGGGTCACATAAATTTGTGGTGTGTGACTCAAGCCCGATATCACTATTAGGGAGAGATTTATTGTGTAAATCGGGATGCTCGATTATGTGTTCAAATGATGGAATTAAAATTCAGACAAACAGTGATGAGGAAGAAGAGGACAGTTTAGGGGGGGGACGAAGTGGAAACTGTCGATGAAGAGTATCCTCTGATTACTCTTTATCCAATGCTCACTGAAGCAGATATTCCTGCTGAGTTACAGAAAACAGTTGAAAAGGAAGTGTGGGATATGACAGGGAAGGAAGTAGGATTGGTCAAAGGAGTAGAACCAGTGAAAGTAACCGTAAAACCCAATGTAAATTTTCCCCAGACACCACAATACCATATGGCGCAAGCCACCCTCATGAAAGTCACCCAACTCATTGATGAGTTTGTAAAACAGGGAGTACTGAAAGAAGTGTTAAGTAGTCAATGTAATTCACCAATCATGGGACTAATAAAACCGAGTGGAAAGGTCCGGATTGTTCAGGATTTGAGGAAAATAAATGACATAATAGTCAAATGTTGTCCCGTAGTACCAAATCCAGCTGTGATAATGTTTCAAGTTCCCTGTGATGCTGAGTGGTTCTCAGTCATCGACTTGTCACAAGCATTCTTTTCTGTGCCTCTTCATGAGGACAGCCAATTTCTCTTTTGTTTCAAATTCCTAGACAGAGTCTACAGTTGGTGTCGAATTCCTCAAGGGTTTTCGGAGTCACCGTCAATTTTCAATCAGATTCTAAAGAAAGATTTGGAATCATTGGAATTACCATTTGAATCAACCTTGGTGCAGTACATTGACGATTTGCTGATCGCATCTAAAACAGAAAATGACTGTACAGCTGACACCATTGCCCTATTGAACCATTTGGGAAGGAACGGACACAAAGTGTCCCCTTCAAAATTACAGTTCTGCCAGAAGAAAGTGAAATATTTGGGTCACCAAATAGAGAAAGGGTCAAGAAGAATTATGAAAGAGAGAATAACAAGCGTACTTCAAATGAGTCCACCGAAGACGAGAAGAGAGGTGAGAAAGTTTTTGGGAATGGTGAGCTACTGTGACCAATGGATTCCCAATTTCTCAACTCTAGCAAAACCTTTACTGAAACTGACCCAGAAAGATGCGCTGGATGAAATAGTGCTGAAAAGAGATGAGAAGGATGCTTTTATTGAATTAAAGGAATGCATGTGCAGAGCTCCAGCTTTAGGTATGCCTGATTACACAAAGCCTTTTACATTGTTTGGTCATGAACGTGACGCATGTTCCTTGTCTGTCTTGACTCAAGCCCATGGTGGCGTAAGCAGACCAGTAGCATATTTTTCAGCTACTTTGGATCCGGTCGCAGCAGCACTGCCAGGGAGCTTGCGTGCCGTAGCAGCAGTTGGTATCAGCCTAAATCAGAGTGAAGGAATGGTGATGGGACATCCTTTAACAGTCATGGTCCCTCACTCAGTCGAGATACTTTTGACACGTTCCCAAACACAGCACATGACCAGTGCTAGGCTTACAAGGTACGAGACAATGATTCTGGGATCACCTAATGTGCAGTTGAAAAGGTGCACTACGTTGAATCCAGCAACCTTGTTTCCCAGTGAAAATGTTGAAATTGAGAACGCTGAAGACATCGAGCATGACTGTCTTCAGGTGACTGAATTTTGTACAAAACCAAGACCTGATATCAAAGACACCCGATTGGAAGAAAACGATCAAGTTATTTTTGTTGATGGTTCATGTTTAAGAGATGCACTGGGAATATTGAAAGCAGGATATGCTGTATGTACAATAACAGGTGTTCTGGAAGCATCTTGGCTTCAAGGAGTTTACTCAGCACAAGTAGCGGAACGGGTAGCACTTACCAGGGCTTACCAACTTTCCGCATTAATGAAAGTCACCATTTACACTGACAGTCAGTACGGATTTGGAATAGTGCATGACTTTGGACAGTTGTGGTCACAAAGAGGCTTCATGACCTCTTCAGGATCAACAGTGAAAAATGGTGAGAGAATAAGAGAATTGTTACATGCCATCCAGTTACCAGGAAAAGTAGCAGTGGTTTTGAGAATTGGACTGTATATTGCTCAGAGACAAATGAAACTTGATAAATGAGCCAGAACTTGAACCAAGTGAAGCTTTTGCACTAAAGGTTGTAGATACAATCGATGAATTGAAATCCCTACAGAACGATGTTAGTGGCGATGAGAAACTCTCATGGAGCAAATTACAATGCGTAAAGAAACCAGATGATTTGTGGGTTTAAAGTGAAGGGAGATTGGTTCTGCCAAACAGTCTTTTGACTCAGTTAGCCAGATTGTATCATGGACAAGCCCTTCTTGGAAGGGATGCCATGGTTAGACTATTCAAAATTGATTGGTTTAATCCCAAATTTCGTCAGGTTGCTGAAGCAGTTTGCCATTGTTGCGTCATTTGCCAACAAATGAACGCAGGGAAGGGAACAGTAGTAAATTTGAGCCACATTGGAAAAGCAGGTGGTCCATTCAGCAGAATGCAAATGGATTTTATTGAGATGCTTGTGCATGGAGGCTTGAAATATGTGTTGGTGATTGTGTGTATTTTTAGTCACTGGATTGAAGCATACCCTACACGCAGAAATGACAGTCTCACAGTTGCAAAACTACTCTTGAGAGAAGTAATACCACGTTTCGGATTCCTGATCTCCTTAGAATCAGATAGGGGAAGTCACTTCAATAACGAAGTAATAAAATTACTGTGTGCAGTGCTGAACATTGAGCAAAAGTTGCATTGTAGCTACCGCCCTGAAGCATCAGGACTAGTGGAGCAAATGAATGGCACATTGAAATCGAGGATGGCGAAAATATGTGCATCAACAAACTTGAAATGGCCTGCGCATTGCCCTTGGTGTTAATGTCAATGAGAAACACCCCTGATAGAAAGACTGGACTGTCACCGCATAAGATCCTCATGGGCAGAGCCATGAGGCTTCCAGCAGTTCCTGCAAATGCTCTTTTGAATATTACAGATGATATGGTGTTGGACTACTGCAAAGGTCTAGCTGATGTGGTGCGCTCTTTTTCTCACCAGGTGGAGGCAACCACCTTGCCACCGATCCAAGGTCCAGGACACACCCTGAAAGCAGGTGACTGGGTCGTGATAAAGAAGCACGTGAGGAAATCGTGTCTTGAACCCCTTTGGAAAGGACCTTTCCAAGTCATTCTGACAACTACCACCGCTGTGAAGTGTACGGGCGTTCCCAACTGGATTCACGCCAGTCACACGAAAAGGGTGACGTGCCCCACAGAAGAAGAAGATGAAGCGCTGAAATCGCCAGTGACTGACAAGAGAGTACCAGGCACCGAGACAGGTCAATTGGAACCTGGAGGCGAACAAGCAGAAATAGAGGAAGGGGAAATATTTTCTGAGGAAGAAACAGCTGATTCATTTGAGGAGGATCAAGGAGAAGCCTCAGGAAGTGACGAAGGTCCTGAAGGTGACAAAGAGCCTGAGCCAGGTGAAGGAGCAGGAGAACCCTATCAGAGGAGGGCTTTCCCAGAAGCAGACGATACAGGAAAAGAAAAGGAAAACCCGATTGACCTCCTAGGGGGAGAAGACAAGACAGGACAGAGTGAAACTGTTCAAACTCTTCCAGAACCGGTTGCAGGTCCATCAGGTGAAAACAGTGCGAAACGGAGACAAAGCATATCGCCAGTGAAATTAAGAACTAGGGAAATATTAAACGAAAGTGAAGGGCCAAAGTTGAAAGAGAAAAGAAAAGAAGTGTCTGTTACAATAACAACACCAAGTGAAGAGAAAGACCCGGCCAAGGAAGAAAGTACCAGCGAGAGAGAATCAAAAGGAGATGCAAACTTGAAAAGGAAAAGCATACCGAGCAGAAGATATTCTGGTACAGAGTGGGCATACATAGCCACTAACGATTGGTCAGAAGAATTCCTATCTCTCAGTCTTGAGAACGAAGAAGCAGAACGTCACTTTGGCACTTGAGAAGTGAAATTCCATGAACGTTACCGAATAAGACATTGACAACCTGATTGACTTTTGATCCGGATGAGACATTGCTAACCTGATTGACTTTGAAACCGATCTTGAGACAAAGCTGCTAAACCGATAAGAGACTAAGGGGGTCATTCTGACCCCGGCGGGCGGCGGTTGCCGCCCGCCTGGCGGGAACCGCCATTTGGCCGCTCCGTGGTCAAAAGACCGCTGCGGCCATTCCGACCTTCCCGCTGGGCCAGCTGGCGCTAACAATGTTAGCGCCCGCCGGCCCAGCGGGAAGGGGGCCTGCAACACTGAAGCCGGCTCCGAATGGAGCCGGCGGTGTTGCAGGTGTGCGACGGGTGCAGTTGCACCCGTCGAGCTTTTCACTGTCTGCTAGGCAGACAGTGAAAAGCAGGCTGGGGCCCTGTTATGGCATGGGCATGGGCATGGCAGTGCATGGCAGTGGCATGGGCAGTGCAGGGGCCCCCAGGGGCCCCAGGACACCCGTTCCCGCCAGCCTCTTCCTGGCGGTGTAAACCACCAGAAACAGGCTGGCGGGAAGGGGGTCAGAATCCCCTGGGCAGCGCTGCTTGCAGCGCTGCCCTGGCGGATTCGCCCAGCCGGGGGAAATCCGGCGGGAAACCGCCGGACCCGGTTTTCTGACCGCGGCTTTACTGCCGCGGTCAGAATGGGCTGGGAAGCACCGCCAGCCTGTTGGCGGTGCTTCCGTCATTCGCGGCCCTGGCGGTCTTTGACCGCCATGGTCGGAATGACCCCCCAAGCTTCTAAAGAGAACCATGTGAACATTGAACTCGTTCAGCTTTATATATATCTGCAAATCTGATTTGATGAAGTGTCTTCAACTTTCTGATTCTATATAGATCATGGCAGGCTACACTACACAGGGACATAAGATGAAGTGTTGTAAATACATGTGTATAGGTCTAATAACTGCATGTGTACTAATCATTATAGCAATAGTTTTTGGAATGCATGGAAAGAATGAGAGAGACGCGAATGATGCTTCTACTTCTAAACCTATTACTGAACTAACTCCTTTGAAGAAACTCGAACAAGACGAAAGACATTTGCATGATAAAAAGGAACTTTCGTCCAATGTTTTCTATCGCTTGTTGAATGAGTATTTTGAGACAATGGATGCGAAAGATTGTTATGTGTGCACACAAATACCTACCTCAGTAATGGAAGGGGTGACATATCATAGCATGCCTCTTACGTATGGAATTTCATGTAGTTTAATAATGACCAGATTTTATGGCCAGGAGTATATTCACTATTTTTATTCCAATCAAGATGTTGTATTCGCATATATCCCCATAATAGAGTACCTGAGTAAAGTAGCAAGAGATTATTATATAAAATTAATGAGGGGTTTCTTTAAGCCATTGTCACCTTTTCACACAGCTTACGCTCACAGAGAAAACCTTACATGCTTGCTTTCACCGATGGAGAAAAGCTTTTTAGATCACACTGACGATAAGAGGAAAGCGGGGAAGGAAAAATTAGAAAGGGAATTACACAAAAGGACATCTGTAGATAACTATGCTTTTGCAGCGATAAAAACACAAGGAAATCTAGCTTTAGATGCATTACACGTAGGGAGGGTCTGTGTACATAGACCTAAATCATATTACGACATACTTTTTGTGGGAACGAGTGAATGTAAACATACGTTTTTGTTTCAAGCTAAATGGACGTTCATGCTGAATGGACAAGACCCAGTTATTCCAGGGGTATATTATATTTGTGGACTTAACGCCTATTATCGTCTTCCTAAAGGATGGTATGGGAGATGTTATTTGGGAATAGTATTTCCAAAGATTTATCAAGTGGATGACTTAAAGAATTTTCCATAGCTGTCTGAATCACATCATGTTCAGAAAAGGGAGACAGCTTCTGGTGTGGTAGGAGATATATTTGGAGCAATGATTCCTTCAGTGGGAGTCATATTGAATTCAATTAAAATACGAAAGTTGTCTACTATTGTGGATAACATGCTGACGAAATTCTCAGGAGCTATAATCCTGATGGATGCTGAACTTGCTGCAGAAAGAGCTATGACTCTTCAAACTCGGCTTGCCTTAGACATTCTTTTAGCAAAGGATGGTGGCGTTTGCAAAATGCTTGGTACACGTCACTGTTGTACATATATTCTGGACAACAGTGGGCAAATTATAAAAATGCTTACAAATTTAACTAACGAAAGTACAGATTTGAAGGAATTGAAAGAACCAGGAGTATGGGAGAAGGTTGGAAAAGGATTTGCTTCTGTGGGAAATTGGCTCAGCAACATTTGGAACGGATTGTTCCTGAAAATAGTAAGAGGAATATTAATAGTATTAATTTGTTTATTAGGTATTTGGGGAATATGGAAAGCTATTAAAATATTGAAAACAAGGAACAAAAGAAGAAGAGAAGAGAAAATAGAAAACAAAATAGTAGAAACATACAGGGAGAAATCAAAGGGAACCAAAAGAAAGAGGGAGTTGACTTAAGTGCCAAATTACTAAAACAGAATTTTAATGGAATAAAATTTGTGGGAAGATTTTATGTGATGACATAATTAGTCATCAGAGGAGGGATTGATGGAAAAGAAGGACCAACATATATTCATATATCATGTAACCAAAATCGTGTAATGTAGTGTGATTTTAGTAAAAGAAAATGATGTACGTGGGAAATTGTGCCCTCGGAGTAGTTCATCATTATTATAAACAAGCTTAATTAATCATGAAGAATTGAAAAATGTAGTAATCCGTCATAATTGCAAATGTATTCTATGATTTCTTGTTGAAACTGTTTTATGCTTAGCTTAAATTTAGTAGAGGCTTTGGCCTAGTCGCCTGGTCTCAAATTTAACTGCGTGTTTTTCACTTTTATTAACAAAAAGACATTATTCTGTATTTTTGACTAATACACTTATCTCCAAGGTTTCGTGCTAGGCCGGTTTCATCCCCTTTGATACAAGGTCAGCTCCTGCAGGTGCAGACAATAAAGGCTTTAAGATAAAATTAATTGGCAAACTTTGTTGCAACTTGTGTTCCAAGGCTCCAAGGACAGTGTATGCATAAATGAGTACTAGGAGAAAGACACCATTCATTGGTCAAATTGAAGCCACCCTATGAACCCTCCAATGGAAGACCCTGCAGAATTTGGAATGTTTCTTACTTAAACCCACCAGACAAAGAGAAGTCAGCCACTTTTCCTTGATGCCATCTTTGAAGCGAAATGACAGACGCCATCTTAGATGACATCATGGTACCCTTTTCTCTATTCCAGAGAAAGAGACTTTAAGAATTCTCACCCTAGAGACTTTAATTTTAATTTGCCCCGTCTTGCCCATGCAGTAACTTTGCCCCATTCTCCTTGCTGCCGCAAGGAAACTTGCCCTTAACTCTGCCCCTTTAAATCTGCCCCATGCTGATCGAACCGGTACCTGAAGGACGAAGACTTTCTTGAATGCTGATTGTATTTGGTAATTATGAAAGGATAATTGTATTATGCATTGTGTTTTTCCTTTTAGGTACCAACTGCTATTTTGATAGGGCCAAGCTAGACGTTTTCTAAATTTGTGTTGACTAAATTCGTTTTGCATGAAGCCCCACATGCCAATGCTAATAAGAGGTTAGTTGAGGTATTCATTTCATGCACCATGTTGAATTGAAATCTTGTTATGCTGACCGATGTATGCAATTAGTCAAATTCAGTTACTCATATTAGTGATTTGCATTGCTATAACCGAGTGTATCTTAATCCAGATTTTGCGTAGATTGCATTTCTTCCGCCGTTATGGTCAGCTAGTAATGTTCGTATATATATATCATTTCATTTTGAGACTCATATATATTGTGTTAGCTTTGTTAATATAGGGAAATAAACTCATTAACTTTTAATAAACTGGTGTGGTTATTCATGACTGAAAGGTCATGGTGCGTCGAAATACCAACTGTTATTGATTCCTAATGTGTTATTTCGATCTATTAATTGAGTATTGGGTATCGATTACAATAGTTATTGGTTATTGATTTAAGTGAGCCGACTATTCTAGGATGAGGAGAGCCCAACTCGGCTAAAAGGTTCACCGACCTCCAGCGTGTCCAGGTACAAGTAATTTATAAGGGCTGGATGCGTTATCACTACTCATATCCTTAGGTTGTCCTTACGTAGAGTATGATTGTTCCATCTACATAGTTCACTCTAGTAACCAAGCACATATGACTTGTACCATTTAATGATTTTTTATATTGTGCCATGTGTTTGTAGACCTGGTAATTTATTTGTGCATTGTGGAGCTTTATGAAAGGGAAACATATTCATAGAGGGAGCGTGCAACTTGAAATCACATTTGCCATGGTTAGCTGCAACCTCAGGTTGATTGACATGAAAAAGGAAAACTATGAAAAATGAAAGTTCAGTAAATATGAGAGCTGTGCTGGTTTCTAATGGCTTCATTAAGTGTACTGAGTGATCTGAGGCCTCTCCCCGTCGATCTTGACCTTCATTCTGTAGGAAAGAATAGAATCTAACACAATCTTAGTACCGGTGATTGAATTTGAAAGTCAATTCATGTGTATTAAAAAGCGAGAAAGTTTTACGCATATTAAATGTTTCACATTAACACATTAATGCATTGTGAAGCTAAAGTTATTTGTAGAGAGAAAATATGTTTGTTCCTGTTTACTTTTATTATAACTAATGTAAACCTGATATTTCAAAATGAGTTCCATCTTTGTTTAGTGATGGGAACATAAACAATGTTCTTTGACGTCCTTACTGTGTAAAGGTTTTCTTTGTAATTATCATGGAATGTTGTTTTAATGAATAGTACATTCAAGAGACAGAGGCAGTGTGCAGACTAGTCCATCTATCATGTCTTGCTACAGGCAGTGTAGGTTTGAAGGATGCTGAGAGAAGCTTGTATCATAAGAATCATCTGGAACATTTTGAGTATGTAATTGTATAATTTTGCTTTGAATGCTTGGGCAATCTTTTTAGAACTGCCTGAAGTTTGTGTAAAATATTAGTTTTTGTGTGTTTTGGAGGGCAAAACAGAACAGTAGATTCCACAGCGCTCTCTAAGAAGAGGACCGACTTTTCTTTGACTTTTCCTTTGAGACGACCCGTGTCACTAAGCTTCGGAAGATTTGATGTAATTTGATTGCTTGTTAATAGAAGCATGCACATTCTGATTATACATTGCTGCTAATCTGAGTTTCGCCTTCTGCAGACTATTAACTTTTAATATACCTTCATGGTTTAATACCAAAATATTCTCTGTGCTTTTGTGGAGCCTACTGTGCTGCACACAATATTGAATGTATTTATTTGTTGGCCAGACTCAGGTATGGAGCACCAAAATCCATAGGGCAAAGCTCCTGATACATCCAGAGAAGTGTTTTATGGTTTGCAAATTTACATGAAGAAAAGCTCTCACAACAGTTATAAATGTATTTAAAATAGATTCTGCAGCATCCCAATCAGGAAATATAGGGCCAGGATTACAAGTCCCTAGCGCCTCCTTGTGCCATTTTGTTTGCCACTAGTGTAGCACAATGAGGCAAAAATCACAGCGCCATATTTACAAAGTGGCGCAATGCATGCATTGCACCACTTTTCAACCCTTGCGCTACATCATGCCTGCACCAGGCATAAAGTATACAAGGGCAGCGATACGGCATTAGGAGGACTGCGAAAATGGTGCAATGAAATCTACAAGATTTCAGTGCGCCATTTTTGGCATTATTTTTAATGCCTGCGCAAAGCAGGCATTAAATGGATGCACCCATTAAACTCATTGGACCTCCTTGTACTTTGCTGCACTGGTATCAAAATGTTTGATGCTATTGCCTAACATGTGAGTTGGTGCACCATATGGTAAATACGGCACACCCATGGTGTCGTTAGGTGCCAATGGGAGGGAGGGGGCCAGAAATCTGGCGCATCAGTTCCTGTAAATCTGGAACATAGTTCCAAGTATGAAATGCACCTGAGACCTTCCACCTGTGTTTTTAAGCCATGTAAGGTGCACTTGGAAGAATATTGGTACTTCGGTTTCATCCCCCGTCTCGCAGTGAACCCACGCCAACACAGATGTGCAGCAGGAATTTGAGAAAAACAAGAAACTAAATATTTGGCGGAGTTTATTGCAACTTTTAAAAAATACATTGGAATTTCTTGATTAGGAAAAGCAGGCTTAATTGAGGAAATCAGTAGCTAAATGCAGTTCTCGGAATATGTTACTTAAACCACAGTGAGTTTTTAAACAGTTTCCCAAGGTGCTTAAGGAAACACATGGCTTCATTCAACCTGGGAGATTCCAGACTAGTTATTTCACTGGTTCATTTGAAGCACTACATTATTGAATTTGGACTTTGCATTTCTCTCTGCACATCAAAGCCTGGTGTTTTCTTCTGCCAGGCTTACGATTATATGTCCGTGGCAAAATCTGTTTTTTGCTCCGCTCTGGCACCTCTGAGCCTTTCATCACTTCTACACTTGTACGTTGCATAAAACAACATTTCTCAAGCATAGTTTGGGCCTAGAGTGAGACCACAGAGTGGAAATTATAAAAATTAAACGTGGTTTTCACAGTCCTGCCTACATGGCGTATGAAATGGGGGTAACATGACTAGTACCAGGGGTAACAAAGATCAGGTCAGGGCTTGTAGCAGATACATTATATTGCCATCGAGGGTAACAAGCCCCATCTGTGCCTGATTCAAGCATTCAGCTTTACCCACCCACTAGGCATACACATTTTTCTGTGAGTGAATTCACAGTGGTTGGGGTTCACGCATGTCCGTAATTTTTTCTTCGCCTCCATGTTAGTTTTTCATGTAATTTGTTTTACCTACAGAAGATTGCTTCTAGAAGAAATGTCTTGTGGAAAATGTGAAGCTGATTTGTGTTCAGCTGTGAATCAGTTACTGTTGAGAATAGCCTCCTGCAGCTATTTTGCCTGATTTTTGCAAGAAAAGTACGTCCTCGCAGAGGATGTCCTGGCAACACCATTTCACAGACCCACCCACCCCTGTCCACCGCAGGTGTCATCTAACCTGCCTGCACACTTGGATAGCTCCTGCCTCGAGGACCCATGTGATCTTTGTGGTGACCACTCCACTGCCTGAACGACTTCAGTGATTGGTCAGCTGCAATGGAACAGAAACAGGGGCCAAGGTCTGGGGTTGAGAGGGGACTGGTGGCTTGTACAAAGGGCCACAAACAGTTGTTTAAAGCAGGGCTCAGTGGTGAGTTTCAGGCTCTGAGTAATGACAGTAGATTTGATGAAAGGACAGAGTCACGTTGGAGAGTCTCAGATTCTACAAGCCAGTGGGAAATATTATTTTTGGCGGGGGGGGGGGGGGGTCTGCCCAGTGAACACAAATTTGCCACAGACCTAAACTCTAAATTTGCATTTTAATTTGTCTAAAATGGCATCAATCTGTATTTTGGTTGCCTTGATGTTATCCTCGCTGAAACTGATGAGTAGCAAAGATTGGTCATTGCCCATCATGAGTCAGTGGTCTTCACTCACCTCACTAATTTTGGCGCAGTGTTCTAAAGCGGTGCTACAATTGAGCAATAAAACCCACTTCAGATTGCAGCTTACATGGGAGCCTGCAATCTCTATAGAAAAGCTAGTCCCTAATTTTGTTATTACGGGTAGCCGTGATGTTTCTGTTCACCTGTAATAAAGTATTGCAGCTGAGTTCTGCCTTCACAATCCCTGCTGCCAGAAGCCACGAGGAAAAGCAGGGCATGGAGCAAAGTTAAAGCTGCATTTTAAACAGCAAAAACTAAACCTGGCCTTGCCTTCTTCCTGATCTGTTTTTTCAAAATGAGCAGTGATCAGCAGAAAGGAGATATCTATTGCAGAATGTTTATTTTTTGCATGCTTGAGGTAATCTATGCATGTTTCCACATGTTTTGAGCGAGAGTGTATTCTTATTTCTGACTTACACTAACTGATTCTAATATCTTTTTTGCAACAAATATAGAACTGACATTAGCATTTCAGCAGTTTGTTGGAAGGTTGATGATGTAGCCATGGACTATGAGGAATGAGGTACCCCGGCAATGGATCATAAGGATACCACAAGACATGGAGTATTTCCATGAGTTTATAATATAAAGTACCTCGGTATGGATTATAAGGATACCACAAGACATGGCGTATTTCCATGAGCTTATAATAGAACTTGGTCTTCGGCCTCGTTCTTCTAAATGGTCATTGAACTTTTCAGTAACTTGCACTATCCTTATAACTTATGGCAGCGTGCTTTATACCATATATTGCATGATTTGAACACTAGCCCACATTTGAGACAGTCACGTTTTTTCACTTCCTGTGTCATTTCACTTCCTGTGTCATTTCACTTCCTGTATCATGGACCAATGTACATCAAATCCTCAAACATGGGAAGGAATACCTGTTTTTGCACTTGATCCTCAGGGTAGAGAGGCAGAGCAGTCCAAGGTTTACTCGGAGAGGTGATGCGGACTAGAGACTCAGAACTCGGCAGCACAAAGATTGTTTGTCATTTCTCTAGAGTAGATTAATTAATTGTAATTAGGCTTAATTGTTAGTGGAGGTCATGTGGATTTATGGATGTGGTTGTTGAGATGAATACATAGGCTGGCAGAGATTAGGGATTTTTGGGTAGCATGGACAGGGTTATAAAGAAGGAGAAATTATAATCTATAAAACTAGGCGTGAGCTTTTTGTAGAAATGCAGTAACAAAGATTGAGGCAGAAAGGCATGCAATGAAAGAGGTGTACACTCAGAAAGAAATGACATGAATGACATGTGGAGGATGGAAGGTATGAAATTGTCCCTTTGAGGAATTAATCAAGAGTTGTAAATTGAGGTCATTTAAACATTAAGAGCCCAAGCTGGTTGTGTGCCAAGCCTAGGACAGACCTTTTAAGAACATTCTGCAGTATTTCATGTTTGGTACAGATGCTGTATACTACCCAAAGGGGAGGTGGTGCAGACTCTCCTTTTAGAGAAAAGGCTCGTGGTTCCTCGCTATTCTAACACCATTGCACTAAAAGGTTCTACTACATTGTGAACAAGATTTCTTTGGCACTGTCTGAGAGCATCTTGCCAACAGGCAGTCAGATATAAAGTCCTTGTTACATAATCACATTCTAGGGAATTTTTCTTACAGTGGAGGCTGCACAGATGTGAAGACATATTGCATGCAATCGTCTCAGAATCTTTTATCACAGCCAGACACAGCAGCTGACTTTAATTTACAATGTAGAAACAAAGAGTTGCAAGTCAGATTTATTTTAAAAGATGTTTACAGTGGGCGAGAACTCTTTGGGAGAGTCTCACTGACAGCAGAGGTAGAAAAACTAGAAGGCCCGAAGGAAAAACTATGGGGCATATTTACAAGCCCCTACAACCACCTTGCGCCACTCGAGCATCATTTGTTTTTTTACGCTAAGGCAGCATTAAGAAGGCCATTCCCCCGCACCATATTTTCAAAGTGGTGCAATGCATGCATTGTGCCACTTTGTAACCCTCTGTACCACATTATGCCTGCGACAAGGCATACTGTTTGCAAGGGAAGTGTTCTCCCACAGGGAGGACCAAAAAATGGCACAATTAAATTTACAAGATATCACTGCACCATTTTTTCCATCATTTTTAACACTTGCCCACAGCAGATGCCCCTGTATTGGCCATTGGGCCTCCCCGTGGTTTGCTGCCCTAGCACCCACATTTTGGGTGCTAGTGCTGCAAAGCACCACAACAGCACCAAAAATGTTAATGCTGTTGTGGTAATGAATGCCTTGGTGCACTGTATTGTAATTACGGCACAATCATGGTGTTGTTAGGGCACACAGGTGGACGCAAGAAAAGTGTCGCATCGGGACCGATGAACCACTTTCTTGTAAATATGACCCTATGGGTTTAATGGGTCAGAATCCCACAGCACAGATTACCACAGTTGTACCAATAGGAAACACTTTTAATAACATATGCTACTAATACCCAATTCAGTGGTACTTGGAATACTGACCTAAGAACAGGGTGAGATAACCATCTCAGGGTTCACATTCATTACCTGCACATCATAGCAGATGTCAGTTGTAACCACTTAAAACACTAGGATTAAGATAACAATTGAAAAAAATGCATCTGCAATGCCTCATTCAAGGAATAATGGCAATTGCATGTGCAACAGCTATATTGTCATATAAGAGTATTGAAATATTTCACTTTGGACTTGCTCTGAAGCAGAGACTTCTAATCAACAAGGGAATGTAATTTATAAGTGCAATTTAACTGCTGATATAGCACACCTTTTCCCACTTTTATTCAATATATAGGGATCATAGCACAGGGCCAGCTCTTTCCTGATGAAAGCAAAATATCTTGACATACCTGTCCAGAAATGTCTACAACTGGCTATGCCTATATTGGATAGTGAATACCTTCACATACTACACATACTACAATGAACTGCATATTTTATAATGTGCTTGGAAGTACTGGTGCTAACATGCCAGCAATATGCTCCCACTCCGTTATAATACAGACTTATATTTGTTTGCCAGCAGAGGGGCTTCAGCAACAATATTCAGCAATATGCTTGTGTTAGATGAAATAGTATAGGACCTGACTCAGGAGACTTTCTACTTTTGTAATTCTGATTCACATTCAGAAACAGTTTATTTAGACTGTTGGTCTGTCAAACATATTATACAAGCTGTTTATCATCATTACACATTTAAAGCACTTAAATATACTGTTCAAACAAGTTATAATCATTGCATAAAAAACAAATGAGGAGTAAATTAATACATTAAAGTAAACGATTTATGCTTTTCGTACCCTTTAAAAAACATCCCATTACATAAGCCACATCTGAAAAAAGCATATATGTCAAAACGTTTTTAGCTGCCTCCCATGACCTAACTTTAAAGCCCATAAAATAAGCAATCCAACAGGATGTGCATGTTACAAAATTTCCTGCATATGGCACAGCAGCAATTGCACTTATTTCTATGTAACATCCTTACTGCCTCAGGTATTGCATAAACAGTATTCCAGATCCTGAATTCTAAGTTTCTCGTCTCAGCACTTGATGGGGTAAATGGGAGATGTAAGCGTATACTCCGCCCATCTCAAAAAAAAAAAACACTAAAAAGAGGTCTTAACGCCTTTGACATTACCTGTAAAAATGATTACCTATCTCTTACATTTCGAAAGGTACCTCAAACGTACTTCTAATAATTTCTATTTCAACATTATTTCAAATATTGTTTAGAAAAAATGTTTTCAACATATTTCATAATGTCCCAAAATCTGATATATCTTATTCTCTAAAACACTAACTAAGCAGCCACCTCATTCATACTCTAATAATAAAAACTGAACAAGAAGATTAAAGTTATTGAGTCACATTTGTGTATTCAAATGTAAAAAATACATCAATGCTCTATGTTAATGTATCCTTCGCTAATAGTCGTTCTTTTTGGTCTTCAAAATATTGACTATGGATCCACAGTTTTGGCCTGATAATGCTAAGCCTTCACCAGGGTATAGAATTATTTCCAGCTAACCATGGTGTTAATTGATGTGATGTACCTAGAATATTACCATCAATCAATCATTCAGTGAGTTCTAAATCGTGGCTCATCGGTAGGGTCTCAAGGCGCTCTTTCTATTACTACATTGTACAGTTATACTAAATGAATTGTACTAATTCATTAGGATATTGCCCACATCACAAGGAGTACATCTTGATTTATCATTCTTTATTTAATATATATGTAATATATACATTTAATGTATAATTTCTAGTTTTCATCATATTGATAAAATCTACCTAATTCAATTTGTTTTACTTCTTCATTCAGGATAACACAAAATACATAACTTCTAATCATTTTCTAAATTACATCTGACTAAACAAATTCATTGTCAATTCCTATTAGGTCATATTGCCACCATTCAAGGAAAGCCTCAAGCTCTATACTTCTTACATTAACTGAATCATATACATACACTATTGCCTTAATTTAATCTAATACAATATATGTCTAATTTAATTTCTGCCACTCTAAACACTCCCAAAGCTCCTAAGCACCTTAAATAAACCTATCCTTAGTTTCACAAAATCAACAATTTAATTATAGTCTTATTTATTACCATCTCCTCCGATTGAAAGTCATCATTGTCCATCAATAGATGTCCATTTAGGGTATCTTATCAAGTTTAGGAGATATTCATTTGTAGAGTTGAATCAATATACCTAGGTAATGTCTTTGAATAAGGAGAAATCAAATCACTTTTTTAGATACCTTGGTACCAGAGCTCAAGGTACCGGTTTATACAAGGGTTGGGGTGCTGTCTCAGAGATCTGCTTAAAATATTCTCTCACTACTGGAATACCCTGTGTCCATTTTAATTCACTGCTTAATAGTTTCTTTATACAATAGTTGGCAACATTTAATTGTGGGGAAGCAAGTATCCCATTGTTTGAAACATGGCTGTTTAACACTGAGGTGTTAATTATTATTTCACCCTTACAACTTGCACCATTGAGGGCTTAGTAAGAGGCAACAAATATTTAAAACAACATCCCTGCAGCTGATGCCAGGGATGTTTCCCATTGAATCAGGGGATTTGTGACCAAGACAGAACCTAGGACTGACCAGTTACTTTATATGGCTTTAAAAGCTGTGTCAGAGAGGGTTCAATGAAATCTCTATAAACCTTCTAACGGTTTACTGAAGAGGAGACAGCACAAGTCTTTGTTCTATGTGAGTTTTCCACTTTAACTATTTATGGAATTAATTCCTAAGTATCTGCACTTAGCCACTTTTTAAACTTTTACTTTAGTGATTTACCATGATAATGGCACTGCTTTCAACTAAATGGTAAGATTTTTTTTTTTATATTAATAATCGGTTTGATTTACACTATGTATAAAACGTATGCAATTTCCTCAGCAGACCAATTTGTGTGGAGTCCACTATCACCAATTTGTCTGCATACAGCAGACACGGAAAATATACATCTCTGCATTATCAGAGAAAACAAAGCAGTCTATAAATGGTCTGAGGTAGATATTAGCAAAAAATAAGGCAAATAGTGTTGGGACCAATACACTACTTTTACAGGCGATTGTGTGCTGGAATGTTACCCAACAGAACCCCTACTTCTATTTCTACCCTAGCCCGATTGGGTTTATGTATTTCTCTCAAGATAGATAGAAAGTCTTGTAGAATGTACCCAAAAATCAGCTTTTGCCACAATAAACCACTGTTCACAGAGTTGACCTGTGCCTGGAAGTCGTGAAAGCAGCAAAATAAATGACCTCACCGCTCAATCTACTTCCTGTCAATCATCCATAAGGTAAAGCACTGATCCACAGTTGGGGGGGCTCTTTAAATCCACCCTCTTTACTGGATCTAACTTATGATCTTCAATCTAATCCATCAAAACCAGAAGGACAACTTTGGCATATACTTTTGTATCCACAGCAATTAACGTAATGATTAGAAGCTAAGGGCTCATGCCTTATATGGATGGATTTAATTATTGCTCCCTTCAGACTTTCAGAGAAGCATCTATTTAAGGAAACCCAGAGAAAGATTGAAATAAAAACCCTGATCGCTGACAGGCTATTGGGACCTGCTGCTCTAGATAGAGATTCAGAGAGGAAATTATTTTTTCAGAACGCCTTTCATAATACACATGCAATCACGATACTACATATGCAATCAATGGGACTTTTTACATCTATATATATATATAATAATATCTTTTTCCTTTTTAATAAAACTTTTTACTGAGAGCATGCAGTTAAATAATATTAATTTAGATGTAAACACCATTTGTTTATTTTGCTCTCTGTCATACTGATAGCAAATTGTTAAACTAGCCATCTGCCTTTCAAAGGCCATTCGTCCAAGACTTATCTTGTTAAGTTGTTTGGCTCCATTCCACTCTCATGCAATTTATAGCTTCTTTAATGACCTTCTCATACCAGGTTGCCGATCTGCTTTCTGGTCCATCAGGAGTATTTATCTCTATCATGGGAGACTGAAACTACAGGAAGTGTTCTAAGTGTTTCCAACTTGAGTGGTAAGACATTGGAGAAAGTTCATTTTGAATGTCAGGACAATTTTACAAGAGGTAGACTCAGATAGATTCATCTGGGCACTTAAAGGCTAGTGGTCACTACATTCCAACTGCAAAATGTTAAAATTCAAAACCAGTTACAAAAAATGCCTTCAAAAAGATATAATCAATTAGATATTGCTGTTTCCCGACATGAGATCTTTAGGGAAAACAGATGCTGGATTTCTTTTTGCAGCTAACAGCTTTTCCTGTTTTTGTCTGCTCTTGTTGGAGGTTTAAAATCTCCATAATTGATGATCATACTACTAGGGAAATTATGATTTCCCCAGTTGACTCTCGTTGTATACTCTGCCCCTTATGGGCAGAAAAGGCCGCCAGCCAAACTCCAGCGGTCGGGTTACTGCCAGTGCGGTCCCCTTCCCGTGTCCCCCATTAAGAGTTTCCCGCTGAGTGAGCAGGAGGAAACAGAGTTTCTGCTCGCTGGTCCAGCGGGAAACAGCCCACAACATTAATGCCTGCTAATAATTGAGCCAGTGGCCACGTTGCGGTGCATAGGGTGCACCAGCACCCATTGCGCTTTTTGCTGTCTGTAAAGCAGACAGTGAAAAGCGTGATTGGGCTGGCCATTGGGGCTCCTGCACTGTCCATGCCAAATGCACCCCATCTCCGCCAGCCTTTCATGGCAGTGCTACTGCCATGTAAAAGCTGTCGAAGAAGGGACTCGTAATCCCCAGGGCATTGCTGCTTGGGGCGCTGTCCTGGTGGATCAGGACCGCCAGCACTGCTAGACCGACAACAAGTCATGATCTGGCGGTGCTGCCGGTCTGACCATGGGGCAACTGCCACGGTCATAAGGTGGCTGCCGGACCACCACATTGACGGTGGTCCGACTGCCACTGCGGAAACCACCAGGGTCAAACATGACGTACAAACTTATTACATTCAATATTAGGTATACGCAATGTTGAAATATATTTCTGTCTTGCAAGCCTATAACCATTCAGTTTTGTTATTATTTGAGCTGCGCCTCTTTCTAATCTTGTGGAAATCAGATTTGACAGACCAGCGGAAGTAATACCGATAGTGTTTGCTGTGGCCTAGGACTGAATTTGGATTTACCCTTATATGTTCGATCTGCATCTTCACGCAGCCATGTCTCCTGCAGGTCATGTCAGACTGATACTGCTCTTCTATAATGGGATCTGTTTTAATGCTTCCATCGATCCATCTATATTCCAAGATATGATGATGAGGTTTTATAATTTTGGCAAGAAAGTTTGCAGATAATGTAAGTCCTACTGTCCTACTGAGTGGTCATGCAGAGTAACAAAAACATTTAAGTTATGCCTATAGCATATACATGAGCCTAGTTTACAGAAAGCCTGCTTAAAATCCACATTTGCAGTTTCCACCTAGATTTGTAGACGTTGACATTTCATGGGCCAAGTTAGAGAAGTGGGCAGACAGACCAATGTAAATAATGTAACACCTTCACAGTCTTCAGCTTGTCGGTATTCACAGACAGTTGCAATTAATTTCCCAACATTACCTCCAGTTTTGAATATGCACTCAAATAATTACGGTACAAAGTGCACGGATTTCCCAAATTTTCACAAAGCGAACATCTTTTACATGTGCTATCCAAGATAACTTACCCTTTGTTATAGAATGTTCCACTTTGAGTGAGTTCCAGGCTTTAACTACTCATTTATGTGTGAAACAGGTGCGTGACATACAGTCGGTGAAAATGGTGAGAATTGTCCTTGCTTAGAGTGAAATGCATATGTTAAGAAGATTCCATGCTGATTTGCTCATGTTATGTTATGTTATTGCTACTTATATAGCGCCAGCTACCCGGAGGCCTCGTAGCGCTGTTTTCTATGTGTTTGTGGATATGTGCAGGTGTGCATGGAGGGTGTTTGACAGGGCATACTTGAATACCTAGGGCAGCAAAAACTCCATTGCTGGACTTAGGCCAGAGCATTAAAAATATAGAGAGAGACTCCACCCAGGTAGGGTAAGGAAAACCAGGCATATTCAGGGGACCCACATGAATAACAAATCATTACACGTGTAACCTAACCTAATGGTAAGTTTTGTATGAACGGTTTGAATGTGATACTATGTGGTACATCTCGTGTATCCCATGAATAGAACTTCTTTGTAAATGAGGCCATTTGAAAGTGGGATGAGAAAGAAAAATTAAAACACAACAACATTATTTGAAAGCGGGCAGAGTAAAAGTAAAAAGGACAGGAAGAAGACAGTAAAAACAACATTTGTTTATGTTTTTGACATTTTGATCGTGTTTGTGGAAGATCTTCCAGTCTCTGTGGTTGAGTAGGGTGCAAGTTTTTGGGGCATGTTTCATTGGAAAGGTGCACAAATTCAGCTTCAATAACCAGTTCCTCCAATTTAGTTGATGACGGTACTGCCAGCTGCTTTATACATTCATAAAAAGTGAACAGTAGAAAACCAATTGCTCTCTATCTAGGAGTAGGTTACCACATATCACCAAACACAGAAGTACCAAGAGCAGTGTAGGCCAATGATGATCACCACTGAAAGTCAGAAACAAAATCAGTTTCCAATGCTCAACCCCTCGTGATCCCACTGCTCAGGGATCACTTACTTTGAACCACAACCCACAGAATGATGAGGAGCACATAAAGTACATACAAAAAATATTTATGTGAGAATTGAAAGTTTTAAAAGTTCATCAAGGCATCAAAAAATAATCTTCCTCAGAAACCTGGTTCATCCTTCATTCATCCAACGAGGAGCTATGTAGTAGTATCACAATGTGTTTTGTCCAACAACGGACTTCATCAGGGCTGTAAGGTAAAAATCATGCAACAAAATGACAAAACAGACAATAGCATAATCACTAGTCCATGCGTTAGAATCTTCTTTTAAAACCCATCTCATTAAACATGACTCCCCATCAACATCCTCCACAAATTTCAAAAATTCAAAATAATTTGTTTTTTAAAATCTCCATGATATCCAGTATACACTGATTCACCTCACACCCTACAGTAAGGCATATCCAATACAATTGTTACAATACCTCCTCCAAAGATTAATAAAATAAATCACTTAACCATGTGGTCCCAGTAAAAAAATAAATTAATCATACCTTCCATTGCTGACGCCCTGTATATCCCAATAAAGGTCATGCATCAGCAGTCCCCATTAATATAAGAAAATGATGTCTACAATAAGGCTCTATGAAGCATAATTCAATTAATATAATCCACTCACTTGATGAGTGAAAAGGCAGGTGGAAAGGCAGTGCTGAGGGGCACGGGGGGGCCCCCTCCCTGCACGCTCAGAATGCGCTTTGTCTGCTACTGCAGACAGTGCACATTCTGAGGGTGCTGGGAGCCCCCTCTGTGCGATGGCATTAGCCTCGGCTCCCTGAGGAGCTGAGGCCAATGCTTCCTGACTGTTTCCACTGGGCTGACAAGCAGAAACCTCCTAATGCGTAGGTTTCCGCCAGTCAGCCTGTTGAAAACATTGTAATAGGGCCATGGGGGAGACCTCCAGCTTTCGCGGAGGTCTCCTCCCCACCGGTCTAGCGGGGCGACAGTTAGCCCGCCAAACTCGTAATGAGGCCCTAAGTCCTTAAATTTTAGCTCAACATCAACTCAACAGTAAATCTGTTATTTCTAAAATGAATAACAACCTAGTCAGCTTATATACTTCAAGCTTCACAGCGAATATGGAAGCCATAATCAATCTGATGTCTGGCTTTGAATGCTACTCAGTATATGAACTCGATCTGCAAAAGACATTTACAACGTCAGATTGCCAAACTCCTTCTGCTAAAGAGGAATATGAATCACAGTTTAGGCAGCCAAAGACATTTAAGAGTGGTGACTTCTAGCTTCCTCCAAATCTTCCCAGAATTGTTTAATTTCTGGAAAACATTGTTTCTTTTGCATCAATGCCTCTAATGGCATCAGATAATGGAAGTTACGCTATTGACCGTCTCCAAATGGGAATCTCTGTCACTTGTAAAAACATAACTTTATATTTATTCCATGCAAAGAGTAACTGTGTTAAAAAAATCACAGTCATTGGAGGGCTTCCCCAAGACAAACCACTCTAGGGCAGTGGTCAGGTGTACTCAGATACATGGAACATATTGGGTACTCCTCAGAAACTCATAAGTCGGACACGCAAGCGCGTCACAGGCCCTTTAATACACAGGAAATGGCCACAGGCACATGAACGTCAATTCACCAAAATGGCAGTAGTAGAGGAAGTGAGACCCCACGCCATTTAAACATTTACTTTCATTTACACATACACACACATACCCATGAATACACTCTAAGCTGCACACATGCACACAACGTACATTTCAAAGCATTTTTTACTTACCCCAAATGCCAGGGGGAGTTATATGCCTCATAATTGTAATTCATTCTTTTTACACTAATATTCACTATTAGATTAATAAAAAGTTGACAAAAATCAAGGAAAGTGAAGCCTCAACATATATAAGGAGTAGCTACCCTTGTGTTCCTGACACTGATTTGGCCACCTCTGATGCCAGGGGTCACAAAGGGAGGGCCAGGGGTCTCAAGGGGCAAGTCAGGGGTCACAGCTCCACCCTGGTGACCCCTAAATGACTTCCATGCGAGGGGTGTTTGGCAGAAACTGAGTGGAGGATGCAGGGTCTGCAGCCAGCCACAGCGTGCACAGCAAGGGATGTGTGGCAACGGCTGTGTACATCTTGTGTTGAAAATTAAGTAAATCATACAAAAAACGAAATTCACTAAAAAGGCTAGTTAAAAACCGGCTCAGGTAAGTAAAGCCACTGAAATTTGCTCCTATGTTCTTGAGTACTTACAACACTTGACATAATTCACATTTGTGCGCTGTACACGTAACACCTATTTTTCAATAGTATGCATAAAAACAACAGTTAACTAGAGAACAAAATGGTGAGTGATTGTGAGTTATATTTGTGTTAATAAACATACTTGACGAATTTCAGTAGTTTTATACATCTGAGCCAGAAACACAACAGTGTAGCTGAGTTCAGCTACATTTCCATTATAAAGGCTTTTTTGCATTAGGCAGACCTGCACCAAAAATGGATGGCCTGTAAATGAGGTCTCTCTGGAGCAGCTGGTTTTGGTGGGAAAAGCTCTGAGTAGGAAAATTCAAAATTTGCACCCAAATCCACTGAAATCCTCTTGCTGGTGTTATAGCGTTTTTCAAAATATGTAAAATGTGCAAATATTGTGTGAAATTTAAAGTCTGCAGTTTCTTATGTTCTGTTTAATTTTTCCTGCTCATTCACCCTCCCAATCAGTGTCTCCCTACTAAGTCAACTCCTCCCTTGGTTCCGTGGAGCATCAAGTGAACAACGCCAATGTATTAGTGATGTACAATATCTTGTTAGAAAGCATGTATTATGAAGGAGGCTACCATGATGTATCCAAAGTATCATTTTGAAGGACTTCTAGTGGATGTTCAGTAGAAGACATTTTAGTTCTATGAGCCATTTTTCGAGAAATGTTTCATTTGTATTATCGACTTCTGATAGTTGCTGAGGAAGTAATGAAAGATTTCTTTTACCTTAAGAAATGAGTCAGTGTTAGATATTTGCAAAGTTTTTTAATTATTACATTGTTGATTCATGCCATGGCTGAATTTGCACAATCTATCAATAGACTATGTGATTGTTTTATAACACCTCTGGGATTCTGTGTTTTAGGGGATTACTGTTACCATTTTCTTTGTAGGTGATCCGGCGTACTGTCCCTGCTTTTCATGAATCTGACACTTAGAATTTTTGCTTAGGATATGCTAACTAGGGTTTAATGATTTTTCATTTATCCTTAGTTCTGTATTAGGCCTTCATGGCAATTCACTCATTTTCATCTCTGTACAGCATTTTTGACTACTCTGTAATAAACAGTCATGTGCTCTATTATCTGTGATTTAGAACTCAGACATTTATGTGTCTAATAATTTATTGTGTTTAACTCTGCTAAATTGTCTTTGCTCTGATGAGGAGTGTAGTCCCTAACCGCTAGATCAACTAGAGATTCTGGAGCCAAAATATTTTGGTAAATATTGAGGCGATCAAATATTGGAGTTTTGATTTTTGGGGTTTGGCTCCCACACTGGTTTGATACTTTTTGCGATTCCCTAGGTCAAAGATTCCTTATTGGGGTTAGTGGGGCCTGATTTATAGTTTCTTGGACAGGGTACTCTGCCACAAATGTGACAGAGAACCCTGTCTGACAAACCATTGATCAAGCCGCTTCATTTAGAGATGGGCAGATCTTAAGTTTTCTGCTGATGGAGTTCCATAGGCGTCATTGCTGGAAAAGTTCCACCAGTGGCCCAAAGCAGTAGTGGTATTGGAGGAAGGATATTATACTACCCAATCTACTTGGGTGGATGGTGTAATTCTACTATTTTCTCTCCATCACTACCAGAAAAAGGTTATTGGTGAAGGATGGAAAAACGTATTGGTGAGCAGAGGGGTATAACCTGTGACTGTAGATGGCTAGCAGCACCCATAGATCTATCTGTTACCTGTGTGAGTCTTTCAATATTACTACTAACACTTTTGTCAGAAATAACATTTGTGATTCGTATGAGATATGTGTTTAACCTTAATTCACCCCTCTATTAAATAATGAGGAATAATGTTCTAATGAGTTATTTGCCCAAGTACTGGAATGCCCCAAATGTAAACATGGGAAAACATGATGATAAGGCCCTTGGCTAAATCCAAAGACAGCTCGACTCCTTTTATAGTGTAGGGTTAAAAAGGTGCAAATTAAACTTGTGTCTGTTTTTACAGAATCTGTTGGATCTAACTATACCCTTTAGTCTCCTAAGTCCAGTAGGATTTTCCCCTGCTAACATTGAGTCATTTTGCACGTCACTTGCAAAGACTCATGCCAACCATAGTAACCTCTTATAATGAAAGATGGGGAAACATTTTTAGCCAGACCCTTTTGCTTCCAATATACATATGAGTGGGCTCTGGGTCACCCCCTTGCTCATGATTTAATGGCTTTGTCATCTGTCTCAGCTGACACCATTTGATTGGATGCTTTCCTACCTATTCATTCATATGTTCATTTTGTCTAGGAGCATTTCAGTCAATTAATCAGTGATTGGTTGGTTAACTTGTATCCTCAACTGCTCATGCTGCTTGCATTCAGGGAACTACTTTTTTTCTTACTAAATGCATTCCTTGGGAGTTCATATTGTTCTTCCTCTCTCTCCTATGTGCTGCTTTTACTATCACTTTCTCCTGCATCCCTCACTCTACATGTTGCATCCACTCCCTCTCACAGCTTACCTTTTGCTTCACCCCACCCCCCAACAGAGCATCATTGATTGGGAACAAGGGATCCGTCCCCATCCTGCTTGTTTTAAAAAATATATATTTTCCGTATTACCACTCTTCCTTTGCTCCCTCAGCCCTCCCCATTTGGAACCCTCTTCCACGTCCCACTTAAATATTTTAAAACAAAATGTTGGCACCTAACAGCTGTTCTTCTGGTGTCCTATTCCAGTATTCTAGGGAGCTGTATGCTCTCCTGGATACCCCTACTGCTCTGGACAGGGCTCATCAGGCAGACATCGTCGACTTGTCAAACCTGCATCTCAGTTTTGCTGGAGCAACCTAATTCCATCTCTATATATAGATGCAGAGAGATGCAAATTATGATAATATATGATTTCTTTGAGAAACCTTTCAGTGTATTATATAATGTCTTAATACATGCAATTACCATATTTATACCTAATATGAACCAGTACTAATAAATAACAAAATACTACTGAAATTAAGGTGAAGCATATTTTTTCCACTTTACATTAGCTGGTATGATCATTGTGTTCCATGAGCACCAACCCTGATATTTAAATATGACCAACTTCATTGTTGCTGCCCTCTCCTTGAACTCAAAAGGCAGAACAAATAGTGAGTTAGCATGCCAAAGAAGTGTCCTGATGGTGACTATAAAAGGAAAGATGAGTATGGAAGAAAGATTACAATTGGTAGCATAGAGATAAACAACAGACTCTAGTGCCACCAGGGCATTGCTCAGCTAAACACATGCCGTGTAATTGGAGCATAGAAGACTGATGATAACAAGAGTTGGAGATACCAAAGAGAAGCCCACAAATGAGAAGAGGGACTGGTACAGTCTGGTTGCCTCAGGTCATGGCTCAGTAGGTTGACTCAGGGCATCTTTATGTGTTGTAAACCTGAGGGTCACCTGGTCGAGTCTAGAGTGGGGGTTGGTGTTGTTGTTTGATGTGCTTTGTAAATAATGTTAAACTGCCAAAAAGTGTGACTGGCTTTCAAACACAGGAACTTCCTTTTATTATTCAGTGATGGGCTATAAAGTGCACAGCTCCCGCACACCGGTTCTGATGCTTCTGTAACAGCTATCTGGTGCAGAAAAAGACAGGTTTTGGCTGCAGATCTCCAGTATGCAGTAATTATATCAACTAGGGGTAGGTGTAACTCACGTAATTCAGTGTAGTGCACTTATGCAAAATTACTGTAAAATGATGCCAGATTACGCATAATTATGCAAAATGCATCTCGCAGTCATCAAATTACCAGAACAGTCTGTTTGGGTAAAAATTAAACTTGAAAATGTAATTTTGAGTTAAATTCTAGTTGCTCACATTCAAAACACTGCTACTCACTTTCAGTTTTGTATTTGTATACATCCTTATCACTACAATTTATTTTGGGCCTCAGAAGTCTGCACTTTTGTTCTCAATTAATGAGTTGTCCTTTCAAAATTTCAAAGGTCTCTCATGGTCCTGGGCACATTATGTAGAAAGATCCTTTGGGGCATCAGACGGGTCTTTGGGAACATCGCCACCATTAAAGTGATAAACAGAAACAGGACCCGCTCCACATTGGTCAATATAAAGCTGTTTTCAGGAAGCAGCAGATGGCAGAAAGTCTTGATTTTGTACTCAAAGTGTGTTTTAAAACTGAGAGAGGCATCAATGTTTAAGTCGATGGACTTGATATTGTCAACAAATCCTGATTCCTGATATCTAGGTTTGGATTGTCGCAAGGCAGATCTTCAGTCAGTTATTGTCTTTCTGGTAGTAACCATCAGATTGCGCTGGGTAACATCTGCACAATGGAGGATGCTGATATTTTGTCTGCAAGTTGAATTTCCATAGGCTCTATGTTTAGGTTATTGGCAAGAGGATGGAACCTTGGGGGTACAACAAATTGTGGAAATTGGCTAGGATATAGAAGAGCTCTTTAGGACTAGGCAAGGTCTGTTCATGTAGCATGTTTCAAACCACTGTAGGAAGGTGCTGTCAGAGCCCATTCAAGAAATTGTGATAGTAAGCAAAGCTTGACAGTCATCAGTGTTTAAGGCTACCAAGAGATCCCGTAGGAAAGAAAAGTAGGGAATTTTAATATCTGTGTTGTCAACAACTTGGTTAGTGGGTGTATGTGTGCTGAAACAAGGTATGAAGCCAAACTGATACGATGATGTAGGAGGGTTTTGCTTTTATCTTTCGTGAAGTTGGTTAACAGTGGCCTTCTCAATTATCTTTTCCAGGAGCAGCTGGAGTGTGGTTGTCCATTAGTTTCCAAAATGATCAGGGTTTGGGTTTTGCTTCTTTATGGGAGACAGGCTCTAGCCAGTTTAGTGAGCCATGCCAAAGAGATGCGATGACAATGTTCAGAAGTGGCGTGAATGTTTCTCCAGATCCCATTAGTTGTAAATGAGGGGATGATGTTGTTTTCTTAGGAGAAGGCCTCATAAAACTGAAGTAACGTCATCAAGGTGCAAGGGCAGGTGTATATACCATTAGGGTACATTAGTAAGTGATGTGCGACTACAGAGCATTACATGTCAGTATGGCTCACAGGTAATATTCATGGTAATCATTAATTTGTTACTCAAGTTTGATTCCAAGATTCATTGTAAACTAACCTTTACTTTCTAGTGTTATGTTTATTAATACCATAATAATGAAGGCTCAGTTGCACTGTCACATATGCCAGAAACATGTTGACATTTCAAGCACTTATCCTTTGCTGATAAAAATGAATTCAATATTTGTTATTTGTGAGATTTTCTGTGCTTGCACCTTTCCTGTAATCAAACAGATTTCCCTCATGCAACACTGGCTTGGTTAGAGAAGAAGCTGTGCTTGGTTTTCTCGAACAATCATTTATGTTACTCTTACCTAAGTTTTAGGATGCATTAAAAACCTTTTTGTAATTTAGGCACAGAGGTACAATACCATTTTGCAATGCTTCACCAGATTTGCAACATTTTGTGAGTAGGAAAAGCCTGTCCAACTAGCAAATTAGACTTTGCTAAACATTACAAATCACAATTAGGAAGGGACGTGAAAGGGGCTTCCTCTCCTAATTGTGAGTTGTAGTTGTGTATCAAGGGTTTGTGACTACAATTGTACTTGAAAACCATTGATCAGTTACCCACACCTCAAACGAGAGGGTAGATAATTCTCAAAAGGGGAGCTGATCCTTTGGAACACCTTTCCGTTTCTGAATTTTGTCAAGCGACTGGGGGTAAACAGGCAGTGGTTTAAAAAAAAAAAACTGAAAGATCTTCTTACTGTATTTAGAAACATGAAACTTTTATTTTTTAAACATCAGATGTTTTAAAGAGCTTCAGACTGCTTTTTTTAAAAAAAGGTTCTCATTTGAGAATGGAAATAAAGGGTTGGTAGGCTCCTGTTCCTTGCAGACCATCATCCATGTGATTGTAACCAATCACGGCAGTCGCAAGTAGTGACCTGTTTAATCAATATCAATGAGGCAGATCTTTCTGCCACACCTGTTAATGGAGATTTTGCAATGCAATTTATTCATGCACACATTGCATCACAAAATTAGACAAAGGGCACAAAGAGTCAGTGTTCAATTTGTTACCATTTATTGCAGAACGTCTCTTATTACAACTGGCCTGTAATTCGTATTTTTAGTTTTGCACTTTCCAATAATACCACATCAAAACTTGTGCATGTACTAATGTGGAAACAAGCTAAAGAATCAATTTTATATTTCCCCAGGCCTGAGCTTATCCTTTGAGACTCAATGATTAACAGGCCTGAAAAACATATGCAAAAGGATGACCTTTACTAAATTAACCCTGACTGATAGCTTGTAATGCAAGGTTTGCTTAAAAGAGACACCTCACGCAACATGCATTGCTTCATTCGCCCAGCAACAGACAGACATCTGGATGTCCACATAGGTTTGAGACGTGGTTATGAAGAAACTGGTTTGGTGACGACTTGGAAAGTCCCAACCATCTGAGTAATGTGAAGGTCCCGCTTGTGGTCATCTTGTATCACACTGCCATCATGAAATGTTGTTTTACTGTGATTGGTTAGATTCCTAATATATGTGCAACGCCATGCATCTCCTGATCAACATCACACCATGTACTTGATGAATAGATTACCTTACTGTTGCTCTGATTGTATGATGTATTTTCACACCTTTGTGGTTTTCATGCATAAAAGTTTGTATTGGAGCTCTGCTATTCGGACTCTTGAACTTGGCTCTGAAACTTATAGTCCCTGTGTCACTTGAAAATATTTTTTCCTTTTTTGTTTCCTGACGAGTTCCGGCCTATGATTTTCTGAAGCTTCTAGAGTAATCACTTTCGTATTATTAACATATCTTTCGGCCTGAATACCAGTGTATCTAGTTGGTGATGATAATTTTCATACTCAAAAAAATCCACCAATTAACTCTGAATTTTTCAAGTGTGACAATCATCTTGTATTCCAGGTTTTTAGGGAATCACATGCAGATGTTGGTACTGACTGCTCCAAAATCTGCATCTGCCAGAATATACCAGGATTTTTTCTGCGTTGTTCCTGTAGTAATTGCCAGGTTGTTTTCCCCTGGTACATTCTGACAGATATGACCTCGTGGAATGTAATGACGGGTGCAAACTTTATTGCACCCAGTACACATTTAGAATTGCATCACTGCATGAACAAGTGTTTACAAAGGGATTGCAGTTTACCTGACCACTTAAATTCAGTATGACCTTCAGTCATGTTGGTCTTTTCTTGCTCACACTTTCAATGGTTAAGCGCATTTGTGGTTAGACCTTTGCAACAGAAGGTTTTGCTTTCATTTAAAAAGAACTGGTTTGGATTTTGGAGGCCCACATTAGAGGTTTAGGAATTCAAGCTCAGTATTGTACCACTGTCAATAAATACTGGACAGACCTTCAAGCTCTGAGAGGATTAATCTATAGGCAACAGGAAATATGTACTTTGTCACTGTTAACCACACATTTCTGACAAAGTAAATCCAAAAAGCAATAGCCTTGATTTTGAGACTTAGAAATGGGTATTTTTTATGCATTTGAGTTCTTCAATGTTCTAAAAAGAGATTGCCCTTATTTTTTAACAGAGAAACAAAGTCTTAAAACTCTCTTTTTTGCATACACTGCATGAACCAGAACATATAGTTAGCACTAGATTTGTGGTGCACCACAAAATTAACGTTACCATGCGTGCCTTTACCACATGGTACTTTACAGTGCATGTATTATTACTGTATGTTGACCCTTACAAAACATGTTATTGTACTGCAGCATTTGTATAGGGCTTATTAGCCCTATGTGGAGTGCTAAAGCACTTGCCTACATGGGTAGCATCCTACACAATGTAGAGGAAATTTAGATCTTGGACCAGAAATTGTACCTTTTGTGACTTAGTGTTTATACGTTCTGTACTTTTTAAGAAATGAGGTTCAAAATGTATGGATATAGCACACAGCAGAGGATTCACAGAACCAACAGATCGTGACATAAGATCTGATTGGCTACCATCACATCAACAAAGATGTGGTGGCAGCCATTTTAGGACTCAGAGACTCAGTCCTCTAGCCTAGAAAAAAGTAAAGTTAAAAAAAAAATCCCCAGGCCAAGGGGACCAGGCCTTGTCCCCTTGGCCTGGTTAGTGGTCAAAAACAGCATTTTTATTAATCAGCAACACGGATCCGCAGGGGAATATGCAGATCCATGGCAACAGAAAGAAATACAACTGACTCCTGCCCCTTTTTAAAAAAGAAATCCTGGGTCTTGGGGACAGGGCATTGTTTTTTTGGGGGTGGGAGGGGAATGTGCGCAACCCCGCTCCCCAAAACTCCTCCCCTGGGCAAAAGTGTATTTTGTTGGGGTGGACAGGCATGCATGGGACCCCCAACCCCAAAGATTGTGATTGGAGACCCCATAACCTGAAGCTCCAGTGCAGTGTCCTGGGACCCCATGCCCCCGGGACACTTCAGTTTCCTTCTTGGAGATTGCACGCAGGTAATAGAAATCTATTCATTGCCCAAGGTGGACACCAGGGCACTCACTTAACAAACAATTTGCTAGCTCCCACCAGCACCCACTATGATTGCTGGTTGGGAGCTTCTGCAGCCCTCATTGAGCGTTTATGTTTTGGGTTCCCTAGGTGGACACCAGGGCACCTACTGCTAAAAAACAAATGCCGGCTCCTGCCGGCACCCACAATGGGTGCCAGCTGGGAGCCAGCAAGGGCATGGCTCCCAACTTTGACGAAAAATGTGTGAGTGCACTTGGTGCCGAGAATCAGCATCCTAGGGCTTTTTACTAGTTTTTGGGACCATGAAATCCCCTAGCCCCAACAACAACCATTTTGTTTAGTATTATGGGAGGCTGCAGAGAATGCAACCCCCCCGCCCAAGTAACATTAAAAAAACAGCAAGTCTTCTGGGTCATTGAATCCATGACCCCAGGAGAGCTTAACATATTTTTAAGGCACTTCAAGCTGGGGCTCTAGGCTCTTTAGCTGGAGTGCAGAGACTCTTTATGGTGGGTTATATGGTTGCACTTCCTGGCCTGGAAAATTTTACAAGAAAGACTTAGACATAGTGATTATTTTAAGTCAAACTTTATTAAAAAATGACAATAATTTTTAATGAACAATGCGATGTGTAATTTTATAAAATATATATTTGATTATAATTATTGGTGCCTTTTTGACAAAAACAGTACGTCTATGTTTGGTGTTCTGACACTTAGACAAGTTCAGTAGATGTGATTTATTTAAAATGACACCCTTTATATTATTATATCACATTGTCAGCCATGCTTGCCCACAGGAGTAGGTGCAGGGTCTAGCCTTGCCAGGTACTGCTAATTACCTCACATATTACATCACTCATGTTGTGTTCTATGACATGATTGATAACATCACTGCAACATCTGATATGACATAATTGATATCAACACTGTGTATGGGGGTGCGGGTAATTATAATTACTTTAGGGCATAAGTCGTAGTTACTTGAGATAACTAGAACTGGTGAATTTCAGTGGTTTAGTTCCTTTAAAACTGAACTTGTAACTGGCATTTTCATTGACTATGTTAGATAAAAGGTTAAATGAACTATAATGTCCCTTTAACAATTTAGTTTTTTATGTTTTATATATATAGGTGTGTATATATATATATATATATATATATATACATATATATATATATATATATATATATATATACATATATATATATATATACATACATATATATAAATATATATATACGTGTGTATATATTTATAAATATACATCCACTTGTAAATATACATTTACATAATTTACATATATATATATGTACATAGATATATGCACATATATACATACATGTATATATACACGAACATACACATACACACACACAAGTGCTTAAGCCCTTTAAAAAAATAGCCTACCTGAGTGGTAAAGATACCACGTGGTAAAGGCTGAATTGTAAATGTAAGATATTCTTTGAGCATTCTGTGACCAACAAAGGTTGGATCTTTCATGTTTCATATCCACTAATTAGCATAATCAGGACATGATTTGAAATGCTGTCACATGGTGTTTTACACAACCACGCCACCACAGGAAATGACATCCGTAATTATGGGGCCTAAATCAGGGAAATTACCTTGTGGCTTCTGGCCCAGATTAAATCATGAGAAATATATTTAGACATAGATGAGTGTCATTTGTTTAAATGAGAATCATTTATGTGTGTGTGTTTAATGGCAATACAATCAACAGGATTGGGGTTTATGCACCACTAAAACTAACTCCAATAATTTTGGAAATGTTTGTGATTTGAGATGGGCTAAATATTCCAAATTATGCTAACATGGAAGCTATTATTTCTACCCTATCTAGAGTGCTGTGGTCCTTCTAACTACTTGGGATTAATTGTGTCTGTGTGACTTTTGGCTCAGGGTTTTGTGAACAATAAAGATTCTTGAATTAAACATTTTATCATCGACACACAAGCCTGCACGACTATGGATAAGGGCTGAACTGGGATTTGGATTGATATAATAGCAAATACCATTTAAATTAAATGGGATGATGGAAGAGCAACTGCTGCCCATCCTGTGCACTTGTGAATGTCCAGGGAATCTGCAGTAGAAACCTACCAGCTATCTTACAACACAAAACTCAACCAAAGCACCATAGGTTTCAGGAAACAGCTGAAACAACATCTGTTGGAGATCCATGCGAGGACTATTGTTTTGCCCCCTAAAACTTCTCTTTGCTCTTCTGTCCTACTGTTAAAGCCCTGTAAACATATGGTATGTTACTGTGTTCTAATGTATCGGTGTTGTTTTCCATCTAAATGTGCTGTACTTGCGGCTAGGTATGTGCTATGTAAATACCAAAAATAAATACATAAATAAAAATAAACTGGGGCCTCCTTGTTGCTTTCTTCTACAACACAATAATTAATTTGATTGACGGGACCAGCTAATGCAGTAAGGTTTAGATTCTCATACAGTCTTTATACCATCAACATATAAACATTTCTCAGCAGTAAATATCACAAACACTACCCAGCATTAAACTGTCCTGAATATTTCATGTTTTCCTATTCAGTGTGAGAGGTAGAGGTTTCTTATAAGATGTTGCTGTGACTGATGAAGAAGCATTTCTGCGCATACCTGGAACCCAATAACTGGATCCCCAGGAGGGGAGCCTGCATTGGTGTGTCATGAAAAGTCACTCATGAATAGTCCCTTCAGATCCACAATAATAGTCTAATGGGAAGATTCTCTCTATTCTAAATGATGCCTCCTCGAGGCCTATGTAGGAACAGTTCCAATCACCAAGGTGCTCTCAGCTCCTAATAACAGATCTGTTGCTTGGCCTATGCCATTGCTGAAGCTTGTGAAGGACCACAACTGTTTGCACCTGAAAGGGGTTACAACTTCCCTCTATCCCACTTGTGGCTGAGTGTCGGTGGTGTTCCCATTGATTGTAAGTGATTTGGAATGTGAAATGTTGGAAGGTGTTTTAGGAGATACAACCATCTGTAAACAGTTAGAACTGTGAAGCAGACTCCAGTGGATGAGATGCTTAAAAGTATAAACTTACAACTTGAAACTACTTCTTCATGTACCATCATCTTCATTACACTGGCACTGGGTTAAACTTCATAGACGTCATTAGCAACAGTCTTGGGCTATTCAAATGCAGGACAAGACGTGAGTCCCAGGTCATTGTGCCACTGGAGCCAAGCTACACCTGGCTGAAGAGACCTAACTTGGGCGAAACCGGTCTTAGGTTGCTTGTGTTCTGGTTCAGGAAGGACCTGGTTGAGCATTTTGCATATAGCAGGGTCCAAACCGAGGTGTCAAGGTGGGAAAAAAACAATGGATGTATTGCAAGTGGTTGAGATTAATTCAAGGATTCCATCCATCTCCGTGTTGCTTTTGTATATGACTCATTGCAAGCTTCTTTATGGTTGAGTGTTGACAGCTATGTCTGTGGTCTGACACGTCAGTGAATCCTCCGCTAACTACTGTTCTTGCATCATGCTCAGTGTTTGAGGTCAGCGTGCAACACAGGTTTTCCAGGATTGTTGAGTGCAAATTCAGGAGTAGCAGAGCTAGATGCCAGGCATCTAATGTCATCATGCTGCTGAATCTAACAAGTGTTTGATGTCATCCCTGCTGAATCTTTAGGCAAGGTGGAGTGAAAAACCTGAAGTGAAGCTGCTGAATCTTCTGCGAACCAGGTAACACTGTGTCCTACAATTCTTCTTCCATTAACAAGGTGTACATTTTGAGGAGGAATTAGCATTTGACTAACTGGACTCGTGGTAAATCAGAATAATGCTTATATCTATGGTCATTATTGGATTATAAAGTTATGGTAAATTCAAAAACTATTTTCCAGTATACTCTCATTTAGTAACAATGCAACAGACAATAGAAAACTGATCAATAACAAACAGGAACAGTCAAGTAGAAGTCACAAAAGAAGAAATGTGGATATTAGTTAAAGAGACAATAGTAATCCCCCTATGACAAAAGCACACATGGAGCAAAGATACAACAGTAACTAAGACAGTATAATTATTTCACAGTATAAAACGTCAAATACTCACATATCAAATGTTGGTGTAAATCGTACCCCTTGATATATATAATTTTTTGTTTGTGAGTCTTGTTTGTAAGTGGTTTGTGGTGTTTGTTCTGGGGGAAATGCAAAACCTAACATTATTTTTTTAACATCTCCAGGGGAAACTAATGTAATGTGAGAAAAATGGCAAAAAATATTTTCAATCTATGCCAGAGTACATGGTACAATCTTAAAGAGCTGAGAGGAAAACCTTGATGTTCTTACACTGTTTAACACCTGAAGGGTGACAAGTAAAAGGGAAAAACCTAAAATGTTTTTTTAACACGAATCTACAACTTACATTATTTCCCAAGAAGATGCATGAAGGATGAATAAAGGGAAAAATAAAGTTAATTAAGCTAGATATTAAACCTACAGTTATGTGGGTGAGACAATAAAATTAATAGGCTACTTCACAGGGTACAATAGAACACAAAAAAAGAGTTGTGTTTGGAAAAGTCTATGTTGCAATTAAACTGTAGTTAGCAGGTTTCAACAGAAGGTTTCAGGCATTTTTACTAGATCTCAAGTCAGATGTACCCAAAATTTTTAAAGCTAAAGAGTGTGGTTAACATGGTAGAAAGAAACAAGTTAGATTTGCGAACAAAAAATGAAAGAGAATTTCTAGAAACTTTTAAGAACACTTTAGGTTATTTAAGGGGTTACACATGTAGAATAATAATCAAAGATGGTACTGTTCCTAAGGTGAGTAAGGAAAGGAAAATTATCTGGCATATGTGAGAAGTTATCTGTACTTCAAGGCTGACTCCCTGCCTGTGGCGGCTTCACTGCTCTGCACTTCAGGCCTTTGGGGGCTCCTGGAGACGTGAGTGACATCGCTGGTGATCCATTCATATGACATATTGAACCCCGGGGACTAATGTTATATAGTTAGTCTGGGTGGAAGTGTGCACGGGGCCCTCAAATGTAACTGTCCATCCCTCCCCTATATAATATTGTGCACTGTGGGGGAGGTTTGCTGTGGAGTTGGGCTTCTCATGGGGTCCCCTTGTCGCTGTCTTATGTGTGCACTGGCTCTTGGCCCCTGTTGAGCTGATCTATGTGGCTGTATACATTGGTGACAACGTGCGCCCCCCTGACAGGGGGCTGATGGCTCCTTCAACTCTGCGGTGAGACCTGATAAGGAAGATCCCTTCTGAGACTTGTGTGGGATGTGGCCTCACTAATTACCCTTTCTCAGACTGTCCAACATCTCCTCTCCCTGCTGGTGGCCCCGGCTGCTTGTGCTGTCGCCCTTGCTGGGACAAGTGGGCTGGGCGCCTGAACTGTTGGTACCAGGGGCTTTGGTGTCATGCAGAGATGGGGAAGGATAAAGCCCCTTCTCCTCCACAATGATCTCAAATTCGTATCAAGGAATACTCCACGAACTGGGAGGACTCCCCCACACTCCCCCAAGGGAGCTTCTGATGGCATGGCATCTGTGGCTACTGGTGACTTGTCCAAAACCCTTCAGGCTAGCCAGGCTTCTCAAACGGCAGTTGAAAACAAAATTGGTGAAGTGTGCGTAGATGTTGCACTTTTGCGCAAAGATTTGCCCAATGTCACAAGCAGACTCATGGAGGCTTTGGGATGACTGTCGACTGCAGAAGATGGGATAACTGAACTCAGAACCAAAGTATCTTGCCTCATTTCCAAACCACTGAACTGCACAACTGAGTAGAAGATGTGGAAAATAGATCATGGGGTCATAATGTAAGATTTCTCGGATTTCCGGAATGGAGATGCCACACTATGTTGAGTTCTTGGAACACTGGATCAGGTCATGGATGCAGCCAGATAAGTTGTTGACTTGGTTTGTAGTGGAGTAGGCACATAAGTCTCTGATCCCTAGGCTCCCTGAGAGTCCCCCAGAGACCTATGAATGCTTGCATTCTTAACTTCCGCGATAGGGATTCCTTTCTGCCAGAAGCGAGGAACCTACCAGATTTGCACTCTAATGGCTCCAAAATCCTGCTATTTCCAGACTTCACCAGAGAGGTACAATCCAAAATGCGGTCATACCCTGCTCAAGCAGTCAAGCAGAAATTGAAGGCACTCAATCTTTAGTACATGCTTTTTTTCTGGTTCAGCTAAAGGTGATTTATGAGGGGAAAACAAATTTTTTTGATACACTGAAGGAGGCGTGGGAATGGCTCACTGAGGAGAAGCAGCTCCACCCTCTGGACTGCTCTCCCCACCCCTGTAAAAACTATCCCTGCACAAAAAAATCTGCAAATGATAAGGTGGGGCAGAGGATGCAGACCCACTCTCAGGCAGACAGGCCACTGGTGGGCCCCCTCCTTCTCTACCCACTGATGAGGGTGAAAGACTGTCTTCGAGTCCTGTGGTTTGGCTGAGACACTACATGTTCTTTTTTACAGGAACTGGCCAGTATGCGATTCTGCATCTAGAAGAGGTCCATCATTTCACATTCAGAATATGATGTTTTGGGGTTGTGTTTTAGTTATGAGAGTAACAGATGCTTATGGCACAAAGTATGGGGTGGGGAGGTTGTTGAGGGGGATTTAGAGTTTTTCTTATATTTGGTATATATTAATTTGACAGTTTGCCATTATTCTTAATACTTTGTTTCTCTCCACCACACCGCCTTGCACAACACTTTCACTGTTGCATAACAGTTGTGAGGACCTCCATACCACCTGATCACATGACATCCATTGCATGCTACATGTGCCTTCCTCTTACTTTTCTGTCCATGCTGGACTTCCGGATACTATCATGGAATGGTAATGGTCTGCTAGACAGTATTATGTGCTCAGCGGTCCTTCAGTACGCTCACTGCTTTCTGCTAGCTATTTTGTTGCTCCAAGAAACACACCTATCGGGTGCCCACTGCCCCTTCCTGCTCCGCCAGGTGTATAATAGAGTTTTCCATGCTGGTTATAATATAGGTTCCAGAGGAGTTGCAATCCTTCTTCATCAGTCCTTCCCTATGGTGGTCAATTGTGTGGTATCTGACCCTCAGGGTTGCTTCCTTGTTCTTGAGGATGGAATAGGGGGCCATAGTTTTAATCTTTTTTGTCTCTACATCCCTCCCTTGACTGCAGAGTTCTTTTTTCGAACCCTTATAGATCTGGTCCTGTTGCTCTCCGATGGAGTTACTGTGGTGGGGTGGTGACTTTAATGCAGACCCCACGGCTGATGCCAGGAGTGCCCCACCTTTTCATTCACCTGCAAGACCCCATCAACACTCTAGCTGGGTGGGTGCTCTTGGATTATGTGACTCATGGCGCTCATGGAACCTTCACAAGTGACAATACACACACACCTCAGATGCTTACCACTCCCACACTCAAATTGATTTAGTGCTCCTACCAGCTGTAGATTGTCTCCGACTAGCTGAAGTGCAGATTTGTCCCCTGAGGCATCTCAGATCATTCTCCGATACTCCTTCAATTGAATCCCTAAACTGCCACCGTACGACCAATGTGGTGCTTAAATTCATGGTGCCTTCAAGGTGAGACATAAACCAAGGCATTGGCAGACAAGCTCTGCACATATTTACAGACCAATGTGGGGATGATGGAGTCATCTGGTATGCTCTATATGGCTTGTAAGGCTACTATTAGGGGATACGCTAGTGGCATCCTTCATGGAAAGGAAAAAGATAAATTCCATCAGATATCCCAGTTGGAAGCTCGTGCCCTCTGTTTTGGAGATACATCTCCTTGAATACCCTCAAGAGGAAACAGCCCATCAGTTTGAGCTGACCCATGCTGACATTCATCACTTATCACTGGAACAAGCATGTCAACTATGGCAGGCATCTGCAGCATGAGTGTTTGAATGGGGGGATAAAAATATCAAGCTATAGCACTTGCTTTCCTCCTGACACATGAGTACTCAAGTGATCCCAGAGATAATTGATGCAGCTGGCTCCCCTCAATACTCTATTCAAAGAATAGTAAAGAAGTTTGCAGAGTATTACCGGTGCCTCTATGCGGTGGCCCCACCGCCACAGACAGAGCGCGAATCCCCCCCTGCTAGACGATATTTTGCTGTCTAGAGTAACTAGCAGTGAGAGACAGTCCTTGGAACTGATCCTCGCGATCAAAGAAATCTCTAACACCATCTCCACTTTAGTGCCGGCATAATCCCTGGCCTAGACAGATTCCCTTCCGAATTCTATTGCAAATATAGGGGCATTGTCTCCCCACACATACTAGTGCTTCACACTTAGGCAGCCAATTCCAGGCACTTTCCACAGTAACTGGATAGTGTAACAAAGATTGTTGCCACTGCTCCAGCTGCATGTCTTGGGACAGTCCTCAGTACCCTTATACATCCAGATCAATGTGGCTTTATGCAAGCTAGGAGTATGAGGCACTGCCTTAGAAGACTTCATGTTGCATCAAATACACAAATTAGGTGTGTACCAATTTATAATATTTTAGGGGTCAGAGCACATACATTAGGCAATTGACAGCAGTGCCCCAGTGTGCACAGGAAAAATACAACATCAAAATCTACCAAAAAGGTGGTGACCAGGCAAAAAAGTTCCCTATAATTAAGAGATGGTAGTAGTATAGGTTAGTGAATTTATATTGTGCTTCATGCGCCTAAGCACATTAGTGACTGGTTAGTATGCTTCAGCATGGGGGAGTGCTTTTCTGGAAGAGTGTTCAATCGCGTGGTGGTCTATGTGTCCCGAATGAGTGACCATAGTAATGTCCTCACTCTGTCTTGGGTTTCAAGATCTAGGCAAGTTATGCCACTTTAATATAACTGATTGTTGTTCTGCTTGATTGTGCAGATCTCTACAGAATCCATCCTGGAGCTACCCACCGAAGAAAATAACCCACATGTGTGCAATTTATACTGCCAGCCATGTGATGAGGAATAAACTCCAGGCTAGCACAGGACAATAATAAGACTTCCTCAGTGACCACCACTTAGTGTCTCGCAGGAGGGCACTTGGTTACACTCAGCCCAAACAATGCTCTATGCGGTCCTCCAATAGTGATAGGAGAGGGACTTGCGGATGCCATCTGGCTACAAGCACTCAGGCCCTTATTTATGAAAAGGTGGCGCATCAGCTATGATGCGCCACTTTCTCTGTGCCCCTACCGGCATCTAACTACACCATTTTTGTGGTGTATTTTTGATACTGCGTACCATGACGGTAGTTAGTACAATAGCGTCAAAAGGTTTGACACTATTGTGGTGCTTTGCTACACTATCATCAAACATTTTGACGCTAGTGTAGCAAAGTGCACGGAGGCCTATAGGTTTCTATGGGTGTGTCATTTTAACGCCTGCTCTAAGCAGGCTTTAAAAATAATGCCAAAAATGGTGCAGTGAAATCTCATAAATTTCGCTGTGCCATTTTTGCAGGCCTTCTAGCGCCGGAACATCCACTTCTATACATTATGCCTGGCGCAGGCATAATATGGCAGAAAGGTTTACAAAGTGGCTGAATGCATGCATTGCGCCACTTTGTAAATATGGTGCATCTGAAAAGCCACTTTAGCGACGCCTTAGCAACAAAAAAATTATGCTATGGTGGCGCTAAGGTGGCGCTAGGGGCTCTTAAATATGCCCCTTAGCATCAATGTCCTATAGAGTTTACCTAGGAGTGACAGAAGAGCAGCCTACGACCTGCACTAGATACAGGCACCCATCATAAATAACTAGAGAGTTACCAGGTTCAGAGACACAGTCAAAGAGAATACACAGGAGAACTACAGGGTACTGTGGGAGTACTGTGGCAGTATGAACTAGTTACTGACAGCCAATGTAACAAGGTTGCAGTTGGGTGTGTGGGCCCCAAATAAAAGACTCTAGATAATAATGAGACAAACAAATGTTGCAGATCACCAATCAGGTGGAAATGGCCTAATGACACTTATAGAGTAACCCTCTTTTTGACCTAGAGAGTTTGTGATGCCAGGCTCATGCTGGGTACAGTTAGACTGTATAAATACCCTTTTGGGTCAATATGGGGCAACATAGCTGCAACCCCTGATCAAGTACAGGTTAAAACCAGACAGGATAAGTGCTCCGTGTAGGTCAACTGGAAATACCCAACACTATGTATGTATGGGGTAATTCTGTAGGACAACCCTAGCCAAAAAGCAGCAAAGTGATGTACAGGAACAAAAATGAGAATAAAGCCATTCAGTGATAGGAGAGGTGGCTGGTTAATATAATGTAATGAAGTGTTCTTTAAAGAGATGCATCTTTACCTGTTTCCTAAATTGCAGCAGGTTAGGAGTGGCCTGATAGATATGGGGATGTTGTTTCGGTTCCTGGGTCCATACTACATCGAAGGAAAGGGTCTGCTGCCTTTTGTTAACTTTCTTACACTGCTTATCCTGTGGTCTGATGGTGTCCTGGCTGTAGGAGTGCCGAGTACCAGGGGATGGTGAGCTTGTGCAAGATAGAAGGGTTTGCTAGTTATGATCGCTTTGTGAATGAAGCAGCTGGTTTTGAAGATGTTGCAGAAGGCAAAGGGAGCCAATGGAGTTTCATCAGGATGGGGATAATGTGATTATATTTGTTCAGACACTGCATGAGATGAGCTGAGGTGCATAGGATGGCCTTCATTGGTGTCCGTGTGGAGCCTGAAAGGCCTGTTAGCAGGACACTACCACTATTCATGTGCAAAACTATGAGAGTTTGGGCAGAAGTTTTGAAGTCGCTTTCAGGAAGAAACAGTTTCACTTTCTTTAGGAAAGAGAGCAGGTATCAAACTATCTTTGTTTTTTAGCAATGTGTTTCTTGAGGGTGAGGTTAGTGTCCAGGGTGAATCTAAGTTTCTTAGCATTGGTTGAAAGTTATAGTTCGAAGCCATCAAGGTTTAGGTCATTGAGCCATGTCTGTATTGTTTCTTGTTTGTGGCAAATAACAAGGATTCTGCCCTGGATAGTTTGAACTTCAAGTAGGGACCAGACTTACAGGTCTGATGTGCAAGCAGTTCATGGGGTGTGGAATGTCAGCAGCAAAGACGAGTTTGAAGTAAAGGTATGTATCCTCTGCATTTTGTTGAATCTTCATGCAGTTTTCTGTGATTAGAGCACCGTGCAGCTCCATGTAGAGATTGACAATGATAGGGTACAGTAGAGAACCTTGGGGAACTCAGCAGGTGATAAGGAGCTTTTGTGCCCTGTGATTGAACTGTTGTTAGTTGAAAAGTTAGGAGGAAAGCAAGTAAAAGACTTTGCATCCCATTCAAGACTCCAGGTCTATATGAGCGTGGGATCGTCAACTGTGTCAAAGGCAGCTGAGAGGTCCAACAATATCAGGAGACAGGGTCTTCTTCAACTGTGTTCAGGATGCATTGACTAGTGTGGATAAGTTGGTGGTCTTCATTAAGCCAGAGTGGTAGTTGTGCAGGAGATGTTTAAAATTGATGTGATCTTGGAGTTGAACATAAACTGCTTTTTCAAAGATGTTGCCAATGAACAGTAAGTGAGTTGGTGCTGCAATCAGGGTCTACTGTAGCTCTCTTTAGGAGTGGGAGGATATAGCCCTCCTTCAGAGCTTCTGGGAAGAGCCTTAAGTGTGGAAGGTGAGTAGGGGTGACAGAGCACTCCCAGCAGGAGTTTTGATGAAGGCCATGGACATAATTGTCCTGAATGGCTTCGAGGGAGTTGAGTATTTTGGCGAGCTCTGCAAGAGAAAGGAATTTGAAGACTGATTGTTGCATGACTGTTTGGGAAGGGGTGGATGTAATTGTTGAAGCAAACATGGTATTGTTGATGAGCTGTCAAATCTACTGTATTTTTTCATGGATGAGGAGATTGATGGCATTGCATCTTTCTGTGGTGTGAGGAATAGTTAGGTCTGACAGATTTGAATCAGAACGCTGCAGTGTCTTGAAAAACATTCTGCTTCTGTTGGTGGCTTCGCTGATATTCATACCACAATGGGTGTCTTGTCTGGTGCTCACAGGAACCATGAAATTCATAGAAGAGTAATGCTATGACTTGAATGTTACCAGAATATGATTGAGAAGTTAAAGCATGCCACTGAATTCAGTTCCATAAAGTAATGGCTCAACTTCCAAAGCAATTAACGAGTGACTACGCTGTCTCATCATTGGCAACACTATGAGGAAGTGGCATCTGGGGTGGTTAGCTATCTACACCACCAAGGTAAGCTCACCAAAGAAGAGTAATACCATGACTAGCTCCACACTTCTCCAAGTCAGAATCACAACTCTCTGGCCGATGGAGACCCTTTTACAGGACAAGGTCATTCATCCAATCAAATCAAATCTTCTGCTGCTCTGGTGGTCATAATCGGCTTTTCTTCGTCTCTCCCCGGGCATGAGGTCAGGGTTTTCCCCAAAGTGGTGCATCGGTGTCTGCTTTAGTGTTATTTTGTCCTGGCTGCTAACCACGGCAGTAATTGTAACTTATCATTCCCATACTGCCTGTGCACGGCATGGTTTCTTAACTTGTGGTTCTTTCCATCTTTGGCCTTGTCGGGCTGTTTGTGACATTGAAGTTGCACATGATAAAGCCTGTCTTGTCCAGATGTGCATTCATCACTACAGTTCTGTGCTGATTTCTGATCCGTGAAGAAGTTAAACAGTCAGTCAATGGCCACATATAGTCATGCACATAACAGAGGTCAGGTTCTCCCAAGCACCAGTGGAGCTTTAGAAAGGTGAAACTTTGTTGCTCTGCCGTAGCCGTATAATCAGGAAATATCACCCTATTACCCTATGCCTGCTTGTGTGTAAAATTGTAAAACAGCATCTCTGTCTTTATAGTTAAAGATCTTCGATGCCACTGGCCTTGGTGCATCTCCTGGTGGTGGGGGTCTTGCTGGTACTCTGTGCACACATTCAACCACAAATCAGTACACAAGACCTAGTGGGGCAACACTTTGCTGCAGCTCCTGTTCCAAATAAGTCAACACGTCAATCCCTCCACATTCTCCGAGCTTCCAAAAATACACAAGGCTGATTTTAAAAAAGTGGCGTTGCACAAAGTGCAACGCCACTTTCCTTGTGCCCCTTTGCACCCCCCTACTGCCACCATTTGTGTGCCATATTTAAAATACAGCGCACCATGGTGCAGAATAGGGGGCAGTAGCCTAATGTTTTATGCTTTTGATGTACTCTGCAGGAGTACATAGGGGCCCATTTTATCCAATGGCATGCCCTCTTTAAATGCCTGCTCTGAGCAGGCGTTAAAAGTGCCGGGAAAATCTCTTAGATTTCCTTGACCATTTTTTCAGCCCTACTAACGGGGGAATGCCCTGGCGCAGGCATAATGTAGCACAAAGGGTTACAAAGTGGCGCAATGCATGCATCATGCAACTTTGTAAGTATGGCGCAGTGTTTTTGGTCATCCAGCACCACATTAACTTTTTTAGAAATGACACTAGTGTGTTGTTAGGATGGTGCTAGGGGCTCTTAAATCAGCCGTATACTTTGCCGTGCCATGACCTCCCTCAGCATTGGTCATCTTGCTGGAGACTCATCTCTTTTACGTCTGAGTCTACTTTTCTCTCCAGAACCTCTCCAGTGTCCGCTGTCATGCTCAGGATTTTGTTGAACTCATTCTGCATTGCATTGTGCTCCATGGCTTTGTCAAGCCCCTTACATTTCCAGGTTTTCTCACTGTCATGGAATGTAGAGGTCAATTCCTCTGCAGGAGTGCTCATTCAGAAATCCACACTGTAATGACTTTGCAAGAACTGCCAAATGTAGGAGGGACCTAAGTGTGAATGAATGCGTGGTTTTGCTGTGGTCAGGACCAGGTCTGCATTTTGGGTCTGCAAAATCCTGTGCCCTCTGATGTAACAAAATGGAGCCCAGCCATAGTGGGATGAGCACATATTTTCTGTCAGGTCAGTTCACCAAAATGCCCGCGGTAGCAGAAGTGACATCACACGTTATTTTATCTTTACTTGCTCTCACACACATGCTTACATATGCCCACACATTCACTTGTGCACCCACTTTTTTTTCCATAAGCACACGCACACCTGCAACCATGTACAAAACATACATGAAAAAGTGTTTTTTACTTACCTCAGCTAGTCATAGACTCATAGATTTTGCCACCTTTGCAGCCAGGGGTAGCACAGGCAATGCCAGGGGTCGCAAGGGGCAAACTGGGGGTCGCAGGTGCGACCCCTATATGACGTCTTGCATGTTCCGTGCTAGGGAGATAGCCCTCTTCCCAGGCGCTATGGTGGGCCTGCTCAGTGGTACTTGGCATAGAAGGGTGTCATGGGCCTGAGCACCCCTGACCCACAGTCACACCTCTTACCAATGGTGAAAAAGGAACTCATAAAGGGAGGGATTATTCAGTAGTGTGGGTGCGCTTCCCGGGGGGTATAACTCCAAGGCAGACGGGAGTAGGTTTTTATATGCAGAGGGAAGGATGCTCTCTGTGCTTCCTTGCAATACAAAGCATTTAGACATCTTCAATCCCCCATGTGATCTAAGAAGTAGGCTGCCAGCGTTTGGGCTATAAATCGTGCATGGATTTGTAACTCCTGTGTATGCTAAATGATTTAGTATTTACTATCAGGTATCTTGTAATAGTGTCGACTATTAAATAAAGAGTACATATTTACAGAACCCTGCTTTCTGTGTTCATTTTCCTTTAAGTGATTTGTGCCTTCTGAGCCACTTTAATGGAAAACATTTTGGAAGTTGTGTGTCTTGGTACCTGCAAGGGAGGGTTGTGCAGGAGAGACCTGGGTCGCTTACAGGGGTCTGTATCACAGAGCATCATTGCTGAAACTTAGATTGAACACGAGAGCAGGGTTGTATCCCCCATTAAATTCTGTATATGATTTAGTGACAATTTCTCCAATATTTTCACTTTTTAATGTTGTGGTGACTGTATCTGTCGACATCTGGACATGGGACGTACACGTTCCTGGCACATCATATTGACAACGTGCTCCAGATAGAATTGCACTACAGATGGTTCAGATTTGATCAAATCCACGACATCTGTCCAGTTAGGCTGCTTTACCAGTTGTCTGCAGTCACGTTCGCAACATCTGTTGGTGAGCCTTGAGATTTCATGAACTGCTTTCTACCATCCGACTGTACCCCTTAAATAGTGGCTCAGCTCGTGTTCTATTTCACTTACATCCTTTCCTTATTTTATAATGTGATGGTAAGAAATGTCATCTATATGTGGTGTCCACCAATTTCTGCTTTCTGAGCCTCTGTTTTTTTGTAAATCTGCTGCATCTGGAGGCATGCTGATTAGTTCTTAGGAGTATATGCTTGATAAGATTGCATAAGCTTCAGCACCCGGGGGCGGCTCACACATTAGGGCAGTCGGGTGTACCATTGCTAGCGCAGGTGTTCTAATATAGGATTATTAATCAATATTCATGTACTCTGAGTAACGGATTTGCGTAGAAAATGTAATAATATAGAGAAAAATAATGCACGCATTTGAAACTGTGATCACGATGAGTGGCCACCAATGTTCACAAAGTGTACTTATTAATGGCTTATTAATATGAAATGTTGGGCATATGTTTGATTAATGTAGTAATATGTCATATTTGAAGTTATGCATTATGTGACTGATTTATTAATTGAAAGCCTTAACTTAGTGGAGGTCTTGGCCTAGTTGCACTGCCTCATGTCAAGCTGCATTTCTCGAGCGTTTTATAAAACGGTTGTCTTAGAGAATTAGATTGTGATTTTCCACTGGGCTGATCAAATGGGCTTGCAGCTAAAGTCTTTCCCATGAGAACCGCTTGCTAGAAGATGCTGTTCTTGTTAAATGTAACAATATGAGTGTAATGTGTATGAGACTGACTTTCTCAGGAGAAGACAATGGAGACAGTGACTGGAGTAGAAGCTGCAACAATATTGTTACATGATAAGCCGGATGATGAGGACATTACAAGAGAAGCCAATCAGCAACATGCGAACTGTACACTAGTCAAAGTTATAGATTTGATGTTTTAGTTTTATTGGACAAAGTGTGAACATGTTATCCCTTGACCAGTAGGGACTTGGGGAATAGTTTTAGGAAATCTAACTTAACGGGACATCACTGAGAGGAGACATCATCATTCTCCCCATTCTTCATGAGGGTTTCCCTCTAGACTTTGAACTGATTAAAGACTTTGCCCTTTCCGAACTTTGATGCTGAATCCTGAATCCTTGATTACCAGACTGATGTCCTGAGGATGAAGACAGACACTGCTTGCTGATCCGTACTGAGGATAGGTATTATGAATTAGAATGTTGATTATTATGTCTATTTGCTTTTGTTTCTAGGTACCAACCGCAATTTTAAAAGAGCCATAGATAAATATTTTCCAAATTTGTGTTTACTAAAATTGTTTTCCATTAAGCCCAACGTGCTTATTCTAATATGATGTTAGTAATGGTTCTCACTAATGAAATTCTATATATGGAATAACAACTGATGTCATTCTTTGCTGAAACCAAATTTATGTGATATTGTTTGGGCAGTTATTCTTGCTATTAATGTACACTGTGATATTAGAATGTGTAGTAGTTCAAGCCTTGATTAGATTGCATTTCTTTCACAGATTCAGACAGCCAGTGTTGTTTCTGTATGTTTATCATCTCATATTGAGATTAACTTACATGACATTAGCATTGTCAATGTAGGGAAATAAACATTCTAACTTTTACATAAACGTGTGGTTATTCATGACTGCGAGGTCATGGTGTGTCAATTACTGACTCTTATTGATTATTAATGTTATTGATTATTGTTGAAAATTGACAAATTGGTTATTGATCAGTGTTGGTATTGGGTCTTTATGGTGGGAACATCTCAAGTGTTGCTCAAAAGGTTCACCAACTTATTCGCGTCTGCTTTGTAAGTTTACTTATTAAGGTCTGATGCGCTAACACCACCATCCGCTTTTACCCCTGGTGGTCCATGCTTGATGTGTCAGACTGGACTGCTCTCTGCAGTTTGTTCAAATAGCGCGCTTATACACAAGGTTCTGATATAAAGGATGGCTTTGAAAGTGCAACCTAAGTTTACCATCAGCTTCCCATAACAAATGATAGACTGTGCCAGGCTTACAGTGTAATTGGCATTGCAGGGTCTCAAACCAATGTAATGTAGCGCCTGTATTGCTATGGAATAAGACTCAGGTGCCAACGATTGTGAGAAGGGAACCTGAGTAGAATGCATGCATCATATATGAGTGAAGATAAGCATTTGAAATTATCCATTTGTGCTTGCCTGTGCTAGTGTGTGTGTTTGTGTGTGTGTGGGGGGGGGGGGTGAAACCATAATATCAAATAGAAAATATCAAGTGGGTGCCAAAACTTTGTGGCCTGAATATTAAGAACCAAAATATGAACAAGGTAGGTATCTATAGGTAAGCATAAGTTTACTCAGTTATTTGAATGTCTGTGTATCTTGAATATATATTAAGTTACATCGATGTGGATTTAAAGATAGTGAATCTCTAATTACCTATATGCCTATATGCACTTTGCTTATCAAAATTTAGGCATTCATATTTTTACTCCACAATATCTTTCTACTTGATATTCTGCCACACAGTCCTGGAAGTGTGTGTGTGTGGTGTGTGTGTGTGTGTGTGTGTGCATGCGTGTGTGTGTTTGTATGTGTGTGTGTGAGAGTGTGTGTGTTGGTAAACCTTGAGAAAGCCAGACAAACACCAAGTTTTGAGGACGGGTCCCTGTAGTGTATTTAGGCCCTTTCAAGTGAGCGTATCTAAAAAACCTAAAAGAGCTTCCATATTTGCTTTGGTCTGCTGTAAAGCCTGTCCTAATTTCAAGTGCATGGAGTTAGAATAGAAAATATTCACTCCATTATAGTCAGTGAATGGTCCTTATATATAGTGGTATGTCACATTGTGTGCTTGTATGTGCACATGAGTGACATAAAAGAGTTTCTTTGGGGGTGCAGCTTGAGAGCCAAGATGGAATGTGTTTTTCCAGTTAATTAAATGCAACTGAAAATGTGGTTGGTGTGCTCAAGTTCAATTAGGGAAAGAGGAAGCCACTGCAACCAACAGAGAAGGTGCACTGTCAAAGCTGCATTGATTGGGAACTAAAAAGACTGCTGGATTGACCTGACAACAATGTCATGTGAAGCCCAGAGCAGAACTGCACATACTCACAATAAGATCTTGTGTGTCGCAGACTGCAGAAGAAGAAGGAGAATAAGGCCACCGGCTCAATGGCTAGCCTGTGGGAGACATAAAAGGAAGCGCTGCTAATAGGGAAACAGTTGAAAAATTCAGCGACAGAAGGTGAGAGGCCTTAAGACTTGATGAAGGCAATCAGCGCCACCAAGGTTTGTTAAGTAGAAATATTTTTGAGGAATACACTAGGAGTATTAGTACAGAGAAAGCCTTTACAAAATGCATATTAGGGACTGAAATGGTCCTCGTAACATCAGGCCACAGACCCAACCAAGGTCAAGACAAGTTTTTTTTTCCAAAACACACTGACTCTATAGGGATTTGCCAAAACCAAATTTATTTTGGGAGAGGTCTTCAGAAATGGTATATTTAGTGATTCCTTTAAATTGCACTGCAGATGCCTTTCATAAATCTTGAAAGGCATTTTTGCATTCGCCAACGGTCGAATTTTGTGATTTGCACCGTTTGCGAATGGAAAAAGCTTTGATACATCTAGCCCCAAGTCCCTGAGTCCTGTAATGGCTGCCTACCATTCAGAGCGCTTGCTCCAACGGGAGTCTGACTCCCATGGGAGTGAATTGGCCCAAGGGGAAAAAAGATCCATGGGCCAATCAGAACGCTATAATTTTTAATTAAGCGCTCCCGCAAAACTCTTGCAGAGTCCCTTGTACCCAACTGTTCAGATATCCAAATGTTTTTGTACCTTAATTTCTCAAAAACTACTGAATGTAATTGCACCAAATCACAATAAGCACAATTTGCAAACCAAGATTGCTACCTGCCAAATTTGATGTATTTATGTTCAGTAGTTTTTGCGGTATCACTGTCTAAAGAAGTCTATGAAAAATGCATGGGGGTTTTGCATTTTGGGACCATTTTTTCCCAGACCCTGCTTGACGCAGCAACCTGGAACTTTCCATGTACAAACTAAGCAAAAGGAGCACTTTTTTGGAACGTTTTGTAAAGTCTCATGAAACGGTGCCAAAGTTATAAGCAAAAAATAAAAGGTTTACTATAATCAACCAAGTGGCGACCACCACTATATATAAATACGTATTTACATTTATACATACATATATATATATATACATATATATATATATTTTTTTTTACTGTTTCATGTTATAAATTGAATGTTTCCTTTACGACCACCATTTACCACCACCAATACTGCCATCAAAGCAAGCAGGTCTGGCTTTATTTCAGTCAAATAAGCGGATTCAGGCATGAAAAAAAGCTGCCTGGTTGTGGGAGCCCCATTGTCTTTGCCAGTGTTTGTGTTTTTTATTTTAGGCAGCTTATTACCGGACCTCACAGAGAAATAAATTATTCTTGAACGCACGCACAGAGCAGGCCGCCCCTCCACAGCCCATACGACCACCCAAGATAAATTGACCTGTCTACATCATTACCGTCAGAAACAAGCAATAATGTCTGCAGTGGGAGACCAGGGATCAGTCATCTTAAAAGGGAGTAAAATCTGTCTCTACCAGGTTCTAGCCATCATCACTTTGCAATGTTGCAGAGAACTGAAACTGGCCACAACATTCCCCAGAGAGAAAGGAGTCAGATATTAATGATGACACCTGTTTTGCCTTATCTTAGTCTGGAACAACTAGACCCATGTGCTGCGCAGCCTTCAGGAAGCTTGGCTGATACTGGGGCTGGAACACATATGAGAGGGTATCCTGCAATTGCAACAGAGGCGGACCCTGTTCCTGAATGCCGACAAAGATGGGTGGACCAGACACCCAACACGGAAGAGAAACACCAAACCTTCAGCACCTGAAAGACGCAGGGAAAGGGCTGCCTTGCTACAGCAGCTACATTAGCAGAAGCCCTCCCCAGACCACGATTCCAACTAAAATGACCAGTCAAGACTGCGGCTGCCTCACAATGGAATACATTGAAGACTATCTGCAGTGACTGGTAAATGCCCCCCCTTCCCTAAAAAGTAGACGGGCACGCCCACTCTGCAGTCTCCTCAAACAATTATCAGGCCTTGATGTGGGCCACAACCACATAACTTGTTGGGCTCCCACGAACAAACCAATTGCTTTTCCCAGTTTTGTTGTTCACCGACTCATCCTATGCTCGATGCTCAAACCAGTCCTTGTGCCTTATCTACAGTGAAATGGACTGCTCGCCAGGTCAAGAGGAAATCCATTCACAGTGCCATCTGCCCCCTCTGTTGTTAGCATACCCTACACTTTGATTCCATGGTCAAGCATCTCAGCCTGAATGTCCGTGTACTCAACTCCCCAGTGAAACGGCTCGCACTCCTCACCAGGCTAAAAGACTCCAAATGTGATGAAAATCTCCTACAGGAAACTCATCTTCTTCAACAAGACTGGGGCAGTATGAAATCCAGATGGTTCGATAGACAGTATTTTTCCTCCAGACCTGGGAAAAAGCCAAGAGTGGCAATTCGGCTGGTGAAGCACTTCCTAGGCCAGGTACTCCAGCTGTATTTGGAGCTAGCAGATAGGCTCCTACCTTTGTGACTCTCTCTTCATGCACATACCATCACTGTGGCCAACATATATACTCTTAATGAACGTAATGAGTAGGGGTGGGCGGTAAACGCTGCCCCGCTGGCAGAGTTGACAGAGTTTTGCCACTCTATGCTCTGCTTGGAGAGTGGAGTTCAGCAAAAACTCTGATGACCGCTGCAAGGTGGAGTTTACCGGCGCCCACCACTAATTTTTTATCTAGCGCCTGCAGGATATTTGTTTCACAGCTGTGGACATGAGCAGCTTCGGTGTTATGTAACTTGACACTGTTTGGAGATTGGTATTGGTATATCTACTATAGAGGAATAAAAGGCGGAGTAGTTCCTGAAGGGAATCAAACATGTAAAATGGTGATGATAACTTCCTGATGGCCGAGAGGGTAGAACGCCCAAAGCCATATTATTTGAAATAACAAACAGAACCAAAATGCTCAATCTCATCTTCCTAATACCTGTTTTTTTTTAATTGGTCAACTACCACTCGATTCATGAATTATGGAAGCTCGACCAGTTAGTGGAAACCATGCAGCTGCTTTCAGCTACCACTAAAGCTTCAAGTGGCTAGTGTTTATTAGGCTACATACAAATAAAAGGTTCCCACATATGTAATTCCCAATTTACACTCAACTCCTCTGTTGCACAAACCTATGTATCGGAAGAAGCACTGCACAGCCTGCACAGAGAAGGGATAGTAACAAAAGCACATGCATCATACACCAGTCCAATGAAACTTTGCTCCCACGCTTCTCAGTATTAAGTGGTATAAAAACAATATTCATGCTTTGCGAACTGCACAAAAATATTCACCTCATAGCAATGTCTGTTCAATGTAAAGCTCATCTACGAAAAGTAGGCACAGCTGTGTAAGAGTCAGTAATACCTCTGAATAGTGTCATGTCTGTACATAGTCAGTCACAGGTTTGGATTGTCTGTGGAAGCCATCGAAGACTCACGAGCATGATGCAGGCCCTTGCAACCCTCTCAAACTAAACTCCAAATACATGTGTGAATCGCAGGAAAGTCACTAACCTTAGAGGGATATCCTCCGGGTACCGGGTGGCATGGTCCACTAAGAGCAGAACAAATCTGTTGCCCACAGCTATTGTGGAGTCCAAAAGCCCAATGATGTTGATGCCCACCCTTTTAAAGGGGGTGCCAATGACAAGGTTACACTGCACAGGGCCTCATACTTCTCTCTTGACTTTCCTCTGGCCTGGCAGGTAGGACAGGACCTGCAGAATACATCGGCCTTCCTCATTTGGGGTCAGTAAAAGTGAGTGACAAGCTTATCAAAGGTCTTGTCCTGCTCCAAATGACTTGCCAGGGGTACATCATGGACCAGCCCCAGTAGGAAGGCCCTGGAGCACTGGGGGACCACCAACACATGGGTTGCACCAGGCTCAGCAGCCTTAGGCCACAGTACCGGAGACCATTCTCCCAGAATATGGGGTGTTTACCAGAGGCATTAATAGCTGCCTGGGCCTCAGCTTGCTGCTGTAGAGCCACAAAAGTAGGGCATTTCTTTTGCTCCTTGCAGAACTCCTCCATGATGGGACCCTCTTCCTGCTGCCAGTTGGCCTGCTCAGGCACGTTTCCCAGTTTGACCACATCCTCCCCTGTAGGCTTCAGGGCGCCTCCCTCAGGGGTAGCCTCCTCCCAGACCGAGGGAATTTCAGGAGAAGGTTTCCATTACCACTTGCCCTTCCTCTTCTTGTAAGGTATCTGGGTCATTCTTCCAGGCTCCAGGTCTTCCTGACTATTCTTTCGAGCTGCCATGGAACGTGTGGTTAGGCATACCCACTCAGGCAAACCTAACATCTCCAAGTGGGACCTGAGCACCACTTCCTTCCAGGCGGCATGTTCCAGGTCATTGCCAAGAAAACAATCCACAGACATGGACTGACTCAAAGCTACCCTCAAGGAACCTGAGACACCCCCCCCCATTCAAAGGGAACCAGAACACCGGACAGAGACTCTCACGGTTGTCAGCTGCAACAACTTGGTGGAATACAATAGGGACCACTTGCTCTGAGGTCGGCAGATGACTTCTGATAGTTGTCATGCTGGCTCCAGTATCTCTCAGAGCCTCCACCCTCTGCCCATTGATTGTGACCCATTGCATGTATTTTCTAGATTTACTAGGCATGTGAGTTCCCTGCACGATCTCTCCGTCATTCAGGGACACTAGGGTAACTTCTGCTCTGTCCCCAACACTGTCTGGGAACATCGACTCCCCAAGAGCTATACTAGCCAACCACAGTGATTGCCCTCCGGTGAAGGTGCTGTGCCCGCTTGGAGAACTTGGCATCTCCCTTGAAGTGCTGCTCCTGTGGCACTCAAAGCTCTTGGGGGTGCCATCCATGAAGCCTTACTATCAGGGTACCATCTCTTCTTTTTTTCAGTGAGATGGCAGTCCTGACCCACGGAACTAGTTTGGGCCCTTTAGAGGATTAGTTGTGTTTATTTTTGTCTCCCCCTCCTTCTTCTAATGGGGTCCTTGCTCACCTTTGTGGTGATCTCCCCCCCCACCCAGGTACCTTCTTATTAGCTTGGTGCTGAGCCAGCGGTCTGCATCCTTTGCAAGCTCACTGGGGTCAGTGTGCATACTATCAGTCAAGTGCTGCCGCAGATTTGGAAAACAATTATTGAATATGTGTTGTCTTGCAAATAGATCATACAGTTCTTTGTAATCATTCACCTCACTGTCCCTCACCCAACGTTCCAGTGCCTTGTAAAAGGAATTCACAAAATCCACTCAGGGCTCCTGGGGCAGCATCTGGTTTCCCTGTACATCAGCCTATACTTTTCTGAGGTCAGAACCTACTTTCTGATAAGGGTTTTCTTCATGGGGGCTACCTCTTTCTGTTCTCCCTCTCTAGGGCCAGTAGGGTGTTGCTCCCATCGCTACGGATATGCCTCCACAGAGTAGACCCCCAGTTCCCCTCCGGGATCTTGTGCATCTGCAGGGAAATCTCATATGCCTCACACCACTTATTATTGTTGTTTCCCACAACCAAGTCAGGAACCAGACATTTGAGAATGTGGACCTTCTTGTCTCCAGATGGCACTGAAGAACTTCAGTCACCATCACTGCTGCCTGTCTGGCCTTGATGTCCAACTCCTTGGGGCTCCACTCATGAGCCAAACACTCCAAAGCAATCCTTTTCTCCATAACCAGTTTCTTTTCCTCTGTTTACAATGCCAATTTGTTTTACACTGCCTCCATAGCCAGCTTCTTTTCTTCATTTTCAGCTTAGCCATTTCCAGCTTGTTCTCCCTCTCTTCCTTCCTTTTCGCCAGCTCATCTGGGATAGGTTACAGGAGTACACACTGCTCCTGGCATGTGGAGAGGTCTCCAATCCTGGGAGGATGTTACCCCACTCCTCAACAGGTTGCAGGCCAAGAACCTCATGTGGGTCTTGCTTTGACCCCTCCTCATCCTCCTGGTCATCTGCTGAAGTTGTGAATCGATGGGCCTCTGCCCATGTCCTTAAAGCTTTATAGAGGTCTCTTTTTACTAACAAAACTCCTTGAGCGGGGCAACAGTGTAGTTTTCCAGGTTGGCCAGCTCAAACTCCATGTTTGCAGGTGAGGTTACAGACACAACAGAAAGACAGCGAGACAATACATTTGGAAATGTCAGGGAGATCTTAGATATGGGATTGTAGTTTATACCAAATAACTGTATGGCACTGCACAAACACAAGTCGTATCCTCACCGCTGCCACCAATGTTAGAAGTGGGGTTGTTGGTTGACTGGGGTGTAAGCCCTGGTCAAGCAGCAACCACAATCCTAGTCAGGGTAAGGCACGAGCAAACCCCAAAATAACCTGTGCTCACCATCTGGTAGCTTGGCGCAGAGCAGGCAGACTTAACTTGAAGAGAATATGTAACCTATTTGTGCAACACTTCAAACAGTAAAAACAGTGAAAACACCACACTAAAGGATCCCAAACAAGATTTAGAAAAATAGAGTATATTTTAATAAATAAAACCAACCGCAGCTTCTCCGTTAGGGCAGAGGAGCATCGCCCTGCTAAATAAAAATAATACTGAGATGAAAAATAATGGTTTAATACCATTTTATTTTTCACTACTTCATCCCGAGCAGTGTCAGGGCGGGGCCATTGCTAATGAGTGGCAGCAGCAGGGAGGTGGAGTAGTGGGCACTTAAGTTTAAAGTGCGTGTGTCTCTTTGACCGGCTGTCTTGTGATGGCCAGGCAGACATGTGCACTTTAAATCTCTCTAACCCGAACTGTCTTAGACAACTGGGTGGAGAACAAGCACAGGCCTCCTGTGCCATTGGGAGTGCCAACAAATCCTGGGTCTTCTCTTGTGCTGGTTTACAGCATGAGAGCAGCATCTGGACAGATTAAGGAAGTTGTCAGGGCCTGCATTGGATCACTGAAAAAGAACCCCAAGACCACAGTGCTACAGCAAGGTAAGTGAGAAATTTTAATTTTAATTGTGTTGAATGTACACTAAATCGCTGACATGCATTACATTAACATTTTAAAGTTAAATGTGTTAACGTTAATACGATAATGTAATGCATATCGGCAACTTAATCAGTGTTGCATCGCAATCAACATCTATGGGGTGGTAACCTGGGCACAGAAACTGAAGCTCAGATGTATTGCTGAACAAAAGGGTGGAGCGGCCTCTTTAATCAGCTATCACCTTGGAGACAGCGCTCCATCTGTGTTTGGGACTCATAGCTCCTCCGGGATCCTCATAACGTGCAGTAAATTTGACAGAGAAAGAGACTCACTTTATACATTTTTAGTGGTAGCCGGGGACCAGGGTGTTCCTCCGAGGAGCAGCACTTGCACAGTAGTTATTAATGTCTTAGATAAAAATGATAATGCACCTCTATTTCAGACCAACATAACTTTTTTAATTCCAGAAAACGTTCCCGGTTCCGCCGGGAGAAGTTGACGTCTTTAACGATACCGATGCCCACTCCGGTCAGAATGGTTAAATTCTGATTGCTAATTTGAATATCACAACGATGTTCATGGTGAATGGCATACTGTTATTTTGAATCAAAATGCTTCTGTTGGCCAGTGCTTAATTTGTAAATAAAAACGCGCTGGTGCCCAAAGCCCTCATTTGAAACACGCAGCTCCTGCACCTAAATGTGCGAGGACAGAATACTAAGGAAGCATAATCCTAAAACCATTTTGGGCCTCTTTAATCCATTTACAGCCACTCCCTGCCATTCAGCTCACTCTTGCAGCTTTCTTCCTTTGTGAAGCTCTTTCGTTTTTCTCTTCCTCCGTCTTTCCCATATGTGTCTTTAGCTCGCTATAAATGTCTGATGCAGAAAACTAAGTGCCGGCCCTCCAAAATTAGTGCGGTGCCCTAAACCGGAAACCAGCGGCTCAAATTAAACACTGCTGTAGACTATGAGAAGGAGCAAGCACGTATCGTTTGGGTTAAGGCGTGTTATCGTGGGGACTCGCTTCAGTCGTCGACAGCAAAAGTGACTGTTTTTATTTTAGATATGAATGACAATTTCCCAATAATTGTATTTCCAGAGTCAAACTTTTCTTATGTGTTGGTGGTTCTAAACGCTTTCAGAGGTTGGGCCATTGCTAAAACCCACGCTATTGAGTATGATGATGGACTGAACAGAGATGTGTCCTATAGAATGCCGGATGCAGACCTGCCAACGTCAGATCTATTTGGATTTGAAACAGCCACAGACAACATTATATTAGAGAAAGAATCCCAGGGCATTCATTGCGGCCTTTACCAGTTGTTTGCTAAAGCAAGTGACCACAGACACCCCGAGCTACTTCATTCCACTGTCCAGATTAACATCATACTCATGGCTCAAACTCACTTCAGCGGCAAAGGTCACCCAGCTATGCTGAGCCTATGCCCACATACATCACCTGCGTCACATTTCTCCCTGCCTATCAGGTGCTAGCTCAGAAATTTATAATAGAATTATTCATGAATATTCATGTATTCTGAGTGTTGAATTTACGTAGAAAATGTAATAACGTAGGAAAAATAATGCACACATTTGAAAATGTGAACACATTGAGTGGCCGCCAATATTCACAAAGTGTACTTATTGACAGCTTATTAATATGAAATATTGAGCATTTGTTTGAATAATGTAGTCATACATCATATTAAGGGTTGTGCATTATGTAATAGCTTTGCTAATTGAAAGCCGTAACTTAGTGGAGGTCTTGGCCTAGTTGCATGGCCTCATGTCAAGCTGCATTTCTTAAACATTTAATACAATGGCTGTCTTAGAGAATGAAAGTGTGATTTGTCCATTGTACTAACATAATGTGCTCGTAGCTAAAATTATTTCTCATGAGAACTGCTTGCTAGAAGATGCTGTTCCTGCAGAATGAAACTTTGTAAAAGTAATGTGTGAAAGACTTTCTCAGGAGAAAACAAAGACCATACTGACTGAGGTGTAAGCTGCAACAATATTGTTACCTGACGAGCCGGATGATGAGGACATTACAGGAGAAGCCAATCAGCGACATGTTAACTAGTGGAGATGTAGATTTGAAGTTTTCGTTTTATTGGACAAAGTGTGAATGCGATCCCTTGACCAATGGGGATTTGAGAAGTAGTTTTAGGAAAACAAACTTAATGGGACCGCACTGAGAAGAAGCCACCATTTGTTCATTTTCTATCTTGCCATAAGGCTAATACTTTCTTAAGTGTCTTGATAAGAGACGTGCTTAACTTTAATGCTTAAAAGACTTTGCCTTTTCTGAACTTTGATGCTGAATCCTGATGCCTGGCTGACCAGACTGGTGTCCTGAGGACGAAGACTGACACTGCTTGCTGATCCATACTGAGGATAGATACTATGAATTAGAATGTTGATTATTATGTCTATTTGCTTTTGTTTCTAGGTACCAAATACGCTATTTTGATAGAGCCATAGTTAGATGTTTTCCCAAATTTATGTTGACTAAAATCATTTTGCATGAAGCCCAAAGTGCCCATTTTTAATCAGGGGTTAGTTAAGGTTCTCATTAATGAAATTCAATATAGGGAATAACAACTGATGTCTTTTCTTTGCTGAATGTAAATGTATGTAATATCGTTTTCACAATTATTATTGCTACCAATTTGCACTGTAATTTTGGAATGTGTAGAAGCCTTAATTAGATTGCATTTCTTTCGCCGCTTTGGACAGCCAGTGTTGTTTATGTATGTTTATCATTTGATCTTGAGATTAACTTATGTGACATTAGCATTGTTAACATAGGGAAATAAATATTCTAACTTTTACATAAAGGTGTGGTTATTCATGACTGAAAGGTCACAGCGTGTCAATTACTGACTCCTATTGATTTATAATGTTATTGATTATTGATGATAGTTGATGTTGATAATTGACATTTGCTTATTGATTGTGTTGTTACAGGGTCTTTATGGTGGGAACATCTCAAGTGTTGGTCAAAGGGTTCATCGACCTACTGTCGTCCCCTTGTAAGTTTACTTATTAAGGTCTGACGCGCCACCAGAGATGGCAGCAGATTGATGGTTTGTCCACTAGGGAGCCCATCGTAAAGGCCTGGCACATGGTATTGAGAAACAGTGGATGACCACAGAGACAGAGATAAACAGATTGATGGTCCGTCCCCTTGGGAGCCCATCATAGGGGTCCAATAACAGGTGTTAACAGAGATAGTAGCAGGCTGAAGATTTTGGTTGGATTTATTTTTTTCAATGATACAAATTGGAGAGAAAATGTTCCCTTAAGTCCTGAGATGACTCTCCCAGAATCTTGGGGCCTATCAATGGTTGTTTGAGGATGTTCTTGGCGTTCTAGTGATCGAGCGAATGAAGTAGGTTTTGCTCTTGCACAGCTTATGCAAATCACAGGTGAATTGTGATGTTTGTGAGGGTTTAGGGAGTTTGCGTACTCCAAATGAGGTTGCAGAAGGAGTGTGCGTACTCCGCAGTATGAGAGTAGGGAAGTTGTCGAACTTCACATGTGTGTGGCGCTTTTGTGCTAAACAATTGTCCATGTGGTTGTTGATGTACGGACCCTGCATGGTCTAAGACTCCGGAGTATATTGAAAAGTGAATGAGACACTTGTTTTTTTGTTGTAATGTGTCTGGTTTAATAGGTCGATCGGGCGTGGTTGATAAGTCAGAGTGTGAGTCTAAGTGAGTGAAATAATTTTTTGACTGAGATCTGGCGAGTCCTATGTGCACCAGGACAGCCTCACTGATCAGGTGAGAGTAAATTTTGCGGATCGAATTTTGCTTGCGAATCAAGGAAGCTGAGAAAGAGAGAAACGCCGTCAGTGAAAAATCCGTAAAGTTTCTGAAGCGATTGTGTTACCTTACCTGTAGTAAACCAGCAATTTTGGGTTCTGATTATTGATTAGTATTCGCAATATATTCCATTAGTTTTGTGTGAATCTGAGTTTAGGAGGACAAGCCGCAAGACTTAATCAGCCATAGTATGTGTGAGTGTGATGTCACTGGATCCACACTGGGATAGGTTGGTTAGTGAGAAGGGTCGCGCACAGACTGGCAGCCGTCCGTGAAGCGCAATTGGTTGAGAAGGTGGGCGAAGAGAATTCTGGGATCAAAAGTCACTTCCTGATTTAATTTTGAATAAATAAAAGTCACGAAAATTACAGTTTTCAAAGCTTTTAAGAGTGCTTTAAGGGGAAATACGTACATTATCATGAGCATAGGGGAAGTTACACCACCAGAAGGTACTCCAGCTTACATTGTAATTGAAGAAAAGGGTACCGCGCCATGTCTTTGGCTAAAGCAATGGTGCAAAGTGACAGAGAAAGATGGGAGTTTAGCGCTTCCCATCAACAGAACATTTAATTTGAGGAGTTTAGAGAATTCGAGGAGGGTGCTCTACAATTTGAAACCCCCTACGAGACCAGCACAGTTTGACGCATTAGCGATCTGGGAATTGGTAGCCTGACAGCAACAGCAACAGAAATTTGAGAGAAGAATGAGAAAGGTAGAAAAGACACTAGCGGAGGCTAGATGGGATCATGCTAAGAAATGTTGGCGAACTGAGACACTACGGGGGATTAAGCTATTTCCAGGAATTACTCAAGACAGCAAGAAAGAAGAAAGGAAAGCTACCCAAAAGAGTAGAGGGGCTAGAATTTCTTCGATAGTGGAGGAAGAGTCAGATGATGATGATTTTCTTACGCAGTTATTGAAAATTCGACCACCACCATGTGTAGCACCTGAGAATGGTCCAAGTACCAATGCTGATCCTACAGCTCCGACACAGGTTAATGCAACAATGAGTCCGGTGCAGGTTAATCCTAGCCCGACACAGAGTCTGGTGCAAAGTAGTGTTAATGCACCTATTACTCCAGTAGTACAGAGTCAGGTGCCACAGCCAGATGTTCAGAGAATTTACCCTGATGTGCCCATTGTGGAAACTGCCACAAATCTAGTTGTGCTAACAGGGCAGGCCTTCCCAAGACCGATGTTGGTTCAGACAGAGCCAACTCCACTTTTACTGCCTCAAGTGCAGCCACAGGTAATGCAGAAATACACTCCTATAACAGGGACACAGTTAGATATGTATGTACTGAGGAATCAAAATGCAGGAATTATACAACCACAGAATTTTAGTGTCAGACCAAACCTAAAAGCTGTATCTGTACCTTTTACTATAGGTCTGGCTGTGCCATTATTCGCACATGAGAATAACAGAGCAGGTGGACAGGGAATCATGCGTCAGAATTCAATGAGGGGCGGACTTAATGAAAATGTTGGAATAGCCTCTCCTATGGGACTGACTTTTGACAGATCAAGATCACTGCTAGACCTTAGTCTATATGGCGTTCCTCTGGATGCCCTGAATGGGTCAAACATTATTTAGAGCTTGAAGTTATTGACACCGCAGACCCCAAATACAGTTGTGCAACAGGTGCCACAGGTACTCGCTAATAACATTTCGCTGCAAGGCTTAACAGTCCAGCAATTGACTGAATGGTTAGACAAGCTGAATACCCAGCAGAGCGTTCCAAAAAGAGAGGAGTATCTGAACTACTAGATTGAGCATGGAAGCGAGTGAGCTCATTGAGGGAACTATGGGTGTGATTAGGTTAGAAGCAGAGTTGAGATATCTGTGTCTGACTATTACGAGGGAAGTGAGCAGTGTGCATCAAAAGATAGCAGACCTGGCAGAGAAATACGGCATAGAAATAGAGAAAATGAAGCATTTGAAAAGGAGTTACAGGTTAGATTTTGAAACTAAAGATTTTGAACACATGAGATCAGCCGGAATGAAGGCACACCTTAGGGAGTTACTTCAGAGTGCCCAGATGTGGGGAGCATTAGACAAATGGGAAGGCAGATGAGTAAAGAAAAGAGATAAGAGAAAAGGGGATTCTGTGGAACTGACTGCAAATGTGCAGCCGGACAAGGATCCAGTAAAGATATTACCAATGAGAGAGATTCTCAGAGGGAATTTTGTTCATGTCTCATGGAGCAGAGGTGACATTTTGTTGTTTACAAACGATTACCCCAGATTGAGAGAGAAACCAGTGGAATGGTACCAGCAGACAGAGAGGTTTGTGAAACTTGCTAAGTGTCTTTGGGAGGACTTGAATACTCTACTAGAGATAGTAGTCCCAGCTGATCTGTGGATGGAGTGTAAAAGGAGTATAGATTGGCCGACAAAAGAGCCTGAGAGAGATCCTGGTATAGGCGCATCGTCTCCTGAGGTAATGAAATGTTATTACAAAGTGATTGAATTCCTGAAGACAAGAATTTTGCCCAAAAATATTGATTGGCAGAGAACTGATAGGACAGCTCAGGAAGCAAAAGAGTCGATACATGTGTATTATTAGAGATTGTTGCAGGCGTTCAAGCATTACAGTGGTACAGAAATGATTGAGCTGAAAGACATGATTCATTTTGTGTTCAGATTTGTGGAAGGATTGAGATCTGAAATTAAACAGATGATTAGGAGTCATTTGATTTGCTGGCAAGCAAAGCTGATTCATGAGGTGTTTCAGTATGCAAAAAACTGTAGTGATGAGATTGAATTGAAGCAAAAAAAGCAGAAAGAGAAGGCGATGGTGATGCAGATTAAAGCTGCACAAACAGGGATGCAAGGAAACTGTCCACAACAGCTACCACAACAGCAGCAGCAGAGAAACATGAGATTTCCAAATCAGATGAAAGGTAGAGGTCGCAGAGGTAATGTAAACCGTGGTCCAGACATGGGTACTGAAGTGGTTTAGAATGATGTGCAGGGAATGCAAAAATTGTTGCCTTCTCACGCTTGTGGAGCGGTCGGACATTGGAAGCAGGAGTGTCCGATGATGGTGCAAGAAGGTGTTGTTCAGCAAAGTAATGACATCAATTTGTTTCAAAACATGAGAGGACTGTGAACGAGAGGTCAGAACCCGAATTTCCAGAATAATGTGAATCAAATGCAAGGTTTTCAACCCATGCAGAAGGTGCAAATGCCACGTGAACAAATGACACAGTTGCAGCAGATGCATCAGCAGGTTCCCATAGTACCTAGACAGCAAATACAAATACCACAAGCCCCAATGGAACAGCAGCAGGTGACGCTTCCTCAACGGGTCACAAGTCAGAGGCTTAACCAAAGTAATAACACAGTACATCAATTCCTGTTACACAGTGAGACTGTAATAAACGTTGAATGGGCGAGCGAGAGTTCGGATGAAGAGGAGTGTGTGCTTGCAGCTTCCTTAGAAGTAGATCAGAAGAGTCCCTATGTGAAGGGAAAAGTCGTGGGTCACCGAGTTTCATTCTTTGTGGACACAGGAAATACACGCTCTACAGTGAGAAGTGCAGAAGTTCCAAACTTGCCCCTTTCCGGAAAAAGAGTCCAGGTTGTAGGAGTAGCAAATCAGTATTTGACTAACCCGATTACAGAGCCAGTTCAGGTTAAAATTGGCAACTTTCAGGGAATGCACAAACTCATAGTCTGTGATTCAAGTCCAGTATCCCTACTGGGAAGAGACTTGCTGTGTAAATTGAGGTGCTTGATTACCTGTTCAAATGATAGAATCGAGATTCAGACCATTAGCAATGATGAAGATGACCCGGCACCAGAGACAGAGTGTGGAACAATAAATGAGAAATACCCTCTGATTAATTTCTTTCCAGTGTTCACAGTGAAGGAGCTTCATCCTGATTTACAGGGAACGGTTAAAGAGAAAGTGTGGGAACAGACAGGAAAAGAGATGGGTCTGATAAAGCAAGTTGAGCCAGTTAAGGTTTCTGTAAAGCCGAATGCAGTTTTTCTTCAGATCCCCCACCAACACATGCCACAAGATATTCTTATGAAGATCGCCCAAAAAATTTCAGAATTTGTGAAGCAAGGGGTTTTGAAAGAAGTGTTGAGCAGCTCATGCAATTCACAGATAATGGGATTGAAAAAGCCCTGTGGGAAGTTCGAATTATCCAGGCTTTGAGAAAAATAAATGACATTGTGATCAAATGTTGCCCAGTGTTACGAAATCCAACTGTGATAATCTTTCAGATTTCATGTGATGCTGAATGGTTCACCGTCATGATTTGTTACAAGCCTTCTTTTCTGTGCCTCTTCATGAGGACAGCCAGTTTCTCTTTTGTTTTAAATTCTTAGATCAAGTTTACAGTTGGTGTCGAATTCCTCAAGGGTTTTCAGAATCACCTTCCATATTCAATCAGATCCTCAAAAAGAATTTGGAGTCATTGGAATTGCCTTTCCAATCGACCTTGGTACAGTACATTGATGACTTGCAGATTGCGTCCAGAACGAGGGACGAGGGACTCGATTGCCCTGTTGAATCGTTTGGGAAACAATGGACATAAAGTGTCCGCACTGAAATTACAGTACTGTCAGAAGGAAGTTAAATATTTGGGTCATCAGATTGAGAAAGGATTAAGGAAAATATCCAGGGAAAGAGTTACAACCATATTGCAGATGAATCCCTCGACCACACAGATAGTTGTCAGGATGTTCCTGGGAATGTTAGGCTACTGTCGCCAGTGGATTCCCAATTTTTCAATCATTTCGAGGCCATTGCAGAAGCTGACCCACAAAGAGGTCACCGAATCCATAGTGTGAGACCAGGCCGGTATGAAAGCGTTCTCTGAATTGAGAGAGTATATGTGCAGAGCCCCAGCTTTGGGTATGCCTGATTACACGAAACCTTTCACATTGCTTTGTCATGAGCATGATGCATGTTCTTTGTCTGTCTTGATGCAGGTCCATGGAGGTGTAAACCGACCAGTAGCATATTTTTCAGCTACTGTGGACCCAGTCGCAGCAGCCTTACCAGGTTGTCTATGTGCAGTTGCAGCGGTTGGACAGAGCCTCACTCAGTGTGAATGTATTGTGATGGGACATCCTTTAACAATTATGCCCCCTCACTCAGTTGAAGTTCTCCTTACTCACACCAAGACTCAATATGTAACCAGTGCAAGATTGACCCGTTATAAGACGAGTATTCTAGGATCACCAAATGTGTCACTGAAAAGATGTACAGTGCTGAACCCGGCAATCCTACTCCCAAATGAAAATGTTGAAATTGAAAAGTTGGAAGACATTGAGCATGATTGTCTTGAAGTAACCGACTTGTGCACAAAACCGAGACCTGACATTAGAGACACTCGATTGGAAGAAAATTATCGAATTATTTTTGTTTATGGTTCTTGTCTAAGAAACAACACAGGGACACTGAGAGCAGGATATGCTGTGTGCATGATTTCTGGTATCCTGGAAGCGTCTTTGCTTTGGGGAGTGTATTCTGCACAAGCAGCGGAACTGGTAGCCCTTACTAGAGCATTCCATGTTTCTGCTCAAATGAAAGTGACAATTTATACGGATAGCTAGTATGGATTTGTCCAGTTGTGGTCACAGAGGGGTTTCATGACCTCTTCTGGTTCACCAGTAAGAAATGGTGAGAGAATTAAGGAATTTTTTCATGCTATCCAAATGCCAGTACAAGTGGCACGTCAATACCCGCGCAGGGGACACAGACACAGGGGGCTAGGGAAAGTTCAAGTGCCCGAGTGGGTCAGAGGGTAGGGCACCGGATGGATGCAGCAGCCCAGGACGTCATTGCAGAGGTATTGGGGGCCTACCAACATACCCAAGACAGGTTGGCACAGAATGTGTCCACCCTGGAGCAAAGTCAGAGGATGCAGCTGGAACAACACCAACAGGCCATGGAGCAGTGGAAAGAGCACAATGCCACAATAGCCACCATTGCTGCAGCACTGCTGCAGTTGGTCAACAAACAGTCTGACACCCGCACCGGACAAGAGGCCCCCACAACAGCCCTGGACAACCAGCAACAGATGACCCAAGCAGCAGAAACAGCACAGGAACTACCCTCCCAGGAATCACAAGGGCCAACCATGCCACCCCAAGAAGCTCCACAGCAGGGGCCCAAACGTAGTCTCAGACCAAGACATGGCACTGGAAAACACACATTCACCAACAACACTTAGCTGAGGGCAAATTGAAGTACTATACTACAAATAGGATCCATCTATGACATCCAACAGGGCTGCCACCAAGTAGGTTTTGAGGACACCCAACCCTTATGACTCCCATCACTGTATATAGCACAACTCACTCTATTCTACGAATAAAACGCATTTCACACCTGTAACACTGTCCCCTGTCTTCAATGTTGAACAAAGTGAAGTATGGATGCAACTGGCAGAGAACAACTTTTGTCAATTTGTGCTTGATGGTGGTACTGTGTGTTTTAAATTAGGCAAGGAGGGAATGCGTATATTGTCTGTCAGTACCATGCAGAAGTGGTCCATGTCTCGCCTATCATGACCAATCCCCCCTATATGACAGAGCACACTGACAGTATCAGTCACTAACCCCAATTACAGGCTTAAGTTCCACACAGTTATTGGAAGTAGAGTTGTATCAGTTGGTACCTGGAATTGACAGTTTTCCCTTCCTCATCCTCACCATCACTCTCCTCACCTCTCTGAGGTAGCTGATCAGGACCTATAGCACCCTCCACCTCCAAAAGGTGGATAGAATGTTTCACTGTTACGTTGTGCAGCCTGCAGCAGGCCACCACTATTCTGCACACCTTATCAGGCCCATAGGCCAGGGAACCCCAGAGATATGTAGACACCAGAATCTAGCCTTTAAGAGACCTATAGTACGCTCTATCACCCTCTTAGTGCGTCCATGGGCCTCATCGTATTTCCTCTCTGCATCCGTCCTGGGATTCCTCACTGGTGTCAGGAGCCAAAGCAAGTTTGGATAGCCAGAATCACCTAGAAAAAGGGTCAATACAGAGTCGTTATTGTAATGTCCCTTAGTCAGACAGGCTGGTTTTCCGTCAGTTAGTGACAGGCAAACTTACCTATGATCCACCCTCTGTCATCTTGTCGTTGTTCCATCTTCTGTGGCACACTACTGTTCCTCAACACAAATGAATCATGGACTGAACCCGGAAACATGGCATTCACATGGGAAATGTGTCTGCAGTACATACCAATTGGATGTTCATGGAGTGAAAGTTCTTCCTGTTTCTGTACACTTGTTCACTCACTCTTGGGGGGATGATGGGAATGTGGGTGCCATTGATGGCACCTATGACATTGGGAATGTTTGCAAAGGCATAGAAGTCAGACTTGATGGCAGGGAGGTCAGCACTTTGGGGGAATTGCACATAGGATTGCAGATGTTGTACAAATGCATTCAGAAATCTTGTCAGTACCTGGCTGAACATTGGCTGTGAGAAACCAGCACCCATGCCCACTGTCACTTGATAGGAGCCTGTGGCCAGGAAATGGAGTGCGGAGAGCACCTGCACCTCAGTTGGAATGGTACGCTGATTATGATTTCCGGGAGTTAGTGCAGGATCCAGTAATGCACATAGGTCCTGAATAGTTGCACGTGTAAGTCTGTAAGTCATAATGATCTGAAGCTCCATCATGGTCCCCATATCCACAAGTGGTCTGTACACCGATGGTGCCCTTCCTTGCCACAAGAGTCGGTACCTACGAGGGGTTACAAAAAGGAGTGATGTGCACACATACATAGGAAAATTTGCTAAATACGTGCATTGTTCATAGTAGTTGTTAGAAATGGGGTTTTTGGTTGGCAGTCAGGTTACCCCCTGTCCAGCAAAAGCCCACACTCTAGTCAGGGTAAGTCACACACAATCCAAGATTATCCTGTGCCCACCCTCTGGTAGCTTGGCACGAGCAGTCAGGCTTAACTTAGAAGGAAATGTGTAAAGTATTTGTGCAATAAATCATACAATACCACCATATAGCACCACAAAAATACACCACACAGTGTTTAGAAAAATATATAATATTTATCAGGATAATTGTAGGTCAAAAAGAATAAAGTTGCAATGGGAAATTGTAGAGATATCACTGAAAAGTGATATAAAGTGGCTTAAGTCTTTAGAATATAAACAAAGTCTCTTTCAAGCACAAGTACCTGGTTTAGCGTGGAAAAATCTCCTCAGAGGGCCACAAAAGAAGAGGTGCGTGGAAAAAGGGGTGTGTGCGTCGATTTCTCCTCAGCACACACGGACTTGCGTCGTTATTTTCCACGCGGGGAAGTCATGCGTTGTTTTCCGGCGTGCGGACAGTCTCTTTTCGTGGATCGCGGTGATTACCAGATGTCCCGGGTCTGTGCGTGGATTTTCCTGCTTGTTTTTCCGCTGCGCGTCGTTCTGCGGGGCTGCGCGTCGAAATTACGATCTCACGGCAGGCGTCGCGTCGATTTCTCCTCTAGAGGTCGGGCGGCGTTGTCCTTGCGAAGCCGTGCGTCGGATTTTCGGTCATCCCAAGAGCGTTGCGTCGATCAGCGTCGGTGTGCGGTGTTTTTCTCGCTGCGGAACAAGTTGTGCGTCGAAATTTTCGGCGCACGGAGCATCCAAGCGAAAGAAGGAAGTCTTTTTGGTCCTGAGACTTCAGGGAACAGGAGGCAAGCTCTATCCAAGCCCTTGGAGAGCACTTTCACAGCCAGACAAGAGTTCAGCAAGGCAGCAGGCCAACAGCAAGGCAGCAGTCCTTTGTAGAAAGCAGAAAGGTGAGTCCTTTGAGCAGCCAGGCAGTTCTTCTTGGCAGGATGTAGTTTCTGGTTCAGGTTTCTTCTCCAGCAAGTGTCTGATGAGGTAGGGCAGAGGCCCTGTTTTATACCCAAATGTGCCTTTGAAGTGGGGGAGACTTCAAAGAGTGGCTAAGAAGTGCACCAGGTCCCCTTTCAGTTCAATCCTGTCTGCCAGGGTCCCAGTAGGGGGTGTGGCAGTCCTTTGTGTGAGAGCAGGCCCTCCACCCTCCCAGCCCAGGAAGACCCATTCAAAATGCAGATGTATGCAAGTGAGGCTGAGTACCCTGTGTTTGGGGTGTGTCTGAGTGAATGCACAAGGAGCTGTCAACCAAGCCCAGCCAGACGTGGATTGTAAGGCACAGAAGGATTTAAGTGCAAAGAAATGCTCACTTTCTAAAAGTGGCATTTCTAGAATAGTAATATCAAATCCGACTTCACCAGTCAGCAGGATTTTGTATTACCATTCTGGCCATACTAAATATGACCTTCCTGCTCCTTTCAGATCAGCAGCTGCCACTTCAACAGTGTATGAGGGCAGCCCCAATGTTAGCCTATGAAGGGAGCAGGCCTCACAGTAGTGTAAAAACGAATTTAGGAGTTTTACACTACCAGGACAAATAACTACACAGGTACATGTCCTGCCTTTTACCCACACAGCACCCTGCTCTAGGGGTTACCTAGGGCACACATTAAGGGTGACTTATATGTAGAAAAAGGGGAGTTCTAGGCTTGGCAAGTACTTTTAAATGCCAAGTCGAGGTGGCAGTGAAACTGCACACACAGGCCTTGCAATGGCAGGCCTGAGACAAGGAAAAGGGGCTACTTAAGTGGGTGGCACAACCAGTGCTGCTGGCCCACTAGTAGCATTTAATTTACCAGCCCTATGCACATAAAGTACACCTTACTAGGGACTTATAAGTAAATTAATAGTCCAATCAGGTGTGATTCAAGGTTACCATGTTTTAAGGGAGAGAGCATATGCACTTTAGCACTGGTTAGCAGCAAAAACAGTGTCCACAAAGTGGAGGGAGGCAGGCAAAAAGTTAGGGGTGACTACCCTAAGGCTGTCAGGTCTAACATGTGTCCCCCCCAGCTGAAAGTTGGGAGAGCTACCCGACCTCCTGGGAGCTCTCATCGCTAAGGCGGAAGTACCTGGAGAGACCATCAGCATTGGCGTGGTCAACCCCTGGGCGATGTTCCACCGTAGAGTCCATCCCCTGTAGGGAAATGGACCACCTCAAGAGTTTTGGATTCTCACCCCTCATCTGCATGAGCCATCTGAGGGGCCTGTGGTCTGTCTGGACCCGGAAGTGAGTCCCAAACAGGTAGGGTCTTAGCTTCTTTAGTGCCCAGACCACAGCAAAAGCTTCTCTCTCAATAGCACTCCACCTCTGTTCCCGTGGTAATAGCCTTCTGCTAATAAAGACTACCGGTTGATCTCGGCCCTCCTCATTTAGCTGTGCTTGGACTGCCCCTATGCCATGCTCTGAAGCGTCTGTCTGCACAATAAATTCCTGGGAGTAGTCAGGGGCCTTGAGCACGGGGGCCGTGCACATGGCTTCCTTCAGGGCGTCAAAGGCTTTCTGACAAGCCTCTGTCCAATTCACCAACCTAGGTTGTTTCTTGGAAGTGAGCTCTGTCAAGGGGGATACAATGGTACCATAGCCCTTGACAAATCTGCGGTAGTATCCTGTGAGGCCTAAAAAGGCTCTCACCTCAGTCTGCGTTCGCGGTGGTTGCCAGGCCTTGATAGTTTCAATCTTGGCCTGGAGTGGCTGCACCTTGCCACCACCCACTAGGTGTCCCAAGTACACCACGGAACCCTGCCCAATCTGGCACTTACTAGCCTTGATGGTCAGGCCTGCCTGTTGCAGGGCCTGAAGCACCTCCTTGAGGTGAAGCAGGTGTTCCTCCCAGCTGGAACTGTAGACAGCTATGTCATCCAGGTAGGCTGCACAGAAGGCATCCTTGCCAGCTAGGACCCCGTTAACCAACCGTTGGAAGGTAGCGGGGGCATTTTTCAATCCAAACGGCATCACCCGGAACTGGTAATAGCCATCAGGGGTTGAAAATGTGGATCTTTCCTTAGCCCCCTCAGTCAGGGCGATCTGCCAGTACCCCGAAGTAAGATCAAACGTACTCAGGAACTTGGCAGCGGCCAGCCTGTCAACGAGCTCATCAGCTCGGGGGATGGGGTGAGCATCAGTCCGTGTAACTGAGTTGAAACCCCGGTAGTCCACACAGAACCGGAGTTCTGGCTTCACACCTGGGGCAGTAGCCTTAGGGACCAACACCACTGGGCTGGCCCAGGGACTACTGGATTTCTCGATAACCCCTAGAGTCAACATCTTGGAGACCTCCTCCTTGATGCTGGCCTTCACCTTATCCGACAACCTGTACATTTTGTTCTTCACAGGGAGACTGTCACCGGTGTCAATATCATGAACACAGAGGTGGGTCAGTCCAGGAGTAAGGGAGAACAGGGGGGAGAACTGCTCCAACAGCTCATAGCAATCTCCTCTCTGGTTTAGAGTCAGGGAGTCAGAAAGAATGACCCCGCTTACTGACCCATCACCTTCTTGGGCAGAGAGGAGGTCGGGGAGAGGTTCACTCTCCTCTTCCATTCCTTCATCTGTGACCAGAAGCATGTTGATCTCCGACCTCTCACAGTGAGCTTTTAGTTGGTTCACATGGAGCACCCTTAGGGGATTCCTAGGGGTTTGGAGGTCCACTAGTTAAGTGGCCTCCCCTTTCCGCTCCTTGATTTCAAATGGGCCAGACCAGCGGTCCTGGAGAGCTCTAGGCTCTACTGGCTCCATTACCCACACTTTGTCTCCAGGTTGAAACTCTACCAGGGTGGCCTTCTGGTCATACCAGTGTTTCATTACCTCTTGACTGGCCTCAAGGTTACTTTGGGCCTCTTTCTAGAAGCGGGTCATCTGGTTGCGGAGGGCCAACACGTAGCTGACCATGTCCTGAGGGGGTGCCTTTGGAGCTTTCTCCAATCCCTCCTTGACAATGCTTAAGGGTCCCCTGACAGGGTACCCATAGAGAAGCTCAAAGGGACTGAAACCTACCCCCCTCTGGGGGACCTCTCTGTAAGCAAAGAGAAGGCATGGTAAGAGGACGTCCCACTTACGCCTCATGGCCTCAGGGAGGCCACCAAACATGCCTTTCAGGGTCTTGTTGAATCTCTCCACAAGACCATTAGACTGGGGGTGATAGAGTGTGGTGAACTTGTAGGTTACACCACACGCATCCCACAGAGACTTCATGTATGCAGACATGAAGTTAGTGCCTCTGTCAGACACTATCTCCTTGGGGAATCCCACACGGGTAAATATCCCCATCAGAGTTCTGGTCACCACCGGTGCAGTTACGGTCCTCAGAGGGATTGCCTCAGGGTAACGGGTGGCATGGTCCACCAAAACCAGGATGAACCTGTTGCCTAAGGCAGTTTTGGGGTCCAAGGGACCAACAATGTCGATGCCCACCCTTTCAAAGGGGGTGCCAACGACAGGAAGTGGAATCAGGGGGCTTTTACCCCTTTTTCCTGCTTTACCACTGGCCTGGCAGGTAGGACAAGATCTGCAGAATTTATCTGAGTGTGTCCTCATTTTGGGCCAATAAAAGTGGGTGATAAGCCTGTTAAAGGTCTTGCCTTGCCCCAAATGTCCTGCCAGGGGAATGTCGTGAGCCAGACCCAGTAGGAAGGTTCGGTAACATTGGGGGACCACCAGCGTACGTGCTGCCCCAAAGGCCGGAACCTTACGCTCACTGTAGAGGAGATCATTCTCCCAATATAGGTGGTGATCGCCAGAGGTGTCACCTGCCGCCTGGTTTGAGGCTTGTTTCCTCATACCTTCTAGAGTGGGACATTCTTTCTGCGCCTTGCAGAATTCCTCCCTGGTGGGTCCACCCTCAACTTGCCAGCCAGCAACCTAAGGTAAGTCACCTAGGGTGGCAATGTCTTCCCCAGTTGGCTCGGGATCCTCCTCCTCAGGAGCCCCGTAAGCCACTGCGGGAACTTCTGGGGCCGGTTTCCCGTGCCCCTGGTCCCTCCTCTTGGCAGCTCTCTGGGCCATCGTTCCAGGCTCCAGATGCCCTTGACTTCCCTCTCGTCAGCCATGGACCGTGTGGTCATGCAGACCCACTCAGGTAACCCTAACATCTCCAGGTGAGACTTGAGCTCCACTTCTTTCCAAGCAGTATGCTCAAGGTCATTGCCTAACAGACAATCTACAGGCATGGCAGGACTCACAGCTACTTTCAGAGTACCAGAGACCCCCCCCACTCAAAGGGAACCAGAGCCACCGGTAGGTGACTCTCGCGATTGTCAGCGACTATGACCTGGTGGAATGTATTAGGTACTATCTGCTCTGTTGACACCAGCTGACTCTTGATAGTAGTCATACTGTGTCACGCAGAGCCTCCACATTCTGCCCATCAATGGTGACCCACTGCCGGTACTTGGAAGTATTTTTGGGCATGTGGACCTTGGGCACCATTTCTCCTTCTCCCAGGGACACTAGGGAAATCTCTACCTGTTCCCCAAAGCTATCTGGGTCCATCTCCCCCCGAGCGCTACACTAGTCAACCCAGGTGCCTGTCCGATAGTGGACGGTGCCCTCTTGGGGCACTGGGGATCGCCTTTATAGTGACCATACTGCTAACACTCCATGCATTTGGGGTTAGGTTTCCCTGACCTGTCATATGTCCCTGGCTTTTTCCCAAATTTGGAAAAGGAAGGGTTGCCACCCCCTCCCTGGGGATTCTTTTGGGGGCCTTTGGAGAGTTCCTTATCTGCAAGTTTATCTCCCCCCTCTTTCTTCTGTTGGGAACCCTGACCACCTTTGTGGGAGTCCCCCCCAGGTACCTTCTTGGACACTCTGGTGCTAACCCAGAGGTCCGCCTCCTCAGCAAGCTTCCTGGGATCAGTCAGCTTGCTTTCCACTAAGTGCTGGCGCAACTCTGTATAAGTAGTATTAAGCATATGCTCTCTTAGAATCAAGTCATAAAAACCTTTATAATCAGCTACTTTGTTGCCCCGCACCCATCCATTCAGTGCCTTACTGGAGAAGTCAAAGAAATCTACCCATGTTTGTGTGGTTTGTTTGGTGCTGTCCCTAAACCTCTGACGGTATCCCTCAGGGGTCAGCCCAAACTTGGCAAGTAAAATGGCTTTCTGAAGTGGGTATGTGTTTTGATCAGGTTGATCCAATGTGAGGAGTGTATCCCTCCCCAATGGCGGTACATAACCCCACATAGCTACCCCCCATTACCCTTCAGGAACCTCATGAGCCCTTAGTGCAACTTCATAAGCAGCTAACCATTTATCTATGTCATCTCCCACCACAAAACTGGGCACCACATTTTTGGGTATACGAACCTTCTTTTCTCCAGCAGGTCCTGTCAGTATGCTGCCACCATTATTGCTGGATTCAGACTGTCTTGCCTTGATCTCCAGCTCCTTGAGACTCAGTTCATGAGCCAACAATAGTTTCTTTTCAGCCAAAGCTCTTTCAGCTTCCACCTGTTTGGCTGCTCTTTCAGCTTCCGCTTGTTTGGCTGCCCTTTCAGCTTCTGCTTGAATCTGTTTGGCTGTTCTTTCAGCTTCAATCTGTTTGGCTGCTCTTTCAGCCTCAGCTTGTTTGGCTTCTCTTTCTGCCCTTCTCTCCTCCTGTTGAGCCTCAATTTTCAGTTTTGCCATTTGCAATTGGAACTCCCTTTCTTCTCTCCTTTCCTCTGCGGTCAGGCTTTGCACAGAGACACTGCTCCCTGGTCTGGAAGGGTGCACAATTGCAGTGGTAACACCATCCACAGATAGTGAAAATTCCTCTGAGTGGCCATTTTCTGGCTCCTCTTCCTCATCATCCTCTAAATGGGCTTCTGCCCAGGCCCTCAGCGCCACTTGAAAGTCCTCCTTTCTGGAGGCCCCTTGGGTGGGTACCCTCAATGCCCTGCAGAATCCTCTTAGTTGTTTGACCGTATATATATCCAACTGGACTAGGTCAAAGTCCCCTGTCTGAGACCCAGTCAGAGACATGTTGAGTGAGGATGTAGTTTTTGAAAATTGTCAGGAAAAAAACGGATTTGCAAAAAGAGATAAAAACCAAGTTGACCTTCAACTGTGGGTAGGTAGTGAAATACTTAGCTACTGTATGTCACTGCACAAATACAAGTCCTATCCTCACCGCTGATCACCAATGTTAGAAATTAGGTTTTTAGTTGGCAGTCAGGTTACCCCCTGTCCAAGCAAAAGCCCTCACTCTAGTCAGGGTAAGTCACACGCAATCCAAGATTATCCTGTGCCCACCCTCTGGTAGCTTGGCACGAGCAGTCAGGCTTAACTTAGAAGGCAATGTGTAAAGTATTTGTGCAATAAATCATACAATACCACCATATAGCACCACAAAAATACACCACACAGTGTTTAGAAAAATATATAATATGTATCAGGATAATTGTAGGTCAAAAAGAATAAAGTTGCAATGGGAAATTGTAGAGATATCACTGAAAAGTGATATAAAGTGGCTTAAGTCTTTAGAATATAAACAAAGTCTCTTTCAAGCACAAGTACCTGGTTTAGCGTGGAAAAATCTCCACAGAGGGCCACAAAAGAAGAGGTGCGTGGAAAAAGGGGTGTGTGCGTCGATTTCTCCTCAGCACACACGGACTTGCGTTGTTATTTTCCACGCGGGGAAGTCGTGCGTCGTTTTCCGGCGTGCGGACAGTCTCTTTTCGTGGATCGCGGGGATTACCAGATGTCCCGGGTCTGTGCGTGGATTTTCCTGCTTGTTTTCCGGCTGCGCGTCGTTCTGCGGGGCTGCGCGTTGAAATTCCGATCTCACGGCAGGCGTTGCGTCGATTTCTCTTCTAGAGGTCGGGCGGCGTTGTCCTTGCGAAGCTGTGCGTCGGATTTTCGGTCGTCCCAAGAGCGTCGCGTCGATCAGCGTCGGTGTGCGGCGTTTTTCTCGCCGCGGAACAAGCTTTTTCGGCGCACGGAGCGTCCAAGCGAAAGAGGGAAGTCTTTTTGGTCCTGAGACTTCAAGGAACAGGAAGCAAGCTCTATCCAAGCCCTTGGAGAGCACTTTCAAAGCCAGACAAGAGTTCAGCAAGGCAGCAGGCCAACAGCAAGGCAGCAGTCCTTTGTAGAAAGCAGACTGGTGAGTCCTTTGAGCAGCCAGGCAGTTCTTCTTGGCAGGATGTAGTTTCTGGTTCAGGTTTCTTCTCCAGCAAGTGTCTGATGAGGTAGGGCAGAGGCCCTGTTTTATACCCAAATGTGCCTTTGAAGTGGGGGAGACTTCAAAGAGTGGCTAAGAAGTGCACCAGGTCCCCTTTCAGTTCAATCCTGTCTGCCAGGGTCCCAGTAGGGGGTGTGGCAGTCCTTTGTGTGAGAGCAGGCCCTCCACCCTCCCAGCCCAGGAAGACCCATTCAAAATGCAGATGTATGCAAGTGAGGCTGAGTACCCTGTGTTTGGGGTGTGTCTGAGTGAATGCACAAGGAGCTGTCAACCAAGCCCAGCCAGATGTGGATTGTAAGGCACAGAAGGATTTAAGTGCAAAGAAATGCTCACTTTCTAAAAGTGGCATTTCTAGAATAGTAATATCAAATCCGACTTCACCAGTTAGCAGGATTTTGTATTACCATTCTGGCCATACTAAATATGACCTTCCTGCTCCTTTCAGATCAGCAGCTGCCACTTCAACAGTGTATGAGGGCAGCCCCAATGTTAGCCTATGAAGGGAGCAGGCCTCACAGTAGTGTAAAAACGAATTTAGGAGTTTTACACTACCAGGACATATAACTACACATGTACATGTCCTGCCTTTTACCCACAGAGCACCCTGCTCTAGGGGTTACCTAGGGCACACATTAAGGGTGACTTATATGTAGAAAAAGGGGAGTTCTAGACTTGGCAAGTACTTTTAAATGCCAAGTCGAGGTGGCAGTGAAACTGCACACACAGGCCTTGCAATGGCAGGCCTGAGACAAGGAAAAGGGGCTACTTAAGTGGGTGGCACAACCAGTGCTGCTGGCCCACTAGTAGCATTTAATTTACCAGCCCTATGCACATAAAGTGCACCTTACTAGGGACTTATAAGTAAATTAATAGTCCAATCAGGTATGATTCAAGGTTACAATGTTTTAAGGGAGACAGCATATGCACTTTAGCACTGGTTAGCAGTGGTAAAGTGCGCAGAGTCTAAAAACCAGCAAAAACAGTGTCCACAAAGTGGAGAGAGGCAGGCAAAAAGTTAGGGGTGACTACCCTAAGGTTGTCAGGTCTAACAGTAGTGTCTGTACAATAACTGCAACCTGAAAGATGTACATGTACATCACTAGTAGGGAACAGAGTAATTCATGTGTGCTACTATACAGAATGGATAGAGGCCTAGGTGCTTCATGTGGCTAGTAGGCCCTGCATTGTGAATAGTATGAATATTAAGATGCGTAGGTGATGCCAAAATGTCTGCCCACTGTAGTTCTGCCCCTTCGTTGTGGAAGTGACCTAATACCGCTAGCGGTTGAAGTCACAGCATACTGCGGTGTTGACCACTGTTCGCACCCTCATTGGCTCACATGGATGCCAATGGGGAATTCTGGTGTATCATGATCGCCGCTGGGAGTGACGGTGCATACCGCCGCGGAACGTGTCGTTCGTCATCGTTTTTTCACTTGACTCCCTGATTTCGTGCAGACAGGTACTCCACTCTGTGTACTGCTGTGGCCTGCCTCTGGCTTTGGATGTTCCACGTGATGCAGGGGAAAGGGCCTTGACCTTCACCCATGAAGAACTGGAGAAGCTAGTGGAAGGGGTCCTGCCCCTTTACGGCAGACTCTATGGACGGCCAGAGGTACAGGTGAGTATGGGTTTGGGGGGCACTGTGTGAGCAATGGATGGAGTGGATTGCACATATGTGTGCTCCTCTGAGCCTGGATGGGCCATGGTGCATGGAATGCTGCGTGCCACTGTCCTGCATGTCTGAGAGTACTGTCAGTCTGAGGAGGAGGTCAGGGTCGTGGTGGAGGAAATCATCCGGGTAGAGCCACAGCTATTTGGAGCACAGGTGCAGCAGATATCCATTGCTAGGAAGATGGAGCTATGGCGGAGAATTGTGGACGGGGTCAACGCTGTGGGAAAACACCCCAGAACAAGGGATGACATCAGGAAGAGGTGGAACGACCTACGGGGGAAGGTCCGTTCCATAGCAGCAAGACACCAGCTCACTGTACAGAGGACTAGCGGCGGACCCCCACCTCCTCCCCCACTGCTAACTTAATGGGAGGATCAAGTCTTGGCAATCATGCCTCCAGAGGGCCTGGCCAGAGTAGGAGGAGGACTGGACTCTGGTAAGTCAGCTCTCTATTACTACTACCTCCCTACCTGCATGCCATCACATACCCCCACTGTAAGGAAATGCCTCCTTGGCATGGTTGCCCCCTGACTTTTTGCCTTTGCTGATGCTATGTTTACAATTGAAAGTGTGCTGAGGCCTGCTAACCAGGCCCCAGCACCAGTGTTCTTTCCCTAACCTGTACTTTTGTATCCACAATTGGCAGACCCTGGCATCCAGATAAGTCCCTTGTAACTGGTACTTCTAGTACCAAGGGCCCTGATGCCAAGGAAGGTCTCTAAGGGCTGCAGCATGTCTTATGCCACCCTGGAGACCTCTCACTCAGCACAGACACACTGCTTGCCAGCTTGTGTGTGCTAGTGAGGACAAAACGAGTAAGTCGACATGGCACTCCCCTCAGGGTGCCATGCCAGCCTCTCACTGCCTATGCAGTATAGGTAAGACACCCCTCTAGCAGGCCTTACAGCCCTAAGGCAGGGTGCACTATACCATAGGTGAGGGTACCAGTGCATGAGCATGGTACCCCTACAGTGTCTAAACAAAACCTTAGACATTGTAAGTGCAGGGTAGCCATAAGAGTATATGGTCTGGGAGTCTGTCAAACACGAACTCCACAGCACCATAATGGCTACACTGAAAACTGGGAAGTTTGGTATCAAACTTCTCAGCACAATAAATGCACACTGATGCCAGTGTACATTTTATTGTAAAATACACCACAGAGGGCACCTTAGAGGTGCCCCCTGAAACTTAACCGACTATCTGTGTAGGCTGACTAGTTTTAGCAGCCTGCCACAAACCGAGACATGTTGCTGGCCCCATGGGGAGAGTGCCTTTGTCACTCTGAGGCCAGTAACAAAGCCTGCACTGGGTGGAGATGCTAACACCTCTCCCAGGCAGGAATTGTCACACCTGGCGGTGAGCCTCAAAGGCTCACCTCCTTTGTGCCAACCCAGCAGGACACTCCAGCTAGTGGAGTTGCCCGCCCCCTCCGGCCAGGCCCCACTTTTGGCGGCAAGGCCGGAGAAAATAATGAGAATAACAAGGAGGAGTCACTGGCCAGTCAGGACAGCCCCTAAGGTGTCCTGAGCTGAGGTGACTCTAACTTTTAGAAATCCTCCATCTTGCAGATGGAGGATTCCCCCAATAGGGTTAGGATTGTGACCCCCTCCCCTTGGGAGGAGGCACAAAGAGGGTGTACCCACCCTCAGGGCTAGTAGCCATTGGCTACTAACCCCCCAGACCTAAACACGCCCTAAAATTTAGTATTTAAGGGCTACCCTGAACCCTAGAAAGTTAGATTCCTGCAACTACAAGAAGAAGGACTGCCCAGCTGAAAACCCCTGCAGCGGAAGACCAGAAGACGACAACTGCCTTGGCTCCAGAAACTCACCGGCCTGTCTCCTGCCTTCCAAAGATCCTGCTCCAGCGACGCCTTCCGAAGGGACCAGCGACCTCGACATCCGCTGAGGACTGCCCCTGCTTCGAAAAGACAAGAAACTCCCGAGGACAGCGGACCTGCTCCAAGAAAAGCTGCAACTTTGTTTCCAGCAGCTTTAAAGAACCCTGCAAGCTCCCCGCAAGAAGCGTGAGACTTGCAACACTGCACCCGGCGACCCCGACTCGGCTGGTGGAGATCCGACACCTCAGGAGGGACCCCAGGACTACTCTGATACTGTGAGTACCAAAACCTGTCATCCCCGGAGCCCCCACAGCGCCGCCTGCAGAGGGAATCCCGAGGCTTCCCCTGACCGCGACTCTTTGAACCTAAAGTCCCGACGCCTGGGAGAGACCCTGCACCCGCAGCCCCCAGGACCTGAAGGACCGGACTTTCACTGGAAAAGTGACCCCCAGGAGTCCCTCTCCCTTGCCCAAGTGGAGGTTTCCCCGAGGAATCCCCCCCCTTGCCTGCCTGCAGCGCTGAAGAGATCCCGAGATCTCTCATAGACTAACATTGAAAACCCGACGCTTGTTTCTACACTGCACCCGGCCGCCCCCGCGCTGCTGAGGGTGAAATTTCTGTGTGGACTTGTGTCCCCCCCGGTGCCCTACAAAACCCCCCTGGTCTGCCCTCCGAAGACGCGGGTACTTACCTGCAAGCAGACCGGAACCGGGGCACCCCCTTCTCTCCATTCTAGCCTATGCGTTTTGGGCACCACTTTGAACTCTGCACCTGACCGGCCCTGAGCTGCTGGTGTGGTGACTTTGGGGTTGCTCTGAACCCCCAACGGTGGGCTACCTTGGACCAAGAACTGAACCCTGTAAGTGTCTTACTTACCTGGTAAAACTAACAAAAACTTACCTCCCCCAGGAACTGTGAAAATTGCACTGTGTCCACTTTTAAAACAGCTATTTGTCAATAACTTGTAAAGTATACATGCAATTTTTATGATTTGAAGTTCCTAAAGTACTTACCTGCAATACCTTTCGAATGAGATATTACATGTAGAATTTGAACCTGTGGTTCTTAAAATAAACTAAGAAAAGATATTTTTCTATATAAAAACCTATTGGCTGGATTTGTCTCTGAGTGTGTGTACCTCATTTATTGTCTTGTGTATGTGCAACAAATTCTTAACACTACTCCTTGGATAAGCCTACTGCTCGACCACACTACCACAAAATAGAGCATTAGTATTATCTATTTTTACCACTATTTTACCTCTAAGGGGAACCCTTGGACTCTGTGCATGCTATTCCTTACTTTGAAATAGCACATACAGAGCCAACTTCCTACATTGGTGGATCAGCGGTGGGGTACAAGACTTTGCATTTGCTGGACTACTCAGCCAATACCTGATCACACGACAAATTCCAAAATTGTCATTAGAAATTGATTTTTGCAATTTGAAAAGTTTTCTAAATTCTTAAAAGTCCTGCTAGGGCCTTGTGTGTTAAGTCCCTGTTTAGCATTTCTTTTAGAGTTTAAAAGTTTGTAAAAGTTTGAATTAGATTCTAGAACCAGTTGTAGATTCTTAAAAAGTATTCCAACTTTTAGAAGCAAAATGTCTAGCACAGATGTGACTGTGGTGGAACTCGACACCACACCTTACCTCCATCTTAAGATGAGGGAGCTAAGGTCACTCTGTAAAATAAAGAAAATAACAATGGGCCCCAAACCTACCAAAATACAGCTCCAGGAGCTTTTGGCAGAGTTTGAAAAGGCCAACCCCTCTGAGGGTGGCAACTCAGAGGAAGAGGATAGTGACTTGGAGGACAATTCCCCCCTACCAGTCCTATCTAGGGAGAACAGGGTCCCTCAAACCCTGACTCCTAAAATAATAGTCAGAGATGCTGGTTCCCTCACAGGAGAGACCAACACCTCTGAAATCACTGAGGATAGCCCCAGTGAAGAGGACATCCAGTTAGCCAGGATGGCCAAAAGATTGGCTTTGGAAAGACAGATCCTAGCCATAGAGAGGGAAAGACAAGAGATGGGCCTAGGACCCATCAATGGTGGCAGCAACATAAATAGGGTCAGAGATTCTCCTGACATGTTGAAAATCCCTAAAGGGATTGTAACTAAATATGAAGATGGTGATGACATCACCAAATGGTTCACAGCTTTTGAGAGGGCTTGTGTAACCAGAAAAGTGAACAGATCTCACTGGGGTGCTCTCCTTTGGGAAATGTTCACAGGAAAGTGTAGGGATAGACTCCTCACACTCTCTGGACAAGATGCAGAATCTTATGACCTCATGAAGGGTACCCTGATTGAGGGCTTTGGATTCTCCACTGAGGAGTATAGGATTAGATTCAGGGGGGCTCAAAAATCCTCGAGCCAGACCTGGGTTGACTTTGTAGACTACTCAGTGAAAACACTAGATGGTTGGATTCAAGGCAGTGGTGTAAGTAATTATGATGGGCTGTACAATTTATTTGTGAAAGAACACCTGTTAAGTAATTGTTTCAATGATAAACTGCATCAGCATCTGGTAGACCTAGGACCAATTTCTCCCCAAGAATTGGGAAAGAAGGCGGACCATTGGGTCAAGACAAGGGTGTCCAAGACTTCAACAGGGGGTGACCAAAAGAAAGGGGTCACAAAGACTCCCCAGGGGAAGGGTGATGAGACAACCAAAACTAAAAATAGTCAAGAGTCTTCTACAGGCCCCCAAAAACCTGCACAGGAGGGTGGGCCCAGAGCCTCTTCACAAAACAATGGGTACAAGGGTAAAAACTTTGATCCCAAAAAGGCCTGGTGTCATAGCTGTAAACAGCATGGACACCAAACTGGAGACAAGGCCTGTCCCAAGAAAGGTTCCACTCCAAACTCCCATCCAGGTAACACTGGTATGGCTAGTCTCCAAGTGGGATCAACAGTGTGCCCAGAGCAAATCAGGGTCCACACTGAAGCTACTCTAGTTTCTGAGGGTGGGGTGGATTTAGCCACACTAGCTGTCTGGCCGCCTAACATGCAAAAATACAGACAGCAACTCTTAATTAATGGGACTAGAATAGAGGGCCTGAGGGATACAGGTGCCAGTGTCACCATGGTGACAGAGAAACTGGTTTCCCCTGGCCAATACCTGACTGGAAAAACTTACACAGTCACCAACGCTGACAATCAGAGAAAAGTACATCCCATGGCAATGGTTACTTTAGAATGGGGAGGGGTCAATGGCCTGAAACAGGTGGTGGTCTCCTCAAATATCCCAGTGGACTGTCTGCTTGGAAATGACCTGGAGTCCTCAGCATGGGCTGAGGTAGAACTAAAAACCCATGCAGCAATGCTGGGTATCCCTGAACTGGTGTGTGTGAAAACAAGAGCACAGTGCAAGGCACAGGGTGAACAAGTAGAGCTGGAGTCTGGAAGAATGGCCCAGCCTACCAAGAGAACAGGAAAGTCAGTTGGGAGACCAACTGCAACACAGCAAAAGAAAGGGAACCTCTCTTCTGAGGAAGAAGTTCTGCCCTCTGAGGGAACTGAGCCTTTGGAGCTTGAACCTTATCAGGTTGAGCTCTTAGGCCCAGGGGGACCCTCAAGGGAGGAGCTGTGTAAGGGACAAGAAACCTGTCCCTCTCTTGAAGGCCTTAGGCAGCAAGCTGCTGAAGAGTCCAAAGGCAAGAAAAATGGAACGCATAGGGTCTATTGGGAAGATGGACTCCTGTACACTGAGGCCAGAGACCCCAAACCTGGTGCCACTAGGAGAGTGGTAGTGCCTCAGCTGTTCAGGAAGTTCATCCTAACATTGGCCCATGACATTCCCCTTGCTGGACATTTGGGACAAACCAAGACGTGGGAGAGGTTAGTCAACCACTTCTACTGGCCCAATATGTCCAACATGGTTAAGGAGTTTTGCCTCTCCTGCCCCACCTGTCAAGCCAGTGGTAAGACAGGTGGGCATCCAAAGACCCCCCTCATTCCACTTCCAGTGGTGGGGGTTCCCTTTGAAAGAGTGGGTGTGGACATAGTTGGTCCACTAGAACCTCCCACAGCCTCAGGAAATATGTATATCCTGGTAGTAGTGGATCATGCTACCAGGTATCCTGAAGCTATTCCCCTTAGGTCGACTACTGCCCCTGCAGTAGCCAAGGCCCTCATTGGTATCTTTACCAGAGTGGGTTTCCCTAAGGAGGTGGTGTCTGACAGAGGTACCAACTTCATGTCAGCATACCTAAAGCACATGTGGAATGAGTGTGGAGTGACTTATAAATTCACTACACCATACCATCCACAAACTAATGGCTTGGTTGAGAGATTCAACAAGACATTAAAAGGCATGATCATGGGGCTCCCAGAAAAACTCAAAAGGAGATGGGATGTCCTCTTGCCATGCCTGCTTTTCGCTTACAGAGAGGTGCCACAGAAGGGAGTAGGATTCTCACCCTTTGAACTTCTGTTTGGTCATCCTGTAAGGGGACCACTTGCCCTTGTTAAAGAAGGCTGGGAGAGACCTCTCCATGAGCCTAAACAGGACATAGTGGACTATGTACTTGGCCTTCGCTCTAGAATGGCAGAGTACATGGAAAAGGCAACCAAAAACCTTGAGGCCAGCCAACAGCTCCAGAAGTTTTGGTATGACCAAAAGGCTGCACTGGTTGAGTTCCAACCAGGGCAGAAAGTCTGGGTTCTGGAGCCTGTGGCTCCCAGGGCACTCCAGGACAAATGGAGTGGCCCTTACCCAGTACTAGAAAGGAAGAGTCAGGTCACCTACCTGGTGGACCTGGGCACAAGCAGGAGCCCCAAGAGGGTGATCCATGTGAACCGCCTTAAGCTCTTCCATGACAGGGCTGATGTCAATCTGTTGATGGTAACAGATGAGGATCAGGAGGCAGAGAGTGAACCTCTCCCTGATCTTCTGTCATCAGACCCGAAAGATGGCACAGTAGATGGAGTGATCTACTCAGACACCCTCTCTGGCCAACAGCAAGCTGATTGTAGGAGAGTCCTACAACAGTTTCCTGAACTCTTCTCCTTAACCCCTGGTCAGACACACCTGTGTACCCATGATGTGGACACAGGAGACAGCATGCCTGTCAAGAACAAAATCTTTAGACAGTCTGACCATGTTAAGGAAAGCATCAAGGTGGAAGTCCACAAGATGCTGGAATTGGGAGTTATTGAGCGCTCTGACAGTCCCTGGGCTAGCCCAGTGGTCTTAGTCCCCAAACCTCACACCAAAGATGGAAAGAAAGAGATGAGGTTTTGTGTGGACTACAGAGGGCTCAATTCTGTCACCAAGACAGATGCTCACCCAATTCCAAGAGCTGATGAGCTCATTGATAAATTAGGTGCTGCCAAATTTCTAAGTACCTTTGACTTGACAGCAGGGTACTGGCAAATAAAAATGGCACCTGGAGCAAAAGAAAAGACAGCATTCTCCACACCTGATGGGCATTATCAGTTTACTGTTATGCCCTTTGGTTTAAAGAATGCCCCTGCCACCTTCCAAAGGTTGGTGAATCAAGTCCTTGCTGGCTTGGAGTCCTTTAGCACAGCTTATCTTGATGATATTGCTGTCTTTAGCTCCACCTGGCAGGATCACCTGGTCCACCTGAAGAAGGTTTTGAAGGCTCTGCAATCTGCAGGCCTCTCTATCAAGGCATCCAAATGCCAGATAGGGCAGGGAACTGTGGTTTACTTGGGACACCTTGTAGGTGGAGGCCAAGTTCAGCCACTCCAACCCAAGATCCAGACTATTCTGGACTGGGTAGCTCCAAAAACCCAGACTCAAGTCAGGGCATTCCTTGGCTTGACTGGGTATTACAGGAGGTTTGTGAAGGGATATGGATCCATTGTGACAGCCCTCACTGAACTCACCTCCAAGAAAATGCCCAAGAAAGTGAACTGGACTGTGGAATGCCAACAGGCCTTTGACACCCTGAAACAAGCAATGTGCTCAGCACCAGTTCTAAAAGCTCCAGATTATTCTAAGCAGTTCATTGTGCAGACTGATGCCTCTGAACATGGGATAGGGGCAGTTTTGTCCCAAACAAATGATGATGGCCTTGACCAGCCTGTTGCTTTCATTAGCAGGAGGTTACTCCCCAGGGAGCAGCGTTGGAGTGCCATTGAGAGGGAGGCCTTTGCTGTGGTTTGGTCCCTGAAGAAGCTGAGACCATACCTCTTTGGGACTCACTTCCTAGTTCAAACTGACCACAGACCTCTCAAATGGCTGATGCAAATGAAAGGTGAAAATCCTAAACTGTTGAGGTGGTCCATCTCCCTACAGGGAATGGACTTTATAGTGGAACACAGACCTGGGACTGCCCATGCCAATGCAGATGGCCTTTCCAGGTTCTTCCACTTAGAAAATGAAGACTCTCTTGGGAAAGGTTAGTCTCATCCTCTTTCGTTTGGGGGGGGGTTGTGTAAGGAAATGCCTCCTTGGCATGGTTGCCCCCTGACTTTTTGCCTTTGCTGATGCTATGTTTACAATTGAAAGTGTGCTGAGGCCTGCTAACCAGGCCCCAGCACCAGTGTTCTTTCCCTAACCTGTACTTTTGTATCCACAATTGGCAGACCCTGGCATCCAGATAAGTCCCTTGTAACTGGTACTTCTAGTACCAAGGGCCCTGATGCCAAGGAAGGTCTCTAAGGGCTGCAGCATGTCTTATGCCACCCTGGAGACCTCTCACTCAGCACAGACACACTGCTTGCCAGCTTGTGTGTGCTAGTGAGGACAAAACGAGTAAGTCGACATGGCACTCCCCTCAGGGTGCCATGCCAGCCTCTCACTGCCTATGCAGTATAGGTAAGACACCCCTCTAGCAGGCCTTACAGCCCTAAGGCAGGGTGCACTATACCATAGGTGAGGGTACCAGTGCATGAGCATGGTACCCCTACAGTGTCTAAACAAAACCTTAGACATTGTAAGTGCAGGGTAGCCATAAGAGTATATGGTCTGGGAGTCTGTCAAACACGAACTCCACAGCACCATAATGGCTACACTGAAAACTGGGAAGTTTGGTATCAAACTTCTCAGCACAATAAATGCACACTGATGCCAGTGTACATTTTATTGTAAAATACACCACAGAGGGCACCTTAGAGGTGCCCCCTGAAACTTAACCGACTATCTGTGTAGGCTGACTAGTTTTAGCAGCCTGCCACAAACCGAGACATGTTGCTGGCCCCATGGGGAGAGTGCCTTTGTCACTCTGAGGCCAGTAACAAAGCCTGCACTGGGTGGAGATGCTAACACCTCTCCCAGGCAGGAATTGTCACACCTGGCGGTGAGCCTCAAAGGCTCACCTCCTTTGTGCCAACCCAGCAGGACACTCCAGCTAGTGGAGTTGCCCGCCCCCTCCGGCCAGGCCCCACTTTTGGCGGCAAGGCCGGAGAAAATAATGAGAATAACAAGGAGGAGTCACTGGCCAGTCAGGACAGCCCCTAAGGTGTCCTGAGCTGAGGTGACTCTAACTTTTAGAAATCCTCCATCTTGCAGATGGAGGATTCCCCCAATAGGGTTAGGATTGTGACCCCCTCCCCTTGGGAGGAGGCACAAAGAGGGTGTACCCACCCTCAGGGCTAGTAGCCATTGGCTACTAACCCCCCAGACCTAAACACGCCCTTAAATTTAGTATTTAAGGGCTACCCTGAACCCTAGAAAGTTAGATTCCTGCAACTACAAGAAGAAGGACTGCCCAGCTGAAAACCCCTGCAGCGGAAGACCAGAAGACGACAACTGCCTTGGCTCCAGAAACTCACCGGCCTGTCTCCTGCCTTCCAAAGATCCTGCTCCAGCGACGCCTTCCGAAGGGACCAGCGACCTCGACATCCGCTGAGGACTGCCCCTGCTTCGAAAAGACAAGAAACTCCCGAGGACAGCGGACCTGCTCCAAGAAAAGCTGCAACTTTGTTTCCAGCAGCTTTAAAGAACCCTGCAAGCTCCCCGCAAGAAGCGTGAGACTTGCAACACTGCACCCGGCGACCCCGACTCGGCTGGTGGAGATCCGACACCTCAGGAGGGACCCCAGGACTACTCTGATACTGTGAGTAGCAAAACCTGTCCCCCCTGAGCCCCCACAGCGCCGCCTGCAGAGGGAATCCCGAGGCTTCCCCTGACCGCGACTCTTTGAACCTAAAGTCCCGACGCCTGGGAGAGACCCTGCACCCGCAGCCCCCAGGACCTGAAGGACCGGACTTTCACTGGAAAAGTGACCCCCAGGAGTCCCTCTCCCTTGCCCAAGTGGAGGTTTCCCCGAGGAATCCCCCCCCTTGCCTGCCTGCAGCGCTGAAGAGATCCCGAGATCTCTCATAGACTAACATTGAAAACCCGACGCTTGTTTCTACACTGCACCCGGCCGCCCCCGCGCTGCTGAGGGTGAAATTTCTGTGTGGACTTGTGTCCCCCCCGGTGCCCTACAAAACCCCCCTGGTCTGCCCTCCGAAGACGCGGGTACTTACCTGCAAGCAGACCGGAACCGGGGCACCCCCTTCTCTCCATTCTAGCCTATGCGTTTTGGGCACCACTTTGAACTCTGCACCTGACCGGCCCTGAGCTGCTGGTGTGGTGACTTTGGGGTTGCTCTGAACCCCCAACGGTGGGCTACCTTGGACCAAGAACTGAACCCTGTAAGTGTCTTACTTACCTGGTAAAACTAACAAAAACTTACCTCCCCCAGGAACTGTGAAAATTGCACTGTGTCCACTTTTAAAACAGCTATTTGTCAATAACTTGTAAAGTATACATGCAATTTTTATGATTTGAAGTTCCTAAAGTACTTACCTGCAATACCTTTCGAATGAGATATTACATGTAGAATTTGAACCTGTGGTTCTTAAAATAAACTAAGAAAAGATATTTTTCTATATAAAAACCTATTGGCTGGATTTGTCTCTGAGTGTGTGTACCTCATTTATTGTCTTGTGTATGTGCAACAAATGCTTAACACTACTCCTTGGATAAGCCTACTGCTCGACCACACTACCACAAAATAGAGCATTAGTATTATCTATTTTTACCACTATTTTACCTCTAAGGGGAACCCTTGGACTCTGTGCATGCTATTCCTTACTTTGAAATAGCACATACAGAGCCAACTTCCTACACCCACCCTTACCCTCACTCCCATCACTCCACCACTTCCCACACATGCCACCATCCCAACCCACTCATCCCAATGCCAAGCCCTGCATGCCATACCAATGCATGGATACCACTCACAGACCTGCATGGACACCTATCACTACTGCACGCACCTGAGAGAGAATCAGCAGCCCACCAAATAACAACACACACAAAGCTAAGCTGCCAGGGCAATAACAACCATAGAGGGCAACCCACCCATGCACAATATGTCACACACAGAAACAACAACACTACATTTACATCCCCACAGGCATCCCAGCAAATGTCACTGGAGAAGAGGTGCCAGCACAATCCAGTCTCCCCTCAGAAGAGGTCCACAGTGATGACAGCAGCTCTGGTCGCCTGGATCTAGAGGACCAACCTGGCCCATCAGGGACCTCCGGACAGTCGGTTACACAGTCTCAAACCACCACAGAGCCTCCCCTCTGAGGAAACAACACCACAGCACCCACCCAGCGGGCCCATACCTCTGTCCCCAGGACAAGCCTATCAGCAGTGTTTCCACCACTACAGGGACCCCAGGGCACACCACAAACCCAAGACAATCAGGGACCTGGGGTCAGTGGCAGTGGGCACACGGTTCAGGGGACAGAGGGACAGGACAACAGGGAAGCTGGAAGGACTGATGTGCGACAGGGGGAGGACAGGCCCAGGGAACCGACTCTCCGGGAGGCACTCACTGCAATCCTGGGAGCATACCAACATTCCCAGGGTACGCTGGGCCAGATCCTGGACAAGATGCAGGAGAATATGCGGCTGCAGGAGGGACAATACCTGGGGATCAGGGAGGACTTGAAGTCCATCAACACCACCCTGGTCTCCATTGCAGGGGTGCTGGCAGACATGGCCAACAGTATGAGAGAGGCAGTGGCACACCAGCAGGCCCCTGACACTAGCCAGGCTACTGAACAGCCCTCCACCTCCACTGCCGCTAGTGGACAGGAGGCCCTGCCACAGGACCAACAGGCCACCAGCACCACCCCCCCTGCAGAAGGAGAATCACCCCGCTAACGTTCCCTGCGATCCAGGCAGAAGCCAGAGACTATTGCAAAGACCCCTGTCAGGAAATGAGACTCTCCTGATTGTCACCCTTGTGTCCCACTCAGTCACCCTGTCCACCTTGAACTGCCAAAGCTAACCTTCCTATGCCCCCTTGGACAATGCACCTGTGCTACAAATAGACTGGAATCTAACCTGGACTTTCCTCCATCATCACCCCATCCCAATGCACTTGCCCCACTCCTCCTTATCACTTCAATAAATGCCCATTAAACAAATACAAGTATGTCAGATGATTTAAGTATGTATTATTTTAACAAGCATTAAACATAGAAATTCAACAGTACAGTAATGTTTACATAGGAAATACCTATAGTACGCTCTATCACCCTCTTAGTGCGTCCATGGGCCTCATTGTATTTCCTCTCTGCATCCGTCCTGGGATTCCTCACTGGTGTCAGGAGCCAAAGCAAGTTTGGATAGCCAGAATCACCTAGAAAAAGGGTCAATACAGAGTCGTTATTGTAATGTCCCTTATTCAGAGAGGCTGGTTTTCCGTCAGTTAGTGACAGGCAAACTTACCTATGATCCACCCTCTGTCATCTTGTCGTTGTTCCATCTTCTGTGGCACACTACTGTTCCTCAACACAAATGAATCATGGACTGAACACGGAAACATGGCATTCACATGGGAAATGTACTGGTCTGCAGTACATACCAATTGGATGTTCATGGAGTGAAAGTTCTTCCTATGTCTGTACACCTGTTCACTCACTCTTGGGGGGATGATGGGTATGTGGGTGCCATTGATGGCACCTATGACATTGGGAATGTTTGCAAAGGCATAGAAGTCAGACTTGATGGCAGGGAGGTCAGCACTTTGGGGGAATTGCACATAGGAATGCAGATGTTGTACAAATGCATTCAGAAATCTTGTCGGTACCTGGCTGAACATTGGCTGTGAGAAACCAGCACCCATGCCCACTGTCACTTGATAGGAGCCTGTGGACAGGAAATGGAGTGCGGAAAGCACCTGCACCTCAGTTCGAATGGCACGCTGATTATGATTTCCGGGAGTTAGTGCAGGATCCAGTAATGCACATAGGTCCTGAATAGTTGCACGTGTAGGTCTGTAAGTGATAATGATCTGACGCTCCATCATGGTCCCCATATCCACAAGTGGTCTGTACACCGATGGTGCCCTTCTTCACCACAAGGGTCGGTACCTACGAGGGGTTACAAAAAGGAGTGATGTGCACACATACATAGGCAAATTTGCTAAATACGTGCATTGTTCATAGTAGTGTCTGTACAATAACTGCAACCTGACAGATGTACATGCACATCACTAGTAGGGAACAGAGTAATTCATGTGTGCTACTATACAGAATGGATAGAGGCCTAGGTGCTTCATGTGGCTAGTAGGCCCTGCATTGTGAATAGTATGAATTTCAAGATGCGTAGGTGATGCTAAAATGTCTGCCCACTGTAGTTCTGCCCCTTCGTTGTGGAAGTGACCTAATACCGCTAGCGGTTGACGTCACAGCATACGGCGGTGTTGACCACTGTTCGCACACTTATTGGCTCACATGGATGCTAATGGGGAATTCTGGCGTGTCATAATCGCCGCCGGGAGTGACGGTGCATACCGCCGCGGAACGTGTCGTTCGTCATCGTTTTTTCACTTGACTCCCTGATTTCGTGCAGACAGGTACTCCACTCTGTGTACTGCTGTGGCCTGCCTCTGGCTTTGGATGTTCCACGTGATGCAGGGGAAAGGGCCTTGACCTTCACCCATGAAGAACTGGAGAAGCTAGTGGAAGGGGTCCTGCCCCTGTACGCCAGACTCTACGGATGGCCAGAGGTACAGGTGAGTCTGGGTTTGGGGGGCACTGTGTGAGCAATGGATGGAGTGGATTGCACATATGTGTGCTCCTCTGAGCCTGGATGGGCCATGGTGCATGGAATGCTGCGTGCCACTGTCCTGCATGTCTGAGAGTACTGTCAGTCCTATGTTTGACAATCTGCCAGCTGTTCCCATAGTGCAAGTGCCTGACCTCTGTGTTACATTTCCGTGTCACCCTACTAGGTCAGCGCCCACCAGAAGAGGGCACATTGGCATGCCATCGCCAAGGAGGTACGGACCCTGGGGGTCTACAACCGGCAGAGCACCCACTGTCGAAAGAGGTGGAAGGACCTGCGACGCTGGGCGTGAAGGATCTCTGAGGCCCAGCTGGGGAAGTCCTCCCAACGTGGAAGGGGTGCCCGTCGGGCACTGACCCCCCTCATGCGTCAGATCCTGGCGGTGGCGTACCTAGATCTGGATGGGCGCTTGAAGGCTGCACAGCAGTCACAAGGGGGTGAGTACTCACTGACCATACTTCAGTCTGGAAGGATGACTGTGTGTGAGATAGGACTCATGCTGCTTAGAGCAGGGAATTTGACTGGTGTCCATCTACTGTATGTTCCCCAATGGGTGTAGGGGTGTCCCTGTCAGGTTTCACCTACCTCAGCTCCAAAACTATTTCAGGGGATGGGTGTAGATCAGTATTCTGGTCAGTAGTCAGGGGCGTGGCCATGGGCAAAGTGCACTGAGCTGCCTGTTGGATGTGTTTGCTGGGTGGGTGTATGTCTGGCCATTGTGTATCAGCATTCAGCTATTTACAAGTGTCTCTCCTGTTTTGTCTCCCCATCCCTGTTCTCTTGTGTTGGTTTGGTACAGAATCAACATCAGGCGAGGGAGCTGAGGCATTGGCAAGTGGGGAGGCAGCGGCCCACGGATCCTCCGAGGCAGAGACAACGTACGCCCAGGGAACCAGTTGGTGGGAGGCGAGGGGACTTCCATGAGGGAGGCTACTACCACAGGAGGTAGTGACTCTGAGACCTCTTCCGATGGGGGTCCTCCGGCAGTGGCGGACCCTAGTGCACACACCACTAATGTGAGATCTTCCAGCACCACCCATACCATCACCGCCCTCCCTTCTGCTCCCCACCGAGTTGCCTGTGCCCACCCACCCAGAGAGGTGGGCGTCTCCTTCGCCCCAGGCACCTCCTTCCCTGCCCCAGTCAGCCCTGCTGCCCTCACAGAGGAGGCTATTGACCTCCTGAAAACCATCTCTGTAGGGCAGATAACCATCGTCAATGCCATCCAGGGTCTGGCATCAGAGGTGCAGCAGACCAATGCCTATCTGGATGGCATTCACAGTGCTGTGTCTGCCCTACAGAGACCTTTTCAGGCTCTGGCCTCCTCTTGGACGGCAGTAAGTTTCCCTGACCATTCCGTCCCCCTCCAACCTCCTCTACCCCTTCCAGCACTCCCTTCACCCGTCCTAAGCACACAATCAGACCCACTTACAGGCACATCAACACACAAGAAGCACACTTAAAAACACAAGCACCACACCTCCCACCACAAGCATTCACACAGCCAACAGACACCTGCACACACAACAGCGTCCACTTCCCCCAGTGTGCCCCCCTCTTCCGCCTCCCTGTCTGTTCCCTCTACATCCACACCCTCATGCACTGCACCTTCATTCACTGTTACTGCTCCTCTTCCTGCACTCACCACAATAGGAGACAGCCATACATGCACCCCATACACCACACCTGCACTCACCACCTCTACTGTAGTTGACACATGCAGCACACTCACTAAACTTGTAGACACCCACCCAATATACATCCACACTAGCTGTCTGTCTTCTCCCACTGTGTCCCCCATCCACCTCCCAAAACATACAAACACACCAAGACACCCTCATCAGACATCCACCACACCACAGCATACTGAGCAGTCACCTGCACCCACTACTTGCACACCTACACCCCATACATCAACTCCCTCTGCCTCCACTCCCACGCCCTCATCCACACCCACCCCAATTGGTCCCAAGAAACTTTTCCTCTACCGTGCTGACCTGTTCCAACCCACGGGCCCACCCGGTTTTGTCCCCAAACGTGCCCACCTCCTTGCCCTTTCCGCTCCTTCCACATCACAGCTCACCCCGGTCCAGCCTTCCCATTCCTGTGCCCCTTCCCCAGTGAAGAAGAAGGCCCGGTTAGAGCCTAGGCCATCCAGCTCCACCTGAGCCAAACAACCCCCACCCCCTTCAAAGGAGAAGCCTACCCCCTCCATCCTCCTCACGAAAGTCAAAGTCCCACCCCAGTCGAAAATCCCCAACCCCACCCCCTCTGCCCCCCTTCCGTGAGGTGGCTGTATCCCCATATGGTGCCCCATCCTGTGGAGTCCCCAGCACTTGTGGGAGTCAGGTGTGGCCAGTTGTGGCCCAGGACAATGTACATTTGATGGACTGGCCATTGGCCCTGTTAACACTGTTTAGCTCAGTGAGCTACTAATTAAAGTTTCTGTGTGGCCTGTGTTTGGGCTGCACGCAGTTCCACCCTGGTGTTTGTTTTAATTTTTTATGGGTGTGGGACTATTGTATGTACTATGGTCAAGTTGCAGTGGCCTTCGGTCAGGTACGTACCTCTTGGTGTGGGGTGTATGACTTGTGCTGCTGGGAAGGGTTGGGGGGGCGTTGCAGAGTTGATGGGGTGGGTGGGTATGTAACTGTTCCCTTTCCTCCCTTGTGTCGTAGGTTGCAGTACTTACCGTCATCTTCGTTGGCAGTATCGGTCGTGTAGGTATATGGCAAGGCGCAGGGCTGGCATGATCAGCAGCTCTCTGTCCATGGTTGCCCCTGCACGTTCTGTGGAACTCCGGTGAGTGTTTCCTTATATTTAGTTCATTTCTGCCTGGCTTTGTGGGCGGTGGTTCCGGCCCTGGAACTGGCGGTGGAATGGTGGTTCATAATTTGATGGGCGGGTTGGGCCTTTCCGACGGCCTGTGGGTGGACTCTGCCGTCGTCAGTGGGACTCCTTTCCTGCTGGTGGGTGATTCGCGGGATGCGTGTGTTTTCGTTTGGATCATTATTTGGCGGTCTGGACCGCTCCTCTGTTGGCGGTTCTTACCGCCACAGCCGGCGAAGCGGAACGGACCGCCATGTTCATAATGAGGGCCTTAGGCATCAAAGGAGGGATTGTTAGCCCAGAAGTTTTTACTAGAATTATTTATGAATATTCATGTATCCTGAGTGTTAAATATGCGTAGAAAATGTAATAACGTAGGAAAAATAATGCACGCATTTGAAAGTGTGATCAGATGGCCGCCAATGTTCACAAAGTGTACTTATTAATGGCTTATTAATATAAAATATGGAGCATTTGTTTGATTAATGTAGTAATACATCATATTACGGGTTATGCATTATGTGATTGCTTTATTAATTGAAAACGCCTTAACTTAGTGGAGGTCATGGTCTAGTTGCACGGCCTCATGTCAAGCTGCATTTCTTAAACGTTTAATAAAATGGCTGTCTTAGAGAATTAAATTGTGATTTTTACACTGTACTGACATAATGGCCCTCATTATGACATTGGCAGTAAATCCCACTTACCGGCATGCTAACTACCGCCAACATACAGCCGCAGCGGCGGATATACCCTAACCATATTAAGACACACACACATCAATCCATCACTATTCATCCACACACACAAATCTGCCATCCCAAAGGTCAGTGATAAACTGGCGGTATCAAAAGCCACAATGTTACGCCAAAAGAACAACGCCCACAACATTATAACCCATGAATCACACACATACAAAACAACACTACATTGGTCAATTTAAATAAAACACACCTGACACACACCGCACCCACACACCCACACCACTATAAAACACACACCCACATTACCCACAACCCTTTATGAATCCCAATAATTGCCAGCAGAGAGAGACAGCAAGAGAACACACACAACCAGAGCCACATACCACCATCACCTATATGCCACCCACCAACCTTACATCACACACCCCAACACATCACCCTACACATCCTCACCCACACCACTCACACTACACCCATGGCACCACAAAGACACCCCAGATTCTCTGAGGAGGAGCTCAGGGTCGTGGTGGAGGAAATCATCCGGGTAGAGCCACAGCTATTTGAAGCACAGGTGCAGCAGATATCCATTGCTAGGAAGATGGAGCTATGGCGGAGAATTGTGGACAGGGTCAACGCTGTGGGAAAATACCCCAGAACAAGGGATGACATCAGGAAGAGGTGGAACGACCTATGGGGGAAGGTCCGTTCCATAGCAGCAAGACACCAGCTCACTGTACAGAGGACTGGCGGCGGACCCCATCTCCTCCCCCACAGCTAACAACATGGGAGGATCAAGTCTTGGTAATCATGCCTCCAGAGGGCCTGGCCAGAGTAGGAGGAGGACTGGTAAGTCAGCTCTCTATTACTACTATCTCCCTACCTGCATGCCATCACATACCCCTACCCTTACCCTCACTCCCATCACTCCACCACTACCCACACACGCCACCACCCCAACCCACTCATCCCAATGCCAAGCCCTGCATGCCATACCAATGCATGGATACCACTCACAGACCTGCATGGACACCTATCACTACTGCACGCACCTGAGAGAGAATCAGCAGCCCACCAAATAACAACACACACAAAGCTAAGCTGCCAGGGCAATAACAACCATAGAGGGCAACCCACCCATGCACAATATGTCAGACACAGAAGCAACAACACTACATTTACATCCCCACAGGCATCCCAGCAAATGTCACTGGAGAAGAGGTGCCAGCACAATCCAGTCTCCCCTCAGAAGAGGTCCACAGTGATGACAGCAGCTCTGGTCGCCTGGATCTGGAGGACCAACCTGGCCCATCAGGGACCGCCGGACAGTCGGTTACACAGTCTCAAAGCACCACAGAGCCTCCCCTCTGAGGAAACAACACCACAGCACCCACCCAGCGGGCCCATACCTCTGTCCCCAGGACAAGTCTATCAGCAGTGTTTCCACCACTACAGGGACCCCAGGGCACACCCCAAACCCAAGACAATCAGGGACCTGGGGTCAGTAGCAGTGGGCACACGGTTCAGGGGACAGAGGCACAGGACAACAGGGAAGCTGGGAGGACTGATGTGCGACAGGGGGAGGACAGGCACAGGGAACCGACTCTCCAGGAGGCCCTCACCGCAATGCTGGGAGCATACCAACATTCCCAGGGTACGCTGGGCCAGATCCTGGACAAGATGCAGGAGAATATGCGGCTGCAGGAGGGACAGTACCTGGGGATCAGGGAGGACTTGAAGTCCATCAACACCACCCTGGTCTCCATTGCAGGGGTGCTGGCAGACATGGCCAACAGTATGAGGGAGGCAGTGGCACACCAGCAGGCCCCTGACACTAGCCAGGCTACTGAACAGCCCTCCACCTCCACTGCCGCTAGTGGACAGGAGGCCCTGCCACAGGACCAACAGGCCACCAGCACCACCCCCCCTGCAGAAGGAGAATCACCCCGCAAACGTTCCCTGCGATCCAGGCAGAAGCCAGAGACTATTGCAAAGACCCCTGCCAGGAAATGAGACTCTCCTGATTGTCACCCTTGTGTCCCACTCAGTCACCCTGTCCACCTTGAACTGCCAAAGCTAACCTTCCTATGCCCCCTTGGACAATGCGCCTGTGCTACAAATAGACTGGAATCTAACCTGGACTTTCCTCCATCATCACCCCATCCCAATGCACTTGCCCCACTCCTCCTTATCACTTCAATAAATGCCCATTAAACAAATACAAGTATGTCAGATGATTTAAGTATGTATTATTTTAACAAGCATTAAACATAGAAATTCAACAGTACAGTAATGTTTACATAGGAAAGACCTGTAGTTGGCAGCAGTGAACACACCAGGAGCAATAGTGGGGCACCAACATCTGCAAAAAGAGATGCCAATGGGTACAGCGAGTGGGCATAGAAGTAGGAATCCACAGCCTGCCAGTGACAGTGTCACACATCAAACTGACAATGAAATGTGAAATAACACTGTCTTACCTGTGTTTCATTGGAAGTACTGACGAATGACTGCACTTCTGTTGTCCTCATCCTCAACCTCTGCCTCCTCATCTTCACTGTCCACAGGATCCACTGCTGCCACACTGCCATCTCTATCCTCCTCCTCCTGCAGAAAAGGCACATGGCCTCTCAAGGCAAGGTTGTGCAACATACAGCATGCCATGATGATCTGGCAGACCTTGTTGGGGGAATAGCACAGGGACCCACCTGTTAGATAGAGGCACCAAAACCTGGCCTTCAGGAGGCCGAAGGTACGTTCAATAATCCTTCTTGTTCGCCCATGTGCCTCATTGTAACATTCCTCAGCCCTTGTCCTGGCATTACTCACAGGGGTCAGTAGCCATGATAGGTTGGGGTAACCAGAGTCATCTGCAAATATTGAGGGACAACTGTTAGCCACACACTAACCCTTATGGCCAACACCATACCCATACACCTACATCCACTAGGTGGGAACCAGGGGTCACCTATTAGCCACACCCTGTGCCTCTGGAGTTGGTCCATCACATTTGGAATGCTGCTATTCCTCAGGATAATAGCATCATGCACCGACCGAGGATACTTAGCATTGACATGGTAGATGTACTGGTCCGCCAAACACACCATCTGCACATTAATAGAGTGATAACTTTTTCGATTTCTGAAGACTTGTTCATTTTGCCGGGGGGAGGGTGTGTGGGACAAATGCAATATGTGTCCCATCAATCGCACCAATGATGTTGGGGATATGTCCCATTGCATAGAAGTCAGCCTTCACTGTTGCCAAACCTGGGGGAAAACTATGTAGCTGCACATGTGTTTAAGCAGGGCAGACAACACTTTGGTTAGCACTTTTGAGAACACTGGCTGTGCCATTCCTGCTGCCAAGCCCACTGTCACTTGGAAAGAACCTGTTGCCAAAAAATTGAGCACTCAGCACTTGCACAAGAGGGGGGATGCCAGTGGGCTGACAGATAGCAGATATCAGGACAGGCGCCAATTGGGCACACAGCTTCATGATTGTGGCCCTGTCAAGTCTGTAGGTGAAGATAATGTGCCTGTCCTCCATTGATGCCAAGTCCACAAGGGGCCTGTACACGGGGGGCGATGTCTCCATCTCTTACTCATCCTCGGTGTTTTCAATCTATGGGGCAAAAGAGTGAGCAGCTGGTCATTATCTGTACATTGGAGCCACTACAGTTCAATGCATATATTTGATTGTTACAATATTTTGGTGCCATATGTCCAGAATGTGAAATTGTGAACTGTGACGTAGTTAGGATCCATGGTCTCACCCCCCCAAAATGGACCGGTGGAAATGAGGTAATTCCGCTGATGTTGTGCGCTGTTGCTGGAGGCAGTCGGGAACTGCCATGCAACTCCTCTTTATTTATCATTGGGCCCTATGGGGTACAGTGGGCAATTGTGATGTACGCCGGCGGTGACGGTATGCACCGCCACAGACGTCATCGCCATTTTGTATCTGTTTACTCACTTGCTACCTGACCTTCAACAAGAGAGGACCCACACTGCATGTGCTGCTGTGACCTATGTCTGGAATCTGCCATGTGCCTGGGGAAAGGGCTCCTGCCTTCACCTCGGCTGAGTTGGAGCGACTAGTGGAAGGGGTCCTACCTTAGTACCGCCTGCTGTATGGGCCTCCAGACCAACAGGTGAGTGCACTGTGAGTACGATGCATTGGGCGTGAATGCATGGAGTGCTGTGTATGAAGGCCTCGTATGGGGGGGGTTGGTGAATGGGCCCTGGGCAGCGTACAGCATGTATGCTGGGCCATGTCTGTGCTAATGGGGATGGGAAGGGGTATGGTGGGCCATGAGTGTAACAGGCAGGACGTTCTAATACCTATCTCTGTGTCTATTTCTTCTGCAGGTCAGCGCCGATCAAAAGAAGGGTTTATGGCATGCCATCGCCAAGGACGTGCAGACCTTGGGGGTCTATGGCAGGCAGAGCACTCACTGTCGAAAACGGTGGGAGAACCTGAGATGCTAGGCACAGAAGACGGGGGAGGCCAAGCTGGGGATGTCCTTCCTATGAGGAAGGGGTGCCCGTCGAACCCTGACCCCCCTGATGGCCCGCATTCTGGTGGTGGCCTATCCAGAGCTGGATGGGTGCTTAGGGGCATCACAGCAGCAACAAAGGGGTGAGTACAGTGGTCTTCATTACTACCTATGCCTGGTGGGGTGGTATCCGGATGGGGATGTGGGCCTGTGGGTGCCCCTAAGCCAGGCCTGACATTCCAGAGTTGATCCCATGTTGGGCAGGGTTTTGATGTGAAATTCCTCCAACCTAGCTAGTAGGCATCCACTACTGGGCAGGGGTGTGTGGGCCTCAAGTATGCTGCAGTTGGTGGTATGTGTCCCTACCCATAGCCTAGTGACTAGCCTTGTAACTGGTAGTGCATTGCCTAGTGCATAGGGCTGCTCCCTGTGTGTGAGGGTGGTATGTATGCCAACGGGGTGTCGGTGCCGCCATTGACCAAGTGTATCCTTTGTCTCTCTCCCCCCCTTTTTGTTTTGTCACCCTGTCCTTATGTGCATTAGCATCACCTGGCAGAGGAGCAGATGCACCGGCGACGGAGGGAGCTGCATCCCACAGGACCCAGGAACCAGAGTCCACCGACGGAGAGGGCAGCAGTGGGATGGAGGGTGAGGGGATCACCACGGCGGAGACTGGAGGGGACAGTTCGGACATGGCATACCTCCTCCGATAGAAGCTCCCTGGTGGTGGCAGACACCTCTGTGACCACCCCAGCTACAGCTGCCACCCCCTGTACCAGTACCGCCCTCCCAGCAGCCCCTCAGCAAGTTGCCCGTGTCTGCTCACCCAGGAGGGTGGGCATCTACTTTGTCCCAGGCACCTCAGGCCCTGCCCCAGTTAGCCCTGCTGCCCTGAGTGAGAAGGCTATTGACCTCCTGAGATCCATCTCTGTTGGGCAGTCAACCATTGTGAATGCCATCCAGGGGCTGGCAGCCAAAATGCAACAGTCCAATGCATTTCTGGAGGGCATTCACACTGGTCAATCCAGGCTCTGGCCTCCTCTCTGATGGCAGCCATTGTCCCTGTTTCCCCCCTCCCTGTCCAACTTCCTCTACCCAATCCCATTCCCCTCAACCCCAACCTATCCCAAGCACACAGGCAGACCAGCATGCACACAGGACAACACACAAGAGTGGACATGGCAAACACAAGCACCACACTTCATCCCACAGGCACTCACCCAACCACCATCCAGATGCAGACATACCAACATCCACTGCCCCCACTGTGGCCCCTCCTCCTCATCCTCCACCTCCCTCCCAGTTACGTCTCCACTCACACCTGCATGCACTACATCCTAATCCACTGCCGCCATCACCAGCACACCTATCAGAACACACACCTCACTTGCAGTCACCACCCCCCACCCATTCACACGTCTCCTGTGTCCTCTCCCACTGTGTCTGTGCCCCCTCCTCCCAAAGTACACAAATGCAAGCACTCAGATACCCAACAGCTATCCACCTCAGAACAGCATTCAGCCCATGCACCTGCACCCAAACACAGCAGACTGAGACCTCCTACAACCACTCCCTTTTCCTCCACTCCCAAACCATCTCCCTCTTCCCGTCCCAATGTCCCTAAGAAGTTTTTCCTCTCCACCATTGACCTCTTCCCTACCCCTAGCCCCGTCCTTCACGTCAGGCCAGGGTGGTCAAAACCCAGGCAAGCACCTCAGCCCCCCAGTCCACGGGCACAGTAGGCAACTCCAGGTGAGAAAGGATCCCGGCCACCAGCCAGCTAGACGGAAAGGGTGCCTGTCCCAAGTGCTTCAAGGAAGGGTAAGGCGCCAACCCCAGCAGGAGGAATGTAGGGCAAGGAGCCAGCTCCAGCTGCAGGAAGGAATGGCACTTAGCCATCCCCGGCTGCAGGAATGAAGGGCAAGGAGCCAACCCAGCTGCAGGAAGTGAGGGCAAGGAGCCACCCCCATCTGCTGCCAAAAGGATCAAGGACCCATCCCCAGCTGCTGGCAGGAAGGGCAAGGGGCCTGCACCAGCAGGCACTAAGGAGAAGGGGCCTGGTGCTGGGACTCAGTCGGAGCCCCCACCACCAACCATGGTGGTGCAGCCGTCCGAGGCTGCAGGGGATGGGCTGGAGCCTCCCACCACCACCACCAGCTCCGCCAGCAGCACCGCCACCAGCACCACCACCAGCAGCAGCAGCATCAGTGGGCATCCGTCTGAGGCTGCAGGGGATGGGCTGGAGCCTCCCCCACCACCACCACCACCACCAGCTCCGCCAGCAGCACTGCCACCAACACTACCACTAGCACCACCACCAGCAATGGGCAGCCGTTCAAGGCTGCAGGGGATGGGCTGGAGCTTCCCCCCACCAGCAGCAGCACCACCACAAGCAGCAACAGCACCAGTGGGCAGCTGTCCGAGGCTGCAGGGGAAGGGCTGGGGCATCCCCCCACATCCACCACCAGCAGCAGCAGCACCAGTGGGCAGTTGTCCGAGGCTGCAGGGGCTGGGCTGGGGCATTCCCCCACATCCACCACCAGCAGCAACAGCACCAGTGGGCAGCCGTCCGAGGCGGCAGGGGATGGGCTGGAGCCTCCCCCAACCACCACCATCAGCTCCACTAGCAGCACCGCCACCAGCACCACCACCAGCACGACCTCCAGCAGTGGGCAGCCATCTGAGGCTGCAAGGGATGGGCTGGGGCCTCCCCCCGAACGCCACCTACAGCAGCAGCACCACTGCCACCACTGAACATCCGTCACCGCCGGCGGCCATTCTGTAGACCTGCCTCCATGGGCTATTGTGCGGCCTGCCCCCTGCAGGTCATGTGGGTATGACACCCACCTGAGAGACTGTGACCTTGCACTCCTCAAGATCTGCATCACAGTCCCGATGCCCCCTCCAGAACCAGTGGGTATGGCACCCACTCACCCCACCCTCCCCTGGATGAAGCTCACTGGGCACGATGCCTCCTCCAGAACCAGTGGAGATTCCATCCACTTACCCTATCCTCTCCAGGATGAAGCTCACTGGGCACGATGCCCCCTCCAGAGCCAGTGGGCAAGTCACCCACTTGAGAGGCTGTGGCCTTGACTCCCCAGTACAGAGTAATGGGCATGTTGCCCCCTCCAGGAACAGTGGGCAAGTCACCCACTTGAGAGACTGTGACCTTACACTCCCCAGGACAGAGTAATGGACATGTTGCCCCCTCCAGGAACAGTGGCTTTGTACCATCTTCCCGCTGAGGTGCCTGCCTATTTTCGACCTGATGCCCCTGCAGTGTTCTCTCCGTGTTGTTGCAGGAGTCAAGTGGGGCCTTGGACTTTGTGATGTGGCCCTGTGGCCCACGAACATTGAGGACTGGGCAGTGTCCCTTCATTTGTAAATATGTATATACTTTTTGATTCGGATGCACGTATTGCTACTATTTTATCTTATTACGCTCACTTTTATCTATTGGAGCTGTCCTTGCATTATTCCTTAGGGGTACGGGGTAAATATGTTTTATTGCTACATCTGATTGTGTGTATGGTGTTGGTGGTGGGGGTGTTGTGTGGCTCGTGTGTGTGTCACTCTCTTTTTCCTCCCCTCCCTCCCCTGTGTGCTAGGCGGCTGTACTCACGTGGCCGTCTCTGCCGTCATTGCTGTTCGTAGTGGAGCAGGATGTAAATCAACATTGGGAATATGTGCAGCTCAGGCTCCATGGCGGCATGGTTCTTCCCTGAGTCTCCACAGGTGAGTCCTTTGACTTCTGTTCTCTGTTTCACCAGGCTTTTGATGTCCTTGGTACCACCCTGGAAAAGGTGGCGGATTGGACTGTCATAATACACTGATCGGAACACTGTCTTCCGCCTGGCTGTAGGCGGTTACCGCTGTGGTGCCTACTGATTCCGCACTGGCGGTCGGTGTGGTAAAGTGGCTGTCAATGGGAGTTCTCACCGCCATGGTCATAATTTGGCAGTATTTACCTCCAGCCTGTTGGCGGTATTACCACCAGTTTATCACCATCCGCCAGGGTTGTAATGAGGGCCAATGTGCTTGTAGCTGAAAGTCTCTCTCATGAGAACTGCTTGCTAGAAGATGCTGTTCCTGCAGAATGAAACATTGTAAAAGTAAGGTGTGAAAGAATGACTTTGTAATAAGAAAACAAAGACCATACTGACTGGAGTATAAGCTTCAACAATATTGTTACCTGACGAGCCAGATAATGAGGACATTACAAGAGCAGCCAATCAGCGACATGTGAAACGTGTACTAGTTCACTGTTTTAGTTTTGGTGGACAAAGTGTGAACATGCAATCCCTTGACCAATGAGGATTTGAGAAGTAGTTTTAGGAAAACTAACTTAACGGGACCGCACTGAGAAGAAGCCACCATTTGTTCATTTTCTATCTTGCCGTAAGGCTAGTACTTTCTTGAGTGTCTTGAGAAGAGACGTGCTTAACTTTAAAAGACTTTGCCTTTTCAGAACTTTGGTGCTGAATCCTGATGCCTGGCTGACCAGACTGGTGTCCTGAGGACGAAGACTGACACTGCTTTCTGATCCATACTTAGGATAGGTACTATGAATTAGAATGTTGATTATTATGCCTATTTGTTTTTGTTTCTAGGTACCAACCATGCTATTTTGAAAGAGCCACCCTTAGATGTTTTCCAAAATTTGTGTTGACTAAAATCATTTTGCATGAAGCCCAACATGCCAATTTCTAATCAGGGGTTACTTAAGTTCTCACTAATGAAATTCAATATAGGAAGTTACAACTGATGTCTTTTTTTTGCTGAATATAAATGTATGTAATATCGTTTGCACACTTATTCTTGCTAGTAATTTGCACTGTAATTTTGGAATGTGTAGTAGCCTTGATTAGATTGCGTTTCTTTCGTCCCTTTGGACAGCCAGTGTTGTTTCTGTATGTTTATCATATGATCCTGAGATTAACTTACGTGACATTAGCATTGTTAATATAGGGAAATAAATATTCTAACTTCTACATACAGGTGTGGTTATTCATGTCTGAAAGGTCATGGCGTGTCAATTACTGACTCCTATTGATTACTAATATTGATTATTGTTGATAATTGACATTTGGTTATTGATTGTGTTGTTACGGGGTCTTTATGGTGGGTACATCTCAAGCATTGGTCAAAAGGTACATCGACCTATTCGCGTTCCCTTGTAAGTTTCCTTATTTTGCACAGTACCGCTTGCTTATGACAGTCTATGCCATGTTTTTCATCTGTGAGATCTTTATGTTCTTTCATGCAAGAAAAAGGAATTTGCGAGGAATAATCAAAATATTGATGGAGAACTCTCAGAATAAACCGTGAATACCCGTCAAAAGACTGCAATGACATTTACTTGTGGCGTTCTTAAACATATTTTTAACTTTTGACATTGAACAATTCTGAAAAAGGATTTATGTAGTTGTCTTCCATGAATGATATGCACAAATAATGTTGCTAATCAATAAACATAAGGAAACTTGTTACTTGTTCAGTTTTAATTTTCCCAGAGTCGGCACAGCATCTATTTCACCCGTTTGCCCGCCCCACCACTTTCAGTTGTTGATAGCCACCACTGAACAAAAAACAAGACCAATACGACCAAAATCTAATCAAGGAAATCAGAGATGTTGAATTTCAAAGTTTCAAGTTAAAAAAGCGCCGAAAAGCACAATGTGCCAACGATGAATATCTGGTTGTGCCTGACGGGGACAAAAGTCACAAGTTCAGGTTGACCGTGATGGAGTGTGGGCCAGCTACAGGGACCAGGATAGGCCCACTCAACAAAGTACCTTAAATCCTGGTTGCTATGCTTCGCGTGGATCAGAGGCAGTAAGCATTGCACAGCCGAAGCGATGCATCAGTTCCAAGATGCCGCAAGGTTGCGGGACAAGGTCCTGTTGCATCGTCGTTGAGGATTCCATCGACAAGGGCTTGCGATGCGATGTTCGGATTTGGAGAATGTGGTGCGCAACCGAGGCGATGAGTCGGTTCCGGTGATCGGTGAGGCTGAAATGAGAAAGCTGGCGCTGTCGTCAAGCTGCCGTCGACGAGGGAAGCGAGGACCTGAGTTGGTGATGCGCCGTGCTGGCAGAAACGTGTCAGTTCTGAACACTGTGGCAATGCAGACCTTCTGCGCCAGATCCAATCCAGGCAGCCTTGATGTGTAGGTTCTGCTCAAGGATGTGCCGGTCAACTGAGGAGATACTTCGGTTAGTCTGAAGGATATGCCGCTCAGCAAAGAAGATGGGTCAGTTTTGCTGGGAAGCACCTTAGGCCAACTTCCAAAGGTACAGGACTAGGGTGGCATCACTTGGCAGGGTAGACTCACAGATGGAAGAGTCCAGGTGCAGATGTAAGGTTATTGGAAACCTGTTATGTCCCTGAGGCTTCAGGTCAGGAGGCCAGTCAGATAGCCCACTCTGGATTGTGGGTTAAGGTAATGCAGGTCCAGTCCTTCTCACCTAGGTAAGAGGGCACCAGGCAGCAGGTTAGCACAGCAAAGCAGGAGTCCAGCAGAGTGGCAGTCCTTTCAGCAGCTCAGCAGTCGTTTTTCTTAGCAGAGTATCCACAGGTCCAGATGTGTACTGAAATGGTGATGTCTGAAGTCCAGTACTTATACCCAGTGGTGCCTTTGAAGTGGGGGAGACTTCAAAGACAAGCATTTGAAGTGTACAGATGTCCTGCTCTCCCTGCCCTGGCTCCAGACTCACTAGAGGGGAATATACAGGTCTTTGTGTGGGTACAGGACACAGTCTATTCAGGTGTAAGTGAGGCTGGATCCAGTTCCTCACTCCCATTTTACCAGGATGACCCATCAAGTCACACCTAAACTCTCATTCTGTGTGGCTGTCTAGGGGGAATGCACAAAGCCCAGCTGTCACCCACCCCAGACATGTGATTAGGGTCAGGATGCAGGCACTAAACTGCTAAAGGAAGAAAATGACAACTTCCCAACAGTGGCATTTTCAGAATTGCAATGTGAAATCTGACTTCACCATAAATTAGGATTTTAAATTAGGATTCCAAAGGCAACCAAACCTAACCTCCCTTTTGGGAATTGAACTTATAAAATGTAATAAGGCAATCCCAATGTTAGTCTACGGGAGATAATGACCTTGCAGTAGTGAAAAATGAATTTAAGAGATTTTCACTTCGAAGACTTGTAAAGCTCAAAAGTACAGTCCTACTTTTAAAATACACTGCACCCTGCTCTCTGGGCTGTCCAGGGCCTACCTTATGGGTGCATTAAATGTACTAAAAAGGAAGGTTTGGGTCTGGCAAAAGGTTTAACGTGCTAGGTCGACATGGCAGTTTAAACTGCATCCCCAGGTTCTGCATTGGCAGGCCTGAGACATGTTTTCAGGGCTACTGAAGTGGGTGGCACAAGCACTGCTGCAGGTCCACTAGTAGCATTTAATTTACAGGCCCTGGGGCCATATAGTGCACTTTACTAGGGACTTATGAGTAAATGAAATGTGCCAATTGTGGATAAACCAATGTTACCACGTTTTAGGGAAAGAGTACTAGCACATTAGCACTGTTTAGCAGTGATAAAGTATGCAGAATCCTAAAGCCAGCAAAAACAAAGTCAGCAAAACAGGAGGTGTGAAGGCAAAGTGCTAGGGGAAGCCATGCCACGGATGCTAGGTCTAACAAAACAAAAATAAAGAAAAAAGACTGCTAATGTCAGATCTATTGGCTTTGCAAGTGCTTTTTGCAGTTGTTGTGATACCTGAATTAGTATAAAGTACATTGGACTAAATCTTATAAGTGTTCGAGCCACCTTGGTGGTATGGTTTAAATTGATGTGTTTTGAGTTGGCACCTACATTAATCATATAGTTACTATTGCTGTCCAGTAGAATGCTGTACTCATACTGTAATTGTACATAGTGATATTTGTGTATTTTTTCATTTCATACCCATTCCACAGCGATATAATGTGAGAAAGTAGCCTCTTTCTAGCATGGTTACCCCCATTTGTGGCCTGTTTGGCAGTGTTTGTCAGTGTGTTTTTACTGCTAGCCAGGACCCCAGTGCTCATAGTTTGAGACCGTTTTGTCTGTGTGGATTTTACTGTCTCACTGGGATCCTGCTAGCCAGGACCCCAGTGCTCATAGTTTGTGGCCTATGTGTGGTGTCAGTATGCTTAACTGTGTCACTGAAGTTCTGCTAACCAGAATCCCAGTGCCTATGCTCTCTCTACCTACCAAATATTTCACTACACCTTAGTGACTCCATATTCCAATTCTGATTGGCATACTGGACCCCCTGTATAAGTCCCTAGTATATAGTACCTTGGTACCCAGGGCAATGGAGTTCCAGGAGATCCTTATGGGCTCCAGCATTTTTTTTGCCACCCATAAGGAGCTCATGCAAACCTTTCATCAGGACTGCCACTGCAGCCTGAGTGAAATAGTGCACACACTACTTCACAGCCATTTTCACTGCACTAAGGTAACTTAGAAGTCACCTATATGTCTAATCTTCATTTACTGAAGGTTGGGTGCAAAGTTACTGTGTGAGGGCACCTTTGCACTAGCACCGGTGCCCCCAAGTTGTCCAGGGCCAATTTCCCTGACTCCGTGAGTGTGGGGACACCATTATAAGCGTCCACTACATATATATCAATACATATATGTTGCTTCACAATGGAAACTCTGATTATGCCCATGTGAGGTGTCTAAGATCATAGAATTGTTCCCCCAATCCAAATCTGGTATTGGGGGGCCAATCCCATGCACCCTGGGGGCTCCACCATGGACCCCCAGTACTGCCAAACCAGCTCTCTGAGGTTTCTACTGCAGCCCCAGCTGCTGCACACCTCACAGACAGGTTTAAGCCCTCCTGGGGACTGAACAGCTCAATCCCAGGAAGGCAGAACAATGCATTTCCTTTGGGAGGAGGGTGTTACACCCTCTCCCTTTGGAAACAGATGTTACAGGCTTGGGAGGGATAGCCTCCCGGAGCCTCTGGAAATGCTTTGAAGGGAACAAACGGTGTCCTCCTTACATAATCCATTCTACAACGGTTCAGGGACCCCCAGTCCCTGCTCTGGCGCAAAACTGGACAAAAGAAAGGGGAATGACCACTCCCCTGTCCATCACCACCCCAGGGGTGGTGCCCAGAGCTCCTCCAGAGTGTCCCTGGCATTATCCATCTTGGATTCCAAGTTGTGGGGACCCTCTGGAGACCTCTGAGTGCCCAGTGACAGCAGGCGACGTCAGAGACTCCTCCTAATAGGTGCATACCTGGATAGGTAGCCAATCCCCCTCTCAGGGCTATTTAGGGTCTCTCCTCAGGACGTTTCCTCAGATTCAGTTTGCAAGATTCCTCCAGGACTCCTCTGGATCCTCTGCTTCAGATTCTGACCGTCGGATCAACCGCAGACTGCTCCAGGAACCGCTGTAACTGCAACAAAGTATCCAGGATGACTCCTGTGACCTGCAACTTCAGCTCCAGCCAGCTTTTGCAACAATTTCCAAGGTGAGCACGCTATGAGGACTGCCTGTCTTTACCCTGCACCAGAAGAACCAAAGGAATCTCCTGTGGATTGATGGACTCACTTCCATGCTTCTGCAGGCATCCTTCTGTGACGACAAGCGGTACTCTGGGACTCCTCTCCTGATGACGAGCATGCTCTCTGGAACACAGGTGGTGGACTGAAGTGACCCAGACTGTCCAAAGGTCCAGATGTCTGAATTTGGTGGAGGTAAGAGCTTGCTTCCCCGTGCTGCAACAGTACCCCTGTGAACTGCATATCCTGCAGCTTCTTAGGCTTCTGTGCACTTCTTCCAAGAATCCTTCATGCACAGCGTAGCCCATGTCCCCAGTACTCCATCCTGCGACGCACAGCTCCCTGAGTTATTCTCCGGCGACGTGGGTCCTTCCAGTGTAGTGTTGCAACAACCACAGTTTGCATCTTCTTTGTCCCCGTGTTCTGGGACTCCCGTGGGTGCTGCCTGGTCTTCTGAGGGCTCTCTGAAGTGCTGAGAGCCCCCTCTGTCTCCTCAGTCTGAGTTGAGACCACCAGGTCCCTCCTGGGTCCAGGCAGCTCCTTTTTGATGCAAAACGCATTATTGCTTGAACCAAGGCTTGCTGGCAGAATCCTGCGACGCAAACAGCCTGCATCCAACAACTCGATGTGGGACATTACCTGCACCAAGCAGGAACCCACAGCCATCTTCTTTGGTGCTCTTCTGTACTTTTCTTCTGACTGGAGAATCCTCTTTTGCACCTTCTTCTAAGTTGGCAGGGGTTCCTGACCTTCCTGGACTCTTCTTCGACTTCTGGACTTGGTCTCCTCTCTCCACAGGTCTTCAGGTCCAGGAATCCATCGATAGTTGCTTGCAGTCTTGCTTAGTTCTTGCAAAATCCTTTATCACAACTTGCAGTGTGTCCTGAGGAAACTTGTTGTACTTTACTCCTGCTTTCCTGGGCTCTGGGGTGGGGTACTTTACTTACCATTGGTATTTTCCTACACTCCCGGTGCCCCTCTACACACTACACTTGCCTTCGACATTCGCATTCCACTATTTGAGTATATAGTTTGTATTGCCCCTGGCCTATTGCAATCTATTGTATTTTCTACTGTTTGCACTATTCAATGACTGTTTACTTACCTGATTTTGGTTACTAGTATATATATTTTGTATAATATTTACCTCCAGAAGGAGTATTGCATCTAAGATATTTTTGGCCTTGTGTCACTAAAATAAAGTACCTTTATTTTTGGTAACACTGAGTATTCTCTTTTATTGTGTATAAGTACAGTGTAACTATAGTGGTATTGCAGGACCTTTGCATGTCTCCTACTTCAGCCTAAGCTGCTCTGCTACAGCTACCTTTAGAGAGGCTAAGCTGCTAGAACACTGCCTACATTTCACTAATAAGGGATAACTAGACCTGGTATGAGGTGTAAGTACCTTAGGTACCCACTACAAACCAGGCCACCCTCCTACATATAGCATATGTTTGAGAATGTAAACAAACAAATAGTGGAAGTTTAGATAAATGCTTTAAAAATTGGTAGCCCATGTGAAATTACAATTTTCTGAGCAGCAGCTATAACGTTTCCTTTTTTAGACAATTTTTAAAATGCCAAGAATTGCATATCTGTAGTGTAAGGATTCCCCACACACATATTTTTTCTAGATACAATTCTGTATTTCCCTAGGATTTGTTTTTAACCTTGACACATGTACCAGTTTTCATTAAAGATAGTTGTCTTTGGTACCTATAGTCAATTTTAATCATTTTTCTTGCCCCTCTCACATCCACTCATTACCAGCAATTATTCTATAAAAGATCTCCAGCAAAGAGCCCTCTACTAGGGCCCATTAGGCACTGTATGTCACCCAAGGGTGAGTGAGGGCTTTTGTTCCTGTAACACCAACACATTAGGGGACTACACAGACTCCTGCTTCAGTTGGCAGTATAGAGTCCATCTCCGTGGAACTGCACCACGTCTCTAGTGAGTTAAGTTAGTTATAGGGAGACTGAAGTGCTGGCCCATATAAGCCTCCGTAAGTATATATATCCCTATCTTTACCTCGGCAATTTTTAAAATGCTCCATTTTCTACTGTTTTCTCAAAATGTTCTTCTGAGTGAACCTGCAATTTTTTTCTGCTGTGTCTGGTGCCCATGACACACCAAGAAAGCACTTGCATATTGTACGAGTACTCTTTGAGAACATATGGCTTTTTAGCATATGTAGCTGAAAACTGAACGATAAAAATGGCCTAAATCCCTACTCCAGTTTACAAAGTCTCTATTTCTTCCATCGCCGACGCATATTTCTTCCTTATATAATATTTATACTGCTCTAAGTTCTACTGTGTTAAACAAAGCCATGCAGCACTAGCTTGACCATCTGTTCATGGGTAATGGGTTCCTGTGTCAGTTTACCCTCTGCAGCTGGATATAAATGAATGCATGGAGGTCCTCTTAAGCAATGACTAACTGTTCCAAGGAAAACTTGTAGCCTGTGTGAGTCACCGTTCAGGCTTTTTCAGCACATTTATTTCATTAAACACAGGCTCTTCACTGGAAATGGAAAGTGAAAGTGTAAAGAGGGGTCATAACTCCCACGCAATTCTTGTTTCTTGCTCGATGGTGCTTCTTTCTGCATAACATATTGTTACTAAATCTTTCAAATGCAGGCTTTGGCTTCATGAAGAGGACTATTAATCTCTCACCTCAAACTGCTGGCTTTGTGGTCTATCGTTCCATGTCCCATGGAGCGCTTGCACTGTAGTGCATGAGGATTACTTTACCTCTGAAAATTCACTCAGTGATCCCATAGTCATTTTTTTTTATCCAGCACAAGACATCAGTAGCCCAGCTACCTCTCCTATCACTCATTGACTTTATGCCAGTGCTTAATTTGTAAATAAAAACGCGCCAGTGCCCTAAGCTCTCCTCTGAAACACAGGGCTGCTGCAATTAAATGTGTGATCACAGAATACTGAGGCAGCCGAATCCTAAAGCCATCTCAAGCCTCTTTAATCCATTTACAGCCACTTCCTGCCCCTTCAGCTCAACCCTGCCGCTTTCTTCTTTCTCCCTTTGTGACACTTTTCCGTCTTTCTATTCTTTTGTTTTCTTTTTTACCTCTGAGTCCCAGGTTGTTGGTGTGTGCTGGACTCTGTTTTTGATACTCTGGGCACTTTACCACTGCTAACAAGTGCTAAAGTGCAAGTGCTTCTATGTAAAATGTATGTGTAATCAGCTTATCCATGATTGGCATATTTGATTTACTAGTAAGTCCCTAGTAATGTGCACTAGATCTGCCCAGGGTCTGTAAATCAAATGCTACTAGTGGGTCTGCAGCACTGCTTGTGCCACCCACATAAGTAGCCCTGTAAACATGACTCAGACCTGCCACTGCAGTGTCTCTGTGTGCAGTTTTAAACTGCCAATTAGACTTGACAAGTGTACCCACTTGCCAGGCCTAAACCTTCCCTTTTTATACATGTAAGGCACCCCTAAGGTAGGACCTAGGTTGCCCCATGGGCAGGGTGCAGTGTTTGTTAAAGGTGGGACATATACCTATGTGTGTTACATGTCCTAACAGTGACATACTGCTAAATTCAGTCTTCACAGTTGCAAGACAACTGGCATGGCAATCTGTATATACCTATAAAACCTGCTAGCAACTCTTTTTCCCAATTGGGGGTATCACTACACCACATGGTCACATATTGTAATAAACTCGCCATGAAATATAAATGGAGGTCTGGCAGCCCAGTCCCCAGTCACCTAAGTCTAACTTCAAAACCTCTAGGCGGACTCTGCATCTCTTGCCTGCTCAAATTAAAGATCCCAGTAGTTTATCAATCTGCTGAAACAGCGAAGAAGGCAATTCACAGAAGGAGGTTTGCATGGCATATAGACACAGTAGGAGTAATACCATTTTACTGAGTGCTATTCTGCCCATTACTGATAATGGTAGGGTGATCCAGAACCAAACAGAGGCACGGAGACCATACATTATTCTTCCCATGTTCAATTTGTATTGAAGCTGAAGGAAGTGGGCTATTTGCATGCCCAAGTACTGAAAAGACTTGGGGCCAGATGTAGGAAGCATTTTGCATGGTGCAAAACGTGGATGCGACTCGCAAATAGGAAGGGGTGTCCCCTTCCTATTTGTGACTCGCATTGCGATGCTAAATTGCTTTGTGAATGTTGCCAAAAATGTTTTTTCAGAGCAGGCAGTGGTCCTATGGACCACTGCCTACCCTGAGAAAACAAAACCAAATGGTTTCGTTATTTTCTTTGTATTGCAACTCGTTTTCCTTTAAGGAAAGTGGGCTGCAATACAAAAAAAAAACTGCTTTATTTAAAAAGTAGTCATAGACATGGAGGTCTGCTGTCTTCAGCAGGCCACCATCCTTGTGAGTGAAGGGACTCCCTATGGGGTCGCAAAATGCGACCCACCTCATTAATATTAATGGGGTGGGTCTTTGCGACCCCATAGCGATTCGCAGATGGTGTCTGAGACACCGTTCTGCATCCGAATTTGCGATTCGGAATTTGCGAGTCACACCGACTCGCAATCTCCGAATCGCAAATTCGGAACTTGCTACATCTGGCCCTAAGTCTCCCATTTCAACCCCACCTGCGGCAACGCTGCTGCCTCAACTGTCGCCAGCCTCAACATGGGGAACAATACCGTCTTTCGGCGATTGACCTGGAAGCCACATATCTCTCCAAAGTCCGCCATCATTTGTAACAACAGCGGGATCGATCTCTGCTTATCAGTGACATATATCAGAGTGTTGTCTGCGTACAGCGATACGACATGCGTTCTGGTCCCCACTCTGATGCCCCACACTTCTAAGCCTGCCCTCAGTTGTATAGCTAGAGGCTCCATAGCCAACACGAATAGCAGTGGCGACAACTGGAAGCCCTGCTGTGTACCTCGTTCAATATCAAAAGGGTCTAACACCATCATCCCCATTCGCACACCCTTGCTCGTGGTGCTGTATACAGCAGGCATCCCCATACAAGGAAGTTTGGTCCAATGCCTATTCTGCGAAGCACCTCCCATAGGTAATCCCAGGACAAGGTATCAAACGTCTTTTCTAGGTCTAGGGCCACTAATGCGGCATGAGCTGCAAAGTCGGACGTCTCATGTATTACATGTGATAACCTCAGCAGATTCATATGAGTTCCCCTCCCTGGGATAAATCAGCATTGTTAGTCTCTAACCTGATGGGCCACGACTAACTGCAGCCGGGTTACCAGCAATTTAGCAAGCAACTTCACATCGACATTGAGCATAGATAATGGTCTGTAGGAGCCAGGATCCATCGGATCCTTCCCTGGTTTCGGAATCATAACTATCAGTGCTTCCCTCATGTGTGTTGGGAGCGTGCCTACATTGCGGGCTTCGCAGAATGTTCCTAATAATCGGGGGAGGAGCGTTGCAGAATACACCCAGTAAAACTCAGTTGGGAGCCCATCCGGACATGACGTCCTACCATGCGCCATGGTGCCGAAAGCTTCCTGTTGCTCCTCTAATATCACTTCCCCATCTAGCTCCCCGTCTGATCCTCAGTGAGTCGTGGAGCGTGGAGTCTGTCTAAATACCTGTGCATCTGTCCTACGTCCTTCGTTTTCGGTGAAGTGTATATGTATTTCGGATGATCCTGCAAAGGAGGTTCACACGTACTTGTCCCAAACACCTTTCCCCGGTCAGTCCTTGCAATGATAGGATCACTGGCATAGGCCGCTCGCGCTTAAGGAGCCAGGCCAGCATGCGCCCTGAACGGTCGCCCTCCCGGTACAACCTCTGCCTGCAAGCCTGACATACATAACTATCTAGCCTATTCCAAATATCTCCTATTTTTGCATGTGTCGCGTGACAATCTGCCTCAGAGATATCTCCACTGGGCACTCGGGACTGATGAGCAGTCAGGACATCCACCTGTTGTGTAAGTTCCTGTTTTAGCTTTTTCCTAATGCCAGAGGACTTTCCAATGCTCTCACACCGAATAGCTACCTTTAGGGCCTCTCATTCTATGCCTTGTGTTCAATTTGTAGACCAGTTCACGCTAAAATATCCACATAGGGCCATCCGCATGTCACTTTTATATTCTGGGTCCTCTCATAACTCAGGTCGCAACCTCCGCATGGGGCTCGACGGTCTAGGTGTATGGGTCTCTGTTAGACTTTTCATCCTTGGCGTGGTCTCCCTTAACTTTTTGCCTCTGTTCCCCAGGTTGTTGATGTGTGCTGGACTCTGATTTTACTGTTTTTGTTACCCTGGGCACTTTACCACTGCTAACCAGTGCTAAAGTGCAAGTGCTCCTGTTTAAAATGTGTACGTAATTGGTTCTCCATGATTGGCATATTTGTTTTACTGTTAAGTCCCTAGTAAAGTGCACTAGAGGTGCCCAGGGCCTGTAAATCAAATGTTACTAGTGGGCCTGAAGCACTGGTTGTGCCACCCACACAAGTAACCCTGTAATCATGTCTCAGACCTGCCACTGCAGTGTCTGTGTGTATATTTTTACACTGTAAATTCGACTTGGCAAGTGTACCCACTTGCCAGGCCTAAACCTTACCTTTTTTAACATGTAAGGCACCCCTAAGGTAGGCCCTAGGTAGCCCCATGGGCAGGGTGCAGTGTATCGATAAGGTAGGACATATAGGGGGTCATTCTGACCTCGGCGGTAAAAGGCACTTACCGCCGGTCAGAAGACCGCCATAACACCGTCGCGGTCACGGTAAACCGCCACGGTCATTCTGACCCACAACAGGCAAACAGCCAAAAACCCGACATCCACAAAAGTCCGCCACACCAAAGGTCAGCGAAAAAATGGCAATGACCAAACCTCCACCGTCACGCCAACAGAAATACACCCATGCCATTACGACCCACGAATCCACGCGGCGGTCTTTCAACCACGGTATTCCATTGGCGTTACACACCGCCACGCTCAAAATACACACACCCTTACAAAACACAACCACATTGGACAATTACAAATACACACACCTGATACACATACACACACCACTCCCACACACCCAATACAATATAAAACACACACCCACATCACCCACAAACCCCTACGACCAAAACTGCGAATTAAGGACAGAGAGAGACAGCACTGCTTAGAGTAGACCATCACACAGAGGCAAATCACAACATGACCCACACAATTACCACGCACAAAACACCATACACCACCACACACATCACACTCTACAACACATACAACATCCCTCACCTCATCCACACCACCCCATGGCACCCCAAAGACACCCCAGGTTCTCTGACGCAGAACTCAGGGTCATGGTGGAGGAAATAGTACGTGTAGAGCCCCAGCTCTTCGTGGCACAGGTGCAGCACACCAGCATTGCCAGGAAGATGGAGCTATGGCAAAGGATAGTGGACAGGGTCAACGCGGTGGGACAGCATCCACGCAATCGGGATGACATCAGGAAGCGCTGGAACGACCTACGGGGGAAGGTGCGTTCCATGGTATCAAGGCACAACATCGCGGTGCAGAAGACTGGCGGCGGACCCCCACCTACTCCCCCAGAATTTACAGCATGGGAGGAGGAAGTCTTGCACATCCTGCATCCAGACGGCCTCGCAGGAGTATCTGGAGGAATGGACTCTGGTAAGTCAAATCTTAACTACTACTTCCCACCCCCACCCCACCTGCATGCCAGCACATACCCCCACCCTCACCCCCACCCCCATCACACCAACTCCTTGCAAATGTCTCACCATCACAACCCACCCATCCCAACACCAAGCCCTGCATGCGACCACAAAGCATGGACACCCCTCACCAAAGCATGCCCACTGCACACACACATCACCCCCACAAGCCACCCTCACAAAAGCCCCCACAAGGGAATGCCTGCACTTGGGTACACGGACACCCACCCACACACGAAATGCCACACACAGAAGCTATAACCATACCTTAATACCCCTGCAGGACCCGAACGCCACCACACCGCCACGGAGGGTCCAGAGATGTCCATCCCACCCCCAGAAGAGGCCCCCAGCGATGACAGCAGCTCTGTCTCCCTGGACCCAGATGACCAGCCCGGCCCATCGGGGACCTCTGGACAGTCGGTTCCCCACACACAGCCACAGGCTACACCAGACCTAACCCCCTCTGGGAACACCAGCACAGCTCCCACCCAGCGGGCCCATGCCTCTGTCTCCAGGACACGTCAATCAGCGGTGTGTCCGCCACTACAGGGCACCCAGGTTGACCCACCACCCCAACAACCACAGGGACCTGGGGGCAGTGGTAGTGGGCACACCGTCCAGGGGACAGAGGCCCAGGGAAACAGGGGAACTGGGAGAGCTGCTGTGCGACAGGGGGGGGACAGGCCCAGGGAACCCACTCTCCAAGAGGCCCTCTCCTCCATCATGGGAGCAGACCACCACTCCCAGGAGACGATGGCGACGGTACTGGCCAGGTTCCAGGAGATCCAGGCACAGCAGGAGGAACGGTACATGGGGTTCAGAGAGGAACTGAGGAACATCGGTTCCGCAAGGGGGACCATCGTCCTGGCCCTTAACCAGATAGTCACCACATTGCGGGACCATGTGGCACCCCAAAGGGCCCCTGTCACTAGCCAGGACCAGGAACAGCCTAGCACATCCGCCGGCGCTAGTGGACAGGAGGCCCCCACACGACAGGCCACCAGAACCCCACCTCCTGCTGAAGAACAACCACCCGGCAAGCGGAACCTGAGATCTCACAAGAAGACAGAGTAGGATGCCAAGACCCCCGCCAGCATAAGATACCCCCTGATGTCATCCCACTGTCCCACATTGTCATCCTGTCCAACCTTAAACTGCCCCTGCTCCATCCTTCCACAGGCATATGGACAATGCACCTGTGAAACTGAGAACTGGACTCTGCCATGGACATTACTCCACCCCCACCCATCACCGTCTTACAATCATGTACCTATATGTAGCACTTGAAATAAATCACTAATTGCACTTAAAATATCAGGAGTCTGCCTGTATTTTTCAAAAATGTATTACACATAACGGTGAAATTATGTTCAGTTACATTGTGATGACAACATACCAATGTCAATAAGCTTTAGTCCATGGGCAAACAAAGCAGTAGTCACGCAGTCGGTCATACAGCTCTGAAAAGGGAAGGGAAAGTCACAATTCAGTTAAAAGGAACTGGGGGGAAACACAGACAGTAGAGACGCATGAGGCCTTAAGTAAATGTGAAATTGCGTGGGTGCTACTGAAAATATTGTTGTATGACTGTATCCCTGTTGTCCGTGTCGTCCCCGTCGTCTTCCTCCTCTTCACTCTCCACAGGCTCCACAGCTGATACAACACCACCATCTGGACCATCCTCCTGCACAAAAGGCACCTGGCGTCGCAAAGCAAGATTGTGAAGCATACAGCAGGCCACGATGATATGGCACACCTTCTTTGGTGAGTACATTAGGGATCCACCTGTCATATGCAGGCACCTAAACCTGGCTTTCAGGAGACCGAACGTCCTTTCTATGATCCTCCTAGTTCGCCCATGGGCCTCATTGTACCGTTCCTCTGCCCTGGTCCGGGGATTCCTCACTGGGGTCAATAGCCAGGAGAGGTAGGGGTAACCAGAGTCACCCAATAACTACACACGGTGTCTCTGTAGCTGTTCCATCATATAAGGGATGCTGCTATTTCGCATAACATACGCGTCATGCACTGACCCAGGGAACTTGGCATTTACATGGGAGATGTACTGGTCAGCCAAACAGACCACCTGGACATTCATAGAATGATAACTTTTTCTATTTCTGTACACCTGCTCACTTTCTTTGGGGGGAACCAAAGCCACATGGGTCCCATCAATGGCACCAATGATGTTGGGAATATGTCCAAGGGCATAGAAATCACCCTTCACTGTAGCCAAATCATCCTCCTCAGGGAAAACAATGTATCTCCGCATGTATTTCATCAGGGCAGACAACACTCTGGACAAAACCTTAGAAAACATAGGCTGAGACATCCCTGATGACATGGCCACTGTTGTCTGAAAAGACCCACTTGCCAAAAAATGGAGTACTGACAGAACCTGCACCAGAGGGGGAATCCCTGTGGGTTGGCGGATGGGGGACATCATGTCTGGCTCCAGCTGGGCACACAGTTCATATATAGTGGCTCTGTCAAGTCTGTATCTAAGTATAATATGTCGTTCTTCCATTGTCGACAGGTCCACCAGCGGTCGGTACACGGGAGGATTCATCCTTCTCCTCGCAAGTCCCAGCGGACGGTGCCTAGGAAGGACAACATGGAGCAGAAAGTCAAGCAAACCACAGGTTCGGTCACACAGCTTGCACAGTAAAAGAATCGCAATGCATTGAAAGGCTTGTATGAGTGGCAATGCACGGCCTAGGCCTGTGTGACATAGTTGAAATGATGCCATGTGGGCCCTGGAAATGGCGGCTGCCTGACCTGTGAAGTGTGACAGTGGGATGTGAGGTCAATGCGCTGGCGTGGCACACGTGGCGGTAGGCGGTCGAAGACCGCGTGGCGAAGCCGCATTGGTTAACATTGCACCCTATGGGTTTCAGGAGCCAATGACGATGTGCGCCGGCGGTCGCGGTACGCACCGCCGCGGTACGCACCGCCGCGGGCGTGACCGCCATTTTCTATCTGATTAATCACTCGAGACGTGATCATCCACAGGAGAGGACCTATACTGCAAGTGCTGCTGTGACCTCGGTCTGGGAGATACCATGGCTGCTGCGACTGGGGAAAGGGCCCCTGCCTTCACATCTGAGGAATTGGAGAAACTTGTTGATGGGGTCCTCCCCCAGTATGCTCTACTCTACGGTCCTCCAGACCAACAGGTTAGTACACAGGGTGCACGTTGAATGGGCTATGCCTGTGTTGAGTGGGGTGGATGTAAGATGGTGGGGAGGGGAGCGAATGAGGAGTGCAACGCACGACAGATGAGAACATGTGCCACATGGCAAGGTTGGGGAGGGGGGGGCACTCACATCGACCATGCAGAAAAGTGATGATATTTCCTTTCCCACCCTGTACATGTCACATAGGTCAGCACCCATCAGAAGATCGACATTTGGCGTGCCATCGCCAAGGACGTCCGGGCCCTGGGGGTCCCCAACAGAAGGGGCACCCACTGCCGAAAGAGGTGGGAGGACATCCGCTGCGGGGCCAGAAAGACCGCCGAGTCTCTGCTGGGGATGGCCTCCCAACGTAGGAGGGGTGCCAGCCACCAATTGACCCCCCTGATGTCCCGGATCCTGGCGGTGGCCTACCCCGATTTGGATGGGCGCGTGAGGACATCACAGCAGACACAAGGGGGTGAGTATCAGCACATTCTGCTATCTTTGCGTGCAGTGGAGGTGTCTGGGTTGGGGAGGAGGGCTGTGGGTATCCCTAGGCCAGGGCGGTTTCTGTAGGCTAGTCCCCTCCGTTAGGCATGGCCCTGTGCCCCCGCCCCCCACCTCTGTAGGGTGCCAAGTACAGCTATCCATGGTCCTGCATCACCCATGTGTGCATTTGTCATCCATAGACCTGTAGGCCTAGTCACAAGAACTGAGTAGTGTACCCCGATTGCGCGGCGTAGTGCAGGGGGCTTCTGTGCCTGTCCTCTCCGACAACGGTGTTGCCAATGCATGCACTCAACCTGTCTTCATTTCTCCCCCCCACCCATTTTCTTTGTCTTCCTGTGCATGTGTGCATTAGCATCATCAGGCGGAGGAGAATTGGCATCGGCGCACGAGGGAGCTGCATCTCACATGGCCCCGGAGGGCCATGCAACAGACTCCGAGTTCACCAGTGAGACAGAGGGCGAGGGGAGCTCCACAACGGGGACCCGTGGAGACGTCAGCGACACCGACACGTCCTCAGAAGGGAGCTCCCTTGTGGTGGTGCAACATCCGTGCCCACCGCCACAACAGGTACAGCCGCCACCCAGCGCACCAGCTCTGCCCTCCCAGCAGCCCCTCAGCCTTCGCTCTGTGCCCGCTCACCCAGGAAGGTGGGCATCTCCTTCGCCCCAGGCACCTCAGGCCCTGCCCCAGTTACCCCTGCTGCCCTCAGTGAGGAGGTCATTGACCTCCTCCAGACCATCATTGTTGGGCAGTCTACCCTTTTGAATGCCATCCAGGGTGTAGAAAGGGAGGTGCATCGGAGCAATGCATACCTGGAGGGCATTCATTCGGGTCAGGCTGCCCATCAGCGATCGTTCAACGCTCTGGCCTCAGCACTGACGGCAGCCATTGTCCCTGTCTCCAGCCTCCCTCTTCTAACTGCCTTCACCCAGTCCCAGTCTCCTGTTCCTCTGCCTATCCCATCCACACCATCTGACCAGCCTGCACACACCTCAACACCCAAGGGCAGCTCATCCAGACATAAGCACCACAGATCCCACAAGCATTCACCCAAGCAACATCCAGATGCAGACATGCCAACAGTCACTACCACCTCTGTGTCCCCCACCTCCTCGTCTCCCTCCTCCCTCCCTGTGACGTCTCCACTCACACCTGCATGCACACCACCATCAGCCAGTACTTCCACCACCAGCACACCCTCCAGTACAGTCCGCACACGTGCAGTTACCACCCCCACTGCAATTTACACGTCCCCTGTGTCCTCTCCCAGTGTGTCTGTCACCCCCTCTTCAAAACCACACAAAAGCGGGCAGCCACCCACCCAACAGCCATCCACCTCACGACAGCCTCCGTCACAAGCACCTGCACCCAAAGACAGCACACTTGACTCTCCTACAACCACATCCTTTTCCTCCACTCCCATTCCCACTGCACCTACCCTTCCCATTGCTCATAAAAAACTTTTCCTCTCCAAAATGAACCTCTTTGCATCACCTGACCCACCCCCTCCATCTGGTAAGAGTCCAAAGAGCACCTCAGCCACCACCAGCCCTGCATCTAGTATGGCCATAGTGCAGGGCTATTGGAGTCCACCAGCTCCTAGGGCAGGAACATCGGCCAGCAGCAAGGGGACAGCCAGCCCACCCCCTGGGAAGAGGACAAAAAAAACTAAGGGCCGGCGCAAGAAGCCTGAGACGGCTGCCACCAAGGACAGTGGCCTTGCCCCGTCACCTGCCACATCATCAAAGGGAGGCAAGGGCAAGAGAGCTGCAGCGAAGGAGGGCAAGGGTAGCAGGGCGGAGAAGTCATGCAGCAGGCGAGCGGACCAGCAGGGCCCCACCAGCCCCATACCGAGTGTGACCGACGACACCCACAGGCCCAAGACTCCATCACAGGAATTCCCCGCAACCGCAAGGTCGGACGGCGACTAAGCGGGGAGTCTTGGCCAGGTCTGGCTCCCTTGAAAGACAGGACAAGCACCGCTGAACAGGGCCCCGCCAAGACAGGCACCGCTGAACAGGGCCCCGCTGTGAAAAGCACCGCTGAACAGGGCCCCGCCAAGACAGGCACCGCTGAACAGGGCACCGCCAAGACAGGCACCGCTGAACAGGGCTCCGCCAAGACAGGCACCGCTGAACAGGGCCCCGCCAAGACAGGCACCGCTGAACAGGGCCCCGCCAAGACAGGCACCGCTGAACAGGGCTCCGCCGTGAAAAGCACCGCTGAACAGGGCCCCGCCGTGAAAAGCACCGCTGAACAGGGCCCCGCAAAGACAGGCACCACTGAACAGGGCCCTGCCGTGAAAAGCACCGCTGAACAGGGCACCGCCAAGACAGGCACTGCTGAATAGGGCACCGCCAAGACAGGCACCGCTGAACAGGGCCCGCCGTGAAAAGCACCGCTGAACAGGGCCCCGCCAAGACAGGCACCGCTGAATAGGGCCCGCCGTGAAAAGCACCGCTGAACAGGGCCCCGCCGTGAAAAGCACCGCTGAACAGGGCCCCGCCAAGACAGGCACCGCTGAACAGGGCCCCTCCGTGAAAAGCACCGCTGAACAGGGCCCCGCCAAGACAGGCACCACTGAACAGGGCCCCGCCAAGACAGGCACCGCTGAACAGGGCCCCGCCGTGAAAAGCACCGCTGAACAGGGCCCCGCCAAGACAGGCACGCTGAACAGGGCCCCGCCGTGAAAAGCACCGCTGAACAGGGCACCGCCAAGACAGGCACCGCTGAACAGGGCACCGCCAAGACAGGCACCGCTGAACAGGGCCCCGCCAAGACAGGCACCGCTGAACAGGGCCCCGCCGTGAAAAGCACCGCTGAACAGGGCCCCGCCGTGAAAGGCACCGCTGAACAGGGCACCGCCAAGACAGGCACCGCTGAACAGGGCCCCGCCAAGACAGGCACCGCTGAACAGGGCCCCGCCGTGAAAAGCACCGCTGAACAGGGCACCGCCAAGACAGGCACCGCTGAACAGGGCACCGCCAAGACAGGCACCGCTGAACAGGGCCCCGTCGTGAAAAGCACCGCTGAACAGGGCCCCGCCAAGACAGGCACCGCTGAACAGGGCCCCGCCAAGACAGGCACCGCTGAACAGGGCCCGCCGTGAAAAGCACCGCTGAACAGGGCCCCGCCAAGACAGGCACCGCTGAACAGGACCCCGCCGTGAAAAGCACCGCTGAACAGGGCCCCGCCAAGACAGGCACGCTGAACAGGGCCCCGCCGTGAAAAGCACCGCTGAACAGGGCACCGCCAAGGCAGGCACCGCTGAACAAGCCACCGCCAAGACAGGCACCGCTGAACAGGGCCCCGCCAAGACAGGCACCGCTGAACAGGGCCCCGCCGTGAAAAGCACCGCTGAACAGGGCACCGCCAAGACAGGCACCGCTGAACAGGGCCCCGCCAAGACAGGCACCGCTGAACAGGGCACCGCCAAGACAGGCACCGCTGAACAGGGCCCTGCCGTGAAAAGCACCGCTGAACAGGGCCCCGCCGTGAAAAGCACCGCTGATCAGGGCCCCGCCAAGACAGGTACCGCTGAACAGGGCCCCGCCGTCTCAAGCACCGCTCCGCTGGGCCCTTCCTGTCAAGCACCGCTCCGCTGGGCCCTTCCTGTCAAGCACCGCTCCGCTGGGCCCTTCCTGTCAAGCACCGCTCCGCTGGGCCCCGCCGTCTCAAGCACTGCTCCGCTGGGCCCTTCCTGTCAAGCACCGCTCCGCTGGGCCCTTCCTGTCCAGCACCGCTCCGCTGGGCCCCGCTGTCTCAAGCACCGCTCCGCTGGGCCCTTCCTGTCAAGCACCGCTCCGCTGGGCCCTTCATCTCAAGCACCGCTCCTCTGGGCCCTTCCTGTCAAGCACCGCTCCGCTGGGCCCTTCCTGTCAAGCACCGCTCCGCTGGGCCCTTCATCTCCAGCACCGCTCCGCTGGGCCCTTCCTGTCAAGCACCGCTCCGCTGGGCCCCGCCGTCTCAAGCACCGCTCCGCTGGGCCCTTCCTGTCAAGCACCGCTCCGCTGGGCCCCGCCGTCTCAAGCACCACTCCGCTGGGCCCCGCCGTCTCAAGCACCGTTGGCCCATTGACAGTGCCGGTTCTGTGTCGAGCAGGTGTTCACGAAGCACTCTGGGCACCATGCCTCCTCCATTACCAGTGGAGTCGGTAATCCTTCTGATGGACTGTGGCTTTGCACTCCCCAGGATGGCACAGTGGGCAACCCTCCCACTGTAGAGACTTGAGAGACTGTGGCTTTGCACTCCCCAGGATGGCACAGTGGGCAACCCTCCCACTGTAGAGACTTGAGAGACTGTGGCTTTGCACTCCCCAGGATGGTACAGTGGGCATGGAGGCCCCTTGTGGATCTGGCGTCGTGGACTCATGTGGCTGAGGTGCCCCCCTTTCCCTTCCCCCTGAGGTGCCTGTTGTTTTATCATCTGATGCCCCTGCAGTGTTCTCTCCAATGGTATCCGGTCTCCTGTGTGGGCTTTGCCCATGTGTTTGTACACATTGGCCCACGGACTATGGAAATTTCACTAACTGTGCAGGACTTATTGCCTATGTTTATTATTTTCACTATGTTCATTATTTATTTTGTATATTTCATATTGCATATTTACCATGACTTCAATGAACCTATTTTATACATAAATTTTAAAGATCATTTTAATTATGTCTTTGCATTCTTCCGGGGGGTTTGGGGGGTGTCACTCTGACTTGTTGCTCTGCATTGGTGTGTAGATAGTTGGAGGCGGTGGGGGGGTGGGGGGGGTGGGTGTGTCACGTATGTGTGTGCCCGTAACCTTTTCTCCTCCCCCCTCCCCTGTGTCGTAGGTGCAGTACTCACCGTTGTCGTCTGCGCCGGCGTTCGTAGTCGTGGTAGATGAGCAGGTAGACAATAGCTGGTAGGATGTTTAATTCGGGTTCCATGCTGTCCAGGTTCCTCGTGGAGTGCATAGAGGTGAGCGTTTTCCCGTTTGTAGTCTGTTTCCGCCGTGTTTTTATCGGCGGGGCTCCCGCCCCGGAAAAGGTGGCGGATTGGTGAGTTGTGATAGGGTGGGCGGTACATTGTCTGCCGCCTGCCTGTTGGCGGTGACCGCCAACCTGTTTGTCTGTCCCGCCGTGGTGGTCGGAGTGTTAAAGTGGCGGGCTGTGTTGGCGGTTCCCGCCAGGGTCAAAATTCCATTTTTTTGACCGCCTGCCTGTTGGCGGGTTGGCCGCCGCTTTATCACCGACCGCCAGGGTTGGAATCACCCCCATAGTAATGTGATTTATATGTCCTGACAGTGAAATACTGCCAACTTCGTTTTTCACTGTTGCAAGGCCTGTCTCTCTCATAGGATAATATGGGGGCTACCTTTAAATATGATTAAAGTGTAGATTCCCCCAGAGAGTAGATGGACATGTGGAGTTTGGGGTCCCTGAACTCACAATTAAAAAATACATCTTTTAGTAAAGTTGATTTTAAGATTGTGCGTTTGAAAATGCCACTTTTAGAAAGTGAGCATTTTCTTGCTTAAACCATTCTGTGACTCTGCAGTGTTTGTGGATTCCCTGTCTGGGTCAGTTTGACAGTTGGGTTGTTTTTCACCTCACACCAGACAGTGACACAAAGGGGGCTGGGGTGTAACCTGCATTTCCTGATTAGCCATCTCTGCTAGGAGGGAGGGGTGGAGTGGTCACTCTCATCTGAAAGGACTGTGCCTGCCTCTGACAATGCCGGCTCCAACCCCCTGCTGTGTGTCTGATGCCTTGCCTGGGCAAGGCAGGATTTCACAAGTAGGTGTGAGTCCCCTTTGAAGAAAGGTGACTTCAAAGACTAAAATGGGTATAAGAAGGGCACCCAAATCTACAGACTTGAGAAACACTTCTGGAACCAAGAGGAACCTCTGCCTGGAGAAGAGCTGATAGCTGAGGAAGACGTGCTGCCCTGCCCGTGACTGTGCTTTGTGGAGCTTTCCTGCAGTGCTGCTTCTGCCAGAGTAAGAGGGCAAAGACTGGACTTTGTGTGCCTTCCATCTTGTGGAGAAATCTCCAAGGGCTTGAGTTAGAGCTTGCCTCCTGTTGTTTGAAGTCTCAGGGACAGCAAAGACTTCTCTCTGCCAGCACCTGGAGTCTCTGGAGAGACTCCTGCCCGACAAGTGGTGCCCTATCCAGTCCCTGGGCCCTTGAAAGGAAAGCTGGTGGAATCCAAGGAAATCGACTTCAGACGACTTCGGACCGCCGCCGCTGCAGAATCCGGTAACGCCGCCTGCACCTGACGCCGTGACCTTTGCTGGAACACGACGCTCTTCGCAGGCCCAACGCCACAGCAGCCCCGCTGAAGTCCGCGACTCCGTGGAAGTCGCTGCACCACGTCGTGACTGACGCCGCTTGAAGTGCACGGATTCAACGTTTCGCACAGACGCTGCGATCCCCGACTTCGCGCATCATCTTGTTTTCACTCTTCACCAAAGGTACTGCACTTGGGGGTCTACACAACTCCGTGTCCGGCCAAACGCTGGTGTTGGCTTTTTGGGAACAACTCCGTCACGACGTCGTGTTAACATCTCATCGAAGCATTTTTGTTTCTAAGCGCTATTTTTGAGTTTAATCTCTAAAAATTCATAACTTGACTTGTGTATGTCGGATTTTTGGCGTTTTGGTCTTGTTTTGTTTAGATAAATATTTCCTATTTGTCTAAACTGGTGTTGTGTCATTTTGTAGTGTTTTCATTAAGTTACTGTGTGTGTTGGTACAAATACTTTACACCTAGCGCTCTGAAGTTAAGCCTACTGCTCTGCCAAGCTACCAAGGGGGTAAGCAGGGGTTAGCTGAGGGTGATTCTCTTTTACCCTGACTAGAGTGAGGGTCCTTGCTTGAACAGGGGGTAACCTGACTGTCAACCAAAGACCCCATTTCTAACACTGGTGATCAGCGGTTGGGATTTGGACTTGTATTTGACCTTGACATACAGTAATTAAGTGTACACTACTGTTTGAGTTCAGACCACTACGTGACCACATACTGCTTGTCTTGAGATTTTAGCTTTTTCTCTTTTTGTAGATTTTTCCCTACGTCCACTTTGTTTTTTTCGCTGATCCTTGATTGACTTTGAACTTCATTTGGGAACTTGTTTCTGCATTTGGAACTTTGCACTCTTTTTACCTTTCATCATGTCTCTACTTGGAGATGCATCAGTTGGAGCTGACTTTGACCTTGAGAAATTGGAGAGTTATACCAAAGCTCAGTTGAAGCAGTTCTGTAAAAGTTTTGACTGTCCCATTAAGAGCTCATCCAGGAAGGAGGAGCTGCAAAAGGCGCTGAGGGCCTGGGTGACAGCCAAGAGCACTGAAGGGCACACAGAGGATGAGGGAGATGAGGAGGATGAGGAAGAGTGTTCAGTACACAATGGTATTTTGGGTGGGCCTGTTATGTCCAGGGAGAAGGTCTCCAGGGCAGGTAGCAGTGTCTCATCCAAGGGTCTGACACCTGAGGAGTTGCAGGACAGACAGGCAGAGAGGGCATACCAATTGGAGCTGCAGAAGCTCAATCTGGAGAAAGAAAGAGATGAGAGAAGAGAAGTCCTTGAGGAAAGGAAGATGCAGCTGGCTCATGAGCTTAACTTAAAGGAGTTAGATCAGAGGAGCCAGGCCAGTAGGGATGGTGGCAGCAATCCTACAGTGCAGCCAGAGAGAAGGGTACACATCCCAAAAGACCTTGTGAGGGATTATAAGAGGGAGGATGATATCTACTTGTGGTTCAAGGGTTATGAGTCAGCTCTCCACATGAACCTGGTCCCTGAAGCTCACTGGGGGGCAGCCCTGTGGAACCATTTTGAGGCAGAGGGGAGGGACACACTGACGGCCTTAGGGGATGCTCAGAGTCTCACCTACCCTGTCATGAAGGAGGCCTTACTCACCAGGTATGGTCTCACCCCTGAGCAGTACAAGGAGAAGTTTAGATCCTACAAGAGAAAGGAATCCCAAACATGGTTGGAATGTGTTGATTCTTTTTGCAGGTCACTGGATGGTTGGGTGAAGGGCAGTAAGATAAACATGTATGAGGGGCTTTACAATTTAATTGCTTGGGAGCACTTGTACAGTTTATGTTTTCCAGAGCTGCGCCAGCACCTCATTGATAGCAAGCTGACGGACCCCAGGAAGCTTGCGCAGGAAGCGGACCGCTGGAAGAGAACCAGGGTCCAAAAGAGGTATGGGGGAGACCACGCCAAGGGTGGGCAGGGTCCCTCTCAGAAGAAAGGGGGGGTAAGGGCAAACAGGGGGAGTTATCTAAAGGGCCCCAAACTGATTCCCAGGGTAAGGATTCCCAACCCCCCAGTGAAAAGAAGCCATGGTTGTCCAAAGGGAAGCCAGTGGCAGGTGGTCCCCCACGAAAGTGCTATGCATGTAACCAGGTGGGTCATGTGAGGGGGGACCCCAAATGCCCCAAAAGTACACCGGCACCCCCTGGTGCACCGTCCCAGGGTTTGGCCAGTGTAGCGCTTGGTAAGGAGTTGGTTTCAGGTGGGTGGGAACCAGCAGAAATGACCCTTGTCTCACTAGGGGACAGTGAGATGGTCCAGAGAAACCTAGTGCCTGATAACACTAAGAAGTACAGGCAATGGGTGACCATCAATGGACAGAGGGTAGAGGCTCTGAGAGACACAGGAGCCAGTGAGACTACAGTGAGGAGTCACCTGGTGTCTGAAGAGCAGATTGATCCCCGGGTACTTCACCAAGTAGTTGCGGTAGACAACACTGAGCGCCTCTGCAGAGTGGCGCAGGTTCCCTTTGAATGGGGGGGGGGGTCTCAGGTTCCTGGAAAGTAGCTGTGAGTCCAACCATGCCTGTTGATTGTTTGCTAGGTAACGACCTGGAGGATTCCCCTTGGAAGGAGGTGGAACACAGGTCTCACTTGGAGATGTTGGGTCTGCCTGGGTGGGTATGCGTATCCACCCGGTCTATGGCAGCCAATCAGGATAGTCAAGAGCCCCTGGAGCCTGAAACAGTGGCCCAGGGGAGCGCCATGAAGAGGAAGGGCAGGGGGCGCGGGAAACCGGCCCCAGAAGTTCCCACGGTCCGGAAGGAGGCAGAGCCTGAGGGTGATGCCCCGGAGCCTACAGGGGAACAGGTGGCTGAACTGGGGGAGGTCCCTGAGCTGTCGCAGTGGCAGCAGGAAGGGGGGCCCACCAGGGAAGCATTCTGCACAGCGCAGAAGGAGTGCCCTACTCTTGAGGGGCTATGGCAGCAGGCTGCAGCCCAGGCGGCTGGCGAGGCGCCAGGTACTCACTTGATTTATTGGGAGGATGGCCTCCTGTATAGTGAGCCTAAGGTTCCTGAGCCTGGGTCATCTTGTATGCTGGTGGTACCCCAGTGCTTCAGGGCCCTCCTACTGGGTTTGGCTCATGATGTGCCTTTGGCAGGACATCTAGGGCAGGACAAGACCTATAAGAGGCTTGTCTCCCACTTTTACAGGCCCTTGATGCACAAGCAGTCAGCTGCTTATTGTAGGTCTTGTCAGACTTGTCAGGCAAGTGGCAAGAGTGGGGGGAAATGCAAAGCTCCCCTCCAACCTTTACCTGTAGTCAGTACTCCCTTTGAAAGGGTAGGAATTGACATTGTGGGGCCTCTGGATCCCAAGACAGCCATGGGCAACAGGTTCATCCTGGTCTTGGTGGACCATGCCACACGGTACCCAGAAGCCATTCCTCTAAGGACGGTCACTGCCCCCGTGGTGGGACGTGCCTTGATGGGGGTTTTTACCCGTATGGGGTTCCCCAAGGAGGTGGTATCTGATACAGGTACAAACTTCATATCCACTTATATGAAGTCTCTGTGGAAGGTGTGTGGGGTAACCTACAAGTTCACCACCCCCAAAGTAATGGTCTGGTTGAGAGATTCAACGGCACCTTGAAAGGCATGATTCAGGGCCTGTCAGAGCCCTTGAGGCGTAAGTGGGATGTCCTCTTGCCATGCCTTCTGTTCGCTTACAGGGAGGTGCCTCAAAAGGGACTTGGCTTTAGCCCCTTTGAGCTCATCTATGGGCACCCTGTGAGGGGACCGCTCAGTCTGGAGAAGGAGCCTTTGGAGAAAGCTCCTAGTAAACAACCCCAGGATGTATTTAGCTACATGCTGGCACTAAGAAACCAGACTGCCCGCTTCAGGAGTCTCGCTCAGGAGAACCTGGAAGCAAGCCAGGAGGATATGAAACGGTGTTACGACCAGAATGCTACTCTGGTTGAGTTTCAGCCTGGACAAAAAGTGTGGGTCATGGCACCTGTGGAGCCTAGGGCTCTCCAAGATAAGTGGACTGGGCCTTTTGAGGTGGTGGAAAGAAAGAGCGAGGTCACCTATCTGGTAGACTTGCAATCCCCCAGGAACCCTTTGAGGGTCCTCCATGTCAACCGCCTCAAACCACACTTTGAGCGAACTGAGCTATCCATGCTCCTAGCGACAGATGACGGGGTGGAGGAAGAGAGTGAGCCTCTTCCTGACCTCCTGTCTGCAGGAGAGAAAGATGGGTCTGTGGAGGGAGTGATCCTCTCCCCCTCCCTGACTGAGGAACAGCAGAGGGACTGTCGCCACGTGCTGGGACAGTTCGCCACGCTGTTTTCCCTGATCCCAGGAGCCACACACCTGTGCACACATGATGTGGACATTGGGGACAGTACACCTGTTAAACATAAGGTTTACAGGGTGACTGACAGGGTCAGGGCTTGCATTAAGGAGGAAGTCTCCAAAATGTTAACCCTAGGGGTTATTGAGCACTCCAGCAGTCCTTGGGCCAGCCCAGTGGTCTTGGTCCCAAAGGCTGCTGCTCTTGGTGCCACTTCAGAACTTAGGTTCTGTGTGGACTACCGGGGTCTCATTGCGGTCAGCATGACTGACGCACACCCCATCCCCCGAGCTGATGAGCTCATTGATCGGTTAGGAGCTGCCAAGTACCTCAGTACATTTGATTTAACATCTGGGTACTGGCAGATTGCCTTAACTGAGGGGGCAAAGGAGAGGTCAGCATTCTCTACCCCAGATGGGCACTTCCACTTCAATGTGATGCCCTTTGGGATGAAGAACGCCCCTGCCACCTTTCAGAGGTTGGTCAACCAGGTATTGGCAGGACTGGATGAGTTCAGTGCCGCCTACCTGGATGACATTGCTGTGTTTAGTTCCACATGGGAGGAACACCTGCAACACCTCTGGAGAGTGTTAGAGGCTTTGCAGAACGCCGGCCTCACTATTAAGGCAAGCAAGTGCCAAATAGGGCAGGGTTCTGTGGTGTACTTAGGACACCAAGTGAGGGGTGGCCAGGTGGCACCCCTACAGCCTAAGATTGACACGATTCTGGCTTGTGAGGCTACCAAGACCCAGACTGAAGTGAGAGCCTTTTTAGGTCTCACAGGATATTTCTGGAGGTTTGTTAAGGGATATGGTACCATTGTTACCCCCTTAACTGAGTTAACTTCTAAGAAGCAACCCAAGAAAGTGATCTGGACAGAGGCTTGCCAGAACGCTTTTGATGCCCTGAAGGCTGCCATGTGCACAGCACCTGTGCTGCAGGCACCTGACTACTCCAAGGAGTTTGTTGTGCAAACAGACACCTCAGAGCATGGTATTGGAGCAGTACTCTCACAGCTTAAAGAAGAGGGCCTAGATCAACCCGTAGCCTTCATTAGCAGGAGGTTACTACCCAGGGAACGTAGGTGGAGTGCCATAGAACGTGAAGCGTTTGCTGTGGTCTTGGCACTGAAGAAGCTAAGACCCTACTTGTTTGGGGCTCACTTCCGAGTTCAGACCGACCACAGGCCCCTCAGATGGTTAATGCAGATGAGGGGTGAGAATCCAAAACTGTTGAGGTGGTCCATTTCCCTACAGGGGATGGACTTTACAGTGGAACATCGTCCTGGTACAGCACACGCCAATGCTGATGGTCTGTCCAGGTTCTTCCGCCTTAGTGATGAGAACTCCCATGAGGTTGGGTAGTTGCTCCCCACTTTTAGCTGGGGGGGACACGTGTTAGACTTTTCATCCTTGGCGTGGTCTCCCTTAACTTTTTGCCTCTGTTCCCCAGGTTGTTGATGTGTGCTGGACTCTGATTTTACTGTTTTTGTTACTCTGGGCACTTTACCACTGCTAACCAGTGCTAAAGTGCAAGTGCTCCTGTTTAAAATGTGTACGTAATTGGTTCTCCATGATTGGCATATTTTTTTTACTGTTAAGTCCCTAGTAAAGTGCACTAGAGGTGCCCAGGGCCTGTAAATCAAATGTTACTAGTGGGCCTGAAGCACTGGTTGTGCCACCCACACAAGTAACCCTGTAATCATGTCTCAGACCTGCCACTGCAGTGTCTGTGTGTATATTTTTACACTGTAAATTCGACTTGGCAAGTGTACCCACTTGCCAGGCCTAAACCTTCCCTTTTCTTACATGTAAAGCACCCCTAAGGTAGGCCCTAGGTAGCCCCAAGGGCAGGGTGCAGTGTATGGATAAGGTAGGACATATAGTAATGTGATTTATATGTCCTGACAGTGAAATACTGCCAGCTTCGTTTTTCACTGTTGCAAGGCCTGTCTCTCTCATAGGATAATATGGGGGCTGCCTTTAAATATGATTAAAGTGTAGATTCCCCTAGAGAGTAGATGGACATGTGGAGTTTGGGGTCCCTGAACTCACAATTAAAAAATACATCTTTTAGTAAAGTTGATTTTAAGATTGTGCGTTTGAAAATGCCACTTTTAGAAAGTGAGCATTTTCTTGCTTAAACCATTCTGTGACTCTGCCGTGTTTGTGGATTCCCTGTCTGGGTCAGTTTGACAGTTGGGTTATTTTTCACCTCACACCAGACAGTGACACAAAGGGGGCTGGGGTGTAACCTGCATTTCCTGATTAGCCATCTCTGCTAGGAGGGAGGGGTGGAGTGGTCACTCTCATCTGAAAGGACTGTGCCTGCCTCTGACAATGCCGGCTCCAACCCCCTGCTGTGTGTCTGATGCCTTGCCTGGGCAAGGCAGGATTTCACAAGTATGTGTGAGTCCCCTTTGAAGAAAGGTGACTTCAAAGACTAAAATGGGTATAAGAAGGGCACCCAAATCTACAGACTTGAGAAACACTTCTGGAACCAAGAGGAACCTCTGCCTGGAGAAGAGCTGATAGCTGAGGAAGACGTGCTGCCCTGCCTGTGACTGTGCTTTGTGGAGCTTTCCTGCAGTGCTGCTTCTGCCAGAGTAAAAGGGCAAAGACTGGACTTTGTGTGCCTTCCATCTTGTGAAGAAAAATCCAAGGGCTTGAGTTAGAGCTTGCCTCCTGTTGTTTGAAGTCTCAGGGACAGCAAAGACTTCTCTCTGCCAGCACCTGGAGTCTCTGGAGAGACTCCTGCCCCGACAAGTGGTGCCCTATCCAGTCCCTGGGCCCTTGAAAGGAAAGCTGGTGGAATCCAAGGAAATTGACTTCGGACGACTTCGGACCGCCGCCGCTGCTGAATCCGATAACGCCGCCTACACCTTGTCCGTGACCTTTGCTGGAACGCGACGCTCTTCGCAAGCCCGACGCCGCAGCAGCCCTGCTGAAGTCCGCAACTCCGTGGAAGTCACTGCACCACGTCGTGACCGACGCCGCTCGAAGTGCACGGATTCAACATTTCGCACAGACGCCGCGATCCCCGACTTCGCGCATCGGCTTGTTTTCACTCTTCACCAAAGGTACTGTACTTGGGGGTCTACACAACTCCGTGTCCGGCCAACCGCTGGTGTCGGCTTGTTGGGAACAACTCCGTCACGACGCCGTGTTAACATCTCATCGAAGCATTTTTGTTTCTAAGCGCTATTTTTGAGTTTAATCTCTAAAAATTCATAACTTGACTTGTGTATGTCGGATTTTTGTCGTTTTGGTCTTGTTTTGTTTAGATAAATATTTCCTATTTGTCTAAACTGGTGTTGTGTCATTTTGTAGTGTTTTCATTAAGTTACTGTGTGTGTTGGTACAAATACGTTACACCTAGCGCTCTGAAGTTAAGCCTACTGCTCTGCCAAGCTACCAAGGGGGTAAGCAGGGGTTAGCTGAGGGTGATTCTCTTTTACCCTGACTAGAGTGAGGGTCCTTGCTTGAACAGGGGGTAACCTGACTGTCAACCAAAGACCCCATTTCTAACAGTCTCGCACTCTGATAACAAAGGAGTGTGGTCTGACAGAAACCTCACCTGATAGTCAACACGACGGATATCCAGTGTACCCACGTTAGCCAGTAATTCTCTATCCTGTCTGCCATATGCCCCATGTGTAGGCGTGTAACAGGAGTACACTGAGGAAGTGGAGTGTAGTTCCACCCATATGTCTACAAAATGCAGGCTATTCATCATCTCATGTTGTTTAGCTGTCAACTGTGGCTTAGTGCCAAGTTTCTGGGGGCTCCTGTCTAAAACACCATCCAGGACACAATTAAAGTCTCCAGCCTAGATGCCGGGCATTCCTACATAGGTACTAACTCCTGTTGCAGTGTTTTAAAGAACTCTACATTGTCTGAGTTAGGGGCATATATATTCAGGATGCAGAGTTCACGCCCATCATAATCACTGTGTAAGAATATATAACGAACTTTTATGTCTGCTGTTAAGCTTTTTAAATGGAAAGGCAACCAGGGGCAACCCAAACAGAGATGCCCCTAGTGTACGAGGAATACGTCGCCGAGTACAATTGTCCCGCCACTTTTTCTGTAGCTTTTGCGCCTCGCTATCTATCAAATGCGTCTCCTGGAGTCGAGCAATTTGGGCGCCTATGCGTCTAAGGTAAGTGTGCACTCTATAACGCTTTATAAAATTATTCAGCCCCCTCACATTCCATGTGATAATTTGCATTAAGGTACACATCTCGATCTAAGTCCACTAACAGATGTATGCCACCTCCCCGCAACCCCCTCCCCTCCATCATACTCATGTTCACCCCAATTATATATCCTGGCCCAACACGCGCTCAATACTGCAACTCCATGTCCCCTCTCCCACACAATGCATACAGTACCCAAAGTGTATAAAACAGAACACCAACGGTAACTCAAAATCACCGTCAACATCTCCAACCCTCTCCAGGTAAACACCACCCCCAACTAGTGTCTGCCCACTCCGTGGTGTGCACCCCGCCCACAGAGGAGAGGGAGAGCAGAGCACTACTCCCGCTCGATAGCAAGGAACTGTTTGAGATGGTGCCGTTCAATTCCCACACAACCATCCAAACCTCACACACACTACACCAGATACAGTAACCTACTGCTGCAATACAAAAAACTAATTGTATGTAATAATAAGGTGCAGGGTGCGGACAGCCTCTGTAGAAGGTAAAAAAATTTGCCTTTTAGATCATCCCTAACCCCAATATTGTAGTCGTCCTGAGTAAATGGCCCCCGATCATCAACAGACAGTATCATAGAAAGAAAGGGGGGAGAAGAAAAACGAGAAAGAGGAGAGCAGAAATAAAGTCAATATTTCCAGGCCTGATGTAGGTTCGAGACTGGCAGTCCTTCATGGCGTCGCGGTACCACCCTTAGCTAGCTGCAATGTCCGAGTCCGGTGTCAGGTCTACACATCCGTTTGGTGATCCAGAGTGCGATGATGTCTCCAAGGTGACCGATGTGACTAATAATCTGGCATCCTCACGTTCCTGTCTCTATCGACCTAGACTCAGGGTATCCTCCTGGTGCATTTTTACTCTGTCTCCAAGGCCGGTGCGGCGGTGTCTGTTAGTTCTGCGTGTGCTGGCCTGTGAGTCACTTGCCCTCTGGTCTCTTCTGTGGATCCCCCCGTGCGGTGTCGCCAGTTGTCCCTCACCGGTTCTCAAATCCAGCCAGTCCCAAACCTTGGGCATCTGAAAGAAATGCGCGTGGCCTGCATGTAATACCGTTAATTTGCAGGGTAGAGGAACATATAAGTATATCCCAGTTCTTTCAGTTTTTGTTTAGCACCGATATACGATTGTCTTTGGAGCTGCACCACTGTAGTGTAATCCGGGAAGAATCGTCTGGTATGATACTCATAGACAGAATCTCTGCATTTGCCCACTTCCTGTAAGATGATATCCCAATCTCTATAGTTGAGAATTTTGGCAATAATTGTTCTAGGGGGAGCCCCCAGCGGTGGAGGGCCAACGCCCTGTGCGCCCACTCAACTACGAACACCGGTGACATGGGCAGAGACAGCATCATTTTTTTAATCCACTCTCCTAGAAAGGCCTGCAGGGCACTCCCCTTCACCCTTTCCGGGAAGCCCACTCTCCGTAAGTTGCATCTCCTTGCTCTCTCCTCTGCATCTTCGGCCCACGCCTCCAGTCTGCGCGTCTTGGTCTCAAGGGCGGCCACCGTGGCTTTCGACGTATCCATATCCATCTGTAGGGATGTCACTTGCTTCTCAGTGGCCGTTGAGCATTCTACCACCACCCTCAAATACCCTCTCAATAAGTTAACATCTACCGCAATAGCAGCAATTTGCGCCTGCACTGCCTGTCCGGACGCCTCAATGGCTTCCAAGATCTGTGTTCTGGTGGGCTCATCCCACTTAACCGTGGGTATAGTGGAGTCTTTCTGTAGGCTCCTTCCTGCATTCTGGGTGATATATTGGTCCATCTTGGTCTGCTGTGCGCCTTTGTTTGATCTGTCCTTGCCCATGGTATATTAAGTTCACAACCTCGGCCGCCAACGGTCTCACAGGGCCCCGGCAGCCACGGTCTGCTGTGTTGCAGTCAGCAGTAGCGGTTCCGTCTGAAGCGCACCAAACAGTCAGCACGTCCAGTCCATTCCGCTTGTGTAGGTGCAGTTTCCGTCTCCACTCCAGCAATCTAATACCATACAATTCTTCCCAGATTACACTAGAGTGGCGCAGTTCCAAAGACAATCGTATATCGGTGCTAAACAAAAACTGAAAGAACTGGGTTATCTGCCCATTCAAGTGGCCAACAGGGAGTACGGGCATCTACCTCCCAGTGTATTGGCTGTCTGGAGGGGGAAAGATGGAGACAACCACATCCAAAACAATCAACCTAGTTACGAAGTCCTTGTTACCTCTGGACTTACTCAACCTCTTCCTTTGGCTCAGCACTGTCCAACACCAGACTCAGGCATGCTCCGCAGGTTCCAAAACGCCCTTTTAGAAAGTAGGCATTTTCTTGCTTAAACCATTCTGTGACTCTGCCTGTTTGTGGATTCCCTGTCTGGGTCAGTTTGAAAGTTGGGTTGTTTTCACCTCTCCTCTACACAGTGACACAAAGGGAGTTGGGGTGTAGCCTGCATATCCTGATGAGGCATCTGTGCTCGGAGGGGAGGGTGGAGTGATCTCTCACACCTGAATGGGCTGTGCCTGCCCTCTCACAATGCAGTCTTCAACCCCCCTGGTTTGTGTTTGGGGCCTGGCCTGGGCAAGGCAGGATCTTGTGAACAACAGGGACTTTCTTTTTAACTATGCCTACTTCAAAGGCAGAAATGGGTATAAGTATTGGACCCAAAACCCCTGAAAATTAGATCACTTCTGGATCCAAGAGGAACCTCTGCCATGGAGAAGAGCTGAAGAACTGAGAAGTGCTGCCCCTGCCTGGGACTGTCCTTTGTTGGGCTATCCTGCAGTTGCTGCTTCTGCCTGCGAAAGGGGACAAAGACTGGACTTTGTTGTGCATTCCTGCTTGAGAAGAATCTCCAAGGGCTTGAACTGAGCTTTCCTCCTGTTTTGAAGTCTCAGAGCCATCAAAGACTTCCTCTGCCAGCACCTGGACTCTCTGCTGAGACTCCTGCTCTGCCAAGTGGTGCCCTATCCAGTCCCTGGGCCCTTGAAAGGTGAAGTTGGCAGAACAAGAGCTGAAAATCCACACACAGAACTGTGTGGGGAAATGTTCGATGCACCACCTTCAACGGGGCTGATAAAGATGCGCCGCTGGCTTCGCAGCTAAAATCGATGCTCCACCTGCATTGCAGGTGGGAAACCGGTGCATCACGGCTGCAGAAATGACGCGCAACACCCGCTTGCGGCTTCTGATAATGATGCAAACCACACGCAGTGCAGTTTTCTAACACAATGCAGCAGGATTTTCCACGCATCGTCCTTCGGCGTCAAAGTCAACCCGACTCTGTGCGGATCTGAGGTGCCTCGTCCGCAAAACGATGCATCGCTCTCTTCCGAAGGAGGAAAACGATGCATCGCCGACCCGACCAGAGAAGAAACGAAGCACGGCCTCTCTTGCGAGGAAGGAAACGATGTATCGCTGCCTTTTCCGAAGTACGCTCGTCTATGCAGCTTTATTTTTGACGCTAAACAGGTACTTTGTGCAAAATCAGCATTTCCATTCTTTTCTATGGAGTAAAACTTTTATTCTTTTGAAAATTCATATTTTAACTTGTGTATGTTGGAGTTTTGTTGTTTTGGTCTTGTTTGATTTAGATAAACATTACCTATTTTCTAAACTGGTGTAGTAACAATTGTGTAGTGTTTTCACTGTATTATTTTGTGTGTTGGTACAAATACATTACACATTGCTTCTGAAGGTAAGTCTGCCTGCTTGTGCCAAGCTACCAAGGGGTTGAGCGGGGATAACTAAGTGTGATTCTCCTTTACGCTGACTACTGTGAGGGTCCTTGCTTTGACAGGGGGTAACCTGACTCCAAACCAAAGACCCCATTTCTAACATTCATCTTTCCCATTTGTGTCTTTAACTTGCAGTAAATGCCTGATGCTGAAAAATAAGTGCTGGTCCCCAGAAATAAGTGCATTCACCAGCTCAAATTAAGCACTGCTTAATGCTTGTCTTTGACCCTGTACAGCACTCCGTTGCCTTTAGCCTAAACTCACACATTAGAAATATCACATATTTTTATACTTAAACATATGTGACATATGTGGTTCAAGACTCACTACAGGGGGTATGCAGCCCTTTGTGTGGGAACAGGATACAGCCTATTCAGGTGTGTTAGCTACTCCTTCCCATCCTGCCCAGGGTGGTCCATCAGGATGTAGATGGTCCATCAGTCACACCTAAGCTCTGTTTGCATGTGACTGTCTAGAGGGAATGCAGAAACCCCAGTTGTCACCCACCCCAGACTAATATTCAGAGACAGGCAGAAGGTACCTGATAGTTAAAGTAAGAAAATGGCAACATTCTAAAAGTGGCATTTTCAGAACTACAATTTAAAATCTAACTTCACCAGAGGTTGGGATTTCAATTTGTGATTCGAGAGACACCAAACTTGGTGGGTCCCATCTCTTCCTGATTGGAAATTACACTTATAAAATGTAATAAATTAATCTCAGTGTTAACCTGTAGGAGAGATAGGCCTTGTAGTAGTGAAAAACGAATGTAAGTTTTTTTCACTACTAGGACATGTAAAACCAAAAAGGGCCCCTAGTATCATTCGTTTTACAAGCCCTGTGTATATGTAGCACACTTTACTAGGGACTTATAAGTAAATTAAACATGCTACTTGTGTAGAAGTCAATGTTACCACGTTTAGAGGGGAGAGCACCTGCATCTTGTTACTATTTCTGTATGGTAGAATGCTGCACTCAGACTGTAATTGCACATAGTCAACTTTGTGTATTTTGTTCATTTTAGAATGAAAACAAATGAATAGTGAGAGTTTTGATAAATGCTGAGAAAATTGGTAGCCCATGTTGAATTACATTTTTTGAACTGCGTCTGTCACCTTTTCTTTTTAGACAACTTTTGAAATGCTCCATTTTCTACTGTTTTCTCGAAATGTTCTTCTGTGTAGAGCTGCAACTTTTCTCAGCTGGGTCTGGTGCCAGGCCACATCAATAAAGTACTTGAATATTGTACAAGTACTCTTTCAGAACATATGGTTTTTAGCATAATTGGGTGAGAACTGTGCGATAAAAAACACTATTTGGCACTATTAATCCACATTTTTCTAGAAGTGAGAACCCACGCTCCACTAAACGACCCTGAGGTCAGCAAGGACCGCTCAATTCAGTTGCTTGCGAAATACATTTGAGAGAATATATTTATGCCTCACCAGTTTTACCCTCCACCTTCTTTCTCTGGAAATCCCTGTTTCTGTTTAGAAAATACAGAGATTAGCAAGGCAGCACCTCAGGGGAACACCCTAGACCAGTGGTTCCCAACCTGTGGGCTGGAGACTATTAGGGGTCAAAAGAGGTTCCTCAGGGGATCTGTAACTGCCTAGAAAATTAAATAATATTAACGGATAAATAAAGTATATGCATATGAAAAAGTAAAATTTTAAGTTCCGATTTTTAAAACGTCCTGTAAATGTGAAGGAATTTGTAATTGGAGGCTAAAAAGTAAGTTAGTGTCCTCAGATTGATTCGTCAGAGCAGTACAAGTGCATCAAACAGAATATAATATGGATAATCAGTGGCCTACATTTAATTTAGAAATGCTCTATCCTTCCCATTAAAATTAAAATTCTGATTTGTTTTGTAAATTAAATTAAATATTTAATCACTTATATATTTGTTTGATGAATGCCTTTTCTGCATTTTGTGTTGTTTTTGTGTTTCAAGTAATTGAAAATGCTAATGCCGGGTTCCCCAGCTCCAAGAAATGACTCAGTGGGGCTCCTCTAATTCCAATAATGGATCAGTGGGAGTCCCCAGATACCTGTAGTGATTTAATGGGGGCCCAAAGAAGTGAAAATGTTAAGAACCACTTCCCTAAAAGGAGGGAATATTTCAGATGATATCCAGCCTAAACAGGTGTTACTAAAATGGCTATTCCGGTAGGGTGAAACTGGTCTCTCAGGAAAACATCTAGAGGCTTCTTTACAAGCCCCTTGAACTGCTGTAGCATATCTGTGTTTTGATGCTGTGGCAGCCCATACAGTCCCCTACACAGCACCACATTCCATTGTGCCAGTTTGTAAAGCCTTGCGCCACAATATGCCTGCGCCAGTTATGTATGCTAGGTAGCCATTCCCATGTTAAAAGCCACCCAGAACTGGCGCAGTGAAATCTACAAGATTTCATTGTGCCATTCTGCACCTTCACAGTGTCAATTTTTTAACGCCTGTTCAGAGCAGACGTTAAAGTGACACTGGGCTTTTTAACATTGGACCACCTGACATTGTTGGAGTAACATAATAGAAATTCACTGAAACAAACAAAGGTTACAGAGATGTTATAGTTAGGAAACAGAATTTAAAAAACATAGCAATGCACTAAAGAAACTAATATTACGGGGACATTATAGTTAGGTTCAGATTTTAAACGTACAAAACCATAGAAATTAACCTGTTATAGTTAGAGCTATCTGAAGTAACTATAACTCGTACCATAAGGTATCTCTACTTTCTCTGCAACCTTTGTATTTTTATACACACACACACAAATATATATCTATTACCTACTGACACTTGCCCATAGGTAGTTACAGTTAGGACCTAGATTCCATAGAAAAATAACTTTTTGACTTACTCATATCTTTGGTACAGTTTGAAAAATCTCAATGAACTTTCCCAAAAAAGTGTGGCCAAGAATTGTGTTGTGCATGGGAGGTTTATCAACTAGGGGCCAAGAAAAAGGGGGAGTCAAAAAAGTGCTTTTCCCATGTTAATTATCATTGGGGTCTTGAATATGACTACAGCGCGAACCACTGGAGAGAATTACACCAAATTTGGCAGAAAGATAGCTTTTGGTGCACAGATTGTTCTTTTTGTTATTTGGTGTAAATCTGTTCAGTAGTTTAAGAGAAATTAAAGGGCCACCAAATTTGTGTATCTGGAGGAGCAAAGGCTTTGTGAATCCTCCCGATCTCTTGCAGAGATCTAATTAGCTGCCAGCACTTCAATCAGAAAGTGTTGGCAGCCATTTTAAGACTTAGCTTCAGCCGAGTCACAGAAAAAAACCTAAAAAAAAGAAAAAGGGTCAGGATAGGTTTACCTTAAACCCATAGACTTGGTCCAGGGCTTCCCCAGGGACCCTCCAAAATTTTAAAGCATTTTTTCTTAAATTAACCACAAAATTCACAAATTCCACTGTGAATTTGAAAAAAAAGCAAGTGAGGTCTCCCGCACTTGCTTTTAATATTGCCCCCCCGGTTTACTTTGTTTTCCATGCTTAGAGATCAGTTTACTCTGCTTCATGCATCATGATAAATGAAGGGTAAAAGATGACTAGTCACTCTTAATGGAACTTTAGAAAGAGCCTTAGGATTTCAGTTGCGGCCATCAGGAATGATGCAAGTCGGAGATATTCTGTTTAAATGGCAGACACTATCTGTATCATTTGCAGTGCAGTTCTTATGTTTGTGGTGATGTGCAATAGTATAGCTTCCTCTGATCACTCCCTGCAAATTTAGTTAATACCATGAATGTAATGCATTACACCTCATAATTTTATTTCATCATTGTACCCTAGAATGGGAGACTTCCTTTATGTCAAGAACATGTGAGGTATACTATCAACTGTTTCTGCATCGTTGTCCTGATGCGCCAAAGCATTGTGATCCTTTTCATTTAAAGTCCTTGTGCTGAGATCCTAGCTTATCAGACGTGGACTAATCACCTGATCACGCCCTATGTTTGGGCATTGTAATTTTCTTTAAAGTGTTTCTAATTTTATTTGTAAATGTTGCCAGTCAGGGGTGTGCACTTCAGCAAACATAGAGATGTATTACCAATGGCATGCGCAGTGCTTACTTTGAGCTGGCGGTTGCTGGTGGGGGGGACCAGCACTTATTTTTGGGGACGAGCACTTATCTCTCCACATCAGACATTTCCTGAGACCAAACGAGGGAAAAACAAACTAAATGAAAAGACGGAGGAAGAGAAATACAGATAATCCGTTATTAAGGGCGAAAGCATACAGCTGTAATAGTGAGATAAAGAGTCAGGGAGTGCCTGCAAGTGAATTAAAGAGGCCTGAGGTGGATTCAGGACTGCGTCACCTTGCTAATTGCGCTCTGACTTTTTTTGCACCAGCCGCATGTGTTTGAGGAGCACTTTGGCCACCAGAACTTATTATTTTACAAATAAAGCCCTGGGCCTGCCCCGTTTTTCTGGTAGTGTTATTTCGTACATATACAACAGGTTGTGCCAGAGGACTATGGAAAAGTTACAACACCTGTGTATGTCAGACAGGGGATGCAATGTGTAATCCCATTTCTAGGATCTTTGCATATACACCAATGCCGCCCAGCCTATTTATTCCTACAAACCCTCCCGACAATTGAAATATCTTGAGGCCTTGCAAAGTATCTATGCTCTGTAGTGAAAGCTAGAAAGAATTTTTAACTAATTGTGTATCCATATATTTCAAAACTACGTAAATGGTATATGCATAAGTTTTAGCTGTTTTAGTCACATTTTTAAGGGATTATGCTTTTATTATTGTGATTTTATTGTTTAATTAACTGAAGCCTAAAGAATCAAGTTTAAGCTAAATTAAAGAAGCTTTGCTTCTCTACAACCCTTACCCTTAATATACTACTTGTCGGGTTATGGAACATTTCTCACTGTATTACTGATTCAAGTGAAGTATTCAGTTACCTTCACCGACTTGCAGTGAGCGAGGCGTAAACATATTGATCATTGAGGCATTTATAGTGTCACCAGTTGTATTTTTTTTACCAACAAATGCACTTTATGATTGTAATTTCACTGATTGATGAACTAGGCTCTACTATCGAATTGTTTTTGTAAATGCATCGCCTGTTGGTATCATCAAAATGTTATTTATTGGTGTACGGATTTTATGAATATATGCATTATTTGCTTTAGGGTATTTTTTGTAATCGATTAATATGTTTTTAATGCACTTTTACGGTTGCTAAATACAACCGAATAAAGTGATTATACTACTTCAAAGCCTGTGTTTTTCTAACGTAACTTGAAAGCGCGGTTGAAATAGTAAACTGAATGCTGTGTCGTGCATTCTCTCACCTACCTCTCCAGCAGAAGTTCTCTGCAGCCAAAGTTGCATTGACTGTAGATAGTGTCTGAGTTTCGCATCATTTTAAGGTGTTGTGATCTATTTTATCATGGCTATGCTGTGGCAGTTATTTTTTAATCAACAGCGTCCAAACCCAACCGTTGTCCGTTAATAACCGAGAGCAACGCCCCTGCGAGCTGAGCGCACCGCCCCTGCGGGGTGAGAGCACCGCCCCTGCGAGCTGAGAGCACCGCCCCTGCGAGCTGAGAGCACCGCCCCTGCGAGCTGAGCGCACCGCCCCTGCGAGCTGAGAGCACCGCCCCTGCGAGGTGAGAGCACCGCCCCTGCGAGCTGAGAGCACCGCCCCTGCGAGGTGAGCGCACCGCCCCTGCGGGAAGCAGTTTTATTTTATGGAATGTACATGACTTAAAGACTGATGGTGAGCTGAGCAATTTTTATTTGAAAAGTCAAGCTCCATTTTGTTGCTCCACTGAATTTTGTTGCTGATTGTACTTATTTTCTTGAGTAAGGTGATAGCAACGTTATAGTTATGATATAGAATTTAAAAAAAACATAGAAATTCACTTAGAAAGTCAAGGGTTAGAAGGACATCATAGTTAGGTTCTGAATCAGTTAGTTCAGGGGCACGAGATATAGTTACCTTAGGGCACGTGTTATAGTGACTTGAGCTAACTATGACTGCTGAATTTCAATGGTTTTGTGTGAGTAAATATATATACACACACACACATATATATGTGTGTGTATATATATATATATATATATATATATACACACACCTATATATATATGTGTATATATATATATATATATATATATATATATACAGCCAACAGAAATAATGGATTTTTATGGCTGAGGGCTGTGGAGGTCAGCACTGAAGTGCAGAGATACAAAGCAGTTGAAGGTTTCAAAGAGGGAGGCTTGGATCCTTGTAGCTAACTATTCCACCCATTTGAAACTAAATAACTGGAGTCTGCATCAGACATGGACGGCATCCCCAGCAATGAGAAATCATATTCAACATGCCTGCATGCAGAAGGCGCACAACTGTGTTCAAGCGCTGCAAATGTCCCGCAGTGTGTTCCAGAGAAGTGCACAACAGCCACTGTGCATGCTCTACGCTTGCGCTACACTCTGCCTGTCCTACTTTTACCTACTGTACTTCATTTAATTTGTCAAATGGCAATATGTACCTTCACTTTAAAACAGATTATCCCAAAAATGGCCCTCAAACTATAGCACCTATAATTCCCTCAAAGGCAGATTGGTATTTGAATTGCAAGTACCACTCTCTCAGTTACCAGTTTAACTTTTTCTCTGCCTTTCTTAAAAGAATAACTGCCCCAGGTTATGTCCCACAAGCCCATCATCGCACTTGTCTGTGCAGAGCGGCCAAAAAATGAATGAGCATGAATTTTGAATTTCCATTGTGGCTAACATTTTGATGCAGTTATAGAAAGTGTGAGAAGCTCCTAATGCTATTGAAGTCATCATTCCCCAGAGTCCTGAGTCTCACTCTTTTCAAGATCCTCAAATGCCCCCCTTTTCCAGTGCTTTAAAGCGCTATACTTGGTATTGTGCACCGTCGCAGCTGCTACACAATGGGCTGTTTGGTTTTCTAATAGTATTCATTGTCTTAAGTCTCCGCCATCATTTTCTTGTCTTCTAACTGAGCTCCTAGGTGACTGCTTGGCAGGATTTTCTTTATTTAAAGCAGCACAATTTTTTTTAAAGGGCGCAAGATGCTTTAAAAAAAATGTTTCCGGTTTGTGAATATGAACACCTGGAGGTAATCAGTCACTTACCAGCTACTTTTTTCACGTTCGTGGCCAATCTAAAATACATTAGGCACGTCTTTTCGCAGCCACTTGAGATTAAGAAAGTTGTGATGTGGCCAGTTGGTGCCTAGGTCACACCCACCCCTCGATTGCGAGCGGGGATTGTACATCGAACCCTAAACGTCTACTGCTTCTCTGGCCGTACAGTTGTGTGTAATTTGAGAGCAATTTAATGCACAAACCGCATTGTGTGCATCTAAACCACGCACAGTGCCCTGGGGCTTACAATGATGATGAATGCAGTTTTTCACTTTCATTAACATGTTTCTAGTTAAATAGAAGTTAAATCGAGGTATAAAAATCACCTTAAAATCCAGCAGAAGAATTCAAGTGTGGCAATACCATGGCCTGGAAAGCTGTTTCTTTGATCATTTACAGATGACTTTCTGAATGATCTAAAACATATTGAAATATATAAATATGTCCAGAGGTTCGTTTTCCTTCCTCTATAAACCTTGAAAATCAGCTGAAACCCATTGTAATGCAGCGTTATCGCAAATTGTAGAACTTTCAACTGGTAACATTCATTTCCAGATGTTTTTAGGACGTTCACGTCTCTCAAAGCCACCACTAGATCCTATTCGAATGCGGCGTTCATGAGATGTGAAAAGTAAAAAAATAAAAAAAAAAATAACTGCTTGTATGAATTAACTCACATTTCTTAACTTTGATGTTTGCATGTCTGCGAATCATCAAAAATGTACTCACCTGTTATGATTACATCCACATAGTCCTCTATTTTTCTAAGAAAATTACCAAATGTAGTTCTGCCTGGGGTAAAGTTAGATCTCCGCCTATGTAACTTAGAACTCCAAACTGGAGAGAAAACAGGCGTCACCTGAGAACACTAATACAGACCTGTCAATCATCTAAAGCGGAAGCACAACATTGGCCCACACCTTGGATCTGCCCTCTTGCCCTTTTGCAATACTTTGTGGAGCCGGACATCAGCTACAGTTGTGTTGTGTGCCATTAGGTGTGTTTGTACGTGCTTGTCCGTGTAGTGCAATTTGTTAGGAAGTGCCTTTTAGTGCGTGGAGAGTAACTTTAGATTTGACTTGAGTCATGCATTTTTCTAATTAAAAAACAATGCACATCAATTTACATTTGTATAATATGGTCTATATAGGCGTCTGCAATGTGTACAATGGTATCACCATTTTTGTACATTAATGTATTTTACTCTTTCTTGTGTGTTTACATTTGTGCAATGCAATGTATATGGGTGGATGCAATGTCTAATATTACTTTACAATTTTTTTTTACATTTATTAGATTTTTATTCTAGTTATTTTAGTTTGTATTGTTCTCATATCTACTGTGTGATATATGTAGATGTCTGCATTGTTTAATGTTATATGACCATATTTTTGTTTTCTAGGTGTTGGGCTTTGTGTTGGCAGTGTTGCTCCTTGCCTCAATGGATTTCTATGCCATTCCCTTGCATTACCTGTGACAGAACACATGTAGTGTTCGGTTTACTCCAAATGCTTAACTGGAATAAATATTAGTCTGTTTTGCCTCAGCTGTACTGTAGCAGATGTGGATATAACTTTGCTGATTTGCAGGAGACTAACCGTGTTGTAGCATTTTTTGGGATTTTCCCATTCCCACTTTGTAGCATATGTCCTATTTTCTTGCCACCCTCACACTTTCACTCAAAATGCAAACATATGTTTTGTGTCCATTTAAATGCTCCAGGTGAGTAATTGAGACACATTGGCTAGGACAGGCCTTGGTGTAGATCTTTGCCCATAATTTGTGAATTGTATTTGTAAGAATGTGAAGTGCAGGGGTAGTTTCTAACTTGGCCCCTTGATCAGGAGTAGTCATCCCCCCAGAAATTCCAACGCTCTTGGTATGTGGTGCGCTGGGGCCGAGGAACTGCCAGGCCATATGCTGGACCATTTGTAAAATGTTTCTCAGCCTACATTTCATACCATTCACATACCTGTGTCATTGCCATGATGTGAAACCAAGAGACTTGCTATTGTGTTTTAAGTATGTTACAGCTCATTGTGTAATAAAATTAGATATTTCTGATTGACAGCTTCTGACTACGATGCAGCGGGGAGCTAGTTTTTCTAGTTAACATAGGACTTTGCATCAATGTTCCTTGCATGTGATGCGTACACTCTAAAATCCAATACTTGTTTTCGCTGGGAGCCAGTAGAGTGACTTCTAGGCAGTTTTCACCTGGTCTTATTTTTTTGAGATAAAAGCAAAGTCTGGGTGTCCCTTTTCATCTTCTGTGACATGGCAATTCATTTACCTGGAAGCCCATGTAAATGATGGCTCACGAACCACTGCTCAGCTTTCCAAGGCTCTTGTTAGCTGGGCATCAATGTTGAGTTTAAAAAAGAAGTTGGATTTTCTGCAGCATGGATTGCTGAAAATTCAGGTCCATTTTGAGACAGTATTGATTCTGCTGCCCGGTGCCTTAGTTTTAGAAATGGGGTCTTTGGTTGACAGTCAGATTACCCCCTTTTCAAGCAAGGACCCTCACTCTAGTCAGGGTAAAAGAGAATCACCCTCAGCTAACCCCTGCTTACCCCCTTGGTAGCTTGGCAGAGCAGTAGGCTTAACTTCAGAGTGCTAGGTGTAAAGTATTTGTACCAACACACACAGTAACTTAATGAAAACACTACAAAATGAAACAACACCAGTTTAGAAAAATAGGAAATATTTGTCTAAACAAAACAAGACCAAAATGACAAACATCCAACATACACAAGACAAGTTATGAATTTTTAAAGATTAAACTCAAAAATAGCGCTTAGAAACAAAAATGCTTCGATGAGGTGTTAACACGGCGTCGTGACGGAGTCGTTCCCAACAAGCCGACACCAGCGGCGCCGGACACGGAGTCACGTAGACCCCCAAGTACAGTACCTTTGGTGAAGAGTGAAAACAAGTCGATGCGCAAAGTCGGGGATCGCGGCGTCTGTGCGAAGCGTTGAATCCGCGCACTTCGAGCGGCATCGGTCACGACGTGGTGCGGCGACTTCCACGGAGTCGCGGACTTCAGCAAGGCTGCAGCGGGGTCGGGCCTGCGAAGAGCGTCGCGTTCCAGCAAAGGTCATGATGTCAGGTGCAGGCGGCGTCGGTCCGAAGTCGTCCAAAGTCGATTTTCTTGGATTTCCACCAGCTTTCCTTTCAAGGGCCCAGGGACTGGATAGGGCACCACTTGTCAGAGCAGGAGTCTCTCCAGAGACTCCAGGTGCTGGCAGAGAGAAGTCTTTGGTGTCCCTGAGACTTCAAACAACAGGAGGCAAGCTCTAAATCAAGCCCTTGGAGATTTCTTCAGAAGATGGAAGGCACACAAAGTCCAGTCTTTGCCCTCTTACTGTGGCAGAAGCAGCACTGCAGGAAAGCGCCACAAAGCACAGTCACAGGCAGGGCAGCACTTCTTCCTCAGCTATTCAGCTCTTCTCCAGGCAGAGGTTCCTCTTGGTTCCAGAAGTGTTTCTAAGGTCTGTGGTTTTGGGTGCCCTTCTTATACCCAACTTCTCCTTTGAAGTAGGCCTACTTCAAAGTAAAGTTTCTTCTGAATGTGAAATCCTGCCGTGCCCAGGCCCCAGACACTCACCAGGGGGTCGGAGACGGCATTGTGTGAGGACAGGCACAGCCCTTTCAGGTGTAAGTGACCACTCCTCCCCTCCCTCCTAGCACAGATGGCTCATCAGGAAATGCAGACTACACCTCAGCTCCTTTTGTGTCACTGTCTAGTGTGAGGTGCAACCAGCTCAACTGTCAAACTGACCCAGACAGGGAATCCACAAACAGGCAGAGTCACAGAAATGGTATAAGCAAGAAAACGCTCACTTTCTAAAAGTGGCATTTTCAAACACACAATCCTAAAAGCAACTTTACTAAAAGATGTATTTTTAAATTGTGAGCTCAGAGACCCCAAACTCCACATGTCCATCCGTTCCCAAAGGGAATCTACACTTTAATCAGATTTAAAGGTAGCCCTCATGTTAACCTATGAGAGGGACAGGCCTTGCAACAGTGAAAAACGAATTTAGCAATATTTCACTGTCAGGACATATAAAACACATTACTATATGTCCTACCTTAACCATACACTGTACCGTGCCCTTGGGGCTACCTAGGGCCTACCTTAGGGGTGCCTCACATGTAAGAAAAGGGAAGGTTTAGGCCTGGCAAGTGGATACACTTGCCAAGTCGAATTTACAGTGCACATTTACACACACAGACACTGCAGTGACAGGTCTGAGACATGATTACAGGGTTACTTGTGTGGGTGGCACAACCAGTGCTGCAGGCCCACTAGTAAAATTTGATTTACAGGCCCTGGGCACCTCTAGTGCACTTTACTAGGGACTTAACAGTAAAACAAATATGCCAATCATGGAGAACCAATTACATACACATTTTAAACAGGAGCACTTGCACTTTAGCACTGGTTAGCAGTGGTAAAGTGCCCAGAGTAATAAAAACCGCAAAATCAGAGTCCAGCACACATCAATAACCTGGGGAACAGAGGCAAAAAGTTAAGGGAGACCACACCAAGGATGAAAACTCTAACACTTAGCCTTTTCATAAAAGTGTTGTGGTTGATAGCATGATCAGGTGCTGAATGATTACGTAATATGAGGGTGGTTTGCTTACCTATATCATATACAGAGACTTATAGAGATGTGAGTTAACAGATGATCCTCCCAAAGCAGTGGTGGTGTCTTTGCCTTATAAGGGTAATTTTTACCAAGTGATTTTCCTGTGGATAAATTACCACACCAATATTAATTCATCTAGAAAGGAATCCTCCAGTGGAAATTACATCTTTTGGGGTAATTCCATTACTACTGCTTTTCAGACGGGTTTTATTGTACCACACGTCTACAAATCAGACCCTTAATCGCAACCACATCAGCATAAACTTGAACTTTTGAATAATAATGTTTTAATTTCAATAGATGGGAAGTTTGCACAGATGGTAACGGTCCAGGCAGTGTAATCAAGAATCCAGGTTTTTCCACTTATTCAAACTTTGGATCCTTGGGAAATAACATTATTCACATGAATCCTCTTTTCCTTCTCTTTTGCAACTGGCAGAGGATGGCTCACTTCGATGTGCGTGCTACAAAAATGTGTTAGTTCATAATAGTTTGTTGTAGGGATTTTTTCATATGTATTATTATTATTATTAATATTATTACTATTACTATTATTATTATTATTATTATTGTTGTTGTTATTATTATATTTTATCAATTGTTTCATGTTGCCAGTAGGTAACTTCCCAGCAATGGGGAGTCTGGCTTAGTAATGGTACTTTGCATACTGGGGAATACGCAGACAAAATCTCTGATATGTAAAGCTCTAGTGCTAAAAAAATAGTACATTTATCATCATAGACTTGACAGCTACAAGCTTGATTCAACAGGAACTTTCTTCAAACGTTCTCAGCTATGGTTGCCATTAAGTAACTATCTCTCACACACTGCAAAGGAAATGGATTTTTCTCCTCCTTTTTAAAAAATTTCAATATATTTCCTGTTTTTCTTCTTATATATACTTATTTCATCTTACATTTGCTGTAACTAATGTCTATTACCTCTCTCTCCACATGGCTATCACTTGATTCCCTTTTCTATCCCTATAGCTCATCTCCCTCTCCCTCTCTCTTTCTTCTTTCTTTATTCAAACTTGGAGTATTTGATACTATATTGCTGTATATGCCTAATTCATGTACATGTTTAATATGCATTAATAAGTACAATATTCCTTATGCATATATAATCACAACTGCATATCTCTGCCCAGGCAACGTCAAGTTAATGTTCTTGTATTTGACTCAATAAAAAACATCTTTAAAAAAAAAAGAAAATAGTACATGACCCTCATGCCATTATGCCTTGTTTCTCCCCCCAGTGCCAAGCTCCCCAGATGCTGGCTGTGTTTGCTATTTTTAGCCGGCGGGGCAGAGCAGTGTGTGCTATTGTAGCTGAGAGTTTGAAAAGCAACAACCAACACAAGAATAGGCAGTACACTACAACTCCAAACAAATTCTCTTTTGCATGAACACTATACGGACGTTCCAGCAGGCGATTACAGCTTGTCTTCAAGGGGAAGGCGCAGTGTTCTGTGGGAAATGTGTTAAGTTCATATGCATTGCAGAGTCCAGTCTAGCAAAATTTGAGTTATAAAGGATATTTTATCTGTGACATTTGTAGTTCGTTGGAGACGCTCCATATGTTCTCATCAACTCTAGTTAATAGGAAAACATCTGCTTTATATCTAATATGAACTATACTTTACATTCATTGCAAATGCCAGCATGCACAAGCACCAGATAAAACTCGTAGGCTTCTATTATATATTTAATAGTTGCAAGAGCTGGAAATAAGCTAAACAAAAGGCACTTTACTAGGGATACTTCTGAATTAGGCTATGGCGTGCTTGGCCGATAGGGCCTTCATCTTTGCAATAAAATTATGTGAGATTCAAACGTATAATATTTTATAACATTTTAAGAAATATTCGCATGATTTAAGACTTGTGTTGACTCCATATGCTACATGTTCAGATATTAGGAATGAGGGATTGGGCGAGCAAGAAGCTTGTCTTTAAAAGGAAGGAAGATAGTACGTTTTATATGGAATGACGATATTTATTGGTTGATGTTAAAACATGTGTTTTATTTGCTAATATTGTAAGTTTTAATTAACTGATCAGTAAAGTATGTACTTAGTCTATTCTATGTGTGATCTATTTACTTGTGTTACCGCAACTGTTGCAGGGAGTGCACTCTCTGGTGCCTGGTTGGCATTGGCAAATGACTTTGGGCAGAGGCTGTGGCAGATACCTTGAGGCCTGGCCACTTGATGGGCATTCAAGCCTTTGTGACCTATCAGTATTTGTGTGCAGTGTCAGTGTGACGTTTGATGGCCATAACCACAAATGATGATCCAAGTGGAAGTTAAGGTTTAATGTGTGGAGATTCCCCAGCCACAGTCAGTCCGCAGTCAGTCTGACTTAAACAAGCACAGATTATTACTTTAACTATAGGAGCATTCCAGAACATTCTAGAAGATTCACATGAATGCCTGGACGGCACCATTGTCAGAGAAGCATAGGGGAGTATATAACAGAGAGGATACCGCAGTTAGCTTTTCTGCCAGTGATGAGTCTGGGAACGTTAGCTTCCATCTACTTAATCATGGGCCATGTGTCCCTCTTTCTATTGGAAGCCAGTGAAAACTATCATGATTGCTATGTGTTAGACCTCTGTTGTACTTACCAACCACCTAGTCAAACACGAGCCCTCAATGGAGTGGAGACAGATTTAGACACACTGATCTATTGGTCACACACATTTTTCCACAAAGTTTTCAAGCTGAGAAGGAACACAAACATCCAAATGCTAACTTAGTGTAGGAACACATTTTGCATTTTTTCTGTGTATAAAGGTGTTAGACCTGACATGCCTTAGGGTGGTCACCCCTAACTTTTTGACTGCCTCCCTCCACTTTTTGGACCCTGTTTTGCTGGCTTTTAGACTCTGCGCACTTTACCACTGCTAACCAGTGCTAAAGTGCATATGCTCTCTCCCTTTTTAAACATGGTAACTTTGGATCATACCTGATTGGACTATTTAATTTACTTATAAGTCCCTAGTAATGTGCACTATATGTGCCTAGGGCCTGTAGATTAAATGCTACTAGTGGGCCTGCAGCACTGGTTGTGCCACCCACTTAAGTAGCCCCCTTAACCTTGTCTCAGGCCTGCCATTGCAAGGTCTGTGTGTGCAGTTTCACTGCCACTTCGACTTGGCATTTAAAAGTACTTGCCAAGCCTAGAACTCCCCTTTTTCTACATATAAGTCACCCCTAATGTGTGCCCTAGGTAACCCCTAGAGCAGGGTGCTGTGTGGGTAATAGGCAGGACATGTACCTGTGTAGTTATATGTCCTGGTAGTGTAAAACTCCTAAATTCGTTTTTACACTACTGTGAGGCTTGCTCCCTTCATAGGCTAACATTGGGGCTGCCCTCATACATTGTTGAAGTGGCAGCTGCTGATCTTAAAGGAGCAGGAAAGTCATATTTAGTATGGCCAGAATGGTAATACAAAATCCTGCTGACTGGTGAAGTCAGATTTAATATTACTATTCTAGAAATGCCACTTTTAGAAAGTGAGCATTTCTTTGCACTTAAATCTTTCTGTGCCTTACAATCCACGTCTGGCTGGGCTTCGTTGACAGCTCCTTGTGCATTCACTCAGACACACCCCAAACACAGGGTACTCAGCCTCACTTGCATACATCTGCATTTTGAATGCGTCTTCCTGGGCTGGGAGGGTGGAGGGCCTGCTCTCACACAAAGGACTGCCACACCCCCTACTTTGACCCTGGCAGACAAGATTGAACTGAAAGGGGACCTGGTGCACTTCTTAGCCACTCTTTGAAGTCTCCCCCACTTCAAAGGCACATTTGGTTATAAAACAGGGCCTCTGCCCTACCTCATCAGACACTTGCTGGAGAAGAAACCTGAACCAGAAACTGCATCCTGCCAAGAAGAACTGCCTGGCTTCTCAAAGGACTCCCCTGTTTGCTTTCTACAAAGGACTGCTGCCTTGCTGTTGGCCTGCTGCCTTGCTGAACTCTTGTCTGGCTGTGACAGTGCTCTCCAAGGGCTTGGATAGTGCTTGCCTCCTGTACCAAAAATACTTCTCTTTTTCACTTGGACGATTCGTGCGCGAAATTTTCGACTCACAGCTTGTCCCGCGGCAAGAAAAACGCCGCACACCGACGCTGATCGACGCGACGCCTTCGGGACGACCGGAACTTCGACGCACGGCCTCGCAAGGACAACGCCGCCCGACCTCCAGAGGAGAAATCGACGTGACTCCTGCCGTGAGAGCGAAACTTCGACGCACAGCCCCACAGAACGACGCGCAGCCGGAAAAAAAGCAGGAGAATCCATGCACAGACCCTGGATATCTGGTAATCCTCGCGATCCACAGAAAGAGACTGCCCGCGTGCCGGAAAATGACGCACAACTTCCCAGTGTGAAAAATAACGACGCAAGTCCATGTGTGCTGGGGAGAAATCGACACACCCACCATTTTTCCACGTATCTCTTCTTCTGCGGCCTTCTGCGGAGATTTTCCACTCCAAATCAGGTACTTTGTGCTTGAAAGAGACTTTGTTTGCTTTTTAAAGACTTAAGACACTTTGGGGGTCATTCTGACCTCGGCGGTAAAAGGCCCTTACCGCGGTCAGAAGACCGCCATCATACCGCCACGGTAAACCGCCACGGTCATTCAGACCTCCAACTGCCAAACCGCCGAAAACCCGACATCCATGGAAGGCCGCCTCATCAGCGGGCAGCGGAAAACTGAAGATGACCAAACCTCCACCGCCACGCCAACACGAACACGCCCATGCCATTACGACCCACGAATCCACGCGGCGGTCATTCACCCGCGGTATTCCATTGGCGGTACACACCGCTGCGGTCAAAATACACACCCAGCTCCAAAACACAGCCACATTGGACAATTTGAAATACACACACCTGATACACATACATGCACCACTCCCACACATCCAAGCAACTATAAAACACACACCCACATCACCCACAAACCCCCACTACTAGAAATTCGGAGAGAAGGCGAGAGAGAGAGAGAGAGCACAGCTATAGAAAAACCCAACACACACAGGAACACAACATCATCAACCACACCACAACTACGCACACATCACCACACACCACCACTCACATCACCACAAACACCACCCCACACCTCATCCACACCACCCCATGGCACCCCAAAGACACCCCAGGCTTTCGGACCAAGAACTCAGGGTCATGGTGGAGGAAATAATAAGGGTAGAGCCCCAGCTCTTCGGCACACAGGTGCAACACACCACAATAGCCAGGAAGGCGGAGCTATGGCAAAGGATCGTCAACAGGGTCAACGCTGTGGGACAGCATCCCAGAAACCGGGAAGACATCCGAAAGCGCTGGAACGACCTACGGGGGAAGGTACGGTCGATGGTCTCAAGACACAAACATCGCTGTGCAGAAGACTGGCGACGGACCACCACCCACTCCTCCCGAATTCACTGCATGGGAGCAAGAGGTCTTGAACATCCTGCATCCTGCGGGCCTCGCTGGAGTAGGCGGAGGAATGGACTCTGGTAAGTCTCATCTCAACTACTCCCCCCCCCAACCACCAGCATGCCAACCCACACCCCCACCCTCACCCCCAACCCCCCAGCACACATCCTCCCTGCCAATGTCTCAACAGCACAACCCACCCAACCCAAAACCAAACCCTGAATGCCAACACAAACCATGGACACCCATCACCTATGCATGACCACTGCACATACCCATCCCCCCCCCACACCACCCTCACAACCCCTCCCACAAGGGAATGCCAGCACTGGGGGACAAGGGCACCCACAAATCGCGTGCCATGGAACACACAGAAGCAATAACCATACTCTTTTACCCCTGCAGGGCCCGAACGCCAACACACTGGCCAGGAGGGTCCAGAGTTGTCCATCCCACCCCCAGAACAGGCCCCCAGTGAGGACAGCAGCTCTGTTGACCTAGAACCTGATGACCAGCCCGGACCATCGGGGACCTCTGGACAGTCGGTTCCCCACACACAGACACAGGCCACAGCAGACCCAACCCCCTCTGGGAATATCAGCACAGCTCCCACCCAGCGGGCCCATGCCTCTGTCTCCAGGACAGGTCAATCAGCGGTGTGTCCGCCACTACAGGGCACCCAGGCTGACCCAACACCCCAACAACAACAGGGACCTGGGGGCAGTGGTAGTGGGCACACCGTCCAGGGGACAGAGGCCCGGGGAAACAGGGCAACTGGGAGGGCTGCAGTGCGACAGGGGGGGGGAGGACAGGCCCAGGGAACCGACTCTCCAAGAGGCCCTCACCACCATCATGGGAGCTTTTCAACACTCCCAGGAGACGATGGCGACGGTACTGGCCAGGTTCCAGGAGATCCAGGCACAGCAGGAGGAACGGTACATGGGGTACAGAGAGGAGCTCAGGAACATCGTCCTGGCCCTCAACCAAATAGTCACCACATTGCGGGACCATGTGGCACCCCAAAGGGCCCCTGTCACTAGCCTGGACCAGGAACAGCCTACCACCTCCGCCGGCGCTAGTGGACTGGAGGCCCCCACACAACGACAGGCCACCAGAACCCCACCTCCTGCTGAAGATCAACCACCCCGCAAGAGGAACCTGAGATCTCAAAGGAAGACAGAGTAGGATGCCAAGACCCCCGCCAGCATAAGAAACCCCCTGATGTCATTCCACTGTCCCACATCGTCACCCTGTCCAACCTTGAACTGCCCCTGCTCCATCCTTCCACAGGCATATGGACAATGCACCTGTGCGACTGAGAACTGGACTCTGCCATGGACATTACTCCACCCCCACCCATCACCGTTTTACTATCATGGACATATATGTAGCACTTTAAATAAATCACTAATTGCACTTAAAAAATCAGGAGTCTGCTTGTATTCTTAACAAATGTATTACATATAACGGTTCAAATATTGTTCAGTTACATTGTGATGACAACATACCAATGTCAATGTGCTTTACTCCATGGGCAAACAAAGCAGAAGTCACGCAGTGGGTCATACAGCTCTGAAAAGGGAAGGGAAAGTCACAATTCAGTTGAAAGGAACTGGGGGGAAACACAGAAAGTAGAGATGCAGGAGGCCTGAAGTAAATGTAAAATGGCGTGGGGGATTCTTACCTGTGTGCTACTGAAAATACTGTTGTATAACTGTTTCCCTGTTGTCCGTGTCGTCCCCGTCGTCTTCCTCCTCTTCACTCTCCACAGGCTCCACAGCTGCTACAACACCACCATCTGGACCATCCTCCTGCAGGAAAGGCACCTGGCGTCGCAATGCAAGATTGTGAAGCATACAGCAGGCCACGATGATCTGGCACACCTTCTTTGGTGAGTACATTAGGGATCCACCTGTCATATGCAGGCACCTAAACCTGGCCTTCAGGAGCCCGAAGGTCCTTTCTATGATCCTCCTAGATCGCCCATGGGCCTCATTGTACCGTTCCTCTGCCCTGGTCCGGGGATTCCTCACTGGGGTCAGTAGCCACGGCAGGTTGGGGTAACCAGAGTCACCTATTAGCCACACACGTTGTCTCTGTAGCTGTTCCATCACATAGGGGATGCTGCTATTTCGCATGACATACGCGTCATGCACTGACCCAGGGAACTTGGCATTTACATGGGATATGTACTGGTCAGCCAAACAGACGACCTGCACATTCATAGAATGGTAATCTTTCCTGTTTCTGTACACCTGCTCATCGTCTTTTGGGGGTACTAAGGCCACATGGGTCCCATCAATGGCACCAATGATGTTGGGGATATGTCCAAGGGCATAGAAGTCACCCTTCACAGTGGCCAAATCACCCTCCTCTGGGAAAACAATGTAGCTCCGCATGTATTTCGTCAGGGCAGACAACACTCTGGACAAAATCTTAGAAAACATAGGCTGAGACATCCCTGATGACATGGCCACTGTTGTCTGAAAAGACCCACTTGCCAAAAAATGGAGGACTGACAAAACCTGCACCAGAGGGGGAATTCCTGTGGGTTGGCGGATGGGGGACATCAGTGCCGGCTCAAGCTGGGCACACAGTTCATGTATAGTGGCTCGGTCAAGTCGGTATCGAAGTATTATATGACGTTCCTCCATTGTCGACAGGTCCAAGAGCGGTCGGTACACGGGAGGATTCCTCTTTCTCCTCACAAGTCCCAGCGGACGGTGCCTAGGAAGGACAACATGGAGTACAGAGTCAAGCAACCCACAGGTACGTAACTACAGCTTGCACAGTACACGAATCCCTATGCATTGCATGGCTTGTATGAGTGGCAATGCAAGGCCTAGGCCTGTGTGACGCAGTAGAAATTAAGCCATGTGGGCCCTTGAAATGGCGGCTGCCTGACCTGAGAAGTGTGACAGTGGGATGTGAGGTCAATGCGCTGGCGTGGCACACCGTGACGGTAGGCGGTCGAAGACCGCGGCGCAAAGCCGCATTGGTTAACATTGAACCCTATGGGTTTCACGAGCCAATGACTAGGTGCGCCGGCGGTCGCAGTACGCACCGCTGCGGGCGTGACCGCCATTTTCTATCTGATTAATCACTCGAGACCTGATCATCCACAGGAGAGGACCTATACTACAAGTGCTGCTGTGAACTCGGTCTGGAAGAGACAATGGCTGCTGCGACTGGGGAAAGGGCCCCTGCCTTCACTACAGAAGAGTTGGAGAAACTTGTGGATGGGGTCCTGCCCCAGTATGCGCTACTCTACGGTCCTCCAGACCAATAGGTAAGTACACTGTGTGCACGTTGAATGGGCTATGCCTGTGTTGAGTGGGGTGGATATAAGATGGTGGGGTGGGGAGAGAATGACGAGTGCAAGGCACGACAGATGAGAGCATGTGCCACATGGCAAGTTTGGGGGGGGGGGAATCACATCTAACATGCAGAGAATTAATGATATTTACTTTGCCACCCTGTACATGTCAAATAGGTCAGCGCCCATCAGAAAGTCGACATTTGGCGTGCCATCGCCAAGGAAGTCCGGACCCTGGGGGTCCACAACAGACGGGGCACCCACTGCCGCAAGAGGTGGGAGGACATCCGCCGCGGGACCAGGAAGACCGCCGAGTCACTGCTGGGGATGGCCTCCCAACCTAGGAGGGGTGCCAGTCGTACCCTGACCCCCCTGATGTCCCGGATCCTGGCGGTGGCCTACCCCGATTTGGATGGGCGCGTGAGGACATCACAGCAGACACAAGGGGGTGAGTACCAGCACATTCAGCTATCTTTACGCGCAGTGGAGGTGCCTGGGCGGGGGAGGAGGGCTGTGGGTGACATTAGGCCAGGGTGCTTCCTGTAGTGTAGTCCTCTCCTTTAGGCATGGCCCTGTGCCCCCGCCCCCCACCTCTGTAGGGTGACAAGTACAGCTATCCATGGTCCTGCATCACCCATGTGCGCGTTTGTTGTCCCTAGACCTGTTGGCCTAGTCACAAGTACTAAGTAGTGTACCCCGATTGCGCGGCTTAGTGCATGAGGCTCCTGTGTCTGTCCTCTCCGCCAACGGTGTTGACAATGCATGCACTCAACCTGTTTTTATTTCTTCCCCCACCCTTTTTCTTTATCTTCTCGTTTATGTGTGCATTAGCATCATCAGGCGGAGGAGAATTGGCACCGGAGCACGAGGGAGCTGCAACTCACAAGGCCCTGGTGGGCCATGGCACAGACACCGAGGCCACCAGTGATACGGAGGGCGAGGGGAGCTTCACAACGGGGACCCGTGGTGACACCAGCGACACCGACACGTCCTCGGATGGGAGCTCCCTAGCGGTGGCGGCAACATCCGTGCCCCCCGCCTCTACAGGTACAGCCGCCACCCAGCGCACCAGCCCCGCCCTCCCAGCAGCCCCTCAGCCTTCGCTCCGTGCCCGCTCGCCCAAGAAGGCGGGCATCTCCTTCGCCCCAGGCACCTCAGGCCCTGCCCCTGTTACCCCTGCTGCCCTCAGTGAGGAGGTCATTGACCTCCTACGGACCATCATTGTTGGGCAGTCTACCCTTTTGAATGCCATCCAGGGGGTAGAGAGGGAGGTGCATCGTAGCAATGCATACCTGGAGGGCATTCATTCGGGTCAGGCTGCCCATCAACGATCGTTCAATTCTCTGGCCTCAGCACTGACGGCAGCCATTGTCCCTGTTTCCAGCCTCCCTCTTCTAACTGCCTATGGTATATAATCAATTGTAAAATCAATGTAGATTGTTCTCTTTGCTCAGCTCTCAGGCTGATGTCATAGTATGACATCACGAGAATATGGAATGTTAAGCAGGTTAGAGGAGAGCAGAGCTGAGAGGAGAAGAGTGTAGTTGGCTGTGGATAGGATGCTCCAATAAAGGACCAGACTTCATACCTTTTGGATCCATGCTTCATCTTTTCAACACTGGCGACCAGGATGGGATCATCTGGAGCATCTTAACACTATTTGTCAGGCTACTCATGCTGAATTGTGTCATTTTTTTTTTCTCCTGACTTATGCCATTTTTTGCAGGGGTTTGTATTTTCAGAATTCTGCCCTGTGGAAGTTTTAAGGTAGTGATTTTACCTTACATTAAGGTTTGACTAAGAAATCAGCTGTGTTTTTTTACAGCAGCTGTGTTTTTTTTTCACTTGTGCTGACTACTCTTTACACGTTTAGTTGAATTAATTAAACGTGTGTATTTCAATTTGGGTCTTCACTTCCAAATCCTGTATTCTGTTTTGAAATCACACTCAGGAGAGTGTGAAAGTTCAGTGGTTTGCTCTTCTGCAGATCAGAATTGTTCGTTTTATTCTGAACATTTAATCCTTGCAGGTTAACTGCGTTCTGCTGTGCGCGAGCAAGGTTTCTCCGATTAACATTTTGTTTAGTTAAATTTTAATTCCATTCATGCTCAGGAGAGCATGAAAGAGTTATTGATTTTGTGTCAAGTATAAGCTCAGGAGGGCAGATTGCCTTATTCAAGAAACAAGTTTAACGGTGTTCAGCAGAGCGCGAGCAAGATTCGTTGTTGGAACGGCTTTAACTTTGCTTTTTATTCATGCTCAGGAGAGCGTGAAAGAGTTATTGATTTTGTGTCAAGTATAAGCTCAGGAGGGCATGATGTGTTAATCATTTATTTAAAAAAAAAAAAGAAGGAAAAACGAGCAGTGAGCTGAGGAAACATTTGTTTATATACTGTTTATTGGCGCTCAGCAGAGCGCGAGCAAGATTTCTTCTTTGAACAGCTTTCACGAGCAAGATTTCTTGTTTGAAGGGAGAGGAAACAGTTCTTTATATACAGTTTATTTGCGCCCAGGAGAGCGCAAGCAAGATTTCTTGTTTGAAGGACTTCCACGAGCAAGATTTCTTGCTTGAATGGTTTTCATTTTGTTTCCATGCTCAGGAGAGCGTGAAAGAGTTATTGATTTTGTTTTTTTTACCTCTTTCCAAGTTGTCAAGCTTGTGTAAGCAAATTGTACTGAACCTTTAATTGAGATTTTCCTAGCCTTGGTGTCTGAAAGGCTAGATTTTATTAAAGACACGGAGGCGAGTATTATGCAGTCTTTTCTTGCTTTAATTACAAACAGCAGCCAAGCAAGAACTACAGTATCCAGAAACAAAGAACTACAAAATGACATCATAGTGAAGTAACCAATGGGATATCACAATGCACTACTAATATCTTAACTGCGAGCAACAAGTCCTCTTTTCTTGATGCGAACTAAAGAGGAGAAGTAACCAAAACAATCACATAGAACATAAAAAACCAAAGTCATAAAGTCCATGCAACCATCTCGAAGATGACGGAGACCGAAGGACGACTGGAAGGCATAGTCGATGCCGCACAAATCCAAGCTTGGTAAGAGACGTTGGTGTGTATCACGCTGAGCCAACACCGGAAGAGGGAGTTGGTACTGAAAGAGAGAAACAGGGCGGGTTAAATCGTGGTGGGATAATACTCGCCTCCGTGTCTTTAATAAAATCTAGCCTTTCAGACACCAAGGCTAGGAAAATCTCAATTTTATTACAAGACCGGAGGCTCCTATTATGCATGTTCAAAGCATTGCAATCACAGAATCTGAGACATGAGAAATCGGTTTACAATAAAAAGTTCTAAACATATTTTCATTCGACCAGTCTGCAGATCTGAGAATATCCTGTAAAGAGGAACCTGCCCAAAAAGCACGAGAGGCCATAGCCCCCCTGGCCGAATGGGCACCAAAGGCACTAATATCAATGCCAGCAAGGGACATAACCCATTTAACCCAACGAGCCAGGGTAGGGGAAGACACAGGAAGGTGAGGTTTCTGAAAAGAAATAAGTAGTTGGGATGAAGAGGACGATCTCAAATCTGCAGTACGGGTTACATAAGTTTTTAAGCAATTTGCAACACATATCTTGGGTTGAGAGGGAAAATATGGATAATTAATACTAGAAAAGTTGGTTTTCGTACGTTTTTTGATCTGAAACGAAACACCTAGGGGAGAAAAGAAAAAGGAAGTAACATCCAGTGCTCTAACATCTGAGATCCGCTTGATAGAAACTAAACATAAAAGCATGGTTAACTTAGCCGAAAGCTGTTTGAGAGATAACAATTCATTATCAGGCCACGAGGTAAGAAAACGCAACACCAGAGTAACATCCCACATAACATTATATTTAGGAGACGGTGTATTAACGTATCTTACTCCCTTTAACAATTGACAGACCAGGGGATGCTCTCCAACTGGCCTACCATCAACTCTTTGATGCTCCGCAGAAATGGCAGATCTATACAAATTAATAGTGCGATAAGCCTTACCTTGAGAAGCCAAAGAAGCCAAAAAATTTATAATTAATACTACATTCGCTGAAAAGGGATCTGAATTCCTGACCAGGCACCAGCTGCACCAAAGGGACCAAGCTGACTTATAGGCCCTGGAAGTTCCCGGGGCTCTGGCCTGCTGGATAAATTTAACAGCGTCCTCCGAAATTCCTGGGACTCCCCAGGACGACCCGAAACTTTCCAAGCTATGAGGAACAGGGATCCGTCGAGAATCAACTGATGTTGATGGCCCTGAGGATTCAAGAGGAGATCGGGAAATTGAGGCAGCCAAAGAGGCGGAGCGATCGCCAGCTCTAATAGAGTCGGATACCACGGTTGGGTCTGCCAGAAAGGAGTTACAATCACCAGAATAGACCGTTGCCTGCGCACCTGAGCGAGGACTCTGGGGATGAGAAGGAAAGGGGGAAAAGCATATAGAAGGGAAGTCGGCCAAATCTGAAGAAAGGCATCTGTGGCCAGGGCTTGTGGATCTGGCCTCCAACTGAAATATGAAGGAAGGTGAGAATTGAGGCGAGAAGCAAACAGATCTATAGACATTTCTCCAAAGACAAAAGAAAGGTGACTGAACACTGAAGGGTGCAGTTGCCAATCGCTGGAATCGTGAAGGTGTCTGGAATACCAATCCGCTACTGTATTGAATCTGCCTGGCAGGAAAACCGCCTTGACTGAAATCCGACGAGGCAGACAATATTCCCAAAGATGTTTTGCCAGAGAGGAGAGTATTTTTGACCTGGTACCTCCCAGGTGATTGATGTATCTGACCGCGGACAAATTGTCCATCCTGAGAAGGATGGTGCAACTTACCCTGTTCTTTGCAAAAGTGCGGATGGCAAAGGAACCTGCAAGCATCTCTAAACTGTTGATGTGCAAGAAGGACTCCTTCAGAGACCATGCGCCCCCAGTCGAGAACTGACCACATCTCGCGCCCCAACCCGTCCGACTTGCATCGGATTCTAATACAAGATCTGGGGCGGCAGAGAAGATAGTTCTGCCGTTCCAGGCATCTAGATGGGTTAGCCACCACTGAAGCTCTTCTTTGGATTTGGCATCTAAGACCAAGGGATCCGAATAAACTAGACCCTTGTGAAGATGACGTATTTTGAGCCGTTGCAGGGCTCGATAATGTAAAGGACCTGGGAAGATTGCCTGAATGGAAGAAGCTAACAGACCTACCAGGCGTGCCAGATTTCTGAGAGAGATCTGCGGAAGGGAAAGGGAGTGACGAATCTCCTTCTTGATCAATGAAACCTTGTGTTGCGGGAGCTGCAACACCGATAGAGTGGTATCTATTCGAAAACCGAGAAACTCCAAAGATTGAGTCGGAACTAAAACCGACTTTTGCACATTGATGAGAAAACCCAGATCGCGAAGGAGGTTTAGACACAGTTGAAGATGATCTAGAAGTAGATTTTTGTCCTGTGCCATCAAAAGGAAGTCGTCCAAATAGAGAATTAAACGCACCCCGTGAGACCGGAGAAAGGCTGCGACGGGTTTGAGAATCTTGGTGAAACACCACGGAGCGGAAGAAAGGCCGAAGGGAAGAACTCGAAAGTGGTAAAAAGAGTCCTGCCATTGGAATTGAAGAAACTTCCTGTGTGAATGATGAATTGGGACTGTGAGATAGGCGTCTTGCAGATCCAGTCTGACTAGCCAATCTCGGTGAAGCAGAATGTCCCTGAGATGGAGAATAGTCTCCATCTTGAAGTGACGATAGATTATAAAATTGTTGAAAGCCTTGAGATTCAACACCAGACGAAATTTGTGATTCTTCTTCTGAACTAGAAAGATGGTGCTGAGAAAGCCCGAAGAGTCGAATTGAACAGGCTCTATTGCGCACTTGGCCAGGAGAGATTGGATTTCGACGCGCAAAAGCTCGTTTTGCTCTTGGGAAAAAACTAGGGGTATAGGGACGCGACTCTGAACTGGCATCTGATAGAATTCTAACCGGTACCCTTGAACAGATTGAATCACCCAGGGATCTGAGGTGAGAGAACGCCATGAATCGAGACACAGAGCTAATCTGCCCCCTACAGGAGGAAGGCCAGAAGCGGAAATACTTACCGGAGGTTTGGTCTCCCCTGCTGGAGTAACCTCTGGTCCGGTAGCCTCTTGAACGACGGGGATAGAACTTCGGTTTGTATCCTGAATAGGATTCAGGTTGAGATTGTTGGTTGAAGGAGTCTCTGTTGGAATAATGATTCCTGATGGAGCGGCCGGCAAAGCGACTCCTGCCTTTGCCGGCCCTGGCAAAAACCCGAGACGAAAAAATTTTCTTCATCGAAAGCTGGGCCTTATCCAGAGAGACAAAGGTGGACACATATTTGCCCAAATCTTTAATAAAAGAGTCTCCAAATAACAGGCCTTTGGCCAAAGGACCCTCATCTTTTGAGGCCAGAGAAGTTAATTTGGGATCGATCTTTAAAAGCAGACTCTTCCTCCTTTCAATCGAAGGTTGAATGTTGGCGTTCCCCAGCATACAAATAGCATGTTGCGCCCAGTTTGAAAGGACCTCCGGATCAATAGGGTTATTATCCATTTTTGCTTATTCCGCCAAATCAAAAATTCTGGTGAGAGGGCCCACCAAATCAAGAAGCTTGTCCTGGCAACCTGACCAGGGTCTATCCACGCCCTTTTTGGGATCCTTGCCGAATTTTGAGAAAAACATCAGCATGTTAGGATCAATTACCGGAGTTGCTGTTATATTATCCGGAAGAGAGGGACGAGGACACTCTGACTTGAGTTTATTACGAGCGGCCTTATCCAGAGGGTGACGTAAGAAGAAAGAAACATAATCCGCCACATGCTCTGATGGGTACCACTCCTTTGAATTTGGATGGACCATGAAGGAGGGATCAAATAAGGGTTCACCAGCATGGTCGACTAAATCGTGAGACACTAGGTGTACGTCACCACCGTCAGGAGGAGAAATTCTACGCCTTTTCTCCAGAGGCCCATAAGAAACTGGATCTTCTGATCCGTCCACATCGCCATCATGGCTGGAAACATTATCATCGTCATCCGTGTCTCTTAACTGCGAAATATATAAAGGAGAAGGAGGGGGACCCGATTTATAGACCTCTCGGGTGGAAGGACCAGAGGAAACGCCTTTGGACGTCATTCGGGGAGAGTGGCCGCACGTTTCCTGCTCTTATTAAGAGGCAATTTGGAAGAAGACATCATCTTTGAAACCGAGGCTTCAAAATTTTTGGTAACCTCAGACATGGAAACTGAGACTGCCTGCTGTACAGAGTCCCTTATGAAGGACTTCAAACTCTCCTGAAACACCTGGGAATCCTCCTCCCCAGCCATAATGTAAAAACACTAGACAAAATAAACAAAAACAACCAAGTAGCAAGCACTGGTCACCGAAGGGTTAATTTTTTTGAGGAAAAAGAAAAAGGAGTGTCTGAAGGGGCGGGACCGAGCCAAGGGAGGCGGTTCAATGCAGTCGAAGTCGACTGACAGACGTGGGCAGGAGTTGAGAATGCCAAACGAGACAAAGTGAGCCAAATTATGCTCAAATAACAAACAAACCCGGTCGGAAATAAAGACGCGACGCGAGTATCAGCTGACAAGGTATGCCGGCCCAAAGAATGTGAGGAACGCGATGCGCTCGAGCGCGCGTCCTCAACGGCCGAAGACGGCCGTTGAGAGACGCTGTGTCGGAAGGACAGAAAAAAAGGACGCGCGTTCCCTTATGATAACCGCGCGCTAAACACACAAGTTTCACAATGCAATGGTAATATAGAAAAGCACAATAAATAACCGAGCAAGTAATGCAGGTACTTATCTTGACTGCGAGCAGCAAGAAAAGAGGACTTGTTGCTCGCAGTTAAGATATTAGTAGTGCATTGTGACATCCCATTGGTTACTTCACTATGATGTCATTTTGTAGTTCTTTGTTTCTGGATACTGTAGTTCTTGCTTGGCTGCTGTTTGTAATTAAAGCAAGAAAAGACTGCATAATAGGAGCCTCCGGTCTTGTAATAAAATTGCAGTTTGAATGGCGCGAGCAGGATTCCAAGGAGAGCTAAGTGTATTGAGCTGCATATAGCACGAGGAAAACAGCGTTTCAACTGAATTTGACTATTTCATTCTGACGCGCTTTTTTTTTTTTTTTACAGCACGCCACTGAAAATAGAATATTTATCTTTTGCTGAATATTCTCTAGTAAAAGACAACTCACCTGACATTTCTTCAGATTCTACCAGAGGAGAACTAAGTTCATTAAGTAGCATGGGCTATTTCCTTTAGAAAGTTAACTGATTGTTACCAGTTATAAAACGAAATTGATTTTCCTACAAGTTCACATGTTTTATATGGTACTGTTATAATATCTGTTCTATTATAGTTTTATTGTACTTTTGATTTTCCGTTTGGGATTTTAGTGTTGGCAATATGCAAAGTGTTACACCGCCACCTTTCTTTTTGACAACACCTGGTGAACCTTTGATAAAATGGTCCAAATGGAAGAAGACTTTTTTGCACTATGCCAGGGTTTGTGGTTCTAATTTAACAAATGAGCGTAAAACTGCACTACTCATGCACTGTCTTGGGTGTGAGGGGCAAGAAATATTTGAGAGTCTTCCGGATCCGGGTGAGGAAGCTACAGATCTCAATGAATTTGAACTCTGTCTTAAAAAACTTGATTTACATTATCTACCCAAAGTAAGCACTATATTGGAACGCTATCATTTTGGGATGAGGGAACAGAGGCAGGGAGAGAGTATTGAAGAATATATCACGGCACTTAGGAAACTTGCGTCAACCTGTAAATTTGGCAGTACAGTTGAAGAAAGAATAAGAGATCAGTTTATGTTGAGATGTGCGAGTGATAAAATTAGGCAGGAATTATGGAGTAAAGATGACCCCACGTTGCATGAAGTAATTATTTTGGCCAAGGGGGTTGAACATACACTGGCTTGTGTTGAGGAGTTGGGAAAACAAAGGAAAGTGGAAGTAAACAAGATTGTGATGAAAGGAGAATCTTCTAAGTGTGATATATCTCAGCGTGAGAATGGGAATATTGATCAAATTGGAGAAAATAGGTATAAGAATGCCAGATGTTTTCGTTGTGGGAATTTGGGACATTTTGCTACTTACAAAAAATGTCCTGCTGTGAACTCCACCTGTAGATCTTGCAATAAAAAGGGACATTTTGCTAAGTGTTGTAAATCAGCAAAAAAACAAATACCTGTGAAAACAGTTGAGGACTGCATTTTGTCTGTTTCACTGGCTACTGAGAAAAAAAAGCATCCTAAGGATTTTGTAACTATTTTTGGAAAATCAACGGAGATGTTATTTGACTCAGGGGCATGGTTAACCTTGATTTCTAATGAGTTCTTTGATCAAAATTTTAGTCACAAGGTTAATTTGAAAAGTCCGGATCTGGTTCCTGGGGGGTATGGTGGGCAGGTTATTGATTTGAGGGGATATTTTGAAGCAGAGATTATCTTCAAGTCCAACACAATTTTTGGAAAAATGTATGTTCCAGTCAAGGGAGGAAGTGTATTGAGTTGGCCTCATCAGGCTGGTTTGAAAGTCATTTTGGATCTTAATTCTCCTTCTCCCGTGATGGTCAAAGATGAATATGTGAAAGCTTTGGGTCAGGTATGTGAAATAAGTACAGGAAGAGAGGAGTCTTTCCGAGAATTTGTTAATGAATTTAAAGATGTGTTCAGTTCGAAGTTGGGTTGTTTGAAGAGTTATGTTCATCAAATAAAATTAAGGAAAGGATCAGTTCCTGTTATAGCTAAAGTGCGACCTATTCCTATCTCGTTGAAGGATGATGTGGAAAGGGAAATTAAGAGACTGTGTAATGATGGTATCATCGAACCTGTGGAGTCATCAGAGTGGGTTTCGCCCATTGTAGTAGCAAGGAAACAATCTGGAGAGCTGAGGTTATGTGTGGATTTGAGGAATCTCAATAAATGTGTCATTAGTGATCAATTTCCTTTACCCAACATCACAGAGATGGTCACTTTACTATCTGGGTCTAGATTTTATACGAAATTTGATTTGACCTCAGCATATCACCAAGTCGTGTTACATCCTGATTCACGTGATTTTACTACGTTTATCACTCCTTTTGGTACATACAGATTCCTAAGAATGCCTTTTGGACTAGTCTCTGCAGCTGCAGTTTTCCAAAGGTTGATGTATAATATGTTTGGTTCCATGACTGGAGTCAAGTGTTTCCAGGATGACATTTTAGTATACGGAAGTACAATGGTTGAGCATGATGAGAGGGTTAGGAGAGTTCTTGCCATCCTTAGAGATCATGGTCTCACACTCAAGTTGAAAAAATGTCATTTCAGGGAAACAGAGGTGGATTATTTAGGTCACAAGATTTCTGCAACAGGTCTGCATCCTAAGAAGGAGTTAGTAGATAATATCCTGCATCTCCGTGCACCTGGGAAAAAAGATGAGTTGATGTCCTTTTTGGGAATGGTTGAGTTTCACGCAAAGTTTCTACCGGATCTTGCTTCAAAAACTGTGTGCATGCGTCAGCTCTTGAAAAAAAATGTTGAATTTGTATGGGATGATGCGTGTTCGGAGGAATTTAAAAACATCAAGGGTATTTTATCTTCTTTAGGGTGTTTGGAATCATTTGACCCAAAAAAGAAAAGTATAATCATGACTGATGCGAGTGAAAAAGGTTTAGGGGCTGTGTTGTTACAAGAGAATGAGGATTTGATTTGCAAACTCATAGTATTTTGCTCTAGAACGTTACGTGGACCGGAGTTCAACTATTCAACAATTGAAAAAGAGGCTTTGTGTGTACATTGGGCAGTTAACAAACTCAGGAATTTTGTGTGGGGAAGAAAATTTGATGTTTTTACTGACCACAAACCTTTAGTTGAGGTGTTCATGAGGAAAGGATTAGACTTTATTTCAGGAAGGGTGAGTAAGTGGGTGATTAGTTTACAAGAGTATGATTACACTGTACATTATGTTCCTGGTTCGTATAATAGAGTAGCGGATTGTCTCTCCAGATTGAGTTCAAATGTGGAGGAGAGTTCGAGTGAGTATGGTTTAAGGGATGTTTCTGTGTGCAGTGTGACTGGTGGTATTGTAGAACAGGAAGAATGGGAGAAAGCGGTTGCAGAGGATGAGGTTTTGCAACGAGTGTGCGAAAAGATCAGAGGTGGTTGGACACATGATGTTAAAAAGGATGTAGAATTGTGTGGCTATTGGAAGGTAAAGGATGAATTATCTATTCAGGATGGTTTGTTGTTACGAGGTCTGAGATTAGTAGTTCCTATGGTTTTGAGAGATAGAATTGTTAGTCTTGGGCATGTTGGTCATCAAGGCATGAGCAGGACAAAGGCTAGAATTCGTCTGGACTATTGGTGGCCGGGAATGGATTTGAGAGTGGAGAGGGTAGTGAGAGAATGTATTGATTGTTGCAATAGTGACAAGGTGTATAAAACAAGAGTACCTCCGATGTGTGTAAGGGACATGCCACTAAAACCATGGCAAGAAGTTGCGGTGGACATTGTGGGTCCGTTACATGGTAGGGGTGGTGTCACTTATTTGTTTGTGCTTATTGATCATTTTTCTAGATGGGCTGAGATTTGCATATGTCACAGTACAGAAACCTTGAAAATAATTGAGTTTCTTAATGACGTTTTTGGACGTGAGGGTTTTCCTGATATTGTTGTCACGGATAACGGACCACAGTTTGTTTCAAGAGAAATTAGTGAATTCTTTGGGAAGTTTGGTATAAGGCACAAAAGATGTTCTCTTTACCATCCCGAAGGTAATGGAATAATTGAAAGATTCAACAGGTGCGTGAAAGAATGTATACAATTAGAGAATGCTTCAAATAGAGACTGGAAGGAAGGTTTAAAAAGATTTCTTTATGCGTATAGGATGACTCCTCATTCTACAACTGGAAAGGTCCCTTTTGATCTTTTTAGAGGTCGGAAGGCTAACAGGTCTCTTGCACCTGCGTGGGTACGTTGGAGGAAGGAAGTAATGGATCAAAACATAATGGATGAGAAGAATGTGCATGAGAGTGTCAATGTACAAAAAAGGAAATTGTATTATGACCACAAGAAGGGTGTGTGTGAGCTTGACATAAAGATTGGAGATCTGATTTTGATCAAAAAACCGACATTAAGTAAAGGCAAGAGTAAATTCCAAGGACCTTTTGAAGTTGTTAAACTATTCAGAAATGCTGTAAAGATAAGAGATGGTAGAATATGGAATCTTAATAGAATTGTAAAATTCATAGGAAATTGTTAAGGATAGTGTTTTTTTTTAAGCATTGTATTTTGTTGATTTATTCTATTGTGAATTGTTTTTCAAATTTTCTATATAGTTGCCTGGAACATTTTTGTTTTAGGAGGGAGGTGTGTGGTATATAATCAATTGTAAAATCAATGTAGATTGTTCTCTTTGCTCAGCTCTCAGGCTGATGTCATAGTATGACATCACGAGAATATGGAATGTTAAGCAGGTTAGAGGAGAGCAGAGCTGAGAGGAGAAGAGTGTAGTTGGCTGTGGATAGGATGCTCCAATAAAGGACCAGACTTCATACCTTTTGGATCCATGCTTCATCTTTTCAACACTGCCTCCACCCTGTCTCTGTCTCCTGTTCCTCAGCCTATCCCATCCACACCATCAGACCAGCCTGCACACACCTCAACACCCAAGGGCAGCTCATCCAGACATAAGCACCACAGATCACACAAACATTCACCCAAGCAACACCCAGATGCAGACATGCCAACAGCCACTACCACCTCTGTGTACCCCTCCTCCTCGTTCTCCCTCCTCCCTCCCTGTGACGTCTCCACTCACACCTGCATGCACACCACCAACAGCCAGTACTTCCATCACCAGCACACCCTCCAGTACAGTCCGCACACGGGCAGTCACCACCCCCACTGCCATTTACACGTCCCCTGTGTCCTCTCCCACTGTGTCTGTCACCCCCTCTTCCAAGACACACAAACGCAGGCAGCCACCCACCCAACAGCCAACCACCTCACCACAGCCTCCAGCCCATGCACCTTCACCCAAGGACAGCACACCTGACTCTCCTACAACCACCTCCTCTTCCTCCACTCCCATAACCACCACACCTACCCTTTACCTTGGTCCTCAAATTTTTTACCTCTCCACTCTTGACCTCTTTCCCTCACCTGACCCACCCCCTCCATCTGCTAAGAGTCCCAAGAGCGCCTCAGCCACCACCAGCCCGGCTTCAAGGGTCACCGTAGTGCATGGATTTTGGAGTCCCCCCTTTGCCAGCAGTGATACATCGGTCAGCAGCAAGGGGACAGCAACCCCCCCCTGGAAAGAGGACCCGTAAAGTAAGGAAGCTGCCGCGAGAAGCCTGACACGGCTGCCCCCAAGGACCAAAGTTCAGCCACTTCACCTGCCACAACATCCACGGGAGGCAAGGCCCGGAGAGCCACATCGAAGGAGGGCAAGGGCAGCAGGGCGGAGAAGTCAGCCAGCAGGAGCGCGGACCAGGAGGGCCCCACAAGCCCCATCCCGGGTGTGAGTGAGGACACCCAAGGGCCCAGGACACCGTCACCGAAGGGTCCAGCAACTGCACGGTCGGAGGGCGACTGAGCAGGGAGTCCTGGCCAGGTCTGACTCCCTTGACTTACAGAACAAGCACCGCTGAACAGGGCCCCGCCGTCCAGAAAGGCACCGCTGAACAGGGCCCCGCCGTGCAGAAAGGCACCGCTGAACAGGGCCCCGCCGTGCAGAAAGGCACCGCTGACCAGGGCCCCGCCGTGCAGAAAGGCACCGCTGAACAGGGCCCCGCCGTGCAGAAAGGCACCGCTGAACAGGGCCCCGCCGTGCAGAAAGGCACAGCTGAACAGGGCCCCGCCGTCCAGAAAGGCACCGCTGAACAGGGCCCCGCCGTGCAGAAAGGCACCGCTGAACAGGGCCCCGCCGTCCAGAAAGGCACCGCTGAACAGGGCCCCGCGGTCCAGAAAGGCACCGCTGAACAGGGCCCGCCGTGCAGAAAGGCACCGCTGAACAGGGCCCCGCGGTCCAGAAAGGCACCGCTGAACAGGGCCCCGCCGTACAGAAAGGCACCGCTGAACAGGGCCCCGCCGTCCAGAAAGGCACTGCTGAACAGGGCCCCGCCGTGCAGAAAGGCACCGCTGAACAGGGCCCCGCCAAGACAGGCACCGCTCCGCCGGGCCCTTCATCTCAAGCACCGCTCCGCCGGGCCCTTCATCTCAAGCACCGCTCCGCTGGGCCCCGCCGTCTCAAGCACCGCTCCGCTGGGCCCTTCATCTCAAGCACCGCTCCGCTTGGCCCTTCCTGTCAAGCACCGCTCCGCTGGGCCCTTCCTGTCAAGCACCGCTCCGCTGGGCCCTTCATCTCAAGCACCGCTCCGCTGGGCCCTTCCTGTCAAGCACCGCTCCGCTGGGCCCCGCCGTCTCAAGCACCGCTCCGCTGGGCCCTTCATCTCAAGCACCACTCCGCTGGGCCCTTCCTGTCAAGCACCGCTCCGCTGGGCCCCGCCGTCTCAAGCACCGCTCCGCTGGGCCCTTCCTGTCAAGCACCACTCCGCTGGGCCCTTCATCTCAAGCACCGCTCCGCTGGGCCCCGCCGTCTCAAGCACCACTCCGCTGGGCCCTTCATCTCATGCACCGCTCCGCTGGGCCCTTCCTGTCAAGCACCGCTCCGCTGGGCCCCGCCGTCTCAAGCACCGCTGGCCGAATGACAGTGCCGGTTCTGTGTCATGCTACTGTTCACGCTGCACTCGGGCCACCCTGCCTCCTCCATTGCCTGTGGAGACTGTTATCCACTTGATAGACTGTGGCTTTGCACTCCCCAGGATTGAACAGTGGGCAAGCCACCCACTGTAGAGACTTGAGAGACTGTGGCTTTGCACTGCCCAGGATGGCACAGCGGGCATGGTGGCCCCTTCGTGGATCTGGCGTCGTGGACTCATGTGGCTGTGGTGCCCCCCCTTCCCTTCCCCCTGAGGTGCCTGTAGTTTTATCATCTGATGCCCCTGCAGTGTTCTCTCCAACGGACTCAGGTCTACTGTGTGGGCTTTGCCCATGTGTTGCTACACTTGGACCCACGGACAGTTGACATTTCAGTGACTGTGCAGGACTTATTGCCTCTATTTATCGGTTACGCAATGTTTTAACTTGATATATTTTGTTTCATTTTCCTATTTTACCATGACTTCAATGAACCTATTTTATACATAAATTTAGTTTCTCACTTTAATGATATCTTTTCATTATTCCGGGGGGTTTGGGTGGTGTCACTTTGACTTGGTGCTCTGCATTGGTGTGTAGATAGTTGGGGGGTTGGGTGTATTGCGTATGTGTGTGCCCGTAACCCTTCCTCCTCCTCCCTCCCCTGTGTCGTAGGTGCGGTACTCACCGTTGTCGTCTGCGCCGGAGTTCGTACTCGTGGTAGATGAGCAGGTAGACGAGTGCAGGTAGGATGTTCAGTTCGGGTTCCATGCTGTCCTTCGTCCTCGTGGAGTGTATAGAGGTGAGCGTTTTCCCGTTCGTAGTCTGTTTCCGCCGTGTTTTTATCGGCGGGGCTCCCGCCCCGGAAAAGGTGGCGGATTGGTGAGTTGTGATAGGGTGGGCGGAACATTGTCTGCCGCCTGCCTGTTGGCGGTGACTGCCGCACTGTTTGTTTGTCCCGCCGTGGCGGTCGGAGTGTTAAGGTGGCGGTCTGGGTTGGCGGTTCCCGCCAGGGTCAGAATTCCATTTTTTTACCGCCTGCCTGTTGGCGGGTTGGCCGCCACTTTATCACCGACCGCTAGGGTTGGAATGACCCCCTTTATATCACTTTTCAGTGATATCTTTACAAATTCACATTGCAACTTTATTCGTTTTGACCTACAATTATCCTGATAAATATTATATCGTTTTCTAAACACTGTGTGGTGTATTTTTGTGGTGCTATATGGTTGTATTGTATGATTTATTGCACAAATACTTTACACATTGCCTTCTAAGTTAAGCCTGCCTGCTCGTGCCAAGCTACCAGAGGGTGGGCACAGGCTAATTTTGGATTGTGTGTGACTTACCCTGACTAGAGTGAGGGTTCTTGCTTGGACAGAGGATAACCTGACTGACAACCAAAAACCCCATTTCTAACATTGGTGATCAGCAGTGAGGATAGGACTTGTATTTGTGCAGTGACATACAGTAGCTAAGTATTTCACTACCTACCCACAGTTGAAGGTCAACTTGATTTTTATCTCTTTTTGCAAATTCGTTTTTTTTTCCTGACAATTTTAAAAAACTAAATCCACACTCAACATGTCTCTGACTGGGTCTCAAATAGGAGACTTTGACCTAGTCCTGTTGGATACATATACGGTCAAACAGCTAAGAGGGTTCTGCAGGGCAATGAGGGTATCCACCCAAGGGGCCTCCAAAAAGGAGGACTTTCAAGTGGCGCTGAGGGCCTGGGCAGAAGCCCATTTCGAAGAGGATGATGAGAAAGAGGAGCCAGAAAATGGCCCCTAAGAGGATTTGTTGCTATCTGTGGATGATGTTACCACTGCAATTGTGCCCCCTTCCAGACCAGGGAGCAGTGTCTCTGTGCAAAGCCTGACCGCAGAGGAAAGGAGAGAGGAAAGGGAGTTTCAATTGCAAATGGCAAAACTGAAAATTGAGGCTCAACAGGAGGAAAGAAGGGCAGAGAGAGAAGCCAAGCAAGCTGAGGCTGAAAGAACAACAAAACAGATTGAAGCTGAAAGAGCAGCCAAACAGATTGAAGCTGAAAGAGAAGCCAAGCAAGCTGAAGCTGAAAGGGCAGCCAAACAAGCTGAAGCTGAAAGAACAGCCAAACAGGTGGAAGCTGAAAGAGCTTTGGCTGAAAAGAAACTATTGTTGGCTCATGAACTGAGTCTCAAGGAGCTGGAGATCAAGGCGAGACCGTCTGAATCCAGCAATAATGGTGGCAGCATACAAACAGGACCTGCTGGAGAAAAGAAGGTTCGTATACCCCAAAATGTGGTGGCCAGTTTTGTGGTGGGAGATGACATAGATAAATGGTTAGCTGCTTATGAAGTTGCACTAAGGGCTCATGAGGTTCCTGAAGGGCAATGGGGGGTAGCTATGTCGGGTTATGTGCCGCCATTGGGGAGGGACACACTTCTCACATTGGATCAACCTGATCAAAACACATACCCACTTCAGAAAGCCACTTTACTTGCCAAGTTTGGGCTGACCCCTGAGGGATACCGTCAGAGGTTCAGGGACAGCATCAAATAAACCACACAAACATGGGTAGATTTCTTTGACTTTTCCAGTAAGGCACTGAATGGATGGGTGCAGGGAAACAAAGTAGATAATTATAAAGGGCTATATGACTTGATTCTGAGAGAGCATATGCTCTATGTTACCTATACAGAGTTGCACCAGCACTTGGTAGATAGTAAACTGACTGATCCCAGGAAGCTTGCTGAGGAGGCGGACCTCTGGGTTAGCACCATAGTGTCCAAAAAGGTACCTGGGGGGACACCCACAAAGGTGGTCAGGGTTCCCAACAGAAGAAAGAGGGGGGAGATAAACTTACATATAAGGAACTCTCAAAAGGCCCCCAAAAGAATTCCCAGGAAGGGGGTGGCAACCATTCCTTTTCCAGATTTGGGAAAAAGCCAGGGACATATAATAGGTCAGGGAAATCCAACCCCAAATGCATGGAGTGTTACCAGTATGGTCACTATAAAGGCGACCCCCAGTGCTCCAAGAGGGCACCGTCCACTACCGGACAGACACCTGGGTTGACTAGTGTAGCGCTTGGGGGGGAGATGGACCCAGATAGCTTTGGGGAGCAGGTAGAGATTTCCCTAGTGTCCCTGGGAGAAAGAGAAATGGTGCCCAAAGCCCACATGCCCCAAAATACTTCCAAGTACAGGCAGTGGGTCACCATTAATGGGCAGAAGGTGGAGGCTCTGTGTGTCACAGGAGCCAGTATGACTACTATCCAGAGTCAGCTGGTGTCAACAGAGCAGATAGTCCCTAATACATTCCACCAGGTCATAGTCGCTGACAATCGTGAGAGCCACCTACCGGTGGCTCTGGTTCCCTTTCAGTGGGGGGGGGGGGTCTCTGGTACTCTGAAAGTAGCTGTGATTCCTGCCATGCCTGTAGATTGTCTGTTAGGCAATGATCTTGAGCATACTGCTTGGAAAGAAGCAGAGCTCAGAGCTCACCTGGAGATGTTAGGGTTTCCTGAGTGGGTCTGCATGACCACACGGTCCATGGCTGCCCGGGAAGGGAGTCAAGGGCGTCTGGAGCCTGGAAAGATGGCCCAGACAGCTGCCAAAAGGGAGGGCCAGGGGCGCGGGAAACCCGCCTCCAATGTTCCCACGGTGGTAGACGAGGTCCCTGAGGAGGAGGAGGCCACTGAGCCAACCGGGGAGGACATAGCTGCCCTGGGTAACCTACCTGAACTTGCTGGCTGGAAAGTAGAAGGGGGGCCAACCAGGGAAGAATTCTGCAAGGCGCAGAAAGAATGCCCCACCCTTGAGGGTCTGAGGAAGCAGGCCACAGACCACGCAGCAGGTGACACCTCTGGTGTTCACCATATTTACTGGGAGAAGGATCTCCTTTACAGTGAGCGTAGGATTCCAGGTCCTGGGGCACACCGTGTGCTGGTGGTCCCCCAGTGTTACCGGAAATTCCTACTATGCCTGGCTCACGACATTCCCCTGGCAGGACACCTGGGCCAAGACAAGACCTTTGACAGGCTTGACACCCACTTTCATTGGCCCAGAATGAGGAAAGCCTCAGATAACGTCTGCAGAGCTTGCCCCACCTGCCAGGCTGGTGGGAAGGCAGGGAAACGGCTTAAAGCTCCCCTGCTCCCACTCCCAGTCGTTGGCACCCCCTTTGAAAGGGTGGGCATCAACATTGTTGGTCCCTTGGACCCCAAAACTGCCTTGGGCAACAGGTTTATCCTGGTTTTGGAGGACCATGCCACCCACTATCCAGAGGCAATCCCTCTGAGAACAGTGACTGCACAGGTGGTGACCAGAGCCCTGTTGGGAATATTTACCCGTGTGGGATTCCCTAAGGACGCCGTGTCTGACAGGGGCACAAACTTCATGTCTGCATACATGAAGACCCTGTGGGATGAGTGTGGGGTGACCTACCGGTTTACCACCCCTTATCATCCTCAAACCAATGGGCTTGTTGAGAGATTCAACCAGACCCTGAAAGGCATGATTGGTGGCCTGACTGAGGCCATGAGGCGTAAGTGGGACGTCCTCTTACCCTGCCTGTTGTTTGCTTATAGAGAGGTGCCCCAGAAAGGGGTGGGGTTCAGCCCCTTTGAGCTTCTCTATGGTGACCCTGTCAGGGGACCCCTAAGCATTGTTAAGGAGGGCTGGGAGAAAGCTCCCCAGGCCCCTCCCCAGGATGTGGTCAGCTACATGCTGGCCCTCCGCAAACAAACCCAACGCTTCTGGAAGCAGGCCCAGAGTAACCTCGAGGCCAGTCAAGAGGTGATGAAGGAGTGGTATGACCAGAAGGCCACTCTAGTTGAGTTCTCACCTGGAGACAAAGTTTGGGTGATGGAGCCAGTAGAGCCTAGGGGCTCTCCAGGACCGCTGGACTGGTCCCTTTGAGATCAAGGAGCGTAAAGGGGAGGCCACTTACCTAGTGGACCTCAAGAACCCTAGGCACCCCCTAAGGGTCCTCCATCACAACTGGCTCAAACCTCACTTTGAGAGGTCTGAGGTCAGTATGCTCCTAGTCACAGATGAGGGCATGGAAGAGGAGAGTGAACCTCTCCCCGACCTCCTCGCTGTCAAAGAAGGGGATGGGTCAGTAGGGGGTGTCATTCTCTCTGACTCCCTGACTCCAACCCAGAGAGGGGACTGCTATGAGCTGTTAGAGCAGTTCCCCCCCCCCTGTTCTCCCTTACTCCTGGACTAATCCACCTGTGTGTGCATGACATTGACACAGGTGACAGTCCCCCTGTAAAGAACAAAATTTACAGGTTGTCAGATAAGGTCAAGGCCAGCATCAAGGAGGAGGTCTCCAAGATGTTGACTTTGGGGGTTATTGAGAAATCCAGTAGTCCCTGGGCCAACCCTGTGGTATTGGTTCCCAAGGCCACTGCCCCACGTGCGAAGCCAGTACTCCGGTTCTGTGTGGACTACCGGGGTTTCAATTCAGTCACCCGGACTGATGCTCACCCCATCCCCCGAGCTGATGAGCTCATTGACAAGCTAGGCGCTGCAAAGTTCCTGAGTACGTTCGATCTTACTTCGGGGTACTGGCAGATTGGCCTGATTGAGGGGGCTAATGAAAGATCTGTTTTTTCCACCCCTGATGGCCATTACCAATTCCGGATGATGCCATTTGGGCTGAAAAATGCCCTGCTACCTTCCAACGGTTGGTTAACGGGGTCCTAGCTGGTAAAGATGCCTTCTGTGCAGCTTACCTGGACGACATAGCTGTCCACAGTTCCAGTTGGGAGGAACACCTGCTCCACCTCAAGGAGGTGTTTCAGGCTCTGCAACAGGCAGGCCTGACTATCAAGGCTAATAAGTGCCAGATTGGGCAGGGTTCCGTGGTGTACTTGGGACACGTGGTGGCAGGGTGCAGCCACTCCAGGCCAAGATTGAAACTATCAAGGCCTGGCAACCAACTAGAACACAGACTGAGGTGAGAGCCTTTTTGGGCCTCACTGGATACTACCGCAGGTTCCGCAAGGGCTATGGTACCATTGTGTCCCCCTTGACAGAACTCACTTCCAAGAAACAACCTAGGTTGGTGAATTGGACAGAGGCCTGTCAGAAAGCCTTTGATTCTCTGAAGGAAGCCATGTGCACGGCCCCCGTGCTCAAGGCCCCTGACTACTCCCAGGAATTTATTGTGCAGACAGACGCTTCAGAGTATGGCATAGGGGCTGTTCTAGCACAGCTGAATGAGGAGGGCTCAGACCAACCAGTACTCTTTATTAGCAGAAGACTATTACCACGGGAACAAAGGTGGAGTGCTATCGAGAGAGAAGCATTTGCTGTGGTCTGGGCACTGAAGAAGCTAAGACCCTACCTGTTTGGGACTCACTTCCGGGTACAGACAGACCACAGGCCCCTCAGATGGCTCATGCAGATGAGGGGTGAGAATCCAAAACTCTTGAGATGGTCCATTTCCCTACAGAGGATGGACTTTACGGTGGAGTATCGCCCAGGGGTTGACCACACCAATGCTGATGGTCTCTCCAGATATTTCCGCCTTAGTGATGAGAGCTCCCAGGAGGTCGGGTAGCTCTCCCCACTTTTAGCTGGGAGGGACACATGTTAGACCTGACATGCCTTAGGGTGGTCTCCCCTAACTTTTTGCCTGCCTCCCTCCACTTTTTGGACCCTGTTTTGCTGGCTTTTAGACTCTGCGCACTTTACCACTGCTAACCAGTGCTAAAGTGCATATGCTCGCTCCCTTTTTAAACATGGTAACTTTGGATCATACCTGATTGGACTATTTAATTTACTTATAAGTCCCTAGTAATGTGCACTATATGTGCCTAGGGCCTGTAGATTAAATACTACTAGTGGGACTGCAGCACTGGTTGTGCCACCCACTTAAGTAGCCCCCTTAACCTTGTCTCAGGCCTGCCATTGCAAGGCCTGTGTGTTCAGTTTCACTGCCACTTCGACTTGGCATTTAAAAGTACTTGCCAAGCCTAGAACTCCCCTTTTTCTACATGTAAATCACCCCTAAAGTGTGCCCTAGGTAACCCCTAGAGCAGGGTGCTGTGTGGGTAAAAGGCAGGACATGTACCTGTGTAGTTAAATGTCCTGGTAGTGTAAAACTCCTAAATTCGTTTTTACACTACTGTGAGGCCTGCTCCCTTCATAGGCTAACATTGGGGCTGCCCTCATACATTGTTGAAGTGGCAGCTGCTGATCTGAAAGGAGCAGGAAGGTCATATTTAGTATGGCCAGAATGGTAATACAACATCCTGCTGACTGGTGAAGTCGGATTTAATATTACTATTCTAGAAATGCCACTTTTAGAAAGTGAGCATTTCTTTGCACTTAAATCTTTCTGTGCCTTACAATCCACGTCTGGCTGGGCTTCGTTGACAGCTTCTTGTGCACACCCCAAACACAGGGTACTCAGCCTCACTTGCATACATCTGCATTTTGAATGGGTCTTCCTGGGCTGGGAGGGTGGAGGGCCTGCTCTCACACAAAGGACTGCCACACCCCCTACTTGGACCCTGGCAGAGAGGATTGAACTGAAAGGGGACCTGGTGCACTTCTTAGCCACTCTTTGAAGTCTCCCCCACTTCAAAGGCACATTTGGGTATGAAACAGGGCCTCTGCCCTAACTCATCAGACACTTGCTGGAGAAGAAACCTGAACCAGAAACTACATCCTGCCAAGAAGAACTGCCTGGCTGCTCAAAGGACTCCCCTGTCTGCTTTCTACAAAGGACTGCTGCCTTGCTGTTGGCCTGCTGCCTTGCTGAACTCTTGTGTGGCTGTGAAAGTGCTCTCCAAGGGCTTGATAGAGCTTGCCTCCTGTTTCCTGAAGTCTCAGGACCAAAAGGACTTCTCTTTTTCACTTGGACGATTCGTGTGCCAAAATTTTCTACGCACAGCTTGTTCCGCGTCGAGAAAAACGCCGCACACCGACGCTGATCGACGCCTTCAGGACGACCGGAACTTCGACGCACGGCCTCGCAAGGACAAAGCCGCCCGACCTTTAGAGGAGATATCAACACCTGCCGTGAGAGCGAAACTTCGACGCACAGCCCCGCAGAATGACGCGCAGCCAGAAAACAAGCAGGAGAATCCACGCACAGACCCGGGACATCTGCTAATCCCCGCGATCCACAGAAAGAGACTGTCCGCGCGCCGGAAAATGACGCACGACTTCCCCGCGTGAAAAATAACGACACAAGTCCGTGTGTGCTGGGGAGAAATCGACGCACCCACCACTTTCCACGTATCTCTTCTTCTGCGGCCCTCTGCGGAGATTTTCCACTCCAAACCAGGTACTTTGTGCTTGAAAGAGACTTTGTTTGCTTTTTAAGGACTTAAGACACTTTACATCACTTTTCAGTGATATCTTTACAGATTCACATTGCAACTTTATTCGTTTTGACCTACAATTATCCTGATAAATATTATATATTTTTCTAAACACTGTGTGGTGTATTGTTGTGGTGCTATATGGTGGTATTGAATGATTATTTACACATTGCCTTCTAAGTTAAGCCTGACTGCTCGTGCCAAGCTACCAGAGGGTGGGCAGAGGCTAATTTTGGATTGTGTGTGACTTACCCTGACTAGAGTGAGGGTTCTTGCTTGGACAGAGGGTAACCTGACTGCCAAAACCAAAAAACCCATTTCTAACAAAAGGGATAAAAGGCAGATAAACATTTGAATAGATGCCATAAACGAGTTTGCAGGAGGCTTCCGACCATCACAGAAATCGAAGTGTTCTGAATCTGGGGCTAATGGCAATCAGAACTCAGTCACTAATTAATTGTTAAATAATTGTTTTGGTTCCATTTTCTGATGCTCTATCATGCCATTTGAGACAGCCTGTGACAATGAGAGTAATGCTGCATGCCACTTGGCAGATGGTTTACCCACCCTTGCATTGTACCCCAACCATCTGGCACTCCTATATATGGGGATCTGGTTGACACTAACCTATGCAGGAGATGGCTTACATCCTAGAATACATGTTACATCTATAATAGGGACATATGATGTTTCATAGAAAGATCCTTTCGGTTTGCGGAACAAAAAAATCCTTCATTGTCCATTCTCTCAAAAATCTTAACACTCACAAACTGGTTAGGTCCCACACTGCAGCAGGGCAAAATGGAAAAATAACCACAGTTTTCCAGAAAGCTGGGTACCACATGCATTCATGATACTCCTAAGCAACAATTCCACCCCTCTCTGTATCTTCAGGGCCAGACTGGGAACTCAAAGCTGTCCTGCCAAATATGGTCAGACCAGCCCCCATAGGAGGCAAAGCGAGAAAGGCTATCCACTGCAATAGGTCTTGGGGGGTACTCCCCCCCCCAAGGAACTTTGGAAATATATGGCAACAACAGTGCAATCACATCACATTTTCATTATATAATTCAATTGTATTAGAGTTTAAAACATAGTAAATGATGACCTCACAGTGCACCAGGATACGGTAATCTTTATTGGGACTCTTCTATTATTCCCTCACCATCACCCTCCAACAGTGCCTATCACCGCTCCATAGCCCCCTCTCATATGTATTTCATTTGTTTTATAGTGCCTCTATTACCAGCGCAGGATGTTGGATCACTTTACCTCACACATATAAAGACACAATGAACCATACATATGGGAATCAGTGTTTAGAAAATGTTATATAAGAGAAAGGGGACTACAAGGTGTAGGATTCACATGTCATCCATATTGGTAGGCATTTTTTCAAGAATGCTTGGTCTGGGGATAAACTCCAAGACTCGGAACATAACACACTGGTTAGGGTTGACTTTACTACTAAGAATATATGTCTACCTGAACAAACCCTTTTTAGCAAAATTAGGATAATCAAAGACTGGGTTAAAAAATATCTTTCTAACCTACACTATACAGTTTTCATGCAGTTCTTTGATGGCAGTTCAGAGCTCACTGTGCTAGATTATTATTGTAACATGAACTGTGCAGTAACAAAAGGTTCTATGTGACAAAAGCAGTATCTAGCTGCACATAAAATACTGTTCTGTAATTTGCATAGTACACGTTCTTTGCAGCAGGCATATTAACCCTCTACGCTATATTAGATAAGTCAAAACTGCCACTAAACAAAACTCTAATCTCTCTCCAGCAGGTACATTAATCACCAGAGTTATTGTGGCACTTTTACTGTTGCCTGAAAACTTCTGGATAAACAAGGAACTCTGCAGTGCTTGTAAAACGGATGCACTGCTACAAAACAGCCACCCCAATTAACAAAGATGGACCCCCACCCTTCCAGCCTTTCGGGAAAACACCCAATGCCCATTTCTTTCTCTCATTCTATCGGGGGCAGAGGCCTTTCCAATGTCAAAATGGCTCTGAGAAGTGTCCTACATCTGCTCTAGGTGGTATCACAGTAATCAGTGAGGCAACAATTATTTTGCAAGCAGGTGTGGTGTAAGTTACACCTATGTCCTTCTCAGATCAGTGAGGGATTTGGATGTCCCTGAGATCCAAAGTGAGTATGCATAAAGCATGTGCAATAGCTGTGTGCCAATTAAAGAAACTGCCTCAGAATCTATGGCTCCACATGTGCCCGGTTACTCCTCCACAGTGCTGTTAGTCCATAGCCATGATAACGCGTCCCTTTATGTTAATTTATTACACATTAGGACTCGTTTTAGGCCAATGAATCTTGTGACCCAGTGGAGAGACACCGTAGGACGAGATAGCTAATCAATATGTCAAGCAATATATCAATAATGTCATCAATATTTATCGCAACAATGCACTTTACTTTGGTTAAAGACATTAATCAAATGGACGACGCAACCATGACCTTTCAGTCATGAATAACCACACCTTTTAATAGAATTTTATGTATTTTATTCCCTATTGGTTACAATCTACGAGCAAAAGGGTTAATCTCAATACCAAGAAGCATAATAGCATAGTCACGATATGGCAACTGTGATAAGATTTCATTAATGCAAGAATCACAAACAACAGAACATAGCACGGCATAAACATAGATCAGAATACAGCAGGTGTCATATACGCGTCAGTTCAGCATGGCATAATGTCAGTCGTTTGTCTATTTGCGTCAGTCTAAGTGAACTCCTGTCCTAACCACTGATTAGCATTAGCATGTTGGGTGTCATGCAAAACAATTTAGAACACCAATTTGGAAAACATCTGACTATGGTCTCTATCAAAACGAGCAGTTGGTACCTAGAAAGGAAAAGAAAACAGACAAATTACAAATTGCATTGTCATAATTACCCTCCAAGGATTAGGTCAGCACACAAGATCAGTCTTCGTCTTCAGGACATCAGTCAAAATGCCGTCATTCTAAACTCAACTAAAGGCACAGGGGACACTTCCCTCATAAGGAGGAGAAGTGTAAAATGGGCAGTCTATGGGTGAGGATTGTTTTAATAAGTCTCAAAGTCACCAAACAGAGTGACAGAGTTTCTGGATAAAATCAATAGCATTCCCTATCTAGTTCTAATGACCCTTCTGTGACATGGGTTTTTATCCCTTTTTCGTAATACATTCCCCCAAGATTCTATTGGACATTTACTATACCCCACTATCTTTAACCTATCAAATTAAACATTAGGTAATCCCAATTGTCACCCCACATTATTCATAACATTTTGATTGGTCTTCATAATTGACGTCTTCGGAGGTAGCATCTTGCAGACCCCTCCGCTCTTTGCTAAAAGAATGTCTAAAGCAAGCCGATTTTGAAGAGTCATAGCTCTTTCTGCAGCAAGTTCAGTGTCCATCAGGAGTATAGCCCCTGTGAAATTTGTCAGCATGTTATCCACAATAGTAGACAACTTTTGAATCTTCATAGAATTCAAGATAACCCCTACTGAAGGGATTATAGCTCCAAATATATTACCAATGACAGCAGCCACTGATTCTCGTTTTTGTCTAGCATGTTGTAATTCAGACGTTTTAGGTATTTGTTTTAAGTCATCAATCTGGTAAATCTTTGGGAAAACTATTCCCAAATAACATGTCCCATACCATCCCTTAGGGAGATGGTATTAAGCATTAAGTCCACAAATGTAATAGATCCCAGGGATCGCTGGATCTTGTCCATTCAGCATAAATGTCCACTTACTCTGAAACAAAAACACGTCTGCATTCACCCGTTCCCACAAACAAATTGTCCTGCTCAGATTTTGGCCTATATATACAAAGCCTGCCTACATGTAATGCATCTATAGGTAATTTGCCTTGTGTTTTGATTACGGTGTAAGCATAATCATTTGCACATGTGCGTTTCTCTAATCCTTTTTCTAATCTTTCTTTCAATGCTTTGTGTCCATCATCAGTGTGATCTAAAAAGCTTTTCTCTACAGGTGATAGTAAGCAAGTCAAATTATTGCGATGGGCATAAGCAGTTCCAAATGTAAGCGTTGGCTCAAAGAATCCTCTAACTATCTTTATATCATGTTCCTTAGCTAACTTGTTCAGGAATTCAATCACAGGCACAAAAGAAAACACAACATCCAGATTTGAATAAAAGTATTGCACATGTTCTTGATTATAGAATCTTCTTAGTAGTAAACATACCGCTAATCCCGTAGGTTAAAGGAAGGCTATAGTAGGTAACCCCTTCTTGCACAGATGAAGGAATCTTGGTGCACACATAACAGTCTTTCGCATCCATGGTCTCCACATACTCATTCAGCAAGCGATAGAAGACATTAGTAGAAAGTTCCCCCTTTGAATTAGTTCCCTCATGCAAGTGTCTGGCATCCTGCTCAAATCTTTCCCATGGTGTTAGTGTTGTAGTTTCAGGTTTTGAAGTAGCGTTAATAGACTTTTTCTCCAACCACAGCATTCCCACAATCACACCCACAATTATTATCGCACACACAATACCTATTATAAGGCTTAACCAACCACACACCTTGCTCCCCTTGTTACTACCTCTATTGTAAGCCATGTCTGTATAGAATCAGATAGCAGAATAACATTCAACTCGAGGATGATTTAGAACTTTTCTCTTGCTCTTCGCATGTATTTACAGCGTTTTCACTCGCACCAGGACCCCTTTGTCAAATCAGGTTAGCAGCTTGTCATAATCAGGTGTCTCAAAGTCGAATCCGGTTCTAATGTCACATTCGGTAATTTATAAGTCTCTTTTCTCAGTATTCAATTTTCAATTTCAACCAGGCCTTTCCTTTGAATTAGTTCAGGTACCGTAGTATTGGCCTGGTACTTCTCGATCAAAACAGAATGATATGAATTCTTGTTGCCATTCGGATGTTTTAGCATACGCCCATTCAGGACCTGTATATCTTCTGTTCGCGACTCTTTTTCTTTTCAGCCTTCGTTCACCTTGCTGTTCTCCTTCACTTAGGTCTTCCACTCGGGATGTATCGGTCTCCTCTATTATTGTTTCATCTGGTATGTTTCTTATTCTTAAGAGTGGTTTCTCTGGCCAGTTATCACCCTTATGCGTCTTCTTTTGATGAATCTTTTCAGGACGTTGGACAGCACCCTCCTCTTGTGATATGGTGTTTTCACTTGATGGACCTGCAGCTGGCTCAGCGGATGCTGGCACACTCTGATCTCTTTTTATTATTTCTCCTTCTTCTTCTTCTTCTTCTTGATCTGTACCGGGTTCAAGTTCTAACCCGTATCTGTCTACTTCTGGGAGAACCTCTCCTTGACTTATTTCTCCTGCTGCCTCTACTGAGATAGGCACTCTGGCACCTCTCTCGAACTCATTCACTGTTTGAGGGACGAGGCTGTTCTCAGTGGCCTCTCCTGCAGTCTCAGTTCCTTCTTGGCTGATTTCTGGCCCTGAGACTTCTCTTCCTGGAACTGTTGTGCCGGAAACTTCAAGTTCCTCATCAGCAGGACACATTACCTTCTTCGTGTGACTGGCATGTATCCAATTTGGAACTCCTGCACACTTCACGGCAGTGGTAGTTGTCAAGATTACTTGATACGGCCCTTTCCAGCGTGGCTCCAAACACGACTTTCTCACGTGCTTCTTGACAACCACCCAGTCACCGGCTTGTAGGGTGTGGCCTGGATCTCCAGTCTGTGGCAGTGTGTTAGCTTTTACCTGGTGAGAGAAAGAGCGAATCACATCAGCCAAACCTTTGCAGTAGTCCAACACCATATCATCTGTGATATTCGCTAGAGCATTTGCAGGTACTGCTGGCAACCTCATAGCTCTACCCATGAAGATCTCATGGGGGGACAGTCCTGTTTTCTTGTCAGGGGTGTTTCTCATTGACATCAGCACTAAGGGCAACGCATCTGGCCATTTCATATTGATAGCTGTGCACATTTTTGCCATTCTCGATTTCAGAGTACCGTTCATTTGCTCTACTAGTCCTGATGCTTCAGGTCAGTAGCTACAATGCAGCATTTGTTCGATGTCTAGTGCGGCACACAAGAATTTAATCACCTCATTGTCAAAGTGTCTGCCCCTATCTGACTCTATAGAGACTGGAAACCTGAACCTTGGTATTAGTTCCCTATGTAGCAGCTTTGCAACTGTGAGACTGTCATTTCTACGTGTGGGGTAGGCTTCAATCCTGTGACTGAAAACACACACAATCACCAACACATACTTCAATCCTCCACAAGCAGGCATTTCAATTAAGTCCATTTGCATTTTGCTGAACGGACCACCAGCTCTCCCAATGTGGCTCAAAGTTACCACAGTTCCCTTTCCAGAATTCATCTGTTGACAGATGATGCACCTGTGATAGATAACCTCGGCAGTATGTCTGAACTTTGGGTTGAACCAGTCGATTTTAAATGACCTGATCATTGCATCTCTCAAGGTGAGCCTGTCCGTGGTATAGCCTGGCAAACTGGGACAGAAGGATGTTTGGCAAGACTAATTTCCCTTCTTCTGAGACCCACAGATCATCGGCCCTCTGTACACATTGCATTCTTTGCCTGGATTGTTTTTCCTCTTTGCTAGCACAACTTTGTAATGTTTTTAACTCATCTAGGGTATCGACCACCCTTAATGCAAGGTTCAAACATGTGTCGTTTTCAGTTTGCGGTAAAAATTCCCACTGTTCTTTGAACGATATACAGTTCAATGCGCAAAACCTGGCGACTTGTCTGCATAACCGTTTCCCATGGACACAAAGTCTTGTGACTTAACATGAGCATTGCATTTCACCACAGCAATTTCAAGAGGTAACTGAATTGCATGTAACAAATCCTTTATTTGTTCACCATTTTTCACAGGAGAACCAGAAGAGGTCATGAAACCTCTCTGTGACCATAGTTGGCCAAAATCATGTACAATTCCAAATCCATATCTGCTGTCAATATAGATAGTGACTTTCAGATTCACAGCTGCGTGGCATGCCTTAGTAAGGGCAATTAATTCTGCCACTTGTGCGGAAAACACTCTCTCGAGCCAGGAAGCTTCAATGATACCGGCTATGGTACATACAGCATAACCAGCTCTCAATGTTCCCACAGAATCTCTTAAACAGGACCAATCGACAAACATAATACAGTCATTTTCTTTCAGCTGTGTGTCCTGAATACCTGGTCGTGGTTTGGTACACAATTCTGTTACCTCAAGACAGTCATGTTCGAGTTCTTCCTCATTGTTAATTTCAGTATTTTCAACAGGAAGTAAAGTTGCCGGGTTCAATACAGTACATCGTTTTAGTGAAACATTCGGTGACCCCAATATGATCGTCTCATATTTGGTAAGACGAGCATTTGTCATGTGCTGAGTTTTGGTTCGAGTCAACAAGATTTCAACTGAATGCGGAACCATTAATGTTAGGGGGTATCCCATGACTATGCCTTCACACTGCGTAAGGCTCTGACCAACTGCTGCAACTGCGCGCAAACAACCCGGTAAGGCTGCTGCAACGGGGTCCAGGGTAGCTGAAAAATACGCTACAAGGCGATTTGCACCTCCATGGACCTGTGTCAAGACAGACAAAGAGCAAGCATCACGTTCACGGCAAAACAGCAGAAAAGGGTTCGTATAATCAGGCATACCTAACGCTGGTGCCCTGCACATGCACTCTCTCAATTCCATAAATGACTCAAGCTCTTCTTTGGACAAAGCTATGGTATATGGCTCATCCTTGATCTCTTTGCCTGTCAGTTTTATCAAAGGTTTTGAGATGATCGAGAAGTTGGGTATCCAATGGCGACAGTAGTCCACCATTCCCAGAAACATCCTGACATCCCTTTTTGTCGTTGGAGGGTTCATTTGCAATATGGCTGTTATTCTTTCTTTTGATATTCTCCTGGACTCTCTTTCGATTAGATGCCCTAGGTATTTCACCTCTTTCTGACAGTATTGCAGCTTCTTAGGTGACACCTTGTGTTCGTTCTTTCCCAAATGATTCAGTAAAGCAATGGTATCGTATTTAAAGGCAGTACTAAGGACTCCAAATCCTTTTTCAATATCTGATTGAAGATGGACGGTGATTCATAAAACCCTTGAGGAATTCTGCACTAACTGTACACCTTATCCAAGAATTTGAAGCTGAACAAAAATTGGCTGTCCTCATGAAGAGGTATCGAAAAGAAAGCTTTTGACAAGTCTATAACAGTGAACCACTCAGCATCACATGGAACCTGAAACATGATTACTGCTGGATTGGGCACTATGGGGCAACATTTGACCACAATCACGTTTATTTTTCTCAAATCCTGCACAATTCGGACTTTCCCACAAGGCTTTTTCAAACCAATTATGGGAGAGTTACATGGACTGCTCAAAACCTCTTTCAGGACTCCCTGTCTCAGAAAATCTGCAATTATCTGTGACACTTCGATAAGAACATCTTGTGCCATATGATATTGTGGCACCTGAGGAAACACTGCATTCGGCTTTACCTGTACCTTAACTGGTTCCACGCCTTTTATTAGTCCCACTTCCTTTCCTGTCAGATCCCACACTTTCTCTGTCACCGTCCCCTGTAACTCGACAGGTAGATCAATCATGGTAAGCATCGGGAACAAGGTAATTAAAGGATAATCCTCATTCATTGTTCCTGTCTCTTCCTCTGAAAACTGACCTTCATCTCCCTCATCTTCACTATTTGTCTGCACTTCGATTCCGTCATTGGAACAGGTAATCGAACATTTTGTCTTGCACAGTAAGTCCCTTCCCAGTAGGGATACTGGACTTGAATCGCAGACTACAAACCTATGTAGCCCCTGGAAGTTGCCGATCTCAACCTGTATTGGATCTGTAATTGGGTTTGTCAGATATTGGTTTGCTACTCCGACTACCCTTATGCATGTATTATTGGCGACGGTGAGGCGTTCGTACTCATCGTTTGTGGGGTCAAAGCCCCTAGCCCTGCTTGACGCATTGCTTCTATGGGTGCTCCCACTGGGCTAAGGTCTATTAAAGACCTTGGCTTTTCAATTGCTTGTTCTCCCGGGGCCATTATCTGGGGAATTCCCATATACCCTCCTCTTATCACATCTTGGGCCATTACTCCCTGATCACATACGTTAGTTTTGCCTTAAGCATACAGTGGCACTGGTGGACCGACAGTAATTGGCAACGATATGGCGGCAGGTGTCTGACCTGGTCCCAGACTCCGTGGAGCAGTAACTCCATAGGTCTGTTCCAAAGTACCCGGGACAGGCACTAATGGAGGACCAGCTACCGGGTTGTACCCTGGTATTAGTTGTGGTTGCGGCTGGGACAGCAATTTCGGAGTTGACTCAATTTGCACTAACTTTGATTTTGTATATATCGGGTCTGGCAGCACTATCAAATTTGTAGTAGTCTCAAGTACTGGAACGTCTGGGTAGATTCTCTGTATCTGTGGTGGAGGTTGCAACTGTATCGGCATGTCTGGTGCAGTGGGTCCACTGACACCATTCTGTATCAAAGTCGTATCACTAGTCTGTACCGTATCAGCAACTCCCTTCTCCTGCGTCTGGTTCCCAGGATCCATGCTAGTGCTTGGAGCGCTATCGCTCACCGCATAGGGTGGCGGGCTATCCATGAATTCCTCATCATCTGAATCATCTTCCTCTTCCCAAGGTCTTTTATTCTCTTTAGATTTGTTCGAGTCTTTATCTGTTTTACAGGAGGCTTTCTTTCCCTGTGTTTCTTCTCCTTGTGCTATCGCTGGGAACAATTTTAATCCGTCAACAATTCCCCGTCTCCACATTTTATTCTCGTCATCCCATCTAGCCTCTGCATAAGATTTTTCTGCCCTTTTCAGTCTTCTCTGAAATTTGTCTTGCCTCTGTTTAAGAGCCATTAGATCCCAAACCCCTAAAGCCTCATACTGAGCTGGCCTCAGAGGTGGTTTCTGTACGCTTAACATCCACCTCAAATTCTCTAGCACCCTCGTGTTGAACGTCCCATGTTCTGGGAACGCTAAACATCCCTCCTTTTCTGTTAATTTGCACCACTGTTTCATCCATAAACATGGCGCAACACTTTTCTCTTCCATCACTATATAAGCTGGAGTACCCTAGGCAGTGGCGTAGCGTGGGGGGTGCAGGAGGGGCCGGCTGCACCGGGCGCAACAGACTTGAGTGCTAAAATCCACGGGTTAGGGGGCGCAAATTACTTGCCTTGCCCCGGGTTAGGGGGCGCAAATTACTTGCCTTGCCCCGGGTGCTGACAACCCACGCTACGCCACTGCCCTCAGGTGGTGTAGGCTCCCCATCAGTTGCTATAATATATGCGGCTCCTTTCAGAGCGCTCTTGAATGCCTTGACAAAATTCATTTTGCAATTTTCTCTTATTTGTATTTAATCAGAAAGTGACTTAGTTCCCAGGACACTCTTCACCCACCTTTCTCAACCTATTGCCTCTCACGGACGGCAGCCAATCCGTGCGCGACCCCTCTCGACAACTGACCTATCTCAGCGCGGCACAACTGACGTCACACTTACACACTGCAGCTGACAAAGTCTTGCGGCTCGTCCGCTCCTCACTGAATCCACACAAACTAATGCAAATTATTGCGAGCACCTTAAATGACAACACATATCTGCCGGTTTACTACAGGAAGGGTAACACATTCGCTTCAGAACTTTACAGAGATTTCACTTGAAGCCTCGGCCGCTACTTTCTCCTTATCAGCTCCCGCATACGCAAGCAGAATTCGACCCGCAAATTCTACTCTCGACTTGTCAACGGCTCGTCCTAGTGCACTTTAGAACTTGCCAAATCTCCATCGAAGGTCTCACACATACATTTCGACTCAAACCTGACTTGTCAACCACGCCCGATTGACCTATTAAACCGCACAGATTACAACATAAATCCAAGTGTCTCCTACACTTGTCAACATACTCCGGAGTCTTAGACCACGACAGGTCCGTACATAAACAACCAACCACGTGGATAATTTTGAGCACCAAGCGCCACACTCATATGAAGTACGCCGACTTCCCTACTCTCATACTGCGGAGTACGCCGACTCCTACTAAAACAACATTTACCTGACCTAAATACACACAGATTTCACAATCACCTGCAAAAGGCGTAAGCTAAGCAAGCGCAAAAACCCTATAACACACACATTATGACGCCGAGAACATTCCTAACTCACTTTGGCAGGCTCCGAGATCCCAGGAAAGTCATGGTGAACTTAGAAACCCATCATACTTCCAATTTGCATTATCACAGAAAAACAAATTAAACAATGATTCTCCGTCCTAGGGCCCCCAAGGGCCAAAACCGTCACTCTGCTACCAGAACTGATAACGCGTCCCTTTATGTTAATTTATTACACATTAGGACTCGTTTTAAGCCAATGAATCTTGTGACCCAGTGGAGAGACACCGTAGGACGAGATAGCTAATCAATATGTTAAGCAATATATCAATAATGTCATCAATATTTATCGCAACAATGCACTTTACTTTGGTTAAAGACATTAATCAAATGGACGACGCAACCATGACCTTTCACTCATGAAGAACCACACCTTTTAATAGAATTTTATGTATTTTATTCCCTATTGGTTACAATCTACGAGCAAAAGGGTTAATCTCAATACCAAGAAGCATAATAGCATAGTTACGATATGGCAACTGTGATAAGATTTCATTAATGCAAGAATCACAAACATCAGAACATAGCACGGCGTAAACATAGATCAGAATACAGCGGGTGTCATATACGCGTCAGTTCAGCATGGCATAATGTCAGTGGTTTGTCTATTTGCATCAGTCTAAGTGAACTCCTGTCCTAACCACTGATTAGCATTAGCATGTTGGGCGTCATGCAAAACAATTTAGAACACCAATTTGGAAAACATCTGACTATGGTCTCTATCAAAATGAGCAGTTGGTACCTAGAAAGGAAAAGCAAACAGACAAATTACAAATTGCATTGTCATAATTACCCTCCAAGGATTAGGTCAGCACACAAGATCAGTCTTCGTCTTCAGGACATCAGTCAAAACGCCATGATTCTAAACTCAACTAAAGGCACAGGGGACACTTCCCTCATAAGGAGGAGAAGTGTAAAATGGGCAGTCTATGGGTGAGGATTGTTTTAATAAGTCTCAAAGTCACCAAACAGAGTGACAGAGTTTCTGGATAAAATCAATAGCATTCCCTATCTAGTTCTAATGACCCTTCTGTGACATGGGTTTTTATCCCTTTTTCATAATACATTCCCCCAAGATTCTATTGGACATTTACTATACCCCACTATCTTTAACCTATCAAATTAAACATTAGGTAATCCCAATTGTCACCCCACATTTATTCATAACATTTTGATTGGTCTTCATAATTGACGTCTTCGGAGGTGGCACGTCCGGTGTTACTTCATACCTTGGCACGTCTTCTCGGGTCAGCAGTTCCGTTGTCCATTGGTCTAAATGTCCTTGTACATTACATTAATCTACATTTGTTTCAATTTGTATACAAAACTTAAACCAAGGCACCAAATATGCGCTTGGGAACCGAATCACAAAGATACATTCATCTTCCAAGTTGAAGAAAAAGAACATTTGCAGGGTCATGGCCCTTTGCGAGTCAGCACGCTGGAAAACAGAAAAATGCATTTAATATGAGAGCTAAGCAGCTAAAAACCCACAGCTCACGCTAACCTAAGATCTATAAGATTTTTCAATATAAATGCAATATCATAAATGTTAATATAAACTTGATTAATCATAACATGAACAATTTTACTCATCATTATTAGTTTGCGTATACATTGGTGGCCACACACCGTAGTCATAATTCAAGTGCACATTTAAGCAAAACCGCTATTACTATTGTTTTCTATGTAGCATCGTTATACATTAATATATATATGTTTCATGTTAATATAGATTATATAAACTACGCTCTCTCAGCCACAACTGGCTGCACATCACCCTCTTACTATCTACTAGGTTCCAGTGAGTCCGGCCACTCTCATATTTCTTATGTACATTCATGCAAGTTGAGAAGACAGACTTTGCAATGCAAGGAACCTCTGGAAATCTGTCACACCGTGGTCTGGCAAGGCCTAGTTCCTGGCAGTTCTTTGGTTCCCTCAGGTCTGAGCCTTCCTGTTGTGTTCTTGTCCCTCCTCCCCCCTCCAAGGTGTGATGACAGACCAGTGACACCAATGTCAGGTATTGCGGGACAGAGGCGGTACAGGGATGCCCCATGGGCAGTGTCCTTGGGCACTGCTCCAATATCTCATGGACCAGATCTTGACTTGAACTATCTATGAATGCTTCTGGTCTCTGATGCATTGCCAGGCCCACTAGGAGAGCCAATTAGACAACAGCGGTCCTTCTAATTCTCCACGAACACAGCACAGCATTAGCTCTTGCTCCGTCCTCACCTTCTGGGGAAGATACTACGTTAGCTTCCTTCCAGACCTCCAAACAAATGGCATGTCTGGTGGCCAACAAACAACACACCCTGTGGAGTCATCAAACTCCGATGTGGACACTAAACACGCTCAGATGTTTGATTGATAGTTCAAATAGGTGCTCTAGTCCCTTACCAAATAATTATTTTTCCACTGTCAGCTAGTTTTAAAATAGGCTCCTTTAACATAATAGACCCCCCAACCCAAGCGATGTATCGCAACATCAGTGTAACTGTTTGTGCTGCAGGAAGCTGTGAGAGGCAGCAGGCAATAGCAGGACTGAGAATCTAAAAAGAGGGGTGCCATCTTGTCCTTCTCCATTTTTAATAAATGTACAGTGCTTGAGTGTAGAGGCTGGAACAATGGCATCACAATATGCCTTTCCAAAGCTCCAGCAGTGATGCAGTTGTGCAATATAAGTTATTGAAAGTCCATTAAATGAATTGTTTATTGAGAAAGACAATGTTTTCTTGCAAACTGTGTTCATGGAATCACAAATTTCCCATAATGCTGTTATAATAAAAGAAAGCACCGCTGTACACTGCCACGTTTTACAGGGAGGTCAGAGGGATGTTGTGCCCCAAGAGCCAGTGGCTAGGAACAGTTTGAGAGCTCAGGCTGCATAGGTTGTCTCTAAAGGGCAGTGCAAGCCTAACTGAACTCCCACCCAAGTTTAGAGTAAAACATGAACAAAGTGAAAAAGCAGCTGATTTCGCTATAAGAACGTGTACAAAACTTCTTCCTGTCTCTCTCATACAAGTTCACAAACACCCAACAAACTTGCAAAAATGTGAGCCCTGTCCAGAGATTCACTAGCAAAAAGAAAAAGAAGTACTGCTGCGGTACAATAACACACCCAACAGCCCCATTACACGATTTGTGGCCACATGTATGAACATTTGGAATTGCGATTTCCTAATTGTGATTCCATGCAACTTCCTTGTGCTTACCTTTAAACCGATACCTGTCCTATTTTTTGCTTAGCATGCTGCTATTACTGGAAGCATCAGAAGATACAGAGGCCCCCACCAGCTATCGATCAATCTTCTGTAGTGAAAATACACAAGTCAGAGCATTAATCCTGTGTGTAATCATAAATCATATATTATTCATGTGTAATTATATATTATTTATGTCTCTTAAATCAGTTTCACTTGTGTATTTTGACTAAAGAAGATTGACTGATAGCTGGTGGGGGTCTCTGTATGTTCTAATATTTATGATTGATTCCACGCCCACTCTGGCTTTACCAGATCAAATCCCATTATCCTTCATCGGTTATTACTGGAAGGACCTCCCACAGTCCAAAGCCATTGCTAGACAGATGCAGTCTGTAATGTAAGCAGATGTCACTGAAGATTAACAAGGTTAGACCAAAACCTATGACCTTCAACATTCAGAAGGGTTCCAGATACCAACTTTTTCTGGGTTTTCGGTTTTTAGATAGATTAACCTGGATCATAAGAAAAAAAGTAACGTCTGTCAGTGAACCATAAAGCCTTTGGTCTAATGCAACTTAATCACTGGTGTGGTGGGCAGGTGGTTCCATTTAAGGCTATTTGAGTGGCCTGTAGTGTCCACATGATGTTGGTTACCCCCTATGAAACCACACTCAGGGGTGCAAGGAAGACCTCAGGTTTTTAAGTGTGCATGAATAGATCCATTAAGCAATTCCCACATATAACTCAGAGCACTCTGACAATGTCCTTACATTGTAAAGGCATTATATATAAGATGCTGCTGAACTGTGTGGGTTGAGCGTTCGCACAGAGACCTACTCGCAAATCAGGAGTTACAAGGCAGGAGTGACAACTGAGGCTTGACTCCAAGTGGACAGATGCTTTCTGACCCCTGCACAAACTTCTCTTTCTAAACCCTGCACAAACTTCTCTTTCTAAACCCTGCACAAACTTTTCTTTCTGACCCCTGCACAAACTTCTCTTTCTAAACCCTGCACAAACTTCTCTTTCTAAACCCTGCACAAACTTCTCTTTCTAAACCCTGCACAAACTTCTCTTTCTGACCCCTGCACAAACTTCTCTTTCTAAACCCTGCACAAACTTCTCTTTCTAAACCCTGCACAAACTTCTCTTTCTAAACCCTGCACAAACTTCTCTTTCTAAACCCTGCACAAACTTCTCTTTCTAAACCCTGCACAAACTTCTCTTTCTGACCCCTGCACAAACTTCTCTTTCTAAACCCTGCACAAACTTTTCTTTCTGACCCCTCCACAAACATCTCTTTCTAAACCCTGCACAAACTTTTCTTTCTGACCCCTCCACAAACATCTCTTTCTAAACCCTGCACAAACTTCTCTTTCTAAACCCTGCACAAACTTTTCTTTCTGACCCCTGCACAAACTTCTCTTTCTAAACCCTGCACAAACTTCTCTTTCTAAACCCTGCACAAACTTCTCTTTCTAAACCCTGCACAAACTTCTCTTTCTAAACCCTGCACAAACTTTTCTTTCTGACCCCTCCACAAACATCTCTTTCTAAACCCTGCACAAACTTCTCTTTCTAAACCCTGCACAAACTTCTCTTTCTAAACCCTGCACAAACTTTTCTTTCTGACCCCTGCACAAACTTCTCTTTCTAAACCCTGCACAAACTTTTCTTTCTGACCCCTCCACAAACATCTCTTTCTGATCCCTGCACAAACATTTGGCTTCTCAAGCATCGGAATTCCGAGATTTGTAGTAAACATCACCCCTACAATTCGCCCTGGTGAATCACAACAGGTCAACCCCGCCGACATTTTCTGGGTGAAAAACGTTTGGTAAATTGCAATACATATGGCAGTTATGGAGTAAACACCAAATGATGCACCTTACTCCTTTCACTTCTGAGGATAACAGTACTTACCAGCTTCGTAAATACCTCATGCTGAATCTTTAATCTTTTCAGAGTGTCTAAAAGTAGTACTGTTTGACTGGGTAATAATTAGACCTATGACTTGAGATGCTGGACAGTTATTTTGTGGTGCGACCTACTAGACAGTAATTATGAGTTTGTACGATAGTAACTAAAATGAGGGATAAATGAGGTTTTGGTATGTAATGTCCTTAGCTCTCACTTGATTTTTGAAGCACACTACAAGTGATTAAGGAAATTAATAAAAACAAACCCGTTCAGAATTGACTTAAGATGAACTTAGAAGCAATGGACATGAGTCACCATCAAAGAATAATGGGCCATGGACGTCATTTAGGGGTCGCCGGGGGTCGCACAGTGACCCCTGGCTTGCCTCTTGTGACCCCTGGCACTGCCTTTGCGACCCCTGACTTCAGGTGGCAAAATTTGTGCCAGAAGCACAGGACCAGCTCCTCATTACATTGTTTGGGGCTCTACTCGCTTTATTTTCTCTCAGTTTTTTTTATTACACTAATAGTGAATGATGTTACCTTAGGGTGCAAGTTATAATTACTTGAAAGAACTCTAACTATAACTGCTGATTTTTTTGCATGAGTAAATTCAGAGCCTAACTATAACGTCCCTGTAACCTTTAGCTTTTTCAGTAAATTTCTATTTTTTTTAACGTAAAATAATTTAAATTACTACACGTTATGCCAAACCCCGCCACGCACGGCCTATGTGTGTGGAGGGGGTTGGTCACAAGGCCTGGCCTGCAGCCAGGCCTTGCAGTCAAGTCCTTATAACCACCCAACCCCACACCACCCATGGCCTTTGGCCGTGCACAGTGTAGGTTGGCCAAAGGTCCTGCCTCTGCCAGTAGATCTGTGAGTGGGTGTGGGTCTGAAAGTGGTTGTGTGAGTCTATGAGTGGGTCTGAGTGGGTGCATGAGGGTCTGAATGGGCGTGTGAGTGGGTGCATGAGTCTGAGTGCATATATAAAAGAATTCATTACTGTATGAGTCAGTGGGGTTTTCTTTTACATTTTTTCACATTCACGAATAATTTCAGAAAATTTGCAAAGTTTCATGAAAGCTGCGCATGGTGACACAAAATTATTTTGAACCCATAATGTGCCCTATCATACCCCTTGGGTCAGGGTATCTTCACCCTGACCCCTTATGTCTCTTTCCATGAGAAATGTCACCCCAAGGGACCATGCCTTGTGAAATAAAATGGTGGCCGCAACTTTCTAGTCAGGTTGAAGTCAGCAAATTATAGCGCTTCTTTTCGCACAAAGTTCACAAATTTTTGCGATTTATTCACGAAATAATCGCAAAGTCGCCATAGCCAGAGATTCACAAATTTGTTTTCCTTTTAATTTCTCAAAAACTACTGAATGGATTTACACCAAATAAGCGAAAGCACAATCTTCTTTCGCTTATTTGGTGCTTTCTGTCAAATTTGGTGTAATTCTGTCCAGTGCTTTGGGCTTTAGTCTTGTTCAAATGTGCTATGGGAATTAACATGGAAAACACACATTTTTTACCCCCCTTTTTTCTTGGCCCCGCTTGATGGATTACCCCAAAACTTTCCATGCGCGACAATAATCACAGGAAAAAATGTTAAGAACATTTTGTGAAGGTTCGTCAAACGGTGCCAAAGATATAGGCAAGTCAAAAAGAAAAAAAATTCGATGGAAACATGGTCCTAACTATAACTACCTACTGGCAACCGCCACTTGGTAATATATACTTATATATATATATATATATATATGTATATATATATATATATAAAATATATAAAATATACAATATGTTTGGAAAACATTTGTTTGGAGAAAAAGCTCTCAAAGTTCACAACAAAATAATTAATAGCCAGGGAATAGAGGAGAGTTGCTTTTGAAGCAATATGCATTAACTACTTTGACAATACTCCTGAGCCACAAGCCTCTGTCTGTTTCTGCTAGGTGAATAACTCAAGTGTAATGATCATGTTAAAGGTGCGTTTGATACTTTACCCTCCTGTCTGTCAGCCCAACACAAATAACTTTTTCCTGAAATAAGACATTTGTCACTGATCCCTTCTTTTATTTTATCTGCTCCATAGAGACTAGTAGACTCCCAATAGCACAGGCGTTTCTGGATTTCTTCTAGTTCCCTATTGGCCTGTATGTCTCTGCGCTTGCCTGTCTTTCCATTTATCCCATTGCACACCTTCCTGTGTTTCTCTGCCTTGCAGTCTCAAAGTCTCTGTGTTGTTCCGTTGTTTCCCAGTGATTTCCTGTGTTGTTGTATCCAAATTTCCCTTTCATCCACCTATCCCTGTGCCCAACACTGTGCCTTTCTAGCTCCCATTGGCTGTATCCAATAACTTTCTCTGTCTCACCATCTATGTATGTCTTTATATATGTATATAGTATTTATATAGCAGAAACCTAGCCAAAAGGCAGTGGAGCACTGTACAGGCCCAATGAGTGAGCCATGACTCCTTGTGCTTACATCACTTCTATTGTCACACCCAAGTGCATGTTTCCTGGGCTCCCTACATCCTTATGTCCCTGTGTCTCCTGGTGCCTCCCTGTTGCTCCGTGTTCACCTTTTCATAAGTCTTTTTTCATCTGCAATGCCTTGCTTTGTTGGATATTTCTTCCTCTGCCCTTCATGGGGTGGCAGGCTATTTATGTTGCTTTTCCCCATTGCCCCCACAGGGGACACATTGTGCCCAATGGGTTTCCATAAGCAAAGATGGAAATTGCAGGGCTCCTGTGGAGTGAGGAAAGCAAAGGGTGCTCAGAGTAGTGTCAGTGTTTCTTCTCTCAGTTTCATCAAACATTACATTACATATTTACAATGCTTCACTACTTGACTTGCTCTGTTTTTGTGGCTAATGATTATGTATTTCCTTTATTGTCAGTTTTTCTGATAGTTACGGATCTGTGTATATTGATTTTCATCTGTTCAATAATGGGCCATATTTCTCTTTCCATGAGAGCTTATTGAAAACTTTTAGTGCAGCCACACTCATTAGCCCTGAGTCAAGAACAAAGGTTGATTCATCTAAAACGCGCTCTAGTTTTGATTAGTATCTGCCACAGTTTTGGCCTTACTGTTATAATAACTAGTGCACAGTGGTACAGGTTGCTTAAGTTCCAGTTCAGAGAGGATATTGCTTGGCACTTTGTGCTGGACTGTTCCTAACTGAGTAAGTCCAAGGCTGATTTGGATATGGCTAGTTCTAGTCTGAGGTGGCATGGTGGGCAAAAACAATGGACTGAGATGTGTCCAAAGTAATCACCAGTGGCTGAGATTAATTCAAGCATTCCATCCATTACTTTTGTGTATATTTCATTGTGATGCCCTAAGCCCAATCCTCACTGTGTCACTGAAGCAGAGCTGCACCCAGCTGAAGAAGCCCAATAGGCTAAAACTGGTCTTGGGTTGCTTGTGTTCTAGGTCAACGAGAGCTTAGCTTGACAGTCCAGGCTAGGCAGTTCCTACTGGAACGGGAGGAAGGTTGATTTGGTTATGGCTGGTTATAATCCGAGGTGATAAAAAAATGATGGGCTGGGATGAGGACCGAGCAATTACCACAGGCTGAAATTAAATCAAGCATTCTATTCATTACTTTGGGGTATTCTTCATCAAGTAGTGGAAGAGTGGGAGTATCCCTAGTGTACCATCTTAAACAGTAACAATTGGCGTATTATAAGTAACAACAGAATGTAACAGAATAACTTACATGAACCAACACATCAAAACATGTAAAATATAATGTCAAATTACAACTAAACAGACAAAACAGAACACAACAGTAATACAGCATAAAACACAGCAGCACCGCACCAACCCCCTCTGACCACGCTCGCAACCTCGGTTTCATCCTGGATCCCCTCCTCACCATGACCAAGCAAGTCAACACCGTCTCGTCCGCCTGCTTCTACACCCTCCGCATGCTCCGAAAGATCTTCCGCTGGATACCCACCGACACTAGGAAAACCGTTACACACGCCCTCGTCACAAGCCGACTGGATTACGGAAACACCCTATACGCAGGAACCACCCCCAAGCTACAGAACCGTCTCCAGCGAATACAGAACACCTCCGCACGCCTCATCCTTGACATACCACGCCACAGCCACTTATCCGCCCACCTAAAGGACCTGCACTGGCTACCCGTCAACAAGAGGATCACCTTCAGGCTCCTCACCCACGCACACAAAGCACTCCACAATAAGGGCCCCGAATACCTCAACAGACGCCTCTCGTTCTACACGCCCACCCGCCAGCTCCGCCAGCCTTGCTCTCGCCACCGTCCCTCGCATCCACAGAACCACCGCTGGAGGCAAATCCTTCTCCTATCTGGCAGCCAACACATGGAACTCCCTTCCGGTTCACCCGAGAACCACCCAGGACCACCTCGCATTCAGAAGACGCCTAAAGACCTGGCTCTTTGAGCTGCAGTAATAATCCCCTCCCCCCTAGCGCCTTGAGACCCTCACGGGTGAGTAGCGCGCTCTATAAATGCCTTGATTGATTGATTGATTGAGCATAAAAAAACAACAAAACACACCACCACCACAACACAATACAGTACCACACAACAAATATGCACCAACATTCTTGTTCCGTATTGCCACCTCCGGAACTGTGTTTTCAACATAAAGTGGTTCAAATTGTTTCGAACAAGCATTGCCCTGACTTACTTACAACGATATGAACTAGCGCCAGTGAAAATGTTTTATGAACTGGCCCCAAGCCTCCAAAAACAGTGTGGTTAAAATCAAGACAAATTTAGAACTAAACACTGACTTATGAGATGTGTAAATCCGGTCAAAGGAATTCTTTGTAAAGCAGTGAATCTGAGACGAATGCAAATGTCGATCTGAAAAGGCTTTCATAGGTGGGAGTGAGTCTGGAATGTAGTGCGTGTTGTTTCTGTCTATCAAGGGGACAAAATGCAAATAAACATTTGAAAACAAGAGAAAACAAACTTTATAGGAGGCTGATAAAAATTAGGAAGTTCTGAATCTGGGAAAACAGCAGCAGTGAGAGATCGGCCCCTATATATATTGGGGAATAATTGTTTTAGTCATATTTTCTAATAGACCATGGTGTCATTTGAGGAAGCCTGTGAATATGCCTGTGGTGCTCTGTTTTAAAAGGTCCTGATACTCTGGTGTCGCCATCTTTGCACAATAAACCTTGCCAAGTGGCAGTTGTGTATATCTTGATCCCGGCGAGATGGAGTCTTCAAAATAAAGCAAATATAAGGCTTGTCCCTGGAATGGGGAATGATTACACAGAAGTGGGTGTACCAGTCCTTTCCCAGTGGTTTTCCCCTTATCCCGGGGATAAATGCACTGTCATTTCCCACCTGCTCAAAGCAGGTACAAATGGTCAACGGGCAGGCCGGTGGTGTTTGAGGGTGCATGTGGTGAGCAACACCTGCAAGGGTGGGGTAGGGGTATTCAGGAAGAGCATTGTCTTCTTCCCTGTGTTCTGATCTGGGTGGGCAAGGGCGTGCTCAACCCTGGGACTTCTCCTAAGACCAAGGAATGTTATTGCGTGTGGGGAGAGGGGAGGAAGCCTTCAGGTCTGAGCTCTATGAGTAATCCAGGTGTAGATTTGCACCTGGCATTATAGCTGTGGAATGGGAAGGCTGGGTAGGCAGTGGGCAGTTCTCCTGCTGACAAGGTACCTCTGACCTGATTAGAGGACTGTACTCTGCTATATCCGTGCAGGTAATAGGTGACATGGTATTTCCAGGGGAAATACCTCCACTGCTAATGTGGACCTCGAAGGGCTCACCCCACCAATTTTAGGTCTTGCTGAGACAGCCGTAGCTATCTTCCTGTTCTTTTGTTACAAATGCTTTAGACTATACCCAGTGTGGAGTTTTGCTCCACCCAGAGGAGTACTACCTCATGATAATGTCTGTTTTGGTGTATCGTTCTGCCACCTAAAGAATGTTTCCATCGCAATGCATGAGGAACTATTTTAAATCTAAAAAGTACTATCATCCTCACACTTTTTCCCACATATAGTTCTTAATCTCATAATTCAATATAACCGCTAAAACCAGTACCGACACCAATACCTTCTCCATCAATACCAAGAGTATGAAGACCACCAATACCCCCATGGCCAACAATACCACCCAAATACCAGTAGCACTAATACCACTGTTAAAAACAACAGGAATTCCTTCACCAACACACCCCCAAATGCCAACACAACCACCAAGTCCACACTCCACCACCACCATCCACAACCAATAACAAATATCACCATCAAGACCACCACCACTACCACCAATATTAGTGCCACAAAAAAAAACCACCAACAATACAACTAATTCCACCACCACGCATACCAATGCTAGTGATGTCACCACCACCAACACCACTATCAATCCCACCACCAAACCATTAATACCATCAATACAGTATCAATACCACTAATAACACACCACCTATACCTTCACCTTCAATACCAGTATCACCCATATGGATACTGTTAAAACAATGTGACTAATACCACCACCACCAACATCACTACCAATCCCACCACCAATACCATCAATACAATATTGGTACCACTAATAACACACCACCTATACCTTCAACATCAATACCAGCACCACCTTTCCTGATATACCAAACCACCACCAATAGTAAATCACCACGAATTGAACACCACCACCAATAGCACCGACTCAAATGGACCCCACTAATATCAAAGGCATCAGTACAAAAATCATTAAGCCACATCACCAATACAAAGAATACAACACCACCAACAGTACACCCAACATTATCACCACTGTCAATGCCACTCCTGCCACTAGCAAGCATCAGCAAAGCCAAAATGCCCAGCTTTGATGTGCTACTGCATGGAAATACATTTTAGCATGCCTGTGTTTGCAAGCATTGTCACATTAAAATTAATGGATTTGTCAAATCATATTTATTCATGTGGGGAATATAGAAAATGTTCAGATGTGGGCATTGGTTTTTGAGATAAATTAACATGGAAAGAGCACATTAGAAAACACTGCAAGGCAGTGAACCATAAAGCGTCAGCCGTGATGTAATTTAGTAAATGCTTTCATCAGATTGTGTGGTCTGTAATGCACAAGTGATGCCAGTTACTCTGGGGAAGCAGGCATACTTAAACTCAGGCATGTCAACATTTCACATGCATTGTAAAAGCACTGCATATACAATCCTAATAAAGCTCCTATCAGCTTGGGTAAGGCTATGGTCGGACCCCACATTTGTGTATTTTTTCAGATGTCAAGTGTATGCAATCTACATATGGTATTGATAAACCAGAAATTTCAGAGATTGTTTTTTTTAGCAACATTTGTTTATTAAGAGTAACAGGATTACTCGAAGTTCCAATACATAAAACAGTATAGAACATCAATTAAAATTGAAAAAAAGTGAACATACTGGGCCTGATTCACAATGGTAACTTCCACTTTTGAGTATGTTTATATTTTTGAGTACATTTGCTACATTTTGGTATCTGCAAACTGCACTTTTGTAGTGACTTACAAATTTTGTAGTAAGTCCAGCCCTAGACATGGCCGACATCTGGTACTGCAACACCCTCTCTTAGAAAATTGAGGTGTGAATTTGCTGCAAAAGTGTAAATTACTAAAACAGTGTGTGTTACTATTAAAGTGCAGTTTGTGAATATGGAAAAGTAGCAAACTTACTCAAAAGTGTATTTACTAGAAAAGTGCAGTTTGTGAATAACACTTTGTGGTAAGTTTTGTAGTGCTACTATAAAGTGTACAAACTAGAGTGGTGGTTCCTTCATTAGGACAGAAGAGCGTAGCTCACCCTGCTGCTGGCCAAGTAAACATGAAAAAATGGTAACACAATTACCATCTTATTTTTCAGTGCGGCCGCTCTGAGCCAAGTGTCATGGCCGGGTGGGGCCATTGCTGCTGATTAGCAACAGGAAGTAGTGGTGGCTGGTACTCCAGTTTAAAATGTGCATGTCACTTTGGCTGTCTGTCTTGTGACGGCCAGACTGAAGCACACACTTTAACCACTTCGCTGCCAGGCCTTTTCCCCCTCCTGTGCCAGGCCTTTTTTTGCCTATTTGGGGCAGTTCGCGCTTAGGCCCGCATAACTTTTTGTCCACATAAGCTAACGAAGCCAAATTTGCGTCCTTTTTTTCCAACATCCTAGGGATTCTGGAGGTACCCAGACTTTGTGGGTTCCCCTGAAAGAGGCCAAGAAATTGGCCAAAATACAGGGAAAATTTTGTTTTTTTCAAAAAAATTGGAAAAAGTGGCTGCAGAAGAAGGCTTGTGGTTTTTCCCCTGAAAATGGCATCAACAAAGGGTTTGCGGTGCTAAACTCAGCAGCTTCCCAGCTTTCAGGAACAGGCAGACCTGAATCCGAAAACCCAATTTTTCAACACAATTTTGGCATTTTACTGGGGCATACCCCATTTGTGCAATTTTTTGTGCTTTCAGCCTCCTTCCAGTCAGTGACAGGAATGGTCATGAAAACAATGCTGGATCCCAGAAACCTAAACATTTCTGAAAAGTAGACAAAATTCTGAATTCAGCAAGGGGTCATTTGTGTAGATCCTACAAGGGTTTCCTACAGAAAATAACAGCTGAAAAAGAAAAATATTGAAATTGAGGTGAAAAAAACATCAATTTTTCTCTACTTTTTACTCTGTAACTTTTCCCTGCAATGTCAGATTATCGAAAGCAATATACCGTTACGTCTGCTGGACTCCTCTGGTTGCGGGGATATATAGGGTTTGTAGGTTCATCAAGAACCCGAGGAACCCAGAGCCAATAAATGAGCTGCACCCTGCAGTGCGTTTTCATTCTATACCGGGTATACAGTAATTCATTTGCTGAAATATAAGGAGTAAAAAATATCTATCAAGAAAACCTTTGCATTTCCAAAAAGGGCACAAGATAAGGTGTTGAGGAGCAGTGGTTATTTGCACATCTCTGAATTCTGGGGTGACCATAGTAGCACGTGAATTACATGGAATTTCTCAAATAGATGTCTTTTTTACACACACCCCTATATTTGGAAGGAATAAATGTAGAGAAAGACAAGGGGCAATAACACTTGTTTTGCTATTCTATGTTCCCCCAAGTCTCCCGATAAAAATGATACCTCACTTGTTTGGGTAGGCCTAGCGCCCGCGACAGGATATGCCCCAAAACACAACGTGGACACATCACAGAAAACAGAGCTGTTTTTAGCAAAGTGACTACCTGTAGATTTTGGCCTCTAGCTCAGCCGCCACCTAGGGAAACCTACCAAACCTGTGCATTTCTGAAAACTAGAGACCTAGGGGAATCCAAGGAGGGGTGACTTGTGTGGCTCGGACCAGGTTCTGTTACCCAGAATCCTTTGCAAACCTCAAAATTTGGCTAAAAAAACACATGTTCCTCACATTTCTGTGGCAGAAAGTTCTGGAATCTGAGAGGAGCCACAAATTTCCTTCCACCTAGCGTTCCCCCATGTCTCCCGATAAAAATGATACCTCACTTGTGTGGGTAGGCCTAGCGCCCGCGACAGGATATGCCCCAAAACACAACGTGGACATATCACAGAAAACAGAGCTGTTTTTAGCAAAGTGACTACCTGTAGATTTTGGCCTCTAGCTCAGCCGCCACCTAGGGAAACCTACCAAACCTGTGCATTTCTGAAAACTAGAGACCTAGGGGGATCCAAGGAGGGGTGACTTGCGGGGCTCGGACCAGGTTCTGTTACCCAGAATCCTTTGCAAACCTCAAAATTTGGCTAAAAATACACATGTTACTCACATTTCTGTGGCAGAAAGTTCTGGAATCTGAGAGGAGCTACAAATTTCCTTCCACCCAGCGTTCCCCCAAGTCTCCCGATAAAAATGATACCTCACTTGCGTGGGTAGGCCTAGCGCCGGCGACAGGAAACACCCCAAAGCGCAACGTGGACACATCCTAAATTTTGGAAAAAAACAGAGGTGTTTTTTGCGAAGTGCCTACCTGTAGATTTTGGCCTCTAGCTCAGCCGGCACCTAGGGAAACCTACCAAACCTGTGCATTTCTGAAAACTAGAGACCTAGGGGAATCCAAAGAGGGGTGACTTGCGGGGCTCGGACCAGGTTCTGTTACCCAGAATCCTTTGCAAACGTCAAAATTTGGCTAAAAATACACATGTTACTCACATTTCTGTGGCAGAAAGTTCTGGAATCTGAGAGGAGCCACAAATTTCCTTCTACCCAGCGTTCCCCCAAGTCTCCCGATAAAAATGATACATCACTTGTGTGGGTAGGACTAGCGCCCACGAAAGGAAAGGGCCCAAAACACAACGTGGACACATCACATTTTTTTATAAAAAGCAGTGCCTACCTGTGGATTTTGGCCTGTAGCTCAGCCGACACCTGAGGAAACCTAGCAAACCAGTGCATTTTTGAAAACTAGAAACCCAGGGGAATCCAAGATGGGGTGACTTGCGGGGCTCTGACCAGGTTATGTTACCCAGAATCCTTTGCAAACATCAAAATTTGGCCCAAAAAACACTTTTTCCTCTCATTTCGGTGACAGAAAGTTCTGGAATCTGAGAGGAGCCACAAATTTCCTTCCACCCAGCGTTCCCCTAAGTCTCTCGATAAAAATGGTACATCACTTCTGTGGGTAGGCCTAGCGCCCACAAAAGGAAATGGCCCAAAACACAACGTGGACACAACATATTTTTTCACAGAAAACAGAGGTGTTTTTTGCAAGGTGCCTACCTGTGGTGTTTGGCCTGTAGCTCAGCCGGCCCCAGGGGGGGGGGGCAGAAATGCCCTAAAATAAATTTGCCCCCCCAACCCCCACCCTCCCCCGCCGGGAGCGACCCTTGCCTACGGGGTCGCTCCCCCTGCGTGACATTGGCACCAAAAAACAAATCCCCGGTGCCTAGTGGTTTCTGCCCCCTTGGGGGCAGGTTGACCTAAACTCAGCCAATCTGCCCCCAGGGGGGCAGAAATGGTCTAAATACAATTTGCCCCCCCAGGGGAGCGACCCTTGCCTGATGGGTCGCTCCCCATCTCTAAAAAAAGAAACAACAAAAAAAAAACACACAAAAAAAAAATTGCCCTGGCGCCTAGAGTGTTCTGCCCCCCCCCCGGGGGCAGTTCGGCCTAATAATAGGCCGATCTGTCCCCCGGGGGGGCAGAAATGGCATAAAATAAATTTGCCCCCCCAATCACCACCCCCCGCCCCCGGGAGCGACCCTTGCCTACAGGGTCGCTCCCCCTGCGTGACATTGGTGCCAAAAAACAAATCCCCGGTGCCTAGTGGTTTCTGCCCCCTTGGGGGCAGATTGACCTAAAATCGGCCAATCTGCCCCCAGGGGGGCAGAAATGGTCTAAATACAATTTGCCCCCCAGGGGAGCGACCCTTGCCTGATGGGTCGCTCCCCATCTCTAAAAAAAAGAAAGAACAAAAAAAAAAAACACAAAAAAAAAATTTGCCCTGGCACCTAGAGGTTTCTTCCCCCCCTGGGGGCAGATCGGCCTAATAATAGGTCGATCTGCCCCCAGGGGGGGCAGAAATGGCCTAAAATAAATTGCCCTCCCCCCCAGGGAGCGACCCTTGCCTAAGGGGTCGCTCCCTTTGCGTGAAATTCACGCAAAGAAAAAACTCCCTGGTGTCTAGTGGTTTCTACCCCCCTTGGGGGCAGATTGGCCTCATCAAAATAGGCCAATCTGCCCCCAAGGGAGGCAGAAATGGGCAAAATATAATTTTCCCCCAAGGGGAGCGACCCTTGCCTAAGGGGTCGCTCCCACCTCAATAAAAAAAAATGAAACAAAAAAAAAAAAAACACAAAAAAAATGGTCCCTGGTGCCTAGAGGTTTCTGCCCCCCCTGGGGGCAGAACGGCCTAGTAAGGCCGATCTGCCCCCAGGGGGGGCAGAAAAGGCCTTTTCAAAAAAATGCCCCCCCTGGGAGCGACCCTTGCCCAAGGGGTCGCTCCCTTTTGTCAATTTCAATGAAAAAAAAAAAAATCCCTGGTGTCTAGTGGGGTTTCAAAAGCCGGATTGCAAGCAATCCGGCTTTTGAAACCCTTGGAGGGACTTCAAAGGGAAGGAAATACTTTTCCTTCCCTTTGAAGCCCCTCCCGGCCTCCCAAGTGATTGAAAAAGAAATGCTTTTGCATTTCTTTTTCAATCGCGCTGGAAGCAGAGCTTCCAGCGCGACTAGGGAGGCCCCTGTGACAAATCAGCGCGCGCTGACGTCACAGGGGGGGGTGGGGGGGGTCGGGGTGGAAGGGGAAGGGATTCCCCGGTCAGCCCTGACCTAGGGGGGTGGGGGGGCGGCCCTCGGGAGGAGCGCTAGCGCTTCTCCCGAGGGAAGCATTCAGGACGTAATGGTTACGTCCATGGCGCCACACGGGCGCTGCCATGGACGTAACCATTACGTCCGTGGCGGGGAAGGGGTTAAACCTTTTCAACAGCTGGGTGGAGCGCAGGTATAACTCTCTAGTGTCCGTAGGAGCGCTGAGCCAGCTCACTCCAAGCAATCCTGGTGCTTCTCTCATGCTACTTAACAGCATGCAAGAAGTGTCTCGATTGGTTAGGGGAGTTTGCTCTGAGACCCCTCACTGCCTTGGAGCCAGACAGAGAGGAGTAGGTAGGTGCATTATTTCTTTTCAATTTACAATTGTTTTTTACCCAATACAGGCAGTGTGAGCAACTCACATTGGGGTCAGTCTCAACTCCAGAGCTCCCAATCGTGGCCCATTATAAACACTATTTCTAATGGACCACGATTGAGAGCTTTGGGGTTTCGTCTGAGGGCAGTACTGGCATGCATGTAAGTGGGTTGAAATATTCACCTGATTGCTCACCACTTTCAAGTACAAGCAGCCGCCACTGGTATTCACCAAAGTGCGGTTTGTGAATCAGGCTCACAGTGATCAATGTTGAGACCTACACGTCTTCTGCAGAGAACCAGTGGAACATAACTCTGCTGTGCAAACCAAGTCTGGTAAAATGGCAAACCTGTAAAACTGGGCACAAGTTAAAGAGAAAGGAACAAGAGCTTTGTGCTGAAAAGGGGAGGGAGAGGGTAATAGCTGCAAGGCAAGGATCCACTTTACAGAATAACATTGCATCCTATTACTGGCTAATCAACCCTGAGTCCAAATGCCAGGCAGAAGCAGTTCAATGATTGGAGAAACATAATTTGCAGCAACATAGAATACAACAAATACAGAATAACACATTATCCTAATCGATACAATCAAGTCCAAATGTGTCCTAGTTCCCAACCTTTTGACTCCTGAGGACCCCCACTGAATCACTACTGGAAGCTGAGGATCCCTAAGCAATTTGCACAGTTTAAATTTCAAACCTTAAAACAGTAATTTGCAAAAAATACACAAACAAGTACACACCAAACAAATACTCGAATTACTAATAATATAATTATTTTATGTTGAAAAAATATGCACAAATTAAAAACTTCTAATGAGAAGGTTGATGCTGTATCTCGTCGTCTAATTTTTCAATGTTTGGTTTTATTTAGGAGAGTTGAATCCTCAGATCAGATTCTACATTTCCCAAGTGTTTTCTTTTTTTTTTTTAAGGTACATAAGAGCTGAGAACGTTTTTCACATAAATATGTGGTGAGGAAAAGAAGTAAAACAATAAGGGCCTTTCATCTCTCCATAGCCTCTCTGTCACATGTAATTCATTTGTTTTATAGTACCTTTCACACCAGTGTAGGGTGTCAGAGCACTTTACAGCGGACTACAAGGTGTAGAATTCACATGTCATCCACACTTGTAGGCATTTTAGAAGAGTGCCTAGTCTGAAGAAGCACAAACAAGGATTCAGATCATAACACAGTGGTTAGCGTTGACTTTAATAATAAGAATGTATTTCTAAGTAAGCAAACCTTTTTTAGCAGCATAAGGAAAATGAAAGACTGGGAAAAAACATAACTTTCTAATTTGTGCCATGCAGCTTGCATGCACCTCTTTGATGGTAGTTCATTGCTCACTGTGCTAGATTATGATTGTAATTTATGAACTGCAGAGTAACAAAAGAATCTCTGTGACAAAAGCAGTAACCCACGGTGCTATACACATAAAATACTGTTCTTTGCATGATACACATTCTTTACAGCAGGCATATTAACCTTCTGCGCTACCTTAGATGAGTAAAAACTGCCACTAGACAAAACTCCCATCTCTCTCCAGCAGGTAAATAATCACCAGAGTTATCTTGGCATGTGTATTTTTGCCCCAAAGCTGCTGGATATAAAAGGAACTTCACAGTGCTTTTAAAACTGTGCACAAAGGAAGTAATAACGTTAACACATGCATGTTTCAAGGGGCCCTAGTTAGAGAAGGCCCAGGCCTGCAGACCCCCTGGGAATGTGTCACAGACCCCTGGTGGGGGGCGCGGACCAGCGGTTGAGAACCACTGCCCTAGAACACCACTCCTTGGGCCACCAGTAATTCCAAAATTAGGAAGTTGTGGTGGAACGGGTAAAGCAGCAGCATGAATTAGGTCTGTTATCTAAGTACTACGTTTGACAAAGCAGTACTACAAGTCCTCCCCAGCGAGCCAGTTGTGTCTCATATAAAGAAATACTAATCACATACACTACTAACAATTATCAGAAAGCATTTGCATGTGCCCATAGGTGACATAAGGCACCTAAGAATAAATCAAGGATCAGACTCGCCTCCACTCACTCTAGTCATTTCTCAAATTTTCATATACAATACAGTAACAGAAAGGAAATCCCATTTTGGAGGCAGTCCTATAATTTTCTAGCCCAAGGCACACCAGATCAAGACAAACACTTTTATTCTATCATTCACTTTATGTGTGACATGATCATGTGTGTGGCAGATTAAGCCAGCATAGAGTTCTGTGACTGATTTTACCCTTTGTTTATTTCCCTACTATATGTAGGGCTTAATACTGGAATCAATTTGTACCAGAAGTTGTTTCAGGATTTGGAGGAGTGACATGACAAAGGCATAATTGAGCGGATGTGCAATCATCAACTTGATTGTCTGTACTCTCACCCATAGACTCTTGTGCTGCTAAAAGGGCTGCCTCTCTGCTGGAATTCTCCTGGACTTTGCTGGACTGCTGCTTTGCTGAACCTGCCCTGCTGCCTGCTGCTCTCCTTTCCTGGGAGTGAGAAAGACGGGACATGCATCGCCAGAACCAAGTGACTCCAAGGGCTTGCTGACTTGGCTCCTGTTCTGAATTCTCAGTGCCATCAAATACTTTGCTTCAGCTGCTGGACTCTGACACCTGTGAGTCCTGTTTTGCCAAGAGGTGTCAATCCAGTCTTGGGCCTTGTAAGGGGACTCTGCAGCTGTTTTCCTGCAAAAACCGGTGTAAAACAATTGCTCAGCAAAGAGTGCATGTCTTGTAATTGACAATATTTTACAAACTTACAAATAAATTAAAAGAATTGACAGCGGATTGTTGAATGTTTTTAAGGATTCCATGTGGATCCACAGATCCACCGCAGAGCAAACTGGGGCTGCTCTGAGCCCCGCAATAGATCCACGGATCTGTAAAAAAAACTATCTTGTTTTTTTATGGTACATAAGAGCTGGAAACATGTACAGGGTTAAAACTACTGACCAATTAGAAGTGGTGTACCAAAAATAAAAGACGAAAGAAAGTCTGTGGTTTGCTAAATACAGCAGTATGAGTGAGAACACAGTGGAAGGGTAGCCATTATTGGTACTTTTCTACTAGGGGTGGAGAAGGATTGCCATATTCTGAACTTGAGATTTGCAATGGAAAACAGAAGTTAAGAGATATTAAAATAAAAGTTGAACAACAGCAAATAGATTTTACAGGTATGTGAATCAGGATATACTATAAAAAAGTATGTTTAAAAAAATAAACCTATGAGTGTATATAAGCTGAAAGAAAATTTGTAACTTAAAAACACTACGGTAAAAGGCAAAATAGAAAGGGGGTTAGATGAGAAAACAAAGTAAAAAAAAAAAGCAGCAAAGAAGGAAGATGAATTGCTATACTAAAAATACAGTTATTTTATTAAGCCAGTATGAATGAATGTGTTTGAAATTAAATGTGGGTGGTTGCTTATCGTATGTAATTTAATAGTATGTAAATTACACCCACTGACAGTCAACAGACACTTACAGACCCAGTTAGATTCCTACAAAAGCATTTATGTACCTATTAGTTATATAGACAGACACTGCCAAACTCAGTCACACACCCGTCAGACCATTCACACACCCATTTACTCACCTATACATCCAATTACATAGTAATTCACACACACATGCAGGCACTGTCACACCCATTCACAACCTATACAGCAATTCATGTACCCAGCACTCAGACAGTCATTTACACATGCGCTTACACATCCATACATCCAGTTATACACCCAGGTTTACACCCAGTCACCCACCCATACAGGCACTCACATACCTATTCACAAAACCATACATCAATTCACACAGCCAGTCAGACAATGACAGAGGACCTTACATATTCACTCCACATCTACACAGTACTTTTGTATCCACCGCTAACAGAGCCACTTGTGCCCACAGTAACATGCCCAAACACCCACTAATGCAGCCAGTTACCAATTCATATAGCCACTTACATACCCATTTAGACACCCATACAGTCATGAGCACATCCAGTCACACACCGACACAGCTACTTACACATCCAGTGATACACCCATAGAGGCACTGATACAGTCACTCACATATCCACTCACACACTGACACTCAGTCATCCACCCAAACAGCCACTCATATGCCCATTTATACACCCATACTCAGACACTTACACATCCTGTTACACACTGACATAATCACTTATGTAGCTACTCACTTGCTTACAGTATGTAATGTATGGGATGTAATGTAAATGTAAATGTATTCTATATTTGCTTTTCAGATATGTACTTGTGTTTAAAGAGGAATGGAAGATGGAGCAGTGAGGTGAAAAGAAAATTAAGAATCATGCTTGTTGACAGCATCCATAAACTGGGAGCAGATTAAATTTTTGGTGCAATTGGCATATGACATTTGCTTCGATGAGTGACCATTCCTTCCAGCTTTGGTGAAACAGTGGGAATGCTAACCATCTGGTCAAGAGATAAGGGTCCCACAGATGGTCCAGCTACTGATGATGATGCACCACCTTCCCTCTCTATTATCATGTTGTTATACACACTTCTATGTATGGTTTTCAGGTGCTTTCAAATAGAGGATGTGCCATGTGAATACGTCTTCACCATAGCTCTTGGTAGCTTTTTGCTGCATATATTGAACTGCACACATTTTAGGAGGAACATCTTAAAGGGATGGAGAAATATTTTCAAACTTGGGAGGAATTCTTTGGGGAAGGTAAGTCTTCTTCTTCATCTTGTTCTTCCCTTTCTTTTCTATCTACAGCAGAAGAAGACATCTTAACTTTGGAAGGAAAGACAGAAAAACAATGGAGCTGTGGTTTTGAGTCTGTCTCTAGAGATACGTGAAATCAAATAACTGATTTAGGGTATATTTTGCAATTTTCATGGGTGGAGACCTAGGGCCAGATGTACAAAACTTTTTGCACATCGCAAACAGCAAATTTTGCTGTTTGCGACGTGCAAAAAGCACATCACGATGCCCAAACCCCTTTTTGCGATTCGGTAACCTGGTTACTGAATTGCAAAACGGGATTGCGAGTCGCAATTAGGAAGGGGTGTTCTCTTCCTAATTGCGAGTCGCAGCGCGATGTTGTATTGTTTTGTGACCGCGAACGCGGTCGCAAAACAATCACAGTTAGCACCCACTTTAAATGGGTGCTAACCCATTCGCCCTATGAGGCCCCTTTCCCTTTGTGAATGGCATTAAAAACATTTTTCCAGAGCAGGCAGTGGTCCTATGGTGAAAAAATGAAACAAAAACATTTCATTTTTTAGTTTTGTAATGCTTCTCGTTTTCCTTTAAGGAAAACAGGCTGCATTACAAAAAAAAAAACTGCTTTATTTAAAAGCAGTCACAGACATGGTGGTCTGCTGTCTCCCTGTGAGTGCTGCGAGTCTCAAGGGGGTCGCAAATTGCGACCCACCTCATGAATATACATGAGGTGGGCCTTTGCGACCCCCTTGCGAGTCGCAGATGGTGTCAGGGACACCAACCTACATTCCGATTTGCGACTCGCAAATTGCGAGTCGCTCTGACTCGCAATTTGCAAGTCGCAAATCGGAACCTACCTACATCTGCCCCCTAGTGTATCCAATGAGAAGTTGAAGTTTGTGTGTGTTCCTGGAATTGCAGCAGATTTGCGATGGCATTGCAGTGAATCCATGGATCCATAAAATGAATGCTGTATTGCATTTATAGAACGTTTACATAATTTATCTTATGTTGTTTTGTTAATTGTTTTTTTTTAATATGAATAATAAGAATAAGTGTGTTAATAAAATGTATTTATATACTTGTGAAAATATATATTACAAAATTGATAGTGTGGGTGAAATTGGAGTACAATATATATTTAAAAAACTGTGAAATTCTATGAAACAACAAAGGTTACAGAGACATTAAAGATAGGAAATAGAGTTAAATAAATCTTGCAAATTTACTGAAAAAACAAAGTTTACATGTACATTATAGTTAGGCTCAGATTGTGCACACAAAACCATAGAAATTCAGCAGTTATAGTTATCTGAGCTAACTATAACTTATGACCCGCAATGCTCTGTTTATGACCTCGGTTATTACATCACTCATGACGTGGTCAGTGACATCACTGATGACATCACTGTTGACATCTCAAATGACATCACTGATGACATCATACAGTGAGTGTGTTTCGTAAAAGTGTCTGAGACTTAAAGATATATACTAAGCTACTGTATAAGTTAAATTACTATTCTTTCTGCACTTTGAAAAAGTCCACTATCTAGGAAAATCCACTTCTCCATTAGTTTCCTCAAATGATCATTTATTGGATACCAATTATAGCTTCAGCCCAGCCAACACGTGTTTCGCGACACCCTCGCTTCTTCAGGGCTTATCTCAATTACACCTAAGGTAAAAATCATCTACTCGCTCAGCAATTGGCCAACCCCATGGTAAGGTAACCTCCTTAGTGCAATGTTATATTGACAGAGATTCTGCTTATACATCAACTCTCCACAATCTGTGATAGGGAATAAGACAGTTGAAAACCAACGTCACGATTGATTGATTCCTCTCTCTATTTCTCTCTCTCTCTCTCTCTCTCTCTGAATTACGGGCAGTGAAATGCACAACGGTTGCTGCTGCTGCACCCCACCGCACTGCCACATTGGCACCAGCTCCATTTGGAGCCGGCATCAATGTTCAGGCCCTGTTTCCCGCTGGGCCGGCGGGTGGAAAAACTTTTTCCGCCCGCTGGCCCAACGGAAAGATCATTATGTGGCCAGAGGGGGGTCCGTTGCGCTGGCGGTCGTCTGTTGACTGCCAGTGCAACCCACTGAGATCGTAATGAGGGCCTAAGTTCTAAAGTAAAAACTTCCACCCAAACCAATTACCAGATTTTCTTTCTTGCCATGGTGTTTGCAAAACTGCCATAAAGGTTACCTAGAATCCTGCCAATCACATGGAAGATCCTTTGAATATTTTTCTACAAAAGTATGAATTTCGTATATGATGACATTTAAATCCTTTTCCACAGTTTTTTATGGAGTGCTGTTAATTTTCATTATAATATTTGATCCCTTTTATTCAATGTTCTCAATTTTCTATTAAATGTTCTTATTCAGTCTGAATCCGATTAACAATAGTGCTCCGAAGCGCTCAGCTGAGCAGTGCATAGTACTGTCTAAATTTAAAACTAAATATTCTCAAAGCATCCTCATCTTTTCATATATTATGATTGACTATAACTGTTCATGGAGTGCTTCGAGGTAAACTGAAAAATGCACACAAAGTAACTAAGTCTAAAAAATATTGATTCTCGATGCTTCATGTAATTGGAGTCCGGTGAGACAATGTAATTGAGGTTCAGATAGGGAGAGTGTGGACGGAGTAAATAAGGGCATTGAGGTGACATTTGATCAGCAGTGATAGGGAGTAAGGTGTTGGAAGCAGTGCTGAGAGCAAGGAGCGTGCACTCTGAGCCCTCGAAATTAAGCTGAGCAGACATGTTGTTTCATGATATATTTAGTGATTTTGTGTGCTCTTAGTACAGTTATATGGAATTTCTGAAATTGGTGGCTACAGATTTGAAACAATGCTTGAAATCTTTGATTTGGGAACCACCCGAATCAGCAGATCCAGGTTACATCAACTATTTGGCCTTCTTCAGTCCAGTACTGCAGTACAGTCCTGAGGGAAACATGCAGCTTGTGAACACGAAGGGTTAGGTGAGTTGGTCTGGGAATCTTTACAGGTAACTATGGTGACCTCAGCAGTTAAGGTGTCAAATTTCAGAGGTGGCTCCATGCTGGATAGGAAACACTGAGACCACCGGAAAGTGATATTGTGGCCGTTGGATGAAAGTCATAATTTTTGTGTATCAATTTGCACTTGTTTTTTGCTGTAAAATATATTGCAGGAAAGAACAGTAAATTTCCAATTTTTTTCCAGGAAAACATTTTGCTGAATGGAATTTCAATGAAAAGACACATTTTTCACCAGTAAAATATAATTTTGCTGATTGACAAACTTCATGGCCAATAAGAGAAAGGCTTTTGTGAAATAACACATAAAGCGGATCACGTACAATTTCAATCTGGTTTATTCGAAATCCAATGTAGAAGCAGACACGATACGAGGTCTTCCACTAGCGTCTGGCTCCTCTCCTTTCTCCTATAACTGCCTCCCATCTAATCCCCAAGGCGTTCTTCAAATTGAATTGTCGGCACGAGGAACGTGTGGACGATTCCATTAATACATGAATACAACATATCCACTCCCCTTATACAAACCGAAGAAACAAACAAATTAACATAAGCAAACAGAATAATAAAAAATGTATAGTATCATATCACATAACATAATCTTGTAAATCTGTCGGAATTTTCCTACACCTAGGACCCAACCCACGTGTATGAGGAACACAACTGGTGGTTGGTGTCTGCATGGTAGTTGGTGTCTGCACATCACTTTCCCCACCTACATGGTAATTTTGCAACAATTCCTCATCCGACATAAACAAGAAACTGTTGCAACCACCAAAATGTTCACACCTATTGTCATTATCTCTTTCTTCACCTCCTTTGCTATAAAAAGCAACTTTTCTTTTTTTCCATCGTTGATAATTCTCCAACACCACATACAAATCATGGACTACCCTCACTTTATATGGTCCTTGAAATTTCGTAAGACCTCCACAAATGCATCCTGAATGTATTTTAATTAAGTCCCCTTTCTCAACAACTTTCCCAGCCTTTGGTATGGGGAGTACCCTCTCACTTGTGAACACCTCCCCTTTCTCAACTAACCTGGACATCCATGATGGGTTCAATTTTGTCCCAGCTTCTCTGCCTCTCATCACAGTGAAATGTATTTTACCTGTTCCCCCATTTTCAGTTGTTCTATAAGCCCAAACCTTGTCATTTCCTGTACACCTTTCCCACAACTCAATGCCATTCGGATAATACCCTTCACCATACGGTTACTCCTCTCTACTATACCATTTCCTTGTGGATTGTACAAGGAAGTGCGAGAGTGACAAATCCCACATGATTTTAAGAACTTTTTCATCTTAAGAGAAGTTAATTGTGTACCATTATCAGTGATGATTCGTGCAGAACACCCCTCCTCCAGAAACATTTCTTTCATTGCTTTAATTGTACTAGTGGTAGTGATATCTCTTAGAAATGTTACAGTCAGCCATCATGAATGAACATTAACCATGACCAATGCACACCTCAAATCTGGGGTGACCCCCCCAATTGGGCCGATAAAGTCCATACACACTGTGTGCCATGCTTTCCCAGGGTCTGGTACTGCCTCAACATCACTTTGTTTCCCAGCTTTTAACCTCTTCTTACCTTCCTTACAAACAATAGTTTTCAACCCACAGGTCCACATCAGCATATAGTCCAGGCCACCAGAAATGATCCCTTCACCTTTCCTTAGTTAACGTTCGACCTAAATGAACCGGATGTGCTAACTTAAATAATTTGATTCTTAACTCCTCAGGAGGAACAAACCTGTCACCTCTCAAGATAATGTTATCAGTTTTCAATGATAACTTCTCCAACACCTTCACATAAGGATGGATTTGAACATTAAGAGTACTTTCTCTCCTCCCTATATCCTGGATCAACTTAATCACACCATTCATAACAACATCATTTTCCATATGCTTACACCACTCTTTCTGGGAGATTGTGGCCTGAGAACACTCTACCAAATCCTCAATACTTGCCACTGCTCCTTCCTCCTCACATTCTCTTACACTCTCCATATCAACTCTTTGCCAATCTTGTGGTAGGCGAGACAGACAATCAGCTCTAACATTACGCCAACCCTGAATATACTCAACCTCAAACTGATATTCTTGCAAATGAGCTGCCTACCTGGCCAATCTTGCCGAAACCTTGCACACACCTCCTGGTAACAATATTCTCAACAAAGGTTTATGGTCTGTGCGAAGAGTGATTTTACGCCCCCACACAGAAGTCCTAAAATACTCAATCGCCCAAGTGGCAGACAAAGTTTCTCTTTCAACGACCGAGTAATTCCATTCCATTATAGTCAAAGATCTGGAAGCAAATGGCACAGTTTTTTCTTAGACACCGTGCATTTGTGACAAAACAGCCCCCAAACCAATGGCACTTGTGTCAACAGTAATGATAGTTTTAGCATTCACATCAAACGGCACCAAAACTTGTGCCATACACATCTCCTCCTTAATGCTCGGAAACGCATTATTTTGTTCTACACCCCACTGAAATTTCTGTCCTTTGCGCAACAACTTCCTCAGATTCTCTGTCTTGTCTGCTAAATTTTGTAAAAATTGCGAATAATACTCTATCATCCCAAGAAACGACCTGAGTTGATCCTTATCCTAAGGAAGGGGAGCATTTTTAATCGCATCCAACAAACTCTTATTAGGCTTAACTCCCTGCTCAGACAATGTGTACCCCAAATACTCAATCTCATTCACCAAATATTTGCAGTTTTTTTTCTTCAACGTTAATCCATATCTTTGAATCCTATCCAAAACATATCTCAACACATTGTTATGCTTCTCCACTGAGTCATCAAACACCAAAATATCATCTTGAAAATAAATGACGTTTTCCACTCCCCTGAATAACTCAGCCATCAACCTTTGGAATACTCCTGCAGCAGATGCAAGTCCAAATGGCATTCTCATGATTTGGAAGATTCCCTCCATAGTAATAAAGGCTGTAAGCCCTTTAGACTCAGTGTGAAGTTTAATTTGATGATATGCACTTTTAAGATCAAGCTTAGAAAAATACTTTCCCCCTCGTAACAATAAAATCAATTCATTGACATTTGGTAATGGATAGTTGTCTACCATAATATTTTGATTGAGTGTGTGGAGGTCAACACAAACTCTTAGGCTCCTATCTGATTTTATCGTTACAACCACAGGAGAGGTGTTTCTATTGGCTCAATAATACCCTCCTGCACCATTTTTTAGATCATCTTGCTCACTTCTTGATGTGCCAAAATTGGCACCCGTCTCAATTTATGTTGGACAGGAATTGCTTGCCCTTTCACCACAATTTTATGTACATAACCTTTAAGTTCTCCCAAAGTATCCTTGAAAACCTCCTTGTATTCATCCACAATTTCCTCAGTATTACCACTGCCCACCAACATAACATTTTCATGCGCTCGTGGATCGATCTTAATGTGAAGATCATGCTGATGATGCCATCACAAAATCGGTGGACCATTGCTAGCCACATACACCATCCCATCAACATGTCTCTCCCCAAACTCGTTCTTGGCCAACAGATATCCCAATATTTTGTTTGTTTCTCCCTGATAACCTCCTGGATTTATGTCTTTAGGCAAAAGTCTAACTCCCGGCCACACCTGTGAAAATAATTCTTTAGGTATAATTGTGTACAGTGACCCTGAGTCAATAATCAGTTGTACACCCCTACCTTTTACTGCAAAGTTCACTGTAGGCCTTGGAGGCTTGATATCACACAGCACTCCTTCATCTCCTAGCGACAATACTCTATCCAATCCTTCATCAAGTGTGGGATTATCACGCACCACTCCCACATTGTACTTGAACCCTGTCTTACATACACGTGCAAAATGGCCCTTCTTCCCACACTTCATACATTCCTTTCCTATTGCAAAACATGTTTTAGACTCTGAATTATGAAACTTGCTCCCACATCTTGTACATGACTTATTCACATTTTTTCCAAAGTTACTAGTTTTGTTTACATATTTTCGTGCTGAATTTGTAGCCGCTAGTACCTCATTATCCTCACTCCCTACTTTGCTTATACAATTCACATCAGTACCATCAGCATCTGCTTTGTCTTTTTTTTTCATCTGTCATTGTTCCAAACTGACACCTGGTAGACAATTCCCTCAATCTAGAAACCAATTCATCAATACTCTCCCTTATTCTTTGATGTTGCGTATAAAATTTGTGTCTTGTCATAACTATATTAAATTATTTTGCAAAGCGCTTTTCCAATCTCTTCAATGCTTCGGTGTTTACATCCATCGTTTGTTGTACTTCCTGCTGTATCATCGGAGGTAAGTATTTGAATGTCCGCTGTCCTTCTTGGCCCAATGTGCTGAGAAGAATTGCTTTTTTCCTCGCAGGTCTCAAGTCTTGTCCATCTAGTGCCACCAAATAGTTTTCAAAGATATCCACCCACTCTTCCCAAGGAATATTTGGATTGCCTGGTTGTGTCAAAAATGGGGGTGGTGGTATTATACCCTGACTGTTAGTACTCATGACACCAGTTGAATCACAATATGTCAGGAGAATGACACTAAATAATAAAAATAAAAAATTAAAAATTGTCTTATGGATTCTCTGTTCGGTATTAATGAATGTTTTTTCTTTTTTTTTTTTTTTTTTACAGTCTAGATCAACTCTCCAATGTCCTAAATTGGACTGTAGCACTGCGACCAATTCCTTGTGCTGATATGGTTGCTTGCTCTTTAAAAAAAAAAAAAAAGCATCCCTTAGCAACCAATCCACTTGAACAAGATGTGTCGTTTAAGCTGCTACAGAGATTTTTGGTGCCCAGAAAGGCGTCTCCTAGCAACCAGTTCCTCTCGCGATGAGTGCGTGCCCCGGAAATGCTCCCATACGTGGGTGCGCGAGGCAATACAAGTTGCAGCACAGCTTGCGCTCTTCAGGACACTTCAAGCTGCTAACGCGAGGGAATTCACACGTGCCTCCAACAGCCAGTTTCAATCGCGCTCCAAAAGTAAGTCCCCGTTCACCTCTCCAATGTAAACGTAACCCCCGTAAGCAGCGCCATAGCGTAGACAGTACCTTTGGTTCAATTGTTTAGTCGCAACAGCTCTTCATGAGTATGTTCAGCTCTCCCTGCATGTGTCTGCTAGTCAATCAACTCCAGAGCGCTAGCGCTTGTCACCATAAATTTGTTGTGAAATAACACATAAAGCGGATCATGTACAATTTCTATCCTGTTTATTCGAAATCCAATGTAGAAGCAGACACAATACGAGGTCTTCCATTAGCATCTGGCTCCTCTCCTTTCTCCTATAACCGCCTCCCATTGAATCCCCAAGGTGTTCTTCAAATGGAATTGTCAGCACTAGGAACGTGCCGACGATTCCATTAATACATGAATGCAACAAAGGCATGTGATGTGTCATAGATCGCAGACAAGTTGAGTCATAGGAATATAGCAAGAAGCCTCTTGCCAGTGTCTGAAATTATGATGTTGGGGTTGCAGCTTCAATTGCTTACCCAGGTCACACTTTGCTATGTGATGGTCAATAGGATTTGGTGGATGCATGTAGTGCTAACCAAAAAATGCACTTACCACAGTCCCTCTTTGAAAATACATCATAAAAGCCCCATCAGATTTGAAAGCCATAGGAATAATCTGAATACGTCTGAAAATGACCAATATTGGAAGTAGAATCAGATTCAATAATCCTTTTACTCAAAGCCCACCACTTGTCATATCTATATGTATCATTTTCAGAGGTTTGAAACTTTGCATGCCCCACTGATCAAAGAATAAAAGTAAATTTGCAGGTAGAAGCCGAAAGCTCCGGAGCACTCACAATCTTCATGAAACTCGATGCAGAAATAAAAAAACTCAACGTCACCCCCCTCAATCTCTGTTCCTGTACGTAAGATTTGTAACTGCATAGAAATTAGACAAAAAACTATCTCCTCTTCAAAATCAATGAGAGAAGCATAATCGACTGAAGCATACATGTATTTAAATATTTATTTGTTTATTTATTCATTTAGATAGTTAAATGACAATAGCAAGAACATTTCCTCAAAAAGGATTTATGGATAGTAAAACAGTTTGTCGGATAACATCGACGGTGTTAGTATTTGAGTGGTGGTAAAATACATTGAAGAATCAGTCACACTTTTCCCTTTTTGCTTGAGAAGGCATGTCTGTAGAGTTATCTTAAATGTGTAAAGAGAGGAGATGAGGTGCATATGAAGGAGGAGTGAGTTTCAGTGATGAGCCGGAAGTAAGCTTAAAGGCTGCTACTTTGATAGCGTAGAAAGATGTTGGGCATCATTAGATAATAATAATTGGATGAGCAAAGATTGCAGGGGGGTGGTAAGATTATTGTTAAAGTAGTTGGGATTGACTATTTATCAGCAGTGAGTGGCTGCATTAGGGCTTTAGGGCCCTGTCCCTCCAATCTGCAGGCATTTTAAACACTTTATTCCAGGATGTCAAATGGATCAGTGCCTTTACCAGCCCTGTATTCCCACAGAGAGAGGTGGTGCTTTAGCTCCGTGTGGCACAGATCTAATCAAGTCAGATTGGGTGCTGCTGGCTGCAGCCATTGTGATAGACTCCCACATCACTAAATCTTCTTTTAATGCGAATGTCGGTCTGAACATAGAAAGACATAGGGTTGACCTTTTAAAAATTTGCCCTGAGCATGGAGATCTCACAGATCAGGAACCCTCCGAAAACCCTCAAGGCCTTCTCTTTGGGGAGGACATGATTAATCCTAATCCAAACTAACATGCGTAAGGTTTTCATCCAAGGAGAAGGGGACAATCAACCGGCCAAGGAATGCAAAGGTCCCACTTCTAAATCCATAGGCAAACAAGAGTACTATACAGAGGCCATTAAGGCAGATACCTTTCCCAGAGAGAATGTTTCTTCCATGGTAGAGACAGCAAACCACATAGTCAACCCTTGTCAGGATACCAGGGTGAGTACAACAAGTTTACATTCTTTCCTGATAAAGGTGGGTGGTCACCTAAGATTCTCTTTAGATGTTTGGGAAACAATTACACAAGACCCATGGGTTTTAGAAACTGTCCAAGGATTCAGAATAGATTTCTTGGAAAAACTTTTCCAGTGCTCTTCCCCAAAATAACTGAATTTATCCCCCACACAGGAGGTTATCGTAGAAGAGGAGGTAGGTTCTATATTACAAAAAGGAGCCATCTGACAGGTGCCTCTACAAAACAAATTGTTTGGAAGCACCCTGTTCTTAGTGGAGAAGAAAGACAAGGGATGGAGACCTGTAATAAATCTAAGGAATTTGAACAAATTCCTAGTCTACAGAAACTTCAAGACGGAGGGTATCCATCTTCTCAGGGACGTGTTGTTGAAGGAAGATTGGCTCGTGAAATTAGATCTGAAGGATGCTCATTTTACAATTCCAATGGCCAGAGAACACCAACCTTGCCCACTGTTGACCTTAAAGGGTCGCTTTTACCAATTCTGTGCACTCCCCTTTGGTCTTTCATCAGCACCTTGGTGTTTCACCAAGGTGCTGAGGGCAGTTGCATCCTTCCTCAGAGAGAGGGGCATTTGGATGATCATTTATCTGGACGACATCATTATCATGTTGCAATGCCATTTACACATCTTGAAGGACTTAGATAAGACTATCTCCCTATTACAGAATTTAGACTTCATTGTAAACAGAGAGAAGTCTTTTCTTATGCCGTCCAGGACCTTAGAATTTTTGGGTTTCAAGATAGATACTATGAACGTAGTCCTCCAACCTCCCCTAAAAAGGGCACCAAGATAAGAAAGGAAATTTGTTTTGCTCTTAGGCAGGAATTTATCAGACTGAGAAAACTAGCCAGGCTCTTAGGCCTTTTATCTTCCTCTATCCAAGTGATCTTCACAGGTCCCTGACATTATCAAGCGTTGCAGAGGATAAAAGCAATTTCTATCCACATTTTTATTCCTGCAAAAAGCTTTGTGTTGTGGATTACGTGAAAGAATATGATTGCAGAATGAGTGAATTTTGGCCAAATGGTACAGACCAGCTACTGATTTCTTTTGTTAAACTCTTTAAGGAGGTTAACACGGCCACAATTGCTAGATGGTTAAAATGGACAATTCAGTCAGCTGGCATTGACTTACAAAAATTTCAGGCTCATTCTATGACAGATTTTATGGCAATCCAATTCTTTATAGTGGTGGCAGATTAGAGGCTATTCTGAGAGCAGCGATTGGTCTAACTCCACTACCTTTGTTAAACATTATTGTAAACCAATTGAGCACAAGTCTGATGTAGTTCTTAGGAGCCACCAACATGCATAATGTTAGCCTCAGGTCCTGTAATGAAATAATGATTCTCCAAATGAAATGCCAGGAGACTCTTTATTTCATTGAGGTCATGGAGGCTAACATTATCCCAACCTACCTCCCCCTTAATTTATAAAACATATTTATACATGTAAATGCAAACAAAACAAAAGAGTATATGTGAGAAGAATAATGCTTTAGCCTACAATGAATTGTTAAGTAGATTTATTTTTCTGAAATTAGCTTACTTCAATAAACCTTACATCATTTATCTAGGTAAAAGAAAATAAACAAATCTATACCTATGTTTTTGTTGTTTGCAGCTAATTAGCAGTACAACTTCTTTGTGGATGTTGTGGTGTTCTACTTATTCAAAAATTGAAGAAGCAGAATATCACAGGGCTGATCCTCGGAAGAACTTCCTGCACCTTTTCTTCTTTCTGTTGATTTCTAGTTGGACTTCTTAGTTACACATAGTTTATTCAACATTTAAAAGAGGCTGTAGTCCATCTACAAGCACTTGATATGTATACTGAGTGTGCTGTTCTGGAATGCTTTAAAGTGCTGCGAAGAGTGGCATTAAAGAAACTTATGCATAATGTTAGCCTCCGTGTCCTTAATGAAATTCAGATTCTCTTGGCATTTCATTTGGAGAATCGCTATTCTATTTCTTATCTTTTGTATTGTTTCAACTGAAATACTTGTATGCCTCATGCTCCTGCGATTTAATCGTATTCAGTGCTCTATTTCACCTTTGGTGATTCTGTATTCATATAACATGTTTTGAGATTTCCATTAATTTGGCCCTATGTAATAAAATTTATTTAACTTTACTTATCGTCTATTGGTCCTTAATGTGTGACCAAATGGGTTGCATTGTTAATTGGACTATGAAATTGATCTAACTCTCCTTTACCACTCAAGCATCCTAAAAAGGTCCAGCCAAAGAAGAAAGGCAAGAACAAGGGCCCTGGCTGCATCAGCAGAATTAGCCTGCTTCCAAATGTACACCCTTTTCTGCTCCTCTGTGGTGGAGAAGATGGGCTATAGTTCTATCTGTGCAGAAAAGTCCCTATTCTTAACAGTTCCGACTTTGTGAATTAATACCCCGTTTGTGACCCCTCCCTCATTTTAGGAGAGCTGGACTTGCTTGCTTAATGTAAAGTGTGTCCATAGTTTCAGCTGCACCAGTTCAAAATTTCACCAGCCTCACTGCCATTTATAGAATTGAAGAACAGGACAATAAGCTTATACATGGGTCTGGATTTTGGCATAGTTATCCAACCTGATTACAGCAGTGTGATGTAAGGGCATATCCGTAAAATGTATTGCCTTATCCAGATAGAAAGCTAATGTTGTTGTTAGCAACTACAGCTTGCTGAAGACTAGTGCAGAGATCACTGTTTTTAGCAGTATGGAAGTGGATGGTAAGGCTGTTTTTTTTCAGCATTTGTTCTCTACAGCAGTAGCTGCGGCTGATATGTTAGACTCCAGGGTTGAATATTATTCCAGCATTTCTGGCTGATGGAGTTGGGATGACAAAGTGTTTGGGTGAAATGTCGCGGCATGGCATGTGCAAGAGACTGGTGAAGCATCTAAGATCACACTGCATCCTTACTCTAGATCCTCAGGCTTTCAGTATTATTGAGCATCACCTGTCCTGCAAATGTGACCCCAGGGCTATTCTGTCGACCCTTACAAGGAAGCTGTGAACTTCCAACATAAATACTTACACCATCTTTAAAGCAGCTCCTTGTTACTTGTCAACAACAAATGGCAACTCATTACTTGAAATAAATGCACATTCTAAATATATAAGAAAGAACTTATGAGTGCTCATACACTGACACACATCGTTGCCTTGATGTGTAAAACCAGGTCTGCTATAAGTAGACCCGTTCAAATAATGAAGAAACAACTCAGTGGGGCACATCAACAAGACAGTGTCTACATTTAAAGATAATTTGATATCTTGATGAGATAACATGGGAAAACCTATTGAATTCTAACTATAATACTTAGTATGTTGTCTCCCTTTCCTGAGAAGTGTAAACAAACAATAGCTATTCAACGAATGACATATATAAAAGTAAAAACTAACCAAAAGAAGAATATGTCCATGCAAATAGAAGTTTTAATACAAAAAGAGAAAATCCTATTATACATATACACATATATACATACAAACAAAACATATCGAAAAACAATAAAAAGCCATCAGCCGACACGTGTTTCGTCCTGACTGGACTTCTTCAAGGCTGAGAAAATCACAACAAACAACAATCAATGACAACAAATATACATGTACAATTTTATACAAAAATTTAAAATATATATACACCTGACATTTTATTCTTTAATTTACCAAAACACATAAACAAAAAAGTTTTTTTGGTCAGTTAAATGCACAAACTCTTATATACACATCATGTTTATAATATGGCACTTGATTTAAATCTGAACAAAAGACTACAAAGGAAAGGAAGAGAACCACCACCACGCAACCTTAGTGGCAAAGTGTTTTTTTCTAAATGTCCGAAGGTATGATATAAAGTACTTCCCATGTCTCCAAGAGTGGGTCCGTTACAGCCACAGCAATATTCAACCCTGCCGCATGCAAACCCAAGTGAAAAGGAGATTCTTTTTTGTTGGCATTAGATCGCTTAATATCCAAAATTACCCTTTTGTCGGCAATAAACCGCTTTCTATCCAAAACAACCCCTCCTGGTGTAATGGTGAGGAAAGAAAATCCCATAAGTATATACCTTTAGTCATTTCTATGTCCGTATATTCCTATCCCATCTATCATCCTCTACAGAAAAGGGAGGAAAACGACAATTCTATTACTCTCCTTTTGCTTGTCAAAAAATGTTTCTCCGAAATGTAAATATAATATATTGTAATGTCATTACTGACCTGTTTGAAACCACAGTCAGTCACCTCTTTTTTTCTTCGAAATCAATCTACAAGGGCATCGCAAACCTCATGTGTTGAGGAACCAACTGCAATATAAATAGTCAAAATATCTCTAGTATTCTCTCTAAGAGAACCTCCATTTCTATATAATCATCATCCACCCATCTAGCAAACTTTATACCTATGCCTCTGCACTGTACAGTAATGGAGCAAACACTCAAATGAGGCTCCATTTTTCCATTAAATTACATAACACACACTTCCCAAACTTGTGCTATACACTTACCTATGTAATCCTCTTTCTGTTCTTTTAATTTATCCTAATTCCGTTTTCTGATATATCTCGGCAAAAATGTCGAGGGCTTGTGTGCCCCGTTTAGACCTCCAACTTATTCAAAGTAAGTGCAAGCCCCTCGCCGGCGTTTTAAACGCCGCGTTCATACTGGAAGGGAGTTGATTGAAAGCAAGAACGGACTTCCGCCTTTCCGTTAGAGGCGCCGCGGCCATTTTGACGTGGCTCGGATTCAATAACAACTACCGCACAGTGAGGACGGATTACCTGTATATCCGGCGGCCATTTTGAAGTTATGATTTTGATATATCTTATCATTCAACTGATACAACGGCCGTGTTATTGGCCCCCTGTGAGTCTTCCAGCTTTATTGATAATGAGTATAAGTTTCACGCCCGCATTTCAAGCGCCGCGTTCATACTCCGAAACAACTACTTAACACCAAAAATGGACTTACGCCTATCCATTAGAACCACGGCGGCCATTTTGGAGTGGTTCGTATTCAGTAAGAGCTACCACACAATGAGAACGGCGGCAATTTTTTAAGTGGCGATCATCATATATCGTGTATCCTTCTAACATATACCATTTCTGCAGAATGCTATCAAAGTAATAAGATTTAGACTTTGTGAAAAGATATAAATTAGATCTATTTGCCAACAAAAGAAAATAAAATTATCAACCATCCAGTGTCATGATGGCAACGAAATTCTTACCCCAAATCTGTACAAAAATGTCACATAAGTAAACATGTAAAGTAAGAGGGTATCCCCAGCATGTGGAGAATTCGAAAAAGAGAAGTAAGACCCCCCCAATCTATAACAGATTAGTGTATGAGATGTCTGTCACCAAAGTTAGTAACTCATATCATTTGTATGCTGTTCTTCTTCAATAATATACCAATAAATACATTCAAAGGAAATGGTACAATTCGTCATCCAAATTCATACCCATTTCAAACGTTCTTAATTTAATAATCCATTTAGCTTCATTTTTACGCAAATCCAACGTTCTATTGCCACCCCTAACATTCGTTGGGATGTGATTTATGCCCATGTATTTTACTAAAGGTACCTCCATTCCTGGATGTTTATCTTTAACATGTCGTACTAGCGGTGATGCTGTGTCATGATTTCTTAGGGCTCTGATATGTTCTTGAATACGTTCCTTCAAGGGCCTTATTGTACTGCCCACATATATCTGGCCACATATACATTCCAATAAGTATACCACAAATTTCGTATTGCAGTTGATAAAAGTGGAGATTATATATTTATCACTACCATTATAACTGAATTCAGCAGTTTTATGCATTGCCATACTGCACATATTGCAATTCCCACACCTATAGAAACCCGCAATTTTATTAGGAAGCCATGTTGTTTTGCTTTCTATTAAGGGTGGTAAGAAACTTTTACACACTTCATTTCTAATAGTTTTACCTCTTTTGTGGATCATTTTAGGTTTCTTAGGAAGTAGAGCAGCAAGTGTCTCATCTGTCTGTAGAACATTCCAATGTTTACAAAGAATGCGATATATATTGGGACTATTCTGGCTATACGTCGTACAAAAACTCATTCCTCTGTATGACGAGCTATCTCGCATCTTCGTCTTTTGACCCAGTAGGGTAGTTCTACATGTTTGATCAATCTTTTTCCTTGATGTTTTAATGATACGTTTGGAATAGCCTCTTTGTGCAAACCTGTCTTCCAATTTGTTCAGTTCTATGTTACATACATTTGGATCACTACAATTTCTTTTCAGTCTAGTCATTACCCCAAAAGGAATGGCTGAAATTTGACTTTTGGGGTGCGCACTTTCCGCATGCAATACAGAATTACAGTCTGTTGGTTTACGGTAGACTTTAGTATGGATCAGATTGTCTGTGATGGATATCTCTAGATCCAAGAAGCAGACTTTGTTCTTGCTAAATTCATACGTCATTTGAATATTGAAGATATTGCAATTGATATATTCATAGAATTCCATTAATAGTTGTTCAGATCCAGTCCAAATCATTAAGACATCATCAATATATCTTCCCCAGAAGAAAATGTTATCGGTAAGTACAGCAGGGCCCTTCTTCCAAACATGTATTGCTTCAAAGAAACCCATATATATAGTTGCATATGATGGAAAGAACCATGAGCCCATGGCTACTCCTTGTGCTTGCTTAAACCATTGTCCCTCATGTAGAAATACATTATTTTCCAATGTAAATTCAATCATACACAGTATCATATCTGTGTGTTCCATATGAGATGCTGGTCTTCCAGACAAAAAATGCCGCACTGCTTGTAAACCTTTATCTTTGGGGATACATGTATATAGAGAAGATACATCTAAGGTGACCAACATCATGTCTGGAGTCCAATTCACGTCCTCCAGCTTACGAAGAACATCCTTCGTATCCTGTAGATATGAAGGGATGTTTTTCACAACCGGCTGCAAATAGCTATCGATGAACTCGGAAAGTCTTTCAGTAGGTGCTCCTATTCCCGATATTATGGGTCTGCCTGGCGGTGAGGTGGCACTTTTATGTAATTTGGGTAATATATATATACATGTTGATGTAGGATAAGGATTGAAGATATATTTGAATTCCAAATCGGAAATTAAACCCTGATTATACCATAAGGATAACAATTTCTCCAGTTTATCAACAATCATTTTAATGGGGTTACCTTGCAATTTTACATATGCACTGCTATCAGCTAATTGTCTATCTATTTCTTGAACATAGTTGGCTCTATCCAAAATCACAATGTTTCCCCCCTTGTCTGCCTCTTTGATCACTATATCATGATTACTTCCCAGTTCCTTTAAAGCCAGTCTCTGTTCTTTAGTTATATTGAATGATTTGTGAAAGTTGCCACACTTGATTTGTTTTTGAAGTTTAGACAAATCTTCTTTTACCAATCTCCCAAACACTTCTATGGCGTTATTACTAGGTAACTTGGGGGTGAAACTAGATTTAGGTTTGAGGCCACTATTTAAAGATGTATCCTGAACAATTTTGAGGTCATTTAATAAGTCTAGCCTATCCATGTTATTATAATTCATGTTTTCCAAGGTAAGTAAAAGCTCAATGTCTGCAATATCTTTGATGGTGTAATTACTTACTGTAGTCCTCATTGTGGTATCGGGTATTACTCCTGTATGTACTTCCATCTTATCTGCAAAATATTTTTTAAGTTTCAGTTGTCGAAGAAATTTAAAAAAATCAATATGTACTTGTGTCATATCACAAAGATTAGACACACAGAAGCCCAATCCTTTGCCTAACACCTTTAGTTGTTCTTCAGCGAGAATATGTTTAGATAGATTCACAATTGAGATGCTGCTACAATCCTGTGCAGCATCTGCTAACTCTTTATTAGATGCAAATATTAGTTGTTCTTGATTTTGTTCCTTGCTGCTCTGGTCTGCATCCCTATGGCTGGGTGATTTTTGGCTTCCTCTTCTCCTTTTGCCTCTACGTGTTTTGGCCCTACATTTTGAAAAGGCTGGTTGTAAGCATACCTCTTGTTTCCTAATCTGTACCTTTTTGCTTCCTGTAAAAAACTATTAGTGGGCATTTGATCATCCTTAGGATTTGAATTGGTATTATCACTGGATATGCTAGTGCTATCTGATTCATCTGATGTAATTGAGAAATCTGATTCATGGGTCATAACTCCCAATGTGCCCTTCGTATTTGTAGCTTGTCCTTTGTGAATGAGATTATCAAATCTCCTGGCGAACGTATATATTCTACCACTTTCATAATCTCTGTCATCTCTTCGTAATTTTGACAATTTTTTATTCTTGATATACATTTGATGTTTGTCAAGCATTTCTTTCAAGATCTTGTCATTTTTTGTTTTGACATCTGGCAAATTTAAAGCCTTAATTTCATTTTCTAATTCCTGTATATCTTTTAGTAGTTTTTCCCTTTTTTCCTCTGCATGTTGTATTAAAATTGTCATCATACCCTTCGAAGTCTCGAAGAGTAATTGTTCCCACTCCAGCATGTGTTGTACTGACAAATCGTCAAAAGTGGGAAATATAATTACTCTCAGGCCTCGAGGAACCTTTTTATTCTGTAATATTTTTTTTCAAAACCGTGGCATCCCACCATCGGAATAGTTCCTGTTTTTTAAGTTTTTCTAAACGTAGGTATTTAGATTTCATACCTTCTGGACGATTACATATACCTTGGGAAACATTACTAATACTTGGATTATGAGAAAACATTGCATGAAAGATCTTATCTCTCTCATCTTCAAACATCGAATCATAACTTCAAAATGGCCGCCGGATATACAGGTAATCCATCCTCACTGTGCGGTAGTTGTTATTGAATCCGAGCCACGTCAAAATGGCCGCCGCACCTCTAATGGAAAGGCGGAAGTCCGTTCTTGCTTTCAATCAACTCCCTTTCACTATGAACGCGGCGCTTAAAACGCCGGCGAGGGGCTTGCACTTACTTTGAATAAGTTGGAGGTCTAAACGGGGCACACAAGCCCTCGACATTTTTGCTGAGATATATCAGAAAACGGAATTAGGATAAATTAAAAGAACAGAAAGAGGATTACATAGGTAAGTGTATAGCACAAGTTTGGGAAGTGTGTGTTATGTAATTTAATGGAAAAATGGAGCCTCATTTGAGTGTTTGCTCCATTACTGTACAGTGTAGAGGCATAGGTATAAAGTTTGCTAGATGGGTGGATGATGATTATATAGAAATGGAGGTTCTCTTAGAGAGAATACTAGAGATATTTTGACTATTTGTATTGCAGTTGGTTCCTCAACACATGAGGTTTGCGATGCCCTTGTAGATTGATTTCAAAGAAAAAAAGAGGTGACTGACTGTGGTTTCAAACAGGTCAGTAATGACATTACAATATATCATATTTACATTTCGGAGAAACATTTTTTGACAAGCAAAAGGAGAGTAATAGAATTGTCGTTTTCCTCCCTTTTCTGTAGAGGATGATAGATGGGATAGGAATATACGGACATAGAAATGACTAAAGGTATATACTTATGGGATTTTCTTTCCTCACCATTACACAAGGAGGGGTTGTTTTGGATAGAAATCGGTTTATTGCCGACAAAAGGGTAATTTTGGATATTAAGCGATCTAATGCCAACAAAAAAGAATCTCCTTTTCACTTGGGTTTGCATGCGGCAGGGTTGAATATTGCTGTGGCTGTAACGGACCCACTCTTGGAGACATGGGAAGTACTTTATATCATACCTTCGGACATTTAGAAAAAAACACTTTGCCACTAAGGTTGCGTGGTGGTGGTTCTCTTCCTTTCCTTTGTAGTCTTTTGTTCAGATTTAAATCAAGTGCCATATTATAAACATGGTGTGTATATAAGAGTTTGTGCATTTAACTGACCAAAAAATCTTTTTTGTTTATGTGTTTTGGTAAATTAAAGAATAAAATGTCAGGTGTATATATATTTTAAATTTTTGTATAAAATTGTACATGTATATTTGTTGTCATTGATTGTTGTTTGTTGTGATTTTCTCAGCCTTGAAGAAGTCCAGTCAGGACGAAACACGTGTCGGCTGATGGCTTTTTATTGTTTTTCGATATGTTTTGTTTGTATGTATATATGTGTATATGTATAATAGGATTTTCTCTTTTTGTATTAAAACTTCTATTTGCATGGACATATTCTTCTTTTGGTTAGTTTTTACTTTTATATATGTCATTCGTTGAATAGCTATTGTTTGTTTACACTTCTCAGGAAAGGGAGACAACATACTAAGTATTATAGTTAGAATTCAATAGGTTTTCCCATGTTATCTCATCAAGATATCAAATTATCTTTAAATGTAGACACTGTCTTGTTGATGTGCCCCACTGAGTTGTTTCTTCCTTGTTACTTGTCCATGTCTACCATCCTCTCTACCTTTCTTATTCTATGTACTTCTCACACATTTTAAACTAGAGAATACTCTTATAAGCTGATATAATAATTAACCCTTTCACATGTGTCTCTCTTGCTTACTCCTGTCATCTGCACTGCATTCCTAACTTACCTAAATGGAACAACTTAACACCTCTGCATCTTTCTGTGGGATCAGAAAGTTGATTGCATATCTGTTATTTATCCCGTCCTCTTAAAGCAATCAGATATCGCTCTGGATTATAGCCCTGACTACGAGTTGGTATGAGTCTTATCCCTTGGGAGATACGCCTCCAGCTTATTCTTAGTGGCCTGCTCTTCTCACACCAGGGATTACTGGGCCTGCAGTTCTCAGGCACTGTAATCCCAGGACCAGAAACACTGGGCCTGGTTTAGCTGAGTGTCAATTTGCATTAGGGGCAGTGGCTGTGCGCAGAACCGTAGCTCACCCCGCCCACCCCCTCCTAGAACAAGGGTGAGCAAGCAATATTCCCCTAGTATTGTTCATCCCTCCTGAGCCCTCTCCGGGACCTTTGAGCCCCACCCTCCAGCTCGCGATCCATACCACTCTATCCCATGACATTTACCATCTGCTCAAAGGCAGTCATAAAGATCAGCAGAAAATGCCTCGTTTTTCAGCTTGAATGGAGGAATAACATGAGAAAAGGAGCATCTATTCGTGGGTCTGCATGTTATTCCTAATTTCAGGTGGAATAACTTTGGCTGAGCAGGGACTTTTAATAAATATTTATTTTAAGGTGTAAATTTTACCAATTAATCCGGGTGAAAATCCCCACTCTTACTAGACCCAAGGCAGACGGACCTTGGCTGTACGTAAGAAATAATCAGAAGCTATAGATTAAAATCGACTAGTCATCACGGTTACAATTTCAATCTTTGGGAGTATATGTTGAGAGTTGGTGTGAGTTTCAAAGCTTTATTTAAAATCATCCAGTAAATAAGTCTTTATTAATCATCATCATAGAAAACCAGTCAATTAATCAATACAATCATTGATATCAGCACAGTTGCATAAAATGTGTTCCATAAAGGAAAAGTCGCTATTCTAATTATAGAGAATGAGAGAAAAGCATCAGTCAGAAACAATAAAGAGCTTAAATTCGAGAGGTGAAAGCATGAAGCCTTTAGCATTAAATCTCAAATCTCAAAGCATAACGCCTTTTAAAGAGAGGTGCAAGAAACTCAATAGAGTCTCAGAGCAGCATAAGTTCAGGCTAGAGAAATAAAGGGTCTTTCGGAATGAATCTGAGAAGCGTCAACAAAATGTCTGAGTCAAAATAGATCTAAAGCGAAGGCCCTCTCTACTCTTGGAACACGCATTTGCAAGGTTTCTTATGTCAACAGTTCTCAACAATTAGATGCAATCTCCAGCAGCTCATCCAATCAGGTGGCGGTGTCATCGTGGGAACAGGAAAGCTTCAATACTCAATAATTAAATAACTGGCAAATATTAACTTTTGAGAAAAAACAGTTTAGGCACATTTAGCAAGTCGAGGTACGATTCCCGCTGTTCGCCCACTACAAGACAAAAACAGTTCATGGTTAGGCCTCTATATTAAAACATGAGCTTGTGGTTTTCTCACCCATCTAAAATAACAGATCTTACTGTTCATGTGGAACATTCTACGGAAATTCAACTCACATTATATTCTATGAAAACTATGCATATGGGAAGGTCCAAGTATAACAAATTTCTATTAAATCATTTTATCTCAGGACATTTGTGGCATTGAATGTTTAACGCTATCACATTCCTGACCTAGGCCAAGGCAAAAGAAAACAGAAAAAAATGCATTGTACAGTTATCCTAACTAAATACATCTAATGTGAAAGCCTAGTGCTCTCACTTGCTTTTAAAATACAGCCTTTCGTCTGAGGCCTTACACATTTAATTCTACATATTAATTGCATTAACTTTCATTACTTCAAAACACACTAAGAACTTGCAGTGCCTTTTATTTGGTTGCACAAAACAGCGGGCAACTCGCAAAGATTCACTTTGTTTGTGCTACAGAAATACCATAAAAACAATATGCATTTACAAAGTAAAGAAATATTCCTTGCCCTCATCAAGAGGCAATATCACATCTTTTATAAGACGAATAATAATGTTCTATGTACCCCAGTCCTCACACAACTTAGTTTTACAGATCATAAATAATCCATATTTAGATACTGTTAGAAATGAGGTCTTTGGTTGACAGTCAGGTTATCCCCTGTTCAAGCAAGGTCCCTCACTCTAGTCAAGGTAAAAGAGAAGCACCCTCAGCTAACCCCTGCTTACCCCCTTGGTAGCTTGACAGAGCAGCAGGCTTAACTTCAGAGTGCTAGGTGTAAAGTATTTGTACCAACACACACAGTAACTTAATGAAAACACTACAAAATGACACAACACAGGTTTAGAAAAATAGGAAATATTTATCTAAACAAAACAAGACCAAAACGCCAAAAATCCACAATACACAAGTCAAGTTATGAATTTTTAAAGAATAAATTCAAAAATAGCGTTTAGAAACACAAAATGCTTCGATGAGGTGTTACCACGGCGTCGTGACGGAGTCGTTCCCAACAATCTGACAGCAACGGCGCCGGCCATGGTGTCACGTGGACCCCCAGGTACAGTACCTTGGTGAAGAATGAAAACAAGCCGATGCGTGAAGTCAGGGATTGCAAGTCTGTGCAAAACGTTGAATATGCACACTTTGAGCTGCTCCGGTCATGACGTGGTGCAGCGACTTCCACGGAGTCGCGGACTTCAGCGGGGCTGCAGTGGTGTCGGGAATGCGAAGGTCATCGTGTTCCAGCGAAGATCACGGAGTCGGTTGCAGGCGCCATCACCGGATTCAGCAGAGGCGTCGGTCTGGAGTCGTCCAAAGTCGGTTTCCTTGAATTTAATCAGCTTTTCCTTTCAAGGACCCAGGGACTGGATAGGGCACCACTTGTCAGGGAAGGAGTCTCTCCAGAGACTCCAGGTGCTGGCAGAGAGAAGTCTTTGCTGTTCCTGAGACTTCAAACAACAGGAGGCAAGCTCTAAATCCAGCCCTTGGAGATTTCTTCGCAAGATGGAAGGCACACAAAGTCCAGTCTTTGCCCTCTTACTCTGGCAAAAGCAGCAACTGCAGGATAGCTCCACAAAGCACATTCACAGGCAGAGCAGCTATTCTTCCTCAGCTCTTCAGCTCTTCTCCAGGCAGAGGTTCCTCTTGTTTCCAGAAGTGTTCTAATGTCTGTGGTTTTGGGTGCCCTTCTTATACCCAATTTCTCCTTTGAAGTAGGCCTACTTCAAAGCAAAGTCTCTCTTGAATGTGAAATCCTGCCTTGCCCAGGCCAGGCCCCAGACACTCACCAGGGGGTTGGAGACTCCATTGTATGAGGACAGGCACAGCCCTTTCGGTGTAAGTGACCACTCCTCCCCTCCCTCCTAGCACAGAAGGCTCATCAGGAAATGCAGACTACACCCCATCGCCCTTTGTGTCACTGTCTAGTTTGAGGTGCACCCAGCCCAACTGTCAAACTGACCCAGAGGGGGAATCCACAAACAGGCAGAGTGACAGAAATGGTATAAGCAATAAAGTGCCCACTTTCTTAAAGTGGCATTTTCAAACACACAATCTTAAAATCAACTTTACTAAAAGATGTATTTTTAAATTGTGAGCTCAGAGACCCCAAACTCCACATGTTCATCCGCTCCCAAAGGGAATCTACACTTTAATCAGATTTAAAGGTAGCCCCCATGTTAACCAATGAGAGGGACAGGCCTTGCAACAGTGAAAACCATATTTAGCAATATTTCACTGTCAGGACATATAAAACACATTACTATATGTCCTACCTTAATCATACACTGCACCCTGCCCTTGGGACTACCTAGGGCCTACCTTAGGGGTGTCTGACATGTAAGAAAAGGGAAGGTTTAGGCCTGGCAAATGGGTACACTTGCGAAGTCAAATTTACAGTTAAAACAGCACACACAGACACTGCAATGGCAGGTCTGAGACATAATTACAGAGCTACTTATGTGGGTGGCACAACCAGTGCTGCAGGCCCACTAGTAGCATTTGATTTACAACCCCTGGGCACCTCTAGTGCACTTTAATAAGGACTTACCAGTAAATCAAATATGCCAATCATGGATAAACCAATTAACCATACAAATTATACAGGCAGCATATGCACTTTAGCACTGGTTAGCAGTGGCAAAGTGGTCAGAGTTCAAAAGCCAACAACAACAGGTTAGAAAAATAGGGGGCAGGAGGCAAAAAAGATTGGGGATGACCCTGCATAAGCAAAAAAGTCAAACACAACCCCCTACCAGCCTAAAGCCAGGGGAGAACAATCAGTACCTTGATGTACTTCCCTGATTGGGGCAATAGAACAGGGACACAAGCCCACAACAGCAGGGGCATGTTCCAGTTCTACGCCTTCCTGACTCCAGATGGATCCCTTTGTCCATACTCTCAGGGCCCACTAAGCTAACCCATGGGGACCCCTTATCCACATCTGCAGACACCATCTGTGTAGCACCTAACTTTACTTTGCTCACAGATGTATCCCAATGGGCCGATAGTACCACCAGGGTCAACACAGTGGTGTTGCCCACTCCACCCCCGGGGTGTGACTTTCACCCCCCCCAGGCAACTCTGTCCACCAGGACACCAAGCCACAGTGACCCCTGACAACTGTCAGGGATGAGTGCCTGACCTCAGACCTCTCCAACCACTGTGACTGTGGAGAGTGGGGGGCAATAGCCACAGGTGCCTGGCACCCTTTGACCACTCTCACTTTCAAGGTCAGGGATGACAACCTGACCCTGGTCCTCCCCTCTGGGGCTCTGTACCCTCCATCCAGGAGCGCCACCCCCAGAGACAATAACTGTCAGGGTGCTTGTAGAAGCAGTCCTGCACAATTCTTCCACCAGTGCAGAGCTGTTAACCTGCAACTGGTCCTCCAACCTGGGGTCTGTACCTTCAGGTTGGACCAGGGCCAGGGGTGAGGCTTCCCTTCCCCGCCCTCTCTTCTGGGGTCCTGCACCCCCTAACTAGGAGTGCCCCCCCAGAAGACAACATGGTAGGGCCACTGTTAGCAGTAGCCCCTTCCTCTAGGTCGGGGGAGACACCCTGATCCTGGCTTTCCAATCCAGGGTCTGTACCCTTAGATTGCACTGGGGTCAGGCGTGGGTCCCTCTCTCCCCTTCCCCTACTCTCAGGGTTCTGCACCCTGCTCAGGGAGAGTACCCCTTGACATCAAACCAGGGGAGGTGATTGGGCAAACCACCCCCCCCCTTTCTGGTCAGGGTTTACCCCCTGCACCTGATCCTCCAGTCCATGGTCTGTACACTCAGACTGGACCACTGCCTGGCAACCAAGGACTTCCTGGGGGGCATATCTACCCTCCACCAGGTGAAAGTTTACCCTCTAAACCTGGTCATCCATCCCAGAGTCACCACCCTGCGGTTGAAGCACTGCCTGCCGCACCAGGACTTCCTTGGGAGCACTCCTACCACCCATCAGGTCAGAGTTTACCCCCGGAACCTGATCATTCAACCCAGAGTCACCACCCTGCGGTTGAACCATTGCCTGGCAAACCAAGACTTGCAGGGGGGCACACTTACCCCCCTCAAGGGACACACCATCCCCAAGGGCCACACAAGAGGCTGGCTGGTGCAGGTCTCCTGACCTCTGCCCATCTGAAAGAGTCTGGATTCCCCCCAACCCAGAAATGGTCTCACCAAGGTCATTCCTGGGGGGCTCTGCTCTCAGAGCTGACCCCTGACCCTCCAGGTTCTCCACTGGGGTCCGCAACCCCCTCTCAACCCTCTGTCTGGACTGCTACACCTCTTCACTAGGAGTGGTACTGCCAGGCACCAGAACTGGTGGGACGCTGGCTACAGCCGCCCCCCCCCCAAGTTCTCCTGACTCTGTGGGGTCTCCCTAAACAGATGGCCCTACGGTACAGGCTAGGCTCCTCTCCTGGTGTTCCCTCATTGAACCCTCCAGGACCTGGGACCGGATCTCGGGCACCTTGGGCCTCAGCTCATCCCCATTCATTCTCCTCTGAGATTGGACATGGGGTCCCTCACCCATCCCACGACACTGGGACCTACCTGGGACACTACAATCCTTCCCTACCTCACGTGGTTGGGAAATACCTGGACCACTCCTCTCAGGAGCACCCCCAAATGCCTCTTCAGACTCTCTGGTACTCATCCAGAGGTCTGCCTCCAGTGTAAGTTCCCTGGGGTCAGAGAACTCACACTTCACCTGGCGTTGGTGTAGCTCTGGAAAATAAGGACTAGACATGTGCTCTCCAGAAATTACATCACTCAGATCCTCACAAGAATTAGCCAAAGTACCCTTCACCCTACCATCCAGTGACTCAGCCTTGAAAAAGTACCCCACATCACCCTCCTGAGACTGGTGAGACAGTACCTGACTGTCCCTGACACTCAACCCACACTCTTATGGGATATCTTCACAATCCATAACCAGGACTTCTACCCGGGGGACACCCCTCTCCCTGTCACTCTCACCTAGAGTCAGTAGAGTGCCCCTCCCACCATTAGGAATATGAATCCCCATGCCAGTTTCCCAATCCACCGCAGGGACCCTGTGCATCACTGGAGCTACCTCATACCCCTGAACCTCCTGATGGGTGTCAACTCCCTCCTTTAAGTTAAGTAGGGCACCATATCTCTGGGCATGTGCACTTCTTCAGCAGCACTGGATATAAAATTGTTGCTGCCACCATTCTAGCTGGACTCAGCACTCATGACTTCCATCTCTTTCACCATTAGCTCATAAGCTAACCTCAGCTCTTTCGTCACTAAGTCCCTCCTCATCTTGTTTAATTCCAGCTAGTGAGCCCTTTCTGCCTGTCTGTCCTGCAACTCTTCAGGAGTCAGACCCTCAGAGGACCTACTTCTACCTCTATTGGAGACCCTCCCCCCAGGAGTAACAGGTACCTCCCCTACACCACTGTGTAGACTCTGCACTTCCTCAGCCTCATCCTCTGTGTGCCCCCCAGCCTCCTTGACTGTCACGCAGGCCCTCAGTGCCTTTTGCAGCTCCCCCTTCCTGGCAGAGCTCTTAACGGGACAGGCAAGATCTTCACAGAACTGTTCCAATTGAGCAACTGAGTACCTCTTCAGTTTCCCTAATTCAAACACAGCTCCAGCTGTGGCATCTCCAGATTGAGACATGACGGTAAACAAGTGCAAAGTTCCAACATCAACAAAGAGGTCACCAAAAATATGGAAGTAGAACAAAAAGGAGTCCCAAAGAGAAAAAGCAAAATCACAAGACAAGTAGTATGTGGTCACGTTGTGGTCTGAGACCAAAACAGAAGTGTACACTTAATCACTATATGTCAAGTACAAATACAAGTCCAAATCCCAACCGCTGATCACCAATGTTAGAAATGGGGTCTTTGGTTGACAGTCAGGTTATCCCCTGTTCAAGCAAGGACCCTCACTCTAGTCAGAGTAAAAGAGAATCACCCTCAGCTAAGCCCTGCTTACCCCCTTGGTAGCTTGGCAGAGCAGTAGGCTTGACTTCAGAGTGCTAGGTGCAAAGTATTTGTATCAACACACACAGTAACTTTACAAAATGACACAACACAGGTTTAGAAAAATAGGAAATATTTATCTAAACAAAACAAGAACAAAACAACAAAAATCCATAATACACAAGTCAAGTTATGAATTTTTAAAGATTAAATTCAAAAGAAGCGTTTAGAAACACAAAATTGTAGGAAGGTAGCCTCTTTCTAGCCTTGTTACCCACACTTTTGGCCTGTTTGTGAGTATATGTCGGGATGTTTTTACTGTCTCACTGGGATCTTGCTAGCCAGGGTCCAGTGCTCATAGTGAAAACCCTATGTTGTCAGTGTGTTTAATATGTGTCACTGGGATCCTGCGAGCCAGTTTGTGGCCCATATGTGTTCCCTGTGTATCACCGAGGCTCTGCTAACCACAACCTCAGTGTTTATGCTCTCTCTGCTTTTAAAATTGTCACTGCAGGCTAGTGACTAATTTTACCAATTCTGATTGGCATACTGGAACATCCTTATAATTCTCTAGTATATAGTACTTAGGTACCCAGGGTATTGGGTTCCAGGAGATCCCTATGGGCTGCAGCATTTCTTTTGCCACCCATAGGGAGCTCAGACAATTCTTTCACATGACTGCCACTGCAGCCTGAGTGAAATAACGTCCACGTTATTTCACAGCCATTTTACACTGCACTTAAGTAACTTATAAGTCACCTATATGTCTAACCCTCACTTGGTGAAGGTTAGGTGCAAAGTTACTTAGTGTGTGGGCACCCTGACACTAGCCAAGGTGCCCCCACATTTTTCAGGGCAAATTTCCCAGACTTTGTGAGTGCGGTGACACCATTACACGCCTGCACTACATATAGGTCAATACCTATATGTAGCGTCACAATGGTAACTCGGAACATGGCCATGTAACATGTCTAGGACCATGGAATTGTCACCCCAATACCATTCTGATATTGGGGGAACAATTCCATGCATCCCCGGGTCTCCAGCATAGAGCCCGGGTACTGCCAAACTAACTTTCCGGGGCTCCACTGCAGCTACCGCTGCTGCTATTCCCTCAGACAGGTTTCTGCCCCCCTGGGGCCTGGGCAGCCTGGTCCCAGGAAGGTAGAACAACGGATTTCCTCTGAGAGAGGGTGTTACACTGGGTCCAAGTGTCTTTGACAGTCCAGTGGCCCTTCGGTCTAAATTTGGTGGAGGTAATTTCTTGCCTCCCCACGCCAGACAGTAATCCTGTGTACTGTGTGAACTGCATCTGCTCGGGCATCTGTGCACTTTTGCAAGACTTCCTTCATGCACAGCCTAGCCCAGGTCCCCAGCACTCTGTCCTGCATTGCCCAACTCGCTGAGTTGGACTCCGACGTCGTGGGACCCTCTTTTGTGGCTCTGAGTCAACCGTTGTCCTCAGATCTTCTAAGTGCCAGTTCAGGTGCTTCTGCGGGTGCTGCGTGCTCCTGCATGGGCTCTCTGTGTTGCTGAGTGCCCCCTCTGTCTCCTCCAAGGGGTGACCTCCTGGTCCTTCCTAGGCCCTGGCAGCACCCAAAATCCTCAACCGCGACTCTTGCAGCTAGCAAGGCTTGTTTGCAGTCTTTCTGCATGGAAACAACTCTGCATCCTCCAGCACGCAGTGGGACATCTTCTGACCAAAGGAGAAGTTCCTGGCACCTTCCGTTGTTGCCGAATCTTTTGCTTCTTCCACCCAGAGGCAGCCCTTTTGCACCTTCATCCGGGGTTTAGTGGGCTCCTGCCCCCCTGGACACTTGCGTGACTCTTGGACTTGGTCCCCTTCCTTTACAGGTCCTCAGGTCCAGGAATCCGTCTTCAGTGTTTTGCAGTCAGTTGTTGTCCTTGCAGAATCCCCTATCTAGACTTTACTGTCTTTCTGGGGTAGTAGGGTAACTTTACTCCTACTTTTCAGGGTCTTGGGGTGGGGTATCTTGGACACCCTTAGTGTTTTCTTACACTCCCAGTGACCCTCTACACACTACACTAGGCCTGGGGTCCATTTGTGGTTTGCATTCCACTTTTGGAGTATATGGTTTGTGTTGCCCCTAGGCCTATTTCTCCCTATTGCATTCTATTGTATTCTACATTGTTTGCACTACTTTTCTAACTGTTACTTACCTGATTTTGGTTTGTATGTATATATTTGGTGTATATTACTTACTTCCTAAGGGAATATATCCTCTGAGATACTTTTGGCATATTGTCACTAAAATAAAGTACCTTTATTTTTGGTAACTCTGAGTATTGTGTTTTCTTATGATATAGTACTATATTATATAAGTGGTATAGTAGGAGCTTTGCATGTCTCCTAGTTCAGCCTAAGCTGCTCTGCTATAGCTACCTCTATCAGCCTAAGCTGCTAGAACACCTCTAACCTACTAATAAGGGAGAACTGGACCTGGCACAAGGTGTAAGTACCACAAGGTACCCACTATAAACAAGACCAAAATGACAAAAATCCATAATACACAAGTCAAGTTATGAATTGTTAAAGATTAAATTCAAAAGTAGCGTTTAGAAACACAAAATGCTTCGATGAGGTGTTACCACGGTGTCGTGACGGAGTCGTTCCCAACAATCTGTCACCAACGGTGCCGGCCACAGAGTCACGCGGACCCCCAGGTTCAGTACTTTGGTGAAGAATGAAAACAAGCTGATGCGCGAAGTCGGAGTTCGCGGTGTCTGTGCGAAACGTTGAATCTGCGCACTTCGAGCGGCGTTGGTCACAACGTGGTGCGGCGACTTCCACGGAGTCGTGGACTTCGGCAGGGTGGCAGCGGTGACGGGCCTGCAAAGGTCGACGCGTTCCAGCGAAGATCACGGAGTTGGTTGCAGGCTGCGTCACCGGATTCAGCACGGCATCTGTCCGGAGTCATCCGAAGTCAGTTTCCTTGAATTTTCATCAGCTTTTCCTATCAAGGGCCCAGGGACTGGATAGGGCACCACTTGTCAGGGCAGGAGTCTCTCCAGAGACTCCAGGTGCTGGCAGAAAGAAGTCTTTGCTGTTCCTGAGACTTCAAACAACAGGAGGCAAGCTCTAAATCAAGCCCTTGGAGATTTCTTCTCAAGATGGAAGGCACACAAAGTCCAGTCTTTGCCCTTTTACTCTGGCAGAAGCAGCACTGCAGGGTAGCTCCACAAAGCACAGTCACAGGCAGGGCAGCTCTTCTCCCTCAGCTCTTCGGCTCTTCTCCAGGCAGAGGTTCCTCTTGGTTCCAGAAGTGTTTCTAAAATCTCTGGTTTTGGGTGCCCTTCTTATACCCAATTTCTCCTTTGAAGTGGGCCTACTTAAAAGCAAAGTCTCTCTTGAATGTGAAATCCTGCCTTGCCCAGGCCAGGCCCCAGACAGTCACCAGGGGGTTGAAGACTCCATTGTGTGAGGACAGGCACAGCCCTTTCAGGTGTGAGTGACCACTCCTCCCCTCCCTCCTAGCACAGATGGCTCATCAGGAAATGCAGGCTACACCCCAGCTCCCTTTGTGTCACTGTCTAGTGTGAGGTGCAACCAGCCCAACTGTCAAACTGACCCAGACGGGGAATCCACAAACAGGCAGAGTCACAGAAATGGTATAAGCAAGAAAATGGCCACTTTCTAAAAGTGGCATTTTCAAACACACAATCTTAAAATCAACTTTACTAAAAGATGTATTTTTAAATTGTGAGCTCAGAGACCCCAAACTCCACATGTCCATCCGTTCCCAAAGGGAATCTACACTTTAATCAGATTTAAAGGTAGCCCCCATGTTAACCTATGAGAGGGACAGGCCTTGCAACAGGGAAAAACGAATTTAGCAATATTTCACTGTCAGGACATATACAACACATTACTATATGTCCTAACCTATCCCTACACTGCACCCTGCCCTTGGGACTACCTAGGGCCTACCTTAGGGGTGTCTGACATGTAAGAAAAGGGAATGTTTAGGCCTGGCAAGTGGGCACAGTTGCCAAGTCGAATTTACAGTTAAATTTGCACACACAGACACTGCAATGGCAGGTCTGAGACATAATTACAGAGCTACTTATGTGGGTGGCACAACCAGTGCTGCAGGCCCACTAGTAGCATTTGATTTACAGCCGCTGTGCACCTCTAGTGCACTTTACTAGGGACTTACCAGTAAATCAAATATGCCAATCATGGATAAACCAATTAACCATACAATTTACACAGAGAGCATATGCACTTTAGCACTGGTTAGCAGTGGTAAAGTGCTCAGAGTTCAAAAGCCAACAGCAACAGGTCAGAAAAAATAGGAGGCAAGAGGCAAAAAGATTGGGGATGACCCTGCATAAGCAATAAAATCCAACAGATACCAACACTTTTTTCCGGAAATGAATTGGACTCTCGATTTGAATTAATCATTTTGCTTTCTTTGGGTATTTTCAGTATTCCCTCCATCCCCCAACCTCCATCAGCACTGAACATGCCAAAGGCAGACTCTTTGAAGAATGGACTTTGAGGGGAAGGCGTTGCCTAAAATGTAGGTTTCTTTTTAATTTATATTTGTTTAGCAGGTACGTATATTCATAGGACTCCAGGGGCCTTTCTATAGGGCAGGAGGTTATGTGGGGCTGCAACGTCATAAAGGGAAAGTTTAGAAAAACAAAGGTTATAAAATACAACAACCAGATCAAAGGGAAGATATGCACTGACAAAGGGAATGGGTCTAGCTTTGCACTCTGAAGCAAAGGTTAAAGTGTGTTTTTGCTAGTATGTGCTACAAAAATTAAAAGAAAGCCGATCGTCATATAGCCACCATATGCGTACAAATAATGTTAAATAAAAAAAGCATTCACTGATGCGGCTGTTTTACGTGTGATTTTTAAGAGCAATCCCTTTAGTTGTATTTTGCATCCTTACTGTTTATGAAGGAGACAGGAAGAAATACGCACTACAATTGCAGGTTGCTCCAACGTCACAAGGTCACTCAAACACTTTCTAACAGAAACTTTAAAAAAGAGACAGGAAACACATCACTACCTCGCTGGGCATTAGAAATGCAAACAAAATAAATAGATGGTCTTGAACCAGAATGTACAAAATAAAAACTGAAAAAACACACTTTGGCTTTGCTTTGTCACAGACTAGATGGGAACTATTTTGACTAAATATGAACACTGTGCACAAACTTTGTGCAGTCCAATCCAATATTTTCTTTATCTCGGCTTATAAAAACCATAAAAGGACGTACATAAGTTATCTAAAACATTTTTGCAACAATACAATTTTGAGTACCAATGAAAACATTATTAAAAAGTCCATCCTAAAAATACATGGTTTAAATGACATAATGAAATCACAGAGCGAAAATGCAGCATGTGGAGGATGCGATAGGTTTTATAGACAAAATGCCCCAGTTTGAGCCATCAGGCCTCTTTTGCCAGCTTTGTGCAGACACTCAAAGTGAAGGGAATCAGTGGACAAGTTTGGCTGACCCATAGCCCATGCTGCATGCTATGGTGTGTGGAAAGCAAATATGAATGACAATTCAACCGACCAATGGATGAAGCCCGCAGTCCAAAAGCCCCTCTGCCTATGTATATCATGTAGGATTTTTGTTTTTATAAACAATAGTCCTGTGAGGCAGATAATGCTGCCTCAAAGTTGAGTCCTAAAAAATACATGGACACTTAGCACAACATTTGTTATCAAATGGTCATTCAGGTGTAGGGGGTCAGAAAGAATGTGGAGAGAAGAAGGTGTGAAATAGGGGCAAATTCTGTTCCTCCAATATTGTTTAAGCAAACCAAAAAAAATACTGGCGCAAAAGTGGGACAGGAATCAGACCAAGATCAAACAGTGCCTCAGAAGACACAATACTGAATAAATTGGACCTCATGAATCGTCACTGGTTGTTGTTCACTAATTTAAGTGCTTATAAGTGTGCACTACCAGAAGCAAGTCCTACTGACAACCCCCATGCAATCATGAACAATCACCCTGGCCGTGAGAGAGGCGGCGTTCCCACGGTATCTTCATCTTCTGTCTTGGCACTATACAGTAACACGCCATGATCTTCCGCTGTATTTTTACTGCTTCCTTATTTCTATCAGTTTAACCTTTTGATTGTTGATTTTGCAGTTTTTTGTGTTTTTCTCAAGGCATTCAGCTTTGTGGGGGGGACGTCTGGGGAAACAATAATGTCACAAAGTTTGGGTCTGAGTAGATAGTGTAGCTTTGATTCAGAGCCCCTTAAAGTATTTCTGTTCCATGGATGTGGTGTATATTTTAAGTCCCCCCTTTTTTTGCAAGAGCAAAATCTGCGTCATTCTGCCGGAAAAGCGTGCACCATTCTGCTAGGAAAAGCCTGCACCATTCTGCTTGCAAAGCCTGCGCCATTCTGATTATGAAGCCTGCATCATTCTGCTTGCAAAGCCTGTGCTATCCTGCTTATGAAGCCTGCACCATTCTGCTTGCAAAGCCTGCGCCATTCTGCTTGCAAAGCCTGCGCCATTCTGATTATGAAGCCTGCATCATTCTGCTAGCAAAGCCTGCGCCATTCTGATTATGAAGCCTGCATCATTCTGCTTGCAAAGCCTGCGCCATTCTGATTTTGAAGCCTGCATCATTCTGCTTGCAAAGCCTGGCACATTGTGCTTGAAAGCCTGTCTCTTCCTGCTTGCAAAGCTGGAACCATTCTGCTAGGAAAAGCCTGAGTCATTCTGTTTGCAAAAGCCTGAGCTATTGTGCTTGCAAAGCCTGTCTCATCCTGTTGGCAAAGCCTGAGCCATTGTGCTTGCAAAGCGTGTCTCATCCTGCTTGCAAAGCCGGAGCCATGGTGCTTGCAAAGCTTGCGCCATTCTGCTAGGAAAAAGCCTGCGCCATTCTGCTTGCAAAGCCTAGCCATTCTGCTTGCAAAGCCTGAGCCATTCTGCTTGCAAAGCCTGTCTCATCCTGCTTGCAAAGCCTGCGCCATTCTGCTAGGAAAAAGCCTGCACCATTCTGCTTGCAAAGCCTGAGCCATTCTGATTACGAAGCCTGCATCATTCTGCTTGCAAAGCCTGAGCCATGTTTCTTGCAAAGCCTGTGCTATCCTGTTTGCAAATGCCTGTGCTATTCTGCATGCAAAGCCTGTGTCATCCTGCTTGCAAAGCCTGTCTCATCCTGCTTGCAAAACCTGAGCCATTTGTGCTTGCAAAGCCTGTCTCATTCTGCTTGCAAAGCCTGAGCCATTGTGCTTGCAAAGCCTGTCTCACCCTGCTTGCAAAGCCAGAGCCATGGTGCTTGCAAAGCTTGCGCCATTCTGTTAGGAAAAAGCCTGCACCATTCTGCTTGCAAAACCTGTGCCATTGTGCTTGCAAAGCCTGAGCCATTCTGCTTGCAAACACGCACCTGTGCCATTCTGCTTGCAAACGCCCGTGCCATGTTTCTTGCAAATGTCTGTGCTATCCTGCTTGCAAATGCCTGTCATCCTGCTTGCAAACGCCTGTGTTATCCTGCTTGCAAACGCCTGTGCCATTCTGCGTACAAAGCCTGTGCCATTCTACATGCAAAGTCAGCAACATTCCGCAAATCCCAAACTTGCCCGCGGCCGGCAATGTTTTCCCTATAAAGTGGGCTGGTCTACAGGGCAATCTGGCAGAGCTAGTAGGGCTGGCTTGGCAGGTCAGTGTGGCCGTTTTGTTATCTGTTTGAGGCTTATTTTATGATCTGACGGCCAGTTTTTACTGTTGATTTCCCTGCTACTACGACAAGCATTGCCTACACTGAACACAAATGCATGCATTCTCAGTAAGGGTTGAAACCCATTCATGGCATGTGACACGTGTCACGCTCGCTTGTGGCATATGCCACAACTCATTTGACATGTGCCACAGCATGTCACAGATTTCTGACATGCTGCTTTATGCCTAACTGCAAATCGTGTTTGTGGGTGATGCAAATATTGCTTGGGGGTGATTTCCAAATGATCCTCTTTTGTTTGGATAAAATAAAAAAAATAAACATAGAAAAACATTGTAAGTTGAACACTCTTAAGGTGGGGTTTGAACCCTTGATATAGAGAAACATGCACATAAAGGCATTAGCCACTAGATCAATCATTATGTGGATGACAAATAGTTTGCTAAAAGGCTTTTTATCATGGACATATTGTGGATGTCCCTCTTCTATTTCCATTGTCATTTATCTGTTACATGCCACAAATTCACACCTGCTTTCCACACTTAATAAACAAATAACTCTTCCTCTCTTTCACCCTGGCACAGACCCCATGCATTTAGTTTTAGTATACAAGCTTCCTCTTCCTCTCATTCCACAAATTAAGGGATTTCTTTCAATTCAAACCTTGCTCCCCTTCCACATGCCACAGGATGTCACAAATTTCTAGCATGTACTGCCATGAATAAATAGGCCACAATTAGTCCAGACAGGTAATTTACAATGGGACCTCTTTCATTTGGTAACATTTAAAAAAAATGAAAAACAACTTCAAAAACGATTTTTCTCCAGGTGAGGTTTGAACCCTGGTCAAAAGCTAAACCACACACTGTTACAATGGCTTTAGTTGGCAAAAGGCCTTGTAATCAGAGAGACAGTGAAGAAGTCCTTCTTTTATTTCCCTGGCGATTTTTAGGTTGCATGCCACAAATTCACAGTTGCTTTTCACACTTCATAAACAAATAACCCTTACTCTCTTTCACCCTGGTACTGGCCCCATGCATTTATTTTTATTATACAAGCTTCCTCTATCTCGCAATCCACAGATTAAGGGATTTCTATCACTGCAAACCTTGCTCCCCCTTCTACATGCCACAGTATGTCACACATTTCTAGCATGCACTGCCATGACTAAATAGGCCACAAATCGTCCAGACAGTGCCAGGGGTTCATTTACAATGGGACCTCTTTCATTTGGCTAACATTAAAAAAAAAAAATAAATAACTTCAAAAATGATTTTTCTCCAGGTGAGGTTTGAATACTGATTAAAGGTAATGCCATCCCAGCCTGCTATCCACTGTACTAAACACCAGTCACAATTACCAGAGCTGGCAAAGGGTCTTGTAATCAGAGAGACAATGATGAAGCCCTTCTTTCTTTTCCATGGCGATTTTTAGGTTACATGCCACAAATTCACAGTTGCTTTTCACACTTCATAATTAAATAACCCTTACTCTCTTTCACCCTGGTACTGGCCCCATGCATTAATTTTTAGTATACAAGCTTCCTCCATCTCTCAATCCCCAGATTAAGGGATTTCTTTCCATAGAAACCTTGCTCCACCTTCTACATGCCACACATTTCAAGCATGCACTGCCATGACTAAATAGGCCACAACTTGTCCAGACAGTGCCAGGGGTTCATTTACATTGGGACCTCTTTCATTTGGCTAACATAAAAAAAAAAAATGAAAAACAACTTTTCTCTAGGTGAGGTTTGAACCGTGGTCAGAAGCAATATTAATCCAAACTGCTACACACGATACTAAACACTATTACCCTAGGTGCGGCTGGCAAATGGTCTTGTAATCAGAGAGACAGTGATGAAGTCCTTCTTTCATTTCCATGGCGATTTTTAGGGTGCATGCCACAAATTTTATGTCAAAATCGGAGGGTCCTATTATGCGTTTCTTTTCTTACTTTAATTAACAGCAGCAGTCAAGAAACGTACTACAGTTCCCATAAAGCTGGGGAAAAAGAGCCAATGGGAACAAAAACGTAGTCACAACATGTAAACCAATAAGCATGCATACAGGGCATTTTGACATCACTTGACTGCGAACAGCCCTCTTTTCTTGCTGCTCGCAGTCAAGTTAAGTACCTTCAATATTTTCTCTATTCATTATACTTTGGTGTTTTATTTCTACTTGTATTATATTTAATAGATGTTGTTATAATAATGCTTATTCACGCTCTCGCGTGTTTCTCTAATCCTTTCTCCTAGTAGTCAAGTTGCCGCACGGCTTTTTCTGAGCGCTGCGCCTCGCGCTCGTTAGGCTCCAACCATTCTAACATCTCCTCAGACTGCGGTTGCCATTTTCGCCGCGTCTGAGGAAACGCTTCTGTCCCGTTTCGCGCTCCGCTTCATAAACTCTATTTTTAGATTTTATTTTCATATGCGGAGCCTTTTGCTTGCTTCAGTCGGCGGTTTCAATCGTACTGCGTCTGTGCAAGCGCCGGAGTGCTAATTTCACTTCGTGTTTCAGTTTATAGACCCTACCTGTACACGCCTCTGTTTTCAGCCTCGTCTGACAGCCACAGCTTCCTGGATTTCCCTTTAGCAATGCCCATAGGTGGAGTTTCGTTCCTTTCTCCTCCCTGGTTATATTTAACCCCTTTTTTGCTGATTTTTTCAACCTCCCTTGTTACAGTTTTTGTACATTTTTTATTATGGAGACAGATAGCTCTCCTTCAGGGCATGATGCCCCTGATGACATTAATACTATCAGGCAGGAACTTAATGCTTTTATTAATCCTCTGTTCAGCAAGTTGTTTCATGTTCCATTCAAAAACTGTCAAAAAATCTGGAGTCATCCTTCGCTAACATGATTTCCAAAACTATTTCGGCCTAGTCTGCGGGGGAATGCAGTCAGTGCCTGTTAGAAATGGGGTCTTTGGTTGACAGTCAGGTTACCCCCTGTTCAAGCAAAGACCCTCACTCTAGTTAGGATAAAAGAGAATCACCCTCAGCTAACCCCTGCTTACCCCCTTGGTAGCTTGGCAGAGCAGTAGGCTTAACCTCAGAGTGCTGGGCGTAAAGTATTTGTACCAACACACACAGTAACTTAATGAAAACACTACAAAATGACACAACACCAGTTTAGAAAAATAGGAAATATTTATCTAGACAAAACAAGACCAAAACGACAAAAATCCAACATACACAAGTCAAGTTATGATTTTTTTAAAGGTTTAAAATAAAAAGAGTCTTTAGGTAGTTGTAACAACACACTAGCGCTGCTAGCGTGAAAATGTACCTGGTTTGCGGCAAAAATAACCTCGCACGGGCGGTGTGCGTCGAAAATAACCCTGCACGGGTATATGCGTCGAAAACAGCTCGGCACGGCGAGGCGCGTCGAAAAAGCCAGCCACGCGACGGTCCGAAAGTCCCGCGGCGCTGGTTGCGATCTCTCAGCCTTCGTCAGCGATGCTGCGCGTCGTTTCTCCTGCTCCGGGCTTCGATTCTCCGGTCGCGTTTCCTGCGGCGTCGTTTCTCAGCTGCGGAGCCGGCGTCGCGTCGTTTTCTCAGCCGCGATCGGATTCGCGTCGATCTTTTCTCCGCACGGCCCTCGGTGCGTGTATTTTTGTCCTTAGGCTGCCAGCCTCTCCTTTCAGGGTCCCAGGAACTGGAAGGGCACCACAGAGCAGAGTAGGGGTCTCTCCAGAGACTCCAGGTGCTGGCAGAAAGAAGTCTTTGCTATCCCTGAGACTTCAATAACAGGAGGCAAGCTCTACATCAAGCCCTTGGAGATTTCTTCTTCAAGATGGAAGGCACACAAAGTCCAGTCTTTGCCCTCTTACTCAGGCAGAAGCAGCACTGCAGGAAAGCTCCACAAAGCACAGTCACAGGCAGGGCAGCACTTGTTCCTCAGCGATCAGCTCTTCTCCAGGCAGAGGTTCCCCTTGATTCCAGAAGTGTTTCTAAAGTTTGTAAGTTTGGGTGCCCTTCTTATACCCATTTTAGTCTTTGAAGTCACCTTTCTTCAAAGGGGACTCACACCTTCTTGTGAAATCCTGCCTTGCCCAGGCAAGGCCTCAGACACACACCAGGGGGCTGGAGACAGCATTGTCAGAGGCAGGCACAGTCCTTTCAGATGAGAGTGACCACTCCACCCCTCCCTCCTAGCAGAGATGGCTAATCCGGAAATGCAGATCACACCCCAGCTCCCTTTGTGTCACTGTCTGGTGTGAGGTGAAAAACAACCCAACTGTCAAACTGACCCAGACAGGGAATCCACAAACAAGGCAGAGTCACAGAATGGTTTAAGCAAGAAAATGCTCACTTTCTAAAAGTGGCATTTCCAAACTCACAATCTTAAAATCAACTTTACTAAAAGATGTATTTTTAAATTGTGAGTTCAGGGGTCCCAAACTCCACCTGTCCATCTACTCTCTAGGGGAATCTACACTTTAATCATATTTAAAGGTAGCCCCCATATTATCCTATGAGAGAGAGACAGACCTTGCAACAGTGAAAACGAAATTGGCAGTATTTCACTGTCAGGACATATAAACCACATTACTATATGTCCTACCTTATCCATACACTGCACCCTGCCCTTGGGGCTACCTAGGGCCTACCTTAGGGGTGCCTTACATGTAAGTAAAGGGAAGGTTTAGGCCTGGCAAGTGGGTACACTTGCCAAGTCGAAGTTACAGTGTAAAAATACACATACAGACACTGCAGTGGCAGGTCTGAGACATGATTACAGAGCTACTTATGTGGGTGGCACAACCAGTGCTGCAGGCCCACTAGTAGCATTTGATTTACAGGCCCTGGCACCTCTAGTGCACCTTACTAGGGACTTACTAGTAAATCAAATATGCCAATCATGGATAAACCACTTACATACAATTTAAACAGGAGAGCATATGCACTTTAGCACTGGTTAGCAGTGGTAAAGTGCTCAGAGTTGAAAAGCCAACAGCAACATGTCAGAAAAATATAGGAGGCAGGAGGCAAAAAAGTCTGGGGATGACCCTGCATAAGCAAAAGTCCAACACAACCCCCTACCAGCCTAAAGCCAGGGGAGAACAATCAATACCTTGATGTACTTCCCTGATTGGGGCGATAGAACAGGGACCCAGGCCCACAACAGCAGGGGCATGTTCCAGTTCTACGCCTTCCTGACTCCAGTTGGATCCCTCTGTCCATACTCTCAGGGCCCACTAAGCTAACCCATGGGGAACCCTTCTCCACATCTACAGACACCATCTGTGCAACACCTAACTTTACTTTGCTCACAGATGTATTGCAATGGGCAGATAGTACCACCAGGGCCAACACAGTGGTGTTGCCCACTCCACCCCCGGGGTGTGACTCTCGTCCTCCCCCCCCCAGGGGCAACTCTGTCCACCAGGACAGCAAGCCACAGTGGCCCCAGACAACTGTCAGGGATGAGAGCCCGACCTCCGGCCTCTCTAACCACTGTGACTGTGGAGAGTGGGGGGTGGTAGCCCCAGGTGCCTGGCACCCTTTGACCACTCTCCCTTCCACCAGGTCAGGGATGACAACCTGACCCTGGTCCTCCCCTCTGGGGCTCTGTACCCTCCCTGCAGAAGCGGCACCCCCAGAGTCAAAAACTGTCAGGGTGCTTGTAGAAGCAGTCCTGCACAATTCTTCCATCAGTGCAGGGATGTTAACCTGCAACTGATCCTCCAACCTGGAGTCTGTACCTTCAGGTTGGACCAGGGCCAGGGGTGAGGCTTCCCTCCCCCTGCCCTCTCTTCTGGGGTCCTGAACCTCCCAACTAGGAGTGGCCCCCCCAGAAGACAACATGGTAGGGGCACTGTCAACAGTAGCCCCTTCCTCCAGGTCAGGGGGGACACCCTTAACCTGGCCTCCCAATCCAGGGCCTGTACCCACAGACGGGATCACTGCCTGGCAAACCAGGACTTCTTGGGGGGCATACCTACCCCCTACCAGGTCAGAGTTTACCCTCTGAACCTGGTCACCCAACCCAGGGTCACCACCCTGCGGTTGAACCACTGCCTGGCACACCAGGACTTCCTTGGGAGCACACTTACCCCCCATCAGGTCAGAGTTTACCTCCTGAACCTGATCATTCAACCCAGAGTCACCACCCTGCGGTTGAACCATTGCCTGGCACACCAGGACTTCCAGGGGAGCACACCTACCCCCTACCAGATCAGAGCTTACCCCCTGAATCTGGCAATCCAACCCAGAGTCACTACCCTGCGGTTGAACCACTGCCTGGCGCACCAGGACTTCCTCGGGAGCACACGTACTCCCCATCAGGTCAGAGTTTACCCCCTGAACCTGATCATCCAACCCAGAGTCACCATCCTGCGGTTGAATCATTGCCTGGCGCACCAGGACTTCCTGGGGGGCACACCTACCCCCCACAAGGGAAACACTTTCCCCAAGGGCCATACAAGAGTCTGGCTGGCGCAGGTCTCCTGACCTCTGCCCATCTGACAGAGTCTGGATTCCCCCCAGCCCAGAAATGGTCTCACCAAGGTCATTCCTGGGGGGCTCTGCACTCAGAGCTGACCCCTGACCCTCCAGGTTCTCCACTGGGGTCCGCAACCCCCTCTCAACCCTCTGTCTGGACTTCTGCAACCCCTCACTAGGAGTGGTACTGCCAGACACCAGAACTGGTGGGACGCTGGCTACAGCCGCCCCCCCAAGTTCTCCTGACACTGTGGGGTCTCCCTCAGCAGATGGTCCTATGGTACAGGCTAGGCTCCCCTCCTGGGGTTCCCGCAGGGAACCCTCCAGGACCTGGGACCGGATCTCGGGCACCTTGGGCCTCAACCCATCCCCATTCCCTCTCCTCTGAGACTGGACATGGGGTCCCTCACCCATCCCACTACACTGGGACCTACCTGGGACACTACAATCCTTCCCTACCTCACTTGGTTGGGAACTACCTAGACCACTCCTCTCAGGAGCACCCCCAAATGCCTCTTCAGACTCTCTGGTACTCACCCAGAAGGCTGCCTCCATTGTAAGCTCCCTGGGGTCAGAGAACTCACACTCCACCTGGTGTTGGCATAGCTCTGGAAAATAAGGACTAGACATATGCTCTCCAGCAATTACATCACTCAGCCCCTCACATGAATTAACCAAAGTACCCTTCACCCAACCATCCAGTGACTCTGCTTTGACAAAGCACCCCACATCACCCTCCTGAGACTGGTGAGACAGTACCTGACTGTCCCTGACACTCAACCCACACTCTTCTGGGATGTTTTCACACTCCATAACCAGGACTTCTACCTGGGGGGAACCCCTCTCCCTGTCACTCTCAACTAGAGTCAGTAGAGTGTCCCTCCCACCAGTAGGAATATGACTCCCCATGCCAGTTCCCCAATCCACCTCAGGGACCCTGTGCATCACTGGAGCTACCTCATACCCCTGAACCTCCTGGCGTGTGTTAACTCCCTCCTTCAAGTAGGGCACCACATCTCTGGGCATGTGCACTTCTTCAGCAGTACTGGATACAAGATTTTTGCTGCCACCATCTGAACTGGACTCAGCCCTCATGGCCTCCAGCTTCAGCTCTTCACAGCTCAGCTCTTGAGCTGCAATCCTTTCTTTTTCCAGGACTAAGGCTCTCTTCTCCTCAGCCCTCTCAAGCTCTGCATCTAGCTCTTCCAGACTCCGGATTAGAGCTAGGAGCCAATCATCTCTTTCTGTTCCCTCCTCAGGGCCACTGCCCTCCTCTTTGGAGTAGTCCTCCTCCTCAGAGTAGTTATCCTCCTCAGACTCATTTGGTGGTGTTGCCTGACAACGTTTCAATTCATACTGAAACAGGGCTGACTCAAGATCCTCCCTTCTGGATTTCCTGTTCACAGCCAGTCCCCTTTCCATGCAGAATGCTTTAAGCTGCCACTTTTTATACATAAATAGGTGCCAGAAATTGACTTCCATTCTGCCAAGGCTTCACAACCAAAAAAACAAAGTCCAAAAATATTAGCAATACTTCCAGGAGGACATCAGAGAACAAAAAGCAGAATCATAAGACAAGTAGTATGTGGTCACGTAGTGGTCTGAACTCAAAACAGTAGTGTACACTCAATTACTGTATGTCAAGTACAAATACAAGTCCAATCCCGACCGCTGGTCACCAATGTTAGAAATGGGGTCTTTGGTTGACAGTCAGGTTACCCCCTGTTCAAGCAAGGACCCTCACTCTAGTTAGGATAAAAGAGAATCACCCTCAGCTAACCCCTGCTTACCCCCTTGGTAGCTTGGCAGAGCAGTAGGCTTAACCTCAGAGTGCTGGGCGTAAAGTATTTGTACCAACACACACAGTAACTTAATGAAAACACTACAAAATGACACAACACCAGTTTAGAAAAATAGGAAATATTTATCTAGACAAAACAAGACCAAAACGACAAAAATCCAACATACACAAGTCAAGTTATGATTTTTTTAAAGGTTTAAAATAAAAAGAGTCTTTAGGTAGTTGTAACAACACACTAGCGCTGCTAGCGTGAAAATGTACCTGGTTTGCGGCAAAAATAACCCCGCACGGGCGGTGTGCGTCGAAAATAACCCTGCACGGGTATATGCGTCGAAAACAGCTCGGCACGGCGAGGCGCGTCGAAAAAGCCAGCCACGCGACGGTCCGAAAGTCCCGCGGCGCTGGTTGCAATCTCTCAGCCTTCGTCAGCGATGCTGCGCGTCGTTTCTCCTGCTCCGGGCGTCGATTCTCCGGTCGCGTTTCCTGCGGCGTCGTTTCTCAGCTGCGGAGCCGGCGTCGCGTCGTTTTCTCAGCCGCGATCGGATTCGCGTCGATCTTTTCTCCGCACGGCCCTCGGTGCGTGTATTTTTGTCCTTAGGCTGCCAGCCTCTCCTTTCAGGGTCCCAGGAACTGGAAGGGCACCACAGAGCAGAGTAGGGGTCTCTCCAGAGACTCCAGGTGCTGGCAGAAAGAAGTCTTTGCTATCCCTGAGACTTCAATAACAGGAGGCAAGCTCTACATCAAGCCCTTGGAGATTTCTTCTTCAAGATGGAAGGCACACAAAGTCCAGTCTTTGCCCTCTTACTCAGGCAGAAGCAGCACTGCAGGAAAGCTCCACAAAGCACAGTCACAGGCAGGGCAGCACTTGTTCCTCAGCGATCAGCTCTTCTCCAGGCAGAGGTTCCCCTTGATTCCAGAAGTGTTTCTAAAGTTTGTAAGTTTGGGTGCCCTTCTTATACCCATTTTAGTCTTTGAAGTCACCTTTCTTCAAAGGGGACTCACACCTTCTTGTGAAATCCTGCCTTGCCCAGGCAAGGCCTCAGACACACACCAGGGGGCTGGAGACAGCATTGTCAGAGGCAGGCACAGTCCTTTCAGATGAGAGTGACCACTCCACCCCTCCCTCCTAGCAGAGATGGCTAATCCGGAAATGCAGATCACACCCCAGCTCCCTTTGTGTCACTGTCTGGTGTGAGGTGAAAAACAACCCAACTGTCAAACTGACCCAGACAGGGAATCCACAAACAAGGCAGAGTCACAGAATGGTTTAAGCAAGAAAATGCTCACTTTCTAAAAGTGGCATTTCCAAACTCACAATCTTAAAATCAACTTTACTAAAAGATGTATTTTTAAATTGTGAGTTCAGGGGTCCCAAACTCCACCTGTCCATCTACTCTCTAGGGGAATCTACACTTTAATCATATTTAAAGGTAGCCCCCATATTATCCTATGAGAGAGAGACAGACCTTGCAACAGTGAAAACGAAATTGGCAGTATTTCACTGTCAGGACATATAAACCACATTACTATATGTCCTACCTTATCCATACACTGCACCCTGCCCTTGGGGCTACCTAGGGCCTACCTTAGGGGTGCCTTACATGTAAGTAAAGGGAAGGTTTAGGCCTGGCAAGTGGGTACACTTGCCAAGTCGAAGTTACAGTGTAAAAATACACATACAGACACTGCAGTGGCAGGTCTGAGACATGATTACAGAGCTACTTATGTGGGTGGCACAACCAGTGCTGCAGGCCCACTAGTAGCATTTGATTTACAGGCCCTGGCACCTCTAGTGCACCTTACTAGGGACTTACTAGTAAATCAAATATGCCAATCATGGATAAACCACTTACATACAATTTAAACAGGAGAGCATATGCACTTTAGCACTGGTTAGCAGTGGTAAAGTGCTCAGAGTTGAAAAGCCAACAGCAACATGTCAGAAAAATATAGGAGGCAGGAGGCAAAAAAGTCTGGGGATGACCCTGCATAAGCAAAAGTCCAACAGTGCCTTTCACTTTATTAAGCATCCCAAAAATCTAACAAAATGGCGCTAAAGGCGAGTGAGGTTTCCTCACACATGGCAGAGGACGCGGTTCCTCACAAGGCTCCGTCCAAGGAGTATAAAAATTCGGACAATGTGAAATCATCTTTAAAGCATAAATCTAAATCTAAAAATACTATACCCCATATAATCATTTCTTCCATCCCTGATACAAATGATGATATGCCTGATTTGGATTCAGATATCAATTTATCTGACAACGCGACACTAGTTCTTTATCACCCCCTCCTTAAAAAAAAACAGGTCATCCTCCCTTGATAATTCCAAACCCATTTCTCTCATGGACCCTGAAGGTTTTCCAACGTTTGACCCTTGCCACATTCCTCACCCCAACTCTTCTGAGTGGGTCCCTGCGGACCAGGTAGCTGACTATGGGGGTCATTCTGAGTTTGGCGGGCGGCGGTCGCCGCCCGCCAAACTTACCCCGCCGAATGAGACTTTCCCGCTGGGCCGGCGGGCGCCCGCCAAGGGAGCGCCCGCCGGCCCATCGGGAAAGGCCCTGCAACACAGAAGCCGGCTCCGAATGGAGCCGGCTGTGTAGCAGGGGTGTGATGGGTGCAGTTGCACCCGTCGCGATTTTCACTGTCTGCTAGGCAGACAGTGAAAATCATGCTGGGGCCCTGTGAGGGGGCCCCTGCACTGCCCATGCCAGTGCATGGGCAGTGCAGGGGCCCCCAGGGGCACCACGACACCTGTTCCCGCCATCCTGTTCCTGGTGGTAAAATCCGCCAAAAACAGGGTGGCGGGAAGGGGGTCAGAATCTCCATGGCGGCGCTGCTTGCCCAGCCAGGGGAAATCCGGCGGGAAAACCGCCGGATCCCGTTTTCTGACCGCGGCGGTCAGAATGGGCACTGAAGCACCGCCAGCCTGTTGGCGGTGCTTCCGTTGCCCGTGGCCCTGGCGGTTTAGGACCGCCAGGGTCAGAATGAGGGCCTATGTCTCTGCCAAACTTAATTGCCTCTTAGATAAACAAACTAGGGCCAAGCTAAAATCCGAATGCTCTCGTCCTTCCCTTTCCCACAAATCCTCTATCACACCGGCTATTGACCAACCTCTTCTGACATTTTTTACCAAACTTGGTAAAGATCCGCGCAAAGGAGTGGACAAGGCATGGTCATCTTGCCAAGACAAGCTGTTAGATATCCTCGGCCCTCTCACACGCATCTTCGATGTTGCCGAGGCAGCCAGAATTGATGGTACCTTTATTGATCCAGAGGAGCTCACCTTATGGGTCCAGCGCACTTTCTGTCTTCTTGGGAATGCCAACTCTGCGCTTAAACATGAAAGGAGAAAGGGTCTTTTGTTAAAACTTGATCCTAAATTGGTAAATTTAGCGACTGTTCAGCCTCATATAAAAACCGAAGGCTTGCTCTTTGGAGAATCGTTCCTTAAAGAACTAAGGGCCACATGTATCGAGCCTTTTTGCTTCGCGAACGGTGCGAATGCCCGTTTGCGAATGCAAAAATGCCTTTCAGTATTTATGAAAGGCATTCGCAACACAAATTTAAGGAATCGCTAAAATAGCAATTCCTTAAATTTGCGAGCCTGTTTAGAGAATCGCAAATTGCGATTCTCTAAATAAGAAATCGCAAATAAGGAATCCTTATTTGCGATTTCTAAACCACAAGCAATTCCTTAATGCGAATTGGGCATTAAGGAATCGCTATTACCACCAAGTTGAACTTGGTGGTAACCATGTGCAAATTTTAAAGATTAATTAAAAATGCTTTTTTTAAATTGACATGTAACGCACACATGCCCCTTTGGCATGTGTGCGCCTTACATGTCCTTAAAAAACTTCTTGGGGTGCAGCAGAGGGGGCCTTAGGCCCCCAGCACCCTGGGGTTTGCATTTCTCAAATTTGCGAATTCCTGTTAGGAATTCGCAATTTGAGAAATGCAAAAAATTTGCAAACATGGGCCTACAGGCCCATAGGTGCGAATGGGGCCGGTATCGCAATTTGCAATTCGGTAATAGCATTTGCGATTTTTAAGAAATCGCTATTACCGAATCGCAAATCTGATACATTGCATTTTGCGATTCAGAAATAGCGATTTCTTAAAAATTGCTATTTCCGAATCGCAAAAGCCTTTTTTGATACATCTGGCCCTAAGTAAATATGTGGCAACGTTCACATCTTTGGATAAGGCCCAACAATCCTTAAAGAAGATGTTTACACAATGTGTTTTTGGCAGGGCTGGCAGAGGAAGGAACCGCTTTGCCGGCTATGCATATTCCAATCAAGGTTCCAGAGGCTAGCACAATGCATCCTACAAAGAATATAGGCCGCAATTCTACCCGCAGAGAGGCAGAGGTTTCCACACCAGAGGTTACAGGAATTCCAGATCCTCCAATCAATCAGGTAAGCGTACCTTTTGGTTCTATTCCTATAGGAGGTCGCCTTCGTTATTTTCTTCCATAATGGTCGGAAATCACATCGGACTCTTGGGTTCTGAACACTGTCCAAGATTATATTATCAAACTTTATTCAATCCCTGTTCAAAGTCAGCTGCCTCCTCTTCCAAGTTTTTCCACAGAAATGTCAGATCTTATTTCTTCAGAAGTACAATCCCTCATGCAAAAACAGGCTATCTCTCTTATCCAACCCGATCCGTCAGGTTTTACCAGCTCCATTTTCTTGGTTCAAAAGAAAAACAAAAAGATGCGTCCTGTAATAAATCTCAAGTACTTCAATCATTTCATGGTCTACCAACACTTCAAAATGGAAACTATCCTTCACCTCAGAGATGCGCTCTTCCAACACGATTGGATGGCTCGATTGGACCTTCAAGATGCATATTTAGGTGTTTCACTTCACCCAGATATCAGGAAGTTTCTTCAATTTCAGTGGATAGACCAACACTTTAATTTTACCTCTCTACCCTTCGGTCTATCATCTGCCCCATGGTGCTTCACCAAGCTCATGAGACCGGTGGTAGCTTTTCTCAGAGCTCAAGGTGTAAGACTCATCATATATCTGGACGACAGTCTCATAATGAGCCAATCTCCTAGGTCTCTCTTGTCCCACTTATCTCTCACATGTTCCCTTCTGTCAGACCTAGGATTTATCATCAAGAGAGAAAAGTCCTTTCTCACCCGACCCAAGTTATAGCATTCTTAGGCTTCCAAATAAACTCTGTTTCAGCCATTCTCCTCCATCCTTCCGCAAAAATCAAATCCATAAAATCAGAGATTCTGCAGAATATACGCAGCTCTCTAATTTTGTTAAGATCACTGGCTCGAATAGTGGGTCTTCTTTCCTCCTCTATTCAAGCGATATTTCCAGGCCCCCCTCATTAATGGGCTCTCCAGAGATTGAAAATTCGTCACTTCAGAAAAGGCCTATCATATTTAGACACTATCCCTCTAGATCTCGATTCACGCACAGAACTTCAATGGTGGATAGACCATTTAGATGCCTGGAACGGAAGAACTATCTTTGCATCAGCCCCAGATCTAGTATTAGAATCAGATGCAAGTCGTTCAGGCTGGGGGGACCAATGTGGGCCAATCTCGACTGGAGGTACATGGTCTTTAGAGGAGTCCAAATTGCATATCAACTGTTTAGAGATGCTTGCCAGATCCTCTGCAATCAGAAGCCTCGCAAAAAACAAAGTTTGTTGTGCTATTCTCAGAATGGACAACATTTCGGCAGTCCGATATATAAATCACCTTGGGGGCACAAAATCCAAAGCCTTGGCGGAACTAGCCAAAGGCTTTTGGGAATTTTGCCTTTCAAACCATATTTCGGTTCATGCAGAGTACCTTCCAGGAACTCTCAATTCAGTAGCAGATTGCCATTCACGACACCCTCGGGACTCGAGCAATTGGAAACTCCATGCCTCAATTTTTCAAAAAATACACAACAAATGGGGTCCTTTAGTTATCGACCTGTTTGCATCCCGTCTCAACATTCAGCTTCCTCAATTCTTCAGTTGGCGTCTGGATCCGTTGGCCTTAGCATCCAATGCCTTCTTACATGATTGGTCAATCTCCCTAAATTATTCCTTCCCTCCTTTTCTCATGATCAGCAGGGTGCTCGCTCAGCTTAGACGGCAACAAGCTTCTTTAGTGTTCATAGCTCCATTTTGGCAATCACAAATTTGGTTCCCAACTCTCTTGGAACTCTCAATAGACTTTCCTTTCCTTCTTCCTTCGTTACTGAACCTTTTGTTAGATCCACTGTATCGTCCTCATCCTCTCATCTTGGATAATCTTCTCACCCTGTCAGCATGGAAAATCTTAGGAATTCCAAATCTCTCCCTTTCATTTTGTCTGAAGCTTCTCAATACATATCACAATCTTGGGCTCCAGGCACCAAGAAAGCTTACAAATCTGCCTGGTCTTTATGGCACAGCTGGTGTTTGGGAAAATACATTGATTCCTTTTCAGCAGATGTGATTTTTATCGCTCATTTTTTAGCTGCCGAAGCCAGCAAAGGCAAAGCTTTCCGTACCATCAACCTATATAGATCAGCTATTTCCTCCAACCATACCTACGTGAATGGAAAACCAGTTGGAGAACATCCTTTTGTTTGCCGTCTTTTAAAGGGAGTAACATTTTCTAATCCCCCTATGCCCAAATATAGACAATTATGGGATGTTAACATTGTTCTAAAATTCCTTCTGTCATGGCCCAATAATGTCATGCTTACCTTAAAAATGTTAACTGCTAAGTAAACAATGCTATTATGTCTTATTTCTATCAAACGCCTTTCTGATGTCAAAGCTTTAGATATTTCTAATCGCCAATTTACTCATTCTGGGGTTTTGTTTACTGTGGTTCGTTGAACCAAAACCAATTTATCTTCAGTTTTTTATCCTTATTTTCCAGATCATCCTAAGTTATGTGTTGGTCAATGCTTAATAGTCTACGAACAAAAGACTGCAGATTTAAGAACACCCTCTGTATCCCAACTTCTAATTTCATTAAGAAAACCCTTTAATCCTCTTTCGGCCTCTACTTTGGCTCATTGGGTCAAATGGATTATGTCTTTGGCAGGCATTGACACTTCCATGTTTGGGGCTCACTCTTCCAGGGGAGCTAAGGCTTCCAAAGCCTTCTGGGCAGTTTCCAGTTTAGAGGATATTCTTAAATCTGCAGACTGGTCACATGACAATGTATTTAACGTTTTTTATTGTAAACCTGTTGATAACGTCTCATTGAATATAATTAATATGCTTTGAACTTGCATAATAGGAGCCTCCGGTCTTGACATAAAATTTATATTTTCCTAGTCTTTTGACGGAAAGTCTTAATTTTATTAAGGACACGGAGGCGAGTATTATCCCTCCACATTGTTTAACTCTTGTTTGTTCCCCCCCTTTTTTCAGCATCAACGTCCACCATTCAACCTTCCACTTAAAGCATCGTCTTCTTCCTGGATTTCCAGTCTCCAATCTTCATCGTCATCTTCCAGAATTGGACTACCTGCTGATGCTGTATGCCGGGATCATGCTCGGTTTCCTGGAATTTTGAACTTTTGTTCTGAAGTATTATCTTTTATCATGGCTATTCTTATTCTATTTGCCATTTTCCCTTTATTTAATACTGACTGACTTATCTCGCAAGAAAAGAGGGCTGTTACCAGTCAAGTGATGTCATAATGCCCTATATGCATGCTTATTGGTTTACATGTTGTGACTACGTTTTTGTTCCCCTTGGCTCTTTTTCCCTAGCTTTATGGGAACTGTAGTACGTTTCTATACTGCTGCTGTTAATTAAAGTAAGAAAAGAAATGCATAATACTCGTCTCCATGTCTTTAATGCAAATTAAAACTTTCAGTCAAAAGACTAGGAAAATCTACATTCACAGTTGCTTTTCACACTGCCAGGATTAAATAGGCCACAAATCATCAAGACAGTGCCAGGGGGTGATTTACAATGGGATCTCTTTCATTTGGCTAACACTTAAAAAAAAATGGAAAAAAACTTCAAAAAATATTTTTCTTCAGGTGATGTTTGAACCCTGGCAAAAAGCAAAACTAACCCAAGCTGCTAACCACTAAACTAAGCACTGTTATAATGACTTTGGCAGGCAAAAGGTCTTGTAATCAGCAAAGCAGTGATGAAGTCCTTCTTTTATTTCCGTGGTGATTGTTAGGTTACATGCCACAAATTCACAGTTGCTTTTCTCATTTCATAAACAAATAACCCTTACTCTCTTTCACCCTCGCACTGGCCCCATGCATTTATTTTTAGAATACAAGCTTCCTCTATCTCTCATTCCACAGATTAAGTGATTTCTTTCATTGTAAACCATGCTCCCCCTTCTACACGCCTCCCCACGTCACAAGTTTCTAGCATGCACTGCCATGACTAAATAGGCCACAAATCGTCCAGACAGTGTCAGGGGGTAATTTACAATGGGACCTCTTTCGCTTGGCTAACATAAAAAAAAAATGAATAACAACTTAAAAAACGATTTTCCTCCAAGTAAGGTTTGAACCCTGGTCAAAGTGCACTATCACTCCAAGCTACTAACCACAAAACCAAGCACTGTCAAAGTGACTTAAATTGGCAAAAGACCTTGTAATCAGAGAGACAGTGATGAAGTCCTTCTGATATTTCCAGGACGATTTTTAGGTTACATGCCACAAATTCACAGATGCTTTTCACACTTCATAAACAAATAACCCTTACTCTCTTTCACCCAGGCACCGGCCCCATGCATTTATGTTTATTATACAAGCCTCCTCTCTGTCTTATTCCACAAACTAAGGGATTTCTTTCATAATAAACTAGCCCCCCTTCCACATGCCACAGCATGTCTCCAATTTTTGACATACACTGCCATGAGTAAATAGGCCACAAATGTCTCAGACAGTGCTAGGGGTTTATTTGCAATGGGACTTCTTTCATTTGGGCAAAATAATAAAATAATGAAAAACAACAGAAACATGAATTTCTCCAGGTGGTGTTTGAACCCTGGTCAAAAGGGAGATGTATTCACATACTTAACCACTATAACAACAAAAGCCTTAACTACATGTTGTGGCAAAATCCTTTGCAATCATAGAAATGGTATGGAGGTCCTTATTTTATGTACATTATGATTTTATGTTACATGCCACAAATTGAGATTTTCCTAGCCATGGTGTCTGAAAGGTTAAATTTTATTAAAGACGTAGAGGCGATTTTTGTGCTTTCTTTTCTTGCTTTAATAAACACAGGAGTCAAGAAAAAACTTGATGGGGCGTGGTCAACATGGCGGCCGGAGCGGACGCATGATCCGAGCTCTGCTCGCAGCCCACCACTAATCGTCGTAATATGGGCGTCCCTGCAGCTGTCTGAATAAGGAAATTAGTTGCACAGAGGTTATGAATGCCTCCGGAGTCGGCCGACACCCGAACCGAGGATCGAGTTGATCCAGCGGAGCAGCGCTGCGCCGAGCCTCCTGCGAGCCCGTATGGGAAGAGGAAGGCCTCTTCCGTCTGTCGGAGTCAAGCGGCGTGAGTAACGCCGGTCAACGAAAACGCCGCACCAGATTGAAGGGAGGAATCGAGGTGGGGCGTCCCTCCCCTCGGACACAGGTACGATCCCCTTCTTAGGGGCCACGACGCGCCAGCGGCATCCCCCGAGTGCGGCAGCATCGGGGGCAACAGTGAGGTGCGGTGCGCCGCGTAGAGCTGTGAAGACAGCGGCGCGCCCTTTCAGCACTCCTCGGCGCTCGCAGGCGCTGCTCCCGTGCGGAGAAGACAGACTGCAACGAGGGAGCTGAATGGTGGGGCAACCGCTGACAAATTAAGGCACCCCCCCCTTCCCGAGAAGAACGCCGAACTGGCGCTGTCCCTCAGACACAATAATTGAGCAAAAGCACAAGTGTGCAGATCTGCGCACAGCGCTCCGAGACCGATCCCTGTGATAGCAGCAGCGTTGGACACAGAAGAACCGGAGGGGGAAAAAATACACCAAAAAAAGAAAGAAAGCAGGAAAGCGGGTGAAACAAGTGGAAAGAAGGCAAGCGGAGAAAAGAAGGAAGAGGCTAAACAGGAAGCAGAGGGCAAACAGGGAGCAGAGAAAGCGAGAACAAAGAAGGAAAGAAGAAGGGGAAAAGGAAAATATTAAAGTAAGCAGGGCAAAGAAAACCCGAAGCGAGGCCCTGAAACAAACTCAGCAGCCTGCCACAACGGCCGAGTAAAACACAATAAAAGATAAGGCCCGGACAACTGGCACCTTGACTAATAAACACCGCTACCATTACTATTATAAACATGGGCAAACCAAAACCTCTGAAACCGCAGCCAAATACAGAAACTGAGACTACCTCCTATATAGGAGAAACAGGCACCCAAAATAACGCTCTGCAAAAGATGTCTGAAACTTTGGCCGCTCACTCCGCACAATTTGATAAAGTACTACAAGCGGTATTAGACACGAAGACCTAACTAGAAGGGAAAATAGACTCGGTAGTACTGGAAGTCAATCGCATTCTCACGGAGACTGGCGGAGAGTGTCACCATGACTCAGTCGGTACTTGAAACGCCCCAACCAGCAATAACCGAGCTGAAAGCCCAAATTCAACGCATGGAGAGCGACATCGTTTCGCTACAACGCAGAGCTGAGGATGCTGAGAGCCGCTCACGCAGAAATAACATAAGGTTCCTAGGGGTCCCGGAACGTACAGAACTTCCGAACGCTGAACACTACCTGGAACGATGGCTCAGAGACACAGTACTGACACAAACTGCATCACAGTTACTGGTACTAGAACGCGCGCACAGAGTCCCGGGTGGACCGCCTCGACCAGGCGTCCCACCCTGTCCACTGATAGCAAGGTTTCTAAATTTCAGGGACCGAGATCAGGTACTGCAAAGCTTTCGCAACAAATGCCCTGTCTGCATGGAGAACGCTGAGATAACAGCGTACCCTGACTTCACGATGGAAGTCCAACGTAAACCTGCCACTTTCACCAAAGTGAAGCAGATCCTCCGCGACAAGAACATAGCCTACTCTCTCCTGTTCCCGGCTAAAATTAGAGTAATCAATGGTGATAGGACTCTCTTCTTCCCATCCGCAGATGATGCATGGACATGGCTACATGCCAAAGGACTAGTAGACCCAGTAACAGAACCGGATGGGAACGGCGAATGGCTGAAACAACGACCCAGAAGAAAGAGAAAAATAAATAACAGGATCAAAATTAGACCATCAAAATCTCAGGCTGCAGATGCGCAAGCACAGGGCCTCAAAGCAGCAATCACATTTGCATCCACGCAATCACCACCCAGAACTGAAAACAGAGACTCGGACTCAAATTCTATGCGTGACTGCCCAAGTCCCCCTTCCTCACCACTAATATTCGGCCCGCCTTGACCCCACGCTCTGCAGATGACATATGAAACTGTGCAGGCTTGTTTTCAAAACTAAAAAAGTACAAAAACAAGGAACATACTACAGAAACAAGAATGCGCAACTGAACCAGAGCAACAAAGGACTGATAAAAATCAATACACGCAGGAAAAACCAAACTCTCCCGGAAACGAGAACAACAGAAGACGACCCGAATAAACCGACACAAATAGACGACCCTCAAGCACCGGAAGCAGATGAAAGACCGAATGACAGAGATGTGCAGAGATGCAAGATCATCCATGTGGGCCACAAATAGCAGTCAAACCAGATCTCCTTTGGCCACGCCTCCACAATCCAGTGGGACTACCGAATGGACTTGAAATCAAGTAACGTAGAGAATGGCACCAGTTGTGTCACACAGTTTGTTTTGGTTTTGCTTTTTATTAGTGTTAGTTCGCCAGAATATATATCCCAACCGTGGTCACGAATAGCGCACTCAAGGGGAGGGGGACCTAAGGGGAGGGCGATGAATAGGCAGGGACCCACAATCTCAGCAAGGACACCACTGTACGCAACAAAATTAACCATATGGCTACATACAATATCTTAACCTGGAATGTAAGAGGGATGGCTAAAGCAAATAAATGCAATAGAATTTATAATTATCTCAAACGCCATAAAACGCATATAGCAATATTGCAGGAGACACACCTCACAGCCGAACACCTAAACAAATTAGCTAGGAAGTGGTCAGGAAAGGTATACGGTACGAACATCTCAACGTATACAAGAGGCGTGCTGATATGGATAGCACCCAATGTCCCCTACACAGTGGTACACACACAAACAGACAAAGATGGCAGATATGTCCATCTGAGAGGGGAACTGGACGGGAAACAATTGCGCATACCGGGCATATACGCACCTAACATTAAACAGACTGATTTTCTACTATCCACATATGCAGCACTAACATGGGAGCCACAAATACCCAGCATATGGGGTGGAGATTTCAATTGCGTACCAGATGCTAACATGGATAGATCCCATCCCCCGCTGGAAGGCGCCCCAAGTAGAAGACTATCCCAAATGTTACGAAACTGGATGTCAGATAGAAGACTACACGATGCATGGCGGAACCTACACCCCACTGACAGAGAGTACTCCTTCTTCTCCCCTGTCCACCAGCTACACACCTGCATAGATCTACAACTATACACAAGCGAACTCACGCAATTGCTAGTAACGGCAACCTATTTGGCTAAAACGTTATCAGACCACTGTCCCCTAGTTACCACAATACGATGGGGCAGAGCACGCACGCGCGCGCCCACCTGGCGCCTACAGCCATCCCTACTGCACGACCCCCCCCTTTCGGGAAGAACTAGCAGAGGGTATAGTCTCATATTTTAAAACAAATGCAAACACGGCATTGTCAAGAGCAATAGAATGGGACAGCCACAAGGTGGTGATAAGAGGCCTGAGCATGTCCACATCAGGAGGAGTACGCAAAACATTACAAAGGGAACTGGATGATATCGAGAGAGGATTGAGGGAAGCGGAAAGGGCAGCGGGACAGAATGGGGAGGGCGAAGACAACATGATCGGATTGAAAAAACAATGGGCTGAAATTGATGCGCACTTGCGGAAATATGATCACCGACATTACACAGCGCGAATACATGCCGAAGGCGACCGTTCCAGTAGACTACTGTCCTGGGTATTGAAAGAAGAGCAACAACACTCCACCATAAACGCCATCCGTACAGAGGAAGGCACCATAGTTAACAAGCAGACAGAAATAAATGAGGCCTCTAAACAATACTATGCCACGTTATATAAGGCAGAGCCCCCTCCACCTGAGCGTCAAATATGAGAATTCTTCCAGACACCCCAACTAATCAAGCTCACAGAAGAACAACTGACAGAATTAGAAAAACCCATTGCACTGGAAGAGATCCAGCAGGCGCTGAAACAAATGGTGCATAGTAAAGGCCCAGGAAGAGATGGACTCCCGGCAGAGTACTATCAGGCCTTTGCAACGCAAATAACGGCACCATATTTGGAAATGCTGCAAGAAGCATTTGAAAAAGGTCACCTCCCAGCATCACAGCGTGAGGCAATCATAGTAGTCTTCCACAAAAAAGGACGCGACCCACTAGATGTTCGGTCTTATAGACCACTGTCCCTATTAAACTCCGATTGTAAATTACTGGGGAAGATGCTGGCAAACCGCCTCCTCCCATTAATGCCAACACTAATCCACCCGGATCAATCCGGTTTCATACCCGGCTGCAGTATACACACAAACATCAGATGCCTGCTGCGACTCATAGCCAAAACCCCAGAATCAGATTATACGAGGACGGCGGTATCGCTAGACATAGAAAAGGCATTCGACACGCAGTGTTGGCCATATCTGCTAAGATCCCTAAAAAACATGGGTTTCGGCAGTACATTCATAAGGTGGATAAAAACACTATATGCTGACCCGAAAGCCAGAGTGAAGACAGGGGAAACAGTATCGGAGGAATTTGTAATAGGAAGAGGCACCAGGCAAGGATGCCCATTATCACCGTTATTGTTTGCAATAGCAATCAAACCACTAGCAGCAAGACTGCGCCAGGAGGCTATTCCTGACGGAGAAACACACAAGATCGTCTCTCTCTATGTGGATGACGCGTTAATATACTTACGTGATCGCTCGGAATCCCTACCAGATCTGCTACACCTGTTAGGCGCATTCACAGACATATCGGGCCTACAAGAAAACTGGGCAAAATCATGCCTGTTCCCAATGCAATTAACACCAGACTCCCAAAGAGAAGTAATCCCCACACACAAGCTACAGTGGTGCTACACCACTTTCAAGTATCTAGGGGTTCAAATATACCATAACGAACATGACCTAAGAGAAGGCAATATAGATTGCATGATCAGATCTATAAGAAGTTCAATGCCCTTCTGGAGCTCACTTCCACTTTCACCCATGGGCAGAGTAGCTATAGCCAAAATGTTAGTACTACCACGACTTCTGTATTACTTCTCGGCATTACCGCTTAAACTCCCAAGAGCTATTTCACACCCCTAGGTAGCCTGCTGACAAGCTTGACGTGCAACACAGGCCGCCGACGTGTAGCCCTAACCAAAATTTACCAGCTATTAGAAAAAGGAGGGCTGGGAGCACCCCAATTCGAATTATAATATGCAGCAGCACAAATACACTGGATCATGGACTGGACAAGTAACCCAAACGGATCTGAGGTGCGTATGGTAAACACCCTGCTGGGACAATCAGACACCATAAACTGGCTTATTGGTCGTGATAAATCAACGCACAATGGCAATATTCTGCTGGAAGTAGCAGACTGGGTATGGCACCCCTATGTAATGCAGACGAGACGTAAACCACCATACTCACCCAGAATCCCACTATTGGCTACCCCAGGCCTAGACAACATATCAAAATAATTTAAACTAACAACATGGGTAGACAGAGGCATTAATACAATAGGCGACATATTTGAAGCAGGGCACTTCTTATCATATGAAGTGCTGATGGACAGGTTTAATCTAGGCAAGGGTGAATTTCTCGCATATAAGGCGTTGCAACAAGTAATACGCAATATATGAAGCAACGGCAATACTGAACCTAATACTGCACCAATACTTCACGAGTTGCTGACAGGAGCAGGCACACAAGCAGATATATCCTGGATATATCGTACATTACAGAACCACCCAGAAGAGGCCCAAACTCAAGCAAAAAGTAAATGGGAGAAGACACTACAAACACCCATACCCACAAAAAAATGGAACATGGCACTAGCAAATAAGACAGAAGTATCGCGCAATGCCTGTTTCCGGTACACGCAATTTAACTATCTACACCAGACCTACCTCACCCCAGCTAAAATAAAACGCATGTTCCCACAATCCAACTCAGGGTGCCCTAGATGCGGGATTCTGGAAGCAGATTTTGTACATATGACATGGAATTGCCCCCCAATCCATCGTATGTGGCAGGAAGCAACGACACAAAAGGCCACCTGGTCGAGATTACCCCTCCTTCCCTCACTAGAATCTTGCCTATTAGGAATACGCACACGAAAAGGCACAGACAAGCAAAAACACAGAAGCGCTGACCTCGCGTTCCTATTACTGAAACGCCTAATTGCCATGCAGTGGAAATCACCCAGCGCACCAAGCACACACTGCTGGACACAAGACATGCTACACTGGTCCAAAGCAGAAACGCAAGTACTACAGACACTACGCGACATCGGGATGGAAATCGAGGGGGCAGATATCTGGGAGTCAATCATAGAACAACTAGAGCTAAAAGATGATACCCGACCTCCCTGAATCAGGCATTCGCCTACATCAGGTGTGGACACGCCTGAGTATCATCAACTGGCGAAAATAGATAACACAGGGAAACAAAAAAAAAAAAAGTAAAAAGTAGAATCATCTACACAGCCGAACCTGTATTATCCACCATCCCTCCCAACACTAGCCCTCCTCCCTGCCCCCTTTCCCCCTCCCACCACACCCCTTTCCCCACTTGAGCTATCCTCCTACACAGCACGAGACGTAAACCGGCAACATATACAAGCAAAAACAATCTACACATGGTGAAAAATGTTGTTATTATCCTTTGTTTTCTTCTTTTTCTTTTTTGTTTTTCCTTGTTCTTATTGTTCCTGTGGCTTCACATATTATCCTGTCGACACATTATGTAAATTGCAGTAACACAACAAATGTAACGATAAATGGCTGTAATACTGTGTGGTTATATTCAACTAAATGCAAGTAATGATAAACCAATAAACAGATTTAAAAAAAAAAAAAAAAAACTTTATTACCCAGAAAACCCTGGGAAAGAACTACTAAGTTGCATCACAATAGAAAAATACATTTTCTTATAAGACCCAGAAGCTCATACTATGCCTGTTCAAAGTACTGAAATAACAGATTCAGACGGATGATCAATTGGTTTAAAACAAAAGGTTCTAAACCTATTAATGTTTGAACAATCTGGTATCTGAGAATATCATGTAAACTTGTACCCCAACCAGAAGGCACGAGAGGCCATAGCCCCTTTGACTTAATGAGTGACAAAAGAATCGGTAGAAATGCCAGCCAAAGACTTAACCACCTAACTCAATGGGCCAAAGTAGGAGCAACCACAGGCTTATGAGGTTTTTGAAAGGAAAGAAGGAGTTGGGAAGAGGAGGAGCTTCTGATATCTGCAGTTCATAAAACGTAAGTCTTCAAACAATTGTCAATTCACAATTTAGGTTGAGAGTGAAAAACAGGGTAATGGATTGATGATAATTTAGTTTTAGAATATCCATTCACCTGAAAATAAACCACTATGGAGGAATAATGGAAAGAGGAGACATCTATGGCCAGATTTACAAGGCCCTAGTGCCTCTTAGCGCCAAACTTGCATCATTTTTTTATACTAATGTCACGTTAAGGAGGCCATTCTCCTTCACCATATTTACAGAGTGGCACAATGCATGCATTGTGCCACTTTGTAACCCTTTGTGCCACATTATGCCTTGCCAGGTATAATGTATGCAAGGGGGGGTGTCCCCATGCAGGCAGGCATGTTAAAATGGTGTAGTGAATTTTTAATTTCACTGTGCCATTTTTAGCATCATTTTTAGTGCCTGGTTAGGGAAGGCTTTAAAATTATGCAACCATTACTTTCAATGGGCCTCCCTTTACTTTGCAGAGTTAGCTCCACAATTTATGGTGCTAATCCTACAGAGTACCACAATAGCATCCAAAATCTTGGATGCTATTGTCCTAACATGCGCTATGGTGCGCCGTATTGTTAATATGGCACAAACATTGTGTCAGTAGGGGGGCACAGGGATCACAAGAAAAGTGTCATGTCAAAGCTGATGCACCACTTTTGTGTAAATATGGCCCCCTAATACTTTAACATCAGAGACACATTTGATAGAGACCAAACACAAAAGCATAGCTGTTAGACCTGACAGCCTTAGGGTGCTTATCCCCCAATTTTTGGCCTCCCTCGCTCCACTTTTCTTACACTGTTTTGCTGGTTTTAGGACTCCACACAGTTTACCACTGATAATCAGTGATAAAAAGTGCATATGCTCTCTCCCTTAAACATGGTAACATTAGTTCATCCCCAATTGCCGTATTTGATTTACTTATAAGTCCCTAATACAATGCACTACATGTGCTCAGGGCCTGTAAATTAAATGCTACTAGAGGGCCTGTATCACTGATTGTGCTACCCACATATGTAGCCCCTTAACCATGTCTCCGGCCTGCCATTGCAAGGCCTGTGTGTGCAGGTTTACTGCCACTTCGACTTGGCATTTAAAGGTAATTGCCAAGCCTTAAACTCCCCTTTTTCTACATATAAGTCAACCCTAAGGAAGGCCCTAGGTAATCCCTAGGATAGGGTTCCAGGTAGGTAAAAAGCAGGACATGTTCATTTGTGTTTTATATGTCCTGGCAGCGAAAAACTCGTAAATTAATTTTTCACCACTGTGAGGCCTGCTTTTTTCATAGACTAGCATTAGGACTGCCCTCATATACCTTTTCAGTGATAGATTCTGATCTGAAAGGGGTAACTGTGTCATATTTAGTATGGCCAGAATGGTAATAGAAAATCCTGCTTACTGGTGAGGTTGGATTTTATATTACTATTTTAGAAATGCCACTTTTAGAAAGTGGGCATTTCTCTGCACTTAAAACCAACTGTGCTTTACAGCCTGTCTCCAATCAATGTCTGATCTGTACTGGTTGACAGCTCCCTTGTGAGTTTTACCCAGACAACCACAAACACAGGACACTCAGTCACATCTGCATTTATCTGGATACTGAGTGGGTCTTCCTGGGCTGGAAGGGTGGAGGGCCTGACACTTACATTTCAAAGGCCAGTGGCCTGCCCTCACACAAAGGACTGATAAATCTCCACGGAACCCTGACAGGACTGGGCTGAAAAGGGAACTTGAGCACTTCAAAACCACTCTTTGAAGTCTCCCCCACTTCAAAGACATTTTTAGGTACATAAATTGGGCCTCTGACCCCACCAACTCAGACACTTCTGGACCTAAACCTGTACCCTGTCAGAGGAGATACCTAGGCTGCTCAAAGGACTTATCTGGCCTGCTTTGCTGAGAAGAACTGCTGCCCTGCTGCCCGCAGGCCTTTGATTTTGCTGGAAGGACTTTGCCTTGCCCTGAGGTGCTCTCCAAGGGCTTGAATCAAGCTTGCCTCCTGTTTTTGAAGTTTCAGGGTCAACTAAGACTTCACCTCTTCAAGAAACTCCGTGTGCGTCGAAAATTGATGCAATACCTGCATTGCGGCTGAGAAATCGCCATACAGCCGACCGGAACACCGACTTCCCAACTGGAACTTCGATGCAGTGCATGCTTTGCAATGGAAAATTTGACACATCACCTACTGGATAGACGCAGCGCCTGCTCATTCTTCCAGTGCACACCAAAAAATGATGCAAACCCTTTGTAGCATGGAAATAAATGACGCATTGTTTGTGCCACATCGGATAATCTAATGCAACACCCTTTTTTTCCATGCTTCTCTTCCTCTGTGGTCTCCGTGTGTCGTTATTTTTCATGAATTCCAGGCACTGTGTGTAACAACGAAAGAACTGCTTGTTTCTAAGGATTGAGACTTTTTAAAACCTTTTGAAAGTTGTGCTTGTTGGATTTTGTCGTTCTGACCTTCTTTTATTCAGATAAATATTATCTATTTTCTAAACATGTGTGGTATATTTTTGTGTTTTTTTCACTTTGTTACTGTATGATTTATTGCACACATACTTTACACATTGCCTTCTAGGTTAAGTTTGACTGCTCAGTGCCAAGATACCAGAGGGTGGGCACAGGATAATTTAGTTGTGTTGTGACTTACCCTGACTGGGATTGTGGTCCCTACTTGGACAAGGGTGTATACTTCTGCCAACTAGAGACCCCATTTTTAACAATAGTGAATTTAGCCAATAAATGCTTGAGAGATAAGGCAACATTGGCTGGGCATGAAATAAACAAACGCAGTACCAAGTTAACATTCCACATAGCAGTACACTTGGTAACAGGAGGTTTAGCAAAACGTACTCCCTTTAACATATGACAAACCAGTGGGTGTTCACAGATAGGTTTTCCATCCACTCTGATATGTTTTGCAGATATTGTTGACCTGTAAATGTTAATGGTCTGACAAACTTTCCCTGGAAATGCCAGGAAAGCTAGAAAAGTCACTAACAGGGTTACATGTACTGAAATGAGATCTGAATCCCTGTCCAAACACTAGCTACATCAGAGCAACCAGGCTGAACTGTAAACTTTTGTTGTGCCCGGGGCCCAGGATTGTTTGCTAAATTGGACAGCCTCCTCCGAATTTTCTGTGGTTCTCCAGGACGCCCCAAAATACTCCATGCTATGAGGTAAAAGGAACCCTGTAGAATGAGATTGGGATGAAGACCATAAAGATTGAGGATCAAATTGGGAAATGGAGGAATTCACACTGGAAGGTCTGGTGACAGTTCCAATAATGTTGGGTACCATGGTTGGAATTGCCAATATGGGGTTATTCGAACAAGAGATGATTGTAGTTGGTAGGCTTGAGAAAGGACTCAGGCAATGAAAAGGAACAGGGGGGAGGCATAAAGGAGGGACTGATGCCAAGACTGAAGGGACGCACCTGTAGCAAAAGCTAGGGGATCTGGTCTCCAATGGAAAAACAGAAGGGAGTTGAGAATTGGTATGGGAATCAAAGAGGTATATTGACATGACTCCAAAGATTTAAGAAAGATGATTGAATACTGAAGAATGAAGCCTCCAGTTGCTTAAATCGCAAAGATGTCTGAAATACCAGTCGGCCACTGTGTTCAGTTTGCCTGGAAGATACTCTGCTTTGACGGAGATGCTCCCTTAAAGGGAAAATTCCCAAAGACTCTTGCCAAGGATTGCCCAATGTTTGGTCCTTGTACCTCCAAGACTATTTATGTACCTGACTGCCGACAGATTGTCCACGTGTAAAAGGACTGTGCATTTTACTATGTCTTTTATAAACGACTGGATGGTAAAGTAACCTGCAAGCATCTCTAAACAATTGATATGCAGTGAATACTCACAAAGACACCATGTACCTCCAGTTGAGAGTTGACCATATCTTGCGCCCCAATGTGTCGGACTTGCATCTGACTCTAACACAAGATCTGGTGCAGCAGAGTAAATTGTTCTCCCGTTCCAAGCGTCTAAATGACTCAGCCACCAGAGGAGTTCTTCCCTGGATTCTGACTCCAAACTTATCGGATCCAAATAGGCCAACCCTTTGAGCAGATGTCTAATCTTCAATCTTTACAGGCCTCTGTAATGGAGAGGGCTTGGAAAAATGGCTTGAATTAAGGAAGTTAGAAGAAAGGGCGTGCCAAATCTCCTTCTTTATTAAATCCACTTTTTTGTTTAGAAAACTGGAGCATTGACAGAGAAGTGTCTATGATGAAACCTAAAAATTCCAGATGTTGGGATGGGATCAGAGAAGACCTTTGAACATTTATTAGGAATCCTGGGCCAGATGTAGCAAAGGGTTTTTCCCATTCTGCGTCAATGGGAAAATGTGTTTGTACATATGGCCCCCTAATCCTAATGAAAGATCTTGACATAGATTTAGATTGGCTAGAAGGCAAGACTGGTCCTGGGCCATACTTAAGAAATCGTCTAGGTAGACAATGAATCTTACACCTTGACTTCTGAGGAAGGATACCACCAGTTTCAGAATCTTGGTGAAACACCAAGAGGTAGAAGAGAGATGGAAAGGAAGAGTTTTGAAACTGAAAAAGGATTGACCCCACTAGACTTAAAGGCATTTCTTGTAGGAAGTATGAACAGGAACTGTCAAGTAAGCGTCTTTAAGATCCAGACGTACCGACCAAGCATCCTCAAACAGAAGGTCTCTGAGATGAAGAATGGCTTCCATTTTGAAATGATGGTCAACCACAAAGTTGTGGAATAGTGTTAGAACTGACAGCCTAGGGTGGTCACCCCTAACTTTTTGCCTGCCTCCCTCCACTTTTTGGACACTGTTTTTGCTAGTTTTTAGACTCTGAGCACTTTACCACTGCTAACCAGCGCTAAAGTGCATATGCTCTCTCCCTTTAAACATGGTAACATTGGATCATACCCAACTGGACTATTTAATTTACTTATAAGTCCCTAGTACTGTGCACTATATGTGCCCAGGGCCTGTAGATTAAATGCTACTAGTGGGCCTGCAGCACTGGTTGTGCCACCCACTTAAGTAGCCCCTTAACCTTGTTTCAGGCCTGCCATTGCAAGGCCTGTGTGAGCAGTTTCACTGCCAATTCGACTTGGCACTTAAAAGTACTTGCCAAGCCTAAAACTCCCCTTTTTTTCTACATGTAAGACACCCCTAAGGTATGCCCTAGGTAACCCATAGGGCAGGGTGCTGTGTAGGCAAAAGGCAGGACATGTACCTATGTAGTTTACATGTCCTGGTAGTGTAAAACTCCCAAATTCATTTTTACACTGCTGTAAGGCCTGTTCCCTTCATAGGCTAACATTGTAAGGTTGTCCTCATATATTGTTTGAGTGGTAGCTGTTGATCTGAAAGGAGTAGGAAGGTCATATTTAGTATGGCCAGAATGGTGATATAAAATCACTGCTGACTGGTGAAGTTGGATTTAATATTACTATTTTAGAAATGTCACTTTTAGAAAGTGAGCATTTCTCTGCACTTAAATCTTTCTGTGCCTTACAATCCACGTCTGGCTGGGTTTAGTTGACAGCTCCTTGTGCATTCACTCAGACACACCCCAAACACAGGATACTGAGCCTCACTTGCATACATCTGCATTTTGAATGGGTCTTTCTGGGCTGGAAGGGTGGCGGGCCTACTCTCACACAAAGGACTTCCATTCCCCCTACTGGGACCCTGGCAGACAGGATTGACCTGAAAGGGGACCTGGGTCACTTCTAAGCCACTCTTTGAAGTCTCCCCCACTTCAAAGGCACATTTGGGTATATAAACAGGGCCTCTGCCCCTTCCAACTCAGACACTTCCTGGAGAAGAAACTTGTAACCAGAACCTACATCCTGCCAAGAAGAACTGCCTGGCTGCCCAAAGGACTCACCTGACTGCTTTATGTGAAGGATTGCTGCCTTGCTGTTGCACTGTTGCCTTGCTGCTCCCTGGCTGTGGTGAAGAAGTGCTCTCCAAGGGCTTGGATAGAGCTTGCCTCCTGTTCCCTGAAGTCTCAGGACCAAAAAGACTTCTCTCTTGCAACTGGACTCCTTGTGCGGTGCAAATAAGACAGACAGCTTGCTAAAAACGACGCACAGCCTGCCCCGCGGTGAGATATTCACCGCACGCCGAACCGGAATGACGCTGCCCGACTTTGCAAGGAGAAGATCGACGCGCGCGCCTGCGTTGCGACCAGAACTTTGACGCACGGCCCACCGGATCGACGCACAGCCGACCTGGGACGACGCGCCCCGACTTCCAGAGGGGAAATCGATGCAGCGCCTGCCGTGCAAAAGAAAGTTCCACGCAATGCCCACCAGAACAATGCAGTGCTTGTGACTCCACCCCACAAGCCCAGGATTCCACGCACAGACCTCGGGGCGTTTGAAAACCCTGCAACCGGAAGAGGATCCACGACCGACCGCCGAAAAGCGACGCACAGCCGTCCCTGCGTGGAAACTAAACGACGCATCACCTTGTGCGGCCCGAGAAATCAACGCACAACCCCTTTTGTTTCCACTCTTCTCCTCCTCTGCGGGCCATTGCACAGATTTTTCACGCGAACCAGGTACTTTGTGCTAGAAAGAGACTTTGTTTGCTTTTAAAAGACTTAAGACACTTTATACCACTTTTCAGTGATATCTCTACATTCATTTATTGCATCTTTGATCGTTTTGACCTGCATTGATCCAGATAAATATTATATATTTTTCTAAACAGTGTGTGGTGTATTTTTGTGGTGCTATATTGGGTTATTGTATAATTTATTGCACAAATACTTTACACATTGCCTTCTAAGTTAAGCATGACTGCTCAGTGCCAAGCTACCAGAAGGTGGGCACAGGATAATTTGGCTTGTGTGTGACTTACCCTGACTAGAGTGAGGGTCCTTGCTTGGACAGTGGGTAACCTGACTGCCAACCAAAGACCCAATTTCTAACAATATGGTTCCAAAAAATCCAAGGGGGGAAATTGAGAGAGAGAATTACAAATATTAGAGGCTAGATATATTTTAAAGATGGATGCCTTAGAACCAAAAGGATTGATTGTGGATGCGGAATTACATTTGTTTATTTAGCTCTTTTGCTACTCACATAGAAAAGTGGGTTGTAATGTAATTTTCTTTTTGTAAACATTTTTGTGTGTGTTTTGGATAAATAGGTTTTTCTTTGTGTGTTTTATTTTATAGGACCATTCAACTGAAAGGGACAAATAAACATACAGCATGAGGAAGATAGGGCTGGGGTGGTGATGTATGATCATGTGTGTCCTAAAATTGACAATACTTTGACTAATATAAATTAACTAATTATAAAAGAAGAAAAATGGAAACTAAATGAAGCATTGCTGCTTGCGGCCCGAGAAATCGACGCACACCCGTGTGTTTCCATGCTTCTACTCCTCTGCGGCCCTTTGCAGAGATTTTTCATGCAAACTAGGTACTTTGTGCTTGAAAGAGACGTTGTTTGCTGTTAAAAGACTTAAGACCCTTTGGGGGTTATTACAACTTTGGAGGAGGTGTTAATCCGTCCCAAAAGTGACAGTAAAGTGACGGATATACCACCAGCCGTATTACGAGTCCATTATATCCTATGGAACTCGTAATACGGCTGGTGGTATATCCGTCACTTTACCGTCACTTTTGGGACGGATTAACACCTCCTCCAAAGTTGTAATAACCCCCTTTATATCACTTTTCAGTGATATCTCTACATTTACTTATTGCTGATCGGTTTGACCTGCAAATTTCCAGAAAAATATTATATATTTTTCTAAACACTGTGTGGTGTATTTTTGTGGTGCAATATTCGGTTATTGTATGATTTATTGCACAAATACTTTACACATTGCCTTCTAAGTTAAGCCTGACTGCTCACTGCCAAGCTACCAGAGGGTGGGCACAGGATAATTTGGCTTGTGTGTGACTTACCCTGACTAGAGTGGGGGTCCTTGCTTAGACAGGGGGTAACCTGACTGCCAACCAAAGACCCCATTTCTAACATTGGTGATCAGCGGTGAGGATAGGACTTGTATTTGTGCAGTGACATACAGTAGCTAAGTATTTCACTACTTACTCACAGTTGATGTCAACTTGATTTTTATCTTTTTTCTGCAATTTTGTTTTTCCTGTCAATTTTTTGACCAAAATCCTCACTCAACATGTCTCAGGCTGGGTCTCAAGCAGGAGATTTTGACCTAGCCCTGTTGGAGACACACACTGTCAAAGCTGAAAGGGCTCTGCAGGGATATGGGAGTACCCACCCAAGGTGCCTCCAGAAAGGAGGAATTTCAAAAGGCGCTGAGGGCCTGGGCAGAAGCCCATTCAGAGGAGGATGCTGAGGAGGAGGTGCCAGAAGATGACCCCCCAGAAGATTTTTTGCATTCAGTGGATGTTACCACTGCAACTGTGCCCCCTGCCAAACCAGGAAGCAGTGCCTCTGATCAAGGCCTGACCGCAGAGGAAAGGAGAGAGGAGAGAGAGTTTCAGTTGCAAATGGCAAGGCTAAAAATTGAGGCTCAACAGAAGAAAAGGAAGGCAGAGAGAGAAGCCAAGCAAGCTGAGGCTTAAAGAGCAGCCAAACAGATTGAAGCTGAAAGAGCTGAAGCTGCAGCTGAGAGAGCCTTGGCTGAGAAAAAACTATTGTTGGCTCATGAACTGAGTCTCAAGGAGCTGGAGATCAAGGCGAGACAGTCAGAGTCCAGCAGTAATGGTGGCAGCATACAGGCAGAACTTGCTGGAGAAAAGATAGTTTGTATAACCAAAAATGTGGTGCCCAGTTTTGTGATGGCAGATGACATAGATAAATGGTTAGCTACTTATGAAGTTGCACTAAGGGCTCATGAGGATCCTGAAGGGCAATGGGGTACAGCTATGTGGAGTTATGTGCCAGCACTGGGGAGGGACACACTTCTCACACTGGACCCAAAGGATCAAAACACATACCCACTTCAGAAAGCCATTTTACTTGCCAAGTTTGGGCTGACCCCTGAGAAATACCGTCAGAGGTTCAGGGACAGCACCAAACAGTCCACACAAACATAGGTAGATTTATTTGACTTTTCCAGTAAGGCACTGAATGGATGGGTGAGGGGCAGCAAAGTAGATGATTATAAAGGGTTATATGACTTGATTCTGAGAGAGCATATACTCAATATTTATTTTACAGAGTTGCGCCAGCACTTGGTAGATAGTAAGCTGACTGACCCCCGGAAGCTTGCTGAGGAGGTGGACCTCTGGGTTAGCACTAGAGTGTCCAAAAAAGGCATCTGGGGGACTCCCATAAAGGTGGTTAGGGTTCCCAACAGAAGAAAGAGGGGGGAGAAAAACTTAAAGAAAAGGAGTTCTCTAAAGGCCCCCAAAAGAATTCCCGGGGGGGGGGGTGGATACCATTCCTCTTCTAGGTTTGCCAAGAAGCCAGGGTATTTTGATAAAACATTAGGGAAATTCATCCCCAAATGCTTAGAGTGCTACCAGCATGGACACTCTAAGGGCGACTCACAGTGCCTCAAGAGGGCACAGTCCACCTCTGGACAGACACCTGGGTTGGCTAGTGTAGCGCTTAGCTTTGGGGAGCAGGCAGAGGTTTCCCTCGTGTCCCTGGGAGAAAGAGAGATGGTGCCTAAAGCCTACATGCCAGAAAATACTTCACAGTATAGGCAGTGGGTCACCATTGATGGGCAAAGGGTGCAGGCTCTGCGTGACACAGGAGCCAGTATGACTACTGTCAAGAGTCAGCTGGTGTCATCAGAGCAGATAGTCCCAAATACATTCCACCAGGTCATAGTCTCTAACAATTGCGAGCGTCACTTACCGGTGGCTCTGGTTCCCTTTGAGTGGGGGGGGTCTCTGGTACGCTGACGGTAGCTGTGAGTCCTGCCATGCCTGTAGATTGTCTGTTAGGCAATGATCTTGAGCATACTGCCTGGAAAGAGGTAGAGCTCAGATCCCACCTGGAGATGTTAGGTTTGCCTGAGTGGGTCTGCATGACCACACAGTCCATGGCTGCCCGGGAAGGGAGTCAAGGGCGTCTGGAGCCTGGAACAATGGCCCAGACAGCTGCAAGGAGGAAGGGCAAGAGGCGCGGGAAACCCGCCTCTGATGTTCCCACGGTGGTGGACGGGGCCCCTGAGGAGGAGGAGGCCCCTGAGCCAACTGGGGAGGACATAGCTGACCTGGGTAACCTACCTGAACTTGCTGGCTGGCAAGCAGAGGGTGGGCCCGCCAGGGCAGAATTCTGAAAAGTGCAGAAGGAATGCCCCACCCTTGAGGGTCTGAGGCAACAGGCAACAGCCCAAGCAGCAGGTGACACCTCTGGCACTCACCATATTTACTGGGAGAATGATCTCCTTTACAGTGAGCCTGAGGTTCCAGGTCCTGGGCAGTACGTGTGCTGGTGGTCCCCCAGTGTTACCGGGCCTTCCTACTGAGTCTGGCTCACAACATCCCCCTGGCAGGACACCTGGGCCAAGACAGGACTTTTAACAGGCTTGTTACCCACTTCCATTGGCCCAGAATGAGGTTAGCCTCAGATAATTTCTGCAGAGCTTGCCCCACCTGCCAGGCTAGTGGGAAGACAGGCAAAAAGCTTAAGGCTCCCCTGCTCCCACTCCCCGTTGTTGGCACCCCCCTTTGAAAGGGTGGGCATCAACATTGTTGGTCCCTTGGAACCCAAAACTGCCTTGGGCAACAGGTTCATCCTGGTTTTTGGTGGACCGTGCCACCCGCTATCCAGAGGCAATCCCTCTGAGAACAGTGACTGCACCGGTGGTGACCAGAGCCCTGTTGGGAATATTTACCCATGTGGGATTCCCTAAGGTGGTTGTGTCTGACAGGGGCACAAACTTCATGTCTGCGTACATGAAGTCCATGTGGGATGAGTGTGGGGTGACCCAATGGTTCACCACCCCTTATCATCCTCAATCCAATGGGTTTGTTGAGAGATTCAACAAGACCCTGAAGGGCATGATTAATGGCCTGACTGAAGCCATGAGGCGTAAGTGGGACGTCCTCTTACCATGCCTGTTGTTTGCTTACAGAGAGGTGCCCCAGAAAGGGGTGGGGTTCACCCCTTTGAGCTTCTCTATGGTCACCCTGTCAGGGGACCTCTAAGCATTGTTAAAGAGGGCTGGGAGAAAGCTCCCAAGACACCTCCCCAGGCTGTGGTCAGCTACATGCTGGCCTCCGCAACCAAATCCAACGCTTCTGGAAGCAGGCCAAGAGTAACCTCGAGGCCAGTCAAGAGGTGATGAAGGAGTGGTATGACTGGAAGACCACTCTGGTGGAGTTCTCACCTGGAGACAAGGTTTGGGTGATGGAGCGAGTAGAGCCCAGGGCTCTCCAGGACCGCTGGACAGGCCCCTTTGAGATCAAGGAGCATAAAGGGGAGGCCACTTACCTAGTGGACCTCAAGACCCCTATGCACCCCCTAAGGGTCTCCATCACAACAGGCTGAAACCTCACTTTGAGAGGTCTGAGATCAGTATGCTCCTGGTCACAGATGAGGGCATGGAAGAGGAGAGTGAACCTATCCCCGACCTTCTCTCTGCCAAAGAAGGTGATGGGTCAGTGGAGGGTGTCATTCTCTCTGACTCCCTGACTCTACACCAAAGAGGAGACTGCTATGAGCTGTTAGAGCAGTTCTCCTCCCTCTTCTCCCTTACTCCTGGACTGACCCACCTATGTGTTCATGACATTGACATGGGTGACAGTCCCCCTGTGAAGAACAAAATTTACAGGTTATCGGATAAGGTGAAGGCCAGCATCAAGGAGGAGGTCTCCAAGATGTTGACTTTAGGGGTTATTGAGAAATCCAGTAGTCCCTGGGCCAGCCCTGTGGTGCTGGTTCCTAAGGCCGCTACCCCCGGTGCGAAGCCAAAACTCAGTTTCTGTGTGGACTACCGGGATCTCAACTCAGTCCATTCCCCGAGCGGATGAGCTCATTGACAGACTAGGCGCTGCCAAGTTCCTGAGTACGTGCGATCTTACTTCAGGGTACTGGCAGATCGCCCTGACTGAGGGGGCCAAAGAGAGATCAGCATTTTCTACACCTGATGGCCATTACCTGTTCCGGGTGATGCCATTTGGGTTGAAAAATGCCCCGCTACCTTCCAACAGTTGGTTAACGGGGTCCTAGCTGGCAAGGATGCCTACTGTGCAGCCTACCTGGATGACATAGCTGTCTACAGTTCCAGCTGGGAGGAACACCTGCTCCACCTCAAGGAGGTGCTTCAGGCTCTGCAACAGGCAGGCCTGACCATCAAGGCTAGTACGTGCCAGATTGGGCAGGGTTCTGTGATGTACTTGGGACACCTAGTAGGTGGTGGCAAGGTGCATCCCCTCTAGGCCAAGATTGAAACTATCAAGGCCTGGCAACCACCTGGAACACAGACCGAAGTGAGAGCCTTTTTAGGTCTCACTGGATACTACCGCAGATTCGTCAAAGGCTATGGTACCATTGTGTCACCCTTGACAGAACTCACTTCCAAGAAACAACCTAGGTTGGTGAATTGGACAGAGGCTTGTCAGAAAGCCTTTGACTCTCTGAAGGAAGCCATGTGCACGGCCCACGTGCTCAAGGCCCCTGACTACTCCCAGGAAGTTATTGTGCAGACAGACACTTCAGAGCATGTCATAGGGGCTGTTCTAGCACAGCTAAATGAGGAGGGCTCAGACCAACCAGTAGCCTTTATTGCAGAAGGCTATTACCACGGGAACAGAGGTGGAATGCTATTGAGAGAGAAGCACTTGCTGTGGTCTGGGCACTGAAGAAGTTAGGACCCTACCTGTTTGGGACTCACTTCTGGGTTCAGACCGACCACAGGCCCCTCAGATGGCTCATGCAGATGAGGGGTGAGAATCCAAAACTCTTGAAGTGGTCCATTTCCCTACAGGTGGAGCATCGCCCGGGGATTGACCACGCAAACGCTGATGGTCTCTACAGATACTTCCTCCTTAGCGATGAGAGCTCCCAGGAGGTTAGGTAGCTCTCCCCACTTTCAGCTGGGGGAACACATGTTAGACCTTACAGCCTTAGGGTGGTCACCCCTAACTTTTTGGCTGCCTCCCTCCACTTATTGGACACTGTTTTTTCTGTTTTTTAGACTCTGCACACTTTACCACTGCTAACCAGTGCTAAAGTACATATGCTCTCTCCCTGTAAACATGGTAACATTGGATCATACCCAGTTGGACTATTTAATTTACTTATAAGTCCCTAGTTCTGTACACTATATGTGCAGCACTGGTTGTGCCACCCACTTAAGTAGCCCCTTAACCTTGTTTCAGGCCTGCCATTGCCAGGCCTGTGTGTGCAGTTTCACTGCCAATTCGACTTGGCATTTAAAAGTACTTGCCAAGCCTAAAACTCCCCTTTTTTTCTACATATAAGACACCCCTAAGGTATGCCCTAGGTAACCCATAGGGCTACCAGAGGTTGGGCGCAGGATAATTTGGATTGTGTGTGACTTACCCTGACTAGAGTGAGGGTCCTTGCTTGGACAGGGGGTAACCTGACTGCCAACCGAAGACCCCATTTCTAACAAATAGTGTTAGGTTGTTGAGTGGGCAATGCTTCTTATTCTTTTTGAGAACTAGAAAAATGGTGCTGAAGGAGCCTGTTCACAGCATGTTTTGAAAGAAGGCATTACACTTCCTTTTGAAGAAGGCAGAACTGTTCCTGTGAGAACTGTAGAGTTTGGGGTAGACGACTCTGGTATTGGAATCTGGTATAACTCTATGCAATAACCCTGAATATGCTGAATCACCCTGAATATGCTGAATCACCCAAGGATCTGACATTAGAGACAACCAAGCATCCAGATAATACACCAAACTGCTTCCTACGGGAGGAAGGCCAAAATTGGAAATTCTTACCTGAGGATTGGTCGCATTTGGCCCTGTATCCCCTGTTCTGGAATCCACAGGGTTTATACTCTTGATAATAGTCTAGTTGGGAGTCTTGATTGTAGAAGCCTCTGAGGGGATGACCCCTTGAGGAATAACAGCAAGCAAAGTGACCCTTTCCTTTGCCAGTCCTGACATAAATCTGAGAACAGAAAATCTTTTTCATGCAAAACTGGTCTTTGTATATGGTTGCAAATGTTGGAACATATTTGTCCATTTCTTTTATAAAAGATTCTTCAAACAAGAGCCCATTAGCCTGAGGTCATTCCTCCTTAGTTGCCATTCTACTGAGCTTCATGTCTATTTTTAATAAAAGGCTCTTACACCTTTCTCACGAAATGTAGGCGTTTGTATTCCCCAACATACAAATCGCATGTTGTGCCCAATTAGAACGGGTTTCAGGGTCTACTTGTTCCACTTCCATCTTTGCCTCCACGGCCAGATCTATTATCTTGATCAATGGACCCACCAAGTTCAAAATTCTATCCTGGCAATTAGATCAGGCTCTATCTACTCCTTTTTTGGGGTCCTTCCAAAATTTTGTAAAAAACAGTTACATGATTGGATCAAATCAAATCAAATCAAAATCAGCTTTATTCAATTTTTTGTTAAAATCATAAAAGCGCACAATAAAAGACTGTAATAAATAGTTTTTTATTGTTTTATTTTTTTATTCATGTTTTTCAACACAAGTTAATACAGAAAGCAATTGCACCATCGCGCAACATAATATCACATAGCCCATGCAGTCAAATATTGTCTTCCATCGCCTTCACTTATTTTGGCAATAAATACAACACATGGCAGTCCCATTCAACTTGGACCCTCTCCCGTCTCTCCCCACACCTTCCCACCTGGGAAACTAATATGTTGCAGCTTCCTACGGGCCCCCAGGAACCACAAAACGGTAACAGTATGTATTTAGGGGTTATTGATCGTACCATCTTCAAGCCCCTCTCCCTCCGGCTCACCCATTTCTTTGCCAATCAGGTATTTTTTATAAACTTCCCAATATTGTGCAGGCCTGTTGGTTGGGGGAGCTAATTCATTATATGCGTCAGTTTGTGTGTTGCAGTACACCATATTCTTGTGCCACTCCTCTATTGTTGGCACCGGACCCCGATCCCAGCGCATTGCTTTGCAACGCTTAGCCAGCAGCAGCCCAATAGCTATCAAACACCGAAACGACTTCTGTACTCCTCTGTCCCAGCCTAGCAGCGCCACGATCGGCTTGCGTTCCAGCTGATGCCCTCCTATGCCTTCTAGTTCTGCAAATACTTGTCCCCTGAACCGCTGAATGTCTGGACAGGACCATGACATATGGAAAAAACCTGCCTGGTCTTCCCCACATCTTGGACAAGTGGCCTCCGTATGCATCCCATATCTACAGAGCTTGAGGGGTGTATAATATGCCCTATTTATGTATTTAAAGTGTCTGCTATTCAAAGAGACTGCGCGGGTTATCGAACAGCAGTATTGCCACTGTTCATCCATTAACTGCAATCCCAAATCTCTCTGCCATTCAACTCTAGCCTTTTTATCAGCTCATGTACACGCTCCTTCTGTACCTGCGCATAAAGTTTAGACACCAAACGCCGGGGTTGTACATCTGTAATAATCACAGAGAGGGACTGAATGTCCGGTGGTTCCCGCAACTCCTCACCCAGAAGGGCACCCATTGCATGCCTGGCTCTATAAAACTGATATTGCAGAAGCGTAGCCAGCTCCATCGCCATGGCCCATGTACACATGCTACCATCTTGGAAAAAATCCCGAGTCGCCTAATATTTACCTTATGCATGGCCTCCACCGCACTTTTATCTCGCCACAACGCGTACCACGCACACCACTTCAGAGGCACGTGAGGAGAATATAGCAGGGTGAGCCCCTGCCGGCCCATCAGGCTATGCCAGGCCTGTGTGGTAGTGTTCAAGAAAGCAAATTCCCCATATCTTCGAGACGGGGAATGAAAGACCCTACTCGGCAAAAGATCTGGGGCCACCAGCTGACCTTCTATTTTTGGAAATGGCAAGTCTTGAGAGCCATGTATCCAGGTCTGGGCAAACATAGCATGGGCGACTCTGTAATACAGCTCCAGATCAGGAGCGTTAAGCCCACCCATCTTGTACGGTAGGGTCGGGGTCTGCCAGTTGACTCTCGGCTGCTTTCCTGCCCAGGCTAGCTTACCAAGCAGAGCCCTCAAGGTCGCAAAAAAGCCCTTGGTAACAACATAGGGCGATTCTGAAAAAGGAACAAAAATCTCGGAAGCACCACCATTTTCATGAGGGTTATTCGACCCACCAACGAGAGCGGCAGCCTGACCCATCTCTCCACATCTCTTGCCAGTGCTTTAATCGCGACTTCATAGTTATCCGCCATTACTATCTCAGGATCTGTATGGACTCGGATGCCTAGGTACCAAACCGATCCCATTTCCCACTTAAGGGGGAAATCCACATCAACTGGAGTCGTGGCCGGCGTCGGGGGGAACATTATGGACTTATCCCAGTTAATCCTTAGGCCAGAACGGGCACCATATTTTATAATCTCTCTTAATATCGGTGCTACGTTACAGTGTGGGTCTCGGATATATAGCAAGGTGTCATCCGCATATGCAGAGATCACCAAATTATAGTTCTGGAAATGGAGACCCCAATGACTATGATATTCTCGCGATGCACATACCAGCGGCTCCACAACAATCGCACACAGCAGGGGCGACAGCAGATATCCCTGCTTAGTACCCATAGTAATATGAAAGACGTTTGAAACCATGCCATTAACTCTGAGTATGGCCAAAGGCTTCGCATACAATGTTGTCACTAGTTGTAGAAAGACATCCCCCACTCCCAACTGCCGCATAAACGCTGTCATAAAATGCCACTCCACCGAATCAGAGGCGTTCAACGCATCCAAGAAAACAGCCACAGCTTTCGTCTCTGGATTCACATTCTGTATAGCCCCGAAGACTGGACGGAGGTTAGCAGTAAGACTACGGTCCGGAATAAACCCCGATTGCTCCGGCTTAATCAATTTTGGTAAGAGTATGGCCAGTCGTTCTGCCAGGATCTTAGCATAGATTTTGGTGTCAACATTTATTAATGACAACGGGCGGTAGGACGAGCACTGCGTTGGAAATTTGCCAGGTTTCAGAAGCGCCATCAACATTGCCTCTCACATCAAGGGCGGCATAACACCAGCCTTTGCCATCTCTGCCTAAACTGCCCTCAGATGTGGGAATAATATGTCCTTAAAAGCCTTATAGAACCTTACTGTCAGCCCATAAGGCCCCAGGGCCTTTTCCTCGGCCATACCCTCTAGGGCCCTGCTCACCTCTTCTAGGGACAGAGGCGCCATAAGGGACTCTATGTCTGCTGCTGTCAGCCATGGCACTTCTATATGTAGCAGGTAATCTAGCACTGCCTCCAGATTCGGGGCAATCTTGGAGGTGTAGAGTGCCTCATAATATGCGCAGAACCTATTTGCTATGTGTTCTGGATCTGTGATCTCGCTGCCATCCTCTGCCTGCACCACCATAATTGTGTCTTTCTCTCTGTTGGGACACGCCAGGTTCACCAGCACCGCCCCTGGTCTCTCACCCTCCCTATAAATGCGGGCTGTTGCGTATTTTCCCATATGTTGTACCTCAGCGAGTGTCGTGTCCTGAAATTCCACCAATTTGGTGCGTATGCGACCCAAGATCTGACTGTCAGACGTGCGTAGGTGCTCCTGCTCTAACTGAGCAAGCTCTTTTTCCAAAAAGTCCAGACGTCCCGGAATCGATTGCAGAACCCCAGCGTGCTTAGCTATGTTTATCCCGCGTATGTACACTTTAAGGGGGTCATTTCAACCCTGGCGGTAGAGGACCGCCAGGGCTGAAATGCCGGAAGCACCGCCAACAGGCTGGTGGTGCTTCCCTGGTCATTACAACGTGGCGATCTTTCCCGCCACAATGGCCCCGGCGGTAGTAATCCGCCAGGGCAGCGCTGCTAGCAGCGCTGTCCAGGGGATTACGAGTCCCCCTACCGCCAGCCTTTTCCTGGCGGTTTGAACCGCCAGGAAAAGGCTGGCGGTACGGGTAGTCGCGGGCCCCCTGACAGGGCCCCATGCGGCTTTTCACTGTCGGTCTGCAACTGCACCCATCGCAATGGAGCCGGCTCCCATGTTGCGGCCCACATCCCCGCTGGGCCGGCGGGCGGAAACTCTGTTTTCGCCCGCCGGCCCAGCGGGGATGTCATAATTGGCACCGCAGGAGTGCGGCCGCATTGGCTGCCGCACGGCAGTTACAACTTGGCGGGCAGTGGTTGCTGCCTGCCAATGTTGTAATGAGGGCCTAAATGTCTCCCACACAGTACATATGCTATCTACAGAGCCAATATAGATCTGAAAAAAATCTTTTATGGCATCAGCCAGCTCATCGCGAAATGCTGAGTCAAGCAGCAGGTATGGGGGAAATCATAATGTAAACTGAGGAATTGGCCTGGGCCTCAAGGCCATCTCCAACGGAACCGGGGAATGATCTAAGTATGTTCTGGGCAAGGGAGCCTCCACCTGCAAGTTACCTACTATAGTTTTGAACACCAGTCAAAGGTCGATCTGTGTATATAAATCATGTGCTGCCGAGTAGTGTGTGTACCCCCCGCAGCAGGGTGCCTGTATCGCTATATGTTGACCAGCCCCAACTCCGCCGCCACCCCGGTCACCGCTCTAGCCGCCAAAGCTGGTTTCCTATGTGCACCCCCCAACCTGTCTAGTAAAGGGTCCAATGTGCAATTAAAGTCCCCTCTCCAAATCTGCGTGAGCCGCCCACAGGTGCCCGCCGTGGCTGCCAGGTCATAATAAAATTGGGGGTTATCAAAATTAGGCCCATAGAGCCCAATCAGGAGAAACGTGACAGCCCCATTACTGCAACGCGCCCCTATATACCTGCCATTAGGGTCCTATTCAATCTCCTGAAGGCAGAAACGGGAGGTCCTCGATGCCCAAATCATCACCCCCTGAGAATAGGACGTGAACCCCGCAGCCAAAATCGGCCCTCGCATCCTCCTTGTGGTAAGCATAGGGCTACCCGGAACCAGGTGAGTTTCTTGCAAAAGAGCTAGGTCCACTCTGTGCCGCTGTAAATAGGCCACTAACTTACGTGCCTTTCTGGCATCATTTAAACCTCTCACATTCCACATGACCATGCGTATCGTATTCGGACCCTTATTGGTATCTGATTCTGCATTGCTATTTGCCATTAGCTACAAAATGCGTGGAACCCTGTGTCTGCCAACCAGCGCATGTGAGTCTGCAATCGCTTTGCTAAAAAAAACGTTGGAACATATAACTCCCTGTGAATCCACCCACCCACCTACAACAGGCATCGCCCCAACCCGCTTTTCTGCAGATATACATCCCATCCCCACCCTTGCATGGACTAAAGTGACCCTCTCTTAAGCCAACAAGTGTTCCACACACTCAGGAGGATGTTCCCCAGCTATGCTTATCGTCCCTCTTGTGTCGGCCACCTACTGTGTTGTAGTGGTCAATTAGCTAAGTACTTGAATCTTACACCATAAGACCACTGGTCATCTGTTTTGTAGCATACTATGCGGCACCACTGCCGACAGCCACTGCCCTACTAAAAACATTCCACTCCCCACCGGTATTCATTTCTGATGCCTTGTCTCCAGCTCTGTATCACCCTTGTCCAGCGTCCACAGGGCATCTCTCCTACTGGCACCTGCGGTTGCACAAATTCTAGTCACAGCCATTTTGCGAGAGGGTGTCCACTGTTTTGCATCCTCTCCCCCCAGCCATCCTTCGCTTCAGGAATTGGGCAAGGTTTTTATGGTCTGTAAAGAGGAACAGCTTGCAATCCACCATCACTCGCAACCTGGCTGGGTATAACATGCGGTATTCCAAACGTAGATCCTGCAGCTGCCGTTTCCCTGTAATAAATACATTAAAAAATGCTGAAGGGTTTTGAGTTCTCTAGCAGGGCAGCATCACGGTCTCTGTAGTTTAGTAATCTGGCTATAATGGGGCACGGTGGGGCATGGCGGGGCACGGTGGGGCACGGCGGGGCACCCGGGGGCGGCTGACCTGCCAGCGAGTGATGCGCACTTTCAATCGCAAACAGACTGGAAAACGTGTCACGCTCCAGCAGCTGGATGAGCAGGCATTCTATGTTACCCTCCATGTTATCTATAGCAGTAGATTCAGCTACATCCACTATACATAGGTTATTCCTGAGGGATCTGGCCTCCAAGTCATCCACTTCCGTTTGCAGGGCCACCAGCTCTTTGCCCATCTTAGCCTGTCCGGAGGACATAGTTGACTGGCCGTCCTCCACCTCTGAAATGCGCCTCTCCAACTTGTCTAGCCATTTCCCGTGCCTATCCATCCGCTCCGTCATTCTGCACATTCCGAAGGAGAGGGAGTCTATTTACTGTCTATGTGGGTCAGGCTTTGCTGCATTGCTGCTAATATTTGTCTCAGTTCCGGTTCCTCCCCAATGGCATATCAGCTCCTCCACACACACCCGCCACTGTGCGGTCCCCTCCAGAGGTCTGCGATTTGCGCTGGTCAAACTGTAGTATGGCTTGGTTTTTGTCCGTCTTGCCCATGTTTCGAGCCTTAGTTGGCACACAGGTTATACTCTCTCAAAGGCACTACTTCAGGATGCCTCCTCCGTGCCAATATATACCGGGTTGCATGCCAAGGCCTCTACAACACTACTGTGGGACAGGGCTCCCGCCATCACCAGACAGCTGTATTTTTAGCCACCACCACTGCAACTCAACACCTGGGATAGACCCCGCTCCGCGCAGCTCACTGTCCTGCTAGCGGTGTCTGAAGTTCTCCTCCTGTGTTCACCGATGCCTGCTGGGACACCCCATGATGCTCCACAACTTGACCAGGTTCCAGTGCCGATCACTCCACCATCTCACCACCTCTGGGCCCTCCGCAGCCAGCTCTGGACCATGAGGGCTCCCCATCTCACCTTAGCAAGGAGCGTGCAGAGTCACATGTGCTCGGGCCTCTGTCCCGCAGCCAGGGGCCGCCTCGTGTCGCCACCAACCCCAGGCTGCGCGGGCCACAGCCCGCTATCACAGCCCAGCCACTTCACTAAGCCTCCAGGCCCAGCCTACGTCTCTCGCCAGCTGTGGTGCTTCACAGCCCCTTTCAAGCCACAGCGCTGAGCACCAGCGCCGCACCCATTTAGTTCTCACTCAGTGCTCCCTCCTGGGCTGGCTCACTTCCAGACCTCTCCGGTCAACTTCACCCGGTCGTCCTCCCTTCTACTCTCAGCAGCCAAGGTGAAGCCTCTCCAATCGCCTCGATCTCTCTGTGGTCCCCGGTCGGGGGCAGTACTGGCCCAGGCCGCCTCCCATGCCGTATTGGTGTCCAGGCCGCTCCCGACTCGCACCAGGCCCGGTATCATCTTTCTATGCCTTAAAATAGCCCATAAAAACTGAATCTGAAAGATAAATTTTGCGCCTTTTTTCCAGAGGCCCATTATTAGAGGTATCATTGTTGCCATTATAATTAGCCCTGTCATCATTCACGATGCCATCATTATCCAGTGGCGGCTCCTCCGCTAAGGCGGAGGAGCGTCGCCACTCTGCTTTATGCAGTGGACGAAAGTGAAAAATAAAATGATACTAACGTAACATTATTATCATTTAATTTTTCCTCAGGGAGCCAGGTTAGGATGAGGTGGGGCTGGGCTGGAGGAGGAAGAGGGCTGGAGGGTTGAGTGCACATAAGTGCGCATGACGCTTTGGCCAGCGGTGTTTGGCCGGCCAAACAATCATGCACACTTTGCATTTCTCCACCCGGCTGTATTGAACAGCCGGGAGGAGAAAATGCACAGGGCCCTGCTCCCTGTTTGAGCGCCGAAGCAGGGTGCTCAGACCCATCATGATGCTGCTGTCATGACAGAACCGTCTTACCCAACATAAAGTACGTTTTTTTTTTTTACCCCCACCCCATTAATTGACAAGTGTCCGCCACTGTCATTATCACAGTGAGTGTCCTGTATGTTAGTAATGTTATGGGTAGAGAAAGGGTGCCCCGACAATCCAACTTCTTGGGTCGGAGGACCAATTTTGATGGAAACACCTTTTGAAAGCATCTCATGAGATGCTGCACATTTCTTTCCTTTTTTCAAAGGAACGTTATTAGGGGCTTATAACATTTTTGAAATAGTAGCCTCCCAATTTTTTTAAATGTCTAACATGGACACAGACACCACAAGTTGATCAGAATCCTTAATGAAGAATTTCAAATTTTCCTGCATGTCTTGGGCTTCTTCGTCCTCAGACATTATATAAATATATGAGTAATAACAGAAACCCAAGAAAATTGAAATTTTTAAACATTTATACAAAATAGGATAAAGCACTAAGCAAAAACTAAGCAGTACCCTATTGAAAACTAAGCTTCAGGCATTTGAAAACTAAAACAGCAAATGAAGGGTTAAAAATTAACTTCAAGGTTACACAGGAGGGCCTAAAGGGGAATAAATGTGTCAAAGGGCGGTCTAAATTGGAAGCCTCACCGATACAGAAACATGAAGTAGCATGGAGCAAATGCTCCAAGCTTATCAGCTTGAGGAAAGCGTTCTGACAGAAGTGATGAAGCAGAGACTGTCTCGAAAACGTCTGCGCTCCCAACGGCAAACACTATGTGATAAAAGAGTGGTAATGAAAGAAGTACTTATGTCTCTGCAGGGAAAAGAACATAAAACCAACATCCCAAATGAGCGCTGATCATGCGCGAGCCACAACACAATGGGGGTCATTACAACCCTGGCGGACGGTGTTAAAGCGGCGGTAAGACCGCCAACAGGCTGGCGGTCTTTTTTTTTGTATTATGACCATGGCGGTTACCGCCATGGTCAGCCGCTGCTTTCCCGTTCTGCCCGCCAGGGCGGAGACGACCGCTGGGCTGGAGACCTGGGTCTCCAGCCCGGCGGCCGTAACAATACCGCCGCCGGTATTGCGACCCGGCTTACCGCCGTGGATTTCCAGCAGTAGGACCCGCCATGAAATCCATGGCAGTAAGCACTATCAGTGCCAGGGAATTCCTTCCCTGGCACTGATAGGGGTCTCCCCCACCCCCCACCCCCACCCTGACTCCCTCCCCTATACCCCCCCACCGCCCCTGCCACCCCCCAAAGGTGGCAGGGCCCCCCTCCCCACCCCGACCCCCAACATAACATTACTGACACACACCCGACACGCAAGCAGGCACAACCAACACACATACACGCACACACACCGACATACATGCCAACATCCACACACACACTCAGACACGTACACCCACATTCACACATTCACGCACACATCCATACAGACATACATACAGACAGACACGCACACATTTCCGAAACACACATCACCCCCGCAAGCATACACGCACTCACACAACCCCCCTACATACACAGACGCACACCCCCATGCATACACACAACACCCCCACCCCCCTCCCCTAACGGACGATCGACTTACCTGTTCCGTCGATCCTCCGGGAGGGGACGGGAGCCATGGGGGCAGCTCTGCCAACACCACACCGCCAACAGAACACCGCCGCGCAGAATCACAGGACGTGATTAGCTCGGCGGTGTTCTGTTGGCGTGGCGGTGGAGGTGGAGCAACCTCCACTTTCCCGCCGCCCGCAAGTATGGCTGTTGGTGGCTCTCCGTCGGAAAAACGACAGAGGGCAGCCAACGGTCATAATACGCTGCGCGGCAAACCGCCACTACTGGCGGTCTTCCGCATGGCGGTCCCTCGGTGGTCTTCTTAAAAGACCGCCGAGGTTGTAATGACCCCCAATGTTTTTAACAATAATAAATGGACAATATGATTTTACTATAGTAAATAAAAGTTAACTTTTATAAGACAGAAATCCTTTTGCAAGCATGATATTTATCTTGACTGCGAGCAGCAAGAAAAGAGGGCTTGTTGCTCTCGGTCACAATAGTTATTGTTGTACTCGATATACAATTGGTTGTCCTATTGTGATGCAACATAGTAGTAGTTCTTTCCCAGGGTTTTCTGGGTAAAGAAGTTTTCTCTTGGTTGCTGTGTTTATCAAAGCAAGAACGGAAAGCATAATATGAGCCTCCGAGTCTTGTGATAAAATTCATAGTTGATTTTCATGCTTTATAAACAAATAACTCTTCCTCTCTTTTATCCTGGCAGTGGCCCCATGTACTCCCTTTTCTTATAAAAGCCTCCTGTTTCGCTCATTACACAAATTAAGGGATTTCATTCACTGCAAACCATGTCCCGACTTCCACATGCTACAGCATGTCATGAATTTCTGACATGCACTGCCATAACTAAATAGGTCACAAATCTCCAAGACAGTGCCGGGGGTGATTTACAAAGTGATCTCTTTCATTTGGGAAAAATAAAAAACAAATGAAAAACAACATTAAAAAAACTTCTGCAGATGGGGTTTGAATTTTGGTCAGAGATAATACTACCCATGCAATTAACCACTATGCCAAGCCTACTACGGACAATTTGTCCTGGCTAAATGCCTTTGAATCAGAGACATGATGATGTGTTCTTGCTTTCCTTTCCATGGTGATTTCATGCTACATGTCACAAATTCATATGGAATATCAATTCAATGTGATCTGAGAGCATCACCACTGAACAAGTAAAAAATGTAACCAATTCTTTTATTTTCTATCCTATCAAGAATTACTTTTCTTATTATGGCAGAGCAGAAAAACAAAACAGCTGCAGCCAATACATGTTTCGAGTCACAAATGCTTCTTTAGGGCTTTAACTGACTGGTAAGGTGTCCTATCTCCAGAGTAAGTCAAACAGAAAAGAGAACTTTTTCGTTGACAGCAAGTATTGGTTAAACTATATAGTCCACTAGAAATCTTCACGATAGTCAGCAGTAAATAGTTAAATCATGATTAAATATCTAGTTTATACAGTGACCAATAGCTAGAAATGCTGCAGCATGGGAATGATATTGCACAGTCGGTATAGGCCATATTTGACAGACAGCAAAAGAGAGAATACCTGCCAAATTCTTTGTATCTGACCCAACCTGCTAGGGTAGGAGAACAAGCTGCCTTGTGAGGGAACTTAGATGATCTGAGGAGTTGAGAAGAGGAGGACATTCTCCAATCTTTGATGTTTGTACCCACACAAAGTTTAGGCTGAACAGGGAAATATGGATAGAAAATAGGAAAATTTGCTTTAGTTCTTCTGCAAATATGAAAACATACCACAAGTGGTCTATAATGAACAGTAAAGACATCCAAAGCTTTAACATGACAAAGATATTTTAACAAGACCAGACAAAGACTAGCAGTCAGTTTTGCAGAAAGTATTTTAAGAGAGGGATGCAGTATTTTCTGCCCTACTCAAAAACAAATTGAGAATAGAATTAATATTACACATATGATTATATTTATTTCGGGAAAGGAGGATTAGAACATTTTTACTCCCTTTAACAGTCAGTATAACAAAAGATGTTCTGCTGAAATTGCTATCTTGCTAGTTCTGCTAGTGTTGCTGGTTTACCTTCTCTTGAGCAAACAAACCAGCCACAAGTGCACGAAAGTAGGTAGAAAGCTGAACTGTGCTATATGTTTGTAATATGGCATTGTTCTGCTATCTTTCATTCACATATCGCTGCAATTTGTCTTGCTGCAATATGTTGTGTGTCCCTTTTGAAATTCTGCCCCTATATTTTGACATGTTCTTCTTTTAAATACCATGCATCATGCTGTACGGGCAGAAAGTCCTACATAGTGGTGACATGTTAATATTTTAAAGGGAAGCTCTGACAGTGAAAATGGGTTAATTTGATAGTTTGAATTTGAATATTTAAACTGCTACACGGTATAATGATTAGTCTGAATTCATGTTTTACACCATTAGTTTAGTGGATTACAGACCAATAGTGAAATTTAACTTGCATGTCCTGGGTTTATATGCTAGTGGCTTAGAGCGAAAGTTAAACATGCCACTTAGGAGTATACAAATTTCATCATGTTGAAAGGAAGAACACAGGCACTGCACCACTAGCTACCGGCTGTAACATATGCAGACTTCTACAGCCTGTAAAAAACAGATATGGCAAGAATCTGGTTTTAAATAAATCAAAAGCTGTTCATTTCTTGAAGTTAAATCACACATTTTATTTTTAGCAACATCTTCATGTAGGAGGCTGATCTGTTTTGTAGTGGGTACCTAAGGTGCTTACACCTTATACCGAGGCCAGTTATCCCTTATTAGTGAAATGTAGACAGTGTCTAGAAGGCAGGCTCTCTAGGGGTAGTGTGGATGAGCAGCCAAGGCCTAACTAGGAGACATGCAAAGCTCATGCAATACCACTGTAGTCACACAGTACTCACACACATGAAAGAAAATACTCAGTGTTACAAAAATAAAGGTACTTTGTTTTGGTGACACAAATGCACAAAATACCATAGAGACTATACTCCCTTAGGAAGCAAGTAATACACAAGTTATATACACTAGTATGCAAGATATAGCTGTAAAAACAGTTAGAAAACAGTGCAAATAGTGAAAATCACAATGGTTAGAAATGGGCCTAGGGGGAACACAAACCATATACTAAGAAAGTGGAATGCAAAAGTCGGATTCCCACCTAGGCAAGTGTAGTGTGTAGAGGGGCGCTGGGAGTATTAGAAAACACTAAAGGTAAGTAATGGAACCAACCCCAGAGCCCAGGAAAAGCAGGGGGAAATCACAATAACTTTCCTAAGCACACAAGGACATGAGAAAGAAGATTATGCAAAAACACGAAGAGACTGCAAGATACCAGTGATCAATTCCTGGACCTGAAGACCTGTGGACAAAGGGGACCAAGTCCAAGAAGCACTGAAGAGTCCAGGGAGAGCAGGAGCCCCTGCTAACCTGGATAAAGGTGCTAAAGGAGAACCACCGGTGAAGAACAACAGTCAGTACTGCACCCAAGAAAACAGCGGGTTCCTGGTTGGTACAGAAGATGTCCCACTCCAGATGGATGATTGCAGTCTGGTTTGCATCACTGGATTATTCCAACCAGCCTTGGTACAAGCAAAGCTCATGGTTAGCGGAAAATGGCGCTGCCTGGGACCAGGAGGGACCTGGTAGACTCTACCAAGGAGAGGGAGTCAGAGGGGGCTCTCATCAACTCAGAGAGCCCACAGAAGACCAGGCAGCATGCATAGTAGTCCCACAGCATGGGACAAAGAAGGTGCAAAAGGAAGACCATGCAGCACTACACAAAGGGATCCCACGCCACCGGAGAACCACGCAGGAAGCTGTGGGTCACAGGAAGGAGTGCTGGGGGCCAGAGCTGCACAGTCCATAAATATGTTTGTGGAAACATGGCAACAAGCCTTGGCAACTGCAAAACACGCAGTGCAAGGGGGTACTGTCTTGCGGGGGAGGCGAGCTCTTACCTCCACCAAGTTAGACAGTTGGTCGCCAGGACCGTCGGGACCATTTCAGTCTACCACCCTTGATGCTAGATACACGCACTTCGTCAGGAGAGGGGACCCAAACCACCGGTCATCGCTGCAGAGGGGTGCCTGCTGAAGAAGGGAAGTGACTCCTTCATTGCTAGGGAGATTCCTTTATTCTTCTGGTGCAGGCTGAAGACTGGCTGTCCTCTGAGGATGCATGACTGGGAAACAGTTGCAGTTTCTGGCAGGAACTGAAGATACAATGTTGCAGAAGTCGTCTTTGCTTCTTGTTGCAGTTGTAGAGTTCCTGGAGGGCCCAAGTGCAGTTTCTTCTGTAAGAAGGTGAGTGAAGTAAAGGATGCAGAAAATTCCTGCTGGAGTCCTGCAATCCGAATCTGAAGAACCACATAAGAGTGAGACCCTAAATGGCCTTGAAAGGGGGACTGGTCAGCTACACAGATAAGCACCTATCAGGGGAGGGCTCTGACATCACCTGTTGCATTGGCCACTCAGATGCTCAAAGAGTTCTCTGCCACCTTGGAATTCAAGATGGCAAAACCCAGGAACCCTCTGAAGGAGCACTGAGCACCACCCCTGGGGTGGAGATGGACAGAGGAGTGGTCACTCCCCTTCCCTTTGTCCAGTTTTGCGCAAGAGCAGGAACTGGGGGTCCCTGAACAGGTGTAGACTGGATTATGCAAGGAGGGCACCAGAGGCTCTGGGAGGCTACCCCTCCCATGACTGTAACACCTATTTCCAAGGGGAGAGGGTGTAACATCCCTCTCCCAAAGGAAATCTTTTGTTCTGCCTTCCTGGGCTTGAGCTGCTCAAGCAACAGGAGGGCAGAAACCTGTCTGTGAGGTCGCAGCAGCTGGGGCTGCCTGGAAAACCTCAGAAGGCTGTAATAGCAGTACTGGGTAGGAGCCCCCAGAGTCCCAGATTGCATGGAATCCCACAACCAATGCTCACAAAAGCCTTGAGTTGTGATTCCAACATATTTGATACCACACATGGCCATATTCGGAGTTACCATTGTGAAGCTGTACATAGGTGGTGACCTATGTCCAGTGCAGGCGTAAAATGGCGTCCCTGCATTCACAAAGTCCGAGAAGTTGGTCCTGGAGGTCATGGGGGCACCTCTGCTAGTGCAGGGGTGCCCTCACACACAGGTACCCAGCACCCAGCCTTCGGGGTTGGAAGGCCTGCAATATGGGTGACTTATAAGTGACCTGGTGCAGTGTAAATGGCAGTGAAAGTGTGCATGCACCCATTTCACACAGGCTGCAATGGCAGTCCTGTAGAAGCCTTTGCGTGGGCTCCCTATGAGTGGTAAAAGCAATGCTGCAGCCCATAGGGATCCCCTGAAACCCAAATACCCTTGGGTACCTAGGTACCTTATACTAGGGAATTATAAGGGGGGACCAGTATGCCAATTTTGGATGAAATACTGGATTACCAGTATGCAGTGACAAAATCTAGAGGAGAGAGAGCATAATCACTGGGTTCCTGGTTAGCAGGATCCCAGTGAACACAGTCAAACACACTGACATCAGGCAGAAAGTAGGGGTGACATGCCACAAAAGCATACTTTCCTATACTTCAATTTTACTCACTTAAGTATTTCTGATTATTTATTTGCTGTTTTTCATTCCAGAAAATCCACTAAAATACCTGCCCTTTTGAATTGTTACAGACATGTAATTTTCAGCAGTTTTGCAAACATATACACAGCAATTAAGTACTATTAGAAATTGCTTTACTGGTTGACTGGTGTCTGAGCCATAGTCAAGTAGCATCCACAATCCTAGTCAGGGTAAGGCACAAGCAAACTCTAAATTAATCTGTGGTCAAATCCCTACTAGCTTGGCATAGAGCACTCAGGCTTAATTTGGAGGAAATGGGTAAAGTATCCGTGCAACACTTTAAACAGTAGAAAACACCACAAAAAAGGTCCAAAACAAAAAATAGAGCTAAATGTAATAAATATAACTAGATCAAGACAACAAAAATCCAATCAGTAGAACCAGAGTTATGAATTTATAAAGAATAAACTGCAATTTAGCTCTTAAAAGCATAGAACACCATATGCAGCTATCTTTTCAACCTGGATCAGGTCAACGTCAAAATTTCAAGCCGACTCCGATAGAGAAAGGGTCAAATACAGCCCCAGATTAGTTTCTCATAGGTTTTACCTTCTAAAGTTTGATACCAAGTGTTCTGTTTCACGAGGAAGATATTCTGCAGGAGCAAGGAAAGCATCACTGCTGCTGCTCGATGGGGTATGAAGAGCAGGCTAGGCGTTGCAGATGTGTGGGCTGGATCCTCACTATGGGAATCTACACAGCCGGAAAATGCTTGCTATGTGAAAAGAGGAACTGACGGTGCCCCCTGCTGATTTTACTTGTGCGTGGCATGGTTCCTGTGCAAATTTGACAGTTTGCGGTTGTGAAAAGCCCAAATGCTTGACTTTATAAGCCCAAGAACCACACCAAGGGCCCAGGACCTGACATGCTCCTCTTGGGGATCAGGAACTTGTTCAAGATGTGTCCAGGAGCTCTGAGGAACCTGTTTTGTCTCCAAGGCTCAGAACACAATGCCAGCTGACTAGCCCTTTGAGTCTGGGTCCTTGGTTTCTACTGGAGACTTGTGAAGACCTGCCTTAAAAGTGCACAGATGTCCTACCTTTCCTGCCTCCAGACTAAGTACAGGGGGTATGCAGCCCATTGCGTAGAGACAGGACATAACCTTTTCTGGTGTAAGTGAGGCTGTGCCCAGCTCCTCCTCTTGCCAGTGATGGCCCACATTTGCACACCTAAGCTCCCAGGAGGAATACACATAGCCCTGTGCTAACTACACCCAGTCAGGTGATCAGACACAGCTGCAGGCACCAAATTGCTAACACAAAAAATGCAAACTTGCTAAAAGTGGGATTTTCAGAATTGCAATTTAACATTTAACTTCACCATAAGTTTGAGTTTTAAATTGTGATTCCAGAGACATCAGATGTGAAGGAATTATCTCCTCCTAATTGGAAGTTACACTTTAAATGAAATGAAGCAACACCAATGGTATCCTATAGCAGTGGTTCCCAACCTTTTGACTTCTGTGGACCCCTATTTAATGAATACTGGAGTCCGGGGACCCCCACTGATCATTATTGGAACCTGGTGATCCCCACTGAGTCATTACTGATAGCTGGGACCTAATATTATTAAATTTTTTAAGCAGTTGCGGACCCCCTGAGGAGGCTTTGCGGACCCCCAGGGGTCCCCGGCCCACAGGTTGGGAACCACTGTCCTATAGGATAGGTAGGCCCTGCGGTAGTAAATACACCTTTAAGAGATTTTCACTACCAGGACATGTACAACTTAAAAGCACACACCCAACATTTTATATACAGTGCATCCTGCCCTCTGGTCTGTCCAGGGCCTACCCTAGGGGTCACTTACTTGTATTAGAAAGGAAAGTTTTGGCTTGTTAAAAGCTTTACTTTGTCATGTCAACATGGCAGTTTAAAAGTGCATATACACGGGCAGCAATGGAAGGCATGAGGCATGTTTAAAGTGCTACTTCAGTGGGTGCCACAATCAGTGCAATCAGTGCTGCAAGCAACTAGTCCCATTTAATTAATAGGCTCTAGTCACGTGTAGTGCACTTTGCTAGGGGCTTATAAGTACATTAAATATGCCAGCTGTGGCCAAGCCAATATTACCCTGTTTTAAGCAGGAAGAACAAGCACTTTAGCACTGGTTAGCAGTGGTAAAGCGCACAGAGTCCTAAAGCCAACAAAAACATATTCAGCAAAAATGTAGGAGTGAAATTAAAAAGTTTAGGGATGACCCTACAGAAAGGGCCATTTCCAACAAGTGCCTTCTATATTAACATAGTTTCAGTTAGTAATAACATGAAAGCCTAGCTGATGAAGCACCCCATCTTAAACATTGCACTATATGGTAATCATTTTGATATTTAAGTTCCCCAAACCAATAAGTGATGTACAATATCATTGTGATTGCTTGTGACAAGATATTCTTTTGTTTGGAACAAATTAGATATGAAATAGAATCAATATAAGCATGAAAAAAAACATGTTTGTGATATGTTCAACCCATTTACTAGTACAAATACCACCATTTGTTTGGTTGTATAATTAAAGAAACCACAAAAACATTTATTCATATTTCCTTTTAGCCAAAAATAGTTTATTAACAGTTTTTTACTTAAATCATGTGTAATATTTATACAAGAGTTGACATAAATGTACTAAATAAAAGTTCAATGTACTGAACAAGGCAAAACAGAAGTCCTATTTTAGAGCATCTCTTTTGACTTTTTTCTTTGTTTGAACTTCATCAAGTTCATCCTCATCAGAGGGTAGGAGGTATCCTCTCATTAGCAATAGAAAAACAAAAAAACATTAAACATCTCCATACTTTTTTACTTTTAGCATTAAAGGTTACATAGAAAGTAAAGATACCATTTGACATGCCTTACAAAAAGTCACCTGTTATTTCTCTTTGAACAACACCACAACAACAGCCCCCGGAACCACCTTAACTGCATATTCCTAAACACCCGCTCCGTACACAAGCACACCATTGAGCTCTGGGACCTGATCATAACACACTCCCCTGACATCGCCTTCCTCACGGAAACTTGGATGAACCCCTCATCTGAACCCGACATAGCCATAGCCATCAAGAAGGCTACAAAATATCCCGTAGAGACAGTCTAAATAAACCGGGAGGAGGCATCGCCATCATACATAAAAGCACCATCAAGATCACCACCAACACCCACGACACCCTAGAAAGTGCAGAACACCTACACTTCTTAATTCACATTAACGCCAACACCACCCTTAGAGGAACCCTCGTTTACAGACCACCAGGACCCCGCCCCCCTTTCTGTGATGCCATCGCTGACACCATCAGCCCCCACGCCCTCACCTCCACAGACTACATCCTCCTTGGTGATATCAACTTTCACCTGGAGAACCCCCACGACCACAACTCCACAACCCTGCTAGACAACCTCACGAACCTAGGACTCAAACAACTGGTCACTTCACCCACTCACTCAGCAGGACACACGCTAGATGCAATTTTCTCCTCCAGCAACCACATAACATTCACACACACCACCGAACTCCACTGGACCAACCACCACTGCGTCCACTTCTACTTCATGAAACCCCCCACCCACTATCAACAACACACTACACCCTACCGTATGTGGGACAAGATCCCCACAGAACACCTGAATGCCAAGCTCACACAAACTCCCCCCCTCACCAACGACCCCAACATCTCTGCCCACAACCTCACACAATGGATTACAACCTGCGCAGACTCACTCGCCCCTCTGAAAAGAAACAACACCACCTGCAAAATCAAGACAGCCCACTGGTTCACCGCTGAACTCCAAACCTCCAAGCGTGAATGACGCAAAACCGAGAAAGGTTGGTGCCAAGAACCCTCCATGATCAACTTCTCCACCCTCAAAACCACCATACGCAAACATCACCAACTCATCCGAACCATCAAAAGGGCTTACTACAAAGAACGCATAGATAGTAACTCACATAACAGCAAAGAACTCTTTACCATCATCAAAGAGCTCACCAAACCCAAATCCTGCAACACCGACCCCACTCACACACAAAACCTTTGAAACTCCCTCTCCAACCACTTTCACCTCAAAATTCTAGACATACACAACAGCTTCACACCACCGGCACCCACCATCACCACCACTGACGCGACCAACAACACCACACACCCCCACTCCAACCAACTGCACACCTGGGCCCCTACCAACGATGAAGAAACCAAAAAAAACATGAACTCCATCCACTCAGGCTCCCCCACAGACCCCTGCCCCCACCACATCTTCAACAAGGGCAGCCCAATCATCGCTCCCCAGCTCTGCGCCGTAATCAACAGCTCCTTCGACGACGCCACCTTCCCAGACTCCTGGAAGCACGCTGAAGTAACCGCACTCCTCAAAAAACCCAAAGCAGACCCGGATGACCTCACGAACTACCGCCCCATTTAGCTTCTCCCCTTCCCCGCCAAGGTCGCTGAGAAGATAGTGAACGCCCGCCTGTCACACTTCCTAGAGGAAAACAACGCACTTGACTCCTCCCAGTCTGGATTCCGCAAGAACCACAACACTGAGACCGCCCTCATCGCCTGCACTGATGACATCAGAACCAGAGTTGACAAGAGCGAGACTGTCGCACTCATCCTCCTGGACCTCTCCGCAGCCTTCAACACTGTTTGCCACCAAACCCTCCGAACACGCCTTTTCAACACAGGAATCTGACACAAGGCCCTGGACTGGCTCGTCTCCTTCCTCGCCAAAAGAACCCAGAAAGTTTGCCTCCCTCCCTTCCAGCCCCCAGCAACCAAGATCATTTGCGGGGTCCCACAAGGGTCCTCCCTCAGCCCTACCCTCTTCAACATTTACATGGCCCTGCTCACCAACATCCTCCGCCCTCACGGAATCACCATCATATCTTACGCAGACGACACCCAGCTCGTCATCTCCCTCACCAGGAACCCCACCATCGCCAAGGCAAACCTCCACGCCGGACTCCTCGACACCGCCAAATGGAAGACAGCAAGCCACCTCAAACTCAACTCCAACAAAACAGAAATCATCATCTTCGGTCCCAACAAGACAGTATAGGACGACTCCTGGTGGCCCACCGTCCTAGGACCACCACCAACACCCTCCACCCATGCACGCAATCTCGGCATCATCTTAGACTCATCTCTCTCCATGGGCCAGCAAATCAACTCTATAACTTCCTCCTGCTTCAACACCCTCTGCATGCTGCGAAGGACCTTCAAATTGATCCCCATAGAAACCAGGAAGACCGTCACCCAGGCACTCATCAGCAGCAGACTGGACTACGGAAACGCCCTCTACGTTGGTACCACAGTCAAGCTTCAGCAGATACTCCAGCGGATCCAGAACGCAGCTGCACGTCTCATCCTGAACCTCCCACGTCACGAACACATCTCTGCCCACCTCAGATCCCTTCACTAGCTACCCATCAGCAAAAGGATCACTTTCAAAATCCTCAGCCACACCCACAAATCCCTCCACAACACGGGACCAGCCTACCTCAACGAAAGAGTGAACTTCCACACTCCCACTCATCTCCTCCGCTCTGCCGACCTCACTCTCGCCACAGTCCCCCGCATCCAACGCACCACCTCCGGAGGCAGATCCTTCTCCTACCTTGCCTCCAAGACCTGGAACTCCCTCACCACCAACCTACGCAAGACCCAGGACCTCCTTACCTTTAAAAACACCTCAAGACATGGCTTTTTAAACAGTAAATCAGCACCCCCTCCTGTTTTGCTCCCCCCCACAGCGCCTTGAGACCCTACTGGGTAAGTAGCGCGCTTAATACACGTTTTGATTGATTGAAATATATATATATATATATATATATATATTATATATATATAATAAATCAAAAACGCGGTTCCGTCTAATAGTGCACCAACAAGCCGCACAATATCCAAAAGCTCGGACTGAGTGAAAAAATGAACACAATTGCAAAATAAGTGCAATAAATAATCTATTTATTTGAAGAAAGTTCATGAATGAAACGGCACTAAAAAATCATGTACAAAAACGAGTAAAGCAATAAAGTGCCAAAAACAAACAACTCACACACGCTGTCCTGGCCAAATGTCAACGCGTTTCGGCGAAAGCCTTCAACTGGACATATATGAGCAACAATGTTTACTATGCATTTTTTCCCAAGCTTGTCATGGACGGAGAAGGCCAGGGTGCTTTACACTACCTGCAGAATCCGTCTTATTTTCATCAAACTGTATCTTATCAACCCTCATGTATCCACATACATCACAGCCACATACAACCTTGGAGATACACTTGGCCTGATATAGCTCAACTAAAATGCTTGGAGACCAAAAGCTTGAACTCTAGGTTAAACTGACTACTGCCCCTGTGGCCTTATCAAGCTTGCATCTCCTTTCCTCAATCTGGAGCTTCCAATTGTTATTCACCTCAAATAGCACCCTAGGTAAGAAAAAGCCAATACTTTGGCCAATGTGTGATTGCCCACCTTAAAAGTTTTGAAACTTGTGTATCAGGGACCTGAAATAAGATTTTGTGAAGTTTACCTCAAGGTCAATACTGTCTATACATGCAACAAATGTGTGCAGTAGTGACTTCAAGCCCACCATAGTTCATGCCATGAGGCATACAATAAAACAGGGAGCGGTCTAGTACCCACCCTTGGGCAGTCAGCCAGCACTGAGAGGAGAGACTGTTCAAGTCCATTAATGTAAAGGGTGAACAAGAAAGGGGCAGATATAGATCCCTGGTGGACATCCCCACTTGTGCTAAAGTGCTGGGTGCAATCTGCACCCTGTGAATACTGCACCAAAGCTGAAGTGTTGGTATACAAGTTTGATAAAAGATGCACAATGTCTGGATCCATCCACATCACAAGAAGCAGGCCCCACAGTTTCATGAGATTGACCCTGTCAAAGGTGGACATGAGGTCCATAAATACCAGGTGAAGTGATCCAGGCCGGGCAACGGTATAGTTATTTATGATTAAATATAAATTTAAGAATTGATCCGTTGTTGATATGCCTGGCCCAAAAGCCAGATTGGACCTAAAAAAATATATAATTTATGTCTGCTTTCGACATCAATGTATTTAAGAGTACCCTCCCAAGGACCTTCACCTCTGCGTCAATTAGTGATATCTTCTGATTGCAATGTGAGTTGTTTGTGTCCCATACTTAAATATCAGTACAATTACAGCAGTAGACCATGAGTCCAGGCACCCTCCCTCACTGCAGCATTGAGAGCCATCGTCAAGGCTGGCCACCAGATCAATGTCCACAAACAAGTCAGAGGGTATAACATTGGGTCGTGGGGCCTTATTGTGAGATAACACCTGAATACTCTGAGAAACTTTATCTAGGGTAAAGTATTAGCTCTGCCCACCAGTTAACCCCCCCTGGCCCTCCGCACCTTTACTGAGGCCAAAGCTGTGAACCCCTTAAATGTTCCACCCAGTGTTTCTCCAAAATGTGGTGACATAAAAAAGTATAGTTGCATTGGCAAAACAAGGCCTATTTATCGCACTCCAAACCAGAGAGCTCTTTCTAGTTTCACAGGCCTGAGCTAAATCCTCCCTTGGGGTCTTACTAAAGATTAACTTGCGGTTTGCTAAGTTGCTAAGGCCTTATCATATTTCTTCCAACATATATGTACCTTGACAATATATATATATATATATATATATATATATACATATATATATATGTTTTTTTTTCTCAAGGTACATAGATGTGGAGATAACAATAGTAAATCTATACATACCTATTTGCACTTACTGTCTCAATATTTTGTTCTCCAAACTTTTGGACATGACATTCTGTCCACACAATATTTTACACTTTGATATTCTACCATACACTGTTTATATTTCTCTCATAAACTTTGACACACTACGACTTGACTTAGTATACTATGGTGGTCATTACAACCTCGGCGGTCTTTTAACAAGACCGCCGAGGGACCGCCGTGCGGAAGACCGCCTGTGCAGGCGGTTTGCCGCTCTGCGTATTATGACTGTTGGCTGCTCTCCATCGTTATTCCGACGGAGAGCCGCCAACAGCCATACTTGCGGGCGGCGGGGAAGTGGAGGTTGCTCCACCTCCACCGCCACGCCAACAGAACACTGCCCAGTGAATCACGTCCTGTGATTCGCAGTGGCGGTGTTCTGTTGGCGGTGTGGTGTCGGCGGAGCTGCCCCCATGGCTCCCGTCCCCTCCCGGTGGATCGACGGACCAGGTAAGTCGATCGTCCGTTAGGGGAGGGGGCTGGGGGGTGTTGTGTGTTGTGTGTGTGCTTGGGGGTGTGCGTGTGTGTATGTAGAGGGGGTGTGTGAGTGCGTGTATGCTTGCGGGGGTGTTGTGTGTATGGGAATGAGTGCGTGTATGGCTGTGGGTATGTCTGTATGGATGTGTGCGTGTATGTTTGAATGTGGGTGAGCGTGTCTGACTGTGTGTGTGGATGTAGGCATGTATGTCGGGGTGTGTGCGTGTGTGTGTTGGTGGTGCCTGCATGCGTGTCGGGTGTGTGTGAGTAATGTTATTTTGGGGGTTGGGGTGGGGAGGGGGGCCCTACCACCTTTGGGGGGTGGCAGGGGTGGTGGGGGGGGGGGGAGACCCCTATCAGTGCCAGGGAAGGAATTCCCTGGCACTGATAGTGCTTACCGCCATGGATTTCATGGCAGTTGAAACCGCTGGAAATCCACGGCGGTAAGCAGGGTCCAAATACCGCCGGCGGTATACTGAGGGCCGCCGGGCTGGAGACCCAGGTCTCCAGCCCGGTGGTCGTCTCCGCCCTGGTGGGCGGGACGGAGAACCGGCGGATGACCATGGCGGTGCCCGCCATGGTCATAATACACCAAGGTAAGACCGCCAGCCTGTTGGCGGTCTTACCGCCGGTTCTCCGCCATCCGCCAGGGTTGTAATGACCCCCTATGTATAAAAACAGGCTGAGACATTGGGGGTCATTACAACCCTGGCGGATGGTGTTAAAGCGGTGGTAAGACCGCAAACAGGCCGGCAAAAAAAAAAAGGGAATTATGACCGTGGCGGAAACCACCAACAAAGACAGCCACTTTTTAACACTCCGACCGCCACGGCGGTACAGACAAGCAGCACGGCGGTCACCGCCAACAGACAGGCGGGAGACAGAGTACCACCCACAGTATCACAACCTACCAATCCGCCACCTTTTCCGGGGCGTATTCACCGTGGATAAAAACACGGCGGAAACAGCCATTTCAATGGGAAAACGCTCACCTCTACACACTCCACGAGGAAGGAGGGCACCATGGAGCCGGAACTCCAAATACTCCCTGCGATAGTCTTCCTCCTTCTGTACGATCATCATCAACGCCGGCGCCGAAGACAACGGTGAGTACTGCACCTACGACATAGGGGAGGCAAAAGTCAGGGACACACACACGCAACACCCCCACCCCCACCCCGACCCTCACCCACTACAACACACACACCAATGCATATCCAAACATAACAGTAACAACCCCAAAAACCCCCGGAAGAATGCAAAGACAAAAGGAAATGAGTGCAACCATTGTAATGTATCAAAATACAGTAAGCTAATATATATACACATTCAACAAAATATACATCACGATTAGTAGTGCAGGTATGCACCATTCAATGTCCGTGGACCACTGGGCCCAAAATGCATGGGCGAGGCCCACACACGATACCTGAGCAAAAAGGAGAGAACACTGCAGGGCATCAGATCGAAATACAACAGGCATCTCAGGGGGAAGGGAAGGGGGGTCACCTCAGCCGGATGACAGCACGACGCCAGATCCACGAGGGGGCTCCATGCCCATTGATGTATCCTGGGAAGTGCAAAGCCACAGTCTCTCAAGTCTCTACAGTGGGTGGTTTGCCCACTGTACCATCCTGGGGAGTGCAAAGCCACAGTCTCTCAAGTCTCTACAGTGGGTGGTGTGCCCACTGTTCAATCCTGGGGAGTGCAAAGCCACAGTCTCTCCAGTGGATGACAGTCTCCACGGGTTCTGGAGGGGGACTGGTGCCCAGAGTGCATCACTCTCCCCGTGACGGTCCCAGTTCCGTCACTGCCCCTGCCGCACATGGGCTAGCGGTGCTTGAGTTGGTGGTGCTTGCCCTGTTCATCGGTGCTTGCCCTGTTCAGCGGTGCTTGCCATGGCGGTCTTTGCCCTGTTCAGCGGTGCTGGACTTTGCAGTTTCTGACCTGTTCAGCGGTGCTTGCCATGGCGGTCTTTGCCCTGTTCAGCGGTGCTTGCCCTGTTCAGCGGTGCTGGACTTTGCAGTTTCTGACCTGTTCAGCGGTGCTTGCCATGGCGGTCTTTGCCCTGTTCAGCGGTGCTTGCCCTGTTCAGCGGTGCTTGACTTTGCTGTCTCTGACCTGTGCAGCGGTTTTTGCCATGGCGGTCACTCATTGCCCAGCGGGGCTGTGGATGCAGGGGCCCTCCTGGGCACTGACTCTGGCGGTGGTCTCCTGACCAGTGACGATGGGACTGCCCTCCTGGGCACTGACTCTGGCAGTGGTCTCCTGACCACTGACGATGGGACTGCCCTCCTGGGCACTGACTCTAGCGGTGGTCTCCTGACCACTGACGATGGGACTGCCCTCCTGGGCACTGACTCTGGCGGTGGCCTCCTGGCCAGTGACGATCGGGCTGGCGGTGGCCTCCTGGGCAGCGAGGATGATGGCGGCCTTCTCCGCTGTGCTGCTCTTCCCAGACTTTGGCGCTTTCTTCTGCCCCTTCCCCACCTTGGGAGAAGTCACAGCTGAGTTGACACTCCCCCCGGGACCCTTGTGAGCGGCTGTGCCGGCTGGAGTCTTCCCCCTATCCCGTCGGCCACTGTCCAACGTCTGGTGCTTCACATGGGGGGGACTGGCTGTGCTTTGGCTCCGTGTCACACTGGCTGCCCTGGTGCCCGGTGCACTCCTCCACATACCTCTAACAGGCACCACTGGTACCGGAGATTTTTTGGCTGAGGTGCTAGTAGGGGACCTTTGAATTGGAGGGGGGGTGGTGGGAAAGAGGTCAACGTTGCTCAGGAAACATTTCTTAGGAACACTGATACGGGTAGCTGGAGGGGGTCTGGGAGTGGAGGAAGAGGAGGTGGTTGTAGGAGGTGTAACTTTTGATGATTTGGGTGCAGGTGCATGTCCTGGAGGCTGTTGTGAGGTGGATGGATGTTGGGTGTGTGTGTGCCCGCGTTTGTGTACTTTGGGAGGGGGCGTCACAGACACACTGGGAGAGGACACAGGGGATGTGTAAATGGTAGTGGGGGTGGTGAGTGCAGGTGAGCGGGGTGTGGTGGTGGGTGTGCTGGTGCGGGTCCTAGTGGCTGTAGTGGTAGTGCATGCAGGTGAGAGTGTAGACGACACTGGGAGGGAGGAGGGAGACGACGAGGAGGGGGACACAGTGGAGGCAGTGGATGTTGCTGTCTCTGTATGTGGGTGATGCTTGAGTGAGTGCCTGTGGGATGTGTGGTGCCTATGTTTGCCTGAGCTTCCCTTGTGTGTTGACATGTGTGCAGGCTGGTCTGATGGTGTGCTTGGGATAGGCAGAGGTACAGGGGATTGGGTCTGGGTGGAGGAAGTTGGAGGGGGGAGGCTAGAGACAGGGACAATGGCTGCCATCATTGCTGAGGCCAGAGATTGCAGGGTTCGATGATGGGCAGCCTGACCAGAATGAATGAAAGAAAAGAGCAACCAGGGCACTCCAAACAAAAGAGTCCAAAGTCGGGTGACTTAGTGTGGAAACGTTTAATCCTCAGTGATCGGTAGTTGAATCATAGTTCAAAGATGTTTGAATCCACATATGAGAAAGTATATAGCAGGTTACAATAACAATCTGACTCCTCAGAATGAACAGGCATATATGAGCAACAAAACAGCCAACACGTGTTTCGTCCTCTCTGACTTTTTCAAGGCTGTACCTAACCGTAGAGTCCGGGAAGCGAGTAACGACGGCGTATGTACTTGCCACCGCAGCGTCTGATAGCGCTGCCGTTTTACCATATGGAGTCCAGAATGAATGCCCTCCAGGAATGCATTAGTGTGTTGTAACTCCCTTTCTACACCCTGGATGGCATTCACAATGGTAGACTGCCCAACAGTGAGTGACCTGAGGAGGTCAATGGCCTCCTCACTGAGGGCAGCAGAGGTGACAGGGGCAGGGGCTGAGGTGCCTGGGGCGAAGGTGATGCCCACCCTGCTGGGTGAGCGGGCACGGGCGAAGGCTGAGGGGCTGCTGTGAGGGCGGTGCTGGTAGGGGGGGTGGCGGCTGTACCTGTAGAAGTGGGGGGCACAGATTTTGCCACCACCACAAGGGAGCTCCCATCGGAGGACGAGTCCGTGTCGCTGGTTGCTGATCCGGTGACCGCTGTGAAGCTCCCCTCGCCCTCCGTCCCACTGGTATATTCAGAGTCCGTGGTGTGGCCCTCCATGGCCATGTGGGATGCCGCTCCCTCGTGCTCCGGTGCCACTGTACCTCCGCCTGATGATGCTGATGCACAAAAGAACAGGGAGAGCACAAAAAGGGGGTGGGGGGACGACAGAAGAAAGACAGGTTGAGTGCATGGCTTACCACTACCGTTGGTGGACAATACAGACACAGCAGCCCCCTGCACTACGCCGCGCTGTTGGGCTCTACTGATGCAGTTCCTGGGATATGGCCTACATGGCTATGGTGGACATCAGCACACATGGATAACACAGGGGCATGTGTACCTGTACTTGGCACTCTACAGAGGTGGTTTGGAGTGCCACATGGCCTGCATTACGGAGGGGCCTAGCCTACGGAATTCGCCCTGGCCTAGGGAAACCCACAGCCCTCCTCCCCCACCCAGACACCTTCACTGCGCGCAAAGTCCGCAGAATTATGTTGTACTCACCCCCTTGTGTCTGCTGTGATGCCCTCAAGCGCCCATCCAACTCAGGGTAGGCCACCGCCAGGATCTGGAACATCAGGGGGGTCATGGTGCGACGGGCACCTCTCCCACGTTGGGAGGCTATCCCCAGCTGAGCCTCCGCCGTCTTCTTGCTCCAGCGGCGAATGTCCTCCCATCTTTTACGGCAGTGGGTGCTCCGTCTCTTGTGGACCCCCAGGGTCCGGACGTCCTTGGCGATGGCATGCCAAAGATCCTTCTTCTGGTGGGCGCTGACCTACATGACATGTACAGGGGAAGAAGAGAAGTCATTACCAACTGCACCGTCGAAGTGAGTGGCCCACATCCCGGCCCTTGCCATGTGGCACATGCATTCACAGTCCTTCATGCTCGCAGAACTCTGCCCCCTTCCTTCTTACAACCAGCCCTCTCCACCCAGGCATAGCCCATACAACTTGCACCCTATGTACTCACCTGTTGGTCTGGAGGACCATAGAATAGCGTGTACTGGGGGACGACCCCGTCCACGAGCTTCTCCAACTCCTCTGCAGTGTAGGCAGGGGCCCTTTCCCCCGACGCACGAGCCATTGTCTCTTCCAGACCGAGGTCACAGCAGCACTTGCAGTATAGGTCCTCTCCTGTCGAAGATCAAGTATCGAGTGATTCAACAGATAGAAAATGGCGGTCACGTCCACGGCGGTGACGTCCGCGGCGGTGCGTATCATCACCGCCGGCGCATTTCGTCATTGGCTCCTGGGACCTATAGGGTCCAATGTTAACCAATGCAGCATTGCGCAGCGGTCTTCGACCGCCTACCGCAACGGTGTACAACTCCAGCGCAGTTACCTCACATCCCATTGTCCCACTTTAGAGGTCAGGCAGCCGCCATTTCAGGGGCCCACATGGCTTCATTTTCAACTGCGTCACACATACCTAGGCCTGGACTCAACACACTTACAAACAACTTTTTGGATTATGTTTCGTGTTCTGTGTAGCTGTGGGTACATATCTCTGAGTTGCTTGACTCTGTGGTCGCTGTTGTCCTTCCTAGGCACCGTCAGCTCGGACATGTGGGGAGATGGCGGAATCCTCCGGTGTACCGCACGCTGGTGGACCTGTTGACAATGGAGGAGCGACATTTAATCATCACCCACAGGTTTGACCGTGCCACAATCCAGGAACTGTGTACCCAGTTAGAGCCTGACCTGATGTCAGAAATCCGCCATCCCACAGGAATCCCCCCTCAAGTGCAGGTGCTGTCAGTGCTCCATTTCCTTGCAAGTGGGTCTTTTCAAACAACAGTGGCCATGGCATCAGTGATGTCCCAGCCTATGTTTTCCAACGTGTTGGCCAGAGTGTTGTCTGCCCTGCTGAAACACATGAGGAGCTACATAGTTTTCCCTCAGGTGGAGGATTTGGCTACTGTTAAAGGTGACTTTTATGCCCTTGGACATATCCCCAACATCATAGGTGCCATTGATGGGACCCATGTAGCTCTGGTCCCCCCCACAGGAGTGAACAGGTGTACAGGAACCGGAAGAGTTATCATTCCATGAATGTACAGATGGTATGTTTGGCAGACCAGTACATCTCCCAGGTAAATGCTATGTTCCCTGGCTCTGTGCATGACGCCTACATCCTGCGGAATAGCAGCATCCCTTATGTGATGGGTCAACTCCAGAGGCACCAGGTGTGGCTATTAGGGGACTCTGGTTACCCCAACCTGTCATGGCTACTGACCCCAGTGAGGAATCCCAGGACCAGGGCAGAGGAACGCTTCAATGAGGCCCATGGGCGGACTAGGAGGGTGATCGAACGCACCTTCGGCCTCCTGAAGGCCAGGTTCAGGTGCCTCCATATGACAGATGGTTCCCTATTCCACTCACCAAGGAAGGTGTGCCAGATCATCATCGCCTGCTGTATGCTTCACAATCTTGCTTTGCGACGCCAGGTGCCTTTTCTGCAGGAGGATGGTCCAGATGACGGTGTTGTGACAGCTGTGGAGCCTGTGGACAGTGATGAGGAGGAAGCAGAGGATGAAGACATTGACAACAGGGACTCAGTCATCCAGCAATATTGCCAGTGACACACAGGTGAGAACACTTTCTTTACTACTACAAGTACTTTCACACTTCTACCTCTATCCTGTCTGTCAATTTCAAGCAGTATTTGGTAACTGAGTTGTACATTTTCATTACGGTTTCACAGGTGTGGTTACCAACGTGTGTCATCTGCTTGCATCCTTCATGGACTTGTGATGTGTGACATAGGTATGTTGACATTACATTTGTGAACAGATTTTGTCACTGTCATAGCTAATACACATTTTCAAAATCACAGACTGACTCCAGATTGTTTTGTGCTTTAAGGGTGTTTATTGAAGTGCTAAATATTGGAGGGGGTGGTAAAATGGTGAGGGGTGATGGTGGAGGAATGTCCAAGGCAGAGTCCAGTCTATTAGTCTCACAGGTGCACTGCCCATATGGGCATAGGAAGTGGAGCTGGGGCAGTTCCAATATGGACAGGGTTACAAAGTGGGACAGTGGGATGACAAGCAGGGTGGTCTCATTTCTTGGCGGGGGTCTTGCCATCGTGCTCTGTCCTGTTCCTGGATCTCAGGGACCGCTTGCGTGGTGGTTCTCCATCTGAAGGGGGTGGAGTGCTGGTGTGGTGGTCCTGTGATGGGGCATCCTGTCCACTAGCGCCGGCGGAGGTGGTGGGCAGTTCATCGTCCATGCTAGTATCAGGGGCCCCTTGGAGTGCCACGGTGTCCCTCATGGTGTTCCGTATGTCCTTCAGCACCCCTACGATGGTGCCCAGGGCGGAGCTGATGGTTCTGAGTTCCTCCCTGAACCCCAAATACTGTTCCTCCTGCAGACGCTGGGTCTCCTGAAACTTAGCCAGGACCGTAGCCATCGTCTCCTGGGAGTGGTGGTATTCTCCCATGATGGAGGAGACGGCCTCGTGGAGAGTGGGTTCCCTTGGCCTGTCCGCCCCCTGTCGCACAGCAGCCCTCCCAGTTCCCCTGTGTTCCTGGGCCTCCGTCCCCTGGACCGTGTGCCCACTACCACTGCCCCCAGGTCCCTGTTGTTGTTGGGGTGGTGGGTTATCCTGGGTTCCCTGTAGTGGTGGACACACAGCTGATTGACGTGTCCTGGGGACGGAGGTATGGGCCCGCTGGGTGGGTGCTGTGCTGGTGTTACCAGAGGGTGGAAGGTCTGTGGTGGCCTGTGACTGGGTGTGGGGAACCGACTGTCCCGAGGTCCACGATGGTCCGAGCTGGTCATCTGGATCCAGTTGGCCAGAGCTGCTGTCATCACTGTGGGCCTCTTCTGTTGGTGGGGTGGAGATGTCTGGACCCTCCTGTCTGGTGACGTTAGGTAGTGGTCCTGCAGGGGTGTAAAAGCATGATTATTGCATCTGTGTGTGTCATGGTGTGCAATGGGTGGGTGAGCGTGTACCCCAGTGCTAGAATTCCTGTGTGGGGGCTTGTGTGATGATGGTTGGGGGGGTGTTATGTGTATGTGCAGTGGGCATGCTTTAGTGAGGGATGTCCATGCTTTGTTGTGTCATGCAGGGCTTGGTGTTGGGATGGGTGGTTTGTGTTATTAGTACATTAGTGAGGAGTTGGAGTGATAGGGGAGGGGGTTAGGGTGGGGGAGTGTGATAGCATGCGGGTAGGGTGGGGGATATGATAGTTAAGATTTGACTTACCAGTGTTTCAATCCCTCCACCGACTCCTCCGAGGCCCTCAGGATGCATGATGGTCAAGACCTGCTCCTCCCATGTTGTTAGTTGTGGGGGAGGAGGTGGGGGACCGCCACCAGTCCGTTGTACCGCGATGTTGTGCCTGGAGACCACTGAACGCACCTTTCCCCGTAGGTCGTCCCACCTCTTCCTGATGTCCTCCCGATTTCTTGGGTGCTGTCCCACTGCGTTGACCATGTCGACTATTCTTTGCCATAGCTCCATCTTCCTTGCAATTGAGGTGTGCTGCACCTGTGATCCAAACAGCTGTGGCTCTACCCAGACAATTTCCTCCACCCTGACCCTGAGCTCCTCCTCGGAGAACCTGGGGTGTCTTTGCCGTACCATGGGGTGGTGTGGTGTATGTGGTGATGAGTGTGGTGATGTGTAGTGGTGTGTGGTGTTTTGTGCGTGGATGTTGTGTGGGTGATGGTGTTGTGTGCCTCTGTGTGGTGGGGTTGTCTTTGCTGTGCTCTCTCTCTCTGGCCTTCGTCAATACTTTTTTGTCGTAGGGGTTTGTGGGTGATGTGGGTGTGTGTTTTATATTGTGTTGGGTGTGTGGGAGTGGTGTTTGTATGTGTATCAGGTGTGTGTAATTCGAATTGTCCAATGTGGCGATGTTTTGGAGATGTGTGTGTATTTTGAGCGCGGCGGTGTGTACCGCCAATGGAATACCGCGTTTGAAAGACCGAAGCGTGGATTTGTGGGTCGTGATAGCATGGGCGTGTTTCTGTTGGTGTGACGGTGGAGGATTTGTTTTTGCCAGTTTATCACTGACCTTTGGTGCGGCGGACTTGTGTGGGTGTCTGAATTTCGGCGGATTCCGAGATGTGGGTCATAATAGCTGTGGCGGAATTCCACGGCAGTGTATTGGCGGTCTTCTGCACGGCGGTAAGCGTTTTTTACCGCCAATGTTGTAATGACCCCCATTGTCTTTTATGGAGGGATATGTCACCAACCACAAACACAACACATACTTAAAATCACGGATATGTGTACGTATGTACAGAAAAACACACATACATATACCACTTCAATACCTGTCTCCACTCTCATTCTAGTCTCTCCTGTTGTTGGCGAGACGGCTATTAATGCCTGGTCATCACATACTTTCACTCTATGCGCAGTAGTCCCATAGTCTAGCGACTTGATTCTGGTGATTGATGACATTGCTGTTCTGGCTCAATTTTCGCAGGTAGTGTATGATCAATAGAGTGGTCTTTGCGAATTGACTTACTTCTATGTCACTTTTCTAAATTGCGAGAGGAGACAGGTGATCATTTTGCATGTAAAATTGTTTATCACATAGTGTGTCTGTGTGTCAGTGTGTGGAACTGCTGTTTTTTCGACTCACATAAATTCCAAAGCTATGGAGATGTGTAGCGCTGCTATCTTTAAAATTGCTAGACCCTCTCAATTCTATACTATGCTGGACTACACTTCAAAGAGATACTTCCATGGTACCGAATAGCTACATGCACGTCCTGGGCTACTTGTTGGAGAGATTTTGTTCATTAAGTACTTAAGAGCCTCATAAAAAAAGCCAGGGTGTGGGGCTTCAATTATGATACCCAATATGAGCAGTACTCTACGTAACATTAATTCTGGGAGGGGTGCCGATTTAATGGAAATTGTTTGAAGAACCCTGGTAATCTCTTGTTTAAAGAAGATTTACTGGGTAATCTGCCATTATGGGTTGGATTATTCACTTAATTCCTCATTTCCCCAGAAGTTTTTGTGTATATTATATCCCCTTTAAGCATCCAAAATCTTGTGCTAAAAGTAAACAGACACTCAGGGCCTCATTTACAAGAAAGTGGCGCATCAACTATGATGCGCCACTTTTCTTGTGTCGCCCTGTCCCCCCTAATGTCACCATGTTAGCTTTGTACTTATTATACAGTGCACCATGGCACAGGCTAGCACAGAAGCGCCAACATTTATGATGCTATTGTGGTGCTTTGCTGGAACGGCACCTTAAATTATGGCCCTAGTCCACCAAAGTACAGGGGGGCCCATTAGATACAATGGGGACGTCAGTTTAACGCCTGCCCTAAAATACCCTTTAAATGCGTTAAAAATGATGGGGAAATTAGTGCTGTGAAATCATGTAGATTTCCCTGCACCTTTTTTCTGGGCCTTCCTGTGTGGGAATGCCCCCCTTGCATAAATTATACCTGTCACAGGTGTAATGTGGAGCAAGAGGTTACAAAGGGGCACAATGCAACCATTGCACCACTTTGTAAATATGGCAGCCTCCTTAAAAAAAGCCGCCTTAATGTAAAAAAAAATGATGTGCGGGTTGCGCAACAAGGCACAAGGGGCTTGTAAATGAGGCCTTCAATGTTTCCAAGTAGCTTATAATTCCAATTGGACCTATAAATAGTGTTACTAGCCGCATTTGAATTACAAGCTATAGTTTTATTCTAGGAGAGTCCTCAGGGCCCTGTATGAACCATGCTGTGACATGCTAACATGTGTGAAAGGGCTAGGCTGTTAAACTAATCTATGCTCAGACTAATATGTCTCATATATATAGTGATGTCAAACTATAGCTGATGTCTGACTGGTCAGTTTAGTTCAGGTTTTGTATGACTTTATGTCAGGCACACCTTTATTCCATCAACTACATTTGGAGATGTTCAGACGCTCCACCAACATCTCTATAGATTGGCACAAACTGCTGTCATGGTGATTCCTATTAATGTAGGGAAGGTTTGAAGGATGGCTCTCTTGAACAAGAGGGCCATTTGTCAAAATTTTACTTGTTGTAATTTTCATAATTAAATTCAGTTTTTGAAAAATTAAATGACCTAATGATCCCCATAGTGTGGGAGTCATTTTTTTAAATCCCTCACACCAGCAAGACATACGTGATGGTGGCAAAAGCCTTGCAACCACCGGCTCAAATTAGGGCCATTGGTCCGTTGGAGACAGGTTTACGCCAATGGAGTTAATTTTAATCTTTCACTGTAAACCTGGCATTCCATTCACATGTAAAATGGGTGAGTGGACCAAAAGCTTGAAGGAGAGGGTACTCTGTAGCCATTGCATCAGAATATCTTCTGTGCCAAAACTTAAATCAGCTCCTCTAAATCGAGCAATGCAGCATGCTGTAAGTAGCTATGTTTCACCAAAGTGGTATTGGTGTGAGTCAGTTCCCTTTTAAGCTGTTGGTTTTGGGAAGAATGGCTCAGAGTGGGGAAGTTCAAATTGCCTGCCCATAGAAGTCATCATGTTGGCCACCTACGTTTGTCATCGTACCCTGGTCCTAAATTCTATGGTGGGACATAGGGCCTGATTTAGAGCTAGGTGGAAGGGTACTCCATCACAAATGAGCTGCTTATTCCTTCCACCTTCTTACAAGTTCATAATATCCTAATCAACTTTTAAAAAGGTAGACAGGGTATTTGTTGCATTTGCAAACAAAGTACCAGTCACTCAAAGTCTAAATTAGGCACTGGCTCTATTTTTGGAGCTTGTATTCCTCTAGCGGGGAAAGGTGGCAGGTTACATGTGAATAGCACTACAGGAGACAAGATACCTTTTCTCCAAGGTTCCGCTGAAGCTGATTTATTGCTCTAAAGAAGTCCCAAGGAGGACAAACCTGTTTCTGCAGACTAACATGGTTGCACATTCACTAGATTAACTCTGGAGGTAGGTCTCAGTCCTTTGGAGCTCTGGCAATCCAAAAATGTTCTAAGTCCCAATTTTGCAGAGTTCATTCTCTTTCACCCTCACCTAAGGCTTCCAGATATTAAAGGAATATTTTTGTAATTTTAGAGCTTGATCCTGTCAAGGCTGTCCAGGAACCACGGCAGGTCAATTTTCTGATTTGTTGTGTCTCTGTAGCATCACAAGAAGGCAGTCATATGACTCTTCTTCTTCTTAAGATGGAGCAAGTCCAGCCCCTCAGGGTTTCTATCAGATCACAGAAAGCAATGTTTAAGTCCTAACATGTTCTTATCTGTTCTGTTCTACCACAGGTCCGGAAAGTGATTTTGAAAAGGGTAGGTTGCAGGTGCAAGACTTGTGGGCACCAGCCAGTAAGTGAAATCAACACATGGCTCCTCCCTAACAGATGTAGTTAAAGTTTCATGGAACAACCCTATACATTTTTGCACCAGTTTCTTTTTGCCCAATTGAAAACAATCTCACTGTGTATTTTATCACCAAAATTCAAGATGGAGGAACCATCCTCCCTTGTGCAGATATTGTTCGCCCACACGGGTCGGTGGTCAGGGAAATGAGCAGTCCTCTTTGGGGTCAATCAGTACCAGCTCTGGGAGAAGATTCCCTCCCACTGGGGTTGGGGCAAACCTGGCTGTTGGAAAAATAGCTTACTTCTCAAGGCCTTACTGTACATTTACTTGTGAAACAAGTGCTTCGTTCAACCCTGCTAATCTTCCTGTAAGGGAAATAAAAAAACACACACATACCAAGGACATTCCACTTGCCCTGAAGACAATTTTCACGCTTTATTAAGGCCAAGGATTCTCTGGGAATCTGCTGTACAGTTAATGCAAATTAGCATATAGGAGTTTCAGCCAGGCAACAGATAACTTTGTAAAAAATGCTTTTAATAAATATGTTTTAATGCCCGGAGCCACACCAGCCCCGTGGAGAGTAGACCACCACGGTCCCAGAGTTCTTCTCAGGTCAGCCCAGTGGGAAAGGTGCGGCAGCATTGTTGCTGGCTCATAATAAACCCAGGGACAATGCTGATGCTCGCAGACAGTGCGCATTTCGAGGGTGCTGAGCAGGGGGACCCCTGCACTTGTTTTTTGCCAGCCTTTCCATAGTGGGGAAACTGCCATGAAAAGGGTGACGGAAAACAAGGTTGTGTTCAGCACAGTAGTGCTGAGTTCAGAGCTCCCATGGGTGAGTACAACCAAGACATCTGTCAGCCCATTGGGAACCATTTTCCTGGCAGGGCTAGCAGTCCTCTGGCGGCTCTGGCGGCCACGGTCATAATGTGGACGTGGGACCTTAACCTTGAGCCTGGAGGTTCGAGGACCGCTATAGGCATAATGATGCCCTGAGTCTGGAGTGATGCAAGAATAGTCTACACATACCCATAGCATATCTTTTGAGTATATTGGAAACCATGAAAATATGTGACTATTCCAATTGTTAACGTGTACTTTTCGGTTATGAATGATCCCCTTTTAGATTCATTATATGAAGATGAAAGTTGTTAAAACTCACATAAAATAATACATGCTCTTCTAAACTTTGCCGGACAATTAGCAGTGCCTTTGCACCAGTCACCTTCATACTAATCGTACCCTAATAATTATGGCATCTATTGAAATCCTGCTCGGTATGTTACTTTATTAATATTTTTTTGATTTGCATACATCTTTCACTAATATCTCAAAATATTTTACATTTATTCTGTATGACATATGATGTGCTCTACAATTTATAGAGTACTACATGGTGAATGTCATGAAAAGCAATAGTCCTACAAAAGTTTAAGCTGTGACACTATTAATTTTCTGACCTACATGACTCTGTGTTTAATATATCCAATTTCTATAAGTATTTTATTATAAAGCAGATAACTGAATTTTCTTTTGCTATACAACAATGATGAAAATCATAATCAGCTTACTATACAAATGCCACAGATGTATCTGGTATAAAAATAGGACCGACATCAACAAATTTAAACTTTACTCTTCAAAAAGCATTATACACTAAAGATTTAATGATACTAGCTATCCATCACCTAGCTGGATTAGGGTCAGCCTCCCAATAATATGCGTGTTGGGTGCACCTGCTCTGTTCAATTATTCTCTTCCCTAATGTTAATTTTTTACTACTTTCTCCCCTGCTATTGCTTTTTAAAATTATGCACACATTGCACCTTTAACCTCTAGTCTCAGGTTGAATTACTGATTCACCCTATTTCATGTGTCATACCTTCATATTCTATTCCTATTCTTGTAGGTTAAATACTCTTTGTAATCGACCCTCTCCTGGTATTCACTGCCAGTACTGCCTTGCCTGTGTGATCTTACTATTGTTTTTATTCAAAATGCTACCTAGCTAGGCCCATATTTTAGGTCCTTGTGGTGCAGTGCAGCAGGTCACCTTGCTGCACCACCCTGTGTCACTGGCAAATGGTAGAAATACACCAGATTTATCCAATACGGCACACCCCTGTCCTTTGCCCTGAGCTGTCAAAAACAACCTTGAGAGGCATTTCACTCTTCTTTATGTGCTGCAGAGTGCAACACCCAGAGAGAGAAAAAAACAAGGAGAAATAAACACATTTCTCCTCTTTGCACCTCTCCTGGGTAGTCATAAGATTTTGGTGCATTCCCCAATTGACAAGTCCTTGTAAATATGGGAATGTGTCAAAATCCATGGGAGTTGCGTGGGAACACCCACGACACTGCATAGGGAATGCCTACACAGGGAAGAGTAAGACAACTCAACGATTTGCACTGCATTGCCTTACTCCATATTTCTGAAGCCATTCAAAGCCATGCAACGTGGCAACGTGTGAACGTGCATGGGTTCACAAACATGACTTAGTGGTTCGTGGCAAACATGTACCACACTGCATGTTGTAAGCATGGCGAAACCCACTCATAAATATGCCCAGTAGCACCTAGTTGTGGTCATTTATTCGCTTCATTCTCATAGATTCTTACACTGACGGGTTTTAATCTTTCTCATTTTCTTACTTAGGGTAATTATGATGCCTGCTCGCCTATCTGCTCTGTTTACAACTTCACCCGATGAGGACCATTCAGTCCTTCCTTCTGCCATGGTCTCTAAACTTCCAAATCTGCCCATTAAGGCCCGTATTTATACTTTTTTTGCGCCGCATTTGCGTCGTTTTTTGACGCAAAAACGGCGCAAACTTGCAAAATGCCATTGTATTTTGTAGGTTTGCGCCGTTTTGCGTCAAAAAGCGGCGCAAATGCGGCGCTAAAAAAAGTATAAATACGGGCCTAAGTTCTTATAAGCCACTGCTATTTTGCTCCGATTCTCACTGTACCTGCCTCTCTCATCCTGTTTGAAAAACTTTCAACTTCATCTAACTCTGTAGTAGGACTGCTGGCTTAATTGTTGCTCTTTCTGTCTAGGCTGACCCTTGCACATGTCCTTTCTCTACCATATTTTATTTTTGAACCCTTCTTTCTCTCACAAATGCTCTGAATACCCAATTCTAACATTTCTTGCATATTTGCACCTCAAAGTGGCTATACCAACTATATTCCCTTTCCTATAGCCTATAAACAGATTTTTGTGACACACCTACTGAATGATGGCCTTGTGTTATTTTTCTCACCTCATGACTTTCTTTAAAAAGAGGCCTCTTGACAATGACATCTTCTTTGCTTTTAGGCTTGCCTTTGGGCAAAGGTAAGCCAGATTTCCATACATGACCCCACCCACAAAGTAATCCAGCATTATACAATGCTATGTAATTAAAAAAATAATCTGTTTGCAATAGGCATATCCTATCAATGCCTCTGGTATGTGTGGTTCCCTTCACTCACGAGGAAGGAAAGAGAAAGAGATTGACAATCTGTTTCAATAGCTTAAAATCCTCCCACTGATGATCCTGCCAGTTGAAGAGCAGCAGAGCACTGCAGAATCACATACTTTGTATGTGTTTGACTTCCATGCTACCCCAATATTGTATGCTCTTTACCTATTTGTACAAGGCACCAGTAAAGACTGGATGGTGATGCTGATAAGGAATATTGTATCATAACTTACTCTAATGGCAGATATGTGCTTAGCTGAGTCCTCCAGATCTATTCTCCTATTATTTGCAGGCTTTTTTTATGTTGTCAGCACCAGGATTGCAGTGACGTGGTCGATCTACCGGCATTGTCTGTGAAGGCGTCCAAAACACAAAGTCAACAGTCTATCCAGATCCCTCAATCCTAAAGTGCATAAGCCAAACAGGGATTATGTCGGAGACTTTTAGAGACAGCTTTTTTACAATATATTAGAGGTCCTCTGATTTCCACACATGCTTGGAGTTGCTATACTTGGGTATTTTTTAATTATTGAATTTGAGTGCCAAAGTAGAATAGATTTGGAATTTCTAAGTTTTGATAATTTGCCATAGAGCTGATTTTACATAAAAGCAAGAAACATGTTCACCACATTCTTAGAAAAGAGGGAAATTTAATTTCCTTAATGCTCCACTTTGTTTTTATTCCTTTTCCAAATATCACAACAATAATAAACAGGTGAGGTGGGAGTACCTCGTTAATTTAAACACTCATAAATTTACACCATTTGAAATAACTTTCATCATCATTAGACACCCTTGAGGGACATGATGGGCATTGCAGTGCTGGACCAAAGAGGAACTGCCCGATGATGAAGCATGCTACCAATCTCAGTGGATGAGGGCTTTTTGTCCAAAATATAAACATTTCACCCAACCTTCACTCTCTCTGGATACAGTAGTAGTGCTTATCTGGAGGTTTAACAGGACCAATATACTTATTATTTCACTAGTTGAACGGGAGTGTTTATGCTGGACTTTTATTACTCCACATCCCTCTAACTGTTCATGATTATCTTTAAATTGTCAGCCAGTGACTTGAGCAAGTGGGATCTGGGAGGGCAAAGTTCGGGGGTCCTACTGATGTCTGTTTATTCCTGTACTCACTACTGCCAGAATCCTTCCTCTATTATCACAAGTTCAGATGTCTTTTGATATTTCAGGGGCCCAGTCTCAGTCCATGGCTCTCCAGCTCCAAGTCACCATCACTCTGGCACTTCCTTGAACTTCACTTGACTCACTGTTCATTGTCCATGTTCATCTTCAGTAGGGTTTAGGAGATAGAGACCTGCAGTTTTCTTGAGCCCTTCTGAAGATAAGCACAATGTGGTTGATCTCTCAAGTCCCACAGCATTCTCATCCAGTCACATGTTGCCTTTGCAGCATGCAACAGGGGATGTCCGAAAGTTGAAACTGTACAGAGGGAAAGAAAAGTAGAACCACTCTCGGGGAGCCAGAGCTTACCACTTTTGCACAGGAGGTAAGTCTTGAAGTATTACACGGCTAAGGTAGAGCCTCACATTTCTACATATATCTGCACCTGTAATAAGTGTGTATGTTATTGAGTGTGTCCTTTTAATTTGTTCATCTGCTTGCTTATATATGTGCCCCAGCCTATGTGTCTTTGCTGTTTTGCTCCTAACTTATTTAGGTGTGCACTTGCATGTTGTCTGGCAAGCCAAGTAGTTGGGAGCACTATTAGAAAGATGTAAGAGTCCTGGCCTTGTTTTTTCTGAAGATCAAAATACAGCGGGAATATGGGTCCTGGCACCAAGGCAAGCAGGAGGAAGGGAACATGGGAAGAGCTCTAAAAACAATACTGGCCCAGGGCCACATGAAAGCTAGGATTGGACATACCTTCTTTCATTCACATTCTCTTAATTTACCATGGTCACCACATTAGCTGCTCCTAGAGAGCAATGTTCAACCGTCACTTCATCTTAATCCATTATTATAACTCTTGAAGTCCTCTTTACAAACCTGATTTGGTTGATTGCATATGGCGTCTATGCTTTGTATCATCATTTCATATGTTTGACATTTTCTGAAATGAACCAACAAAACATTTTTTTAATATTTTTATGTTTAATATTAATGATAATTAACTTTAAGTATATATTTTAAATGTAGAACTAAAGGCAAAAGTGTTACTGCTATTAATATATTTTTCAATTAAAGCTTTAATTAGTGTAAATAAAATAATTATATTGAAATTACTTTTCAGAATTTTAAATAATTTTTTTTAATTTGACCTAAAGTAGAAGAATTTTTTGTGCTTTAATAATTATTAAAGAATGTGTACAGAATTAATCCAAATGCATTGACTTATATTTTAGAGAATGTATTGTTACATGAACTTTTAAATGCTAAAAATGTAATATCATATTTTTTAATTGAATACAAAAGTTCTATTTTTATATGCTAGTTTTTAAATTAAAATAAGTTCATTTTTATCTTAACATTTTTATTAATATTTATTTTTATGTAAGATGATTTCCAGCGGGGTGTTTATTTTAAGTCTGTATGGTGATTATTTTGTATGGGTGGGTATGGCATTACTAGTTGTTGGCTATGTGTGGTGCTGGGCTTACTTCAGCTCCGAGCTGGACTGATTCACTACTATTTTGGGCTGTACTAAATATAGAAGTAAGAATCAGATTTAAGAGCCCTTTGTGCCACTTTTGCACCGCCTTAGCGTCATTTTGTTGATGCTAAGGTGTCCTTTTCCCCACGCCATGTTTACATAGTGGCACAATACATACATTGCGCCACTTTGTAAGCCCTTGCACCACATTGTGCCTGTGCCAGGCATAATGTATGCAAAGGGGGCATTTCCCCGTTAGAAGGCCCGAAAAAATGGTGCAGTAAAGTTTAAATGATTTCACTGCGCCATTCTTTCTGTAATTTTTAAAGCCTACTCAGAGCAGCCATCAAAATGACGCACCCATGTAAATCAATGGGCCTCCTTGCACTTTGCTACACTAACGTCACAATAGCATAAAAAAATGTTGATGCTATTGTTCTAACTACCACCATGGTGTACCATTTCTTAAATACGGTGCACACATGGTGGGGTTAGGGGGACACAAGAAAAATGGCGCTGCATTAGATGCAGCACCACGTTTCTTAAATTCAGCCCTAAAGTTCTTGAATAGGAATGATCTTACTCTTTTGTGGGTGGGTCAACTTTTTTCCCTAACCCCCTCCCTCATATTCCCTGACCCTCCCTAAACCCCTCCTTACTACCCCACCCCTCTTCACTTTAATCATAAGTATTCCCAATTTTTCGCCAGTCCCCTTAGTACCTCACATATTTAATACTCTAACATGGCGTTGAGTGCAGGGAGGCTTTTGGGTGAAAATAACTGCACGCTTAACAAATGCATTTGATTTATTGGTTGATTTATAACATATACCTACCTATGCAGAGTCTCTTGGGGTGGAGATCTCCAAACAAAAATCACAGGAAAGGCAAAGGTATACAGTCTGCAAGTATGTTTGTTAATAGCATTTTATATAATGCAGTTTGTGAATAGGCCCTTAAGTGATGCACATGTGCTTGGCTAGAACCTTTGTAAATCTTGGCCTTGGTGTACATTTTAATTCCTTGTCTATGAGTCAGACGTGATATTTTTGGATGAATACATTCACCATAGCACTTCACATTATTCTTTATTTAGGACGTTTTGTTTTGCAAATATATCAGATCAAGATTGTAAGAATCATTGACAAGTTTACATTACTTCTTAACCATATGTTCAGCTAATAATGTTCACTTATGTTGCATGTTCAACCTGGACTATGAGTCTCAGTTTCATTCATAAAGCTGAAGAGCCTCGTTAATTTAGTAAAGTATTTCTATGACAACACTATGGCCCTCATTACAACCTTGGTGGTAAATCCAGCTTACCGCCGTGCAGAAGACCGCCAGCAGACTGCTGCGTCGGTGGAATTCTGATACAGCTATTACGACCCACCGCTCGGAATCCACCAAAATTCAGACACCCACACAAGTCCACCACACCAAAGGTCAGTGATAAACTGGTGAAAACAAAACCTCCACCGTCATGCCAACAAGAATACGCCCACACTATCACGACCCGCGAATCCACGCGGCGGTCTTTCAACCGTGGTATTCCATTGGCGGTACACACTGCTGCGCTCAAAATACACACACATCTCCAAAACACCACCACATTGGACAATTCGAAATAAACACACCTGAGACACATACACACACCACTCCCACACACCCAATCCAATATAAAACACACACCCACATCACCCACAAACCCTTACTACCAAAACATCGAAAGAAGGCCAGAGAGAGACACCACCAGAACAACACTAGCATCCACAGACACACAACATCCACGCACCTCAGACAACACACACAAACACACCCCCTCACACATCACAACACACACACCTCCACACATCACCCACACCACATCATGGCACCTCAATGACATCCCAGGTTCTCGGAGGAGGAGCTCAGGGTCATGGTGGAGGAAATCATCCGGGTAGAGCCACAGCTATTCGGAGCACATTGCAAGGAAGATGGAGATATGGAGGAGAATGGTCGACAGGGTCAACACAGTGGGACAGCATCCAAGAACTAGGAATGACATCCGGAAGAGGTGGAACAGCCTATGGGGGAAGGTGCGTTCTGTGGTCTCCAGACACCAGATCGCAGTACAGAGGACTGGCTGTGGACCCCCACCTCCTCCCCCACAACTAACAACATGGGAGGAGCAAGTCTTGGCAATACTGCATCCTGAGGGCCTCGCAGGAGTAGCAGGAGGAATGGACTCTGGTAAGTCATATCTTTACTACCTTATCCCCCCCACCCCACCTGCATGCCATCACATACCCCCATCCTCACCCTCAGACCCATCACCCCAACACCTCACAAATGTCCCACTATCACAACCCACCCATCCCAACACCAAGCCCTGCATGCAACACCAAAGCATGGACACCCATCACCAAAGCATGTCCACTACTGATACCCACACAGACCCCAAACCAGCCATCACACAAGGGCATAGACAAGAATGCAAGCACTGGAGTACAGGGTCACTCACCCATTCAACACGATGGCACACACAGATGTAATCACCATGCCTTTACACCCCTGCAGGACCCCTACCCAACGTCACCGGACAGGAGGTTCCAGACATGTCCAGTCCCCCCACAGAAGAGGCCCACAGTGATGACAGCAGCTCTGTCCAACTGGATCAAGATGACCAGCCCGGCCCATCTGGGACCTCGGGACAGTTGGTTCCCCAGACACTGGCACAAGCCATTACAGAGCCTCCCCCCTCAGGAAACACCAGCACAGCACCCACCCAGCAGGCCCATTCCTCTGTCCCCAGGACACATCAATCAGCAGTGTGTCCACCACTACAGGGAACCCAGGCAAACCCACCACCCCAAGAAAATCAGGGACCTGGGGGTAGTGGCAGTGGCCACAAGGTTCAGGGGACAGAGGCACAGGAAAACAGGGGAACTGGGAAGACTGCTGTGCGACAGGGGGAGGGCAGGCCCAGGGAACCCACTCTCCACGAGGCCCTCTCCAACATCATGGGAGCGTACCATCATTCCAAGGGAGGCGATGGCAACGGTACTGGCCAAGTTTCAGGAGACCCAGCGGATGCAGGAGGAACACTTTCTGGGGATCAGGGAGGAACTGAAGTCCATCAACACCACCCTGGTCACCATTGTAGGGGTGCTGCAGGACCTTGTCAACACCCTGAATGTCATCCTTCTGTCCCACTTTGTCACCTTTTCCAACCTTAAACTGCCCTAGCTCCACTTCTTATGCCCCTTTGGACAATGCACCTGTGTAACAAATAGACTGGACTCTGCCATGGACATTCCTCCACCATCCCCCCAGCCCATTTTACAACCCCCTCCACTTATTAGCACTAAAATAAACACACATCAACCACAAAACAATCTGGAGTCAGTCTGTGCTTTCACAAATGTGTATTTGCAATAACTTTGATATATAGCAATGTCAATTTCATTGTCAACATACTGATGTAACACAGCTCTAGTCCATGAGGAAATATAGCACGGGTCACACAGTGGGACCCATATCTGTTAAATGGAAAGGCAAAGTGACAAGTCAGGGTCCATACACTGGCTGAAAGTGACAGACTTATGATAGTTCAAACAACAGTATGAGATGTGTGAGGCAGTGATATCTTCTTACCTGTGTCTCACTGGAAGTCTTGCTGGATAACGTTGTTTCTGTTGTCGATATCCACTTCTTCTGCCTCCTCTTCTTCACTGTCCACAGGCTCCACAGCTGCCACAAGACCTCCAGCTGGGCCATCCTCATGCCGAAAAGGCACCTGTCGTCGCAAAGCCAGGTTGTGCAGCATACAGCAGGCCACAATGATCTGGCACACCTTCTTTGGTGAGTAGTAGAGAGAACCACCTGTCATATGGAGGCACCGGAACCTGACCTTCAGGAGCCCAAAGGTTCTTTCTATAATCCTCCTAGTTCAGCCATGTGCCTCATTGTAGCGTTCCTCTGCCCTTGTCCTGGGATTCCTCACTGGGGTCAGTAGCCATGACAGGTAGGGGTACCCAGAGTCACCTGTAAATGTCGAGGGACAACTGTTAGACACACACTAACCTGTAGGGACAACCCCAGACAACTATTCACAGGGTATAGGGCCCTTGTCCTCGCCTATTAGCCACACATGGTGCCTCTGGAATTGCCCCATCACATAAGGGATGCTGCTATTCCTCAGAATGTAAGTGTCATGCACTGAGCCAGGAAACTTGGCATTCACATGGGAGATGTACTGGTCGGCCAAACACACCATCTGCACATTCATGGAATGGTAGCTCTTCCTGTTTCTGTACACCTGTTCACTCCTGCGGGGGGTACCAAGGCCACATGTGTCCCATCAATGGCACCAATGATGTTGGGGATATTTCCCAGGGCATAGAAGTCACCTTTCACTTTAGGCAAATCCTCCTCCTGAGGGAACACGATGTAGCTGCGCATGTGTTTCAGCAGGGCACACAACACTCTGGACAACATGGTAGAGAACATTGGCTGGGACATCCCTGATGCAATGGCCACGGTTGTTTGAAAGGACCCCCTTGCCAGGAAATGGAGTACTGACAGGACCTGCACTAGAGGGGGGATCCCTGTGGGATGGCAGATAGCTGACATCAGGTCGGGCTCCAACTGGGCACACAGTTCACGGATTGTTGAACGATCAAGTCTGGTGGTGACTATTACGTGTCTCTCTTCCATTGTCGACAGGTCCACCAGCAGTCTGTACACCGGAGGATGCCCCCATCTCATCACCGGCCCTGGCAGATGTGCCCTATGCACGAGAACAGCGAGCAGAGAGTCACCCAACACTGAGGTATCACAATATGTTATCTGCAAATAAATTCTTAATCCCCAATGTGCCTGTTACTGTGTGTATGTAAGGCCTCGATAGGTGTGACGCAGTTATTATTATTGCCATGTGGCCCCCTGAAATGGCGGCTGCTTGACCTGTAAGGTGGGACAAGGGGATATGAGGTAACAGCGCTGGCTTTCTACACCGTCACGGTAGGCGGTCGAGGACCGCGGCACAATCCTCCATTGGTTAACATTGGACCCTATGGGTCCCAGGAGCCAATGACGATGTACGCCGGCGGTGGCGGTACGCACCACCGCGGACGTGACCGCCATTTTCTGTCTGTTCACTCACTTGATACCTGACCTTCAACAGGAGAGGACCTACACTGCAAGTGCTGCTGTGACCTGTGTCTGGAAGCGATGATGGCTCGAGTGTCTGGGGAAAGGGCCCCTGCCTTCACTTCGGAGGAGTTGGAGAAGTTAGTGGATGGGGTCCTCCCCAGTACACGCTACTCTACAGTCCTCCAGACAAACAGGTGAGCATGCTGCATGGCACATGAATGTATGGAGTGGTTTCGATGTAAGAAACATGGGGGGGGGTATGAGCCCTGCATGAGCGGACGGTGAGTGTATGTGCGTCAGGGCAAGAGTGGTAACGTGGGCCAATGACTATGATGGTCCGGGCGGTTAAAGATTTTCCTTTTCCCCTGTACTATTCCTCTAGGTCAGCGCCCACCAGTAGAAGGATATTTGGCCTGCCATCGCCAAGGACGTCTGGACCCTGGGGGTCCAGAACAGACAGAGCACCCACTGCCGGAACAGATGGGAGGACATTCGCCGCTGGAGCAAGAAGACGGTGGAGGCCCAGCTGGGGATGGCCTCCCAACGTGGGAGGGGTGCCCGTCGCACCATGACCCCCCTGATGTTCCAGATACTGTCGGTGGCGTATCCGTAGTTGGATGGGCGCTTGAGGGCATCACAGCAGCCACAAGGGGGTGAGTACAGTCACATTAATCTGACTCTGCGTGCATTACGAGGTGTCTGGGTGGGGGAGGTGGGCAGTGGGTTCCTCTAGGCCAGGGCGAGCTTGTTAGGCAAGGTCCCTTGGGAGGCAGGCAATGTGGCACCCCAACCCCACTAGTGGTTAGTGCCATCTACACCTAGTCAGGCTCCTGTGACTTCCATGTGTGCAGCAATCGGGCATAGGCCTTGTACCCTATGGCCCTGTGATTAATTTAGGAACTATAAGTGCATGGCGTAGTGCAGAGGTCTGCTGTGTCTGTAGTGTCCGCCAGCAGTAGTGGTATTGCATGCACTGAACATATCTTTCTTCTGTATTACCCCCCCCCATTTTTGTGGTCTCCCTGTTCTTGTATGCAATATCATCATCAGGCGGAGGAGCAGTGGCACCGGAGCAGGAGGGAGCTGCATCCCACTTGGCCCTGGAGGGCGAAACAACAGAGTCTGAAGCCACCAGTGGGCCAGAGGGCGAGGGGAGCTCCACGGCAGGGACAGGAACAGAGACCACCGTCAGCGACTCCTCCTCTGATGTGAGCTCCCTTGCTGTGGAGGGCCCCTCTGTGCCCCACACATCAACAGGTACAGCCGCCACCCCCCACCACCAGCACCGCCCTCCCAGCAGCCCCTCAGCGTGTGTCCCGTGCCCGCTCACCCTGGAGAGTAGGCATCGCCTTTGCCCCAGGCACCTCAGGCCCTGCCCCAGTCAGCCCTGCTGCCCTCAGTGAGGAGGCTATTGACCTCCTGAGATCCCTCACTGATGGGCAGTCTACCATTGTGAATGCCATCCAGGGTGTTGGGAGGCATTTGCATTCATTCTGGCCAGGCAGCCCAACAGCGAGCATTTCAGGTTCTGGCCTCAGCACTGATGGCAGCCATTGTCCCTGTGTCCAGCCTCCCCCCTCCAACCTCCTCCACCCAGACCCAATCCCCTGTACCTCAGCCTATCCCAAGCACACCATCAGACCAGCATGCACACACATCAACAGACAAAACTGGCTCAGACAAACATAAGCACCACACATCCCACAGGCACTCACACAAGCATCATACCCATGCACACATACCAACATCCACTGCCTCCACTGTGTCCCCCTACTCCACGGGTTCCTCCTCCCTCCCGGTCTCGTCTCCACTCACACCTGCATGCACTACATCCTCAGCCACTACCTCCATCACCAGCACGCCCATCACTACACAGCGCTCACGTGCACTCACCACCCCCACTACCAGTCACACATCCCCTGTGTCCTCTCCCAGTGTGTCTGTGAGCCCTCCTCCAAAACTAAACAAATGCAGGCACACACCCACCCAACAGCCATCCACCTCACAACAGCCTACAGCCCATACACCTTCACCCAAATTCAGCAGACGTACACCTCCCACAACCACTACCTCTTCCTCCACTCCCAAACCCCCTCCATCTACCCGTCCCAGTGTGTCAAAAAAACGTTTCCTGGCTAATATTGACCTCTTCCCTACACCTCCCCCCCCTGTCCGTACGCTAGGGCCAGGCTTTCCAGGTCCCAACTCAGCACCTCAGCCACCACATCCCCAGGCACAGTGGTGCCAGCAACTGCAGGCTATTTTAGTGCGCCAACCATCAGGGCTGCCAGTGTGCCACGGAGCGAGGGCAAGGACATTCCGCCACCTGCAAAACTTAAAAGGTTGCCCACATCCCGGACGGAGAAGCAGAAAACCCCTGCCACCAAGGGTTCAGGGAAAACGAAAGGGGATAGTGGCAAGCCTGCTGCGCCAACATCGAAGGTGGGGAAGGGCCAGAAAATGAAGGGTAGGTCAGGAGAGGGCATGGTGGCACCGACGGAGGGACCAGTGTTGCACCTTCTGTCCACGTCGACGCCAACCTGTACGGCGGAGAAGACCGCCACCTGCGCCGCCATCTACACCGCCACAGAGCCCGCCACCAGCACCGCTGTCATTGAGGCCGCCACCAGCACTGATGTCATTAAGGCCACCTCCAGCACTGCCGCCACAGAGCCCGCCACCAGCCCCGCCGCCACAGAGCCTGCCACCAGCCCCGCCGCCACGGAGGCCGCCGCCAGCACCACTGTCACAGAGCCCGCCGCCAGCATCGCTGCCACAGAGCCCGCCGCCAGCACCGCTGCCACAGAGCCCGCCGCCAGCACCGCTGCCACAGAGCCCACCGCCAGCACTGCTGCCACAGAGGCCGTCACCAGCACCACTCCCACAGAGGCCGCCACCAGCACCGCCGCAAATGACACCGCCGCAAGCACCGTCAGCGGCCCCGCGACATCCTGAGCCCGTGGAACCACCGCAGATATGGCTGCCATCCCCAGTGGTCAGTCGTCCGAGGCTGGTGGTGAGTTCCAGGAGCCAGGCCAGCTTCCATGGTGCATCACTGTCAGTGGAGAAAGGCATCCACTACACCAGTCCGAGGCCGGATGAAGCATTCTGGGCACAAAGCCCCCTCCAGAACCAGTGGAGAAAGGCATCCACTACCTCAGTCCTTGGCAGGATGAAGCACTTTGGGCACAAAGTCCCCTCCAGAACCAGTGGAGACTGTAATCCACTACCCCAGTCCTTGGCAGGATGAAGCACTCTGGGCACAAAGCCCCCTCCAGAACCAGTGGAGAAAGGCATCCACTACCCCAGTCCTTGGCAGGATGAAGCACTCTGGGCACAAAGCCCCCTCCAGAACCAGTGGAGACTGTAATCCACTTGAGAGAATATGGCTTTGCACTCCCTAGGATAAGGCAGTGGGCAAACCACCCACTGGAGAGACTTGAGAGACTGTGGCTTTGCACTCCCCAGGATAAAGCAGTGGGCAAACCACCCACTGGAGAGACTTGAGAGACTGTGGATTTGCACTCCCCAGGATAAAGCAGTGGGCAAACCACCCACTGGAGAGACTTGAGAGACTGTGGCTTTGCACTCCCCAGGATACAGCAGTGGGCACACCACCCACTGGAGAAACTTGAGAGACTGTGGCTTTGCACTCCCCAGGATACAGCAGTGGGCATGGAGCCCCCTCGTGAAGCAGTGTCGTTGTGCATTCATCAGGCTGAGGTGCCCCCCCTCACCCTCGCCCTGAGGTGCCTGTGTATTTTCGATCTGATGCCCCAGCAGCGTTCTCTCCGTTTGGAGTCAGGTATCTGTGTGGGCCTCGCCCATGCATTTTGGGCCCAGTGGTCCACGGAAAATTATTGGTGCACTATCCGGACTTGTGTAGTTGGTGTACATAATTGTATATACTGTATATTGCGTTTTTACTACTGGATTTATATTGATTACATTTGTTCAACTCATTTCCTTTTGTCCTTGCGTTCTTCCAGGGTGGATGGGGGGGTGTATATGTAATGTTGCAGCATGTATTAGTGTGTATGTTGTTGTGTGTGAGGGTGGGGGTGTTGCGTGTTGCGTGTGTGTTACTCTCTTTTCCCTCCCCCCTCCCCTGTGTTGTAGGTGCAGTACTCACCGTGGTCGTCGCCGCCGTCTTTGGTGCTCCTGATAGAGGAGCAGGAAGACCATCGCCGGCAGTATCTGAAGTTCTGGCTCCATGGCGTCCTAGTTCCTCGTGAGGTGTGGAGAGGTGAGTGTTTTCCCTTCTGTGTACTGTTTCCGCCATGGTTTTGATCACGTTGGTTCCGCCCCGGAAAAGGTGGCGGATTGGCATCTTGTAATAGTGTGGGTGGTACATTGTCTTCCGCCCGTCTGTTGGCGGTTACCGCCGTGCTGTTTGTTTGTACCGCCATGGCGGTCGGAGTGTTAAAGTGGCTGTCTAAGTTGGCGGTTTCCGCCACGGTCGTAAATCCATTTTTGTTTCCGCCGGCCTGTTTGCGGTATTACCGCCGCTTTACCACCGACCGCCAGGGTTGTAATGAGGGCCTATGTAATTATGGAGGAATGTGCTTTTGAAAAGTAGTTGATTAATGGTTAGAGGAGAGAGGGATAGTTCATAAATTGTGTCCTTATTAACTAAACCTTTTCCAAGATTAAAGGAATTTAGAAAGGTATGGTTTTTCCAAATTTTCAGTTATCCTCAAACACCAAGTAACCTCCTGTTGCATGTAACTGGTCCTAAACACATTACACTAATATGATAAATGCATTTTGTTTCATTATATTTGTAACTATGAATACATGTTTTAAACGGACAAAAGGGAAAGAATCTGAGAAATACTTATAGATACATGCCTTCACCTCATCTTCTGTAAGTAAATTCTCAGTACCGCTGGTTTTCAGGCTATTTCTTAGTCTAAAAAATAATATTTACATATTAATTTAATGTTATTTAATTTGGCATTTGTATTTGAAAAGCAAATTCACTGAATGGAATCCATGTTTATCTTTAACTCATTTTAAAAATATTTGTTCAGCATATTAAAATATAGTAACGCCTAGTCCTTAAATATTTGATTAAATGTTTCAATGTATACCTTTATTTGAATAGATTTCTTCTGTGGTCCTATCAAACCATGACATGCAATGCATTCTGCAGTATCATACTTTAAAAATGTCTTCAGATGCATTGGTATCCAACATTTTCAATAATTCTGTGACTTTATTTAAACATAATCAATTTTGATTAGTTACTTTTCCTGATAACAACTTGAAATTTCACTTCACAAAAACTTTAAATCATCATAATTTCACATGTTTGGGGGTTCACTTATATAGCTTGATATACCTACATTGGGAATGCAAAAAAACATTTAATAAACATTCTAATGCATGTCATTTCAGTATTCTGCTGTATTAATAAATTTGGGAAAATCTGTCTTTAGCGTTTAGCCTGAGGTCCAACCAAAAAGGAGAACGTACAGGAATTCCAGCCTCAAATGATGTCATGGGAGATACATTGGGTAAAAGGAAATATGTTTTTCCTGGTTCTACTGTATTTGTAAAAAAAAATTATCCTTCACCACCTAATCGTTTAACATGGATTCTCATTTAGAAATAGGGTAAGAGGAACAGTGAAACTGTCACTTGTAACGTCCATAAAAGAGTTATGCAGTACAAACTGCCTTATCATCAATATTTATTGTGCCTTATTGTTTAACACTTTCCCATTCAAGAAGCAGCGTATATATTGCAATATTAGAATGCATATTTACCTGTCCAATGCAAGTGGAAATTCTTTGTGGCATCCAGGATAAAATGGAGTGGCCAAAAAATATTCTGTTATTGGCACATCTGCAAAGTCAGAATGTGTCCAATGTCTGCAGTTTTCACACTCTATCCATTCTAGTTTTTGTTCTTTTGGATACAGTGACCTGCTCATGCAAATATATCACAAGAGTAATTTAACAACCGTGCAATGTAAAAAAAAAATGTATACAATGTGCATCTTTTTAACCAGTTTTCCAGACAAGAGCAATGTATTAACTTTGTCATCATTTAAAAAAACAACACAACACCATAACCACACTGTCAATAAAATGTGATGGTGCATGATGTCTTATTTTTCCAAATTAGAAAGGTTACTATTGATTTATACTTGAAACAGCATCACTATAGAATCATATACATTACATTCCCTCTAACAACTTTTGTTATCTTAGTTGTGGATTTTAATATTCGATGACATCCCAGAACTTCTCACAATACCTACTTATAATATTAACAGACATGACTTACTTCTTTTTCAAATCGTCACTTTCTTGGTAAAGGCGGACCATCACCTTTGCAGCCATGCATTCGGTGCCATCTATTCCTGGAACTAGGCTCTTGAATGTCTTACTTTTTTCAAATACTCTTTCGGCTGCTCCTACTGTATCGCCTTTTGGCGTTAAGTGTTCAGTGTGCAGTTCAGTCTCTTTGGGAACTGAGGCTACCCTTTCCATCTCAATGACCAATGAAAGAACAATATACTTACAAAGGTTACTTTTAATTCAGATTACTGTAGAACAGTAGGCTACACTGTGAACAAGGACCCTTTGGACAAAGATATTTGTGCGCCTATCTGTAACTTAGTAACACAAATACAACTGTTTTTCATGGTTGTTTAAGTAACAGGGGAATGGGTTTTCACCCAAGAAAAATTATTTTCATTTTATGAAAAAGAAATCTTTAACGGAAGTCATGAACAAAAACAATGATTGCTAAGTTAACTTTGCAGTAACATTATGAAATACTAACATACACTTTGTAAATCGTTTACAATTTAGTCCAAACACATATCTAAGAAGCAAATGTACATAATGTAATGGAAGTAATTCCAAGTTTTGTACGATAAGATTTTGTTTTAAGGCTGCTAGACAGGTAACACTCTGGTAATTGTCATCAAACAGCTACAGTGAGATTAATAATATATTTTGCTAAATACTTTGCTTTGATACATTGTCTTACTTTGACTCGGCATCTGTGCACATTATGGCATTAAACATTCAGCTGTTTTAGAATGCTATCATGTTAGGCTGAACATATGGGAAAAGAAGGATCACAGTCATAACAGTTTCCAATTCTGTGGTAGCAAGAGAAGTAATTATGCAAGTTGAATAAGCTACCTTTCTGTCATGACAATTGGAGACAAGGCCCCAGTTGTTTCTAATTAAGGACTGACAGTACAACAACATCTATACTTTTAATTTATTTGGAGAACGTATGACCTCATACACACAATCCAACTTATGTTAACTGTTCTTTGCATATATTTTCCACAAGCCACAAGCCATAATTTCACAACACACATAAAATTCACATCAATATTGAACATTACTGAGTAAAATAAACACTATGGGTATGATTACGAGTCTGGCGGTCTGAAGACCCACAGCCGTGAGGTGACTGTTGGAACACCACAGCTGTGGCGGTCTGACCGCAACTTTGTGAGGTTGGTGGAAACAACCGGCAACCGATCGCCGTCCACGCCAGGATCTCAGATCCTGACGGGCTGACGGTGGTGCAGGTTAGATGGTAATCAGATAGGGTGGTGTGAAACTCAGTGGTCTGACTGCCATGAAAAGGATGGCGGAGAGCAAGTGCAGGTGGCCATAGGGGGCATGGCAGTGCAGGGGTCCCCCTGCCTAGCACCCTTGAAAAGCGCACTATCAGCTGTGCAGACAGTGTGCATTCCAAGGTTGCTGGTGCCCCCTGCATGTGATAGCATTGCTGATGGCTCTATTATGAGTCTGCAACAATGCTGCTGCACCTTTCCCACTGGGCTGTCCGGCAGAAACCTTGGTCGTAATGGGGCTGGCTCCACCAAACTCCTAATTAGCCCCTTAGGGTACACACATCATAATTGAACCTATGATGTTAACCCATTTTATTATAAAACATGTATTATTTCATATAGGAAAATGTTAAAGATTTACTAGTATTTTTTGATATAATAAATTAATGAATTATCATACTTGCTTTCTTAGAATCTGCATGAGACTTGATGCATGGTATCTTCTTAGGTGCTGCAAGTTGATAATCCTTCAGATGACATTAAGATACCACTACTTACTACATCAGCTGCCTGAAATTCAGAAAGTAACAGTTTGAGGTTACCTGTGGGAATCCATAATGAAAGTCAGTATAGATTTCTATTGATACTTACAGTGCAGACAAAGACACCACAATGCTCACTGTCTGTCTGTTTCCATTGAATTGCGTATTCAATTTTCCAATTTTGAAGATCCCATATGTGACTGAAAATATTACTGAAATAGAAAAATAATATTAAATCATGACACAACGAATAAATGTACATATTATATCATTGTTTTAAAAGAATTCATAATAATAATTTAACGTGTGTGGCATTGATGCTTGTCAAAGTATGTTCATGTCATCATCTTCAATACTGTTATATATGCCCAAGGAATCAAACACTTTTATTATATGTGTTTTGCCATTCAAAACCTGGAAAAACAAATGGAATATTGCTTTAAGTTAAAATCTATTAACAAAAGGCCATTCATATCTATGGCAAACAAGGTTATCAGTAAAGGATGTTTAAATACAAAGAATCTTAAATGTAGTGATCAATACATCTCTAAGTTATTATTTCAACCAGACATGGATTTGACTTTCCTGGTTCTGTATTGGACACCCCTGCATTAAAACGGCTGTTGCTTGACATGCACAAAATCGTATACTCAACTTTAAATTGAAGACGTCAACAACAATATTTTGCAATCAATCTCACATACTTTCTGTAATTTATGTAATATTATGTCTACAGTTTTTATAGTGGCCTCTTTTGTTGCAGGTCCTCAGAGATACACAGAGATGAAACAAAGACCAAATCACATTGCATCTATCCAGAGAAAAGGATGTGTTTGTGTTGATAAATGGCACTACCACATCACCTTTCCCACAGTTGATGTAAGATTTTCTGTTACACTAGAAGTGTGATTGTGAACCAACTCTTTTGGACATGTGTCACTGTGCTCACCCACAAAATCATTTTCTCAACAAACAGGTGTGCCAGTGTGACTGCTTCTGATGTTTATCATTACAGAGATGAAATATTGTTTTTGGTTAATCTTACTTTTTTTAATTAGAAAAACTCTTTACTTTCAAAATAGTTTTTTTTCTATAAGTGTAACTTAACATACCCACAGAATAAAATGGTTTCATTTTTCAGGTGAACTTCCTCCAACAACTCGAGGAAAGAAAACTATGCTTTCTTTACGAATGTCCTACAAAACAAAAATAGAAAAGAATGCAAAATAAATAATATTTTTATAGGCCTAAAACACAAGGGTCATGTAGACATTAAGGGGGTCATTCTGACAGGCCGGCGGTGCCCCGCAGGGCATTCTGACCGCGGCGGTTCGGCAGCGGTCAGATGCGGAAAACCGGCAGTCTCCCGCCGGTTTTCCGCTGCCCTTGTGAATCCTCCATGGCGGCGGAGCGCGCTCCGCCGCCATGGGGATTCTGACACCCCCTACCGCCATCCTGTTCCTGGCGGGTCTCCCGCCAGGAACAGGATGGCGGTAGGGGGAGCCGCGGGGCCCCTGGGGGCCCCTGCAGTGCCCATGCCAATGGCATGGGCACTGCAGGGGCCCCCGTAAGAGGGCCCCAAAAGGAATTTCAGTGTCTGCCTAGCAGACACTGAAATTCGCGACGGGTGCCACTGCACTGCAATGCAATTCTGCAATTCTGAGCCGGCGTCCTAGTGGGAAGGCCGTTTTGCACTGGGCTGGCGGGCGGCCTTTTGGCGGTCACCCGCCAGCCCAGTGCAAAACCCAAAATACCCTCAGCGGTCTTGCGACCGCGGAGCGGTATTTTGGAGGGGGGAACTCTGGCGGGCGGCCTCCGCCGCCCGCCAGGGTGAGAATCACCCCCTAAGTTTGTTCAGGTTTAGTATGCACTTTTACATTTATACTTTATGAGGAGGTCTTAACCTTATGACAACATTAGTCAGTGTGTTCCTAGTGTTTGCCAAATGTTTTAAATATGTGGTGAACAGCATTAGAGGTCTTCTACCCTTGTGTGATCACTTCACTGTATTATGTAATGGGAAATTGTAGTTGATACCAATAAACTAGGCATACATGCTGCTTTAGTGTTATGGTCATGGGCTGCTAGCTGATGTCTACTTTTGCAACAATGTTATCAGTTTTTTCCATTCTGACATTGACAATTCCAAAAGACATGAACACCAAGTTCGATGCATGTGAATGTTCATGAATGCAATTGGCTGTGCCCTTTTATTTTTACTTTGCATTTGAATGAAATCCTAGACTCAAAGTGCTTCTTTGCTTCAAAACAATCATGGAATCAAAGAGTAGTTTATATAGGTCCATCTATAAATAGTCACATGTGGCAGAACATGCTGATCTTCCAGCATCACGCTTTCGTTATACAGAAAGTTTCTTGAGAAAAAGCTATTGTAATCACAGTTGTCTAAATTGGCAAACAGCTAAATCTTAATGAATATGTTCTTTTGTAAAATAGCAGTTTGAGTACACAAAAAAACTGTTTCTGATTGAAATAATGATTACCTATCAACTTAGGACAGCATAGGAAAAACTGCACTGTTACAGATCTGCTTTTGATATTGCACATAATTGCTAAAACTATATTCAAGATTTCTTCTCCATAGTTTTAGCCTTAGCTGCTGTAAAATATGGGCATGTCCTATCGATTCTTATATTTGAAATATTTGACTTAAATGAACACCAGGCTGTGTTAACATTGCAGGCAGGTAGGAATGCAAAACAATCAAAAGAAGTGTTGTGAAAATCTTCATGTATCATGGAAAATATTGCGAAGAACTTGAGGCAGATTCAAATATTTATCAATGTTGAAATGTCCTACAGGTAAACGTACCCTGTACTTGAAGTGAAAATTTAAAAGAGTCATTCCAATCTCACTCCGGACACAGGGAAACTTAATTCTCAACACCATGGTGGATGGGCCATGTTACACAGCATCAGACAGAAAGGAGACACATTTCTCCATACAAATATGCATACAATATTCAAATTGCTGGCACATACATAAAAAACACTGCACAGTCTAGAATTCACTTACCTCAGCAGCCGCATCACCTTTCACACCCCCAACAAACACCTTCAATCAGCTAATCTCCTGATTACTGCTGGACCCCCACATCCGAAGATGACATCACCTTCTTGGATGTGTATAGTAACCACCTTCACGAGATGGCTGCCAACTCAGTCTTTCAATCCAGAAAGAATCTGAAAATGTGGCACTTCACATAGGCAGCAGCCAGGCCAGCACCCCTTTGCTCACCTACACTAGGATGCCTTCCTGGGTGAGATATGTGATTTAAAAATATACATGACATGACATGGCATGATAGACCTGACACATGGTCTTATCTTTTACATCCTCCTTTTGACTGAAATATACTGTGCCTTGGAAAAGCCATATTTGCTAACTGCATACAAGTGAAACATGTGTCAGATGACATCCGCAGTATGCTTGGAAGTTTGGTATTAACATAATGTCACTTTCAAAAATTATGAAAGAAATAAAAATTTTGTATACACAGTAATTATGAGTTTTTTTGGTTTAATTCTTAAAATATGAAGGACAAAACCAAGCAGGAATACCAGGAAAATGAGATGTACATATCTGAATTGTTCAGACTAGAAACTTATTGATCTTCAATGAGCCTCAACAAGTCAGAGATATATATAAGAGGTTACTGAGCTCTGTTGAGGCTACCATTTCAATTAAGATTGTTCATTTATGCGAGTAATTGGCAAAACTAGTTAATCTTTATCTATAAAGGTGCATATGAGCCACAGTATTGAGTGGACCTAGAATAATTATCAGTGTTTCACATTAATTCAAAATTGGCCATCCATTACATTTTTTGACCTGCTTCCTGGAATACTGTGATTACTGTAGTGTAGTGGACTGCAATTTTAACCCTGATTTTCAATAATATATTCAACATTAAAACAAATCAACAAATGTAAATTAAGTTAAAAAATGGCCATCAACACTGAATAACTATAAAACAAGCTCTTCCTTGCAAATACGTTGTTCAAAATGAAGTTGTAGCATTGCAGGGAGAACTCCAAAAGTAGACTGTGTTATTTGCTTCAAAAAACCCAGTGTAGACTTTGTTATTTGCTTACCTTTAAACTTGAGATGCTTTGCTTCACTTTTCCTAAAGTTTGTTATTCCCTCCACCAAAAAACAAACTGGAATGTTTCTATCATATGGTGCTAAAAATACATAAAACGTTCATTGTATTGCAAGGAAGGCATGTTTCCTTTGTTCTTTGGCACTGCTCAAATATATATCACATAGTGCAGTGACATGCTCAAACATGCACATCCTGTGTGTACATAAACACACACACACACACACACACACAGTTGTTCAATTCAATAACCTATGAAACAGTAATATTTACAATTGGTTACCTTATCCTATTCCATTCATTGAGGTTCACAAAATTATAATATCGGATATACTGTTTATCACTCATTTAATCAAGTATATATTTACAAGAAATTATTAGAATAGTAGAAGAGGCCACCAACAAATATGGACCCTGGTTACTGCCATAATTTATGTATACTACAGCAGTAGAGTAAGTTCTGTTTCCTGTGTGTTATCGTATTTGCCCCAAATACATGAAATTAAAAGGCACCGAACAAATGTCAAAAAATTAGATATCTAGGTTTAAAGAAATAGAAGTTCAGGGAATGTTACTTATTTCATAGACAGTAATGCTATGTAATCCATAACTTAAAACTTGGATATGTTACATCACTGATAGATTTTTTTAAGCAACAACAATATGATACCATCGAATTTCACCTGATCTATATTTTGCTCTAAAGTTTTCAGTTTTACTCTTGAAATGCTAAATATCATCAAAGGTAGTATATCATAATTACAGTACGTCACACAACTGTAATCTGCTATATTATTTTTATTTGGTTGTTAGAAGAGCAGGTTCAAAGTTTCACAGTCTGGTAAAGAGCTGCTCTAACCTGCTTGCAGTAGTTCTGTGATAGCTTAAAAAATGTTTAACCTCAAGATCATGATCGAAGGTATCATAATAACATATGTTCTGTTACAGAAGCACAAGACTGCATACTTAGGCTGTCATTACGACCCTGGCGGTCTGTGCGGTGGCGGTCTGGCGCTGGTCAGACCACCACATTATGACCGTGAATGTTCGGCCATGGTCAGACCGCCAGCACCCCCAGTTTCCCTCCACTGGAGAGGCTGGTGGTCCTAATGCTTGCCATTGGCAGTGCAGGGGCCCCCATAGACAGCCCCATCACACTTTTGACTGTCTACTCTTTAAAATCTGTTACTTGTTATGCACCAAGTTGCCAATTATAAAGAAAAGATGTCAGAACTTGACTATTATAAGATTATTGCAATAGAGTTCTGATGTCACAATGCCTGCTGCCGGAGCCAGAAACAAAGGTTGACCGCAGGTCAGGTCATGGAGCATAACTGAAGCAGCTGTTTAAAGCAACAAACGTAACATTGCTTTTCTTTCTTCTGTTCTATTTAATGGCTTACAATGAGAAGCATACATAATATTGTTTGCACTTCCTAGATAGAGAAAAGCTAGATTCTTTATGCATGTTTCTACACATTTAGAGTTATTGCAGTTTTTTTTTATGAACAACTTTTTTTGATCTATTTCCAAAACCTGTTTACAACATGTATCTAACAGGTTTTTGATGTGTTTATTTTTTTTTCGTCATGCTTGCTCTATCATATGAAAAAGCTGTGCAATAAGGTTTTAACTGGTTTATGGGAAAGGTAATGATGCAACCATGTATTGTATTCCATAAAGTACCCCCGGGATACCTGATAAGAATTGTTCAAGATGATTCCTAGTTCCTTAATCTTATAAACATTATAATGGTTATGGAACTTTTGGGTGATTTCAAACACCCTTATAATGTGCGTCGGGTAGTTTATCCCTTACATGTTAATTTGGTTTATTAAAAATTGTACATAATTACTTTTTTTTTAAAGATGGAATTGACTTACATCTCTTTTGTCTGGAAGTATTTGATAAATCCGTGCATTAAGTATCTACAAAGTAAAGGGTAATTTTTTTAATTAAAATTATTGCTTTAATTCTCAGAAAGTTTTGTTGATAGCATAGTGCTTTGTACAATTGTGTAAAAAAAACTCTTACATCATCTGTGAGCCAGTTTTCAGATCCATCTTGAGTCTTGTGGCTGCCATCCCTTTGAGTGTTACTTGGACAAAAGCTCCTCAAGTTCTTCAAATTGATTGGGCTGTTTCCCACAAGGAATAATGTTTTTTCTTCATCACCATCCTCATTCAAAATTTTCTTTAGAAATTCCCATTGTGGATTAAAATGTAAAAGTTGGTTAAGTATGTTGTCTGATATAGATGATCATAGTAGTACTGTTACATATTTAATTAAGTGTGTAATCGAAAAATCATTTTTTTCCAATAAATCTTTGATCAAATATGCAGATAAATAATTAAACATACAATAATATATACAAGCATACATGCATATATGAGGGGTGTGTAGATGGACATGTAAGTATATATATATATGTGAGTGTAGCCAGTAGATAGATATAGTTAGGACCTGGTTTCTTTAGCAAAAATATTTTTGGTTGTGCCAATAACTTTGGCGCTGTTTGATAAATTTACATGAAATTTTCAAAATTACCACAATAGTTCCGACAGTTACTTCAGCTTATATCATGAAATTTTCGGGGTGATTCGTAAAGCAGGGATCGAGAAAAATGGGGGTTACAAAACACATTTTCCCGATGCATTTTCCCATTGAGTTTTTAGGTAAAACTACAGCCTGAAATGATAAACAGAAATATAACAAATTTATGCAGGAAACTAGACCTTGATGATCAGATCGTGTTTTTTGGTATTTTGTGTAAATCTGTTCAGTAGTTTTGAAGTTATTAAAGGAAAAGAAAAAATATAGATATCTTGGTGGAGCCTAAGGACAGATCTCATGGGGAGATCTGATTGTCTCTCAGCATTTCATTTACGAAGTGCTGGCTGTCATCTTGGAACCAATATATTGAAATGCATTGTAGTGAATGGCAGGTTTTGAGGGTCACAAAAAGGCGAACATGTGAAGGATGATAACAGATTTTTATTTACTATGGAAATCATTTGTTGATGGTACATACTAATTTTAGGAATTGTGGGGTGTTCTAAGGTGATTTTATCCTGTGAAAAAGCCTTGTGCTGGGGTTTCATGAATCGCGTTGAGAGAAAAATGTTCTCTCATGATTTCCCCATAGAGGTTATGGAAAAATGAGAGCACATATGTAAATTCACACTATCTTTCTCAGCCATATGAGGATGAAGTCTGACATTCTCAGCAAAAAATGAATTTTATGACAAGAACGGAAGCTCCTATTATGCTTTTTAAATCTTGCAAATTTTAATAGCAGCAGTCAAGTATAAACAAAGAAAACACAACAAATTCCATGAGGCGGAGAACAGCAGCCAATGGGATTGAAACAATAGTATTAGAACATATACCAACCAATCACAACTATACATCCCTATTAATAGCTTAAGTTGACTAAGAACAGCCCTCTTTTCGTCCTGCTCACAGTGAAGTTAAGTACTTCAATCATCTCATTATCCTAAACTAAATTGTCTCACATTATGTGTGGTGTGTTGTTTTAGTGTTTATACATATTAACTTATATTTATTGCGTGCATTAGTCAGCACGTTGCTGCATTTCAAAACCGTTTATATCATTAATGCGCGTGCACACGCTAACACGCATTTCTCAGTCCGTATTGACCGTTTTTTCCACTTCGCAGACTGAGAACTGGCATCTCTCTTACCTGTTTCCTTTCCGGTGCTCTTATCAGTCACCTCATTTCTTTCAACAGCGGCGACCTTTTAAGTTTAAGAGCTGGTTTTTCACCTCAGAGTAGAATGAGCCTTAATCCTTTCTGTCTCGCTTCTTCCTGTTCCTCCATAAAGGACGGCCTAAGGTCCTGTCACTGCCCTCCTCTCACTCGCTTTCCTCAGAGAGTCATCAGGTGACCCCGCCTACATGAAGAGTTTACTAGTTCTTTCCGTATTTTCAAGAGTTTAACCCTCTCCTGAACTGCAATATTTTCTCATTTTCACACGTTAAGGCCATTTAATCCTCATTAATTTATTTTTTATTATTTTATCTATATATTTCAGTCAATTTTATTATTTCAACAATGGAGATTGACAGCTCTCCTTCAACCCATCCAGACAATGAGGATGATGATTCATGAAAAGATCATTTGAATCACTTTAGTCATAGTTCAGTGGAAAAGGCAGTTTCTGCCTCTATGGATAAATTTTCCAAAAATATTTTAAAATTCCGTTATCAACATCATGTCAAAGACTCTGTTGGCCCATTCTGTGGGGGATAGCAGAAAGCACCCTTCTTCATCCTCAACTATGTTTAATTCCCAAAAAACAAGACTGGTGGCGCTACAGACTGAGGAGGCTGTCCATCCCAAGGCAAAGGACACTGTTCCTCACAGGCATCTTTGTAAGGAAGGAACTAAACAGAATAATAAGGAGAAATCATCATCTAGTAAATGCAGGAATAAAACTAACTATATTTCTTCCCCAATTTTAATATCTCATATTCCTGATACAGATGACGATATGGGTGATGTTGATTCGACTAATGACAAAAATGAAGATGCACACATTTTACAGGCTTTATCCCTAAAAAATGTAAGTCTGCTACTGTTGATACTGCCAAGCCTTAACAGACCACATAGGTGAATATGTGGGTTCCAGACTATGCTCTCCTTTGGATAAACAAACAAGACCTAAATTAAAATCTGAATGCCCATGCCCTTCTCTTCCTTCAAAAATCACAACTACCCAGCTTTTTTAACTTTCTTTTCTAAGTTTGGTAAGGACCCACGTAAGGGTGTTGATAAGGCATGGCCCACATGTCAGGACAAATTATTAGACATTGTGAGTCCCCTCACCCGTATTTTAGATTTGGCACGAGCGGCAAGACTGGATGACATTCCTATAAACCCAGATGACCTTTCTCTATGGGTACAGCTTGCTTTTGCCTACTAGGAAATGCCAACTTCGCTATCACTCATGAGCGCAGAAAGGGGCTTCTATTACAACTGGACCCAAAATTAGTAAATTTAGCAGCTGTAGATCCAGGCATTAAGGCGGACAGACTTCTTTTCTGAGATTCTTTTGTTAAAGACTTAACCAAATATGTCTCCACCTATGCTTCATTGGATAAAGCCCAACAATCCTCAAAGTAAATGTTCACGCATCAGGTTTGTTCCATGGCCGGCAGAGACAGGAACCGTTTTGCCGGCCGATCCTACACCAACCAAGATTCCAGAGGTTCCTTCAATCAATCTCATCAAGAATTCAAGCCTCAGTTCTATCCACAGAGAAGCAGAGGTTTCCGTGGCAGAGGCAACAAAGCTTCCAGACATGCCTACCAACCAGGTGAGCCCAGTTTCTGGCCTTCTGCCAGTAGGAGGTTGTATTTGTCTGTTTCTTCCAAAATGGCATACAATAACCTCAGATCCACGGGTTCTAGACACAGTTTAATGTTATGCAATAGAGCTCTACTCGGACCCTTTCAATACTTCCTCATCCTCCTCATTTCTCTTCCAAAATGTAATTCATAATTTCCCTAGAGATTGAGCCCTTCATTAGGAGTTTGGAAGCCGGAAAAGGCCGCCCGCCAAACTCCTGCAGGTCAAAAGACTGCCAGTGTGGTCTCCTTCTCGCTGATCCTATCATGTGTTTCCCCCTGGGCGAGCGTGTGGCAACACGGTTTCCGGAAGCTGGCCCAGCGGGAAACACACAACAACATTGACTCCAGCTCATAATAGAGCTGGCGGAAATGCTGTTGTGCTTCAGGTGCACCCATCCTGCAAATCACTGTCTGCAAAGCAGACAGTGATTTGCGCGATGGGGCTGGCCAGGCAGGCGCGCGCACTGCCCATGCCAAGTGCATGGGCAGAGCAGGGGACCCCCTGTGGCCCCCAGCACCCCATCTCTGCCAGCATTTACATGGCTGTGAAACCTCCAGGTAAACACCAGTGGAGAGAGGGGTCATAATCCCCAGGGCATCGCTGCTTTCAGCGCTTCCCTGGCGGATTGGGAACACCATCACTGCCAAGCAATCTGGCAGCCAAACTGTAGTGGTTCTGGCAGTCCAACCATGACACTTTTGCCACGGTTGTAATGTCACGGTCAGTCCGACTGCAACCGTGACCCGGCGGTCTGAAGCAATTTCTTCATGCCATCTCAACCAGTCTGGTTTCCTAAGTTCTATCTTTCTACTAAAAAAGAAAAGCAAGAAAATTAGACCGGTTATCAACCTCAAACACCTAAACAAATTTGTAGTGTATCGTCATTTCAAAAAGGAAGCTATTATTCATTTCAGAGACTCTCTTCTTCCTCACGATTGGATGGTTCGCTTGCACTTACAAAATGATTATCTTGCGGTCACAATTCACCCTTTATACAGGAAATATCTTCAGTTTCAATTGCTAGGCCACTCTTATCACTTAACATCTCTCCCTTTCGGTCTATCTTCAGCTCCTTGGTGCTTCACCAAATTAATGAAGCCCATAGTCACCTTCCTCAGGTCTCAAGGGAGAAGACTAAATATTTATATGGATGACATCCTCATTAGGAGCCAAAGTATAACCTCCCTACAGAACCCTGAAGACTTTCCTTCATAACTTACTAGGAAAATCTACATTTTCAACAGGGGCAGCCGGTGAGTTGATTCCCTTGTGTTCTACTGCAGCCTCTTAAAGTGTTCCAAAGAACAGCTAGAGCTCTAAAAGTCTTACTTATGACAAAATTGTGGCACACCTGAAACCATCTTGATTGAATCAAACAGATCAAACTCGAAACATTTAATTTAGAAAGGAACTGATTAAGGGGGTTCATTCTGGCATGGAAATTATGGTTAGTGCTGTAGAATTTAAAATTAGGACATGTTTTAAGTGAGTTCTCAAATATCTTCTTCTTCTATTTCATTTAAACATTCATTCATGCAGACTGAAACATGCACTTTCATCAGCAGCTGCAGACAGCCAGTTAACTCCCTGGTGATCAGCAGGTTTATTGGTGTGTTCTAATGAGCAATCGGAGTGCTAAATTTCTGAAATTATGCCAAATGTGTGTCACATCTGAACACCATCTTGAGGGAATCTAAATGGAAAACTGAAGGCATTTTCTATTGATTCTACTGCACTAATTGAGGAAATTAGGAAGCTACATAACAAATATGTCTCCCAAGATGACCACCAGAAAACAAAGAGCCCAAATGTAGCAGAAATATCACCTAAATGTAGCACGAGTGTAGGCAAATGACAAAAGTGTGCAAAATAGTTTTTTAATTTATTTTTTTGGCAGTTTTAAATAGTGGAAACCTGACCTGAAGGTATTGGAGTGCTTTACAGAAGCATCAGTTACATTACACAGGGATACATTCATTTTGGTTTTAGGCATGGGGTGGTGGTACGGGTAAAGGGGGTTTTGCCTCAAAAAATGACGCTAGGCTGGTTAGAGGCAAAAAAAATGCCATTAACCAGTCTAGCGTCATTTCCTGACACAAAGCCATCCATACCACATGAGTCCTGTCTTATAAAAGACAGGAGTCATGCCCACCACCCCAGTGGTCAGCACAGGGCACCAGGGTCCCCTGGGCATGGCCATTGCACCCTATGCCACGCAGGGGGCCCAATGTCAGGTCCCTCAATGGCACTTACATTTTTTTTAAATACTTACCTATACTTACCCTACTTACCTGAGATGTGGTCCCCCATCCTCTGGTGTGGGTGGGGGTGTTCCTGGGGCTTGGGGTGGGCACCTGTAGGCCCATTCCATGGTGTTTCATCATGGATATGGGTCCACAGGTCTTCTAACATCTGGTCTGACCCAGACGTTAAATAACGGTGCAAAGCAAGCTTTGCACCATTATTTAGCCCCTCCCCCCACCCGTGCATCATTTTAGCATGTGGGGATATATTTGGGGCTGTGGAGTTAGCACCATTGTTTAGATAGGAACGCCTACCTTGCATCTCATTTACGCAAGGCAGGTGCATGCATCCAAAAAGTGGTGCTAACTCCAATATTTTGATGCTAGAACTGTCTAGCATCAAAATATAAATATAGAGTTAAGTTTGCCTGAATTTGCATAAAAAAGTGACGCAAATTCGGCGCAAACATAGTATAAATATGCTCCTCAGTGATTTGTCCATAATCACAGGATGTGGACCTGACAACAAAACTCTCACATGGTTCCCTAGTTGTAAAGACTGCAGCTTAGGACATAACACCATATCCTATCCCCTAAATAGAACATATAATCAAGTGATCAACTGGATAAAAAATATAAAGATAGCAAAAAATTTAAAAGTGCTTTCTCGCGATTTGAGAACTCCACAAATAGGTCCTCATTTAAGTTTTTTAGAGCATTAGCCATAATTCCTATGTGAATAAAATCCTCTCAGTTTTAGATTTTCAAAAGGAAGTGCTTTAGGTATTACAGCTTTCATGACATCAAGATGAAATCAGGTGTGCCACACTTTTGTAACAAATGTAGAATGTTAGCAATCTAGTTGTTCATTGGAATACTGTGGGGATGCAGAGGTCAAGGGCACAGACTTGGATAATTGATGGCATGGAGGAGGGTGCAGAGGCAACAAGTTGACCACGCTGGGCTGACTGTAGGGGCAGTGACAGCACAACAGACCATGGAGGGCAGGGGAAAAGGGGACAGGGGCATTTAAAAAACCATGCAAGACATGCAAGAGAGGCTGTAGCAATACAACAGACCATTGAGGCCAGAAGGAAGAAGCAGTGGCAATACAACCATACATGCCGAGAGACCTGATTCAGGCAGGAGACTCCAAATATTTTAAAGGCAAAAAAGGGCTTTATTTTATCTGTCTACTGCCTCAAATCTCCTCTTTTTCAAGCCAAGTCAATAGGGAAAATGAATTCCCCATTATTTATTTCAAAATCGCCCTCTTACAAAGTTCAAAATGTTGACAAGAATGGTACATTGGATCACGGAGGGCAGGAGTAAAGGAGTAGGGACATGGACTCGGATAACAGAGGGTAGGAGGGAGATGGGTAGGGATACCAAACTAATAGGGCAGGTGTCCGTGGCTGCAGCTGCACAATACACCACACAGGGCAAGTGGGACAGCAGTGCAACACAACAGACCGTGGAAAGCACTAGGGAGGGGGCAGGGCAGTGCACATAGACAGTAGAGAACATAGGGGAAAGAGGCAAGGGTAGCAAGCTGCCTATACTGGAGAGACAGGAGGGACAATTGCAACATAACGCCCCATGTAGGGTAGGAGTGAGGGTGCAGGGGCATGACAACGGACCAGGCAAGACAAAATGAAGGGGAGAGGGACATCCACATTCAAAATGGAAGGCAGGGGTCAAGGGGGCAGGGCAGGAGCAGCAACTTGACCATGGAGGGCAGGTAGGATGGGCACTGAAAGCACAACACATCATGGAGGCTATAATGGTATACACACAGGCAATAGGGGGAAGGTCTGAGGGGTCAGGAGCAGCAAGCTGAAAACACAGGGCAGGTGTGAGGGGCTGTGGCAGCAGAGAAGAGCATGCATGGTATGCCGGAGGGTTACTGGCAGCACAACAGCCATGGTGTGCAAGTGGGAGCGGGCAGGAGCATGCACAAAGGACCATGGAGGACAGAAGGGAGGGGTAGGGTCTTGACACAGACATGAGAGGGCACTGGAAAAAACTTCACAAGAGACAATACAGGGTAGACAGGGCAATATAAAATTGTAAAGATTATAAAGATTGAAAGCAAAATTGTGCCAAAAAGGGCACGGCACCAATGGCAGCCTATGACTGCAATAGACTGGGAACCAGTTGCGATTTTAGGTGGACCACAATGGAGCACACATTGGAAATACTAACCAGGATCCACCTGGTTGGAGGTTTTGGGGGGAAAAGCTCCAAGTGGGAAAATTCAATACTCCCACCCAGTGAAGTGCTTTTGTTGGCAGATTTTTTGGCAACTTCATCCTGTTCATTATTTCTACCTTTCGGACTTAAGGTCTGATTAAGAGTTTGGCAGATATGTTACTCTATCATAAATTTCACGAATATCTTGGCCACCATATTATATCCAATGGTACTTGTAATAGGGAGTATGGGATACCAGTTACATTTGTGATGGGGTAATCCATCCGGCTAACTCCAATGCAGTCCCATAATCCCTTTCTCAGAACTCAGACTCCTTGATCGGGGTAAGACAGCATATTGTAATTGATGATGCATTCCACAAGGACAGATACCTTCTCGCTGAGGACCCAATAAATTGGATTTGTAGCTGCGGAGACGTTCAGAGTGGGAGAAACCTGACTCTTTTGCCTAGCATGCATGCGCTATGTGATGATAGGCTGAGGTGGTTTTGTCCCAGTCTTCCGGCAGTTTTGAAGTCCGAAAAATTTCTAAGCCACAATTTCAAGTGTGGTAGGAGAACGTCAGTTTAACGCAGCAAAAGATCCAAGGACCTTAGGAAGAGCACTTGGAGGTCAAGACTCACTCAAGCAGAGGCCACCGACAGGGTCCATGACAGGTCATGCTGCTACTGGTCATCTGGACTCTTCAGAGAAAAGGCCACTTGCAGCTTGTGTCCCTGTAGTCACACAGGAGGTCAGTCAACTGACTTGTGGAGTCCACTCCTTTGTCGTGGGTGCAGGAGGAAACATGATCTAGTCATTCAGTTCTCCTCATGTCACAGACAGCAGGCCCAGACTTATTTTGTTCTCCCACAGGCCCAGAAAGTGTTCTGAAGTGGATGCCTAGATTTGCTAGATGCAAGGCACCAGACAATGGGTGTAGGGATTCCTGGCCCCACTCCAACCAATTTAGTAAAAGTTCATAGTGTTAACCATACTAACTTTTGCAGCATTTCCTGTGTGCCTTACAGCAAACAGTCCCACAGTGCTCCTCACTCCCCAAATCTCAAAAATACCAAAACACGTCTACCCTTGTGCACCAATTTTGAGGAAAGATCTCCCCCACTGGGCTTGGTGCCTTCTTGCCTGGAGGCCAAAGGCTGAGGCAATTCCAGGTGTCATCTGACATCTTTTTGTGAAAGGGGAGGCTACTTGTCAGACCTCTTTCAGAAGGCCACAGGCATGCAGGAGTTACTGAGCAAAACCATGGTAGCTGAGGACTTTTACTCCTGATGTCCAGGGGCCGGTTGACTATGAGTTCTGAGTAACTGGGCTAAGTACTACTGCTTCATCACTTGACTTTCAGTGGTGACGCAGGTCACCAGGCCTAGGCTTCTTGCGAGAGAGGTCAATGCAAGGTGTACACAGACTTACAACTAGAAACATGCTCAGCAACCCTAATTAATAGATGTCCTGCACTCTAGCATTGTCCTGGTAAGTCCTCGAGTCCCAAGTTCCTGTCTGAGGATGGTGGATAATCACTATTCAAATGAGGCAGGCAACCTTCAGGTTAGGCACCCACTAAAAAGTACAACTTTTTGAAGTTCCACAATGGTTTCTTAAATGTCAAATGCTTGATTCATACTTTGGAAGATGGTTGCCATGGTGGAATACTTAATTTTCGCCGTTGGCATAGGTACTCCACCCACCATATTTAGAGATGTCCATTAGCAAATGGACCTCACTTGTATTTCCAAGCACCACTGTCATGGCTATTCTTGTATTTGCATTAAAAGTGTAACACATTTCATCTTTGTGTATTTTTAAAACCAAAATCCTGAAGCAGGAGTTCTTTTTTTTTTTAAATAACAAAATGAATGATTCCCTGGCAATCAGAGCTTTCTCCCACTGTGGAGGTCATTTTGCCGTTTTCACTGTGCCTTACAGCAGGCTTTACAAGGTGGTGACCGACAGTGAAAACTTGGCCTTTTGCTGCCCGCGCTAAGTTGGGCAGGTGGATAAATGGCAAAACTTCCAATGTCCATGTTGGGCTATCAGATGTGAATGTCAGCATTGGAGATAAGTAATCCCGGCATCAACATACTAAGGTTTAGCCTGAACATAAGGAAATGGGCAGAAGTAGGGCTCAAAGTCTCCCAGGACTTTAGCGTTTTCACTCTGAGCAAGTTACCAAAGAGGCTCAGTGGCCTAGTAATCAGTTTTACCTACTTTTGCTGTAGCTGGGTTTCGCCAGGTCCGGGCATGTATCAGTGGCCCGGCCATGAGCAGAAGTCTGGGTGCTGCAAGCTAGGTAGCAGATGTCAAGGATGCTCCTTCCATCATGTGGCAAGTCTTCTTGAGTCAGGTGACCATTATTAAATCATGTTGGGCAGCACTGCAATTGTGGGGTCATTCCAAGTGTGGTAATTGTTAATCGTGTAGGTTCATGATGAACATAAAATCATTTGAGGCCACTTTCAAATAATTTCTTTTTGGGTCATTCTCCAATGGTAGTACAAAGAATGGAAGATATGTACTTTTTTAGCATTTCAGTATGTTAGATATTGAACAAAGTACACAGATGGTAGGGTAATGAAATAGCCAACACTGCAGCATGATCAAGTGCAAAGCTAATGGTGCCCCTCAGGTCAGACACTGAATCTTAGGGCCATCAGAGATTGACTTTGGACAAGAAAATGCTGGTGTGTCATTACACCCTACATGTAGGTTCACATGAACGTGACTATCCCCTTGCTTGGATTTTAGTTATATTGAATGATGTGGAGAGTTTTATAAGGACGAAGCATGATAGATAAGAACACCCTAATGACAGACCATTTCTTTTCTTAAGAGTGTTCTTCATTCATTAACAACAGTATTTTGTTTTTGAGATCAATTCAATTGGCCCAGGATTCTCTGTTGAAAGCGATAGATTATTTACCCAGATCCTGTTGCAAGACGGTACAGGCGGCCCAATTTATAAGTACCTGTAACTATTGGAGCTACATAGATGATCCGGTCCCTGGTCCTTGCTGGTAGCTGCTGATGGACTGAATCTTGACCCCAAGTGATTTTCATGAGGTCCTGGAAACCTTGTCTGTGTCTCACTGAACTTCTCCTACCACCACTGAAAACCTGGGACTTGGAAACCTTTTGAACTTGCAGAGCTCTGGAGGACTGGGACAAACCTGCCAAGCCGTTTCATCAAAGGTAGGCTGCTGTTGTGTTGAAGAAACTGATTTCTCTTATTCAGAGTTTTTCCCCAGCATCAAATGTGATTCAGTGTGATCTTGTGGAGACCTGCTTTGTGGAGCCGTTGTCAGGTAGAGTCCACAGCCTTACTCCGCTGAAGTATTCTAAACTCTGAAAATATGACTGAGTATGAACGCAGAAATTTTGATTCTGGAAAAGCATCAACCAATTTTACAATCACTTTTCCAGTTGCAATTTTTTTTTCCACTCTGAGCCTTACCTGCCTAAACCAATGGCTTCAAGAGGACCCCCTCTAAAGTATATCCCACCTGGTGGAAACCTCTTCAGCTATAGCCTGTTGTCTTGCCCCACTGAATGATTTTGACTTATACGTTTGAGACTAGGGGCCAGATGTAGGTAGGTTGAAAATTGCGACTTGCAATTTGCGAGTCTGTGCGACTCGCAAATTGCAAGTCACAATTTGGTATGCAGAAAGGTGTCTCAGACACCTTCTGCAACTCGCAATGGGGTCGCAAAGACCCACCTCATTAATATTAATGAGGTGGGTCGCAGTTTGCGACCCCATTGCGAGTATGGGCACTCACGGGGATTGTGGCCTGCTGGAGACAGTAGACATCCATGTCCGTGACTGCTTTTTAATAAAGCAGTTTTTTTTTTCTATCTGCAGCCCGTTTTCCTTAAAGGAAAACGAGCTGCACATAGAAAAAAACCCAAAACCTTTTGTTTCGGTATTTTTCAGAGCAGGCAGTGGTCCATAGGACCACTACCTGCTCTGAAAAAATATTTTTGTTTCCATTCACAAAGGGGAAGGACTCCTTCCCGTTTGCGACTGGGTTACCATCCACTTCAAGTGGATGGTAACTGCGATTTCATTTGCGACCGCTTTTGTGGTCGCAAATGAAATTGCATAGCGTTGCGAGTCGCAAATAGGAAGGGAACACCCCTTCCTATTTGCGAGTCGGAAATGCATTTTGCGAGTCGTATCCGACTCGAAAAATGCATTTCTGCATCGTGGAGAGGCTTTTGCGCCTCGCAAACGGCGTTTTTCGCCATTTGCGAGGCTCAAATCCTTTCCTACATCTGGCCCTAGGTCCCAAGATTAAAATTTGTCACTGGTGAACCTGTTTTCTACATTCAACTACCCACCATCTTTGACATGCTTAGGTGCCAGTCTACCACTACCAGTTGTCCCATATTGGTGCTTAGTGCTTTTTGGATATATTTTAGTCCTACAAATTAAAAAAATCATTTCTAAAGGTCCCCTCATTCAATTGTTGTAATTTTTGCAAGTAATTTTATTATTCAGAATTTACTCTATTTTTCTGATTCTGATTTTTATTGTGATTTATTTTAACTTCATTACTCTTTTTGTGACGATAAATGCTTTACACATTGATCCAAGTTAAGCTTGCCAGCTCTGTGCCATAAGAACCAATGGATTCAGCTCTAGTTACTTTAGTTAACTGTAGAGTTCTACAACAACAAGTGTTTTAATTATTGCAAAAGGTGGCTAGTCATCCACCTCAACTAATAATCACTTTTCCTACAAACGTATTCCCCAAAAAATGTTGTCTTATTATATCAGAAAAAGTGTTTTTTGCAAAGCATAATTCCTGATTCAGTCGATGTTAGTTAATCATACCTGCCACACAGTATCAAACATCATGAATTGAAAATACTACTTTCGCATTTCTATTCACCTCATCGCTTGAAATGATTGGAAAATCTTCAACAGAAAACCTGTGAATCACTTTTAATGTTTCTTTGTGTGTTATCTCTTGCTTGGGTTCAGTTTTAATGCACTCCTTGGATCTTCTTCTTTGTTTCTCCTTTGCATCTGCCAAGTAAGAGTAGTTTATATCATTGTAGGTTACAGAGTGCTGCAGTTAAACTAACATCTTCTCAAGTCAATGAAAAGTAGGTGTATGAATTGATAATTGCATTAATGAGTGTTGTAATGTTGGCCTGTCAATTATAGTTCATATGTTATTTGCTGGAAATAGTTTAAAATATAAATCATGTTTAAAAATTGATTTTTTATAAAATTATGTTACCTGTGCCTTCAAGTGCAATCCTTCCATCAGCAAGTAAAGTAAAATTGGTCCATGTAATGTTTTTCATTTGCTTTTCAAATGTTTTATTATTTTTTTCATTGTTTAAATGAAATATAAGACGAACTGAAAATAAGAAATGCAACTCTTTCATATCGCAATCAAAGTAACGGTTTGATGCAAGAGCACGATCCATTTGCTCAGCCTCAGCAGTGTTTATGTATCCAAGCAAGTCTGGAGTTAAAGCAATGCTTCTTAATTTCTCTTCTGCTCTCTTCTGGTTCTTTCCATGAAATCGATCATACAAAGACAATCGTTCGTGTGTGCCAGATATGGGATGCTGTTTCTGATAAAATTCCTTGTCAGACATTTTAATGTATTCCATGGGATCACTAGAAATTATATTTTTTAGCCAAGGAATTTTAATCTTCAGATTCTTCTCTGTGGCTTTCTGTATATCTTCCTCAGTTGTTGCACATAGTTGCCCATCAATGGGTTGAAAGAACTGTTGGTGTGTTTGGTTGTTGGTGTGTCTAGCAACCTGACCAGCAATATCAGATATATAGATAGAAGGTGGGTATAAAAAACTTAGCAACCCATCTGCATGATCACGTGCTGATTCTTGCCACCACAGTTGTGAGCTGTAATAAATGACTGAATGAATGCAGCCCATGTGTAGAACACCTCCTGCAAAATATGGATCATATATTAAAATCTATATTTATTCATGACTGTATCAACATTAAGAAAACTCAATATATTTGAGGGCTGCTCTAAATATTAAATTATAAAATGATAACTTAATATGTAAATCAATTATTGATTCTATAAATGACTATTTCAAAACTTTTATAATGGAGATTTTTATTAAACCAATCAACCATGGATTGTAAATGATTATTGCAAAACAATATATTATAATTATTTATGTCCAGTTAAGTACAACATGTTTTTTATGGCGTTGGATTAACTTAAAAATTTAGACCTGCATCACATAATCCAGAGTAAGAGACTTCCCAGCAAAGGTGCTGTTACGTTGTGTATTCTAATAGGTGCCTACGACCTATAGCCTCACTTACAATCTCATTTATCATAAAAGTCCTTGCTTGAGTTTGAGAAAACATATTTATTTGCATGTGTAGAAAAATTATTGGTGTTCAGAAAATGTGATTAAACAATAACGCAAAATGTACGCATACAGAAAATGCCATCATTGTGGTTTCAATAACTACGTGTTTGAAAAATGTCCTCATTGGGGAAGGTAGGGGACTTTCCAGTGTGAGAACACTTTGAAATTAATTTTGTTGCTCGAGGTGCAGGAGTAAGTTCATATTATAGCAACAGTGGGCATACACCCCAAAAATTAAAGGTGGAACAATAGAAGGTTTTTCTTCTTAGGGAAAACAATTTCTATTGGTACCAAAAAAAATAAAGTGCAATTAAATTTTTATAAGTATTAATGCAGAAGTAGATGTAGATATGCAACATGTACTGTGTCCAAATGAGTTCCCCAAATCCTTACTCGGAGACAAAGGGAAAAAAGTAGATCTATCTATCTATCTATCTATCTATCTATCTATCTATCTATCTATCTATCTATCTATCTATCTATCTATCTCTATATATACATATATATGCAAATAAAAGCAGACTTATGCCACTATGTTGTTGAATCAGACCTTGTGTTACTAATTTTTAAAGAAAAAAAGTGTGTATTGCATATTTTCTCAAATTTGCCAGATGCCAAATCATGACTTGTGTTTACGAACAGAATGTGCATTACAACCACACCACACTGTATCCATATGAAACTCAATGAAATATTGATGTCTTATCACCCATTCATATTGTAGAACCTATGCTGGATGGGGGAATACTATTTGTTCTGAGAGTTTGAATTTGTGAAGTTTTGGATTATCAAAATATAAGTGGTTTCTCATTTGTATGAGTGTAAAAATACTTCTGCAAGTAATTTCTAATATATGTGTACGATTCAGTTTTTCCCTTTTCCGTACATTTAGTTACCAAAATCAAAGAGTTGTAAGTGCTTATATTTAGTAAGAATTATCGTTCTATTTTCTTTAAACAGGAAGCTTAGCCACTCCTGAAATTAAAAGAAGGCATATGAAAACAAGATACTTTTAACAATCATGATTACATTATTTAAAATAGTACATAATGAACACCCAAAGCAATTGCACTCAGTAAAAGTGTAAAAGTTTACAATGCTGATACTGGCACAGGTTAACAATATTTCCAGAAACACACCAATACAAACGGTTAGTAGAATCTTGTACAATAGTATGCGCTCAAAATAAAATTCACAGAACTCCCATATTGGATACTATGAATTTGTTTTCTAATATTGATGGTATATCACACAATTACAATATAGATATTATATCTATGTATCATACCTCCAGTTCTCTGTAGTTTTAAAAACTTTCTATGGTAAATTTCTTTGTAGAGGACAAGCTCTTGTAGCTGGTTTATAAGGTCTGATTGTGATCCAGTGCCAGAAACACCCAAAGTTTGGCATGCCTTAATCAACTCATCATTTGTAGCCTATACAAATATTTAGTGTTAAGACTGATTAGCATAATTAAAGTCCATTCTGTCTACAATAATACTGATTTTACGTAAAATATGTTTAGGACTCATGTGGTTGTTGGTTTTGTAGCGTGTCACATTCACATATTACATATAATATATTTTACTTATGTTTATCCTCTTCAGCTATTAAATTATTTGTGCAGATAAGCTGCATTGTTCCAAAATACAAATAAAAGAGACAGAATCATTAATTGAACAAAGATTTATGTCCTGAAACGCAAAATGCTTTTTCAAGTATTGCATGCATGCATACATGCAGTTTGGAGATAAAAACATTTAGCTTAAAAGATAAATCATTTACATACCTGTCAATACACCAAGATTAGCACATAATCATATAAGTATTGTGCCAGCCACATCTCCTTGTGCATTGGACCTTTACAGCGGGATGCACATATAGTTCTAGTCTTTCATATAGCTCCCATTTATAGAACACATTTGTAACCTGTCTCACATTAGGCAAGGGCACAATACAGAATGCAGATGATTAACAAAACTATTTCAAATTAGTGTACATAATTACATTTTTGGAAAATGGTTTATTTGTAAGGGCAGGTGAGTACCTACACTTAGCAATAGGCCACTAACCTTCACTTAGGTCTAGTTAGGTCCCAATAAATTAAACCCAGCTCAACCCTTGGTAGCTTGGCAACGAGCAACAAGGCTTAATTTAGGAGAATAATGTGTAAAGCATTTAAAAATCACAAAACAGTAAATAAGTAAAACAAAAAACACAATAAAAAGCCAACACCAATTTATAAAAATAGATTATATTTTTAATCTTTAAAATGACACCAAAACAATTATAATCGGATAAGGGGAACCGGAGATATGAATTTTTAAAGAATTAGGGTGTCATTACGACCCTGGCGGACGGTGTTAAAGGTGCGGTAATACCGCAAACAGGCCGGCGGAGGAAAAAAGGGAATTATGATCCTGGCCGAAACCGCCAACAAAGACAGCCACTTTAACACACCGCCCACCACGGCGGTACAGACAAGCAGCGCAGCGGTCACCGCCAACAGACAGGCGGGAGACAATGTACCGCCCATAGTATCACAACCCGCCAATCCGCCACCTTTTCCGGGGCGGAATCACCGTGGATAAAAACACGGCGGAAACAGTTACTACAATGGGAAAACGCTCACCTGAACACATCCCATGAGGAACGAGGACTCCATGGAGCCGGAACTCCAAATCCTACCAGCCCTTGTATTCCTACTCATCTACGAAGAGCAACAGCGGCGCGGCCGAAGACAACGGTGAGTACTGCACCTACGACATAGGGGAGGCAAAAGTTAGGGGGACACACACGAAACACCCCCACCCCCACAATCGCATATCACAACTTACACACCAATGCATCCACAAAAATCACAGTAACAACCCATAATCCCGCCGGAAGAATGCAAAGACAAAGTGAAATCAGTTCAAACATTGTAATGTAGCAATATACATGTCTTGCAAAAATATACAGATATAATCGAAATTCAGGCCGAAATATGTACATGACGAGAAGTAGTGCAGATATGCACTTAACAATGTCCGTGCACCAACAGGCCAAAAATGCATGGGCTAGGCCCACAAAATATACCGGACCACAATCGGAGAGAACACTGCCGGGGCATCAGATAGAAATACTACAGGCACCTCAGGGGGAAGGGAGGGGGGGCACCTCAGCCGGAGGAGTGCAAAGCCAGATCCACGATGGGGCTCCGTGCCCACTGTGCCATCCTGGGGAGTGAAAGCCACAGTCTCTCAAGTCTCTACAGTGGGTGGTTTGCCCACTGATCAATCCTGGGGAGTGCAAAGCCACAGTCTCTCAAGTCTCTACAGTGGGTGGCTTGCCCACTGTGCCATCCTGGGGAGTGCAAAGCCACAGTCTCTCAAGTCTCTACAGTGGGTGGGTTGCCCACTGTGCCATCCTGGGGAGTGCAAAGCCACAGTCTCTCAAGTCTCTACAGTGGGTGGCTTGCCCACTGTGCCATCCTGGGGAGTGCAAAGCCACAGTCTCTCAAGTCTATACAGTGGGTGGCTTGCCCACTGTGCCATCCTAGGGAGTGCAAAGTCACAGTCTCTCAAGTGGATAACAGTCTCCACTGGTTCTGGAGGGGGACTGGTGCCCAGACTGGATTAGTCTCCCCGTAAAGGTTCCTGTCCTGTCACTGTCCCAGCTGCACATGGGATAAGGATGCTTGATGTGGCGGTCTATTCATGCATACCCGGTGCATGCCCTGTTCAGCGGTGCTTTGCCATGGCAGTTCTGGCCTGTCCTCAGTGCTTTGCCATGGCGGTCTTTGCCCTGTTCAGCGGTGCTTTGTCATGGCAGTTCTGGCCTGTTCAGCGGTGTTTTGCCATGGCGGTCTTTGCCCTGTTCAGCGGTGCTTTGGCATGGTGGTCTTTGCCCTGTTCAGTGGTGTTTCGCCATGGCAGTCTTTGCCCTGTTCAGCTGTGCTTTGCCATGGCGGTTCTGGCCTGTTCAGCGGTGCTTTGCCATGGCGGTCTTTGCCCTGTTCAGCGGTGCTTTGCCATGGCAGTCTTTGCCCTGTTCAGCGGTGTTTCGCCATGGCGGTCTTTGCCCTGTTCAGCAGTGCTTTGCCATGGCGGTTCTGGCCTGTTCAGCGGTGCTTTGCCATGGCGGTCTTTGTCCTGTTCAGCAGTGCTTTGTCATGGCGGTTGTGGCCTGTTCAGCGGTGCTTTGCCATGGCGGTCTTTGTCCTGTTCAGCGGTGCTTTGCCATGGCGGTTCTGGTACGGACATTGGTGTGTGGCATGACGTTCCCTACACTGGGTATTGGTGTGTGGTATGACGTTCCCTAGACTGGGCATTGGTGTGTGGCATGACGTTCCCTCATAGCCCACCTGGGCTGTGGCAGCCGGGGCCCTCCTGGGCTGTGACTCCGGCGGTGGCGGTGGTCTCCTGACCAGTGACGATACTTGGGCCCTCCTGGGCTATGACTCCGGCGGTGGCGGTGGTCTTCTGACCAGTGACGATACTTGGGCCCTCCTGGGCTGTGACTCCGGCGGTGGTCTCCTGACCAGTGACGATACTTGGGCCCTCCTGGGCTGTGACTCCGGCGGTGGCGGTGGTCTCCTGACCAGTGGCGATACTTGTGCCCTCCTGGGCTATGACTCCGGCGGTGGCGGTGGTCTCCTGACCAGTGACGATACTTGGTCCCTCCTGGGCTATGACTCCGGCGGTGGCGGTGGTCTCCTGACCAGTGACGAGGGTGCTGGCGGTTGTGTCTCGGCCGCCGGGAATGATGCCGCCCTTCTCTGCCGTGACACTCACAACAGGCTGGGCAGACTTCTTCTGGCCCTTCCCCACTTTTGGTGAAGTCACAGCTGACTCTCCAATCTCCTTGGAACCCTATGTCAGTTGTTTTCCCACCAGGAGTCTTCACACGGTCCCGTCATCCACTCTCCAATTTCGGAGCCTTGATAGGGGGTGGGCTGCCAGTGCCTTGGCTCCGGGTCACATTGCATGCCCTGGTGGCCGGTGCACTCCACACACCTTGAACAGCCACCACTGGTATTGGTGGCTTTTTGGCTGAGGCGCTACGACGGGACTGATGAATTGGAGGGGGGGGCAAAAAGGTCAACTTTACAGAGGGACAGTTTCTGACGAACGCTGGGATGGGTAGTTGGAGGGGGTCTGGGAGTGGAAGAAGAGGAGGTGGTTGTAGGAGGTGTCACTTCAGGTGTTTTGGGTGCAGGTGCAGGTACTGGAGGCTGTTGTGAGATGGATGGATGTTGGGTGAGTGATATCCGGCGTTTGTGTACTTTGGGAGGGGGCGTCACAGACACACTGGGAGAGGACACAGGGGACGTGTAAATGGCTGTGGAGGTGGTGAGTGCAGGTGAGCGGCTTGGGTTGCTGGTTGTCCTTGTGCGATTCATGGTGCCTGTAGATGTGGTGCATGCAGGTGTGTGTGTAGACGGGACTGGGAGGGAGGAGGGAGAAGAGGAGGAGGGGGACACGGTGGAGGCAGTGGATGTTGCTGTGTCTGTACGTGGGTGAGGCTTGCGTGAGTGCCTGTGGTGTGTGTGGTGCCTATGTTTGCTTGTGCTACTTGTGTGTGTTGACTTATGTGCATGCTGGTCTGTAGGTGTGCTTGGGATGGGTTGGGGTACAGGGGATTGGGTCTGGGTGGAGGAGGTTGAAGGGGGGAGGCTAGACACAGGGACAATGGCTAGCATCAGTGCTGAGGCCAGAGATTGCAGGGTTCGCTGAAGGACAGTCTGACCAGAATGAATGCCCTCCAGGAATGCATTACCGTGTTGCAACTCTCGTTCTACACCCTGGATGGCATTCACAATGGTAGACTGCCCAACAGTGAGTGACCTGAGGAGGTCAATGGCCTGCCCACTGAGGGCAGCAGGGGTGACTGGGGCAGGGCCTGCAGTGCCTGGGGCGAAGGTGATGCCCACCCTTCTGGGTGAGCGGGCACGGGGCAAACGCTGAGGGGCTGCTGGGAGGGCGGTGTTGGTAGGGGAGGTGGGGGCTGTACCTGTAGAAGTGGGGCGTACAGATGGTGCCGCCACCACAAGGGAGCCCCCATCGGCGTACGAGTCGGTGTCGCTGCTTGGTGATCCGGTGGCCAACGTGAAGCTCCCCTCGCCCACCGTCCCACTGGTGTATTCAGAGTCTGTGGTGTGGCCCTCCATGGCCATGTGGGATGCAGCTCCCTCGTGCTCCGGTGCCTCTGTACCTCCGCCTGATGATGCTGATGTACAAAAGAACAGGGAGAGCAGAAAAAGGGGTGGGGAAGACAGAAGAAGAACAGGTTGAGTGCATGGCATACCGCTACCGTTGGCGGACAAGACAGACACAGCAGGCCCCTGCATTACGCCGCACTCCTGCCCTCTGCATGTGCAATTTCTGGGATTTGGCCTACGTGGCAATGGTGGACATCTGCACACATGGATGCCACAAGGGCAACTATACCCGGACTTGGCACTCTACTGAGGTGGGGTAGAGTACCACATGGGCTGCATTACAGAGGGGCCTAGTCTTCGTGTTACTGGCTGGCAAAGGTACATCCACAGGCCTCCTCCCCCACCCAGACCCCTCTACTGCACGCAAAGTCCGCAGAATGAGGTTGTACTCACCCCCTTGTGTCTGCTGTGATGCCCTCAAGTGCCCATCCAACTCCGGGTAGGCCACCACAAGGATCCGGAACATCAGGGGGGTCATGGTGCGACGGGCACCCCTCACAAGCTGGGAGGCCATCCCCAGCTGAGCCTCCGCCGTCTTCTTGCTGCAGCGGCAAATGTCCTCCCATCTTTTCCGGCAGTGGGTGCCCCGTCTCTGGTGGGCCCCCAGGGTCCGGACCTCCTTGGCGATGGCACGCCAGATGTCCCTCTTCTGGTGGGCGCTGACCTACATGACATGCACAAGGGAAGAAGAGAAGTCATAACCAACTGCACCGTCCATGTGAGTGGCTCCCTCCCTACTCTGGCCATTTGGCCCATTCATTCACATGCATTAATGTTTTATGAACTGTGCCCCCTTCCTTCTTCCAACCAGCCCTCTCCACCCAGGCCTAACTCATACAACGTGCTCCCTCTGTACTAACCTGTTGGTCTGGAGGACCGTAAAGTAGCGTGTACTGGGGGAGGACCCCATCTACCAGTTTCTCCAACTCCTGAGCAGTGAAGGCAGGGGCCCTTTCCCCAGACGCAGCAGCCATCATCGCATCCAGACCGAGGTCACAGCAGCACTTGCAGTGTAGGTCCTCTCCTGTCAAAGGTCAGGTATCTAGTGATGGAACAGATAGAAAAAGGCGCTGTCGTCCGCGGCAGTGACGTGTGCGGTGGTGCGCATCATCACCGCCGGCGCACCTGTTCATTGGGTCCAATGTTAACCAATGCAGCATTGCGCTTCGGTCTATGACCGCCTACCGCGACGGTGTGCAACACCAGCGCAGTTACCCCACAATCCCATTGTCCCAGTTTAGAGGTCAGGCAGCCGCCATTTCAGGGGTCCACATGGCTATATTTACCTCTGCGTCACACATAGCTAGGCCTACACTCAACACACATACAGGAAGGGTTTTGTGAGTGGTGTAGTCTTGTGTGTAAGTGTGGGTACATACCTGGATGAGAAATGACTGATTCGTGGCTGTTGTCCTTCGTAGGCACCGTCAGCTGGGACATGTGAGAAGATGGCGGAATCCTCCGGTGTACCGACCGCTGGTGGACCTGTTGACAATGGAAGAGCGACATGTCATCGTCACCTACAGGTTTGACCGTGCCACAATCCAGGAACTATGTACCCAATTGGAGCCAGACCTGATGTCACCAATCCGCCATCCGACTGGAATCCCCCCTGACGTGCAGGTGCTGTCAGTGCTCCATTTCCTTGCAAGTGGGTCTTTTCAGACAACAGTGGCCATGGCATCAGGGATGTCCCAGCCTATGTTTTCCAACGTGTTGTCCAGAGTGTTGTCTGCCCTGCTGAAACACGTAAGGAGATACATAATTTTCCCTGAGGTGGAAGATTTGCTTACAGTGAAAGGTGACTTATATGCCCTTGAACATATCTCCAACGTCATAGGTGCCATTGATGGCACCCATGTAGCTCTGGTTCCCCCCCACAGGAGTGAACAGGTGTACAGGAACAGGAAGAGTTATCATTCTATGAATGTTCAGATGGTCTGTTTGGCAGACCAGTACATCTCGCAGGTAAATGCTATGTTCCCTGGCTCAGTGCATGACGCCTACATCCTGCGGAATAGCAGCATCCCTGATATGATGGCTCAACTCCAGAGGCACCATGTATGGCTATTGGGGGACTCTGGTTACCCCAACCTTTCCTGGCTATTGACCCCAGTGAGGAATCCCAGGGCAGAGGAACGGTACAATGAGACCCATGGGCGGACTAGGAGGGTGATCGAACGCACCTTCGGCCTCCTGAAGGCCAGGTTCAGGTGCCTCCATATGACAGGTGGTTCCCTATTCTACTCACCGAAGAAGGTGTGCGAGATAATCATCGCCTGCTCGATGCTTCACAATCTTGCTTTGCGACGCCAGGTGCCTTTTCTGCAGGAGGATGGTCCAGATGACGGTGTTGTGGCAGCTGTGGAGCCTGTGCAGCCTGTGGACAGTGATGAGGAGGAAGCTGAGGAAGAAGACAACGACAACAGGGAGTCAGTCATACAGCAATATTTCCAGTGACACACAGGTGAGAACATTTACATTTTTACCATTACATTAACTTTCACACGTCTACCTCTATCCTGTCTGTCATTTCATACCAGTATTTGGTCACTGAGTTGTACCTTCTCATTACGCTTTCACAGGTGTGGTTACCAACGTCTCATCTACTTGCAACCTTCAAAGACTTGTGATGTGTGACATAGGTATGTTGGCTTTACAATAGGTAACCCATTATTACACTGTCATTGATAATACATATTTACAAAATCACAGACTGACTACAGATTGTTTTGTGTTTCAAGGGTGTTTATTGAAGTGCTCAGAAATGGGAGGGGGTTGTAAAATGAGGATGGGTGATGGCGGAGGAATGTCCATGGCAGAGTCCAGTCTATTAGTCTCACAGGTGCACTGCCCATCTGGGCATAGGAAGTGGAGCTGGTGCAGTTTAAGTATGGACAGGGTAACAAAGTGGGACAGTGGGGGGACAATCAGGGTGGTCTCATTTCCTGGCGGGGGTCTTGCCATCTTGCTCTGTCCTGTTCCTGGATCTCAGGGACCGCTTGCGTGGTGGTTGTCCGTCTGCAGGGGTTGGGGTGCTGGTGTGGTGGAGCGTCCTGTCCACTAGCGCCGGCGGAGGTGGTGGGCTGTTCATCATCCTGGCTAGTGTCAGGGGCCCCTTGGAGTGCCACGGTGTCCCTCAAGGTCTGCGGTATGTCCTTCAGCACCCCTACGATGGTGCCCATGGTGGAGCCGATGGTCCTGAGTTCCTCCCCGAACCCCAAATACTGTTCCTCCTGCAGGCACAGGGTCTCCTGCAACTTGTCCAGGACCGTCGCCATCGTCTCCTGGGAGTGGTGGTATGCTCCCATGATGGAAGATAGGGCCTTGTGGAGAGTGGGTTCCCTGGGCCTGTACGCCCCATGTCGCACAGCAGCCCTCCCAGTTCCCCTGTGTTCCTGTGCCTCCGTCCCCTGGACCGTGTGACCACTACCACTGCCCCCAGGTCCCTGTTGTTGTTGGGGTGGTGGATTACCCTGGGTTCCCTGTAGTGGTGGACACACCGCTGATTGACATGTCCTGGGTACGGAGGTATGGACCCGCTGGGTGGGTGCTGTGCTGGTGTTACCAGAGGGTGGAAGGTCAGTGTTGGGCTGTGCCTGTGCAAGGGGAACCGACTGTCCCGAGGCCCACGATGGTCCGGGCTGGTCATCAGGATCCAGTAGGGCAGAGCTGCTATTGTCACTGTGGGCCTCTTTTGGGGGTGGAGTGGTGTTGTCTGGACCCTCTGGTGTGGTGACGGTCCTTCGGGTTCCTGCAGGGGCATAATAGCATGATTAATGCATTTATGTGTGTGATGGTGTGCAATGGGTGGGTGTCTGTGTACCCCAGTGCAGGCATTCCGGTGTGGGGGCTTGTGTGATGATGTTTGGGGGGTGTTATAGGTATGTGCAGTGAGCATGCTTTAGTGCTGGGTGTCCATGCTTAGTTGTGTCATGCAGGGCTTGATGTTGGGATGGGTGGTTTGTGTACATTAGTGAGGATTTGGAGTGATGGGGAGGGGGTGACGGTAGGGGTGTGTGATAGCATGCAGGAAGGGTGGGGGATATGTTAGTTAAGATTTGACTTACCAGTGTCCCATCCTCCACCGACTCCTCCGAGGCCCTCTGGATGCATGATGGTCAAGACTTGCTCCTCCCATGTTGTTAGTTGTGGGGGAGGAGGTGGGGGTCCGCCGCCAGTCCGCTGAACCGCGATGTTGTGCCTGGAGACCGTTGAACGCACCTTCCCCCGTAGGTCGTTCCACCTCTTCCTGATGTACTCCCTATTTCTTGGGTGCTGTCCCACGGCGTTGACCCTGTCGACTATTCTGCGCCATAGCTCCATCTTCCTGGCTAAGGAGGTGTGATGTACCTGTGAGCCAAATAGCTGTGGCTCCACCCGGATGATTTCCTCCACCATGACCCTGAGCTCCTCGGAGGAGGAGCGGGGGTGTCTTTGGCGTGACATGGGGTGGTGTGTGGTGATGTGTAGTGGTGTGTGGTGTTTTGTGCGTGGATGTGGTGTGGGTGATGGTGTTGTGTGCCTCTGTGTGGTGTGAGTCTCTGGTCTGTGCTATCTCTCTGGCCTTCGTCTCGGATTTTTGGTCGTAGGGGTTTGTGGGTGATGTGGGTGTGTGTTTTATATTGCGTTGGGTGTGTGGGAGTGGTGTTTGTATGTGTATCAGGTGTGTGTATTTGGATTTGTCCAATGTGGCGGTGTTTTGGAGATGTGTGTGTATTTTGAGCGCGGCGGTGTGTACCGCCAATGGAATACCGCGGTTGAAAGACCGCCGCATGGATTTGTGTGTCGTAATAGCATGGGCGTGTTTCTGTTGGCGTGGAGGTGGAGGATTTGTTTCCGCCAGTTTATCACTGACCTTTGGTGTGGCGGTGTTGTGTGGGTGTCTGAATTTCGTCGGATTCCGAGATGTGTGTCATAATAGCTGTGGCGGACTAGCGCGGCGGCGGCGGTGTATTGGCGGTCTTCTGCACGGCGGTAAAAGCCTTTTACCGCCAATGTTGTAATGACCCCCTTAATGTTTTCGAGCGCGTATAAGCAACTAGCGCTCAAAGAGTTAAAAAAGGTCACACTGGAAAGGAACAAAGTCCAGAGTTCAGGCCACCCACGAGGTAACACTGCCATACTTACAGAAGTGTTTTTTTGTTTCAGGAAAGTGGTCCACAGCACCAGCCAAGCGTTCAGAGGCTCAACTCCCACAATGCACCTCTTCAACCTATGGAGTTGCTCCAAATGTCTCCAAACTTCTGTATCTTCTTCCAGAGGTCCTTTTTGGGTCCTTGAAGTGTCCACAACTTGATTCAAGGTTCCAGAAGCACTGAGTTGCTCCTTGGGAGTTGGGACTACAATTCCCAGAATGCACCTGGTCAGAATCCTCAAATGGCCACTGGACACTGGTCAGCTGGGCTCTACTTGCAGGACTTGATGCAATGGAGTCTGGGCAGCTCTTTTGTACCTGTAGCAAACAGGGAGTCCCTCCTTGAACCAGTTGAAGCCAGGCAAAGTCCTTCTTGTGGTGGAGCCCAAGTGTGCAGCTGGTGTAGTCCTCCAGAGTGCAGTGTCCAGGTGCAGGTCAGGGGTCCAGCACGGCAGTCCTTCTTCTCCTGTAGTTGTTCCTTGTAGGGATCTGGCAGGGATCTGAGGTGTGGGTGCAGCTCTGTCAGCTTTAGCCTTGCTCCTGGGTGAAAAGCAGGGGGGTCCTGGTCCTCCAATCAGGTACAGGGTCGTCCCCCTGTGATGACCACTTCCTGGGAAGTGTGGCAAAAATCCATCCCAAAAGGCAACAGTCTCCAAAAATCCAACATGGCTGAATCTGATTTTTGGAGGTTACATCTGGCTGAGCCCACCCACTGGTGTGGCTAAAAATCATAAACACACCCCTCTCCTGCCCTCTCCTAATCTAATCAAGGGGGCACCTAATTGTCTGGGGTTGCAGGATGTGGGGGTGTTGTTGGGTGCTGCAAATGTCCTTCTCTGCCTTTGAAGACCAGTTTGGCAGCCCTCCCCCTTCCTGCCTCACCATCTGCTGAGGGGAGATTCTCTCCCCCAAGCACATTCCTTTGTGTGAAGTCAGGCCACTTCACACCTCATCAAGGTAGCCTGGCAGAAGCTGCTGCAGGCTGGCCAATCAGAGCACAGCAGCAAAAACAATGCAGAGCTGAAATTTGCAACTTTTTAGGTAAAGTCTAAACTTTTTACCTGGACAAGTTATATTAAATCCAACAACTGGAAGTTGTGGGATTTATTACAACAATTAATTTGATACCAAATTCTTGGTATGTAACATTTAAGGAGACTTTAAAATTTAAAATAAAGTCTGCCCATTCTAGCCTATGAAGGCCATTTACTTCAATGAGGGAAAAACGAATTTGGCTGTTTTTACCTCACCAGGGCTTATAAATCTATTTTTATAAAGTCCGTGCTTATAGTTACATGGCACCCAGCCCTAGGGGCACATAGGGCACACCTTAGGGGTGACTTATATGTAAAAATAAGGTAGTTTAAGACTTTGGAAGTACCTTTAATTCCAAAGTCGAATTTGCATATAACTTTAATTTAAAAGCAGCCAGCAAGGCAGGCTTGCTTTTAAAATGACACTGGGCACCTCAGCAATGCACCTAGGTGTGCACCACCTATGCTGTGGTCCCTAAACCTACATGCCCTACCATATACTAGGGACTTATAGGTAGGTTAACTTAGCCAATTATAATTAGCCTAATTTGCATATCCATTTTACACAGAGCACAGGCCCTGGGACTGGTTAGCAGTACCCAGGGCACCATCAGAGTCAGGAAAACACCAGCATAAAGTGGAAAATGGGGGCAAAAAGTTATGGGGCCTCTGCAATCAGCCCTAGTTTCTCACACCCATAGATTGAGATTATGATATACCTTATACACATGCCGCAAGAACACCTGATATTTCGTCGTTTGTCAATCAAGCCTCCTTGAATAACCCTGCAATTCAATTAGCAACAAACACCCTCAAGCAACAGCAGCATAAAGTGAAAGTAAGTAATACTAAAGTCCCATATTTATATCTGGGTGGATGGCCTGTGGGTCCACAATGGGGATATGGTACATTACTCCATCCCCATGGTGGTGAGACTGCCCACCTAATTTATAAATGACCCCCAAGAAGGCAGTCACTTATAAGAACACTGGCTGGATCTGCTGTCATGCAGATCCTGCCAATGCATTTTACAGTTTATTCCAGGGCTGCATTGGGAGGATGCAGCCCAGTAGAAAATATTTTTTTTCTGTTCAAGATGAAAAGTCCCTGGCCTTGGGAGTCTTCCCCCATGACAGAGGGAGTATTATAAAGATATTACTTTTCATTACCACCAGGTGTTACCATGTGGTAACAAACAGTAAAGAAAAATCATCTAAATTGTACAGACAAACATGTAACTGTTTTTCCAATGGCTCTTACTGCACAGAGCAGTTGGAGAAGTTTGTCCACAGCAGAGACAGAGAAGTCACGGCCACGGCCAAACGTAAGTTCCACCCTGTATTCAATTTTGCAAGGGGACCACTATATTGGCACAGAGGGAACCCTCTGCAAATATCTAAATTGGGCCCTAAGTCTTTAATGGGTTTCGAGGTTCAATTGCATGTACAGTTTTGGAATATATTTTATATTTTAAAGTGTTGAAATATATATGTTCATTTTGAAACACTAATATTTTAAAACTATTCCCCCCTTGTAACTTGTAATTACAGTTCATTTATTTATTTTATCATAAGCAAATAGTTTCACATTTTGCATTTCTGAGTAGTAGCTGCTACAACCTTCAACCGCAGTTATTGCCTCATAATTGAGCCTGTGATTAAAACCAGGTCAGTTAAATCTTTAAAGTAGCTAGGGAAATTATAGAAGGGATACAAGCATCCTGCATTTTTTTATAACTGCCATAAAGCAATCTAGAATTCACTGTTGTAGACAAATGATTTAAAGTGCTCAATACAGCCTCTTGAAGGGTTACTAAAGAATAACTTTCTTAGAAGCCCTTGCATATCAGTTATTACAACATGTATTACCTACTTTGTAAGTAAATCAGATAAACAATCAAAAGATACACCCTTTAAATCATGACATCATACTGCAAGAGCAATGATTTTGAAAACCAATGTACTCCCACCTGTCAATTGGCTTCCGTTGAAAAGTCATAACACATTTAGATTGATACCTGTGTTGATTCCAGGAGTAGCAGGATTTTATTTTCATCATTGTTTTGTCTTCTTCTTTTATAATATTTTCATCTCTGCACCTCAATGGCAGCCCTTTCTTCACTTCGGTTTTTGGCACTTTAGGGCCCACCCTGGTCGCACTTCCAACCCAAGGCACAAAGTGTGTGTATTCCAGTTGTGTTCAGTAAGGGTTTTTCTGCTCATTTCCTAAAACATCAGGAATCAATAACAAACTTGAAACAAAAAAAAAAACTTTTTGTTGATATGAACAAATTCAAATCAAAGATAATGCTGAACATTTCTTATAAATCCAATATGGCTTTATCTTGGTATAATACAACAGATAAAGTCCAAATAACAATATATTTAATTAAAAATTTAGCGTTATAATTATATAACTGAAATGCATCTTACTGTAGAACACACAAGAGCTAAAAATAATACTAATTGCTGTGCTGCTAATTGTATCTTAAAATTGAAATTTGCACACTTCAGTCAATTTTACTTCATTTTCTGGACATGTTGTGCATTTAAATCATTGGTCCAAGGTAAAGTCTCAGGTAAAAGTTAATTAAAAATATACCAGGCACAAACACAATTATGTGTATGTGAAATAGTATACCTGTAACATTACTTCACATACTTAGAAATGCTAGTCACATTGGTGATGAAGTAGATCTACTCTGAGTTTGGTCCTATGCTTTATGTGTGGTGTTCTGTATTAAGTCTAGGTAGTATTATGCAATATGTAGTCCTACATTTTAAGTGCAAATGAGATAGGGGGTTATTACGACCTTGGCGGGCGGCGGCGGTAACCGCCATGCGGCCGCCAATGCGGCCGCACTCCCGCGGTGCCCATTTGGACATCCCCGCTGGGCTGCCGGGCGGAAACCAAGTTTCCGCCCGCCGGCCCAGCGGGGATGTGGGCCGCAACATGGGAGCCGGCTCCAAATGGAGCCGGCGGTGTTGCGGCCGTGCGACGGGTGCAGTTGTACCGTCGCGCTTTTCACTGTCTGCACAGCCGACAGTGAAAAGCACCATGGGGCCCCTGTCAGGAGCCCCACGACTCCCCGTACCGCCAGCCTTTTCCTGGCGGTTCAGACCGCCAGAAAAAGGCTGGCAGTCGGGGAGTCGTAATCCCCTGGCGGATTACATCCGCCGGGACTATTGTGGCAGTAAACCGCCGGCCCCGGCGGTACGACCGCGGCGGTACCGCCGCGGTCATAATACGCCAGGAGGCACCGCCAGCCTGTTGGCGGTGCTCCCGTCGTTTTGGCCCTGCGGTTGTAATGCCGCCAGGGTCATAATGACCACCATAGTCTCTAAGCCAGTGGTCTCCAAACGTTTCTGTAATAAGAGCTAATTCTGATAATTCAAAACTGTTGTGAGCTACTGAAAGGCAAGCAATTTACACATTGTTACCAGACACCACCCTCACCCAGCTTCCTTGACTTTAAACTTAATGTCCATGGATCCCAATACTATGGTTCGAACAAAATACTGTGACTATGGGTCCTATGACAGGGCTGCCATGTGTAACAGCATGTGGTCTGTGGGGATGTATGAACATGTGTGTGAATGAATGGGACAGATATGTATGGGTGATTAACAGCCTGTTTAGTATGTATTTGTGGCACAGGACATACCTTTCACTATACGTGGCATCATTACATGTACAATACAAACTTACATCACTTTTTTTTAATTGAAGAAATTTAAAATGCTGAGAAATTGTATGCAAAAGTCCTTATAATGAGAAACAGTTTTCTGCACTTGAAGGAAAATGTTTCTGCACTCTAATTCTTTCCCCTTTAAAACATAGATTTAAAGCATTTATAAATATGACAATATGACTGCATTTCTACCGGTCACCATGAGGAAGACGCTTGCTGTGTGTAAGTTCGCCACTTTGAAATTGAAGAAAATTGAATTGAAGAGTTAACTTTATATTGGTATACACTCCTCAAAACTAATAATTCCTTTTAATTTGCTCACAAGTCAAAGTATTGCATTTACAAACAGCAGGCATTTTGCTCCCCATGGCATGTGCCATATTTATAATAGTAAAATACAGTCATTTGTCTAAATGGGATGAATTTAAAGTGAGGGAAACATGCTTCACAAAACATTAAGACTTAATTAGCTTAATGGAAAGTAATTAAGACTTAGAGCCTTATTACAAGGTTGACAGTGCATCAAATCCGCGAAGGAGGCCGGACCACCGCAACCTTGACAGTCCGACCTTTTCATTATGATGCTGGCGGTCAGACCACCTGCATACCGCTGCCACCGCCGGGATCATGGATCCGGAGGGACTGGCAGTGGACAAACTACTGCTCAGCCACAGCGGTGCTGACCTCAGCACTGCCATGCTGATCAGGAGTTTGCTTTCCGACAGCCTTTGTATGGCAGAAAGCGTGTCCGTGTCATGGGCAGTGCAGGGGCTTCACAGTCAGAACCCTTTAAATGTGCACTGTCTGCTTTGGCAGATAGTGCGCTCTTTAAGGGTGCTGTGCGCCCCCTGTGTGCAACGACATTGGCCTTGGCTCCATGAGAGAGCACAGATCAAAGACGCTGCACTGTTTCCGCCGGTCTGCCCGGCACGAACATCCTGCAAGGCCGGGGGGGGGGGGCTCGAGTCTGGTGGCAGGCTACTCCCCGCGAGTCTGACAGGCAGGCCGACTACCAGACTCGTAATCATAGAAACATTTTTCTCTACTTTGAATTTTCCCCATTTAATAAACAAAATGACTGTTTTTGAATTAGAAATTTGGCACTGTGTATACCAGCCACTATGAGAAAGATTCCTGCTGTTTGTAAAAGTGACACTTTGAAGTAAAAGAAAATTAAAATGAAGAGTTAATACAATATATAAGTTAACTCTAACATGGAAATGTAACTTAAATATTAAGTTAACTCTCCCTTTTTATTTTTTTCTCAGTTGAAAGTGTTCAGAAACATCATTTTGTTCTCACATCCCGATACAAAGTTGATAGTGACATTTGATTAAGAGTTAAATACATCATTGCATCAGTACTAAACCTCTATGACACACTAGGGTTATACATCTGAGCAGAACACTGCTCTTTAACAGGCTCTGCTAACTGTGGCCTGACAGTAATGTAACATGAACACAGTCTTTACTTAACTTTACAAGGAAAAAGCGACACTTTTTTATTTCAGTTCTTAGTTTAAAAATAAACTCAAGGCTGTGAGCTACTCTAAAGTTTTCTGAGAGCTACTGATACCTCACGATCGACTGGTTGGAGACACCTGCTCTAAAGTGGAAAGTCTTGAAAATATGAATGCCTACAAAATGACTGTAAATTTGGGGAAAAAAGTAAAACTTAAGGAAGGGCACACAGAGGGAAATGGTTATACAAAACACCACAACAAATGATGTCACCAGAAATTCACCCCATGTAAGCCCACATCTAATCTAATGATAGTAAAGCTCAAAGTTGCTCCAACCTACTCCAGGAAACACTGGTGTATTTCATGGTACCTACGTGGGCATTTACAGGTGCTTTATGGGGAGCATTTAGTAATCAGTTGAGACAGAGAATCACGCTGAAATCCAAAATAAAATCAGCTAAAGGAAAATGAGATGTTTAAATAAGTTTAAGCATTTCAAATACTCATTTAAATCTCATTGTTGAAAAACAAAAACAAAAAAAATCCAAATATAATTTTTTTAAAGGGACATACATCTTTGGACATCGAAGACTCCCATATAAATGTAATTGTAGAAATATAACACAACAGATGAATCTACTGAAAACATTCAATTGATAATATATAGATTGTAAATTAATTATAAAAGAGATGCCTCTCACATCTAATATTCTTCTATACCCATTCAAAGACTACTCTTAACACATAGGGCCTCATTTTGAGTTTGGCAGGCGTAAAAGTCTGTCCGCCAAACTCCCGAACAGGGTTGCCACCACCTATGCAGTGGCCACCCCGCAAAGTCATTAAGAGTTTCCCGCTTGGTTGGCGGATGGAAACTTTGGTTTCTTCCTGTCTGCCTAGCGGGAAACTGGCTACAGTATTGTCTCCGGCTCATAATTGAGCTGGTGGCAATTCTAGATCCAGCAGGGTGCACCAGCACCCTTGCAATGCTCACTGTCTGCAAAGCAGACAGTGAGCATTGCAAGGTTGCGGGCAGAGGGCCCCTGCACTGCCCATGCCAAGTGAATGGGCAGTGTAGGGGCCCTCCCTGTGGCCCTCTGCACCTGTTCTCCACAAGCCTTTTCATGGTGGCGTTATTGCCATGAAAAGGCGGGCAGAGAATGAGGTCATAATCCGCAGGACAGCGCTGCATGCAGTGCTGCCCTGGCGGATTAGGATCTCCGCCACCGCGAGTGTGGCAGTTGTAAGACTGCCACACTGTTAAAGAGGCCCATTGTGTGTCCAAACAAATACATGAACATGGAAACACACACACAAAGACACAACAGTTTAAGATACCTGGTTCCATCGCATCCTGCATCAGCAAGGGAAGACGGAATAGCCTTTGGTGTGCACTCTATGTGCTCCCAAAAGTACTATTTGTGAGGTGTGCATTATTTTTCTTTTCAATTCATAGTTCTACATAGAGTAGTTAATAGCTCAACTTATGCTATGCAGAACCACATTTTGCAGGTCTATGCCAAAAATGCACCTGTAAAGAGACTAGTAGTAACTTTACAATGCATTTTAAGTTATATGTCTCAGCTTATCCTCCTGTTAGAGGCACACATTCATATTAGTATACATGAATCAGCATTTAGAGAGGGCATAGTGTCTCTAGTTGGCAATTTACACCCAGGCAACAGGCATAATCATCACTATACGTGTTCAGAGAATCTCATTTGGAGATTTACATTTCTAAATGTAGCTCACTGTACAGGATGCATGTTCCTGTGCTATAACAATGTACACTATCACTTAGCAATTTATTGTAAATAACAACAAAGCTCATACGTTTATCTCTAACTGACTGGAAATCAGAGCAATAATTTTAATTACACATATTACCGGAATAAAAACAAACAAAAACTTACCATCACAAATTCCACTAGCAATAATTCTGCACTCAGTATTTTGCCAAGTATTTTCAATGTCTACTTCTAATTCCCCCTCTTTTTCATCATGCAGTATGGGTCTTTTAAAGAGATGAACTTTGATATAAAAATAGAAGATTATAATGAATGCTCCATTAATTACTAGTTTTAGTGATTAAGATATACTCTTACAGTGTAGAATTCATTATATGTATATGAGGTCCATTCACAAACAAGAGTTCATATGTTTATGAGAAATAAAATGTTCTTTGCAAATGTAAATTTATGCAGAAACAAGAAAAGTTCTAGATAAGAGAAAAGTATGGTTGTAAAGCCAATTGTGTTTTCTGCTTTCCTTGCTAATTATTGTATGAATACTAAGAAGAAATGTGTGAACATCTTTTGAGGTACATAAGTGACACTACATAAAGTGAGCACAGATATATCAAACAATTTTGCAATTGCAAACGGTGCAAATCGCTAAGTTAAACCACTTGCGAATGCAAAATTGCCTTTCCAAATGTATGAAAGGCATTGGCAGCCCCATTTTAGGGAATCACACTTTTTTGCGATTTCCTAAAATTGTGGCTCCAATCAGAGATTCACAATTTGAGATTTCCTAAATAGGATTTCACAGATAGGGCGTTGCCATTTTCAATTCCCTAAGAACATGTGCCAACAATTTCCTAAATGCAAAATGGGCATTTAGGAAATGCTGTCACCATCAACTCCAAGCTGATGGTAGCATGTGCAATTTAATAAACTGCATCAAAAATGTTTTTTAAAGTGCCATGTAACCCACACATGCCCCTAGTGCGCTTTACATGTGTACAATTTATTTTAGCAGTGCCTCAAGGGGGGCTCTATGCCCCTAGGCAATCTTGTTTTTGAATTACCTAATTTGCAACTTCCTATTAAGAAACTGCAAATTAGGAAATGCAAAACCATTTGCCTCTATGGAGGAACTGATAGAGTAGCATATCCTAATATCGATTCCCCAATATCAATTGCGACTCTGTAGGAATCGCTATTAGTCAATATCTATTTTGTTACATACCATTTTGCATAGCATAATTAGTGATTTCTAAAAATTCGCTATTTAGGGAATGCAAAATGTAACAATGCTACATATGGCCCCTTGTGCCACAGGCTGCAGCCCAGTCTGCTTATTGCGGTCACATCCATGTATTGACCTTGAAGTGAATAAAAATATTGTAATTCCAAACCATAAATTAGAGGTATCAGTGATACTGTATTATTGAGTAATCCACAGGTTTTGCTTGCTTTGATCAATGGAGTATGTATTTTAATTCCGTGCAGGGTACATTTGTATCCCTGGTTTGCAGTGCTGATTGCTATACATGTACATAGGGGTTTCAGGGGTGAAAAACTGGTGGTAAAGTGAAAACTAACTTCAGTATAGGTGACTTGATAGCACAACATCCAAAGAGAATACTATGCAAAATGATCAGAATAAAGACATAGCATGATATTGAATTAGCAAAACACCCATTAAACAATTAACTGCAATGCAAATTGTGTTGATGGTTAAAACCAATCTTGTTGCTTTCTCTTTGATAGTGATATACAAAAAGACAAATTGATCCAGGCAGTAAAAATGATCAGTGGGCACAAGTGAGATAACTGATGGTGCTTATTTGTCAGGAAATCATAATACACCACACATAAGAAGAAACTGGGAGTTTACACCATTAAGAATGGCTTTCAGAAAAAATACATTTTTGCTTACTTGGAATATCAGAAAAAAGCTTCCAGTTTGCATCACCAACTAAAATTGCAGGATGGTGTCCACATCAAATGCAACAGAAGTTGTAGGAATATTTCCTCATTGCTGAGAAATGAAAGAATGCCTTTCTAAGCGTATCTTGATGAAATTTCATCCCCATGAAGTCTTCCATTGTAGTTAAGAATCGTCCAATTGCTGTGTGGTTCTATGGAGTATAAATAATTGCAAATATTTTAACATAATCTGATCGTTTTTTTTTATATAATATTTAAATGTAACAAAAAAGTTTCACATCCCAATATTAATTAAAATAAAATAAATAACATTTGGAAATTTGAAAGCACATGAACACTAACTGATCGAAGGAAAAAGCAATTGCATTTAAGTTAAAACTATTCCCACCTGAAAAGCAATTTTTGATGTTTAGGCTGTCGATGATACATAACAATCTATAAATATCTATCCCTATCTCTCTTTCTCTCTCTCTCTCTCTCTCTATATATATATATATATACATAGATATATATCATCAAAGAGGGAATCCTGTGTTTCTTCCAGCACTCGCCTATCGAGGTTGGTGCTCAGTCAATGGGCACAGGACCCATTTTAAATCCACGCCAAAAACAATTCAAAATCTGGCACTCCTTGCAAAACAATGGCCTTCATTTATTTCAAAAATCCATAAAACAGAACATAGGGCCTCCTAATCTTTTTATTTCTGCGCCTTCGCCTTTGTCTCTTGGAGGTTTTCTCTGTGGTCTTGAACTCATCTGTAAAAAAAGATATTCCTCCAGTGTAGTAAAAGGTTGACCCACCGATGTGCTTGGGCCCGGGGTCTCTTCCAGGTCTGATATATTCTCCACGCTCGATTCTGATGTGGATGTCTCCTGTCGTCGTAGGGCTTCACCTTGTCTATAATCCTTTCTAGCTTGGTCATATCGTCTGCTGAATGTTAAGACACGTCCTGTTGCATTGTCGTTTTTGTCCCGCAATAATTTTTTTATTTTTTTCAATTTTATTTCATCTTCATATTTCTTGAGACGTATCTCCATATCTTCACAGAATTTTTTTATCTCATCTTGTGTCTCATGTTGTTCAAAATTCAAGATTCGACTTTAGCTTTGTAATTTCCTCACTGGTTTGCGTAAGTTCCATCTCCGCATATTTAGATAAGAGTTCTAACATGCTCTTACAGGTTGCTGCCATTAGAAGCGACCATTCTTCCAATAACTTGGGATGCGGATTAAAATGTGACGGAGTAATTAAAATTCGTAGGCCCCGTGGGACCCGACCAACCTCAATGTAATTATTTAATGAAATCACTTCCCAAGCTCTGTTGATCTCCTTCCTCCTTAATTTAAGAATGGTCGCTTCTAATGGCAGCCACCTGTAAGAGCATGTTAGAACTCTTATCTAAATATGCGGAGATGGAACTTACGCAAACCAGTGAGGAAATTACAAAGCTAAAGTCGAATCTTAAACAACATGAGACACAAGATGAGATAAAAAAATTCTGTGAAGATATGGAGATACGTCTCAAGAAATATGAAGATGAAATAAAATTGAAAAAAAGAAAAAAATTATTGCGGGACAAAAACGACTATGCAACAGGACGTGTCTTAACATTCAGCAGACGATATGACCAAGCTAGAAAGGATTATAGACAAGGTGAAGCCCTACGACGACAGGAGACATCCACATCGGAATCGAGCGTGGAGAATATATCAGACCTGGAAGAGACCCCGGGCCCAAGCACATCAGTGGGTCAACCTTTTACTACACTGGAGGAATATCGTTTTTTACAGATGAGTTCAAGACCACAGAGAAAACCTCCAAGAGACAAAGGCGAAGGCGCAGAAATAAAAAGATTAGGAGGCCCTATGTTCTGTTTTATGGATTTTTGAAATAAATGAAGGCCATTGTTTTGCAAGGAGTGCCAGATTTTGAATTGTTTTTGGCGTGGATATATATATATATATATATATATATATATATATATATATATATATATATATATATATATTTATGTATTGAAGTATTTGCAACATGCCTTTCTTAGTAATTATTCATACTATAATAAAGTACATTGTAAAATGAGAATCAACATAAATTTGCTTTCATGTGTTACAGTAAAAGTGTGCTCTAAATATGTTTGGCTTCTAAAAATATGTATACCAAGGTTTATGACAAGGAAAGAATCAGGCAACAAAAGAGAAATTGACTTTTAGATCATTACACTGAAGAACACTTGTATTAGTTAAATAGCTTTTGATCAAAATATACATGTGGAATGCTAAATATTACATAGGCAAAAATCAGTGCGATCAAAATTATGTATAAACATATTTGCTGATGTATAAATCATGCACTAAGCTGCAAAGCGGAAAATTGATTTGGCTACCCATGCTGAGGCAGAGAAAGGGCATCATGCACTCAGTGAAATCAGTATGCATGTAAATATATTGCAATCTCTATATTATTCTTAAGTCAAATCATCCAGCACTTTTAAATATAACATTAATTGTCCCAATGTAAAATTAAATTGAATTGGAATGTAATTGTTGAAGATTTCAAATATTTACAAACTATTTTAAAAGCTCACACACACAAACACACACAGACACACATACATACCTACCTGAAATGAAGAGGTCATAAGAATGCACAGTGGAATAGTAAAAAAAAGCCTGTCATTAAAATTGTGAAATCCTGAAGAATATTCTTGATACCGGACCAGGGTAGCACAAATTTGACAAATCTTCACATAAACATATAAACCGGAATTCAAAGATAAAAATGACATATAAATTATTATATACACCCCTGCCTTAGAAACATATTTTTCTACTGAAAGCTAAAAGCACAGACACACCAATGGGCTATAACAGTGATAGGTTCTAAAGGATTATAAACATGCTTACTTAATGAAACCTAATTTCTAACATAGACAAGAGGTAGTAAGCATACTATGCACATATTACGACTCAGAAGAAGCAGAAAGACATCACGGAATTCTGCTCCACCTGATTAAAATTGGGTATTTTTCTACAAGCCTGTTTTTTACCCTGTGTGGAAGTTCAAGAATCAATTTTACAGTGCAGTAAGTCCACACAGCAGAATTACATGTGGCTTTGGCTGTAGCAACATAAAAATCTTATTCTTGTCATTTTCTGAGAGGGGCAAAGATAAATCGCAACAGCCGAGGTTTCGGGGCAGAGTCCTGCCCTGAGCAAAGTACCAAAAAGCATCTTCAGTGGTTTAAAAAGGTGTATAAGCTCAATTACAATACAATACAAAACACAACCCACAATAATACTAATACTATAATACTCAGCGGTCTGAGCAGTCAATTGTAGGTCATACAGGTTTTATAAAAATTCCCTTTTACTGCTTGACACTCTTACACTCACATAAAATAAAATTGCTAAGGGTGATGTCCATCAGCCACTACTGTACCAGTACACAACTATTAACCACCAATTACATACTGAACAGGAGTGGACTAAGTAAAGAGATTTGCCATGTGGCACATGCCTACATAGGACTTTAATACAGGACACCAATGTGGGCCCAACTGGCCACGTACTACAACCGCTTGATCTCTCACAATGAAAACCAGATATGGGATGACATTAAAATCCATCCCAGCAGCTTTCCACCATTTCCTTCTGAAACCTATGCCTGCTCAGGATCATGTACTTTACACAACAAATTTCAAGATGGATAATGCTGTGTGGTAAACAGCAAAGTGGACTATGAACAGAAGAAATACCAGAAAGAGACCTGCAGAGCTGCTCAAACTTGTCACCTTACTATAAACCGACAGACTCTCTTTCACATTACTTGACCCATCACACTGCAAAATACTGCATGCCATAACACTATAACTGCACCTCAGTAGTCATCATGCACGATACAGAAAGACTTTGTACGAGGCTGGCTCACTACATAGTGTACGAAAATGACATGCACTGTGTAATGAATCCAAGCAACACCACTTTGGTAAATGAGGGTGAGAAATCGATAACATAGTGCTCTATTTTTCTGGTAGTGCAGGCAAGCAGTCTTGCTAACCTTTAAATATACAAACAGCATCAATGAGTGATACACACATTCAAAGAATCTCTCAAGTCCAATTTTATAAAAATAACACAGATTTTCCTCTTATTTTTCAGACCAAAAGCTTTGTTCAAAGGTAAGTACTTTTTTACATATGAATTTTAAAAATTTCAAAAATGTTGCACTTTTATGAGTAATTACACACCAATGAAATCAATGGGAGAAAATAGCAAAATGCATATAAAATCAGGCAATGGTCTCACAAGGTTCACCTTCTATTTGTAGGACAAGGTTATGATCAGCTTCAAGTGTGTTGCTGGACAAGTTTGACCAGCTCCTGAATCAGGGGGAAGAAGCGGCTGAAGATTTTGGAGCCGGCGCACAAAGAAAAAGGGATGCACTTGGAAATACACTGTACAGGAGGACTTACAGGTAAGTCCAGTGGATCTCCTTGGATGGAGGAGGTTGCAAGGGCCTTGGGCCCACAGCAGCACAGCTGGGTTGTCAGTGCCGGGACTGCTGGGGCCGTCTGCAGAGTGGACTGGTCAGCCGGACATTGAGCATCTTGGGGACCTGAGGCTGGGAGCAGGCAGCTTTGGAGGGTGCTCACAGCGCAGCTGGGCCACTCAGGAGGTGGGTCTTGGTAGTCCTGAAATCTCTCAGCGGGTGCTTAGTCCTGGTGCTTTTGGAGTCCGCAGAGGACTCTGGGCCTTATTACGAGTTTGGCAGACGGTTTAGGGCGTCAGCCGAACTTCCAACAGGGAGGTTGCCACTATAGTGGCTACCTCCCTGCCAGGCCCATTAAGAGTTTCCCGCTCAGTCAGTGGATGGAAACCTGAGTTTCCGCCCTCTGGCCTAGCAGAATATACCCTACAAGCATTGTCTCTGGCTCGATTAAGCTTTAAATATACAAACAGCATCAATGAGTGATACACACATTCAAAGAATCACTCAAGTCCAATTTTATAAAAATAACACAGATTTTTCTCTTATTTTTCAGACCAAGAGCTTTGTTCAAAGGTAAGTACTTTTTTACATATGAATTTTCAAAATTTCAAAAATGTTGCACTTTTATGCGTAATTACACACCAATGAAATCAATGGGCGAAAATAGCAAAATGCATATAAAATCAGGCAATGGTCTCACAAGGTTCACCTTCTATTTGTAGGACAAGGTTATGATCAGCTTCAAGTGTGTTGCTGGACAAGTTTGACCAGCTCCTGGATCAGGGGGAAGAAGCGGCTGAAGATTTTGGAGCCGGCGCACAAAGAAAAAGGGATGCACTTGGAAATACACTGTACAGGAGGACTTACAGGTAAGTCCAGTGGATCTCCTTGGATGGAGGAGGTTGCAAGGGCCTTGGGCCCACAGCAGCACAGCTGGGTTGTCAGTGCCGGGACTGCTGGGGCCGTCTGCAGAGTGGACTGGTCAGCCGGACATTGAGCATCTTGGGGACCTGAGGCTGGGAGCAGGCAGCTTTGGAGGGTGCTCACAGCACAGCTGGGCCACTCAGGAGGTGGGTCTTGGTAGTCCTGAAATCTCTCAGCGGGTGCTCAGTCCTGGTGCTTTTGGAGTCCGCAGAGGATTCTGGGCCTTATTACGAGTTTGGCAGACGGTTTAGGCCGTCAGCCGAACTTCCAACAGGGAGGTTGCCACTATAGTGGCTACCTCCCTGCCAAGCCCATTAAGAGTTTCCCGCTCAGTCAGCGGATGGAAACCTGAGTTTCCGCCCTCTGGCCTAGCAGAATACACCCTACAAGCATTGTCTCCGGCTCGATTAAGCTTTAAATATACAAACAGCATCAATGAGTGATACACAATTTCAAAGAATCACTCAAGTCCAATTTTATAAAAATAACACAGATTTTCCTCATATTTTTCAGACCAAGAGCTTTGTTCAAAGGTAAGTACTTTTTTACATATGAATTTTCAAAATTTCAAAAATGTTGCACTTTTATGCGTAATTACACACCAATGAAATCAATGGGAGAAAATAGCAAAATGCATATAAAATCAGGCTATGGTCTCACAAGGTTCACCTTCTATTTGTAGGACAAGGTTATGATCAGCTTCAAGTGTGTTGCTGGACAAGTTTGACCAGCTCCTGGATCAGGGGGAAGAAGCGGCTGAAGATTTTGGAGCCGGCGCACAAAGAAAAAGGGATGCACTTGGAAATACACTGTACAGGAGGACTTACAGGTAAGTCCAGTGGATCTCCTTGGATGGAGGAGGTTGCAAGGGCCTTGGGCCCACAGCAGCACAGCTGGGTTGTCAGTGCCGGGACTGCTGGGGCCGTCTACAGAGTGGACTGGTCAGCCGGACATTGAGCATCTTGGGGACCTGAGGCTGGGAGCAGGCAGCTTTGGAGGGTGCTCACAGCGCAGCTGGGCCACTCAGGAGGTGGGTCTTGGTAGTCCTGAAATCTCTCAGCGGGTGCTTAGTCCTGGTGCTTTTGGAGTCCGCAGAGGACTCTGGGCCTTATTACGAGTTTGGCAGACGGTTTAGGCCGTCAGCCGAGCTTCCAACAGGGAGGTTGCCACTATAGTGGCTACCTCCCTGCCGAGCCCATTAAGAGTTTCCCGCTCAGTCAGCGGATGGAAACCTGAGTTTCTGCCCTCTGGCCTAGCAGAATACACCCTACAAGCATTGTCTCCGGCTCGATTACGCTCGCGCCGGCGTCAACGCTGTAGGATGCAGGGTGTACCAGCACCATCGCAATATTCACTGACTGTAAAGCAGGTAGTGAACATTGCGATGGTGCTGGACAGGGGGCCCCCTGCACTGTCCATGCTAAAAGCATGCTAAAAGCATGGACAGTGCAGGGGCCACCCTTGGGCCCCCTGCACCCATTCTCTGCCAGCCTTTTCATGACGGTGCTACCACTATGAAATCGCTTGTGGAGAATGAGGTCGTAATTCCCAGGGCAGTGTTGCTTGCTGCGCTGTCCTGGCGGATTAGGACAGCTGCAACCACCACACTGCCAGGATCTCTGATCTCTGATCCTGGCAGTGCTGGCAGTCCGATTGCAGCACAACCACCGTGGTTATAATGTGGCACTTGGACCACTGCATTGGCGGCTGCCCGACCGCCACTGTGAGCCTAGCGGTCAAGTGACTGTCAGACTCATAATGAGTGTTTTTATGCTCCGGGTGAGGGTCCGGTACCCTAGGTATTCGTGCAGTGCAGCCCAGGTAAACCCTCAAATTGGGTGTGGATGCAGGTCTTGTCCTCCAGGGTTGTTGCACAGGCTTCGGTTGCTCTACTGCATCTCAGTCGTCGGTCTGCAGCAGGTCTCAGAACCGGACTTCACGGTTCTTGGTGCCTTCAGGTTGCAGGAAGTGATGCTTTTACTCAGAGGGAGGGTTGTGGTAATTTGCAGAAATCTGGAGGCGCTCTGGGGTTTCTGGTAGTCCTTCAGTGTTTTCAGGACGACACAGGAGCAACTGTTGAGTATTTGTCGCAGCTGGCTGGGTTGGCACCTTTTTCTTCTGCAGACAGGGCTTCAGTTCTCATGCAGACGTCTTCTTTAGTCCTTTTTATTTTTGTGTCCATCCAATCTGGTTTCTTGGTCTAGGGTTGCCCTCTAAATACAAAATTTAGGGGGTGTTAGAGGGAATACCTGGTATTAGCCAATGGGCTACCTACCTTAGGGTGACTACACCCACTAAGTGCCCACTTCCTTTGGGAAGTGGGCACAACCCTAAACCTAATTGAATATTTTCCTTCCAACCAAGATGGAGGAAAATGGAATAGAAAGGTCACCTCGACTGCCACACCTGAGGGTTGGTGCAGGCTGAGGATAGACACTCCTTTGGTCCTTTGTTAGTTTTCCTGACCGACCGCCCACCAAAAGTGGGGTCTGGTCCAGGGAGTGGCCATCTGTTGCTAGCAGCAGAGGCCAGGGTTAGGATTTCAAAGGCAGGTAGGCCTTTAAAGCTTCCCGCCCAAGCAATGTGCCTTCCTGGGGGAGGAGGTGTAAGACATCCACCCAGGAAATGCTTTGTATTCTGTCCCCTGGGATCCTGAGCTCTCACCCCAGGAACCTAGACCCTTGTCTGGTGGTGCCAGGCTGATAGAGACCGGCCAGCAATCATATCAAAGCTGTTAGAGTTTCAGGGGGCACCTCTAAGGTTTGATGAATGCACAAAGCACATTATAACATGCGATTCTTACACAGCTAAAAAACTCATGACAGCTGCAAAATTCACGGACTCCTAAAATGAATCTACTAATTATTATTTAAGCAAGACATATCTGGAATTGGAGAAACAGCATGAAGCGTTAGGTAAGGTGACTATAATTCAAACACAGTTAAGATAAACTCACCTTTATGAATCCTGTACATGCCGTACACTGTTGCATTTTTTGTGATTAATTTAGGCTCAAGCAGTGATGGTGGTGTGGGGCCAGGGCAGTAAGGACAATGTGTTTCTATTGGAATGCATTTTGGTGGAATTTTTGGGTCTTCCATGGTTAATGTCTCAGGAATATATTCTGTAATCCTCTTGTGAGAGTGCATGTATTCCACCATTTTCCTCATATACTTTTTGTTTGGTGGGTACTCCCTCACTTCCACGAGTGCTGCAGGAGACATTTCAAACTCTGAGTCCATTGAGTTTTCAAAACTGTCATCATTTGATATATTGTCTTCCTCCTGTTCTAAAACTTTCTTGCCTAACAGTGTGGGACGTTCTTGGAATAGCTACCTCTTTGAAATATATCTGTGAGTGCATATGGATGCTTTGTGGCTGCCTACATTGGCACTGCCATTGTCCTGACTTATTATTGAAAGTAACACGTGTCCTTAGGAAAAGACACCAGTAGTCCTGTTTGCCAGGGAATAGAGAAAAAAAAACAAATCTCCCCGAAAAACCATGCTCAGAAAGAAATACTGGAAATATTGCACAAACACCTGCTTCGGCAGCTGATGCTATTATTTCTTTGCATTCTTTTTCTCGTGTTATAGAAATTAAATTTTTCTGTAGCATTTGCCTTAGTGATGACTCTTGAAGTTCTTTTGGGCATTGGAATGGTTTTGCGTTTTTGGCCATTTCAAGGTGTTTACATTTGAGTGCAGGATGCCCACTGCAGCTAGCCATTGCCATAAATTCTCTACACTGGGCAATTTCACAATTGTATTGTTGGTTAGTAATTGTTTTTTGAACATGAATTGGTGCTCTTTGTCCACTTTTGCAACGGGGCATGAAACATATTCAATTTTTGCAATCCACACAATACACTGAAAGAGTGTTGAAAGTCTTACAAAGTTATACTGCAAATACTACACTTTATTGTTTTTGAAATACCCTCATTTCTCTCACTGGAAGCTGGTATTAATTGAAGTAGATGGTTTGATTTCTTTATATCCTTCACTAAAATAAGTAGAATAATAATGTTACTTGAAAGCTAAACATTTATGTACATGGCCATAAACATTAATTTGCATCTGAACATATTCATTATTACTGTATGCACTTCTATAATGTATGCATTTAGTGGCTTTCCATGTTAAAACATTAATAAAACATTGTTGGAAAACAATTAAATTAAGTTAATAATTTCTTTTTACTATTACGAAAAAGGTAATTGAACATAAATCTTGCCTATGTTAGTCTGATTTTCTTTCACTTTGTAGCCTAAAAGAAAGAAGTACTGAAAATAAGTAAAATTGTACAGAATGTATATTTTGTTATTAATTTTAATGTCAAATTGTCAGCACAGCAGTGAGATTTTATTAAAACATGCCAAGAATTACTCGTATATTACTGTTGTTAATAAACTCTAGATATTTTGTAACCACACACTCCCTTCATGCCTATGATCTTAAAACAATGAGATTTCCAATAAATACATTCGATATGTCAAAACTCTGAAAAAAGAAGTTGTTAATTTATTTTGTCTTTATACATTTGAAATTGATATGATAGAACCAAAAACATACCATGGTGTTTATCCATATGACCTTTGAAGTTTAACGAACGGGTTATGAGTATCTGACAGACAGGACAGTGCCAATGACTTCTAGATGAGCTGGATTGTAATTGTAGACAAGTACATGGAATTATATATTTATCTGTAGAGGAAAAAGAAAAGCCACATACTGAATAAACATCAGACTATCAAAATGTATCTCAGTGCCTTTGTCTGGGGGAAGCAGTTGAGGTGGTTCAGCCAGTTCCTACCCACAATAACCATGGTAGGGAGAGAAGAGAGCTGCTGGGTCTCACAGGGACAGTCTTAGCATTGGGGGCACTCAGTGCAACAATCTATGTTAGCGCTCCCCCATTGACCCCTTCTGCACAGATTCTCTCACTACCACCCACCAGTGGTGACCTTCATTTCTCCTTTCCCCTTTCCCACATTTATTTATTTTATAGCTCTACTCATCCCAACTTAGTCAGACTGCTTCGCATCACAAACATGAAGATACAATGAGTGATACACATGAATAAATCAATATATACAAAATGTCACTTCAGCAAGTGGAACTAAAAGGTGCTTTGTCCGACGAAACGAAGGGACAGATCAACTACATTTTTAAGCTACATATTAACCAACGTTGCTGTGGTCGGTCGCCTGAAAAGGAGAGAGCACAACAGCACCATATCTCCTAAGTTGTGGTAATGTTGCTCTTCTTTCCTTCCCTGTAGTGCTGGCGTACATTTGTCTGCCTTGCGCCAATGCACACACGTTTGCACTATAGTGCAAGGTGTGTGTGTGTGATGTCAAGCATAGATTTTAAAACGGAAGGGTACCCATCCAACATAAAATTCTATGGTTTAACTGAGTTTCACATTACATGACTTTCTATGTGTTTTCTACGGTGCAGGACACGTGCAAAGTTGAAAAGGTTTGGAGAAAATAAACCTTTTATCCAAATTTAAGCCTCAAGGAGGTGTAATCTTTTGTTTCAAATCCCTTTCTATCAAAGTTAATAGATGAGGGTTAGTGTCAAATTCCATTGTTGAATGAATGGGAACGTCCATGTACAATGCATGATATAGCTGCTTTACATAAGGTAGTGCATAGTGCTACTTTGTGTGGCCTAATTAACCTCTAAGCTATCTACTTAAACTACAAATATGTGATCTGAATGTCACACATTGTGCTTTCAAGATGGAACACTAATTCATCTCTGCACTCTTTCATAAACCACACCTGTGCCTTGATCAATCCCAGATCTATCCATCAAGTGCATTAACCACCAGACTTATCATGCTTTTGTAATTCTCCCTTGAAAAATGACATAAACACAAACATCTCTCCAGGATGCTCTTATCTGGGTTCAGCATATTATGGAGTGGGCGCTTCCTTGACCCTGCCTCGTGGTACGATGGCACCAGTCACACAACCCTAAAGCCAGCACTGGGCTCTTACACTAATATTGTAAACTGGGTCATGTTTGAGGAAGTTGGCTGGGGCTTCAACAACATGTGCCTCAATAACACATTATTTAATGCAAGAGTACAAAAAGTCTACAGTTGCATGTTTATTACAGCAGTAAACATGTCATGTTCCATATTATTACAATATCAAAGTTAAGTAGATATAAGAGAAATATATTTACTGCCTTACAGATTGTATTCACAAGATTTTTACTGTAGGAAACAAAACTCCTAAGAAGCAGGAGGCCTCCTTAAATTTATTTTACCTGGCTCTACAAACATAACACTTGCATCCTGTTCTTTAATACCTTTTTGTGAAACATATGCACTTAAAAAGTTCCTTGGCAGGAACTATTTATGCAGGTGCACAAAGTTGTTATATGCTATCTGTTACCATTTTTTGACGTGGTGTGGTGAGGGACTTCAATAAACAATTTTGGTTTCATCGGTCATGGGTCATGCCATCTTTCCACATTTATCAATTTATATTACATATGATATAAATAGGGGTACTGCTGACATCTGAAGCCACGGGACCGATAACTGAGTGTATCTTAAATATTACCAGAACCTCAAAATATCTATATAAGACCCTGTTGAACATTTTATGCTTTCTACATTTTTATATAACATGTTTATTTAACAAGATTTAGCTTGAGAAACATGTTTTATTCAAACCACAGCTAATAATAGGCAATGATTAGAATTAGAATGTTTAGGTTTTGTTTAACATTCATAAATAAATTGATGTACAAATGGAACATGATGAGAATAATTGATTTATGTGATTCTGTAACTACTGCATTTACTACATTATTCTGGATTCTACTCATATGTCACATAATTTCTGGCGTCATTCGCAAATTTCACAAAAATATTTCCAGGACACAAATGTATGTATATATTAGTCCCCCATGCTGCACATTAATTGTAGACATGACAATTGTATAGCACTTTACATATGCATTAAGAAATTACAATACCTTCAGATCCACTAGTAAGAAGGCTTGCCCATTTCTAGTGCTTAGTAAGAAGATGGTGCTCTGTGCATTTTCTTTTCTATGGGCAATAAAGTCAAAAATCTCTTTCAATGCAGACTAGAAGAAAATCATGTTTGTTGGAAAATTCAAACTTCATGTCTGTTCAGTTATTCTGCAATAACATATCATAATAAGAGGGTAGATTGTTATATATGCAAATATGCATTAGAATAACCATAATGAAATATCAGAACTGGAAAGTTATAGTGCTGGTGAACACCCTGGAACACACTAAGGGGGTTATTCTAACTTTGGAGGAGTGTTAATCCGTTCCAAAAGTGACGGTAAAGTGACGGATATACCACCAGCCGTATTACGAGTTCCATAGGATATAATGGACTCGTAATACGGCTGGTGGTAAATCCGTCACTTTTCCGTCACTTTTGGGACGGATTAACACCTCCTCCAAAGTTAGAATAACCCCCTAAATGTACAAAACACAATACAAAATTAAAACAAGTGATATTTTAAATTGTTCCTATGCTGCCAGAAGATCATGACATAATACATCTGTACTCATACACCCACTACCTGCCTATTAACTACAGCTAGAAAAAAGGAACCTTTGACAATATACAAGTAACTTCTGCAAACATGCAGCAAAACAATATCACATGAGACAAAAACACACCACTCCTTAAACACATAAAACCTCAGATACTTTAAAAGAGTCCATGAAACCTTTAATTTGCCATCCTGATCAATCCTCATAAAATCATTAAGACAGTGACAAATTATCCATTGTTTTGTCAGATAGCTAAAGAAATATTAACCATACTGAGAGATCCTCACATGCCTGAAGGGGATATCTGTACTGTGAAGGGAGCAACCGCAGTAATGATACCATTCATAGCAATGAGGTTTTCACAGTGGGCACAATGTTTAAAGCACCTACTCTGCAAATGTTTTTTGCTTTCAAGAAACAAAACTGTCAAAGCAGGGGTTTCTTGATAGCAAAATCATGGCCACGATATCAGGGAATTTGCTCCCTGGCCACCTAGACCATTATTACCTGTCCTTACACATGTCCACTGTACATCATACAGCAGACAGAGGTATGGAAAATGAGTGATAGTCACCCTGCATCCAATATTGCAGTATGACCATTACTATAACCTATTTGCTCCTTGGTTGATGGGCCATCAAGGGAACCTCGACTTCTAGGGAGGTAGGAGCCTTCCAGATTTGCAGTGGTACTTCACAAGGAATCTGGGAATTATATTGAGAAAAGTACAAATAAAGAGACAAAAACAGGGCCAGTGTAAGAAAGTAGAGGATAGGTCTATGGTGCTGGGACCGAGGAATAGATACTGGCAGAGCATAAGAACCAATCAGAGTTCCCCTCCCAGGCTACAGGGTGGGATGGGCACTTCCAGGGAATCACTAACTACAAGCAACTGGAATTACTTAGTGGCAAGCAATATGGTTCCTAAGGTAAGGTTCCTGGTTCTCTTGTTTGCACCTGCATTCGTATTACATTAATTTATATGACATTTTATCTCACTGATGTTCCATGTGGCATTTACCTGCAGTGTGTCACCCTGCTGTCTTCTGTCCTTCCGACTTGCTGACTTGGAGTGAGTGTCTTGGTAAAGTCTGTGGTATTCACAGTCACCACTTAGAGCTTATGGTAAATCTATTGTGTCATGAGAGGTGAAGGTTGTCATTCCTATTATACTGCTAAAGAAACGTATACTCGGTTCTTTAAAGATTTCACCCTGCTGATGGAAAGCACATGCCATCTCTCCAGTAGCATTCACCTGCTGAAGTTCCAAACACGAGGGTCTGCAACAGTTGTATTCTCTCCTTCTTCTGTCGTATACCCTTCTAATTCTTTCATAGAGTTTTTGTTCTCCAGATATACATGATGTGTATTATAATCACTAGATAGCATCACTCTACATATAATTCGTTTTCCATCTTCTTACAAGGCACTTCATTCTGAAATTGAAGGAAAAGGACCAAATAAACCCAAGACAAGCAACAATTTTTGCTACACACTACTAGCTCTGATTGAGACAAGCGGACCGCAACATTTGATTTGTTGAGTCCATTTCAAAGAGTGCAAAGTTGTAGCTGGCCCATGAAAACTCAAATGCAATCTCAAAGTTCAAATCTTAAAGCCTGTAGCTTCATCAATTTTGTAACATTAATGGAATGTTTTAAAAAGTTTAGTCAATTCTGGTGTAGCTTACCAAGCCCCAATAGCACAAACTGGTTGTTCATAGCCATATAATAGTAACGTGATAAGATGTACCTGGATTGCATTGGAGAGACAGCACATTAAATAACACCAAAACAGCATTGATTTAGTAAGTGAACAAACTGTTTTCATTTGCAGTTGATACATATAGACAAAAAATGGCATTTCTAGAGAAACGATTAATACTGGAAATAATGGAAATTATCCTCTATCTGCATTGTGTCTGCATACAGCTACAGAGAATGTGTAATACTTTTCTCCAAATACTAACACCTTTGTTTTGTCAATGTTAGTTATATGATTATTCAACTACACAAAAATTACTGGAAGCTGTGATATTGCTCTGTATTTCAAATAGTCTGAGATTGAATAATGCCAAAACATAAACATATAAAAAGATACTTAAATAAAGAACATCTAATTTTTGGAGATGTGTTTGTGTTATTAGTCAACAGCGAAGGTCCATTAAGGACAAACAAGAGAGGCTAATATAGGACCCTACTTAGGGATGTTGTTTATTAGTGTCTTAGAAGAAAGGGCCGCATGTCACAATACTGAACATAAAAATATAGATAGATAAAAAATGTATACATGAAAAACCTTTACATCTAATGAAAATGCAAAGTATATTATGAGCAAATTATTGTAATGATTGATTATATATAGACTTAACCTAATAATTTATATATTTTTAACAACTCAAATAAAAATATTTCTTACAAAACTAGGGTCGTGGTCATTCTGAGTTTGGCGGGCGGAGAGACAACCCGCCAAACTAGTGCAGTCAGGACACCGCTGGCCCTATTCCAAGTTCACTGCAGGGCCGGCAGGCGAAGACAGTGTTTCCACCTGCCGGACCTGCAGTGAAGAGGGCCTTAACATTGAAGCCAAAGTGGCGGTGCAGCGGGTGCAGCAGTAATTCGGGTAGTAAAATACACGATGGGGCTGTGCATGGGGGCCCCAGGCACCCCCATACCGCCAGCTTTTCCACAGCGGTGTAAACCGCCATGAAAAGGCTGGCAGAATGGAAGTCATAATCTGGAGCAGCGCTGCCCTGGCAGATTACAACCGCCGGGACCGCCTGGCAGGAGGTTGACTGCAGCCTGGCGGTGTCGGCGGCTTGACCTCGGCGGTCCGATGGCCACCCCTATAGCTACCCTGAGTCTGGCGGTCTCAAGACCCGCAGACTCGGAATGACCCCCTAAATCTGCAAAAAATATCTCAAACTTAAAAATATGTTTCTTAATTATTTAGTGAATAAATAATCTGGAATATAGTTCTTTTAACATGAAAATTATTTCTTATAACATGCTTTAAGAATAAAATGATTTAGGTAGAGAAAAAGCAAAATATCAATTGACAGGAATATAAATACAATAAATGAAAACTATTAATTAAAAACTACATATGGATAACATCATCAAAGATATTGTTGTCAGAAATCAATAAAAAAAGATTCATGATTGCCATCCTGGGGGTTGATGTTAAATAGATTCTGCAAATGCCTATCTCTATGTGGCTGTTTTGCACAAATTAGTTTTCTTAAATGTGCTTTTGTTTCTACAGACATAAGAGTGGACAAAAATCACTATATATTACTAATTGAATCATCTTGATATCTGAAGCATGGATGCTCATATTAGTAGGAAGACTGATTACATATCATGGACTAAAATTAAATAGAGCAGTTTTTTTAGTACTTATATGGGCTACATTGAGAAAATAGTTACCATTAGCAAATATCATTCAGACTACTTCAGCTGGCACTACTTATGAAGAAGTAGTTAATTCCTCTAATAAACCAAAGTTAGTTACTGCTATAACTATTTGGTGCCTGCAGCCTTTTCCGCGGGTGATATTACTGGGTGTAGTTGGCAGCGGGACTTTGTTTATTCCTCCCAGACAAACACACAATAGACAATTTAGGTAAATCTGCATGGGTCATCAACTGGAAGGAAGGGGGAATGAACCTAGACACAGCCACACTTGCAAATGAATGGACTGAGTCCTGCCTTTACATAAAGGTTGCATCATCACTGCTTTGGTTATGAAGCCAGCTTGAGGCAAGCACAGGGGAGGCAGGGAACTTCAAGGACTTCAAAGGGAATTCTCAAGAACCTTCTCCTACCTCACAGTGGGCACCTTATATAAATATTGGACCCTCAGCCGCCACTTTTCAGTGCACCTCTGCACTTCTGGAAGGTTTAAAAGGACTGCTGTGCTGCTCTACAGGAAGGACTTCTACTCTGTTGCCCTGTTGGCCTTGTGCCTGCTGCACTGCTACATGAGATAAGTGTTGAACCTGCATCTTGAACCCAGGACCACTGGAGTTAATCCAGGGGCTAGTTGGCTTGCCTTCTAATTAGAGCCTCAGAGACAGAAATGACCTTGAACCATGCACAAAAACTCTGCTTGCTGTGAGTCCTGCCCGTCAAGTGAAGCCACCCTAGTCCTGGACATTTGGAAGCAGACCTGAAGGTTCTCTACCAGCCCAGCTGTGATACTCATCGTAACTGATGTAACTAACGTAACTGACGTAAACAGAATTGGAAAACTTCAAAGCCTTACTCTGGAGCTTTCAGCCTCATAGGAATCAACCCAAAGTGCTGCAAAGCTCCACAAACCATCACTGCACAGCTTCATTGAAAGTGGCGCCAGACAATGTGAAAACCCACAAAGCAACGCCACAAGGGCTGTGCACCGGAACTTAAGGTATTTTGCTCAGTCACCAGACAGCGCTACATTGTGCTCAAATGGTAACCCAATTTCCAATACTTGAATCCACGTGTAATAGCGCATTCCTTTCCTAGGGTCGATATCATCCCTTGTATTGCACAAATGTAGAGTGTGTAGTGAGACCTAGTATTTTTTTGTTGTATGGGTAGATATGTATATATATATATATATATATATATATATATATATATATATATATATATGTATATATCATATTTTTAATATGTTCATTTTATATATTTTAGGTTCTCATGTGGTGATTGGCACTTAAGACATAAATGAGCACTGCAGACTTGATGTGAGTACATGAGACTATGCAATTCCATCCATTCATAGCACCCTATGGTGTAACTGGATATGACCATATACTATCACTTTAATGCAGTATGAGCACATGGATTACATGGAGTATTGGGAAGATAAAAGATAAATTTGCAAACCCATCCGAATTGTGCCCACTTGGGCTTGCTTGAATATTATTAAGCCTACCAGTGACAGTATAATGTTGTGCTAAGATAATGGGTAGTTGTGATCATGCATTTTAGACCAAAATAATGTGCATGTTGGGTTCTGTACTTATTTGAATTGATGGATCTATAATATTGGAGTGTATATACATGTTGCGGTCATTTAATATATGGACCTCTGGGTAGTATGCCTTTTTGATAGTAATATTGACAGTTGAATAAGATGATGAATTCTGGAATTGAATTACTAATATGAGACTGTACAATAATGATATAACTTGATGTAATAGTTGGTGCTACAGTTTTTAAATCGGATGATACATGAATGGCATGCATTTTACAAGTATTTCAAGACAGCAACTGTTTTACGATCAATGTAAAAGGGTGGGAATTGTTATGTCCGTTTTCTGTTTCACTTTTTTGATTTCCAACGGTGTGGTGAAGTTAAAAGGAAGACAATGTTCGGTGCCCCATACCGTGTTCAAGGCTACGGCCGAAACACGTTGAGTGTAAACCGTATGCAATATTAAACCTAATTTTGACAAATGCATCTAGGAGTGTCCAAGACTTTTTTCTAAGTAGAAGAGTTGTTGTGCTATATATATATATATATATATATCTGTCTTCATAGCAATATGTCATGTTCATCTGACGTGCTGATGTTATGTCGAAGACACAAGTTCCCATAACAAAAAAAGGTTTTTGAAATATCAAAAACTGACGGACTCTCAAGTATGTAGACAAACATAATTTGTATTGTGCAACTAATATATATATATATTTATGTATATATATGTATAAATATATATGTATGTATATATATATGTATGTATATATATATATATATATATATATATATATATATATATATATATATATGGAAAAAGGATTCTCTTTCAATTCGGAAAGAGAAAACCGCACTCCTGTGAACAAGGTCCAGTGAGACCGAAACGCGTTAGGGGATTCCTGCTTTGTTTTCTCTGTAGTGATTTCACTAATGGAATTAAAGCTTAATAATTTATTGCACAATGACGGAGTGCGGTTTTCTCTTTTGGAATTGAAAGAGAATCCTTTTTCTGCAATATGGTACGTCCTGCCTAAAACTAGCACCACCGGAGAAATAAGTGCGCCGCAAACACGCTTTTCAGGACAACTTTTCATTTTATATATATATATATATATATATCATCAAAAACGCTTCACACCTCCTCATGATTTGTGGATGTTTCTTTGATATTAATAAATGCATCTTTACACAATTAATTCAATGCCCTTAGTCACTGTGTGTCTTTACACTCCAGTCCCCTTTACATTTCATGCTCAATCTTGAGCCCTTCTTTAGAGTGTTAGCATTTCAACTTTGTAGTCAAAGCAAATAAAAAGCTATGACAATTATTTATGTTGGCATCATTCTTTATATTACAAAACAGTTGATGTTCAGAAATTGTATTTCCAAACAAGGAAGGATTTGTATGAATCTTTATGAGCTGCTTTAGTATTACAAGCTCCTAACAGGAATGTACCATGTAAACATGTGAACAACCACATAAATCTTAAGACAACAATCGTAACTCATGGAATTAATTAATCAGCCAAGAAAGTAGGAAGTCCAATGCAATTACAGGCAAAATATCACTATATGAAATAATTCCTACATTGTATGTTATTCGCACAATTTATCATGAATGTGAATGATTAGCAAATCTGTGCTCATAAGCTATAACACTGCTTTGTGTCAAACTTCACATTACAAGATACCATAATGTTCTGTGTCAGGGCAATATACTGCAGAACATTTGCTTTTTGAGAGCTCGTTTTACTCAATTATTCATTGCCCCATGATAGTTGTCTGATATGCAAAGTTAGCTTAGCCTTCTATGAGTCAGTGCTTAATTTGAGCCAGTGGTTGCCACTGGGAGGCACTAGGATTCATTTTTGGGAACTGACACTTATTTTTAAGTATCAGTCATTTCACAGGAGCAACAGAGGAAAAAACAAACAATGAGCATAGATGAAGGAAGAAAAAGCTGGAACAACATCACAAAGGAGGAAAGCATGAGAGGCAAGAGTGAGATAAATGGGCAGGTACAGGTCTGGCAGTAGAACAAAGAGGCATCAAAAGTTTTAAAACAACCAGCCTTGGTATTCCCACCAACGTTTAATTGTACCGGCCACAATCATCTGAGAAGAGCTGTGGGCACCGGCACTCAGTATTTCACAAATTAAACATTTCTCTCAGTGTTATCATTACACCATCCTTAGGCCTTTCTGTACATTACCACGCATCACTCTTCATGCAGCTGAAGTACGTGCCTATTGTGTTCAGGAGTCCTACTTAATTACTCTGAGTACTGCTGCCTTATGTTCTGTGTATGCTAGTGTAAGCATACTAACTTAGCAACTAGAATGCCAAAGCTTTTCAACTTCATATATTGTTTTTTCTGAAATGTCTGTTTCATACACCACCATACACTTCATGTTCCTTTATCTAACTCTTGCAGGTCTTTTTCATATCTGCTTTCTTTCTTTCTCCCTGTTTCCTGTCCTGCTCTTTCTTTCTTATTTTTCACCCTTCACTCTGAGTCAAAGTCAAATTTAATTGCTTATCCCTTTGCCCAAAATGAGGGTGGCTATATGCCCCACCTGATGCCACGACCTTAAAGTAATCACTGATCAGCACATTGCAGTTTTGCTTTTACAAAGTGTCATTGATGGGATCACATTTAGTGCATTAAAATGTTACATAGAGAATACATTTGGAAGGTATTGGAGATAGAAAAGGGACTGCTGCTGCATTATTGGATGCAAGGTCCTTTAGGCTCTGTACAGGAACCACAAATTGTTTGGTTGTTGTTTTGGGTTCTAGACTGACCTGTGGATTGCTTTTAATTAGCTTCTCTTAGATAATTTAAAACATTTACCACTCAGATTCTATAGCACACATAGAGAAACATGAATAGCTGTTCGTAGCTAACAGTCTTGAGATGTAAATTGCATAACTGAAAATGTGAGGACTTGAGGCACAGTGTTAAAGAGAGGAAAGGTGGTTGTTTTAAGGCATGAAATTCTTTAATTTGTGGAAAGAGAGAAAGAGGGAGCTTGTATACTACAAATAAATGCATGGGGCCAGTAGCAAGGTGAAAGAGAGTAAGGGTTATTTGTTTATGAAGTGTGAAAAGCACAGGACAGCACAAGAGGCCTTCAACCAGGTCAGTGTGTTTCTCTGTGTGCCTCGTCCTTATTCATACTAGTTTGTACCTGGCTTCCATACCATCTTACCTAATTTGTTTACTTAGCATTCCTGGGGTCGTTTCTCTAGGTAGAGTCTGGCTTATGCTGTTCTCATTTACTGCTTCCCTTTTCTCACTTAGCTGTTCTCCATTCATCCTGGAATTATTCAATTCACCATGTTGGTGAAGCTGCCTCCTACCCTCCTGGTGGTGGTGAGATGCAAACAAGCACTGAATGTTGAGTAGGCCAGAGAAGGCCTGCTCTGCAAAGCTTGAAATTAAAAATTAAAAAGAGGAATCCCATATTGCAGCCAATGACTGAGTCACCCAATTTTCAAAAGAAAAAACAAGACCCTGTAAACTTAAGACTATCCCAACAGTCTTGGTAGAAACTCTGTTCAAGAGTAACTAAAGAACAGAAGTGTGACCTTGATATGGGTTTTCAAACAATGAAGCTAAAAACAGAGGTCTTGCGTCTTTCACCATGGACAAGAGAGAAAGATATACTCATAAAACCTGGAATGTTTTTGAAAAACATTGTATGGCATTTAACAAGCATGGAAGTAAAAACTTCCATCTCAAATTTGTTAATGTCGCACTTCCAGGTACACAAAATGGCATGCCTTCCATAATCAATCACATCTACTCTCCTGGATGCAAACAAGTTCTCTTTGGAGAACAATTAGATACTAAATTGTCATGGTAGAGTGCCGGCAGCGTCCTTATCTTCTGTGTCTCCTCAACTGTGATCAGTGGCCTCCTTTTGCTGAACCAAGCCTGTCCTCAGCACCATCAGTGGCCCCAAAGTATCCTTCCACACTCTGTCAACTGCCCTAGTACATGTCCATGGTTAAGGTTCTCAAACGTCCACGTCCCAAGCCTGTTGCCATTGTTTCAAGGTCTGTTAATAACTCCATGCTTTTATCTCACAGGAGGTTTTCAACTCTCTCTAGTGGAGTTGTTCATCCTGTGGAGGTTTAGGTGTGCCAATGGCTGCTCCACAGGAATTTGTGAGCCCAACAGGAGTTCAGAAGACTTGCAGGAGTTTGATGGACATTGTTATAGTGACAGACTTGGCCAGCTATATAAACCATGCCCTAGCTCTGAGCTCTGGGCAACAACACTGCGGTGACTCCAACCTATTCAATGTATTGAGGAACAATACATAGCATGCACAGTGACCTCTGACTCTGGCACCAGCTAACCTTGGGACTTCAGCAAGAATACAGGTTAGTGTCAGCTGAGTAACTGCACCCCTCTCATGGTTGGGCATAGTTGCCAATGTGAACAAAAAGTGTGACGGACAACACTGAGACGATGGTTACAGTGCCTTTACTGTCACATGTTTAAACCAGTGATCCAAGCTTGTAAAGAACCCATGGATGGTCCGCACATCAAACATAAGACATCTTACGTTTGTGAAAAGTTGATTAACATGTAGGTGCCTGATTCTTACTTGGAGTGTCTGCACACCTCTGAAAAGCTTCAGCAAAAGAGAAACATATGTCAGGACCTGCTCAATTGCAGTTAATAATGGATGTTATTTTGCTGTTCCATATGCTGAAAGTATGATTCTTAGAATGCTGTTTCAGAATGTCACCTTTGGCTTGCCCTGGGTAGTTTTTGACTAAATGTATAGGCACAAAATATAGACATTTGCACAGGTATCTTAGTAGGAACATCCCAAAGTTAATTATGTGTTTTGCCCTGGGAGCAGTCGTGTGACTCTCATTAATGCAGTCGATGCAGTGGCGTGAGTGACCAGGAGGAACTGCCCACCAAATTCTGGCTGTTTATTGGAATACATAAAGGAAGGAGGCACAGTGGTCCATGCTTTAACCCGCTTTCCTTGTGCCTCTCTCTGAAGGCGAAGTTTAATGTAGAGGTTGTGGTTTTGAAGTTTATTCATTTTTACAGGCAGTTTGTAAAAGCATGACACACCCTAGTGATACATTGTCTGGCCAGATCAGGGGTAGAGGCTTTTGGTTTAACTTCTGGCCTCCTGTCAATCATCCATTGTTCACTGATGAACAAAGAGAGACTCCCATTAGTTCATGTTAGGGTCATCCAGAAAAGCTGGACAGCTAATTGGGTTGTTTTCAAACACGCTGGAATGAAAGGTCAAGGCCTCCTAAGATTTCCTGCCAGGCAGATGGACCAAACTTAATACTGTGCATTCCCTCTGGACTGTAGGAATGATGGTTAATTATTATAGAACAGTAGATACAAGTTCTATTCCGGGAACTGTAGGCAGGATTACAATGTCATTTTAGGCGGGACCTTAATGGAGAGACAGATGTGTGTTTAGCTGGATTTGGGATCTGTCAGTGCACAATCATTTTTTTTTCTTTATTTGATGGGGTTTGATTAGTGCCAAAATACCATCTTCAAAGCCCACCGGAGCATCATGCATCACTGGAGTAAGGTTGTGGGGATGTAATGCAGTTGTGTGTTTGATGTGAGAGACATTTCCCAAAAGATACTGAGCAAGAATTATTGCATAAGAATCTATGAGAGTAGAATATTAAAGTACTGATTGCATTCATTTGTTAAGCAAAAATGTGAGCTTGAAATCACAAGTGCTAACGCTAAAAGAACACTGCAAACTTAAGTGAGTTCTTGACAGTTTCAGAACTTAACAAAACTTTGGCTAAGTAAACAGATTGAGGATTTTAAGGTAAAATGTCAATTGATTTTGATCTACTGTTCAAGGGATGTGAAAATATTAACCATTGGAGAACCTTATCAGCTAACGTCTACATTAGTGACATCAAAGCACTAATTGATGGACAAGTTACACCTTCAAACTGGGAAGAGACATTTTGCACCAAGGACCCAATTTAGGAAGGCACATGTGCACCTAAGAAATACGTAGGTGCACAAATGACTTGTGTTACGAATATAAATGTACTTTATACATTAACTAAATGTAAATTTACACTGAAGAATGTGATTTAAATATACTTGTAATATTGGGTGTTAGTTAATCTGCCCCCAGGGCTCCCATGTGGGTATTTCAAGGTGGAATTTCTTGTGAGGTTCGTGAAGACAATCAAACCTGCAAGTTTGAATGTAGTCACAGATTTTAATAAGGCCGATTGGCACAGTGGATGCATGCAGTTGGAGATGCGGTGCCTTAGAGTTCATTATTAAAGGGGCATCCGGCAAAAATCAAAGGATCCATCAACTCTCCCACCTTATTTAGATGTTGGCCACCCGCTGTGCTTAGGGTAGCAGAGCTTCAGCCGCGCCACCTTATGAAACCTCCAGCTGCCCACATGCGCCAGTGTACATTTCTTTGGAAGACCTGTTCTAGGCAGAGCGAGCCTTCTGCAGTGCCTAATTTGTAAAAAAATAAGTGTCTGGGCTCTCGTTAGGAAGACACTGCAGCTTGCACCGCACTTTAACTCTGCTATGCTGCCAATGATAGTAACAACACAACTACTAACCAACACACTCCTACAAGTGTAACAATTTGCACTATTCCAAGCCCTTAAAGCTACAAGAAGGGCTTGGCCGGCAGGTCATAGTTATTTTTAATGTATATTGAATTAATAATTAACTGTTCTTGTGGTCATCTCTAGATTAGCCAGACAGCGCCACCTTGTGGCACTGTGACAAGCGCCGGTGTTGATAATTAAGTGCCAGTGCTGAGTACCGGAAACCACCTGCTCAAATTAAGCACTTGTCTTCTGGCACATTGTCCATCATGAATTTTAGTGTTGGGGGCCACCATTCAGAATACGGCAGTCCTGGGATAAGAAATATCTATCAACACTCTGCATGTTCTGGAAGAAAACTCTCGGCACTCCGGCGGCATTGATTTAACTTTGAAAAAAAGCTTTGAGTGTTTGTTTTTGAAAAATTTAAGAAATACCTTCCAATCCACCATGGCACAGTGGATTGGGCAGTATTGTTAGTTTTCTCTAAAAGTGCAGTTACCATGTTGGTCAAAGTACTTCTGTCAAACATTCTTGATCAGGTGGGAAAGTTTAAAGATAATGAGTGTGCTTTGGCTAGGGAAGGAGACAGGTGCGGTCACTTCGCTTCTGCTTGACAGCCTAGGGGTCAAGAGTTAAACATGCCTACTCCTAACAAGAGCTGGAGAACATCTTTAACTAGGGTAAGAAAGGAGAGGGAACACCCAAAACATCAGTGGAGTTTAGGAGAAGGTGTTATACATAATTAAAAAAGGTTGAAAAAATAAAAGTTAATAATTGCAAACACACCTTTCCATAGAATTTACAGATGCATAAATCTACACTAGGTAGATTTAGAGATACCTACATTTTTTTAAATGTGCTTATTGGAAAGTGTGGCTAAGATGAGGCTCTGCAGGTCGCTTCTTCTGCGCCTCCTCCAGCCCTCCGTGCTCACTGTTGAATAGCGGTAGACCTGGGGCTTCCAAGCAGCTATGACCCATGAGGAACCTCACCCTAAATACCCCAGGCATGGTCTGGGGACTCAGTGGGTGCCCTTGCATCGCACCTGAAACCCCAACAACTGTGGCTATAGAACTGTTCCTCCCAAATTGGCAGCCACTGCAGCAGTACAGGAGACCTTAGTCCGGGGTTGGGAGCTTGACCAAAGTGTCTACTGGTCCCCTGGGCACCTCCCGCTCAAGAATATCTGTCAGAGCTGGCAGCCCATAACTGTGTCTACAGCACCCTCTATGCTGGCTCTTCAGTGGTCCCAGCAGACTACATGGACCAGGCTCGCACACTGCAGTGGAAACCCAGATAGCATTTCCTCAGTTCCTGCTTCGAGGGCACATTAGCAGAGACACCCACATCACCCAGCTGATGGGTGCTGCCTGGCAGATCCGAACCTCCGGATAAGTGACAGAGCACAGGTGAGCCTCAGGGCCCAGGAAGACCGTTCGCCCCCAGCATCCATCACAGGATTGACCCATGCGTGAGTGGCCTCACCCTGTAATTTATATCCTACAGCTTCAGCTCAACCCTGACTTAGCTGGTGACCCCAAATTGGAAGCAGCTTGTTGCAAGAAAGAGTACAACTTAAAGGATATGCTTATGTGTGCAGCAGGTGCCCTCAATGGAGAGAACCAGCAATCCCAGTGAGGCTCTGCTTCAGCAATTGATGGTGGGGATGAAGCTTCCCTGACAATGAAATTCATGGAATCCCTCTACTCCTCTCTGCACAATCTACAAGCAATGAAATGAGAACTGTCACAGGATCTGGAGGTGGTGGGGGACAGAGTCTCTACACTGGAGGACAGCACAACGTCTCAGGGTGACAAACATGAGCACCCAAAGCAGAAAGTTCAGGGTCTTCAATAACAGCAAACTACCCTGCAGGCCCATGCAGAGGACCTGGAGAACATCTTGTGCAGGAACATTAGCAAATAAGGAGCACCATCAGGAGCAGAGGGTTCAGATATAATGTATTATGTGCATGCCCTCTTCCATCAGATCCAGGATATGGACGCAAAGTCACTTATACAGTACGTACAGAGTAGGCTGTATAAGTGGGATGGTGCATGCCTCCAGACATCCTAACATGCGTGCACGACTTCCCACTTAAAGAAAATATCAAGCAGAAATTGATAGACTTTCACCCTGTCCAGTTCTGGAACCAAAAACTGGCGCTGTATGAAGACTTCTCCATCCGATTCTCCAAAGCTGCAGAGAATTTAGACCAGTCAAGGAACTCCTCAGAAACAGTGGGGCCACCCATTCTGCACCATCTTCCTCTGGGAGGACAAACTTCATCAGATCAGAAAGCTCGAAGAAACATAACGCCTCCTGAACATACCTGAGGACACCGCCATCACATCACCTAAGAGGCCTTGAGGCACTGCTAGAGGTTGGATTCAGGGTGTCACCATGTCACGGGATCCCAGCAGGAGCTGCATCCAGATTCCAAAACCATTGCTCTATAATGGCAATCAGCCATCAACAGCCTAGGTGGGGACAGAGGGGCTCATTTACAGCCCCTCTGCGCCATCAGAACGTCACTTTTATGACAGTCCGGCAGCGCACAATGCAGATCCATATCGACAGGGTCACGTAAAGTCACCCTGTGTGGCTTTACATGTCCTTGTAGATATGGAATGAGATGATAGGGAGGCATGCCATGGGCATTATGTTGGGTGTTTCCACATAACACCCATAGCATTTGACATTCCCAGATTTATAAGATTTCGTAATGGCCTGCATCAAAAGCCTGTGCCTCCCCAGGGGAGGCAAAACAAGGAGAAATACATTTATTTTGCCTCCTGATTTCCTCTTTATATGTGTGCTGCATTGTGCAGCACACATAGAAAGAGGAAATCACCTCCGTTGATTTTTTTTGTGCAGGGAGGTGTCCCTTCCTGCGAAAAAAACAATCATCCCTACAACACAGACACCCTTGGACAATGGTGCAAGGGTGCCTGTGTTGGAGCATGGCAGCCCATTGTGTACCGGAGCAGTGGGAAAGGACAGGAATGTGCTGTATCTTACTAAAAAAAGTGCTCCCTGCCCTTTCCTTTTGACACCGGACAGTACTGCAAGATTTCTTGCAGTGCTACCCTGCAGCAAAACCTCGATAACGAGGCCCCCAGAGCACCCAGCAGCAGAATGACATTGAGCACCAGACTGGTGAGGTGTAGGGGGCTCGTCTCTCCTATTCAGTGACCCTGTCCCAGATTTAAAGCTGATGGGGAACAGATGGGTGGTGGTTCTTCTGTAACATGGTCAGATGAGGTAGGCCTTGCTCGCTTTCTTAAATGCAATTTATGGATTCTCATTCCTGTTGTTGGTGTATATTGGACTAATCAGATATTTACTTGTTATGATGGTGGACTATATATATATATATTCACTGTAAAAAACAAAGGTTACAAGGACGTTATAATTAGGAAATTGATTTTTTTTTAAAACATAGAAAGTCACTTGTAAATATGAGCCCCTCTGACGCAGTTTTCTGCATCAAAGGGGCGTGCAATAGGTGTTTCAGTGGGCCTTCCATCGCAACACCCACTGCTTTTGATGTTGGCCCAGATTTACAAGAAGTCGTAAATCTGTGGGAGCACCAAAAACTAATGCCACCCCAGAGGTGACATTAGCATGTCAAAACAAATAGGAATAATTCTTCAATAATTTGGAATAATTTGGGGTAATTAGCAGTGCATGGCAAGGGTGCAAATTATAGTTACCTTAGGGCACGAGTTACAGTTACAAGAAAGAACTCTAACTATAACTGCTGAATTTCTATGCTTTTGTATGAGTAAATTCAGAACCTAACTATAACGTCCCTGTAACCTTTGTTTTTTTAGGTGAATTTCCATGTTTTTTTAACACACACGTTAATATTTGTGTCGGACCAGTCAGGGCCTTGCTTTTCCCAGAGATCAGAGGAGGATCTGAGGAGGATCCACGAATCCATGGATTGGCTGAAAAAAAGGCAAATTCTTTGCCCATGAGGGGTTCCTATAGGACCTCCATGTGTCCTATGGGGTCAGGATACGTGTATCCTGACCCCATATATGTTTTTACACTGTTTATTTCCCACTTCCCGTGCAATGTGAGAAACAAAATGGCAGCCGCAACATTTCTATCAGGTTGCGGCCAACCAATCGGGGCCTTGCCTTTCCTCTGAATCCGCGGAGGATCCGAGAAGCATCCAAGGAGAATCAGCGTCCGTATAAATATGTTTGTTTTACAGTTAATTACAAGAAACCCACTGAACAGATTCACACCAAATCACAAGAAGGTCACTTTCTGGACCAGGACCTACCTTTGTGTCAAATTTGGTGTAATTCTGTCCAGTCGTTTTGGCACTATTGCTGTTCAAAATCTGCATTGAAAAATGAATGGAGAAAAAGCGTTTTGGGACCCTGTGTTCCTGACGCGTCTAAGCAATAACATTCCAAATATACGCTCCAGAGTGCTGCTTCCTGATTATATGCCTGAGAGGAGAAGTGTGGATTTATAAAACGTGGCGGCGCGCGTTTAATGAGCAGCACCACCGGCGATATGGTGCAGAGTGACCACGCCGAAGCTCAGTGATATCTAGATATATAGATATATATAGATATATATATAGACATAAAAAGCAGTCGTTAAAATATATACATCATTACAAACAAAATTACTTTTCAGTTTGTTTGTTCTGCGATAAACACATATCTTTATGAAGAAAAAGCAAACAATTCTTTAAATATGTGGAGCCAATTCCTAAAGCACAATCTCATCTAGCATCTCAATCTTAATATGAATGTAGATTTAGTTCATCAACTTCTTCTAATGTCATAACTAAGATCAGTAATGTAAATCTCATTTTTATTCCCAAAATAATTTCCTTTTTAGATCTCCTTATGAGCATGAATATAAATTAGTTTTAATCTCTCCCATCACCTTACATCCCACTTCTAATAACATGAATCCTGCCATTCAGAATCTTGTACTATAAATATATATATCAAATAAGATATGTCTAAGTTGCAGTTCAGCATTATATGATGAGTGGCTCATTGAGAAGGTTCTGTATCTCCAATGTTTAAAGTTGCTGTTTTGTTCACACACTACTGTTACAGTTGGAAAAGCAATAAAGAAATGCAAAAAGGAGATAAGATGGCGGCCGCGTTTTCCTAGCGGCTGTAGGCGTTCTCCTCCCCTCGTGGCTCTGGCTCTGTGTGTGCGCCCGCCCACCTTAGGAGACGCTAGTGTTGAGCATTTTTGTCACGTTTTACTGACCGCGCTGCAGTGTCGGTTTGCGTTCTGCTGGCTGTGTGAGATCCTGCAGCAGCGGGTCTTCAGGATTATTGTGCTTCGGGAGAACACGTGCAGGGTGATGGGAGCAGGTGAAAGTCATGGCCCCGAAAAATGCGCGTGGCAGTCGGCTGAAGCCTGGATCTTGCGACTGAAGACTTCCTGAGTCCTTGCCTCTGGGGTTAGTCTCTAGGACTGGAAATGTCGGGAAGAAAACAGCCCTTACAAAGGGGACTTTGGAGAATAAACCACCAGATCCAGCATTGGACAGTGATTCAGGGATTGAGGTTAAGAGTGCTAGACATCATGGGGGTGGGCCAACTATTCCTGAAATGTTTAAAAATCCTCAATCTGCAATTTACCCACCTCCCCTGGCCGGAAGGCTGGCCATGGTCACTAGCTTCAAGCATTTGCTGGATCTGGTGGAATGTGGCGATTACAATGGCGAATTGGTGCCTCCTGTGAACAGTAACACCACGTCTCAGGTCAGTGCTGATGGCAATGGGTGCCTGGATATGAATGAATCCTCTGGGGATCTTACTTTGACTGGTTTATGTGTCTCTGTTCCCAGCTCTACTTGTGAGGGCTTATTGACTAACTCTGGGGAGGGAGTGCGCCGCATTATGCAGGGCCCTAGCTCCCCCGGTATTATAGCGCAATCCCAAGATTTTGAGAACCCGCTGGGTGATGACAAGATGGCACCAGTGCACTTTCTGATAAGCGAATGCTCTCAAGGCCTTGATAAAATCCATGGGGCCGTCTGTAACAACAGGGTGGGGAAGGATGGCTGCTCTGGACAAGGTGAGGTTGGAGAAAAAAATGTTCTGCTATCAGATCAATCCAGGGATTCTGACAATTCCAATACTAGCTCCTCAACGGACTCGGAGATTCATAATAGCTTTATCGCCCCCTTGACTTCTACGATGGGGCAGACCACGCTAAAACACCGGGAAGGGTTGATAGAGGAGGATTTGTCAACAGTTAACCCAGACAAGACCAGTGAGAAGAGAAAAAAGGAAAAAGCTGTAAGTAGGGTACGAGCAATGTCTTGGGATTATACAGATACTCAACAACTACAGCATAACCCAGACAATGTGTATGAGGGACTGGGGGGTTCTGTTATCGATACTGTTGGCAAGGGGGCCCCTCCCTCTTTGCACCTTATTTATCAAACCATAATGGCACAACATAAACAGACACAAGGCGATAATAAGAAAGCCAGGGTTGCTACCAAGCAGCTGCAAGTCGCAGTAAGTAAGATTGCAATGACCTGCTCAGAGACTGCGGAGCGTATTGCTACGATTGAGACTCAGGCTAACGTGTTAGAAGATGAATTGGGGACTGCGGCACAACAGTCTGCTGTGCATGACACTCAACTTACAGACATCCAGTGGAAAATAGAGGATTTTAAAAACAGGCAACGTTGCAATAACCTGTATATCTTGGGGATACAAGAAGGAGCAGAAGGCCAGGATCCAAGAGCTTTTATAGTTAGGATATTCAGTGCTGCATTCCCTGATTTGGCCGGCTGGGACTGGGAGAAAGAAATACAAAGAGCCCTTTGGTTCCCACTGTACCTGAAGAAGAAACGAGCGGTGGGAGAAACCGTGGCAAACCAACCACAAGCTAGGGCCATCATTGTTTATTTTGGCAACTATTTGCTGCTTCAAGCAATTTTTGAGAAAGCTCGCCATGACAAAAATGAATTGCGAGGGTTGTACTTTTTTACCCGCCCAGATTTTTGGCATGAAACAGTGGAAAGATGCTTGCTTTTGAGACAAATGATAAGCCCCTTTCAGGAAAAAGGGGCAGAGGCTTATCTATTGAATCCTGCTCGCCTCAAGACGATATATAAAGGCACAACTCTTTTTTTGTTTCCTCTGAGATTAGGGCTAAAGATTACTTACAACCCCTGACTTCATTTAGTTTGACGGGGAAACTCTTAGAGCGTATTGGATTATTTGATTACTACATTTATGTACTCTGTGGTTGGTTGTTGACCTTTGTGGTTATTTACTTTCTTTATTTGATCACTTGCCTTTTTTGGGTTTTTTTTTGTAGCTTTGTGATAGTATTGATTTAGGACCCTAGGTTAAAAGAGGTTGTTTTTGGAGTCCTTGAGGGGGACCTTTTCCATCTTACAGACCTTCAGTCTGGCTGTCTCATTTAGTAGGGTTCGGGGGAGGGTTGGGGTTGTTGAGGGTTGTGGAGTGGGTGGTTTGGGTGGATCTGGGGGTTGGGACTGTGGGGGTGGATTGGGTTAGGCAGGGTCGAAGGGGGAAAGATGCACAAAAGCGCATTGTTTGAATATTGTATTTAAGATTAGTTTTGCTATGATCCTGGTAGTTGTTGATAGCGATTTAAATGGGATAGTGCAATAATTTGCGTATAGCTACGATAAATATTTATGGTGATGATCCCACAAAAAGACGCCTTGTAATACATGGCTTAAAAACATTGAGAGTGGATATAATCTGCATGCAGGAAGCCCATGTTATTGCCTCTAAAGAATATCTGCTGGTTTTTCCTGGGTATCAACTATTGGCTTATACCACGCAAGGAACTACAACAAAAGTCGCTGCAGTAATTGCACAATATAATTTGTTAGAGGTTGCTAAGAAATATGTGGACAACCTGGGTCGATGGGTGATCCTGAAGTGTATCATGGTGTTATCTATATTTATCCTGTGTTCAATTTATGGCTCTAACCTCGATGAATCTGATGTTGTCAACTTCCTGAATATGGAGCTTGTAGCCTGGACTCTGCTGCTTATAATCTGCAGGGATTTGAATATACATATTGAGGCCAGCATCCCCTTGCAGAGCTAGGAACAGTATTTGGGAAGAAAACTGAAGGTCTTTCAAGCTTTACAAACGCTGGTGCAGAGCCATGGACTTGTGGATGCCTGGCAGTACTGTAAGGCTTCTGATCCTGGGTATACCTTCTTTTCTTACCTGCATAGGAAGTCTGTCAGCTTAGACTACTTTTTCTTATCAGCCTCACTGTGTGAAGGGCTTTTTGTTGAAAAGTTCCCTAGATTTCTGTCTGACCATAACCCCTTGGTGGTACAACTTTCTGTTTTAAGCAAGGAACAACATTTTAAGTGCTGGTCATTTGATCGGGGATTATTGTTGGATCCGGTCTATGTTGCATAGATGAAAAGGTGGATACCAGAGTTTCTGAAATTCAATAGGGGGACTGCCCCTCTTGGGGTGCTTTGGGATGCTCTAAAGGGAGGCATACATGGGGAAACTTTAAGTTATGCCTTAAATCAGGAAAACCAGTGTACTTCAGCTATTAGGGCGGCCCAGGCTGAATTGGCCCTTTTGGAGTTACAGATTACGGGGCTGGCTAGGTACAACCTCCCTATACAAGATATTTTAGATCAAATAGCGGCAATGAAAGCAAGAGTTACTCAGATGTATCTAGATCGGGACATCAGTAAAGCTCAGACTCGTAGACAGGAACGATGTGAGCTTAGTGAGAAGGCGGGTAAGCTTTTAGCGTATAAAACTAAACAAAAGGCGACTCAGGATTGTATTACCTCAGTTAAAGACAATGATGGACAGATTGCACGGGGAATCTAGCAGTATTAAAGGTTTTTAAAGACTATTATTCTGCACTATACCAGCAGGAAGCTCAAGACTCCTATGATTGCGCAGAGAGGATTAAACAATATCTGAGTAAAACTTCAGGACCAAGACTGCATGAGGATGAGAGCCACCAATTAAATACTCCTATTATGTTGGAGGAGATCTCTGTAGCTTTAAGGTCTCTGCCTAGTGGGAAGGCCTCTGGGCCAGACATGATTCCAGTGGAACTCTTTGAGATTTTTTCCAGTGAACTGAAGGATGATCTTTTGGCATTGTTTAAGACGGTACATGATGGATCACAGGCTCCGACCTCCTGGCTATCTGCTAATTTTATCGTATTTTTAAAAAAAGATAAAGATCCGTTATTACCTTGCTCTTATTGCCCTATTTCACTAATAAATGAAGACACTAAACTATATGCTAAAATTCTTGCGACTAGATTGAGTTGAGTAATTAATAAGATGGTTTCTCCATGCAGCATGGATTTATACCTGGGCGAGAGACTGCTGATCATGTGAGGTGGGTCATCGCCATGTTAGATGCATCTCAGTCTACAGCAGCCCCTATGTCATTCATTTTACTAGATGCCGAAAAGGCCTTTGATCGGGTGAATTTGGCGTATTTATGGGCAGTATTCCTTAAATGTAATATAGATCCTGGTTTTATTAGGGCTGTCCAGGGTTTATATCAGAAGCCCACTGCACAAATTCAATTGGCTGGGGTGGCTTCTGAGCCTATTTTAATTACAAGGGGCACAAGACAGGGATGCCCTTGCTCACCTCTGCCCTTTACACTTTATATAGACCCTTTAATTAGAAGGTTACTTGATAACAACTTGATTGCCCCTATGGTAATGATTGAAGGTACATTTAAAATACTGGCATATGCTGACGATATAGCAATTACTACACCTGATCCAGGGACGTCAGTAGAAGAAATAGAGAAGTCAACGGCGGAGTTTGGCGAGGTGATGGGGTATTCATTAAACAAGGCAAAGTGTCAAATAATGGCTAATAAATGGGTCTTTTTTAAAACAGCAGGAAGGTAGAGCAAGTGACCTACTTAGGTGTTAGATTAATGACTAATCTGGAGCGGATTGTTGGGAGTAATTTTGCCCCTGTCTTAACTAAAACTAGAAAGGAATTACACAGTATGAATAATTTGCACCTTATGATCGTAAGGCGGTGTAACCTTATTAAAATGCTCTTTCTGCCTAGAGCTTTGTACTTCTTCCAAACCATCCCATTGGAAATCAGCAATGACTGGCTCACGCATATGGAAAATTTAGCAAATTATTTTATTTGGTCCTTTTCTAAAACGCGGCGGGCATATAAGTATTTAGTACTTTCAAGAAAGAAAGAGGGATGGGCAGCCCCAAATTTTCACCTATATTATTGGGCAGCAGTCTTACAATATATTCAGCCATTAATTATTCAAGATGTAGGTAATAGAGGTGGTGGTGAACTCTGCCCAACTATACAGTATATAGCATGATATGGGGTAATATTGCCAATGCTGCCTTTATGAGTTATTTAAAAAAAAGTTACATTCAAGACTGTTTGGGCTGAATTTAAGGTTTGGTCTTGTATTAAAGGTAGGATTGGAATTGGTCGTCTTAATTTCTATACGCCTATGTGGAATACGCCTATACTCCCCGAGATTTGTAACGATAAATGTTGTGCTAAGTGGGTACAACGGGGCGTTCAGCGTATTGGGGATCTGTCCAAAGATAGCTATATGAAATCATTTGATGAGTTGAAAATGATTTCTTGCTTGACAGCAAAGATTTTTTTAAATGTTTGCAAATTAGGGATTTCTTGCTGTCTTCGTCGTCATATGGCCCACTTTGGGATAGAAATCCAGTTTTGGAGGTTTTGGATAAGTCAGCTGATTGGGGGGTGCACTCCCTCTACCCACTTCTTTTGGACCTAATGTCTGATGACTTGGGTAAACACCCAGAGAGGTTGGGACGAAGTATTGGTGCCTCTGAAGCTTCTTTTATGGCCTCTTTAGAGATGGCCCAGCGGTTTCTGCCTTCTGCTGGGCCACAAGCCCAACACTATAAAACAATATTTCATCTATATTATACCCAGCTAGGCTATTCAAATGAGGCAAGCTGAGAGTGGTGGTATGCCTCCGCTGTAATAGCTTGGTGGCTGATTTAATTTATATGTTTTTTAGCTGTGTTATGTTACAAGAGTTTTTTACCGATATTGCTAAGTTTCTACCAAGGATTAAGCATCAGGAAATTTTGATAACTCCTCAACTTCTATTATTGGGGATCGATGGAGCGGGTGTGTAGGCCAGCCTCAGAGGTTTTTATTTCTAGCTATGTCAGTAGCTTGTTGCAGTATTGCTTCAGACTGGCTTAAATCAACTTCACCGACCTTTAATCAATGGCTAGCTCATCTCTGCTCAATGTTTTTTTTTTTAGAGAGTTAATATCCGCTTAAGGGTCATTCTCGCAGGAAGGTGGGTAAATTAATTTGGGCCCCATTAGCACAATGGTTAGGTAGTATATAGCTGTTTTTTATGATGAAAACATGGTATAATTAAATTTTTTGCGCTATTTCAGCACATTATTCTCTGTGATCGTTTTGAAGATTGTACCTTTGACTGTTGCTTGTTTAATATGAATGAATTAATCTATATGTATTCGTATGTATCTTAAATATGTTTTGTACTGTGCATCTTTAAATAATTTTTTTTAAAAAAAATCTCAATTTGTATCACAATCACTTTCCAGTACATATTAATATATAAAACTCAAATAATACTTACTTCAAAGTTGGGATGAAATATATAATACTTAATATGTTCATGATTCTAAAATTCATGTTTTCCTCCTTTGTAGCAAGTATGTTGATCTAGTATGTTAATCAGTACATTTCCAGCCAACATCTGTACATAGATACCTCATAAATTCTTTAATTCCTTATTCATGTCACCCAATCGTAATCTCCTACCTTTATTGACAACTTCTACAAATTTCTAACTGTTAACTGCAATAGTCATGGACTCATCATCAATATATATCAATTAGACCTAAGCAAAATGCACCCTTTAATCCCCCATTATCATAAAGTCATGACCTAATATAATATAATAGAATAGAACAGAATAGAATAGAATCCATATACATTGTCGTCTCACCATCAAATATTATAGGACATTTCATGTGCAAATTACATTCATCAATTATTTTCACCACGCTCTAGTTTTCTTCTTGCCCAACTTGCATGTGGAGAAATATGCATGCATTTACACTAACTTAAATCACATGTCTCAAACTTTAATATAACACTTAACCTAAAATTTGGGGGACTAATTTACAAGCCCCTGTGCACTGCTGGAATGTCACTTTGAATGATGGTCTGGCGGCGCATACTGCAGGGCCATATTTACAAGGCCACATAAAGCCACACTGCGTGGCTTTTCATGGCCTTGCAGATATGGGATGAGACAATTCAGTGTATTCACTGCTTTGTCTCACCCTGTGATAGGGAGGCATGCTATGGGTGTTACGATGGGTGTTCTCATATAACACGCATGGCATTTGCCACATTCCCAGATTTATGAGATTTTGTAAACCTGGGAAAGCGTTAAAAGCCTACGCCTCCCAGAGGATGCACAATGAGAAGAAATACCTTTGTCACTCCTCACTTTTCATTTTTTCTATATGTGATGCATTCTGCAGCACACATAGAAAGAAGAAAACACCTATTGGGATTGTTTTTGTGCAGGAAGCCTTCCTGCACAAAAACAATCATCCCTGCAACGCAGACACCCATGCACAAGGGTACAAGGGTGCCTGCATTGGCACATGTTGGGCCATGGTGTGCCAGCTCAGGGGAGAAGGACAAGAATGCACCGTATCTCATAGACATGGGTCATTCCTGGCCTTCACTTTTGATGCAGGGCAGCACAGTAAGAACCGTTGCGGCGCTGCCCTGCGCCAGACCTCGTAAATGAGGCCCTTAGTCTCTAGACTTAGAGTACTATAGCTGCCCTCCAGGAGTTTCTCCTTTGCTAAATGTACCATTATGACAGTTCACAACAGGCAATTCAGTAAGAAACTGACCGCCAAGCTGTGCCCTGTATTTATACTCCATCCACAAAGCCTTCCAAGCACAGAGCCACGTGGTTTCACCCGAAAGCGGAACAGTGCAAACCAATGGCATAACACACTTCACTACTTAATTTTTTTTCCAAATCACCTCTATTTTCTGGTGTTCAGGCAGTTGTATCCTCATAATGATAAGGTAAACTTTAAGATAAGAATTGCACCAATTTAGCAATTTAAGAGTGGTCTCTGGGTAGGGACACAGTATAAGAACTTTTGTTAGTTAATATGATATATATTTTTAGGAGGTAAGCTTTTGAAGGGTGATACAACTTTTCAATATTAAGGTTTTTGATATTTTGGCGAGGTTAAAGTTTTTTTAAAATTAACTTTATGTCATCATTGCAATATTTTAATAGTAACTGTAGAGTGGTCTTAACAACATGTTCTGTAGCTCAAGCTGAACATCTGGTGGCATGATATTTGAAAGACTAGGGTTCGATTTTTGAGGGAAGCTCTCTGTGCAAGAACATTATATTTTTAAGGTAAGAATTATGATTGTGTTGTTTAAGTTGGGTCTATTTTTTATTTTTAGTATATTGTTGTGAGAATATTAATGCAGTATCAGCTTTATGTTGTTACTATCAATTTGTACCGTAGCTCAAGTTAATAATCTGATGATGAGACCCTTGGAAGACCAGGGTTTGTTTACTGAGGGAAACTCTTTGTGGAACAATAATAACAACAAAACAGCTTTGAATTAAATCCTTCCATGTAGATATTTTATTCATGTGTGAATACAATGAGATTGAATTGCTTGCATCAGGTAAATCAAATGCAAACTTTCACCTCTTATACCATCCATCAGAAGACAATCCACTGTTCATCGAACCGCTAATGGAAACAATCATGGTACACTCCCTACTTCACGCAAATGCCATATTCCTAGGAGACTTCAATCTCTACAGGAACAAAACTAATGATACACAGGCACACACTTTAAAGAACTTCATCAGCGATCATAACTGGTTACAAGCATGTTCTATGCCAACACATGACAAAGGGTCTACACTCAACCTAATCATATCAAACAAGGGAATAATAAACCTGGACTCCATCAACCCAATGGACTGGTCAGACCATTGTCAAATTTTATTCTGTATCATGGCACATACAAGGAAATCAAGAGGACAAACACAAACACTGGTCCAGAAACACAAAAAATATCAACAGAGACGAGTTGGCCTTACCCTGTCACAACAAACTCTCTCCCCAAATGGTCTAATGAGTGAGCAAGTTTTAACTGAGATAATAGAGGTAGAAACCCCCCTGTGCTTCAAGAAACAAAAGAAGAAAGGATCCCAGCCTTGGTTCAATCAGAACTTTAATGAAGTTAGAAGAAGGCTAAGACTATGGCGACACAATCCCTCAACCACTCATCTTAAGCAATTAAGAGAAAAAAGAAACACCTACCAAAATAAGATATGGTATGCTAAAGCATCTTTCATCAGATCCCAACTATATGCAGCCAAAAGCAGACCAGGCAATCTCAACATCATCATGGATACCTCCACGGAGAAATGTTAAGCTTTTTCATCCTTCTTCCAAAAGAGAAAATATCACACATTGAGAGAGCCATCACGGCCATTGGTCCCAAACATCCTCATGCAAAAAGGAAATGTGGATAACTCAGCCACAAATGATACGCAAAGCCCACTGAGCCTCACCAAACCACAAAATGGGGCAATATGGAACAGATTCAAATCACCCCATAAAGAAGAGATGGATTGATCACTGCATCTATGAAACCAACATCACACTTCAATGACCCCTTACCTGCTGCTATCATAGAAGATCTAAGTCTACTTGTCTCTAACATTTGGACAAAAATCATAAATGAGTCACTAACACAAGGCATCATCCCATACTGCCTGAAGGTTGCCCAAGTGACAACCCTCTTGAAAAAACATTACACTGATCCTAGAGATCTAAGTAATTTTTGCCCAGTGTCTAGCATCCCTTCCTCATGATACTTCTGGGAAAATGCATCCACAAACAACTGTGTCAGAATATTGAACAATTCAATCCACTAAATGACTTACAATTGGGCTTCGGACCAGGATAGAGCACAGAATCGCCATATTATACATTGTGAATATTGTACTCAGAATAATGGACCAAATTGAATCCTGTGTTCTCATCCTACTAGTTTTATCCTCTGTGTCTGACACAATCAATCATGTCTGTCTTACGGGGATACTCAAACACAGAATGGGGCTCTCAGGCAACGTTCTCAGTTTGTTCAACTCAATTTGCCACAATTCAAATTGGGAACCTAATTATCAAATCTATACCCAATTAATCAAGATGGGAACAACTCAATGTTCCACCAAATCTCCCACACTTTTCAATCTACACATTGAACTGCTAACTGAGATCTTCTGTTAGACCTGGCATCCTTGGTGTGGTTTCCCCTCTAAATGTTTGCCTTCAACCTTTCTGTTTTTCTGACTTTGTTTTTGCTTGCTTTAGGACTCTGAGCACTTTAGCACTGCTAATCAGTCCTAAGGGGCTTGTGCTCTATTAATTAAACATGGTACAATTGGCAAAAACACAATTGGCATATTTAATTTCCTTGTACCTCTCTAGTAAAGTAGCACTACCTGTGCCCTGGGCATGTAAATTAAATGCTACTAGTAGGCCTCCAGCACTGATTGTGCCGCCCACTCAAGTGGCCCTTTAAACATGTCTAAGGTTTGCCATTGTAGCCTCTGTGTGTAGGTTTAAACTGTCAGTTTCACCTGGCCAAATAAACCTTTTGCCAGGCCCAAACATTCATTTTTAATAGATATGTCAGCCCTAGAGTAGGTCCTGGACAGCCCAGAGTGCAAAGTTCAGTATATTTAAACATTTGGACATGTACTTTTTAGTTTGAAATGTCCTAGTAGTGAACAACTCTCAAAGTTTTTTTTCCCTAAATAAAGGCCTACCTCTCCCATGCGATAACATTGGATGTACCTTCTTACATTTAATAAGCTGTAACTGCAAAAATGGGAACAGGTATCCAGTTCAGGTCTGTTGTTTTTGGAATTGTAATGGAACATCCTCTCTTATGGTAATGTTGGATTTTGAAAATGCCACTTTGAGAACATTGTCATTTTTCCTGACTTAGCCATTTAGTGCCTGCAGCATGTCTCTGTGTCACATGACTGGGTGTAGCTGAGAGCCGGGCTTTGTGTATTCCTCCTAGACTGTCACACAAAACAGAGAGCTTAGGTGTGCCTGAATGGGCCTTCAGTGACAGGATGGGAGGGTGGAGCTGGACACAGCCATACTTACAACTGACTAGGCTATGTCCTGCCTGCACACAAGGGGCTGCAAACCCGGTGTAGTTAGTCCCTAGCCACAACAGGTAAGGTGAGAAACCTGTACATGTCAAGGGGAAACTTTTAGAAGCTTCTCCCACTTCAAAGGAAACACTTCTTATAAATACCTGGACCTCAGACACAAACTCTTCGATGCTCTTCTAGATCTGTGGAAACTCTGCCAGGAAAAAGGACCTCTGTGCTGCTTAAAGAACTGCACCTCTGCTTGACTGCTGCCGCACTGGACTACTGCCTTGCTGAACTGCTGCCTTGCTGGATTGCTGCCCTGCTTTCATGCTGTTCTCCTATTGAGTCAGAGGGACTAGACCTGCACCTGAATCCAGGGCTGCCAGAGTGACTCTAAGAGCTAGTCTGCTGGCCTCGTGTTCAGAGCCACAGGGACAGAACAGAATCCCAACTACCTGAACTAGCACCCAGATCCAGCTAGAGCCAGCCCCTGAATCCACTGGTGCCCCTCTGGTCCCGGACCATTGTTGTTGTGGCCTCAATGGAGTTGAATTGAAGATTTAGGGCTCTTTGTGACCATGAACGGGGCTGTTGGTGCCAAACCAGGACGCTAGCGCTGCCCTCCAACTCAAATTACTGTCAACCTGACCCTTCGCGTTACAGCATCGACTTTTTTCAGGGGGTGCCACCACCAACCTCCAGCCAGATCGACCACAATGACAACAGGACCTTTGTGCTACAGCGATGTCTGCCCACACCGCCAGGCCTGCTCTATGAGCTACGTTGATAACTGTCCCAGCTCCTTGAGGCCCCCTCCATCGTGACCAAGACTATTTGCGCTGGACTGAGAAGGTAACATTTCAGTAGCACTAACCTGGTCCTTGTATCCAACTCTCCATCGCAGTGAGACAGAACTTGTGACTCTCTGCAGGTCTCACAAGACAAGATAGCCATGAATGGTTCTTTGGTCATTTTGCCACTTTGTTCACTTAAATCTTTAAAACAGCATATCTCCAGTTTTGCTGATTGGATTTTTGTTGTGTTGGTATAAAAAAATAATTCTGTTCTATTTTTCTAAACTGGTGTGGGATTTCTCTTATGCTGTATTTTCACTTGATTACTGTTTAAAGAGCTGCATAAACACTTTACACATTATCCCTTAAATTAACCTTACTGCTCTTCACCTAGCTACCAGTGGGTTGAGCCTAGGTTAATTTGGGGTTTTCTTGTGCCTCACCCTGACAAGGATTGTGGTTGCTGCTTGAGTAGGGTTTTAATCCTCTCAACCAATAGCTCAATTTCTCACATCTTCAAACAGGCAAACCTAGCTTACCACATATGTGTAGATGACACACAACTATACCTAAAAACTTCCTCCAGTGATGGAATCATAAAACTCAAAGACATTCCTAGGAAAACCTAAACCTGGATAGCACATAATCACCTGAATGCTGTGGAAACTGAATTCCCACTCTTCTTCCCTCCTCACTGCTCAACCCCAATACAAGAATGGTTAACTCACATTGATGCCCTCAACAGCACTTCAATCTCACCGGAAAAGGCTATGGGCATATTTACAAAGAACTGGAGCAGCGTGGTGCTGCACTAAAACTGGCAGCACCACGCTGAGTCAATTCTGAAGTGCAGGGATGCGTGGTATTTCTAAAAATACGGCGCATCCCTGCATTTCCCTCTGCACCGGCGCTAAATTTGCTGTGTGCTATGGTACTAACCTTGAAATTTATCATTTGTGTATGACATTTAATGTGATATGTTTCTATGGTATTTTCTTATTGTTATGAGGTTTTTAATGGGTTCTGTTGCACAGCACTCTGATCATCATGGGTAATGTTTGAGCTTTATAAACTCTCTAGTAAGAAATATATATATATATATATATATATATACTGAAAAAAACAAACATCACTGAGCCGTTATAGTAAGGTTCAAATTTTAAACACACAAAGCCATAGAAATTCAACAATTATAGTTATACTTATCTCAGGACACTGTAACTCAGGTCCTAAGGTAACTATAACTTGCCCCCTCGATATGCACAGTTTTGTTATCACTAATTTTATTGGTAAGGTTTCAGTTATAAATGATGTCATACAAGATGCCATTAATGATGTAATATGTGGGGTAAGTAGCAGTGTATGCGCAGTGTCCTATAACCTATCCCCGTAGGCATCCAACCCTGGACCTCTGCGAAGGGGGTGGCTGCGGTCAACATCCCCCCTGCCCAGCGGCACCCAACTACACTCCACGCACAACCTTCGACCAAGCACAGGAGTGGGTCAGCTGCAGGGCCTTAGATCTGGGCGAAGGGGTTACTCCGACACAAAGATGATGGATATCCCATCTGCCAAAATCTAAACCCCATAGCATATAATGGCATTTAGATTTCGGCGGATAGGATATCCGTCATCGTTGTGATTTAGTTACCCCTCCGCAGAGTTCTAAGTCAGGTCCTTAACTCGAGCCCCCGCAAGGCACAGTTTTATCATTAACGTTGTCATTTACAATGGTTCTGTGCATGTTATCAATGATGTCGTAGGACATGTCATGAGTAATAAATGTGGGGTATTTAGCAGTGCATGGCGAGGGAGCGGGTTGTAGTTAGTTAGGGCACAAGTTATAGTTACTTGAGATAACTATAAGCAGTGAATTTTAGTGATTTTCAATATAGTTCTAAATTACATTTTCACCTAACAATAACGGCCCTTTAACTTTTGGTGTATTCAGTGAAATTCTAAGTTTTTTTGATGCAAGGTAAGACATTACATAACAAACTATTACATTACTTTAACCTTTGTTTGTTTTTTTCAGATAATTTCTAAGATTTGTTCTTAATGTAAGGTATTAATTACCATCTGTAATTCCAACTCCACGCCATGCAGCGCCTCAGTGTTCGGTTGGTCTCAGGGCCTGCATCCAACCCTCTGCTTGCAGCCAAACCCACGCCGTGCATGTCCTTTGGCTGACCCTATAACTGTAACTATAACTGGTGAATTTCAGTGGTTTTGTTGCTGGTATGTTTAAACAGATGTTTTCACCTAACTATAGCGTCCCTTTAGCTTTTGATTTTTCAGTAATATATATATTAAGTGGTAATTTCCTTTCCTCTAAATTTGGCATGATGTTTGCATATATCAGCCTGTAATTCATTGGTCATTGATGATCCTGCTGCCTAAGAAAATGATCTGAAGTCGCCACCAGGTGTTATGTTAAGTGGTTTGCAGTCATCTGTCTTTTTCCTTCCTTTTAATTTTCCATGGGTTTACACTTTTAAAGTTCGTACAACTACATGAAAGTTACAGAAATGTGAATTCAGTGCATACCCAGATAAACATAACAATAAAGGCTAGTTTCTATGGGATGTACTTCATTCACTTGATAATTATTCTTTAGCTCACCCTGCATTAAGATGCAGTCTTTTAATCAGTATTTAAAGCAAAATAGAAAATGCAAGAAATTGAATGTTATGAGTTGCTCAAATTAAGCACGAGTATAAGTAGCGGACAATTCTGTTGGGGTCACGCTTAGATCATTGAAAGATATTTTTGGACATCTTCCCAAAGCACTAAGGGCCAGATGTTCCAAAGGATTTTACCCATTCTGTGTCTATGGGAAAAAGCTTTCGTACATATGGCCCTAAGTGTTGATAACCTATGTCTGTGCGGGGCATCAGTTGCAGACAAAGATTTACTGTGGACTTTTTGATCCAAGTCATGGCTGGTTTTGTCTTCTTTTTATCTTTTGTTAAAATATTTTTCCCTATGCCAGAATCTTATCTTAAATGATAAGAAAGACAGAGTAAAAGTAAAAGTAATCATTAATATTAGCAGGAAGTGAAGAATGTTTCTGGAAATTTACTTAGGATCTTCGTAATGAGTTTTAACCAATGCAAGGACAGCAACATTTGCTTTACTGCTATAGTTTTCCTCTTTGGGGCAAATCCCAAGTCATAAAAGTGCCTTTATTCTTTAAAGAAGGTCTATTCAGGATCACCAGAAGTGCCTGGAATAAATACAGAAGTCTCATCACTATTAACATTTTAACAATAGCAACCCTGCCCCTCGGGGACAAAGGAACCTCACTCCAGAAATCACGTTAGCTTTCAATACCTGATACTGCTTTGCCTATATTTCCTAGTATTAGTTGATCACCATTATGGTATATCCAGACCCCCCAATAGTTGAAGGTATTCAATGTCCACGTAAGAGGGCTCTCTGGATCAATGAGGGATAGTGGTTCTTGAACCTCTTGTATTGGGAACAAACCAGATTTTCTCCAGCTCACCCATAATCCTTGGATTTCCCAATAGTCAGATACCAACTCCATTTCTCCTGGCACACAGGATGTAGGATATCGCATGTATAACAATGTGGCATCTGTATATAGTGAAATAATATGCACCTCATGCTTCAGTGCCCTGCCCCATTCTTGTGCACTGCTGCAAAACACGCAAGCCAATGGCTCCATGGCCAACAGCAACAGTGAGAGAGGACTAACCCTTGTCATGTGTCCCTATGTCTGCTCCATTCCCTGGAGAATATGCCATTCCTATGTATCCTGGCTTTTGTGTCTGAGTACAGTAGTGTCACCCATTTCAAATAACCACATCCCACACCCAGCGATTGTAATACCTCAAACAGGAACGGCCACAGTAAGGTATTGAATGCCTTCTCAATATCTAAAGAAGCTAACTTAGGAATGGTAGATGTCTTCGGGGCCATATCCATGATTTAAAAACAGTGCCCCACCTTCATGTGTGTGTTTCTCATCAAGACCAAACCACACTGGTCTGCATGAATCAGTTTGTGAGGCAATGTAGCTAGTCTACTTGGTAATATCTTACCCGGTATCTTGTATTCTGAGTTCAGTAAAGATAATGGTCTGTAGGATCTCACATGAAGTAGATCCTGACCTTTCTTATGTAACACCACTACTGTTGCTACTCTTGTGGTTTCCAGAAGAACTCCTCTCGAAAATGCATCATTTTACATTGCCAGTAGTTTTGGGGCCCCTTTATTCTTGCACGTCCCATATAGCTCAATTAGGAGGCCATTTGTCCCCAGTGTTTTACTTTCGGCCAATGAATCTAAAGCTGGCAAACTCTCCTGTGTGGTTAGTAGGCCTTCCAGCCCTTCCCATTGTCCCATGGACAGTATGGACAATGTTACTTTCTGCAAATATGTCACTGAAATCAGTTAGTGCCGCATAGAGTGACTGGTAGTAAGGCAAAAATGTGTCATTTATTTCTGGCCGTGTATGCACTTGAGTTCCTGTACTAGATCGAGCAGCGTATATAGGTTTCCTCGTATTTACCCAGAATAATAGAAACAGAAATATCGTGGGAGAAAATATTGTGGCAAGAATATTGATGACAACAATGTTGTGAAAGTAAGTTTCTATAGGTAAGCAGAGTGACTATATATAACTCCACATATATGTATCTTAACAATATATTCCGTCAGGATACATAGATGTGGAGTTAAGAATAGTAACTCTATACTCACCTATTTGCATTTACCTTTATGATCTTTTGGTCCACAATATTTTTGATACAATGTTATGACCACACAGTATTTCTGTTTTCAATATTGTGCCAGTGAGCTAGGTTTCCTAGTCACATCGGTGCGTATCAGCCATGCTAATAGCTGTCCAGCACTGTCTTCCTCTTCAGTGTCTCCAGATGCCTAACTTTGCTCTCTTTGTCTGAAATTTGATGGGTCATCATTTCTTTAACCTTGTATGCAGTCTTTAGGATGATCCTCTTGATCACCACTTAGAATACTTCCCACTCAACAGCTACATTATTTGGAGAGTACTCTTTTTCCTTGAAATAGGTATCAGTATGTGTTCCCATTTTGGAGAGAAACACAGAATCAAGCAGTGCTTGGAGCCTCCAAGTGGGTATCTGCTATCTAATCTCACCCTTTTGTATCGTCATTGTCAGCAGGATGTGGGCTGAGATTATGCAACTCACGTTTCCTCCATGGTGAATCTCAATGGGAAATATCCTTTATGCCTCCCAGTCTGACCAAAACATATCTAACCTTGTATATATCCCATGCTCAGAGTGTGTTTAAATTCATGCTTTGGTTAAACCTCATTGTCTTTTCCATTTGGAGAAACACTTTGAATGGATATTATATGAGGAGCCCTGCAGTGGTGGTTTCGATCGAGCTTTCACTACATCTATCACCATGTTATAGTATCCCGAGTATGCAGTGTGTGTTGCATATTTGGAGCATTAAGGATTCTAGGTCTATCAACTATAATAATTGTTTCACATTTAGTACTTATATACCCACCAAGATTAGGGGTCTGCCCTCCATTGTGCCTTTCAGCATAACATATCTGACCTCAACGTCTATGTGTGTGTTACCTATCACACACAGCACCTCTGGGGACATCTAAATGAGTGCATCTCTGAAGAAAGCTGAATAAGTGATGCTGATCAACTGGCCTCTCCATTCCATACACAATTTACCAAGCTCTGCTCCTCTTGGAGACTTGTAACTTGAATTTTACTTCTCTTCAAGTAAGTGAAAACCTTATGTCTTTTATTTGGTGTACCCAACCCCCACACATTCCATGTAAAACAAGTTATTAGCCTGTTCATGTTTAATCAATCAATCAATCAAAAGTGCTTGTATAGTGCGCAGCTACCAAACCAGACCTCCTGGTGCTAATGCAGAAGGACTCTAAACAGCCCAACCCTACTTCCCTCATGTTGAGATTCAAAAGCGATTTACGTTTTCCTAAAACTATTTTCTGATGTTTGGTTTCTGAGGGGGACCGGGAGGGCGTTCCAAAGCCTAGAGGTAAGAAAAACAAATGAGCGCCCTCCACTCCTTGCTCTCTTGATCTTTGGAATCACCGGAAGAAGACCTTGATTGCTAGATCGTAAAGCTCTTCCTGGGATGTAGGACTTGAATAATGATCAAATGATCGGGGGACCTTTTCCTTGAATGGCCCGAAAGGCCTGCAGAGGGCCTTAAAGTAGATCCTTTTTTAATGACAGTGATGGAGAAATAAACATAGCCCCATATCTCTGTTGTTCATGTGTAATTGCATTTCTGGTTTCTGGGTGACCCAAACTGTGTGTGTGGGAGGTGTGTGTAGAAGAGTTTATAGTCAGGACAACTGTATCTTTTAAATTTGTTTGTATATTCCCAAGAGCATCAGTGACTAATGTGTGTAGCCCTGTAAAAGCATGATTTGCTCCTCTATCTGTCCCCCTCTGCCAGCTGTGGCTCAGGTAACTACCTCACTGTAGGAGGAATGGCTGGATATAAGGACACAGAGGCTGAGTAGGTTTCTGAATCTTTGTGGTTTATTAGTTGTCACAAGGTCAAAAGGTGATTATTTATCCTTATAGGTTGTTTCTTAGGATTTACAGGTTCTTCTCTTCTTATGATGTTACTAATGATGGGTTGTCCTTGCTTTTCCCTTCTGATACAGGTCTTTCCAAGAGGATGGTGCAGCCAGTAACCTAAAAAAAGAAAGAGCAGTAAGTAGGGGGTCTGTACGCCCATTGTGTTTAATATGCCACCCGCACCCGTGAGGGCCGTTAGTACAGGGGTAACATGCCAAGATAAGCCCTGTGCCTGGGTCAGCCCCACTTTGTAAGTTGTCCTTATGATCACTTTGGTGCTCTTAACTAAAAATGATTCCAGGTGTTCATTGTCACCCGGATCATGCATTGTTTCCCTAAATAACAGGATACTCTTGATAGCTTCAAGAATTGCCCAGACCAGCGCTACACACCCATGTCAATGACAAAACAAAAATGCTTTGGTGCACCCCACACCGACAATGACAGATTCTTATGAGCAAAGAGATGTAGTTGTGCTCAAGGAAATAATCACTGTGTGCTTCGCGCTCCCTTTCCCCAGTCACTCACCCTCAATGCCGCAACTCTCCTGAGTTGCGGCAGGCCAAACAGGGTCCTCTGGTGGCGTCTAACACTCCTCAGTCCGCATTTCTGGAGACTCATCAAGGTTTGTGGCCATGTCCTCCTGGTGTCTGTTTTCTTCTTTTCAGTCTTCCTTCATCCCCACATTGGTCCTTCTCCACACGGTTGCTCTCCTATCCCTCACCAGCTTCCTTGGCATTTTTGACCACTCCTTCTGTGTCCCCGGATTTGTTCGCAGACGTCCAGACCCGTCTCCCTGTGCAGAGACAAAGGATTCCGTTGTCACTGTTTCTTGCCTTTTGTAGGTCCAGTCTTTTCTCACTCTTCATTTCTCTCTTTCATTAAAGGTGCTCCTGCGGCGAGCAGAAGGGCAGACCTTGGTGTCTTTGACAGCAGTAGGTTTCAGGGGAATCCTTCTCACACTCACCAACTCCAGTGTTAAACAGATATTCCTTTTTGCTGGGAAAACTTTCCTCTCAGATATTTATATAATGTGTGTGTATAACGAGTAATGATCTCAAACCCAGCATGGCTATGTAATGTAACTTAAAAGGCCTCATGACCAACCCATACATGGTGAAATGTGTTACAGTAGAATTTGCTTTTTTCCGATAAGTGTGTGATGGGTCCCTCCATCTTGACCCTTACCTCCCTCAACTATGACACCGACCCCTTGGCGGGTCCAGTGAAAAAATAACTTTAGTGACTGTGGGGATCAGTTCCAGACTAGGGGTGGGCAGAACTTGCGGAGGTTCACTCTGCGGAATTTGGTGTAGTTACATATAAAGTCTGAGAGATTCTGTGGAGCTTCACCAAGGAGCGGAAAATATGCAGCTCACACAGCAATTTAGTGTTGGTAAATCAGAGTGAATGGCACCATGATTTGTGCAAGAGCATGTGGCCATTCAAGGTGATTTTGTTGTACAAAATCTACTTAAGCTGCAGCAAATCTACTCAAACAACCGCCCTGACTGCATGCATTAGAAAATCACGCTAAGAGATGCCAAGTCTCTCTTGCACTTGCCAGACTGCATTTTCTCGGGTCTCACAGGAGAAAAATTCCACGTTGTGGCGATTGGCAGAATTTGACCAGAAATCTGCATTAAAGATTAAGACAGAGTGACCAAATGTCTGCCAGTTCTGTGGGCAGAATTAAACATTCTGCCCACCCTTAATCACATTGAAATGAGGTGCTGGTAAGGGAAGTCTTTGATGGCCCTGAGACTTCAGAACAGGGGGCAAACTCAGTCCAAGTCCTTCTCAAGCAGGAATATACCACAAAGTCCAGTCTTTGTCCCCTTGCACAGGCAGAAGCAGCAACTGCATTATAGCTCCACAAAGCACAGCCACAGGCAGGGGAAGCACTTCTCCTCAGCTCTTCAGCTCTTCTCCAGGCAGAGGTTCCTCTTGATGTCCAGAAGTGATCTAAAGTCTATGGTTTTGGGTGCCCTTCTTATACCCAATTTCTCCCTTGAAGTAGGCCTACTTCAAAGCAAAGTCTCTCTTGAATGTGAAATCCTGCCGTGCCCAGGCCAGGCCCCAGACACTCACCAGGGGGTTGGAGACTTCATTGTGTGAGGACAGGCTCAGCCCTTTCAGGTGTAAGTGACCACTGCTCCCCTCCCTCCTAACACTGATGGCTCATCAGGATATGCAGGCTACACCCCAGCTCCCTTTGTGTCACTGTCTAGTGTGAGGTGCAACCAGCCCAACTGTCAAACTGACCCAGACGGGGAATCCACAAAAAGGCAGAATCACAGAAATGGTATAAGCAAGAAAAGGCTCACTTTCTAAAAGTGGCATTTTCAAACACACAGTCTAAAAAATCAACTTTACTAAAAGATGTATTTTTAAATTGTGATCTCAGAGACCCCAAAATCCACATGTCCATCCGCTCCCAAAGGGAATCTACACTTTAATCAGATTTAAAGGTAGCCCCCCCATGTTAACCTATGAGAGGGACAGGCCTTGCAACAGTGAAAAACGAATTTAGCAATATTTCAGGACAGGACATATAAAACACATTACTATGGGGGTCATTCTGACCCTGGCGGTCAGTGTTAATGCGGCGGCCAACCCGCCAACAGGCTGGCGGTCCAAAAAAGTGAATTCTGACCCTGGCGGGAACCGCCAACACAGGCCGCCGCATTAACACTCCGACCACCACGGCGGTACAAACAAACAGCGCGGCGGTCACCGCCAACAGGCAGGCGGCAGACAATGTACCGCCCACACTATCACAACCCACCAATCCGCCACCTTTTCCGGGGCGGGAGCCCCGCCGATAAAAACACGGCGGAAACAGACATCTCCAATGGAAAACGCTTACCTCGACACACTCCACGCGGAATCGGAACAGCATGGAACCCGAACTCCACATCCTCCCAGCCATTGCTTTCCTGCTCATCTTCCAGGATCACGAACCTCGCCGCAGAGGAAAACGGTGAGTACTGCACCTACGACACAGGGGAGGGGGGAGGAGGAAAGGTTACGGGCACACACATACGCCACACACCCACCCCCACCCTCACCCCCACCGAAATACCTACACACCTATGCAGATAAAAAAGTCAGAGTGACACCCCCAAACCCCCCCCCAAAAAGCAAAGACAAAAGGCAATGAATATGAAAGTAGAAATATATTATTGCAACAATAAAGTATAGTGATCTTAGCAATATATGAAGAACCCATACACATCTAGATAAATATCCATAAAAGTGGCAAAAGTCCGGCCCAGTCTTTCCAAGTCCAAATGTCCGTGGGCCAATGTGCTGCAACACATGGGCAAAGCCCACACACGAGATAGAGTCCATTGGAGAGAACACTGCTGGGGCATCACAAAAAGTAAAAACAGGCACCTCAGGGGGAAGTGAAGGGGGGGCACCTCAGCCACATGAGTCCACGACGCCAGATCCACGAAGGGCCTCCATGCCCACTGTGCCATCCTGGGGAGTGCAAAGCCACAGTCTCTCAAGTCTCCACAGTGGGTGGCTTGCCCACTGTCACATCCTGGGGAGTGCAAAGCCACAGTCTCTCAAGTCCCTACAGTGGGTGGCTTGCCCACTGTGCCATCCTGGGGAGTGCAAAGCCACAGTCTCTCAAGTCTCTACAGTGGGTGGCTTGCCCACTGTCACATCCTGGGGAGTGCAAAGCCACAGTCCATCAGGTGGATGACAGAGACCACTGGTCATGGAGGAGGCATGGTGGGCAGAGTGCGTCGTGAAGGCCTGCCCGACACAGAACCGGGACTGCCAATGGGCCAGCGGTGCTTGACAGGAAGGGCCCAGCGGAGCGGTGCTTGACAGGAAGGGCTCAGCGGAGCGGTGCTTGAGAGGAAGGGCCCAGCGGAGCGGTGCTTGACAGGAAGGGCCCAGCGGAGCGGTGCTTGAGAGGAAGGGCCCAGCGGAGCGGTGCTTGACAGGAAGGGCCCAGCGGAGCGGTGCTTGAGACGGTGGTGCCCAGTTCAGCGGTGCCTGTCTTGGCGGTGCCCAGTTCAGCGGTGCTTCTCACGGCGGGGCCCTGTTCAGCGGTGCTTGTCTTGGCGGGGCCCTGTTCAGCGGTGATTCTCACGGTGGGGCCCTGTTCAGCGGTGCTTGTCTTGGCGGGGCCCTGTTCAGCGGTGCCTGTCTTGGCGGTGCCCAGTTCAGCGGTGCTTCTCACGGCGGGGCCCTGTTCCGCGGTGCTTCTCACGGCGGGGCCCTGTTCAGCGGTGATTCTCACGGTGGGGCCCTGTTCAGCGGTGCTTGTCTTGGCGGGGCCCTGTTCAGCGGTGCCTGTCTTGGCGGTGCCCTGTTCAGCGGTACATGTCTTGGCGGTGCCCTGTTCAGCGGTGCTTCTCACGGCGGGGCCCTGTTCAGCGGTGCCTGTCTTGTGTATCCAGTGAACCACACCTGGCCAATTGTTGCCGCTCAGTCCGCATCGGACCTTTCCGTTGCGGGGCCCTCCTCTGATGGAGCCCTGGGTCTCCTCCGATACCCCCGGAATGGGGCTGGTGGGGCCCTCATGGCCAGGTCGGCTGCTCCCTGCCTTTTTTGTTTTGCTGCCCTTGGCCTCCTTGGCAGACTCGCCGTGGCCCTTGGCTCCCTTAGCCGATGTGGCAGGTGACGGTGCGAGGCCACCCTCCTTGGGGGCAGGCGTATCAGGCCTGTCGCGCCTGCCCTTGAGTTTCTTGCTCCTCTTCCCAGGGGGGGGGCTGGCTGTGCCTTTGCTGCTGGTCGATGTCCCAGACCAAGGAAATGGCAGACTCCAAAAACCAGGCACGACGTGTTTGGGAGTTGCTGGGCTGGTGGTGGCTGAGGTGTTTGTAGAACTCTTACGGGACGGAGGGGGTGGGTCAGGTGAGGAAAAGAGGTTAAGTTTAGAGAGGAAAAATGTCTTTGGAGCCATGGGAAGGGTGGCTGGAGTGGGTATGGGAGTGGAGGAAGAGGATGTGGTTGTAGGAGAGCCAAGTGTGCTGTCTTTGGGTGCAGGTGCTTGGGCTGGAGGCTGACGTGAGGTGGATGGCTGTTGTTTGGGTGCCTGCCTGCGTTTGTGTGGTTGGGAAGCGGGTGTGACAGACACACTGGGAGAGGACACAGGGGACGTGTACATGGCAGTGGGGGTGGTGACTGCACGTGTGCGGACTGGTCTGGAGGGTCTGCTGGTGATGGGTGCAATGGCTGATGGTGGTGTGCTTGCAGGTGTGTGTGGAGACGTCACAGGGAGGGAGGAGGGAGACGAGGAGGTGGGGGACACAGAGGAGGTAGTGACTGTTGGCATGTCTGCATCTGGATGTTGCTTGGGTGAATGCTTGTGTGTTCTGTAGTGCCTATGTTTGGATGAGCTTCCCTTGGGTGTTGAGGTGTGTGCAGGCTGGTCTGTAGGTGTGGATGGGATAGGCAGAGGAACAGGGGAGTGGGACTGGGTGGAGGTAATCAGAAGAGGGAGGCTGGAGACAGGGACAATCGCTGTCATCAGTGCTGAGGCCAGAGCGTTGAACGATCGTTGATGGGCAGCCTGACCCGAATGAAGGCCCTCCAAGTATGCATTGCTTTGATGCACCTCCCTTTCCACACCCTGGATGGCATTCAGAAGGGTAGACTGCCCAACAATGATGGTCCTCAGGAGGTCAATGACCTCCTCACTGAGGGCAGCAGGGGTAACTGGGGCCGGGCCTGAGGTGCCTGGGGCGAAGGAGATGGCTGGCTTCCTGGCCTTGCGGGCACGGCCCGAAGGCCGAGGGGCTGCTGGGAGGGCGGAGCTGGTGCGCTGGGTGGCGGCTGTACCTGTAGGATCGGTGGGCACGGATGTTGCCGCCACCGCAAGGGAGCTCCTTCCGAGGACGTGTCGGTGTCACTGACGTCTCCACGGGTCATGTCGGAGTCCGGTGGAGCCCCCCTCGCCCTCCGTCTCACTGGTCATGTCGGAGTCCGTTGCATGGCCCTCCGGGGCCATGTGAGATGCAGCTCCCTCTTGCGCCGATGCCACTTCTCCTCCGCCTGATGATGCTAATGCACACATTCACAGAAAAACAAAGAAAATGGGGGGGGGGAGTGGAAAACATAAAGACAGGTTGAGTGCATGCATTGGGGACACCGTTGGCGGAGAGGACAGACACAGAAGCCCCCTGCACTACGCTGCGCACTTGGGGTACACTACTCATTCACTGGGACATGCCCTACAAGCCTATGGGCGACAACTGACCACACAGTATACACTGGTCCATGATTCGCGTCACTAGGCACCCTACAGAGGTGGGGGGCGGGGGCACAGGACCATAGCTCACGGACGGGCCTATCCTACAGAAATCGCCTTGGCCTAGGGATACCCACAGCCCTCCTCCCCCACCCAGGCACCTCCACTGCTCGCAAAATAGCTGAATGTGCTTGTACTCACCCCCTTGTGTCTGCTGTGATGTCCTCAAGCGCCCATCTAAATCGGGGTAGGCCACCGCCAGGATCCGGGACATCAGGGGGGTCAAGGTCCGACTGGCACCCCTCCTAGGTTGGGAGGCCATCCCCAGCAGAGCCTCGGCGGTCTTCCTGCTCCCGCGGCGGATGTCCTCCCACCTCTTGTGGCAGTGGGTGCCCCTTCTGTTGTGGACCCCCAGGGCCCAGACGTCCTTGGCGATGGCACGCCAAATCTCGATCTTCTGATGGGCGCTGACCTATGTGACATGTACAAGGGGGGAAGAGAAACATCGTCACTTTTCTGCATGCTCGATGTGAGTGGCCCCCCCTCCCCAACCTTGCCATGTGGCACATGCTCTCATCTGTCGTGCCATGCATTCGTCATTCGCTGCCCTCCCCTCCATCGTACATCCTCCCCACTCAACCCAGGCATTGGGCATTATGCATTGCCCCCCGTGTACTCACCTGTTGGTCTGGAGGACCGTAGAGTAGCGCATACTGGGGGAGGACCCCGTCCACGAGCTTCTCCAACTCCTCGGAACTGAAGGCGGGGGCCCTTTCCCCAGTCGCAGCAGCCATTGTCACTTCAAGACCGAGGTCACAGCAGCACTTGCAGTATAGGTCCTCTCCTGTGGATGCTCAGGTCTCGTGTGATTAAGCATAGAGAAAATGGCGGTTACGGCCGCGGCGGTGCGTACCGCGGCGGTGCGTACCCCGACCGCCGGCACTCACCGCCATTGGCTCCTGTAACCCATGGGGTTCAATGTTGTCCAATGCGGCTCTGCGCCGCGGACTGCGACCGCCTACCGCCACGGTGTGCCACGCCAGCGCAATGACCTCACTTCACATTGTCACACTTCACAGGTCAGGCAGCCGCCATTTCAAGGGCCCACATGGCTTAATTCCTACTGCGTCACACATGGCTAGGCCTTGCACCGACATTCATACTGGCCATTCAATCCCGAGAGATTCGTGTACTGTGCATGCTGTGGGCACTTACCTGTGGGTTGCTTGACTCTGTGCTCCATGTTGTCCTTCCTAGGCACCGTCCGCTGGGACTTGCGAGGAGACGGAGGAATGTTCCCGTGTACAGACCGCTGGTGGACCTGTCGACAATGGAAGAAAGACACGTCATACTCACCTACAGACTCAACCGTGCCACTATACAGGAACTGTGTGCCCAGCTGGAGCCAGACCTGATGTCACCCATCCGCCAACCCACAGGGATTCCGCCTCTAGTGCAGGTGCTGTCAGTACTGCATTTTTTTGCCAGTGGATCATTCCAAATTACAGTGGCCATTTCATCAGGGATGTCTCAGCCTATGTTTTCAAAGGTGTTGTCCAGAGTGTTGTCTGCCCTGATGAAATACATGCGGAGCTACATCATTTTCCCTGAGGTGGGTGACTTGCCTACAGTGAAGGGTGATTTCTATGCCCTTGGATACATTCCCAATATCATTGGTGCCATTGATGGTACCCATGTGGCTTTGGTTCCCCCAAAAGACAATGAACAGGTGTACAGGAACCGAAAAAATTATCATTCGATGAATGTCCAGGTGGTCTGTTTGGCTGACCAGTACATCTCCCATTTAAATGCCAAGTTCCCAGGGTTAGTGCATGATGCGTACATCATGCGAAATAGAAGCATCCCTTATGTGATGGAACAGCTACAGAGACAGCGTGTGTGGCTAATTGGTGACTCAGGTTACCCCAACCTGCCTTGGCTATTGACCCCAGTGAGGAATCCCAGGACCAGGGCAGAGGAACGGTACAATGAGGCCCATGGGCGTACTAGAAGGGTGATTGAGCGGACCTTCGGCCTCCTGAAGGCCAGGTTTAGGTGCCTGCATATGACTGGTGGATCCCTAATGTACTCACCAAAGAAGGTGTGTCATATCATCGTGGCCTGCTGCATGCTTCACAACCTGGCTTTGCGACGCCAGGTGCCTTTCCTGCAGGAGGATGGTCCAGATGGTGGTGTTGTGGCCGCTGTGGAGCCTGCGGAGAGTGAAGAGGAGGAAGACGAAGAGGACGACACAGACAACAGGGACAGAGTCATACTGCAGTATTTCCAGTGACACACAGGTAAGGATCTACTCCTGCATTGTATTATATCTGTAACTGTAGAGGCTCTCTACTGTCTGACCTTTCACCCCAATGTATGGTAACTTATTTGTGTATTTCACTTCCTATTTCAGTGATCTGATCCCCACCGAGTGCCCTCTGGTGTTTTTTCCCCATCGACTACCGCTGTGTGACACTGGTATGTTGTCATCACAAAGTAAATAGAAATGTTTTGTTGGTTATCTCGAATACATTTGGTTTGAATAAATAGATAGCAGAATCCAGTTGGTTGTTGTGCAATAATTGTGTTTATTAAAGTTATAAAATAGGTGTATAGTTCCAAAAGGGTGATGGGTGATGGTGGAGGCAGGTCCATGGCAGTGTCCAGACTGTCGTTCCTACAGGTCCATTGTCCATATGCCTGTGGAAGGTCGAGCAGGGGCAGTTCAAGGTTGGACAGGGTGAACAAGTGGGACAGTGGGATGACATCCGAGGGATTCCGTGCATGGCGGGGGTCTTGACACCCTACTCTGTCTTCTTCCTAGATCTCAGACCTTTCTTGCGGGGTGGTTCTTGTTCTGCAGGGGGTGGGGTCCGGGTGGGCCGTTGCTGTTGTGTCGGGGCATCCTGACCACTAGCGCCGGCGGAGGTGGTGGGCTGTTCTTCCTCTATGCTAGTGGCAGGGGCCCTTTGGGGGGCCACATGGTCCTGCAAAGTGGTGACAATCTGGTTGAGTGCCACCACCATTGTACCCATTGCGGAACTGATGCAGCACAGTTCTTCCCGGAACCCCATATTCTGTTGCTCATGCAGAAGCAGGATTTCCTGCAACCTGGCCAGGACCGTCGCCATCGTCTCTTGGGAGTGGTGTTACGCTCCCATGATGGTGGTGAGGGCATCTTGGACAGTGGGTTCCCTAGGCCTGTCCTCCCTCTGTCGCACAGCAGCCCTCCCAGTTCCCCTTTGTTCCTGGGCCTCTGTCCCCTGGACGGTGTGCCCACTACCACTGCCCCCAGGTCCCTGTTGTTGTTGAGGTTGTGGGTTACCCTGGGTGCCCTGTACTGGTAGACACACCGCTGCTTTACCTGTCCTGGAGACAGAAGCATGGGCCCGCTGGGTGGGTGCTGTGCTGGTGTTTCCAGAGGGGGGTAGGTCTGCTGTGGCCTGTGGCTGACTGAGGGTAACAGACTGTCCAGAGGTTCCTGATGGTCCGGGCTGGTCATCAGGTTCTAGGTCGACAGAGCTGCTGTCATCACTGGGGGCCTGTTCTGGGGGTGGGATGGACAGATCTGGACCCTCCTGGCCGGTGTGTTGGCGTTCGGGCCCTGCAGGGGTAAAAGAGTATGGTTATTGCTTTTGTGTGTGCCATGGCGTGTGATTTGTGGATGCCCTTGTCCCCCAGTGCTGGCAGTCCCTTGTGGGAGGAGTTGTGAGGGTGGTTTGGGGGGGGGGCGATGGGTATGTGCAGTGGTCATGCTTAGGTGATGGGTGTCCATGGTTTGTGTGTGTTGGCATTCAGGGGTTGGTGTTGGGTTGGGTGGGTTGTGCTGGTGAGACATTAACAGGGAGGATGTGTGCTGGGGGGTTGGGGGTGAGAGTGGGGGTGTGGGTTGGCATGCTGGTGGTTGGGGGGGGTGAAGTAGTTGAGATTAGACTTACCAGAGTCCATTCCTCCGCGTACTCCAGCGAGGCCCTCAGGATGCAGGATGTTCAAGACCTCTTGCTCCCATGCTGTGAATTCGGGTGGAGTGGGTGGGGGTCCGCCGCCAGTCTTCTGCACAGCGATGTTGTGTCTTGACACCATCGAGCGCACCTTCCCCCGTAGGTCGTTCCAGCGCTTTCGGATGTCTTCCCGATTTCTGGGATGCTGTCCCACAGCGTTGACCATGTCGACGATCCTTTGCCATAGCTCCGCCTTCCTGGCTATTGTGGTGTGCTGCACCTGTGTGCCGAAGAGCTGGGGCTCTACCCTAATTATTTCCTCCACCATGACCCTGAGTTCTTGGTCCGAGAACCTGGGGTGTCTTTGGGGTGCCATGGGGTGGTGTGGATGAGGTGTGGGGTGGTGTTTGTGGTGATGAGTGTGGTGGTGTGTGTTGTGTTTTGTGCGTAGATGTGGTGTGGGTGATGATGTCGGGCTCCTGTGTGTGTTGTGCTTTGCGTTACCTGTGCTCTCTCTCTGTGTATTGCGCCTTGTCTCTGACAATCAATTTGTGGGGGGTTGTGGGTGTTGTGGGTGTGTGTTTTATATAGTGATGGGTGTGTGGGTGTGTTGTTTGTATGTGTCTCAGGTGTGTGTATTTCGAATTGTCCAATGTGGATGTGTTTTGAATGGGTGTGTGTATTTTGAGCGCGGCGGTGTGTACCGCCAATGGAATACCGCGCTTGAAAGACCGCTGCGTGGATTCGTGGGTCGTAATGGCATGGGCGTGTTTGTGTTGGCGTGACGGTGGAGGTTTGGTCATCTCCAGTTTATCGCTGACCGCTGATGAGGCGGCCTTCAGTGGATGTCGGGTTTTTGGTGGTTTGGCAGTTGTGGGTCAGAATGACCGTGGCGGTTTACCGCGGCCGCGGCGGTATGATGGCGGTCTTCTGACCGGCGGTAAGTGCCTTTTACCGCCGAGGTCAGAATGACCCCCTATATGTCCTACCTTAACCATACACTGCCCCCTGCCCTTGGGGCTACGTAGGGCCTACCTTACGGGTGTCTTACATGTAAGAAAAGGGAAGGTTTAGGCCTGGCAAGTGGGTACACTTGCCAAGTCGAATTTACAGTTAAGACTGCACAAACAGACACTGCAGTGGCAGGTCTGATACATGCTTACAGAGCTACTTATGTGGGTGGCACAACCAGTGCTGCAGGCCCACTAGTAGCATTTGATTTTCAGGACCTGGCACCTATAGTGCACTATACTGGGGACTTACTAGTAAATCAAATATGCCAATCATGGATAAACCAATTATATACTCATTTTGTAAAGGAGCACTTGCACTTTAGCACTGGTTAGCAGTGGTAAAGTGCCCAGAGTTACAAAAACAGTAAAATCAGAGTCCAGCACACATCAACAACCTGCGGAACAGATGCAAAAAGTTAAAGGAGACCACGCCAAGGATGAAAAGTCTAACACGTCTCCCCCCCAGCTGAAAGTGGGGAGCAACTACCCAACCTAATGGGAGTTCTCATCACTAAGGCGGAAGAACCTGGACAGACAATCAGCATTGGAGTGCTCTGTACCAGGACGGTGTTCCACCATAAAGTCCATCCCCTGTAGGGAAATGGACCACCTCAACAGTTTTGGATTCTCACCCCCTCATATGCATTAACTATCTGAGGGGCCCGTGGTCGGTCTGAACTCAGAAGTGAGTCCCAAACAAGTAGGGTCTTAACTTCTTCAGTACCCAGACCACAGCAAACGCTTCACGTTCTATGGCACTCCACCTACATTCCCTGGGTAGTAACCTCCTGCTTATGAAGGCTACGGGTTGATCTAGGCCCTATCCATTAAGCTGTGAGAGTACTGTTCCAATACCATGCTCTGAGGCATTTGTTTGCACAACGAACTCCTTGGAGTAGTCAGGTGCCTTCAGCACAGGTGCTGTGCACATGGCAGCCTTCAGGGCATCAAAAGCGTTCTGGCAAGCCTCTGTCCAGATCACTTTCCTGGGTTGCTTCTTAGAAATCAACTCAGTTAAGGGGGTAACAATGGTACCATATCCCTTAACAAACCTCCTGTATTATCCTAAGTAGCCTAAAAAGGCTCTCCCTTCAATCTGGGTCTTGGGAGGCTCCCAAGCCAGATTTGGGTCAATCTTAGGCTGTAGGGGTGCAACCTGGTCACTCCCCACCTGGTGTCCTAAGTACACCACTGAACCCTGCCCTATTTGGCACTTGCTCGCCTTAATAGTGAGGCCTGCCTTCTGCAGGGCCTCTAACACTCCCCAGAGGTGTTGCAGATGTTCCTCCCATGTGGAACTAAACACAGCAATGTCATCCAGGTAAGCGGCACTAAACTCATCCAGTCCTTCCAACACCTGGTTGACAAACCTCTGAAAGGTGGCAGGGGCATTCTTCATCCCAATGGCATCACCTTAAATTGAAAGTGTTCATCTGGGGATAGAGAATGCTGACCTCTCTGTGCCCCCATCAGTTAAGGCAATCTACCAGTACCCAGATGTTAAGTCAAACGTACTGTGGTACTTAGCAGCCCCTAACCGGTCAATGAGCTCATCAGCTCAGGGGATGGGATGTGCGTCAGTCTTGCTGACCACATTGAGTCCCCGGTAGTCCACACAGAACCTGAGTTCTGGAGTGGCACCAGGTGCAGAAGCATTTGGGACCAATACCACTGGGCTGTCCCAAGGACTGCTGGAGTGCTCAATAACGCCTAGGGCAAGCATTTTGGATACCTCATCCTTACTGCATGCCCTGACCCTGTCAGTCACCCTGTAAACCTTTTGTTTAATAGGTGTACTGTCTCCAGTGCCCACATCATGTGTGCACAAGTGTGTGACTCCTGGGATCAGGGAAAACAGTGAGGAAAACTGTCCCAACACGTGGCGAGAGTCACCTTGCTGCTCCTCACTCAGGGAGGGGGAGAGGCTCACTCCCTCCACTGACCCATATTTTTCTCCTGCAGACAGGAGGTCAGGAAGAGGCTCACTCTCCTCCTCTACCCCATCATCTGATGTGAGGAGCATTGACAGCTCAGTCTGCTCAAAGTGCAGCTTGAGGCGGTTGACATGCAGGACCCTTAAAGGGTTCCTTGGAGACTGCAAGTCCACCAGGTAGGTGACTTCGCTCTTGCGCTCCACCACCTCAAATGGCCCAGTCCACTTATTCTGGAGTGCCCTAGGCTCCACTGGTGCCATCACCCACACTTTTTGTCCAGGTTGAAACTCGACCAGAGTGGCATTCTGGTCATACCAGCGTTTCTTATCCTCCTGGCTTGCTTCCAGGTTCTCCTGAACGAGACTCCTGAAGTGGGCAGTCTGGTTTCTCAAAGCCAGCATGTAACTGAATACATCCTGGGGGGTTTACTAGGAGCTTTCTCCAAAGCTTCCTTAACCAGACTCAAAGGTACCCTCACAGGGTGGCCATTAATCAGCTCAAAAGGACCAAACCCAAGTCCCTTTTGAGGCACCTCCCTGTAGGCGAACAGAACAGGCAAGAGGACGTCCCACTTCCGCCTCAAGAGCTCTGACAGGCCCATGATCATGCCTTTTAAGGTGTGGTTGAATCTCTCAACCAGACCATTGCTTTTGGGGTGGTAAAGGGTGGTGAACTCGTAGGTTACCCCACACTCCTTCCACAGAGACTTCATATACGTGGATATGAAGTTGGCACCCCATCACATACCACTTCCTTGGGGAACCCTCTGCGGGTATAACACCCCTTCCAAAGCACAACCCACCACAGGGGAAGTGATTGATCTCAAAGGAATGGCTTCTGGGTACTGGGTGGCATGGTCCACCAAGATCAGGATAAACCTGTTGCCCATGGCTGTCTTGGGATCCAGAGGCCCCAAAATGTCAATGCCTACCCTCTCAAAGGGAGTACTGACAACAGGCAAAGGCTGGAGGGGAGCCTTACATTTCCTCCCACTCTTGCCACTTGCCTGACAAGTCTGACAAGACCTGCAATGAGCATCTAAGTGCCTGCGCATTAGGGGCCAGTAAAAGTGGGTGACAAGCCTCTCAAAGGTCTTGTCCTGCCCCAAATGTCCAGCTGAAGGCACATCATGAGCCAACCCCAGTAGGAAGGCCCTGAAGCACTGGGGTACCACCAGCACATGGCCTGACCCAGGCTCAGGAAACTTAGGCTCGCTATACAGGAGGTCATCCTCCCAATAGATCAGGTGTGATCCTGGCTTCTTGCCAGCCGCCTGGTCTGCAGTCTGCAGCCTGCTGCCGCAAACCCTCCAAAGTAGGGCATGTCTTCTGTGCTGCACAGAATGCTTCCCTGGTGGGACCCCCTTCCTGCTGCCACTGCGACAGCTCAGGGACCTCCCCCAGTTCAGCCACCTGTTCCCCTGTAAGCTCCGGCGAGTCACCCTCAGGCTCCTCCTCCCGGACCGTGGGAACTTCTGAGGCTGGTTTCCCGCGCCCCTTGCCCTTTCTCTTCTTGGCGGTCCCCTGGGCCACTATTTCAGGCTCCAGGGGCTCTTGATTACCCTGACGGGTTGCCATTGACGGGGTGGATACGCATACCCACCCAGGCAGACCCAACATCTCCAAGTGAGACCTGTGTTCCACCTCCTTCCAAGGGGAATCCTCCAGGTCATTGCCTAGAAAACAATTAATAGGCATGGTTGGACTCACAGCTACCTTCAAGGAACCTGAGACCCCCCCCATTCAAAGGGAACCTGCGCCACTCTGCACAGGCGCTCTGAGTTGTCCACTGCAACTACCAGGTGAAGTACCCGGGGATATATCTGCTCTTCAGACACGAGCTGACCCCTCACTGTAGGGCTCCTGTGTCTCTCAGAGCCACCCTCTGTCCATTGATGGTCACCCACTGCCTGTACTTCTTAGTTTGTTCAGGCACTAGGGTTCCCTGGACCATCTCGCTGTCTCCTAGTGAGACAAGGGTAATCACAGCTGGTTCCCACCCACCTGAAACCAACTCCTCCCCAAGCGCTACACAGGCCAAACCCTGGGACGACGCACCAGTGGATGCCGGTGTACTTTTGGGGCATTTGGGATCCCCCCTCACATGACCCACCTGGTCACATGCATAGCATTTATGTGGGGGACCACCTGTCACTGGCTTCCCTTTGGAGAACCATGGCTTCTTCTCACTGGGGGGTTGGCAATCCTTACCCTGGGAATACGTTTGGGGCCCTTTAGAGCACTCCCCCTATTTACCCTTACCCCCCCCGTTCTTCTGAGAGGGCCCCTGCCCACCCTTGGCGTTGTCTCCCCCATACCTCTTTTGGACCCTGGTGCTCTCCCAGTGGTCCGCTTCCTGTGCAAGCTTCCTGGGGTCAGTCAGCTTACTGTCAATCAGGTGCTGGAGCACCTCTGGAAAACATAAACTGTACAAGTGCTCCCAAGCAATCAGATTGTAAAACCCCTCATATGTAGTTACCTTACTGCCGTTCACCCAACCATCCAGTGACCTGCAAGAAGAATCAACACATTCCAACCATGTTTGGGGTTCCGTCTTCTTGTAGTATCTAAATGTATCCTTGTACTGCTCAGGGGTAAGACCACACCTTGTAAGCAAGGCATCCTTCATGCTAGAGTAGATGAGATTCTGAGCATCCCCTAAGGCTGTCAGTGTATCTCTCCCCTCTACCTCAAAATGCTTCCACAGACCCGCCCCCAATGAGCTTCAGGGACCAGATTCATGTGGAGAGCAGACTCATACCCCTTAAAGCACAAGTATATGTCGTCCTCCCTTTTATAAATCTTCACAAGATCTTTAGGAATGTGCACCCTCCTTTCAGGCTGCACTGTGATGTGGCTGCCACCATCCCTACTAGACTGGCTCCCCTGATCCAGCTCTCTTAAGCTACGCTCATGAGCCAATAAAATCTTTTTCTCTTCTAGGGCCATCCTCATTTTCTCCAACTCCCTCTGGTGCTCCCTCTTTCCCTGTCTGTCCTGCAATTCTTCAGGGATCAGACCCTTAGATGAGACACTGCTACCTGCCTTGGAGACCCTCTCCCTGGACATAACAGGCCCACCCACAGTGCCATTGTGTATGGACTGCACTTCCTCCTCCTCATCTTCCACCTCCTCTGTGTGTCCTTCAGTGCTCTTGGCTGTCACCCAGGCCCTCAGTGCCTTTTGCAGCTCCTCCTTCTTGGATGAACTCTCAATGGGACAGTCAAAGCTTTTACAGAACTCTTTTAACTGAGCCTTGGTATAGCTATCCAAGTTCTCCAGGTCAAAAGTAACTCTAACTGATGCATCTCTAGATTGGGACATGATGAAAAGTCAACAAAAGTGCAAAGTTCTAAAAAGCAGAAAAGTTCCCAATTGAAGTTCAGAAGTCAATCAAAGATTACCACAAAAATGGATGTAGGGAAAAATCCAAGCAAAAAGAGAAAAATCAAAGATCATCAAACAAGTAGTATGTGGTCACGTAGTGGTCCGCACTTAAAACAGTAGTGTACACTTAATCACTGGATGTCAAGTTGAAATACAAGTCCAAATCCCAACCGCTGATCACCAATGTTAGAAATGGTGTCTTTGGATGACAGTCCGGTTACCCCCTGTTCAAACAAGGACACTCACTCTAGTCAAGGTAAAAGAGAATCACCCTCAGCTAACCCCCTGCTTACCCCCTTAGTAGCTTGGCAGAGCAGTAGGCTTAACTTCAGAGTGCTAGGTGTAAAGTATTTGTACCAACACACACAGTAACTGAATGAAAACACTACAAAATTACACAACACAGGTTTAGAAAAATAGGAAATATTTACCTAAACAAAACAAGACCAAAACTACAAAAATCCACCATACACAAGTCAAGTTCGGAATTTTTAAAGATTAAATCCAAAAATAGCGCTTAGAAACACAAAATGCTTCGATGAGGTGTTAACACCGCATCGTGACGGAGTCGTTTCCAACAATCCAACACCAGCTGCGCCGGCCACAGAGTCACGTAGACCCCCATGTACAGTACCTTGGTGAAGAATGGAAACAAACCGATGCGCGAAGTCAGGGATCGCGGCGTCTGTGCAAAATGTTGAATCCACGCACTTCGAGTGGCGTCGGTCACGGTGTGGTGCGGCGACTTCCACGGAGTCGCGGACTTCAGCGGGGCTGCAGCGGTGTCGGGCCTGCAAAGGTTGTCGCGTTCCAGTGAAGATCACGGAGTCGGATGCAGGAGGCATCACCGGATTCAGCAGCGGCGTCGGTCCAGAGTCGTCCGAAGTCGATTTCCTTGAATTTTCACCAGCTTTTCCTTTCAAGGGCCCAGGGACTGGATAGGGCACCACTTGTCAGGGCTGGAGTCTCAGCAGAGAGTCCAGGTGCTGGTAAGGGAAGTCTTGGTTGGCCCTGGGACTTCAGAACAGGGGGCAAGCTCAGCCCAAGCCCTTGGAGAGTTCTTCTCAAGCAGGAATATACCACAAAGTCCAGTCTTTGTCCCAGTGCACAGGCAGAAGCAGCAACTGCAGGATAGCTCAACAAAGCACAGGCAGGGGCAGCACTTCTCCTCAGCTCTTCATATGCAGGCTGCACCTAGCTCCCTTTGTGCCACTGTCTAGAGAGAGGTGCAAACAGCCAACAGTGAAACTGACCTAGACAGGGAATCCACAAACAGGCAGAGTCACAGAAATCGTATAAGCAAGAAAATGCTCACTTTCTAAAAGTGGCATTTTCAAACACACAATCTCAAAATCAACTTTACTAAAAGATGTATTTTTAAATTGTGAGCTCAGAGACCCCAAGCTCCACATGTCCATCCGCTCCCAAAGGGAATCTACACTATAATCAGATTTAAAGGTAGCCCCCATGTTAACCTATGATAGGGACAGGCCTTGCAACAGTGAAAAACGAATTTAGCAATATTTCACTGTTAGGACATATAAAACACATTACTATATGTCCTACCTTAACCATACACTGCACCCTGCCCTTGGGGATCCCTAGGGCCTACCTTAGGGGTGTCTTATATGTAAGAAAAGGGAAGGTTTAGGCCTGGCAAGTGAGTACACTTGCCAAGTCGAATTTACAGTAAAACTGCACACACAGACACTGCAGTGGCAGGTCTGAGACATGATTACAGAGCTACTTATGTGGGTGGCACAACCAGTGCTGTAGCCCACTAGTAGCATTTGATTTACAGGCCCTGGCACCTCTAGTGCACTTTACTAGGGACTTACTAGTAATTCAAATATGCCAATCATGGATAAACCAATTAAATACACATTTTGTAAAGGAGTACTTGTACTTTAGCACTGGTTAGCAGTGGTAAAGTGCCCAGAGTAACAAAAACAGTAAAATCAGAGTCCAGCACACATCAACAACCTGGGGAACAGAGTCAAAAAGTTAAGGGAGACTACGTCAAAGATGAAAAGTCTAACAATAGCCAACTCTCTATGCCTTAATAGATAACTGGAATTCCTGAAAACTGACCAAAAGGGAACAATAATATAGAGCAAAGTACATGTACACTTACACTTACTTCTCTATTTAGAATAACTACAGCAAGAAGTGTAACCAGATGATCTTTTGTGGAAGATAACATTTGTTTACACTTGGTTTCTGCACAACTGAAAAATAAGGAACACCATTCGCATCCTGCTGTTCTCTATCCAAACAGAGACTAGGAAACTATAATGTTGTATACAATGAACACCATTCGCATCCTTCTGTTCTCTATCCAAACAGAGACTAGGAAACTATAATGTTGTATACAATGTACATTAATATTTGGGAGATGTCCTCTTTCACAGGAACACTCAACCCAGTTCTTAGAAGTGTAGAGAATTATAACCAGTCTTCAGAGTTCAAAATATTTGCACATGGAATATTTAAAAGTTCAGCATGTTTCTCTGTAATCTAAAATGCCCATAGTATAATCCATTAGGAAGCAAGATGAATTTACTCTTCAAATCCAAAATCATTTTAGCGAAGTTCTGGCTGCAGCACAATTGTACCACAATTGCCTAGCAAGAATGCTGTGTACGGGGAAAGGTATACCTACAATTCAAGATGGCTGATGTCCCTCTAGACATTCAAGAGTTTGTGGCCTACAAACAAGTGTAGTTAACTGCCAGTACTCGTGCAGCCTAAATCCAGAAAGGACCAGCATCCTGTTACAGCAGCACCACTCGCAGATGACTTCGATGTACTGCTTCCTTGCACTTGGACCAGACTTAATGGTAGGTTGCACCACTGACGTCAATTCACCAAAATTTCAGGGGTAGCGGAAGGGACATCACACACTCTTTCACCTCAACTTCCACTCACACACACTTACACATACAAACTAACTCCCACTTGCATACACACATACACTCTCACATAGACACACTCTCAGCCGCAAGCATGCACACATTTAAAAGCATTTTACTTGCCTCAGCTGCCATGGAAGGGCATATTAAGCTAATTGTACCCAATTCTTATTACACTAATAGTGAATTATATGTTATAAAATTTGACGGAAAACAGAGCTGAGTCCCAACTGATGACCACCTCAGGCCAGGGGTTGCAAAGGCAGTGCCAGGGGTCGCAAAGGGTGACTCCTAAATGACGTCCATGAGTTGCACCTCGAGCAATGCTTTCTGACACCGGCTAGACAATATGATTATTGAGTTCAATCATTTCACTTTATTAGTTTTTGAGAAAATTAACTATATATTTTTCAGAGTCAAAATCTGTGGACGGCATTTGTACATCTGAGAGGTTTATGCAGCAAAATCGCACACATACGCAAGGACTGCAGGCATGCATTTTGTGTATTCTTAACATGAACTAAGCATGATTCGCAACCAAATGGTCATGCTTCTTATTTGTGAGTGCCACACACAGTGAACAACATCAAACTATGCAACATGTATACTATTAACTTGAATAGACAATGGCCCACACCAACGTGCTGCGGGGTGCCTATTATGCTGCGTGAGTGGCACAAATGGAGCATGGACACAGGGTGTGCCTTATATGTATCCTGCACGTCAAATAACTGTTACCTACAAGCCCGGGGGAGCAGATGGGGACAATAGCCCCTGATCTGCTCCCCAGGATTGACAGAAAGCCCACTAGGCACCAGTTTTTTTTTATTCATCTCGGGGTGGGCGCTGGCCAGAATGGGCATTGCTGTGCCTTCACCCGTTCCTGAAAAAATAATCACAGTCTTTCTGCCCCCACTGGGGGACAGATGGGGGCAATAGAACGCCCACTAGGCACCAGGGATTTTTTTTTATTATTCACCAGCCAAAATAAATGAGGCTAAAGTCTTTCTGTCCCACCGGGAGGCAGAGGGGGGGGGCAGAAAGCCCACTAGGCACCAGGAATTTGTTCTTTTTAGAAAAGGCTAGGGCTAGGGGCTGCCTAGAATGGGCATGGCAATAATCCCTCCATCAAAAATGGGCATAGTCTTTCTGCTGCTCAAAGTGGCAGGTGGGGTAATTACCCCCATATGCCCCAGGGGGCAGAAACGCCTTTAGACATCAGGGAATCATTTATGTTTTTAAAAATAGGGGTGGGGGATGCCCACCACCAAGGGGATGGTATGCCCCCACCTCACTGAAGGAGGCAACAGTCTTTCTGCTCCCCTTTCGGACTAAAGCATATCATCCAAATGGCAAGCAAGAAGACATTTGACTCTTTGAGTGTTGATTTTACATATGGGCCAGGAAAGCTTGGCTAACTCCCAATATCGTCCCACTTGTAAAGGTGAATGGCTGCACCTTTTGGGCTTGGGTAGGCTGCTGCCTGGAAAAACCTACCAGACCCAGACATTTCTGAAAGCTAGGCATCTGGGGGAGTCCAGGATGGTGTGCTTCACATGCACACCACAATATTTTCTTACCCACAGTGCCCTGCAAACCTCCCTCTGCCTGAAGTCACACATTTTCCCTACATTCCTGTGATAGAAATATCTGGAATCTTGTGGATTCCTGCTATTCTGGAAGTTTCCATCACAGAAATGTAAGGAAAATGTGCAATTTCAGGCAAAGTTGGAGGTTTGCAGGGCATTGTGGGTAAAAGAAAACCTAATGACATCCACAAAGTCACACCATGCTGGATTCCTCTAGCTGTCTAGTTTTCAAAAATGTACAGGTTGGCTAGGTTTCCTTAGGTGTCTGCTGAGCTAGGGTCCAAAAGTAGATCTGCCCACATCGGAAAAAGAGGGTCAGTTTTAGTTGGAAAATTGTGCTGCACCCATGTTGTGTTTTGGGTCATTTCATGCCGCAGGCATTAGGTCTACCCACACAAGTGATATACCATTTTATCAAGAGACCTGGGGGAATGCCAGGTGAAAGTAAGTGTGTGGCTCCCCACAGATTCCAGAACTTTCCGTCACAGAAATGTGAGAAATGTGTTTCTTAGTGAAAAGTTTAAGGTTTGCAAGGGTTTCTGGGTAAGAAAATGTGCTGAGAGCCACCCAAGTCAGCACCCCCTGGATACCCCAGGTGTTAAGGTTTCAAAAATGTACAAGTTGTCTAGTTTTCCCTAGGTTGCGGCTGAGCTAGAGTCTAAAATCTGGAGCTACCCACATCGGAAAAAGAGTCAGTTTTTGTTGGAGAAATGTGCTGCACCCATGTTGCATTTTGGGCAGTTACCTGTTGCGGGCACTAGATCTACCCACACAAGTGAGGTATCATCTTTATCAGGAGACTTGGGGGAATGCTGAGTGAAAGGAAGTTTGTGGCTTCCTGCAGATTCCAGAACTTTTTATCACAGAAAGGTCAGGAAAACATGTTTCTTTAGTCAAAGTTTGAGTTTTGCAAGAGTTTCTGGGTAACAAAATGTGGTGAGAGCCATGCAAGTCGGCCCACCCTGGATACCCCGAAGGTGTCTAGTTTTCAAAAATGCGCAGGTTGGCTAGGTTTTCCTCGGTGTCAGCTGCGCTAGAATCCAGAATCAAGAGCTGCCCACATTTGAAAAAGAGGGTCAGTTTTAGTTGGAAAAATATTGCTGCACCCATGTTACGCTTTGGATCATTTCATGTAGCAGGTACTAGGTCTGCCCACACAAGTGAGAGACCATTTTATCAAGAGACCTGGTGGAATGCCGGGTGGAAGTAAGCTTGTGGCTCCCCAAAGATTCCAAAATGTTCCATCACAGAAATGTGAGGAAAATTTGTTTTTTAGTCAAAGGTTTGAGGGTTGCAAGGGTTTCTGGGTAAACAAGTGTGGTGAGAGCCATGCAAGTCAGCCCACCCTTGATACATCTAGATGTCTAGTTTTAAAAAATGCACAGGCTTGCTAGGTTTCCCTATGTGCTGACTGAGCTGGGGTCAAAATTCTAGAGCTACCCACATTGGAAAAAGAGGGTCAATTTTGGGTGGAAAAATGCGGTGCACCCATGTTGTGTTTTGAACCTTTCCCGTTGCGGGCACTAGGACTACCCACATAAGAGAGGTACCATTTTAATCAGGAGACTTAAAGGAGCATAGAATAGTACAACATTTGTTATTATAAATTTAATTTTGCTGCATTTGTGCCCTTCAAATGTAAGCGAGTGTATAAGAAAGATGACTTTTCAATAATATCCTCAAAATCATACGCTAGCATGGGTGTCTACAAATTCAGAGGTGTAGAAATAACCACTGATCTTAAATTCTATATCTCGTGCCCATTTCAGAAATAAATATGTTTCCTTGATATCCATTTTTTACTCTGCCTACTTTGCTATACGAACTGGTCTATAGTCGGTACTCAGTGAAAGGTCTTTGTGTGGGGCAGCTCAGTTGTTTGCTCTGGGTAGCCTGGGTTTTTAGAGAACCTACAAACCCTATATATCCTTGCAACCAAAAGGATCTAGCAAAGGTAATGGTATTTTGTCAATCGGCCATTGCGACAAAAAATTACAGATGAAAATGATGTCACAAATGGCCATTTTCTTACTACTGATTTTCAATATTTCTTTATTTGAACAGTTATATTCCTTGAGAAAACCTTGAAGGATCTATACATATGACTGCTTGCTGAATTTGAAATGGTGTCTACTTTTCAGAAGTGTTTTTCTGGATCACCCATGGTTTTTACACTGGTTTTTACCACAAACTGGAAATAGGTTGAGAGCACAAAAATAGGGAAATCAGGCTACCTCTTAGAAACATGCCAAAACTGCGGTACAAAATTAGGGTTTTTGTTTAAGCTCTACATGGTCTTGAAACATGGGAAGATGGTGACTTTGGTACAGCAAACTGTGTATGCCATTTCTAGGAAAAAAAACAGAAACTTTTATATGGAGCACTTTTCCCTATTTTTTTCCAAAACCTCAAAATTGTGCTATATGTTGCCTATTTTCCCGACCCTTCTGAGGGGATCCATGAACCCTTGGCGTCTTTAGAATCCCCAGGATGTTTGAAAAAAAAGGGCATACATTTGGCATGGATAGCTTATGTGGACAAAACGTTATGGAGCTTTAAACGTGAACTACCCCAAATAACCAGAAAAGGGCTCCGCACTGGGGTAGAAAAAACCTAGCAGCCAAAGGGTTAAGGTAATAGAAGCCCTGCCCAAAGTGCCTATTTTCTACAAAGCACATGAGAGTTCATGAAGAGTGCATGGGAGTAGTTATGTTCGCTGCATGCAGCTCCACTAACTATAAATGGCAATTTTCATTGAAATTTAAAGGGAGCCATCTAGCATTGAGAGAAAAAAACAGTTGTTTACCATGTCTAATAATCACCAACAAGCACTGCCATGTCTCACCTTCTGGCTTTGTCAATGCCTTTTGGAAATGTTGTAGAACATTGCCATGGTGCTGGGCAACATGGTCAAAAGAAAAAATATAAATAAATAAAATAGAGGTGCAACGACACAACCACAGTGAGCACAACATTTTGAAGGTGCGCACATGCGGGATGGTGGAAGCATGGTTCATCACACATAAGCATAACTACAAAATGATGCAGGAGCCCTTTTTAGGTTTCGGCTAGACAGTACATGCGCTGTCTCTTCGTGACTATTGTAATCTTACAGTGGGCTTAGAGCCCGTCCGTTGCTTACCATTTGTTGGTTTGCGTGGCACTCGTCTTTACAGCCCTGTAATGGGTCACTGCAGGTTTGCATAATTTTCTTTCCTGTCTGTGGAGCAGGGACCAAGCACTGATTGATTCAATTTAATCAGTGTCCATCCGCTGCTCCTGATGTGATTGATGTACTTTTTTTTTACTTCTAGGGCCCTGCAAACAGAAAGCGTGTGACTGCCAAAACGTGCCCTGGAGGACAAACAAAATTGCAAAGTTTTATTTTCTATAGTTAACTTGTTTCTTCTATTTTATGATATCTTCTTTTCTCACTTTGCACTCATGTTTTTTTTTGCTCGTGGCACTGTTCTCAAGAGATAACGATTATCTTGTTCTAAATGTTGCAGATCGACATTGCTTGTTTTTTGTGTAATTTTCAAAACTATGCTTTAACACAAAATCATGAACTACATCCCAATCCACCATACCCAAACTAATCCCCCCACTCCAATCGACGACAATCCACCCCACCTTACTCACATCAATCCACCCCACTCAATCCAATTTACTCAAGATCAATCCAGCCCACCCAAGACCAAGCTAATCTACCCCACTGCAATTCAAACACCTCACCCCAATCATCACACTGCAATCTTCCCAACCCTCACTCAAATCTGCCCCAATCTAATCTGCTGCACTCCAACCCAAAACCATCTGCCCGCTCCAAACTAAAACAATCTGCCCCACTCAAAATCCAAAACAATCTACCCTTCCAATAACAGCAATCTGCACCACTCCAATCCAAAACAATCTGCCCTTTTCCAATCCAAAACAGTCTGCCCACTCCAATCCATGCACTCCATTCTGCCCCACTCCAATTCAGAACAATCTGCCCAACTCCAGTCCACTCCACTCCACTCCAATGTGACCCACTGAATTCCAAAACAATCTGCCTCACTACAATCTGTCACACTCCAATTCACCCCAATCAAATCCACACTCACTCTAATCCAGTCCACCACAACCCAATCCAATCTGCTCCACTACAATTCACTACAATCTACCCCACTCCAATCCAAAACAATCTGCCTCACTCCAATGTTCCCAACTCCAATCCCCAAAAATCTGCCCCACTCCAATCCAAAACCATCTGACCCACTCCAATCCAAATCAATCTGCCCCACTGCAGTCCAAAGCAATCTGCCCCACTCCAATACAAAAACAATTTGTCCCAATTCAGTCTGCTCCACTCCAATCCAAAACAATCTATCTCACTCAGATCTGCCCCACTGCAATCCAGAACAATCTCCCTCCCACTTCAATCTGCCCCACTCCCATCCAAATCAATCTGCCTAATCCACTCCAAAACAATCTGCACCACTTCAATCCAATCCTCCTCTCCCCAATCCAATCCACCTCACTACATCCCAATTCACCCCACTCAAATCCACCCCACTCCAGTCTAATCTACCCCACACCAATCCAATTCATCCCAATCCATTCTACCCCACTCCAATTCAATTCACTTCATACCAATCCACCCCACTTGTACCCAATCCAGTCCACCACAATCCACCTCACTCCAATCAAAACCAGCCACTCCAGTCAAAACCACCCTACTCCAATCCACTCTACCCCGCACCAATCCAACCCACCCACTCCACCCCAGTCGAATCCACCACAATCCATCCCACTCAAAACCAGTTCCCTCAAATCCAATCAAGTCCACCCCACACCAATCCACCCAACTCCAAACTAATACACCTACTTCATTCCACCCCACCTCAGTCCACCCTAGTCCAGTCCACCCGCATCAATCCAGTCCACTGTGTCTACTCCACCCAACCCTACTCCATTCCAATTCACCCCACTCCATTTCATTCCATTCCACTCCAATCCATCCACTCTAATCCAATCCACCCCAATCCAACCCACCACAGTCCAACCCACCCAAATTCAATCCAATCACCCCTCCCCACTCCACCCTACTTCAATCCAATTCACCCCACTCCAGTCAACCCCACCCCATTTCCATTCACCCCACTCCAATCCAATCTACCCCATCCACTCCACCCCAATCCAATCCAGCCCACCCCACTCCACTCCAATCCACCCGTCTCCACTCCAATCTACCCCACTCCACTCCAATCCAATCTACTGTAATCCACCCCACTCTACCTCAATCCACCCCAGTTCATTCACCCCACTTCTATCCAATCCACCCCACTTGAGTCCAACTCACCCCACTACAATCCAGTCCACACCACTCTAGTCCAATCTACCCCACTCCAATCCAATTCACCCCACTCCAATCAAATCCACCCCACTCCAGTTCAATAAATCCAGTCTACCCCACCCCAATCTACTCCACTCCAGTTCAATGTAATCCACCCCACTCCAATTCACCCAACTCAAAACCACCCCACTCCAATCCAATCCACCTCACCTTAGTCCAGTCCACCCCACCCTTGTCCTATCACTCCAACTCAAACCACCCACCCCAATCTAATCTAATCCACCCTACTCCAATCCACCCCAATCCAAACCACATCACCTCATTTCAATCCACCCCCCTGCAATCCACCATAGTCCAATCATTCCTTCCCACTCTGCCCCAATCCAATCCACCCCACTCTACTCCAAGTCAGTCCAGCCCACTACCTCAATCCACTCCAGCTCACTTTACCTTATTCCACCCTACTTCACTTCACTCTTCACCACTCCACTCTACAACACTGCACTCTACGACACTCTCGGTGACTGAACCACTGAACTCTGCTCCCTTCTACTGAACTCTACAACATTATACTCCCCTACTCCACTCTGTGCCACAGTATACCAACAAATCTACTCTGCGACACTTCTCCTCACTCCACTCTATGGCACTCCACCCCTTTAACTTTTAGCCATGCTGAACAGCAGCCACACTGGTGTACAACATGGCAAAATCGTATTGCCAAGTGTTGTATAGGCGAGATTTATTGGCTTTGCCAATGCTTGTTTTATTTACCTATCTGAGAGGGACTCTGTAGATTTGTACACGAAGACAAATTAAACAGAAGTAGTGTCAAAGAGCCTTTTTTAAGCAGCATTTTCCTGCATGGTGCTTCCCCAAAAAATAATAATTATAAATATATAAATATATATCTATATCTGCATCTATATATATATATATATATATATATATATATATATATATATATATATATGTTAAGCAAAGAAAATGTATAATTATCTTGAAAAATGCATACATGTAATAACATTGGTGGAACGTAGCAAAAATGAAAACTTATATAATGTTTTTCTCTCCTAAAAAATTGTTTTGTCATTGAAACACTTACATGTATATATGGACCTGAACTACGAGATCCAGAATGCATTGGGTCAAAAAAACATATTTATTGACAACATGAAAGTAGGACTAACAGTCATGAACAAGACCGTTGTGTTGAAACGTATTGACTGTTTATGGATTAATAAAAAGAAAGTTCGCTACGGAGTGTTTCCCATTTCCGGGAACACTGGCAATTGTGTAGTGCTACTTTGTGGACTGTTTTGGTTAACAATATATGTATGTATATATGTATATATATATATATATATATATAACTATTACCCAGTCGCCACTAGGTAGTTGTAGTTAGGACCTAGTTTCCATATTTAATAGCTTGCCTATATCTTTGGCGGCGCTTGACAAATCTCCACAAAATTTTCCCCAAAAAATTGTCAGTCACGTCAGCTGCTGTCTGGAAAGTTTTGGGGTGATCCCTCCAGGAGGGGTCTAGAAAAATGGGGGGCCAAAAAAACTTCTTCCCCATTCATTTTTCCATAGGGATTTTGAACCGCGATAGCGCCAAAACTACTGGACAGAATTACACCAAATTTGGTAGAAAGGGAGGTCCTAGTCCAGAAAGCAACCTTTTTTTTTTGGTGTAAATTAGTTCAGTAGTTTTTGAGAAATTAATGGAAAACCAACTTGTATATACGGGGACGCAAAGGATTTACGACCCATCCCGATCTCATGCTGAGATCTGATTAGCTGACAACACTTCAACAAGGAAGCCGTTGAAATGTTGTCAGCCATGTTGGGACTCTCCTTCAGGCGAATCCCAGAAAGAAGGTAAAAAATAAAGAAAAGGGGCCAGGGTACGAACACCCTGACCCGTTGGCTCTGGTGCTGGCATCCCAAAGGGAACCCCAGGGCTAAAAAGCATTTTTTTTTAAAGACAATCCACAGAGTCACTACGGGGTCGCAAATCCGTGCCAAAACTTTTTTAAAAAAAGCAAAGCATGGGCTTCCATGCTTTGTCATTTTAAAGCATCCAGGTGGGCCAAGTCCCAGGGCCATTTGCAGAATAATGCAGGGTGGGCCTCCTGGTCCACTCCTGCTGCCCCGGGGACCGCCACCTCCCCGGGGCTTATAAATAATATGCGGGGTCATGAACCCCTCTGCTGCCCCAGGCAACTCCCCCTCCCTGGGGCCATAAACAATATGCGGGGGCACACGACCCCCACAACCCGGGGACCACCACCTCCCCTCTCTTAATACTTAATACTTATGCAGGGGGGCCGCGCTCCCCACGCTGCCCCGGGGACTACCACCTCCCTGGGGCTATTAATAAATATAATGCAGGGCGTGCAGCCCCCCTGCTACCCTGGACCACCACCTCCCCAGGGCTATCAATAAATATGGTGCGAAGTGGCCGCATGCCCCCCCCACACTGCCCCAGGAATCACCACCTCCCTGGGAAAAATAGTTTGAAAAAGAAAGGGGGTGCCCGGGGATCACCACCTCCCCAGGGCTTCTAACACATTAGAAGGGGCCCCTGATGGCCCTGGGGACCACCACCCTCCAGGGCCAGCTCCTGCTATGTCCTGGGGTGCCCACCCCAGGACATAGCTGTTTGCTGTGGCACGGCTGCAGCTTTAAAGCTGCTGCCAAGTCACAGCAAACAATCCGGTTATTGACAGCTGGACCTGTCAGGCAGGTCCCATTGTAAAAACACCAGACCTTTCATCTCTGATCCCTGCTTGCAAGTCTGCATGTAGAGAACAGAGATTAAAGGTTTGCTTCACTCTCCAGGGAGCTTCTGCTTAAAGCAGCTCCCTGGTTGCTGAAACAAATGGGCCTGCGGGAGGCCTTGAAGCTCCCCGCATCCCAGATAGCCCATAATTGGCTTCTCATAAAATACAATAAAAAAAATGAAGGAACGGCGGCATGAAGGCTCCTCTGCTGTCCCATATAGCCCATAAAGGGCTACAAAAAATGTTGAATAGCTCAGTGAAGGTCACAGACCTTCAGACTGAGGGTTCAGGATTTGAGTCCAGCTGGGCTTGTTTCCCTAATTTGTGTTTAAGTAAAAATGTTTCATGCTTATACTGAAAGGTGATCTTACTCTTTTTAAATAACAAATACATTTTTCTTTTCAAATTGTGCAGAAATATCTTATTCTAAGTATATCATACATCAAAGCCTGAAAAACTTGCTATCTCTCTCCCTCTCACTTTCTCTCTCTTTCAATCTTTTTCTCCCACTCACACACTGTTAGAAATGGAGTCTTTGGTTGACAGTCAGGTTACCCCCTGTTCAAGCAAGCACCCTCACTCTAGTCAGGGTAAAAGAGAATCACCCTCAGCTGACCCCTGCTTACCCCCTTGGTAGCTTGGCAGAGCAGTAGGCTTAACTTCAGAGTGTTAGGTGCAAAGTATTTGTACCAACACAAACAGTAACTTAATGAAAACACTACAAAATGACACAACACCAGTTTAGAAAAATAGGAAATATTTATCTAAACAAAACAAAACCAAAACGACAAAAATCTGACATACACAAGTCAAGTTATGAATTTTTAAAGATTAAACTAAAAAATAGCGCTTAGAAACACAAAATGCTTCAATGAGGTGTTAACACGGCGTCGCAACGGAGTCGTTCCCAACAAGCTGACACCAGCGGCGCCGAACACACAGTCGCGTAGACCCCCAAGTACAGTACCTTTAGTGAAGAGTGAAAACAAGTCGATGCGAGAAGTCGGGGATCGTGGTGTCGGTGCGAAAAGTTGAATCTGCGCACTTCGAGGGGCATCGGTCATGACGTGGTGCGGCAACTTCAACATAGTAGCGGACTTCCGCGGGGCTGCAGCCGCGTCGGGCCTGCGAAGAGTGTCGCGTTCCAGCGAAGGTCACGGCGTTGGGTGCAGGTGGCGTCCCCAGATTCAGCAGCGGCGGCGGTCCGAAGTTGTCCAAAAGTCAATTTCCTTGGATTTCCACCAGTTTTCCTTTTAAGGGCCAAGGGACTGGATAGGGCACCACTTGTCAGAGCAGGAGTCTCTCCAGAGACTCCTGGTGCTGGCAGGGAGAAGTCTTTGCTGTCCCTGAGACTTCAAACAACAGGAGGCAAGCTCTAAATCAAGCCCTTGGAGGTTTCTTCACAAGATGGAAGGCACACAAAGTCCAGTCTTTGCCCTCTTACTCTGGCAGAAGCAGCAACTGCAGGAAAGCTCCACAAAGCACAGTCACAGGCAGGGCAGCACTTCTCCAGGCAGAGGTTCCTCTTGTTTCCAGAAGTGTTCTAAAGTCTGTGGTTTTGGGTGCTCTTCTTATACCCAATTTCTCCTTTGAAGTAGGCTTACTCCAAAGTAAAGTCTCTTCTGAATGTGAAATCCTGCCTTTCCCAGGCCAGGCCCCAGACAGTCACCAGGGGGTTGGAGACGGCATTGTGTGAGGACAGGCACAGTCCTTCCAGATGAGAGTGACCACTCAACCCCTCCCTCCTAGCAGAGATGGCTAATCAGGAAATGCAGGTTACACCCCAGCTCCCTTTGTGTCACTGTCTAATGTGAGGTGCAACCAGCTCAACTGTCAAACTGACCAAGACAGGGAATCCACAAACAGGCAGAGTCACAGAAATGGAATAAGCAAGAAAATGCTCACTTTCTAAAAGTGGCATTTTCAAACGCACAATCTCAAAATCAACTTTACTAAAAGATGTATTTTTAAATTGTGAGCTCAGAGACCCCAAACTCCACATGTCCATCCACTCCCAAAGCGAATCTACACTTTAATCAGATTTAAAGGTAGTCCCCATGTTAACCTATGAGAGGGACAGGCCTTGCAACAGTGAAAAACGAATTTAGCAATATTTCACTGTCAGGGCATATAAAACACATTACTATATGTCCTACCTTACCATACACTGCACCCTGCCCTTCGGGCTACCCAGGGCCTACCTTAGGGGTGTCTGACATGTAAGAAAAGGGAAGGTTTAGGCCTGGCAAGTGGGTACACTTGCAAAGTCGAATTTACAGGTAGAACTGCACACACAGACACTACAGTGGCAGGTCTGAGTCATGATTAGAGAGCTGCTTATGTGGGTGGCACAACCAGTGCTGCAGGCCCACTAGTGGCATTTGATTTACAGGCCCTGGGCACCTCTAGTGCACTTTACTAGGGACTTACTAGTAAATCAAATATGCCAATCATGGATAAACTAATCACATACACATTTTGTAAAGGAGCACTTGCACTTTAGCACTGGTTAGCAGTGGTAAAGTGCCCAGAGTAACAAAAACAGCAAAATCAGAGTCCAGCACACATCAACAACTTGGGGAACAGAGGCAAAAAGTTAAGGGAGACCACACCAAGGATGAAAAGTCTAACACACACCCACTCAGACACTTACTCAGACACTCACACAGCCGCTCACAGACCCACTCAGAGCTTTGTGCACCCACTCACATCCCCAGTCAGATCTGCATGTACCCTCTCAGACAGTTACTCTCCCACTCAGACTCACACAGCCACTCACAGACCCACCACCAGCCTCATGCACCCACTCACAAACCCACGCACACTGACGCATCCACTAAAACACTGATGTATGCACTCTCACACCCAGACAGACACTCTCACATCCACTCTCACCCCCGGATACATCCTCTCACATATTCTGACACCCAGAGACACTGTGGCCAACTTCTGCCTCACACGGCCAAAGCGCTGTGCTCAGCATGGGGTCGTGTGGTTAGGGGGGTTGGCCACAGGGTCTGGCGGGGGTGTGAGTTATAGTTACCTTAGGACATGAGTTATAGTTACTTGAGGTAACTCTAACTATAACTGGTGGATTTCTATGGTTTCGCATGTTTAAAATGTGAGCCTAACTATAACGTCCCTGTAACCTTTGATTTTTAAGTGAAGAAAAAAAAAATATATATATATATATATATATATATATATATATATATATGGTGGTGCAGACGGGGGACAAAGGAGCAGTGGATGGATGATGTAGAAAGGAACAGGAAGAAGTTGTTGGAGGGGAAAAGCAGCACCCAAAAGAGAGCAATACAGGGGAGTGAGCTAATGTGCAAGAAAGCAACACTGGACAAAGAGTGTGAGGACAGATATTTGTTGAAGAGAGAAACAAAGGAGGGTGAGAACTGGAAAACACATGAGCTCTCGTGGTGTGCCTAGGCAAAAAGAAATAGAAATTGGAAAATCCAATAATTCTTGTCTTTGGGACACCAATTGTTTTTGGCGGTGCTGTACAGCGTCAGAACAATGTGCAGCAAACATCAAAATAAATTGAAGGTGGAATTGAGGTTGCGTCATTCAACTGATGGATAGGCGCATGAGCTAGAAAAAATGCACACGATTGCAAAAAGATGATGGCTCCATCAGCTTTATTTTTCAATTTATCCATCCAACATGAAGGAGTGCTTAAGCAAAAAGAAACAAAATGGTTCCTAAAATGAGCAATGGAAGGACTCAAGAATGAGGCTATGCTCTGTGGGAGGAAAAGACACAGGATGGACAGGGCAAGCCATCAAATAAGAATCAGGCATGGTATGAAATGGAGCTGTAAGCCCACTGGAATTTCTCGGAAAGCCCACAAAAGATCTTTTCCAACCAGACTGCATGGGCGGTCTGGCAGGGTAGACCTAAAAATAGGCATTCTCGAATATTTCTTTGTTGCTGACGTCATGGCTTGAAGGTGTACTGTGGCATTCAGCGGATGGCCCTTTTAGTGACTTTCATTTAAAGTCTTATATGGAATGTGCATATACATTGAAAGAGCTTGTCCGCAGCTAAAAATTTGAGGTTTCCAATCATGATACGGTATTTAGGGCAAAAGCAGGTGAAAAATCCAATTTGAATGGACTTTTTACACTCGCCTAGAAAACAATTCACAACTAATAACAGTATAGCTACTACATTCTTAAGAATATGCTCTATTTTTTTTATATTCAGAAATGTTACTTTTTTATACCTACACATTACATACTGAAACAGTAGCATGTTGAGAGTTCACGCATTAAAACCAAATCATTTCGGGGGAGTTGAAAAATATAGATTTTAGGTTTGAGCCATGCTTGCGCATGCGTCTCGTATGTAAGACTCTGTTGTGTTCAGTAAAGGACTTGGAGCCTGCCTGTTGCTCACCATTTGTTTACCGCCTCATACTTCATCAAGGCACGCCTGGGATCATTTCTGTTCCTTTGTGTGGAGCAGGGATCAAACACTAATTGATTTCAATTTTATTAATGCCCATCCGCTGCTCCCAAAGTGATCGAGGTACTATTTTGTTCTAACTTCCAGTGCCCACAAACAGAAGGCTTGTGAGTGGCAAAAATGCACCCAGCAAGCCAAACAAAAAACGCACAGTTTTGTTTTTTAAATCTAACATTATTTTATTTTGTTAAGTCGTCTTTTCTCAGCTTCCACTCATGTTTTTTTCTTTTGTTTTTGTTCGTGTGCGCTGTTGTCAAAAGATGACAATTAACTTGTTAGAAATAGGCGCGAGCTATTGCATTGCAAATGCTTGTCTTTTTAGGAATCAACGCAGAGTGAAGGTTGGCCTTTTCCACATGACCACGGCCATATGGCTGAAAGAGAGCAGAGCTGTGATTACCGGCAGGGAAAAGACCCTTCCCCCGTCTTCTCAGCATTGGACAGGGGGCGGGATCCCAGCAGCCTTTTAAACACGCGTCTTGCAAACCGCCTTCGGGTGCTTCTCAAAAACCACTCGGCATCCCAGGTCTTCTCTGCTCTTCAAGAAAAAAAGGAGCGACCACCTCAGACTTGTAAGTACTGCGGGTTTATTATTTAAAGACCGGATGCTGGACAATGTCCTTTACTGAATTTGATCACAAATTTGACCATCATCAGAAAGATGCAGCCATCATTATTTTCTAAATTAGACATTTATTTTGGCTCTGAGTTAATATGATTCATAGAGGGATGAGTTTATTCGAACCGAATTAAAGTTATACAGTAACTGGCCAGTTACATCAATCGGCGTATTCCAATATAATGTCGTGCAATATTGCAAAACCTAGAGAGGGTCTACAGCCTTGCATGTGCTACGTTTGTAATTGGTACACGCGGACCCAGCTGCATGGAATAATGCAAAGAGACATTTTTGTTGTAGCAGGAGAATTTCAACCATCGCGTTTTAAAAACAGAGCACATTTTGGGGTGAACGTGAACTGTGTGCAGATAGGGTATTTAAATGAGACGTTTGCGTTTGTACATGACACATACTTAAAATGTGGGACCCAGAGGGGCGTTGCTTGCCCACTGGCCTTTAATTTGTTGTTTTAAGCCCAGAACCTGGGGATGGAACTCGGTTGTTTGGAGTCCAAGGGGACCGACCTACCCCCTGCCAGAATTAGCTAATAAAACACCGGTTCTTCCAGAGCTTGCGAGAGTGTGGCTTGGAACCTCGTGTAAAACGAGCACGATTGTTGCAACGACAACAGCAACAATGATAATAATGTGCAAACGTAATTATTAATATTATTATTAGTACTGTTCGTGTCATTAGTAATAGTAATGATAATGATGAGTATTATAATAATGGGCGAGCATAATTATTAACATTATTGTCGATATTATTAGTAGTATTAGTTATTAGTAATAATAATGTGTTATTAATGCTATGCTAATAATAGTAATAATACTACTAATGATGATAATAATTGTTATTAATGATATGCTAATAATAGTAATAATACTACTAATGATGATAATAATAATAATTGTTATTAATGTTATACTAATAATAGTAATAATACTACTAATGATAATAATCGTTATTATTATAATTGTAGTAATAATAACTATTATTATTATTATTATTATTATTATTATCATTGTTATTATTATTATTAGTAGTAGTAGTATCATTATTATTTTTTATTACTGCTAATGTTATTATTGCTGCTGTTGTTATTGTTATTATTATGTAATTATTTTTATTATTAGCAGTATTATTATTATTGTTGTTGTTATTATTCGGATTGTTGCTATCTTTGTTATTTCTTGTTATTATCACACACACACCAGTTCTCCCACTTGGCTTTGCTGCATGTGGTTTGACAATGCTTGTTGGCCAGGAATGTTACTCTGAGCGCAGTCTGTTGGCACACAGACAGGCGCGCGTCTCATCACCCTAACAAATCTCATCTGCCACACTCCAGCCGCCTCTCGGTTTACATTCTGATTGTGGCCACACTTCAGCCGTCTCTCGGTTTACTCTCTGATTGTGGCCACACTTCAGCCGTCTCTCGGTTTACACTCTGATTGTGGCCACACTCCAGCCGTCTCTCGGTTCGCCCTCTGATTGTGGCCACACTTCAGCCGTCTCTCGGTTTACACTCTGATTGTGGCCACACTCCAGCCGTCTCTCGGTTTACACTCTGATTGTGGCCACACTCCAGCCGTCTCTCGGTTTACACTCTGATTGTGGCCACACTCCAGCCGTCTCTCGGTTTACACTCTGATTGTGGCCACACTCCAGCCGCCTCTCGGTTTACATTCTGATTGTGGCCACACTTCAGCCGTCTCTCGGTTTACTCTCTGATTGTGGCCACACTTCAGCCGTCTCTCGGTTTACACTCTGATTGTGGCCACACTCCAGCCGTCTCTCGGTTCGCCCTCTGATTGTGGCCACACTTCAGCCGTCTCTCGGTTTACACTCTGATTGTGGCCACACTCCAGCCGTCTCTCGGTTTACACTCTGATTGTGGCCACACTCCAGCCGTCTCTCGGTTTACACTCTCATTGTGGCCACACTTCAGCCGTCTCTCGGTTTACTCTCTGATTGTGGCCACACTTCAGCCGTCTCTCGGTTTACACTCTGATTGTGGCCACACTCCAGCCGTCTCTCGGTTCGCCCTCTGATTGTGGCCACACTTCAGCCGTCTCTCGGTTTACACTCTGATTGTGGCCACACTCCAGCCGTCTCTCGGTTTACACTCTCATTGTGGCCACACTTCAGCCGTCTCTCGGTTTACACTCTGATTGTGGCCACACTTCAGCCATCTCTCGGTTTACACTCTGATTGTTGCCACACTCCAGCCGTCTCTCGGTTTACACTCTGATTGTTGTCACACTTTAGCCATCTCTCGGTTTACACTCTGATTGTTGCCACACTCCAGCCGTCTCTCGGTTTACCATCTGATTGTTGCCACACTCCAGCCGTCTCTCAGTTTACCATCTGATTGTTGCCACACTCCAGTCGTCTCTCGGTTTACACTCTCGTCGTGGCCACACTTCAGCTGTCTCTCGGTTTACACTCTGATTGTTGCCACACTCCAGTCGTCTCTCAGTTTACACTCTCATTGTGGCCACACTTTAGCCATCTCTCGGTTTACACTCTGATTGTTGCCACACTCCAGCCGTCTCTCGGTTTACACTCTGATTGTTGTCACACTTTAGCCGTCTCTCGGTTTACCATCTGATTGTTGCCACACTCCAGCCGTCTCTCGGTTTACCATCTGATTGTTGCCACACTCCAGTCGTCTCTCGGTTTACACTCTCGTCGTGGCCACACTTCAGCTGTCTCTCGGTTTACACTCTGATTGTTGCCACACTCCAGTCGTCTCTCGGTTTACACTCTCATTGTGGCCACACTTCAGCCGTCTCTCGGTTTACACTCTCTTTGTGGCCACACTTCAGCCGTCTCTCAGTTTACACTCTCTTTGTGGCCACACTCCAGCCGTCTGTCGGTTCACCCTCTGATTGTGGCCACACTCCAGCCGTCTCTCGGTTTACACTCTGATTGTTGCCACACTTCAGCCGTCTCTCGGTCTGGCATGAAAAGAACTCTTAATCAAGAGCTGTTCTTTAGCAAAGGAGAGATGGATGTGGTGGGCTGTTCTCGTGCAGCCAGGCGACATCACCAGACAGAAAACCAAAGCACCTCTGTCCACGTGTCTGTGCACGAGGAACAATACATAAAGAATTAACTTCTAATTTAACCCTTGAGTTTCACCTGCTACATTTTAGAGTTTGTTTGGAGAGAAACAGTTTCACAAAGTTCTAGGTAAAAACGTTCTCTTTTGCGCATAGAATGAGCTATGCTTATACAAAGGAATAAGTTGATACTTCATGTAAATATAGCTCGTGCATAATGTGCATATTGTGCACATTGCACGGACTGGGCATGTTACCCAAGTTATGCACACACCTGTGCTTGAGCATGATATGGGCATGTCATGAAATTCAGGCATTACCTAGTTATTCATGGGTTACTTACTCGATTAGCTGTGAATTTTTAAAGCACATTTTAGTTCATAGGCTTCGTGGCGCTAGGAGCAAGTCGTACTACTGGAAAAAAATCTGCATTATTGAATCAGCAGAACAAATAGTGCTGAGTGCCCCTTTGAAAGCGCAATGATTGTATAGTTTGTTGGCAATGCGCTCCTATTCTGCGGATCTTACTATATGACGTCCTCAGTGCCTAGTTATGCATGTCTGGGAGTAGGGAAATGCTACTACCTCAAAATTATGTCCTCGTTACATTTATTTCCTTGTGAGTTACAATATCCCCTTTAATGCCAACCTGCCATGCCCACAATTTGTGAATGCTGCATGGATTGGTGCGTTTCACTACACTCTCCTTTCCACAAAACCTGGCCCGGGTGTATTTCCTTGCACATCCTGAGCCTGGTTCACAAAGGTAGCTTGAACTTTTGAGTAAGTTTACACTTTGGAGTAAGCTTACACTTTGGAGTGAGTTTATTACTTTCAGTATTCACTAACTCGAGTTTAAACTTCCTACGAAAGTGTAAGTTACATGTCTGTACACCCAGACTATTGTAGTTGGCATGCTGCTGTGTTGGTGGGTAAACCGCTACCTAACTTTCCCTAAACCTCTACAGCATCCATTTTAGGACATCCTCATTTCTCACTCCTCATCCCCAATTCTCATCCCTACTTATCATCTCTGCTTCTCATCCATCATCCCTACTTATCATCCATCAAACATCATCCCTACTTCTCATCCACCATCCCTGCCTCTCTTCTATCATACCTACTTCTCATCCATCATCCCTACTTCTCATACATCATATATCATCTCTACTTCTCATCCATCATCCCTACTTTTCATCCATCATCTCTACTTCTCATCCATCATCCGTCATCCCTACTTCTCATTCATCATCCCTTCTTCTCTTCCATCATCCCTACTTCTCATCCCTGCGTCTTATCCATCATCCCTACTTCTCATCCATCATCGCTACTTTTCCTCCATCATCCCTGCTTCTCATCCATCATACATCATCCCTACCTCTCATTCACCATACCTGCTTCACTTCCATCATCCCTACTTCTCATTCATCATACATCATCCCTACCTCTCATCCATCACCCCTGCTTCTCTTTCATCATCCCTACTTCTCATCCATCATCCCTACTTCTCATCCAATATCCCTGCTTCTCATCCATCATCCATCATACACCATCCCTACTTCTCATCCATCATCCCTGCTTCTCTTCCATCATCCCTACTCCTCATCCATCAGCCCTGCTTCTCTTCCATCATCCCTACTTCTCATCCACTGTACATCATCCCTACTTCCCATCCATCATCCCTGCTTCTCTTCCATCATACATTATACCTCCGTCTCATCCATCACCCCTGCTTCTCATCCATCATACATCATCCCTACTTCTCATCCATCATCCCTGCTTCTCTTCCATCATCCCTGCTTCTCATCCCTACTTCTCATCCATCATTCCTACTTCTCATGCTTTAGCCATCATTCCTACTCCTCATCCATCATCCCTAAACCTCATTCCTCATTCATGCCAACAAATTTCCAGTTTTGTGAGACACACCTTCACACTGATTGGTTGGCAACAGCCAATCAGAGTTAGGAGAGAGAGCTGCATTCTATTTCACTGAAAAACAGCCTTCTCATTGCACATGGTGGGTGACCAGGGAGGAGAGGAAATGCAACTCTTTGTTTGTTTCCAGTGAATTCAAGGCTGCACAATATTTCATTTTATTTAACTAAGTGTTTTTCTGTTTACACAGGCCTCTGCAGAAAGCTCTGCTGGTTTGGGAAATACAAGGAGCCCCAGTTTGGGTTATAAATCAGCTCTTGGATAAAGGGTTATAGAGGTAATCTACAGTTCAACCAAAAACCATTCTGGTTTCAGTTTTATATGTATCCGTGTGAAGGTGTGTTACATAAAACTGAAAATGTTTTGGTATGACTGAGGGATGAGGAATGAGGAGTAGGAATGATGGATGAGGAGTAGGGATGCTGACTGAGGCATGAGAAGTAGGAATGATGCAAGATGGATGAGAAGTAGGGATGAGAAGCAGGGATGAGGGATGAGAAGTAGGAATGATGGAAGAGAAGTAGGGATGAGAAGCAGAAATGAGGGATGAGAAGCAGGGATGATGGAAGAAACGAAAAGATGATGTATGATGGATGAGAAGTAGGGATGAGGGATGAGAAGTAGGGAGGTTGGAAGAGAAGCAGGGATGATGGATTCGAATTAGGGATGATGTATGATGGATGAGAAGCAGGAATGATAGAAGAGAATTAGGGATGATGGATGAGAAGTAGGGATGATGTATGATGGATGGGAAGCTGGGATAATGGAGGATAAGTAGGGATGATGTATGATGGATGAGCAGTAGGGATGATGGTGAGAAGCAGGGATGATGGAAGAGAAGCAGTGATGATGGATGAGAAGTAGGGCTGATGTATGATGGATGAGAAGTAAGGATGATGGATGAAAAGCAGGGGTGAGAGGTAGGGATGATGGATGAGAAGTAGGGATGAAACGCAGGGATGAGAAGTAGGGATGATGGAAGAGAAGTAGGGATGATGGATGAGAAGTAGGGTTGATGTACGATAGATGAGACGTAGGGATGATGGATTAGAAGTAGGGATGATGTTTGATGGATGAGAAGTAGAGATGATAGATGAGAAGCAGGGATGAGACGCGGGGATGAGAAGTAAGGATGATGGAAGAGAAGTAGGGATGATGGATAAGAAGTAGGGATGATGTATGATGGATGAGAAGTAGGGATGATGGATGAGAAGCAGGAATGACGGATGAGGAGTAGGGATGATGGATGATGAATGAGGAGTAGATATGATGGATGAGAAGCGGGGATGAGAAGTAGAGATGATGGATGAAAAGCAGGGATGAGACGCAGGGATGAGAAGTAAGGATGATGGAAGAGAAGTAGGGATGATGGATGAGAAGTAGGGATGGTGGATGATGGATGAGAAGTAGGGATGATGGATGAGAAGTAGGGATGATCTATGATGGATGAGAAGTAGGGATGATGGATGAGAAGCAGGTATGAGAAGCAGGAATGAGAAGTAGAGATGAGGAGTGAGGAATGAGGATGTCCTAAAATGGATGCAGTAAAACCCCTCTTACTCTTCCCTTATCCCATCTCCTTTGGTACTAAGTCTGCCCCTTCTTTGAGCCATTCTTCTTTGTCCCTCCCATATCTACTACTAAAATGTATGCCTATGTGCAGGGCTTAATTTGTGCTTGTTGTTTCCGATGCTGAGCACCGGCACTTATTTTTGAGGGGCGGCGCTAATTCTTCCGCCTCAAGCATTTGGTGCGAGCAAAAGGCACATTTGGGAAAAACGGAGGAAGAGAAAAATTTAAAAAACGTCACAATGGGAGAGAGCAGAAAGCTGCAGGAGTGAGCTGAAGGGGCAGGGAATGGCTTTAAATGTGTTGAAGAGGCCCGAGATGGCTTAAGGATTACGCTGCTTAATTATTCCTTGCTCGGACATTCAATAGCAGCAGCTGCGTGTTTCAGAGGAGAACTCTGAGCACCTGCACGTTTTTATCTACAAATTAAGCACTGCCTATGTGTCCTGAGAACGCTGCACACACAAGCAGTGGTAATGCTGATGGGTCAAATTCTGCACGTAGTGTGTGACCTGCAATTTGTAATACGTTTTGTAATTCTGCAGGGCCTACTACAGAGCGCAGTTTGAGAATCAGGCCCTAAGTGTTCAGATAACTGTGGTAACTGCACCCCGAAACCTCTGTGAACCTTCAAAACGTTCCTTCTTTGTTGGTGTGCACCACATTTACATTGCTGTCCCTAAGCCACACCTACGTCCATCCACTTTTCCAAACTCATTTGCAAACTATTGAGGTGCAGTGACACATAGACTGTGAGCAGGCGGGGCACACATTGGCCATTTTTACGCTTGCTTTCGGTGTGATGCATGCACCATTCCTGCACGTGTGCATTATGGCTTGGTACAGGCGTAGGAATAGTTTGCACTTCGGAAAATCTTTGTGAATCTTGCGAACATTGAAATTATACGGAGACCGGATCACGTTCCTGCATCTTAAAAAAAAAACACTTCATACAAATGATGGCTTTATAGGTTTGCACGCAAGGAAATAGAAAATCGTGTATATTATTTGCATAGCATACTCGCTAAAGCAAATCATAAAATAACACTTTTAAGTACAATTAATATCTAAATTGGTCCACTTTTTCTCAAGCTCATGTTCGAACCTGCAATCTAGAGCAAACACACTGTTTTCCAGGCAAACACATAGTTTACTGAACTACCTTATTACGTAAACCTTAGTCTTTGAAATTGTCTAGCAGTTGGCAAATTTCACAATGCAGTCTCTTTTGGAAAATTCAATTTACCATCTTGCCAAAATGCACATACATCAATCACTTGTAAGTAATTCCAGTCTATAACTGTATAGACTCTAATTAGCACATTGTAGCTCTTTCATTCATGTGCTAATGAGCTATGAGTTGGGATCCGGTGCTCAGGGAATGGAAAGAGATGTCAGATAAATGTGTAATGAGTACATCAATTTCATGAATTGCTGCTAAAAGACAACGGCAACTTTTTAGTTTTCAGAAGAAACATGATGTCAGTTTGCAGGGAGTGCTGGGCGGGAAGTGCCCGGGGGCCAACGTGCACCTGTTGACAATTTGCAGAACTCTCCAGTTAGTGTGCTGTGAATTATGGTTTTTCTCCTCTGGATTTGTGTTGTCGTGGAAAACGTTTGTATTCCTATTTCGACCAATAAAAAGAAAGGCAGCCGTTTTGACAGGACCTCAAGGGTGATCTGGGATGCTTGTGCATTGCCCACTGTCCTATATTTCTTTAAAGCTGAACAGCACAAATGGTTACACGTTTGATGCAATGGTGCATATGCAAAATGTAACTCACCTATATTTATAAGAAAGGGCTTGGTGGGATAATCCTCTCCACTACCAAAAGCGAAGCAGCAGTGTTTATGGTCTGACTCAACAGTGCAGCTGTTCCCAGACAATTATGAGAGCATCACTAGAAAGGGGCTTTGGCCCAGCCCACAGTTGGGAGCCAGGAGTACATGTTTTAATTGGGCAGAAGGTGTGTGCTTCCACAAAAAAAGTGCTTGCCCTACACACAGCTGAGGTCTTTAGGTTATTTACCCAGTTACCTGAGCTTAACTTTTCAGGGCCACACACATGGCATTGAAATGCTAATAAAGTGTCTTATATTACTAGATAATTTATGGTGTTTTTTTCTGGCAGCAGAACAGATGGGAGGAAGGCATTCATTAACCTTCTTGAATGTTTAGGTCTGGTGCAACTATCACTTGACCTTTTAACCTACACCAACATTATTCTACAGTTCCTTGCTTCCACACAAATACATATCCATTCTCCATTTGCTTATAATGCTATACATTACCATAGAACATTCTTTAAACCTAGCCCCGTTCGCATTGGCCATGGCAGTTTAATCTATGTCGAGAACTCAGTTGTCAGAAAATTATTGACGCCACTCCCAGTGCAGATGGATGATGAGAAATCCAGTAGTGCCCCTTTCTGTGCAGATAAATGATGGGAAGTGAAGTCCTCTTGACTGTCATTTTTTTAAAAACGGTAGGAAACCAGTGATGTCAGTTCCTGTGGAGATGGATGATGCGAAATGCAGTGATCTAATATATTGTTCCAGTGCATTATAAGACATCCAGGGATGTCACTTCCTGTGCAGATGGATGATGGGAATCCTGTGGTGTCACTCGTGCAGATGGATGATGGGAAATTAAGTCCTCTTGCTTAGTGTTTTCTTTTAAAGGCAGTTTTGGCGGTAAATCAGTGGGACCACTTCCTGTGAAAATGGGTGATGGGAAATCCAGTGGGAAATAAAGTGATGTAACTTGCTGTGTAGATGGATAATGGGAAATGCTGCGGTATCACTTCCTGTGCAGATACAAAATAAACTATGTGTTTGGGACTAATTATAAAGCAGAAACAAAGGATGTTGGAATACATGTATTTGGAGATGATATTGGAACTTGGAATGGATGTAAATTCAATTTATGATATTTAATCCATTTGTAAACAACAGAACTGTGAAGTGTATGCATGAGGAGCGGATAGTTCTATGAACATTTATTGCTTAATATTACATCAAGGAGGCTTCACATTCACCTTAGTTTTCACTCTACCAAGCACTGGAACATGAATTGTGCTGTTTGAGCAACCAAAATCAGCACGTGTCAGCTGTTAGCAAAACACACCTTAATTTAATCATGTCACCATCTTGAAGTTCTATTACCAAATACAAACATAGTGCCTTCATTTGCGTACCCCCACTGTTTGTACTTACCTGTTGGACAGCTGATGTTTAGTTGCATTGTTCATCATTGCTGCTTTCTAACAAGCATTGCCAAAACCAATAGGTCTTGCTTGCATTAAGAGCCCTGACTGTGGGTCAGATTTATTTTTTGTGGCAGAGGAGATTACCTCCGCCATCCTGATATACCTCTGTCACTCAGATTTAGAGATGACTCTTGGCCCAGTGGCCTTCTCTGTGCATCGAAACAAATTACCGCCAATGCAGTTTCTTTCAAGACGTACTTTAGTTGATGACTGCAGTCAATTTTTTTGGCTCTTCACCAAACCTTTTTTAATGTTTATATTTTTCAAAGACAAATTCCCAAAGGTGAAGTTGGTTTTTTTTAATAAAAAAATAATGACCCCCCACACCCTGAGAATTTTCTCCCCTGGTATGGAGTCATTATATTTTCTCTGTTGCTCACCACCAGGTTTTTCATGTTGGGGATGGACAGGAAAAAAACAACATAACACCATCCAATCTAAGCAGGGCAGGCTGTGTGATGTTCTTTCTCCAATTCCCTGTACTCCGTGTGAGAAAACATTTGTCGACTGACAACGGGGGCTCTGTCAACAGAAACATTACAGTCTGTTACAGATGGCAGACAGGGCTTTCTGTTACATCCGCAATTCAGCACCCTGTCTGCCAAGCTCTAAACTGAGCTCTAAAAACCTTAAAAACAATTAAAATCATGCAGCAGCGAAAAAAGAAACAAAAAAGCATTCTGCTTACAATAGATCTATGTGATAAAGAATGATAAAGAGTTCATCATACTTGTGTGATGTAAAATAGTCCCTCATGCATGGAAATGCAAGCACTGTATAGGAGGTGCAATGATACACCAAATAGCCAACAGCTTTTGGTGAGTGGGTAATACTCCTCTAGGAGGAACCAAAGTCCACTCTATTTGTATTTTAAAAACGACCCGAAAACAGCTCGGCTGTCAAGCCAGATCTAAAATGAAAATCCAGTATCTTATTTTTCAGTCATGATAATCTAGAACCACGATGCACTAACATAAATTAAATACGTTGAAGGCTAAAAAAGATATTTCCCGTTGTACAGTGTTGATAGAAGTAAAGGTTATTTAATTCTATGCAGAAGAAATGCCTGTTCCTTCCCTGAGTGCTATATCACCCCTAGTCATGTTCAGGCCACGCCAGTTGTCATTTCATAAATATTTCTAACTCTTTGGAGGTAGTTAGAGAGGGTAAGATTATTGGTTTGTTAGTTGGAGAGAGTAAACCTGTAGTTCTTGAAATCACAATATCAAGGCTGCTTTGGGAAAACTAAGAATCATACACCCTTTATATGGAATATGTGGAACTGAATGACGCGTTGGCGTTTTATGGCAGAGGAGGGAGTGGTTTGATGGATAGAAGCAGTATGTTTTCAGTTTCTTTCAGAAAGGTAGCTGATTTGCACTGGTGCAGATGTTGACAGGTGTTAACATGTTATGTATTCGAAAGACGGGGGCACTGAATTTTACCTTGTAGAGCGGAGCGTCACATTCTAGGAATGTTTGCCAAAGTTAAAAAAAAAACCTTTCAAAGTTCTTGAGGTTCACATAACTAGTAAAGTATTTTTTAGAGCGACAAAGGGCAAGAGTTTAATAGAAGCATATTTATGAAGGCTAAATTCCTAATAAAACCCACTGTTATTTGGAAAATATAGCCACAAACGATTTTTGGAGGACAATTTCCATACAAAAACATTTGGAAGTAACCCTTGACTAGGAGTCGAAGTTTTGTGTCAATTAGAAATTTTGAAAGTTACATATTTGACACAACCTTTCTGCAAAAATTGGTTTGTGGTTGACATGGCAATTACAGAGTTACTGGGCGCTAACTGTATCACTTGAGTCCTTTAACCTAGGCTGGACTGGGGCCTTCATACTGTTGTGCCTAAAACTGAACACCAAAAGCACCCTTGTGGCATTTGACCCTTAGAACAGCAAGGCAGAGCATTCCAAGGTGAGTCCTAGAAACTCAGAACTCAGCGAATTACATCACAGAATAACACATAGACAAAGTCCAGCCAGTAGTTTATTTTAGGTTAAAAAAAAGTATTTTAATCTGCTCAAATAACGAGGTATTGCACAGTTTAATATGTCTGTGCAAACTGCCACCTTTAGATGTGTAGGGGAACAGCAGGCAATGTTTCATAGTGGACCTGCAGCAACCCAGAGTTCTCCATCTTGATTTGAATTTGAGGTCCACTTTCTATCATGACTATCAGGCTAATTAGGTCTGTAATCAGGATTTTACTAATCCCATTTATGCTCACTTCTCTGAGATTTTAAACCTGTATCTGCTGTACTGTTGACCTGTTCACAGGCCAACTGTTGTTGCAAGCCTAGTCCTTTCCTCGCAGGTCCTTCTGGCCCTGCTTTTTTCTACACATGCCTAAGCCGAGTTCCAGAGAGGACCATATTAGAGCCAGGCACTTTTGCAGTTGGGTTCAGTTGCTGCCACAGGGTGAATCCCTCCCCACCCAAACAAAGAAGAGAAACTACCTGGACGTTAGCTTGCAAGGAAGGCTGCACCAGCAGGTGAGACGAGAGTTCATAGAGAAATACATTTTTGCCTGGATCCCACGCTCCTGAATCTCTGGGGTATAGTGATGATGCGAACCCAGGTCACAACAACAAGGGTGTTCTTCACCGCACAACACAGAGCCCGGACGTGGAAAGCACTTATGGGTACTTTCAGGAGAATCTGCATAATCTAATATTCCTTCTGGGCATCAAAGGCTCTCACACAGAGGTGTCACCACAGCACTGAGCAATGACCAGCTCAGTCTTGTGGGGTAAGATGTTCAAAGCTGCACTGGCAACCCCAACAATAACTTATAGGCTAGAGAAGTGGGCTGACCATGCTCAAGTCGAAGATGGAGACAGGTTTGGATAAACTAGTGCCACTGGGCCACAGAGGCTCACCATAGCCTTCAGAAGTGGAGGTTTTCTCGGTTGATGCACACCTAGCCCTTCCTTTGGTCAACTCCTTTCTCTTCTAAGCAGGCTGGGATCGGATCTCATTCAGGCAGCTTCCTCCTGCAGAAGTACCTTTAATTCATTTCTTTGCAGCAGGAAGGACAGGCTCCTTTCATGCGGCATTTCCTTAGTACTTGCAACAGGACTCCTTGGACTCCAGGTTATGTCCACTGGCATGGACTGGAAGCTGGCTGCCTGGCTTTGGGTCACAGAAATCTTTCTCCAGAATCATGCAGAATGTCACCAGGGTACAAGATCAGTGAGAAATTCATAGACCACTGACTTGGGACATAGTTTGTAGAATCCATCTGTGCAGTTCTGGAACTTTCTCCAAAATCATGCAGAATGTCACCAGGGTACAAGATCACTGAGAAATTCATAGACCACTTACTTGGGACATAATTTGTAGAATCCATCTGTGCAGTTCTGGAACTAGTTTGAGGCAGTTCCTCACATCCTGTGTAGGCAGACCATTCTAGCCCTAGTCTGTGTCCATTAGTGTCAACAAGGAAGAAGGGGTGGGCCTGGAAGTTCCTTGTCAGAAAAACATTAGACAAAAGGCCAGAAGAGGGAGAGGCCTCTTCACTCAGCTATCTCTCAAACTGTTCGGAGTAACACTTCTGTGGAAGAATGGAGCACCTAGGGGTCAGAGAAAACTTTTGAATGTTAGAAAGTTGGCCCTCGGCCCTGGTATTCCTTCTGCACTCTACAGAGGGCCTTTAATTTGATGTTCTCCTCCAAGGTCTACAGTGGACTTGAGTGGGCATAGGGGACATACGGTCAGACCTCTGGCTTTTACTGATCATTCTAGTGGTCTGTTCTTGAACAGTTGGAGCTGATTTAATTTTATTTATTTGTTTATAAATGCACATGCAAAAGCTAATGTTTTATTGGTGCTTGCTCAAAAACTCTAGAAAAGCAACTCAAAGGCCTCTAGAAGGGCAACCAAGGTCTCCCTTAGTTAGATATGTAGGATTTGATGACCTTTCAAAAGGATACTTGATTCTGAGTTTGTCTTATGCTTGCTTGAAACTCATTCCACATTGTTGGAGTCAGATGTCAGAAGGATCTGACTCCAACCTGGGATTTCTTTATTCTGGGAACCTGAAAAAATAATAGCCCTGCCAATCTTAGTGGGCTCAATAGACAACAGTGCTTTGAAAGGTTGATTTCTCCTTGAGGGAACTTGTTGTAAAAAAAAAAACAAATGTCAGTAACGGGATCTTGACCTTGATCAACTGGCAGCCAGTCTAGCTTCTTTCTTTCACCGACATATGATTATTGTCTTTTACTTTCAGACTAATCCTACTGTGTAGTTCTAAATGGACTGCACCCTAGCAATAAAAGCATGTGGCAGCAATAAATACAAAGAATTTCGAAAGTCCAGTCTAGATATTATACAAGTGAAAACCACTGCTGCAAGTGATTAACTGGGGATAGTTTTCTTCAGTTATTTAAAAAACCACAGCTCATCCTAGTAATGCTGGCCAAACACAAGGTTCTCATAAAAGGTCACTCCAGCTTCCAGTACTGCTGCTTTCCCATGGAAACTGACCACACACTTTTGTTTCATAGATGTTTGTCTCTATTGAAAAGAAGTATCTCAATCTTGTCCATGTTGAGCTTAAGAATATTATCCTCCATCCATTGCTGGACTGTACATAAGAAGTCATGAAGATAACATTACAGAGCTAGGTGCTAGGTTGTTTAGGCACAGCACGATCTGAGTATCATCAACATACGAATTGGGCCCTTTGGGTTCCACAAAGGTAATCTTAGTGCTTGTGATAAGTCAGAAAGAAACAACCTGAACCTGCTCCACACTGTATCATTAAATAACCCCACAGCTAGTCCATTAAGCAATACTTGGTGGTCTACAGTGTCAAATGCAGTGGAGAGAATCAAGAGTATCACTCCCACTGCATTATTTCCATCAAGACTTGCTCTAATGTTATCTGCCATGGTGACCAATGTGATCTCTGTACCTCTGCCTGGATGGAAGCCCATTTGCCAATCATCCAACAAGTGTCCTTCTTCAATGACTCTAGAAACCTAGATGGCCACCAGCTTTTCAAGACTTTAACCCAGTCCTGGGAGATGCAATACTGAACAGTAGTTTTTGACACAGAGGCTGGATTTTCAAGTAGTGAGGGGACCACCCTATGCTTCCATTGGCTTGGAACTGACCCTGTATTCAACGATAGATTAAATAGCTCTGTGGCTTTTAGCTATAAATACTGGGATTGACATTTGGTGAAAAAAAGTCTTCTGAGGATCCGATTATTTGGAAGAAAACAAAGAGGTTACCTCTTCAAATGGTAAGCATTGTGAAGTAAGTCAGTTCAAGATAATGGTTTTCTGTAAGATGTGGTACATTTAGCAAATGTGGAGACTAGTTTATTTGTTTTATTTATTTGAAAAAAACTAATACTTTGCCAGAAGATTAAAAAATAAATGTTAATAGGCTTGGAAACTGAAAGGCATGTAGGACTGAGAAAGTATGTATGTATTGTCATAATTGTCACATGGACTTCTTAGATTCTTGGATTTGAGTGTTCACAAAATGGGATTTATCTGTCTTGAGGCCTTATTTATATATTTTAACTTTGCCTAATACTGCATTAGATCAGTGTCTGAAAAGGTTACTCTCTATTTACCCTCAGACTGTGTTGTAAGGGGCTTCTTCATAAACCTCCCTTTATTTAGCATATTTGCAAATTAGAAAGTGGAGCATCTGGATTTCTAGCTACCATAATGCTATTCAGGGATGCATGTGGTTGTGATTGAGTTAGGTCGACCTTGATTTTGGATCATAATTTGGCCTGTGGTTTGGAAAATTTCTGAGGGCGTAGCCTTTCGGAAGGAACAATTGATACTTTAATTGACCAAATAGGAACGGCAGCCAAAGATTAGACTGCTGCTTGATTAAAATGGCGGCTTCAAATGACATTACATGAATTACAGCCAGAATGGTTCCCGCTCTGCATTGAGCCCTAAAGCACGAACACAATGCAAAGATCACTTGTCCCTCCCTGTGTGTCCTTAACATACAGAGGACAATGCAAGACCTATTTTGAGTTAGGTGGAAGAGCTAAATGAAAAAATAAAACTATTGGTATTCACACTAGCACTATCGCTAATCGCCTGGAGAAAAAATGGAAGTTGGCCCATTAGAGAGTGAAGGTCTGCAAACAATTGTTCTTTTATATATTTATGCAGCCCACTGTATTTCCAAGGAAAAGGCTAGTCTCAGATTGCTTATAATGATGACTCCAAATGTCAGTGCAGGACTTACAACAGAATGGTGCCCACTCTAACATGGGCCACACAGCTCAAAGACAGCGCCAAGTGAGTCCTCAACCATCAGGACTCCAGGAAGGACCTCCTTAAGTCAGTTGAGGGACCAATGAAAATATACAATTATAGTTACACTGCTGACACATTAACCTATTAGATAGTGTCAGATAAATATCACAAATGTACTATAACCTACAGGATCATGTACCCACACTTGGCAGGTGCCCGGGCTGTCCTTTTTAGACTGTATACCTGGCTATGCACTTTGAGTAGCTTTTGGAAGATGTCCCACATCTGCCACATTCTAAATAACCCTGCAAGTCACCAAATGAGATCTGTTGTTCAGGATGTATGTGATCCACTTTAGTATTTGCCACTACAGGGGGAGACAAGTTGGCTCAGAACGAACTTTCCCCGTGTGCTACCTAATATTGAATAATCAGTCTCCATTACTTCTTGCTTCAGGCTGGAAACTTGAAAGTCAAAGTTGATCTCAAATTGCTCAGCCCACAAGAGGGTGGATGATGCTTAAAGGTTTAGCCATACTACTTTGAAGAAGATTCGGTCTTAGTTGTGTCTCGGTCTATAAGTCAGGTCTTTCGCCTTTTGCTCGACTTTCAAACGGCCATATTGTTTCGTATGAAAGCTGCACTAGAGTGATTGGAGGATTTTATCCACATCTTAACGAACCTAGGACCAGCAGCCTTGACACCTACGGACAGATGTATCACCACCTTGAAAAGACACCAAAGGTGGCGCAATGTTGGTTTCTGTGCTACACTGCATGAACAAATAGTAAATTTGCCCTATTGCCAGGAGGTTTCATAACCATTGCAGTATGAGAGATTCTGCAGTGAAGAGTGAGCTGCAGTTTTGTTAGTTTAGACAATGTCAAAGATACAAGCAAAAAAGAATTTAGTCCAATGTGTGCTACTCATGTACTAAAATTAAAACCAGATCTTTTCATCTCAAATGTAGTCACACCTTTCATGTTCGGAAAGTGGAGAAACCATATTTTATCCACTTGCTATTAAGGGAAAGGACCAAAAACAATGTGAAATCAGCACCATGTTTATAGGGTGCAAATGTCATTTGTTCTTTGTTTTATTGCAGAAGCAAGGTTTCTGTAATGTGGCTGCTGAAATATTAGTTAGGATATAAATACATAAATTGTGGTCTGGAGGCAGGCAATGACTTGTGAATATTATGATGGATTACTGAAAGCTGTAAAGTTTATTCCTTTGGCACGAAATAAAATGAGCACATTCTTCCAGCAAATTGCTTATCATCAGTATTTTTGTTGAAAACTAGAAAGGCAGGTCCTGGACAAGAAGGCCCAGTGTTTACAGGTCAGTCACGGAACATTTCATCTTTTGAGTATTCCATCGGCAGGATGTCAAATTATCAGCCCTCTGCCCCTTAACCTCTGACTCCACGTCGGCAATTATATTCAACCTATAATGTTTTAAAAAGAAAACATTTATTAAAGTGTTACATACGGCTGTTGAAGGACCTGAAGGTTGCTCGTGTACAGTTTACAGTTTTGTAGAATTCTTCATAAAAGTAATGGATTTTGGAGGACAAAAAGCTAGCAAATTGCTATTTGTTGGGTTATTTTTTAACAAAACAATTAAAAGGCCCTTTCAGCCCAAGTCTACTTTTTGCTGCCAAAAGCTCATTTGGCTCAATTTAGTGAATTCCATGCGAAATTGTGGTATTGGCAGTATTTGTTAAAGTTTAAGGGCTTAATACACACAGATGCATGTGCTTCTAAATCAGGTTTACAAAGGGAAATTTAAAGATTTTTGTCTGCTAGGTATTCACACAAGACGTCCTAGCAGCCACAAATCTATTACTACACAAATAAAACAATTGCACAGAAACAAGTCCACCTCCAGGGATGGATGTGAGAGGATGAAGGTGTGGTTTGTCTTGTTAGTTTGTAAAGATGCACAAGAGCCATTTCATGGACATTCACAAACTACTCCCCACCCATTCTGGAAACGGTTGAGGATTTATTCCTGCCAAGAGCTGGAGTAAATCCCATTCTGTTCTGTTTTTCAGAAACCATCAATATTTTGGAGACTCTTTTCACAATGAATACATGCTTAGATTGACTCCAATAAGGTGAAAGAGCAGGCTGGCCATTTTTTAGGGGCGAGCCTGCGTCGCATGCACTTGCGTATGCGTTTCACTTGCGAGATGCTTTAGGAGTTAGAAAAGGGCTCGGAGCCCTGTCGACATCACGTGAGTGTTTTTCATTGGTTCGTGGGCTTGCCTAATAAAATCTGCTTGCTTTCATTAGTCGAAGGCATGCATACGTCATGCCTTTTCAAGTGGCTAGCCCTCCTCGAGGGCAGCGACCAAGTACTGAAAACATGCGAGGCTCGCTGTTTTCCATCCGGTTTGTGGACTACTTTTTATCTTTTGTTCACAGCGCAATCTCGCTTGGCAGAAGTTGAGCGCTTTGCATAACATCGACCCTGTTACATAGTTAATCGCACTCTTGCCAGTTACGTAGATAATTGCACTTTTGCTGATAGGTTTAATTACGAGTGAACTGTTGGAGCGCGCTCTTTTTTTCCATTCAATGTGACAAGAAAAATCCGCTTAGGAGTTTACAACTGCTAATAGCTGTAACTCAGAGAAATGCGAGACCCATTGCATTGCAAATGCTTGTCTTATCAGGCATTTCTCCAGTTGCTGGAGCCATTGAAGGATTATCTTTGAAGGTACAAGGCCATCTCTGTCATTCTTCCGGCTCCCCAGGGTTTATTGCAGTTTTTATAGCGGGGATAAAGGAGAGAGAGAGATGGAAAAAGAGAGAGAAAGAGAGAGTGAGGGACAAAGAGAGAGAGAGAATAAGAATACATTGATGGAAAAATAGGGGGGGGAGGCGAGCGGTCTGGTGTGAATAGTTTGGCAAGGCTACGTTTGGTTCACAGTCATTTTCTGCTCAAGGACATGAACACATATGTTCTTATTGTGACAGTGGGAATAGAGCAATTTAGGAAATCACTGGGTTTAGGGTTTAGCGAAAGTACATCCCAGACATGTAAAATGAGTTTGACTTCAAACTAGTCAGGACTAATACTCTCTACAGATGGAAACTGATTTGATTACAAATGCAGTGTTAGGGATTTGCAGCCTTTGCCAACCCTCTGCTACTTTTAATAGCATAATGAAAGCATATTGAGATGAAATGCTAGTTCTCCAATAGTGTTATGTCTGTCCAGTATGCTGGGCTTTGAAAGCATTTGTTAACACAGAAAGGTCTAGAGGAATTGTCATAGTAAACCTCTGTTTAAAGCCACCTCTTGGAGTATCTAGCCTGAGTCAAAGCTGTGAAGAGTAGTGCCTGTTTGGACCTGTTAGGACCAGAAAGGACCATAGAGCTGGACCTAGAACCTTGCTCTCCGCCATATCAATCCCCTACCATTCCAGAAGTCCTCACCACAACACCACGCAAGTGCAATATCCTCATTCACTCAATACCCCCGCCAAATCCCTTCACAACAGCCCACCATGTAGGTTCTGATGAACAACACACAAAAGAGAGCACAACACACAAGACATCTTAGCCCAATCCATACTCACACACCGTCACAGCACCACCACCAGCTAAGAAACATGTTCCACGTCTTAACTGCAACATACTCTACAATGCAGTGTCATCAATCAGCACCCAAACATTGGCACAATATTCACAACCTCACAGTAGACAACAACCTTGGCCTCCACATTGATAGTTTGTTCACCAATACTATCATCTCAGGTTGGAGGACACTGTTCTCATTAACTACATCCTCGCCGCTAATGACAGAATCTGCAAGGGATATGGGAAATCTATAACACACAAGCTCATTTTAAACACCCGACCAACCTAGCATCACCCACTAAATCAGAAATCGACTCATCCAGATCTCCTATTATTACCTAAAAATTCTAATATGGTCTCACCTCCCAGGCTCAGCCAAGACTTTTTTCAAGAATTTACAGTACTAGCCACAGTCGTCTTCTTCACATTCAACCACCTCATCTTTGCTGAAACTAAAGGTCTGGGTAAGCCATAACACAAGCTCATCCTCAAAGGCATTAATAGACCTTTGTGACTGCATGGAATTAGAAATCCTCACAAGCCGACCTTCACGCATTACATATATTGCCTGACTGTGATCATCCACTAGGTAATAAGGCAGCAAACATTTATTTCATAAGTCATAAGGTGAGGCCAAAAGAACATTTTCTTCATCATCTTTATCCCCACCACAAAGCTGATCAAGAAAAGTCAAAACACACTAGTTATGTTTCGGACCTCAACTTATCCCTACATCTCCCCTTGATTCACTGATGGCCACTATTTTCAGGGATGTCCAAGCTTGCACGCTCTTCATAGAGACAAAAATAGATCCAATATGAATTCATGGTAATCAGAAACCCTGAACATGCATAAAAGACAAGGCAAAGCTTGTGAAAAATGTACCATCTTTAGCCATCTTCTAAATCAAATCCAGAGCATGTAGGTAATTCAGTAGGTAATTCAGTAAGAAAAGACATTTGGACTGCTCAGATATTTATTATTACCTCTGGTGCTTTATCAATTTTAGAAATAATGACTATAGCCTACCAAAGCTCAGCTGCAGCGCTTAAGAAAAGGGACTTGACATTCTTCTCTAGCCTCCTGCCAATCACACCTAATACTCATGCCAGGGGTTGGAAGAACCAGTGACTGCTATTTCAAAGGAAACCTACAAAAGACAGGAGATGAGACTCATAGCTTACAGGTCATTTGCCTATGAATATCTCTGGTAGTACTATCCTCTTGAATTGGAAGGACAGACAGAGACTGCTGGAGCTAGAAGCCACGAGAGAGCATAAGGATATCTCCTTTGATGTTTGTAGTAGCCACTGGACCTGCTGGAGGTGGATCTTGGAAGGCCCTGCACAAGGGCTGGAAAGTTCTGCAATTAATATGTCTGTTTTGAAAGGAACTATAGAAGTAGTTTTTTCCTGAAAGCATAGTCCAAGGACAGGGTTGCATTGTTCCACAATATGTGATGGAAAAGGAGAGGCAATCACCTACCACTGTCTAGTATTCCCTTTTAAATACCTGTGATGCTTGTGCAGCGTTTCTTAGGAATTAGTCAGACTCTAATTAACGATTGCACTTTTCATATTTATTCTTCTCAAGATATTTCAACATGCACATCAGATGAAGATTAAGGCGTGTCCTTTTCCGTCTCTCTTCTATTTTCCAAGGAGGAGGTCTGTCCGCCGTTCCCCTGAGAGAAGCACAGTAAGTAGTAATAAGTATTTGATTTTCCCTCTTAGTTTGATACGATCACCGTAAACACCTTGAATGTGCACTGAAACTCAAAGGGGTGGAATGGAGGAGAAGAAAGGTGTATTTCTCTTTTAGATATGGGAGGAAAAAGAAGAATATAAAAAAACGTATATGTTGTCCCTAATAGGGTAGTAAGGCCTATACTCAGCCTCTTCCCCGACATGCAAGACGGAGCCCCCTCCACCTCGTGATTTCTCTTTGTTAGAACTACTGGGGCGGTCAGATAGCCACAAGTGTCTTTCCCAACACCCATAAACCTGACGAAGCCACGATCCTCCTGAAGCATGGTGGGAAGATGCAGCTCCACAGTGAACAGTCTCTTTGAGTCATCTCCTGTTCTAAGTCACTGCGAAGGGGAGGTTCCCACCATTTTCTTCAACTAAAGTCGAACCCTCATGATGTCCGAGCATCTGTTCTTTTCACGGTCGCTCAGCACTGTTCTCTCCTGGTTCTGCCTTGGGTTGCCACTGCGAAGATGCTGTCTCCAAGTCCGGCCCCTCTTTTCTTCCTGACGCCAGGGTCAGTACCCGGAAGTTATTCTCTTGCCGCTCCTCTTCTTCGGAATGTAAACTTCCCTTGAGGGGATGGGATTCGTCCTGCAGGGGAGAGGAGGGACATACTGAGATCTCGTTCTCCCGGTGATTGGGCAGTCGCTTACCATACCGTTCTTGGTCCACTTCCAACAGAGTACTACCTGGCACATATGAAGAAAAGAAAACATCCCAGACCGCACTGAAGAATTCCTGATGGAGGACTGTGGACATAGTTGTCTCTAACTGTGTCTTGAGTTTACTACTTGGGTTTCTTGCCAAATAACGAAAGTTGCAGGGTTCCTGGTACTTTCAGTGAAGCCAGCCTGCCTCTGTGGAACAACCCCCATTGTGAGTAAAGGCTGCACACGAACCTCAGAACAGTGGTACTTGTGACTACAGCGGCTCTAGTGGATGAGCAATGAATGGACAATTCTCATACTTGCTCTTGTGAAACTTTTTCTCTATGAGAAGATATGTGAGAAAATAGCTGTTTCTAACTTACACACAAATCTAACTTCATCAGTAATCATTAAAATTAGTTTTTACGGTTATTTTGATTCCTGCATTGAGCCTTTATTTTGGGGTTTCACTCCCTGACGTGTTGCCACTCCCCCATGGATGATTCACTTGTGTCTGAGAAAAGCCTTCCTGCTTCAATCACACCCCAAGGGAGAGACAGAATTCAGACTAACTCTGGGGTCAGGTTGTGAGGGCCTAATGGGACATCAAACAGAACACAAAGCCAAGTGTGGTCTCTGTCCACTATAGTTTAATAATCCAGTTTCCTACACAGTGATGGACCTGGTTCTCTGAGGGTCAGTGATATCACGTTCACCACTCCTGTCATGTCATGTGGGTAAGTTTATGTCAACGGTGCCAATTCGTTTTGCATTCACATTTGGTGCCCAATTGTTATTTATTCAAATACTTTCCATGCTTCCTGAAGTCAGAGCATCACAACATACCAGGACTCTGCCGTGTCAAACAATACATGCATAACTAGTTGAAATACGTTGGGCTGGGGGTGCAGAGTCCAGCATAACAGCTTTGATCTACAGTTAATGAGACCATTTCCCCTTTGGGTTCTCTCATCCTGATTTATCAGAATTAGCAGTCAGGCAGCTGGCAGCGATCCACAGTTTATTTACTGCTCAGCACAGCAAGGGCCATGCTGGCAGCCAGAGCTCTGATAAAGCCATCCATTCTCAAGTTGCCTCCAGAGATGTTTTATCCGAACGAGATTCAGAGCTTCAAGGTCTGTGGCCCAGGGACCGGGGCTGACCTTCCACAGATGTCCGGAGAAAGCTTTTGAGATCATGGGAAATCAATGTTTTTTTTTTTTAACCCTGCATAGACGAGTTAACTTTTTAAATAGAAAATGACTCCGTTGATTTTAAGTGGAGCGTAGTAGTAAAAATATTATCTGTTACTCTCAACCGGTGTCCTCAACGTCAGAAATAACAATGGCTCTGTCTCTCAAGCAGCATCGCATCCTGTGCTATCAGGTAGCACACGGATCTCTGCAGCAGGCACAGTAATCGACTGAGCTATCTTCGCCTCAGTTCAGTAGGTTAGGTGATGTAAACATTTCAATACAGGCGAAGGAGTCCCAAAGTCTTCGTCTGCAAACCATTAATTTCGTGTGTGTTCGTCTATTTAGTTCAGTAGATGCAAACCGAGACTACAACAGTCAGAATGCTTCAGGCTGTCACCTAGATATCCAAGACAGTCTAAGGAATCTTTAATAACCTGGAGGAAAATGGTTATCTTAGTAAATGCCCGGTAGTAAAATACTAACATAGCAAACTTTGAAACTAAATGCTAATCGCCTTATTAAAAAAAAATCAGAACTAAATATTATGTTTGTAAATTAATTCGGAGTTTTGGACACGAATTGGAAGAAGGATAACTGGCAACGTGTAGGAATGGTGATTGTGCAAGACAGCCTCGAAATGTATTATATTACCCAATGGTTCTAAATATATATATTTTTTTGCATATTACATCAAACATAAACCCAGCATCTCGCTTTATTTGTGCATACGTGTAAAAACAGATGCCAGCTGCAAATTTGGAATTTGCACACTGGCTCACAATGTGTCAATCTGCATGCTTTACAGGACCGGCTTGGTTGAGGCGAGGTGAGGCAGCCGCCTCACAGTGGGGCACTTCCTGATGTCTCTCAAGAAGCCTCTGTTGTACTGGTGGAAGGATCCTACCTTTGTGGGACTCGCTGGTCTAGGGGCTTGATAGTCGTAGGTCCTCTCGTGCATACATACTGGGCCCTGTTATGGAACCGAAAGTGACCATCAGAAGAACCGTCTTTTCCATCGATCCAGGCAAGAAACTGCTGGCCAAAAACTCTGCGTAACTGATGTAAATGAATTTATGTGCTATGGTATTTCTTTGATGACATTGACTTCAAATAACAGTTGATTGAACAATTGAACCGCTTCCAAAGAGACCAATTCTGCCAGTCTCGGATATGTTTTGAGCAGCAAACCTTTGCAACATCCCAAAGAAATGTCTGAGTTGGCACTGTCCATGGAACAACATATGCGCTGCATCCCATGAGATAACTCTGACGGATCAATGGACTATAACTTTCCTTAGCCTTCTCGACTACTTCGAAAACTTTAGCTATAGGACCCAGAGCATGAGCAAGAAGTAGCCAGAAAGTTAACATACCCCTCACGTTAACCAAACATCTTAATGAGGTGAAGCAAGTGAGCCCGGCCCTTTCTAGACTACATCTCATCACCCTTAAATCCACTCATCTGTCCATTCATCCTGCCACCCTTCCATCCATCAATCACCCTTTGTATATTTCCATCCTTCCATCCTTTCATTATTCTAACCATCAATTGAGATTACACCTGTTCATCCATCTGTCTGTCCGTCCGTCCATCCATCCATCCATCCATCCTTCCATCCATCCATCCATCCACCCATCCATCCATCCATCCAATGACAATTTTCTTCACGCATGAATCTATTCACTCTTCTAACCACTAATCCTTTAATTCTTCTGTAAGTCCTACTACCTGTCTACCTATCCATCCAATAATGAATTCCTCCTTCCTTTCACCTTTTCATCTATCCATCCTTTCAATGTCTTTGCATTTACCCTTCTTTATTTCTTTTCGCCCACCCTTCTTTCCACTTTGCCTTTCCCTTCCTTCTTTGTCTATTGCCTTCCTTGCACCGTTCCCTGCTTTCACCCTTTCCTCATTTACCTCTTTTCCCTGTCTCGTTTCTACCACAATGCTAAATTGGCATCTTTTCTTACTTGCCTTTCTCCCACTGTCTGCTGCTCTCTCTGCCTCTGTTGTCCTTGTTTGCATCATGTCTTTCTCCTTCTGCTTTAATGAACTTGGCCTCAATCCCACACTTGACCCTGACCTCTCAGCCCTGCTATTCCATGAGATTATTTTTTGTCTGCAGCCATGCAGACTGAAGAAACAAATGTATGATTGAACAACTTTTAAGGAAACTTTTCAGGGTTACCCCCACTCAAGCTGCTAAAGCGGAGGTTCATGAAGCCACTAAAGACCAAGCTTTGCTTCATTCTTTAGATCATTCCAACACTTCGTGAACAAAGCCAAGAGTCTTGGATCAGTGGAACGTGTGGGTGGAACCTGATCTGCCATAAACAGATGTAGACAGTCGTGGACCTTATGGGGCATATTTACAAGTGGTTTGCGCCGCTGGTGCGTTACCTTTTGTGACGCACCAGCGGCGCATGCAGTAGACCCATATCTACAAGGCCATGCAAATCCACTTTGCATGGCTTTTCATCGCCTTGTAGATATGGCGTAAAGCAACACAGCGCAATACACATTCCTAGGTTTGCAAGGATTTGTACACCCTGGAATGCTTCAAAAGCCTACGCCTTTCCAAGGGTGGTGTAACGAGGAGAAATAACTTTATTTCTCCTTGTTTTTTCCTCTTTCTATGTGCACTGCATTCTGCCGCACACACAGAAAAAGGAAAATGCCTCCAATTAGTGTTTTTGTGCAGGAAGGTGGCTCCGATGTAATCTGCCACAAGAGGCATCATAGACCAGTCTGTAGAGAGAAGAGCAAATAAATAGTAGAGAGAGTCTGAACAGAGGATCTCTTGCTGCATCTATCATTCTTCTTAGGGGTTGCATTCTCAATGGTGAACTTGGAAGTACTACTAATGTGTGCTTATTTTGACTAAACTAACTTATATTGCTATCATCTTGAGCACCCAAATCAGAATCCAGAGAATACATAATCATCTCAGTTGAGGGCCAGATTATGCGTTGGGTTTGCATCACTTTTATTTGGCACACCCCAGCACAAAATCTAATTTGCTAAATATTGTAATGTGCTCAAATGTACTCATGATAGACCTGCTAAACATATATGTGAGGTCTTACGATCAATGTCTCTGCTTGTGATGTCAGGTCCTGAGAGATCATGGATCATGATGACACTCCCTATGATTGCATGTGAGATGTCGCATGCTGTGATGTCATGACCCAGGATGTCACTTGCATACCACCTAACTTGCTTATCCCACCCATTTCCTTTTTAGGACTTGTGCCCTGCCCATGCGGCATTCGTAAACATTTTCCACCTCTATTTTATACTTAAAAGTTTTGGGCTGCAGTATGTGAAAATGTGCTTCAATTTTACATTAATCACATAGGCCCCCATCATGAGTTTGGCGTACCAGGGTGTGAGCCATCTTGATGACGACTTCCCCGCCAGAGTTATTGCAAGTTTCCCACTAGGTCGGCGGGAGGAAACTGAAGTTTCCGCCCGCCGGTCTAGAGGAAAGGATCTACAGCATTGTCTCCAGCTCGTAATCGAAGACCAATAGCACTACTTGGAGAACAAGGTCGTAATCCGCAGGGCAGCACTGCATGCAGCACTGCCCTTGCAGACTACAATCACTGCCACCACCAGGCTGCCAGGATCCTGGAGAGCTGGTGGTTCCCTGGCGGTATATAGCCCGCCACACTCATAATGAGGCCCATAATGTCTGTATGAAGGGGTAGTGAAGTGTGGAAATCAGGATGATTATGTTAGCAGTGGCATAGTGTAACTGGAGCAGCCCCCTGGCAAGAACATGGAGGGGGCCCCTCTCCAGACTCATCCAGGCCAAGTGCTGTGCTGAGGGGGCCCTCTGGAGCTCGGGAACCCCCCGCACTGCAGGGGCCTTTGTTACACCACTGTATGTCAGTGAACTTTGTACATTCCATTTAATGCACAAGTGATCTATAACAAGCATAAAGTATGCCCATGTAAATGAAAATTATGTTAAATAAAGAAAACACCCCCACATTGTGACAAAGGCGTACGGTAGACAAGTCATGATTTACACCTGTTTTTGTTATTCATGCCAAAAGTGTAGCTATCAGTTCTCTTTGCTATTATTCATGCCAAACATTTTTGGTACATTGTACTTGTGTTTATTGGAATCTAGAGGCTCTATTGCTGGAATCATATTCCTGGTTATTGTATGGTATTTAACATCAGAAATAACTTTGTTTGAGACACCAATGCAGTGAGACGTGAGCTCCACTGCCCCGACTGGTGACCCCCATGCACAGTGATCCCCCCTCAACATGCCCCCCAGCCATATCCCTGTGCCCCCCCTGGCACTCTGGAAGCAGTGGAGATGTTACGGGGGCCTTGACAGCACCAGCCAGGGTTGCGGAGCGGAGTCCTTGTCAGACGAGCATTCAAGCCTAAGCATTCAGCACAAGACGGTGGCATGGGGCTGAGGAGCCCTAACATTCACCAATCAAGGACAGCAGTGCTGTGGAGTGGTGCCCACTAGTTGTGCACCGCAGGAGGCGGGCTCCCCTTGATGAAAGGCAGCTGTGGGAGGAGCCCTGTACGGATGGCAAGTGAACGCCAAGGAACTTTATGGACGGTCAGAGGCTTCCTTGGGCCTACAGTGTGGGCGAACGGCTCCCTCTGCCATATTAGCCACGACCGCTGAGTGCTCAGACTTGGCGCAGATAGGACTATTATATCGTACCACCAGAGAGACTTGCACAGAGTGACAAGATGTGTGCCCCACCCCGGGAGAGAAGCTGCAATTAATCTTTTCTTAATCTGTTCTTTTTGCTTTTGTTGTCCTTAGTGTTCCGGGTATGCCCAGACGTGGGCTCTGGGCTCACTATGTCACTGGAATCAAGCTAGCCTGGCTGATGAAGGGTGGTACCCTGAAACCAGTCCCAGGATGCTTGTTTCCAGTCTAGGAGGACCTGGCTTGGCAGTTCGGGCTGGACTGTTCCCATGATGAACAGGGTCAAGACAGATTTCCATATGGCTGGGTCCAAACTGGGGTGGCACGGTGAGCAAAAAAACCAATGGATTAAAACCCAGATTTTTGTGACCAGGGTTGAATGTTTGTATTGTTCAGCTTTCCGTCCATCATCTGTTCTTTTTGCTTTTGTCGCCCTAAGTGCGCCAAGTATGCCCAGGCGTGGGTCCAGGGCTCACTCTGCCACTGGAATCAAGCTAGCCTGGCTGATGAAAGGTGATACCCTGAAACCGATCCCAGGATGCTGGTTTCTGTTCAAGGGAGGACCTTGCTTGGCAGTTCGGGCTGGACTGTTCCCATGATGAACAGGGTCAATACTGATTTGCAGATGGGTGGGTCCAAACTGGGGTGGCATGGTGAGCCAAAAAACAATGGATTAAACCCGGATCTTTGTGACTGGGGATGGATGTTTGCATTGTTCAGCATTCCGTTCAGCTTCTGTTCTTTTTGCGATTAATAGTGCGGCTTGTAGCTGCATAGAGAAGGTTGCAGTGCATTGTTGGTGGCTGGCTGGGGTAGTGCCGTCAGGAGGCCCAGGAGAACTGCATTTCCTGAGATCACCTCAAATGTCTGGCGGGGGACAACTCGAGGGACCTAAAAGACACCCCTGGGCATCATTGGAAGTGGCACCAGACTGCTAGTGGAGCAGGAGCAGACACAGACAGGACTGCCCTGCTACCTGGTCCCTGATTGGGCCGCTGGGGTGCAACAGTGTGCGCCTCATGAAAGTAGCATGATAGTGGGACCTGTCTTACTGTAGTGCTCCTGCGACCATCACTGTGTCTTTGCTGCAGCACTTAAGGGCCCCCCAGAACATTGGGTTGAGAGCGTCTGGTGGGGTCCCAAGGCTGTCCGTCGTGACCCTCGATCTTCACTCCTGAAACTTGCACACAACTGGATCTGTCCTCGCAGGTGGGGCTTCTGACAGTTTGACTAAACGCTACCATGAGGAAAGGGGGGCCCCCCCTGATGCACTGCTGCTCTGGCCTCCCCTCGCTGTCCTACTGCCCACACCTAGGGAGAGATGATAGACAGAGGCCTACACCTCCTGTTGTCGAGTAAGCTCCTGCTGCCCCCCCACTTGAATTATAGCACCTGCTATCTCATCACTTAGGGGGGTTGGAGTGAGTGACCTCCGTGACTGAAACCAGCCCCCTGTTTCTCACAGGGAGTGCCGTATCACAGGTGGGTGGAGCCCCAATGCTTATCCTGCCCAGCACCTCTGAGGGCTGCTCCGAGTGGGCCTCAGCATGGTTCATCTGGCTCCCATCTGGGGGTCCGAGGGGAAGTTAACCAAGGGCAGACTTGAGGAGAACTTGGAGAACCCCATTGCTGTGTGGATACTTTCGGAAGGGCTGTGGTGGGCTGGTATCCCTGCTAATTGCGCAGCCTAGCCGTGATACTCAGGGGATAGACCTGGACCTGCACCATACGTTTTGGAGGTTTGGGCTCCTGGAGATTCTCACATACGTCCTACTTGTGAACATTGGGACACCCCTACCCCTGATCTCAGAACAGCATGGGTGGGTTCCTGGCAACTCTCCCTAACGCAACACTGATCCTGAAGAAAAGCTCACTTGCCACTGACACTCACGGAGTGAGCACAATAGGCAAAGCCTCTAGGAAGCGCAATCTAGGAGCACCTACATTGAGCCAGCCCTAAGCCCGATGGGTCTGACCCCACTGCTGAAAGTTGAATCCCACAACGGCCCCTCCCCACAGGACATACTGCAGGCTATCAAGTCCTCTAGGCAGACCGTCAAGACTAAGATCGATACGTTGGGAGCTGATCTTAGTATCCTAAAGGATGATCACAGGCGCTTGGCGGAAAGTGTCACATTGGTGGAACTTTTCCTAATGGATATTCACCCAGATGTTAGCAGTCTGCAGGAAAAGACTCACAATCATGGAGGCAAAGTCCGGACACTAGAAATTAGGGCCAAGGACAGCGAGAACAGATCCAGAAGGAACAATATTTGGGTTATTGGCCTACCCGAACAATTTGAAGAGCAGGATCTCCTGGAGTTCCTGGAGCATTGGCTGTGAGAGAAGGTAGCCTCAGAAGGGCTCTCGCCCTTCTTTGCTCTAGAAAGGGCATACAGAGGCTAGACCTGATCGCCTCCACCAGGAGATCCACTGCGACCTATAGTGGAGCGTCTTCTTCATTATAGAGACCAGGACCACAGCCGTGCCCAAGCCAGGAAAAGAGATGAACTTCAGATGGGCACCCATAAAATCAGGAACTTTCCAGACTTTATGAAGGTAATCCAAAAGCAATTTGCCTCATTTGTCAATGCTAAGCGCCAACTGCGCCAGATGGGAGTGCAGTTTTCCATGCTGTTCCCAGCCCACCCTGAGGGGACCCTCTTCTCTCATACTCCACAGGAGGTGTGGGACTGGATCGAGGCGAATCCACAATCAGGATGCAGCCAGGACTCACCATGGAGAGTGCAGAGGCCAAATAGGGGAGCACAGCGCAAGAGAACAAGTGGGGACCCTGACCAAAGCAGAAACTCAGTGGGAACAACTACATGCACTCGGGTAAGTAGCGACATTGAGTGGCAAGGGACTAGAGCCTCCCCAGGACGGATAAAAAAGTTCTGAGCATCGGAACCCTTGAGCAGTGATAGTGAGTGTTACTGAGCTCTCCACTGAAGATCTACCTGATGTAACACCACACATTGCAAATTATATGTTTTGACTCTGTTATTGCACAGGTGTAAAGCTGTTGTTTAATTGTTAAAAGTGGAGTGATTCCCTTGGGAGAGGTAACTAATCCATTTAGGCCAGGGGGATACCACTACCACACCTATCCCCAATGTTAATGGGGGCATGCAATGTAGGCATTGTTGACATATGAGCTTCTATTTGTGGTCTTGGATGGGGGGGATCCGGGTGTGGGGCGACTTGATTGATCAAAAACCCTCCTTGATTGAATATTTTGTCGGGCTCTTGACTGACGGTTGACTCTTTCTTTGGACACCAGTTTGGATGGGGGACTTTGTCCTACTTGTCCTGGTAACGGGGAGTTTTGGGACATGTTGTTGCTGTTTCTGTTTGATTGGATGTTTGGGATTGGTGTGTGTTCCACGAGATAGTCCCCAGCTGATTGGGGAGGGGCTATTCATTTCTGGACATATGTTGAATACTCTGAGGGGTCTGCCAGACCATTGCATAGCCTGACATAACAACTACAACACTGTATAAAATCCCAAGTTGGAATATTAGGGGAATTCACAAAATGCACAAGAACCAAAAAGTATTTTCATATTTGAATAGGAGGGTAGTGCACATAGCACTAATGCAAGAAACCTACATTATTACTAAAGAAGGTATAGCCTTGCAGTGTAGATGGAGGGGCCAGGCTTATTATACCACATATTTGGCATTTGTGAGGGGGCACATATTTGGATCTGCCCTGGATTCCCCTTCCAATGCATGTTTCAGATAGTAGACCCAGTGGGACACTATGTGGTGGTGTCTGGATGGCCAGATGGCTAGATAGATGTTGTTTTAGGCAATATCTATGGTCCCAGTGATGAGCAGGCAACTTTCTTTGGGGACCTATCCCAGGCCCTGGCTCCACATTTAACAGGTTTGGTCATTCTGGTGGGCGACTTCAATTGTATAGTGGACATAACTCCTCCACAAGTGAGGTGATCGTTCACATTCTCTCTTGTGGGATTCGCCAGAGGTGGCCCGGGTGTTTGCTGCTTGCCAGACGGAATGGGGGTTACTGCATACATGGTGCTGCCATAATCCGGGCATTCAGGATTATTCCTTCTTCTCCTCCCTCCACGTTCTGTACGTGAGGTTGGTCACCTTCCTGTGCACGCCTATGATCCATGAATGGGTGGTCTCTGCTGAGTACCCCTCCCCTATTATATCAGACCACAACCCTCTGTTGCTGGGGCTGGAATGGGAAAGAGTACGCCCTAGTATGCCGACATAGAAGTTACTCCCTGAGTCACTCAAAGACCCAGCTTACCATGATGCTATAGGGTTGATCATTATGCACTAATTTGAGAAAAAATGCGGGGACAGCCTCTACCTTGCAAGTGGAAAGAGAGGCATTTAAAACAGTCCTTAGAGGAAGCTGCATTGTGGAGTCAGTGGGAGTCCAGATGACTCCTATAAATGAGATCCTTCACGCAGAAGCAACCCTGCATGAGTGTGAGCAATGTATCCATGGCCATCCTAATGTACAGCCCGAGTTGCTGGAGGCTAAGGAGAGAGTGGCTGAGAGGCTGATATGTTTTGATTATCTGAATACACTGTGCGGGCCCATGCTGTGGGTAACTGGGCAGCGAGTCTTCTTGCATGGCTGATATACCCGGCGAAACGGAATTTGGTAATTGTGGACATAGATGCTGTGGCAGGAGATACAGCGTACAGATAGGAGGACATTAACCGAGAGTTCAGGGATTACTATACTAGGTTGTACAGCAGTACTAAAGTGGCAGCTCCCACTGAGATTGAGGAATTTCTAGGGTTGCCAATAGTCTTGCCCGAGGTGGCTGAAGACCTGTGCTGAGATATTACCCTACTGGAAGTGCAAGTTGCTCTGAAATCCTTGGCCCAGAACAACCCACCGGAAAAGGATGGATTCCTCAGTTTAATTTTACTCCACCTATGGTGAGAGCTTGGCCCACATATCAACTGAGCTGTACAAGCTGGCTTGGAATACTGAACGGCTCCCACAGTCTACCCAAGGAGCCCTCAGGGTGCCCCTATTGAAGCAGGGCAAATTGGCTAGTCGCACATTGTTCATAATGAATACTAACTACAAAATTTTGAGTACAAGCCTAGCCTCCCCCTTGCTTCCTCATATTGCCACCCTTATCCATCGCGATCAGGTGGGTTTTATCCAAGGTCGCTATAGAGTTCACAGTATACGTAGGCTTCTTGCGATCTTAGAGGCCATTGCAACCAGAGACACTAATGCTGTGATATTCGCCATTGATATTGAGAAGTCCTTTGATAGCCTGGAATGGCGTTGCCTATGTAGGGTGATGGAATGCTTTGGTCTGGCCCAGGAGTTCATTTCCTGGAGGAGGTTACTTTACACAGATTACTCATCCAGACTCAGAACAGAGCATATGATCTCAGTCAGCTATGGAATTGAGAGGGGCACCTTCCAGGGTTTCCCTCTCTCACACCTTGTGTTTGCACTGGCAATGGAGCCCCTAGAGTGCATTGCCAAGACTGGAAAAATTAACAGAGGCCTCATGAAGTGTGATTGGGTGCACCATATAGCCCAGTATGCAGATGACCTTTTGCTTTTCTTACAAGGGGTCCAATCAGATCTGGAAGGGGCCCGGGACTTACTGGACCATTTTGGCAACCTCTCTTGCCGCCAAGTTAACTGGCATAAATCCTGTGTATTCTCCATTGCAGCCCACCGAGCTGTCTCTGGAAGGTCTAGGGCCTTTACACTGGGAGCCTCGCTGTTTACTTTACTAAGGGGTCCAAATTTATCATAAAACAGGGGACCTCCTGGAGGGGAATGTGGATAGAGCTATCTGAGCTTTAGGGGGCTGATACTGAGTTTTAGCGGACACTTCCCTAATCAGTGGCAGGGAGGGTTGCACTACTAAAGACCTAGCTCACTACTAAAGATAACTGCCCTCCCCGCCTACTGTGTTTCTTTGAAACGCTGCCGGTGTGGATACCTCAAGATTACTTTCGGGACATAGACTACTTACTTACTAACTTCCTCTGGGGTTTGGCCTCCTGCAGGGTAGCCCTGTCCCCCCTTCAGCAAGCCACACGCAATGGTGGCCTGGGAGTTCTGGACTTTGAGACTTATTATCTGGTAGTGCAGTTGCAGTGGCTAAAGCAATGGCTAGCCAGCAGGCTTACCGTAAGAAGAGAGGTGTCCCCCTCGGCCCCAGACATTAAACAACTGGCACACCTAGTGCTGCAGATTCCGCTCCACGGGACCACCAACAATTGTGAAACCAAGACTCTGCAGCATTGCTGGGCCAGGACTCAGCAGAGGGTGTGACCTCCTATCCCTTACCCCCAGGACCTGCATTTGCGGTTTCTTTGTGAGTTGCCACAGAGCGGTATCTGGTGTAAAGTGGAGGAGTGAGTCGAGGTGGGGGCGATGCCGGCAGGGGCCCTATTGGAATTTGAGGTTTTCCTTCCTGTTGAGTTTTGCCAACGGTTTGGCCTTCCTCAAGAGCACTTTCTTCTTCATAGGGCAGTCACTACGGCATCTGAAACATTGGAAGCAGGGTCTGGTTGAATCAGTGCAATCAGCCAGCCGCAAGTATCTTGTGACTGTTTCAGGAACCTTCAAAGCAGTGACTTGCTTATACCGTAGTTTGTGGAATGACATTGATCAGTCCCTGCTGAGATTAGGAGCCCAATGGGAGGAGAATTTAGGTATGGATCCCAGAGAAGGACTGGGAGCGCATACTGGAGAATATGGCTAAGGGCACCAGAAATGGCAAGTTTAGACTCATTAATTTTTTTGTCCTTCATAGGACAAACTTAACCCCTGGCAGAGGAAATCGATACTTTGCCACCACAAACGCGAAGTGTCCCCAAAGTGCTGAGGAGGGAGCAGAGTCTATTCATATGTCCTGGGGACGTCACCAACTAACAGACATTTAGGAAGCCATCACTAGCAAGTTGGCCGAGATCACAGAAAGGTCAATTTCCTGCACCCCCATTTCTTGTCTGCTGCACAAGTTTCCCCATACAGCCAAAACTACAGTTACCAGTAAAGTCCTGGACCTGGTATTCATTCTGACAAAACGGGAAGTGGCCATCAACTGGAAAAATCCTTGCAGGCCAAGAAGAGAAATGTGGGGGAAGGAACTTTTTAGATGGGCATCTTGCGAAGGTACGATAAGACTCTGAGAAGAGGGTCGGGGACATTAGAGGCGGCCAGGACATGGGAGACATGAGTGGACCAGTTACAGCATCTTGACACCTGATATATTTAATCATTGTGCAAGTTTCCAATAGGAAACCCCTCAGTTAAGCTATGGGACCACGGGCTTTCCTTAAATGAGATCCCTTGTGAGACAATATGGTTGAGGGATGTACTTGCATAAAATCATACATGGGCGATTATCCACAGACCAGATGGGGACACACACCACAAGTTTCTTATTTGGGGCTTTAGGGTACAATGAATGATTGGCTGCATGAATGAGCAGGGACGACTATCTTCAAGTATAATGTGTGATGGACTTCACCTTTTGTGGATACAGCAGCCTCATACCTTGCACTGTTTCCTATATGTTGTTGCTTATCCTTTATCGCTATGCACGACCTGCTTGTGAATACTATTTTCAATGTCCCACTGGGAATGAATGTGATGACTATGTTGGAAACCCAATAAAATGTCTTTAAAAAAAGGAAATAACTTTGCTAGTTTTTGCCTTAATGTTTAATGATATTGTATATACTATTCAATGTTAGTCAATAATCATACAGTCTAATAATAGAAGCGTGTAAAATAGATCAGTGATCTAAGCATCTCTCTAAATAAATACCTGTAAGAATCAAGGACAAATGACTGCACATCTGGCTCACAACCCCAGCTTCTTGAGACTGTTAAAATGAGTAATAACTATTAAAGTGCCTAGAAACAATCAGTTTCTCAATGAGGAGTACATAATGGTCAGTGGTATTGAATGCCGCTGAGAGCTCTAAAAATACATATTGAGGTACTGACTCCTCACCTTTGTCTAACTCACTCAGATCTCAACAAAACAGAGAGAAGTGGCGGAATGGCCGGTGCTGATTCTCCGCCTCCCCTGCTATCACCCACCTTCACCATCTCTCCGCAGGGCTGAGGGAAGCTCTGGTTGGTTGGGTGCTACAGCATCAAATCCTGCTGGCCTCCATGCCTCCTCTAGGTCTAGCAGACCCATGGGAAGCCATGCTCAGCAGCAACAGTGCCCTGGCTTCTACCAACCTTAACACTTGCTCCTCTCTTTCTAGGAAGAGCTGGAGTCCCAGGAAGGGGGAGGCGAGAGAACAAGGAACCTACACTCCCTGGAGCTCTAGATAAATTCATGCTACAAAAATGCCACCACACAAATTGGTGGCACATCTGAGTATTGCTTCAATTCCTGGGAATGTGAAAGATATTCTTCATGGAGGTGCCATTATTTGCTTTTTTATTTGCTTTTTTACATATTTGACCAAAAGAATAGAAGCCCTGAAGATGGCAGGACACCATGGGCTGTATTAAAAATAGGGTGCACTGTCCCATTTGGCTCCTGGTGCATCTTCAAATCGGTGTACTAACAGGGTCAGTACACTCCATTTCTATTAATGTGTTGCACTGAGGGCAGTGCACTAGTAAAAGAGGAAGGGGTTGCTTGCAGCAGACGGGCTATCTTTTACTGTGCAGGTGGCAGCTGCCTGCACTTTCAAGTAGAAAGCGGGCATCACCCTACAGGCGGATGCAATGAGTAACTGGGCCAGCCTGTAGAGGGATGTCTGGGGGCTGAAGGTACTCTGTTTCCCTCCTCCGTGGGACATCCTCGGGAGGCACCCTACCAGTGTGCCACCTCTTTGTGGCACACATTCAGTGCTCTTCCTGCATCCGCATGCGTAATATACCATGCGCGCAGAGGCAAAGTGGTTCCCTCATTTACATGGAGCCAAATCCCATGAAATGAGGGAATGACCCCTTGAGACAGCACCAGCACTGTACGTATTGCACAAAGAGTACACGAGCATCTGCGGCTTCTTCTGTAATACAGAAGTGCCAGGGGGTAGCAAACTGGCACACACGACCATTGTGCCTCGTAGGCACAGTATTTAATATGGCCCCAGGTGTGGTATCTTTTTATATAATAATTAGTGGGAAGGTCAAGTGAGATGAAGACAAAGTAGGTGGACAAGTATTTTTAGTAGCGTTAAAATCTGTATGGGTCATCATGACTAGTCTGTCCCAACACAGCTAGTGCACAAATCTTAGGAAATGAGAAGAGCTTAGGAGGGGATGGAAGAGAGTATAAACAAGACAATAATGTTTATGGGAGGGTGGATGTCAATGGAACAGTGTCTTCCTCCTCGAGGTTTCTAGGAAGGTCGTGGAAAACTAAAGCTTCTTTCTCATTTTCTATGATGTGACTTGGAAATCCTGTGGGAAAACCAACTCCAATGTTGATACCTATCCATCAACAGATCTTTTTATCGAATAGTTTAAGAAGAGTGTCCAATATTTAAACAATGGTTATTGCCGTTATTGCTGGTATAATGTATTCACAAAGCTGTTTACATTCCTAAGACAAACATAACTTTGGAAACGTGTGAAAGGTGGTCAGGAATATGCTATACTAGTTAGCTAAAAACCTACATTTGCAAATGTATCAGTGTCATTTTCACACCTATCTGCAATTTCAAACTTAAACGTAACTCATACAGATGCAACTGGTAAGGGTGGGAAAGGACTGTGAAAGGTCATTAGTATACCCATTTGTGAAAATGTTATAATGCAAGGAAGTGCACACTGGATACCGAAAACCTATGTGAACCTCAGTCCAACAAGGAGAGAATATGTTCTAATCACCAACAATGACAAACAAGCACAAATTCACGACTGGCCATCTGAGGTGGGCCTAGACGCCTTTGCTCCCCAGCCGACAGCCAATGCAAAACTACTTAGATTTACCTTTAACACAGATCTGCTTCAAAGAACAGGTCATCAGGAATCCAAGATACCAGCTATTAATTGTGCTCCAGAAATGTAACCCAAAGAAGCCGCCTTCAGGGCAACAATGCAGACCTCACTCACCCAGATGGAGGCAATGCGATACTCAGCAGCCTCCACAGCATCACTCTGGTCACCTGAAAGGCACCCAACATCACACCAAGCTCCATCAAAGCTTTGGAGAAATCCAAAAATGTCACCCCAGCACATCAGAATATGGAGCAACTTGTCCATCAATATTCAAACTTGGTCTACTCTATTGCAGTTCAGAAAACAATTCATGTCCCCTCTTATCAAAGAGCACCACCCCACCACTCACTAGCCACAAACCCATTACTTTGTTCCTGTAAAGGATCATAATTCATATCCCTCATCTCTCGCTTGCAGTTCAGTGCCCATTGCTCTTCTTCTATGTGTGCACTAATGAGAAACTCCTACATACATACAACACTCACATCACTTTGGGAATTGGGATCATGAGTGTCTGCCAAAGTGTACCATGGTTTAGATGATTCACTTCGCAGTTGCTTCCTGCTTTCAAGAATGTAACACGTCTCAACTCAACCCCTTGGGCCAGATTCAATTTAGAACAGCAAATAGCCTTTCGCATGAGTTCATAGCTACTTTTGCTTTGCATAAAATGTCATGTTACACTTGTACATAATTTACTCCCACAATATTCCTGCCGTCTTGTGTGGTAGAAAATCTCCTCTGTGGGACCGGTAGTGAGTATTTCATGGCAGGATTGGCTCAGAAAGTTTGGTAAACTATACAAACTATCAAATTGTTGGGTACCCGCAAACTTTCCGTGGATTTTCTTATCTTTTTAGTAGAAGTAAATTTGTTTCCAGCGTTTGAATGAGCAGTGAACATTTCTAAACTTTTTCTAGGTGGAGAAAAAAATATAAAAAAATAAGAAGTGAAGTTGCGCTAATGCCAGTCCATTTTTACATGCCTAGTTGTGCTGGGTGAACAATTAGCCTGCAGAATGGCTGTGCATGAATTTAAGAGAATTCACAAAGGGTTGTCTGGAGTACAGCAGCGAATCTGAAGGAAATCTGCGGATCCAACACATTCATAAATCTAAACGCAAAAGTTATTTGACCATCAGTCCCTTAATGTCCATTTATGTTGTGTGTGCCATTGTAGGGGCATACTGATTTCTTTTCCTCGGGAGTTAATATAATAATCCCCCAGAGCTGCAGTTCGCCTGAACAGGGGAACATTTATTTCCTATGAAGCAAATCTGTTGGCACAGAAATTTGGAAGAAAATCTCGTTGTCCTTTCAACACGTGAATTCAGAGCAACGCTATCCGTGCTGATTATTGTACTCGGGTTAAACACTGAGCATCCAAGCATTTTTTTAATGTAATGTACTCAGAAAAACTTGATGAAGACATAGTGAGAAATACGTGGCACGACATTGGGGTTGGAATGTTAAAACCCACAACAACACTGTCAGTTTCTTCATTTTTTCCAACGAAAACTCGATGAAAAATCACATCGTTTTGTCGTATGGTTGGTTTCAAATATCTTCCTGGAATCATTTCCACTTCTACTTTTCCAGCAATGGGACAAGTTTAGTTAATTTCTTCCATCGAAAACTCGATGAAAAATCACATCGTTTTGTCGTATGGTTGGTTTCAAATATCTTCCTGGAATCATTTCCACTTCTACTTTTCCAGCAATGGGACAAGTTTAGGAAAAATACATCGGATGTGAGTTACAAACAGATTTTAAAAAATGATTAGCCTACGAATTTATTTCCCAAATTTTTATTTGCCTCGGGTGTTTTTGGAAGTAAACATCTTCACCTGTGGACAAACTTTTTTTTATTTATTTGGGGGGGGGGAGCCAAACTCAGATAGCAGGTTTTGTAGTTTTTCCTCATAAAACACCTACTTGTAACAAACTTTGCCATCCTTTGTTTTTTTTTTAAACTTCACTGGCATTGACAAAGTCTATAGAAATACTTCACAAAGTTAATAATAGTGAACCTCATGGTGCTAAAGTTTGTTTGCCTTTAATGCATCCATTTTTATATAGTGCAAGATTAAAGCACCTTCCTCAGAAAGTTCACAAAATGAACTCTAAGGCCTATAAAACATAGAAGCAGAGAGTTTAGATATTATTTTAGTTTGGAAACATCGAGGACTTTAGAGGTGGCATGACATCGGGAACCCTACTGAAACGGAGATAGACTATTTAATCATAGAAAAGGCATGTGGAGTGTGCTGATTAGAAGGAAGGAGGCCCTTCCATCATCTAATAATCCTCGTGGTCCTGTACCTCTGGCAAGCAAGCAACACTCCACTTCAGGGTGCTCCTCACATGCCACTTCTTGGTCTCTGTAGCTCAGCTGACCTCCTCCCACCTCCTGGACAGAACAAGGACTTCACAGATAAATTCCCAGTCTTCTTTATCACTTCCTCCATTCACAGTCCTCCAAGTCAGCAGCACACTCACTGGGGTAATGCATGTCACCCAAAAAAAGACACTTTAAGTGCCACATCCTGGACCTAGTCTTCCCAACATCACCAACCATCCAGTGTAATTGTTCCATACCACTAGATTGGACTGGTTACCTTGCCATCCCTATCACCCAATGAATCGATCAACCAAGACATTAAGGTCAATCCAAAATCTAACACAAACCTTCAGATCTCAACACACAACCTAAAGCCTGAACTCAACTTTCACCCTGCCATCTCCATGCCTGATGGCTACAGATTTCCAAAAGGCTTCAGTGCATGTCTGGAAATCCATGTGAACACCCAAATGCCAACCAAAATACATGAGCCCAAGCTGATTCAATCAACGCAATGGTACTCCAGACAGCTCACCAACCACATATGCTCTATCCACAGACAGAAAATAAAATGGAATGAAAAAAGACTCTCATGACCTTATACTACTGAAGTCCCTCTATGTAACATTCAGACAACGTATCACCTCAACCAAAGCCAAGTACTTTATCAACAGGATCAATAAAGCTACCAACAGAAGCAGAACATTCTTATTAAACAAAGAAGCACCACAAAAACCCCCTCCATGAACCTTCTATAGCCCGCTCTATGGATAAGAGTAATGTCATCAATCATAAAAAGTTGCAGAAGATCCAACAGCTATCAATAGCAACAAGCTTTGTTCTCGTCAGTCAGCCACACCTCCATTTTGCATGCCAAAATGGTCATCCATCAAACTATTATCTTTCACAGATGTTTCTGAACTTCTCAACTCCCTCAAAGCTACCTCCTATGAAAATTATGTCTTACCTTTCAACAAAGTTCAACAAAGCCATCTCAGAAGAAGCATACTCATCCTTACCCACTATTGTTAACATCTCCCTCACTAGAGGCATCTTTCCGGAAGCTCTCACAGCAGGCCAGTTCCTCTCACTCCTATAGAAATTCACACTAGGCCTTCATGACCTTGCCAACTACCAGATCGTGTCTACTCTTCCGAACCAACATCAAGGAAAAAGCAGTCTATGCACAACTTCATAATCACATTAATGGCAACCGTTTAACAAGGCCCACAGATCCTTGTTAGCAGTATCCTGAATATGCCTATAGTTGGCCTTGACCCTCTCTACAGGGTCACTGCCAAACTTTATGACTTCCTCCTCCAATTGTTTTACTAAATTAGTTTTTTGCTGGCCTTACAACTCTGTGCACTTTAACATTGCTAAACTGTGCTCTCTCCTTAAAACATGGTAAGATTGGCTTATACCCAACTGGCATATTTTATTCACTTATAAGTCCCTATTACAGTGGTATAACCTGTACCCAGGGCCTGTAAATTAAATGCTACCAAAGGTCCTGCAGCACTGATTGTGCCACCCACTTAAGTATGCCTATAAACATGTCTCAGGCCTGCCATTGCAGGGTCTGTGTATGAAGTTTTAAACTGCCATTTTGACCTTGCAAAATAAACCTTTTTGCCAGGTCCAAACCTTTTTTTTTTTTAATACATATAAGTAAATCCTCGGTGAGGCCCTGGACAGTCCCAAGGCAGAGTGCAGTGAATTTAAAAAGCTGGACATGTACTTCTAAATTTAAAATGTAATGGTAGTGAAAAACTCCTAAATTTGTTTTTCACTACTGCCCGGTCTACCTCTCCCAAAACATTGGAGTTACCTTCTTAGATTTTATAAGTGTAATTACCAAATGGGAATAGGTACATAGTTCATGTTTGGTGTGTCTGGAATCTTAATTTAAAATCCTAAAGTATGGTCAGATTTTAAATTACAGTTTTGAAAATACAGCTTTTAGGAAGTTTCCATTTTTCCGCCTTAGCCATTGAGTGCCTTCAGCCAGTCTCAGGTCATGTGACTGGGTATAGCTGACAGTTGGGCTTTGTGTATTCCTCCTCGACTGCCACACACAATAGAGAGCTTAGGTATGCCTGGATGAGCCATTACTATCAGAATGGGAGAGAGGAGCTGGGCAAACCCCACATACACCTGAATAGGTTCTGTCCTGCCTCTACACAAAGGGCTGCATACCCCCTCTAGTTAGTCTGCAGCCATTACAGGGAAGGCAGAATGCTTGTGGACTCTAAATGGACATTTTTAGAAGCTTCTCCCCCACTTCAAAGGCACAACTGGTTATAAATACTGGACCTCAGACACTGCTACTTCAATACACTTTTGAACCTGTGGATACTTTGCTACGAAGAAGAACTGCTGTTGAAAAGACTGCCATTCTGCTGGACTGTTGCTCTGAAGAAACTGCTGCCCTGCTGTGTTGTCACGATGCCTGCTTCCCTCTTGCCTTGGGAAGGAGAACTGGCCCTGCAACTTTATCTTGATCCTAGGACCCCAGAGTGACTCCAAGGCTAGTCTGCTGACCTCCTGATCTGGGCCTCAGGGAAATAACAGGCTACTCAACATCCTACAGCCCCTGGACCCATGCGCAGCGAGTCTCTGACCTGCCAAGTGGTGCCTCTCAGATCCTAGACCCTTGTTGTGTCAGACAGGACACTAAAATCAAGCTTTTGAGCTCTTTGCAACTATAAACGGGCCATTCTCACCAAGACCTCACCCCCCCACCACAAATCAGTATGAAGTTCCATCAGCCCGACTCTTTGAACCGTAGCATCGACCACTTGCGGAGACCACCAACGCAAAGCTCTAGCAACGTCTACCCAAAATGCCGGTCAGCATGTTTCACCGACAGCCTCCGACAATGCTCTCTGTGCTCCTTGCAGCCCTCTTCAATGCAAATGGGACTCTTGCCACAAACTTGAGAATATAACCTGCAGGGGGAGTGGAAGGATTTAGGAAGGGCACTGCAGGGAGGGAGACCTGGAAAGAGATTATGCGGAAGTTGAATGAATTTTCTTGAGTTTGCTCCTTTCATGTTTTCAAGACATACACTCACAACATTAGTTGACTCTTACCTGTGAAAAAATATTTTTAATCAACAAGATTGCATTGTCTTTTTATGTTGAATACCATGTAGTAAAATCTTTTTACATTGAAGGATACCAGGTAGTAGGGAAAGAGTGTCTAATCCTTTTGAGATCAATGGTGCTTAGTTTCTTTTGGACCCTAGGGTCTAAGGATCAAAAGTTCTATGCACGTCACTCAAATTTGTAACAAGTTTTTGGTTTGGATCTTAACCCCTTTCTATCACTACTACATTCCTTCAACTCCTTCTCAAAGGTCTTTGAATCCATTAACTTCTTTCCAAAAGTTCTGTGACCGTGCTTCAGAGTTTCAAATGAAATCCTTACCATGATTCAGAAAATTGTCCCATTTAGGAAGATTTACCAAAACTGCAGTTATACAGCATCATTTGCTGAATCACGTGCTGTGGAATGATCTAGTCTGGTAAACAAAAGTTACTCTTCGATATGTTGGCATGAACTCTTAGAATCAGGAAGATCACTGAAGACTGAAAGCATCCTAAACCGGGTAAAAATAAAATGCTTGGCTCAGGGAGTGGCCATCTTATACAGTATAGATTGAGTGCATCTAAAATAACACCTAAGTTTTGAATGCACCTCACTAGAGCTCGCCACAAACGTCCTCTTGCAAGATCCCACTGCATCTGGGAAAGCTTGATGGCTCTATGAGCTTGGCAATGAATGCTCAACATAAGAAATGCTGTGCATTGCCAAGTCTGTCATGGAAAAGAAGAACAGTTTCAACAAAAATAACCCCCTAAACAAGTCTGTGACTCAAATCACCAATTTGGTAGTGATGATCTGTTTTAGCAAACCACAGAATGTTCACATCATGTTTACAGTCACATAAAACGTATCCAAGACTAGCACTGCCAACATACACCTGATGTTTTTGGAGTTAGCATGGAAGATGGGATTTATAAATCGAGCATCAGCAAGTGCACAATGTCCATCCTTGGATGGGAGAGTTAGAAGGGCGGAGTCTGACTCGATCTCCTGCATGACTACTAATCAGGATTCAGCTCATGCTGCTGCATAGAGACAGGTGCTTTAGTAATTATTGATGATGCCCTCCTGATCATAGATGAATGTGCCCCTTACCTTCTGATATTTCTGGGCCTCTTAGCTTTCTTCAACATCATCAATCACTATATAACCAATAATTACCGAGCATCAACTCTCCGTAGTAAAGAAAATGAAAACATTCGTTCAATAGAGCAAAGTCAAAACTGACATTCATCCTCTTGCATCTGTGGTCTATGTCCTCACAGACGCCATAGTGGTCACATTTAGGGGCATCCTACATACTGCAGCATGCCTCATCAAGGGGCTGAAGAAATATGACCACTTCACCCACACCCAGATGATACTCCACTTGCTGCCCCTCACCATCTTAAAATCCAGCTGCATCATGTACTTGGCCTTCACAGCCGGCACCCCTGCCTATCTGGCTGACCACCCATGAATGTCTGGAGGCTCTTAGCACACCCACTGCCAGGACACCATCAGCCTGGAAATGAAAAGTGCAAAAAAGACAAAAAACAGGGAAACAGGCCTACTTCATCCATGAACCCAGGATCTTGAGGACATCCCACTATAAAATAGTAATGCCCCAACCCTCTTCCAATTAAAAATATGGCTGACAAAACAGCCCTATAAAGAACATTTCATCAAAATGCAGTAGTGGACGCTTTTCCTCTTAGAAACCAGCAACCTCTCCAATTATACCCTGGCTGCTTCTTTGCCTTTGACCCGTTCAGTGCTTCACTGCCTCTCAGCTAGGTTTTCAGTGTACAAATGGATGCATACATACACATTTGTTTCCACTATTGCTCACTCTCCTGAATGTAGGGATACACAACAGGACACCACACATGGGGCACAAAACATAACTAGGTTTTCATAGTCATAACAAAATCCAGAAATATCCAGATGTGCATGTAAATCTGCAGTTACTGCAGTTTTACACATTTTCATTTGTAGTCTCCTAACAGATTGTTTCTGTCAATATACGTGTTCACTTGTGTAGCTATGCAGTTCTTAAGACTTATGCCAGGAATGACAAGTTGTATTCTAGGGGAAATTGCTCATGCTACACAGACCAACACAATTTTGATGATGGTTGTAACCTAATCTATTATCTGCTGTAATTGAATTTCTCTATGCATAAATATGCAGATATGAGTTACAAACTACTTAGATCCAAGATTTAGGTCTCCAACGAATAGCTTGTGAGCTACTCATAAGTAGCTCTCCTGTGTGTAGCTCAGCCTACAAAACTGAAAAGTTAATATTTAAAACAAACATGTCATCTTGTCTGATGTGGTCAGTATTAACATTCTAAAAATATTCTTAGCTCTGGTTGATTTTCATCAACATAAGTAGCTTTTACTACAAAAAAGGTCAGAGACCCCCTGAGAGAGTTTCCTAGATTTGGAAGGTGGGGATTAGGCTGCTCAGATTACTAAGGGGGTGATTCTCACCCTGGCGGGCGGCGGAGGCCGCCCGCCAGAGTTCCCCCCTCCAAAATACCGCTCCGCGGTCAATAGACCGCTGAGGGTATTTTAGGTTTTGCACTGGGCTGGCGGGCGACCGCCAAAAGGCCGCCCTCCAGCCCAGTGCACAACAGCCTTCCCACTAGGACGCCGGCTCAGAATTGAGCCGGCGGAGTGGGAAGGTACGACGGGTGCGGTGCCGTCGCGTATTTCAGTGTCTGCAAAGCAGACACTGAAATACAAAGTCGGGCCCTCTTACGGGGGCCCCTGCAGTGCCCATGCCATTGGCATGGGCACTGCAGGGGCCCCCAGGGGCCCCACGACACCCCATACCGCCATCCTGTTCCTGGCGGCAGAGCCGCCAGGAACAGGATGGCGGTATGGGGTGTCAGAATCCCCATGGCGGCGCAGCGAGCTGCGCCGCCATGGAGGATTCTACAGGGCAGCGGAAAACCGGCGGGAGACCGCCGGTTTTCCCTTTCTGACCGCGGCTGAACCGCCGCGGTCAGAATGCCCTGCGGGGCACCGCCAGCTTGTTGGCGGTGCTCCCGCCAACCCTGGCCCCGGCGGTCCATGACCGCCGGGGTCAGAATGACCCCCTAAATCTTTTGAGCACATCAATTACAATATAAATATGTTCTACATCTAACTAGACACATTCATGTGAGATTGCCAAAAATGGGCACTTGAGCATGAAGACCATGTCAGAGGAAGAAGCAGTGTGATTTTGGTGTTCTTCCCAACAAGGTATTCTCCATTCTGGAGTTACTTTTTAATTAAATAGGGTGCCACTGTGGGATGCTGTAAGATTTTGAGGGTATATTGCAATCGCAGCAAACTTCTTTTTTCAATTTTTCACAAAGTCAATTTGGCCATGGGGTGACCCATTTTGGAATCAATCAGGTTTCCTTTATATTTCTTCCTGCCATCCACCAGAACAATTAGATATGCTTAGTAGAGATTTTGCCTCTTCCATCACTGAAATCTTCTTTCAGTGCATCCAGGACTATGCCAAGTGGAAAAACATGTCTATTTCCAAACCTTTACATTTCTGACCCAGAAGTCCTCCTTTTTCCATTGTCCTGTTCATCTCACTTTACCAAAGAAGATGAAAGGGAATACAAATGTGTCCTTGACAGTTAACTATACTTTGTACAGGGGAGCTGGGGGCAAAGCTGATGAGGTCTATAAGAATTTCCTTAACATACTGGGCTTCATGCAGTGCTATATAAGGGCATTTTAATTTATATTAAACGTGAAGAGAAACATGCTCCTTAGAACAGTGATTCCAATGGAGATTTACACCTCATAGGTATACATTTCGCTAGATTCAAAAAGTCAAATAGCATTTTAATCAATTCAGTCTTACCGAAATTGTTTGCTTGCAACTGGAGAACAGTAGGAGATTATGATCCTTAACCTTTTCAGTGTTTTTTCCACTATTACTACTAAATCTTCAAAAAGTAACACTGGTGTCTGAATCTGTTTGCAAGATAGTTCATGCGAGTCATGGAAATACCACCAGGTGCCTGGTCTTCCCTGTCCTGCAGATGATAGAACAATTGTGGGAAAGGAGAAAGTCCACGATGGTTTGAAGATTGGTTGGAGCCACTTTTCCATGAAGAAGAGTATGTCCAAGCTGTGCAAAATATTTGATTTCTGGCAGTTTAATGACTTGATCAAACAAATGTTTGAAGTGCTGGAATAGGATGATTGGGTAGAAGGCATAACTTTCAAAATGAATGGTGTGTAGGAAACTGGCCCCTTGTTCCACTACCCCCGCCTTTTTGCCCAATATTTGATGCTAACATGACTGAGTCCATGCTGGGATCCTGCTAACCAGGCCCCAGCACCTGTGTTCTTTACCTAAACGTGTACCATTGTTTCCTCAATTGGCACATCTTTGGCACACAGACAAGTCCCTTAAAAAAGGTACCTGTGGCACCAAGGGCCCTGTGGCCAGAGAGGGTCTCTAAGGGCTGTAACATATACTCTGCCATCCTAAGGGACCCATGATCAAATTCATGCACACTGCCATTGCAGATTATGGCCCTTATTACAGCCCTGGTGGTCGGTGTTAAAGCGGCGGTAAAACTACCAATAGGCTGGCGATAAAAAAAATGGAATCACGACTGTGGCAGAAACTGCAAACAAAGACAGCCACTTTAACACTCCGACCACCACGGCGGTACAAACATACACCGTGGGGGTAACTGCCAACAGACAGGTGGAACACAATGTACTACCCACATTATTACAACAGTCCAATCCGCCACATTTTCCGGGATGATTCACCGCGAACAAAAACAGGGCGGAAACAGGACTTGGAAGGGAAAACGCTCACCTCTACATACCCTACGAGGAACTAGGACGCCATGGAACCCGAACTCCAGATTCTCCCAGCCTTTGTCTTCCTTCTCCTCTGCCAGGAACATCAAAGACGGCGGCGAAGACCACTGTGAGTACTGCACCTGCGACACAGGGGAGGGCAGAGGGAAAAAAGAGTGACACACACACACAACACGCAACACCCCCACCCTCACCCACTACAACACACACACCCAAGTACATGTTGATACATTACATTTATAACCCCCAAACCTCCCGGAAGAATGAAAAGGACAAAAGGAAATTAGTTGAACGTTTGTAATCTATTAAAATACAGTAATCAAAAATATATATATATACACTATAAACAAATATATACACCAAAAATACAAGTCCAAGGTATTCCATCATTAAAGTCCGTGGACCACTGGGCCCAAAATGCATGGACGAGGCCCACACAAGATACCTGATAAAAACGGAGAGAACACTGCTGGGGCATCAGATAGAAATACAACAGGCACCTCAGGGGGAAGAGAAGGGGGGCACCGCAGCCGGATGAGTAAAAGACACCAGATTCACGAGGGGGCTCCATGCCCACTGCTTTATCCTGGGGAGTGCAAAGCCACAGTCTCACAAGTCTCTCCAGTGGGTAGTTTGCCCACTGCTTTATCCTGGGGAGTGCAAAGCCACAGTCTCACAAGTCTTTCCAGTGGGTGGGTTGCCCACTGCTTTATACTGGGGAGTGCAAAGCCACAGTCTCACACGTCTTTACAGTGGGTGGTTTGCCCACTGCTTTATCCTGGGGAGTGCAAAGCCACAGTCTCACAAGTCTTTACAGTGGGTGGTTTGCTCACTGCTTTATCCTGGGGAGTGCAAAGCCACAGTCTCTCAAGTGGATAACAGTCTCCACTGGTTCCGGAGGGGGCTTTGTGCCCAGAGTGCTTCATCCTGCCAAAGCCTGAGATAGTGGATGCCTTACTCCACTGGTTCTGGAGGGGGCTTCATGCCCAGAATGCTTCATCCTGCCAAGGACTGAGGCAGTGGATGTCTTTCTCCACTGGTTCTGGAGGAGGCTTTGTGCCCAGAGTGCTTCTTCCTGCCAAAGACTGAGGTAGTGGATGCCTTTCTCCACTGGTTCTGGAGGGGGTTTTGTGCTCAGAGTGCTTCATCCTGCCAAGGACTGAGGTAGTGGATGTCTTTCTCCACTCGTTCTGGAGGGGGCTTTGTGCCCAGAGTGCTTCATCCTGCTCGTGGCAGCGTGAGTAGCGACTAAGCTTTTGGCGCTCATTGGCCTGCGGTGCTTTTTGCTGTGGTGTCCTGTGCAGCGGTTCTTGTGGCGGCGGTGTCCTTGGCAGCGGTGCTTGTGGCGTCCTGTGCATCGGTGCTTGTGGCGGCGGTGTCCTTGGCAGCGGTGCTTGTGGCGGCGGTGTCCTTGGCAGTGGTACTTGTGGCGGTCTTGTCCACCGTGCAGGTTTTCGGCGACTTGCCTGTTTTTCTGTGCCCCTTCCCCACCTTGGATGGTGGCGCAACTATCTTCCCACTCCCAACTGTACTCCTGGGAGAGGCTTTGGTGGTAGATGTTTTGCCTCTCTCCCGCCGGGCAGTGGCCAACCTTTTATGCTTTTGAGGTGGGGGACTGACCGTGGTCTGGCTCCTTGGCACACTGGCTGCCCTGCTGCTTGGCGCACTCCAGAAGCCGGTTACTGCTGGCACCACTGTTCCCACAGATGTTGTGTCTGAGGTGCTGGGTTGGGGCCTGGGAAGGTGGGCCCTAGGGGACTGAAGGGGTGGGGGAGGTGAGGGGAAGAGGTCAAGGTTGGAGAGGAAAAGTTTTTTGGACACACAGGGACAGTTAGATGGTGGGGGTTTGGGAGTGGAGTAAGAGGTAGTGGTTGTGGGAGGTGTACGTTTGCTGACTTTGGGTGAAGGTGCATGAGCTGGAGGCTGTTGTGAGGTGGATGGCTGTTGGGTGGGTGTGTGGCTGCGTTTGTGTACCTTGGGAGGTGGGCTCCCAGACACACCAAGAGATGACGCAGGGGATGTGTGATTGGTAGTGGGGGTGGTGAGTGCAAGTGAGCGGGGTGTGGTGATGGGTGTGCTGGTGATGGACGTAGTGGCTGAAGATGTAGTGCATGCAGGTGTGAGTGGAGACGGGACAGGGAGGGAGGAGGGAGACGAGGAGGAGGGGGACACAGTAGAGGTAGTGGATGTTGGTATGTGTGCATGGGTATGATGCTTGTGTGAGTGCCTGTGGGATGTGTGGTGCTTATGTTTGCCTGAGCTTCCCTTGTGTGTTGAGGTGTGTGCATGCTGTTCAGATGGTGTGTGTGGGATAGGCTGAGGTACAGGTGTTTGGGTCTGGGTGGAGGAAGTTGGAGGGGGGAGGCTGGACACAGGGACAATGGCTGCCATCAGTGCTGAGGCCAGAGTCTGAAAAGCTCGCTGTTGGGCTGCGTGACCAGAATGAATGCCCTCCATGTATGCATTGGTCTTTTGCACATGCCTCTCTACACCCTGGATGGCATTCAAAATGGTAGACTGCCCAACAGTGAGGGACCTGAGGATGTCAATGGCCTTCTCACTGAGGGCAGCAGGGCTGACAGGGGCAGTGACTAAGGTGCCTGGGGCGAAGGAGATGCTCACCCCCGTGGGTGAGCGGTCACGGGGAACACGCTGAGGGGCTGCTGGGAGGGCGGTGCTGGTAGGGGGGGTGGCGGCTGTACCTGTAAATGCGGTGGGCACAGAGGGGCCCACCACCGCAAGGGAGCTCCCATCAGAGGAGGAGTGTGTGTCGCTGGTTTCAGCTCCTGTCCCCGCCGTGGAGCTCCCCTCGCCCTCCGTCCCACTGGTGACTTCTGACTCTGTTTTGTCGCCCTCCCGGGCCATGTGGGATGCAGCTCCCTCCTGCTACGGTCCCACTGCTCCTCTGCCTGATGATGCTAATGCACATAAGAACAGGGAGACCACAAAAAGGGGGGGGGAGACAGAAGAAAGACATGTTGAGTGCATGCAATACCGCTACCATTGGCGGACACTAAAGACACAGAAGCCCCCTGCACTACGCTGTGCACTTTGAGTTCCCTAATTAATCACAGGGACATGGGGTACAAGTCATATGCCCAATTGCTGCACACATGGAAGTCACAGGAGCCTGACTAGGTGTATGTGGCTCTGAACACAGGTGGGGTGGGGTGCCACATGGCCTGCCTTATGAAGGGACTTTGCCAACTAAACTCGCCCTGGCCTAGCGGAACCCACAGCCCACCTCCCCCACCCAGACACCTCCAATGCGCGCTGAAACAGCAGAATGAGAGTGTACTCACCCCCTTGTGGCTGCTGTGATGCCCTCAAGCGCCCATCCAACTCCAGATACGCCACCGCCAGGATCCGAAACATCAGGGGGGTCATGGTGCGACGGCCACCCCTCCCACGTTGGGAGGCCATCCCCAGCTGGACCTCCGCCGTCTTCTTGCTCCAGCGGCGAATGTCCTCCCATCTTTTCCGGCAGTGGGTGCTCCGTCTGTGGTGGACCCCAGGGTCCAGAGTTCCTTGGCGATGGCACGCCAAATATCCTTCTTCTGGTGGGCGCTGACCTACAGGAATAGAACAGGGGAAAAGGAGAAGATATAACCGTCCGGACCATCACAGTCATTGGCCCCCATCCCTACCCTTGCCATGACGCACATGCACTCACCGTCGTTTCATGCACGCCTCATTCTTCCCCCACCCCCATCTTTCATCCGCACCACTCCACACAGGCATTGCCCATACAGCATTCTCACAGTGTACTTACCTGTTTGTCTGGAGGACCGTAGAGTAGCGTGTACTGGGGGAGGACCCTATCCACTAGTTTATCCAACTCCTCCGTGCTGAAGGCAGGGGCCCTTTCCCCAGACACATGAGCCATTGTTTCTTCCAGACTGAGGTCACAGCAGCACATGCAGTGTAGGTCCTCTCCTGTCGAAGATCAGGTATCAAGTGATTGAACAGACAGAAAATGGTGGTCACGTCCGCGGCGGTGCATACCGTCACCGCCGGTGTACATCGTCATTGGCTCCTGGGACCCATAGGGTCCAATGTTAACCAATGCAGGATTGCGCCGCGGTCTTCGACCGCCTACCGCGACGGTGTACAACGCCAGCGCAGTTACCTCATGTCCCCTTGTCCCACATTACAGGTCAGGCAGCCACCATTTCAGGGAGCCACATGGCATTAATTTTAACTGCGTCACACATATCTAGGCCTTGCATACACACTAATACAGGCACATAACAGTTTTAAAAATATTGTGGAATCAAGTCGTGTTTACGTACCTCAGTGTTGGTTGACTCTCTGCTTGCTGTACTCCTCCATAGAGCACGTCCGCTGGGGCAGGTGAGGAGATGGCGGCATCATCCGGTGTACAGACCGCTGGTGGACCTGTCGACAATGGAGGAGCGACATGTAATTGTCACCTACAGACTTGATTGTACCAGAATCCTGGAACTGTGTGCCCAGTTGGAGCCAGACCTGATGTCAGCTATCCGCCATCCCACAGGAATCCCCCCTCTAGTGCAGGTGCTGTCAGTCCTCCATTTCCTGGCAAGTGGGTCTTTTCAAACAACAGTGGCCATAGCATCAGGGATGTCCCAGCCTATGTTTTCCAACGTGTTGTCCAGAGTGTTGTCTGCCCTGCTGAAACACATGCAGAGCTACATCGTTTTCCCTCAGGTGGAGGATTTGCCTACAGTGAAAGGTGACTTCTATGCCCTTGGACATTGGTGCCATTGATGGGAAACATGTGGCCTTGGTCCCCACCCGCAGGAGTGAACAGGTGTACAGAAACCGGAAGAGTTACCATTCGATTAATGTGCAGATGGTGTGTTTGGCCGACCAGAACATCTCACATGTGAACGCCAAGTTTCCAGGCTCAGTGCATGACGCTTACATTCTGAGGAATAGCAGCATCCCTTATGTGATGGGGCAACTCCAGAGACACCGTGTGTGGCTATTAGGTGAGGACATGGACCCTATACAGTGTGACTAGGTGTCTGGGTCTGGGGATGTCCCTAAGAGTTAGTGTGTGTCTAACAGTTGTCCCTCGACATTTGCTGGTGACTCTGGTTACCCCAACCTGTCATGGCTTCTGACCCCAGTGAGGAATCCCAGGACAAGGGCAGAGGAATGCTACAATGAGGCACATGGACGAACTAGGAGGATTATAGAAAGAACCTTCGGCCTCCATATGACAGGTGGTTCCCTATTCTACTCACCAAAGAAGGTGTGCCAGATAATCGTGGCCTGCTGTATGCTTCACATCTTGGCTTTGTGACGACAGGTGCCTTTTCTGCAGGAGGATGGTCCAGATGGATGTGTTGTGGCAGCTGTGGAGCCTGTGGACAGTGAAGACGAGGAAGCAGAAGAAGAGGACATACACAACAGAAACACGGTGATTCATCAATACTTCCAGTGAGACACAGGTAAGAAGACATCACTGCCCGCTACATCTGATACCCTTGTTCTACCTCTCATCTGTCTGTCACTTTCACCCAGTGTATGGACCCTGATTTGTCACTTTCCCTTTTAATTTCACAGATGTGGGTCCCACTGTGTGACATCTGCTTTGTTTCAGCATGGACTAGAGCTGTGCGACATAGGTATGTATATAATACATAGGATATAGCATTTTTCCACAGTTATTGCAAATACACATTTTCGAAAACACAGACTGACCCCAGATTGTTTTGTGATTTAAGGGTGTTTATTTAAGTGCTAAATATTGGAGGGGGTTGTAAAATGGCCAGGGGTGATGGTGGAGGAATGCCCATGGCAGAGTCCAGTCTATTAGTCTCACAGGTGCATTGTCCAAAGGGGCATAGGAAGTGGAGCTGGGGCAGTTTAAGGATGGACAGGGTGACAAAGTGGGACAAAAGAATGACAATCAGGGTGGTCTCCTTCCTTGGCATTGTTCTCTGTCTTTGTCCTGGATCTCAGGGACCGTTTGCGGGGTGGTTCTCCATCTGCAGGGAGTGGGGTGCTGGTGTCGTGGTCCTGTGGCGGTGCCTCCTGTCCACTAGCGCCGGCGGAGGTGGTGGGCAGTTCATCGTCCAGGCTAGTGTCAGGGGCCCCTTGTTGTGCCACAGTGCCCCTCCTGGTGTTGACGAGTTCCTTCAGCACCCATACAATGGTGCACAGGAGGGTGGTATTGATGGATTTGAGTTCCTCCCTGAACCCCAAATACTGTTCCTCCTGCAGCTGCTGGGTCTCCTGAAACTTGGCCAGTACCGTTGCCATCGTCTTCTGGGAATGGTGGTAGGCTCCCATGATGTTGGAGTGGGCCTTGTGGAAAGTGGGTTCCCTGGGCCTGTCCTCCCCCTGTCGCACAGCAGCCCTCCCAGTTCCCCTGTGTTCCTGGGCCTCTGTCCCCTGAACCGTGTTCCCACTACCACTGCCCCCAGGTCCCTGGTGTTGTTGGGGTGGTGGGTTAGCCTGGGTTCCCTGTAGTGGTGGACACACTGCTGCTTGATGTTGCCTGGGGACAGAGGTATGGGCCCGCTGGGTGGGTGCTGTACTGGTATTACCAGAGGGGGGAAGCTCTTTGGTGGCCTATGCCAATGTGAGGGGAACCGACTGTCCTGAGGTCCCAGATGGGCCGGGCTGGTCATCTTGATCCAGTTGGACAGAGCTGCTGTCATCACTGTGGGCCTCTTCTGTGGGTGGAGTGGACATGTCTGGACCCTCCTGTCCGGTGACGTTGGGTAGGGGTCCTGCAGGGGTGTAAAGGCAAGATTATTGCATCTGTGTGTGCCATGGTGTGCAATGGGTGGGTGACCCCGTACCCCAGTGCTTGCATTCTTGTGTGGGACATTGTGTGATAATTGTTTAGGGGTGTGTGTGGGTATGTGCAGTGGCCATGCATTGGTGATGGGTGTCCATGCTTTGGTGTTGCATGCAGGGCTTGGGGTTGGGATTGGTGGTTTGTGATAGTGGGACATCTGTGAGGAGTTGGAGTGATGGGGGTGAGGGCGAGGGTGAGGGTATGTGATAGCATGCAGGTACTGTGGGGATGAAGTAGTAAAGATTTGACTTACCAGAGTCCATTCTTCCAGCTACTCCTGTGAGGCCCTCAGGATGCAGTATAGCCAAGACCTGCTCCTCCCATGTTGTTAGTTCTGGGGGTGGAGGTGGGGTGTCCGCCGCCAGTCCTCTGAACTGTAATCTATTGTCTTGAGACCACGGAACGCACCTTCCCCCATAGGTCGTTCCACCTCTTCCTGATGTCATCCCTAGTTCTTGGGTGCTGTCCCACTGCATTGACCCTGTCCACGATTCTGCGCCATAGCTCCATCTTCTTAGCTATGGTCGTGTGCTGCACCTGTGATCCGAATAGCTGTGGCTCTACCCAAATGATTTCCTCCACCATGACCCTGAGCTCCTCCTCAGAAAACCTGGGGTGTCTTTGCAGTGCCATGGGGTGGTGTGGGTGATGTGTGGGGTGGTGTGTGTTGTGATGTGTGGGGTGATGTTTAAGGGTGTGTGGTGTTTTGTGCGTGGATGTTGTGTGAGTGATGGTGTTGAGTGCCTGTGGATGCTAGTTTGTAGACGGTGGTGTCTCTCTGTGGCCTTCAGTCGCAATTGTGGTCGTAGGGGTTTGTGGGTGATGTGGGTGTGTGTTTTATATTGTATTGAGTGTGTGGGAGTGGTGTGTGTATGTGTATCAGGTGTGTATATTTGGAATTGTCCAATGTGGTTGTGTTTTGTAAGTGTGTCTGTATTTTGAGCGCAGCTGTGTGTACCGCCAATGGAATACCGCGGTTGAAAGACCACCACGTGGATTCGTGGGTCGTGATAGTCTGGGCGTATCTGTTGGCGGGACGGTGGAGGTTTTGTTATCGCCAGTTTATCACTGACCTTTGGTGTGGCGGACATGTGTGGGTGTCTAAATTTTGGCAGATTCCGAGCTGTGGGTTATAATAGCTGTGGCAGCATTCCGTGGACGCGGCAGTGTGTTGGCGGTCTTCTGCACGGCGGTAAGCGGATTTTACCGCCAATGTTGTAATGACCCCCAATGTGTGTTGGTGGGGAGAAAAGGGTAAAGTCGATCTGGCATCCCTCCCTGGGTGCATACCTACAAACCACTGCCTGTGGCATAGGTAATTCACCCCTCTGGCAGGCCTTACAGCTCTAAGGCAGGGTTCACTATACCACAGGTGAGGGCATAGCAGCATGAGCAATATGCCCCTACAGTGTCTAAGTCCATTCTTAGACATTATAATTGCAGTGTGGCCATATTGAGTACATGGGCTGGGATTTTGTCATTACGAACTCCACAGATCCATGATGGCTTCACTGAAGACTGGGAAGTTTGGTATCAAACATCTCAGCTCAATAAACCCACACTGATGCCAGTGCCAGCCTGCCACTAACAGACAAGTTTCTGACCACATAGAGTCAGAGCCTTTGTGCTCTCTGGGGTCAGGAACAAAGCCTGCTCTGGTTGGAGGTGCTTCACACCTCCTTCCTGCAGGAACTGCAACACTTTGGCAGTGAACCTCAAAGGCTCCTGCCTCCTGTTACACTGCCCCAGGGCACTCCAGCTAGCAGAGATGCAAGCCCCTCTGACCAGGCCCCACTTTTGGCAGCAGGTCAGTCTGAAAATTTAGTAAACACCAGGAAGAGTGTTCACTGCAGCTGGAAAGATCCCTATAGTGCCCAGAGCTGAGGAGAAGCCCTCCTGGCAGAATCTTCCATCTTGTTTTGGAGGGTGTTAGCCAATAGGGTTAGGAATGTGCTCCCCTCCCCAATGGGAGTAGGCAGAGGAAGGGTGTAGCCTCCCTCAGGGACAGTAACCATTGGCTTCTGGCCTCTGACCCCTGTAATGCCCCTAAATCTAGTATTTAGAGGCACCCCTGAACCTTGCTCTTCAGATTCCTGGTGACCTAACAAGACGAAGAAGGACACCAGCAGGGAAGACTCCAGACTACAACTGACTTGGGCACAGCCCTACCAGCCTGTCTGCAGCTTCTAGAATCCTGCTACAAGAAGACGACTCATCCTGCAGGACAAGTGACCTCTACAAACCCCCAGAGGACTGCCTGCCTACCCAAAGACCAAGATCTCCAGAGGACAGCGCCTGTCCACATAGAAACCGTCAAAGGGACTCCAGAACCACCCTGGCCCCGCAAGTCCTTCCCACTCAGCACCCTGCACCTATGGCCCATGTCCCGGTGCCCCAACTGGTCCAGAAAAGGTTCTCAGGCAATTCTGCCCTTGAGTCTACCCCGGGATGACCCCTTCTGACCAACACAACAACCCCTGCAGCCTAAATCCAGAAGACCCCCCTGACCGCGACAGGCTCCGGTGAAGATTTCCCAATGCCCAAAGGTACCCCTGCACCAGCAGCCCCCTGGCCTTGGAGAACCCAACCAAAGGTCCAGCCATGTCCAGTGGGCTCTCTAACTACCTGTCCAGCAAATGTTTTTCTTTAGTTGACTCCCTGGACCCCTCCTACCGCATCTTTGTAACCCCCAGGGTTCCCTCATTGAAAAACATTGAGTGCCCGATGCTGTGTTTCCACCCTGCACCCGGCTGCCCCTGTTTCGCTGTGGGTATGTGTCTGGTGCTGGCCTGTGCCCCCCCCAGTGCTGATCTAGACCCCCAGGTCTCTGCCCTGAAGTCATGGGTACTTACCTGCAAGCAGTTGTTTTCTGAGCACCCCCTGTCTACATAGGATTCCATTGGGAGCCCGATACCAACTTTGACCTCTGCCCCTGGTCTGCCCTGTGCTGCTGCTGGTGCATTCTTGGTGCCTACCTAAACATTGCCTTGTGGAAACCTTATTCCCGGACGACTGGGATCGTTACTCAAGTACTTACCTGTGAATTGTATTGTTACTTTTCCTCCCCTACGATTGCATTGCTTTCTATGAGAAATTGCACTGTGCCCACTTTTGAAACTGAAAAACATTACTTACCTGTAAATTGTATTACTTGTGAATTCTTAACAAAGTGCATTTGATACTTGAAAGTGGTGCATTCTTGAAACTGTACTTACCTGCAATAAATATCCTTTTAGTCCTAGAAATGAAGTAACAAAGTATATTTTTTGATACATAAAACATTGGCCTGGAGTTAGTCATTGAGTGTGTGCCTCATTTCTTGATTGTGTGTGTACAACAAATGCTTACCACTACCCTCTGATAAGCCTAACTGCTCGACCACACTACCACAAAAGAAAGCATTAGTATTATCTACTTTGCCCTCTGTGAATCCTATGGGGATCCACTGGACTCTGTGCACACTATACCTTACTTTGGCATGGTTTATACAGAGCCAACCTCCTACACGGTGTCCTTGGTAAAGTGAGATCACACAACTGCCCCAATGCAGTCAATAGAGGTATCACTTCTTAGTTCCCTTGAAGCTTGTCGATAACATCTAAAGCCAAGCCGACTACAAAGTGGTTGAATCTCTTAGCTCGCAGATTTACATAGGCTGGACAGAAAAACAGTAAATGGTCCATGTTTTCCTTTGGGTGTAAACAACACGTGGGGCGATTCTCAGGTGTGGTGTGTTGGCCTTCCTGTGATCCACTGTGATGTAAATGACCCTGTTTCCGGAGTAACGTAGCAGAATTTAAGGTACAGAGATTTTGCCACTTAGGTTGCGGCAGTGTGAAAGAGTAGCTAAAATGGAAAGCAGATGCTGCCAGCATAAAAATGACAGAGTCAGCCCTTCCCCACTCCTACTTCTCTCCTGTCTGAGTGAAATACACATAGGGGTTCACCAGAGTAGCCCTTCTTAAGTGTCACCTGTGTGATTACGGTAGATCTATTACCTCTAAAGTATAGAGCTTGGCACCTCTGCTCTGCCCAATAACATCCTCCTCCTTCCTGATGTGAGGAATGTCAAAGAATCCACCATCACCCTAGTTTATCAGGATTGCATGGTTAAAAAACTGCAGTGACCTGAGCATTGTGCTTCAGCTGAATTGGCAGGAATTAGAAATAAAGATTTGAGCCCCATTGTAACTGTGTTTCTGCCTGTGTGTCAGTTTGTGTATCTGTCTTCCTGAAGCATTGGCTTTGCTTGGTGAGCGTTTTCCAGCTGCACCAATATTTGCTTACTTTTTTTAAAGAACAGATTCTAGTTACCTCACCCTGGAAAATGGCTAGCCTCTTCCCAGCAGCACAAAGAATTGGCCCATCAAATTCCTCTTGCATTCTGGAAGAAGAAGTTTCCTAAGTCACAATTAGGGGTTCCCATAGTCCTGCCGAGCCATTTCCATAGCTCTAGATTGTGGACCAAACAAACCTTTATATACTCTTTAAGTGTGCTGAGTTGTTTAACCCATTGTTGTCACTTCATCCAGGATGCACAACATAGCTTTCTATGTCTTGAGACGTCCCTCTCCCTAAACCAAGAGATAGTTCTGGTCTCATTGATCCATTTCAAATGTAGAAATACTTGACCTGGACAAACAGTTGATGGGATATAGGTGTTTAAAGATTATGACTATGGCCATTTGTCTCCTGCAGGGCTAACAGACTTTGGCCCTCATTCTGACCTTGGCGGGCGGCGGAGGCCGCCCGCCAAAGTCCCGCCGTCAGGTTACCGTTCCGCGGTCGAAAGACCGCGGCGGTAATTCTGACTTTCCCGCTGGGCTGGCGGGCGGTCGCCTTCAGACCGCCAGCCAGCCCAGCGGTAAAGAGGCTTCCACGATGAAGCCGGCTCGGAATCGAGCCGGCGGAGTGGAAGCTGTGCGACGGGTGCAGTTGCACCCGTCGCGTATTTCACTGTCTGCACAGCAGACAGTGAAATACATGTAGGGGCCCTCTTACGGGGGCCCCTGCAATGCCCATGCCAGTGGCATGGGCACTGCAGGGGCCCCCAGGGGCCCCGCGACCCCCCCTACCGCCATCCGGATCTCGGCGGTCCGACCGCCGGGATCTGGATGGCGGTAGGGGGGGTTGGAATCCCCGGGGCGGTGCAGCAAGCTGCGCCGCCGCGGAGGATTCAATGGGGCCGCGGTACACTGGCGGGACCCCGCCAGTGGTGCCGGTCCGACCGCGGCTTTAGCGCCGCGGTCGGAATCCCCATTGGAGCACCGCCGGCCTGTCGGCGGTGCTCCCGCGGTCCTCCGCCCTGGCGGTCAAAGACCGCCAGGGTCAGAATGACCACCTTTGTATTTGTAAGCCACAAAGAAGAACAATAACTTTTGAAATATAGCTACCAGAAGTTCGGATATCACAAAGACACCATAACAATTAACCATAGTGACTTTGACTAAGTTTTATCACTTTTAGTATAAATGTAATACCAAGGTGAATGTACACTTTTTGCACTGGGCTTCTTTCACAAAAGGTGCCACAAAAAGTAAAGGGATGTGGAAGTGTGGTCAGTATTGAGTCCCCAGAGGAGTTTCTTAAAATCAATACTCCAAGCACACATGCATAGACTCCAATGTTGAATTATTTCTATACAAGAACAGCAACAGGGATCTGTGGAGCTGACACTCTGTTGGCTTACATTTGACCAGTTTTCCCTATTGGAGTGGATCGTGATCATTATTTTATGATACGCTGTGGTTTGTGAAGAGCACAGTGATCATGAGCAGGACAGAGATCACAGACAGTATATCTGTAGTTCCAATTAAATAGTTTTATGTTGTAGGTTTCTGTTTTTCATCGTTTTCATTTTTAATATTTAGTCATGTTTAGGTGCCATTAACCTTTTAAACATCCTTCAGAATGTAAACCCTAGTTATGCATCATTGTAATTGAGATGTTACACTTTGTCCAGTCCTTCTCACTGCCTGCCACGAGCTTAATGTCAATACTAAGTTTCCCTTCAAAATCAAATGGGCTTTGGAGGTTCATCTCCTGATGCAGATTCAGTACCCAGCAGAATGGTTAGTTAGAAAAGCATCACTGGCTTAACGTGAAGTTATGAGGTTACCCTGCAGAATATGAGGAGGGAGCTCCTGCATCTCCCACACCTCACATATATTCATTGCATTGGGCTGAATGGTGGCACCATGAAGGGTAAAATGTTTTTTGTGGCAATAAGTGGAAGACCACAGTTTACTTCACTATATAATGGTGTCAAAGAGCTGGCTATCAGGCTGTCCTCTGAAGGCAAGGAACACCAATGGGGCTAATGGTGACCAAGAACTCTTGAATCACATCAGGGATTGAAATCTACAGGGAAGGTCTTATTGGAATTTATTTTTTTACTGGATCATCATCACTAATCATTTAATGAAATGATAAAGGACTTCCTTTACCAATAGAGAGTTTGCAGCCATGCACAATATCAGATATTGTGAATCCAACGAGCGATTCACAAAGGTTTTATACCATGCGCAGGCCTCAACCATGAAAAACTGCATGCCACAACAGGTCTGGCCTTCGGTCATTGAGTAGAAGCTCTCAACATTCAGGGTAGTTTCTAAAAATATTTTAGAGCAAAGGATCTGAAGTTCCTCACCAGATTTGACCTGAGGTGAGGTAGGTAGATGGCTGAGAAGTGTGTTGACTGATGGAGCGTCCAGCTTAATCACCAGACACTGCCCGAGATTGAAAACACAACCAGTATTTATACAAATCTCCACCATCAGAGGTCATCTGGTTACCCGTATTATGAGGCCTGTACACACACAGGCCCAGATTTACTAATGTGTTGTGCGGGTTTTTGCGTTACTTTCGTAATGCAAACACACAACACAAAGGGCCTCATTACAACCTTGGCGGGCGGCCTCCGACTCCCCCAAGGTTTAACCGCCATGCGGCCGCACTCCCACCGGCCCCATTTTGACATTCCCGCTGGCCCGCCGGGCGGAAACTGATGCCGCCCGCAACATGGAAGCCGGCTCGTAATGGAGCCGGTGGTGTTCTGCCCGTGCAACGGGTGCAGCTGCACCCGTCGCGCTTTTCACTGTCTGCTGTGCAGACAGTGAACAGCAGTGTGGGGCTGTGCCTGGGGGCCCCGGCACTGCCCATGCCAAGTGCATGGGCAGTGCCGGGGCCCCCAGGGGCCCCACAACTACCCTTCCCACCAGCCTTTCCATGGCGGTCTCTACCCCCATGGACAGGCTGGCGGGAAGAGGACTCGTAATCTCCTGCTGCCCTGGAGGATTAAAACAGCCGGGACAAACATGGCGGTAAACCGCTGGGACAAACATGGCAGTAAACCGCCGGTCCCGGCAGTGCGACCGCGGCCCTTCCGCCACGGTCATAATAGGCAAGATTGCACCGCCAGCCTGTTGGCGGTGCAATCGCCAAAACAGCCCTGGCGGTCTTTGACCGCCAGGGTTGTAATGAGGCCCAAAGTGTTATGTTGGGATTTACTATCAGGATTTGTATAGTCTCCCAAATTAATATACACTAGCATTTTGCAATGCTTTGTGTTATTTTCCTGCAGAGGGGCGTTCCATGGATGGTGCAGGGGCATTACTGTGCAACTACATACGGGTTTTGATGCAAATCCCCATCTAAAAACATTCAGAGACTGGGATTTGTGCCAAAGTCCTGCACCCTCTCAAGGCAGGTGCAACAAGTTTCCATTGTAGTCAAAAGTGTGCAGCAAAAAAGGGAAAACAGCGCCACATTTTAGTAGATGTGGCCCTGGTCTGCTCTCTCTCGCTTTCAAGCATCACAGTGCAACAATTTTAGCTGCTGCGCTGTGTTGCGTTACTTTAGTAAATCTGAGCCACGATGTAATACGGTTTAACAGGAGAACAACAACATTTAAGAAAAGCTTCCTGCAATTACACAGTTCCAGCTTCCAAAAACAGAATAGTGCTTAAGATGTTTAATAGTTCAGCCTTGTACAATGAGATATGCAAAGAGAATTGTGGGGACATCGAATGTCTCAAAACAGGGTCAGCTGCTTTCTATTGTTCCAGGGTCAGCACATGACAGATAGTGACCTGTGGAGATATTCTTGGTGTTGAGATGAGCACTGGTCAGGAGGTCACAGGGCACAAGATTGGATCTGCACACATGCATAGTTATTTTCTCCCATCCTGACCACTGTCATGTTTTTGGCATCTTTCCCAAATAGTCAGCGCTGTATAAAAATATACACATTAATGAACACATTCTGTTGTTGGGTTTCAAAATCGAAGATTCATTTTTCTGAAGCGACTTCGTAGCTCAGCCTCTACTCCTTGGGAAGACAGCAAGCGAAATGGGACAATCTTTTATGACAAGTTATATTTCAAACCTCACATCCACTCAGGAGTAAAGTAACACATCATTATCTGTGTAGCAAAGTCCTTTACCACCAGGTTTTTCCCTACAGTGATGGACAGGAAACAAAGGGCCTGATTCTAACTTTGGAGGACGGTGTTAAACCGTCCCAAAAGTGGCGGATATACCACCTACCGTATTACGAGTCCATTATATCCTATGGAACTCGTAATACGGTAGGTGGTATATCCGCCACTTTTGGGACGGTTTAACACCGTCCTCCAAAGTTAGAATCAGGCCCAAAGTCTTTACACAGTCCACCCTAAATAGGGCAGATGGTGTAAAGTCCTTCCTCTGAGGGCCCCTGCTCTGTCAGAGTAAGTACTCCATCAATGGAGCCAGTGAGGGGGGAAGGGAGGTTGTTGCTGGAATACTTACTATTTGCCTGACTCTAAATGAGGAGGGCGGACCGCAGGCTTGATTGACAGGGTACTCTATCATGTCCCTGGCCATTAAACTCTAAACCAGGCCCCTGGCCTTTAAAAAGTAGGCCTTCTGGCTTGTAAGCCTCCCTCCTGCATAGCTACTACCTGGTCTTGTGTAACATGTGGCACCTTCAGTCTATGCCTCCTAGCCAACAGCATTTTGCCATCTGTGGCTAGTAGCTATTCTTTACAATTATAGTTATTTTCATGTAAGTTCCAGAATGCAGAACACTGTTGGCCTATAAGCAGGGCTACTGGAATTATGAGATTGTGTGGCCACTGCAATTTTCACATAATTATAGATTTGCTGCATTTACCACATAATTTATCATCTGCCACATGATCTGCAGATTTGAGGAAAAAAAGAAGTGGTTTTAGCTCAAACGGTTTAAAAGTTACTAAAAATGCAGCAGCATCTGTTACTGCGCATTGAAAGGCCCTTTGCAAAGCTGGACTTGTTATTCCTTATTGCTAAATTTGGGTTTTAAAATGGTACGAATTAGGTGCAAACAATGCCCAGACAGTGTTACCAAGTTTAAAAATGGCTAAATAATTAAGTAAACCTATTACAAAATGTACTGGATTATGCCACATAATTTGCCTTTTCTTACTGCATAATTTACTGAACGCTGCCGCATAATTCGGCTCTCACCTGACACATAATTCCAATGACCCTGCCTATAAGCAGCTTTGACTGGCTAGAGGTGTTACACCTGACATTAGGCTATTGAAGAGGTGTTATGGTGATAAGGGTTTCGTCAATCACTTATAGGGGCATATTTATACTCTGTTTACACCAAATTAGCGTCATTTCTTTTTACTCTAATTCGGTGCAAAACTAACTCCATATTTATACTAGTGCCAAATTTATGGAGTTAAAGTCATTTTTTGGATGTGGAAACCTACCTTGCCTTAATGAGATGCAAGATAGGCATTCCCATCCCAAAATTAACGTCATATTTATACTCCCGTGCAAAAATGGTGCACGGGAGGGAGGAGGGATAAATAAATGGTGCAAAGCTTGCTTTGCCCCATTTTTTAATGCCTGGGTTAGGGCAGGCATTAGGGGACCTGTGGGCCTATTTCCATGATGGAACACCATGGAATAAGCCCACAGGTGCCCTCCCCAGGCCCCAGGGACACCCCCACCCACACCAGAGGGACAGTGGAGGATGGGGGACCCCATCCGAAGTAAGTACAGGTAAGTATTTTATTTTATTTTTTGAAGTGCCATAGGGGGCCCTGAAATGGGCCCCCATACATGGCACAGGGTGCAATGGCCATGCTGAGGGGACCCTGGTCCTCAGTGCTGACCAATGGGGTGGTGGGCATGACTCCTGTCTTTTCTAAGACAGTTGTCATGTGGTATGGATGGTTTTGCGTCAGAAAATGACTCTAGGCAGGTTAGAGTCATTTTTTTTTACTCTAACCTGCCTAACGTCATTTTTTGGTGCAAAACCCCCTTCTTCCATACCGCCAGCCCCACCCAACTAACGTTATGTTTTTTTACACTAACCTACCCTTTGCACCGGCTTGCACCATTCCATAAACATGGTGCCCGGCTGGGGCACCTAAATGGTGCAAGCCGGTGCTAAACTAATGTCTCTGCATGATCTAGGTCTAGATATTTTTTACAAAATATTACTTAATCCTCTGGGTTCAAGTAAGCCAGGAGAGACATGATTAAACCTGCCAGAATGCATTTGTTTGAGAAATGAGACCCAAAATAGAGCAACGAGCGAGAGGCTGACCATATAGTCGGAGTGGAGCTCTCATAAAATCTGGCATGTTTTTACAAAATTCCCTAAATGTATTCAGTGGTTGCCTCATATATTTCTCTGTCATATATTCTAGTATATATTTCCCTATACTCCTCCAGAGCTGTATTAAGCAAAGCGACAAGTTTACAATGAAAACCAGTGATGTCAAGCCATGCAAAATGTGAGCTCATTTAATGAGTCAGCTGCAAAGACTTGGCTTGGATTTCTAAGCGTGAGGTCATGGTCTGTCAAAACAAGATGTATGTGTGTGTCGACAACCTGAGGCCAGTCTTCGTTTAACTAAGCAGAACAGTCACAACATTTGCATAAACTTTGCACATTTTTGAACACAAGAATAATGGATGTGATCTAACAAGCTGTAGCACACGTAAACCTTGGTTGCAAGTTCACAGTGTAATTACAGGAATGAGTTTTAACTGAAATACAGGGAGTGCAGAATTATTAGGCAAATGAGTATTTTGACCACATCATCCTCTTTATGCATGTTGTCTTACTCCAAGCTGTATAGGCTCGAAAGCCTACTACCAATTAAGCATATTAGGTGATGTGCATCTCTGTAATGAGAAGGGGTGTGGTCTAATGACATCAACACCCTATATCAGGTGTGCATAATTATTAGGCAACTTCCTTTCCTTTGGCAAAATGGGTCAAAAGAAGGACTTGACAGGCTCAGAAAAGTCAAAAATAGTGAGATATCTTGCAGAGGGATGCAGCACTCTTAAAATTGCAAAGCTTCTGAAGCGTGATCATCGAACAATCAAGCGTTTCATTCAAAATAGTCAACAGGGTCGCAAGAAGCGTGTGGAAAAACCAAGGCGCAAAATAACTGCCCATGAACTGAGAAAAGTCAAGCGTGCAGCTGCCACGATGCCACTTGCCACCAGTTTGGCCATATTTCAGAGCTGCAACATCACTGGAGTGCCCAAAAGCACAAGGTGTGCAATACTCAGAGACATGGCCAAGGTAAGAAAGGCTGAAAGACGACCACCACTGAACAAGACACACAAGCTGAAACGTCAAGACTGGGCCAAGAAATATCTCAAGACTGATTTTTCTAAGGTTTTATGGACTGATGACATGAGAGTGAGTCTTGAAGGGCCAGATGGATGGGCCCGTGGCTGGATTGGTAAAGGGCAGAGAGCTCCAGTCCGACTCAGACGCCAGCAAGGTGGAGGTGGAGTACTGGTTTGGGCTGGTATCATCAAAGATGAGCTTGTGGGGCCTTTTCGGGTTGAGGATGGAGTCAAGCTCAACTCCCAGTCCTACTGCCAGTTCCTGGAAGACACCTTCTTCAAACAGTGGTACAGTAAGAAGTCTGCATCCTTCAAGAAAAACATGATTCTCATGCAGGACAATGCTCCATCACACGCGTCCAAGTACTCCACAGCGTGGCTGGCAAGAAAGGGTATAAAAGAAGGAAATCTAATGACATGGCCTCCTTGTTCACCTGATCTGAACCCCATTGAGAACCTGTGGTCCATCATCAAATGTGAGATTTACAAGGAGGGAAAACAGTACACCTCTCTGAACAGTGTCTGGGAGGCTGTGGTTGCTGCTGCACGCAATGTTGATGGTGAACAGATCAAAACACTGACAGAATCCATGGATGGCAGGCTTTTGAGTGTCCTTGCAAAGAAAGGTGGCTTTATTGGTCACTGATTTGTTTTTGTTTTGTTTTTGAATGTCAGAAATGTATATTTGTGAATGTTGAGATGTTATATTGGTTTCACTGGTAATAATAAATAATTGAAATGGGTATATATTTGTTTTTGTTAAGTTGCCTAATAATTATGCACAGTAATAGTCACCTGCACACACAGATATCCCCCTAACATAGCTAAAACTAAAAACAAACTAAAAACTACTTCCAAAAATATTCAGCTTTGATATTAATGAGTTTTTTGGGTTCATTGAGAACATGGTTGTTGTTCAATAATAAAATTAATCCTCAAAAATACAACTTGCCTAATAATTCTGCACTCCCTGTAGTGTGTGACACAGCCCTTGGGGTCTGGAGGTTAGTCACCCTGGCTTGTCATTTTATGACTGGACAGTTGAAAAGCATCATTTTGTTACTTAAATATATTATGTTTGTGTGTCATGTAACTTAAGAGCCCACATCTGAAACCTCCTGTTTGTGCAAGTTTAATACCTAAAACGGGGATGTCTTTATGAAGATTTACAATCTCCTGAAGTTGAGGGTATTCACAATCATTCCTTTGCCAATTCCCACCATCCATACAGTCAGAAATAAACTCCTTTCAAATGCAGGAGTAAATCTCTGTCTGGGATGGGCAAAGGGAGGGGACACTCCTAAAGTCGATGGGGTTGTAGAAGTCAGGCTTTCTCCAATAGGAAAAAAAAACATTTACCCCAAAGAGAAATAAAATGTGTGTTCGAAGTGAAATTCATCTAGCACAGTGCACATTCACTCGTGTAAATTCACAATAGGTACATTTACTCAAGTTAAAATTAATTCGAGTATTCCAAAAAAAAAGGAATTCACTAACGTTTTCCAAGAGGATTCCTGGAATCCTGCAGTTGGTCGTCCCATTTTCTAAGAATTATTCTAGCATCCTTTGAAAATTCAAAGCAGGTTTTTTTTGCACAAAGTTGAAGGAAGCCTGCAGAAGTAAATATCTGACTTTTTTTGAAAATCAAGTTCATGAACTCTGAACTCCGGATAATTATCCACAGATGGCCGGAACAACAAACGTCAATTAAAGAAAGTTGGAAAGTTACACTCATGAGATTGCAGCTTGTGTACATTTCTGACTGTCCTGATATTCGCAAGAATTCACGTAGCAGTACAGAGAACTTGTGATTGTCAAGTGCATCACTGCTCACTCTCATGTACAACTATTTACACATATGGACAAGTGCACAATTTTGCATGTGGTCACCAAAATTACAAAAATACAATCAGTAGAATTGGAGATAAGCTATTTTAAAGATTTCAGGTAAGTATAGCGGCTAAAAGTTCTAAGAGCCACTCAAGGTTATCTGGTCGTGAGAGACTTGGAGACAGTCACAATATCAGGCCGACTGCGACGGCGTGTGGGGCAGATAGAGGAACTAGGTTAGCCCTGCTGAAATAGTTACCTTGTAGAGTCCATCATGAAGAGAGAGTTCCTGTTGCAGTGGAGCAGGGAGAGTGTTTCGGACGATTGTCACTGTAGTGCAAAAATCCTGTTGGGTGCCACAGAAGGCTGTTGCTGGAGATTCGTGTTGCCGATTGTGGCGTGTGATCACTACAGTGTGAAGAATCAGGCTCACCAGAGCTTTGCATTGGCAGTCTGCACGGGTGGCAAGAGCTTGGCACAAACTGGCCCGTTCGCAGTCATGAAGAACCCAAAACTCAGGATTTCTTTATTTCTTTCAGAAGGAGCTCAGCTGATGTCACCCACGGGCCCAGGACCGGGAGGTACCTCTTGCTGATCAGGAATGCACTACAGCAGAGGTCAGCTTAGCTCAGGCAGGTTCAGTTGCAGATATAGGCAGGTCCAGTTGCAGCAGGTCAGCTGAGCTATTGCAGAGAGGTCTCTGGAGCTCGTTGTGCCCCTATAGCTCAAAACAAGTCATCTCTAAGCTGAGTTGACCCTTTGAGCCACTACAGTCTGGGATGATGGGTGCAGGTCCAGTCCTTCTTCTCAGTAAGCAAGGTAGGCCTCAAGCAGCAGAGCAGCAGGGTGTCCTTCTTTTTTAGTATCCACATGTACAGGAGTGTACTGAAGAGTGGGTTTGAGGGTCCTCTTGTTATATCTGGTGCCCACTTTGAAGTGGGAGAAGCTGTAGGAGTGTCTCCTTACAGAGGTGTCTGAAATTCTCTGCCTCCCTGCCCTGGTCCCAGTCTGTCTGGGGGCACTGTAGGCTAGTGTGAAGTCCTTTGTATGAGCTGCACCAGTGGCTTTGAAGTCCAAGTGTGGTAGCTGACAGCTTTGCCCCCATCCTGCAGAGATGGCCCTTCCTACCTACACCCAGGCCTACTATTGTGATGCTGTCTGTGAGGAATACATAAAGGCCAACTACACCTGGACATGTGATCCTGTAACAGGTTGCAGGTACCAAATGACTTGGGCAAAAAAATGGTAACTTTATAAAAGTGGCACTTTCAGAATTGTAACTTAAAATCTGACTTTACCAGTAAAGAGAGTTTTAAATTGCAGTTCCTCAGATACCAAACTTGACATTCCTACCTGCTCTCACACAAACGTTCTCAATACATGTAATAAGGTAACCCTATGATAAGGTAACCTAATTTTATCGTAGAGATAGGCCTTACAGTAGTAAAAAGCACATTTTGAAGTTTTCACTTCAAAAACATGTAAAACTTAAAAGTACTTGTTAAACTTTTCAAAGGCAATGCACCCTGCCCTACGGGCTGTTTAGGGCTTACCCTACAGGTGACCTATATGTATTAAAAAGAAAGGTTTAGGCCTGGCAAAATGTTGATTTTGAAATGGCACCTTAAAACTGTACACACAGGATGCAAGGGCAGCCCTAAGACAAGTTTAAAGGCCTGCTGAAGTGTGTGATACAATCAGTGCTGCAGGCCTACTAGTAGCACTTAATTTACCAGCCCTGGATACCTGTAGTTCCACTTTACTAGGAACTTACAAGTAAATTAAATGAACCAATTGTGTGTAAGCCTATTTCACCCTGCTTAGAAGAGAGAGCACGTAGCACTGGTTAGCAGTGGTAAAGAGTGCAGGGTACTAAAGGGCAACAAAACTGGGTTCAGAAAACTGGAGGGTTAAGGCAAAATGTTTGGGTATGACCCTGCAGAGAGGGCCAAGTCCAACATCATTCTTGTCAAATATTACCACCACCACAAATCTGCTGTGATGATTTAGTTGTAAAGGGGGTTTACAGCAAGCACTGCACTTTTCACCAGTGAGGAAATGTAACAGAAAATTGCAAAAATGTGTCTTGCAGTCTTGTCCACAGTCTTTCCCCTCTGCAGTCACTAATTGGCGGGCTGTGTTTTTTCGCTTTTGTATATCTTTCAATAGTTCTGGCAACTGTATGAAAAATGGTTGGCTGCAAATGCAATTGAGGATTTTCTTCCAGGACCATTCTTAATCCCGCTGAATGGAGAACCCTTTTGGAAGGAATCTTCATGTATTAAACAAGAAACCTTGTTTCTTTGCTCATCTCTAGTGAACCATTCTTTCCTCCAGATGGGAACACTCCTGATAATGCTGTCGAATGACAATTACCAGATGATTCCGTGTCATCAGGGACACAAGGGCCTAGCCCTGGGCTCAACCCAGTGTGCTGTCGAGGTTGTATAATAATAACAGTAACTAAGCCCTACTTTAACTCACTTGAAACAGTTGCATTAGAGTTCTAGATTACAATGTCTTGTTAAAAGAAAAGGTGGATAGAAAAAACTTGCTGTTAGGTGTGTGTAAAGGTTTGCGTTGCTCCTAATTTGAACTCTTTGTGAAGTTTGCAAAAAAACTCTTTAAGTTTGCCTTACTCCTAGAAAAGGTTCTTGCACATTGTGATATAATTTTCCCTGCATTACAAACTTATTGACACTCTAATCAATCAATGCTACGCATGCAAAATTCCACATTGACACCAGTAGGTGCTGGAGAGCGCCATTTAACATTCGAGCTAGGTTTGACTAGAAGACCTGACACAAGATGAGGTCTTTGTAGCCATCCCATGTTAGAGCAGCAACACTGTACTTCTTCGGAAGACACGTGCAGTAAATTCAATAACCCACAGCCAGACTGCAATCCATTATCTTGAAGGCATCATGCAAAAGTCCTAGAGGTGGCTTGCTTTGTGGCACACTGCCATCCCATGCTATTATTTTGGGATGAAGGGTGACTAATGTATGAATTGTTGTTTGGATGTGTTTTAAGTTACATACAACCTGACTGTCTGTTAATGAGTTGATTGCATTTGCTTTCCCAAGGACCACGACTTGGCTAACTTTAAACTGGATGTTTACAAAGCCCCCACCTTATGTCAGGTCCTCTACTCATGCGTAGGACTAAAGTCACATGGCTCTTTCCAGCCCCTACAACTTTCAGTATAGCATTTACGAGCCTTTCATGGTTCAAGGTAGACTATGGGCAGACTATGGCCAGACCTTTGATATCTGAAGGAATTGCTAAATTTGGAATGAAATCGATCGGTGGGACAGGAGGACAGTGGAGTCCCAATTAATGGATTCTCACTCGGTTTTTACCATTTTCTGCAGAAGTTGGAGGGTTTCCCACAACAATACAATTCTAAATCGGGCACTCAGTGGAATTAAAGTGAGCTGGTGGCATAGAGTTGGTGACGTGGCTGTTTTACAGCCCATGTGGCATCTGGGTTTATTGAGCTGATCTCTTATTGAAGTAGTGTTGGGTAATCAGTGTAAATGTTCAAAGCAGGATCTGCGCCAATCTCTTCCCCCATGTGATGTGATACCAACAAACATCATGCACTTTGATGAGAACTGAACGAAAATGAATTTCACAGGAGTCGTCTGTGTCAACAGTTTGGAGTACAATCCCAGCTGGGTTTCAGTTCTGTGAATAAAGACTGGACGAATTATTTGTTCAAAGGCTAATTCTACACATGCATGTGTTCATTGTCTAGAGAAATCGCACAGCAGTATAGCACTTGGACTTTGGCTGCCCTCACAGATGAAAGCAAATAGTAATGGATAGCCCAATGTTCATTGGAAATATTAGAACACATGGGCTTTGCCAAAAATGAGAGCCAACTATGTTTGTGTGGTCAGCGATTAACTGCATTACGATTCAGAGACAACTCTGTGCAGAATTAGGCGTCTTTTAAGTATTGTGATCGACAGCAAGGTCAAATGGGGTACAACCTTTCAGGGATCACTGCGAAAGTCAACAGGCGTGGTGTCGGCTGTTAGCCTTTTGCATTTGCCAGTGCTTGTTTTCTCTTTTCATGGTTTTAGCAAAAAGTTATTATTTCAGAGGCTGTTGCACCCTTTTCGATCTCAAACATGAAAGTCTAAAACCAAAAATATATTTTTTTGGTACAAAAAAGTACACATTGCTAGAGCAGTTTCTGGCACTAAAGAGTGTGGTTCATGTGCAAGGGCAGAAGGCTGTCACTCACAGTGAATTGACCCACTGCCCCATGCTCTATGCTTCAGTGAGCAGAAGAAAAATGTGAATGACCCAACAACAGACCAATGAATGAAGACAGATACATGGAAGCCCCTATAAGTAAGTGTATTTATACATATAATTTTAGTAAAATCAAAAGGTCTTTGCTAACCGCAGACAGAAAAGGTGAATTGGCCAAACCCACATTATTGTCCTTCTCAATGTTGAGGCAGAGTGATATCTCCATATCCTTCTAAACGAATTGGAAGGATGGACAGTGAATGCTCATAGTTATCCTGTGGGGTTTGCCCCAATTATGAAACAACAATCTGTTGACACATTCCATACTGTGAATACAGGGAGTGCAGAATTATTAGGCAAGTTGTATTTTTGAGGATTAATTTTATTATTGAACAACAACCATGTTCTCAATGAACCCAAAAAACTCATTAATATCAAAGCTGAATATTTTTGGAAGTAGTTTTTAGTTTGTTTTTAGTTTTAGCTATGTTAGGGGGATATCTGTGTGTGCAGGTGACTATTACTGTGCATAATTATTAGGCAACTTAACAAAAAACAAATATATACCCATTTCAATTATTTATTATTACCAGTGAAACCAATATAACATCTCAACATTCACAAATATACATTTCTGACATTCAAAAACAAAACAAAATCAAATCAGTGACCAATATAGCCACCTTTCTTTGCAAGGACACTCAAAAGCCTGCCATCCATGGATTCTGTCAGTGTTTTGATCTGTTCACCATCAACATTGCGTGCAGCAGCAACCACAGCCTCCCAGACACTGTTCAGAGAGGTGTACTGTTTTCCCTCCTTGTAAATCTCACATTTGATGATGGACCACAGGTTCTCAATGGGGTTCAGATCAGGTGAACAAGGAGGCCATGTCATTAGATTTCCTTCTTTTATACCCTTTCTTGCCAGCCACGCTGTGGAGTACTTGGACGCGTGTGATGGAGCATTGTCCTGCATGAAAATCATGTTTTTCTTGAAGGATGCAGACTTCTTCCTGTACCACTGCTTGAAGAAGGTGTCTCCCAGGAACTGGCAGTAGGACTAGGAGTTGAGCTTGACTCCATCCTCAACCCGAAAAGGCCCCACAAGCTCATCTTTGATGATACCAGCCCAAACCAGTACTCCACCTCCACCTTGCTGGCGTCTGAGTCGGACTGGAGCTCTCTGCCCTTTACCAATCCAGCCACGGGCCCATCCATCTGGCCCATCAAGACTCACTCTCATTTCATCAGTCCATAAAACCTTAGAAAATCAGTCTTGAGATATTTCTTGGCCCAGTCTTGACGTTTCAGCTTGTGTGTCTTGTTCAGTGGTGGTCGTCTTTCAGCCTTTCTTACCTTGGCCATGTCTCTGAGTATTGCACACCTTGTGCTTTTGGGCACTCCAGTGATGTTGCAGCTCTGAAATATGGCCAAACTGGTGGCAAGTGGCATCGTGGCAGCTGCACGCTTGACTTTTCTCAGTTCATGGGCAGTTATTTTGCGCCTTGGTTTTTCCACACGCTTCTTGCGACCCTGTTGACTATTTTGAATGAAACGCTTGATTGTTCGATGATCACGCTTCAGAAGCTTTGCAATTTTAAGAGTGCTGCATCCCTCTGCAAGATATCTCACTATTTTTGACTTTTCTGAGCCTGTCAAATCCTTCTTTTGACCCATTTTGCCAAAGGAAAGGAAGTTGCCTAATAATTATGCACACCTGATATAGGGTGTTGATGTCATTAGACCACACCCCTTCTCATTACAGAGATGCACATCACCTAATATGCTTAATTGGTAGTAGGCTTTCGAGCCTATACAGCTTGGAGTAAGACAACATGCATAAAGAGGATGATGTGGTCAAAATACTAATTTGCCTAATAATTCTGCACTCCCTGTAATTAGGCCTGTATCAAAAAAGCCTTTACTTTATGCCTGCTTTGTTGATTATAAGGCAGCCTTCAATGTTGTGGGCAGAGGGCATTTATGGAAAAAAGTTAAGGACATCGGGTACATCCCAATACTTGCCTCAGACAAGCTAAAGTATTAGCATCGACACATGCATCCTAGTTAAACTGGAATAATCAGTTTGTTTGAAATACCATTGATAACCAATGTCTAAAAGCAGGGTGCTTGTTTTCATCATGCGTTTTTAGTTTTCATCCCACCGACCTTGTCAAAATTAATACTCAAAAGATGGAGAGTTTTCCTCAAGGATCAGCACTCAACATGTGTCTCTAATGCAATATGCTTATGACGAGTGTATGGCTGGGGAAATCATTGCAGGCACTCAATACATATAAACATTCAAATATATTAGCTCTAATTTGGCCACAATTAAGATCTGACCTTTTTAACATACACATCATAAGACTGGCATTTGGTACCTTAATAACACTTACCTTGAGCACTTGCAGTTTTACAACTACTTTAGTGTTGTGGCTTTCAGAAGCACGGTGGACAAGAAAATCACCCTGCATCCTCAAAAAAGTGAAGCCTCCAATCTGGTTTATGCCTTGAAAAAGCCATTCTTTCAACAGAGTAACCCATCCCTCTGGGCATATTTCTGCGTTAACTGGTATGTGGGCTAGAGGTGTTTCTAGATAAACGTACGGGCATTTAGAGTGACTCAATGCTTCCTTTTTAGATCTTTCAACAGTGCATCTTCTACAACTGTGCATTCTCAAGCCTGCCTCCAGTTTAATCTAAAGATGCAATCACTGGCCATGAAGACCTAATTTCTAAAGACTTGCTTTAAAACCCGAAAGTCTCCCTTTGACTCTATAAAAGTGATGGCCTTGTAAGAGATCCATGTGACACACTGCAACTCTTAGATCCACTATTCATGCTTTCAGGATGTTTTATTGAAGGAGAGTGGCACTATGCTGTCACAAACATTCATTTTAAGGTAAAGCCAAAATTAGCACTGCCCCTAAAGTGTTATGAGGTTACTTTGAAGGATTTTCTATCAAACTATATATCAGTAGAGTAACAATAGCCCCCCGCAGCCCCTGCTGTGCGGGATTGCCAAAGCTCCAGGGGCCCCCGTGCTGCTCTTTGAAGTCACATCAACCTTTGTAATAACAAATTTATGCATGAAAGTCTTCTGTTGATTCTGCTTGCAGCATATGTATTCTTAAGGCGCTGTCCATCTATCTGCGGGGAGAATGTCACCCATGAAAGAAAAAGCGATTCTCTTTATCTCATTTTTATACCCTGACCATTGGTGCCCGCAGGCTGTTTCTGGGCCACATGACTGAGTGTCAGTGGCAGCTGGCCTTTGACTATTCCTCCCAGGCAGCCACACAATAGAGGAATTAGGTGTGCTTGGATGGGCCTTCTCAGGGAGGATGGGAGGGTGGAGCTGGGCACAACCCGATTTGCAAATCAATAGTGTGTGCCCTTCCTTCACATAAAGAACTTGACCACAGTCTATTGTGCCTGTAGCCGGCTGGAGCCCAGGCAGGGAGTCAGAAAAGTGCAAGCACTTCTGAAAGGGGGAACTTCTAGAAACATTTCCTGCTTCAAAAAAGGCACCAGGTAAAAATAAGGGACCTTCATACCCACTCTTCAGTTCACTTTCTAGATGAGCAGAAGGACTGTCAGATGGCTGCCTGCTGAGTAGACTGCTATCTACTTCAAAACTGTTTTGCTGCACCAAGAAGGACTTCTCTGCTGCCTGAAGCCTGTCTTGTACCCCAGAGGTTCGTTCTGTTGCCTGAGCCTTTCACATCACCTTGAACCTATGACTTCCAGAATGACTCTAAGGGCTTGTTGGCTGGTCTCGTGATCAGAGCCTTAAGGACCAAAAAAGCTCCAGCCATCTTGAACCTGCACCTGGACCCAGCCTGAGTGAGTCCTGATCCTCCAAGTGATGCTTATTCAGTCTTGGGCCCTTAGAAGTGGTACTAAAGGTGCCCAGCTAGCCCAAACCCTAAACTTGGGACTTAAATATTTATTGGCTAAAAAGTGCTCCCACAGGACCAAGCTGCTCATTAATCCGCACAAGTACATCGCTGGACGGACTAACACTGCAGCAGTTCCTGCTACGGTTTCCTCCACAGCAGCAAATCCTGTTCAGTGTCATCACAGAAGGGGTGTCTTGTCTCCAGGAGCCCTCGTTGGCTACCACCTTCAGCTTCAATCCTGCTGGAGATCTTTGACTTAAAAAAAAAACTGTAAGCCTCACTTAGATCTTGGCAGAGGGGGATACCCTGTCACAAACGTGACAGATAGCCCAACCTCCATATTATGATCCCAATACATTCTATGGCGATGGATGGGAAATCCGTCATGTTTGTGACAGACAATTTCATCCACCAAGATCTAAATCAGGCCCTAAGTCTGACCAAAGGATTCATCACTGAAATGTCTGCCAGTGGCTTCCCATTCAGCTACGTTTGACCCGCCTCAATCGGCAACCCGATTTCTCACATTTTTTAATTCTATTATTCACTAGGGCCCTTTAAAATGCTAGTCATTTGAAATGTCTTTGGTTGAATTGTACTGATTCTTCTTTCCAGTTATTTTTGTTTTATTTTGCTTGTGCTTTTTTGCAATACACTACTAACCACCCTCGTATGGCCTCAGGGTGGTTTGGATGAGCATAGAGTCAATAATGGGGGACTAACATATTGTGCTTTGCAGAGTCCAGTGTTAAAGATTACATTTGTTCATCAAGAATAAACAGGAATACAGAAGACGCTCAGCCTTAACTAGTCTTAAAAGATGTAAGATCCCTAAAATAGAAATGGCTACATTTTCAAAAGATCTTCTGTCCTTCTGATTTCTCAGAAAAATAATGGCTCTGTTATGTCATGTTTTTCTGATATATATATATATTTGTTTAGCCCACTATCGTCTAAGAAGATATCCTGGTGCATCCGAGGTGTATGAGGCTAGCCCCGAGCAGGCGGACTTACTCAAAGAGCCAATTCTTCAGCTTCTTGGGGAATTCAAGAAGAGAGGAGGAGGTTCTAATGGGTAGTGGGAGGTTGTCCCATGCTTTTAGAGTGATTTATAAAAAGGTTTGACATCCCCATCTGCTTCTGTTGATGAGTGGGCCATATTCTAGTAAGAGTCCAGCTGAGCAGAGGTGCCTGGGAAATGTATGCATCTGTTGAGGTTAACTGAGCCTGGATTGTGTAGTGCTTTGTATGTGTTGGTGAGAAGATTGAATTGCTTGCATATGTGTAGAAGGAGCCAGTAGAGTTCCAGCAGATGTGATGTGGTGTGGGATCGGCCCTGGATATTTAGGACGCGTGTTGTTGTTCTGGATGGTCTGTAGTCTCTATGTGAGTTGCTTTTTCATTCCTGCATGAGAGAGTTACCATAGTTCAGCCTGCTAGTGATGAGGGCTTGGGTGACCTTTTTTGGTGTTGTCTGGTAGCCACCTGAAGATCTTTCTCAGCATTGTCAGGGTGTGAAAACTGTTTGAGGTGATTGTGTTGACCTGGGCAGACAAGTACAGTTTCTTGTCAGTGATGATCCTGAGGTTTCTCTTTTGGGCTGAGCTGGGTGTAGGTCAAAGGTCTTTAATTCACCAGGTGGAGTCCCACTGCAAGGCATCTTTCAGATGCATGTTGTTGGCATAGGATAGGATGTTGATATTGTGGGCACACATAACGTCAGCTAACAGGGTCAAATAGATGTTTCAGAAGGTGGTGCTGAGCAAGGAGCCTTGAAGTACGACATAAAAGTGCTCGCAGGCTTTTGAAGAGCATGGTTCCAGGTTGAATGTTTGGGTTTGGAAAGTGCAGATCCATCAGAGGGTGGGTCTTTGAGCACTGATTGGATGCAAGACACTGTTGAAGGCAACTGAGAGGTTCAGTAGAATGAGGGCCACGTTTTCCCCTCTGTCTGGAATCCTCCATATACTATTTGTTGCTGCAATGCTGACTGTCCCCGTGCTGTGGTTGTGTCTAAATCCTGACTGCTCAGTGTTGAGGATCTGTAGATTGGCTAGACGGTCTCTGAAGGTATGCAGGCGCACGCAACCATTACATTAGTTTTTGGAAATTTAAGAGTTCTGCTGCTTTTATCATTTGGTATCAGAGTCATTTCTATTGGTGAGTTGTTATGATATCCAATAAAGTTTTAATCTTAATCATTGTGGAGTGTTTTCACTGGTTTTCGTGGATATGAACAATAAAATCCAGATTTCCATACAGCAATAAGCAACCAGGCTTTAGAATACAAACCACCCCGCTTAAAAACTTTTCAGGGTGGTTCATGAGTTTTATCTCTGAACTCTCCGTACACTGTTTGAATTTATAACTCTGGAAATGATTTCAAAACCTACCCCTTCCAAAACAGAATATGCTGGTAGGTTAGAATGTTGCAGTAGCTTTGGTAATGGGGTTGTTCTTGCTTTTGACATTTAGGCCCAGATTTAAGAAAAGTGGCGCTTCAGATCGTGAAGCGCCACTTTTCCTGCACACCCCTGCACCGCGCTAACACCACCATGTGTATGCCGTATTTAAGATACGATGCACCATGGCAGTATTAGGAACAATAGCGTCAAAATTTCTGACGCTATTGTGGCTATTTGCTCCTCTAGCCTCAATAATTTTGACGCTAGTGGAGCAAAGTGCAAGGAGGCCCATTGATTCCAGTGGGTGCCTCCTTTAATGCCTGCTTTCAGCAGGCGTTAAAAATTATGCCAAAAATGGTGCAATGAAATCTTGTAGATTTCATACCGACATTTTTGGGGGCCTCCTTGTGCCGGAATGCCCCCTTTACATACATTATGCATGGCGCATGCATAATGTGGCGCAGAGTATCACACCGTGGCGCAGCAATTTTGCACGCACCTCCTCTCTTTGGTCGACGGGGCCCTTCCGGGACCCGTGATCATTAGGGATCCCCACGCCTCAACCGGCCCTCACGAGGGGGCCAAAGGCAGGGAGTCGTTTCTCAGTGAAGGAGGGGGCGCCACGCACCCCCTCTGTTCTCAGGGTGGACACCTCCTGGGGCCCGCGGTCACTGGGGCCCCCCCAGGCCTCCACTGGCCCTCCCACGCGGGGGCACCCTAGCAAGCCCAGAGCACCAAACACGGGGCTCAACGGTCAAGGAGCCTCCGATGAGGCTTCCGTCCGGCCCGCTCTGCCCAGGAGGTTGACCCGGGGCGCAGCCCACACAAGGGTTCTGGTGGGGCAGGGAGCCTCGGACGAGGCTTCTCTACCTGCCCGCCTTCAACTTGTATGCTGCGGCCTGTCCGGGCTGCAGCCGACAGCAGGCACCCAGGTAGGTGCCTGCTTGTGTCCCGGGGGCGCTCCCTAGAGCGAACCTCACCACAGGGGGATGCTAGGAGCACATTCGCTCCGATATCTTTCCTGAAGGTGCCCTGGGGGCACAAACTGCAGCGCTTCTCTGACGCGCTCGGAACTCCAAGGAAACCCGGGTTGTGGCGGTGAATCTTCCCTTTGTAGAGCGCTTACGAGCGCGAGGGATTCCTAGCGAGCCCTGTCACGGCGGTGATTACTTTAAAGGGCACAATGCAGCAAGGAGCCTACGAGCTCCCAGGGCTCCATAAGCGCGCTGCAATCAGCGCTATGGCAGCCACAACCACGGAGAAGCACCCCTCGGGAAGAAATGGATGCAGGGGTCAGGGGCCACAGCACCCTGCCCCTGGGGGACAATATTCTGGTAGAAAGCCCACAGGTGGAGGGGCCCAGCAGCAGGCCAGCACAAGGGAAAGGCAGCAAGTGGGAAGTCCTTCACAGTGACCAAGCAGGTCACAGGTCAGCACAGCAGCAGCAGTCCATGGCGGTTCCTGGTGAGTCCTTTCAGCCTTTTGTGTCCAGTTCCAAGATGATTCCAAGAGTCTCCAAATTGTGGGGAAAATTCCCCTATACTTATACTCAGTCCTTACAATGTTTTGCAATAGTAGGGAGAGGAGGTTCCAGCCAGTTACAACTGGTTCTGGGAGTGCCCCCTCTCTCCTTTCAGCACAGGCTCCAAACATCAGTGGGGGGTTAACGACCCTATTGTGTGAGGCCAGGGCACAGCCTTTACAAATGCAGGTGTGCCCCGTCTCTCCCTTCTCTCAGCCCAGGAAGACTATTCAGTATGCAGATGCACCTCTGTGACACCTCCACCCTCCCTGTGTACAGGCTGTCTGAAAAGTATGCACAAAGCCCCAACTGTCGCTCTGCCCAGATGTGGATTGGAGTCAAGCTGGAAAACACCAGAGTCATAAGCACAGATAAATGCGCACTTTCTAGAAGTAGCATTTCTGTGATAGTAATAAAAAATACACCTACACCAGTAAGTAGCTTTTACTATCACCATCACAACCATACCAAACAAGCCTACGCTACCCCTCATAAATCAGACAATACCCCTTACACAGAAGGCAGGGCATTTCTAATGCAATCCTATGAGAAGACAGCACTCACGCAGTGAGACACCAAGTTAGGCTGTTTGTCACTACCAGGATAGGCCATGCAACCTGGCACATGTCTTGCCTTTCTACATACATGGCACCCTGCCCATAGGGCTAGCTAGGGCATACCTTAGGGGTGACTTACATGTAGTAAAAGGGGAGTTCTGGGCCTGGCAAGAAAATTTAGATGCCAGGTCACTGTGGCAGAAAACTGCACACACAGGCCCTGCGCTAGCAGGCCTGAGACAGGTTTGAAAGTCTACTTCAGTAGGGGGCGCAAGCAGCGCTGCAGGTCCACTAGTACTATTAAACTTACAGGCCCTGGGTATCGGGATACCACTGTACAAGGGACTTATAGGTAAATTAAATATGCCATTGGGTATAAGCCAATCATACCAACTTTAGATGGGAGAGCACCTGCACTTTAGTACTGGTCAGCAGTGATAAAGTGCTCAGAGTCCTAGAGCCAACAGCGAGAGGTCAGAAAAACCAGGAGGAAGGAGGCAAAAAGACTGGGATGACCCTGCGTAAGGAAAAAAGTCCAACAGATATGCTTTTAGTGACGCTTTGCTTCTTCCTTAGGGAATTTTTGCCCAAAAGCCATATAACTTTGGGATTATTGCTTTATTTTTACAATGAATGAATACAAAATACCATCCGCAACAGTCGAATTTGAATCAGTGTTGTGCATATGGTTACCAAAGGATTAAAGGGTCATGTTAGCCAAAGGTTTCAGGAATATACAGTTGGGCCCTCTCACCAAAGAATGGTGGAGAGCCAACATTAAAAAGTCAGAGTACTAACAGTATTAGAGCTGAGCAAGTCTTAAACTCAATATGGGTTGTAGCTAATTCCTCCTCGACTCCTGCCTTGACAGAAGTTAACATCTTCCAGACAATTGTTATTAAATGTGATTGACAGCAATTCATCCTTCTCATTCTTCTTTGCTAGCAAATATCTGACAGGACAGACCTTCACTATCTATAAAATGTGCTAGGTTTTGTAGGAAAACCCATGAGAAATGTATAATGTAGGATGTTTGTTTGAATGATTTATAAAGCGCTGATTGTCACCCTCCAATAAGTTAGGAGTGACAAATAATCTTCAAAATATTTATAAAATATTATCATTTTTGACTAGCTCAGGGGTGTCCAACCAGATGTTCAGGATCTCACACATGATGTCTACATATAATGATCGAAAATAGAACTTTATTACACAGCGGTAATTCCCAAAGTCTGGAATGATCTTGCCCTCATAGATCTCTGTTTGGCACCCCTGATCTAGCACTTTATGACCAAAAAGCTGCAAAAATGCCACATATGTGGAGTGAACAATATGCAAAAGTTAACATTACAAGCTGATTAGCTATTCATTAGGCGTCCGGAGTAAGTACGCTCATCAGAGGTTTTTACAGGTTAACGTGGGAATTTTGCAGAGTCAGAGCTTGTTTGCATGATGGATGCGGTTTGTTCCACGTCTGTTCCTGCAGTGGCGAATTGTTTTCTTCCTAGTCTTTTCCTTCTCCTTTGGTGATGAAGACCTTGGTGACTCTGGTAAAGCATAGGTTTTCTCCAAAATTCCAGACCTGTGGCTTTCTACCAGTAGCTCAGACAGCAGGTACATTACCCCAGTCAGTTTTGGAGTCACTTTTTAGAAAGCATATCAGCACATTTTTAAGACTCCCAGGAGACATGTTAACCACATAAAACAATGCCAATGTGCTCACAATCAAGAAACATCTCCGGCACCATGCCCAGAGCTCAGCACCAGACTGGACCAAAGCCATACAGCTATAGACCATGGTAGAACATATATCTTTGCATACCTCGAAAGGAGGATATTCACTTATACAAAGGCTTGAACTAAACAAGGTTCAGTGGTCAACTTTTAACACGAAACAGGTGAGGATATACACAAAGACGCAAACATACATGCAGCCAAAATGGAGAGCGTGACTGGAAACCGCTCATGGCGCCATGCCACATCGTATTACACATCATTCATGCCTAAAGAGGAAAGTAATTAAAAGAAAATCATGGATCCACACTTCAAGGCCAATATGTCCAAAACAGCACTCTGGGGAGTTCCCAAACCAGACCCATAAAGTGGTGGGGTTTCATTGGTTGAGTTAGAAGGCTCCCAATTAGGAATAGCCCTCAGAAGATGGGGGCTGAGAAGGGAAAACCAAGATAAACAGCATGGGGTTATGACCAAGGAGTCTGATGCTGCGCCTAAAATAATATGGTCAAGCACTTGCACCGCACAAGAGTAGAACATGATAGATGTATGGTTAATAATTGTTGATAACGTATAGTACGTGACGGAGGCAGTATCTATTTTTAATTGAACTTCCTTGAGTAAGAATGCCATAAAAGTTAAAACCAAGACACAATAAAATAGAATAAAAGAATGCGCAATCAGAATAATATACAGTTGTAATTACCACGCATGCCTTTACACTGCGGTGACTACAACGTATGCATCATTACCACGCATGCATTTACAACTGAAGTTTTTACTACGCTTATGCCTTTACTATGCATGCCTTAAATGCATGGTTGGTAAAGGCATATCTGTGGTAAAAAGGAAATTGGTAAGTGTAACCCATACATATACATATATATATATATACTCAATCAAACAGTCCACCTTGTGGCGTGCAGATTCACGGGTGCACAAGGAGGGAAAGGACCATTCCTCCACAATCTCCAACACAAACAATTGTCAAACAATTGATTCGTTGCACTCCAGGAGAGTTTATTACGTTATCCCAAAAAGTGTAAAACGACAATTGTTTGTTTTGGATTTATATATATATATATACAGCTATAGATATAGATAGATATTTGTAAAAACCGCGTGCTTCTGGTACAAAGACGCAGCAGCACTCCCAGCTGGTTCTGGTTTGCAGAAACGAAGTTTATTGGGCCAAACTCAACCAGCGCGTTTCAGTTCTCCTGAGACCTTGGTCACGGCTGGCGTCCAGCATTTTCTTGTTCCTTATATCTTAACAAGCACAGCATCAGAAGTAAAAATAAAAAACAGACTTTCATTTAAAATGCTTCTGTCTTTCACTCGTTCTATCTCATTTTACCAAATTTCCTCAGCCCATTTCTGTGTATTTGATTAATATTCTTATCATTCCCATAGAAGTGGCATTGTTGAGTTCAGCCCATTCTTTAATTAATGCCAGATTTGGCTGCTCATAACTGGGGGTGATCATTATCCTGAGGCCACGTGGGATTCTGTCCACTTCTAAAAAAAATTGGAGAGATCTGCATTCCCATCATTTAGAAATCTCTTGTTTCATCAGTTTCTCAAGTGTAGAAAAATGCTGCTGTGATGTGACTCCCTCGCCACATATTTGCGCCACATCTTTCTTTCTCTCTCCATTATGCCTATTAAAAAATTCTTCTGCTGTCTTATATCAACGACCTCGCCACCCAAAAACCCTACCCACCCTAAACCCTAAAAATACCCTTACCACCCACAACCCATACCGACCCTAAAAACCCTTACCACCCAAAAACCCATACCCAGCCTAAAAGTAAAAAATACCCTTACCACCCAAAAACCCATACACACCCTAAAACCTAAAAAACACCCTTACCAACCAAAAACCAATACCTGCCCTAAAACCTAAAAATGCCCTTACCACCTGAAAAGCCATACCCACCCTCAACCCTAAACACCCCTTACCACCCAAAAACTCGTACCTACCCTAAAGCCCTCTTACCACCCAAAACACCATACCCACCTAAAATTTAAAAAGGCCCTTAGCACCAAAAACCCATACCCCCTTAAAACCTAAAAAAACACCCTTACCACTCAAAAACCCATACCCATCCAACGCCTAAAAATGCCCTTTCCACCCAATATTCCATACCCACCCTAGTGACCAGTTACAACCCAAAAAGCCATACCCACCCTAAAATCTAAAAATTCCCTTACCACCTAAAAACTAATACCCACCCTAAAACCTAAAAATGCCCTTACCACCCAAAACTCATATCCAGTCCAAACACCCTGTACCTTCCAAAACCCATTCCCACCCTAAACCTAAACACCTCTCACCACCCAAAAACCATACACCCCGAAAACCATTGCCACCCCAAAAACCCATAGTCACCCTAAACCTTAAAAATGTTCTTAACACCCATACCCACCCTAACACCTAAAAATGCCCTTACTACCCAAAAACCCATACCCACCCTAAATGCTAAAAGCCCTCTACCACCCTAAATCCCATACCCATCCTAAAACCTAAGAATGCACTTATCACCCAAAACCCACATCCAGCCCAAACACCCCTTATCACCCAAAAACGCATACCCACCCTAAAACCTAAAAATACCCTTACTACCCAAAACCCCATACCCAACCTAAACACCTCTTGGCACCCAAAAACCCATACCCATCCTAAACCCTAAGCACCCCCTATCAACCAAAAACCCAAACCTACCCTAAAACCTAAAACCCCTTACCACCCCAAATACCCATATCCACCCTAAGCCTTAAAAATCCCCTTGCCACCCAAATACCCATACTCACCCTAAAATCTAAAAATGCCCATACCACATAAAAACCAATACCCATCCTAATCCCTAAAAACCCTATATATCATATATATAAAACACTTAGTATTTACCTGTACTTACCTGTAAAATCTTTACCACGCACATACCTTTACCATTCATGCCTTTGAAAAAAATACCTTTAAAACCTTTACCATGCATATGCCTTTACCATTCATGCATTAAGAGCGGAGTTCATTGTAAAGGCATGCGTGGCAAAGGTATATTTGTGGCAAAGGCATGCACCGTAGAGGCATATGCGTGGTAATGGCTTTGTGGAAACGGGCATATGTAGTAATGAACGCATTGTAATGGCTGCTTACCATACTATATATGCATATAAACCTGAACTACACATAGTAAAATCTCAGTCAGCTAATTAAAAGGTTTCCATTCGAAGTGCAGGAGAACAATCAGTGGAACACAGTGCGTGGAAGTCTTATTTACATTTGTGTCTTATCGTTTCTATTGTCACCATTCAAACCTGATTCGTAAAGTGCAGGTTCCACTGGTTCAATGACATACATGATCAAGGGCAAGAAATGTTTACCTTCCAGGTAAGATATGAAAAGAACTGGCCATGTGTCCCTTGTGTACAACATAAAGTGCAGCGTGACAGTCTATATCTAAAGCGCAGAGTGCACTGAGACAGTGGTCCCTATTCATTAAAATCATTCTAGGATACGCAGGCCATACTCATGTACAAGTTAAAATCTTTAACATAGTACAATCAAGTATAAGAGGTGTAGATATAAAAAGATTGTATTAAAGGCACTTTGATGTCCCTTTCATATAGTCAGTTGACCGTGCCAGAATCCTTCAGGAGGATGAGTTCTAGCTGAAACTGGCAAGCATTCCAACAATGCTTAACTCATCACATCAATAGCTCGGAGGATCCCCTGTGGCGGGCGGACTATCAGGGTTAACAAACCTGGTTATTATACAAAAACCTCTTTCGGGTCTACTATGTGACTTTTAACCTACTTAGCTTGCTCTGTCTTAGACCATTTATTTAATTAAATCTTTTAAGATGGCTGCCGTGTTTATAGTTAGACCATTTTGTTTAGAGTTATGCTATCAGTGTGACCTCGCTAAGGCGTCAACTCATACAACAAAGACAAACAAATTAAAGGGGCTCACATTAGAAATTACCGTCCCAAGCATGCAGCGTTATCTATTGTTTTGGAACAACCTATGTCAGGGGTCCAAGTAGATCTGTATAAATATATCACACTTTAGACAGATAATCAGAGGGATTCCGACCAGATACCATCGCTGCTATCGATGCTGCACGTCGCCTTGACGCTGACCCGGACTTCGTGTTCTCCTGAAGTCTGAGCTCGAGGCCTCATTCAAGGTAACCAGGGTTGGGGGCTTCTTCCACGGACACAGCATTGGCAGATTAGGTTTAACATACCCAGCTCTCCTCTAGGTAGAAGGTTAGGCCTATTATGATAAGGTACACGGACAGATGATACGCTTCATGTCTTCCTATGCTAATACAAGATGGTGGGGGTCTTCATAATCATGACCCTCATCTGTACAATTCTATCTCTCGTACTGTTCATTATCCTAATCATTGCAGCCAATATGATTTAATGCATTATGTTGAATAAAAACTATTGAAACATTACTACATCTTTGTTATTGCCTGTGTTTGGTTGAGATATAATATGTCTGTGAGAAAGGGGTAATCTCTGTTTAACCACGACATTCCCTGAGATGTCATACTTCTGAGTCCATGCGTAAAGGCTGCAACAAATCACCTTTGACTGTTTGGGTTGTTGGTGAGGTACTGCTAGTGAGCCGGAAGGGTTGGGACTACCGTTGCGACTTGTTGTATGACAGGCATAGTCACCTACAAACATAAATACTGTCATCCCCAAACCAGCAGTCTTGCCCAGGGCAAGAGTCCAAACTACGACAAGGTATCGCACAGTTCCTGCAGATCCAAACAGCTCAAAAGTTTCTTAAGATTATTAAGCCGGTCATCTTATGGGGTCTGTCCTGCCTGACTATTTCTTGCAGGACTTCAGCATAAGTAGCTAATCCGATTGTGGCTCTCAACCGCCTCCAGAACAAAACAGGAATGATTCTTGCTTTGTCTGAAATCAGTTTTCTCCCCATATCAAGTTTTAATGGGTTTAACGGTGTGCTGGAAGGGGGAGAAGCTAAGGATCTTAAAAATGTATTTTCAGATCTGGCCACCTCAGCTAGTTTATTAAAGCCCCAGAGCTCTTCACCATAGAGGGTAGCACCCACGGCCTTTGAATCATAAAGCTGTAAAGCTGGAGAGACTGGTTTACTATGCTTTGCCAATGTTCCTTCAGTATGGCACCCACAACTTGTTTAAGTTTTAGGGTGCTTTTATGGACATGCATGTTCCATGACATTTAAAATTATAACAAAATTCCTAGATAATAAAAGACATTTACTTTCTCTAGCGCACCCCTCCCAATGTCATCCTCCCTTTCTAAGTTTGGTGTTGGTTGATTCTCATGTACTTAGGCCCTCATTACGAGTTTGACGGTCATGAGACCGCCAAACTCAAGGCGGTGGTCTAACTGCCGCAGACCCGGTGGTAAAGACCGCTACATTACGAGTTGTGGGATTTGGCCGAAGTCAAACCGCCACAACGCCGCCTGTCCCGCCGGTCCGATCGGACCGCTGAGGCCCGCGGTGAACTCCTCTGCGCTGGCGGCAGGCCTAAGGCCGCCGGCCTTATTAGGAGGCAGCAAACTGCCAGGCTTTTCGTGGCGGTCGCCCTGCCATGAAAACCCTGGTGGTAACGCATCTGCCTACAGGAATCCCCATTCCTGTCGCTGCCATACGCACCCCCACACGTCAACACACAGGCAAACACACCCCTACCCATCAACACACTTCCAAAACAGCCCCCCACCCACCCACACACACCTATACTAACACCCCGACTTGCTCTCACACTGACTTACACACACCCCCACTCACACATATGCACCCCCTCCGCAATCATTCACATCCCCCCACATCTGCACACTTCCATATAAACACCTCCACAACCGCACCCTTCCATACAAACACCCCCACCCAACCGCACACATACCCATAGACACCCCCACTTACTCACAGACTTACACACATGCACTCCCACTTGCATGCTTCCCAATACACACACCTACTCACTCGCCCGACACCCCCATCCCTCCGCATACATGCAGACACACACACCCTCCATGCACACATGCTTACACATGTGCACTCACTCACACGCATTCCACTACACATACGCGCACACCACACACATGCACCCAACACCTCCTCACCCCCTCTTTCGGACGATCCACTTATCTGTTTTGGAGAGGTGGTCCTCTGGGAGGGGATGGGTCCTGCCGTCTGCCACTCCCAGCCCCGCACCATCGTACAGGACACCGCCGTGCAGTATTACGCATCGTAATACGGTGAGTAGAGTCCTGTTAGCGTGGCATTCTGGCAGTGGAACCGCCTCTCTTCTTCTGTCGGCCAGGCCTGCGGAGTCAAAATTCCGCACGTAAACTGGCAGAAATCCAAAGCAACTCCAAATATGGCAGTCTTCGGACCGCTAACACTGGCAGTCTGTTGGCGGCAGCAACTTCAGCGGTCTTGCAAAAAGACTGCTTAAGTCGTAACAAGGGCCTTAGTTTTGGCTGCATTTATTACTAGCCCATGCAAAGAGCAAAATCCTTCAAAGAGATTCAATAAACTCTGTAAACCGCTTGGAGTTTGAGACACTAGTAAAGTGCCATCAGCAAAGAGAAAAGTAAGATTTTTTACTCTAGCCAAGGAAGGAGCATCAGTGGCATGCTATGATAGAAAGTGTACTACATCATTTAAATACAGGGAGAATAGAGTGGGGGCCAGGACGCAACCCTGATGGACACCCTTATGAATTGGAATGGGATTTGTTAGTTGTCCCTGTTCGCCCAATCCTACTCTAGCAAAATGATCCTTGTGAAGACAAATTATGATAGAAAGGATGTTTAAAGGCATACCCATATCCTATAAAATCTGCCACAACTTCTGGCGGGGTACCAAAACAAAGGGAGACTTCAGGCTGACAAAGGCCACAAATAGGTGTCATTTGCCAAACAGCACAGTCTTTCAATAGAGGGTCTGAAACCGGAAAACCTGGTCTATGGTGATAGTTTTCTTTCTAAATACATCTTGGAATGTGAGAGAATCTTATTATCTTCAATCCACTCATGGATTTTTCCCAACACCACACGGCAAAAGACCTTTTCAATGGTATTAATTAAGCTTATGGCCTATAATTTATAGGCATATTTCTATCTCCCTTTTTGAAAACTGATTCAAACTTGGCTCTTTTCACTCTCAATCCTCTCCCTAACTATCATATCCCCCACCCTTTGTTATAATCTGGGATCTATCGGAATATAATCAATACATTTCTCACAAATGTATTTATTAAATGTAAAGTCCCCCGCTATCTGATTTTGTTCTGCCATTCGTTGCCCTGAGCCCATTCTCTCATGTAAGGACCTTCAATTGGAGTGCTGTTTGGGTCAATTTTTTAACAGGAACTAAATCAGGCTCTCTTGTCTTAATACTTTTCTTCATATATTTTATTCGCGTTATTCTTAACATAGCCACAGAAACATGCAGTGGCAAATACAATAGGCCTTGCACAGTAAATTTATTGACTTTTCCAATGCTTCTTTTGTTGTGTTGTTTGTTGATATATTAAATGGAGAACTAACATGCAGCATTGCAATGCAATGAGACTACTATAAGCACTCTGATACCAACAATCCTGGCAAACACTACCGCTGTAAGTGGCACAGGATGTCATTGGACGCACCTTCAATCAATCAATCAACATTTGTAAAGTGTGACTTATCACCTGGGGAGTCTCAAAGTGCTAGCTGAGGGACACGGGTCAGTCGAACAGCCAGGTCTTGAGGTCCTTCCTGAACTGAGCAAGCGAGGTGAACTGCCTGAGGTGGAGCAGCATCGTGTTCCAGGTCTGCGTGGCAAGGTAGACGAAGGATCTTCTGCCAGCCGTGTTCTTCTGAATCCTGGGGATGGTGGTGAGGGCCAATTGAGCAGAGCGGTGTTGCCTGGAGGGAGTCTAGAACGAGAGGTGGTGGTTGAGGTAGGCAGGACCGATGTTGTTAAGGGCCTTATACGTGTGTATCAGTTTGAAAGTTATGCGTTTGTTGATGGGGAGCCAGTATAGGTCTCTCTGGTGGGCGGAGATGCGGCTGTGGCGGGGAATGTCCAGAATGAGTCTAGCCGTGGCGCTCTGTATTCACTGGAGTCTGGTTTGAAGTTTCTTGTTGGTTCAGGCATATAGGTGCCGCCATATTTTTATTAACAGCCAGCAAGCACCTTGAAAAGTACTATAGAATAACTGATACCCTCCTGGAGTATGAGAGGTACCGTGATATTGGTGTCTCTAGACATTGAGCAGTGTTTTGATTATACTTGTAAAACATGCTAAATGACATCCTGGTGTTGTTGGTGACTCCCTTGCATGTATCACAGCTCCCTGCTACTTCTGTCAGCATCCCACTGTGTTAAAGAGCATCTTCATGCCACTGAGAGCATGTAGATCCCTGAGCAGTATCATGATGTTATTACCTGAACACTAACGTGAAAAGCCAACCTAATATAGGTGGCCTCATCCTAGCACATAGTGCCCAGCTAATAATATTTGCCACCTCCTCACACATTGAGCATCACTGTGACAGTGCCAAGAGATATTGAGCAGAATCCTGATATTGCAAACTGACCACTGATACTATCAGCAGGGAGGAAGCTTCAGGTGTGGTGCATAGGGTATTACACCCCCAATAAATGTATTTTAAGCTAAATAGTTGGGTACAGGGGTTTTCAGTCAGGTATGGTGAGGTGTCTGTTGGATTTTACCAGGAATTTTGACAAGCTCACAGACCAAAACGCACGCACGCTGTTTTGAAAGTATTAAAAAATGTTGGTTAGCTTACAAAAGAATGTTTTTTTCCCTCACTTAGGGGCTCATCTATGACCCCCTAGCGCCTCCTTGCGCCACATTAGCTCATTTCTTTTTGCACTAATGTGGCCCAACAAGGCCAAAATCGCCATGCCAAATTGTCAAAGTGCCACAATGCATGCATTGCGCCACCTTATCACCCTTTGCACTACATTATGCCTGTGCAAAGTATAATGTTTGGAAAGTGGGCGTACCTCCTTTTTGGGGGCAGAAAAAATGGTGCAAAGAAATCTTAAAGATTTCTTTATGTCACTTATGTTGTCCCTTTTAACTCCTGCTTCAAGCAGGCGTTAAAAGGAGGCATGCGATTGTTTACAATGGGTCTCAATGGGCTTTGCAGGATTAGCGTTAAAAAAAATGTACGCTAGTCCTACAAAGCTGCGATCTACTATCAAACATGTTGATATAGTTCCCCTAACTATCGCCATGGTGTGCCGTACCTTAGATATGCCGCACACATGGTGGCGTTAGGCGGGGGCGCTAAGGGGCGCAAGAAAAGTGGCTCTGCACTGGGTTCCTTTTCCTTTCCACTGCCTCTTAAGCCCCTCTCATCTACCCTGCTGGTCATATAATATACTTTAACTTTACATGACAGCGTGATTGTTGGAAAACTAGCTTAGCTCACTTGTCCCCTTGAATTCATGTTACTGTGAACAGAAAAGGATTAAGCACATGTTTCATGAATCTATCAGAAAATACATCCTCGATATCAGGCGGTAAGACTTGCTATACGGTTTGTAATGCGTGACCGCCAATATAGTCCAAAATTACTTCAATTATTATATGTTGGAGTTCATTCTTTTGTTCAGACGCAGAAGTATTATTTCTAAAAAAAATAACTGAAATATTATTTCATACTTTTGTACGGCAAACAGCGAGTTCTTATCGTGAATACTTCTATTAATGAAACAATATGTATTGATTGCATGAACTTGACTAACAAAGAAACATGTATTTAAAAGATTGTTAGTTTTTCTGCAACCCCTTATGCGAGAATGACCTATAGGGAGATCCCAACAGGTGAAACTTTTAATATTTATTTGAGGCACTTGGATCATTAACGCATTTTCTTCTGTTGCCTATCTGCTTTTTACAATATTAACAGCTGGAATGTTCTCTAAAACATGTACCATTAAATAAATACAATATATAATAATATGTGTCTGGCCGACTGGGCTGGACCATTGCTTGACCCAGTGTTGCAAGAGAGAGGTTTCCAATCATCACAAATTAGGAATAGTGCAAACATCTCATGTTTATTCAAAATAAAGTGTGCTTGTACAGCGAGACCATTTATTTATCCATTTACTTTAGACAGCATCTTTTCCAAGTACAGCTCTCCTCCTTAGAGTAATTAATGGCATGACAGCAATTATCAGCAAGTAAAATGAATAGTTGTAGATAGCAGGGCTTGGCAAAAGGAATAAAATAATTTTTGAAGCAGTTGTAAATGGCAACAGCATTTAACTCTATGAAAGCCAGCACACTAAAATAAAATGTACCGAACACAAGCTGTACTATTATCGTGCATTTTTTCATAGAGTGAAATATTACGGTACATTTACATTGGAGTAAGGAATATGAAACTAAGGCCCAGATTTAAGAAGGCCTAGCGCCACATTAGTGTCATTTTTTTATGCTAATGTGGCGTTAGGCTTCCAAAATCGACGCGCCATGTTAACAAAGTGGCGCAAAGCACGCATTGCACCACTTTGTAACCCTTTGCGCTACATTATTCTGCGCCACGCATAATGTATGCAAGTAGGGCGTTCCCCTGTTAAGGGGGCAAAAATTGGCGCAAAGAAATCTTTTTTTGCGTCATTTTTAACGGCATTTTTAGCGCCTGCACAGGGCAGGCGTTAAAAGGAGGAACACTATTGGATGCAGCATCACTTTTCCTAAATTCAGCCCTAAGTGCATTTTGAGCTAGATTGCTCTACGTATGCTGGGCACCATGGTCATTCTAATGCACTGCGGCGTTACCATCACATGGGCATTAGAAAGAGGGCAGTAATTGAATGGGCATGGGGATTAAGTGTTCCATCACTCAGTAATTTAGATTTCTTTAAGGAAGCACAAAGATTGATTAGTTGTTAACACCAAGCTTACTTCTGTTTCAAATTTGGTTTCATCATCGGAGTGCTTCGAAGCTATACTTATACATCTTTTCATCCTCCTTTCTGACTAATTATCGACCTGTCCAATTTTCTGTGTCTGCTTTCGTGCAGTCTGTCTACATCTCTGTTGCTCTCAATGTTTTGTAGCATCTTGCCGGACAACACCCTCAATTTAAGTGAAAGACTCATGTACTTTTTTTTTTTTTTTAATAAAGTATGACATTTACCTACAGCGATGCTAAATGTTCAAATACTGGCAGCCACAACCAATATTGATTTCACATTTAGGCTTATATGTCAGGGGACAACAGCAAATCATAGAGGTTTGGCCTGTTGTACATCATGGGGGTTTGGCCTGCTGCCCTGGGCTGCCGCCTTTGGAACCTACTGACCTGGGTTTGAACCTCAGCTTTGGCACATACTGTGATTATTTTTGGGCGAATTATGTAAATACAAATGGTAAAGGTCCTGGAAAAGCCCCACTTAAAGTTTAGGCTTCAGTGCAATTCAGGCATTTGATAAAAGTGACTGGTAAACATCTGCAATCCCACCCTCCTCCTCCAGTAATAAAACACAGATGTAGAGTCAAACGTGACTAGGCCTAGTAAGGGAGCTGCTGCCTTTAAACCATAGTTACATGGGTTCGGTTCCCAGCTCATGTACAACATGCCAGTCTGGTTCAATCATGTGCATGCCTAAGTGTGTGAATAGTAAATGTAACATTTGAAGCACTCGTGTGTTGTTTCTTGTGCTTTGGACTTCTGTGTAGATGGAGTGCATCCTGCTTGCAGATTTCTCTGTGAATTTGACTGAGGTGCGCAGGACACCAAGGGCCAGGCCACCTGCATCTCTTGATCCTGCTGTTCCACCATTGAGAGTGAAAGGGAAAGGGCTTGCCTGTGAGCGGGAAAGTGTTTTGAGGAGATATGGTAAGTGGGTATGTCTGTGTGGGTCAGCCTGTGTTAGAAAGGAATGGTAAGTGGATATGCCTGTGTGGGTCAGACTGTGTTGGAGAGGTATGGTCCATGGATTAGTCTGTGTGGTTCAGCCAGTGTTCGAGAGGTATGGTAAGTGCAGTTTTCTGTGTGGGTCAGCCTGTGTTGAAGAGGTATGGCAAGTGGATTTGTCTGTGTGGGTCAGCTTCTATAGGAGAGGTATGGTTGTAGATTTGTCTGTGTGGGTCAGGCTGTGTTGGAGAGGTATGGTCCATGGATTTGTCTGTGTGGGTCAGCCAGTGTCTTAGGGGTATGGTAAGCTGAGTTTTCTGTGTGGGTCAGCCTGTGTTGAAGTGGTATGGTTGTAGATTTGCCTGTGTGTGTTAGCCTGTATTAGAGAGGTATGGTTGTAGATTTGTCTGTGCGGGTCAGCCTGTGTTGGAGAGGTATGGTCCATGGATTAGTCTGTGTGGGTCAGCCAGTGTTGGAGAGGTATGGTAAGTGCAGTTTTCTGTGTGGGTCAGCCTGTGTTGAAGTGGTATGGTTGTAGATTGGCCTGTCTGTGTTAGCCTGTATTAGAGAGGTATGGTTGTAGATTTGTCTGTGCGGGTCAGCCTGTGTTGGAGAGGTATGGTCCATGGATTAGTCTGTGTGGGTCAGCCTGTGTTGGATAGGTATGGTCCATGGATTAGTCTGTGTGGTTCAGCCAGTGTTTGAGAGGTCTGGTAAGTGCAGTTTTCTGTGTGGGTCAGCCTGTGTTGAAGAGGTATGGCAAGTGTATTTGTCTGTGTGTGTCAGCCTGTATTGGAGAGGTATGGTTGTAGATTTGTCTGTGTGGGTCAGCCTGTGTTGGAGAGGTATGGTAAGTGGAATTGTCTGGCTGGGTAAGTATGTGCTGGAAAGGGTTGGTAAATAGATATGTCTGTGTAGGTCAGCCACTGTTGGAGAGGTTTGATGAGTGGAGTTGTCTGCGTGGGTCATCCTGTGTTGGAGAGGTATAGTAAGTGGATTTCTCTGTGTGTGTCAGCCTGTATTGGAGAGGTATGGTTGTGGATTTATCTGTGTTTGTCAGCCTGTATTGGAGAGGTATGGTTGTGGATGTATCTGTGTGTGTCAGCCTGTATTGGAGAGGTATGGTTGTGGATTTGTCTGTGTGGGTCAGCCTGTGTTGGAGAGGTATGGTGGTGGGTTTGTCTGTGTGAGTCAGCTTGTATTTGAAAGGTATGGTTTTGTATTTATCTGTGTTTGTCAGCCTGTGTTGGAGAGGTATGGTTGTGGATTTGTCTATGTGGGTCAACCTGCAATGGAGGAATATGGTATGATCATTTGTCTGGTTGGGTCAGCCCTTGTTTGTTGGTTTGTGGACATGGACACCTGTTTTCTCTGCCTTGCCTTAGCATCTCAATATCAGTCTATGATTGCCATTTTTTTATAAATAGTATTGGTAATTTTTGGGAACTTCTGACCTTGGAAAAAGGGCAGCCAGGTACGAAATGGCATTGGCTCAATATCTAGGAAATCACTTAAACTCATCATCCCGAATTAACTTCTGGTTTTCCCATATAGCTTTCTGCAGCCCTGGGTAGCAGGTTAGCGCTCTAAAACACAACTTTGGATGTTTCTTTTCAATTGTTACAAACGTCAAGACACAATGTGTAAAATTCAATGTCATATTTGGAAGCTGACATTTTCTGGAACTTTGGTTGGGTATGTTGTTTTTCAAACTGACTTGTCTTTTGCACTGTACATTTAAGAGTAGGAAAATTAAAGAAGGTTAACTACCTAGACACGTTCCTCTCTTCAAAAGTGCACTCTTCCAAGAAGGGGTGCTGGGGTGTCAGGACCAGAAGGTACATCTAGAGCTGTGCTTGGCTCACGAAGCGTGGCTAGGCCTTGACTCAGGTTGTTAATGGAAACACTCTGCAACTGAGTTCCTACCAGGACCTTGATATTCGCTCAGCACTTTCTTCTCATGGGACCTCATGCTCCCCAGGCTTGGGTCGACAAGATATTACAGTACTTCTATCCTCCCTCCCCAAATACTCTCACCTGTCTCCTGTTTAATGCCTTCACTTTGACTTCTGAGATGATTTAATGTGAATTCACCATGACTGGTTAACAGAATGGAAGTAAAAAAAAATTGCCTTTTTTTGTTACATTAGTGTAATCTCGTACATTTCTGATAATTCACATTAGCTTGTTAAGCAAAGTTCTCAAAATCTTTCCTTTGCACTACGTCACATAATTTCAAATTGGTTTCAGTAAAAATCTTATTTTTGGAGCACAGAAACAACATGAAGGAACAGAACGAGAGCGGCTGCTGTTCGCAGCTCTCTGTTTCTTGTGCTGTTTCTTTCCATAAATGAGACTTTCGTGCTAAAATTTAACACGTAAAGCCAGGTTTACATTTAGGTATTTTTTTGCATAATTTTTCTAAAAGTTTGCAGAATTACGCAAAAAGAAATTGCAAGAATGTCGCACACCTCTAGCAAAAGTCCTAATGGCTGCAAATCCATTACTGCCTCTTCTAATCTGATCCTACACTAAAGGTACTCTTGGAATCCGCAAGGAAAATGGGGCATAGGCGCTTTTAAGGGCCAGGGCTTCCTAGAAAGGAAGGAGGTAGGAAGATAACTTGTGGATTCATGAAATCGATTTCTTCACCTCTTTTTATTAGTTCTGTACAGTATTCAATGAGATGAGCTAGCTTTTTTCATATTTTTAATTTTTAGTTGCTCCACTAAACAGTTTACATTTTTTTTTTTTTTTTTTTAATAATTGCACCCCAGGGAAATACCGAATATCCTTCATTTTTGCAATATTCCTCTATATGGTTAGAAATGCTTCAGTCAATTTTTCACATCACATCTAGTTTTCTTTTGTGTTGTCAAAATATTGGGCTGGTATTAGACACCTTTTTAATATCCTTTAGATTGTTCACTCTTTAGGCTATGTATGGCACAAAGTTATTTTTGCTTGGCTACAACTATTGTATTGTCTTTGTTATTATTGATCTATTCTTCTAGAACAGTGGTTCCCAACCTTTTGACTTCTGTGGACCCCCGGTTTATTATTACTGGAAGCTGGGGACCCCGACTGAATCATTATTGGAGTTCATGGTCCCCAACATTGTTGATTATTTGAACCACAAAACAATACAGAAACAAGCATTCCACCAAACGCATACCCAAACGATAACACATTGTGTTTAATTTGCCAACAAACTAAATAAAAAAGTAACATTTTTAATTTTAAGAGGAAAGTTGGAACTTTTCTAAATTCAATTGAAGCCACACATTGTCCATACTAAATTCTGTTTGATGCACTGCTCCCACGAATCAATCTGAGGATATTAATTTAATTTTTAGCTTCTATTTCAAATTCCTTGACATCTACAGTATGTTTTAGATTGTTTAATTGTACATTTACCTACTTTGTGTATATGCCCTTTATTAATCTGTCAATGTTAGTTAATTTTCTAAGCAGTCACAGACCCCCTGAGGAGGCTTTGCGGAGCCCCAAGGGGCCCTCGACCACAGGTTTGGAACCGCTTTTCTAGAATGCTTCCTCTCATGTGCAAATCCCGGCAAGAGTTTTTTTTTCTCCAAAATTGCATTCCCTAATCATACCTGGCAAAAATCTTGTTGGCAAGAACCATATCTTCCTGGTTTGTGCACTTCACAACAGGGAAAGCCCAGCCCAAGGTCCAAGTCTCAAAGTGGTGGAGTAATTGTGCCCCCAGTAAAGACCCTAACGGGGGCATCAGCATTCAATGGCCAGGCAGCTATCCCCCAGGACTGTAAAATTTGGACAATTTGTCCAACTTTGCAGGCATAATTAATGCTTGGTCTGTGGGTACTCTGTGCCAGGGATGTGCCCTATTCTTTCAATCACTGGCCTGCTTTCATAACTATATTATAAACAAAAGGCTGCGGGTACCTTAACATACACTAGGAATGAACTCTGTACTTTAAATTCAGCTACACGTGACCTTCATCAGAGAACAATTAAATACAGATTTACTTTGACTGTTTGCAGGCATAACATGTGCCATTACTCAAGCAGTTTCACATTTCTGCCAAAAGTTGGATTCCAGGAGATCTCTAAAACGTCGAATCACATAAATCACCCTCCTTGTTAACCACACACACTTTATGGCATGAAGCATGTTTATAGAAGAGGCAGGACGAACTCAGGAACTAAAACGCCACAAACTCACTTAAAATGTCACAAGAAATACTATATTTGTGCAATACATGTTAACACATGATTTGTGATGTGTTAGGTCTTGTGAATGTTGCATTTTTTACCATACAGAAACCAATCAACGAAAAGCTTTCCAGTACAAACATATCAACGTCTCGACTAATAATGAGGTTAAGCTTGTAAAACAGGGGCAGTGATCCCATATTTTTTATCGGTGCATGCTGGACCTCTGGGAAATATTGTCTGACTGCTGTGTCTTCCTTCATCACTATGTGAATCCAGTCGTGGCTTGTGTTGTTAAAGGAGGTTGGCTGGTGTGCACGGGAGTGGGGGAAGCAGGGTGGATGGCAGACGGGGGGAGAAAATATTAATAAAATAAAAAAAGTTAAAAAAAATAAAAATAAACTTACCTGAAAGCCGCAGAGCTCTGCTGGCTGCAGGCAGGCAGAGACTCCCAGCCTGCCCTGCGGCGAATCCTGGTGCTGCTCAGAACAGCATCAGGATTGGCTTGGAGCCCCCAGCCAGGGCGCTTCCAGGCAGACTGGGAGCCTGTGCAGGCTCTCTCCAGCCCAGCAACTGTATTGCTGAGCTGGGGAGAGCCCTGTGCGCATGTGCGTATGGCCAGCCTGAGACATGCGCTCTGAGCACTCTCGTCCCTCCGCCCCTTTACAAGGAAACGATAATAAACACTGTTTATTATTGTTTCCTTGTAAAGCATTTACATCTGCCACTTCAGGCGGGAGGGCAATGCTCCTCCACCCTCATGGAAGAGCCACCCCTGTGTGAATCTTGTTAGAGCTGGATGTCTGTCGACTAAGAGCAGACTCTTATTGATTGAGGTCTGCATGAAAGCTGCATGAGTAAAATTTAACCCCTTCTCTGCTAGGCCATTTGGGGTAGTTTGCGCTTAGACCCCCGTAAATTTTTGTCCACATAAGCCATCCACGCCAAATTTGCGGCCTTTCAAACATCGTAGGGATTCTAAAGATATCAATGACACAGCTTATTTATCAGCAGAAGTAGGGCAATGCTGGGAGGTAAGAATTTTGTGGATTGGTTCCGTCCTCAGCACATGACCACCAGTGTGGAGGATGGAACCGTTCCATCCTCAGCACCGAATGGGTTAATCCAGTTAAAACAGAGGGCTTCATTTACAAGAATCTGACGCATCAGCTCCGATTTCTTGCATTGCCTTACGACCCCTTAAGGACGCCATGGATGCGCTGTATTTACAATACAGAGCTCCATTATGCATGTTTTCACAGATGCGTCAGAAATTCAGAAATGCTAAACTGACGCATTGCTGGACTAGTGTAAAAAAATTATGCTACTCCAGCAATGCGAGGAGGGCTCCCATAGAGAAAAGCTCTGCGTCAGTTTAACGCCTGTTCTGAGCAGGCTTAAAAATTCTGACACAGTGAAGTCACAGAAGGACGCAGTGGAATGTTGTAAATTTCACAGTGACAGTTCTGCGTGGCTTTTCCTGAGGGAACACCTACCTTGCATACATTATACCTGACACAGGTATAATGTGATTCAAGGCTTTACTAACTGACGCATTGGGCCCAATGCGTCAGTTACCAAATGTGGAGCAGTGTAAAGCACTGTATGCACCACCGCAAAAGAAAAAGACTCATCAGTGGTGCAAAGGCCTTGTAAATGAGGCCTGGAGTATTTACTGATTCCTACAGGAAGGGCAACTTCTGCGTACCGGTCCTAGTTACCCATCTTAGCCAACTGTAGCATTATACCCGCCCATGTGGATTTGGCAAAATATTTTGGTTTCTTTCTTATTTTGAAACTTTTAGATTTGATACGTGTACTTTGGAAAGTCTCACTCTTCCATTATCATTTTTCTTTGTTAATACGTATTAAAGAGGCCATCAGTGAATGATGCAACAATACATCTCAAAAGCCCAGCTGATGTCACCCATCAAAACAACATTGTAGAATTCCTATTGTTGGTGGTTGACAGATACAGGCGTGGTTAAAGAGTATTCCTTTTATTTATAATATAGTTCGTCCTCCCAACAGATTTGGATTCATGATTTCTGGTCTTAAGATACCCCAAGTGGATGAAGGAAATGGGTTTTGTGTCTTCTTAAACACACCTTTATGTCTGTGAAAATGTTCTTTAATCAGGATTAGTCTGATCATAAGATAGTTGCCCTAGTTATAACTTGAATATCCATTGTTTGGTTTACAAGTCCTAATGTTGAAGCAGCCATGTACTTACCTAATATGTACAGGGTGGAGGGAGGCAGGAGGGTCTGGTCCAACACAAAGTATATGTCTCCTAGACCTGGCAATTTACAGTTTTTTGGGCACTTACCTAACTGCAGGCTTTTTTTTAGTGGTAGGCACACGCTATTGGAGGTCACTTCCTTCAACCCTCCTGATGGCCATGACTACCTTATACACAAACATCAACATACACAAAAGGTTCCTGTTAGACTTTTCATCCTTGGCGTGGTCATCCTTAACTTTTTGCTTCTGTTTCCCAGGTTGTTGATGTGTGCTGGACTCTGTTTTTGCTGTTTTTGTTACTCTGGGCACTTTACCACTGCTAACCACTGCTACAGTGCACTAGGGGTGACCAGTGCCTGTAAATCAAATGCTACTAGTGGGCCTGCAGCACTGGTTGTGCCACCCACATTAATAGCTCTGTAAACATGGCTCAGACCTGCCACTGCAGTGTCTGTGTGTGCAGTTTTAAACTGCCATTTCGACTTGGCAAGTGTACCCACTTGCCAGGCCTAAACCTTCCCTTTTCTTACATGTAAGGCATCCCTAAGGTAGGCCCAATGGGCAGGGTGCAGTGTATGTTTAAGGAAGGACATATACTAATGTGTTTTATGTCTTAACAGTGAAATACTGCTACATTCGGTTTTCACTGTTGCAAGGCCTATCCCTCTCATAGGTTAACATGGGGGCTGCCTTTGAATATGATTAAAGTGTAGATTCCCTTTGGGAGCAGAAAGACATGTGGAGTTTGGGGTCTCTGAGCTCACAAATTGAAAATACATCTTTTAGTAAAGTTGATTTTGAGATTGTGTGTTTGAAAATGCCACTTTTAGAAAGTGAGCATTTTCTTGCTTAAACCATTCTGTGACTCTGCCTGTTTGTGGATTCCCTGTCTGGGTCAGTTTGACAGTTGGGCTGTTTGCACCTCTCTCTAGACAGTGACACAAAGGGAGCTGGGGTGTAGCCGGCACATCCTGATGAGCCATCTGTGCTAGGAGGGAGGGCAGGAGTGGTCACTCACACCTGAAAGGGCTGTGCCTGCCCTCACACAATGCAGTCTCCAACCCCCTGGTGTGTGTCTGGGGCCTGGCCCGGGCAAGGCAGGATTTCACAAACAAGAGAGACGTTTCTTTGAAGTAAGCCTACTTCAAAGGGCAAAATGGGCATAAGAAGGGCACCCACAACCACAGACTTTAGATCACTTCTGGAAACCAAGAGGAACCTCTGCCTGGAAAACAGCCGAAGAGCTGCGGAAGAAGAGCTGCCCTGCCTGTGACTGTGCTTTGTGGAGCTATCCTGCAGTTGCTGCTTCGGCCTGTACAAGAGGACAACGACTGGACTTTGTGTGCCTTCCTGCTTATGAAGAACTCTCAAAGGGCTTGAATTAGAGCTTGCCTCCTGTTGTTGAAGTCTCAGGGACAGCAAAGACTTCTCTCTGCCAGCACCTGGAGCCTCTGCTGAGAGTCCTACCCTGCCAAGTGGTGCCCATCCAGTTCCTGGGACCCTGAAAGGAGAAGCCGGCAGAACAAGGCAAGAAATCCATGCACAGACCGCGTGCAGGGAAAAGATCGATGCAACTCTGAGACGTGGCTGAAAAATCAATGCGCCGCCGGCTTCGTGGCTGAAATCGAAGCTTGCCTGCAGCACAGCTCGAAGATCGACGCACACGGCTGGAGAAACGACGCGCTGCATCGCTGACGGAGGCTGGTGCGATCGGAACCCACGTTGCGTAGTTTTCGAATCATCGTGCGGCAGGATTTCCGATGCAAACATCGCTGGGCATGTAAAAACAACACAAGGCCTGCCCGGACCCGAGAGTGCTGTTCGGATCGACGCATCGCTCTCTTGCGGAGAGAAGAAACGACACATGCCGACCTGACCGAAGGAGTAACCACACACGGTCTCACTCATGAGTGATATCGACGCATCGCAAGCCCCTTTTGACGCACACTCGCCCGTGCAGGGTTATTTTGGACGCACCCAGGTAAATTTTCACACTAACAGCATTAGTGTTGTGTTTAAAATTACATGAAGACTCTTTTGGGTTTTTAAATGATAACTTGATTTGTGTATTGTGGATTTTTGTTGTTTTGGTCTTGTTTTGTTTAGATAAATATTTTCTAGTTTTCTAAACCTGTGTTGTGTCATTTTGTAGTGTTTTCATTAAGTTACTGTGTATGTTGGTACAAATACTTTACACCAAGCACTCTGAAGTTAAGCTTGCCTGCTCGTGCCAAGCTACCGAGGGGGTGAGCGGGGGTTGGCTGAGGGTGATTCTCTTTTACCCTGACTAGAGTGAGGGTCCTTGCTTGGAGAGGGGGTAAACTGACTGCCAACCAAAGACCCAATTTCTAACATTGGTGATCAGCAGTTGGGATTGGACTTGTATTTCTACTTGACATACAGTGAATAAGTGTACACTACTGTTTTGAGTTCCGACCACTACGTGACCACATACTACTTGTCTTGTGATTTTTGCTTTTCTTCTTGGGACTTTTTTTTTGTTCTACTTCTTGCTGTTCCCTTGATTTGACTTTTTTTCAAAACTTCATTTGGGAACTTGTTTTTCTGCCTTTGGAACTTTGCACTTTTATATCTCTTCATCATGTCTCAATCTGGAGATGCATCAGCTGGAGCTGCTTTTGACATAGAGAAATTGGAGAGCTACACAGTGGTTCATTTGAAGCAGTTCTGTAAGGATTTTGCCTGTCCCATTAAGAGCTCATCCAAGATGGAGGAGCTGCAAAAGGCGCTGAGGGCCTGGGTGACAGCCAAAGAAGCTGAGGGGCACACAGAGGAAAAGCAGGAAGGGGCGGAAGGGGTGCAAGTCACTCACAATGATGTAGTGGGTGGGCCTGTTATGTCCAGGGAGAGAGTCTCCAGAGCAGGGAACAGTGTGTCCTCCAAAGGTCTGACACCTGAAGAGTTACAGGACAGACAGGCAGAGAGAGAGTACCAATTGGAGCTTGAGAGGCTCAAGATGGAGAGGGAGAGGGAGGACAGAAGGATGGCCATTGAGGAAAAGAAGATAATGCTGGCTCATGAGCTTAGCTTGAGGGAGCTAGATCAGAGGTGCCAGTCCAGTAGAGATGGTGGCAGCAACAGCACAGTGCAGCCTGAGAGGAGGGGGCACATTCCTAAAGACCTTGTGAAGGATTACAAGAGGGAGGATGACATATACTTGTGGTTCAAGGGGTATGAGTCTGCTCTCCACATGAATCTGGTCCCTGAAGCTCATTGGGGGGCGGGTCTGTGGAAGCACTTTAAGGTAGAATGGAGGGATACACTGAAAGCCTTAGGGGATGCTCAGAATCTCACCTACACTATCATGAAGGATGCCCTACTCACAAGATATGGTCTCACCCCTAAGCAGTATAAGGACAAGTCTAGGTCCTATAATAAGAAGGAATCCCAAACATGATTGGAATGTGTTGATTATTTTTGCAGGTCACTGGATGGTTGGGTGAAGGGCAGTAAGGTAACAACGTATGAGGGGCTTTACAATTTGATTGCTTGGGAGCACTTTTCCAGAGCTGCTCCAGCACCTCATTGACAACAAGCTGACTGACCCCAGGAAGCTTGCACAGGAAGCGGACAGCTGGGAGAGCACCAGGGTCCAAAAGAGGTATGGGGGAGACCACTCCAAGGGTAGGCAGGGTCCCTCTCAGAAGAAAGGGGGGGTAAAGGTAAACAGGGGGAGTTCTCTAAAGGGCCCCAAACTAATCCCAGGGTAAGGATTCCCAGCCCCCCAGTGAGAAGAAGCCATGGTTCTCCAAAAGGAAGCCAATGGCAGGGGGTCCCCAATGTAAGTGCTATTCATGTGACCAAGTGGGTCATGTGAGGGGGGACCCCTAATGCCCCAAGAGTACACCGGCACCCACTGGTGCTCAGTCCCAGGGTTTGGCTAGTGTAGCGCTTGGGGAGGAGTTGGTTCCAGGTGGGTGGGAGCCTGCTGAGATGACCCTTGTCTCACTAGGGGACAGTGAGATGGTCCAGAGAACCCTCGTGCCTGAGAACCCTAAGAGGTACAGGCAGGGGGTGACCATCAATGGACAGAGGGTGGAGGCTCTGTGAGACACAGGAGCCAGTGTGACTACAGAGAGAAGTCACCTGGTATCTGAAGAGCAGATTGATCCCCTGGTACTTCACCAAGTAGTTGCAGTGGACAACTCAGAGCGCCTGTGCAGAGTGGCGCAGGTTCCCTTTGAATGGGGGGGTCTCAGGTTCCTTGAAAGTAGCTGTGAGTCCAACCATGCCTGTAGATTTTTTTCTTGGCAATGACCTGGAGGATTCCCCTTGGAAGGAGGTGGAACACTGGTCACATTTGGAGATGTTGGGTCTGCGTGGGTGGGTATGCGTATGCAACAGGTCAATGGCAGCCCGTCAGGGTGGTCAAGAGCCCCTGGAGCCTGAAACAGTGGCCCAGGGGACCGCCAAAAAGAGGAAGGCCAGGAGGCATGGGAAACCAGCCCCAGAAGTTCCCACAGACCGGGAGGAGGCAGAGCCTGAGGCTGATGCCCCAGAGCCTACAGGGGAACAGGTGGCTGAACTGGGGGAGGTCCCTGAGCTGTCGCAGTGGCAGCAGGAAGGGTGGCACACCAGGGAGGCATTCTGTGCAGCACAGAAGACTTGCCCCACTCTGGAGGGTTTGCAGCAGCAGGCTGCAGACCAGGCGGTTGGCAAGGAGCCAGGAGCTCACCTGATCTACTGGGAGGACGGCCTACTGTATAATGAGCCTAATGTTCCTGAGCCTTGGTCAGTCCGTGTGCTGGTGGTACCCCAGTGCTTTAGGGTCTTCCTACTGGGGTTAGCTCATGATGTGCCTTTAGCTGGACATTTGGGGCGGGACAAGACCTTTGAGAGGCCTGTCACCCACTTTCACTGGCCCCTAATGCGCAGGCACTCAGATGCACATTGTAGGTCTTGTCAATCTTGTCAGGCAAGTGGCAAAAGTGGGGGGAAATGTAAGGCTCCCCTCCAACCTTTTCCTGTTGTTAGTACCCCCTTTGAAAGGGTTGGTATTGACATTGTGGGCCCTCTGGATCCCAAGACAGCCATGGGCAACAGGTTTATCCTGGTCTTGGTGGACCATGCCGCCCAGTACCCAGCAGCTATTCCTCTGAGGTCAATTACTTCCTCTGTGGTGGGTTGTGCTTTTATGGGGGTTTATACCCGCATGGGGTTCCACAAGGGAGTGATATCTGATAGGGGTACCAACTTCATATCCACATAAATGAAGTCTCTGTGGAAGGAGTGTGGGGTAACCTACAAGTTCACCACCCCTTACCACCCCCAAAGTAATGGTCTGGTTGAGAGATTCAACAGCATGATCATGGGCCTGTCAGAGCCCTTGAGGCAGAAGTGGGATGTCCTCTTGCCATGCCTTCTGTTTGCTTACAGGGTGGTACCTCAAAAGGGATTTAGGGGGTCATTCCGACCCTGGCGGTCATGGACCGCCAGGGCTGGGGACCACGGATGCACCGCCAACAGGCTGGCGGTGCATCCAGGCCAATTCTGACCGCGGCGGTAAAGCCGCGGTCAGAAAAGGGAAACCGGCGGTTTCCCGACGGTTTTCCCCTGGCCTGAGGAATCCTCCATGGCGGCGCTGCAGGCAGCGCCGCCATGGGGATTCCGACCCCCTTCCCGCCAGCCTGGTTCTGGCGGTTTTGACTGCCAGAACCTGGCTGGCAGGAACGGGTGTCGTGGGGCCCCTGCAGTGCCCATGCCAATGGCATGGGCACTGCAGGGGCACCCTAACAGGGCCCCACAAAGATTTTCAGTGAATCACGACAGGTGCAACTGCACCCGTCGCACCCTTTCCACTCCGCCGGCTCCATTCGGAGCCGGCATCCTCGTGGAAGGGGGTTTCCCGCTGGGCGGGCGAGCGGGAAACTCAGAATTACCGCGGCGGTCTTTGGTCTCCGCCGCCCGCCAAAGTCAGAATGACCCCCTTAGTCCCTTTGAGCTGATCTATGGCCACCCTGTAAGGGGGCCATTAAGTCTAGGGAAGGAGGCTTTGGAAAAAGCTCCTAGAACCCACCAGGATGTATTTAGCTACATGCTGGCTCTGAGAAACCAGACTGCCCGCTTCAGGAGTGTCGCACAGGAGAACCTGGAAGCAAGCCAGGAGGATATGAAATGATGGTATGACCGGAATGCCACTCTGGTCGAGTTTCAACCTGGTCAAAAAGTGTGAGTGATGGCACCAGTGGAGCCTAGGGCGCTCCAAGACAAGTGGACTGGGCCTTATGAGGTGGTGGAGCGTAAGAGTGAAATCACCTATCTGGTGGACTTGCAGACTCCCAGGAACCCTTTAAGGGTCCTGCATGTTAACCGCCTCAAACCCCACTTTGAGCGGACTGAACTGTTCATGCTCCTTGGAACAGATGATGGGGTGGAAGAGGAGAGTGAGCCTCTTCCTGACCTCCTGTCTGCAGGAGAAAAAGATGGGTCTGTGGAGGGAGTGATCCTCTCCCCCTCCCTGACAGCAGAGCAGCAGAGGGACTATCGCCAGGTGTTGGGACAGTTTGCCTCACTGTTTTCCCTGATCCCAGGGGTCACACACTTGTGCACACATGATGTGGACACTGGGGACAGTCCACCCATTAAACAGAAAGTTTACAGAGTGATTGACAGGGTCAGGGCTAGCATTAAGGGTGAGGTATCAAAAGTGTTAACCCTAGGGGTTATTGAGCATTCCAGTAGTCCTTAGGCCAGCCCAGTGGTATTGGTCCCAAAGGCTGCTGCACCTGGTGCCTCTCCAGAACTCAGGTTCTGTGTGGACTACCGGAGACTCAATGTGGTCAGGAAGACTGACGCACACCCCATCCCCCTGAGCTGATGAGCTCATTGATCGGTTGAGACAGTTCATGACTCAAGCTAAAAGTAACTTTCCATCCCTTTCCATGTACTTGTCAATACTACTGAATTAGGCGATAGACCAGTGGTAACTGTACTCTTGTAAGGCATATGGCTATGTCCGAACTACGTAAAATCAGAAAATGTAAAAATAAATCAGAGAAGGATAAGAGGAAGTAGATTTGGGGGCTAAATTGAGAAGGGACTAAATGAATTTGAGCACACTCCATAGGGGAAAGGAAAGACTGCAGCCAACCATAAGCTGCCTCATATCATGGCATGCACTTTCTACCAGCCCTGTCATTTCCTGCCAAAGGTGTGTAGAATTCTGGGGCTTATCATTTTGCCACATAAGTTAATTTTCCTCCCATGTCAGTCAGGTTAAAGGTCATGTGATGTAATTTCTTGTGATGTCATAGTTAGCTAAATTTGCATGTTTGAAACTTGAAACTGCTACTTCTTTTTGGTGATTGAACATTTGCAAGCATGCTTTCATACTACATACATTTACCTACCACAGACAACTCTTTGTCACATTAAAGACCTTCACAAATCCTAGATTTGTATCCATTTTGGAACCGGATACTATAGTATATCTAATCGTTCTGGCCCAAAATATTTTAATGACCGGTTTTGTCCTTACCTGCCTAAATGAACTTTAAGATCTTCCACTGAGAACTTCCTGAAACCTCCCTCATTCCGATTAAAATCTTGAGGTGGAATATCTTTTGCCGTTTTAGGTTCCAAAGTCTGAAATCTCCTTCCCAGTAGCATGCGTACTATTGGATCTGAATAGACATTTAAAAAAATAACTCAAAACATGGCTATTTCGGGACACTGACTCTTTCTGTTTGTCACTAAACTACTTTCTCTGGTCCCTTTTGGGAACCCACTGTACTTTTAGCACAGAACCAGGATGCTCTCTTTTGAATGACAGTTGCTCTCTACAAATACATTCATTCATTCATCCAGATGATACCTGCTAAGAATTATTACTGAGTATGTAACATGTTTTTTTTGTGAAAGTTGCTTAATTTCCCGGTTTTCTTCACCTGCACCATTGAAAAGTGGTACTTCGGGCGTTCATATTTTTCTTAAAAGTCAAGGGTTCCGTAATGGAGTTGTAGTTGCATAAAGTTCTAATGAGTGCAAAAAGAACAGATGATGGACGGAATGCTGAACAATGCAAACATTGACCCCCAGTCACAAAGATCTGGGTTTAATCCATCATTTTTTGGCTCACCACGCCACCCCAGTTTGGACCCAGCCGTATGCAAATCAGTCTTGACCCTCTTCCTCATGGGAACAGTCCAGCCCGAACTGCCAAGCCAGGTCCTCCCTGGACCGGACACCAGCATCCTAGGACCGGTTTCAGGGTGTCACCCATCATCAGCTAGGCTAGCTTGAATCCAGTGGCGCAGTGAGCACGGGACCCACGTCTGGGCATACCCTTCCCACTTGGGGCGACAAATGCAAAAAGAACAGATGATAAACGGAATTCTGAGCAATGCAAACATTCACCACCAGTCACAAAGATCTGATTTTAATCCATTGTTTTTTTGCTCACCACGCAACCCCCCAAGATTAACAAAGTGCTTCACAACAGAACAGTAAATAGATTATGGACAAAAATCATTATAAAACAGCAGATAAGCAACAAAGAAAGCAGACTAACAAGCACTTTGGGCCAGATTTTCAAGGCCCTATTGCCACCGGAGCATCACTTTTTGCGATGCTCCAGTGGTGCTAACCACTGCTCCATATTTATAAGGAAGTGTAACGTCACTTTTTGTGGCGTTACGCCTCCTTGTAAATATGGGCCCCTCTGATGCAGTTTTCTGCATCAGAGGGGCGTGCAATGGGTGTTGTAGTGGGCATTCCATCGCAAAACCCATTGCTTTTGACACTGCCCCAGATTTATGAGAAATCATAAATCTGTGGCAGCGCCAAAAACTAACACCATTCCAGGGGTTCTGAGGAGGAATGCTTTTTTTTCTCCTTGTTTTTTGCTTTTTCTGTGTGTTTTGTAGAAATGCAGCACACATAGAAGAAGCAAAATGCCAGGGATGATTGTTTATGTGCAGGAAGTTGTCCCTTCCTGCACATAAACAATCATTCAAAAATATTGCTTTGGTACTTCTATGTGTGCTGCGGTCTGCAGCACACAGAGAAGTGCTAAATCGCCATTGTAGATTGTTTATGTACAGGAAGGAGTACCTTCCTGCACATAAACAATCACTCCCCTCAACGCAGACACCCTTGCACTATGGTGCAAGGATGCCTGCATTGGCGCAGGCAGATTAATTTATCGCCAGTGCATGGGGAAATGCAGGGCTGCGCCGTATTCTTATGAATACAGCACAGCCCTGTGTTTCAAAATTGGCACAGCTCAGTGCTGCTTATTTTGGCCTGGCACCGCACTGCACCAGTTTCTTGTAAATTTGGCCCTTTGTGTTATGGAAGGCAGGCCAAACAATTTGTGTCAGGAGAGACTGGACATGTCATAAAAAGGGGATACAGAGGGGTAATCACAGCTTTATCCAAAGCACCTGTCAAATAAGAGTATTTTGAGTTCCTTTTTAGGCTTGGCAGGACTAGAGGTTCTTCAAAGAGCTAGTGGGAGAAAGTTCCAGATCGTAGTTGCACTGCTAGAAAATGCCTGTTTCATATAGTGTTCTTGCTTGGGCGTCAGTTGTTCCAGCAGGAGGGCTTCAGCTTTTCTCGATCCCTGGTGAGCACCAGAGACTTTCAGTTTTTCAAACAATTAGGAGGGCATGGCCTTGTGGAGAGCTTTATGGCTGATACTTACAGTCTGAAGATGTGCTTTTGCTTTGATTGCAGGGTATAAAGAATGGGGGAGATGTGCTTGAATTTCTTGTTTTCTGACACAAAACGGACAGCTGCACCAAGCCCCCTTCTCAGGGGTGCTAGGTGTGCTTTAGAAAGTCTGGAAAGGGTTGAGTTACCATAGTCCAGTCTGGAGAATACCAGTTCCTGGACTACAGTTTTCAAGTCCTCCTCATCAATCAAATGCTTTTTACTTTAGTGTAGTCCAAGCTGGGCACTGGCCCTTTTGGCCATGGCCAAGATTTATTTCTGAAGTTAAGACAGTTGTAAAGGATGAAACCCAGCAATTTGGTATTATCCACAAAAGACGATTTGCAGTTCAGGGAAAAAAAGGATTCAAACCATTCTTAAACGGGGAGGCTGGATTTTTTGGGTAATATTAGCAGAATAGTAGAAATTCAGCTTTTGTTGGTTTAGGTTCTAAGTGGTGGTAAGCCAACCACTCTTGAATCAATCAAGAGTGTTGGACAGTTGGAAGATGTTGTTAGGGGAAGAAATCTTCAGACAGATCTGGCTATCATCCACGTATTGGTGGTAAAGAATTCCAGAGTTACTCAGAATCTTTCCAACCCAATCGAAATATTGAATAAACAGAATCTGGAAATTATTGAGCCTGGTGGAAACCCTTTTTTGTAGTTTGGTTTTACTAGACGCATATTTCGACTTTTTGTGATTGGTTAGACAAATGGGAATCAAACCAGTCAGGACTGCACCATCAATGACCATCAGTTCCTTCAGGGTGTTAATCAGAGATTGGTGGTTGACTACATTTTGTTTATGCTTGCATAAATATGTGCCTGCTAAACTGCTAAGGGTAACAACATTTCTGTCCTCTCCGTGACGCATCTTGACAAGACTGATCGAGGATAAGAACCTCACAGCAGTCTGCAATGGTTGACAGTCAACACGTGGATCCAGTTAAAAAAACACATTGTTCATTTGTTTGTGCTTTTACCGAGAAAATGTGTCAGACTAGGCATACCATTTTTAGCACTATTTCCACAGGAAGAGTTGGTTTCTCCATTAGGTCTCTGTGACAATGCCCCTCTGAAATTCCTAAAGGGTCACCTAAAAAAGTATTATTTATATTGATTTATTTAGAGATGCGATCATATCTCTAAACAAATCTATCTATTAGAGTACGGGCTGTCTGTCCCAGGCTGCCTGTCTGCCTCGCTCTGAAGCAAGGGAATGAAGATACGCAGAAAAAATTATTTTCTGCAATGTGACTCACGACACAGGGCTCACCTTTCTAAACCCTTTGTAGTCTATGCTGGTATCCACTGTAGGGCGGTGACGCTGTCATCGTCTCGGGCGTCAAAGTCTGCATCCCTGCATGAGGCCAGGCATTCGTCATTCACAGGCATAGGTGCCACCCTTTCCCATTTGTCACATGGTAGGACTGGATGCAAACATGTGTGATTTGACGCCTTGTCCTCGCTAATGATAAGTGTTAGTATGCTAATCTTGTGCTATGCATCTTGTGCTGAGACCCTGGTCGCACTATCCTCCCCCATTGTGAAACCCCATGCCCTTGCTGCAGGTTGCTAGCCCCTTTAGAAGTGGAGCTGCTATATTTGTTCCCCCAAAAAATTGATCCACAAGACTAGGAGGGTTTTTGTTCCCTTGCAAAGTCGATCCAAACATCCGAGTCAAGCACAAAGGGGGAAATATGTGCTTATAGTAAAGGAAGTTACATGCTGTATGATGTTAAAACTTGCCCTATCTACATGCCCTTAACATTAATGTCAAAAACATGGACTGAGTTATGAACAATGAACGTTAAAAATGTTAACACAATGCATGTAATTGATTTAGTTCCTCTTTTATTTGACGTTTCACTTAATCTTGCATTCCCCGAAAGTGTTAGCCATTTCATCATGTTATGTTTCTGTATTATTTCATGCATCTTATTACTCTTGTATAGTGCATACTTTGGGTAATGACAGGCGTTTATGAGGGGCTTGGCTTGAGAGCTCTGGTGCAGAGGCTGAATGAATGAAAATGGTACTTGTAGAGTGCACAGTCACTCAAACAGAGCAGCCTGGTGCTAACTCAATTCAATCATAAATCAATCATAAAACATCTAAATTTAAACCAAATGGAGAGGACAAAAAGAAAGAGGTCCATGAGTAGCCCCTGTGCAATAACACAATTTATCCAGGGCTGAGAACAACCAAGTTTTCAGGGTCTTCTATAAGGTGGCTTCATTAGCCATAAGTCGAAGAGAACCGGGAAGTTGGTGCAAAGCCTTGTCTCCCAGAGCAGCAAAAGATTTGCTGCCTATAGATTTTAGCATGAAAGTAGGAGGTTTAGACAAATTAGAGCTTGAAGATCTAAGGGTCCTCTGTAACCATAAGTTGAAGAGAACCAGGAAGGTGGTTCAAAGCCTTGTCTCCCAGAGCAGCAAAAGATTTGCTGCCTATAGATTTTACCCTGAAAGTAGGAGGTTTTGACAAATTAGAGCTTGAAGATCTAAGGGTCCTCTGTGTCCTATAATGACAGAACCAATCAGATAAATATTTGGGGTCAGTTACATGGAAGGACCTAACAACCAGAACCAAAGACTTAAAAAGAGCCCTCTTAAAAATAGGCAACCAGTGAAATTCTCTGAGCCCCTGAGAGATGGAACTTTTTCTGAAAGTTCTGAGCACAAGCCTAGCAGCTGAATTTTGAACAACCTGGAACCTGGGTAGAGGTTGCTTAGAGATGCCTGAATGAAGCCTGTCACACTAGTCCAACCATGGGATTATGAACCCAAAACCTACAGTTTTCCTTGCGGCCATAGTGAGAAAATAAAAAGTGATTTAATCAAAGATAAATGCATACCTGAAACTGAGAGGTCTTGTTTCCAAAAGGACAAAACATTATCAAATTTTACTTGTATATTTCTGGCCTCCTCTACAGGAGGTAGAGGGGAAGACACTGAGGGCCCTATTTATAGGTCCCTAGCGCCACAGGAGCGTCACTTTTTGTGACGCTCCTGTGGCGCTAATCACAGCGCCGTATTTCCATGGTGGCGTTCAGCCACTTATTGTGGCTTAATGCCATCTTGTAAATATGGTCCCTTCCCATGCAGCACTGTGCGTGGAAGGGGCATGCAATGGGTGTTGCTGTGGGTGTGCCACAGCAACATCCTTTGCGTTTTGACGCTGCCTCAGATTTATGAAATTTCATAAACCTGAGGCAGCGCCAAAATCTAACGCCACCCCCAGGAGTGGCGTTAGTTGGGCGTGACGAGGAGGAATACTTTGATTCCTCCTCGTTATTTGCTTATATTTATGTGCTGGAAGGTGTCCCTTTCTGCACATAAACAATCATTTGAAAATGACGCTTTGGCACTTCTGGGTGTGCAGCATTGTACAGCACACACAGAAGTACCAAAGCGCAATTAGTGATTGTTTATGTGCAGGAAGGGACACCTTCCTGCACGTAAACAATCACACCCCTCAACACAGACATCTGTTCACGATGGTGCAAGGATGCCTGCGTTGGCAGCTAAATTTAGTGCTAGCGCAGGGGGAAACACAGGGGTGGGCCGTATTCCCTTAAATACGGTGCATCACTGCATTTCTAAAGTGACGCAGCACGGTGCTGCCAATTTTGGCTCAGCATCAGGCTGCGCCAGTTTTCCTTAAATCTGGCCCAAAGTCAGGGCACCAAATTTTGGGGTAGAACGCATTTGTGCTTCCCTAACAAGAGTATTTCTGATTTGCCCATATTGCATTTCAAATGATTGCTTTCTATCCAGTGAATTATGTCAATTAAACAATTCTAAAAGATGTGTTCTGACCCAAAGGAGTTTTTGTCCAAAATCAGTTGAGTGCCATCAGTATAGGAAGTAGTCGAAATCTCAAACTTATTAATCAGAGACACCAGTGGAGCCATTTAAACATTGAATAAAGAGGGACTGAGTGAAGAACCCGTGGAACACCATATCTTAATGATTTTTCTTCCAATGAAGACTGCCCAATAGATACCAGATGTCTCCTCTGCACAAGGAAGCTCTCGAACCAGGACCAAGCCTTGCCAGCAATGACAATTTCAAAGAGACGCTGAAGAAGTATCAAATGCGAGATGTATGAAATGCTGCCGATAAGTTGAAAAGGATCAGGTCGGGGTTGTGGCCACTATTCAGCGTCATCTTTATTGTTTCAGAGACATCCAGCAGGGCTGATTCCATAGCGTGTCTGAGCCTGACACCCAATTGAAAAGGGTGAAGAGCCTTGGAAGTTTCCAAGAAAGCCTTCAGTTGTTCATCTACCAACATTTCCAACATTTTAGTATAAGCAGCAAGTAGCATGATGGACCAAATGTTTGCCAGAATCAAAAGATTAGCCAAAGGCTTTTTTCAAAAGAGTTTAATCACTGCTGCTTTTCAAGACCCTGGAGCAACTGCCAGAAAAATAAAAGTATTCAGTATTTGATTAACAATCAGATTCACCCTTTGAAAGATAACAATAAATGTTCATATGTGTATGCCATACACCATTTTCATTGTATTTGCTTTCAAAGAATCTTTTGCTTAGCTAGCTAAGGCATAAACCAAGGTGCAGAAGGGATCTAACGGCTTCTGCCGGGTTACACTAAGGGAGCTAGATCATCTATAGCAGTGTTGTCCAACCTTTTTATCGCCGCGGACTGGTAAATGTTTGATAATTTTTCCGTGGCCCGCTTGTCCCATTGTGTGACAAGCGGGCCACGGAAAAATTATCAAACATTTACCGCCCACCACTGTGGGGCGGCCCGGTGCCGATTGATCCACGGACCGGCACCGGTCCGCGGCCCGGGGGTTGGGGAACACTGATCTATAGCATCCAATATCAACTGATTAAATGATTCTAGGTCATTGGGAAACTCTTCCGTAAGAGAGAGGGAGGCCACAGCTAAGCTACTAGCCAATTTAAAACCCTTAATCTTCCCTCACTTGCGGGTACGCAAGGCAACAGAATCTGATTTTCAGGTGGTGTGAAGCAGAGAGTCTACAGTTATATTGAAAGAGACAAACCAGTGGTCTGACCATGTCTGAACTTCCGACAACCCTAAAAATAGTGAAGAGAAATTGTTACAAATCAGGTCCAAAGTTTAGCCAACTAAATGAGTAGGACCCACCACTAATTGAGAAAGATCCAAAACTATTAAAATAGTTTGAAACCTCTTTGTGTCTGGATTCGAAAAAGTCTTCAAAATGACAATTAAAACCCGCAAGCCACTTAATAAGGTGAAGCTAGAATACTGAAATAAATAGGGTGAAAAAGCATCTTCCAGAGATCCCAAGAAATTAGAGCAAGGTCCAGAAGGGAGATAAACTAAAATGACTTACTTTAAAATAACCTCCAAGATTTTCCGCTCCTCTTAGATTTTTACACTTTAAACAAACAAACTGGAAGGTACCACGAAAGATGATAGCCAAACTTCTATCTCAGCCCTCAGATCTATTGTGTCTGAGAATGGAATAATCCAAAGTTAGCGTAACAGCAATTTCGGGGTTAGATCAGGACTTAAGCCAAGACTCTGTAATAAAAAGGAAATCATGATGGCAGTCATTAAGTAGATCAAAGACTTCTTGAGAATGTTTGGGTAGAGATCGTGCATTTATGACCCCACTAGAGAGAGACACTCTACCAGAAATCTTGGAGACAGTCCATTTGAACTCTCCCTTAACTAATTAAAAACGTCTTTACAGTAATCATAGGAAAAAGGACCCTCAATTCATAGCAAATCAATTACATTGCCACAGTGAGGCATTTTACCTAAGAGCTCTCTGTACAGCTCCACCACTGGGAAGTTATCTGGTTTAAAACTGACAGGGGGCAGCATTGGCCCTGGAGGCGACATGGACGGGCGCAGACAGGCTTGCGTTTGCACACCATTGGTGCACCAGTGGGACGCTCGCTATGTGCATCCGCTCGGCGACCCTGCCACAAGCCTCCTCAGATCCCCCATGTCCCCCCCAGCCCTGCCTCCCATGAACTGCTAGACTGCTAACCTTAGGGTAAAGTTTCAGCTGAAGAGAAGCTCTCCAAAAGAAGGGCACAGAACAGAGCTCCACCTACAAAGCCCAAGGGGTGCAACTTCGAGTATAACATTAATAAGCCCTAAAAGTAAGGCAGGGCACACAGAATAATTGTCATGTATTTCAGTTGCAATTGAGTAAATGTGTGTGAAGGGGTACACAGATGTAAAAATATTTACACGGAAAAAGTAGAAGAAAATGTAGTGCTTAAAGTGAGTAAGTGCAGTGTATGTTTGAGGATGGTAAAATGAGGTAGATGTGAGGAAGTGTGTTCTAGAGAGAGTGAAAAGAGGGTGCTGAAGAGGAAAGGGTAGAGGTTGAAGATGTGAAGATGGATGAGATGTGCAGAGAAAAAGGGAATACATACCTAACATTGTCGTAGTTTGGACTCTTGCTCTGGGCAAGACTGCTGGTTAAAGGATGACAGCACTTTTGCTTGTAGGTGACTATGCCTTTCCTACAACAAGTTGCAACTGTTGTCCCAACCTTACCGGCTCACTAGCAGCACCTCACCAGAAAAACAATAGTAAAAGGTGATTTGTGGCAGCCTTTACGCATGGACTCGAGAATAGGACATCTCAGGGAATGTCATGGTTAAGCAGAGATTACCCCTTTCTCACAGATATATCATATCTCATACAAACACAGGCAATTACAAAGATGCAGTAAAGTTTCAATAGTTTTTATTTAACATAACTGCAATTTGCAATAATTTGCATGGGCTGCAATGATTAGGATAATGAATAATGCAAGAAACAGAATTGTGAAGACGAGTCATTATTACAAAGACCTCCACCATCTTGCAATGCATAAGAAAGACATACGAGATGTAATATGCCCTAATACCCTAATGTGAGAGGCCTAACCTCCTACCTAAAGGAGACCTGGGTTTGCTAAACCTAATCTGCCAAACCCTCGTTACCTTGGAATGAGGGCGCTATCTCAGACTCTGTAGCGACACGAAGACTGGGTCATCGTCAAGACGACATGCAGCATCGATATCAGCGATGGTGGCGATGCCCTCTGGTCATAATCCCTCTGATTATCTGTCTAAAGTGCGATGTATTTATACAGATATACCAGGACCCCTGACGTAGGTGTGTTCCCAAACAATAGATACCAGACATGCTTGGGATGGCAATTAATATAAACAATCCCTCGAAAGTATAGAGAGGGAAAATCCCGAAGTGTAAACACCTACTGTTTGTTTGTCTTTGTTGCTTGATCTTGACGCCTTAGCGCGGTGACACTGATAATGCAAATCATAACAAGTGGCCTAACTATAAACAAGGCAGGCATCTTAGAAGAATTAAATAATTAAATGGGCTTAGACAGAGCCAGCTAAGTAGGTTAAAAGTCACTAGGTGACGGGGGCACGAGTCTGCAAGCCAGGAGCTAAGCTAACTCCTGTTATCCCATTAAAACAAACTAGGATTCACTACAACATAAAGGCTAATACTCCTTCCACAGGCCTTAATAGTATTTTATTCACAGTTTCACAATTTCACAATTGAAACATTAGCAAATATAGGACCTGATTTAGATATTGGCAGAGGGGTTACTCCATCACAATAGTGACGGATATACCGTCCGTCAAAATATACATTGCAAAGGGTATAACAGGATTTAGATTTCAGCAGATTGGATACCCATTACCGTTGTGATGGAGTAACCCGTCTGCCAATATTGAAATCAGACTCTTAATTATTTAAAACAAATCATTGTTTTTAGTAGTATCTGAAACAGCTAACAGCCGTTGACACAGCCAATAGTACTGGCAGGTTTTATGTTTATGTCAATTAAATTATATATCTGAATACAATAACATCTAAGAGAGAAATCAAAATATAGGTCAGATGGAACACTGTGAGAATCACAGAAATGTTTTACGTGTTCTCTTTTGGAGAGTCCCCACTTTTGTCATCCTACTTAAAGACATGTCTGCACATATGTCTGTATGACTGATTTTAGCCAGCAGCCATGGGTGCTTCCTGAAGCCTGGTTAGAGTTTTTTCTTGCAAAATCAATGGCACTTGCAGTGCAAGACACTGGGCAAGCACACACTTTAAAGGGCTTAAAGTTGTTGCTCTGTTCAAGTTGCACATTACTATAACTGTTAAACATATTAATGAGGTAAGATATGGGGCAGTTTTTAATGTGTTTAATATTTCAAGACTATGGCCCTCATTACGAGTTTGGTGGTCACAGGACCGCCATGTTGATGGCGGCAGTCATACCACTGCCGGCCCACCGGTGAAGACCGCCAAATTATGACCATGGCGTTGTTCCCAACGGAACAAAGCCAAATTACTGCCAGTACTGCTAGTGCAGTCAGGCAGCGGCGGACGGCGGTAGGCACTTTCAGACCGGCGAGGAGCATGTTTCTGCCGGACATATTACGAGGCTGCACACCACCAGGGTTTCCGCCGCGGTCGCACTGCCACCAAAATCCTGGCGGAAACCAACTCTAAAATAGGAAACACTCACCTTCAGAAACATAGACGTGCCCAGAGCCGCCATGGAGCCTGAACTCGAAGTCCTCTCACTGCTCCTGCTCGCACAATGACTTCGGAACCAGTGACGGCGATGAATACAACAACCGTAAGTGCACACAGCGCACACTGGAGGAAAAGGCATTAGTGCACACACACACATCTGGAACGGCTTGCGACGGGCACTCACACATGTAACCACACACCCAGACGAATACACACACACCTACATACACACATGCACACAAATACTATACACACACGCACACCCAAACTACACACACCACGGCCAACACACATGTGCCATACACACACCAACCCGCACACCCAGCATCGCCACTGCCTAACACAATCTTACACAACACCACTGACTCACACAGCGACATCACAACCGCAACTACACAAACGCTCTCGCCAAGCACTCTCACTGCACACCTACACATGACAACACATACATACAACAATACGTAACAACACCACAATATCATGCAAGACTGTCACACTGTCATTCAACAAACCATATGACACACCACACACACACAACGCATAGGACGTATCCAACACCACACACACGGACACACACACAACAACCACACAAGGGCACACAACATCATCACGCATGCCGACACAAACAATACACAATTTGGCTACACATGCATGTACCAAACACAAACATGTCCTACAGAAAAAACACAGCAATGATAGTGGGACCAAGGGCAGGGCCACGCATACACTTGCAGCCCAGACACAACAGGTAGCACAACCAACACACGCACATCTCACACACACAAACTAAAGCCCACAAACACAAAACAGCCATGTAGAAAGAAAGGCAGGACAAGTATGTTGCCATCGATACCAACTGCAGGTTGGCCAGATGTATTAAAATATTAAAAGAGTTAAAATTAATTATATACAAATTTAAGGCCATTGGCCTGTCCATAGTCATTGGTGCCCAAGGCACAAATGGCACCCCACTGTGCCCCAACTTGACTCCTGACTGCAAAATGACTTCCACATGGCAGGGGCATCAAGGGGGCAGGCAGGAACCACAGGGATTAGATGGTGGTGGGGGGTTGTGTTTGGGCTTGGGAGGGGGTTCCGTGGGTTTGGGCTTGGTAGGGGGTCCGTGGGTTTGGGCTTGGGTGGGGCAGACCTCCTGGCAGGTGGAGGGACATGTGCACTAGCGGGGGCAGGGGAGGACTTGGAGATGGAAGGGCTGGACTTTGCCAGGGACACAGAACACTTGGCGGTCTCAAGGGGTTGGAGAGGGGTAGGGAACAGGGAAAACTGATAGGAAATGCTTTTTTGACACATGGGGGTGGTCATGGCAAAATGGTTTTGGAGTGGAGGGAGAGGGAGTGGTTGTCAGATGTGTAGGTTGATGTATTAAGTGCAGGTGCATGCGTAGAATGCTTGTGGGTACAGGGTGTCTGTTGGGTGGGTGAGTGCAGGCTTTTAGGTGTTTTGGGAGGAGAGGTGGGGAGGAGGTGCTGGGAGATGCTGTGGTGGATGGGTGACTGTCTTTTGGGGTGGTGTCTGCAGGTATGGTACATGTGCTGCATGTGGGGGTGTCGGTGGTTTTGGTGGATGCGGATGTGGTGACTGGGGTGGATGTCTATTGTGCTGACTGTGGGCAAGATGGGACTGGTGGCTGGATCAGTGCATGAGGGTGTGGGAGCTGCAGGTGTGTTTGGTGTAGTGTCTGTGTGGGAAGGGTGTGACGGGGGAGTCAGTGCGGGGAGTGGATGTTGGTGTGTCTGGAGGTGGGTGTTGCTTGTGTGCATGCCGGTGGAGGGTCATGTGGTGCTTGTGTTTATCTGATCTACCCTGGTCTGTTGAGGAAGATGCATGGCTGTGTGTACATGTACTTTGGATGGGCACGTGGAGAGGGATCTGGGATTGGAAAGAGGTAATTTGAGGGGGGATTGGGAGACAAAGGGACACTGGCTGCCATCAGAGAGGAGGCCAGAGCCTGAAAGGATATCTGTAGGCCAGCCATGGCACTGTGAATACCCTCGAGGCACGCATTGCTCTGTTGGATCTGAGCTGCCAGTCCCTGAATCGCATTCACGATGGTCGACTGACCCACAGAGATGGACCATAGGAGATCAATAGCCTACTCACTGAGGGCAGCAGGGCTGACTGGGGCAGGGGCAGTGGTGCCTGTGGCGAAGGAGTCGCCTACCCTCCTGGGACAGGCCGGTGATGTGCGATGTGTCCTGCATTCTCCTGTTCTCATGTCAGATTTTTTGTTCCCTGTTTAGATGGCTATCTACACTGGACATGACAACTATGAACTGCGTATGTGCTTTGTGTGGTACCATGCCTACAATCCTGATGGTAGTTTCTGTCATGTTATTTTTTTCAGGTTGGATAATTTGATATACTCTGGTGTGTGCCTGTATTAGTGACTCCATTACAGCTACCCTGGGACATATGTGTTATACTGTGTCTCCTGCAGGGGGATGCATCCTCTGCAGTCCATTACACTGCCTGATGGATTAGGGGACCATACCCACATAACATTTTGAAGACCAAACATTTGTACATGTACAAATAAAAACACAAAAGCAGTAGCTGTGATCTTTAGTGTTATTGTGCATACAGTGGGAAAAAGGTGAGGAGTGGGGTCATGGTAGATGGTATCCTCAGAGTAGGTGGCACAGCTGTAGGTAGCACAGGTCAAGTGTCCATGGGCTATTGGGAAATGGAATAATGACATTGAGCAGTCAACAGGGTGTCTCAGTGGCACACAAGGGAGAGTAATCAGGAGAGGGTCACTTCCTGACAGTGCGTTTGGTCTTGGTATCTGCTCCAGACAGATGTCTGGATGGACGTCCACGTTTCTGGGGGGTTCCTCTGCTACAGAGAGAGAGGTGCCTGAGGCCTGTTGTTCCCCTGGCAGAGCCTCTATTCCACTGGCAGCCACAGATGTAGAAGGCTCTGATGTGATGCGGCTAATGGAAGGGGCTTGCTGGTGGGTGGAGGAAGCATGCAGGGTGCTGTTTATGTCCTTGGGCACCCCTGCAATAGAGGCCATGGTGGCATTGTGGGCCTGCCATTCCTGCATCATGCATTGGGCACACATGGACACACACCACTGCCAGTACACAAAATACGCATCCCACTACCATATAAGCAGCCTGAGGTGACTGAATATAAATTTTCCTCCACATCAACCCACCATGGCCCTCATTATGACCTTGGCGGGCGGCTGTAAGATCTGAACGCCAGGCGGCCGCCAATGCAGCTGCACCCCCGCCGCAGTCATTATGAGATCCCCGCTGGGCCGGCGGGCGGAAACCTGGTTTCCCAGCGAGATCTCGCCCGCAACATAGGAGCCGGCTCCAAATGGAGCCGGCGGTGTTGTGGTTGTGCGACGGGTGCATTTGCACCCGTCGCGCTTTTCACTGTCTGCTACGCAGACAGTGAAAAGCGTCATGGGGCCCCCAGGGGCCCCGCAACTCCCTGCACCGCCAGCCTTTTCCTGGCGGTTCAAACCGCCAGGAAAAGGCTGGCGGTAGGGGGGCTCGTAATCCCCTAGGGAGCGCTGCTAGCAGCGCTGGCCCTGGCGGATTACTACCGCTGGGGCCATTGTGGCGGGAAACCGCCGGCCCTGGCCTTGCGACCACGGTCATAATGACCAGGGAAGCACCGCCAGCCTGTTAGCGGTGCTTCTGTCATTTCAGCCCTGGCGGTCTTGTACTGCCAGGTTGTAATGACCCCCCATGTGTCATCCAGTACCCAAACCACTCCTAGTCTGCCACCACCTAATAGACAAGACAGGCTGTATTAGTCACAGGCCATCAGATGTGCCCCCAACTATCCATGAGCAAATGAGCAAATGATGTAGGCAGTCAGTCAGCAATGCAGCATAGGACTTGCTAGGACTATGATCTACATGCCATGTCCACACCATGTTGACAAATAATGGATCTCCCAAGGCACTAACCACCTCCAGTACCAACCTATAGGCTGGAATGCCACATCCCCTCAAGTATAGCTCCTAGGAAAGCATCATCTGTGCAATCAGACCTCATCAATTCAACATGTTACAGTATCCCAGGTTGGCTACCTACACATACCCTACAGTCAGCAGATCATCCATGTATTTGCCCAGTCTGCTATCAGGCCACTACTCATGTGCCAGGAAGGCCAGTCCTGCGGTGGAGATGTAATGGCAGTCCCACAATGTGTCAACACCATTAACAGTACATTTTCTATATAGTCCCAGTGATATCAGGAGAGTGACACAGTCGCATATACAGGATAGGCTACACAGATGGGAGTGGATTGACACTTAAGAGTCACAAATGCAGTTGTCTGGAACTGCTCATACACAATGATTAGGCTGACACTAACACTCACATCCATTGTATGGCAAGGATGGAGTCACACATGTGCCTATGACATTAGTGCATCTCCACATTACAGACATGGGAAGCCATGGAAATGGGAGCTATACATCCACCGACAGTAAAGCATGGGGACACATCATACAACATATACTCAGCCAGGGTGCCTACTCCCCATTACCAATTGTAATTGTTGATATGCATGTAGCATTGTCTTCAATGTCACTTTGCCTGCAATGAGGCCCCCAATCCCATTTAAGGCCAGTCAAGTGCTAGAATGCAGTCAGTACTCAACCCCTTGTGGCTGCTGTGCTGCCCTCAAATGCCTATCTACCTCAGGGAAGGCCACCACCAAAATGCGGGCCTTTAGGGGAGTCAGGGTCCAACAGGCACCCCTCCCTCGTTGGGAGGACATCCCCAGCTGGACCTCTGTGGTCTTCCGTGCCTAGCATCTCAGGTCCTCCCAGAGCTTGCGAGAATGGGTGCTCCGCTGAGCATGGACCCATAGGGTCCGCACTTGCTTGGCAATGGCACGCCATATCCCCTTCTTCTGATGGGTGTTGACCTGCATGGGTAACACAGAGAGAAGGAGCAAGTTATGTAGACTGGCACCATACCAACAGCATTGGACTATAAACAGCAGACCCAGCAGAAGCCCACACATACCCATCCTCACGGTTCACATGGCTAAACACCATGACCCCTGCAATCATATACTCCCTGACAAGGACACGTACACCACTCACCCTCACACACACCCCTATCACACATAACTGTGGTATTGGCCTTACCTGTTCCTCTGGTGCCCCATACAGTTGTTCATGCAGGGGTAGGACCCCTTCCACCAGCTTCACAAGCTTTTCTTGGGTGAAGGCTGGAGCCCTATCTCCTGGTGGAAGTCTTGCTTGGAAGAGTGTCAGGAATCAAGTGAGCAAGGGTGCAGAAAATGTAGGTCACGGGTGCTGCATACAGGATCGTCACTGCCAGCAGTTGTCGCCATTGGCTCCAGTCCCCCATAGGCAGCAATGTTACCCAATGAGGAGTTGCACAGCGGTTGCAACCGCTGGATGCCATGACGACAGATGCCGGTGGACTTAGGTCACTTCCATCTGTTAAGTGCTGCAAGACAGACGGCTGCCATTTTATCATGCCTTGATGCATAAAAATAAGTGTGCCATGCACTTTTTTCATGTGAAGGCGTAGTAGACCTATGTTGTGGCATCATGGTTTGTCTCATACATGTGACACGCATGACATAGTGTTCTTATAATGCTGGTTGTCATATGACGTGCATGTCCAGTTACATGTCAGCTCTGAGGAGGTGTAACCATATAGGTATTTTGCATGAATCCATAGGTGCTCAGTGCAGGACAGCTCACATATGGAATCCAACAGTTGTGATGTATGTCAGGTACTGTTGATCAGGGGGCAGCAATGTGCAGCAAGTATGGAGTCCATGCAGCTTCAGCAGTGTAAGGTGTGTATGATAGTGATCTGTTCTGCTAACATGTGTGGGGTGCATTTCACATTGTACATTCTCTCCTCTCTATCCTAGATACCTTGTCATGAGGATATTGAGATATGCACCAGTGTACCGTCTGCTCGTGGACCTTGCAACCCTGGAGGAGAGGCATATTATTCAGACCTATCATCTGAATCCTCAGACCATCATGGATCCATGTACCGAGTTGGAGCCAGATGTATCAATCGTCATATGCAATCCGTATACCATCCGTCCCACAGTTCAAGTTCTGTCAGTGCTACACTTTCTTGCCACAGGCTCCTTTCAGATTAGAGTGGGCTTGGCAGCTGGGATGTCACAGCACATGTTCAGTCTCATGTTGAAGGATGTACTGTGTGCTTTACTGAAACACATGGACAGCTACATCAGGTTACCCCAACGAGGGGATTTGGCCTATGTGAAGGCAGACGTCTATGATGTGGGACACATCCCTCATGTGATAAGGGCCATATATGGCACCGATGTAGCTTAGGTCCCTCCCAGTGCCAATGAACAGGTGTATAGGATCAGGAAAAACTACCACTCCATCAATGTTCAGGTGGTGTGTGTGTGGCAGACCAGTACATCACCCAAGTGACCGCCAAGTTTCCAGGATCTGTGCATGACTCCTACATTCTAAGTCTTCCCTGTGGCTGTACCTGTATTGTAACAGGTTCTACCTCTGTGCACACAGGTGACTCTGCTATCCTAACCTTCTCTGGCTGTTAACTCCTATGAGGTACCCTGCCACTGAAGAGGAACTCTATATCAATCAGGCCCACGGCAGGACAAGGAGTGTAATTGAAAGGACATTTGGCCTTCTGAAGGCCAGATTCAGGTGCCTGCATGTCTCTGGAGGTGTCCTCCTCTACAATCCCCAAAAGGTATGCCAGATCATAATTGCCTGCTGCATGCTCCACAATCTGTCTGTGACATGTCAGATACCCCTACTAGCTGAAGATGAAGAGGCAGCTAGACCAGTGGCTGGTGATGCAGAAGTAGAAAGTGACGAGGAGGCAGATGAGGAAGGTGCAGCTGACTCCAGGGCAGAGCTCATAAATCAGTACTTCCAATAACATTCAGATATGCTGTGTGTGTGTATTTGCTTGTCATGGTAGAAGGTATCCTCAGAGTAAGTGGCACAGCTGTAGGTAGCACAGGTCAAGTCTCCATGGGCTATTGGGAAATGGAGTAATGTCATTGAGCAGTCAACAAGGTGTCTCAGTGGCACACAAGGGAGAGTAATCAGGAGAGGGTCACTTCCTGGCAGTGCGTTTGGTCTTGGTATCTGCTCCAGACAGATGTCTGGATGGACGTCCATGTTTGCGGGGGGATCCTCAGCTACAGAGAGAGGGGTGCCTGAGGCCTGTGGTTCCACTGGCAGAGCCACCATTCAACTGGCAGCCGCCGATGTAGAAGGCTCTGATGTGATGCGGCTAATGGAAGGGGCTTGCTGGTGGGTGGAGGAAGCATGCAGGGTGCTGTTTATGTCCTTGGGCACCCCTTCAATAGAGGCCATGGTGGCATTGTGGGCCTGCCACTCCTGCATGATCTCCTGGTGGTATTCCCTCTACAACTTCTGGTTGTCCCCCAACATGGTTATAATCTCACCCATCCTGTCCTAGGATTGATGATTTGCTCCCAGGATCTGGGAGATGGCTACCTGGTCAGGTGACTGCCTTGGCTGTCCCTTCCCCTGGCCCATAGGTCCCCTCCCATGCCTCCTGCCCCCATGTGCCTATGCACAGGATTGGGGGAGAAGGGTTGGCTGAGATGGTGGTGCCACAGGGTGGGTGGGGGGGTTTGATGTGGGCAGGGTGAGGCAGGGAGTGGAGGACTGACCAGGGGACCCCGATGGGCCAGGTAGGTTGTCACTGTCCAGACATCCAGCGGCATTTTCCTCACTGGGGCTTCCATCCTGAGGAGGTCTGTCTGTCTCTGGAATCCTCTCCGTGGTGGCAGTGGCAGGGGTACCTGTGGATGGAGTGAGAGGGCTTTTAATGGGGGAGGTGTGATTGGTTGTCTGTTTGTCTGATGCATACAATGGCTTAACTTGATTCCCAGCAATGGCAATGACAGGTGGAGCTGTGCTGCCACAGTTTGTGGATAGTGGATTGTGACATGTGTACCATGCTCCACAGGACTTGTTTGGCATTGTGTTGTGCCTTAGCATCACTGTCATTGCCATGTAGTGGTCTTCCTTCGAAGCATCAAATTGGTGTAGCTACTGCAATAGTCATACCTGCAAGAGATGTGATGTGAAGTGCACATTGCAGGTTTTGGTGTAGATGGGCTAGTGCATTGTGGGAGTGGGAGTGATAGTAATTGGCTGGGCTATCCGTGCACTTGGCAGGGTGTGTATGGGCATTGGTGCAGGGTGGTGGTGTGGCATTGCCCACTGAGTTGGCCCTGTCGACTATTTTCTGCCATAACTCCATTTTCCTGGCTATAGAAGTTTTCTGCACCTTTGCTCCTAGGAGTTGCGGCTCTACCCTGATGATTTCATCGACCATGACCCTCAACTCATCGTCACTGAAGCGCGGGTGCTTTTGACGTGACATGGTGGTTGTGTTGTCAGTGGAGGTAGGTGTTGTGTGTGTAGGGTGCAGTGTAAGGTGCTTAGTGGGGTGGGGGTGTTTGTGAGTGGTGGTAGTTTGTGGTGACTATGGGGGTCATTCTGACCCCCGCCGGCGGCGGAAGCCGCCCGCCTGGCGGGAACCGACAGAAGACCGTACCACGGTCAAAAGACCGCGGCGGTCATTCTGACTTTCCCGCTGGGCTGGCGGGCGACTGCCAAAAGGCCGCCCGCCCGCCCGCCCAGCTGGAAAGCACCAGCAACGAGGAAGCCGGCTCCGAATGGAGCCGGCGGAGTTGCTGGTGTGCGACGGGTGCAGTTGCACCCGTCGCGATTTTCAGTGTCTGCTAGGCAGACACTGAAAATCAATGTGGGGCCCTGTTAGGGGGCCCCTGCAGTGCCCATGTCATTGGCATGGGCACTGCAGGGGCCCCCAGGGGCCCCACGACACCCGTTCCCGCCAGCCTGGTTCTGGCGGTGAAAACCGACAGAACCAGGCTGGCGGGAAGGGGGTCGGAATTCCCATGGCGGCGCTGCTTGCAGCGCTGCCGTGGAGGATTCACAGGGGCAGGGGAAAACCGGCGGGAAACCGCCGGTTTCCCTTTTCTGACCGCGGCTTTACCGCCGCGGTCAGAATTGCCCTTGATGCACCGCCAGCCTGTTGGCGGTGCATCCTCCAATCCCGGCCCTGGCGGTCCATGACCACCAGGGTTGGAATCACCCCCTATGTCTATTTGTGATGTGTGTATAGTGTTGTTCGTGCAGTTGTGAGGGGAGTGTGAAGTGTAAATGGGCCTATGGTGTGTGAGTGCTGAGTAATGAGATTGTGGCTTCTCGGTATATGTGGTGGTCATTTTCGTTGCAAAGGATTGTGGGTTGTGTGGGGGTGTGTTATATAGTGCAGTGATTATGTGTGCCTGGTGTGTGGATGTGTGTCAGGTGTGGAGTATTTGAACTGTCCAATATGGTGTTCTGTTCTGGCAGGAGTGGGTTCTGTGCGCATCGGTTTGGACCGCCAATGGTTTTCCACCTTGGAAGAATCGCTGTGGTGATTTGCGGGTCATAATCTTGTGGGAGGAAAGTTGTCGGTGTGGTAGTGCTGGTGGTGGAACCGCCTCATTCCAGCCCTCCTGTGCCCTGGCGGTGTCAGATTTGTGGCTGTGTTATGGAGGTCTTCATGATGTGGCTGTTAATACAGCCAGCGGTCAGATTACCGCCAACATGACTGTCTTTTTGGCACCCGCCACCACGGCGGTCTTGCAAAAAGACCCCCAAAGTCGTAATGAGACCCTATATGTCCCCTCTGCTTTATAAACCTTGCTTTCTCACTAAATTAATTTGCTTTCAAATGCATCATTGGCCAATCTTTTTTCATTTTTTTCTCGGAGGAGTATCCTCCTGTTCCTCACATTTGTCCATTAGGCATGCTCGTTTTGCTCGCTACATAAAAGTTCTACCCAATTTTTCCACCCACCACTTTCAGATGTCCCCAGCCGCTACTGCCATACGTGCCTCCTGCATTGTGTAGTTGTCTTCTGCTGAGCGTACTGTCAGAGCACGTTATGGGGAGCACTCTTTTAGGTTTGTTGGATGCAAACACTAGAATTCTCTTCCACTCAAACCTAGACAGGTTTAGAAATTGCATTTAGGACGACCCTAAAGACATGTCTGCCACGATCTGGGTGGCATGTAATGCCACACTTTCCGAGTCAATTTAGTTGCATTGCTGCAGTGCACTGATGCCATGTAATCGTGCATACTGCACTTTACAAATAACAAAATGCAATACATTTTACATGGAAAAGTATTTTCTTTGTGGAGAAAAAGCAAAAAGGGTATTAGTGCAAATGCGTGTTTCCATCACACTCCAACAGTTTGCCCATAACACTCAGGAATAAGTGTGGAGAAGTAGATTTCCATGTATACATCTGGACATTGAGGGGACGGACCCCTCCCCCCCTGGTATGTTGAAATAATTAAAATCAACAATTACCTTTACGATTCATAGATTTCCATGTTTAGATACTGAGTCAAAAAATCATAAACTTACACCCCAAAGTTTACACCTGCGTTTGGAAGAAGCTTCCCTTATTTTCGAAAATTCCCCCCAATTCCCAGAAGTTCTCCAGGGAAGCTATCATAGTCACAGCTTTCCAGGAGTACTCACAAATGTAAGCAGTTTCACATGCATAATTGTGGATTCTGTAAACATTTTCCTTGCACTGAAACTGCATTTAGGAACCTAATTTTCTCCACAACGACCCTATAGAGAACCCACCTCTCATAAACCCCAAGTGATGTAGTATGCAATTCTTGGCCATTGACACCCTGGAAACGGATGAACTTCTGCCCTAATTAGGATTTGACCCATGGCCGCTTCGTTAGTGTCAATGGACCCACAAAGGTAAATATTTATATTCAGAAACTTTCCAGGCCATTCCCGTCCTGAAATTACCACTCCTCCACCCAGCAGAACAGATTTACCATCTCATAATGTTTCCCCAAGCTGCTCTAATCATATGTGTGAGTGAATGGATTTATAAGTGTAAAATCACATTTCATGACCACAAAAAGTACATTTACACTGGTACATTGAGCCATTTGCAAGTATTCATTGAACTTGTACGCCAAATGAGTTTGCTAATCTGACCATGATTGCAAATCAGGTTTCTGCTCCAAAACCTCTCCAGAGGCTGCTTGAGCATGCCTCACTGTAGTTAAAAATAATACATTAGGCCATTAAGAAACTACAACCAAGAGAAGTGTGTCTTTATATAAATTACTACTCTAGAGATTATAAAACATTCACATGAGTCAATGGCCTCTTGGAAACCATCCCAGAGCTGCTGGAAATGAAGGCTCTTTGGAGCAGAAAGGAGCAGGGTGATGGATTGGGACATGGTTCGCCTTCCTAAAACACAGAAGGAAACCACATCATTAATAGATGCTGCAATCTGTCACGAGAGAATCACTCCTACAACAAAATGTAAGAGGATTCCGTGGTTAGGGAAATGCATGTCCATCCAAGGTTTGAGCCCAGAGCCTCTACTCATATAAAATGAATGTTTTTGAAATGACAAAAGAATGATTTAGTGAGGTTTTTCCTACACAAAAAAAATATATAATAGGTTGTCCTGTCATCCTTATTTTTGCTATTTTTGTTGGGTAGTACAGGACAATATAAAACGATTACTAGGTGTGTCACAAGTTTCTTTTTCTGCCACAAAATTGCATATTTTCACCTTCTGTGACATTTTCTGAAACGCTTTCATCCGTCCAAAGTTGTAAGTGATTTAATTTTCATACTGCAGAACCGAGCCAACCAAACACTACGGAGGGCAATTTACACAGCTTGCATCTTCGCAACATAATTACAGGCTGGAAACTGCAGAATATTCCAGTGCAGGTTCACATTTTGATGGACAGCGACACTGCAGAGGAAAACGTATAACTCAGACGAACTATTTGTTTAGCGTGAAATAACAGGCAATTTCTGATTATGTAAATTGCTGCAAAAGTCGCAGTTTTCACATGCATGACCCTAAGCAAAAACTTTACAAACGAATGAAGTTGCAAAGGTTTTTATTGAATCTTGCAAAAGCCAAAGAAGCTTTGGAATTTAGCTCACTCACCTCACATCTGCTTCAACGCCTGTAGTGTGAGGTTAAAAAGGTTTTATGAAGGGTCTTAAAGCTCTGCAAGCTTCAGCTCATGAAAGTTGCGAACTTTAAAAACAAATTGGGAAAAATACCCCTGCTTTCAACAACTTCTACAAAACAGTCTATTTTGACAGAATGTGAGTATAAAACTCATTTCTGCAGGAGAATCCAACAGCAAAATAAACATTTTAACTACAGATATGGGTGAAAACCTTGCCCATCCAGGAAGTGGCAACTTTGTCACCTTTGCGGGTGAAATCCTAGGTTCACATCCCCCTTGTTTAGTCCACACTTCCGGTAGCAGTGGCAAATGTTGTCAGACATTCCTCTTCCTGTCTCAAGACAGAAAAACAAAGACACTGTTACAGGGGAGACACAAGACAGGTCCAAGCTCTAGTATTCCTTACTGTACGTTTATACCACAAAATTAGAGTGAACTGTTACCGAATTTGTTTCATATATTTGGATGTAACACTTCCGGTGTAGTTCGAGGTCGCACCTGTCTGCTTACAAGTGAAATCCAGCACATTTAGGGCCTGATTACAACTTTGGAGGAGGTGTTAATCCGTCCCAAATTTGACGGATATACCACCAGCCGTATTACAAGTTCCATAGGATACAATGGACTCGTAATACGGCTGGTGGTATATCCGTCACTTTACCGTCACTATTGGGACGGATTAACACTTCCTCCAAAGTTGCAATCAGGCCCTTAGCGCCAATTCGATGTGAGCCTCTAGTAATTGGCCAGTTTTGCTCTTGCTTTTGCACTGATCGATCAGAGTTAAACGTATTTTTTAGCTGGTGCAAATATTGTTCGTGCACTTATTGCTTTAATGTAAGTGTGCACAATTGTCTGGTCACCAGTGCAAAATTGCAATGCAACTCGGGTAATCCGGCTTCAGGAGGGCTTTTTAGGCGCCAAGGATAGAAAGTATTAGAAAGAGAGAGAAAGCTGTGCTGTCCTGGAAAAGAGCATTCTGTGCAAGTCTTGAATCTGAAACAAGTGATGATCATGTGTGTGGCATAGAAGTCCATTAGACACAGCCCAGTCCCTGCTGCTCCTAGAGGCAAGGGCTTGAAGACAGAGGCAGGAACAAAAGATTTAGGGCAGTGGTTCCCAACCTGTGGTCCGGGGACCCCTGGGGGCCCGCAAAGCCTCCTCTGGGGGTCTGCGACTGCTTAGAAAATTAAATCATATTAACAGATGAGGTCCTCAGCTTTCAGTAATGACTTAGTTGAGGGGTCCCCAGTTTACAATAATGATTCAGTGGGGGTCACTGGGTTCCAGTAATTATAAAATGGGGGTCCACAGAAGTCAAAAGTTTGAGAACCATTGATTTAGGGGACTTTAAAGGCTCTGTTGAGTTGCTCTAGCCTATGCTCCCTTCCCTTCCTATTGCCCCAAAGTAGCAAACTTGAAGCTGTAGAGGTAAGGGGCTACCCTATCAGGCAAGCCGAGGTTTTGGTGGCCCGAGGGAGGTCACCAAACTCAAGCGGGGCAATTATTAGACGAGCACCAGCTTCAATGCTCAAAAAATGTACCGTAGGAAAAGAGAAAAGAGATCATCTGTTAACTGGTGTCAACTATCATTATTAGCCAGGTTAGCTGCCTCATCAGTAATATGTAGGACAAGCTTAACTTAAAATCTTTAAATGTTAAATCACAGGTGTGGGGCCCTAAGAAGCGTAGGGCCTGGGGAATGATGCCCCCCCCACTCACCCTATGATATTAAGGGATGTATCAAGCGGAATGCAATGACATTTTAGCTACGTCAGACATTTCAGTGAATCGACCTGCAAAATGCTTGTATTCTGTAGTCCTTACGTTTTAAACTGTTTCTGGAAGAGTTGTCATTGTGACTGGGGCAGTTGTATATTTTTGTGGCAATGCACATATCTATCAATGTGTTGAGGAGGAGCTAAATCCATCGGAGAGAGAACTGATGGAATTACTTCCAGTTCCACTATGCCATACCCACGAGGCACTTAGGCCCCTATTTCTCAAGGTTTTGCGTCACCCTTGCGAGGCACAAGTGGTCACAAGGGCTACGCAAAACCTAAATGAGATTAACCAAGCCCTGCAAGGCCACATTGCGTGGCTTGATACATCTAGAGTAATGCAATGTGGGCAAATCTCTTCCTTGCGTGACTCTGAGGCAGGGTGGGTGTGCCATGGTTGGAATATGGGTGTTTCCAGGCATCCACCCATGCACATTGACATATTCCTAGATTTACAAACACAGATGGGCCTGGGAATGTGTCAGAATTGTATGTGTTCTCACCAGAGGCACAACAAGGAGAAATATATTTATTTCTCTACATTGTTTCCTCTTTCTAAATATGCTACATTGCGCAGCACACTTAGAAAGAGGAAAATACCTCTGAGGATTGTTATTCTGCAGGAAGGTGCCCCTTCCTGCACAAAAAACAATCCTGTCTACAACACAGGCACCCTTGCCCCATGGTGCAAGGGTGCCTGCATTGGAGTTAGGCAGCAGCTTGTGCGCCAGCACAGTCACAGAGCAGGAATTTTCTGTTTGATGTTAAATACAGCACATTCCTGTCCTCTCCCTTTCACACAGTGCATCAAGCTGGATTGGATTCCTGCACTGAGTTGCATTAATAGATGATTGATATGCCCCTTAGTCCGTAGAAAGTGAAGCTGATCATCTGAGTCAGCGTAATTAATAAATGACGTATTTATGCTAACATGCAACGCTGGCATAGTTTGTGCCCTTACTTAAGATCTCAGTCAAACCACATATTCCTCTGAAAACATTTGCCAGATGCTGTCTATCCCAATTAGATGGACACAGCAATCCTGGAAGGGTGGACCGGGGGCCCCAACCTCCCTTACTGGCTGAACTCTGACTGCCAAAACCACATAGAGTTTGCTGTGGCTCCTAGCTTGTTCCTGAATTTCATGAGTAACCAAGTAGCAAATCTGGTTAACTTTTGGCTTGCTCCTGGAGTTCAGGAGTAAGCAAGAACTACTGTGAAAGTAAGTCAGAGATTCCCATAGTCAAGTTTTTGTAAATCCAGCCCCTAGCTGTAAGCATTACCCATGTCAAAAACTGAGGCCCTCATAACGAGGCTGGCAGTCCTACAGCCGAGGAGCCGGCGGTAAGGTCTGCCACATTACGAGTTGTGAGGCTTGTCAGATGCCAAGCCTCCACAACTCCGCCTGGCCCGCCGGTGTGGTGAGCACCTCCAATCCAGCGGCAGGCCCCAGTCTGCTGTCCGGATTACGAGACTGCAAACTGCCAGGCTTTCCATGGCAGTCACCCCACCACGAAAACCATGGCGGTCATGCAGCTGGCGACAGGAATCTTCATTCCTGTTGCCGCCACACACACAAGCAAAACAAAATGATGATGGACGGAGTTCTGACAATGCAAACACTCACCCCCAGTCACAGATCTGGGTTTAATCCATCGTTTTTTTGCTGCCCATGCCATTCCAGTTTGGACCCAGCCATATGCAAATCAGTCTTGACCCTGTTCCCTATGGGAACAGTCCAGCCCTAACTGCCAGGCCAGGTCTTCCCTGACTGGAAACAAGCATCCTGGGACCAGTTTCGGGGTTACACCCCTTATCAGCCAGGCTAGCTTGAATCCAGTGGCATGGGAAGCACGGGACCCACGTCTGGGCATACCCTTCCCACTTAGGGCGACATTAGCAAAACAAAATGATGATGGACGGAGTGCTGACAATGCAAACACTCACCCCCAGTCACAGATCTGGGTTTAATCCATCGTTTTTTTGCTGCACATGCCATTCCAGTTTGGACCCAGCCATATACAAATCAGTCTTGACCCTGTTCCCTATGGGAACAGTCCTGCCCGAACTGCCAGGCCAGGTCTTCCCTGGACTGGAAACAAGCATCCTGGGACCGGTTTCGGGGTTTCACCCCTCATCAGCCAGGCTAGCTTGAATCCAGTGGCATGGGAAGCACTGGATTCAAGCTAGCCTGGCTGATGAGGGGTGGAACCCCGAAACCGGTCCCAGGATGCTTGTTTCCGGTCCAGTGAGGACCTGGCTTGGCAGTTCGGTCTGGACTGTTCCCATGAGGAACAGGGTCAAGACTGATTTGCATATGGCTGGGTCCAAACTGGGGTGGCATGGTGAGCAAAAGAATGATGGATTAAACCCAGATCTATGACTGGGGGTGAGTGTTTGACAATGTTCAGCATTCCGTCCATCACTTGTTGTTTTTGCTTTGTCACCCTAAGTGGGAAGGGTATGCCCAGACGTGGGTCCCGTGCTTCCCATGCCACTGGATTCAAGCTAGCTTGGCTGATGAGGGGTGGAACCCCGAAACCGGTCCCAGGATGCTTGTTTCCGGTCCAGTGAGGACCTGGCTTGGCAGTTTGGTCTGGACTGTTCCCATGAGGAACAGGGTCAAGACTGATTTGCATATGGCTGGGTCCAAACTGGGGTGGCATGGTGAGCAAAAGAATGATGGATTAAACCCAGATCTATGACTGGGGGTGAGTGTTTGACAATGTTCAGCATTCCGTCCATCACTTGTTGTTTTTGCTTTGTTGCCCTAAGTGGGAAGGGTATGCCCAGACGTGGGTCCCGTGCTTCCCATGCCACTGGATTCAAGCTAGCCTGGCTGATGAGGGGTGGAACCCCGAAACCGGTCCCAGGATGCTTGTTTCCGGTCCAGTGAGGACCTGGCTTGGCAGTTCGGTCTGGACTGTTCCCATGAGGAACAGGGTCAAGACTGATTTGCATATGGCTGGGTCCAAACTGGGGTGGCATGGTGAGCAAAAGAATGATGGATTAAACCCAGATCTATGACTGGGGGTGAGTGTTTGACAATGTTCAGCATTCCGTCGCCCTAAGTGGGAAGGGTATGCCCAGACGTGGGTCCCGTGCTTCCCATGCCACTGGATTCAAGCTAGCCTGGCTGATGAGGGGTGGAACCCCGAAACCGGTCCCAGGATGCTTGTTTCCGGTCCAGTGAGGACCTGGCTTGGCAGTTCGGTCTGGACTGTTCCCATGAGGAACAGGGTAAAGACTGATTTGCATATGGCTGGGTCCAAACTGGGGTGGCATGGTGAGCAAAAGAATGATGGATTAAACCCAGATCTATGACTGGGGTGAGTGTTTGACACTGTTCAGCATTCCGTCCAATACTTGTTGTTTTTGCTTTGTCGCCCTAAGTGGGAAGGGTATGCCCAGACGTGGGTCCCGTGCTTCCCATGCCACTGGATTCAAGCTAGCCTGGCTGATGAGGGGTGGAACCCCGAAACCGGTCCCAGGATGCTTGTTTCCGGTCCAGTGAGGACCTGGCTTGGCAGTTCGGTCTGGACTGTTCCCATAAGGAACAGGGTCAAGACTGATTTGCATATGGCTGGGTCCAAACTGGGGTGGCATGGTGAGCAAAAGAATGATGGATTAAACCCAGATCTATGACTGGGGGTGAGTGTTTGACAATGTTCAGCATTCCGTCCATCACTTGTTGTTTTTGCCGCCACACACATACACACATGTCCACCCACTTACCTCCTCAATAGTTCGGTATTACAATTGTTTGTAAATTTAAAAGCTGAACATCAATGTCAAATGTACTGGCTGAAAAGCCAAGGGTTGCAATGTCTTGTATAGAAACTTGGTTAATGGCATGGTACCCAGGAGCATAGTTTCCCTGCAGCAGCAAAACATAGATGTCCCTGTGCAAAAACTATGTGCTCCTTCTCCATGGCTGGTTTCATGACTCATTGGGCTGAAGATCTATCAGCCCTTTAATCCTCAAGAGCAGTAGAACCGTGGTTTTACGTCATGGCCAGTTTACCCAGGCAACTATCCGAGCACCACATAAAATATTTTAGTACCCATCTTTATGCTATTATCAGTTCTCAAGCCTGTGTCTTTGATCTCCAGTGCCATCCATCACAAGCTCCTCCCGCACCGAAGTGATGCTCAATGAGAAGAACTGCCCTTCCTCATTTTCCCCGCCCCTCTCGTACTCTCACTACACCCCCATCCCTTTCCTACCCATCCAGTTTTTGCATTTGTGACTTTTCTCTTTATTCTCAAAATAACTTAACAGGAGCTGTAAAATGTCTCAACAGTGTGGGAACTTTGGAGGAGCGCAAAAGACGTGCCTCAGCTAATAGTCTACAATGATAGCTCAATTGTAGTACAAAACATTGTAGAAAATAAGTTATTACTATTATTGTGGTTAATATAATTTTTTTATAGTAATAGAAGTATATCCAATAGGTGCAGAGCTGCCAGGGTGCGAAGTTCATTGCCACTTGCAGCACCTTGCTGTAAAATTACTTCTTCAGCTATACCATGGGTACTCACAAACCCAGAGGCCAAAAAGTTTGGTCAGTGATGGGACTGAGGGTCGAATTGGTGCCAGCCAGTCTGGAGGTAGAGGGTTCAGGGGGAGCATTTGGTGGCAAGGTGGGTGTAGGGGAAGTGAAACATATGCATCTAGTTGCTAAATTTCACAATGTGAAACCAGAAAACCTGGGATTTATCCCAGCTTCTCCAAGTAGCCAAATTGTGTGATCCTATGCATTTTTTTATTTCACTTTCTCTCTTTTTTCATTATGACATACTGTATAAGAAGACATCGAAATACATGACTTCAGGATTTGCTCTATACAAAACCTTTGTTGGTGTTCGATTTAATAAACTACAATGTTGTTTATGTATAATAGGAACCCAGGCCACCTAAAGAGTGCACATAATAACTGACTTGTCTCTTAGTTCACTATTAGCATTGTTGTCTAGGTGAGGGGAATTAATGTTTCTAAACTCATGTATGAAAACTATCACCAACAAAAAAACTTCTCAATGCACTAATATAATGTGATGTGCTACGGTGAGACGGTTCTGTATGTTAATGAAACACACTTTTTGAATTTTGTAGAGACAATCGTGTTTTAACAATTTTGCTGCAAGATGCCTTTAAAAATAAAAGTGTTCCCAAAGTTAAGCGGTGCAAGACACCCTGGTTACTTCCTTCCTTTAACTTCAATTATCCTTTAAATAAATTCTTGCTTTTTTTTAGTTAACATCTCCTTGGTGAGTCGAGTAAACACCAGTCCAGTGTTGCTAAGGCGCATGTAAAGGTCAGGAGGGCCACATGCAGCCCCGGGCCGTACTTTGAGTATCACTGAGCTATACTGTCCATGTTCCACTTATGCGGGGCACAATCATCTCGTGGCTAGCAAGCAGTATCAAATTATTTTGATATTTATTTTACCTATATTGGGCACAATATATAAAACTGGTTTGGTCCTAGCTGCCTAGGCAGTGACTAGGAAGAAAAAAGTTAACAGTCAGAGGAAAGGGCTTAGAAAGGAAAGGGGATTAACTAACAAAGGAAGCATTGAACAGAGTAAACTTACATAGTTCATGATAGTGAAATAGAGAATTTAAAGAAATGTGAAGGTACTTAGGTTAGAAAGTAGTTACATCTTACAAGGAAAGAGGGGGGTATGGGTAGGCGTCAAGGACACAAAGGCCATGTCCAGGCGGTACACCCAAGGTGAAATGTGTATGTGCGTCTTTCAGGGAAGGCATAGATAAATATATACACTAATGAAAATACTGGTCAATAGTTTGGCAGCAAGACTGTGCGAAAGAGAAGAATGATGACTGAAAGTGTAAGACCACTGGGCCTTGAGGTTTGATCTGTACTGCATCAGTAACTGGTGTTAGTTGTTGTCCTGACAGGTTGGTCCAGAGGTGATTACCTCTTTGTTTGCATCGGAATAAGCCTTTCCGCTGAGAGTAGGTTGTGTGTAATTTCATATATTGGATTTTTATCTTGCACATATCTGGGAGCTGAGGCCTCAGTGCATGTATACATCCGTCAGTCAATCAATCAATCAATCAGGAATTTGTAAAGGGCACTACTCACCCGTGAGGGTCTCAAGGCGCTGAGGAGGAGGGGGGAGAAGGGTGAGAGGTGTTTCTACTGCTCGAACAGCCAGGTCTTGAGAAGTTTCATGAAGGTAAGGAGGCCTTTGGCCTGGTGCAGGTGGGTGGGAAGAGTGTTCCACGTTTTGGCGGTGAGGTGTGAGAATGTATTACCGCTGGTTGTAGTTCTGCGGACGCATGGGACGGTTGCGAGGGCAAGGTCGGCGGAGCGGATATGTCGGGTCAGGGTGTAGAAGGAGAGCCGTCTGTTGAGGTATTCTGGTCCGGTGTTGTGCAGTGCTTCGTGAGCGTGGGTCAGGAGTTTGAATGTGATTCTCTTGTTGACTAGGAGCCAGTGCAGGTTTCTCAGGTGGTTTGTGATGTGGCAGTGGCAGGGGATGTCCAGAATGAGGCATGCAGAGGCATTCTGGATGCGTTGCACTCTTCTGGGGTTTGGCCATGGTTCCTGCGTAGAGGGCATTGCCGTAGTCCAGTTTGCTGCTTACGAGGGCTTGGGTGACTGTTCTTCTGGTTTCGGTGGGTATCCATTGGTAGATCTTTCAGAGCATGCAGAGGGTGTTGAAGCAGGAGGAGGAAATGGCGTTGACTTGCTGGGTCATGGATAGTGAGGAGTCCAAGATGAATCCTAGGTTGCGTGCGTGGTCGGTGGGAGTCGGAGAGACTCCGAGAGTGGCAAGCCACCAGGATTCATCCCATGCGGAGGGGGTAGAGCCGAAAATGAGGACTTCTATCTTGTCGGAATTGAGTTTTAGGCAGCTGCTCTTCATCCATTCCGCGATGGCCTTCATTCCTTTGTGAAGGTTGGTCTTGGCGGAGTCCTTGGTGAGGGAGAGGATCAGCTGGGTGTCGTCAGCGTATGAGATGATGTTGAGGTTGTGGGATCAGACGATGTTAGCGAGTGGGGCCATGTAGACGTTGAAGAGGGTCGGGCTGAGGGACGAACCCTGAGGCACAATGCAGATGATTTCGGTGGCCTCCGAGCGGAATGGGGGGAGGCGGACTCTCTGGGTTCTGCTGGTGAGATAGGAGGTGACCCAGTCCAGGGCTCTGTCGCGGATTCCTGCATTGCTGAGGCATGAGCGTAAGGTGTGGTGGAAAATGGTGTTGAACGCGGCCAAGAGGTCCAGGAGGATGAGGGCTGCGGTTTCGCCGTTGTCCAGTATGGTTCTGATGTCGTCGGTGGCGGCGATGAGGGAAGTTTCGGTACTGTGATTGCTGCGGAATCTGGATTGGGAAGGGTCCAGGGTGCAGTTCTCCTCAAGGAAGTGGGTTAGCTGTCTGTTGACAGCCTTCTCAATGACTTTTGCCGGGAAGGGGAGCAGGGAGATAGGCTGGAAGTTCTTGAGGTCCTTTGGTCCACCTTGGGTTTCTTGAGGAGGGCGTTGATCTCGGCGTGATTCCAGCTCTCCGGGAAGGTGGCGAACTCGAAGGAGCTGTTGATGATCTTCTGTAGTTGGGGTGCGATGGTGGAGCTTGCTTTGTTGAGGATGTGGTGAAGGGAAGGGGGCAGATGGAGAGCTGGAGTGTATGGTGTTCATGATTTTGATGGTGTCGTGGACGGGGGTCCAGGAGATTGGTCAGAGGTGAATCTGTGGTGTTGGTGGTTGCCGGGGGGCCTGGGTGCTCAAGCTGTTGTGGATGTCTGCAATCTTGCTGTGGAACTAGGAGGCTAGGGAGACACAGAGGTCTTGGGATGGTGGGATGATGTTGGCGTTGGAGCTGGGATTGGAGAGTTCCTTTACGACGTTGAAGAGCTCCTTGTGGCTTTGTGCGTTGTTGTTGATTTGGTCTTTGAAGGCGGTTCTCTTGGCGGCTCAGATGAGTTGGTGGTGTCTGCGGATGGTGTTTTTGAAGGCTGTGTGGTTGTATAGAGTCTTTCTTTCGAGTCTTCGGCAGGTTTGCTAAGATTCGTGGAGGTTGACGATAAAGCAGAAGGCCTTTCTGTCGGTGCGACTGCTGGAGGGATTCTTGATTGGGGCGAGAGTATTGGCACAGGTGTCGACCCATTGCCTGAAGTTGCAGGCAGCTGCATCAATGTTGGTGGTGTCGATGGGTGGGATCCTGGAGAAGGCTGCGATAAGTTGGTCTTCGGTGACCTTGTTCCAACTGTGATGGGGGATCCGTTGTGGGTGGTGGTGTGTTGTGGGTTTCTTGAAGGAGAGGTGGATGCAGCGGTGGTCTGTCCAGCGGAGTTCGGTGGTGTGGCTGAAGGTGACATGATTGCTGGCGGAAAAAATAGGGTCAAGTGTGTGTCCTGCGGAGTGGGTCGGTGTCATGATGAGATGTTTGAGGCCGAGGTTGGAGAGGTTGTCGAGCAGGGTGGCGTTGTTGTTGGTGTTCTCGAGGTGGAATGCTGAAGTCTCCGAGGAGTATGTAGTCAGTGGATGCGAGAGCGTGTGTGCGTGTGACGTCGGTGATGGAGTCACTGAACTGCTGTCGGGGCCGGGCCGGGCCTCTAGATGAGGGTCCCTCGGAGGGGTGTGTTTGGGTCAGTGTGAATCTGGAAGTGCAGGTGTTCGGCGGTGCTGAGCGTGTCTTTGGTGCTGGTCATGATCCTGAGGGTGTTCTTGTGGATGATGGCGATGCCTTCTCCTGGTTGGTTGGAGCAGTCCCTGCGGGTGATTTGATAGCCGTCCGGGATGGCTATGGCGATGCCAGGCACTGAGGAGGGGTTCATCCAGGTCTCGGTCAGGAAGGCGACATCTGGGGAGGCTGAGTCGAGTAGATTCCATAGCTCTACTGAGTGCTTGTGGATGGAGCGGGGTGTTGAGGAGGATACATCTGAGATGGTTGCATCCTGCCTTGGTGGGTGGGTCGTTGACTTGGAGGCTGGTGAAGGTGCAGTTCCGCCAGGAGAAGAGTCCGCTGGTGGCCTGCGGGGAAGCTTGAAGGCAGGCAGGAGAGCAGCCGGTGTTAAGGGCACGGAGGGTGGTGATGTCGTAGTGAAGACGTGCGTGGCGGCGGTGGGGGGGACGGGAGCCAGGGGTTCTGGCCCTGAGCGCGGTCCAGGCATGGACGGGTGCAGACCGGCTTGCCTTTGGTGCGCCTTTGGCACGCCAGCGGCGTGGCCGTGCAGCAGCTGCAATTAAGTAGGAAGGTGGGGGGGAGGAGAGGACAGCTGGGAGGTGGGAGCGGGGGCTAAAAACAGCACGAAAAAGGGGGCGGACTACAAAAAGGGGGTGGGGCCGCGGGGCAGCAGCGGCGGGGGAGAAAAAGAGGTGGGAGTGAAAGTGAGAGAGAAAGCAGAGTGAGAGAAAAACGAGGGAGAGAGTAGGGAAGCAAAATGAGCACAAAGAGACAGAAGAGCAGAGAGAGGAGGAGAAAAGGAGGAGGGAGGCAGAAGTTAGCCCAGAAGCAGAGCTCTCCCACGAGACACCAGGGATGAGGCGCAGGCAGAAGCCTGCGGGTGGAGGAGGGCCTCGAACTTCTGACAGGGGTCAGGAGTTCAGAGGAGCCAGGGAAAGGGCACTACTCACCAGGTGGAGCCACGGGAGGCAGAGCAATGCACTGACTAGGTCTTGAATGAAATTCTTTCATTTTCTGGTAGCCAGTGTGGACTTTAGTGGTACGCTGCCCACTCTCTTGTGGTGTGTTGTAATTGTTTGCCACTTCCATAGCACACCACTGACCAATAGTGTGGCACGGTAGAACATTTGTTAGTCCATGGAAGACTTTCCCCAGTTGTGAGGTTCCCATCACAGACTCTGACTAGGTTTGTGGAGAAGTGGTGTCACTCAGCAGGATAAGGATGCCCATTTACAAGAGACTATCTGACCTCTATGAGACACCAGATACTTGTCTTAGACTTTCAAGCATTAGCTCATGTAGTTGATGTTTGGCAAGTAGATAATTGTGACCTAAACTTATGATTAAGAGCCCACCCTTCCTAAACAACATCTGCAGTTTATCTGCCAATCTTCAGTTTCCAGATGGTTGTGTGTTTTGAGTGTATCGATTTTGTATTTGAGTGTGTGTCCTGCTTCACGTTTTCTGTCTTACACAGATCTACCCCATGAGCAAAAGATTACTACAAAGGAAACATGCATGTTATTTTTAGCTTTTGTTTATTTATTTAAGCCATTTTGTAAAGCGGGCACAAGGGTGCAAGGATGACGTAGCATTTCACATATGGTCAGGGTTAAATTCGCAACCTAAACACGACTATAAAACTAAACACCAGAAAACATTTTTTAACATATTTCGTAGCCTTGATTGTTAACATCATGTGTTAACATTTAGGCCTTCAACACGAATGCTCCAGAGAAGGGCCTGATGTGTATTGCACCTATGAAATCTGCCACTGCAGGGCTCACAATTTAGTGGGTTCCATAAATAACACGCATTACAAACTTTGCCCTGAAAATGGGGCGAATCCTGCAGATTTGGGCTTACACCAACACAATTTTCATGTTTCATTTCTTGCCACCAGCATGTTTCAACAGGGTTACCCAACTGAAATTTACCAGATAAAACTTTCAGGGTGTGAAGTTTGCTCCAAAACCCCAAATTATCCTCAGTGCAGTAACAGGCGCTAACACGCATATTAGAATTCAATGGGGCACCACTAATGAGAACCTGCACCTCGAAATTTGACCTCCTTTGGCAGCCATTGAACACCGCTTAGAATCAAGGCTACCGATTGCATCTGTTTGCAACAAAAATTACTTTAGCAATAATATTCTGGGGCTTTTTTAGACGAGAGAGGGGTCATTAGGGGCATATTAATGCACGAGCGCCACTTTGCGCCACATTAACGTCACAATTTATGACGTTAATGTGGCCCAACGAGGCCAAAATCCCTGCGCCGTATTTACAGGGTGGCGCAATGCATGCATTGTGCCACTCTGTAACCCTCAGCGCTATATTATACTGTATGCAAAGAGGGCGTTCCCCCATTAGGGGAGCCAGAAAAATGGCATAAGGAAATCTCTGAGATTTCCTTGCATCATTTTTTACGGCACTTTTAACGCCTGCTCAAGAGCAGACATTAAAAGTGTGCTTCCATTCTTTAGCAGGAGTAGCACTAATATTTTGGCGCTACTCCTGCAGAGTACATCAATAGCTTCATGAGAAATGATGCTATTGCCCCTTACCGTGCGCCATGGTGCACCAGATCTGTGACTGGGGGTGAATGTTTGATTTGTTCTGCATTCTGTCCATCATCTGTTGTTTTTGCATTCGTCACCCCAAGTGGGAAGGGTATGCCCAGACGTGGGTCCGATGCTTGCTATGCCACCAGATTCAAGCTAGCCTGGCTGATGAAGGGTGATACCCTTGATATCAGTGAGAGAAGGTCCTGAGATAGAAGGTCAGATGTGAGTCTTTGATGAGCAAAAGGTAAGATCTGAGTTCAGATTTGGAATCATTCTTATTATAAGGAGCGCCTTTGTACACTGTGAACGCTAAGGTAAACACTTCCTCGCCTAAGGAACTATTAGAAATTACATACCATTCTCACCCTTGTAATGTTGCGGAATGACTAATCAAATGGTTTGTACTGAAGAGGTCCCTGCTTACTACTATGAAAACTTCAAAGGATGAAAATCACAGTAGTAAGACCATTAATGCACACCCAGCCCTGAGAACACATGACACCAGAGCTTAAAGCACTACGTGATTAACAATAGCCGAAAGCTCTGTTATCAATGCACTTTGCATCATTCACAGATCCAAATAAGGGAAAGGGTAACTACAAATGAAACTTCAAAGATTCTCCAGGCTACTAGGCTCAGGTTTACTACCTTGACAAATTATTGCTTTGTTTAAGAAAATGACCATTGGTGAAACCACATTCCCAGCACAGGCATCAAAACTGTGGAAGCCACGATAATGATATACACGTTCATCCAAAATTCAAGCGGCAATTAGAAATCTGGTTATTCCTGAGGTGATGATCAACAACATCTAACACCAATGCAGATCAACACTTGTGATCAGAACAGAAAACAGTGTCCAAGAGTGCACAAAAGTCACTGAAATGCAACAATCGGGCTATACTCATGTCAGATGTCATTAGTGCACTCCACACAACAGTGGTGCTCAGACACTATGGGATCCCCAGGAGTGAACTCTACAAAGGCCAAAACAAATCAGTGCAGGCTGGATGACAATATACCCTCTTAGCAGTCATTATAAGTGAACCTTAGCCGAACTGGCTATTACCATTGCAGCCCAGATGCACCACAGGACAGGCCTACACTATTGGAAGACCACTCTGCCCACTCATTACCAAGGAGGATTGCCAGCCAATATATAAAGAGATCTGCCACATGTAGAAGGCATCTGGGGGGTCTTTAGAAAAGTCCATCCCTGCAGGTCCCAGTACCAACCACCTTAATGAACACTAGACATCACATGTTCATTCAGGTGATGACTCTAATACAGGCCATCCAGGCAGATCTCTGCCCTCTCTCTGTACACGCCTCTCTTCCTTTCCAGTTTAACAAGGATTTTTGGGTCGTTGGTCCAATCGTTGAACACAGCACAGAAAATGGATTGAGCCATCATCACAAACTCAACATTGGCCTGCAGAATAAATTAGAACTGGCAGGTAATCATTATCCTGATCTGTGCTCCTATTTCTCACATATCCTACCTCCGTCACACCACTAAGTCCTCAGTCGCAACACAAAATGAGAGCACCTCCCTGGTCCCACGTGCATGACACAATACGCTTACCATACTAACTCACCGCAAGTACCACGCACTCCCTGATGGTATGGCATTCCACCCAACTAATAATGTGCATCCCTCCCACAATGGGATATGAAGCCCTATTTAAGTGCCAGAACTACATCTACTGCAGTGTGCTCAGAACTGGAGCATATCAATAGTGATTTCTTGGGGGTCAGAGGCTGTGTGCTGGTGATCAGCGAAGGGGGCCAGAATGAGCCCTGGAGATTGGTGGAAATAGGAACATTGCACGGGAATAAAAAGACCAATAGGAGTGGGGTCTGTCACCCCACTAAATTCTAGGGAAATGTGTCCACTGATTGGTGCCAAATCAAACAGAATAGCTCCAACTTAAATGTAAATTTATTAATAAGATAATTTATATCAGAAATAAAGGGGGAAATTAAGCCATCTGTAGAACTCAGAAAAGGATATTTTTTGTGTGCCATAATATCAAGGGGGTCACTTTAAAAAATGGTACACCACAGCTGGAAACATGCACAAACATGTGAGAACAGTATTTGGGGGGATTGAGGAGGTGACTGAATAAAGTTGTCTTGTTCATAACAACAATGAACTTACTAGAAGTAGATATTTTGAGGTGTGTTTATTATCAGTAGTCATTCTGCTAATCTGTGCATATTAGAAATGCTCTGAAATTGTAAATTCACCCAAAAACAACCAAACTTCCCAACCCCTCTCCCCATGGCTTTCCTGCCTCATTTAGAGGTGAGGAACCACTCTTAGATCAGACATCTACTCACATTGCTGAAAAGAGAACTTGGGTGAGTATTTTACTAACTTTAAAAGTAAGTTTGTGAATCTGCCAACTTGAAATTAGCTGCTTTGAGTACTTTCTTTACATAAAATTTGAAATCTTTCCCAAACACACATTAGAAGAAGATGACGTAACATGCTATAGATGAATAGCCAATTACATCCCTTCACTCTCAGGTAGAGGTCCTTCCAGTGTAGGCCTGTTCGTTGCCATGTGACACCAGCTCTCCTCCAGAATCAGGAGTAGGGTGATTGGAAACATCTGTCCGAACATCTGCAGTGAATTAAACTCCACTTTACTTAATTGCGTTTTGCTTTGTAATTTCTTGTTTTTGTTCATAAGAATCTGACAATGAAGTCGAGCTGGAAACATACATGGCAGCCAGTGTTACGAATGTGACTGCACAGGAAGTGATTAGAGGGCAAAAATATGTTTTTAAAATTGTTGAATTATTAATTAACCCACAGAAACAAGCCACGATGGGACGTATATGCCAACGCCCCAGAGTGCTGGAAAGCGCTGGGAGGACTGGGTTGGCAGAACTTGTCAGTGGTATGCTGTGTTCTCTCATATGGCACCCCTGAGTTACTTCTGATCCACAAGTGCTATGTAATGCGCCTTGGTCTTACCTAAACATCACGTCAGCGCTTGCTGGTTAAGCCAGGCTGCTTAAAAATACTTTGATAGATAAATGTCTGTGAGCAAATTGGGGCACAGCCAGATTTATCTTTAAAGGGCAGGAAAGGTCGAAGATGCTCAAACAGTTCAAGTGAAGACGAAAATCACAGAGCAGAATGAATTGATGAATAATGGATGATTCTTGCGGCGCCTCAACGTTGCCATTGTTAAAGGGAATATTAGGATGTGTGCTGGTTTCAGGTAACTGGGGGCATCCCTAGCATGTCAGCCAGGGCGGATCCTCCACTAAGGCGGCACCCATGGAACACGGGGCAGAGGAGTGTCGCCTGCTGGATTTTTGTAAAAGGAAAAACAAAATAATAATAACGCTATGTTATTACTATTTTATTTTTCCTGGGATTAAGGGGGCTTGCAGGAGGGACCGGAGGAAGGCTGGAGGAGGGGTATGTGCACCATAAAGTGCACATGTCTGTTTTGGCCGGCTGTGTTGGCCGGGCCAAACAGACATGCGCACTTTGCCTGTTCTCTACTCGGCTGTTTTGCACAGCCAAGTGGAGAACATGCACAGGCTCCCACTCCCAATCTGAGCTCTGAAGCAGGCCGTTCAGACCGATCGCGACGCTGCTGTTATGCTGGTGACAGCAGCGTTGTGATTGGCTGGGAACCTGTGTGCTGCGGGGAAGAGGACGAGGACGGAGGGGAGACAAACGCGTCTCCCCAAGAAGGTAAGTGTTTTTTTATATTTCAATATTTTGTTTATTTTTTTTACCCCTACATCCATCCCCGCCACCGATGTCAGCGTTACCCTCTCCGAGATTACCTTCTAATTCAGATGTGAACTTGCAATGTTCAAAATTAAATTGCATTTAGATAGTGCTTACTAACAAAAACAGCATTTATATAGCGCTTACTAACCCAGACGAGGAATCGAAACTTTTTAGACGAGTAGTAGCTACCTGAGAGCCCAAAGTTAGTGGTCAGTTCATTAGTTTTTGGGCTTAGTGATGCATGCTCGTTCCATGCATTCACACCAGTTTCTTTGTGGCACATTATTGCAGGCCCCTAAACTCTCATCAGCAAGAATGAGGTTGTGACCCCTTTGTGGATTAGAAAAGTTTGCTTTATTGATTAATCACTATTGGCTTAATTCACATCATTAATTGCCACTGGAAACCTATGTTTATAGTCAAAATTGGCTCAATTTTATGTCTGTCAGGAGTAAAGAGTTTTGCTACTATATATGTGTATGCCACAGCTGCATACATTTATGCAGCACCTAACCCCACACAAAGGGTGAGGGTGGGGAAGATTAATGCTACTTGGGGACATGGTTTTCCCTGTCTAGAGGAAATAAATGCTTTCGTACAGTACGCTGCAGGTTCCCAATGCAGAGGTATGTCACCTGTATACGTCTGCCTTTAGGAAATAGCAGATGTTACATCACATTCCAAAAAGTACTCCTGGAAAGTTGGTGATTGGCACAGATTTCCAGGTATACTACTGGGAATGTTTATACATTCCCAAAAGTCGTATATTTACAACCATCCGCAGGAGTACATCAATTGGATTACATTTATTTATTTCCATTATGAATCAGTGCTTTGATTTTACTTTTTTTGATGATTCTATGAGTGGTTAATCTATATTTTTTTTTAAATAATTATTTTCTGGTTATTAATGTCATATTAATGTCAGGCAATGTAGATTTTCCTAGTTTTTATGACGGAAAGTCTTAATTTTATTAAAGACACGGAGGCGAGTATTATGCGTTCTTTTCTAGCTTTAATTTAAATAGCAGCAAGTAAATAAACTACAAATCCCATGGGCGTAGAGAACACGAGCCAATGGGAAACATATTGAAGTCCATAACAATAACCAATGACATAAGTGCAAGGGCATTATGACGTAACTGGACTGCGAACAGCCCTCTTTTCTTGCGCTTGACAATCAGCTGGTACGAAATAAAGGAAAAATAGAAACCAGAATGAGAACAGCCATAATAAAAGATAACACTTCGGAACAAAAATTCATAAGTCCAGGAAACTGATGGTGGAGAGCCGCACACTGGTGATCCGCCAGGCTGAGTAGAGGATACGGATAAATGGAAGATGTTGATGGAGCATCCACACTATGACTGTAAGGATTAGGTAGCCGGTTGAACCGCCGATGTTGACACTAAAGGGATGGGAAAAAATGTAAAACAGAAATAGTTACCACAATCAGGGTGGGATAATACTCGCCTCCGTGTCTTTAATAAAATTAAGACTTTCCGTCATAAAAACTAGGAAAATCTACATTTTATGGCAAGACCGGAGGCTCCTATTATGCGAGTTTAAAGCAAATTAATGGCCTTCGAAGAAACATTATCTAATGGTTTACAATAAAAGACTCTAAAAACATTATCATTAGACCAATCTGCAGATCTAAGAATGTCCTCAAGACGGGAACCCGTCCAAAAAGCTTTGGAAGCCATAGCCCCTCTGGAAGAATGAGCTCCAAAAGTAGAAGTGTCAATCCCGGCCAAAGACATAATCCATTTAACCCAGCGAGCCAAGGTGGCCGAAGACACCGGCTTGTAAGGTTTCCTGAAAGAAATAAGCAATTGAGAAGAAGAGGACGTTCTTAGATGAGCAGTCATGAGTTCATAAGCTTTTAAACATTGAGCTACACATAATTTAGGAGGATCCGGAAAATAAGGATAAAAAACAGAGTGTAAATTTGATTTCGTTCTTCGAGACACAGTAAAAAGCACACCAGACGGAGTAAACTGTCTTGCAGAGATATCTAGAGCTTTGACATCAGAAATTCGTTTAATAGAAATAAGGCACAACAACATGGTGAGTTTGGCCGACAACATCTTTAAAGAAAGGGAGGAATTGTCAGGCCATGCTAGTAGAAAAGTTAGAACTACATTAACATCCCATAAAAAACTGTACTTAGGTAACGGAGGATTGGCAAATTTTACTCCCTTTAAAAGACGGCAAATAAGTGGGTGTTCACCCACCGGTTTTCCGTTGACAAATTGGTGATTAGAAGAAATAGCTGACCTGTACAGATTAATAGTACGATAAGCTTTCCCCTTACTGGCCTCAGCGGCAAGGAAATTCACTATAAAGGTGACATCTGCTGAAAAGGAATCAATGTGTTTTCCCAGACACCAGCTATGCCATAAAGCCCAAGCTGATTTGTAAGCCTTTGTTGTTCCGGGAGCCCAGGACTGTCTGATATATTCCGAAGCTTGTGGCGAAATGAGAGGGAAGTGTTGGGAACTCCCAAAATTTTCCATGCTGAAAGAGATAGAACGTTGTCGAGAATGAGGTTGTGCGGGCGTTGCAGGGGATCCAAGAGAAGATCTGGAAAACGAAGGGATGAGAAAAGGGAAATCTATGGATAACTCCAGAAGAGTTGGAAACCAAATCTGGGATTGCCAGAAAGGGGCGATAAGAATTAAAGTAGCTTTCTGGCGACGGACCTGAGCTAATACTCTGCTGATCATAACGAAGGGGGGAAAAGCGTAAGAGAGGAACTTGGACCAATCTTGGAGGAATGCATCGGAGGCCAGGGCCAAAGGATCCGGACGGCAACTGAAAAATTGAGGTAGTTGTGTGTTGAGGCGAGATGCGAACAAGTCGATCGTCATGGGCCCCCAATTGTTTTGAAGAAAATTGAAGACCATGGGATGTAGCATCCAATCGCTTGAGTCGTGGAGATGACGAGAGTGCCAATCGGCGACAGAGTTGAGAGTTCCCGGAAGGTATTCTGCATGAACCGAAATTTGGTTTGTAAGGCAGAATTCCCAAAAGCTCTTTGCTACTTCTGCTAGGGGTTTGGATCTCGTACCTCCGAGATGGTTTATGTAACGGACCGCTGAAATGTTGTCCATCCTGAGAAGGATAGCGCAACAGACCTTGTTCTTTGCAAGGCTTCTGATTGCAAAAGAGCCTGCAAGCATCTCTAAACAGTTGATATGCAACTTGGAATCCTCTAATGACCATAAACCTCCAGTCGAGATTGGACCACAACGGGCCCCCCAGCCGGTTAGGCTTGCATCTGACTCTAATACAAGATCTGGGGCTGATGGAAAGATAGTTCTCCCGTTCCAGGCATCTAAATGGTCTGTCCACCATTGCAACTCTGTACGGGAGTCGTAGTCTAGAGGAATAACGTCTGCATAAGAAAGCCCTTTGCGTAAATGTTGAATCTTTAGGCGCTGAAGCGCCCGGTAATGTAAGGGACCTGGAAATATGGCCTGAATGGAAGATGAGAGGAGACCGGCGATGCGAACGAGGGTTCTTAGTGAAATGGACGAAAGGCGTAAGACTTGGAGAATCTCTGACTTTATAGATTTTATTTTTGTGCTTGGCTCGAGTCTGCTTGTCCAAAGAACTAAATAATTTGGCTGACACATATTCCCCAACATGAGCTGCTGGATACCATTCGGTCGAATTAGGATGTAAAATAAAGGAGGGGTCAAACATAGGCACACCTTCGCAATCTAGAAGCGGATTTGAAGTGCCTGCGTCGGAAGAGGAAAGTTTGGACTTTTTAGGAATGGGCGATGAATCTACGTCATCATGGTCAGATAGATTAACATCTGAATCTGCGTCAGGTACATCATCATCGGTATCAGGAATGGAAGAAATAATTAAGGGAGATATAACATGTTTGGATTTAGCTTTGCGCTTTAGAGCTGCACCTTCTGAAGTTTTATTCTCCTTGATCGGAGTCTTTTGAGGAACCGCGTCCTCTGCCATGGGTGAGGAAACCTCACAAGTCTTTTGCGCCGTTTGTTGTATATTTCTTGACTTAGGAGAAAGGCGCTGTCTGCAATCTCCTGCAGACTGGGCGGAAAAAGTCTTGTTAAACATCTTTAATACAGAACATTCCAGATTTTTTGATAATTTATTCATAGAAGTATTGACAGCTTGTTGTACTGAATTTTGAATAAACATATTAATGTCCTGTTTAATGGCAAACACTTCCTCCTGGTCAACCTGAAGTGAAGTGGAACTGCCAGACTCCATTATTACTGAGTAAACTAAAGGACCAAGCAGACTCGAACAAAATAGCCAAAATGGGATGTTAAGGGTTAATATGCGAGGATTGTGGCTGAGTAAACCGATAAGCCCCGCCTCGGGGTGTAACTTGGGACGTCTTTCGGAGAATGCGAGAGAAGGCAGGGGAACCACGTCAGGTCCTTCACGTGGAGAAACGCTGGCCGAGACGCGCTTCGTCGGAATATTGCAACTTGAAAAGAGTGGAGCCTACACGAATGGAAACGCTGACCGAGAGGCGCCACGGCAGAAAACTCCAATCTCCTATCTTCTTAGGCGCGAGCCGAAGTAACGGCTGAACGCCCAAGGAGTCCGGTAAACCGCTGCAGCGGCAGAATGTAGAGCGCGCGCGAGGTAACAGCGCGCGTGTCAAAAACGAAATAAGATAAACAAACAAACGTGCGGCAACATGCCGACTGGGTAACGAGGGCAAATACTGCAATAATTAGCGTAACGCGCGTAGAAACAAAGCAAAATACTAAGTCAAATGTACAATGTCTCACAGAATAACACGGAGAAAGAAGAAAAATGACTTAACTGGCTGCGAGCAGCAAGAAAAGAGGGCTGTTCGCAGTCCAGTTACGTCATAATGCCCTTGCACTTATGTCATTGGTTATTGTTATGGACTTCAATTTGTTTCCCATTGGCTCGTGTTCTCTACGCCAATGGGATTTGTAGTTTATTTACTTGCTGCTATTTAAATTAAAGCAAGAAAAGAACGCATAATAGGAGCCTCCGGTCTTGCCATAAAATTCAGTGTTACTCTCAGATTCCTTTGTTTCCAATTAGGAGGATAGCGGTCCAGAGCCGCTTAATTTGTTGGTACTTTTTAGCATTTTTAATGTTAACAATATAAATTGTTTATTATTTAAATAATGTTATATTCACTTTCCCTTAACCTTATCCTTTCCCGTTTTCTTGGAATCCTTTCCTTGTGTTGCACCCTACTCACAACTTAACTCCTACCCTCTTATACATAGGTGTCAATAGGTGTCAATTTCATATACTTTACTCTAATACTTTTGATTTTCCAATATTATTACAACAGATTGAAAATAACAAATCGCCAACCTGACAAGGCAAATCAGGGTTCTTACTCACTTCGCAGGTCACCCGCTCTGCATCCAAGGAGTTTTTAATCAATGTGGCACCTGAACAACTCCCAAGATGGGGCAGTGCAGACAGCAGTCAGGCTCAGAAAAGATAACAGAGACCTTTGACATGCAGCAAAGTTGTTCTCGATAAATTCTTGAGAATTTGAGATTGCCTGTAGAGCTCGATACATTTTGCATAGCCTTCTATGGCCGAAAAAAGGGGATCCAGACAGACACTTTACACTTACAAAGCATCTTACAAATAAAAGGAAATTTGGAGTTGATACATTTCTCAGTGCACACTCAGTACAGATCAGAAATTCACTTTCCTTGGGTCACAAAACTTGAAAACTTTAAAAGAAAAGGAGGGAGAGGAATCTCCTTTAAAGAGGCATCACATTTTTTTCCAACTACATTCTCAGGCTTACAATGAAAAAAGATGCTCGGAAGGGGTACATAGATTTTGACAAAAGTGGCTCACGAGGGACACCGTGCACTTCAACCAGTTTTAAATTCCTCTAGAGAAGAAACAGAAAAAAGACTCAAGAGAGGAAACCATGGTAAGAAGAGAACACAAGTGTAGAAGGCAGATGGCTCTTAGAGCATTTGCCTACTCCACTTCCGCACACTCAGACAAGTCCAGAATCCTAAACACAAAGAAATGATTTTCATATAAAGACATTTTGAAAACCTCGGTACATTGATTAAGGCTGCCACCACCCCAGTTAGTTTGAACCTCCCTGTGAGGGATCTTTGCAAAATATTAAGGATGCCCTCTTCCTTTTCAGTGGGTAGAGCTGCACTCTAATGGGCCAAAGATCAGGGTTTCAGTAAAATGATTTAAAACACTTATCAGATGCAGGACTATAGCCAGTACTCCCCTCTGTTCATCACCGCCAGGCACTGACAGAGGGGAGGAGAGCTAGAGCACTAGATATTATCTCTTACATCAGAATAGCTTTGCTCTTAGCTTTTTACTGTGGTTTGAAATAAAACAGGTTAAATAATCTTAAATGCACTGTCTGGTCATATTCTGATAAAAACAGTCCGTTACACTGCTAAAAAATAACATATTTTAATACTTAAGAAAAGTCTGACAAACACAAGCAGGGAGGTAAAGTGGTTCATCATCTCATTTTTTTTGTGAGCAGTAGTCTGCTTAGCAGCGAATTTGTTTACATTGCTGTGTGTTCTGTACCTGGTGATTCAGAGAAGCCCGCTCCCTTCGCTCTGGTGTCGCTAGATAGTAGTTACGGACCTTTTAGCATGAAAAATGGGAGGAGTGGTAATGTGTGTGTGAGCTGAGACCTGGATGTCAATGATAATCTGATAAATTAAGATTTCAAAGGCAACTTTGTCATAGAAAGGAACAAAAGTGGAGAAAAAAAACTATGATCCTTGCGAGAGAGATAGATAAAAGCAGGGACTACAGGGATATGACGTAACTGAAAATTAAACCCATTATGGCAGAAAAACTAAATCAGCTAAAAGTTCTGAGAGAGAACTTTTTCAAACAGTAAATACACTGGTAAATCTTAATAAGAGAGTTACATCTGACCTGAACCAATTCTTTAGTGAGAAACTTACCTATCACTTCCAATCAAAAGTCAATGAGGTTTATAATCAGTTTTCTGCTAACACAGAAACCACTTTTTCTTTTTAATCCTTGTTCTCAAGGACTAAAATAATTCCTTGGGAACTACAACTCAATTAATTTATTCCTTTACCAATTGAGCAGTTGAGAAATCTTAGCTAATCAATTAAATATGGTGCCCCTTTAGGTCCGGGTCATTTGGATTAGGATCCGAGACCATAGCTTTAAATCTCACCATGCGTTAAAACAGAATGTTTAAATATGAATGCTTTTCCAGACTCTGGAAAAACGCTTCCATATTATCACTAATAAAGAAACCTGCTCTTAACGGCTTGAGGTTAGCATCCACCGTCCGATGTCCGGACTGCCAAAGCCAGCCAAAATAGTAGAAAAGGCCAAGAATACAGAGCTCTCCTCATTTTAAAACATCAACAAATTACTTGATCCTGATCAATTCGGCTTCAGAAGAAGTCAGCACAGAGTCTGCCTTGATTTTAGCAACAGAAGGTTAGAGCAATCGCGGGCCGTGGTGGCAGGGCAGCGCTCATCCTGTTAATTTTGTCATCTCCGTGAGACATAGTTGATCACTCAGTGAGCTTAACCCATCTTGAGAGTTTAGGGATTAAAAGCTCTGCTTTGTCTTTATTCAGCTCCTTTCACTCTGATGGGGAACAGGCAGTCACTCTTGTGGACGATAGCTCTAAGCCCTTCTCTTTGCCCGGTGGAGTTCCTCAGGGCTCATCATTAAGCCCAACACTTTTTAATATTTATGTCACACCTCTAGCTAGATTGGTTCGTTCCTTTGGGTTCTCTTTGGTATCATTTGCAGACAAAACTCAGATTGTAGTTTTCATTGCAAGTATCACTCTGAGGTTGCTAGTAGGTTCCACAATTGCAAGTTGGAGATGGATGGAAAAGAACTGCCTCATACTTAAAAACTGAGTTTTTTTGTACGTTAATGATGCATCCTTTTGGTCCTCAAGTTGGCAGCCTCAGGATGTAGGAATTTTTTCAGCCCCCTCCAGAATGGTTAAGAATCTTGGAGTAATGTTTGATGATAAGTTGACTTTCTCAAGCCATGTCTCCCCCACTACTAGAGATTAGCCATGCACCATGCTCAAGACTCAGCAACTTCTTCAAGGACAAGATCCTCAAAGTTCAGAGCAGTTCAGTGGGTTTAAATCACCTTACTCTTGGGCCAGGGTCTGAAGACATAGTAGGACCAACTGCAGATTCTAAACTATCATCCTGTCAGGCCTGTTCCGAGGAGGAATTGATGGCACAGTTTGCAAACTGCAGATAAGGGTCTCTTAACAACGCTATGCCACCCCACATACTGAAGACTATTTCAGATATTATTGCTCCTATCTATCTGGAGCTATTTGCCATCTCCCTCCGTTCAGGCCAGATGACTGCAAAAGAGCAAATGTTATCTCTTTGCTCAAAAAGGCTAAAGCTGAACCTGAAATACTGGCAAATTTTAAACCAGTCTCTCAGCTCCCAGCACTGTAGAAAATCATGGAAAAGGTGGTGAGTCAATAGCTGACCACCTTTCTTGCTGAGAACAAACTTTTACAGGTATCCCAATTCTTTAGAGCTTATCATAGCACTGAGACGGCGTTATTGGATGTTTCAGAATGTTTTAAGGCCAGCTTGGATTCTAGACTTAATGTTGCTCTGATGCTGTTAGACCTGCCAGCAGCTTTTGATACGGTGGACAATAACATTTTTATTGCACAGGCTAGAACACCTGGGGTTGACTGGCTCAGCCTTAGGCTGGCTGGGTTGCTCTCTTGAGAAATGAGAGAAGGTAGTTTGGATGAATCCTTATTCCTCTGAAGTAAAATAGTTGAAGTGGGAGGTGCCACAGGGTTCCTCATTGAGTCCTAGTCTCTTCAACATGTGTATGACCCCCTTGGCATATTTTGTTGAATCTTTTGGCATCCTTTGACATGAGGGTCATATCATACACAGCTCCTGCTCACCTATGATGGGGACTCTGCAAGTGAAAACGAAACATTTGCACTCTGCATGAAGGGGTTACTTAAATGGCTCAGAGCCAATAAATTGCAGTGCAACCCAGACAAAACTGAAATCTTATTGTTTGAGTTGAATCCCCTCTCACGGTGGGCAGGAGCATGGCTCAACAGCATCTCCACCTGCCCCTTCCAACTGTGGTGGCCTGGAATCTGAGCACTATCTTTGACTTCGAACTATCTTTCAGTGCCTAGGTGTCAGCAGTTGTGAAACTTTGTTTTTGGATTTGCCACATGCTGAGTAAATTTTTCAAAGTCATTGTGTTCAGGGCACGGATTCTCTCTAGGATGAACCATGCCAATGTTCTGCACTTGCGTCTTCCTGAATATCTGGTTCAACGCTTACAAGTAGCTCAGAACATGGCAGTCTGCGTCCTCTATAAACTAGCCAAGCATATGTCAGTACCTCGGCTTTGGAAGAAACTGCACTGGTTACTGGTTTGGCAACACATTAAGTACAAGACTTTGACACTGACAGATCAGGCCTTCCACAACAAAGGACCCATGTACTTAAATGAGAGGATCTAGGAATACAGCTCCGGAAGGTCCTTGAGCTCCAGCAACACCAGTCTACTCTCAGTCCCCTGTTTTAAAAAACAGCACCATGGGGCTCCCTTTTACAGTCAAGATGGCCAGCATGTGGAACCAAATGCCTAGCCACTTGAAATCTAATATGGAAGAAACACGATTCAAGGAAGAGTTGAAAATCTATTTAGTCAAACTTTAGGAAGTGTACGTCTCCCACAGTACCTTACTTCTATTTCCGTCTCTGATTGTCTAAGTGCCGGGACAATCCTGGAATAGCTGTGCGCTATACAAGAACCTCTCATTCATTCATTCATTTCAAATCAATCATGTTACTTCATTCTGATTTTATATCTTGAGAATACTGAAGGAAGTCTTTCCTTGTATCCCTCTGGATCACCAAAAAACAGAAATAGTTGCCTTAGTTTTATCAATAATTGATTACTACAATGCTCTCTATGTCAATATTCAGATTAAGATAGTTAATAAACTTCAAATATTTCAAAATGCAGCTGCACACCTTATTTTAGGGATTCCAACATTTCATTCCATCTCACAGACAATATCTAACCTCCCCTGGCTTTCAGTTAAGTAGCAGATTGCTTTTAAAGCCCTGTGTATTGCCCTTAAGGCTCCGGAATACCTAAAGCATAGTTTCCAGTGGTATGTCCCTACAAGAACACTACATTCCACGTTCACAGAAAATTAGGTGGTACCTACAATAAAAAAGCAACCTGGGGAGAGAGGTTTTATCTTCTTAACTGTAAAACTGTGGATTAGCCTGCCACTGCATCTAAAATTTAAAAACAACCTAATTCTTTTTAGGAAATCGCTCAAAATATGGCAGTTCTCAAACTCCTAGCTCCAACATTTGGTTGGAAAGATACTACAGATCTACTGCAGTTGACTGCAGTCTAGTTCATCGCTGTTTATGAGTACCAAGATGCCTATGGCATTTGCACACTTTATAAATATCATTCATTCATATGGAGAAATCAAGCATTCTTGTGCTAGAACTATCCATCACATATGGCCTGGTGTTCCGTAGCCTGGGTGAATTTTTGTGAGACTCTCAAGTCTCCACTGGGAATTCAATATGGGTTATAATCCTAATGTTGAGACTATGAATCTCCCAAAGAGATGTGGGAAAGATTTGAATATGTTCCCCAACAAATCAGTTCACAAAACTCTCATGGACAGTCATCACTGAGGGAAAATATTTAAATGTGTCTTCCAAATGGAAGAGTCATGGTAAGCAAGTTAGGCAGAGAGGTTTGGTGTACGATCTCACTTGCTGAGAGAACACAAAACCAGGCATTGGAAAATGAGTAATATACCTCATAAATAGTAGAGAGGGGTCATCAATATGTGCATGTCATCAGGTTTTACCAGCAGCCAGAGTCTTTGAAATGCAAGTAGAACTAAGGACCTCATTACGACCCTGGCGGGTTTCGGTCAGACCTCGACCAAATGTGGTGGTCCGAGCGCCATCTTTCGACCACAGCAGTAGTGCCAAGGTCGGACTGCCAGCACTGCCAGTTTTTGTCTAGACAACGGTCTGGCAGTGCTGGCGGTCCTGATTCACCAGGGCCGCGCTGCAAGCAGCGCAGCCCTGGGGATTACGACCCCCTTCTCCGCCAGCGGTTTCATGGCGGTAACCTTGTCATAAAAAGGCTGGCGGAGACAGGGTGCAGGGTGCCCCATGGGGGGTCCTTGTACTGCCCATGCACTTGGCATGCAAAGTGCATGGGCAGTGAAGGGGCCCATCTGGTCAGCCCCATCGCAATGTTCACTGTCTGCTTTGCACCAGCACTTATTTTTGAGAGCCGGCACTTATTTTTCTGCCTCAAGCATTTATTTGCAAGCAAAAGACATGTGTGGGAAAGTCGGAGGAAGAGAAAAACGAAAAAGCGTCACATTGGGAGTTAGCAGAAAGCTGCAAGAGTGAGCTGAAGGGGCAGGGAGTGGCTGTAAATGGATTAAAGAGGCCCAGACAGCTTCAGGATTACTATGCCTCAGTATTCCGTGCTCGCCCATTTAATTGCAGAAGCAGCGTGTTTCAGAGGAGAGCTTTGGCACCAGCATATTTTTATTTACAAATTAAGCACTGAATAATACATAGCTTTCAAGTGCCAAGATTTACTTCAGTTTGCACTGTGTGCCACAGAATCGGTTAACAATAACGCTGTAATGTGAAACTCCTTCTCTCCCACCCACAGTTTTACTTTTTTCAGTTCTTAGTCCAGCCTAAATAGTCTTCCTTTCATGATCAGTATGATTTTGTTATTTATATAAATAGACTTAAGTCTGTGACAAATTAAGATGTCTGTAATCAGGAAAGCACTAAAAAATGTGGAGACGCTCTGGAATTCCCTGAGTATAATATTTACCCATGTAGAAATTATTTTAGGTGCACCATTCTTCATGTGGAAAGGAATAATAAATATGTGTGGTTTTTTTTCTTTTTACTCAACAGTGAAATCATTTGTCACTTGTTCCTTTGGAGGACCTCCTTCCCATCAGAGGTGGAAGTGTTCTCTTTCTACTCTCTATGACATGAGCTTTAAAAGGGTGTAAAACTGCATGTAAGAGATGTGTGAATACACATACACTTTATTATGTGGCTGTTCAGTTATTGCAGGCTGCTCACAAAGGCATAGTTAGTCCTGCCTCTGATCTTAACTTGAAAGTGCACTAACTCTCCAGTGCTGACAGAACTGATGCATTTTAAATGCATTGCATAAATTTACAATTCCACTAATCCTAATTTTGTGACGCAGGGTGAGGAGTTTAGGCCCATATTAATGGTTTTTTAGCGTCGCATTTGCGTAATTTTTTTACGCAAAAGCGGTGTAAATTTACAAAAGAGAATTATATTTTGTAAGTTTGCCCCGTGTATGCGTCAAAAAATGACGCAAATGCGGCGCTATAAAAGTATAAATTTGGGCCTTAGTTTTTAAGAGTGTGCTCGCTGTCTCTAATACAATTTAGGTAGGAAAACAATCAGAGAAACATAGGCCCATATTTATACTTTTTTAGCGCTGCATTTGTGTTGTTTTTTGACGCAAACTCGGCGCAAACTTACAAAATACAATTGTATTTTGTAAGTTTGTGCTGCTTTTGCATCAAAAAATTACGCAAATGTGGCGCTAAAAAACTATAAATATGGGCCATAATTTTTCACCTGAACACCAAAATATAATAACTAGTATCAAGAATCCCAATTTCGATCTTTAAACAACTATGGAAATTCGTACTTAGTTAATGTCACTTTGGGCTCGTAATGTGGAATAAGGAACTATCTTCTGCAGACTTATTCAATAACTGCTTATTATTATTATTATTATTATTATTATTAGTAGTATTATTGTTATTAACAAAACTAATAGTGATAATGATAATAACAATAAAAACAACAATAATAATAATGATTATTATTATTATTAGTATTATTATTGTTGGTGTTATTATTATTAATAATAATAATAATAATAATAATAATAATGCTAGAATTGTGTTTAGGTGCTGCTAATTTATATTTCCTTAAAACACCTTTTCAAGCTTGAGCTTTGGAGCTGTTTTGTGTGATTTGTCTCAGTGTGTCAACGATTGACTTTAGATGTAAAGCAATGGGCAGATTTATCATTATTTCATGCAGCGCAACGCAGCATGCCACCTTGCTGAGCTGTGCTGTGTGAAAGGGAAAGGGCAGGAATGCACCATGTTTACAATTATATGGCACATTCCTGTCCTTTCCTAGCGCTGGCGCACTTTTGGGCGTATAGCGCCAACGCAGGCTCCCTTGTGTCATCCTGCTTTGTAGGCAGCGTTTGTTTTTGTCCAGGAAGGGACACTTTCAAGCACAGAAAACAATCCTGAGAGCAATTTTCCTCTTTCTATGTGTGCTGCAGAGAGCAGAAGAAGTAGAAGTAGAAGAGAACGAGGAGAAATAAACATATTTATCCTCGTTATGCCTCACCTGGGGAGGTGCAGCATTTCAACACAATCCTAGGTCTGCCTCTTTGGTAAATCTGAGAATGTGCAAACATCCATGGGCAAATGCATGGGGACACCAATACTCCACTCATGGAACGCCCTTCAGTTGCAGAGCAAGACAAGGCAGAGATTTGCGCTGCCTTGTGTTACTCTAGATTTATCAAGCCATGCAGGGACGCACAGGGTGGCTAGCGTGGCTTGATCCATCTCCAGTCTTGGAGTCGGAGCCAGATCACAAAAAAGCCTACTATATTTTAAATAACATCCAGGAGGCATATTTAGCAAATATTCAGGGGGCATATTTAACAAATATTCATGCAACACAGCAAGCCACCTTGTGTGAAAGGGAGTGGGCAGGAATGCACTGTATATAACATTATGAGGTGTATTCCTGCTCTCTGCTGTGCTGGCGCACAAACTGCGGTCTAACGACAACACAGAGACCTTTGCGCCATGGTGCAACGGTGCCTGCATTTTAGGCAGGATTTTTTTGTGCAGGAAAGAGAACGTTCCTGCACAAAAACAATCCTCTGAGGCTTTTTCCTTTTTTCTTCTTGTGAACCTCTGGTGAGGTGACATAGAATTCTGATACATTCTCAGGCCTACCAGAGTTGGTCAATCTGAGAATGTGTTGGAATGCATGGGTTTATGCGTCAGAACACCCACGTTCCCCAGGCACTCCTCCCTGCCGTAGAGTAGCGCAAGGGAGCAATTTGCACTGCCTTGCATTCCTCTAGATTTATGAAGCCACACAATCCCACTCAATATGGCCTTGCGTGGCTTGTTAAATGTCATTTTAGGTTTTGCATCACCCTGCGTCCCCTTGTGTGGTGCAGGGTGACTCAAAACCTTTCATAAATGTGGCCCCTTGAGTATTACCATGGACTTCAAGGTCTTATATATCTTGTAAGGCTGCCAGTGCCACTATAGATGAAACAATGAGTGTTACAGGGGATAAAGGTGCTTACAGACTACTTTATGTAGGGCATAGCATTTTAAAATCAGATGATGTAATGTACCTTTTATTTACATTATCCTAATATCTCTGTGTTTTTTTTTTCATTTATAGCCATGTCCAGCATGAAGAGTCTGCCCTTCTTCATCTTCGTCTGGGTGATCCCTTCAATGACAGTGGGAAGTGGTAATGGTCTATCTTTTATTCCTATGTTTACTAATATCACTAGTTAAAATTAGATCATTGGCTTGAAGTATTACTAAACTATCTTTTGGAAAGTGGCTGCTTGGTTGAGTCCTGAGCATAAATTCATAGTTCGGTCTGTGGTTCAGCCAGGTCACCTGTAAACCATTTTTGCATTTTTTAGCATATAATGAGGGGATGATGTTAGATTATTTAAGATCCATTGTTGCAGAGGGAGATCATTCCCATCAGCAGGGTACACCTCTTAATCCTCCAAAAAAGCCTCTATGTGTGACTATTTCTTTCATTTTCCAAATCAAACATGCAGTGGAACCTAGGACCTTGTGCTCCCAGTGCTGTATCAAGGGCCTGTTCTGCACCCACCCAGTGGTACTGTGTGGCCTTTTTTCAAACACGCTGTCAGCATTGCAGGACAATAGTTCTCTTTCATGGGGGTCGGTCTTCTATACCAGCTGAAGATGAACCTGCTATGCCAACCCACCAGATAGTTGGGTAGGAAACAAAGAAAATACCCAAAACCAAAGCAAATTCATCAGTTTTATTTACGCTTACGAGACATAGCAATGTCTTAAATTAACCTTTTGGCACAAGGACTTGTATTGGACAGCTTGCGTAACCATAGCACTCAAGTGTGTTTGTGGTTGGCTTTGTGGAGTAGATGACAAACCATAAGGATAAACATAATAAAATAAATATGCGAAGGTTGATAACTGGGTTAGCCTTGAATATTTGTATGTATAACCTTGAGGTAATTTGATGGTTTTTCCAAGGAGACCCAAACCCTTCTACTATGGATGTTCTTTTCAATATTTATTGCTCTTTGTCTACACTAATGGGTTTTGTACCTTTAGGGATAAAACACATTCCTGGTGGATAGTTCAGTGCTGTCAGGTGAAAAGGAGAAAATACAGAACTATGCAACACACATGTCCTTGAGTGAACTGGTTTAATGTGCTTTTGTTTGTTTTAAGATGACATCTTGCAACTTCAGTCTGTAATGTTAATCACATAACACACAGGTGCGCACTCGGGTTTTCCCTCAGATCAGATGCTCACTTGAAATGAACTGAACAAAGTGCACAATTGTATCTCAATAAATCTAACATTGATTACATTAGCACTAACCTTTGAACTGAAAGCTAGTGATTTGTGAGTCACTGTAAATCAGTTTCATGCTCTCACAGCAGTGACCTGTATTATCAAAAAACAGAGCATCCATAGATTTCTCTAACGATTACGGGGCCAATTTCATCCATAGTTGGCACAACTGCGTCAAATGGAGAGAGAAGGAATGTGCCATATTTACTAACATGGTAGATTCTTGCTCTCTCTTGCAAACACCAACGCAGTCACCCTTGGTCCATGGAGAAAGGGTGCCTGGATTACAACCAGCATTAGTTTTGCAAAGGGAAGCCCTTCTGCACAAAAACAATCCCCAGAGGCATTTCCCTCTTTCTCTGTGTGCTTCAGAATACAGCACATGAGGAAAGGGTGAATAACAAGAAGGAATAAATATATTTCTCCTCGTTGCACATCACCTAGAAAGGGTGGGAACTGGGTGGGTGATGAAATGGTACCCTCATTAAGCCTCTCGGTCTCTTCTGGTAGATGTGCATGAGCAGTCAATGCCGACCTTAAGGGCAGAGGTGTAGAGTGAGTGTGGTTACAGTGCAACACATTTAGCAATGTTGTAATAAATATGTCGAGGGTCAACCAGAGTTATAAATAAACAATGTACAAGATGTACAATGAATGTAAAACAATATAATAGTAAAACCAGAGATAAGCTACGCAAACAATAGAGGTTATAGTTTGCATAGCCTGAAGCCCCAAAACAGTAAATAACAAATGTCAGCACGATCATGCAACACAAAGCACAACACCACAACAATGTAGGTATAATACTACTGAAAAGGTTCAGCAGTGTTCACAACCAGCCCACTGTTCGCATTCACTAATAACCACAATAATAACAATGGAAAGTGTAGGAACTTTGTTATGAGTTAGTGATCTTTTATGTGGGCAACCTTAGTGCTCACAAGCACATGAAACAATACAGGATACAGTTAGAAGCAATGACAAATCTTTGACAGTGTTCGGGTAGCCTGCAAAAGAACTGAAGAGTGTCTTGAAGTTCTGAGTGTGAAGTGACAAAACTGCCATGCATTGTAGCTCCCTGAATGATGTGTGAGGATCCTGGTGTGTGCACCTTCAGTGCTTGCAAATCAAGCCAATGCACTGCTCTGTAATATTGCACCACATGCTGAACATGAAATCACAATGTCAAGACAAATCAAGGAAAAGGGAGAGAAGGTAGGGGGAGTCCAGAAGGGGGCTGTGAAGAAAGTTATAATACCTTGTAAAGTCACTTAGGCTAGATATCTGTCTTGAAAGGGATCTCGTTACAAGTCCTTGCATTTGCAGGTCTTCTGTATTCTCTGACCACACTTAGGCCTTGCGTGGCCAACCTAAAACAGAGGTCTGTGTGACTTCTGTTCTACATTATAATGTGTCACTTTTTCTGCATGTGTCAAAAGGTTTTGGTGTGCCACAAAAGTAATACTGTTATGCTGCCTGAGGGTTTATGTTCAAAGCCTTGGGGACATTTGAACCCAGATTTTCTAAGATTTTGCATTTGGGTTGCATCACTTTTTTGGACGCAGCCTTGATGCAAAATTCATTTCGATATTTACAGAGCCACATAAAGGCCGATTTGTGTGGCTCTGCGTGGGTTTGTCAGAAAAACGTAAAACAGCTCAATCTTGTATTACCTTGCATCAAGTAGGCATTGCATGGATAGAGCATGAGTTCTCCAATGCATTTGCCATGTATATTTAGGCAAAGCCAAATTTACAAAGACTTGTAAAGATGTGTTTGGGTCAAACTGGTGTGCCTACCTGAGGCTGCCATGATGAGGAGAAAAATCTTTATTTCTCCTTGTTACTTAATCTTTTCATATGTGCTGCATTCGGCTACTCCTTTGCTGCACTGCATTGCTTTGCATACAGGAAAAACAAGCACCAAATTAGTCAATAGTTTTGGCTTTTGCATAGTGAAAGGTTGTTTTTCTGCTTTGCTACGCAGCCGCATAGCGTAGCCACAAAATCGTTACCACACTTGCCTGAATCACGCATGTGCCTGAACCACGCAAATGCGAGGTTAAGGCACCATGCATATGCGTGGTTGAGGCACACAGCACGAACAGCCAGGGGAGGAATGTGGCGTACAGTTAAGTGGAGCTGGGGTGGGGGCTGGGGAGGGGCGGGTAGTCTTTAGGGCAGGGTAGGTAGGTTTTAGGGTTCAGGGTGGGGGAAGGGGGTTGGGGTAGTTTTTAGGACAGGGTGGGGCAATTGTTAGGACAGGGTGGATAGGTTTTAGGATTTAGGGCAGGGTAGTTTATAGGACAGGATGGGGTCGTTTTTAGGAAAGGGTAGGTTTTAGGGTTTAGAACGGGGTGGGGGATCTGGGTAGTTTTAAGGACAGGGGTAGGTTTTAGGACAGGGTAGGTTTTAGGGTTTAGGGCGAGGGGTCAGAGTAGTTTTTAAGACAGGGAGGGGTAGTTTTTAGGACAGGGTACGTTTTAGGATTTAGGGTAAGGCAGGGGGTTGCAGTAGTTTTTCAGACAGGGTGAGGTAGTTTTCAGGACAGGGTAGGTTTAAGGGCTTAGGGCTGGGGTGGGGGGTCGGTATAGTTTTTAAGACAGGGCGGGTAGCTTTTAGGGTTTAGGGCGAGGGTCAGGTTAGTGTTTAGGACATGATGGGGTAGGTTTTAGGGCTTAGGATGGGGTCAGGGGGTGGGGTAGTTTTTGGGACAGGGTTAAGTAGTTTTTTAGGACAGGGTAGATTCTAGGGTTTAGGGCAGGGGTCGAGGTAGTTTTTAGGACATGGTGGGTAGGTTTTAGGGTTCAGGGATGTGGTGAGGGGGTCAGCTTAGTTTTTAGGAGATGGCAGGGTAGTTTTCAGGACAAGGTAGGTTTTAGGGTTCATGAGGGGTGGGGGGGTCAGGATAGTTTTTAGGACAGGGCAGGGTAGGTTTTAGGGTTCAGGGCAGGGCAGGGGGTGGGGTAGTCTTTAAGGACAGGGTGGGTTGATTTTAGGGTTTAGGGTGGGGACGGGGTGGGTCGGGTAGTTTGTAAGACAGGGAGCGGTAGTTTTTAGGACATAGTAGGTTTTAGGGTTCGGGGTCAGGGGTTGGGGTAGTTTTTAGGAGAGGGTGGGGTAGGTTTTAGGGTTCAGGGTGGGTGTTGGATGTATTTTTTAGGACAGGGTGGGGTAGTTTTTAGGACAGTGCGGGATAGGATTTATGGTTCAGGACGGGGTCAGGGTAGTTTTTAGGACAGGGTGGGGTAGCTTTTAGGGCGGGGGCAAAGAGGTCAGGGGGGTTGTATCACACATGGTATTACCACGCATACCTTTACTAAGCATGCTTTTACATCAAAATTTGTTGTAAAGGTATGTGTGGTAAAGACATTGTCATGGTTCCGACAGTGTGGTTAAGGCATGCATGGTTCTTCCATGCGTGGTTCTGTCATACAACCTTTGCAATTACATGGTGAGCAAGTAAGGTGTGGCCAGCTTGAGAGCAAGCTTCCCCCTGAACCGTCATGGCATGGTAGCAGCCACGTACATTTCCCTCATATACAGAAGAGGTATTGTCTGCTTTTTAAAAGTAGTAGTTTCCTTGCATACACAGAAGATGTATGACTCTGGCAACACTGCAAACCTTTCTCTCACCCACTAGAAGTACACAGCATAAGCAGAAACTATGTAAGCCTCAAGCATCCATCATGCATGCAGGAAAGGAAATGCATGTCCTAGAGTGGAGTAAACATCCCTCACCATGCAGGGGGCATGGGCAGCCTCAGAAAAGCATGCAGGGTTTCACCATTCAAAAGCAGACAGCACATCAAAGCCAAAGAAGTGTAAGCTGCCCACAAATCTGCTCGGGGATAGGCAGCAGCATGTAAGGTTCCTCACACACAGAGAACAGGTGCATCAAAGTCAACAGCAGAACAATCCTTTCTTGGACAAATTCAAATAAATATCCCAGACTTCCCACATCTTACATAATGTCACTTGCAGCAAAGTGACAGGGCTAGCATGACCACAGTGTTCGCTTGCCTTGCATGTTAAATTAATAACAATGAATGATATAAAGCTCCTTTGTAGTGCCAGTATTTAAGGCATGTGATTGCTGGGGTCAGCCTTGACTGCAATGTATGTGCCATGTTTGAATAAATCTGGGGAAGCTGCAATGTCCAAGGGAGTCAGAGTCTTCAATTGGTCCCCCGATGCTGACTTGTCATGTGAGAGACTACTTTTCTTCAGTGTCCCCAATTGCAAATGTTGCACTGTTATTAAATTTGTCTTAAAAGATATCATGAGTGAAGTAATATGTGGTGTAATTACCGGTGCATACTAAGGGAGCTACCTATAGTCACCATAGGGCACGAGTTATAGCTACCAGAGATAACTATCACTGGTGAATTTTAGTGGTTTTGGACTTTAAAACGTTATGTTGTCACTGAAATTCTCACCTAATTATAACCTTATTTTAACCTTTTTTCATTGATTTCTAGAGTTTTTTTAGCATAAAGTAATATTTTGTTACCATGCATAAAGCCAACCCCCACTTTCCGTGCACAGCCTTTGGCCTTGTGCAACAGGGAGTTGGCCACAGGACCTGCGGCCAACCCACCCAGAGGCAGCCAACCCACACAGTGCACTGCCTTCATCAGTGTGCAGCAAGGGGTTGGGCAGGCCTGACTTTTGGCGTGTGCAGTGTGAAGTTGGCCTTCTGGCAGTGTGGACCTCATCCCCAGGGGCATTTGCTTTTAAAGGAAAAGGGGGTGAGTCACTTCGGGCCACGAGGATCCCATCCCCGGGAACCAAAGTTTACTTTAACCTTTGGTGTTTCAGTGAAGTTCTAGGGTTTTGATACATAAAGCCATATTTTATTACCCTACGTAAAGTCATTTCTGCAGCCAAGCCCTGCAACCAACCTATTAGCACAGGCCCTTCCCTAACTCACTTTGGCCCAAGTGACCCCATCCCCCGAACCCTTTTTTTTTTTAAAAGGAGGGGGCATTCTCCCCCCCAAGCCACTTCGAGCCCCCGGGACTCCATCCCCTAGGTCCTTTTTTTAACAAGGGGTGTGGGGTACACAGCCCCCTTGACAGAGAAAATAGGAGCTCTGGGTAACATTCCCCTGGACCAAATGATGTTTGTATAGGGGACGGAGATGTGTGACCCCCCTGCCTGAGTTTCAATGAGCCCTGGGGACCCCATCCCCTGAAGCCTTTAAGGGGAGGTGGTGTATGGCCCCCTCCCCTGGGCCCAATAATATATGTTAAGGGGTAAGGGTGCATGGCCCCCTCCCAGAGCCAATTGTGGCCTCAGGAACCCCGTACCCAGTGACCACAATGTATGTGTCAAGTGGAGGGGATGCACGACTCCCCCTCCTCACACCTTAAAAGCCCATGTGGATCCCATCTCCTAGGGCGGAATGCTATAAAAACGAGAGACAGGGACGACTTGTCTGCTCCCACCCAGTGGGAGCTTTAAAAATGCCCCTGTTGATGGGAGAAGATATATTTTTATGGGTGCTCCTGTATGGCCCCACATTCAAATGTATAGGTTTGTTGAAGATGGTTTACGTATATATCTTCCTTCCAAGTGTAAAATTGGATATTTCCACCCTGGAAAAACATGTGTTACTACACATATCAAGAGCAAATGTAAATATTTCCAGGGAGGGGATGTGGATGGACCCACTACTCCCTATATAAGGTGTGTCATGAAAAGGGGGATTATAATTTGCCCTGAATGAACAAAACAAAATGTTAAACAGGCAGCAGTTTCCACTTATTTTCAATATACATATATGCATATGCATACATGTAAATGCATATAGCAGCGACATACAAATCGACTAATTGATTCGATTTTTCACCAGCATGTACTCCTAGAAATCTATCTGGCATACATCTATAGGGGCCTTCCATGGATCCCTTGTAGTTACTAAAAATTGGAAATTTGCTCCAAATGTAGACATATTCCCACAGGAACAACTTTTTATCCTTGGTTATTACCAAGTGTGGGGACCTATTTAGAGATAGACATGTGCGGATCATTTGTCAAATGCTCACAGATCCCCAGTCCTACAGCATCGGACTGGGACAGAAAATAGTCCCGGCACCAAAATAAAAGTGGCCACCATTAATGAATTGGACAGTTAAACATTCATTAGCAAAGTCGATAGGTCTCGCTATTGCAAGATCTTTTGGCTTTGTCAATGTCTTAAAGGCATGCTGCACAGCAGCGCAAGCTGTAGTGCAACATGTTTTAAAGTCAGGGAAAAGGAACTATGGCATGGCCAGCTTTGACCACATCACAGCACTTTTTTTAACACCAATTATTGGAAATTGGGTTACTGGTTAAGGGGGTGAAACCCTACTCAAGCAGGAACCACAATCTATGTTAGTGTGAAACACTAGCAAACCCAAATTAACCTGTGCTCAGCCCTCTGGTACCTTGGCACAAAAGCAGTCAGGCTTCACTTAGAGACAACGTCTACCTTTTTTTATGCGGCTTTTCAAACAGTAATAAAGTGAATACACAACATAAAAAAATTCCAGCTTAATTTAGAACAACAGAGTCAAATTTACTAAATTATTCAAATGACAAAAATCCAATCAGTACAACTGGAGATATGCAATTTCAAAGTTCTAAGTAACAGTAGTGCCTAGAAGCCCAAAGCGCCAACTGTTGTTATCTGGTCGAGCTGGATGGGGAAAAAGTCACAAGTTCAGGCCGTCCAACATGGAGTATGGGGTGGATATAAAGACCAAGTTATGCCGCCTGAACAACCATACCCTAGAGCCTGGCTGTAGAGGATCGCTAGATCCTGCGTTGAGGCTGCGTCGCACAGCGGCGGTTCCCAGGAACTATGAGGCTGCCATGCAAGGATCTCAAGAATGTCATTGATGAGGTGCTTGGGATGCAAAGTCCTGGGTCGAAGATGCATCACGTAATGGCAGTTCTGAAGAAGTTGCAGGTCTTGCGATGCAGAATTATGCATTGTCATTGAGGATGCCTTCAGCGAGGGCACAGTGTCTGTTATGAGGAGACTGTGGCCTGCGATGAGAAGTCCTGCATTGGGGAAGCATCATGCAGAGACAGTTCAGAACTGGAGCTATGAGGAGATGCGTTGTGCTGCATTGGTTTTGCCCACAGAACCACAGCTGAGCTGGCAGAGCTCCTTCAGGACCACTTCCAATGGACCAGGACTAGGGTGGCGCCACTTGATGGACAAGACTCACAGCAAGCAGACTGGGTCCAGGTGCTAGGTTGATGATGGTTGCAGCCTGTCTTGTCCCTCAGGCTTCTGATCATGAAACCAGCCAACTAGCCCTTGGAATCACTCTGGTGGTCCTGGGTTCATGAGGCAGGTCCAGTCCTTTTCTCAGGCAGCAGAGCAACAAAGTAGCAGTCCTTCTGACAGAGCAGCACAGCGGTCTTTGTGAGCCTTCCACAGGTTCAGAGGTGTACTAAAGTGTTGAATGTTTATACCTGGTGCCCACTTTTGTACTAGGCAAAGGTTCTGGAGGTTTCCACCTCCAAAAGTATTTGGATTTTCCTGCCTCCCTGCCCTGGTCCAGGATTGCCTGGAGTCACAGAAGACTAGTGTCACACCCTTTGTAAGAGTGCTCAGGCAGAGCCTTTGTGATGTATGTGTGGTAGGTGACAGCTCCTCCCCCTCATCCAGTCGGAGATGGCCCATCCTGCCAACAACTGTGGCCCTTTGCCTCACTGTCTGGGAGCAAAACACAAAGACCAACTGCCAGCTACACCTAGTCATGTGGCCCAGGATACAGGGAGCAGGCATCAAACCTTTAAAAGTGGCATTTTCAGAATGTGACGAAATCTTTCTTTACCATTAAAGAGTGCTTTAAATTAGTGCTTTAAGTTCTTCAGACAACAGCAAATCAACATTCATACCTGGTCCCAACTGAAAGTCATCACTTATTAAATGTAATAAGTTAACCCAATGTATCCTATGGGAGAGGTGGGCCTTGCAGTTGTGAAAAACAAATTTAAGAGTGTTTCACTATGAGGACTTGTAAAAGTTAAAAGTACATGTCCAACTTTTTAATACACTGCACCCTGCCCCCTGGGCTGTTTAGGGCCTACCTTAGGAGTGACTTATATGTATTAAAATAGGAACGTTTGGTCCTGCAAAATGTTTATTTTGCAAGGTCGAAATGGCAGTTTAAACTGCACACACAGGCCGCAATGGCAGGCTTGCAACTTTTTTTAAATGCTTCTTAATAGGGTGGCACAATCACTGCTGCATGGCCACTAGTAACATTTAATGTACAGGCCTGGCGTACATGTAGTACCACTTATCCAGGAACTTACAAGTAAATTAAATGTGCTGCCTGGGTGTAAACCATTGTAACCATGTTTTAGGGACTAATTACACACACTTTAGATGTGCTCAGCAATGGTAAATTGCACAAAGTCCTAAGGCCAACAAAAACAAGATCAGCAAAAATGGGAGAGTAAGGCAATACATTTGGGGGGAAAACACCCTAAGGCTGAAAGATCCAACAGCAACTTTGCACAGCATCCCATGCTGCTCTGCAATATATTATAAAAAACAAGAGGGAGCAACATGAGAGGGGAGGGGACAGAAGCAGCAATAACAGGCGGCGGGTGTAGGGTTAAATAAGGAAAACAAAACAAGGGAGGAGGGTGGGAGTACCAGGCAGGGCAGGAGAAGTGGGAAGGAGGAAGAAGAAATAGTACCTCAATCACGTGGGAGTAGCGGATAGGCACAGGTTAAGTTGAATCAATTTGTGCTTAGTTTGTGCGCCACAGAAAGGAATGGAAAGCACGCTTGGCCTCAGCTAGCCAATTAGACGGCTGTAAAGAGGAGTAACACTGAAGCCAACATTGGTATACAGTGGGTGGGCTAGACGCCCCTTATTGTAAACAATAGCATCTCATAAACTGGAGTGCATGCGTTGATGCAGGCTCGACCTAAAAAGTGGCCCATCTTTGCAAATGCGGGCAGTTTTGAGCTTGTAAAAACACACTTGATAAGTGTTTTGCAAGGTGTCGAAGACTGTATGGATTTGAGCTTGCCACAGACAATGTTTGTTTTAATATCAGGAAAACCAACTCTGAAAAATCGACCCGGCAGACAGTAAAAGAAGACACACAAACAGTCAAAAAAATTGCCCACACACTGAACTATTAGAGCTGCCCAAATGGAATGGCCGGAATGTCCTATAGGCCAGTCCCACCCTGCCCTCTACTATTACAGCATAGAGGCACACCAGTTTTCAGAGAATGTCATCAACAAACTCAAAATAAGGCTCATAGAATATTAAATTAGCATACTGAAGCCTCAGGTTTAAGCCATGGTTGCCATATGCTGAGGACGAGACCAGCTCGTCCTGCACCCAGTCCATGGGGTGAGGGCTAGTGCTCCCCCTGTGGGCATCCCACCCACACCCCCCCATCAGGGATGGAAGGGGAATCGCTTCACCTTTCACCCCGACCCCCTCACCCTTTCAGTGACGTCTGATGACAGAGCGCTGACCTAATCAGACGTCGCCTCCACCAGCGCGATCGGAGGAGAAATGCAAAGGCCTTTCCATTCATGTCTCTTTGAGCATTTCTGCAGCCCGATCGTGAAGGTATTGGGCTGCAGAAATGCCCACTAGACACCAGGGATTTTTTTTTTTTATATTTACATATAAGGGGAGAGAGCCCTTGAGCAAGGGTCGCTCCCCAAGGGGGCAATTTTCTTTAAGGCCTTTTCTGCCCCCTCTCCCCAGGGGCAGATTGGCCTTTTGTAATTAGGCCAATCTGCACCGGGGCGGGGGGAGGGAGAAACCTATGGATGCTAGGGATTGGATTTTTTTTTTACAGAAGGGGAGCGACCAGTAGACACCAGTTTTTTTTTTTTTTCAGGTCAGTTACACTCAAGGGGAGCAACCCCTTAGGCAAGGGTTGTTCCCCTGGGGGGCAAATTTATTTTAGGCCATTTCTGCCCCCCCCCCCCCTTGGGGGCAGTTCGGCCTATTTTAATTAGGTAGATCTGCCCCTAAGGGGGGCAGTAACCACTAGGCACAGCGGATTTGTTTTTTTTACAGATGGGGAGCAAATTTATTTTAGGCCATTTCTGGCCCCCTTAGAGGAAGATCGGCCTATTCCTATTAGGGGGATCTGCCCCCAGTGGCACCAGTGATTCGTGTGTGTGTTGTTTGGGGGAGCAGCCCCTCTGGCAAGGGTCGCTCCCCATCGGGGCACATTACTGTTGGCCATTTCTGGCCACCTTAGGGGCAGATCGGCCTATTTTTGGAAGGCCCATCTGCCCCCAAGGGGGGGCAGAAACCCAGCAGAGACCAGGGAAGATTTTTTATTAAAAAAAAGAGGGTGGGGTATGGCCATACCCCCACCCCAAATAAATGCGGACAAAGTTGTTCTGCCCACCGGTGGGCAGATGGGGTAATTACCTCCGATCCACTTCCCAGGGGCAGAAAACCTACTAGATGCCAGGGAATGAAAAAAAAACATAGTGGGGTGGTGGCTACCTTCCGGGATGGTATATTTATGCCCCCAGCCCAACAAAAGGGGGTAACAGTCTTTCAGCTCTTCCCCCGCACGCCAAAAGATCTTATCCCAATGGCAAGCAAGAGGCATTTGATTTTTTGGGATTTTGGTTTTACATTTGGGCCATGACAGCTTGTCTAACTCTCCTTCACATGCACCCGCACCATTTTCTTACCCACAATGCCCTGCAAACCTCCAACTTTGCTTGAAACTACATATTTTCCCCACATTTTTTGTGATGGTACCTTACGGAATCTGCAGGAACCCACAAAATTCCTACCACCCAGCATTGTTGCATGTGTACCGATAAAAATTCTGCCCCACTTGTCAGCCTGAAAACGTTTTTTTCCAAACTGCCCTTTTGAACCCACTTTGGTTCCCCCTCAATTTCAACATGTTTTTGGGTCTTCCCTGTCAAAGACACTTGGCCCACCTACATAAGTGAGGTATAATTTTTATCGGGAGACTGAGGAGAATGTTGGGTGGTAGGAAATTTGTGCCAGTGCGGTAATCCCACACAGAAATGGGGGAAAAATCTGATTGTTTTAGCTAAATTTGATGTTTGTTGAGGATTCTGGGTAAAAACACATTAGAGGATCCACTCAAGTCAGACCTCTTTTGACTCCCTCGGGTGTCTAGTTTTCAGAAATGTCTGGGTTTGGTAGGTTTCCCTAGATGGCTGCTGCACCCAGGACCAAAAACACAGGTGCTCCCCCCGCAAAAACAGGTAGTTTTGTATTTGATCATTTTGATGTGTCCACGTAGTGTTTTGGGGCATTTCCTGTCACAGGCACTAGGCCTACCCACACAAGTGAGGCACCATTTTATCGGGAGAACTGGGGGAAGGCTGGTTTGTGGCTCCCCTCAGATTCAAGAAACTTTGCAGTACCGAAATGTTTTTGAGGTGTGCTAAGGATTCTGGGTAACAGAACCTGGTGAGAGCCCCACACGTCACCCCATTCTGAATTCCCCCAGATGTCTAGTTTTCAGAAATATCCAGGTTTGCTAGGTTTTCCTGGGTGCCAGATGAGCTAGAGGACAAAATTAACAGCTAGGCACTTTGCAAAAAACTGGTGAGTTATCTTTGGGAAAATATGATGTGCCATGTTGTGTTTTGGGGCTTTTCCTGTCGCAGGCACTAGGCCTACCCACACAAGTGAGGTACCATTTTTATCAGGAGACCTGGGGGAACGCTGGGTAGAAGGAAGTTTGAGGATCCCCTCAGATTCCAGAACTTTGCAGCACCGAAATGTGAGGAAAAAGTGTTATTTTTGCCACATTTTGAGGTTTGCAAAGGATTCTGGGTAACAGAACCGGGTGAAACCGCCACCAGTTATGCCATCCTGGGTTCTCCTAGGTGTCTTGTTTTAACAAATGCACAGGTTTTGTAGGTTTTCCTAGGTGCCGGCTGAGCTAGAGACAAAAATCCACAGCTAGGCACTTCCCAAAAAATACGTCAGTTGTCAAGGTAAAAATGTGATGTGCCATGTTGTGTTTTGGGGCATTTCCTGTTGCAGGCACTAGGCCAACCCACATGAGTGAGGTACCATTTTTATCGGGAGACTTCGGGGAACGCTGGGTAGAAGAAAGTGTGAGGCTCCCCTCAGATTCTAGAAGTTTGCAGCACCGAAATGTGAGGAAAAAGTGTTTTTTTGCCAATTTTTGAGGTTTGCTAAGGATTCTGGGTAACAGAACCTGGTGAGAGCCCCACAAGTCACCCCATTCTGAATTCCCCCAGATGTCTAGTTTTCAGAAATATCCAGGTTTGCTAGGTTTTCCTGGGTGCCAGATGAGGTAGAGGACAAATTCCACAGCTAGGCACTTTGCAAAAAACTGGTGAGTTATCTTTGGGAAAATATGATGTGCCATGTTGTGTTTTGGGGCTTTTCCTGTCGCAGGCACTAGGCCTACCCACACAAGTGACGAGCCATTTTTATCAGGAGACCTGGGGGAACGCTGGGTAGAAGGAAGTTTGAGGATCCCCTCAGATTCCAGAACTTTGCAGCACCGAAATGTGAGGAAAAAGTGTTATTTTTGCCACATTTTGAGGTTTGCAAAGGATTCTGGGTAACAGAACCTAATGAGAGCCCCACAAATCACCCCAGTCCGAATTCCCCTAGGTGTCTAGATTAAAAAAATGATTAGGTTGGCTGAGCTAGAGGACAAAATCCACAGCTTGGCACTTTGCAAAAAACAGGTCAGTTTTCTTTGGGAAAATGTGATTAGTCCATGGTGTGTTTTGGGGTTCTTCCTGCCGTGGGCACTAGGCCTACCCACACAAGTGAGGTACCATTTTTATCAAGAGACTTGAGGGAATGCTGAGTGGAAGGAAATTGGTGGCTCCTCTTAGATTCCAAACATTCTATCACTGAAATGTGAGGAAAAAGTGTTTTTTGCTCAATGTTGAGGTTTGCAAAGGATTCTAGGTACCAGAACCTGGTGAGAGCCCCAAAAGTCTGCCCATCTTGGATTCCCCTAGCTGTCTAGTTTTGAAAAATGCACAGGTTTGTTAGGTTTCCCCAGGTGCCGGCTGAGCTAGAGGCCAAAATCTACATCTAGGCACTTTCCAGAAAACACGTCAGATTTCAAAGTAAAAATTTGATGTGTACATGTTGTGTTTCCTGTCGCGGGCATTAGGCCTACCCACACAAGTGAGGAACCATTTTTATTGGGAGACTTGGGGAAACACAGAATAGTAGAACAAGTGTTATTGCCCCTTATCTTTCTCTACATTTTTTCTTTCCAAATGTAAGACCGTGTGTAAAAAAAAGACGTCTATTTGAGAAATGCCCTGTAATTCACATGCTAGTATGGGGACCCCGGAATTCAGGGATGTGCAAATAACCACTGATTCTCAACACCTTATCTTGTGCCCATTTTGGAAATACAAAGGTTTCCTTGATACCTATTTTTCGATGTTGCTGTATACCCAGTATACAATGAAAACCTTTGCAAGGTGAAGCTCCTTTATTGGCTCTCTGTACCTAGGTTCTTGATGAACCTACAAGCCCTCTTTTTCCCCGCAACCAGAATAGTCAAGTAGACATAACAGTATATTGCTTTTGAAAATCTGACACCGCTGGAAAAAGTTACAGAGTAAAATGTGGAGAAAAATGGCTGTTTTTTTACCTCAATTTCAATATTTTTTTATTTCAGCTGTTATGTTCTGTAGGAAAACCTTGTATGATCTACACAAATGACCCCTTGCTGAATTCAGAATGTTGTCTACTTTTCAGAAATGTTTAGCTATCCGGGATCCAGCATTGGTTTCACACCAATTTCTGTCACTAACTGGAAGGAGACTAAAAGCACAAAAAATAGTAAAAATGGGGTATGTCCCAGTTAAATACCACAATGGTGTGGAGAAATGTGGTTTTCTGATCCAAGTCTGCCTGTTCCTGAAAGCTGGGAAGAGGGTGATTTTAGCACTGCAAACCTTTTGTTGATGCCATTTTCAGGGAAAAAACACAAGCTTTATGCTGCAGCCCTTTTTTACCATTTTCTTTTTAAAAAATAAAATTTTCGCTGTATTTTGGATAATTTCTTGGTCTCCTCCAGGGGAACCCACAAACTCTGGGCACCTTTAGAATCCCTAGGATGAAGGAAAAAAGGACGCAAATTTGGCATGGGTAGCTTATGTGGATAAAAAGTTATGAGGGCCTAAGTGCGAACTGCCCCAAATAGCCCAAAAAAAGGCCTGCCACCTCAGGGTGAAAAGGCCTGGCAGCGTAGGTGTTAAATAAAGATTGTTTACAAAAATGATGACGGAGTTCAATGTGTGTTTGATGCCCTTTCACTTACTTTAAGAATTTGTGCTTTTGGTGAAATGAGAGCTGAACCAATTAGATAGGAGAGCAGACGTACATATACCAAGCAGCAAAGAAAAGCTCAGCATGGCGCCATCTTGTCAGCCGCCATATTGTACGGGTCAGGAGTCATGGCAAGAGCTGCCATGCCTAATGTCGTCAACCTCTTCGAGTTAGACTGTGCACTAATAAGCAACCTAATCTTATCCGTTCATTCACTCCTCCGAACGCTCTCTTACTTTCTGACTGAGCCCAGGGCAGCGTGGGAGCATTTATTCTGCTCTTTTCCAGAGAAGTCTCAGCGTTTGACACATATCAGACCCTCCCAAAGGAAGTGAACTGATAATCTAGAAAGCAAAACTGGAGGGGTATCATATCCATTTGAGGATAAGCAAATAACTTCCTGAGACTTATGTTGTTATAGAGTGTGATATATTGCACAAAAAACAAAATTCATAGAAAAATGTTTATAGAACAAAATGTATAGAACAATGTATGCCTTCTTCCAGTAAACTATCCCAGCAAATGCCCCATTTTGATGTGAAACACATCTTGTCACGGTTGCTTACACAAAAAGTGGAGAACAGTATGCGAAACTTAAAATATTTCACCAAAACAAAACAAAAAAATTACTTACATTTTGTAAATAATACAATGTTAAAAAAAGCATTTGGAATACACGTTTTTAAATGTCTCCTGAACTCCAAGTGGGTGTGAAGGTTCTGAAAATCAACAGGATAGTTTCTGAGTATTCTAAGGAGGCTCCTACAAAGAATGACTTCAAGGTCTTTTCCTATAAATGTAATTATTCTAAGAGCTCAATGGGCATATCCTTGATAGAGTTTAAAACTTGGAGGCTTTTACCTCCTTACCCAAATGTACATGGATGTCTAGATGTAAAGCCTTACGTGTCGCCTTAATAGGTGAGTAGGTTTCAAAGGCCAACCAGATCAGCAATAAACAAGTACATTTCTAGGGGCAGCTAGTGCAGTTTTTTTGAAAATTAATATACAAATATACAATACATAAAATACAAGGAAGCCTGTATGTATTGCTCTAAATGTTACACATGTCACCTTAATAGGTGAGTAGGTTTCTAATAGCAGTCAGTGGAGTTTCTTGAACATAAGTAGTATACAAGTATACAAGACATAAGACTACAGGTAAGCCTAGATGTACTGCTTTACAGGTTAGACATGTGTCTTATAATGTAGGTAGGGTTCTAATGGCAGCCAGTGGAGGTTCTTAAAGATCCTTACAGCTGTTATTAAACGAGCTTCCAGGGAGATCTATAATATCTGGAACATTGTCCTATTTAGGTATTGGGACAAATTCAAAGATTTCTTTCTCTAACCTTTGGAAAAACAAAGGCCTTGTTACCTAAAAGATCCTGTCAGCTTGATTAGAGACTTAGGCCCTCATTATGACATTGGTGGTGCTTGTTAAAGTGGCGGTAATACTGCCAACAGGCTGGTGGTAATTACCGCCAAATTAAGACCATGGCGGTAATAACTCCCATAGACAGCCAATATACCACACCATCCGCCAAGGCGTTAACACCACTCACTAAGGCGGTAGCCATCAACAGCCAGGCGGAAGACAAGCTACCGCCCACCATATCCTGACACTGCAAACTGCCACAATTCCCGGGACAGTACCAACGCCATCAAAAGCCTGGCGGAAACACTGAACAGAAGACGAAAGACTCATCATCAGAGACACAGAGAAGAACAACGTTGCCATGGAACCGGAACTGCAAGTCTTCCCGATTCTCTTCTACGCCATGCTCCACCTGGAACACCAACGCCGACGAAACCAACAACGGTGATTACAGCCACCTAGCACACAAGGGAGGGAGAGAGGAAAAGGAGAGTGACACACACACGCATTACACACACCAGACACACACACCATGCACACAACCAGTTGCAGAGGAAAAACAATGGCACACAACACACATCATAATAATGCAAGGACTACAGTAAGGCAGTACGGAGACTGTATTGTATTGGAACAGCAAAGAAATGAACCAATTGGAAAAGCAAGAGATATGTACACTTGTCCACAAGGGGCCAATGCCCAGTCCATAGTACAAAGGGCCCACATGGCCACAGGGCACAGTCCAAGGCCCAACTCGACTCCTGACAACATCTGCACTACACTGTGTAGGGGCATCATGATGGGAATGGCCAGGCACCTCAGGGGGAAGGTGGGTGGGGGGCACCTCAGCTGAAGTCGGGAACTTGCCCACTGGTTCTGGAGGGGGCTCCATGCCCATTATCCTTTGCTCGGGAGTGCAGGGTCCCAGTCTCTCAGGTGGGGAACTTACCCACTGTTTCTGGAGGGGGCTCCATGCCCATCATCCTTTGCTGGGGAGTGCAAGGTCACAGTCTCTCAGGTAGGGAACGTGCCCACTGCTTCTGGAGGAGGCTCTTTGTACAGCAGTCCCTGGAGGGTGGCCTACATGCCTTCTACTGGAGGTGAGGGCTGCTGTGTCTCAGATTAAGGTGAGGGCTCCGTGACCTCTGGTGGAGGTGGCGGTGTTGGTGGTACCGTGCCAGCCTCTGCTGAAGGTGAGGGCTGCAGTGTCTCAGCTGGGGAAGGTGCCTCATGGGCAGCCTCTTCAGGAGGTGAGGGTTGCTGTGTGCTGTGTCGCAGATGAGGAAAGGGCCTCCTGGGCAGCCTCTGTTGGAGGCGAGGGCTGCTGTGTCCCAGCAGGGGATGAGGGGCCCGTAGCCACTGGTGGTGGTGGTGTTGGTACCCTGCCAGCCTCTGCAGGAGGTGAAGGCTGCTGTGTCTCAGCAAGGGAAGGGGCCTCCTGGGCAGCCTCTGTTGAAGGCGAGGGCTGCTGTGTCTCAGCTGGAGGTGAGGGCTTCTTCACTGTCATGGCAAGAGGTCAGGGCTTCTTCCCTTTCATGGCAGGAGGTCAGGGCTTCTTCCCCTTCCTGGCTGGTGGAGTGGGATCCTTCCACTTCCTGGCTGGTGGTGTGGGATCCTTCCCCTTCCCAGCTAGTGGAGTAGGATCCTTCCCCTTCCTGGCTGGTGGAGTGGGATCCTTCCCCTTCCTGGCTGGTGGAGTGGGATTCGTCCCCTTCCTGGCTGGTGGAGTGGGATTCTTCCCCTTCCTGGCTAGTGGAATGGGATCCTTCACTGTCTTACCTGTATCTGGGGTGGTCACACAGGTGTCCACCACAACAGGGAGCTTCCATCAGAGAAGGTATCTGAGTCTGTGTTGGCACCTCCTGTCTCCGCCGTGGTGTTCCCCTCGCCCTCCGTCCCACTGGTTCCCTGAGCATCAGTGGACTCTGCCTCCTGGGTCCTGTGGGATGCAGCTCCCTCTGTCACCAGTGCCCCTAGTCCTCCACCAGATGATGCTAATGCACACATGGAAAGGATGAGAGAAGAAGAAAGGTGGAGAGGTAGAGAATGGGAGCACTGGGTCAATTACAGCACCAACACCAAAGTTGGCATGCACAGTACTGTCATACACAAGGATCAGGACTGAGCACTATGCATTGCACTGGCATTCAAATGGCTAGATGACACAGTAAGATGAGGGCCAACCACCATCAACTGTACCCCTCCTGGGACCCACTAGGTTTTGTCTGACATGGAATGCAACCTAGCTAGCTTACCTGCATTTGCTAGGTAAGAACAGTAAACATAAGCCCAGATCTACCCAATGCTCAGTACATCTCATGTATAAATGATCTGAAAAATTAGGTGTCTGTGCTCAAATCCATGGTTAACTCTTTAATTACAATGGTCAAACAGTTCACATCTGTAGATGCGTTGCGTCTGCCAGCAGGGACTGCAATGGTAGCTTCACACTTTATCCCCCAGGTCTCTCAACATTGTCTTCCAAATTGCCCTTGAATATTGGTAACAAGAACTGCAAGTACACTCCTTCCCCTACTGCTGCCAGCCTGGTGCCCCGTGCTGGCTATCCATCAGTAGGTGGTGGGACTGAGAACTCTTGTCAGGCTCCCACATGCAGTAGCCTAAATAAGGGCAACAAACCAAGACTTCACCACCAATTTGCCAGTTCAATGAAAGATAAAGTTCCAAATTGTGCTGGACAGTCTGATGCGAATCAATCCAATTCCAACAACACTGTCCTAATGGTCAACGTCCCTAAATTACATCTACCAGCCCAAAGGGAAGGGGGAGAATCTATTAAAAACAAGGAGATACATTGGATCCGCCAAGTGAGGGGCTGCTATTCTTTATTACGCGAGGACATAATCAACGCAGTTAGAAGGCCAGATCCGGACACCTGTTTTGACACTTAGGGACAGGAGCTTGGTTGATAATTTGGAGGCCTTAGATGCAAGGACAAGCGCACCAGGGTTCTCCTGCATGTAGTTCAAGTATCCGAGGCTTCCCAGTGTCAGGGGGCCAGATTCACCAACCATTCAGCAGGCAACTCTTCCACCCTAGATGAGAACATCTAACCTTGAGGACAATCTGTAATCCCTGCTGATTTACCAGCCCGTCCAAACAATATGACTATCCCTGGTTTGACTGTTTCTTCTACTGCTGACCGTAAAAACACCTTCCCTCCCTCTTTGGACAAACCCCACCTACCTATTCAGAAACATTTGGTCAATTGTGAAAATACCGTTCCTGATGGGAAGACAAGGATAGCATTCTGGAAAGTGGCAGGCTTACTGTCCAACGTGGTAATAGCAGATTGGTGTGATTTTGTTAACAGATTTACTATAGTGTGTGTACAAGAAACATGGGCAGTAAACCCAATCTATCTAAATGGTTTCAGAAACTATCATACCCCGTCGGAACCATCAAACTCAGGGAGAGCAAAAGGGGGGATCTGTACCTACGTATCAAACACCCTGAGGGCATCCAGTATTCCTTTGCTCGCACCGCAACCCTTCCAACAGATTGTTGTTGTGCAAACTTTAGCTACATGCGTGCTGGCATTAATCAACTTTTATAATAACATCTGGAAAGCTGAGGTAAAAACAGCCTTGACTTTACTAAGAAAGGGATGTCGAAGCCCTCAGGAATAGGAAATTCCAGGACTTGGTATTCCTATGGGGGTAGACTTTAATACTCAAGTTTGCACTAAGGACTCAGAGAAGATTTGCAGTCTAAGTGTAAGAGGGAATGCTGGATACTCACACTTTACAGATTCCATCCTGGGGGAGCAATTGAATGAAATTTTATTTAGCACTGACCTTGCATTCTGTAACAAGATCATTGCCCTCCAATCCCATTTGCAACTACATTCAATGGCCGAGGAAAAAACTCAGTGATAGATTACATATTGGTCACAGATAGACACTCCGCAAGGGTTGGACATTTTATCACCCACACAATTGCATGCAGCGACCACTACCCTCTGAGTATAGATCTGGATGTAGCATCAAGGGATTTTTTTATCCCAAGCACCACTCTCCAACCATTGCACAGTGGGTGTTATGGACATTAACAGGCTTAATGGGTATACCCAGCACTGGTCTAAGATTGATCCCTAAAAGTTCTTAAAAAGGTTGTCTAGATGTGGGTTCTGACCCCAAGGATATCATTGAGAGTTTTCAAAAGATTGCTGGGGATATCAAGGAGGGACTAGTGACTACCGGTAGGGATAGTAGTAATAACAGGATGAGAGGGTGGTTTGATGAACCTTGTACCAAAGCCCACAGTAAGCTGAAACAAGCCCTACTTCAACGACTACGTTGTGTAAACGAAGTCAGGGCGGTCAGGAAAAACTATAAGTATGCTTTAATGCAGAGGAAAGCAGTATTAAAGAAGGAATTATGGGATAAACTGCATGAAGTGGGCATTAGTAAGGACTCTGAAGCTTTTTGGTGGGTAATTAATTCACCCTATCTTCAATCTGACACAGACCACGCCTGCAAATGGCCATTGGCGAAGGAGACTGCAATACCCACTTTTCAACCATATATTCTAATCCTACCAACAGGTTAAGGCAGACAGTAGGCAATACGACCAACAACGACTCTTTTTCTCCTGTAACTTTCCTAATCAAACTTGCATTTACCCTGGATGAGATCATTACTGCTCTAAACACAAGTAAAGCCGGCAAAGCGCTGGGTCCAGATTTCATCCCTGTAGATCTGTTTAAAGTCAACACGACCCTCTGGGGGCCACTGCTTACCCAAGTCCTGAATGCATGTTGTCAAGCTGGCATACCGAGGTCTTGGAGGGAATCATTTATTGTCACAATTTTTAAAAAGGGAGATAGGCACAGTCCCACCTTTTATCTCCCTACATCTCTCCTAGACTCAATGCTGAAAGTGGCAGGTCGCGTTATTTTGAACAGACTGCAAGAATGGGCACAGAAGAAGAACGTCTTATCAAACTTACAGTACGGGTTCCGGGAGGGAGAAATACTCCACCATCAAACAGGGGAGATTGCACTGGGTGTTTGTTGATTTAACTGCTGCTTTTGACTGTGTAATCCATTGTAAACTGTGGGCAATCATGGGGAACATGGGGGTGGACCAACCAATCATACATTTTCTCAGGGAAACATATCATGGGTGCAGCGCCAGAGTGCGAAATGGTCTAATGGGCGAATGTACCCAGCCTTTTAGTAGAGAGAGGGGTGTAAGGCAGGGTTATGTTTTGACACCCTTCCTTTTCTCCTTATACATTAATAGTCTGGGTAATGTATTAGCTGCTAACTGTAACAACCTGCCCTAAGTAGGGTCCCGGATGGTCCCGCCCTCTTATATGCAGATGATGCTGTTCTTATGGTGCAAACACCTCTAGCACTGCAACAGTTACTAACGTGCTTCGTGTCCTATATGGAGGAACTGGGGCTATTAGTTAATACAAGCAAGACATTTGCTATGAGGTGTTGGAAAGCGATACCGAAACCCCCCAGCCTTATGATAAAAGACACCAGAATAGATTATGTTACATCCTTTTCCTATCTGGGTATCATGTTCAACGTACAAGCGACATGGCGGATGTCAATTAGAACGAGAGGGCTACACTTCAAGAAAACTGTTGCAGCCTTGCACAACTTTGCTTGCAAGGTCGGAAAGAAACCCCCAATGGAGATATTGACAGTGTACAAGGCCAAATGTTTGTCAACAGCCATGCATGGGGCAGGCCTTTGGGGCATGTAAATCATGATTCCCTGCAGCTGACAGAGAATGCCTTCCTGAAGTATCTTCTCTTTCTTCCACAGAGTAGTCCATCACACGTTTGCCACTCGGAACTAGGGGTTCCGCTTATTTCAAACCTAGTTAAAATTCAACCGATTATGTTGTGGCATAAGGTATGGACTTCTGAGTACACCAAGGTGAACCAAGAGATTTTAGGGGATTGTCTCAGGTCCTCTCATGCAGGAAGAGTACAATGGTTGGGATACGTAAAAAACTTCATGTGTGATCTGGGACACCCAGATTATTATTTTGAGCCAGAAATACTACAAACTGTCCCAAGAAAAAAACTGAAAAAATAATGTTTATCACATTTAGAAGAACTAAGTCTATCTGCTGAACTGCTTAAGCCAAGTGTTCTAAGAAATCAGTTGATCTTTACCTCTCTTGGCATGCAACTATACCTAAAGGAGGTAAGCAGTGAACAGCAAAGATTTGTTCTAACCAGGTTTAGGCTAGATTTTTTTCCACCACTTGGTGCGTTTCCCAACCACAAATGATTGGTCGAGGCCTATGGCTGAATGCCCGTGCAACAAGGCTACTGAGCAAAGTACTTTCCACACGGTTTTATTTTGTACTTTGTATAATTCACCAAGAAAGATATTTTTGTTGCCATTATTGAGATCCATGGACTTGATACAATGTTGAGCAGCTTATGTGTTTTTACAGTCTTTACCAACCATACACATTTGCTACGTCATGTCTAAATTTTTATGGGCCATTCTTAGACACAGGAAATAAATGCATTGTATTAATAACTGAGAGGCTGATTTTATATCTATAGCCTCATTAGACCTGTTGGACGATCTTAAATATATTATTACTATTTTTATTTTTGTGTACTTTTATGATTTTATGTCAAACAAAATATATCCTCACAGGGTTTACACCTTTCTTTTTCCCGGAGTTTAACTACAAAATCTTGTTTTTTACTGTCTCATATGGTCCTATCATCATGTATTCTAGCTGAGTCTTAACTGCTTTTTAATGTATTGTTTTTGCTTCACCTATGTATGCTTTTATGACAACACATATCAAATAAAGCTGATTTGATTTGATTTTTACTCAAACCACATTTCAAACAGTCCTTCACCTGGGCCAGAGGCAGGCAGATAAAGGCAGAAGCAGGTGTGCACACATACACACATTGTCAAAGGTTCAATAGGTCACGGTACCAAAAGTAAAGAAAAAAGTTCAGCAGTTTCACTGTAGCAGGGGTCCAACAGTTCATTACACAGGAGTTTGATAGTTCATTTAATTTTCCCTCTCACCTTCTCCTTTATATTTGGCATAATACCTTCAGCCATACACTCTATTTGTTCGAGTGTCTTTGGGGGATTCCCTGTTACTTTGGTGTAATTGGCAGCATTTTGCTGTTGCTATTTTTCATTAGCAATGCTGCCCCATCACAACAAGTAGGACTGATGGCGCTTCCACCAGTTCAACTGTGTCGTGACCGCATGATGCAGTATTTTGGATCACCACTCCTTGAAGACCTGGAGTCCAACTGGTCTTTGTCATTCAGACAGGTTGTGAATTACATGCAGCCCACCTTTCGATGTTTGTGGTGCTCATTCAAACATGTACTCGGAGTGTGTCTTACCATGCAGTGCATACCTTGTTTGGTTATTGTCTGTTGGTGTTCTCAATGTGGGTTCATTACCAGACATGCACATTGAGATTGCGATCGCTATGGTAAGCTTGCCATGAGCGGCCATTTGTGGATCAAGTGGCTCTTGGTGCTACAACACCTGGCACTGCACGGGATGCTGCCGCCTTGGTTGGAGCTACAGCTGAGGCAACTGAACATTAGTGCTCTCTTGCTTTCCTTGTTAACAAATCGGTTCCTTTATCGTATGCCGAAGTGGGGTCTTTCCTGGATTCAATACCAATTGATGACATTGGCGATTTTCTAAAAGACCATGATTATTGTTGATTTTCTGACAGTTTGCCTCAATTGATGTTCAAGTTTTACAAAATTTTAAATTGACCTTTTAATTTGGGTCATATTTTGGTTTGTTTTGCGTCTCAACATGGACATTTAATCTCATGCACTATATTGTAGCATACTTTTAACAACTAATGTAGGATAGGTGATTTTAGTATTGGTTTTTATTACAGACCTCTGCACCTTTGAACTGTCGATGCAGAGGGTGTTGTGAGGTTATTTTAGCATTTTACACTGGCACATTATTTAGCCCTGAGCCTGAGGCCTCTGCCCTTTTACCTATTTACATTTCACTTTTATTCCTTTTTTAGCAAAGTTTCATTTTAGTGGAAATGTTTTGTATTCCTTTTATCAGTTGTCCTTCCTTGCAGAATCTGTTATTCATTTCTTTGCACAACATTTTCATCCTGTGCTCAACCCAAGGCTGTTCACAATGTTTACCATGCATTGCCAGTCCTACACAGAAAAATATGTGTTGTCACATCGGGGCAGTTCTTAGACTAACACTTCATCTTTGAGGGGGCATTCCAGACAGTTTGCCATCTTATGCTGCACATCATTGCAGTTTCTGCTGAAACCTTTTCCTTCCTCTTCATCTATGTGGGAGGACCCTCTGCAGACTAACAGACCTCTTCTTTACCTCTGCACAGGTATGGGGATTGTGCTTTCTTCCCAGGACCAGAAGTGTGGATTAGGGCTACCTCTGCTACCTGCCCTCATGTAGAACCTTAGCAGTGTAGGTAGGAAAGTTAGGCTCCTTATTATGACATAATGGTGACACTCTTCTTGACTTTCACTCATTTGGTCTCTACTGTGATAACGCTGTGTTTCATTATCCTCATAATCACAATTCAAGCCTTTCTACGTAGAACCTAGTTGTTTCAATAAAACCTACTGAACCAATATTCTGCTCCTGTTTTGTCCTTGCATTTACAAGACTTGTGTATCTGAGAAAAAGAGGTAAGATCTCGTCCACCACAACTTCCCTGAGGATTCTGGGTGGCATGTGATAGGCTGTCACAAATCACTTCTACCTCTGGTACTCGTGAGGTGCTGCTAGCTAGCTGGAAAGAGTTAGGCCGGCAGCTATCACACGATGTGGAATTAGACTCAGTCCCCCATGCTCAGTGGTGCTACTGCCCAAAATCCAACAGTCTCATTAGCAACACCAGCACCCACAAGACCCGCTAACATGGTTCGACCACTACATTATACATTTCAAGATCCCTGCCCACCAAGCCACCCTACAAGAAAAACCCAAATCACCATCAAGACACTGGGGCGAAATATCAGAAGAAAACTGGACCAATACCCTACATGAATGCTCACCTAACCACACCAGGAACTTCAATGTCGACATCAAGTGCTTCAATAAGTGGCTCATCAACTGCACTGCTCCCACCAGAAACAAAACGTCTGAAAACAACAAATGACCCAGCTAGTACACGAATGACCTCAGGCAGTCCAAGCACCACTGCAAAAAACCTTGAGAGAAAATGGAGACTAGACAAAAGCACCACCACAAGATCCTTTACTACCTCTACCACCCACAACTACGGGATGCAAAGAAAAGGGCCCTAACTCTCAGACTCAAAGACAGTCCAACAACAGCAAAGAACTCTTCACCACTGTCAAGAAATTCTTTAACTCCTTAGCTACCAACAACATCATCCCAACCCATGCACTCTGCAACGACCTCTCAAATTTCTTCAAACAGAAGATTGACAAGCTCTACAACACATTAGACCAGCAGCGTACTGATACGAATGCCCAGCAGGACACCTCCTTCAGTGCCAAAGGTCAGCTAAGCAAATGGAAGCCCTTCTCAAATGAAGACACCACCACCCTGAGGAATACCATCCACTCAGGAACCTGCTCAGACCTATGCCCCCACTTTATATATAACCCCCCATTGTCTCCCCGCACTCACCAATATCATCAACACCTCCATAACCACCACCACCTTCCCATCTTGCTGGAAAAATGCAGAAGTCAATGCCCTACTGAAGAAACCAGCAGCGGACCCTAACATCCTCAGTAGGTACAGACCCATTTCACTCCTGCCTTTTCTGTCAAACGTCATGGAGAAAGCCATCAATACAGAACTCGCAGACTACCTAGAACTCCATCAACTTCTAAACAGCGCTCAATCAGGCTTTTACACCAACCACAGCATGTAAACAGCCCTCATTGCAGCCACTGATGACATCAAAAGCACCCTTGACTGAGGAGAAACAGCTGCACTCATCCTCCTCGACCTCTCCTCTACTTTCGGTATGGTCTCCCACAACTCACTCATCAGAAAGCTTCAGCACTCAAGTGGATATCCTCCTTCCACACAGACAGAACTCGTTAGACTTCCCCCCTACACCTCAGAACCCAAGAAAACGAATCTGTGGAGTCCCTCAATGATCATCGCTCAGACCAAAACTATTCAACATCTACATGACACCCCTCATAGACATCGTCAAAGCCCACGGCATCAAAATAGTATCTTACTCTGATGACACACAGCTCATCCTCTCCCTTACTGACTCAACCAGCACCACCCACGACAACTGCATGAGCAACATCGCTGCTTTGATGAAAAACAACTGCCTCCAGCTCAACACAGACAAAACTAAAGGTCTTAACTTCAGCTACAAGCACTCTCTCTGGACACCTCTTGGTGGCCCTCTAAACAAGCCCCCCCTACGGACCATGCCAAGAACCTCGGGATCATCCTGAACACAAACCTCTCGATGAGCAGGTAGATCAACGCCATCACCCCATCATGCTTCCACATCCTGAGAATGCTACGCAAGATATTTAAGGGGATTTCACTTAACACCCAAGCTATTATCACAAGTATACTTGGCTAAGGAAATGCCCTCCACTTTGGAATCCCAGCCCATGTTCTACACTGACTCTGAACTACCCAGAACTCCACTGCTAGACTCATCCTTCAAATCCTGCGAAATAACCTCATTTCTCCACACTTCAACAATCTCCACTGGCTCCCAGTCCAGGAGAGTTGTAACTTCAAGCTACTCATCCATGCCTACAAAGCTCTCCAGAACCCAGGCCTGGTGTACTTCAACCACCACTTCAACTTCTACCAACCCACCAGACACCTTTGATCTATGTCCCAAGCAAGAGGATATCCCTCTCGCAACCAGAAGACCAGAAATGGAGGACACTCCTTCTCATACCTCACAGTCAAGACCTGGAATGACACCCTCGCAACACCTCAGAACTTCCCTCTCCCTCATGGACATCCGAAGGAACTTCAAGACATGTCTCTTCCAGATGAAACAGGCATGATCTCCTTCTCCCCCCTCAGGTACGCGGGAACTCAGCATCTGGAAACCCTCCTGGGTGATTAGCCACACTCTGCAAATCCACATAACATAGCTTAGATGACCTTGGTGTTGGCCCCTGTAAATTTATTTTTCCTCAAAATGGATTTGGTACTATGTTTTTTTTTAAAGGGCATTGAGTGCATACATTTTACCTCCAGGACATAAACATCTAGTTGATTAACAACAAGCTTTGTACAGGTCAGATAGTAATTAGACTCTACAGTTATATGTTAGATTTTTACATTGGAAGCAAATGAATCTAGTTAAGAGAACCAAACTGACGCCATTAGATGAATATTCAAGTAGAAGAAATATAAATTGGGAAAAATTCAATGATTTTTATGAAAAATCAGCTCCAAATGCAGTATTGAATCCCGATCAGGACTGGAAAAAATACGTGACAAAATGGCAACTAGGTAACGAAACATTGAAAAATAAGAAAACTAGATTGTAGTAGTCTTCCATAATCAGTACCACATATGTACATAAGGAAAACATACTTTGTATGAAACAGCTGATACACCCATAAATCATAGGTGATGGGTTCAGGAGAAATCAGTGTGTTACGTTATGATACATGAAGCTATCTATCATTAATAGTTTCATCTCCTTCACTAATTTGAAAGCATGTAGCCTCTATTGAACCACACTATTGCCTTCTCATCTTTTGTACTTGCCCCAGTCTGTACCAAGTGAGGTTTACCTTGTCAAACAGACACAATTTACCTAGCCAAGCCATCAAAAAATATTTCAGCCGAAATATATCTAGTCACTATCTCTAGTCCCAATACCAGCTGGACCGGGTGTTCTGCTTCAGCAACCCCAGTTGTTCTTCTTCACACTATCCAACCACAGCCCCCTGTCACTCCTGTACCTGCAGTTCAGGAGTTGTGAAGTGTGTGGCTTCAGTTCTCTTAGGTGTTTGTCATCATGGGGTAAGGGATAGACATGAGCTAGTTCTGGTCTTACTTTGGAAGGTGCTGCTCTGTCATTTGTAGCCAGCAGCCAGGTCTAGCACTCAGCGTCTCTTATTCTACACCAATTGCTGTGTCACCTCAGGAAGCTCTACATCTGCCCCAGGAATGGGCCTCTCCTTCATTCGTGGAAGCAGGATTCCTGAGTTACTGTTTGGCTCTTGCATATGCTGTCATTATTTTAGTTGTGTGTTTGAGTCCTAGGTTGCCTCCGTCAGACTTTTCTCTATAGTAACATTTACTCCCTATAATTTACAACATCTAAACAGTAAAAGATGGAGCACTGTATAGCAGAATATGTTGTACAGCCTTCTCGGATTTTGTATATTGAATCCCTGAAAAATCATTAATATACTTAAATCAAATGTTGCATACCCCTGAACTAAAGGCAGATCGTCATATATCCACCTTAATAAATGTGTACTGGAAAAGGCAAGGATGGAACTGTTTCATAAACTGGGATGATTCACACTGGTCAGTTATTGACTTGAAACTACATTTCAATGAGGCTTTGAATCCTGTCTGGCTGCCTTTCACTATCAGAGAAGCTATATATTTGATCGAAGTTGTGAACTTTGACTTTAATTTGCCCAACCTGCAGTTGGTTAGGCAGCCTTAACAACTCACCCCGCAACAAAGGTCATCTCATATCAGCTCCTGTTTTGTTTTTGTAGAGGTGTGCTAGTCATTTCGAGTTAACTATCTGGAGAATTGGATTATTTTAAGAGAACCCTTCCATGGAACTTTAACTTTTGAAACTTGTATTGTGTTGGTCTGTTCACCAGCAATCCTAAGATCAGAACCATCCTTTCATTTCTATTTGCTACTGCAATGTTTGCTATAAAACATCCTAGACCCTATCTAAAAAGTGTCCTACAGTAGTAGGGACACATCTCACTTTATCAGCTTTCATTAGTATGCTTTCCTTAGCTGTAAAGTCCTGAAAGAAAGTCAAAAACCATGAGTTTCTGGTATTTTTGTCTTTTAGAGGAAAACATCTTTCACCTTGGAAAACACTATTTTCCTGTACCCTAAGCAAATCTGGGTGCAATGTGTTTCCTTTCCCACCCTGGATGAAGAATGAACTCACTATTTGTCTACAGTAAATCTCTCAATTCCAGGGTAGGAAGGGGTCAGAAAGGAGTTTGGTGATACCTATAAACATACACATTTGTGGATTTTTTTCCGAAGCTTCCAAGGCAAATTACTGACCATTGGAGTGGGATTTACTACAGTGAATCTTTCTTCACTGGAAGAGAAAAATGCACTAGTAAATGCATTTAGACCCACCAGGAATCAGTTTGTGGATTACTGGCAGATGTAAAATACTGATGCAGGAATGACAATAAACATCAACACAAACATTCAGTTTCATTCTTAATGCTTGAGAATCATCATTAAATAATAATCCATTGTTTTTATATAATGCTGCATATCGCACTTTTGCAAGGCAGTCAATCACAAATATATGCCAACGCACAGGGATTAATAAATTAGATGTATTGACGTGCTTGATGCAAATGGCGATTTTGTTGAGCTTCAGTTTTAAAAGAAGGGCTGATGGATGTGGAAAAAAAGCAGATTTATGTTGAGCTCTTTTTCTGAGAAATACTGACATTATTCACTGGTGTGTTAGAACCCGAGGGAAATAAAACCCTGTGTTAACTGGAAAACCTGTGTTTTTTTAATCGAAATTGCTATTTCAACTAACTATTGTTCATAATGAGATTTTTTTATGGTCTTTCGCTCTGTGTGTAATATTTATTGCTGTAGTCCAACTAATTTGAACTCTTTTTCTAAAACTCAGCAGGATGGAAAATGGAGTCCATCTTGCCAGTAGTCAAACCTCTGGCTTTTAGGTTACACAAAGAGCTCTGCAGAGAGTCTGCTGCCCCGTTACCTACAGTGAATGTTTTTGTGTTAGATTAAAAAATGTCAAAAGTCATAGACAGGAAGGGCTATATCTATAAGGGGCAACTCTAATATGGTTTAGCGTTGCCACTGTCCCCTTTGACATGTACTGTAGTGAAAGCTTATTTTTAAAGGTCTCAAAAAGGAACAAATGAAAATTGGTAACAGATTTTAGTCACAATATAAATTATTTGTTGGTGGTAACATGCTAATTTTAGGCATTGTGGTGTGTTCTAAGGTGTTTTTACCCTGTGAAAAATGCTGATGCTTTGCTGACATTTGATGATTCATGTTTGAGAGAAAACTATTTTCTCTCATGATTTTTTTGTAGTGGTTAAGTAAGATGTTCCAGAAGCTAATAAGAGAACACATTTTCTGTACGCTCCCACTATCTTCCTCAGCCACGTGCGAACAAAGGGCCAGATTTAAAAGGCCCTACCGCCTCTTAGCGCCACACTAGTGTAATTTTGTTTTAAGCTAATGTGGTGTTAAGGAGGCTATTCTTTGCCATATTTACAAAGTGGTGTAATGCTAGCATTGCGCCACTTTGTAACCCCTAGCGCCACATTATACCTGCATCTGGTATAATGTACGCAAGGGGGGCATCCCCACACAGGAAGGCCGTAAAAAATGGCACAGTGACATCTTGTAGATATTAATGCGAAATATTTTCCATCATTTTTAATACCTGCCGGGCCCAATTAGCCTATGGGCCTCCCTAGTGCTTTGCTGCACTAGCGCTATAATTTATAGCGATAATCCAGCAAAGCGCCATTATAGCGTCATAAATCATGACGCTATTGTGGAAACGAGCACCATGGTGCGCCATATTGTAAATACGGTGCACGCATGGTGTCGTAAGGGGGGGGGGGGCGCAAGAAAAGTGGCGCAATAAAGCCTATGCACCACTTTCTTGTAAATTTGTCCCAAAGTCGGATATTTTGACTAATACTTGTACTTTCAATAGCAGCAGCAGCATGTCAATTGATTCCTCAGTGTACTAATGCGGCTTCACCACAGTGTTCCAAGGAATAACTCAAGCGCTCTCCTTAGATGTTTATAACAAAAGTGTTGGTCACCTAAAGGCCATCTTCATGGAATCAAAGCTGTAAAACTGAAAGCATTTCCTACAGAGAAGAAGTGTAGCAGATAAACTGTAGCAGATTAACAAAATGAGGGGGTTATTTTTGTCATATAAATTATGGTTAGTGTTCCAGAAAGCTAAAATGAGGACCTATTTCCTATAAATTCTGAAACATCTTCCTTATCGATGTAAGAACAAAAGTCTGCTATGCTGAGTGAAAAATACTGCCACAAGCAGCAGCACCCTGCAGGTGACTCCTCATTGTTCTATTGCAGCTTCATCACAGAGTTCTAACGAACAACTAGAGCGCTCATTTCTGCATTTATGACAAAAGTATGGCACACTTGAACACCATCATGACAAAATTAAAGCTATAAAACTGAAAGCATTTCCTACTGAAATTGCTGCATTAAATGAAGAAATGAAGGTTTTTTGTCACACAAGTTAAAGTTTATAAAGCTAAACACGGGACATATTGTCTATGAGTTCTCAAATATCTTCCTCATTTAAATAGAATGACACCTATTACTTTACGCACAAAACCACCCAAACATTCCCTGACACACCCATTCATTCAATCAAATACAGGCAGTCACAGAGTCATTTCATCGCCCATACAGATAATCACACCCTCATGCACTGTCCCATACACCAAATAATTGAACCAGTCATTCATCCATAGAGACACTTATAATCCCACTTACACATTCATACAATCAGTTACAGTCACTGGATGATTTCATCAGTGATGTCATTTGAGATGCCGTCAGTGATATCACTAACCATGTCATGAGTTATGCAATCTGTGAGGTCATAAGCAGTGCATTAGAGGGGCGCAAGTTATAGTTAGCTAAGGTAACTATAACTTCTCAATTTCTATGGTTTTGTATGCTTGAAATGTGAGCCTAACTATAATGTCCATCTAACCTTTCACTTTTTAAGTGAGTTTCTATTTCCTATTTTCTAACTATAACGTCCCTGTAACCTTTGTTTTTTTCAGTGAATTCTATGTTTTTTTTAATGTATAGTAATTTCTATTACGGGCTACATGACACTGTGGGGTAAGCCTTAAGTCTTCCCTCGCGGTGCTATTGCTTCAGCTAGCATGGAGCTGCTTTGACAGTAGCTCTGTGTTTGCTGAAGCATTTAATCTCTGATCCCTGCAAGCGAGCAGGAGACAGAGATGAAAGCTTTGGATTTTGGGCAGCAGGACCTACTTTATAGGTCCCGCTGTCAAAACGCAAAGTGTTTGCTGTGGCTTGGCTGCAGAGCTGCAACCAAGCCAAAGCAAACGGCTATGTCCCGGGGGTTGGCACCCCCCGGACATAGCATGAGCCTGTCCTGGGGGGTAGCTTCCCAGGGCCATCAGAGGCTTCAAGGGGCACCCCTCCAAAGTGAAGATAGCCCTGGGGTTGGTGGTCCCCGGGGCCTCGGAGCCTGAAATGGACTCCCTTTCAATTCTTTTCTGTTTGCCCCAGGAGAGTGGTGGTCCCCAGGGCACGGGGGACCAGGGACCTCTGCCTAAATCTATATAGAAGCCCCAGGTGGTGGTGGTCCCCGGGGCTTGGGGGTCCCATAAGGACCTGCTTTTTTTTAAAGATTTGCCCTGGGGATGGTTGTCCCTGGAGTGCGGGGGCTGTGTGGCCCCCGCTCAAACTCCAGTGTAGCCCCTTGGGTTTGTGGTCCCCGGGGCTAATGGGGGCCCCAAAGAGATCCCTCTTTTCTGTTTTTATTAAATATTTGCCCCGGGGGTGGTGGTGGTCCCCAGGGCACGGGGGCCACAGACTCTCCAATATATCATTTCTTAAACGCCCCGGGGAGGTTGTGAGGTTGCGGTCCCTGGGGCAGCTGGAGGGGGCCAAGCAGTTCCCAGCATATTATAACAGCCCCCCCCCGTATTTCTAAAAATATGCCCCCAGGGCTTCATAATAAGGAAGCGTGAGAGACTGCGCTTCATTTTTTAAAATTGTATGGCGGACACGCCACGGATCCAACTGTAAAATCAAACAAAAGTGCTTTTTAGTCCTGGGGTTCCCTTTGAGACCCCACCACAAGAGCTAAGGGGTAAGGATGTTTGTACCCTGGCCCCTTTTGTATTTTTCAGTATTTTTTTCTGGGACTCGGCTTAAGCCGAGTACCAAGATGGTTGACAACACTTCTGTTGTTGAAGTGTTATCAGCCAATCAGATCTCTGCACAAGATCCGGAAGGGTAGCTATATCTACAAATTTGTATTTTCTTAAATTTCTCAAAAGCTAATGAACTAATTTACACCAAATAACAAAAATGGCTCTTTCTGGACCAAGAGCTGCCTTTCTGCCATATTTGTTTTAATTCCGTCCAGTGGTTTTTGCGCTATTGCTGTTCAATTTTTCCCATCGGAATTGACATCAGAATAGCTCTAAATTTCACCCCCGCTTTATCTCGGCCCCCACTTGACAGATCACCCCGAAATGTTCCAGACAGCAGCTCACATGACTGTTGATTTTTGGAGAAAATTTTGAAAAGGTTCATCAAGTGACGCCAAAGATATAGGCAAGCAAAAAACAGTTTTTTCTACAGAAACTAGGTCCTAACTATAACTACCTAGTGCCTGATCCCTTGTGTACTTCAAGGAGTTAATAAGCTGAAAGAATGTGTAGATCATAAAACAGGTGTTGTTATACAATCCTTTCTTTCAGTATTTCCATTCTACATATCAGCACGCATTTACGAAGACATTTTAGGCACAATGTGTTATGTTGACTTGAATGCATACAATTTCTATTTGTCAGTAAAGAATACTGATAAGAAACCAGTTTAATCTACTGTTTTACTTGTATCTTTATAGCACCGCAATATGCAGATGTGGTCCTTTTGGTTGATAGCTCTGACAACCTTGGAAGCAAGGCCTTCCCGTTTGTGAAGATCTTATTGAACAGAGCCTTGAGTAGTCTGGATTTGGGAGCTGACAAATATCGTGCCGCCCTGGCTCAGTACAGTGATGACATCCATACTGAGTTCCAGCTTACCACTTACAAGGCAAAGAACCCTATTTTGAACCATATTAAGAAGAATGTTGTTTTCAAGGGTGGGTCCCTGAGAACTGGGAATGCTCTTACAAAGGTCCATGAAACCATTTTTAAAGGAACACCAGAAGAGAGAGACAGAAAGCAATTTCCTAAAGTGCTAGTGGTCTTTACATCCGGCACCTCCCTGGATAATGTGGAGCAGCCTGCCCTAGAGCTGCGACAAGATGGAGTTAAAATTATTGCAATCGGATTGCAGAAGGCCTCTTTGCCCAATCTACAAGCCATGGCTTCATCATCAGATCTCATTTACCGGATTCCATCACCAAAAGAGATAGTTCATTTTTCCCAAACCTTGTCTGAAATTATTACAAATGTCTCAAAAACAGAATATGGTATTCCAACTTCACCAGGTAAGACATTCTTAGCTATTTGTTTCTTTGTGAGAAATACATACATATTTGTTTTGATCAGTAAAATGTCAAATTGTACTCAATATTGGTCCATAAGCTATGTAATTATGTCTGCAGTGATATTGTAAGAGAATGTCTTATGGAACACTAGTTGTCACTATCCCATTAGCAATTTCTTCGGCCATCCTACAGGTTTTAGCATCCAGTGCATCAATCTGGGAAGATCGGGGTAACTTCATTACCTTTCCAAAATCAAAGCTATCTCAGACTTAAGAAATTTGTCTGCTATTGGCATTGCTGTGGATAATCTAATGTGCCAATCAAAGAACACTTGCATCTGTCATCTAAATATTTTTGTTCTGAAGAACTGTTTTTCATTTATAAATCCAATAATATATCTTTACAGACTCTCCAAAACTTTTCAAAATATGCCGGGACGAGCCTGTGACATGATGTTAGATATTTTTATGCACTTCTGCGTAGCTATATTTGAAGTACTTGTACTAAAATGTGGGTTGCAGCTATTTTTCCCTTCCCAGTTCTTTAAACTCATCATGCTCTGGGGGATCTTAATGAAGACAAACACCCATTCATTTAATGGTTTGATTTATTTAATGGATTACTTTTTGTATGGTGCTGCAACACAGCATAAAACATCTCATATTTCTAAGGAAGAACAAAAGTAAGACGAAAAAAAAAAACATGTAACTTGTATGATGAATCCAAAACGAAGCCCTGAATACATTTACGCTGTCTGGGTTCCCATAGTGCCAGCTGTCTGTATGCTGCTTAATACTGATGGTTAGCATGCTTCCACATGCTTACAAGTATTGCCGGTAGGGGTTCTAAGGCTCAGAAAAATAAATTACCTGATTTAGGGGGTTATTCCGACTTTGGAGGAGGTGTTAATCCGTCCCAAAAGTGACGGTAAAGTGACGGATATACGGCTGGTGGTAAATCCGTCACTTTTCCGTCACTTTTGGGACGGATTAACACCTCCTCCAAAGTTGGAATAACCCCCTTAGAGTTGAATGGTATGTTGTAAGTACCTCTCCAGTCAGGCAGACATAATTACAGTAGATTTGCAGAGAATCCTGGAATTACACATAGAAGGATCTTCCACCACCACCTTAAGCCCCAGCTGTAAATCAGGCTGTAACTGAAGTCCCTAAGGTTATATTTTTGGTGGTCTCAGAAAGCTGGGCTTATAACTCAGGTGCTCAGATTCCACAGCCAGCAAGTTACATATCAGGCCACATATCTATCCTTTGACACTCCCTGAAATGAATCAATTCTCTTCATTCTTACAACATGCAGATTACGAGCTTTGCAGCAATATATGCTGCAGCCTCTCATCAAGATATTAACTGGAATGGGATCCATAACCAGAGATATGATACTGGTGAGCTTGTGTGACACAATCTACTTAAAATCAATAAGTCAAAGGGCACCTGCTCTAACACATGAGAAGGTAGCTTTTCACTCTCCAGTACCACTAGAACATTAGGATGCCTTTGTTTCCTCATTTCCAGTTATAGTCCTTCCCTCTATATCCCCCATCAAATTATACAGAATGAATGGAGTTCTGTCAAAGTACCACAGCTTGGTACTCTGCAGACATTCAGTTAAGAAAAAGACATTCCTCAAAGAAGGTTCAATGTGGGCATGGCCACCAGCATCCACTCAAGCTTACAGCTTGGCAATGCTAAACCAACCGACAGCCCAAAAGAGTGGACACCTACCTATGCCGACACCACTCACTCATATCTACCTACAACGGGCGCTTTGAAGTTGCAAAATGTTTCAGCCAATCCTGTGTTTTCTTAATATAAGTAATTAAACTTCTTCAGGGCTCATGCTGTTTTTTGTGCTTGCAAAGAGAGAATATAGGCATTCTGCAGCTAAGTGAAAGGTAGAGGAAGAGGCAGGAAAAGTGGAGTAAGAAATAAACGTATTAACCAAAATAAAAAATTAGGACAACTGAGGTGCGTTACATGGAATGCAAGAGGGCTGAACTATAACATAAAAAAGAATATCTACCAGATACTTTCAACAAGGAGACGGAAAAGTACTGAATTGGGAAGGCATATCTGTTTCTAACAATTTGTAGAGCAGTGCAAAGGGACGAGACACAAAATTTGATCCAGGAATATAAATGCTGCTGCATACAACAAGAAATCAGGTTTATAGAGAAAGACACAAAATGAGAATTTCTTAGGATACATGGGAAAAGTGAGGCAACACAATGCTGCCTGATCAAAATATTCTCTTCACAAGAATCAGAAGAGTAGATTATACATTGGATAAAGAAAGATATATCATTATTGGACACAGACCTTACAATAATTGAACAAGGCCTTAGATAAGAGTCAAAATAGACAAGCCTGAAAGACTCACTTAAAGAGCAGCAGGTGGTCGTTCAAACTACGAGTGCCACACAGGCCCCACGTCTGCCCCAATCTAGCAAAGGACCACCCATGGAATATTCAGTTCCCCGCTGGTTTGGTGAGTATAATTTTAACAAAAATGTGCCTCTGGATCGAGCTGAGCACTTCTGTCACACACAGTAGTGCCACACACCACATCCTATCAGCAATGTTTTGGATTTCCTGAAACTACATCCCAAAATTGAGAGTTAGCTCTGAAAAGCCAAACATCTATGACCCTGACTTGTAGGGAGTGTTTTTATTATACGAGGGGACCAGTGATCCACCATGCAGCTGGAATAATCTGCTTTGAAAGGCATGGACTAAATATGGAGGGACCCCCAATGCAGTATAGAGGTAACCCTTTGGATGATGGGCCATTGTGAAAATATTTCTGCCAGCAACAATGACATGTTATTAGTCAAAATTAAGGCTGCCAAAATTAAGGCCTCTGAGTGATCTTGATTCTGGAAGGATCCTTTCTGTCAATGTCTGATACTGTGCAATTTTTACCTTTGGAACCATTCGGTGGCTCATAGAAGCTTCAAAGGTTTAGAAGCAAGCTTTTCTTGTGCATGGAATTTAAAACAAGTAACTACCCCATCTGCATATCCAAATTAAATATGCAATGAGACAATTTGAGATTAAAAGGCTTTGCCAGGCACCAGAACCAATTATGTCCATGTTCTTATACTTAGAAGCAAAGTGGGGTATACTATCTACTTTAGGAGGCTGAAGAGCAAAATCTCCAGCTGTTTCTCCAGGTCATGTGGCAGTCAGTGATTATGGGACAGTATCCAAGGCCTTTCACCTATATCATGGACTCCAATTTAATAATCAACTACTCCCTTGCCTCTTCTGACTCTGCAGTAGTAATTATGGTGAGTAGTCAACGCTTGCTTCAGGAGCTGATATTGTGGAAGGATATTACGCAGTAATAAGATCAATGTCCAGCCAAGGCAAGTACATAGGAATGAATAGGTTTTTATTTAGACATAGAAAATAAGGAGTAGTTCAACTAATACTCAGAAGAAATCCAAAGGCCCTTATCTCCTGTTGTTGAGGTGCAACATTCAGTATTATTGTACTAATCAGATGTTTATCTGCCAGTGCTATATTTCAAAGCAGTATTACAGTGTTTCAAAGTATGCAAACAATGAGGTCTTTAAGCAATGCAGTTCTCTAACAGATGTATCATTGTAAATTTATTTAATGGATGCTAATAAGGTATCTTATCCGCCACCACCTTTGTAACGCAGGTGGATCAGGGGTACTGAGCAAATGCACCCATTGTTCTGTTATCAGCCACTAGACTTGTTGGCACTCAACTGAGACAAGGGGACACCCTCGATTAGTGTTATGGAGCAACCACAACACATTGAGAATCGTGAGTCATAGAGTTGAAGGGTGCAATGTTTCTGAGTTCAAGGAAACCAGACTCAACCATCAGAACACAATGCAGGAGAAAGGAGGATCTCCAAAAGATACCTCAGGTGCAGCAAGTTTGATACAGGTGCCCACAGAATTACACTTGGGCTTAAGTGATCTTATACAGGCCATGTCCCTCCTAGCACTGAGTCACATGACCACATGCTCACTACTGACAGACCACAGGATAGTTATTTTAGGGGAAAGTTAGTGACATTTTTCGCCAATCAGCACAGTTTGTCACCTCTCCATGACCTTACTTTCGCTTTTCATGATGCAGATGCTGCTAGGATGCTTCTGTTGGCTAGGCTGCAAGTCCTCAAGACTGGTGTCTCTATGCAGGCCTCCCTCAGTTAGCTTGACCTCTGGCTGATCAACAAGGTCAGTGGATAGGCCACTCCAGGAAGTACAGCTCTTCTTCATCCAAGAAGAGCACAGAAACTGAGATGCCCCCTCTGGATGTGGGTTTCTTCCTAGCTTTGTGGGATACTAGCAACTAAAGGTCTTTCCAGCTAGCGATATGAAGATGCAACTGATGTCATAGACTGTAACAAAGGGGCTCCTGACCCCAGTGAACCATAGCCACCGCCTAGGGAACATCTACTTCTTCACCTCTTGGTGTCACCAATGAGGCAAAATCTTTACACTTTGCAGACAGCTGACAGGGGTAAGTCAAATCTCCGCCTGGAAAAATATACTTCATGAATTTCTTTAAGCAGGTTTCGGCATTTACATGTGGAGAATCATATTCCGCTTTTCTATATTTGGGAATTAGGCCCTGTAAACGTAGGCTGAATGATTAAGCTTTTCCATTTGGAAGTGCTTAACTTGTTAAATAAATTGAAATGCAGGGACTCCAAGTCTTTCTAAGAAGTCTGCAGCTGGTGCAGCTGAATGCCAGAGTTGACAATACCAAGATTGACTGGGCTTGATTTCACCTCAAGAATCTTTCTTGCACCAACCTACACTTCCTGTATTTTTCTCTAACTCATGTTGATTCAGTTTGTGCCAACTTTCTCCCTATGCGAAAAGAACAGATGATAGACAGAATGCTGAACAATGTAAACATTCACCCCTAGTCACAAAGATCTGGGTTTAATCCATCGTTTTATTTTGCACACCACACCACCCAGTTTGGACCCAGCAAAAAAACAGATGGATTAAACCCAGATCTGTTCCTGAGGGTGAATGTTTGATTTGTTCTGCATTCCGTCCATCATCTGCTGTTTTTGCATACTGTCTCCCTATGTCACTATTTTACCATCTTTACCTTTCTTCTTCTTTTTCCATCCTCAGCTTCTCTTATTCTTGGTCAAAATCCGATGATAACAAATAAGTCCAGGTCACCAAAAGGGACCATCACCGGCAAACCATTCCCACAAATTAAGCAAATTGGACATGCTGAGTACTACAGCCTCAAAAGTGATATGAGAGGCTATGGTATGGGTGACAAAATTATTGATTAAAACCGTTTGGGATTTTAAAATCACACTTGTTATGGTATTATGTCTGAGTGAATTTGTAGGAGGCCAATAGAAGAGTACATCTGGTGTAAATCATAAACATTCGGAGTTGGGCTTGTTTTTTATTGACACAGCACAGAGATAAAGTTGATTATTTGGTCATCTAAATTGATCCAGGAAAAATGCCAGTTTCTAAAGGATTGGGTTGCTTTTACTGACATAAATCCGCAAAGGAATCGCTAACACTTTTTTTTTGGGGGGGGGGGTTTGGCCTGCAGCATGGCTTTATTTTGAGAAATCAGCACATAGCCCATCACAAGTAGAGCTGTTCTTGGCAACATGTTGTAGAGTTTCTATGTTGGCTTTTAGAGAGAGAACTGGTGCCAGAACTAACACCTGTGTCTAGGAATGGTTATTTTACAAGCTAAGATATTAAGTTAGTCCGATGGCCTTTCCCTTAGATCCACTGCCTTCTGCTAAGTTTATTGGTGTGAAACGTTTCAGAAATTGAACTTGTGAAAGCGCAAAACATTTCTGGGAATTTCATTGGCATTCCAAAAGCAGCACCAGAACAAAGGTTTGTAAAGGTGGGTAATACTCTTGGACGCAAGACAATAATGCAAAAGAGCATTGTTTAGACGAACAACATTTTTTGGATGGTTGGAACAAGTTTTGTAAATTTGCCTCCCAATTGTCTTTTTTTGGGGGCATGCAGCTGGTAAAATACGGAGGTCAGAGGGCAAATTTTGTCCCATCAGACTAGGAAGCAGTTTTTCACTGGATTTGAAAAATATATGTCAGTGCTTTTCTCAAGCAAGCCTTAATTCTTTCTATTTTCATATGTGTATGAGGTCTATGTGTTCCCCCTACATCCTAGTTGACCATTATTCACTACTTTTTGCCTTCGCCACTAACTTACTGTGTCATCTGATTGTCGACATCTTCCAAACTGAAATGAAGTTCCTTTTTATTGATATTTTATTTTATTTTTATTACATTTTTGTTATTACCACCTGTTGCTAAACTTTGACACTAACTGCATGTAAAGCTCTGCTAATATCAATATCCGCCTGCAGTTCACATTGCGATTATGCTACGAGTCAGATCAATAGACATTTATATTTCGAATATTGCAGATGTATTTATTTAATTATTCATTTCAGATATTTGCAAAGTGTTACTTTGCACTCAGTAGGAATAGATAGAGTTGAACTGGTTGCAAGGAAGGATCCACTAAGCATCTACAATGCATGCCTTTACCATGCGTCCATTGTAAAGAAATGCCTTTGCCATGCTTTGCCTTTGCCACACAAACATTTACTATGCATATGACTTTACTACAAATGCCTTTCCATGCAAGCTAAGTACATATATATTAACCTATTATAAAAATAAATATTTTATTTATAGGAAGAACCTCATGAATACTCCCATTTTTTTGTAAGCTTACCACCCAATTCCCTTACCCAGCCATAAACCATAAAAACACCCTTACCACCCTATTCCCTTACTCCCCCATGTATATACATATATATATATATATAGATATAGATATACACATGCATATATTGTCTACTGGCAGTCACCAGTAGATAGTTATAATTAGGAACTAATTTCCATAGGAAAACCGTTTTTTGTTTTGCCAATCCCTTTGGGGCTGTTTGACGAATCCTCATGAATTTTTCAAAATGAATTTGCCACTCACTTCACCTGCTGTGTTTAAAGTTTCCAGGTGATTCATCAAGCGGGGGCTCAGAAAAAGGGGCAGTCCCAAAACACGTTTTCCCCATGAGATTTTGCATTGGGATTGCAGCCCGAACCGCTGCACAGAACTCCACCACATTTGGTGTAAAACTAGAACTTGGTCCAGAAAGCATGCTTTTTGTAATTTGGTGTAAATCAGTTCAGCAGTTTCAGAGATATTGAAGGAAAAATAAATTTGTATATCTAGGGACGTGGATCCTCCACAGAGCCAACAGATCTCGTGTTGAGATCTGATTGACTGCCAACACTTCAGCCAGGAAGTGTTGGCAGCTATCTTGAGACTCAAACTCAGCTGAGTCCCCAAAAAAGTAAAAAAGAAGAAATACCCTGGCCCCCTAGGCCTGGTGGTGGGGTCCCCCCAGGGACCCCACTGGGGCCAAAAAGCTTTTTTTTTTTTTTTAATTGCTGCAAAATTTGCAGAGAATACTCAAATCTCAGCAACAAAAAAAAAAAAGCGGTCTTCCATGCTTGTTTAAACCTCGGCCCCCAGGACGGCCAGGTCCTGGGGCATATTAAAATAATTATAATGGAGAGGGGGTGCATGCAACACCCCTCCCCATGGCTGATTTTGCCCCTGAGGAGCACCACATCCCCAGGGTAGGACAACGTTCATTAGGAGGGAGGGGGGCTTTGCAGTCCCCCTCTCAGGGCCACTTACTACCCGGGGACCGCCACCTCCCAATGGCAAGCACTATCATTCAAAATGCAGGCAGCTGCGTGCCCCCCCCAGGAACTTTTTAGCCCCAGGGATCACGACATCCCCAAGGCAGGCCATTTTCTGGGTTGGGGAGGCAGGGCTGCGAGGTCCCCCTCCCAAACTTTTTTCAGCCCCAGGGACCACCACCTCTCCGGGGGGCATTATGCGCAAATTTAAAGGAGCAGGGCTGTGTGCCCCCCCTCCTGGAGTCATTAATGGCCAATGGGACCCTAAACCCCCAGGGCCAGCTCCCTATGTACTGAGGTGCCCAACCTTGGGACACAGATGTTTGCTTTCACTTGAGAGGAGCTTTGACAGCTCCCACCAAGTGAGAACAAACAGTAAGTCTGCTCCCACTGGGTATAAGCAGGAAAAACGGCTTCCGCCCACTGGGAGCGGACTTTCATCAGTTTTCCTGCCTGCTGTCAAGCGGGCAGGAAAACAGATGAAATTTTCTGCTCCTGCACACAGGAAGCAGTGTATTTTTGCTGCTCCCTGTGTGAGAGAGTAATGCCAACTCCCCCTGGAGACAGGGATCTACCAGGGCTGCAGGGGTATAGAGGCTTCCCCTGCGGCTTCAGACATTTCACACTGGGTGTCCTGGGTGGGGCCAGGGCATCCAGCATGAAGTGTCCGGGCCCCGTGAGATTGGGTCATGGGGCCAAAATTGGCCCAGGGAGGGGGGCCTCAAGGACCCTCCGCTTTTACTAATTGGCCAGGCCCTGAGGGAGTGAGTTCCCTGGGGGCAAAATCAGCCCATGGAGGAGGGGTTGCATGGCTAAAATCGGCCTACAGAGGAGAGCTTCACAGTCCCCCTCCCCTTTTACTAATTGACCAGGCCAAGGGGAATGTGGTCCCCAGGACAAAATCACCCAGGGAGGTGAGCTGCACTTTCCCCCTCCCCTTTTACTAATTGGCCAGGCCATAGGGGATAGGGTCCCCCGGGGCAAAAAAAAGTGCAGGGAGGTAGCCCTGCTGCCCCCTCCCCTTTTACTAACTGACTGGGCCCCAGGGGATGCGGTCCCCGGGGCCAAAATCTGCCAAAAGAGAGGGCCTCTGCAGCTCCCCTCCCCTTGCTGTAACTGGTTGGGCCCTGAGGCATGAGATGTTCAGAGCCAAATAGGCCCAGGGAGAGTGACCCTGTTAGATAGTTGGGTGGGCCCCAGGGGACAGGTTGCCTGCATATGGGGGGTGGGCTACAGGGCCTGGCTGCAGCTGACCCCTCACTGAGCATGTCTTTTGCCCGTGTGATACATGGGGGTATGTGCTGCGGGAGTTGGATGCAAGGGCTGGCCAAACCCACCTATGCAGACGGCCAAAGGCCGAAGGCCGTGTGTTGTGCAAGGTAGGGTGCCCATATGGGGGAAGGCAACCCCAGCCATGCACAAGCAAATGCTGTGCATCCCGGAAGCTAGATTACTGCACGGTAACCAAATATTACTTAAAGTTAATAAAAGTCTAGAACTTCACTGAAAAAACAGAGGTTAAAGGGACGTTATAGTTAGTTTTAGATTTTACACACGCAAAATCTTAGAAATTCAACAGTGATAGTTACCTTAGGACACAAGCCCTTGACTAATTGGCCAGGCCACGGGGGTTGAGGTCCCTGGGATCGATATCGCCCCAGGGAGTGGTGCTGCAGGACTGCGTACCTCTCTTCCCCTTTACAATATGGCTGGGCCCTGGGAGTTGGGCTCCCAGGGGTCAAAATCAGCCCAGGGAGAATGGCTGTGTACCCTCCTCCTCCGTAAGTCCAGTGGCGGTCCCGAAGAAGGGGCTCCCAGTGGCCAAAAGTGTCACAGGAAGGGGGGCATGTACCCCACGCCCCTAAAAAAAAAAAAAATGCTTCTGGCCCCCTGGGGGTTGTGGTACCCGGGGCCAGAATCAGGCCTGGGAGGGGTGCACATGCCCCTTCCCCCACAAAATGTGCTGAAATCAGCCCCAGGAGGGGAGTTGTGTGCCCCACTCCAAAGTTGGCTGCCTTTGGGAGGTTGGCCACGGGACCTGGCAGCAGGACAGCCCTTATCCAAGCACCCTCTGCGCATGGCCAAAGGCTGTGCATGGCGTGGACTTGGCTGCATGCGGAGAGTTGGCCAAAGACCTGTGCGGGGCGGTTGGATTAACATAAGGTAAATAAATTACCTCAAGTAACTATAACTCAGGCCCTAAGGTAACTATAACTCTCGCCCTCGCCATGCACTGCTAATTACCCCACATATTACATCAGTCATGACATCTTCTATCAAAGCATTAATAATAGCACTGCAACATTTGCAGTGAAATTGTTGATGAAAAAACTGCCCTTTGTTTTTTAGTGCATTTATACAGTTTTTTAATGCTAGTTCCTAACTATAACATCCCTGTAACCTTAGTTTTTTTCAGTGAAAAAAAAAATTAAAAAAAAATATATATATATAGATAGATAGATATACATATATATAGATATAGATATGTAGATATATATATATACACACACACACTTACCTTATGTATACTTAAACTTTAGTTGTAAAGGCGTGAATGGTAATCAACCTCTCTTGCTGTTTGTGTATCTCGTTCAACTTTATCCAAAGTCTACTTCTATTTTCTCCTAGAGAGCAAACACCATGTTTCAATGTCTGAACCCTCGGAAATTCATCAGTTGACTTTATCAAAGGGTTGTCCCAGGGTTTAGTCCCACAGTAAATAAAAGACAAGGAGCATTTCATCTCGTTTACCCATCACCAGTGGGCACTGGGTGAATGACCAGCCATGCTCCAAGATTCCAGCCACTAACTATCAATTTTCAAAGACCTGCACCATTTAACATTTCCAAACATGAAACGATAGATAGTAAGATAAAAATACAATGTACGTTGCATTATGAAATTGTAACACCAGGAATCTTGTAATATGTGGCCACTAATGTATTTTCAGGCTGTGTAGAGGCGTCATGGCGGTTGTGGCATTGCAATGGCGGTACCACCGGGTCATAGCACCATGCGAATCAGGTCACTCCAAGAAGGAATATGGGTACAGCCATCACTGGACACCACTTTATGCAACACCTCCTCCTAGTATTAATCTCGGGCCGAAGACGTAGAGCTTCAGCAGTGGGATCATCTCTAAAGCCCGCCCTTTCCTGCCATGAACAGGAAGAGGAGTTTCTGTTTCACATAGTGATATCTGTGATGGTGGTTTATTAGCATCTCTGGCAGTGATAGCAACACTGCTGGTTACAGATGAACTTTATTCGGGGGCAGATGTTATGCATTGGTGGATCTCTCTCACCACCAAAGCAATGAGAAATCAATTGAGAACAAGTGGCACATGCAAGATACCGAATGGGAAACGAACACCTTCAGAGAGGACGCGTTAGAAATCCAGATCAACCCATTGGCATACTTTTTTGTACAAATGCTCTAAGTCCTCTGTCCACACTAACGGGGGTGCTTGTGTGATGTGAATTGTTGAGAAGGCTAAACAATACATTTAACAAAATCTCTAGGCGGCTTGATCTGTGGAACTCTTGAATTTCGTCCAGAAAATGAATGGCTCCCATAAACCAGTAAAGAATTATTCAGCTCCAGAATCAACAAATAAAGACACATCTCCCATGATCATCTTGCATGACCCTCAAAAACATCCCAGATGCTCTTACACCTAACTAAGCAGTGTGTTCATGCATATTTTCATTAAGAAACGTCCTGATTTCAGCTTCAAATAGTTAAATAGTTTAATGTAAAAGTTCAACAAGTGTCCAACTTGTAACTCAATTTGTTAGCTAAACACAGGATTCGTTCATTGATGTTTAACAGTTGTTGGTGATTGGTGATGGGGAGCAGGGAAACTGGAAGTATGAGTAGTAGCAAGCTATTTCAATCATTTACCAAGTTAATACAAATTTATGAGAGAAATGAACCATCCCAGGTATTGAAGCTGTACATGACCTGAAGGGGCCGTCCAGTTGGCCTCTTTAAAGGATGGTTCAGATGCAACCGCCACCTGCCAATCCTGAAACCCGTGCAACCCTCGAGGATTATTCAAATGTGTTACCTCCAGAACTGGAGCAGATATGTGTGTGGCCCTTGTCAACCAAACTACAAAAAAGACAGAGGAGCTTTCAGTTGGACACTATTCCTCAAGTGATAATAAAGCTCTGATTCAAGAGGGATTAGTGCCACCTGAGCGCCGCCTGGAGTCATTTTTTTATGCTAAGGCCGCGCCATATTTACAAAGTGGTGCAATACATGCATTGCGTCACTTTGCAACCCTTTGTGCCACATTATGCATGCACCATGCCTAATCTATGCAAAGGGGGCGTTCCCCTGTTAGGGGGGTCCGAAAAAATGGTCAACGAAATCTCAGAGATTTTTTCTGCAGCATTTTTTCAACATTTTTAATGCCTGCTCAGAACACGCATTAAAAGGGGGCACACCATTGTTTACAAAATGTTGGCACTAACCCTGAACAGTACATCAATAGCGCCAAAAATGTTGATGCCATTGCCCTCTACCCTGTGCCATGGTGCACTGTATCTTAGATTCGGCGCACACATAGTGGCAGTAGGAGGGCGTTAAGGGGCGAAAGGAAAGTGGCGCATAGAAATTATGAGTTACAATATCTAGAGATTGTCTTTATGGGGGGCATAACAGGAACACAGTGCCCAGAATGTTTTCTCAAGAATAACTTTTAAAACTCGAAAGTGAAGCTGAGCAGAGTATAAAAAGGTTTTATTTTTTTTAATTTCTCCTATTTGGGAATCTGCCCCTACGTTTTCTCTGCTAGACACGCAGTTTCTGCCTGGCACATAAGTCACAGGTGGGCGCATGGACGGATTTTCTGCTGTGAAGTAATAATGCCCTCAGATAATGTACAAACCAATGCTTTGTATCATTGGTTTATGAGCTAGTCATTTAACCTGTCTCTCAAAACTATGGAATTTTCACCCTGTGCATATTTGAGATGACCGATTTCAAATACATTGGTTGGATTTACTCTTTCAAAGTCTTGTGGAGATCCGCCTCCAATGTGCTAATTCGCCTCCTCCCAGGAGTGGCCTAATTATCTCATGAAATGACCTTGCTCCTTTTATCTTGAGGTTTTGCTCTGCTTCTCTGATTCTGGTAAAATGATCCAGCTGACCAACCCTCAGGATTATCTGCCCACCACCACACCTGTTGCCTTTGCAGCACATCGCAGCATCTCTGCAAAAGGAGGATGTGTGGACATCCACACGACCTTTGCCATTCAGCAGGTTCTAGGATTCCTACTGATTCGTATTTCCGTTTTGCAAAGTGAAGATGACCTCAGAGGTCATCCAAGCCAAGACATCCTACTTAAAGAGTGTCTTCTTCAACAGACTAGGCCCCTGCTGTTCAGTCACGTTGGGGCAACCTGAATTTATGGAAATCATAATCTTTATCAGAGTGAGTGAGTAGTGAATGTGAAAGTGAGTGTGTAACCGAGTGAGTAGTATTTGTTAAAGTGAGTGAGTGTGTGAGTGAGTAGTGATTTTGAAAGTGAGATTGTAACTGAGTGAGTAGTACTTGTTAAAGTGAGTGAGTGTGTGATTGAGGGAGTAGTGTTTGTGAAAGTGTGAGGGAGCGGTTGAGTAATGTTCGTTAAAGTTAGTAAGTGTGAATTTATAGCAGGCTGGAAACCAGTGAACTAGCTGAGTACTGTAAGTGAATGTTCTAGTGTATGAACAACGGTGTGAAGAAGTCACTGAATGAGTGATTCAGCTTCAGTGGGCAGGTGGGCAAGCAAGCGAGTGCACTAGTGATTGTGTGAGAGAATTAGCTACTCTGTAAGCGACCTTGTAAGCAAGTGAGCAAATCCATGCAGGAGTGAGTAAATTAATGTGTGTAAGTGTATTAAAGAATGTGCAAGAGAGAAGAATTATATGAGTGAGTGGGGTAGTGTGACTGAGTCAGCAGGTGAGTGAATGATTGAGTCTTATTGAAGGATCATATGTTTCACATCAATGCAACCTGAATCCCACCTAGAAGAGGAATAGAGCGCCCCAAGACAATCAAAATACAACAACTATCAATATTTTGTTCCTTTAAGTAATGTAGAGAAATCAATTTAGAAGAATGTAAGGTGTTTAGTTACTACGCTTTAGTAATGGTTGTTAATTCATTTTCATTTTCAGCAACGAGGACTGCTGCCTCCCCCACCACTGCCTCCACCAGAGTCACCGGCCGCCCCTCCACTACCACTGCTGGCCACATCCCCTTTGTTTCCTCCACCGCCACCACAAACACCTCCTATGTGAACAGTAAGACTGATATATTAATTGTGTGGCTATGTGCTTGCTACCCATCGTGGGAGATATACCTAAGGATCTTTTCTCAGCAAAAGAATTGTAAACTCTTTAAAAAAATCTGTGCTGTGGACTATCTCCTCATAATCCACCATCACAGGGTAGACAAGATGTAGGCTTTTTGATGGAACAGAGAATGTGCAGGCCCGCGCCTGTTTATGTAAACACAGGCGTTGCACAGGCCCACTAACCTCCTGTTTTGCAATTTGCTGATACAAGGCCATCTTAAATTGATTTGTGTATTGAAATTCAGCTGTTTTATATTGTTACACTATATTATTGTACTGACTTTCTCTGAATTTCATACTCCAGTTGTGGTCTTGTGTATTACTCTGTAGGTATTTTGGGTTTTTGAACATTTTGCATTTGCCACTTCTAAACCAGACTAGTGCTCTCCAGAGGAGCCTTTAGCTCTTTACCCGGATCTGTTTTTATTGCTTTTTCCCAAATTCATATCCATAATACAGAGACAAGGGAAGAAAGACAAAAAGAAAAAGGGAGCAAAAACAATAAGAAAACATTAACCAGTTGCAAGAAGAATTGTCTCTGTCTACATAATCAGTATCAGTTCCATTTATTAATACATTTAGTCATGTTTTTGTAGGTTCAAGTATCAACTAATATTTCCCATATTCAGAGAAGTAAGTGAGAAAATAAGAAAAATCTCATAAACAGGAACTCTCCAGAAAAGGAGAACCTCAGTTCTCCCAGTCTCTTACTGTGATGTTAGGCATGAGTAAAGTGAGGGTCTGTCACTCTTTTCAAGCCAAAATGTGCAACTTATAATTGCAAGATGTCTAACATTTAAATTTGAGAGATGGAATCAGTGTCACAGGTAAGTCATCAAAGGTTCTCAAATGTCTTTGGGACTCGCTGATGAAGTAGGAGCACAGCGTAAGTTACAGCCTTTTCACTGCATGAAGCCAGATCTCATAGCCAGTCTTTTATCTGATGCAGTGGTCCCTTCAGGGTGATCTTTGCTACTTCGAGGTTCGCCAGATGTAAAGCCAGCACTGACACCCTTCTGGAAGATCCAAGCAATTCTAGACCATATCCCAGCAGCAGTTTCAATGTAGGCTCAGTCTTGTAGTTGGCCATCTTGAAGAGACAAGTCCCTACCTGTTTTCAATATTGCCCCTCTGATGGATAGTCCAGGCTAAGTGGATCAAATTGCATGTGCAGTCTGGCATTTTCTGCACTCTGAGATACCAGCCGGGTATATTCTGTGTAAGGTTAGAGGTGCATGGTTAATGCAGTGTAGAAAATTGAAATGGAGTAGTTTGTGTGGATAGTTCATGCAAACTGATGTTATTGCCAGCACTTATCATCAGGTTCAATCCCCCATATATTTCTCTCACACCCATCTGCACTTAATAAAAACTGTGAAGTAACGCCCTAGAGAAAGAAGCAACAGGCTGTATAAAGTGACTTTTTGTTTTTTTTGTGAACAAGGGAAGCTTCATCTAGTAGGCTACACAGCTCAAATTAAACCTCCTTAGAACACAGTGTAGACACTTCACAATACTTTCTAATACAGAACCATAGAAAGGAGCCTGTGATAAAAGACTACAAAGGTGTCCCCAGATACCACATCCTGCCCTTGAGGTCAGAGACTTCTGATAGAGTTTGGACATCATCTTCTAGTGTCTTACATTTGTATAATGTGAGACTGATTTCTCTAGTTCATCTGGGTACATAGGAAATGCTGACTGTATCACATGACTAAGTCTAAAATAAATGAATATATCAGCTATTGTACTGGCCCTGTTACTCAATACTGCTCTATGGCAATTAACGTCTCTGTCTAGTGATGTCATAGCACTTTTCTCCACTCTTAAAGGATGAAGAACATTACTTTGTAATGGAATAGCAGGTTAATATGTTTGGGTGAGTCTCACTGTTTTAGCCATCTCTGGCAATCCCTAACTTTAGGTAGCCACTGTTCCAATAGTAATATCTCAGTAATTTAACAGTTACTTCTGTTTTCAGTGTACTAACATTTGCCTGCTCATTCTCAAAAATAATTTGAAGCAATTAAGGAGGTGGTTGAACCCACCTGAGCGGGCAGTGTCAATGTATGTCCCTAAGCCAGGCACCGCCTCCACCCCCACTTGTAATATGGGAGGATCAGCATCTGTCCCATACCTGCAGCTGTCCACTACCTGAAGCAAAGCAGGTACCCATCAGTTATAATGGAGAGACAAAGTTATTATTTAGTGAGGTAGGAATATTAGTGAACACAGACATTTTGGACGTACCACCATTTTAATGAGTGTGATTCTTCCCACTATGGATCATGGGAGCCCAATCCACTGATCTATCAAACAAGAGAGTCTCTGTGTCACCAGGCTATAGTGATCTCTGATTACCACCTCAAAATGTCTATCAATTGTAATCCCTATGTATATGGTTCACAAAAGTAAACTTACACTTTTGTGTAAGCTTATGACTATTTGCTATTCACAAAGGAATTTACAAGCAGGATCTTTACAAGTGTGGAGTTTCTGCACATAAAAGACCTACCTTTTTATGTGCAGGGACTCCACACTCATAAAGATACTATTCGCAAATCCTTTTGTGAACAGCAAACAATCATAAACTTACACAAAAGTGTAAGTTTACCTTTGTGAATCAGGCCCTATATATTTAATGGTGCCAGATCACTACCATATTGGGTACTCTATATAAATCAGAACTGTGACTGGAGCTAGCATAAAGGTTTCGACATTTTCCCAGGTTATGGAGAACTTGGAGAAGATGCAGGTATATCAAACAGGGTCCTTTGAACTTTTGAATACCTACCCTCCAAGACAGTAAATATGTCCTGGTTTACAATCATCTTATAAAGACTAATATGAACAACCCCATAGAGCACATGCTCAATACATCTGTTGTTCTCACATGACCACAAATTGTACCTGTCACGGGTCAAGATGTATCTCTTGTAGCATAACTATCCCCCGCTATTTCTGTCCACACAAGCTAATGCCTGTCAAACATTATGTGGGTTATTCAGACCACTTATATTCCAAGATAGTATGTAGAGCTTTTTGTTGTTGTGATTATTCAACATCTCTCTGGTATATTTTATAATGCTCAAGTAGGAATTGACGTAGGCATTTGGACCATAATTTTATTGCTCTGCCCCCACTTAGTAAACCAAAGTAAACTTCTGTATCCACCCTGCCACACTGGTCCCCAAACCAAATCAGCGAGACCTTTATTCAAACCCTTATTCATAACATTGCTAAGAATATATATAAAGTAAGACACAGAAAGTTGGATCCTCACCCCTTTGCTGCCAGACATCTCAGTTCATCATACTCATGCAATAGTACCAAATGTTAACAGTACCTGCAGGTATTAGTAAGAAACTGGCAGTTCAGTCTCTTATAGGCATGGAACCAACTTCAACGAGCAGGTCCTGATATTCCAACAAGAAAAACAAATAAGTGACCAAGCATATAGTTCAGAGTCCTATCCAGTCACGTTTATTGTTTACTTTACATCACTAGTGTCATTTGACTTCAGAGGGTTTGGTGATTTGTGTAATGCCCAGATTGTGCTTGGCTGTTTTCTTTGCCAGTGTGATTACTGATAAATATGGAGGCCTTTACAGCATTGAGAAAGAAGAGAGCCTTTAATTGTATTATTATTTTGAGCTTCGCTGAATAGCTTCAGGAGTATTTGGCTTCATGGATACTCAGTTTCTTTTTAGCATCAAGATATGTACACTGAGCCCCTCGTACAGCCATTGTGAATTCTGGATATAGTGTTGTGGTCAATGCTGTAAATGACCTCTTTCCGTGGCCAACCACAAAACAGTATTACAGTCATAACTATTCAGTATTCATGCTATAATCGGTCTCAGGGGAGCCCTTGGAGGTACTCTACTCATGCAGCTTGTCATGGTGAAACATAAGCAAACCCCAAATTAACCTTTACTCCACTCTATGGTAGCTTGGCACAAAAGCAGTCAGGCATAACTTAGAGGTAATGGGTAAAGTATATATAGAGTACACAAACAGCAATTCTGTCTCAACAAAAGCACAAGAAAACTCTCACACCAATTTAGAAAAGAGTAAAAATTCATAAATGATTTGACACCAAAATGCCAAAAATCCAAAAAATAGAACCAGGGTTATGCAGTTATGCGTTTTAAAGATGTAAGAAAAATAATGCTTAAAGACTCAAAATGCCGACTGTGGTTATCTGCTTGTGCCGTACCAAGTCACAGGTTCAGGCTGACTATAATGGCACATGGGCCAGCTACAGGGACCAAATGAGGCTCACTAAACACAGTACCTTCAACCCTGGTTGTGGAGCAGTGTGAGTTCCTGCAAGTTCCTGCTTTGAGGATGCATCACACAGCAGTGGTTCCAAGGAGCTGTGGGGATGAGATGTGCGATCCTGTATATTACAGCGGTACTGCGTTGTGAGGTCCTCCATCAAAGATGCCTTGTGTAGTGGCAATTCTGCTAAGCTGCAAGGGCATGCATTGGAGATGCGTTGCACAGCGGTGGTTCGGATGCAGAACTGCAAGGGGATGCTTTATGCTCTCTCATTTCTGCTGAGAACCACAGATGGGCTGGTAGAGCACTTTCAGTCCTGCTTCCAGGGGTCCAGGGGTCCAATTGGGGGAGCACCATTTGAGGGATGAGGACGTACAATAGGCAGAATCCAGGTGCAGACCTCATGGTGGAGCCCTTTCTGTCCTTGAGCTCTGATGAAGAGACCAACTACAACTTGGGGCCACTCTTGGTCCTGGGTTCAAGATGCAAGTCTAGTTTTTCTCACTCAGGCAGCAGGGAAGCAACGTAGCAGTTCTTGTGGCAGAGCAGAATGGCAATCTTTCTTCTGTGTCCTCTACAGATCCAAAAATGATCTAAAGAATTGGGTGTGAGTATCCACTACTTACACCTAGTGCACACCTTGAAGTGGGAGAAGCTTCCAGAGTCCACTCCTACATAGGTGCAAGTGTAGTAGTGACAACTCCTCCCCTCATCATGTCAGAGATGGCACATCCTACAAACACCTATCTCCCTTTGTCTTACTTTCAGGAAGTAATACACAAATACCAACTGCTAGCTACAACTAGTCATGGGACCCAGGATATAGGTTGCAGGCACCAAATGGTTGGGACAAGAAAATGCTAACTTTCTAAAAGTGGCATTTGCAGAACGGTGACTTAAAATCCGACTTTACCATTAAAGAGGTTTTTAAATTGCAATTTGTTTTAGACACTAAACTTGATATTCCCACCCCCTCCCAATTGAAAGCTATCACTTATTAAAAGTAATAAGGTAACCCAATGTTATCCTATGAGGGAGGTAAGACTTGGAATTGTGAAGAACAAATTTGAGAGTTTTCACTACTAGGACAAGTTGCACAACAGAGTAGTGTGGGCATGTGTGCTATCACCCCACATCAATTACTGCCATTCCATTTGTATGAACATAATTTCTAAGATGCTGTATGTTCTACAATGTTTTAGAACCTAGCAGTGAGATTGGCCAACAGTCTTTCCAAAGTTGATCATGTGACAAACACCCTTCATTGTATCCTTAATAAAGAGCTAGAAGAATTTAAAACAGCACACAAAACCAATAGGCTTTCTCTAGTACAGGCACACTGATTCTCATCAATTTGGTGTCTCCATTTATATAATGGAGATCATATGGTAAGAATAATAATACTTCATCAAAATGTCATGCTTCAAATGGGCCAGCTCAGGAGGAGGTTCTTCAGAGTTCCGGCTCTCCAGCTAAGGGACAATCCCTTTGGAGTTATGTCAACTGTAAAATCAAGGACACTTCAAGAAAAAGCTGAAACACTTCTCTTAGCTACAGTTCTCTTGTTTTACAATTGTGCACTTTCAAACCAAGTTCACTCTCCATGATTTTTTTGTTTTAGAAATAACTAAATAGCTTTAAAAAGAAGGCAGCTCCAGGAAAAACACATCTGCTGGCATCCACCCAGTGTGTTTATAAACTACAGCCTCACATTCCATTTCCTATCTTTCCTGGGTATCTATGTTAGATAGTACCTGCTGCTGTATGTATTGCAGGTCACTGAAAAACTCCTACTCCCCTTTACAAAGTTCTGGAACTCCCAGGTGGCTCATAATATATTTCTAATGGCAGAGAGCATTTTATTCATTTTCATATAAACCCCTTAAGTCATTGGTGTCTTTCTCTTTCATGTGAAACCAATAGTATGGTTGCAGAGAGGAAGAAAAAAGCCTAATCTGTAGTGTGAAATGAAACACTCCATAAAGCAGTTAGAGATTTGTCGCAAAAATATCTTAAAATCAGTTTAATGAGTACGTCTGCTAGAACAAAATGCAGTGGCTCAGAATGTATTGAAACATGTGAGATTCAATTGTTTGGGCAATGATGTATAGCATGTAAAATAAACGTTTTCAGAAATATCTCCTCTGTTCTGATCATCGTAGATTTTTAACAAACAGATCAGAAGAGTGAAAAGCCATTCTCTTTTTCATTGCTTAAAATGCAACTGTGCTAATGCTCTGGTACCTACCTTGCATAATGGGAAAATGTGCTTTGTACATGAAGTATGATTAGAAGGCCATTTTCTAGAGACTGGAAGTTTGATTAATGAGCAGTGCCAAAAATCATGAATAATTACCTAATGTACCAGTAAGAGGAATTCATGTTTGGAATTTAAATTTGAAATTAACTCAATCATTTATGAAGTTGGTTACAAATCTTGCCCAGCCCCCTGCAAATCTTTGACTATTGGGAGACTTTAATATTAATGTCTGGGCAGAGTTCAGAGCTTGCCCCTATAGCAGAGACTTAATAGACTCTTGTGAGGTATTGGGTCTGAAGCAGCAGGTTAACGGCGCCACGCACCAAGAAGGCCATACCCTGGATCTAATAATGGCACCATCAGACTTGATTACAGTTACAGGTGAAGTCAAATATTGCCTCTAACTTTTTCAAAACAAACCCCCCCCCCCCGAAGCCAGCCAATCAACAAACAGATCAGTAAATGGTTAGGAGGAGGAGAAAGACGTTTGGGGAGGAAGACGTTGAGAAGGAATGGCCATAGAGAGGGGCTCACAGTTCAGACTAAAAAGCACATTGACTGGCAACTAGGATTCCTTGTGCTTTTGCTTTTTACTGTATTTTTCTTCACATCAATTTTGAAAAAAGTGGCAAATATGCATTCAATATTTCTATTTCCATTTGTTTAGAATTCCTCATTCAAGAGATGGTTATGTCAGGAGAGCAGAAACCAATTAATTAATTAATCTTTAAGAGACTTATTATTTTATCACAGGTATTGACTGTCTCTTACTGTTACTGTATCTCTGCTGTCCATTAGTACATTTTCAAGTAAATGAAGAATATGCTCAAGTTAATATTGAAAATTGTTTTCTCTAGATTGTTACCAGTCTGCACTGGCAGACATCGTATTCATGGTTGATGAATCCGTCAGTGATACTGAAAACTTCAAACTTATCCAAGGATTTTTGCATGAAACAATAAATGCCCTAGACGTCAAGAAAAGATGTATGAGAATTGGTCTGGTGATGTACAGCAACATTTCCAAAGTGATTACTTCACTGGGAGAAAATACAGAAAAAGATGATGTTTTACGATTACTGCAGACTCTTTCAACAAGCTATGGCACAGCAAACACAGGGGCGGCCATCAATTTCACCCGTTCAGAAGTATTCAGTGAATCTAAGGGAAGCAGGAAGAACCAAGGCATCGAGCAGATAGCCGTCTTGATCACTCACCGGCCTTCGAACGACAGTGTTATTGAAGCAGCTCAACATCTAAGGCGAGATGGAGTGTCTTTCTTTGTCATTGGAGTCCAAGATGCAAGTCTTGTCCAGATGACTCAAATGGCATCACATCCACCAGAACAGTTTGTTGTTGATATCAAGTTGTTTTCAAATCTGACAGATCTTTCCCAGATATTTTGGAAGAAGATTTCGAATGAAGTGTATATGAAGGTCTCCGCATTTGCAGGGAAAACAGAGATAATCCAAACAGGTAAGACCCAGGCTAATGAGCACAGGCATCCTTTAAAAAAAATGTGAGAAAAATGTTGACTCATAAAAATGAATTGGGATCTATGAATTAAACATAATAAACCTATTTTTCTTTATAGCTTTTGTTTAATCTTGTTCACTATAAACATTATTTCCAATTTAAAAAATTTCCCTAGCCTTGTGCACCCGGCCCACTAAACCAGGAGCACCTCTTTTTACAATACTTCAAAACCCACAAAACAGCGGGTCTTCAGTTTACATCCTTTGTTCTTTTTCTCTTTGCTCCAGGCCCACTCCATACCCCTTGTTGCCAATGCTATCATGTTTAGCTTTTTCTGCCTTCCTTGAAAACAGCTACTTCCAGCTGCACACCTAGGGGGAGTCTTTCCAAATGGTAGCACACAGCCATTGCCACACCTCCAAGTCACTCTTTTCTCTATCTCTCATAATCCACATCTTACTGTATCCTACATATTGCCCAATGCACCCCAATAGAGCTCACTTACCTTTTCAGACCCCTTTCAATAATACACTTCTCATGGTACCGTTTGTACGTTTCTCTCAAAATGGGAACCTCGTGTCATCAATCTTCTCAGTCTTTGTCCACTTCTTTCTCCTGAAGTTCTCTCCTAAGTGCATGTCTACCTTTTGCAGACTCTACAGATTGGCCAATTGCATCACTCCTAGCATGTTTGGTGAAAATCTATTTTTCTTTGTCTGTTCTTGTTAAAGCTCTCCGACTAAAAAACAATCAATCAGATATCAGTTGTCTCACCTCTTGCATTTCTTGCCCCTTACTTTGTCCAAATTCTCTTTGAGATTTTTATGTATGTCATTTTTTTAATTTGAGTTTTTACCTAATCTTTTTGGTTCCAGGCAGGTGGCTCCATATGATTGAAGGATTTCCATTGTGATTAAAAAGAGGAATTTGATAAAATAACATAAAAAAAATGGGTTATCAACAGAAAGGCCCCCAGAACAGAACAATGGAAGCACACAAATTCATAGTATGACATTACATATATGGGCTGCACAAATATGTTACTTTTGGATAGCAGCCAATCAGATTATTAGTTCAAAAAAACTAAAGACATTGCCTACATGCAAATGAGCATGATTGGTTAAACAAATACACAATCTAACTCCACAGAGGACACAAACATGAAATGAACCATTGCACAATGAGCCTCTTCTACATATTCATAACAACGGACATGGCCTTGTTAATTAACACTTTTCATTCTACTCGAAAGATGCTACAAGATTGACATTTAAAAAGTTCAGCACACGGAGACCATGACTGCATCTGAATTTAAATGATTTTCTGAAAGAGAACAAATGCATGAAAGTGCTTATTTTGGGCACAACAAAATAAATGTGCACTCCTTTCTGAAGCGCTGTAAGCATTCTGTTGACGCGGTCTATTGCAACCTAGCCATGAAAGCCAGAGCAGCCTAAGCTAAGCTATAATTTTATTCATAAAACTACAAACACTGTCATATCCCAAAACAAGCACCCTTGCCCCATAGTGCAATAGTGTGGTTATTCTGTCTAGCACAGATGTTGTACTTGAAGACAACACTTCCAGTGCAAAAATTATGCTTTCATGTTCCCCCGCTTTATAGTGTGCTGTACATTGCAGCACACATGCAAAGTTAGAAAACTTTGGAGACTTTTAAAAGATGCTCCACAGTTACAACAGTCTTGAGGAGGTGTCATTTTCCAAGGCAAAATCCTGCCTACAAATGTTAGTAGGTAGAGATCTGTGTCAGAACCCATGGGTGGTTGCATGGGAACACCCATGTACCACCCATGGTACGCCTTCTTGATGCTATGAAGCAGAAAGTAGCATGTAGCGCTATTTTGCATTATTTTAAGCAATTTAACAACGCAAATCACGATTTGCATTGGACAGTAAATCCCACCACAACACTTTGCACCTGGTTTGCATCATTTGTGTGATGAAATCCTGGCACAAAGTGTTTATGACGTAAACGAGCCAGAGATTCTGTATATCACTTTCCACTGCTGGGTTGCATAGTTACGCCCTCTCATTTTGTAAACACCACAGTGAGTGTAAGAACTGGAGTAGTGGGCAGCCTGGACCAAAGCAACAAAAAGTAATCAGAATCTCCACTTACGTTTGTTAAAGATGTGCAAATAAAATCCTTCTCCTAATAGAGGTGCCATGTACAATGTGATGCACAGCTGTTGGTTTTGAGAGATTGGCCCAGGAACACAGGGCCACATGTAAGAAGAATCCCGTTTGTAACTTCCTAATTGCAATTCGTTGTGATTTGCAATTAGGAAGTCCCAAACAGCAATATATAATGTGTCTCAGACACATTTGATGATTTTCAGTGGGTCGCAAATGGACATGCCTCCTCAGTATATATGAGGTATGAGGTAGGTTACAATTTGCGACCTTTGGGAATGGCCTGAAATCACAGTGATGGTGGTCTCCAGGGGTCATTTTTTTAATGCAGCTTGCTTTCCTTAAAGGAAAATGGGATGCATTTAAAAAAAACTAAAATTGAAGGTTTTCTTTTCATTTTTTATGAGTAGGCAGTGGTCCGTGGAACTACTGCCTGCTCTTAAAAAATGTTTGCGCCCACATTCACAAAGGGGATTTGGTCCCTTAGGGACCCATTCCCATTTGCGAATGGGTCACCACTAACTTGAAATTGGTGGTAAACTGAGAATGTTTTACGACTGCATTTCGGTCACAAAACATCTGTTCACAAAATATCTGCACGTCAGTGTGAGTCGCTATTAGAAAAGGATGCCCTTAACATACCCCTTCCTAATACCGAAACATAAACCCTATTTTGCAAATCTGTAATAGGTTACCGAATCACAAAATAAGGTTAGTATATACAAAAAAGGCATTGTAGCAATCACAAACTGCACGATTGTGCGAATCAGACCATTTGCGACCGCTAAATACCTTTGTACATGTGGCCCATGGTGTATATTCAGCCACAATTATAATGTACATACTTAAACTACTATGAATATATGTTTGTTACCATCCTTCTATTCACTGACATATGGTGGATAAAAGGAAATTGTTTACAAAATTAAAAATAGGAAAAAGGCAGGCAGGGATTGGCTAAAAGCATAGTAAACAAAGTAAGATGCAAAAATAATTAGGTCAAGGACACGTTTTGGGATACCCTGGCCACTTTCGAGAACAAATTCGACATTAGCAAGAGCAATATTTTTACATTCCAGCTGTTAACCTGGATTCAGCTGGCCATTATTTTAAATTGTACCTACATTTTTAGGTTGGTGCGGTGACCGTCAATAATAGGGATTTGACACTGGTGGTGGCATATTTAGCTCCCAGACTAACCATGAAGGGCTAAATGAGTGATATTTGGAACTACATAAGAGTTGTGAACAAGTGGACTCTGGAGCTGTAGAAGTGTTTCTTATTGGTACAAAATAGAAGCACTGACATGTAGGGGGTTATTACAACTTTGGAGGAGGTGTTAATCCGTCCCAAAAGTGACGGTAAAGTGACGGATATACCACCAGCCGTATTACGAGTTCCATAGGATATAATGGACTCGTAATATGGCTGGTGGTATATCCGTCATTTTACTGTCACTTTTGGGACGGATTAACACCTCCTCCAAAGTTGTAATAACCCCCGTAGGCTTTAAGTACATGTGTGATCATACTATCGATGTATACGCATTGAGGGTTTTGGAATATGCGGTGCCCCTTGGTGTGTCTTTGAGAATGCATGAATCAGTGGATTATACTCTGGTTTACTATGATTCAGCATAATAAGGACCATGTATGTGCTATTCTAATGTTCTTTCATTTTCTTCTGTTTGACTTTAAAATTCTTTCTAAAGTGACAGCCATTTTCCATAAGCAGGTCATGCATGAACATAATGTTCTCACCTGCTCTCTCCATCTAGCTTGCGTTGACACAGAAGAGGCTGATATCTACTTTCTCATCGATAGTTCAGGCAGCATCACACAAGTGGATTTCCAAGAAATGAAAACTTTCCTGGTGGAGGTGGTGGACATGTTCAATATCGGGCCAAGCACGGTTCGGGTGGCAGCGGTGCAGTTTTCAGAAACCAAGTACATCAGCCTGGAAATCAAAATCGATGCTTATTCCAACAAGAAGGATTTGAAGCTGGCCATTCAGAACATCAGGCAGATAGGAGGGGGCACCGAGATTGGGGGTGCCCTAAATTACATGCTCTCGTTGATAAAGGCAGGCTCCAACTCAAGACGGGGCAAAGTTCCCCGCTACCTGATTGTACTCACCGATGGGGAGTCGCAGGACAGTGTGAAGAAGCCTGCTGAGATGCTGAGAGCTGAGCTGGTATCTGTGTATGCGATTGGAGTCAAAGAAGCCAACAAAACTCAACTTTACGAGATTGCTGGAAAAGATGAAAGGGTCCATTTTGTGGAGAACTTTGACTCTTTGAAAGTCATCAAAAATAAAATTGTCCCGCAGATGTGTTCAAACGAAGGTGAGAAATCTTAGCATTTACTCAGTCTGATCACAAGAAAAGATATGGTTCAGTTTATGGGATAATATTTAAAAAGGGAATCATCAACACCTCCTCACATAATTAGCAATATGCACAAATAACAGAACTGACACTCCAGACCTGTGATGCCAATTCTATTAAAAGCACAATATAAAATGAGCTACATTTTTCAAATTATTCATTTATGAATGCATTTCTTGATTCGTTTGGTGTCCAAATTTGAGTATTTGGAAAATAAAAGGTTTACATAGAAGTAAGCTAATAATGTTTAGTAGAGTGATACTATTTTGATGGTAAGATAAACAACTGGGTAATAATTTGGAGAAAGTTGGATTAGGTGTTGCATCCTGCAGAGAACGAATCAACAGATCAGCATGCTTTTAAGGTAGTTTGTTACATGCAAAGTCCATAGGTGTGGGACATAATGTGGCAATGAACAAATGTGTTGCATCACTGGCGTTTCATATGGTCAGTGAATGTTTATTTATGTATGTCACCTGCCACCACTAACTAACAAACATGACTTTCAGAGGAAAGACATAAAGACTCTTTTCATAGCACGACAGCTGCACACAATAGTGGACCATTCAACATCAACCAAACAACATCCAACACGGAGTCAGTGCAATAGTACATGCTTTTATTTCAAATTGGCTTGTGATCCTTCGTGCTGGGGTGTGTTGAATTCTGTAAAGCATGGTGTGGTTTTCTATGGAATGACACACTGTTGTGTTCTCACGGTATAGCCTGGCATGTTGTGTGTGTGTCATAATGTAGTATATTATGTATTTGGTACGGTATGTTAGGGTCCATATGTATTTATTTATTTATTCAAGGGTTTTAAAAAGTGCTACACTTTTCTAAGGCCTGTTCCGGTCACCTTGACAAAAAGGAGGATAAACAAAAAACATAGCAGTTCTAGCAGCAAGGGAGTTACAATCCAATCACATGCGTAATGTGTAGATCTAGCTTTCTTCTGTCGCTTCCAATGCAATGTAAAATTTAATGCAAGACCTGGTTGGAAAGTAGCTTATGCAATGTCCTTAACTCAAGGTAATTGACTTCCCTGCAGTGATGAGGGCTGAAGCTGTCCCAAAGTTTCTGACACTGAAGCCCCAAGTATTTTCTACTGTACGTTTAGCCACTTAAAAGAACTGGGAAGATTGCAGGTTCCAGGCTGGAGTGTAGTGGTGAGTCATGTTCTGAAGTTCACCAGGATCTTTTGCCACAAAATGTTTTACGCAAGACACATATTGGTGTGAACTTTATCCTGAATTCAACCAGAATCAATTAAATAGCATTCAGGGCTGGTATTATATGATCCATTTTCCATAAATCTAGTTGCCAGATTTTGCACTCCATGCAGCCTGATGATGAGTATATTCTGAGAGGTGAGGTTAGGCTCCATTATAATAGTCAAACAGGCCATGCCCAAAACATCTATAAACATTCTTCAGTTTGCCTTGATGGAACAATCTTGCGAAGGAGGGATAGTCAGTGGCAGCAGTGACTGTTGGGAGTGGTGAGGAGTATTGTTTACCCCTAATTTTAGCGAGCGATCAAATTAGACAAGCGTGAGTTTTTCTAAGGCTAACACAGGGCATACTCCCCTCAAAAAAAATTAAAGCAAACTAAGGGAAAACAGTGTTTTTTAAACACAATCTTCTTATAAATAGCCATAGGCTCAGAAAGGGCACTCTTGAAATATTCAATGCTTTCATGGGTTGCCAAGGAAGCCTCACGCACCGCTGGAGTAGACCCAATTTGTATCAAACTTTGGCAAGGGTGCCTGCCCCCCTTTTGTCAAGAAACAATATTCCCTTATAGTGCTCCTCCCCAAATGCCTTGGGTGACCCCCTTATGCAAAAAGTTACCAACAATCTGCTACTGCAAGAATTTTGCTATGGATAACCCCATATCTCATGGGTGTCCTACCATGTCAGAAACTAACCCTGATGCTCAAGGGACAGCATTTTGTCATGGGTGCCCTCCATGATATATCAAGAATCACCTCCAGTATGTCAAGGCCAATATAGCTGCCCAACACTAAACATACTCCTTCAGTGCACTCTCACATGCCAACAAATAGCTGCAAAATGCCAGGACCATCATGTTGCTCTGAGTGTCTTATATGCCAAGAATTACCTCCAATGAGCCAGGACCTACACTTTGCCATGAGTGATAACCAGGGATACCCTTTATGGCAAGGATTATATCCTGTAGGCCAACACACTTGCAAATATAACACATGCACACACACTCACATTCCCTCTCACATTAACACACACAACCTCTCACACACACTTAACACTAACTCATGCTAGTAGACACATTCTCTCAAACATATAAATACTCTGACTCCAGCACACACTCCCTCTCATACATTCTCACCCACTCGCTCACACACTCTCATACTCACAGTCTCACATTACCACTCTCATAGCTCTCACTCCACACCCCCACCAAAAGCACACCCGCTCTTATAACAGAGCTGGTAGAGCTGCATCCCTATCAGAAGGAGGGAGACATGGGCTTGGGATCCCTTGCCTTCTGCTCTGTGTGGATTGTAAGTTGTCATAGGGGTTCACTGATGAGTGCCCTGACATTCCCATTTTAGCAGCAATGCTTTGCTGCCTGAAGCATTCACAATTTTCTACTGAATTCTATGAACTGCACCTGTGTGATTAGACAGCTGAATTATGACCTCTCATATGCTCACTCCAGACTCCTCTCACACGCACGGTCCAGACATCCATCTGCAGACTGTTGCGTTTTTTCGTGTCACTCTGGGGTGGATCATGGGTCTTCCCCTAAGATATCTCTTCCTCTGTGGATCATCATTTGATGATGGTGACCTGGAGTGCAACTCCAGTGTTTGTCATAAATGCGAGCGTAGACCAGGGGCAGTATGTAAACAGTCACAGGTTACAGGGCACTGATCTATTGCCCCTGTTGACTAGCCGCCATTGACGAGAGTTGGACTTCTGACCTGTGAGAATGAGCTTGAAGGAGAGCCAATGTTGTGAGGCAGTTGAAAGGCAGTACCTTTGGTCCCATCCCTCCTAAGAGTAGAACTTACATCTTTGAACTTCAAAGGTAACTTATATCCATCCATGAATAGACCAGATGTAGGCAATCTGTAGTGTCAGTTTGTTTCACTGTCATACAAATATATAGTAATTTTACAAAATGGATGTCTACTACTTGAACCAAGAGAATCATGCAGAAGTTGAAGAAAGCCGGAGAGAGGAAGGACTCCTATGAAAATCTGCATTACACTTTGCAGGAATCAGTAACAGAAGCAAAGAAGCAATTGTTGGCTAGAACATAGGAACTATCAATTATACAAAAAGAGGAAGTTCTAAAGCGTACTTCCGCATTCCGTATAGAAATTCTCAAACTTCTGTATGATGATGGCTATTTGTCTCAGGTTATCCTATGCTGTACAGTCACAGTGCTTTGGGGAATATTATGATGGCTTCTATACAACACATTAGAACTGCTCATGGATACTTGGGAACTTTAAATATAGAAATAGTAAGACGCTAACAAAGACAGGACTATATATATCTTAGCAGTAGCTTTGATTTTTATATTTTACCCATTAGCGCGACTAGTGAATGAACTTTCTGGTCTTCAAAACACAAAAAAAAATTGTATATCTCTATCTAACCAGGAACGTATTATTTAAGACATTGTGAATTGTTGAACAATGGGGTAAAGAAAAGTTATTGGTGTGATGTGTCTTCATGATTTACTCTCATATAGGGGATTTGTAATAAAAATATAAATGACACATTAGTGGTCAAAGAGTCAATAATATGAATCTCAACTATTCAGCCACTGCCCATTACATCAGGACTATTTGATAAAGCAAATTAAGGTAACAGGTCACACACACAAAAGTAATATAGTTTGCACAGTGTTTAAGACTATGGTCTAGAGAGCTGGTAAGCACCCACAACCCTCACCTGCTGCTTTATTAATGAACTTTGTGATTATCCTGTGTACTATTTTATTATGCGTACATCACTGCAATTCCAACTTAATTGGCAATATTTAATCTATGTTTTATTGAACAATTATGAAAAGCCGTAAAGATATGGCACTGTGACAGCAATTTAAACATGCACTAATAAGTGGACCAGATTGGGAGAAAAAAGATTGTGGCCCGTATTTATACTTTTTGACGCAAAACTGCGCTAACGCAGTTTTGCGTCAAAAAAATTAGCGCCGGCTAACGCCATTCTGAAGCGCCATGCGGGCGCCGCATTTATTGAATGGCGTTAGCCGGCGTTAGCCGACCGGTGCTGCCTGGTGTGCGTCAAAAAAACGACGTACACCAGGCAGCGCCGGCGTAGGGGAAAATGGCGTTTGGGCGTCCAAAAATGGGGCAAGTCAGGCTGAGGCAAAAAAATCGCCTCAACCCGATTTGCGCCATTTTTTTGGGGCGCCCAAGCGCCATTAACATGACTCCTGTCTTAGCAAAGACAGGAGTCATGCCCCCTTGCCCAATGGCCATGCCCAGGGGACTAATGTCCCCTGGGCATGGTCATTGGGCATAGTGGCATGTAGGGGGGGCACAAATCAGGCCCCCCTATGCCACACATTTTTTTTTTAAAAAAATACTTACCTGAACTTACCTTAATGTCCCTGGGGTGGGTCCCTCCATCCTTGGGTGTCCTCCTGGGGTGGGCAAGGGTGGCAGGGGGTGTCCCTGGGGGCAGGGGAGGGCACCTCTGGGCTTATTCTGAGCCCACAGGTCCCTTAACGCCTGCCCCGTCCCAGGCGTTAAAAAGAGGCTCAAATGCTGGGTTTTTTGACCCGCCCACTCCCGGGCGTCATTTTTGCCCGGGAGTATAAATCCGATGCATATGCATCGGAGTCATTTTTTTAGACGGGAACGCCTACCTTGCATATCATTAACGCAAGGAAGGTGTTCACGCAAAAAAATGACGCTAACTCCATGAACTTTGGCGCTAGACGCGTCTAACGCCAAAGTATAAATATGGAGTTAGTTTTGCGTCGAATTTGCAACGAAAAAAACGACGCAAATTCGGCGCAAACGGAGTATAAATATGCCCCTTGATGAGGCGATATCTCAAATTTCATCACATTGATATTATCAATCTCTGATTAACTCATGCTTTGTCTAATTTCAATTTAGTGACTTTTATTTTCTACACTCATGAATCTGCATGTCTATCCACTTTGTAGCCTGCAAGCGGATGGAGGCAGACATCATGTTCTTGGTGGATGGTTCAGGAAGCATAGGAGAAGCCAATTTTGAGAAGATGAAAACCTTCATGCGTGAGCTGGTCAACAAATCAGACATAGGTATTAACAAGGTACAGGTTGGTGCTGTCCAGTTCAGTGACACAAACAAGGAGGAATTCCAAATGAACAAGCATACCAACAAACGTGACATTTACAGTGCCATCGATAGCATGACTGCTTTGGGTCAAGGAACCCGAACCGGAGAAGCCTTGAAATTTGTGTCTGATTACTTTAAAAAACCTAAAGGTGGAAGGATGCAAGTCAAACAGTTTCTCATTTTGATCACAGACGGAGAAGCAGAGGATGAAGTCAAGGAACCTGCGACCTTGTTGAGAGAGGCGGGCATAGTAATCTATTCAGTAGGTGTGCAGGGTGCGAATATAACCCAACTGGAAGAGATCAGTGGGAAGTCAAAGATGTTTTTTTATGTCGATAACTTTGATGTGTTGAAGAAAATTGAAGATGAGCTGCTCCTTGGGATCTGCAGTCCCTATGAGGGTAAGTCTATTTAACATCCCAAAGATGTTAGATGTTTGATGTTTGACAATTGTGCAGACACTGTCTACTATGCATCTGCCATTATTTGCACTAACTGTATTCCAGATCAACTCACCAAGGCAGAGTTCACAGTTGACAGCATGTGGGAGCTACAGTAGATTGCTTACAGTTTAAAGGGGCAATCCCATTGAGTATTCCAAATGTAATTATTACTGGACCTGGACACAGCATACTTGCGGTTGGTCTTAAGCTTTTTCACCGCTTTGTATGATTCAGTATCCTTTCCAATCGGCTTCTGGTTTTCAATTCCATTTTAGTCCTTTCTCCAACACCAACTTTGAAAGAAATGGATTCACCACCCACCTTCCATAATCTTTCTGGGACATCTAAATTGAGCTGTGCAAAGGTGCACAAAAGTGTAAACTGCAAGTGTTGATTATAAGATCCTGATTTACAGAATCAGACATTGTGAAATTGCAGATGCAAACCTCAAACTTAATGATGTGGGCAATCTGCAAGTTAGATGGAATTTCTGAATTACAATTTTTATATTTAAAGTCAGAAACGTGTGCTGTGAGGACGGTCACATAGGTTTGTGAGTATTTACAAACATTTTGCAAGTTTTTCCCAAAGAGTTAAAGCCTGTTTCCAGGGTAGGAATAGAAAAGTAACAGCATCATGTTTTTGGAGGGTGTGGGGAAATGATTTCTCTACAGAGAAACATATTTCCCAGTAGAGAAGATGAGAACACTGTTTACTAGTAGATGCCCAAACGTATAAAGGATGAGTAGATTTAAATTAGCAGGAACGTACATGGAAAGTTACAATTCACTTAGATTTCAATGCGTTCTGGTGGGGATTTTGAGAACCCCAAAAAGTCAAAGTACACACATAGTTGGTGGATAGGTTGTATTTGTATTACTAACAGCATGTTCACCATTGGCATGTTGATGGTAGGCCCCTGATATTATAAGAGCCTAATAACGAGTTAAGTTGTTATTTACTGCCTCTGATAAGTAACGATACCTATTTATCAAGTGCAATAAATAACACCTATTGTGAGTGTAGGGAATAACATGCAGATTTTCATGTTTATTGCACCAAAAGCTGCATGATATGGTAAATACGGTATGTTTTCCCCCTATAAAGTTTCACCTGCCGAGATGTAACAAATATTGGGTCCTTTAAGGCATCCTATAATTTTTTAGGTGCGTTAAAGAAAACCAAACTCATAATTCCGTCCCATACATAAACAGGGGTTTACGCATTAAACTGAATTTAATGAGCCACTCGTGACCAGGCCCTTAGAAGGGAATCTTAAATGAACAGTTCTGATTTTGGAGGTTTGTCAAATTTGTGGTGATCTTGTACACCCCAATTATGCAGCTATAAAGATATAAAGATTTTCACAGTTAAGGATATCAGAAGGAAAAAGCAGACCCCCCATAAATGTGCAATTGATTCTAGGAGCAGACATCTGTAGTGCGCCGCAGTTGTCACTGAGGAGTATTTGCTATGTAATTGTCGAAGAGATGTGTATCTAGTGAAGACAGCGTCGCCCCACTGGATTATGGGGTAAGGAAAAATAAAATGATAATAATGCTACGTTATTATCATTTTACGCTACGTTATTATCACTTTATTTTTCCTGGGAGAAGAGGCGGGCGGGGCTGGGCTGGAGGGAGGGGGCTGGAGGAGGGCTATTTGCACCATAAAATGCGCTTGTCTGTTTGGCCGGCCGTGTTCGGCTGGCTAAACAGACATTCGCACTTTGCATGTTCTCTACCCGGCTGTATTGCACAGCGAGTGGAGAACATGCCCAAGCTCCCACTCCTAGTCTAAGCTCCGAAGCAGGCCGCTCAGACCATTCATGACCCTGCTGTCATGCTGGTGACTGATGCATTGTGATTGGCTGGGAGCCTGTGTGCAGCCGGCAAGAGGAAGAGGAGGGAGGGGAGAATAGGAGTCTCCCCCACAGGTAAGCATTTTTTTCTTCACCCTGTCCCCCCCCCCCACAGGTCTCCATGCTCCCCCTCCCCCGTTGAATGTCAGCCGCCACTGGTTGTAACACCAGGATAAACGTTCTCAGAAGAATCGCACCACAAGGTTTTGGATGCACTGCGTTTTTTCCAGTAAGAAGGATGGAAGGCCTCAGTGGAGTCCATTCCCATAATCAGTGGCCATATACCTTTATGTCCTCCTAGACCAAGGGTCTGATTCACAAGGAATCTTTGGCAGAACAACCAAGGGCAATGCTGTAATCCCAGTAGAAATGGGCTGACTACTGAAGCCATATTCAACAGCACCCCTTGCCAGCACTGCGGTGCCTTCACTCGGTAAAACGTATTTCATCTAACATTCAAATAAATACAGATACGGTATATTGTTAAAGTCTGTTTGTTTTTATGGAGAAGAATTTGTTTGGTACAGATATCCACTAGATAACATACCATAACTAACTACACAACATATTATGTAAAATTAAATAATATAGCCATAGAGCCCGCCATACCGGGCTATACTGGCCATTAAAGGCCCGCTCCGAGCCAAAGGCGAGGGCCTTTTACAAGGGAGCAGGACTTTAATTGCCAGTATAGCCCAGCTATGAAGGGCTATAAGACTATTAGAACATTCTGCCACTAGAGGGCAGAATGTTCTAATGAATAAAACAAAGTCCTCAGGGAGCCAGGGGGGATTAAAATACCCTCTGGCTCCGTGAGGCCTTTGTTCACAGCTGTTGCTGTGAACAAAGAACATTGGACTGTTGACGCTCCGGCTTTTTCAGGCCAGTAAAAGCCCTGAGCACTCCATTGTCTCCAATGGAGCTCAGAACATTACACTGTTCTAATATAGCCTTAGAACCCGCCGTAGCGGGCTCTGCCGGCCAGCCTTTGGCTCGGGCCTTTAACAAGGGAAATGGCCGTTAATGGCCGGTAGAGTCCGCTATGGCAGGTTCTAAGGTTATTAGAACATTATGTCACTAGAGGGCAGAATGTTCTATCAAATAAAACAAATTCCTCATGAAGTCCAAGGGGATTAAAATCCCTTCAGGCTCCGTGAGGCTTTTTGCTGTGAACAAAGAGACCATTGGAATGTTGACGCTCCCGGTTTTTACCGGCCAGTAAAAGCCCAGAGCACTTCATTGTCTCCAATGGAGCCCTCAACATTACAATGTTCTAATACTGCATAGCACAGAGCACCATAAAAGACCAAAATCATAAATTACATAACCTAACATAACTCAAAATAAAAAAAAGAGCAGAGCTGCCCCTACATAACATCATGTACCACTGCAAAATATGACTAAATAACATGGCCTCCTGTGGCTGAAAGGGACTTGTCTCTTCTGCACTGCATCTGTTTTTGTGTTTGGTAATGTGTGTATCAAATCACCCCCTCTCTACTCTCCCTGCGCACAATTGTAGGTTAACATATACGCAGTACGGGTCACAAATATGAACTCCTCCCTAGATTTCTTCTCTAAGGCCATATCTATAGGGCTCAGGCCTGTCTCCATCCGGGTTCCTCCTCTTGGAGATAAATGACCTCATTAGCTCAGAGCTCTGCTTCTTTTGGCAATGTGTTCCCTCCGCTGACAAATACCCCTGGGCTGCAGATTGGCTTGCTTTCAGTGTTTTTTTTAATGTGGGCGGCTTTAGACTCATTCTCTTGCTCTCTGGGACTTTCTTCAAACATATCTTTCGAAAAGAAGGATCATAACTTATTCTGTTGCACAGAGCATCACTTCAGCCACTCGTTTTCAGGAGTGCACTGGTCTTACACATGGCCCCTCAGACCTATCCCACTCATTTCCCGCATCGCTCCGCCCATCCTGTATCCGTCGGGCTTTGGTTCTCAGGGTTCGTTTAAAAAAAAAAAAAACTGACAGAGGAGATTGCTATTTATCAGGCCACAAGAATGCTCCCAATATACTTGGCCTATTTCCAGTGCTTAATTTGTAAATACAAAGGTACCGGTGCCCACAGCCCTCCTCTTAAACATGCGGTTGCTGTAATTAAATGTGTGAACACGGAATACTGAGGCGGCGTAATCCTGAAGCCATCTCGGGCCTCTTCATATAAAGCCACTCGCTGCCTCTTCAGCTCACTCTTGCAGCTTTTTACTTTCTCCCTTTGTGACGCTTTTTCGTTTTTCCCTTCCTCAGTCTGTCCCATATGTGTCTTTTGCTCGCAGCAAATGCTTGCGGCATAAGAATAAGCCCTGGCCCTCAAAAATAAGTGCGGGTGCTCAGCACCGGAAACAACAAGCACAAATTAAGCACTGACTATTTCTCTTCAAAAATAAAATGTTGGGAACAACATTGGAAACTTTATTCGGACAGGGCTTTGAACTGTGCGTTGTTACTGTAGCAATGATTATTCACATAACCAGCGCCGCTGGAATTATGCGGCAGGGGCGCACCAAATTATGCAGCAGACTTCTCAAAATTATGCAACAAGAAAAAGCAAATTAAGCGGCATCATACAGCGCATTTTTTTATACTATTACTTCATTCTTTTTTAATTTGTGCACATGGTAATACTGTCTATGCAAAGATTTCATCTCATTAGTGCAAGTTTAACAACCGAATAGGGATGAAAGCAACCAAAAGATGTCCAGTTAACCTTTGCAAAGGGCCTTCCACTGTGCGCAAACTCACATTGCCACGTTTTCAGTAACTTTTGATCCGTTTGAGCGAGAAACATTTTTTTCGTAAAATCTGCAAATTATGCAACAGATGATGTATTATGTGGCAAATGTGGCCTATCTATAATTATGTGAAAAAAGCTCTGGCAGCGGAATGGCATTATTCCAGTGGCCCTGACCATAACTATAGCAGTAGCATTCTAAACCTCCCACTGACTATAGAGCAGGGTTGCCACACAATTACGCCACACTCTGAAACATCCTCACCTCAGCCACCCATGGGTGGGGCAGACCCACCCAGCGCCTGCACTTTCTGTGATGTCAGAAGTCATGCATCCTGGTAGAAGATGCCAATATCCTGTTCCACAGACATGTCTGGTCCACAGAGTACTATTGCGCAAGTGACATCATTCACAATGAAAAGCCACAAAAGGACAGAAAGAAGACCAGCAAGCACAATGGGTCAGTGTGTATATATGTGTGTATGTATGTATGTATGTATGCATACGGCATTTCAATAGCACAAACTAAGCCAAAAGGCATCAGAGTGCTGGACATGATCAAATAAAAACATGCAGTCATCAAGCGATAGCAGTGAATTGTGGGTTGTGGATGGTTAATGCATTGTCATGTAGTGTTCTTTAAAGAGGTGAGTCTTCAACTCTTTCCTAAGTTTGGAGTAGCACTGGAGGAGTCCTGATGGATGTTGTTATGTATGTATGGGTATGGTGTTTCTATAGTGTGAACCTAGCAAAGAGCCAGTCTCTTACATTTCCCACTCTTCTAATATGTCAAGTCCATTGGAGCAGGGTCCAGGGCGAAACAGAGGAATCAAATAACTAGTAGGGAGGCTATGTTCTCGTTCCAGGAGGAACTTCTTAGTCAGTCCTGGGACGAGTGAGGTGATGGAATAACGCAGAGAAATAAGGTTGCCTTGCAGAATCAACTTGCATTACTTCCCTGTTGGAACTCCAGTCAAATCGTTGTATAATGAGAACTAATTTTGAATTTAATGACTTTTTATGGACTGCGTTCAGCTACCATAAGCACTTCATAAAACATACTTATTACTGTGGGCTCATTCGTGCACCATTGCTTTCCTCGTCGATGAATTGTTCTGGCACATTTTGAAACTCCTGTGTGAGCAATGAATCTCTAGCTGCTTGGAAGAGCTTGTAAAATGAAGTAAACTTGGCTTTTCCTCTGTTCTGTGCATCATGTCCCAGCTGTTTCATGTAAATGCAGCACCCACGGAGAACCCCTGAGCCTCATAAACTCACCAATATTTGAGGTCTGGTGTCAGGCAAGACCTTTTGATTTTACTAAAAAATAAATTATTAAAAAAAGGAAAAACACTTACCTTCAAGGGGAGACGCGTTTGTCTCCCCTCCGTCCTCTTCCCAGCTGCACAGGCTCCCAGCCAATCACAAAGCTGCTGATAGCAGCGTTGTGATTGGTCTGTGTGGCCTGCTTTGCCGCTCAGTCTGTGCAGCTGGGAAGAGGAAGATGATGGAGGGGAGACGAATGCATTTCCCCTCGAAGGTAAGTGTTTTTCTTTTTTTAATTAATTAATTTTTTTAAACACCCCCCGTCCCTGCACGCCCTGTCCCTCCACCCCTGTTCAATGGCAGCTCACTTAGGGGGTCATTATGACCCCAGCGGTGAGTGGTAATGTGGCAGCAGCACCACCAACAGGTTGGTGGGACATGGCGCCACATTACGAGGATAGCAGGTTGGCTACAGCCAACCCGCCACTTCTCCACTCAGACTGCCATGGCGGTAGCAGCCGCCGTACCGGAGATGTCAATCTCCAGCCCGGCGGGCACTAAAGTACCGCCGGCGGCATTTTGAGCCAGCCTTCCACCATGGTTTTCGTGGCGTTAGCAACACCACGAAAACCATGGCAGTAGACCCTACCGGTGACAGGGAATTCCTTCCCTGTCACAAGGTAGGCGGCTCACACAAACCCCCAACACTCCCTATATGCCCACCCCACCCCCTCCATCCACACTCCCCCCTTCCGATCCCCTCCCCCCATACACGCACACACCCGCAGACACACACCATGCATACACCCACTCACTCACACTGGCATACACTCATTCATACACCCATACATCCAGCCATGCTTGCACACATTCGTACACACATTCACACACTGAAATGCAGACACGCACTCATATTACTATTCTTACATGCATTCCCACACATGCATACACCCATGCAAACAACACCACACACACTGACATATTCACGCACGCACTCACACATTCATTCACAAACCCCCCCCCCACACACACACAACACTCCCCGCACCCTTCCCCTCTCGGAAGCCCCACTTACCTTCTTCCAGGTGGACTTCCGGCATGGCACGGGAAGGGGCACTGCTACCGCCAGCAGCACCCGCCAGGCCGTATCACAGGGCATGATACAGCTGGCGGCGGTCTACTGCCGTGGCGGTGCTGGTGGTAGCAGCGTCACCTTACCACCATCTGCCACTATGGCAGTGGTCATAATCTGGTGGATGGAAGGTAGCTGCAGTGATGGTCTTTTGGCGGTCGTCACCGTGACGGAAGGTGGTTTTTATTGCCAATGACATAGTTAGGGCCTTAGTCTTCAGGACTCGTCTCCACCAAACAACTTGGAAGTGGCGAGGTCACACAGTGCACTTACTTTCAGACTGATCGTAACACAACGGCACACTTACCAGTGTTGCAGTCGCACAGTCTACTTATGGGGTACAAGAACAATCAGCACAAGCATATCTCAGCTTCAGGAGAGCCTATGACATGGACAAAACACTCCAGGACCCTGGTGGCTCCACAGGTATATGTGACAATGATCACACTGCCTGACCTGGCAGTACAACGATTCCTTTGGCAGTCTTGCATCATGAGTCTCTGTAGGATGAACCCCACGTCAATGTCAATTACATCAGTCCCTTCCACGACCATCTCCTCCTGCAGGGTTGGCGTTTCCTTCCCTCACACACAGATATCTTTGCACCCAGCAGAATCAGTAATTCCTCCTTCAGATCAGACTTGAGGCAATGTTCCCTTGCCTCTGGGGAGTTGGCTGTCAGTGCAACACCAGCCTTTAGCTGCTTTGTAGTCCCTGAGTACTCTGCGGAGTGCCCTTTTCACAAAAGAAGGGACTACACCAGTGAACAACAATGAGTTCTGATAGCCCATCTCTATACTGATTTCTCAGAGAGAGGCTGTGCATTTTAGGTCTGATCCTTTGAACCAGTTTGGGGAGGATTCCCCTTTCATGTGCCCTGGCCACACCACTTTCTAGGCCTGGTCTGTTTCACAAAGATGCTCTGCCCATCAGCACAGGGTCCAGATGAAGTGGTCACCAGAGAAGTACAACAAAGGGAGAGCAGGCTGCGCCCAGGTACTTACCACCCTTCCTCACTGAGATCAGGAAGAGAGGCAAGGATCTGTGCCCCTTTAAAGGACTCTTCTCTATCAACAGATACTGCTGGCCTCACCATGTACCCAAAGCCATCCACCAAATGGCAGCTGTAATCAGTCATTTCCAGCCCCATGTATCAGAAGGCACTTCCAAAGAAAGCCTGTCTGCTCTTTCCTCACCATAGTGTTTGGTTCTTCCACTTCCATCTAGTAGACTCCTGCAATGCCTATATGCTTCTACATCTTGTATTCAGATCCAGGCTGTGGGATTGTCAAATGGAACCTGTAGACTTGCAACACTCTGCATAGCAAATGCTGCTTCAAGTGTATACGAACAAGCACAACACAAGGGGTGTTACATTTAGGGTTCCGGGTTCACCACTAGTAGAGGAAGTTTAGATGAATGGGACAGCAGGCGGCATTCATATGTCATATGTTGAATTGCTGTAATTATAATTCATTAACATGGTATGCTGTCACCACCATGCTCCACGCATAGAACCCATGACAGGAATAGTAGTCCTCTGTCACTATGAGGATGCACTTGGTACACCACTCCTGGATCAGATCTGGGTCCAGAACCGAGCATTTTCATCAGTCTGGGTCTAGGTCAGAGCATGCACACAGAAGGAATGTGTGAAATGACAAAAAAACAATAAAAACAGGATCAGCAGTTCTAGCACAAACAGCAGGTGACACAACTGTACATCATGCAGGGGACATTCTGATAGACTTGGCCCTCTCTGCAGGGTCACCCCTAACCTTTGCCTCCACTCTTCCACTCCTGATCCCGTTTCTGTTGGTTTGTTAGACTTTCTGCACTTTACCACTGCTATCCAGTGCTAAAGTGCTTGTGCTCTCTCCCTAAAACTCTCCCTAAAATATGGTACAATTGGCGTGCACTTCATTGGTACATTTAAATTACGTATAAGTCCCTAGTAAAATGGTATGACCTGTTCCCACGGTCTGTAAACTAATTGCAGCACAGATTGTGCCACCCACTGAAGTAGCCTTTTAAAACATGCCTCAGGCTTGCCACTGCAGCCCGTAGTGCATTTTTTAAAGTGCCATTTCGACCTGGCAAAATAAACATTTTAACATAATAAGCTAGAGCCAATGAGTGTGCGCTAGTCCGAGCACGCACACAATGGAGCCTGAAGGCTCAAACTGGTTAACTTTGCTTAATCATTATATAACAATTCAACAGTCCTTCCAAGGAGTCCAAAATTATTCATTTTATGATCCCTCACTGAATTTGCAGTTCAGACATCAAAGCAAATATTCCTTCATATTATGAGGAAAACCATGATGACTTGACAAACATGAATGATAAATCCCAATGCATTTCGGGTGGTACACTCTTCATCACGGGACCTGTAAGAAAGTATCATACAAATAAATCAGATATGGAATGTCATCAAACTACTGTAAACAATCATGCCCTTTTGCACAATGATACTCGCCTAAATGTCACATGCTGTGAATGTTAATGCTGAAAAAACGGAATTACCAATGTGCTATTTGAAATATATCCAAATGAAAGTGCAGTGAGTACCATTCAAGTTAAATCCATCACTCAAGAAACAGAGGCCTATATTTATACTTTTTGACACAAACCCTTATGTCCCCTGGGCATAGCCATTGGGCACAGTGCCATGTAGGGGGGCCCAAGTTAGGCCCCCCTGTGGCACTTAAAAAAAAAATTAAAAATACTTACTTGGACTTACCTGGGATGGGTCCCCCATCCTTAGGTGTCCTCCAGGTGTGGGTGGGTGGGGGTGTCCCTGGGGGCATGGAAGGGCACCTGTGGGCTCTTTCCATGGTCTGTGACCACGGAAAAAGGCCCACAGGTCCTCTAATGCCTGCCCTAACCCAGGTGTTAAATAATGGTGCTAAGTAGGCTTAGCGCCATTATTTAAGGTCCTCCTCCTCCTCCCATGTGTGATTTTTGCACGGGAGGATAAATAAGGCGCTAGGGCCTTTGAGTCATTTTTTTGCCCGGGAATGCCTACCTTGCATCTCATTGATGCAAGATAGTTTTCCGCAGGCAAAAAATTACATTAACTCCAATATTTTGGCGCTAGACATTTCTGGTGCCAAAAATAAATATGGAGTTAAGTTTGCACCGGATTTGCTTAAAAAATGATGCAAATCCAGTGCAAACAAAGTATAAATATGTCTCCAAATGTACACCACCTGTTGCAGAAAGTGAGCCCATAGTATAACCTTTTTTAGCACACTCCATTAGATGAGCCCCCGTGCACAAAATTCAGCCCGCCAAAAAACCTCACTTCTGAGAGCACTCACAGGATTACAAAGCCATGAACAGATGCCACGCGTTACTAAACAGGAGCCAATATGCCGTCACCGCAAATAGAGGAAGAAAAGTTGACCTGAAAAGAAAATGCAACATTCACATGACCTGCTAACAATATTAACGTATTTGCTGCCAACATAAAACTCCATCAACTCATTCCTGCTTAAGCCGCCACTCCAACAAAGTTGCAGGAAATGACTCCCATAGAGATGCATTGTAAATGGAAGACGCATATATAAACACAAAAGATGCAACGATGATAGTGGGTTACAGAAAATAATAAAAAAATGGAGTACCATGATCAGTGCCTGAAAGACAAACACACAACCAGCGATTCCCCACATTGCCATCACCATTGCGCCATGCCATAAAACTGTGCTGATGACAAAGAAATCAAAGGTTTTCAAGAAATCTCGATGGTGTTAGAATCAAAAATTAAGATCACCATGTGATATTTACCACTAAATGAAAATGCTAATGACTACTACTATAAATGCAAAAACAACAGATGATGGTCAGAATGCAGAACAAATCAAACATTCACCCCAGTCACAGATCTGGGTTTAATCCATCAGTTTTTTTGCTTGCCATGCCATTCCAGTTTGGACCCAGCTAAATGCAAATCAGTCTTGGCCCTGTTCCCCATGGAAACAGCCCAGCCCAAACTGCCAGGCCAAGTCCTCCCTGGGCCAGAAACAAGCATCCTGGGACCGGTTTCACTGTATCACCCTTCATCAGCCAGGCTAGCTTGAATCTGGTGGCATAGCAAGCACGGGACCCACATCTGGGCATATCCTTCCAACTTGGGGCAACAAATGCAAAAACAACAGATGATGGATGGAATGCAGAACAAATCAAACATTTACCCCCAATCACAGATCTGGGTTTAATCTATCAGGTTTTTTTTTTTGCTTGCCATGCCATTCCAGTTTGGACCCAGCCATATGCAAATCAGTCTTGACCCTGTTGCCCATGGGAACAGCCCAGCCCAAACTGCCAGGCCAAGTCCTCCCTGGGCCAGAAACAAGCATCCTGAAACCGGTTTCAGGGTATCACCCTTCATCAGCCAGGCTAGCTTGAATCTGGTGGCATAGCAAGCACTGGACCCACATCTGGGCATATCCTTCCAACTTGGGGCAACAAATGCAAAAACAACAGATGATGGATGGAATGCAGAACAAATCAAACATTTACCCCCAATCACAGATCTGGGTTTAATCTATCAGGTTTTTTTTTTTGCTTGCCATGCCATTCCAGTTTGGACCCAGCCATATGCAAATCAGTCTTGACCCTGTTGCCCATGGGAACAGCCCAGCCCAAACTGCCAGGCCAAGTCCTCCCTGGGCCAGAAACAAGCATCCTGAAACCGGTTTCAGGGTATCACCCTTCATCAGCCAGGCTAGCTTGAATCTGGTGGCATAGCAAGCACGGGACCCACGTCTGGGCATATCCTTCCAACTTGGGGCAACAAATGCAAAAATAACAAATGATGGACGGAATGCAGAACAAATCAAACATTCACCCCCAGTCACAGATCTGGGTTTAATCCATCAGTTTTTTTGCCTGCCATGCCATTCCAGTTTGGACCCAGCCATATGCCAATCAGTCTTGACCCTGTTCCACATGGGAACAGTCCAGCCCGAACTGCCAGGCCAGGTACTTCCTGGACCGGAAACAAGCATCCTGGGACTGGATTCAGGGTATCACCCTTTATCAGCCAGGCTAGTTTGAATCAGGTAGCATAGCAAGCACAGGACCTACGTCTGGGAAGGGTATGCCCAGACGTGGGTCCCTTGCTCACTGTGCCCCAAATGATAGGTGGTTTAAGGTAGAAGACCTCTCCCACCCTTCCCCACAACAGCCTGAAAAGGTAAAATTCTAATCTTGTTCTCAGTGACGCCACCCTTTCACCTGCTGGCGCTGTACCAGCTGCTGGAGATGGGCATTTGCATAAAGGGTAGCCATTTCATGGCGTAATTTATCAGCTATGAGTTTGTCAGCATGTGAATGGGGCACTTTACTGCAGCTGAAGGAAGCACGTTTCCCTTTCAAAACTCTAGTTTAGGGTTTTGCATGTTGCCCCTAAAAGCTGGGCACTTCTTTTCATACTTGAGGGGAGGCGGTCATAGTTACAGTGCGGCAGAAGACAAGGAGCAGGAAGGGAAGTGATTGGTAGTGTGGCGCCCAGCAGGTGGCAGACACTGCAATGAGGTGGCACAGATATCAGTGGCGTAACAAAATTTGAGGGGCCCACCCCTGCAAAGTACATTCAGGCCACCTCTCTGGAGGCACTTAGAATCTCTAGTGTCAGGGTACAGTGTTGAGGGGGGTCCCCTGGAGCTCGGGGCCCCCGCACCGCAGGGACTGTGCGGGCCTTTGTTACGCCACCGCACAGCTTGGCAGAAAATAAGCAGACCTCATCCCCTACTGTGTAGTCAGGCCTCCATTCATCTCTACAACCATTTCTGCCAGATACCCCACCCCAGATGGATAGGAATCATCACAAGACAGCCGCACAGACATGTTTCATCTAAGCAGAAGATTTGGAAAAAATGCAACATATATATATATATATATATATATATATATATATATATACAGTATATATATATATATATATATATTTTTTTTTTTCAAAAAGACGGTGCAACTCGATAAAACACCAAAGGGCTGCACAATATCCAAACAGGCTCGTGGAAAGTAGAGAGTGAATATAATAATTAAAAATCACTCATATGCAGAATCGTCGGCTCCATTTTATTGAAAGAGTTCATATAAAAGGCAAAAATAAATAAATGGCACTTCCAAAAATTTCATCCAATGCAAAATCCGTAATGTGCCCACAATGAACAACAAACACACGCTGTCCCAGCCAAATGTCGACGCGTTTCGGCAACAGCCTTCAACTGGACATTGGCGGACATTTTTACATCTGACTATTTAAATCCTATAGTCCTTCTTTGCTTTTAACAACATAGCTAAAGAAATGTGCAAAAGGAGCGGCCATTTTGTAACATGATAGTCTTAAATTCAAACTAACAATTTTTATGTCCATGTGATAGGGTTAGGTTTCAAGTTTTAAACATTACTCTCCATATATCTTATATGGTCCCCTGTGGCATCATATTGTAACATTCTCGCTTGTTGATGAAAGATTATAGAGAAAAGAGCAACCCACATGTGAATATTTTCTTATGTAGATAATATCAAATTATAACTTTACTGTTCCAAATACATTATAAATAAATAACTATATGCACTATAATGTAAACATCTTCAATTTATAAATACAATCAGTATATTCATACTATAAATAGATTAAATAATTCCAACCTGTATGTATAAAGAATTATGATAAAAGAGATGTTTAAAAGAGATAAATACTAAGTTAATATATATAGATAACCGAAAATCTTATCATAATTAATACCAACATTTAAATATCTCAATTCATCATAACAATAATGCTAAATTCATATGTAGATTGATATTTAAATAATCCACTAAAAGGGTTAAGATCTTCTAAATATAGGTATTACATCAATTAAAAAAGTTATATTTATGACACAAACACAGGATCTTTATAAATATAAAAGTATAAAGGAAAAAACCTATTTGATCCAAGGACATGGACATATATATAGAGACCGCTTAATACTCCCCAAAAGTGCTGATTAGAAATAATTTCAATATAGTGCAAAACTAATACATTAGGTGTAAAAAAGGAAAAAGAAAAATTATATATATAAATATATATATATTGACTGGAAAACAATATCCTAGTCCGGAACTAATGTTAATAATCACAGAATCCCATAAAAACTCTCATTGTGATGTCAATTATTACTTGGTGTATAAGGAATTTCATTGCTTAAAGTTAGAGACTGTAGAAGTTTGAATTTTCACAGATGTACATGAAGTTCAGCATCCAAATTATGACCCCAAGGGTTTTCAGTACCTAATAATAGGATCATTCTAGATTCAGTTTGTCTTAAATGGGCACTTCTGTTGCCCCCCCCCCCCGGGGATTAGCAGCAATGGTTTTTATACCGTAAAATGTTAAGGAACTGCAATTGCCTTCATGTGCATCCCAAAAGTGTTTAGCTAAGGGATAGGCTGGATCATGATTTTTAATTGCTCTAAGATGTTGTAGAAACCTCACTTTTAGTTTATGAATGGTACTTCCTACATATTTTTTATGGCAGCCACATTCAATGACATATACAACATATTCAGTTTCACAGGTAATGCGATCAGTTATTTCACAAATTCTCCCCTCAAATGTGGTATATGAATGGGTATTTTGTGCATATGAGCAAGATTTGCAATGCCCACATTTCCAAAAACCGAGACTTTTCTTAGATAGCCAAGATAGGTTGGCTTTAGAACTGAACAGACTTCTAGTGAGATGATCATCTAATGACTGAGTTTTACGATATGTAATTTGAGGATGTAAACCTATATTGTCTTTAATAGAATAATCATGTCTCAGAACATGCCAATTTTTTTGTATGATGTTATTCAATTGGGAATGTTGGGAATTAAATTTGAGAAAAAGTCTGGGCGGAGATCTATCATCAGGTCCATCATCATTAGTGCCTCCAGATTTGAAAATAAGTTTTTCTCTGGACATGTTCAACACTCTCAAATGGGCATCTTTTAAAATCTTTAAGGGATAACCTCTTTCTAGAAATCTCTGTGTCATAATGGCAATTTCAGTGTTGAAGCATTCATCATCAGAATAAATTCTACGAGCCCGTTGAAATTGGCTATATGGAATGCTCCACTTCAAAGCTTTAGGGTGACCGCTATTTCCATGCAGAATAGAATTACAGGCCGTAGGTTTACGAAATATAGTTGTCTGTAAACTATCATTATGGACAGTTATCTGAACATCAAGAAATTCTATAGTCTGTGCACTGTTCTTTAAATCTAAATGGATGTTAAGCTCATTATTATTAAATGTATTGACATATTGAGCCAGAGAATGTTCATCACCATCCCAAATGAGAAAAAGATCATCAATGTATCTGACCCATAATATCACTTGTTCCATATACTTGCTGTTGGAATCAGACCAAGCTATCTCCTTCTCCCACCAACCCACATATAGGTTCGCATATGTGGGAGCACATGAAGCTCCAATTGCTGTTTTTTGTTTCTGCAAACAATACTGATTATCAAATGAAAAAGCATTGTGAGTGAGACAAAATCTTAGCATGGCTACGAGCATATTGGTATGTTGAAAAAATTAAATTTTGCGAGTACCTAAAAAGTGTCTACAGGCCTGGATACCATATTCATGCATGATAGAGGTGTAAAGAGTGGTCACATCCATGGTAACCAATAAAAAATTAGATTGCCATGGAATATTATGAATCTTGGCTAAAAGATCATTTGTGTCTCATAAATATGAGGGCAGTTCAGTTACATAGGGACACAGAAAGAGATCCAGGTAACTGGAAGTATTTTCTAGGAGGGAGGAGTTCATGCTAACTATTGGTCGACAGGGGGGATGTTTCTTGTTTTTATGAATTTTTGGTAAAAATTAAATGCAGGGAATTTTTGGAAATGCAACCTTCAAATAGAGGTACTCATTCTGGTCAATGAGGCCATTCATATGCCAAGTGTCAAGCATCTCCCAATAAATGGCTTGATATTCAGTAGTGGGATTAGTACTCAATGTTTGATAATGATGCTTATTAGATAGTTGATGATTGGCCTCCTTAACATAACTATCTACGTCCATGATAACAATGTTACCTCCTTTATCGGAGGGTTTGATAACAATAGTGCTATTGGATTTAAGCTCATTTAGATCTTTCCAATCTAAGGCTGAAAAGTTGGTTCTCTTAGGTTTTTTCACTTTAGTACCATTCCAATTATTGCGAAAGTGGTCAATGTCATCAAGCACCAATTCGTAAAACGTATCAATCAAGTTACCCGTAGGTAGCTGTGGATTAAATCTGCTGGAAGGTTTTAATGCACTTGAAGTGGTCTGATCTGTTACAAATCCCATATTATTCAAAGTTTCATTATCAGTACCTCTACTGTTGCTTATGATATCTACTGAGCAGTTCAAATTACCAATCTCTACTAGATCGGGAACATCGTTGATATGAAACCCAGAAGGAATACCCACATTAGTATTAGACCCTCATGTAATGGCCCGTGTTTTGTTAGAGAAATGTTTCATTAACCGCAACTTGCGTGTGAATTTATATAATTCTATTCTGGTGTCAACATAATCCCAATAGATGTCTGGACAAAAGCTCAACCCTAGGTTGAGAATACGTTCTTGATTCGGGGTCAATTGAACTTTAGAAATATTTACAATGATGTTAGAATTATCAGCTTGAGGATCCCCCTCTAGTCTTGATGTTTTTAATTTCTTCCTCTTCCCCCTCCACGTCTTATGCCTCCTCGACCTCGTCCTCTGCTCCTGTTTGATTGTGGCGTGACTGATTGTAATAATCTCATTTCCCCGTGAAAATACTATTTGTTTGCAGAGGCTTCGTCAGCTCCTGAACTCAGATCATAACTCTCATCCACCGAATTCACTGTCACCTTTGAGCTATCGGTTGTTACAAATTTGTCTTGTGCTCTAAATGTGTTGTATTGTCGAGCAAATGTGTAAATTCTTCCTACTTCATAATCTTTTTTTGTCTCTATTGAATTTTAAAGCCTTACGAGTTTTGATTTCATTCTCTTTTTTGGAGATACGTTCTTCCATTTTCACCAATAGTTGTTGTATTTCTTGAGAATTACACATTTTTTCCAATTCTTTAGTTAACTGTTCAATCTTATGGGTTTGTTCTTCCATACGTCGTTTGGATTGAATAATCAAAGTATCCATCAATTTAACTGAACAATCGGATGTATGCAATCTCCATTGTTCCAAAAGATCAGGATCAATATCTCCAAGGGTGGGCAATATTAGAATTCTAAGACCTCGTGGTACACGACAGTTTTCTATATATTTGGTCAATGAGGTAATTTCTCACCATTTGTTCAATTCTAAGATCCGTGCCTTTTCCAATTCAAAGATGATATTAGCTGCGGTACGAGTTTGTGAATTGGTAACAGCTGATGTTCCTGGAGCATTGTCGAATAAAGTGGTAGCTGCCTGTTCCACAAGGCTCTCCGATTAGCCATATTGTGCTCAATTGTTCCAAAATTGTAAATCACATGAAGAACAGAAAAACACAACAAGCAGAACAGTTGTTAAACGGAATCCTCAATGTGCAAGCATGTAAAGTAACAGTTGCACGCTGAAATAGATATATATATATCTATAGTCCATCTTCCTGAGCCACAAGACAGGCCAACAGTAGCAATGAGAATCTTACTAAATTCTGCCTCATAATGTTATCTAGGAAACTGACCCATCAGGTTTGGAATCCTAGCACAGTGGCTGCAGTAATGACTGGTCACACGAAATGAAAAGTCCAGCATCCGCAAAGGAATCAAATCTACATCCAAATAAACACAGTGTGCATTGAAAGTGGACAAAGAGATCATTTAAACCCAGAATGAAATCAGTAGTTGAATATTCTCAGCAATTTACCTAATACTTATTCTTTCATTCTCGATTGGAATGTAGCTAACAGTAAACAGGAGCTCATTGCTTTAGATTTTAGCTGCAGAGCAAGTCAAGGTGTTTTTTTATAGCAGCAGCGTAGATGTTTCAGGAAAACAACTTGCGCTGGTGCAATAGAAGCTGCCAACTCTCCCATAAACTCAGCGATTCACTGTCATAGTTTTATCTCACATTAGACCACTACAGTGTTAACAGACAAATTGAGGTCACTGAGTGTTGCAGTGCCACTAATGACTGGCACTCACCTACTACTTCAACATTTCATTCATAATTTTTATCTATCTAATTTTTTTTAATTCAGAACATTCTGCTCTTTGTAGGTGGAACTTTCTAATACCAACATAGATTTTCAGTATTGAGCTATAAGGTGCACCCTTTACCTGATTATAGGCCCTCATGTGCAATCCGGCCATACGACTCGGGGTCAGGGTCTTTAACAGTCGTTATAGACCTCAGCATAAGGGGCGGCTCCTCCATTAGGGCAGGGGAGCGTTGCCCACCTGCCAGCAGCAGCTGCAAAACCTTTACCAGAAAACAACAATAAACTTTGTTTATTCTCGTTTTCCGGTAAAGGAGCAGGGCCACGGGGGTTGACGAGTGCGGCACTCCCCCTCACTGCGCATATATGTTTGGCCAGCCATCTCGGGCCGGCCAAACACACATGCGCAGTAGGCTCTTTCTGGCCCAGCAACACAGCTGTTAAGCTGGAGAGAGGAGGCACAGGCTCCCAGTCTGACTGGGAATGCCCTGGCTGAACGCTCAAAACCAATCCTGACGCTGCTCTGAGCAGCGTCAGGATTGGCCACAAGGTAGGCTGGGAGCCTGTGCCTGCAGCGCCAGCGACGAAGCACGAGACAGAGGAGTGGAGCAACGCGCGGCATTCAAAAAAGTCGTTTTATTTTTTTAAAAAAAATAATTTAATGTTTATTCCCCCACCCCTTCCCCCCCTCCGCGCGCCGCCCCTTCCACATTCCGCAAGATGCGACTGCTCAGAAGTAGGCCATAAAGCTATGGTATATTCAGCAAACAGATGACAGTTGTGTAATAACGGGATCTTTAGTGAACACCTGCATAAACAGGTTAACGCCTGGTGGAAGGTTGTGACTTTTGAGCTAGTGACACCACAAAAAGGTAATCATTTCCCTTCCAACTCTTTCTCATTCTGGGGCACAAGGGATGGGTGGTAAGAACACATCCCACCTTCACCTGCTCCATGTGAATGAGGAGGGTCGGTGGATGAACAGCTATGAAAATAACTCATTTCCGTGGTTTCGATGGACACCAATGAAACAAACTCCTTTCCATGGTTTTTGTGGCTGTAACAACTTAACTTTGCACTTTTGTGTGACATCGATATATATTTTGAAAATTAATGATTTTCACCAGCTAACCCTGTTCATCAGTCTCAGCAAAAAGAAGTGTAGGCTCCAAAACATCACAAGTATATAACATTCCAAAACTAAGAGCATGGACCAAATAAGCATATGTATGTCATCCATTCATTTCAGCTTTAGTAGCTTGGAAAATGGTCCACCCACTAAAAATGTCTGACAGTGATATCTTGTGCTTCTTTACTAATACTTGTGTCTTGTCATTTTTACAGACTGCAAAAGGATAGAACGCGCGGACATTGTGTTTGTGATAGACTCTTCTAGCAGCATTGACGACAGTGAATATGCCACCATGAAAGAATTCATGATATCCCTGGTGAACAAATCTGACGTTGGCATCCAGAAGGTTCAGTTTGGGGCAATAAAGTATTCAAATGCCCCTGAGACCATCTTTTACCTGAATGATTATGACACCAAGTCCAAAGTTGTTGAAATCCTGCAAAATGATCCACACAAGGGAGGCGACACATACACAGCCAATGCTCTGCGGCACTCTGAGATGCTGTTTTTAGAGAGGTTCGGTAGCCGCAGAGCCAGTGGTGTCCCTCAGATCCTGTTCGTCCTCACTGATGGAGAGTCCCACGATAATGGTCTGCTAAACGGCACAGCCAAGCGCCTGCGGGATAGTGGCATCATCATTTATGCCATCGGAATCGACCAGGCGAACACAGAAGAACTGATGGCGATGGCCGGGACATCAGAGAAAATGTTCTTTGTCGGCACCTTTGATAAACTCAAAGAAATTTACATCAACGTGTCAGAAGGTTTATGCAACTTATCAAAACCTGGTATGAGTTTTATGCTATTTGGTTATTTTTTGCTGTTTTTAATATATATTTGGAATGAGAAGGTTTTTTGGAATTGTGCGATCTGCTACAGTATCTCAAAATGTACTGTTGTCTAATTAGTTGTGGTGCGCTGAGGAGTGTCTACTCTGGTAAATATGCCTGTGATGAAGTCTCTACAGCTTGGAGGAGGATTTAGAATGAACTGCAGGACAGGTGAGTTCAAATATCCTACTAGCAAAGATGTAGAAAATGCTCTTCATGCCATGCTTCATCTGGAAAAAGAGGTATTTCGTTTCTGTTGACTAGTGTGGGCTTGAGCACTGCCAGGTACACTCAGAATGCATAACTCTTCCATTTGGTGTCAGATGTGGGATCCACTAATAAAGAGGTATCCATTAATTTAAACAGGGAAAAGGCATAGATTTGTGGCCAGCCTTTTGGAGAGCATATCTGTTTCCCTATTAACAAGCAGAATATGTTGTGGAGTTAAATGAAAAAGAAAAGGGCAAATGATGGTGACTTTTCCACTTAAAAATGCTAGCAAAGTAGTTCCTTCGCTCAGGGATTGCACAGTTCTGGAATAGTTGTGGCAGTACTTTCTGATCAGTTGCATTGTCAAATGTGGCTAGGGAAATATCGCCCTGTCTGTGAGTATCAAGCAATAAAAACATAGGTTCTTGGGCCACATTGAACTCCGGCATCTGTCTGTATCAGCATTTGCTACATAGCGCAGTTTACAAGCTAGCAGGGCACTGCCACATAAATTAATTTCATTGTCATGATCTTCCTACTGTATTACCACATTTTAGGCCAGATGTATCAAGTTTCCCAATAGCAATTACCAAATTGCATTTTTTTGCGAACCCCAATTAAGTAATCGATATTGGAGTGTATGAAACTCCAGGGTTTTTCATTTAGCGATTCACAAGAGCTCACAAATGGACCTACCTCATTAATATTCATGAGGTAGGTCGCAATTTGCGAGCCATTGCGAATGGCTCCAATCACAGACATGGTGGACTGCTGGGACCAGCAGACCACCATTGCTGTGACTGCTTCTCAATAAAGCAATCTTTTTTTTTTTTAATGCAGTCCGTTTTCCTTAAAGGAAAACAGGATGCATTTAAAAAATAAAAATGAAAAGTTTTCTTTTCATATTTTAAGAGCAGGCAGTGGTTTTTGCATGCATTCACAAAGGGGAAACTGTTTGATACATCTGGCCCTTTGACTTTGTTACAGCAGTGTCCCAGTAAACATAAGAAGGAATCTGACTATTTCACATCTCAAATCATTGTTAAGGCATTTGTGGTAAAAGCATTAGTGGTAAGAACAAGGTTGTTTAGGCATGCGTGGTTCCAACATGCGTTGTTCAGGCATATATTCCATTGCTGTACTCTAGGTGCTCACTGTACACAAACTTTCAATTTACCAAATGACAGGTATGGCAACTTTAGATTAAAAGTTACTGTTTTTATAAACAAAGTATGTGTGGTTGGGCTCCTATAAGGAGCCACACCAAAGCAGAATTAAAAAATAACAGATGTTCAAATGTTGAAATTCCTCACAACTACCTTATGACCAGATGGTCAGGTAGATTTTCTGTATACCTTCCCCAACACGGGTAACGCCTAACGACTTATAGCTGAAACAGCTAGAACCCAAATGGATCACCCATATTGTGGATAAAAGAGTTAACAATGACTCCTCTTTCATTTGTTTCACCAACTAGTTTGCTGACTAGCTGCACAAAAATCAAACTCTGAGGTGAGGCCACATTTGCCAGGTGTATTGTGGAATAGATTAAAAAATACTACTGTATACTACACTGCACAATCCGCCTGTGCTTGTCCATGCATATTTTGCTACAGCTAAAACAGCAGCAGTTGTAATCTCCAGACATGTTCCAATCAGATACATCTAAGTTGATTGTATGAACCAACACACACTTTCTGCTAAAACTATTCATTTAAAACTTGAAAAAAATGATGCTTGAAAAAGACAAGAGGTATTCAAAACATATTTGTTTAGGTGCTTGACTTCCCAGTGCTACTTTGCCCCACTCTTCTTTGATTTCAGCTTGTAAATCGTGCTAAATATTTGGGAATGGAAGGAAAGGAGGACACAGGGGAGCCGTGACTGGCAACACATTAAGCAGTAACACAGTGAACACACACCATAAAAGGTTCCCAGTTTAGATAAATAAATTGCAATAAATAAAACAAGATAAAAACAACAAAAATCCAATCAGAAGAACCAGAGGTATTACATATTAAACATTTCAGTAAAAATAGCACCAAAAAGCACAAAGTGTCAGCTGTGGCTATCTGGTCGTGCCGGAATGGGACAAAGTCACAAGTTCAGGGAGACTGTGATGGAGCGCGGGATGGCTAAAGGAACCCAGTTAGGCCTGCAGAAAAAGTACCTTGAATCCTGGTTGGGTTGCAATAGTCCGTGACGAAGATGCATTGCACAACTGAAGTGATGCATTGATTCTGAGATTTGGCGATGCTGTCGTGCAAGGTCCTGCGTTTCTGTCGAGGATCCCATCAACGAGTGCCTATGATATGAAGTCCGGCGTCAAGGATGTATTGCACAATTGGGGCAAAGCATCAGTGCTGAGGAGCTCATCTTCAAAGTGCCATTGACTAGGGATGTGAGGGTCTGCGTCAAGGATGCGTCGCACAGTGGCAGTTCCATGAGGCAACAGGCTGCAATGCAATATGGGTCTTTGCAATGAAGATCTATGCAGGGGTGATTGTTGGGTCTTTTTGGGGTTGTGCCATGCTATAGAGAAGATGCATCGTTACAGCTGTACCCACAGAGGTTGGCAGAGCACAGTAATCCTACTTCCAAGGGTCCAGGACTGGGATGGCACCACTTGGTTGTAGGAGCTTTCTGTCCCTGAGGCTCATGTCAGGAGGCCAGCCAACTAGCCATTGGAGTCGCTCTGCTGGACCTGGGTTCAACAGATGCAGGTCCAGTCCTTCTCACCGAGGCAAAAGGGCAGAACAGCAGGGCAGCAGTTTCTTCAGAGCAGCAGTCTAGAAGAGTGGCAGTCCTTTCAGCAGCACAGCAGTCCTTTCACACAGAGGATCTACAGGTCCAGAGTGTACTGAACAGTTGGTTTCTGAGTCCATTATTGATGCCCTCTTCTGCCGTTGAAGTGGGAGAAGCTTCTGGAGGTTCCCTTTTGAAATGCACTGGTGTCCTGCCTTACTGGCCTTCGTTCTAGTCTAACTTTAGGGGGTATGTGGCCCTGTGTGTGGAGGCAGGACACAGCCTTTTCAAGTGTAAGTAGGGCCCATCCAGGTACACCTAAGCTCTCCATTGTGTGTGGCTGTCTAGGAGGAATAAACAAAGTCCAACTGTCAACTACACCCTGCCATGTGACCCAGAGACAGAATGCAGAGACCAAATGGCTAAGGCAGGAAAATGACAACTTTTAAAAGTGCATTAAAAAAATTGTAAATACAAATTCAACTTTACCATAAGAGAGGACTTTTCATTCCAGTTCCAAAGGCACCAAACAAGAACTGCTTACCTGTTCCCATGTGGAAGTTTCACCTTATTAAATGAAGAAAGGTAACTTCAATGTTATCTTATGGGAGAGGTAGGCATTGCAGTAGTAGGAGATATAAACCATACACTGAACCCTGCCGTCTGGGCTGTACACGTCCTACCCTAGGGGTGACTTAGATATAACTTAGAAAGTTTATTTTTCCAGGTGAACATGGCGTTTTAAAATTGCACACACAAGCTGTAGTGGCAGGCCTAAGACATGTTTGAAAGGGATACCTAAGTGGGTGGTACAATCAGTGCTGCATGCCCACTAGTAAAATTTAATGTACATGCCCTAGGTACATGAAGCACCACATTACTGAGAACTTATAAGTAAATTAAATGTGCCAATTTGGTCGAAGCCAATATTACAATGTTCTATGGAGTGAGCACATGCACTTTAGCGTTGGTTAGCAGTGGTGAAGAGAGCAGTCCTAAAGCCAGCAAGAGAAAGATCAGCAAAAATGGAGGAGGAAGGTGAAACAATTTGACAAAAGGCCACCTTAAGGCTGGCAGGTCTGTTATTTGATGTATCATGTACATTGAGCTATGACATTGTACATGGCTCCTCTCCTTTCACATGGAGTATTGTTGTTGTATATGATATGTTGACGATCTGCTCTGGAAAACAAATAAACACATTTTTTTAAAAGACTGACAGGTTTGTTCAAGGTAGATCCTCCTACTCTTCCCTTTTCTTGTGCCATATCTTGATGCTCCATTGGGGTTACCTTCATCTCTTTTTGCCCTCCACCTCCGCATATTTGTTTACCTTCTATCCCCTTCCTTAGCATTTCACTCTTGTTTTTTTATGTTCCTTTTCTAGCCTCATTTATACCACAGCATTAGTTCTTCTATTTTTCCCTACCTGTTTTCATGCTTTTCTCTTTTCCCAACATATGGTCTAGACTGTTATTTCTTATTCTTATTTATTTCTGGATCGTGGTAGACATGGAAAAAAAACACTATTGCAACCTATTTTTTCTTTTGATGTTGTTTAGAATAAATAATTGTTTAGGCATTTCCTTTTTAAGGATTACAAATGTTTTATGTCTCCTGCAGGCCCTGATTCAATACCATGTCTGTGGGTGTTCTTTTCATTAATTTATCAATTTATTGATGGATAATTTTCTATTTCTCAGTTACATCATTCGCCAAATGAAGAATACCTCAATGTTGTTCAATATCTTGGTATCTGCTATGATAGATTTATCTGAGGTAAACTTTCTACTGATGGATTTACAAGGGAACAGAAGGACTAGGGGTATGGCAGTAACAATAAAATGTCACTTTATCAGTAAAACCTGTAATGCAGATGCATCACATTGTTGTGGTTTTGAAAACAATGGTTTAGTAAAAAATATGTATTTGCCTGTAATCGTAATATCTGGTTTGACCTATTTAAGTGGAATGCTAGAAGAGAAAAAGCAAATAAATATTTCTTCCCTCACTCATGTTATTGAATCATGGATCAAGGAGTCAACTTGATCAAGCCGAGTCTGTACACTGATGAGTCACTGCTCTGTGTTCTTCTTTTGCAGAATGTGAGGTTAAAAAAGCTGACGTTGTCTTCCTAATTGATGGCTCCACCAGCATAGGTGTCTCTGATTTCTCAGTGATGAAGGACTTCATGACATCAGTGGTGGCTGGGTTTAACACCCAGCCAGGCATGGTACATATCGGGGTGGCACAGTATAGCGATAATTATAAAGAGGAGTTTAGGCTTAGTCCATCATCCAAAGACTTTGACATAAAGACTAAAGTTGGAGATATTCATCAGATAACGGGAAACACCTTGATTGGCAGAGCCCTGGAGTTAGTAGACAAATCCCACTTTAACCCGCAAGTGGGAAGTCGAATCAACGAAGGCATTCAGCAGCTCTTACTGGTCATCACAGACGGCAAATCACAGGATGATGTGGCCAGCGCAGCAGAAGCCCTGAGAAAGAAGTCCATAAATATCTACGCTTTGGGTGTCGGGGATGTCAGCGACAATCAGCTGCTCCAAATTGCTGGATCCCCAGAAAAAAAATTTACTATTAATAATTTTGATGAGCTGTCTTCAATTAAGAAACGCATTGTCCAAAACATGTGCAAAGAAGAATCCAAAAGCAGTAAGTACATTTTTTGTATTTTAATCTAAAACATTCCTTTTACTACCTTCGTATCTCATAATTTGAAAATCTAATTTGTATATACGCCCTGAATGACAGACCTGAGGAAACATACCACAAGAATATGGTTGTATCCCCAGGAATTAACAGTGCAGACAGGTGTCAGTCCAAGACTTGGATTTACTTTGTATATGCTGAAGTTGTTAAAACAGGCCTGACTTGGAAAATATGCTGCTAGTATGACCTATTGGTGTTGAAATAGATATAACCTGGCCACAAAAAAAAGTCTTGAACTGTGTATAATCTGAATGTGTTTCAAGCAGATCTACCATGACACTATGGAAGCAGGTCTAACCTGTGAGCTCATGAACCTAAAATTAAATGATTAAACTACTTTAATTTGCATTTGAAATAACATTACCCAAAAGTCCGAAAATCGATCTAGGAATTTATCTGAGAAATCATTCAATTGTTAACGCAATATTTTGTTTAAACAAGGCACATTTTCCATTGGAAATTTTTATGCCATCTCCTGTAGACATCACAATTTATCCAACTATGATTTGTCTATCAATTTCACTGAAATATGTTTGTCCCAATTGCCCGGGCTTTTGAAATCCATGTTTTAAAACTGATCAAATTCTTTTGAGGTAATCAAAAGTCTATGAGGATGTTATTGGAATTAATGTAACCTCTAAACATTGTTAACCTGATGGTGTTGGAGCAGATAGAATTTGGAGGAGGTTTAAACTAATGGTGTTGGTACAGGGTTAACCCAATGTTGACATAACCTTCTTTGAACTTGTAATCTGAAAGTGTTTGAATGACTAGACCAGATGCACAATGTAAATGTTAGAACAGGTATGATTGGAAAATGATGGCACAAAAACAGCTGTCTGTAGGAGATGATTGCCTTTATATAACTCCCACAGAACTTATAAGGAATTATGAAGCTGATTTAGAGTTTGAAAGGTGGTTACTAGATCACAAATGTGATGGATATCCCCTGTCCCCCGTATTACAAATTTATTATATCCAATTCACTTGTAATACTGCAGACAGGATTTTGTTATGTTTAGGATGAAGTAATCTGTCCCACGAACTCTAAATCAATTATGTTAGCTGTAACTAAAACATGTGCATTAAGGTAACTATAACACGTGCCCTAAGGTTACTATAACTTGTGTCCATGCCATGCACAGTTTTCTCATGAATAATGTTACACCAAATGGTGTAGTGATATTCTCAATGATGTCATAGAAGATGTCATGAGTGATGTAATATGTGGGGCAATGATCAGTACATGGTGAGGGTGTAAATTAGTGTAACCTTAGGGCACGGGCTATAGTTACTTGAGATAACTTTAACTATAACTATTGAATTTCTATAGTTCTGTGAGTGTAAAATCAGAACCTAACTATAACATCCCTGGAACCTTTGTTTTTTTAGTGAAGATCTATGTTTTTTTTTATTCTACTTCCTAACTATAACATCCCTGCAACCTTTGATGCTGTTTCCTAACTATAATGAGCCTGCAACCTTTGTTTTCATCAGTGAATTTCTAGATTTTTCAACGTAAAATAATATTAAATTACCATACGTTAATTCAACCAACTCAGTACACAGCCTTTGGCCATACATAGCAGGACTAGCGCTTCAGGGCCTGGCCTGTAGCCGGGCCCTCTGGCCAACTCCCCCATATCCAGCCAACCCCCTGCGTCCAGCCAAACCCATGCAGCATGGTGTTGCTGGCCTGCAGACAATCCCCCAATTGCAGCCAACATGCGGTCCCCTCCCTGGGCCACTTTTGGCCCCAGGAACCCTATTACCCGGCACTCTGTGCATTCTTTAACCTCTCTCCCTGGGTCCCTTTTAACCTCAGTGACCCCATTTCCCAGGCCTTGGCAACATATTTCAGGGAGATAGGGACACACGGCCCCCCTCCCCAGGTCGATTAAAGGACCCTTCCCCAGGCTGATTATGGCCCCTGAGCCCCTGTCTCCCTGGGCTCGGAACTTTTTAAAGGGTAGGGAGAACACAGCCCACTCCCTAGGCCGATCTTGGCCCTGTGGACCCCATCCCTTGATCCCGGCAATTACTAAAGGGGGAGGCTGGCTGTATGGCTCTCTCCGCAGGCCAATATCAGCCCCAGGTACCCCATCCTCTGGTGCCCATCCAACAAGGGATGGGTTCCCTAGTGCCCACCCAGGGTACCCACCATATCCTTGTTGGGGGTTGGGAGGGGAGCCCCAAGGCCCTGCAGCACTAGCCAGCTCCCCACATCCGGGGGGGCAACATGCCCACACGGAATAGTTAAAAATGCTACTCCTTGCAAGCTGGAGCAATATTTAGATCTGTTTCCCATTCTGCAGTACACTCCCAATAGGCGCAAACATTTTTGAAGCTCATGCCAGCTGGGAGCAGACTTCACATTTGCTCTCGCTTGGCGAGAGCTTTGAAATTGCACCTGCCACATGAGAGAAAACATGTTTCCCTGTTTGCACCAGGGCATAGCAGGAGGTGGCCATGGGGATAGGGTCCCCAGGCCCATTACTGTCTCTGGGAGGGGGGTCCTCTGCCCAGCCTTCTTTTCTAATTACATCTGGGGCCTTGGGATGGGGTGCCCGTGGCCGAAATCGGCCCAGGGAGGTGGGTACGAGACCCCTCCTCCTTTCCAAGTACAAATGGACCCCAGGGGATGGAATCCCCAGGACCAAAATCGGCCCGAGGGGTGGTTACATGCCCCTCACCCTTTTTCAACTATGGTCAGGTTCAATGTGGTCCCTATTGCCAAAATCGGCCCATGCCCCCTTCCAAATTTATTTTAAAGGCCAGGTCCCAGGGTATGAGGTCCCTGGACAGAAATCAGTCTGGAGAAGGAGGTCACGCTCACCAGCAGCCCCAGATATATATATGTAAATCCCCTCCCCCTGGAACTGGCCCACCCGGGAGCATAAAACAACAAGCATGAGAGACTGCACTTTTTTTCCCGGATTCCCCATGAAGTTGTGGCAAAGTGAAAAAAAATATTTTTGGTCCTGGCGAGGTCTCTGTGGCACACCACCACAAGGACTAGGAGGTCAGAGTGTTCTTACCCTGCCCCTTTGAGGTTTTTTTCTATATTTTCTTGGGACTCGGGCCAAGTCCAGTCCAAAGATGACTGTCACTATTTCCTGGATATAGTGGTGGCAGCCAGTGAGAGCTGTCGGATCTGGGGACCCCCTGCATCTCTAGATATGCTTGCTTAAAAACGTTCTTAAAAATTACTGAATGGATTTACACCAAATTACAAAATTAATCTTTCTGGACCAAGATCTATCTTTCTGCCATATTTGGTGTAATTCTGTCCAGCGGTTTGGATTGTACCCATTTCTAAAATACGTATGGGAAATCTTATGGGAAAAATGTTTTCTGGGACACCCTTTTTCTCTCTGCCACTGCTTCACAAATCACCCCAAAACTTTCTAGACAGCAGCTGAATTGACTGACACACTAGTTTTGAAAACTTTGAGAAGATTAGTCAAACTGTGCTCAATGTATGAGCAAAACAAAAACTCTTTTCCTATTGAAATTTTGCCCTAACTATACCTACCCACTGGTGCCACTAGTAGATAATATGTATTTATACATACTTATATTATGAGAGGGGGCAAATCTTCACATTTTCTAGATGCTTTGACAATTTGCCCAGACAAAGACTGCCTGAAAGCAATCTGCAAAGCCAAGAGCCTCAGCGATTTGATCAAGTTCAGAAGACAGTTCAGATGTAGAGACTGATTCAGATGAGGGCATGTCTGAATACAGAATCAAGCAAAGAGGAGTCTCCAGTTATAGAAGAGCTGCATTTTTTAAGACTGGACAGGAGAATCAATCTCAGGCCCAGTGCCAACTGTAGATAAAACCCAAAAGGAGAAAGAAAAGAAAGGTGACATTAAAAAAAATACAGCCGACAAAATCAGACAAATCCAGAGCAACAAGAGATGCTGAATGAAAAGACCGTAATCAACTTTTCAGATATAAAAATGTATGGAGATGAGAAGGACATTTTATCACTTGGTTTCTCATTATGTGCACAATTTAAGTTCAACTGCAGTCAGACAACAATAGACTTGTTTCAATTCATCAGAAAACTTAAATTCTATCAATATTTTCACAACAAGCAACCTGTGCCCAAACCTAGTAACACTGGCCCAATCACTAAATATGACAATCTTCAAATCAAGGATTTAAAGCTTGTGATGGAGCTTGACCAACTAGATAAAGAAACATTAGGCATACAAGGGACAATAACTGAACAAGAAATGATAGAGCAAACAGGATTTTGATGTTGATATAGGAACATCTAAACCTTTTAAGTCCCCCTCTACATTTGCACCAACCATGTAAAAGGATTCTATAGACACCTTTGTCAGACTTGGTAGTACAAGATCTAAAAAATCTGCTAAGGAATAAGAGCAAGAAAAAGAACACATTTGGCCAACAGCGCAAATATTATGATCTAATAAACATATTGAAAAAGAGAATAGATGTAGTAATTTGCTAGTCAGATAAGGATGCCAATATTTTGTCATGGCCCATGTCAATGTATAAACAGGAACCTCTCACACAATTAAGTGGCATGGATGGCTATTGCAAGACATCACATACAGAGGTCATTGATATCAAGTCTTCTTCTATCTCAGATTTCATGCAATGGCGCAATGATGAGGTATTGTCACAAGATGAATCTGTTTCTCAGAAATTACTTTCTAGTCATACCAATATTGTATCTTATTCTCAAAGTGCACAAAAATGTTGATTCTGCCCCAGGAAGGCCTATTATGTTGGCAATTTGGGGGGTTTATTTGAGTACATTTTCTCAGAAATGGCTTTCTAATCATACCAATATTGTATATTTTTCCTAAAGTGCACAAAAATGTTGATTCTCCCCCAGGAAGGCCTGTTATATTGGCACTTGGAGGCTTATTTGAGAGCTCTTCCAGATATGTTTATTACTTCCTAGAGAAAAACAAGCAACCTTTCATCTTACATTCAAGACACAGCAGACTTTTTGAAAAACATTTATGATATACAATGGGAGCATGACTTTGTCTTATTAACCATGGATGTAACATCATTGTACGCCAGCATAGTACAGTCTGATGGTCTGAGGGCTGTTGAATACTTTTTGTGTGCCAGTGCCTTGATGCTTCTAAAAATACACACAAATCTTATTAAGCATCGTAAACACAGAAAAGACAGAAATAATGTGTTGGAATTTGACTTATGCTTCTCCTTTAGTCAAACAAGAGATCAGATATTTGGGTATTCGATTAACAACTGATCTAAATGAGGTACCTAAACTAAATTTTAACATAACATACAGAGAAACCAAAAAATTGCTAAAGACGTGGGCCGCTCTCCCTCTTTCCATAATTGGAAGATCCAACATTTTGAAGATGTGCATTCTCCTAAAATTTACCTTTTTATTCAACACTATTCCATTAGAGTTTAAGAACTGCTGGTTTAAAAAACTACAGGGGGATTTATCCTCGTTTGTATGGGCCTCTAAAGGAGTAAGGATCTCGTGGAAAAAGATGAGTAGAAAAAAAGAGTGGGGGGGTATTGCGTCTCTGGATTTTTTTAAGTATTATCTGGCATTTCAATTAAAAAACATTAGAAACCTATTGAATAAGAAGTCAGAATATGATCCGGTTTGGAAAGCCTTAACGGCACACCTCGAGGAAAGAGCAGATCATTTTCTATATAAATTCGGCCATCCTAAGTACTTCAAGAAGGTACGTTTTTAAGATACTCAGACATGCATGCAACATTTGGATGTATTTTCGGAAGGTGCTAGAGATACCCTATTTTTGCAGCTCTGCCCCCATTTGGGATTCACCTGGTACTCCTGAATGCCTTACTGATAAATTATCAATTCCTTTGAGAATGAGTGGGATTGTAAGATGGGGCCAGATAATGGAAGGACCAGAATTGTTAAGCTGGTCGACACTTTATGAAGGGACTGGAGGGACAGTTTCTAAATTCAAGTATCTTCAGATAGCTAGTTGGGTTAAATCGCAACAAACAGGAGAAATAGGAAGGAATATATGGGAAGGGAAATTAAACCAGAAAATCATTAATAAAGAAGTTGCTCTGTGGTACCATGCTCTGTTGGAAGCGACAAAGGATGGGGTATCCCTTCCCTTGTTGAAGTGTGGGGGGATTTTTCCAACTCTAGATGTGAAAACATTATGGTATAGGTCCTGTTCAGAATTGTGGTTCACGACCAGCCCGGCAGAGTTGAAGAAAAACCATTTGTTCACACTTCACAGGGTTTACTGGACACCGGCCAGATTAACAGCTATCGGGAAAATTCAGAAAAACTGTCCGAGGTGTGGTGACGATAAGGCAAATGATATACACATGTTTTGGCAATGTTCAAAGTTGTGGGAATATTGGGAGGAGATAAGAAACACTCTAAAGATAATATTTAATGTGAACGTTGTTAGAAATGGGGTTTTTGGTTGGCAGTTAGGTTGCCCTCTGTCCAAGCAAGAACCCTCACTCTAGTCAGGGTAAGTCACACACAATCCAAAATCAGCCTGTGCTCACCCTCCGGTAGCTTGGCACGAGCAGTCAGGCTTAACTTAGAAGGCAATGTGTAAAGCATGTGTGCAATAAATCATACAACACCATAGTATAACACCACAAAAATACACCACACAGTGTTTAGAAAAATATAGAATATTTATCTGGGTAATTGTAGGTCAAAACGATCAAAGTTGCAATACGAATTCGTAAAGATATCACTGAAAAGTGATATTAAGTGTCTTTAAGTCTTTAAAAAGCAATAAAGTGTCTTTCAAGCACAGAGTACCTGGTTTCTGGTGGGAAATCTCCTCAGAGGGCCACAGGAGAAGAGATGCGTGGAAAAAGGGGTGTGTGCGTCGATTTCCGCTCAGCACACACAGACTTGCGTCGTTCTTTTCCACGCGGGGAAGTCGGGCGTCGTTTTCCGGCACGCAGACAGTCTCTTTTTGTGGATCGCGAGGATTACCAGATGTCCCGGGTCTGTGCGTGGATTCTCCTGCTTATTTTCCGGCTGCGCGTCGTTCTGCGGGGCTGCGCGTCGAAGTTTCGATCTCACGGTAGGCGTCGCGTCGATTTCTCCTTGGAAGTCGGGCGGCGTTGTCCTTGCGAGGCCGTGCATCGAAATTTTGGTCTCACAGCAGGCGTCGCGTCGATTTCTCCTTGGAAGTCGGGCGGAGTTGTCCTTGCGAGGCCGTGCGTCAAAGTTTCGCACTCACGGTAGGCGTCGCGTCGATTTCTCCTTGGAAGTCGGGCGGCTTTGTCCTTGCGAGGTTGTGCGTCGAAGTCTCGATCGTCCCGAGGGCGTCGCGTTGATCAGCGTCGGTGTGCGGCGTTTTTTCTCGCCGCGAAACAAGCTGTGCGTCGAAATTTTCGGCGCACGGAGCGTCCACGTGAAAGGCAGAAGTCTTTTTGGTCCTGAGACTTCAAGGAACAGGAGGCAAGCTCTATCCAAGCCCTTGGAGAGCACTTTCACAGCCAGACAAGAGTTCAGCAAGGCAGCAGGGCAACAGCAAGACAGCAGTCCTTTGGAGAAAGCAGACAGGTGAGTCCTTTGAGCAGCCAGGCAGTTCTTCTTGGCAGGATGTAGTTTCTGGTTCCGGTTTCTTCTCCAGCAAGTGTCTAGTGAGGTAGGGCAGAGGCCCTGTTTTATACTAAGTTGTGCCTTTGAAGTGGGGTGACTTCAAAGAGTCTCTAAGAAATGCACCAAGTTCCCTTTCAGCTCAATCCTGTCTGCCAGAGTCCCAGTAGGGGGTGTGGCAGTCCTTTGTGTGAGGGCAGGCCCTCCACCCTCCCAGCCCAGGAAGACCCATTCAAAATGCAGATGTATGCAAGTGAGGCTGAGTACCCTGTGTTTGGGGTGTGTCTGAGTGAATGCACAAGGAGCTGTCAACTAAACCTAGCCAGACGTGGATTGAAGGGCACAACAAGATTTTAGTGCAAAGAAATGCTCACTTTCTAAAAGTGGCATTTCTAGAATAGTAATATTAAATCCGACTTCACCAGTCAGCAGGATTTTGTATTACCATTCTGGCCATACTAAATATGACCTTCCTGCTCCTTTCAGATCAGCAGCTGCCACTTCAACAGTGTATGAGGGCAGCCCCAATGTTAGCCTATGAAGGGAGCAGGCCTCACAGTGGTGTAAAAACGAATTTAGGAGTTTTACACTACCAGGACATATAACTACACAGGTACATGTCCTGCCTTTTACCTACACAGCACCCTGCTCTAGGGGTTACCTAGGGCACACATTAGGGATGACTTATATGTAGAAAAAGGGGAGTTCTAGGCTTGGCAAGTACTTTTAAATGCCAAGTCGAAGTGGCAGTGAAACTGCACACACAGGCCTTGCAATGGCAGGCCTGAGACAAGGTTAAGGGGCTACTGAGGTGGGTGGCACAACCAGTGCTGCAGGCCCACTAGTAGCATTTAATCTACATGCCCTAGGCACATGTAGTGCACTCTACTAGGGACTTACAGGTAAATTAAATAGTCAATCATGGATAAACCAATCAATAGTACAATTTACACAGAGAGCATATGCACTTTAGCACTGGTTAGCAGTGGTAAAGTGCTCAGAGGTCAAAAGCCAACAACAACAGGTCAGAAAAAATAGGAGGAAGGAGGCAAAAAGTTTGGGGATGTCCCTGTCAAAAAGCCAGGTCCAACATGACCCCCCACCAGCCTAAAGCCAGGGGAGAACAATCACTATCCTGATGTACTTCCCTGTTTGAGGCGACAGAACAAGGACCCAGGCCCACAACAGCAGGGGCATGCTCCAGTTCTTCGCCTTCCTGACTCCCATTGGATCCCTCTGTCCATACTCTCAGGGCCCACTAAGCCCATCCATGGGGAACCTTTCTCCTTTCCTGCGGATCCCATCTGTGCAGCACCTAACCTTACTTTGCTCACAGATGTATCCCAGGAGCAGGATAGTACCCCCATGACCAACATAGTGGTGTTGCCCACTCTACCCCTGGGGTGTGACACTTGTCCCCTCCCCAGGGATAACTCTGTCCACCCGGACAGCAAGCCACAGTGATTACTGACAGCTGCCAGGGATGAGAGCCAGGCCCCAGGCCTCTCAAAGCTCTCCAACCACTGTGGCTGTGGAGAGTGGGGGGCGGTAGCCCCAGGTGCTGGGCACCCTTTAACCACTCTCCCTTCCACCAGGTCAGGGATGACAGCCTGAACCTGGTCCTCCCCTCTGGGGCTTTGTACCCTCCCTCCTGGAGCGGTACCCCCAGAGTCCAACATGGTCAGGGTGCTTACAGAAGTCACCCTGTACCATTCCTCCACCAGTGCAGGGCTGTTAACCTGCCACTGGCCCTCCAACCTGGGGCCTGTACCTTCAGGTTGGACTAGGGCCCGGGGTGAGGCTTCCCTCCCCCTGCCCTCCCTTCTGGGGTCCAGCACCCTCCAACTAGGAGTGGCCTCCTCAGAAGACAACATGGTAGGGGCACTGTTATCAGTAGCCCCTCCCTCCAGGTCCGGGGGGACACCCTGAACCTGGTCTTCCAGCCCAGGGTCTGTACCCTCAGACTGGATCACTGCCTGGCAAACCAGGACTTCCTGGGAGGCACACCTACCCCCCACCAGGTCAGAGTTTAACCTCTGCACCTGCCCATTCAACTCAGAGTCACCACCCTGAAGTTGAACAATTGCCTGGCACGGCAGGGCTTCTTGGGAGGCACACCTACCTCCCACCAGGTCAGAGTTTAACCTCTGAACCTGGGTATCCAACCCAGAGTCACCACCCTGAGGTTGAACAATTGCCTGGCACGCCAGGACTTTCTGGGGGGCACACCTACCCCCCACCAGGTCAGAGTTTAACCTCTGAACCCGGTTATCCAACCCAGAGTCAGCACTCTGAGGTTGAACAATTGCCTGGCACGCCAGGACTTTCTGGAGGGCACACTGACCCTCCACCAGGTCAGAGTTTAACCTCTGAACTGGGCCATTCAACTCAGAGTCACCACCCTGAAGTTGAACAATTGCCTGGCACACCAGGGATTTCTGGGGGGCACACCTACCCCCCACCAGGTCAGAGGTTAACCTCTGAGCCTGGATATCCAACCCAGAGTCACCACCCTGAGGTTGAACCATTGCCTGGCAGGCCCGGACTTTCAGGGAGGCACACCTACCTCCCACCAGGTCAGAGTTTAACCTCTGAGCCTGGTTCTCCAACCCAGGGTCACCACCCTGAGGTTGAACCATTGCCTGGTATACCAGGACTTTCTGGGGGGCACACCTACCTCCCACCAGGTCAGAGTTTAACCTCTGAACCTGGCCATCCAACCCAGAGTCGACGCCCTGAGGTTGGACAACTGCCTGGCACGCCAGGACTTTCTGGGGGGCACACCTACCCCCCACCAGGTCAGAGTTTAACCTCTGAACCTGACCATCCAACCCAGAGTCAACACCCTGAGGTTGGACAATTGCCTGGCACAGCAGGACTTCTTGGGAGGCACACCTACCTCCCACCCGGTCAGAGTTTGACCTCTTCACCTGGTAAGCCAACCCCGAGTCACCACCCTGAGGTTGAATCATTGCCTGGCATTCCAGGACTTTCTGGGGGGCACATCTACCCCCCACCAGGTCAAAGTTTAACCTCTGAACCCGGTTATCCAACCCAGAGTCACCACCCTGAGGTTGAATCTTTGCCTGGCATGCCAGGACTTCCTGGGGGGCACTCTCACCCCCCACAAGGGACACGCCGTCCCCAAGGGCCACACAAGAGTCTGGTTGGCGCAGGTCTCCCGACCTCTGCCCATCCGGCAGAGTCTGGGTTTCCCCCAAACCAGAAACGGTCTCACCTGGGTCATTCCTGGGGGGCTCTGCTCTCCGAGCTGACCCCTGACTTTCAAGATCCTCCACTGGGGTCTGCCACCCCCTCTCAACCCTATGTCTGGACTTCTGCACCCCCTCACTAGGAGTGGTACTGCCAGACACCAGAACTGTTGGGATGCTGTCTACAGTCATCCCCCCAAGTTCTTCTGACACTGCGGGGCTTCCCTCAAAAGGTGGCCCTACGGTACAGGTTAGGCTCTGAGACCTACCTGGGACACTACAATCCTCTCCCACCTCACTTGGTCGGGAACCGCCTAGACCACTCCCTTCAGGAGCACCCCCAAATGCCTCTTCAGACTCTCTGGTACTCACCCAAAAGTCTGCCTCCACTGTAAGTTCCCTGGGGTCAGAGAACTCACACTCCACCTGGTGTTGGCGTAGCTCTGGAAAATAAGGACCAGACATATGCTCTCCAGCAATTACATCACTCTGCCCTTCACATGTATTAACCACAGTACCCTTCACCCAACCACCTAGTAACTCAGCCTTGGAAAAGCACTCTACATCACCCTCTTGAGACTGGTGAGACAGTTTCTGTCTGTCCCTGACACTCAACCCATACTCTTCTGGGATGTCTCTACACTCTATATCCAGGACGTCCACCAGGGGGGAACCCTTTTCTCTGTCACTCTCTGCTAGAGTCAGTAAAGTGTCCCTCCCCCCAGTAGGAATATGACTCCCTTTGCCAGTTCCCCAACCCTCCTCAGGGACCCTGTGCATAACGGGAACTACCTCATACCCTTGAACCACCCGGGGTGTGTCAACTCCCTTCTTCAAGTTGGGCACCACATCTCTGGGCTTGTGCCCTTCTTCAGCATTACTAGATGCAAGATTTTTGCTGCCACCATCTGAACTGGACTCAGCCCTTCCGGCCTCCAGTTTCAGCTCTTTACAGCTCAGCTCTTGAGCTGCAATCTTTTCTTCTTCCAGGGCTAAGAGACTTGCTGCCTCAGCCCTTTCAAGAAACTCATCTAGCTCTTCCATCCACCGTGCTTGAGCCATGAGCCATTCTTTTCTCACTGGGTCTCTTTCCTCATCTGAGTCGTCCTCCTCCTCCTCTGAGGGGTACTTAGTCATTTGGTTTCTTGCTGCCTCTCTCTCTGCCCATCTGTCTTCCTCCCAGACTATGTAGGCATGTAGCATCTCTGCTTTAGTAGATCTCTTTGCTACAGGAAGGCCACATTCTCTGCAAAGCTTCCTTAGGTCAGCCTTAGTGAGGTGGTCAGTAGGCAAAAAGAATAAGTAGGTAAGCGATCCCATTCTGATAGGATCTTACCAGCAAAAACCAAAATCCAAAGTCCAAAATATCAATAGTATATCCAGGAGGACATCAGAGACCAAAAGTCAAAAGAGATGAAAAATCAAGTTGACCTTCAACTGTGGGTAGGTAGTGAAATACTTAGCTACTGTATGTCACTGCACAAACACAAGTCCTATCCTCACCGCTGATCACCAATGTTAGAAATGGGGTTTTTGGTTGGCAGTTAGGTTGCCCTCTGTCCAAGCAAGAACCCTCACTCTAGTCAGGGTAAGTCACACACAATCCAAAATCAGCCTGTGCTCACCCTCCGGTAGCTTGGCACGAGCAGTCAGGCTTAACTTAGAAGGCAATGTGTAAAGCATTTGTGCAATAAATCATACAACACCATAGTATAACACCACAAAAATACACCACACAGTGTTTAGAAAAATATAGAATATTTATCTGGGTAATTGTAGGTCAAAACGATCAAAGTTGCAATACGAATTCGTAAAGATATCACTGAAAAGTGATATTAAGTGTCTTTAAGTCTTTAAAAAGCAATAAAGTGTCTTTCAAGCACAGAGTACCTGGTTTCTGGTGGGAAATCTCCTCAGAGGGCCACAGGAGAAGAGATGCGTGGAAAAAGGGGTGTGTGCGTCGATTTCCGCTCAGCACACACAGACTTGCGTCGTTCTTTTCCACGCGGGGAAGTCGGGCGTCGTTTTCCGGCGCGCAGACAGTCTCTTTTTGTGGATCGCGAGGATTACCAGATGTCCCGGGTCTGTGCGTGGATTCTCCTGCTTATTTTCCGGCTGCGCGTCGTTCTGCGGGGCTGCGCGTCGAAGTTTCGATCTCACGGTAGGCGTCGCGTCGATTTCTCCTTGGAAGTCGGGCGGCGTTGTCCTTGCGAGGCCGTGCGTCGAAATTTTGGTCTCACGGCAGGCGTCGCGTCGATTTCTCCTTGGAAGTCGGGCGGCGTTGTCCTTGCGAGGCCGTGCGTCAAAGTTTCGCACTCACGGTAGGCGTCGCGTCGATTTCTCCTTGGAAGTCGGGCGGCTTTGTCCTTGCGAGGTTGTGCGTCGAAGTCTCGATCGTCCCGAGGGCGTCGCGTTGATCAGCGTCGGTGTGCGGCGTTTTTTCTCGCCGCGAAACAAGCTGTGCGTCGAAATTTTCGGCGCACGGAGCGTCCACGTGAAAGGCAGAAGTCTTTTTGGTCCTGAGACTTCAAGGAACAGGAGGCAAGCTCTATCCAAGCCCTTGGAGAGCACTTTCACAGCCAGACAAGAGTTCAGCAAGGCAGCAGGGCAACAGCAAGACAGCAGTCCTTTGGAGAAAGCAGACAGGTGAGTCCTTTGAGCAGCCAGGCAGTTCTTCTTGGCAGGATGTAGTTTCTGGTTCCGGTTTCTTCTCCAGCAAGTGTCTAGTGAGGTAGGGCAGAGGCCCTGTTTTATACTAAGTTGTGCCTTTGAAGTGGGGGTGACTTCAAAGAGTCTCTAAGAAATGCACCAAGTTCCCTTTCAGCTCAATCCTGTCTGCCAGAGTCCCAGTAGGGGGTGTGGCAGTCCTTTGTGTGAGGGCAGGCCCTCCACCCTCCCAGCCCAGGAAGACCCATTCAAAATGCAGATGTATGCAAGTGAGGCTGAGTACCCTGTGTTTGGGGTGTGTCTGAGTGAATGCACAAGGAGCTGTCAACTAAACCTAGCCAGACGTGGATTGAAGGGCACAACAAGATTTTAGTGCAAAGAAATGCTCACTTTCTAAAAGTGGCATTTCTAGAATAGTAATATTAAATCCGACTTCACCAGTCAGCAGGATTTTGTATTACCATTCTGGCCATACTAAATATGACCTTCCTGCTCCTTTCAGATCAGCAGCTGCCACTTCAACAGTGTATGAGGGCAGCCCCAATGTTAGCCTATGAAGGGAGCAGGCCTCACAGTGGTGTAAAAACGAATTTAGGAGTTTTACACTACCAGGACATATAACTACACAGGTACATGTCCTGCCTTTTACCTACACAGCACCCTGCTCTAGGGGTTACCTAGGGCACACATTAGGGATGACTTATATGTAGAAAAAGGGGAGTTCTAGGCTTGGCAAGTACTTTTAAATGCCAAGTCGAAGTGGCAGTGAAACTGCACACACAGGCCTTGCAATGGCAGGCCTGAGACAAGGTTAAGGGGCTACTGAGGTGGGTGGCACAACCAGTGCTGCAGGCCCACTAGTAGCATTTAATCTACATGCCCTAGGCACATGTAGTGCACTCTACTAGGGACTTACAGGTAAATTAAATAGTCAATCATGGATAAACCAATCAATAGTACAATTTACACAGAGAGCATATGCACTTTAGCACTGGTTAGCAGTGGTAAAGTGCTCAGAGGTCAAAAGCCAACAACAACAGGTCAGAAAAAATAGGAGGAAGGAGGCAAAAAGTTTGGGGATGTCCCTGTCAAAAAGCCAGGTCCAACAAACGTAAAATTGGATCTTTCTATGGTGGTGTTTGGGGTCTGTGAACAGGGTATAAATCATCAAAAATTGTCAGCACATCAGGAACACTTGTTGCTTGTATTAATGCTTTTGGCTAGACGAGAAATTTGTCGTAAATGGGTCGACCCCTTTCCCCCCCGTTCTAAGGATTGGCAAATATCTGTAAATCGAATGTGTATAATGGAACAACGAGGTCCCCTTTCTAGAAGGGATAACTTTTGGAGGAATTGGGAAAATGTCTATCAATAGTATATCATTTTTTTTTTTTTTTTGTATATTATTGTTTTGCTGTCTGGTCTCCTCCTCTTGCAACTTAAGTCCAATGATTAGTACTCCCCTTACCCATTACTGGGCGTTGCTTTGGTTATGACTAGGTTTCAAAGAAAATAGTAAATCCTGGTCGATGGCATACGATTGGGAGAATAATAATAGGTAGACCAGACGGGACGACCTAAGGGTTTCGTTTCCTCCGACCGGTACTATTCTTCTTCTACCAAAGCATGGGTGATAATTATGAGGACAAAAAAAATAAAAAATATTATTAAGCATGTTACACTTTTGTCTACGTAACAGTTTTTTTCTTATTTGACAAGCAAGCGTGCAAGTAGATCGGGGTACTGCTATGGGCAGCTGCTTCGCCACTAGCTATGCTAATTTGCATATGGGCAGGTGGGAGGAGCAGGTGTTCATGGAACAATGTGCTGAGGAATAGGCAAATAATGTGTTTTTGTGATCCTGATACATAGATGGTTTGCTTGTAATTTGGAGGGAGTTCACAAGCTCTGTTGAACAATTTTTCACTAAGATCAATAGCAACAGTCTGATTTTGCAATTGAGTAGTTAAATTATTACCCATGAAGTTCATTTTTTGGATTTGACTGTTTATGTAAAGAATGGAAGGCTGCACACTCAAATATACAGAAAGCCAGCATTGGGCAAAACGAATATACATGCTCACAGTTTTCACCCACTGAAATTGGTAAATAGCATTCCATATGCTGAAAGCATTGGAAGAGTTGGCCGTTAGATTTATTGCAAGGGGCTACAAGCCTGAGTCCAATCAAGTGACCAATGAAAAGGCTGATTCTGGGAAAAGGTAAGATTTGTTGTTCACAAAGAAAGCACATAGTAAGTGTGTTGCCCAGGATCAGAATGATTGCAGGGTATTGCATGGATCATTGAGCAATTGGAAAGACCCTGACTAAACATTGGCATTTACTAAAAAGTGATCCAGATATTGGCCAAACCATGCATAACTGACTGCAAATGGCCCTTAAAAGAGCCAAGGAAGCAGGGACATTAAGCCCTGAGATGAGGATCTAAAAAAAATTGGCTTACATGCCAGACAGGTTTCCATAAAGACCATGAGTGCAAAGCCTGCAAGTATGGGGTAAATAAAACTGAGGTTGCTTCCACAATATCCAAAACCCCACAAAAGATAAGAGGACATTTTACAAAAAAACAGAATGTGCAGTTTATGTTTTAGAATGCCATTGCTCCAAAATGTATGTAGGAAGAATGATTCTCCCAGTACCTGGGAGCATATCTCAATGTTACAGGCAATTAAAAGCAATGATCAGAGCTATCTTGTTGCCAGGCACTTTCAATAAATACACAATAGTAATTTTGTGATATATTCAATACCTTTCAACATAAGATGTGGAAACAGGGAAAGTCAATTGAGTAAACTGGAATCCCTCTACATACTTCTGTTAAATTCAAAGATACCTGACGGGTTGAACATTGAAGATGAATTATACATACATGTTTAGTCTCTTCTTTCTTGAGCCACTAGAGCCACAACAAAGTAAAAATGTTAGTCAGATCTTTTTTGTATGATCAGTGATTGAAATTACTTTGTCGTTAGTTTGACAACATTTTTTGACTTTATTTGATAATTTTTCATGGACCATTCATATAATGTATGCATGTGGCACGAGTACAAATTAATTCTGCAACACCCATTCAGGTAGTACAACCAACGGTCTAATACCCACTGGCATGGTATATTGAACAGTCGATAGAATGTGTCATGTAGTAAGGCTATTATGTAAGAAATGCATGCCGGTAGAAATAATATGGTAGAAGTATAATTTGTATAGCTTTGTAAGCAGCACTAGTGAAGGACTTATATGGTTTAACGTGTAGCATTCAAGTTTCTTGTAGGCAATCTGGTTATGTGCCATAAAATGGTATTTTTTCCATATCAGACATGCTTTCCATGATGGATGTTAATTTGAGTCAGGCTGCATTACATTGTCTATTGTTGGATGTCTTCTTGATCTTAGTATTCTTAGAACAACTTTGACATTGATTATTTGTAAACTTGTAATCTGCTCACGTCTTTTCACAATGGAAGTATTTCTTTTGTATTAACCCAAGTGAACCTTTTGATGAATTTAAAGGTACTATTCAAAATGGCCCTCAGCATGTGATCAAAGCCATTGTATTGACAGTAACTCATTACGGTGACTAACCTGAATAAATGAATTCACACTTAGTCAGGTACAGCCATGCCACCAAACTCACATGGTCAGACCACGCAATCGTCCACTTCTTTATCAAAACTGCTCCTGCCACCTCCACTAACCATCCCAGCACCTCCCACAGGAGCTGGAGCAAGAGACGAGAAAACCAGTGGACCAACACCATCAGCTCCTTCTCTCTGAACACCACTTTGAACCTCGAAAAGGCTGTCAAAACTTCAATGCATGGATAAGCAACTGCACCCCCAGAGTTGCCCCATTCAAACCCGCCAAACCAGGCAGACCTACCAAGCACACTAGCTGGTAAACCTCGGAACTAAAAACTACCAACGCATCTGAAAACTACTAGAAAGGGTTTGGCACGCTAGCAAAAAGCCAAACAATCAAGCTACCTTCCAGCTCGCTCTCAACAACCACCACAAGCACCTGCAAGACATTAAAAGAAACACCCTGATCGCCTGCCTCAAAGCCAGCTCTAACCACATCAAAGAACTCTTCAACATTGTCAAAGAGTTCTCCAACCCCTCAGCAACTCAGAACACTGTCTCCCATTCTCAAGATCTCTGTGACGACCTAGCAGACTTCTTTCACAACAAAATCTCCACCATCTATTAACACTTCGACCCTCAACCACCCGTCTCCAGCATCCACTGCCTCCTCCATTTTACCAACTTCCACCGAACCTCAGGATCACAACATGGGACCAACTCACCACACAGACCACCTCTGCCATCATGAGTTCTGTCAATTCAGGAGCACCCAGAGCCCCATGTCCCCACCACATATTCAACCTGGGAAACAATACTATCAGCAAAGAACTCACCACCATCTTCAACAACTACCTTACCTCTGCCACCTGCCCGGAGGAATGGAAACACACGGAAGTCAAACCACTCTTCAAAACAACATCTGCAGTCCCAAAAGGTCTCAAGAACTACATGCCCATCTCCCTGCTCCCATTCCTCGCCAAAGTCCTGGAAAAAGCCATCAACCGCCAGCTAACCACCTACCTAGAGAACAACAACCTCCTGGACCCATCACAATCTGTGTTCCACTGGAACCACAACACACAAATCCCCCTAATTGCAGCCACCAACAACATCAGCACTCTCCTAGTCCTTGGAGAAACTGCCACCCTGATCCCCAGCGACCACTCAGCAGCTTTTAATACTGTGTCCCACTACACACTCTTCCTTTAAAAGGCTCCATCAGATAGGGATCCAAGGGGATGCCTCAAATCGATTGCATCCTTCCTTACTAGAAGAACTCAAAGCATCAGCCTTCCATCTTGCACTTCGGACCCCAAGAACATCATCTGTGGCATCCCCGAGGGTCTTCACTCAGCCCTACCCTAGTCAATATGTATATGACCCCACTGGCCAACGTGGCCAGGACCTATGAAATGAACATCATATCATACGCTGACAACACTCAGCTCATCCTCTAGCCACAGACCCCACCACCATCAATGCCAACGTCTACCTGCACATGACCAGCATCGCCCACTGGATGCAGAACCACTGCCTCAAACTCAACACCCACAAAATGGAGGTACTCATCTTTGGGAGAAACACATCCCCTTGGCCGACCCCTGGTGGCGGACAGAACTGGGGCCTTCATCCACAGCCCCAGAACATGCCAGGAAACTTGGCATCATACTGAACAGCATACTCACCATGAAAAACCAGATCAACGCAGTATCATTAGCCTGCTTCCTCATTCTCAGCATGATCTGAAAAATCTTCAAGTGGCTCCCTGCCAGCACCAGACGCACCACCACCCAGACCCTCATCACCAGCCACCTGGACTACGGCAGCACCATCTACATAGGAATCATCTCACACCTGCTAAAGATACTACAGACCATTCAGAACTCAGCAGCCAGACTCATCCTTGACCTCCCAAGATGGGCCAACATCACCCCTCACCTCAGGAAGCTTCACTGGCTCCCCCCCACAAGATTTCCTAGTTTACAATGCTAACCCAGGCCTACAAAGCTCTTCATAATCAGGGACCAGTGTACATCAACCACCAGGTGAACTTCCACCACTCCCCCAGACAACTGCGCTCTACCTCCCTCTCCCTCTCCTGGTCCCCCCTCATCCACTGAAGAAAGAGCAGCAGTCGCTTCTTCTCCTACCTGGCTGGCAAGACCTGGAATGTCCTCCCCCTTCACTTCCAGACCTTACCCTCCCTGCAGGAATTCAGAAAGGGTCTGAAAACTTGGCTGTCTGACTGACTCCACCGAGCTGCAGAAACCCCCAGTGCCTGGATACCTTTCTGGGTAAAAAGCAGCGCTATACAAATCCCATTTGATTGATTGAAGCACTGGTGTCACAGCCCACTCCACCATCCAAAACTGAGGCCACTGCAGGACCGCCTCTGTCAGTGCTGTTGGATATCCAGTAATATTTTGAGCTGGACTTCTGAAGCTACTTCCGCTGTCTCATTTACTACATGGAACAGCCATACATAGGATAGCAATGAATGGCAAAGCATGGCATAGAAATCCTGTTCAAGAAAACAAATATCCTCTACATGTAAGAAAACTCCGAGCACATCAGGGATGCAATTTTTTAAAATATTTGAAAAGAAATCCCCACTTTCAGGATTTGTTAAAAAAATGTTTAAAAAGTGATGACTGCTCCACTATGTCTCAAGGAATTATTAAAGAGGGTTCCATTAAATTATACAGTAAATCACAAAAAATAATACAAGTAACATATGAGTTTGTTTTTTCCTTTCTGAATATAATGTTGGATATGACTAGGATTGAGCAGTTTGCTGGTCTTGTAAAAGCAGTAATAGACTTTCAGTCAAAGCAGTCCTTGACAGATGATGTGGAGAACAAGGATAATTTTCAACATAAAACAAAAAAAGAAAAATATCAGACAGATCTTTGGCAGACAGGGATCAGCTGCTGTAAGAGGAAATTGCAAGTTAGTATCTAGTGGGGTGGTATCCTGGATGCCCATTAAATGTAGCCTGTGGTAGGTGCCACAGCAGGCTTGCCCTTTCGTACTCCTGGCACCGCACTTGCTATCAAAGGTCTAAGGAAGTCATAAGGCCAACAGCAAGAAGGGATGAAACTGGGCTCTGATCATGTCACATAATTTCTGCATTCTCCACTTCTTGTTCTCCCTAGGCTCCTGGCAATATATAGAAGACTGCTGAGAATCTATGGTGTGGGCCAGGTGTTAACAGATGCAAGATGTAACTTCTGTTATCTATGGCATTTTGGTGAACCGATGTCTACACGTAGTGCTGTAACCAAAATTGACGATTGCTTCATTTCTATAAGACTTGGCGTTTCTCCAAATAACAGTTCCTCCATGGGAAGTCCTTGGAGCATTTGCAGCCCTTACAGTCCCTTAACACTTCCAGGAAGGAACAGAGTTGGTGGAGAGACAATTAACACTGGGAAAAGGTCTGTCTGCAGGCTAACAAATGCATTTTTAGACAGCATGAAATCCCAGAAATTAAGAGAACACTTTTTGGGAGGTAAAAAACATGGATCGACTCAATTTGACTAAACATTTATGAAATTTCTTAAAATCAATATATAAAAATGTTTGGGGATATGGCACATTAATTTGAAGCCTTAGCACCATGGAGCTACTTTCTTAGAATATCATTGAATGCTATGAAACCCCATCTGAGCCTATTTATGGAGCTGATGAGGTAGTCCTACCTTAGGAGTTGGGGGTGAGTTAGATACTGCTTCAGCCTGCTCCACAGCAGGCTGCCCATTGTAACTATAAAACTACATGTTTCTGTCCCAGCAGGGAATTTCTGACAAAAGTACAGACTCAGAGGAAGCATTTTTGTCAAACATTTTATTGCAGACGGGCCACCATGTGATGGCAACCCTCTACACATTACTTTTGTTTCACAAGGAAAAAGTCCCTCAGGTGGGTGATTATCTGTTTCTGAATGGGACTGTCATGCTTTGCATTACCAGACAGGAAAAAAGCATGTGTGATGGCCCACCACTAGAGCAGGCCTCCGGATGCTTCACCCCAGTGGAGTTGTGAGAGATAGACTGCCAGGTCATGTTTTTCTGAGGGCAGAACCAAATGATGCATTACTTTCTTAAACCTAGTGGTTCCCTTGCATCTAAGTGAAGTGGGGAATGTGAGTTTGGTGAAGCAGATCCCTCACCAAAGAACTGTGGGTCCCATTTCATCAAAGTGTAAATGAGTCCCTTAGTCTCGGCAGTGCTTTATTAAAAAACTGTTTTCAGCTCAAACATGAAAATGGTGAAATCTTCCAAAGTCATAGCCCTTCAAGGCCTTCATTTGGTCCTCCTTAATCAGAACTTCCACTTCATGGCTCCCTCCTTTGTTTCTACTTTTGGGAGAATTTCCAGTGGTACACTGATTTTGACTGATGCTGTGTCTCTCAGCTGTGTGCTAACCAGAATAATGATCTTTTGAAAATGTCAATGTTTTTAGTCTCCATCTTAAGTCATTGTGGAAAGAACAGGTTCCTTTGGAATCATTAGCTCATCATAAGTACCAATGTGCCCACTTTCTCATAGATTAGAAAAATGGAACAACTCAATATTTTCCCCTTAATTCAGTTCTACAAGAGATCAAGGCAAAAATTACTCGCAGGCTTCTGTTTGAAGACCCTGTGTTTGCCAAGAGTCTTAATGACTTTTGTGGGTAGTGTTATTGTAAAACTTTGTCAAGCTTTGCCACAGGCTCATACCCAATCGAATTTTCGATTTAAAGACTCTCATCCTGTTGGATGGGGCGTACATTAAATATTGTTGAGAGACCTAGGTCCTACAAGATTGGATGCCTTCTAAAGCTTGAAGTCCCTACTGAGTCCTTGATCTGGGAATATGCCTTAGGTACAGTAAAATAAGCTCTGAAATTGAGGGAATTCTGGGGTAGAACTACTAATTAATCAACTCACTAAAAGTAATTTACGGTCCCTCTCATTTGTAGAGAATGGGTTTCATTTTTAATAAGTAGAAGGCAGCTCCTTATATTTCTTCCTCCTATGATGCAATAGCTACCTTCAGAAGTCAGCTCTCAGTTTCTAATGGTTGCGACCAGTTAATTCAGAATTTGCAGGCGATTTTGGTATAGTAAGAACAAATGCTTTGGACTCTGCAGGTGCAAAACAAGACTTAATTCAGTTAATCCGCCTGTAACAGGCTTTTTTTTTTTAGATGATATTGTGTTTTCTATATGGAAGACGCCATCTTACTGTCCCATGCAAACAGCTGTAGCATCATTTGTTGACCATTTCCACAGTACTCTAAAAGATGTCAGTCATTTATTTTTAAACCTTTGTCATCGTGTTTTTTGGCTCCTAGGGCTCTAGTGTGCTGCGGAGGTCGAAGGAAAATCTTAATATCTTGAGTTATTTTTGGTCTTGACAAATGAGAATTATTGATCAAATTGGGATAGTGAATCAATGTTTTTATGAAACCTTTATATATATTGTTCATTTTTAATCATGCGCTCTAACTGTGATTGTCTACCTTTATAAGTATGTTTGATATAATGAAAGTTTAAGGGCTTTCTCGTATTTGGTTCTCATTTTATTGAACAGTTTGTATTCACTAAACAACAAATGTATACTTTCTTGAAGTTCATAAGGTAAATTTTGGTTACACATTACAAGGAAAATAGTTTTCTGTACTAAAACCCTGAATTAAATAATAGTTTATAGAGCCCATCGCTGCTTCAACAGAATCGCCTGGTGCTTTAGCAAATGACTATTCATGAGCCAGTTTCTACCTAAAAGAAGGTTCTCAGGCTGCAGATATTTTTTATTATATGCTAGGCAACCACTCTCACTGACCCTGTCAAGTTAATCTTGAACATTTACATTAACATGTTCTTTTACTGGTGTATAGCTGAGATGGTTATCTCCATAGTCTCACTAACAAGGACCAGGTAGGCCTCACCTGGGTACATGAATAACTTTGAAGGGTGTACATTGCCTCTATTTTAGCTAACTTTTTCTGGGTGTAAATCAGATTATAGAAATCAAACACAGCACTCTCATTTATGACCTGCTATGGCACTTTGCCAACTTTCAAGGTTTGTTAATCCCAGTGTAATGGTCTTATGTCTTCCATCGGTGTGTGTGCCTGTTGTAAAAGATTTGAGTGTTCTTTAAGACGTTGCAAGGCAGATGACATTATACTGCTAAAAGTCTACACTTGTGTTGAGAGCGCTTGGAAGCCATTGCCAATTTTTTTTAAAGTTGTGTGCATTGTCTGCTTGTCTGGTTCGTTTGGCAGCCACCCTTTCTAAATATGCCTGTTCCTTTTCAATGATGGCATTTATCGATGTGGACTCCAATCGATGATTTTTCAGTGGATGGGGAACCAATAGAAAATCATTAAAATCCATGTCTTCACTAATTTTGAACAAGTGCTTCTTCACAGCAATTAAGGTGGAATGTGCTAGCCATCACTGGTATAATTTACTCACACAGTATGTATTGTTGTTGTAAATGTATATACATTATATCTGAGGTCTGGCCTTTTTGCTAAGAGGCCAGGATATTTCAGGAAAAAAACCTGTTCCTGCATACAGAATTACCTACTCACCAAAGGGCCACTCCATCTGAATTAAATGCAGTCAAATTATAATACCAATTTTGAATCATGTTATTCAATTCCGTATCAGTAATGTTTTCTTTCCATTGCCAACCTGAAAACAGTGTCAATTTAACTTTTAGAATAGGTGGTGCTTTTAAGTCTTTAATGGGTAAAATACCTCGCAGGTCATCCCCTGAACTGTTTAGTTTAAAAACATAATTTCCATGGGTATTATTATGCATGCTCTAAATAAAGCCTCTGTACCTTTAAATTGCCAATATTCGGTACTCCAAATGCTTTTCTCATTAATGCTTTCTTCCCAGAAGTCATTTTCTTTGACAGCAGGTGTTTCAATGTTCAGAATATATAAATCTGTGATTGATAATCAGATTTTTCTGGATTGTTTTCTAGTTTTAGGGAATAATAAAAAGCTGATTAGTCTGACCAGTTATCGCTTTTGAAGTAAGGGAACTTTTTCTGAACGTTTTTGCGGTTCTTTATAGGCAGGGCCCTGCAATGCTTCCCCTGTGTGTCATTAAAAAATTTGTCAGGGGATACTCTGTCATTTTCAGCATCCAAATAGAAGTTGTTATTATTTAGAGTAGCATGGGGCACAAATGAAGCATTAGTTGTTTAACCATGTCTTTGTCCCAGGAATCGGAAATAGGGCCAGGTGTTCACATTCTCTAAAGGCACTTTTCATTCATGTGGCTCATAATCTGATATAGAACCTTTTCCCATGCCACACCGTCATGCGCAAGAAACGCATTGATGTTCACAGATTGACTGATGCCCCTGATGTGCTCTGTGAGAGAAAGTATACGGCTGGAATTCCTGAACCAGAGGAGATGGCAGAGTTGTATATATAATAAATTTATCAGGAGCAAAACTGTGATCAGCATCACAATCCACATTAGAAGGAAAAACATTGCATTGGCAATCCAAATATATGACCAGGGCAGAGAAAGACATCTGTAACAAAACCAAAAGGAAACAGTAGTCCATCTGCAATGTTGATGGATTGTAGAATGGTTTGTTGAGTTTCTTTTTTCAAAATCTGCACCAGAGTTGTTCTCATACAGCACAATTTCTTGTAAGGGTGACATTGCAATTGATGTTGACTCAGGTTCAGTTGGTGTCTCATACTAAACCACAGCAGGGATTGTTAAAAACACAGATTTTGGGCCAGATGTATCAAACATTTGCGCGATTGCAAAAATGCATTTTGGTATGTAACAAGTCCAATTTGCGATTCAGTAACTTGTTACCGAACCACAAATTGGATTTGCGACTACATACCAATTCAGTATTAGGAAGGGACGTGTCAAGGGCGTCCCTTCCTAATACCGAATCGCAGAGGTATGTATGATTGTTTTGTGACCGTGAATTCGGTCGCAAAGCAACCGGAGTTACCAACATTCACAAAGATGAAAGGGTCCCCAGGGGACCCCTTCCCCTTTGTGAATGAAAGCGAAAACGTTTTTTAAGAGCAGGCAGAGGTCCCAGTGACCACTGCCTACTCTTAAAAAATGAAAAGAAGACTTAATTTTTCATTTTTAAACGCATCCCGTTTTCCTTTAAGGAAAACGGGCTGCATTTAAAAAATATATATATTGCTTTATTGAAAAGCAATCATAGACATGGTGGTCTGCTGAGTCCAGCAGGCCACCATCCCTGTGAATTTAGCCATTCGCAATGGCTCGCAAATAGTGACCTAACTCATGAATATTAATGAGGTAGGTCCATTTGCGAGCCCTTGCGAATCGCAGTATGAAACTCCTAGAGTTTCATACATTCCAAAAGCAATTACTTGACTGTGATTCACTAAAAATCGCAATTAGGTCATCGCTATTGTGAAGAATTATACATCTGGCCCTTTATCTTCACTGGTGGCAGAGTCACAGTGCTTCACATTAGAAAGTTTAGTTCTGACTTCTTGTATGTTCTGCAACAAATCCAAACAAACTGATGGGCCAAGAGGTTTTGATTCCTTCTCCTACCTGGCGGCCAAGACTTGGAACACCCTCCCCACCATCCTCAGGACCACCCAGGACCACTCCGCATTCCGGAGACTACTCAAGAACTGACTTTTCGAGCAGCAGTAACCCCTAGCGCCTTGAGACCCGCACGGGTGAGTACCGCGCTTTATAAATGTTGATGATTTGATTTGATTTGATTCTGCCACTTTTCCAAGTACAGCAAAATCAGGCACATGGGGTACAATCTACCCAAAATGTTCACAGAGTGCAGGGTCATTTTCAAATTTTACGTCAACAGCATTTATGGATGATGTCCACTACAGCCACCACAGTTGTACAGCGCGAGCATATAGAATATTTGCTTTCATCGCTGCCTCTACTGTAGGTAAAAGATAAATTAACCACTTGTTTTACCTACTTCAAAGGGCACTCTTTCAATATGGCTGCCTGCACTGCAGTAAGATTTTGTTTCAGTCTGAGTAAATCTTCCCTCAGCAGAGGAGTGCAGCTGTGACTGTCTGGCCTTCATGGTAAACTAGTTAAGAATAGCCAAAGGTACATGTGAACAACTCTAACTACTAGGTTTGCTTTGTTATACCTAGTCTGGTAATATTTGGTCTCTGACCTGTCTGCTTGCAGTCCATTTAAGGAAGCTGTATGCACTTTTGTCCAATGTTTTTTCAGAAAATTGTGGGAGCAATCAAATCATATAAGGGCTTCACTCACTCATAATATTGTGGCAAATAAGCTCTTCCAAGGTTAAGAAATTCCATCAGGGATTGTCATTTTCTTAACATATTAGAGGTTGTAAAGTAGCACAGTGCTGCAAGAAGTCAGGTGCCAAGCTTTACCTTCATTGGATAACTTACATTCAAGAAAAAACACGTAGAAATAAGCAATTTTGGATTTCTCGAAATTGATGTTATTCCTCTACCAGGCCAACAATGTCACAATTCTGTCTACCCTGCCCAGGTGGTCAGTCAGGTCATCAGTTGTAGTTCATATGCCATTTATAGAGCATAGTGTCCAAAGATCTTCCTGTAAAATCTCCTTAATTCTCGCTGTGAACAAACCAGGGCTACTTTCATAGCCCACAATAGTACTGCCATCTACTGGAGACAAAAGCAGTTAGATACTGGTTTTCAGGTGGCACTTTTTGACTAAGAACCCACTGGATTTATCCAGGTCGTTTTGTATTTTTTTGCATTAGGTTGATCATCAGTCCATGCTGTAATCATTTTGTACAGCATGAGTGTGTATATCCATGTTTAAATTGCTATGATCTAAAACTATTCTATATAATCTGCCAGGTTTTAGTGCTTGGAAAAAAAGATGTTTATATTAGAGCTACAGAGCACTATTGTACCTTGATATTGTGGCTGATCAGAAATAGTTGTATGTTTTGTTTAGCTTCTGGCTTCATGGGATATTGAGCCTGCACTGGCTCCTTTAAAGGAATGGCACGTGGAACTGATTCTTTGCTCCAACAACGTGGGAGTTTGCTTTAAACCCCACTCATGTGCATATTTTTCCTTGAGCTCTTCTAGTACTAAGAAGGAAAATGTTTGCATTATTACTACCTCCCTTGAGGTGCACCCCTCACAAAAACCAGAGGCCAATCATCTTTCAAACCATCTGCTAAAGAATATTACTTTTATGCTCCATGTAATATCCTCCTCATTCTGTATTTCTACACCATCAACACAGTATTGGAGGGTTTTAATGTCCATCTGGCATTTCAACCTTACCATATAGTCTTTATTTGGAGTCACCACCAGTTGCTCTTTGAGATTCTGGCAAACTATAGTCACTTCTGCTGTGCTGCCCATAAGCACTATCATCGAAGTCCTGTTCCGCAGAAGTATCTGTAGTTTGTTGGACATGTTTCTTTCTCAGTTCAGCAACTTACTTCTTTTTAAAGTAAGCCTTGGAGTCCAAACCCTTCTCTTCCTTTTTAAGGAAGTCTCTCATCTGTGATACTCAGTTGGCCTATTTCTCTCAGCCCTTTTACTGTCAGAGCCCTGAAAAGAACAGGAAGAATGACTATCAGAATACCGATAGACATCCAGCCTTTTTATTTTATCACTGTCCCTTAAATTATATCAAGCCCTGGTGGCGTCCTGTATTCAAGGAGATACAATCCTTGTTTTCTTGTTTGCCTTTTTCATTCTTTTTAGTCTCCATAGTGGCTTTTTCATTACCAGAAGAATGCTCAATTTCAGCGTTTGCTTTGAGACGCAATTTAAGTGTCCGTAAGCCTAGGGTGTCACAGCACAGAAAGGTGGAAGTTCTTTGATAAGTTTTGGTACCTCTCATTCAAAGTCTTGAACAAGAATTGTTGCCAATTTCTAGCATACTGCCAGAATGACAACTTCTCCTTGGATGCTACTCAGAATAATTATGGAGATTGTTTCAAAATCAGTGCTTAATTTGAGCCGGTGGTTTCCAGTGCAGGGCACCGGCACCTATTTTTGAGGGCCAGCACTTATTTTTCTTTATCAGGCATTTACTGCGAGCAAAAGACACATATAAGAGAGACAGAGGAAGAGAACAACGAAAAAGAGTCACAAAGGGAGCGAGCAGAAAGCTGCAGGAGTGAGCTAAAGGTGCAGGGAGTGGCCTTAAATGAATTAAAGAGGCCCGAGATGGCTTCAGGATTGTGTTGCCTCAGTAGTCTGTGCTCGCGCATTTAATTGCAGCAGCCGCATGTTTCAGAGAGCTTTGGGCACCAGCACATTTTTATTCACAAATTAAATACTGTTCAAAATTTCTCTTCAATTTTATCCCTAAATCTAGAGCAGGTGCAGTTTATTTTGTATTTGTTTTAATACCTCTGGTAATGTGGGTGTGTTGTGCCTAGTAGCATAAATACTAGCAAATATGATCCCCCGTTGTTGCAGTTGTCTACTGGCAGAATCATCCCAAGGGGAAGACACACCGTCAGAATTCTATGACTATAATGATGGGCCCATAATGGTGTTTACACTCTGGACTGATTAATTGTACTGCAGCATGCATATGAGCTTCAGGTCTGGGACGGGCTGTCCTAGATGTTTGTATAATCATCTGTCAAGATTTACTGGTTGATTCAATAACAGGTTAATATCTGCAAGCGGCAGATTGGCTGTGTCAGGATATGGGGTAAATCCAGCCAATACAGGCGAAGTGGGCTCCGAGCGTCTCATCACAACCCTGGTGGTCGGGCCAACAGGGAACCACCAGCTCCACCAGGATCAGAGATCCCGGCGGTCTGGAGGCGGTGGCGGTCCTAATCCGCCTGGGGATTATGACACCTTTCTCCACCAGCGGTTTCATGGTGGTACCAAGTGAGAATGATGTTGGTAATTCATCCCCAGCACAAGGAGCCTCATAGAAGTGCGCCCATCAGGAGCCAGGCACATTGGCGCCCTCAGAGCCCCCTTGGTGAAAATAGTTATTTTACAAAGTAATACATATGTTTAAAATCTACATTTTAACCAATCCTTTATGCAAAATCTGTATTTTTACCTCGTACCACACACTGATGTTATGCTCAGTATGGTACCTAGAACACATCATTTAATTAAACTAATTACAGGTTTGTGTGTCTTTCTGGGGCAAAAGAAACTTTGTTTGTGAAAGAGTAACATGATTTTTCTATTCGAAATGCAATAGGGTGATCTCAAAATAGTAGCTGTTGCAAAACGTTGACTGGATATGGAATCATGGAATGTATACATTGGTTTATGATTCCAAAATAAATTAAATAAGATTTTTAACAGATTTGTGTACCACACAAAACCTTTTAAAATGTAAAGGTGAGGTTGTGGATAACACTAGGTGACGTTTTATGTCAGCTTCAGACCATTTTTCGGTCAAAGGGGAGAGAAGCAGGCATTGTAATGCCCAGCGGTGTAGGTAACAGGGGTTGCATACCCTATTGGAAATTACAAGATGAACAGGAACAACGTGGGCCTAGCGCTTTTCATCTGGGCACTTTGCCTGCTCAAAGAAGGTGCAATGTCAGGGTCATAGAGTGGGCGAAAGTACGGGAAGACCTGTGGGAATTGAAGGGGATCAAAGATTCCAACATAGTTCTCCTTTAATTCCTGCATGATATTCCCAAAAAACGTAATCATGTACCATGGAAGTACAATTGCTTGCTTTAGATGTATCTTTGAGGGATGGGGTGGATTCCAGGCCTTTTTTTGTCCCACTCATTATGGAACTTCAGTTTACAAGCTTGTGAATCCAAAAATCTCAAGGATGTTACCGGTGCATAACATATGTTTTTTTTTATCAGATTGTCACGTCGACATTGTTCTTGGATTTGACATTTCCACTCTGGCAGAGGGTCAGATGTTACTCCACGGCCAATCACAGCTTGAAGCACGCCTACCTGACATCTTGCAGATGGTGACCTCGCTCAGCACTGTGAGCTGCAGCCGAGGCACCAACACACATGCCAGTTTAGCCCTGCATCTGAAGAACTCCGTCACACCCATTGCCTCAAAGTTCCAGATCTACAGCAAAGACATCTTAGAAACTCTGAAAGCGGTGAAGGTGAAACGTCCCTCGCGTCTCGATGCATCAACCATGCGCTCACTCTGGGCAACATTTCAGAACCAATCAAATGCTGAAGCCAAGGTAGGATGTGTCCAGGTTCAGAGTGGTGTCTCATCATTTTCTCTTGTAATCACTGTTAACTCACCCGCCATTGGCTGATGCAGCATCTTTTCAGTGGTGCTAGATCAATTTTCAGGGTTGGGGTGATTGCCAGCCATGCTATCAGCTCAGTGCAATTTTATAAGTCTAAAAAATGATTGAGTTGTTAATGACTGAGTGCAGCGAATGCGCCAAACCTTTTAAACACCGAATGTGGTGCAGTCACTTATCTGCAAGATCCGGCTTGTGCAAACGGTACACTTGGCTAATTTTGAAGTGCATATTTCTGACTCAATGGGTCAAATGTGGTATGTTGTGGAATGGCAATTCATAGTGACCAAATTCTGAATAAAAATGGGATCTTGGTGATAGATATGTTTTATTCGTCCAACTTATGATGATAATTTCAGAGGACATATCTGATAAGAATTTCCTGATTAATTCCACTAATTGGGATCTCTGAATGTATTACAGGAAAATGTTTGTGTACCAGCTGAAATGGTATCTACCGGAAACATTGAGTTTCAGCAGTAATGCACATAATAAAGCAAATCCATGATAATAATGTCCATTGTGTAAAATTTGTTATGGTTAAAAATATTGTATGGAATTCTGTGCAATGATAGATACTGCTATCAGAAAACTGTGCACATAGAATATCTAATACCCCATACCACTACTGTGCTGTGCAACGGTGTCTTTCAGAATATTATACCATCAAATAAGGGTCCTCAAAATATTATGTCCAGACAGTGATCAAAGATTAGTGTGGAACAGAAGCCTGAGAGTCTTATGGCACTGTGCATCACATTCATCTCAACATTCATCCTTTTTTATTTAGAAGCATTTAGAATAATATTGACGATTGTCATATTTCTGAAGACATTCAAGTCATTTCTTGTTTTTTGGGGTTTGGCTTGCTCATTTCATCCAGTTAGTGTCACATAAAGGGTCAGTCTGCTGAAGGAATAAAATGCTTCTTCTATAAAAGTCTACAAATGCATTATTCTTGTTAATACACAAATCCACTCATTGATACTTTCAAGACATTCTAGCAGTTCTGCTATAAATGCATGCACATCCTGGCTCCAGATAATATACTGGAGTCAGTAACTTACCAAGGGCCTGGTTTAGAGTTTGTCGGAAGGGGTTAATCCGTCACTAACGTGACAGATATCCAATCCGTTGCATTACGATGCCATTATATTGTATGGGAATTGCAATAGGGCGGACGGGATACCTATTGTGATGGAATAACTACTTTCACCAAACTCTAAATCAGCCCTAAGTATCTAAAACTAACGTAGAGCTCTATTCCTACTAAGAGTTCTGTTTGTCCTATTAACACCGAGACTCTATTCTTGATAAAACTGACTTATGACGCCCTAGACTCACTCACTCACTTGAGCATCTTAAACAAACCCCTTTATTGAACCAAGAGCATCTAAATCATGACTACAGTATGGATGGTGCAGGGTTCATTTCTGACAGAGTTACAGAAATGAGTTTCTGTATCATCAACACTGCTAAATAGCATTTTGTTTGGCATTTGTGAACTTCTTGGCCTTTTGTGTGTTCATTCTCCGGTATAGTTCTTTACTATAAGGTGGGATTAGATCATTTGTAGTCACACTCTCTCTCAAAGCCACTGTTCCATGTGCTGTTGCTGACAGACATCACCAGTCGATGATTCCTCATACACATACCACACTAATGTCACCTGGAGAGCTCACCCATCATGATCTCCGCGTGACTACATCTGAGACAGACATGCGCAATTTAATATCAAGCAGTTTCTAATGGGATATTTGTATCATATTATAAAAAAATATTCTTGCCCCCCCCCGAGGCAAATATTTCCTACTCACCCAGTGACCTTAGTCTTGGGGATGCACTTGTTTAAATTATTAAGAGCCACATGAAAATGTAGTGATCCCGTCAGTGTGGATCAGAGTGGATACCCCCAGCCCACTGGTAAGTGTCATTTAATGATGTAATCGTTCAATGCAGCCGCAATAACACAACATGGGGACATCTCAGAATTGTTTTTGGGTGGAGCGGTAACCCCAGAGGATACCACCCAGCCTGATACCAAGGGGCCCTTTATACCTGAAGATAAAATTACTGGGCGCAAGAATATCAGGCCCATTTATACGTGTGACAGAAATGTATCCAGTAAAACCTTGGAGGTCTGGGGTAGGTATAGGGCGGAGGTGTGGCTTGGTCCCCACCTGACCCCTCCTACAGCACAGTGGGAGCGTGCATCACTCCCTCAGAAGCCCCTGCATCTACCTCCACACTCTTGCATGAGCCCCCCATCCCCTCTATAGAAACTCACTGTCCCCTCCTGCTCCAATTTACCACTGATCAGAGCCACTGATCAGAGCTTTTGGTAAATATAAGTGGAATAGTCCCCTTGATAAGGGAAAATGTGTATATTTTGCCCTGGTAATTCAAGGTCTGCATGGTTGTTCTCGATTTGGGGGACTAAACCTTGTAATTGTTGTTAACCATCTGTCATTGTTGAGTCCGGCCTCAATATCTCTCCACAGAGTTTGAGACCAATTCATGATCAAAGCCAAATAGAGGCAAAAAACTCCGGTAAAGTCCATTAAAATTATTCAGAAATTGATCTGCATAAATCTAAATGATTCTAAAAGAAATTAGAATAGTTGTTTGGAATCAAAGAAAGCAATTATCAAAAACTCATAGAGTGGATTTAACTCTGTGTAACAAAACCCCACTTATACCTCCTCAGGCTATGCTCACCACAGAAAGGCACCTTTGTGGTAGTGTGAACTGTACAGCCATTACCAGTCAGTCTGGCAGAACTTAAAGAACCAGAGCCGACTCCTTCCAAGCAAGAAATTCTGGTGCTCAAGAACCTACAGCACAGGTTCCACGTGCCTCTAACAAGCACACGCTAACCAAAAATATAAGCCTGTGGCAATAATATAACACTGAACGGTATTCCTATATTGAAGAGAGCAGTTAATCAATTTTCCATGGCAATAACACTTTAACTCTGCCTTTGCTGTCACGAAGTACAATCGTTTGTGGGTCTGAAGTTGTGTTAATTGCAACTGCTGTACCAGAAATATTCACAACTGTTTAGGAGGGTGTGTTTCAGATATTTACCATTAACACATCTAGAAACACAGAGACTAAAGGATTCACCCAGAATCTCACAATGTACCTAAGCTGGGATTGTAATGTAATGTATAAATGTATTGCTTAGTTAAAATCATTACAACCACTTAGAGCATAATAATAGCAATAGCTATATCATTTAAAAGACTATAAGTTAAAATACAATACAATTATGATATCAATACATACCCAACATTAATATAAATAGGCTGTAATTCTTTTCTGGTAATTCAGGCCCAGGTCAGTACACTCCAAATTTGGCAGCTCAGTCCAGTAGGTCAAATCTCTATTCTATCATATATGATCTATTTGGGATTTTAGCTTAAGCCTGTTTTGTTATGTGGTGAGGAGAGTGGGATTTCCCATATTATCACTCACACTAGGTAAATACCATTTACAGTAACCACATATCTGAAATGCCCTGAAGCCGAACATTGCAGACAAGATTTAGTATTTTTACCAGTAACATAGTTAGGCATACAGAGATGTGGTGTCAGTTGGTCAAAGGTCATGTAATGTCACTTCCAGCTGGGGTCAAATATCTAGTGGCCTGTCTCTCACCTTCTTAGCTGCTCTGAAAAGTTTAAAGGTATGGTTTGTGATTTTCACAACTCCTATATTTACAAAAGGTGTCTTTGCATAAGTGTGAGATCGTAGATCCAGGACTCTAAGGCAACATTTAAAAAAAGGATCCTGTAAGATGAAGGACTGGCACCAATTCACAAATGTTTGATGTTTTTACATTCAATGTTTCTTTATTTTACCTTGACATAGTTCCAGCAAATGCTCTTCACTCTATGAATTTGCAAACGTACCCTCTGCCTCCAACAGGTGATAGTGATCTTCACTGATGGACTAGATGGGGATGTGGAAGAGCTTGAAAAAGTATCGGAGCAACTCAGGAAGGAAGGTACAGTGCTATTATTATTCCTTCCACTTACTATGCATGATCTGACCTGTTCTTTTTAGCCTTTCTAAATACTTATGGGAGATATGTGCTGTTGATCATAACTGGTTGACTCAAAGATGCTGTACCTTCTGGATTTGAAAACTTTGACAGACTTCAGGGATCACATAGGTAGCAAACTCTTTCCACAGAATTTTGTTTCTTATTGTACATAAACCTATTTTAAGTCTGTATGTAATTGAACGACCAGCCTATCAGACTTAAGACCTCATTTAGAGTTTGGCATGACAGAATACACTGTCTGCTAAACACCCGATGTGCCCTCCTCATTTAGAGACCAGTGGACCTTAATTATTTTGTTGATAAAGGCCTGCTACACTCCTCCAGCCCCCATTCTCACCCCTTTTGGCTCAGTCAATGGAATACTTCTTCCGATGGCCTAACAGAGTAGGGGGCCATTGGAAGGACATTTCACCACCTGCCCGATATAGGATGTACGGTGTACTGTCTGCTTTTCTGGCCCTAACTAGGGCTCAAAATCAGCAGTTGGTTACCTAAAGGAAACACAATGCAATTTTACAATTTCCTTTCATATTTACCAATTACGATCAGCATTCAAGGAAGTCTTCGTCTCACAGGTACCGTTCTTCGGTCAGCATGGGTACCGTTTCGATCAGCATGGGACGGGGCAAAGGGGCAGGGGTGGACGGGGCAATTGCCTCACGGCGGCAAGGTAGACTACTACTTCATGCAAAGGGATCAAAGTTAGAGTCTCTAGGGCAAGAATCATTAAAGTCTCTTTCTCTCGATTAGAGAAAGCATTCAAAGTCTCTTTCAAAATGGCGTCGCAGCAAAGTGGGCCATAATAGCTACGAAGTCTGCAAAATGGCGGGATGTCCAATAATGGATGGATGATAGCGCAATGGCAATCATAGCGCGTAATGGCTGTAATGGCTACCTTCTTCTCGTGCACCTGGTTTAAATAGACAACAGTTCAAATCCAGTAGGGTCTTCCATTGGAGGGTTCATAGGTTAGCTTCAAATTGTCCAATCAAAAACAACAGTTCTCAAGCTTTTACTTAAGCATACATTATCCTTGGAGATGGGTACGCAAGTTGCAACATTTTATACCAATTAACTCACTTTCAGAGCTTCCATTGTCCGCACCTGCAGATCGACCTTGGAGTAAAGAGAAAATATGCCAGGCTGGCACGAAACCTTAAGATAAGCATGTGAACGATCTCAGTGGAAAAGTACAGCTTCAAGCAAAAGTACACGTTTAATAGCACATTGGAAAAATACGAGCATCTAAACCGTGAGACCAGGCCACTAGGCCGAAGCCTGCACTAAAGTAATGCTAAGCTAAAGCATTTCAAACAAGCAAATCATAGCACACGTTTACGAGTATGTCGGATTAGTGCAATTCTAATACATCACGTTATATAAAGCACGCTTATAAATGATGGCAAACTACTCTGAGGGCACATTTTGTCCCCGTACATTCTTTATTAGTTCGGTTAAAGTCACACATGATTATTTCCCACTACGTCTACGTGTTAATAAATATAAAACCTTCATTTTCTGCTTCATCAATCCCTCCTCTGATGACTACTAGTCATCACACCAAACCACGCCCACAAATTTTATTCCATTAAAATTCTGTCAGTTCTCTTTTCCTTTTAATTCCCCTAGTTTGCGCTTTGTATTCTTCTGCCGTTCTTTTCATAATTTTCTCTTCTTTTCTTCTCTTAATTCTCTCCATAATCATTATTATCCCCCTTTTTATTCCCCAAATTCCAAATATGCAAATTATTACTATTAATATTCCCTCTATTATTTTTAACAATATTCCATTCCAAATTCCCCCAATCCAATGTCCCACTGAAGCAAGTCCTTTTCCAACCTTCTCCCACACTCCTGGTTCTTTCAGTTCCTTCAAATCTGCACTCTCTTTTGTTAGATTAGCAAGCATAGTTTTAATTTTCACACTATTGTCTGGAATATAAGTACAACAGTGTCGTGCACCAAGCATTTTGCAAACGCCACCATCCTTTGCTAAAAGAATGTCTAAAGCAAGCCTATTTTGAAGAGTCATAGCTCTTTCCGCTGCAAGTTCAGCATCTATCAGGATTATAGCACCTGAAAACTTTGTCAACATGTTATCCACTATAGTAGACAACTTTCTTATTTTGATGGAATTCAACACAACTCCCAACGAAGGAATCATGGCTCCAAATAAATCTCCTACCACAGCAGCTGCGGTCTCTCTTTTCTGGATACGATGGGATCCAGGTGTCTTTTGAATCATCGATAGGTCATCCAGTTGATAAACCTTTGGGAACACTATACCCAAATAACATCTCCCCCACCATCCCTTTGGAAGACGATAATAGGCATTATACCCACAAATGTAATATACACCTGGAATGACAGGGTCAAGTCCGTTCATCATGAATGTCCATTTGGCCTTAAAGATAAATGTATGTTTACACTCACTCGCTCCTACAAAAATGTTGTCATAATAAGATTCACCTCGATATATAAAAAATTTCCCTACATGCCAAGCATCTAAAGCTATTTTCCCTTGTGTCTTTATTGCAGCAAAATCATAATTATCTACTGAAGTCCTCTTATGTAGCTCCTTTTCTAATTTCACATTCATTTGTGCCCTTCTATCATCTGTGCGATCTAAAAAGCTTATTTCCACTGCAGAGAGCGAGCAGGTAAGGTTTTCCCTATGAGCGTGAGCCGTTTCAAAAGGTTGCATTGGCTCGAAAAATTCCCTCATAATTTTAGCATCCCAATCTTTAGCAATCTGGCTTAGCTGCGCTATTATAGGAACATATTCAAAGGTAACATCATAATTTGAGTAAAAATACTGTATGTTAGTTTGACCATAAAACCTAGACATTACTATACTACATGTAATCCCGTATGTAAGAGGCATGTGGTGATATGTCACCCCTTCCTTCACTGATGTCGGTATCTGTGTACACACATAACAATCTTTCGCATCCATAGTCTCAACATATTCTGTTAGCAAGCGATAGAAAACATTATACGAAAGCTCCTTCTTATCATGCAAGAGTCTCTCATCTATTTCTAGTCTTTTCAGTGCGGTTAGTTCGGTGACAGTAACAGGAGCAAGAGTAGAGGCATCAACTCTCTCATTCTCAGTCTTTCCATGCATTCCAAGCACAATTGCCATTATTATTAGTACACATGCAATTATCAAGCCTATACACACATATTTACAATATTTCTTTCTATTGTTTTGCGTCATGATCTGTATAGAATCAGAGAGCTAGAAGCACCTATAAATGAAACTATTTAGCAATTCAGTTACAAAGCTGAACGAGCGCAATGTTCACACCGTCTTCTTCAGGAGGCCAGTCACTTATCGGTTAGCAGCATTTGTCTCAATTCGGCAATAACTCAGTCTTTATCGGTTTAGCAAATGTCTCATCCGGTTTAGCAATGTCTCAGCTGGTTGTTTGTATCACGTTAGATTGTAGCAAGCAATGTCATTTATCACCCTTTCAATCAACACTGTCCATAAAACTTTTCTTTTCTATTGGTATCTCTTCCTCTTCTTCGTTCTCGATGCTTAGAGATACAAACTCGTCAGTCCAATCGTCATTGACTACATATGCCCATTCAGGACCGGAATATCTCCTGTTTGGTATCCTTTTCCTTTTCAATTTTGCTTCTCTTTTTGATTCTGCTTCGCTGGTACTTTCCTTTTTTGTCAAGTCTTTTTCTTCACTTGAGGATTGTTCCACAACAGTCACTTCCTTTCTTTTCTCTTTCACTTTTGGCCTTTCTCCGTCGTTCAAACTTTCTTTAGTCCTTTCTTTTATTGGTGATATACTTAGTCTCCTCTTTGCACCGTGTCCATTTGATGGACCTGCGATCTTTTCTGTGGAAGCTTGAACTTTTTCGTTCTGTTCTGCCTTGTCCCCTCCTTCTGGGGAATCAATCACGTTCTCTTTTCCCTTTTCTCTATCGTCTGCTTCTGGGAAAGCCCTCCTCTGATCAGGCTCTCCGGCTTTTTCACCTTCTTCGAGCCCTTCGTCACCGTTACTTTCGTCAGGCTCTTTATCACTTTCAGCTGCTTCAGGTTCTTTGTCACCTTCAGCTGCTTCAGGCTCTTTGCTACCCTCAGCTGCTTCAGGATCTTTGTCACCTTCAGCTGCTTCGTCGCTGTCTGAACTTTCTCCTTGGTCTCCCCCAAGCGAATTGGTCTCTTCGTCCTCAGAGAATATCTCCCTCTCTCCCGTTTCTGCCTGTTCTCTTTCAGTTCGGTTTTGCTCTGTCTCAGCACTCAGCACTGTTTTGTCAGGCACTGGCAGTTTTAGCGCTTCAACTTCCTCATCTGTGGGACACAACACCTTCTTTGTGTGACTGGCGTGAATCCAGTTGGGAACCCCCGCACACTTCACAGCGGTAGTTGTCGTCAGAATCACTTGGAAAGGGCCTTTCCAACGGGGTTCCAGACACGACTTCCTCACGTGCTTCTTTACCACGACCCAGTCACCTGCTTTCAGTGCGTGTCCTGGACCTTGGATCGGTGGCAAAGTGGTCGCTTCCACCTGGTGAGAGAAAGAGCGAACCACGTCAGCCAGACCCTTGCAGTAGTCTAACACCATATCATCTGTAATATTCAAAAGCGCGTTTGCGGGAACTGCAGGAAGTCTCATAGCCCTGCCCATGAGAATTTCGTGCGGAGACAATCCAGTCTTTCTATCCGGGGTGTTTCTCATTGACATTAGCACTAAGGGCAATGCGTCAGGCCATTTCAAGTTTGTCGATGCACATATTTTCGCCATTCTTGATTTCAGTGTACCATTCATCTGCTCCACCAATCCTGATGCTTCCGGGCGATAGCTACAATGCAGTTTTTGCTCAATGTTCAGCGCTTCGCAAAGAAATTTAATCACCTCGTTATTGAAGTGACTTCCCCTATCTGATTCTAAAGAGATCGGGAATCCGAAACGTGGTATTAACTCTCTCAACAATAGCTTGGCAACTGTAAGGCTGTCATTTCTACGTGTGGGGTATGCCTCAATCCAGTGACTGAAAATGCACACAATCACCAACACGTATTTCAGACCCCCATGCACAGGCATCTCAATGAAGTCCATCTGCATACGACTAAAAGGCCCGCTTGCCCTACCAATGTGGCTCGCGTTCACAACTGTTCCCTTTCCTGGGTTCATCTGCTGGCAAGTGACACATCGATGGCAAACTGCTTCTGCAGCTTGACGAAATCTGGGGTTAAACCAATCAATTTTGAACAATCTTATCATGGCATCTCTCCCTAGGTGAGCTTGCCCATGATAGAACCGCGCAAGCTGTGATAAGAGACTGTTTGGCAAAACAAATTTTCCCTCATTTGAAACCCATAGCTCGTCTGGTCTCTTTATACATTGTGATTTAATCCAGGAATCTCTTTCATCCTCCCTGACATTATTTTGTAATGCTTTTAACTCATCTATTGTATCTACGACCTTCAAGGCAAATGCTTCAGCTGGTTCGAGTTCTGGTTCACTTATCGAATTCCATTCATCTCTGAGTAATATACAATTCAAGGCACAAAATCTTGCGACTTGATCCGCATATGCATTTCCCAGAGAAACATAGTCCTGTCCTTTCGTATGAGCACTGCACTTTACCACTGCAACTTCGGCTGGCACTTGAATGGCGTGTAACAATTCCCTTATCCTCTCCCCGTTCTTCACTGGGGATCCTGAAGAAGTCAGGAAACCTCTCTGTGACCATAGTTGTCCAAAGTCATGCACAATCCCAAACCCGTATTGACTATCAGTGTAAATGGTGACTTTCATCAATGCAGACAGTTGACATGCTCTGGTAAGGGCTACAAGTTCTGCTACTTGTGCAGAATAGACTCCTTGAAGCCATCCCGCTTCCAAGACCCCTGTTACAGTACATACAGCATATCCTGCTTTCAAAATCCCCATCCCGTCTCTTAGACATGAACCATCAACAAAAAGAATTTGGTCATTTTCATCAAGCTTAGTATCCTTAATGTCCGGTCGGGGTTTTGTGCAAAATTCAGTCACCTGAAGGCAGTCATGCTCGACGTCTTCAGCGTTCTCAATTTCAGCATTTTCTCCAGGGAGCAAGGTTGCTGGATTCAACGTAGTGCACCTTTTCAGCTGCACATTCGGTGAGCCCAGAATTATCGTTTCATACCTTGTGAGTCTTGCTCCAGTCATGTGCTGCGTTCGGGAGCGGGTCAAAAGTATCTCAACTGAGTGAGGGACCATGACTGTTACTGGGTGTCCCATCACTATTCCTTCACTCTGAGTGAGGCTGATACCAACTGCTGCTACGGCGCGCAAACACCCTGGGAGTGCTGCTGCGACCGGATCCAAAGTAGCTGAAAAATACGCTACTGGTCTGTTTACGCCACCATGGGCTTGAGTCAAGACAGACAAAGAACATGCATCACGTTCGTGGCAAAACAATGTGAAAGGCTTTGTGTAATCAGGCATACCTAAAGCTGGAGCCCTGCACATGCATTCTTTCAGTTCAACAAAAGCATCCATCTCATCTCCTTTCAACTCAATTTGATCCAAAGCATCCTTCTGGGTCAGTTTCAGTAGAGGCTTTGCTAGAGTCGAGAAGTTGGGAATCCACTGGCGACAGTAGCCCACCATTCCCAAAAACTTCCTCACCTCCCTCCTTGTCTTTGGTGGACTCATTTGAAGTATACTCGTTATTCTTTCCTTCATTATTCTCCGTGACCCTTTCTCTATCTGGTGACCCAAGTATTTCACTTTCTTCTGACAGAACTGCAATTTGGAAGGAGACACCTTATGTCCATTCCTTCCCAAATGATTCAACAGAGCAATGGTATCGGCTGTGCAGCCACTTTCTGTCTTTGATGCAACCAGTAAGTCATCAATGTACTGTACTAGAGTTGACTCGAATGGCAATTCTAATGCTTCCAAGTCTTTCTTTAGAATCTGATTGAAGATTGACGGTGACTCAGAAAACCCTTGAGGAATTCGACACCAACTGTACAGTCTGTCTAAGAATTTGAAACAAAAGAGGAATTGGCTGTCCTCATGAAGAGGCACAGAAAAGAATGCTTGTGACAAATCGATGACTGAGAACCACTCAGCATCGCAAGGGATCTGGAACATTATCACAGCTGGATTCGGTACTACTGGGCAACATTTGACTATGATGTCATTTATTTTCCTCAAGTCCTGCACAAGTCGGACCTTCCCACTTGGCTTTATTAGTCCCATTATTGGTGAATTACATGGACTGCTTAACACCTCTTTCAGTACTCCCTGCTTTACAAATTCGTCAATAAGTTGAGCAACTTTCATGAGGGTGTCTTGCGCCATGTGGTATTGTGGGGTCTGGGGAAAGATTGCATTGGGCTTTACAGTCACTTTCACTGGTTCCACTCCTTTCAGCAATCCCACCTCTTTCCCTGTCATATCCCACACTTCCTTTCCGACTGTCTCCCGTAACTCGGCTGGAATATCTTCTTCAGTTATCATCGGGAAAAGACAAATCAAAGGATATTCTTCATCAACAGTTTCCATCTCATCCCCCTCTACACTGTCCTCTTCTTCCCCATCACTGCTCGTCTGTATTGTTATTCCTTCGTTCGAACACATGATCGAACAACCCAATTTGCACAATAGGTCTCTCCCTAATAGTGCTATCGGGCTTGAGTCACATACCACAAACTGATGTACCCCTTGATAGTTACCGATGCTGACTGGTACCGGATCTGTTATTGGGTTCGTCAGGTGCCTGTTTGCTACTCCCACTACTTGAACTGTCCTCCCTGAGAGTGGCAAATTTGGTACTTCACTGCTCTTAACAGTTGAACGTGTGGCTCCCGTGTCAACCAAGAACAAGACACAATGACCTATTACTCTTCCCTCTACGTACGGACCCTTTTGATCAACTTCCAAGGATGCTGCAAGCACACAATCTCCTTCTTCTTCTGAGCTTTCACTCTCCCATACATTGTTTATTCCACTCTCACTGTGTAGTGGGAACTGTTGTACGGTGCCACTTGTACTCATTACCTGACCCGAGACCTGTGGAGGAACCATCACTTGCTGCTGACTCATTGGTGCCAAGGGTATTTGCATTTGCTGATTAGGTACCATGGGTAACTGCTGTTGCATTGGCTGCATTTGCGTCATCTGCATACGGGGCATCTGCATCTGCTGCGGCTGCATAGGTTGTAATCCCTGCAATTGATTTATGGTCTGAAAATTTGGGTTTGGACCTCTTATTTTCGGTCCCCTCATTGTCTGAAATGCATTGACATCATTGTTTTGCTGACCAACACCTACACCTGCACCTGCACCTTCCTGCACCACCATCGGGCACTCGCGTTTCCAATGACCGACAATTCCGCACACGTGACACGGCATCACCTTCTTCATTGCCTGCACACCCGTCACAACAGTGTTCAAATCCGGACCATTATTCACAAAACCTCCTCTGCCTCTGCCTCTGGCCTGTGGCTGAAACGCCATGTTTCCCTGCAACTGCGGCTGCGGTTGCGGTACCTGCTGTTGGAACCCTTGCATCCCTTGCAAACCTTGCAGATCTGTCTGAGCTGCCTTAAGCTGCATCATCATCACCTTCTCTTTCAGCTTTTTCTGTTTCACTTCAATTTCGTCGCTACAGTATTTCGCATAATTCAACACCTCATCAATCGGTTTCGACTGCCAGCAAATCAAATGCGACTTTATCATCTGACTTATCTCCGGTCTCAGCCCTTCCACGAATCGAAACACAAAATGAAGCATGTCCTTCGCCTCTATTGTTTCCGTGCCACTGTAGTTCTTAAACGCCTTCAACAACCTCTCATAGTAACTATGAATCGACTCTTTAGCCTCTTGGGCAGTTCGATCAATCTTCTGCCAATCCACATTTTTCGCTGGTACCTTCGTCTTCAAATGCTCAATCACCTTATAGTACAAGCTCATCACCATAGGTGATGGTGCACCCGTCTCCCTGTCTCTCTCTGGTTCACTTGTCCGCCAACCTACAGCTCTTTTGCAATCCTCCCACAAATCTGCCGGAACCACAATCTCAAAGAGAGTATTCAGGCCTTCCCAGAGGCATTTTGCAAGCTTCACAAACCTATCAGTCTGTTGATACCATTCAATCGGCTTCTCTCTCAGTTTGGGAAAATCGTCCGTAAAAGACTGAATGTCACTTCTGTGCCATGGTACATGTATTAATTTTCCCCCTGCTGTCTCCCTCATTGGTAACATGGTTACTGTCTCGCTGCTTTGTGGTCTTTTCTCATTGTGCTCTGTAGCGCTGTCCCTCCTCTTTTCCTTTCTCTTTACCCACCTGCTTTCCCACTTGTCTAAACACCTCCACACTTGTGCACTCTGCAACAATTCTCTAAGGTGCGCCTTCATGCCTGCTGACCTCATGTGTTCAAAATCTGTGGCCCCAAAATCCAACCTGTAGCTTCTACTCAAGTGTTTTGTCTTGTCTATGTCAACCCCGTTTTTGTCAGCTATTTCCTGCAAGCTTTTATGTACCTTGTTCACTTCCTTCGTAATCTTTGGACATAGATACCTCAGCTCCTCTTCCGAGTAGGACTCTAATCTATTCACACCCATAGTCCCTTCCACCAATTCTTGTGCTTCCATGTTCAACCTCATCCTATTCATATAATCTTCACCCTTCCCACTGGCTGAGCTTTGTGTGGAATTCAGACTGTTGAACCACTGCGTCAGCTGTTGCGCATTCAACCCCATAAGTGTAGCGTTCACATCGACTGCCATTGATGGTTGCGGCAACTTTTCAGTGTTCGATGTTAGAGGTATTATCAGGGGGGGGCTCGACCTCACCAGTGTCGACTGAGCACACATGGGACTAAACTCCATCAAGGATCCGGGTCCATTTGGCTGAGCCGCTATCGGAGTTATCCCTGGAGTGTTTTCTATGCACCTTCTTTCTGTCCCGTTCTGCAGCATTGATCCCTGACCGCTCATACCTAAGTTAGGCTGACTATACAAAGGTACCGGTGGGCCTACAGTAATGGGTAGTGATATCGCATCTGGGTTTTGTCCATTTCCCATGTTCTGAGGCATGTTCATGCCCACACCATGGGTCATCATTGCCGGCATACCCATCTGACTCCCCGTCATTTGAGCATGTGCGTTTCCCCCCTGCATCTGTTTTTGAGGCATCAAAAACTGAGTTGATTCAGCTTGTGTCAATGTCTGGTTGTGACCATTCTGTCCTCCCCTTACGGTTGGATCTATAATCATTCCTGCACTGTTATCACTGCTGTAGTACCCTGGCATCTGCGGCTGATAATTTTCTGCTGGTTTCAACATGGGCACATCTGGATATATTCTCCTAACCTGCGGTATCTGCGGGGTGAACAATAAACTCGGGTCCTTAGATCCCAATGATGCTCCTGAACTCTGGGTTTCACTGTTCTGTACCGGTGCCGGAGGGGCAGAACTGGTACTTGGACCTTGTCCATTCTCCGCATAAGGTGGTGGACGGTCGTTCAGCAATTGCATTATTAACTCCTCATCCTCTAACTCCTCTTCTCTTCTCAAGTTTTCCTCGTCCTCTCTATCCTTTGAACACTTCCTGTCTGTCTTACAGGTAGCTTTCTTACCTGTCTCCTCTTCTTCCTTGGTAATTGCGGGAAACAATTTTATCCCCTGCAATACATCTGACCTCCACACCTTCTGTGCATTATCCCACCTAGCATCCGCTAGTGTCTTTTCTACCTTTCTCATCCTGGTCTCAAACTTCTTTTGCTGCTGCTGTCTGGCCATTAGTTCCCAAATTGCTAGAGCCTCGAACTGGGCTGGCCTTGGAGGCACTTTCATGTCGTACATCGTGAATCTCAAATTCTCTAGGATCCTTATATTGAATGTCCCATGTATCGGGAACGCTACGCTCCCATGTTTCTCTGTCAGTTTGTGCCATTGCTTTAGCCAAAGACACGGAGCTACCCCCTTCTCTTCCATCACAATGTAAGCTGGTGTGCCCTCGGGCGGCGTCTCCTCTCCTACGCTCGCTTTAATGTAGGACTCCCCCTTCATCGCGCTCCTGAATGCTTTAAAGAATTTCATTTTCTCGTCTTTTATTTCACAAAGTTTGTAATCAATAGGTGACTTTAATTCCCGGAATACTCTTCGCTTGCCTTTCCCCTTCCAATCGAGTCCCACGGACTGCGTCCAATCCGTGCGCGACCCTTCTCTGCAACCAACCTATCCCAGCGCGGCTCCTAGTGACGTCACACTCACACACACTGCGGCTGACAAAGCCTCGCGGCTAGTCCTCCTTCACTCAGCTCCTCTCGTAACAACTTCTTGCATGTATCGCGAGCTACCAAAAATTAAAACAGATCTGTCGGTTTACTACAGGAAGGGTAACACAATCGCTTCAGGACCTTAGGGACTTTTCACTAGCCTCGGCCGCTATTCCGTCTTTCTCGGTCCCCACGTTCGCAAGCAAATCTGACCCGCAGACCTACTCTCAACTTGTCAATGATCTGTTCTAGTGCACTTAGAATCTTGTCAAAGCCCGAAGTCGAAGTTTCTTTCACTCCCTAACACACGTACCGACTCGTTGACCACGCCCGATCAACCTACTAAACCGCCCAGATCACAACATAAATCAACATACTCCGGAGTCTCTTGACCTCGCAGGGCCCGTCTCAACAACAACAACCACGTGGACCTTTTTATGCACGAAGCGCCACACGCACATGAAGTTCGACGACTTCCCGACTCTCACACTCGGAGTCGCACCTCCGCTATCTCTATGAAGTTCGACGACTTCACTACTTCTACACTCGGAGTCGCACCTCCGCTATCCTCTAAAAAGAAAAAAATCCTCGCAACCTTTTCACACACACCCTGCGGCAATAAGCTGTGCAAGCGCAAAACCCTAACTTCACTCATACCATCACTAGTACCGCCAACGCCGAATCCATGCCTCCATTCTCTCCATTCGCAAGCTCCGAGATCCCGGGAAAGTCGCGGTGGACCTAGCCCATCATCATTCTGTCAATCTATTTTACCCAAGAAAAATCTAATTCAACTTCTCGAGTGGGGTCTCAAATGCGTGACCGTTAATTCAACACCATGTACTCTATGAGTACAGGGTCCCAAAAGACGAAACCGTCCTCTGCTACCATCTACTGATAGAGCGGTCCGTACTAATAATTTACCTATTTTTGGACGCTCTTTAGGCCGATGAATCTTTTGACTAAGTGGGACTCTCCGTACTCTAGACCGATCGATTGCATCAAATCAATAATCAATAACGAACATAAGCAATACCTTGATCAACATAACACTTAACAATTAATGCAGAATACATTTCGGCGAACCCTGACCTTTCAGTCAGGAATAACCACACCAGTTTATTCAAAGTTAGTGAATTTTATTTCCCTATATTAACAAAGCTAGCACAATATAAATGTGTCTCAACACCAAGTGATAAACGTAAATGAACATTAATAGCTGTCCATAGCGGCGAAACAGGTGCAATCTATGTAGCATTTGAATCACAAGGCATTCGATAATAGCAATGCAAATCACTAATACGATAATCTGTAATGAACTAATGGCATACATTTAGTCAGCATAACAAGATCTCAAATTGCATCGTGCGACATATGGAATCCTCGTCTAACCTCAAATTAGCATCGGCATGTGGGACTTCATGCAAAAACAATTTAGCAACATCAATTTAGAAAAACTCCTAACTAGGGCTCTTATCAAAATCAGCAGTTGGTTACCTAAAGGAAACACAATGCAATTTTACAATTTCCTTTCATATTTACCAATTACGATCAGCATTCAAGGAAGTCTTCGTCTCACAGGTACCGTTCTTCGGTCAGCATGGGTACCGTTTCGATCAGCATGGGACGGGGCAAAGGGGCAGGGGTGGACGGGGCAATTGCCTCACGGCGGCAAGGTAGACTACTACTTCATGCAAAGGGATCAAAGTTAGAGTCTCTAGGTCAAGAATCATTAAAGTCTCTTTCTCTCGATTAGAGAAAGCATTCAAAGTCTCTTTCAAAATGGCGTCGCAGCAAAGTGGGCCATAATAGCTACGAAGTCTGCAAAATGGCGGGATGTCCAATAATGGATGGATGATAGCGCAATGGCAATCATAGCGCGTAATGGCTGTAATGGCTACCTTCTTCTCGTGCACCTGTTTAAATAGACAACAGTTCAAATCCAGTAGGGTCTTCCATTGGAGGGTTCATAGGTTAGCTTCAAATTGTCCAATCAAAAACGACAGTTCTCAAGCTTTTACTTAAGCATACATTATCCTTGGAGATGGGTACGCAAGTTGCAACATTTTATACCAATTAACTCACTTTCAGAGCTTCCATTGTCCGCACCTGCAGATCGACCTTGGAGTAAAGAGAAAATATGCCAGGCTGGCACGAAACCTTAAGATAAGCATGTGAACGATCTCAGTGGAAAAGTACAGCTTCAAGCAAAAGTACACGTTTAATAGCACATTGGAAAAATACGAGCATCTAAACCGTGAGACCAGGCCACTAGGCCGAAGCCTGCACTAAAGTAATGCTAAGCTAAAGCATTTCAAACAAGCAAATCATAGCACACGTTTACGAGTATGTCGGATTAGTGCAATTCTAATACATCACGTTATATAAAGCACGCTTATAAATGATGGCAAACTACTCTGAGGGCACATTTTGTCCCCGTACATTCTTTATTAGTTCGGTTAAAGTCACACATGATTATTTCACACTACGTCTACGTGTTAATAAATATAAAACCTTCATTTTCTGCTTCATCACCTGCGGAATGAAAACATATATTTAGCGTGAGTAATTAGGCTTGGTCACTGACACAACAGAAGGTGATTGTGAGTGGTAAGGCATAAGTTGCAAAATCCCACTTTGAAAAGCAGCACAGATAGAGGAATATTTTGAAATAAATGCAGGCTTGCTGTCCTCAACAACTACCCTCTGGGAGGCCTTCAAAGAGTAATTTGGTGACAGGACATATCCTACCTCAGAGTGAAGACAAAAGATTAGGAAAGTGAGATACCGACAATCGGGGAACAACTCATCACACTGGAAAAAAGCCTCAAGTCCTCATACTGCAGTACCACTCATAGGCAACTTGAAACCCCTAAATTCATACTGATGCAAAAAATGCTGAACAAGGCACTTTTTTCATAAATCCAGAAGCCAAAATAATAACCAAACTTGATGCAAACAGATTAGCTAAGGTGCTTCACATCATTCTCCAGAAGTGACCAAACTGGCATCATGCCTGTATAAAATACTTGTCACTGCCTGTGGTGCCATCCGGTGGTGCCGGTAAGGGCAGATGAAATCTGGGGCTCAAAAACTTTGGTACTAGTGGGCTCCAAATAGACGTTTGATACCTGTAACCTGACTTTTTATGCTACAGGCTCTACAAAGAATGAAGTTTGGCTGTCACGTAATTAAAGGAGTCCTCTTCCCATTTCTCTACTGAAGGAGGCATAAGCAGAGGCTGCCTTCTTTCTGCTCTCTTATTTGCTCGAGGAATCAAGCCCCGAAAGGGTCGATAAGGTGAAACACTCAGGTGACAGGGTTTTTGTGGAAGGGAGGCTACAAGGACTAAGAATCACTATACACTAACAATATCTTATTGTATGTTCAGCAACCTGAGAATACCTTTCCAAGACTAATCCAGATCTTACAGGTATATGGCAAAGTGGCAGACTCAAGATACATTTTGGAAATCAATATATGTCCATATTAAGAGTGACCAGCTTATGTGTCTATAGGTGTGTATAGCAGGGGACCGCTTCAGAAACCTAGGTATAAATGTTACAAAAGGACCACAAAGTATTGGGACTTAAATATTGCCATGTTGTTCAAATGTAAAGAATGAAGGTATATTTCCAAAAAACAAATACGACATAGATTCTGAAAGAGGACATTTCAGGTCTCAGTTCAAAAAAGCTATCCCCACCTTCAAATAGTATGGCACTACAAATGTAAAACCAAGTAGATTTCCATCTAGGTGAATCTGTTAGGAGAGGGGAATGGGTCATCCCTGACATTTTGCCTTCCTCCTTCTGTTTTTCAGACCTAGTTTTGCTGGCTGTCAGGGATCTATCTGTTCACTTTGCACACTGCTGACCAGTGCTAAAGTGCAGGTGCTTTGTCATCTAAATTGTGGTAACATTAGCTTCTCCACAACTGGCATATTTAATTTACTTGTAAGTCCCCAGTAAAGTGCCCTATATGTACCCACAGCTTGTAAATTAAATGCTACTACTGGGGCTGCAGCACTGATTGTGCTACCCATTGCAGTAGCCTCTCAAACGTCTCAGGTCTGCCACTGCAGAGCCTGTGTGTGCAGTTTTGAAACTGCCATTTCAATCTTGCAAGTGTATCAACTTACCCGGCCCAAACCTTCACTTTTATTGCATGTAAGTCACCCCTCAGGTAGGCTCTGGCTATCCCCAATGGCAGGGTGCAGTGTATATAAAAGGTTGGACATGCGCTTTTTATGTTTAACATGCCCAGGTAGTGAAAAACTGCTACATTTGTTTTTCACTATTACAAGGCCTATCTCTACCATATAATAGTATTGGGGTTGCCTTAGAACATCTTTTAAGTATAGCTTCCCAATGGGAAGCAATAGAAATGTGAAGTTTAGTGTCCCTGTGCTCACAATTTAAAATCACAACTTATGGTGAAGTCCTATTTTAAATTGCAAGCCTGAATATCTCACTTTTAAAAAGTTGGCATTTTCTTACTTTGACCATTCTGTGCCTCTGCTTGTCTCTGAATACAAGTCTGGGCTATAAGGCAGCTGGGCTTTGTGCATTCCACTAGACAGTCACAAACAAAAGGAGCTTGGGTGTGGCATTAGTATACTGATGGCCCATCACTAGTCCTGGTCCTCCTGAGCTAGGTGGGAGGGAGGAAATGACACTTATTCCTGAATAGGGCTATGCCTCTACTCACACAAAGGGCTACATAACCCCCAGCATAGTGCTTGGAACCTGGGAGGGCAGGAAAGGGACACTGGGGACTTCGAAGGAAGGTCTGGAAGCCTCTCCTACCTTCCAGGACCTGGGGACCAAGGTATAAATGCTGGACCCCAGACCCCACCAGTTCAGTTCATGTTGGGGTTCCTGAGCAGACTCTGCCTTTAAGAGGAACTGCGGTGCCAGGAGGGACTGACACTCTGCCCTTCCTGTGCTGTGTTGGCCTGCAACCAGCTGACTGTTGTGTTGCCAGAAGGGACTGCCACTTTGCACTGGGCTCTGCTGTGCTGGTCTGCCTCCTGCTGCCTCTGTGGGAAAGATCCCACAAGAACTCTAAGGGCCAGTTTAGCTGGCCTCCTGTTGAGGTAGACTCAGGGCCATCAGTGTCTTCCACTGGCCGAGGACTACACTCCCTACAGCTCTGGCACTTTCCCAGGAGGTGCGCTCTCCCGATCCTCGTTACGACACTCTTGGGCTTTCCCAGGAAGCTTACTGCCAGAATCCACTACGAGAGTGAGTTGCACAACTTTTGAACCCTGAGCATGCTTGCCGGGTGGTACCCCACCCAGAACTGATTCCCCAGAGTATTGAGCCGCAGCACATGGCCAGAACTCTCAACGAGAGTAAGTCACATTCTCTTTGCACCCCAGGCCTGCCATCCACCCCCTTGCTGTGTCGGCCACTCAATAAGTCAGAATGTCAGAGCTGCACGATCGAGGAGTGTGGGCAGGCTTGCAGGAAGTGACTCCAAAGGAGTCTTTCAGGCCAGACTGCCTTGCAGGTGCTGAAATCATTGGGCCCGGAGTGCCCAGGACAAGCGCAACCTTGACATTTTGCAGCTCCATTCGGCATAGTCCCCGCTAGCCCCGCCCTGCCATCGATGGGGGTGGCTGGCAGACTGGATTTCAAGCTTCTGTAACTCCCCTAGAAGGAACATATTTCTTCTAAAAACTGGTCTCTCGCACAAGTACATTGCCTTACTGTAGGGGAAATACTTTCCCTCTCCGCAGTGCTAACTTTGGCACTACTAGGACTTTCAGCACTCCTTTGACCTCGCGAGGAGAGTCTCCACAATTATTTAATGGATGCACAACTCAACTCTTAGATGACCTAATTTAAATTCCATATTTTAAGACCTGAGTGATTTATTGCATTTTTGTTGTTTTGCTCCCAGTTTTATAAGATAAGGATTCTCTTTTTTTTTTTTAACCTTATGTTGAGTCTGTTTTTTTGGCGTCTTTCACTGTGTTACTGTAAATAAGTGCTGCACAAATACTTTACACATTGCCTCTTGAATTGAGCTTGACTGTTCAGTACCAGGCTACCAGGAGGTGAGCACAGCTTAATTTAGGGAGTGTAACCAACTTACCCTTACTAGGATTGTGGTCCCTACTTGGACAGGGTTCATACCTCTGCCAACTAGAGGCCTAGGCGCTTATTTACAAGCCCCATGGCTCACGGTGGCGCAGTAAATGTCTTGGTGCACTGCCATGTGCCACCGGGAAAGGGCAGAAATGAGCCATATCTGAAAGATACAGCACATTTCTGTCCTCTCCCCCTGTGCTGGTGTTAAAATTAGCTGCCTAGAGCCAACGCAGGCACCCTTGCACGAGTGCAAGGGTGCCTGGGTTGCAGGGAATGATTGTTTATGTGCAAGAAGATGCCCCTGCAAAATGCAGCACACATAGAAGTAGCAAATCATAAATATAAAATTATTCTTTATGTGCAGGAAGGGACACCTTCACGTACATAAACAATCATTAATGGTGTTTTGTTCTTTTTATGTCACACATAGAAAGAGCAAAAACGAGGAGTAATAAAAAAAATTCTACTTGTTGTGACACTCTAACGGCACCCTTGGAGTGGAGTTAGATTTTGGTGCTGCCTCAGATTTATGAGAAATCATAAATCTGCAGCAGTGTCAAAAGCAATGTGTTTTGCGTGGAAACTCCCACAGCAACACCTATTGCACGCCTCTCTGCAGCATAAAACTGCGTTGGGCCAATATTTACAAAGCAGCGTTAAGCCACGCAAAGTGGCTTAGCGCCTCCCTTGTGAATTTGTAAATGGGCACAGTGCCACCGGGGCGTTGCTGAAAGTGACTCTCCGGTGGCTCTAGGGGCTTGTAAATAAGCCCCCTAATTTCTAACAGGTGGTTTAAGTTTTAGCATGGTCCACAATTGTTTGTTTGGAGACATTATTTTTGCTGCACATTTTCCAGCCAGAAAGCACAGAGAAAAATGCGATTGTCAAGATTAATAGAAATCCTCATGTAAGGTGAAAATAGAAGGCAACACCTGATAATTGTTGATGTGCATTTCTGAAAATACACTGTCCCCATTCGCAAGCTGTGCAGTAGATATCCAAATGCATTGTGCCAACTGATTATGGTGCATTGATTTATGCTGTCTCCTGCATATTTAAAAGGTAGGGAAGTATTCAGATCTACCCCAGAACCTAGGAAGTAAAACCACATAAGAAAGAATCATGATGCATAAGGACCTCAGTGGTGTTAAGGAGTCAGCTTTGATAGTCTGATTGTATGAGAAGAGGCAAAAGGGTCAGATATATGGTGAGGGTTATTTGTTTACTTTTGAGTTCAATATAATTCACATTAATAAAACAATTTTGTTTCAATAGGTTTAAGTGCATTGATCACTGTCGTTCTGGAAGGCACCAGTGGAATCCACAATATTTCACTTATAGAATTTGGAAGAGGGTTTGAATACCAATCTCAATTAACCATAGGGATGCAGGATATTGGCAGAAGATTGTTCAAAGCGCTGGTAAGTTGTAGTTGTAACTTGAGGATAAGCATGAAAACTTGACTCATCATCTTAGAGTATTCAAGGTTTGACTATTGCCCTGGTTTGCTTACAGAGAAAGTACTATTTAGTTGGACAGTGATGATGGGCATACTGAGTGTCCCAGATTGTGCATTTGGTGATAATTGCCCTAGATCTCTTCCTGAAGTTGTAATGGTATTTTGAGGGTGGGCATGAAAACGTAGATTGTTTTCTTTGTGTATTCATTTTGTGCCCATTGCCATGGTTCATTTACAGAGCTTTTAAGTTCTTTGCCTATGACTTCTCGCTGGGTGGCTGTTACCTTGGTTCTTTCCAAAACTGGTGAGTTTTTCATTTTAGAGTTCTCAATGGATGACTATAGTCCGGTTTGTTTCCAGCGCAGGTAAGCTATAGTTGTCTTGAGGTTGGCATGAAAGCAAGACTCATCATCTTTGATTACTTAACATATGACTTACCAGTTAAGTTCCAGTGCTAGTAAGTTGTAATTGTAGTTGAGGGTGGGCATGAAAGTATGCCTTTCCACCTTAGAGCATTCAATGTGTGAATTACCCTGATTCAGTTCATGAGCTGGTAAGTTGCATTTCTACCTTGCGGGAGATCATGAAAGCATGACTGTCCATCATAGAGCACTCAAGGTGCTAGATTTCATATCGAGGATACATGCATTTGGTGAAGCTTTTCAGGCAACATTGCTGGAAGCTCTCCTTCCAATCTGACTTCATGTTCACAAAGAAAGTAAATATTTTGTGATCATGGTATAGTTTGCTTCTTCTCAGCAATAATCAATGTATGCCTGTTTTCTTCTCGACAGTGTCAGTTTTACTATAGTGAACACATGCTCAGTTGTATACATCACTGAGACCACCATTTGTATATATATGCACTAACAAAACAAAGGTTACAAGGATGTTGTAGTTAGGTTCAGATTTTACACGCACAAAACTATAAAAATTCAGCTGTCTTAGTTAGAGTTAACTCAAGTAACTATAACTCCTGCTATAAGTTAATTGTAACTTGCGGGCTTGCCATACAGTTTTCTCATCAATAATTTTACTGCAAATGTTACAGTGATATTATCAATGATGTCAAAGAAGATGTCATGAGTGGTGCAATATCTCAGGTAGTTAGCAGTGCGGGTAATGGTGTGAGATGAAGTTAACTTAAGGCACAAGTTATCGTTAATTGAAATAACTCTAACAGCTGAATTTCTATGGGTTTGTGCATGTAAAATCTGAACCTAACATTAACGATCCTGTAACCTTTGTTTTTTAGTGAATTTCTACGTTTTTTTAATTCTATTTCCTAACTATAACATCCTTGTAAGCTTTGTTTATTTTTCAGTGAATTTCTAGATTTTTTTAACGTTAATTAAGATGCCCATTGCAATGCACGGTGGGCGTTGGATGCAGGGCCTGGTTCCCTAATTTCCTTATTTACTGCAGTATCCTCAGTAGAAAATCCTTTCAGTTTTCCACTTCGATTCCATCAAGATGGCATTCAGAAGAGGCACACTTTTGGCATAAATTCAGAATATTATCACTCTAGTTGCTTGTCACAACACTGTGAGCTGCAGATCACCAGGCAGTTAACTGGCCTTATGCCGTTGGTGTTGAAAGTGCATGTTTCAGTCCGGATGTCAGAATGTTTTAATGAGATAGAAGAGGAAGATATTTGAGAACTCACTTAAAATGTGATAATTTTCCTTTCTACAGCACCAGCCATAATTTCTATGACAAACTTTCTAAATTAAATGTTTGATTCAATCAAGATAGCTTCAGGTATGCCACACTTTTGTCATAAGTAAGACTGTTAGTGTTCTAGTTGTTCTTTAGAACACTCTGGGAGGATGCAGTAGAACACAGAGGAATTAACTGATAGGCTGCTCCGGTTGGAGGTACATGTTTTACTGAGAATGTCTGACTTCATTCTCATATGGCTGAGAAAGATGGTGTGAATTTACAAAAAATATGCTTTCATTTTAGATTCTGGTGCACTTCCTTAACCTCTACGGGAGAATCATGAGAATGCAGTTTTCTCTCAAACATGATTCATGAAATCCCAGCAGGGTAAAATCTCCTTAGAACACACCGCAATTCCCAAAATTAGAGTTGTATCATCAACACATCATTTGTATTGTAACTAAAATGTGTTATCATCCTTTATATGTTCTTTTTTTGTGACCTTCAAAACCTGCCCTACACTACAATGCATTTCATTTCAAGGGAATGTTATCATGTATAATGGTCCCAAGATGGCTGCCATTGCTTTCTAGTTGAAGTGCTAACAGCCAATCAGATCTCACCATGAGATCTATGCTTAAGCTCTGCCCAGATATACATATTTCCTTTAAATTCTCAAAATCTACTTAACAGATTTACGCCACATATCAAAAAGCACCCTTTCTGCATCAGGATTACCTTCCTGTCACATTTGGTGTAATTTGGTGTAATTCCATCCTGCAGTTTGGGCCATAGTCATGTATAAAATCCCTATGGGAAGTAAAATGTGAAACACACTTTTTTTACCCCCCTTTTTCTCAGCCCCCGCTTGACAGATCGCCTCACAACTTTTCACGCACAACAAGATTCTTGGGCACACTTTTTTGTTAAAAACATTTTGTGGTGGTTCGTCAAACGGCACCAGAGATAGAGCCAAGTCAAAAAACACTTTTTCTATGGAAACTAAGTCCCAGCTATAACTATCTACTGGCGACTGCCACTAGGTTATCTGTATATATGTGTATATATATATATATATATGTATATATATATATATATATAAACAATTGTTTAGAACCTATCAATTCATCTTATGTCTATTTTTCTTAATGTAAGTTTCATATCCCTTGCACATTTATTTGCGTGACGTATCCCAAAAATCTGTATATCAGTAATAATTTTAGTCTCATGATTACTCCAAAAATCTTTAGCTACATGGAAATAATCACCTCTTTGCTCACATGTGTTCTCTTTAAAACTGTTTCAATGCTCTCTTAGTGGAAGCTACTTATAATACAAATACAGGCGATGACATGCAATCAGAATGTAATAATACAGTTGAGGGAACTTATAATTGAGCAATTTATGCTGTTATCATGGTTTGAAGATAGCGTTTGTTTGTTCATATAAATACAGAAGATACAACTACAACATTTGTTAAAGCCTGGTAGAGCTGTGGTAACCCATTCGTTTGTTTTGCAAGATATGTTTAAGTTAGTATCAGTAGGACAAAGTAACTAAGATAGAAAATCAGTTTTTCAATATGTAATTACCAGGCTGGGAGTTTAAAATCTATCCAGGTCTTGATGCAGTTTTATAAGATACCAGCGTTTCTTCAGAATAAAAAATAATAATTTTGAAAACAGTTAGGCATCATACAATTCCTTCTTTTCCACAAGTGCTCTTATATTTATCTGGCAGAAAATTAATACAGGTCACAGTATGAACCTTATTTTTAGCTTCAACGTGTCTTATCTTAATACCCCGTTTCGCCAAACCATTTTTAAACACGTTTTTGCTTCTTCTTCATAAACGTCAGTAGTGTGACAATATCTTTCATCTTGCAGCAGTTAACCAAAATGTGGACCATTGATCTGGTGTATGGAGTGACAAGACTTAGGCAGGACCTAACAAGAAGCAATCTTCTTGTGAAACCTACTTTGCCGTGTACTGTTCCGCAAATCCATTTCAATATCTAGGAACACTCTTCACTCCCAATTGTATTCTAATAAGACATTCCATGCAATGCTATGTTTTTTTAAATATAATTTACCACTGAGCTCATCCACAACTTTTTGTGTTACAACTTTAACAGGGAGGGACTCTGCCAGCATACAAAGGCAGACTGCGTGGCACAAAGCCTGAAAACACTGGCACGTGGAGTGAAACATAAGGCAGTCCAACTTCATATAATTTATCCCTTAACAATTGAAAACTGCTGATGCAAGATATAACAGATGCGCGTGTCAACCGCAGACAACTTAACTAAAAGTGCTGCCATTTTTCTTTAGACACCGAATTGGTAACGTGAAAACATCCCAGTCACCCTCTTTTCACTTCTACAAACGTTTTACTACAGCGCAGCATGTTATTAGACTGTCAAGGGGCTTTAAAAATGGCTGCTTTCCCTCAGCTTCCTTGATATTGTCACTTGTCTCAGTCCTGAATCAAGCTCACACTCTTCTCACATATTATTTCTGCAAGAATCACTGTGTACTTTCACAAGGCCAATGCATGCTCCAATGTCTGGGTGTTATCTTGACTTCCTCCCATCTGCTTCCCATCAATCAAGTTGTTTCGGCGCGTTCCAGTAACTGACCGAAATACTACTACCCTTCATATTTTTTTATCAGCAATGTACTTTCCAAGCAATACATTTCAGGATCACACAGTTATATGGCACTATTTACTCTGGAATTGGAAATGGCTGGCACTCACAGGGATGGTGGCCTCCTGGGGTCAGTAGACCACCATGCCTGTGACTGCTTTTTAGAAAGAGCATGTTTTTTTAAATGCAGATGTTTTTTCTTAATTGAAAATGGGATGCATTTCAAAAATAAATATGAAAAGTTTTCTTTTTATTGTTTTAGAGTGGGCAGTGGTGTGTGGGACCACTGCCTGCTCTGAAATAATGTTGGAGAGCCCATTGACAAAGGGGAAGGGGTCCCTACCCATTTGCTAATGTGTTAGCGCCTCATTCAAGGACTCAGTAAAGTATGACTGTTTTGCGACCACATTCTCAATAGCAAAACATTCATACATACCAGTGCGACTCGCTATTGGAAAGGGACACCGTTTACAAGCCCCTTCCTAATACCAAACCGCAAAAGCAAAACACGAGTATATAACAAGTTACCGACTTGCATTTTGCCTTTGATACATGCCAAAAAGTGACCAGTAAAATGCGTCGTACATCTGGCCTCTAATTGTTCCCAACAGCAGGATTCTGCGCACATAAATATTTTTTTAGTTCTTTTGAGACAGCACTGTAAACTAAAGTTAAGTAGTGCATTCCCCACACTGAGCATCTGCCTAAATTCTGTGTTCACCTAAATGGAAAAGGGATCTCACTAAGTCCTAGTATATTGTAAACAAGGTTTGGCAAAACCACTAGCATTGTATTTAAAAGAGTAGCCCTTACACATACAGGCATTCACAAATGCTGTTTTGCATACAGTATCACATGAAAGCCAGACCTATTGGATTTGACAGTGCTTGTTACAATTTTCACTTTCATATTTATCTGAACCACATGCTCTTTATTGATTAGTGTCCCTTTTTACCCAAAAGGTTGGCAAAGTTTTCTCTGCAACGCTAATTGTCATTGAAAATGGATGTGAGGCTTTCTCATGAGTTACCGTTAAAAGTGCTTTTCTCTCAACTTTGAAGCTAAATGGATTTCTCTTGAAGTCCCAAAGTCGTGTGAAAGTTCCAATTTTAATGTGTAAAACAACAAGCACAAAACTCTAGGAACTACAATTGTAATTATAATATTCACAATAATTACTAGAAGTTTGTTTGATAAAATATTTTGAAGCTTCACACCCCTCTATCTGTGAATAGAGAAATCAGAAGGTTTTATGTCACTTCATCCCTGGCGCTACGATGAACGGTTACTACGTGTAGAGGGTACTATTTTCTAAATAGATGAGAAACACTTGATTTTTAGAAATTCTCAGAAATATTTCCTTTTTAGGTAGAAGCCTACCAGAAAGCATAGATGTCTTGTTGGCAAGAAATATTGAGGCCATGCTAGAAGCTGATCTAGAAATGCATTATGCCCATTGCCTACAATTGGCTTTGTCTTTTGTCATTCACATTCGAAGGCATTTTGCTTGTTGGCTTTATTGGTTTTAGGCTATCCAGCTTGAGTTAGTCCCTCCAGTGGAGTATAGCCTGTTTACTACCACCCTGAGAGGCTTCTTGTATTCCTTCATGACTGCTCTCTTTTTGGGAACTCTTTTGTCAATTCATGAAGTACTTCATGAGAATGCCTGTTTAAAAGCTGGCTGTCTCCATGCTTACCCTCCCCACCACTCTATGTATGGATTCTGTAAGACATAATGCAGATTTTAAAGTCACTTTTACAGAACCCTTTTAGGTGTTTTCCTCGGTTTTTGAGGCATATTTTTATGCATGAAAGTGTATGTTTGTTGAACGTATGCCTGTCACTACAACATGATGTGACTGTTTCGTCAGAAGGTCTTTTTTTACTGCCCTGGTGCACAGCAGCCATGATGCTGTTCAGCATGGCTAAAAATATTAACAAAACCAGTAGGTCTCATGGGCGAAACCAATTGGCTTTCCCAATGCTTGTTTACACAAGGTCACTGGAACGCGTTCAGATCGTTAGAAAGTGGAAGTAGTACATCCTGAAACTTTTCATATTTTGGTGACTTTTTCCTCTTTTTGCCACTATCGCACATATACTTCAATTAGAGAACATCTCAAAGTTGCCCTTTTTTTGTAATAACAAGTGCTGTTGCAATTTCTCTTGGAGCTGGTATTTGTTGCCGGGCTGTGTCATATGGCAGGGACCTTGTGACCTGCAAGTTTTGACTGCCTTTGTGTAAGGTAACTGTGGTTCTGCATTGTAGTATTGTGCTGTGACAGCTTATCAATGTTTAACTCTATTTTTTACATTGTCCTCAAATTTTCATATATACGACAATCTAGAGAGCCATCCAGACCTGCCCCACTGGCCACACTACTGAATGAGCTCCTTAGGTACAAACGACCTATCAAAAGCTGCACTTTCAAAGTATTCTTTGGACCTCTATAATTTCCATTCATGGTTGGACTTGTAGTCTAAGGACAATCTTCTCACTGGTTCCCAATATTCTGTGTACTCTCTCATCCACCTGTCTCTATCAAGAAATTGAATTTTGAATCATCATAAATATACTACCATCAAAGGGGAACCTCAAATCGTTTGTGACCATGAAAGGTATCCTATCTTCTGCTTCTAAAAAGTAAAGATAGTGTAACCAATCTATTCAAACATCAATTTAGGGACTTAGGGCCTGATTTCGAGTTTGGCAGATGCAAAACATCCACCAGAGTTCAGGGGATGTCCATCTACCATATTTACAGTGTATTTAGCCTCGGTACTCCCTTAAAATATGGCAGAAGGGATATCCATCACTTTTTAGCCGATGTCCCACATCTGCCAGGCCCTTAATCACAAGCCTGTCAAACATCCACATAGGAAATCAAACCAAAATAATGTTTCAAAATGTGTTTCAAAATGGTTTCAAAAACATATAAAAACTCAAGGTTATAGTATATATAAAGGCCCACACTCACATAACACAATTCACACATTCTCACACACATTAAAAAATTAATTCCTGTTCACAAAGGCATATTGAAACTTTCCCAGGGTTGAGTTTGGATTGGTCCAAGGTGACCATGTAAAACAAGAACATCAAACGGTCATTCTAGGAGGTATTTGATGACATATTTTGTGCCCATGCCCTTATGATGGTGAATTTGTCTGTATACTACTGTGACTGAGTTTTGTCTCTATTTTTCCAGTCCCATGTTTCTGAAAAGTCGTGCTGTTGCACTCTCTGCAAGTGCATTGGCGACAAAGGTGCAGTTGGAACCTATGGGACAGCAGGACAGAAGGTGAGAGCCAGTCGGTGTAGGAACTTCTAATCAATGTGATGTGGATTTGGAGAACATAGAGGGCATAATCTCAAAATATCACAAGGCACCATATAAAAACAAATGAAAAACATAATTAGGTAATGAGCTCAAATTACCCTTTGTCAAAACACATAACTGTTGATCTGCTATGAGATGTGCGGGTGGACTTGAAGCTGCTCTAAAGTAGCAGTGCTACCTGACATTGTTAAAAACCTTTATGTACAATTTTTGTTGTTTCATTTATTGTTAATCTCTCCAGAGGATTCATGAACTGTATTTTCTAATGCCCAGTGGTAGAAAACATGGAGGATCCCTCCTATGCTTCATGCAGTCTACCCGAAGCCACTCTCTATGTGTTGGAGACATGTTTGTACTTCGGTAAGGACCTTTCCGCATTGTGAATTCTAAAAATTGAGGTGACATAAGTAGATAGCCAGGCAAAAAAATTAAAAAAAATAACAGCATGAAACAATACCTACTAGTCGACGGAAGTGCAATAGAACGAAAAAAAAAAAAAATTCCAGGTATATCTTTTTGATCATACTGCCACTTTAGTGTTAGAATGGGACACCTCCTTTGAATTGGTTTGAATTGGTTATGCACTTCTAAGAGCTTCTTTCATAACACAATTGAAACAATGTATATAGAAATGGAATAGAACTGAGAAACAGTAGTAGAAATGGAAAAAATCTGAGGAACAGTGGTAAAATCTACATTTCAGTGTTAAGCAAGACAGAAGAAGTGTGGGAAAAATTTACATTTGAAGCCAGCATAGCAAAAGCCTTGCATGGGCGAAAGGAGAAAGCAACAACGCCAGATTGTCAGTGTACCCACCTGGGACAAATTTAAAAACAATTAAGTTCAAAGTAAAAACTCTGAATAGGCAGTGTATTTTTTTCAAAGTCTGGCATGTCTTCCATCTTCCTGAATCAACGTCGGGTACCCTAAGCAAAAAGGGTTATACAAATAATCAACCCAACATAGCATATTGATTTGAGTGTGTAGCTGTCCGGAATCATTGCAGAAAGCAGGGTGGATCCAAAACCTGTCGTAATTCACCTAGGCGGCTACCATTTATGTTTACTGTGATCTACGCAAGAACGACCCTCATGTATCAAAATGATGGGTGGTCCCTTGAAGTACAACTGTGCTGGAAATTGCGGCATAGCAAAGCTTCTAGATACATCACAAAGTGTATAGAATGTCTTGGCATTGATTTTCGTCTGGCCTTTGAGACAGCTCTAGAGGTCTCACCAGACTATTGTCTTAAAAAAGAAAATACTACATAATATACACACAAAGAGGGGCTTTTAGCCAATGGGATTCTACGAGTGGGCCATTAAACTGTCATTTACATTTTGCCTCCTTCCACCACAGCATACAGAATGGGGCAACGGGTCAGACCCTTTTACCCATGGCTCCCTTCACTTTGAGGGACTGTACAAAACTAGTACAAATTGTTGTCTACTGCATAAAAATAAGTCCCTTTCTCTTCTGTGACATAGCTTGCTCAAAGTGTGTTATATTTTGTATTTTATATTTTAACATTAAATATTGGCTAATTACTTTGTCTGCATTGGAACTGCAAAGTTAGATGGGGTTATATTTTCTGTCTGCTTTTTTGAGTTGCCTGTTATATGCTTAAGCAACATTGTAGCGACTTGTGATTTGAGAGCTTGTTTATGTTGCAAATTATTCTTGTACCCATCACAGACAAAAATACTAAAATTAATGCATGGAGCAGCTGAAATGCTTTTTATTATAAACATCACTAGGAAAACAGCTACATAACTGAATATTTTCACTTTTTATATTTTTATTGCAAGCATTGTTTTGTTGGTGGAATATTATCTCTTTTTTCATTGTTGTGACATATAATTGCAATAAAAAATATATATATCAGTGTAACCATCGCACCAGCCCACTAAAGCCAGATCCATTGACCTTGCCAATGCCTGTTTTAGGTTGGAACAAGAAAGGTGTCAATGCTATGATCTCCATAATAACCCTTTCTAGACTCTTCCCTCCTCTTTTTTTCCTTTGACTCATCCCAACTCTCATTTTACTACTCTGATCTCCCAAATAACACTTTCTAGACTCTTCCTTCCTCTATCCCGCCTTTACCTTATTAAATCCAACTAACAGACTCATATGTTCACGCTTGAATTAATAACTTTTATTTCCCTATACCAGGGTCTACAACCTATTTTGTAGTAAAAGCTACTTTTCTGATGAAAATCATCCTGAGCTACGAACATTATTAGAATTTTAATACTAACCACATCGGACACATTTACATGTTTGTTTTAAATATAAACCTTTCAGGTTGTGTAGACTGGGCTACACACAAAAGGGTTACTTATGGGCAGCTTGAGAGCTTTTAGTAGCTCACGAGCTACTCGATGGAGACCCCATACTAACCCATCACTAACTCATTTTGGATTCCGGAGTAGCATTTGACTCGCCGAAAAGAGATTTAGGGCCTGATTCTAACTTTGGAGGACGGTGTTAAACCGTCCCAAAAGTGGCGGATATACCACCTACCGTATTACGAGTTCCATGGGATATAATGGACTCGTAATACGGTAGGTGGTATATCTGCCACTTTTGGGACGGTTTAACACCGTCCTCCAAAGTTAGAATCAGGCCCTTAATGCCTTGTCAGGGGTAGTAACTGCTATAGAAATACGAAAACAATTACAATTTTGCAATAATATTAGCGAACTGTAGTTAAGTTATAACCGCTGCTCCAGTTCAGTATGGCAACAATATTATTTTTCCAACATCTTTTTTCAGGGGCGTGTAGGTTTGAAAGGCCTCCCCGGACACGCTGGAGAAGAAGGAGCACCCGTAAGTCTTTGCATTTTATTTTTTACTTGACCAAATGTACCAGCCAAATTATTCATGACATTAACCATCAAGCAATTTATTCCAGTCTCACTCTACTTAACATTTCATATGATGAGCACTTGTACCCTATCGTTGCGTAATGATGAGGGGCCGTGAGTAGCTGGCATACGAATAATGTAAAATGTTTGTGTTTTACCAATTAAATGGTATTATCTTTTTCTAAGGAAAATATATTGCTCATCATTTTCTGTTTTAAATTCGGCCAGATTTACCAATCACAAACTATCTCCATTTATCTTATTGAATCTTTACGCAAGACATTGTCTTGGGTAAACTTGCCTCCATTTTATGAACTGCTTTCAACGTCTGAAGTAGGAAGTGACATCAGATAAGCACAGGAAGCCAAGTATTCAGATCTATTACAGTAGCAAAAGTGCGAGATAAAATGTTGCATTTTCTTTTAATTGTCTCCTACAAAAAAAAATATTTTTACTCTCTGCAGGTGTTGCTAAACATGGCTCTCATGAGCACAACTCGCCATATCTGATCTCTGTAATACCTTCCACCAGTATTGAAGCCAGGACCACACAGACTCGTATATAGCCCAAAGTATGGTTTACAATAGTCACCATTTCTTCATATTGGATGAAAGTGGCATAGTAGGATGAGACCCATCATCTTGAATATTCCCAAACAACTCAGACAGTTCAATCATACTAATTAGATCCGAAATCCTGATTGGTGTAATCAGAAAAGGGAAACAGGATGTGGTTAGAAGGGACACCGAGTTCACTTGCCGCTAAGGAGACCAGACCATCAAAACAGTTAGAGGAAACCCATAAGCACAGGTGAGATAATATGTAGTGGGTCTCATCAGCATCAGTTTTGCCAGATTAAGGCCCACCTTTATAACAAGCATTTTCAATGCAACGGGGCTCGCATTTGCTCGAGTTAGAGCTATTAGCGTTGTAAACTCCTAACCGGACATTCTTGACACAAATTAAAAGAAAAAAAAACACAGCGCAATCGCGCTATGTAAAATGCAGCGCTGAATTTGAAAACGTAAAAACAGAGCGCGATCGCGCCATGTAAACCCCAGCGCGATCGCGCTGTGGGGAAAATAAAGTAGTCCGGAAACCCGGATTGAAAACATCGAGCCTCAAATGGTTTCAGTACTTTACCTGTGCTGTGTAGGTGGGCTAAACACCAGCAAAGGCATGACGTATGCATGCCTTTAACAAATGAAAGCAAGCAGATTTTAAAGAGCAAGCCCAGGAACCAATGAAAGTGACTGACATGACCTGGGCGTGGTTTCAGGCCCACAGAAAGATTACATCATGCACGGAGCGCTTTGCGCTCGCCCATAAAAAGGACACATCTTTTGTGGTGGTCAAGACTTTCCAAAGAAGAGAATGTAAATTTTGGTATTTTGGGATTAGTTCTACCGAAGAAGTTCTCAAAGGTTGTTCTGTGTCATTCTTTGTCTTGGTTGAAGGCCTCAGTGTCCTCCAGCCCCAGACATTCATTTAACTATTGTCCAGTGGCACTAGGATGACTAATGATCAAATACATTGAGCTCACAAGGGGACTGTTGTCAGACTGGGCATCACCGTAGTCTCCTAGGGGCCTTCTAGTGAGCACACAATATGGCTCCCTGGCCAGGCCCTTGAATGGATGAAAGCATTTGAATGAAAATCCCTGCTAAGGTGAGGTAAAGGGAGCAGGGCTTCTGTGATCTGTAGTAGTGTGATCAAAGTTTCTTACTTGTTTTCTTAGCTGGCCAAGGCACGAAAAGAGGCCCTCACATCGGGGCAGGAATCCAGGTCATGGCAGATGCAAACATGATCTCCCAGATACAGATAATTAAACCTGAGCACCAAGCAGTGCCACCCAGAAGTTCCCTTGTGGCCTATTTTGAAGGTGAACTGTTTTTAAGCCCTTCTTCACTCATGCAGAGCTTGGTGGGGGACCACAGGAGGGAATCCGAGGAGGAGGACATGGGAGTAGGAGCACCAATAATGATTGTTGGACTGGGCGCAGGGGGTGCTAAAGACTGTGACAAATGGTATGTGACAAGGTGTTTTTTGAGTGTCTTGAAAGAACGTGCTGATTGAGGGAAGAAGCGCAGGTAAGGTGACCTCTATTGTTGCACGTATCACACACAGACCAGCAACTTTGTGACTGTCTATGTAGGCTAGTGTTTTAGAGCAACAGTTTAGCCAGTAGCGGAGATGGCATTTCGTTGGATGACTGCTGCTCACACGGTCACTCGGGTTATAGAGGACAGCTCTGACATAGGATCAGAGACTGAGACTGCAGATACTGAGACAGCATCTGAGGGATAGGACAATGGCGCAGACTCTGGGAATGATTTTTCAGTCGGAGGAGTCCCATTCGATAACTCCTCTTCCAGTAATTATGACAGAGGTGATGAGGACAGTCCTGCTGTCCCTTCGCAAGCACTGTCTGTGCTATGGGGTAATAGATGGTTAGCCCAACCCAGAGAGCAGGTGAATGCGGCGGCAAGCACAGAGAGAGAGTGCTCTCTTTGGAGCTCCCCAATTTAGTTCAGCCCCAAATTCCACCGCCCAAATCATATTGTGAAGACATCAAAATTATCTATCACAAAACAAACTGGTTTTGTAAGGCAGGCACCTGAGTTTTTGGTCCTGGGCTCGACGGCCATATAGGAAAACATGCTAAACCCAAACATTTCTGGAAACTAGACATCCGGGGGAGTCCACAGAGGTGTGACTTGTGTGGATTCTCCAAAGCTTTCTTACCCAAAATACCCTGCAAAGCTGAAATGTTGAATAAAATAATTTCTTGCATTTCTGTCTCACAAACTACAGGAATATGCTGGGATCCACAAAATCCCTACCACCCAGTGATTCCTCACCTGTCCTGATAAAAACACTACCCCACTTGAGTGCCTGTACCTAGTGCCTGCGTCAGGAATGGATCACCCCAGGGTCAACAGTTGCCTCATGTAAGGACCAACATTGACCGTTGTGTGATCTATTCCTGTTGCGGGCACTAGGCCTACCCACACAAGTGAGGTACCATTTTTATCGGGAGACTTGGGGGAGTGCTGGGTGGAAGGAAATTTGTGGCTCCTCTCAGATTCCAGAACTTTCTATCACCGAAATGTGAGGAAAAAGTGTTTTTTTCCCACTATTGAGGTTTGTAAAGGATTCTGGGTAACAGAACCTGGTGAGAGCCCCACATGTCACCCCATCTTGTATTCCCCTAGGTGTCTAATTTTCAAAAATGCACAAGTTTGGTAGGTTTCCCTAGGTGCCGGCTGAGCTAGAGGCCAAAATCCACAGCTAGGCACTTTGCAAAAACCAGCTATGTTTTTTTTAGGAAAAGTGATGTGTCTATGTGGTGTTTTGTGGCATTTCCTGTCGCAGGCGTGTCATTTGTGTGGGGAGGCCTGTCATTTGTGTGGCCTCCCCACACAAATGAGGTACCATTTTTATCGGGAGACTTGGAGGAACGCTGGGTGGAAGTAAATTTGTGGGTCCTCTCAGATTCCAGAACTTTCTGTCACCGAAATGTGAGGAAAAAGTGTTTTTTTGGCCAAATTTTGAGGTTCGAAAAGGATTCTGGGTAACAGAACCTGGTGAGAGCCCCACAAGTTAGCCCATCCTGGATTCCCCTAGATGTCTAGTTTTCAAAAATGGACAGGTTTGGTAGGTTTCCCTAGGTGCCGGCTGAGCTAGAGGCCAAAATCCACAGCTGGGCACTTTGCAAAAAACAGCTCTGTTTTCTTTAGGAAAATGTGATGTGTCCACGTTTTGTTCTGTGGCATTTCTTGTCGCAGGCGCTAGGCCTACCCACACAAGTGAGGTACCATTTTTATTGGGGGAACTCTGGGTGGAAGCAAATTTGTGGCTCCTCTCAGATTCCAGAATTTTCTCTCACCGAAATGTGAGGAAAAAGTGTTTTTTGGCCAAATCTTGAGGTTTGCAAAGGATTCTGGGTAACAGAACCTGGTGAGAGCCCCACAAGTCAGCCCATCCTGAGTTCCCCTAGGTGTCTAGTTTTCAAAAATGCTCAGGTTTGGTAGGTTTCCCTAGGTGCTGGCTGAGCTAGAGGCCAAAATCTACATCTAGGCACTTTGCAAAAAACATGTCAGATTTCAATGTAAAAATGATATGTGTCCATGATGCCTTTCCTTTCGCTAGCACTAGACCTGCCCACGCAAGTGAGGTACCATTTTTATCTGGAGACTTGGGGGAACACAGAATAGCACAACAAGTGTTATTGCCCCTTGTCTTTCTCTACATTTTGTCCTTCCAAATGTAACACAGTGTGTAAAAAAGACGTCTACTTGAGAAATGGCCTGTAATTCACATGCTAGTATGGGCACCCTGGAATTCAGAGATGTGCAAATAACCACTGCTTCTCAACACCTTATCTTATGCTCATTTTGGAAATACAAAGGTTTTCTTGATACCTATTTTTCACTTTTTATATTTCACCAAATGAATTGCTGTATACCCGCGATAGAATGAAAATCCATTGCCTGGTGCAACTAATTTATTGGCTCTGGGTACCTATGGATCTTGATGAACCTACAAGCCCTATATATTCCTGCAACCAGAAGAGTCCAGCAAACGTAACAATATATTACTTTAAAAGATCTGACATTGCAGGAAAAAGTTACAGAGTAAAACGTGGAGAAAAATGGCTGTTTTTTTTTCAGCTCAATTTCAATACTTTTTTATTTCAGCTATTATTTTCTGTAGGAAAACCTTGTAGGATCGACACAAATGACCCCTTGTTGAATTCAGAATTTTGTCTACTTTTCAGAAATGCTTAGCTGTCCGGGATACAGTATTGGGTTCCCACCCATTCCTGTCACTAACTGGAAGGAGGCTGAAAGCACCAAAAATAGTAAAAATGGGGTATGTCCCAGTAAAATGCCAAAGTTGTGTTGAAAAATGTGGAACCTTAAACCTCCCCCCCCCCCCATCAGTGGGCTGTTGCCCATGAAAACTTTGACACAGCACTGCAGCAACATTGCAATACTGTTACACAGAACATGGCTGCCCCCTCATTGTCTGAAAGGTGCGACCTGGCACTTCCCTACCTGGACAACACCATTGTTTCTCCGGCTAAATAGTGGACCTGGATGCTGGATGGTGGCGGGGTGTACCCCTGGTTACCTGGGGTGAACTACCTCTTTTGTGTGTGCTGGTGAGACTAGCTCCTCCTCTGACAACTTATAAAGGAAATAGGGTGGTGAGCACTACCAGGTGTTCTGTGCCCTCTTAAGCCTACACAAGCGGAGACTACTATGTTGCCTGCTTTTGTTCTACCCATGCCCTCGTGATTATCTTAGACCAGTCAATTGTACCTGTGGTGGCTGGTAACACTACATACACCACGCCATTGTGGGAGTGCCAGTAGTCTGTAGCCTTCTTTCTTCTCTGTGCACGCACATGAGGAGGAACACTATTTTGCTGCCTTTGTGGGACTGTGTGGCCTTCTTCCTTAGACCGTCCTTTCAAGCACTCGACCCCCAGCTACTTACCCTGTATCTTCTGCCTGTGACCTTCGGTACCTCTTCTGGGAGGTGATCGATCTGACCTGTCTTGACACCTTTCTCGCTGGTGAAATTTACTCTGGGTGCCTTAGATGCGACTGCAAGCCGTTGGCCACACTCAATGCTTATCAGCTATCTCCTGGAATTACTTGACTGGGCTTACCATGATGGGGAAATCTGGAACCACCAAGTCACTGTCCAATGGAAAAGCAACGACAAACACCCCTTCTACGAAGAGAACCCTTGATAGTCTACATCAACTTAAAGCGACCCTCCAAGCCCACTCGACTTAATTTGACATGGTACCGAAGGCACTCTTGAAAACACAAAAACCTCTCTAGAAGCCCAAATTGATACTTTCTCACTTGATGTGAATCTGCTACGGGCTGACCATCGCAAATTAATGGACAGAGGACATGATACGGAATCTACACTGCTACATACAGTGTGACATACAGTGAAAGACTTACAGGAGAGACTGAAGGGGGTGGAGGTGGAGATTGATCACCTTCACTGCAGAGCTGAGGACTGATCTCAGTGCATTAATATCTGCCTTCTGGGCTTTCCTGAGTGCTCGGAAGGGCCTAATATGGAGCTGTTTCTCGAGGAGTGACTGTTGAAGACGGTCCTGGAAGACAAGGTACTGAAGTTCTTCTCTATTGAACGGGTGCATCAAACGCCAGGCCGAACCTCCCTACCAGGAGCCCCGCCACACCTATTATAGCCTGCCTCTTCAGTTATCGTGACCATGACCTGCTGCTGCAAAGGGTCTGTGCCAATGGCCCTTGGCAATACAAAAAATCAACAATCATGGCTTAGCCTGACTACACAATGGAGGTTCGACATCACCAGAGCTCCTACTCCAGAGTCAAGCAACAGCGCTGCAAGCTGGAAATGATATATGCCTTATTATTCCCTGTGGAACTTAGAGTGATTGATGGTGAAATATTTTCGTCACCGGAAGATGAGTGGACCTGGGTCCATGCTAAGGGACTTGTGTACAACCTGCTGAACGGCTCGAACGATGGAGGCTGGCTGGTGCCTTCCTAAGACCAGATGAGGTAAATGCAGATCAATTACAACAAAACCCACCAAAGATCAAGTTGTGGCAGAGCAGGCTCGAGCACCATCTAAAGCCTCCCGTCACAGCATGAATTCCTTCTCCCTCTTGTGTAATGAGCACCCATAGGAGTCGGGATCGGACTTGTGTGGCTCACACACCTCAACCACTGGAGTCATTCAGAGCCAAAAGCTCACCCCCCAGTCAGTGGATGACTTGTAAGGTGGGCTTTCTTGCCCACTGCGGAGATAGTAGGGGAAAGGTTTGACTACTGTTGGGCTTAAATCATCTTGAAGGTAAGACGCACTGTTCGGAGGGGGTTGGATCCTACAACCTCTGATTTGGGCCACACAGCAGTGGTGAAAAAAAGTGAACATTGACACTTTTGTACCCCACAAGGTGACTCTGAAATGCACCTTTTTGCCCATGTTTTTTTCTAGTTTCTTATTGGTTGTTTTTATGAGGCATTTGGCCAGGAACTACTAGGTCATGTGACCTTGGGGGATACGTTTATTCTGTTATGTCATGTTGTTTTACACCTGTTTACATGAAGCCAGTACTTAAATGCAGAGATTTTCCAGTGCTGGGAAGCCCGATTCAAGGTAGCCATGCGCTTTACAAATCCGGTATATCGTATTGTATTGTGTTGTACAGGAGGCAATATGGGGAGAGGGGCAGTGGGGGTTGTATTGTTGAATCATTGAACATGCAGATTGTGTCTGATATATATGCCTCAGTCCATAAAGAAATATATATTTAATTACACATCATCATGGGTACATATACTGCAATACTCCCTCCACAGTCGAATGTGGCACCGTGGAATGTTCACTACATGGCAACTCCATCCAAGAGCTACCATATCCAAGCCTACCTCAAATGCTGATATACACATATAGCTGTCTTACTGGAGACACACTTATTGCAGCTGAATTACAAAAATTCACACTAAATGGAGGGGGCAGGTACGTCAGCTTCCGCATATGCCTGGTGTTCCATTTGCTGTGGAGCTACAGGACGCAGATACCGAGGGGAGGTATGTGATTTTTGAGGGCCAACTTGATGGAGGAGGCGTTAACAGTTGTAGGGCTTTGTGCACCTAACGCAGAGCAAAGACATTTATTTGACAAGCTCATGCCCGCACTAATCCAGAGTCATTTCAGCACCAAGTCTATGGAGTGAAGACTTTAACTGTGTGCCTGATGTTGATATGGACTGATTTCTGGCCCCAGTAAAGGGCACAGCAGGGATCAGGGTGACGCAGTACTTTAACAAATTGTAGACGCAACAGTGCTTCTAAAATATGTGGAGATTAAACCACTCATTGGAACGTGAATCCTCTTTCTACTCACTGGTACACTTGGCTACCGAACCGCACCTGCCCACCCGACAGGGCTCGAGCTTGATGATGGTGGTGAGGAAGTGCTTGCAGCAGTTCATCCATGGCCAAACACCCACCATTCCCTATTCGCCCTTGATCCTACTCACACATCTACCGTGAATGCGGGGCATAGCTGGTCAACATGACCTGACGTCGTGGAGGGTTGATTTTTTTCCAGAATTGCATTCTGATGTCATTTGAGGACATTATGGACACATACAATATGACAACGGAACATTTCTTAACATATCAAGCCATCAAACATGTTATAAGAACTACATGGAGCAGTGGTGTGACAGAGCCATCCCAATCATTACCCCTTCAAATCCTGCTCACATGTGATGGAGTATGCCGGGCCATCTCAATTATATTTGGGGGCCCTGCTGTCCGATAATTTGATTGATGTAAGCAAAGCACAGACTTGATGGACCAACGTACTTCCTCAACCACTGAAAAGGCCTGGATGTGGGCGCTCCAAAGTGTCAAAGAAGTCTCTCAGAGTCCTCAATTTCATAATATGCAACTTAATTATATGCATCAAGCATATCTATCTCCCCAGCGCATTAAGAAAATATACCCTGCTTCCATGCCGCAATGCAAGAGATGTAGGCTGGCAAAGGCTGGGTTCTATCATATGGTATGGGAATGTCCTCCTTTACACCGCACATAGGTTGAAGTCACAACCATTGCGGCCGAGACATCAGATTAAGCCTTGGTTCCAGCTTCTGATTCCTGCCTTCTGGGCATTTGCCCTTGAGCCAAGCGTGATAAACTCTTACATCGCTACATCAATTTGGCATTTGCCCTCTTCAAATGACAGATTGCAACGCAATGGAAAGCCCCGAAGGTTCCGGATAATTGTAAATAGTTGACTAATCTACTGCAATGGGTTAGAGCGGAATCGAGTGTGCTGCGCTATCTGCGTGCCACAGGTGGGGCTAGGGTAGGAGGCAGGATTTGGGATATATGTATTACAAAACTGGAAGCCAAGAACGGTACAGGTCCACTCTGAAAAGGATAGCTAAGTACTGCCGATGCCTCTCCTGACACGGATGGATGTGCATGGCTTATGCCAACTTACCATTTGACTTTGCTTATACATGTAGGAGGTACTGATAAATCATACCTATAGTTATGCCTCTACATCATTGTGTCCACTGCCACCTACTCATGACCAAACAACTCTTGCACGTTACTAGCCGCCTCCCTTCTCCCCCTCCCCACCTCATGGAATTGTGTTTTTTATACCGCAACCTTTTTTATTTCTTTCACTATAACGCTATCTATTGTACCAAATATTGCGGTGATGATGATTATGTTTATGTATGGAACCTCTCCTATGACATGCAATGTATCATGTATTGGGCTTCATCTTTGGTTATGAATGTAAACTAATAAAAACAAATGTAAAAAAAACAAGAATGTTGTTTCTCTGAAGGGTTCTCCTGTCCATGGTGGACAATCCTTCCTGTTTGACACTTTATGCAGTGGCCTGTCCCTGATACTCTCTGACTCAGGGCAATTCATCACCCCTTCTCTTAGTAAACAAATCTCCCTGCTCTGGTGAATTTCTCTGCTCCCACTTTCCTATGATGTGTAGGAGACCACAGCTATGTCACTGACTCAGTTGTCTGCCAATCTACTAAATGACCATATCGTTTTGACCAGTCTACAAAAGTGTGCCTAAACAAGGATAAATACAAGTACCACATTTCGTCCTGATTGTAGAATGGTTTTAATAGCAATCGAACTTCCACAAAGTTTGATTGTTTGTTGGTTATTCTGACTATTTGCATATGGCCCCAATGTGGGATTAAAACTCGCTTCATGAGCAGGCAAGAGGATCACCAATAAAATAACATTTACTGGTGGTTCATTTCCTTAATGGCCAGGGATAAGCTATGCACTCTACTGTGTTCCATACTGCTGTAACACACCAGAGAAAGCAGAGGCTCAAATTCTCAGTGACAACTGAACTGCTCCCTGGATGGAAGGGAGGCCCAAAGATGGCACCAAACTCCCCAAAGGTCTGCTTGGAGGTCACCTTGTGGGAGTGAGTCACTGCAGAGCTAAAGAAAACAGCAACTGGAATGGACAGAATCACTGCAATGGAAGCAACTGAAGCAACAAACATTCATCATCTTGGATTGTGGAGTAGCTGATAATATTCTGGCCAGCATCTGTGGAGACCTGCCTCTCCAGTACGCCTGGTTATTTTGGGTGCCCGTATTCAGAGGTTTATCCTCTTCATCACACGTCATTTGGGTTGTGTCCCATTTGTTTACAGTTCGTTACCACGATTCTGAACTATTCAAACCATCCGCCTGTCCCATGCAGTTTTGCAGATATTGACCTGCACATTTTTAGTTGACACCTATCCTTATACCCAGTTCCCCTGATGGTCTAGTCAATCCTTTGGGGTCAGCTGCTGGTCCAGGCCCATGTGTGGCCTCCCCAAATGAAAATCTTAACAGCTAGGCCACTTCGAGATACATATCTTTAAAATATAAGATTAATGATCTAGGGGTCTGCGTCACCCAAACAGGACAAATTTTGGATGAATGACTAACCCATAGGAGGGTTGTACCCCTAATAACCCACACAAACGAAATTACAACAAATACAACGAAATGAATTAATAAAAGGTATCAGTTAGTCACATATAGTTTTTGAATCACAGAACCCAAACGGGTTATTCACAATACATAAATTGATGTCTTTTTGTGCAAATATATCATATTTATCATTTTGTAAGCTTTGGTGCTCCTCAAATGTAATGCAAATAAGCAAACTGCAAACAGGCAACATGAGTATCACCCACTGCGGCTCACAAACCTGGGGCTTGTTCAAGGTGAAATGGATTAGTTATAGCCTGGAGGTTTCAGACTTAAGGTTGAGATCACAATTAATCCAAATCGAATGTATTCTAGCTGATGCATATGTCGTCCAACAATACAAAATCTCTGCAGTCCCAAGAGATAAGTATTCTCTCTTGTAAATGAGGGTACCTCTTTGTGGATGCTGAATTATTTCATGTTTGTCCACCATTGCAAATATGAATTTGGGTGCAAGACCCCTTGTGTTAGTAACTGGTGTCCCTCTAAATTATGTGTTGGTGGACACTGACTACCCAAACCATGATAGTTATGGTATCTGTATGCCTCAACTGTTGAAAGTTGCTTTGGATCCTTAAACTTCGCGAGTAACCCAATTACTTGTCAAGAAGATGTTTTTTTTCTGAGTTAAGGGTATTTTAGACACTGTTTGGTGTAAAGACACAGCAGGATATCAAACCATTCCCGTCTATCCTGGAGTCATTTTTTTGCCAAACATGGCAATACCAACCAAGGATTTTTGAAGGTTTCCAATAATAGCTGGGTGTTGCACCATGGGACTCACTGTTTTTGTAAAAACTAATTACAAGTGCATGTAAATCCTAGAAACACATTTAGGGTTGCATCTTATCCTTACAATGTGCGATCACTTACTCTTTATTGTATGTGTCTTATTTTAACCATCATGTTTCACATTATTTTTACTAGGGACTTAATTGTCTTTAGAGTCATAGCACTGATAGGAATGTCAGTTTATTTTTTGTTATATTGAACGTGAGACTCGAACCCCGATGAGTGGGCCTTTACTACTCGAAAGCTACCACTGGTGAAGACAATGCTGTAACAAAATAACTTGGTTATCCCATTGGAGTCCAATGGTATAGCTGAGAACTGAGACCATGGGAAATCAAACCAAATCAGGATTTGTAGAGTGCGGCTAGCCACCCATGAGGGCATCCAGGCACTGGGATCCTGCTGTTGTCAGTCAAAGAGCCATGTCTTGAGTCCGTGAGCTACGTTGCTGTTAGGTGGAGGGGAAGGTCGTTCCAAAATTTGGCGTTGAAGTACGAGAAGGAGTGACCTCTACTGTGGCTTCAACAGATGCACGGAGTGTGTGCGAGGGTGAGGGGAGTGGAGCGCAGGTGTCTGGAGGGTTAGTGGTAGTTCAGTCGGTGGTTGATATATGCTGGTCCTTGATCCTCGAGGGCTTTGTAGCTGTGTGTCAGCATCTTTTCTAGATGGGGAGCCAGTGGAGGTTCCTGATGTGGGGGGGTTATGTGGGTCCTTGTGGGGATGTCCAGGATGAGTCTTGCTGCTGAGTTCTGAAACGTCTGGAGTTTCTTCTTGAGTTGGGTGGAGATTCCTGCACAGAGCGTGTTGCCGTAGTCAAGTTGGCTGGTGACTAGGACTTGGGTTACTGTTTTCTTTGGGTCAACAGGGAGCCCTCTTAAGATCTTTTGGAGCATGCAAAGAATGTGGAAGCTGGCAGAGGTGACTGCATTTCATGGTCAATTTGCTGTCTAGGATGATGCTGAGGTTGCAGGAGTGACCTTTTGGTGAGGGTTTGGGTCTGAGTTAGGAGGCCACCAGGCGTCGTCCACTGAGAGGTGTTGTTTCTGAAGATCAGCACTTCGGTCTTGTACATTTTGAACTTCAGGCAGTAGGTCTTCATCCAGTCGGTCACATTTGACATGCAGTTGTGGAAATTGGTCCTGGTGGTGGAGGGGTCTTCTGAGAGCGGGAGGATGAGCTGGGTGTCACCTGAGTAAGAGATTTTGTTGATGCCATGGCTTCTGACAATGTTGGTCAGAGGAGTCATGTAGGTGTTGAACTGGGTGGGGCTTAGGGCTGAACCTTGCATGGTGCCGCAGATGCTGCTCTTCAGACATGAAGGGAGGTTGGTGGATTCTCTGGATCCGCCCAGTGAGGAAGGATGCAATCCATCCGAGGGTGTTTTCCTAGATCCTAATGTGGCGAAGCCTTCTGATGTGGACACTGTGTCAAATGCTGCAGAGAGGTCGAGGAGGATCTGGGCTGCTGTGTTACACCGGGCGAGAAATGTTGTGATGTCATCTATGGCTGCGATCAGGGTAGTCTCCGTGCTGTGGTTGGAGTGGAAGCCGGTCTGGGATGAGTCCAGCAGGTTGTTGTACTCTAGATGTTTGGTGAGTTGACAGCTGATGGCCTTCTCGAGGACTTTGGCATAGAAGGGGAGTAGAGAGATGGGTCAGTACTTCTTGAGTTCGCTGAGGTTGAAGGAGTGGAGGAGGGCTTCATCAGGAGGGCCTGACCACTGCGTGTTTCCATTGCTCGGGGAATGCAGCATAGTGATGGATGCGTTGAGGATGTAGGTGAGTTTGGTGCTGATTTCCTTGCTTCTGAGATTGAAGAAATGGTGGGGCAGGAGTCCCTGGGTAATCCTGAGTGGATGGAGTTGATGATGGCCGTGGTGTCCTGTGTGTTGAGCTGCTCCCATGCGGTGAGCGGAGGGTTGTCGTGTTGTTCATTGGCGTGAGGAGGCTGTGGAAGTCGGTGGGTTGGGGTTCAGACTTGCAGTACATGTTGGATATCTTGTTGTGGAAGTAGTCTGACAGGGTGTTGCAGAGTTCCTGGAATAGGGGGATAGCGTTTCGGTTGCTGATGGGCAGGAGAACTCTCTGACGATGTTGAAGAGCTCCTTCTTGTGGTTGGAGCTGGCTTTGATGCGGTCTGCCAGGGCATGTGTCCTCATGTCTGTCAGGAGTAAATTGTATTTGTTGAGGGCTGCTTTGAAGGTGGCTTGCTCCCAGGAGTCTTTGCTGGTGCGCCATTGTCTCTCTAGACATTTGCAGTTGCATTGTGTGGTCCTGAGTTCTGATGTGTACCAGCTGGCTTATTTAGTGGATCTGATGGTCTTGGGGGGCTTCATTAGGTCGACTCTGCTGGCGCTCTTGGTAATCTAGGTGGAGAGGTTCTTGACAGCCTGTTCGAGGCTGGTTGCAGGGTCGGGATGGGTGGTGCTGAGAGCATCCTCTCATTGGGTTTCTGTCACTTTGGGCCAGCTGCGGAGGGGGGAGCTTGGGGTCTTGGTGGTGGTGGAAGGTGCTCCTGTGATGATGAATGTGACAATGATGTGGTCAGTCCAGTTGAGTTCTGTGACATGGCTGTACTTGACTCTGTCACTGGCAGTGAAAATAGGGTCCAGCGTTAGGCCTGCGCTGTGTGTTGGGTTTGTGCCCTGTTGGGTGAGGTCGATGTTGCTCATGCTGTTCAGGAGGTTGGTGGTGTTGGTGTCTTGGGGGTCATCAAGAATGAAGGTGAGGTCACCGAGGAAGTTGAAGTCATTGGGGCAGTGAATTTGGGAATGGAGTTGCAGAAGCCAAGGCAAGTGCCTGGGGTTCTGTATGCGAGGGTGCCTCTGATAGATGTTCTGCCATTGATTTGTAGTTGAAAGTTGATGTGCTCCATGATAGGTGTGGTGTTGTATTTGGCAGTGGTGCAGCGGATGATGTCTTTGTGGATGATGGCTATGCCATCTCCGTGTGTGTTGGTGCAGTCCCAGTGTATCATCATGTATCCGTTAGGTGTTGTGGCAGCGATGTTGGGGGTGGCGGAGGGGTTGAGCCAGATCTCTGTGATGAAGGTGAGGTTAGGGTGAGGGTGGTAATGGAGTCCCATATCTTGGTGGCATGTTTTCAGAGCGGTCTTGGGTTGATCAGGAGGCAGTGGAGTGGTTCTGTGGTGGTCGGGGTCATTGAGGTGGGTGTGGCAAAGGTTCCCGCAGGAGGTTCTGAGTTGCAGGTGAAGAGACCATGATGGCAGGTGAAGGGCCCTAGACGATGCGAGGTAGCAGCAGTTGTTGCGGCGTCTGGGGTCCAGGGCTCTGAGTTCTCCTTCAGCATATCTGTGGGTGGCCAGAGGGCCAGGTTTTCTGGCACTGAGCTCAGTCCAGGTGCGAATAGATGCAGATGGGCTTGCCTTTTGCACGCCGGAGGTGCAGCCAATGGGCCCTTGCGCTGTATCCTCCATTAAGCAGGTCCCGGAGGGGTCACTAGATGGCAGGAGCGGCAAAATTGTCGAGAAAGGAGCAGGTGGCGCGGCGAGCCAGCTCTGAAAAATGGTGCAGTGAGGAGAAAAACAGGTAAATACAAAGTGTACAATGAAAAACATTTGTCTAAATGAAACTGGCAAACTGACAACAGGATAACTCTCTGATGGACAACGCATGCCGTCTGACTCACTGGAACAATGCAATATGAATCAGACATACAGGGAAAGAACAGTTAGGCAAGCGGGTGCACAATACTGTCTGGCTAACGCAAAGCAGAACAGGCGGGCAGCTCGGGTACGAGTCAGGTTACTGGTAGCAGTAGCAGTGAGAGGTAGGGTCTAAGAGCCCTGCTGCGCTGGAGAGAACATTGGCTAAATGATTAGACGTGCTTATGACACTGGCCTGCCAACAAAGATTGCTGCAAGACCTCACAACAATGAAGGCCTCTTATGAAACCCCTGTAGATGTTAAACCCAGAGAACTTTGCCACATATTATCTAGACTTCCAAGGTCTCTTGGCACTGTTTGGAGCCTCAAAAATATGGACAAAGGTTTGGCGGTTTAGGGTTTTTCAAATGAAGAAGTTTTGTGGGATGGGTGAGGGAGTAGGGTGTCTTAGTTTATTCATGTCTCATAAATCTTTGATACGATACTGCTGAAAATGCAAACAAAAATTGTAGCACTGCATGATTGCTTGTTGTAAAGGTGAGTCATAATTTATAGAACTATTTGTAAAATATAGCAAAATATGTTGTTATAAAGGTAGCTCAAGTGCCAACACTTCTGATTTAGATGGGAGGTTCCCATTGTTTCAAGCAAAAAAATTTAAATTATGGCCTTTAACTTTTTCAATACAAAAAATCATATTGCTCGCTACGATTAGAACTTCTGCCATTTGTCCGTTGCCACAATATGCTGACTTTTTATTCATTTTTTATATGCTATATTTTCCACTCTTCCACATTATTACAATTATCTCCAACTCTCTATATCAGTGGTTTTTAACCTGTGGTACGAGGCACCCCGAGGGCCTGAAAGGATTGCCCACGGGGTCCACAACTGTGTTATAAAATTAATAATATTAAAATTAATACATTAAAGTATATACAAATAAAGAAGCATAATTGAAAAAGAGAAACGTTTTCCTATGTGTGATTGTAATTTAAAATAAATACTTGATTATTTGAGCATTTGTTTGGTGTATACTTGTTTTGGTATTTTTATGTTTTGTTTTGAGGTTCACATTATAGAAGTTGCTTAGGCCGCGGGTCCCTGGCTTCCAGGAATGGCTCAGTGGGGGTCCTGGATTTCAGTTATGATTCATTGGGGTCCACAGTGTAGTGTTGGGGGCCCTAGGCCCTCATGCTACGGCTATCAGCATAATAGCTGGGTAGTATGAACTGGCCTAAGGCAGTGTTCCCCAACCCCCGGGCAGCGGACCAGTGCCGGTCCGTGGATCAATCGGCATCGGGCCGCCCCACTGTGGCGGGCGCTAAATGTTTGATAATTTTTCCGTGGCCCGCTTGTCACACAATGGGACAAGCGGGCCACGGAAAAATTATCAAACATTTACCGGTCCGCGGCGATAAAAAGGTTGGACAACACTGGCCTAAGGCACCTGCGCCCGGCCTTTTTTAATTGGCAGGGTCACCTGACTGGTGACCCCTGTGTTGGGTGGGTGTGAGGTATTCATGTAAGACCAGCCCTCAACAGAGTGGCTGGCAGAAACACTAGAACGAGTCCAGCTGGACTCTGCACACAGAAGTCAAAAGGTTAAGAACTGCTCGTCTAAATCAAGGTCTTTTCTCTCTTCCTTCCAGGGCGACCGAGGGATCCCAGGACCCGAGGGGGAACAAGGCGTCCCCGGCTGTGTGGGAACAAAAGGCCCAAAGGTCAGCACAATCTGGAGACCTCTTCCATGTCAGTCACTAAAACATGGCGCCTGTGTAATGCGACCTCCGTTAGCAAACACTAACAAACATTGTGTTGTCATCCTACACAGGGCACACGGGGGATGCACGGAACGAAGGTATGTGTAGAAAATGTTGCCATAAACGTTTGTTTATTTATAGAACTTGTATAGCACTTTCACCAAAGCTCTTTGTAAATAATTAATCAGTTGGTACAATACTAACGAAAAAAATAAAAAAGCAGAAGGGAAAATGACAAAACTGGATGCGGAAATAAACCAAAATGAACACGTTAAAGGAGGGGAAGAGAAAAGGGCTTTTAGATAGAGCTAGACATATTCTGACAACTATTTTCTGAAAAGTAGAACTGCAGGAAACGGCGGTATACGTGAAACATACCGGAAGCAGCTTTACTGGAAAAAAATGCATATATAATTGCTGTTTGTCCCATTGTGTGTACATCACTAGAAAGAAGCACATGTTGGAGAAGCTCTGGAGAGGGGATGCCCCGGAAAGAACACCTGCCCCCTCAGGAATAGCTGATTTGCTCCCCTTCCTCTTTGAGTTCAGGCTCTTGCAGCTTGCTTACAAGTCATCCCTACCTCCTGGTCTGGCATGGTTCATTGGTCAAGGGGAATCAACCAGTGAATTCAAAATAAACTCAAATTTACCTAAGCAAAAACTCGTTTCTGCAGCATCTTGCTGCTTGGTGCACAAGTCGGAAGATGCTTTCTGGGATGGATGCTGATCTGTCTCAATTATAACCCAATTGTACCAGTAAAGAATTGAGGCAGCTCATCCTCTCCATTCAGGCATGGTAGGAGTTTGCTGTTGACGCAAAACCATAAGCCAGCCATAAGTAGGACCACCGGAATTATGCCAGAGGGCAGGACAAAATTATGCATCCGTATTGACCAAATGATTACGTAAGAAAAGGCAAATTATGCAGCACATTTTGTGACAGTGTTATTCATAATTCTGTCATCTGTAAACATGTTATTATTATCTGGTTTCGGTTGTCACCACATTATTACCAGTTTAACACAAAAATACAGCAATAAGCAAATGAAAAGTGTCCAGTCAACCTTTGTGAAGGGTCTTTCACTGCAAAGCAACATGTGTGCTGTGTTTTAGTAATGTTTGATCTGTTTAAAGTAGAATCATGTTTTTTTGTGAAATCTGCAAATTATGTAGCAGATTGTGAATTAAATGGCAATGCGACAAAGCCATAATTATTTGGTCAACATTGAGGCCACAAAAATTACATACTTCCAGTGGCCCTGGCCGTAAAGCGTCACGTGGCTTGGTGAGGATGCCGTGTGCTGCTCTATGGGAAGTGTTATCTTTTTAATACAGGGGATCTCGGTACATGCAACCTTCTGCTGATTAAGCACTTTCCAGTGGAGCCCTCCTGCTTTACCTTATAATACAGCAGTATCCATCAGTCAATTGCTGCTGAAGATGATTGATGGGAGTAAATGGGTTCACACACAGAAAATTTCCTGTTGCAGCCCACAGCTCACCAGTAGCATCTGGCAGGCATGGAGAGGTATGTATTATATGGGGCTCAAGAAATGGAAGTGACAAAAGCATACTGAATCTAAATTATCATGCAAGAAGTAACCGACCATAGTTGTGCAAAGTGTAGATTCTGGGAATGTAATACAGAGCATTTGTTTGTGAAACAGATATCTTTACATTTATGCAATACAGTAGGGGCTGCAGTGGAGTCTTCTATGGGAGCCCGTACAATCTATTATAAGTCATAGTCAACTTAGTAATATTGGAAGAATTGGTAGTAGAGTCACTTCACTGTCAGACTTTGGCTCCTGAAAGGAAGTGAGGCCACATTAATGAATGGTTGAGAACCGTTGCAGTTGCAAGATAGGGTTTCACACACTCATAGACCCTCATTGCCAGCGGCCCAGAAAATGGGTAGATTTTCCCCACTCCAGCAGTTACCAATTCCAGTGGTGTTGGCAACACCAATCCCCAAGAATCAACAATATCATGTGTATCCTTAACAGGGGTTGTGGAGAATGTGGGTCATTATGAACTAGCCCCCTCGACCCGGGGGTCCACTAAGAATTGAGGAATTTATGTAGGAAGATGATAATTCCAGGACTGATTGTCCCAGTAATCTCTCATCTCTCCCTGGACTTTCACACTGAGATTTCAGCTGTTTATAGAAGTGAACTCACTGTGTGAAAGTCAAAAATGTAAAAATCTAATGTGGTTGGTTGCTGCTGTTTTAGGCCCATCAAAGTTAATAAGGGCTATTGTCTTCTCCAGATACAGCTAGTATGGATGTGAGCTAAACTGGGTGTCTATCTGGTGTTATTTAAACAGAATGTATTCATCCAAAAAGCTTATGAGCCACACAAAATGGCTTATTCTGACTGGAGGTAGTTGAGTCAGCCTCATTACTGGGTTAAAAACCATGTATATACTTGACATGAATAAAAGACCAATGTTAACCATCTCTCCCTACCATCCTGTACATCTTAGGGGGACACTGGCGATGGAGGGATTGACGGAGTACGCAGTGAGCAGGTAGGGCTTCCCTCAGTTAACTTTAGTTCATGCAGATAACTCTGCTGTCACAAAACCAGAAGAAAATGTATTCGTGTGGTTTGTCTTTTAGGGGGCCCGTGGTTCTCCTGGAAACAAAGGGGCTAGAGGAGATCCAGGCTATCAGGTAAGTCATCGCGCATCTTGATTGGGTGCTATTGTTAGACTCAGTGTTTACATCTTCTGGTAGCAGTGATGTTGTGCTGCAGCAATGCAAAGTTCAACGAGTTCTGCTCCTTGCTGATGAGTTTTCAACATCCAATGTGACAGGGGTGTCTGGTAAGGTAAATACTCTATTGATAATTAATTAAAACCATTAAAATGTTTTAAAACCAACAATAAGACATGAGTATTAAAAGTGGTTGTTTGATTTAAATTTACCTCTCTGACGCTAAAGACCAACAACTGTATGATTATCTAAAGAACAAAAACAGTGCAAGTGCCTTGTGCATGTTGATTTGTGTATCCTGATTTTGGAATTGCCTAGGGCTTATATCTTGTGCAAATTAGGCTTTAAAACCTGCATGATGAGATTCCTGATGTCATTATAAATGTATTAATATCCAAAAACTACTTTTGCAACTGATGCTGGCTATGCCTATATATGTCGAGTCTGTCTCAGTGGCCATCACTATTAGATTTTGAAACTCAGTCAGTCTGGCGCATTTGGCCTGTGGGTCGGCGTTTTCTTATGGCTCTTAGTGCAGTTGTTCGCCGAGCAGTTTTTGCGCCAGATACAGGTATTTAGGGCCAGATGTATCAAGACATTTTGAATTCGCAAACAGTGCAAATCGCAAGATTCCATCAGTTGCTAATGGACAATCGCCTTTCATGATGGATGGAAAGCATCGCAGTGCAATTTTAGGGAATCACAATTTTTTGCGATTCCCTAAAATTGCGACCCTGAATAGGGAATCACAATTTGCGATTCCCTTAATAGTGAATACCTATTTGCGATTACCTATGCACATGTATCATGCATTTCATAAATGCGAACTGGGATTTAGGAAATGGAATTACCATCAACTCCAAGTTGGTGGTAACCATGTGCAATTTAAAAAAATGCATTGAAAATGCATTTTTAAAGTGCCATGTAGTGCACACATGCCGCTAGGGCATGTGTGCTCTTTACATGTGCTCATTTTTTTGGTAAGGGGTGCATCAAAGGGGGCCTTAGGCCCCCAGCACCCTTGGATTTGCATTACCTAAATTGTGAATTCCTAAAAGGAATTCTCAAATTAGGAAATGCAAAACCATTCCCACCTAGTCCCATTCCCTAATAGAGATTCCCTATTTATTAATATGCAAAAACGGCTTGTGCAACAGATGCTTGCTATGCCTATATATGTCGAGTCTGTCTCCGGGGCCATCACTATTAGATTTTGAATCTCAGTCAGTCTGGCGCACTTGGCCTGTGGGATGGCGTTTTCTTTTGGCTCTTGGTGCAGTGGTTAACCAAACAGTTTTTGCGCCAGGTACAAGTATTTAGGGCCAGATGTATCACGACATTTTGAATTTGCAAACAGTGGGAATGTCAAGATTCCACCATTGCAAATTAAAAATCGCCTTTCACGATATGTAAAAGGCATGGCAGTACAATTTTAGGCAATCACAATTTTTAGCAATTCCCTAAAATTACGACCCTGAATAGCGAATCGCAGTCTGCGATTCCATAAATAGGGAATATCTATTTGCGATTACCTATGTACATGTATCATGCATTTCCTAAATGCAAACTGGGCATTTAGGAAATGCAATTACCACCAACTCCAAGTTGCTGGTAACCATGTGCAATTTTAAAAAAATGCATTGAAAATGCATTTTTAAAGTGCCATGTAGTGCACTCATGCCCCTTGTGCGCTTTACATGTGCTCATTTGTTTGGGAAGGGGGTGCATCAAAGGGGGCCTTAGGCCCCCAGCACCCTTGGATTTGCATTACCTAAATTGTGAATTCCTAAAAGGAATTCTCAAATTAGGAAATGCAAAACCATTCCCACCTAGTCCCATTCCCTAATAGAGATTCCCTAATAGTGATTGTGAATTTTAAGAAATCGCTATTAGGGAATCGCCATTTTCGTACAAACCATTTTGCATTTCTTCAAAAGCGATTTCTTAAAAGTCGCTTTTTAGGAGATGTTAATCAGTACTTTGATACATTTGGCCCTTGGACCCCTGACACAGCAGGACGATGGAATCTCCACTGAGCCATCAGATGACTGGTTGCCTACAGGAGCGCACCCGCTGTTTTGGGAATGCTGCTTTGAGTAGCTTTCTTCTTTGTTCTAAGAGAAATTAAGTGAAATTAAAATGTATTTTGTAAATTGCGCTTTTGCCTAGAGGCGTCTTGGCACTGCCTGCAAAAGAAAGACAGCAGTAAAAGGACAGAAATTTAAACAGAGATCCTACTGATTAGACGAGAACCTAATGATTAAAAAGACATTTTTAAAGCTTTTCAAACTGGAAAAGGCGCTGAATATGCACATAACGTGAATTATTGACTCTTGTTTGTACCCGCATGGGCAACAGCTTAAAGTTGTCAATAGACTCTTTCAGGAAGGAATGAGATCTTTTGTTTGGAACTGTTGAAAATGAAACAACATATACTGGAGTTAAACATGGGTGAGAAATGGGCTGTTAGGTAAGCTTGGGGCTTTAAGTTCTGAAATGAGGAGATGGCATTCCATGCCTGGCGTTTGGCTGCTTATGTGGTCTTATCTTGCAGCTGTGACAGAGCTTTGGCCGAGATGTTACTTACCCGACTGAAGGATGCTCTTCCCATGGGGAGGGCACAGGCATCCCTTAGTCCCAGAGGGATGGCTGACTTCAACAAATACTCTACCCATGATTTATTTAGGTTTTTGGTCATCTGAAACTCTATTTCCTGCCAGCAGAAGTTGTTCCAGGAGCCATATTCAGGGCAGGAAGAGTCCAGCATAACTTTACGAGTGCGTTAAATTTTTGTTTACAGTTCCTTCTTGATAGGGCCAAATTCCATCCCTACTTGGGCTTGGAAGATCGAACTTGGCAGGCAGAAGGTATATTTGTAAAGATTTGTTGATAGAAAGTTTAATAAGGCCGCCTCTTATCCGTGGGTGATTTCCAGGCCATATGAAACCGCTGGGAGAAAGTGTGCTGCCATTACTGTAAATAGATGTTGATATGATGGGCGGTTGTATGACAGAACCACGCATGCCTTAACAATGCGATCAGAACCTCGACCGCATCTTTTCCATGCATGACTTTACCACGCATGACTTTACAACAAATTTTGATGTAAAAGCATGCTTAGTAAAGGCATATGTGGAAACGGCATGTGTGGTTGTCATACAACCCTCCTGTTAACATAAAAAAGTAACCGAACCCCCCACCCGCCCTGCGGCCCAAAACTACCCATACCTAATAAATAAACTACCCAGATACCCGCCACACACCCTGAGCCCTAAAACCTTCCTTCACCCATAATAACTAAACAACCCCAACCCCCCTACCCTAAGCCCTAAAAAAAACTACCCTGACCCTGCCTTTAAAAACTAAACTACCCGACACCCCCACCCTCCCTGAGTCCTAAAACCTTCCCCCACCCCTAACAAGTAAACTACCCCAAACCCCACCCACCCTATGCCCTAAAAAATACTAAGCCCCTAAAAACTAAACTACCCCGATACCCCCAACTGCGCTGAGCCCTACAACCTTCTCCCACCCCTAATAGGTAAACTACTCTGACCCCACACCCACCCTAAGACATAAAAAACATATTACCCGACCCCCTCCACTCCCACCCCTAACAAATAAACTACTCTACCTCCCCATCCACCATAAGCTCTAAATCCACCTCACCACTAAACACTATCCCCAAACCCTGCCCCAACCTGTCTTACTTCACCGTGTCCTCTCCAGATCCTTCCTCCTCCTCTCTCCTCCCTCCTCCATCCCTTCCTTACACCTTCCCCCACCCCTAAAAAATAAACTACCCCGACCCCCACCCACCTAAGCCCTAAAAAAAAACAACTACCCCAACCCCCTGCCCCACTCCTAAAAAATAAACTACCCCAACCACCCTAAGCACTAAATCCAACCCCACTTACCTAACCGTGTCCTCTCCCGGTCCTTCTTCCTAAACCTTCCCCAGCCCCTAAAAGTAAACTACCCTGCCCCCCACCCTAAGCCCTAAACAAATACCCCAAACACCTCCCCTAAAAACTGAACTAACAGTCCCCCAAACCCAACCTAAGCCCTAAAAACTAAACTTCCCCAAACCCGCCACCTCAGCCCCTAAAAAAAATAGCCCAACCCCCACCCACCCCAAGTCCTTAATCGACCCCCACCCTTAAAAACTACCCCCAACCCAGCCCCACTCACCTAACCGCCTCCTCTCCCAATCTACTAAACTGCTCTCTGCCTTTTTCTCTGCCTTAACCACGCATATGCGTAGTTTGGCACATGCGTGGTTAAGGTAGAGAAAACGGCAGTCGTTATTCCGGCAAGCGTTGTTCCATTTGCATGGGAAACGTCTGCGTTGTTTATGACGCGTTGTTTAGGACATTTCCCATGATGGGCAGCTCAGCTTCTTATGCAGCTGACTGAATGCAAAAGTTAGATTGTGTGCTTTGGCACACATCGAGGGAAAGTGCTGTAGGAGTGGCTGATAGGCTGCCAGATGTAGAGAGATTGATTGGTTGTGGACCAATAAATAACCTGAAGGAAATTTTATGTACGAATATATTTAGGTGCATTGACCACTGTATATCATTTTAGTTTCCCATCCCAAAGACCCTGTCCACCTCTGAATGATCACAGCCCAAGACCAGTCATCTTTTCAGATTACGATTTGTCGTCCAGTTTACTGTGATCCCTAACTAGTAGTTTACCAGGACATCCAGGACAGACCGGGCGACTTCATTCGAATTACAGCTCATGTACAAAACATATTTAGTTCATACCTCTTCCAAATTGGGTACAGCTGTTTATTGTATGAAATCATCAGACTACCAGAAGCCAGGAAAACACAAATCATTTTTGCTGAACAGCTTTTTCAAGATGTTTAGTTTCACAGCACAATGAGAAACTAAATGAGTGCCACGCACACACCTTTGCACTGTAGTGCAAAAGTTTTCTGTGTGAGTCTAGTATAGGTTTTGTACTGGAAAGGTAACTCTTAAAAGTTTTCCTACTTCACATGTGTGCTGTACAGTGCAGCACACATGCAAAGTCAAAAATGAAAGCATTTCTCCTTGATAGCGCTTATTTAAAAAATGCATTATTTTTGGATGCAAATTCCTGCCTACTTTTTTTAGTGGGTAAGGTATTGCATCGAAAACCATGGCTGGCTGCATTGGAACGCCCATGCTCCACCCATGGAACGCACCCTTGTTGCTAAATAAAGCAAAGCAAGGTCAGACACTTCTTTTTGCTACTTTCAAGTATATTAAAGATCAAGTAAATTCTGGAAAAAAATTGAGTCACATTTATGATGTAAACACTGCTCAAAATCTTAGTAAATATACCCCTTGGTATTTATGTTGGATAAATCCATCCTGGACGTTCCACAAAGGCAGCATTGTGTGGGTAGTCACTCCCAATGTGCTTCCGGGACACTGTGTCAAATAGGGAATCCTCCGGGAGTTCGAGCATCCTCTAGCCTGAATGTTTGGGAGGAAAAATGTCTTGGTTCTCTTTCAGCGATCCATCAGCCGCTGCATTCTCCTAACCCTGAGGGGAGTCAATCAGTCAAGGAAAAGTAGGAAGACATAAATACATTTTATTCTAGTTTTGTTACTGATTTGACTCAGCAACAGCAAGGGGAGATGTTGGGGCAACTGGGTGTTAAGTGGTGGTGCTTGAGAAGAGGCTGATGGAGCAAACATTCAGGGGAGATGCTGCTCCTGAAGTTCTCTTTAGCTGTGGTACTTTGGTGCTGAAGCGGATTCTAATAGCCTTGTTCAGGGCATTCTGACTGCGGCTCAGGTCCATAACTATGGGCAGGGTTTTAAAAACTCTTATTGCTCACAGGTGCAGATAATAATGCGTAATTAGAATAATGGACAGCTTGGAGCTCCAGTGAAGGCAATGTGGTGTCAGAGAGTCTATAATGGCTTCCAGAGAGCTGGGAAGCCCTCTTTGGGGGGCAGCTATGCGCTTTACAAATCTAGAATAAAACTATGTAGACTTTGTGCTTTTACATTCCACTATTTGTGGGTTTGTTTCTTCCTGTTAAACTTAAAACATTCAATACTCAGTAAGTGAATGTTTTAGTAGCACTATAATCCCCTTCCCCTCATATAAAAATGGTCTCTAAGGGTCTTTGCCATTTATATAGGCCCTCGATATACTGCTCAGCAATAGCCAATAAAGTTGTATTAATTTCTAGAACCCTCAACAACATTCCTTCAAAAATGCATAAGACCAGTATCACAGCACAAAACATATCTTCTCAACTAAGTCACCTCTAATGTACAGAAGACCTAGGCAACAACAGGCGCCACACTGATATATTTTTATTTCTCTAGTCTTGTCTTATTGATTCCAAATGGTGGTCACAGCAGGGTGAACACACAGCACTGTTGTAACCAATTACATTTGTAATAAAATAATGCACTTGTATTACAAGACTATGGGCCTGATTCACAAATGATTCAAGAAAAGTCACTAGGTTGAGTCCTACGATTTGAATATATTTTTGATTTTCGAGGGAGTCACAGAGATCTCAAGGAAATCTAGGTAAGATAAAATGTAGACGACTACCTTCTCAGTAAACTTGCTCTTGCAGATTGACCACAACACGATCAATTTGTAGAAGTTTGATTTTGGGAAATGTGCATTACGGCGTTTCTTTTGTCTACATCAGCAAAATGTGTTATCCTGGTGATGAAATGCCTTCTCCTAACCCCTAAGAAATGTGATGCCGCTCAGTTAACATTTCCAACTCATTTGCACCAATCAACCTTTTTTTAGAGAAAATATATGTGTACAAATGGGGTGTAAAAACCTTGGGGAGATATCTGAACACACAAAGTTGTGATTGAGTTTTCCCTACCTTCCCAGAGGCTACACCCAAGATTGGTATTTTATAGGTACAGCGAAGCTGCCTGCTGAACCCCCAAATTACTCTGAAAAATCAAGTCATATTGGCAGTTTTTCAGTTTATCTGTGGACATACAGTTCTGCAGAACCATATTTGATCAATTACAACCTGATATTTCTGCCTGCTGATGATGCAGTTTTTTGTGCACCTAATTCAAACGTAAAGCGGCAAAATATGTTTTGATTCGGGTCCTTCTCAGATACACACGATACACTGGATATTCATGCTATTATTCGTATCAACGATAGCCTCAAAATATCGTAATTCATTATTTGTCCTATCTACTTAAGTAACAATTACGAATATGAATAAAACAGATTAAACTGAAAAGATTGGGGAAACATAATTAATCACGATTTTATGTATAAACCACAAGACAATTAGGTGAAGGGCTTGGAACACTTTCTCAAGATGGCACCTAACTACACCTGGGGAAAACCTGAGGTCAGGTGTCTCCAGGCTGACTTAACATCCCTATTGAAACAGGAAGGATCATGGGGGAATACTATCATGACTTAGGGAGTATTCCTCTGCAAAAGCCTGGGACCTCAGCCGAGTATCATGTCCAGCTCCTGGTCCTTCAAAAAGGGCTTCAAGATGGCATTGTTCCCTGTTAACACTGCACCTACCACCTTCTACTGAAAAGAAGGTCCAGACACCTGTTACATGTCTGCACTTATATGTCTAATCCAATGGCACTGGCAGCAAAATAAATTAGAGGGTCGCTAAAAACTACAACATACACACATAACTTGCACACCAATAAAAATAAAAAAACACTTACCTTACTCAATGTTATCAGCACGTTCTCGTTCTGCAGCACGTCCTCGGACCGCGAAGCCCACATCCAACACCCTCATCCAATCAAGACACTGTTTTCATGCTGCTTAACATGCTGTTAAGCAGCATGAAAAAAGTGTTTTGATTGGCTGGAGCAGGCCGGCTCCGCTCACCAAAAGGTACTGTATGCCTGTGCCTTCTCTCCAAGCCAGCTGACCAAGACAGCTGGGTTGGAGAAGTTTCAAATGAGCATGTCGGTTTGGCAGTAGCAAGGTAGCCGGCCAAACCATCATGCGCACTTCAAACAAAGGTACCACTCCTCACTGCTGACAGTCGTTGGCAGCTGTGCCGCACTGGCCCCACCCTGCCCTCCCACTTTGTTTGCTGGAAGCTAGCATCCAAAATAAAATGGTAATAAAATCGTTGCAGTGCAGGGGGCGACGCTCCTCCGCTCCCACTGAGGAACGGTCACTGGTCTAATCCCAAGTATATATTCACTTCTCTACATCACTTAAAATAAGTCAAACTTTACCATACTTACTGCTGATCTTGAGACTGTCCATGTTGTCCTCTAAATCAGAAGCTGTACTATTCAACATCACAGCTAGACATATCGCTTTCATTTTGCTTTTTGTTTTCCACCGAGTACAGAATTAAATGTCCCACTACATTCAAGTTAAGCTTTCATAGGTTAATTGGCTGTTTCCCCAAGTTAAGCTCGAGACTGGCCCACCTCATTTAAAGGAGGAACTGCAGGGTTTCGAAGGAGGGGCCTGAGTTGACTCCACCATTGGAAACGCTGGGCATGGCAGCTCATCCACTACAGGACCTCAAGGCCATAGTGACCATTGCCACACCCTATTTAGGGGGTGGCGATCCTCACTAAATTGCAAGGCATGGTGGTCCCAGGCAGGGAAATCAAACAGTGGGCCTGAAGCAGAGGGTGAAAACTTCTTGCATGCCACAGACATTGTTCTTTGACTTTTGAAAAACATACTGTGGGGCATATTTATACTTGCTTTGCGCCGTTTGAGCGTAATTTATTTTGAGGCTCAAACGGGGCAAACTTAACGCCATATTTATACTTTGATGGTAGACCCATCTAGCGTCAAAATATTGGGCTTAGTGACATTTCTAGGACGCGCCAACCCACCTTGCGTCAATGAGATGCAAGGTAGGTGTTCCCGTCCTAGAAATGACTCAAACCCCCTACCACCATATCTATACTCCGGCGCACGGAAGGAGTAAGCGAGCCCAGATAATTGCACTAAGCCTTCTTAGTGCCATTACCTAATGCCTGGGTCACACCAGGCATTAGGGTGGCTGTGGACCCATTTCCATGGTCAAACACAATGGAATGGGCTCACAGATGCTCACCCCAAGACCCAGGAACACCCCCACCCACACCAGAGGGACACCACATGATGGGTGACCCCATCCCAGGTAAGTTAAGGTAAGTTTTTATATTCATTATTAGGTATGCCATTGGGGGCCTCTGGCATGGGGTCCCCTGCCTCGCACTGCATTTAATGGCCTTGCATATTGGACACTAGTCCCTTGTACAGGCCATTAGGGTGGTGGGCATAACTCCTGCCTATACTTAGACAGGAGTCACATTTGTGTCTGCTTGTGTGTCAGAAAATGACGCTAGGCTGGTTAGCTGCATATACTTTGCCGGTAACTAGCCTAACGTCATTTCTGAGCCGGTAGCGCCATGTTCCCTAATGCCATCCCTGCCCGGCTAGCGTCTTTTTTCTAGACCCTAGCTATTCCTTAGTGCCATCTTGCGTCATTCCACAAATATGACGTTCAGATGGCTCTAAGGAATGACATTAGGCGGCGCTAATATTTTTGCCGCAAAACTGAGTTAGTGCTGTTTTGCGGCAAGAACCATAAATATAGCCCTATGTGTTTGGGAGTTTGCTTCTAAAAACAAAAACCTTTTCTGAGTGGGGCCAAAACAACAGGTGTTTTCTGTTCATTAAACCAATATGTCATCAGATCAACTGCTCCACAGGTGGTTCATCTGAAGGCTTAGAGATCCCCATACGTTTGCAGGGGATCTCCAAACTGGGTGGTTCCCTCACACCTGGTCCTCCAGGCTCTAAATGAGCCTATGTCTTCAGCACATACAGACAAACCTAAAACCAATAACTCTAATCTGTTTACCTAATGAAAGCATGTGCTGATTTTCTTCAGTGCTCACACAATGTTAAAATTGAAGAAATTGATGGAATGTAAAATGCATGGTTATTTTTTCACTGTGTTTTCATGCAACTGAAATAAACTACAATTGAAATTAAAAAACTGGCACTCCAAACTCAAGTGCAACATTTTTAATTTCGAAAATGCTAGCCCCCCCCCATGCTTAACTCTGTTATTTTCACCGTAGGGATATCCAGGAATAAGGGGGACCCCAGGAGACCGCGGTGAGAAGGGATTCCGTGGAGATCCAGTAAGCTCAAGAACATGCACTTTCTCTCTAGTCATATATTTTGCTGCCCTGTTATTTTTTTATGTGTTGCAGTGCCGTGGCATGCACTCTTGTGCCATGTCATGCTGTGTTTGCTTTCTTGAGAGATGTTATGCTATGTTTGCTTTCTTGAGAGATGCTATGTTTTGCCATTCCAGCTCATGGAATGCTATTCCGTACTTGCTTTCCTGTGGTATGTTTTGCTTGCCATGTGTATTTCTGTCTTATATTCGCATTTCTTTGGAATAGTTTGCTATTCTATGCTGTTCGATGCTACGTTCTGGCACACTTTGCTATACTATACAACCCTACAGTAACATTCCTGTTACATAATGCTATGCTATGCAATGCAATTTTTGCCCTGCTTTTCTGTGCTAGGCTGCGCAATACTGTGCTATGTGTCTGCATTGTTCTGGTAGCTTTATTGTGCTATGTAATGCTATGCTATACAAAGAGTATGACATGGTGTGGTATGTTTTTCAGGCCTGTGGCACTGAAAGTTAGATTTTCTAGCAATTATAAGAAATGGTTATGCTGTTTGAGGCCTCATTATGAGTTTGGCGGACAGTTTTGCCCATCCGCTGAACTTCTGACCAGGAGGTTGCCTTTGTGGCTACCTCCCCGCCAGACCCAGTATGAGTTTACCGCTAGGTCAACGGTTGGAAACCTTAGTTTCAGCCCACTGGCCTAGTGGGAAATGGCCTACAGCACTGCATCAGGCTCGTAATCAAGCCGCCAGCAATGGTGTAGGTTGCAGGGTGAACCAGCACCCTCGCAATGTTCACTGTCATTGAACATTGACATGGTGCATACTAGGGGGACTCCTGCACTGCCCATCCACTTGGCACCATGCACCCATTCTCCGCCAGCCCAAACCCAAGACCGCCGGGATCTCCCATCCTGGTAGTACTGGCAGTCCGACCATGGCACGACCGCCGTGGTCGTAATATGGTGCTTGGTCCGCCATATTAGCGGCGGTCCCACTGCCATCCGCGAACCTGGCGGTCCTGAGACCGCCAGGTTCGTAAAGAGGCCCTCTGTCTCCTAGGTGAACAAATTAGTTTTTCAAGCCTTTCGAAGTAATTTAACTTGGGAAGTATCTGGTTTTCACTATAACCTTATTTCCGTTAGGAAGCATCCTTCGCCTCATCCATTTAAACTTGGTGGTGACTTTTTTAGAATGTCAACATGACAGGACAAGAGGACTATGAGGGAAGTTTGCTGTTGGGTTACAGAGGTGTCCCCTAGGAGACAACCATATATCAGGAAAAGAAATTTGAATTAGGCCCTTTATCTGATTGGTAGATAGGAAAAAGCTTCTGAATGAGGAGGGGATGATGCTTCTGTGTGTATATTTCAGGTGCACCATAGACTTTTTGCGTGAGATTGAGATTGCCAGCATGCAAAGAGCTGGCACAGTCCTCAGTGCTCTTCACCCTGTGCCAGACACTCTGGCAGGAAGGTGAGATGTCATGGGTGCAGCACCCTCATCAGGTGATTTTTCTTCGCAAATTGGAATATCAGTGTCTGACATAAATATTGTGTCCTAAATACCATTTACACAAGAATGGAATTAATAATAGACCATGCAATATGTTTGTAAGCAGCATTAATTATGAAAAAATCCTTATGTGAACTAGGAGTAAGCCCTCAGGGCTCACCACCTTGTTATGTGTGACTCCTTCCAGTGCAGACTTCAAAGGGCAGGAGTATCCCTAATATCTCAAATATCTACAACTGCTGAGAACTGCCGAGCCGCCACATGCTGGCCTTTAAAAGATAAGCTTAATAGTGGAAGGAGACATGTAGGTCTCTGATCAGCCCCATGAGCCACAAGCAGGGTGGTCTGAAGAGAAGCAGGGAATGGGTACAACCATGTATAGTCAAGCAAGGAAACAGAAGTTTTACACTATTGGCAGCTGCTAATTATCCTCAAGTTCCTTGATCATACACTGAGGAACTTAAAGCCATATAATTGGCTTTGAGACCTTCAACTTCTTCATCGTAAATATGGTGTATGCGTAAAGAAATACAAACTTGAAATTGTGTGTGCCCAAAACCTGCATGGGCATTATTTTGTATGGGGTAGTCATGGACATATAAACAATATACCGATGACTTCACCCATTCCCAACTCCTACATGTTAGGTGAAGTGAAGGAACTTGCTTTATAGGAGAAAAACATAGGACAAAGGGACACCAAGATGGTCTAAATAATAATTCAACACAGTTGTGTACAGGTTAAGGCCTCGTTAATTAGCCCGGTTGGCACACCAGGGCCGCGTTGCATGTTAAGAATTCAGAAGGTTGACACCCACTCAGGTGTGAAAGTGAGAACCCTTTCCTGTGTTTACCAGAAGCAGCGCCGCGACTGCATATAGTGCAAAGTCATAAGGCCGGGGGGACAGGGACACCAGTAGTGTCAGAGCTGAGTGACCTGCTACACTGCTTAAGAGTGCAGTGGTGATATCACTTGAGCCCAGCAATGAATTTGATGTGATGATACAAATTTTACAACAAGTGACTTATGAAGAAGACTATGGGAGACCCTTCATGAAAATTGAATCCCCAAATATTTTATGAGTGATAATCACATGAAGAGCCTACAAAATAGGAGATTCCCCTTGAAGAGTGATTCTGCATTGACTGTTTTGAACAGATGCCAGCATATTCTGGCAGTTTTCCTATTGAGATGCCAGTTGCCATTTTCTTCAAAGCTCATACAAGGTTACTGCTGAAGAAATTGATGCAATTTGCTGTGCATGGTTATTTTTCTTCATTCACAACTGAGATACATTGGAATTGATATTAAATACCTAATATTTGACTGCACGGGGGCCAGGAGGAGATCAGGGGTGATGGATGGAGTGTTCATTAAATGGACATTCTGGTGTTGGGTGGCTGTATTGTACACCCATATACAATCAGAAATCTTTGTGCTTCAGGATCTTTTTTCCTGGTTATTTCAGAAGCTTAGAGTAAGTTTAGAAATCCCCTGTTGACTCAGGGTAGCAGAAGGAAAGGTTTTCTGGTAGGAACAACAAGAGCACATTTTCAGAGAATATTACAATAAATTTGAAGTGAATGCCTAGGCTGCCACCTAGAACTGTGATGTTTGATTGAATGTTGAGGTTAAGAAGGGAAATGCACTAGTACTAGTGGTTGTAAAGCATGTTTCAACACTAAATAGGTTGTCCAGATTCATGTGTTAGATTTTACCAGAGATAAATGGGGCAGTTAAGTTGGCTAAAGGAAGATGTGGCTCCATATATCTTCGTTCATGAAGAGATAAAAGGTTGCATTTATATTAATAAACATTTGAGCTTCCTGTGCAGATAAGATATGGTGGTTGATTGGTACAGTGAGTTGTGAAAGTTGGGTGTAACAGGAGTGATGTGGCATATCTGTGAGATATAATGCTGTGTATCTTGATGGAAGAAAGTTTGTGTTACTTCAGCTTCCTACAGTACGTGATTGATCATTGATTTCTGTTGATCTTAAACATGTCGGTGGTGTATGTGCTTGTGGCAACGGGGCTACTACAGACACACAAAAGACTAAACATATTTTCATATAAAAGTTATAAACATTTTCTATTTCCCTCAAGGGTGAATCGGGAGCTGATAAAGTTGAAGGTGGTCCTCGTGGGGAAAAAGGCGACGAAGGAGAGAAGGTGAGTCCTCAAAAATGTCCCCTGTGATGTCATTTGGTCCGCTGAAAGCTATATGAGATTTGTATCAAGTGCCAACCTAGAATGAATGAAAGAGTTTTCTAAGGCTTTACACTTACGAAACAACATGATCGGACAAGGCAAGTGAAGCTTTGGTGATGGATTTTTCCAAAATGTTTTCTTAGAGCTCAGTAGAACAAGGAGAATGATTTGTCTGCAAAGTTGTAAGGATGATGACATTGTGAGGTTGATGTACATCAGTAAGCGGGGGTAGTTTGGAAAAAATGTGATTATTTGTAGGTGATCTCTGAAATTGTTGATGATTTGTGTATGGGGCAGTGATCACAATAAAGGGAGCTCTTCACTAGGGCAACTTACATTGTGTGTAATTTACACATGTAAGTCGACTCTTACACATTTGAGTAACTTTACTTCTCTTGGATATTTACAAAATCTGAGTGTAAAGTTAGTCAAAAGTGTAGACTTACAAATCTCAACCACCTTAAAAAGGGAAATAGAAGCTGGACCTAAATTTATAAGTGTATATTACTAATGGCAAAAAACTGTATTAGGTACAACAAGGCTCATGGCTAACCACAGATAACACAAAACCCTCCCATAGAAAATCATGGTGGTAAGAACTTAAAATCAAACCCCATAACAAATAATGTTAAATTAAATCAAATCTTTCAAAATTTTTAGAAAATATAAATAAAAATTGAGTGTTGAAAAATATAGAATTGAAACATATTTATTATTGAATTATAACAGATTTTATTAGTCTCTTTTTAGTTTAAAACCTAATGTATCATTACACTTTAATAAAGCAAAATCAGTTACTTTAAAATAATTATATTCATGACTTTTAATAACTGTTAATGCATATTTAAAATGATTAAATAATGTATTCAAACTTAAGGTACTAGTGCTTTAGCAATTTTCCTCTTTTGTTCTACATTTAAAATAAATACATAACATTAATTTACTATAGCAGTAAACATCAACATATGTTTAACTAACGTTTTCCAACTTTACAGGGAGTGCAGAATTATTAGGCAAGTTGTATTTTTGAGGATTAATTTTATTATTGAACAACAACCATGTTCTCAATGAACCCAAAAAACTCATTAATATCAAAGCTGAATATTTTTGGAAGTAGTTTTTAGTTTGTTTTTAGTTTTAGCTATATTAGGGGGATATCTGTGTGTGCAGGTGACTATTACTGTGCATAATTATTAGGCAACTTAACAAAAAAAATATATATACCCATTTCAATTATTTATTATTACCAGTGAAACCAATATAACATCTCAACATTCACAAATATACATTTCTGACATTCAAAAACAAAACAAAAACAAATCAGTGACCAATATAGCCACCTTTCTTTGCAAGGACACTCAAAAGCCTGCCATCCATGGATTCTGTCAGTGTTTTGATCTGTTCACCATCAACATTGCGTGCAGCAGCAACCACAGCCTCGCAGACACTGTTCAGAGAGGTGTACTGTTTTCCCTCCTTGTAAATCTCACATTTGATGATGGACCACAGGTTCTCAATGGGGTTCAGATCAGGTGAACAAGGAGGCCATGTCATTAGATTTCCTTCTTTTATACCCTTTCTTGCCAGCCACGCTGTGGAGTACTTGGACGCGTGTGATGGAGCATTGTCCTGCATGAAAATCATGTTTTTCTTGAAGGATGCAGACTTCTTCCTGTACCACTGCTTGAAGAAGGTGTCTTCCAGGAACTGGCAGTAGGACTGGGAGTTGAGCTTGACTCCATCCTCAACCCGAAAAGGCCCCACAAGCTCATCTTTGATGATACCAGCCCAAACCAGTACTCCACCTCCACCTTGCTGGCGTCTGAGTCGGACTGGAGCTCTCTGCCCTTTACCAATCCAGCCACGGGCCCATCCATCTGGCCCATCAAGACTCACTCTCATTTCATCAGTCCATAAAACTTTAGGAAAATCAGTCTTGCGATATTTATTGGCCCAGTCTTGACGTTTCAGCTTGTGTGTCTTGTTCAGTGGTGGTCGTCTTTCAGCCTTTCTTACCTTGGCCATGTCTCTGAGTATTGCACACCTTGTGCTTTTGGGCACTCCAGTGATGTTGCAGCTCTGAAATATGGCCAAACTGGTGGCAAGTGGCATCGTGGCAGCTGCACGCTTGACTTTTCTCAGTTCATGGGCAGTTATTTTGCGCCTTGGTTTTTCCACACGCTTCTTGCGACCCTGTTGACTATTTTGAATGAAACGCTTGATTGTTCGATGATCACGCTTCAGAAGCTTTGCAATTTTAAGAGTGCTGCATCCCTCTGCAAGATATATCACTATTTTTGACTTTTCTGAGCCTGTCAAGTCCTTCTTTTGACCCATTTTGCCAAAGGAAAGGAAGTTGCCTAATAATTATGCACACCTGATATAGGGTGTTGATGTCATTAGACCACACCCCTTCTCATTACAGAGATGCACATCACCTAATATGCTTAATTGGTAGTAGGCTTTCGAGCCTATACAGCTTGGAGTAAGACAACATGCATAAAGAGGATGATGTGGTCAAAATACTCATTTGCCTAATAATTCTGCACTCCCTGTAATATGCTTTCTTACTTTTTCTTATACTTTCCCATAAGGAGATCTCCTGGTGAAGGTCTTGCAGTGCCTGATATATATTGTGGGTCGCCATCACCTCCTCATTTAAAATAACCTTAAATAGATAACCAATTTTCAGCTAATTCAAGCTATTGTGATGGCAAACTATCTTGAATTATATATTAACCTTTCAAAAATAAGGCAGAAAAAGAGCCAAAAGTGCAAGCTACCCAGCATCCACAGCCAAATAGTGAAAAAAGAATGTGAACAAGCATTGATACAGTCATTTCTTTTTGAGCTTGAGACTAGATTTTTGTAGTCTTGTAATGCTGTTTTACCAGGAATTCAGTGTCTAACCAATTTGTTGCCTCCCTTTATTTAAAATAGGTGCTAAGAGTAATTTTGTGAGTGTTTAATGGTCAATTTGTATTGCTAAAATAAGACACATGCACATGGCACTTGAAATTGTAGCTTTAATTACCAGATATTTGTAAATAATAATACACCCACCTTAGCAACTGGCTCTGCAGCAGTCACTGCTCTGAGGATTTTCACAGTTCTGTTAATTAAGTTCTGATAATTATCTAGTCTCTCTTGTGCCTCCTCTGTTGTTTCTATGCGTACGTATGCTAAATTGTGACTTTACACTCTGGGGAGTAGTAGAAATGGCAGATGGCGGAAGATGGAAGGTAGGGAGCACAGTATAGTGCAAGAGGGCAAGTAGAGACAATGGGGGTAGAGACAGAGACAAAGTAAAGATACAAGTGAGGTAGAAAGAGAAAGACGTAGGATGAGACATAAAGGTAGAAAGGCAAGCATGGTTTTATATTGAGGTAGTAAGAAAAAGAAAGCTAGAGAGAGGGAGAATTAAAATGAAATAAAAGAGAGTGGTGGCGTGAACAATAGGGAGTATTTCCATTGTATACCAGTAAAGAAGAAAGAGAGGTGTGTTAGAGAGAGGTAAAAGTAGAGAGAGGTAGATATAAATAGGTATAGAGCTGAGGCAGTAAAAACCTATACAAAGATGCACCGTAGAGAGAGTGGGGATGTAGACAGTGCAAAATTAGTAATCGTGTACAAGTACGGGCCATGGAAAGATGCAGAGCAAATGGTAGATAGATTGGTGAAGATTAGAAATAGAAGATATGAAGAGAGAAAAGAGGTGAAGCAGAGTGAACAAAGTGAGGTAGAGAAAAAGAGGTGACGGTGACACAGAGGTAGAGAAACAAAGAGAGGGCGAGAAAGAGAATTGTGAAGTAAACATAGAGAGAGATGAGGTAGAAGGATGTACAAAGAATGGGAAGCTGGGAGTGAGAGGTTGGATAAAAAGGGTGAGTTGAAATCGAGAAGATGGTGGAGAGATATATGAAGGAAAAGGTAATGACATAGAAAAGAGATACATGTAAAGATGTACAAACAATGGAGAAAGGCAATGAGAGAGGTGGGGTAGAGGAAGGAGAGAAAGGGAGAGCAAGAGGGGAGGTGGAGAGATGAGCTAGTGAACACATTATGAAATAAATATAGAGGTTAGGCAGCGAGAGAGGTAAGTTAGAGAGAGAAATAAATTAGAAACTTGAGGTAGTAGTATGGAAGGGAGAAGGTAGAGAAAGGGGTAGAGAGGTGAGGTCAACAGATGGAGAGGTGAGGTAAGTAGAGATATGAGTGACAGAGAGATGAAGGAGAAGGAGAGACATGAAGCAATGAGATGAAAGGATAACAGTGGAATTCAGAGAGAGGCATGATGTGGACAAAGAATTGAGGTTGTGTCAGAGACGTACAAAGAGGTGGGATAGAGAGCTGCATTGAGAAAAAGGTGATGTAGAAATAGATGGATAGACAGACTAGAGACAGAGAGCTATAGTAAGAACAGAGAAAGGTAATGAAAGGGAAGGACAAAGGTGAAGAGAGGGAAGTGAGGTAGAACATGTGAAGTGAATTAAGGAGAAAGGGCGAGGAAGCAGGAATTCCTTTTCTCTCAAATTAGACGTGCTAAGACTGGGAAGGCCAGCCCTGTCCAGCTCTAAAAGCAAATCTGTTTTTTATGCACAACATAATACTTTTACCGGGTGGTGGTGGGGCTAGAGGGAAGGACCCTGGGAAATTGCCACCTGTACATGTCTTAAAATGGCTCTAATCAAAGGTAAGCCACAATTTGCCTTTTTGTACTCCTGCTCTACCATTTTCCAAAGATACATATTTGAAACAGGTCAAGAAAGGAATAGTTGGAGGACACCCACAACACTCTTTGCCAAGGGTGCAATCATTGTGGCCTGCCCTGAAGATTCCAGGCTGTAAACATGTATGTTTTATTGGTTTTAGGCTAAATATTGTGCAATTGACTAGGACGACCTGTTCAACCAACCAGGATCTTGGTTCAATGGCTGCACAACCATGTTCTACCTAGAGTGTTATGAAGTCCCAAAAAAAATATAACAGAGATCTATTATCTTAAAAGACAATCCAATATCAGAGATCTCTCACTGAGTATAAATTTGTGTCTGATGCTACTGAGCATTTCAAGGAACCAATGGTAGTTGTAAATTTGGATGTGGAATTTTCAACAAGGAGGAAAAAACAAAATCAGAGAGTTGTGTGCACCTATAGGTCAGCCTTACTTTGTGACTTTGTCTAATTTTAACCTTTTTATACCAAATGTATGTACTGAAAGGACTGTTCCATCGGATATCAGACCTTCTGGAGCCCTAATTCATTATAGCCTTGAGGTTTGTCTCAAAGATAAGAATCCTTTTCTGGGACAAAGCCGTGGGTTATATCCAGGCATGGCTGCTATTGGTTTGGCCATAAAGGAAGCTTACGGCTCGGTCAATTTCCTGAAGGTTGCTTAGAACTTTTTCATTACGTTTCTATTCCCAATAATTTTTAATGTAGAACACTTTCCTATGGATTTTCATTGACAGTATTTTTCCTTGTCCCATAACCTTTGAAATTCTTACGTATTGGTTGTCATTACTGCAGGATACACTTTTATCTATTTAGTTAAACTTAGTAGAAGCATGCACATTTATTATTTCTCAGCTTTGTATGTATGTATGTTGTATTGCTATAGTGCATGCCTAGACACAAGGCAGCGGAGTGCTATATAATCAGTGAATTATAGACAGGCGCGGCTCCTCCTCAGTAACTGGTAGCAGTCCCCTCTCTGGTCTAGGGTTAGGGAGTCAGAGAGAATGACACCCTCCACTGACCTATCACCTTCCTTAGCAGAGAGGAGGTCGGGGAGAGGTTCACTCTCTTCCTCCCCACCCTCATCTGTCACCAGTGGCATGTTGACCTCCGTCCTCTCAAAGTGAGGCTTCAGTCGGTTGACATGGAGCACCCTTAGGGGGTTCCTAGGGGATTGAAGGTCCACTGTGGAAGTCCACTCCTTCACTTCAAATGGGCCAGACCAGCGGTCCTGGAGAGCTCTATGCTCTACTGGCTCAATTACCCACACTTTGGCCCTCAGTAAGAACATGGCGGTTCGGCCCGGCATGCTGGCAGTGGTGGCTGAAGCCGCCAGCCGGCATGGAGGCCAAACCGCCATATTATGCACATGGTGACGGCCGCCAGCGGCAGCCGTCACCCACCGCCAGGCTCCCGCCGTAAAGCAGCCTGGCAGCCGGTTGAAACAATATCCGCCAGGGTAGCTGCACTACCCTGCGGATAATGTGTAATTTCCCACCAGCCTTTTCCTGGTGGGATATCCCGCCAGGAAAGGCTGGCGGAGGGGGTGCCCCGGTGCACCCCTGGGGGCCCCTGCACTGCCCATCCACTTTGCATGGACAGTGCAGGGGCCCTGGTGCAAAGCCCCGTCACGCAGGTCACTGCCCGATTTTTGGGCAGTGATCTGTGCGGCGGGTGCAACTGCACCTGCCGCACAGAGGCATTGACGGCGGCTCCATGAGGAGCCGCCGTCAATGTCCCGGCCAAGCCTTTCTGTGGGCCGGTGTGTGGAAACAATGTTTCCTCCTGCCGGCCAACAGAACAGTTCATTATCTGGCCGGCGGGGTTCCGGGGTCGCTGGCAGTCAGTGTTTAGACCGCCAGCATGAACACAGCGGTTGCTACCGCCGTGTTCATAATGACCCCCTATGTCTCCAGGTTGAAACTCCACCAAGGTGGCCTGCTGGTCATACCAGCATTTCATTACCTCTTGACTGGCCTCAAGGTTACTTTTGGCTGTTTTACAGAAGCAGTGCATCTGGTTGTGGAGGGCCAGCATGTAGCTGACCACATCCTGAGGGGGTGCCTTGGGAGCTTTCTCCCACCCCTCCTTGACAATGCTTAAGGGTCCCCTGACAGGGTACCTATAGAGAAGCTCAAAGGGACTGAACCCCACTCCCTTCTGGGGTACGTCTCTGTAAGCAAAGAGAAGGCATGGTAAGAGGACATCCCACTTACGCCTCAGGGAGGCCTGTGATCATGCCTTTCAAGGTCTAGTTGAATCTCTCCACAAGACCATTAGATTAGGGGTGATAAGGTGTGGTGAACTTGTAGGTTACACCACACGCATACCACATGGACTTCATGTATGCAGACTAGTGCCTCTGTCAGACACAATCTCCTTTGGGAATCGCACACAGTAAAATATCTTCATTAGAGTTCTGGTCACCACTGCTGCAGTTACGGTCCTCAGAGAGATTGCCTCTGGGTAACGGGTGGCATGGTCCACCAAAACCAGGATAAACCTGTTGCCTAGGGCAGTTTTGGGGCCCAATGGCCCAACAATGTCGATTCCCACCCTTTCAAAGGGGGTGCCAACAACAGGGAGTGGGATCAGGGGGGCTCTTGGCTTTGTCCCTGTTTTCCCATTGGCCTGGCAGGTAGGACAGGACCTACAGAAAGCATCTGAGTTTGTCCTCATCCGGGGCCAATAGGAGTGGGTGACAAGCCTGGCAAAGGTCTTGTCTTGCCCCAAATGTCCTGCCAGGGAAATGTTGTGAGCCAGCCCCAGTAGGAAGGCCGGGTAACACTAGGGGACCACCAGCTCACGCGCTGCCCCAATGGCCAGAACCTTAGGCTCACTGTAAAGGAGATCATTCTCCCACTATATATGGTGATCGCCAAAGGCTTCACCTGCTGCCTGGGCTGAGGCATATTGCCTCAAGCTCTCAAGAGTGAGACACTCTTTCTGCGCCTTGCAGAATTCCTCCCTGGTGGGCCCACCCTCAACTTGCCAGCCAGCAAGCTCAGGTAGGTCACCTAGGGCGGCAATGTCTTCCCCAGTTGGCTCGGGGGCCTCCTCCTCGGGAACCCCATCAACCACCGCGGGAACTTCTGGGACCGTTTCCCACGCTCCTTGCCCCTCTTCTTGGCAGCTGTCTGGGCCATTGTTCCAGGCTCCAGACGCCCTTGACTTCCCTCCCAGGCAGCCATAGACAGTGTGGTCATGCAGACCCATTCAGGCAATCCCAGCATCTCCAAGTGAGACCTTAGCTCTACTTCCTTCTAGGTAGTGTGCTCAAGGTCGTTGCCTAACACACAGTCTACAGGCATGGCGGGACTCACAGCTACTTTCAGAGTACCAGAGAACCCCCCTCCACTCGAAGGAAACCAGAGCTACCAGTAGGTGACTCTCACGATTGTCGGCGACTATGACTGGAATGTATTTTGGAGGACCTGCTCTGCTGACACCTGCTGACCCCTGACAGTGGTCATGCTGGCTCCTGTGTCACGCAGAGCCTCCACCCTTTGCCCATTGATGGTGACCCACTGCCTATACTTGGAAGTATTGGCAGGCATGTGGGCTTTTGGCACCATCTCTGCATCCCCCGGGAACACTAGGGTTACCTCTATCTGCTGTTTGGTGCTGTCCCTGAACCTCTGATGGTATTTCTCATGGGTCAGCCCAAACATGGCAAGCAAAATGGCTTTCATGTGTGAGTATGTGTTTTGATCCTTTGGGTCCAATGTGAGGAGTGTGTCCCTCCCAATTGCTAGCACATACACCAACATAGCTGTACCCCATTGCTCTTCAGGAACCCCATGAGCCCTTAGTGCAACTTCATAAGCAGCTAGCCATTTATCAGTGCCATCTCCCACCACAAAACTGGGCACCTCATTTTTGGGTAGATGAACCTTCTTTTCTCCAGCAGGTCCTGCATGTATGCTGCCACCATTACTGCTGGACTCAGACTGTTTCGCCTTAAGATCCAGCTCCTTGATACTCAGTTCATGAACCAACAAAAGTTTATTTTCAACCAAGGCTCTCTCAGCTGCAGCCTCAGCTCTCCTCTGCCACTCTTTGAGCTTTCCTTTCCTCTGCCTCCAGGTTTAACTTTGCCATTTGCAATTGGAATTCTCTCTCCTCCTTCCTTTCCTCTGTGGTCAGGCCATGGCTAGAGACACTGCTCCCTGGTGTGGCAGGGGGCACAATTACAGTGGTAATTTCCCCCACTATTGGCAAGAAATCCTCTGAGGGGCCATCCTATGGACCCTGTATGTCAACATCCTCCTCTGAATGGGGTTCTGCCCAGGCCCTCAGCGCTTTTTGAAATTCCTCCTTTCTGGAGGCACCCTGAGTGGGTACTCCCATCTCCTTGCAGAACCCCTTCAGCTGTTTGACAGTTTATGTCTCCAGCTTGGCTAGGTCAAAATCTTCAGCTCCTGCTTGACACCCAGCCAGAGACATGTTGAGTGAGGATTTAGTTAAAACTCAGGCAGGAAAACGAACTTGCAGAAAAATGAAAAAATCAAGTTGACCTTCAACTGTGGGTAGGTAGTGAACACTTAGCTATTTTATGTCACTGCGCAAATACTAGCCCTATCCTCACCTCTGATCACCAATGTTAGAAAGGGGGTCTTTGGTTGGCAGTCAGGTTACCCCCTGTACAAGCAAGGACCCTCACTCTAGTCAGGGTAAGTCACACACAATCCAAATTATCCTGTGCCCACCCTCTGGTAGCTTGGCACTGAGCAGTCAGGCTTAACTTAGAAGGCAATGTGTAAAGTATTTGTGCAGTAAATCATTCAATAACACCATATAGCACCAGAAAAATACACCACACAGTGTTTAGAAAAATATATAATATTTATCTGGTAAGATGTAGGTCAAAACGATTAAAATGCAATAAGTTGAGTTATCACTGTAAAAGTGATATAAAGTGTCTTACGTCTTTGAAAAACAAATAAATGTCTCTTAAAAACAATAAAGGTCTCTTGCAAGCACGAAGTACCTGGTTTGCATTCAAAATCTGTGCAAGGGACCGCAGAGGAGGCGATGCGTGGAAAACAGGGAGGTGTGCGTCGGATTTTCCTCTTCGGGTTGCGGGGTTTTTGCACACCCCGGGGTCTATGTGTGGATTCAGGGGCTTGCGGAGCGAAATCACAGGCACTGCGTTGATTCAGTGGACGTTGCATGGAAATTTCTCCCGCACAGCAGGCGCTGCGTCAATTCCTCTCTGGAAGTCGGGCTGCGTCGTTCCGGCTCGGCTGTGCGTCGATCCTGTGGGCAGTGCGTCGAATTTCCGGTCGCTATGCTATGCTATTAATTTTTCACCGCATGCAGGCTGCGTGTAGTTTTTGGCAGGTGGTGCGTCAAATTTTCACCACACGGGAGTCCAGTTGTAGGAGTGAAGTCTTTTTGGTCCTGAGACTTCAGGGAACAGGGGGCAAGCTCTATCCAAGCTCTTGGAGAGCACTCCTTCAGCACAGCAAGAGAGCAGCAAGGCAGCAGGGCAACAGCAAGGCAGCAGTCCTTCTCAGAAAGCAGTCAGGTGAGTCCTTTGGGCAGCCAGGCAGTTCTTCTTGGCAGGTTGCAGGTTCTGGTGCAGAGTTTCTTTCCCAGGTAGTGTCTGAGTTGGTAGGGGCAGAGGCCCTGTTAAAATACCCAAATGTGCCTTTGAAGTGGGGGAGACTTCAGAGAGTGGCTTAGAAGTGCACAAGGCCCCCTTTCAGTTCAATCCTGTCTGCCAGGGTCCCAGTAGAGGATGTGGCAGTCCTTTGTGTGAGGGCAGGTTACTGTTCTTTGACATGCAAGTGTCAGGCCCTCCACCCTCCCAGCCTAGGAAGACCCATTCAAAATTCAGATGTATGCAAGTGAGGCTGAGTATCCTGTGTTGGGGTGTGAATGAGTGAATGCACAAGGGAGTTGTCAACTAAACCCAGCCAGATGTGGATTGTAAGGCACAGAAGGATTTAAGTGCAGAGAAATGCTCACTTTCTAAAAGTGACATTTCTAAAATAGTAATATTAAATCCAACTTCACCAGTCAGCAGGATTTTGTATCACCATTCTGGCCATACTAAATATGACCTTCCTACTCCTTTCAGATCGGCAGCTACCACTCAAACAATGAATGAGGGCAGCCCCGATGTTAGCCTATGAAGGGAGCAGGCATCACAGCAGTGTAAAAACGAATTTAGGAGTTTTACACTACAAGGACATGTAAACTACACAGTTACCAGGTACATGTCCTGCCTTTTGTCTACACAGCACCCTGACCTATGGGTTACCTATGGCATTCCTTAGGGGTGACTTCTATGTAGAAAAAGGGGAGTTTAAGTCCTTGCAAGTACTTTTAAATGCCAAGTCAAAGTGGCAGTGAAACTGCACCCACAGGCCTTGCAATGGCAGGCCTGAGACATGGTTAAGGGGTTACTTATGTCGGTGGCACAATCAGTGCTGCAGGCCCACTAGTAGCATTTAATCTACAGGCCGTGGCACATGAAGTGCACTTTACTGGGGACTTACAAGTAGATTAAATAAGCCAATTGGGTGTGAACCAATGTTACCATGTTTGAAAGGAGGGAGCATATTCACTTTAGCAATGGGTAGCAGTGGTAAAATGCACAGAGTCCTAAAACCAGCAAAAACAGTGTCCAAAAAGTGGCAGGAGGCAGGCAGAAAGTTAGGGGTGGCCACCCTAAGGCTGTCAGGTCTAACAGCAGGTCATCTTCATCTGTGGACCAGAGAGCATCATCTACGATCAGTAATGTAGTATTCTCCATGATGCAGCGTGATCTGAAGCCAGACTGATAGTCATGAAGGAAATTGTTAGCATAAATTGGATTTTGAAATTGAACATAAACTGATTTTTCAGTGATATTGCTAATGAATAGTAGGTGAGTGATGGGCCGGTGGTGGGCAATATCCCCAGCATTTAGTGTAGGTCGCTTTACGAGTAGGAAAATCTGGTCTGTCTTGAGAGTTTCTGGGAAGATTCCTTGAGTGAGAGAGGTCGAGACAATGGTGAGTAGGGGTGAAAGAGCATCCCCAAGAAGACCTTTAATGAAGCATGAGGATATGACTTCATCTTCATAAAATGTTGCTTTGAGGGAGTAGATTATGTTGGCAATATCTGCAAGAAATTAGGATTTGAAAGGTGACCACTGTAGGATTCTATGAGAAGGGAATGGGCATAAGAGACGAAACAGGCTTGGTGTCATCGATGTGCTATCAGATAGTCTCTCTTTTTTCACCGAAGATGAGGTTGATGGCATTGCACTTTTGTGTGGAGTGAGGAATAGGTGGGTCTGCCAGGAGGTCGATGCAGTGCCTGATTGTCTTGTAAAGTGTTTGCTTCTGCTGGTGGGTTCATTGGTGGTGTTGGTTTAGTAATATAATATAGCAGTATACTAAATTTGACCCAAAGTTCCCTTACTAAAACTGTTTAATCTCTGTGGTTCCTTCTGTTTGTGGAGTGTCAAACCTCTACCGCAGCTTATTTAAAGCCTGAGGCTTCTCACATCCATAGTTTTCTTTAAGATTCTGTTAGTGCACATCTCAAACCCAATTCACTGTAGTACTCTAGCCCCAGCCCGTCTGTACGAACACCACTTCTGCAATCTGTAATATGAAAAGGCCCATCACCATTGATGCAACATAATATAGCAAGATGCTGAACTTGATGATCCAGGGAGTCCCTTAAAACTGTGCCTCCCACAATGTACCACATTAATTGCTATGAGTTTATTCACATTTCCTATACTGATTCAGTTCTGTATTTTATATCTACAGGGGGACTTTGGACCACATGGACCACCAGGATCACCAGGATCCAAAGGGAAATCAGTAAGGCTAATGCTCTCCTGTGTCTGTTATTGTATGTTGTGAAGTCGGAAAACCAGGAACACAGCGCTTGCCGATGTATGTCACTTAAGGCTGAATTGCTTCAACACATGCATATTAGTTCATATTGAACATCATTAGCACATGCAAGTTACTTGGTAGTGAAGTGTATTAAGACAAGAATAGTCACACATGAGTCATTTGGTGATGTGTGTAATTTGTATGTGTATGTCACTTGGGATAGAGGTTCTTCAACACATGCATGGTACTCAATACCGAAGATCATCAGTACATATATGTTACTTGGTAATGACGTTCAACAACACATGATTGTTGCTTGATATTGAAGACGATTAGCACATGTATGTTGCTTGGCAGTGACGTGTGGCAGAAGAATAAGCACATATACATCTCTTGATAACACGTTTGATTGGGATATGTCACTTGGGATTGATGCTCTTCAACAAATGCCTACTCCTTGATACTGAAGTTCGTTAGCACATATATATAGTTGTGAAGAGAGTCACAAGAATAAGCACACAGAAGTCGCTTGGTAACAGTACTTTTTAGCATGTGTATGATGCTTGGTATTGAAAATCATTCACACATCTGTGCCCTTTGGTATCAAAGCTCATCAAACGGAGGCTGCCACTTTACATTGAAGGTTAACATAGTATGTCTGCTTTTTCACGTTAAGGCTCTACAACACATGTGTGTCACTTGGTACTGAAGAGCAGCACATTAGTACAAGCATGTCTTAGCATAGAGATTGAAGAAAATATCCCAGATAAAAACAAAAGTTTCTAAACCTAATCATGGCTAAAGTAATAATTTAGTATATTATTATAATGGTAATGTCATTATTTAAAAATGAAACACATTCAGAGCCTTCAAATCTCTTTCATGGTGAGTGAGACTCAGACATGAAGGCTCTTGCATTGTGCTGTCACTCACATCAGAGCACTGCTCACTATACTGAGTCTCCTTTAGTGAAATTGTGTTGTTATTTTATATATTCTTCTGTTTTCTGATGTTATTATTTTACTGTTTTCACTTGTATTGCCAACGAAGTCACGTTCTGCTAGGACACAATTGCATCCCTGTAATGAGAACATAACTTGGGTCCTGTTTGAAGTAGTCATCAGCATGGGATAAGAAAAAAAAACAATTGTTATTGGAATAAAATGTAACTCTGCACCCAATCTGCTGACCTACCAGCAGCGCAGAGGTAAGGTGGCGCCGTAGGTTTGGAGAACGGGTAATGAAGAATTTGGGAAAGCAGCTGACCATAATGTCAAACGGGGACAGTAGGCTGCATGTTAAAAAAAGTAACAACAATTGTTATCAGTATATTTGTTTTAAGACAGCAGTTCAAGAAAAAAAATGGATCCTTTAAATTGTCCTTATTTATTATTCATTATTTGTGATTCTTCGTTATTGGCCAAGGATTCTGTTAGAATCGCTGTTATGATATAATGCATACTACTGAGGCTTATCAAAACATGCATGTCACATGTTAGTGAAGCTCGTCAACACAAATATGTAAATAAGGTTTTAAGCTCTTCAGAATAGATGTGTCACTTTCTTCTAAAAATGATCAGCATAACTATGTCACTTGCATTGAATGTTACAATAATAACGTTTCCATCATTTTATTTATGTGTCACTTTCTTTTAAAAATTATCAGCATAACTATGTCACTTGCATTGAATGTTACAATAATAACGTTTCCATCATTTTATTTTTTGCAGAAGGTGGAAGGTCGGAAGGGAATCCTGGGGCCAAAGGTATTACATGTCCACATATTTTTACATTCTGAAGATGGCCGTTTACTCTAATGTGAAAGTGAATATTATGTAGAGACTATGGTGGTCATTATGTACATGGCGGTGTGGCCCGCCACACCGTTGGTGGCGGGTAAACACACCAGCCGGCATGGCGGGCCACACCGCCACGTAAAGAACCCCATGAGGGCCGCCATCGGCAGCCCTCACTCACCGCCAGGCTGCCTCTGTTAGGCAGCCTGGCGGCGGTCGGAATCATTATCAGCGGTGCGGCCCCTCGGATAATGATTCCTCAGCCACCAGTCTTTCCCTGGCGGGTTTCCCCTGCCAGAAAAATTCTGGCACCCCTGGGGGCCCCTGCACTGCCCATGCACTTGGCATGGGCAGTGCAGGGGCCTCGGTGCAGTGCTCCATTGCGCAGGTTACTGCCCGATTTTCGGGCAGTGGTCTGCGCGATGGGTGCAGCTGCACCTGCCGCACAGAGCCGCCGTCAATGTAACAGCCCACAGGAATGTTCTTTATGCATCCGGTGGGGATCCGGGAACGCTGGCGGTCAGTAGTTTGACCGCCAGCATGAACACGGCGGTTTCGACTGCCTTGTTCATAATGAGAACCTATATCTGTGTCAGGTTTCTTTTTCATTTGAAGTTTTCAGAAGTTGTATTCAATTTTTATTTATGCAAGAGCGTACAAAACTGAGAGACTAAAACTAAAGCCATGGCATAGTTAGAAGACTCTAGTTTGCAAAATGGCTCACTTTTCAGGGATCTAAGATAATTCTCAAATCATCCATCATCTTCACTAGGGCAGATTCAGATCCCTTCTGGGGTGGAATCCAAGATTCCTGGGATCTTAGACCACTGCTTTTTCATGACAGTCCAAACGCTGAAAATTGCCGTATTTCTGCATTCGTGTAACCAGAGCCTAAAGAAGGGTGGTGGGGTGGCAACTGGGTGAAATGGTTTTAAGTTTCTTTTTACCAATGGAAGAACAACCATGAGTTTACATCTTGGAGGAACTTGTTATAATTACAGAACAGTTCCAAATTCACAGTGGGGACCTTAGTAGGAGGTGCTAATCCTGTAATAAAAAAGCAGGCTACGGATCATAAAAAGATCCGGGCTTACTGCTAAGAAGCTACCGGCTCACCTGATCAACACTGACCAAGCCAAATCAGGTCAAAGAACAGTCAAAGATAGGTGAGAACATGGGATATCGAATTGGTTAAAAAATATTCTGACCATCCTTGATGTTAGATTAGATGTAAATGTGTCCCCTTTGTTGGTGATCTTTCACCATCTACTGCCGCATTCCTTTTGGTTATATATTACAGAATTATTATATAGCAGGAGTACGTTCCTGTCCTTTCTCAGAAATAGAAGATACAGGATAATTTCCACAACAAAGCATAACGATATTGTTCAGAAAAGCCCCACACACTCTTTTGTGGCAAGTTTCATCATTGGGCAGTCCCACCCACCACATTAAGATGATACTAACATGGTTGTCTCAACCTCTTTGGTTAGGGAGATCAGAATTTGAGCAGATAAGTGAGTCAGTTGGGCAGTTCTAAGATTGTGGAGGTGGCAACTCTGTGCAGTTGTGTGTCTAAGTGCGTGTCTATGTCATGAAGGACCTGTCCCAGAAATGCAAAATTATAGGCCATTCCCACAATATATGAAGTAGCGTGCCAGGAGACCCGTATTGGCGCCAACAGTCCGTACTGCATGTAGGGTAGCACCTTTAGGTGATGATCTTAGTGGCTGTTTCGATACTTGCGGAGTTGTGTGCAGTGTGATAATGTATATCACCCCATTCCTTAGGTGTTAAGTGTCTACCCTGCTCCAGTTCCCAGCATTTCGCCCATGGGGTTTTAGGAAATGGGGAGATATGCAGTAAGATGCTATAGAGTTCCATAATCATATCCTTGTTTGTAGTTTTTCAGAGAAGCCACTTCTCAAAGGTTGTTAGGGATATTTGGCCTCTGCCCTTCGTAGTAGGGTGAGAAAGTTAGTGTCAAACCTGTAGGTAGTAGAACCGCTCTCTCTCCGGAAGCTTAAAGTCCTCCCACAGCTGATTGAAGGAGAGGATGCGGTCCACCCTAAAAAGGTGGCCTATGGATCGGCATTCACTTGATTGCCATAATTGGAACGCAATGTGGTTGAGTCTCGGAATGAAGTCTGCATTGCCAATTATGGGTATCAGAGGAGAAGGAAATTAGGTCAAGCCTTTGCGGATTGCTACTCTGTCCCAGCCTTCAGTACTGACTAGGTAATCAGAGGAGAGTATAGACCTCAGGAACATTGTGACCTCCTCAAGAGTGGAACTTTCCATAAATGTTTGCCTGCGTCCACCCGGTCCATAAATAGCCAGGGTTTCTCAGATTCAGCCCTGGACCACTCAACTAAGTAGCAGAGCTCGGTGGCTTGATAGTATGCTAAGAGGTTTGGGATGTCCTCCCTCCGTATGGGACCAATAGCTATGCTCACAATACATTTGTGGGCATTTGTCAGCCAATACGAAGCAGAGAATACCTGTTGTATTGCTTTAATCGTTCCAGCAGAAGGTTCGACCTGGAGGGTTTGGAATAGAAAAACAATTCATGGGAGAGCAGTCATTTTAGGTGATCTGGCCGAACCATGAGAGAGAGTATAATCACCATTGAGCGAGGTCACGAGTGACCTGCCGGAGTAAGTTGTGATAGTTTATTGTAATGGTATCTGCCACTGTCAGGGGCACTTCAATCCCTAAGTAAGGAATGGAGCTTGATGTCCATTGTATAGGGAAACAACACGAAAGCTGCACTTCTGTGGTTGAGAGAACTGAGAGGTTAAGGGCCTGGAATTTATGAATATTAATCCAAAGCCAGCTGCCTCCCCAAACCGCCCCGCCTCCTCCAAGAATGCCAGAAGGGCCGCCAGAGAGTTATCCAGGGCCACAATAAAACTGTCCACGTACAGGCAGAGGGTATGGTCCTCCCCCCCAAAAAGAACACCAGTGATGTTCGGGTGATCATGTGCTCACTGTGTACAGGGCTCCATGTATAGCGCAAACAACAGGGATGACAACGGACACCCCTGTCACGTCCCTTTACAAATGCGGCAGGAGGTTGATGTTTGACCATTCACTCTGACAGCCATTCTCAGGTGACCAAAATTGCTCATTATCCAGTTGTGGAACAATAGTCCAAAACCAAAATGAGCGAATGTCACTACCAGATAGGGCCAGTGAACGCGATCAAATGACTATGGTCAGTAGTAAGATTTCCCATTTGGATCGCTTGGCCTTATCAGTGATATGGAGGATTCTCCTGGTACAGTCGCTGCATTGCCTGTGGGGGACAAATCCTGCCTGGTCAGGACTGAACAGGCCAGCCATAAGTAAGAATAGTCAGGCCGACAGAATACTGGAAAGTGGCTTAGCATTGACATTGAGGAGGGAGATGGATCAGTAGGACCCAAACTTACAAGTGTCTACAATCACAGCTACATGTTCAGATAGAGAATGCGGCTCTATTTCAATTGCGATAGTCATGCTCTGTAAATCTTTAGTCCCCAAAAAGTGGTCAAAGTGGGCATAAGTTTTGTTAGAGTAGAGGGTGTAGTCTCAGGACTGTGGATGACAAACTCTCCACAAGTCTTGCAACCCCATTTCCTGCAACCATTGAGAGCCTTTGCACAAGATTTCCCCTGCTCCCCCATGGTGAGTGGTCTATATCATTATGGAATACAAGAGTAAGATCTTCTCCTAATAAAACTAGCTTTTCCCTGGAGGCCATGATTTCTGTTCCCCTTCTGCGGATGAAGTGTTCTTGGCCCTCATTTGGTGCATAGATGGAGCCATGGATAATAGTGTAGCCCCCAACTTACACTTGGCAAACTAACAACAAATGCATAATTTTTGTAGGTTTGTCCTCCACCTCCCCCTAAACGATCTAGAAACAAGAATGGCTACACCCGTAGTTTTGTTGGCTACTGAGGAGTGAAATTGTTGTGGGTAGGCCCAGGACATAAGACAGTGCCAGTGCCTATAAGTGTGTCTCCTGGAGGAGGCAGATATCTTCCTTTGTGTGCTCTGGGTATGATAAAATGGCCCTTCTCTTTACTGGGTTATTGAAGCCCTTCACATTGAATGTAACGATCTGTAACATATTGTGCATGGAAGTGTTGTTGTGTGAGCATCCTAGCAGTCCCTACACCTGTGGTCTCCCTATGTTTCTGGTGTGTGTTGCTGAAGCGTAAAGCCCAAGCATGGGAAGCGGTTGCATGAGAATAATGCCCTTTAGAAAAACATGAGTACCCCCCTTAAAACCGCTCTTTCTAACACAAGCATGAACAATATCTCTGGATGGGTGTGAGCTCGATCATAAGCTGTCATCTCTCCAGCAATGGTCAAGGTTAAGTGTCTGTGGACAGAAGCAATCTTATGATTATCGTGGCGACCCCCCAAACACCCACAGGACCCCCAAAGTCACCCAAAGTACCCACTCTCATGGATCTCTCTTTTCTCAAGTCATCTCCAGTGTGTCTAATTCCTCTGTCAGCATCTCCAACACCGCTTTCCATTCCTGCACAATGCTTTCGGGGTCTTGTCGCAGGTCCCTGGTCTAGGACAAGTCCCTCTGCCATCTGGAGCACTTGGAGCTTTTGCAGTTTTTAGGGCTAGGTCGGTCGGCCACATCGATTTCTCTCTCAGTTCACAATAATTCACATGCAGGGATTATGCAACAAATTTGATATAGCTTTACCTCCCAGTGGAATATGATACGAAATGAATGATCCCAGGAGTGGGAGACACCTTTCTCTCGAAGGTGAGTGGTAACAGGACAAAAGTCCCTTCTCTTTAGGAGAGTTAGCACCAGAAGGTCCTGATGTAGCATCAGGATGTGGCCTCTGAACTGCAGTGGATGAAGCTTGGAAAGTTATCTGTTCTTTCATAGGAAAATCATGAATGCACACCAGAACATCAGCTGGACGGGAATTCGCTAAGCAGGGGAGGCCCACTTTGTCTCCAGCTGCTGTAGCCAGCTGAATGTCTGCTTCTGAGGACTTCAGGATTTAGGCAAAGAGGGCTCTTATATAAGACACAATATCACTCCCCTGCGCCGCTGTCAGGGCTCCCCTAATGCAATTATTGTTGCAACTAGATCTGCTTTCTAGATTTTCTGCATGTGCTTGGAGAGCTATGTGTTCTTCCTTGAGGCAAATGAGCTGTTGTTGGAGTTGTTCAAGTTCTTCATCTCGGCTAGTCGTGTTGTCCTCCAGCTTGGAAATTCTGTCCCCAATCTTGGCCAAGTCTTTCTGAACTGACTTTAGGTCTTGGTACAAGCCTATTTTGGCAGTTTGGAGGTCATCTTTAAGAGATGCAAAAAGAGTTTCCTGGCAGATGATCTTGGCTGGACTGGGAGGGCTGGTCGCTGACCGACAGCTTCGTGAGCATCTCCTTGAGGGAGCGATCTTTCTTTGTGCGTGCCGCCACCATGGGTGATCACCTCGACCACAGGTAGTGTCTTTGACAGTCCTGCACATGTAGGACAGGCCTGAGACCCTCCAAGTGCAGCATGCCCCTGGGGTCTTAGGCACCCATAGGCATACGGAGTCAGAAAGCAACCTCCCTGTAAGGCCTCTTCCGGCTAGCTTTGAGATGCACTGGTGGTCACTAAGTAGGCACCCTTGGGGGAAGAGTGGGCAGGATCCCAAAGTTCGCCAAGACTGTAACTGTGCCCCGTCACAGGCCCACGCAGCCACATTGAGCAAGGTTGTCTCTGTTTCCAGCAGGCAGTGTAAGTTACAAAGTTGGGTCTCTGGGTAGGGTCAGTGTACTCCTCTTGCTGTGCCTGGTATAGTAACTAGCAGAGTTTACGGGTCTTGAGAGCAAGTGTCCTGAGTGGTGCAGATGGACCACTGGACGGCCAGCATGACAGCACAGCCCCTACTCTTACATTCCCTGTCGGCGACTGAAATGGCACCAGGAAGTCTCACAAGGATCCCAGCTCGCTGGAGTTGTTCGTGTTAAGGCAGAGCACTTGCCAGGCCCCGGGGAGTGAATCCTCTACTTGCCATGAAGAAGTCCGGGTCCAATACTGCAGACTATGGTGCAATCACCTTTGGCGCAGTGGGGAGTCTAACGCTGGAAGACCAGAAAGGGGCACCGTATTCAGGGCCTACCTTCATAGGCTGGGCACCATTGCAATTGGTCGTGACGGTGTCACCTGGAGTGGTAAGGCTGGTCAGGCACATTCTGGATGCAGTCTGACCAGCGGTTGGTGCTGACTGTCCTGCACTCTGCGGGGGGAGTAGGTACCACGACACGATGCCCGAAAGCCATTCAGGTATCCGCAGAACCTCCCACTGGCTCATATGTCTCAAGCTTGGGGGCAAGAGAGCCTGGCTGCCGCCCCCCCCCCCACACTCCCTGCTGCAGGCACTGTCTTCTGCCACTTGGTGCAGCATCTCAGTTCTCACTGGACAGACTCTCAGTGATGACTGGGGATGCTGCAGAAGAGGCCTGAAGGATCGCTGACGTCGGTAGAGCCGGCATCAGAGGCCTGCAACCACAGTCGCTGGAGAGGGGTGCGTAATGCTGTGTATGGTGATCTCTCTGAGTGCATCAGGTGGACACCAAGCGAGGGTCTCCATCTCGTTTTCTGCCACGAGCCAGTGAGCAGCGCCCGCCATCTTAGACCCTATGTTGCTTTGTGGTTGTGGCGGCGGAACAGCCTCAGCCGGTAAGTTCATCGCCTGTTCTGACTCAGTCCGCAATGAGCCTTGTGGGTGAGGTGCCTTACAAGCCCTAGCCGGAGGACTATGGGGGATCCACAGGCAACGGGGACGGAAGGCAGGAAAACCCCTCCTAACTGTCCACCATCTTGGTCATGCCCTCTCGTTTCCTTTTTTTTAGGGTACACTTTTCAGAAGTCTTCCTCAGGACATAACTGGGCCTAAGTTTGACATTGTTGTGAAACTGAGACAGTTGGTGTATAATTGCATGCTAAGCTCTCCATACTCAAGCATTTTCTTTTGGTAGCAGTAGCTCAAGACTGGTTTTCTTTTCCTTTTTGTCTTGCTCTTATTACCAGTTTGCTTGGAAGGGTGGAACCACCCTAGCTTTGCGCTCTACTTCAGAATTAATGCATTTCTGAAGACACACTGAGCTGATGTTTAATATCGCCTAGCAGCAAAGTTAGCCAGTTTGATGTTTTCCCATTCCTTGCTATTCCTTCTAGTTCTTTAAGTAATATCCTCTTATCAAAATATTAAATCCAAAATAACAACTCCCACTATATTGTGAAGTGACGTATATACATTTGTAACTCTACATTTGCTATTCCCAACTCCACATCTGTGTCCTTGATGATACATATATATCATCAGGTAGAAAGATATGTCTCAAGGAACATAGATTGGGGTTTAACAATAATAATAAACCTATTTTTGCATATATACATTTACCTTCACAATATAGCTGCAGTTGATGTTCATAACATGATAATATTGTAGACCACCCTTCCTCATGGGGCATATGGGAGCACCCCTGTGCTTGCTTCAGACAATTATTGAACATTTTCAATCTCATTGCCATACTTTCCTGATTCATCTAATTTGTCCAGTAAAGAAAAAGACACCTATTACAGTGATCAACTCTGTCTTACTTTTGGTATATAGAGCACATTGCATTGCCAGAGTGTTAAGTCTGTGAATATAAATGCCTATTTTTGGGCAAAATGTACTTGTAGAGTCACCTGTGCTGGACCTGCTTGGTGGATACACACATTTTGAAATTGGCTTTCACCTCTTGTTACAATAAATGCATATATGATATTGCACCATAGCCATGTGACCGTGTTATATAATAATGTTATTTCCCACTTCCACAGGGATCAAATGGAGCGCCCGGTTTTTCTGGTGATCCAGGGGCACAAGGAATCCCAGGACCAGAGGTTTGTCTTGAATTTGAACACTCATATTTAGGTCTGGCCAAGCCAATCACTTGTGTTGAATACACACATGGTGGGCTTTGGCTTTGCGCCATTTAATCTGGTTTGTTAGGGGAAGCCCCCTTCAGCTACTCAACTCAACCATCAACATTCATGTCTTCCAGTGGTGTTCCTATTCCCTCTGCCTGCTCCACCTCACACCCACTATTCCAGAAATCTAAGCACCAGGGAGGGAGAACCCCACTGTATGTGGTCAGGCCAGTTGGTTTATTCATTGATTTATTCTTCCCTAAGAGCCTGAGATCAGAGATACTCATTGGTATTGGCCTATTTTTGAAAAGGGATCATTAAGGCGTGCAAGACCCCAACCCACAGAAGGTGGAGTGACAGTTTAGGAGTCAGTCAGTAATAGTTAGGTTATGAGAAGTTGCACAAATTTAGAAGCTGTTAGATATACACTGTGTACTTATCGAAATGCAAAGATCACTTTAAATCGAACACCGTAGCACACATAACAAAAATAGAAAGTACATAAGGCATAACACATCCCACACACATCTAACTCTGCTCATATATGTCACGTAAACAACAACACAATGCTTCAGACTTATTCCAGCCTCTGTGAAATCACACGATACAAAACTGAGAGAAGCATAAGCAATCAGTAGAACCTTGCAACCAGTGCTTAATCTGTGCCAATGTTGCAGGTGCTGGAACCCGGTACCCATTTTTGGGGAGGGCCCGGACCGGCCTTATTTGTTATTATCAGACACTGTTCTAGATCAGCGGTTCCTGACTTTTTGACTTCTGAGTACTGCCATTTAATAATTACTTGAACCAGGGATCTGAATAAATCATGAGTAGAATCTGGGGACCCTCATTGAGTCATTACTGGAAGCCACAGCTCAGACATTTTCGATGATTTGAACTGAAAAACCTTACAAAAAAATCCAGAAACAAGCATTCCTAAAACCAATACACCACTGAAATATTTTAGCTAATTCACAAACAAATATATATTTTTATTTTTATTTTAATGGGAAGGTTGGCATATTTATAAATTCAGTTAAGGGCTCTCATCATCTATATTAAAGTCTGTTTGGTGCACTTGCACTGTTCTCATGAATCAATCCAAGGATACTAAGGGAATTTTTAGCCTCCAATTTCGAATTCCGTCACATGTACAGAACATTTTACAATTTTCACCTGTGCATTTTGCTTCTTTACTTATATATACTTTAATAACTTCGGACCACAGGTTAATAATCACTGATCTAGATCAAAACAGAAAGGCCGGAAAGAGAGATAGAAGGAGAAAAATAATCAATGACAAGGGACAAGAGAGAAAGCAGGGATAAAAAGGAACCTGCAGGAGTGAGAGACAGTGGGTGTAAGCATGTGGTGCTATGAAAACTAGGCAACGTTGGCATTCAGGCAATCTAGCATACGTCAGTATCTTCGAGGACTCCTACGAGCTCTGAAATTATTTTTTATTTTTATTTAATCACAGAATCTATACATTGACAGCCCAATAAATAGCTAGAAAGCTGACCACACCAGTGAAGGGAGCCTCAGAACCAAGTGCGAGAGCTACTAAGCCATATTAAAACATTCGAACGTTGGCATGTCCATTGAAAACAATGGAGTGCTGCGGGCTTTTACTGGCGGGTAAAAGCCAGCAGCGCCAACATTCCAATGTTCGCTTTGTTCACAGCAACAGTTGTGAACAAAGCCTCACGGAGCCCGAGGGGATCTTAATCCCCTCGGGCTCTGTGAGCAATTTTTTTTTTTTTTAATAGAACATTCTGCCCTGAGTGGCAGAATGTTCTAATAGCCTTAGAACCCGCCGTAGCGGGCTCTACCGGCTATTAAAGGCCCTTTACTTGTTAAATGACCGATACTTGTTAAATGCCCTCGCCTTCGACTCGGTCATTTAACGCGGGAGTGGGCCTTTAATAGCCGGTAGAGCCGACTACGGCAGGTTCTAAGGCTATATTAATTGCATAGCGTATGTTATATAAAATTCATTTAACTTAACAAAAAGAATTTCCAGCTTCCCTTATTTCAAGATCCTTTATGAAACTACCTGTCTTATTATGATTTGCTTGTTATTTCCAACACCTCAAGCATGTGTTCCCCACACTGCTTTCCCAGGTACGCCCTTATATTTCTAGACCACCAATGTGGTATTTAGTTTTTTTTGTCATCTGAATTTCCTTTGAGTCACTTTCCTCCTTTCTTCTTGGGCCATTGGTATTTTCACCATACAGTAATGCCTTTACTTCTTTCTTTTGCAATAAACCAGGGCAATGAAGGAGTCCGCGGTGAAACTGGAACAAAGGGAACCCAAGGTCTTAAGGGCGTTCCGGTAAGTGTATAGCATTTTAGGTGAAAAGACTGGACTAATTTTTAAATGGTTGTTGAAATGGATGGTTTTCCATGTAACATAGTCCCAGCAACTCAACTTTGATGCAGTCTTACTACTCTCTGATGACAAATTTGAGGTTCTCCTCAGGTCCCAGTGACAAATGGACTGTAGAATCATTGGGAATTGTGTTGCACGCTGCTCTACACTATGTGACAGAATTGTTATATTTTTTAAAACCTGCTACTGAGTACCTCGAAGGATGGATGTATTAACTCACATGGCTGTTGCTACGCAACCTGTGTCTGCATTTCTTTCAGTTTTGAGTCTTACAATGGACATTTTTGAGTTATTTTTGTGCAAGCTAGGTTGCATTTTCATTTGGTTATGATGGGTTCTGAGATTTTAAGCATGTTTTCTTTTACTTGTATATCCTGGTTTTACTTAACCTAACCAAAAATGTCTTCCCCGGAGTACTGTAATTGATGTTGCCCAGAACACATATGCTTTATCATAAGAATATTCTGAAAATATCAGTACAGCTGCTTTGGTTCTAAAGCAACTTTTAGATTAGATTTAGAGGTCCAACCGCTATTCCATGCCTGTGCTTTATGGCACAACATATTTTCTGAAAGCTCCTTGTGGAATTTCTTTTATCTTTACTGATCTAAGAATGTTTTGCTGTTAATGTTGTCTCTCACTTTGCCATTAAGTACATTAGAATTAGGTTGATTGAAGATGAGTGGTTGGTCGCTGTTAACCACAAAAGATCTGATGTTCGTATGCGAACATCACATGGAGAAGAACCCAGAATCCATCTTCTTCTACTGAGCACGAGATGGTCACTTGTTGGATGACAAGTGCAAAGGTACAATTCTGAAGATCCATCACTGGTTCTCTAAAGTCAAACCCCAAATGGAGAAGAACAGGGAAGTGGCGTCTGTCATGCATTTAGAGTGTTAGGGCAGGCTAAATATGGGTAGGGTTAATATAATAATAAAAAATTGCACTACCCTACTGACTTGCCATGACGTCCTCCTTGCTCTTGTGTCTTCTCTCCTCGAAGCTCCAGACCAAGGAAACTGCACTACCCAATCCTGGTGCTGCTCTCATGCTGGAAAACAGTATGAGAGAAGTGTCAGGATTGGAGGGAGCGGCCTCTCTCAGCGCTTTTAGGAACACTGGAGGCCTGTGCCTTCTCTAACCCAGCTGTCTTTTTGGCAGCTGGGTTCGAGAAGTTTAAAGTGCGCAAGTCAGGCTGGCCATCGCAAGACGCCTGGCCAAAGGGACAAGCACACTTTAAACATAGTGCATAGGTCCCTGCTGCCACTGAGCAGTAATTGCCCTGCCCCGTCCTGACACTTGGTTCAGGATGGTGCTGAAAAAAAAAATGGTAATAAATAAACTTTATTACCATTTTATTTTGCGGATGCTATGGTGCATTTTTCCAGCAGGGTGACGCCCCTCCGCTCTCATGGAGAAGCTGCTCCTGGAACACGGGCAGGGGAAGAATATGTTGCCATACTACAACCAGCGTTAGTGACCCTCAACAGCAGATGTGTAGATATTGCTGACCAGGTGATTCGGTGTTGGAGGCACCTGGTGCTGTAAACGTGAAATTAAAATTATACAAATTGTATTACCCAACTTCCCACTGAGCTCCTGGCATCGCAGTCAAACATCAGTAACTAAAGTCAGGAAAGAATAAAAGGCCTGTCAGAGGAGGGTTGTGCTTGGATGCAAAAAGGAAGCCCCAGTGTATGCCTGTAATGTAATTTGCTGTAGATTGTTGAATATGACATCTGCAATCAATTGCAGGGCTTAGTATAGCGCTTAGTGAATGGCGACTTGTTAGGAAAACAATATTTTGGAAGGTTATTCAGCATTGATTTATGGTGGGGTGAAGGATGTTTCCCTTCTATTAACCAGCCAAGAGAAGACGCAGTACAAGTGGACAATCCAAAATCTGCAGGATGACAGAGTTGGGTTTGCAGCAATTGCTAAAAAGCTCTATACAATCCCTGTAATGGACTATGAGGATTAGATAAAATACAAGTTACTTTTAATATATATTCATAAACATCTACTCAATATTCCTTATTCTTATATAGATATTTCTCCTGGGGATTACATTTTTGGAGGCCTTGGCTTGTGGGAATATTTGGCATTGATCCAAGATCCAAAATAGATTTAATTGGCTTCAGTGTACTAAATCTGCATCTAAACACTGAACCAATAAGAGTCATCCTACAAAATATGGAGGTGCTGTCATTTGTTTAAAAAGTAGCTTGCCCAACAAATAATCTGGGTCCTTCCCTAGGCGCACTAAACAGAGATGACATTGAGGTAGTTGTGCAAGCTCTGAGACCAACACTCTGGTCTGGCCAGTCTGCAAATCTGTTTAAAGTCCCCTACTGCTCCTTAGGGTTTGTAAGATCTGCAGTTGACTGGGTGTGAAAAGGAGCCTTGAGACGGCAATAAAAGGACAGACTACTAACCTCTTTGAAAGGGAGAGATTTATGGTAACTATAAGCAGTAAAGAGACCAATTATAAACTGTCAAAATGACTGACACTGATCATAGTCAAAAGAAATGTAGATATCCACAGGAAGGTCAGAAACATGGCTCATTGATAAAAATGCTAAGAAAATATCCATCAAAAATAAACACTATAATGATCTAGATAGGAAAGACAATAATAAGAGATTTTTGTCTTAACATATTGTTAGAAATGGGGACTCTGGTTGACAGTCAGGTTATCCCCTGTTCAAGCAAGGACCCTCACTTTAGTCAGGGTAAAAGAGAATCACCCTCAGCTAACCCCTACTTACCCACTTGGTAGTTTGGCAGAGCAGTAGGCTTAACTTCACAGTGCTAGGTCTAAAGTATTTGTACCAACACACACAGTAACTTAATGAAAACACTGCAAAACGACACACCACCAGTTTAGAATAATAGGAAATATTTATCTAAACAAAACAAGACCAAAACGACAAACATCCGACATACACAAGTCAAGTTATGAATTTTTAAAGAGTAAACTCAAAAATAGCGCTTAGAAACACAAAATGCTTCGATGAGGTGTTAACACGGCGTCGTAACGGAGTCGCTCCCAATTATCCAACACCAGCGGCGCCGGACACGGAGTCGCATAGACTCCCTGATACAGGACCTTTGGTAAAGAGTGAAAACAGGCCGACGCGCGAAGTCGGGGATCGCGGCGTCTGTGCGAAACGGTGAATCCGCGCACTTCGAGCGGCATCGGTCATGATGTGGTGCGGCGAAATCCAAGGAGTCATAGACTTCGGCGGGGCTGCAGCGATGTAGGGCCTGCAAAGGTCGTTGCGTTCCAGCGAAGATCATGGAGTCGGTTGCAGGCGGCTTCACCGGATTCGGCAGCGGCGTCAGTCCAAAGTCGTCTGAAGTTAATTTCCTTGAATTTCCACCAGCTTTCCTTTCAAGGGCCAGGGACTGGATAGGGCACCACTTGTCAGAGCAGGAGTCTCTCCAGAGTTTCCAGGTGCTGGCAGAGAGAAGTCTTTGCTGTCCCTGAAACTTCAAACAACAGGAGGCAAGCTCTAAATCAAGCCCTTGGCGATTTCTTCACAAGATGGAAGGTACACAAAGTCCAGTCTTTGCCCTCTTACTCTGGCAGAAGCAGCAACTGCAGGATAGCTCCACAAAGCACAGTCACAAGCAGGGCAACTCTTCTTCCTCAGCTCTTCAGCTCTTCGCCAGGCAGAGGTTCCTCTTGTTTCCAGAAGTATTCTAATGTCTGTGGTTTTGGGTGCCCTTCTTATACCCAATTTCTCCTTTGAAGTAGGCCTACTTCAAAGTAAAGTCTCTTTTGAATGTGAAATCCTGCCTTGCCCAGGCCAGGCCCCAGACACTCACCAGGGGGTTGGAGACTGCATTATGTGAGGGCAGGCACAGCCCTTTCAGGTGTGAGTGACCACTCCTTTCCTCCTTCCTAGCACAGATGGCTCATCAGGATATGCAGGCTACACCCCACCTCCCCTTGTGTCACTGTCTAGTGTGAGGTGCAACCAGCCCAACTGTCAAACTGACCCAGACAGGGAATCCACAAACGGGCAGAGTCACACAAATGGTATATGCAAGAAATGCTCACTTTCTAAAAGTGGCATTTTCAAACACACAATCTTAAAATCAACTTTACTAAAAGATGTATTTTTAAATTGTGAGCTCAGAGACCCAAACTCCACATGTCCATCCGCTCCCAAGGGGAATCTACACTTTAATCAGATTTAAAGGTAGCCCCCATGTTAACCTATGAGAGGGACAGGCCTTGCAACAGTGAAAAAACGAATTTAGCAATATTTCACTGTCAGGACATATAAAACACATTACTATATGTCCTACCTTAACCATACACTGCACCCTGCCCTTGAGGCTACCTAGGGCCTACCTTAGGGGTGCCTTACATGAAAGAAAAGGGAAGGTTTAGGCCTGGCAAGTGGGTACACTTGCCAAGTCGAATTTACAGTTAAAACTGCACACACAGACACTGCAGTGGCAGGTCTGAGACATGATTACAGAGCTACTTATGTGGATGGCACAACCAGTGCTGTAGCCCACTATTAGCATTTGATTTACAGGCCCTAGCACCTCTAGTGCACTTTACTAGGGACTTACTAGTAAATCAAATATGCCAATCATGGATAAGCCAATTACATACACATTTTGTAAAGGAGCACTTGCACTTTAGCACTGGTTAGCAGTGATAAAGTGCCCAGAGTAACAAAAACAGTCAAATCTGAGTCCAGCACACATCAACAACCTGGGGAACAGAGGCAAAAAGTTAAGGGAGACAACGGCAAGGATGAAAAGTCTAACACATACGAAATTGATTAGAAAGAAAGAATTGTTACATTTCTCTCCAATTTTGAGTTACACGTGTCACTGCAAAAGGAACCTAGAGCAAGTGCGATACAATAGGAGTAGTGGATGAAGCAGTCTATCAAGTTGTAGACCTTCCTTTTTGTGGAAAAGCAAACATTTATCGATATATTATCACAAACTTACCTACGTTACCAAAAATGGTGAGACAGGGCATTTACAGCTGTCTGTTAGGCATGTTCTATGAACTGGTTAAACAAAGTTTACACATAAACTGCAAAGTTAAATATGAAAGTTCACAGTAGATTGAGAGGTCATGCCTTAGGCTGCATCCTACCTATAGCATTACAAAGTGACTCTTACATGTCTGTGTTGAATGGTCTGCAGCTCCTATCCTGTGTAAACTGAGAACTCCTGGTTTGTGTTTTGGATCATCCTCTTGGCCACAAGATTGGAAACTGGAAGTCATGACTGATGTGTAAGGTGGAGACATGTTTCCTCTTTTGTTATTTATCTGCGGTTCCCAAGATAGACTCTTTTAGGATAACTTTTCATCGAAACACATTTATATATTTGCAAAACTAACAGCTGGTAAATGTTGACTATAGCTAACTAAAATCATTGGTTCAGTTTTCGAACATAAATTCGTAACTGTGGTTTGCTTGCAGGCACTTACGATTGCGTAAGCACACTCACGTTTGTCCATGCCTAAGGGATTGACAAACCAGTGTATCTAAAAAACCCAGGACACTGTACTCCTGAATGATGATAAAATGCAATGAATGCCCCAAAATGACATAAGACTATTTGCAGGAAAAAGGCTTTGTGAGTGAAGTCGGGAGTAAGTATGTCTTATTCCTTGAAATGCATGCGTCCAAATCTAACTTAAGAAATGACTACTCATTAATTACACCCTATCTCTCTTACTTTGTGTATGGTGAGTTAATACCATTGCAACCTTCTTGTTATTTGAACTGTATCTATGTACCATTATTGATTATGATTAAAGTGCAAATAGCAGGCAAATGGTGTATACAAAATGAGTCACCAAAGAAGTAACTTAAGAGGCATTTATCACATTTATCTTAAAGTCATTACATGAGAATTTGTACACAAAGGAATAACTGGCAGAGAGGAGACACAAACAGCGCTATGAAGAGCAGCTGTACAAATGATGAATATAATAAAACCTATTTAAAGACATGTACCTTTAATATAAGTAGGAAATATTTGCTACCTTTAATTATTGTATAGTTATATCATTTAAAACACATCAAAATAAATACTGAAACACATAATTCAGTGAACATAATGAAATATCCATAAATTATCAAAAGTAACATTATTCAAATAAGTTAATATATTGTTAAAACATGTCCTAAATATATTAAATTATTGGCAACATAGATCAATTATTAAACATCCACATAAGGATGTTTTTATTGAAAAACATTGTTGTTTATTTAACGGATGACGAAATAAACATATATTGATCTATAACAACAAAAGAAGAATACTGGAAATCCAAAAACAAAGAATAGAACAAAACCTACTGACAAGTGAAAAATGTGTATACATAATTATTGTGCCCACAAATAACTTAAACATGTTTAGAAAAACAAGTTAACTGTAATCCTTAAATGTGAAGCCGCTTCTTCTGTAATATCAAATGCACTGCTTAACATTCTTAGTACTTTCTCAGTGACATCAGAGACATTAGTACTTTCTCAGTGACATCAGAGCCTTCCATGTGAAAATGACAGAATGTCCCCTACGAAGAATGGAGATGGCAACCCACACACGCTTGGCATGGGTCAGCAGGGTTGCATAGAACACCTTCAGGAATGAGTGAATGAACAACAGTAATGGCTTTTGGGGAAGACTGATGACGCCCTGATGGTGGGTGTAGTGTGTAATGAGGAAGAGGATAGATCCCACTCTATGTCATTCCCGTCCCTCAGAGACCATGTGGTGGTTTCAGAGCAGAGTAGAGAGTAATTTGGCCGATGAATACCAAAATTAGAGAGCGCTTGCTGGCTGATGCTGTTCATGTCCTGTGGCATTTTGCACAAAGTGCATCCTTTGGGTCCATTTTGGATGCTAGGATGCATTTGTTGCTAACAAAATAGCTCTAAATGCTGGATTATGCTCTTCGCAGAATTCAGTGTAATCTTGCAGGATTTTGCTGTAATTTCACATAATTACGCTACAGCAAATTACATCAATTACGCCTACCCATAAACACAACTGCTCACAGAAAATGCCTTGGGAAACAGGCCTGTTTACTTCAGATGTAATAGATATATTAGAAAGGAGTAAGGCAGAATTAAACATGGCAAAGCCACTGTGAATTTGACCAAATGTGTTTGGAGTGTGAGCTGCATCACCCTGTCCACAAACGTGCTTCTTTCCCCTTAGGGCAACCGCTGATTTGCCACCTTCGCTAGAGATGGGCAAGTCAAAAACAGGTAGAGCCAAGCCACGTTTGACTTTACTCCAAGGAGAAAACACAAGGCAAGCTGCTGAGTGCTTCACAGCTCAACCGTGCAATCAAAGTAGTGAACATACCATTGCATGGATTTAATTAGACGTGCCACTTTCTTGAAAACATTGTTCATGTTTCACTCACACGGCTACTCCTACCCTAATCACCATTCGCCCGACATAGATCCTCTAAAATAGTAGAATCATACTTCATTCACTCATATCACACAACATTCATCCACCATACCACTTTCGCATCATACATCACACCAAATTAAAAATATACGGGAACACAGCAGGAGATCAGCACATCATGATAAGTGTTTTCTTAGATAAAATTAGTATTAACATACATATGGTGCTGATTTAGTATATTCTGTGACACAGTATCTCCTATAAACATTAGACACTTTGATGTTTCATTTCTTTTCTATTTACAATATCCAGGCAATATAACTCTTAAATAAAAAATTACGCTCTATCTGCTGTGAGACATATTGCATTCCACCCTTTGCTTACCTTGGTTGGATTTATTTTCACTCCCAATTGCTTGCTTCATATTTATCAGAATCTGGGGCCTGTCCTTACTCTTCCTGTGTTGTTCCTCCACTGCATGGGTGAAGTCTAGGGAATCAGGTAAGTGTCAATGAATTGCTTGTACCTCAGTACAATGGATGGCATTTACAAAGATTTTGCTATGAATAGGTGTGACATAGTTTTCTAGAACTTCACAAGTAGGCCAAGAGCATTTCTAGAAGAGAAAGTCAGAGTGAATGTAAAGGCATAATTGTTTTCTTCCCTGGTACATTTACTGAACCATGTTGGAGGCAAGCTTTAAAAAAGAATTTTATAATACTGTAATCATTTCCATCTTGACTTCTGCTTGTGGGTGCTGGCAGCTTACACTCTTATTCCATTGCAGGGTGCCTTCGGACCAGAGGGTGTGCCCGGAATCAGTGGTGCTCCTGGGCCACGAGGCAGGAAGGTAAGGCTCAGTTTTATATGGACTATAGATTTATTTATATTGTCTGCTTTTGGGCATATATATTCTTGTGTTTCATTGATTTGGAGCCAGGCCTGTGTTTAGCACTCTGTTAACCTCAAGATAGATTTGCACTCTACAAATACCAACACACACACACACACACAGACACACAAACACACACAGAACTATGGGCATGCATACATGGCCACATACATCATACAGATGCATACCGCATAGGTCAAAATGAATAAACCCCCCTAAATGATATTGGTGTGACCAAGTGGTGTGAAAATTAGTACCACTGAAGGACTTTCACCTTATCACACAATGCCCCAGTATGCAACATAGTATCACATTAACTGTAATCGGGTGGAGTGAACTGGTGTGGTATGGAATTGTGCAGCCCCTATATGACATACAATATAGTAGAAGGCAGCCTCATAATAATGCTTGTCAGAGCTTTGCCCCTAATGTTGTATCAACTGTTCAGATCTGCTTTGTGTATGTCACCCCCTTCTTCTGGTACATCAGGAATAAGTATCGAAAACTGATAGCACCACTGGGCTGCTGCCCTACACATATGAAATAGTGCCACCATGTAAGAAGTTTGTACCATCACCCAGTTAATCAGCACTGAATAACTGGCTGCCATCACCACCAGTACTAGAAACTCAATTGGCTTCCTGCTTTCTCTAAATGGACTCTTTGAAAAACCCAACAACTAACACTGCCTAATGATAATCCTTACCAGCTTACCTATTGAGAGATTTTTGCACTTTGGGTGAAATGGCAGCTCTAATAGATTGAATGTGTACATTCGACCACAGCCATGCGTGCAGCACAATGAGCTGCTTTTAGTGCAGATCTCATTATACTATCCAATATACTACATTCTCATCTAAAGCAACTGGGGGAAGAGACAAGAGGAAAATTCCCCTTACAGGCCTTCATTGCTCCCAGAAGTGGCTGGGAATCCTTCTGTGAACTTCTAGCTTGCCAGTTGCCTCATTTGTAGGTCTTCTCTCTGGTCCAAAGCTTGTCTCTTTGAGCTTCAAGGGCAATGCTGCCCAGATGGTGGTGTATGCTTATGACTTCTCTGATGCTGAAACCATGACCAGCAGAATCGTGAAGCCTGCAAACCATGACAAGTAGCCATACATTGGAGAACATGCAAATGGTATCTATCACCCTGGAAACCATGGCCCTTGAAACCATAACCAACGCACTTGCAGAGGAAAACATGCACATGGTATTTCTCACCTTGGATTTCATATTCAGTGTCACCTCTGGCCATACCCTGCAAACCATTGCCAGCATATTTTTTTCTGCTCCTGAAACCTTAATCAGCTTGTGCGTATGGTAAGATGCACCCAATATCTCGAACACTGAGGGGGTCATTTTGACCCTGGCGGTACGAGACCGCCAGGGCTAAAATGACAGAAGCACCGCCAACAGGCTGGCAGTGCTTCCAGGTGTATTATGACCGCAGCGGAAGCGCCGCAGTCGCACCGCAGGGGCCGGCAGTATTCCGCCACTTTTGCCCCGGCAGTGATAATCCGCCTGGGCAGCGCTGCCCAGGGGATTACGAGTCCCCGACTGCCAGCCTTTTTCTGGCGGTTTGCACCGCTATGCAGACAGTGAAAAGCGCGACGGGTGCAACTGCACCCGTTGCACGGCCGCAACACCGCTGGCTCCATTTGGAGCCAGCTCCTATGTTGCGGCTGTGATCCCCGCTGGGCCGGCGGGCGGAAACCAGGTTTTCGCCCGCCGGCCCAGCGGGGATCTCCAAATGGCCGCGGAGAGGGTGTGGCTGCATTGGCGGCCGCCCAGCGGTCAGATCTTGGCGGGCGGCACCAAGGTCGTAATGACCTCCCGAATGCCAAAACTAGAAGCCGTAAAGTTACACAGCAATCATTATGTTTGAAGCAGTCATAATGCTGTCTTCCGTTTTTCAATGCGGTTTATGTCATTACATCCCATGCAACAACATTGCTGTTTTCTACTTGACACTAAAGCATCAAACATCTCCTGGACTGCTGTTATCCTTAAGAAAAGGTGGTTTTAGAATTGTTTGGGCTGGCCCACCCAAAAAACTCACCATCATAATTTTTTGTTCAATGCAGAACATTCGACACCATACAAAACATGAACATATATATTAATATATATCCACTGGAAAAAACACAAAAAGTGAGTTGCGGTCGGGCTCAGAAAAAATATGAAATTTGCTGTAATGGTTATCAACGCAAAAACACATGCAATTACTTGCACGGTTTACCATGTTGCTATCTTCACGGCTGCTTTTGTGTATCTGTCCCATTTGCAGATTAGTATAATGTGCATGGGTTTTTTCAATAAATTAAATTTTTTAATGTTATTCTTAATTTCCAACCCTCACTGCACACAGCCTTCGCCGTTGCACAGCCGTTGCTGGGTGCCAGCCTGGCCTGTACTCACGCCACCTCGAGCATACAACCGCTATTGTTCATGACCTTTGGTCATGTATAAAAGAGGTTCTGTGCAAACCCTGGTACGCACAGCCAAAACAAGGCTTGACCCTGCGCTCAACCTGAGGCATGTGTGCACCCTACGCTAAGCAATTCCTTTGTGTGTCGCCACTGGGGGTTAGGTACAGAACTTTGTTCAACCACAGCTGCTCATGCCCTTCTCAAGTGCATATTTCAGAATGGGCATAGGGCCTGCACCCATCTTGCCATGTGCACCCAACCCCAGAAGTACATGGCCTTTGGCTGTGAATGGCAGGAGTTACCGTCATGCTCAAGCTTGTGGGCAAGACTTGCAATGAACCCGCTGAGGGCATCAGTCCCCACTGCACTCATTCTGTCACTGGTAGCCAACCCACAGTGCAGGATGTGATGTCTTTTTATGGGAAAATAATTTAATATTTTACTTTTTTTATTTTTTGCTGAAAAATGTTTTTGGCCTTTTCTAAAATGGCTGCTGGTGGATTTAAATGTTAATATTAATTGTGATTCTTGCCCTTTGCACCCTTTTTTGTACTTCAAAGTGCAGTTATCAACGTCCTATGGTGCCTTCAATCACCCCTCTGTAGTCGGGTTCTCTTATGGTGTGCCACCCTCCTTCTCATGGCCATGGATGCTTTTCCTCAGCACAAAACTCACACGCCAGTGCTGAGCTCAGAGTTTCAACAAGGCTAAAAAAGGTTATAGATCCCCTTGCAATGCAATCACATTTGAGAAATATTCAAGGCAACAAGAGTCATGATTCGCAGTTTAAAATGGCAGAGATATTGAAACGTGTTAATTTCAATTAGACTCCGAAACTTTTATAACACTAATATACCAAAAACTATTGAATAGATTTGCACCAACCAATGAAAGTTCTACTGTCCTTGTAAGTTAGGTACAAATATGTTCAGTGGTTTGAGCACTAGGCGTAAGCAAAAATTCCAACCAATGCTAAGATGCGGAACATGACAGACTGCATTCCTTACTGATCCATATCGCAATCATCAAATTACTTTCATATGTTAAGTTTGCTAGTTATTGACAGATCTTTAGATCAACCGCCCATCAAAAATCAATGTTATCAATGTAAACGTAGAATACATATTGTCAATATGAAGCAGACTGTTGTCGACTCTCTACGGAGTTAAAGCGCTATAAGTATAAAAAATGAAATGTATCACTAAAAGGCAAAACATTTATACAAAGACTTAATTTCATCATAATATTTTGACATTTGAATGAGGAAGGAGTATTTGTATAGATCGTATTGCTTAAATATATTCAAATAAAGCAGTATTTACGAAAAAAGGTGATGGATTCTCATTTCATTGATCACAGTTCAAAATGGTTATGAAACCCAAGTGGGAAACGTTCCTCATACCAAATTAACTATCATGATGGGGTCATATACATTAGTTATAGGTAGACCTCCTGTTATATGCATAAAGGGCAAAATATATCACTATGCTATATTGCGATGGACCTATTTAAAAAAATATATTGAAAGCATTTACGTAATGATTTAATGTGTTCATCATCAAAAATTATCAATTATAAGATCCGTGCCTAAGTTCCCTAATAAAAAAATGCTTGTCATCATCTCAAGAGACCATTACTGTTTAATGTTACACCTAATTGTAATCCTTTAAATCTAACCAATTTAAGGAGAAAACTCTTCATCCATTTTTAAACCTCTTAGATGTTTGCTACCAGTTCTAAAATATATTTAGACTCCAATTTACACAAAGGGTTTTCTCAATCACCTGCCTGATCTGTCCTGATAATCTGATTGATACAAAAACATTGAATTAATTTGTGTTTACTATTATGAAAATCCTTGTAATGAGTCACATCAGGATAGGACAAATCTGTATTCTTGATAGCCTTAATATGTTGCAAAGTTCTCGAACATACTGTAAAAATGGTGCTATGCATATAATATAACATGCAAGGGCAATTAAGCACATATATCCAAAAATCTGTTGAACACCATATATATTGTGTTTACAGTAGGGAAATTGTAATTCAAATGATTGGTACTAAATTTACATACTTTACCACTGCCACCTTAAGTGAGCCCATGCTGTAGAGTTAACTAGGATTCTTCCTTCTAAGAACTGAGATGACTATGCGCCAATACAACTTTCAAGGAAGATGTATTCCTATATTCAATGATAGAGCTACGACTTATGTCTCTACTAGTTACATTATCAGTTTTCAGTAACCTCTAGTGTCTGTTCATGATTGTTCTGATTGTTTGGGACTGCCTCTTAATTTCTTAATTTGAAGTCTGCCTCCTTTGTTGTGTTGGGCACAAACCTTTTTAGATAACCTATCACTGCATGATACTCTTGTTTTCTGTGTCCTGTAATTCTTTAGCACTTCATTTACATTTGGGCCATTAAAAGTCTCCAAAACGTATGCTTCATATTAAGTGGGTAGGATGATGATTGCTATGATACAGTATACTGTTGCTAGCAGCGTCTTTTCAGCTTTTAGTGTCAGATATCCCACTTCTGTGTAGCCAGATAACCCACTTTTGTGTAGCCAGATATTCCACTTCTGTGTAGCGCATATGATATGAAAAAGCCAAATTTAACTCATTGACTTCTACAAGATAGATACTGATAGATAGATTTGGTGTTTTAAATTGTTCCAATCCCAATTATGAAAGGGTCATTTATGTACTTTACTTCAACAGTCAATGTTTGGTTTGTGTATTTCCATGTCTGTGATCCTATACCCCTGTTCCTTCATCAAAAACATGGAGAAAGTTGCATAAATGGTGGTGAAGCGGGTGCCCACTGCTGCGTTTGTGTGTTGCCTAAATAAGGTGTTCCTAAAAATAAATAAAAATGTCTCTTGAACAGAATACTATCATTTGCAAGGGCATGTGTAAAATCCTCATGGCGTATGCATTTATGGAACAAGCGCACATCTAAGGTAATCATTAAGTATGAATATAAAGTTTTCATTCAACAACATTGATTGTAGTTCAGAAGTCAGTGCTGTAAGCCAAGAGTGATGTTACAAAAGGTGACAAGAAATGGTTCAGGTTCTAACAATACACTATTGGTGGATATAATCAGCTTCCCTGGTAGACAAGTAGAATTTTTGTGAATCTTTAGAAGTAAGTAAAACAAGGAGTCATAGACTAATCAGTTTAAAAGTAACCATAATGATTCAGGTTCATAATTCCCTTTTCCTTCTCTAATCCCATAACAAATCAGAATTTCTCATAAGATATGGGATAAAGTACCCCAAGCAGTGGATTGTACGAATATTCGAATTCCACAACATTCCTTTATAGGGTAATGGAAATCTAAGGTGACATGCAATGTCTTTTTATAGTATGTCAGAGGGTATTTTATTCCTTATGATACATGGTCACGCCTTCAACCTTCCCACAATCTGATTAAATAGTTGGTATCTTGTTCTTTCCCATTCGTTGCAGGTAAGAAAAATAAACACAGAATCAGGGCTGAGAAATTTAACACACCAAAATCAGTCAATAATTTTTGCAAAAAATGATGACTTATAATACACAGTCCAGACTTTGTCTATAAACACCTGCTACTGCATAATCTCTTTTAAAATCTTTTATTACTAATACAACAAATGAATCTTAATTTTTAATCTAGAAGTGTGCTGCCTCTTTTCGACTTTGATCTATTGTGCACAAATCTTCTGGGGGTTATTTCAAACCAAATATACCTACAATTCAAGTAGCCCATGGTATAAACTGATGTTTAAAAAAGTGGGTGTGAATCAGCATCTTGTTCTGTGATTAACCTATGCACCCATTTTTAAAGGAATTGTGCTGTCTGCAGTGATGCACTAAAGCTCTAAGTTAGGAGCGCTAATAAATGTCACTCTGAAATGTAAACCTAATGGCTCACCCCAGTGCTTAATTTGTAAATAAAAGCGTGCTGGTGGTCAAAGCCCGCCACTTAAACACGCGGCTGCTGCAATTAAATGTTTGAACACGGAATACTGAGGCAGCATAATCCTGAAGCCATCTCGGGCCTCTTCAATCTATTTAAAGCCACTCCCTGCCCCTTCAGCTCACTCTTGCAGCGTTCTACTTTCTCCTTTTGTGACACTTTTTCGTTTTTCTCTTCCTCCGTCTTTCCATGTGTGCCTTTTGCTCGCAGCAAATGCTTGGGGCAGAAGAATAAGCTCCAGCCCTCAAAAGTAAGTGCCGGTGCTCAGCACTGGAAACAACAACCACAAATTAAGCACTGGCTCACCCTAAATGTCACTCAATCCCCTTAGCTCAATCACCTACTCATGAATCTAGTACACAGGAGGCCCCAGTCTATAGAACAACAGGATGGCCAGACCATCACCTAATTTTGTGTCCACTGAACATTCATGACACATATGGTCCTCTTTCTTTTCTGTAATTAATCTATATTTAAAATCCGGATCACCCTCATCGACAACATTAGTCCCAGCTTTCAGTAGTGCAAACTAAGGGGCCATTTTGGAGATCTGTAGTGTGCCATAGTAAAACTCTACCATGTATCTGATCCTGACTCGCAGTGCAGGTATGTCAAAAAATTGTTGGGTGAAGTGAATAAATTAGGATGATCATGGACCAATGATGGATCAGGGTCTCCAAACAACTTTCGGCCAGGTGTACAAATATCTGGTCACAAAAATCAATTGCAAAGGACAACTGCTAACTTGCCTATGCACTAATGTGTACTGATATGTCAGTTCTTACATTTATGGATCAGAGTGAGTCATAATCGTTTTAGAAAACTACTCCCTACAAAACCTTTAAAAAAACAAATCCTAAAAAGTTGCGAAAGTGTTACTACTCCAATGTAGGAGTCAGTAACTTATGAAAGCTTTGTAAGCTGATTAAAGTGGCAAAGCATTGGTACAGTGCATACTGAATCCGTTTTTTAACAGGACTGCCACAACAATGATCTTCTAGATATCCAAATACCGATTAAGTAAGAGGTCGGAACACTATTTCAGGAGTTGTTAATGTTTAGTAATTCCTAAAATTGGACTCGTACATCTGAAAAAGCAATTTTTTGTACATCTGGTGCTTCATTTCCTAACTGGTCACTGGTCATCTACATTTAAATTGATTTTAAATTGAGTTATTTTAGGTAAGAACCCTTTATTTACACTGCCTATGGTGAGTGAAGCAGTAATATTAATTTAACATAATGTTGATCCCGAAGAAGAAAAATGGGTAACTAGTAATGAGGACGGTTAATATTTTTCTTTCTGTAGGGCTTGCCTGGAGATTCTGGTAAGAAAGGAGAACCTGGACAGGATGGCTGGCATGGACATGTGGTGAGAATTACACTTGGTTTTCATAGTGTTCCAATCTTAGGTGATTTGGTTCAGTTCTGGTTGTAGCTCGAGTCAGATGCAATTGGAAGTTTCATTGTTTTGTTTTATTACAGGGAGAAGATGGCCGAGATGGGTACGGTGCACCAGGTCGCAAAGGTGGCAAGGTAGGAAGTCATGATTGGGCAAAATATACTTAGGCTTGATTAACTGGGATATTTTCTTTGTGTTACAAGGGTGTAGTGAATGTGTAAGCTTTTAAAACCATATACAATGTATTAGATAAACCATAAATCAGTAAAATTAGAATATAAAACATGCAACAAGAGGCAGAGCTATACAATGGAGCAATTGTTTTTTTGTAAGTATAAATTCTTAATTTTTTACTTTCCCACAACCTAGAAGTCAACTTTACGTTATCTCCTAACACAGCAGGTTTTGGAGTGACACTGTGAGAAACTGGGTTATTGGAGGGGGATGTTAACACTTCTCAAGCAACAACCACAAACCATGTGAACCTCAAAGGTCACTACCTTAACCTGTTTTTAACCCTCTGGTAGCTTGTCCCTAATACAGAGGCAATGTGTAAAGTGTATATTTAACACACAAATAGTGATCAGTAAATCAAAACCCCACACCAATTGAGAAAAATATAGTCAGGTTTATTAGATTATTTGAGATCAAACTGACAAACATCCATTCAGTAGAACTGGAGATATGCAGTTTCAAAGATTAAAGTAAGTATGACTCCTAAAAGCACATAGCGCCACTCGCCATTATGTCGTCACGCGAGACCGGGTGCAAGTCACAAGTTCAAGCCGACTGCAATGGGGCATGGGCCGGACACAGGGACCATGTTCTCCTGATGAAAAAGTTACCTTCCCAGAGACCAATTCATGGTGGAAGAGGTGTGAGGAGAAGGGAGAGCAGCATGGATGGTTGTCGCTGTAGCACGAATATCAGGCTGGGCATTACGGACGGTCGTCGCTGTAGTGCAAAGATCGTGTTGAGTGTCTCAGATGCTGGAGCTTCATATTGGCGGTCACCGCGAGTTGTCAATGCTGTAGTGCGAAGTGCAGATCTGGTGTTGCCAGTCATCACTGGCAGTCGCTGTAGCGCGAAGCGTAGGGTTCACCTGAGCATCACGTTGGTCATCAGCGCGTGCAGCAAGATCTTGTGTGAAGAGGCCCATTCGTGGTTGCGAGGAGTCCAAAGCTCCAGGATATCCGGTTCAGAGGAAAACACTCTGATGACAACCAAAGGCATAGGACTGGCTGAGGTGCCTCTTGGGCATCAGGGATTCATTCTAACAGGGGCCAGAAGGGCTTAGGCAGGTCCACTTTAAGGTCCAGTACAGCAGATCAGCTGGGTGGTTGCAGGGAGGTCTCTCGAGCTTCCTATGTCCCTGTAGCTCTGAGCAGGTTAGTCAGCAGACACTTGGAGTCACTCAGGTAGCCAGGGATGAAGACAGCAGGTCCAGACTTCCTTCTCTGACAGAAGGGCAGGCTGCAGGGCTTTCCTCTGGCAGCAGGGTAGTCCTTCTATAGTATCACAGGTCCAGGAGTGTACTGAACAATGGGGCTGAGGATCATATTTTTATACCTGGTGCCAGCTTTGAAGCAGAAGAAACTTCTCGAGTTTCCCTCCCACCACTGAAGTGTCTGAGTTTTTGTACCTCCCTGCTTTGGTCTCAGGATGTCTGGAGTCACAAAAAGCTAGTGTGAATGTTTTGTGTGTCTGTTGAGGCAGTATCTTTGAAGAACATGTGAGTCTGTGCAGAGCGCTACCGCACATCCTGCTAGGATATCCCATCCTGCCAACACCCAGTTCCCCTATTATATAGCTATCTAAGGGTAATACACAACGACCAACTATACTTATTTATGTGACCCAAGAAACAAGCTGCAAGCACCAAATGTTTAGGGCAAGAAAATGCCACCTTTGTAAAAGTGGCATTTTCAGAATTGTGACTTAAAATCTGACTTTACCACTGAAGAGGATTTTAAAGTACAGTTCTTTAAAAAACAAAAATGATATTCCTACATGTTCCCAAAGAAAATATATCACTTATTACATCTAATAAGTTAACCCAGTGTTGTCCTATGGGAGAGGTACGCCTGACAGTGGTGAAAAACGAATTGGGGAATTTTTCACTACCAGGACATGCAAAAAATAAACGTATATGTCCAATAAAATGCACCCTGCCCTAATCACCCTGCCCAAATGTTTAGAGCCTAACCTAGAGGGTGATGTATATTTATTAACAAGCATTGACCTAGCCAATTGGTCTTGCCTTTTGGACCTTATAAGTTTTTAGCCATGCAGAAATTTAAAATGTATTACAAATAAACTTTGTGTTTGTTCATTCCTTCATACACCAGGCGCTAGACTGTAATGGTCAGAACCGCTCCTCGAGGGCACCACAATAAAAATAGCATTTGGAAGAAACATGGTCATGTAACCATATAATCAGCACCTAGAAGGCATAACCACATGAAAAGAGAACGGCAGAGAGCATTGCAGCGAAACCATACATTCAGCCCCTGGAGGACATAGTGCCTTACACATGTACAGACCTAGCAGGGCTGCTAGTATGTTATTAGAAACAAGGCCCTTAGAACACAAACTTCTGCCAGCTGTAAAACAAAATCTCCAGCCATGAAAGAACTTAAAAAGACATTGAATAGTGGGAGAGGTCATGATTTTGGCCCCCCCAACCTAGTGCAGGGAACCATAACCCCGACATGACCAGGACAGAAAGAACATGTTGTGCTGAACGTTTTGGTGGCATTCCCGTTGTCCTAGGACCACCACAGACTGAGTTATGGGAAAAATATGTTGTAAAAGGAATGCCCCACAAAACATTACGTGCTAAGTTTCCCAATTGCAGTGAATATTGTCGTATCAGCTCTCCCGCTGTGCCAGGGAGAGCTGCATTGAAGATTTTTCTTGTATTTTTCCTTTTTAAAAGGCTCCAGTTTGTATATTTTTCAAATGCTAAACTTGGGAAGAATTTAGGAATGGGGTTGCAAATCTCAATGACTCCGATTCTTAACAGTGTGGGTAATGTGCTTGTCAGTGGTACACATAAAACTAGTTGTGTTGGCAAGCGCTTCTGTGTCCCACGGAGGTGGTATGCACTGTACAAGTGGTATAGTAATGTAGTACAAGCATCACACACGGAGTGCAGCATAAGGGAGAGGGTGTGGCGTGAGGGCCAGTGCTGCCGACTTTGGAGCTGAGAAACCAGATTTGAATCTTGATGTTGGATCATCTTCCTGTGATTCTGGGAAAATCACTTAATCTCCCTGTGACTACCAAAAATGTACGTGTCCTTGTCTAACCGAACTGGTGCTCATGTAAAGCGCTCCAATCTTCAGGTTGGGATCGCGCTATATAAAACTACAATAAATCAATATATATGAAAGAAAACTCACTCTCCCCCCCCCAGCTAGCAGCTTGTGTCGGGCACAGACAACACAAAGAAATAGCGAGCCCGAAAACAAGAAGGAAGAAGAAACAGCATACAGCCTTGGAACGCAAAGCGGGGAGGCAAAAGAAAAAAAAAGTGCGCTGGCACTAAGGCATATGGCTGATCGTGTAGTAATCCGTGCAACAAGGGCAGTCTCCGAGGCATAACAAAACAGCCTCAAGGCGGGACAAACCTAAAGCATTTACCTAACAAACCAAAGGAATTTTGAAAGACAGGCCAAGGAACGAATGAAAGTTACGGGCGTGGTGAAACCCATAGAAATAGATTACAGCATGTCGAGAGACAGCGCATTCACGGTCCCTAGGCTTGACCTAAGAAAGGAGTTTTAAGCTTGGCAAAAAGGGTTATTTTGCCAAGTTGAATTGACAGTTTAAAACTGCCCACAGGTTGCAATGGCAGGCCTGTGTCGTATTAGGAAGGGCTACTTAAGTGGGTGACACAAAAAGTGTGGAGGCCCACTATAAGCCTTTAGTTTACCGGCCCTAGGCATATATGGTATACCACTTTACTAGTGACTTATAAGTAAATTAAATATGACAATCAGATGTAAACCAATTTTACCATGCCTTACAGAGTGAACACAAGCACTTTAGCACTGGTTAGTAATGGTAAAGTGCACAGAGTCCTAAGGCCAACAAATTCAGCAAAACAGTAGTGGAGAAGGCAACACGTTTTGGGGGGAAGATCACCTTAAGACTGACATGTGTTACAGGCTCCTTTAAAGCTAGTGCTTAATTTGAGCCAATCAATGTGCTTGCTAGTGGAGGTCACCAGCATTTATTTTTGGGGACCTGCAGTAATTTTTCTGCATCATACATTTTCAGAGAGCAAGATATGCAAAAAACAACCAAAGTTGAAAGGCGGAGGAAGAGAAAGATGGAAAAACTGTCACAAAGGGTAAAAGCATGTGTGAGATAAAGGGACAGAGATCATTTGGTTGTTGATTGAAGAGGCCTGAGGTGGATTTAAGACTACGCAGACTTTTTTTATTTCACCGGCCACGGGCTTCTAAGCAGAGCTTTGGGCACAGGCACTCATTATTTTACAAACTAAGCACTGCTCGAAAAAAAAAGATTTGCCTATGATGTTGCTCAAATTCCTTTGGCCTTAAAAATTGTTTTTCGGTATTTCCTGTGATGTTCTGGGAGCTCTGGACATAAACAGAGCATATGTTTCAAAGATTCTTCTGCAGAGTTGCAAAGCCGACAAACATTTGTAAGAGGGATTTTCAATTCCCATTCAAATTGTCTAAAAGGTAAGTATAGCCATCTAAAACGTGGGTCTAGTGCATTTAACTTAAATTATCTAAATGTCTGATATTAAGTTTGGAAAGATGATTTGAATGACCTGTTGACATGGCCATGTCACATAGCCAACTAATACATTTAGGGGGTCATTCCTACCCTGGCGGTCATGGACCGCCAGGGTAGGTGACGGAGGAAGCACCGCCAACAGGCTGGCGGTGCTTCCAGGGGCATTCTGACCGGTTTCCGGCTGCCCCAGGGAATCCTCCATGGCGGCGCTGCTTGCAGTGCCGCCATGGGGATTCCGACCCCCTTACCGCCATCCTGTTCCTGGCGGTTTTCACCGCCAGGAACAGGATGGCGGTAACGGGTGTCATGGGGCCCCTGGGGGCCCCTGCAGTGCCCATGCCACTGGCATGGGCACTGCAGGGGCCCCCTAACAGGGCCCCACATTGATTTTCAGTGTCTGCTTGGCAGACACTGAAAATCGCGACGGGTGCAACTGCACCCGTCGCACCCCTTCCACTCCGCCAGCTCCATTCGGAACCGGCATCCTCGTGGAAGGGGGTTTCCCGCTGGGCGGGCGGGCGGCCTTCTGGCGGTCGCCCGCCAGCCCAGCGGGAAACTCAGAATGACCGCAGTACGGTCTTCTGGCGGTTCCCGAGTCGCCGCCCGCCATTGTAGGAATCACCACCTTAGTGCCATGTTGTACTTATGACGATGGCAGGTAGAGTATATCACACATACTGTTGGTCTAAGGTAATCTTGAGCTTTATGTGGTTTCTAATTTTTGGTTTTTCGATTGAATGTTAACTGTTATTAAAGTGGCAATGTTTGATCCACTATATGTCTTTAGCACCGTGTTTGTGCATGCAGGATTTTCTAAAATGTACTGGTGGCGTAGGGCACTTAAAAGATATGTAAGCTATTAGTATAGGAGTTATATTTGACAAAAGCAAAGGTTGACTGGTGTCACTGTATTTGGTGTTTAAGGAAACCCAATCTGCCATAACAAGAACCTGGGGCAATAGTCTATACCAAACAACAATGGTTCACTGTAGACTTATTCACAACAAAGATAAACAATGAGTGGATGTAGTTACTATCCACTAAAGAGGACTTATTCTAACATAGAATTATAGGCAACCAACCATTAAGAACAATGCATGATATAGTTAATTCACAAGAGAAACAAATTGTCCTAACAAAGGCCCTGATTAAGGTCTTGGCAGATGGGTTACTCTGTCACAACAGTGACGGATTTCCCATCCACCAAAACATAAATCCCATTATGTTCCATGGAATTTATATTTTGACAGACGGGATATCCGTCACCGTTGTGCTGGAGTAACCCGTTCGCCAAGAACTAAATCAGGTCCAGAGTGCTAAAATAAGAAAGTGCAAACTGAGTGGAAAAGGAACATGGATATAAAAAAAATAAAAACAAGACATACGACTCTTGACTTCTGAAGAAAGGTTAGGTCAGTCAGAGTCTTATGTTGATTGATATAGACTGCATTTGGTCTGGTATGTTTGTGTACCAATTGATATTTGAGAAAGGTTCTGTTTACAAATTTCTATTGGGTTTCCCTGTTGAAGATAAGCATACAAAGAAAACCAGTAAATAGGTCCAGAACAGTCATTTATTTGAAGTAAAAACAGTAAATGATTATTGAATTGGAATGAAGTTTGAGACCTGCACTGTCACTCGGGGAAAGGGCAGATGAAGCAATAGATGTCCCATGAAAGTCTCATCCACTGCAGCACAGATTATTAACAAAGCTGTTCTCAGGTGAGCCTGGGATACTTTGGATCAAACTGTGTAATGACCTGCTGTAAGGAAGCAGGTGATGAGTCCACATGTGTCCCCGAAATAGCTTTTTTAAATTGTGAGTCTGGATAGAAACCTCGAGGGATTGAGTGGGTGGGACTGGGATACTGAAAAGTTTTAAGAAAGGCAAAAGTGGAAAATAATCTTGTGAACATTGTGAACATTTGGTAATATCTTGTGGTGTGGTGTGTTGTGTTTTCCAGGGCCAAAAAGGATTCCCAGGATACAACGGACCAAAGGTATCAAATACATGTGACGGCACGCGGTAACACAGTGCAAGAGTTGGATTTTTTGCCACTTCATCAGGCTATAAATAAACTAATTTACTTTGTTCTGGCAGTTTTTTTATCAGTTCCCTCTTCCATCTGTCTCTGTCACCACAAATTCTCTTGTCTTCAGCATGGTTTGTGTAATTTTCATCTCACATTTAACACAAACACAAATCTCAATACAATTGTCTGACTCTTTCCACAGCCTTTTTTAATCTACTGCATTTTTATATGGTATGAAAAACACCCCGGGTCTTATACTACCATGTACTCATCATTTGGGATCTTTCAACATGAGAGAGCAAACTTCAGCTAAAAGGAGACTTGAAAAAAGAAACTGAATTACAAAGACTATAAGGGATAATGGATAATTTTGAGAATCATGATGATGTAATATCCAGTGATTTCAGGAGGATGTAGATGATCAACCATTTATGGGATTCCTGGAGGCAAAATGATCATGATCATACCACAAAACTGTGGTGACGTTTCATTTGACAGCAATTTCACGAGTTATATCATTGTGAGGGATCAATGGGTTTTACATTGCTGCTCACCCCTAAACACCATGGAGAAGAAACAAGTTGGGGTCTATCTGCATTCCTTCTTTGTCCATTTTAGCAAGTGAACTGAATACCACTAGGAAAGTCTGGTTTCTGCTCCTTGATACTGTTTGAATCCCCATTTGTAAGGATTGGGATTTGAACTGCTTTGCCACTTACCACAATGGTCAACAGTGTGACTCCTGAAGTCTGCTTATCCGCAAGATCCCTGTGGACTCATCTCCTAAACCCAGCTCCAGGATTAACCAACAAATAGTGACCTGCTGTAATTCCCAACTGGAACACATGCTTACCCGCCTAAGACATTAGGAAAATAAGAAATATGGCCCACTGTCAAAACAGCTCATAAACTGGAGATTTGTTTTTAGTCTAGTTTTAAACTTAACTGCCTCCAAAATTGCCTGTTAGCCATAGGACCGGAATAATGGCACCAGGAACACATTAATGACACATTGCTTTATTGGGAAGAGCCAAAGGTACTGTGCAGTTATATCAGTGTCTTTTCTGCATAATGCTCACTTCTTTAATTAGAGTCTGTGACCCACTAAAGTTAGATCACAGCCGGTGCAATGTGCTCCTGCGGCCGAAATGCCCGGGACAAGGTTTTTTCCAACATTCTGGATTTTCCTAACAGAGCTGAGCAGAAAGAATGGTATTTCTGGATTAAGACTAATGCAGTAGTCTGCTCTAGAAAACAGCGACAGAGGCCACAATATCCTTTTGGGAAGGAGAAATGTTTGAAGAAAGTCTTAGGGTAATTTTGTAGCACTTTCAGTTAAAAGAAGAGTGCTCTGTGCCCTAGGCTCATCTTCAACTTGTTGGAATATTGAAACCGCGTGGATATTGCTAGGAAATTACTTGGCCCAACAGTGATAAACAATGCAAGCATATTTTTCATGCAAACATATGTTTCATTCTTACCCATAACTCTTGTGGTAAGTTAGAAGTTATAAAGAAGTAGTGCACATTTTTATTGCATGCATGAAGATTTATGAGCTGAGGATGTCATGTGCTGTGTGGTAAACCCTCAGCAAAATATTACCAAAATGGAACATCACTACTACCATTCAAGCTCTGGGCTTCTTTCAGCTGGAATGTGGCAACCGCCTACATGTCTGCATCTCTAACTTCAGAATAAAGTTGGCCAGGGCCTTTGACTGAACAATTCCCAGTGGTCTTTGCTCACTGTGCATTAAAAGGTACCATTTCCTATTTATTGTCACTATAATTTTAATCGTAGAATATACTAATACTAAAACTGCAAAATATGGTGCTTTCCTTAAAATCTCACCATATTGTGTCTTTAATTAGAAAGCATTGTGGGGGAACACAACGCATGTCCAATACAGAGAGTGAAGATCCTCCTGTAGTTATTCCTTGGTGCCATGCCCCCTATAACATCTACCTCTGTCTATGGGATAGGCCTGACGCTGGCTCCATCGAAGAATATCTAACACACAACCATTCAACTTGCCAAAAGACTGAAGAACTCAGATCACCTCAAGCACTACAATGCTGTATTGCCTCCTTCATGTGAACTGCATTATCTGCAGGATGTGCAGCATCACCTACAAATTAGTACCGGTACACGGCTTGCAAATGAATGCAGCAACTGTGATTGACTGGAGCTCCTTGTATGTGCTCCAGGAAATGTTCCACAGTCTTGCAAGGATCATGTGTGCCAGCATTTGACTCCTCATGTGCTTGAATAGATCCTCAGACTGACAATATCAAATACAGGACCCTAATGGTTAGCATCAGGATGACCTGGCATATTCGCCTGCTGATGGAATATGATGAGGAGGAATGGACAGAGCTTTTGGGGGCCCTGGGATGGGGACTCTGGCATGCACAGATGAAGCTCAGTCTTTTTTAAGATCCTTAAGCAGTGTTGCTCCGTCACTCTTCCTGCTGGCAAAGCTATCACACGCCGTGTGGTATTGTGACGGATTTTTATGCCGTTCACCCCGACGGCATTGGGATCAACGCTCTAGGAATCTATGGATTTACCCTTCCCACTTTCGGCCCCCTAATTCTCCACCATGATGTATCGGATCTTTCCGAGCTGACCCACATGCCCGACACTTGCTCACCACTGCCCTTACAGCTGCCAAGATCTGTATTCTGGAATATAAACCATTATATGTCATAGACTATTCTTCCAACTTTCCTAAATATAACAGCATTTTTGCACTCCTATGTGGTATCAATCTTATAATAGATTTTTAAGAATCATCTGCAAATGTGTGTACCTTCCCTTCGCAAAACAAACACAGTCAATTGCTTTTTGCACTTCTAGGTCCCACTGAAAATAAAGAAAGACCCAAAGACAAGTGTGCTGCCTTTCCTGTAATTCACATTGTGCTGGTGTGAAGTTAGCACCTATGCAGTGTAAAGTGTGCTTTTCTTCATTTGCATTGGCATGGCCCTGCGCAAATCAGAGGAAACTTTTCTGCGTCTGACATAATACTGATCCTGGTGCACAGGAAAATAGGCAGTCAAGGAAGGGGGGTTACCAACTTCACCCATCAGTTGGCACTCTGAATGCACAATTATGGAAGATCCATAGTGGGTACTAGGACTATTCCATGCCCCACTAGATGGTTCAGTTCTGACTCTATTTCTATTGGAGAAAGGGGCACTGACCATCCTCCAAACGTAGAGGGGGTGCCAGCAGAGAAACTGATGCACCCTGAACCTCAACCACCAAATGAGTCTCTAAAAGCCTTTAGGGCCTTAATCAAGGGCCAAAGGCCTGCTGCACAGACCAGTATTTTGAACTGGTGTTCCGCTTTTTGCTACTATCCTCTCTCCTTAACGTTAACCAAAATGTTAACGCAAGTGCTTGTGAGAGCACTTTTTATGGAAATTGGGTGCACCTGGTCTTTGCTGGGCACATCCACCAGAAACAGAGTTTGTGACTACTTCGGAAATATGCCCTCATGCATACACACATACGTTCCCATTAATAAGCTTGGATGTCTTCCACCTAAATCTTAACTCGTATATTTTCTCTGTTCTTATAGGGTGATCGTGGTGATTCTGGCCTTCCTGGGGATGCTGGAGCGAGAGGCAGTAGAGGAAAAGAGGTAAGAATCATTTCATAGTTTTGCATGAACTTTCCCATCCTTGCTTTTTCAAATAAACTCTACTTAGTATGCAGATTGCAAATCCTGTCTTCTCCTTCCTCTGATGATCAATGTAGTCATTATTCATGAAAATTAATTCAAAATACAGCAGGTCAACTACTTGACTTGGAAGCTCTGTTTCTTCGGCCAGAGAACTGTGGTTACTGGGTGCAAAACACTCATGATGTGTAGAGGAAGTCGGAGTGAGGTGTCCTTGACACAGAGTACGTAGGATATCACACTATGCCGCTGACATGGCATACCTCACTTTTCTATTGACGCTATATGTTCTCCTACACTGTTAAGTAGTCCAATCATAATGCTTGAGTGAATATAATGTTCCAAACAGGATTAGACATAACAATATGAAGACACCTTCGGCAGTTTTCAACCTGACAAACAACAGTGACATTCACACTAAAGTTGTCCCATAAGAACAGAGAGCTCAATGTGTCACTTGCCAGACGATGATTTACATTATTCTGCTTAACAATTACAGAAAGCTTAACTATTCTCTGACTGTGAATTTGATACACTAGATATGGCATGCATTAAGTTTCAAGTTGAAGATTGTGTTGCCTGCCAGCAACAGGGTCCAATATAGGTTGAAAAACCTTTCCCAGGTTACCTGGTGACATATATATATATATATATATATATATATATATATATATATATATATATATATATATATATATATGTTCGATGACATGTGTAGCTGCAGATACACATGCTATGCACAGGTCCTGCCATCTAGTGTTGGGCTCGGAGTGTTACAAGTTGTTTTTTCTTCAAAGAAGTCTTTTCGCAGGATCGAGTGACTCCTCCCTTTCGGCTCCATTGCGCATGGGCATCGACTCCATCTTAGATTGTTTTCTTTCCGCCATCGGGTTCAGACGTGTTTCTTTTCACTCTGGTAGATCGATATATATATATATATATGTAGGCGAGGAAGGTGTGCCCTAATTTTAGAGATATGTTTGATAACATTAAGATTTTACAAATCCAAGAGGTCCAACAGAGGCACAGTTTACCCAGAATTAACTTTCTGTTAAATCCGTGACTGGCCCAATGATCAGGAAATCTTGGGGGACACGGGTAGCATACAGAGTGTAAATCTGTTGCTCAACACACAAACTGTTTAGTGTGGAGGGGATACACCTCATTTAGCTCAGCATCTGGTGATGTTAGCTCTATAATCCAATAGTAAATTAAAAGGGAGAGAGGTATGGGGGATAAACCTGAATATTATAGTAAACAGTATTAAATCTGACAAAGTCTGGATAAAGGTGCATAGAGTCTCCCCTAATGTAGATTAAAGTTGATCCCCCATAAACTTTTGCAGAGAATGTATACAACTGTCAGAATTCAAAAAAGCTTTTCAGTAGCTGTGAGTGTACTCTCCCGTAATGGAATAGTAGGTTCATCCCTTTATCATCTAATCTTGGATTGTGTGCTAATTCAAAGATAGTTGAAAGGAATATGTGATAGTGTGATATCAATTAGAATTAAACAATCATGTCCTCCTTAGATATATGAGAACATTTTATACTGTTTTTAACAAGGAGACAGATTGATATACTTAAGTTGATGGCAGGGGCTCTTATTTCAGAGACTGCGGGTCTCTAGATTAGTCTATATTCCATTGTACTAGATGGCTTAAATCAATAATGGATTTAGCCTGGATCATCATATCAGATTCCTACTCAGTATGTCAATCCATTTTACACTGAATTCCCAAATAAAAGTAACTTTTTAAAGTCAACATTCTGTAATTCATTAATCTGACACAGGAATCTAGCTTTACACAAATAATATCTAGTGACCTAAAACTATTTGTAGAATAAACAGGGAATGCACTGCACAGTCACAACTAGCTCTCTAATGTGCATTTGCATATTCTTAATTGGTAAATGTAAATTACAGGCTAGCAATTTGACTGTTTTTTGGCTAATGATGTGTACATTAAAAAACTGTGAACAACTCATCTAATCCTTTTGAATATTGACAAGAACCAATATAAATCATCTATTAGAAATAAACACTGTAAAGGTAGCGAGAAATTCAAGACACAGCTCTTTTGAGCACTGCGACTCTTCAGCTGACCAGTATGTTAATTCCATCACCTTGTTAAAATGCACAAGATTGACTAATTAGACATTCTCATCTCAAGTCCCTCAGACCATAAGGCAGACTGTAAGAGCCTGATTCACAAATCCCTTTCAATATGCAAAAACGTTGATTCTGCAGCCAGAATACCAGATTTAGCTTCAGTAGTGAGCAGTCATCCTATACATGACATAATGAGATGTTGCCAGCTGTAATCTCACACGCTGTACCACTCAGGCTGTCCTCCTGTCTGCTTAGTAGGCCATCTGTCAGTGAGCCCAAGATGCCCCAAACCAGTGCTTAATTTGAGCCGGGGTTTCCAGTGCTCCGCACTGGCACTTAAATATCGGCACTAATGGTAGTCCCCATCTGGTGGCTGTCTAATTTTGGAATGAGTACAAAAAAGTTTGTTTAATATTTATATATTAAAAATGACTAACACCAGCTGCCCAAGTCATTCTTGTAGCTTTGGTCAGGCTGGAATAGTCTGAGGTATCACACTTGTAGGAGTGTCGTGGTTAGTGGTTGTGTTGGTACAGTCGTTGGCAGCACTGGAGGGAGCAACGGGTGGTGATAACTGCAGTGGTCTCCTGGCGAGGGCCCTGGCACTTCTTTTTTCACAAATTAAGCACTGCCCCAAACTCTTTTGCATGAAAATATATGACAGCATTGTGGACTGAGTGCTCCTGTGCACCACCTCCCGCCTTCTTAACACACAGGAAATGACCTATGGGTATTTGCAAACATTTTGCATGCCTACATTCATTTGTAAGATTGTTCAGATAGGTTCCTGGGTGGAAAATATATGATTGGCATATATTCCATTCGTACTTTTAGGATTTTTAGTACTTCTCTGAAAGGCAAGTGTGTATATATTTCTTTCATTCGTTTTGACTCACCTCATTTCCTGATGAATAAAGCAAGCTCATACATGGGCACATCATTGGAAAAGACAGCAAGAAATAAATGCATTCTGTCACCTAAACGTTTCAAAAGTTTTTTCAAAATGATTTGCGCTTTAAAGCATTTGAGATGTTAACGTCAAGAAACCTCCGTTGAATTTTAAAGATGTTTAGGGGCATATTTATACTCTGTTTGCGCCGAATTTGCGTCGTTTTTTTCGACGCAAATTCGACGCAAAACTATCTCCATATTTATACTTTGGCGTTAGACGCGTCTAGCGCCAAAGTTCATGGAGTTAGCGTCATTTTTTTGCGTGAACACCTTCCTTGCGTTAATGAGATGCAAGGTAGGCGTTCCCGTCCAAAAAAATGACTCAGAGGCATGTGCGTGGTATTTATACTCCCGGGCAAAAATGACGCCCGGGAGTGGGCGGGGCAAAAAAAACCGCATTTGCGCCTCTTGTTAACGCCTGGGTCAGGGCAGGCGTTAAGGGACCTGTGGGCTCAGAATGAGCCCAGAGGTGCCCTCCCCTGCCCCCAGGGACACCCCCTGCCACCCTTGCCCACCCCAGGAGGACACCCAAGGATGGAGGGACCCATCCCAGGGAAGAAAAGGTAAGTTGTGGTAAGTATTTTTTTTTAAAAAAAATTTGTGGCATAGGGGGGCCTGATTTGTGCCCCCCTACATGCCACTATGCCCAATGACCATGCCCAGGGGACATAAGTCCCCTGGGCATGGCCATTGGGCAAGGGGGCATGACTCCTGTCTTTGCTAAGACAGGAGTCATGTTAATGGCGCCTGGGCGCCAAAAATAAATGGCGCAAATCGGGTTAAGGCGATTTTTTTGCCTCAGCCTGACTTGCCCCATTTTTGGACGCCCAAACGCCATTTTTCCCTACGCCGGCGCTGCCTGGTGTACGTGGTTTTTTTTCACGCACACCAGGCAGCGCCGGTCGGCTAACGCCATTCAATAAATACGGCGCCCGCATGGCGCTTCAGAATGGCGTTAGCCAGCGCTAATTTTTTGGGCGCAAAACTGCGTTAGCGCAGTTTTGCGTCAAAAAGTATAAATATGGCCCTTATTTTGTAAAGGAATTTTAAGTGTAGTGAAGTGTATTTAACCAATATGTAAGATGTGTAGTTGTTATGGTTTTAACTAACTGGAACACTAAAATCAAAACTGTGACTGAATTCATTACTTTTCATCCTTGTTTGCAGAGCACAGCCAGTATTCCCGGGGATGCCGGATGGCCAGGGGCGCGAGGCCCTCCCGGAAGGATGGTACGTCATGCGATTACGCACCCTCTAATAAGAATGAAAGAACGAGGCACTGAGCAGGGAGCTGTAAAATACTTGTGCACTGAAAAAATAAAGTTAAGGATGCTAGTAACGTATGGGTATGGCGTATTATCGCGTGTTTATGTGAGCAAACATTTTTGTTTTGCACCAGACGTCTTGACCTTGAGCTGAAGGTGACGGCCAATGATGAGGGTAGGGTGCAATAATTAGTGTTAACGCACACCAAGACATTCATTAAAGTCATTCGTACGTGGATGTGGTGTACTTTACTTCCAGTACCACGTACCACTGTGTCCTGAACCCGTTCTCCGCCCAGCACTACGATTAATTTCCTGCACATCCATGGCAAGCCTGCATTTCCTACCCTTTCTCAATCATCTAAGCACGTTTTGTAGGGCCAGATGTACGAAGCATTTTTCTTGTTGCAAAGGGGCCGATTCGCAGAATCGCCCCGTTTGCGACTAGAAAAATGCTTTTTGGGATGTACAAAGCTCAAACTGCAATTCGGTAACTTGTTACCGAATCGCAAACGATTCAGTATTAGGAAGTGGTGGTGTCAAGGGCGTCCCTTCCTAATACCGAATCTAAATGGTATGTATGATTGTTTTGTGACCGCGAATGCGGTCGCAAAACTATCGCAGTTAGCACCAATTTCAAATTGGTGCTAACCCATTCACAAAAGGAATGTGAATGGATGCAAAAATATTTTTTCAGAGCAGGCAGTGGTCCCATGGACCACTGCCTGTTCTGAAAAAATGAAAAGAAAACTTTTCATTTTTGCTTTCGAAATGCATTCTGTTTTCCTTTAAAGAAAACAGGCTGCATTAAAAAAAAAGTACTGCTTTATTTAAAAGCAGTCATAGACACGGTGGTCTGCTGACACCAGCAGGCCACCATCCCTGTGAGTGCCACCATTCCTAATGGGATCACAAATTGCGACCTACCTCATGAATATTCATGAGGTAGGTCATTTGCAACCCCATTGCGAATCGCAGACAGTGAAACGTATGTTCCTACATGTGGCCCTTAGTCCCTCCCACCCACAGACTCAGATTTGCTCCTCACATATATATCCAGGCTACTGACTTGGATCTCAAGCTTACTCTGCCTTAGGGACCCAAGCTGCTCCTGAGTCCAGATAACACCAAAACATAACTAGGCTTTGCTTGTGTCACCTTCACAGGTGAGTGGCCTAGCAATGCAAGTTTAGGAACTCTCCTGTGCGTACATGCGTGTTTATGGTTAGGATCTATCAGCAATAAGCCAAAAAATGATGCAATAGAACATAGCCAGAATAATTACGATTGGTTCAGATTAATATTACAATCCCATCCATCACTGTTCTATTGCTGTTGTGTGGGCAGCACCGAAGCCCTACCGCCTGCAAAGACTGAGGTGTTTTTGCTGGCCTCCCCAGTACCACTTTCCCTTCCAGAAGCAGGTATTATTAGTCTTCCTGTGGTGATTATCTACTAAAATCGAAAGCTGGCCAGACCTAATGTTCCATTAAGTCTGTGAATTAAACATTCAGGGATTCTGAATATCTCCAAAAACTTGAAAGCTTAAAAAAAGCCCCAGGGGCCACAGAAAGGTCCATCAGTCAAGCTCATGAAGTATGCTACTGACTTCAGGCTTTCTTTAAAAAATGCACAGTAGGCTCTCAGGCTAGATACAAGGACATTTAGTTCAGGTGTGGAAGATGGTGTGGTAGACTAGGGTGAGAAGCAGGGAGGGCGAGACCTAATAGGACGATGCTTCTTGTTGAGGTCGGGGGCTAAGTCTGCAAAGCCACAGTCCTTCTCACAAAGTAATTCATTTTGTGGAGATTTTTCAGATACTGATTCTGTGTCATAGGCCTGAAGACCACAGGATATGGCATAACATGACATTTGACCCCACTGACATAACAAGAAGGTACATCCAACCTCTGATGCAGACGGCCGCCATTAATGAGCCAGCTCTTGTCATGTAGACTCTGTAGGCACTTCTATGTTCTATAAAATGACCAGAAGCAATTCTGATTGTGATGTGACTTTGAGGGTAAAACTATGCTATTAAATTACCCTTGACCTGGATGTGATGTTAAAAAGGCGTCCGAGAAGATTATTTTATTTCTCCATTACATAAAAACAATCTAAATGCCTCGTCGACATGAATATGAAAACTCACCATTGGACAGATTCTTGCACCTACAGCCTCTCATTAGCAGTAATATTACCCACAATTATTTACAAATAATATTTTTTGAACAAAGTTATTTATCAAGTGCCAGCGTGTAGGAAAGTACTCTCTTTCTTGGCTTGGTTCCCCCTCATTTTCTGCCTGTTGTCAGTGTGTTTGACTGTGTTCACTGGGATCCTGCTAATCAGGACCCCAGTGATTATGCTCTCTCCTTGTAAATTTGGTTGCTTGGACAAGCACACCCCACATTTGGCATACTGGTACCCCCTTGTAAGTCCTCAGTATATGGTACCCAGGTCCCGAGGGCATTGGGGTACCAGGGGATCCCAAAGGGCTGCAGCATGTAATATGCCACCCATAGGGAGCCCATGTAAAATGTGACTACAGGCCTGCCATTGCAGCTTGCATGAAAACGTCCATGCACATTTTCACTACAGGCCCTGTAAGTCACCCATATGGTAGGCCCTCCTAGCCCAGAGGGCAGGGTGCAAATACCTGTGTGTGAGGGCACCACTGCTTGAGCAGAGGTGCCCCCACAAACTCCAGCCCAATTTTCGTGAGTGCGGGGATGCCATTTTACGTGTGTACTGGACATATGTCCAGCTACATAATGGTAACTCCGGACCTAGGCATGTTTGGTGTAAACATGTCAGAATCATACCCCAATACTGTTGCCAGTATTTGAAGTATAATTCCATGCAGTCTAGGAAGTCCTTAGAGAGCCCTCAGCATTGCTCCTACCAGCCTTCTGAGGTTTTCCGGGCAGTCCAAGCTGCTGCCATCCCTCAGACATGTTTGTGCCCTGCTGCTAATTGATCAGCTCAAGCCCAGGAAGGCAGAACAAAGGATTTCCTTTGCTAGAGGGGGGTAACACCCTCTCCCTTTGGAAATAGGTGTTACATGGCTTGGGAGGGGTAGCCACCCCAAGCCACTGGTATGCTTTCAAGGGCACATTTGGTGCCCTTCGTGCATAAAGCAGTCTACACCAGTTCAGAGGCCCCCAGTCCCTGTTCTGGCATGAAATTGGACAATGGAAAGGGGAGTGACCACTCCCCTGTCCATCACCACCCCAGGGGTGGTGCCCAGAGCTCCTCTAGAGGGTCCCTTGATTCTGCCATATTGAATCCAAGGCGAGGAGAGGACTCTGGGAGCATCGGAGTGGCCAGGTCAGGCAGATGACATCAGAGCCCCCCCCCGATAGGTGGTCACCTGGATACGTGATCAATCCCCTTTCCATGGCTATTTAGGGTCTCCCTCTGGGGTGGGTCCTCAGATTTGGCTTGCAAGATTCCAGCAGGACTCCTCTGCAACCTCTACTTTAATTTCTAGCCACTAGAACTGCGACTGGACCCTCCAGAAACCAACAATCTGCGACCACAACGAAGCCTGTGCTTGCAACATTGTTTCCATGGCTCCTTCCAGCTTCTGCAACATTTCCCCAGCTGGGCATCCTCTTAGGGCAGCAAGTCTTCAGTCTGCACGAGAAAGAAGAAGGAATCTTCCTTGGAGTGAAGGAGTCACCAACTGCAATGAAGACCTGCTTAGTGGATCTCCTCTCATCCTGCGCTGCATGGATCCAGCATCATAGGTGGTGGTCTGAAGTAATGCTCTTGGTCCTTTCCCACTTTGGTGGAGATAAGCCCTTGCCTACACATGCAGGACAGTACCCCTCTGCACCGTGTCCCTTGCCGCTACCAAGGCTTGTTGGCATCTCCTTCAAGGGATCTTCAGGCTCCCTGTAGTCCCAGCACTCTTTCCTGCGATGCACAGCCCTCTGCAGTCTTCTCCTGCGGCGTGGGATCCTTTTTCAGTTGTGCTACATGGGCTCCTCTGTGACTCCTGGTTCTTCTTCCAGTGGGTCTCCTGTGGGGGCTGCCTTTTCTTCTGTGTATTCTCTGCCTTGCTGAGGGTCCCTCCAGGACTCCCCCCATGGATTGAGTTCTCCTGGACCTTGCTGGTCCCCGGCAGCTCCACTTTTCATCCACTGCGACGTCTGCCTTTGCCAAGGCTTGTTGGTGGCTTTTCCACTTCACAGACAGACTGCAATCTCCCTTACAGCATTAGACATCGACTGCATCCTCCAGGAACTCTTCTCCAGCTCCATGGCTGCATTGCTGATCATTGTCGTTCTACCATCAACCAACTCCTGCAACCACTGCTGGGTGGGTAGTGGCTCCTGCCACCACCGGACAGTCCTGTGACTTTGGGATTTGGTCCCCTTCTTCCACAGGTCTTCCCCTTCAGGAATCCACCGCTGTTTTCTCGCAGTCTTGTCTGGGTGTTGCATTATCTTCTTTTTAGTCCTTTTGGGTGGTTTGGGGAAAATCCAGTAACCTGCTCCTTTCTTCCTGGTCGCTGGGGGGCACTGTGGTACTTACCTTCGGGGTTCCCTAGTTCCTCCAGCTCCCCTCTACGCGTTCCACTTACCTAGGTGGGGGTTCTGCATTCGCATTGCATTTTTTTAGTATATGGTTTAGGCTCCCCCTAGGGTCACTATTGTCTATTGCTATTTGCACTGTTTTCTATTTCTATTTATGCTTATTTCTGATTACTAGTGTACATATCTAGTGTGTTACTTAACCACTATTGGAGGGTTGTCTCTCTAGTACTTTTTGGTAATTGTGTCACTAAAATAAGGTACCTATATTTTTGTAATACTTATAGTTTTCTTTCATGTGTGTAAGTGCTGTGTGACTACAGTGGTATTGCATGAGCTTTGCATGTCTCATAAATAAGCCTTGGCTGCTCATCCACAGCAACCTCTAGAGAGCAAGGTTTCTAGACACTGCCTACAATACATTAATAGAGGATACCTGGTCCTAGTATATGGTGCAAGTACCTTAGTTACCCACCACACACCAGGCCAGCTTCCTACACAGGATATTCTATTTGCCCAGAGACTTTATTGTGAGGCCAATCAATGGAATACATTCATGTTTAGGTTTGCACAAGTGTGTACTATGAGACTATTTAATATATCAGAGATAACATTTAGGTTTCTATACAGGAGCACAATACTATTGTTTTAAACATCAGTTTCTTTGACGACTGTAGTTTTATCATGCACACTACACAGTTATTACTTAATCCATGTAGTGTTGGGATAAATCTCAGAGAAACGCTGATGAGTCAGGTTGGTGAACCGACTTCACTCTGGCACCACAAGTGCATGATGAGAAACCAAACTTTGCGGCCTGTTCTTAATGGTAAACATAAATGGTTATATGTACTCATGTATATTTATTACTATGCCTAGGTGTAAGTTTTTTTTTCTATTCACTGGGTTACACTTAGGTATAGACTTTCATGATGCCCCCCCTTCAAATCAGAGGGTGAAGCCTCTTACAACAGGACTTATGAGTGTAAAGTTACTACTGGTAACTTCGCACATGTAGGTGGAGATCCCCGCATAGCAAAGTATAGGAAAATTAATAATGTTTATTGTCTTCTAAAAAAATATCTGAAAATATTTTAATGAGTAATGTAAAAATAATGTAAAAATAAAGTAATTCAAAATATTTATTATTATCCAGAGTGAAAAAAATAAAATGTAATATTGCATTAAGTCATCAAATTGCACACATATTTAATAATTAATTGATTTCAATATTTTCATATAATGTATAAATACTTTTTAAATAATAATTTAAGGGGCAAACTCTCCCTCACTGACATTTTTCACTGACATTTTAATTTACATTAATTGATAGATATTGTTAAAAGTTATGCACTTAATTAAATTAAATCATGTTTAACTCTTTAATATAATACTAATTTTACTCTTTAAATAATATTTACATGCACATTTATATACATAAACATAGATTGTGTGTGTATGTGTGTGTATACATATATTGTAGACATGTATGTTTGTGTGTGTGTATGTATGTGTGTGTGTGTGTGTGTGTGTGTGTGAGACTGTTGTTATATATATTATTTCCCTGCTGCCATTGTCTTTATGGATTTGTGTTGCAGTACCTGTGAGTGGCCATATGTGGTGCGGGGCTGGGCTGGAATGGAGTAATTTGAGTTTTTTATTTTACACCTTTAGGGCTGTAGTTGCTTCCAACATTACAACAGTTCAAATAACATTTAATGCCATTTGTCTCTGATTAAAACATGAGGTTTCGTTCCTGCTTGGTATTGCATCTTCATTATCAGAGGAAGAGTTGAGTGTGATGAATTGGATCAGTAATTTCAAAATTGTAATTCATAAGCATACCGAAAGGACAATTTTCAAACCTTTGGAAGTGCACAGACAAAAACAACTGTTCAAAAGAGGTCATATACCTGTCCTGCCATACACAATGGGTTCAGAAAGCCTTTAGCACAAGGATTTGTGAACATGCAAACAAATAAAAAATGCACTAATCCATCGTCTACGGGAAGGGTGTTCCACAGTAATGGGCGATGCTGTTTATAAGAACCAGAGGACTTGACTCTGATTCTCATAAAGTTTATGTTGGTCTGGCAAATTGTTGCTTTATGAGCAGACCAGAGATGTCTGTTGGGGATGTAATTAGTGACCAAAGCCTTTAGGTAACTACAGCCCTTGTCCCAGAGTGTCTTGTGCATGACACATCATTTTCAATCCTAACCTAAATATCAGTGGGAGCATTTTTGTCTCATTTTGCTGGTTACATCTCCTTAAAGTGCATTCTTGTTACTTCATTTCTTTGTAGCTTTTTAGTGTGTTTTTGGGCCATACACAAATATTGCAATACATTAGATGAGCCCAGACTAGTACCCTGGCCAGATCCTCTGTTGATTGGAGTGTACCAGACGAAGAACCTTTTGGAGCATGATCATTCAGGTGTAAGTTCTATTTCCTGAATCCTGCAGTGGACATAAATGAAAATATTGCACATATTGTTTACTGGTGGTTTAAAGGGGTTAATTACTGGATGATCTCAGTAAACCATTGACTGCCATGCATAGGGTGAGGTAAGATCAGGCATTGTCAGTGGTACTACATTGGAGGTCCTCCAGTAGTGGCTGCTTTCAGCAAAAAGTGGTGGGGCCATTGTGGGGGACAATAACAAAAAAAAAGATAACTTACCTGCTGTCTCGCCGCCTTGGTGCTCTTTTGTTCCTCTGCTGCTAGTGCACAAGCTCCCAGACTAATTTATGCCAATCCAGACTAATTTATGGCAATAGAGGCGCTGCTCTCATGCTGGTAATACTATTACCCAGCAAGAGAGAATCACTGGGATTGGTCTAAGCAGGCTGGTTTTGCGATCTGACAGGGACTGCTGTTCTCCACCCGGCTGTGGAACACTCCTCAGGTTGGAGAAATCTAAGTGCGCATGTCGGTTAGTCCGTCCTAAGACAGCCTTGCCAAACCTGCATGTGTGCTTGCAGTGCCCACCACTCCTTCTCCATGCTTGTTGCTCCCACCTTCAAGACTCAGCTGCGTGATGAAAAATAAAATGATAATAACATTTTTTTATCGTCATTTTATTTTTCATGTTTGCATCTGCTGGCTCTCAGCAGTGGGGTGATGCTCCTTGATCATAGCAGAGGAGCCGTTGCTGAGGTCCTCCTATATATTTACGAGTGTTGTGTCAGTTCCATCACAGGCCTGAAGTCTGACTGCTATCTGTGCAGTAGGGTGTGTTGTGCGCTGTGTTTTTGGAGTGATTGAGTTACTTCTCTCTCCAGCATCATTTTGCTGCAAAATAGATTGGAGATGGAACCCAAGTTTTTGAGGTCCTTGGTGGTTTGTTTTTCAGTCATACACATTGACGCTTGATGAGTTTAGGTATTCAAGCCCTGGCTGAAACATGTTTTTGTAAACGTAGTAATGTCAGTGTCCAGCTTAGAGATGATTTCTTATAAATATGATTCAGGATGTGATCCATGAGTGCAATGCATATTTGAATTTGTTTGCAGTCACTATCATTTTGCATTATTATAGAGGCTCGAAGTAGACCATAGAAGCATGCAGTACTAAGTAAAATAAACAGAATATAGTGTGCAATATTAATCACCAGTGCAATACAATACATATAGCTTTAAGAGCCACTTTCTATAATGTTATATTCCTTTTCTGCAAATTTAAAGCTATGATCTTTATCCGCTTAATTATTTACTTATTTTTGTTCATATAGGGGGCAAAAGGAGCAAAGGGCCAGGCACAATCATCAGTAAGTATCTATGTATGACTCCGGTTACCCTCAGCAGCTGTCACTAAGGGACTGATCGCTTATTTTCTGTTAATTCTTTATTTTCTACAGCCATGTGATCTCATCGAGTTTATTCGAACTAAATGCCGTAAGTATGTTCTTCTGAATGCACGTATTTACCATCAATTTCTACACGCTTTGGCAATGCCAATAAATCTGCCTCTCAACGAATATCGTGAAGCAATGTGAAGCTTTACAAGTAAATAGCATTGGAATGGATATGTATTTGTGTGGAAGGAAAAAACTGTAGAATAATGTTGGTGAGGTTAAAAGATCAGGTGACAGTTGCACTGTCAAGTTAAACCTAAAAATCCATGTAGTTCAATGATTGACCCCCTCCCATCTGTGCTGCTGCCAGAGAAAAACTATATAAATTATCTTGTTAACTAAGACACTTTAGTAGCATTCCAAAGTCATGTATGTACCCCTGAAAGTTCAAGCTTAGGCAGCTGGATAAATAAACAATATGTTCATAGCTGCCGGGCTAAACGTATTTTTTAGAGAAAACACAGAACTTCTGCCCAGTCAAAACATGTAGTCCTGGCTCCCAGCATGTGGGTGGAGCCAAACCCCTCTCTAGTAATGCTCACATAATTGTCTGGCGACAGCTGCGCTGTCAAGCCAAACCATAAAAATGTGAGTATGGCATAAATCAACCAGGTAATGGCGGTAGCTACCTCTTCTGCACCCTTCATCGGATTTGTTTCTCAACTAAATTCCAGCTGGCCATACAGTAAAGCAGCTGCTATAATCAGTGACAAATCCCCCACATCTGATTAACCCACAGCAGCCAGCTGGGCAAAGGACATGACATGGCCACAGTGAGTACAATGACAGCTGTATTAGAGCCTCTCTCCATGTTTTCTTTATTTTTTATGCATCAGCGATGGTCTAGGGGTTTCAACAAGCCTGGGCAGCCTAGATGAGGAGTTTACTATTCCAACTCTCTACCTATGTTGTATTCTGAGACCTCAGGGAAGTGGAGATGAGAGCACTAACGTAATCCTACACTTTGGGCCTCATTACGACCTTGCCTGATGGGATTCTCTGTCACAAACGTGACAGATATCCCGCCCACCGGATTACAAGTTTCATTATATCCTATGGCCAATGCGGCGGTCCGAGTGCCACATTTTGACCACGGCAGTCGTGGCGCGGTCAGACCGCCAAGATTAGTCATCACGGCGGTCTGGCGGTTGTGGCGGTCCTAATCCTCATTCTCCGTCAGCCATTTCATGACGGTAACACCGCCATGAAAAGCCTGGCGGAGAACGGGTGCAAGTGGCCCCAGGGTGGCCCCTGCACTGCCCATGCACTTGGAGTGGGCAGTGCAGGGGCTCCCCTGGCCAGCACCCTCGCAATGTCCACTGTCTGGTTTGCAGACAGTGGACATTGCGAGGGTGCTGGTGCACCCTGCATCCTACAGCATTGCCGCCGGCTCGATTACACGCCGGAGACAATGCTGTAGGGTGTTTCCCGCTGGGCCAGCGGGCGGAAACTCAGGTTTCTGCCCGCTGACCTAGCGAGAAACTCTTAATGGGCCAGGCGGGGAGGTAGCCACTGTGGTGCCAACCTCCCCGTTGGATGTTCGGTGGACGTGCAACACCTCAGACGAACTCGTAATGAGGTCCTTAATGTCAAACATATTATCAATAATTGTACAAGTAATATTTTATCTATATAAAATATATTCATTATAAAAGAACATTGTTTAAATTAAATATGCTAAAATAATTATATCTTTAGTTTACAGTTAAGTTAAAAAGTATAATAACATTATATTTAATTTGTTTTCGGCTTAAAATACCTTTATTTACATTCATATTTTATATATAAACATGTTTCTAATGTATTTTGTGAACGTTTAATATACTTTACCTTAGCGAGATCTCTGCCCCACTGGCAGAGATCTTCTTCCCAGTGGCAGAGATCTCATCTCCTTCCCACTGGCAGAGATCTCCTTCCCACTGGCAGAGATCTCCACTAAGCGTGTGGAATCATAAAAACTGTTGCAACTTTACTAGTAGTAACTTCACGGTTGTACAATATGTGAAACCTCTGAGTTTCTTGGAGTGGAGATACTTTTAGGTAAAAATACATACCCGGGAATGGTGACTAACAAATAATACTAAATTTACTCAAAACTGTACGTGTAAATTTACATGTGCAGATTTACTCATGTGTTAGTTTACCTTTGTGAATAGTCCGCCGTGCACCAAGCATATTCATGCAAAATAAACGTACATAAATTACTCTAAATCGAACTTATTTGAGTAGCCAATGAGTGTCGTAAAATCCTGGCCTGGATCAAGCCCTCCTGTGACCTGCATTGCACCTCTGTCTAAAACTGCAAATAGCCATAACTCGATAAAGGACGTTTTTGCTACGAATTGAGATTTGCGTTACAGAACTGAAAAGGTGAATTTTAAATGATATTATATTACTAGGCGGCAAGTGTTGAAAATGTAAATTTAAGCTTGGAAATAACACTCCAATCTCTGATCTTTCCTTTTCCTAGCGTGTTCACAGGGTGAGTACTCATTTAAATACAACTTTTAATAACAAGTGTTGTCAGTGAAACATACTTTGGAATGTACTTGTTTGGGTGTGGATAACTTTGAAGCAACGTGAAATCGTTAGGTTAACACTCTCTTTTTTATTGAAGTAAACATATAATTTCTATATCTACCCTTGGTCTTCCTTGTTTTGTAAGTGCAAATTCCAGAATGCTAAAGGACATATTTATTAATGCTTTGTGCTACAACAAAGTCACAAAAAGTGACACGACGAGGCACAAACTATTTATTTCCCAGCCCAAACATTTCTGAGGTGTAAAGAAGCCCTAAAGTATTGCAAATAGTGCTTTGCACTGCTTAGTCTTACTTTGAACCAAGTGGGCATTCGATGGGTGGTACATGGGCATCCCCATAGTTTTTGACAAATAGGCATTAGTTTTTGGTAGACACGGCCTTGTGCCAAAAAATAGTGCCTAATTGAGTCAGGCATTAAAAAAGAGAAATCTTTTCACTTCTCCTAACTTTTCAAACCTTGTATGTGTCCTGCACTGTGCACCACACAACCAATGTATGAAAAGCTTTAAACTTTGAGTAGACATAGGGGGTCATTCCGACCCTGGCGGTAAAAACCGCCAGGGCCGCGAATGACGGAAGCACCGCCAACAGGCTGGCGTTGCTTCCTTGCCCATTCTGACCGCGGCGGTAAAGCCGCGGTCAGAAAACCGGGTCCGGCGGTTTCCCGCCAGATTTCCCCCAGCTGGGTGAATCCGCCAGGGCAGCACTGCAAGCAGCGCTGCCCTGGGGATTCTGACCCCCTTCCCGCCAGCCTGTTTCTGGCGGTTTTCACCACCAGGAAGAGGCTGGCGGGAACGGGTGTCCTGGGGCCCCTGGGGGACCCTGCACTGCCCATGCCACTGGCATGGGCAGTGCAGGGGCCCCCTAACAGGGCCCCAGCATGCTTTTCCAGACAGTGAAAAGCGCGACGGGTGCAAATGCACCCGTCGCACACCTGCAACACCGCCGGCTCCATTCGGAGCCGGCTTCAGTGTTGCAGGCCTCTCTCCCGCTGGGCCGGCGGGAGCTAACATAGTTAGCGCCCGCCAGCCCAGCGGAAAGGTTGGAATGGCTGCAGCGGTCTTTTGACCGCGTAGCGGCCAAATGGCGGTTCCCGCCATAGTATTTGCTGAACCGAACGCACACACCTTTGCACCATGTTGCTAAGGTGAGTGCGTGGCACTGGGCAGCCTGTTTGTCCACCAATACTGTGGAATAAAGCAGCAGTGTCATATCTTAGCAATTAATGATGTCCTCTGATGATCAGTCCCCCTCCCCCCACAGCACAGCACAGTGCAGCACCTTTGGCTGCTGTGCTACTTGTGCTAGAAATCACTAAACACATCCCTAAATGTGATTTAATTAAATGTGTACTTTAAATTCAGCTGTTAGAAAGCTTTACCACAGTTCCCCAAGATGCGAACTTTTTAATTCTGGAAGATGTAGTCTTCAGCACTAGTTAGTATAGCAATTTGTTAGATGTCCTATTGCAGAAATAATCATGTCACCCTAAGAAGCGCAATAAGGCTGGAACACAGGAACATGCCAGCCACTCATGTTCAGATTCCTCATATAAGTTGCTTCAGCAACATCTTTATTTTACATCACCCAACATACAGGTTTTTTCTTTACAGGTAAACCGGCCTGCCCTGTGTACCCTACAGAGTTGGTGTTTGCATTAGACATGTCTAAAGACGTCACAGCGGATGTGTTTCGGAAGATGAAAGAAATTCTGCTTTCAGTTGTGAGCTCGCTCAACATCAGAGAGAGCAACTGTCCCACTGGAGCCCGGGTAGCAATTTTGTCTTACAACTACAACAACAAGTACCTGGTGCGCCCTTCTGACATCCGCAGTAAGAGTCAGCTTCTCACCGCTGTGACGGGGATACCATTTGAGAGGTCTTCTAGTGGGCGGAACATTGGGCGGATCATGAGATTTGTGGCTCGGAATGTCTTCAAGCGGACCCTCCAAGGTGCCAACGTGAGAAAAGTGGCAGTGTTTTTCAGCAACGGGCAGTCGGAGGATGCTCCGTCTATCCAGACAGCTGTCATGGAGTTTAGTGCCCTTGACATTGTTCCTGTGGTGATTGCCTTTAACAGTGTACCACATGTTCAAGAAGCTTTCAAGGTAAGAACTCTGCCTAGTTTAATTCACTAACTATCAATAGTATTATGATGATAAAAGATAATAGAATTTACTGCACTATTTCTGCACAGATTACTCAAAAATGCAGATGAGCAGGATTAACATTATATATGCATTCCACAATGCACATCACAACTTTTTGAAAGTGTAGCTCAATTTTTATTTTTCCAGTTCTTACTCTTTCAAGTACGGAGGAAGCTCTTGGTACCATTCCTTTGTTGAATTTGACAGGTGTGCTGCCCATATTAGGGAAGCTATTTATAGTTTGGCGAGAGGAGTGAACCACCTTCCCATTAACTTGCAGTTCCCCCACCTGACTGACAGGTGGAAGAACTGATACATTTCCGATGGTGGGGCCTCAGCCGGGTCTGCAGATCTCTTTTCCGGTCTCCCATCCTCTAATAGACTGCCTGGACCAATGCACCCGAAGGCCTGGTGTATTTGGTTGATGAGTGCAGAACCCTGTTGCAAGAAGAAGCTAAGGACATTGGCCTTCCCAGGTTCCTGAGCTCACCACATTTTAACACAAACAACAAGGGATATGGGAGAATGCAGGAGCACAGAGAGGTCTTACCTCACTCAGACCACAACAGTCTCATTAGGTAATGCAACAATGTCAGAGTTACACAAGTATGTGGCTTGGTCAGACACCATCCTCCTACATATTTTGGAGGAGCAGAATTGGGCACCCTTCTCTGTGTGCTTCCCTGTAATGGAAGGTGAACCCTATGGGGGACATTTGGACGTTCCTGACCCATCATAACAGGAACAGCAGGATCTGAAGTTGCTAGCTGTAACTCACCACGAATTAAGAATTTCCTTCCACGATGTACTCCATTTTTACTTCAGACGTGTCTCCTAGACACACTGAGTGTGAAGCTAGATGACATGGAGACTGCCCCAGGTGTATCCCCTTCAGCTTAAGGTGCCCCTGTTGCACCTTCTGTATGCTCTGGTGGTGCAGCAATAAGCACCTGAGAACCATAGATACTATCCCTTTGTGACTTCTGCCTCTGTCAGTCTCGCCTTAGCTCCTGGTCACAGGTGTATTGTCAGGTGTTTCAGGAGCTCCCATCAGTGCTGGGTGTCAATCATGTGGTAATGATGTAGGTAAGCAGAAGCTGTTGTTGTGTCCCCATTTCATCAGTGCTACAAACAGAAACAGAAACTGACTGTTTTTTCAGGGCAGTAATGCTCTGGCCAGATGCCCAGGAGGTAGCCATCAACACATCTTCTGATGGAAAGAACTTGTTCAATTCCCTGCCACTTCCACTGTCCTCAGGTTTCACTCAGCAGTCAAACATGAGCCACTTCAGGAAACATAGCTTGTCTGTACCTTGAGCCCAGCATATGCCAAGAGGACTTTCTCAGCACTAACTCTGGACGCCCACTCCACATTCCACCCCAAAGGGGCCAGGGGAGATGTTCTATGCACCAATATCTCTTGGCCAAGATTATCTGTATCTTCATTTTGGTACGGAATCCAAGGACTTCTGAAGAAAGTCAGTAGTCTTCTTCTTATAGGAGCAAAACAGTTCTTTCAAAGCTATGGAAGAAGACAAATACGTCAGTGGCACTATTTACTTGCACAGAGTAGGGCACGCACACTAACCATTCTGAATATTTCCGCTATAAACCAGTTCCCCTTTGCAGAATTTGAATATACTGACCTTAGCTTAGTTGTTGGTGGGTTACAGTATATTTACTTCCACATTCTTGTCTGGAATCTCAAATTTACAGTAACAAGTCAACGTCAATGTTACCAGTACAATACAAATGTCCTTTGATCTCAGTGTGGTTCCTGAGTCTTCATCACAACCCTGGTCCTGATGGACATCTTTTGTGGGTGCAGAAAATCGACTGCAACTCTTACCTATGGTATTGTCTTAAAAAGTGGCATCAAAGGAGGTGTTATGGTCTGGCCTTACTTTGATACGCATGTTTCTATTCAGTCTTGGGACCTCTGTGAAGTGCTATAGCTCCTTTGTACCCTCTAAGAAGATTCAGTTCTTCAGGCCTGTGCTACACTTGGGCCTGACAGAGGTCATCATCTGCTATGGAAGAAAGTGGCCATCAGCCGGTGTGACTACCATTTCTAAACCAACAAAACGTTTCTGCAATGTGGTTGCAGATTCTTCTTGGACTAAAGGGGATCTGGGAGGAATGATTCCTTCTGTCGAGCTCCACTCATTCCCTGCAGCTTCACTCTGTGGAGCAGCTGGATAAGTTGTTAGCTACCAAGTCAAAACCTGCGTTAGTCCAACCATCCTTGGTTCTGAATCGTGCCTCTTCCACTTGCCCTATCTGCACCTCACTGTCAGATCCAGCTGTTCAGACTAGGTGTGGGCAGTGCATGTGGGATACATCAAATCTCAAAACAAAAGTTGGAAAAGGAGGCAGAGTGACAACTAAATAGATGGATTTAGGAAGGAGTGACCCATCCACATAATCCTATTCCAATTCACAAACTGCACTTCTAAAACTACTACAGCCAAAATGGTCCCAAAAGAAGTCATAAATGTTCTCCAGCTGAGAACTGAAGTAAGTCCAGCATCCCACAAGCAGCCCAACCACTGGTACTGCAATATCCTCCCATAGAAAATAAAGGAGGCGGGACTTAGGACAATAGGAAATAATGTTCAACTAAATCAATTTGTTTTGAATTTTAAAAATATACATACCTTTAATTTGTTGAAAAAAAATATTTAACTTAAAATATTTCTACTAGTTTCCTTCTATGTTATCATATGGAGCTATCTGCCACCATGGTGGAGAACTTCTGCTACATGTGAAAAGTTACTAGTAGCAACTTTACATGAGTGAATTTATCTCCATCCCATGTAAGGCTACACTTTGCAGTAAATTTACACTCCTAAAATGGTAAATAGCGGAAACTAATATATGTACTACAAAGTGTTAGAGTAAATTTACATGTATAGATTTACTCATGTGTAATTTACCTGTGGGAATGGTCATAGCTATCAGGACATGGGATACAGAGTTATTAGAAAATATACACTTGTGTGATGTGAAAAGTTTCATATTGTACCGTCCTTTGTGCACAGTTGGACACCACTGGGATGTTTCAGATACTGACGCATAGAGCCAGAGATGAACTGGAGCCACTGATAAGAAGACTACAGCAATGCACACTGTGCTATGGTAAGCAACATAACAATATTCTGCATTTATAAAGGCTTCTTCGTCCCGCTCAATGGGTATGTGGCTATGTGTGTATGTTCAGATATATACACACACACACGCATATATATATGTATGTGTGTGTGTATATATATATATATATATATATATATATATATACATATATATATGTGTGTGTGTGTATACATATAAATATATATATATATATATATATATATATATATATATATATTGCATAATTACAATAAATATGGACCAATATAACATCTACCAAAAAACGCACATTTGCACACTTATTACCACAGCGTGAAGGTTAAATCCGAATTTAGGAATTTGTTACCACAGTTCTGCAAAACTGACATGCGAAAAGCACAGAGTGCATGTACAAATTATTCTACATAGGCAAACACTGCTCTTAACAGTCATGGACCCACTGTTATGTGATTTTAACTTGCTGCATGCATTCCGGCTTTATTTAAATAAGTTTGGTTAAAACAAATATACATGAAAAAGTCCATGGCATAAACCGTGTATGCAGGTGCACAGAGAACAATGTACTGTTTATTGCTAGTATTTTCAGCTTTTGATTTGACTTATAGGCGTCAGGTGGTTATTCATATGTCCACAGATCATTCTAATATCTCGATATTATATTGGTACTGCTTGTGAGGGTTTATTAAATGACCCTTTCAGCTGTTTCATTTTCTTTCAAATGACTCCAATGGGCTTCTGACTCTACATTTTGTAGGTCGCAGACGTCAGCCCTCCCCAGCCACACCTAGCCACAGGAGGGTTGTCATTGGTCAAACCTAGCACCAAGTCCCCCTGACCACAAGACACAGCCCTTGGCCACGTGGAGCAGACTGCGATCTCTGGTCAGTCAGGCCCTCTGTCCCCAAGTCTGCAGGACATGGCCGGGCATGGCTTGTCTTCTGCACAATCCCTGCACCCTGTAGCATGCGCCTAGAGGCAAGAGGGCATGGGCATCCTCTGACGGGGCAAGGTATGGCTTTGGTTATGTCCTGCAGCTTTCTTCCTGCCATGTACATTTGTTACAAGTTTTCTCCTCCTCCTGGACATTTATGGCTCTCTAAATGTAAAATGATGTTTAACATTTTGGTTCTGGGTTCATGAATCTTCAAGCCCCTGTTCACTAACAATACGGCCTAAAGTAGACTGTTTTCAGGAAAAATAAGATTATCCACCCTTTGGCGTGTTCTTGTCCCCTTGGGCATTAGGATGTGCCTCCATTGGCTTCCAATGGGCCCACGGTATCTTCTTTGGGGACAAGATTGGTGAAACATGAGAGCCCACTGTGAATCTCCTAATGGCAGCTTCAATGACTTCATTGGTGACAGTGGGCATGTCACCTGTGACACCAGTTATGAGATGTGCTTTGGGATGACTTATGATTGCACAGCTCACTGTGGCTGGTCAAGTGAAGCAGATTTTTAGGTTTTAAATTGTAACCATAATGTCACTTTAATTGAGGGTTTCCTAAGGCTGTAAATGTTCATCTACATCCTTGGGTTTCCTATCTCACCAGCAACATGTATCTGGGGCTTCTTTTAGAACAGGGCCCCCATTTATGATTTACCCGTTTGTGTCATAGGTGCTTGTCCATGTAGATTTTCTCCCTCTGCTCTTCAGGTGAACAGGTGTGCAAACGATTCCCCATGTTGGGTATCCATGTAGCATGGATGATGAACCTTGCTTTACATCACTGCATGGATCACATCTTATGTTACTTCACATGTTTGATGGGTTAGACCAAATGGCCGGACCAAATTCCTTATATATTTATTTATTCATTTAGCAATTTTATTCAGAACAAGATCCAGTGGGTGCCAGAAAGCCTTACAAAGGGCAGTTATGTTTTGTTACATAACTTTTTCATCTGGTTACACTCTGTGCTTAATTTGTAAATAAAAACTTGCCGGTGCTCAAAGCACTCCTCTTAAACACGCGGCTGCTGCAATGAAATGTGTGAGAACACGGAATACTTTGGCAGTGTAACCCTGAAGCCATCTCGGGCCTCTTCAATCCATTTACAGCCACTCCCTGCCCCGTTCTCCCATTGTGACACTTTTTCGTTTGTCTCTTCCTCCACCTTTCCCATAGGTGTCATTCGCTCAAAGTAAATGCTTGAGGCAGGAAAATAAGTGCTGGCCCTCAAAATTAAGTGCCTGTGCTCCGCATCAGAAACAACAAGCACAAATTAAGCACTGGTTGCACATAACATTTGATCCTTTACCGGTAACGTATATGCAGGTCTTGATTCCCTCTGACCAAAATATAGCTTGGGGACATTTTAGTATGTAAGCTGCCTTGATGGTGGACTATCCAACAGGGTGGTAGCATCTAGCCAAGCTGCAGGATCCAATGTAATGCGACACCATCGCCAGTGTTGAGGATCACAGTGGATCTTCTGAACTGGTCACTGTTGGTGTGGTATTCAGTTTGGTACAAATTCCTCATTGTTTCCCATGGGTTTAGAGAGAAGTCAAGCAGCACCAGTGCTCTCTGCAGTCCACAGGGTCTTTGATCTACTAGTGCACCACGTTCATAGCAGATAAGATGCGCCTTTCAACATTCAGCAGAAGTGATTCACTATTAAAACAGATCAGGGACCCCTCATGTTTCTGTGCACAGGTCCCTGTGACTTCACTGGGCATGCAAAGGTTCTGGTGATGGAAATGAACGAGTATCTTGATAATAGAGTATCTTGTCCCTGACTGCTGTGCTGGAGCCTGATCTTGGTGAGAACCGCTGTGCAGACATGACATCTTTCATAATGGTTGCCCATTATCCACTAAGGAATATTGCAAATACAGCCACATTTCAGCTGGGTAATGGAAGTATGGTATAAATTCTCTCCTAATGCGTTGTATTGTGCCATAGTGCACGGTGTCCCCTGGTGGAGAATACTGCTGTCAGCACCGTGATGTCAATGTGGTGTATTTGTGCTGTGTTTGATTGGTGCACAGTTCTGTCTACAGTGTACAGATGGGTATTGTGTAACAGGTGTGTGATTAGAGATGGGTGCTTTTATGAGCAAAATGATGCAGAATTTAATGGCATACCTGTGTTCTGATGTATGATTGTGCGGTGTTCTATTTAACTTGCCCAGTTTAGAGAGCTTATGTGTGTTGTCTGTGCTCAGGGTGTTTCTGAAACAGCAGGAATAAAGCTTGGCATCAACAAAGTGAGAATATGAAAGGGAGGGTTGGGGAAAGTGGATATTGAAGGAAAATGGAGTGCAAGTTGGGAAGACCATTAACTGCTGGAGAAAGGGATGCTACTAGGAGGATCTTGGAGCAAAGTGTAGAGGAGAGTGGGAACAGAGGAGAACATGACATGTTGGGCACAGAGGTGGGGCAAGACCTGCCTGTAATAGAGGGAAGCAAGCAAAGTCTATGTGAAGGAGTTAAAGGAGGTGCAGGAACCTGGACATAGCTGCACCCTGAGTCTTGGCAGAAGGGTCACCTGTGTATTTAATGGTGGTGTTTTTGGAGAGATAAGCCATATTGTAGTCTCCCCAGATCAGTATCCTTTCCAGCTGGTGAAAAAAGGTGGGAAGTTAGGTGGTTAACATTAGGCAATATTCTCTAATTGGTGGTGTTTGGATCCTCATATAGGGCCATATGTACAAACACATTTTCCCATTGACACAGAATGGTAAAAACCCTTTGCTACATCTTGCCCATAAGGAGGTTTATTCCATTCTTGTCAGGTGTCTCAGTTTTTTAAAATAGTTTGAAAATAGAAGCAGGCACCAATGAGCTATGTCTGGAGGTCACTTCCAAAGTTGTGCAATATGAATGTTCTGTAAACAAGTGGTTGGGTGGAACTAGGCCTCTGGACATGAACAAAAAGGGGGTCTCTACATTTTCACCCCCATGCCTCCAAAACCCTTGACCACAAAGGATCCGTATAGCAGCCTGCTGAGTGGGGCTGGGGGCACTCTTAAGATATGGCAGACTCAGTCTGTTAGTTACATCTGAGCCTGGCTGGGGACCCTGTGAGAGTGATTGCACTGTTGTGGAAGTTGTGATCCTTCTTAGGCTAAAGATAAGCTCCAGTGGATATTATTTGCCCATGGTAACCCTGTTCACCCTCCCATTATTGTGCACCAAGTGCCATGTGCTAAATAGGGCAGAAGTGTGAGTACATAGGTATTTGAGGACTGTTTGCATAATCTGCTGTTTTACAGGGCTTTTGTGGGCCTCTATGTTGGCGGTCATAAGTAAGTGAAAGGGTGGGTGGTTAGACATCTATGTCAATAGTGAAAGGGTGATTTTGGAAGGATATAGCATGACCATAATCCCTCAGATTATGAAGGAGGGAATGAATGCCTGTGATGTGCCACAGGTAACCATTTCATAGAGGAACAGCAGAAACATGGTACCAAAATGTAGAAGGATTTGTGATATGTTTACATGCAGGCAGGGGGACATTTAGTGCTCTTGAACATCAAAGAGAGACTTAGGGCCTGATTTAGATATTGGCGGACAAGTTACTCTGTCACAACAGTGACGGATATCCCGTCCACTGAAATCTAAATCCCATTATACCATATTGGTTTTAGATTTTGATGGACGGGATATCCGTCACCATTGTGACGGTAACTTGTCTACCAATACCTAAATCAGGCCCTTAGTTTTAAAGAGACCCGCAACCTCTCCCTTGGCTGCTTTTGACCACTTTACCAAATCAACATAATTGACCCAAAGTCACCTTTCATACCAGATGTTGACACCTCTAATTCAATCGAAATCTGAAAAATCTTTCATGATGAGGGATATGAAGTACAGATGAAGAGGTGCAAGGGATTTGCTAGGAGAGCAAGAGCCAGGGAGGAAACTAAGGGGAAAAGGGTGACAAAGGGGGCAGGCACTGGTGATGAGATGAATAACTGAGAAACGACACAACAGAGCAGTAGCAGGGAAAGAGCTGCAGAGAGCAGAAATTATGTTATTGCTTGTGCACAGCATTTTTTGCCAATGGTATGACATCACATTGCTCTCTATAGAGAAAATTACCTTGTTCATATGTTAAGTGGATCTGTAAGCTTCAGTGAGTTGCAGGCGGATGTTTTTGGTCTTTGAAGCCTCATACCACAGAGATGCTCCAAATTTCTCACACATATTGCAGAACGTTTGACATACGTATTGCTTGGCATGAGTATATGTGTGTTTAGGACAGTTGTTGATAGGCTGAGTGGCCCTACTGGTTTGTGATGTTTAGTCAGCTTTATCTTCACATTTTGACCGTGGCCATTCTGAGCATCTGAACTGGCCTCACACAACAAGGCAGTAACAGAGTCCCCCATTCAACAGCTTGCCCAATGCTTTTGGCCACAATTACGGATCTAACTTACAAAAGCAGTAAAGGAAATTGTTTTAATTTGATGTGGAGGACCTTATGTATGTATGTAGGACACATGGAGCCGCAGAGGGATTGGAAGGCAAACAAAGGTTTGAACGGTGGAGCGGGTCTGTTACTTTATCATTACGTATTGTTCTCTAAAGTATGTATGTATCTATGTTAAATGCTCATTTTTACTGTGATATAATTTATAGTAATTGTATCGTAATATAATTATATAAAAAAGTACATTTATTGCACTGACATAACATCCATGTATCTCTCTGATGTTTTGTAGACAGATGTAAAAAAGAACCCCTGTGTCAGCAGGATATTGACCCACCACCGAAGTTAGGTACCGATGCTGTGTTCCTTTTGGACAGTTTCCAGAACGTGGTAGAGGACCAGTGGTTGGAAGCCAAAGATCTCCTTATTACACTGATAGATAACTTTGACATTGCCAAGCAGCCAAAGACAGCAGGTGCTGGGGATCGAGTAGCACTGGTGAGGCTCGCTGCCCAAGGAAACGCCACCAGTAGGCCTTGGAATCCACAAGTAGAATTTGATTTAATATCCTACGTAAACAAAAATCGAATGAAGAGACATATTCAAGACTCAGTCCTTCAGCTCAGTGGTCCTACTGTTGTTGGCCAAACTCTGAAGTGGGCAATTGATAACATGTTGTCAAAGGTTCCCCACCCAAGAAAGAGCAAGATCCTTTTTGTGATATCGGCTGGTGAGTCAAGTCAGTGGGACAAGCACACTCTGAAGGAGGCATCCTTGAAAGCCAAATGCCAGGGTTTCGCAATATTTGTGATTTCAATGGGGCCGCACTTTAATAGGGCTGAGCTTGAAGGTCTAGCCAGTCATCCTGTGGATCATCACCTGGTTCAGCTTGGACGACTTCATAAACCAGACTTTCAGTATGCATCTGGTTTTCTTAAACCCTTTGTGATTGCACTAAAACGTAAGTGTTCACATTTCATACATCAATAAATAATGCATGTATTGTCTTGATGAGTGCACATTGTTGTAGTGATCTGTAACTCTTAGAATTTGGTTAAATCCATTTGCCATAGATAAGGTGTAAGATGCAAATAGGAACATTGTGGATACTTATTTTCAGCATCTGTTTATTGGTCCTACACAATCCAGGTTCACAGTTAGTCAAAGTAGGACAGTGTTCATTAGTTGGGTCTCAGCATTGGGGTAGATACAATCTGCAATATTTTCATTTCAATATTTCAGTATTCATTTAAGCAGGTAATGCTGTTCTGGTCCTTCAGAAGAGGTTAGGAGGTGTCAACCTTGGTCGGTACATAACAGTTTAAGAGGGAAGGTACTGAAGCATCTGCTTGAGCAACAAAGCAACCTTTCACACTTCTCAGTGAGGCTGCTGGCCCCCAAAGCCAGACGCTTCCGAGACGTCATCACAGTTGTAGTTAAACTCATTTAATGCAGCAGTACAGGATTTAATGCAGGTGGGTGCTTTCAGAGAGGTCCTACAGCATTGTGGTAGATGTGTTAATGTAATCTCTTACCATTAACCTCTTACCATTAAATAGATGTATATTTGCTATGGTGGCTGTCCACTGCTGGCAACCAACTATTGGTAGCTGAAAAGGTGAACAACATTTCAATGAATTTAGAGCCATGAATATAAAACACATAGGCCCATATTTATACTTTTTTTAGCGCTGCATTTGCGCCGCTTTTTGACGCAAAACGGCGCAAACCTACAAAATACAATGGTATTTTGCAAGTTTGCGCCATTTTTGCGTCAAAAAACGACGCAAATGCGGCACAAAAAAAGTATAAATACGGGCCATAATCACCCATCTGTCTTGAAGGTCCTTCTTGGGGTCTTTGTAATTTGATTTGATTATACTTAGAACTTTGCATTCCCCTAAAGGGATGTGAGCACTGCCCATGATGAATAGCCATACAACATTAATACAATAACAGTGTTTGTGAGAGTTAAGAAGGTTATTTTTGAATTAGTGCTGGAGAGGTGCTTTCTGTTGATAAGTGCCTACCACAACCAAACACCATCCACAGCTATAGCTACTTCTGAACCTGGGAATGAATAACAGTGTTTTATCAGCAGGCTGGAGTAAGGGAAATTGATCATTTTTAGGTATCTACTGTTGAAGATACAAAAACAATGGAAAACTATCTTAATCCATTTCCTTAAGTTTTCACACGAGATAGGATTGGGTAGTTTCTCTATCACTGTTTGCCCCCTCCCTAAAACTCATGATTCAAAAAATTAAAAGTCTCTGATGAAATCAGTAGAATGAGAACCAAAATAGAACATCTCAAAGCCGAAATGTTTTCTGCTGACGACAACATCTGTTTTTTGGCCATGGCTGAAGAATCCCTTCTGGTGCTATTAAGGTTGTTAGATTTGTATCTGCTAAATGCAGGTTTACCTTTAAATCTGGGAAATCAGTGAGTATGTGTTTAAGTCTCAGTAATTGGGTTACCTATTTTTTCAACAGTTCAGCCTTTCCTGGTTGCCCAGGCTTATCCAAAGTCTTGGTGCTCAGCTCCTTAGAAGGTCGGACGACATCAACAATACAAATTTGCCTTGCTTGCTAAACACAATTTTCAAAGACCTTTACAATTGGGTCACCCGAAATCCCCTGGCTTGCGAGGATGATGAGCGTAAAAATGAATTTGTAGTGCAGAAGCTCCCTCTTTGGATTCCCCAGGGAATTCTTACACTTATCCATCAAAGGCTTGTGGCATTTCTTTGGGGTGGGAAAAGGCCATATATTTAAAAGGACTACAATCTACCAAAAGGTGGGGAATTGAAGGCTCAGATTTTCCCATGTGGATAGGTACTTCTATTGAGCAAAACTCCTCCCTCCCTTAGAATGGGCTACATCTTGTTCAACAAATCCGTGGGTGTTCTTGCAGGAGTAATTCTCCTCCATTCCTCTCAAACATGCCCTACGGCTCCCACGTAAATATAAGAAACGACTGGGTTTCCGCCTGCAGCTGATTTCAACCCTGCTCGACCATTATTATTTGATTGCTAGAATGGAGGGATTTCACCCCCTTTCTCTTTTCTAAAATCAATGGCACACAACCCAGAACATCTCCCTGGCATATTAGTTAGAAATTATGCATTATGGTGGCGGGAAACTCAGTTTTGGGGACTTATTTTGCAACGCAAGGCAAAAGAAACTGAAAGGTTCATGGATTTGTTCCACTTTACACATAGGGAACATTTCTCTGACTCTCCCCTTCAGGCTTTCGCGATATCGCGACTGGCAAAAAAAAATCACGAATTTGGCACTTTTGTAAAAAGCCCACACTTTTTTAAAAGTGCCCAATAAATTTTGAAATTTGCTGAACGAAAATAAATAAATGCCCCATGGCCCACACGTGCTCCATGGCCGGCGGGCCCAAAACGTGATAAATATTAATGCCACCTCGGTCCGCCACCCATGGTGCATTTGTTTCTATCAAGTTTTGGGCCCACCAGTCACAGGACACACGGGGGCCCAGGGAGTACGTATGTTCTTTTTTAAATGAGTAGGGCCTGCTGCACACAGGGCACACTGCAGGCCCTAATCAGTTAAATAAAATAAACGCCCCCCCTGGGCCAGCTGTGTGCCCCATGGGCAGTGGGCCCAAAACTTGATATACATTAGTGCCCCCTGAGTCCGCCACCTCTGAGACACCCGTGGCACATAAGGTTTGGGCATTCTGCACACGGGGCACGTGGCAGGTCCAGGGGGCATTTATTTTTTTACATGATTATGGCCCGCTGCCCATAGGGCACTCTGCGGGATCTAATCATTTAAAACAAATGCCCCCTGGTCTACCATTTTGTCATGTGGGTGGAAGGCCCAAAACTTGATAAAAATGAATGCCCTCAGGCCCACCGGGCACTATGGGGTTATTCGTTTTTATCACGTTTTGGGCCCACAGTGCACGCGTTGGGCCTTGGGGAAACTATTTTTTCTAAATGATTATAAATTCCTCCTGGGCCTACCTTGTGCGCAGTTTATGGCTGGCCCAAAATTTGATAATAACTAATACCACAAGGGTGCCCGGTGGGCCTCGGGCATTAATTTTTATCAAGTTGTGGGCCTGCCACACACATGACACATGGTGAGCCCAGGGGGCATTTGATGCCCCTTTAGCCACTCGACCATGGGACACTTGGGGAGCATTCGTTTTTATCAAGTTTTGGGCCCACTAGGATAGAGTGGTCCCAGGGGCATTTGTTTTTATCAAGTTTTGGGCACACAGGGACACGGCGGGCCCTCGGAGAATTTCTTTTAAAATGATTAGGGCCTGCCCCACACTGCGGGCCCTAATCATTTAAAAAAAATAAGCGCCCCCTGGGCCCGCCATGTGCGCCGTGGGTGGCAGGCCCAGAACTTGATAAACATTAATAACCCCTGTGTCCCCCAACCATGGGGCACCCGGGGTGCATTCGTTTTTATCAAGTTTTGGGCCCGCTGCCCACGGGCCACGCAGCGGGCTCTAATCATTCAAAACAAAAATCAATTAAAGCACTAAGGTCTCCCTATCTCTCTCGCAATGCTTTCAAGTTTCTATCACTTGAGCATCTACTTCGGTCTACATGTTTCGGCCACCTGTTTTGCCAACTAACCGTCATGTGACTTTCCTGAAGACTAGTTCAGATCCCTGGATTCTACCGAATCATTTAGTAGTAACTTAGTCTACGAAGCACATTCTCCTAAGTCACATTCACTGAAGCCATCATACAAACCGATCCGGGAGAACTTCCCTGTATTAATTAGGTAGAAAAAGGAGAAAAAGTTTTTGGAATGAGTGGTGTATATATTTTCTTGTTCTCAGGTTTTTATTTTATGATTTTTTGTTCTTACTGTACACTTCATAGAATCTCAAAGGTATTGCCCCCTACTGCTTTTAATATTGCCACATGGATCATTTATTAAACAATTGAGACCAGGGCACCCTTTAGACAGTTTTACTTTTCAAGATCCTACCCATCACACCAATATTCCCTTGAGGGTCATGGTTGAAAGAGATACCAACTGGATGCAGTTGGTATCAGGGAGAACTCTATTATGAAGCATGCAACTGTAGTGATCAGTGGGAGCGAGTTCTTTTACACAAAGAAATATTTTTCTTAGGTGTATTTAGGGAGTTCATAGTCCTTACAAATCTTTCAAGGACAATTGTAGAACTCTCAAATACTGAAAAACAATGGTGAGAGATAACAGGAGTATACTTCAAGGTGCACAAAAGGCAGATTCTCTGAGACCTGCTGGCCCACAATACATTTTCATTTGTCCACTTAAGCATGGTTGATAAGATGACCCTCTGGTCCGGAGAATTATCCATTAAGTATGTTTAGTTTATAGCAAGTTCACAAAGTAGTGTATAATTTACATGGGAATTGCTAGATGAGCTACAAACAGGCAGATGTATATTACTTATTTGTGCAACAGATATCAATATGCAGTTAGGTTGAAATACACAGCTTGTTGAGTTTTTATACATTTAGAGTGTATCTTGTGTGCTACTGCGTATGTCCTTGTGAAAAATGAGGGGTTATATTTATAAATGTATAGATGACATTTTTTTGCGTTTTCTCATATATACAAATTGCAAACTCACAAACTTTTATCACATTGGCAGGTGGAATCAACAAATACCCACCAGCACATCTCAGGACGCAATGTGAAAGGACCCGATTTTGAGAATGGTAAAAAACGGCTTGCAAGTTATGATTTTTTTTTATTTGAGGCTATTTTAAAGAAAACACATTCCTATTCTCATACTGATTTGTGTTCAAATGTCTTCTATAGAAAAACATATTACCTGCAAGAACCAACAAAGCTACTGACTCACCGAGTAAAGAGAGAATGATTTCACTTTCGCTACATTAAAGTCTATGACCATCATTTTAAAGTAGGTGGCTCATGTGCCTAATGATGGTGTGGTGGAGGCCACACTTCTGCCACACCAGCTGCAGCCTGGCCACCTACTTCAAAGGAATGTCCTCCACAAGCTAGGTGTCTTCACATAGCAATTGGGGACATTTTCAGAATTGCTCAGACCATGGTAGTCCCGGATAGAAAGAACAGTAATAGAAATGTTGTCAAATTCACTAAAAAGGATTTCATGATGTCGGAGACAGTTGCAGCTTGGCTATCTGGAAAACTGCCTTCCCTTGCACACTAACTAACTATGGAGCCTCAAACTGGGTCTTAATATTCAAACATAACATGATGAATCCCTCACTCTAGGTGTTGGATGTCTTCTCGCGGTGAGTGGGAGACATTTTGAAGGTTTGGAAAGGATGCCAAAATAATTAGTTTTAGATCTACTGAAATAGATTACCAGTGGTGAAGCAAAACATGAGACCCTTTGTACCCAAATTGAAAGTTTGCTGGTGTCAGTAGTAGAGAATCTGTCCTTGGCACACTGGGATCAACTGCATCTAGAACCTTGCCCTGGAAAGCTGACTAGACTCTTTTTAGTGTCCTTTCCATACTTGGAAAAATGCAATTAGTTCTGTATCAATTCTTGGGGTGGAGAGCACCGAATCTGGGATAGATGGTCATTGGCATTCTGATTTTAATTCAATGGTAATTGGTTTGTCCAGTGCACATCTGAAGTGAGAGAAGACATCTTCTGTAACATAATCAAGTGGTCCTGTTCCGTGGCAAGGTAGAGAATGACAAGTATTTTACTTTTTTTGTTATTGAGTCATCAGTGTTGGCGTCAAAACTATTTTCAGGAGATGTTAGTAAACCATGCGAATCAATGTCCATAATTTCAGTATCTAGATGAGTTTTGGCTAACTCTAAATCACAAGGGCCTAATATCTGGCTGGTAGCCACACAATCAATGATCCAATAATTTTAGAAATTCCACACACAGAAGAGTCAGTAGAGCAAGAAGCATTAACAAACATGTTTTGTTTTTAGAAGACTTTCCTTGGGTACCTATTTAGAAATGGCCCGTCATTAAAAAAATCTTTATCTGAATATGTACCAGCAGTATCTTCATACATTTGCCTGGGGCACAACATGGACAGCAACATTTGGAATTAATTGATTGATTCTCCAATCTTCAATGGTATACTTAAAAATATTTTTTTATTACTCACATACAAAAGGTCTAAAGAATTTATACAATGTCCACCATGAATATTACAAAGTAATAATTAATGTCTCTGTACAATATGGACAAAGCCATTGTAGGATCAAAACAGGCAACCTGTATTTCGTCTTAACGAGACTTCCTCTGGGCTTCTGAAGTATCAACAGAACTCTATCAGTCAATAGTTTCTGAAACCGAATAACTGATAGCTAAAATTTGGTTGCGCCAATATGATGAGAAGTAGTAATATTTCTTGAAAGGTGCAAAATGGATTGAACTTTACCAAAACATTATTGCCAGAGATACCCCTTGATAACGGATATGTATCCCTTATGTCTGAATCTACAAACTGAGATTTGCGCACAACGAACTGGAAGTAACGGGTATAGGCTAGCTGCTGCCAACAGGAACGAGAATTTAAAGCGTCTCCCAGAGATGTATTTATATCTCTCACAACAGCTTTCAGTCACTCAGAGACTATTGTTTAAACTGTATTATATGCTGAATTACCAATAAAACAATGGAGTTGATGTTGGAAGAATTCTTCTTGGAGTTCAGCTTGGGACAAATCAGCTCCCTGTGATATTTTTCAGCAAATCACATGTTGGGATGGAAAGGCCCTACATGATTTGAGAGCATGCACCCCTACCTTGAGGGACCCTAAATGATTGGAGTATTTTAGCCCTTTCCAGATGGAGCGCCCGCTACAAACCTGCCTGTACACTGAGAACCGCTTTAAGTTACCTCTATAGTGCGCCATTGATTAACAAGTGAAAGTACAGCCATTTCACCCCATTACATTAAACTAGCAGTAGTGGTACCATGTAATAGATTGGGAGAATGGCCTACTGGCCTTGCCATGATAAAGCTCTATCAAAGCTTATGGAATCGGATGGGTGGTGGTGTGTGGCTCTGTTTTTTTTCCAGCATGAGGCAGAAGTATATGGGCCCTTTTTGGCTATGGGTCTGTAGTATCCATTCTGATTTGCCGTAGAGACATGCTGAAAAAACATTAAGGTGGAGGTAGATTGCCAGTGTAGCTTATACTTCAGTTCTTCGTAATTATTAATCAATATCTGTACTTCTGTTTGTCACAAAACGTTTGGACGAACCTGCAAAAGCAGAATTCTTTGAAGCTAAAAGCCTTCTTAACAGTTCACTTTCTGTTCCACTCCAAACATGACACAAATGTTGCACAAGAATTGACATCACTCAATTTCCCATCATCCATCCGCACAGAAAGTGACATCACTGGTTTCCCACCAAAATAGTCTTTACAAGCAGAAACCAAGCAAGAGGACTTATTTCCATCAGCCAGCTGCACAGGAAGTGACATCACTGTAAGTGACACCACTAGATTTCCCATCATCTAGCTGCCCAGGCGTGATGGACACCTTAAGGTCAAATTTACTATTCTAACTCCAGTCCTAGAATACTTTCCACCAAATATTCCAGGAGGCTTATTTACTACTCTAACTCCAGTCCATGAATATTTTGAGGAATGTTATACATTTCTTTAGTATTTTTAGGAAGAGTTGAAAAGTCGTAGTTTTGGATTGCAGAAGGTGCTGCCCTGGAGGCACTGCTCAAGGTAGAAAACTAGGAATACCCCACTTTCAGGTCCTACTTAATGGTGCCCACAGCGCGCATACAAGCAGCTGGTGCATTGCAGGTGTGTCCAAGACATGCCAAAACGTAAGCCTGTCCATACTTGGACTGCCTCCAAGAATGGTGCTCTGGCCTTCACCCCTACCATCACTACACATCTGCAGCCCTCCATGCCCTCAACCTTGGCACTGCTCCACACGGTGCTGCCTCGCCACACCACAGAGGGAGTGTTCTGCTGCACTACCTGCAAGATTTCAGGCACTTACCCACACCCAACAACTCACCACACCCTCACTGACAGCACCCCACTTTCTCACATTGAATTCACAATTCACATTCACAAATTCCTACAACCACTCACACAGCACTATGCCTTCTTATGCATGCTTCTCAACACCCACGCACTCACCAATCACACCATAGAGATCTGGGACCTGCTGCATGACATACCATGCCTACTTTTCCTCAAGAAAAACTGGCTGAACCCTGCATCGGTACCTGACATTGCAACATCAGCTCCTGACATCATCCTGCCTCCCAGTTAAAAGATTGTCTGGCAAGACAGACTTCATAAGCCCAGAGGTGGAATCCTCATCATCGACAAGTTCGCTACCAGCTGCAGCACCTCCATGGACATGTAATGCTCCAAAATGGAACACTGGTCTTTCAAGCTCCTTGTCACCCAACTACACCCTAAGCAGCATTTTCATCTACAGACCACTGAGGCCGCACACCAGCTTCACCAACCACATCATGGAGTTTGTCACACCACTTACCCTCAAAGCTAGCAGTTAGATCCTACCCGGAGACCTGAACTTCTACCTGGAAAATCACTTCAACCCCAACTCAAAAGCACTCAAAGCCCTTGGAAGCTTGGCCTCACCCAAACATTAAAGGGAGCTACCCATGTCGTCCAACACTTCCTGGACCCTATTTTCACCACCTTTGACCACATCCGAGTCGACAAGCCCACACCAGTCTCCTGTACAGACCACACCCTTCTAAATTTCAATATCTCTGTCCCAGTTCAAAACACAAGAACCTCCAACAGACCAGCCCACCAAAACTGGAATAGCATCACTGACAAGGACTGCAACTCAACACCCACTGACCTGAACACAGCAACTGTCACCCAAAGTCATTGAGAATTTGAATAATGTGATTCCCTACTGTGCTGATTCTTTGGAACCCCTCAGACACAACAAGAGTGGGACTCCAGGCCAGTTGCTACACAGAGGAACTCAGACTGATGAAACACCACTGCCAACAACTGAAACGCAAATAGAGCATGAGCCACGATATTGCAGGGAGGAGCACATTCAAACCCACTCTGAGGCACTACCACCAATTTTTTTGGACCAACAAACCTACAGCTCTGGTGGAGCACATTGATGCCAGCACCAACAGAAACCAAGAAATTGTCACCATTGTGAAGAATTTCACCTCACCAAAGGCTAACTCCAACTTGATCACCCCATCACATGATCTGTACAACAATATCTCTCAATTCGTCTGCAACAAATCACCATCACTTACAGCAGTTTCAACCAGCTACTGGACCCAACAAACCTCGCCAAACGTCTCTCAATCTTTTCCAAGGAGAAACAGCTGCCACCATGAGGTCTTTCCACTCAGAGGCCCTATTATACCCCTGCCCCCACGCCTATTCCAGAGGGCTGCAACGCTTCAGTGCCAAGCTCACAACCTCCTGAATGCCTCTACTTCTTCCATGACTTTTCAATTGCTTAGAAACATGCAATTGTCCTCCCATTGTGGAAGAAACCATCTGTAGACCCTACAACACTTGCCAACTGTGGACAGATCTCCCAAGTACCATTCCTAGCTGTGGTCTTAGAGGAAATCATCAAAAGATGCCTCATTGAATACCCCAGTGACTACCAACTCCTTGACATCACGCAGTCTGGTTTCAGACCCTATCATAGCATGGAAACTGCCTTCATCACTGCCATGGATGATATCTGCATGACTCTTGACAGAGGAGACAAGGTGGCCCTCATCCTCCTGGACCTCTCCACATGGTATGATACAGGCTCCTTCCCCATCCTCATCCAATGCCTACACAACAATCCAAAAACACACTTCAGTGGATCTGCTCCTTCCTGATTGGAAGGACCAAGTCTGTCAGCCTTGAATTACACACCTCAGACACACATGACTTCATCTGCGTAGTTCCCTGAGGATCCTACCTGAGCATCATTCACTCTCAAGACATCATAGTCTTCTCCTACGCCAGAGACACACAACTCATCCTCCTCCTCACATGGAAGGTGCCATGTACCCGGATAAAGCCTGCAGGATAGAAATCGCCCACTGGATGAAAACCAACTCCTAAAGCTGAATACTGACAAGACTGAAATCATGATTTTAGAACAGCACTGGGACTCCACCTTGTGGCCAACAGAGCTATAACTGACACCCACACCCCCCCACCACTAACGCCACTAACCTCAGGATCATCACTGACAGCAAACTCAAAAAGAAAGAGAGGAGTCTGGAAGCAGTGACTGTGACTGGAGCAGGGGTGACTCCAAGCTCCATGGACCACCATAGAAAAGGACAGACAGACATAGAGGTTCCAAAACTCAAACTTTGGTCTTGTCACTTAAGTTTATGGCACCTGCTAGACATCCAGTTGGCTACTGCTTGCATACAATGATGGGACCTATTTTGGGTGATTTTAATATTATTGCTGACAGATACACTGAATTGTGCATAAGTTATAAGGTCAAAGCCGAAGGAACAAATAGGATAAATTAAAAGGGTATAGAAATTTAAAAGGATGGTTCTTAGGGATGTTTTGGGGGACCCCACACGTGATGGGAAGAAGGTCGAACAAAAAGGTGGGAGTTAAAGAGATAAACGGTTTGGTTATGGTCAGACAGGAAATGCTTTAAAGTGGCTAGGGTTTGCTTGTGATGCCACTATCCTTGAGGCTAGATATAAGGATGTGAGACTATAAAGAATGCTGCAGGAGATCAGATAGGAAGCTGATGATGCCACCTATGGCTATTGCAAGTTATTTGAAGAAAAAGTCTGGTGCTGAGGAGGATTCAAAAGATAAGGAATCTGGTGGTAGATAGAGTAACCACTAGAAAGATCATTACCAAAGATACATTACTTACTTGTCACATTTAGGAAGGAAATGACAACACAGAGGTTCTCATAAAGAGTTAGGGAGATTTGTCACTCTGCACAATGTACTTGCATGCTATATGGAGTACTATATAAATAATGACAAAATGTGTCATCCCAAATGTGTCATCTAAGTGCCCATGAAATGGTGATAGGCCTGTTTAATAGCAAAACTCCATATCTCATGAAAGGCCGTTCCAGTTGGACCAATGGTAGGTAAATATGGCAACTGAAACTATCAGATAGCTGTGGAAGGCTGAGCTTTATGCCCTTCAAAGTAGACTACACAAGATTTGTCTCAGTCGGCCCTAAAATACAGCAAGGGATAAAAAGTGAAACAAGGAATTGAAGAAAAGAAAAGAAGGAAAATGATATTGGGAAATGAAGAGAGAGATAGAGACAAAAGGGTAATAGATGAGAACAAGCATTTGCAATGCCACAGGTCTCACATTTGCTTCAGTTAGAGCTATTGGCATTGTAAATTCATAATTGGACTTTCCTTGCCACATAAATTAGTCAACCCTGCCTCATAATTTTGTCTTTTCCTAACACATAATTCCTGTGGTCCTGCATATAACTGACCATTTACCTTCCATTTACCTCCTTCCTCTATCTGCAGGCAAAAATGAAAACGTTGCTTTTTAGCATCCTAATTTTAGTCTTCCATGCTAAGTCCAATAAAATACCACTTTCACCTCCCCACCATCAGAGTTGCTGGCTGGCTAACACAATTCCCAAAAAAAGTCACAAGACAGCCACGGAGGAGTAACGAGAGAATTAAACTAGGAGGGTCACCCAAACATATCAAGAGTGTTCAAACAGTCATAGTGTAATAAGGATAGGGTAATAAGGATGTTAAGATGGCCCGAATCATGGTCAAAATTGCAATAAGGAAACTTAATAAAACATATACAATTATCATCTAAGCCCAATTAAAACCTTCAAAAGAAATAAATGTTTGGTATTAGACTGTAATTCTCAGAATAGCCACTAGAGGACACAACAATGAAAATAGCAAGTGTAAGAAACATGGTCATGTAACTATATAATTAGCCCCTAGGGGGCATAACCACTTGAAAAGAAAATGTCAGAAAGTAATGCACTATAACCATATATTTTGCCCATAAAGGACATGGCACATTACACATTTTTAAGCTAACAGGCTTACTGCAATTAAATTACAGACAGGGCCTTTAAAACACAAACTACTCCCATCTGTAAAATCAAAGTTACAACCATGAGAGCACTTAAAAAGACACTGAATGGTGGGAAGGGTTATTCTTTTGGGGCCACCAGTAACTTAGTGTGGGGACCCAGAGATGATGTAGACAGAAAGAGCACGTTGTGGTGAATATTTTGAAGGTGGTCCCATTGTCCTAGGACCACATCAGACTGAGTTATGAGCAAAACTGTTTTGTAAAAGTAATGCCCAGTTTCCTTGCTGCAAATATTGTACTATGTTCATATGTTGACTGTAATGCTTAGAACAGCCCCTAGAGAACACCACAATGTAAATAGCATTTGTAAGAAACATGGTCATGTAACAATATAGTTAGCCCGTATAGGTCATAACCACATGAAAAAATGGCAGGAGGTAATGCAGTATAACCATATATTTAACCCCTGGAGGGTGTAGTGCCTTACACATTTTCTGAGCAAACTGGCCTACTGCAGTGATATTACAAATAAGGCCTTTAAAACACAAACTACTCTCAACTATAAAACAAAAGTTCCAGCCATGAAGCTTTAACAGACACTGAATGGTAGGAGGGGTTATCATTTTGGGATCCCCACTAACCTAGTGTGGAGACCCATGGATGATGTAGGCAGAAAGAGTAGGTTGCCGTGAACGTTTTGGTGGTGGTCCTATTGTCCTAGGACCACCATAACCTGAGTTACGAGCAAAAAAGGTTTCTAAAAGTAAATTCCTAAAGCATTATGGGGCGAGTTTCCCGAGTACCGTAACTATTGTGGTATCGGCTTTCTTGCTGTGATGGCATTGAGATGGCCGTGGTTAAAAGCCCACAGAATACTTACAACAGGTCGAATGCAAAGTGCTTGCACGCTCGACCTAAAAAGGAAAAAGAAGAACACAGAAGTGAGATGAACTTGAAAGTGAGAAATGTACCTCTGATAATAAGTTAGGCAGTGCTATGTTACATATAATATAAAGACTACATACAGAGATGGAGGAAACGTAAAAGAGAGAAATGGTTTGAGAGAGCAGGGAAAGAGAAACAAAGAGCAAGAGAAAGGTAGGGAAAAGGGAAGTGGAGGAAAGAATGTGTGGAGGAAATGAGTGAGTAAGAAATGAATGATAAATATATGACATGAAAAGGGAGGGGAAAACAGAGTAAGTGTTAGAAGTGAAAAGATCGTATCTTACATGTTTATTATAATATTAAGTAGTGAAACTAAACGTAGTTTGATTAAACATAAAAATGCATTCTGAAAAGAAAAGTGCAGCAGGCCTGGCAGCCCCGTCTCATACTAGAAGCAACAGTCAGTCCCAGTTAGCCACCAAGCACAAAGTCATAATCTATTGCTGCAGAGAAAGGTATCGCCCCAGTTCTTTCCTTTTTTGTGTTATTAATTTTACAAACATTAGGGAGGCCTTGCTCTAAATAATGCAATTAGTCTATTGACCAGAACAAGTCAATTTTAATATCTTTTTTGTCAAATTTCAGGTCAAATCCACCAGAGAACATAGCTAAATGGTGCTTGAAGACAGAAGCAGGACAGTACTGCACATCAATGTGACATGAACATGCAACCCCGAGCGCGTGCCTGCTCCAGCCGGAAGCCTTGGGAACATCGAAGCCTTAGTCTCAGCTAGGTTCTGACTATACAAATGCTACACACATACAATCAGCCAATGACACCAGAACTGCAGTGGCGTGTCAGGAAAAATACATATCTATCCCAGTGCATTCCTAAATCATTTCAGTTGCACTGTTATCTCAGGATTAGAACCAGTATATTCAATGTGCCATTTCATGTAACTAAATGTTTTTTATGGTGCTTTTAAAAATGTTACAGGAAGAACAGAAGTATGAAAACTTTTGCAATCATGCCATAAATGCAACACGTCCAGCAACAACTGGAAAACAATAGAAAAAAGATGGAAACATGGAAAAGACAAAAGCGACTGATATGAAAATAAATGTTCAATTTCAGTTAAGTGCATGGAATGAAAACCTAAGGTGTGCATGGTGCATTGAAGAACAAGAATAACCTTGTTCCATGTGTAAATATGCAAGCTCATTGGTGGGATTCGTTTGCTTTATAGATATGTGTTTCATTTCGGCAGCCTTCTGATTAGTTTGAGGACATCACAGGGTCTCAGCGATTGATTCGCCATGTTATCAGGCCTATGAACTTCTATGGCACCACGTGAATACTGCATTATACTTTGTTCAGTAGAGGTACTTCATCCAAATACAGACTGTTTCAATTGCTAATCGAGTGCGTCTTCCGGGCTTCAAGAACTAAAAGAAACAAAAAAAACTTGCTGAAGATCACACAGATCACCAGTGGAAGCCACGACTCGGGCAGGAGAAGCACATAACCCCAAATGCTTTTTTCTTGACTACATGAATCAATGGGATAGGGTAGAATGTCATTCTTAATGTTTGCATCCTATTGGTACAAAATAAATGCCAATGATGATTGACTCCACTCCTCCTCTTTTACAAGGATAATGCTGATCTGACCTCAGGGTCCAAAAGCTACAAATGGATAAGTATTGAATCCCTAAGATAACAATTTAGCACTTGTATTAGCTATAACAAAACAGAAAGCACACCGCAGGTTACCAGTTAGAGCATTTATCCATGTTTGTCACATGACAGAGCCCGCTCTCTTCCTGTTTAGACTCCTTATTATATTTAGCAACCAATGGATTTAGGATATACACAAAGCTTTAGAGGCTGATGTCAGGGAAAATTTGGCATGCAGGGGTATCTTGTATTACACTAGTTTCCATCTCAAATGTACAATACTAAAAGAAAAAATAACTTTTCTTTAAAATCTCAACATCTGTAACATTTGATGAAGATCCATGGTATTGTGTTGGGAGATTGCTGCCTACTCAAGGCGACTCGTGTTTTCAGGCAGCATCAGAGTCCTTGGTTTAAACCTGAGGTCAAAACGACAGTGGTATCTGTGAGAGGGTAGTGCGTAATTACACCAAGAAATAAATCAGATGCATTCACTAAATTCTTAGTCGCCAAATCTTACACTGATATAAAAGATCATCAATAAGGTAACACAGGACACTGGTCATTGGTTCACACAGGAAATATGTTCTATATGGGTTTCCATATATTTAACATGAAGGTAGAGAATGCAGAGTTTCTTCAATACACTGAAAAAAATTAAAAAAATAAAATGAGAACAAGCATTTGCAATGCAATGGGTTCCGCATTTGCTCGGGTTTGAGCTATTAGCGTTGTAAATTCGTAGCTGGATTTTTCTTACCACTTAAATTGAAAATGAAAAGTAAAACAGTTGACATAAGTGAGCTGATTTAAAGCGCCATGGCCGCCATGAGCATAAGCACGAAGGAGAGACACAAAAAGAAAAAGAAGTTCGCTCGAAGTCAAACGCATCAGCAATCGTGCAATTATCCATGTAACATGGTCGATGGCCAAGGCGGTAACAAAACCACCCCAAGTAGGGACCAAGGGATCTAGATTTTGGGGGACCGTCACCATTGAGACAAAGTAACCCATCTTCAATATCTAAATCAGGCCCTTAGTGTCTAATGAAGGAAGTAAATGCCAATTTGTGAAACCAGTTAGTGGTCAAAGTGTGAGGAAAGCAAGAATATAATTACATTATGTACCACAATCAATGGACTTACTGGAATGCAGATACAGAAGAACCCTGTTTTGGGTCAGATGGAATAGTGGTTTAAACAAAAGGCCATGCTGCAAGGTTGAGCTACAGTTAGAGATCCAAAGTTAAAGGTTAAAACCTGAAATATGATGAGCATGTACCAAAGTGGATGAGAATTATGGATAAGCTGGTATTGATGCTCTGCAAAATAGTACATTATGTGGAAAGTAGCCGGAAAAGAAGCCTGAAAAAAAACAGAGCTTGGTGTGTTAAGCCTCAAAACGTTTTCACCAATCAGAATTAAGTGCAGGATAAACCTCACCTACTGTAGTGAAAAAAATGGCACTGAATTTAAGTGTGAGGTCACTCCATTTAATCAAAGACCAGTTCAATGTCGAGAGTTAAACAAAATGGACTTGAAAGGGCTACCAGACAGTATCATGCAGTGCCGGGTAGCATGCTGCACCAAAGTAGCAATATAAAATTAGAGATCGGGGTGTACCGGCATGGAAGAATTCCCATCAGACAAAGAGTACCAGTTTGAGCATGCAATAAACCCATAAGGATTCTCTACAATGCTGTTAGAGCGCTGAATGAGGGTGTAAGGAAATGCCTCCTTGGCACGGTTTCCCCCTGACATTTTGCCTTTGCTGATGCTAAGTTATGATTTGAAAGTGTGCTGGGACCCTGCTAACCAGGCCCCAGCACCACTGTTCTTTCCCTAAACTGTACCTTTGTCTCCACAATTGGCACACCTCTGGCACTCCGGTAAGTCCCTTGTAACTGGTCCCCCTGGTACCAAGGGCCCTGATGCCAGGGAAGGTATCTAAGGGCTGCAGCATGTCTTATGCCACCCTGGGGACCCCTCACTCAGCACATGCGCACTGCTTCCCAGCTTGTGTGTGCTGGTGGGGAGAAAATTACTAAGTCGACATGGCACTCCCCTCAGAGTGCCATGCCAACGTCACACTGCCTGTGGCATAGGTAAGTCACCCCTCTAGCAGGCCTCTAAGGCTTGGTGCACTATACCACAGGTGAGGGCATATGTGCATGAGCACTATGCCCCTACAGTGTCTAAGCAAAACCCTAGACATTGTAAGTGCAGGGTAGCCATAAGAGTATATGGTCTGGGAGTTTGTCAAACATGAACTCCACAGTTTCATAATGGCTACACTGAAATCTGGGAAGTTTGGTATCAAACTTCTCAACACAATTGATGACAGTGTGCAATTTATTGTAACGTACACCCAGAGGGCACCTAAGAGGTGCCCCCTGAATACCAACCCGACTTCCAGTGTAGGCTGACTAGTTTCTGCCAGCCTGCCACACACCAGACATGTTGCTGGCCACATGGGAAGAGTGCCTTTGTTACTCTGTGGCCAGGAACAAAGCCTGTACTGGCTGGAGGTGCTTCTCACCTCCCCCTGCAGGAACTGTAACACCTGGCGGTGAGCCTCAAAGGCTGTTCAAAACCAGCTACTTCTTTGCAACAAAGAAGCAACTTCCAAAGACTGCACGTTTCCCGCCGGAAGCGTGAGACTCGACACTCTGCACCCGACACCCCCGGCTCGAGATCCAGAGAACCAACAACACAGGGAGGACTCCCCGGCGACTGCAAGTCCGTGAGTAGCCAGAGACGACCCCCCCCTGAACCTCCACAGCAACGCCTGCAGAGAGAATCCAGAGGCTCCCCCTGACCGCGACTGCCTATAACAAGGGACCCGATGCCTGGAACCAACACTGCACCCACAGGCCCCAGGACCTGAAGGAACCGAACTCCAGCACAGGAGCAACCCCCAGGAGATCCTCTGCCTAGCCCAGGTGGTGGCTGTCCCGAGAAGCCCCCCCTGTGTCTGCCTGCCCCGGTAGAGTGACCCCCCGGTCCCTCCATTGTTTTCAATCTAAAACCCGACGCCTGCTTTGCTCACTACACCCAGCCACCCCTGTGCCACTGAGGGTGTACTTTGTGTGCCTTCTCGTGACCCCCCCCCAGTGCTCTACAAAAACCCCCTGGTCTTCCCCCCAAGGACGCAGGTACTTACCTGCTGGCAGACTGGAACCAGAGTACCCCTGTTCCCCATAGGCACCTATGTGTTTTGGGCACCTCTTTGACCTCTGCACCTGACCAGCCCTGAGCTGCTGGTGTAGTAACTTTGGGGTTGCCTTGAACCCCCAAAGGCAGGCTGCCTATGCCCCAAACTTGAGACTTGTCAGTGTTTTACTTACCTCCAAAACTAACCTTTACTTACCTTCCCCAGGAACTGTTGATTTTTGCACTGTGTCCACTTTTAAAATAGCTTATTGCCATTTTTACAAAGACTGTACATGATATTGTGTTCATTCAAAGTTCCTAAAGTATCTAAGTGAAGTACCTTGCATTTAAAGTGTTTGATGTAAATCTTGAACCTGTGGTTCTTAAAATAAACTAAGAAAATATATTTTTCAATATAAAAACCTATTGGCCTGGAGTAAGTCTTTGAGGGTGTGTTCCTCATTTATTGCCTGTGTGTGTACAACAAATGCTTAACCCTACCCTCTGATAAGCCTACTGCTCGGCCACACTACCACAAATAGTGCATTAGAATTATCTAATTTTGCCACTATCTTACCTCTATGGGGAACCCTTGGACTCTGTGCACGCTATCTCTTACTTTGAGATAGTATATACAGAGCCAACTTCCTACATTTGTGGATCAGCGGTGGGGTCTAAGACTTTGCATTTGCTGGACTACTCAGCCAATACCTGATCACACAACTAAATTCCAAAAATTTTCATTAGAAACAGATGTTTGCAATTGTAGCTATTTTTAAAAAAAATTAAAAGTCCTGCTAGGGCCTTGTGTAAGTCCCTGTTAGCATTTCTTTTAGAGTTTAAAAGGTTTTTGAAAGTTTGGATTAAGTTCAAGTGTTAGTCAGAGATTCTGGTTCTTCCATAGGGGAGACTAGTAACTCTGGAAGCATTGAGGGCAGCCTCAATGAAGATGACCTCCTGTTAGCCAGGATGGCCAAAAGATTGGCTTTGGAGAGACAGCTCCTAGCCATAGAAAGGGAAAGACGAAAGATGAGTTTAGCTCCTATCAATGGTGGCAGCAACATAAATCGGGTCAGAGAAAATACTGACATGCTAAAGATCTCCAAAGGGATTGTAACAAAATATGAAGATGGTGATGATATCACCAAATGGTTCACAGCTTTTGAGAGGGCTTGTGCAACCAGAAAAGTAAACAAATCTCACTGGGGTGCTCTCCTTTGGGAAATGTTCACTGGAAAGTGTAGGGATAGACTCCTCACACTCTCTGGTAAAGATGCAGAATCCTATGACCTCATGAAGGCTACCCTGATTGAGGGCTTTGGATTATCAATTCAGGAGTACAGGATTAGGTTCAGGGGGGCTCAAAAATCCTCAAGCCAGACCCGGGTTGACTTTGTTGACTTCTCAGTCAAAACACTGGATGGTTGGATTAATGGCAGTGGTGTAAATGAGTATGATGGGCTGTATAACGTGTATATGAAGGAACACCTGTTAAGTAATTGTTTCAATGATAAACTGCATCAGCATCTGGTAGACCTAGGTCCTATTTCTCCCCAAGAATTGGGAAAGAAGGCAGACCATTGGGTCAAGACTAGGGTGACCAAGACTTCTACAGGGGGTGACCAAAAGAAAGGGGTCACAAAGACTCCCCAGGGTAAGAATGTTGAGACATCCAAGGGAAAAAGTAAAGAATCTTCTACAGGAACCCAGAAACCTGCTCAGGAGGGTGGGTTCAAAGCCTCTTCACAATCCTCATTTGGGTACAAGGGTAAAAACTTTGATCCCAAAAAGGCCTGATGTCGTAGCTGTAATCAGCAGCGACACCAAACTGGAGACAAGGCCAGTCCCAAGAAAGGTTCCACTCCAACTACTACTCCAGGTAGCACTGGCATAGCCAGTCTCCAGGTGGGATCAACAGTGTGCCCAGAGCAAATCAGGGTTCACACTGAAGGTACATTAGTCTCTGAGGGTGAGGTGGACCTAGCCACTCTTGCTGCCTGGCCGCCTAACATGCAAAAATACAGGCAGCAGCTCTTAATTAATGGGACAAGTGTAGAAGCCCTGAAGGATACAGGTGCCAGTGTCACAATGGTGACAGACAAACTGGTTTCCCTAGGACAATACCTGACTGGACAAATGTATCCAGTCACCAACGCTGACAATCAGACTAAAGTACATCCCATGGCTATGGTAACTTTAGAATGGGGAGGGGTCATTGGCCTGAAACAGGTGGTAGTCTCTTCTGCTATACCAGTAGACTGTCTGCTTGGAAATGATCTGGAGTCCTCAGCATGGGCTGAGGTAGAACTCAAAACCCATGCACCCATGCTGGGTATCCCTGAACTGGTGTGTGTCAAGACAAGGGCACAGTGCAAGGCTCAGGGTGAAGAATAAGTGTTGGAGTCTGGAATAATGGCCCAACCTTCCAAGAGAAAAGGAAAGAAGACTGGGGAACCAACTTCAGCACAGAAAAAAGAAACAGAACCTTTCTTCCCAGGAAGAAGTTCTATCCCCTGAGGGAACTGAGTCCATGGAGCTGGAACCTTACCAGGCTGAGCTCTTGGGCCCAGGGGGACCCACAAGGGAACAACTGAGCAAGGGGCAAGAAACGTGTCCCTCTCTTGAAGGCCTAAGGCAGCAAGCTGCTGAAGAAACCAAAGGAAATGTCATTGGAACCCACAGGGTCTATTGGGAAGATGGACTCCTTTACACTGAGGCAAGAGATCCAAAACCTGGTGCCACTAGGAGAATGATAGTGCCTCAGGAGTTTAGGGAGTTTATTCTGACCTTAGGCCATGACATTCCCCTTGCTGGGAATTTGGGACAAACCAAGACATGGGAGAGGTTAGTCAACCATTCCTATTGGCCCAATATCCCCCAATATGCCCCCTGTGTCACCTGTCAAGCCAGTGACAAGACAGGTGGCCATCCAAAGGCCTCCCTCGTTCCACTTCCAGTGGTGGGGGTTCCCTTTGAAAGAGTGGGAGTGGATATAGTGGGTCCCCTTGAACCTCCCACAGCCTCAGGGAAACAGTATATCCTAGTAGTAGTGCATCATGCTACTAGATACCCTGAAGCAATTCCCCTTAGGTCGACTACTGCCCCAGCAGTAGCCAAAGCACCCATTGGTATCTTTACCAGAGTGGGATTTAATAAGGAGGTGATTTCTGACAGAGGTACCAACTTCATGTCAGCTTACCTGAAACATATGTGGAATGAGTGTGGGATGACTTACAAATTCACCACACCATACCATCCAGAAACCAATGGGCTTGTGGAAAGATTAAACAAGACATTGAAGGGCATGATCATGGGGCTCCCTGAAAAACTCAAAAGGAGACGGGATGTCCTCTTGCCATGCCTGCTTTTCGCCTGCAGAGAGGTGCCTTCAGAAGGGAGTGGGGTTTTCCCCCTTTGAACTTCTGTTTGGCCATCCTGTTAGGGGACCACTGGCTCTTGTAAAAGAAGGCTGGGAGAGACCTCTCCATGAGCCTAAACAAGATTTGGTGGACGATGTACTAGGCCTACGTTCAAGGATGCCAGAGTACATGGAAAAGGCAAGCAAAAACCTTGAGGCCAGCCAACAACTCCACAAGATGTGGTATGACCAAAAGGCTGCTATGGTTGAGTTTCAGCCAGGGCAGAAAGTCTGGGTTCTGGAGCCTGTGGCTCCCAGTGCACTTAAGGACAGATGGAGTGGCCCTTACCCAGTGCTAGAGAGAAAGAGTCAGGCCACCTACCTGGTAGACCTAGGCACTAGCAGGACCCCCAAAAGGGTGATCCATGTGAACCGCCTCAAACTCTTTCATGACAGGGCAGATGTAAACATGTTAATGGCTACAGATGAGGACCAGGAAGCTGAGAGTGAACCTCTCCCCAATCTCCTCTCCTCTGACCCTAAAGATGGCACAGTAGATGGAGTGATCTATTCAGACACCCTCTCTGGGCAACAGCAAGCTAACTGCAGGCAAGTCCTCCAGCAGTTTGCTGAGGTCTTTTCCCTAACCCCTGGTCAGACACACATGTGTACCCATGATGTAGGCACAGGAGACAGCATGTCTGTCAAATACAACATTTTTAGACAGTCTGACCGAGTTAAGGAAAGCATCAAAGTGGAAGTCCACAAGATGCTGGAGTTGGGAGTAATTGAGCACTCTGATAGTCCCTGGGCTAGCACAGTGGTCTTAGTCACCAAACCTCACACAAAAGATGGCAAGAGAGAGATGAGGTTCTGTGTGGACTACAGAGGGCTTAATTCTGTCACCAAGACAGATGCTCATCCCATTCCAAGAGCAGATGAGTTAATTGATAAATTGGGTGCTGCCCAATACTTGAGTACCTTTGACTATACAGCAGGGTACTGGCAAATAAGAATGGCACCAGGAGCAAAAGAGAAAACAGAATTATCTACACCTAATGGGTACTACCAGTTTACTGTGATGCCCTTTGGCTTAAAGAATGCCCCTGCCACCTTCCAAAGGTTGGTGAATCAAGTCCTTGCTGGCTTGGAGTCCTTTAGTGCAGCTTATCTTGATGATATTGCTGTCTTTAGCTCCAACTAGCAGGATCACCTGGTCCCCCTGAAGAAGGTTGTGCAGGTCCTGCAAGCAGCAGTCCTCTCTATCAAGGCATCTAAATGTCAGATAGGGCCGGGTACTGTGGTTTACTTGGGTCACCTTGTTGGTGGAGGCCAAGTTCAGCCACTTCAACCCAAGACCAAACTATTCTGGACTGTGTAGCTCCAAAAACTCAGACTCAAGCCAGGGCATTCCTTGGCTTGACTGGGTACTATAGGAGGTTTGTGAAGGGATATGGATCAATAGTGACACCCCTCACAGAACTTACCTCCAAGAAAATGCCCAGGAAAGTTAACTGGACCATGGAATGTCAACAGGCCTTTGACACCCTGAAACAAGCTATGTGCACAACACCAGTTCTAAAAGCTCCAGATTACTCCAAGCAGTTCATTGTACAGACAGATGCATCTGAACATGGGATAGGAGCAGTCCTGTCCCAGACAAATGATGATGGCCTTGACCAGCCTGTTGCTTTTATTAGCAGGAGGTTACTCCCCAGGGAGCAGCGTTGGAGTGCCATTGAGAGGGAAGCCTTTGCTGTGGTCTGGTCCCTGAAGAAGTTGAGACCATACTTCTTTGAAACTCACTTCATAGTTCAGACTGACCACAGACCTCGTAGATGGCTGATGCAAATGAAAGGAGAAAACCCAAACTTGTTGAGGTGGTCCATATCCCTACAGGGAATGGACTTTATAGTGGAACACAGACCTGGGACTGCCCATGCCAATGCATATGGCCTTTCCAGGTTCTTCCACTTAGAAAATGAAGACTCTCTTTGGAAAGGTTAGTCTCATCCTCTTTCGTTTGCGTGGGGGGGTTGTGTAAGTAAATGCTTCCTTGGCATGGTTACCCCCTGACCTTTTGCCTTTGCTGATGCTAAGTTATGATTTGAAAGTGTGCTGGCACCCTGCTAACCAGGCCCCAGCACCAGTGTTCTTTCACTAAACTGTATCTTCGTCTCCACAATTGGCACAACCCTGGCACTCAGGTAAGTCCCTTGTAACTGTTACCCCTGGTACCAAGGGCCCTGATGCCAGGGAAGGTCTCTAAGGGCTGCAGCATGTCTTATGCCACCCTGGGGACCCCTCACTCAGCACGTGCACACTGCTTCCCAGCTTGTGTGTGCTGGTGGGGAGAAAATGACTAAGTCGACATGGCACTCCCCTCAGGGTGCCATGCCAACCTCACACTGCCTGTGGCATAGGTAAGTCACCCCTCTAGCAGGCCTTACAGCCCTAAGGCAGGGTGCACTATACCACAGGTGAGGGCATATGTGCATGAGCACTATGCCCCTACAGTGTCTAAGCAAAGCCTTAGACATTGTAAGTGCAGGGAAGCCATAAGAGTATATTGTCTGGGAGTTTGTCAAAAACGAACTCCACAGCTCCATAATGGCTACACTGAAATATGGGAAGTTTGGTATCAAACTTCTCAGCACAATAAATGCACACTGATGCCAGTGTGCAATTTATTGTAACATTCACCCAGAGGGCACCTTAGAGGTGCCCCCTGAATACCAACCCGACCTCCGGTGTAGGCTGACTAGTTTCCGCCAGCCTGACACACACCAGACATGTTGCTGGCCACATGGGGAGAGTGCCTTTGTCACTCTGTGGCCAGGAACAAAGCCTGTACTGGGTGGAGGTGCTTCTCACCTCCCCATGCAGGAACTGTAACACCTGGCGGTGAGCCACAAAGGCTCACCCCTTTTGTTACAGCGCCCCAGGGCTTTCCAGCTAGTGGAGATGCCTGACCCTCCGGCCACTGTCCCCACTTTTGGTGGCAAGCCTGGAGGAGGTAATTAAAAAACACAAGGAGGAGCCACCCACCAGTCAGGACAGCCCCTAAGGTGTCCTGAGCTGAGGTGACTCCTGCTTTTAGAAATCCTCCATCTTGAGAGTGGAGGATTCCCCCAATAGGATTAGGGATGTGCCACCCTCCAGGACAGTAGCCATTGGCTACTGCCCTCCCAGACCTAAACACACCCCTAAACTCAGTATTTAGGGGCACCCCAGAACCTAGGAAACCAGATTCCTGCAACCTTAACAAAGAAGAAGGACTGCTGACCTGAAGCCCTGCAGAGAAGATGGAGAAGACAACTGCTTTGTCCCCAGCCCTACCGGCCTGTCTCCCAACTTCGTAGAAAACTGCAACAGCGACGCATCCAACAGGGACCAGCGACCTCTGAAGCCTCAGAGGACTTCCCTGCACCCAAGGCCCAAGAAACTCCTGAGAACAGCGGCCCTGTTCAAAACCAGCTACTTCTTTGCAACAAACAAGCAACTTTCAAAGACTGCACATTTCCCGCCGAAGCATGAGACTCGACACTCTGCACCCGGCGCCCCCGGCTCGAGATCCAGAGAACCAACAACACAGGGAGGACTCCCCTGCAACTGCGAGCCCGTGAGTAGCCAGAGACGACCCCCCTGAACCTCCATAGCGACGCCCACAGAGAGAATCCAGAGGCTCCCTCTGACCGCGACTGCCTGTAACAAGGGACCCGACACCTTGAGTGTGTGTTCCTCATTAATTGCCTGTGTGTGTACAACAAATGTTTAACACTATCCTCTGATAAGCCTACTGCTCGACCACACTACCACAAATAGAGCATTAGAATTATCTAATTTTGCCACTATCTTACCTCTAAGGAGAACCCTTGGACTCCGTGCACGGTATCTCTTACTTTGAGATAGTATATACAGAGCCAACTTCCTACAGAGGGACAAAGGCTAATTTGTTTGGTCGGTGCAATGTATACATAAGTGCACCCGATTGGGGGTTGGGTTACAAAAAATAGTAAAAGGACCCAACAATTGTTATCCCAAAAAAGCTATCTGGCCACTGTCACAGCCAGATGGGGAGGTATAGAAACAGAAAATCAAAAGAAAGATGTTATGAATGCACTAGCCATGCACTCAACCTTAACAGGTCAGCATTTGCTAGTCTCTCATTTAACACACAGTCAAGTGCACAGCACTGTGCAAAGTACACCTACCCACAGGAGCGCGCGCCACGGTGGTGGAGCACAACAGCAAATTCACGTTCAATAAGGAACGAGCAGGTAAAAAAGTAACCCTTGTGCATACTGTTCCAAACCTAAAATGGAACAGCCCAAGTTTTCCTAGCGAACTAATTCATTTGTTCCTACTCATTGCATAAAATCATGCAGCAAAACCATCTAGGATACACTATCCTACGGGTATGCCAAATGTGACCACAGAGACCAGGGACCTATACTATGGAACAAGACTCGGCCCTACCTAGTCTTATTGTTCAGGAAGGCTTTAAAAGCCTGGCTCTTCTCTGTTTGAGTATCTCCAACCCTTCTTGCGAGTTACAAGCGATCTGTGCGAATTCGTTATCACCATCCAAATCCCTTATATAAATAAAATGGCCAGTGTGTTGACTGCCCTTGAACAGGAGGTGTGGAGCGGCAGATCTGGAGAGCATTAGCAGGTTCCCTAAGCTGGCCACTGGTGACAAAAAGGATCTCCTGCTCCATGTGGTGTCGTGTCTGGAAGATTGCAGTTGCTTCTGCTCTTCTTTCCTGCAGGAGATGAAGTTAAGTCCTCCTCATGTAGATCGGTCATGCTTCACTTTAGGAAGGTCAGGGGAACCACTCCAATTTTTGGGTTGGCCGTGATCTACTTCCATTCTTCCGGCTGCTTCTCTGGCCTACCTCAAACACCTGCCACAGAAGCTCCCTCACCTTCCTTCGGGAATTCGAGTCCTGCAGAGGCAATGCAATGTGCTCTCACTCAGCTGACAGAACGGGATCAGAGGGTCACAGGCACCAAAAGTCCTTTCCAAAAAGATTGTGTCATCCAGGTGACATCCCCTCACAGCTGGGAGATGGGATATCAACTAGACCATCCCTGGATCTCAGGATTTTCTCAAATACTCAAAAAGGTATGGCTTCCACTTAACTAGTCATTTTCCAGACAGGGGACGAAGGTCCTTCTCTCAGTGCCCTGGAATTAATTTAGAGCTGTGGTGGAGGTTTTGATGCTTTGTTTCTTTTGGGTCTATTAATGATGTTTTAGTAACAAAGAAAAATATATTTAACCCAATTTTCTATCTCTTCGCTCTGGATTATCTGGTCACAATTTTCCAGGGGACTAAAAACATAAGTGACCATGACTACCCTCCCTCGACTGCACGCTCAATTCTGATATAAATCGTACACGCCGAACTACCCAATATGTGTGTGCATTTTGTGGTGCAAAATCATCTTTGTGTACAAAACACTAACAAAAAACTTTAGGTCACACAATAAAGAGGATTTTTCCAAAATGTATTAATTTTTATTCAACATCAAAAATAATCTAGTAGTTATCTAGTTTCCTCAATAATCTGCCATCTCAAACAATCATGAAAAATGAAGGTTTTCATGAGTCATACTTAAGTGAGTACAATACATTGTGTGTAATTGATTTACTGTGGAATCAGTACTACATTCGCATGGCCTTTAAAGCTCACCATCCAACTTAATTTCAATTTTCAAAACAAAAATGAGCTCGACTTAAAATCTGCATCACATTTAAAACAAAACATTTAAATCATCGTATTCCAACCAGAAACTTTTTGAAATGCAGGACATGGCCACTGCATCATTTTTAATGCAGACTTCTGCGCTGGTTATCACTGATGTGTCACTGAGAGATTATATTTTTATTTTTGAAAATACAAGCACACCAAACAAAGGACCTTGCGCTGTTTACTGGATTCGGGTTCACAACAGTAATAGGCATTTCAAGGGTCTAACCTGTACATGGGAAATGTGTTGCTGTTATTATTGTGTCATTTTACTTGAATTGATAATTTACAGTTTCCTATTCTACATTATTAGTTTGCAACCTTTTTTAAATGAATCCACCCCCCACCCCAGCAAGGTTTGTATTTCAGTCCAAGTGTAAAAATATATTACTATTTAATTTAATTTTCACCATCTTTTGTTTCATATTCACCTCTGTTTGGGAAGAAGGTTGCTGGTCATCCGTGGATCACCAGGCCCGATCCGCCCAGTACACAGAGACTGAGACTCAGGGGCATATTTATACTTTGTTTGCGCTGTATTTGCATCATTTTGTTTTTACGCAAATTCAGCGCAAACTTAACTCCGTATTTATATTTTCCCGCTAGACCCATCTATATGAGTTAAAGTAATTTTGTGGATGCGTGAAACCACCTTGCGTCAATGAGATGCAAGGTAGGCGTTCCTGTCCAAAAAATGACTCAAAGCCCCTAGCGCCTTATTTATCCTCCAGTGCAAAAATGGTGCACGGGAGGAGGCGGGCCTAAATAATGGCGCTAGGCCTGCTTAGCGCCAATATTTAACACTTAGGTCAGGGCAGGCCTTAGGGGACCTGTGGACCCATTTCCATGGCCAAATACCCCAACTCCAGGAACACCCCCACCCACACCCACACCAGAGAGACACTGGAGGATGGGTTTTGCATCAAAAAGTATAAGTACGGGCCACAGTCTCTTATTCGTCTGCTAGATCTCTCCCAAAGGCAACTGGAACTGCCCCCTATACCAACTGACTGCCTAATCGCTCGCTATGGGTCACATGTATCCCCTCTTTTGACATACTAAACTGAGTAACTCTTTAGCCACATGTGGCATTCTTGTATTGCACATAACAGCATACTAAGCCTGTATTCATTCCAAATTCATAACATGTAACACCAGGGCCAGAATGGCCATAGCAGGCATCGGGCATTTTCCTGGTAGGCTGCAAGGGTTGGGGGGTGGTTTTGCAGCGATGGGGGCCACTTTTGTTACTAGTTCTGGTTTTGCAGCAGTGCCCCCGGCAACAAAAGAAGCAGTGTTTCCCACTTGAATGCACCCCCCCCCCCCTCGACCCGGGGGCCGGTCCAACAAAATTGCCAGGGCTGCTTTGGGTTCCCAATCTGGCCCTGTGTAACACTCAAGAAAGTGCTATCTAGCTTTCCTGTGTCATTGGGTCCCATTCGAAAGACCATAGACTGAGCTCGCACATTTGGATATATCAAGGCCTCTTCCCATACAATATTCATCTATAATATAAAGGTTTTGAACTTACAAACAAAGGCAGGTTGGTTTGCCTTCTCCTGAGCTCATGCTGGACATCCACTAAACTACTCAATACTATAACTATTGCTCATTTCAAGGCAGGCTGGTTTCAGTTGTTTTCACAGAACTGCTCCCTTCCCTTGTGTATTCCACCCCTGCAGAGCAGGCAGTCTTTGCTCAGGCAATAGCTCCTCGCCCTATGTAGAGACTAGAGGCGTATGAATTGCAGCACCCACAGTTCAGGAGTAGGACTGGCGAAACTTGGGGAGTTTCACTCCATGGAATCTCACAGAGTTACATGAAAACTCAGCAAGAATATGAGGAGCTCCACAAATAGATGAAAATAAGCACACCAACCTGCTTGTGCTGATTTTATGTGCTGAAACTCGTTCCGCATTGAAAAATTAGAACGAAAGGCAGCATGCCAGAGGGCTCTGCTTCTTGAGTTGATTTTGCTACTGCTCAAGTAGACTTTCTACTCAAACAGCAGCTTTCTGACCGCAATCGGTTGCAACTGCCCAAGTTGGGAAAATCTTGCCAGGTGCCCTCCTAGTGTAAAAAAAACGTGATATAATTGACGCAAAATCTCGCTCACACTCACCAAATTACCATTGGTGAGCCACGTGTGAGAACAAACTCCACCATAAGGTGGTTGGCGGAATTTGGTCGTAACTCCACATTACAAGAATTACAAGCATCACGAGGAGTGGCCAAAATGACACTGGTGGTGCAGATTTTATCACCCACCCCTATTCAGGACACAATATGGCATCTGGCTGTTATCGGTCTTTTGGTGTAGAACATCTAGGACAGACAAAGGAGAAGGCCTTGCCTAAAGGATTCCCTTTGTAGTACAACAGATTTTGGTGACCCACCTGCCACCATGTACCCAAATGGCAGTGCTCCTCGTTGTGATAATCTGCAGCTCCCTTTCAGAAAGGTCACTGTTGAATTTCTAAGGGCAGCCCTGTCCCCATCCCCCCACACTTCAGTGCATGGGCCACACTCTCCAACACAGCAATACTCTGCCATTTCTGAGAAGGCTGATCACAACCTCCGTTTTGTGCTCAGTGGTACATGGTGGAATCCATCACTGCAGTAACAATGGTATTAACAACAGGGGGGGCTACCAGCAACATAGTACCCACACAAACACAAAACACAGTACACAGTACACACACGCGATTTCAAAGCATGGTGTGGGCTCTATAATTTAGTGCAGTGGTTCCCAACCTTTTGACTTCTGTGGACCCCCACTTTATCAGTACTGGAACCCGGGGACCCCCACTGAATCATTATTGGAATCTGAGGAACCTCTAGTGAGTCATTACTGAAAGCTGGGCACATAATCTGTTCATATTTTTTTATTTTCTGAACAGCCGCGGACCCCCTGAGGAGGCTTCGCGGACCGCTAAGGGTCCCCGGACCACAGGTTGGGAACCACTGTTTTAGTGGAATTATACTCGAACATGGTCAACAGGCATCGTTATCACCGAAACAGAAAAAGGCATGTTTAAGTATATGAATTATTAAACAGTATGCTGCCACCACCACCACCCCTTAATGTACCCAAGATGGACACAGGCCGTAGTCTCAGGTCTACTAATGGCCAAACTAGGTCAGCCCCTCCAGGACACAAAGTCCACCTCTGGGTCTCAGAACGGAGACATAAAGCCTGGGACTCAGCACCCATGGAAGATGGTCATGTGTGGTTGGTCAAAACAAATTCAGGGCACGAGATAATCTGCAGCTCAGGACAGAGATGCATGTGTGTGTTCACTATGCAGGAGACATTCCCATCATAAGAGGCATTGCTGAGTAAAAGAAGACATTCATGCCTAGAGACAATGCTGGTCTTACTGTCAAATAAATGCAACAACTTTCGGATGCATACTGCAAAACTGGTGCCATATGGTTTGAAAAGACCACAACAGACCTTGAGATGATAAATGAACATGCTCTTGTCCCAAAATGTGACTGAGCAAAATCGTAGATTTAACTTGGAGCAAAAAAGTAGACCCCAATCCATATTCGAAAAAAAAATGAAGAATCACTAAGAAAACGAAGTGTAGAGTGTCTTTCAAGGGAGCAGCTATAGGGCCAAAAGATGCTGTGTCAAAGCCACAAGGGGGGTGATGATAAAACTGTATAGAAACGTTGCACTGAAAAGATGTCATTCAGTGCCCAGGTTGCTGACAACTGAACATATCTTAGAATCCATTATCTTGCAATTACAGCAATGGCTTTGGACATCCCTGTGCAATGTGCTACACATCAAACTATACAAGATTTGTGATATGCCGATTACACAAACACCTATCACAGTTACAAATTCCAGTATAGAATATTTTGCAATGCATGCTATTTTGGTAGACAATGGGCTAACATTTATTTCTGAAAAAAGGATAACTGGCAGCAATGGCGTGAAATGCAAAACAAACTAATTTGCTTCAGGCTCCTGTTATTAGAGCCTGTGTAGAAGGTCTTGCATTTTCTTTCAAGAAAGTCCTGTCGTCCAGGGAGGCATCTAAATGTACATCTAATTAGGTTGATGGCACTGCTGTTTGAACCAATGCACTAACGCTTCTGTAAAGAATTGCCTTTTAAGGTGGTTTGCTCCATGGTGATGACATCACTGAAGCCAGTCAACAATGTATAAGCTTTGCCTTTAACAACAATTTTAAGCCATCTTAATTGAAATTTGACACTATTTACTACAGCAAGCATGACAAGCATCAATGAACCAATAAATTGCAGCCAAATCATTTGTTTCCGGATTTCACTATGGCATGACTGCATAACTTTTAAAACACAAATCCAACTTTGAGCCTCCAAACCCATATTGGACACAAGTCATATCTAGTGGAGCAGTCCTAATGGTAAACCAGCTATAGCAGGGGTGGAAGGGTGGGGAGTGATAAGACCACTTTGTTACTTTCACTTGGGCTCTGCAGTCAGTGCACCAGCACCCCAGAAGCAGTCTATCCACTCTAACATTAGCCCCTGCAACCCCTACGGTGCGTGGGGGCAGGAACTCCAGCCCCCCACCCAGCCTCCAGTAAAGCTGGACCTGTGCACAGGTGAAAGGCCCCTGCCCTGGGTGCCCCACTGGACAGTCAAGCCCTGCAAAGCTTTGCCTATAACAACATAAGATCTGTTCATATAAAGTCACAAAGACAAGTTGGCTCTCAATGCCCAACCCAAACTGGTAAAATTAGTTTCACTCCCTATCCACCAGCTTTCTTTGGAAATAAGCAGCCACTAGCTGAGAGATCACTCCAAATATTAAACAAAAGACGAGCACAAAAGTTGAATGAACAAGTGATTTCATGAACTCGATAAAAGATATCTCCACGAACATCGGGTTCCGAGTCGGCTTTGAATCATAGACCCAAGCGGCCAGCGGATCCCCAGAAAAGTCGGTGGAGGCTAGTTTGGAGACAGAGGCAGGATCCAAATTTACACAACAATCCCAAGTTCCTAGTAGTATTCACGTGATACAATTCTCACGATTAATACAAGCAGGAACCTAGCCTGAGCTCACGCAAATCAGGGAATGTCCTTCACTAGTAATAAACATTTTAAAACATGTTTCAGCTGAGCGAGATGATCTGCTTTTCAAGTATCGAGACCCAAAACAAGGAGCGGATCCTTGGCAGAGACAAGCACTTCCTGTGGGCACTGCTAGCCTAAGGAAGGTACCACAGGTGAAGCAGGAGTTACACTCATGCAAACAAACCAGGTTTAAAACTTTTCACGACTCTAACCAACTATATGTGGCTTCTGGGCAACAACATCAGACAAATGACATCTAAGATGCTGGCACTGCTTGTTTGATTGCAAGCTGCATTCAAACATGTTACAAACGAGGTAGCAAACGTCACAGTTATGACTCATACATGTTCCACCTCAAACCTCAGGTCACACCTCCATACAAGACATTACTGCGTGGTCCTCCATGTTAGGTAAGTGGTAGTAAAAAGGCATGCAGTACTATTGTGCTATGACTTCTACCTTGCAATCACCTACACGTTATGACAAGCATTGGTATAGCCAATAGGTCTCGCCTTTGGGACCTTATGTATTTAGCTAGAGCTATTGGATTCGCCAATGTTCGTAAGCTATATTGTACAGTATTGGGCCTGGTATGCAGCAATGCAGTAATGAAACACCTACTTTTGACGACTAAAGAAATATCGCCTTAAGCGCAATAAAAACATGCTGACATGATGACGTGATATGTCAGAATCTATTACAGACATTTTGGAGAGAAATGTTGTGTTTACATGTCATGCAACAGCCAGTAAAAAGCTTATTTTAGATCCAAACAGGACCTAAAATGCGAGAAATGGGAGGCTGTCACAGAGATTATTTGCAGTAATATTAGTGAGTTGCTGCTGTGACAATATTGAAAACACATGTAACTATCCCCGAGTATTAGATGTAAATACATTTAGAGTTTGGACAAGTGCGCCTGTGTACTGTCAGTGACTTGGCCATAGAGGGCCAGTTGAAGTTGGATCATAAATTTAAAGCTGTCCAAACAAAGGCCCCTGAAATACGTTTGGCCCAGGTCCCCGAAAATTCTTAAGATGTCCCTGAACCAGCGACGCGTTCATAAGAAAAATATTGGGTTCCTGTACTTAAGTAACTTTTTATATGCATTCGGTACTGAATATATGCTATATTCCACGGAAAATGCACACATACATCGCACCACTAACAGAATTTAAATTATTATCGTTTTTAGTACTAAAATCCATGGTATTCCTTTAGTCTTGGAAGCGTGAGGTGCTGAGTTTAAACCTGTAAATTTCAAGATACAGAGACACCTTATCAGGAGGCACAAACTTCAACCCAATGAGCTATCTAACTTTGATTTATCTAATCGGACTACTTCCTCGAGCTGTGTGTAGGAAGGTAGCCTCTTTCTAGCCTTGTTACCCCCACTTTCAGCCTGTTTGTGAGTATATGTCAAGATGTTTGTACTGTCTCACTAGGATCCTGCTAGCCAGGACCCCAGTGCTCATAAGTTTGTGGCCTACATGTGTTCCCTGTGTGGTGCCTAACTGTATCACTGAGGCTCTGCTAACCAGAACCTCAGTGTTTATGCTCTCTCTGCTTTTAAAATTGTCACTGCAGGCTAGTGACTAATTTTACCAATTCTCATTGGCACACTGGAACACCCTTATAATTCCCTTGTATACGGTACCTAGGTACCCAAGGTATTGGGGTTCCAGGAGATCCCTATGGGCTGCAGCATTTCTTTTGCCACCCATAGGGAGCTTAGACAATTCTAACACAGGACTGCCACTGCAGCCTGAGTGAAATAACATCCACGTTATTTCACAGCCATTTACGCTGCACTTAAGTAACTTATAAGTTACCTATATGTCGAACACTCACTTGGTGAAGGGTAGGTGCAAAGTTACTTAGTGTGTGGGCACCCTGGCACTAGCCAAGGTGCCCCCACATTGTTCAGGGCAAATTCTCCGGACTTTGTGAGTGTGGGGACACCATTACATGCGCGCACTACATATAGGTCAATACATATATGTAGCATCACCATGGTAACTCCGAACATGGCCATGTAACAAGTCTAGGATCATGGAATTGTCACCCCAATACCATTCTGGAATTGGGGGGACAATTCCATGCATCCCCCGGTCTCTAGCACCGAACCCGGGTACTGCCAAACTGGCTTTCCGGGGTCTCCACTGCAGCTGCTGCCAACCCCTCAGACAGGTTTCTGCCCCCCTGGGGCCTGGGCATTCTGTTCCCAGGAAGGCAGAACAAAGGATTTCCTCTGAGAGAGGGTGTTATACCCTCTCCCTTTGGAAATAGGTGTGAAGCGCTGGGGAGGAGTAACCTCCTCAGCCTCTGGGAATGCTTTGATGGGCACAGATGGTGCCCATCTCTGCATAAGCCAGTCTACACGGTTTGAGGGATCCGCCAGCCCTGCTCTGGCACGAAACTGGACAAAGGAAAGGGGAGTGACCACTCTTCTGACCAGCACCTCCCAGGGGAGGTGCCCCGAGCTCCTCCAGTGTGTCCCAGACCTCTGCCATCTTGGATACAGAGGTGTTGGGGCACAATGGACAGCTCTGAGTGGCCAGTGCCAGCAGGTGATGTCAGATACCCCTCCTGATAGGTGCTTACCTCTCTCAGTAGCCAAGCCTCCTTTCTCAGTGGCCAAACCTCCTTTTCTGGATATTTAGGGTCTCTCCTCTGGGCTATTCCTCAGATAATGAATGGAAGAGCTCACCAGAGTTCCTCTGCACTTCCCTGTTCGACTTCTGCCAAGGATCGACCACTGACTGCTCCAGGACGCCTGCAAAACCGCAACAAAGTAGCAAGACGTGCTACCAACAACATTGTAGCACCTATTTCTGCCGGCTTTCTCGACTGTTTCCTGGTGGTGCATGCTCTGAGGGCTGTCTGCCTTCACCCTGCACTGGAAGCCAAGAAGAAATCTCCCATGGGTCGACGGAATCTTCCCCCTGCTAACGCAGGCACCAAACTTCTGCATCACCAGTCCTCTGGGTCCCATCTCTTCCTGACGAGTATGGTCCCTGGAACACAGGAGCTGGGTCCAAGTGTCTCCCACAGTCCAGTGGCCCTTCTGTCCAAATTTGGTGGAGGTAAGTCCTTGCCTCCCCACGCCAGACAGTAATCCTGTGTATTGCGTGATCTGCAGCTACTCTGGCTTTTGTGCACTTTTCCAAGGATTCCTTTGTGCACAGCCTAGCCTGGGTCCCCAGCACTCCGTCCTGCATTGCCCAACTCGCTGGGTTGGACTCCAACATCGTGGGACCCTCCTTTGTGACTCTGAGTCCACTGCTGTCCTCAGATCTTCTAAGTGCCTGCTCCGGTACTTCTGCAGGTGCTGCCTGCTTCTGTGGGGGCTCTCTGAGTTGCTAAGTGCCCCCTCTGTCTCCTCCTCCAAGGGGCAACATCCTGGTCCTTCCTGGTCCACAGCAGCACCCAAGATCCTCAACCGTGACTCTTGCAGCTAGCAAGGCTTGTTTGCGGTCTTTCTGCGTGAGAACACTTCTGCATCCTCCAGCACGCTGTGGGACATCTTCTGACCAAAGGAGAAGTTCCGGGCACCTTCCGTTGTTGCAGAATCTTCGGCTTCTTCCACCCAGAGGCAGCCCTTTTGCACCTTCATCCGGGGTTTAGTGGGCTCCTGCCCCCCTGGACACTTGCGTGACTCTTGGACTTGGTCCCCTTCCTTTACAGGTCCTCAGGTCCAGGAATCTGTCTTCAGCGTTTTGCTGGTGGTTGTAGTTCTTGCAGAATCCCCTATCTCTACTATACTGTCTTTCTGCGGTAGTAGGGTAACTTTACTCCTACTTTTCAGGGTCTTGGGGTGGGGTATCTTGGACACCCTTACTGTTTTCTCACAGTTCCAGCAACCCTCTACAAACTCCCATAAGTCTGGGTCCATTCGTGATTCGCATTCCACTTTTGGAGTATATGGTTTGTGTTGCCCCTAGACCTAGGTCTACCTATTGCATCCTATTGTGATTCTACCTTGTTTGCACTACTTTTCTTACTGGTACTTACCTGATTTGAGCTTCTAGACATATAATTTGTGTATATTACTTACCCCCTAAGTGAGGGTATCTTCTGAGATACTTTTGGCATATTGTCACTAAAATAAAGTACCTTTATTTTTAGTAACTCGGAGTATTGTGTTTTCTTATGATATTGTGCTATATGATATAAGTGGTATAGTAGGAGCTTTACATGTCTTCTAGTTCAGCCTATGCTGCTTTGCCATAGCTACCTCTATCAGCCTAAGCTGCTAGAAACACCTCTATTCTACTAATAAGGGATAACTGGACCTGGCACAAGGTGTAAGTTCCACAAGGTACCTACTATAAGCCAGGACAGCCTCCTACACTGTGTTTCTGTGCTTTAAGGTAAGTGTAGGTCTGCATTTGACCTACAGCGAAAACCAGAATTTGAAAAACAATCAGTACAGGTGTGGGTGAGAAGCGCACACGATATGAACCAATGCTGGATCCGTGCAACTATAATCAGTGCAGGCTCTCTCAAGGTTTAACAATCAACGTTAAAATGTGATCCCATTAGTAACGCCCCGGGAACGAAAAAGGTGGAGCTGGGCTGACATGATGAACATTTGTGCACAAGTGCTTTGCAACAGCTTCCCTACATGTATATTGCCAATGCGTTCATCTATGCCAATGGGTTCATTTTCAGCATTCCAGTATTTAATACCAAACACCCTCACTAAAAAATGAACATGAACCATGGTGCTGAGCCGTGAGGAAAAAGGATTACGGTTCGGATTAAAGGGAAAACCAAAACCAGAGGGGAGGAGGGAGGCAGGGCCCTGAAACTCTGAAACAGGAGGAAGCGTGACGTAGTGTGATGGCCAACAAAAAAGTTATTTTAGTGAAAGCTCCCGAGGCAGGAACTTAGCATGCAAAGGAGGGACATTTAGCACAATGCACCAGCAAAAGTGAAGCATTTAATACAAGCACAACAAAGAACAAATGGCAAGAGTGGGCGTGGCTGAAGCCCCTATACAGCATGTCTCTCAGAGACAGCACATGCACTGCCTAAGCTCAACCTAAAAAAACATAATGTGGTTGAAGCTGATGTACAGCTTCTTAGTATACAAAATACACAATGTGAAAAAACGTTTGTGCCTTTAACTGCAGTTTTGCAGCTTCCATCTATTATAGGTTAACATGCCACTGCCTATACATTCCCCTAATGTGGATGGGTAGCAACCAGGAATGTCAATGTCATTACATAGTACTACTACAGTCAGGGGTCTGACAAAAGATACAATATAACGGAAAATACAACCTGGTGAGGACATTGTGAGCTTCTGGCCAAAGTCATGTTGTCATTGCCTAGTATTTTCAGTTTGAGAAATAAAGTAGCCATTCTAGGTCCAGCCTGAGGGCGGTGGAATTATAAACAACACTGTAATGTTTAACAGACACATGCTGCAAAAGTAATTCAGAAGTAATTGATATTTACTTTGAATCGTTTCATTGGGAAGAATGAGTTTACCAATGGGGCAATTTTTGTTTGAGAAATTGCCTCAGGAAATCAGTGAGGCAGAGTATTTCTACCTGAAATGATCAACAAAATTAATTATTTTAGTGAGGGTTAGTGTAAACAAACTAGGGATGTTGGTCATTTGACAGGTGACAGGTATCAAGGTTGGAGTGGTGCAGTTTGCATTGATTCACACAGGCATGTTCTCATCAGGGACAAGTTTGGGATTCCGTTATATCTCTTAGCACATTTCTCTAATTACTGTTCTTGCGAGGAAGTCAGTGGTAAAGTAGAGGTGGACGAATGTCTCAAGGGTTAATGCCCTACAGCATTATATTGTAGCACGGAAATACCTCCTTACAGATTCTGCCTCACCCCTTACCTACACGAACAACTGACCAGGGTTTAACGCAGCAGCTATTATTTGCAGCATGTGGCAGGACTATCCTTGTAGAGGGCCTTAGTCATGGCTCTGGCAGATATATAGTAAGTAACTGATGTATTGCTAAAGTTTACATGAAACTATATACAATATTCATTTACATAAATACACACTTCGAAGATTATTGGCTAAAAACACATTAAAATGATAACAACAAATAAAAACGATACAACGCAGGTTGAAATAAATATGGTGCCATTAAATCAGGCTATTTCCCTTCCAGAGCTTGATGGCATGTGTCATGACTTTTACAGATTTGCCCACAGCTTTTACAGTACCACCCATAAAGCAAAATGATAATGCCTCTAATATTGTTCTCATGCGTGCTGCGTTAAACCTGGGTCTTTGTTATTTTTGTTCGCGCATCTAGTAGGGCTGGACACAAGCAATTTATCTCTTCAATGGACTCTTGGGCTGACTTATGCATCCAACAGGAAATGACAATGTGGCCCTCTAATTTCCATACCCCATCAAAATCCTTAAAAGGGAGATCAAAAATCCTAAATTGCATGAAGGCAATCTTCTTATGAGGCTGCATATTATAATTGAGATAAGTTTGCCTTGAGCAAGAAAAGGTTTCTCTGATGTACCTAGTTTGCTTATACCTAGATGCGGGCTCAATATCCGTAGCTAAAGTTAATCTAAAGTTAAAGTTTGTATCTCCCTTTTTCACCACTAACCTTTGAGCTGTTCCAATCATAGATGCTATTATCGCCATCAAGGGGGGATTATGTTTTACCAGCAGATTTACCAGTAGCCTTTCAGAAAGAAATGCTCCTCCCCATGCAGTGCAGTAAATGTTTTGTAAATAGGTGATCTTACAGTGTTAATTCCTCCTTAGCATCTATGAAATAAGTGATCCAATTTATGTCAACCAAAGCAGAAAACGGAGTCAAGCCTAAATCTAATCTTATTTGGCATAAAGGGGTCAACAGCCTTAAACGTAAGTTTTCGAATTCAATTAAAAAACTTGAGGGCTAGGTTTTGTGTACTTGTACTAGTCCCTATTAAGGCTCTGTATAAAAGAACGGATAATATTTGCCTTTATGATGTGGAACAAAGGACCTATCACTCCTCCCCAGTAAACCGTGGAGAACCTTTTTAGTGCTCCCAATGTACTTGTAATTCTAACTTTTAAGTTCTCAACATGAAGTTCCCCAGTGAGATTTGTATCCATTATAACACTCAAATATGGGACCTCCTAGATTTTAATGCTTCCTATCTTCCAGGTGAACTTAGAACTATTTTGACCAAAGGACATTACCTTGGATTTATTGCTGCTAATAAAAAACTTATTTTCTAGATTGTACAATTAGATTTGATCGAGGTGCCTCTGAAGATTAATCTGGGTTGTCGCCAAGATGACCAGATCATCATTGAAAGCTAAAAAGGGGACTTTCATTTTCCCTAGCTTCTGAACATCGTCTAATCTATGTACTAGTAAGTATGCTAGGTCCATTATGTACAGGTTAAAAAGAAGCGGGCAACACTACACCCTTGCTTTACACCATGATAAGTAGGACTTTTTGGAGATAGACCATAACCATTGGCCATCTTGACTAACACAAGTTTACTGTGGAGTTCTATTATCAGATGTAAAAAACCTGGGGAACACCCCACTCCTGAAGCTTCTCCCACAGCCTAGTTTGGCTCACCCTAACGGAGGCTGTTATAAAGTCTATAAAGAGGCAAAAAGGATGTTGTTATGAATGCACCCTTTCTGCCTGATCGATGTGGTATATAGGGTAGAGCAACAGAAATTAAAACTTAAAGATTTAGTGAAAATACACAGGTTCAGGTTCCAATGTACATTAGGTGGGGGAAGTACATAAAGTTTCTAGATTTATCTGAGCATCATTGTCTTTGAGATGAGAGGCTATGACCAAGATATGTATGAGATGTAGATTGCATTGTTTTGTTATACCAACATGGTTGCAGGTCTTGTCCTTTTCAACCACGTGGCCTACGTTAGTTCATATATTTATACAGTAATTTAAATTGTGAGGAATGCGGGTGTAAAACATAGCACAGAGGTTCAGAGTGGCCAGAAGAAGAGTTTTAGGGAAAGACCCTGATCTTAGGCAATTTGTTAAGTTAACATGAATACCCTGTCATTCTAGGACAACAATGTGTTGGTGCCCTTCGGTGGCCAGCTACTATGAGGCGGGTAGACGTCAATTCCACCATAGATAATCACAAGGATATGTATTTCACATTGCGCGCCCTCTCAGGTGCTGCTTAGACCACATTAGACTTAATGTGCAATTATTCTTTGATCGATGTCTGGCGGCACAAACATCTCCTAAATAGAGAACATTTATTTTATTCAACAGTCCATGACGCACGTTTGCGTATTGATTTCTGGCTGGGATGTATGTGGGAACTGTACTGAGGCGCTTATCCTTCCGAATACTGTATTAGAGCATTTTCTGGTCTACCTAACATTGATTATGACGCATCACCAAGTACCACCCTTGGGTGTTCACTTCTGCCTCACTATCAGAGTCTTTAAGGAGTAGATCCAATAGGGTATACTCAAATACTTTGCACTCCATGAGGGCTCTTAATGGCAATTCTACACCCTGGGAGGCTATCAAAATTTATATTTGTGGCGTCTGCATTTCTAAACAATTAGGTATACTGCAAGCAATATAGAGAACACTTCACACTCTGGAATGGGAGCAGAAGTGGTTAAAAGATGACTATGCAGAGACACACAACTATACTACCCTCACCCACATTCAGGCTGCATTTCGTAAGTTCAGTGATGAAACAGAATGAGAAGTTAAGCTCCTGGGTAAGTTTGCGATAGCCAGTTGCTATGGGGGTGGCGGACATCTAGGCCGCAAACTTGCTAAACCTCTAAGTCATCCAGAGTATGCAAAGCTTCGACCGCAGAAGATACCTTGTACACTTTTTCCTCATACCACTCTTTATCAACTGGATGGGTCTGCCGACACAGCCTGTCCCACTGAGTCCCTTGCTGATGTCATCCTTGATTGGTTTGAAGTACTTAACAGTGTACCCTTTAATATGCCTGTCACAATAGAAGTGATTGAAGTGATTAAATCACTATTCAGGGAGAAGGCACCTAGCTTGGATGCATTAATCACCGAATCGTATAAGGAATATTTAGGTATTTTGGAGCCCAAGCTTGTAGAACTTTATGGCGAAGCCCGAGTCTGATAGACTTTTCCCATCCCTAAGAGAGGCGGTCATCACAATATTGCTGAAGTCAAGGAAACCTGCATGAGATTGCCAAAATTATAGATACAAGGGAAATATAAGCTGAATGGTCTCCCTTGATCAATCAGGCTTCATACATGGCAGATCAACGTCAGACAATATTTGCATCTTCTTTGCATGCTCCAAACAGATAGATCCTTAACTTCCAGTTGCGGCAGTACTTCTGGATGCTCAAAAAGCTTTTGGCTCTCTATCTTTCTAGCATGGGGATGAGTGAGGGGCTTTTAGGTTAGATATAGTAGCTGCATGCTGAAACTGTAGCTAGGCTATGGATCAATGGCTACATGTCCTCCCACTTCAATTATCACATGCAATGTGGCAGGGATGCCTCGTCAGCACTACGGCAACAGAACCTCTCATTAGCATTTTAAAAGAAAAGCATCACTCTCACGGCCCCTACACTGCAAGGAAGAGCGATCATCTCCCTATATACAGACAATATTGTTCTTTACATCAGAGATCCCACCCGAAATCTCAGCCCTATCACGTGAGGGATATTAATATTTGTTAGATACTCGGACTGCAACTTAATTGGAGTAAATGGCAGATGATTCCCCCTCACAACCGGGGATATGCAAACCCACTGTTAGGTTTCCACTGTTTTGGTGTGATGGTCCAGCAAGATATTTAATAATGGTTCATCATGACCTGTCTTCTGTGATCCAAGCAAATTATAGCTTGAAAGTTCAGAGAATTGAACCCCCAAGCTGAGCCATACTCCTGACCCAACTAGCAGTACACGTTGTTATAAGACGATATTTCTAGCACAGCTACTTTATTTATTCATGAACAATACCCTTGTTCCTTACAAACGTTTTCTTCAACACAGTCTGCTCCATCTTCATCAGAATTGTGTGGGCCGGGAAACATCCTAGAGTTAAGCTGGGCAACACTTACACTCCTATATGTCAGAGGAGGATTTGCTGCATCTCATCTATAGTATTCTTAGCTCGTAGCTCAAGCCAAATATTGATTTAAATGCATACATCCTGAATTTAAAGTGGCAGCACACAAAATTAAATGAGACCTGGCCAGAAACACCTCGCTCATTGCTCTCATTGCTGAAACAATATCCAAAACCCACTTCTGCTCAGATGCGATGACATGTATATGTCACGCTTGGCACATGCTGGCACACTTAGCAGGGATTCAAGAACTCTTCTCTCTCTGGCTCTCCACATTTTGCACTCTGGTCCTCTTCTTTTCCTATGAATCGAAAGCACAACAGCAACTGACAGCATTGGGGCTGAAGATTATTGGTGACCCCCCTTTTGTTTTTTTAACAGATGGTCAACTTATCATGTTAGAAGCATTTAAACAAAGGGGTGGGACTTTACCCTAAGATATCTTCCTAAAGTAGCAGATAAAAAAACGACACTACAGGTACCTTCTCCTACTTTTCCAGCCACCCCCCACCCTCTTCTTGCCTTGTCACCAGGGTATGCCTCTACCTCCCACCCGAAAGACTCATAACCAAATTGTACAATGTTATGTCAGATGTGCCCATCCTCCCTGAGCTACAAACCAGGAGCAAGGGGGACAACTCCTTGTGCAACAGAATATCCAGATGTCATCTGTTAGAAAAACCCAAACTCAAAAGGTATCCTTAAATAGCAGACATAGATTTTACTGCATTTTAAGTTTCTACATAGCATGCACTGCACCCCAGCTACTCTGCACGCTATAGGACTTGCAACCGATTCCACCTGCTCTAGATGCCAATACCATGCAGCAAACTACTTCCACCTGCTACGGGTACCCCCTCCCTCTACCCACCCCCAAGCGGGATCCTGGGACAGAATATTTACTATCCTGTCTCAAATATCGTTAATGCAAATGACTTCTTCCCCGATTCAGTCCTCGTTGACATTGCTATGTATGTCACCTTTAATCACTGATGTACTAATGCACGATCCTACTATGTATTAGGCATTCGCTGCACTCTGATGATTGTATGATTTGATTCTATGAATATTTGATTTATGATGCTGATAGCCATGCACTTGTTGATATTTTGTAATGAATTATAACTTCATAAATAACATTTTAAGAAAGAATACCTCCATAGGTAGTAATACACAATTTACAAACTGCCTTTTGTGTACGTTAAAAGAGGTACAGCTTTTACAACTTGTCAGTAAAACCTGAAAAGGGTTGTAACATTTTTAGATGTTTCAAAATCATCTTCCAGACATGCTGGCTCTTATAATAACTGCACATAAGAAATTAGGAAATAAGATAAGACAACTTATATGAGTTAAATCTCCAGAGTTCAATATATTTTCCTTAATATATCAGGTAGACATAAGTACAATAAGACTCAATTTTCTAAATGGTATTTTTGTTCTCTTTTTTAAAAGAGTAATTAAACATATATTTTGGAATCTTTGCCGACAGTGCTTTTTCACATTAGTAACACACACTCAGGGCTTTAATTTCAGGCAAACCACAAAAGGAATCATTTTTATCAGCAGCACAATGTACAACTTTCTTTGCCGTTGTGCAAGCTTGGCATATTCAACACAATCCTGAATAAGGTTGCTAGCTAATCTTTCTGGACCAGGAAGTCCACTATTAAAGTGCTCTTTTCATTAGGGCTAAATATTCCAACACCAAGTTTGAACTAGCAATGCCTCAATGGTATAAGCACATTCTCCAGAACAAACAAGGGAATTTACTAGCTTCTGCTTTTCAGTTGACAACCCTATTAAAGCAGACAAGCAGTTTCCAGGGAAAACTGGGAATGAGGAAAGCAACTCTCCAACTTCCTTGCCGTTTGCGAACAGTTCTCCTCTGTGTTCTCCACGGGTTCATCTCTTTGCTTTGTTGCACAGTTTCATATAATACCGAGGACCCTTCGGTCAAATTTCAGAGTGCATGCAGTGAAAGGATCACTTCCACACTTTCACGATTCCATCTCTGGAAGCCGTCACTATGAAACCTTGTGTGGTCTGAAAGGTGGCAATGTCAGTGATGATATCATGATGGCCAACAGGCAGCGACTCAGGGCCCCTTCGGGGAGTATCATCTGTGGGTCCAGGTTTTGGTTTGCTTTGAATTTCCTGTAGAAACAGGAAAATAAAAGTCAGATAGCTTATTTCTAAACTCAAGAGGTTCACCCTAAAAACATGGCTGGTGTGCAGGCAAACAGATTGTAATATGAGATGAGTTGACAGCAACTCATGAGCACTAAAAATCAAACAGGTAACTTTATTGGGGTTTACTTCTACACAAACCTTAACAGGGTCCTGCCCCGATGCAGCGACATGTACACATATCCTCACCTCTTCAGCACCAGATCGCTACTATACCACAGCAGGGCATGACTATTATAGCCTTAGAACCCACCGTAGCGGGCTCTACCGGCTATTAAAGGCCCGCTCCCCGCGTTAAATGCCCGAGCCGAAGGCGAGGGCATTTAACAAGGGAGAGGGACTTTAATAGCCGGTAGAGCCCGCTACGGTGGGTTCTAAGGCTATTAGAACATTCTGCCACACAGGGCAGAATGTTCTATTAAAAAAAAAAATGTTCACGGAGCCCGAGGGGATTTAAATCCCCTCGGGCTCCATGAGGCTTTGTTCACAGCTGCTGCTGTGAACAAAGCGAACATTGGAATGCTGGCGCTGCGGGCTTTTACCGGCCAGTAAAAGCCCGCAGCACTCCATTGTTTTCAATGGAGCCTCCAGCATTCCAATGTTCTAATACATGTTGAATCACATACGATGAATGACATGGAGACCCCTAAAAACCAACGGTCAAACATATTTTACAACTGAAATCATCATACGCTAACGCAGTTTGGAATTCTGGTGGGTCTATTGGACTTGTATGTTGCTGATCTTGGAACACGGAGAGCTGTGTTCGGTACATGAGCAAAACCTAATGTGATTCTGCACAAATCACTATCTTTGTTTCTCAACATGCAAATGTATATACTGGAAGTGTGTTAAAACAACTGCACTGCCTACTGCTAACTCAATTACACATACCTTACACCAACAACATTTACATCCTGGTTTCCTGAGATGTTCTACTCTGGTGGGGAAGTATTCTGGATTCTGTATTAATGGGGGAAATCAGTGATGTACTCACTAACCCCAGGAACCATGAACAGACTCTCCTGATGTCTGGCTAAGTTCAGGAAAAATGTGAAACACAGAAGAAGCCTACCACTTTTGCTATTGGGAAATGCAGGCTTATTCAAACTGATCACATTGCCAACGTTTTAATTTGTGCTCCAAAATAAGACCTACCCAGTACCATAACTAATTTCAGAGACCAAGCTATGTAGTTAAATTCCTCCTATAAAAGGAGCACCTTCATGAATACTGACAAATAAGTTAGCTAGAAGCAAATATGATGGGGGCGTTGCTCTCGCAGCCTTACCAGCGTATTACGGAGCTGCACACCGACAGTGTTTAATGAGTGGGCCTTTGCTCCGCAAAATAAACCTTTGCTTACAATAGTTCGGCTTACCCTGGGACCTCAAACTTACCTAGCTGCACTGCAGTGGAGGGGGAAGATATATGCAGCATAGACCTACTAAGTGGTGCACTTTAGGAGGGGAGGGAGAGAACTGTGAAGATAAAAGATAGCTCCTCAATAGAAGGCAGAATCCTGACCAAGTCCCTTTCACCCAAAAAACGCAATTTCCGTTATCAGCCCTGCCAAGTACCATGCATCATGGGTTAGGCTAATGCATTTTAGTGCAGGTGTCCGCATCAATGCACTTATAATGCATTAGTTATGCAAATATAGTGCGCCAAGGTCTACCCCAAGGTGCACTATAACGAGAAGATGCTGCAATGCAATTAAGCAGCACACTTTGCAGTGTGGCCCAGCTGCATGCTCTTTGTCCTCACAATAGTAGACGGCTCATCTTTATTTCCAAAAAGAAGATACATTTCAGGCGCCATGGGTCTGGGATATCGCATGCCTCCGGGAGGCAGTTTAATTAAGTAAGCCGTCCTGTCCATCTAGTGAGAGTATTACGTGGCATCTGAATACACTGGGACTGAGTGCACCGTAATGTGGTCAGTTAGTCCCTAATCACTTACAGCTGATCAAACTGCATCAGTTGCTAGCCGGCTTCTGCCTCCCACAGCTGTGATGACTCTTAGGGCCTGATTTAGATCTTGGCAGAGGGAATACTCTCCGTCTGTTACGATCTCTATAGGATATCATGGGATCGTAATACGGCGGACAGGAAATCCATCAAATTTGTGACTGAGTATTCCCCTCCGCAAAGGTCTAAATCAGGCCCTTGGTTCTTCTGACCTGAAATGGGATCTCTCACTCAATACTGCAGAGCACCACCTGATCCCCCCTCAGCCCCGCTTGGCTGCATGAAAAAAACCCAGCTCAGCCTGGCAGTGAGTCAGTTACTCAGGCTGCACTTGTGGCTCTTGGCATAGGTGAGATAAACAGAGTTAAGAATGGTTTTAAAGTAAGACTGAAGCAGGCCAGTGGCGTTGTCACCTTTCCCCAAAAATAATAGCGTATTTGTTCATGATCTGGCAAAGGCCTGACAATGACAAAAGGGATTTTATATAAAATCGTCCCTATTCATTTTAAAAACTGATTTTCTGCCTTTGTTTGCTTTAATTATCAGTCACTGATCATTAAAGCAGTTCTAGAACACATTTTAAATGTCTTTATTTTCATGGTGCTGTTTTAAGTAGTGCTGATAAAAGGAAATATTACCAGAGTAAGGTGATTTTTCTTAATTTTGTGTGCTGCCCAAGACATTAAAATACTGGTCAGACCGGTAAAAAAAAAAGAAAACAACGGCCAAGTGGAAACCCTATTTAAAGCTAGTTCAGGTCTATATATAAGGGGCTAGCATGATTTGAAATGGTGATACAGATGGCTATTTATAGTGTTTGAATGCACTGCTCAGGGCTGACTGGTTCAGATTGCAAATAGGGGTATTGGGGGAACGGGTGCGGACAGGCTGGTTCTGATGGGTGTTTATGAGGCTACAATGGACTGCGCAGGGTCACACTGGTTCTGGTTGATGCAAATGGTGCTAGAATGGCTTTGAACTGACTGGCTGGGCTCTGATAGATGTGAACAGAGTTGGTGCGTATTGAGGAGGCTAGATCTGGATGTGTATAAAGTTTGAACACGCTGGGTGGTACTCACTGTTTCTGATACTGTTAATGGAGTTGGGATAGACAGGATTAGGTCATGCTACTACTAGGTGGTGTTAATAATGTTAGAATGGACTATGTATTTAGCCCAGTACTTATCATTGCTCGAAAAGTGGTAATTTATTAATTTATGATATTTAGCTCTTTATATGGACTTTATTGCTTGGTTTTGCAGGCGAGAAAGTGTTGAAGTGTCACACATTAGGTAGTAGAATGTCACTCATAACACTGAAACTATGGAAATGTCACACATAATCTGAAAACTTGGCAGCTATACATTATATTTAGGAAGATAATCAACAACACACCCACCACTCAGAATAAACTAGGAGAGAAGTGGCCTACACATTTGGTGGAAATGGAATGTGCAAAAGCACTACAGTGGCCCAGTGACCATAAGCGCAGAGTTCAGTTTGGTACAATTACAGATACTTCACAAGACCTATTGACACACTGGGCCTATCCCCAAATGAAGCCATTCTGGGAAGGAGTAACAACATGTTGTACAGGAATTATACATAGCCCAATCGATCCAAATGCTAATCTGTTGGTGCTGGGAGGACAGGATGAACAGACCTCATTCAAGTATCTGAAACTGTTTTGTAACTTGGGCTTGATAGTAATAGGATGGAATTTCGCTAGACTATGGGGGGCATCATGGGTATTATAGAACTGAAAAGGAGCTATATGTCAGCATGGCTGAAAAGTAAAACTATGAAGGCAGAGGGTGGTCAAAGAAATATCATACATTTAGGGGAGCATGGGGATAATATAGTGGGTTAATTTAAATTCACTGCTATAACTCAAACAACCAGATTATGTAGACATAAGAAAATAGGAGCAGAGATTAATGATTTTCCATGTCCACAATATGGTTTTGATTGGTTTAATACGATACCTGAGTGAACTTGCAATGCAAGGTTGGCAACTATAACTGTGCAACCGAACTGTCATGTTTAAAGTGAAAAATTAATTCAATATTCTTTTAAAGAAATGTGTTACTTACAAGCAACAATAGCATTGCAGCATTACATCTTTGTAGATTCACATATTTTGCATTACTCTTTCGGTTTAATGTAGATTTAGCCTTCTTGTTCAGTGTTGCCCACAGCCGTAGGCAGCAGAACTCACTATGAAGTCCAACGTAATTTACAATCCCCAGTACGTACCTCTTATCTTAAGTCTACTTCTCTTTACTGTGCATCTTTGACACAGACTACTGGGTTTTACAAATTAAAAATGAAATAAAAATTCTTCTGTTTTGGGTGCACTAAGTCTTCTTACACAGGGAGGTGGGCATGTGCACCAATTTACCTTGAAGCTGACTTGGAAAAGATTTTCTAACTCAAAACACAGCCCTAATAATGCATATGTTTGATCACCTCTTCTGGTGTCTACTGAACCATGAACTGTGATTGCTCTGATGTTCATGCCACAGCATATGTAAGACGTGTGATTGTGACTATATGGACCAAGGTAATCTCTACCTTTGTAAAGCTATTCTAATCTCCCCAAAATTCTTTTTGAAATGCAAGTATCAAGTTGGATCTAAGGCACTACTGCCCATGAACCACCTTCCCTTACATTATAATACTTTGCAACATTGGGAGCAACTGCATTTTGCCTTAAAGTGGATGTAGCGTCTCAAGTAGTAAAGCAAGAAAGTATGAAAAGGTTTTGAGAATCTGGGTGGAGGGCTTGCTTACATCACATTAAATCCGGCATATGCAGAGACTGCAGTGTTAGAGCTGTGGAATTACCATAACATGCAGGCAAATGTACTGCCCGATTCATGTTGAAGTCAGAAAATACCTTTGGAACAAAAGGAGGTTGAGTATGCCTTCATATGTCTTTTCAATGGAAATAGCTTCTATCCCACAAACCCCTCTAGTTGCAATTATAGCAATCAAACTGGTAACTTCCAAGACAGATACACATGACTTTGAAAGTGGGGTGTATCAACATAGCTAGCACAAAAGATTGGCCCCTAATAGTACAGAAAACGTCATGGAGACCCTTTCATTACAGGTGAGCTGAAACAATGGGGTATGGTTGACAAACTAATTCTTAGAGCTTTGAGGACAAATATTGAGGACCAGCCATATAAATGCAGCAGGCAAGGCCGTTTCTGCAGGCATCTACTATAGAACCTTTTCAACCTAATCAGTAGCACTTTATTGTGGATAATCTTTTTACCTTTTTATGTCCTACATGCAATATGAAGACCTAAAAGGCAGGTTGCCATGCAAAACGATGTCAGATTATTGTTGACTATCATGCACTCCAGTAGGCCGGCCCTATCTTACAACAGTATCCAATATTGTTGGTCTGATAAGCATAGAGGGCTGAGAATAACCACTGGTGAGGCCTGACGGAGGCTATATAATCATCCAGGTTTTGGGCTTTCCAATTATCGATCCAGCTATGAGGACCACATGAATTGTAACAAAAACATAAGGAATTCTCCTTAACCAGAGAATCAACAAGGCATTCCTCACTAACCTCAGATCTAGAAACCTGGAGGCACAGCCTGCACATACCACATTGTCTGTTGCTGTTAATACATTTGTCTCTTTTTCAGAGATGAAAGTGACAACGTCAAGAGTTTAGAGCTACCTTGGGTTACCTCAACAGCACTCTCAACTGTGAAAAAATGCCACTTTTTCCAGGGGCAACCCCATTTTCTGACGAATTTTACTCCTTCTTCTTAGGCTCTGCACATAGAGGAACTGCTATCCAGTGCCTAGTGTAGGTGCTCTGACCGCTTAAACAAGTACAAATTGGCAAATCTCTGGCATATTTAAATTTCCTATAAGGCCATGGTATATGGTACAGAAATACATCCATGCATCGAAAGTTAAATGTCACCTGTGGACTTCAGCACTTATTTTGACATCCACTAGAGTGAAATAGAAAACATGGCCTGAGGTCTACCAGTGTGGCCTGACTGCTGCAGTTTAAACCAGCTGTCCAACCTGCCTTTGTGACAGGGAAAAACCTCCCTTTTAAACATTCTCAAGGCACCCTCTATATAGGCCTTGTAGCCCACGAGGCGGGTACATGGTATTTAAAGGTTGGACAGGTAGCAATGTAAAGAAACCATGTACCAACAGTGACAAGGCCGGAGACGCTATATTCAATGTGGCAAGACCCGGCTGTCCAATAAGGAAATTAATAGTAAAGATTAAAATATGAATTCTGGTATCTCGAGTTTGGGATCGGCTACAAAACTGATTAAACCCCATTGTTTTCATAGTTTTTAAAAGCCCTATTCAATGGTGAATTTGGATGTATAATAGGTATTTAGGAAAGTAACCTTTATAAAGTCACCTTTTACCTGTCTGAAGCACCTGGAGGCTAACTTACATTACTTCTCCAGCAGTTGTCGATAATAATGTGTGAAAACGGCTTGTGGAGCAGAAACAATGGCCTGGCAGTGCGGAGGTGCTTTTTCCACTGGCAGGAAGCTGCGATGGCCCAGGAACTTAATTAACTTCAAAAGGTGCCTGTCTTCCCACAAGTTAATGGCAGGAGACACCTAGAAAAGCTTAGCCTTTGTCCCCATAGTCATCAAACTTAATTGGAGGAAAGCTACTCCAGTACCGGTTTTGAGTGACCACAGAAGAGGGGATTGTTCATTATCCTGGTTATACAACTGGGTGGGCACTCAGGCTCTGCACAAGGAGAGAAGTGTTTTTCCATTTTGGAATTTGAAAATAAAGTGCACTGTGGGATTGTTTGCAGTAGAGCAAATGAAAACTGATGCACATGTGGGTATGGATGCCCTTGGGAACTTTTACTCCATGAGTTAGTGAAGGGCCAAGAGTCGTTCCCACCCACCAGTTGGCACCATCTACAGAATACTCTCTGGGCCTGTTAAAGAATAGAAGGAGGACTGCACCTACTGTTTGACGCTTGTGAGGAGCCCTGAAGAGCGATGCCTGCTTCCACCTGTATCAAGGACAAAGAAGTGCACTCAAAGGGTCTATTAGCTGACCTCTTGTGTTGTTACTGCGACACAACAAGCTGCAAGAGGCCTTTAGACCCTACTGTTGGCCTCTGCATGACACGCAAAGAGTCTATAAAATGCCTTCCCCTGAAGACATGGGGACACTGGAAGTAAATCCTGTGACTGTTTAGGCACCAGAAGAAAGTTTGGAAACTTTTGAAAACTTTCCCTCCAGAGCTTCAGCAAAACCCACCTTGAAATGTATCCAATCGGCAGATCTTTAACATTATATTGTCAAAGTAATGGCACCATAATAACAAAAGTCTCTCCCTAAATACAACTCCTGAGCAGCAATCAAGGGGTTTCTGCCAAAATGGTGCCCACATGTCTACTTGTGTGGGTGCCCTATCTAGATGTGCAGGTTGATTCAGGGGGAGGTCAAAAGAAGGAGCAAATAGCCACTCATAAGTCATGCCAGTTGGCATAAAAAAGCCTTCTCAGGGAGGTACATGGATATCAATTGCATTGCAGCCTTACAAGGAAGAACACTGAAAGCTTAATTAATGCACATACTTATGCAATTTTGAGTTAGTCCTACAAAAAGTACTAAAATCTGGAGCTTGGGGAATTGTAGGCTGGCCTAAAAAAACATGCAGCCTCTCTTAGTGTTAACCGTTTGACATCATTGCCACAAACGAAGAAATGGTAAGTTACCTGGACAACCTCTGTGCCATCAATGATCTTTTTGTAGTAGGACACTGGTGGGGAGTGGTTTCCAGTACCAGCAACAATGTACGATCTCTCAGGGCACACTAAATCCCAGAACCTATTAAGAAAAAAAAACTGAAATTAAAAGCCAATAACATGCTCTTGGCATTTTTTCAAAGTAGACACACATCACAGACCGGTATGGTGAGGAAGAAGGGGAAATAATAGACATCATGAAAAGTCTTTTTTGATAAATACATTTAGAGCTGCTCCGACAAGCATTCACTGCATCAGCCCATTGGCGACTTCTTGGTCTAGATCACCAGCAATGAAGGAATCATCCTCAATACCTACTTTTGCTTTTTTCAAATAGTGAACATGCTTTTGGGGAAAGAATGTTCCTAGATGCTGGGGGATTGGATGAAATGAGAAAGGAATCATGGCTAGTTAAGCCAGTTCTGCGCCCTTTCTCTGCCTCCATGTTTTGCCAACTGGTCGAAGGAGTTGAGTTTACATTATTCAGTGTCACAGGCCTTTAGGCGACTCTCAGTCTCCTAGTGGAGACAGATTTTGGAATGGAGCTCACCCGTTTTTCCCCTCGATAGCAACAGGGACACATCTTGTGTCAGTCATTAGCAGACCCAACATCAGGATTCTGATCTGCATATCCTGACTGTGGAAGGGCTACTCAACCCTGTAGTTGCCTTGCAAGAAATCTCTTTTTTCTGTGGGTTCGCTCCAGATTTTTCATCCTTTTTAATCTTATTTTGCTGGTATTATGGCTATATACACTGTGACATTACCATTCAGCTTCACAGTGTATGTGCTTTTCACTAAAACCTTATTGCAAAATGAGCATGTACCAGCTGGGTTATTTCAGTGGTATGAACGTTAAATGCCATATCTGGGCTGCAGCATGTATTTTCAAAACCCACAAGTGACAAAAAATGTATGCACCAAATAGCACACTTATGTTATGCCTGGGCTGCTGTTCAAAAGCACTGCATTGATACATGGCCAAGAAAACTGCTGTTGTCAAGTAGAAAAAATACTTTTATATATCAGCAAGTTGTTGCTAAAGCGTGCCCACTAAGCCCACAGGGATCTGTGCTTAATATATAAAGGTGGACCATATTAGCTATTTGAAAACATATGCCTTCAAAGTGAACACTTGCAAAACATTGTTTGTCACTATTTAGGTAAATCTACATTATCCACGAACGGGCGTAGTCATAAATGAAAAAAACTTTTTTTCATTTTTTGGCTCTGGAAAACTTTAGTGTGGTCATTAATAGTTATTTTCCATTCACTTTTAAAAATCAAACGTAAACTAAACATTTGGCAGTATTGCGCTATGCTCAGCAGCTCCTTCCCTCCATTTTAATGCTGCAGGAGACCCATCTGCTGGGCACATCCTGCCCATTCCTTGCTCGCTATGATTTTGATCACGTATGCCATGCTGGTTTTACATGATGAACCAGTGGGGTGGCGATGTCAATCCTTTCATTTAGTGGTGACTCAGTCCTGGATTGATCCTCAAGGCCATTTCCTTGCCTTAGGTATGTCGGAGGGCCACCCCCTGAATATTTTCTGTGTTTATGCACCTCCCACGGCGCTTGATTCCTTCCTAGCCACACTAACCGAAATAGTGGCCCACCTTCCTCCTGGCCCCACAATCATTGGCGGTGATGTAAATGCAGACCTAGAAGCAGAAATGGATTTCACAGGTCCCCCCTCTGCCACCCGACGTCAAAGATCAGCCTTTCTCTGTAACTGGGTAACAAACCTGGGTTTATGCAATGTACAGAGGACCATGCACCCCAGGAAATGGAAGTACACCCATACCTCAGCCACACACCATACACATGCGCATACTGACGTCTCTAATGCCAGCTACTGATATACTGTCAGTCACACACACCCAGATCCTTCCTCGAGGAATCTCAGATCATGCTCCATTACTTCTCAGGATTGACCCACAGGACCCTCTCAACGCCCCCTGTGGCTACTCAATGTGTGGTTCCTCAGGTATGAGGCAAACACCCAAGACGTCCGACAAGAGACTGAGGCATACTTTTGCAATAACGCAGAAATGGTCCAATCCCAGGGAAGCCTGTGGGCAGCATGTGCAGCTACCGTCCGAGGACCTACCAAAGCTCTTCTCAGGCAGAAAGAGAAGGCCCAACAAGATCATATTACTCAAGTGGAGGCTCGAGCCTAGAATCACTGGCCCAAGATAGCCAGTACAATGCCGCTAAAACCCTGACCTTGGTGAGCAGAGCCCACTCCTTAGAGGTAGCAAAACAAATCTGGTGCTCTTCTAAGGCACAGATCTACAGTTGGGGGGACAAAAACAGCAAGCTGCTCTACTGGCTCGCTTGTGGGGCAGATCATACCTGCAGTGACTAATTCGATGGGATTTATGCAAACCACCAGGAACTGGAGATAGGCACCTTCCCTCTGGACCTTGACCCGGCAACTCTAGCGGTCATACTGGAGACACAACCCCATTTATATCTTGTGCTGATTACTAGCCTAGCTCCCTTATCAACACGGAGGTCAAGATTTATGCCACCATCCTATCTAATCACCTGCCACATTTACTGGGTTCCTTAATCTACTCTGACCAGTGTGGTTTCATTCCTGCCTGCAACACCAGACACTGCCTGCAACGTCTAAAAGTTGCATTTGCCCAGCAACACACTCTCCCAGCTCCATAGGCCTTGTTTCTTGATAGATTTTGAAACAGGGGACTGGGATTACTTATTTCGAGTCCTACGAAAGATGGGCTTTGGACCCTGCTTTTGACGCATGGTTCGCCTGCTCTGTACAAAACCAACTGCCCGAGTGCCCATCAATAGGGTGGTGTCAGAGGCATTTAACACATGCAGAGGCACCTGGCAGGGTGCCTTCTACCCCCCCTCCTTTTCACGCTGGCCATAAAGCCTTTCGCATGGCTTGTACGCTGTGACCCACTGATCATGGGATGGAGGTGGGAAACGGGCCACGAAGGCCGCATCGCACTTTATGCGGACAACATATTATTGTACCTAGCAAAACCGGCAGACTGTGGCCCTCGTTGTCTTCACCTCTTGCAACTATTCACAGAAGCCTCAGGCCTGATCGTTAACCCGGCCAAGTCACTCCTTGTTCCTTTGGCTAAAACACAAGATGCAGTGGACTGACAAGCGAACATACCAATCAGGCACCTTAGCTTCCACTATTTGGGTATCCATGTTGCCCTTGACCCGTGCCTGACCTGTTCCCTCAACATAACTCCAATAGTCCGTAAGGTTAGACAAGACCTTAGGAAATTGCAATCACTCACATTAAACACCATGGGACAAATCGCATTATATAAGGGCAAAGCATGTCCAACCTATATTACAAATATTTAGCATCTCAAATCTTAATCATAAATGACTGGTTCTCCGGGGGCTTGTCTGAGCCAGCCTACCGACTAGAACTCACCTTGTTAGGCTTCCCCCGTATTACAGAGCTGGTGGCCCCATCTTTCTAAACATTCCAGAAGTCACCAGGGTGGCGTTTTGAGGTTGGAGAGCTGCACGGGGCACACAGGAGGGTGGAAGAAAATTACCTAAAATACCCTCCTATGGCATGGGACGTGGCTGCAAGATGGCCTAGAGGGGTTCTTCCGACGGGATGCCATAGGTAGCCTGGTTGGTGATGTATGGTCAGGTACGAACATGATCTCCTTCCTGGAACTCCAACAGAACTATGCACTATCCAATAAACAATTTCATAAATATTTGCAAATACACTATGCGTTAAGGGTACATATTCCCCCCTACCCCCGACACACTTGTGCCAGGATTCAGCCCTATGGCAGCTAAGGTAGCGATGGGTGCACTGGGTAAGGGAGAGAGCCACCCAGATATTCCACTCCTTGATACTGAATGCCTTTGAGACTCTCCAGTCCCTTAGATCCTGGTGGGAAACATGGATTTGCCCCATGGAAGATGAAGATTGGCAAGATGTGCTGATGGTGCCCAGTCATCACAATCTCTCCCAGACTGCGACTGGTAAAGGTATACTACGTGCACTGTGCCTATCTTACTCTTGCCAGACTACATCGAGACAGGCCTTCTGGCCAACCCACAGTGTAATCGCTGCTCCTATTCACCGGCTGACTTCTTCCATGTGTCCTGGTCATGCCAGTCATAGCATGTTGCTGAAAGGCAATCCTGGACGAGTTTTCTGCGGTGCTGGTTCAAGCCCTTAACTTCTCCCCACATGTAGCCTTACTGGATGAGGGGTTTGGGGGCTCACGTGCAGATAAGGCCTTGCTAGGTACCGCCCTAATGGTTGCTAAAAAGGACACTGCGGCGCACTGGAAGTCACCTGGCCCTCCTGCGTTCTCGAGATGGAGGTGAGGAGTCGACTGGTGCGCCCAAATGGAACAACCAATGTACGTGGCACGAGGATGCCTCCAAAAACATGCTACAATCTGGTCCAGATGGACAGATGACGCAGGATTGGGCGCTGAACTGTAATAATAATGGAGTGGATTGTCCTAGTACGGTGATACTACCTTTGCATTGCACAATATGTATGTACTATAAGGGGTGTGTGCGGACTGGGACGGGTTGAGCCCATATTTACTGGATCTGTAATTGTGACTGGTTATCATTTACACATAACAATAAAACATTGTTTATAAAAAAAAAAAAAACATAATTCAATAGTAAAAGTATATTTTTGTTAACTTCAGTAGAAAAGTAATGAAAATGTCACTTACCCAGTGTACATCTGTTCGTGGCATCAGTCGCTGTAGATTCGCATGTTTTGCATAGCTCGCCATCTGGTGTTGGGCCGGAGTGTTACAAGTTGTTTTTCTTCGAAGAAGTCTTTCGAGTCACGGGACCAAGTGACTCCTCCTTTTGTCTCCATTGCGCATGGGCGTCGACTCCATCTTCGATTGTTTTTCCCCGCAGAGGGTGAGGTAGGAGTTGAATTGTAGTAATAGTGCCCATGCAATGGAGTGACTAAGTATGTACCTATTTAAGGTTGAGATGATACATATACAAATAGTTGAAGGTAACTTCCAAACTGCTACAGGCTCCCGGGGAGGCGGGTGGGCACATGCGAATCTACAGCGACTGATGCCACGAACAGATGTACACTGGGTAAGTGACATTTTCAGTTCGATGGCATCTGTCGCTGTAGATACGCATGTTTTGCATAGACTAGTAAGCAGTTATCTCCCCAAAAGCGGTGGCTCAGCCTGTAGGAGTGGAAGTAGTTTGAAATAATGTTCTTAATACGGCTTGACCTACTGTGGCTTGTTGTGCGGATAACACGTCTACACAGTAGTGCTTGGTGAATGTGTGAGGCGTAGGCCATGTGGCTGCCTTACATATTTCTTGCATTGGGATGTTTCCTAGAAAGGCCATGGTAGCACCTTTCTTTCTGGTTGAGTGTGCCCTTGGTGTAATGGGCAGCTGTCGTTTAGCTTTAAGGTAGCAGATTTGGATGCATTTAACTATCCATCTGGCTATACCTTGTTTTGATATTGGGTTTCCTGCATGAGGTTTTTGAAATGCAATAAATAGTTGTTTAGTCTTTCTGATGTTCTTTGTTCTGTCAATGTAATACATTAATGCTCTTTTGACATCTAATGTATGTAGTGCCCTTTCAGCTACGGTATCTGGCTGTGGAAAGAACACTGGAAGTTCCACTGTTTGATTTAGATGGAACGGTGAAATAACCTTTGGCAAAAATTTAGGATTAGTCCTTAGGACGATTTTATTCTTGTGTAGTTGTATAAAAGGTTCTTGTATTGTAAACGCCTGAATCTCGCTTACTGTTCTTAGGGAAGTAATGGCGATGAGAAATGCAACCTTCCAGGTTAGGAACTGTATTTCGCAGGAGTGCATGGGTTCAAAAGGTGGACCCATAAGTCTAGTTAGGACAACATTTAGGTTCCATGAAGGAACAGGTGGTGTTCTTGGTGGTATAATTCTCCTGAGGCCCTCCATGAATGCTTTAATGACTGGTATCTTATATAGGGAAGTTGAATAGGTAGTCTGCAGGTATGCAGATATTGCTGCAAGGTGTATTTTAATGGAAGAGAAAGCCAGGTTAGATTTTTGTAAGTGAAGCAAGTAACCCACTACATGTTCTGGAGTTGTGTGTAATGGTTGTATTTGATTAATATGGCAGTAGCAAACAAACCTCTTCCATTTACTTGCATAGCAGTGCCTGGTGGATGGCCTTCTGGCTTGCTTTATGACTTCCATACATTCTTGGGTAAGTTGTAAGTGCCCGAATTCTAGGATTTCAGGAGCCAGATTGCTAGATTCAGCGATGCTGGATCTGGGTGTCTGATCTTTTGGTTGTGATGTGTCAACAGATCTGGCCTGTTGGGCAATTTGATGTAGGGTACTACTGATAGGTCTAGCAGCGTTGTGTACCAGGGTTGCCTTGCCCAAGTTGGTGCTATTAATATGAGTTTGAGTTTGTTTTGACTGAGTTTGTTTACCAGGTAAGGAAGGAGAGGGAGAGGAGGAAAAGCGTAAGCAAATATCCCTGACCAGTTCATCCATAGGGCATTGCCTTGGGACTGTTTGTGTGGGTATCTGGATGCGAAGTTTTGGCATTTTGCGTTCTCCTTCGTCGCAAACAAGTCTATTTGAGGTGTTCCCCAGAGTTTGAAATAGGTGTTCAGAATTTGGGGGTGAATTTCCCATTCGTGGACCTGTTGGTGATCTCGAGAGAGATTGTCTGCGAGTTGATTTTGGATCCCTGGTATAAATTGTGCTATTAGGCGAATCTGGTTGTGAATTGCCCAACGCCAATTTTTTTGTGCTAGCAGGCTTAACTGCGTGGAGTGCGTCCCCCCTTGCTTGTTTAGATAATACATTGTTGTCATGTTGTCTGTCTTGACGAGAATGTATTTGTGAACTATTATTGGTTGGAAAGCTTTTAGTGCTTGAAAAACTGCTAGAAGTTCTAGGTGATTTATATGCAGTTTTGTTTGATGTACGTTCCATTGTCCTTGTATGCTGTGTTGATCGAGGTGTGCTCCCCACCCTGTCATGGAAGCATCTGTTGTTATTACGTATTGTGGCACTGGGTCTTGGAAAGGCCGCCCTTTGTTTAAATTTATGTTGTTGCACCACAGAAGCGAGAGGTAAGTTTGGCGGTCTATTAACACCAGATCTAGAAGATGACCCTGTGCTTGAGACCACTGTGATGCTAGGCACTGTTGTAAGGGCCTCATGTGCAGTCTTGCGTTTGGGACAATGGCTATGCATGAAGACATCATGCCTAGGAGTTGTAATATCATCTTTGCTTGTATCTTTTGTGTTGGATACATGCGTTGTATGATGGTGTTGAAATTTTGAATTCTTTGGGGACTTGGAGTGGCTACTCCTTTTGTTGTGTCTATTATGGCTCCTAGGTATTGTTGTACCTTGCACGGCAGAATGTTGGATTTCGTGAAGTTGACGGTGAACCCTAGTTTGAAGAGGGTTTGTATGATCTGATTTGTGTGATTTGAGCACTCTATTAACAAATGGGCCTTGATTAGCCAGTCGTCTAGATATGGGAACACATGTATTTGCTGCCTTCTGATGTGTGCAGCGACTACCGCTAGACATTTGGTAAAGACTCTTGGTGCGGTTGTTAATCCGAAAGGCAGTACCTTGAATTGGTAATGTATTCCTTTGAATACAAACCTTAGGTATTTCCTGTGCGATGGGTGTATTGGTATATGGAAATACGCGTCCTTGAGGTCTAAAGTTGTCATGTAGTCGTGTAGTTTTAGCAATGGTAATACTTCTTGTAGTGTGACCATGTGAAAGTGGTCTGATTTGTTGAATGTGTTCACTATTCTGAGGTCTAGGATTGGTCTCAGCGTTTTGTCCTTCTTTGGTATCAGAAAGTACAGTGAGTAAACTCCTGTGTTTATTTGTGTTTTTGGCACTAATTCGATTGCATTCTTTTGCAATAGTGCCTGCACTTCTATCTCCAGGAGATTGGAATGATGTTTTGTCAAATTTTGTGCTTTTGGTGGTATGTTTGGAGGGAATTGTAGAAATTCTATGCAATAACCATGTTGGATAATTGCTAGAACCCAAGTGTCTGTAGTGATTTCCTCCCATGCTTTGTAATAATGACTTATTCTTCCCCCCCACTGGTGTTGTGTGGAGGGGGTGAGTGACATGTGAGTCACTGCTTAGTAGTAGGGGTTTTGGGGCTTTGAAATTTTCCTCTATTCCTAGGGAATTGCCCTCCTCTATATTGTCCCCGAAAACCTCCTCTGTACTGTCCCTGGTAACTGGACGGTGTTGCCTGTGAGGTGCTGGCTTGTGTGCTCTGACCCCGAAACCCCCCTCTAAAGGGTGTTTTACGGAATGTGCTGTAATTCCCTCTGCTCTGCGGGGAGTAGAGTGCGCCCATGGCTTTAGCAGTGTCCGTGTCTTTTTTGAGTTTCTCAATCGCTGTGTCCACTTCTGGACCGAACAGTTCTTTTTCGTTAAAAGGCATATTGAGAACTGCTTGCTGAATCTCTGGTTTAAATCCAGACGTTCTGAGCCATGCATGCCTTCTGATAGTTACAGATGTATTAATTGTCCGTGCAGCTGTATCTGCAGCGTCCATGGAGGAGCGGATTTGGTTGTTGGAAATGGTCTGTCCCTCCTCAACCACTTGTTTTGCCCTATTTTGTAGGTCCTTGGGCAGATGGTCAATGAGATGTTGCATCTCATCCCAATGGGCTCTGTCATAGCGCGCAAGTAGTGCCTGTGAGTTAGCGATGCGCCACTGGTTTGCAGCTTGTGCTGCGACTCTCTTACCAGCTGCATCGAACTTGCGGCTTTCTTTATCTGGGGGTGGTGCATCTCCAGATGTGTGGGAGTTGGCCCTTTTCCTAGCTGCTCCTACAACGACAGAGTCTGGTGGCAGCTGTGTAGTGATGAAAGCCGGGTCTGTAGGTGGCGCCTTATACTTTTTTTCCACTCTTGGTGTGATTGCCCTACTTTTGACCGGCTCCTTAAAGATTTATTTTGCGAGCCGGAGCATACCAGGGAGCATAGGCAGGCTTTGGTAGGAGCTGTGGGTGGAGGAGAGTGTGTTGAATAAAAAGTCATCCTCGACCTGTTCTGAGTGGAGGCTTACATTGTGAAATTGTGCTGCTCTAGCCACCACTTGAGAATACGCAGTGCTGTCCTCTGGTGGAGATGGCTTCGTAGGGTATGCCTCCGGACTGTTATCTGACACTGGGGCGTCGTATAAGTCCCATGCGTCTTGATCTTGGTCCCCCTGGCTCATGGTGGTGTGAGCTGGGGAATGTGATGGAGTTTGTGCTGGTGAGACGTTAATCACAGGTGGAGGAGAGGGTGGTGGGGTAACTTTTTTCACCACTTTTGTTTGCGGTGTTTGTTCAGTTTGGAACTCCAATCTTCTCTTTCTTCTAATAGGGGGAAGGGTGCTTATTTTTCCTGTCCCCTGCTGTATGAAAATACGCTTTTGCGTATGGTCTACATCAATTGAGTGTAGCTCTTCCTCAAACCTATGCTTTTGCATTTGGGAGGTTAGCGAGTGCTCTTCTGTATAAGAGCCTGAAACTGGGTCGGTTCCAGTTTGTTTTGGCACCGAAACCCTGTCCGCATCTTTTTTCGGCTCCGAGGTGACTTTTTTCTTTTTCGGGGCCGAAACCTCTCGCCGTCGATCTTCTTCGGTGCCGCTGTCTCGGCGTCGAGCCGTGTCTACACCGGTATCTCGGTGTCGATGCTTGTCTCCAGCACTTTCTCGGTCCCGAGAAGGCTGCGTGCCGGTGTCTCGACCGGAGTCGGACGATCTCGGCACTGTTTGGGCCTTTTTCGGTGCCGACGGTCGGTCACCGAATTTATGGGTCGAGCCATGGCCTGGTGGCAGTGGCGTCCCCTGGGCCTTGTAAATCTTCTTCTGAGTGGTTTTCGACGTCTTACTCACGGTTTGTGTATCGTCGAATCCTTCGGAGTCCGATTCTTGGATCGAAAAGGTTCCCTCCTCTTCTTGTTCCTCGAACTCCCAGTGGGCTGTCGGCGCGGACGCCATCTGAAGTCTTCTGGCTCGACGGTCTCGGAGTGTTTTTCGGGACCGGAACGCACGACAAGCCTCGCAGGTGTCTTCACTGTGCTCAGGTGACAGGCACAGGTTGCAGACCAAGTGTTGGTCTGTATAGGGGTATTTATTGTGGCATTTGGGACAGAAACGGAACGGGGTCCGTTCCATCGGCGTTCTTCTGCACGCGGTCGGGCCGACCAGGCCCCGACGGGGGATCGAAAAAATTACCCCGAAGGGCACCGGAGCTCTTCGATCTTAGACGCGGTGTTGAATCTAACTACGCCGATCCCGAACGCAACAATACCGATGAAAATCTTCCGAAATTAGCTATCTTTCCGTTCCGAAACTCGGAGCGACAGGAACACGTCCGAACCCGATGGCGGAAAAAAAACAATCGAAGATGGACGCCCATGCGCAATGGAGACAAAAGGAGGAGTCACTCGGTCCCGTGACTCGAAAGACTTCTTCGAAGAAAAACAACTAGTAACACTCCGGCCCAACACCAGATGGCGAGCTATGCAAAACATGCGTATCTACAGCGACAGATGCCATCGAACAGTACGTTCATAAAACTGTACTTTGTGCTGTCTTGTGGTAAACTGGTATAGAACTGATCTAACTCATAGCCCTACTCAAAACTGAAATGCATCCCCGGCTGGCTGTTAGTGATCTTCCTCCTCAAAAGAATGGCTCGGTCTCAAGCAACAGGAAGGCCGGTGTGGTGGATAGAGTGGCCTCTTAGCAAGGATCAGATGTTTGAGGGGGGTACAGGAAGAGCTGACAAAACAAAGAAAAGCTTTCACAGAGCTTCGCCTGAGATTCCAAAAAAAGAACTGTAACAAGTGATCCCGCCACTGGCTAGTGCTCAAGATTTGTCTGGCACATCACCACCACCTCCTCCGAACACACCTGGACCGAAGAAGACTACACCGTAAGAATTTGGACTCCATCTGAAAGGGAGAAGAAAGGTGGCCCAATCAAGCCTTCTGGCTAACAGGGACTGGAACCTGTCTCCAAGGTTCAACTGGCTCATCTACGTATGCAAGGACACCACAAAGAGGGCTTCGGACTCCAAGAACGGCTAGATGACTATTTAGGACAGGATGAGCCCTGCACGAGCCCTGGCTGGAAGAGACATGGGCCCTCATTACGACCCTGGTGGACGGCGTTAGTTTGGAGAAAGGTACTGTGGTACTTTTTCCCAAAATATGACACTGGCAGTTTGGCTGAAGGCAAACCGCCAATGTACCACTCTGTCCACCAGGGCAGTAACAGGCACCGGGCTAGAGACTTCTGTCTCCAGCCAGGTGGCCGTCACAATCCCACCCTCGGGATTTTGACCCCGCCTACCGCCATGGTTTTCGTGACAAACTTATCACCACGAAAACCACGGCGGTAGGCACTATCAGTGCAAGAGAATTCCTTCCCTGGCACTGATAGAGGTCTTCCCCGCCCCCCTCCCCAGAGTCCTCCCTCACCCTACCCCTCCCACTCCCGACATACACACACCTACATGCAAAGACACACACACGCATACCCACATTCACCCACGCATGCATACATTCATACACACACACAGCAACACACACTGACAAACATACAAGCACACAGGCATTCACACAACATACACGCACAATCACACCCATTCCTGCACACAGGCATTCTACACGACTCACACCCGCATGCACGCATGCATAAACAGTCACCCCCCCACACAACACCACCCACCCCCCTCCCCTGTCGGAGCACCAACTCACCTGCTTGCAGGGGGTCCTCCGGTAGGAGACAGGATGCGGCACAGCTGCCAGCAGCAGCGTCTGCCAGTGGAACACCGCCAGGCCGTATAATTTGTGATGATACAGTCGGCGGCATTTTACTGGCGTGGCGCTGCTGATGGCCACATGACCGTAGCCGGAATTCAGCCAGCCTTCTGGCAGAATTCCGGCTATGGTCATAATTTGGTGGACGGTAGGTAGCCATGGCGACGGTCTTTTGGAGGCTGTCGCCGTGGCGGTAGTCAGGATTTACTGCCAATGTCATAATGAGGGCCATGATGTCTTACAGCCTGCCTTTAGCACCTGAGGGTTGCAGGACTGACCAAGAGGAATGTTATATGGAGTTGAAGAAATCTGCCACTTAGTCATTTCTTTTTACTTCCAGAGGATGGGTCAAGATACTGAGGCTGCCAATGGAGACCACACTGAGCAGGCAACATTCCCAGATTCACTGTGCTTAAAGAAGAAAGGGGCTTCAGTGGGACCTCACTGAGAAGATATCAAGCCTTGTAGAGCCTTGCCACACTGCAACTTCCAGTGCTGGCCTGCAGTAGGATTTTGGGAACCAAAAAAGTAACTGTGTGTGAAAGTAAGAATATGGGATTCATGTAATCTATTGTTGTTTTCCTTGGACAACCAAGAAACACAATTTCAGTATAGGCACCATTTGTACTGTAATCAGTATATATGGCGCCTGTGACTGAAGTAATTCCTTTACATGTTGGTGCCTATTGTACTAAGGTGAAGGATCTCAGCCCCAGTTCAAGTCTCTTCCTTGTGCTTGGTATAGCACCCAAGATCACAAATTTGATGATTCAGCACAAACCCATAACAATTTCAGCTGGGAGGCAGTAAATGCTATGAACAGATAATACTTTCATGCTAGTAACAATCACAGTATTAAACAAAGCACTCAGCCTTTCATACAAGAAGTGGAGGTGGTCATTAGAGTCCTGACTAAAACATAAAAAGCCATCTGTAAAGAAGAAACAAAACAGAAAAGAATTTGTTTAGGTTTACGATGCACATGATAAAGATTTTAATGTGTGATGATTCAGTGCACTCTTGAGATGTAAATAATTTTGTCATAAACTGCAAAGCAAGCAAGTCATAGGGTGCTAAACGATACACCCAAAAAACTAACAGTGTGTGGTTAGACATAAAGACTCCTCTTTGGAGGAGCCAAAGCCCAGTCTATGTATATGTTTAAATATTAGTTACAATAGGTCAACAGAAAGGTGTGCTGTCAATCCAGACCTAATTACAAACGAGTTAAAGTACATGTACAAAATAAAAAAACAATATAAAAAATAGTTATAAAAGACAGCGCTGATGTAGTAGTAGACAATATAAGCTAAATATGTTACACTTACCTGGATGAACTAGTGGTAGGCTCTGTAGCAGTAGGCTGAAAAAGGCCAAAAAAGTAACCTACAACTGTACTCTCATACAGGTTAGAGAGGTTACAGATGGTTAGAGGGGTAAGAGCACAGCGGATAAAAGCACAGAAACTGGAGATAAAAAAAACTAATTTTTCTAAAATATTCCCATTGGTTACTAATCCTGTTCCACTGGCCCGAACACAACTTAGCCCAACCCTGGCTGTTTGCTCAAGGTAAGACAGTTAATGTATCTTTGTAAAATAATTTACCGTATTTTCATGTCGGATCCTGCGGTCAATAATATGGGGTTTCCATCAGCTGGGCTGCAATATATTCCATGGACACTGTGAGGCGAGGGCTGTTGGATAAATACAGACATAACATTGCAAGTTTCTTACCATTAAATTGTTCCAGTTTCTGCATTTTAAAAGTTCTTAATCTAACTTGTATGATGGTCATGTTGTTGCTTCAAAAGTTGGTAATGGTTTACAATTTTGATTATTCACTGATGCCAGTTTATGGAAAACTGATCACGTTCTGACCCACTGTTGTGATGTGCCTTAAATATATGTTAAGGTGATACGAGGGCAGGGTAAGTAATGATATCACCATGAAAAAGATCATTATCTTTTAGTTTGTGTCTTCAAGGTGCTTTACAGCCTTAACCATTTTTGGGGGTTTTATTTCTAACATGCCTTATGTTTAAATCTTCCTACCTATGGTATGAACTTGGTTATGTCACTTTAACTCTCCTGTACTATTTAGGATTTTCAACTCAAACAATGTAAATTCTCTATTTCCCTCTTGAACTGTTCTTTAATTAAAACATTGGTTTGGTAAGGTTTTGCTAACCAAATAATCCAGTTTATTGGGCTTATTTAAAAACAACACAAAACAACACAAAACCTACTATGGCAAGTTATTTAGGATATATCTCTCCATGCTTGACTATATTTACTGCATCCTGCAGACATCCCTGAAAAAGAGTGACAAGTCAGAGCTCTGGAGTCTGGAGCCTATTCCATTATCCTTTCCCCGTTTCTACCATTGCCCCCCAACACGCAGAAGAAAATAGAGCAATAAATCAATTGTAGAGTAACACATTTCATTGCTCATGCTGAAGTCTGGATTGAAACCTTTAGATTATATCTATTTTATTGGTTTCAAAACAAAAGTCACTGAATGATATTAGCAACTGCTTACATCATCAATGGAAAATATCAACAGCACTGTACACTAAGAGCCTCATTACGAGGCCTTGTGATGGAGCTCAGACAGCTGCAGACAGGGCGGTCCGACCGCCCCATTATGACCGTGCCAGAGCTGTCCCGGTCCAACAGCCTGCAGCCCGACGGTCCCAGCGGTTGTAATCCGCCAGGGAAGTGCTGCAAGTAGCACTGCCCTGGGGAATACGAGTGAACTGTAAAACTGTAAAAACTGTAAACTTTGCACTTGTATAGCGCACTACTCACCCGTTAGGGTCTGAAGGCGCTGTACGCATACCGCTGTGGAACCCCTCCTGGCTTTTCCCTGTTAGGCGCCCACTCCTGGACAGCCCCAGGGTGAAGCCAACCATCCAAGCGCTGTGAGGGCTGTTGTGGAGATTAAGCAAGCTATTGCCAAGAGTTACAGAGTGGGACCCATTAATTAGATTAGGCACCGAGGTGAGAATTATCTGGTCCAAGGGAATTGAGCCCAAGACCCGCTGAGGTGGGAATTGAACCCTGGTCCTGGGCCAGATCTCTGCATCAGGGTCTGCCGCTCTAACCATTGTGCCACACTTCTCCACGAGTCCCCATTCCTTGCCAGGCTGGAGGAATGGGGGAGTCAGGGACCACCGAATTGGGCAGTGAAATGTGCGACGGGTGCTGTCACACCTGATGCACCACAAATTGCCGCCGGCTAAATTACAAGCTGGCGACAATGTTATGGTGAGTGTTCCGCTGGGCCTGCGGCGGAACACTCCTAATATGGTGGGTAAAAGACCTCCAGTACTGGCGGTCTTAGGCCTGCAACGGTCCTGTGAAAGGACCGCCGAAGTCATAATGAGGCCCTAAGTGTCTATACGCTCTACGCAATGAAAATCAACAAACCGAGACGAAGCTTGGCATCAGGAAAGGTGGCCATCTTGTAACGGAGCTCTGCAGTGCAGTTATCATGGGGCCCTGATAGCCGCAAGCGGTGGGCTGGTGGTACAGAACGGAATAACCAGGCCCAATTTTGGACTGCTTATGGCGGCTAGAAACATTTGCAGCTGCCCACAACTGCATGACTGCTTAAGTACAGTATAGGCTGTAAAGCATGTGGGGAAGGGGCGCACGACACAGGACCCATTTCTCTCCTCGGCAAAGCCGTAGATGTCACACAGGTGGGGAGCTGGTGGGACACTGAAGGGAGAAGCAGGAATGCGGACAGCAGGAGACCGCTGGCGCTATTCAACTCATTCCCTGGGATCAGGTAAGTACACTGCTGTATTCATATCTTCTGTTTTTCCTTTCTCAAGCTGTATCAATATTCTCCCTAGCTGCCCCCCCCATTAAATGGTAGCCGCTATATTTAACAAATTTTTCATACATTCACATTTTTGTTTTACCTGCTGTTGTTATACTGATCATGATTATGACAAGTTCTAAATACCATGCTAGCAAAGTTGAAACCATTGTGGGGTTCATTATGATTGTCTGCATTGAAACACAATGACTCTGAACAATATTCTCTTGAGTCTTATTACTGTTTTCTCTACCCAACTCTTGAAAACTCAATTGTTCAGAGTTAAGCATCTAGGCAACTACAGTCCAGCCAAGTCCACAGTGATGAACACTAGGCCCCAGATTGTTATTTGGGCGGATGGCCCACAAGTCTGGCATGGTGACGGAGTATATTACTCTGTGCACATGGAGGGAGGGACTGCTAGCCTCATTAATAAATGACCGACAACCAGATGGTCATTTATAAAAGCACTACCGCCATCATATCAAGTCTATGCAGCAGGGTGCAGCTCTGTAGCACACAGAGTATTTATTTGTTCTTTACAAATAAATGCCAGGGTTCACCAGAAAAAAATAGCTACATGTCCACCCATCTAACTCTGGCGGGCGGATGTGTAGCCATTTCTCCAACAGCCTTTACCCTTTCCCTGTCAGGGTTGTTGAAGAAGTCTGGCCACAGCAGAGATGGATAGTCCGTGCTGTGACCAAATTGATGATCCACCCGAAATTATATTGGGTAGGTGGACCACTATGTTGGTGTGGAAGCAATTCCGTCGGAACGGAGTTCCTTTCCAACCAACATATAAATTGAGACCTAGGTCTCCGTAGAATCTGTCCTACATCATACTTACCCCAAAGAGGACAGCTCCTCAATGCTAGGATTGAGTTGCAAGACTACAGTTTAGTACCGGGTTTGAGTCAACCACCAACTCAGATTCCACTTTCTTACTTTCCTGTATTTCTTACCCTCCTGTGCATTCTATATGTAACTGACCCCATCAACCTACTTGGACACTGATCCGAAGTGGACATTTAAACAGATGACCGAGTGAATACAATTACCCCACCATTAACTCAGCAACGTCCTTGGGCCCTGTCGTCAATCCTCTGTCAGCTATCTGACAAACCTTAATCACTGGTATACATAGTTGTCTGCTAGTCCCAGTACCTTTGGTTTCTCAAGATGAACCCTCCTACTCCCACTCCCATGACAAAATCTTTGAACGTACTGTCAATCAATGTGAGTGGTTTCAATGTTTATAAAACAGAAGAGAATCATTCATTATTTATGAAAAATGAAGATATTGTATTACTCCAAGAGATGCACCTTTCCGCTTCCAAATCCTCGAAACTAAAATGGGATTGGTTGGGCTCTGCCATGCATTCTGGCAAATGAGGGCAACCAAATACAGAACGCCAGATGAGAAAGAGAAATTGAGGGGTGATGTACTGGATTACTTGGGTATCAATATCATTTCTGATTCTGTTCCCTCTACTTAGGTGCTTTGGTTAGCTGGGAAGGCCACATGGTAAGGCAATATGATGAGGGACTCTACCATGGCAAAACATATTGCTGAGAATAAGAGACTTTAAAGAGAACACAAAATGAGGGCTCTAATGATAGTCTTTAGTGAAGTCTCAAAATGGACATTGAAACAAGCTAAAAGTCAGTATGTTAGCCTCAAATACTTTCTACACCCAAGCAGCGGAACGTGCCTTGGCTAAATTGAAATTTGACCACTGTGAAGGTGGCAGGAAGAGGGCCTATTACTGGTCACCCAACTGTTATGTTTATTTGCAGAGCACACAACTCACTCAGGAAAGTATCCTAATGCTGAAAGCAGGAGCTGCGCAGGCTAAATTCAAGAACTGAGGAGGAGGCTGTATTGTGCATTGGCAGGTCGTTCCAGACTCTGTGAGTGAGGTCAGAGAATGCAAGACCACCAGATCTGGCTATGCTTATGGAGGGGATGTGCAAGCAGGAGTCTGACTGAGCAGAGGTGTCTGGAAAGTTTATGGAGGTTTATGGGATTGTTAAAATAGGTAGGGCCAATGTTGTGCAAAGCTTTGTACTTGTTGCTGTAGTCCAACTTGCTGATGATGAGAGCTTGAGTGAAGGATCTGTGGGTGATGGTGGAAAGTCATTTAAAAATCTTTTAAAGCGTTTTGAATGTGTTGCAGCAGGAGGCAGAGACTGTGTATACTTGGCCGGTCATAGCGAGCTGGCTGTTGACTACTATTTTGAGGTACTTTGCATGGGCTTCCAGGTGGGGTGTAGGTCCGCGTCTAGTGGGTCATTAGGTGGAGTCCCATGGAGAGTTGCTTTAGCTGAAGATTACTACTTGTATCTTGTCTGTATTGAGCTTGAGGCAGCTGGTTTTCATCCATCTGGCAACTTCAGACATGCAGGTAAATAAGTTGGTAGAGATGTCCGTCGTTTTACTGGAGGATGAGTGTGTTCAGCCTGCGTAGTATATCATTTTGACTCAGTGGGCACGGATGATGCTGGCAAGTAGGGTTTTATGGAGCTGTGGGGCTGAGCAATGATCCTTGTGGAACACCACAGATGAGGTTGGCAGTAGCCGACATGAAAGGAAACAAGATGACTGACTTGATGCAGCCTGCAAGGAAGGAGCAGACCCAGCAGAGCCTTGGACATTAGTTTTATTCAGATACTGAATGAGGATTGGGTGGGAGACTGTCACACGTGGCAGAAAGATCCAGTAAGATGAGGGATGTATTATCTGCCCTGTCCACAATCAGTCAAACGTCATCCGTGGTGAAGATGAGGGTAGTCTCAGTGCTGTGGCTGGGTCTGAATCGGGAATGAGTCATGTTGAGGAGGTAGTTGTTGGTTGAGGTACGTGGTAATTGGCTACCATCTTCGGGTCGGCTGAGAGTTTCTTCAGGAGGGGGAGTACTGAGGCATATTTTGAGGTATCCAGGAAGTTGGCTATGTTGATCAAGCAATTCAGAGTCAAGGTCACAACTGTGCTGATGGAGTCCAGGTCTTTTGCAAGATATGGTGAGGGCAGGAGTTTGAGGGTGCTCTGTAGTACATAGATTGCATGACTGCTGCAATTTCTTGAGTGGTGATGGTCGGCTAGGCGGTCAAGGTGTCTCTCTCGGTGTTGGTGGTGACAGACAGGGGGGTTGCTAGGGCAGATGAATCTGGATAGGGCTCAATGTTGTCAAAGATGTTGGGAAGCTTGTTGAAGAAAGAAGAAAGCTAAGTGCAGAGGTCTTGTTAGATGGTGACTCTTGTGGGGTTTGGCTTTCATAATGGCTAAGATTTCCTTTACGCTGCTGGTGCTGCTTTCGATCTGCTGACGTATTCTGTAAATATTGTGGAGAAATATGCTTCTTGTTATGAATCTCTCTTATGTCCCCACCAACTAAACACTGCAGTCTTGGAAGAGGAGCATTTACAACTTTTGAAGATCACTTCCCCATCAGCAGGGGGCCTGGACTCCTTAAAGGGGAACTAACCGAGGAAGAGATCTAGGAAGGTTCATCAGCGTTACCCACTTGCTGCTCCTCTGGGGAAAAGAGATACCCAGGGGAATTTTACAAAAGAAGCCTGCTTGGTCTCTTGCTGAATAAGGCATCCAAGGAAGCAAAGTCCTTAGGATCTCTGAAGCACCTCTCTAACAAATCAATCATATCACTACTCTCTAAACCTTAAAATAATCACCTTGACTGCCCAAGATACAGGTCCATTTCACTTATCAATATTAACATAAAGATCCTAGCAAAGGTCCTGACCACCAGACGGACCTTGGTACCATTCTCTATGGTCCATGAATTTCATGTTGGTTTTGTACCTGACAGAACATCCAGTAATCACATGAACACTTTTTCTCATGTTTTGTGGACCTTCAGAGATGACCGAAAACTAGCATTACCCCACTTGTAGGATGAGGAGCAGGTATTTAACAGGGTAGACAGAAGACATCTTTTCAATACCCTCAAAAGAGCTGGGCTGAACCATCTGTCTCAATTCTTGAAGTTATGCCCCTCATTCAGGACTTCTCCTGCTTTCGTGGGTATCAGATCAACTGGGATAAATGCAAAGTGCTACTCCTTCACCGGACATGCAACAACGGCCTGTCTTCATGATTACCCTAGGAGATGGATTCTGAGAGGCCTAATGTACCTGCGAATGATGGTCAATAGAGGGCTGGAAAATGTAACCGACCACAACCTAAATCCTCAGCATGACAAATGGCCTCCAACTTTGTGCAATGGACTTGACTCAATTTATTAATGTGGGGCAGAGTAGAAGTAGGGAAAATGACTGAGGTGCCTTGCTACAACTACTTTTTCAATATACTCCCATTGGTAATAAAACATGAAAAGTTAAAGCATCCCATTTCAATATTAAATAGTTTTTCTGTAGCCGATCCAAGCCCAGACTAAAACCAGAAATACTGGGGCCATATACTGCTATTGAAGACCTATGAATCTCCCCACATGAGAATGTACTACTATGCACAGCATTTGCCTCAACTAGCCTAATATATGCCCAAAACATTACATAAGCCCATGTGGGACAACAGTGAGAGGCATCTCATTCACTGTGCTGACACCATATTACCAGTATGTAGTTATCTTTCACAGACATTACCAAATACGAACCCTGTAATAAATTGCATGCTAACAGTGGAAACACAAGCTTATAACCCTCTCCAAACCGACCCCCTTGTCCACTCTTTGGCACCATTGTGGGTAAATGCTGGATTAAAAACTAAAAGGAAAACCTTTGAGGGTTAGGACGGACAAGAAGTGGTATTATGAAACCAGACCAACTGTTGTCCAATGGGGAGTTTAGAGACTTTAAGGACCTATGACGTGACTTTGATCTGGCAGAAGGCCAGCTTTGGCGTACAGACAATTGTGCAGTTGTCTTCTAAACCGACTGGGCCCTTCTCTTCTAGAACTCCAGAGTTCCTGCAATACAATTAGACACACCATGTTTCAGGGACACTTTGTCTATGGTAAACACATACTCTAAAGCCACAGAGAAGTCTACTAGACCTAATAGAAGGCCATACTACACAAAGATTATAATGAAGCAGAATGGGCAGACTTGATGGACTCACACAAGAGTACTTTAAGAGGTGATGTATTTGTACTTCAAAATACTCCACTCAAGGTACTGGTCCCTGATGAGACTGCACAGCTCAGATTTGCTACCTAATGACCTTTGCTGGAGATGTAATGCGCATCACTGCAATATCACACACATACTGTGGCACTGGGTTCAACTGTAGTGTGCAGGCAATGTGGCAAGTAATGTCACAAATTTTCTCTATTCAACGTATCCCATTGATACACTTGGCACTGGGATTCAACACACTGAATATTTCTGGACTTAATCAAACTTTCTCATGGATGAGTACCAACCTCCCTGGTGCTGAAGTTAAAAGTTTTCAGTTTTCTGTTCCATCATTACTACTCTGTTTTTAAGGTCGCTCAGCTGCTTCTTAGATTTAGCAACAGTTTCAACAAAGCCAATTGTCTCCAGAACTTCTGTTTTAAAGTCTGAGCACGACAACAGGTATTCACCCCTCTTGATGCCCTTGACTTAGTCTCTCTTTGGATGCAGACTTGCGCATACTGGAAGAAATCTTTCATTTTCTTATTTGTCACCATTGTGCCCGCTTCCCTTTATGTCATGCTCACTGGTGTTCTTGCTGGATTCTCGCTGTCATATGCTTACATGCCGTAAACCCCTTACTTTAATGCTCTTTCCAGCCCGCCACAGGACAACACAACTGCTTGCTTTGTCCTCTCCAGGAATGGTGCCATCCCAGCTATAGCTGGCCTTTCACACCTCAGGGGTGTTGCCGTAGGCCTTGACACCACTGTTGACGTGTTACTCTGCACACTTGTTTGGTCTCTCAAAGGCTCGCTGAAGAGTTGCCTAAATTCCAACTCAGATCAGCCTGTGTGCACGGTGTGGCATCCACCACTACCACTAAGCCTATGCATCATACCCATCGCTGCATTTGTCTCAGTTGGCAGATAAGACGAAAACCCAGCTAGTGCCGGATGCTACAACGGCCATCTTGGGACACGACCAACGTCCCCTTTACTCTCCCCCACTACCGACCCACCCGGAAATGTAAACTTTTTAGCAGTGTTAGTTCACAGAGAGATGGCTCACCATTAATGTTTCAAATTCACTGGAAGTGTACATAAATTATATGTGAAAAATCATATGAAAGCATATACCTTTTGTACTATTGTTAATGACTCAAATTTATATTTTTTTTAATGATCTGTGTAAGTTGTTATCAAATTCATATTAATCAATACCAATCTTATGCCCAACATTTTTCAAGCAACAAGGTCAGAGGTTTAAACTGCTTGACCACAAATCAACAGGGCCACGCATTAACACATTAGAACAGAGGTCAGAAAATGATTTAATGGTTCTCCACTGAACAAAGACATAAACTGCCTTGCAACCTATGTTAAAAAAAACAGGTTGGTGATATAATAGAGTTATAAACACTGGATCGCTTACCCCCTAATCTAGCCATAAATGTTTTGGAAACTGGATGCTCTAGGAAGAGATGGAATCTCATTATTTGCTGTGCCATGCCCAGAAACGAAATTCAGCAAGACAAATAGACTCTGGTTGCATCAACGAAACAAGTGAAACAGCTTCTACAGATATTTAACCCATTCACATAGTGCATAATGGTCACGGAAATCAGAACAGTGACAGTAAAAATCATCATCAAAACAAGAGAACATACTGTAGTTTTATTAAAATTTTATATTAAGCAGAATTAAGTCAGGAACGTACATAAAGAAAAAGAATAATACCTGCATTTCAGAAAGTGGAGGAGCACTGCTAGCCCACAAGGTGGAACGCCGGTCTCCTGTCTCCATATCCCACATAGAAACTTCATTATTGCCTTGAACAGCTGTTATCACAAGAGTAACAGTCAGGAGATCATAAAAGACTATTAAAAATTCTTATCAAGCACAATCAGAGAAAGGCATCCATTTGCAGGACATTTTAACCCACATATAGATTATAGATGTAATCTAAAGTTTGTTGATGTATATCCACAAACAAAACAAGATGAGGTCTAATTACAGGGAATCAGAATGCCTCTGCCAAGATGGTCGCTGTAGAAAGCCGGCTCTTTATATGATATATCAAAATGTGGTATATCATGCAATGAGTCCGGGCGTTCCCTTAACTATTGGATAGGGGCTTGCTCCAGCAATCCCAAGGTGCTCCTTTAGGGGCTAGTTTGGTTGAGAAGCCTTAGGCTTATCAGAGAGGAGTGTGAGCCATTTGCAAATACACAGTGTCAATAAATGAGACACATGACCAAGAAGGAGATCCACACTAATTTACAAAAATAACAAGCATCTTTATATGTGCTTTGGCACCAGAATCAATTCGTTCAGGTATTTATATTTTTGTAAGAAGAATCTTGACAGTTTTGACAGTCCAATTTCTGGAAGCTGCAATGTTATCCTATGGGGGAAAACAAAGACGGCAAAACTGGTACAGTACAGCAACCTCAGGTAAGTATTGCGCAAGGGTTTAGACCACACCAACAGGCCACATAGGGCAGCACTGGAGTGGCCGGGTAAAGAGGGTTAGTATGGCATTGAGTGCCCAATGTTACTCAATGGAGATTGATCCAGTTGAGAAGACACTGCAAATGAGGACTGGGGATCCAGTCGGTGGGAACCAACAAGGGGGTGCCGATCTTGAGATGTCCAGGGACGTGGAGGCACCTCAGGTCCTCTTCTCCATTGTCCAAGGTGACGGGTCTAGAGGTGTATTTAGGTGTTGGGGTTTTCTCCACCGGAGCACTCGTGGTTGAGGGAGCCTGCGGTCAGAGGCTGCAGGCGACGTCTGGGGGTCCACAGTGGGCAAGTCCACAGTAGGCTTCCTTTCTGAAGGGGTGGTGGACCAAGTTAGCACCATTGGTCCACTTCAACTTGGTCCGTGTGGCACGAGTGCAGAGGTGCTTTTAGGTGACGGGTTTTTTGGCAGGCCAGAGTCCTCGCAGTTTGTCTTGGGGTGACTGCAAGAACTGCTTCACGGGGGTTCCTGGGTATTTGTTTAAGGCAGGCAGTCCAGCCATTGGAGCCACAACACCTGCAGGACGAGTCAACTTTGGCGCATTTCGGCAAGAGCAGTGGACAGGCTGGGAAGGCTAGGTCCAGGTCAGGTGCTTCTTCCTTTGCTTTTGTGGCATTTCAGTGTCCTTTGTCTTAGGTCAGCAGGAATCTAATTTCTTGATGTCAGGGGCTCCACTAAATACTGCATTTAGTGGCATTCCAGGGAGCACAGGGTAGAAGCCAATGAGCTAATTAACCCTGGGGCCACTAGATCCCCTATTCAACCACTTCCTGTGTGAAGGGGGCATAACCCTGTCCCAGGGTTCCTAAATCTGGGAATACCAAGAATTCTAAAAGTTGTGTCCACCTTGGGCAGCTCACCTCCCGTAATTTTCCGCAGGCCCAGGTGCCAAAGGGGCCCTGGGGCAGAGGTTGGCATCAATCATGTGAGTGAAGCCAGATTTGCATACCAAGAGCTGTGGGCCTCTTTGAAGCCCCCTGCTTTGGAATGCAAATGTATGGGTCCTCCTGTTGGGTGGGGTGTGTAAAACACCTCTCACAAGGCAGGCTTTGTGACTGACCTTCCAAGAGCACAGGCCCACACCCTAGGAGGTCAAACTCGTGTCTGCCTCTGGCAGACTGGCTAAAACTAGTCAGTCCCATACAGGTAGTTGGTAGGTTTTCAGGGGGGCACCTGTAAGGTGCCCTCTGGGTGCATGTACTGATAAACCCATCACTTGCTTCAGTGAGGGTTTATTAATACGAGATGTTGGATACCAAACATAGCTATTTTCAGTGACGCCATTATGTAGCTGGGGGATTCGTATTGACCAGTGTCCAGCACATGTACTTCAAACAGCTTCTCTGCTCACTCACTAGGTCTAAGAATTGACAAATACATAGCAGGGGCATATCTGCTCAAGCAGATATGTCCTCGCATGTAATATAGTGCAACCTGCCTTAGGGCTGTACTGCACGCACTGTTAAGGGACATGGTGCACAGGCGGTGTGCTATGTCGTGTTTTCACTTTTAGCTACATCGAGATACGCAGCCTACAATGTCAGTCTGTGCGTTCCAGGTGAGGGGTCTCTGAGGATGGCACCATACAAGTGGCAGACCATGCCTTAGGTACCAGGAGTGCCACCAACTATGGACTTAAAAGGAGGCCAAAGGTATTTTGCCAATTGGGAAACAATTGTACAGTTTTAGGGAAAGAGATCTGGCGCTGGGGACCCGGTCAGCAGAACGCAGTGCACTTTCGGTCAAAACTGCATCAAATACCAGGCAAATAGTGGGGGTGACCATCTAAAAAAAAAGGGGCACTTTCCCACAGTTGCAAAATACCTTACTTCTGACCACTTCCAGCAACATCCTTAATAAACATGTAGATCTAGCATTGCAACACGATAATTAAAATTAGATTCTGGTGGCCCAAATTTTCTGCAGCTGTGGAAGAACTACAATCATTTACACCAAGGTACTTAGAGCAGCAGTGACTCTGCAGGAGTTTGGTGTTTAAAGAAGATGTCAAATGGAGATTTGCTTCAATATGAACTCTTTGTTGGCGGAGTGCAGTTGCTCTAGATTACCTACCTGAGTTTCTTAAAGTTTCTGGATCTGATGCCTGCAATGTCTCTAAATTGATTCCTACCTGCTGACAATTTTTGGCAAAGGGGATGGACTTTCAGTACAGTGTCCGTTTATGGGTATAGGGTAGTGAATTTGTTTCTGTAGCTGTAGCCGAGGTGGCAGAAGACAGGTGTGTCAGCTCTGCCCATTCATCCTACCTTCATGCCAAATCTTCATGGACCCATCTTCTTTCTGGGGAACTGGATGTGGAAGCAGTACCCAACTAAGCATGCCTGGCTGGTCTGCTACTGTAAAGTTCCAAGATTAAAAGCCAAGGTCAGATTTCAGTGAGGGTGGGGGCTTGTTGCTCTGCTGACCCAATTCGCTACTATAGACCTTGGTCAGATGGAGGAAGGAATATGGTGTGAGGTTATACCAGAAACCTTTGGTAATGCTCTTTCTGGTGGATACTCAATCTAACTGCAGATTCCGCACCCTATGAACCACCACAGATTTCAGACTGGGTCCAGAAACTCTTGGAATAGCTCATGCATGTCGGAAGGTGGTGCCACTGACTTCCATCACAGGCACTGACATCAGTTTATTTATCATTCTCGTCCATGCCCTTAGACAAGAAGCATAGCTAATATGCTGACCTAAACTAGGAATGTGCAAATATAACTTGAAACCTTATTATTTTATGAAATTCCACTCCATAGAAACGGGGAGGAGGATGGCTGGTGAGTATTTTGTTGTTAGGAAAGAGTATCTACCAGAAAGAGCATTACCAAATCAGACAGAACACAAATAACAATCTCTGGTGTAAGAGAGACAGCTGATGAAGTAGAGAAATGTAGGAAAACATTCCCAGAATTAACTCTGAAAAGGTGTGACTGAGCAGAGCTTAGTGGTGACTCCCTAGCATGACGTGTGGTAGAAAATCTGAGGGGCTGCAGCTTCTCACAGGAATGTTCTAGAGGGCAAAGCAGGCTGACTGGCTGAAACCTATCTTTGGTCTCTTTTTTAAATTTACTAGGATATGTTACTAAAGAGAAGGGCCTAGTGCCTTCATGCATCATACTTAACACTGAATTGCTATTATAAGGTACTATGGACTCCCATCTCGATGACGGGGAACGATTCAAGCATGTGAATCTATGAAAGTTTCAATACTGGGGTAACTTGTCCTTCTGATGGGTATTTCTAACCACAGGTTTCCCATGTTGTGAATCAATACCAAAGCAATGCCCTCTTCAAGGAAATGGATCTGAGGAGTGGACTTCCATCTTGTAGGACTGAGTGTCCAAAATAGCCCTCCAAGTTGACTTGTAAATCAATGAATTAACGCCTGGTGAAAGTATGTACAAATTCCCACATGGCTGCCTGACATGTCCAAAAAGGAATGCTCCTAGTTAAAGACTTAGTTGCAGCTTTCGCCCTGGTGAAAGGAGCCCTAAGACCAGAAGGAGGCTTCTTTTTGGCAACAGTACAGCACAGCTTAATGCACAGGACAATCCATTGTGCCATGGCTCCTTTCTGGACTGCTCTTCCTTTCTCCCCACCACAGAGCCCAATGAACAGCAGATCATCCACCTCATACTGCTTAGTCATACAGTCATAAGCAAAGTAGCAACTAAGGGTTTACTGTAATCCAACTGTCGCCTCCTCACCTTCTTCTTAGATGTATGAGAAGGAAGAAAGTATTCAGGGAGTTTACTGGACTGCCAGCCATTGAAAGGTGACATGTCTATTTGGAGAAAGAATGCACATGTCCCAAGCACCACAGCTTATCAGGGAGAAGGTAGTATTCTGAGGCTAAAAAGAAGAAGCTTGCAGCTGGCTGACAATGCACAGTAGTGACTTCAATGAGAAGGTCTTCAGAGTTTGAACTCAACTATGAAAAGGCTTGAAAGGAACACAAATCAAGAATGATAGAACCAAATGTAAGTTCTACTGCAGCAGAATGAATGTGGCAGGGGAAGACATGTGAAAGCCCAAGATTACAAGAGCTGATAAGGCAAATGAAGAAAGGTGGCAGATACAAGTCAGTAAGCAAGCCTTAAGAGTGCCCACAACAAACCCTTGGCAGGCCAGAGATAACAAAAACAAAAGTACACCAGAAAATCTAGCATGTAGAGGATCCACCTTGTCCTTTCTAGTCCTTGTCCTTTCTAGCACCAGGCGTAAAACTTGAATCAACAGCTTAAATAAACTTGATTTTGTGGAGGGGCGGCAAGCAGTCAAAATGGCATACCTCAGTTGTGAGAGCAGATCAAAACCACTCAGCTGGTTACACTCAATTTCCACAACTGAAAGTGTAGATTGTGACGATTAAGATGCAATACCGTGTCTTGCTGCTAAGACAGAAAAGCCTCAAATAGGAAGCAGAAGTGGAAAACAAATGCTCAGAGGAAGATGTTCAGAGTACCAGACCCTCCTGGCCCAATATGGAACTCCTATAATCAGCTGTGCTCGGTTCCACCTTCCTTTCTTCAAATCTATGAAATCAGTGGTAATGGTGGGAATAAATACAAGATGCAACAGTCTTAGCAAGGGTGGAATGCGCTCCTTAAGGTACCCACAGGAGGAAACTCTAGTGGGCAGCCTACTAGATTCTGAGGTTTCTCAGAGGTAGAAAAGAGGTAAACCAACAGCCCTGATGTTGAGGGATCCTGCTAGATGAGTGGCTGTCAGGGAGCCACTCATCTAGCATCACAATTCCACAGCCACAGGTCCTCCAGACAGAGGAAAGAAAACTCCACACCGCCCTGTTTGCTGGAGGACAATATAGTAGTGGCATAATCTTGGCATTTTCTGCTTATGTGTCCCCATTATATTTCATATATTCATTTACTCTGAGTACATGTTTCTCATTTATAAATGCATGTTGCATTTAGTATTTGTTAGAAATGGGGTCTTTGGTTGGCAGTCAGGTTACCCCCTGACCAAGCATGGACCCTCATTTTAGTCAGGATAAGTCACACACAATCCAAACTATCCTGTGCCCACTTTCTGGTAGCTTGGAACAGAGCAGTCAGGCTTAACTTAGAAGGCAATGTGTAAAGTATTTGTGCAATAAATCATACAATACCACCTAGCACCACAAAAAAACACCACACAGTGTTTAGAAAAATATAGACTATTTATCTGGATAAATGCAGGTCAAAACCATCAAAGATGCAATAAGTAAATGTAGAGCTATCACTGAAAAGTGATATAAAGTGTCTTAAATTTTTAAAAGCAAACAAAGTCTCTTTCAAGCACAAAGTACATGGTTCGCATGAAAAATCCCTGCAAAGGAGGAGAAGCATTGAAACAAAGGAGTGTACATTGATCTCTCGGGCTGCACACGGATATGCGTCTTTAGTTTCCACGCAGGGACGGCTGTGTGTCGATTTCCGGCACTCGGTCGTGGATCCTCTTCAGTTTGCCAGGTTTCCAGATGCCCCGGGGACGGTGCGTGGATTTCCTGTGCTGGCAGGACGAAGTCACAGGAGCTGCGTCGATCCGGTGGGCGTTGCGTCGGATTTTCTACCACATGGCAGGTGGTGTGTCGATTCCTCTCTGGAAGTCGGGCTGCGTCGTTCCGGCTCAGCAATGCATTGATCCAGTGGGCCGTGCGTTGAATTTCCGGTCGCTTCGCTGGCGCTGCGTCAATCTTCTCGTTGCGAAGTTGGGCTGCGTCGTTCCAGTTCGGCGTGCTCTGAAATTCTCACAGCGGCTCTGCATCGTTTCTGGCAGGCTGTGTGTCGAATTTCGCTGCACAAGGAGTCCTTCTTGAAGAGATGAAGTCCTTTTGGTCCTGAGACTTCAGGGAACAGGAGACAAGCTCTATCCAAGCCCTTGGAGTGCACTTCTTCACCTCAGCCAGAGAGAAGCAAGGCCGCAAGGAAACAGCAAGGCAGCAGTCCATCAGAGAAGACTGTTTTAGGGACAGTCTAAGGCTTGGGAGTTTTAGGGAGTTTTAGGCTTGGCAAGTACTTTTAAATGCCAAATCGAATTGGCAGTGAAACTGCATACACAGGCCTTGCAATGGCAGGCCTGAGACAAGGTTAAGGGGCTACTGAAGTGGGTGGCACAATCAGTGCTGCAAGCCCACTGGTAGCATTTATTCTACAGGCCCTGGGCACATATAGTGTACTTTACTAGGGACTTAGAAGTAAATTAAATAGTCCAATTGGGTATGATTCAATGTTACCATGTTTAAGGGGAGAGAGCATATGCACTTTAGCACTGGTTAGCAGTGGTAAAGTGTGCAGAGTCTTAAAACCAGCAAAAACAGTATCTAAAAAATGGAGGGAGGCAGGCACAAAGTTAGGGGTGACCAACCTAAGGCTGTCAGGTCTAACATTATTGTTTGCACATGTATACCAAATAACATTTGTTTGCTTTAGTTTGCTTGCTCAGCAATTATTCATTTATACATATTAAGATGGTTTATAACGCTTAATAGAATTTGAGTGAAGGTGAAACAATAAGTTCACCCCTTTTAAAGTTATCAGAAAATTGTATTTAATCTGGGAACAAGCAAGTAAAAGGGAGAGAGGAAAAATTGACTTTCGTGGAGATTGAGCTTGATCAAGCAGAAGCTTTAAACACCCTTAAACACCCTTCATGATGATCCACAGGCACCTCAGAGCCAGTCTAGCCAAAGTTACTGATTACAGAGATAGTCATACAGAACCACACTTCTGTTGTTCCATTGAGGTATGAGAGGCCTAATTAGAGGCAAGAAGAAAAGGGTTGAAGGACAGAGAATGGTTTCACCTTTTCCACAAAGGGAAATCATGCACTATCATTACAATGCAGGAATTCTTTTTAATACTTTCCTTATTATTTGCTTTTCTTGTCAATGGTCTGTTCGTTTATATAGTTTCAGCTTCCCATTTTGTGCTCTATGAATGAATGGACTATGATATTAATAAAACTCCTATGTATTCTTGAGTGTTTCTATTCATAGAAAAAAGAGATTTGGAACTCATCAACAACAAATAAACCTGTGTGGCTCACAGGACTGATCGTTACCCATAATGCTCCATGCTCATGTAAAGCTCAGGGGGTTTGTGGGATACCCTCCACCAGGTTTCCTGTCTCTAGCTGGTAGTTAGGCGCTGAGTCTGCATTTTCGACAAATGGTTAGAAAATCTAACCTCCAACCATACTTCACTTATAATAGCAAAAAAGGTATCAGATCATCAGCACCTGGATCAGCTTGTCCTTGACAGAAAGCAGACAGCTCCTGAGGGCCAGCTGGATGCCCCACAATTCCAAATGTGTATGTATCTGTCCACAGTGGCCAGGTGTCCTCCCCAAATGAAATAAGTTGCGTCGGTTACCAGTTTCACATCAGTAGGTGGTGGGAAGAAAGTCCTGCTAGCCATATTCACTTGCATCATCCACCACCTAAGGTATCAGGCTGCCTATCAGAGATGTGGATCCTTCGTCTAGGGCATTCCCAGCACTGTACCCACTAAGCCCGTAGATTCCAGAGCAAGGCCCTCATCGACCAATAGGCATGATCCAAAAGGAGGATGCATGATGTACCAAGCAGCCTCAACCCTTCAGGGCTGGAACAATGGCTATCGCTTCACACACTGGGACATGGACTTGCTGCAGACGTGGAAAGCCTTCAGAGTGAATGTATCCATGATGGCCTCAACGAAGGGCAGGAACTGATACGGGAGATGGGACTGCCGAATCAAAACATGATATATTGCATCCTGTGACTCCATAGGCTCCACCCAGTCCTCGAAGACTAAGGCCAAGAGACACTCTGTAAAAAACCTCATATTGAACTTCTTTCTGAGGAATGTGTTCACCAACCTGGGACTGAAATATCGGTTTAGGCCCCAGGCTTTACTGGAGATCAGGAAGTACTAAGAGCATCACTGTATCGCCTGGTATACAATCTTGATCACACCATTGGTGAGTAACATCACCACTTCCATGAAGAAAATGTTGATGTGACCCTTAGATGTCTTTAGGAAAATTGGAGAAACGTGAAGAGTTGTCCTGAAGGGAAAGGACTAACCAAACTGAACAATCGGGAGGACCCACTGGTGTGAGGTAATCAAGCCTCAGCACTGTAGGCAATGCTGAATCCTTGCCCAGCCAATCACAAATGGTAATAGGAGAGGGGCTACAAAAGAGGTCTGGCAGTAGTGCTAGAAGAAGAGGTGGAGCAGTACCGATGCTGGTGGCCGCGTCTTTAGCAACACCCCTGCGCCTACAGCCGTGAAAATGTTGAGCTGGCTACTGGATAAGCTATGAAGGCTACCTCTGAAAAACAGCAAAGGACCCTTGAATACCTCCATTATTATTGGTGAAATTGGTGTGCTGGAAAAGAAACCAAGGGAATGAGCTGTAGTTCTACTGCCCTTAAAGGGTTGGAGAGCCACATCTACTTTCAGACCAAACATTTTGGCTCCATTAAAAAGGCATAATCAGAAGAGCACTTTGTTTGTCTGCTGAAACCCTAATGGAAGGCATCCAAGCACAGCCTCGGATGAGGATGCTAGAGCTTATGGCAAGACCAGAATCCAAGATATATTTAATAGCATCTTGACCACCTTGCACTGTTTGAGCAAACGCTTTTCAAGAATCTTCAGGCCAAGTGGTAAACTCACAAATGCCAAATCCAAAAAGGTGTGAGTATAACAACACAAAGGAAAACATCATTCAAGGAGTGCAAAGCTAGACTAACGGAGACAAGAAAACTTTCTTGCCAATCTTATTCTCTTAGATTCTGCTGGGGCAGCAGGAAAGGAGTTTTTGTAAAATTTTATATACACAGAATGAACTGATCCTCTTTAGCTAGCCGGTAAATATTTAAAGTAGATCCTACACATTGATCTACCTTACTTTAGTTATTCAGAATGGGATACATTTGACTATCAACAGTCAACTAGAAATCAGGGGTGTCCAAAATGTGTGTAATTTGTTTTCAAGACATTATGTGAAATTTCAGCAAAATTAATTGCAATTAGGTGAAATGCAAATTTGTATTTTAGATCTGTATTTTAGCAGGAATTGCATCCTTGTGTATATTTCTGACCCGAGGATTCATTTTGCACACAGAAAATCGCAAAACAAACGCACTATGAACAGCTGCTCAGATTCTGTTCCTGTGCATTCATGGTAAATATTTACTGCAATTGGCATGTTCATGGTAAATTTTGTACCACAATAATTACACAGCGTGGCATAATTAATGCAATTGTGGGAATGTTTTGTAACTTAAAATTCCAGAAGTCATGAGAATTATGTGGCATTTTGTCTAGGCCAATTAGAAACCTAGAGCCTCTCCTGCTGTGATGATGTTTCTGAAATTGCCACAATGACTGGGGCATTCTAAGATCTAGGAACCTAGAACCACATCTAGGGACTTTTTACAAGAATGGATATTCTTCTAGCCGTACTCTCAGTTTGACCTGCAGAAGCCTGTACCACGTGCTATGACCTGACTTGTACTCAGTGATATAAAAGGAGATGCAAGAAAAGATAGACATTCAATACCTCTGCAAAACCAAAGTCTTAAATGTTTCTCTATAGACTATCTTTGCCACGCAGTCAAAACCAAAACCTTGTTATTCCGAATGTGATCAGATGCACTGGCAAATACATTTGACACCGCTCCATGCATCCATGTATGGTAGCCAGAAAGGTAAAACAAGCATTTGCAATGCAATAGGTCTTGCATTTTCTTGAGTTAGAGCTACTGACTTTGTAAATTCATAATAGGACTTTTCTTGCCACATAAATTAGTCAACCCTGCCTCATAATTTGGTCTTTTTCTACCATATAATTCCAGTGGCCCTGCATAGAACTAAAGCACCTTCTATTTCCCTTCTATCTCTATCTGCAGCAAAAAATTAAAACGTTGCGATTTATAATCCTAATTGAAATCTGCCATGCTAATTCCAATATCACTTTCACCACCCTGCCATAAGAGTTGCTGGCTAGCTAAAACATTTCCCCAAAAACAAAAGACACCAGACAGCCGCAGAGGAGAAATAAACTAGAAGAGTCACCCAAACATATCAAGAGTGTTCAGTCATGGTGTAATGAGGATGTTAAATTGGCATGAATTCTGGCCATAACTGTAATAAGGAGAGGTTATTAAAACATATATAATTATCATATAAACCTTTATCAGAAATACATTTTTGGCATTAGACTGGAGTGCTCGAAACATCATAACACAAATATGATGCAACAGTCATGTAACCATATTATTAGCCTCTAAAGTGCATAACCCCATGGAAGAAACAGCGGAAAGTAATACAGTGTAAACTAATATTTAGTCCCTAGAGGACGTAATGCATTATACATTTTCAAGGCTAGTAAGTCTATTGCAATGATGCTACAAACAAGGCCTCTAAAACAACTTCTCTCAGCTGTAAAACTGAAGTTTCAGCCATAAGAGAACGTAAAAAGAAAATGAATGGTGGGAGGAGTTATTATTTTGGGGCCCACACTAACCAAGTGTAGGGACCCAGATGTTATGTAGAAGAAAGAGCACGCCGTGCTGAAAGTTTTGGTGGCAGTACCATTGTCCTAAGACTACCACAGACTGATTTATGGGCAAAAAACTTTTGTCAAATAATGCCCTGCAAAGCATTATGGATCGAGTTTCCCTGAGTGCAGTGAATATTGTAGTATCGGCTCTCCCACTGTTGTAATAGCGGCTCTCTCACTGTGCCGGAAGAGACGCTTTCACTTTGACGATTTCTGTTTTATGTAAAGCACTTACCAATTTCAAATGTTTTAAGGGGAGAGTCACAAGAAATTACTCTGATTAGGTAACTATGAACAATGTGACCAGCGCTTCAATCCCGCCGATCGAGTTCACGCTGTTGTGCCTGTTTGAGCTGTGAGCGCCATTGGCCGCCATGCAGCAAAAAGGGGAGAAACAAAAGAAAAATAGTTTGCCTACGTTGAAGTATATTGGCAATTGTACAATTATCCATGTAACAGGGGCAGTCTGCAAGGCGGTAACAAAACTGCCCAAAAGCGAGACAAACATAAAGCAATTACCAATGACAATAAGTGATTTCTGAAAAGCAAGTCCACAAACGAGTAAATATGATGGGTGTTACATGGGTGTGGTTAAAAGTCCACAACAGATCAAAGCGCTTCACGCTCGACCTAAAGAAAGTAGCTCAACAGAAACGGAGAGAGTATATTTGAAGTTTCAGCTCACCTGCAATGACACAAGACTGGTACAGCGGATGCATGAGAAGACGTCTGATTCGAGCTCTGGCTGGATGGAAGTGACTGGAGATTGGTAACTGGAATCTCATGTCCCAGCAAGCCATGGTTCCACTGCTGGTACCTATCAAGACAGAATAATTATCTTACAACACTAACTAGGAAATAGAAGGGTGACAGATATCCCACTTGGCTTCCTACTCCACCACTGAAGGTGCTGTGCTCAGCTGTGCCCATTCCAGGCCTTGCCCTGTGTTCTAATAGCCTAAAACTGGATAGTAGTTCCACCCTTTTAGTTTAGCGTAGTGCGAAACTACTAGCCGTTTTCATTTACCACACTTACTCTTAAGCACCCTTGTCAAGTCTTGCATTAGATCCCCTATCTTCAGAATCTCTCTTGCACTGTAATAATATAGGTGGCCATCATTTCTCCTATTAATATATTTGAACGTTCTTCGCTTGTCTTTCCCTTTAAATGGTCAGCTCTAATACAAGAGTCATTACCAATTATAATTCTGCTGACTTGTTATGTAATCCATAACAACTGATAATAATAAAACAAGAACCCAAGGGCTTGGATTGCCACTTTGCTTAAAGGTGCCAGGCCCACTGTTTCAAGTCCTGGTCTTTCATTTGTCATCTTAATGCATTTTAAGAACTATAGTGTTTCCCTAGATCCAACTGACAATCGCTTGTGTGAGAAAACCCCTTAAAAGGAAACAGTGCATCCTGCTGATCCAGGGCAAAATGACACCTGTACCCCAGTGTACTGCCATTTGATGGAGTTTGTTTTGACCAATGACTTTGTGTTTCACCACTGCGCATATTAGTTGCTCAATGTTCACCAGTAGCACATGGTATGTTTTGTTCAGTCTAGCCGCCTATTGGCTTTGACATTGCATTCCTATTGGCTTTGACATGATGTATTCAATTTAGCTGCCTATTGACTTTGACATGCTATTAGATATTCTGCCTATTGGCTTTGACATGATATTATATATTACATTTTATATCCAGCTTAGCTGCCTATTGGCTTTGACATGGTATTAGATTCAGCTCCGCTGCCTATTGGCTTTGACATGATATTAGACATTGCGTTTTGTATTCAGCTCAGCTGCCTATTGGCTTTGACATGATATTATACATTGCATTTTGTATTCAGCTCAGCTGCCTATGGGCTTTGACATGATATTATACATTGCATTTGATATTTAGGTTAGCTGCCTATTGCCTTTAACATGACATTGCATTTGATATTTAGGTTAGCTGCCTATTGCCTTTAACGTGGAGTTAGACATTGCAGTTGAGAATCCAAGCTGTATTTTTCCAAGCTGTGTTTTTGAACCAAGATGTTTTTCTCACAGTAGACTAGACCTGATAAGAGAGGGTACATGGTGTTGTTCTCTCTGCTTGAGCTTGGGAACAGGAGTAGTCTTGGAGACCTGGCCAGTCTCCAAAAGGCTTGCTCAGTTTCCCAGGTCTGAGAGGAGGGGGCACACCTTTGTAACGAATGTAACAGGCTGCAGAGGGTCAGATTCGAATCTGCCGGACCTCGTGCTGGAGCTTGGCGCCAGCTGCCAGCAATCCCGTGTGGGTAGATGAATCTCTTTCTCGCGGCTGACAGGGGTCATCAGCTTGCAGACCTTAGAAAGATGAAGCTGTAGATAGTTCCCACACGGTGAAGTATTTGTTTTGCTTTGCATTCAATATCTTATAAATATAACCTGCTGTGTATATTGCAAACTGATATATTTTGTTTGATTAATGCGGACTTGAAAGCTACTAATTCGTCATACATAAAAATTGGGGTTGGGGAAGAATTAACAACAATAAAAGTCTTCTTTGACCTCAGAAGTGCATTTCTGGTGTGTTATGTTAGTGCTTAGAAACTAGATAAGAGGAAAGCACTACACCCAGTCCATTGAAACAACCCAGACAAAATGTATTCTTATAATTTCTTCCCAGAAAATGGCATGCCTGTGGTTATAAAGCTGCAGTTAATCTGGTCTAGATCACGAAATTACCAAGCCACTCATGTAACTAATTACCTTCCCGCAACAACCTTCATTGTAGTAGTGGATGCTTGATTAATTTGGTGGGAACAGCCCAGAATGTGACGAGCCTGCACTTTTTCTTCGAAGCAGAGAGATTTTTCTCCCATCAAGAGAATCACTTGTTAAAAAACAAAGCCTCATGTTTACCATGGTTCCTAAAATTCTACTACTCCTCTAAAAAAACAAACCACTGGGTGGTGTGATAATCAAACACATAATACACAAACATCTGAAATAACTGTGCAAAAGTCAATAGGTCTGGTTATTTTAGAGGTGAAGTGATTCTTCACTGATGGACAAGTGTGTGTTTGGGCATATATGAGTGAGCGAAAGTGATGTCAACCACTAGATAGAGGTACAGATAAACTAATGTGCAAGCGACTGAGTGCATGAATTTGTATATTATGAGTTCATAAATGAATGATGGGTGGAAGGATGAATTGGTGAGTGCATGAGTGGGTAAATGAGCATGTAAATGGATGGCTGAAGCAAGAATACACAGGCCAAGGCCTTAGACATCAGTAGTCATAGTGTCATAAGATGGTGCATATTACTAATGTTATGCCAATAGAATATTACATCTTGGTTGCATACTGCTGGGCCAGGAACACCCACAATAAAAATAAAGAATTGACAACATTATACCAGTGCAAGCAATATGAGGGAGTAGTGCTTGAAAAATGCCCACCATATGTCAAAAGTCACTACTGTGTTCTGATCTGCCCCACAGTTCTGATTTGCACCATAACACATTGCATCCATATTTACATTGCCCAATTACTCACTAGTGCAGGTTTAGATTTAATATATCACCCAGTAAACCTTAGTTTATGTTCGAATTTGCACCATAATTAAGAGGTCCTCATCTTTCTGAAATTCAACATCTTCAACAATGGGCCTAACTCTAATCCAAAGCTTCAGCTCAAGCCATCTGTGGTTTTAGGCCAACCCTCATCTGCAACGACACAACTGAAAATATCTTGAAATCATCTTGGACAACAAAATGTCATTCTGTTTAGAGATAGCCTCACTGATCAAAAGCTCCAGTTACCTATGTTTATGAAAATCTGTCACTCGTTCACTTCTCAAAGTTCACTGTATCAACAAGAGTATTAATTCTTTCAAAGCTGGATTATTGCAACTATGCCTCCTCCAAACATTTAAACCCGGAAATTGCAACAAATACAAAATCAGTGGTCAATTTAAACCCACTTCATCTGCATTAAAGAACGTGTACTAGCTCCATGTATGACAAAGGAGCATATTGTAGCAGGGCATTACACAGCAAAGACCTGACGAGACCTTGCAGTCTCACTGACAACTTCCACAGGAACCCAAAATACTTAAAGAAGAAATATCCACGAAGATCTTGGCCGCACATCTGGAGCCAGAGGCGAAAATAACTACCTCCAATAGAAAGAAATCTTAAAACTGTGCTATTTAGAGACTGTTTCAACACACAAGCTTTTTACTTTACCCATTTCAAAAGCCAGGGCCAAGTTCTTCCAAATCTATATTCAGCGACATCTTGGTCTTGGCGGCGAGGAAGGAGAAGGATCTGCCGCCAGAGGTCTTGCGCTGGATTCGGGGGACGATGGCGAGGGCGAGGTGGGCAGAGCGGAGTTGACATGTGGGGACGTAGAAGCTGAGTCTGTTGTTGAGGTAGGTGTGCCCGGTGTCGTGTAGAGCCCTGTGAGCGTGGGTGAGGAGTTTGAAGGTGATCCTTTTTTCCACGGGGAGCCAGTGGAGGTCCTTCAGGTGCGGGGAGATGTGGCATCGGCGGGGTATGTCGAGGATCAGGCGGGCGGAGGCGTTCTGGATGCGCTGGAGTCGTTTGATGTCTTTTGTTGGGATGCCTGTGTAGAGTGCGTTGCCGTAGTCAAGTCTGCTAATGACGAGGGCTTGGGTTACCGTCTTTCTGGTTCCTGTTGGAATCCACTTGAAGATTCTACGGAGCATTCGGAGAGTGATGAAACAGGAAGAGGAGACGGCGTTGACCTGTTTGGACATGGTGAGAGCAGAGTCGAGGATGAATCCGAGGTTTCTTGCGTGGTTGGCTGGGGTGGGTGGTGGTCCGAGGGCAGTGGGCCACCAGGAGTCGTTCCAGGCCGAGGGGGTGCGTCCGAGGATGAGGACTTCCGTCTTGTCGGAGTTGAGCTTCAATCGGCTGTTGTTCATCCACTCGGCGATGGCTTTTAGTCCCTCGTGGAGGTTGGTTTTGGCGGTGAGAGGGTCTTTGGTCAGGGAGAGGACGAGCTGGGTGTCGTCGGCGTAGGAGATGATGCTGAGGTTGTGTTGACGGGCCACTTTTGCGAGGGGGGCCATGTAGACGTTGAACAACGTTGGGCTGAGAGAGGAGCCTTGGGGGATGCCGCAGATGAGGTTGGTGGCTTTGGAGCGGAAAGGGGAGAGCCGGACTCTCTGGGTTCTGTCGGAGAGGAAGGATGAGATCCAGTTGAGGGCTTTGTCTTGGATGCCGGCTTCGTGGAGGCGTGTCAGTAGGGTGCGGTGGCAGACTGTGTCGAAAGCGGCTGATAGGTCGAGGAGGATGAGGGCTGACGTTTCGCCGTTGTCCATTTGTTGTCTGATGTCAACTTTCGCTGGGAAAGGGAGGAGAGAGATCGGTCGGAAGTTTTTGAGATCGTTGGGGTCAGCCTTGGGTTTCTTGAGGAGGGGTGTGATTTCTGCGTGCTTCCAGCTGTTCGGAAAGGTGGCTGTGTTGAAGGAGAGGTTGATGATCTTGCGGAGTTTGGGGGCGATGGTGGTGTTGGCTTTGTTGAAAACGTGATGTGGGCATGGGTCCGTGGGAGAGCCTGAGTGGATGGAATTCATGGTTGTTAGGGTTTCGGCGTCGTCCACTTGGGCCCAGGTGGTGAGGCGGCGGTCGTGGGCGGAGTCGTCAGGGGTGGGGTCTGGCGGAGGTGCGTTGTTGAAGCTGTCGTGGATGGCTGCGATTTTCTGGTGGAAGAAGGTGGAGAGGTCGTCGCAGAGTTTCTGGGAGGGTGGGACGTCGTTGATGTTGGCGTTCGGGTTGGAGAGTTCCTTCACGATGCTGAAGAGTTCTTTGCAATCGTGGGCGTTGTTGTTGAGGCGTTCAGTGAAGTGAGCGCGCTTGGCGAGTCGGATCCGTTGGTGGTGATCACGGTTGGCGTCTTTGAGGGTGGCGAGGTTGTCGGGTGTGCGCTCGAGGATCCATTTCTTCTTGAGCTTCTGGCAGGTGCGTTTGGAGGTGGTCAGTTCTTCCGTGAACCAGGCTGTTTTTTTCTTTCCTTGGTTGATGGTGGGTTTCATGAGTGGAGCTAAGGTGTTGGCGCAGTCGAGGATCCATTGATGGAGGTTGGTGGCGGCGGCGCTCGGGTCGGAGGAGTCGAGTGGAGGGTTTTTGGCGAGGGAGCTGGTTAGTTGGTCTTCGGTGACTTTTCTCCAGCGGCGGTGAGGCGGTAGAGGGATGCGGTGGTGTTCGGTGTTTCTCTTGAAGGAAAAGTGGACGCAGTGATGGTCGGACCAGTGGAGTTCGGAGGTGTGGCTGAAGGAGATGTGGTTGCTTGAGGTGAAGAGGGGGTCAAGCGTGTGACCGGCGATGTGGGTGGGAGTGTTGACCAGTTGGCGGAGTCCGAAGTTGAGGAGGTTGGTGGTCAGCGAAACGGTGTTGGCGTCGTTGTTGTTTTCCAGGTGGAAGTTTAGGTCTCCCAGGAGGATGTAGTCTGGAGATGCAAGGGCGTGGGTGCTTACGAGGTCGGAGATGGTGTCACTGAAGGGGGCTCTTGGTCCTGGAGGGCATCCTACTGCCATTGCTCTTATGATTATCCTGTCTTCTAGTCATACTATGTTGTTAAGTTCTGCTACCTCCATACCTCTTTGCAGTGCTATGTGCCCTACCTTCTACTTCACTCTCTTTTTGTACTCTCTGTCTTCTCTCCTTATCTGAGAAAGTGGCATGCAATACTTGTGAGATACTACCTAAGCTTTCATAGGTACACAACACCTATATCAATCACAACCGGGTATACCTAACCCCAACAATCAACAAGCATTTGCAATGCAATGGGTCTCACATTTGTTCGATTTAGAGCTATTAGAGTTGTAATGTCCTAACGGGACATTTATTGCCACATAAAATGAAAATGAAAAGTGATATAGTTTTACATAACCAACCCGATTTAAAGCGCCACGCCATGAGCGTGAAGGAGCACACAAAATTAAAATGAAGTTTGCTCGCAGTCAAACGTATCGGCAAATGTGCAGCGAGATCGCGCTGCGTAGGAGATAAAAAGAAAACGTAGTCCAGAAACCATGGTGAAAATATGGAGCCTTGTATGTTTTCAGTAGTTGGCCGGTGCGCTCAAGGAGGGCTAAACACCAGAAAAGGCATGACGTATGCATGACTTTCACAAATATAATCAAGCGATTTTTAAAAGGCAAGCCCACGAACCAACGAAACTGATGAGAGTGCGGTGGGCATGGTTAAAAGCCCACAGAGAGATTACAGCAGGCTAGAGTGCTTGCACGCTCAACCCTAAAAAGGGACTGGCCTCAGTCAAAGACCACCTCAACTTTTTTTCTCTTAAGAGTTTATTTTCTTTAAAGAATCAAAGTTAAGGTGGTCTTTGACTGAGACCAGTCCCTTTTTTGATTGTTGGGGTTAAAAATACCCTTTTGGGATTGATATTAGCTAAGGGAAAGTATAACCCCTTGGAACCCCTTGGGTTATTTTAAAGGATTCTTCTCAACCCACAAAATTCTTCCTTTCCCTCCTGAGTGACGAGTGTGGCTTCCCATCCTCTCTTACCTCTTCCTATAACATTACACAACCCCTATACCCAACAGGAGCACCCCCTAATGACACGCTCATGATAACTTGAATGTATTGATTAGCCCATAGTGGAGGTTAATTAAAATAAAATCAATAAAACGTTTTGGAACAGTGAATACATTCATCTTGAATGACTGGCCATATTGTCACTCGACTGAGCAGCACGTCAGATTCCCATCATTACATAATACATGTGGCTGCTTGGGCACAATTAAATTACTCATTAATCTGAGTGCATGTTCAGATATGTACCATCATTTAGCAATCTCTTAGTAAGGATCTCACCATTACTCAGTAATCCTCAGTATATTGCACTATCACAAACTAATACCACCATATTCCAAGTGCAATCAACAAACAAGGCACAGGCAAATATAGTAAGCTATTTTCATATGTTATTATCATAGTGATTATGATGATGAAACACATACACCAGATACATGTAACAAGGGTATGAAGGAAGTTTTACCGAACAGATCATACATCTCTACTGACTTATGTTACACTGTTTCAGTGGACTGTAAAATCTCACCTTTTAGAAATAAACACAGTCTGATCGATCTACCTCCAACAACTTTGAAGAACTGTAGCATCAAAATATAAATATATATTGAATAATTAACACTATGTCTACTATCAATGTTTTTTTTAATTCCTCTGATGTGGTCCGGGCTATACATAGGTAACAAATAAATAGATAAAGCCCACTCTATCCTTCCTCAACACTGATTTCCTAGTCTGCTCGCTCCTCGTACTGGTGGCTGCACACAGGTGCAGCACCAGGATCGTTCCTTGTGGTCCTTGTAAAGTTAGCAAAAAGAGTGCAGTAAAGGGTGTTAACAGAGGCCCACTAAATGCAGCAGATGGATAGGTTACCAAAATCACCCCGAATTCAGAATGAATATTTACTTTAATAAAATTTTAAAATTTATTTCAGAAATGTATCTATTTGTAAACAAGTATTTCTTGACCGTTTCTAAACAGACATGCACCTGGCTATCAAATACAGACTTTTTATTTTGGATAAGTAAAATCAATACCCCCAAGAACAATTGTTTCAAGTATTTAAGCAGAAAACTATTTTTGTCTCAAATACCACTTTCTGATTTGTAGTAAATGTACAACTGCCTCAGAGGGACAGACTCTTTCACAGCCACTTGTCGTTCTCAAATACCATTTATGAAGTTTATCTAGGCAGGGATTTCCTCCATTATACCGGGGAGAGCCAGATTTTTGGCAGGAATACCCACAGAGCATCATTATGTCAGGGCCCCAGCCTAGACTACACTGTGTGCAGGAGTTAGAAAGGAGAAGAGAGAGTAGAAAGAAGAAAGACTGGAATCAGAGAGGAAGCAGAAGTAAGGTAGAAGGGGATACAAGAAATGGCAGAAGAAAAGGGAAGAAGAAATCTCCAGACCTACTTACAGAAGCAGACTGACAAGCGTTCGGGGCTGCAGGAACACAGTTACAAAACAATCAGTAAATCTTTGCAACTCACTTTCGCAATGAAACAACCAGAAATGTTCTTCTGGAATGTCTCTCCTGCCGAGCCCCTATGCAGATGTTAAGTTGTGCTTTTTGCCAGCTAAAACGTTCTGATGAAAGTTCTTGAGATCGAGAAACTAATCACTTGAACGTGTGTTATTCAATGAAGATGGCACTGTAACTGAAATGCCACCAGTGCCCATAAGGAAACGGTTCCCCCGACCGCTTAGCAGGAGGAGTCTGGGATTCTACGTAACTGCTCCTTTGTAGCTGGCATCCCAGCTTGCAGCACTAGGCAGACTAGGCTTGCAGCAATGGCTGAAAGCATGTTATTGCTGTGTGCGTCTTCTACTGTTTCTTTATCCTGGTCAAAGTTTTGATGGGATGGTGGGAACAAGACCTGCCTTAACACACTGACAGCATTGTACCTCAGATTGCCATAACTGTGTCACAATTTCTCATAATGTGCCAAAGAGGCAGCACACCTGGGCTACCATAACTGTATCAGGAATGGCCCCAATATTTCAAGGATGGTCCGCCTAGGCCAGGGCTACTATTAACAAGAGGTTGCCATACATATGTAGAGTGTGCTCATAATGTGCCAAGAGAGACATATTGACACCAGGTCCACCATTTTGCTAAGGACAGTAGCAATGTTGTCAAGACTACCTACACCATATGAAGGATAAGCCATTATTATGCCAGTAAAAGCCAGAATTCAGTTCAAGAAAGCACACAAAATGTTCAAGAATAGTCACACATGTAGCCAAAATAGTGTACAGAATCCTCACAATACGTCAAACATAGGTCAAAGAAGGACCACTAGTAAGCAATGAAAAGCCATACAATTGTCATACATAGGCAGCTCTTATGTCACAAAAAGACAACTGGCCACAACAATCATGGTTCATAATCAATAATTACTCCCTCTAACCTGCAGCACACAAAGGACGGTCTCTATTTCTCTCTCTTTACCTCTCATTTCAAAAGACTTACCAGCATCCTATACACTTGCAAGTCTTGCAAACTTGGTGGAGAATTCCCACCATCCAGAATGTAACTTATGGTAGCAGTGCCAGGTTTACGCCCTCCATTAGCTAATTTACAACAGCTTACACATCATGCTTAGCTGTTAGGGCATTGCTTCTATTAAACCAAAAGGCATATTGCAATCTTAAGGTACACCCAGAAATACTTCCATCTTCATCATTATCTAGTAAAAACAAACTGTGAAGCATCAATCTGTGCCATTAAACATTCTATCACCACAAATTATCTGCAAAACATGATGTTCATGTTTGGGATCTAAACATTATATTAAACTACTTTTGATAAGAGTACCCTTAGTCCAAAACATCAGACACATACATACACTTTCTATCTCTGAAGTCTGAATTAACTTTAAAGTAACTGATGCCCTCCTGAAATATATTACAACAGCACAACCCAATGTCAAATTATAATGTTTTGCCTAATTCACTGACTGGACTCATAGTAAAAGGTATGACTATAATGTCATCAAAACAACTGTCTCTCAAAAAACTGAACAATGGTATTTGGTCCCCTCAGCCTTTCGGACCACTACTACCTCTACATCACTTAAGCATGGACCATGTCACTATCCTGTCAAAGAGGTCTTCTAGCATAGGCCACAATGTACTAAATTTCAATATAGTCAATATAAGACACTGAAAAGAGATTACGAAGGAAAACTTACCAATACATAGCCAACACTGACGTACATCTACAGCAAAGGAAGTTATGAGACCTAATCGAAGATCATGCTTTAATGTCCATGCATTACTGGAAGATCTCATGTCCCAGCCAACAATAGACCCATTCACTGTTGCGTAGGCCAATACAGACTGAGATGCTGAATTAAACTGGTGCATGTCTACCACACAGCCGTCCTCCTTTGGGTCCAAATTTCTGAAAAGTAGAAAGTGAAAAATGAAAATGTGTTTAAGTCCTCCTACTGACTGGAAAAGGTTATTTGACCTGTAATACTATGTTTTCAACATAGGCATCTTGCTAATGCTCATTTTTTATTTATCTGTATTTCTCGGTTTCTGGACCAGAAAAAATTAGCATAGTTTAACTTCTAGTTTTCATCAGCTGGAATAACCAATCGTAGGTCATGACTGATAAGGAAACTTACAAAAGTATCCACCCTTACCATCAACTTCGAGACCTATTTGGAAACTGCAGTTATTGAAACATTGTATTTCAAAGAGGAGAATAGTGGGGATTTGATACAATACTTACAAATACAACAGAAAGCGACTGCCAGCACGAAAGCTCAATGTGTTAAACACATGCCACCGACATTCGCCAACTACACGTTATTAATGTTGATACTGATTAGGCCAATTCTGCAGCTTATCATAAAAAAATCTGGATATTTTGTACAGTTAAAATAAGTCCCAGTTGCTATCGTTATTTCAGTAATTGGAAACTCTAAAATATGCAATATATAATAAGATTTTTATTGTTACAGACACTTACTCTCTTATATTCCAAAATGCTGCCTATAAGAGAAGCAAGTTTTGGGATGTGGGTCAACACTGAACAAGGTGCAAGATGAAAGTGGTCTTCATTATCCCATAGCCAGCATAACATCCACTGCTGGTCCGTACATGTATAGGTTTCTGATGATTTCTAAGGCTGTCAGCTACGTGATGTGTGTTTAAATACTTGGACAAGGATGACCAGTCATCTCCTTCCCACTGGGGAGCCTAGCCACCCTCTTACTGTGTGCCTGCTTGGACCCGGCATCTCTGCAATGGCGGTACACTGAGGCTGTGAGGTGGAAGTTCACATTTAAAGCCTTTGGGTCCGAGCTAAGGCATCAGAAGTCAGCCAAAACTAAGCAGCTGATTTCAGGCCAACATCTCCAGAGCAACGTTGGAGGCACAAACAGAGCCTGGGATGATTTGTGCCTCTCTGGACAGTAGCTGTACCACAGCAGTTTCTGTGGGCTTGTGGTCACCACTTGTGCAATTTTTTTTAAAAAGAACCTAAAAGTGTACTTTACCTGCTTTGCAGTGATTGAATTTTTGGAGATTTCGGAGGCTTAGTAGACTCTATGCCAAGAAGCTGCACCATGCCATTATCTGAAGCTACAGCCAAGTAATGTGAGCCTTGACAGAAAGCAAGCGTCTTAATGTGGCCTCCGATGCGAGAGTATGTAAGAATTGCCCTAAATAAAAAGGAAAGAGAAACGCTGAATCAGATCTACAGTTAAAGTGGGTAAAATGCTTTCTTGAATACTCCCATAACCAAGGTAGCCAATGTTTCAGAAACAGAAAAACAATGTTTTTTAATTCCTAATTTTTTATTGTTTTCAAGCAAAAAAAACTGCTAATACTGTATCTTACAAAGAATATTTAAAAAAAGAAAATGAGCTTTCACTTTATATGATAAAATACACACAATATCTAGAGTTTCCATGATCTACACTAAACTGCATAGTCATTGCTTTTATTATTAAAAGGCTGAAAGTCAAGTTCAATGTTTAGAATAAAAAAGGATAACTATTAGAAATGGGGTCTCTAGTTGGCAGTGGTTTGCACCCTGTCCCAGTAGGGACTCTCATTCTAGTCAGGGTAAGGGAGTCACACAGCCTTAGTAGCTTGCCACAAGCAGTCAGGCTTTCTCATAGGCAATGTGTAAACTATTTGTACACACACAACGTAACACAGTGAAAACACCACAAAAGTACTCCACACCAGTTTAGACAAATAGCCAATATTTATCTGAGTAAAACAAGACCAAAACGACAAAAATCCATCATACACAAGCAAAAATATATATTTTTAACGATTAAATGTACTATAGCACTTATAAACACAATAGCTTCAACTGGGGCTATCACAATGTCTTGATGTAGTAGTTTTCAATAGTTTGACGCCACTCGCAAGAGAGTGCAGGCCTCTCACAGTCACACATACCCCAGGTACAGTACCTTGGATAACGATGAGAAAACAAAGACGTTGCACGGAGTCAGAGAGGTGAGTCATCACTGGAGCCGGTGCGGCGTTGGTTCCTTACTACTACCAGGGAGGTGAGGCCTCGGTTCCTTACTGCTAGGCAGGGGAGGTAAGGCGTTGGTTCCTCAAGGGTTGCAGGGGAGGTAATGTGGTGTCGGTGGCGAGGCTAGTTGCCCTTATGACAAAGCTGGGTCCATGAAGCCAGCAGGTGAAGACGTGAAGCGTCCAACTTTGTGGTGTTGCAATCAAACAACAGAGCCACAGGTGCTGCGTGGAGTCGGGTGCGTGCCACGGACATCGGTGTCACGGTGCTCTGGACTCATGCTGTGGCAGGACTTTGGAGGCGGTCACAGTCGTTACACTCAGCAGAGACCACGGCTAGGGTGCAGGCGGCAGTAACGCATAGCCGGAGACCAGCGCTGGGTCCGAAGTCTCTCTGGAGTCAATGTGCCTGATTTCTTTTTGGTTGCACCAGAACGCACTCCAGGGGACCCAGGAACTGGATTTGGTACCACTTGGCAGGTCAGGAATCTCAGCAGGAGAGCCCAGGTGCTACCAGATGAAGTCATAGATGTAGGAAGTTGGCTCTGTATGTGCTATTTCAAAGTAAGGAATAGCATGCACAGAGTCCAAGGGTTCCCCTTAGAGGTAAGATAGTGGCAAAAAGAGATAATACTAATGCTCTATTTTGTGGTAGTGTGGTCGAGCAGTAGGCTTATCCAAGGAGTAGTGTTAAGCATTTGTTGTACATACACATAGACAATAAATGAGGTACACACACTCAGAGACAAATCCAGCCAATAGGTTTTGATATAGAAAAATATCTTTTCCTAGTTTATTTTCAGAACCACAGGTTCAAATTCTACATGTAATATCTCATTCGAAAGGTATTGCAGGTAAGTACTTTAGGAACTTCAAATCATCAAAATTGCATGTATACTTTTCAAGTTATTGACAAATAGCTGTTTTAAAAGTGGACACTTAGTGCAATTTTCACAGTTCCTAGGGGAGGTAAGTATTTGTTAGGTCAACCAGGTAAGTAAGACACTTACAGGGCTTAGTTCTTGGTCCAAGGTAGCCCACCGTTGGGGGTTCAGAGCAACCCCAAAGTCACCACACCAGCAGCTCAGGGCCGGTCAGGTGCAGAGTTCAAAGTGGTGCCCAAAACACATAGGCTAGAATGGAGAGAAGGGGGTGCCCCGGTTCCAGTCTGCTTGCAGGTAAGTACCCGCGTCTTCGGAGGGCAGACCAGGGGGGTTTTGTAGGGCACCGGGGGGGACACAAGTCCACACAGAAATTTCACCCTCAGCAGCGCGGGGGCGGCCGGGTGCAGTGTAGGAACAGGCGTCGGGTTCGCAATGTTAGTCTATGAGAGATCTCGGGATCTCTTCAGCGCTGCAGGCAGGCAAGGGGGGGATTCCTCGGGGAAACCTCCACTTGGGCAAGGGAGAGGGACTCCTGGGGGTCACTTTTCCAGTGAAAGTCCGGTCCTTCAGGTCCTGGGGGCTGCGGGTGCAGGGTCTCTCCCAGGCGTCGGGACTTTAGGTTCAAAGAGTCGCGGTCAGGGGAAGCCTCGGGATTCCCTCTGCAGGCGGCGCTGTGGGGGCTCAGGGGGGACAGGTTTTGGTACTCACAGTATCAGAGTAGTCCTGGGGTCCCTCCTGAGGCGTCGGATCTCCACCAGCCGAGTCGGGGTCGCCGGGTGCAGTGTTGCAAGTCTCACGCTTCTTGCGGGGAGCTTGCAGGGTTCTTTAAAGTTGCTGGAAACAAAGTTGCAGCTTTTCTTGGAGCAGGTCCGCTGTCCTCGGGAGTTTCTGGTCTTTTCGAAGCAGGGGCAGTCCTCCGAGGATGTCGAGGTCGCTGGTCCCTTTGGAAGGCGTCGCTGGAGCAGGATCTTTGGAAGGCAGGAGACAGGCCGGTGAGTTTCTGGAGCCAAGGCAGTTGTCGTCTTCTGGTCTTCCGCTGCAGGGGTTTTCAGCTGGGCAGTCCTTCTTCTTGTAGTTGCAGGAATCTAATTTTCTAGGGTTCAGGGTAGCCCTTAAATACTAAATTTAAGGGCGTGTTTAGGTCTGGGGGGTAAGTAGCCAATGGCTACTAGCCCTGAGGGTGGGTACACCCTCTTTGTGCCTCCTCCCAAGGGGAGGGGGTCACAATCCTAACCCTATTGGGGGAATCCTCCATCTGCAAGATGGAGGATTTCTAAAAGTTAGAGTCACTTCAGCTCAGGACACCTTAGGGGCTGTCCTGACTGGCCAGTGACTCCTCCTTGTTTTTCTCATTATTTTCTCCGGCCTTGCCGCCAAAAGTGGGGCCTGGCCGGAGGGGGCGGGCAACTCCACTAGCTGGAGTGTCCTGCTGGGTTGGCACAAAGGAGGTGAGCCTTTGAGGCTCACCGCCAGGTGTGACAATTCCTGCCTGGGGGAGGTGTTAGCATCTCCACCCAGTGCAGGCTTTGTTACTGGCCTCAGAGTGACAAAGGCACTCTCCCCATGGGGCCAGCAACATGTCTCGGTTTGTGGCAGGCTGCTAAAACTAGTCAGCCTACACAGATAGTCGGTTAAGTTTCAGGGGGCACCTCTAAGGTGCCCTCTGTGGTGTATTTTACAATAAAATGTACACTGGCATCAGTGTGCATTTATTGTGCTGAGAAGTTTGATACCAAACTTCCCAGTTTTCAGTGTAGCCATTATGGTGCTGTGGAGTTCGTGTTTGACAGACTCCCAGACCATATACTCTTATGGCTACCCTGCACTTACAATGTCTAAGGTTTTGTTTAGACACTGTAGGGGTACCATGCTCATGCACTGGTACCCTCACCTATGGTATAGTGCACCCTGCCTTAGGGCTGTAAGGCCTGCTAGAGGGGTGTCTTACCTATACTGCATAGGCAGTGAGAGGCTGGCATGGCACCCTGAGGGGAGTGCCATGTCGACTTACTCGTTTTGTCCTCACTAGCACACACAAGCTGGCAAGCAGTGTGTCTGTGCTGAGTGAGAGGTCTCCAGGGTGGCATAAGACATGCTGCAGCCCTTAGAGACCTTCCTTGGCATCAGGGCCCTTGGTACTAGAAGTACCAGTTACAAGGGACTTATCTGGATGCCAGGGTCTGACAATTGTGGATACAAAAGTACAGGTTAGGGAAAGAACACTGGTGCTGGGGCCTGGTTAGCAGGCCTCAGCACACTTTCAATTGTAAACATAGCATCAGCAAAGGCAAAAAGTCAGGGGGCAACCATGCCAAGGAGGCATTTCCTTACACAACCCCCCCCCAAACGAAAGAGGATGAGACTAACCTTTCCCAAGAGAGTCTTCATTTTCTAAGTGGAAGAACCTGGAAAGGCCCTCTGCATTGGCATGGGCAGTCCCAGGTCTGTGTTCCACTATAAAGTCCATTCCCTGTAGGGAGATGGACCACCTCAACAGTTTAGGATTTTCACCTTTCATTTGCATCAGCCATTTGAGAGGTCTGTGGTCAGTTTGAACTAGGAAGTGAGTCCCAAAGAGGTATGGTCTCAGCTTCTTCAGGGACCAAACCACAGCAAAGGCCTCCCTCTCAATGGCACTCCAACGCTGCTCCCTGGGGAGTAACCTCCTGCTAATGAAAGCAACAGGCTGGTCAAGGCCATCATCATTTGTTTGGGACAAAACTGCCCCTATCCCATGTTCAGAGGCATCAGTCTGCACAATGAACTGCTTAGAATAATCTGGAGCTTTTAGAACTGGTGCTGAGCACATTGCTTGTTTCAGGGTGTCAAAGGCCTGTTGGCATTCCACAGTCCAGTTCACTTTCTTGGGCATTTTCTTGGAGGTGAGTTCAGTGAGGGCTGTCACAATGGATCCATATCCCTTCACAAACCTCCTGTAATACCCAGTCAAGCCAAGGAATGCCCTGACTTGAGTCTGGGTTTTTGGAGCTACCCAGTCCAGAATAGTCTGGATCTTGGGTTGGAGTGGCTGAACTTGGCCTCCACCTACAAGGTGGCCCAAGTAAACCACAGTTCCCTGCCCTATCTGGCATTTGGATGCCTTGATAGAGAGGCCTGCAGATTGCAGAGCCTTCAAAACCTTCCTCAGGTGGACCAGGTGATCCTGCCAGGTGGAGCTAAAGACAGCAATATCATCAAGATAAGCTGTGCTAAAGGACTCCAAGCCAGCAAGGACTTGATTCACCAACCTTTGGAAGGTGGCAGGGGCATTCTTTAAACCAAAGGGCATAACAGTAAACTGATAATGCCCATCAGGTGTGGAGAATGCTGTCTTTTCTTTTGCTCCAGGTGCCATTTTTATTTGCCAGTACCCTGCTGTCAAGTCAAAGGTACTTAGAAATTTGGCAGCACCTAATTTATCAATGAGCTCATCAGCTCTTGGAATTGGATGGGCATCTGTCTTGGTGACAGAATTGAGCCCTCTGTAGTCCACACAAAACCTCATCTCTTTCTTTCCATCTTTGGTGTGAGGTTTGGGGACTAAGACCACTGGGCTAGCCCAGGGGCTGTCAGAGCGCTCAATTACTCCCAATTCCAGCATCTTGTGGACTTCCACCTTGATGCTTTCCTTAACATGGTCAGACTGTCTAAAGATTTTGTTCTTGACAGGCATGCTGTCTCCTGTGTCCACATCATGGGTACACAGGTGTGTCTGACCAGGGGTTAAGGAGAAGAGTTCAGGAAACTGTTGTAGGACTCTCCTACAATCAGCTTGCTGTTGGCCAGAGAGGGTGTCTGAGTAGATCACTCCATCTACTGTGCCATCTTTTGGGTCTGATGACAGAAGATCAGGGAGAGGTTCACTCTCTGCCTCCTGATCCTCATCTGTTACCATCAACAGATTGACATCAGCCCTGTCATGGAAGAGCTTAAGGCGGTTCACATGGATCACCCTCTTGGGGCTCCTGCTTGTGCCCAGGTCCACCAGGTAGGTGACCTGACTCTTCCTCTCTAGCACTGGGTAAGGGCCACTCCATTTGTCCTGGAGTGCCCTGGGAGCCACAGGCTCCAGAACCCAGACTTTCTGCCCTGGTTGGAACTCAACCAGTGCAGCCTTTTGGTCATACCAAAACTTCTGGAGCTGTTGGCTGGCCTCAAGGTTTTTGGTTGCCTTTTCCATGTACTCTGCCATTCTAGAGCGAAGGCCAAGTACATAGTCCACTATGTCCTGTTTAGGCTCATGGAGAGGTCTCTCCCAGCCTTCTTTAACAAGGGCAAGTGGTCCCCTTACAGGATGTCCAAACAGAAGTTCAAAGGGTGAGAATCCTACTCCCTTCTGTGGCACCTCTCTGTAAGCGAAAAGCAGACATGGCAAGAGGACATCCCATCTCCTTTTGAGTTTTTCTGGGAGCCCCATGATCATGCCTTTTAATGTCTTGTTGAATCTCTCAACCAAGCCATTAGTTTGTGGATGGTATGGTGTAGTGAATTTATAAGTCACTCCACACTCATTCCACATGTGCTTTAGGTATGCTGACATGAAGTTGGTACCTCTGTCAGACACCACCTCCTTAGGGAAACCCACTCTGGTAAAGATACCAATGAGGGCCTTGGCTACTGCAGGGGCAGTAGTCGACCTAAGGGGAATAGCTTCAGGATACCTGGTAGCATGATCCACTACTACCAGGATATACATATTTCCTGAGGCTGTGGGAGGTTCTAGTGGACCAACTATGTCCACACCCACTCTTTCAAAGGGAACCCCCACCACTGGAAGTGGAATGAGGGGGGCCTTTGGATGCCCACCTGTCTTACCACTGGCTTGACAGGTGGGGCAGGAGAGGCAAAACTCCTTAACCATGTTGGACATATTGGGCCAGTAGAAGTGGTTGACTAACCTCTCCCACGTCTTGGTTTGTCCCAAATGTCCAGCAAGGGGAATGTCATGGGCCAATGTTAGGATGAACTTCCTGAACAGCTGAGGCACTACCACTCTCCTAGTGGCACCAGGTTTGGGGTCTCTGGCCTCAGTGTACAGGAGTCCATCTTCCCAATAGACCCTATGCGTTCCATTTTTCTTGCCTTTGGACTCTTCAGCAGCTTGCTGCCTAAGGCCTTCAAGAGAGGGACAGGTTTCTTGTCCCTTACACAGCTCCTCCCTTGAGGGTCCCCCTGGGCCCAAGAGCTCAACCTGATAAGGTTCAAGCTCCAAAGGCTCAGTTCCCTCAGAGGGCAGAACTTCTTCCTGAGAAGAGAGGTTCCCTTTCTTTTGCTGTGTTGCAGTTGGTTTCCCAACTGACTTTCCTTTCCTCTTGGTAGGCTGGGCCATTCTTCCAGACTCCAGCTCTACTTGTTCACCCTGTGCCTTGCACTGTGCTCTTGTTTTCACACACACCAGTTCAGGGATACCCAGCATTGCTGCATGGGTTTTTAGTTCTACCTCAGCCCATGCTGAGGACTCCAGGTCATTTCCAAGCAGACAGTCCACTGGGATATTTGAGGAGACCACCACCTGTTTCAGGCCATTGACCCCTCCCCATTCTAAAGTAACCATTGCCATGGGATGTACTTTTCTCTGATTGTCAGCGTTGGTGACTGTGTAAGTTTTTCCAGTCAGGTATTGGCCAGGGGAAACCAGTTTCTCTGTCACCATGGTGACACTGGCACCTGTATCCCTCAGGCCCTCTATTCTAGTCCCATTAATTAAGAGTTGCTGTCTGTATTTTTGCATGTTAGGCGGCCAGACAGCTAGTGTGGCTAAATCCACCCCACCCTCAGAAACTAGAGTAGCTTCAGTGTGGACCCTGATTTGCTCTGGGCACACTGTTGATCCCACTTGGAGACTAGCCATACCAGTGTTACCTGGATGGGAGTTTGGAGTGGAACCTTTCTTGAGACAGGCCTTGTCTCCAGTTTGGTGTCCATGCTGTTTACAGCTATGACACCAGGCCTTTTTGGGATCAAAGTTTTTACCCTTGTACCCATTGTTTTGTGAAGAGGCTCTGGGCCCACTCTCCTGTGCAGGTTTTTGGGGGCCTGTAGAAGACTCTTTACTATTTTTAGTTTTGGTTGTCTCATCACTCTTCCCCTGGGGAGTCTTTGTGACCCCTTTCTTTTGGTCACCCCCTGTTGAAGTCTTGGACACCCTTGTCTTGACCCAATGGTCCGCCTTCTTTCCCAATTCTTGGGGAGAAATTGGTCCTAGGTCTACCAGATGCTGATGCAGTTTATCATTGAAACAATTACTTAACAGGTGTTCTTTCACAAATAAATTGTACAGCCCATCATAATTACTTACACCACTGCCTTGAATCCAACCATCTAGTGTTTTCACTGAGTAGTCAACAAAGTCAACCCAGGTCTGGCTCGAGGATTTTTGAGCCCCCCTGAACCTAATCCTGTACTCCTCAGTGGAGAATCCAAAGCCCTCAATCAGGGTACCCTTCATGAGGTCATAAGATTCTGCATCTGGTCCAGAGAGTGTGAGGAGTCTATCCCTACACTTTCCTGTGAACATTTCCCAAAGGAGAGCACCCCAGTGAGATCTGTTCACTTTTCTGGTTACACAAGCCCTCTCAAAAGCTGTGAACCATTTGGTGATGTCATCACCATCTTCATATTTAGTTACAATCCCTTTAGGGATTTTCAACATGTCAGGAGAATCTCTGACCCTATTTATGTTGCTGCCACCATTGATGGGTCCTAGGCCCATCTCTTGTCTTTCCCTCTCTATGGCTAGGATCTGTCTTTCCAAAGCCAATCTTTTGGCCATCCTGGCTAACTGGATGTCCTCTTCACTGGAGTTATCCTCAGTGATTTCAGAGGTGTTGGTCTCTCCTGTGAGGGAACCAGCATCTCTGACTATTATTTTTGGAGTCAGGGTTTGAGAGACCCTGTTCTCCCTAGATAGGACTGGTAGGGGGGAATTGTCCTCCAAGTCACTATCCTCTTCCTCTGAGTTGCCACCCTCAGAGGGGTTGGCCTTTTCAAACTCTGCCAAAAGCTCCTGGAGCTGTATTTTGGTAGGTTTGGGGCCCATTGTTATTTTCTTTATTTTACAGAGTGACCTTAGCTCCCTCATCTTAAGATGGAGGTAAGGTGTGGTGTCGAGTTCCACCACAGTCACATCTGTGCTAGACATTTTGCTTCTAAAAGTTGGAATACTTTTTAAGAATCTACAACTGGTTCTAGAATCTAATTCAAACTTTTACAAACTTTTAAACTCTAAAAGAAATGCTAAACAGGGACTTAACACACAAGGCCCTAGCAGGACTTTTAAGAATTTAGAAAACTTTTCAAATTGCAAAAATCAATTTCTAATGACAATTTTGCAATTTGTCGTGTGATCAGGTATTGGCTGAGTAGTCCAGCAAATGCAAAGTCTTGTACCCCACCGCTGATCCACCAATGTAGGAAGTTGGCTCTGTATGTGCTATTTCAAAGTAAGGAATAGCATGCACAGAGTCCAAGGGTTCCCCTTAGAGGTAAGATAGTGGCAAAAAGAGATAATACTAATGCTCTATTTTGTGGTAGTGTGGTCGAGCAGTAGGCTTATCCAAGGAGTAGTGTTAAGCATTTGTTGTACATACACATAGACAATAAATGAGGTACACACACTCAGAGACAAATCCAGCCAATAGGTTTTTATATAGAAAAATATATTTTCCTAGTTTATTTTCAGAACCACAGGTTCAAATTCTACATGTAATATCTCATTCGAAAGGTATTGCAGGTAAGTACTTTAGGAACTTCAAATCATCAAAATTGCATGTATACTTTTCAAGTTATTGACAAATAGCTGTTTTAAAAGTGGACACAGTGCAATTTTCACAGTTCCTAGGGGAGGTAAGTATTTGTTAGGTCAACCAGGTAAGTAAGACACTTACAGGGCTTAGTTCTTGGTCCAAGGTAGCCCACCGTTGGGGGTTCAGAGCAACCCCAAAGTCACCACACCAGCAGCTCAGGGCCGGTCAGGTGCAGAGTTCAAAGTGGTGCCCAAAACACATAGGCTAGAATGGAGAGAAGGGGGTGCCCCGGTTCCGGTCTGCTTGCAGGTAAGTACCCGCGTCTTCGGAGGGCAGACCAGGGGGGTTTTGTAGGGCACCGGGGGGGACACAAGTCCACACAGAAATTTCACCCTCAGCAGCGCGGGGGCGGCCGGGTGCAGTGTAGGAACAGGCGTCGGGTTCGCAATGTTAGTCTATGAGAGATCTCGGGATCTCTTCAGCGCTGCAGGCAGGCAAGGGGGGGATTCCTCGGGGAAACCTCCACTTGGGCAAGGGAGAGGGACTCCTGGGGGTCACTTTTCCAGTGAAAGTCCGGTCCTTCAGGTCCTGGGGGCTGCGGGTGCAGGGTCTCTCCCAGGCGTCGGGACTTTAGGTTCAAAGAGTCGCGGTCAGGGGAAGCCTCGGGATTCCCTCTGCAGGCGGCGCTGTGGGGGCTCAGGGGGGACAGGTTTTGGTACTCACAGTATCAGAGTAGTCCTGGGGTCCCTCCTGAGGCGTCGGATCTCCACCAGCCGAGTCGGGGTCGCCGGGTGCAGTGTTGCAAGTCTCACGCTTCTTGCGGGGAGCTTGCAGGGTTCTTTAAAGTTGCTGGAAACAAAGTTGCAGCTTTTCTTGGAGCAGGTCCGCTGTCCTCGGGAGTTTCTGGTCTTTTCGAAGCAGGGGCAGTCCTCCGAGGATGTCGAGGTCGCTGGTCCCTTTGGAAGGCGTCGCTGGAGCAGGATCTTTGGAAGGCAGGAGACAGGCCGGTGAGTTTCTGGAGCCAAGGCAGTTGTCGTCTTCTGGTCTTCCGCTGCAGGGGTTTTCAGCTGGGCAGTCCTTCTTCTTGTAGTTGCAGGAATCTAATTTTCTAGGGTTCAGGGTAGCCCTTAAATACTAAATTTAAGGGCGTGTTTAGGTCTGGGGGGTAAGTAGCCAATGGCTACTAGCCCTGAGGGTGGGTACACCCTCTTTGTGCCTCCTCCCAAGGGGAGGGGGTCACAATCCTAACCCTATTGGGGGAATCCTCCATCTGCAAGATGGAGGATTTCTAAAAGTTAGAGTCACTTCAGCTCAGGACACCTTAGGGGCTGTCCTGACTGGCCAGTGACTCCTCCTTGTTTTTCTCATTATTTTCTCCGGCCTTGCCGCCAAAAGTGGGGCCTGGCCGGAGGGGGCGGGCAACTCCACTAGCTGGAGTGTCCTGCTGGGTTGGCACAAAGGAGGTGAGCCTTTGAGGCTCACCGCCAGGTGTGACAATTCCTGCCTGGGGGAGGTGTTAGCATCTCCACCCAGTGCAGGCTTTGTTACTGGCCTCAGAGTGACAAAGGCACTCTCCCCATGGGGCCAGCAACATGTCTCGGTTTGTGGCAGGCTGCTAAAACTAGTCAGCCTACACAGATAGTCGGTTAAGTTTCAGGGGGCACCTCTAAGGTGCCCTCTGTGGTGTATTTTACAATAAAATGTACACTGGCATCAGTGTGCATTTATTGTGCTGAGAAGTTTGATACCAAACTTCCCAGTTTTCAGTGTAGCCATTATGGTGCTGTGGAGTTCGTGTTTGACAGACTCCCAGACCATATACTCTTATGGCTACCCTGCACTTACAATGTCTAAGGTTTTGTTTAGACACTGTAGGGGTACCATGCTCATGCACTGGTACCCTCACCTATGGTATAGTGCACCCTGCCTTAGGGCTGTAAGGCCTGCTAGAGGGGTGTCTTACCTATACTGCATAGGCAGTGAGAGGCTGGCATGGCACCCTGAGGGGAGTGCCATGTCGACTTACTCGTTTTGTCCTCACTAGCACACACAAGCTGGCAAGCAGTGTGTCTGTGCTGAGTGAGAGGTCTCCAGGGTGGCATAAGACATGCTGCAGCCCTTAGAGACCTTCCTTGGCATCAGGGCCCTTGGTACTAGAAGTACCAGTTACAAGGGACTTATCTGGATGCCAGGGTCTGCCAATTGTGGATACAAAAGTACAGGTTAGGGAAAGAACACTGGTGCTGGGGCCTGGTTAGCAGGCCTCAGCACACTTTCAATTGTAAACATAGCATCAGCAAAGGCAAAAAGTCAGGGGGCAACCATGCCAAGGAGGCATTTCCTTACAATAGATGTCCCTGAGACTTCTTAATAGGAGGCAAGCTCAGTCCAAGCCCTTGGAGAACCTTTGGAAGAAGGATGTAGAAAGCAAAGTCCAGTCCTTTGACTCACAGGACAGAAGCAGCAAACAGCAGGCCAGAACAGCAAAGCAACAGGCAGAGTGGCAGTCCCTCCTATAGCCCACAGCAGAGTGTCCTCAGTCTAGTAGGATTCTAACTTTGTGGGGTCAGAAGTCCAGTACTTATACCCATATCTGTTTTGAAGTAGGCAAACTTCCAAGAAACGTCTTTATAGTGCACAAGACACTGCCTTGCCTGCTCTGGTCCTAGACACACTCCAGGGGTTTGGAGACTGCTTTGTGTGAAGACAGGCAAAGCCCTATTCAGGTGCAAGTGTCAGCACCTCCCACCACTCTAGCTCAGAAACACTCATTCGCCTGGTGATGGGCCATCAGGATATGCAGGGCACATCTCAGCTCTCTTTTTGTGACTGTCTAGAGTGAATACACAAACAGCCTAACTGTCCTCCTGACCTACACATATATTACGCAGATAGGCAGAGGCACAGAATGGTTAAGCAAGAAAATGTCCACTTTCTGAAAGTGGCATTTTCAAACTTACAATTAAAAAAACAACTCAACCAAAAGATGTATTTTTAAATTGTGAGTTCAGAGACCCCGAACTCCAAATCTCTATCTGCTCCCAATGGAAAATTACACTTAAAAGATATTTCAAGGCAATTGTCATGTTACCCTATGGGGAGATAGTGAAAACTGAAATTAGCAGTATGTCACTATCAGAACATGTAAAACACACCAGTACATGTCCTACCTTTTACATACCCAATACCCTGCCCATGGGGCTACCTTGGTCCAACCTTAGGGGTACGTTACAGGTAATAAAAGGGAAGGTTTGGACAGTCAAAATGGCAGTTTAAATCTGTCCAAACAGACACTGCGGTGGCCACCTGAGACATGTTTTGGGCCTACTCATCTGGGTGGCACGATCAGTGCTGCAGGCCCACAAGTAGCATTTGATTCACAGGCCTTGGGCACAAATGGTGCACTATACTAGGGACTTACTAGTAAAACAGATATGCCAGTCATGGATAACCCAATCACCAATACAATTTAGACAGACAGCATATGCACTTTAACAGTGGTGAAGTGCCCAGAGTCCTACAGTCTACTAAAACAAGTCAGAAAAAAATATCAGGAAGAAAGCAAAACGCTTGGGGTTAGTCCTGAAAAAAAAGGCCAGGTCCAATAATAATGAATAACCCATGCATTAGCTGAGCTGCTTGGTCATCTGTTCCCAGGGGAGTAAACTAAACCCTAATGAAATGATATGCACAGGCATATGTTTTCAAAACTATATACACTGAAGATTCACGTGAGTCCTACAAGAAATTAATTATAATGAACTATAGTCTCTTTGTAAAAAGATAAACAGTGGACAAATATTTGGAGGCTTTTCTGAGTGAGAAAAGCACCCCATACACTCTTGATGCATCAATTGCCAACTTAATAAAGGTATTCGTGGTAAAACGCTTGATGGCCAATTTTAAACAATTTCAATCATTTGTTGGATTAGAAACTGCCATATTACCCTTCAGGAGCTTTTCCATTTCACACATATCTCACAAGATGAAGCCTGACACCCTTGTCTGTTTTTAAGTTTGTTCAAGTCATAGCATATTTAAGCACACTCACAAATTATCTCTTGAAAGATATGCCTTTTGCTTTAGTCTTTATGCTGGATATCTCTTTATATACGGAGCATTTCATGGCCCACCAGGTCTAATGTTCTAAGACTAAAGTTTTAAGTCCACTCTTCACTGAAGAAGTTCTGGATGGAGCAGTTTGAATTGTGTTTATACATTAAGCTTGTTTGCTGAAGCAAAATTACAATGTTGTGTTTAGAAAATAGTTACTTTAGTATACATAGAAAGAAGAAATTACATAAGATACCAGAACGTTACTTGTTTTTGAGAAACCTCGTTTAGTTGGCATAGTTGCTTCTCTGCTGTAGGCACTCCTCTCTTCTTTACCTATCTTTTGTCAATATAGTTCACACTAACACATTTCTTCACAAAAGAGAAACCTTGGATCAGAGTCCAATCTCTTCACCTTTACATGCTCAAAATAGAAATGTGTTACTTGCTGTGCTACATACTCCGTTTCATTCCAATTGCGCTCTTACCACACCACATTGTCTTCTCCTGCTTCTAGACGTAAACTTCACTTTGAAACATCCCTGTACCTTATAAATCAGATTCACTAGGCATCGCACAGCATCATACATCAGTCAATATATACCACTTAACTGTCAGAAGATTGCTCCTTCCTCAAATTTTGTCCTTCTTTGAAAACATATACTTTACAATTAGACTATGGCTCCTGCCTCTAGAGTGGATGATGACCACTTTTTTTTAAAAATCATACTCCACAAATATTGTGCCCCTTCTCAGTTTAATTTTGTTGTTATGCTTCCTCTTTTTCACCAAGCTTCAACGTTTATTTCAGAGTCTACTTACATCCGTGCTGCACAGTGTCTGTGCTACTTTATTTCCATCTATGGACTAACGTGAGAGCTCTTTGGAGATGGGGAAGCATTTCTCTGGTTTAGAACAATGCCCAGATTCTGGCAATAAAATGTAACGGAAGGGGTCACTTGCGTTGGAGGCTCTCACTGTTCTTGGGTGACCTGAAGAGAGGAAGAAAAGATCCCTTGTGGATCCTGAAGTCCCTCTTCAGTAGGTCGGTGTCAGCAGTGCCCGGACTGAACACGCCACAAGCCTTATTTGCTGCAAATGCTCCAGTACCCAGTGTATTGATGCTGAGCAGCTCTTGGAGGTCCTGGCGTCTCCACACCTGGCAGGGAGATGGATCTGATCTCGAACAGCAACGACAATCTCATTCTGGAGTGTTGCTTCTTCGATGGGCCAAATAGCCAGTAACAAAGTGGAGCAGGCAGATGCTTGTCGGTGCCTGCAGCTCCAGGAGGATGGCTCCTCCACCAGAAGTGAGATGCTAACTGGTTGTCGACGTACAGGGCAGTCCTCCAAACATTGGAGAGGGTGCACAGGTTCTGGATGAGCTGGGTCTTTGCAATTGTGAAGGTTCCAGCAGTTAGGCAGGGCTTTGCGCCAATTACGTGGTCAGTCCTCAGTTCTCGCTCCAACAGCTCTTCTTTTGTCCTCTTCAGTTCCCAGGTAGTCAAATCTCAGTTCCTGGGGTCCGGAGGCCACCTAAATACTGAATTTAGGGGCATTAAGGGGAGTGTAGGGTAGTAGCCAATGGGCTACTTACCCCAGGGGTGACTACAACCCATACATGACCTCTTCCTGTGCAAAGTGGGCATAACCCTGTCCTAGAGTTCCTAATTCCACCAAAAACAAGAGAGTGTAACCCTTCTTTCGTGGAGCACATCAGGCAGCTCACCTAAATGGTGTGTCTAGCCTGGTGGTGCAACATGTCTACTGCATAGCTAATTTCCCACCTGTCCTGGTGCCAAATGGGTCTTAGGGCAGAGGGGATACATTCCCCAGGTGTGGAGGAAGCCGGGGTTGCATATCAAAGGCAGCATAGGCTTTGAAGACTCTGGCCTTGGTATGCAGATTTATTAGCCATCCTGCAGGAGGAGGCTGCAGAGCAGGTATTGTTTCCTGACCTCGGAGAGCACTGCGTTTCACCTAGAGTCAGAAACTTGTCTGTGTGGCAGGCTGGTTGAGAGCAGTCAGCCAGCACATAAAAAAAACGAGTAGGTTTCAGAGGGCACCTCTAAGGCGCCCTCTGGGTGCATATCATCAAAAATCCAATACTGACATCAGTATGGATCTATAAGACAAGGTGTTTGATGCCAGAAACCATAGGTTTCAGTAAAGCTATCATTTAGCAGGGGGGCTCGTAAGATAGCTTCCCTGTTCACTTGTACCATCTAGTAACTGAACTAGACAGCCTAGGGGCATATCTGCTCGTGCAGATGTCCTCACATGTAATTTAATGCACCCTGCCTAAGGGCTAAAAGATCTGCTGTGGGGGTGACTTATATGTATTAGAAGCAGTGAATTGGGCATGGTAAACAGTGAGTATGTTTTGTTGTGTTTTCATACATGGTTTGCACCACATCACGCAACCTGCAATAGTGGTCTGCATGCTATTTGTAAGGGGTTTCTTAGGGTGGCATAATACATGCTACATTCCTCAGAGACCCTCTTTAGTACTCATGCCAGAGGAACCATTTACTAGGGACTTAAAGGAATGCTAAAGTGTGTGCCAACTGTAGCACAATTAGACATTTGACTCTTTTAGGGAAAAGCACACTGGCACTGGGGCCTCGCTAGCAGAGACCCAGTGTACTGTCAGAGTCGAAAACCCGTATCTAGTAGTTCAAATGGGTGCAAAAATTGAAGGGACATCTGCAAAGAATTCAAGCTTCCTACAGTAAGTTCTGAGTTGTTACAGGTAAACTGTAACATCTCGACAAAGCAGGTTAAGCGTGTAGTCTGCTTCTGAGGAGTTGTCATTGAAGTAGAGACAGTTGGATAGGTATTCCCATGGGTACAATTTTTATGATCGACCAAAGCGATATTCAAACACTAAAATGCCTGTTTCACTGGTTTGCATTCAGATGACTGACATCAAAATATTGCGTCTGTAAGGTCACACTGTAACTTGGGTATTTTGGGGAAACGTAACAGATGACACTTGAGATGAGCTACTGACAAGAACAGGAGCACACTTCGCTTGAGCAGATGTTATTCCACGCAACAAAATCAAAAGAACCCTGCCCCAAGAGGGGCACAGCCCTCTGCTCAGAAATAGATAAAACTGTTCCCCTGTGGTTCGCCTGTCGGTGTTGTGGAGTATCTTGAAAGTATACGTATATAGCAAGCTGAACCTCACTCTTTAAGTCAGTCCGAGATTATACGGGTAAAGGAAACATGAGAAAGGAGTATAGAAACAGTGTGTGTATGGTCCTTTCACAGGAACTTAGCAGTAGGCCCTCTGAGCAGGTAGCCCATGTAAGAAAGCTTTCTAGTTACCCAAGTCTCAATCTGTCCTACAAATGATGAAATGCTGGGGTGTGAGCCTAGGCCAGAATGCTAAAGGCACACCTCAAGCTGCCTCTTTACCACTGAAGGAGTGATATCCGGTTCCTCAAGAAATATAGCAGTCCCCTGGACCTTAACTGCTTTGTTCAGATCAAAAATCTCCCGCAAATTTGATACTCTTCTACATGGACACTGACAGTAGTAGATGTAGTGCTCATGTGGGCCCACCTGAAACACACTAATTTGCACAGAGACGTTTAAAGAGCCTGAATTTGTTTCTTTCGTCCATGCTTTAACCATGTGTTGCAACTTCAGAAAATAAACCGTCTCAAAGGACTATAATCCTCAATGTCACAGTACTGGCCTGCTGAGTGTACACTACCTACAGCGAGCAGATCACATAGCCTGTCAAACTCTAGAAATAAGAATATGTGTTTCACCTGGTAATGTTACTGTAGGAAAGTGCCCCTTTTGACATAGTCACCCACATGTTTTTGCCACGGGTACTGAGGGTTTTTGAATGAAGGTGCACTGGGTTCCTGGTCCCCAGTACCAGTGCTTTTTCCCTAAAACAAGGTAAAAGGTCTAATTGTGTACAATTGACACACACTCTAGTACCTCTGTAAGTTCCTATTAAATGGTACCCTGGTACCCAGAGCATTGGGACTAGAGAGGGTCCCAAAGGGCTGCAGCATGTATTGTGCCACCGTAAGGGACCACCCTAAAAATTGCACACAGCCTGCCATCGCAGACTGCGTGTCACGGTACAAGAAGCCATGAGTGAAAACACGACAAGGCACACTCATTGTGTGCCATGCCCAAGCCACTTCAACTAATATATAAGTCACCCGTAAAGCAGGCCTTAGAGCAGAGTGCATTATATTTGATGTGAGGATAGATATGCATGAGCAGATATGCCCCTGTGATGTCTAGTTCAATTACTTAAACACTGCAAATGAACAGGTAAACACTGCAAATGAACAGGTAAGCTATCTTAAGGTATGTACTGGGCACTGGACAATACAAGTTACCTAGCTACATAATGGCTTCACTGAAGCCTATGGTGTTTGGTATCAAACACCTTGTCATAATAAATCCATCTTGATGTCAGTACCAAATTTATTATGACGTGCACCCAGAGGGCCCATAAGAGGTGCCCCCTAAAAACCTACTAGTCCACTAGTGTGCAGGCTGACTGATATCGACCAGCCTGCCACCACAGACATGTTTCAGACCCTCTGGAGGTGAGATCCCGTGCTATCAGACGCCAGAAACAATGCCTGCTCTAAAGGAAGGTGTTATTACCTCCTCTAGCAGTACGGCTAGTGAATCTGAAGTCCCTGGACTTGGTATACAAAGTCCCTACCACTTTTGATATGCAAACCCGGCTTCTCCAAGATCTGGCAGATCCCACCCACTGCCCTGAGGTCCATTTGGCATCAGGATAGGCAGGAAATTAGTTATGCAGTAGCATGCTGCACTACCAGGCTAGCCACACCCCTAATGTACACTGCTTGATGTAGTCCACAAAGGAAGGGTTCTACCTTTGGTGGAGTTAGGAATTCTGGGACAGGGTTATACCCACAGGAAGTGGTCATATAAGAGGTGTAGTCACCCAAGGAGGAAGTAGCCTACTGGCTCAACACTCCAGTTAATGCCCCAGAATTCAGTATTTAGGTGGCCACCTGACACTTGAAGAACATATTGACTGACTGATCAGAAGACGACAAAGAAGAGCCGAAGAAGCGAGAACTGCGGACTGCTGGCAGAATTTTGGCACCAAACCATGCCTGCTTACTTGCTCCTGTCACGACAATAGCAACACCCCACACTTGTCCAGCAGCTGTGCATCCTCCAAAAGCGTCAGAGGGCCTCTAGCACTTCACCAGGGTGCCAGCATCTCCGTTGGAGCAAACGAGCCACTTCTCTGCAGCTTGCAGGCATCAACAGCAATGTCCGATTCACAGTTCTGCTGACCACCGGGCCCACTGACACAGCAGCCGCTCAGGAGGAGGTCACCGTCCTCCAGGAGAGCAAGCCAGTCTCATCACCAAGTGAGAAGACACCAGGATCTACCGTAGCTGTCCTGCACCAATTCCTGGGGTACCGGACCTCTTGCAGCAACCAAAGCTTTTTGAGTCTAGTCCACACTCCAGCGCCACAAAGGACGTGGGCCCCTACTTATCCTAAGTCCAGAAGAACAGTCCTGTAAGTTGTTTGCAAGTGGCCGTATGCAGAGCATGTTCTCCTGATAGGATAACATTACTGCATGATTCTCATGTCTCAGATTTGACCGCTGTATTTTCTATACTGTGAAATATTGCTAACTTGAAAAGTACTTACCTGATCTTGTAGATTCTGGTGTCTAAAATAATATAAAAATCTGTACTATTTTCAACGGCGACTTTCACTGAACAAGGGTGGGGATAAAAAATAAATAAAGGAAAAAAAAAACCTTATCTGTTTCCTACGAAGGCGGGTTTGTCTCCTCTGTCAATCCTCACACCCAGGTTCTCCTCAGCTAATCACGGCACTGCTGTCACCAGCATGACAGCAGCACTGTGATTGGTGCAAGAGGCCTGGTGCTGAGCTCATAGACGGTGTGGCATCCTGTCCACTTTCTCCTCCCGGCTGTGCAATACAGCCGGCAGAAGAAATGCAAAGTGCGTATGTCTGTTTGGTCAGCCCAACACGCAAGCCAAACAGACATGCGCACTTATGGTGCAAGAACACCTCCTCCCCCCAGCCCCACCCTGCCTCAGCTGAAAAATACCATGATAAGAACGTTTCATTATTATCATTTTGTTTTCCCTTCCCCTTCTGCTGAAAGCAGTAGAGCGATGCTCCTCCACCTTAGTGGAGAAGCCACCCCTGAATATTTTTCTAAATTTGTGTTGGATTTCATTATTTGAATGTGTGTCTCATTTGTTGATTTTGTGAGTGCACCAAATGACCAACACTCCCCTATGATAAGCCTACAGCTGCTTGACCACACTACCACAAATAAAGCACCTGGGGATTGTTAAAGCAAGCACTGTCCACTGACTGAGGATACCCGGACAACTGCACAGTGCACCTCGTTTTGGTACACTATACAGAGAGACAGCTTCCTACAGCGGTTGTCTCAGACAGTTAATGTAAGCTCTAGAAATAAAGCTGGTGCCTCAAATTGAATATTTCCTAAATTAATACCAGTTAAACAATTCTTGTGGTATTAGTTAAAATCATGTAATATTTTGTAATAACAAAAAATCAAAGAAACCATCTGCTCCCCACTGGTTGATGTTAGTCCATCGGGCTCTATAGAGGCATTGTTAGCAAGTTGCAGGTTAGGTGGAACAGGAAGCTGTGACTTGAGCTTTATGTTTTCCAGAACGTTGACCTCAAGCAAAAGATTCTGGTCAGAAAACTGCCTGTATTCAAGTTAAGCTCATTTTCACTCATGGCTGCATGCATGGCTCAGTTCTACGCCTCAGTGCCTAGTCCACGGACCTGCCACATCCACTAATCCATTGATCTTCTAGCTTGATATTGCCAGACGCTCTGTAAATAAGACTTCTGCTTCCATTTCCTCGCCAATTACCCTTAATAAAAACACTCCTGTCAATCCTACTTTCTATGGTAAATCTACTTGGAAAGGTAGCTGTAGTTGGTTTAAAAATGCCTGCTTTGGGTGTGCAAACTTTCTTACCCAGCTTTCATTATCTGAGAGAGAAGTGGTAGGTTGGAAATGCCTTAATTCCCATTTTTATGTATTTAAACACCACCTATGTCTAAGTGCTTGCAGTACATAGAACAAGAAAAGCATTTAAAAGTGGTGAATATCAGTGTAAATGATAAAGGGGCACATAAAGGGTGGTTTCACTTTATTGGAAAAGTCTAATAGCTGTCAGAAAAACCCTTGTGCAGAAAGTGGAGTTTCACTGGAGCCCAAAAAATGTGGGAGGAGGTGGGAGTGCGCACAGAGTGAGGTAGGACTTTTAATAGCTTACAGATAATAAAGAAAAATGATTTAAATTGGGAAACGATGCGCTGAGAAGGGGAGAAACAGCTAAACCTTGGAAGAAGACACATGGGGCAGAAGGGATGTAGTGCTAAACAAGAGAGGAGAGGTAAGGAGGAGCCAACCTATGGCTAATCCACAGGGTCATCATAGAATGAGAAAGGAAGCTCCACCTGTGTTTCATGTTCCTGCTCTGAGAGAGCTGGAACCAGGATAGGGGAAAAATGCCTCCTGGGCCTGACCTCTCCATGCGTAAGTACGGCCACTTTGTCTTGGAAACAAAAAATACAGAGGAAGACCTTTTTTCTCTAAGGGCTATAGATAATTTTCTTTAATCTGATTTTGCATTTAAAGTAAATGATGTATTAAGGTACATTTAAAAAAAAAAAAAAAATGGTTCCCAACGTACACCCTGTGGTCTAGGAATTATTTTAGAATGTATGAATCTGGTGAGGATCTCAGAGCAAGGTACGAAAAACGGGACGCCTAGCTTGGCTGCATCCTCCCAAAAGGCAGACAAAAGGACTGCCTGGAGAAAGTTCTTAAATTGGCAGTGTCATCTAGTGAGGTTTTTTGGCTTGTCAGTAGTTCAACTATTCCCTACTAAAAGAAAGAACAGAGTAATTATCTTTATACATCTGTCTTGCATTTTTGAAGAATACTGCTTTTATTCAAAACACTGCACTGATTTAGCAAGATCAAAACACAACTGAATTATACTAGTGCCCATCTAGTTCTTATCTCCACAAAACCAAAATCAAGCGCATTCCTTCTATAAAACATTACTGAAAACTAGAAAACAGTTGTCATTTTGGCAAAAAAGCAATGTTCCAAATTTATGTGAGCTGGATCCATATAACTAAATGTCAACAAAGGCAAGTAACTAAGACACGTTAGCTGAGAAACTAGAAAACTGACATTAACCAGAGAGTCATCCTCTGCTGAAAATGGAGCCTTCTTGTTCACTCTCTCTTTCCAAATAAATGATTACCTGGTTGTCGTTGTCTTGCCTTCCATTTTTTGGCCATTCCAGATTTTCACAGTTCCATCATTAGAGCAAGTGGCAAAAATCGAATGCTCATCGGAGACTCTAATGCGATTCACGGGTCCCTTGTGCTCATGGAGATGGGCCACCAGTAAACCTTTAGGTCGCCATCCTAAACAAAAATATGAAAAATATATGAATTCACTCATGTAATAATGAAAAATGATTAATGCACACCCCAGCACAGATGAAACACTGACTGAGGGGGATGTACAGGGTATACTGCGCACCACTGCGGGGAACTACGGAAAATACATGACCAGGCCCATGAGTAGTAAACTGATGTGCAATCCTCTGGGCTGGCACACTCAACGCCGCTAATTGCAACGTGGATCTGCTCGTGCTGCTGTGTCTCCTGGGGAGTCTCCTGGTGCAAGCGGGCCCTCTTTCCTCTGACTGCAACAGGGATGGTGTCCTCTCACAACAGTGAGCCCCCCAGTGACAGACTCAGCCCCCACCCACCTTCTGCCCAGCTTTCTGCAGTACCCAACTGTTCTACTGTCACAGACTGACAGTACCCAATGAACTGGTAGCTATGCGCCACTGCCCAATAACTTACAACACCTCACCAGCAGCACTAGTCTGGGCCGCTTACCCTCAGTAACTGATGCTAGTGGTCATTTGCGCTCTGGAATCAGCAATAATTCCCTGGCACCGGGCTCCGGCTCCTCGGCGTCCACTGGCCAAAAGCTGGATGCTATCCTGGTGGCAGTGGAGTGCCTTGGTACATCCCTGGACCAAACTAGAACCTCCAAGGAGCAGAAACTTGACAAAGTGGTTGCTGATCTCATCTTGCTCCATGCTGACCACAACAAACTGGTAGATAGGACCCAGTCCCTGGCTCACACCCTGCATGACCTCACCCCTAAGACTCGTGAGATGGAAAACTCTGTAAAGACATTACTTGATTGTGTTTCTGCAAGGGATGATCCAGGAGAAACAATATTCATGTGTGGGTCTTCCAGAGGGAGTGGAGGGCAACAATGCTGTATCCTATTTAGAGCACTGGATACGTGAACTAGTCCCATCTGAGACGCTCACACCGTTCTTCTCTGTTGAGCGAGCCCACCAAGTCCCAGCGTGGCCCCCGTCACTGGGGTCGAATCCAAAACCTCTCCTGTCCTGCTCGCTCCGCAATGGATTCTACATTGCGGGATGTCACATTTGCTCTTCTCTCCTTCCCACCCCTTTTCTCACCTAACCTCTCCCACCCCTCCTGCCCCCCCTCCCCCCTTTCCTATCATTCCCACCGGATTACGCTGACTGCTAAAACGCTGTATAAATCCCACTGTAGTGTTATGAAGCACGCTTTGCCAAATATCCTATTATTGCCTGCACACTTACTGTATCTGGGGCTTCTACTGTTGGACTCACTCAACAAGCCCCTTTGAAGGTACTTTCTTCCTCATTCCTAGTTGGGCAAGACTGCCAAGTTCAGTAGTTTCCCTCTGCTCTTATGGTATTCCTATCCTCTCCTGTTGCGCCAATTGTTGGTTTTCAGCCATATTTGTTTGTTGCCGGATGGAGCTAAGCCTTTTGCTTCCCTCCTGCGGACTGCCTGCTAACTGTAGGGTGCCCCGTGGCTGCTCTGTGAGCATATGCATTGTTAAACCCCACCATCCATTAATGTCCACCACTAACATCTTCACCTGGAATGTGAGAGGTAAACACATGCCCGTGCGCCGGTACTCCATCTACTCATACCTTAAAAGGTACTCTGCACACATTGCGCTTTTGCAGGAAACCCACCTCACACCTCCAGAAGCCACTAGGCTGCAGCGGCGCTGGAGAGGAATACTATTTGCAACTCATTTCTCCTCAAATGCGAGGTGGAGCTCTTATATGGATTAGGCCGGATACTCTCTCTGTGGCCAACAAGCATGATATCGAAACCGAAGTCTGCTTCGTGTTTGTGCGCGGGCGCTTAGGTGGTCGCAAACTCTTATTAAGGTCACTTTGTGCATCAAAAACTGAGCAAACTCCCTTCCTTAACAGGTTGTCTGGCATCCTCTCTCGTTGGAGTGGACTTCAGTGGCTCATACGCCGAGATTTCAATAGTGTCATCGACTCAGGGCTTAATCGATCCTTTCCGCCATTGCCCACTGCTCCCGTGATATACGCTGCACGCTCACTACGAGACTGGGTCCAGCACTGGCAACTGACGATTAAGGTAAACTCATTCTTCTATGTTCCACACCAATTGCATGTACGACTAGATAGAATCCTCTGCATCCACAATCTGGCACCCACAGTGCTGTACACGGACTACTTGGGTCAAACCCATTCCAATCACAACCCACAATATTTACAGCTGACGTGGGAAAATTCGGTTCCTGTCATCCCCACTTGGTGACTATGACCTGAGACACTGAAGGATATCCCCTTCTGGACATCTCTGAGCACTGCCATAATCGAATAGATTGGTTGTAATGACGGCACTGCATCCTCAAGGCTTCTTCAATAGGATGCATTTAAGGTCACCATATGGGGGTCATACCTTATGCACGCCATGGAACATCCATCCATCGAAGCAACTTAACTCAATTGGAAGGTGCACTTTTACTAAATGAAACTCACGCAATACACGACCCGAAGGAGCGGTGCAAGCTCAAAGATAGGCACAGAGAACATGCGCCATTGCTGGAGAAACTGCACTGCCTCAACTATGCAGCACACTCGGTTCACACACACACAAGCCGCAGCAGACAGGTCGGGCCGGTTGTTGGTCTGGCTGCTACGTCAGGAGTAATCTAACATCCCTATTGTGGCACTGCAGTCCACTACAGGAACCCTACTACATACCCAGCATGAGATACATGACAAGCTCATGCACTGATGTGTCAGCAGACTCCGCGGACTTTGATGCATTTTTCTCCCCACTCTCCCTGCCTTGTCTCAGGACTAAGCAGTGAGCAGAGCTGGATGACCCTATAACGTCATTTGAGATACAGGGAAGCATACACGCCCTGGCTACTAGCAGAACTCCAGGCTCTGGCAGCCTCCCGGCAAAATTTTATAAAGCCTACGCCCCCCTGATTGCTTCTCATCTGCTGAGAAAATACGAGGAGGCCCTGTCTGCAGCTACCCTGACTGCTTCCCAGCGTGAGGCCTTGCCAATTTCCCTCCCTAAGTCTGGCAGAGACCCAACGGAGATGGGCTCCTATGGACCACTAGCGATGCTCAACACAGATTACAAAATCCTGGCTAAAACCTTAACAAGACGATTAGCACCCTTGGTACTAAAGCTGGTCTATTCGGAGCAAAACGGATTTGCACCAGAGCACAGTACTTCTTTGAATCTCAGGCATTTCTTCTGTGTTGTGGAATATTCAACACAAACCTGGCATGGTTGTCTTGTACTGGATCTTAAAAAGGCCTTTGATTTGTTGGAATGGCCTTTCCTGACCAAGGTACTGCATCAATGTGGTCTCGGCCCCCGCTTTCTGCGATTAGTGCAGTTGCTACATGCCTTACCCCTGATTAGAGTCAGAACTGGCTCTGCCATCTCGGGCCAATTCGATATGCAGGGGGACCCACAAGGGCTGTCCCTTTTCCCATTGCCTTTTTCATTGTCGATGGAGCTACTGGCAGTGGACCTCCGGTGTCAGGGAGAGGTATGGGGCATCCCACTAGGCGACGGGTCACACATTGTGTCCCTTTGTGTAGACAACCTCTTCCCATACTTCAGAGACATCTCCGATATCTCTGATGAAATTGCTGAAACACTGCAGCGTTTTGCCTCCTTGGCTGGTCTGGTCATGAACTGGGTGAAGTCATGCTAATTCCCTTTCGCACTGGAATTGCAAGATATGTGTCTCGTGCTCACTGGTGTACCCGTCCTTTGGCAGCCCAAGACGTTTCCATACCTGGGTGTTCTTATATACCACTCTATGGAAGACCTATATGATGGGCATCTCAAGCACGCAATCACATCTATCCGGGCCCAGATGACTTTTCGGCAAACACTGCCACTGTCAGTGATGGAGCGAGTGGCCCTCCTGAAGAAGATGGCGCTCCCCCAGATTTTATATTATTTCTCCAATTTACCTATATAAGTCCCGACTAAGTTCTTTAGGGAATTTGATCCCAGGATCAGGGAATTCATCTGGAACAGGGGCTGCTGTAGATTAGCACTAGCAATATAATATGTGTCATCAGATCAGGGTGGTCTTGCAGTGCCGAATCTGGAACAATATTATTTAGCCTCTCAATTACAATGGGTGTCTAGGTGGCTCTCGGGCCTGCAGTTGTCGGAGACGGCTACCATGTTGCCACCTATGACGCTATCCAAGGTGACCCATCTGATCACGTGCACCAGACTCCCTCCTACTGGGCGTTGCACACCGATGTTATCGTCTGAGTCTCCATCACACATGTGCAACGGTTCCTTATGTGCCAGTCCTAGCCTTACTGGGCACACCTACGAATGCCACGGTCAAATACACAGAAGAGCTGGAAACCTGGTACGCTGCAGGACTACACACGTTGGGACATCTATATAGCGAAGGCACTCTGACCCCTTTGGACGTACTGAGGGATGACACTGGCTTATCGCCGGGAAAATTTCTTCTATACAACTCTGTATCAGGGTTACTGGCACAGCACTTGGAGGACCTATAATTGAACCCTCGAACTACTTGATGGTACAAGATCAGCAGGTTATGGGAATGGGTAGGCACCTGGTGTGTTGGCTAGTTAACTCACCGCAAGCTCACACTACATCCACACATGCCGCCATGCGCTCGTTGGGAAGGCAACTTTGCTCGACCTTGTAAGGATAAAGAATGGGCTGAAGACCTGGAGGGCCCCACTAGCCTACCACGCAATGCAAGATTTTACCTGATTCAGTTTTATATACTACACAGGGCCTATCTCGCCCCGCTAAAATTAACAGATACTTCCACTGCACTGATGCAACCTGCCTTTGATGCGCTCTGGTTGTGGCAGACCTGCTGAATATGCTGTGTTCCTGCCCCTCTCTGAACACTTATTGGCAAGGTGTATCAGCCCGGCTCTCCATTTGCACAACACACCCACCACTGCAAACATGGGAAGTATGCATATTGGGTATAGCTCCTAGGGCCAAGAAACATAAAGCGACCTCAAGGTTCCAAGACCTAGGCCTTCTGACGGCTAAAATCTTTTTCACCAGAAGCACTGGAACTCCCCTTGCTTGAACCGTGGATGCAGTCCCGACGGTGTGGCACTGAGCAGAGAGGATAACATGCGGCTGCACAAGGACCCATTCGCTTACAGCTGGGATGCAATACTGTCTGAGCTTAGTGCGCTGAAGCAAGAGGCAAAAGGAGACACCTAGGATGGAGGACAATGCCCTTGTTGGCATGGTTACCCCCCCTGACTTTTTGGTTGATATTGATGCTGAATTGACTGAGTGTATGCTGGGCTCCTGCTAACCAGGCCCCGGCACCAGTGTTCTTTCCCAAAAACTGTACCATTGTTCCCACAATTGGCACACCCCTGGCACACAGACAGTTAAGTCCCTTGTAAAAAGGTACCTAGGGTACCAAGGGCCCTGTGGCCAAGGAAGACCCCCAAGGGCTGCAGCATGTATTATGCCACCTGTGGGGGACCCTTCACCAAGCACACTGCCATTGCAGCTTGTGTGTGCTGATGGGGAGAAATAGACAAAGTCGACATGGCACCCGTTTCAGGGTGCCATGCACACAAACCACTGCCTGTGGCATAGGTAAGTCACCCCTCTAGCAGGCCTTACAGCCCTAAGGCAGGGTGCACTATACCACAGGTGAGGGCATAGTTGAATGAGTTACAGTGTCTAAGTCTATTGTTAGACATTGTAAGTGCAGTATGGCCATACTGAGTATATGGGCTGGGAATTTATCACTACAAACTCCACAGCACTATAATCGCTTCACTGAAGTCTGAAAAGCTTGGTATCAAACTTCTCAGCACAATAAACTAACACTGATGCCATTGATGGATTTATTGAAAAATGCACCTAGAGGGCATCTTAGAGATGCCCCCTGTCTTTTAGCCAAACTTCTAGTGCAGGACCCGCTGGTCTCTGCCAGCCTGCCACTTCCAGACGAGTTTCTGACCACATGGGATGAAAGCCTTTGTGCTCTCTGTGGCCAGAAACAAAGCCTGCACTAGGTGGAGGTGCCTCACACCTTAGGCCTCTTGTTATAGTGCCCCAGGGCACTCCAGCTAGTAGAGATGCCCGCTGTAGGAAAGTACCCTCTTTCTTGGCATGGTCAACCCCATTTTCTGCCCGTTGTCAACCTGTTTGACTGTGTCCACTGGGATCCTGCTAACCAGGACCCCAGTGGTGATGCTCTCTCCCTTAAAACTTATTAAATGTACCTTTTTCTCCCCACATGTGGCACGCTGGTCCCCCATGTACGTCCCTAGTATATGGTACCCAGCGCATTGGGGTACCAGGGGATCCCCAGGGGCTGCAACCCATGGGGAGCCCATGCAAAATGTTCTGCAGGCCTGCCATTGCAGTCTGCATGAAAGGGTGCATGCACCCTTATCACTACAGGTCACTGCACCAGGTCACTGTAAGTCACCCCTATGGCAGGCCCTCCTAGCCCAGAAGGCAGGGTGCAAGTACCTGTGTGTGAGGGCACCCCTGCACTAGCAGAGGTGCTCCCACAAACTCCAGTTCCATTTTCTTGGACTTTGTGAGTGCGGTGATGCCGTGTTATGTGTGTACTGGACATAGGTCACTACCTATGTCCAGCTACATAATGGTAACTCCAAACCTAGGTATGTTTGGTATCAAACATGTCGGAATCATACCCCAATACTGTTGCGAGTTTTTGGAAGTATGATCCCATGCACTCTGGGGGCTCCTTAGAGGGTAGTATTGCTACCACCAGTCTTCTAGGGTTTTCCGGGTAGCCCAAGCTGCTGCCACCCCTCAGACAGGTTTCTGACCTCCTTCTGCTTGATCTGATCATGCTCAAGAAGGCAGAACAAAGGATTTCCTTTGGGAGACCGAGGTAAAACCCTCTCCCTTTGGATATAGGTGTGACTGGCTTGGGAGGGGTAGCCCCCACAAGCCACTGGTATGCTTTGAAGGGCACATTTGGTGCCCTCCGTGCATAAACCAGTCCACAACTGTTTAGTAACCCCCCCAGTCCCTGCTCTGCCGCGAAATTGGACAATGGAAAGGGAAGTGTCCACTCCTCTGTCGATCACCACCCTCCAGAGGGTACCTAGGTTCTGCCTTCTTGAAGCCCAGGTTGGCAGGGACCTCTGGGAGCATCTGAGTGGCCAGGCCAGGCAGGTGACGTCAGAGGTGGCCAATTCCTCTTTCAGGGCTATTTAGGGTCTCTCTCTTGGATGGGTCCTCAGATTCGGCTTGCAAGATTCCAGCAGAACTCTTCTGCAACCTTACTTCGATTTCTAGCTACTGGAACCGCGACTGAACCCTCAAGGGACAGACAATCTGCATTCACAAAAAAGACTCTTTCTCCTCTGGGTGCTGCCTTTCCTCCTGTGGGCTATCTGTATTGCTGAGGGTCCCCTCTGACTCCCCCTCCTGGATTGAGTCCTCCTGGGCCCTGCTGGTCCCCAGCAGCACGACCTTCCACCAACCGCAATATTTGTCTTTGCCAAGGCTTGTTGGTGGAATTCCTGAACCGACACCCGACTGCAATTCTCCTTCCAGCAAGGAACGTCATCTGCATCTCTCAGAAACTCCTCTTCGGCTCCGGGGGTGCAGTGCTGACCTTCTTCTCATCACTGTCGACCTACTCCTGCAACTACAGTTGGGTGACCAGTAGCTCCTAATCCTCCTGGACTCCCCTGTGACTCCTGCACTTGGTCCCCTCTCGCCACAGGTCTTCCTCTCCACCACTGGTTTCTTGCAGCCTTGCCCGGGTGTCTTCTTTTCTTCTTTTTGGTTGGTTTGTTGAAATTCCAGTGATTTACTCCTGCCTTCCTGGTCGCTGGGGGGGTACTGTGTTACATCTGTGGTGTTCTAGTACTCCCAGCTCCCCTCTACACATTCCACTTACCTAGTTGGAGAGCCTGTGTTCGCATTTCATTTTTTTTAGTATATGGTTTGGGCTCCCCTTAGGGTCACTATTGTCTAACTGCATTTGCACTGTTTTCTAACCTTTTCTATGCCAATCACTGTTTACTATTGTATATAATTAGTAATTTGCAGTATTGTGTGACCAAAAATAAAGTACCTTTATTTTTGCACAACTGAGTGTTTTCTTTCATGTGTGTAAATGCTGTGTGACTACAGTGGTATTGCATGAGCTTTGCATGTCTCCTAGATAAGCCGTGGCTGCTCATCCACAGCTACCCCTAAAGAGCCTGGCTTCTAGACACTGTCTACACTTCACCAATAAGGGATACCTGGACCTCGCATAAAGTGTATTTACCTTATGTACCCACCACACACCAGGCCAGCTTCCTACACCCGCCCCTAGGACAGAGCCCCAATGTTGGCAGCAAGTCCAGCAGGAAAATTAGGGAAAACAGGGAGGAGTGACTACTTCAGCTAGGGCCACCCCTAAAGGGGTCCAGCGCTGAAGTGACCCCCTTCCTGCAGAATCCTCCATCTTGAGTTGGAGGACAGGGACCAACAGGGTTAGGAATGTGCCCCCCTTCCCAAAGGGAGTGGGTCCAAGAAGGATGTAGCCATCTCCAGGGACAGAAGCCATTGGCTGTTGCCCTCTGACCCCTGTAACGCCCCCTAAATCTAGTATTTAGGGGCACCAATGAACCTACCTTGTCAGGTTCTGGGTGACCTCAAGAAGAAGACAAGAAGAAAGAAGGACTGCTAAGCTGACCCCAGCAGAGAAGACTGAAGACATCAACTGACTTAGCGCCAGCCCTACAGGCCTATCTCCAGCTTCTGAAGCCCTGCAACAAGAAGATGACGCATCCTGCAGGACCAGCGACCTCTTAAAAGTCTCAAGACTGCCTGCACCCCAGATGACCAAGATCTCCTATAGACAGCGGCCCTGTCCAGAAGGAAACACCAACAAAGAACTTCAGAACAGCCCCATTTCTGAAAGACCTGCCTACTCTACATCCACCGCCACTGTCCAGGTGGCCCAACCGGCTAGAGATGGTTCCCAGGCGATTCTGACCTAGTGTCCAACCTGGATTGATCCCTCCTGTCCAACACGACAATGCCGGCAGGCAGCCTAAATCGGGAGGACCTCCCTGAGCGCGAGAGAACCGGACGAAGATAGCCGATGCCCAAAAGTACCACTGCATCTGCAGCCCCCTGGCCTTGGGAAATCTGACCACCGGTCCAGCGACATCCAGCAGGCTGCCCTCCTCATTGTCCAGCCTTTGGTTTTCCTGAACCGACCCCCTTGGACTTAGCCTGGAGCACCTTTTGTGACCCCCAAGGTCCCCATATAAGAAAGCATTGGGTGCCCAATGCTGTGTTTGCACCCTGCCCGCACCTGCACCGCTGACGGTGTGTGTTTGGTGCTGACCTGTGGCACCCCTGGTGCGCCTCTAAACCTCCCAGGTCTGCCCTCCAAAGACACGGTTACTTACCTGCAAGCAGGCCTGATTCCAAATGCCCCTAGTCTCCATAGGAGCCCATGTCCAATCGACCTCAACTTTGACCTCTGCTCCCGGCTGGCCCCATGTTGCTAGTAGTGGGTGTTTGGGGTTAAAATGAACCCCAGCCTGTGGACATCCTCACCCCCAGAGACTGGCACTGTAAGTCTTGTACTTGTTCTGAAAAATGCAGTCAACTTCTAAAACATATATTTCCTATTAATTTGAAAACTGTATAACTTGCCAAATTGAAACAAAGTTATATTGATATATATGTTGGATACTTACTTGCAAATGTACTTACCTGCAACTTGAATCTTGTGGTTCTAGAAATAAAGTAACAGAATATATTTTTGCTACACAAAAACCATTGGCCTGGAGTTAGTCATTTTATTGCCCATGTGTGTAAAACAAATGCTTTGTACTACCCTCTGATAAGCCTAACTTCTCGACCACACTACCACAAAAGAGAGAATTAGTATTATCTATTTTAGCCTCTGTTAAGCCTCTGGGGAACCCCTTGACTCTGTGCACACTATATCTCATTTGATATAGTATATACAGAGCCAGCTTCCTACCTTCTGCTACAGAAGTGTGGCACAATAGTTAGAGCGGCAGACCCTGATGCAGAGATCTGGCCCGGGACCATGGTTCAATTCCCACCTCGGTGGGTCTTGGGCTCAATTCCCTTGGACTAGATAATTCTCGCCTTGGTGCCTAATCTAATTGATGGGTCCCACTCTGTAACTCTGGGCAATAGCTTGCTTAATCTCCACAACGGTTCTCACAGCACTTGGATGCCTGGCTTCACCCTGGGGCTGTCCAGGAGTGGGCGCCTCACAGGGAAAAAGCCAGGAGGGCTTCCACAGCGGTATGCGTACAACGCCTTGAGACCCTAACAGGTGAGTAGTGCGCTATACAAGTGCGAAGTTTACAGTTTTCACCAGATCCATGAGATTTACAGGGGTGCTGAGGTGGTCTGGACAAGCCCCTCGGGCCCTGCCTGAGGCCCTATCACCCGACCTCACTCTCTGTCATGGTCTGGTTGGGCCATGCTTGCCTCGGCCTGGCCACTGTGGTGTTGAGGTGCCTGGCTGGATGGGGCGGATTGGGGTATACTGGAACAGAAATGGCAGATATGGGCTCCAGTTGCAACTTTGTTGTTATTTTTATGTTTCACGAAAATACAGATTTTTTCCTTCTTTATTGTAAAGCTATGAATAATCAATCATTAAGAGATTACTTCTGTCTGCCTACAATTCTGCATTGCGGCACACCCTGATGGCCGGGGATACATTTAGACCTTTGGTGCAGGCAAGTTGCTTTCACTGCCTTGCATGCCATGCTTGCAGTTAACTGGCCTATGTACCTATGTAGCTGAATAAAAAGATTAAAAACAATATATATATATATTGTGTCAAAGCAGCTGAATAACTGGAAGAAAATGTCAGAAGCACATGAACAATAGTCATCTTTGTGGGGATTCCGGTGCTGCTACAAATTTTCAATAATGTCTCTCCTAGATATTGTTGCTTTAAAGTAAACATTAAAACAGTAATCATGTGCTTCTCCACATGCCCGTCATCTACCTATGTGCCGCTAACTGACCCAACAAAAGTATTGCATACCTATTCAGTCATGCATGGTAGTAGCACAGGCTTTGTCATTGAAGAGCACACTGTAAGATAACAGGAATACCCACAGGTTCCCAGATTTTCCTCCTGCTCTGCCATCACAACTAACTAAGAAAATATTTCACAACAGAGCATACTGGATGGAGAAGACAGCTTCCAGCTGATGGCTGGAGAACCCTGTGCACTTTACCCCTGCTTACCCATGATAAAATACCCAAGCTCCCCCTTTCAACGTGATGAAACTGGCATACCCCTTAACTGGCAAATCTAACTTACCTATACATCCCTGGTATATGGTACAAAGAGTACTCAGACCTGTAAGTTAAATGTCACCAGTAGACTGTAACACCTGTTGTGCTACCCACTACAGTGACAGTGCAAACATGACTGCAGGCCTGCCATCTGTAGCTTGCCCATTGCAGTTTTAAACTGCAAATTTCACCTGCTAAAATAACCCCATTTGACAGGTCCAAACCTTCCTTTTACATATTTGTAAGTCACCCCTACGAAGGCTTTAATGCCCATAAGGCAAGGTGCATGGCATTCAAAAGTAGCACGTGTAGGAATTTAATGTTTAACATGTCCTTACAGTGAAAAAGCTCCAACAGCTCTTTTCACAATAGCTAGGCTGGTTTTCCATAGAAAACACAGGGTTCCATTATTAAATTTAATAATGCTAATGTTGGTAATGAAACAGCTAGAAAAGTTATTAAACAACTATTTTAATAGTGATTAAAATTCAATTCAATGGTGAAGTCTGATTCCTTATAAGTATTAAGCATAAGGTACGTTTAGAAAGATACCTTTTCCCCTCCTACAGCCTGGCAGGATGAACAGAGGAGTTGAGCACACGAACTTGATATGAGGCCTCCGCTGTCACAGACAAATATTAGCGGACACCTAGGCAGGGCAGGCATCTTCCTTTGCCCTTTGCAATTCTACTGGAGTGCTGTTTGCTACAACAGAGCCCTGAAGGACTAGACCTGTTCCCTCTTACGCCCAGAACAAGGAATTGGGCTCCAAAGGTCAGCTGACTTGTCATCCAACTCCCCAAGCTAACCATTGGCAACTGGACCTTACTATTTGCTTCTGCTTGACAACCTGTGACCCTCTAAGTGCCTCCCCCGAAGTCCTGGGAGGCCTTCAGAAGTATACTATTGTGGCACATCGGGAACTAAAATACTAAATTCAAATGAGGACTTTTTTCACCAGGATAAACCTGATTGGTGTATCCAACCTGCACTCCCTCGAGGTAAGCATTAAATTATACCTAGTTTCTAGTGTACAGCAACCACTTACTATCAATGGAACTTTATGCTTCATGGTGCTATTCCTACTTATTATCTCTGGTTGCCCTGGTTGGATTTTTATCATTTTGGTGTCATTTTACTGTGTGCCATAGCTACCAGGGGATTAAGCTGAGGGTATTTTAGTGACTTTGAAGGTTCATTCTGACAAGGGATGTAATTATTCCATGAGGTTAGCAGTCACCCACCCTAATTGATGAACCACGTTTTCACAGTTACTATACATTCAACTATTCAAAGAGGAACTGTTAGTTATTTAAATAACTAAGTCTTCTGCGTTTCTCTAAAAGCTCCTGAGTTTTATTAGATTTACTGGCAAGTAACTACCTCACTGCAGAGCATGCAAGATCACCAAGTATTTAGATGAGACAGAAACAGGTGTGTTTGGAAGGGCACATATACTGCACAATGTTCCAACAGAAGCAGAGAAAACATGGCATATATACTGTTTAGGAGAACAAACAATGTAAAGGGAAGAATTTGCAGAACTTAGTAACAGGTTGTGTTCATGGCCATACCTAAGAAGGATAAATATCCACTGGAAAGCCTTTTCTACAGCTTTTCAGAGATCGAACTCACCCACCCCTACTGATAGAAAGTGGACATGTAGATGATGCCTAGGTTTAAGACTTATCTATAGCGTATACACATTTTTATCTACACATGAGGTATTATGTTCATGGAGCAGGCACGCATCCTAAATGCCTTCTGTGGTGGGTGCAGAAAACGTTTGAATAATACTCAACAGAACGGCTTGACATTTCAGAGCTTGTTATTTAGCCTAGAGGATTTACCAATGGCTGGCATCTTAAACAAACACTTAATGTACAACCAATTGTCGTAGGTACCCTATCATGATCATGTTTTTTTTCTTAAAGGCATTTGTGAATACCATTACAAACTAAACACAGAGGGCAGATCGCTTTGTAGTGATGAGAACAGCCTGCAGCTGTATGTAGATGATGATCTCTTAACCATCAAGAATACTTCTTTAATTATTTAAAACACATGACTTCCAGAAATTTACAAAGTGCCCTAAGGGTATAATGTCAATGAGGTCAGAACCAAACTGTTCCTACTTCACACAGTGAATAAAGGAAATATGTAAAAATGTAAATATTTGATGTCTACTCTGGTCTACCCAATTGTGATCAGAATTTTCAATCTATTGATATTAAGAATTCAGAGAGTCATTCTAGGAAGTTGGCTCTGTATGTGCTATTTCAAAGTAAGGAATAGCATGCACAGAGTCCAAGGGTTCCCCTTAGAGGTAAGATAGTGGCAAAAAGAGATAATACTAATGCTCTATTTTGTGGTAGTGTGGTCGAGCAGTAGGCTTATCAAAGGAGTAGTGTTAAGCATTTGTTGTACATAAACACAGCCAATAAATGAGAAAACACACACTCAGAGACAATTCCAGGCAATAGGTTTTTGTATAGAAAAATATCTTTTCTTAGTTTATTTTAAGAACCACAGGTTCAAATTCTACATGTAATATCTCATTTGAAAGGTATTGCAGGTAAGTACTTTAGGAACTTTGAACAATCACAGTAGCATATATACTTTTTACATAAAACACAATAAGCTGTTTTAAAAGTGGACACTGTGCAATTTTCACAGTTCCTGGGGGAGGTAAAGTATTGTTATTTTTAACAGGTAAGTAAGTCACTTACAGGTCTCAGTTTTTGGTCCAAGGTAGCCCACCGTTGGGGGTTCAGAGCAACCCCAAAGTCACCACACCAGCAGCTCAGGGCCGGTCAGGTGCAGAGGTCAAAGAGGTGCCCAAAACACATAGGCTTCAATGGAGAGAAGGGGGTGCCCCGGTTCCAGTCTGCCAGCAGGTAAGTACCCGCGTCTTCGGAGGGCAGACCAGGGGGGTTTTGTAGGGCACCGGGGGGGACACAAGTCCACACAGAAAGTACACCCTCAGCAGCGCGGGGGCGGCCGGGTGCAGTGTGTAAACAAGCGTCGGGTTTCCAATGGGAGTCAATGGGAGACCAAGGGGTCTCTTCAGCGGTGCAGGCAGGCAAGGGGGGGGCTCCTCGTGGTAGCCACCACCTGGGCAAGGGAGAGGGCCTCCTGGGGGTCACTCCTGCACAGGAGTTCCGTTCCTTCAGGTGCTGGGGGCTGCGGGTGCAGGGTCTTTTCCAGCCGTCGGGAAATAGAGTTCAGGCAGTCGCGGTCAGGGGGAGCCTCGGGATTCCCTCTGCAGGCGTCGCTGTGGGGGCTCAGGGGGGACAACTTTGGTTACTCACAGTCTTGGAGTCGCCGGAGGGTCCTCCCTGAGGTGTTGGTTCTCCACCAGTAGAGTCGGGGTCGCCGGGTGCAGTGTTGCAAGTCTCACGCTTCTTGCTGGGATTTGCAGGGGTCTTTAAATCTGCTCCTCTGAAACAAAGTTGCAGTTCTTTTGGAGCAGTGCCGCTGTCCTCGGGAGTTTCTTGTCTTTCTTGAAGCAGGGCAGTCCTCAGAGGATTCAGAGGTCGCTGGTCCCTTGGAAAGCGTCGCTGGAGCAGGTTTCTTTGGAAGGCAGGAGACAGGCCGGTAAGTCTGGGGCCAAAGCAGTTGGTGTCTTCTGTTCTTCCTCTGCAGGGGTTTTTCAGCTCAGCAGTCCTCTTCTTCTTGTAGTTTCAGGAATCTAAATTCTTAGGTTCAGGGAAGCCCTTAAATACTAAATTTAAGGGCGTGTTTAGGTCTGGGGGGTTAGTAGCCAATGGCTACTAGCCCTGAGGGTGAGTACACCCTCTTTGTGCCTCCTCCCAAGGGGAGGGGGTCACATCCCTAATCCTATTGGGGGAATCCTCCATCTGCAAGATGGAGGATTTCTAAAAGTTAGAGTCACTTCAGCTCAGGACACCTTAGGGGCTGTCTTGACTGGTCAGTGACTCCTCCTTGTTTTTCTCATTATTTTCTCCGGCCTTGCCGCCAAAAGTGGGGGCCGTGGCTGGAGGGGGCGGGCAACTCCACTAGCTGGAGTGTCCTGTGGTGCTGGCACAAAGGGGTGAGCCTTTGAGGCTCACCGCCAGGTGTGACAGCTCCTGCCTGGGGGAGGTGTTAGCATCTCCACCCAGTGAAGGCTTTGTTACTGGCCTCAGAGTGACAAAGGCACTCTCCCCATGGGGCCAGCAACATGTCTCGGTTGTGGCAGGCTGCTGGAACCAGTCAGCCTACACAGATAGTCGGTTAAGGTTTCAGGGGGCACCTCTAAGGTGCCCTCTGTGGTGCATTTTACAATAAAATGTACACTGGCATCAGTGTGCATTTATTGTGCTGAGAAGTTTGATACCAAATTTCCCAGTTTTCAGTGTAGCCATTATGGTGCTGAGGAGTTCGTGTAAAACAGACTCCCAGACCATATACTCTTATGGCTACCCTGCACTTACAATGTCTAAGGTTTTGCTTAGACACTGTAGGGGCACAGTGCTCATGCACTGGTGCCCTCACCTATGGTATAGTGCACCCTGCCTTAGGGCTGTAAGGCCTGCTAGAGGGGTGACTTATCTACACTTGCATAGGCAGTGAGAGGCTGGCATGGCACCCTGAGGGGAGTGCCATGTCGACTTACTCATTTTGTTCTCGCCAGCACACACAAGCTGGCAAGCAGTGTGTCTGTGCTGAGTGAGGGGTCTCCAGGGTGGCATAAGACATGCTGCAGCCCTTAGAGACCTTCCTTGGCATCAGGGCCCTTGGTACCAGGGGTACCATTTACCAGGGACTTATCTGGATGCCAGGGTGTGCCAATTGTGGATACAAAAGTACAGGTTAGGGAAAGAACACTGGTGCTGGGGCCTGGTTAGCAGGCCTCAGCACACTTTCAATTCAAAACATAGCATCAGCAAAGGCAAAAAGTCAGGGGGTAACCATGCCAAGGAGGCATTTCCTTACACAACCCCCCCCCCCCCCAAACGAAAGAGGATGAGACTAACCTTTCCCAAGAGACTCTTCATTTTCTAAGTGGAAGAACCTGGAAAGGCCATCTGCATTGGCATGGGCAGTCCCAGGTCTGTGTTCCACTATAAAGTCCATTCCCTGTAGGGAGATGGACCACCTCAACAGTTTTGGATTTTCACCTTTCATTTGCATCAGCCATCTGAGAGGTCTGTGGTCAGTTTGAACTAGGAAGTGAGTTCCAAAGAGGTATGGTCTCAGCTTCTTCAGGGACCAAACCACAGCAAAGGCCTCCCTCTCAATGGCACTCCAACGCTGCTCCCTGGGGAGTAACCTTCTGCTAATGAAAGCAACAGGCTTGTCAAGGCCATCATCATTTGTTTGGGACAAAACTGCCCCTATCCCATGTTCAGAGGCATCTGTTTGCACAATGAATTGCTTGGAGTAATCTGGAGCTTTTAGAACTGGTGCTGTGCACATAGCTTGCTTCAGGGTGTCAAAGGCCTGTTGGCATTCTACAGTCCAGTTTACTTTCTTGGGCATTTTCTTGGAGGTGAGTTCTGTGAGGGCTGTCACAATGGATCCATATCCCTTCACAAACCTCCTATAGTACCCAGTCAAGCCAAGGAATGCCCTGACTTGAGTCTGGGTTTTTGGAGCTGCCCAGTCCAGAATAGTCTGGATCTTAGGCTGGAGTGGCTGAACTTGGCCTCCACCTACAAGGTGTCCCAAGTAAACCACAGTTCCCTGCCCTATCTGGCATTTGGATGCCTTGATAGAGAGGCCTGCTGATTGCAGAGCCTTCAAAACCTTCCTCAGGTGGACCAGGTGATCCTGCCAGTTGGAGCTAAAGACAGCAATATCATCAAGATAAGCTGCACTAAAGGACTCCAAGCCAGCAAGGACTTGATTCACCAACCTTTGGAAGGTGGCAGGGGCATTCTTTAAACCAAAGGGCATAACAGTAAACTGATAATGCCCATCAGGTGTGGAGAATGCTGTTTTCTCTTTTGCTCCAGGTGCGATTTTGATTTGCCAGTACCCTGCTGTTAAGTCAAAGGTAGTTAAGAATTTGGCAGCACCTAATTTGTCAATCAGCTCATCAGCTCTAGGAATGGGATGGGCATCTGTCTTGGTGACAGAATTAAGACCTCTGTAGTCCACACAAAACCTCATCTCTCTCTTTCCTTCTTTGGTGTGAGGTTTGGGGACTAAGACCACTGGGCTAGCCCAGGGGCTGTCAGAGTGCTCAATTACTCCCAATTCCAGCATCTTGTGGACTTCCACCTTGATGCTTTCCTTAACTTGGTCAGACTGTCTGAATATTTTGTTTTTGACAGGCATGCTGTCTCCTGTGTCCACATCATGGGTAAACAGGTGTGTCTGACCACGGGTTAGGGAAAAGAGTTCAGCAAACTGCTGTAGGACCTTCCTACAGTCAGACTGCTGTTGGCTAGAGAGGGTGTCTGAATAGATCACTCCATCCACTGAGCCATCTTTTGGGTCTGATGAGAGGAGATCAGGGAGAGGCTCACTCTCAGCTTCCTGGTCCTCATCTGTTACCATCAACAGATTTACATCAGCCCTGTCATGGAAGAGCTTAAGGCGGTTCACATGGATTACCCTCTTGGGGCTCCTGCTAGTGCCCAGGTCTACCAAGTAGGTGACCTGACTCTTCCTCTCTAGTACTGGGTAAGGGCCACTCCATTTGTCCTGGAGTGCCCTGGGAGCCACAGGCTCCAAAACCCAGACTTTTTGCCCTGGTTGAAATTCAACCAGTGCATCCTTTTGGTCATACCAAAACTTCTGGAGCTGTTGGCTGGCCTCAAGGTTTTTACTTGCCTTTTCCATGTACTCTGCCATCCTTGAGCGAAGGTCAAGTACATAGTCCACTATGTCTTGTTTAGGCTCATGAAGAGGTCTCTCCCAGCCTTCTTTAACAAGAGCAAGTGGTCCCCTTACAGGGTGGCCAAACAGAAGTTCAAAGGGTGAGAGCCCTACTCCCTTCTGAGGCACCTCTCTGTAAGCGAAAAGCAGACATGGCAGGAGGACATCCCATCTCCTTTTGAGTTTTTCTGGGAGCCCCATGATCATGCCCTTTAATGTCTTGTTGAATCTCTCAACAAGGCCATTAGTTTGTGGATGATATGGTGTAGTGAACTTATAAGTCACTCCACACTCATTCCACATGTGTTTTAGGTATGCTGACATGAAGTTGGTACCTCTGTCAGACACCACCTCCTTAGGGAAGCCCACTCTGGTAAAGATACCAATGAGGGCCTTGGCTACTGCAGGGGCAGTAGTCGACCTAAGGGGAATAGCTTCAGGATACCTAGTAGCATGATCCACTACTACTAGGATGTACATATTTCCTGAGGCTGTGGGAGGTTCAAGTGGACCCACTATGTCCACTCCCACTCTTTCAAAGGGGACCCCCACCACTGGAAGTGGAATGAGGGGGGCCTTTGGATGTCCACCTGTCTTACCACTGGCTTGACAGGTGGGACAGGAGAGGCAAAACTCCTTAACCTTCTGGGACATGTTGGGCCAGTAGAAGTGGTTGACTAACCTCTCCCACGTCTTGGTTTGTCCCAAATGCCCAGCAAGGGGAATATCATGGGCTAAGGTCAGAATAACCTCTCTGAAACTCTGAGGCACTACCACTCTTCTAGTGGCACCAGGTTTGGGATCTCTTGCCTCAGTGTACAGGAGTCCATCCTCCCAATAGACCCTATGTGTTCCATTTTTCTTGCCTTTGGACTCTTCAGCAGCTTGCTGCCTAAGGCCTTCAAGAGAGGGACAGGTTTCTTGTCCCTTACACAACTCTTCCCTTGAGGGTCCCCCTGGGCCTAAGAGCTCAACCTGATAAGGTTCCAACTCCATAGGCTCAGTTCCTTCAGAGGGCAGAACTTCTTCCTGAGAAGAGAGGTTCTCTTTTTCTTGTTGTGTTGCAGCTGGTTTCCCAGCTGACTTTCCTTTCCTCTTGGTAGGCTGGGCCCTTTTTCCAGACTCCAGCTCTACTTTTTCACCCTGTGCCTTGCACTGTGCCCTTGTCTTGACACACACCAGTTCAGGGATACCCAGCATGGCTGCATGGGTTTTCAGTTCTACCTCAGCCCATGCTGAGGACTCCAGGTCATTTCCAAGCAAACAGTCTACTGGGATATTTGAGGAGACCACCACCTGTTTCAGGCCATTGACCCCTCCCCACTCTAAAGTTACCATTGCCATGGGATGTACTTTAGTTTGATTGTCAGCATTGGTGACTGGATAGGTTTTTCCAGTCAGGTATTGGCCAGGGGAAACCAGTTTCTCTGTCACCATAGTGACACTGGCACCTGTATCCCTCAGGCCCTCTACACTTGTCCCATTAATTAAGAGCTGCTGCCTGTATTTTTGCATGTTAGGGGGCCAGGCAGCCAGTGTGGCTAAATCCACCCCACCCTCAGAGACTAATGTAGCTTCAGTGTGACACCTGATTTGCTCTGGGCACACTGTTGATCCCACTTGGAGACTAGCCATTCCAGTGGAGTTGGAGTTTGAAGTGGTATTTTTCTTGGGACAGGCCTTGTCTCCAGTTTGGTGTCCAGACTGACTACAGCTACGACACCAGGCCTTTTTGGGATCAAAGTTTTTACCCTTGTACCCAGAATTGTTTTGTGAAGAGGCTCTGGGCCCACCCTCCTGTGCAGGTTTTTGGGGGCCTGTAGAAGACTCTTTACTATTTTTGTTTTTGGCTGTCTCACCACCTTTCCCCTGGGGAGGTTTTGTGACCCCTTTCTTTTGGTCACCCCCTGTGGAAGTTTTGGACACCCTAGTCTTGACCCAATGGTCCGCCTTCTTTCCCAATTCTTGGGGAGAAATTGGTCCTAGGTCCACCAGATGCTGATGCAGTTTATCATTGAAACAATTACTTAACAGGTGTTCTTTCACATATAAATTGTACAGCCCATCATAATCACTTACACCACTGCCTTGAATCCAACCATCTAGTGTTTTTACTGAGTAGTCTACAAAGTCAACCCAGGTCTGGCTCGAGGATTTTTGAGCCCCCCTGAATCTAATCCTATACTCTTCAGTGGAGAATCCAAAGCCATCAATCAGGGTTCCCTTCATGAGGTCATAAGATTCTGCATCTTTTCCAGAGAGGGTGAGGAGTCTATCCCTACACTTTCCTGTGAACATTTCCCAAAGGAGAGCACCCCAGTGAGATTTGTTCACTTTTCTGGTTACACAAGCCCTCTCAAAAGCTGTGAACCATTTGGTGATGTCATCACCATCTTCATATTTAGTTACAATCCCTTTAGGGATTTTCAACATGTCAGGAGAATCTCTGACCCTATTTATGTTGCTGCCACCATTGATGGGTCCTAGGCCCATCTCTTGTCTTTCCCTTTCTATGGCTAGGATCTGTCTTTCCAAAGCCAATCTTTTGGTCATCCTGGCTAACTGGATGTCCTCTTCACTGGGGTTATCCTCAGTGATTTCAGAGAGGTTGGTCCCTCCTGTGAGGGAACCAGCATCTCTGACTATTATTTTTGGAGTCAGGGCTTGAGAGGCCTGGTTCTCCCTAGATAGGACTGGTGGGGGGGAATCACCCTCCAAGTCACTATCATCATCCTCTGTGTTGCCATCCTCAGAGGGGTTGGCTCTTTCAAACTCTGCCAACAGCTCCTGGAGCTGTAGTTTGGAAGGTCTGGAGCCCATTGCTATTTTCTTTAGTTTACAGAGTGACCTTAGCTCTCTCATCTGAAGTTGGAGGTAAGGTGTGGTGTCGAGTTCCACCACATTCCCATCTGTGCTAGACATTATGCTTCTAAAAGTTGGAATACTTTTTAAGAATCTAAAGACTAGTTCTAGAATCTAATTCAAACTTTTACCAAACTTTTAAACTCTAAAAGAAATGCTAACAGGGACTAACACAAGGCCCTAGCAGGACTTTAAAGAATTTAGAAAAATTTCAAATTGCAAAAATCTATTTCTAATGACAATTTTTGGAATTTGTCGTGTGATCAGGTATTGGCTGAGTAGTCCAGCAAATGCAAAGTCTTGTACCCCTCCGCTGATCCACCAATGTAGGAAGTTGGCTCTGTATGTGCTATTTCAAAGTAAGGAATAGCATGCACAGAGTCCAAGGGTTCCCCTTAGAGGTAAGATAGTGGCAAAAAGAGATAATACTAATGCTCTATTTTGTGGTAGTGTGGTCGAGCAGTAGGCTTATCAAAGGAGTAGTGTTAAGCATTTGTTGTACATACACACAGGCAATAAATGAGAAAACACACACTCAGAGACAATTCCAGGCAATAGGTTTTTGTATAGAAAAATATCTTTTCTTAGTTTATTTTAAGAACCACAGGTTAAAATTCTACATGTAATATCTCATTTGAAAGGTATTGCAGGTAAGTACTTTAGGAACTTTGAACAATCACAGTAGCATATATACTTTTTACATAAAACACAATATGCTGTTTTAAAAGTGGACACAGTGCAATTTTAACAGTTCCTGGGGGAGGTAAAGTATTGTTATTTTTAACAGGTAAGTAAGTCACTTACAGGTCTCAGTTTTTGGTCCAAGGTAGCCCACCGTTGGGGGTTCAGAGCAACCCCAAAGTCACCACACCAGCAGCTCAGGGCCGGTCAGGTGCAGAGGTCAAAGAGGTGCCCAAAACACATAGGCTTCAATGGAGAGAAGGGGGTGCCCCGGTTCCAGTCTGCCAGCAGGTAAGTACCCGCGTCTTCGGAGGGCAGACCAGGGGGGTTTTGTAGGGCACCGGGGGGGACACAAGTCCACACAGAAAGTACACCCTCAGCAGCACGGGGGCGGCCGGGTGCAGTGTGTAAACAAGCGTCGGGTTTCCAATGGGAGTCAATGGGAGACCAAGGGGTCTCTTCAGCGGTGCAGGCAGGCAAGGGTGGGGGCTCCTCGGGGTAGCCACCACCTGGGCAAGGGAGAGGGCCTCCTCGGGGTCACTCCTGCACAGGAGTTCCGTTCTTTCAGGTGCTGGGGGCTGCGGGTGCAGGGTCTTTTCCAGCCGTCGGGAAATAGAGTTCAGGCAGTCGCGGTCAGGGGGAGCCTCGGGATTCCCTCTGCAGGCGTCGCTGTGGGGGCTCAGGGGGGACAACTTTGGTTACTCACAGTCTTGGAGTCGCCGGAGGGTCCTCCCTGAGGTGTTGGTTCTCCACCAGTCGAGTCGGGGTCGCCGGGTGCAGTGTTGCAAGTCTCACGCTTCTTGCGGGGATTTGCAGGGGTCTTTAAATCTGCTCCTCTGAAACAAAGTTGCAGTTCTTTTGGAGCAGTGCCGCTGTCCTCTGGAGTTTCTTGTCTTTCTTGAAGCAGGGCAGTCCTCAGAGGATTCAGAGGTCGCTGGTCCCTTGGAAAGCGTTGCTGGAGCAGGTTTCTTTGGAAGGCAGGAGACAGGCCGGTAAGTCTGGGGCCAAAGCAGTTGGTGTCTTCTGTTCTTCCTCTGTAGGGGTTTTTCAGCTCAGCAGTCCTCTTCTTCTTGTAGTTTCAGGAATCTAAATTCTTAGGTTCAGGGAAGCCCTTAAATACTAAATTTAAGGGGGTGTTTAGGTCTGGGGGGTTAGTAGCCAATGGCTACTAGCCCTGAGGGTGAGTACACCCTCTTTGTGCCTCCTCCCAAGGGGAGGGGGTCACATCCCTAATCCTATTGGGGGAATCCTCCATCTGCAAGATGGAGGATTTCTAAAAGTTAGAGTCACTTCAGCTCAGGACACCTTAGGGGCTGTCTTGACTGGTCAGTGACTCCTCCTTGTTTTTCTCATTATTTTCTCCGGCCTTGCCGCCAAAAGTGGGGGCCGTGGCCGGAGGGGGCGGGCAACTCCACTAGCTGGAGTGTCCTGTGGTGCTGGCACAAAGGGGTGAGCCTTTGAGGCTCACCGCCAGGTGTGACAGCTCCTGCCTGGGGGAGGTGTTAGCATCTCCACCCAGTGCAGGCTTTGTTACTGGCCTCAGAGTGACAAAGGCACTCTCCCCATGGGGCCAGCAACATGTCTCGGTTGTGGCAGGCTGCTGGAACCAGTCAGCCTACACAGATAGTCGGTTAAGGTTTCAGGGGGCACCTCTAAGGTGCCCTCTGTGGTGCATTTTACAATAAAATGTACACTGGCATCAGTGTGCATTTATTGTGCTGAGAAGTTTGATACCAAACTTCCCAGTTTTCAGTGTAGCCATTATGGTGCTGAGGAGTTCGTGTAAAACAGACTCCCAGACCATATACTCTTATGGCTACCCTGCACTTACAATGTCTAAGGTTTTGCTTAGACACTGTAGGGGCACAGTGCTCATGCACTGGTGCCCTCACCTATGGTATAGTGCACCCTGCCTTAGGGCTGTAAGGCCTGCTAGAGGGGTGACTTATCTATACTTGCATAGGCAGTGAGAGGCTGGCATGGCACCCTGAGGGGAGTGCCATGTCGACTTACTCATTTTGTTCTCGCCAGCACACACAAGCTGGCAAGCAGTGTGTCTGTGCTGAGTGAGGGGTCTCCAGGGTGGCATAAGACATGCTGCAGCCCTTAGAGACCTTCCTTGGCATCAGGGCCCTTGGTACCAGGGGTACCATTTACAAGGGACTTATCTGGATGCCAGGGTGTGCCAATTGTGGATACAAAAGTACAGGTTAGGGAAAGAACACTGGTGCTGGGGCCTGGTTAGCAGGCCTCAGCACACTTTCAATTCAAAACATAGCATCAGCAAAGGCAAAAAGTCAGGGGGTAACCATGCCAAGGAGGCATTTCCTTACAGTCATTCAGAGACTGGAGATGCAATTCCTCTCCCTGCTCCCCTAGGAGCATGAAATATATTGATTGAATGAAGGCATGAACAAAATACCACGTACTGGGCACAAACGCAAATTGTTTTGCTCCCAACTATTTATCAATCTTATCTCAGTGAGCATTTTAGCTGATGGATAAGAGGCTGCAAACCACGTATTATCCTCAAAAACACAATGTTCAGGATCAATACATAATACAGACACAAAGTGAACCTTTAAAAAATAGCACTCAGAAAAATGAGACAAACAAAGAATATAAGTTAGAAGAACCAACAGGAGTCATAAAAAGTGGAATGCAAGAGAAGATGTGCTAAAATGTATAACATGAATTAATGTTGTGATGAACTCTGGTGCAGGCACATTTCTGCTGGCATCTTTTTTACTTAGGAAAATTTGCGGAAATACATTTGAGGTATAGAAATTATTTTAAATTAAAAAGCTACACCACAGTAGATTAAAATGTTAATAAATACTTGGAACTACATTTTGCAAGGGGATAGAGGTACAGTAGTTCACTTCATTTCTTTGCATGCAACACGCTTGAAGGATGTAGTAACAGCAGATAAATGCATAAGATGTTAAGATGACCAGATCTTTTTTTAAAGCATAGCAGACCGCCTTTGACAAGCAAGAAAGAGGTCAGTTAGAGTATGAATCAGGCGAGCCATTAAATTGAGAGATTTGTGGATTGAGAGGTATTATGAATGTACAATAGTTAAAGCTTATAACAGTAATCTTGCAATGTGTGCAATTTCTCACAAAATCAAGTACACAAGCAAAAGGGTCTACCTGATCCTGCCCTCCTTAGGGGTTAAGAATTTAATAGTGTTGTACAGATCCTTCATTAAATGTGGAAGCAGACAAAACACATAGGAAATAATTTAAAGTCTAAAAGTGCACTATTGAACAATGTGCCCAGATAAAAATCCAAATAGATTCATCTCAACCAGACATACTGCTCCTCTTGACGGTGGTTAAAGCCAACCAAAATCTTCCCTCTGTTAGAATGCCAAGGCAACATCATGAATACCATACTGGGACAAAATGAACTGCATCCAGACATGGCTATTAATTTCTACTCAATGAGAGGCAGCCTGGGCCTCCCATGGACAAACCATATCTGAAGTTGCCAGAACACATCATGTCATGTGCGATACAAAGACCTTTACTAAATTCATAAAGCTGCAGATAACTTCTGTAGGCTTGGATGGGTCACATTTACTTTAAGAACAAAGCAATCATGTGTGTCGTTACCTGGTGGTGGGGGCTTGCTCTCCCATTCTGCATTATCCATCATTAATTTGGCTTTTCTCTCTGCATTACATTGCTCCCTCTTCTGTTGAATCAGCTGCTGAAGTTCAGTTTTGCAGGTGGTGATACGAATTTGGCAGGTAGATGGCAAGGTGGCACTGGTAAATATTGGTAATGTGGGTCTGCGAGGTAAGGCAGTCGCACCTTCAGTGGCCTACAAAACCAGTTGCACAAAATTAAGAGTATGCACTCACTGGCCATTTGAAATAACTCATAATGCATTCAAGTTTTAGGTAAAACGCTTTTCATAAAACATTTTTATATGCAGCTGATATAGATAAACGATTAATATTTATTAATGTATTCACATTGGTTGAAAGTCTGTAATTTGAACTTTGCACCAGCAGGTAACACACAAGTCTTGCCGGTTTACCAAAAATATTATTTTCCTGCTTTTATTTGGGATGTGAACACTTATCATTTTCTGGTGGCAAGTCAGTTGCTTGTTCAAATAGTTTGGCAATGCCCAACCTGTTACTTGTCAGATCCATTTAAAAAGAGAACAGGGGCACATTTTCTTACGCTACCTTTTCAGTGTTTCTTAATAAGGATTTGTAGAGTGGGATAATATTTCAGATCTCAGGAATATTACACCTGGAACTACTAATAAAGTTGACGAGGGGATGTAGAGAAGAAGTCATTCAACCACTGCAAAGTAAATGACGATCAACAACTCTTTTGACAATGGTCACTTACTCAATATTATATCCCAAATAATTAGCAACACACTTTCTTCAAAATGATAATACATTTTTTTTTGGCCATGATAGTGGCAAATCGGTATGGGCCAGGCGCTTTATATTTACCACGATTTCAACAGCCTGTAATTTAATAGGAAAAAGTGAGTGTAACCATTATGTTTCTAGGGAAAAAATGTACTCACCACAGGATACTCAAATGTTTTGGTACAACATTTTATGATAATTGGGGTCAGTTTGAAACTAACCTCAACTTTAGTATTATGTGACTGTATTTATTTTTAAAATCTTAAAATTGCAACTAGCTGTCTTAGTACATTGTTAGGATATTTTGGGTATATTTAGCCTCTGTCTAACTCATGGTAATTGACTTTCCATCACTTTCTCCCTTTCCATGTTTGTTTGAAATGTAAGGGTGAAATTATGAAATAGAAAAAGAAAACATAGCTGGCCACAGTTGTGAGTCCCTTGCAGCCACTAAGTGAAGGAAGAATCTGTGTAATGTGATAAAACATTCGCTCTAGTCGCGCATTTGTTGTGCACCAGTCACTGCATTTCTTTACTTTATTTAAATGACAAGCAAAACAGCCAAAAATGTGGAGCAAATTTATACTGAATGCTTTTTGGAACAAGTGAACACCTCATTGGTCATTTTTATTCATACAGCCTGTAGTCCAATTCCGAAGACGGATGGGATATGTGATTTATCTATGTTCTTTCTCTGTTGGTTGCTATATTTATACAAGAAAGTAAAGCATAACCTTTGCCTCCGTGTTTTCAATAGAGTTGCAAGTTTTACATTTGCAACTAAAACTGATCTTTGCCATGACAATATTGTTGTTCCATTGTACCTTTCATAGCCTTAAATGGGAGACACAGATTGATTCATTTTAAATACCTTAACAGGGTATACTACACTACTAGTCAACTATTTAAATATGGACTGCGTGCCACAGGTGACTGCCCGAGGTGTGGGGACGGAGCCGCTGGCTTTCTCCACATGGCATGGACCTGCATGGGTATAAACAGATTCTGGTCGACAGTATTTCTGGAGTTGGAGCATACTGTTGGGATTCGACTGACTGCTACGCCGTTGTTCGCCCTGCTGGGTTATGATAAAGATGTAGAGGGAGGAGTCAGGAGATTGGTGGCCATGGATCTTTTGTGGGCAAAGCACAGAGTGGCAATGAGGTGGGCCATTGCCTACCCTGAGAGAATGGCATGTAGATATGGCATACTGTAAACACCCAGACCGACAGATATAAAGAGTTGACCCCTTCAAAGAACAGTTCTAAAAACTACTGGGGACCATACCAGACCTATTTGATTAGTAAGGAAACTGGGGAGGCAGAAGGGGGGTCATCACACACACTGGAAATAGACACATGTGCATAAGGCAGTACCCCTGCATAGGACATTGTGAACCGCTTCTACTGTAAGTTTCTCATGGGGAGGATATGTTGGTTGAGTTTACATTCCCCTGATGTGCAATGTTCATGCATCTCTGGATTGTATCGCTGTATTGCATCTTAGTTTGGTCAACTTGTAATTCAGTAATGGACTTGTTGTGTGTATTGTATCTTGTTTTTTTTTATGGAATAATGAAGAAAAATCCCAAACAAAAACAATTGCTCTTTGCCACCATTTTCACAGACAAGGAGATTATCCACTTTCCCAACTTAGAGGGAAGAGCACTTATTTGTGAAAAGCAAGTAGTAACATGAAGAGGAGAGACTAGGCATGTGCTCTACCCTACATGCCAGACATAATTTAATGTGGACCCCTTTATCTGGGCTGATGCCGGGTAGGATGTGAGATGGAGGGGTGTAGGGTAATGGGTGTTTGAATTTCCCATTAAACCACCCTCAAATTATCTGTGCATCAGCCACTGAATCAATGCTGTGGGCAGTCTCTTTGCAACATATATATTTTGCTGTTCTACTACACTATCAAATAGGGGTATTATTAATGGGCGCTGCATACAAATTACAGTAAAAAATGCATTGTTCATCACACTACATTTTCTTTTTGTTGCCAACAACTGACCAGGTATCTACATTACTGTGAAATACCTGAGGAGAGGATGAGAGTGGAGCACACAGTGCAGCAGAGGACTCTGAACGGTGAGGTTTTCCAGCTGAAGTCACTTCTTGGTCTCCTGGAGGAAGGGTTCGAGGAGCAGACTGGGCAATGTTGGCAGGTTCTAAGGACCCAAACATGCTTTTCCATTCTTCGTTCACATTGGGATCTGGTTTCACAGGCTTTCGGACTGTTAAACACATAGGGAGTATGGAAATCATGAGAACTGGTTTGCATGATGACGTTTTTAAACCAGACTAACATGTCAACTTGGTTTTCACTGCAGGATAATGCTATTGCTCTACAAATTTCAATGAGAAATCATTGAAAGTCTCAGATACTGATCTAAATGACCACAAAGGTGCAGTATTGTACCAAGCAATGTCCAAAGCCTACTGGAATGAATATAAGGCAACGCTGGCTGTAGCAAAGAAGAAGGACTAAAGTGATATAAAAAGAAGGGACTGCATATCAAGTAAGGGTTGCTACAACAAAAGGAACAGAACCTCAAAATTCAAGCGATTAAAGTTAACCCAGAGGTATGGAAAGCAAACTCGAAGGTTCCTGGGTTCCAAAAACATATTCTAGGTGTAAGCATTGAGAGCTTTTTAAAAAAGTGAAAATAAATCATTTTGAACATGTTTCTGCATGTGCCACCTGTTATTTGCAGACACAGTTAGGTCTGCTGTAGGTTCACAAAATACAGTCAAAGGGAATGAGGAAGAGTCCCCAAAACACTCTACAGCTGAAAGTCCAACTCAATGCAACTTATAAATATGTTTGTGGATCCTCAAATGCAATAGAAGGAAGAGTCAAAGGTTGTTGCCTTTCAAGAGCAGTTCCCCACTCAATAAATGCTTTTAGGTTACGCTGCTAGAAACATAATTTATCGAAGGCTTAAAGTGAAAATCTCCAATTCATATGAAGTTCATGCTTCCTAGGGGATTAAGTGGTGTTGCAAGTTGATGTGCCTAATATTGTGTGGGGACACAGGAGTGAGTTGAAATTTCATAGTTAACCTAAAAAACAAAATAAATGCCCTGACCCCCTGATGGGTAATTTATTAGTTCACATAGGGAGAATTCAGAAGTCATATATTTTCTTTCTACCTAAAACTGCAGAGAAATGTGATACATCTCAAAACCTATGTGTACTATATTCAATATTAAAGGATATTATAGTACCATATAGCTACAAGAGAGTAGGTCGACAACTGAGCTTTTAAAGAATTTCTACAGCTCTGAAAAAAGAAAGAAGTTTTGAAAAAGGTTATACTTTTAGCATGTCTAAAATACTGATATCAATTTATATCAAACTTGTCCTGGGCTGTTCAATATCTCATTCAACAGGGCACGGCACTCCTGAGAACTACCAGACTTGTCAAAATGTGAGCTCTAGAGGCCTATATGTGATACCAAGTGGCCTTTCATTTCTGAGGCACAGAAGCTCTAATCAAAAGGTGGGGTATATAAATCGCTGCTGACTATACGGAATAAATGGATTTTAAGAGTTCATATGTAAGCAACATGTTCATCAAATTCTTGCAGTTTAAATGACCAGAGCATTCTATCAGCCAGATACCTGACTAAGGAACACTTTCTGGAGTGAGGCACAATAATCAAACCAAAGAAATCCTAAAAAACAAGAGAATTTGTAGCGCCAATGTTAATGATTTCAATTAATAATATGTAACAATAACATAAGAATGAGAGGATTTAAACAAAACACACCATCAAAACAAAGAACTCCACTAACCACGTTTGTCATCGGTTTCTAGTTTGGTTTTAACTAGATCGACTTGTCTCCCACTGAGTCCCAGAAACGACAGGTCAATCACTCCTTTTTGAACGCTGTCTTGAAGGTGACTCTGGTCAACGATGTTGGCTTTTGCCTTGTTTGACTTCAGCATAAAATCTTTCAATGCTAAAAGTTGATCTTCCTCTCCCTCGGTCATTCCCTGCAAAAAAAGCACAAGACAGAAGAGGAAAATTACTTACTAAAGTGAAAGGCTGTGCACATCTGCAATGTAAAATATCCATAATACATCTTAAGCAGTCCTAGGTAGTTTCAAGGAACTAATGCTGCTTGCTTAGTTACAATTAACGGTAACATGACAGTAAATGTAGAGTCAAAGACATGGTTTGATTTTCTGTGTGAGAAGAGTGCTTAACTTGGGCAAACAAGAATACACTGCTCTAATGAATCCAAAATAAAGAGCCCAATACAAAAAACGTACCCAGTAACCTATTTCTGCACATTTGCGTCTTCATTTGGAGTACATTCCTGGCTACCATGGAATTCACAGCCGATTCATCAGTCCCTCTTAGGGAATCTGCAACAGTTGCATATTCCCAGGAATAATTGCAGAACTATTTCCTAAACTTCCCTGTTACTCATGTTACCACTTACCTAAGTACAAATGTAGCTGATGTACATTTACATGCATGTAAATGCAACAAAAGAGTGCAAAAGTGTTTCCCCATGGAGAAACTCCTTCCAGTACCGCCTTTACAATAAATGTTGAGAATGTTACCTCCCCATTTTCTGCCCTTGACAGAAGTAAATATCTAATGGTATGCAAGTTAGGAATGCTGTCTGTCAATACCCAAGCTCTCTGATGCTTGTGGTTGTTCACCAACATTTCAAGGGAATGCCCACTTCCTGCCTGTGAGCAGATTTACATACACTAATATCCTACCATACTTAAATAATAAGTAATACATATTGTTTGTACAAAAAAAAAAAATGTTTGGCCCATACAAACCATAATTTTATACTGGTAACAAAAGCTACATTTACAAGTAAGACCAACTTAGATTTGAAAATCGATTTGTGAAAAAAGCACTGTTTTACATGAATTATAGACGAACTCTGTATAATGAGGTGATGAGCAGTCACATTTACCCCGACATGTGAAAGCAACATCACTGGCAACCAATGTTCCCTCTATTCTTTTTCCTTTGTGTGCAGCACTTGAAGATCTCTGTGCATTACAGCCCAGCCTATGTGCACTAAGGAACTGATCATGCATGCGAGTCCAGTGCTCAACTATATAAATAAATCACCACTTCAAAATTTAGTTTACAACAACAGCGAAACAGGTGATTTCACACATACAGCTTCGTTTTATTGTGTTTGTGACAGTTTTGCAATGTAGAGAAACACTGTCATGGTACAAATTGTTTACTCTAGTGGCACCTACACTCCAGTTTTAGAAAAGTACAGGACTCAGAAGGTAGTATCATTATAAGGTTGTACTGAAGGTAAAGTACTGTCAAGGTGATAATGACTTGGAAAGGTTAAAGCTGATTAATGCACCCTGTATGGTCCCAGAAGATGGGGATAGGGGCAGTGGTATTAGCTTCCTGCCTGGCTTGTAGACTCAATGCCATTGCTCCTCACACTTCACCTGCGACAAAGCGACCATTTTTTCACACAGTCCAGTATTTTAAATCTAGTGGCTGATAAAGTGTCTCTTGGTCTCAGAGCATGGAGCAGTGAAGTAGGCGCTTCGCAAGAGTGTGTGCGCGCTGGGGATAGGCATGCCTGCACGAGCGTGCATGTTACAAGGAACAATGCTGACAACTAAGTTTTGACTGTCCCTTTGCATTATGCTGATCAGAAAAGTCTCTCTTCTTATACAAAAGAGGAGCCCTGAGCTGGGGAAGATGAGATCATAAGTGCCGACTTCCTCCACCACAAATAACAACCAGGCCACTACACATCACATCCTGATAATAGTGACTTGGTTACTAGGACACAGTACATTAGACATAAGCAATTGAACATGCTCCCTTAACTTGCGCGGTTTCATAGCTATAAGCTTTTAGATGAAGAGCTCACCAAAATAAAGTAAGCTGGCAAGGTAAGAAAATAACAAAAAGAAACGGTATGGCATTTTTTGATGCATAGCGTGAAAAGTGGTTGTACTAAAAATAAGAGAAGTTGCATTCACCAAATCTGACACTCAAATTTCCATACCAGAATTTTGAAGTTTGTTCTAGTGGCTATGATACCAACTTTGAAACCAGCAGCCTAATCCCATTTAGGCACCTAATTTAAAATTGTGTGACTGTGCAAATAAGTAACATCACTGTGCATACAAAGGTGAATATAATCACTGTTATTCAATTGTAAACACACTAAATATAATGAAATTGTATAGGTCAACTGTGTAAAATTCACACTTGATGTAAAAAAGTCTCTATCATATCCCAACACACCCATTAATGTACAGTGCTCTGTTTCACCCCAGCAAGATTAGCACTATACAAACAGCGGCAAACACATACACGCATTTCATCAATGTCAAACAGATAAAAGCCTGAACTGGCCTCACTGTAATTACAATCTGTGCCCTCTATGCCCTCTAGTTCACTCACTGAGCCACTGTACCATCTTACACATGAGCTTGCTAAAGCTTTACTGAGAGCAAGCAAACATGCAGAAACACCAATGGGCTTCTTGCTAGTCTTGTGAAAAGAAATGCACTTCCTTTCAATTCAGTGCACCATTTGGGGCACGTCAGACGGATTATGTGTTTGTTACTCTCTCATCATTACAAATCTAAGAAAGCGGCAGAAAGCTGCAGAGAAAGATAGTGTGCAGCTACGAAGTAAATTCACAAGCAAGCCAACTGAAAATAATTGACTTTTGGCACTTCCCTTCCCCATCCTCTGGGGTCAGGGCAATGCAACATACAATTTTACCTCTACAACCAAAAGCGGATTCACCAAGGCAACGGTACTCAAGTTGTACTGCTCTACCCTGCCCCCAATCACACTTATCAACAGCACAGATAGGTATACCCAAGACAGTCTACAACCTACACACAGCCTCACCCCACAAGGAGGACAATGACTGCACCACTGCTCCCGTTCACCAGCTTTTCTGTACACACTGCTCAGTTTCTTTTAACAGAGAAATAACAATCCTTCCTGCCAGAAAATAACTTACCACCTAAAGAAAAGGCATCAGAGGGACAGACCTCTAACATTAACCAAGAAGGTAGCAGACAAAACACAGCCACCACAGGTGCTAGAAACAGACAGCCACAAAATGTTTTTTGAGTTGACAAACACAAATAGATACTGCCTGAAAACCAAGCATTCTGAGGGATCAGCTGCTAGTGGATACAGAAATGTTCATCATTAAGGGCCATTCTTTATAGGTTCTTCATGACAGACCATTTCATCTTCACCCCTCTTATACAATCCCTTGATGAACTGTACCTTGGTTCTACTGAACAGTGCTCTGTTACTTGCCAGGTAGGTTTACACTATACAATCCAAATACATATATACATACATTAAAGGACTCTTGATTCCCACAAAGATCCATGATGCACATGATAACCACTCCCCATACATTTCTCCAACCAACCTGTGACAAGAGCTTCTTCAACAGTTGCGCGATGGCTGGATCCTCAGGAGGTGGGCAGTCGGGAAGTAGACCATTCCGCTTCTGCTGCCTCAGATGAAGATGGCTGAATAGGCTGGCGATATTCTTTGCCCGTAAAGCGTAATCATAGATGGAACGACTGACTGGTGGTTTCAATACACTTAGCAGGACAATCTCCTTTTCGATCTGGCATTCAGATAGAGAGAAATTGTTTGGAAAAAGCTTCACAGTAGTAGCAGAGAAAACCAACACATCAGATGCAAAGATATAAGGGCCATAATTCAAGAATCATCAATATTTAAAAGTTAAAAATATATACTTTTTTTAACTCTCATCTTTCAGACATTCAGGTCAGAATCTAGAAAACCTCGAAAATAATTTTTCTATATCCTAATTATATCCTAAATAAATGAATGCAGTAATAAATCGGAGCAGTTACTTGGGCTCGGCATGTCCCGTGTCCTTGGCTGGGCAGCCAATTTTCCCACAGGAAACATTATCCCCTGGATGTCCCCTAACATCACTTAGAATCTCACAAATTGGGGTGCTAAAGTATAACATGTTCTAATATATTTCAGATCTGTCTGTGAAGCAGATATACCCTTGATAGATTCTCAAGACAGAAGGCACTGAAATGAAGGCTAGTTGGGCAAGCAGAACAGCGAGTGGACTTCTGCTTCTGGAAACATTGGCAAGTATAACACTTTGGGATGAGGAGACAGTTCATTCTCAGAAGTGCCCCAAGAAAGCATCAGCCAGTTTAGAAGAGATAAGGTGTGCAAAGCAAATCCCTTGCCTTATGTCCCTGTAGGAAGTTGGCTCTGTATATACTATCTCAAAGTGAGAGATAGTGTGCACAGAGTCCAAGGGTTCCCCTTAGAGGTTGATAGTGGCAAAATTAGATAATGCCAATGCTCTATTTTGTGGTAGTGTGGTCGAGCAGTAGGCTTATCAGAAGGGAATGTTAAGCATTTATTGTACACACACACTCCAAGACTTAACTCCAGGTCAATAGGTTTTTATATAGAAAAATATATTTTCTTAATATATTTTAAGAACCACAAGATTCAAATTTGAGGTAAGTACATCAAATGCAAGGTAGTCCACACAGGTAAGTATAGAACTTTGATTTAAAACAGTAGCACACACAGTTTTGGAAAAAATTGCAATAAGCTATTTTAAAAGTGGACACTGCAAAAATCAGCAGTTCCCGGGGAGGTAAGTTTTTGGTAGTTTGTCAGGTAAGTAAAGCACTTACACAGTCAGTCTCCTGGGCATACGCAGCCCACTGTTAGGGGTTCAAGGCAACCACAATGCCACAGCACCACAACACAGGGCCAGTCAGGTGCAGAGGTCAAAGGAGGGCCCAAAACACATAGGCGCCTATGAAGAACAGGGGTGCTCAGGTCCTAGTCTGCTAACAGGTAAGTACCTTCGAACTCGGGGAGCAGACCAGAGGGGTTTTGTAGAGCACTGGGGGGTGGGGGGGACACACACACAAGCACACAAAACACACCCTCAGCGGCACTGGGGCGGCTGGGCGCAGTGTGCAAAGTTGGCATTGGGTTTGCTATTGAAAGCAAAAGAGGGACCCTGGGGTCACTCAGGCAATGCAGACAGGGCACAGGGGGCCTTCTCGGGCAAGCCTCCAACTGGGCTAGGATGAGGGCCGCCTGCTGGTCACTCCTGCACTGGTAGGCGGTTCCTCTCCGGCCTGCGGGCTGCAGGTGCAGTGCTTGGTCCAGGCATCGGGTTCCTTTGTTACCAGGCATTCGCAGTAAGGGGGAGGCTCTGGATCCTCTATGCAGGCATCGCTGGAGGGGTGCAGGGAGGTCAACTCAGGGTGCCCACGTCATTGGAGTCGTAGGGGAGTCTTCTCTGCAGTGTTGATTTCTCCAAACTCTAGCCAGGGGTGTCGGGTGCAGAGTGTGAAGACTCACACTTCTGGCGGGAAGTGAGAGTCTCTTTAAAGTTGCTGCTTTGTTGCTTTTTCTGAACAGTACCGCTGTTCTCTGAGGTTCTTGGTCCTTTGGGTGCAGGGCAGTCATCTGAGTCCTCAGACGCCGCTGGTCCTGCTGGATGCGTTGCTGTGTAGGTTCTTTGGGTATGGAGACAGGCCGGTAGGGCTAGGGCCAAGTCAGTTGTCGTCTCCGTCGTCCCTGCGGGGCTTTCAGGTCAGCAGTCCTTCTTTCTGTTGTAGGTTGCAGGAATCTGATTTCCTGGGTTCAGGGTTGCCCCTAAATACTAAATTTAGGGGTGTGTTTAGGTCTGCGGGGCAGTAGCCAATGGCTACTGTCCTTGAGGGTGGATACACCCTTCTTGTGCCTCCTCCCTGAGTGGAGGGGGGCATATCCCTATTCCTATTGGGGGAATCCTCCAAAATCAAGATTGAGGATTCCTTAAGGCAGGGGTCACCTCAGCTCAGGACACCTTAGGGGCTGTCCTGACTGGAGTGTTACTCCACCTTGTTTTTCTCATTATCTGCTCTGGACTTGCCACCAAACGTGGGGGCTGTGTCCAGGGGGCCGGCATCTCCACTAGCTGGAGTGCCCTGAGGCACTGTAACACGAAACCTGAGCCTTTGAGGCTCACTGGTAGGTGTTACAGTTCCTGCAGGGGGGAGGTGTGAAGCACCTCCATCCAGTGCAGGCTTTGTTTCTGGCCTGAGAGAGCACAAAGGCTTTCACCCCATGGGGTCAGAAACTCGTCTCAGCAGCAGGCTGGCACAGACCAGTCAGTCCTGCACTGAAGGATTGGGTAAAATACAGGGGGCATCTCTAAGATGCCCTCTGTGTGCATACTTTAATAAATCCAGCACTGACATCAGTGTGGGTTTATTATTCTGAGAAGTGTGATACCAAACTTCCTAGTATTCAGTGTAGCCATTACGGAACTGTGGAGTTAGTTTTTGACAAACTTCCAGACCATATACCTAATATGGCAACACTGCACTTACAATGTCTAAGAATGGACTTAGACACTGTAGGGGCATATTGCTCATGCAGCTATGCCCTCACCTGTGGTATAGTGCAACCTGCCCTAGGGCTGTAAGGCCTGCTAGAGGGGTGACTTACCTATGCCACAGGCAGTGTTTTGGGTGCATGGCATCCTAAGGGGGATGCCATGTAGACTTTGACTTTTTCTCCCCACTAACACACACAATCCGCAATGGCAGTGGGTTAGGTGAGAGGTCCCTTAGGGTGGCACAACACATGCTGCAGCCCTTAGGGACCTTCCCTGGTCACAGGGTCCTTGGTACCAGTGGTACCTTATAGATGGGACTTATTTGTGTGCCAGGGGTGTGCCAACTGTGAAAACAATGGTACATTTTTAGTGAGAACACTGGTGCTGGGCCTGGTTAGCAGGGTCCCAGCACACTTCGTAGTCAAGTCAGCATCAATATAAGGCAAAAAGTGGGGAATAACTGCAACAGGGAGCCATTTTCCTACAGTCCCTCAATGAAAGATCTCAACAAAGCACAAAAAGCAGTCAGTTGACTCCTATTTCCTCTCTGCATTGCACTTGCAACCCTCCCTGTTGTATATTGTACAAGCTAGTATGATATATGGACAGAATTCACACTCAGATATATTGCATCCAATATGAATTAAGGCGTGTGTTAAATGAACATGCAAGTGAAAATGCAAAATAATGGAAATTCAAGAAGAATAGACTAGAATATTGCATTGTAGGATTTCTTCCTTTTTTCTTTTGAAAAGGCATCATGCAAATAGAAAGAAGAACAATGTCTGTATGCTTAACTTTAAATTAACTCAGTAGTTTAAAAAAAAAACCTGCCTTTAAAAGATTGGTGGATCCTGGTAGAATTCTGCAACTCTTCAAGCTTTTGCATTTAATGATTTAGGCAGAAAAAAACGTTCTTTCATACAACTTCAACAGGCTTTGTGGTGCTTCTCATATTCATCCAAGAACATCGCAAGAGTTAAAATGGAACCATGTTCAGAATCATTAAGATCATGACTGCACTATGGGGCTAGCAGTCCATGTCATGCTAATTAGCAAAAAGCACAATTGTTATACAGCTGCACTTGTGGTTGTGAAGCACACAACAGGCATATTTTATCACGCTTTTTAAATCTGCAGTGCAACTTATTATCAGCTTGATGAGATTACCTGGATGATCGGCTGCATGATGAAAGGAAGCAGATACTGCATAAGCTTGCAGTACACATCGGCAATGTTCAAATTTTGTGCCACAGCGGCAATAAATCCAACAGCACCATATCGGATCCACAGGTTTGGATGGCATAGGAACGGTGCTGAGCAGACAAACACAAGACAATTTGGCAGAAGGAATAATATTTTAGAATTACAACAAAGTTTAATACAAAAATTCTGAAAATGTTTGAAATATTTAACAGTGAACATAGTTTATAATTAGTTTGGAAATACTGGAAACAAAAAAGATTAAGTTACTTTTAGTAATATTCTATCTGACTGATGTGACAGCTCTGCAGATTCCTTGCATAAACCTTATTCCAGGCACAGACTGGAGCTCTGCAAGATTGTAGCAATATCCCTTCAGCAGAGCAAGTATGCACTCAACAACACTGTAGGAAGACCAGAAGTGGCAATGAATCCCCTATAAATGGTGCCACTTGCATCAGTAACCTCCGATCCAACCTGTTTACCGGTGCCACACAGAGGCTAAAGATGCAACCAGCGGAGCCAATATAACTAGTATAAACCAAAACACAATCCTTCAGCCAGGTGGAGAGAGAGCAAAAAGTAATTTGCATGAGTTATCATATCCAAAAGAAGGAAGGCTAGTAACAAAACATCCTTGACTTGTATGAACCCTTCATAAAGAACCATTACAAATGGAGCATTCAGGATATGATTGCTTTATACCTAGTAGCTTGGAAAGGCATCCCAACCAAATTGGGAGTGTGCTGATTATTGCAAGTCATGCTTATCAAGGCAATAATGCTGCCTGAAGAAGCTCAAGAAGGCCAAGTAGCTGCCTGACAAATAGACGTAAGTATACAAAAATATGATGAATGGAATTCTTGGGTGTGGGACCCACCTTTGCGAATCCCCGTGCACTTAGGGCAACACAATGAAGTATACAATAAATGATGGCTGGAATCCTTGAATTAATGCCACTGATAATAACTCCGACTACATCCCAATCCATCATTATTTTGCACACCATCACCTCAATTTGAACCCAGCTACATGCAAAATAGTCTTGACCCTGCTGCAATTGGGTACAATCCAGCTCGAACTGCCAATCCAGGTCCTCCTGGCACAGGAACACAAGCCAGGACTGGCTTCACCCTGGTTATGGGCTTCACCCTTGTTATGGGCTCAACTGCTGGGTACAGCTTTGTTCCAGTGACATAGTGTGCACAGGGCACACGTCTGGGGATTTATTGATGGAAGTCACTGGATATTTTTCCACTGCTTGATACGAAAGCATGTAATACATAACTCCTGGCTTACAAACTTACCAATATCACAAGAAAATTCATAGATGTGTGGTTTCTGTAAAAGCCCAAGCTGACACATGCAGGTAAGGGCATTTAGAGCTTTAAAAATAACAAATTCTTCAACATCGCTTAGGCCTTGCTGAAGCAGTGGCTTCAAAATCGAAGAGCTCTGCCAGCCAACATAAGCTGCAACACCTGCAAGATGATAAAGGGATAAACCAGAGAAGTATTACTGTAGAATATCTAGATGACCACACACCTGTACTATAAAAGAATGATGTTTATGCTACAAAGGGGACAATTCACTAACTAGGAGTAGCAATAATGTTTCAGATATCTCTGCTTGAAAAAGAAATGTACTCTATGAATATTATTTTCAGTCTGGTGATCTGATGGTCTGGTTATCCAACACACAGTACATAACAACAAATCTGGTGTTTTATTTATAGTGTTTGGCTACTGCATTCAGGTACAAGCTTACCAAGAAATTAGTGGTCGCTTCCTATGATATATGTAGCTACATCTCTGAATTGTTATCAAAGATGACACCAAAACCTTGCTAAACATTTAATTTCAGTGACGATCCAGTCTGTGGCTCATTGACGAGTTGGAGAAAAGTCTGTAAGCTTAATGTATTTAAAAGAGAGAGCACTTAGAGGTACAGCCTGAGTTAAAATACAGTCCCTGCCATTTGTCCACCACTAAACACCTGAGAAACAAAACATTAGATAGTAATCACGCTCCTTAGCCTGGAATTATTTTCTTGCAAAGGAGACTATCTAAAGCATCTGGTTAGAATTGACACAAAAGGCAACATAAATATTCTGCTAAATCTTGTGAGAACAAACAGTTCCTTTGATTGTTCTATGTGACTTAATTTAACTAAGCCACCAATGCGACTCTAGTTGATATCCTGATCCGTTTTCCTAAGTTTTATGTTAAGGATGTAGAAACAATATAAAATGTAGAAGGCTTAAAGTTGTGGATGGCCTGGCCACCATATTAAGAATGCCATGGATATCAATGCACAAGCTACGGAGAAAAGGACATTTAACACCTTTTGGTGAATGTCTCATACCTCCTAACTCTAAATAAAGCTCAATGTTTTTCAAGAGTTTATTACTCACTTCATCCCTGATGGTTCTACTAATACACACTGGGAAGATATGATGTAGGCAGGTTAGTAACACTCGCATTTGGGTCCTCTTTTCTACAACTTTTTCCAGTGCTCATGTTACCCTTCAACATACCGAGCTTTATGGGTGCTTGGAAGGCTCTGAATCAGATGAAAAGCTCCCCTTTTCCTGTTATCAGCTCCATTATATTTGTTACTAGTCTGACAGATGTTTTAACTTACAGTTTTATACTCTTTCATAAATTTCCCATTTAATAATCTACAGTTGACAGTACATTCTAAACTGCATATCCACTGTAATTAGTAGGCCATGGATCACTAAATGAAAGGGAAACTACAAGGTCATTGCATTACATATTACTAATGGAAGACCAGGTACCTACCAACAATGCTGTCAAAGAAGGCTCCACGGAGATGCCAGTCATTCTTGTCATTAAGGAATGTGATCATGTGAGATAGGAGGACATCATTGGCCTTTTGACGCCCAAAGAATACGCACAAGCGCGTTATTCCATTCTCCATGAGGGTCTGCTTAACAATATTTTCAGGGTCACTCAGCAACGTCACTACTTTCTGCTGGACCATTTCATGGAGGGCCTGCAACTCTGACAAAAGATATGCAAGCGAGAAATGAAGAGATGTGCATTACAGTTCTGTGCACATGCATGAATAACAGAATAGTATTCTATGCATTTTTCAGTTTCTGAAGGATTGTTTACGTGCCACAGGGCATGAATATACAAATCTGATCCACAGTCATATGGATTAATAAATTGAGGTAATCTGGAATGTGGAAAACTGTTTAGAAACAAACATTTGGTCAATCAGATCTGAAAGCAGGAACATTACCAACAAAAGCGTGCAATTATACCAGTGTGTTTAACATTTTGACGTCAACTATTCAATATTTATGACTGCAGCATTAGTTACATTTACAGTCCCCATAAATATCACACATTCACTGAAAAACCATTAATTATGTTAGGTTATGGGAGGCAGAGGTATTTGTGTGTACAACACAAAGCCTAAACAGTGTGGCAGTTCACCAGTAAAAGTGCAAACAACATACTATTGAATAACTACATTTTCAGTTTTTTCATGAAAATGGGTTGGCAAACATTCACTAATTAGGAGTGTGGTAGACTACAGTCGGTGGACTGGATTTGAGCAGTGTGGTGTGTGTTGGACTGAGGTTGGGTGTGTTGGATTGGATTGTGGTGGTTTAGAGGGGGTAGGAGTGGGGTAGATTGGGGTGGGTTGGACTGGATTGGGGTGGGGTGGATCGAGGTGGGGTGGATTGTAGTGGGGTGGTTAGGATTGGTGTAGGGTGGATAGGATTGGTGTGGGTGGAATGGATTGGAGTGTGGTGGACTGAACTGGGATGGGGTGGATTGGATTGGGGTAGAGTGGGGTGGACTGGAGTAGGGTGGGGTGGATTAGAGTGGGGTGGACTGGAGAGGACAAAAGACTGGGTTGGGGTGTTTTGAAATGAGGTTGTTTAGATTGGGTAGATGGATTTGAGTGGGATGGATTGGTTCGGGGTGGGATGGATTCAATTGGGGAAGTTTGGATCTGAGTGGATTGGAGTGAGGTACAGTGGGCTGGACTGGATTAGAGTGGGGTGGATTGGATTGGGGCGGGGTGGACTGGACTGGGTTAGGGTGGATTAATGTGGACTGAATTGGACTGGAGTGGTGTGGAATAAAGTAGAATGTATTGGAGTAGGATGTATTGGGTTGGTGTGGGTGGATTGTTTGGAGTGAGGCAGATTGGGTAGCGGTGGACTTGACTGAAGAGGGGTGGGCTGGTTTGGACTAGATTGGAGTGGGGTCAGTTACAGTGGGGTGGGTTGGATTGGAGTGGGATGGATTGGAGTGGTGTGGGATCGTTTGGAGTGAGGTGTAGTAGAGTGGGATGGACTAGAGTCTGTCGCATTGCACTGGAGAGTGATGGTGGAATGGAGTGGGGAAGGTAGGGCTGGGCTCAATTGGTGTGTCGTGGACTGGATTGGTGCGGGTGGATTGTGGTGGACTGGCAAGGGCTGGATTGTGGTGGATGGGAGTGGGTGAATTAGTATTGAGTGAGGTGGATTGGATTGGAGCGTGGCAAACTGGAGTGGGGCAGATTGTTTTGGATTAAATTTGGGCAGATTGGAGCGGTGAAGTCCGAAATGGACTGGAGTGGGGCAGGTTGTTTTGGATTGAAGTGGGGTAGATTTGAGTGGGACAGATTGTTTTGGATTGGCATAGGGCAGATTGCTTTGGATTGGAGTGAGGCAGACTGGAGTGGAGCAGATTGCTTTGGATTGTAGTGGGGCAAATTGCAGTAGGGTGGATTGGAGTGGGGTGAATTGAAGGGAGGTGGATTGGATTGGAGTGGACTGGAGTGGATTGGGTTGTATGAGGTTGATTGAATGGGGGTGGGTTGGAGTGGGGCTGATTGGATTGGACTGGGGTGGGGTATATTGTTTTAGATTTGAGTGGGGCAGAGTGGGGTGGACTCGAGTGGGACAGATTGTTTTGGGCTGGAGTGGGGCAGACAGGAGTGGGGCAGGCTGGAGTGGGGCAGATTGTTTTGGATTGAAGAGGGACAGATTGGAGTGGAACAGATTGTCTTGGACTAAAGTGGGGCGGATTGGAGTGGGGCCGATTGTTTTGGATTGGAGTTGGGCCGGATTGGGTGGGGCACACAGTTTTGGACTGGAGTGAGACAGATTGTTTTGCACTGGAGTGCAGCACATTGCATTGGAGCACATTGTTTTGGATTGGAGTCGGGCAGACTGGAGTGGAGTAGAGTAGAAGGGAGTACAGCATACTGTTTTGGACTGGAGTGGCACATGTTGTTTTGGATTGGAGCGGAGCAGATTGTTTTGGGGTGACACATATTATTTTGGATTGAGTGGGGCAGACTGGAGTGAAGCAGATTAGGTTGGGGTGGGATGGGAGTGGGGTGGGTTGGAGTGGATTAGATTGGGGTGAGTGGTTTGAACTGTAGTGAAGTGGACTGGTGTGGGGTGACGTGGGGTTGACTAGCGTTGATTGCAGTGAGGCAGATTGGAGTGGGATGGACTGGGATGTAATGCACGATTATGTGTTAAAGCATCATTTCAGAAATTACACATAAGAAAGAGACAATGTAGCTTTGCAATATTTAGAACAAGATAATCTTCATCTTTTCTAGAACAGCGCCCACGAACAAAACCAAAAGAAAAAAACATGAGTGCAAAGTGAACTTGGCAAATAAAGAAAAGTTAGCTAAAAGAAAACAATTGCAATTTTGTTTGTTCTGCTGGGCACATATTTTCCACTCACAAGCCTTCTGTTTGAAGGGGACTAGAAGTTAAAAAGAACAAAATAGTACCTCAATCAAGTTGGGAGCAACGGACGGGCACCAATTAAGTTGAATCAAACAGTGCCCATGAGCCAAAACAACAGAAAACATAAGTGCAAACTGGGAAAAGGCGATTTGGCAAAATAAAAGAAAGTTAACTACAGAAAATAAAACTTTGCAATTTTGTTTATCTTGCTGGGCAGGTTATTGTCAGTCACAAGCCTTCCGTTTGCAGGGAACTAGAAGTTAAAAAGAACAAAACAGTACCTCAATCACATCAGGAGCAGCACACGGGCAGTGAATTAAGCTGGACCAATCAGTGCTTGGTCCCTGCTACACAGAGAGGAACAGAAGTAATGCTTGGCCTGCAGTGAGGTATTACGAGACTGAAAAAAGGAATGCCACACAAGCCAAGAAATGGTAAACGACAGGCGGGCTCCAAGCCCTTTGCTGTCCACAACAGTCTCGCAAGTGAGACGCATGTGCTAACTCATGAACTCGCAGACTTGGCCTTAACAAAATAATGAAGTAAAACTATCACAGATTATGCCTTTTTGTGCTGCATAAATTACCTTTTTTTGCTGCATAATTTAGTCAGGACTGCTGCATAATTTGTAGCTTAACTACAAAGGCATAATTGTTGCCTCTAAATCACAAAAAGGTGTGATTGCCCTAGTGCATAAATTTCTGTACTGAATAAGTTACTTACCATTGGTAATGCTCTTTCAAGTAGGAAGAATCTATGTAACTGCAGAATTCTCACTTTTGAAATATTTCCCAGGTGTCGGAGTGGATTCGGAAACTTTTTTTGTTTTTGATAAACAGATTTTATTGAGTTTTGCGCACAGAGTACAACAAGACACACAAGCAAAATGTCGGAGAAGATTAGAAAGCTTTTGAGCACAGCACTCATAATCAAATGGCATATTGCAATAGCACAAAACAGTTGCAGCATTACCACCCTAAGCAGGACCTAAGGATAACTGGACAAGCCATTTTCCCCATACTAGACCATTTTTCAAAGGGACAGCCCCGGTTGTATTCAGAAACTTTTGAGATTCCTCTGAACGCCAGTAGGTGGCATCATGCAGTTCCGCACGGATGCTGTTCTGCTCCAGAAATGACGTGAGGAGCATACTTAGGCACCACTCCCGTCCAATGTTGTCAGTTGCTTTCCAGGCTGTCATGTCCACAGACGCAGACTTTGCCCAGGGTGCTGATTCCTAGACTTAGGATCATATTAAACGGTAGTGCCCAATTAACAGAACAGGGAGGATCGGTAAGGAATCTGCGATTAGATAAAGTCCCTAACAGAAACAGCACTATCATAGGTAAGTAACATGTTTGTCTTCTGAGAGAGACTTCTAACTGTAGATTCATTGCCATTTAAACAGCTATTAGGAGGTGGATCTGCGAAATATCTCATAGCAAGAAATCCTGTAGGACAAAGTGGGCAAAACGCAACTTTCTGCAAACCTGGCTGGCCAGACAGTAGTGCTTCTTGTAGCTAAGCCCACATAGCCACCTGGCAGATGTTCAGTACAAGGACTCTGTGTCAACAGTAGTAGCAGCTTTGACACTGGTTGAATGTTCTTATATACATTCTGGGGGTTGCTTTTTGGCCAATGTGCTGCAGAGCTTAATGAAGAGCATGATTCAATGGGAAATGGTTTGTTTCTTCACTGTCTTGCCTTTTTTCGCCTGGTAAACCTCACATAGAGTTGACCGTCCACCCGGTGTTCTCTGGTACAATCGATGTAAGAGCTCGGTCCACTTTTTGAGTCCAAGCAATGGAGGAAGGATCCCCGTGTCCACAGAATCACTTTGTCTGGAAAGAAGGTTGTGGATGGTGGATTAACACAGACAGCTTGAAGCTCACTCATTCGCAGAGGTGAAAGCGGAGAGAAACACCGTCTTGAAGGTGAGCAGCAGCAAGGAACAGCTGTAAAGCAGTTCAAAGGGAATGAACATCAAATATGTGAGGACGATGTTAAGGTCCCACTGAGGCATGACGAAAGGAGCGGGAGAAAACACAAGCTTGAGACTTCTCAAAAACACATCACAACTAATGACTTAAATAATGAGGGCTGGTCTGGCAAACTTAACAGGCTAAAGAAAGACCCGACATGCCAATACAGTTCTGGTTGAAGGACGTCTGGCTGCGAAGATGACATCAACCACCTCCTGGGGAAGGTTAAAGGTATTCAACTGTCTTTGCTCAACCTCCATGCATGAAGATGAACATTGAGAAGGCCGGGTAAAGGACCCTGCCTTATTGCTACAACAGCATGTTTTCCTGGAGCAGCAGCCTGATTAGACGACAGATGCTCAATCCCAAGAGTTCTCAGTATCATAGTCTCGGTGCCCAATCCAAGGCCACAAAGATTACTTGGGCCCAGCCGTTCCTGATCTTCTCTAGAACTTCAGCAGGAGTGGTATTGGCGGGAAGGTATACAGGAGTCTCGAGTTCCACTCAAGACAGAATGCGTCCCCTAACGAGAGGCACCTTGGAAACTCCAACAAGCAGAACTGCTGACATTTTGCATTCTCAGCGGTGGCAAATAGATCGCGCCAAGGTACTCCCTTTTTACACAAGAGACCATAGACAACCTATGGATGTAACTGCCACTCGTAATCTGCTAGGCATTGATGGCTGAACTCATCTGCCCTGGTGTTCAAAGATCCTGCCTGGTGGTTCACCACTAGGAACAACCCTTGATAGTCCAGCCATTTCCAGAGGCACAGCCCCTCCTGGCACAGGGTACAGGACCTCACACCTCCTGCTTTTACAATACCCCAAGGCAGTGGAGTTGTCCATAAGAGCCTGTACCATCCTCTATTTGATGGACCGAAGAAAGGCTTTCAACTCCAAATGAATGGCTCTCAGCTCTAGGGGGTTGGTATGGAGCAGGGACTACATCAGAAACCAAAGGTCTCTGATCTCCACCTCTTCCAGGTGGCTGCTCGAATCCAAAAGTGAAGCATTAGTCACCACTGTCATCTTCGAGTGAGGCAGGGAGAAGGGTCTGTCGCTAACTCAATTGCGATCCAGTAACCACCAATGCATATCTTTCACAATGCACTACAAACTCTGGACGTGGTCAGAGAGGTCCCCTTGATGATGGGTCCATGAGACTTCAGATCCCACTGTAGAGCAGTGGGATGCAGGAAGCCATCAGTCTCAGTAACAGCAGAGTCGACCTCACTGAAACACAGGACAGAGGCAGAAAGATCGGGACCATAGCCTGAATGTCCTGGACTCCCCTTCCTAGTTGAAAGGCACAAAACCAAAACATTTCCAGAATGGCTCTGATAAAGGCTAGCAACACAAAAGAAGTCAGGTGTGATTTCAGCATGTTGATAGTGAACTACAAAGTTGACAGGAGTTTAGCAGTAGTCTTGAGGTGGTTGACAACTGCCTGGGGCGATCCAACCTTCAACAGCCAGTTGTCGATGTAGGGGAAGACTGCGACCCCTAACCTCCAAAGATGTGCTGCTATTACTGCCATCATTTTAGATGTCACCCAAGAAAGAGTGGTGAGACCAAAGTACAGTGAACTGAAAATGCTCCTGCTTCACTACAAACCACAGGTAGCGTTAGTGTGCATGCTAGATGAATAGCTGTCCTGCGGGCCTCAGGAAAAAATCAAGTGTCCGGTGTTGCAGGCTGCCAAAACCTGAAATAGAGAGGTGGCAGGTCTAAATTGGATGAAGACCAACATCCTTCTCTCGTGGGAGAAAGTAGCAGGAATAACAACCACGCTCTACACCTGACATAGGCACTGTGTCGATAACCCCTTTGGGCAAAAGGGCTTGCACTTCCTCCCATAAGTAAAGCAAGATGGCCCTCCTTCAGTCGCAAGGTGAAGGGCAACGTGTACCCCTTCCATGCTATCTGCAGGACCCACCTGTCTAATGTGATGGTCTTCCAACCAAACAAGGTTCAATGGGCTGGCTTTGCTCCACTGAGGGCATGCTAAAGGGCTTTGGCACGTGGAGCTGCAGGGAGAGCAGAGGACTGAGATGCTTGCAGGCTCTGACCATTTGGCGGTGGGCGCCGCAGCTGAGAAACTGCTGTGCACCTTGCTGGGGCTGATTTGGCTGAGGGTAGGGGATACCTCTGCTGAAGTTGAGAAGGGAACAGTAGGTCTGATGCAGCTGGGAGGCAGGGCAAATATGCCCAGGGAGCGTGCTGTGGTCCTGCTCTCTTGGAAACGCTCAAGAGCGGAATCTACCTTGTCCCCAAACAAGTCCTGTCAAAGAGAATGTCCATAAGGGACAACTAGACACCACCAGAATAACCTGGGGACCATAGCCGCCAGGCGTTGAGGATAATGGCTACGTGGGTGCGAATGGCCCATCAGATGGAATCAAGAGTGCCCAATTCACTAGGAATTGTGAACTTCGCTGCATCACAACAATCATAGATAGCTTGGGTTAGGACAGGGCGGAGGTCTTCTGGTATACACAGGAGGAAAACAGTGAAGAATGCACCATATTCACCAAGAAGTACAGTTTACACAAGGGAGTGAGTGGGGGGCTGTATTTGATTTGCTGTCTGCAGGAAACTGAACTTCTTTGCAGACGTCTCCCCACTTTTTGCCCCCTTTATAACTACTGGATGCTGGATTTCAATTCTGCGTGCTAACCAGACCTCAGTGCCAGTGCTCTTTCCCTTTAAATCCAGACATGTCTGATTGTTTTACAATAAATCTAGATATGTCTGATTGTTTTATAATTGGTACTGGCATTTAGCACCCCTTTAAGTCCCTAGTAAAGGGTATCCCAATTACATAGGGCATGGGTACTAAAGAGTGACCCACACACAAATTGCACACAGACTGCCATCGCAGACTGTGTGTCAGGGTGTAAGCCCTCACTGAAAACACAATATGGCACCCTCATTGTGTGCCATGCCAAAGTAAGTCACTGCATTTATTATATGTAATTCACCCCTACAGCCAGCTTTAAGAGCCCTAAAGGCAGGATGCATTGTAATACATGTGAGGGAATGAGCAGCTATGCCCCATGATGTCTAGTTCTATTGTTAGATACTTCAAGTGAACAGGGAAGCCATCTTAAGGTGTGTACCGGACACTGAAGCCAATGGTGTTTGGTATCAAACACCTGGTCTCAATACTGATGTCAGTACTGGATTTATTATGAAAAGCAAACAGAGGGCACCTGAGAGGTGCCCCTTGAAACTCTACTAGTCTCCTAGTGTGCTGGCTCACTGGCATTGACCTACTTGCCACCATCAATGAGTTTCTGACTCCCTAGAGGTGAGAGTTCTCACTCACAGAGGTCAGGAACAATGACTGCTCTGGCAGGAAGTGTTATCACCTCCTCCAGCAGGATGGCTAGTAAATCTGCATACCAAGGCCACGAACTACAAAGTCCCTGCAGTCTTTGATATGAGACCTTAGCTTCCCCCAGACCTGGGAGAGGCAACCTTCTGCACTGACGCCCATTTGGTGCCAGGTCAGGTGGGAAATTAGCTATGCAGTAGATGTGTTGCACTACCAAGCTAAACACACCCCTAAGGAGAGCTGCCAAGCGGAAGATTAGATATTGAGGAGACGTGGTACACAGTCAGCGTAGTCACACCCTAAGGCTAACTGAAGTGAATACAAAAGGAGAATTCCACCATCTTGTAGATGGTGGAATTAGAACTCTGGGACAGGGCACAGGAAGTGGTCATTTGTGGGGGTGGTTGTGACTCCCAATGGCATGTAGCCCATAGGCTATTACCCTTCACTCCCCTTAGCGCCCCTAAATTTAGTATTTAGGTGACCCTCCTCACATCAGGAAAGCAGATTAGACTACTAGGAACCGAGGAATAAAAAAGAAGGTCCGAAGAGAGCAAAAACTGAAGACCTGAACCAAAGATTAGCACAAAACCCTGCCAGGCTGCTTGCACTTAAACCATCACTGGACCGACTTCACAAAGAGCTGGACATACTCCCCAAAACACTTGGAAGATTGCCCAGCACCTCAACAACCAGGAAAGATCTCCCTTGAAGCAGAGAAGCTGCCCCCCCTGCATCTGCAGGTACCACTCACAAAGTCAGGTACTCTGTCCCATTTGCCATCAGGCTCACCGAGGAAACAATAAGCCAGGAGAAGACTGTTTGGAGTTCAGGTGGTCAGCCCACCAATTCACCAAAGTCTTGAGACGCTGACCCCTCCTTGCACCTATAACTGGGGTATGGATCCCTTGCGCAAACCAAGGCTTGATGGTGGTCCAATCCAGACTCCAACAGCACAAAGGCAGGCCTACCACCGAGGGACGCCAGGATCGACAAGGCCAGCACCAAGAGTGACCCCAGTGCCCTGTTTTCCCTATTCACCTGGTCACAGAGTGAGTCTCTGACCACCGCAACCAATGCCTCAAACCACCCCTGCACCTGAGCCCCACAGCCCGAGTCCGAGAGAGACGATGGTGGCAACAGGGTCTTGAGGCCCTCAAAAGCTGAGCCCACCCTTGGGTATGGCCAGCCTGGAACCCCAGTGGCACCTGCAGTCTCGTTCTGTAGGGACCGAGAACCGCAAGAATCTTCAGGTGCGCGACCCCACCAGACAAAGCACCACTGCACACGAGATGCGCAGCCCAATTTAGACTGGACTGACGGTGTCCCTGCATGCCCAAGACACTGATCCCCCTTTCGGTCTGTCCCCCAGTTCCCACTCGCCAGAGGACCGTTTCCCATTGAAGTTAACGTAGTAACTGACGCTGAATTGCACCAGTGCCTTCCGAGGTGACCTGCTGGTGCTGCCTTGGACATTGTCCCATACTCACCTTAGGTTTAGGGGAACATACCTGTAAATCATTGCTAAGTGACCCTATGCAGTATATGGTTTATTCCCCATTACATTACAGCTCGAAGCCACAGTATGTGTATTTTATTGAGACTTAAAAACTAATAACTCAAAAAGTACTTAACCGATTACAACGGTCAGTGTCTAAATTCATATAAAAATCAGTGTTATTTTTATAAATTGATGCTGGATTTCTTTATTGAGTGTGTGTCTCATTAACTGGCTTTGTGTGTGTGCAAAAAAATGCTTAACACTATCCTCTGATAAGCCTAAACTGCTCGACCACACTACCACAAAAAAAAGAGCGTTAGGGATTATTACTTTTAACCCCGTAAACTAATAAAGGTAGCCCTGGACTATCTGCATAGTGTCCAGTTACACTGGTACACTACATAGATGGCCAGCTTCTTACACTATCACTTTCACAACCACAAGAGTCTGAAATTAAAATTAGTTGTATTGGCACGTTTTCAATGAGGGGAATGCTACTATGGAAGGGTGTGTATTCGCAACATGTGGAAAAGTGGCATCTGAGTTCAGTTCTATATAAAAGACTGTGGGCGTCATTCTGAACCCGGCGGGCGGCGGTTGCCGCCCACCTGGAGGGTACCGCTATTTGGCCGCACCGCGGTCAAAAGACCGCTGGTGCCATTTCAACTTTCCCGCTGGGCCGGCGGGCGCTACCCAAGGTAGCGCCCGCCGGCCCAGCGGGAAGGAGGCCTGCAACACTGAAGCCGGCTCCGAATGGAGCCGGCGGTGTTGCAGGCGTGCGACGGGTGCAGTTGCACCCGTCGCGCTTTTCACTGTCTGCTAGGCAGACAGTGAAAAGCATGCTGGGGCCCTGTTAGGGGGCCCCTGTTAGGGGGCCCCTAGACACCCGTTACCGCCAGCCTCTTCCTGGCGGTGACAACCGCCAGAAACAGGCTGGCGGTAAGGGGGTCAGAATCCCTGGCAGATTCGCCCAGCCGGGGGTAAACCGGCGGGGAACCGCCGGCCCCAGTTTTCTGACCGCGGCTTTACCGCCGCGGTCAGAATGGGCAAGGAAGCACCGCCAGCCTGTTGGCGGTGCTTCCGTCATTCGCGGCCCTGGCGGTCTCTGACCGCCAGGGTCGGAATGACCCCCTGTATGTGTGAGTTTTTAGCTCTAATACAAATGTGTATTCAATCACTGTCGGCAGAATTTTATTAGGGATTTTTCATTTCCAAAAGTGAATCATGTTGTGTTCGCTCAAAGTCTATGTCTTATGGGGGCCCTGGGTGCATCTGAAGCAGCAGAACAGAGACTACATTTAGTGAGCTTTTACAAATGTGATTGCTGGAATCCAGCAGTGGTTCCTTTATGGGTACAAGAGGGGGTGTCGCCCCCCCCCGGTCTGTTTGCCACATAAAAAGTTTCTGTATTGCTGATTCCATCATTTGTTTTTTGCTGCAGTGTGTGGCATGCCCAGGCAAAGAAGTTACATAGGAGGAAGAGGGAGCCTCTGATCCGAGCCTGTCTGCGTATTGATTGGCAGGTGCAGGTTCTCCATGGGGTGAAGGGCGCATGTCGGTTTGGATGAGTCCCTGGCTCTGACCAGCCAGACATGCGCACTTGAACCCTCACCGGGCTCTGCAATGTAGGAGCCCGAGAGATTGTTACCAAAGTCCCCAAGGCTCCAAATGAGCTTTGGCAAACACTGAACCAAGCAATCCTTCTACTGCTGGAGTCATGGGGTGGGACCGGGCCTGAGGTGAGGTGAGATGAGGTCATTCAACTTGCGGCACGCCAGAGTCAGTCCCAACCAGACTGGAGTGGAGTCTGAGCCATGAGCCCTGAGGTACAGATAACCGCTGCAACTGCGTGTTCGGTGCTGAGAGCAAGATCTGACATTGAGTGTAAGTCCTGAGCTCTCCCCAGCTTGCCCTGGTATCTGTCTAGCCTGCTATGTACCCGGATGTACTTCTAACCCATAGTTTGACCCTCTCCTTGAAATCCACGTCCTGCCTTCTTCTGCCCATTGCTTCCTTGCTGGCCCTCCAGATGCCTCCCTACCACACTGACGAGATTGTTTTATTCACAAGATTCTCCTCATGTACATTGAAGCATGCAACACGTGGCGTAGTTCATGTGACAAAATCCCACTTCACAGCGCACACTTGGTGGGACCCTGGCCAGATTTGAGTAACACTGTTGGTTTGTAGTACTGTTTAAATAGTCATGTGATGGTATATTTTGTAGAATCACCACTCCTTCTTCCTTGCAATTAAGTGAATCATTTCAATATGTGCACCCTTTAAAATGGAAGCACCTCAATTCTCCATGTACGTTCAAACACTCAACCTGGCCCAGCTGAAAACCAAAACTAATTGCAAGCGAGGAAGTCTCGGAGTATTAAAAAAATTATTGTGTGCACTTTATTTAGCTGCATGCATCTCAGAGTGGACTTCACTGTGGAAAGCAGCGCCTTATTGACTCATTCACCCTGTCTCTTTCGGTCTCCCCTCCAATGGGAGTAAAACCCTCTCAAGGCTGGATCAGATAGGACACCGCTGGCTTATCCCACTAGGCACAAGCATTAGGCACAAGCATTAAGCACTGTGCAGGCAACCGACAAAGCATCTGTGTGGTGTGTGCGTGGGCAGCTTCATGTCTGCTGCTGTGCATCATCTTTGCCATTTTTGTCTTTTAGTGCCTTATGAACAGTACAAGATGGACGTCATACTTAATGTTTCATTGTGTTGCATTTCAGCGCTTCAATTTTGTGAACGATTACACTGGTTACCCAGTTGTTTTGCACCTAGATCCATCTGCAGCATGGAGGCGGCATCAGGGCGCTAAACAAAAGTGACATCTACCCGTGGAGTGATTTTCAGAAAACAAATAAGCACTGAAAATCCTCTTTCATACTGTGGTGCTAGCATTTGTTTATATTATGACTGGTAACACCGAGAGCTCTTGGAATGAAACATTCTGTAGAACTGGTGTCCCCACACCGATTCCTGTATGTTTTTTGCAAAGTATTTCTCATGCTGTTTTGGGCGAAAAACGCCACACATGTGATGCTTCAGCTTTACTTGAAATTTAGGTGAGGCCGGCAACTTCCATTATCAGTCTTGTCAGTCTTACCATGATATTCACACTGAGGCCCTTAAAAGGAAGTCCTGCTTATTGTTCAAATGGCCATTTAAATTCTATTTGTTTCAGCACTATAAGAGATATTATTGTTGCACTCGTCTGTTAGGGGCAGAGGTGCTTTATTACATACCAAACAGTGTTGACAGTGCAGTATCTATATATCTGGAGGATTTCATGTGTTTTTATCTAGGGGTTGAAGATTTATGTTTTAGTGATGCATTTTTAATTGCGCTACTTGACGTGAAAACTAGCATGCTGTGGCTCAATGCTGACAGGTCACTTGTAGAGAAGTTGGATAGTGTTTTTATCTAGGTTGCATTGTTAGGTCTCCATTTTTGTCCATATCCGGGGTAGAATGCGAGGGTGCTGAAGAGGAAAAAGTTGAAAATGTGCAGATGAATGAGAAATGCAGTGAAAAAGGGCATGCATATTTAACATAAGGCACACATAACTGAAGGCCAATAATCCTTCCACAGGTCTCAATAATATTTAATTCATAGTCTCACAATTTCAGAATTTAAATCATTGTTGTTACTGATTTATCTTAAACAGCTAACAACCATTGACAAAGTCAAAAGCACTTACAGGTATTAGGGTTGTAGGTGTATGTTAGTTGTGTTATATATCTGGATGCACAAACATCTCAGAGAAAAAACTAAATACCAGTTGGGTGTCACAGTATAGAAATCATAGAAATGTATTTTACATGTTCCTTTTTAAGAAAGCCCCCACTTTTTTAATCTCACTTAAAGATCTGTCTGCACATATGTCTACTTCTTCCAATGTTGATGCAGCATGCAGTGCATGACACTGGACAAGCACACACTTTGAAGGGCCTGAAGTTGTTGTGCTGTAAAATTTGCACATTAAAGTAACTGTTGAACATATTAATGCAGAAAGATGAGGCAGAGTTAATATGCTTCGTATTTCAAGATTGTATATTCACACTGGTTTATAAACCTTGCTTTCTCATTAAATTCATTTGCTTTCAAATGCACCATTTGTCAATCTAATTTAAATTTTTTCCTCGCGAGGATGTTCTACCCTGGACCCCACATTTGTCCATTAAGTTTTCTCGCTTTGCTCCCTATATTAAAGTCATACCCAACTTTTACACCCCATCACTTTCAAATGTCACCAGCCACCACTGCTGGAATCTCATACAAATATGTATTTAGTTGGAATGTATTTGGTAGAGTATACAAATGTGCAGGTGTCTGTATGTATGCACTCAGTATGGAATACAGTATTGATGTGTCTTTGACGGTAATATGTTGGGCCGTGTATGGCATATGCATGCACCAGTGCTCCACTGGTGCATATTTGTTTGTGTGCAACAGAAAGCCATGCTTCAGAGTCTGTGAAAATGTCATACTGGTATGAATTCAGTTAGTGAAGAATGTACACATTTCTGAATCTCAAAGGATGTACATTAGATCAGTGAGGAACTGTGTGATGTGGGATGAATACTGCAAGCAGGACGAATGCTCAGCTTTCCAAATATTGTATGGATGCCTATTCACTTGACGATAAAACTTGGTAGATTAGGTAACATTTGGACCCTGCCCGGTTGTGTGCTAACACATTAATATACTATACATGTATGTATTCTTTTTTGTTATTTTTCACATGTGTGCATAGCTGGTTGTCTTTTGTTAAGTCAATGGACCACACTGAGCATGTCATATTTAACTGATATTGGCTGACCATGACTTCCTTTATTCTTTGCCCATCTAAATTATTGTTTCAATCCAGAACTCATTCACTCTTTTTCTCTCAAATGTAAAGGTTACCTTTAATAATTGTGAAGCTCACTCGTGTAATTAAGTGGGTTCCATATGAGTGTCAAGGTTGGTGAAATTTGATCTAGACAATACTGAGTTATTTCATTTTTATGTATTCTCTAGAAGAGCCAGTGGTAATGAAAAGGGTTCAACTGGCCTGAAAAAGACGTTTTAATCTATTAAATCCTTGACCAATGTTACCCAGCTTCTGGATGCACAAGTGCCTATCTATGACAACAATTCAAACTTTGGGAGACTTTGATAAAAACAAATGTCAAAGTTATACGCAACAACATAATTTTGAAATTCCCTGTGGAAAGTACAGCTCAATCAAGCCTGAATAATAAATCAAATGCTGTGATAGTAATACCTGTGTCATAGTTTCCACTGAGGAGTGAAACTTCGTCCATTTCTTCACTGCTTGGATCATTTTCCATACTAAGGTTTTTTAGCTGCACTAGTTCTAAAAATGTAAGTGCAGTTTCCGCAAGCATGGCTATGTTTTCTGAAAGAGGAAAAAAACATTATAAGAAACTGCCAAATCGTTCACAATTACAAGTTTTGCAATATATTTTTCATTGTACCTGATAGAATCATTTACTGACTTAGTCTAACACATTTTCATGTAAACAGAGTTTAATGCTTTCAAACTTATTCCACACTTTCACAGTCCGTGAGGTGGTGCAATCAGCACTGCAAAAAGGAACGTTAGCATTTACTCATGTCACTTATCGCTATAAACAAACGAACAGTAGAACTGAAGATGCAGGACAATAATCATCAATAGTCTACGGTACCTCATAGTATAAAAACCTCCTCCAAAAAGGTCCACGTGAGAGCACACATCTATCTCTTGTAGTCAGGAATGGAGGTGTCAATTAATCCAGAGCTGCTTAGCACTGCTACGCACATGGAGCAGTCATTTAATTATTGAGGGAAGTGTGTCCCAAGCCCCTGCCATCATCTTTATAATATCTGTCCCTCAACACAGAGACGAGCTGTAAGCTTAGGTCTCCAGCATGACATCAGGCCCATTGCCGAAGACGTTTTGGGCTGAACATTATTTTGTGTTTTATCAAGTTTAAGCTGAGTGTGAGAATCAGTTACTATGTACATCAAGGTCCAGCACTCCCTTCCTGTTAAAAAGTACCCATACTCCGTGGTGGTAGTCCAGTGCTTGAGGCTTGGACCTACTCAACATCTGTACTGACAAACTTGTAGAAAAGAATTAAGGCCCTCATTACGAGTTTGGCGGGTGGTGGAGGCCTCCGGCAAAACCCTTACAGCCACCTGACCGACAGTGCAGCCAGAACACCGCCGGCCCTATTACGAGTTCACCGCAGGGCCGGCGGGTGGAAACAGTGTTTTCCCCCGCCGGCCCTGTGGTGAACAGGGCCTTAACAGTGCAATCGAGCTGGCGGCAATGTGGTGGTGCGAGGGGTGCAGCAGCACCCATTGCACTTTTCACTGCCCGTAATTCGGGCAGTAGAAAGCGCGACAGGGCTGTCCACGGGGGCCCCTGCACTGCCCATGCCAAGTGCATGGGCAGCGTAAGGCCCGGCACCCTCTTTCTGCCAGCCTTTGCATGGCAGGGCTACCGCCATGCAAAGGATGGCAGAAAGGGGATTAGTAATCCCCAGGGCAGTGCTGCCCTGGCAGACTGAGACCGCTGAGACTGCCAGGCTGTCGGCAACCTGGCGGTGTCAGAGGTCTGACCGTGGTGGTTCCGCCATGGTCGTAACGTGGAGGCCGGACCCGTGCTTTGGCAGCGGTCTGACCTCCACCCCGGCCCTGGCGCTCTCATGACCTACAGGGTCGTAATCAGACCCTAAATGTATCTACCCTTGTATTTATAAAGAAATTCAAAGTTGTTGTAGTCTCTTTGTAATAGGTGGTTTATTTTATGGTTGGATCACCTGGTCTCCAACATATGCTTTTTTTATCAAGTAGTTGTACATGTATTGTTCGTACGCTGTGGGAAAGTGACATGTGTTTCGCCCCCTAAGCAGCTTGATGGACTGAGGCTTTTTCAAGGCTGCAAGAATAGAAATGTTGTGATTGATGGTAAGTTGCTAGGTCTCTTTATGCAGTTGTGTCCACCACCATCCGTGAGGTGAGAGGATAAGATATATGTCAGCAATTAGAAAAGGTGGTGAGATTTATATAAACGTTCTGATCTTGTGTAAGGTCCATCTTGGTTAGTAGGTGATATTTCCTGTCTATGTGCATATTAGCTCAGGTTTACTGACTTTATAAAGTTTTTCATAAAGTTTTAGTCACATCAAGTTGGTCTTGCGATTTGTGACTAGATCGCTAGAAAATTCATGTCATGTTAGGTACTGACATGCAACTCTTAACTTGCCACTTTAGTTAGTGTGAGTGTTGTCACATAAAACTTTACAAAGTCAGTAAACCTGAATTAATATGCATGTGGACTCTCACTTGTGTGCAACTTTCCCATCCAGGTGTTGCTCTCTCCCTCCACTTTGCCCTTCGTCCATCCACTTAGATTTATTTTTTCACCCATGGACCCTACTCGTTGCTTCCTCAAACATGCTCCTCCATTGCTCTCTAGCCCCTTGTAGTCCTTTCTTTTTATATATAAATTTCCAATTTGAGGAAAAGCCATGAATTGCTATTGGCCCCTCTACCTCTACCTTAAAAAATGGTTTCACTCTATTTGCATTTTCGTTTCCCTTTTTTTTTATTAACTGAACCTTGTTAAACTGGTAAACAAAAAAGGCACCAGCATCATTTTGCAGGCGTGCATAGACCTCCGTGCATGACGCTGCCAACGCCTGTATAACTGTGCATTCTTTTTTACTTTGTCAATTGCTGTACATCATCGGCAAAAAACGTTTTTTGTTGATGCTGAACAGAACTGCTAAACAGCACTGGCTAAGGCAACAAATGCAAAACACAAGACCGATTGGCTTCTCCAATGCTTGTTGGATTCGTCTTGTATAAAGGGCAGTTTCAAAGAATTTCAAGCTACTGCAATTTACGGTTTATATTCTTTGCAATTTATGTGGCAAACATGTTAGGTATTTCATGACAGCACATCTAGTCAACGATCATAATAAGAAACGCCAGCTAGGTTTGCAAACCAAACATTCCAACATGCACAAGAAATGACAGTATTTAGGTAGTGTCAGTCTTCAAATGCAGTAGCAGCCTCTATGAGACCTAGTGCTATAATACAAAAATGAGTCTGAATAGCTGACCTATTCACCCCTGAGAGTGAAGACCTAAAGGCTGCTCAGCACTATTTATTCACTGAAGAGTACTATCCATTCTATTGTGGGGGTACCAAATATACTATCTCCTATTTACTTTTCAGCTGTACCACCCTATTAGGTTGAAGCTGAAATCGGGTTAACTACTCAAGAGCGAGCACTACTATTTCTACCATCCATTTTTTATCTAACTCCACTTCCCTAAACATGACCACTGATCTACACAAATTGCTATGTTTTCTACATGTAGAATGTTCCTGGGTCTAATCATTAGGGCATAATAAATGAAAGTATTGTCAAGCTGATGTTCTGGATATTTAGAGAGTAATTTCAGAAGACCGAAAGAATAAGTCAGCTGTATTAGATGAGGATGGGAGAAGCTTAAACTCGTCACCTGAAAACAGAGTTTGTTCCTTGACAGAGGTCCACTTAGCCTTTGGTCCTTCAGAGATTGATAAAATAGATACCCATTTCATGGTATAACCACTGCGCCTAGTAATGGGCTGAGACACCTATACCAATGTATGAAGCCCTATATAAATAAAAAGCAATAAGAAGCGATAAAGGCAATCATGTATTTAATTTACAGCTATGTAATGTTGCAAGTAGAATCCTGGAAGTATTACTGTGATATATTTTCACATAATCTCCCTTAGTTAATTATGCTAGCATTGTATCCAAAATGATGTAACTGGATATAATTAATTGGGGTTCAAATGAACAATGTTAACAAGCTGAAATAATATATTATGTCTTAGTCTTCCTTTAGTTGATCCTCCCCGCTGTTCTGAAACTTTATCACAGATTATTGTAATGCTGAACCCCGGCACATTTACATTCTTACCAGCATATGCCAGACGGACAATGGTGGCCTCATCCTGTGCCAAATGTGCAATACCAGGCAAAATGTACTCTGGGTAGATGTTGATATCATTGCGTGGGACTTCCTTAACCAGGGCTAGAACTTTTGTAAGAGTCCTCACTGCTTCTGCTCTCACCCGGGGTTCGGTGTCGTTGCTGAAATGTAAAAGGTAGGGTGTAATGCGATCCAGTAAAATGTCAACACTCATTCGTGGTGCCAAATGGAGAACGAGTTCCAATGCAGCGAGCTTGGAATCACAGCACTTAAGTGTCTGCAAACACGATGTAATAACTGACACCAGAATGAGGAGCCCATTTTCCTTAGTATCGCCCTCAAGTTTCTCAGACTGATCATCACCACAGAGGTTGTGGATGATGTTGTCCAAGTCCTTGCGGATGACAAGGATTCGTTCATCTGCCAGCAGAAAGGTCTCCTTGGCAAACTGAGCCATATAGGGCTGCAAGAAGCTGTAGAAGATATCTGGGAAGGCATTCCCCCTCTGCTGTTTCAGGTAATCTTCAGCGTCCATTCGCTTCTCTGGCTCACGCTGGATCATTTGCGAAACCTCAGAAATTAATAGGGAGAAAAAGCAGATATTTCACATCTCCATGAGGCAAAATGAATGTTTCAGCAAATAAACTGAGTAGAATGGTGCTTTTTTATTGTGCCCCTTGAAAATATTGTGGCATCCCGATACAGACCAACAACACAAGTGCTATAGGATATAACACAACAATTAATGGAGCGTAAAGGGCAGAGGATCTGTAGTGGAAAAAATCTCTGAAGACCTTGCTCAATTTCAGGTGGTAAAAATTACTCTAAGATTTAATATTTTTAGGGGAAGATTTATCAGGGAGGATCCCGATCCAGTTGGGTTAATGATTTGAGCTATGATTTATGAGGAAGCACGATGACTAAGAGCCAGAAATAAATCAGGAAAGTATTTGTTATTTGGGTCCCAAATAACTGATAACCTTCTCAATTAAGTGTAAAGACATTACAATCCTACTGTGAGCACTGGAAGGTATTTTAATGTATCTGATGAGAGAGCCCATCAGCCACTTTCATCACAGTAAACAATGCTTCATCCTGCATTATTCATAATCACCAAACAGCTTGAACTAAATAATAGCCATTGTCCCCGAACCTAGATAAAATTGTAGTATTATTCACTGCAGCCTATCCTAACCCCCCAGCCTACCCATTCCAAGAAAGGCCAAAACATTCACTGCAAAGTTTTTTATTATAAGCTCTCTGACAATGGAGATGCCCCCATTTTGGAACCATATTAATTAACAAAGTTAAAACTAAATAAAAATAAAATAACAATGGTTGTGAAATAACAGGAAGTATATTAACTAATTAAACTGTCCTAAGTGGAAGTACAAGGGCACACATGCTTTCACATAAGTTGATGCTAAGGAGTGATAGTTCCCTTTCACACTAGAGGTCTTCACCCAATTGAAGACACTTTCATGAACATACAGAACAAGTTCAAGGATTTTGCAGTCCCAATCCCTCTAGATTTGCAGCAGAGTTTTGAATCAGTGCTGCTAATACTGGATGGCTGCAGAGCACTGCACACGAGTAGAAAGAGATTTCAAGTAAACAGTAAGCAAGGCTGAGCACTTACCTAGATTCACTTACTAGCACTGCTTGGGGAACCACTGGGTTAGAGGAAACAGAGCTGGGGAAAGTCGAAAGTGTAGTAGACAGACTTCTGAGGCAACAGTTTTCCAAGAGGTGGAGGCCTAGGCTTAGAACCAGCACTAACTGTTCTGCCCTGTTATTTGAAAGGGAGCCACCTAAGGAAGCCGAAGCTTTTGTCAAGAGAATCACCAAGAACTATACAAGGAAGTTAGTAGTGATGGAAAGGAGCAGTCAGAAAGGGTCTCGAGGAGTGCAGGCACTACACAGCATCAATGCAACAATCAGGCAGCTTTAAGCACAGTAACCTGGAATAATGAAAAAAAGGCTATCGAAGATGTATAATTTTCCTCACCAACAAACACTTATTTCTCTACTCCTGGTAGTCTATTGGGAAGCCACTCCACCTTACCTCATTTCCTACTCACTTCAGAATTACCAAAAAATATTCTTCATTTTTGCTGTACTAACTGCTGAATGTGTACTGTTCATATACAGGTATTTACATTCTGGTGTGTGTTGCGAAAGCAGACTTTTCTTTCACACTACCTGTACCCTAGTAAGACGGTCACATAATTCACTTTACAATTCTTACTCTGACTGCACATTAAAAAGAGTTTCTAAACACCAACCCCCATGTTAGTAAAGCAGCAATTTGTCAGAAGACACTTGATCTCTATCTTTGAAGCTCAGCAAATGTGACAAGATGAATGCAGAATTTAAAACTATCGTTACTTAACAGTTGGACGTTTGCGACCCACAAAAAAAAAAAAAAGAAAAAAAAAAACACGGTTCACAACCCTCCTGTGGGTCGCAGCCTACAGTTTGCGAAACACTGGGTTAAACATTTAAGAGGAGGGCATTCTAAAGAAAATGCAAAATGGCAACCTAAAAGAAAGGTGGAGGAGAAACAATCAAATAATTGGTAAGCTGCGAGAAAATACCCTGATAGGGTTGATGAAAGCATTGATTGTGATTGAGAATCTTTTTGTGAAATGCTGAGTAGCCACAATGCATTGTTCCGCCCTCCCCCTTCAGGGCTCTTCCACCTTCTAAGAAATATCAATACACTTTGGATATTGGATTTAATTCTGTTTGTGTCGATTCTGCCTCACCTCTGTAGTAAAACAATTTGTCCCGAAGATATATTATGAGCGACGCAAAGCTACAAGATTACTATCTAATGTGTTACAGGTAGACTTTGTCTGAATCCTAATGCACTGTGTAATGATGTGACATTTTTACGGACTGCATGAAACAATCTGGCATTACAATGCAAATTCATATGATGAATGGCTATCTGCAGTTTAAAGCACCTAACAAACGAATTAAAAAAAAAAATTAAATGAGTTGTATCCTCAATCTCAGCAATCTACTTAAAATCTATGCCAACAAGATCACTAACGGCAGAGAAGGTGAATCCAATATCGGTGCTACATTAAGCTACAGAGTACTGAACTTGAGAAGACTAATGTTTAGAATGACATTTACAAGAAACATTTATTCATAGCTCTCCCTCCTGTCTTCAGCTTCTCACTGGATGCTATAGTTAGGGATTCTTTAGACATCACCCACCTCCCAGTTCCTTATTTTTCAGCTTCAGGCAGGACGTCAGGGAACAAAAAAACAAAAAGAATCCACCTAGAAGCTTCAGCGCTCTTTCATGCTCAGTTCCTTTATCCATGATCAAATCCAATGACTAAATTATGCCTCAAAGTACTTTGGGAAGGCAAACATCATCAACGCTATATAAAATGCAGAGTGTCTATAACACAAAGTGTTACCTAATATGCAAAAACTCAGGTGGAACATCTAAGATCACATTTTATTACCAGGCTGGCCCGTAAAGAAGTTTAAGGAAAGGAACAACATCCATCAAGAGCATGGAGTCAAACAGTGCTTGAAGGCTATGGTGCAAAAAGAAATTATTTTTAAGTTACACTAGAATTTCTTGAAATAGATCTAATTCTAATTAATCATGTCAATCCTGGAGCCTTAAGAGGCCAATTCAGGAATTGTGGTGGGAAAACAAGACATGTCATGTTCTGCAGGATGGCTTCCCTATTTGACTGGAAGGGAATGTTTTCTAACGATGACATAGCTGATTTTCAAGTTAGGGTCTTGGCTCCAATCTGGACTTCGGCACTTGAGCCAGTATATAATACTGGGCAAAACACTTCACCTCCTTATGCACAGGATATTGCGTCATACATGTGAAATCAACCCACAGCTCAAAGGTCAACTGCAGGTGTCTTGATCTAAGCGTCTGTAGAACCCACAGTACACAACACTTCAATGCTCATGCTCCTTTGATGTGAATAGGGTGAAAGTTACATGTATCATTACAGGAGAGTTCTGTCTGACCCACGTCACTACAGAAATAGCATCTACAATATGAAGTGGAGAAAAATATTGAACTGAAAGCCAGAGAATGCAGACCTTTCAGAAACCAGATAAAAGAGTCTGTGGATAATATTCAAATTAACCCTGCTGATACGATTATGGAGAATGTTAGCATTCTTTTTTCTCTTTCAGTAGAAAGCAAAGGATCTACCAATGATATTAAGAATGACTTAAAGCTAAAACAAATGCTATGTCACTAAAATGATTTGTGTTGCCAATAAAGTACAAAGAGTAAGCAGTTCATGGCAAGTCCAATCACATGTAGAATAAATTACACTACAAACAGATCCTCACACACTCTCTTGAAAGCACCTCATAAGACGAAAAGCAATTGTCTTGTATCAATACCCTAAACCTAATTCTATCGTTTCACCATCTTAAACATAACTCACTGACTTTTTTCCATTCACACAATTCAACAAGAAGCTTAGGCGGTAAGCCTACAAAAAAACGAGCTCTTCGATCCTTCTACAACAATATCTGAATAGTTTAGCACCCTTGAAGTTTACTGTGGTGCAACAAGGGACTGAAATTAGCTGGGTATTGTAAGGTTTGTATCCGTAAATATCATTACGATGGATAAAATAAATTACCCTATTTTTGTTTTCTCAATAGTAAGGAATACATTCTGTAAAAGGGAGAAAATGATTAAACAAATGGAGATAAAAATAGATGTACAAAGCAAAAAACACACTTACCAGACTTCTGATGCTACGGTCTTCAATTTTGTTTAACACCTGTTCGGGAGAGAAATCCCCTTCTCTGTACGCTAAGAGCTGGGACAGATCAAATAAAGGGACTCCTTCAGTAAACAGCTCTGCTATGACACAACCTGAAATACAAAAGAAAAATCTGAGGTTTTACCTCTGTTCTCTATTTCATGCTCATGCACCAATCAATGAGTAATTACTTTATTTAATTGGGGGACAGAGAAGACTCCACATCCTTTACTATCATTTAGGATGGATTTGTGCAGCTTATGTAATAAAACTGAACACTTAAAGGGTCATTAAAAATATTCCACACAAAGAAAAGCAGAAAGAGGGGCAAGGGAGGCAAGGTGCATTAAGGGTGAGGATAGTGAGATAAGGATGTCAAAAGCGAGTAATTTGGTCCTTTTTACAACATACAATCCATGTACGCATGAATTTCAAATAAGAATACACACTTGATAAAAGTCAATGGCCAGTCTTAGTAAAGGTCCACCTGATAGGGCGCCATAAAACAAATGTTACATTACTGGCAGCAGGTGAGAAAGAGTTAAAAACACAAGAGAATGAACACATTCTGTTTCTAACATGAAGTCAAGCTACAGTATTTTGTGTTACCTAAAGCATAATACTACAATAAAAATACGTAAAAGTCTTTCTGTGCTAGCAAGTATAAGAAAGTGTAAACACAAAACATGCGAACAAGAGAATTGCTAATGTTGAAAAATCAGGATTCCCACTGGACAACAGTAAAGTTCATTATAAGCTTCAGAGTCACTGCAATCACTGGATAAAAAAGCAGTCTTGTCTCTCCTCTCCTTTTAAAAATAAAGTGTGGTCATGTTAGGCAGATAACATGTACAAGGTGAGTCACAACGGATATCAGCATTGTAAGCAAGTGAAAAAGGCAACACTCCATTTAAAGATACTTGCTAAATGATGAGTGATAAAGCAAAATGTCCACATTTTCAAAATACACAGAGATTATGTTCTCAATTGATTAAGCTTCCAATGGGGTCAAGACGATCTCAAGAAATCTAACACTCCTTCTTAAACTCTAGCCCGCGGAAAGACTCACAAAATGTCCAAATCCAGACCTAGAATAACTGCACCAATTCACTGAACAGAAAGAAATCAAAACCTAGTTCATGCAACTGATGATTACTTATGTTTCAAGCAAATAAAAGAGTTCATATTAATGGCAATCAACCCAACAAGAACAACTTGTTAAACGTACAATATGTGTGGGAATGAGACACCCGTCTCCATCAACACCTTTAATGACAGAGCTGCCTTCATTCTGCTTTGCAAATGGAATTAAAGGGCCCAGTACTTTAATTTCCTAATGTTTATAGCATTCGGAGTACAAAACGTACTAGAACAGCTGTTCCCATGGATGTCACATTCTCAACTGTCACTGGCAAACACACTCAAGATCTTCTAGAATGCTCAAATTCAAATACAATCAGTGACAATTCTGGCTCCAATTAATTTAACATGAAAAAAGATAACACAATGATGTTTAACAGGAAACTGATTGCTAACTGTAAAGTTGTGATGTGCTTGCGGGATATGGCTGTTGTGTGCAAATTGGCTAGTGGAAACTAGCAAACGAAAGTTTACTGGAAACAGAAATATGTGGTAGCTGAGAATGATTGCTTTCTGGCAACAGGGCACTAGGAAAACTGTGAGGTTACTGGGAACCAACAACCATGTGTGGTTGTGCCAGGTTGAAAATTCGATGTGCCTTATCAGGAGAACCTGGAAAGGTAATCTACCCACATACCACTTACATTCTCTATTGAAGATCAGTGAGTTATAGTGGTCAGTGCAGTGTCTGGGAGTAGAGATCAATGTTCTAAGCAAGACAACCTACATTTTTAAGCGAGGCTTATAAAATAGCCATTTAACACAATATGTTTTTGTTCAAGGGTAGAATACCTGCGGAGAAGATGTCCATTGCACGTTTCAAATCTCCCCTACTCTGTTGACTGTTGTTTACCAAGTCGACCAGTGGAGTTGATGCATCTTTCAGTGACTCAAGGTCAGTGGCAAACATGCTACCCTCTACAAAACGCTCAGGGGCAATATAACAAGTCCTTCGGCGGGAAGTGTCAAAGAAATAATTAAAGTCTGCTGGATTATCTTCAGGGAGATAGGTTGGTTTAAAACTGGCAAAATCAGTTAGAAGAACCCAGTTCCAACTTGTCACCATCACATTTTCGGTCTTGATGTCTCCGTGACGAACGCCGGATTTGTGGGCTTGGTCCACAGCTGTCAATATTTGGAATGCCAGCCACCTCTTTTCAATGTTGTTAAGGAAGGGGCGGGTGCTGATTCGGTCGTAAAGATTGTCTCTCACATACTGCCGAAACAACATTGCAGCTTTTTCAGACAAGGTGCTCTTCTGGAATGGCAGGCAGTTCTGGGCAGAGCACAGCCTTATTTTTATCTCTTCAACCTCTTGCTTGTACCTGGGGAGTGGTAAAGATGGGTCCTGGATTGCAAACACTTTCACAGTTACAAGACCTTCTCTATGCTTGGCTCGTGCTACTTTGAAAAAGCGAGTACTCCCAAGACTTTTGTCATACTCAAAGTCATGTATATCAGAGAAGTAGCTGTCAACAGAGAGGATTTGAGACGGCGCAATCCCAGCCAACTGGTTCCCCATGGCGGCAGCAAGTATCTACTATGTAGTAAAGATTAAATAACTACACCTGGAACACACACAAAAATAAAAATTAGTTAGTGCAGTAAGGCAAACATGTTCAACATTATCACATTTATTGACTGGGCGAGAAATACAAAATATCCAGTGGACCTATTTGTGAACACAAACTAGAAATACTAAATGAACATTTGTTTTGGTTGGAATAATTTCTGATCTAACAATCTCGCAGGCCCTGATATTAAATCCTATACAGCCACAAAGGGATGAGCCACTAGAAAGCCAAAAGAAAGGAAAACTACTAATAAGTACTTATTAAGTTTATTTCACTCAGCTTTATGTTAATACTGAATGTCTAATGTGTCTCAGAGGCACATTCTATAATGTTGTGTGGTTAGTTCTTCAAGAAGAACTCTCTTAAATTCTAAATTATAGTCTAATAATGTTTCATTATCTGAGGTCATCAAACAAAAGGCATAGTTTAAGATTTGCTAATATGAAGTGTGTTTGGAGTGGTGGTGGTGGGGAGTGATTTTAACTAAAAGAAGTTCCCAAATCAACTTAAGTTAGAGAAAACACCAATTGAATTAAGTAGCATCCTTCCGTTCGAAGCAGTGAAAACAAGAAACCAGCAAATGAATACAGCCTCCATACATAATTCAGTCTAAATGAAAAACTCTGTGAGCTCGACTCATGAAAAACATTTAATAGTGCATGCAGAGATTTACATCTCCACATGATCGTACTTTCAAAAATTGTAATAATTCACAAACATTTCCAATAGTTTGCTTGGAAACCTGCGCTGGGCGCAGATTACCAGGCATGCTAATGACAATGTCATGTGGTATATCCCACAGGCTCATACGCCTCACATGAGGTGATCTACATAGCGTATATTGAAAGACGGGGGGCTGAGCCTGCTGCGCAAATGCAAAAGTTTCTTCTTTTTATCTCAGGGTGGGGGGTTTCCCAGTAGTGAAAGCCATTATTCGACAAATTTATGAGTGGTCAGATTCTCTTCCCTTCCTGGAAGGGGGGATACTCCTGCCACTGGCTGATGCTAATCCCTGAGCATTTCCAGGGTGGGATCAGTTTTAGATTTATGACTCTCCACAAACTCATGTTTGAGAGTGTTCACAAACTTATAACTACTTAACATGTCTCGTAATGTCGACTTCCCAAACTTTTTGTGAGATTTACTACTGCAGGCTTTTCCACACTCTGAATGAAAAAAACATGTAGTCATAAACACATCTACCATTCCCAGGAATATTTTTGTGAATTGCTGGGAGTTGCAAAAGGGGTATTTTCAAAATAAACATGTTTACATCTGAAAATAGCTTTGCGACTCAGGACCATGTTCCAACTTTTCTTTCCTGAAAGCAGAGCAAAATGGCATTGGCTACTAAATGAAGGTACAAGATTTTTCCATGTGTATTATAACAGCATGACACCATTAATTAAACTAATGAAAATAATACTTCCTTACCACAAAAGCTCAACAGGAGAATGATACAAATAAATATAATGAGTCAAAATAATGAAATAGGATGTAGAGGTCACCTTTTACAAGCTATTGTGTGTATTGTGTGTATCTGTTTGCATCCAATACCAGAATACACTGTACACAATGATACTGTACATTATGACAGTACATGGAAATAAAAACAACTGAGTGCTTAAGCCTGAGGACAATTAAAATGTTTTGACACTTTTTTAAAAAACATTTGATGAGTGTGTTAAACCTGTGATGAACCTAGCCCTCAATCTGTTCAATACCTCAAGAGCAGGTACAACTTAAACATTTTCAGTTTTTTGGCATGTGTTCAAAAAAAGGGCCTTAATAATTATTTCACCAGCTACACTAATTCACTATAGAGACACTGAAGTAAAAAATATTATGAAAAAGGACACATCAAAATAGTGCTGACAGCCAACCACTCTGCTCTGCTGTCATGTTTGCTAATCAATTCGCAACTAAGTTCCACAATTTCTGGTGCAAATGTACGAGTAGAACCAATAAGTTATAGTTCAATACCTTTGTGTCATTTTTGCTAAGGATTTTGCACATAACTAATAATCACTACACTATAAAGACACAAACTGTAATACTTTTAAGAGGTCTATCACCAGTTCTATTCAAATTTCTGAGGTTACAATAACAGATGGAAACTACAATAATTTGACCTAGCTCCTCTCTTGGTGGTCTTCAGAGGAAATTTGCATTACATGGAAGGGCAGAATTTGGCCTATAGATTGATCAGAAGATACTCATGTGATATCAGTGCAAACCATTTCCTGTGCAACTACCCATCTCGCTGCATTACAAAGAAGGCTTCCTTAGACATCGTTATGTTATGTGTATTTGTAAAGCACACCATCACCGCAAGCATTTTGTAGCCTATGGCCTCCTGACCACAGATTAAGGTGACCTCAACTACCTGATCTTGCTGAACCTTTCAGCTGCCTATACACAACAGTCAACCATCCACCTTCATCTGCACCCTGAAGTCTCTAATGGAATTTACTGGAAATGTCCTCTGTTGGCACTCCTCCTACCCTTCCAAATGACACGTTTGTTAACATGGCCACCTGTAAGTCCCAAAAGAACCCTATCACCTGCGGAGTCCCCCATGGTTCCATACTATTACCTATCATGCTTATCCTCTACACAGAACTCCTTGAGGGTCTACTCACAGATAACAGCATCAAGAGTCTGCAAAATCTTGACTTTGCACAACTTAATCTGAACATCCCCTCTGCTTGGGCATCCAAAGCCTCAAGCACTTCCTGCACATCATCCAGACCTGGATATTCAGAGCCTACCTGAAGCTCAAGCCAACCAAGACAGAATTACTTATTTTCCAAGAACAAGCAAGAAATAATACAAATCTGGCTCAATTACATGCACCTTTATGTCCTCAAACTCCATCTTTCACCAAATGTCAAGCCACTTGGATTCAACTTGAACTCCACCCACACAATCAAAGAACTCCACTGACAAAAAACACAAAGATGACCCGGTGCCAGCTCTCTCTTCTAAAGGAAGTGTAACCATTTCTTTCAGAAAGCAACTTAAAAAGCCTTTGAACTGTTGCATCAGGATTGTAGAAATGCCCTGCTCCATGGTCTCCCAGACTCCACAGAGGCCCCCTGTAAGGGCATCCTACACGCTGAAGCACATCTCATCTAGGTCCTGCAGAAATATGATCACATCACTCCCATCCTGATGGAATATTGGCAATCCATGTTGGCCACAACCATTGTCAAAACCAGCTGCATCACTTGCAAAGCCATCAAGACCAGCACCTGGTACTTACCTTGCAGACAAACTCACCATCTCTAGTGGTGCTTGCATAACCAGCCAGGACATCATCAGGCAGGAGACCAAAAAGTCTAAAAAATGAAAAACAAGACCGTTTCCATTTCCATCTATGCAACAAGGTTCTGGACCAACATCCCTATTGCCATCCGGACAGACTCAACACTGCTCCAATTCAGGAAAGAGTTGTAGATGCACCTCTTTAAAGAACATCACAGCGCAATACAGCAATAGTACAGGACATCTCCCAGACTCCAGGTCCCTCTCCAATCGCTTGTTGCCTTTGACCCTGTACAGCGCTCTACTGCTTTTTGGCTAGGTCTGTGCTATTTAAATAACATATATTTAGACAGACTCTTCTCCCTTCGCAGACACTGTACTTCAAAGTACATACACTAGATGCACAGGTGAAAGAATACAAATGTGTTGCTAAGTCTAATATGGAGACTACTAACATGTTATGAGCACAGACGCGATGTTATGTACAATAATCAAATTAAACGTTATTGTTGTAATTTTTATTAACAAAAAAGTACCACTGCAGATTTAGATAACAATGTAGAAGTTATTTAATATTGTAATATTTCTAGTAAGTGCCACATTCTCAATTCACGCTTAAACAAATGAAAAAAAAGTTAAAGTGCTCTTTTATCTTAATGAATGTTAGCTTCTGACCGGCTACAGATACAACCTGCGACTACTGTCTGAATAAACAGATCAGGTCTAGATAACGTGACAACCCGTCCGCTACTTACAGGGTCTCCAGAAAATCCTGTCTAACGTCTAGGGTCCATTGTTGTTCTTTTTTCACGGATGTCATTTGTCCGTAAATTCAGTACTTCCGGGTCGCATACCTAACCGATCACATTGCACAACATAATTAGTGTGAGAGTGGGAGGAACTGGTAACGTGCAATGAGGCCAAGGATTGGAGCAACTAGCCTCACCACAGCCAATCCTAGTGCGTCGCAAAGGATGCCTATGTGCTGATTGGTTGTGGAGAACGCACGTGCCTCTTGTTTTACCATTCTTCGGAGGGTTGCAGGGGGTAGTTTATCGGTTGTGTTTTGCTTTGCACCGTCATTGACTGGACTCAGACACAGACTGTGAGATGTCCGACTGTTTTTACTCGGTCTAGTTAAGCATCTGGCTGATCCATGGTGAGGGAGAGGGAGCGATGGTTGAATCCAGTCCCCGCGCCACATGTCGAGCGACAGCCGGTGTTCTGGGCATGTTGACTGCTGCGCACATGACCGAGGCTCGTGAGCAGTAGTGGTCGCTGACTCAGCCTTGGCAGTTTAATCTCTGGTAAATTTACGAGTTAATTTCCCAGAAATGGGAATTACTGTGCGGACCCAGTTTGCACCGATAGAGTTCTAAATAGTAGTCCCACTTCCGAGGGTATTTGATTATATTTATTTTATTGCTTTATTGCATAACAGAACAGTGACACATAGCATGATTAATCATATCGGGGGTCTGGCTTTAGTGTGGGTGAGTGTCACACAGGGCACTACTAAGTAAACATACAGAACCACAATAGAACCAGTTGAGTCAACTAAAATCCTCGATTGCTCTTGCCCACAAGAAGCAACAGGTTACATTGCATGTGGAGGGACTGTAGCGGCACGGTCAAGTTCAAACAAGCATCAGAAATGCTACATAATTGATCAACTCCCAACAACCAGGGCGCAGCCCTGTTCACCCCACATGAGCCCTGTAGTGTTTGCCTGTGTTCAGGCAAACCCATTGCTGTAGTTTGCTGAGGTGTCAGAGTGGTCATACCCCTCTGCGAGGAGCCGTGGCAGTGCCACAATGGCGTTTCATAAAAGTTAAATATGAGCCGGGGCGGCGGGAAAGTTAGTGTGGAAATAGTGAGCTGTTGGGCTTATGCAATAAAGTGAATAACGTAACCAGCTCCAGGGCCCGGTGTCATCTTTGATCTACATTGGCAACGAGGGCAGGTCACCTTGTACTTCCTACCTGTGCCTGTGCGTGCAGTCATCCTCTGGGACACTGCTGCGCAGTGTGGTGTTTGGAACCTTCGCCCGGCTCCACCGCCGAAGACTCAGAACAAGTGGGACCCATTCTCCATGGGAATCTGCTGGCGTGCACTTGGTTGCTGTCGTTAAGGCAAGGCCTACCTCCGGACTCCTTGCTACCACCCAGGACGCTTATGGGAACTGCCTGCCAACGCAGCTGCTCCTTTGGGCCTCACAGTGCCCCGCCTGCCGGCTTTTCCAAGCCCGTCTGCCGCAGTGATCAGCAAGTGTTCCCCAGGCAATGTGAGGCCGCTGCTGCCAAGCCCATCATGGAAGCTGCTTGACACGTGCTACAGCACACGAAGACCGGTCAAGGTACTGTGCCTGTTACAGACTCCTAGTGTAGCCTGAGGAGGCCCTCATAAACAGTGCATGAACAGGGGAGGCATCCAATTTAAGCCCTAACCCAACATCCAGCACCCATTAACCCCAGGCTTCTTACAACACCTGGGCTCACACCAAACTGGTCCAAGACGTCACCTGTGGGGAAGAGAGAGCCAGACAACACTGGCAACCCTACCCAATCAAAAGGAGCCCCCCAAAGGTAGCCGACAACAGCCTGCGGCTCCCTACTACATGGCCAGCATACCAGCTCTTGAACCTTTCACAATTACAGGGCCCCTCCCACACAAGCGGCGAGATGGAAAGCCTGGATCGAACGCCTTGAAAACTACTTTGAGGCTCTAGAAGTCAAAGATGAACGAAAAAGGCTTTTGCTCCTGCACCTGGGTGGGGCTTACATACATAAAGTATAGAAGTCAGTGGTCGAAGCAACCCCCCGCACGTATGCCATGCTGAAGGACGCCATTTCCGTGCATTTTGAACCATATGCGAACCCCACTACGAACGTTTCCTGTTGCGCAAAGCGCGCCAGATGTCGGAGGAGTCTGTGGACATCTTTTATACACGCCTCAGAGTGCTAGCCAGTACATGCTTGATCCAGATGAGGCGGACGAGATCAGAGCCCGGTTTATCCAGGGGTGTGCGTCCTTGAAGCTCCGCGAGCACATTCTGCAAGAACCTAATATGCGAATGAAAGATATCCTCACACAAGGGTGCTCCCAGGAACTGTTGAAAGCAAGGGCTGCCCACATGGAACAAACGACAACAGTGCAAGTGAAGTCTGAGCCCGTCAATGCGGTGGTCACAGGCAGCCCTAAGAGCAAGGCGGCGCAAATCGGGGCGAAGCCGAGAGATAGACTTTGCAGATGCTGCGATGACCCCCTGCCCCACCCTAGCGGCTGCCCTGCCCGAGGAAAAACCTGTAGCACATGTGGCAAGCTCAGTCACTTTGCAAAAGTGTGCAGTTCGGCACCCAAAGCACCGCCTACTCCCCCAAAAAAATCAAGGCTGTAGCTGCCCTCCCCACTACCTCGTCAGACAGCGACATGGACGATGACCAACAGATTGTCCACGTAGTAAGGGCAGTAGACAAGGGCGCGGCCCAAAATCGACAGTTACCCACTTGTCAGGTCACCATGCAGAGCCAGTCCTTCCTGGCTCCAATTGACACAGGAGCCTCAATTAACCTTATGACCGCCAAGATGTACCACAGCCTAACAACACAACCTCCGCCCAAGCCAACCAAACTAATGGTGTATGCTTTCAGGAACAAACGGCCCCTAAAGAGAGCGGGCGCCTTCAGATCAGATATCGAGCACGAGGGCACGAAGCTCGCTAGAAAAATTTCTGTGTCACAGGAAGGGTCAGATTTCCTGCTCAGTTGCCAGACCGCCCAGAATCTAGGCCTGGTTCATTTCGCATTCAGCGTCCATACCAGCTGTTTGGAAGACCTCCCCTAGGAGTTTGACACCCTCTTCAGTGGCATTGGCTGCCTCAAAGGACTACCCCCCAACTACACATCAACGACTCTGCCCCCGTGCCCTTCAACACCGGCGAATGGCCATTCACTTCCGCTCAAAAGTAGAGTGGGAGCTACTACTTCTAGAACAGGCTGGGATCATTGAAAAGGTGTCAGGCCCCCCCCCCCTTGGTCTCCCTGATTGTCGTTGCGAAAAAAAAGAAACATTGCAGATGCGGTCCGCGTCTGTGTGGACATGCACCTGCCCAATCAGGCTATGAAGCGGGAGAGGCACCTTACCCCAACGATCAATGACATTATAGAGGAACTCTCGGGATCTAAATGGTTCTCCAAAGTGGACCTCCGGTCAGGGTACCACCTGATGGTGTTGCACCCAGACTCTCGACCAATAATGACATTCTCCACTCACATGGGCCTCTGGAGCTACACACGCCTGAACTTTGACATATCTAGTGCCACAGAGATATTCCAACACGCAAAGGAGTGTTAGAAGGGCTTGCAGGAGTTCTGAACATGGACCACTCAGCCCAGTCCTCAAAGCCAATCGATGAGACGGAGGTCTCACATCAGCGACTTATGTGTGAAGAAGTCAGAGAGCCCGTCGAGTCCCGATCCACACAGGGGACATGGTACTAGTGAAAGACTGCCATCCAGGCGGAAAATTCCGTCTACCTTTTGAAGCAGATCTGTGGACTGTGACTGCTGTCAAAGGGACTATGGTCACTGCAACAAGGGACGGTAAGAGCGTCACAAGGAATGTATCCTATTTCAAATGGTTTCCCACCTCACCATCTGCAGACCACAGGTGGGATGGCTCCATGAACAGCATCACTGTGAGTGATCAGGAGGGTGCTACTTTCTCACCTACATTCCCCTGGCAGACTGAGCCCTCGATAGAGGACGATGCAGTCTCTGTGCAACCTGCCCTGCCGCACCGGCCTCTCCCGGCAGGGGAAGCAGCACCAACCCTCGCCGATAGCTCGAGAACCCTCAGTGACACTCAGAGGGCACTGTCTGGGAGGTCAGGAGGCAAGCGATATCATCTCCGGTCCAATCCGGGCCCCTCCTGATGCTATGCTGACTTTGTGCTCGAGTGAATATTTCTCATTGTTGCAAATGTTATGATTGAGTTTGTTTGACTGCACCCTTACTCTTCTTTTCCTCTGGTGTTTCTTTTGTTTTCTTGGTTGGGGAGGAATGTAGTGTTTGCCTGTGTTCAGGCAAACCCATTGCTGTAGTTTGCTGAGGGGTCAGAGCAGTTACACCCTCCTCTGGGAGGAGCCGTGGTAGTGCCACAATGACATTTCACAAAAGGGTTAAATATGAGCCCGGAGTGGTGGGTAAGTTAGTGTGGAAATAGTGAGCTGTTGGGCTTTTACAATAAAGTGAATAACGTAACCAGCTCCAGGGCCCGGTGTCATCTTTGATCTACATTGGCAACGAGGGCGGGTCACCTTGTACTTCCTACCTGCCCCTGTGAGTGCAGTCATCCTCTGCGACACTGTTGCGCAGTGTGGTGTTTGGAATCTTCGCCCTGCTCCACCGCCGAAGACGCGGAACAGGTGGGACCCGTTCTCCATTGGTGTCTGCTGGCATGCACGCGGTTGCTGTCGTTAAGGCAAGGCCTACCTCCGGACTCCTTGCTACCACCCAGGACGCTTATGGGAGCTGCCTGCCAACGCAGCTGCTCCTCTAGGCCTCACAGTGCCCCGCCTGCCGGCTTTTCCAAGCCCGTCTGCCGCAGTGATCAACAAGCGTTCCCCAGGCAATGTGAGGCCGCAGCTGCCAAGCCCATCATGGAAGCTGCTTGACACGTGCTACAGCACACGAAGACCGGTCAAGGTACTGTGCCTGTTACAGACTCCTAGTGTAGCCTGTGGGGGCCCTCATAAACAGTGCATGAACAGGGGAGGCATCCAATTTAAACCCTGACCCAACATCCAACACCCATTGACCCCAGGCTTCTAACAACACCTGGGCTCACACCAAACTGGCCCAAGACATCACCTGTGGGGAAGACAGAGTCAGACAACACTGGCAACCCTACCAAATCAAAAGGAGCCCCCCAAAGATAGCCGACAACAGCCTGCAGCTCCCTACGACATGGCCAGCATACCAGCTCTTGAACCTTTCATAATTACAGGGCCCCTCCCACACAAGCGGCGAGATGGAAAGTCTGGATCGAACGCCTTGAAAACTACTTTGAGGCTCTAGAAGTCAAAGATGAACGAAAAAGGCTTTTGCTCCTGCACCTGGGTGGGGCTTACATACATAAAGTATAGAAGTCAGTGGTCGAAGCAACCCCCCACACGTACGCCACGCTGAAGGACGCCATTTCCGTGCATTTTGAACCATATGCAAACCCCACTACGAATGTTTCCTGTTGTGCCAAGCGCGCCAGATGTCGGAGGAGTCTGTGGACATCTTTTATACACACCTCAGAGAGCTAGCCAGTACATGCTTACTACCAGATGAGGCGGACGAGATCAGAGCCCGGTTTATCCAGGGGTGTGCGTCCTTGAAGCTCCGCCAGCACATTCTGCAAGAACCTAATATGCGGATGAGAGATATCCTCACACAAGGGTGCTCCCAGGAACTGTTGAAAGCAAGGGCTGCCCACATGGTACAAACGACAACAGTGCAAGTGAAGTCTGAGCCGGTCAATGCGGTGATCACAGGCAACCCCAAGAGCAAGGCGGCGCAAATCGGGGTGAAGCCGAGAGATAGACTTTGCAGATGGTGCGATGCCCCCCTGCCCCACCCTAGCGGCTGCCCTGCCCAAGGAAAAACCTGTAGCACATGTGGCAAGCTCACTCACTTTGCAAAAGTGTGCACTTCGGCACCCAAAGCACCGCCTACTCCCCCAAAAAAAATCAAGGCTGTAGCTGCCCTCCCAACTACCTCGTCAGACAGTTACATGGATGATGCCCAACAGATTGTCTATGTAGTAAGGGCAGTAGACAAAGGCGCGGCCCACAATCGACAGTTACCCACTTGTCAGGTCACCATGCAGAGCCAGTCCTTCCCGGCTCCAGTTGACACAGGAGCCTCAATTAACCTTATGACCGCCGAGATGTACCACAGCCTAACGACACAACCTCTGCTCAAACCGACCAAAATAATGGTGTATGCTTTCAGGAACACCCGGCCCCTAAAGAGAGCGGGTGCCTTCAGATCAGATATCGAGCACGAGGGCTCAAGGGCACGAAGCTCGCTAGAAAAATCTCTGTGTCACAGGAAGGGTCAGATTTCCTGCTCAGTTGCCAGACCGCCCAGAATCTAGGGCTGGTTCATTTCACATTCAGCGTCCATACCAGCTGTTTGGAAGACCTCACCTAGGAGGTGACACCCTCTTCAGTGGCATTGGCTGCCTCAAAGGACTACCCCTCCAACTACACATCAACAACTCTGGCCCCCATGCCCTCCGACACCGGCGAGTGGCCGTCCACTTCCGCTCGAAAGTAGAGTGGGAGCTACTACTTCTAGAACAGGCTGGGATCATTAAAAAGGTGTCAGGGCCCACCCCCTTGGTCTCCCTGATTGTTATTGCGAAAAAAACGAAACAGCCGGATGCGGTCCGCATCTGTGTGGACATGCGCCTGTCCAATCAGACTATCAAGCGGGAGAGGCACCTTACCCCAACGATCAATGACAATATAGAGGAACTCTTGGGATCTAAATGGTTCTCCAAAATGGACCTCCGGTCAGGGTACCACCAGATGGTGTTGTACCAAGACTCTCGACCAATAACGACTTTCTCCACTCACATGGGCCTCTGGAGCTGCACACGCCTGAACTTTGACATATCTAGTGCCACAGAGATATTCCAACACACAAAGGAGTGTTAGAAGGGCTTGCAGGAGTTCTGAACGTGAGTGACGATATCCTGGTCCATGCCCCCACGCTCGAGAGTCACCTTTCAGGAGCAGGTTTTGGCGCTTCTGCATCCTGAGGGCCTCGCAGGAGTAGACGGAGGAATGGACTCTGGTAAGTCAAATCTTAACTATTACATCCCCCACCCTACCTGCATGCTATCACATACCCCCACCCTCACCCCCAGCACCCCAACTCCTCACATATGTCCCAACATCACAAACCACCCATCCCAACATCAAGCCCTGCATGCAACAACAGAGCATGGACACCCATCACTAAAGCATGCCCACTGCACATACACCCCCCTAAACCACCATGACACATGCTCCCACACAGGAATGCAAGCACTGGGGTACACGCTCACCCACCCATTGCACACCATGACACATACAGATGTAATAACCATCCTTTTATACCCCTGCAGGACCCCTACCCAACGTCACCGGACAGGAGGGTCCACACATGTCCACACCACCAACAGAAGAGGCCCACAGTGATGACAGCACCTCTGTCCAACTGGATCTAGATGACCAGCCCGGCCCGTTGGGGACCCCTGGACAGTCGGTTCCCCTCACACTGGCAGAGGCCACCACAGACTTTCCCCCCCTCTGGAAACACCAGCACAGCACCCACCCAGCGGGCCCATACCTCCGTCCCCAGGACACGTCAATCAGCAGTGTGTCCACTACTACAGGGAACCCAGGATAACCCACCATCCCAACAACAACAGGGACCTGGGGGCATTGGTAGTGGGCACACAGTCCAGGGGACGGAGGCCCAGTAACACAGGGGAACTGGAAGGGCTGCTGTGCGACGGGGTGGACAGGCCAAGGGAACCCACTCTCCACAAGGCCCTCTCCTCCATCATGGGAGCCTACCACCACTCCCAGGAGACGATGGCAACAGTACTGGCCAAGTTTCAGAAGACCCAGCACCTGCAGGAGGAACAGTATATGGGCTTCAGGGAGGAACTCAGAACCATCAGCTCCACCCTGGGCACCATCGTAGGGGTGCTGAAGGAACTACTCAACACCAGGAGGAACACTGTGGCACTACAAGGGGCCCCTGACACTAGCATGGACGATGAACTGCCCACCACCTCCGCCGGCGCTAGTGGACAGAACGCACCGCCACAGGACCACCACACCAGCACCCCACCCCCTGCAGAGGGAGAACCACCCCGCAAACGGTCCCTGAGATCCAGGACAAAGACAGAGCACGATGCCAAGACCCCCAACAAGAAATGAGACCACCCTAATTGTCATCCTACTGTCCCACTTTGTCACCCTGTCCATATTTAAACTGCCCCAGCTCCACTTCCTATGCCCATTTGGGCAATGCACCTGTGAGACTAATAGACTGGACTCTGCCATGGACATTCCTCCGCCATCACCCCTCACCATTTCACTACCGCCCTTCAATATTGAGCACTTAAATAAATACACTTAAAACACAAAACAATCTGCAGTCTGTCTGTGATTTCGAAATAGTGTATTAGCAATTACAGTGGCAAAATGCTCTTTCAATTGTAATGTCAACATACCTATGTCACACAGCTCAAGTCCATGAGGAATCAAAGCAGATGTCACACAGTGGGACCCACATCTGTGAAATCGTAAGGGAAAGTGGCAACTCAGTGACCATACACTGGGTGAAAAGAACAGACAGTAGAGAGGTAGTAGTGTCTACGTATATGTAGTAGGCAGGTCTGTACGTCTGTACTCTTACCTGTGTCTCACTGGAAATATTGCTGGATCACTGAGTCCCTGTTGTTCATGGCTTCTTCCTCTGCTTCCTCGTCTTCACTATCCACAGGGTCCACAGCTGCAAGAACACCGCCATCTGGACCATCCTAGCGCAGAAAAGGCACCTGTCGTCGCAATGCCAAATTATGAAGCATACAGCAGGCCACGATGATCTGGCACACCTTCTTTGGTGAGTAGAAGAGGGATCCACCTGTCATATGGAGGCACCGGAACCTGGCCTTCAGGAGGCCGAAGGTCCGCTCGATCACCCTCCTAGTCCGCCCATGGGCCTCATTGTAGCGTTCCTCTGCCCTTGTCCTGGGATTCCTCACTCGGGTCAGTAGCCATGACAGGTTGGGGTAACCAGAGTAACCTGCAAATGGCGAGGGACAAGTATTAGACACACACTAACCTGTAGGGTAACCCCAGACAACCATTCCCACTGTCTTGCTTCCAGGTGCTCACCTAATAGCCACACACGGTGCCTCTGGAGTTGACCAGTCACATAAGGGATGCTGCTATTCCGCAGGATGTAGGCGTCATGCACTGAGCCAGGGAACTTGGCATTCACATGGGAAATGTACTGGTCTGCCAAACATACCATCTGTACATTCATAGAGTGATAACTCTTCCGGTTTCTGTACACCTGGTCACTCCTGCGGGGGGACCAAAGCCACATGGGTCCCATCAATGGCACCTATGATGTTGGGGATATGTCCCAGGGCATAGAAATCACCTTTCACTGGAAGCAAATCCTCCACCTGAGGGAAAACGATGTAGCTCCGCATGTGTTTCAGAAGGGCAGACAACACTCTGGACAATACGTTGGAAAACATAGGCTGGGACATCCCTGATGCTATGGCCACATTTGTTTGAAACGACCCACTTGCTAGGAAATGGAGCACTGACAGCACCTGCACTTGAAGGGGGATTCCTGTGGAATGGAGGATTGCTGACATCATGTCTGGCTCCAACTGGGTACACAGTTCCTGGATTGTGGCACGGTCAAGCCTGTATGTGGTTATGACATGTCGCTCCTCCATTGTCGACAGGTCCACCAACGGTCGGTACACCGGAGGATGCCGCCATCTCCTCACATGTCCCAGCGGACGGTGCCTATCAAGGACAACAGCGAGCACAGAGTCAATCAACTCAGAGGTATGTGCCCACAGTTTACACAGAACACCTATCATACACAAAAGGTGGCCTGTATGTGTGTTGAGTCTAGGCCTAGGTATGTGTGACGCAGTTGGAAATGAAGCCATGTGGGCCCCTGAAATGGCAGCTGCCTGACCTCTAAAGTGGGACAATGGGATGTGAGGTAACTGCACTGGCGTTGTACACCGTCACGGTAGGCGGTCAAAGACTGTGGCGCAATGCTGCATTGGTTAACATTGGACCCTATGGGTCCCAGGAGCCAATGACGATGTGCGCCGGCGGTGACGGTACGCACCGCCGCGGACGTGACCGCCATTTTCTATCTGTTCAATCACACAATACCTGATCTTCGACAGGAGAGGACCTACACTGCAAGTGCTGCTGTGACCTCGGTCTGGAAGAGACAATGGCTCGAGTGTCTGGGGAAAGGGCCCCTGCCTTCACATCGGAGGAGTTGGAGAAGCTCGTGGATGGGGTCCTCCCCCTGTACACGCTACTCTACGGTCCTCCAGACAAACAGGTAAATACACTGTGAGCATGCTGTATGGGCTATGAGTGTGTGGAGTGGGGTGGATGAAAGATGGGGGGGGGAGATTGAGGCGTGCATGAAACAACGGTGAGTGCATGTGCATCATGGCGAAGGTAGGGATGGGGGCCAATCACTTTGACGGTGCAGTTGGTAATAACTACACTTTTTCCCCTGTACATTTCATGTAGGTCAGCGGCCACCAGAAAAAAGATATTTGGCGTGCCATCGCCAAAGACGTACGGACCCTGGGGGTCTACCACAGACGTAGCACCCACTGCCGGAAAAGATGGGAGGACATTCGCCACTGGAGCAAGAAGACGGCGGAGGCTCAGCTGGGGATGGCCTCCCAACGTGGGAGGGGTGCCAGTTGCACCATGACCCCTTGATGTTCCGGATCCTGGCGGTGGCGTACCCGGAGTTGGATGGGCGCTTGAGGGCATCACAGCAGACACAAGGGGGTGAGTACACTCTCATTCTGCTGACTTTGCGCGCAGTGGAGGTGTCTGGGTGGGGGAGGTGGGCTGTGGGTTTCCCTAGGCCAGGACGAGTTCCGTAGGCAAGGCCCCTCCGTAAGGCAGGCCATGTGGCACCCCAGCCCACCTCTGTAGAGTGCCAAGTACACCTAGTCATGCCCCTGTGTCATCTATGTGTGCAGATGTCGTCCATAGCCTTGTAGGCCATTTCCCAGGAATTGAACAGTGGAGCCCAAGAGCGCGGCGTAGTGCAGGGGGCTTCTGTATCTGTCATGTCCGCCAACGGTAGCGGTAATGCATGCACTCAACATGTCTCTCTTCTGTCGTCGTCCCCTTTTTGTGGTCTCCCTGTTCTTGTGTGCATTAGCATCATCAGGCGGAGGAGCAGTGGCACCAGAGCACGAGGGAGCTGCATCCCACATGGCCCTGGAGGGCGACACTACGGAGTCTGAATTAACCAGTGGGATGGAGGGCGAGGGGAGCTCCACGGCGGGGACAGGAGCTGAGACCCGGACACGGACTCGTCCTCTGATGGGAGCTCCCTTGTGGTGGCGGCAACATCTGTGTCCCCTGCATCTGCAGGTACAGCCGCCACCCCCCCTACCAGCCCCGCCCTCCCAGCAGCCCCTCAGCCTTTGCCCCGTGCCCGCTCACCCAGGAGGGTGGGCACCACCTTCGCCCCAGGCACCTCAGGCCCTGCCCCAGTCACCCCTGCTTCCCTCAGTGAGGAGGCCATTGACCTCCTCAGGTCCCTCACTGTTGGGCAGTCTATCATTTTGAATGCCATCCTTGGTGTAGAGAGGCAGTTGCAACAAACAAATGCATTCCTGGAGGGCATTCATTCTGGTCAGGCGGCCCTTCACCGAGCTTTTCAGACTCTGGCCTCAGCACTGATGGCAGCCATTGTCCCCGTCTCTAGCCTCCCCCCTCCAATTTCCTCCACCCCAACCCAATCCCCTGTACCTCAGCCTATCCCAAGCACACCTACAGACCAACATGCACACACGTCAACACCCAAGGGTAGCTCAGGCAAACATAAGCACCACACATCCCACAGGCATTCACGCAAGCATCACACACATGCAGACACACCAACATCCACTGCCTCCACTGTGTCCCCCTCCTGCTCGTCTCCCTCCTCCCTCCTAGTGACGTCTACACTCGCACCTGCATGCACTACCTCTATAGCCACTAGCACCTCAGCCACAACATCTCCGGGACCAGTGGTGCCTGTAGTCACCGGAATCTGGAGTGCACCTGCCACCAGGGCTGCCAGTGTGGCACGGAGCCACAGCACAGACAGTCCCCCACCTGTGAAGCATCAGAAGTTGCCCAGTGCCCGGTGGGAGAGGGGGAAGACTCCAGCCACCAAAGCCGCTCCCAGGGGTCCCGGTGGGAGTGTGGAGTTAGCTGTGACACTTTCCAAGGTGGGGAAGGGCCACAAGAAACCCGGCAAGTCTGGGAAGGGCAGTACGGCGGAGAAGACCGCCATCATCCCCGCTGCCCAGGAGGCCAGCACCAGCCCAGCTGCCCAGGAGGCCACCGCCAGTACCAGCCCAGCTGCCCAGGAGGCCACCGCGAGCACCAGCCCAGCTGCCCAGGAGGCCGCCGCCAGCAAAAGCCCCGTTGGGCCATGAAGGACCGCCAGCAAATGCCCCGTTGGGCCATGAAGGACCACCAACAAAAGCCCCATTGGGCCATGAAGGACCGCCAGCAAATGCCCCGTTGGGCCATGAAGGACCGCAAGCAAAAGCCCGTTGGGCCATGAAGGACCGCCAGCAAATGCCCCGTTGGGCCATGAAGGACCGCCAGCAAAAGCCCCGTTGGGCCAGCAGCTGAGACCCTGCAATGGAGACCGCCATCTCAAGCACCGCTGCACAGGGCACTGCCATCTCAAGCACCGCTGAACAGGGCACCACCATCTCAAGCACCGCTGAACAGGGCACCGCCATCTCAAGCACCGCTGAACAGGGCACCGCCATCTCAAACACCGCTGCACAGGGCACCGCCATCTCAAGCACCGCTGGCCTATGAGCGTCAAGGGCACTGACGCAACTGAGTCTGTCACGGGGTGAATGTAGCACTCTGGGCACAAAGCCCCCTCCAGAACCAGTGGAGAGATACATCCTCTCCCTCTGTCCTTAGCAGGATGAAGTGTGCCCCCTCCAGCACCAGTGGAGAGATACATCCACTCCCTCTGTCCTTAGCAGGATGAAGCACTCTGGGCACAAAGCCCCCTCCAGAACCAGTGGAGAAAGGCATCCACTCCCTCTGTCCTTAGGATGAAGCACTCTGGGCACAAAGCCCCCTCCAGAACCAGTGGATAAAGGCATCCACTCCCTCTATCCTTAGAAGGATGAAGCACTCTGGGCACAAAGCCCCCTCCAGAACCAGTGGAGAAAGGCATCCTCTCCCTCTGTCCTTAGCAGGGTGAAGCACTCTGGGCACAAAGCCCCCTCCAGAACCAGTGGAGAAAGGCATCCTCTCCCTCTGTCCTTAGCAGGATGAAGCACTCTGTGCACAAAGCCCCCTCCAGAACCAGTGGAGAAATGCATCCACTCCATCTGTCCTTAGCAGGATGAAGCACTCTGGGCACAAAGCCCCCTCCAGAACCAGTGGAGAAAGGCATCCACTCCCTCTGTCCTTAGCAGGATGAAGCACTCTGGGCACAAAGCCCTCTCCAGAACGAGTGGAGAAAGGCATCCACTCCCTCTGTCCTTAGCAGGATGAAGCACTCTGGGCACAAAGCCCCCTCCAGAACCAGTGGAGAGATACATCCACTCCCTCTGTCCTTAGCAGGATGAAGCACTCTGTGCACAAAGCCCCCTCCAGAACCAGTGGAGAAGGCATCCACTTGAGAGACTGTGGCTTTGCACTCCCCAGGATTGAACAGTGGGCAAACCACCCACTGTAGATACTTGAGAGACTGTGGCTTTGCACTCCCAGGATGTAACAGTGGGCAAACCACCCACTGTAGAGACTTGAGAGACTGTGGCTTTGCACTCCCCAGGATGTAACAGTGGGCATGTGGCCCCCTCGTGGATTTGGCGTCGTGCACTCAAGCGGCTGAGGTGCCCCCCCTTTCCCTCCCCCTGAGGTGCCTGTTTAGTTGCTGTCTGATGCCCCTGCAGTGTTCTCTCCATCATGGTCGGGGATCTTGTGTGGGCCTCGCCCATACCGTGTGGTCCCAGTGTTCTACGGACTTTCTTAGAACACTACCTGGACTACTATGCTTGGTATTTATTATGTACATGGTGTATATATCTATTTCTGCCTACTTGCTTTTAATATATTACAATGGTTACACTCATTTTCTATTGTCTTTGCATTCTTCAGGGGGGCCTGGGGGGGTGTAACTGTGATGTATTGATACGCATTAATGTGTGTATTGTAGTGGGTGAGGGTGGGGGTGGGGATGTTGTGTGTGTGTGTCCCTGTTTTTTGCCTCCCTCCCCTGTGTCGTAGGTGCAGCACTCACCGTGGTCTTCGCCGCTGGCGTTCATGCTCCTGGTAGAGGAGCCAGAAGATGAGGGCTGGAAAAATGTGAAGCTCTGGTTCCATGGTGTCCTCGTGGAGTGTGTAGAGGTGAGCGTTTTCCCTTCGGGATTCCTGTTTCCGCCGTGTTTTTATCTGCGGCGAATCCGTCCCGGAAAAGGTGGCGGATTGGCCTGTCATAATACTGTGGGCGGTACATTGTCTCCCGCCTGTCTGTTGGCAGTGATCGCCGCGCTGTTTGTTTGTACCGTGGTCGGAGTGTTAAAGTGGCTGTCTTTGTTGGTGGTTTCCGCCACGGTCATGATTCCAAATTTTTTACCGCTGGCCTGTTGGCGGTCTTACCGCCGCTTTAACACCGACCGCCAGGGTTGTAATGACCACCATGGTGTCTCTTCACCAAGCCTCTGCACAGGGAATATTCGTGCATAAACAGGGAAGGAGAGTGTTCTCCCAGGAAGCAAAGAGACACATTGTCAGATATCCAAACCTCCTCTACAGTTCTGGAAGGCGTCCCTCTTTCAGGACAAGAAACTCATTTGGGTAAACACCTTGCTTTACTTGTCCATTGCCCCATTCTCCTTCACTAGTAAGTATATACCTGAAAGTGACTTGAGATTAGATCCCCTCAGATGGCAATCTCTTGAGCTAAAACATAAAGGCTGCAAATCCTGCAACTTTCCTGACGATTCACATAGCCCATAACCACTCTGTTGTCTTTTTTTACTTTGACCTGTTGATTGACCAAATGTGGCACCAACTCCAGTAATGCCAAATGTACCACTTTCAGTTCCCTCCAGTTCGAAGAGCTTGCTGCCAGAATCGGAGACTATTTCCCCTGCGGTGTTCTCGCCTCCAGTGTACCACCTCAACCTACATTCCTGGCTTTGGTTGTGACTATTCTAGATGGTACTGTGAGAAAAGGGCGCCCCCTGCTTAAGTTTACCTCCTTTAACCACCAGTCCAGACCCCCACATATGTGCCACCCCTTGAACCTCTAGCTTGAGATTTTGTGAAGTTGGATCCCTGTGTGTAAAACATAGTTTATCAGTGGTTACATATGTAAACAAGCCCAAGGTAGAACAGTCATGGTTGAAGCTATCAGAACCTGAATCCTCAACATTGTCTTACTGGAGGAGCCAACAATGATACACTCTCCACTCTGAGTATGTGATTTCTGTCCTCAGGAAAGAGCACTTCCCTTCAATGCTCTTAAAGTGTCTGCCTATGAAAAGCAGTTCTTAGATAGGAACAAAGCATGATTTTTTAAGGTTGAGCAAAAACTTGTGCTTCTCGACTGTTCTGCAAACCTCCTGGATCTGACTCTGAGCTCTAGAAAATCAGAAGCAGAAATCAACCTATCATCCAAGTATGGAAAAAAACGAATTCCCCTAGCATGAAGGACCCACACCATATCAGTTAAACCTTAGTAAAAACCTTAGGAGATGAAGAGAGGTCAAAACAAAGTGTTTGGAATTGGTAATGCTAATCTAGAAAACAGAAACAGAGGAACCTCTAAGAATTGGGATGCATCAGCACATGCAGGTACATAGCCAAAAGGTCTATGGAAGCCCGTAAATTCCCTTGACTGATGAATGGTAGGATCTCTTGCAGGGTTGTCATTTTGAGTTTTGTATGAGTAATATACCAGTTCACCTTCTTCAGGTCTAGGATTGGCCTGAACTTCTCTGATGCCTTCTTTACTAAAAAGAGGATTGAGTAGGTACCTCTTCCTCGTTTGTGTGCCAGAACTAGTACAATCGCCCCCTTTACCAACAACTTCTGGATCCTTTCTTTCAAGGCCAACTGTTTCTTTGGATTTGATTGCAACGGGGTATGACAGAAACATTCTGTGGGTTGGGTAGAGAAACCAATCTGAAAATCTTTCTCCACTATCTCTAGGACCCATTGATCTGATGCGGAGTTCTTCTATACCTCCAGAAAATGAAATATTCAACCCCTGACTGGTAACGTACTCCTGTCCAGATAGTCTGGACTTGCTAAGGGCTGAGTTATCATTATCCTAATGAGACTACTGGATTTGGGTGGCAGAATCACCTGGACTGCGGGGGACTGGGTCTGAACCTGCTCAAGGTGACACCTGTCAGCCTAATTCGGGTTTGTTCCAGCTAACTAGCAGTGCCTCATCTCTACCCAAGAGCAGGGATGATTTGGGCAACCGAGTGCATGTCATAAATGACTCCTCAGGGGAATCGTGGTCACTCAGATCTCTTCTGTTTCTCTCAATTGCATTAGTCTCACACATGCAAGGACAATCAGAGGCAGAGTAAAACAACTGATGTTCCAAGAAAATATCCCCACGTAAGAGTGTGTATGTGTCTGTGAACAGTGGAGACAAAGCGTACTACTTTTGCCAACAACCTATCTCTCTGCAGCCTTGAGAACGCACAGAGTGAAAGAAATGTTTTTATTTAAGAATGCAGAGCTGTCCTAGGCAAAGTGCAACTAGATAGAGAAAATAAAACAAGACCGCAAATGTGGCTGTTATTAAAATAATATAACAACGCTAGAATAAAAACATATCTAGGTTAAAGTACACAACGGCAGGACTGTTTGCTAAAATAACGTGTATGAAGCTATAGCTAAAATGGCTACACAACACCCTCCCATTGCCAGTTCAAAGGTGGTTCAAAGCCTAATTAAATAAAAACTACTAAAATCTATCCTCAGGCATGTATATATTTGAATGTCAATAATGACAAGTCAAAAGACAACTGAGCATGTAGTAAAAGAACAATTTAAAATGTTAGATGTGGCACACTAAAAAAGCAGAATTTCAAAAGTCAGAGTAATTTTTTAAATCGCCAATTGAATGCGGGATAATTGTAGACAGGAAATCCTCCACTTTGGCAGGTGGCAGAGTGGAAGTTCTTCACTAAGGAAAACCAAGGAGCATTTGTGTTCCAAAGCCTGAGCTCTAGCCGAGGCAGCAGCATTCTGTGGTGTGCCCAACATTAAGTTTAGAGCTGCATAATCCACAAAGGGCAACTTACAACTGGCTTCCCGTAGCAAAAGCACCCTGAACGCGCATGTCTGGTAATGAGACCTCAGTGAGAACATCACCAGATCATCGTCCAATAAAAGCAGCGCTGCGTAGAAAGACAAATCTTCAGTGCACCAGAAGCACCGAAACACAGGCTGCACATACTGCAGAACCGGTCTAAATGACAGAGACCAGTCGCACTCCAATTTCTCCAGGAGTGGTGCTCCAAAGTACTGCATTATGTGTTCACGACACAGCTGCGCTGGGGGGAGCGCTTTCAGTCCTCCTTGTTGTGAAGGGACAGCCATTGCGCAGAAAAAGTAGCAATGGCAAGATGCCACCTATTATAGCCTAAGTTATCGGAAATCCTCTGAAAATACTGGAGAATATTGAGTGGATGGCTGAAGGTATTAAGCCAAGTATAGAGGAGAAGGTGTGAACAAAACCAGAACCAACAGCCTTAAAGAAATGTGTGATTCCAGTAGTACTGGATGCGTTAAATATCTGACCCACTAGTTCACCAAAGTGTCTTGGAAAGTTAGTACTTAAAAGAGACCGTATCTCTGCCAATGACCTCGCAGCCTGAAGCGCATAGGTCTCACGTGCAGATGTGAGCGCCACATGTTTTTGAAACAATAAGGCCTTGAGTCTGCTCAACTTTCACATTTGAAGTAGTGATATGGGGCCAAATCTCATCTACTTCCCTCAGTCTTGTAGGAGTTAAAAGTACATTCTCCCAGCATGTAACAATTTTGGAGACCGAAACGATGTAAACTATTCCGGCTCGCATCCCCCAACAGCTCTCGCTATTAAGGAGTACATAGCTGCCATTCGAGAGCACATGGAACAGAGGTCTAATCAAGGTGAACTGGGACTCCCTTCAGATAACAAGCCAAGTTCTCTGCCAAAGCGTTACACGCCACATTCAAGGACAGCTGTTTACAAACCATTGAATGGCTGACTGAAGTCTCACATTCACTACCGTTAAGAAAGACCTCTTTAATGCCACTGAGACATTTGTACGAGAAGGGTAGCTCCCACACCTCATGGATGTAACTATCTCCTAGCCTTTCATATCTGCCCACTGGAATGTGTTTTAAGAAGGATGTGAATTGAAGTGTTGAAATAGGCAGATTTATGACCCTGTGTATTAACCACTCAGCAGACGGTATTTCAGCCACAGTAAAAAGTAACTTTTCTAATTTCTCAATATTTAACATGACTTAAGTCGCTTTTTTCTTAGCCATTAGTTGTTGTTGTCGCCTTAAATTAAATGTGGAAAATATGTCCCTTGCGCTAACGTGTTGTCAGGGAACGCGACCTGCCTTCGGTGTTTGTAGTGTCCAACCCAACTGCATAATGGACCTTGGTTGACTCTGTCCATGGTGTAAAGAGGACATGTTACTTTGTATTATGTCTATTGCAGAAGAAACAATGTTGTTTAAGGTGTATATCCGGTCAGACAGGGTATTAATCCCTTTATCTACAACAGCTAATGCCTTCTGTAAGTTTTCCTGATCTATTTGCCTTAACCGGGCAGCGGCTTCTTGTTGGGAAAGCTTTCATATTTCATTATAGACTGCATATAAGAAGAGCTTTCTGTGTTGTTTTCTGGGGCCTAGCAGGGAAATCCTGTAAGTCAGTGTTGTTAAGGAGATTGAGGTGTTGTTTAACAGCAACTAGTGAGGAACCCTCCGACCATTGCTGCCATAGTTTCCCTACACTGTATATTGTTACTATACCCACATGTTCAGATGACACATAGCAAGGGTCTGGCCTACTTGTTCTAAAGCCCCCGTGGAGTTTACAAAACGTTTATGTCACCCATTAGTATCTATTAGCCACAATAACCACCCACCAGGATGTGAAAGTGAAGCATTAAACGTGCCGTTCTGGACCCATTCATCGAACTGATCTTCAGTTGCATTGATATACTTTTACCATTTGTAAAACTTTGTAGGGGCAGGAATACTGGGCACATTCAATTCCTTAATTTTTGCTAAGCCTAAACAGCTTGTCTGTTGTACAATTTCATTCAAAAATATTATTTGAACAGGTATCAGGCATGCTCTAAATAAAGCTTCCTTTCCCCTTATTTGCCAATTATTTGTTCCCCACACACTTTTTAAGTCAATCGACTTCAGACAATATTCATAGCCTTCTATAGCCAACAGGGAAACAAAGGAATCTGAATAAATGAACTTTGTATCTCTCAATAATATATGTACATTTCCATCCATGGCAATTTAAAATAATATGACTCAGCATTTTTAACATTGTGCCCAGAAAAATATGCACATGTTTCAGAATATGTTTTAGAACTTCATTGTGGAGGAGTTGGACAATGTTCCCATTGTGTATAATTAAAAATATTCTTTGGGGTACTTGCTCTGTGAATGAAATGGTGTCCATAATAATTATAGCAGAACATATCACCATAATTTTCTTTGGACTGATATACATCTTCACTTTCAAATACAGTAAAATGCTGCAATTCAGTCATCATAGAATCATCCGTTTTCACATCCCAGTGATCAGAAACAACTCTGGGTATTATTACATCATTCATAGAAAGTTTTACAGTATTCATAGAAACTCATAAGGTATATGAATGAGACCTCCGTCTGGCTGTATATATCAAATGTGACTTTATCCCAAACAATCCCGTCAGCGGAAATGTTCACGAAAGTCAATACTCTGCTGACCTTGTGAGAATAAAAATAGGGTTTTAAGATCTCATCCACCAGTTCAACCGTTGATCGTTCAGGAAGGTAATGACCATGTATTAATAGAAAGAAAATATTAACAAAACTAATCCAAAGGAGGAAAGCTAATATAGTCAAGGAAAGCCACTGAGGTGTCAGCGTTGCTGATTAAGTCTTGTAGAGGGACATCTTGACCAGGAGGGAGAGGGATTCGGGTACTACTAGTTGTTCCTCTTGGTCTGCTGTGCAGGATCGGCCAGATGGTGTAACTTGACATTGTCAATGGAAACAAAGCGGTTTTCTTTAGAACAAGGCAGCGATGGTAAAATAACAGTTCTGGTACTGTGTATTCCCAGGACTGGGACCGCTGTACAGTATGAGGGACCGTACTCCTTTTTCACAGCAACCTTTTCTCGTACTAGATCTCCAACCTTTGGAATCCAGCCGGTAGGTGTTATTGGTACATCCTTAACTCCTACGGAGGCAGCACTGGCAGAAGCGTTGTCGTCACGGAACTGTTGTAATTCCTGCAAGACAGTGGCACGTTCATTTATGTCAAAAGGTGTTTCTGCTGCCTCCACGCCAAGACCATCAAGATCTGGAACATACATTTGAGTTCCAAACAGGCATTCGTATGAAGTATGACCCCCCCAAGGACCTTCTAGACAGATTATTAAGTGCTTTTTGGACTCCATGCAGGTGATTAAGCCAACTACGACCGGTACCAAATACTCTGGCTGTTAAGGATTGCTTTAAATCTCTGTTTCGCCGCTCCACTACACTATTTCCTTCAGGATGAAATGGAGACGAGTAGTGGAGTTGGACTCCTAACAAAGCCATGGCGTCCCTGAATGCCCTTGAGGCGAAAGCAGGGCCCTGATAAGAGTGGAAAGCTGCAACTGCATATGTGCCAATAAAGACTTGCAAATCTTTAACAACAGTCCGAGGGTCAGCAGAGCATTGTGGTCACACCCATAGAAATCTGGAGCAGGAGTCAACAGCGACTAAGATGTATTTGGATGCACTGTCCAGGTTTAGGGGACCGCTATGGTCCAAGTACACACATTGTAATGGTCTGTTGGAAATTAGGATGGGTGTCTGCGGTGGGCATTTGACGTGGACCCCTTAATTTGTTGGCAGATGTCACAACAGAGGACACATTGCTTGGTCTTTTTGTATAGAGCTGGCCACCAATATTGTGCTTGCAATAATGATATTGTAGACGCCACACCAGCATGGGTAGAGGCAACTCCTTCATCGCTGCTTTGATTAACTCTGTTTTTAGGTCTTTATTGGGAATTACTCGAACTCCCACGCCTGATATTTTTACTTCTGTGTCTAGGAAGCCTCCCATACGGTAGGAATATTTAGCAGGGAATGCTTTTGGGAAAGGCCTGCCTTCAGCAGTGGCTTTCACGGCATCCCATATGTCTTCATTCGGTTTAGTTCTAGAACGAGTTACTGCAGCAACAGAAGCCATAGCTACTGCTGATTTGGCTGCTTCATAAGCCAATTTATTTCCAGCAAGTCCAAGTGTCCAAGTGTATGTACAACATGGGCATTTGGTAGCATTTCCTTCAGATCCGCTACTTTCTCCCACAGAAGTCTGTGTTTGATGGTGTTACCTTTGGAATCTCTGAACCCATTCTGGCGCCAGTAATGCAGGTATTCATTGAAGGACTGGACGCAATAGTGCGATTCACTGACAATAAGCTTTAGCTGTTCAGGATCCGTATGTTCCAGCGAGCCTTTAGCTCTGCTAGTTGTGCAATCCCCTAGGGTTTACATAAAAGTATGTTGTGGATAGAATTTGCTAACTTCCATGTAGCTGCTCACGACTGCGCAAGCAGTGGAGTATTGGTGTTTTGTGCCTATAGCAGGTTGTGCTGAGCCATCGGTGTACATGACTCTTTGATATTGATCAATAGGCAATATATTTGCCGGAACTGGGTATTCTAGTTCGTATTGCAAAAATTCTTGAGTTTGTAATTTTGGGTCAAAAATATAGGCCCTCATTATGTCCCTGGCGATCTTTGACTACTAGGGTTAATGTGGCAGTAGTACCACATCATTAGATTGGTGGGTTGGCTCCAGCCAACCCACCAATTTACCATTCATCCCGCCATGGCGGTATGAGCCGCCGGGCTGGGGATATGAATCCCCAGCCTGGCGGCCGACAGAGTACCCTCCCTGGCATTCTGAGCCAGCCTACCACCATGTGTAGAAGGCTGGCCTGGCTTATTGTGGGTACCTGATGGTACTTACACCTTGTGCCAAGTCCAGTTATCCCTTATTAGTAGATTAGCAGTGTTCTAGCAGCTTAGGCTGATAGAGATAGCTATAGCAGAGCAGCTTAGGCTGAACTAGGAGACATGCAAAGCTCCTACTATACCACTTATATCATATAGCACATCATAAGAATCACAATACTCAGAGTTATTAAAAATACAGGTACTTTATTTTAGTGACAATGTGCCAAACATATCTCAGAGGATATACTCCCTTAGGAGGTAAGTAAAATACACAAAATATACACACAAACCAAAATCAGGTAAGTAAACAGTTAGAAAAGTAGTGCAAACACTGTAGAATACAATAGGATGCAAAATGCCTAGGGGCAACACAAACCATATACTAAGAGAGTGGAATGCAAACCACTTAGGGACCCCAGGCCTAGTATAGTGTGTAGAGGGTCGCTGGGAGTGTAGGAAAACAGTAAGGGTGTCCAAGATACCCCACCCCAAGACCCTGAAAAGTAGGAGTAAAGTTACCCTACTTCCCCAGAAACACACTAAAGTCGTGGTTGGAGATTCTGCAAAGACAACAACTGACTGCAAAGCACTGAAGACAGATTCCTGGACCTGAGGACCTGTAAAGGAAGGGGACCAAGTCCAAGAGTCACAAAAGTGTCCAGGGGGGCAGGAGCCCACTAAACCCTGGATGAAGGTGCAAAAGGGCTGCCTTGGGTGGAAGAAGCTGAAGATTCTGCAACAACGGATGATGCCAGGAACTTCTCCTTTGCACAGATGTCCCACGGCGTGCTGGAGGATGCAGAGTTGTTTCCACGCAGAAAGACTGCAAACAAGCCTTGCTAGCTGCAAAGGTTGTTGTTGAAGAAAATGGGTGCTGCCCGGGCCCAGGAAGGACCAGGAGGTCGCCCCTTGGGGGAGGAGACAGAGGGGGCGCTCAGCAACACAGAGAGCCCACGCAGAAGCAGGCAGCACCCGCAGAAGCACTTGAACAGGCGTTCAAGAAATCTGAGCACAGCAGTCGTCTCAACACTACAGAGGAGGGTCCCACGAAGCGGTGGTCAACTCAGCGAGTTGAGCAATGCAGGACGGAGTGCTGGGGACCTGGGCTGTGCTGTGAATGAAGGATTCCTTGCAAAGGTGCACAGAAGCCCTACCAGCTGCAGATCACGCAGTACACAGGATTACTGTCTGGCGTGGAGAAGCAAGGACTTACCTCCACCAAATTTTGACAGAAGGACCACTGGACTGTCAGGGTCAATTGGATCCAGCTCCTGTGCTCCAGGGACCACGCTCGTCAAGATGAGAGGGGACCCAGAGGACCGGTGATGCAGAAGTTTGGTGCCTGCGTTAGCAGGGGGAAGATTCCATTACCCAGAGGAGATTTCTTCTTGGCTTCCAGTGCAGGGTGAAGGCAGACGGCCCTCAGAGCACCACCAGGAAATAGTTGAGAAAGCCGGCAGGATTAGGTGCTACAATGTTGCTGGTAGTCGTCTTGCTACTTTGTTGCAGGTGTCCTGGAGCAGTCAGTGGTCGATCCTTGGCAGAAGTCGAAGAGGAAATGCAGAGGAACTCTGGTGAGCTCTTGCATTCGTTATCTGACGAGAGACCCACAGGAGAGACCCTAAATAGCCCTCAGAGGAGGATTGGCCACCTAACCAGGTAAGCACCTATCAGGAGGGGTCTCTGACGTCACCTGCTGGCACTGGCCTCTCAAAGGCCTCCACTGTGCCTCACACCTGCGCATTGAAGATGGGAGAGGTCTGGGACACACTGGAGGAGCTCTGGGCACCACCCCTGGGGTGGTGATGGACAGGGGAGTGGTCACTCCCCTTTCCTTTGTCCAGTTTCGCGCCAGAGCAGGGGCTGGCGGATCCCTGAACCGGTGTAGACTGGCTTATGCAAGGAGGGAACCATCTGTGCCCTTCAAAGCATTTCCAGAGGCTGGGGGAGGCTACTCCTCCCCAGCCCTTAACACCTATTTCCAAAGGGAGAGGGTGTAACACCCTCTCTTAGAGGAAATCCTTTGTTCTGCCTTCCTGGGACTGGTTGCCCAGACCCCAGGAGGGCAGAAGCCTGTCTGGGTTGGCAGCAGCGGTAGCTGCAGTGAAAACCCCAGAGAGCTAGTTTGGCAGTACCCGGGGTCCATGCTGGAGCCCTGGGGATGCATGGGATTGGCACCCCAATACCAGATTTAGCATGGGGGGACAATTCCATGATCTTAAACATGTTACATGGCCATATTCGGAGTTACCATTGTGAAGCTACATTTAGGTATTGACCTATGTGTAGTGCACACGCGTAATGGTGTCCCCGCACTCACAAAGTTTGGGGAAATTGCCCTGAACAATGTGGGGCACCTTGGCTAGTGTCAGGGTGCCCTCACACTTAGTAACGTTGTACTTAACCTTCACCAAGTGAGGGTTAGACACATAGGTGACTTATAAGTTACTTAAGTGCAGTGTAAAATGGCTGTGAAATAATGTGGCCGTTATTTCACTCAGGCTGCAGTGGCAGTCCTGTGTAAGAATTGTCTGAGCTCCCTATGGGTGGCAAAAGAAATGCTGCAGCCCGTAGGGATCTCCTGGAACCCCAATACCCTGGGTACATAGGTACCATTTACTAGGGAATTATAAGGGTGTTCCAGTGTGCCAATCATAATTGGTAAAAATGGTCACTAGCCTGCAGTGACAATTTTAAAAGCAGAGAGAGCATAAGCACTGAGATTTTGGTTAGCAGAGTCTCAGTGACACAGGCACTACACAGGGAACACATTCAGGCCACAACCTATGAGCACTGGGGCCCTGGCTAGCAGGGTCCCAGTGAGACATATAAAACACACTGACAAATAGGGTTTTACTATGAGCACTGGGGCCCTGGCTATCAGGATCCCAGTGAGACAGTAAAAGCACCCTGACATATACTCACAAACAGGCCAAAAGTGGGCATCATGTTTTCTGTGGCGTTGGGAACACCTAAAAAATCATGGCGATAGGCCCTACAGGTGACAGGGAATTGCTTCCCTGTCATTGGTAGGTGGCTACCCAGCCACCCAACACTCACCTGTCACCCCGAGATTCAGATACACCCCGCCCCCATACACACTCTAAGCCCCCCACCCCTACATTCAGATACACCCCCCCAACATTCACCTCTCACCCCCACCCCCTCCATCCAAACTCAGCCCCCACCCCCCATACACACACTAGGCCCCTCACCCCAACACTCACCTGTCACCCCCAAGCCTCCTCCATTCAAACTCAGCCCCCCTCCCACCCCCCATACACACACTAAGCCAGGCCATATCACAGGTCATGATACGGCTGGCGGCGTTCAACTGGCATAGCAGTGCGGGTGGTAGCAGCGCCAGCTTACCACAGTCCACCAGTCTGATCACTGCCGGATTTCCGCCCTTCTTGTGGCGGAAGTCCGGCAGTGTCATAGTCTGGCCGATGGATGGTAGCCGGGGGGCGGTCGTCACCACGGCGGTAGGCGGCTTTTACCACCAATGTCTAAATGACCACCATAGTCTACATCAGTGGCTGTCAGAGACGTTGTCCATTGGATCCAGCGTGGATGTAATACTTTAGCGTTTGGAACACTGGCTTTGGTAACAGCCTCAAGGGCTGGGATTGGAATATACAACAATAATGAGTTTCCCCTGGGCTAGTGGTCTTTCTTTAATGATGGCCATCTGAACAGCAGTGAGTATTTTCTCAGTGGGAGCAAAGTGTTGTTCTGCTGCTGAATACAAATGTGATTTGTATGCAATCGGGACGGTCTCACCCTCATTAAATGTCACAAAGGTGAAACCAATGGCACCAGCAATTACCCTGATGACCAGATGTTTTTTATTGTCCCTTGTGTGTAGGTGTTCTGCTTCAAGCATGCCTGTTTGCAAAGCTCTGAGTATGTGCGTGTGTTCAACTGTCCAGAATTTACTGGAGAAATCAGGACGTGTTAAGTCATATAAGGGTTCTATGCGTGATGCGTTATCTGGAATGTAAGTTCTGGCAAAATTTAGGAAACTCAATAGGGATTGGAGTTTTCTAATGGTATTTGGAGGTTGTAACTGTGCACATTTTTGTAAGAATTGTGGTGCTAGGCTCTTTCCTTCACTTGATAATTCGTATCCCAGAAACAGGACACTAAGGAAGGCTATTTTTGTTTTCTTGAAATTGAATTTATAGCCGAATTTGGCAAATCCTACAACAATGTGGGCTCCCCGTCTTTGCAGTAGATCATCATCCGTAAGATAGATATCATCTACATAGGACAATGCTTTAGGGTCAGTGTCGTGCAATATAGAAGTTACACAAGCTGCAAACAGTCCTGGACTGTTCTTGTACGCCTGTGGTAAACTACAGGATTTGTTCTGAGAGCCTAGTGTGCTGAAACTTGTTTTGCATTTTTGCGCACTATGTTGTTCATGAGTGCTGTGCTATAAGAATTTTGTATACCATATGTGCGTGTATGACTGTTTAAGTGTCTATAGTCTAAGACTATTCTGTACGAATGGTCCAGTTTACCTACTGGGAATAAATGATTGTTCATTGGTGAGATGCAGGGCTCGATTACGCCCTGGTACTCTAGTTGTGTGAGGATTTCCCTCATGGGTGCTTTAGCATAATGTTTTATTGGATATTGAGGTTGAGGTTCGGGTTGATTTTTTTCTTGAGATTACATGCCCAATCAATGGCATAGGATTCTCCGAGCTCTTCGGGAACAAGGGGCGAGAAAGAAGGTTTGATAACCTCTTCCCCATATGGGCAAGTACGGACAAATTCTGGTGGCCAATCTCTTTCGGCCAGTAAAATATCATATATATTTCCGATGCGGTCCCAAAAGATTGCGTCAATAGTGCGTTCAGTGTCTCCTTCTAACTGTAGCGTTACTTTGTACACCCTGTCAGGCGTGGAGACATGCATGTCCGCAGTTTCAACTTATAAGAAGTCATCAGTTACTTTCAACTCCAGATGATCTTGAAGATTCTGGCGAACTATTTTGACCTCTGCTGCGCTGTCGAGCAGAGCTTGTGCCCACTTTCAGTAGGGCCCTCTTCTTGAGTGGTATGACTAATCGCAACTGCTGCCACTATTTTCTTTTCAAATTGAGGTTTTTGCTGGGAAAGTTTATCTTCTTTTTTAACAGAAACTTCTGTTGAGTGTTGTAATTCCTGTCTCGGTTTCACATACTCAGTTCTTCGCTCTGACCGCCCACCTCACGCTCACTGTGTTTTTCCAGTGAGTTCTAAAAGGAACGAGTTTGGCGTATATCAGTATATTGATATCTGTCAGGCATTTTTATATTATCTCTATTTCTTAAATTATATCTATTTTGTGGGGTCTCTGTATGCGGAGGTTCTCCCCTTTCTTTTTTTAGGTGTTTGTTGTTTTTCATCCCAGCGTTTTTTAGAACCCTCAGGAACTTGCTTGGTAGTGTCTTTATTAGATTTACCCTGAAACTGTGGCTTTGTGGGCCTGACCCCCAGACTATCTCGACCAATACTAGAGTGGGTCTCTGCGATAATCTTTGGCAGCTCACATTCTTGATCCTGTGCAGGAACGTCCCTGAGCCGCATGTGCACTGCTAATGCAACTGCTTCCCCTTTAAGGTTGCTTACTATGATTGAAGATACCGTGGCAAAATTGCCCATGAGTTGCATCCCCAAGTCCAGTGCCGGGGCAGCCCCGTATTCATCTTGAATCTGTTTTAACACTTCTGGAAGATTGGAAAGTGTTGGTGTACCATGTGCAATGGTATAGAGCATGGCAAATACCGTGCCCCAAGTATTGCAGTTATCGATTGTGGGAACCATCCCAAATGGCAAGCACATAGTTAATATTCTATGTTTACCCTGAGGTCCCATATGGGGAAATACTGCTTCCAGTGAATTTATTTTTTGGGCTTACTAAAACAGAATCTCATCTCGTTTGGTAGGTACTTTACCCATGATCGAATGTGCAGTTGCCGGATTAATACCTGGCCTTACTGCATGTGGTTGCGCTGGAACAGCACGTGCTGGGTTTGTGTTTAATGTTTGCATTACAAACTGTACTAATCGTCTATATATTTCTGTGAGCTCAGTATATAAGCGGCGGACTTCAGCTACCGTCAAGGTTGCTGCATCAGGGTGCGGTGTATATGTGGCGAATAAAGGCCAGGTAGGACCATCATTACTTAGAGGACCTAACCTAACGTGTAGGATTGTATGTGGTAGGGCACCATCAAGCCAAATATTATGTTCTTGATAAGATAAAAGTATTTCTAGATATGCATATGCTCTATATTGTGCAGGTGTGCTGCAGGTGTATAGTGATGAAATGTATTTGTGTTCCCATCAGCTGCTGGAAATGTGACCCAAGAATAGAAGATTTCTGTTCTATAGCCTGGATGAGCCTCAACAACAAATGTAACAGGACCCCCCTGGGCCATTAGGCCATGTGCCAATAAGTGTGCAGTAAGGGGTGGTCGCATATTAACTGCAATTGTTACCCGTTGTGGCTTCACCGTGATGAATGGTATATTTCGTTCAGAGATAAGCACACCAAATGGGGATTATCCTTTTAGAGTTCAAGCTTGAACAACCTACAGCGCTAGTTAGGTACTCCCTACTTAGCTGAGGAGGAAAAATCCTCAGTGCAACAGACGTCTCTATATATGGTACTGAGGTGTCTTTGCATGTAGTGAGACAGAGATACTCAGAATGACCCAAATATTTGAGCCTGACCAAACGTTGGTGGCGCCATGTCGCATAGGTTCTCATTATCCTAATGAGTCTACTGGATTTAGGCGGCAGAATCACCTGGACTGCCGGGGACTGAGTCTGAAGCTGCTCCAGGTGACACCTGTCAGCCTAATTTGGGTTTGTTCCGGCTAACTAGCAGTGCCTCATCACCACCCAAGAGCAGGGTTGATTTGGGCAACTGAGCACATGTCATAAATGATTCCTCAGGGGAATCGTGGTCACTCAGATCTCTTCCGTTTCTCTCAGTTGCATTAGTCTCACATATGAAAGGACAATCAGAGGCAGAGTAAAGTTCAGTAAGGTTTAATTGAAGTAACTGTATCTTAGAAACTAAAGCATGTGCTGCAATAGCTAGGACGATGAAGCACAAAAGGATTAAAAAAGTAACAAGGAGAGTAAAACACAGAAAGAACACTACCATATTGTCACTAGGGTTTGTATAGATAGTTTCTACCTAGGCTATGTTAGAGCACAGCATGTTGAGCTCTAATTCTGCCCTTCCGGTTCTCCCTGGGAAGACATCATCCCTCATACCTGAGCAAGAGGCCTGTAGTCTACATAAACAGCTGCAGCGAAGCACTCAGCAATCAGCATACAGTTGTGGTCATCTGGCCATAATCTCCCTCTAAAGTACTTGGGTCAATGCAGTGTTTTTATAATAAAACAGCTGATGGTCCAAGAAAATATCCCCACATAAGAGTATGTATTTTTCTGTGAACAGTGGAGACAAAGCGTACCACTTTTGCAAGCAACCTATCTCACTGCAGCCTTAAGAAAGCACAGAGTTAAAGAAACGTCTTTATTTAAGAACGCGGTGCTGTCCTAGGCAAGGAGCAACTAGATAAAGAAAATAAAACAAGACTGCAAATGTGGCTGCTATTTAAATAATTTCTGAGATCTGAGCCAGATTTGACATCTTGCAGCTATTGAAGAGCCAGCTGTGGATGCTGCTGCACTTAAGAATCATAAGACATACCTGATAATAAGGGCACTTATTGTTCCATCATTACAAGCACCTGAGTCTAATTCATGCCCTGCTCTATCAGATCCTCCAATGAATGAAAAATATTTATCTGTGACTGGATAGTTTATGAAGGGTATGCTGCTGCTCTAAATTTGCTGCTACATAAGTTCACTATACTGCCATCTCAACCCTTTTCTGACTGACAACCTTCTTCGGAGCTTATGATGCTTTATGACACAAGCCCTGCCATCAGCAAATCCACCTTCAGAACTGATGGAAACCCTTCTCTAAATCTTGATTTGGATATCTCCATGATAAAAACCTCAGAAAAGAGCTCTTGCCAATCTCCTTCCATTCTGACTCAATCACTCGCCTGGTAGACGCATGAAGAGGCACACTGTATGGCTCCTTTTTTGGTAATGAAAGAAAAAGTCCTCTGATTCATCTGCACCAACTGTGGGAACACCAAATTGAGCTTACTGTTTTGGAGGATGTCTTTAAGGTCATGACCCTGAACCAGTCTTCCCCTTATCTCCTCCTCCTCCAATATCTTGGTTATCAGGCACCGACTCCACTTGTGACCTCATAGGAGAAGAAGGACGTTCTCTCTCCTTAAATGCCGCCTTGACCTCTAAATTAATCATCTCCTGAATAGCACATTTAAAGGGATGGCTGCAGCTTTCCCTGTATCCTCCTACACATTATGTGCCTTCATAGTGCACTTTCTGCCAGACTCCTTTGCAGGAAGACAGTGAAACGCCAATGGAAGCATTACTTCCTGCTATTTTATAGATGCTCAGCAACGGTGCATGACGTCAGCACGCTCATGCTCCTACTCTGAATAATCATAATTAGAGTAGCAAATGCTTGTGCTATGCGCACATGGACTGGGACAACACACATTGGTAAGACCACAGGGGAAAATTCCTTAACACAGGAGACACTTCCTTAACAATGCGCTGCGAACAACGGAGTCGTTTCCCATGCAAGCGTAATTACTTTTGCCGCAACAACGCTTGGCTTTTTTTGTGCCTTAACCATGCATATGCTAAACTACACATATGCGTGGTTAAGGCACTGAAAGAGCCATGCGTTGTTCGGGAGAGGACGCAGTGAGCTAAGTTTGGTATTTTAAAGGATTGGGGTAGGTGGGGGGTCAGGACGGGCTATTTCATTTTTAAAGTGGCAGGAGCGAGTGGGTTTAGGTATTTTTTTTATTTAGGGCTTAGGGTGGGGTAGCTTATTTTTAAAAAGGTGGGAGAAAGTTTAAGGAAGGGATGGGGGAAGAGGAGGAAGGATTGGGAGAGGCTACAGTGAGGTAAGTGAGGTTGGGCCAGGGTTGGCGGGTAGTTTTTAGCGGTGGGGTGGATTTAGGGTGGGTGGGGGTTGTCAGTTTACTTTAGTTTTTAGGGGCAGGGTGGGGGGGTCGGGGTAGTTTTTTTGATAGGGTTTATTGGGGTAATTTTGTTTTTAGGGACGGTAGGGGGTGGGGAACGTTTTTTTTAGGGCTTAGGGTCGATCGGGGGTCGGAGTAACTTACTTATTAGGGTGAGGAAGGTTTTGGTGCTCAGGGCGAGTGGGGGTTGTCAGGTAGTTTAGGTTTTAGGGTCAGGGGTGGGGGGTTGGGTGGTTTGGGGTAGTTTTTTATTTTGGGCTCAGGACAGGTAGGGGGGTCCGGGTAGTTCAGTTTTTAGGGGTGGGGGAGTCAGGATTTCTTTTTTTAGGCTTCAGGGCGGGTGGGGGAGTCGGGGTACTTTAGTTTTATGGGGCGGGGTATTTTAGGGCCTCAGAGCAGGTGTGGGGATTGCATGAAAGCACCACACATGCCGTTTTCACATATGCCTTTACTAGCCATGCTTTTACAACAAAATTTGTGTAAAGGCATGTGTGGTAAAGGCATGTGTGGGAACAACGCGGTCCTGGTTACGACCGCATTGTTAAGGCATGTGTTGTTCTGGCATGCGTGGTTCCATCATACAACCAACCTCAGCACTGGGTTGTTTGAACGCAAGTGTGCTGTGGCACAATTTGTCCAAATACCATCAGCCATTACCATTAGTGTAAAAGCTTCTCTTCAATGTACCAATCTGATCTGCTATGGCAGGATCCAAATCCACTCTAGCAGGACCTCCGTTTGGATTAACATGAGTTTGCTCAGCAGAACTTCCTTCTAAAACCAAAGTGGCAAACCCTAAAATTAAAATTAAACCAAGCCGAACAAACTTACCTGATCTGTTTGGAGATGTCGCTCACAGAAACTAAAAAACAAGACGTTAGGGGGGCTTGCTTCCAGTTCTATTTTGATGTAAAGGGAAAAGAAGTCGGTCATATTGGAGGGATGGGAAACCAGAATGTAGTTATTTTGGGATTTGGAGTGTTCTGTCTGCAAGAGGTAAGCTAGTTGTTAATGATTATGGCAAGGAAGATGGATGAGGAGGTGATACGTATTTTTCAACGGGTATAAGAATTGATCAAGTTTGTCGAAATTGCATAATTGTGTCACCAAACTGTTCCAGCTTCCAATCCTTGAAAAGCTGGGATCTTTTACTTTGTTCAGGAGACAGTGCCTCCTGCAGAGGCTTTTTTAATATTATAGTTAAATATATATTTCTGTTCCATGTAATGTGTGCAAAGATATTAAAGGTGACTTCTGTTCTGAGTGGATGAAAAAACACCCCAAGGTAAACTCCAGCATTAGAAACGAATACCTTGAGAGGTGGGGCAATTAGGAGTGCAAGGAGATAGCTGTATCTTTTCAGTACTGCTTGGGAGCTCACTGTCCTTCCCCTATAAGAAAAATTAAGAATTCTGTCTGGGAGACATTTCCATAAAAGAAAGAGGGAGCACCTGAGTTTGAAATTGATTTGAGCTGGACTGGTCTATCATCTCCGAATGCCTTCCATTCTTTTCTGTTGTGGTGCAGTCTTGAAAATCACTCTTTCTTGCAGTGATATGCCTAGCAGGGGAGGCATGTTGCTTTGATCGGATCGGTGGATCAATGTCCATCCCTAAAAGTGCAAGCCAAGCAGACTGTTCTGACACCTCCTAAATCTCTTAGGCTTTGCAATTAAGCTCCATCAGTGTGTCTTGCAAGGAACCTAAGGCCTGATATAGATATTGGTGGAGGCGTTGTGACAAGAGTAGCCCCTCCTCCAATATCTAAACATGCGCTGTGGCTCCTGCCAAGGTCCCGGGGTTAGACACAAGATTCTCAATGCCCTCACTGAGGAAATACTCAGAGGATCTTAGTTGTGTGCAGTACTGGGAGGTGTGGCACCTCTAAGAATATCAAGGCGGCTAAATGAGACGTGGAAATTCATCTGGACCTCATTCAGAGGATGCAATGATGTCTGGGCAGATCTCATAGCTCTCACCTTAATTGTAATCAATCATGATTCAGTGCCCCATAATGTTGTGTGCATTCGAGTGGTAACCATCAGTTATACGGCCCTTTTATTTGGCACAGAGAGCCGTGAAGATGCAGGCAGCCAAATTTGAAAAAGCAAATCCAATCCCGGAGCAGAAACAGTCATTGTTGATAAGAGTTCTGAACCCACCTCCTCAACTGACTTTATCCTGTCCTGAAGTCCATGTGCTCCACAATGGAGAGACACCTAGTAAAAAGAGATGTTGGGACACAAGTCCTCTGCATAGCTTGGAAAATCATTCTGTCCTGCCTTCCATTTTTTTAGGTCGAGCGTTAGCGTTTGGCCTGCTGTATACTTTTAAGTATACTATAGAGTGAGTTCTAGCGTTTTCATTTGTTAGTTGCAGTGTCCTTCAAAAATCCTTGCTTGCCAGTGGTCAATTCTGTCTCTTTGTCCTGCCTTTTTTCACTTTGGGAGCAGCACAAAGTACTGTGTAATTACGCTATGTCCTGTTTATCTCTTCTGCAAGGGACTTTTTTTGGCATTTGCTTGTTTCACCTCAACAGTTTGGGTGCTTGTTCAGTTACCCTTCCCCACTAGCTCCCTCTGTAAACATAAACCATCAGCAGAAGGGGACTTTTCCAGGGTGTGATGCTATTAATTGTGTTTGACCAATGACTTTGTGTTTCACCACTGCACATATTAGTTGCTCAATGTTCACCAGTAGCACATTATGGGGGTCATTACAAGCTTGGCGGGCGGCTACCGCCGCCCACCAAGCGGTAACCGCCGTGGCGGACCCCATTACAACATCCCCGCTGGGCCAGCGGGCGCAAACCTAGTTTACGCCCGCCGGCCCAGCGGGGATGCGGCCGCAACATAGGAGCCGGCTCCTAATGGAGCCGGCGGTGTTGCGGCTGTGCGATGGGTGCAGTAGCACCCGTCGTGAAAAGCTACATGGGGCCCTGTTAGGGGGCCCCTGCACTGCCCATGCCAGTGGCAAGCCCCCCTTGCAGTGCTGCCCTGGTCGCCCTTGCACCGCCGCGGTCGTAATGTGGCGTCCGTACCACGACCGCCATGGTCGTAATGACCCCCTATATGTTTTGTTCAGTTCAGCTGCCTATTGGCTTTGACATGGCATTAGCCATTACATTCTGTATTCTGCCTATTGGCTTTGACATGCTGTATTCAGTTTAGCTGCCTATTGGCTTTGACATGGCATTACCCATTACATTCTGTATTCTGCCTATTGGCTTTGACATGCTGTATTCAGTTTAGCTGCCTATTGGCTGCGACATGATATTAGACATTACATTCTGTATTCAGCTTAGCTGCCTATTGGCTTTGACATGCTATTAGACATTACATTTTGTATTTAGTTCAGCTGCCTATTGGCTTTGACATGATATTAGACATTACATTTTGTATTCAGCTCAGCTGCCTATTGGCTTTGACATGATATTAGACATTACATTTGCTATTTAGGTTAGCTGCCTATTGGCTTTAACATGGAGTTAGACATTGCAGAGATGTCTGTGTTTTTCCAAGCTATGTTTTTCCACAAGATGAACCAAGCTGTTTTCTTCACACCAGACCTTAGCTGATAAGAGCACGTAGATTTTATGTTTACCTCGCAATCCAGTCTGAGAGCGGAATGGCTCGGAGAACTGGCCATTCTCCAAGGCCGCTCAAATCTCACACTGAGTTTGCTTTTAAGGATGGCTCTGGGCTACAGTGAGTTAGATTCAAATCTGCTTGACTTTAGGCTGGAGCTAGACGTCAGTTGCCAGTCTCCCATTTGGGTAGATAATCTCTTTCTCGCAGTTGACCGGAGTCATCAACTTGCAGACCCCAGAAAGATGAAGCTGAAGATAGGCCCTACTTGCCCAAACGGTGATTAATTTTTACTTTTATGCTTTGCTTTGACTATAATCATATATATATATATATTTGCTGTGTACATTGCAACTGAGAAGTACTGTGATATATTTTGCTTTCATTGTTGCGACTACGTGTGCTTGAAATCTACTAATTTGTCTCTCAAGAACTTGTGGGTGGGGAGAATTAACAACAATAAAGGTCTTCTTTGAACTCAGAAGTGCATTCCAGAGAGGTTCTGTAAGCTCCGATATGAGATTTGTAGGAAAGCAGAACACAGGGCTAGCTCACCCTCCTCTCTTCCTTTTGTTATTTTCAGTCTGTGTGGCAATAAAAGTCCAGTCAGTAATTTACCACGCTATGAGCTCTAACTCAAGCAAACACGAGACTATTGCATTTCAAATGCTTGTTTATTTTCTTTAGCGAGCCAGACTTCGCTGTGCTGCGCATGCTCCGTGCAACAACAAAGGCAATACTTGTTTTTGCTTTTTACGGCAGATTCCTGCGGTTATTTCTGTTTAACTGCATTATTTTCCTCCTCTTTCCTCACCACCAATGGTGAGTCAACACCCATGTTGACTGTGGCCTTTGATATTATGTCATGATCCATAATCCATGGCTGCCATCCTATAGGTATTTGCTAGGGAAGTTGTTTATGTTTGCACCGAATACTTTAGAGATTCGATCGGGGAAACCCGCCTGACAGCCGTCCAGCAATGGCCGACGAAGGGTGAACTGTGGGGGTGTTAGGGAATTGGAAGGTGGTGCACTGAACGACAAATGTGTTCGCCGCCGTATCCGTCTGTTTAATGCTTTCTCATGCACAAGCCTGCGTTACAAAGCAAAGCATCTAACATAGGCACCGTCCATAGAAGGCCTGGCTTGACGGTCAGTTCAACTCGTTATTTTAAACAGTGACTTTATACTAGTTCAAGTTGGCAAATGTCTATCATAACTCGGGTTTGCCATGTCCGAATGTCGGTTAAAAATGTTGAGGGATTGTCTAATGAGGTTGTCATGTTGACAGACCAGCACACTAAACTTTTTTCTTTTTTATAATTCCTTAGCAGTCCGTCATAAAAGTTGTTGTGCCTTACTGTGTTTGCCGATTTCATTATGGCGATTTCGTTGCTAATGTAATTTTTGTTGTGCTTTTGCGAAAGTATGTTTTGAAACATGACTGTTAGGTTCTGGGCAGCGAAGGGTATAACTGTTTTTGGTCGCGTAGCGCGTTTTGCATTCCGATCACGGCGGCAATTAATTCACACAACTCGCCGTTTGAATTACTCAGCTCCGGACTGTTGGCGCCTCGCCAGACCAGCCCCTTTATTTTCCGTCCCCTGCGTCAGGGGCTAAACCACTCGTCCCCCAGGTAACAGGGGGACACAACAGTTGCAGTAAAACACATATGGTATAAACGAACACCCCTGCCAGCCGGGCCGACTTAGGGAGTCCCAAACATAACATTACTCCTCAACTATAAAATAAATTAAACTAACAGTGAAAATCAAACACAAATCTAATTCCATGATGTTCCAATGCTATCTGCTCGAGCTACCTGGCAACAAAATGCCCCTTACCCCAAACATTTTCGCTTATACCCCCCCCACTTACGGTCAAAGGACATCAACTGTGGGTTACACAATATCAAGTGTCCGACTACTCACATATATAGTCCTTCAGTCTCTCTGGGGGTGACGTGCGGGACCGCAAATCATACCAGCCCATACCTCGTCGTCGGACTACCTCATTTCTGCTGTTTTCAGATGGCACCTCTGTCAGCTGGCCCTCCTCAATCTGTGCAGGGGGTCCAGTGCTGTGATTTTGCCTTCTTCCCGTCCCTCCCGGGTTTGCGAGGGACTCCCCATCAAACACCCCTCAGCAGAGGGATAGGGTCTCCTGAATTCTTCATCTTCTCTGTCCTCTTCATCTTCTCTGTACTGGCCGCTGTCATTTTCGCTCCCTTGACGATCCATTTGATCTCCGTGATATGTTTTGAAACAGGAGATGTTCCTCGTCACAATCTCGCTCCCTCTAGTGGCGGTCACTAGTGTTCCTTTTACTCGAGTGACTGTCCACAAACCGGATTCAAATGGTGTTTTGAACTTTCCCCCGGGGTGTCGATTCTTCATCAGTACCACATCTCCTATGGTCAGATTTCTTGTGTGAGCTCTCCTCTTCCGTGACATTCGTTCGTTGTAGATACGTCTTTGTTGGAGCCTTGTTTTCACTTGGGGAATGGTGTCTCGCACTGCCCGTTGTATGCAAATGTGACTCGGGGATACCCCTGTTGTGCTATGTGGTGTCAGGCGATATTCCCTCAAAAATGGCACAGTCCAGATTCCTCTCTCTCACTACCGCGATCCTTAGTACTTTGTTTAGGGTCCTCATAAATCTTTCAACCTCGCCATTGACTTGAGGCCATCGTGGAGTAATTTTTCTGTGTTTGATGGCATGTGATTCTAAGTATGCTGCAAAGTCATGGCTGGAAAATGGGGGACCATTGTCAGTTCTTAGTTCTTGTATGATCCCATGCGTGGCCATTATTATCTCTATACATGGTATCACTCTCTCAGTGACCGTGGATTCTAAGATCTCCACCTCCGGATACTTTGAAAAATCATCAATCACTACTAACATGTGTCTTCCATCCGGTAAGTTCCCCAAATCTGCACTTGCTCTCTGCCATGGTGTTGACGGGATGGTTTCGGTGATGATGGGGGGTGGCGGATCTGTCGGCCCCACCAATTGACACACGTGACACCTTTGTATGGTCTTCTCCACTCGGGCGTCAAGGTCTGGGAACCACACTTTGCTTCTTAGCCTGGCCTTGGTTTTCACCATGCCCTGGTGGGCGGCATGGGCCAAATCCACTGTCCTTTGCCTCATACTGTCCGGAATGACAAGTTGACTTCCTCGCAACAGACAGTTTTCCGACGACACCGCCAACTCGTGCCGGACTCGGAATAAAGCTTGCAGATTGTTGTTGGCCTCCTCAGTCCTCAAAGCCAGATTGTGCTTCAGCAGGTGCCATCTTCCGTCACTGAGGGATGATATTGCCAACTGCAATACCTCATCTTCTCTTGTAGCGTCCTGTATTTCCTTTAGGGACATTGGCAGTGGCCGGGATCTCTCTACTATCAGCCTCAAGTACTCCTCCGTATTTTCAGTTTCCTCTTCTTCGAGCATGGTGAATGGCCTGGCGTGACGGGACAAATAGTCTGCTGGGTTCTGGGCACCTGGACGGTATACCACAGAGAATTGGTACCCCTGTAGCTGAAGAATCCATTTTTCAATCCTCGGGGGGGGTTGGCAGGCTGTTTTGTTGAACAATGGTATCAGTGGCTTGTGATCAGTGTATACAACAAAAGGGTGACCATAGATATACAGATGATAGTGGCGACAAGCCCAGCTTACTGCTAACGCCTCTTTCTCTATGTGTGAATATCTTTGTTCCGTTGCCGTCAGAGCTCGGCTGGCGTACGCCACTGGTGCCCACTCGCCATTGTTTTCTCTTTGAGACAGTACTGCTCCGAGACCTATTGGGCTGGCATCCACTGATAGCTCTGTTTCTCTTGCTGGGTCGAAGAATACTAAAGTTGTCTCTGCAGATAGTGCCTGCTTGGTGTCTTGAAACGACCTTTCGTGCGTTGCATTCCACTCCCACGGAGTGTGAGCTTTTTTTAGCTCCCGTTGTGGGGCAGTGAGTGAGGTCAGATTGGGGATGAATCTCCCGCAGTATGTTACCATTCCCAGGAAACTTCGAACGCCTGTGACTGAGGTAGGAGGGGGCGCCGACTTTATGTCCGCCACTTTTTCTGGATCAGGTCGAACGCCTCTTTCAGAGAAGTGATATCCGAAGAATGCAATGTCCCTTCTCAGGAACTCACACTTCTCCTGATGCAAAGTCAGTCCGTTTGTTTGCAGTCGGTGGAAGACTGCTCGTAGCCTCTGTAGGTGTGCCTCAACCGTTGGCGCATGTACCAGAATATCATCACTCACATTGATGACTCCCTCCAGGCCAGCCAAGACGCCTCTTATGGTATCCTGGAACACTTCAGCCGCGCTGGCGATCCCGAAGCTCAGGCGTCGGTATCTTCTTAGTCCCACATGGGTGGAGAAAGTGCTGATTGCTCTAGACTCCGGAGCCAGCATGATCTGGTGATATCCAGCTCTCAGATCCATCTTTGAGAACCATTTGGATCCGCTGACCTCCGTCACTATGTTATCCACGATGGGAGTGAGATGACGTTCTCTCCGGATAGCCACGTTTGGGAGGCGCATATCTACACATATTCGAACCTCCCCTGGTTGCTTGGGTTTCCTAGTGACTACAATGGGTGACACCCATGGGGTTGGTCCTTCTACCTTCTCGATAATATCTGCTTCTTCCAGCTTCCGTAGTTCTGCCTCCACCTGTGGGCGGAGATGAAATGCTATGCGTCTGTGCTTTAACGCGACTGGTTCTATGGACTTATCAATATGTAGTTTTATTTGACGATCCTTCAGGCATCCAATGCCTCGGAATAGATCAGCGTACTCTTCCTGCAGATAGTCTAGCTCACCCACGTGTATGCTGAACGCAAACGCCACCAGTTTCAGTTCTTCTGCCGTGCGGCAGCTGAGCAGCATCCCCGTTCCTATCTTGGTGACGTATACCTTGGTTCGTACCGTTACCTCATCATGATTGATATCCGTCACAAACACTCCTGCCATTGGGAGGGGTTTTGTTGACCCGAAAGCGAATACTTGTACTGTTGTGCGCCGTAGAGGGGGATGATGCGCCATTTGGTCAAAAGCAGATTGAGCTAATATGTTAATTGAAGCCCCCGTGTCAATTAGGGCTGTCACTTGGTGTCCCGCCACTTTGACTTTACATTTTGGAATTTTCTTTCGGCTTTGGCAGCCTAGTTCAGTTGCATGGATTATGTACACCGTTCCTTCTGGCTCATCATCATCATCCATGTCAGGGATTAGATCTGGTGGTTGTACTGCTTTTGCTCCTTGACTTGTTTTTCGTCTTTCACCTTTTTCTCTTGTGTTTGAACGGCAGACTTTTGCAAAATGATTTAGTTTTTGGCAGTTGGTGCACTGTTTTCCCAATGCGGGGCATTTGCCTTGATGTGGAAATGTTCCTCCACACATGTAACATGATCGGTGTGCCCCGGCCGGTCTTGTCTTATCCTTTCTTTTTATTGCGCTGTTTGAGGCGATGACATTTATCGGCTCTGTCTTGATGGTCTGTGCGAGCGCCGATTCCATGTATGCTGCTCTTACTCTGGACAACTCCTTTGACCTGCCCATCGTCAGCATGTCAGCCATTGTCATGCCTGGGATTTGAAGGATATGTTCTCTTAGTTTGGTCGAGTGGCATCCCTGGATGAATTGCGCTCTTATTTCATCATCCGGGTCAGGTAACGTACATGTGCTTGCTAGTTCCTTTAATCTTGCATAGTATGTGTCTACCGACTCGTCTGAGTGCTGTCTGGCTTGTCGCAGGAGGAAACGTTCATAGTCAGGATTTGCCATGGGTTCAAAATATGCTGTGATTGCCCTTTTGAGGGTTCGGTACGTGAATGGGGGTCCTTCCTCGGCCACTGTTTTGCTGATTTTGTGCAGCATTACTCCCCCCATGTGAAGAAGCATCGGTCTTTGTCTGTCCGGGTCAAGTGCGACCGCTGCAAAATAGTTCTCTAAACGTTCCACCCAGGACTTCCATTTAGCGGCTTGTGCTGATGGGGAACCCTTCCATGACAAAAGGCTCTATGATCGGAAAAGTTTTTTTTTTTTTTTTTTTGAGCTGTGTCTGTTTTAGCAATAACTCCTTCTTGTGATATTCATTTGAGTTTTTTTTTTCTTTTTGTATGTGTCCTTTCTCCTCTCTGGATACTGCTATGTGTGGGCCCAATTACTCATGTACAGATTGTCCGGGCCTCACTCTCCCAGGACACAGGCTCCATTCTTCCTCACCTCTTCACGGTGCGTGGCCAGTTTCCCGGGGCCCGTAGGAGCAGGGTGATGTGGTCCTTCGGGACGTGTGTCGCCCGTATTGTACGGTGTTCCTCTTCTGGAGCGTCACTGCTTGTCTACCCGAACGCGACTTATTCATGTGCGCGCTCCGGGCGATTCCGTCTCGGCGTGCGTCTCCGCTGTGCCGGGGCCGCAGACGCTGTTCTTTGCCCCACGTGGGTTTATCCCACCCTCGTCGCCAATTTGTTAGGTTCTGGGCAGCGAAGGGTATAACTGTTTTTGGTCGCGTAGCGCGTTTTGCATTCCGATCACGGCGGCAATAAATTCACACAACTCGCCGTTTGAATTACTCAGCTCCGGACTGTTGGCGCCTCGCCAGACCAGCCCCTTTATTTTCTGTCCCCTGCGTCAGGGGCTAAACCACTCGTCCCCCAGGTAACAGGGGGACACAACAGTTGCAGTAAAACACATATGGTATAAACGAACACCCCTGCCAGCCGGGCCGACTTAGGGAGTCCCAAACATAACAATGACTAGTGTATTATTTGCTGCAGCCTGATAAAGGTATTTAACTGTCCAGTGATAGATTCCCTGTGACTTTAAGTGCATCTTTACATTAGAAGATCTGATATGCTACAGGCATATGACATACTGCTTCCTGCGACTTAGACGGGATGCACTCCTGTAGATTGCAGTTTAGGGCACTAGGTTTGTCGTACATTTTGGAACTCGCCCTTTTGCTGTGGTTATTCCCCTCCCCTACAAAACTGAAAGCCATTTTTCCAGTGAGCTCTTACCCATCATGGTTCAAAATGTAAACAATAGTGTGCTAGTTGTCATCTGTAATGGCCTTTTAAGGGAAACGAAGTGATCTATAAATGTAAGTAGTGCAATTTGTTAGTTTCTGCAATACATCAGCATATGCCCATGTTTAATTAGGCTCTAGTTCTCCATGGGGAGTGTAGGAACACTTTTGAGGAAAGTCATTCTTGGACTTTAAAAAAACAAACTGCACTTTAATGATGGATTGCTAAACAAATCCCCGATATTTTATTTATGCCTTTTGAGGCCGTAAAGGAGGCCAGTACCGAAGTGAGGTAGTAACATTGCATCCTCAATGTTTCTACTGTTTGCAAAATGTAATTCAAACTACCATCGTACTCTCGACACAACATAACCTGGGGAAGAGAGGATCAGTTGCAGAAGGAGCTGGGTGTGTGCATCTCAGGAATCTGCGCAACTCCCAAAGTGCCCCACCACTAAGAGAGATGTATTGGCTAATAGCTTAGCACTTGTCATATCTCCTGTGATCACTAACATTTTAGCAAGCACTATCTCTTCGCCCTCTCTGATTTGCTCATTTTCCCTCTCGCTTCCTCTACCTCTCTCCACAACACACAAATCCATGCCACATACATCCACTACACACAGCACATTTTCACATCTCATAATAGCATGCCACGCAATTCAACTACACACACTTCCTCACCACATCATTCCACTCCATGCCACATAATTACAAACCAATAAAATGAACTCCAGATAATTCTACTCCAAATCATGTAACTACACTCCACACAGCACAATTCAATTAAATTCAATTCAACTCGAGATAATTACTCTACAAATAATTAAATTTCAACCTACACTTTACGCCACATATTTAAACTCCACATAGATCCACTCAAATCCAAGACACATAGGGGGTTATTACAACTTTGGAGGAGGTGTTAATCCGTCCCAAAAGTGATGGTAAAGTGACGGATATACCACCAGCCGTATTACGAGTCCATTATATCCTATGGAACTCGTAATACGGCTGGTGGTATATCCGTCACTTTACCGTCACTTTCGGGACGGATTAACACCTCCTCCAAAGTTGTAATAACCCCCATAATTACACTCCACAAAATAAATTCAACTTTCCAAACTGCCACATAATTAAATCCCACATATTACTTCACACGTTGCCACATACTACTCCACATCATGCCACATAACTCTACACATTTCTAAGCCTCATAATTCTGGACCACACAGCATAATTACACTCCACATAATACCACTCAGCGCCACATATTTACACACCATATAATTATACTGTACTCAATACAGCATAAATACACCTTGTAGGAAAGTACTCTCTTCCTGGCATGGTTACCTCCACTTTTTGCCTGTTGTCAATATGTTTTTGACTGTGTTCACTGGGATCCTGATAACCAGGACCCCAGTGATTGTGCTCTCTACCTTTGGAAATAGGTGTTACATGGCTTGAGAGGGGTAGTCTCCCCAAGCCACTGGTATGCTTTGAAAGGCAAATTTGGTGCCCTCCTTGCATAAACCAATCTGCATCAGATCAGGGACCTCCAGCCCCTCCTCTGGTGCGAAACTGGACAATGGAAAGGGGAGTGACCGCTTCCCTGTTCATCACCAACCCAGGGATGGTGCCCAGGCTCCTCCAGAGGGCTCCTTTATTCTGCCATCTTGTATCCAAGGTGGGCAGAGGCCTCTGGGAGCATCTGAGTGTCCAGGTCAGGCAGATGACGTCAAAGCCCCCTCCTGATAAGTGGTCACCTGGCTAGGTGACCAATCCCCCTTCCAGGGCTATTTAGGGTCTCCCTCTTGGGTGGATCCTCAGATTCGATGGGCAGGACTCCTCTGCACTGTTTACCTCTGGCCACTGGTACCGCAACTGGACACCACAGGAACCTACAATCTGCAGCAACAATGACGACTTTGCCCTGCAACACTGTTTCTCCAGCTCCCTCCAGCAACTGCAACATTTCCCTGGCTGTGCATCCTCTGAGGGCAGAAAGTCTTCAGCCTACACAAGAAGCAAGAAGGAATCTCTCTTGGACTGAAGAAGTCACTCCCCTGCATCCCCAGGCACCAACAGCAACGATGACTGGCCATGTGGCTCTCCTCTCATCCTTTTCTGCGTGGATCCTGCATCATAGGTGGTGGTCTGGAGTGGTCACCTTGGTCCTCTCTGCCAGCTGTCCAACTTTGGTGAAGGTAAGCCCTTGCCTTCCCACGCAGGACAGTACCCCTGTGCACCACGTCTTTTCCAGCTACCAAGGCTTGTTGGCATCTCCTCCAAGGATTCGTCGGGCTCCGTGTAGCCCCAGCCCCCAGCACTCTTCCCTGCGACGCACAGCCCTCTGTGTGCTTCTTCTGCAGTGCGGGACCCTTCCCCAGTTGTGCTGCGTGGGCTCCTCTGCGACTCCAGGGTCCTCTTCCAGTGGGTCTTCTGTGGGGGCTGCCTCGTCTTCTGTGGACTCGGCATTGCTGAGGGTCCCTTGGGACTCCCCTCCGTGGGTTGAGTCCCCCTGGAGCTTGCTGGTCCCCGGCAGCTCCACTTTTCGTCTACCTTGACTCTTGCCTTTGCCAAGGCTTATTGGTGGCTTTTCCACACCACAGACAGACTTCAATCTTCCATCCAGTGTAGAACGTCAACTACATCCTCTAGGAACTCTTCACCGGCTCCAGGACTGCATTGATGACGGTCTTTGTCCTACCATCGACCAAATCCTCCACCCACAGACAGGTGATTAGTGACTCCTGCCACCATCTGACACTTCCATGAGTTCTGCACTGGGTCCCCTTCTCTTTCAGGTCTTCCTTCTTCAGGATCCACTGCTGGCTTTTTGCAGTCTTGTCTGAGTGGTGCATTATTGTTCTTTTCAGTCCTTTTGGTTGTTTGGGTGAAAATCAGTAACTTACTCCTTTCTTCCTGGTTGCTGGGGGGCACTGTGGTACTTACCTTTTCGGGTTGCTAGTTCCTCCAGCTCACCTCCACAGATTCCACTTAACTGGGTGGGGGTCCTTCATTCGCATTCCATTTTTTTAGTATATGGTTTGGGCTCCCCCTAGGGTCACTATTTTCTATTGCTATTGTGCTGTTTTCTATTGCTTTTTATGCCTATTTCTGTTTACTAGTACACATATTTAGTGTGTTTACTTACCTCCTATTAGAGGGTTGCCTACCTACTACTTTTTGGTGATTGTGTCACTAAAATAAAGTACCTTTATTTTTGTAACACTGTGTGGTTCTTTCATGTGTGTACGTGCTGTGTGACTATAGTGGTATTGCATGAGTTTTGCATGTCTCCTAAATAAGCCTTGGCTGCTCATCCACTGCTACCTCTAGAGAGCCTGGCTTCACACTGCCTACACTTCATTAATAGGGGAACCCTGGACCAAGTATAAGGTGTACGTACCATAGGTACCCACCTCACACCAGGCAATCTTCTCACACAAACTCTAGTTAATTGCACTCTTTGCCACATACAAGCAGTCCACATAAATACACTCCACACCATAACACATTATACCAATAAACATAATTTTGCACAATGCTACACAGTTCACGCCACATAGTTCAAATCCACACATTTCCAAAACACACCACATAATTCCACATCAAACCACATATTTCAACTACACACCAAAAATCCACAACACATACCTCTAATACACATCACACAATTCCACATCATGCCGCAAAATGTAATAGCACACCACCAAATTCAACTCCACGACATGTCTGTCCACAACACACAATACTATTCCACATAATTAACTACATAACACGCAATCTCACTCCACTTAATTACAGTAAACTTAATACCATTCAGTTACTAGCCATAGAATTGTACAGCACACCATGCCACACATTTCTACTACACAACTCCACACCACTCCACGCCACACAATTCCACAACAAACAATTCTAATACAACCCATCCCTCCCTCGCACTTCCACCAACGCTGTCATCTCTCCCCAACACACCCACTGCTCCTCTCATCTCTCCTTTACACTCCCACTCTCATCTTGCACTACCCCCTCTCATCCATCCCTCAGACTCACTATTGTCTCTCTGTACTGCCTCCTCACACATGCTACCTTCCTGTACCTCACACTTTGCACTGGTCCACCTCTTCCTTTCCCCCTCAAGGTGCCCCCTGCTTTCCTCTTCTTTCTGTCTTTCCTACACACTGTTTCTGCTCCTCTATCTGGAGTTCATTCACCACTTCATGCACAAACTACCTATCTCTCTCTCTGTCTTCCTCTCTAACTATTCAGTGCAGCTCTCATCCCTGTCTATTCACCATGCACAAGCTTCCACTACACATCACACAATTCCAACACACACAATTCCACAACTAACAATTCCAGTACAGCACACATAATTCCACTCCACACCACATACATTCAATCCACTCCAAACCAGAACACATGGGTAAACGACATTGTCATTTACAATGCTAATAGCTCTAGCTCGCACAAATGCAAGGCCTATTGCATTGCAAATGCTTGTCTCTCTTGTGGACGTGGCAATTATGCAATTATACTCAAGGCATGCCATTTCTTTGTTCATCTTCAGAATTGTACTCTGAGGCCAGGGGGACATCCACAGAGTAACCCCTTTACAAGTGAGGATTGTTACAATCGCCTCATGCAGTGACCGACAGAGGCAGCAGCACATTACCAAGCCTTTGTGCCTGTGTCCAGGGGAGATTGCCTACTGGCTCTCTGCTGGAAAAGGTCCATCGAAGTCCAGGGACACCAAATGAACAGACTGGGCGCCACTTGTGTCAGTCCTTACCCTTACATATGGCCCTCTAGTGAACAGCGTTATTAGGCTGCTGTTGACTTGATTGACCACTAACATTCAGAAATACGTTGAGCAAATGGGCAAGCATTTATTTACAGATTTACTCAAATAAAGGAAAAGAAGGGGAGAACTGTCCTCACCCTCTTATCTTTAGGAACACCTGTGCAACAAACATGTAAAAATATAATGAAGTCTCTTCAGAATTGCAAAAAGTGTATTTCTCCAACATCTGAAACTGTTTCTCCTTAGTACATCAGATTATATCACTGCAGTGGCTTTCATTAAAAGTGACAGTTTTCAAACAAAGTTAGAAACATTAATGCCTTCCCCTTATCTCGGACAGTATCATCAACTAACCAGGAGTCAAGTAAATTGTCATATGCACTCTCTATGTGGCCCATGTTGTTATTATAAATGGAACATTATTAAATCAAACACAAGATCATTTTTTGTGAAATGTACATCCTGAACTCAAGTATTTCAAGGGGCTTTCATGTGATAATGAATTTAAAAAGGGGGAAAGGTGAAATATAAAAATTGCCTATGATCACATAGGCCCTCATTAAAACGCTGGCGGTCGGTGGTATAGTGGCGGTAATACCGCCAACAGGCCAGTGGTAATAAATATGAAATTATGACCACAGCCGAAACCGACAGACAGCCACTTTAAAACACCGACCGCCAGGGCAAAATCAACAGGCACCACGGCGGTAACCACCTACAGCCAGGTGGAAGACAATGTTCCGCTCACTATATAATAACACACCAATCCACCACCTTTTCCGGGGCGGTACCAATGACATCAAAAGCCTGGCGGAAACACTGCATAGAAGGGAAACGACTCACCTCTGGAGACTCAAGGAAGAACCACACCGCCATAGAGCCCGAGTTGCATGTGTTCCCCATGCTCTTCTATGTTCTGCTCCACTACGAACACGAACGCCGGCGAAGACGACCACGGTGAGTACTGCCGCCTAGCACACAGGGGAGGGGGGGAGGTAAAAGAGAGTGACACACACGTGCAACACCCCAACTCCCAACACCATACACACAAGCAGATGCAGTAACATTACATATTCACCCCGTACCTCTCAGAAATAATGCAAGGTCAACCAAAATAGAGTAAAAAGAGTGTAATAAGATAAATATTTTAGTAATATGTGCATCCAAATAAAAAAGTATATACATATTCACAAATCAAGGGACACTGCCCAGTCCTCAATGTTTGTGGGCCACATGGCCACATCACATAGTCCAAGGCCCCACCTCACTCCTGCACCAACATGGAGAGAACACTGCAGGGGCATCAGGTCGAAAATAGCCAGGCACCTCAGGGGGCCGGGGAATGTGGGGGCACCTCAGCTGGAAGATGGTACAATGCCACCGGTCCTGGAGGGGGCAACATGTGCATCACTCTGTCCTGGGGAGTGCAAGGCCACTGTCTCTCAAGTGGGTGACTTGCCCACATGCTCTGGAGGGGCCAACATGCGCTGTGCTTGGCCCTGGGGAGTGCAAGCCACAGTCTCTCAAGTGGGTGACTTGCCCACATGCTCTGGAGGGGGCAACATGCCCTGTGCTTGGTACTGGGGAGTGCAAGGCCACAGTCTCTCAAGTGGGTGACTTCCCCACTGGTTCCGGAGGGGGCATCGTGCCCAGTGAGCTTCATCCTGTGGAGGATGGGGTGATTGGATGGCTCTCCACTGTGTCTGGAGGGGGCATTGTGCCCAGTGAGCTTCATCCTGGGGAGCATGAGGTGAGTGGATGGCTTCTCCACTGGTTCTGGAGGGGGCATTGTGCCCAGTGAGCTGCATCCTGGGGAGGATGGGGTGAGTAGATGGTTCTCCACTGGTTCTGGAGGGGCATCATGCCCTGTGAGTTTCACACTGGGGAGGATGGGGTGAGTGGATGGCTTCTCCACTGGTTCTGGAGCGGGCATCGTGCCCTGTGATGCAGATCTTGGGGAGTGCAAGATCACAGTCTGTCACCTGGGTGTCATACCCACAGGATTTGCAGGGGCCAGGCTGCACAACAGTCCATGGATGCAGGACTACACACTGTCTGCCGGCGTTGACGGCTGCTGAGTGGTGGCAGTGATGCTGCTGCTGGTGGATCTGGCAGTGGTGGGGGGAGGCTCCAGCCCATCTCCTGCAGCCTCAGTCAGCTGTCCACTGTGGCTGCTGCTGCTGGGGGCGGGGCTGGTGGTGGAGCAGGCAGTGGTGGGGGGAGGCTCCAGCCCATCCCTTGCAGCCTCGGACGGCTGCCCACTGGGGCTGCTGCTGCTGGTTGCGGTGCTGGCAGTGGTGGGGGAGGCTCCAGCCCATCCCTTGCAGCCTCGGATGGCTGCCCACTGGGGCTGCTGCTGCTGGTGGCGGTGTTGGCAGTGATGGGGGGAGGCTCCAGCCCATCCCCTGCAGCCTCAGACGGCTGCCCACTGGGGCTGCTGCTGCTGGAGGCGGTGCTGGCAGTGGTGTGGGGAGGCCCCAGCCCATCCCCTGCAGCCTCGGACGGCTGCCCACTGGTGCTACTGCTGCTGGTGGCGGTGCTGGTGGCGTTGCTGGCAGTGGTGGGGGGAGGCTCCAGCCCATCCCCTGCAGCCTCGGACGGCTGCACCACCATGGTTGGTGGTGGGGGCTCCGACTGAGTCCCAGCACCAGGGCTCTTGTCTCTACTGCCTGCTGTTGCAGGCCCCTTGCCCTTCCTTCCTTCGGGGCTGCCTCCGAGCCGTTCCTTCCTTCCAGCAGCTGGGGCTGCCTCCTTGCCTTTCCTTCCAGCAGCTGGGGCTGCCTCCTTGCCCTTCCTTCCAGCAGCTGGGGCTGCCTCCTTGCCTTTCCTTTCCTTCCTGCAGCTGAAGCTGACTCCTTGCCCTTCCTTCCTGCAGCTGGGGCTGACTCCTTGCCCTTCCTTGATGCACTGGGGCAGGCACCTTTTCTGTCTGGCTGGCTGGTGGCCGGGATCCTTTCCCACCTGGAGTAACTGTGGACACTACTGTGTCCGTGGACTGGGTGGCTGAGGTGCTTGCCTGTGTTTTGACCACCCTGGCCTGACATGAGGTACTGGGGGGAGGGCTAGGGAAGAGGTCAATGTTGTCAAGGAAAAGCTTCTTAGGGACATTGGGGTGGGAAGAAGGAGATGGTTTGGGAGTGGCGGAAGAGGGAGTGGTGGTAGGAGGTGTCAGTCTGCTGTGTTTGGGTGCAGGTGCATGGGCTGGATGCTGTTGTGAGGTGGATGGCTATTGGGTGTCTCAGTGCTTGCGTTTGTGTAATTTGGGAGGAGAGGGCGCAGACACAGTGGGAGAGGACACAGGGGACGTGGGCATGGATATGGGAGTGGGGTAGTGATGCCAGTGAGGGGTGTATACTGATAGGTGTGCTGGTGATGGTGGTAATGGATGGGGATGTGGTGCATTCAGGTGTGAGTGTAGACGCAACTGGGAGGGAGGTGGAGAACGAGGAGGAGATGGACATAGTGGAGGCAGTGGATGTTGGAATGTCTGATTCTGGATGTTGTTTGTGTGAGGGCCTGTGGGATGAAGTGTGATGCTTGTGTTTGCCATGTCCACTTTTGTGTGTTGTCCTGGGTGCTTGCTCATCTGCCTGTGTGCTTGGGATAGGTTGGGGTTGAGGGGAATGGGATTGGGTGGAGGAGGTTGGAGGGTGGAAACAGGGACAATGACTGCCATCAGAGAGGAGGCCAGAGCCTGGATTGATCTCTGCTGGGCCACCAAGCCAGTGTGAATGCCCTCCAGAAATGCATTAGACTGTTGCATTTGGGCTGCAAGCCCCTGGATGGCATTCACAATGGTTGATTGCCCAACAGAGATGGATTGCAGGAGGTCAATAGCCTCCTCACTCAGGGCAGCAGGGCTAACTGGGGCAGGGCCTGAGGTGCCTGGGGTGAAGAAGATGCCCACCCTCCTGGGTGAGCGGGCATAGGAAACTCGCTGAGGGGCTGCTGGGAGTGCGGTGCTGGTACAGTGGGTGACGGCTGTACCTGTAGCTGGGGTGGGCACAGAGATGTCTGCCACCAACAGGGAGCTCCCATCGAAAGAGGAATCCGTGTCCAAACTGTCCCTGCCAGTCTCCGCCATGGTGCTTCCCTCGCCCTCCATTTCACTGGTGCCCTCACCGTAGGTGGATTCGGCCTCCTGGGTCCTGTGGGATGCAGCTCCCTCCGTCGCCGGTGCCTCTGCTCCTCCGCCAGATGATGCTAATGCATATAAGGACAGGGTGACAAAACAAAAAGTGGGGGGGGAGAAACAAGGGATACACTTGGTCAGTGGCGGCACCAACACCACCGTTGGCGTACACAACACACAGGGAACAACCCTACGCATTAGGCAATGCACTACCAGTCACAGTGCTAGTCACCAGCCCATGGATAGGGACATCTAACTCAAATTGCAGCATACCTGAGACCCACAGACCCCTTCCCAGTAGTGGATGCCTACTAGCTTGGTTGGAGGACTTTCACATCAGAATCCTGCACAACATGGGACCTACTCTGCAATGCCAGGCCTGGCCTAGGGGCACCCACAGGGCCCACACCTCCCACCCGGATACCACCCCACCAGGCGTAAGTTGTAAATTAGGGCACTTTACTCACCCCCTTGTGGCTGCTGTGATACCCCCAAGCACCCATCTAGCTCCAGATAGGCCTACGCCAGTATGCGGGCCATCAAGGGGGTCAGGGTTCGACGGGCACCCCTTCCTCATTGGGAGGCCATCCCCAGCTGGGCCTCCGCCGTATTCTGTGCCTAGCATCTTAGGTCCTCCCACCATTTGCGACAGTGGGTGCTCCGCCTGCCGTAGACCCCCAGGGTCCGCACGTCCTTGGGTATGGCACGCCATATACGCTCCTTTTGATGGGTGCTGACCTGCAGGGAAATAGACACAGGGAAAGGTATTAGTCCCACCGTCCGGCCTATTACACTTATGGCCCACCATGCCCCTTCCCATCCCTATTAGCACAGACATGGCCCACCATACATGCTCTACGCTGCCCAGGGGCCATCCACCAACCCCCCCCCCCTGCATGAGGCCTTCACACACAGCACTCCATGCACTCACGCCCCATGTATTGTACTCACGGTGTACTCACCTGTTTGTCTGGAGGCCCATACAGCAGTCGGTACTGGGGTAGGAACCCTTCCACCAGTCGCTCCAACTCCGCCGAGGTGAAGGCAGGGGCCCTTTCCCCAGTAACACGAGCCATGGTCGGTTCCAGACACAGGTCACAGCAGCACTTGCAGTGTAGGTCCTCTCCTGTTGAAGGTCAGGTAGCAAGTGAGTGCACAGATAGAAAATGGCGGTCACGTCCGTGGCGGTACATACCATCACTGCCAGCGTCCATCACCATTGGCCACTGGACCCCATAGGGCCCAATGATAACCAATGAGCAGTTGCACAGCGGTTCTCGACCGCCTCCCGCAATGGTGCACAATGTCAGCGGAATTACCTCATTTCCACCTGTCCCTCCATACAGGACAGGTGGACGCCATTTCAGGAGGGGTTGCAGGCCATGGATCCTAACTGCGTCACAGAACACTAATGCACTGTTTGGAAATATCTAACAAAATAATGTTACAATCACAATATGCATTGAACTGTAGTGGTTAGAATGTAGAGATAATGACCAGCTGCTCACTCTTTTGCCCCATAGATTGCAACCACTGCGGATGAATAGGAGTTGGAGACATCCCCCGTGTACAGACCCCTGGTGGACTTGGCAACAATGGAGGACAGGCACATTATCCTCACTTATAGACATGACAGGGCCACAATCACAGAGCTGTGTGCCCAATTGGAGCCTGACCTAATATCTGCTATCCGTCACCCCACCAGGATCCCCCCTCTTGTTCAAGTCCTATCAGTGCTCCATTTCCTGGCAAGTGGCTCTTTCCAAGTGGCAGTGGGCTTGGCAGCAGGAATGTCACAGCCAATGTTCTCAATAGTGCTGACCAGAGTGTTGTCTGCCCTGATTAAACACATGTGCAGCTACATCGTTTTCCCCCAGGTGGAGGATTTGGCCACAGTGAAAGCTGACTTCTGTGCAATGGGACATATCCCCAACATCATTGGGGCAATAGATGGAACACATATTGCATTTGTCCCCCCCGGCGAAATGAACAGGTGTTTAGAAATCGAAAGAGTTTTCACTCCATGAATGTCCAAATGGTGTGCCTGGTGGACCAGTACATCTCCCACGTCAATGCAAAGTATCCTGGGTCTGTGCCTGATGCCATTATCCTGAGGAATAGCAGCATCCTGAATGTGATGGCCCAACTCCAGAGGCACAGGGTGTGGCTAATAGGTGAGCCCTGTCCCACCCAATGGATGTTGGTGTATGGGTATGGTGTGGGCCCTAAGGGTGAGTGTGTGGCTAACAGTTGTCCGTCGATATTTGCAGGTGACTTTGGTTACCTCAACCCCTCATGGCTACTGACCTCTGTGAGGAATGCCAGGACAAGGGCAGAGGAACGTTACAATGAGGCACATGGGCGAACAAGAAGGATTATAGAGAGGACCCTCGGCATCCTGGAGGCCAGGCTTCGTTGCCTCCATCTCACAGGTGGATCCCTGTGCTACTCACCCAAGAAGGTCTGCCAGATCATTGTGGCATGCTGTATGTTGCACAACCTTGCCTTGCTTCTCCAGGTGCCTTTTCTGCAGGAGGAGGAGGCTGGAGATGGCCGTGTGGCAGCAGTGGATCCTGTGGACAGTGAAGATGAGGAGGCAGAGGATGAGGATGAGGACAACAGAAGTGCAATTATTTGTCAATACTTCCAATGAGACACAGGTAAGACAGTGTTAGTACACATTTCATTGACAGTTTGATGTGTGACATTGTCACTGGCAGGCTAAGACAGTGTTAGTACACATTTCATTGACAGTTTGATGTGTGACATTGTCACTGGCAGGCTGTGTATTCCTACTTCTATGCCCACGCACTGTACCCTTTGGCATCTGTTTTTGCAGATGTTGGTGCCCCACTATTGCTCCTGGAGTGTTCAGTGCAGCCAACTACAGGTCTTTCCAATGTAAACATTACTGTACAGTTGAATTGCAATGTTTGAACCTGGTTAAACTAATACATTTTGAAAACATTTGACATACACCATAATTGTACTTTATCAAAGTGTGTTTATTGCAGTGCTCTGAAGAAGAGGGGGTAGTGGAATGGGCTGGGGTGATGATGGAGGAAAGTCCAGGTTAGAGTCCAGTCTATTTGTATCACAGGTGCACTGTCCAAGGGGGCGTAGGAAGGGGAGCAATGGCAGTTCAAGGTGGACAGGGTGACAGAGTGGGACACAAGGGTGACAATCAGGAGAGTCTCATTTCCTGGCGGGGGTCTTAGCAATGTTGTCTGGCTTTAGCCTGGATCTCAGGGACAGTTTGCAGAGTGGTTCTCCTTCTGCAGGGGGAGGGGTGGTGGTGGCCTGTTGGTCCTGTGGCGGGGCCTCCTGTCCACTTGCGGCAGCGGAGGTGGAGGGCTGTTCAGTGGTTTGGTTAGTGTCAGGGGCCCAGTGGTGTGCCACTGCCTCCCTCATACTGTTGGCCATGTCTGCCAGCACCCCTGCAATGGAGACCAGGGTGGAGTTGATGTCCTTCAAGTCCTCCCTGATCCCCAGGTACTGTCTCTCCTGCAGCCACATGTTCTCCTGCAACTTGTCCAGTATCTGGCCCAGCATATCCTGGGAATATTGGTTTGCTCCCAGGATCGCGGTGAATGCCTCCTGGAGGGTCGGTTCCCTGGGCCTGTCCTCCCCCTGTCACACAGCAGTCCTCCCAGCTTCCCTCTTGTCCTGTGCCTCTGTCCCCCGAACTGTGTGGGCACTGCCACTGATCCCAGGTCCCTGATTGTCCTGTGTTTGTGGGGTGGCCTGGGGTCCCTGTAGTGGTGGACACACTGCTGATTGACGTGTCCTGGGGACAGAGGTATGGGCCCCGTGGGGTGGGTGCTGTGGTGATGTTTGCGAGGGGGGAGGCTCTGTGGTGGTGTGAGAGTGTGCCTGGGTAACCGACTGTCAGGAGGTCCCAGATGGGCCAGGTTGGTCGTCCAGATCCAGGCAACCAGAGCTGCTGTCATCACTGTGGGCCTCTTCTGTGGGGAAACTGAATGTTGCTGGCACCTCTTCGCAGGTGACATTGGCTGGGTTACCTGTGGGTATGTAAATGCAGTGTTATTGTTTCTCTGACATATTGTGCATGGGTGTGTTGCCCTTTTTGGTTGGATTTGCCCTGGCAGTTTGTCCTTGTGTGAATTTTTATATGGTGGAGTAGGTGTTTCTCTCTAGTGTGCATGCTGTGGTGATAGGTGTACATGAAGGTCTGTGAGGGCTGTCCATGCATTGGTGTTGCATGCAGGGCTTGGCTTTGGGGTGAGTGGGTTGTGATGGTGGGGTGTGTGGGAGGTGGTGGAGTGATGGGAGTGAGGGTGGGGTATGTGATGGCATGCAGGTAAGTGGTGGTAGTAATAGAGAGTTGACTTACCAGAGTCCAGTCCTCCTGCTACTCGTGCCAAACCCTCAGGATGCATGATTGCCAAGACTTGCTCCTCCCATGTTGTTAGTTGTAGGGGAGGGGCTGGGGGTCCACCGCCAGTCCTCTGTACAGCTAGTTGGTGTCTTGCTGCAATGGAACGTACCTTCCCCTGTAGGTCATTCCACCTCTTCCTGATGTCATCCCTTGTTCTGGGGAGCTGTCGCACGCCGTTGACCCTGTACACGATCCTCCACCATAGCTCAATCTTTCTATCAATGGATATCTGCTGCACCTGTGATGCAAATAGCTGTGACTCTACCCGGATGATTTCCTCCACCAGCGGTATGTTGGCGGCAATCAGCATGGCAGTAAGTGGAATTTACCGCCAATGTCATAATGAGGGCCAGCCATAGTGTGGTCAAATGGGGAAGCTGGAATTTCCCCCTAACATTTTGCCTTCAAATCCTGGTTTGCTGACTTTGTTTTTACTGGCTTAGGACTCTGCTTACTTCATCACTGCTAACTAGAGCAAAATGTCTTGTGCTCTCTCCTCAAAACAATTTAGGATTGACTTATACCCAACTGGCATATTTATTTTACTTGAAAGTCCCTAAGAAAGTGGCACTAAAGTGGGTCTGTAAATTAAATACTGCTAGCTTGCCTGCAGCACTACAGATTATGCCACCCACTTAAGTAGCACTTTAAACATGTCTCAGGTCTGTGTGTGCAGTTTTAAACTACCAGTTCTACATGGCAAAACAAATCTTTTGCCAAGCCCAAACCTTATTTTTTGATGCACATAAGTCACCACTAAGGTAGGCCCTGGACAGCTCAGAGAGGAGGGTGTAGTGTATTTAAAAAGTTCCAAATGTACTTTTTAGTTTTACATGTCCTGGTAGCAAAAACTCTTACATTTGTTTTTTACTACTGCAAGGCCTACCTCTCCAATAGGATAACATTGGAGTTACCTTATTACAGTTAATAAGTAATCATTTCCAAATTAAGCCGATGACCAATTCGGGTTTCGTGTCTTTGGAATTGCAATGAAAAATGCTGTCTCATGATGAAGTCAGATTCTAAATTATAATTTTGAAAATGCCAATTTTAGAAAGCGGGCTTTTTCCTGCCTTAGGCATTTAGGCGGTCATTCCAACCCTGGCGGTGGGTGATAAAGCGGCGGCCAACCCGCCAACAGGCAGGCGGTCAAAAAAATGGAATTCTGACCCTGGCGGGAACCGCCAACACAGCCCGCCACTTTAACACTCCGACCGCCACGGCGGGACAGACAAACAGCGCGGCGGTCACCGCCAACAGGAAGGCGGCAGACAATGTACCGCCCACAGTATCACAACTCACCAATCCGCCACCTTTTCCGGGGCGGGAGCCCCGCCGATAAAAACACGGCGGAAACAGACTACGAACGGGAAAACGGTCACCTCTATACACTCCACGAGGACGGAGGACAGCATGGAACCCGAATTAAACATCCTACCAGCTCTTGTCTACCTGCTCATCTACCACGAGTACGAACTCCGGCGCAGAAGACAACGGTGAGTACTGCACCTACGACACAGGGGAGGGGGGAGGACGAAAGGTTACGGGCACACACATACGCCCCCCCCCCCCAACTATCAACATACCATTGCAGAGCAACAACTGAGTGACACCTCCCAAACCCCCCTGAAAAATGCAAAGACATAATAAAATGTTAATTTAAATTTATGAATAAATTAGGTTCATTGAAGTCATAGAAAATTATCGTAATGAAATATCAAAGCAAAAATCAAGAACAGTGCGAAAGCTATGTACATAGTCAATAAGTCCTGCTCAGTGTGTCAAATATCCACAGTCCGTGGGCCAATGTCTACCAAACACATGGCCAAAGCCCACACAGGAGACCTGAGTCCGTTGGAGAGAACACTGCTGGGGCATCAGATGACAAAACTAAAGGCACCTCAGGGGGAAGGGAAGGGGGGGCACCTCAGCCACAGGAGTCCACGACGCCAGAACCACGAAGGGGCCACCATGCCCACTGTGCCATCCTGGGGAGTGCAAAGCCACAGTCCATCGGGTGGATTACAGACTCCACTGGTCATGGAGGAGGCAGGGTGCCCAGAGTGCAGCGTGAACACTAGCTCGACACAGAACCGGCACTGTCAATGGGCCCAGCGGAGCGGTGCTTGAGACGGCGGGGCCCAGCGGAGCGGTGCTTGACAGGAAGAGCCCAGCGGAGCGGTGCTTGACAGGAAGGGCCCAGCGGAGCGGTGCTTGAGACAGCGGGCCCAGCGGAGCGGTGCTTGACAGGAAGAGCCCAGCGGAGCGGTGCTTGACAGGAAGGGCCCAGCAGAGCGGTGCTTGAGACGGCGGGGCCCAGCGGAGCGGTGCTTGACAGGAAGGGCCCAGCGGAGCGGTGCTTGACAGGAAGAGCCCAGCGGAGCGGTGCTTGACAGGAAGGATCCAGCGGAGCGGTGCTTGAGACGGCGGGGCCCAGCGGAGCGGTGCTTGACAGGAAGGGCCCAGCGGAGCGGTGCTTGAGACGGCGGGGCCCAGCGGAGCGGTGCTTGACAGGAAGAGCCCAGCGGAGCGGTGCTTGACAGGAAGGGCCCAGCGGAGCGGTGCTTGAGACGGCGGGGCCCAGCGGAGCGGTGCTTGACAGGAAGGGCCCAGCGGAGCGGTGCTTGACAGGAAGAGCCCAGCGGAGCGGTGCTTGACAGGAAGGGCCCAGCGGAGCGGTGCTTGAGACGGCGGGGCCCAGCGGAGCAGTGCTTGAGACGGCGGGGCCCAGCGGAGCGGTGCTTGACAGGAAGAGCCCAGCGGAGCGGTGCTTGACAGGAAGGGCCCAGCGGAGCGGTGTTTGAGAAGGCGGGGCCCAGCAGAGCGGTGCTTGAGACGGCGGGGCCCAGCGGAGCGGTGCTTGAGACGGCGGGGCCCAGCGGAGCGGTGCTTGACAGGAAGGGCCCAGGGGAGCAGTGTTTGAGACGGCGGGGCCCAGCGGAGCGGTGCTTGACAGGAAGGGCCCAGCGGAGCGGTGCTTGACAGGAAGAGCCCAGCGGAGCGGTGCTTGAGACGGCGGGGCCCTGTTCAGCGGTGCCTGTCTTCTCGGCGGGGCCCTGTTCAGCGGTGCCTGTCTTCTCTGCGGGGCCCTGTTCAGCGGTGCCTGTCTTCTCGGCGGGGCCCTGTTCAGCTGTGCCTTTCTTCTCGGCGGGGCCCTGTTCAGCGGTGATGTCTTCTCGGTGGGGCCCTGTTCAGCGGTGCCTGTCTTCTCGGCGGGGCCCTGTTCAGCGGTGCCTTTCTTCTCGGCGGGGCCCTGTTCAGCGGTGCCTGTCTTCTCTGCGGGGCCCTGTTCAGCGGTGCCTGTCTTCTCGGCGGGGCCCTGTTCAGCGGTGCCTTTCTTCTCGGCGGGGCCCTGTTCAGCGGTGATGTCTTCTCGGCGGGGCCCTGTTCAGCAGTGCCTGTCTTCTCGGCGGGGCCCTGTTCAGCAGTGCCTTTCTTCTCGGCGGGGCCCTGTTCAGCGGTGCCTGTCTTCTCTGCGGGGCCCTGTTCAGCGGTGCCTTTCTTCTCGGCGGGGCCCTGTTCAGCGGTGCCTGTCTTCTCGGCGGGGCCCTGTTCAGCGGTGATGTCTTCTCGGCGGGGCCCTGTTCAGCGGTGCCTGTCTTCTCGGCGGGGCCCTGTTCAGCAGTGCCTTTCTTCTCGGCGGGGCCCTGTTCAGCGGTGCTTGTCTTCTCGGCGGGGCCCTGTTCAGCGGTGCCTTTCTTCTCGGCGGGGCCCTGTTCAGCGGTGCCTGTCTTCTCGGCGGGGCCCTGTTCAGCGGTGCCTTTCTTCTCGGCGGGGCCCTGTTCAGCGGTGTCTGTCTTCTCGGCGGGCCCTGTTCAGCGATGCCTTTCTTCTCGGCTGGGCCCTGCTCAGCGGTGCCTGTCTTCTCGGCGGGGCCCTGTTCAGCGGTGCCTTTCTTCTCGGCGGGGCCCTGTTCAGCGGTGCCTGTCTTCACGGCGGGGCCCTGTTCAGCAGTGCCTTTCTTGTCTATCAAGGGAGCCAGACCTGGCCAGGACACCCTGCTTACTCGCCCTCCGACCGTGCAGTTGCTGGACCCTCCTGTGACAGAGTCCTGGGCCCGTGGGTGTCCTCCGTCACACCCGGGATGGGGCTTGTGGGGCCCTCCTGGTCCGCGCACCTGCTGGCTGACTTCTGCGCCCTGCTGCCCTTGCCCTCCTTCGATGAGGCTCTCTGGCCCTTGCCTCCCCTTGATGTTGTGGCAGGTGACGGGCCACGACTTTGCTCCTTGGGCGTAGCCGTGTCAGCCTTCTCACGGCGGCCCTTGTTTTTACGGGTTCTCTTTCCAGGGGGGGGGGCTGGCTGTCCCCTTGCTGCTGGCCGATGTATCTGTGCTGGGAAAGGGTGGACTCCAAAACCCGTGCACAATTTTCAGACTTGATCCAGGGCTGGTGGTGGCTGAGGTGCTCTTCGGACTCTTACCAGATGGAGGGGGTGGGTCAGGTGGTGCAAAGAGGTCAAGTTTGGAGAGGAATTTTTTTTTAGGAGCAATGGGAAGGGTAGGTGCAGTGGGTATGGGAGTGGAGGGAGAGGATGTGGTTGTAGGAGAGTCAGGTGTGCTGTCTATGGGTGCAGGTGCTTGTGACGTAGGCTGTCGTGTGGTGGTTGGCTGTTGTGTGGGTGGCTGCCTGCGTTTGTGTGTTTTGGAAGAGGGGGTGACAGACACAGTGGGAGAGGACACAGGGGACGTGTAAATGGCAGTGGGGGTGGTGACTGCACGTGTGCGGACTGTACTGGAGGGTGTGGTGGTGATGGAAGTACTGGCTGATGGTGGTGTGCATGCAGCTGTGAGTGGAGACGTGACAGGGAGGGAGGAGGGAGACGAGGAGGAGGGGGACACAGAGGTGGTAGTGACTGTTGCCATGGCTGCATCTGGATGTTGCTTGGGTGAATGCTTGTGGGATCTGTGGTGCTTATGTCTGGATGAGCTGCCCTTGGGTGTTGAGGTGTGTGCAGGCTGGTCTGATGGTGTGGATGGGATAGGCTGAGGAACAGGAGACTGGGAGACGGTGGAGGCAGTTAGAAGAGGGAGGCTGGAAACAGGGACAATGGCTGCCGTCAGTGCTGAGGCCAGAGCATTGAACGATCGTTGATGGGCAGCCTGACCCGAATGAATGCCCTCCAGGTATGCATTGCTCCGATGCACCTCCCTCTCTACCCCCTGGATGGCATTCAAAAGGGTAGACTGCCCAACAATGATGGTCTGTAGGAGGTCAATGACCTCCTCACTGAGGGCAGCAGGGGTAACTGGGGCAGGGCCTGAGGTGCCTGGGGCGAAGGAGATGCCCGCCTTCTTGGGCGAGCGTGCACGGAGCGAAGGATGAGGGGCTGCTGGGAGGGCGGAGCTGGTGCGCTGGGTGGGGGCTGTACCTGTTGAGGCGGGGGGCACGGATGTTGCCGCCACCGCTAGGGAGCTCCCTTCCGAGGACGTGTCAGTGTCGCTGGTGTCACCACTGGTCCCCGTTGTGGAGCTCCCCTCGCCCTCCATATCACTGGTGACCTCGGTGTCTGTAGCATGGCCCACCGGGGCCTTGTGAGTTGCAGCTCCCTCGTGCCCCGATGCCAATTCTCCTCCGCCTGATGATGCTAATGCACACATGCACAAGAAGATAAAGAAAAAGGGTGGGGGGAGAAATAAAGACAGGTTGAGTGCATGCATTGTCAACACCGTTGTCGGAGAGGACAGACACAGGAGCCTCCAGCACTACGCCGCGCAATCGGGGTACACTACTCAGTACTTGTGACTAGGCCTACAGGTCTATGGATGCTGGACCATGGATTGCTGTACTTGGCACCCTACAGAGGTGGGGGGCGGGGGCACAGGGCCATGCCTAAAGGAGGGGACTACACTACAGAAAGCGCCCTGGCCTAATGTCACCCACAGCCCTCCTCCCCCACCCAGACACCTCCACTGCGCGTAAAGATAGCAGAATGTGCTGGTACTCACCCCCTTGTGTCTGCTGTGATGTCCTCACGCGCCCATCCAAATCGGGGTAGGCCACCGCCAGGATCCGGGACATCAGGGGGGTCAAGGTACGACTGGCACCCCTCCTACGTTGGGAGGCCATCCCCAGCAGTGACTCGGCGGTCTTCCTGGTCCCGCGGCAGATGTCCTCCCACCTCTTTCGGCAGTGGGTGCCCCGTCTGTTGTGGACCCCCAGGGCCCGGACTTCCTTGGCGATGGCACGCCAAATGTCGACTTTCTGATGGGCGCTGACCTATTTCACATGTACAGGGTGGGAAAGGAAATTTCAACATTTTTCTGCATGTTAGATGTGATTGCCCCCCCCTCCCCAACCCTGCCATGTGGCACATGCTCTCATCTGTCGTGCCTTGCACTCCTCATTTGCTCCCCACCCCACCATCTTACATCCACCATACACAACCCAGGCATAGCCCATTCAACGTGCACCCAGTGTACTTACCTGTTGGTCTGGAGGACCGTAGAGTAGCGCATACTGGGGCAGGACCCCATCCACAAGTTTCTCCAACTCTTCTGAAGTGAAGGCAGGGGCCCTTTCCCAGTCGCAGCAGCTATTGTCTCTTCCAGACCGAGGTCACAGCAGCACTTGCAGTATAGGTCCTCTCCTGTGGATGATCAGGTCTCGAGTGATTAAGCAGATAGAAAATGGCGGTCACGCCCGCGGCGGTGCGTACCGCCGCGGTGCGTACCGCGACCGCCGGCGCACATCGTCATTGGCTCCTGAGACCCATAGGGTGCAATGTTAACCAATGCGCCTTCGCCCCGCGGTCTTCGACCGCCTACCGCCACGGTGTGCCACGCCAGCGCGTTGACCTCACATCCCACTGTCACACTTCTCAGGTCAGGCAGCCGCCATTACAAGGGCCCACATGGCTTAATTGCTACTGCGTCACACAGGCCTAGGCCTTGCATTGCCACTCATACAATCCTTTCAATGCATAGCGATTCGTGTACTGTGCATGCTAGATGAACGTACCTATGGCTTGCTTGACTCTGTACTCCATGTTGTCCTTCCTAGGCACCGTCCGCTGGGACTTGCGAGGAGAAGGATGAATCCTCCAGTGTATTGACCGCTGGTGGACCTGTCGACAATGGAAGAACGACATATTATACTTCGATACCGACTTGACCGAGCCACTATACATGAACTGTGTGCCCAGCTGGAGCCAGACCTGATGTCCCCCATCCGCCAACCCACAGGAATACCCCCTCTGGTGCAGCTTCTGTCAGTACTCCATTTTTTGGCAAGTGGGTCTTTTCAAACAACAGTGGTCATGTCATCAGGGATGTCTCAGCCAATGTTTTCTAAGGTTTTGTCCAGAGTGTTGTCTGCCCTGATGAAATACATGCGGAGATACATTGTTTTCCCTGAGGAGGGTGATTTGGCCACTGTGAAGGGTGATTTCTATGCCCTTGGACATATCCCCAACATCATTGGTGCCATTGATGGGACCCATGTGGCTTTAGTACCCCCAAAAGACAATGAGCAGGTGTACAGAAATAGAAAAAATTACCATTCGATGAATGTCCAGGTGGTCTGTTTGGCTGACCAGTACATCTCCCATCTAAATGCCAAGTTCCCTGGGTCAGTGCATGACGCGTATGTCATGCGAAATAGCAGCATCCCTTATGTGATGGAACAGCTACAGAGACACCGTGTGTGGCTAATAGGTGACTCTGGTTACCCCAACCTGCCTTGGCTATTGACCCCAGTGAGGAATCCCCGGACCAGGGCAGAGGAACGGTACAATGAGGCACATGGGCGAACTAGGAGGATTATAGAACGGACCTTCGGGGTCCTGAAGGCCAGGTTTAGGTGCCTGCATATGACAGGTGGATCCCTAATGTACTCACCAAAGAAGGTGTGTCATATCATCGTGGCCTGCTGTACGCTTCACAATCTTGCATTGCGACGCCAGGTGCCTTTCCTGCAGGAGGATGGTCCAGATGGTGGTGTTGTAGCAGCTGTGGAGCCTGTGGAGAGTGAAGAGGAGGAAGACGACGGGGACGACACGGACAACAGGGACACAGTTATACAACAGTATTTTCAGTAGCACACAGGTAAGAGTCACCCACGCCATTTTACATTTACTTCTGGCCTCCTGCATCTCTACTTTCTGTGTTTCCCCCCAGTTCCATTAACTGATTTTTGTCTTTCCCTTCCCTTTTCAGAGCTGTATGACCCACAGCGTGACTTCTGCTTTGTTTGCCCATGGACTAATGCTTATTGACATTGGTATGTTGTCATCACAATGTAACTGAACATTATTGCACCGTTATGTGTAATAGATTTGTAACGAATACAAGCAGACTCCTGAATTTTGAAGTGCAATTGGTGATTTATTTTAAGTGCTGCATATAGGTCCATGATAGTAAAACGGTGATGGGTGGGGGTGGAGTAATGTCCATGGCAGAGTCCAGTTCTCAGTCTCACAGGTGCACAGTCCATATGCCTGTGGAAGGATGGAGCAGGGGCTGTTTGAGGTTTGACAGGGTGACAATGTGGGACAGTGGGATGACATCAGGGGGTATCTTATGCTGGCGGGGGTCTTGGCATCCTACTCTGTCTTCTTGTGTGATCTCAGGTTCCGCTTGCGGGGTGGTTGATCTTCAGCAGGAGGTGGGGTTCTGGTGGCCCGTCGTTGTGTGGGGGCCTCCTGTCCACTAGCGCCGGCGGAGGTGGTAGGCTGTTCGTGGTCCGGGCTAGTGACAGGGGCCCTTTGGGGTGGCACATGGTCCTGCAATGTGGTGACTATCTGGTTGAGGGCCAGGACGATGGTCCCCATTGCGGAACCGATGTTCCTGAGTTCGTCTCTGAACCCCATGTACCGTTCCTCCAGCTGTGCCTGGATCTCCTGGAACCTGGCCAGTACCGTCGCCATCGTCTCCTGGGAGTGGTGGTATGCTCCCATGATGGTGGTGAGGGCCTCTTGGAGAGTGGGTTCCCTGGGCCGGTCCACCCCCTCTCGCACAGCAGCCCTCCCAGTTCCCCTGTTTCCCCGGGCCTCTGTCCCCTGGACGGTGTGCCCACTACCACTGCCCCCAGGTCCCTGTTGTTGTTGGGGTGGTGGGTCAGCCTGGGTGCCCTGTAGTGGCGGACACACCGCTGATTGACGCGTCCTGGAGACAGAGGCATGGGCCCGCTGGGTGGGAGCTGTGCTGGTATTCCCAGAGGGGGTTGGGTCTGCTGTGGCCTGTGTCTGTGTGTGGGGAACCGACTGTTCAGAGGTCCCCGATGGTCCGGGCTGGTCATCAGGTTCCAGGTCGACAGAGCTGCTGTCATCACTGGGGGCCTGTTCTGGGGGCGGGATGGACAAATCTGGACCCTCCTGGCCGGTGTGTTGGCTTTCGGGCCCTGCAGGGGTAAAAGAGTATGGTTATTGCTTCTGTGTGTGCCATGGCGTGCGATTTGGGGGTGCCCTTGTTCCCCAGTGCTGGCATTCCCTTGTGGGAGGAGTTGTGAGGGTGGTTTGGGGGGGGTGATGGGTATGTGCAGTGGTCATGCTAAGGTGATGGGTGTCCATGGTTTGTGTTGGCATTCAGGGATTGGTGTTGTGATGGGTGGGTTGTGCTGGTGAGACTTTGGCAGGGAGGATGTGTGCTGGGGGGTTGGGGGTGAGGGTGGGGGTGTGGGTTGGCATGCTGGTGGTTGGGGGTGAAGTAGTTGAGATGAGACTTACCAGAGTCCATTCCTCCGCCTACTCCAGCGAGGCCCTCAGGATGCAGGATGTTCAAGACCTCTTGCTCCCAAGCTGTGAATTCGGGTGGAGTGGGTGGGGGTCCGCCGCCAGTCTTCTGCACAGCGATGTTGTGTCTTGACACCATCGACTGCACCTTCCCCCGTAGGTCGTTCCAGCGCTTTCGGATATCTTCCCAATTTCTGGGATGCTGTCCCACAGCGTTGACCCTGTCGACGATCCTTTGCCATAGCTCCGCCTTCCTGGCTATTGTGGTGTGCTGCACCTGTGTGCCGAAGAGCTGGGGCTCTACCCTAATTATTTCCTCCACCATGACCCTGAGTTCTTGGTCCGAGAACCTGGGGTGTCTTTGAGGTGCCATGGGGTGGTGTGGATGAGGTGTGGGGTGCTGTTTGTGGTGATGTGAGTGGTGGTGTGTGGTGATGTGTGCGTAGATGTGGTGTGGGTGGTGATGTTGGGTTCCTGTGTGTGTTGTGGTTTGCGTTCCCTGTGCTCTCTCTCTGTGTATTGCGCCTTGTCTCAGAATTTCGATTTGGGGGGGGTTTGTGGGTGATGTGGGTGTGTGTTTTATATGGTGATGGGTGTGTGGGAGGGGTGTGTGTATGTGTCTCAGGTGTGTGTATTTTGAATTGTCCAATGTGGCTGTGTTTTGTATGGGTGTGTGTATTTTGAGTGCGCCGGTGTGTACCGCCAATGGAATACCGCGGTTGAAAGACCGCCGCGTGGATTCGTGGGACGTAATGGCATGGGCGTGTTTGTGTTGGCGTGACGGTGGAGGTTTGGTCATCTCCAGTTTATCGCTGACCGCTGATGAGGCGGCCTTCCGTGGATGTCGGGTTTTTGGCGGGTTGGCAGTTGTGGGTCAGAATGACTATGGCGGTTTACCGCGGCCGCGGCGGTAGAATGGCGGTCTTCTGACCGGCGGTAAGAGCCTTTTACCGCCGAGGTCAGAATGACCCCCTTAGTGTGTTGCAGTGTCTGGATCACATGACTGGGTGTAGCTGACAGATTGACTTTGTGTATTCCTCCTAGACAGCTACACACAATAGGGCTTAGGTGTGCCTGGGTAGACTATCACTGGCAGGATGGGAGGGTGCAGCTGGGCACAGCCCTACTTACACTTGAATAGGCTGTGTCCTGCCGCCACACAACAGGCAGCATACCCCTTGATGTTAGCCTGGAGTCAGGATAGGGAAGGCAGGAAGGCTGTAGACTTCAAAGAGAAACCTCTAGAAGTTTCTCCCACTATTGGACCCAGACACCAATTCTTCAGTACACTTCTGGACCTCTGGATACTCTGCCAGGAAGAAGGACTTCTGTGCGGCTGAAAAGACTGCCACTCTGCTGGACTGTTTCTCTGAAGGACTGGTGCCCTACTGTGCTGATCTGATGCTGTATTGTGTGGATGAGAAGGACTGGACCTGCATCTCTTGAACCCAGGGTGAATCCAAGGGCTAGTTGTATGGCCTGCTAACTAGAACCTCAGGGACAGAAGGCTCCAACAACCACAAACTCTGCACCTGGGCTCTGCCATCTATAGGTTCTTCCCTGCCAAGTGATGCCACCCCTAAACAGGACCCTTGAAGGTGGGCTTGAAAGTGCGCTGCCAGCCCATCTGTGGATCCAACAGATCCATCACCTCTGATGCATGGTGCAATCCTGAGCAGAACCAACACATTCCCTCTGCTGCTAGTATGGTCTCACACAAGGACTCTGCATTAACCTCAAAGCCTGCATCGCAACCATAAAGCTTCCCTGACGAAGGCCCTCACATCGTAAATCTCTTGTCGACAGCAGCCTCAACGATGATGCAGGTTCTCTTATTGTAGCCTCACAGGTCCTCAGAACCAACGCATCATCTTGACTGAGTGATGCATCTTCGATGCCTGACTTCACATTACAAGTCATCTTCGATGGTATCCTCGATGCCGAGGCAGTACCTCTCTTTGCAGTTTCGCAGCTGCTCAGAACAGATGCATCTCCTCGGCTGTGCGACACATCCTCAGCGCAGAACCTCGCAATGCTCTGCAACCAGGATTTAGGGCACTCTTGTTCAGCTGGTCTAACTCGGTCCCTGTAGCTGGCCTGCGCTTCATTGTGGTTGGCCTGAATTTGTGACTATGTGCCAGTTCACCGCGACCAGATATCCACAGGTGGCACTCTGTGTTTTTTGGCGCTATACTTACTGAACTCTTTAAAATTGCATATCTACAGTTCTACTCTTTTTTTGTTGTTTTGGTCTTGCTTCATTTATTAAAGTTTACTCTATTACTCTACATTGGTGTGTGATTTTTGTTGAGTTGTGTTTTCACTTTATTATTGTTTGAAGTGCTGCATAAGTGCTTTGCAAATTGCCTCTAAGTTAAGTGTGACTGCTCTGTTCCTTGCTACCATAGGGCTGAGCACAAGTAAATTTGGGGTTTTCTTGTGCCTCACCCTGACAAGTTCCTGCTTGGGTAGGGTTTCAACCCCTAACCCAGTTTTTTGCAATGGGTATCTATTTCTCGCTCTCATTTTATATCAAAGATTAATGTTTTGTCATTAATTATTGGGACATAAGGTTAGAACCTGGGTAGCAGATGGAAGCTGCATATAAGCTTGGCTTGTTTTGGTCTTATGGATCTAATAGTACCTCGATCTGAGCTTGGCTTGAGACTTCAGTGGCTCACTCACCTGTCACATAATGGTAATTAAGAGGAAAAAGCATAGGAAGGTATTGATTTGACCATAATTAAACAATTTGGTGAAGTAGGAGTACTAACACCACAGTGCAGGACTATTTCTTTTCAAGGTCCATGACTTTCCCACTACATCAAATTATGGTTAGTGGACTATGAGACTGGGTGTTCTCTAACTCATAGGTAAAATCCAATGATTGTTGGGTTCAGTTCCTGTTTTATTACATCACATACTTACCTAGTGTCTTGTATTTGAAACTTCAATTTCTATCAAAAAAGGAGCACAGAAATATGCTCAAAAAGAGCACACAATTTGTCATGTGGGAAGGCATATATTATTAAAAATATATTTTCTGGTCTTATTGTTTCCACCTTGCTCATTGCACAACAAATGTGCTGTGTATGGTTCCAGTGGTGATACTCGGGGACTTCTCTCACCATTGAAATGCCACTTTGTGGTACAGCCTGTCTTCACTTTTAATACAGAGTTCACAACCAGCATATTTTAGCAAAGTAGTAATGCCTGGATGAAAAGTCAATTCTCCTAGCGCCATAGCTATTCCTGTACCATACACAGTGCTGGGTGTTGGGTGTTTGTGTCATCCCACCTCAGTGCAATACACATCTTGTTGGGGGATGTTTATCACAGCACTTGCTACCTTAACTATGCCTGTTTCTGAGCACTCCTAATTTGTACAGATATAAGACTAAAGGCATAAGGATATTATGAGGCCTAATTTCTGTTTTATTCACATTCAGTATTCAGAGTTAATTCTTTGAACTCTTGACTCACCAAAGGTCGCGATAGAAGGCAGAGAACGCTTACTCTGGGGTGCAGTAGAGAGACAGCGAGATGCAGAATAACACAATATTGTGAAATCTGTGTCTGAGCTAGAGACTGTGGGCTTAACTTAGTGAGTAATATGGGGTAAAACCCACAAAATAGCCCCATGACTCAGTCTTTTCCATGTACATACTTTTCTCCCCCTACATTCTTTCGGAGATCCACCCTCCTGCATCAGTGCAGCCCTCGGTAATACCACAGACTATACTTTTTGCCCTCTGGGAAAATGTTTGTGAGGACCAATGATCAACTCCCTTGTGACTGGTGTCCTTTGTTTTCACCATGTGTAGGACATTTGTAGAGGCTGTGTTTATGCATGGGTGGTTCACATGCAGGACATGAACGATGGGCCCACTAGGACCCTGTGCTCATGCTACACATGATGGCACCGCACAACTCCCTGCAAGGCTGGGCCCAGGTGTTGTAAACTGACTACAATGAGGGGTCATCAAACGTTCTGCTGTTATGCTGGGGGAAATTTGGAACAGCAGATATTCATAGTGAAAGAAATGTTAACACAGATCAAAAAGGCCATCACTCAAAAGGTTTATAAGTTGGTCCATTTGTGAATCAGAGTGTTGTGTTGTGTTAACTATCAGTGCTGGAAGTGGGAAAAAATACTCTGGGAACTCATAAACTGTAGCTCAAGGTGTGACAGAGGTAATTTGGTGGAGTCAGGAGTGGCAGAGCTTGAAATCAGAGTCTGACAATCAAATTACACATTTATTTTAAAAAAATCTGCTGCAAAGTTATTGGCAATATGAACATATCTGACAGTAGCTCTGTTTTAGCTTACGTAATTGGTCATAATGAGGCTGCATTTTAAACTATCTCAGAGGGTTAAGACACCTGCTGCAGAGATAATAGTGTGCCCATCAATTTTGAGGGGATTATAATAGCAGATAGGTAACTCTAATGGTTAACACAGTCCTGGGAGAGTTCTGTGTTGTTTTATCCAGTCACGTTTTTGACTCATAAAGTAGCATAGAGGGTTAATGTGCATGCTGCAAAGAACATTGTGTAAGATGCAGTTCATAGAATTCTAATTTATATATACATGTAAGTGGGCTACTTCTTTTGACACTGAGATCATTGTGTTACTTTTAGTTCATAAGTTACAAGCCTTCTGGACAAGATGCCAAAGCTCAAATTTGCAGGTCCATGAGACAGGTGGGGGCCAGATCGGACCTGTCATGAGGGGCGACATGACAGGTTAAATGTAGGACAAGGCTACCTATTGCAACATTATTGCCTTGCTACCCCTGAGACCATCCAATGCGTCCCTTGCCCTTTCAGCACCAGAATTCTTCTTTTCCTGTGACTGGACTCTGGTACCATGCTGGGGATCACTGCTGTTCGCCTTTTTGCCTGACCTCACCACCTGTTGGATATCCCCTGTTGGCCTGCTGGAAGGGGACGTGCCCCATGGGTTCCTGCGCTTCTGTGGGGGCAGGCCTGGTCTGGCGGGGAACCACCCAGACCTGTGGTGGGGAGGATTCGTGTTTGGCCACAAAACAGGTAGACAACCTTGGCATCAAGATTGTAAGTGCAGGCAAATTCATTATGGAATCGTTTTTTAAGCCCTTAGCTCAAGCCACGGCAGGAGTTCTACAGCCTCAGCTGGAAGGCTGAAGATATCCACTACAGCGATTGACCATAGCTGGACAGGGTACTCCATTACATGGCCCTGAGAATACTGGGGGATGTTGGATGCACCAGGAGCCCAAGGTATGGCCCAGTTGCCAAGGCCCATCCCCAAATTGGTGCCAGGAGGATCCCGGTATTGCTGGTCTAACCTCCATCTCTCTAGAGGCAACAGGTGAGTTTGCCTTGTAAAGGTAAACTTATGGCGGGATCAGGGGATTTCTTTCCGGATCCAAGCCAATTAAATCAGTTGATGGCACAAGGGCATGTGGCGTGGTCAAACATGACTCCTGTGAGTATTTGCTAGGAAATTTCATGTATTATGTCCATGTGATTATCACAATTATATTCTGTACATACTGTAACGTAATATGGAAACTAAAATGTTTGTTATGTTTATGAGCAGTAATAACTACAACCAGTGAATGGTTTATTCTCTAATGCAACAATGGAGGCTTCCATCGTGTCCTTGTTGTCAGAATCTGCTATTTACTTATCAGTGTAGGATGTGTCTGGTTTGAAATCGGACCTGCCTCGCTACGATCCCTCCACCTATAATATAGCACTGTTATCTGTTCACCAGCATCAAGAGAAGGCATGCAAACTATAAGCCACGAGTCTAGATCCTTAATGGTTTGTATTCCATCTGTTGTTATTCTAAGAATGCAAAGCAGGGTTCATTTGGGAAGTAATAAAGTTTTCTTAGTACAGACAAGAACAATCACTGCATTACGTTTTGTATCCTGCCTTTGTGTTTCTCTCGACCATTCACGCTTAACATATAATGTATATGATTCATTGAGACTCTGTTTTTGATGGAAAGTGCTCTGACACCCTACACTAGGATGAATAGGGCTATAAAAGAATTACATAAAAAATGAGTATCTACCATTTAGATCAATGTTTGTGTAATTACTCATACATATATATATATCTTTCATTCTTACGATGCAAGCATGTCTCTTCCATAGGGAGTTGAAAAGACTTCCTCTAAGTCAGTTTTTCTTAAGTACATGTGAAGTGATAAAAAGCTGTGCGCATTTGTTTCCTTCTATTACATTGCCGTCTAGGTATTAGGCTCCAGGTGGCTATCAGCAAGGATGATACTTGAACAAAAAATGGCTGATGGCTATTTAAGTCAGGCTTTTGTTTTGGGCCAGCAATAAGAAAGTCCTCAGTGCCTGCAGGTTGCTGCTCCCAGTGAATGCACATAGCATGCAGGTGCTGCTGATTTATGTCTAATGTCGGAAAATGATACCAGGACAAATTCAGCATGGCGGGGTCACTCTACTTTCCAGCAATCGCCAGGAGAAAATTCATATCTGCGATTGTGAAAGCAGTATGGAGTGTGCCTGGTACCATGGATTCCAGAGTGCAAAGACTTTCCTAAAACCAGCACAAACAGGGTGCCAAAAGAGAAGCCACAGCAGTATTTGACTGTGCAGACCCGAGCATTTCATTCCAGCAGCCGAGTGGTTTTGTGCCTGTCTCCCACACCATGACAGAGGGCCCAGCATGCCAGCTGGGCCTTAAAGAACAGTGTAGCCGAGAAGGGGCTCTGTGTGTGTGCATGGGGGTAGGGGGTGGGAATAAGGTGAGGTGGAGCTGGAGTTCTCTCTAGATAGCACAGTGCATTCCATCCCACTCTCCCACAATGCTACATCATTGATAAGGGTACACCAAAGGAAGTGTTGGACTGGCCTATGGGGCAGTCAGGCAGTGCCTGATGGGCAGCTTTGACAGAACAATGTGAGGGCTGTTTTTTAGCAGTTTGTGGGACTGTTTTATGACCAGATGGGCTAGTTTTTGCTATGTATTTCCCCGCTATTACTATAAACATTGCCTGCAGCAAACACAAGTGCATTCACACTCCCATTCCCTGCAAAATACCCATATAGTGTGTCTTTACAAGTTTAAAACTGACCTGATCCGCAAATGTGGACCACTTTTTTAGCTGCCTGGTTTGGTTACAGGGGCCACTTTTATGTTAGTGTCCGACCCTATATTTTAGTCCAGTCCGATATTGACCAAAGGTAAGGACAGTGAAAAATTGCTATCATGGATTATGTATTGAAGTGCTTATACATGGTAGCCATTTTGGAATGTGGGCTTTGTGCATGAAAAGTAAGACAAGCAGCGTAAGAAACAAAGCTTAATTGAAAGGTGAACAGTGCACATTTTGTTATCATGTCTTATTTTTCATTAAACCATTTTTTGTATTTAAAGTAAATCAAAGGCACAAATAAGAAATAACACCTAAAATAATGCATTCATATACTCATCCATCAAGTAATCTTTTCTTTTTTTCCAAGGCTTCTGTTGCTTTAGATGGGTGAAAGCCTTTTTTCCAAGTCAATGTTTTGGGCGTGGGTGGTTGACAGAGAGTTTTAGTCATATTGACTGCAAATCACCTGTGTTGTGTCCATGCAACAATAGCTATCAGCATATTTCAGTGGGTGCTAAAATGCAGCAAATGCAACACATTCATCTAAAATAGGCCCAGACATATGGTTTGGTTAGTGTTTGTCAGTCTTACTTTATTCGATCATCCAGGATCATAAAATACAACTTATACATATTAAATTCACTTTTAAGAACAAGCAATCCCTACATAGTCATTGCATATTCACAGCCCACATACCACATAACAAATTCATCAAATAAAAGATTACAAAAGAAGAATGAGGAGCCACTATGGTTCAGTTGTACCAGTGACACACGAATTTCATGCCGGTTACTGGGGTAGTAGGACATGGGCGCAGCAATCGGGTGAGCTACAACTCTTCCCAACACCATTCCATATGCACCTAGTTCTCAATAAAGTGCCAGAGCTTTCCTTAACTAAAACTAAATCACATACTTTTCCTAAAAACACCTACATGAACAATCCCTAGGGTCATTGTCTAACAGCAAAATAAGACTTTTACAAGTCTTCCCATCATCACTTCTAACAAATCCTTTGCAAAGGCACAAAAACATGTACATTGGTGGGCATAAGATCAGATGGTTCATACATCTCGCACATGTGAAATCATAAGCTTTACCCAACATAGTAAACACAGCGCCACAGGGGATAGTGTAACAAGGTGTAACTTAGGCATAGGCTCCACACTGAATGGGTAAAGTAACAGTGCATTAAAAAACAGGAGGCAAGTTACCACCATTAGATCTTTAGTAAAAATTAAGCAATACAATACAGACCATTACAAAAGGTTAATAGATCATGGAGGCTGCCAATGACTATCATGTCAGATCCATGTCATATGCTCTGATGCACTTAAATCGCTAGATTCAGGCTGCCCATAGGTACCTTGCGACCGCAAATACCACCAACCTAAAGCTGTCAGTGTTTGTTCAGGGTGGGATTCGTCCTGTAGTAGTAAAACCCCTACCCTTCTGCACATTATTTTTCAGCATGAGAAAACTGACCTTTGCTGGAATTTTGCCTCCTCTTGCCTTTATGTCTGCCACCCTGCTTGAAGCCTTGCCTACACTAACTTTGAGAGAGACAAGAGCATACCAGTTTGCATGAGTTCTGCACCAACTGGGAGGAATCAACTTGATCACAGGAAAACCTAAAAAAGTTGCATCTCATTGGAGAATCTATCTTTCAAAGGATTGAGGTTGCCCAGTACCCAAGGGATCCCCTAAATTCAAGCTCCCCTGGTGAAAAAGGAACAAGAAACTGTGGCACTGCAGATATGTGGAGCTTCATCATCACCGGTCCTCATCAAGGGGCCGTGCCTTTACCTGGAGGGTGCCTGTGTCATTGCCACCCAAATACCATACACCTGCCTTGGAGTCCTGTTATTTTGGCTGTCCCAATTCTACAACCCTTTGAACCGCCTTTTTAAACTGTATAGTTCTGACGATGTCAATGCTTTAAGTCACAGATGAGACTCTAAAACTGAGGGCCTTATTTAGAACTCAGCAGACTGATTACTCCATAGCAACGGTGGCAGTTATCCCATCCGCTGAAATCTAAATCCCTTTATATTCTATACGATGTAGATTTCGGCGGACGGGATATCAGTCACCGTTGTGACAGAGGAACTCTTCCCCAGCGTTCTAAATCTGGCCTTAAGTCCAGTTCTGATTGGGAACTGGCGAAGCTGTTGGGTTCAGTTGTAGTCTGTGGTTCTTTCAGTGTCTTTGCCACTGGAAGGTATTCACCAGAATATTTTGAATGCACCTGTAGATTGTAAAATATGGGTGGCTACAGTGTTTGTACCACCATGTTCGTAGTAACACTTATTTTATTTTTAAAAATGTTTGCATGAAAACTGTTGGGACGGGAATGTCCTCTGCATGGTTATGGAAGTGTACCCCTGCCCTGAGTGCCCAACTGTAATGTTGTCTGGATCCCTAATGCTGATGTTTGTTGTCATAGGCAAACACAGATCACATGTGTGCACTATGACATAGGCCGGTCTCACAGATTGCATCTAGTTGGACCGGAAGGGACACCCAAAGCTCCACCCTTATTGTGGTGGAAGGCTATTGCCTTCACCAAGTGTTAAGCAGCATGAGCACGGTGATGGCACAATACTTTATAGTGTTCAGTAGATGTGAACAGACCCTTTTTAGCCTGCGTCACTGGAGTAAGACCTACAGGTTCACCCACCTTTTTAAAGTTACTCTGCTGTGTGCTTAACTCTCCCTCGGCCAACATCAGTTAGATGTAGAGTGCTGCGTAGGAGTAGTGACTCAAGTGTGCCTGCAACAGTACATTACCTAGAGAACCCTGGGTTCCATTTTGGGAAACCCAGGCCTGCCTTGTGAAGACATGAGGAGTTGGGAAATCCTCCCAGGCAGATTTGTGTATTGCTACATTCCTGTAAGCTGGATGGGACACAGTGGAGAAGAGAGAGAGAGAAAGAGAAAGCACCCCGTACTCCTCAAAGGGTGCTTTCTAATTCAGTAAGAGATCAGAAGTGAAGGGGTCTGGACACAACTCAGGAAGGAGATGGGACTGATAAGGGAATCATAGCAGGGTTGGGAGCCCAGGATTAACCTTTTGATGCATATATTACTGTGAGTGATATCCAGGTGTGAACGCTAGTCACTCCCAAGGCCTGTGTTGTGGGACTATCAGCGTTGGAGTCTCTCCTGCTATGGCCACCTTTCAAGAGGAAGAAGAGGAAGGAAAATTGTGCACTTCAAAAGAAGCAGAACACCCAACTTAAAACTTCAAAGACCAAAGCCCTAAATCTCATTTGGTCTATAGAAATCAACTATAAGAAGGGAAGGTTGAGATGCCAAGAATTTGTCATCTGCCAAGCCGCCAGATGGGCTGTGTGAGAAGGTGATGCTCTGCAAGATTTCTGCCTATGACCAGGACTGGGGGCTAAGGCCTGCTAATCTCCCTGCTGGGTGAGGAGTCATCACCCAGGGAAATCGAGAACACTTGCTATGGAGCCCGGGGCACCAGCGTCTGCCAAAGCCAATGTGCCCTGTGAGGAAGAGAGCATTGGAGGGAGTGAGGTCCAGCTGGGAGCCCAGCTGATATGCCTCACGGTGCGAGGTGTGAGGAGAAAACTGCTGCACCGATCAGGTTGTTGCCCATGTGCATATTACAGTCAACGACCCCTGTATGCCAGAAGAGGGCCACCATGAAGATAGCTGTGAGCGGGATGCCGTGCAGTGCTAGGGAAGCCTGCGTGATGCTGGTTGTGGTGATCCCATATGCCAGGATGGACTCCCATGTACCTTGTGCCAGATATGAAGGGCTGAAGCCTGTGTGGAGCCTAGTAGCAACGCCATATGCCAGGAGGGGCTGCCGTGGTACAGACTACCATGTGGTGAGGGCCAGCGCCTTGGCTGATAGAGTTCCGACAACCCCATATGCAGGGAGGGGCTGCTGATGCCCAAGTTTGTTGCAAGGATCGGCATGACACCATAGAACTGCCAGTGTGCCCCTAGGTCACCCAGAAGCATCGAGGATCGAGCCTGGTTTGCTCCTGTGAACTACTGCTGGAGCCGGCTGCAAATGCTCACGTGCAGATCAGTCCCTGAACAGGACCAGAGCAATGTGAGTGCCCACGGTGGGTCTAGGTGGGACCAGTGGCGTAGCGTGGGTTGTCAGCACCCGGGGCAAGGCAAGTAATTTGCGCCCCCTAACCCGGGGCAAGGCAAGTAATTTGCACCCCCTAACCCGTGGATTTAGTCTCTTCCAAGATGTTGAGCCCGGTGCGGCCGGCCCCCCCTGCACTCCCCACGCTACGCCACTGGGTGGGACACTGCTAGCCTCCTTGCTGCTGGAGTGATTAAGGCTGGTTACAAGCCTATCTGGCCCCTGGGGACTCGCTGCTAAAGGCGCTGCAGTGTCAAGACACTTTTGACTATTTTCCTAAGAGTTGGAGTGGACTTGCGTTAAAGTTTACTAGTGAGCTTTCGCTGGATGGAGCCACCAGTGAATGGGGAATAACCCCTACCACATTATGAAGATTGAGTGGGACTGGCATTTTTTAGCGAAACACTAAAGCTCTGACATGAAGGGGAAATGTGTTATTTCACTATATATGTCATAACATTGCTCTCAATGCATATAGTTAGAAATAAAATACTTCTTTTTATCATAAAAATAAGTATTTGACCGGACATTGATTAATTGACACTGCTGTGATCTGATTGAGTAATGTTCACTGACCAGTTTTCGCACTTCTCCCCCGAGGGAGCATTAGACTGCTTGCCCATCGCTGTCATTGGGAGTAAAGTGCAGAATGGGTACTTGGCCCCTTTGCTCAGGATCCGTAGAAGGCCGGGCCCCGGGACATCAAGAGTAAAAGGCCTAAACCCCCATGGTTGGGCCCAGTAACCCTTGTGGGGTGCCCTGAAAGGGGACAAATATGACATTAACATGTTAGCACACAATGTTATTGATATTTATATTCATTCAAAATTAGATTGATCATGGCTAGTGTAGGTCTGCATTTTTAAATAGCTACTGTAGTTTTCCATCTTGCTTTGTAACACATGAACATTTTATTTCTAAGTGAAGCTGAAGTTCTAATTATTGAACGCAATGTTCTTTTGCTTTCTCTCCCGTGTGAGGGATAGTTTTTTTGGGGGGGATACTCATGGTGTGTTTTAATGCTGAGCACACCCATGAAGACACCTGCAAAGCACAGGCTCATCTTGTTACCTACAGTGTAAGTTTTCTGTACGCTGAGAGAAGCCGGTATTGTGAAAAGTCCTGAGAACCTAATGGGCATTTAATTATATTTTCTTGCTTTAGCCTGATTGGATAGCCTCATGAGAAGAGCGTGTAGCTGTATAAAATGTTAGATCTGTGTGTTTTATTATAATGAGGAGCTGTACGGAGTAGCTTCAGATTCCAACTTAGAACAGAGAAGAGCAGGAGATTTTAGAGAGAGAACTGCCTTCCCTTTTGTGTTTCCTTTAAGGTGTTCTAATGATGGTTTGTCCTCTGAGTTATATGATTTTGATTTATTTGACTTACATACTAACGGAAGCGTAGTGCTTAATTTGTGCTTGTTGTTTCCGGTGCTGAGCACCGGCATCTATTTTTCAGGGCCGGCGCTTTTTTATGTCCTGCCTCAAGCATTTGCTGCGAGCAAAAGACACACGTGGGACTGACGGAGGAAGAGGAAAAACGAAAAAGCGCCACAATGAGGGAAAGCAGAAAGCTGCAAGAGTGAGCTGAAGGGACAGGGAGTGGCTGTAAATGGATTAAAGAGGCATGAGATGGCTTCAGGAATAGGCTGCCTCAGTATTCTGTGCTCGCACATTTAATTGCAACAGCCTCGTGTTTCAGAGGAGAGCTCTGAGCCCCAGCACGTTTTTATTTACAAATTAGGCACTGGGGAGAGTAGACACTGATTATCAATTTCACCAGATTATGTTCACCAGATTTTTGCCTTCTGTAAATTATTAACTTTTCATAAACCTTTATGGTTTGAAAACTTAACTATTCTCTGTTTTTCTCGTGGATCCAAATATGCTTCACATCTATTGAATGTATTTTGATGTGCTGACTAAGCGCAGCTGTGAGTCCCTATCCATCCAATAGCACTTTATGGTCTCGAAATATGCATATAGAAAAAGCTCTAAAAACCGCATTGTGGTTATTGGCCTAGTATTGCATCAGCCACCACTGAACAAATAGAAACTAATTGGGTCCTAATCTTGACTATGGACTGCATTGATAGAACTGTGCCCTATGGTGACTGAACCCCACCTCCTTGTTACTATTGACTTTCACATCAGAATTCAGCTCCGCCCTCCATAAGTATGGGGTGCTGCAGCCCTCTCCCCTTCCCCAAATAAGCAAGCTGAAGTTCAAATAGTGAATGAGCAATATAAATATCTCTAGATTTTGTTTATTTTCTGGTCACATTTTCTGTGCATTGAAAGACAGGTCTAATGTTAGGCTATGTTTTCTGACAAATTGCTGTATATTCTTTTACCATGGAGACTGTTGTTTACTTTTCTTTTTCTGACTGTAAAGTAAAATAAGCTATGTGACAATCTTGCAGGGATGCAGGAGGTATAAAAGGAAAGGATGTAGAACCTACATTTTTTCTACAACACAACAAATTGGTAAATACCTGTAAATGGTCGTTCAAATATTTCAAGGTATACCGGCAGTGATAAGAGCACAACTGAGGCACCTTTCTGGCAATTCTGTAAAGTAATTGATTTTTAATAGGATAAAAAATAAATCAATACACTTTACCTGCTGATGAGCAGCTGATAAATATTTGCCGAAACTCAATTTCCACGTGTTATTGTTTGTGTGCTATATAGTTTTGTCAGTAAAACTGCATGTTTGTTCAATGGAAAATGTGCTTTCTGTAAATGACAACACGCTACAACACCATGCTTTAGCAATATATTTGTGACAGTGCTCGAAAATGCATCACTGGCTACATACAGCATCCTTACCACTCTCCTGCTAAATGGGCCTGGCTTATTTGCTGTGCTTGTTCTTTGTTTTCTGTGTGTGACGCTTGGACTTTTCCTGTATCACTTTAGTGATGTGATACTGATGGCAATACCCATGATGGCATGTAAAAAGTTAGCAGCCAACGCGAGGCAGCACACAAGCATAATGACCTTGCGCCTACAAATTCCGGACCGCACTGCCACCTTACTAAAAAACAAAAACAGTGCTTAATTTGTGCTTTTTGTTTCCGGTGCTGAGCACCAGCACTTATTTTTGAGTGCCGGGGCTTATTCTTCTGCCTCAAGCATTCACTACGAGCAAAAGACACATATGGGAAAGACGGAGGATGGGAAAAACGAAAAAGCATCACAAAGGGAGAAAGTAGAAAGCTGCAAGAGTGAGCTTAAGGGGCAGGGAGTAGCTTTATGTGGACGGAAGAGGCCCGAGATGGCTGCATGATTACGCCGCCTCAGTATTCCGTGTTCCCACATTTAATTGCAGTAGCCGCATGTCTAAGAGGAGGGCTTTGGGCACCGGCATGTTTTTACTTACAAATTAAGCACTGACCAAAAATATTGGCCGATGCTGCTTTGCGACAGCATGGATAAGCCTGGCACTCCAAGCACTTTTTATTGACTCCACCTTGCACATCAATTTGTGTTCACACTTACATATCAACACTTTGCCTAATGTTTTCTTTCTCGTAAATGATTTTAATGAATGCGTGTAACCAACAATTGTATGAAAATAAACTTGAAACTTGAGATCTTGATGGCAGCACCTCCACTCTGAAAATTATTCCAGCACCACTGCTGCCCAGTGGCTTCTCTGGGGTGGGGTCCTTGTTGTTGTAGGATGGGGAGTTTTGGAACACTTTAGTTAGGGTGCTATATATACAGACATTGAGGCTTCAGCCCACTACGTTGTCTAGCATGGTACAGAGGTTGGATCAGTACAAAGACTGCATCCAGAAATTCTACATCAGCCTCTGTCGCACAAACCCAAACCCCTTGTGGGGAAAACGTGCAAGAAACAGAGCCCTGACAAGTGCTGAATCTCCTACAATCGTCGTTGTTACGTGCCCATAGGACAACATTGAACAATTAGCCCCCAAAAAAGTGATGTACCTTATGCAGGATATTATTATAGCCTCATAGCTTGCAGCTGAGGGCTATACTGGTTGTTAAAGGCCCTGAACCCGAGTTATAGGTCCGAGCCGCAGAAGGGCTATAAGGCTATTAGAACATTCCACCCTCTGAGGGTAGAATGTTCTAAAGTAAAAAGGGAGAATCAGGAAGACAAACAGTGGAATGTTGGAGCTCCCGGCTTATACCAGCCATTATAAGCCCAGAGCTACTCTATTAAATTTAATGGAGTGCTCAACATTCCAATGTTCTAATAAATAAATATGCCTGTTTAGGCAATTGCTTAAATAACAGTAACGCACTTCAATGTTTTACCTTGAAAGAGAAAATGAATGGACATGGAGAAAAACAATCATTCGCTGCCCTCTTGTGGGAGCATTTAAAAAATATTGCAAGAGGCATATACATGTTCATCAAACTAGAAATGTCATTTTAAACATCAATTTAGTTTGTGTGTCAGTGAAATTGACTTCATTGCTTGGGTAATTAGATTATTTCTGAATTTTCGTTTTTAACACAAGATGGATTATTTGGGCTCGACTAAATTCCACATCTAAAATGTGATTTACTCTACTTATAAAAATGGGGAATAAAATATTCTCTCTTCACAATCCTATTTGGAACAGTGGGGTTAGTGATATAGAAAGTTTAGAGCCTTATGTACAAATTTTAGGAATAACGATTACCTAATTGCGATTTTGCGTGAATCGTAATTAGGAACACTGCTATTCCTAATGCATGAACCACACTGAGATTCATTTAGTGGTTCCTAGTGGATCGCAAATTGACCTACTTCATAAATATTAATGAGCTAGGTCGCAGTTTGCGCTCCTTATGAATTGCAGCCATCACAGTGATAGTGACCTACTATGGTCAGCAGACCACCCTGACTGTGATTGTTTTATATTAAAGCATTTTTTTAAAATGCAGTCCGTTTTCCTTTAAGGAAAATGGGATATGTTTCAAAAGAAAAACATGAAGCATTTAAGTTTCATTTTTTAAGAGTAGGCAATGGTCTGTGGGCCCACTACCTGCGCTTAAAAAATACTGACATCAACATTCACAATGGGGAAGGGGTCCCCTGGGAACCCATTCCAATTTGCAAACGATTACCACCCCTTCTGAGATGTCGGTAAAAAATGAACAATAATACATACCACTGTAACTTGGTATTGGGAAGGGACGCCCTAAACACTCTCCTTTCAAAAACCGATTTGCAAGCCCAAATTGTGATTCAGTAACAGGTTACTGAATCGCAATTTGGCTTTTGTACATTTTAAAAACCTTTACTACGGTCACAAATGCAATTGGGCCATTCGCGGCCTCAATAAAAGTATTGCACATATGGGCCCTAGTTCCTAGTGCATTAGAGCTGAAAGCTTAGGGGTTGTATTTTGGTCCCAGAAGGTGTTAAGACTGTCTAGCTTTCTTTGTACAGGCTATTTTATATAGTTATTTTTACCTACCTGTAAATAAAACTGCTGTTCTTTGAATTTATAACATGGATTGGACATTGAAGGATACAGAGTGTCATTGGATGTGGTGTACTGTCTCACAGTCTTTAACCTCTACCACCCACTAGAGCAAGTCTTCATCCCTCACCCTCCCTACCAAGAAGAGTCAAGTGTCCAAAGGGAATACAATGGTTTTTAATTGAAATGCAATATTATTTAGGTCCTGGCGTATCAATGGGGAAGGACAGTATCCACACATACACCGCTCATTACCCACTGACTGACTGCTCCACGACTTCCAAAACAAGGTTACACAAGAGGGCTTTGCACTGACCGCCTCCAGGAACTCAAGACAAGGTCTCACAAGAGGGCTATGTGTCGTCCATCTCCAGGACCTCCAAGACCAGGTCTCACGAGAGGGGTGTGCCCTAACTGACTCCAGGACCTTCAAGACAAGGTCTCCCAAGAGGGCTGTACACCCATTGACTCCAGAACCTCCACAACAAGGTCTCTAAGAGGACTTTGCACTGACCGACTAGAGGAACTCCAAGATAAGGTCCTACAAGAGGACTGCACATTGACTGACTCCAGGGCCATCAAGGCAAAGTCTCACTAGAGTACTGCGCACCAATTGACTTCAGGACCTCCAAAACACAGTCCTATGAGGAGCTGCACACCGATTGACTCCAGGACCTGCAAGACAGGGTGCGCATAACCGACTCCAGAACCTCCCAGACAAGGTCTCAAAAAAGGGCTGTGCACTGACCGACTCTAGGACCTCGAAGACAAGCTCTCAGAAGCGGGCTGTGCACCACTCGACTCCAGGACCTCCATGACAAAGTCTCATAAGAGGGAAGCACACCGACCGACTCCAGAATCTCCAAGACAAGGTCTCAGAAAAGGGCTGTGCACTGATCAACTCCGGGACCTCCAAAACAAGATCTCACAAGTGGGCTGTGCACCACTCGACTCAAGGACCTCCATGACAAAGTCTCACAAGAGGGCTGCACACTGACCCACTATTCTTTAAGACCCACAAGGAATCTTAACACATGTGGGGTGGTAATGGGTACAAGTCTAAACAAGCATTGGCAAAGCCACTCTGTCAGGCGTTGGCTGCCAGCCTTTTGGCAATTCTTGTTTTGTTTTGTCATGGTTTTTGTGAAACTCTGCAAAACTTTATTGTTTGGAAAGCTGTAGAATCCTCATCTATGAAAAAATTAAATGATTGACTGAAGCAAAAATGTTTTTTGGTCTCAAGAAAGCACATATTACGATAGTATTCCCTGGAACTGCTAATGTGTGGATGTGCTCTGTGAAAGGACTGCATGTCGCAATTTGTAATGAATGACTGTAATGGGCTGACGTATTGCCCCTTGATGCATGCTGGAGTGGGTGGATGAAAAATGTGAATAACACAACCACAGGCCAATTTAGGAAGTCTGATTGAAAACCCCTGACTCTTATACACATTATTTTGTGAAAAAAAAGGTTTTGGCTAGCACAGATGTGAAAAAGCCAATCGGTCTGGCACTGGCTTTGAGAAAGAAGGGATGAAAGAAAAAAGGCAAGAAGGCAAGAAAGAAAGAAAAAGGTAAGCAAGAAGGAAGAAAGGAAGGAAGGAAAGAAAGAAAGACAAAGAAAAACGAAGGTACGGAAATAAGAAAGAAGGAAAGCAAGGAAAAAAGCCAGAAGGAATGAAAGAAAGAAAGAATGAAAAAAATAAGGAAAGAAAGAAGTCAAGAAGGAAAGACAGAAAGAAAGAAAAGAAAAAGTCAAGAAAGATAGAAAGAAAAAGACAAGAGAGATGGAAAGAAAAAAGGCAAGAATGATGGGAAGAAGGCATTAAGGAAAGAAACAAACAAAGAATGAAAAAGGAAGGGAAGAAGGAATGACAGAAGGAAAAAGCAAATAAACAAAGAAGGCAATAGACCCAAAGAAAGAATAAAGCAAAGTTGCAAAGACAGAAACAAAGAACAAAGGGGAGAGAAAGAAAGAAGGAAAGGGAAAGAATGAAAGAAAGAAATGAAGGAAAATTTTAAAAAAGGGGAAGAAAGAAGAGAAGAGAGAAAGAGGGAAAAGGAAAGAAAGAATGACAAGGAAAAAGAAAGAAAAAAGAAAGAAAGAAAGAAAGAAAGAAAGAAAGAAAGAAAGAAAGAAAGAAAGAAAGAAAGAAAGAGAAAGAAAGGAAGGGATGAAAAAGGAAAGAAAAGGCAAAAGTAAGAAAAAAGGAAACAAGAAAAGGAAAGAGTGAAATAAAGAAAAAAGAAGATAGAAGGAAAAAAGAAAGCTGGAAAGATTGGAAGAAAACTGGACAGATGGAAAGGGAGGAAGGAAAGAAAGAAGACAAGAGATAGAAAAAAAAGAAGGAAAAAGAAGACATGAAAGGAGGAACAAAAGAAGGCATGGAAGTAGGAAAAAAAAAAGGATAAAAAAGGAAAGAAAGTAGGGAAGAAAAAGGCAGGGACCAAAGAAAGAAAAAAGAACAAGGAAGAGGCAAGAAGGAAAGAATGCAAGAAAGAAAAAGAAAGGAGGAACAAAAGAAAGAAGGCATTATTTAATGCAAAACAATTTCAAATGCACACAATTTCGTATAGGTGGAATAGCCACAGTAAACTAAGTAAACCGAGGCCACTTCAGAAGGGATTTAAAACAGGATTGGCATGAGACAAAACTGATAAAGCTGGAATGTGTCTCACATCTAAGCACCCTGCTAGCACATCAGGTACCAAACACAACACTAAAGCAATAATAAGTAAAAACAAAAAACACTTGCACTGAAGCGAACTACTTTGTATGAGGATGTGCTCCTTGTGACAGAGCGAATTGCAGTCACACAAAGTGAAGTTAACCAGTGACTTAAGTAGGCTGACCAACTGCGCCATGCTATATGCTGAAGTGGTCAGAAGCAAAATGTGAGTGACGCAACAGACGAAGAGACGTGGCTGAAAGCCCCTATATGTATGTATTTCTAGACATAAGTTTAGTCAACTGAAAAGATCTTGGCTAACGCCAGACCTACAAAAAAAGGGATTGGCTGTGAACTGGCCTAAATCAGGAGCACAAGATATATTAGCAGGAAAGTTGAGTTTACAGATGAGAGTAGTCGAAGACCCGACAGAATTGACAGAATCAGCAGGAGCTTGTTCTAAATGGTATCTTGAAAAGATGAAGAGTCCCTATTCAGAGATGATGTTCTGGAATGTAACGCACGATAACCTTGTTTAGACAGAATATCTGAACGGAAAGTATTGTGGGACTAAATATTGTGTCAAGAATATTGAAGAATGAAATGTCATGAAGATAGGTTTCTATAGGTAAGCAAAGTTTTACTATATATATCTCCACGTATATGTCCCTTGACAAAATATATATCTTCAAGGTACATCGATGTGGAGTTAAGAAGACTAAGGGGGTCATTCTGACCCTGGCGGTCGGTGATAAAGCGGCGGCCAACCCGCCAACAGGCAGGCGGTAAAAAAAATGGAATTCTGATCCTGGTGGGAACCGCCAACACAGCCTGCCACATTAACACTCTGACCGCCACGGCGGGACAGACAAACAGCGCAGCGGTCACCGCCAACAGGCAGACGGCAGACAATGTACCGCCCACCCTATCACAACTCACCAATCCGCCACCTTTTCCGGGGCGGGAGCCCCGCCGATAAAAACACGGCGGAAACAGACTACGAACGGGAAAACGTTCACTGATACACACTCCACGAGGAAGGAGGACAGCATGGCACCCGAATTAAACATCCTACCAGCAATTGTCTACCTGCTCATCTACCAGGAGTACGAACGCCGGCGCAGACGACAACGGTGAGTACTGCACCTACGACACAGGCGAGGGGGGAGGAGGAAAGCTTACGCGCACACACATGCGCCATACACCCACCCCCCCACCACAAATACCTACACCCCAATGCCGAGCAACAAGTCAGAGTGACACCCCCCAAACCCACCGGAATAATGCAAAGACACAATTTAAATGATCTATAAAATATATGTAGAAATAGCTACATTAAAGGTATGGGAATTATCCCATATAAAAGATACAAACATAAGGAATGAACAGAGTCAACAATATATACATAGGCAATAAGTCCTGCACATACCCTCAAAGTTCAATAGTCCGTGGGCCAATGTGCACAAACACATGGGCAAAGCCCACACAGGAGACCAGATACCATTGGAGAGAACACTGCTGGGGCATCAGATGATAAAACTACAGGCACCTCAGGGGGAAGGGAAGGGGGGGCACCTCAGCCACATGAGTCCACGACGCCAGATCCACGAGGGGCCTCCATGCCCACTGTCCCATCCTGGGGAGTGCAAAGCCACAGTCTCACAAGTCTCTACAGTGGGTGGCTTGCCCACCGTTCCATCCTGGGGAGTGCAAAGCCACAGTCTCACAAGTCTCTACAGTCGGTGGCTTGCCCACCGTTCCATTCTGGGGAGTGCAAAGTCACAGTCTCTCGAGTCTCAACAGTGGGTGGGTTGGCCACTGTTCCATCCTGGGAAGTGCAAAGCCACAGTCCATCAGATGGATTACCGACTCCACTGTTAATGGAGGAGGCATGGTGCCCAGAGTGCTTCCTGAAGCCCTGGTCGACACAGAACCGGCACTGTCAATGGGCCAGCGGTGCTTGAGATGAAGGCCCCAGCGGAGCGGTGCAGAGAGACGGCGGGACCCAGGGGAGCGGTGCTTGAGATGAAGGCCCCAGCGGAGCGGTGCAGAGAGACGGCAGGACCCAGCGGAGCGGTGCTTGAGATGAAGGCCCCAGCGGAGCGGTGCTTGAGATGAAGGCCCCAGCGGAGCGGTGCTTGAGATGAAGGCCCCAGCGGAGCGGTGCTTGAGATGAAGGCCCCAGCGGAGCGGTGCAGAGAGACGGCGGGACCCAGCGGAGCGGTGCTTGAGATGAAGGCCCCAGCGGAGCGGTGCAGAGAGACGGCGGGACCCAGCGGAGCGGTGCTTGAGATGAAGGCCCCAGCGGAGCGGTGCTTGAGATGAAGGCCCCAGCGGAGCGGTGCAGAGAGACGGCGGGACCCAGCGGAGCGGTGCTTGAGATGAAGGCCCCAGCGGAGCGGTGCTTGAGATGAAGGCCGGAGCGGTGCAGAGAGACGGCGGGACCCAGCGGAGCGGTGCTTGAGATGAAGGCCCCAGCGTAGCGGTGCAGAGAGACGGCGGGACCCAGCGGAGCGGTGCTTGTCCCGGCGGGGCCCTGTTCAGCGGTTCTTAGCCCGGCGGGGCCCTGTTCAGCGGTGCTCCTCCCGGCGGTGCCCGGTTCAGCAGTTCTTGGCCCGGCGGGGCCCTGTTCAGCGGTGCTCCTCCCGGCGGGGCCCTGTTCAGCGGTTCTTAGCCCGGCGGGGCCCTGTTCAGCGGTGCTCCTCCCGGCGGGGCCCTGTTCAGCGGTTCTTAGCCCGGCGGGGCCCTGTTCAGCGGTGCTCCTCCCGGCGGGGCCCTGTTCAGCGGTTCTAGGCCCTGCGGGGCCCGGTTCAGCGGTGCTCCTCCCGGCGGGCCCTGTTCAGCGGTTCTTGGCCCGGCGGGGCCCGGTTCAGCGGTGCTCCTCCCGGCGGGGCCCTGTTCAGCGGTTTTTAGCCCGGCGGGGCCCTGTTCAGTGGTGCTCCTCCCGGCGGGGCCCTGTTCAGCGGTTCTAGGCCCGGCGGGGCCCGGTTCAGCGGTGCTCTTCCCGGCGGGGCCCTGTTCAGCGGTTCTTGGCCCGGCGGGGCCCGGTTCAGCGGTGCTCCTCCCGGCGGGGCCCTGTTCAGCGGTTCTTAGCCCGGCGGGGCCCTGTTCAGCGGTGCTCCTCCCGGCGGGGCCCTGTTCAACGGTTCTTAGCCCAGCGGGGCCCTGTTCAGCGGTGCTCCTCCCGGCGGGGCCCTGTTCAGCGGTGCTTGTCCTGTGTGTCTAGGGAGCCAGACCTGGGCAATACTTCCCGCTCATCCACCCTCCGAACTTGCGGTCACTGCGCCCTCCTGTGATGGAGTCCTGGGTCCGTGGGTGTCGTCCGTCACACCCGGAATCGGGCTGGTGGGGCACTCCTGGGCAGGTCACCTCCTGCCTGACTTCTCCGCCCTGCTGCCCTTGCCCTCCTTCACTGAAGCTCTGTGGCCCTTGCCTCCCTTGGATGATGTGGCAGGTGACGGGGCAAGGCTACTGTCCTTGGTGGCAGCCGTCTCACTCTTGTCGCGCCGGGCATTTTTCTTTTTTGTCCTCTTCCCAGGGGGTGGGCTGGCTGTCCCCTTGCTGCTGGCCGATGTTCCTGCCCTAGGATCTGGTGGACTCCAGTAGCCCTGCACTTTGGTCACAGTAGATGCAGGGCTGGTGGTGGCTGAGGTGCTTTTCTTACTCTTACCAGATGGAGGGGGTGGGTCAGTGATTAGAAGGAGCTCAAGGTTGGAAAGGAAAAGGACTTGGGAAGGACAGGGACGGGTAGGTGTAGTGGGTTTGGGAGTGGAGGAAGAGGATGTGGTTGTAGGAGAGTCAAGTGTGCTGTCTTTGGGTGCAGGTGCCTGTGACGGAGGCTGTCGTGAGGTGGATGGCTGTTGGGTGGGTGGCTGCCTGCGTTTGTGTGCTTTGGAAGAAGGGGTGACAGACACACTGGGAGAGGACACAGGGGACGTGTTAATGGCAGTGGGGGTGGTGACTGCACGTGTGCGGACTGTAATGGAGGGTGTGCTGGTGATGGAAGTACTGGCTGATGGTGGTGTGCATGCAGGTGTGAGTGGAGACGTCACAGGGAGGGAGGAGGGAGATGAGGAGGTGGGGGACACAGAGGTGGTAGTGACTGTTGGCATGTCTGCATCTGGATGTTGCTTGGGTGAATGCTTGTGGGATCTGTGGTGCTTATGTCTGGATGAGCTGCCCTTGGGTGTAGAGGTGTGTGCAGGCTGGTCTGATGGTGTGGATGGGATAGGCAGAGGAACAGGAGACTGGGACTGGGTGGAGGGAGTCAGAAGAGGGAGGCTGGAGACAGGGACAATGGCTGCCGTCAGTGCTGAGGCCAGAGCGTTGAACGATCGCTGATGGGCAGCCTGACCCGAATGAATGCCCTCCAGGTATGCATTGCTCCGATGCACCTCCCTTTCTACACCCTGGATGGCATTCAAAAGGGTAGACTGCCCAACAATGAGTGTCCTGAGGAGGTCAATGACCTCCTCACTGAGGGCAGCAGGGGTAACTGGGGCAGGGCCTGAGGTGCCTGGGGCGAAGGAGATGCCCGCCTTCCTGGGCGAGCGGGCACGGAGCGAAGGCTGAGGGGCTGCTGGGAGGGCGGGGCTGGTGCGCTGGGTGACGGCTGTACCTGTTGTGGCGGTGGGCACGGATGTTGCCGCCACCGCTAGGGAGCTCCCTTCCGAGGACGTGTCGGTGTCGCTGACGTCTCCACGGGTCCCCGTTGTGGAGCTCCCCTCGCCCTCCGTCTCACTGGTGTACTCGGAGTCTGTTGTATGGCCCTCCGGGGCCATGTGAGATGCAGCTCCCTCGTGCCCCGATGCCACTTCTCCTCCGCCTGATGATGCTAATGCACACATGAACAGGAAGACAAAGAAATTGGGGGGGGGGAGAAATGAAGACAGGTTGAGTGCATCCATTGGCAACACCGTTGTCGGAGAGGACAGACACAGAAGCCCCCTGAACTAGGCCGCGCAATCGGGGTACACTACTCAGTTATTGTGACTAGGCCTACAGGTTTCTGGACGACAAATGCACACATGGGTGAGGGCGGACCATGGATAGCTGTACTTGGCACCCTACAGAGGTGGGGGGCGGGGGCACAGGGCCGTGTCTAACGGAGGGGCCTATCCTACAGAATGCGCCCTGGCCTGGAGATAGCCACAGCCCTCCTCCCCCACCCAGACACCTTCACTGCGCGCAAAGATAGCAGAATGTGCTGATACTCACCCCCTTGTGTCTGCTGTGATGTCCTCACGCGCCCATCCAAATCGGGGTAGGCCACCGCCAGGATCCGGGACATCAGGGGGGTCAATTGTCGGCTGGCACCCCTCCTACGTTGGGAGGCCATCCCCAGCAGAGACTCGGCGGTCTTTCTGGTCCCGTGGCGGATGTCCTCCCACCTCTTTCGGCAGTGGGTGCCCCGTCTGTTGTGGACCCCCAGGGCCCGGACGTCCTTGGCGATGGCACGCCAAATGTCGATCTTCTGATGGGCGCTGACCTATGTGACATGTACAGGGTGGTAAAGGATATCGCATCAGTTTCCTGCCTGGTCAATGTGAGTGGCCCCCCCCTCCCCAACCTTGCCATGTGGCACATGCTCTCATCTTTCGTGCCTTGCACTCCTCATTCGCTCCCCTCCCCACCATCTTACATACACCCCACTCAACACAGGCATAGCCCATTCTACGTGCACCCTGTGTACTAACATGTTGGTCTGGAGGACCGTAGAGTAGCGCATACTGGGGGAGGACCCCATCAACAAGTTTCTCCAATTCTTCGGAAGTGAAGGCAGGGGCCCTTTCCCCAGTCGCAGCAGCCATTGTATCTCCCAGACCGAGGTCACAGCAGCACTTGAAGTATAGGTCCTCTCCTGTGGATGATCAGGTCTCGAGTGATTAAGCTGATAGAAAATGGCGGTCACGCCCGCGGCGGTGCGTACCGCGGCGGTGCGTGCCGCGACCGCCGGCGCACATCGTCATTGGCTCCTGAGACCCATAGGGTTCAATGTTAACCAATGCTGCTTTGCGCCGCGGTCTTCGACCGCCTACCGCCACGGTGTTCCACGCAAGCGCAGTGACCTCACATCCCACTGTCACACTTCACAGGTCAGGCAGCCGCCATTTCAAGGGCCCACATGGCATGATTTCTACTGCGTCACACAGGCCTAGGCCTTGCATTGCCACTCATACAAGCCTTTCAATGCATAGCGATTCGTGTACTGTGCAAGCTGTGTGCACGAACCTGTGGGTTGCTTGACTCTGTGCTCCATGTTGTCCTTCCTAGGCACCGTCCGCTGGGACTTGCGAGGAGAAGGATGAATCCTCCTGTGTACCGACCGCTGGTGGACCTGTCGACAATGGAAGAACGACATATCATACTTACATACCGGCTTGACAGAGCAACTATACATGAACTGTGTGCCCAGCTGGAGCCAGACCTGATGTCCCCCATCCGCCAACCCACAGGGATTCCCCCTCTGGTGCAGGTTCTGTCAGTACTCCATTTTTTGGCATGTGGGTCTTTTCAGACAACAGTGGCCATATCATCTGGGATGTCTCAGCCTATGTTTTCTAAGGTTTTGGCCAGAGTGTTTTCTGCCCTGATGAAATACATGCGGAGCTACATTATTTTCCCTGAGGTGGGCGAATTGGCTACAGTGAAGGGTGATTTCTATGCCCTTGGACACATCCCCAACATCATTGGTGCCATTGATGGGACCCATGTGGCTTTGGTTGCCCCCAAAGAAAGTGAGCAGGTGTACAGAAACAGAAAAAGTTATCATTCGATGAATGTCCAGGTGGTCTGTTTGGCTGACCAGTACATCTCCCATGTAAATGCCAAGTTCCCTGGGTCAGTGCATGACGCGTATGTCATGCGAAATAGCAGCATCCCTTATGTGATGGAACAGCTACAGAGACACCGTGTGTGGCTAATTGATGACTCTGGTTACCCCAACCTGTCGTGGCTACTGACCCCAGTGAGGAATCCCCGGACCAGGGCAGAGGAACGGTACAATGAGGCCCATGGCCGCACTAGGAGGATCATAGAAAGGACCTTCGGGGTCCTGAAGGCCAGGTTTAGGTGCCTGCATATGACAGGGGGATCCCTAATGTACTCACTAAAGAAGGTGTGCCATATCATCGTGGCCTGCTGTATGCTTCACAATCTTGCTTTGCGACGCCAGGTGCCTTTCCTGCAGGAGGATGGTCCAGATGGTGGTGTTGTAGCAGCTGTGGAGCCTGTGGAGAGTGAAGAGGAGGAAGACGACGGGGACGACACGGACAACAGGGATACAGTCATACAACAATATTTTCAGTAGCACACAGGTAAGAATCAGCCATGCCATTTTACATTTACTTAAGGCCTCATGGGTCTCCACTGTCTGTGTTTCCCCCCAGTTCCTGTTAACTGATTTGTGACTTTCCCTTCCCTTTTCAGAGCTGTATGACCCACTGCCTGACTTCAGCTTTGTTTGCCCATGGACTAAAGCTTATTGAAATTGGTATGTTGTCATCACAAAGTAACTGGACATCATTGCACCGTTATGTGTAATACATTTGTAAAGAATACAAGCAGACTGCTGTTATTTTAAGTGCAATAAGTGATTTATTTTAAGTGCTACATATAGGTTCATGATTGTGAAACGGTGATGGGTGGGGGTGGAGTAATGTCCATGGCAGAGTCCAGTTCTCAGTCGCACAGGTGCATTGTCCATATGCCTGTGGAAGGATGGAGCAGGGGCAGTTCAAGGTTGGACAGGGTGACAATGTGGGACAGTGGGATGACATCAGGGGGTATCTTTGGCTGGCGGGGGTCTTGCAATCCTACTCTGTCTTCTTGTGTGATCTCAGGTTCCGCTTGCGGGGTGGTTCTTCTCCTGCAGGAGGTGGGGTTCTGGTGGCCTGTCGTTGTGTGGGGGCCTCCTGTCCACTGGCGCCGGCGGAGGTGGTAGGCTGTTCCTGGCCTGGGCTAGTGTCAGGGGCCCTTTGGGGTGCCACATGGTCCCACAATGTGGTGACGATCTGGGTAAGGGCCACAACGATGGTCCCCATTGCGGAACCGATGTTCCTCAGTTCCTCCCTGAACCCCATGTACCGTTCCTCCTGCAGTTCCTGGATCTCCTGGAACCGGGCCAGTACCGTCGCCATCGTCTCCTGGGAGCGGTGGTATGCTCCCATGATGGAGGAGAGGGCCTCTTGGAGAGTCGGTTCCCCGGGCCTGCCCCCCCCCCTGTCGCACAGCATCCCTCCCAGTTCCCCTGTGTCCCTGGGCCTCTGTCCCCTGGACGGTGTGCCCACTACCACTGCCCCCAGGTCCCTGTTGTTGTTGGGGTGGTGGGTCAACCTGGGTGCCCTGTAGTGGTGGACACACCGCTGATTGACGTGTCCTGGAGACAGAGGCATGGGCCCGCTGGGTGGGAGCTGTGCTGGTGTTCCCAGAGGGGGTTGGGTCTGGTGTAGCCTGTGGCTGTCTGTGGGGAACCGACTGTCCAGAGGTCCCCGATGGGCCGGGCTGGTCATCTGGGTCCAGGGAGACAGAGCTGCTGTCATCGCTGGGGGCCTCTTCTGGGGGTGGGATGGACATCTCTGTACCCTCCGTGGCGGTGTGGTGGCGTTCGGGTCCTGCAGGGGTATAAAGGTATGGTTATTGCTTCTGTGTGTGGCATTTCGTGTGATGGGTGGGTTTTCGTGTACTCAAGTGCAGGCATTTCCTTGTGGGGGCTTTTGTGAGGGTGGCTTGTGGGGGTGATGTGTGTGTGCAGTGGGCATGCTTTGGTGATGGGTGTCCATGCTTTGTGGTCGCATGCAGGGCATGGTGTTGGGATGGGTGGGTTGTGAGGGTGAGCCATTTGCAAGGAGTTGGTGTGATGGGGGTGGGGGTGAGGGTGGGGGTATGATTTGGCATGCAGGTGGGGTGGGGGGAATGAAGTAGTGAAGATTTGACTTACCAGAGTCCATTCCTCCGCCTACTCCTGCGAGGCCCTCAGGATGCAGGATGTGCAAGACTTCCTCCTCCCATGCTGTAAATTCTGGGGGAGTAGGTGGGGGTCCGCCGCCAGTCTTTTGCACCGCAATGTTTTGCCTTGATACCATGGAACGCACCTTCCCCCGTAGGTCGTTCCATCTCTTCCTGATGTCCTCCCGATTGCGTGGATGCTGTCCCACCGCGTTAACCCTGTCCACTATCCTTTGCCATAGCTCCATCTTCCTGGCAATTGTGGTGTGCTGCACCTGTGCCCCGAAGAGCTGGGGCTCTACACGGACTATTTCCTCCACCATGACCCTGAGTTCGGCGTCACTGACCCTGGGGTGTCTTTGGGGTGCCATGGGGTGGTGTGGTTGAGGTGTGGGGTGGCGTTTGTGGTGATGAGTGTGGTGCGTGTGGTGGTGGGTGGTGTTTGGTGCGTGGATTCTGTGTGGGTGATGGTGTTGTGTGCCTCTGTGTTGTGGGATTGTCTATTCTGTGCTCTCTTTCTAGCCTTCGTCTATGATTTCGTGTCGTAGGGGCTTGTGGGTGATGTGGGTGTGTGTTTTATATTGTGTTGGGTGTGTGGGAGTGTTGTGTGTATGTGTATCAGGTGTGTGTTTTTCAAACTGACCAATGTGGCTAAGTTTTCTATGTGTGTGTGTATTTGGACCGCAGCGGTGTGTAGCGCCAATGGAATACCTCGTTTGAAAGACCGCCGCGTGGATTCGTGGGTCGGAATGGTATGGGCGTATTTCTGTTGGCGTGACGGTGGAGGTTTGGTCATCGCCATTTTTTCGCTGACCTTTGGTGTGGCGGACTTTTGAGGATGTCGGGTTTTTGGCGGTTTGCCAGTTGCGGGTCAGAATGACCGTGGCGGTTTCCAGCGGCCGCGGCGGTGTTATGGCGGTCTTCTGGCCGGCGGTAAGCGACTTTTACCGCCGAGGTCAGAATGACCCCCTAAATGTATACTTACCCATTTGCACTTACTGTAGTGTTGCAAGACTGTGCACTAGGACCCATGCAGTTCTAAACAGACCCAATAGAGGAATTGTATACCTTGTTGGTTGTTTTTATTAATGGTTATGACTTGACCGGATAGTGTGTGATCGTATGCTAAGGAATAAAGATGTCTGTTACAGAGCACCATATGTGGCATGGTCCTTTACATGTTCCCTGGCTGGGGATGATGCTGCACATGCCTTTTCAATATTTTGGTCCTTGATATTTTTAACATGATATTCTGTCCAGATATTTGACCAGAATGCAAAAGAGTGAGACCGGAAGGAATACACAAGCAGGCCATTGTACAAAGCAGAACACTTTGAATCTGATACTTTATCGGCAAGCAATAAAGTGTGCAGCATTTAGAGGAGACCTGGTCATGCTTCCAGAGTCTGCAGGATTCCCTTGATGACACAGTGCAGACATTTGCTCTCAGGTTCCAGGACAATATGGAAATAAACATCCTATAAGGTTGCAGCACGGACAAGTCCCCTATCCGAGGAGAGAACTAGAGTGGACAGTGTTGCTGAATGGTGCACAGACGTATTGTGCTCTGACCCAAAATAAAGAACTGAGAGTAATATCATACGACTACTTCTGCCGCCTGCAAGACGTCTGAGAATGAAAAAGTAGAGGTCTGAAACTTTGGCTGACCACTTAGAATACTAGAGCTCTCCAGTTTCTCACCTCCATGCACCAGTAAGTCATCTAGTCCAAGTTTTGACTTTGTATTCTGGGACTTGCTGAGATGTTCGTTTGTCAGCATCTTTTCACACCATCCTCCCATGCTTTCCTTGGTCTGAAACCTCAATAGATTAACTATCCTCGAGTCAGTCGGTTGTGTTTACTGAACCGTGGAGCAACTTAGTAGGCGAACAAGAAGCACTTTAATGATGCACAGTCACATGACCTGATGGATTAAGTTCACAGATGTGTAAAGTGTTTTGTGGTGTCAATACTATGTGGGATATTCGATACTGCGACTGGTAATAGGTTGCAGTTATTAAGGGCATGCCCACAACACACTGTGAAACAAGAATTAAAGTAAAATTGGCTTTTGCATGCCGATATCCTTGTTCTGCACCAATACACGTTAATGCAAAGATCATGAAAAACTAACTGAATAAACACAAAGCAAGTTTACAAAATCACAGATAACCAGGATTAGTGTCAAATGACATTTATTGGATTTACTAGCCTCTGTAATTAAGCTTTTGTGTTGTTTCTTGCCAAAGTCTATTTGGCGGCAATAGGTGCATAGGTGCATAGAAGATATTTGATGGAGTGTTGAGGTTTGCTTTGAAGGACTTTAGTTTGTTTTGGATTTCCAAAGGCACTACTGTGACACATTAGGACATCTCTGCCTGTGGGTCCTCAGTAGTCTACTTTGGATGTACTGCTTGGGCCTTGATTGGACTTCCTGCTTTCTCTTATGGTGTTTGAGTGATATGTGGAATCACTGGCACTAGCGACGGGACCCTTGTTTCTCCATTAGGGTTCTGATTTAGGGTTGGGTGTTAATAGAACCACTCCTCTGTTCAGTCAGACATGTTGGCAACGCCTCTTGTGGGGGGGCAGGAAAAGGAGACGGAGGAGGTGTTGGGCAAGGAATCTACTGATACAAGTACTGCTCTACTAATATACCTTGACCGTGAATTGTCCAGCCCTTCATTGCAGAACAACCAGTCACTGCTGGTGATGGGGCAAAGTGGCGCGCCGGGGGCAAGTGTAACAAAACAAAAATAAAAAATAAAAAAAACTTACCTTGACCACACCACTGCCCTCTGCAGCACTGCAGGCACAAGCTCCCAGCCTGCCCTGCGGCCAATCCTGACACTGCTCAGAGCTGCGTAGCGATTGCCTGGAGCGCCCTGGCTGTGCGCTGCCACGCAGAGTGGTAGTCTCATCCTGGTCTCTCCACCCTGCAACACAGTGCCAAGTTGGAGAGAAACCTGTGCGCATGTGTGTTTGGCCGGCCCGAGATGGTCGGCCAAACATACATGCACACTGAGGGGAGTGCACTCCACTCCATGGCTTGTCATCACCCCAAGGCCCTGCCCCTTTAAAAATAAAGTAATAATAAACATATGCGACTGGGCGATGCTCCTCTGCCATTTCGGAGGAGCCGCCACTGGGAACAACCCCCTTTATGTCACTTCCTGCTTCTTCTTTGTCTTAATTTCCTGTTTCTTACTATATAATGAGCTGGAATCCTCAATAGTAAGTTTTGAAAGTGCTTCTGGAACTGTGGTAGTAGGGTTTTCCGTTCTGGTTATTTCGCTCCTTGTTTCTTATTTTTCCCACCTTTCGGACTCAGGTAATCTTAAGGGAATTCTTTCAGCTACATAGAATACTGGTCCTGCTGGATCTGGCCCTTATCTAGTCCAGTTTGGGCTTTGTCATTGCCAGGTTCCTCTATATTCTATCCTACATGTCTGTCCGGAGGTTGTTTATGCAACTTAGCCTTTTCTTTTATTTTTGGCCATTCAGAGTGACACCTTTAATTTCCATGCGTTATTCCGAACTGTTAAGCACCACATTGGCTACAGGAAGGAGACATCCTTACTTCTGGCAGCCTTGACGAGAGAAGCTGCACATGTTGCAGACAGCAGTTAACACCCTCAAATAACTTACCTGCCAGGGTACATACATGGCAACAATCCCAGCATGAAGTTCTCTGTTCTGCCACCACTTTGTCTATTCATTTTTTCTTTATAACCCCTAATCTATCACCCCCAAAAACCTAATGATATGGGGAAGTGGTGCAGACATGCACAGGAGCAGGCCCATCTTCCCTGCATGGATGGTGCAGGCGAGCTTTTAGTCTATGGACAAAAAGAAAAAAGGGAGCACACTGCCTCACACTCAAGCAAAAAGTTAGCCCCAATGCATCATGGTAAATGCAGTCACTTCGTTTTGTGCTGAAAAAGTAATCAAAAGTCTTTCACCTAAGTAGGTGCAGCAAGTGCTGTGTATCTCTGGACACGTGTTTCTAGGTTTAGCCCGTCATCAGCAGAGAGCAGCCAAGTCTGTGGGGTTGCTTGAAATGCCGCCAAAAGTCTTCTCAGGTTTATGTACCACTCACTGGCGCACAGGTGCCTCTCCAGAGCTCGTCAGCTCGTTAGCTCAAGGGAGCAGTCATTGGACAAAAAGAAAAAAGGGAGCACACTGCCTCACACTCAAGCAAAAAGTTAGCCCCAATGCATCATGGTAAATGCAGTCACTTCGTTTTGTGCTGAAAAAGTAATCAAAAGTCTTTCACCTAAGTAGGTGCAGCAAGTGCTGTGTATCTCTGGACACGTGTTTCTAGGTTTAGCCCGTCATCAGCAGAGAGCAGCCAAGTCTGTGGGGTTGCTTGAAATGCCGCCAAAAGTCTTCTCAGGTTTATGTACCACTCACTGGCGCACAGGTGCCTCTCCAGAGCTCGTCAGCTCGTTAGCTCAAGGGAGCAGTCATTGGACAAAAAGAAAAAAGGGAGCACACTGCCTCACACTCAAGCAAAAAGTTTATAGTCTATGTGCAAGTGTCTCAGAAGGATTCTTAACACTAAGCAGCAGCTCACATCATGAGTATACAAAAAGTACAAGTGGTGGACGCAATGCTGAACAATGTCAAACATGTACCCCCAGTACAGAGATCTGGGCCTAAATCCATCGTTTTTTTGCCACCCATGCCTTTCCAGTTTGGACCCAGCCATATGCAAATCAGTCTTGACACTGTTCCCCATGGGAACATTCCAGCCCGAACTGCCAAGCAAGGTCCTCCCTGGACTGGAAACAAGCATCCTGGGACCGGTTTCAGGGTATCACCCTTCATCAGCCAGGCTAGCTTGACTCCAGTGGCATGGGGAGCAAGGGACCAAAATGTGTGATTTCCTAGCAACCAGACACTGGCTACACAAGAATTATTTTGGAATCTTGTTTCCTTTCCTTTAAAGTGTGTCCCAGTGTTATATGTAACAACCCAGAGATAAAAGTCTGATGAGACAAAGGAAGGGACCTTCCCAGGTATCAGCTAACATTTGCCGGGGACAGGGGAGGCCTCTTTGAAGTTAATCCAGTGCCTTGGCCCAACCTTGCAGATCAAACCTGCAAAGGGAACCATAACACCCCCCAAATTCAGATCTTTGTTCTCTACTCTGGGAGCAGTTTTCACACCTCTTCAAATGCTAAGTACTGGCTAGCAAAAGTGGGAGAGCAAATCAGGCAGGGAAAAGGTAACTCTCTAATAGTTACTTTTCCTTAATATTTACTAAAATCCAAAAGCACTATTGAGTTATAGTTTTAATAATAATGAAAAATAGTTGTTTAATTATTCTTGTAGCTGGTCTCTTTCCATAGAAACAGTATTAGGATTTTAATTTGTAGTCTGACTTTCTACATAAGATAGCTAGGCCTGCCACAGTTATAAATAGTTTTTTGCATTTTGTTTTATGGTAGGTCACTCTGGTGTTGTGTGATAGAAACTTTACAACCCCATACCTTTTCATGTAATAATTGCTGTTATTTGTTTTGTTCTTCTTCATTTGTTGTGTTAGTAAGGAGTTTCTTTTTTTGTACACCTGGTTGTAAAAAAGAAATCTTTTTGATTATAATTATCTGTTCGTATGCAGCATATGCCCTTATGAATGGATGTTATATTCACTTGATCTTGGATTAATCCCACAGAGAATGTATTAAATTATCCCCTTGTTCTCACCTTATTATTGTAGTTTATATATCCCCAGGCTCATAAGGCGTTTTTGGGTTCCCTTATCTGTATGGCTCAGGCTAAGGGAAAGGCTCGTCCTGGCAGAGAGCAGCAGAGTCAGCCCAAGTAGCAGCCACTGTCTACAGAAAGATACAAACACACAAAAGAAGTAAATGTGCTTGCTAATCTGGACTGCTAGTTTGTCCACGTGGCCAGGGACTCAGGTTCACTCTTTAAACTCTGTTGGCATAAGTCGGAGGATGTAAAAAAGTAGTGCGGAAGGAGGAAAGCCTGAATTAGATAGAGGACTGGACTGTCACCAACTTGGACACGCCACTCACATGGGTGAGAGAATGAGTACTCTAAAGCAGTGCTTAATTTGAGCCGGTGGTTGCCAGTGGGAGCCACTGGACTGGCTCTTATTTTTACTCATCATACATTTCCAGAGAGCAAGAGAGGGAAAAATGCACCAGCAGGAAAGAAGGAGGAAGAGAAAGATGGCTATCCGCCTCATAGGAAAAAAGCAGGAATGAACAAGAGTGAGATAAAGGGGCAGAGAGTGTCTGGAAGTGGATTAAAGAGGTCTGAGCTGGATTTAGAACTATGCACCCTTGGTATTAGGCATGCTGACATTTAATAGTGCACCAGGCTTCTAAGCAGTGCTTTCAGTACCGGCACTTGTTATTTTACAAATTAAGCACTGCTCTAAAGTCAAGTAGTGCAGCTTCACCCCTTCTGAACCTGCAATGTGAATAAAAGTAAAACATTACACCTCCCTGTGCTGGCCCATAGCCTAGATACAAGCTACGCTGGACCCCTTCCCTGTCCCAGCCCACCTATAGCAATATAAAGTGGGAAGGGACAACTGAAGTTGCTAGGTTGCAATGAAGAGGGCAGAGGTCAGTGACACACACACTTCTTCTTTCTCCCCATGAGCCATCCCTGCCCTCGACCATTTAGTTCAATGGAAGTGTTACAGTCCCGCCCTGCGCCATTGTATATAACGCTCCATATGAAAGCACATACCTTGAAAGTAAACTCTGCCATACTCACAACCTGTCATCATTGGCCTGGCTTTTGCTTACTGAGCAAGGAAGACCTCAAATGAATCTGGACAGCCCAGGACATGCGCAGAGTAGCCTCAGGTTATTCCACAACAGTCCCGCTCCCCACAAAAGAACAAAGACTCAAACTGGTTAATGTCTGAGCAGCAAGTGTAATTTGTCTCCAGCTGCTCAGTCTTCTTTTTATGCTCTTCTTTCTGCACCCGGCGGTGCTTCCTGGGCTATTCTGTCAGAAAAGGGGAACCGGCGGTTTCCCGACGGTTTTCCCCTGGCCCAGGGAATCCTCCATGGCGGCGCTGCTTGCAGCGCCGCCACGGGGATTCCGACCCCCTTCCCGCCAGCCTGTTTCTGGCGGTCTTCACCGCCAGAACCAGGATGGCGGGAACGGGAACGGGTGTCGTGGGGCCCCTGGGGGCCCCTGCACTGCCCATGCCACTGGCATGGGCAGTGCAGGGGCCCACTCACAGGGCCCCATACAGATTTTCACTGTCTGCTTAGCAGACAGTGAAAATCGCGACGGGTGCCACTGCACCCGTCGCACCCCTGCAACTCCGCCGGCTCCATTCGGAGCCGGCTTCCTCGTTGCAGGGGCTTTCCCGCTGGGCCGGCGGGCGGCCTTTTGGCGGTCGCCCGCCGGCCCAGTGGGAAAGTTGGAATGGCCGCCGCGGTCTTTTGACCGCGGGGCGGTCATTCGGCGGTAACCGCATGGCGGGCGGCGACCGCCATAGTCTTTTGAGCAGCTGGTACACTAGAACTTGTCAAGTCAGCTCTTGCTACCACATACATGCATATCTCAAAATATAAAACACAGGAAAGTCTACTCCACAATAGCTTGCTCATGGGGCTGACTGTGCTGGCAAAGGATGCGAAATGGCCACGGTAACTCATATGTACTCCAGAGCTCCCACCGGCAACCACTGGCTCAAATTAAGCACTGCTTTAGAGGCCTCATTCTTCCTCCATTTTGAGTGGCGTGTCCTAGTCGCGACAGTCCAGTCCTCCATCTAACTCGGGCTTTCCTCCCTCTGAGCTGCTTTTTTTTTTACACAGGCTGACGTATGCCACCAGAGTTTAAGAGACTGAACCCGAGCCCCTGGCCATGTGAAGAAGCGTGGGCTGTTCTAATTATATCACAGCAATGATTCAAAGGACATACTGGACCAACAAATGTGCTGGTAGAAAGTAGAAGTTTGACTCTCCTAGAATTATTCACAAGAAGGTTGTTAAGTCACACTCCTCCAGGCCCCCAGGTTTAGAGCTTCAAGGGGAGCTGCTGCATAGAAGCGTTACTATCCTCCAGTGAGAAGACTAACTGTCGCTCACACCCTTCTGGGTAGAGCTCCAGGCAGGGTTAAAATCTGATTGCAGATATGAGGGGGAGGGAGTGCTTGGTAGAACTGGTTTAGGGGCTGCCATGGTTGAGACAAAGTAGGAAATCTGTCTTTTCAGTGTGGTCACATCAATTATTTCCTCTTTTACTGGACCCTATATTTTTGCTGGTTTTAGAATTCTGTGCACTTTACCCCTGCTAACCAGTAGTAGAGTGCATGTGCTCCACCTTTCGCTATAATGAAAATGGTATACCCCTACTTGACATATTCCTAATGGGTGTATTTAACTTACCTATAACTCCCTAGTATATCGTACAAAATTTCCACAGGGCCTGTGAGTTAAATGTCACTAGTGGACTGCAGCACCTGTTGTGCCATCCACTATAGTGACAGTATAAAACATGGGTTCAGACCTACCATTATAGCCTGACTGTGGTGTAAGCGCATCTTGCCTTATTTAGTCTTTTATAATTTATTGATAATGGGACCTGTTAGTAGTTCGATGGACCTTTTGGCTACGCTTAGAGTGATTCCACCATGGCTCTTAACTTCAATCAGCAATATAAAAACATAAGCAATAAAACACCATCAATCTCTAGGAGCCAGTAATCTATACACACTATGACCCAATTGGCCATGAATAACCACACCTTTTAGTAAAGTTAGAATGTTTATTTCCCTATATTAACAATGCGAATATCACGTAAATCAGTCTCAAAACCAAATGGTAAGCATATATAAACCACACAGGTTGACCAAAGCAGGGAAAGAATCTTAATCTTACTAAAGCATTGATTATGACGCATTTGAGGGTTACAGTGCAGATTGATAACATTACTGAATAACAGAGATGGCATACATCTAGATTCGACAAGTGAACAAAATTATTTCTTTGTTACATTAATTAGCAACAGGATACACTAACTAATCCTCCAATTCAAATGGCATGTTTGGGCTTCATGCAAAATAATTTTAGTCAAAGTTAATTTGGAAAACATCTAATCAAGGCTCTATCAAAATAGTGGTTGGCACTTAAAAGAAAATAACAAATCTAAAACAGAAACAATATCATCTTGTTATACCTCTCTCCATTGGATCGACAAGGTCCAATTTCTTCGTCAGTTGGACATCCGTCTGGTCAGCATCGACAACGGGACAGTGAAGGGGACTGGATCAGTCACAGTTGGGCTTTGAGTCAACTGAACCAACTTAGAAAGGTCATCAAGCTAAGGAATCAGCATTAACACAATTTTATTCTTTAGGAATAAACTATGAGGAAAAAGAACATCTGGAACTGCAGTACTCCACGAACAGGACTGCTAACGGCTAGAGAATGGGATCTAATGAACTCAGAAAATGGACTAGACCTAGACCTCACAGTGGCCTTCTCCTTCATTGTTAAGAGATCCTACTTATTCTCATGCGGGGTATCACACTCACCATGAGTACACATCCCTGAAAACCTGCCCTTGGTCTCTTGCTCTTCTCCTTTACAAACACTGCACTGCTGTTTTATCATTCGACTTCTATCACCTCGTAGCTGAAGGCACTCAAGTATAATTCGGCTTTCCCAACCTCACCGGCTCTACCCAACCTCTCATCACTGCCTGTCTGTCATCCTTTACTGGAAGGCTGCAAACCGACTGATGCTCAATCAGAGCAAAACAGTGAAACTTACTTACTTAACATATTCTTCCCTCTATATTGATGTTGATTCAAAGAAATGTCAGGAGTAGCGGAACTGACATAACCAGGGGTGGTTCCTTCGCAGAGGCGAAGGGGCGTCACCCCCCTGGCTAAGCCAGGACCTGAAAAAGAAAACAATATTTCTTCATTGTTTTATCTTTCAGCTGCTGGCTCGGCCAGGAGCATGTAAAGGGAGGGGCAGGCTGGGCCGTGGGAGGTGGGAGGGGGAAGCAGAGTGCACCTAAGTATGCATGTGTGTTTGGCCGGCCAAACACACATGCGCACTTAGGTTTCTCCAACCCAGCGATGTTGAACAGCTGGGCTGGAGAAACTGCACAGACCCCAGGTCAGTGTCTGAGTGGCAGAACAAGCCGCTCAAACCAATCCTGATGCTGCTTTCATGCTAAGTTAGTTGAAAAGGTGGGTGAAGGGAATTCTGGGATTAAAAGTCACTTCCTGATTTGATTTAGAATAACATAAAGTTCGCAGAAATTAGATTTTTTAAAGCTTTAAAGAGCACTTTAAGGGGGGATATGTACATTACAACAGGTATTGGGGATATTGCACCCCCCATAAGGTACACCAGCTTACATTGTAATCGAAGACAAGGGAGCTGTACATTGTCTTTGGCTGAAGCAGTGGCGCAAAGGGACGGAGAAAGATGGGAGTTTAGCGTGTCCTGCCCATGGAACATTTAATTTGAGGAGCTTAGAGAATCTGAGGAGGGTGCTGTATGATCTGAAACCCCCTCCAAGACCAGCATAGTTCGAGGCATTAGCAATCTGGGAATTAGTAGCTAGCAACAGCAACAAAAATTTGAGAGGAAGATGTGAAAGGCAATTAAGACACTAGCGCAGGCTAGATGGGACAGTGATCAGAGATTTTGGAGAACCAAGACTTTACAGGGGATTAAGCTGTTTCCAGCAATTACGCAGGACAGCCAGATAGAAGGAAGGAAGGCCACTAGAAAGACAAAGAGAAGCCCTTCTGAGAGTAGGGAGGGGAGATTAAAGGAGTCTAGGAGATCTTTGACATTTGAGGAAGAGTCAGATGATGATGAGTTTATTTTGCAATTATTGAGAAATGGTCCCCCACCATATGCAGCACAAGAGGGTGGTCCGAGCACAAGTGCAAACCCTTCAGCCCTGACACAGACTATGAGTCCAGTGCAGATTAATCCTAGCATGACACTGAGCCCAATGCAGAGCAGTCTTAATGCACCTATTACTCCAGTAGCACAAACCCAGATGCCACAGCCAAATGTCCAGAGAATTTATCCTGATGTACCTATAAAGAAAACTGCCACAAACTTAATTGTGCCTACAGGACAAGTTTTCCCGAAACGGACATTTATTCACACAGAGCCAACTCCACTTTTACTGCCTCAAGTGCAGTCACAAGCAATGCCAAAATACACTCCAATAACAGGGACAGGGACATAGTCAGATATGTCTGTACTGATGAACCAGAATACGTGAGTTATGCACCCACACAACCTGAATGTTAGAACAAGCGCAAACCCTTCAGCCCTGACACAGGTTAACGTGACTATGAGTCCAGTGCAGATTAATCCTAGCATGACACTGAGCCCAATGCAGAGCAGTCTTAATGCACCTATTACTCCAGTAGCACAAACCCAGATGCCACAGCCAAATGTCCAGAGAATTTATCCTGATGTACCTATAGTGGAAACTGCCACAAACTTAATTGTGCCTACAGGACAAGTTTTCCCGAAACCGGCATTTATTCACACAGAGCCAACTCCACTTTTACTGCCTCAAGTGCAGTCACAAGCAATGCCAAAATACACTCCAATAACAGGGACAGGGACATAGTCAGATATGTCTGTACTGATGAACCAGAATACGTGAGTTATGCACCCACACAACCTCAATGTGAGAACAAGCCCAGACACTGTATCTGTACCTGTTATCATTGGCCCATTAGTACTTTTGTTTGCACAGGAGAATAACAGAGCAGGTGGACAGGGGGTCCTGAGTCAGAATTCAATGAGGGAGGGCTCAATGAGGATACCCGATTAGTCTCTCCTGTGGGATAAACCTTTGACAAGATCATTGCTAGACCTTAGTCCATTCGGAGTTCCTCCGGATACTGTGATAGGGTCGAACGTTGGTCATAGCCTGAAATTATTGACACCACAGTCTCCAAATGTAGGTGTGCAACCGATGCCACATGCCCAGGCTAGCAACATTTTGCTGCAAGGATTGAATGCCCAGCAATTGACTGAATGGTTAGACAAGCATAATACCCTGCAGAGTGCTCCTAGTGGAGAGGAGTACTTGAACTATACGAGACTAGGAATGGAAGCAGGTGAGCTCATTGAAGGGACTGTGGGGGTGAACAGACTAGAATCCCATACAGAAACAGACTTGAGATATCTGTGCCCGAAAATTACTAGGCAAGTGAGCAATGTACATCAAAGTCGGGAGAATTGGCAGAGAAGTCTGACATAGACATAGAGAAAACAAAATATTTGAAAAGAAGTTACAGGTTCGATTTTGATACAAACGATTTTTAATGCATGAGATCTTCAGGAATGAAAGCACACCTTAGGGAGTTACTCCAAAGTGTCCAGACATGGGGAGCATTAGACAAATAGGAAGGCATATGGGTAAAGAAAAGAGATAAAAGGAAAAGGGATTCTGCGGAGCTGAATGCCAACAATGAGAGAGATTCCAGGAGGGAACTTTGTTCATGTCCCTTGGAGCAGAAGTGATATTCTGTCTTTTACAAATGAGTATCCCAGGTTGAGAGAGAAACCGGTAGAATGATACCAGCAGACAGACAGGTTAGTGAAACTTGCAAAATGCCTCTGGGAGCACTTGAACACTCTTTTTGAGATAGTAGTTCCAGCTGATTTATGGATAGAGTGTAAGAGTAGTATAGATTGGCTGACAAAAGAACCAGAGAGAGACCAAAATACGAGTGCACCATCTCCGGAGGTAATTAAATATTATTACAAAGTGATCGAATTTATGAAAACGAGAATTTCGTCCAAAACATTGACTGGCAGAGAATAGACAGGACAGTTCAGGAAGCAAAAGAGTCAATACATGCGTATTACGAGAGATTGTTGCAGCCCTTCAAGCATTACAGTGGTACAGAGACAACTGAGCCAAAAGACACGATTCATTTTGTGTTCAGATTTGTGGAAGGATCGAGACCTATAATTAGCCAGATGATTAGGAGTAATTTGATTTGCTGGCAAGCAAAGCAGACTGATAAGGTATTGCAATATGCAAAGTACTGTAGTGACGAGATTGAGTTGAAGCAGAGAAAGCTGAAAGAAAAGGCAATGGTGATTCCTATTAAAGTGTCACAAACAGGGATGCGGGGAAATTTTCCACAGCAGCAACAACAGCAGCAGCAGGGAAATGTGATATTTCAGAATCAGATGAGAGGTAGAGGTCGCAGAAGATTTGGCAATGGAAATCGTAATCCCGACTTGGGTACTGTAGTGGTTCAGAATGATGTGCAGGGAATGAAGAGATTGTTGTCTTGTCACGCTTGCGGAGCAGTCGGACATTGGAAGCAGGAGTGTCCGATTCTGGTACAGGAAGGTGTTGTTCAGCAAACACATGACATCAACTCGTTCCAAAACATGAGAGGACCGAGAATAAGATGCATAACCCAAAGTTTCATAATAATGCAAATCAAATGCAAAGTTTTCAACCCATGCTGCAGGTGCAAATGCCACATGTACAACTGACACAGTTGCAGCCAATGCAACAGCAGGTTCAAATGGTACCTAGACAGCATATTTAAATACCTCAAGCCCCAATGGAACAGCAGGTCACAGGTCAAAAGTTTAACCAAAGTAATAACACAGCACACCAATTCCCGTTACACAGTGAGAATGGAATAAATGATGATTGGGTGAGCGAGAGTTCCGGTGAAGAGGAATATGTGCTTGCAGCTTTGTTAGAAGTAGATCAGAAAGGCCCACTGTGAAGGGAAAGGTAATGAGTCATAAGGTTTCATTCTTGGTTGACACAGGAGCTACACGCTCTACAGTGAGAACTGCAGAAGTCCCAAATTTGCCCCTTTCAGGAAAGACAGTCCAGATTGTGGTAGTAGCGAATCAGTATTTGACCAATCTAATCTAATCACAGAACCGGTCCAGGTTAAAATTGGCAACTTTAAAGGATTGCACAAATTCATAGTCTGCAACTCAAGTCTGCTGTGTAAAATCAGGTGCTCGATGACTTGCTCAAACGATGGAATTGAGATACATACGAACAGTGATGATGAGGAAGACCCAGCACCAGAGACACAGTGTGAGACTATAAATGAGCAATACCCCCTGATTGATTTATTTCCAGTATTCACAGTGAAGGAGCTTCCTCCTGATTTACAGGGAATGGTTAAGGAAAGAGTGTGGGATCTGACAGGGAAAGAGATTGGCCTGATGAAGGGAATTGAGCCAGTTAAAGTTCCTGTAAAGCCAAATGCAATTTTTCCTCAGATTCCCCAGTATCATATGCCACAAGACATCCTTGTGAAAGTTTCTCACATAATTGCAGAATTTGTAAACCAAGGGGTCTTGAAAGAAGCGTTGAGCAGCCCATGTAATTCACCTATAATGGGATTGAAAAAGCCCTGTGGGAAAGTTTGAATTGTCCAGGACCTGAGAAAAATAAATGACATTTTGGTCAAATGTTGCCCCATGGTACCAAATCCAGCTGTGATACTGTTTCAGATTCCATGTGATGCTGAATGGTTCAACGTCATAGACTTGTCACAAGCCTTCTTTTCTGTGCCTCTTCAAGAGGATAGCCAATTTCTCTTTTTAAAATTTTTTTTAGATTGAGTTTATTGTTGGTGTAGAATTTCTCAAGGGTTTTCAGAATCATCTTCCATATTAAATCAGATCTTGAAATCTTGAAAAATAATTTGGAGTCATTGGAATTGCCTTTCCAAACGACATTGGTACAGTACATTGATAACTTGCTGATTGCCTCCAAAATGAAGGAAGAGTGCAAGTATGACACGATTGCCTTACTGAACCATTTGGGAAAGAACGGTCATAGAGTGTCCCCACTTAAATTACAATACTGTCAGAAAGAAGTTAAATATTTGGGTCACCAGATTGAGAAGGAAACAAGAAAAATATCCAGTGAAAGGGTAACAGCCATACTGCAGATGAGTTCCCCAGCCACCCAGAGAGATGTCAGGATGTTTTTAGGGATGGTAGGCTACTGTCACCAATGGATTCCCAATTTTTCAGTCATTTCCAAACCTTTGCAGAAGCTGACACATAAAGAAGTCACTGATCCCCTAGTGTTAGATCAGGCCTGCATGGAAACGTATTCAGAGTTGAGAGAAAGCTTGTGTAAAGCTCTGGCTTTGGGAATGCCTGACTACACAAAATCCTTCACGTTGTTTTGACATGAGCGTGATGCATGGTCTTTGTCTGTCTTGACGCAGGTCTATGGAGGTGTAAACCGCCCAGTAGCATATTTTTCAGCTACTTTGGACCCGGTCGCAGCAGCTTTACAGGGCTGTTTGCGTGCAGTTGCAGCGGTTGGACAGAGACTAACACAGTGTGACGGTATAGTGATGGGACATCCTTTAACCATAATGGTCCCTCACTCAATCTAAGTTTTACTCACACAAACCAAAACCCAGTACTTGACAGGTGCCAGATTGACTCGTTATGAGACAAATATTTTGGGGTCACCAAATGTGTCATTCATGTACAGTGCTTAACCCGGCAACCTTACTTCCAAATGAAAATGTTGAAATTGAAAAATTGGAAGCCATTGAGCATGATTGTCTTGAAGTAACTGATTTGTGCACAAAACCAAGACCTGATATTAGAGACACCCGATTGGAAAAACATGACCAAATTATCTTTGTTGATGGTTCCTGTCTAAGAGACAATACAGGAGTACTGAGAGCAGGATATGCTGTGTGCACACTTTTTGGTATACTGGAAGCGTCTTTGCTTCGAGGAGTATATTCTGCACAAGTAGCTGAACTGGTAGCCCTTACTAGAGCGTGCCATGTTTTTGCTCAGCTTGAAGTTACCATCTATATGGATAGCCAGTATGGATTTGGAATAGTCCATGACTTTGGCCAGCTGTGGTCACAGAGAGGCTTCATGACCTCCTCTGGTTCACCAGTGCGAAATGGTGAGAAAATTCTGGAGTTGTTGCAAGCTATCCAGATGCCTGAAAAGATTGCCGTGGTGAAATGCAGTGCACATCTGAAATCACAAGATTTTGTGTCAATGGGAAATGGATATGCGGATCAAGTCGCAAGGTTTTGTGCATTGAACTGTATATCATTCGAGGATAAGTGGGAATTGTTACCTAAAGAAGATGAAACATGTCCAAGTTATGCATAGCATGTAATAGATACATTGGAAGAATTGAGAACACTGTAGGGTAATGTTGACAGGGAAGAAAAGCGATCATGGAGCAAAATGAAATGTGTACAGCGACAGGATGAATTGTGGGTTTCAGAAGAGGGTCAATTGGTTTTACCGAAAAGTTTGTTGACTCAAATGGCTAGGTATTATCACAGTCAAGCACATGTTGGGAGGGATGCCATGATTCGCCGCTTTAAACAAAATTGGTTCAATCCAAAGTTTAGACAAGTTGCTGAAGCAGTGTGCCATTGCTGTGTCATTTGTCAACAAATGAATGCGGGAAAAGGGACAGTGGTTAATTTAATTTGAGCCACGTTGCAAGAGCAGGAGGTCCTTTCAGCAGAATGCAAATGTATTTTATTGAAATGTCTGTGTGTGGAGGTTTGAGATATGTGTTGGTGATTGTATGCATCTTTAGTCATTGGATGGCGTACCCTCCACGGAGAAATGACAGCCTCACAGTAGGGAAACTACTGCTTAGGGAACTGATAATACGTTTCAGGTTTCCGATATCTTTAGAATCCGATACAGGAAGTCACTTCAACAATGAAGTAATGAATTTACTATGTGCAGCCTTAAACATTGAGCAGAAGATGCATTGTAGTTACCGTTCTGAAGCATCAGGACTAGTGAAGCAGATTAATGGTACCTTGAAATCAAGAATGGCAAAAATGTGTGCATCCATGAATCTGAAATGGTCAGACGCACTGCCGTCAGTTCTAATGACAATGAGAAACACACCTGACAGGAAGACTGGATTGTCACTGCACAAAATCCTCATGGGCAGAGCAATGAGGCTGCCAGTGGTTCCTGCAAATGCTCTTGTGAACATAACAGATGATATGGTGTTGGACTACTGCAAAGGTCTGGCTGATGTGGTTCGATCTTTCTCTCAGCAGGTGGAAGCCACCACACTGCAACCGTCCCAAGATCAAGGACACAACCTGAGAGCTGATGACTGGGTTGTGGTCCGAAAACACGTGAGGAAGACTTGTTTGGAACCTTGGTGGAAAGGCCCTTTCCAGGTAGTTTTGATCACTACCACAGCTGTGAAGTGCACTGGAGTTTCGAACTGGATACATGCCAGCCACACGAGGAAAGTGGCATGTCCATTGGACGATGAAGGGGAGTTGTTGAGAGTCCCAACAGCGACCAGACCAACCTCAGACCAGGAAAGAGAAGAAAGAGGAACTGAAACCGGATCTGAGCACGTTGAGAACGGTTCAGTCATTCCTGTGAGAGTCGAAGGAGAAAACCTCCAGGAGGGTGGTAGTGAACCAATCTCGATAGAGGCAGCAGGAGAGTCTAGTCAAAGGAGGGCAGAAGTAGATGATTTTAAGAGACAAACAGAGCAAACGCCAGACCCCGGGGAGGAAGGAGTTGAGGTGGATCAAAGCCAATGTGGTCTGACTCCTCCTAAACCAATTGCAGCTTGTCCAGAGAAAATCCTGCAGAGCAAGAAGAAGTTTCGAGTTCAACACTGAAAAGAGCATTGACCAAGGGTCCACTGAAAGGAGACAGCGCCCGAAGTCACAAGCAAAGAGAAAGGAAGCAATTGTCGTGACAACAATCATGAAAGAAATAGATACGACAAGGAAAGAAGACCTGAGAGAATGGGAATTGAATGGAGATCGAAAGTTGAAAGAAAGAGAATAACAAGTCGAAGGTACGGAGGTCCTGAATGGGCGTATGCAACAACAAGTGAATGGCAAGGGTAATTTTTGTCTTTTTGTTTTGAACAAGACATTCCAGGTCAATAATTTGGTACTTGAAGGAAATCACTGAACTGAATTGTTAAGACAAATTGAGAAAGTATAAAGAAAAAGAGACTGTTGAAAGCAACCGAAAAATACTCTGATACCCTGATCTGACTTTTGAAAGCCTGATTTGACAAAGCTGCTAAACCGATTTTTTCCACACTTGCCGATTTTGAGAAAAGGATCCTGGAAGTGACACTGAATGCAAGATTGAAGATTTTTGTTTTTGATTTTTGCTGCATAGTTTCTAAATTTTCTCTTCTACTTTCTGATTCTTTACAGATCATGAGTAACATTAGCCAGCAGGGTAGGAAGAACAGGTGCTGTAAATACATGAGTATTGGTTTGGCAATTGTGTGTGTAACATTGTGCGTGATATTGATTGTCAGAATGACTGTTCTTAACTAGAGTAAAGCCAACCATACTTCAGCTTTAGAGACAATTACTGCATTAACAGAGATAGGCAAGTTTAGATTAGATGAGAAGTATCTGCACATAGACACTGCACAAGGGGAACTTTCTTCTAATGTTTTCTATTGCTTATTTAGTGACTATCTTGAGACGATGGATGCGAGGAATTGTTATGTGTGTACGCAGATTCGTTCATCAGTCGAGGAATAGTTACTTCTCATAGTTTGCCCCTCACTTACAGGATACATTGTAGTCTGTTACTAACAAGATTCTATAACCAGGAGTACATTCAGTATTTCTATTCCAACCACGACGTCGTGTTTTGGTTTGTCCCCATGATTAGGTATTTTAGTAGAGTAGCTAAGGACAATGAGATAGTATTAGTCAGGGGTTTCCTTGAGCCTACATTAACCTTTGGTACTGCATATGTACACAGGAATAAACTGACATGCTTGCTTACATCACTAGAAAAGAGCTTTTTAGATCAGACAGATGGCAGGAGAAAGGCATGAAAGGAGAAAGGGGCTTAGAGAAAAGGACTTTTAGAAATGATTATGCTTCCAGTGAAATAAAAACACAAGGGAAATTATCTTTAGATGCGCAACACGTAGGAAAGTTTTGTGTATATAGACCTAAATCTAGCACTGACACTTTGTTTGTGGGGACGAGTGAATGTAGACATGTGATTTTGTTTCAGAGTAAATGGGCATTGAATGGACAGGATCCAGTGATTCCTGGTATATATTACATTTGTGGACTTAATGCATATTACCGTCTTCCAAGAGGATGGTATGGCACATGTTACCTGGGGATAGTTTTCCCAACGATATTCCAACTTGAGGACTTGAAAAGATTACCGAAAATTACTGAGTTGCATAACGTTAGAGAGAAAATAGAGTCTCCTTCTGGTATAGTAGAAGATATATTTGGAGCAATAATTCCTTCAGTAACAGTTGTTCTGAATTCGATAAATATTTGAAAGTTGTCTACTATTGTGGATAACATGTTGACATGTTGATTTTTCAGGACCCATGATCCTAATGGATACAGAAATGGCTGCGGTAAGATCTATGACTCTTCAGAACCGCCTTGCGTTAGACCTTCTTTTAGCAAAAGATGGAGGAGTTTGCAAAATGCTTAGTTCAAGGCATTGCTGCTTGTATATTCCTGACAATAGCAAGAAAATTAGAAGTTTACTTACTTATCTGACTAATGAAAGAACTGATTTGAAAGAGTTGAAAGAACCAGGTGTTTGGGAGAATGTTGGCGAACGATTTGTTTCAGTGGGAAATTGGCTCAGCAACATTGGAAAGGGGATAATACTGAAAATAATACAATAAATATTGATTGTTGTGATTTGCCCAATTGGAGCATGGGGAATACGTAAATTGTGTAGAAAGATTAAATTAAAGAAGAGGGAAAATGATCAGAGGAGGGAAGAAATTAAAAGGGAAAATTTGTTTAGGGAAAATTCAAAGAGGGAATAAAAATGTAAAGGGATCGAAATGACCGAATTTTAAGCTGAAGCAGAACATTTGTGTGGGAAGATTTAAGTGTGATGACACATTTAGTCATCAGAGGAGGGATTGTTAATGCTGAATTTTACTAATGAATATTCATATATTCCAAGTGTTGAATGTGCATAGAAAATGAATTAATTTAGAGAAAATAATGCACGTATTTGAAGTTGCGCCCACTTGATTGGCTGCCAATGTTCACAAAGTGAACTTATTAATAGCTTATTAATATAAAATGTTGAGCAAATGTCTGATTAAATTAGTAATATGTCATATTAAAGGTTATGTATTAGGTATTAGCTTTATTAATCATAGGTCTTAACGAGATCTTGGGCCTCATGTCAAGCTGCATTTCTTAGGCAACTTATAAAATGGCTGCTCAGAGAATTAAATTGTGATTTTCCACTGTACTGACAAAGTGCGCGTAGCTGAAATGTTTTCTCATGAGAACTGCTTTCTAGAAGATGGTTTACTAGCTACGGATATAATGTTTAATGTAATGTGTGTAAAGGCGACCTTCCCAGGAGGAGACAATGGATGCACTGGCTTGTACTACAAGCTGATACAAAACTGTTACCTGACGAGCGTCATGACGAGAACAGGAGACGAAGAACCAATCATCGATACACTATGGGGTTTTATTTTCATTGGACTTAATGCATACATGCGATTCTTTGACCAATAAGGACGTGGAAAGTAGTTTTAGGAAATCTAACTTAGCCAGACTGCACCAGGAGGAGAGATTCCTTGCATGCCATTCTCCCCATTCTTCTTGAGCGTTTAGTGATTATTCTTTTCCTAACTGCATGAAGAGACTTTGCTTTTCCTGAACTTTAATGCTGGATCCTGATGTTTTGCTGACCAGACTGATGTCCTATTGACGAAGACTGTCGCAGGTTGATGTTACTATTTGTTATGTCTATTTGGTTTTGTTTCTAGGTACCAACCGCTATTTTGATAGAGCCATAGTTAGATGTTTTCCAAATTTGTGTGACTGAATTGTTTTGCATGAAGTCCAAACATGCTATTCTAATCTGATGTTAGTAAGGTTAGGGTCATCACTGATGAAGTTCGCCACATGTAATAACAGCTGATGTCTTCTTTTTGCTAAATCTAAATGTATATCATTTCTTCTGCACAGTTATTCATGTTATTGATTTGCACTGTAACCTTAGAATGTGTAGTGGCTTAAGCTTTGATTAGATTGTGATTCTTTCAACGCTTTGGGCAGCCAGTATTGTTTCTTTATGTTTATCATCTGATTTTGAGCCTAAGGCCCTCATTATGACATTGGCGGTAAATCCCACTTAACGCCATGCCGACTGCCGCCAACATAACGCCACCGTGGCGGATAACCGCCAACCATATTATGACACACACATACCAAGCCATCACTATACAGCCACACACACAAGTCCGCCAGCCCAAAGGTCAGTGATAAACTGGCGGTAGCAAAACCCACACGGTTACGCCAACAGAACAATGCCCATCACATTATGACCTACGAATTACAGCGGCGGACATTCAATGGTGGTAAACCAGTGGCGGTACACACCGCCCCGCTCAAAATACACACACACATACAAAACAACACCACATTGGTCAATTCAAACTACTCACACCTGACACCCATACAAAACACACACCCACATTACCCACAACCCTTTATGAATACAAAAAATTGCCAACAGAGAGAGATACAGCAAGAGCACCCACACAACCAGAGCCACATTACACCATCACCTCTACACCAGCCACGTACCTTACATCACACACCCCAACACATCACCCTACACACCCTCACCTACACCACTCACACTACACCCATGGCACCACAACGACACCCCAGGTTCTCGGAGGAGGAGCTAAGGGTCATGGTGGAGGAAATCATCCGGGTAGAGCCACAGCTATTTGGATCACAGGTGCAGCAGACATCCATTGCTAGGAAGATGGAGCTATGACGGAGAATCGTGGACAGGGTCAACGCCGTGGGACAGCACCTCAGAACAAGGGATGACATCAGGAAGAGGAGGAATGACCTACGGGGGAAGGTGCGTTCCGTGGCAGCAAGACACCAGCTCGCAGAACAGAAGACTGGTGGTGGACCCCCACCTCCTCCCCCACAACTTACAACATGGGAGGAGCAAGTCTTGGCAATCATGCATCCTGAGGGTCTGGCAGGATTAGGAGAAGGAATGGACTCTGGTAAGTCAAATCTCTATTACTATCACCCCCGACCTGCATGACATCACATACTCCCACCCTTACCCTCACCCCCATCACTCTACCACTTCCCACATACCCCACCATCACAACCCACTCATCCTAATACCAAGCCCTGCATGCAACACCAATGCATGGACACCCCTCAAGGACCTGCATGGACACCTATCACCACTGCATGCACACTGGAGAGAATCACCTAGCCCACCAAATAACAACTCACACAAGGCAAATCTGCCAGGGCAATGTCAACCATAGAGGGCAACACACCCATGCACAAAATGTCACACGCAGAAACAATAACACTGCAATTACTTGCCCACAGGTATCCCAGCCAATGTCACTGGAGAAGAGGTGCCAGCAACATCCAGTCCCCCCACAGAAGAGGCCCACAGTGATGACAGCAGCTCTGGTTGCCTGGAGCTGGATGACCAACCTGACCCATCAGGGTTACCCAGGCACAGTCTCACACCACCACAAAGCCTCCCCCCTCAGGAAACACCACCACAGCACCCACCCAGCGGGCCCATACCTTTGTCCCCAGGACTTGTCAATCACCAGTGTGTCCACCGCTACAGGGACCCCAGGGCACCCCACAAACACAGGACGATCAGGGACCTGGGGTCAGTGGCAGTGGGCACACGGTTCAGGGGACAGAGGCACAGGACAACAGGGAAGCTGGGAGGACTGCTGTGCGACAGGAGGAGGATAGGCCCAGGGAAAGGACTCTCTAGGAGGCACTCACCGCGATCCTGGGAGCATACCAACATTCTCAGGATACGCTGGGCCAGATACTGGACAAGTTGCAGGAGAACATGCAGCTGCAGGAGGGACAGTACCTGGGGATCAGGGAGGACTTGAAGGACATCAACACCACCATGGTCTCCATTGCAGGGATGCTGGCAGACATGTGAAACACTATGATTGAGGCAGTGGCACACCACCGGGCCCCTGACACTAGCCAAACCGATGAACAGCCCTCCACCTCCACTGCTGCTAGTGGACAGGAGGCCCCGCCACAGGAACAACAGGCCACCAGCAACCCTAACCCTGCAGAAAGAGAACCACCCCACAAACGTTCCCTGTGATCCAGGCAGAAGCCAGCGACTATTGCCAAGACCCCCACCAGGAAATAAGACTCTCTTGATTGTCACCCTGTGTCCCACTCAGTCACCCTGTCCACCTTGAACTGCCATTGCTCCCCTTCCTATGCCCCCTTGGACAATGCACCTGTGACACAAATAGACTGGACTCTATCCTGGACTTTCCTCCATCATCACCCCAGCCTATTGCACTTCCCCCTCTACTTCTTAGCACTTAAATAAACACCCTTTGAAAAAATACAAGTATGATGTATGTCAAATGATTTAATAATGTACTCGTTTAACAAGGTTTAAATATTACAATTCAACTGTACAGTAATGTATACATAGGAAAGACCTGTAGTTGGCTGCAGTGAACACACCAGGAGCGATAGTGGGGCACGAACATCTGCAAAAAGAGTTGCCAAAGGTTACAGTGAGTGGCCATAGAAGTGGGAAATCATAGCCTGCCAGTGACAATGTCAAACACAAAACTGTCAATTAAATGTGAAGTTACACTGTCTTACCTGTGTGCAATTGGAAGTATTGACGAATAATTGCACTTCTGTTGTCCTCATCCTCATCCTCTGCCTCTTCATCTTCACTGTCAACAGGGTCCACTGTTGCCACACGGCCATCTCTAGCCTCCTCCTCCTGCAGAAAAGGCACCTGACAACGCAAGGCAAGGTTGTGCAACATACAGCATGCCACGATGATCTGGCAGACTTTCTTGGGTGAGTAGCACAGGGATCCACCTGCTAGATGGAGGCAACGAAACCTGGCCTTCAGGAGGCCAAAGGTTCTCTCTATAATTCTTCTTGTTCGCCCATGTGCCTCATTGTAACGTTCCTCTGCCCTTGTCCTGGGATTCCTCACAGGGGTCAGTAACCATGAGAGGTTGGGGTAACCAGAGTCACCTGCAAATATCAAGGGACAACTGTTAGCCACACACTAACCCTTAGGGCCCACACCATACCCATACACCAACATATACTGGGTGGGAACCAGGGCTCACCTATTAGCCACACCCTGTGCCTCTGGAGTTGATCCATCATATTTGGGATTCTGCTCTTCCTCAGTATAAAGGCATCATGCACAGACCCAGGATACTTGGCATTGACGTGGGAGATGTACCGGTCCGCCAAACACACCATCTGCACATTCATGGAGTGAAAGCTCTTTCGATTTCTGAACACCTGTACATTTTGCCGGGGGGGGGTCAAATGCAATGTGTATTCCATCAGTAGCCCCAATAATGTTGGGGATATGTCCCATTGCATAGAAATCATCTTTCACTGTGGCCAAATCCTCCACCTGTGGGAAACCGATGTAGCTGCACATGTGTTTATTCAGGACACACAACACTCTGGTCAGCACTATTGAGAACATTGGCTGAGACATTCGTGCTGCCAAGTCCACTGTCACTTGGAAGGAGCCAGTTGCCAGGAAATGGGGCACTGATAGCACTTGCACAAGAGGGGGGATCCTGGTGTGGTGACGGATAACAGAGATTAGGCCAGGCACCAATTGGGCAGACAGCTCTGTGATTGTGGCCCTGTCAAGTCTATAGGTGAGGATAATGTGCCTATCCTCCATTGTTGCCAAGTCCACCAGGGGTCTGTACACGGGGGGATGTTTCCCCCTCCTATTCATCCACAGCGGTTGCAAACTATGGGGTAAAATAGTGAGCAGCTGGTCATTATCTCTATATTCCAGCCACTACAGTTCAATGCATGTTATGGTTGTAACAGTATTTTGTTGGAGATGTCCAAATGGTGCATTTGTGTACTGTGACGCAGTTAGGATCCATGGCCTGCCCACCCCACCCCGAAATGGCGTCTGCCTCTCCTGTATGGAGGGACAGGTGGAAGTGAGGTAATTCCGCTGACGTTGTGTGCCTTTGCAGGAGGCGGTCGAGAACCGCTGTGCAACTCCTCATTGGTTAATATTGGGCCCTATGGAGTAGAGTGGCCAATGGTGATGTACACCGGCGGTGACGGTATGTACCGCCGCAGACGTAACAGACATTTCCTATCTAATTCCTCACTTGCTACCTGACCTTCAACAGGAGAGGACCTACACTGCATGTGCTGCTGTGATCTGTGTCTGGAACCGACCATGGCTCATGTGACTGGGGAAAGGGCCCCTGCCTTCACCTCGGTGGAGTTGGAGAGACTGGTGGATGGGGTCCTACCCCAGTACCAACTGCTGAATGGGCCTCCAGACCAACAGGTGAGTACACCGTGAGTACGATGCATGGGGCGTGAATGCATGGAGTGCTGTGTGTGAAGGCCTCATGTAGGGGGTGGGTGGTGGATGGACCCTGGGCAGTGTGCAGCATGTATGGTGGGCCATGTCTGTGCTAATGGGGATGGGAAGGGACATGAGTGTAACAGGCAGGACTGTCGGACTAATACCTTTCACTGTGTCTATTTCTCTGCAGGTCAACGCCCATCAACAAAAGGGTATATGGCGTGCCATCGCCAAGGACGTGCAGACCCTTGGGGTCTATGGCAGACGGAGCATCCACTTTCAGGAACGGTGGGAGGACCTGAGATGCTGGGCACGGAAGACGGCGGAGGCCCAGCTGGGGATGGCCTCCCACTGAGGAAGGGGTGCCTGTCGAACCCTGACCCCCCTGATGGTTAGCATACTGGCGGTGGCCTATCCGGAGCTAGATTGGCACTTGGGGGCATCATGGCAGCCACAAGGGGGTGAGTACAATGCCCCAATATACAACTTACACCTGGTGGGGTGGAATCCGGGTGGGGCCCTGTGGGTGCCCCTAGCCCAGGCCTGGCAAAGCAGGGTTGGTCCCATGTTGGGCAGGATTCTGATGTGAAAGTACTCAAACCGCAAAAGGCATCAACTACTGGGCAGGGGTCTGTGGGTCTCAGGTATTCTGCAATTGGCATTAGGTATCCCTATCCATGGGCTGGTGACTAGCATTGTGACTGGTAGTGCATTGCCTAGTTCGTAGGGCTGTTCCCGGTGTGTGAGTGTGTTGTGTATGCCAACGGTGGTGTTGTTGGCACCATTGACCAAGTCTATTCTTTGTCTCTTCCCCCCTCATTTTTGTTTTGTCACCCTGTCCTTATCTGCATTAGCATCATCTGGCGGAGGAGCAGAGGCACCAGCGATGGAGGGAGCTGCATCCCATAGGACCCAGGAGGCCGATCCACCGACGGTGAGGGCACCATTGGGACGGAGGGTGAGGGGAGCACCACGGTGGAGACAGGAGGGGATAGTTCGGACACGGATACCTCCTCCGATGGGAGCTCCCTGGTGGTGGCAGATACATCTGTGCCAACACCAGCTACAGGTACAGCCGCCACCCCCTGTACCTGCACCGGCCTCCCAGCAGCCCCTCAGCGAGTTTCCCGTGCCCGCTCACCTAGGAGGGTGGGCATCTCCTTCGCCCTAGGCACCTCAGGCGTTGCCCCAGTTAGCCCTGCTGCCCTGAGTGAGGAGGCTATTGACCTCCTGCGATCCATCTCTGGTGGGCAGTCAACCATTGTGAATGCCATCCAGGGGCTGGCAGCCCAAATGCAACAGACAAATGCATTCCTGGAGGGCATTCACACTGGCTTGGCGGCGCAACATAGATCAATCCAGGCTCTGGCCTCCTCTCTGATGGCAGCCATTGTCCCTGTTTCCACCTACCCCCCTCCAACTTACTCTTCCCAAACAGCAGGCAGGAGAGACAAGGGGCCTGGTGCAGGGACTCAGTCGGAGCCCCCACCACCAACCATGGTGGTGCAGCCGTCCGAGGCTCCAGGGGATGGGCTGGAGCCTCCCCCCACCACTGCCAGCACCGCTATCAGCACCACTGCCAGCATCAGCAACCTCAGTGGGCAGCTGTCCGAGGATGCAGGGGACAGGCTGGAGCCTCCCCCCACCGCTATCGGCACCGCCACCAGCACTGCCACCAGCACCGCCACCAGCACCACCACCAGCACCACTGCCAGCAGCAGCAGCCCCAATGAGCAGCTGTCCAAGGCTGCAGGGGATGGGTTGGAGCCTCCCCCCACCACTGCCAGCACTGCCACCAGCACCACTGCCAGCAGCAGTAGCCCCAGTGGGCAGCCGTCCGAGGCTGCAGGGGATGGGCTGGAGCCTCCCCCCACCGCTGCTAGTACCGCAACCAGCACCACTGCCAGCAGCAGCAGCCCCAGTGGGCAGCAGTCCGAGGCTGCAGGGGATTGGCAGGAGCCTCCCCCCACCACAGCCGGCTCCCCCAGCAGCACCACCACTGCCACCACTGAACAGCTGTCCCCACCAGCGGACAGTGTGTAGTCGTGCGTCCATGGGCTGTTGTGCGGCCTGGCCCCAGCAAATCCTGTGGGTCTGACACCCAGGTGAGAGACTGTGACCTTGCACTCCCCAAGATCTGCATCACAGGGCACAGTGCCCCCTCCAGAACCAGTGGAGAAGCCATCCACTCACCCCATCCCTCCCAGGATGAAGCTCACTGGGCACAATGCCCCTCCCCCAGAACCAGTGGAGAAGCCATCCACTCACCCCATCCTACACAGGATGAAGCTCACAGGGCACAATGCCCCCTCCAGAACCAGTGGAGAAGCCATCCACTCACCCCATCCTCCACAGAATGAAGCACACAGGGCATGTTGCAACCTCCAGAGCCAGTGGGCAAGTCACCCACTTGAGAGACTGTGGCCTTGCACTCCCCAGGACCAAGCACAGGGCATGTTGCCCCCTCCAGAGCCAATGGGCAAGTCACCCACTTGAGAGACTGTGGCCTTGCACTCCCCAGGACAGAGTAATGGGCATGTTGCCCCCTACAGGACCAGTGGCATTGAACCATCTTCCGGCTGAGGTGCCCCCACCATTCCCCATCCCCCTGAGGTGCCTGGCTATTTTCGACCTGATGCCCCTGCAGTGTTCTCTCCGTGTTGTTGCAGGAGTGAGGTTGGGCCTTGGACTATGTGATGTGGCCCTGTGGCCCACGTACATTGAGGACTGGGTAGTGTTCCTACATTTGTAAATATGTATATACTTGTTGATTTGGATGCACGTATTTATACTATTTTATCTTATTACGCTCACTTTTATCAATTCATTTTGTCCTTACCTTATTCCTGAAGGGTACGGCGTGAATATGTAATGTTATTGCATCTGGTTATATGTATGGTGTTGGGGATGGAGGGGTGGGGGTTGCGTGTGTGTGTCACTCTCTTTTTCCTCCCCCCCACCCCTGTGTGCTAGGCCGTCTTCGCCAGCGTTGGTGTTCGTAGTGGAGCAGAACGTAGAAGATCATGGGGAACACATACAACTCAGGATCCATGGCGCCGTGGTTCTTCCTTGAGTCTCCAGAGGTGAGTTGTTTCCCTTCTGTGCAGTGTTTCCGCCAGGCTTTTGATGTCATTGGTACTGCCCCGGAAAAGGTGGCGGATTGGTGTGTCATAATACAGTGGGTGGAACATTGTCTTCTGCCTGGCTGTAAGCGGTTACCACCATGGTGCCTGTTGATTTTGCCCTGTCGGTCGGTGTGTTAAAGTAGCTGTCTGTCTGAGCGGTTTCCGTCATGGTTATAATTTCATATTTATTACCGTTGGCCTGTTGGCGGTATTACTGCCACTATAGCACCGACCGCCAGGGTTGTAATGAGGGCCTATGTTACATGACATTAGCATTGTTAATATAGGGAAATAAACATTCTAACTTTTACATAAAGGTGTGGTTATTCATGGGCGCGAGGTCATGGTGTGTGGAAATTACTGACCTATTGATTACTGATGTCATTGATTGTTAATAATATTGTTTTGTATCGGTATGGGGTTATATGATGAGAACTACTCGAAGTGCAGTCAAAAGGTCCATCGGCCTATATGCACCCCCTTATAAGTTTACTTAACAAGGTCCAACGTGCTAACAAAACGAGTAACCTATGTTTTAATGAAAATGACAATAAAGAAGGACGTGTGCCAACATGGCTGAACGGAGCCAGCCTCCTACCATCTTAAAAGGTGAAATTAGGTAGAAGAGCATTGAAAGATATCTAAAACACTGCCATAGATGCCCAATATTGTGAATGTTTTGAAAGCCATGTTGCAGACAAACTTGTTCACTGCATTACGGAGCAATGGTAAATGTCAAAGCTATCACAGTTAGTTGACTGTGACATTGCAGAGTCGTCCAGCTGAAATTGTATGGGGGGTGGTTAACGCCCCAGGAAGAAGACTGCTTAAATGGAGTGCTTAATAGCAAAAAAAATAAAAAAAGTTCCTTTGAAGTGATTATCCTGTGTAAGGACACTGGCCAGTGGCCAATGACTGGAAAGAGCACTTGGTGCAGGCTCCACACGACGGCATACACAGCAACACACAGCAGGAAGGAAAAAGAGACAGTGTTATGGCCAATCAGAAGCATGGAAATTAGAGCGACATTGGAGTAAACCAGTGGCAGGTTCAGCTAAGTAAGGAGCTGTTCTAAGCACCTTTTAAGGTTTTCTTTACTCACAAAGGATTTCACAAGCACAGTGCATAAGCGTACGTGTGGAGGCGAAACCTAAAAATGCTTGTGGCTAAATGTAGAATAGCTTCTGCATCACCCCCTGGACACATCAATGAAGGTAGCACACATTAAGATTGTCTGACATCATTTATCCACCAGATGACATGGGTGCCAGCAGTACATGAATTGTGTGGGGAAGTACTTGAGGACCACAGACTGTGTTATACCTATAGTTCTTCTCTAAACTGACTTTTGTGTGGTGTAAGTTGCACTCTGATTGGGAGGTGGGACCTACTACGCCTCATAATTACAAAATTGGAAAAGGTACAGAGTGCTGATCACCTAATGTGCAACTTAAACCTTAGGTGTAAGCCCCTCCCAGGGCATACAGTGTATACTAGGATATCAGCAATCTGTACCCTTTTCCAGTAGGTGAGTTGTTCTTTGCACGTCCAGTGGGATTTCTCCCTCTGGCTGGCTTTTTTTTACTTTTAGAGATGCATCGCAGGGAAGGGCAGCATTTTCCCTTTCCAGCGATGGCTCTCTCAGATGTATACAGACTTGCAGACATGCTGTGATCCACGAGCAGGAATCCACTCTAGTTTTGGGGTCTGAGTCCCCCCTAGGCAGGTATTGACCACTCCCACACACCGGGGGGGCATACATTTATTTGGAATATTTTCCCATCCTTGGAGGTGCTGATCAGACCCCTAAGTTGAGTGTGATCGTCCCGCGTCCCAGGAATGGAAATATCTATGGCCATTTTGTTTTTTTCATCGCTCCTGCCTGGGGGCTTTAAGCCTTCCACCAGTTCGAAATATTGACATATGGTGCACCGCTGGAAAGGGGAAGAGTCTCCCCTATCCATTGCTGCCTCTCTGCCAGGGTCGCCTGCTCAGGGATCGTGGCAGGGGTATGGGAAATAAGTATTGGAAAATTCAGTAGGTCTGGCTTTTCGCATAAATGAAGTACCTCAGGTCATTACTGTATGTTCCACTCAAGTCAAAAGCAAAAACTTGAAATCTTTAACAAGGCTATAGTCCTTCAAGGGTTTACCGGATGTGCCTCTTGAGTGAGCAGCAACTGCTTAACAAGTCTATCACAGACGTGCAGTACCCCAAGTCATTACTTTATGTCTCTCTTGAGTCAGTTGCAACTGGATGAAGTCCTCACAAAGCTGCAATACCTAAAGATGTCCCTCTCAAGTAAGATGCAACTGCTTTAAATGTCAATCACAAAGCTGTGGGGTGTTTCCTAAACATGAAAATGCCCGTATTCGATGCCTCCTCAGGGAATAGTAAGCACTATATAAATACAATTACAATTTACAAATACAGTACTTTAATGAATTGTGTTTTTTTCTGTAGGATAAGTAAAGTAAAAAAAAAAACGAAACTAAAAAAATAAATCACTGAAATTCACCAGTGATAGTTAACTCGAGAATTCACACCTTCACCATGCTCCACTTATGATCTCACATTTTACAACATTCGTGACATGTTCTATGCCATCATTGATAACATCACTGATGACAACTAAACTGGCATCATTGATGACAACGTTGTGCAACATTTGTTTTTTTTCAGTTTATATACATATATATATATATATATATATTCTCACCACTTGCCTAAATCGAGCATCAAAAGATTAAGCACGGACTCATCTATACAGTTCTGTACTTCCAATTAATCCCATAGTCTGCCATAACGCATTTCAGCCTCAAACAGGCCTATATATATATGTAAATATGTAAATATGTATATATCTATACATATTTACATATATATATATATATATATATATATATATATATATATATATATATTTATATATATATTTTACCTAGTGGTGGTTGCCACTTGGTGGTCATAGTTAGAATTGTTTTTCCCTAGGAAAAGTGTTTTTGTGTTGCAAATAACTTAAGCACCATTTGATAAATATCCACAAAACTTTCCAAAAAGGTGATACTTTTTGACTAGTTTGTGCATGGAATGTTTCAGTGTAATCTGTCAAGTGGGAGCTGAGAAAAAAGGGGGACCCCAAAATTCAAAATCCTGATGCTTTTTCCACAGACTTATTTAGGATGGGTTACAGCAAAAACTGCTGAATGGAATTACAGCAAATTTGCAGGAAGCTAGATCTTGGCCCACAGATAGCGCTTTTGTGACTTGGTGTAAATTAAGGGTAAAATATAATTGGACACTTTGGCAGTTTGGCTTGCAAGAGTGTCAAGAGACTCTCGCTGGAGCACCAATTTAAAAATGTAGCATTATGATTGTCCCAGGGAGCTTTATTTTCCTTGGGCCATCTCACTCCCATAGGAGGCAGTCTCCTGCAAGTGCGAGCACTCTGGTCAGCTGCCAGCAACATGAGAAAAATGTTGCTGGCAGCCATTAGAGAACTTGGGGACTTAGGCCCCTGACCTGAAGTTGTAAACAAATAAAGACATATGAAGGCAGTGTAGGGATAACCTGACCTCCTAGGCCCCATGGGAGAACCAGAGAGACCCTCCCCTTGGGCCAAAATAGAAACAAAATGACATGCATGCCATGGTCCCGCAAGACTCCTCGGGATTAAAAAAAAATCATAACCAGGCCACATTTAAGTCCCTAGTGGCCCAGAGAGCCTCCCCCGGGGCTAACTTAATATGGGGGAGGTGGAGCTGCATGGCCCCCCTCCCCATGCATCCAAAGGTCTAGGGGAGCCCACCTTCAGGGCTAAAAACTGTTTATATTGGGAGGGGGGGCGCTTGCCTCCCCCCTTGAGCCGACACAGGCCCTGGCAAGCCTATCCTTGGGGCTGTCACGTTTTACCTTTGGCTTACCGCCCAGATCAGATGGGGATGGCGTGCGGCCTTGGTTCTTGCAAGTCCTACTCTGGCCGAGGTAGGGGCGATCCCTTCCGGTAGCCACAGTGCTGCTGACAGTAGTACGCCACCACAGTCTGTGCCCTCCAGAAGGAGTCCCAGAGGAAAAACCCCAAAGGGAAAAAAACTCTTAGACAGGAACTCCCTAGAACAGAATGGAGGACACAAGAGAATCAGAACTTCGATGCCTGGAAAATCACTGGAAAGACTGAGGAAAAACAGGAGCAAAAACTGGAGTCCAAAAGAAGACCAGCTGGAGCGTGACCACCACAGGAGAAGTGTTGCAACGCAAAGAGGAGAAGAATATATCCCCTTATGTACCCCTTGACAGGAAGTGAAATGCAGGACGAAGTAGAATTGCCATCTTGGATTGGGAAAGGAGCTATAGAACAAGATAGGAAAGACACCATTATGGTAAAGGGAACAGATGCATGCAGGGAAGGTGAAGGAGAATGGTATGCTGGGAAAGAAAAATCATGGCTCCTCCAGGAAGAAAAAGGAAAAAGGAGAAGGCCCTAGAATGGGGCACCAGGTAAGTGAGAGGTCCGATTGGGGGGGCGCGGGCACCCCGTGACATCACCCGCGCCACGCATTATACGTGGCGAGGACCGATGCCCAATCCTGGGCCTACGGGCCCACCGTGGTAAAGGAAACAGAGCGCAGCTGCACAAAAGGGCCGCAGCGGGCCCCGCGATCCGGAAAACGGACCACGCCCCCCACCGCAGCCCGAGCGGGAGATGCCGCGGAGGCCCGTGGCATGACAGGGGCTGATATTACTTTTTATGGGGAGAGGGCCATTTGGGCCCCGACCCTGAGTCTCAGGAGGCCTAAAGGAGCCCATCTTCTGGGCTGTAATGTACAAAAATGGGGAGAGGGTCCGCAGTTCCCTCTCCCTGAGCCTGAAAAGACCCTGGAGTATCCATGCCTGGGGCCAATTTCTTTAAGGGAGGGGAGCATGCGGACCCCCTCCCTGGGCTATTGATGCCCTCAGGGACCCCATCCCCCAAGGCCAGCTCACAGGCGATGTCCCTGGGAGCCCACCCCTGAGACATAGAGGATTTCCTGCCTGCAGTGGCACAGGCAGGGAAACCTGTGTTTGCTCTTGCTTGGCCAGAGCATTTTTAGCGGGAGCAAACATCAGGTCCAGTCCCTTTGGATGGGAGCTTATAAAATTCTCCTGCGCTCTTGGAGCAGAGTTTAGATCCGTTTCCCTTCCCGCATTGATGTGGGAGGGAAACAGATCTAAATATTGCAGCAATAGAAGCAGCTCCCTGCAGATGGGAGCAATGTTGGTTCCAGTTGGATGCAGTGATCTAGCTGGGGCCACAGGGGCCCTGGGTCTCCCTCAGCAGTTCTCAACCACACTATGGCGGGTGCCCTGGGTGGGCACCATGGCACCCATATTTTATTGCACCAGGCCCCAGGGATGGTTTCCCAGGGGTTGAAGTCAGCCCAGGGAGGGAGGTGACATCTCCCGCCACATAAAAATTGCACTGGGACCCAGGGGATAGGGTCACCTGGGCTGAAATCGGCCTGGGGAGCAGCTGGCCTTCTCCATAAAAATTGCAGTGGGTGCCAGGGGTTGGGGTGCCTGTGGCCAAAATCAGCATGGGGAGGGGAGCCACGTGTCCACCTTCCGAAGCAAGCAAGCCGGGCCCTACGGAATGTGGTTCACCGAGCCACAATTGGCCCAGGGAGGTGGAGTCGCGCACCCCCCCCTCATCCAAGCAAACATGCCAGGCCCCGGGGATGGTGTTTCCAGGTCCGAAATCAGCTGGGGAGGGGAACAGCATGCCCCCCTCTTTTAATTGTCCCAACCCCTGGAGGTGAGTTCCCTGGGCCGAAATTGTCCGCCAGAAGGTAGCTAGTGGCCCCCGACCCCCTGTAAAATATGCCTGGTCCTGTGGGATGGGGTCCCCAGGGCTGAAATCAGCCAGGAGAGGCGGCATGTGCCCCCTCCCCCTGAAATGTACTCCAGGCCCATGGGATGTGGTCCCAGGGCTGTATTCAGCCAGGGGAAACAGGGCCGCTTGCCACACCCTACATAAAAATTACGCTAGGCCCCAGGGGATTGGGTGCCCAGGCCCGTAATCTGCTTCAGGAGAGGAGCCACGTCCCTCCCTCCCCTTTATTTAAAAGAGAGACCAGGGGGATGGGGTCCCTAGGGCCTAACAAGGCTTGGGAGGGGGGCCACAAGTCCCTCCTCCCGTTTGTATAAATAAGTGGCCCTGGGGTATTGGGTCCCCAGGGGCCGATAATTTCTCCCCTTTAAATTAAAAACAGCCCTGGGGTATAGGGTCCTAAGGCCATGCACTATGACAAACCACTTACTGCTCACAGCCGAAGGCACTGCACAGAATGGTGTTGACTATATGGGGGGGGGGTGTTGGCTGCAGGGCCTGGCAGCTCCCTGCTGCAGATGGCTGAAAGCTGTGCGAGGTGAGACGGCTGCATTTACATAAGATATTTAGATATTACTTTACGTTAAAAAACATTTAAACTCACTGAATACGCCAAAGGTTAAAGTAACTTTATATTTAGGTGTGATAAAAGGATCTGCTTTAAAAACAAAAACTTTAGAATGTAATTGAAAAAACAAAGATTTATGTAACATTATAGTTAGGAGTATATGTCAGTAATAACATTATTGTTTTGTAGTTAAAAAAAAACACAAAACATGTCATGAGTCATATGGGAGGACATAAGCAGTACATAGCAAGGGCGCAAGTTATAGTTAGTGCTATAACTGGTGAATATCTGTGTTTTTCTTGGTTCAAAACATTAAAGTTAGTACTGACATATTCACCTAACTATAATGTTACTTTAACCTTTTGTTTTTCTAGTGTATATATATATATATTTATATATATATATATATTTATAGACATTACCAGTCGCCAGCAGGTAGTTATAGTTAGGACTATGTTTCCGTAGGAAAAACGTTTTTTGACTTGCCTATATCTTTGGTACCGTCTGTTGAATCTTCACGAACATTTCCCCAAAAAACTGTTGCAGTGATTCTTGTTGCACATAGAACATTTCAGGGTGATCCGTCAGGCGGGGGCCAAGAAGAAGGGAAAAAACTTTGTGTTTCCCATGTTAATTTCCATAGGATTATTTAGACACAACTACAGGCCGAACCACTGGACGGAATTACACCAAATTTGGCAGAAAGCTAGTTGTTGGTACGTAGATCACACTTTTGCTCATTTGGAGTAAATCGGTTCTGTAGTTTTTGCGAAATTAAGGGGAATTCAAATTTGTAAATCTGTGGCAGCAAAGTATTCGCGCATAAAGACAAGCTTGTGCAGGGAAATGCACAACTCTGATTGACTGCCAACACTTAAAACCAGGAAATGTTGGCAGCCATCTTGGGACTCGGCTTGAGTTGAGTTCCAGAAAAAAACTAAAAATAAAACAAAATGGGACAGGGTAGGGACACCCTGACCCTTTAGCACTGGAGGCGGGATACCAGAGGGACACCACAGAGCAAAAAAACATTTTTTAAATTATTTTTTGCCACAAGTTTGCGATATTTGCAAACTCACAGCAAAAAAAATAAAAATGTTTTTTTAAGAGCGCGGGCTCCCATGCTTGTTTTTTTTATAGCCCGGGTGGGCGAGGTCCCAAGGACATTACAAATTTTGTCCTGGGGCCTCCTGGCCCCTCCCACAGGTCTGGGGACCACCACTTCCCCTGAGCTTTCATTTTTTTCATATGCAGGAGAGCCCACAGCTCCCCCACTGCCCCGTGGACCGCCACCACCCCAGGGCTGCTTTATTTATAATATGGGGGAGGGCAGCCCCAGGGCATTGCTAAAAGTATATGCGGGGGGCCACAGCTCCTCTGCGCCCCAGGGACTACCACCCCCTTGGGAAAAGTGTCAAAAAAAGAAAGGGGGTCCCTATGGACCACCACCCCCTGGGGCCATGTCCCCCCACCTCGTGGAGCCACTGATGGCCCTGGGGACCGCCAACCCCCAGGGTCGGCTCCTGCTATGCCCCGGGGTGCTCAACCTCGGGCCATAGCTTTTCACAGCAAACACTTTTGGTTTTGACAGCGGGCCTTTACAGCAGGTCCCGCTGTCAAAATCTGAAGTTTCATCTCCGTCCCCTGCACGTGTGCAGAGGACAGATATGAAATGCTTCAGCAAGCACAGAGCTGCTGTCAAAGCAGCTCCATGCTTGCTGAAGCATTGGCATTGGAGGGGAAGCCTTAATGCTTCCCCCCGCAGTGCCAGGTAGCCCTTATAGCTGTTATATCTTTTAAATATATATATATTTAATTAAAAATATATATAGGGACTGCAGGGGAACCCTTAAGTCTTCCCCCGCAGTGCCAGAAAGCCCGTAAAGGGCTTTGATTTTTTTTATTATTATTATTTTTAATTCATAATATGAAAGTCCATAAAGGGCTAGAAAAAACAATAACCCCATAGCTCAGTGTGAAGGTCACGGACCTTCACACTGAGCTATGGGGGTTTAAGTCCAGCTGGACTCATTTCCACTTACGCACCCACTCACAGACTCACTCAGACACTCATGCACCCACTCACAGACCCACTCAGACCCTCATGCACTCACTCAGATAGTTACGCACTCACGCACCCACTCAGATGTCATGCACCCACTGACATCATGATGCACCCACTCACAGACCTGTGCACATACTGACACCCTCATTAAAACACTGATGTATGCACTCTCACACCCAAACAGACACTCTGACAGCCACTCTTATCCCTAGATACAGCCTCTCACACCTATTTTCACACCCACAAAGGTTGCAGCTAACTTCCGATGTGCATGTGCAAAGGGCCATGAACAACATCGAGTTGGGTAGTTACGGGTTTGGCCGCTGGGACTGGCTGCAGGTCAGCCCTTGCAGATCACCTCTAATGTGCACAGGAGAAGGCAGCGCATGGTGCAAGGTTGGATGCTTATAGGGGGTTGGCCCTGTGGCCAACTGCCGCCAAGCATGGCCAAAGGTCGTTCGCAGCGGTGGTTGGATTCACGTTTAGCAAATAAAATTACCATACGTTTAAAAAAACATAGAAATTCACTGAAAAAAACAAAGGTTATAGGGGCGTTATAGTTAGCTTCTGAATTTACTCATACAAAACCATGGAAATTCAGCAGTTATAGTTGGAGTTCTTTCAAGTAACTAAAATCCATGCCATAAGGTAACTATAACTCGCGACTTCACCATCCACAGCTAATTACTCTACATATTATATCATAGATGACATATTCTATGCCATTTTTCATACTCTTAATGCAACATTTACAATAACTTATTGATGAGACAACTGTGCATGGTGAAGGCACAAGTTATTGTTACCTCAGGGTGCAAGTTTTAGTTACTTGAAAGAACTCTATCTATAACTGCTGAATTTCTATGGTTTTGTACGAGTAAATTTAGAACCTACATCCCTGCAACCTTTGTTTTTTTCAGTGTATGTGTATATATATATATATATATATATATATATATATTTTTATATATATATATATATATATATATATATATATATATATATATATATATATATATATATACATATATATATATATATATATATATATATATATATATATAAAGTTCAGTTGCCAGTAGGTGGTTACAGTTTGGACCATGTTTCCATAGGAAAAGCATTTTATGACTTGCCTATGTCTTTGGCATTGTTTGACAAATCTTCACAAAATTTTCCAAAACAAAATTGTTCCAGCGATTCTTGTTGGTCGTGGAAAGTTTCAGGATGATCAGTCACGTGGGGTCCAAGAAAAGGGGGGTGGACAAAAAAGTGAGTTTCCCATGTTAATTCCTATAGGAGTTTTGAACATGACTACAGCTTGAAACTGGTGGACAGATTACACCAAGTTTGGCAGAAAGCTAGATTTTGTTCCACAGATTCTGCTTTTTGTTATTTGGTGTAAATCCATTCAGTAGTTTTCAAAATATTAAAGGAAATCCAGATTTGTACATCTGTAGTCGTGAAGCCTTCTTGAATAATAACAAGCTTGTGCAGGGATCTGCAGAGCTCTGATTGGCTGTCAACACAGCAACCAGGAAGTTTTGGCAGCCATCTTCGGACTCAGCTTCAGCCGAGTCCCAAAACCAAAAACACAAAACAAAAGAAAAGGAGGCAGAGTGAAAATACCCTAGCCCCTTGGCCCTGAGATCCCAGAGGGACCCCTCTACGGCAAAGAAGAATTTTTCTTTAAACAATTTGATGCAAAATCCTGAATATTTGTGAATTTTCTACAAAAATTTAGCCCTCAGGCAGGCCAGGTCCCCGGAGCATCCCTAATTATAAATAATGAAACTTGGGTAGAACTGCGTGGATGGCGCTTGAATGCTTAAGGGACGTTTGAACTTTAGAGTGCCTACACACTTAATTCAGTGTTTCTATTAAATGGATATTTTGATTGACAATTTTTGAAGACCTTGGCAGCTGAACTGCAGTGTAAGATGGATTGTTATTTATCAATTGTTATTTATGGGAGCTGATGTCATGTGCTCAAATGCATTGCTCGATTCTTGTCATCCCCTCTCCCCCATTGCAGCTGACAGGTGGAACCGAGCGTTGAGAGACACTTTAAGGCAAGCCTGACCTTCTAGTCAGCAGCATTTTGAATACTTGTCCTTTTAAAACCGTTCTGTTGAGGATGCTTATGAAACTGCAAGTCCCAGAATGCAAAGTGGTGTTGATCACCTAGCCCGGGCTGTATAGGAGTCGCACATTAGACGGGGCCACTTCACAGCTATGACTCGGAGATTCTGTCTTTGCCTCTGTCACCAAGAAGAACAGACATAGATTGTCAGACCTCACTTGCCCCTGTGTTTTTGTTTGTTGAATATTCCCAGATTGTGCATACAGCCAACCAAACGCGATCACGCATGCGTGCATCCTCATATCCTGATACACTTCTCTGTGCCTGAATAACCGGTGATTTGATCCATTGCGGCTCCTTCTCCACACACACACATTACACTGTCCTAGATGATTTATACAGAGCACACCCCTAGCAACGCTGCTGACACAGCACTGAAGAGCCAAGTGTGACGATGGATGCTGTGGCCGAACCACCTTGTTAACTTTCCAAAGGCTTATTGTCGTTCCAGCAGGCTGTCCCGTGTTGCTGCTGCGAGTCATTAAGAAGCTTTTCCAACCAAACAATCCCTGCACTATCAGTCTCATTCTGGAATATATTCCTGTTGGTTTGATGCCAATTGTAGCATCAGTGACAGCAGGGCTGGCTTTTGCGCTGGAGGCGCCCTGTGCAACAGTATTGTTTTGGCTCCCACCACCCGTGACCCTCTCCTCGGATTCACTCACTATCACCCGCAAATGTGCCCCCTCATCTCTCCATAGCCCAGTGCTTAATCTGTAAATAAAAAGGTGCCGGTGCCCAAAGCCCTCCTCTTAAGCACGCTGCTGCTGTAATTAAATGTGCGAACACAGAGTACTTAGGGGCGTAATTCTGAAGCCATCTTGGGCCTCTCCCTGCCCCTTCAGCTCACTCTTGCAGCTTTCTACTTTCTCCCTTTGTGACGCTTTTTCGCTTTTCTCTTCCTCTGTCTTTCCCATGTGTGTTTCTGTTGCTCTCAGCAAATGCTTGAGGCACAAGAATAAGCGCCGGCCCTTAAAAATAAGTATCGGTGCTCAGCACCGGAAACAACAAGCTCAAATTAAGCACTGCCATAGCCCCTCCTTGACATACATTCATTTGTTTTTAAGCGCTTGTAAAGGCTGACACTACTAATCCGCCCAGGTATCCGCATAAAGGATAGTTGTGTTCCAAGCGGCAGGCATATTAACACTCTACCCTACATTATGGGGAGTCAATGCTTCCACTAGACAAAATGCTCATCTCTCTCCCCAGCAGGAACATTAATCACAAGAGTAGTCTTGACATTTTAATTGCTTCCTGAAGGCTGGACGCCCAAGGAACTTTTCAGCAGGTGCTTTTAAATCGAAGTTTCAAGTTTCCTTGCTAAACACACCGCTCCCCTGAGGTCAGCGCCCCCCACTCCAGGTCAGCACCCGGTAAGACCGGCCCTGAGTGACAGGTTAGCTCAGTTCGTTAGGGCGTGGTGCTAATAATAACAAGGTTGTGGGTTGTGGGTTTGATATTTCAATTTTTACTTTTTTTTTTTATTTTTGGCACTTATTATTTAAAATTTTAGAACCCCAGAGGCAAAATGCCAATGAGATCACCAGGACGCAATTTAAAGAGCAATGATTAACGCAGGAGAGTTTGAAACAATAACACCCATTGCTCAAGCTACAGTTCAAAGAATGAAAAACACCCGGCCTCACTTACTTTCCCACTCCAAATACTTTCTTATTCTACTTTTAGTAGTAATGTTAGCATAACGCTGTGTAAAGCTAGCACTAATTAAGCCAACATCACTGGCTTCCTTATAGTGCACGCATACAGAAATGCATGCATACATGCTAACATTCATGAAAACCTAAGGGCGAGATTGAGGGATTCATAAAACCAAGAGTAATTAACCACCCCATTGACTTGCATTATAGTGGAGGACTTTTTTAAGCAACAAAAGAGTAAAATAAAATTAAACTTTTTCCTTTACTGTTCATGAGTCTTCCTCTTAAACGGGGAGTTTTGATGTGTGTAACGCATTGTCATGGATCACACATGGATGCACATCAGCAGAAAGAAAAAGACACATAGATATGTCCACAAGCACACACACACATCCCTGAATACACAGACACTGATACACACAACCCTCCAGACATACAGGCTCCCACTCACACAGACCTACAGACACAGGGCACACAGACCACCAAGCATAATGGCATCCATGATCACAGACCAACAGCCACCCATGTGCGCCCACTACATATATGCCAACAGACTCAATTCAGACTCACACATTTCTAAAGCCAAACACAAATCCATATACGTGCTCACACACCACTCACAGATCCACACAGGCACTCACACACCTACTCACTGACCCACACTTGCACTCACACACGCACTCACAGACACATAGTGCCACTCACAGACTCAGTCACAAACCTGCACAGGCACTCATACACCCACTTACAGACCCACACTCATACACCCACTTACAAACTCATACAGGCACTCACACACCCAATCACAAACCTATAACACCACTTGCTCACCAACCCACTCACAGACACACACAGGCACTCACACCCCCTCACAGACCCAAACACCCACTCACAGATTCATAGCGCCACGCACACACCTACTGACCGATCTTTACAGCCACTCACACACTCACTCTCAAAGTTTACAGGTTACAGTTAGGAAATAAAATTGAAAAAACATAGAAATTAACCAAAAAAATAAAGGTTACAGAGACGTTATAGTTAGGGAATAGAATTTTAAAAACCTTAGAAATTCACTGAAACAAAACTACGTTTACAGGGACGTTCTAATTAGGTTCAGATTATACACACACAAAACCATAGAAATTCAGAAGTTAACTAACTATAATTCAAGCCCTAAGAAGCTGCCCATTCCATTCTGATTTTGGATTCCAATTCTGATTCTAGTGGGTCTGCTATTTGGGATCATGCTTTAAATCTGAACACAGGAGAATCACTACCCCTAACCGACCAAACTCTCCTGAAGTTTGCCCTTACACTCTTTTCACCTTAACCCACAAGACATCGTACACCCCAGGTCTTCAGACTGGGTCCCAGTGCAGGCAGTGGTGGAATATCTCCATGACAATTTGCACAAAGCTTTTGATAAAGAAGTGCGTAGTCGCTTGAGGGCTGAGTACCCCAGGCTGGATTTGCCGGATAAAGTGGCACATACGCCAGAATTCAACACCAGTATGGTAACTTTTTTGAAGAATTATCCAAGGACCCTAAGAAGGGGACTGCCCGGGCATGGCGAGCATGTCAAGACAAAATCCTGGATGAACTTGGTCCTCTGGCGAAAATCCTTGAAATTGCCCTAAAAGCTAAGGAGAATGGAGAGACAATCGATCCAGAGATTCTGGCTGGGCTGTCCCAGTGGCTGATCTGCCTCAAAGGCAATGCTGATTGCTCCATCTGGGTGGAGAGACGGACATTGCTCCTTATGCGAATAGACCCCAAACTCATAGAAGTGGCCACTGCTGAAGGGGGGCCCCTCTGCGGAGGGTCTCTTCTTTGGTGAAAAAATTTATCAAGATATGGGCAAATACGTAAACACTTTTACGACCTTTGACAAGGCATGATCCTCCCTAAAAAAGTTATTTCAGGCAATTTTTTTTGCTAGGGCTGGGTGAGGTTGGGCCGCTCGCCAGGTCGTCAATACTTTCAAGGCACCTAGAGAGACTACTATTGACACCGGCATGAGGGATTCCACCAGAGGAAGAACGTTTTTCCCTTCCCAGCCAGCTATAACAAAGGGAGATTCAACAAGTGCTCAAGGGGAAACTACCAGTCCAATAATTCCTCAGGTAAACCTCAGCAATATGTCACAAGTTTCTTTGGGGGCAAGGTGAGGTTGTTTGTAGATAATTGGAGGCAGATGACGCATGATGTTTGGTTTTTGTGGATGGTGCAAGGTTTTCAACTAGAGTTTTACCAAACTCCGATTCAGCAGTATCCCCCAGCACCCCTGTGTAGTATTTTTCCCAACTTTTATAGACTCTGAAATAGAAGAGCTGCTGCAGAAACTTGGAGTAGCATATTGCGAACCTCATCTTCGTGGTTTCTGCAGCAACATCTTCTTAGTGCAATAGAAAGGGGGAGGTTACAGGCTAATTTTGAGCTTGCAAGATTTCAATTTTTGTATCGTTTACAGACACCTCAAGATGGAAGGGATCCATCTTATGAGGGACTTACTTCAGTGGGGTGATTGTATGGTCCATCTGAACCTCAAGGATGCTTACCTCACCATTCCCCATCTTTCCTCCTCACAGGCATTTCCTCCAGTTCAGATGGAGGAATCAGTGGCTTGAATATCTGGTGCTGCCCTTTGGGCTGTCATCAGCTGTGCGGTGCTTCACCAAGGTTATGAAACGGGTGATAGCTCACATAAGAGAAAAATGTATACACATGACCGTCTATCTGGACGACATTCTGATAATGGTGCAATCTCGTGAACTGGTGATCAGTTATTTCCAAATGACAGTGAATTTGTTACAGGATTTGTGATCAATAGAGACAAATAAATTCAATGCCCAATTTGATTCTAGAGCTTCTGGCGTTTTAAGTGGATTTAGAGAAGGCTCAGCTCTTACTTCCCAAGACCAAGCTCAGAGACATCAAGAAGGAATTGAATGTGGTCTTATTCAAACAGACTGTATCCTTGAGAGTGATGGCGAGGCTGGTGGGTATACTGGCGTCATCCATCTAAGCGGTGTTTCCCGGTCCTCTGCATTACAGAGCCTTGCAGAGGCTCAGAATGAATTATTTGCTGAAAGGATTAATTTACACAGATCAAGTTTCGCTGACATCAGAGGTAAAGGCAGAGCTTTAATATTGGCTAGGGCACGTCCACACGTTGAATGGCACAGCTATTTGTGGCTCTCATCCAGAACATCATTATAGAGTCTGATGCCAGCCGATGGGGTTGGGGTGCACATTGTGGAGATGTATCTACATTTGGCCGATGGTTCCTTCAAGAGTTGGATCTTAACATTAATTGTCTGGAGCTGCTTGCAGGTTCCTCCAGACCATTCAAACTCTCTCCCCCAATAAGTTGTCTTGTTGTATTCTGCTGAGGATGGACAACATCTCAGTGGTTTGGTATGTCAGCAATTGAGGCTACTGGAGGAAATAGCTAATGACATTTGGCACTTTTGCTTGAATCACAAGATTTGGTGGTCGCAGAATACATCCCAGGTCAGTCCAATGTGATAGAGGACTGGAATTTCAGGTATCTGGTGGACCCCAGCTATTGGAAACTGCATCCATATTCAAACTGATGCAGGACACTTGGGGGGCTTTGCAAGATCAATATCTTTGCATCTCGGTGGAACCATCAGCTGGAGAGTTTTTTCAGTTGGAGACCGGGCCGGTGGGTGAGAGCAATGGATGCCTCCCTGCACGATTGGTCGGGCAATCTGAACTATGCCTTCCCACCCTTCACAATGATTCAGAGAGAGTGGCAACTCAAGTCAAGCGGCAGACTGCGGCATTGGTGCTAATCACGCCGGTTTGGAAAGCACAGTCCTGGTTTCCAATTCTATTGAAGCGATCTCATCTCCACCTCCTTTGGAGTCAAGAGATGCTTCGGTGCCCTCTAGGCTAGATGCATCCAATGGTGGTGCCAGAACAACTGTCCCAGATGGCTTGGAGGCCTTCCAGCAACAGTGATGTCTGCTAGGAATTTCGGATGAGTCTGCGAACTTCATTGGTCAAGCCTGGGCACCCTCTACCAAGAAAAAATATTCCTAAATGAACAATTTACAAACCCTGGCCAAGGCCCCGTAACAGCTGCTCCTATTCCAATCACCACTTCAAATTACATGAAATCATTGGGTGCATAGAGATCTGGGAGGTCAGCCTCTGCACCCTCCCCTTCCGGAAAAGTCCTTCCAATAAATTAGCTATAGATTGATTCAGCACTCACAACAATAATGGCCATATTAATTATCCATAGGGAACAAGTCACAGTAGACTCTGATTCTTTTTAAAGTAATTCTTCATCAGTTTATAGATTTTTCAGATATAATATTCTTTATTGCTAGAAGAGTTTCCAAAACATGATTCTTGTGCGTGTTTATTAATCATGTATTATTTTTGTAGCCTGCAGCCAATTAGTTTTGTTCTATGCCAACTTCATCAGGGCTTGATGTCGCTAAGCGATACTAGCAAAAGTCCACATTCCTCAAATTCTTAAATGGTATGGTCACCAATGTATTTCTGATCCAATGGTGTTGTAAACAACGAAGCAGAAATTGGGTGCTTCTAGTGTGCAACCCCCTCCCCCCCAACCACACACTATGATGAAGTTAGCATAGAATGAAATGCGCTGGCTGCAGGCTACAAAACTCATGTTTGATTAATGAACAAACAGAAGAATCATATTTTGGAAACTTTTCTAGCAATAAAGAATATTATATCTTAAAAATCTATGGAGATGCAGGGTGGGTTGGTGCCTGGAACAGCACGTGGATCCTGTGGAAGCAGAACCTTATAGATAATGTACATTTCAAATCACATAAAGTGAAAGAGCGAATGTCTTAAAGGTCAGTAAACAGTTTCCGGCCTGCCATTTTGGCAAGACGTGCAGGTAGGTAATGTTTCTGTTGTCATGCATCCAGTAATATGTGAACTCCTTAAAGGTATCAGGGTTGTCAATCCCCCAAAACCTAAGTATGCCTTTTTGTGGGATGTGAATGTGGTACTCAATCTGTTTGAAGGCTGGCCGCAAAATGATCAGTTGACCAGGAAACAGTTGTCTGCCAAGTTGGCTATGTTGCTTTGTCTTGTCTCCTGCAGAAAAACTGCAGACGTGAAGGCACTCGATCTTGCAGGTGGATTATTCACTCCAGAAGGCATTTCCTTTTCCTGATAAAACTTTTACCAAGAGTATTGATTATCCTCCTTTTCTGTTTAATGATCAGTTATGTGGGGGAAACATTTGAAAACCTATGAAATCAGTTATATAGTACTTTGAAATGACCCAACTGGGCAGTTGTTAATTGCACTGCAAGAACCTTTCAACCCGGTTTCATCAGCAACTATAGCCAGGTGGCTGAGGGATGTGATGATGGAAGCCGATATTGATACACAGGTGTTTGGGCCGCATTCAGTGAGAGGACCTTTGGCTTTGAAATACATTTTTAGGTTCCACTATTCAGGATTTTATAAGAACACCCAATTGGTTGTCAGACTCAACTTTAAGCAGTTCTATTATGAGCCTGTGGTTGATGTTGCTTCTGTGGTGATTGTTCAGCTTAAGCTAGCATAATCTGAGCCTCCGATCCTGACATAGAATGCAATATTTACATACAGAGCCAACTTCCTACATTGGTGGATCAGCGGTGGGGTACAAGACTTTGCATTTGCTGGACTACTCAGCCAATACCTGATCACACGACAAATTCCAAAATTGTCATTAGAAATTGATTTTTGCAATTTGAAAAGTTGTCTAAATTCTTAAAAGACCTGCTAGGGCCTTGTGTTAGATCCTGTTTAGCATTTCTTTTAGAGTTTAAAAGTTTGTAAAAGTTTGAATTAGATTCTAGAACCAGTTGTAGATTCTTAAAAAGTATTCCAACTTTTAGAAGCAAAATGTCTAGCACAGATGTGACTGTGGTGGAACTCGACACCACACCTTACCTCCATCTTAAGATGAGGGAGCTAAGGTCACTCTGTAAAATAAAGAAAATAACAATGGGCCCCAAACCTACCAAAATACAGCTCCAGGAGCTTTTGGCAGAGTTTGAAAAGGCCAACCCCTCTGAGGGTAGCAACTCAGAGGAAGAGGATAGTGACTTGGAGGACAATTCCCCCCTACCAGTCCTATCTAGGGAGAACAGGGTCCCTCAAACCCTGACTCCAAAAATAATAGTCAGAGATGCTGGTTCCCTCACAGGAGAGACCAACACCTCTGAAATCACTGAGGATAACTCCAGTGAAGATGACCCCCTGTTAGCCAGGATGGTCAAAAGATTGGCTTTGGAAAAGCAGCTCCTAGCCATAGAAAGGGAAAGAAAAGAGATGGGCCTAGGTCCCATCGATGGTGGCAGCAACTTAAATAGGGTCAGAGATTCTCCTGACATCCTAAAAATCCCCAAAGGGATTGTAACAAAATATGAAGATGGTGATGACATCACCAAATGGTTCACAGCTTTTGAGAGGGCTTGTGTAACCAGAAAAGTAAACAGATCTCACTGGGGTGCTCTCCTTTGGGAAATGTTCACTGGAAAGTGTAGGGATAGACTCCTCACACTCTCTGGAAAAGATGCAGAATCTTATGACCTCATGAAGGGTACCCTGATTGAGGGCTTTGGATTCTCCACTGAGGAGTATAGAATTAGATTCAGGGGGGCTCAAAAATCCTCGAGCCAGACCTGGGTTGATTTTGTAGACTACTCAGTAAAAACACTAGATGGTTGGTTAACTGGAAATGAAGTGTGTGACTATGTTGGGCTTTATAATTTGTTTATGAAAGAACACATTTTAAGTAACTGCTTCAATGAAAAGTTGCATCAGTATCTGGTAGACCTAGGTCCAATTTCTCCCCAAGAATTGGGAAAGAAGGCAGACCACTGGGTCAAGACTAGGGTAACCAAAACTTCCACTGGGGGTTACCAAAAGAAAGGGGTTACAAAAACTCCCCAGGAGAAAGTGGGTGACACTAGAAACAAAGAAAAAGAGTCCTCTGTAGGCCCCCAAAAACCAGAACAGGTGGGTGGGCCCCAAGACACAACCCAAAACAAAGGTGGGTACCAGGGTAAGAACTGGGATGCCACTAAGGCATGGTGCCACAACTGTAAACAGTCTGGGCACCACACCAAGAACACTTCTTGTCCCAAAAACAAACCCCAGAACAAAATTCCAGGGGTAACCAGTGTAGCCATGGGAGATGACTCCTCAGATGAGGAGGTCTTCATAGCCTTCAACTGGAAACAGGGCCCAACAGGTGAGTTGGAGATTCCAGAGGGAAGTAGACACTTCCACCACCTACTGGTGAATGGAATCCCAACCACTGCCCTGAGAGACACTTGTGCCAGTCACACTATTGTGCATGACAGGCTGGTGCTCTCGAACCAGTACATCCCAGGTGAGACTGCCAGGGTAAGAGTTAGCCTAGACAGGGTCACTAAGAGGCCTGTGGCTTTAGTGCCCATAGAAGTGGGTGGCACTCTTAGCTGGAGAAGGGTAGTAGTCAGTACAGACCTCCCCCTTGATTGTCTCCTTGGAAATGACTACCCAGAGCTTAGTCAGAGCTCAAGAGAGGAACTGGTCCAGTGCCAGTCCTCTCCCAAGGTTTCTGGAAGTCCTGCCTCTGCAGTAAATGCAAGCAGGCCCCAGAAGAAGAAGAAAAGAAAACAGAGTAGGAAGGGTGGACAACCTTTAGCCAAGGTTACAGCAAGCCAGGGAGATTCTGCTCCAGTAGGGGAGAACTCCAAAAATGGCCCTGATAAAGTCCAACCTGACCCACAAGAAGTCCTGGCTAGTCAGGCAACTGTTAAACCTGAGTGGGTGGCTCCTCAGCTAACAGAAGAAAGAGTGGAAGAAGGGTGTTCACTACAAGATGTGGTAACCCCCCACTCCAATACAGCAGACAGGCAACCTGAACCCAAAGAAGCCTGTAACTTAGCCCCTTCCCTTTTAGGTGAAGAGCTAAAGGTGTGGTTCTGGGCACTGACAGCTGTCAGTGGCCTCTGCTGGGTGTTAGCCTTTATGGCTGCACTATCCTTGGCATGGTGGTCTGACCCCATGCCAAATAACAAGTTAGGCCCCCTGACCCTGTTGGTCATGGTGGGGTTACTCCAGCTCTGGGTAACCTCTTTGGGTAAGCTAGGGGTGACCTTGGCTAAGATAAGATTAGCAGAGGTGGATACCTCTGACCTCAAAATAGAGAGAATGGGTGAAGACATAAAAAGCACAGACAAGAGGCAGTTCAGACTAGGTCCTATCACTGTGGAAGTGGGTCAGTTCCCCAGAGGGAATGACCTGAACAGGAGGATGTAAGGCAGAGTAGGCCCTGCAACAAACCAGCCATTTCCTCTACTCTTCCTCGCCTGACAGACTAGGAAGACTCTTCCAGCGTTGGCTGAGTCTCCTGGCCTGTGGGCTGGGGGGGGCTTGTGTAAAGAAATGGCTCCCTGTTGCAGTTACCCCCCACTTTTTGCCTGATACTGATGCTGACTTGACTGAGAAGTGTGCTGGGACCCTGCTAACCAGGCCCCAGCACCAGTGTTCCTTCACCTAAAATGTACCATTGTATCCACAATTGGCACACCCTGGCATTCAGATAAGTCCCTTGTAACTGGTACTTCTAGTACCAAGGGCCCTGATGCCAAGAAAGGTCTCTAAGGGCTGCAGCATGTCTTATGCCACCCTAGAGACCCCTCACTCAGCACAGACACACTGCTTACAAGCCTGTGTGTGCTGGTGAGAACAAAATGAGTAAGTCGACATGGCACTCCCCTCAGGGTGCCATGCCAGCCTCTCACTGCCTATGCAGTATAGGTAAGACACCCCTCTAGCAGGCCTTACAGCCCTAAGGCAGGGTGCACTATACCATAGGTGAGGGTACCAGTGCATGAGCACTGTGCCCCTACAGTGTCTAAGCAAAACCTTAGACATTGTAAGTGCAGGGTAGCCATAAGAGTATATGGTCTGGGAGTCTGTTTTACACGAACTCCACAGCACCATAATGGCTACACTGAAAACTGGGAAGTTTGGTATCAAACTTCTCAGCACAATAAATGCACACTGATGCCAGTGTACATTTTATTGTAAAATACACCACAGAGGGCACCTTAGAGGTGCCCCCTGAAACTTAACCAACTATCTGTGTAGGCTGACTGGTTCCAGCAGCCTGCCACACTAGAGACATGTTGCTGGCCCCATGGGGAGAGTGCCTTTGTCACTCTGAGGCCAGTAACAAAGCCTGCACTGGGTGGAGATGCTAACACCTCCCCCAGGCAGGAGCTGTGACACCTGGCGGTGAGCCTCAAAGGCTCACCCCTTTGTCACAGCCCAGCAGGGCACTCCAGCTTAGTGGAGTTGCCCGCCCCCTCCGGCCACGGCCCCCACTTTTGGCGGCAAGGCTGGAGGGAACAAAGAAAGCAACAAGGAGGAGTCACTGGCCAGTCAGGACAGCCCCTAAGGTGTCCTGAGCTGAGGTGACTCTAACTTTTAGAAATCCTCCATCTTGCAGATGGAGGATTCCCCCAATAGGGTTAGGATTGTGACCCCCTCCCCTTGGGAGGAGGCACAAAGAGGGTGTACCCACCCTCAGGGCTAGTAGCCATTGGCTACTAACCCCCCAGACCTAAACACGCCCTTAAATTTAGTATTTAAGGGCTACCCTGAACCCTAGAAAATTAGATTCCTGCAACAAGAAGAAGGACTGCCCAGCTGAAAACCCCTGCAGCGGAAGACCAGAAGACGACAACTGCCTTGGCTCCAGAAACTCACCGGCCTGTCTCCTGCCTTCCAAAGATCCTGCTCCAGCGACGCCTTCCGAAGGGACCAGCGACCTCGACATCCTCTGAGGACTGCCCCTGCTTCGAAAAGACAAGAAACTCCCGAGGACAGCGGACCTGCTCCAAGAAAAGCTGCAACTTTGTTTCCAGCAGCTTTAAAGAACCCTGCAAGCTCCCCGCAAGAAGCGTGAGACTTGCAACACTGCACCCGGCGACCCCGACTCGGCTGGTGGCGATCCAACACCTCAGGAGGGACCCCAGGACTACTCTGATACTGTGAGTACCAAAACCTGTCCCCCCTGAGCCCCCACAGCGCCGCCTGCAGAGGGAATCCCGAGGCTTCCCCTGACCGCGACTCTTGGAATCCCAAGTCCCGACGCCTGGGAGAGACCCTGCACCCGCAGCCCCCAGGACCTGAAGGACCGGACTTTCACTGGAGAAGTGACCCCCAGGAGTCCCTCTCCCTTGCCCAAGTGGAGGTTTCCCCGAGGAATCCCCCCCTTGCCTGCCTGCAGCGCTGAAGAGATCCCGAGATCTCTCATAGACTAACATTGAAAACCCGACGCTTGTTTCTACACTGCACCCGGCCGCCCCCGCGCCGCTGAGGGTGAAATTTCTGTGTGGACTTGTGTCCCCCCCGGTGCCCTACAAAACCCCCCTGGTCTGCCCTCCGAAGACGCGGGTACTTACCTGCAAGCAGACCGGAACCGGGGCACCCCCTTCTCTCCATTCTAGCCTATGTGTTTTGGGCACCACTTTGAACTCTGCACCTGACCGGCCCTGAGCTGCTGGTGTGGTGACTTTGGGGTTGCTCTGAACCCCCAACGGTGGGCTACCTTGGACCAAGAACTGAACCCTGTAAGTGTCTTACTTACCTGGTAAAACTAACAAATACTTACCTCCCCTAGGAACTGTGAAAATTGCACTAAGTGTCCACTTTTAAAACAGCTATTTGTCAATAACTTGAAAAGTATACATGCAATTTTGATGAATTGAAGTTCCTAAAGTACTTACCTGCAATACCTTTCGAATGAGCTATTACATGTAGAATTTGAACCTGGGGTTCTTAAAATAAACTAAGAAAAGATATTTTTCTATATAAAAACCTATTGGCTGGATTTGTCTCTGAGTGTGTGTACCTCATTTATTGTCTATGTGTATGTACAACAAATGCTTAACACTACTCCTTGGATAAGCCTACTGCTCGACCACACTACCACAAAATAGAGCATTAGTATTATCTATTTTTTACCACTATTTTACCTCTAAGGGGAACCCTTGGACTCTGTGCATGCTATTCCTTACTTTGAAATAGCACATACAGAGCCAACTTCCTACACATAACATTTTATTCTATGATTGATGTATAGTATTTATACTAATAATTGCCTTATCATTTATCTTGATGCTTATTGTCATGTTTATTATAATGCTTATTATAATGTCAAATCATGTATATTGATGGATATAATGATTTTTACCCACTTGTATGTTACATTGCTTGTTATCTGCAAGTATCGTGACACTTTATCTCATTTTAGGTTCTGACAATAAAACAGAGTGAGAAGGATCAGAAGATCTGCTCTCATGTATGAGCATTCCACGCATCGGTTCGTGGTTGACTTTGACCAAGGGTTTTACAGATACCGATGGAGATAGCCGGCATTGAGTTTTCAGATATTTCATTTATACAGTTTTCTCTTGGACATTTCTTAAGGACTCCGACTGTGCAAAGGTAGAGGAAGTTGTAATGTTGTTCACTGTATTTCAAAGGCTAGATCAGCCGTGATTGGTGGGTTGGTGAAGAGCAAAGTGGGATATGTAGTCAATATGCTAATTTAATATGTTTAAACTGTTTTTTTATTGGATGGGCAGTGGTTTGCTGAAGAGTGGCCGCAGACCTGGGTGGTACAGGAAAGAAGCCTTCTTGGGATTGTTTCCTTTGCTTGTGACATTGGCAGTGTGGGGCAGTGAGATGGCTAACAGGTCAGTTTTGTTTAATATTGACAACATGACGGTGGTGGAGCTGATGAACAACCAGAAGGTGCAGGATCTGAGGTTTTCTGAGACTTTTGCAGCATTTAATTGTGTTATGTATGAAGTTGAATATAGTATTCAGGGTTAAGCATCTACCAGGTTTCAACAATTCCATAGTGGATTCATTGTCTCTTTCACAGTGGCATTGTTTTTGCAGCCCGGTGCCAGGAGCAGAGGAACACAAGACACCTGTGCTGGCAGAGATCTGGGAACGGGGGCATGAGAGTCGTTAGGCTGCTCAAGAAGTCTTTTGTGGAGTCTTCAAAGAGAAGCTATCTCCTTGCCTGGGAGAAATTTGAATCCTTTGAAGGGTGCGAGGGAGAGTTTTTGAGTAATGAGAAAGTGGCGTTGGAACAGAAGGTTATTTGTTTTGTTCTGTTTTTAATTGGTAAAGATTTGTCATCCACAACAATGGCGGGTAAGTTGTCTGGTTTATCTTTTTACTGGAAGTTATATTGGGGATTTGATCCAGCACAGGAAGATATCCTGAGAAGGATTCTAAGAGGGTGGGGCAAGGAAAGAATACGGCAGGTAGAGGGTTGTGGAGGGCTATCACTTCTGACTTATTGGTAGAGCTTTTGGGTGTGTTGTCAGAATGTTGTCATGATGCGTTTGAGGTTGCTATCTTTGATTTATGCATGATATCGATGTTTTTGGAGCCTTTTAGGTGTCTGAGCTGCTTGCGGTATATCAGGAACGGGGGTTGCTGCATAAGGAAGATGTCTGGCTGGGAGGCAGTTGGGGATTTGGCTTTGGAGATCTAAGACAGATCAGCTAGGGAGAGAAAAATTGGTATGGTTTCGGCCGGGTGGACCAGAAGGAGCGAGCCCAGTGAATGAGTGGCACAGGCTCAGTGAGTGGCCAGGGCGTAAACAGGAGACAATTGTTTTGCGAATGGGGATAAGGTCACGACTTTTCAATTACTGCCAGTGCTCCACATGGCTTTGTGGAAGCTGGGTAAGAATGCAGTTAAATCTGGGACTCTTTCCCAAGTATGCAGAGAAACAGATTTATGGATGGAACCTGTGATTGCCTAGCAGGTGGCATGAGGTGCTCTGGTGGGGTAAGAGTGGGATGAGATGGGGGAATCTGCTGCCCTGGTTGGCATCCATGGTACCGAAATGGGGTTGCCCAGACATGCTGATTCTGCATCTGGGAGAAAAAGATTTGGTCCGGCTATCGAGGATCACCCTTCTGCAACACATGCAATGGGACTTGAAGCTCATTCAACAGCATCTGGCAGGGACCTGCTTGATATGGATGGAGTTTGTGTCTGATAGAAAATGGAGGGGAGCACTGAAGCATGGGGCCATTGATAGAGCCCGTTGAAACCTCAACAGGGCAATGAGGATTTTTTGTTAAGCACACTGCATCAAGGTTCTGGTGCACAGGAGTGTTAAAGAAGGGGAAAATTATATTTTTCATGCTGAAGGGGTGCATCTCGTAGAGCTGGGCAATGCATACTACATGTTAGGGTGAGGGGTCTGTTGTGGGGACTTTGGAATGAGAAAGTCTGGTGAAGACGAAAGGATTGAGGAGTTGCTGTGTTGAAGTGGGTGTCACTGCTGGGGCAGTAAAACGGCCTCGGGGGGTTTTCTGGATGGCAGTAGTTGGTGGGGTGTGGAGAGTCAGATGCGGGTGTATCCACCCCTCGGGGTAGAGGAACGGAGCTTAGGCAAATGATGAAGATGTGTGGGATGCCCGGGACAGGGCGGGAAGTTTTCATTGAAGGATGCTTGGGCGAAAGAAGGTAGAATGAGACTAGATATGGAATGTGCTCATGGGGAAAGGGTGAAAGGAAGTGTGAAGCAAGATGGACTGGGGTGAAAGTTTGGTGCGAAGAAAGAATGGGGTTGGTATGTAGAGATTGTTTCATGATGTTCACATAAGTTAACTAAAATGCTGAAATGATATTGAATTGCAAGCCTGTTCTGATAAATGGCCTTTTACACTTCCCTGGACTGTTGAGTGTTGTTATCTAACAAATTGTTCACTCAAAAGCAAGAAAGCACTTTTTTGGTGGAAGGCTACCAAATCAAAACATTTACTCCTAGACTACCAACATGTGGGCGGAGCCAAAGTCCCTTTCTAGTGTTGCTCACACAATTGTCTGGTGGGCGGAGCCAAAGTCCCTTTCTAGTTCTGCTCACATAATTGTCTGGTGGGCGGAGCCAATGTCCCTTTCTAGTGTTGCTCACATAATTGTCTTGCGACAGCTGCACTGTCAAGACAGGCCATGAAAAATAGGTTTATCACTGGGAAGGGAAACGCTTCAGCAGCTAAGGAGTTAAGTATTTCGTGTTCAACAGCCACTGCGTTGTTGTTATATCCATGGATTAAATAAGTCTAATCAAAGTGTGAAAAACTTTCAAAAGAAGGGAACAAGATAAACACCCTCTCTATAAATAGGCAGCCAGTGGAGGGCATTCTGCTTCTGCGGGCAGGCGCCGCACATTCCTGCGCTCCAGGCCATGCTGTGACATTTTAAGGTACTGGCCGGGCTCCTGTCTCTCACTCAGAACTCAGTCCCCTTGTGTACTGCATACAGTGTAAAACAAGGAGGCCCTGTGCGGCCCCCACCCATCCTTCCCCGGGGCTGAGGCTTATCGGAGTAGCAGAAACTACAGATGAAAGCGGCTTGAAAACAGAGGTCACAGGCAGGCGCTGCCCAGCACTTCCCTTTCTAAATGGAGGAACTACGAGCTGCCTCCTTCTTCGGCCGCATTGTCGAGCTCCCTCTCCGGGCCTATGGGTTTATAAATCGACATTTCTCAGCGCCGACGTCCACGGAAGTCCGGCAGGAGGTACAGTGAAAGTTTCCTTATTTAAGAACCGCGCAGCTGAGACGATAAGCACCTTGTTTACCCCGTGAATGCGCACAAGCGGCTCGAAGATCAGTTTGGTTCTGTGACGTGCAGTTGTGTTTAGTTTTCTTTTGTGTTTATATAGCGCTTCTTTCCACAGACGAGGCGCTGGAGACCATGTATCGACAGGTGGGATCGTTCTAGATGGAGGTGTTTGTATGGTTACCCCATTATTTAGAGAATAACTCTCTGCTGTGGCCCTTAACTCTGTGCTTTCTGCAGTTTGCCGTTTTAAATGCCCTGGGCCATTGCACCTCTAACTGAGACTCTAATGAAACCCACCCGAAGCACTAGAACTGATTATATTTTTTTCACACGAGATTCCCCACTTTCAAGATTTCAGGTGGCCTTTATGGGTATAACGGCAGCGAGACTGCCCCGAAAAAAAGTAATGTAATGCATATTGTATTAGTAATTTTAAAGGACTGTACATACATACCAAGGTACCTAAGGCACTTTTTGTTACTTGAAAAAAAATGCCGGTCCCAAACCTTTATTGTAAGGCTTCGCAGCCCCGAAGGACGGCGACGCTCTCATTGTCTCCCGGGACACCCCTCAGATCCATCACGCTGCATGTCACGATACTGAGAAACGCAGGCCTGTCGCACACTGTTGCACTTTCAGATTATGTCAGCTCAGCCTCAATTTAACATGAAGCGTCTGGTTTTGCTGTTGTTCTGAAGTTGCTTTGCCAGTATGCTGGGCTTTAAACCCACTCAATGAATCAATTGGTAAATGTTGCGTTGCTTTCAACGCCTCATCAGTGATGTTGGCGCTATAATAAATGCAATCCATAAAGAGGGGCTGCCATGCAAATCTTGACAGACTGAGTTTCTGGCGCACATACATGGGCTGCTGCATGTGTTTAGGCCCATATTTATACTTTTTGACGCAAAACTGCGCCAACGCAGTTTTGCGTCAAAAAATTTAGCGCCGGCTAACGCCATTCTGAAGTGCCATGCGGGCGCCGTATTTATTCAATGACGTTAGCCGGCGTTAGCCGGCGGCGCTGTCTGGTGTGCGTTAAAAAAAACGACGTACACCAGGCAGCGCCGGCGTAGGGGGAAAATGGCGTATGGGCGTCCACAAATGGTGCAAGTCAGGCTGAGGCAAAAAAATCGCCACAACCCGATTTGCGCCATTTTTTTATGACGCCCAACCCCCATTGAAATGACTCCTGTCTTAGCAAAGACAGGAGTCATGCCCCCTTGCCCAATGGCCATGCCCAGGGGACTTATGTCCCCTGGGCATGGTCATTGGGCATAGTGGCATGTAGGGGGGCACAAATGAGGCCCCCCTATGCCACAAAAAAAAATAAAAAAAAATACTTACCTGGACTTACCTTAATGTCCCTGGGGTGGGTCCCTCCATCCTTGGGTGTCCTCCTGGGGTGGGCAAGGGTGGCCGGGGGTGTCCCTGGGGGCAGGGGAGGGCACCTCTGGGCTCATTCTGAGCCCACAGGTCCCTTAAAGCCTGCCCTGACCCAGGCGCTAAAATCCGGCGCAAATGCGGGTTTTTTAGACCCGCCCACTCCCGGGCATCATTTTTGCCCGGGAGTATAAATACGACGCATATGCATCGCAGTCATTTTTTAAGACGGGAACCCCTACCTTGCATATCATTAACTCAAGGAAGGTGTTCACGCAAAAAAATGACGCTAACTCCATGAACTTTGGCGCTAGACGCGTCTAACGCCAAAGTATAAATATGGAGTTAGTTTTGCGTCGAATTTGCGTCGAAAAAAACGACGCAAATTCGGCGCAAACGGAGTATAAATATGCCCCTTAATTTCCTCTCCTCGCCTTCCCTGCCAATAGGAGTGCGTTTTCTGATCTACTGCCCCCTGGTGGTTGCACACTAGGTGGCCTCTTAATATTGACTTGCTTGGTATGGAAGAAGCAATGGGAGCCCACGGGAATTCATTTACTCTCACCTAAACAGGGACAGTGGGGTTTAAGCATTTTCAAGGATACCTCACATTCATCTCTTGTAACTACACGGGAGAGGCTATGATGTTCCCGAGTTACAGCTCACCTCAACGCAATTTTCAGTTGAGAGAATGTGCTGCTATTAAGGTTGCCACGTTTCCAAGAGATACAAGCATTTGCAATGTAATGGGTCTCGCATTTGCTCGAGTTAGAGCTATTAGCGTTGTAAACGCCTAACAGGACTTTTCTTGCCACATAAACTGAAAATGAGAAGTAAAACAGTTTCACATAAGCGAGCCGACCGCCGTCTTGAGCGTGACAGAGACACACAAAAGGAAACAGAAGTTCGCTCGCAGTCAAACGTATCGGCAAAAGTGCAATTATCCGTGCAACAGGGTCGATATCATGCAAAGTGCTCTACTACTGCTCAGCGAGATCGCGCTGCGTAGGAAATATAAAAAGAAAAGTAGTCCAGAAACCAATACGGAAAACGCAGAGCCTCGTATGTTTTCAGTAGTTTACCAGTGCTCTCAAGTGGAGCTAAACACCAGAAAAGGGATGACTTATGCAATTTGTTTTTGCTTTAAGAGTCTGCAAAAACCTGGACGTGATACTAAATAGGACGGTAAACAAAATCATATGATTTTGTTTGCAGCATGAATTTTCTGCCTCTGTTTACTTTAATTATAAGAGAGAGATCGTTGACACAGCTCCAGAACACATTTAAAAGTGCTTTCTGTTTATATTCACTGTTTGAAGGACGCACAGATAAAGGCAAAAAGTACCATCTTTAAGTGATTTTGCTTATTTTGTACCAACTGGACATTAAAAGGCCAGTGGTGGTGGTGGTAGAAAACCAGCCAGGTGGCGACCCTAGGTGTAATAGTCAGATTTGCTGACTCTGGAACTGGGAAACCAGTTTTGAGTCTGTGTCGGCTCAATATCCTGTGATTCTGTGCAAATCACTTAGGGGGTCATTCTGACCCCCGCCGGCGGCGGTAGCCGGCGGCCTGGCTGGGACCGCCAGAAGACCGTCCCGCGGTCAGAAGACCGCAGCGGTCATTCTGGGTTTCCCACTGGGCTGGCGGGCGACCGCCAAAAGGCCACCCGCCAGCCCAGTGGGTAACACCCTTCCACGAGGAAGCCGGCTCCGAATGGAGCCGGCGGAGTGGAAGGTGTGCGACGGGTGCAGTGGCACCCGTCGCGAATTTCAGTGTCTGCAAAGCAGACACTGAAATTCAAAGTGGGGCCCCACGACACCCCTCACCACCATCCTGTTCCTGGCGGTCGGAACCGCCAGGAACAGGATGGCGGTGAGGGGGTCGGAATCCCCCATGGCGGCGCAGCTTGCTGGATTCCCAGGGCAGCGGAAAACCGGCGGGACACCGCCGGTTTTCCTGTTCTGACCGCGGCCAAACCGCCGCGGTCAGAATGCCCTGCGGGGCACCGCCAGCCCGTTGGCGGTGCTCCCGCCGACCCCGGCCCCGGCGGTCGGAATGACCCCCTTAATCTCCTCATGCCTGCAAAAAAAATCCCCAAATGAATGTGTCCTTGTGTAATGTAACTGGTGCTCATGTAAAGTGTTCCAGTACCTTTGTGTTGAGTCAGTGCTACATACAATTGCAAAAATGAAAAAAATCAACTATGAGGATAAAGTGTAAGCCCTGGTGCTTCATCAGGCTCATTGAAGGGGTTCCAACAATTCTGGAACCTGTTAGGAATTCCAGGGAGGTCACAACAGCCTAAAATAATGTTGGGTTGCACAAGGGATGCAGAATGTATGATGTCCAGGGCACTCTTTAGTCATGATTAGGTTCCCAGTATAAACACTACTTGGGCTTAATATTAATGGGCTTCCTGTTACTTACTTCTATAACCAAGGGTGTGCCGTCAACTTACTAGAGCCATAAGGTTGGTAGCTGATTGCACATGACATCAAATCCCACAAGGTACCACAGCCTATTACAAATGTGATGCACAAAGCAAGAGCAGGTCAGACAATATAAAACTTTTTTTTTTTTCCAAGAAGTCCTACATCTGATACAAGATCAAAAGCTAACACAGTACTCGCGCTTTCCTGGGGTCAACATACTTCAACATCTATAAAGATCCGTATAATACAGAGCCTTCATCATGACCTTAGGTGGCTAAAAATACATCTACTATAATACTGATTGTTCTGCTCCTAAATTGGAGACACTATAAATGATCTTAAGGTAATTAAATCCCATGGTGTTCATGGGCTGGCAAACATTTGCATTGCAATCCAACTTGGGCTCTGGCCTAAGAAAAGATCTTCAACCCCATCCAACCCTCTCGAGGACCTCCATTATTCATATTTTGTGTGTCACACTAGGTGTGAGTAAACAATTGCCTCTTCCATATACTTCAGTCGTTCTAACCTTTTGCTTATAAATATCTGATTTATATGTTTGTATATTCCATTCACTGGATGCCTGTTCAGGCTAGCCATAATAGCTGAATTGCTCGTTTGGTTTATAAGAGTTTACATGTCTTTGTCCCTAAAAACGGAATAGAAATTGATAGACATATTCTGTTGAGACAGTCAACATGGCATGAGGAAAGTTTTCTGATGGCACCTTCATGTTGCCTAGTTCAAAAAGGGAAAAGAGGATTATGTGCACTAATTCTCAAGAACCTTATTGGTGGGTTCATTGCTAAAAATGAAGATTAGAACCGACAAACTCTCTAAACTTGAAATTTTCAAAAAATCTGAAGGAAAGAGTTTGTTTTGAAACCATTCAGGTGTTTACCTTGCCAAAGCCTTAGTAAATGTGAACATTTGTCGGAAGCTAGACACATCCAACACTAGTTCAGTGCCAAGTGCTGGATTAAATTTAGATGTTTATAGCAGATATTACCTAATGGCACTTACCCTCTGTGCCTGATAGGGGACTTGTGTCTTGCTAAGAGGGAATGGATGCTAAGAGATTCTAATGGGGAATGGATGATGAAAGATTCTAATAGAGAATGGATGGCAAGAGATTCTTATGAGGAATGGGTGCTAAGAGATTCTAATGAGGAATTGATACTAAGAGAGTCTAATGGGGAATGGATGCTAAGAGAGTCTAATGGGGAATGGATGATAAGAGATTCTAATGGGGAATGGATGATAAACGATTCTAATGGGAAATGGATGATAAGAGATTCTTATGAGGAATGGATGCTAAAAGGTTCTAATAGGGAATGGATGGTAAGAGATTCTTATGAGGAACGGATGCTAAGAGATTCTTATGAGGAACGGATGCTAAGAGATTCTTATGAGGAATTGATGCTAGGAGATTCTTATGAGGAATGGATGCTTAGAGAGTCTAATGAGGAATGGATGCTAAGAGATTCTTATGAGGAATGGATGCTAAGAGATTCTAATGGGGAATGGATGGTAAGAGATTCTAATCAAGACCTCCGCACCTCCACTTTCAACTAAAGATGGTTGAATACCGTAGTTTCTTCACAGATGCATTCAGTTTGCACTGGGAGTTAAGCTGAGGGTGTTCCCGTCGATCTCTAGATTTGATTCTTTGCTAACTTAGGAATGGATGCTAAGAGATTCTAATGAGGAATGGATGCTAAGAGATTATAATGGGAAACAGATGCTAAGAGATTATAATGGGGAACAGATGCTAAGAGATTCTAATGAAGAATGGATGCTAAGAGATTCTAATGAAGAATGGATGCTAAGAGATTCTAATGAAGAATGGATGCTAAGAGATTCTAATGAGGAATTATTGCTAAGAGATTCTAATGGGGAATGGATGGTAAGATATTCTAATGAGGAATGGATGGTAAGAGATTCTAATAGGGTGACCACCCGTCCGTAAATTTCACGGACTGTCCGTAATTTTGCCCTGCTGTCCGTTGTCCGTAGTGAAAACTTTAACGGACGGCATTGGTCCGTAATTTTAGCCTTTCACCTAAAGGACAACGGAGGCAGGGCGAAATTACGGGCAGATCAGTTTCCCCAGCTGGACTGGAAGGCAGGGAGTCTCCAATGCTCTGAGGGAGGGGCAGACAGATAAGAATCAGACCTTCTTGCCAGGGGGTCTCCTTCCCTAAAGACATGCAAATGTGCCCAACTGGTAAATCTGCAAATACAAAAGGGCTTGAAAACCTGCATTGACTTTACTAAAAGGAGTCACTTGAAGTTTTCTGGTGGCAAAGATATTTCTTTCAGAGAGGTATTGTAATGGTGTTTCAAGGTGAGCTGTGGAGCGTGTGGTTTTAATGGAGTGTTATAAATTTTTTTAGTACTAGGTATAAACTGTGTATTATTCAAATGTGTATTTGAGAAGCACTTTTTTTTTATTTAACCAAAATGTATTTGTGCATTTTGTAGCAGCCTTTATTATGATGTAATTGTATTTTTCACAGTTCTTTCAGGTACTTCGGTACCTCATAGTACTAACAAACATTGGTAAAGCAATAGGTCTCACCTACGAAAGAGTTATTGGCTTTGCTAATGTGTTTTAGCCATTAGCCATGTTATACACCAGAGTAGCTGGTGTTCAGCATGGCTTAAAGTTAGTGGCATAGTGGTGTGGAGTGGAGTAGAGTAGCATAGGAGCAGTGGCGTAGAGCCCAGTGGTGCAAAGTACAATGCAGTGGGGTACAGTGCAGTTGTTTAGAGTGCAGTGGCGTGGGATAGAGTAGAGTGGCATAGAGTGCAGTGGAGTAGAGTGGCATACATTAGAGTGGCAGAGAGAGCAGTAGTGTAGAGTGGTGCAGTGGCATAGATTGCAGAGTAGACTCACGTTGAAGGGAGTGCAGTGGCGTAGTGTAGAGTGGTGCAGAGTAGAGCAAAGTGCAGTGGCATAGAGTGCAGTGGCATAGAATGCAGCAGGACATACTGTAGTACATTGGTGTATAGTACAGTGGTGGAGAGTGCAACGCTGCAGAGCAGAGTGTCAGTGCAGTGATGTAGAGTGGAGTAGAGTGGCACATAGAGCAGTGGCGTAGAGTGCAGTGCTACAGAGTAGAGGGCAGTGGCGTACAGTGCAGTTGTTTAGAGTGCATTGGCATAGAATGGCATGGGGTAGAGTTACATAGAGTGTAGTGGAGTAGAGTGGCATACAATAGAGTAGCAGAGAGTGCAGTAATGCAGAGTGGTGCAGTGTCATAGAGTGCAGAGTAGACTCATGTGGCATAGAGTGCAGTGGTGTAGAGTGGAGCAGAGTGGAGTATTGTATAGTGGTGTAGAGTATAGTGCCTAGAGTGCAGTGGCATAGAGTAGAGTGATATAGAGGAGAGTAGAGAGGCATAGTGTGAAGTAGCATAGAGTGCAGTGGCATAATGTGGAGTGGGTCCGAATGGAGAAGAGTGCAGTGGCATGGAGTGGTGTAAAGTAGAGTGATACAGAGTAGGGTGCAGTGGTGTGTAGTGGTGCAGAGCAGAGTGGAGTGCAGTATGGATGCTATGCTAACACACTGCCATTACAGACAACACATTTTTGATTGAAATTACCATTACATTTGCACAGATATACAGTTTTTTAAATCAAACTATACTGTGCACAGACGACGATGTGTGGAAATTGTATCACCTAATGCAATGATTTCTTTTAATCATGTAAAGGTATTTGTTTCCAGCACAGTTCAGAATTAAAAAAAATGTGCTTGATTTGTACTTCTAAGTCTGATATATTCTCAAGTTTATTTAAATGGTGTCATGTGATAGAAAAAACTCTTCCCTAACCCCAGTATCCAGCAAGATTGTTGCATAAATCCTCTCACTTCGAAGTCAGAGAAAGGAAAGTAAACACTAAGTTCCCACTGAAGACAGAGCCTGACATTTGACTTTGTTCTTTGAATGCACAGCAAGTATGATAAGATAAGAACAAGATTTACAGGCCTGTTTACAGAAAGGGAGCACTCAGCAGGATACTGTAAATAAGGCTTTGGCAAGGGAAGGGACTAATTCAAGCTGCATAGCCTAAAACAAATAAAGCCAGCAAATTGAAAGCAACAAATTCTGAGTTACAAACCACAACGTCAATGGCAAGCAACTGGCAAAATGCATTCACAAGGAAGCACTATGAATTTACTTAAAGTGACAGCTGTGGGATACTTTGTGGGGAAAGTCCAGTATTTTATTCCATATCTTGCAGAGGTTTGGCTACATCAATCACCCAGGTAGGATGACGAGAAGACCTGGAGTGGTTTCCATGTTGCAGGATAGGTCTGTACACCCATTCCTTCAGTTTGTCACCATTTCCTATGGTACAGAGCTTCTGGCACACCTCTTGTAGGGTTAGTGCTAGGTGGCAGACATGAAATAGGGCATTTAATGATTATTTAAGGTGGTTGTAAGTAAGGAGTTGACCGGGGTGAAGATGGTAGTGTGCCACAAGGGTTTGGAAATTTAGTAGCTCACTGTTCAGAAACAAAGTCCCCAATTTTAAGACACCTGCAACATGCCACTGATGGAGTTGCTCTAAGCACAGCCATCCTGTGCGAGTGGGAAGGCTTAGCAAAGGTAGTGCAGGAGCATAGGGTTTCTTCGAGTCAGTGAGTTTACAGGTTCTGGCAAGGCAAGAGAAAGCCGTGCATGATAACCCCGATGGTGATCCGTAGAATGGTCAGTAGGAAACAATAAGCAGTGCATTAAGCCTTCCTTAAAAGTCTTTACTGGTAAACCCCATCTCATACAGGGAGTTGGGCAGAAAGCCAGTGAGCCACCCATTGGACCTGTGCAACTGAATAATAGCATTCCCAGTCCAGAAGACCTAATCCACCCACAGTCACAGTTAGCTTTACAGTGGAAAGAGCTCCTGATGGCGCCACAGTGACCAAATCAGATGTGTGGCCTATCTGAAGAAGGAATGAAGGATGAGCAGGGGAAGGTTTGCAAAATAATACTATCATTGGGGTAGCACACCATCTTCACTAGTGCCACGTGGCCTTTACAGAAAGCAGAAGAGAAGATCAAAAAGCAAACTGGGCTTGGAGGGACCGTTCGCTCTGCCGAGATTTTCATCCTGGAAATCAGTGTAAGAATGGTAGATATTAATCACTAGGTATCAAAAGATAACTGGTTCCCAGTTCAATCTGAGATCTAATTGTATATGAAGGCGAAAACAGTGCCATATGTTGAAGAAACACTAATTACATTATAAAATTTGTAAATTTTGTTTATGCAATTTACATCCCAAATATTTTGAAGATTCTATGTGTACTTGACACTTAGGGATAACCCAGATCTCTAGTTTGGCTTTTGCTCAATTTCAAAACCATATGAAGACATAGATAAAGCGGGCAATTGCCTTGCACAACCTTGCAAGGGGTCTGGCCCCTGCTCACCCTTCAAAAGCACTAACAGCGGACCATTGCACCAGAAGAGTTTGCCAAGGTGGATGGGTGTTGCTTGTTCAACTACTTGACAGTGCCCCTTCTGTTTCACTCCTGTGAGCAGAGACAACTCCCCAGGTACCCAATACCTTTGAATAGTCTTGGTGGACCCATCTTGTCTGATTTTAGGAATTGTCCCACCTTGTTCTTCTCTTCTTTATTTATCCAGTTTTTAGCAACAACCCTTTGAATTACTTGCCGTGGATCTCCCATTTGATCTCAATTTCATCCTCCTCTTTTATTATCTTTGATTGGTAGTCCGGGCTCCCATTTCTGAGATAAATGTAGAGTCCCATTCATACACTCTAGTGCAGTGAGACTACAGACAAGTTATGGGTACATCACATCCTGACATTAGGAGTGAGACTGTCGCCCACATCATCTGCCCTGCCTCTTTAAAAAATAAATTAGGTTGAAAGACCATGGGCATTTGGGGTATGACAGATGTTTTTGTTCAATTTGTTTAAACTAGCATAAGGCTAATTACCTTAATGTGTCCCAAACTGTTTGCCAGGGGTTTTAAAATGTTCAGAAACATAATCAAAATTTTGCTGTTACTTTCTCTTCAGGAAAGATCGGGTAGATTTGGGTAGGGGTGATGGCCTTGCCGCAGTACTGAAGGGGGTATTAATTTACTACTGAACAAGGACGTAATGTGACACCTGAATGTAGCATACCAGGAAGCAATCACAAAAGGTCCACAGTGAATAAATAGTGCTATGTTAAAAAAGAGTAAATAAATGCACTGACAACATAGTGAGCATGGCCTCTCTTGCGTGTGTCTGTAAAACTGATGTTTGTTCTCGAATTTTTGTCCTGAATTTTGACCCTTTGTCCTGAATTTTTTACAGTCCTGTCCAGAATTTGCCTCAATGCCAGGTGGTCACCCTAGATTCTAATGAAGAATGAATGCTAAGAGATTCTAACGAGGAATGGATGCTAAGAGATTCTAATCAAGACCTCCGCACCTCCACTTTCAACTAAAGATGGTTGAATACCGTAGTTTCTTCACAGATGCATTCAGTTTGCACTGGGAGTTAAGCTGAGGGTGTTCCCGTCGATCTCTAGATTTGATTATTTGTTAACTCCAGCTTTTTATGTAAATCCAGACTCTTCCTAGTTGGCACAAGCAACAGGCTGAGGAACATCTTGTGATGCGTCCCTAGTGTGAGCTATGCTAATGTCAACTGCATCACTTGCTGCAATATAATCTTATCTGCTATATTTTAAAGACGTGGTTACTTTAGGTGTTTTAATAGTTTTCTTGTGTTAAACGTTTTAGTTTCAACTCTTCATGGCTTGTATTGTCCCGAGATTCATTGCTGAAAGTTAAGTCACATCGGGCCCTTCTTCTAAATTAATATGCATAACCTAAACTTTCCATAAACTGGTAATTCGATAACACAACTCAATTAAAGGTAAATGATTGTATTGATGTTGCATTTGTATAGTGCTTCATACCCCAGATGAGGTGATAAAGTATTTTGGTAGACATGTAGCTTGAACTCCTGACAATTCTGACCATGAATGAAAACTCAGTGAGATGATTACGGGCTTTGATTATCAGCCTCACAAGCATGAAAAATGCCACTACAGGCATTTTTTCACGCAATGATAAAGTTAATGAATATTCATAACTTAGACTGTCTCTGCCTTTTTGATTCGAAAAACTCATCTGTGTCAGTGGGAAGTTGTAATACTGGTTGTGTTGGGTAGAAGTAGCGGAGATTAAAAAAGTTAAGCATTTGTTTAGCAGGGTAATGGAAAGTGTGGAAAGCGAATGGGGAAAAATAACTAATTTCTTTGTTGATTTGTTTAAAAAAATCAAAGAAAATATTTATTGTGTATGTTTATTGTCCTTCTTTATCTTAACTAATGTAGTATAATGTTTTTCTGGTTTTAGATATGATGGGTAGTAAGGGTGAAGATTGGCTGCACTCAAAGGGGAATGTACAGTAATGTAAAATATTTGAGGAACAGAATGTGGTGCATGTCATCAAGTGCCCTACTACCCCTGGACACAAACACTGTGTAAACTAATACACAAGTAATAGTAAGCAAAACAGATCACAGCACTCAATATGCAATAGTAGAACAGAAAAAGTAATAACATTTTGTAATGTTTAAGTAAAGGTAGATGAAGAAATCAGGCACATCGGTATTCAGATCTTGTCTTGAGAAGCGAGTTCCTTTATTGTGAGCGAAGTTGTATTCAATAAGCAAAGAGCATCATTCCAAACCATTGGACAGATCACTGCTGAGTTTGAATTAATTAAATTAAGTATAATAATGTTGTGTTTTGGATATCTGCATGTTAACTACTTTCAGTAAATTGCAGCCATTATTCCTCCTCTACTGGGCTCTCTGATTTTGGCCATAATTTCTTGCACCTTAGCCATCTTTTTGGTGATTTAGTAAGCAAGTTGACTGCAACCAGGTCTCAGCATGGCCCAGAGTGGGGAACCCATTACCACAAATTCACTCACAATGGGATTTTTGTGCTGAACGACTGTGCCTGCCCAGAAAGTCCCAATACTGGCATTGTGTCCCCACTCTTGTGTCTGATTCAATGGAGGTCTAACTTGGGCTGTGTCATAAGGAAGCCGAATGTAGCGTCTGGAAGCAGAGCTTTTTGGAGCACATAAGCATCTGCATTGATTAGTAGGGGAAAGCAACTGAGTATATTTGGAACGTGGAGGTATTGAGGCAACAGTGTCTTCATAGCGTGATTGGTGGATTGATATGCCACTAATGTAGGGTTGAAAATCTCTAGACAGCTGTAGCGACCCCCGGGAATGCATGGGTTGTGGAACTCCCAGCCAGAAGAAAATCCAGGATTTGTTCCTGTGAGGGTGGGACATTCACCATTTGTCTGTCAGTTCATTACGCTTTTAGTCTTCCAATAATGGGGTTTTCTAGACTTCTGTTTCTAGGTGGTTTACTACTTTGAAAGGTTGGTCTAAAAAGAATGTCTGTGATGAGGGGGTCTGAGGACCACAGCTGTACTGAAGAAGGTGTTTCAATTAAACAAAGGTAACCATCCATGCAAAAGATGTGAATGTCCTCTCCGGGTAGAGTGAGGGGGGATGAGTTCCCTAGGCCTTCAGCTTTGGGCCACAAAGGGGGGATTGAATGTTGTGTGCTTCTTACTCGAGTCTGACTAATACATGCATTAGATTAATGTATGCATTGGTCTTGCTGCCTCCTAGGTCTACTTTGTATTTACCCAGTGGTGATTTTGGGATTTTGGTGGATCTCAACCCTCTGGTGTCACCTGTCTCACCATTCCTCCAGGCTCCCAAAACTGGTACTCCGTCTCACCCTGCAGAGCAAGACCGGACTGGGAGTACAAACTATGTTTATTTCGATTAATTAAGACCATAATTATTTACAAGACAGTGCAAGGTTAAAATTCTAAAGTAATTAAAAGACATGATAAAAATAGACATCATAAAATGGCGGCGGCTTGGCCCAGGAGCTTTTACAGTCAAAACTTCAGCATGGGGGCCGGAGGGGAGTCAGGCAGGAAGCACGGCCTAGTCTTATGACCCTCGATGGTCCTATGATGCATGCGACCCCTGCCACTGATGTTATGGCTCCTGGGTTTTTCCATACCTGTGACCCTGGGTGTTGGTGCAGACCTTGCTATACTAATCATGGAGGCCGGACTCCTCGAGCCCCGGGGCGGCCAGATGTTCTCGCTGCTTGGCCACCTTGTTGGACGAGTGCCTCACAGCATCTTATGTTGTCACTTCTACGCTAAGGCGCCTGGTGCAAACCGCACTGTAAAGTGCAGAAGTAAAGTCATAATACTCTTGTGCAAACTATTAGAATACTCTAGTGCAGTGGTTCCCAACCTGTGGTCCGGGGACCCCTAGGGGTCCGCGAAGCCTTCTCAGGGGGTCCGCGACTGCTTAAAAATTAAAAAAATATTAACAGATTAGGTCCACAGCTTTCAATAATGGCTCAGTGAGGGGGTCCCCAGATTCCAATAATGATTCAGTGGGGGTTCCCGGTTCCAGTAAAGATAAAATGGGGGTCCACAGAAGTCAAAAGGTTGGGAACCACTGCTCTAGTGCAGACCGCACCCAAGGGAGTATATAACAAAAGAATGTACATTGACAACGCAAATTGTTTGTTGTGCTGATTGCAAGGGGGGTAGCTTGGTCAGTATGACTTGGGGGTGAGGGAGTGTTAACTTAATATTTCCCGACAATCACGCTGGCACATGACAACAACAAGCAGGGCGCCCAGAGGTGCTTAAGGGGCAGTGGAAAGGAATGCGTATTGGTGGGAGTACTAGGTGAGAGAAACAACAATATTTAGTGAAATAACCTACATTTTTGAAATCTTTCCAAACAGAGAGCGCGAGAGTGTATGCGCGCTTTTGTCTGTGTGTAAAAAGTCCTGGTGAAATCCGACAGACACCTCACCGAACCCGACTGAAAGCACATGCACCCAATTATTTATCACAAAATATGTTTATCAGAGGGGTGAAGCACCCCACCCCGGAAGCTACGCCCAAGGCTTATTGCTGAGAAGCCACTGCCCCTTCCTCTGTCAACAACCTGTTTGCTTTCAAAATGTCCCCGGTGGCAGGAGCCCCTCGAGGATGGTTTTGAAAGACCAGCAGGGAGGGGAGGCTTTAAGAGATAGAGAAGGAGAGAGAGGATCTGGGAGGTAGAGAGAAAGATCAACGAGGGAGAAAAGAGAGCGTCGAGAAGATGAGTGAATGGATGGAAAGCGGGAAAATGCACAAGGTAATGAAGGGAACGGGGCCGGATTTAGTATTTTTGCCCGGGCTGCTTGTGGTCACCAGTCCTGCAGCCCTCTCTGCCTGCGATTGCATCTTTTATAACCTTCATCCCGGTAGAATAAATGGCCCGTCCGCTCTGTGAGAAGGAAGCTTGTCATGGCATCCTGCCTGCCACTTGCAGTATTCACAATCCATTCTGCCACGTTCAGAAGGACCTGAAGCGATGTTAAGATGGTTGAATGTCTTCACCGATGAGTAAAGTTGTTTTCTAAACAAGATCTCAGACCTATAGGCCTTACAAGAAAATGCCGATTAAATAGACCTTTAACTGTGCTATAAAGTATGTGTGGCGTCCCCAGCAGCCGAGGAAGAACCGTCACTGTAACATTGGGATGCATGATGGGACGGAAGAAGGGACGTTTTTATGCATCCCTGCTTCCAGAACTGCCCTTTCCCTGACAAAGGGTGGCCTGTGATCTCTCTAGGTACAAAGCCTTACATGTTTCACACATAGAAAGGACGCATCAAGAGAATCTTTCTTCTTAAAGAACAGAACACGAAAAAGATGGCACTGCATTGTGTCTGACAGAGGTTCTGTAACAATGCTGCCAGGAACAACAACAAAAAAATATCTGAAAAGCCTTTAATCCAGTGGTTTTCAAACTTTTTTTTAAAGCCGTGCCCCCCCAGTGGGAAAAAAATCACCGGGCACCCCTCAGAATTTTTCACAATTACCTCTATTAAGTTGGCAGTGTTTAGACATGTGTAGACGTGTTTAAACATTGCAGTTAAATTCTGTTACCTCTTTAAAAATCCAATAAATGTGTTTCTGCTTAAAACAAAGCACTGTTATCCGCATAATGCTTCTTCTCCCCAGTGTGAAGACCCCCTGCTGTAATCCTTCCACGCCTGTTTCCCCGCCTAGGCCTGATGCAGTATCAGTGCAACTGCAGGCACTGGTCTGTTTCCGGTGGTTTGTGATAAACCACAGTTTTGACATGTAGATTCAGATGAAAACTAAAAATATATCATCAGCAACAGTGCAGTTGTAACACATGACTGAAATGACCCCCTACAGCGCTCCACTGCCTTTTATAGAGGTTGGTGATATAAAGGCGCTCTCAGAATAACACTGTGCAACAACAGCAAAAAACAACTTTTGCATATAGAGAGAAACTATGCTTCCTCAAACCCTCTAGCCACCTGTTATTTAATAAAATAGCCCCCCTTCAGCAAGTTTATTATATTAAGGAGGCTGTATCTGCTCTGTGGGTGCCTCCATCGTGTTCCTCACACCCCACGCTGCACTGGGCCTGGTGGTGAATGGCCTTTGTGCAGGGGAGGCCCCTCTGCTATGGCGGAGGAGCTTCGCCCCACTGACGAAAAGCAGGAAAAAAAGGGATAATAAAAGTATTTTATTTTCCCTTTATTTTCCGCCTTCGTAGGGCAGGGTGGGGCCAGTGGTATGTGCGCTTCTAAGTGTGCATGTCAGTTTGGCTGGCCAAACTGACATGCGCCCTTAGAAACTCTCTCCCCCGGCTGTATTTTACAGCCAGGTGGAGACCCAGTGCAGTGCCCCACTCCCTCCCTGAGCGGCATTTCTGCCCATTCAGGCCAATCGCTGGACTTCTTTCATGCTGTGTAACAGCATGAGAGAAGCGTTGTGATTGGTTGCAGAGGGAAGCACACGAGACGAGGTGGCTGGCAGGAGTGGCAGATCGCGTAGGGGCAGGTTAGTCTATTTATATTTTTTAACTGCCCCCCCACCTGCTCCACGCGCTGCCCCTCTCCGCCCCCCTGTCCTTCCTGGCAGCATCGCCGACTGCCTTTGTTCCTGTCCCACAGGCGACACAAGACAAACTCTAGAAGGCGGATTTAAAGGCCTCCATCTGTATTCTTCTGTGGGAATGTAGAGTGGCTGGAATTTATATTATTATTATTAACACTCATTTATAAAGCGCATGTTCACCTAACAGGTGTCATGGCGTCGAAGACTACAGTAAACCCAAGGAACTTGGCAAGCCTGGAATACCACAGGTACCCTGGGCTCTTTTATAACAAAATGATACAATAGCATACATGCCAGTAGACCAGATTCCGGCAGGAGACTCCTGTTTTTTGTACGCCAAAAAAGGCTTTATTTTGGCTGCCTTCCACCAGATATTGTCTCGCCTTCAATATTCATCAATGGGGGAAATACATTCTCCCAATTATGTTTTTTAAAATCTCCCACTTTGTCCTTCTAAAATGTTGGCTTGTATGCAATAGGTTTTCGATGCAAAGCGCATAAAGATGGCTCTGACGAGCTTTATCAGTTCTAAAATAAAATGAAAATAAAAACATTATGTTGCTGCTCACAAACAGTTTTGCAAAATATTAGAGGTAAGGGCAAACGCATAATGATGACAAGCTAGAAGGAGCCCTGTCCAGGATAGGTTTGCACACATACATGCAGTAGTGCAGGCCTACAAAGCAGTGCCAGCTTGTGTGCTGCTCTGAAGTGCCACTAGCACCCTCTTCGGTGGCAGCTGGGTGAAATCCACCGCAAAACAGCAGACCACACATATTAACCTTCCACTGGAATTAATATATGGAATAAAATACACCCTGCTGTATATTATAAGGATATTGCAAGTCACTGAGGAGTTTAGTGACCCTATAGAGGAACGAGGCCGAAGGCCAATTTTCTTATAAGGTCATGGAACTCCAAAGTGACTTGCAATACCTTTTTAATGTGTGGTAGAGGATATTTTATTCCTTATAATACATGGACACGGCATCACACTGCCCACAAACTTCCTAAATCCTTTGTTTCTTGCTCTTTCTAGCGAAAGAGAGAGTATGTTTCTTGCTCTTTCCCATAAAGAGACATCATGTTGGCAGGCTAAGAATAAAAGTAGAATCTCCAGTACGAAATTAAACACGCCAAAACACAGTTAGTAATTTGTTACAAAAATACATTGGAATCAGTTTATTGTAAGTCAGATTATCAAACAATGATTTGTCTCAGAATGTGTAGAAACGCAGTGATGTTCTATTTTTCCTGTAATGGCTGAAGCAGGTAAAAAATAAACATCTTGCCATGGATTTCTTGTTTCTACTGCCCAGTGTTAATTTAAGAAAAACTGTCCATAAGAAGGAAAAACATATTCTCCTTATCTGGTGTTTAAACTGCAGCTTCAGTGATGCTCTGTGAACCGTCTTTCATCTTGGCTGATGGCAGCAAGTATCATCACATCACAACTCAACTGTAAAAGCTTATTACAGTTGAGCAGCCGTGCCATTTCTTTATTACTGGTGGCTACAGACATCACAGTTCAACTGCTAGAAGGAAATTCGAGACAAGCATTTATACAGGAATTGCAGTTTCCTAAATATAATAATTTTATACAGATTTGTTTTTACAGACAGTGCTATTTAATTTTCAAAATATAGGGCCAGATGTATGAAAATATTTTGCTCTCGCAAACGGTGCGAATCGCTAAATTCGGCCGTTTGCGAGTGCAAAAAAGTGGTCTGCAATGCATGAAAGGCATTCGCAGACCACAAAGCAGAAATCGCTAAAATTGCGATTTCTTGCGTTGCGACCTGGATTTTGCGAGTCGCAATTTGCGATTCGCAAAATCCACATCGCAAGGCAATGCTGCAAAAAATCGCAAATTGCGATTTTTCACAGAATGGCATTTTGCACATGCAAAATACCATGATATGAAACCAGGTGGTAACCTGGTGCAAAATTTAAAAATGCAGTTAAACTTCATTTTTAAATTGAACATGTAAAGCACACATGCCCTTTTGGCATGTGTGCACCTTACATGTTGCAAAACATGATTTTGGGGTGCAGCAGAGGGGGCCTTAGGCCCCCAGCACCCTGGGCTTTTGCATTTCCAAAATTGCGATTTCTGGTTCAGAAATCGCAATTTTGGAAATGCAAAAAATTCGCAGCTATGGGCCAACAGGCCCATAGCTGCGAATGGGCCCGGTATCGCAATTTGCGATTCGGTAATAGCATTTGTGATTTTTAAGAAATCGCAATTACCGAATCGCAAATTCGATACATGGCACTTTGCCAATCGGAAATAGCGATTTCTTAAAAATCGCAATTTCCGAATCGCAAAGGGCTGTGATGATACATCTGGCCCATAGTGCAGTATTTTTAACAAGTATTCATAGCTCTGGAATGAAACAATGTTCAGTACATGTGCTGAAAGGGACATTTTGTAACGATTGCTTCAACCTGCACCTGGTTAGTTACAAGGCCTGTGGAATTCAATTTTCCATTCCTGAGGCCAATTCCATTGGTAATGACCTGATGCACAGGTTCTGCAGCATTGCAATGGTGAGAAAGTGTGCCTTTTTACTGTTGTGTGTAGTGATGGGGTACCTAGGCAGAACTGGAAATATTTCTGATGCTGGTTCACTGCTTCCTAAAAGGTACCCTGTTCCATTCAACATCTGGCGCTCTGCATTTCAGTGCCACTAACTTTAATAGTGGAAAGTGCAATCAGACAGGGTTTAATTTGTATCACAATTTGCAAAAATAGATGCTTTTTCGGACGGTGGTGTTTTGTTCATTTAAGTGGTCAGCTGACATTTTTAAGGTATCTGCTTAGTTAAACTTTTATATCATGTATGTATAGAATTATAGATGGATAACCGTGGATTAGAAGGTGTTTTTCACTGAGAGGCTCTCAGCGACATCAACTAGACAATGTGACTGAAGCTCGAGTTGTTTGTTACTCACTACCCCAAGGTGAAAAGCATCCATCTTATTCACTGTTACCCATCTAAAATTCTATGTTATGTATCGTACACACAAATCATCTGTTCCTGCTTTCAATTACTTTGCAGGGACAGTGGTGTAATGGTTACTCATACATAACAAGACACTCTGGGGGTTATTACAACTTTGGAAGAGGTGTTAATCCGTCCCAAAAGTGACAGTAAAGTGACGGATATACCACCAGCCGTATTACGAGTTCCATAGGATATAATGGACTCGTAATACGGCTGGTGGTATATGCGCCACTTTACCGTCACTTTTGGGACGGATTAACACCTCCTCCAAAGTTGTAATTACCCCCTCTGTGTCACAGAAAGAACTTACCTTGTCCATCCATCCTCACCACACTAGGTGTCTACTTCCCCACTCATCTTCCCTCCCTTTCTGATGTGATTTATGCTGTACCAACAGGGCACTGACAGGCTCGCAGAGAGCCTTGCCTGAGCAGTCTGGATTTTTTTTTAGAATGCAGTAACATTAGGTACAAGCCTTTGTTAACCGCTGTCGTTACATCATAGCAGTGAGGTACCAGATTTAGCTCGTTCCCCGGAGTGATGCACAGTGAGAGGCATACACAACAGTACCATAAACCGCAGAAAAGGCACATTGATTGCCACTGTGGCCCTGTCTCTGAGTAGTAGAGCAAAACATCTGTCTGGAATTTTGTTCTGCCTGATTCAGAGTGGATAGGTTTTTCCACAACTAGTTTTTCAGAGTGTGGTAGAACCACACCCAGTTTTCCCAACTGGTAATTTCAGTCAGAAATGTCACATGAGGCTTGGCTGCAGCAGCAATCAAGCCTCGTTCCCTTTTTATTTTTGATAGGGGGAGCATCCAGTGCGGAAAACACCTCCCCCTTCCCTCTCCTACTCCCCACATCCCTCCATCACCCACTGGTCCCTCCATACATGTACCACCTGTTGAAATTAGTTGGTAAATATGTGTTAAAACCCCATGGACTTGGTTATTACATGTGGTTTTAGGACCAGAAAAATCCATCCCTGGTGGTAATCCTTCATCCCAGGGGCTTTTTGCCAGACGCTGGTGCAGAGTTCCCACATGGTAACAGTAAAATTCCATGCAAGTTTACCTTTACCCCGGTGCCGCATAACTTGTAATCAGGCTCATTGTAGGTCATGGGCAGCGTACGCTGGATACATACCTGAACGAGTGGAGTAGTTCGTGGCTCAACAAGACCTTTTGATGGCCACCTCCAGCTTCCTGCCTCCTGGATCAGGCAGCATAGCCTTTAAAGAGCCACTTCAGCCATACACAACAGGCTTGCCAGCAATATCCAGACCGTGACCTAGGGAATAAAGTCTCAAACCTTCCCAAAGGGCATTGTTTGCCCAAAAAGGAAGGAAACACTTGCCTTGTGTTTTTTTTTTTTTTTTTTTCATCTGTGCCAAAAACCTTCCGAATATTTGGGCCCAATAATGGCAAAATAAACAGTGTTAATAAGGTGCTGCCTTCTGGAAGTAGACCCTCAGAGGAGCTCTTTGTGGTGGCTTGTTGTGATCCTTATAGGCTGTTGGCCTTGACTATTTCTGTAGGTCACACTCATGCTTGAATTGCAGGATAACCCAGCCTTTTTAAAGGAGGTACATTGTTGTTATGTTGATATGCTGAAAACCTGGCACTGATCTTTGGACACCCCTAATATAGAACTTTGAGCTAAATATATCTCGATGAACAAAAAGGGAAATTTTGAGTATGGAGACCAAATCAAATGATACTTGAGTGTGGATAATATTGTTGTTCATTTTTTTAGGTTTAACTCTGGGTCCAAAGCATAGAAACGTCCTGTGTATTGGCAGGATGAAAGGCCGAGAGCTTTGTGAACAGCTAGGCTCAGTTTGGTACCGAGGCAAGGGAATGACAAGTTAGTGCTATGCTATTGCTAGATGAAGATTGAAACTTTGTTGAAAGCAGAACAAGGGGTGTTAATCCAGAGAGCAGGAAAGGGGTCCTGCTTTTCAGAGCAGAACCAGAGAAAGTTGTTCTCTGGTGCACTGTATAATAAACATGGGGTTTCAGGCTCCGGCTTGGCTTCATCAGCCTCCCGACAGCTAGGGGGAAGACGGGGTACCCTGCATTTAATTTAGTGGGATCTTGTGGCCTTGCAAGGCAGCTGCCGCAGTCCTGTCAATCATGTGTGGTATCTCCTTTGGGTGGCAGACCTTTGCAAAGTCTTGACTTGAGGATGGAGCATTCCAGTAAGGTGTCAGCTTGAGTGGTAAGCGCCTTGTGTAGGCCTTAGTTTAAACTGGCAGCTGGGCTAAGCTGCTGGAATGCTTGTTTGGTGTAGCAGTCACCAATGGTAGAGCCATGGTGCATTCCCACAGTACAAGGCGGTGGCCATTTAGGGGACTTACTGATGTACTCATAAGTGGCGCCCACACTGAACACCATTGGGGGTTCAGATAGACCACCTCCCTCAGAGAAACCCGCATCCTGCTACTAAGACCAGTATGGGCATAAAAACAGGTACAACCTGGTGATTGAGAGGCACTGAAAACACGTGGGGCGGTGTTTACGCTTAGCTTGACTATGCCGTGTAGTGAAGTGGGGTCTTGTGCGTGCCAGTTGTGCCTACAGCCTTAAACAAGGCTTTGAGCACCCTCACTGACCCTCTGCATAATACCCAAAAACCTGCACAACCAGACAATTTGTTGTCCAAAAACCTGAGTCTTGTATAAAGTGATTCTTATGTATGTTCCCAGCAGAGGTAGATAAAATAGGGTTCTTCTGTAAACCTGGGGTTGTTAATGCTACAGGTAAAAATAAAGAGTTAAAAAAAAAAAACGAAACATTCTATTGAAAATAAGGGAAATCTTTTTTTTCTTTTGAAGGGGCAAATTAATAGGTTATCTGTACACTGAGGGTTCATGTTCATACAGTAAGGACTGTGAAGAAGAAGGCAGACGAGAAGCAAAATAATTTGGGCAAAATGTCCTCATGTCCACAAGATGCAGATGAACATTTTTGACTAGTAAGCAATGTGCATTGGGCACACATACAGCACATTCTCATGGAAAGTTGCCAGGAATTAACAAGTTCATGCAAACGTTGTCTCTAATTGAGGTTGAGTCTTGTCTGGGTCGCAAATACTAATTCTGTTTCCAGAGTTATGTTTAGGGGCGAGCGCAAAGCGCTCCACCCCTCTTCTAATCTCTCTTTAGGGGGATTTTAACCACGCCCATGTTACGTCAGTCACTTTCATTGGCCCTTGGGCTTGCCTTTTAAAATCCGCTTGTTTTCATTCGTGAAGGGCATGCATACGTCATTCCTTTTCCGGTGTTTATCCCTCCTCGAGAGCACCGGTAAACTACTGGAAACATACGAGGCTCCATGTTTTCCTTATGGTTTCTGGACTACTTTTTTCTTTATTTCGCAGCGCGATCAATCGCGCTCATTTTTTAATTTTATTTCTATTTAATGTGGCAAGAAAAGTCCAGTTGGGAGTTCACAACGCTAATGGCTCTAACTCGACGCTATGCGTGACCCATTGCATTGCAAATGCTTGTTCTTGTTTCTAACGCTCACTTGCCCCTGGGCTTGATAGCAATTTAATAGTGCTCACGTGAATAAAATATGACAATACGTAGACATATTCTTCAGTTTGGCATCATTTCCCTAAGAAAGGTAAACAGAAGTTATTTGCCAAGAAAGGGATCTGCCTTTATTTCTTTGGAGCAGGCACAGAGGGGATCATGGAGATTTGGAGAAAAACCTTTGCTCCAGTCTTGAGAATCTGTCGAGGAATTTGTAGGATGAATCTGTAGGATTTGTTCTTTTGTGGGTACCTCCTTTATAGTGTGTGTCCTTTAAGAATCCTTGGGCACTCTCTTTTTCGTAATCAAGCGCGGCAACTGACTTGACTTCTTTTTACCCCTTCAGAACACAACTTATGTTGCCCTAGAGGAATTTGGGGGGGTGCCTGTTGCTCGTGTGTTGTGAGTAGTCTTCTTGTGGTACAAAATTCAGTAAATGCATATTATACTTGTTCCTCTTCCAGTTAAGGGCCTCAGATGTGTTCTTGGAGTAAGGTTGTTCTCTTCCTTAGTAACTCCAAGTAGTATGTTATGGAAAGTAGTGCATTCTGGTTTCTGGATTCTCAAGGACATTTGCTATTACATTCAGGGTTCTGCATTTGGAGCCATGCATGGACTCTTGCTTCTGGGAATGTGGGTCATGCAAGCAAAGATATCCTTCTGTGAACCATGCCCTGTAGAGTTGGGAATTTTAATAAAAGTATTTGGAGCAGTAAGTCAATAGAACCATAAGTAAGTGCGACAGTTCAAAACAGGCGTATTTTTTACAGGAGTGGTTGTCGTTGCACAATTTCTAGGAATATCACAATAAACTACACTCTTGTAGATAGCAGTATAGAACTAAGCACATAATGAAACTACTTTTGACCATACATAAGCAATGGAAGGGGGCTCTATGTTGCAATACAAGGTTGCGAAACTTCCCTAAATGCTGACGTGGTATTACCTTATGGAGCCTTGTTGCTGGTAAACACATTTTCCTGTCCTGGTTTTCTTTTAAAATCAATTGTGGTAGCTTACGTTGGTCTGGTTTGGTTAATTTGATCTGTGCCAACTGGTGTCCCTGGTTGAAGAGATTCGAAATCGGCAACATTTGTAAATGTTTTACCCATGATGTCTTATCGTATTAAGCAGTTACGTTATGTTGCAGAACTTTGGGGGTGGGTGCTTTTGCCACCTTACAGAAGATCCCCATACTTAGCCCCTCCGCAGGGTGTGAGTATAATTCACTGAGAAAGTAGAAACCTCAGCATTTTTAGCCAGTAGGCTTGAATTCGCAGAAGTGTTTGAGCCTTTTGTAATAAAAAATGGAACATTGTGTACTCAGCTTCGAAGCAAACTGTGCTATGGGAATGGTACATCCAGGGCTCTCCCAGCACCATCGGCTCCAAATTCACAGCTTATCTCGATTTCAGGAATTTAGCCAGTTTGTTCACAAAATGATGTTCCATTTTCAAATCCCCCCTTTCCCTTGTGTTCCCCTCTGGCATGTCCTTCTTCTAGCCCAAGTTTGGGATGTAGAACATAGATGAATGAACATTCTTTGGTGGAAGACTTCTGTAAAGGGAAGCCTGCAGGCAGAGACATTTTTGCTTCCTTTGACCTGCTTTAATAAAAAACTTTATTTTTCTCTTGGAGCAAACATTTTATATATTACAGATAATCTGCCATCTAAAGATGATATAGTTGTTTAGTGTATTTTAATGCCTTCTATTCATTATGCATATTTTAGCTAACTTTAGGCAACTAGGCCTTAGACTCCATCTTTAGTGTCACGTTTCATTGTACCACATAAATAGATCTGTATTCTCTCGTCTCACTAGAATAAAAATGGAATGTTCTCCACAGAGAAAGAGAAAGATTTTTACAAACTGTTCTGAATAAAGTATACACATTTATGGTTAAGCCTAGCTTTCCAGAGAGAATCGCATACTATGGAGCATTACTGGTTCATGTGCAGATGTTGCTTGTGAGAAGCTCAATGTAGTAGAATTATGAGAATATTGTTGACTGTATTCAATTGTGAATGTTTCTCGTTCGGTCATTTGCTTATTTCTGATTGGCAAAGAGCCTGTGAACTATGTACTATTGTAGTGAATGTATGAAATCCTTTGTACAGAACCCTATAAAACAGTATGATTTATTGATGTAAATAGGTAGACTTTTCCCTTTACTTTAGAAGGCAAATGTATGTGCAATGTGTACTAAAATATATATTTTTTTAAAATACATACAAAGCCAGGACATATGCTGCATGATTGCATTTAATCACACTGTATGCATCATAAGCTGCCTTTCATTTCCACATACTCAAGTCAAAACTGCTACACAATATAGTCTTCCGTCGCCTTATCATTTCATGACCCTCAAATAATGTTACTTTCTCTGTGATATTGATTAAACCTGACATATTCCCTGTCACCACAGTAGCTATGGTGAAAATGGCCAGGTGTCCTCTGCGTACGTCGGAGGGGTGATCTCAGATTCTAAATATCTAGGCTACTATACTGCAATCAACTGGCTGACTCGGGTATGTCTGTGGTCTAAAAACCTTGGAATAGAGAGCCCCCTTTGGTTGATAATTATCCGTGACGTCTGTGGGGAGGAATGGTCGTGGGTGAAAATTCCAAGCTGCAGCAAATGAAGTGGTGAAAAGTAGAAGTTATGCAGTTAGACAGGAGTGTGTGTTTGCTCCCCTTTATTTTACACACTTTAGTGACACAGGAGACAAACTTGTGAGAGAAGACAGACTTCCACCAAATTGGGAGGTGAGGAAACCCTGTCATGTCTTTGCTTATGATATGATATCTTTGAATATGTTGACTAATTAAAATAGTTAAGCAAATAAATTCATAATAGCAATCTAGACATTAACCTGGAATAGACACAAGTATTGTGTTTTTGGCAACCTACAACCTCAAGTAGTTGACAGGCACAGCTGTGGCAAGCTGAAGTTGTTCTCCAGATGTAAATATCTGAGTATTTGATGGGGTAGCCAGTGTTGCAATCAAACTATAGATGTGTAGTTGGTATGATGGGGGCTTGAAACGATCCAACAGAGGGTATGGAGGCTTTGGGACTTCCCTGATGCTGCGTGTCATAGTGTAGGACACTTCTGCCTGCTCACCTGGTTGAGTGTACAACTTTGATAAGTTAGTGGGTCCCCCGTAGAAAGTAATGGTGGGTTTCAGGAACTCCAACCTGTAGAAGGGCCTAAGGATATAAGGCTGGAGACATAATTGAAATCATACTGGGGCAAGGCTCATTCATATTAAATAATAATGTAGCAAATCCAGTTACAGCCTGCACTGCAGATCACCTTATTTGAACTCACCTCAGGAAGCGCAGACCCATAGACTTTGAAACTCTGTTGTGTCAGTGCTGATCCAAACTGGTTTGTGGTATCCATTGCTTAATTTGAGCCGGTGCTCTGCACCGCTGCTTAATTGCCAACATCGGCACTTGACAGCTGCCACATTGTGGCGCTGTTTTTTGTAATTTAAAGATGAGCAGGACAACAGTTCTTTACAAATTCAATTTACAACTAATACCTGCCACCCAGGCCATTATTATAGCTTTGGGGGACTCGAAAATTAGTAATTGTCACACTCATACCAATTTGATGGCTAGGGGTTGTGTAGGTACAGCCATTGGCAGCGCTGAAAGTGACAATATATAGTGCAAGCTGCTGTGGCCTCCTGGCGGGAGCCCTGGCACTTATTTTATTCATTTTATTTTTCACAAATTAAGCACTGGGGGTATCCATGCACAGATCTGCATCAGGAAAGTGTTTTTATGCAACACGGATTACAAGATGTGATTCAAGTCACTTTTGAGAGCTTAAATTTCTACGTGTGCGAACGGTGCAGAAGCCCCTAATTGACACGTGTTCTTTTTCAGTAAATTGCAATGGCAGCATTGTTTCTAAGGGTCATGCATCTACGTGCTTTTTATTCTCGGAGCGTTCCCCTCATTGTTACATGGTTTGACATCGCCAAGCAGCACAGCAATTGACAATTGTGTCTTGTTAAAAATAGGGACTCTGGTTGGCAGTCGGTGTGCACTCTGTCCAAGCAGGGACCCTCACTCTAGTCAGGGTAAGTGAGATACACAACTAGGATAACCCCTGCTCACCCCCTTGGTAGCTTTGCACAGGTAGTTAGGCTTATCTCACAAGCAATGTGTAAAGTATTTGTACAACCACAAACAGTGACAACACCACAAAACGATTCAACACTAGGTTAGAAAAATAGCCAATAACTATCTGCGTATAACAAGACCAAAATGACAAAAATCCAGCATACACAAGCAAGTTATGAAGTTTTAAAGATTAAACTTCGATATAGCACTTAGAAACACAAATGTTTCAATTTGGTGATATTACGGCGTTGTGACAGTCGTTCCCAATAATCCTATGCCAATGGCACCAGTCACAGAGTCGCAGTGACCCCCAAGTACAGTACCTTGTGAAAATGAGGAAACAAGCCGGTGCACGGAGTCTGGGATCGAGGCATCGCTGGATCCAGTGTGGCGTCGGTTCTGGGTCTGTGGAGCAGAGGAACAGAGGCTTTGGTGCGAGGCATCAGGTCCTTGCTGCAGAGCTATGGAGATGAGGCGGCGTTGGTGCAAAGCTTTGGTTCCTTACACTTCCAGCAGAGTCAGGTGCACGGACGTCAGTGACACAGCTTTACGAAACTCACGGACTTGTAGACTTCAGCAAGGCTGTGACGGCTTCGGGCCTGTGAGGTCGGTCGGGGTTGCCCAACTGTCAGTCTGACCCAGACATGGAATCAGCAAGCAGGCTGAGGCACAGAAAGGCTTGATCCAGGAAATTACCACTTTCTAAAAGCGGCATTTTCAAACTGACAAACTAAAAACCAACTTTACCAAAAGATGTATTTTTAAATTTTGAGTTTAGAGAACCCAAACTCCACATCTCTATCTGCTCCCAATGGGAAACTGCACCTAAAAGATATGGAAAGGCACTCCCCACGTTAAGCTATGAGAGAGATAGTCCTTTCAAAAGTGAAAACCGAATTTGGCAGAATTTGTAAAACACACCAGTAACATGCACTGTACCTTGCCAATGGGGCTACCTAGGGCCTACCTTAGGGGTGCCTTACATGTACAAAAAGGGAAGTTTTGGGCCTGGCAAGTGGGTACACTTGCCGGGTCAAATTGGCGGTTTAAAAATGCACCCACAGACACTGCAGTGGCAGGTCTGAGCCATGTTTACAGGGCTACTAATGTGGGAGGCACAATCAGTGCTACAGGCCCACTAGTAGCATTTGATTTACATGCCCAGGGCACCTCTAGAGCACTTTACTAGGGACTTACTAGTAAATCAAATATGCCAATCATGAAAAAGTCAATTACACAGAGAGCACTTGCACTTTAGCACTTGTCAGCAGTGGATGCCAGGCCTAACATGTGTTAATCATAGAGAACCCCCTTGTATACCTTATTCTGTTGCCCATCCTGGGCTCGATTGAAGAGCATTCTTAGATTCACCCACTTCACTAGGTGATGGGCAGCACTTTACCTAAAGAAAGAGGCAAACCTTTAGAGATCCTAACCATTGTGAATGATGGTAAGGTTACGCTCATGTGGGAGAGGTTTTCCATTAAGTGATTACTTTATGTATTCAGGCATCCAAATTAAGATTGCTGTGGGAAATTGGAATTGGTTTCACGATCTTCAACAGATGAACTTAATTTGTAAAAAAAAAACTGATTACATATGTTCTGTTCTTAGCACTGCAGTGGATTATTTTTAGCTTTTGTACAAATAATGTGTTAACAGTTTGATAAAAATTAGATGAACAGTAAATTGTAATTTGTTTTATCTTCAGCAAATGAACTTCATTTGTAAAAGACTGATTGCATATATGCTCTGTTTGTAGCAATCCAGTGTTTTTTTAACTTTTGTACTATAGACGTGTTCATAGCTTGGGTGTACATCTCATGAGCAATAATGAAACAAGCATTGAGGATGCCAATAGGTCTGGTGTGGGCTGTAAGCCTAGAGTCCGTGCAAATGCATTTTTTTGATGTAAAGACGTGTACTCAGGATACCATAGGAAGCGTAATCAGAGGATGAGACAATGTTTTTAGTGTACGTGCTCGGACATGAACCTACAGATGGAAGGCCCACTGGAACTGGAGTCCGTGCAGCAGTTTATTTTATGACAATTACCATAAACAACACTGAATGTAATTAGACAATCTTTGACATTATCCTATATTCAGACGCCCCAGCTCATTGACGCAGCACATGAATGGGGTACTGTAATGCAGCGGATGCGCGCGTGTGAACAAGCAAAATGTGGTCACTCACAATGAAGAAAGTCAGTGTTTGAAGTGGGCCAACCCACTGCCTCATGCCTTATGCTGTAGCGGGCGGAACCAAAATGTGAGTGACAGAGGAACAGACCAATGGATGAAGATGGCTGGATGAAAGTCCTATAAATTAGTATACGGTCTCTATATAATTTTAGTAACATCACAAGATCTTGGCTAATGCCAGATGAAACATGCACTGGCAAAGCCATTCAGTCTGGCATTGGCTGTCAGCCCTTTGACTTTGTCAGTGCTTGCTTTTATTATGTTTTTTGTAAAATGTTATTCCTCAAGAGCTGTTGGGCTTTCTCCAATATGAAAAATAAATATTGACTAAAAGCAAAAATATTTTTGGGCCACAGCAGGCCCTGGCAGTGAAGGTATTAACTTTGTGTGTGGATATGCTGTTTGTGAAACAGCAAATTGCCATTGCTCACTGTGAAGATAGCCAATGGTTGAAGTTGACTGGGCAACTGCCCATACTTCATGCTATAGCGGGTGAAATAAATATGTGAAAGACACCACAACAGATCAGTGGATGATGAGAGTTGGCTGACAGGCTCTATACGTAAGTACATTATAGGTCTAATTTTAGTAAAAGCAAAAAGGTCACGCTAACACCAGACCTAAATGTCATAGACTCACTATTAAGAGTGCCCAGTCTTACCGCTGCCCCTCACCCCTAGTGTTATGAGCTATTTGACTGTTCACCTACAGGCTCAAAGGACATTATTTAGAGTTTCCCCGACGGGTTACTTTCTCACGAACATGATGGATATCGCATCCATTGTATTACAAGTACCATTGAATATAATGTCCGTCATATTACAAGTGCCATTGAATATAATATCCATTACGTCCGTCATATTACAAGTGCCATTGAATATAATATCCATCGCATTTGTGACAGGGTAACCCACCCACCAAACTCTAAATCAGTCCCAAAGTTGGCTTTTCAGATAATGTACTGTTAGTACGTGGTGATCAAAGGAGGATGTCTTTCCAGCACTGCAGCCAATAGGAATGAGATTGGCTGGAGAGGGCATATCAAATTGCGGATATAAGTATATGAGTGGAATGTTTTTTTTTTTTTGCTAAAATGTTTTATTGAATTATTGTCTCGTCTAATTGCAACAGTCGTAAACAAAGTCCATGACGAAATGCCTAAAACGCCCCCCTAGGAAAACAAAAGGGATTGGATTATTCAATATAGTCAACAGGCATAACTACAACAGTAACAAATATAAGTAAAAGGAATGTTCTGTTTTTTTTTTTTTTTATTCCAAAAGGAATGATTAATGACAGTTCTGCCTGGGACTTCAAAAGTCAAGATTTGGAGAGAGAGCTGCTACCTAATTGAGGCGCAATCCGTTTATTTGGGGACTGAGAAACAATATAGTAATCAGTTTGCACTAAGCTGTAGTAGTAAATTGTAGAGCAGAGCAGATTACCTGGTGCATTACTTTAGAGAGCTATTCAATTTCACCCAGAGGCTGTTGTACTGCAGCTGTCATCATTTTTTAAGAAAAAAATTACTTTCACAAGATAGATGTTTGGGGCCCTATAGCCTTCAAGACCTGTAGTGTTGATTGTTAAATTGACTCATGCAGACAATTAAACGACACCTTGAACAACCTGTATCCATAAGTGCAGACAGTCAACCGTCCATGATATATTTGTGTGTGTGTGTATATATATATATATATATATATATATAACAACGCTCCATCCTGTCACTGCACTTGTAATATAACATCATATTTAACAGAGGTGGGCCCACATGAGGAACAGGCACCTATTAATCAATAGAGGCCTTCTTTCATACCCTTTTGCAGGACCAAGTGTTTGAGAGCAACAACCTCTTTGGCCAAGTTCTGGGTGTTTGGTCATCTCAGGCTGAGAAGCTACAATCCACACCGCTTTGGACTGACCTATCCAGCAAGACTGCAATGCCTGTAGGGCAGGCCTAGAAGACCAGTGTTGGTCTTTTCTCCTGCCCATCTAGGCTGTTTTGTGGATCAGACGCACTGATTCTTATTGGTTTGTGCATTGCCACTCTACGAGCAGAAGCAGCGTGGCAGAGCACTTACTGGGGAAGTAGTCCCAGGAAAGCCTCCATGAAGTGAGGCAGACTAAAGAGAAGAGCCAGTCAGAGACCTACATTTTGGGCTCATTGGGGTCTCTCAAAGGGGCCATGCAGTCTGTGATGTTGAAGTACATCTCAAGGTACAATCTGACGTCATAAAACAAAGCAACATTTTAGAACTTCCTTCGTGTGTGATTTTTTTTTTTTTTTTTTTTTTTGCGATTAAGGACTGGATGGCCCTTTTAAAATGAACGATTTGGGACTAAGATAGCCAACAATTCCAATAGTGGATAATCTTAATAACCGCTAAACATATATATATACATATATATATATATATTTGCAATGCTGCTGGCCTAATGTGTTTTTAACTGCACCACGTGGGGCCCATTTTCCAGGAAGCGCACAACCTGCGCATTACCAAGGGAACATCCCAAAATGTCTCGTCCACCAGGCACCAATAAAGGCTTCTTTTCTTAGGGGGGCACAAACTTTTCTTTGTCGCAGTCTGACACAGAATCAACATGCAACAATTGGCTGTGGAGGTGAGCTGAAGAAAATAAGCACTGGCAAAGTTAGCACACATCGCATTTCACAAGATTAGAACAACAATCACAGGAGCATGGGTGATGAACGACAAAAGGCTATATTAGGGTGACGGATGAGGTTGGAGTGATGATAAGGAATGGACATAGGGTAATGGATAGGGTAAGCATGAGCAATGGGGATGGGTTAGGCTGAGGGATGGCTTGAGGGATACTCAGTAAATTTGGGGATTAGGATTAGATTGGGTTTAGTTTTGGTTATAGGGTTATATGTAAGGAGTGATTTCATGTTTGTGGTTATAGCTGGGGTTAAAATTGGAGTTGGGAGTTTGGGGTTTGTGTAAGTTTTAATTATATTAAGGGGCATAAATGCAATGTTATTTACCCTATATTTTTATATTTAAAATTGAAATACATTTAAATCTGATATTTTACCACAGCCCTCAGATGTCCACATTTTTAACATTATATTTTCATATAGGACTTTTTTTTAAATTTTACCTGTAACCATTGATTGGCAGTTGGACAGGAGGAAGTAAGTATCCCTGACAACCATATTTGTTTAGGAGGAAAGAGAGAGAGATTGGTGCAGAAGATTGATTATGGATTTTCCATCAGGGATATGCAGTGCCTAGATTAAGGCCAACCAAAGATACACACATGTGTGCATTGCACTGTGTGCAAATATTGCAAAGTACACTATCCTATACCAAAGTAAATTGTATGTTAGTTAAAGCATGAGAACGGGATTCAGGGTTGCACAGTTACCCCTCTTAAAGCTCATGTAAGGGCTAGGAATGATCAATGCATGGGGTGTTGCAAAATTCATTGGCCGAAAGTGAAATTGAGATGCAGGATTATGCTAGTGGGGTACATGTGAAGGAGTGTGTATTCTTCCAGTCAGATTATCACCACAACTGCCCAGTGTTTCAGCACAAATGAGCCAGTTGCAAACATAGGCGTTTACATAAGCGCGCTGTCGAAGACATGCTCATACTAGCGTGCTTAGTAAATGCCAGCAACTGTAGTCTGATTTAATAAGCACTTGTACAACTACAGCCAGAACTGTGAATTGCAAACTCATTGGTGTATACACAAACAACTTATGCAATGTAGAGAAGCATTCAATGTAAGACTGCTCAAATGAGATTTAGTAATGTGTAAGAGGTTGTGCTCACTGCCTCCTCCTGCTGGCACATACTCTGCAAACTCCAGAAGATCTTCAGATGGCTCCCAGCAGACTGTCGCAGGACAGTTACCCATGCCTTAGTCACGAGCAAGCTCGACTACGGCAACACCCTCTACGCCGGCACCTCAGCTAGGAACATCAAAAAACATAAATGCATCCAGAACGCTGCCGCCAGACTCATTCTGGACCTCCCTCGCCGAGAACACATCTCCCAACACCTGAGGGCCCTCCACTGGCTACCGGTCGAGAAGCGAATCACCTTCAAGCTTCTCACCCATACGTACAAGGCCATATACAACACAGGTCCACCCTACCTGAACCATCCCATCTCCTTCCACATCCCCGTCAGATCCCTCCGCTCTGCCCAGATGGCCCTGGCCACCGTCCCTCGCATCCTCAAAACCACCGCAGGAGAGACGATCTTTTACGTACACTGCAGGGAAGAGCTGGAACAACCTCTCCCTGCACCTCAGACAAAGTCCGTCGCTCACCATCTTCAGGAAGAACCTCAAGACGTGACTTAACCGATGAGGTGCCTCCCCTCACCCCCAGCGCCTTGAGACCCTCATGGGTGAGTAGCTGCACTTTACAAATACTGATTGATTGATTGATTGAGAAGGCAATTGGACCACGACCAGGCAGTTCCACGCTCTCTGACAGGCTTCACTTTGTCATGTACTCAGTGTATTGGATAACTGATGGTACAGGGAGGGATGAGCCTGGGATTGTACAGTTTCCATCAATGGATTCTTTAACATGTCAAACCTGGTGTAGATTTGTGACTCATGCTGCTGTGCAGTGTGCCTGTTGTAAAGTGGCTTTGGCTAGATAACACAGCTATCTAATTGAGGGAGCATTGACTGTATCTGTGTGGGTTACTGGGCAAGATGGTGGCTGGCCTGCAAGAGGGAGTATTGTTTACATGCACCTAAATTTGAAGGAGGCAATTTACTGATGGAAGTAACAGTTGGGGCTAAGGCTGGTGTGTCTTCTAAGGGGCACAAATGTATAACCAGGGTAAATAACACTAGAAGGATAAAAGAAGCAACTATACTACTATATTCTGGAAAAAAATAATTGAATGTTTGCTACATCATTCATGAATTGTTGACGCTACATTCAGGGATGTCGGGTAAGGCTTTACATTTAGTTATTGTATTGTATTGCATTGCCAAATTGAAATGGCACTTACTATACCCTATGTGGGATGCTGAAGCACTGGTCTACATGAGCAGCATACTACACGTTGTAGTGTGTGTTTGGAAGTGTGCTGTCTTTGTTTTGATCAGTGCTTAATTTGTCAATAAAAAAGTGCCGGTGCCCAAAGGTCTCCTCTGAAAGAGGTGGCTGCTGCATTTAAATGAACCTGAGCAGAATACTGAGGCAGCGTAATCCCATCTCCATTTCGGGTCTCTTTAATCCATTTACAGCCACTCCCTGCCCCTTCAGCTGCAAGAGTGATCTGAAGGGGCAGGGAGTGGCTTTAAATGGATTGAAGATGCCCGAGGTGGCTTTAGGGTTACGCTGCCTCAGCATTCTGTCCTCGCACATTTTACTGCAGCAGCCGCCTGTTTATGAGGAGGGCTTTGGACACCGGCACGGTTTTATTTACAAATTAAGCACTGCACACAGCACAGATTAATTTGTGTTCGTACTACTGTGATTCGCTTCTGCCAATTCAGTACCATTGGAAAACTGTGCATTACAAACTGACCCTGGTCACCAGTCTGAGTAAAGGAGAAAACAGAACAGGTGAAACGACGACCTAGTTATAATCTCCCCCGCAGAGACCTGCTGCAGACCATCCTGACTTGAATGCATCAAACAGCATGGATCCACTTCTCGAATGAATACAGAGCGGCGCGTGCCTGGTAGGGCTGCGAGAAACCTGCGCTGTATTTCTGGAAGTCCGCTCGTTTGGTTTGTTTTAGGAAACAATGCCTCTTGGTGCCCTGCTTTCTGTTTGTCTTTAAATAGAAAGCAACCCTCGCAGGGAGGGTGCGCATGAAATCATCTAACTGTTGTGGACCTGAAATCCATAATTAGTCCCTTTTTGTCACGACTTGGAGGTGCGATTGTTAGAGAACAGTGTGATATTTCGCAGTTATTTTGAAAAGGTTATTCAGTATTTTGTATGTTTCTATTTCAGTAAATTTGCACAGCATAAAAAAATATTCATCTGCCTTTTAGAATCTGTGAATTTAAACACCTGACGTTTGTTAAATGGAGGGCACTGGAAAATTAAGTCCACCAGTTCTCTCTTTTTTTTTTATTTTTTTTTATAAATAACTATGTTATGTTATTGGCACTTGCTCCGCACACAGTCTGTCACTGGTGTGGCAGAAAAGCATTTTTGTTTTACACCGACCGGTTTCTTGTGAAGGTGTCCCCGTAGCAGTGCAACTGAGTATTGTCCTCTGTTGGGTGAATGTGTCAACTTCAGTGAGTGGTGGATGAATGTTCTTGGTGTTTGGTGATGATGGAGAGCTGTATCCAATCCCTTACATGTCCTCTAGGATGGTACGCATGCGCACTGTCTGGCAGAAGTGCATATGTAGAGGAGAGGTGATGATGGCGCGTGGTGCGGGCTGGGACAGGGACAGTGTTTGATTGTGTCTGCAGCCTTGGAAACTGTTGACAATGCCATCCTTCTCCCCAGGTTCACAGCCTCAGGCTGTCACCAAACAGCATTACACGAGTTCGAATCTTCCCACACATCATGGTCTCAGCACATCTTTCTTCCAACTTTTAAATCTAAGAGTAAGGACGTAATTTATACGTGGGTAGACGGAGTGATCGCCATTGGTCAGGCCAGCTTGTTGGTAATTTCGAAAGCATTGGTAGGATTCGCCTGTCAATGCTTTTGAAGGTTTGGTGCACAACTACGTCAACATGATTTTGACATGTTTTCTGTTTTTTTCAAAAGCAAAATCCGGAAGCGGGTTTTTCTTTATGTAAATAAAAAAGAAAATGCTCCCCTCGCCATGGGAGGCTTCTCCCATGGTGAGGGGAACCTATAACAGTTTTAACTGCCCCTCAGGCCGAGGCAGGGAAAACTGACCTCTAGTACCGAAAATGTAAACTAAGTGGGCAGAATTAGAGGTCTGCTTCTGAGGGCCCTTACTCCTCACGGCTGGCAGAGGGGTTTAATCACAGTGGACACGGAGTAGTTTGCACCGTGATTAAACCTAAGTGCAGTGTGTTTTCAAACTTGGCAGCGGGATCTTTATCTTGGGAGTATGTTTACTCCGTTGCCATTGGGACAAACTATACATACCCCCAGAATATAAATCTGGCCCAAAAGTCTGCAACATGCTGTGTACCCCAGGGTGTATTATTGTCACCTCTTCTTTTTTTTACATACATTTGGCCCCTAGAGTATTACTTAGGCAGGACCTGGGTGTAAAATTATACATGTACTCCGGTGACATAGCTAATTTTTCAAACGTCAGCAGACATTATCCAAACTAGGTCCGGACGGAACTTGGGGAGTTTCACTCTGCGGAATTCTGCCAAGTTACATAAAAACTCTGTGAGATTCAGGAGAATTTCGAGAGCGTGCGTAATTCGGGCATGTCACGCTGCTCGCTCAGATTTTTAATGCCGGGAGCATGTTCCGCTCTATAAAATCAGAACGAACACCACAAATTCTTTCTGCCACTTGAGTAGATTTTCTACTCGAGTGAAAGCTTTTGCAACGCAAACAATTGCAACTTGTCGCGACTGCCCGTGTCGAGGAATCTTGCCGGGGTATTCTAGCATCCAATAATTGCTCTAGACGATGCAAATTCTCGCTCATGCATGCCAACTTAACACTGGGAAGCCGCCTGTGTGAAAAAACTCCACCATCTGGCGGTTTGCAGAGTTTTGCCAGAACTCAGTGGGAGCCGGCAAAGATCTGAGAATTCCACCGGTGGAGTGGCACTTTTCACCTACCCCTAATCCAAATCTACTTTTGTTGCCAGTCATTCCAATCTAGGGAATATTTATACCATCATTCACCTTTGAAAGGCTATACATATTTTAAAGCTTAATCGTTCCAAAACAGATACTGATTACCAGACATAACGTGCAGATATAGCTGCCCTAACTGGGCCCTAACTTGTTCAGAACTTTCTAAGATTGGAAGGAATCTAGGCATATAGTTGGACGCGGGACTTACATTGTAACATTTCTATCAGTGGCAGCTGGTGACTATTGAAAGTGTTGGGGTACGTAAAAGTTATACATGCTCCTAACTGTAAACGCTTCTGCTATAAATAAACTTAAATAGAATGTGCACCGATCACCTCTGTAATATGTATTTATTTCTGCAGATTATTGGGAGTACTGTCATAAATATACATCATCTTACATTGACAATCTTTTTATATTATTTGTAGGTTTCAGGATACATGTTGACCATCAAACCATTGCTATACGCTATACACTCTACGCCTACGCGAGGTTAAACCTTCCCACCTTATGTCCTATCTGGCTGTGAAGATGTGCTTGCTGGACAGATACTATCTGAAGTGCTGCTTGCTGCAACGAATAAAGCTGCTTTGCCATTTGTTGAGGCCAGAATTATGTATAGAATCGTTACCGGCCTAACGTGGTTTAGGAACCCCCTGAAAATGTCAGATTCATAACATTTTACTAATTATTAAAACTGGTTTATTAGATTTAAAGTACAAATCTCACAAACATGATGATTAGAAAAGTTGCTTTTCTAAGCATAAGCATTGGCAGCCCTTTAAATGGGCTGCCTCCTCCTGCAGTGACTGTGACTAGAGTTCTTTCACCTGGGGCTGCACAGGAAAAGGTATGAATGACCCTCATTAGGATCTTTCTGAAGGACAAGTAATTCAGGTGCAGCTGTTCTGTTACAAGATGCCTGTCAGTTGGACAGGAGAAGGTTAATTACAGGGCAGTGCACATCCAGGAGACATCCTGAGGGGAGGAAAGGTACAATGACACCAACTGGCCACACAGAGCACAGGCAGGAACTCCTGGGAGTTTCATGTTTATACCTGTATGTGTGATACCTGTGCTGTTATTGGCTTCCAATAAACATATATGTATCTTTGATACAGAGGGTCTCCGAGGGGCAGGGCCAGGTTTGAGTATGGTTTCCACTTGTGGTGAAGTACCTTATTTTAGTAGTCATGCACACGGGGAATTTTGGGGAGCTTGAGCATCTGAGATAGTTGTCTCTCATGTTGGAAACCTCCTAGACTAGTGATTTCTGGAATGTTTTTTTGCTAGAGACCAGGAACAATGTTGTAAAGCTCGGAAGGGGTGCACTGCAAGGGAACTTTGTAACACAAAGCTTCAGCCCCACTAACAGCTGAGTTACCAATATATCTTGGGAATCCCACCACCTGAATTTAAACCACTGAACTGAAGAAGGTGGTAAAAGGCTCCCAAAGAATGTCTGGAAACAGAAAGAGATGCTTGCTTTATTCTTATCGACTATTGAAAGCATTAGTGCAAGTTCCCTGCTCCCGACTTTCATCTCTTAGCTTGACCTGGACTCCCTTCCCAGAAGTAATACTGTCGGTTCCCCAGCACTCATCCAAGACCCCTGCTCAGAATAGTCTGGTTGCGCTCAGTCCTGGTAGAGTGAGCTATTCGGACTGCCCTTCACCCTTTAAGGAGCTGTACAACAATGGTGTAGTTGAGAATTGTGCTTTAGAGTGAGAGTACCTTCCCCTAAATTGGGAGAACTGGTAGAATGCAGCAAGAATTCAATTGGGATTTTCTTCTCTCGACACCTCGTCAGGGGTAGAAAGCGCTATACAAATACAATTTATAAGAAAGACACTTAATGGTGTACAACTGGGTCGGCGGTGGTGGACGCCATCTTCCTGTAGTGCCTGACGATTGGCACATCTGAGGAAGCCTGCAGATTCATTTCGCAAAATGAAGGAAGCCCCAGCTTGTTTCTGGCCGAACAGTTAAACAAGAAACGTTTTGCATTTTTGGAGCATGAGTGGCGCCCAGTGGCCTCTTTTGGAAATGAACTTCAATCAAAGGAGGGTACACTCTGCTTCCATATACAAACTACCCAAATTATAGAGGGGTGTCTAGAACCGAGAGAGGCCTCTCTACCTAGTACGGCCCACCCTCGCAACCCTATTGATTTATTTCTAGGACTTTCACCCACTGTGTTTTCCCTCCAGTGGTATACTTCATCATAAAGTCCTTACCCAGGGGCAAGAGAAGAGGAAGAGCAACATGGAGAAGTAAGGATGCCATTGAGGGAAGGGAGGGAGGAGATACGGACAAGTGAGATACAGAAGAGGGGATGGGAAGAAAGGGTGAAACTGAGAAAGGAAGAGAGAGGGATGGAGAAATTGAGAAGGAAAGATAGAAGAATGGACAACTTGGAAACCGGTGAGTAGGAGAGCGCCTATTATCAATGTAACAGATGCATTGACACAAGCGTCCACGGTTCTGGGGGACCCACTGCACCCAGTTATATTTGTATTTTAGCACCCGCCAGAGGTGGGCCGAGCCCCACCTTCAATGATTGGATTGGGGGCCTTGAAGAATAAAAGCCAAATGAATCAAACAACCCCTTAAAGGTAACGGTGACGTTCTGCCACCCAGTGCGGGGCTCGTTTTGGCCCCCACTGGTCTTGCCCAGGTAAGAACAATGTTACGACTACGACTACATAGGCCACCTTGTCTCTCTCCGTAGCAACATTTTTTGGGGATGAATGTAACGTAGACGGTACTTGCCTCCAAAAACGTGTTAAAACATAGAGATTGCTTAATATGTCCCCCATCTACCCTGACGTGGAGGAGTGAGGATGTGAGACAAGTGTAACTGTTTATATAGCCGCCTCCCCTTGCCACAGGGCACCATTTCTATTACGCAGTGTTGTAACCAGTGCTTAATTTGTGCTTGTTGTATCCGGTGCTGAGCACCGGCACTTATTTTTGAGGGCAGGGGCTTATTCTTCTTCCTCAAGCATTTGCTGCGAGCAAAAGACACATATGGCAAAGACGGAGGAAGAGAAAAACGAAAAAGCGTCACAAAGGTAGAAAGCAGAAAGCTGCAGGTGTGAGCTAAAGGGGCAGGGAGTGGTTGTAAATGGATTAAAGAGGCCCGAGATGGCTTCAGGATTACGCTCTCTCAGTATTCCTTGTTCCCACATTTAAATGCAGCAGCCCCGTGTTTAAGAGGAAGGCTTTGGGCACCGGTACCTTTTTATTTACAAATTAAGCACTGGTTGTAACCTTATTTTTGAGGGTCCAAAGACCTGTCATGCACTCCCTTTTCCAAGAAGTCTGTGCTGGTATTTTACCTGGGTGCTTACTTTGCCTTTCACAAAGAGAGCCACTTTTTTCTTTCCTGCTGTCTTGCTGTGAAGGGCTGATGCAAGGGAGAGCAAGCAGGTACCCGTGCCAGGGAAACATCACATGGATAAACCTGTCTCAAGCCAAAGAAAAGCGCTCTGAAGAAACTGGGAGACAAGGATGCTCTGACCTCGTCTCCTGATTCTACAATACGGCTGGAAACAAAACAAGAAGAAACAAAAACAAAAGTGGAACTAAATAAATGACTTTAAAATGCATGACCCCCCGAAAAAGGCCAGTAGCATAACACTAATTGCTGCTAGTCATGATTGCACATGCATCACAGAAATTAGGCACTTGGAGTCCATCAAACAAATTACAAATGGTGCAAACACACAAGTAGGTCCTTCATGGTACAGGGCTTTTTGCTGTAGAATATGGAATTCAACTTTGAGAACACAATACAATTGTCATCAGACATTAAAGGAGTCTAGAGGGGTGTAGATTGGGGCAACTTGCACCCAGTATATCAATACAACAAACAGAACAGCAATTAGACCTCACTTTACTTTTGAATGAGGACCTATCATTAAAAGTGTGTGTATGTGTGTATGTATATATATATATATATATATATGTATATATATATATATATATATATATATATAGTGCATCAATAATGTTTTTTATATTTATTTTTATTATATTATAATTCAAAACTATTTTAAATAAAGTACACATAATGTAATATCTCTATGTTGTATATTATATATATATATATTATACGTATATGCTAATGTATATAATATAAAAAATACATTTTAGATATTATATATACATATGTATTATACTATATAATACATATTATATGTAATACATATTATATTTATGTATATGTGTATATATATTTATTTATACTCACCGAAGGTCACAAGGATGTACTAGTTAGGGAACAGAATTACAAAAAACACTTAGAAATTCACTAAAAAAACAAAGGTTACAGGGACGTTATAGTCAGGTTCAGATTTTACATACACAAAATCATAGAAATTCAGCAGTTCTAGTTAGAGTTATCTCAAGTAACTATAACACATGCCCTAAGGTAACTGTAACTCACATAGTACATCGCTCTTGACATCTTCTGTGACATCATTGATAATATCACTGCAACATTTGCAGTGAAATTATTGATGACAAAACTTTGCAACTTGAAGGCGTGAGTTGTTCCTTAGGGAACAAGTTATAGCTACTTAAGATCAATATATCACTGCTGAATTTCTGTGGTTTTTACAGTTTAAAATGTTGCATTGTTAATGAACATTAATTTCACCTAACTAAAATGTTACTTAAACTTTTGATTTTTTTTTTCCAGTAAAAATATATATATCATATTTATGTGTGTGTGTGTATATATATATATATATATATATATATATATATATATATAATAATTACCCACTGGTGACCCAGTTTCCGTAGAATTTTTGATTTGCCTATTTCTTCTTTGGCACTGTTTGGCAAATCTTGACGAAATTGTCCCAAAAAGTGTCCTATGGGATTGTATTGAGTACAGAAAGTTTCTGGGTGATCTGTCAAGAGGGGGCCGAGAAAAAAAGGGGAGGGGGTCAGTGTGCTTCTGCAGAACACCACTTCCACGGGGCAAGATACAGTTCTAATAGTATGGAGGGGGTGGGGCAGTGGACCCCGTGCACCGGGGACCATCACCTCCCCGGGGCAAAATAATAAAAGAATATTAGGGGGGTCGGGCCCCAGGGACTGTCCCCTCCCTGCAGCTAACTTTTCATACTATACGGGGGGTGCCCCCATGCCCACCACCTTCCTGGGGTAAAATACTATTAAAATAGTATGGAGGGTCCTGTGGATGCCCCCAGACACCTGGGACTACCACCTTCCAAGGCTTAGATGAAATTAAACCAGGGGGTCTGTCGCGGATCCCCAACCCTGGGGACCTCCACCTCCCTGGGGCCAAATAGAAAGATGGAGGACTGGCTCCTGCTACTTCCCGAGGTGCCCACCCTCGGGAGGTAGCTATTTGCAAACAAAATTCTGCTTTCAGAAAGCAGGAGCTGTCAAACAGTTTCAGCTTGCTGAAAGTGGAGTTTTCATCTCTTTCCCTGCCCGCAAACATGCAGGTGGAGAAAGAGATGGAAAATTTGCTCCTGCACGAAACTGTAGCCGAAGGCACCGCGGGGCCTTGAGGCTCCCCCTGCAGTTCCCATCCGTTCTTGGCATACTTGTATATATGGCTGTGCCTCAGGAGATGGGATTCCCGGGGCCAATATTGGCCTTATTTTAATAAAATAAGTATTTGGCCCCAGGGAGGTGGTGGTCCCTGGGGCGCGGAGGGTCCGTGCGGCCCCCTCATATATTTTTCTATGTTGTCCGAGGAAGGTGGTGGCCTCCGGGACCCAGGGGGGTCCGCACGGCCGCTCCCCCCACATAGTCCCCCCCAAGCGCTTTTCGGCGAGTAGCACGCTACTCCGGAACCCAACAAGAATTAGTGATGGATTAGTATCGGGAAATATGAGTACAGTTTTAGTATTATTATGAGTTAATTTGAGCCGCGGATATAAGAGTTTGTTAGTTAGATTGACTGGAGTAATGGAGGGGTGGAGGAGGAAAGAATCCAGAAGTGTTAATTGGGAGTATATGGTAATAGGATTTAGACTTGGGATGAGTAAAGGGGGATGGAGGAGGGAAGAGTCTGTGGAAGGGGTTAGGGAGATCATAGTAGCAGGGTGAGATAAATGAGGGCAAATTTAGTAGGGTTATTTGGGAGGTCATGGTAGTAAAGTGAGGTTTGGTGAGTTAGATGTGGAAACGGAGGGAAGAGCTTAGGCAGAGTTATTTAGGAGATGAAAGTAGTAGAATGGATTTGGGATGAGTCAGAGTGGGAATGGAGGATAGATTGATAGAGACGTGACATATGATGATGGGTAGATAAGTGTGATATAAGATGAGAGCAGGGATTCATAGATATCTAGTATATAACAACCCACCCAGGAGCCATGCAATGACCCACAAACATGCCAAGCACAGAACAACATACACACATATATATATATATATATATATATATATACTCATACACACACATACATACACACATATATGTACATACAATACATAGTTAGAACCATGGGTAAATATACTTAGTTAAACACGTTTAAAGAGTGTGTGTGTATTTTATTGTTAGGACATAGTAGCGATACACATTTTCTAAAGAGCTATACATAACTAGAAATATACACATAATCAGAAAAAAATATTTATCAACATACGCATATGCAGTCCATAGTTGTTTGAATATGGTGGTTATGAAGGAAAGAGCCAACTCTTGAGTAGTTTTCTGAAGACAAGAAAGTTATCTGTGGCTCTTATAGTTGGGGGTAATGAATTCCATAGTTTGGCTGCTTGAACGGAGAAGGATGTACCACCTATAGTCTTTTTCTTGTATGGTGGTGTTCTAAGGCGTGGTGCCAGTCTTGAGCAGAGATTTCTTTGTTGGATGTATTTGGTTATTTTGTTTCTGATAATAAGCGGTCCTGTTCCATGTATAGCTTTGTGGGTGATGTACAAATTACTTACCTTCGGTAACGAAATATCTGGTAGAGACATATTCTAGTTGCAGATTCCCCACCCCAGAACTCTCCCCCAGGCGTCAGACCAGATCCGGAGACCCCCTCCCCAAGCAACACCCCTGCGCGTCGGCGCGAGGAAAGAAGGTTGCAAACCGAGCTGGCAAAGAACCCTGTGCAGGTCTATTATAGGTGTTTTGCTACTGTGGGTCCCGCATTTTACCTCTTTTTTTCATTTAGAACCGGCTCGGTTTGGCAGCTCCTGTGTTCTGGGTGTCAATTTGGAGCCTTTGGAGGACCGGCTTCGCTCTGTACCTGTGATGGGACGTCCACCCAGCCGCTCTTGCATTACATGTTCTTTTGCACTGTCTTCAGTTATTCTCACAAATTATTCCTTAAACCTCTTTTAAAATCACTGGGTTTTCGCAGACGTAGCAAGGCCTTGTTTTGTCTGCAATTACTAAATACCCCAGACATCTGTTTTAGGGTGTGCTCATTGCTTAAAGCGGCAGTCCGAGCCAGGAAAAGTATGGAGGGGTAATTGTTTTGTTTTGGCCATATAACAGTTATTTATTGAGCTTTTGTTTTGTGTGCCTGCATTTTAATCTTTTTTTTTTTAACATAGCTTCTTTTATGTTTGTTATCTTGCGGCTGTTTTATATACTGATGAGCGGTTTGATTATTTGAGGGGCCACCGTGCCAATCAATTCGAGATGTATTATGTCTTGATGAACTTAGTTGTTTTAATTTCTGTAAGTTTATATTTAACCTATAACTGTATTTTATGTGCCTTTTATGGCCATGGATGGCTGAATAAAGATACTGAATTGAGTTTTGAAACTCTGACAGGTAAATTCTATGAACACTACTTGGTAGGATGGGGATAGTCTGCTTAACTGATCTACTACTAGATTGTCCGCTGCTTAAATGTGGGCTGTCAATAAGGTCATTGGGTAACATTTCTCCCAGACTCTGATCTAGAAGATCAGGGATGCCAGTGCCAAGGAACCTGCCCCACTCTGCCTAATGCAATAGGCCTTAGCTACAGTGTTACCAGTACTCATCAGCACACCCCAAGGAAGAAATATCTAAGGCCACCAAGAACTGCTGATTGTTTTCTCTAGTTGGACGATTGGCGCATCGCGTATGGGAACCAATGCCTCTAAACTGGGAGGATCACCCACCACCCTCTTCTGCTGACCCCCATTGTGATGATCATTGGCAGCCAGACGAGGAGGAGCACAGTGGGTGAAGTGCAAAGGACACAACAATCACTGCAAAGTCTGCCATAATCTATGCTGGACCAGGAGGCAAGAACTGGAAGTCTTTGGATGATGACCTCAAGATGTTCAATTCAACACACCAATAGACATAGATATAATATATATAAGTCCATAAAACCACAAAAAGACAGGGCAGCTAATAAGAAAAAAAACTATAAGCCCAACACTCAATACAAGATACTCTTACAGAAAGCTCTTGCATATCTCCCTGCGGAGCTGCTCACCACATCCTGTGTCTGTGTCATGCTATAATGTCAAAGTGCCATCCACCTTAAATATAGCTTGTTTTTACTGCGGCATGACTGTTCTCAGGTAGGGACCCATACAAGCAATATGCACACAGTTGTCTCGTTTTCAGTTTGTTAGTGCGACATTTCATGTTTTCACTCTATGTGATCTTTTAAGGCCTTGTCATTAAGTGGCATTTTATTACACATCCATGTAGAAATAATACATGTAGGAATACATATCGATGTAGCAATATCTCTCCTTTTGGGCTATGCAATGGTCAAGAAACATCCTTAAAACAGTGGCAACGTTCCTCAAGAGCTTGTTCGCATTTAATAACTTCATTTTTTCTAACAGACTTCTCCTAGAAAAAAATGTTGTGCCCTGATCTCCAAGATACAAGTAATTTAAGCCCATGTTAGGTCTTGCTAGAGACTGCCTTACATGCTTTGAACAGCTTATACGAGAGAGAGAGGGGACAAAAAAAAAAGTAGGTCACTCATCCATAGTCAATGGTCAGTGAAATTGCCATTCACATGTTAATCAGTTTACATTACTACCACTGGTTTTATACTGATCAGTCATGACGTATGTACTGTTGCCTTGACATCTCTCTCATTGGTGTCATCGTATAGAAGGGCGCATGGGTAGGTGCATACTTTCTTCTTCCGTCTGGCTTAATGTTAGTAGGAAAGTTGGAATCTGTTGAGCAGTTGATGCTAGTGGCTGTTGATTGATCCATCTTTGGCTTACTGGGTCAATGCCTGAACAGGTAGGTAGCTCAGATAAATCAGAGACGTTTAAAGGCATGGGCAAAGTGGGCTCTGCCAGCCTTTCAGCACCCCCGCCCCCCTTATAGAACCACTGCTGTTCTGCAGAGTCTTGCCCTGATGAACTTGAATAATTATTAAACAGCGCTGTTAAAAATACCGTTTTTCTTGAGTGTATTTTTGATTTGACTGACATTGTAAGTCCAAACTCTCCCGATAGGATCATAAATCTTGAAGCAGAGACAACTGACTTTCAAACTAATTTTTTTTTAAACTGATGGATGGAGTGTTGAAACTTTTCAAACACTCACCCCCAGTCACAGATCTGATGAAGGGTGATACCCTGAAACCAGTCCCAGGATGCTTGTTTCTGGTCCAGGGAGGACCTGGCCTGGCAGTTCGGGCTGGACTGTTCCTATGAGGAACAGGGTCAAGACTGATTTGCATATGGCTGGGTCCAAACTGGGGTGGCATGGTGAGCAAAAGAACGATGGATTAAACCCAGATCTGTGACTGGGGGTGAGTGTTTGCATTGTTCAGCACTCCGTCCATCATCCTTTTGTGTTGCTGAATTTAAAAATGAAGCAACACTGTCAGCTGCAGAGTCAACTAGCAGGAGAGTGGTGTACGACTACACAAACAATGCCCACTGCATTGTCACTCAAACCCATAATTTAACCTGGTGGTTAGTGTGGGCACAAACACTGATACAGATTAATTCATGGTAGTGTGAGCAACTTAAGATGAACAACGGCATGCTCTGCAGAAAGATGCCTGGAAGACTAGGTTCAAGCCACCTTGCTGATGCTTTAAACAATTCATGATTCTTGTCCAAATGTTTTAACTCTGCATCGGGAATATTGCTACAGTCATATTGAGCGCAGTGGAAAGTTTGCTTTTTCATTGGTTGTCTCAGTTGAAACTTATCAACAAACTAATGAAGTTGTCCTCTGGGCAACACCCAGGCTGCAGTATCCTTCAGCGCAGAGTCCATCTCTTGCGTTACTAGGTACCTTAGATATGTCGTCACTGGCTGCATGTAGGCTGTTTTGGAGTTGCGTGTGCATCACATGTGGCTGCTGCCGGCCCGCTAAGAGCCATTGCCTAGCTCCTTGTGGAACACTTTAGAGCAAGTGGGCCATGATCAAGGTGTGTTGAAGACTGGACCAGGATACCGATGGGGTGAGCATATAGAATGCCATTGGTCGGCTGTTGCTATGGGTTGCCAAGTATGCATCTTGGCCTTTGGTGTTATACTGATTGGCTCTTCTTGTCGTAATGTGCTTTGTAGCTGGAAGCAGTGGTGCACTTATAAAGAAGCGGTCAGGATGGTACTGCCAGCTGGGTAACCCTAAATTACATTGAGGCCTCAATTGTCCTTAACTGTTAGCAGGTCCATTTCACTGTGAGGCACTTACGTTGGTGATCCCATGGCGTGAATATACCTAACATAAAACTTTATTCATTGCTGTAACTTCTACTTGGTTATCAGCAACTTGTCCACAGATCGCAGAGGCTCTTCCATAGTGCATCGAGAGTGTGTTTAATGGTAACAAGATAGAAATCCTAGTACATCTGTTGGTTGCTGGCGTTTAGTATGTGTGACTGAAAATGAGCCTCAGTGTGTGAGCATGAGTGAAAATGTAGTCTTAGGATTGCAAGTCTGATGTTGGCCTAGGTCATTTTTGGCTTATCAGGGGCATCCAAGGCAAAATAATGGTGCTAGTATTCAGGGTGCAATATTTAGCATGACAGGCACCGGTGACTAAATATTGGCACAAGAGTACAGGAGGTAATTCTTAGCATAATGGGCATCCACGGTAACATACTGACACTGGCATGCTAGAGGTAATTGGTGGTGTCCAGCGTACCTGTGGAAAAATGCTAGCACTGGCATTGTTGAGGAAATTCTTGGCACAGTGGCACACATGCCAAATGCAGGCGCTAATATATTGAAGGTAATTCTTGGCATAAGTGAGAACAACTGTGGAATATGGAAGGTGGGGCACCAATGACAAAATTCTGGATCAGTAATATTAGAAATATTTTTTACATAAGGATCTCCCATTGTATAGGGACAGCACTAATGTAAAAATCCTGGCACTGGCATATTGTGTGTAGTTTTTGGCGTAACAAGGCATTGATAACAAAGTGCTGGCCCTGGCACGAAGGTGGTAATTTTTGACATATCAGGAGGGCATCAATAGCACATTTTGAAAAACGTCGGGCAACTCCTGAGGAGTGTCAGGTATCATTGGCTTTGCACATCATGAAACTGAGAATATGCAATGAGTGCCTTTTAAGACCATATGGGTTTTGGCAAATGTATGCAAAGATTGTGCTGTAAAATGCAATACGTGACCCCATTCTTTTCAGACTTTTTATTGTGATGTTATCAAGGCTTATGCAATGAAACAACTTCCTTGGAAGATCCATGATCAAAGTTCATATGTCACATCCTGCCATGTCACTATGGTCAAAGGTGTGTTATGTCACTTCTGCTGTTCACATCATTTTGGTGAATTGATGCCAACACGGATGCTGTGGGAAACTAGGGATCGAGTTGCTGTTGAACATGTGTGCAGCATAGTTCTGTTTCTCCTGCTAGCTCTTTGCCAGCTCACTCTCATTCATCTATTGGAGCTTGCCTCTCGTGGGTCAATGGGTGCACCCCACACCCATAGCTAGCGGTACAAGTTGGTTAAGGTAGTGAGCTTCATGTGTGATTATAAAAAGGCACTATGACGCGATCAACACAGGTCATGTTATAGTGCTTTTTTACATTCAACCATGCAGCACAGCAGCCTTTCTGCTGTATAGAGGGCTTAAAAAAACTCCAACAAAGTCAACAGATCTCCTGCAAGCGACATCTATTGGCTTTGCCAATGCTTGTTATTGACATGGTCCCCGACTGGTGACGCATGCGAAGGATAGGTATTCTTTGAAGAGGGGCTGCACACCAATGTGTCTTCAAGACATCAAAGCGTACTCCTGCCAAGGCTCAGTCAGCAGTGGTCGGGTCCAAAGCTCTCTGACCTGTGACTCAATTTCCAGAACACTTTGATGGACGAGATTCAGGGACAGGTACGGGAATGTGTAATTGAGGTCACTGTGTGTCTGGGAGCTCTTTATAGCTGTTGCAGGTCTAGGATCTGTGTCAGGCACTCACGCACCACTGCTTTTACCGGTACCAATATCTTTGGTGGATCACGCAGGCAGACAGAACAGTGGACAGATGGGTACAGCCTCAGATTTACCCAGTCACAGCAAGAGGAGGATCTGCGGGGGCCTGACAAGAGTCACACTGTGGCACAGTGCACTTCTTCTCGTGTAGATTATAATGAGACATTGCCGTTTATGGTTAGGGGAACAGCCTGAGGAAAAAAGAGAGCTGTACATCAGTAGAGACTGAATGGCCAATCTTACTGCGAACTCTTTTTACATGATAATCTTTTGGTGCTGACAGTGATGCATGGAAAATAATGGGCCCAGATTTACTAGTATTTTCTGTCTGGGTTGCGTCACTTTTGGGGCAGACAAAATCCATTTTGACATTTACTACGCCATGCAAAGTCAATTTGTGTGGCGTACACATGGCAGTGCTAGTAACACAAAGCACTGCAGAGCGCTGCACTGTATTACTTTGAGTTGCGTAAGTGTTACGTGTGTGGAGCATTGCGTTCCAGTGCACCCACCCATGTATTGTGACGCAGCCAAGATTTCCAAAAATGTGTAAACCTGGGTATGCACTAAGATTGTGCACCTACCGAACAGAGGGGTAACAAAAAGAAATGTCTGCATTTCTACTTGTTCCCTTTCCCATGTGTGCTGCATGTATTGCAGTTTGCAGCTCACACAGAAAGTGGAATATGTCTCCAAGGAGTATTTGTGTGCCATTGCGCAAGGGTGCCAGCATTAGCGCTAGGCAGCCACAAGTGTGCCAGCGCTAGGAGAGAGCATAGGTGTGACAAATCTTGGGGAAAATGGTGCAGTTGAGCGCTGTCCCTTTCACAGTATGCAGCACAGCAACTTCCCTTCCTGCTCGAAATCTTAGTAAATATGCCCTAGTACAACCTTACATACGTGATATCACTTCCAAATCTGTTATCAAATAAGCTAATAAGGTCTCATTCCTAAAAATGTTCAGAATGTATGTGAATGTTCTGAAGGATGGAGGCCGTTTGAAAGTAGCACACCACGCGAGTGAGCTGGTTGTTTCTGTTGCGCTGCGATCAGGTCTCTGTGTCAACATCTCCCAGATCTGCCAGCTCACAGAGCGCCGCCGTGTTGACACATGCTCTCATCATCTATCCAACCGGTGAGCGGTAAGGTGAGCTCGAGGAAACCCTTTCCAGCTCCTGTGTGAGAGCTCTGCACAAATAACCTCCGTTTAAACATTCTATACCCCCCCATTTCGTAGATCTTACAATAACATCCGCCAAACGTTCAGGTTTCTGGCAGCCGAGCCAAAACAACTGACTTGCTGAGAAATTGTTGACTTGACGTGCTTATCACGTGATTAACGTCGTTGCTAAGGACGCCGAGTGAGCGTTCCAGGAGATGGAACTAATCGCCCGGCGACACTCCCTGGTGTCGCGTCTCAATTGCGTCACCTGTATGGGCGGGGACGGGCGGCAGTGGCATTGTGACGTCACAATACCGGCCGCCTTGCGCCTGCGCGCTGGACCCGGTGTCGGTCTGCTGGTGAGGGGCGGAGCATGCGGTGGCTGGTGGAGCCTCAGTCGTCAGTTGACGTTTGACAGGAGCGCGCAGACCCCGAGAACCAGAAGCTTCCGCGTGAGTGTGGGTGACGGGCGGGGGCGGACATCCTGTGGGGGGGGGGCAAAAGTGTGAGGTTTGGGGCACGTGGGGGTGCTCAGCGCGCGACGGAGGGGGAAAGAGCTGTGTTTGTAACCCAGCTGTGTTTGTGATGGTCTGTGTGCGACAGCAAGGGCAGTGAGGAACTAGTCTTTCTGCGGTAGGCAGCATAGAGAACTGCTTTTTCGTGAAATCTGGGAAGAGCAGGCCTGGCTGACAGCCAAGGCAAAGGCGTTCTGGTGTGCCGCAGACAGGCCAGGGGAGAACGCCTCTGTGTGAAACAGGATGCGGGAGAACTGGTCTGTGAGTCAGACAGAGGAGGGCACAGGAAAAAGTTGGTCTGTTTGTGTTAACCAGGGCAGTGGAGTGGTGGTATTTCCCCCAGACATACGGAGAACTCTGTATGTGTATGTAAATGTGTGTGTGAATATATAAAAATATATATATATTAGTCAGAGGTAGAGCTGGTTTTCGTTTCAGCATGGATAGTGCTGGACCCTGGAGAGGTTCTCCATGACTTTAAGTCAAAAAATGAACTGGACTGTGTGTCAGACACAGGATACGTTGTCTGTGTGTTTCAGCTAGGGGAGAGCTAGTCAGTGTGTCCCTGCCAGGTAAAATTAGAGGTGGGTGCTCCACTGAAAGCTCGAGCCTGATGCCTGGCTCAGCTCAAGGTCCACTTGAAACCTCGAGCCCAAAACAAGTTGAGCTTTCCGAGAAGGTGGTGTGCCTTAGCGGCTACCGATGCCAACCATGTAACTTGGGGAGTTAGGTTCAAATCTCGGGATGGGCTTAGCAACCTTTGAGTCCCAGCAAATCTCCCTGTGCCAAAAAAAACAAACACAAAAAAGTATGTAGTTTGTTTGTTGTGAAGCACTTGTGTTCTTGGGCAAAGTTTGCGCCATGTAAAACTGCTAAAAATAAAATGTGGAGCCTGCCTGTCTCCCATGCTCCGATTTCATTCTCCATGTATTAAGGACAAAACATTAACTGTTGAAGTCAGAAAGATATACCCATATAGTGGCTGAATTGCTGACTGTGCAAATGGAAAATCTGGGATCAATCCTGGCTTCCCTCCTTGAACAAATTGTGTGATCGTAGGCAAATACATTATCATCAAGCCTCCTTTTTGTTCATTTTCACATATGAGAGCATCTGCGAATCCAGTGTAATGCAGACTACTGCAGAAATGCAGGCTAGTGTATCCCATGTAGAGCAGGGGAGCCTCCAACCCTTCAAAGGTCCCCCCATTTGGCTCAAGACCAATGGATAGCTGTGAGATATAGACTTAGAGCCCCCTCATCACATTCTGCGGGGGAGCTGGGGGCCTCATCGCGTTGCATTATGCCAAAGCTTCCAATATATGAGTTCAGGAAGTCTGCTTTGCAAACATCTTTCCTGTTTATTAAGCTATAATGTTACTACATCTATAATAAGGTTTAAAATAGTTCTTCATGTATTGTAAACATTCCATAGGAAACCAGTATCATCAAAGAAAATAGTAATAATTCCCTGTGTAGAGCCAAACCACACTATATATATTTATATAAGGGTTTGTAACAGTAGGTTTTGCAAGCAGGTGCACTGTCAATGAAGACCTAATATTGACGAGATGCTGATAAGGAGTTTCAAAGTTAGCCTAAGCGTATGACATATTGGTGACTTGTGTACATGAATTTGGAAGGATAAAACTCATTCTTTCTGCATACTTTAAAACATTTCCGCTTGAATTTCTGACAGGTGAAACTTATATTACCTCCAAAATGTTTTCAGATACATTTATTTTCTTTGTTTCATTGTCTAGTTCATTCCTGTTATGTACTTTCTTTACCTTTGTCACCTGAAAAGTTCTCTCCTGCCCTCTTTGGTCTGGTATGCACTGTACAGAACTAAAAAAAAGAAATAAGTAAAATTTGTGACAAAGTGGAAAATTGAATCTGGATATGTGTAATATATTATCCAAAATAAATGAAAATTCCCATTAGAAACAAAGGTAGGCATTTGTTTCCGTTTTTCAAAAGCATCCATCAATAAAATCTTTTATGACCAAGCAATCCTGTTCGTTTGAGTGTAGCAACTTCCCGCAAAATATTAATTAGTAAATATCAACCATATGGAAATATCTCTCCGTCTTTTAATGTGAAGGTTGACTGACCTTTTTATAAGCAATTCTCAAGGTAGTCAAATCAAAATGGTATGTCAGTTGAAGCAGGGATTACTCCTTGTGTAATTTGTAAATCCTTTTGCCCCGGAATGGCCAACTGCAAAGCTATGAATGCCATATTCACTTCCTTCAATGAAACACTGTTTGGTTGTAGACCCAAATCCAAGGGACAGATCACTTCCTCTTTCAATTTTGTTGCGTTCTGCTTCAGCTTTGAACCATAAACTAATTAATAAAACAGTTGAGGGCGCATAATGCAGCTCTGAAGTGCACATCAGTGGAAGTGAGATATGATATGAATACTTCAGTGATAGACTTCTGCTAGTCGTTAACAGGCGTGTTGGATCTGATTGTTTCCATTGAATCCTTCAGAGTTTGTGTTCTGCTGTCTCAAGAGCCCCAGTTCTCTTGTTCATTTTGTAAAGTTTATAAGGTGGCATAATGATTATGGAGGAAGAACTGGGCAATAAAAAGTGGCATACTGTAAGACGCAATAAGATTGCAAAATTATTCTAAGAAAAGCTTTATTAGCACACTGTTGTGAAAGAATCAATTTCACCCCTATCCACAGAAAATACGTTTTTCGTATTAAAGTGCTCTTGTGCCAGACAGCTGTTACTATCCTGTGCTTAACAGTGAAAAGGCCTTTGAGTTCTATTGTTGTTCTTTATAGGAAAACTAAATTGATGCTGTGGGTACAACATCCCACTGGGTTGCTCAACTAAATTCACTGAATTAAGCCCAGTCGACTGAGTAAATTGTAAAGACCTTATTAAGAACTATCAAATCGGCAGGAGCGCTGCAGTTGCCCCAAAGGCAAGCCCATCTGCGCACGTCAGTGCCAGAAACCCTAGATCTCCCACCCTCCACCGCTAATCTTTAGCTGAGCTTACCGCCTTGAACTGCAGACCCAATGACAAGAACTGCTGCTGCACCTCCCCTCGCTCCGTAACTGGTCCCTTTACCTGCCGCTTCTCCTGCTACACTGACACTCCAGCACTCCCCACTGTCACCATCCTGCCAGTTTCAACAGCACCCCTACAACTCCACTGCCTTCTGCTCAGCGCCGGATCCCTCTGCAAGCACGTGACCAGCGTATAGGAGACCATCATTACCCTTACCCTAAAATTGTCTTCCTCACAGAGACTTGATTCAACCCTGCCTCCACGCCCAACATCGACACTGCCACGCCCTTTGGCAACAAGATCATAAGCCACATCAACGAACATGGTGGCAATATCGATTGATCCACTGCACGACCACCACTGACGACCACACACCGATCATGGAACACCTCAGCTCAGAACTGACAGTAGAACCACCATCACATGGATTTTGGCCTACAGACCCCCCCGATCCAACCCGACTTCTGCAACGCTATTTCAGACTTCATCGTCCCCCAATGCCATCAACACTGACCACTACCTTTACCTCAGAGTCCTCAACTTCCAACCTCTAAGACTCCAACACCATCAACCTTTTGGACAGCATGAACAACATCGGCCTCACTTAGATTGTAACCAGCCGCATGCACATCGCCGAACACACACTAGAGTCCTTCTTTACTACAAGCAACAGAGTCAAATACAGCCACGCTACTGAGCTCACCTTGACAGACCACGCAATCGTCCGTTTCACCTGTGACACATCCCCCAGCCACACCACCAGACCAACCAACACCCCCCTCCACCGCAGCTGGAACAGAGTATCTGAGAGTTAGTGGACGAATGCTCTCAACTCCTCGCTCCCTTCCCAAACACCACCTCCTCAAGCATCAAACAAGCTATCAAAAACTTTACAGCTTGGATCTCCAACAGTGCTGACAGCAAACCCTCCACCTCCATACTAGCCACCTGTTACACCCCAGAACTGAGAACCTACAAACGCAACTGCAAAAAACTGGAAAGAAGATGGCGCACCACCAAGAAAGCCATCAACCAGTCGACATTCAAACCTGCACTCAGCCATTACTACAAGCTCCTGAAAGACACCAAGAAGGGTACTTTAACCAACCCCATCGAAACCAGTGGCAACCACAGCAAAGAACTCTTCATCGTCAAGGTCTTTTCCAACCCTTCAGCGATCAAAAACATCATCACCCCGACCCAGGAACTCTGTGACAACTTCTTATTGAGCTTGAGATGGAGCGTACATGTCTCGATGGACGGTGGAAGTTCAGGTGATGGTTGATGTTCCCTGGTCCTTGGTTGCGCAGGGCTTTGTAGGTGTGCATAAGAATCTTGAACTGGCATCTCTTGTGTACGGGAAGCCAGTGGAGCTCCTCCAGGCGGGGGGGTGATGTGGGTCCATCTGGGAAGGCCGAGGATGAGGAGGGCTGCATAGTTTTAGATGGCCTAGGGTGTCTTCAGGAGGTGCAAGGTGATTCTGTTGTAAAGCGTGATGCTGCAGTCCAGGCGGTTGGTGACAAGAGCCTGGGTGACGGTGATCTGGTGGGTACAGGGAGCAACTTGAAGATCTTCGGGGGGATTTGGAGGGTGAGGAAGCAGGCAGTGGAGACTGCATTGATCTGGTTCGTCATGGTGAGTTTGCTGTCCAGAATGATTCTGACGTTCTGGCTTTGGTCTGTAGGGTTGGAGGGGTTCTCAGGCCCCTGCACCAAGTATATGGAAAGAAGCCCCTTGGCTTCCTCTGCTAATAAGACTGGTGATGAACCGTTTAAATAATCGAAATATAAATATGTTTTTATTGCTCTTATTTGCTAGACGAATCTGTGAGAATAAAGTGAACTTTCAGCTTTACAAATTCTAGACGACAATAAATATATTGATTGATCCCAAGTCAGATTCAGGCTTGGTCATAGAATAGAATTGGAATTTCTGCTGAATAAAGTAAATTGCCCCTCTACGCTCTATAAGAAGTTAAGAATCATCAGCACACCCATAGAATATAAATCCAGAACTATGCCTCAAGATGGCTCGTGGTTTGACATAAACACTAAAGGGTGGGACTGAGTGCACGTACAGCCCTGTGTTAGTCCTCAAATGAATGGTGGAGGTGATCTAAAAGAAACCCAGTGAGAGCGTAAGAACAGTTAGATAGGAGTAAAATCTCTTTAAATCTTTACCACCTACTGAAATTTCTTGTTGTCGTATACAGTTTGGTTGTGAGACGTCAAAAATGGCAGATCGGTCCAATCGGACCATAGCTGCAGCCTTCCCCTCGTCCAGTGTGGAACAAAGATCATCAATTTCTGCAGTTCATACAAATTTTACACTACTGTGGTGGCAAAATGGAAGAGCTGGAATGCTCTCCAGTTAAATAACAATAAAACTGAGGTGAAAGTGATGGGTTGGACTGCTAACCTAATGTCTGACCGTAGGTAGCCCAACAAACTAGGAGAGCTATGCTGATTCCATTGTTTTTAGGAAGAAACCTGGGTTTTGTTTTTGACCAGATTCTTTCTGTCAATTTTCAGAAAAGCCAAATGACATTTACGTATTTTCTTGGTCTTGAAAAAGTTTTTGGGGATTTACTTAAAACCATTTTCTAGGCAGGAGGTATATATTGCCTTCTCCATAGCAGTAAGCTATATATTGACCTACCCAGATAGCTTAATAAAAAACTGTAGATTATTCAGAATGTCTTGGCCAGACAGATTTTAGGACTGAGGCTATGTGATCCTTTTAAACGTGTGACAGAAATTATTTGCATTCAGTGTATTCATGTACCCAAAAGAGTGCTTTTTAAGTATCTCTACATTTGTCAGAATTTGCTGAATAACACAGGCCCACCTTTTCTGCGAAATAGATTGTGCAGATGGACCACCGAGAGGAATACTTCTGTTCATAGGCTCATTAGCAAAATAGGTGGGTTAGAAGAGGTGGCTGTGTTTTTAATTGTGCACGGCCAATACTTGAAATTATCTTTTAGCCCGTATAAGAAGTGAATCAAAGTGTTGAAGATGCATGGGGGAAAACCTGAAAAATGCCAAGAACAATAAACAGTACAATCCTGACTGTGTCATGAACCTTGATATCTTTGAATCCCAACTTTCACTGAATGCAAAGTCACTTGGATTCTCCCTGGTCACCAACCTCACCCACAAGGAACACATTACCATAAACAAAGGTGGCCTGGTATCAGCTTTTCTGAAGATAGTGAAGCATTTTCTTCCATAAAGCGACTTCAGAACTTCTGTTCAGGCCCTCGTGCTCTTGCATCTGGTTGGTGGTGACCCCCGGTTCAGTGGCCTTCCAGACTTCATTCTGGCACCCCTTAAGGGTATCTCATGCAGATAGCACATCTCATCCAGGGCCTGACGAAATATGATCACATCACCCCATCCGATGGAACTCTGTTGGCTTGCATCATACTCAAAACCATATGCATCATTTATAAAGCCATCACGACACAGCTGCTTCCCCAGATTATCATGCAGGCAGGCTCACTAATCCTGGTGGTTCTTAGCACGCTTACATTCAGGACAGCATCAGACTGTAGACGAAGAATTGTAAAAAAAAAAAAATTAACAAAAATGTAGGCATATCCTAGTATCCTTCAGGACTGCTCCACTATAGGAAATAGTTGAAGACTCACCTCTTTAAAGAACACTACATCACAATGCATTAACAGTTCCTTGACTACATGCTTGTATTTGACCCTGTACAACACCTTGCTGTCTTTTCTCAAAACATGCGTAATAGAAAAATCACCATTTATACATGCATAAAAATCTTAGCTCTGCTAATCCAGCTGTGAGTACTGGTCTTGAGATAGTGATAGAAGTGAAAATAAAAGTAATAGAGAACCCATTAAATGAAAGTTAATTGAAACGAGAAAGAGCCTGGGCGAGAGGAAATTAAAAAATAAAAGTGAAACTTAAGGCGGTATTTCATTTGTCAAGACAGCACTTGGGATTGTGACAGTGAGAGAAGCTAAGATGAAGGCAAAACAAGAAAAGATTGCATGCGCTCGTCAAAATAGTTAAAGGCATTTGCAGGTCCAAGCCCCAAACCTTTGAAGGAAAAAGATAAAGAAAAGTAAAGAATAAGTTTATGAAACTACACTTGCAGTGTTCTAGATTCTGAGAAGGTGTTCAACGATATAATTGATCACGTCCTTTGTGATTCTGAATTTCAAAGGATTTTCACAATGCCAGTTGGTTTTGTGTTGGACATGTAGTGTGTTAACTTCCAGTATATGTACGGCCGTGTATGCATGTTTGTCTGTTGCATGTGTCTATCTTGTCTAGAGAAATCTGATTAGATATGATATTTAAATTGATTAAATAACCACATGAATGAAGTTTGTGACTGAGAGCAAGTTCTTCTTTTTTGGGTTGGTCTTCTTTTAACCTCATTTTCTGAACTATTTTGTAGTTCTGTCTCTTTAAGCACATAGGCAGCTGGATCTTTCACTTTCAGAATAAGTGTTTCACTTGATTGTGCTCCAGACACGACATTTAGTTGTTGTTTTAAAGAGCTGACTGTTTGCTTCCATTGCTCTTAAAACTACACAGTAGATAAGGGTTTTAACCGCTTCTTAACAATTATGCACTTTGGCAAGGGAGTGGACCGGAACAGATTAGGCAATTCTGAAATAACGGACGCTACAAATTTATATTTTCCCGGAACTAAGGTATTTACATTATTTCGGATGTATAATTAATCCACAGTGTACGCATGCATAAAACAAAGTTTCAACTCTAGGGAAGGGAGTTAATGCTGTATTTTTGTGGGGCTGTGAAACTCCATGTAGCATTTGTGTTCCGATGAAAATGAATAATACTGGCTTGGTTTCTTTAAGTCCTTACTTTCCAGTCAGTCCTTGCAGCCGTTTCTGACTGCTTGTGTCATATAAAGCAGTGGGTTTGTAACTTGGGTCTGTGGACTCCCGGGGGCTCAGCGACGCCGGCTCAGGAAGACCGTTAAATAATATTAACATATTAATAAAGTGTACATATAGGTAAAAAATCTAAACAAAATCGAATGTTTTAAAACACTCTTTAAATGTGTAGGAATTTAAAATCGGTGGTTAAAAATTAAACTGTATGATTAGTTTGATTCGTGAAAGCATTACAAGTGCAGCAGAGATATTGTAATAAAGATAATTGGTAACCTCAATTGAAGCACTGGTGGGCACAAACAGAGTGCAGGCAGTAGAGACAAATAAAAGAACGTGAAATGCGTCTCGCATTGCTAGATCATTTAGAAATAAAGCCAAACTTTGGAAAGCTTTGACATTCCCTTTTAAATTAATATTTTGATTTTTCTATCTTTTTCTGAAAAATATTTAATGTTGTATATTTGTTTGATGTATATAACTTTTTTTTCCTGTATATTTGTGTAATATTTTGAGGTTCAAATAGTTAAAAATGTTTAGGCTGGTGTGAGCCAAATTTGACCCTAAATATCTTTGGGTAAAATATGAGCAAGGACCACATATAGGTTACACTGTAGATTGCAGAAACAATGCACAATTTATTTGTTGAATAGTTATTTATCTTACTATTGCTTTCCCATGTAATTTTTGTAATTGCTTTATTGGTTTTCAATTTGTAGTTATTTTTCATACCCTTTTCTTTCCCATTTGATTTTGACATTAATTATCGTATATTTTATAGGAGGTGGTATTATTTTTTTTTTTTTTTTTTACATTTGAGCACAAAGTCCAAACTTATTTAGGTTTGTCATAATGAATACCGCTTACAGCATGCATGCTAGAACTACCTTTGGGTGCACTTCAAGAATAGGATTCGGCATTGTGATTGGCTGAGCAAGACTAGAAGAATAGGATTCGGTTTGGTAATTGGCTGACTAAGAGAGGTATGCAAATCTATGGCTTCTGGTTTAGCTTTTGCACCCTTAACATTGCTTTTGTTGTTTTTCGTTCGGGGCCATACTTTAGAGTGTTTTTCTTTTACTAAAATTAAATGTTTGCTTTGTAGGCGCCTACTTTATCTAACTGTAAAGTAATTTGTAATGTAATAGGTGTTATCCGTCTCCACTGTCACATTACAACATTTTATTGTATATTTTCAAAGATGAAAGAAGTTTTACTTACTACATGGGGACTGAGAAAGTAGAGAACACTATTTTTCGCTACGTAAACCTCATGTCCATTTCCTCTCTCCTGTTCATGTAGGCAGTTTTCTACGGTCACAGCTCTGGAAGAGTTAGTATCATCTGTGATACCTTCTACCACGTCTTGATTATAGCCCCTACAAGTTGCCTTCTTTTTTTAAGGTTTTGATTTAAATGTTGCAAGTAGGGGTTTAAAAATCCTAGCACACGTAATGCTGTTGGTCATGAGGTAATGACTGATTGAAGATGGCACACGTGATATGGGGCCACATGGCAGTGATGCAGGTGTGTGTCCCGTGTGTTATCTGTGTGCATAAGTACCTGTGTGTGGGTTGCTCTTGTGCATGTTTGTATGATGTGTATGCAGTGATGCTTGTACGTGTGTGTGTGTGTGTGTGTGTGTGTGTGTCGGCCTGTTTGTGTCAATGAGTGAAGGTATCTGTTTGCAACCACTTTACAAAAGGCAGATAGATCAGTTGCTTTTGTTAATTCTGGTTTATTGTAGTCATTCTTTCTTGATTAAAGAAATTCCAGCCCTGGTTGCGGATGTGAAATTGAGTCTATTTCTGTGCCACACAAATCTTACATACATGCAACATTGAGAATGTTATTTAAACTACGGCCTATTTGTCTCTACAGTAAAAATAAATATTTTCCTGTGCCATTACTGCTGCTTCAGGTTTTGGAAGTACACTCTGCCCTAAAGGGCCGCAGATGTGCTTCATTTGTACTTAAGTGAATAACAAACGCTTGCATACAAACATTCATGTAATTAAGGCATGCTGCCAGTAACACGGGGATTCAGTTGATGTGCAAAGACAGTTCTGCAACATAGGAGATTGTCAAATAACTTATGAGCCAAATATTCAACAAAAATAGCTAGGCACTGTCACAGACGCTCGTAGCCTAAAATAAACATCTGGGTTGAACAGAGGGCACACTTCAACTCTACATACGAAAGACCTGTTGGGTAGGGAGGACTTACAGTAACGTTGATTATGCCTTTCATGGGATCTGTCCCTCTACTCTGGATCCTGAAATAAAACCTGCAATGTTGTTTGCATGATGTGCTGCTGGGGTGTAAAGTTGGTCCTGAAAGCCTTTGGCCTTTGGTGGTATTTATTCACGTTTTTTCCTTTGTCAGGGGCTTCAAGTTCCAGAATTCGTGTCTTTTTCTTTTTTTCAGGTTCTACGGTTATCGGCGGCGCCGCCTCCTCCACGGGGGAAGATCGCCTTCTCGTTTTAGGAAAGGCCAGCTGCCTCTGTCCGTTTTACTCGGGCCTCCACACGAAGAGAACACGTATTTTTATTTAAGACTCACCCTCCCTAAAGAGTATTTCCCATGGAAAGATGAAGGTAAAATAGAAAATTTGCTCTTTCAGGATTACTGTGTTAGATAAAAGGGAAAGATGTGTCAGTATTTGTGTGAGGCGGGCTGGGATTTACAAAACAGATGTGATGCGCCGTCTGTTGACCTAAATCTGTTTCCGTTAAGTAACGTTGTATTGAATGCTTATTTTACAATAATAAAATTGCAGCTGAAGCCCTTTTTTCACGCACACATCTAGTTACTAGTTGTGACTTTCCTTTGGGTTCTCTGGTTACCCAATAATTCGGAAGACCTGGCCTGGCAGTTCGGGCTGGACTGTTCCCATTGGGAACAGGGACAAGACTGATTTGCATATGGCTGGGTCCAAACTGGAATGGCATGGGCAGCAAAAAAACGATGGATTAAACCCAGATCTGTGACTGGGGGAGAGTGTTTGCATTGTCAGCACTCCACCCATCATTCTTTTGTGTTGTTAATGTCGCCCTAAGTGGGAAGTGTATGCCCAGACGTGGGTCCCATGCTTCCCATGCCACTGGATTCAAGCTATCCTGGCTGATGAGGGGTGAAACCCCGAAACCGGTCCCAGGATGCTTGTTTCCAGTCCAGGGAAGACCTGGCCTGGCAGTTCGGGCTGGACTGTTCCCATGGGGAACAGGGTCAAGACTGATTTGCATATGGCTGGGTCCAAACTGGAATGGCATGGGCAGCAAAAAAACGATGGATTAAACCCAGATCTGTGACTGGGGGAGAGTGTTTGCATTGTCAGCACTCCATCCATCATTCTTTTGTGTTGTTAATGTTACCCAATAATTCCAGCAGTTCTGTTTGCTTTTTGACTCCTCGTTTTGTTTCTTAGTCTAGTGGAAGTACTTGATGCTAGGTACATTCACGGTATGAAAACGATTTTATGCTCAACCCTTCATCCTGCACGTGTGCGCAGAATCTATGTAATTAGGGATGCAACAGTGTTACCTATTATCCATGTACGTCAACTGAAAGGGAAATAGGTAAAGCACATTCATTGCCAGCAACAAATTTCAACAATATGTGTGATAACTGGATAGCAGCTCGTATTTGCATTTCAGTGCATGCCAAACAAAAATCATAAGATGTTATAATTATTGATTATAGAGGTCATGGAATTATGCAGATAGTCTTGAAGTTCCCCCCCTCTCTGTCTTCCACCCTTTATTTTTGTGCTGAAAACCTCCCTCCCGATTTTGCTCCCCATCTCTATTTAGACAAGTTTTTTTAATTTTTTTAGTTTCCAGTACCGACTAGTGGCCTGAAAGCAGCATGTTAGCACCACACAATACTATTATAATACAATACAGTACACAAAGCACCAACAAAAAGAAAGGGATTAGGAAGGGGTTGGTGCTGGAATTGTTGAGCAGTACATGGTGACCACAATATAGAATTTACTGGCAGGCGGTGGGTTTGCCTCTGTTTCCGTCAGAAGCGGGGGCAGTCGCTAAGCAGTGAGTGACACTTGAAGGCGACTGTACTAGAAGATAGACTTGGCGAACCCTCCCTCCCAGCAGTGCATGGCCCATTGAAGGGGAACAACTAAAAGCAAAGAAACTGAACCTAGTTGGCACAATGGGGGCTTTGTAGTGGCAACGAGATGTGATTGTGAGAAGAAATGTAGAGCGGGTGTACAGAGAGTGCTTTGATCTAGGTGTGGTGCCAGCTGCACAACCCATTTGTAGAAACGTTTTCAGTTTTCCCAGCTGGCATGATGTTCGAATAGTGAGATAATTGAGGCTAAATTCTACCCATCTTGAGGGAGAAATGTCTAGCATGTAGATAGTCCAGTTTTCTCAGCAGCAGAGCGTTCACGTTTTCCATAGAGTGCAGTGTCACAGGGGTATTTTCTCTGAATATTGAGAACGTGGCACTGAGTGGCAATGTTCGTGGTGAAGGGAAATATGAATCTGTTGTGTATTAATTTGAGACTGACTTTTGCCAGAGGTGGAGAAAAAAACAGTGATAAAGGGAAAATAGAGCTGATTGTAGTGCTATATCTGTTACTTGATTTCCCTCCATTTGGTTTTTAGTTTGCTCCGTCTAAATTCTCATGTTTCACCAGTGCTGCTTGAGGAGAACATTGCACCATATAAAGTAAACCAAAAGACAGAGACAAGGGGTGACTGAACATAGACTTATATTTTCAGTGGGTTTAGCATCAGTCAGTCAATGACAGTCTAGTAGTGGATAGCTAGGAGGTAGATGAATAATCAAGTGATTTGCTAGTCATCCACAGTGCCATCAGCACTGAGTTTGTGAGTGCATATGAACAAACATGGTGTTTTATTTCATACCAGTTACCTGACCGCTTCTTGATTATCTTGGATAATTACCTATTTCAGGGACCCCAGATCAGTGCCATGATCACATCCACATTTTAAATTATCTACTCCTTAAGCTGGAAAAAGCACACACTCTCCAATAAGTCCTCTCCAATTATTAATTCTGATTACTGCAACTCTTCAAGATTGAGGCTGCCTAGCAAACTACTAACAGCAGAGTCTGAAGTAGTCTGCACCTCATTTGGTATACTTGTGTAAAGTAAGGGCTATATCATACCACCTTTCATTTGGAAAAATAATAGCATTTCTTACTGTGGCACACAAGCTTTTATATTACAAAACACTACCAATTACCCTCAAGATAAGCTCACAAACAACGCACATAAGAAAACTCCTGATGTCTTACATTTGTATGTCTCCAAATTCTGCAAAGCTTCTGTGAGAAGCAACACTGTCTCTGTTAAGAACCTATAATTCTTGTATTCATTAGGCTGCCCCCTTGGACATGCAGACTATCTAACTCTAGAAAACATATCAACACCAAGACTGGTAAATGCACATGTAGAATGTGTCTAACTTGGGTCCCCTTCGCCTCTGGTGTTCTTTAATGCATTCTTGAGTTCCTGATACATTGGTAGACACTGTTTTACTTTAAATAGAGCAAAATGTCAAATTTATTTCACAGCCGAGTCCAGAAAAATCATTTATAAGAGTAGTTGCTAGAAATAATTGTCCTGTTACATACTAGTGCTGAAAATATATCTTGCAACAAATATGTCTGCCCCATTAACGTATTTTTTCCATTCCTATATTTATTTCTATAACATTTTCATGCATGTTGTATTTTTCCACTAATCTATATTTCTATTTTATTTTTGTCACTCTTTTTAGATTTTTTGTTTTTTACATTTTTAGAGTTTTGTCATTGCCTATATGCAATTGGATTCAAGGCTATCAAAATGTGAGAAGTGTATTCTCTTGTATGTCTGGATGTAGAGTTGCAGGAACTTTGTTTACAGTTTGCTGTGCGACTGATAAGTTGGAGGCATTGGTAACGTTGTCCTCTAGGGCAGTGGTGAGGAGTAGGTTCTTAAGTGACTGAGTACTCTTTTCTGGGCCCCTATCTAGGGACTCGAAGCCTGGATTGTTGGCTGGGGCATTACTATACGTTGACCTTATATTTATTTTTCTTTTGCCTGCTATTTATTCATCTTTTCCACCCTTTCTTCACATAATATGCATTTTTAAACAATGGATTTAATTCTTGTAACTGCAGCATTTGTTATAGCAGTATGGATGGTAACTATGTAACATTTGTTCATTTACTATTTTTAGTTTAAGTAGCTAATTCTGCTAATGTATTCTCTTTCAAAAACAAAAAAAGGTTAGCTCTCCCAGCTATAGATTTTTTTTTTTTTTAATGGTTTATGATGCTAGAGAAAGAAATGCTGCATACTTCAATTGTTGCCGTCCAAGATGTCAAATTCTAACAAATGATTTGTAAGATTAGTTTTGATGTTTACAGCATACTTATACTGGTTGAGAATACAGTTAAAATATATGGGTTATTTTTAGATGTCCCTTGGTGTGGTTGCAAGGAAAGGTTCATATACAGCAGATACGCAGTGAACCGCCACCTACTAAATAACCTATGTGGCTGTTGTTTTGAGCAAAATATTACAGTGCTTAGTGCCTTAAACGTTGTATTGTTACCCTGCAAGACATCTCGGTTCCACAATTATATTTCTTTTCTGCTCCAGAATATCGGATGGATATTTAGTGAAAATGATTTGCTTCAATGTTTGTTTTTGCATAAAGCCTTATCCCTAGAGACTTTGTTTTGAAGTTGGGACTGGCTGCTTCAGATTGGTAGATAGTTAACATTAATCAAGCGGCAATGCTGTTTAGGAACATTCCCCAGGATCACTTCTGTCATTTAGAGTGCAGGACCTTAAAGACCAGGTACTGTGTTTTGATTTGTTTTGCCTCATCCATCCAAAGCAAACTAAAACTGCAGCCTTAGTGCTAAATGTTCACAGTCCTGGAATTCCTGTAGATCAGTGGTTCTTAACCTGTGGTCCGAGGATCCCTGGGGAATTTCTCCAGGCCTACTCAGGGAGTCTGTGACTGTTTACCAAAATTAAATTATATTGCAACAAATACATTAAAATTAATAAAGTATATCCAAATACCGAAGCAAAATTGAACACGTTAAAACATTTAAATATTTAACAATATTTTTGAAGTATACTTGTTTTAATTTTTTATGTATTGTTTTGAAGTTCAAATCCTAGAAATTGCTTACTCTGGGGACCTCAGGTTCCAATATTGACTCAGTAATGATTCAATGGGGTTTCATGGAAGTCAAAAGGTTAAGAATAGTGCTCTAGATCCTATATTCCGCAGCATCCTTTGTGTCCCAGTTATTTCCGTTTCCCCTGTAAAAGGGCTTTGCACCATCACTATAGGAAAAGTTTGCTGAGTGAAATGAAAGGGAATCCTCCTAAATTTATCACTTGCTAGGTACAGGGTTTCATGCCTATAAAGGCTTCCAGATTTTTCAAGCACACCTACCGACCATCTGTCTAGGGGGAGTGTGGCATCACACTTCTACGTGGCATGCAGACATTACTTGAAAAGAAAGCTTGCCGGTGCCCAGGGTTGTACTCAGGAGCTCGCTGCTGGTGTAAATCAATGTAAGCGCACCGACTTCCAAAGCTGCATATCCCTAAATCCAGCTTAGGCCTCCTTAATCCACTGCCAGACACTCCAGGCCTGTTTATCTCACTCTTGTGCATGCCTTCTTTTTGAATTTTCCTATCTTTCTTTTCCCTCCTTCTTTCCCCTGTGATTGTTTTACCCTCTCTTCCTCTCTGGAAATATCCAGTGAGGAAAAAATAACTGCCAGTCCCCCAAAATGAGTACTAGTGACCCCCACCATCAGTCACCGGCTCAAATAAAACACTGGTGGCATCTTAATATCACCTGTGATATCGGCTCCCGTAACATTGTCTTTTATTAAGAATGCAAACCTGTTGCATTTTGCAGATATACTTTTGCTTCCGGGAAGTAGGAGTTTGGGGCCATTGGAAAGGGAACTCCCTTACCTTTCCAAAAGTACACCTTGCCTCACATCCTGCAGAAATGCGTTATGGTGATTTTACACCCGTGCAGTATTTCGTTAAAAATCCCCATTCAATCCCCTTATGTTCTACCACAGCGGTTCCCAACCTGTGGTCCGTGGACCCCTGGGGGTCTGCGACTGCTTCGAAAATTAAATAATGTTAACAGATTAGGTCCTTAGCTTTCAATAATGACTCAGAGCGGGGGTCCCCAGAGTCCCCAAAAAATTCTGTGGTTATCCCTGGGCTCCAGTAATGATAAAGTGGGGGTCCACAGAAGTCAAAAGGTTGGGAACCACTGTTCTACCACATGACCTGGGGCATGTAATTTGTTTAATTAGCAGCAATTTTAGGACCCCAGGTGGTCCAACACTGGACCATGTTACAGCCTCTCATGACTCTAAAAGCAAAATAAGTTATTTTATTAAACCGCCTTTATTTTCTCACAATCGCCTGGTCACCAGTACTCGCAGACAAATGCCAGTTCCCCATTTTAAACTGTAGATTTTTGCTCCACATGACCGCTGGGGGATACTTAATTTCTATTGGGAAAGACGTTCTCAGAAAAGGTCTGTATATTCACTCGCCTTTCAGTGCCACCACCTTCACCATGAATATGACAAAATACATACCTTGATGGACATTGAAGTCCATTCCCCCGACCAGCATTACTCTTTGCTCCAGAATGTGATGACAGGTCATTGTACACCAGTTATTATTAAAACAAAGTGCACTCCAGACTCTCCCGCAGGAAGACAGCCAGCAACATCTCTTGTCGTGGACGAGTACCCTTGGTGCCCTATTTTGTGAGGTATGATCAGGGCCGGACTGGCCGTAGCGGACATCGTGCATTTCCCTGGAAGGGTGAGGGGCGGTGTTTCAGCGGTGGGAGGCGTTTTTGTTACTGGGGGTGGATTTTGCAGCAGTGCTTCTTCCACCCTGCCCCTCCCTTCTTGGGGGCTGGTCTGACTGGTCTGACAAAATTGCCAGGACAGCTTTGGGTTCCCAGTACCGCCCTGGGTACCATCTATTCACACGCCTTTTGCTTGCATCTGCCACAATAATTTATCTGATACCTTTGGGTCAGCTGGCAGCACAACATTGTAGCATTGTACTCTTGAGTAATACTGACACACACTTTGCTAATTTGTATCTGAATATTTTAACTAAGAAAATGACACAAAGGGCCTGATTCCAACTTTGGAGGACGGTGTTAAACCGGCCCAAAAGTGGCGGATATACCACCTACCGTATTACGAGTCCATTATATCCTATGGAACTGGTAATACGGTAGGTGGTATATCCGTCACTTTTGGGACGGTTTAACACCATCCTCCAAAGTTGGAATCAGGCCCAAAGTCTCTTGCACAGCTTGAATAGTAAACAGATACTTCGCATGAAGAATTAGCGCACACCCCCTAATTGTTATTTTTACTTAGTCTTTTTCTAACCTATAGTGTTAGAGAAATGTTCCAGATAAACATGTATTTCCAGCTGAATATTTTAAGTGAATGAACAGGCAGTCTTCCCCATTGGAAATTAAAATGAAACCCTGACATGCACCCCCATTGCATTACAGTTCTTTATTTTTAGAGGTGTGTTGCTAATGCTTGTTCCTGCCATGTGTTGCTGAATGACATTGGCCCTCTGTTCAGCTGTGCACGCCCTCTCACTTTAAAGTGTGCTTTCTGAGAGTGAGGATGATCAGTAGAACTCCAGAAGGTAGTTGACGAGCATCCCTTCCCTCGTGCCTATAATAATAAAGAAATAATAAAAAATACTTCTGGAGAGCTTGCATAGGTGTTAAGCCATGAGAGTGAACTGTAAAGCATTAACAGTAGGGGCTGTGCAGGGTAGACGCTATAAGGTTTGCTTCACTACTGAGTAGTTACCTGAGCGGGCTGCCTAAGTCAGCCAGTTGTTTTAACATAACTACAGTTGCAAACGTTATACAAGTAATAACAATCGTTCTTATGCAGTTATGTTTCCACGTACTCTCGTTCCAATTATTTTAGCAGTGCCATAAAAACCATAAAAAACATGTTCTCACCAAGCAACAGTTTGCCTTCCACTTGTAAAATGGCAGTTTCAGAAATAAAGATTTCCCCTCTGAGTAAGCTTTGAAAAATGCCACATTTAACTATTCAGAAGATTTGGTTAGGAAATCATCAAAACAGTTTGATTAAAGTCAAATAGCATGTATTTTTTGAAGGCATTTCAGTTAAAACATATTACAAGCCTAAACTCATTACATCCCAACTGGACAGTTCGTTCACGCACATTGCGATGATTGAATCTTCATTTCATGATTTTCCAGTCAATCTTTGAGCCAAAGCTTTATTTCTTTTAAGGTGAAAGCAATTCATCACTTGCAGAGCAATTCTTAAAAGTATGTATGTAAAAAATAACAATTATAAAATCACATGTACATAAAATTAGTATTTAACTTATGTTCTTAATGCAAAGTGTAGTACACATACAAGACACTTGTAGTGGTGGAAGTTAAAGAATACTTAAACGGTGTGCGTGTATATATAGATATATATATATATATATATAATAGTTTAAAAATTACTATTTTAGAAGCTCACTTGTGTACCATTGTAATCAGTGGCCCTCCAATCTGATGTAACTTTTCATATCTAAAAAAGAGACATTTCTTCAGTCCAGTCACCAATACTTTTGACCACTGTTCATTTGCTCCATTTTCATGGAATCAATTTGTCACTTGTTAAAGCCCTAGAAAGCCACTTTCAACTGTCCACATAAAACCCTAGGACACCACTTTTAACTGCCCATTGATAAATCAAATACGTTTGAGAATATTTGTAATAAAGCCAATAAAGAGAAGCGTCTTTTTGACGTTTCCATCCCTAGATCTAACCTTTGTCGGTGAGAGAGTTCTGTCTGCAGAATGTTTAGTAGAGGTGGACAAAGCAGCAAACTAGTAGTATGAACCGATCTAGTGGTCTGGCTTGGCCCTACAAGGCAAAGAATGAGCCAGGCCACTGAAGTGTTTCATAAAATAGTTGGAAAAACATGAATTTCTGTTAAAATATACATTGGAGAGGTTTATTTGCAGCACATTTCCTCAACTGTATTACTTCAAGATGCTCTCAAACTTGATCAAGAATAATGAGGCCATTGATTTCCCTGGGATCAAACCCTGTGGTCAGGCGAACAAGCAGCAATTTGAACTTGGGATACTGGTTGCCCAGTATGCAATAAAGCCAAGTGGGTGGATGTATCCTACTCTATGCTTCCTGTTTAACCCCAAAGGACAATGCTTTGTGTTTTATTCTTTTAGGAGCTAAGTCTGAATACCATGTTCATAAGTATCACATGTCAAAATAATAAGACACATGACGTCTTTATAGAAATAAAGTACAAAGGTAATTTTAAGAGAAGGCAGGTTGTTAATTGTACGGCAATATACATTGGTTTCATATAGCTATGAGATCCCAAAAAGTTGGCTGTCTGGTTACAAGCCTTCAGAGAGTACGTTTGCAAAGAACTTCTCACAGACTTTCAAATGTCTGAAAATAATTTCAAGGAGACAAGTATAGTTTACATTTTGTTGATACTTTCATTACAGTTTTTTTTTCAATAAATGCATAGGAAACGGCAGCTCCTGAGATGCATGGCCTGAGTTTCTGGGGGTTCACAAGTCCCCATGTCACATGGGCCATTCCAGAGCGAGAGATTTGGTCTGAGCCAGGCTCAAGCATTACATGTCCAACTTTCTTATAGTATATTGCTCAGCTTAGGGTGGGGTGCGGAGCTATGACCAGATAGGCTTTTAGAAGTCATGGTTCGATATTCACTTTTGTATGTTATAGTCCACTTGTCTAAGACAAGTAGGGTATAACAATAACACTAATGCTCTTCAAGGTGGACTAGTGTGCCACAGATAATAGAATTCGTGCCTCTTGGATGAAATTCAATTAGTTGTTTAACCAAAGTAATGGTCTGTTCTGTGGTGAAATGTAGGGTGTTTACTGGAGTTCTTGTATTGTTCTGGAGCAGTTAAAACCAAAGTGGTGCCTTGCCATCACTCTCCAGCCCTTGACCTTCCCATACCATTCATATGAGTGCTACTTTTCAGTCCATACCTATTAGATACCAACATCTGTAGCATGCATTGTGTATGACCATTTCAGATACACTAGACTGTTGGTAAAAGCCATAGTCTAGCTGTTTTTTTTATAGAACATTCAAGGGTAGGTAAGGCCAGAACAGAGTCAGTCACATCGTTTCTATGTTTTACATGTGCTGCTCCACCATACTGTGGTTTCAGAAGCAACAGTCTTGAAGGAATGTCTCTATTTTTATGTGCACTGCTCCTTGCAGAGGCGAAAAAAGAGCTTTCTTTCTTTTCAAGATTTACCTGGCTCCCAAATTGGCCTTTCATCATTTGAAGAGATGAAAAAAGCATCACTTTGTTGCATAATAGTCATAACTGTTATGAGCTCTTCGAGGCTTTGAAATGCCAATACTGCTTAACGGATCAGTTGATTATTTGTTATTGTTTTTAATTTTATGTTCTTACTGATCAATTCTATTTATTGAACTTTTATAGAATTTATACAAAGCTACTGTCTACAAACCGGAGGCCGACAGGAACCAGATCTTATAAGAAGGAAAGAAATGAAGTAAAACACAGGAAAATATCTTACCTGCCCCACCCTCTACACTCATTAGCTCCTAAGTACAGTATGCATATCTGTACTTAGCCGCCACACTGCCCCCCAAAACCAAATGTGAGATTGATTGGGTTTTACAATAACTTCTTAGTATTCTTGCCATCTGGTATGTTAACCCTATGTCTTCGAATTAAGTTGGGGCACTATTTTTAATAGTTTAAAATATTTGGGACTTGTTAACTCTTTGAATTTGGTCAAGAGTAGTTCCATGAATGGAGACCATATCTCTTGAAAAGTGTTGCCCTTTCATTCTGTATACGGTGTTAGTTTCCATGCCCAGTGGGTGCCCGATCCTGTGAAGCTAGTTGTGTGGTGTGGGACGTGCACAAAGTACCAGGGTGAACTGACCGCCCCTCATTGATTTCAGTGGAAATCAGCCTATTGGTCAATCCTAGTATTATATAAGCTGGAAAATGCGGGATTTGCATGTCGAAGGTTCTAACTATCTCATCTAAGACTGTCTCCCAGTATGGAGACAGTTTGGGGCTATTCCAGAAAAGGTGAAGAAGTGTCCTTGTGTCTCCTCCTCTCCGCCAGCACACCCTGTTGAGCTCCAGGCATCATTTCTGAGCTCGAGCTGGGGTATGACATCAATATGTTATCATATTCACAGTATCCCTGCTAGAGACATTTCTAGCCGTTTGTCCAGTGTGATAAGAAATGTCTTTCCATTCTCTATTCATAAGTGTGCACCCCATTTCTGCTTCCCAATCCTTTTGACCAGAACAGGAAGATTGTGCCAGTAAAGAGTATATTTCAGATATAAACCATTGGTCATTATGAAGACCCATTTTTCAAATGTTGTGCGTGGTCTACGCATGTGCGTTTAGCTGAGGGTTGTGTGGCCCACTGACAAGTCTATATTGCATTCGATCAGCCTCTTGAAGCCACAGTCTGTTTTCAGCCTATTCAAAGGGAATAATCCTGTCTGTGCCAAATAAGCTGCTGCAGTTTGATTTCCGCTAGTTACAGAATTGATCCCCTTAAAAGCCAGGGATGAATTCTGGGTTTGAGATAATTTGGGTTAGTGGTCCAGTAAACAAACCGACTCCCCCCTCCTCTCTGTGACACTACTCTATACACCTAAGGTGGATTTCGTTACAGGGATGAATATAGTCTCCTTGCGGGGAAGCCAAGGAACCTTCCAGATATATATATATATATACCTGAAACCACCTGGTCCATAAAGCCCCAGTGCTTTTCAGCTTCCTCCCTTCCCCTCTCCACCAAGTACCTCAGTTGGGCTGCCTGATGATACTGGATAATATTATGCAGAACCACACTGTCCTCACTTACATGGCTGTAAGCCAGTTTTCTGTATGTACAGCCTCTCTCCATCCCCAGACAAATAAATTGGGCTCTGAATGTAATGTCTTAAGTGTGTTAGGGGGTGGCTATAGGGGGAGCGTCTGCAACACAAACAGGATTTTGGGTAGGGTGTTTATTTTTACAGCAACTCTCTGCCCAAGCCAAGAGAGCTTAAATTGCTGCCAAAGGAGAGCTGTTGTTTAACCTGGCGCTGAAGTAGGCGGTAGTTGATACCTACCGTTTCCATAGCTGCCCTTACAGGTTGTAGGAAATAATAGTTTCAGTCCAGGCTATCAAAAATTTAGCTCAGAGGGCATGTTGGTGTGCAAGTGAAACACTCCGAATAAGTGTATGCGACTTCTGGAAATTGATTTTAAACCCGGAAATGTCCCTGGCCAATATAGCTGTCAGGTCCCCTCTGACAACTGACTTCAGCGTATCCCACAGAGTACCCTTGGCACCTCTCTTGTGTCGTTTTCTAGCATATATTGAACTATGGTTGTGTTCACTATGTTTGCTTTTTGTATGATGCTGGTCTCTGGGCTGGATCTTCTCCTCACTCCCGTCATCTGAAGAGTAATAGACAGTGGAGTGTGGGAAAAGATAGACATGGCCTATATGCCCACTTCCGGTACAGTGACCCAAAGTGCTGGCGTACCCAAAAAGTAATCTGTCTGAGCATGTGTTTTATGGGATGCCATGAAGTACATGTAATCTCTCTGGGTGGGGGTCTCCACAAATCCTCTAGACCACAATTCTGTAACCAGGTTATCCCTTCCTTAGCGAAACCTCTGGTGTAGCCCAAGTGCTGGACTAATCTATCAGATTTCACCCCTTCCCATCAAGATAGCAGTGCCTGGGGGTTTGCACTGTTCTAGATCACTTTTTGAAGAAGCTTCTCTTGATTCTTATTAAGGGCGTAGATGTAAGCTATAGTTGAGTGTTGATCCACCTCTTTTATACGGACAGCATGTATCTCTTGAATTTGCATATATTATCTATGGCCTCCCCATGAAAAGTCTGAGAAATAAGTATGGCTATACCTTCCATCTTCGCTATTGTACCCTCCCTGTTCCAGCATGAATAATATCACTAGTCAGCTTGCCGGGCTATTTAAGCCACAAACATTCAGGGTTGCTATCTAAATAATAAAGGTGTTGTGGGCTCAACGTCTTTTGTAGCGTCTTTTTGTCTGGAAAGTGGGCAAGGGAACTTGCCTGGGGAATACACACAATATCGATGGCCTCGGACCTGAAGAATCTTGGCTTAGCAGAGAGGCAGGACAGATCTTAGTTTATCCCTGTGAAAGACTAACCCTTGGAAACCACAAAATCAAAACGGGACACTAACATTCTAAACAGTGGTTCTTAACCTTTAGTTTGAAGACTCCTGGAGGTTCACAAAGCCTACTCGGGTAGTCCGCGACTGCTTAGAAAATGAAATGATATAAACAGATTAATAAGCTGTAGATAACTAAAGAAACAAAATCTAAAATTTTAAAACGACTTGTAGATGTGAAGGAACTTGAACCTGAAGGCTAAAAATTAAGTTAGTATCCACAAATTGATTTTCAGAAGCACAGTGATAGTGCAGTAAACAGAATATAGTATGGACGATGAGTGGCCTCAATTGAATTTAGAAAAACTCCACCAGTGTTCCATTAAAATTAAAAGCTTTTGGATTTGGAATTAAATAAAATATCTCATCATTTGTGTATTTGTTTGAGGAATACTTGTTGCTGTGTTTTTAGGTCTGGGAGGGGCTTTCAGCCACTTCTCTGCATCCGTTGGTCCATTGTTGTCACTTCCACCAACTACATTATACAGCACGGGGCAATGGATCAACTTACTTAAGCCACTGATTATATTCACTTTGAATGGCTTCATTTTGCCCTTTCTTAGGAAGCACATCCACACACGAGGTAGTTTCCTTCAGTGCCAGTGTTATTGTTTTTTCTTTATAATTACGTTAGTGTTGTCTTTGTCTTTCGAGCCTAATGTGATAGCAGGACACTTTTGATGTGCACACAAGGCCAGCTTTACATATCCCGTCTCCTGTTATTGCTGTTTTAAATTCCTTTCAAAGTAGCCTTTTTTAGCTCACTGCTATTTCACATCAGCTCACATGAACTCTGAATATAAGATAATCCGTGTGCTCTATCAGTCTTGCCTACCTTCTTTCTTTTCTTTTTTTTTTTCTTTCTTGCTTCATTTGCTTGCCTTTTTTTGCTTGCCTTCTTTCTTGCTTGCCTTCTTTTTCAAAGGCAAGAGACAGGCAGCCAGTGCCAGACCAATGGGCTTTCATAGGTCTGTGTTATCAAAAACCTTTTGATTTACTAAAATTATGTGTGTAACATACATACTTATCTGGCTTTTCAGCCAGACTTCAACCAGTGAGTCTGTGGTTGTCATCCACGTTTTTCTTCCACCCACTCCACATGCATGAGCGGGCCATGCGTCAGCTCACTTCTGCCATTGGCTGACTTCACTACGACTTTTGTCATGTTGCCTTTTCACAAGTACCACATCTACAAGCAAAGTAGTTCCCTTCACTGGCAGAGAGTTCTATGGTAATGTCTGCTTTTTTTTTTTTTTTTTTTTTAAGACCAAAAACCAGTTTTGCCTTTAGCCAGTGTTTTTGTTTTTTCAGATTGAAAAGGGCCAGGCAGCTTCTTGAACAATGACATTTTGTAAAAATCTTGACAAAAGAAGAATTACTAAAAGGCAGTAAACCAATGTCAGACCTATCGGCTTTGCCAGTGCTTGTTTTTGTTTTGCTTAGCAGTTTGCGCAGGTGTGTGGAATCTCAGCAGTGTGACCAATGTGGACCTCGCTCACACTGCCATAGCAGCAAGAATTCAAGCTCGAGCAAATGTCTGGGAAATTAGTTGCTTCTATAGGGTAGTGCACAGCAAGGCGCCCACATGAAGCTGTCCAGGGATGCTTTCCCCTGGGGTCTGCACAGCTGCCGGTGCCTCACCACTAGCCAGGTAGGCAAACCCATGTGTCCACAAAGATGGAGTGGCACCCACTCTCCTCGGTTGACTGGCCTCTGCTGCTTAGGAGGCTGTGCCTGCTATCTCTTTTTTTCTCGTGGCCCGTAGGGTGCTGCTTGAGGTTGCAGGGCCACCTGATCAGCCCCTGTGTGCCTTCCCTGCTGCCAGAGATGCTGGCCCAGCACCTTCCATAGTCCCTGGGCCCCTCGCAGCACGGCACCTCTTTTCACAGCATCAGGCACATGCAGGAGTGCATGGCACATACTATGTGGCAGTCATCGTCACCATGCCCTTTTAATTTTATGCTTTTAACTCTTTATCTGTACCCCCTCTGACTGACTTAATAAAATGCTTACAACTGTACCAGGACCAACAAACATATAAATGATTCTGAAATAGTATGTCACAAGGCGCTGTACAGAACCGAGAAGAGCATGTTTGGACAATGACAACGCATATCAATACCCATGTGTTTATAGTATTCCAAACAGTTGGTTATCCCACCTTCTAACTCCCCCTCCAGGTGCACTGTCATCTTGGACCACCTTATCATATTCACATCTAGGTTCCAGTCTTTCTACAAGTGTTTGATGACTTGCACCAATCCAGATTCATTTGATGTTGTTGTTGTAGAACAGTGGTTCCCGACCTGTGGTCCGGGGACCCCTGTGGGTCTGGGAAGCCACCTCAGGGGGTCTGCGACTGCTTAGAAAATGAAATAATATTAGCAGATTAGGTCCCCAGGTTTCAGTAATGACTCAGTGAGTGGTCCCCGGAATCGAAGACAAAAAGATTCAGTGGTGGGCCCCGGGCTCCAGTAATGATAAAGTGGGGGTCCACAAAAGTCAAAAGGTTGGTAACCGCTGTAATAGAAGATACCCATACAGTGTTCCATATGTCTCTTGGTTGGACAGTGACCTGCAGAAGGGATACATATAGTTTGGTAATATCATTGCAGCACGCCGTATTATGGAATCCTTTATTTGCCGAACTATTCAAAGTTTTGCCTCTCTACTTTTTTTGTTTATTAATGGAGCCAGAGCAACAATAGTCTGTGTGCTTTTGGGACCTTTTTAGTAGAAATCACAGCAGATCATAGACCAGTTTTTCCTACATCATGTCACTCAGCTTGACGATCATTTTTGTGCAAAAGTTCCAAATTATTGGCCAACGTGTAGGCAGTTTGCCTCGGAGTAAGTAAATCTCGAACCAGCAGCATCAGTTACTTGTGGTTTTGATGGTGTGTAGTTAACATGGTAAACATCTTTAATGAAGGAATTTGTGCGTATTGTCAAGTGAGGTTTAGTCTGTAGGCAGCACAACCACCATTGTTTGTCTGTTAATATTATCCTACAATTGTTGTTCCAGTTATCCAAGCCAGAAATAAGGTCAGACACCGTTAGACTCCACAGCATTTGTGTAGGTCTTGTAGTTGCTGGTGTCTGTGCTGTTGGAGTCTTATCATTTGGGGCAAAGTGGTATGTTATTGTGAGGTGCTGCTGGGATCGGCATCGAGTCGCCTTTTCTGCTGCATATTCTATAATCCATGAACACAGCGTATGTGGTGCCCTGTCACTACGGGTGCTATGTGTAATGGATTGTCCATCTCAAAACAAAGTTACTCCAGTGTTTGTGCGTATTACCATAGGCCTCGGCTCTGGCTGGCTGCATTTGGTATTTCTGCCAAATATAGAATTTTCACTCCTGCATCCCTAGCTAACTGATGCCAATGCAAGGCATGTTTTGGAGACCTTGACTGTTCTTACATGGGAAATATAAACAAGTACTAAATCACTGACCTGGATTACCTGAGCATTTTTACATTTATTATTAAGAAATCGATCAGTGTTTTTGCCTAGGCTGTTAAGGGCATGAATACAGTGAAGCATTTCCGTTTTTAATTACTACCTGGTCTGAGACCCAGAGGAACCAGGTCCTGGGGGTACTTCCTCCGCACCCGTGGTTCTGATTGTGCACCCCCACCCTGTTCTGGAAGTCGAATCCTTGTTGGAAGTGCCCCTCGTATAAATTCCAGTCTCCTCTCTGATCGCAGTCTCCTTCCTGCAGCCCCTGTGTGCTGGGTCACTCACAGGCGCTGCTCCATCGTTAGGGTGGCCAGACGTCACGGATTTCCCCGGACAGTCCCGGTTTTGAGAGGACTGTCAGGTTGTCCCGACCCTTCTCCTAATTTTAAATAAATGTCCCGTTTTTTGGGACACAGGTCAGATTATCTAGGGAAGCATAAGTTAAAAAGGCCTACAAAGTATGAAATAATTAAAGTATATTATCTGTTACTGTCAGGCAACACAGTCCCCTGTCTGCTCCCAGCAGCGAGACGAGTGGAGAGCAGAGAGAGGTGGGTGGGGGCGGGTTGGGGATGCAGGGTGGGAGGTCAAGCCCATAGCTAATTTTATATATGTAGTCTTGTACGTGTGTGTGTGTGTGTATTTATATACACACACACACACATAGGCACACATTCACAAAGCTACGCAAAAAAACGGGACAGGCCATATATAAAAGTGAGAGTAATGTCTTTAGTCCTTCTTTTATGTCTGACCGGTCCCGGTTTTTGCTCCTCAAAATCTGGTCACCCTATCCATCGTGCATACTCCCCACCGGATGAAGAGCGTCCAAAGTCATTCTGTCCACCCACCTCATCATTTCTTTTCAAGGTCTTCGATTGGCTGCCGGGTAGAGGGTGTTTGAAGCGCCCCCTGGCTCAATTTCTCCCTCACCCGCTGGTAGGGTTCTGGGTTTCACAGGCAGCCCATGCAGAACCAAGCCACGTGTCAGTCAGGGCTCTTCGAGCCCAAGCTCGAGCCGAGCTAGTAAAATATTTGGCAACAACATCATGTAAACACCGGACAAAATAGTTTCACATTTCAAAAACTGTTCTTTGTAATGTGGGAGCGTTTCACTTTAGTACATTATTATCATATATCGCTGAACTGAGAGTCATTTGCTAGAAGTGATAATTTATTAGGGTGAACTTAGAAACATTCGTGCCACCCTCCCGCCCCTCCCTGACGACAATGGCCAAGTGTCATCTTCCTCCTGTATGTAGCTCATGTACCAGAGAGGATCTTATTGGATGTAGTTCATGGTGCTGTCAGTTGTGCTGATGAAGGAAAAGAAAGCAGAGTAAAATAAAATAATTTCCTTAAATTACACAGTTTGTTCAGCTGAGGTGAGGAATCAGGGATTGATCACAGGTTTTCACACTGCGCAATTCAGCCATTAGACTTGATAGCGCTTGCACTGTGGAGCTATCTGCATCTTAAATGACCCCCTCGGAAGTAGCTAGAGACAGACCCTTTGGAGCAGGGGGAGTGAGGCGGGGAGGCAGGTTTGAGTCGTGAGCTAAGAGTGCGACCAGTAGGGCAAGCAGAGGCCGTTTTAAAAGACATCTCGCGTTTGACTTGGGGTTAGAAGGACCTCGAGCTGAGCCGGACCCAGGCACTGGGCTTGAGCCTTCAGTGGGTCGCTCACCTATATCTCACACAAGCGTGGCCCAGTGACATCCTCACCTGGTCACACCCCCTTTCCAGTTTCTCCACTAGGCCAAAATATATTATCATATGTCTTTTTTTACTGCGAACCTTTCCAGCACCTAGAAACAAACAAAAAAAAAAAAACCTCATGTCCATATAGGCAAATTAATAGTTGAAAAGATCGAAAGTGAAACGGGTTCTGTGATTAACATATTGTTTCTCCTTTGCATTGTTTTCGGTCTGCTTTTTAACCATACAGCCTTCCTTAAATGTAAACAAGTTAAGGTGCAACTTCAAATAGAAAAGGTCTTGCTTATTGTGTAGCCTAAAATGGTCCTGCTCAGACCATGGAGAACAGATGACAGCAAGGTGAGTACACTTGTCCTGTCAGACAGGTTCTCATTTCTTCTTTGGTAGTCTGTGGACAGATGCTCTATAGCTCATGCTAGTGTGCCTTTGCAGTTTACACATTATGGATCATTCAGAGTTTTGTTTAGTAGGGCACACCCTTTATTAAGTTTCATGTTACTCTGTTGTTTCTTTTGTTTTGAATATTTTTGAGTAGAAAGACCATCGCATATAAATACATTAAATTACTTGAAAGAAGAAAAAAAAGGCAACAAAAGTTAATGAAAATTCATGAAAAGAGCCATCACAAAATACAAATACCTGAAGCAGAATAAAAGCAAACCCACTCCTCCCCTGTTTGTTAATCAACTACAGATTGACTTCCCGAAGGAAACACAGGCAGAGGGACACAGTACCAAGGGTGACTTGCTGCCACAATTAGTGAGTTACGGTATTTCCAGACCTCTAAAACTTTTAGCAAAGATCCTGTTCTAGCCACACATAAGGTCTCAAAAAACTTTACCTGTTGTAACTTGCTTAACCATCGATCAAACAATGGTACAAGTCTGGACTTCCAGTTCTCCAGTATTAATAATCTGGTGAACAACAAAGCCGTAAATACAAGCTGCTGCAGATGCAAAGTGGGGTCTTAGCTCTGAGATACTAGTCCGAATAGTACCTCCTAGTGAATCTTGACGTAGTTCGACTTGGAGCTGTTGGCTTAAAAACCCGAATACCTGCTCCCAGAAATAAAAAATGTGAACAGGTAAAGCATGTATGAATCCGACCTCCTCTTGGGTTGGAGCATTAAAGGCAACAGGGTGATGCAGCCGGGTGTTTCTTTTGGAGACGATCCAGCATATAATAAAGCACCCACTTACTAAAAAAAGGCTATTCTCCTGAAAAATAGCAGCGCAGATTGCTCTACTATTAACCCTATTATAGAAGCCCCAATGTTTAACACGTATGTGATTATTGGTTATAGTCGAGATGGTACTTAATAATGGAGGCAAAGTTTTGTCAGCCAGTTTCAAATGGAGTAGGTGATAACAGTTGCCAATGCCCTTAAGAAGGGAAATGAATGCCCTACTTACATCTCGAGCTAAGGAAGATACCTCTTGATAGCTCCACTAATAAAGCTCCTTATTTGGATATAGCTAAACTATTTATTGGTAGAAGTATTAGAGAAATTAGTGACTAGGAGATCCCATGGAATCATGACCCCAGATTGAACGAAATTTGCCAGCAAGTGGCATCTATCTTCTTCAGATCTCGAGATTGCAAATTTACCTAACAGTAGACCTAACAAGGAGACATCTTTTAAATGTAGGGCTAAATTAATCCAAGGCGTCTTGTATTCTAGACAATTTTTGCTAAATCTGGAGCTCAAAAAAAGGAATACCTCAGAATATTAAAAATGTGACCCTGGTACTCGCTTCAATAAGCGTATTGCTGAGATGGATACAACTGGAGTCCTCTTGAGAATTACTCATCCGACTCAGCCAATTGAGCAAGGCAGCTTGATAGTACCTTTTGATCCTGGATAGAGCTAGCCTGCCATCTTCTGCGTCTAACTGGAGAACCTTTGGATTTGTATGGGGTTTTCCCCTGCCATAAAAAAGCTTGCAGAACACTATCTTGTTCATCAAAATTTGATTGGGTAATCTTAATAAGTACATTGTCAAACATGAAAACAAAAAAGGGGAATATGGCCATCTTAACTAGCGCAACTCTGATCTTCATTCTACAGTTGACAAGATCATTCAAGCTTCACTCTATATTTGTTTTCTCATCCTGACAAAACTATATATGTTTAAATTTCAGCAGCTAAGTCTGTTTTTATCCCATACTTGCCCTGTGATTTTGTTTAGGGAAATTTATCAATTAACAAGGTGCTGTGTCAGATTGTGAGCTCTAGGGCAGATTGATTAGTTCATGCCTTAAAGTAACCCCAGCCATGCACATTGTGGTCATCAATGATGTCATTTTGGATGCTGCAGTTCTATTATCAGTTGTGACACAGAACATGTCATGAGTGATGTAATATATGAAGTAATTAGCAGTGCAGGATGAGAGCGCAAGTAACAGTTACTTGAGGGCATGAGTTTCATTTGCATGAGATAACTAACTGGTGAATTTCAGTGTTTTTTTTTTTTTTGTTTGTTTTTTTCATTTACAGCAGTATGTTTTATCTGACATTTTCACCTAAATCTCACGTCCCCTTGACCTTGGGGGTTTTTCAGTTAATTTCAAAGCTTTTTTAAAAATGAAAAAGTAAGATATTCTCATACCAAACTAGAACGTCACTTCTACCTTTTTTTTTCTTAGTGAATTTCTAGGGCTTTGCTGATGAAAAGTAATATTATCTCACAATGCGTAACGCTACTCCCAGGCTGTGCATGGCCTTCAGGTGTATGTGGTGTGGGGTGGGGTTGACCATGTCCAACTAAACGTGGACAGTCAACGCTCTGCTGTTCACAAGCCGTGTGTAGCAGGGGTTAGGCCTGCTGCCCATCCCCCCTCGGGCACACAGCCGAGTATAAATGGAGTCATTTTAAGTGAGGCAAATTTACTGACTTTGTCAAAGGGTCAGAGCACCAAAATATATGTAGTGGGCCTATTGGTTTTATGAAGGGGTTAGGATATCAACATATGCAAAGCACATGTATTGTCTGGTCTTTGTCAAAATAAAATCACCAAGCCTTATAATCCAAAGTATAGTTCATTAATTCACCCAGAAAAATGATTTTCATAAAACAATGTAATAAAGTTATATTTACAAAAGACACCAACATGTCTGAGTTTTTTTTAAACTTAGTTCAAGCTGCAAGGTGCAGCTGTAGAACCAACCACAAGGTGTGTCTGCACTCCAGCTGAAGAGCATAGATCTCCAGCAAGGAGTGCTTTATAAATCTGGTAAGATCTCCTGTGGGCCATAGTTTTAATGACCCAGGAGACTTACTGTTTTTTAATAATATTGCTGGAGGGAGGGGGCTGCTGCACTCCCTGCAGGCCTTACAACATTTCTAGGGACACCACCAGGCTCCTTGCAAGTAGCGCTCCATAATGCCCCAAATTTATTATTGTTTGTGGGTTGTGGTATTCCAGTGCCCACTTGGGAGATCCAGATCTTTATTTTTTGTAGAAGGCTGGAGTGGGTGGGAGGGGGGAGGGATAGGGCCTCTGTTGCTCCGCCAGCTCCCTGCAGGCGGACCCATGGTCCTTGCAGGAGCTGGAAACCTTTTCCTTTCTTTATTTTTTATTTTTGTTTAAACTGGTGTTGGTGTTCCCTGGGCTGTGGGGGGGAGCTCCAGGGCCCCCATTACCCCACCAGCTTCCCGCAACTGCAGCAGCTGGCATTTTTCTTTTCATATTTTTAGGTAGATGGCCCAGCAGGTGCACCCCACAACATTTTGCATGTTGTGGGCTGCGGGTAGCGCCTAAAGGCCCCTGTAGCTCCGCAGCCTCCAATGCCAACATCCATCCTGAGTTCAGTGGAAGCCGGACAGGAGCAGTTCTTTGTTTCCCTGCCTGAGAACATAGGCAGGGGAAAGACGGTGTCCCAGGAGTTGGGGTCCTCAGGACAGCATCCCTGAGTCAGCGCCAGGAGGTGGGGTCCCTAAGGCCTCATTAAAGCTCGGAGAGAGGTGCTGCGTGCCCCCTCGCATTTTTAAGTTATCTGTCCCAGTGAGTGGGGGTTCCTGGGGCCCAACAGTGGCTTTGGGAGGGGGGTCCAAATGCCCCCTTCCTGTTATTTTACACCTGACCCTGGGGGATTGGGGCCCTGGGGCCCTGATTGGCTTGGGCATACATGCCCCTCCTCTTTTATATTAGATTACCCCCCAGAGGATAGGGTCCCTTGGGTCTCTCTGAGGTTTGAGGAAGGAGGGTGGGGTGACCCGTCCTCCCCAAATAACACAACTGCACACCCCCTCCTTTCTTGAGGTGGTGGCAGCCAATCAGGTCTCACAGTGAGGCCTGTCGCCCCCACAGATGCTTCGCAGTGTGAAAAATACAAAGTTGTTTTAACTTTAATTTCTCAAACTGCTGAACTGATTTACACCAAATCATAAAGAACACATTTTCTGCACAAAAATCTTGTTTGCTGTCAAATTTGGTGTAATTCTGTTCAGCAGTATTGTCATGTAGGTGTGTCTAATTTTCCTGTGGAGATTGAATTGGCAAAATGTTTTGCCCCTCCAGCCCCCTTTTTTTTCCTCAGCTGTCACTCTTCCGATTACACCGAAACTTTCCAGTTAGGAGCTGAGGGTGGAAAAACATTTTGTTCGTAAAGTGTTGTGATGATTTGGCAAATGACACCAAAGTTATAAGCAAACCTAAAAAGTGCACTTGTTTTTAAGTGGATGTGCATGTGCCCCACTTTCTTTTTCTTTTTTTATTTCCTTCTTTATCCTTTTTTGTCATCCTTGTATATTTACACACATCTTTAGGTTAATTCAAAGGCAATAGTACCTTATCCTTCCACCAATAATATTCATATTTTCCTGTGATGCTCATTAAAATCTTAAAGGTTCTATATTTGTACTAGTACATCTGCCTGGTAGGCAGCACACGTCTGTCATTCTAAAATTATCTGCTATAGTTAATTTATATTTAAATGTAGCATTTTTATTGCATTCATGTAGCCGCTTGTTTTAAGCAACGTGTTTTTTCCCCCTTTTGGGCGCGTTTTGCAATTAAAAAAAATAAAAATACAAAAAAATGTAGCTGTGTAGTGGCTTGTGAAGACCTGACCTGTTGTTACTGGCGTTTGCTTCCCTTCCTGGCTCTTCTGTGGTCTAATAGGTAACAACCTTGCTGACCTGCTGTCTTCTCTGTTAATCCCCCAGAATATAAATGTTGTGTGTTTTAGGGAGGATACTGCATTATGTATGATGGGCTTTGTGAGCCGCCCTCCACTGGCCTTCTTTCTTCCTGGACTCTGTTGTTGCTTCTGCAATTTTCAGGTTTAAATCTTGTGCATGAATAGCAGCTTCCACTGCGGCAAAAACAGCAGCACATATTGTATTATTCTAACTTGTTTTTTAGTGCTCAGAGGAACTTGCTCAAATGCAGTAAAAACTATTTTCTTAGAAGTTTCCTAGAAATTTCTCTGTGATTTATCAAAATGTAGTACAGCCAGTGCCAAATCCATGGTTATTTGAATTTCTGTAGTATGCATATGAATATTTGGATACAGCATTAATGACCTTTATTGATACCTTGTCGTTTTGATTTCGCATTGTCCTACGTCATGATCATTTACCTACCAGTCTGTTATTTTGTAGCTCTTTTGTATAGTCTATGCACTTGTTTTGATGACTGAAAGTTCTGTAATTTATGCAAATGTTATCAATATTATATTTATAGAAGCTTTGAGTCAGCCCTCTTTATTCATCAGTTGGTTGTTATTTAATTCCCTTTTTGTTTTCTAAAACATGCATCATGAGCTAGTGGTTCAACCCTCTTCAGTCATTGGCTAAATTCACAGTGACAACAGCATTCTTCCCTTTCAAAAGGAGCACATCCACACAGCAATTAGTTACATTTACTACCAGGTACAACTGTGGCAGTAAAGCCAATTGCAACTGTTTTGCATTTAGCCAATATTTTGTTATTTATTTTTTATCTGCGAGTACGCGGCAGGTCCCCAACAAAAAAGTTATACAAACTATGAAAATACAAAACAAGTATTGACAAAGTAAACAGACTAGCAGCCATTGCTTGAGTTTATTGGCTTTGCCAATACTTATGTGTACTGATGTATTCACCTTTTCCATGGCTCAGTGGTCCTATGTATGGGTGCGTTTTCTGTAGAAGGAGTTCAGTCTACTCATTGTTTTACCACAATTTTATTAAGTGCAAGTTTGATAGGGAAAGCTGTCCAACTTAGGACTTTCATTGAACACTCAACCATCTTGTTGCTGTTTCATTCATCTTAACCTAGTATCACCAGAATACTACCCATTATTCAGTGATTTGTTGTGCCTTTCGGAGGTCTCGTTTTCAAATAAGACTGGGTGCATCACCTTCTAAACTAACATAAGGGTTTCTTTCTAAATAGTCTTTCAAGGTTTGTATGTTGCTGCAGTAGTACAGTTAGCAGTAAAATCGTCAGTTTTTTTACTGCTTTCACTCGATATTGATCCACTTTGAATCTTTCTAGGTACAATACTATTACTTAATTGGGTTTGTTTTTTAATGATAGGTGTACAGATTTTTAGGTGTGCAAATTTAATTACCTAGTGGTCCAGAAGAAAGTTTTTTTTTTTCTTCAGATACCTGCGATACCTTCGTTGTAATAGGGCAGGAGGAAGGGGGAGAGGGAAACATTTGTAAGATCTTTACATGCCTAGATCTTCTGAGAAAAATATTGAACATGTATTTTCAATTGGATTTTACAGTGTGATTAAAATGGCTTCTAAGGAACCTTGCTTCTCTTTTTGTGTTTTTTTTCTATGGTAAGTCCACTGAACATAATAAGCACGTGAGTCCTTGAACGGTTTAATCTTGCCATTTACTGCTATTTTAATTAAAATGATAATCCTTTTTCCATCGTGTAGAGACATGATTGAAAGAAGCTGTTAACATTTTTTATTATTAAAATGTTGATGGGATTTGAATTTTGATCTTCCACATGTTTACTTGCTAGATTCCTCTTGTTTTGTACGTTTTTAGAATCTGTAATTGAAATTTTGGGTCTGGTTTTCTTCCTGCTAACAGTGCGCCCGACCAAGAGTATGATTTAATTTCCCACACTTTAGACTGAGCCTCAGCTGCTGTCTCGCCGCACATTTCCAACTAATCCTCAAACTGCTTATGCAGATGCAAGCAGTTTCAGTCTCTCCACTAGACCATTGTTAACCTCTTTGGTGCGGGCGTCGGCCACTGGCCGACGCCCACACACCCTCCCTGGTGCGGGTCACGACCAGTGGCCGACACCAGGAAGGGCATTAATAAATCCTCGGTGCGTCGCACCCGAGTATTTTTTTTAAAATTCCCTCGGGAGACACGGAAGCTTCCGTGTCTCCCCCCGCCCCCCACCCGCCCTTTTGTGACGTCAGCGCGCCACGAGGCGCGCTGACGTTTCAAAGGTGTTTTCCCCATCAAAGCAGGAAGCAGCCTTGCGGCCGCTTCCTGCTTTGATGGGGAAAACGGCCTTTTACACGTTCGGGAAGGCCTCGTAAGAAAGGGGAGAGTCTCCCCTTTCTTACGAGGCCTTCCTGAAAGTGTTTCCTGGCCCCCGATCGCAGCACAGCTGCGATCGGGGGGCCCAGGAAACACTTTGAAAAGGCCTTGTAAGAAAGGGGAGACTCTCCCCTTTCTTACGAGGCCTTCTGAAACTGTTTCTGGCCCCCGATTGCAGCACAGCTGCGATCGGGGGCCAGGAAACACCACTAGACACCAGGGATTTCACTTTGAAAACGGCAATATTTTTTTTTAGATGTTGTAGGGTTTCCCTGGGGGCCATTTTGGCCCCCAAGGAAACCATACAACAACTAAAAAAATATATATATGTATATATAGAACTATATATATCTATGTAGATAGATATATCTAGGTACATAGATATATCTATGTAGATAGATAGATATATATATATATATATATATATAGAGGTAGATCTATATCAAAGAGATTTATAAAGCGCGCTACTCACCTGTGAGGGTCTCAAGGTGCTGGGGGGGTGGGGGAAGGGAAGGGGGCTGGGAGGTTCACTGTTCGAAAAGCCAGGTTTTGAGGCCCTTCCTGAAAAGAAGTAGGTTTTGGGTCTTGCGAAGGTGGGTTGTGAGGGCGTTCCAGGTTTTGGGTGCAAGGTAGGAGAAGGATCTGCCCCCGGTGGTGGTGTGTTTGATGCGGGGGACAGAGGCGAGAGAGAGGTCAGCTGAGCGGACGTTTCGTGTGGGGGTGTGGAAGGTGACTCTCGTTGAGGTAGGCAGGGCCTGTGTTGTGGAGTGATTTGTGTGCGAGGATGAGGATCTTGAAGGTGATCCTTTTGTCAATGGGGAGCCAGTGGAGGGATTTGAGGTGTGGAGAGATGTGTTCGTGTCGGCGGAGGTCGAGGATGAGTCGTGCTGCTGAGTTCTGGATGCGTGTAGTTTGCGCTTGAGTTTTAGAGTGGTGCCGGCGTAGAGGGCGTTTCCGTAATCAAGCCTGCTGCTGATGAGTGCGTGAGTGACAGTTTTTCTGGTCTCTGTGGGGATCCATTTGAATGTTTTTCAGTATACGGAGTTTGTTGAAGCATGAGGAGGTAAGAGCGTTGATTTGTTGGGTCATCGAGAGGGAGGAGTCTAGGATGATGCTGAGGTTGCGTGCGTGGTTGGCGGGGGTGGGTGCAGGGCCTAGCGTGGTGGGCCACCATGAGGGGTCCCAGGTGTTTTTGTGTGGGCCAAAGAGGATTATTTCGGTTTTGCTTGAGTTGAGTTTCAGGTGGTTGGCTGTCATATATATATCACTTTTGTCAATATGTGTGTGGTTTCCCTGGGGGGAAAAAGGTCCGACTTGTGTAGTGGCAGTTTTAGTGCCATAAAGAAGCGCAGAAGGTTTATATTCCTACTGCAAAGAGCACATCTGTATTTTATGTAAATAGCTGAGTACATTAGTAAAGTCTATGGAGAGATGAAGGGCACTTTTGCTGGGTGGTAATGAGGGAATCCGAGGAGGAGGGAGTGGGAGCACCAATAATGATTGTAGGACTGGGCGCAGGAGGTGCTAAAGACTGTGACGAATGGTATGTGACAAGGTGTTTTTTGAGTGTCTTGAAAGTACGTGCTGATTGAGGGAAGAAGCGCAGGTAAGGTGGCCTCTACTGTTGCACGTATCTCACACACACCATCGATTTTGTGTCTACGTAGGCTAGTGTTTTAGAGCAACAGTTTAGCCAATAGCAGAGATGGCATCTTGATGGATGACTGCTGCCTGCACTCGGGTTATAGAGGACCGCTCTGACATAGGATCAGAGACTGAGACATCAGATACTGAGACAGCATCTGAGGGATAGGACAATGGCGCAGACTCTGGGAGTGATTTTTCAGTCAGAGGAGTCCCATTCGATAACTCCTCTTCCAGTACATTATGAGGGAGGTGATGAGGACAGTCCTGCTGTCCCTTCGCAAGCTGTTCGTGCAACTGGGTAATAGTGGCTTAGGCCAACCCAGAGAGCAGGTGAATGCGGCGGCAAGCAGAGAGAGAGTGCTCTCTTGGGAGCTCCCCAATTTAGTTCAGGCCCAAATTCCACCACCCAAATCATATTGTGGAGACATCAAAATTGTCTATGGCAAAACAAACTGGTTTTGTAAGGCAGGCACCTGTGTTTTTGGTCCTGGATTCGGCGGCCATATAGAGAAACACACTAAACCCAAACATTTCTGGAAACTAGACATTCGGGGGAGTCCACAGAGGTGTGACTTGTGTGGATTCCCCCAAGTTTTCTTACCCAGAATACCCTGCAAAGCTGAAATGTTGAAAAAAAACTCAATTTTTCTCGCATTTCTGTCACACAAACTACAGGAATATGCTGGGATCCACAACATTCCTACCACCCAGTGACTCCTCACCTGTCCTGATAAAAACACTACCCCACTTGAGTGCCTACACCTAGTGCCTGTGTCAGGAATGGATCACCCCAGGGTCAACAGCTGCCTCACGTAAGGACCAACATTGACTGTTGTGTGATCTATTCCTGTCGCAGGCACCAGGCCTAACCACACAAGTGAGGTATCATATTTATCGGGAGACTTGGGGGAATGCTGGGTGGAAGGAAATTTGTGGCTCCTCTCAGATTCCAGAACTTTCTGTCACCGAAATGTGAGGAAAACGTGTTATTTTAGCCACATTTTGAGGTTTGCAAACGATTCTGGGTAACAGAACCTGGTCCGAGCCCCACAAGTCACCTCATCTTGGATTCCCCAGGGTTTCTAGTTTTCAAAAATGTGCTGGTTTGCTAGGTTTCCCCAGGTGCCGGCTGAGCTAGAGGCCAAAATCCACAGGTAGGCACTGTTTTCTATGAAAAAATGTGATGTGTCCACGTTGTGTTTTGGGGCATTTCCTGTCGCGGGCGCTAGGCCTACCCACACAAGTGAGGTATCATTTTTATCGGGAGACTTGAGGGAACGCTGGGTGGAAGGAAATTTGTGGCTCCTCTCAGATTCCAGAACTTTCTGTCACCGAAATTTGAGGAAAACTTGTTATTTTAGCTACTTTTTGAGGTTTGCAAAGGATTCTGGGTAACAGAACCTGGTCTGAGCCCCGCAAGTCACTCCTCCTTGGATTCCCCTAGGTCTCTAGTTTTCAGAAATGCACAGGTTTGGTAGGTTTCCCTAGGTGCCGACTGAGCTAGAGGCCAAAATCTACAGGTAGGCACTTTGCAAAAAACAGCTGTGTTTTCTATAAAAAAAATAGGATGTGTCCATGTTGTGTTTTGGGGCATTTCCTGTCGCGGGCACTAGGCCTACCCACACAAGTGAGGTATCATTTTTATCAGGAGACTTGGGGGAACATAGAATAGCAAAACAAGTGTTATTGCCCCTTATCTTTCTCTACATTTTTTCCTTCCAAATATAAGAGAGTGTGTAAAAAAGACGTCTATTTGAGAAATGCCCTGTAATTCACATGCTAGTATGGGCACCTCGGAATTCAGCGATGTGCAAATAACCACTGCTCCTCAAAACCTTATCTTGATCCCATTTTGGAAATGCAAAGATTTTCTTGATACCTCTTTTTCACTCTTCATATTTCAGCAAATGAATTGCTGTATACCCAGTATAGAATGAAAACCAACTGCAGGGTGCAGCTCATTTATTGGCTCTGGGTACCTAGGGTTCTTGATGAACCTACAAGCCCTTTATATCTCCGCAACCAGAAGAGTCCAGCAGACAAAACGGTATATTGCTTTCAGAAATCTGACATCGCAGGAAAAAGTTACAGAGTAAAACATAAAGAAAAATGGCTGTTGTTTTCAACTCAATTTCAATATTTTTTTATTTCAGCTGTTATTTTCTGTAGGAAAACCTTGTAGGATCTACACAAATGACCCCTTGCTGAATTCAGAATTTTGTCTAGTTTTCAGAAATGTTTAGCATTCCGGGATCCAGCATTGGTTTCACACCCATTCCTGTCACTAACTGGAAGGAGGCTGAAAGCACCAAATGTAGTAGAAATGGGGTATGTCCCAGTAAAATGCCAAATTTGTGTTGAAAAATTTGTTTTCCTGATTCAAGTCTGCCCGTTCCTGAAAGGTGGGAAGATAGTGATTTCAGCACCAGAAACCCTTTGTTGATGGCATTTTCAGGGGAAAAAACCACAAGCCTTCTTCGGCAGCCCTTTTTTCCCATTTTTTTGGAAAAAACAAAATTTTCACTGTATTTTGGCTTTTTTTTTGGTCTCCTCCAGGGGAAACCACCAACTCTGGGTACTATTAGAATCCCTAGGATGTTGGAAAAAAAGGACGCAAATTTGGCGTGGTTAGCTTATGTGGACAAAAAGTTATGAAGCCCTAAGCGCGAACTACCCCAAATAGCCAAAAAAGGGCTCAGCACTGGGGGGGGGGAAAGGCCCAGCAGCTAACTTAAGCATGTGTATTAATTTGAAGGTGAAGGTAAAATCAATACACATGTAATTCAAATTTTAAGATCACAATTTCTTTTTAGCTCACTCTAGTTTTGAGATATATAATTCAAATCTATACCTAAGATTGCTGTCCATTCAAACTGAAGACCATAGTAAAATGAGAAATGCATTTTCCTGACCAGCATCCACAGGGAACCTATTTTAGATTGAGGAATGTATTTTCCTGCCCACCTTCCAGCAGGGAACCCAAACTAGAACACCAGGCAGCACATAGTTTTCTGTAGCATAATTCTTAAAAAGACCATAGCACGTCTCATCCAAGGCCTGCAGAAAAATTGTCACATGGCCTCTGCCCTTCCCCTGTTTCCCCCCCCTACACTCCACCAAGCCTGAACCAATATGATCACATCACCCCCATCTTGATGGAATTCCATTGACTCCCCTTGCCGACCCACAAGATTTTCAAAACCAGCTTCATCATTTACAAAGCCATCACGACTAGCACCCTTTCTTATCTTGCAGAGAAGCTCCCCTTCTGTGGTGGTTCTCAGCACACCCATAGCCAGGACCCCATCAGACTTCAGGCTAAGAAATGTGAAAAAGAAAAATGAGACCACACCTTTTCCATCAGTGCACCCAGAATCTGGAACAACATCCTCCTATTCATCTGGACAGCGCCATCGCTGCTCCAATTTAAGAAAGAGTGATACCTATTAATAACACTACATGACTATGCATTAACTGTCCACAACTCTGCTTCTTCTCCTATTACTCTCCAAGTTTAAGCTCGTCTTTGACCATGTACAGCACTCCACAACCTTTTGGTTAGGTTTCACTTATTAAAATACCATCTACATACATGGCCAGGTTCCTTATCCTCTTGTCTTCCATTTGTTACCTGTCCTTATAATTTCGTAACAACTGCATTTTTCATGATAAACCAAGCTACTCACAGAATCGTTTACTGGGCTTTTAACTTCGAACCCTAATATTTCTACCGCTTTACTGCTGATCACAAGTCAGAATTAAAAGTTTGAGTAGGGTTGTGGAAATAGAAACTGCTTGCATAGAACCTTAGGTGCAATGATTGACTAGTGTTCAAGAAATCAAACTAGGGACAGGTGATATGTTTGCTCACATTCAACTTATACAGAAAGATATAATGATGTATTGCTGTAAGTTTCCTTCGTAGCAATCAGTTTCACAAAGCCTGTTTTAGAATACCATTGTTCCCAGACTCGGATGGCAAACTAGATAGTTCCCCAGTCTGCACCTCTTCAGAGCCTTGGGAGCACATGTCAAACACCCTTTGCTGTTAGATTCTGGAAAGTGAATCTAACAGCGAATGATATTTCTACAATATGAACCTATCTAAAAGTCAGTTGGAGCTTTGTACAGGATAAAAGGCAAGCATAAAGTCTACAAGTGATAGTAGAGGTGGCCGCTTTATGGACATTTAAGAGGTATATTTATTCAAGTTAATCCCCTTACCAGTAAGTAGCTTGTAAAACCAGTAAATTGCTCCAGCTATCTGTTCTTTTCCCAATAGTGCAAGTGATAACATCAATGGTGCCATTGGCAGCGGAAATAGAATCTCTGTTGTTCGTAGGTCTATAGGAAAAACTACTCCCATTGTCAATTTACTGCACTCAGTTTTGTTAAAACTTTGCTATGCGATTGTGTAATCACCCATGGACCTATATGCTTGTGGTTATTCACAGGCCACCACATCCATCTGACACCTTTAATGAACAAAGTTTTAATGTGCTTGTCAACATTGCCAATAACACTAAGAAAATATGGTCTTGAAGATCTGTTTTTATATTAATGGACTGCATGGCTATGCTGACAGTCTACTGTGAGATATCTTGACGAGATTTACTTTCTGATGGATACTTCTAACAACAGATTATCCACTTTGCAAATTTCCCCAGGTGCTAGACGGGATGTGTAAAACTCAAAATCAGTGCTCCCGCACACCGTTAGGTGACGTTTTGCAAATCCATGTTATCTCCATTCCGCTTCAGAAGTGACAAGCTCAGCCTCACCCATGTGTGCTGATGTAACCTCCTTTCTTTCTACACCTGCATACGCAGATCCAGAGCCCCACCATTTCTTCACTCCATGAAGGATTTGTTCTTCAAAAATTTCCAGTGTGCAAGGGAATATATCACCCGCCCCCACAATTACAGGACTTGTTGCAAACAGATGTCTGTGGCTGATCCTCCTCCACCCCAGCCCTCCATGAGATGTGCCTCTGGCACTTGGGTTACGCCCATGCCTCCAAAGCCTGATACGACCGCGCCCAGATTAATCCAAAAGCCATCCAAGAATGTGAATCAAAGCTGTATTCCGACCTGCTCCCATTCCTGAAGACTTCCCCGCAGCAGATCTTTGCTGCTCTTGAAGCCTTCTAGTAAGTCCAAGAAGAAGCCTAAGAAGTGTAAGCTGGACTTGGTTCCTTCTCACCACTCTCATTCTCCAGAGAAGGCGCAAGGGAATCATTGTGCCTTTTGGTCTTACTCCCGTTTCACTGAGGAGTTGATTCCATCCTTAGTACATATGCACCCCGGGTTTCTGTTACAACAAGGGTGGAAGCCTTTCATGAGGCCATGCTGCATGCTTTTGGTATGCGTCAGTCTCCCTCTGGTGCGTCTTCAGACCCCAAGAATCCACAGTGGCCTCCAGTTGGGTTACCACTGCCAGATCCATCCTCCGTGCTGTCTGTGCTCCTTGAGACTACTTTGGGTTCTGCACCAACATTGGTGCTGACTTTGAGTCTGCTGCTGAAGTCTGCATCTGTCCCTCGAATGAAGACTCCCAACATCTTTGCCAGAGGAGGAGCTACAACACATCATGATATCTGACTCCAAGCCATCTTTTTCTTGACCCCTACTGAGACAGCACCCAAATCTTTATGCTTGAATCGACTGCTGCCCAGCAGCCATGCACAGACACTAGGGGAGTAACAATGGAAGGGACGAGAAAGTTTTCCCCACTGTTATGATGAGGACAAATGATACATGGACCTAACTTGCCAGACCACCTCACCAACCAATCAGAGCCCGGATTAGGAAACTACTTATGGAGAGAAACTGATGTTGGGATTCATAGGTAGTGCTTTTATGCAACTCAGTTACTTTCAGAGTGGAACAGATTCTGTGTGGAGTTGCACAAAACCACCTACTGGCTCTCAGGAGCACTGCTTTTGAGTTTTACGGATCCAGTCTGGTGCCTCGGGAAATTCGCAACAGGAGGCATCTGCTATTGGAGTATCCACCAGAAAGAACGTTATCAAAGGTTAATAATTTGTTCTTCCTTTAAATGGGCCCCAAACTGGAAACAATTTGAGCTTTGGGAGGGCAAATTGGAATATTTTAGCTTTGGAGGCAAAGAGGTTACAGTCCATATCACACATACATCCTTCCTACTTGCGGTACCTTCCAAGTTATGGCTGCCATTGCAGTGTGGTGAGTGCCAGCCATGCATCACTCCCTTCCTGGGCTGATTTCTGCCCTGTCGTCCAACATGTGGGCAGAACCAAAACCTATCTCTGTAGTAGTCCTGAAAGCTCTTTTTAGGTTAATCACATAAGGTCTGGGAACAGGTTCGCTTTCAAGCCAGACTCAAAAAGTGGCTAATTCTACTTCCATTGATTAAATAACGACAGTTTCAATGAAGACCGAGTGAAAAGCCTTTTCTTTGTGAGTATCTCATTTTTGTGAACGAAAACCTGCATTGCTGCTGCCCATGCTCTGCCTTTTCTGTGTTTGTAAAACGTTTCAGTTTACAATCGACAATACAGTTGGCTTTTTTGATGCTTGCTTTTACGAATGTTTATGCCAGCGTGACCATCAAAGGTGACAGTGTATTTTATTCAACAGACACATAACAAAAGAACAGTATAACCAGGACTAAACATCAGTTTGCCTTAGCGCAAATTTCTATGTGTCCAAAACGGTGTGCAGCAGTATAGTATCTTACCACCCCTTATGTGGGAGATGAGGAACTTATCCACAAGGATATCATTCTATACAGAGACGATGTGTGGTTGGAAATGTGTTGTCTTTGCTTTGAGACTAATTGGGAAGTGTTTTAATGTCATGCATGTGGACCACTGAGGAGCTGTTATGTGACTGGAAACAGGAATCAGTGGTGGGATGGATGGTAAAGCGTGTGAGAGAAAGACACATATCTTAAAGTTTGTGGTAAGCTGGCAACTCTGATTAGCACTGCAGGTCCATTTATTGCGTTGGCAGTTTTCTAACGTGTTGAGTCGGATTTTCTATGCTAGCTGTCTGACAGGAGGTCACCCTTTGTGGGAAATTTATGGATCTGGTGGAGATAACCGATGTAGAGAAAGAGTAAGTGGAAACCAGAGATCTGCCTGGATAGGCTGTGTTACAGTTCTGCCTTATGATTGCCATTATATGATATCACGTAAGAAGATTTGGCAAGATGCATTACGTTGTAATCATCCTTTTATCATTACAGTGTATTGTGCTCACAGTATTGGACTATTTGGAATCTGCAGGGTAAACCATGCTAAGACTCTTCTAGTGACCACTACTACGTTGCTGATCTCTTTGGTCTACACATGCTTGTCCGGTCAGATTTCAGCCATTTGTTAAACTGACTGATGTACTTGGTACCTGTGCTTTCCATCTATATGCAGGTTCCCATAAATCCTATCATATATTATATGCCTGTCCCGGTTGATGAATGAGGGGCGAGATAATGAATTGATACATAAAATATGGTGACGCAGATTTTATCGGATTTAGACTGTGAAAACTGTTAAAGTCTAGAGTAACTGTCATCCATCTTGTGGCTAGAGATAGGTAGAGAAAGCAGACACTATGTAATGGGCCTTATGGTTAGAGTCCTCCATCTGATTAGACATGAGTCAGTCTTTAGGTGCTGAGTGGCAGGGGTTACTTCTAGGTGAGAGGCTTATTTTATGGTTGGAGTGGCGTAGTTCATGTTCCATCCAAATGTTAGTCCCTTCGAGGCTAGGTTGAGCACAGGTCCCAGGATTGAGGAAGGAGGGTGTCTGTCTTCTTGGAATGATGTGCTAGTTGGGATTGTTCCATAGCTCTGTAATGTACTTATACTGATAAAACGGTTGAATTGTTCTGTTTCTCTCTCCGGGTCAGCAGCTGATGCAGTCAACATTCTCCCTCTTTTAAATGTTGTATCCATTAAAGATGAACGGCGATAAGACAGACACATAAAAGGAAGTCACTTGAAATGCAGAACGTCAAAGTAACAAATCTTCTGATAAAAGTCAAGCTATTGGGCATTCTTTGCAACCAAGAAAAAAGACAGTATTATGACTCTGGATAATGCAATGTCAAAGACAGAACTAGAAATGTAATTAATCAAATAAACATATTCAAACAGATGAAATACAATTTAGAACAATAAAATATATATACCAGAAAAGGGTTTGGGAGGGTGGGATAATGTTAGCCTACATGTCTTTAATGAAATTCACATTCTCTTGGCATTTCATTTGGAGAATTGCTATTTCTTTACAAGACCGGAGGCTACCATTATGCATTTTGGTAGCCCCTCAGTACCACATCAGACCTGTGTTCAGTTGGCTTAAAATAATGCTTTACAAAGGTGGACAAATTAGACCATTCGGCTGCTCTCAAAATATCCTCCAGTTTACCACCTTTGAAAAAGGCCTGACTTGCCATAGCACCCCTCACAGAGTAAGCTTGAAATCTCCAGAGGATTGCATAATCCATTTTACCCATCTAGCTGTTGTAGTTGTAGGAACTGCTTTGAAGGGTTAAACATAAGAAATCAAAAGTTGGTTATTTCCATCTGGGCGAAATTCACCCATTCTGGCATCATACCTTTCATGCAGCTCACAACTCAAAGGTTTCTGCAAGAATTAAAGCTTGGAACAAAATAGTATCAGACATTGTTTTCATTCTTTTAGTAACCTCAAAGGTATCTCCAAACTTTATTACTTACCTCCAAAGCCTTAACATCTGACACGATGGCAAGAAATCGAACAAAGTAAAGAAGCAAATTTTATAGAACGTCTTTTCAAATCCAAAAATGTATTACTAGGCCAAGAAGAAAACACAGAGCGAATCAGATTAACATCCCATAAGGAGTTGTATCTAGGCTTTGAAGGTCTCCTCAGTCTATTGCTTTTGAGCACTCTGCAAACCAAAACATTCTTACCTACAGTCCTGCCATTGATGAGACTATGACCTGCAGAAATTGCAGACCTTTAACAGTTGATAGTTCTATAACTAAGACCCCTGTCAAACTGTTCTACGAGGAAGTGAACAAATTCCACTATAGGTGGCTCCAGAGTATCTATATCCCTCTCCAAGCACCAGCATACCCCTGTCTTTCATATTCCTATATACCTATAGTGGGTGCATGGAGCCCAGGATTTTTCCAAGAGTTCCTGAGTTCTTACCGAAAGGCCTGACATTTCTCTAGATCTCCTAATACTCTCCAGACAAGAATGTCCAAAGTTCCATTCAGAACCAGATGATGTTCTTCCCATCCATGTTTTGAAGTAGGCCTTGTAAGGCCGGAAGAAAGAATGTAATGTCTCAGGCTAATTCCAGTGTCATTGGGAACCATGCCTATGAGGTCCAAAACTGAGTTAATAGAACAAGAACGCATATCTCTTGTCTGATCCTCTTAAGAGCTCTCTGAATCATGGCAAAGGGGGGAAATGCATAAGTGTTTGCCCCTTTCCAGGATTGAATAAATACGTTCACTGCTAGAGCATCGGGGTCTGGCATCCAACTGTAGTATGTCTTCAGTTGAAATGTCAACCTGCTCGCAAATAGGTCTATCTCCATAAGGGCCCACATCTGAGACAGCTTCTTGAAACAAAGACTGTTCAGATTCCACTTGCTGAAGTCTTGCATGAACCTTGAATTCCAGTCTGCAGTATAATTTGCTTTTCCGGGAAAGTATTCTGCCTTCAGACTGATCTTATGTTCCAGACAGAACAGCCAGAGTTTATTTGCTAATTCTGATAGGTCTAAGGATCTTGCTCCACCTAAGTAATTTATATATGCTACTGCAGAAACATTATCCATCTTTCACAGAACCGCTCTGACTTGTAAACATTTTTTTTTTTAAACTCATAAGTGCATAGCGACCTGCTATCAATTCTATATAGTTTATATGATGGAGCTTCTCTGCATGAACCACAAGCCACCAGTTTCCTATGAACCTAAGCGTGCACCCCAACCAGCTAAGCTTACCTTTGACTCCAGGAAAGAGTCTGGAGAACAACCAGAGATCGCTCTGCTGTTCCAAGCATCCAGGTTCATCAACCACCAAGATAACTCTGAATGCCAAGGGCCTGGAAATATCGCTTGAATGGAAGATGACAGGAGGCTTCGAAGTCTGGCTAACTCCCTCAAGGTTAAGGACTCTCGTTTCAGAACATTATATCTGATCTCTTTTCGAATTTTGATAATCTTCTTTAGGTGTAATAGAAGCATCACTTTTACAGTATCTATTGTGAACTCCAAGAACTCTTATGACCTAAAAGGAATAAGTGTAGCTTTCTCCTTGTTTACGATAAAACCCAAACTCCTCAAGAGGGACACAAATATGTCCAGATCTATCATAATTTGCGATTTGCATGGAGACATAATAAGGATGTTGTCTAAATAAATAATCATCTGAAATCCTCTCTCCCTGGGGTAGGAAACTACTGTTCTCACTACCCTGGTAAAACACCATGGAGCTGGTGAAAGATCAAAGGGAAGCTCTTGCAATTGGTAAAGTCTACCCTGCTCGGTGAATTGAAGGTAAGTTTGAAACACATTGGCCATGGGAATGGTGAAGTAGACATCTTTCAGGTCTAATTTCACTAACCAATCTCCCTTTAGTAACATATCCCTTAAAAGATGGATCCCCTCCATCTTGAAGTGTCTGGGTATTAAGAACTTGTTCAGCTCTCTTAGATTTATCACTGGTCGCCATCCCTTATCCTTTTTTCCACAAGGAATTGTGTACTTACAAAAACCTTGTGATCTAAATGTATTTTTAAGATGGCTCCCTTCTGTAACAAGGTCTTTATCTCCTTTTCCACAATTTCTTGTTAAGCGGTGGATAAACGTAGTTCCTTTGGGGGAGTTGTTTGCAGGGGTTGTCTCCAAAAATCTATTTTGAACCCTCTGACAGTTTCTAAGACCCAAAGATGTTGTGTAACTGTTTCCCATACTTGGGAAAAGAGTCTGAGTTGTCCTTCCACTATTGTTAGGGAACAGGAAGAGCGTACAATCGTAGTACTCACCCTGGTATGTTGAGGAACTTAGATATTGTGGAATAAATCCTCTTCCATGTTGAGTGCGTCCTCTTGGGGAGTAAAAGCACGCAGCTGATCCTGTCTAGTAGCCTCTATACGAGCCTGTTTGGTATCTTGAGAAATGGGACCTTTGGGAGACCTGGCCAGCAGAAAGTCCCCTTCTTCAGGCCCGACATAAAACGCCTTCATTAAAAACTTTTCCCATGTTATATTGCGCTTTATCAAGTGCATCGAATGTTGCCACATATTTGCTGAGTGGCTTAATCATGTCTTCCCCAAATAGAAGGCCTTTAGGGTTCTCGGAAGGTTCTTTTTCTGCTTGATCTGTAAGCTTTGCGTTGATTTTCATCCTAACAATTCTGTGTCTCTTGGTATTTAGGCCTGCATTAGCATTCCGAGGAGAACCATGGCTCTTTGGCTCCGTCCTCTGAGTAGGTTTATGTCTAAAGGTAAGCCACTGCTGTGGGCCTCCTCCACCATATCTGTTGTTCTCGCTAGGGGACCAAGCACATCCAGAAGGCAGTCCTGGCACGATTTTAGAGATCTTTCCAGTCCCTTCCTAGGATTTTGGCCCAGTTTAAAAAGAAAGGTGATGAGCTCTCAGTCGAGGTTAGGCGTAAGATATACTTTATCCTCTGTGGCAGGCCTTGAGCATTTTGCCCTTAAGATGTTTCTTGTGCTTTTCTCAAGGATATTTCAGATCCAGCATTTTATAAATTGTGCTACATGGTCAGGAGGCCACCATTCAGTGCTTCTAGGATGCTTGATGTTATCTAGCGAGAACATCGCCTCTCCTAAGGGGTCTCATATTATTTTTTGGGAGGTAGAGTGGGTATTCTCTTCCATAAAAAGTTAATTTTCAGTATCCCGATCATTTAGGTCTAAAATTTACTCACCCAAGGAGAAAGCATCATGAGGGTCTTTCTCACCCTCACCTGTAATTACCATGTCACTTAGGACATCTGAATCTGTTGTGTCGCATCATACACCTTTCATCTTTGTGCTGCTTAGGACACCCAAACTGAACAAGGTGCTTAGACCTCCTAATCTCTTTGAGTTGCTTAGACCTTCTGATATTGTTGAGATACTTGGACCTCCTGATTTCGTCGAGGTGCTTAGGCCTCCCATTCTTCTTACAGGGCCTAGCTCCCTTGCCAGTATCATTGGATTTCCTTTTCCTTTTACCCCCTTTATTTTCTGTAGTAGGATTTTTTTACCGAAATCAATTACTGTTCCTCCTGGTTTCTGGAGTCCCTCATGGACAAACGCATTTCATTTTGAATAATTTTTATAATTATCTCTTCATTCATGTTGAGCTGAGACGTTTCGGGGTTTTCACCCTCATGACAAGACATGATGGTCTAGTTATGAAAATGAAGATAGGAGAAATTAATGGCTGACAGAAGAGTAATAATAATAATGGTATACTAAATGTTTTGTTAATAAGTGAATCAGGAAAGGGACCAGAACAATAAAACTGAGAGCTCACAAGTTGTGGGGCGAACAGCTGATCGGGGACTCTGCAATGCGTCACCTTGGAAACAGTGACAGTTGCAGAGTCTTACGTAACTCAATAGGAATCAGTTTATTATTGTCAGCTCGTAAACGTAGGCTGATGCCTACTAAATTCCTCTAAAGTCAGCCGATGCATCACTGGTTCAATAGACGCGTCGGTCTGATGCGATTGACTGTGAAATGGGCACCTATGGCACAGAAGTGAAAGCAGCGTCCACTTCACCGGCTGATGCGTCAGTGATTCAATGGATGCGTCAGCATGAAGCGGTTCACTTCAAAATGGGTACCTACGCCGTCTGCTCCAAGTATGTTAGGAGCGGGTGCCTGAAATGCTAGCTGCAAGCAGGCACGCGGGGTGTTGCTCGTTGTGCTCTTCGTCAGTCGTGCTGATGCGAGTCCTACTGTTGAGCTTGAGGGCATCGGATCGGTGGAATACGAGAGCACTGATGAGTTTTTAAGGGTGAGGCCCATAAGGGTAATGGACATGGGAGTTGAGGGCAATAATAAACAGGGGAACTTTTAAAATAACATGGGATCAAATCTTAGTTTCCGTAAATTGGAATCACAAGCATGAAAAACCAACAATAAATTACATAGCATAATAATAAAACAATACTTATCTGTGAGGAGGAGCATTTAAAAGAGGCAGAATGTTGACAGCACAGACTATATGTATTGATGGTTCTGTTCTGGAATGTGTTTCGTTGTGATGCTTATTCCTTTCAAGTGCTGTGTGGAGTGGCATTAAAGGAATAATGCATAATGGTTGCCTCCAGTCTTGTAATGAAATACAGAAACCAGTGTAGAACATAGATGCCTTAGGAACAAGCTTGTATCTCGGTGCTTTCTGTTCTCTCTTATTTCTGGTTCAGTTTGAAGATGTCAGTGTCTGTTCACCTGCCATTGCCTACATCTTAATTTCCTCTTGGACTTCATGCCGTGGATTACTGATTACATATTAGCATATGTGCTTTTAGGTTTGGAGTGCTGCAAGAGAGATGGAAACTTGTCCCTTGCTCATGATTGACTGTCTCTCCTTCCCTCCTTGTTTTCCATATTTGTCATTATGCCTACACTAAAATATCTGATCTGCATTTGATTATGCCCCTCTCCACATCAGTCACTGTAAATACCCTACTTCTCATGTTGTCCTTCATGCGTCAAAATGCCAATCCGTCCATGATATCTGCTGCCAAAAGATGTTTCAGCCAAGTCAGAGTCATTCATTTTCTGAGTATCTGAAGGTGGAGTCTAGACATTTGGGGTCTAAATGTGACACTGTTTTAATTCTATGTAACTTTATCATTATGACAGCTCGTTTTTTAACAAGACTAGCCGATGGAAATCACAGTACTTACTAACATGAATACCAACAGAATCCACCCCGCTGCAACAAAAAAACTTGAGAAAGGCTTCACCCAACATAGTGTAATAGTCAGCGTATTTAACTGCAGTGTGTTGAGTGTCTTGTTGGTGACATAAGCAGTTTATGGGCTAACTGTATGACATAACTAATTAATACTCCAGAGTCAAATTACTTAGAATTGAATGAATAAATGAAACTATGAGTGAGTCCTTGAGGAAATCTACCTTGTTGAAGCAGATTTCTGCTGCTGCTTCCTTTAGTAGTGAGAGCATCAGACATGACAAAGAGTGTCTTATCCATAAGGCAACTACAGCTTCTCTTACACGATTTGAGGATCTTTGCATTTTCTTAGCACTGTTGTGCTTGGGCCAAGTAATATCAAAGCTCAATTCAGAAACGCAGTGAGCACACTCCACACAAACGTTTCATTTTTGTCACAGTTTGACCTTCGAGTATAATATTCACAAAATGTATGTTGTACTACACTTTAGTCCCTTTCTGGAGCAGTAGAGCGCAGTTGCAGTAAATGTCGTGGCCTAGGCATTTTTTCTTTTTTGAGGGTAATGCTCACGTGTCTTCTACCTACGTCTTGCATTTTTGTTGTTTAAATGTACAGTGAGCTACATAAAAGTGTAATATAAATGTCTAGAGAATTTTGAGATTCTTTTTTCTACCAGTTTGTAAGGTAAGGAGACTGCTGCGTTCTTGCTGCTTCGCCGTCTCCACCCACTCTGAAGGCAGGTATTCATGCATAACTACCCAGGATACAATTTGTTGCCAGCAAGTTACATCATCCATACTTTGAAAGAGGGGTGCGTACTGGCACACCATGTGTTTAGTCTACATACATCAGATTTAGCTAAGTGGTTGACAAAATAAATCATTCTTTTACTCAACCTTGCTTCATCCCATGTGCCTTCTTCACAGTGTTCAAATGAACCCATAATTTTGGACACAACAAGAAACAGACTACAAATATGTATGAAGGCTTTGTACAATTTCAGTTGCAAAACAAACTTGAAGTGAATTTTAGGTGTTGGGAGAACAGTTTTTTGTAGCTTCTTTGATGCTGGTGTGTTAATTGTTAAGCACAGGCGGTATACATAACGCATCCTAGAAGGATGCCTGGCAGGGTTACCACAAACAGTCTTAGCTGACCCAGTAGCGACACACTTCTGACATTGACTTTCGTGGCCTTCTTCATGCCATCATGAGTAAGCTCAGGTATTACCTGCCTCTCATGCTGATTGTGTGGTTACAGTAGGAAACGTGCTGACTTGATTTCTTCCTGCCCTGTACTTAAAGATGAAAGAAGACTGTGGTTAAGGTCTGCTTTAGGGCACATAATATGAGGACTTGCCTTGAAGCCACAGACATCCCCCGTGGTCAGTACTTACATCTGACCTGGAAAATGTTTGCCTGGGAGCAAAACATTTGTAACTTTTGATGTTTGCCGTCCGTTTATATTTAACACCAGCTTTTAGTTTCTGCATAAAAGCGACTAACTAGCTATGATTTTTATCCAAGACTAACAGTGTTTAACTTTGGCAATTGTGATCTTAAATATGGGTTTAATAACACTGTGACTCGTTTGCCAGTAATTCTTGAACTTCACATTCTTTATATTTTTAGGATTTGGATGCATTTTTTTTTAGATGGTATTTTGAAAAGGTTTGATTAACTGTCGATGAAGATTTACTTGACGCTTCATTATATAATAGAGTACTAATGATGACACTCTAGACTTCACAGGCTTGTGAAGACTTAAAACATGTCTTATTACGAACCCAGCAGTGCATCTCTAGACACATCTGCTGTCACGTTTGTACGTTTTCACTGACATACTGTGGGAATGCAGGGCTTTGTTTAATGTACCACCGGGAGGCTGCTGACGGCTGAGCATCAGTAATTGTAGGTTTTTGCTCTGTTCCTTGTTTCTCATCGTGATGTTGGAAGAAAGGAACCCTTTGTTTTCATGCCCAGTTGTAATTACGCTTTGTGGTGCTGATAAGCAAGTAGGGCTTAATCTTCATTATACCTGCTTTCCGTCGCTCACCATGTCCTCTCATCCTATTCATTCTTTACATACTTGAGGAGTGTCTATCTCTGTGAACTGCCTGGGCACCTCCCCAGGCATCCTTCTGTAAACTAGGCCCCTCCTTTGATTTTCAGAACCTACAATATATGGAAAGACTACTAGTGGAGGACAGGCCACCAAAAGGGAACAAGCGTTTGCAATGCAATGGGTCTCGCGTTTGCTCGAGTTAGAGCTATTAGCGTTGTAAATTCCTAGCTGGACTTTTCTCGCCACATACATTGAAACGAAAAGTAAAGCAGTTGACATAAGCAAACCAGTTATCCGTGTGACAGGGTCGATGGCCAAAGCGGTAACAAAGCTGCCCCAAGGAGGGACAAACGTAAAGCATTTATCAGTGATAGTTAAGGATTTTTGAAAGGCAAGCCCATGAACGAGTGATATTGATGGGCTGTGCAGTGGCATGGTTAAAAGCCCACAAATATTTTAAACACGTCAGAGCTCTTGCACGTTTGACCTAAAAATGGAAAACAAGGTTTCCCCTTCTATAAAACCTGTTCCTGGGACAAGATTGAGGCTGTGAATTCCTATACTGTGATGGTGTAACCACTATACCTATGCACTCTCCTTCCCTTTTTTCAAATGTTTTCAGTATACTGTTGAGATGTTCAAACCCCTTTACAGATTATTGAGAGTATTATTAACAGTAACTAAAGAAGAACATTAGTATTGAAGAACAATATAACGTATACATAGATATTAAGGTGCAGTGTATGTTAGGGAGGTGGAGGGTGGCATGGATACATGATGATATTATATGATAATGTAAAGTGAAATAGGCGCCATTTTCTCTCATATCGGCATTAAGGGACAGAGTAACATGATATGCCTTCATTCTTCAGATCACTGTTTGCTTTGAGAGTATATGTTTGACAGGTAACTAACACCCTTGTAGTGGGATTTAGACCCCGAGCTGTAGAATAAGAGACAGACAGAGGCAGGTGAACAAGAGGTGGCTCTGCTTGATTTGTGAGACATCCACAGTAGACGTGCACTGGAGAGTGAACTCTAGCGATGTCTGAGAGTTAAACATGGAATTCACAAGAGGTATTCATCCCAAGACAATACCTTGAGTATGATCACAGTCGCGACTTTGTGTAAAAAATATATTGATTGTTCCAAGTTGTTGGTGTACTTATAGTAAAAGTCATATACAATGATATAGAATATGATGGGTAAATGGGTACGCCTGGATTAGCAATCAGTTTGAAATGTCACCCTAGGGATCATGGTGTTCAACCAGATCATGAATAGTTCTGTCTAGCAGGGGATCCCAAACTCCGCCAAAGATTTCTATCTGGTCATTGACTTTCTTTTTTTAACATTTATTTTAATGTTAAATACTAACTGCTGAAGAGCATTGGGGATTGCTTTGAAATTTCTTTTAAATGTAATTTCTCATTGGCAGCAGATAGAGATATGGAGTTTTGGGTCTCTGAACTCACAATTTGAATATACATATTTTGTTGAAGTTTGATTTCCGATTTGTAAGTTTGAAAATGCTACCATTTTCTTGCTTAACCATTCTATGCCTCAGCCTGTTTGCGGAATACACATTTGGGTCAGGATGACAGTAGGGCTGTTTGTGCATTCACTCTAGACAGTCAAAGGAAGGTGAGGTGTGCCCCTCATATCCTGATGGCCCATCACCAGGCTGATGGGTATCCCTGAGCTACAGTGGTGGGAGGAGCGGACACTTGCACCTGAATAGGGCTGTGCCTGTCCTCACGCAAAGCAGTCTCCAACCACCTCTAATGTGTCTGGGGCCAGGGCAGGGAAGGCAGGGTCTTGTGCAATACAAAGACCTCTCTTTGAAGTTTGCCTACTTCAAAGACAGAAATGGGTATAAGTACTTGACCTCTGACATCACATAGTTAGAATCCTTCTGGACTGAGAGCATTACCCAAGTACACATCAGGGCTGTAGCGCCCACATTACTTAGTGATCTGTTTTACATACCTTCTCCATTAACACCATCATGGCATAGGAGCAGGGGTGTACAAAAAAAAAAAGACACTGACACAGCCACTTCAAGAAAGGCATAACACTAGTATCCCCAATCGAATCTGTGAGAAAAACATTTGCATAGTTATCCCGTTACTCTGTCATATACACTGCCAGCATCTAGTCTAACGTCTAGATAAGGCAGTAATCAGGAACCGTATAGTAAGTCAAGACAGGTTATCCCATTAGTCAGCTACTCGGTTAAACCTGATTTTTGTTCTGCGTATTTTCGCAAAGGACCCCCGACATGTCTAAGCCTACACTTCAGCGGTCGCTGCATGGCAGCGTCACAACAGTAAGCTGCATCCAGCAACCGTGCTTCTGTCTTGGGCGAAGGGATTTGCAACCAGGCCATAGATCCCCGGCACTTAGCCAATAGTAGAGACGTGGCTGTAAGTCTTCTAGCCAGATACAGTGATGTCTGCCACATAATCCAGCAGTGCCATTGTGGGGGTAAAATGGTATCTTAGATCTTGCAATTTTAGCATGCGTTTCATCCACTTTTAGCCAATAGGCAGAGATGGGCAGGCATTCCCAGGCCAGATGGAGGAACGTTGCTCATTCACAGGGGCATTGGTAACAACTGGTACTAACAGAGCTGTTATACCTATGAGTGCTGTATAGTACGTTCTCTTTATAAATTTAAGCTTACAGGAGTGTTTGACTGTAATTTATAGAGATGTGCTACCCCAGGAGCAAGTGTCCCAGCTGCAGTAGGCTCTTACTTCAAGTGTAAGAGCAAACAGGGGATTGCACAGCAGAGTCCTAGCTGAGGAGTGTAACATGCCCTAGCCGGCCCCACATGTCTGTGTCCACCAGGCCCAGCATGTACAGCGCAGAGTGAGGATTTTGTGTGAGGGCTTCGGATGCCTATTATACAACTTTGTCAGCACTGAGCCTTCCACTATCTGGTGTTTTTTGATCGCCAAATGTGGCAGTCGAGACCCATGATCCTGCTAATGCACTGCATTGAGCTTGGGCTGTTAAGAAGAAAGCGTGAACGTCTGGGACCCTTAATGCCACCCATTCTAAGGACAGTGCCAGGGTCTGCCTCTGCACCCTGGGCTTCACCCAGCCCAAAAAACCTAAAAAGCATGGCCTTCAAGCTCTTGAAGAACGGAACGTTGAGTGGAGCCGGAATATTTGTAAGTAATTAAAGAAATGAAGGCATGACTACCATTTTTATAATGGCTAAAGACCTGCTTTGAAAGTAGCAGCTTAATCCACCATTCGATCTGGGTTTTCAGTTTGTGACCGGGCAATAGCTTCACAGTTTAATAAATCTTTGTCATGTTAAACTGGGATATCCTCGTATTTTTAATTGAAAGTCCGACATACCCCAATAACATACTATATCCCTCTTTAGAGGTGAAAGGCTATGCTTGTGATTTTTAACAAAAAGGAAAATATCCTCTGCGTATCGAGAAATTATCATCCTAATAGTCAGGAAAGACAATCCCCTTATGAGAGTGGGATTGCCTGACCTTGCAGGCAAGAGGTTCAGCAGGCATGGCAAACAGGGGAGAGTGGGCACCCATGCCTGGTGCCCCTGTCGATCGAAAACTAATAGGACATAGTATTATTCACCCTCATCCTGCCTTGTGGCCATTATATAATAAACTCACCAATTTCAACATATATGCACCTAGTCCCATACGCTCGAGGGCTGTGTAAACAAACATTTCAGTGAAGTAAGGTTTTTTCTGCAACTAGAAAGGCAGAGTCTGATTTCTCGATGTATTTATTGCATTAAGGGAAATTGCGTGTGTAAATTATTAGAGGTGGTATTAACCTAGCATAAAATTAGACTTCTCCAAGAGTACTGGCCTGTCCTTATATGGAGCCTGTGTAGTTGCAGTAACTTTGACTATGCGCCACGTTCAACAACTAAACTGGTCTATTCGATTGCCATTTCGTTAGGGTCCTTACCATCCTTCAGTAAGTTTGTGATGATCACTTCTCTGGAGATTGGAGGAGGTTGTTCCCTCTCCAACCCTTCTATGTATACCTCAAGCAGATGTGGGGCCAAAATCTGCTTTTTTTTATTTTTATTTTTTTATAAAAGTTTGCAGTGTGGGCCTCTGAGCTGGAGGAATGCCACCTGGCAAGCTTTGCAGTGCACTAATGATCTCAACCGAAACTGGGGCTACAATTGCCTAGTAGGGAAGGCCCTTGGAGGTATATAAAGTGACATAGTAGTGTACAGGTTCTTTCACATTTTCTTCTCATACTGCGACACAGCTAACATCCTTTCTGCAAAGTCTGGTGATTATTGGCCGACATTGACACATGACTTCAGTTACTTTGTTCTATGTCCTACCTTGATGTTCCCCACCACTGTACCTACAAGTCAGGGCATACTTCACCAGATAGTTGACCTCTGGTTCCGCCAATTCTGTGTTCTAGGATCAATGCTTTTATTTGAACTAGTGTATCAGTATCTGGCTCTGTGGGTGTGCTTTCTCTAGCTGATACAGTTAAAATTTGCGTTTGGTTATTTTTTGTTGGATATCCACCTGGATACCTCCTCGTTTGGATATGACCATCCCTCTCACCGAGGCTTTAAAGGCATCCGAGTGCATGGATTGGAGTGCAACTGTGCCCTGGTGTTTTAGAAAAACTCTGTAATCTGTGCCCTCTCTAAGCATTGATCACTCGGATCATGCAGAGCCATAGGGGGATCATCCATCCAACATTATATGGCAGTGCTTTGGGAAGCCGAAGCTCTAGTGTCACCGGAGAATGATCTGACAATGTGCTCAGTAAATGATGAACATCGGTTACACGTTGTATTAGTTCTGCATTCACCAACCTGTAATCGATTTAGGAGTGGCTGTCTTGTACTGAGGAGTAAAAGTAGAAACTTTACTTAAGGCCATTATGTGACCCCATGAATCTATTAAGTCCTAGGCACCCAATACCTTCCTCGAGGGGTGCACTATTATGGCATGGTTTAAGAGGATGGGTCCTTCTTATTCAGTGCTGTTCCAAGACAAAACTAAAGTCTTCATCACATATGAGATATTTTGACTCGTATTGCTGTGTAATTTGAGGCAGAGTCCCAAAATAGTGAGGCAACTCTTTGTTCGGGCGTCTATGTTAGAAAATAGTGCAGGAACAATCTCTGCCGTTATGGCCGACCTCAACATCTCATCTGTCAGCGTTAGCATACACACCGCCAAGTGAAAATGCAACATATTTTCTGAGAAAACCAATTACACCCCTTCCATGGGAGCTATATGAAGCAAAGTAACGGAATGGGCACCATCTTCACACAAAGGTATGAGGGCACTTAGGATTCAAATGCATCTCCTGAATAATCCTGAGAAAGATATCTCCTAGTGTCCATGAGTATGCTGTCTGTGTCCGTAAAGGCATAAACTATCAAAGGGGTGTGAATCCCACTTTGTCTGTGGTCATCTGCTCATCAAGCAAGAAAAGAAAAAGGATGAAAGAATCTTTTAACCAGTGGTCAATGAACTACCTGGACGTTTCCTCACACTTTGAAACATACAAATTCCATCTCCCACCCACTCACTGCTACATCCATTTGGCAGGGAGGTCTCCCAGTTACCGTGATATCAAACGTTTGGTGCAATATCCAAGTGCACAGCCTCAACCAGCCACTAATTTTTGCTCCAGTATATTATCACATGCCAGAGAAATAATGGTGTAAGAAGCAATATTATTAATGTATAGCAATGGTTAAGAGTACAGCAGGTTGCTGATTCTCGCTCAGCCGTCAATTGGCCCTCTTTTGGGGTCCGATACACCTGTTGGGACCACCAGCTACTTGAAACACTACGCTGTCAACTCATTGGCTGTATGGCCTATTGCACTAATTTTGCCACAGATTGCTTGTTAAGATCTCACTGTAGTGCCTTTTTCAATAATTTCTTATGCTTACTGTAGGCTTACTGTATGTACCTCTCTCAGGGTTGTTTATGTAGTTTTGTTTTTCAGCGAAAGCATTGCCTTTGCTGCATTGTAATGTTGAGCTGTAATCTTCAAAATATAATAATTAAAAAAACACAATGAATAAGGGAGAGGGCTGATCATATCGACTAAGTATCCCACATCTTATCTGATCAATTCAATAGCACAACTTCAGACATCCTCGTGTTGCATAAACTGTGCCATCTTCATTCACTCCATGTCACTTAACTGCTGCGGGGGTCCAGTTCTGCACAGGTGGAGGCGTATCTTGCAGCAGTCAAGTTTGTTTGCATAATTTGAGAGCCTCTTCTAGTTTATTGATGAAATGGGTCTCAACTTCTGATGTCACCCTTATGTTTTGCAGGGTGCAACATAGCATATGCTACATCTGCTTTTCACAGCATTTTCTTGACTTCAAGGAAGGCCGGCCTGGCCTCCTGCACGTATATGATAAAATAAAATTAGGAAAGCTGGAGAGTTTAGCACATAGATATTCTATGTTGCCATGTTCTCTTGTGAGCCACAGAACGTGGCCATGACCCCTCTAGTTGAGACTTATAGCTGTTCTAGAAAGGGCAGGAGCTCCCAGTTTGGGTCTCGTAGAAAGGGACCTGTGGACTTTCTCTACTGCGAAGATCTGTGAGAAAGACTGATTGCCAAATAGATCTATAAGCAGCACCTCAATAAAAGTCTTGGCTGTGTCCAGGAAGTTAGATTCAGCAGTTCCTGTGATACAAATGTTATTGTGCCTCGATCACGCTTTTAAGTCTGCCATCTTGAATACAGCTATTTCCGTCTCTTGTTTTGTAAGAACGTTATTCGGCGATTGATGGCTGTCCTCGAGATCGTAAATTCGTTGCTCTGCTTCACCAGGCGGTTGGCTTGCCTGGAGAGGCGTTCGTTTATTTGTTTGTGCCAGGCCCTCGACAGAGTCAGTTTAGCCATCAATTGCTTTGATGTCTGCCTTCACTTCTAGCAGTATGGCCTTCATGCCATCCAGTGGGGTAGGACTGACATTCATAAGGTGTGGGTCCCTGGGGCACTTTCCACTGATTCATCTGTAAAGTCCTTTCTTGTTCGTAGATGCAAGTTTTGTTTGGCAGAGGTCATTTTTCCCCACAGCAGTAAGCCTCAAAATAACTTCCAGTGAGACTAATGTACAATGGAAAGTGTCTGCTATCAATGACCACCAGCAGTGAATAGCGTGTTGCCTTATGTCCCCCATAGTGCGTGTATAGTGCAGATCTCCCTACCCTGGAGAGCTTTTGTCCCCATGTGAGGCCCAGTTTCCTTTCAGATCACACCTTTTAGGAAGCCTCTTGTACATGAGCGCTATGTGCTACTTATGTAATCAGTCAATGTTTGGGACATCGAGTCATCCTATTTGTCTTGTCTATTTCCAGTGGGAGCAGGCAGCAAAGTAAGGGGCCAAACGGGCATTTCTTTTAGGCCCATTCCACGCGGACTCCCTGTTACAGAAACCCAAGATGTCCGGCCACGCCCTGTAGCCTTCTGTCACCTGGCCCATGTGCTTCAGAGTGTCCCTGTTGCCATCGCCTCTCTAGGAGCGTGTACCCAGGTGGACTGCCCGCTTAATTTGCCTGCAGCCCCCACCTGCCAGACATTCAGCTGTGGTGGTCAGAGCCACCAGGATCGTGGCAACCAAAACTACGAAGCTCTCCTCACTGGGGCTGTGCTGCAAACTTGCACAGTGCTAAGCGCCTTCCAGAGATTGTGACTGATTCACTATTATGCTCTGGTCCATGGGAGGCAGGACCTACATCGGGTTGCTCCTCTGCACCACATATCCCTTTCGGTTAGCGAGTAGTGGGACAGGAGTTACGCCACTATGTGGCCACTTAAGTGCATGTCTGCCACCTCCCTAACCCAATTGACTTTCTAAATTAAGGCTTTTCTGGTCAGTTTGGTGAACCATTCGTCTTGAGAGGGAACTATTATGTGCAGTGACATGATGCAGATCTCGGCTGCTGCCAGGGAATTTGTAGTCCACTTTTGTGCATGAGCGTATAGATGATATCTGTAATGTCATGTACAACTGCTAGGTGAATTGACAGGGTATGTTAAGGTCACTCACTTTGGATGATTTCATATATTACTAACTAATGCTTTTCTATGCGGGGTCACTGCTGTAGCAAGTATAACAGATTGCAGTACCATAGAGGGCCAGCTCCATGTAGCCTTAGAGAAGGCAATACTAGTTATGCAGAGTCTTGAAGGAACTTATGCTTCCCGAACAAACCTATTATGTGAGAGCAGCAAGGCTGACCAGTCTTCAAGGGCATGTTCCTTCTTTACAGTTGTTTGCTAATCTGAAGTGTTTTCCATTGATATGGAAAATCTTTCTTGAGTGAGTACCCCCAAATAAGCCAGAAACTGTACCTCAGTGTTTCCCACACTTGAAGGCACTTTCCTAAAAATGAGACAGGAAGGTGTAGGATAAGGATCCAAAGTGACGCACTGTATTAATTAGCAATACCGCAAATATTTAGATTGGTCCAGGCTACACTCCCTGCGTGACGAGTGGACATTTTTGGTTATTCCTTTGAGGGGTATTTGTTCTAGGGTCAGTTAATCCCCTTGGTAGACCAGTCCACCCCCCATCTCATCAGGATCCCCCAAGCAAGTCCTGCATTACGCAGTGTAGAAGGTGATCTATACTTAATGTTTTGCATTTTGATTTCCTTAACATAGCATTACTGTCAACATTTGTTTCAGCAATGTGTTACTGAGAAACTCACAACAGGGATATTTAAAGAGACGAGCAGTTCTCCTGTGGAACATCCTAACAAATTGCGTTCAATGTCCAGCCATAGTGGCCTACTGGACTGTTATGGGGAGAAAATAAGACTGTTAGAGTAAGTGGTTTGCCTGGTAATAAGATTCCATGCGAACTAAATTAACACTTCCTGAAGTGGTATGGTCCCAGAGTTTCTGTGGCATATGTCGATTCCCCTGCCAGGTAAGATATATGCCTTAACGTCTGTCTCCTATGCTAGAGTCTTGGGAATCCTGAGGAACTATCCACAAAACATAGCTGTATGTCAGGACACTGTCATTTGTTTAATTGTCTGCACCCTCCCACAAATAGACATATTAAGATTGGCCTTTGGAATTAGGGGGGTTCAGGTTTATTTTCTAACATTTTCTTAAAACGACTATTAACTCTATTTCCAAGATATTTAATCTTCTAAGGGCCCCACTGCATGTCCTATCCACAACGACTGGTTCTAATGGCGACTGGAGATGTGGGAGAGCCTTGCATTCCCCCCCAGTTAATTTGGTTTAGTGAGTGTAAGTAATATCATCGGCATCTAAGAATACATTGAGTAATCCAGTAGCCTTGTTAATCCCGGTCACGTTTTCTGTCCAGTAGATACCTTCAGGCAGGGTCTCTAGGGAAGGGGGATAGGTGGCAAGCTTACTGCGCATCCTGATTGATCCTGAGGGGATGAGTGAGGAATCGCCTGCAGTTAATGTTTGAAAGTGGAGAATCACACAAACATTGGACTTTAGAAATTAAGTAATTCCCCAGCCAATCCCTTTAATATTTATTACATTGGGATCAGCTCAAGAATTTATCATAATACACAGTCTAGACGAGGAGAGGAATTTTTGGCAACACTTTTTTGTCTGATATCTTCTATATGTTCTTCCTTCAGTGAGCATATGTTTCGTCAAGCAGGCGTAAAACCCAAACACCTTCTCAGGCCTCTAGAAAGTATCTCTGAGATTGTGCAAAGATATTAAAAGTTAAAAATTGCTGTGATCATTACTACAAGCATGATTGTCTTTATGCTTTTTTATGGAATACTGTTTCCGAGTTCATATTAGATCATCAAACTGTTCAGAAGTAACTAGGGTGTGTACCCTGTAGATGAGACTGAGGTTACAGCAATTTCTAACTTTTAGTACTTCTGTACCATCTCTAAGTTACTTTCTGTAACATCTACCGTGATTTGATATGGCCTTGTGGTGGAACAACATTTTATTTATGGTGAGCATTGATCTGGTGTAGAACTGTAATCCCTGGGAGGAAAGACAGTGGCCGAAGGGAGCAAATACCTGAAGAGAATAAAACGGTGCAAGAAGTGATCATTTTTCAGCAGAAAAGTTATAATTCACAGTGTCATACTGGTGAGATTGAGAGACAGTCAAATGCATACAAAATTCAAAATAAAGTGTTGTGAATGCAAAACTGTGCAAAACATAATTACTGTACATAATCTGCATAGGGCCTTTATAGAGTGGGTTACTTATGAGAAAAACGTTCTGATGGTAATCTGGGGGACAGTCTCGGGTGGTAATGTGAATTGGCCCCTTAACCTTCCTGGGAGAAGGCTCAGTGGAGTTAAGGGAGAGGATCTATTGTTGATATGATCGTTTCAAAAGTCAGTTGCATAAGCCTCCCTTTATACTCCAATGGCTACCTCCTCTTATAGTACCTTTCTCAATGTCAGTTCTTTCTTTGATGCACACTGCACCGGTGGGCTTGGTGTGCCGCTTAATGTGGTGTAAGTGTTACATCCTGTGAAGCGCGTGCAGCATTGTTCCTACCTAGCCTAGTTGACCACAGCATGAGTGGTGTCAGGTGCCAGTGCCATGTGAGCTGAGGCAGTCAGTACTGGACAAGGACGCTGTGGCGCTTGTCAGCTGTTGAAGCTAAAAATCTTACTTGGGCTCCAAATAAAAACCCACCTCCCAAACAAGCTAGATTCCAACCCTCTGTTATTTTGGTGAGTTCATAGTCCTTGGTGAAAGTTCCACAGTAGATGTACCTCTCCTGGGGCACTCTTTATTCTGTTTGGGAGGACTGTGAATGTTGGTCTGTAATTCCTTCAGCACTGTTGTGTCTTATTGGCGCTTTTAGCAAGGGCACCTTTCTGAACACACGTTTTGGTACCCTCTGCCAATGGGGGATGCACAGTTCATTACACTCGGGGATCACTCTGGGATCCCTACTCCGCACCCCAATGCTGCTGGATCTTCTTAGAGGTGCCTGTGGGTGTCTTTGGCTCTTCCTGTGTCAGCAGTGCTTTCAAGGACCCTCTCCTAAGAAACTGCTTCACCTTGCAAGGTTACCTCCAGTGCTTCGACTGGTCTTTGCAAAAATAGAAGCAGAAAGATGGAGGGAGCTGAAAGGGGGCTGGAAGGCTCCAGAAGGATGCAACTCCAAACAATGGCACAAATAAAGGGTAGGCTGTGACACTCAGCTTTTTGCTAACTTGTGGGAATAACCCCTCTAGGGAGCAGTGGGCCAGGAAAGTATATAAGGACATTCCTTAGCATCATAAGGTGGCTGCCTGTCTCTTTTTTCAGGTTCACTAAAAAGGATCAATAAGAGCAGACTCATAGACTCTATGACTTACTGTATACATTTGTACTAGTCTATTGGCTGGAACTGTGTACTTTTGTTTTATTGATATTATGATGGGAGTACAGTACACAGGACCAACTTTTCTCTAAACACTCCCGACATATTAGCCCTTCTTTGTTTGTATCACTAAAAAGGATCCCTGTGGTGCCCTAGAAGAATCCTTCAGTTCACATCTACTGTTTATGCTCACGCCAGACTTCCAACTTATGTGCATCTTGACTACAGTAACAATACAAAATGGAACAAAGTGTGACTATTGCCCCATGTATTACACATGCTCCACACACACTTTCTGTAGATGCTGAAATGTACACACTTGCAACACCCATGTCACACATAGCTGGGCAAAGTACCTCATTGCAGGTGAGTGGCAGACCCACTTTATTAACAAGTGGGGCCAATTGACAACTCTACCTGGCAGGGTCATATACATAAGATATGCTTTGCCATGGAAACCGTATCACTGCTACTACTGTTGGTCCTCTTCAGTGCGGCGAGCTGACAGTAGTCTCAATAGTCTACAGAAGATGCAAATGCTGTGCATCTTCAGGACCACCAAACCTCACTCTGTGTCTCATTCCATATCACAATACCTCCTGTGGAGACTTATGATGGTTGTGTTTGCTCAGGTGGGAGATCACAAACTACAGCTTGCTGTGGAAAACTCGAGGTAGAGGTACACAGTGGTAACTGTGGATACGTTTTTAGTCTTTCGCTACAGAATCTTCTGCTTTAGAATGTAAACCTGCTAGGTAATTCAGTGCCTGATGGAATTTTTGGGAATTCTTGGTAGATGAACCTTCTCTTCTTTGTAGCAAATTGGAGTTCAACTTTCACCTACTATGTGGTACTTCATCTTTGGCTATGATGGGAACAATACCACGTCTTTCAGGAAACGTCAACATCAACTGAAGTTCATTTAACTTTAAGATACTGTTTTTCACTGGCTTTATGCTGTGCAGAGATTATTGAGCATCTAGTTTAGTTTCATCATTTAGATTAAATCAACTGTATATAATTTGCCAACTACTTCAGTTTTGCCAATTTCTATTTTGCTGACAAATAGCTAAAAGTTAAAGCTAATTTTGGGAAAACGCATCTTTCACACAGAGGATCATTTTCTGTTGCTGTTCACTAGTGGAGACATTTTATCTTTAGTGTGTTGTGGAAAAATCACACTACATTGGCTAAAACCACTCTGCGCGAGCTCCTAATGTGTCTGCCTCTCTTAATCGCACACTTTGGAAGATTCTTCTTTGTCTGCATGACATGAGTGTAGGTGCCTCTGCGGAGTACTAGTCATCTATGGAGCAGCATATGAGCCAGAGCAGTTGCTCGTGCCCTCCTTGCTCAAGAATCATCTTGTTTGCCTGAGTAGACTCAATGTGAGTGCACCTGCTCGCCTCACTGTTCAAGCCACTCTGATGCAAGCCCTCATTTATGTTCTGAGCTCCAGACTTCCATCAAAGAAGTGTAACTGAAGGAAGTACTCAGTTTCCACTCGGCTGTTTCTTTTAAAAAATATCTAAAGGAACATCGTGTGATTCCATCGACACTGAACAGCTGAAATTGTGCTCTTTCTACATCTAGTACCTTTGTACTGCCATATCTTCAGCTGTACTCACACAAAATTAGCAGGAAAGGGACAAATTCAATAATTATTGCACAGAACCAATAGTAACTCTTGGTTCAGAAGGGTAAAGCTATTTCCCTTATTTATTTCCCTTATTTATTTCATTTAATAATACGCAACAGCATCAGAGTCAAAGGAAAAATGCTTATCTATACACTAAGGTGAACCTATATACACTTATATATACACATTTACATGAATACCAGGCTTCTGAAACAGACAATACATACAATGTCTAAAACCATGTGCCCTACTCCAACATATTATAGGATAGTCACAAAAAAACAGTAAACGTAGTGATCAACAATCACATGGTGGCCAAGGGTCTTGCACCCAGCTGTATGCTACCTAAAAATATTTTTTAGAAAGGTAGTAAGTAGTGCTATACAAATTTTTGGGAATCAATTAATTTTTTGCCCAGACTCCTTGGACCCATTAGAAATATGTCGACGCGTTTCGGCCTAACAACTCAAGGCCTCATCAGGACTGTCGGAGAACGCTGGAACCACTCTTTCCATCTGTGAAGCAAATATCCAAACTAGGTTACTCAGTTCCCGAGTGATATTTTGGTTGCGGCACTCGTTTAAAAAACCGGCAACTGTATATTATTTACGAAATGTTTTCCTGTATTATGCCGGTCAGCACAAGTGAGCGATCTCTGTGTCATCGGACGATGCTGTAACACTGCTCAAACTCTATCGTGAGTCGCGAATCTTCAGCTGTAGTCATGTAGTTTTTTGCAGTTTTTCTCCCTATACTCACAAGCAATAGTTTTTGCTTTATTATTTTGCTGTACTTTGATCATTTGTTTCTTTCGGATGGTTTTCCGGTATCATATTGGATACCGATGTAGAATTTTCTTTGGTATAAGTTCTTATACTGGTGTGTCAACTCTTATTTTCCTTGCATTTTCTGTCCTTTCATGTTCTTTTTGGTATGCTCTTTGATATGTGCCAAGAAGCTGTAAACCATCACTCCACCTTCCTCTTTTTTTATGCTTTCACCAGGCAAACCAATTCTTAGATGGTCAAATTGAAAGAAAGTTTTTGCTAATTGTTTTAAAGTGTGTGATTCAAATGGATTTGCCTAGATCCTGAAGGGAAGGAGGTGTTTTAAAATCTGTATGTCCTGACTGATGATGAGAAGAACAGTATAATAGCCTGAATGAGTACGAAATTGTCTTAAAAAATAGATAAAAATGATCAGTCCAAGGTTTCTACTGATCTTGATTGTCATTGTTTCATGAGGAGAGTTTGAGATCAAGATGAAACTTTAAGAATACGTCAGTGTTTTGTAAACGTGTTTCCTTTTGTAATTTCGAAGAAAACACTGATGAGAGTATCAGGGACCAATTTATGTTGGGATGCAAAAGCCATAAAATGAGAGAGGAGCTTTGGGTAAAAGACGATCCTAAGTTAACTGACGTTATTACCACTTCTGAATAAATTAAGCATTTCTTGAAGTGTGTTGGTGAGTTATGCAGAGATGAGGCTACCACTATAATGGTTCGGCATTTGACATAAGAACCAAATTACCAGTCAAGCCTAAACATCCCCTAAATTTTAGGGTGTGTGGGGTGCGGGATCAGGGAGGGGGCGATTTTGTCAGCATGTGAACCCTGTCCACATGGCAAATCACCAAAAATGTCCCTCCCTTAAATATATTAGCAAAATATGTGGAGAAATTGAGGTCCCTATGCTAAATGTTTGTTACATGTTAAACATTTTTGAAATTATCTCTGATTTTGGAAAAGTAACTTTGAAAATCAATGAGTGCGTGAACAATGTATCTGAACAGAATTGTGAACACCCATATAATGTTGTTTCTTTTAATGGCAATGATGTTTTCATGATGATGGACTCAGTGGCCTCCATTCATCTCTGAACGTGACTATGAGAAAAAAGTTTAAGGGAATGGTGGTTTTGAGACAACTCTGACTTAAACCCTAAAGTTATGAAGGCAAGCCAATAGAAGTTCTAGGTTCTTTTAATACTGTTGTTGAATTCAGAAGCAACAGAACAGAAGGGAAGGTGCATGTCTCGGTGGCAAGAGATACAGTATTGAATTGGCCTCCTCAGTAACTGTTAGGGATAGGCCTAAATGCCAGCAAGAAGTGCCACAAGTGCTGGTCAACAAAATTTCTACTCCACAAGAGAAAATGCTAAAGAAGTTGCTTGCTGTTTACTCTCAGGTATGATTTGATGCCTTCAAGAGTATGTTCCCAGTATTTGACCCAAGAGTGGAGCAAAACATATGACACGCAAAGCGAGAGCAAATAGTTTAGTGTTAGTGATGATGTTAAAGCAGAGTTATAACTGCTGTGTGCTGAGAGTATCATTGGGTCTGTTAAACCCAAAGAGTAGGTGACTCCTGTTATAGCACATAAAGGGAACAAGGAAATTGGGCTCTGAGTTGAGCTCTGACATTTGAATATAAGGGAGGTAGAGAATAGATTTCCTTTGCTAAGCTTATCTGAAATAGTGGTGTATTATTTGATCTTACTTCGGCATACCACCAGGTCAAGCTGAATGAGGATTCTAGAAGTCTAACTTCCTCTATTATGCCTTTTGGGGTTTACTGATTCAGCTGTAAGAAGTTTGGACTATCTTCTGCAGCTTTGGTATTTCAGAGGCTTATCAAAAACCTTTTGGTGAACTTTCAGGTGCATGATTTTTCCAAGATGATATCCTGGTTTATGGTGATACCATAGATCATTATGCTGATAGGATTAGAAAGGTGTTAAATGTTCTGAAAACCCATGGGATGATGTTGAAGGCCATGAAGTGAAGACTTTATTGATGGAAGTGGAACTGTCTGGGTTATAATGTCTCTGCAGAAGGGTATCTGAAGGGCAACTTGATAAAGATCATTCAAGATATACCAAGTCCATAGAAGAAAGAGGAGGCCAAACATTTTTTGAGGAATGGCAGAATTTAATTAGAATTATATTTGTAATTTTGCTAGTGAGTACTGTTATAAACAGTCTTTATTTAAAAACAGAGATGACCTTTCATGGAGTGATGAATGTCAATGTGAACTTGAAGACATTGAAAGACTTCTTAGAGCTGCCCATGATCTACAAAGCTTTGTGCTTGGTATGCCATATCCTTCCTTCACTGATGGCAGTGATGGATGCTAGGTGTTGTGTTGAAACTAGAATAGGGCATTGAAGTGGTCATCATATTTCTTCACGGGCATTGAGAAAGGTGGAATGCAATTACCCAACAATGAAAAAGGAAGCCCTGACTATTTTCTGGAATGTTAGAAAAATTAAACACTTTTGTAGGGCATTTGATTTTATCTTATTTTTAGGACTGCAAAGCCCCATAGGAATCTGTTAACAAAATGGACCTTAATTTAATGTCCTTGAGAACATGCAAGTGGGTTGTGGGTTTGCAAGATCATAATTTCTCAGATAAAAGCATGCATGGTGTTTTATGCAGGGCTGCTGATTGTCTCTGTAGATTGGTGGCAGTATTGTCGAATCAGAGTGACAAAAAAGAAGAATGGTGGACAGACAACAGTGCCAAGGTTTGCTTGTTAACTGATGGCTGCATCACGAAACTAATGGATTGTGGAAACAGACATAGATGAAATTGTGAGTGGTGTGTGTGATTTGTTTTGTAATGGAAGGAGTTGGAAAGGAGATAGAGGGGTTGTGAAGGATTTTGGTAAGGTGAAGGAAGGATTGTCTGTGCAAGATATTCTTCTAAAAAGCTCAAGGCTGGTTTCCTGGCTAATATGAGAATGTGTCTCATTAGGGACATGAAGGGCTGAGCAGGATCATGGAGAGAATGAGAAGCAATTATTGGTGGTCAGTCATTGACCTACAAGTTAAAAGGAAGTGAAAGGAATTTTTAGGCTAGCTTGAGTGACAAGTAAAGGAATGACACTTCCAGTAGTATGCAGAGATATTGCCAGGGGGGCCTGGGAAGAAATTGCTTTTTAGCATCTTAGGTCTATTATAGTTTGGTTCCATTTCTTCGTATTTGTTTGTCTTAGTATGCTTGTTTTCAAAATGTCCAGGGTTTACCATAATGCAAGATATTACCACGCAGTCAATGAATACATTTCTAGGCCAAATGTTAGCAGTGAAAGCAACCCTAAAGTACTTATTACATAAAATGCAGTCTTGCTGACCTCCAGAGATCTGGAGGACTTACTGAGTAGAAGAGGTATCACACACAAAAATGTGCCTTGTACCATCCTTAAACCAAAACAGTTGTCATAAGACTTAGTAAGATACTGAAGGAGTGCATACAATTTTCAAGAAGTTTAAGAAGGGTCTGGAAATGTTAGATAGGGGAGTGGAGGGATATAGGTTTACTCCACATGCCACTTCAGGAAGCACTCCATTTGAGTTGTTTTAGAGAAGAATCATCTTTCTCTGTTGCCTGTTATCTATTCCTTTTTTTGTCTGACACTATCCAAGGCCCTTTGATTTTACGATATTTTCATGTATAATAAACTTACTTATGGAGGCTTTCAGCCAGCCCTCTTCATGCATTGGTCTGTCATCCTGTCATTTAAATTTTTCTTTTCACCAACTGCAGCAGAGGTAGTTGGTCAACTCCCTTTAGCAACTGGCTAATTTCATTGTGAGTGATAGCGCTCTGCCCTATCACAAGGAACACATCCATACACAAAATAGTGCACGTCAGTGTCCACGATTACTATGGCAATGTGTGCTTTTTGAGACCAGAAATTATTTTTGCTTCTAGCAAATTGTTTTTTGATTGAGGGCCCGGCAGCTTCCCCAATTTATAAAGTTTGCACAAACATTGAGAAAACAAAACAAGCATTGTTAAAGCCAAAAGGCCAGGATACTGGCTTTGGAAATGCTAGTTTGTGTTTTGGGGCACTGCTTCGTTCTGCTTTAGAATCTTTTATTGTAAACCTGCTAGGCAAATATATGGCTTTTGGGAATTGTTGGAGTGTGTGCTGAATGGAGCTTCTCTGGTTTGTAATAAATTGGAGTTCCCCACTGCTCTTACTTTAGGGAGCCACTACCAATACACTCAGCAGAGCCATGAAGAGGACCTTTAATATACCAGCAAACAATGTAGTAGTTTATTGTTAAATTTTGACAAAAGCGTGGCACAAGTGTGTCTAGAAACTTGGGGTTAATGCATCACTTGTGTATAATTTCCTCTAGTCACACAAAAATTTTACCTTGCTTAAGCCTGCTAGTCTGTCTCTCGAAAACGTATCTCGTTTTTGATGGTTGATACTTGTGCTTGTCGTTATTGGGGCGAAGTTCTTTGAAAGCCCAATTTGGTTACCTCAGACAACATAACTGGTCATAAGATCCGTTATTTCTGTGTCCCCCACCTCCAGTTTGATATCTGGCTCGCCTTACTCTAGGCATGTAGCCTATTGACTAATCCAAGCAATGCTGCAGAGTTTTCCGGAACCGGTAGCATCGTAATGACTTGAGACTCCACTGATCACATCTTGTCAGTGTAAATTGTACGGTTAGCTGGTTGCAGCTTTTGAATGGAAATTGCACAGACTTTCGGGGCATAAGGTTGTTAACAATATTCCATTTGTTAAAGGCCAAACAAAAAAGTGCCCTAATGATGTGGGTGAATTAAACTTTTCTGTAAATTGTGTAAAAAATCCTCTCCTTGTAGTAGTGTGGATGAACAAAAGACCACCACTCTCGAGATTAATCGCTGCAGGTACCTTCATCTATTTGTTTTTTTCCTCCTTTGGGACAATTGCTCATGGGCTAGAAGCATCGTCCTGCCTTTTTAAAATAAAAGATGAAAATGCCACCTTCATTACCAAGCTTTGTTTACAGCCAGGAGTAGATTTGTAGGTTTCATCCAAGACCACTTCTCTCACCTTGGCTACACCCATCAGCCTCTATCCACCCCCGTTTGTCATCCTACAGTAGATCTAGCTCGTCCCCAGCTTTCACTCTTTATGAGAATATAACAGGCTGGGCAGGTCAGTTAGAAGCACGTGACTGAACACAGGGTTACCCTTGTTATCAGTCGCCCATTGCCACCAAAGGGACAGTCAGTCTGTCCGGGGCTTTCAACCAACACCATTGAGCACTTGTAGTAGTGAAAGTGAAACTACAGCTCATAACATGCCTAATGTTGTTAGTTGAAAAACCAGGATTAGGTGAATTCCAGCCATGTTAAATGGACCGGTTCACAAGTGCATTTTAAAGTACACCCCTTCTTGCCTCTAGTATGTTGCCTTTACAGGAAAGGACATTGTGGAGACTGACAGGTTTATTTTATGACCTCGTAAAGCATCCCACAGAGCCAGTGGAGGGTTTGCGCCTATTTTTATTTAATTTTTTTACTTTGAAGTTTTTTGCATTTGTCAATGTAAAATCGAATAAGGTGATTTTAATGTCCGTCCTGAGACTGGCGTAGCTCCTGTACACGTTAATAAGAAGTTGCCTTTTATCTGTGCTGTATTTGCGTTAGATCCTAACAAGTCCTCGACGTCCCTGTAATTCACAAGTGGCCCTCTGTCATGTGCGACCCCTTCAGCCAGTCATTGCTTTTTTTGTTGTTGCCAAGACCTCATGGCATTTTGAGTCTTTTAGTCATTCTTTTTCACATTGTGGGAGTGTGTTCAAGAATGGTGAGCGGTTGTGACACAACTGCCAGAGCTGCTGACTTTGGAACTGGGAAACCATGTTCAAGTCTCGGCATCGGCTCAACATCCTGTGCCTCTGAGCAAATCACTTAGGGCCTGATTTCGAATTTGTCAGACAGATTACTATCACAAACGTGACATGTATCCCGTCTGCAGTATTACAATTTCCATAGGATGTAATGGAATCGTAATGCAGCGGATGGGATATTTGTCAAGTTTGTGAAGGAGTGACCCCATCCGCCAAACTCTAAATCAGGCCCTAATTTCCCGTGCCTACCAAAAAATGAATGTGTCCTTCTGTAACATAACTGGTGCTCACGTAAAGTGCTCCAATACCTTTGGGTCGAGGTTGCATGATATAAAACTGCATAAGCATACTCAAGTCAAGTCGATAACTCTTTATTCGATCATATAAATAAATATCATAAAAGAAAACAAAATATAATACTTAAAAAAACAAGCCATATTTACAATTAAAACTTTCTTGGATCCAGAGTTTTGGTCCCTAATTTTAACTAATATTTTTAACTGTGTGTGTCGGGCAGAGCACCCATCGTCTTGGCGAACATCTATAGTGGTACCAGTTTTTAACAAGCATTTTCAATGCATCGGGTCTCGCATTTGTTCGAGTTAGAGCTATTAGCATTGTAAAGCAAAAACAAAACTCAGCGCGATCGCGCTATGTAAAATGCAGCGCGATCGCACTGCGTGGAAAATAAACAGATAAAGTAGTCCGGACTCCAGGCTGAAAACATCGAGCACTTTACCGGTGCTGTGTAGGTGGGCTAAACACCGGAAAAGGCATGACGTATGCATGCCTTTCACAAATGAAAGCAAGCGGATTTTAAAAGGCAAGCCCATGAACCAATGTAAGTGACTGACATGGCATGGGCGTGGTTTGAAGCCCAAAGAGAGATTACAGAATGGACGGAGCACTTTGTGCTCGCCCATAAAAACGGCAATATCCTGGAACCTAAGTGTTATTGCCCATTCGCTCTGCTAGACTCTTCCTCTAAAACAATAGGTCGGGTCGTGTGCAGCGCTTGATTTCTTGAGGCCAAGAAAAGAAAACATTTTCTCGGGTTGCAATACGGATTTAGGAAGGGCTTGGGCACAATAGAACAGTGCCCTAATCGTCACCTTCTCATTGCCAAGTACAGGTTTGTGAAGGGCTCCGCCATCTATCTGGCAGACATTAATTTATTGAGTGCATTCGACTGTGTCAACAGGCAGAAGAGGTGGGAAATCCTTCTGTTTATGGGCCTAGATGTTGGGTTGGTTAACCTTTTGCGACTTCTACATCAGAACCCTAGAACAAAAGTTAGGTACAGGCCTAATGGGGAGTGCACATCTTCTTTCAGAGTAAATCGTGGTGTGCGTCAAGGGTGTGTTCTTTCCCCAATTTGATTTCTTTTGGATATTAATAATCTAGAAAGAACCCTGGGTCCTGTAGGAGCTGACGTACCGCATATTTGTAATAGTGCCAGTCCCGCTTTATTGTATGCAGATGATGCGGTCCTGCTGGCGAGAACAGCTAATGGACACAGGCAGCTGGTAGCTAGCGTCATTGACTTTATGAAAGGTCTGGACCTTGAGACAAATTGTATGAAAGCATTAGTAATGGTTTGTGGTCCTAAGAATACTAAGACCTGCTTAGTGCATATAGGTGAGCATGCTCTGGATACAGTATGCTCTTTTCAGTATTTGGGGCTGGAGTTTGATGAGGCTTCTAATTGACTTCCCTGTTTAAAAGGCAGGGTGTCCAGATTTTAGCGAACAGTGGGAATTACTTTCTTACTAGCTGGCAAAATTGGGAGAAAGGCGGTTGCCTCTAAACTTGAAGTCTGTAAGAGGAAGCACTTACATGCTGTGACTTACGGTATGGGGCTGTAGGGGTACAAAGAGGTTGGTAGTATCCAGGTGGAAGAAAATAGTTTGTCTCCAGCTGTTGGGCGTCCTTCCATCTACACCACACTTCTCCATACATCAGGAGTTGGGTCTAGACTCTAGACTACTTACAGGACAGTATGAATGCCGCCCCATGGAGCTATGCTGCGCGATTTGGGCCAGCAAGAAGGCTGTACTTAATAAGCTGATTATTAAAGACCGCCTCACTAGTGAATTTGCCTGCATAATCTCATGGCTGACATACTTTAAGGTTACTATGACAGATTTGGGATGCCCTAATTTGTTTGACAACCCTCATTTAATAGCTAACAAGGGCAGCGCCTGGGTTGGGGAATGTTTCTTCAATATAGACAGGCAGTTCAGGAGGCTAACAAGGTAATTAAGCCGATTGGTAGAGAGCATTGTATGGTCCAAATGTCAATGGGGTCTGCGGCTTACCTGTTACATCTCAATAATGTGTATGAACGAATGTTACTGTCCCGTTTTAGGTTGGGGTCCCTACGCTGAACGTTGTTCTTCCTGCAAGGGCAGTTTTCTTCTGGTGACATCTGTGCCTTCCCTTGTGATTAGCAATCCCCACAAACACTGTTGCATTTTTTTATTTTTCTGTAAATTTTACATGTTTTTACAAAACTTTACTTGTTGCCTTTATTACGAAACATGCATTTTACAAAATGTAGGGTAGCATTGCTTGTCCTTCAACAGCTAAATAATCGTAAGGTCTGTTTTTCTGTTAGCTGTTTTTTAAAAGGTGGTGTAGCCTGGGGTAAGACACTGTTGTTTTAGCTGTACTTAGGACAAATTGATAATTTGTTGTCTAATCGGGATTTGTTATAGGATTTTTAAATGAAAGTTTTTACATTGTAAATATTGCTTGTTTTCAAAGTATTATATTTTCTTTTCTTTCATGATCTATATTTATGTGATTGAATAAAGAGTTATTGACTTCTCTTGGCGTAAATAAATAATCTCTGCATCCAGAGTGCTGTTCTGAAGGTGTCACGCATGACATAGGGCTCTCCTGCAGGAGTGGAAGCTGTCCTGAGTGTTCCTATCACGCAACTACTAACTACATTTTTGGCCGACTCCTTTGTAACTCTCAGTTCATTGTGCGGAGCATCCATTGAAATGCCTGTCACACACCTTAGGCAGTAAGCCCTACTTGCTGGTGTTTTCAGACTCCTTTAACAGCCCTTCTAACAATAATGGTGGTAAGAGGGCTCCTGCTGGATGTACACCTCCTTATGAACGTGTGAGTGATGTGACCTTGAGGGTGCTATGATGCTTTGGAGTGCACTTCATGTTCAAGGAGGTTGGTTTTTGGACACTGAAGAGTGTGGTACTCAAAGGGCAATGTGACATTTAACGTTGAGAAGCTGCCCTACGACTGCTGTGTTCAAGCCTGACTGTTCTCTTACCTGCAGTTACTGGCAGACATTTCCTCTCTTGTGCTGAGTGCCCTATTGAGCGGCTAATGAATGGCTTTCTGCCTGGCGATGGAGTCACCTAAGGGGCTAACTGTAAATTTAGTTGCAAAATCTGTTTGAATTCAGCTTCTTTGTGAAAGGCCGTCAGCCGTTTAACTCTCTGTGCCCAGATTAAATGTTTTGTGAAGCTTTATCTTGTGACGGGAGCCACTTTGTAGCCCTATTGTAGGCTGAATAGTAGCTGTTGAAGCCCCTTCTCGTTCCTCAAGCGAGCGTGAGTCGGGAGATCACGTCATAGTTAGCTATTTACAGGTTTCAAAGATGGTCCTTTTTTTTTTTTTTTTTTTTTTTAAAGCTCTGGTCTAAAATCCCTATATAAATGGCGTGTCTTTGCGTCAGCCTCTTCATCCATTGTGCCATTGAAATGTCATTCACATTTTGCTTTCCCCCTTTTCAATATATAGCACTGGTGTTGTTGGTCAGCCCACTTTAGACACTCGCTTTCTTGCACTTTCTTTCGATAATAGCATTTTGTTTCCGCATCTGTGCACATCCACCTAAAAATAGTCCCCTTGAGTGTCTGGGTTGGTTTGCTTTCACTGCTTTCATTTCTGCCAGACTTCTGGGATTTTCTAAAGCTTTTTCACTGTTTATGGCCATTTATCTACCGGAGCAGGCTGAAGGTACGTAGATCTGGGAACTTCTACCAGACATTTTGGAAATAGCATCCTACAAGTGCCTGGTGTATGTTTTTTTGTTTAAATAAATAGCTCTGGCTCGAGAGAGGTTTGGGGGTGACCTTATGCTTGCTTTTTCCTTTTGGAAACTGTTAAGGAATATCTGACTACCAAAGTACACAATAACATAAAATGCAATGGCTTTCTTTGTAACTGGCGGCATGAAAGGATTCGTCCAGTTATGAGGCCAATACAGTATAATAATCATACTTAGCAAACTGCCTTTCTATCTTAAAATTGATATATTGTCTGACAAATTCTGTTTTACTTGCAGCCTATAGCAACTTTGCTACCTCGAAAGTCTATTCCATAAGAAAATGCCCATCTCGTTATTTTCAAAATTCCCTTTAAATTGTTCCAGAAATGGATTTCGAGTCCTAAGTGATGTATGAGAGCCACTTCCTCTTTTGGATGTTTTTAATTTATTTAGACATTGTGCACAATGTGATGATCTTGCTTGTGCGTATTGACAAAGCCAACCAATGGTAAGCAGTGAGTGGGATGTAAACCCCTTTAAGTAAGGTAAACTTACAATAGGTCTCTTGCAACCAGACATCTTTCTGATGGGTTCGACCGAAAAGACTCCATTAGAGTGTGGTTATGCGATAGATCTAGTCTTAACAGAGAGCTTTCTTAACCAGACAGCTGGTCTTTTTCACATTGCGCTATCCGCTTTGCAGTTGAGAGAAGATTAACAACTCTCCCTCATGACTCGGGTAGTGATACTTTTTTCTTTTGTTATGCTGTATAAAATATGTGATATTCCAATGTATTTATTAGACGCGCATACACCAAAAAAGGTTTCTCTGCGCTGAGGCAGAAGAGGCAGGGGACTCGGAGCTTATCCAAAGCCTGTCTGAAGAGCCATGTTTTTAGCGTAGTCCTATTGCTCGGATAGGAAGTTGTGGCTCTAAAATGTGGGGGAAAGGAATTCCATATGTTTGGGGCAATCACGGCAAACCTTGAGCCACCTAGTCTCTTTTTGTTATACTTGGGGCCTTTAGCAAACTTTGGTGAGCTGATCTAAGGTAACGTTTGGGGGTATAGTTCTGAATCCTAGGGGGTCACAAAGGTAGGATTTTTGCCATGACAGGATTTAAAAATGATACACCCACTTTTAAATAAGATCCTCTGGGTGACTGGCAGCCAGTGTAATTTTGCCATCAGAGGTTTAGTGTGACAGTGTAGCGCTGGGGCCAAGCCAGCCTGGCAGCCTGGTTTTGAACTATCTCTGACCTCTGACTCAGTCCCTTTGGAAGTCTGAGGTAGAGTGAGTTTGCATAGGCGATCCGGGACATAACCATGGCGATTATAATCTGAATGATGGCCTCAAGAGTAAAATAATTCTAAAGTGAAAGACTTTTGTCATTTACAGCTTATCAAGAATGGCACTGTGCTAATCCCATGCTTAAAGACTTTTCTGTATAAATAGCAAAAGACTTTGCCGTTTTCTAGTTCAGCGTGCATGGCACTGTACTAATCCTATGCTTAAATACTTTCCTAGAAAAACAGGCATTTGAGGTGAGCAAATCTAGAGTGTTACTCGTGTTCTAGGGCGCTCTATACTAGAGCTTCTCTCCACCTAAACTTGAGAACTACCCCGAGTTTGAGCTTCTTCTTTGCATAATTTATGCATCACTCTTATTCTGAAAGGGTTTTGTTTCGATACACACGCAGCCTCCCCCCCCCCACACACACACATACTATCACTCCCCTGCCCCCCCCCCGCACACACACACATACTCTCTCTCCCCCTGCCCCCACCCCCCAAAAAAAAAAAAAAAAGGTTACAGGGTCGTTAAAGTTGGGATCAGATTTTAGACAAACAAAACCATAGAAATGTAGCAGTTCGAGAAACTAGAACGCGTGCCCTAAGGTAACAATGTATTGCCTCTGCTTTTTCTTTCTTTTTTCCCCCTATATTACAGCCGATCCTCTGTGAAATCATGACAAAATTTGGGGGGGGAAGAATCATGTTTTTGGCCCCTGGCAAAGGGTCCCTGTGGGAACCCACCAGTAGGGGGTCATTGCATTCCTACCCTGTCCCATTCTGTTTTTTTCTTTTGTTTTTTTTAACTTGTTTTGCCACTTGGCTGTGTCAGAGTCTCAAGATGGGTGCCAACACTTCCTGTTGAAGTGTTGGCAGCCAATCTGATCTCAGCATGAGACCTGTCGAAACCACAGAGGATCTGCCATCTAGACATACAAATTTATTTTTTCTTTAATAACTCAAAACTACTTAATATACTTCCACCCAATTACAAAAAGGGCTTTTTCTTGACCAAGAGCTAGCTTTCTGCGAAACTTGGTGTAATTCCATCTAGCAGTTCAGGCTGTAGCTGTGCCTAATATCAGTTTGGGAAATTGCATGAGGAAAATGCTGGATCCCCCTTTTTCTCAGCACCTGCTTGATGAATCACCCAGAAACTTTCGACACAGCAGCTGAACTCATGTGCTTACTAGTTTTGAATTTTTGTGAAGATTCATCAAACAGAACCAAAGTTATTAGCATAGCAAAACTTAAAACACTTTTCCTATTGAAGCTAGGTCCTACATGTAACTACCTACTGGCTACCCGCCAATAGGATATATGTATGTATGTATGTACACACACATCCCAAGAAATGCGCTTTCTTATATTGGATTGATGCAGACTCCAAATGTTGCTCTAATATTAATTCCTTATTGCCACACAAAGTTCTCCGTAATGCGTTTCGGCCGCCACCGACGGTCTTGATCACACAACAGTTGCGCTGCCATTTTTGCACTTCAAATACATTGCATCATCATAGAAACTAAAGGAAAACCCACACATCGTCATTCCATATAGAACCATATTGTGTTACAGCAATATAGGAAAAACAAAACCAACATAGAATTTATTGGTGAATTGTTCACATCATCAGAGTAAAACAATAAATAAATGGTGATTTTTTTTTTTTCCCGTCATTAATCGGGTTAACTTATGATTAATTACTGTTCTCCTGTTTAACCCAACTGGACTGTTTCACAATTCACTTTGCATATTATTTACATCACACTAAATACTCATTCATGAGTGCAATCTGGCATTTGTGACTGAACATAATTGTTCTCTTTCAGACCAACCAAGCGTGTAGCAGGCTTTGCTTGGAAAAACTTTGAACAGGCATAATGCTAGCTACTTGTCATGCCATAACATACAGATTCTCAAATATATATATATATATATATATATAAAATGTATACATTATTAGCAATGATGTTATCAAAGATGTCATGAGTGCCGTCATTTAAGGGATAATTAGCAACCTAAGTTGTTTGCATCTGATTGTAGAACAAAATCTGGGAATGATCCAAAATGTACACATCCGTTCCATGCCTCTAAATACTCTAGCCACCAAGTTGACTCCTTCTGTGCTTCCTGCAACGACTACTTTGTCTCCATACCAGAATCCCTTTGATAAACATTAATTCTTCAGAGACTGCAAAACCCTCTAATGTAAAGTCATGGAAAGCATCCCCTTAAATTGAGTCCTTCAAGTGGAACTGAGTGTCATCAGACTATTGAAGAGACTTGATATTTTTAAACGCTTAGAGATATTCCTGCGGCTACATTTAAAGTTTGGAACTGTGGCTGAATGGGGCCTTGGGCTACACCACCCGTTATGGTATGCATTTTAATCTCAAGGTGTACATTTGGACATCTTAGAATTTTTTGGCCGTGAAAATGGCAAACCACTTAACCCCGTGTAATGGAAGCCCAGGCGTACATTAAGGGTTTTGGTCATCTTCATGGTCGACTGAGTGAGATGCCTCTAAGTAATTGAAGAGGACAGTGAGATGAGTCTCCATTGTCAGTAATTTGGAGAGTGTCTGCATTCACCCTGATGTATTATCGCTGTATTTTAACAAAGCCTGAATCATGACCGTTAGTCCTTTAGTGGTATGTTGATTAAGTAGCTGGATAGCGACGCCTTCCTTATGATCTTGCCTTGTAAGTGAGGTGCATGATTGGTTGGTAGTTGGTGAAAAGTGGCCAATAAAGAACAAGTCTTCTATATTATGTGTGTAATTCTATTTTGGACCTCTCATACACCAATCGCAGGTCACCCAGGAATTAATTAAAAGGACTCTCACCCACAGAGTTCATCATATGGTCCTCATCCAAGAGAGATTGCAACTGCCTGTCTTGTGAGGCCATTGTTACTTGATGGCTGTTATATATAGATGCACTTATGAATCTGATAGATACCGTTGAGGAGCGTGTTATGGGTAGCTCCTTGATTAAATTATGTTGTTCATATACATTGATAGTTTGGGCATCGGGGTTTAGAATGGGCTTCCAGAAACTGAGGCCCTAACCACTTGTTTAAAAAAAACTGTATGTTGTTTTTATTTAAAGTCATTTATAATATTACTGGTTATTCGGCTGCTTAAGCCATAGGTTAGATTAAAATGATTAGGCCAAGAGCTTACTCTGTATCTGTTTGCTCAAAATTAAACATGTAGGGTTCAGGTTCACTGAGACAGAATTTGCACACTAAACTGACAAGGGAGGTACAGCTTTCTCCATTGTTGTTGTGAAGGTTTCAGTTTGCAGACGTTGTATGCGTCATCCATTGACTGATTTATTCATTCATATGTCTGAAAACCCTTAAGAATTGTCACTTACAATTTGCACACGTTCCTTTTTTTACATGATCCCATTTTGCAAATACCAGTAGGCCAAATATTTGGCTTTCCTAAGCTGTCCCGTGCAGCTCAGCCAAGGACTGTAGCCCTTCTCTCCTTGTCCCAAATCTCTGTAGCCTTCACATCCATCTGTGTGAGTCCCTAGGGACAGCTGTGACAGGGAAGCACTTTGTTAAATCTGTTATTCATGTCTCCAGTAATGGGCCATTGTGTACTGGTGCTTGTTAGTCACTGGAGCACGGAGAGGACATGTTCGACAGCTGAGCTATTGTTTCAGACACGGAGATGAAGGACGCGGCTTTAGGAACAGGGCAGGCACGGTGGATGGAAAGCAGTCTGCAGTGATGATACAATCCTGCTTCTGCTCTGGCTACTTCTTTGTAATTGGGAATCAGTGCATTTTGTAGCTTGCCAGTGGAAATCTTTGTTATGCACAAAGCATGCCTTTTAGTGTTTCCCTGTACTACTTAGTGCAGTAGAGTGTAAAAGCTTGTTCACCTCACACTCCAAACCGAGGTGTCGATTTCTGCTCAGGAATTTCTGCAGGAGTGCTGCCTTATGTGGTGTCTAATGCCAGTGGGAAAGGTAAGTGAAGGGCTGTTTAACAGTTCCGTCTTGGACAGTCTCTCTGAGTGCTTAATTTTGCTCTGCATGTCTCAGGATAGCCATTCAGCATTAGCATGAAAGGTGCTATTCTCTTGGCACTTGCAGAACTCAGCATATTAAATGTTTTACTTGGAGCCAACGCATTCTCTCGATCCCAGTAGAAGTGGGCAAGGCACTGACATCTCATGCCAGGTTCCAGCCTGAAGCCCGGCTCTGGCTCAGCTCGAGGTCCTGTTGGAACCTCGAGCCCATAACGAGCCAAGTTTTAATTTGGCTTCTGCCTGCCTTCCCACTCCCTGCCCATACTCTGGTCACAGATGTCGACTTTGGGCCTGAGGAACCCAGTTTGATTCTCTGCGTCTGTTCACCATCCTGTGATTCTGGGCAAATCGCGTCATTTCCCGGTCCATATAAATAATGAATGGTGACCCCAATAATGCAACAGGTGTTTGTTAAGTGCATCAATACCTTCAAGTCGAATTTGCGATGTATAAAATCAGCTAAGTGCCCAAAGAGGTAAAAACATAAGGAATGCTACTCTAAAATCTGGGCTAGTACTGGGTTTACATGACAATTGTCGTGCCTCTTGGTTCACTAAAGGTTTATGTTTACAAATTATCACTTTCAATAAAGTTCATCTCAGTGTAGCGCTATAATGTGATTTATTAATGTCCAAGCTTCCATGTGCTAAAGAAATAAACTTTTTTGAATGTTGACGAGGCTTCATCATATTTCACATAATATTTGGTCTATGATTTACATATCAAACATTTTCAGGAATCAGCTCGTGCATGGGCTCTGAGATCCGAGCCAGACACTTGGCTCGGCTCTCCCTGTTAATTTGTTGGCTCGCCCACCCCTTGTTCACAGTTCGACTGTGAATCGGTGTGCTTTGTGCACTGTCCTCTCTAGTGACAAAGAGCAACAAACTCATGTGGAGCACTCTGGCACAGTAATTAAATGCAAATGCAGTGTCAAGGACACAAGGAGATGTAGCTGTGATCTGCATTCACCTTGAAACTATTGGTAGCACCCTGGCATATTTGATAGCCTCTTTATTTGTTTGCTTCATCATTGTTTGAACGCATCAGGAATTGATTCCAGCAAAACTTATGAATGTGCATTATTGAAAATGGTACTCTGATATGATGGTCCGCGCCACAGGTACTGTTAATAGCGTTGCTTCAGTTCCTTGAAACTGAGTGTTCTTTGTCCACCGCCTCCCTCTAACCAGTTCATTTCCACAAGTTCACATTTTGCAGCATCTAACTGGGAGCCTTGGTCTGAACTGCGAGAAGCTGTTCGGTTTTATGTGGGTGACACCCAACGTTGCCTAACAGTTAATTCTACTGCAACATAATTTTGCTAAAACCAGTTGTCTGCAAAATTCTCTTTGCGTGTGATCAGCTCGTTTAAAGCTCACTGTGTTAAATCCAGACTTTTTCTGCTTTATCCAAAGGCAACACTTTGTCCTGTCTCAAATCCCCTCAACAGGTACTTCTTCCACACTGGCCTCATATCACATTCTTTGGAGTCTCTATGGACTGCAGTCTGTCTCTTCCAAAACAGGTCTAGGATGTGGCCAAATCTGTCTCCAGACTGCCTCAGAATTGTTCAAGCGTAGGGCCTATCTCAACTGAACCAAAGAAAGGCCAATGGTTCACAACGATCTTAACACGCCCGTTCCGTACATCCAAGCTTAGTTCATCCTCAGAGTTTAAGAATCCAGTCCTATCACTCCAGTACTTTACTGTGTACTGTGGATTAATTTTCCAGCACCTTTTAAAGTTTCATTTTGCTGCATCATGTGTAAGCCATTCATGTGTAGTTCTTGGCTTAACTCTTTTCTATAAAGCTGTCTTTCAATGAAGGTGCAAGGTGTAAATTGGGAACCAAGCTCTTCTACAGTTAAACATTCTCAAAGTGTAGATATCTGAAGATATCTAGACTTCAGATCAAGCCTTCTCATGCCCAGCCTCTGAGATCCTGGAAAGCCCTCGCAGATAGCATTCGCCTTGCTGGAGATCTCACCTTGAAGCAACACGTAAAAACCTTAGTATCCTCCTCCTAGGGAGACCAGTCACCCTGATGATCTTAACATTCACCTTGCTGGAGATCTTGCCCTGAAGAAACTCCTTAAAACCTTAGTATCCTCCTCCAAAGGAGACTGGTCACGCTGATGATCTTTTGTCTGACATTGTTTCTTGTTCCATTATAATCCTGTTGGGTGCACTGCAGGTTATAGAATTTGGCAATCTTGTAGGACAACGTAAAACACCCCTTTCCCTTTAAGTTTATTGCATGTTATAGGAACACTAGTAAATACTGTGGCTGTGTGTTTAATGCTGGTCTTCATCCTCCTACCAAAAGAGCCACTGTTCCGCTCACCAAGTTTACGCCATGGTCACATATCACCTACTGAATGTGAATAGACCGTTTCCATTTGTACGGCTCTTTGCATAAGATACATATCTTTCCCACTTCTTGTTCGAATTGTTGTTTTACTCACCATGTCTGCTTTCCGTCACTTTATTACATATTATATTTCTGCTAGTTAAGACCACCGCCACATCTGGAAACGTTGTTATATACATCACTTCTATTACATAGATTAGAATTTCTTCAATAATAATGTGGTCGTTTTTCCCCATTCGGATGTGTTTCCGATTGGTCTTAACAATAGTTCAGACTTGCATTGTGATTTTCCCAGCAGTTTACATTTTGTTCAGCTTGTTCACCCTTCTTGTTCTCAGAGTGTGGAGTTCTGATTGTGCAACCTATAATTTTGGCTTTTTTTTTTTCATTACACTGCTCCATTCTTTTCTCTGGCGCTCACCTTTAAGATTGATAATTAAGAAAGTAAATGAATAGACTTTCTATTAATGTGCCATTCAGCTCAGCAAAACCGTAGAATAAACAGGTAGCTGGACTGTGCGTTCCATTGCAGCGCGCACACTGCTCAACAGTGGGTGAGAGGGGAATATCCGCATGCTTCCTGGTAGCCTCTCTTCCCTCTGGAGTATCCTCAGTCACAGATGGAAATCACAGTAATGACCCAATTACTAGGTAGCAATTAGTGTACAGCGTTGTGGCAAAGCACCAGGCCCCGGCTCCTGTATGATGTATGTATACATTCAGCCAACACCATTACATTCTTTACATTAAGAAAGCACATTCCATTAGATATACCAACACATTAGGTAAAACATGTATACCTTCAGTTGTTAAACACAGTCTCTCGATTGCTTCTCTTGGGCTTTAGTTCTGCAAACGAAAATGTAGGTCCCTCACTAGACTGCATCATGTGCAGATAGATGCTTCTGCTTGATAGCTGCGTCCCCCAATCAATTCCAGTAGAAGGCTTAGTGCCACTACATTAAGTGAATGGGGACGATTTAATCAGCCCAAATGACTGACAATTACTCTGAGCAGTGTTGTATTTCATCTTGTTTGACTCATCAGTACCATTACAGATTGATGTTTCCACATCTGTGCCTCAGCCCATCCTGGACTGCCAGTAGATCCCCTCTAATAGCAAACCAGTGCAGTTCTTTAATATCACAGAACTTTCCAAGCAACAAACAAGAATTTCCTACCATCCCTTTTCTCACAACCATTATTCAGCCCTTTTTTCTGTCCTTATATGTTGTCCTTATATGCCTTAAATGTCTGACAATAATATTTCTTTAAAACATATACTTTATATTTCTTAGGTTTTTGGTTTATTTTTCTGTTAGTATACACATTTTCAGAAAAAACGTCAAAAAATGTCAAGCCAGTTCTCCCGAGTGTCACTGGCTCAGATAAGCCTAGACCTGGGCCCATAGCTTGTTCCTTCAAAGGAGCTCAAACTGCAACTCGCATGTAACGCCTAATAAAAGGGTACCAAATCCATAGTTGTTGATAAAAGTGGCGTTTCTCCTCGGTGATCTTGATGAAAGCATTTGCTTTAAATATTATAGTTATTGAACGATGTCTGTTTCCCTGTTAGAGTGTTCTTTGTTTTACTGGGGAATATACAACCATATATGTAATAATTTTAGTGCTGTGTTACACTCACCATGGCTGGTAGCAAACGATTACATAAACTGGTCCTGTAAGCACAACTTCTTTCATTGATCTTTCCTTATAATCTCAAAAATGGCTCCTCACAGATTCCAAAAAGACAAAGCGGTTGCAGGGACCAAGCTCAGTTTTCTATTGTACATGTGAATGATCCACAACCTTCGGTTGCACATAAAGGCTGGGTCTCAAGAGCGTTTGAAGGCACAGTAGCCAGTTAGAGATGCCCCACTGGTGGCCACTTCGTTATGTAAGCAATGATTCCCTTGCATCTTGGATGAGTTGTTAAATTGTCACGTTTGTCATCTTAGAAATTGGATCCCACTTTCCTAACAAAAGTCTCCCCATCTCGCCACTACACCAACTGGAAGAAGACTTTATCCTTATTTTTATTCTTTCTGAAGTTCAGTAGACTTATGTTTGCCTACATAACTTGGATACCTTTTGTCTGCGCCAGTGCTTAATTTGTAAATAGAAATGGGCCGGTGCCCAAAGCCCTCCTCCGAAACACGCGGCTGCTGCAGTTAAATGCGCAAACACAGAATACTGAGGTAGCGTAATCTTGAAGCCATCTTGGGCCTCTTCAATCTATTTACAGCCACTCGCTGCCCCTTCAGTTCACTCTTGCAGCTTTTTCCCCGTTGTGACGCTATTTCGTTTTTCTCTTCCTCCACCTTTCCCATATGTGTCTTTTGCTCGCAGTAAATGCTGGAGGCAGAAAAATAAGTGCCGGCCCTCAAAAATAAGTGCCCCTTGCTCCGCACCGGAAACAACAAGCTCAAATTAAGCACTGGTCTGCACAATCTCTCCTTGATGCTTTTTCTGATGAACATGCACAGAGATCTTGATACACATGAACCTACATTATCTATTGGTTTTTGTTCTACTCCTTCGGAATCCACCAATAGTATAAAGGAAAAGCTTGGCCCTTGTCTGTTGTAGAGTTAACCTCGTTGTCCCCTCCAGGTTCCACAGCCTCCCGACCACAAAGGCTATTGATGGCATTGTTGAGGGAGCTGTTGAATGCAAACAGGGCTTAATGTGCATTTCTAATACTGCATAAGGGGTCCCTGGGCTCGTGTTCCCACTCTCCCTGCGAAGAAAATGGGCTGTTAAGCAGCAGGCGCCAGAACAACTTGCTCATAATTAGCAGCAAATCCTCACGGCAACAAGTCATCCCAGACGAATATTTCAGCAGTAATAATGCTTTATGGCATTAAAGATGCTGCCTGCATCTGCGGTTACCATGGAGAATGCGGCGGCTTTGAGAGCAAGAGGCTGGAGTTAAGACCATAAGAAGTATTGGTAACTGGTGAGCACTTAAATGCTGCCGTGCAGAACGATTACTAGATGGCCATTCGTTTACACGTGCAAGCTAGCCATTCGCATCAAGTATAGTGATTTTTAAAACAATATGGGTACTGAGAACATTTCCTTTAAAAAAAAAAAGAGAAAAAAAACAGGAGACTTTTTAACATGCACAACATACAATTACACAATTGCATCACATGGAGAGGCAACATGGCAAGTGATGTCGTGGGAACTTATTTCACAACTATCACACCCCATCTTTAATAGAATAATAATAACACACACACACTTTTGTTTTTAACCCAATCGGTGGCAGTTGCCACTGGGTGGTTAGTGTTAGGATTGTGTTTCGATAGGAAATGACTTTTTTGTGTTGCTAGTAACTGTATTTCCAAATGATGACAAAACCTTCCAAAAACGTGTAACTTTTTGTGTAGTCTGCATATGGAAAGTTTCGGGGTTTCCATCAAGTGGGGCAGAGAAAAAGGAGATGGGATGTGGGTGGCAAAAATCATTTTCCCTATTCATTTTCCATGGGAACTTTGGACAAACCTACAGCCCAAATCGCTGAATGGATTTACACTGTATTTGGCAGAAATCCAGATTTTGATGTGTTTTTTGTATTCTGGTGTAAATCCGTTCAGTAGTTTTCAAGCAATTAATGATCAAAAAAAATATATATCTAGGGACACGGAGCCTCTGCAGATCTGATAGATCTACTGCTGAAATTTGATTGACTGCTACCACCTCAACCAGGAAGTGGTGGCAGCCATCTTAGGTCTTGGTACTTAGGGCCATATGTACGAAAGCTTTTTCCCATAGACACAGGATGGGTAAAATCCTTTCGTACATCTGGCCCTTAGTCCAGTGTCCTAAATAAACAAAACAAAAAAGACATAAGGAGGCAGGGTAGGGATACCCTGATTCCCCCTCCTAGGCCTAGCTGTGGGGTCAAGAGGGACCCAAATGATTCAGCAAAAAATGATTTATTTATTTATTTATTTATTTATTTGCTGCGAACTCGCAGACGATATACAAATCTGCGCCATAATTAACAAGCAAAAAACACAAATGTGGGCTCCTGGACTTGCTTATCAACCCCCCCCCCTACGAGGTGGGCCAGGGCCTGGTAGGTGACTGATAATGTATGTATTTGGGGAGGCAGGGTGCATGGCCCTTCCTCTCCCTGAGCCTCTGAGAGACACATTCGACCCCCTCTACTGGGGCAAAATAATAAGGGAGAGGGTGCGTTTCCCCACCCCCAGCACACTGTAAATTTATAACGGTTCTCCCTCCTTCAGCTTTTAAAAAGCCCTTGGGACCCCATCCCCCAGAGCTACTACTATTCAAAATGGTGAGGGTGCCGTGGGCCAGCTCACTAGCTGTGCTGCAGGGAGCCCATCCCTGGGAGACATCTGTTTGCCTGCCCCCACCGGTGCAGGTAGGGAATCCTGAGTTTACTCTCGCCTTGCAGGAACCTTTTTTTAAATCTCCTTTCATGCAGGAACAAAAAGACTGTCTGCTCCCAGTGGGCACGAGCTCTGAATATAATTCCCACTAGATGGGAGCAGGCTTTTGCTCTTTTTCTCTGCCCGCATGATGTGGCCAAGATATTAGATCAACAGATTGCTCCCACCCGAAGGTAGCAGCATAAGTAGCTGCTCACTGCAGACAGGAACAGTGCCTGCTCTGGCAACATACAGGGCACCGTTTGGGTCCGCGATGGCCCTGGGGGCCCCCCCTGCAGCCCCTAGTGTTGAGCCTCGTGGGAGCCCTGGGTGTGCACCAGGTTACCCACCTTGAAATGATGGATGCCCTGGGGAATGGGGTCCCTAAGCCGAAAACAGCTTGGGGAGGGGGGGTCATGCAACCCCCTCCCTTTTGTTAGGTAGCAGCCCTGGGAGATGGGGTCCCCAGAGTCTTCTAAAGGCTTGGGAAGGGAGCCGGCACTGCCCTCCTCCCCATTTAATACAATATATACAGCCCTGGGGGTTAGGGTCCCCACGGCTATAACAGACTCAGGGATGGGGGCCTCGCTACCACTCTCTTGTTTTAATATAAATGCATGGCCCTGGGGAATGGGGGCCCCAGGGCCATAATAGGCTCGGTGATGGAGGCCATGTGGCCCCCACCTCTTTAAAATAAAAAAATTGCCCTGGGGGATGAGGCCCCCGGGCCTGAAGAGGCTCAGGGAGACAATCCCCATGGACCCCCTGCCCTCTAACAAAAAAAGGCCCTGGGGATTGGGTTCCCAGGGCCTAGTAAGGCTTGGGAGGGGAGGCACGGGCCCCTCTCCCCATCAAAATAGATACAGCCCTGGGGTAATGGAGTCACCAGGGCCTGATGAGGCTTGGGGAGAGTGGGCCACACAACCCTCTACCCTTTTAAAAAAAAAAAAAAAAAAAAAGGGCCCTGTTGGATGTGTTTTTTTTTTTTTGTTTTTTTTTCTTCTTCCTTTCCAATGGTTGACCACAGGGCCTAGCCATGGCCCATCCCAACAAATAATTAATGTAATGAAAATTCAACAAACCACAAAACCATTTATAAATGTTATCGCTGATATTTCACAGTTATTTTAGGTGCCGCCTGCATGATTCATGCTTTTCAACCCAAATTTCTTAGCTGAAAGGGTGCCCCACCCATTTTTTTCAATTTTTAATTATAAATCGCTCTTGTAATGTAATTCATCTCACACAAAATTAATTATTGTATATCAACATTACGAAGAAAGGGTGGGTGGGCTATATTATGAACTTGCAGTAAAAGCTAGTAGTCCTTCAGTGTTAATGCAGAATCAATCGGAGAGGTGTATGTATGTGTGTGTATGTGTGTGTATGTGTGTATATATGTGTATATATATATATATATATATATATATATTCACTGGGTAGTTACAGTTAGGGCCATGTTTCCATAGGAAATCGATTTTTTTTTTTTTGGGTTCGCTAATAACTTTGAGATCATTTGACGAAACATTCCAAATAAAAAGTGTTATATAGCTCAGCTCCATCCTGGAAAGTTTTGTGGTAATCTGTCAAGTGGGGCCCAAAATAAGGTGATCCTAAAACACATTTTCCCCATGCAATTTCTCTTAGGGAAATTGAACTGCGATACCGCACATTTAGAATAGATCTTGGTCCAGAAAGTGTGCTTTTAAATGATTTGGTGTAAATCCTTTCAGTGGTTTTTGAGAAATTAAGGATCCGATTGGCTGCCACCACATTAACAAAGATGTAACCACAGCTATTTTAGGGCTCTGAGCTCAGCCCTCTGTCCTGTAGCAAAAGTTTAAAAATTCACATACGAGGAGAAGTGTAGCGATACCCCGCCCTCCTGGATCTGTTTGGAGGGGTTCCAGGCAGACCCCACACTGGTGCCAGAAAGTTTATTTTTTTTTGTTCTTGGTTGATGACAAACAGTGTGCTTGGCAGGGGCGTAAGTTTAGTTACTTAAGATAAATGTAACTGGTGAATTTAAGTGGTTTTGTTTGTTTAAAATAGTATGTCTTAATTGACATTTTCACTTAACTTTAGTGTCCCTTAAAATAAAAGTAGGTTTTTGGCCCCAGGATGGTCCATCTGAGAGCCCCCACAACGCCTAGAGGGGCTGAATATCCTCCTTTGAGCCCCTATATGTTTTAGTAACTTTTTGTCAGGACAGGAAACTGAGTTTCTGTGTCCTAAAAGGGCTGCTGCCACATCTTTATTAACGTGGACCTTTTATTCTGTTGGGTCCATGGATCCTCCGTGGCTTGATATATACGTTTTTTTGTTACCCAGAATTGCTTAGAAACTAAATGGTTGAGAATTTGATTTTACTCTCTGGTATTAATTATGTATTATTAATATTAAATTATGGGTGGTAGTTGGTTTGAAACAATTTGATAATGTATACACAAAATTAATATGGTTTCTGTTGTAAGAGAAATGCAGGTAGTATTTTCTTTATGTTTACCAAACCGCTTAATATAGTTTCTAATGGTGGTGGGTCTTTTGTAAAAATTTGGGCTAAGAATAAGACTGCACGGTTGAAACGTGTCAGCCGATACAGAATTTCCAATGATAGATACACAATAAACCTTTGTGTAAAGCAAGTTTGTAGTGCCGGCTTTCCTTGCCAGGTGTGTTGATATAGATATATATATATATATATGTCTGTTACTCTGTAGTTATGGCTCTAATGCTCACTTTACATTGAAAAAGCATTTTTTGATTTGCTTATAACATTTGTCCCATGGATGGATTTGCACAAAATTTGGAAGATCATTAGTCCGCTAAAGTTGAGCATCAGCATGCCTAGATTTGTGCAGAACCATGCAGGCAAAAAAAGTTAGGAAAGTGAAAAAAAAAAACTGTGTTCATATTTTAGTTTCCATAGGCAATGTTGCACACTCCTACATCTCTAATGGATTTGCACAAAACTTGGCATGAAAGTAGAATTCAGAATACAAGTTTTTGTTGGCTTGCTGTAAATCCATTTAGTTGTTTTTGAGATCACACAATTTTAGGTAGTGGATTTTACCAATAATAATGCATTGTACAATATACTAAGATCAAACTATTATGAAACTGTACTGGCACAGATCAACCACAATGGAATCTGTATATATGTTTCCCTCGTGCTCTTTATGAAAAATGGTTTTATGCTATTGGATGATTATAGATATGCCCAGGGATTTGATAAATGGACAATTAATAAAAAAGATCAGTGCCATTTACAGCAACTTCAGTCTGCATCTGCCTCCCGATCTTATCTAAAGAACCAGTGTTAACCACTTGGACCATCATGACTCCAGAAGAAACCACCGCCACCATGAAGACCATCCACTAGGGCTGTGTTGGACTCCTGCCCCCACAAAGCCTACTCCAGAGGACGGCAACCCATCAGTGCTATGCTCACATCCATTTTAAATGCCTCCACCTCTTCAATGACATTCCAGGTTTCCTGGAAACAAGCAACTGTCCTCCTGTTGCTTAAGAAACCTTCTGCGGGCCCTTCAAAGCTCGCCAATTATAGACCGATATTTCTACCGTTCTCTGCCAAGGTCTTCAAGAAATCATCAACGGATAGTTCATTAAATACCTCAGTGACTACCAAATACTTGACACCACTCAGTCTGGTTTCAGACCCAACCACAGCACAGAAACTGCCCTCACAGTTGCCATAGATGCCATCCACATCAAGACACGGCAGTCCTCATACTCCTGGGCCTCTCCACAGCATTTGACAGTCTCCCACCTCAATCTCATCCAACGTGCACACGACATTAGAATCCAAGAACAAGCACTCCAGTGAATCTGCTCTTTCCTGACTGGAAGGGCCCTGTCAGTCAGCTTGGCACCATACACCTGCAAACTTCTCTGTAGAGTTTGGCGATGATCCTCCCTGAGCCTGACCCTCTTCAATGCATACATGATCCCTCTAGCGAGCATCATCTGCTCTCATGAAATCAAAGTACTCTCCTATACCTATGAGACAAAACGCCAATAGCCGGATCTAGTTCAATGCCTATATAACTGAAATTGCCCACTGGATGAAGACTGTCTAAAGCTGATCATCAACAAGATCGAAATTGTGATCTTCAGGAACAGTGCATCACCGTGGGACTCCACCTGGTCCCAGAGGTAGGACCGACACCCACCCCAACCACCTATGCCAAGAACCTCTGAATCATCATAGACCTCAAAATCAACATGACTGCCTTAGTCAATGCCGACACTATCTCATGCTTCCATACCCTGAAGCTGCTAAGGAATGTTTTCAAACCATCACAAATGCCCTAGTCACAAGCAGGCTTGACAGTGGGAACACCCTCTATGCCAGGATCAACACAGCAAATTCACCAGAAGGCTGCAGACCATTCATAACCGTGCACAAATCAAACTCTTCATCCGCACTTTCAAGGCACTACATGACACTGGCCTACCGCACCTTAAAAATCATATCTGCTCTCTCAAACCTTCCAGACACCTCCGCTCGTTCGGACTCCTACTTGCACAAAGCCCACACATAAGTAAAACTAGATCTGGTGGTCAAACCTTCTCCTACTTTGTTTCTAAAGCATAGAGCGACCTGCCTCTACATATGAGAGCCATCTTCCTCACTTCTGAATTCTGCAAGAACCTGAATACTCTGCTTTTCTAGTATTAATATGAGGTAATAAAGATTTCTTTGATTTTTGTGATAATAGTTCAGTCATCCTATCTATCTTATAACACCTATGCATATTGTTTGATATGAATTATGGCACAACCCCTTTGCATGAAATGTAGAGATACATGTGATCGTTTTTTAAATGTGATTGCTGCTAAGTTTGTAATCATTTCCAGGCACACTTGATATTTTATTTAAGGCTATTTGGGCACACAATTCATTGGACAAAAAGGCTGTTTGCGAAACTTGGTACCAACCTCTGATTTGAGGTTCGGAGTGCCAATGAATTTCTCAGTATGGACTGTTGTTGTTCATATAGAGAAATACACTTCAATTAAAAATAACTAAAAAATTTACCAGTTGTTGTTCTCAACACACAACATAGATATACACACAAATTTGATCAGCTATCTATCTCTCCATACATACACACATATATATGTATGTAAATATGCTAGCAAAGCAATGAATATTTTAGGCAATATAGAATGCTACATGTAAAGACTAGTTCGTGCATTTGTAACCATTTAATCAGTTGCATAGTATGGAACAATGAATAAATAATGGGTGGGTGCTGACCATCCCTTCACATACTTGGCTTGAGCCCCAGTGGCGTAACGAAACTTGAGGGTCCCCCCTGCAAAGTACCTCGAAGGCTCCCCCACCCCCGCTGCCTGTCAGGGGCTTTCTGCAACACCTCACAGGACGCTCCATGGATGAGTGGTGCTTGAACTCTGACATCGTACCACAGTAGGCTGAGAAGTTAATACTTTTCAGGATGTTAGATTTATAAGATGGCGCATGTCAAGACTACTGGCTTCCCAGTGCTGGAAATGGAGTGATAGTATGACGTGTACGTTTGTTTTGGAGTGATGGGTCGTTGGTAAGTTGCTATTATGTTCTGTATTACGGATGCTACTTCTCTATGGGAGAGCTTGATCAGTACCACGGTTTTACTGCTGTGTTCCTTCTAAATGAAAACTACACTAATAATTAAAAGGCTACAAGAAGAGGAGGCATAGAATCAATAGAGAAGGAAATTAATTTCAAAATGTGCACCCAGGCCTTCACCAAGGTTTATGCAACAATCACTCCGGTTTTCATATAGCATAGCTCATCAAATGCCAGCCACACTAGCTCTTCATATGCCTGCTATGCCAGCTTATTAAATGCTTGCCACTGGCCGGGAGCTCCGGCACAGGACTTTGCATTCGCACCAGCTCATTAAATGCTTGCCACTGGCCTGGAGTTTCAGCACAGAACCTTTCATTCGCACCAGCTCATTAAATGCTTGTCACTGGCCTGGAGTTCCAGCACAGAATGTCACTGGCCTGGAGTTTCAGCACAGAACTTTGCATTCGCACCAGCTCATTAAATGCTTGCCACTGGCCTGGAGCTCCAGCACAGAACCTTGCATTCGCACCAGCTCATTAAACTCTTGCCACGGGCCTGGAGTTCCAGCACAGAACCTTGCATTTGCACCAGCTCATTAAATGCTTGCCCCTGGCCTAGAGTTCTAGCACAGAACCCTGCATTCACACCAGCACATTAAATGGCCGCCACACCAGCAGATCATATTCCTGCCATTCTAGCTCACTGATGGCTGTCTTATCCCTACTTGGATCCATTCCTCCACCAGTGACTTCTAAAAGTGTATTTATTTGAGGGTTCTTGGAGTTCTCAGGCCCTTTGGAGTCCTGTCAAAGTGATGCAGGTAGCTGAAGGACGGAGAGGTGGTCCAGACTCAATGGATGGCGCCACTGGTTGATGGTGCTGGGTGTTGGAAACAGAATTAAGTTTTATTTAATTAGATTAATATTTTGGCCCCCATAACAAGCTTATTGGGCTTCTTAAGCGCAATGAGCAAGAGCTCAACTACAGTCTTCAACAAATTTAAGGCGGGCTCTTGATCAAACTGAATCCCATCACCAGGCCAACTATGGCTTATAACTTGCCACAAAACTAGAGCCTGTAGCAGACCTGCGTTGCATATGATTCTTTCTTTAATATGCTCTAAACTTCCACAGACCTGTTGTCTTCTACTGTAGTTAAAGCTGTATTACTGTTTTTTGTTAGGTCTTACTTTAGACGTAAAACAGCAGATATTTAAATGTGAAGTATTGCCTGCATAGATCCGATTTCATTAGACATTATTACATTTTTGGACTGTTACAAAAATGCTGTATACAATAAGAATGTGACACATTATGTTTCCCTAATAATGGGTAAACACTGCTTCTACAGAATTGTAAATGTTTATTTCCAAACTGAACAAAATATGTATGTCTTTCCTCCGTATCGATATTCAAATATGGCAGCAGTGGGGTTTTGCGTCCAGTTTGGTGTCATTTGCAGTAAGGTACCTATGTAACTGAGTATGTGTGCAAAAATAAATAAACCAAGACCACCCCGCTTTGTGGCGTTAATTGAAAAAATTAATGTTGCATGATTTAGTATTCTGGATGTTAGCCATGCCTCGAAGCTTATCCTTCTGGAGTGGGAACATTGGTCTTGGCAGAGCTTTGGCTTTTCCTGGATAGTAAAAACAACCCAGCTCAAGCTTTGCAGAACATGCTTTATGGTTAACTCTGGTTTTGGCTGGAAACCGGGGATTGCACTGGAAGACTGACATTGACATTTACAGAGAATGTGAATAGACCCCAGTGCAAGCAGTAGCAGGTTTCCATGTCCAAATGGGTGAAATAAACGACTAGAACAGGAAACTTGATTTTGTGTGGGTACTCCTCGTGTCAGTCTTCCATGCATCATTATACAAACTGTTTCCCAGTCACATAACGCACAACAGATGGTAATTTACTCTGCAGGTCCTGTGTTATGTTTCGTGGTTTCTAACATGCTACAGACAGGGTGAGGGGCAGGAACCTACCTTGATGGGGTATCCTACAAGTAGTTCACCACCAACCTAGGCAAACGGGCACCAGAGTGCTGTATGCATATATCCCAACACACGGGATAATAAGAGAGGGTCCAGTAATCCAGAATCCAAATAGCATATTTGAGGAAAATTGTGTCAAAATGCACCATTGTACTAGGTGGTGGAATATTGCCCGCTGCCGCACAAATACACCTCATGAGCGAGAGAAAAAAGCGTACGAGCATTCAAGATTGGCAACCTAAGCAGAAACTGCACAATGTTAAAAAGACTCTGAGCCCGCCTACTGCTGCTAGGGCAAATGAGGCCAAACTTTTCCGCAGAGGGTCATGTACAGAGCCCCTGTTATGCCCCAAAGCCTCTGAAAGGCAGATGAGCGCTAGGCCACTCCGGACCGTAGCAACATGTACCCAGCACATTGGAGGGTGAGAGGCCTGGTGCTTGGCAGGTTATCGACCTGACGACACCGAAACAAATCGGCCTGCACCATTTTAGTTTTCAGTCCGCGCTCCCCCCCCCCCCCACCCCCCCCCCCCCCAATGCATGCAGTGCCACATATCAGTGGCTATGTAACTGAGTATGTGTGCAAAATCAGGACAGTAATAAACTTCTACCCCCACCATGCATGCAGAGCCACATACCAGTGACTATGTAACTGAGTGTGTGTGCAAAATCAGGACAGTAATAAACTTCTACCCCCACCATGCATGCAGAGCCACATACCAGTGACTATGTAACTGAGTGTGTGTGCAAAATCAGGACAGTAATAAACTTCTCCTACCCTTTCCTGCCAAGAACGTATGCATCAGGGCACCTAGGCAGCTTTGTAGTGAAAAGGTATACACCCACCCAGCCCCTCCCCCCCTTCCTCAAGGGTGGCCGCAACGCCTTGTGCCAGCCGTCCGGGTCTCTGAACACTTGGCGTAGGTCCTGCTGATAATTGGAATTGCAGTGATATCGCCCGTAACCTGCTTTTATCTTCCTTTAAAGTTGAAATGCACCAAGCCCTGTCAGGTATTAACTTTACCCGCTCTCGGGGTTGACTAGGAGTGCCTTGTTGGCACGGCTGTTAGTTGGTGCAGTTTGCTTGAGGCTATCCTGGTTTGGCTGAGCCTTTACCCACCTTCTTCATGCAAGACCCTGTAAGAAAAGTTCATATAAAAACCAAACTACCCCCTGCTACTGTACTTCTGGTTGCGGTGTCTAGGGCCAGCCTCGATGATTCCTGGGGACTTGGGCCCATCCTGCGGCACCTTATAGCATTATTTCAGCTCGTTCCTGCCCCTCTTTCGACATGGCTTCTGTCTGCTGATAGCCTGGTACAGCTCCCCATCCGAGTTCACGCTATTGAAAAGCCAATGCATCCTCAAACACCACTGGCTTTGTCAATGCTTGTTTACTTATTTCGGTCTCCTGGAAAAGGAATGGGCTCGGTTTCAGTTGCTGGGCCTCTTCTGGCGCAGGCCCCTTAGCAACATGAAACCCCCCCGAGGCCCAGTCCTTCTAGAAACTGCTAAATTATGCCCTTGTCTTCTCCGACTGCAGGGCTCGGGACATTTAGTGCGTTGTCGCACTTAACACTGAGCTCAACACGTTCCATACTGTTTTTTTCGTATGTTTTTCAATGCTTCGTGTGCTGGACTTGAATTTTAGAGTCTTTTCGCATTTTGCTTTTCATGGCTAACGCCTTCACCTGACGGTATATTGGTACTTCATAAATAAAACAAAATTGCAAATGAATTTGTTTTATTTTATGTTGGGTGCTACAGAAAAACGTATTCTGCCAGTATAGTTATAACCAAATTAGCATGACGAGCGTATGGTCTGGCTCGTTTGGGCTCATTCTCCCACGCACTAGAGCACACACGCACGCACGCACGCACGCACACTCTTTTTCTCTCTTTCTCTTTTTCTCTTTCTCTTTCCTTTTCCCTTTCTTTTTCTCTTTTTCTTTTTCTCTTTTTCTCTCTTTTTCTCTCTCTCTTTTTATCTCTCCCCCTCACTCTCTCCCCCTCTCTCTCTCTCCCCCTCCCCATCTCTCTCTCTCCCCCTCTCCCTTAGTTGTTTTCGAAGTCTATGGGATGGCCAGATACTTGATGATGGCTTCGATTTTTGCGGCGTTCTTTCAGTCAGTGCTTTAAATGGGCAGGTACTGAGTACCTGCACTTCTTTAACGTAGAAGGGAGAGTACCTGCACTCCTCGGCACGGTTGTAGTGCATTTAATGGGAGAGTACGGGCACTTCTCAGCAACAAACAGGTACTCTAGTTAGTGTTTTCATTTAAAGCACTGCTTGCAGCAGTACCTTAGTCATTGGGTTTAAGCTGGTCGTTGCAGTGTTCTTTTCCAGTGATTTTGGACTGATATTGGATGTTTGCGTTTAGACTTGTATGCCACCAGCTCACGCCCTCTTGGTTTAACTATGGGTGGATTCTCATGGGATGCCTATAGTTTGAACAGCATCCTTTGTCACTGACATTCCACACTGTGCTTTTTGAGTTCTGGTTTCTTTATCTCCCTGAGACCCTGGTAAGTGTCAGACATGTACATTGTGGAGAGCCCAGGGAGAGTGTCTGCGTGTGACCTCTATATCCCACTCTGTAGTTCTTCTGATGCTTGGTAGCGCGGGACACACGTGTATGTTTTTTGGGGTTCTTGTCTAGTGTGCACATACCTGGGAAGCAGCGGAGGGATGAACAGAAGGACATTGTGTGTTTAGGTCCAGCTACAATGTGGATGCGACGTGAACACACCATTTGTAGAGGGGATGTAGTAAAATAATACTTGGTGTTGAGTTAGTAGAGCTCTTAGTTGAGACGTGTGATAGAATCCAGTCCTAAAATCGTCCCTGAAACCCCTTGTGTGGCTTATGGGGAAAACATCCTCCTTTTGTGTTTGCCAAAGAGGTCACTTTTTGCATGAGGGTTTTCTTTTACTTTAGGTTTACAGTGTATGGAAAACAAAATGGAACATCCTGGGCTCAGTGTTTTGTATTTTTTCTGTGCTCCCATTACGGTCGAGAAGAACAGTAATCTTAAGGAGCTCACTCTCTCATCTCTCAGGCTCCCTAAAAGTAGCCCATTATGTAAGTAGGTGGGGGGGGGGTGGGGGGGTACACCCTTAACAATTCTGCCGCGGTCCACGAACTCATGCTTTTTACTTTCATTGTATGCTACTTATGTGGTTTACAGCAAATATGCTTCTCCAATGTTTTACTCTTGCTATTTTGCCTCAGGTTTTAGTAATCACTCCTTAGGGTAAAGCTCCTGGTGATGAACCCCTTCAACTTTACTGAGCCAGTCAAAGGAAGTGCCCCCGTGACGTCATCCGAATGGTTGTGTTTCTAACCCCTCCTTGTATGAACTGAAGAGGACTCTGCACTGAATCCTAGCCAAGTCTTCAACTGCACCTGCTTTCTTATGTTGCTCGAGAACTATGTTTTAGTAGAGAATCTGAAAATACTACTTTGTTTAGGTCATGTTTTGCCCCCTTATTTAATCTATAAACGACACTTGCTCTTTCACAACTGTATGCTGACAGTTGGCCAAATCTCTCAAAATGGTCAGGCAGAATCAGTGCAGATAACGTTTAGGTCTTGGGACTTCAAGGAAATAGTGAAAATAATTTCACCACATGACTGCAACAGATGGGCTTCCAAAGCTTTACTGCAGAGAGGGTAGTCAGAAATTTGGCAAAGCTGGAAATGAACAGCATCTCAAAGTTTAGGATGAAGTACTCCGAAGGATCTACACCACCTCTCATTAACATAATCCTTTTATTTGATTTTTACCGCACTGTTTTCACACGTCACTCAAAGTTGGCTTTGAACACTTAATGGCTGTGGTGCCTAATTCAAGGGACAAGCAAGATAACAGGTTAAGTTGACGACCCTTGGAAAGTAACACTCAAGTGACCTAAAAGAATAGAAGGATGGAGCCACAGTGATAATGAAGAAGATCATAGATGTATGCTCCCAGACTAACAAAACTCAACTTATGTCTTCAGTCCGTATGTGAGCATCTCTTGGCATAGTTTGTTCCTGAGCACTGCTCATTTTAACTGCAAGCGAACCTTCGTCGTATCAAACTTGTTTGTTTGCGATAGATTTAATGCATTGTAAGCCTTGGCTTGGGCTGGCACACTTCTTCAGTGTTGAGCCCTAGAGGGGGTTGTGGGTCTGGTGGTCTGCTTTAAGTTGGCCTGTCTCTGTAATAGGCATTCAGAGTGACAATAAAGTGCCTTTATAGAGAGGCATGGGCAGCCCTGTCCGGTTCAGTGGTGTAGAATTACCATTCTCTCTACTACTGATGAACTTTGCCATTTTACCTAGATGCCAACGATGGCAGTTCCCGAGTCCCACAAGCCAAACACCACAATAGCCAATATGCTGTGCGTGAATGTTAAAGTGGCATTTGTCTTGTATGTTTTAGCTACTGGCTGGTAACAAGTCCTAACGGAAATAGTGGTTGGAAGAAAGATAATTATCAATAAAGTCTCCATTGTTTCTTACGATATTCGTTGGGGAGAGAAGGGATAACTAGGTAGGAACCCAGTTCGGAACAGAGATGGCAGTGTTGGTTTAGAAACAGCAGCATCACAGCCTCAGAGCAGGGGGAGGACAGCTAGTGTCATCTCGATCATAATAGTTTCACTCTGCCGCTTTACCAGCAGCACCACAGCTAGACACCCGGATGCTGTACTGTAGAACTGGAAACCAAATTCTGATGCATCACCAGATGAGTCAGTTAACAAGATACAATCAGAATTTACAAGCAATTGCCTTGCATGACTGCTAAATGCCGTAGTACATTGAGAGGAGAAATTACTCGCTGGTTCATTTGAAACTGTCGCCTTTAAATCCGAGAATTTTCATTTCCTGCAACTGGTGTTACAGTTCTGTTCGACCCTTGAACTTTTTCGCGTCAGCGAGCTTGTGAAGCACCTAATGTATTATTTGTGCCAAAATATCGCTAATTTTGAGTATTTTTTTTTGTGCATCTCAGATCCTAATCCGGCATGAATCCAGATTGAGAATTGCTTTGAGTTAAGGTTAACTCCCTATCAGACTCCTTGCCCTCCTAAAGAGGGTATCGCATCTACAGCGGTTTGCAGCATAGAAAGGGTAAAGTGCAAACTTAACTTAACAGAAACCCCGTCAACGGTTGTAACTTTAAACAGCAGGTGTGTAGTGAAAACAGACCATCTATGGTTTTCTGCGGATGGAAAAAGCAACTCCTTTTTCCTCCCTGGTCCTCCTCGCCCGTACACTAAAACAGATCATTAAACACCCCATATTTAAAACCCTTTCCAGATGTACAAAGACACGCTGTAAATCATTGCTAATTAGAGCCCTGAGTTGAGTGTTTAGTCTTTAATTGCAATTGCTATTTCTCTCTCTCTGTTGGCCGAGGACATACCTGGCCATTCCCTGGCATAAAAGTAGGATCAGGCCAAAGTAACAAATTATTTTCAAAACCCTCTGGGCCTGTGTTGAAAGAGTGGGAGCATTACAGCTCCATGAAATCTGTAACCTTTGTTATGCCTAGCACTCCTCTTATGGGTTAAAGTGTCTCCTCAGAGACTAAGAGTGCTGGGGAGTTTACTCCTTGGTTATGACCATTAGTGAGGGTGCTGGAGAGTTTACTTCTTGGTTATATCTCACACTCCTCTTACGGGTTAAAGTGTCTGCTCAAAGAGTGAGGGTGCAGGGGAGTTTATACTCCTAGGTTATGTTGAACAGTGAGTGTGCTGGGGAGTTTACTCATTGGTTATGTCTAGAGTGAGAGTGCTGGGGAGTTTACTCATTGGTTATCTCTCGCACTCCTGGTTCAATCAATCAATATGGGAGTTTGTAAAGTGCACTACTCACCCGTGAGGGTCTCAAGGAGCGGGGGGGGGGGGGGGTTGGCAGGGTTGGGAGGCTGGTTAAAGTGTCTGCTCAGGAGTGAGGGTGCTGGCGAGTTTACTCTTTGGTTATGTCTCACACTCCTCTTACTGGTTAAAGTGTCTCCTCAGGAAGTGAGGTTGCTGGGGAGTTTACTCCTTGGTTATGTCTAGCGCTCCTCTTATTGGTTCAATCAATCAATCAGGGAATTTGTAAAGTGCACTACTCACCCGTGAGGGTCTCAAAGTGCTGGAGGGGGGTGGCGGGGTTGGGAAGTTGGTTAACGTGCCTGCTCAGGGAGTGAGGATGCTGGGGGGGTTTACTCTTTGGTTATGTCTCGCACTCCTCCTACTGGTTAAAGTGTCTCCTCAGGGAGTGAGGGTGCTGGGAAGTTTACTCCTTGGTTATGTCTAGAGTACTGGGGAGTTTACTTCTTGGTTATGTCTAGAGTGAGGGTGATGGGGAGTTTACTCGTTGGTTATGTCTCGCACTCTTCTTACTGGTTAAAGTGTCTGCTCAGGGAGTCAAGGTGCTGGGGAGTTTACTCCTTTTTTATGTCTAGAATGAGAGTGCTGGGGAGTTTACTCCTTGGTTATGTCTAGAGTGAGAGTGCTGGGGAGTTTACTCCGTGGTTATGTCTCACCCTCATCTTACTGGTTAAAGTGTCTGCTTAGGGAGTGAGGGTGCTGGGGAGTTTACTCCTTGGTTATGTCTAGCATTCCTCTTACTGGTTAAAGTGTCTGCTCAGGGAGTGAGGGTGCTGGGGAGTTTACTCGTTGGTTATGTCTAGAATTAGAGTGCTGGGGAGTACTCCTTGGTTTCTAGAGAGAGAGTCCTGGGGAGTTTACTCCTTGGTTTCTAGAATGAGAGTGCTGGGGAGTTTACTCCTTGGCTATGTCTAGAGTGAGAATGCTGGGGAGTTTACTCCTTGGGTATGTCTTGCCTTCCTCCTACTGGTTAAAGTGTCTGCTCAGGGAGTGATGGTGCAGGGGAATTTACTCCTTAGTTATGTCTCGCACTCCTCTTACTGGTTAAAGTGTCTGCTCAGGGAGTGAGAGTGCTGGGGAGTTTACTCGTTGGTTATGTCTAGAGTGAGAGTGCTGGGGAGTTTACTCATTGGTTATCTCTCGCACTCCTGGTTCAATCAATCAATATGGGAGTTTGTAAAGTGCACTACTCACCCGTGAGGGTCTCAAGGAGCGGGGGGGGGGGGGGTTTGGCAGGGTTGGGAGGCTGGTTAAAGTGTCTGCTCAGGAGTGAGGGTGCTGGCGAGTTTACTCTTTGGTTATGTCTCACACTCCTCTTACTGGTTAAAGTGTCTCCTCAGGAAGTGAGGTTGCTGGGGAGTTTACTCCTTGGTTATGTCTAGCGCTCCTCTTATTGGTTCAATCAATCAATCAGGGAATTTGTAAAGTGCACTACTCACCCGTGAGGGTCTCAAAGTGCTGGAGGGGGGTGGCGGGGTTGGGAAGTTGGTTAACGTGCCTGCTCAGGGAGTGAGGATGCTGGGGGGGTTTACTCTTTGGTTATGTCTCGCACTCCTCCTACTGGTTAAAGTGTCTCCTCAGGGAGTGAGGGTGCTGGGAAGTTTACTCCTTGGTTATGTCTAGAGTACTGGGGAGTTTACTTCTTGGTTATGTCTAGAGTGAGGGTGATGGGGAGTTTACTCGTTGGTTATGTCTCGCACTCTTCTTACTGGTTAAAGTGTCTGCTCAGGGAGTCAAGGTGCTGGGGAGTTTACTCCTTTTTTATGTCTAGAATGAGAGTGCTGGGGAGTTTACTCCTTGGTTATGTCTAGAGTGAGAGTGCTGGGGAGTTTACTCCGTGGTTATGTCTCACCCTCATCTTACTGGTTAAAGTGTCTGCTTAGGGAGTGAGGGTGCTGGGGAGTTTACTCCTTGGTTATGTCTAGCATTCCTCTTACTGGTTAAAGTGTCTGCTCAGGGAGTGAGGGTGCTGGGGAGTTTACTCGTTGGTTATGTCTAGAATTAGAGTGCTGGGGAGTACTCCTTGGTTTCTAGAGAGAGAGTCCTGGGGAGTTTACTCCTTGGTTTCTAGAATGAGAGTGCTGGGGAGTTTACTCCTTGGCTATGTCTAGAGTGAGAATGCTGGGGAGTTTACTCCTTGGGTATGTCTTGCCTTCCTCCTACTGGTTAAAGTGTCTGCTCAGGGAGTGATGGTGCAGGGGAATTTACTCCTTAGTTATGTCTCGCACTCCTCTTACTGGTTAAAGTGTCTGCTCAGGGAGTGAGAGTGCTGGGGAGTTTACTCGTTGGTTATGTCTAGAGTGAGGGTGCTGCAGAGTTTAATCCTTGGTTATATCTCACACTTCTCTTACTGGTTAAATGGTCTGCTCAGGGAGTGAGGGTGCGGGGGAGTTTACTCCTTCGTTATGTCTAGCGTGAGAGTGTTGGGGAGTTTGTGTTGCACTTCTCTTACTGGTGAAAGTGTCTGCTCAGGGAGTGAGGGTGCTGGGTCGTTTATTCCTTGGTTATGTCTAGAGTTCTGGGGCTGGGGAGTTTACTCGTTGGTTATATCTAGAGTGAGGGTGCTGGGGAGTTTACTTCTTGGTTATGTGTAGCACTCCTCTGAAAGGTGAAAGTGTCTGCTCAGGGAGTGAGGGTGCTGGGGAGTTTACTCCTTGATTATGTCTAGAGTGAGAGTGCTGGGGAGTATACTCTGTGGTTATGTCCAGAGTGCTGGGGCTGGGGAGTATACTCCTTGGTTATGTCCAGAGTGCTGGGGCGTTTACTCATTGGTTATGTCCAGAGGGCTGGGGAGTTTACTCGTTGGTTATGTCTAAAGTGAGGGTTCTTGGGAGTTTACTCCTTGGTTATGTCTCGCACCCCTTTTACTGGTGAAAGCGTAGTGCTCAGAGAGCGAGGGTGATGGGGAGTTTACTCCTTGGTCATGTCTAGAATGAGTGCTGTGGAGTTTACTCCTTGGTTATGTCTAGCGTGAGAGTGCTGGGGAGTTTACTCCTTGGTTATGTCTAGAGTGAGGGTGCTGGGGAGTTTACTCCTTGGTAATGTCTCGCACTCCTCTTACTGGTTAAAGTGTCTGCTCAGGGAGTGAGGGTGCTGGGTAGTTTACTCCTTGGTTAGGTCTAGAGTGCCGGGTAGTGTACTTGGTTAGGTCTAGAGTGAGCTTGCTGGGGAGTTTACTTCTTGGTTATGTCTTGCACTCCCCTGAAATTTGAAAGTGTCTGCTCAGGGAGTGAGGGTGCTGGAGAGTTTACTCCTTGGTTACGTCTTGCACTCCTCTTAGTGGTTAAGGTGGGTGCTCAGAGAGTGAAGTTGATGGGGAATTCACATGTTGGTTATGTCTAGTGTGATAGTGCTGGGGAGTTTACTCCTTGGTTATGTCTAGCACTCCTCTTACTGGTTAAAGTGTCTGCTCAGGGAGTGAGGGTGCTGGGAATTAGCTCCTTGGTTATGTTTCAAGGGCTGGGGAGTTTACTCCTTGGTTGTGTCTCACACTCCTCTTACTGATGAGTATCTGCTCAGGGAGCGAGGGTGCTGGGGAGTTTACTCCTTGGTAATGGCTCAAATGCTGGGGGTGGTGAGTTTACTCGTTGGCTATTTCTAGAGTGAGGGTGCTGGGGAGTTTATTCTTTGGTAATGTCTAGCACCTCTCTTACTGGTTAAAGTGTGTGTCTGCTCTGTGGAGGGTGTTGGGGAGTTAAATCCTTGGTTATGTCTAGGGTGAGAGTGCTGGGCCTGGGGAGTTGACTCCCTGTTTATGTCTAGAGTGAGAGTGCTGGGGAGTTTACTCCTTGGTTATGTCTAGAGTGAGAGTGCTGGGGAGTTTACTCCTTGGTTATGTCTAGCGTGAAAATGCTGGGAAGTTTACTTCTTGGTTATGTCTAGAGTGAGGGTGCTGGGGAGTTTACTCCTCGGTTATGTCTCGCACTCCTCTTACTGGTTAAAGTGTCTGCTCGGGGAGTGAGGGTGCTGGGAGTTTACTCCTTGGTTATGTCTTGCACTCCTCTTAGTGGTTAAGGTGGGTGCTCAGAGAGTGAAGTTGATGGGCAGTTTACTTGTTGGTTATGTCTAGCGTGAGAATGCTGGGAAGTTTACTTCTTGGTTATGTCTAGAGTGAGGGTGCTGGGGAGTTTACTCCTCGGTTATGTCTCGCACTCCTCTTACTGGTTAAAGTGTCTGCTCGGGGAGTGAGGGTGCTGGGAGTTTACTCCTTGGTTATGTCTTGCACTCCTCTTAGTGGTTAAGGTGGATGCTCAGAGAGTGAAGTTGATGGGCAGTTTACTTGTTGGTTATGTCTAGTGTGATAGTGCTGGGGAGTTTACTCCTTGGTTATGTCTAGAGTGATAGTGCTATGGAGTTTACTCCTTGGTTATGTCTAGCGTGAGAATGCTGGGAAGTTTACTTCTTGGTTATGTCTAGAGTGAGGGTGCTGGGGAGTTTACTCCTCGGTTATGTCTCGCACTCCTCTTACTGGTTAAAGTGTCTGCTCGGGGAGTGAGGATGCTGGGAGTTTACTCCTTGGTTATGTCTCGAGGGCTGGGGAGTTTAGTCCTTGGTTATGTCTCACACTCCTCTTACCGATGAGTATCTGCTCAGGGAGCGAGGGTGCTGGGGAGTTTACTCCTTGGTTATGTCTAGAGTGAGAGTGCTCGGCCTGGGGAGTTGACTCCCTGGTTATGTCTAGAGTGAGAGTGCTGGGGAGTTGACTCCCTGGTTATGTCTAGAGTGAGAGTGCTGGAGAGTTTACTGCTTGGTTATGTCTAGAGTGAGAGTGCTGCGCAGTTTACTCATTGTTTATGTCTAGAGTGAGAGCGCTGGGGAGTTTACTACTTGGTTATTTCTACAGTGAGTGTGCTGGGGAGTTTACTCCTTGGTTATATCTAGCACTCCTCTAACGGGTTAAAGTGTCTGCTCAGTTGAGGGTGCTAGGAAGTTTACTTCTCTTAAAGATCATTGGCACGATTATCTGTGCAGGGAAGCGATGCACTATTTGCTTGGAGACATGAGAAGTCTCACCTCTATGTCTGCAAATATTAACTCTTCTTAGAGAGCACAGGTGGGTCAGTCGCCATGACTGATCGCCTGCAGTAGTGACAACATAAAGGGAAGAGATGGTATGGGGAATGACAAAATTAGTTTTGCTAATCAGGAAAACGACCAGTGCGAGGAGTCTGGTGCTCCCAGAAAGAATATAAGTCGTTGTTTTATCCTTTAGATAAATTAAGATTTCATATTCTTTAAATTCAATGCTTACCCTATTAATATATATTTAATATGTTACACATAACCAGCCAGGCAAGCACCTTTGGCGCTGTGAACTCACCATCCCTTGTGAAGGTGAAGGGTTTGAATCTTTGGCTTTCTGTTTTTTCTGAATTTGATCAGATAGTTGCTTTTTGTTGCCTACCTCAGCAGATTCCTAGTTAGAAACAAGATATCAGAATAGAATATATAACTAACGTTTGTAATGCAAGAAGTCTGCAAGGATGGTGGAATACTTGTGAGTCCAGCACTTTTATAGCAGTCAAACACCCTCGAGTTGATAATCTCTGCATCTGAAAGAATGATTTGTTAGAGTTTTCAGGTTTTTCTTTAAGCAGGCTTGGGGGGAGTGCGCCACAGACAGTGGATATATTCCACATTGTAGGAGCCAGCACAGAGAAAGACTGCTACCGCCTCTTTGTTAACTACCTCATTGGAGTCTCAGACGATGCCGGTGGGAAGAATGGAAAGAGTGTACTGGATCGTACATCTGAAGTCTATAAGGCAATGTAGGAAGGTGGATCTGTATATACTATTTCAAAGTAAGAAATAATGTGCACAGAGTCCAAGGGTTCCCCTTAGAGGTAAGATAGTGGCAAAATTAGATAATTCTAATGCTCTGTTTGTGGTAGTGTGGTCGAGCAGTAGGCTTATCACAGGGTAATGTTAAGCATTTGTTGTACACACACAGGCAATAAATGAGGAACACACACTCAAAGACTTATTCCAGGCCAATAGGTGTTTATATAGAAACATATATTTTCTTAATTTATTTTAAGAACCACAAGTTCAAGATTTGAAGTAAATACAGAAAATGCAAGGTATTCTACACAGGTAAGTTAGGAACTTTGAATTAGAGCAATAACATATACAGTTTTTTGTTAAAATGGCAATAGGCTATTTTAAAAGTGGACACTGTGCAAAAATCAACAGTTCCTGGTGGAGGTAAGTAAAGGTTAGATTGTGAGGTAAGTAAGACACTTACAAGTCTCAGTTCCTGGGCATAGGCAGCCGACCGTTGGGAGTTCAAGGCATCCCCAAAGTTTCCACACCAGCAGCTCAGGGCCAGTCAGGTGCAGAGGTCAAAGAGGTGCCCAGAACACATAGGCGCCTATGGAGAACAGGGGTGCCCCTGTTCCAGTCTGCCAGCAGGTAAGTACCCGAGTCATCGGGGGGCAGGGGGTGCAGACCAGGGTGGTTTTGTAGAGCAATGGGGGGACACAAATAGGCACACAAAACACACCCTTAGCGGCACAGGGGCGTCCAGGTGCAGTGTGCAAAGCAGGCGTTGGGTTTTGAATAGGCTTCAATGGAGGGACCCGGGGGTCACTCTAGCGGTGCAGGCAGGCATAGGGGGGGCTTCTCGAGACAGCCACCACCTGGGCTAGGCAGAGGGTCGCCTGGGGGTCACTCCTGCACTGAGGTTTAGTTCCTTCAGGTCCTGGGGGCTGCGGGTGCAGTGCTTGGTCCAGGCGTCCGGTCCCTTGTTACAGGCAGTTGCGGTCAGGGGGAGCCTCTGGATTCTCTCTGCAGGCGTCGCTGTGGGATTCCTTTGGGGTCGTCTTGGGCTAATCACAGGGTCGCAGTCACCGGGGAGTCCTCCCTGTGGTGTTGGTTCTCTGGATCTCGAGCCGGGCCGTCGGGTGCAGTGTGTGAAGTCTCACGCTTCTAGCGGAAAGAGTGAGTTCTTTAAAAATTGCTTCTTTGTTGCAAAGATGTTGCTGTTGTTGAGCAGAGCCGCTGCTCACTGGAGTTTCTTGGTCCTGGGTGTCAGGGCAGTCCTCTGAGGCTTTAGAGGTCGCTGGTCCCTGTTGGATGCGTCGCTGGTTGCAGGTTTTCGACTCTGGAGACAGGCTGGTAGGGCTGGGGCCAAAGCAGTTGTCGTCGTCCGTCGTCTCTGCAGGCTTGTAGGTCAGCAGTCCTCCTTTGTAGTTCAGGTTGGAGGAATCTGATTTCCTGGGTTCAGGGTTGCCCCTAAATACTCAACTTAGGGGTGTGTTTAGGTCTGGGGGGCAGCAGCCAATGGCTACTGTCCTTGAGGGTGGCTACACCCTCCTTGTGCCTCCTCCCTGAGGGGAGAGGGGTACCTCCCTATTCCTAATGGGGGGAATCCTCCAAAACCAAGATGGAGGATTTCTAAAGGCAGGGGTCACCTCAGCTCAGGGCACCTTAGGGGCTGTCCTGACTGGTAGGTGACTCCTCCTCGTTTTTCTCATTAGCTCCTCTGGACTTGCTGCCAAAATTGGGGGCTATATCCAGGGCGTGGGCATCTCCACTAGCTGGAGTGCCCTGGGGCTTTGTAACACGAAGCCTGAGCCTTTGAGGCTCACTGCTAGATGTTACAGTTCCTGCAGGGGGGAGGTGTTAAGCACCTCCACCCAGTGCAGGCTTTGTTTCTGTCCTCAGAGAGCACAAAGGCTCTCACCCCAGGGGGGCAGAAACTCGTCTCTCAGCAGCAGGCTGGCACAGACCAGTCTGTCCTGCACTGAAGGATTGGGTAAAATACAGGGGGCATCTCTAAGATGCCCTCTGTGTGCATTTTTTAATAAATCCAGCACTGGCATCAGTGTGGGTTTATTATTCTGAGAAGTTTGATACCAAAGTTCCCAGTATTCCGTGTAGCCATTATGGAACTGTGGAGTTTGTTTTGACAAACTCCCAGACCATATACTTAATATGGCCACAGTGTCCTTATAATGTCTAAGAATGGACTTAGACACTGTAGGGGCTTAATGCTTATGGAGCTATGCCCTTGCCTGTGGTATAGTGCACCCTGCCTTAGGGCTGTAAGGCCTGCTAGAGGGGTGACTTACCTATGCCACAGGCAGTATTTTGTGGGCATGGCATTCTGAGGGGGATGCCATGTCGACTTTGCCTTTTTCTCCCCACCAACACACACAATCTACAGTGGCAGTGTGCATGTGTTAGGTTAGGGGTCCCTTAGGGTGGCACAACATATGCTGCAGCTCTTAGGGACCTTCCCTGGTCACAGGGCCCTTGGTACCACTGGTACCTTTTACAAGGGACGTATCTGTGTGTCAGGGGTGTGCCAATTGTGGAAACAATGGTACATTTTAAGTGAAAGAACACTTGTGCTGGGGCCTGGTTAGCAGGGTCCCAGCCGACTTCTCAGTCAAGTCAGCATCAATAGCAGGCAAAAAGTGGGGGGTAACTGCAACAGGGAGCCATTTTCCTACAGGCCACAATCAGGGCCCTGAGAGTGAGGTGATGTTTCTGCCTAAGTGCTCATCTAGCCAGTGGAGCCAGTGTTTAGCGGAGCTGTGCTTTGTTACATAGATAGTAAAATAGGATGTGGGAAACTAATTGATTTAGTCTGAACCTTTGATCCTTATTCTGCACAAATTCCATAATTGTTTTTATTTTCGCTTTTCTGTGTGATTAAAGATAGTGACCAGTTACAGGCAAACCTGTCATTCTTTTAGGTTAGGGCAAAGTGTGCCTTTGTTAAATATGTTTCCTGTTTGTCCATATGCCATGTCAGACCCACGCATCTTATTAAAGCATCTCCGTGTGCAGTAAGATCAGTATGGTCCGCCAATTTCTGGCTGGTGTAGATGGCAATGGGAAAGAAGCACCTTTCTTAATCTGCGAGTTTATTGCTTCAATAGCTGTAATGCATTGTGTGTCAGATAACCCTGTTCCGATAGAGTGATTGAAAATGCCATAGACACATTCTCAGCTCTGGGCGGCACACAGTTCATCTTTTGAACCATTAGAAGAAAAGGGACACATGTTCAGGTTCCAGACATAAGCCCTGGGAAAGGGCAGGTTAAAAGGTGCCTCTAGATGCTCTTATTGGGGCAGGACGGCCCCTACTAAGTAGCTCTTTAGACTTTCCATGCCACTTCTGAATACCTCTTAAAACTTCTACACTATTACCAACACATTTAAATCCATCTCCCTAAATGGGTGCGCCTATACGGACATCTGTTTTCCCATAGATTCACACAGTATGTGAATATGGCCAGGCAAGTCCCAGTCAATTGTGCCAACTCTTCAGGATGTTGTACCTTCATGTTTCTGGGCAGAAACTAGGGTTTTGGTATTTTTTCTCTTAGTACAATTCTTTTTTTTATATAAAAAGTGTCAGCCTTGTTTGAGAGACGCCAGCACATTTTCAATATGTGCAGTTTTTATGCAATACATAAAAATGTTCACAATTGAGCCTCCATAACCAGAACAAAGTAAAAGGTAGATAAATGAAATCTCCTTGAAAATAGATATTCCATCCAGCCAGAAATGATTAATTACACTACATGTATTTATCCTTTCATATGTTTAAGGAGTAGCTTCCCACTAAAGATAAAATGCAACTTGCCATGTAGCGAAAGAGGGTTGTAGTGGTACATCCAATCAATTTCACACAGTGATTATGTTGATCCTCATTAGTCTTTCACCCTTTTTTTTAGGTCTCGCATAGACAGTGCATGCGCTGTCTTTTTGAGACATTTTGTTTACTAATCGTGGGCTTGGGCCCCTCCATTACTTTCCATATGTGGGCTTTAAAGCCACTCTTGATTCTTTGCTTCCTGCTGGTCAGCTCTGCAGTTGGCACCTCCCTCTTCTTGCATGTGACCGTCACCTGGAGCATGGCCCAAATACTTACTTCTGATGGATACAACTACCTGTGGATTCCTCACCTGATGAATACTCCCATGGCGCCAGCATTTGACGGAAATCTTCTTACTAGTCTCTGCACGTCGACGAGGACGTCACTCTAGCCCACGCGACGCCGTCTGACGTCATACAGGCAATAAGAAGTCCTCGCCGACGTGCCGATGACAGTTCCCTTTTTTCCGTGCATTCGAAACGGTTATCTTCGAGGGAGTTACTGTTACCTTCGTGGTTACAGTGTATTGTCTGCTGCGTAGTCTTCTCTGCGGTAACAATGTCTCAGAGGAAGTCGGGTTTCAAGCCCTGTCGAGAGTGTGGGGGCAAGATGTCAGTTACAGATCCTCACTCCGACTGTCTATGGTGTTTGAGCTCCGACCACGACGTCTCGACTTGCGATTCATGTCAACACATGAATCCGAAGGCCCTCAAAGAGCGCGAGGCCAAGTTATTCATGGCAAAGTCAAAGAAGAAGGAGAAACATCATAAGAAGTCTTCTTCGCCAAGGTCTCACCGGCGTCATCGAGACTCCCGGCGCCGTAGAGACTCACGACGTCACTCCAGCAAGGAGTCTCGTTCGAGGTCACCTTCGGCTCGGCGTCGGAGGACTTGGGAGGTCAGCCCCACGGTCACGCCGCATCCATCGACGCCGTTGCCCTCTCCGGCGTCACCGACTTCACCTGGTCAGGCGTCAGTGATTGAGGTGGTGCAGCCTCTTGTGTTTTCTCCGGCGTCGCAGACGTCGAGGCCGGCGTCGGGGTCGCCCTCGATCCAGGCACCCCAGTATCCGGCTTTTCCCACTCCTGGAGCCGATAGTACCGCGTTTCTTAATGCGATGTATACCATCTTTCAGCAGATGGCTCCAGGAGCTGCTCCGGCTGGTCCTTCGGGGCCCTTGGCCTTTTCGTTGGGTGATCCTGCGCCTCTTCGGCCGGCACCCTTTATGCCCTTTCTCCCTTTTGGGAATGTGGGCTCGGCGCCGGTGCCGGCGTCGGTGGCCGCTCCGGTGGCTTCGGATGTTTCGGCCCCGGAGGTTGCCCCTCCGTCGAAGTCAGGATTTTGCCCTGTGACTCCGGTTGGTCCATCGGCTCCAAGACCTCGTCCTCCGGCTCCTGCCTCGGCGCCGAAGCTGCCTGTGGTGCCGGACGCGGCGTCAGATGCTTCTGGAGATCGGCGCCGTTCTTCGACGTCGGCGGAGGCCATGTCGACTCCGCGTATCGAGGAGAGACTTCATTCGAGGAGGCGTGCTCTCCGTCTTTTAGAAGAGCAAGAGTACCAGCGAGTCCTAGAGGAGGGAGAGATTGAGGACTCTGGAGACGGACTGCATGGTCTGGATACAGCCAGTGGGCTGGACACTTCCCCTGAGTGGGACCTTTCATCTCCAGGGGAATATACGGAGGAGGCTGCTTCCTTTCATGCTGTGGTGAGGAAGGCAGCGAGCTTTTTGGACCTGCCTTTGCCGGTGGCAGAGGCAAAGCAGAATTTGCTGACAGAGGTATTGCATCCGGCCTCTGCTGCAGCTGAGCCTCTCTTGCCATTTAATGAGGCTTTGCTGGATCCGGTGTTGGAGGTGTGGAAGAAGCCGGTGTCTTCCTCGGCCGTTCATAGGGCTGTGGCCAGGAGGTATCGAGCTGCACCATCTGACCCTGGCTTTCTCTCTAGACACCCTACGCCGGAGAGCTTGGTGGTGCAAGCCTCCTGTTCCTCAAAGTCAGCGCCTGGTTCCTTCCCGACGGTGCCTGGAGACAGAGACTCCAAGAAACTGGATGCGCAGTCCAAGAAAATATTTTCGTCATGCAGTTTGGCGTTGAAGGCCACCAACGCCACGTGCATTCTGGGGAGGTACATCCATGCGCTGATGGATGATATTTCGTCTTCATTCACGGAGCTTCCCCAGGGTCTTTTGGATGTGGTCTCGGACGCCCAGGCTGCCGCGACCCAGATTATCCAGTCTGGGCTGGACACGACCGACTCGGTGGCCAGGGCGATGGGCACGGCTGTGGTGGCAAGAAGACAGGCCTGGCTCCGAAACTCAGGGTTCTCTGCGGATGTGCAGTCGACCCTGCTGGACCTCCCGTTTGATGGGGACAGACTGTTTGGAGCCAAGGCAGATTCAGCCTTGGAACGATTTAAGGAGAGCAGAGCCACAGCCAAATCGTTAGGACTGCAAGCTCCTTCTTCCTCTGCCTCTTCTAGAATTTTCAGGAGGTTTCGGGGATTTGGGCGTGGCTCTTATTCCTCTTCCTTTCGGGGGAGGTTCCAGCAACCCGCCTCTTCCCTCCCCTATAGGTCATTTAGAGGGAGGGGGAGGGGTGGGGTCCGTACCAGAGGAGCCTCTCAACAGCACTCTGCCTCTTCCTCGTCCTCTGGAGGGGTGCAGCAGGGGAAGCAGCCTTAGGCTTCCACCGTTTCCCACTCACTCCTCTCCTGTAGGGGGAAGATTACAGCGTTTTCTCCACAAGTGGAAGTCTATCACAACGGACACTTGGGTTCTCGGCATTGTGGGAAAAGGCTACGCCCTTCCCTTTCGGGAGTTCCCGCCCCTCATCCCGCCCCGCCCATCTTATTGTTCAGAAGAACACCTCCTGTTGCTAGAACAGGAGGTTCAAGTCCTCCTTTCAAAGGGCGCGGTAGAGTTGGTCCCAGAGCAGGAAAAGGGTCGAGGTTGTTACTCAAGATACTTCCTGATTCCCAAAAAGGATGGTCAGTTGAGACCAATCCTGGATCTGAGGATCTTGAATTGGTTCCTCAAACAGGAAAAGTTCAAGATGCTGACCCTAGCACAGGTGCTTTTGGCGTTGAACAAGGAAGATTGGATGGTGTCTGTCGACTTGCAGGATGCTTACTTTCATGTCCCGATACTCAAGTCGCACAGGAAGTATCTCCGGTTTGTGGTAGGGTCGCAGCACTATCAGTTTGCGGTCCTCCCGTTTGGTCTTACTTCAGCACCTCGAGTCTTCACAAAGGTGATGTCAGTGGTTGCGGCGGAGCTCAGAAGGAAGGGGATAGCAGTATTCCCTTACTTGGACGACTGGTTGATCAAAGCCAAGTCCCCGGAGCTTGTGTCGCATCATCTGCAGTCAACAACCCAGTTGTTGTTCGACCTGGGCTTTTCGGTGAACGTGCCCAAATCTCACCTGGAGCCCTCTCAGCGCCTCCTGTTCATAGGGGCAGTACTGGATACAACATTGAGTCGAGCCTTTCCTCCGCCTCAGCGGATTCAAGATATTCAGGAATTGGTTCCAATGTTTCGAAATGGAGCGGTAGTTCCAGTCCTCAAGGTCCTTCGTCTGCTCGGTCTGTTCGCCTCCTGCATTCTGTTGGTCACGCATGCTCGCTGGCACATGAGGGCTCTTCAGTGGTGCCTCCGAAGGCAGTGGTCTCAACACAAGGGAGATTTAGAAGGTACTGTCAAGATCTCCAGAGATGCTGCTGTGGAATTGAAGTGGTGGATTGCGGGCAACAATCTTTCACAGGGGAAGCCGTTCGCGCAGTCGCCACCAGTGGCCACGGTAATAACGGATGCCTCCACCCTAGGATGGGGAGCTCATCTGGGGGATCTGGAGATCAAAGGGCTTTGGTCTCCAGAGGAACAGGTGTTTCATATCAATCTGTTGGAGTTACGGGCTGTACGTTTGGCTCTCAAGGCCTTCCTCCCATCCCTTCGTGGTCAGTCGGTACAGGTCCTGACGGACAATACTACCACGATGTGGTACATAAACAAACAGGGAGGAGTAGGGTCGTACCTTCTCTGCAGAGAAGCTCTTCGGCTATGGTCCTGGGCAAAGGACCATCAGATTTGCTTGGTGGCAAATCATCTGGCCGGGGTCTTGAATGTACGTGCGGACAGTCTCAGTCGCCAATTCTCGGCAGACCACGAGTGGCGTCTCCATCCAGATCAAGTCTGTTTAATCTTCCAGATGTGGGGGTTTCCTCGGATAGATCTGTTTGCCACTCGGGAGAACGCGCATTGCCCGTTATTCTGCAGCCTCCAGTATCCGATGCAGGGAGCGTTGGGGGACGCGTTTCAGATAACCTGGTGCGACCAGTTGCTTTACGCGTTTCCCCCCATACCCTTGATTCCTCGAGTGTTGAGGAAAATTCGCCAAGACCGGGCCCAAGTCATCTTAATAGCTCCGGATTGGCCAAGGAGGGTATGGTACTCCGACCTTCTCCAACTCTCACTGTGCCCTCCGCTCCGTCTCCCTCTCAGGGCAGACCTCCTCTCGCAGTCGCAGGGGCAGGTTTTACACCCCAACCTCCAGAGTCTGCACCTACATGCTTGGAGATTGAACGGGGCAACCTGAGTTCCTTCTCTCTCCCGCCTGATGTAGTGGATGTTATCTTAGCGGCCAGGCGACACTCCACTAAATCTATCTACGCTAATAGGTGGTCTAAATTTGTTATGTGGTGTGGAGAGAGACAGATTGATCCCTTACATGCTCATCTGTCACATGTTTTGTCTTTTGCACTGTCTCTAGCGCAGAAAGGTTGTGCAGTAGCTACCATTAAGGGTTATTTGTCGGCCTTGTCAGCCTTCATTTGTCTTCCAGACCAACCATCGTTATTTAAATCCCCTATTGTTCTCAGATTCTTGAAAGGTCTTCTGAATCAATATCCTCCAAAACCATTCGTTATGCCTCAATGGGATTTGTCCTTGGTCCTGACTTTCCTTATGGGGTCCCCTTTTGAGCCTATGCATTCTTGCCCCTTAAGATATTTGGTTATTAAAACAGTATTCCTGGTAGCTATAACATCTGCAAGGAGAGTGAGTGAGTTGCAGGCCTTATCGGTTAAACCCCCTTATATAACGTTTTATGGGGATAAGGTGGTGTTGAGGACCAAGGCTGCTTTCCTTCCGAAGGTTGTTTCACCCTTCCATTTGGCTCAGACAATCACTTTGTCCACGTTTTATCCTCCGCCTCATCCTTCAAAGGAGGAAGAAAGACTACATCGCCTGGACCCAAAAAGGGCGTTGAGCTTCTATATCGACAGAATGAAGGATATCAGGCTGGAGGATCAGCTGTTTGTCGGATACGTGGGCAAGAGGAGAGGAAAGGCAGTCCACAAGAGAACACTCTCCAGGTGGGTTGTTCTTTGCATTAAAATCTGTTACTCTTTGGCAAAGAAGGATCCGCCTGAGGGCATTAGAGCTCACTCCACCAGAGCTAAGTCGGCCTCTTCGGCCTTGGCCAGGGGTGTTCCTGTGGTTGACATCTGCAAGGCCGCAACTTGGTCGTCCCTTCACACTTTTGTGAAACATTACTGTTTGGACTCTGAGGTCAGAAGGGACGGTCATTTTGCACGGTCAGTGCTGCAGGATTTCTTGGTTTGACCATTTAGGCACCCACCGCCGGGCGTGGTACTGCTTTGGGACTCTATTCATCAGGTGAGGAATCCACAGGTAGTTGTATCCATCAGAAGAACGAGTTACTTACCTTCGGTAACGACTTTTCTGGTGGATACATTAGCTACCTGTGGATTCCTCACGGTCCCACCCGCCTCCCCGTTGCCTTTTTGGTCTCTCCAAGCAATCCTTGAGTGTGCTCCTTTTGGTCTTCAAAGTTGCAATACATTTTGCATGTATGATATTTGTATATATGTGTATATTTATATATAAATCTATATATATATTGGGTATATACATGATTCGTATGTATAAATATATTTATTTGTTTAAAAAAAAAAAAAAAAAAAGGGTTATATTAAATCTACAGCTATTTTATTGCAATGTTGTGTGATTTACAATATTAAGAGATGTTGCTTTGCTCTTTCATTGCATTGGGTTATTATTATTATTCTCATGCACGTAAAAAATGTTGGTACTGTCATCGGCACGTCGGCGAGGACTTCTTATTGCCTGTATGACGTCAGACGGCGTCGCGTGGGCTAGAGTGACGTCCTCGTCGACGTGCAGAGACTAGTAAGAAGATTTCCGTCAAATGCTGGCGCCATGGGAGTATTCATCAGGTGAGGAATCCACAGGTAGCTAATGTATCCACCAGAAAAGTCGTTACCGAAGGTAAGTAACTCGTTCGTCCTTTCCACTGCACACACTGGGTGCTATTTTTTTCTTTTTGTTGAGCCACTGTACAAAGAGCATGTTTTGTAGCTGGCTCTGCCATCTACTCTTTCCCACCTTCCCATTGTCTGTGCAGGAGACCACGGTGTACTGAGCATTGTGAGCTGGATGCTCTGAGGGTGAGCTTACATGTTATTTGCAGCAGTCTTCGGAGACCTCCTCTGTAGTCAGGCTATCAGAGAAAACAATCTCTGCCTTTCCCTCCGACATGTCCTCACCCCCATTTGTAAGTTCAGGATATATATATATTTTTTTGGGGCCCCTCTCCCCACCACGCGCTGCACCGCCCCTTTTCCCTCCCACGAGCCACAACTGTGGCACCATATTTCAAGTTTGGGGATTACAGTTTAATAAATTAATAAACTGCATTCTGTGAGCTGCGGTTGATTCATTTCAGTATAACTAATTTGAGTAACAAAATTAGACAGGATGATTACGCAATTTTTGTTGATTTTTTTTTTTTTTTATTTTTTTTTTAGGGTTGCTGTTTTTATATAGTGTGAACTCGAGACAAAGGTATTGAAGCCTTCACATAAGCACAAGTAACATTACTCACAGACAAATTAATTTTATGTAAGCACGGCTAAGCACAGGAAGATTAAGTGATTTGCTCAAAGTCGCAGGATGCTGAGCAGACGCCAAGATTCAGACACTCTACAGACTGCATCTTTTGTAGCTTGCTCAGTCATCTGCTTTATTCTTGCCCTCCCATCCCTGGCCCAGTTTCTTCCACAATCCCTTCCCCCAGAAGACAAAAAGGGGGGAAAAAGGCGCTATGAAGTGGCCGCTTCATAATGCTTTTTTAGGAGCGAGCGCAAAGCGCTCTGTCCCGTGTTGTAATCTCTCTTTGGGCTTCAAACCACGCCCATGTCACGTCAGTGTCTTTCATTAGTTTGTGAGCTTGGCTTTTAAAATCTGCTTGCTTTTATTAGTGAAAGGCATGCATAAGTCATGCCTTTTCCGGTGTTAATCCCTCCTCGAGCGCAGCGACCAAGTACTGAAAACATACGAGGCTCCACGCTTTCCATCCGGTTTCTGCACTACTTTTTTTCTTTTTTTTGCAGCGCAATCTCACTGGGCAGAAGTCGAGCTTGTTGCATGACATCAACTGTGTTACATAGTTAAGTGGACTTTTGCTGGTTACGTTGATAATTGCACTTTTGCCAGTTACATGGATAATTGCACTTTTGCGGATAGGTTTCACTGCGAGTGAATTTTTATTTCCCGTTGCGTGTCTGCTTTGCACTGATGGCGGCCTAAGCTCACTTATGTGAAACTTTTACTTTTCAGTTTATATGGCAAGAAAAGTCTGGCTAGTTAGTGAAACTGTTTCATTTTCAATTTATGTGGCACGAAAAGTCTGGTTAGTAGTTTACAATGCTAATTGCTCTAGCTCAAGCAAACGCGAGACCTGTTGCAGTGCAAATGCTTGTTTTTATTTTTACCATTTCTGTTATCCACCTCTACCCGATTGCCTATAGGTGAGAACTTTTGGCTTTGCCAACGCTTGTTCGTATCTTATCCACAAAAACGTGTTAAACAGAATGTTGAACAACAGAGGAGTGGGATGGTGAAGGGAGTGGAAGTCAGTGGGGGAACAATATTGAGTGGACGGAGAAGCAGTAGAAGAGCATATGAGGCCCGGGGTGCAGGGTAAATAAAAAAATAAATTACAAAAAAAATGGGTCAAGTGTAGCAGTGAGCCAGGTGTGGGGGAAGAAGGGGGGAACATGGATCACACAGGGTGGGAAATGTATTTGGAGGAGTAGCACACAAGGGAAAGAGCAAGAAAAGACATTCTCTAATTGAGTGCAGAAAGGAAAAAGTATTTCCCTGATTATGAGCAGTGGAAGGATACAAATCGTCCATTCAAAAGTATGTTAAATGGACTATGCTCCATGGGGAGGGACACAAACAAGAAGAGACCGGAAAGCCATTGAATAAGAAGCAAGTAAATGAGTGTCAAGGAAGGCTACCAGTAGTAAGCCATGGTTGGGCTCTAAACCAACTGCATGTTTTTGGTAAGGTCCACAAAAGGTCTTTCGCAGACCACTAAAAGCTGTGCGCATTTGAGACCTAATAACCATAGCTGCTGCCAAGGGGGTGCACAGACACCCGGGCAGCACGAGAATAATTAAAACTTCTTTGCTGGTCTGAGAAGTGTATAGTTTATTATTTTACAATGCCCTTTAGTTCCAAAGCTTGAAAGAAAAACAAACACACACGCACACGTACGTACGTCTCTTCTTAATGATCTGGGAATGTCTTGTCTTGGCTCCTTCTCACACTTAACCGTGATACCAAAGTGCATAATATGCTATGCGCATGTTCATATATACTGTCCCTGTGTTATAATCCTACCCTTGTTATGAAACACTAGTCGCCTGCCTGTGTGGTTAGTTACCTTAGGACATGGCACCTGAAACTAGTGGGCAAACAATCGTTAGGCTCTTTGCTTTTGTACTCATCTAAATTCATGGGTGCGGTTTGGTCGCTCCACTTGCATTTTGACTGCAGCCACGTGAGACCTACACTAAGGATAATTATGTACAAACAATCAGTAGGAAAGCTCTGTTTGCCAACTGAAGCGGCAATCTTCACAGCGCTGTTTGTTGTGCGGCGCTTTTTAAAAATCATCAAATGTTTCATTTCCACGGGCAGAAGCCTAGAGGTAACTAATCACTGTGCCTGCTTTCGATGATGGCCTTTATTCTGGTGCCTGCTGACTTTGACCGACTTCGAGTACTTTGGGGGTGCACAGAGACACGTGTAGCAGTAACACTGTGCGGTGTTCACCAGTGACCTCACCGTCAGTGTATCCGTGTCAGCGACTCTCCACCCTGACCTCTCACCTTCCAAGTGAATCGGGGTGGCCCCGGCCTCGCCCGTGCGTCCTCGGGTCACCCCGTCTCTCGTTGAACACTCTACAGTTTCCTATTTAAACCACGTCATCTTCGCTACATTTTCTTCTAGGCTTTGTGGCTTCAGATTTTTCCATTAGCTTTATTTTTCCCCCTAATCGTCCCCCGGCTTATGTGACATTCTTGTTTTTTAAATTCTTTCGAAACGCAAGAAGTATAACTCTGGTTCCACCGTGTGGCGTGACCGAAAACCGCCTCTCAGCGCTGTGTGGAGGGCGCACAGGTGTGTCCGTGTCCTTCGGCCAGGCAGGAGAGGCCCTTTCACGCGTTAGCCGCGCATTCAGTGCACTCTTCTTGTCGTCTGACAGACCGCCTGCTTCCTGTGTGCACGCGCCTTTCCGTGCACGAGCAGCCACTCTGCCGAGAATGAACATGTTCAAAATGAGTGTTTTTAAGCCTCTTTTCTCCCCTTGCTGCTATTTCCCGGCAGACACACCCCACAACTCTTGTCCCCGCTGTGCCAGGCTTTCAGAGGCGTCCTGTAGCCGACCCACAGGGAGGCCGCATCGCTCATTTCAGTTATAACTGTGTGTGCGCTGCCCTCCTCGCAGAGGCACTTTACGGTTACTGAAAAAGCAGGGGCTCTTCCAGCAGGAGTCGGACCTCAGTCTCGAATGTGGACAAGAGGCTCGCGTCACTCATTCCAGCACTCACCATAGTATTTGGGCCCCATTTGCTCCCTCCAGGCTCAGATGTTCATCACTTCCATAACTCAACAACCTATCTGCCTCACAGCAAGAGACTTTGCTTCCTGTTTGCCTCCGTCTTCTCCTTCTAAACATCAACGAAGCTTAGGCTCCGTTGGGAAACTATTTGCCTGGGAAACCAAAAGGTGAAATGAATGACGAGAGGGGCCAGTTCCATCAAACGAGCAGTCACGTATTAGATCGCTGACATAGCCCCTGCTCACCAACATACTGATCACGTTGTCGGGACTGCAGCTGCTCCCTCCTCCCCATCAAATGGCAACCACGTGACTCTTGTTGCTTGTGAGAGGTGTCGCGGACTATTATTGAACTCGCATGACTCAATTTCTGTTGACATCCCTTTCCACCACTGAACAAGGAGATGTGGCCGACAGGATGTGACGTAAGTGACATACTTGAGGTACACTGAGAGATCAGGCTTAGTGGTGAAGAGGATGGAGCTGTTTCATGTTTCCAGATGATTACTTTTTAAATTTTTTCTAAATCTGCATAAATATAAAAGCTGCATAGAATATCGATAAAAATGATTGTGCGATTTCCTCATTTTTCTAAAGGAGTAGGTTTTTAACAGTTTAACCAGTAGCCAATATTCTTTCTACACATTTCTCTCTATGCTGAATTTTTTGATAGGCTTTTCTTTTTTGCTGATGGTCATATAATAGAACCATTTATTTACTGTCACATTTTGTTTAAATTAATAGTTTTTTTGTGTAAACTTAAAACTTGCAATTCATCAAGTGTTCGTGACTGTTAATCCTCGAAAATGAGTGTAAAACTAATTCTGCCAACCAGATGAATCTCTCCATGCAGTCCACGGAGATGTCCAGTTTTTAGTGCTTTAAGTTTTTCAACTTTACTTGCTTAAACTGCCCAAATTTAACGTGTGGTTTGTCAGTTATTGGCGCATTCATCTTTAGTCTCTAACAAGTTGCCTTTTTGTTCTTTAGGTTTCTAGATTTGGACACATACCTTATGATGCCGTTGAGACCATGGTTCCTGTATTAAAGTCTAAAAAAGCAAGTGAATTACCAGTTAGTGAAGTTGTGAGCATTCTGCAGGTGAGCAGCGAACTTAAGCGCTGAGTGAAACGTATAGTCTAATTGTATGCTATAAATTGTTCCATATCTATATAGATTTTGTAAAGCCCGATATTTGCTTTTACTTAAATACATCATCAAAATAATGCTTATTCTTCTAGATGACCATCATTTTTCTTTCCTTTAAAGTGTTCTCCATGGATTGCTACAATTCACACTGGTGCTTACATCAACATGCTTCTCTAGCGTGGCATTAACCAAAATGTAATTGCCAACAGATCATTTCTAAGGGAGGGTGAGGGAGTTTCTTGAATTCTGGGTTGGTGACCTCCTCCTGGTGCTCAAGTGCAGCTCTTATTTACTGTCTGTGCATGGTGATAGGGTCTTAAAGGCAGGCAAGACAGTGGTGGGAGCAGGCACTATATGTGGCAGACCAAAGGCTGTCCATTATTTATGTTAAGTATGCTTTATCACTCACAGGGCCTCAGGTGCCTGGCAAAATGGTTCTCCCACATTGGATCTTTAATAGATTCACATGCTTGAATCATCCCTTTTATTGTGCTGGGAGTACCATGGTAGCTATAGTGAGCAGTACAATGATAAATATACAGAGAAAGGCTTTAAAACAATCACATTAGTAGTCTATTCATATCATTATTAAATATCCCAAGCTCAGCTAATTGGAGCAAAGCACAGTCTTCATCTCTCTCCATCCAGACCACCGTAGACCTCAAACCTCAAGTGTTAAAGTAATTTTTTGTATACAGGTGTGCCTGAGTTAAGTAGGGTGGGTCCCGTGAAAATCTGTGAAAGATACCTATACTAGAGAACTTCAGTTACAGTAAGTAACTTTTTTCTTTCTACAATATTGGATCTTTTGTAGGCTCACATGCTTAAATCAGAATAGTAAGCAGTAATTACAAATTGAGCATCGCTCAGAGGTTGGAGGGCAATGAAGGCTAAACAAGCTTACTTTATTGAAATGAATGATATAGAACCACTTGTTCTACTGTCACATCTTTGTACTATTGAATCTAAACGGTAATGTTGCATAAACCTGTGCCTGTTTTTCTACTTTGCTGCACTGCATATATCTATAATAATAATAATGCACACACTAGAGAAGAGGGCCGTAGATGTATAGACACTTCTCATGGAATGGACTTTCAGTTTTCCTTGATGAGGGTGACCTTCTTATTTATGACAAAACAGTTTGAAGAAAGACACCCATAGAGCTAATATTTGTTTCAAAAAGGCTTGTACTTCCTTTGGGTAACCATATGCCACAAGCAGTTGGTCAGGCGCCCTAAATTGCTTGGTTCTGTCAATGTAAAACTTCAAATATGTGAATCTATGAACAGTACCAACACTGGAGAACTTCAGTTACACGTAAGTAATGTTTTCTTCTCCAGCTGAAGGTGTGCCAATGTCTTAAGGGGTATCTACAAGATACTTACAGATGGAGTGTTACTGCTACATGTACGCTTAGGGCTACCTGTCTGGCCTTCAGAAAAAGATTGTGCACATATGTTAGGTGAAGCTAAAAAGAACAAGCATTGACAAAGCCCAGAAATTTTAATTTTGCTAATGCTTTCTCACTGCCACTGTATCAGTGCACAACGCAACATGACAATGAATCACGGTGGCCATCAGTAAAGTATAAAGAAACACTTTGTGCTTTACTGTTTATATTCTCAAGATGGCCACCACACTGTGTCATGTAATGCATTCTGTACCTTGTACATGTCCACTGCATTGTGTTCTCATTTTGCATCACGCAGTATGCTGGCTGTTTTGAAAATCTAGAAAACAGTGCTGATTGTTTTCTTCAGATTTAGGATGGCCAGTCAGCATTATTGGCTTATCCAATGTCGGTACATTATAAAAGCATGTGGCACTGCCAAATCCAATTGTGAGGTCAGTGCAAAGTGGTAGCTCCTGAAGTACTTGTAATTGGTGGTGGGCACAACTCACTGTCTGTTTGCGGTATTTCTAAAATTGGCTCCACCCGTCTTGGGTCCAGACTGGCTCATTTGTTAAACCTTTAACTCAACCTTGGGTAGCTTTGGTGTTAAGCAACACGGCTTAAACAAACTAACAAGTGTAAAGCATTTAAAAGCACCAAACAACGAAATAAGAAAGTTGCACAACATAAAAGTAATCTAACAAGATTTTTTTTAAAAAAAAGGACTTTTATACACCAAACTAACAAATATCACTGGAGGGTGCCGCAGATAACGATTTTTAAGTAAAACGTAAATTACTGCAAAATTCCAATAAGCACTGGTAACTGCAATGTTTGAACACTTTGTAAAACTTTGAAGGGTTGTCTAGGCTACTTCGGCCCGGGTTGGGCTACCACCTCTGATAGGGATAAGATCTAAGGGGGCCATTAAGGAGCAGTGGACAGTTAACTTGGCACCAAAGCAGTTGTGAGTCTATTTCCAGGCTCTATAGGCGAACCTAGGACGAAATGGGTCCTAGTTTGCTTGTGTTTCTGTTCAGGGAGGACCTGGCGTGGCAGTTCGGGCTGGACTGTTTCCATGAGGAGCAGGGTCGAGACTGATTTGCATATGGCTGGGTCCAAGCAGGCGGCATGGTGGGAAAAAAATGATGGATTGGGATGTTGCCTGAGCGATTGCCTGTGGCTGAGATTAATTCAGGCATTCTATCCATCTCCTTGTTGTTTTTGTGGTTGAGGGCTACAAATACCTTGTCCTTCACGTTCATCGCTAGGGCATTGGATCAAGTTCACCTGTGTCACCCGTGGGTGAGAAGGCACCCCTTGTAGAGTTACGCCAAAGGTGTAACTTGGACAGTACTCCTTCTCTGACCTTGACAAACCATATGACTGCAATGTGGTATATGAGCAAGGATTAGGAGGGGGTAGGATTTCAATCCCTCTATTTGGAGGCGCTGAGGCTCTGGTCTTGGGCACACAAATACATGATCTGGATGTAGAGAATTCATCTAGCCACCTTTATGAACACCAGGACTGACAACCTGAGTCTGTCATCTTCCTGACTGCGGGTGGAGTCTCCACCTGGAGGTGGTGAGGAGAATCTTTGATCTATGTGGCGTACCTCATGTGGATATCTTTCCCACTTGTTCCAGTTCACACTGGCAGAAGTTGTTTGCTCTTCAGTATCCAATACAAGTAGCTCTAGGGGCGTGTTTAGGTTGAAGTGGAATTTCCCTTCTTTTCACTATGTGTTGCAGCCATCCCCCCTTAGTCTTGAGTCCTCTGGTTCTGAAGTTTATCAAAGCCCAGTCCCAGGTCATATTAGTGGTCCAGGATTGATAGGAGTGGGTGTGGTATGCAGAACTTCTGGTACTCTGGTGGACCTTCACAGTCAGAAGGACAAGTCCTTTATCCAAATCTCCAGAACCTACATCTTCATGCCTGGAGATTGTGTGGGGACATTTGACTGTCTTTCAGCTCCCTGAGGATGTCGTAGATGTCATCTTTTCTGCCTGTCAATCTTCCACTAATCTGTTTGCTCTGGGAGGTGGTGTATGTTTGTAAATTTGTGCTCAAATCACTAGATTGGCTCTTTGATAGTGCCGTTGTCTGACATTTTGAAAAAGAGCTGTGTTGTTTCCTAAGGTGGTAGCTCCCTAACATTGGGTCATTCGATCACCTTCCATTCCATTACAACCCCTTCATTGGTTAGGCAGACAATGAAAAGGAAAGCGGCGCAGGAAGGGTCCTTACCTAGATGAATGATCCCTTATAGAAATATCTGCTGTGCAGTAGCCCAGAAATAACGCCAGAGGGCGTTAGGGCACACACTGCTAGGGCCAGTGCTTGAACATCTGCCCTGGCCAGGGAAGTCCCTCGAGTGACATTTGTAGAGCAGCCACTTGGTCAACCCTTCACACCTGTGCTAAGCGTTATTGTCTGGATTTCAACATGAGAAGGGATGGGCATTTTGCCTGATCATAGTAGTTCAAGGTTTTCTGGTGCAACCATCACCAAGTCTTCCATCCCTGTGGTGCTATGCTTGGTTAATCTATTCAAGAGGTGAGGAATTTGCAGTTAGAAGCATCTGTCAGAAGAAAAAGGTACTTTGATAACTTTATTTGTAGTGGATACTCTTTCTACCTGAAGATTCCTCCCTGATCCCTTCCACCTCCCAATTTTTGCTGAATTGTTATAGGTCACTTATAATAAGATTCCGTTTCTTAGCTGTTTGCATTCTCATGTCATTCTTATCCAGCTGCTTCGGCGGCATGGAAAAAGTGGATGGGAAACAGATGCCTAGACGATGGGGGTGCTATATGGCGCCTACATTGTCACATCCGTCACTTTCAGCATTGTTATGAAGCAGGTGCCCATACAGTAATGGGAAATACTGTGGAAGATTTTTTTCCAGACCGTTCTAGCATCTGGGGGTATATTCAAGAAGTTGAGAAATCTGCAGGAAGATGAATTATCCACTCAAAATATTGTTTCCGTTTTCTTTTGGACACAGTAGGTACCATCTTCTACAAGGCAGTATATCTAAAGTTTGACCCCATGCTGACATGCAGTGAAACAGAAATCCCTGTTAATTGTGCCCCACAGTAAGTGTAGATGTAGGAAAAGCTCAAAGTGTGATTTCAGTGAACATTGAGAAGAATGGGATTCCAGAGATCTGGGTTGTTAAATATAAGGGCGTGTGCGACTGGAGGCTTCGTGTTCCTGAGGCACGAGGTGGGAAATCCGCTGAGCAGCCTGGTTTTTCAGGGAGAGTGCTTCGGATGTGTGGGGAGCAGTGACTACTCAGAAGCAGAACATGGCGGCAATAGAGTGCTGAAGGTTGTTACCGAGACGCGAAATGCTTTCCTTTTGGAGGAGCTCAGAATGTGGTACTTTTGTGTGTCATCATTAGGGCATTTAAATGTTTGGGCTTTACTAATGCTGTGCGTAAAGTGTGTTCACTGCAGAACAAAACTCTCCCTGCATACTCATGTGATGCCGGGGGAGTTCTTCAGCCATAACATGTGACTCTTTGCAAGACACCAATGTTGACGAACCACTGCTACTGGTTAGTATTTTATTGTTAATTATAGATCTGTAGAGCGTTGTTTAATTGAATTGTGGCATTACATGGTGAGCAGCCCATGAATGGTATGAATAGGCATGAACAGCTAGTGTTGTGTCATATTATTTAACTTTTACATTTAAGTGTGGCTTTGCATCCTCCTGTTTGGGAGTAATATTCGCATTGTAGTCATCTGTGGAAAAAATGGCTCAAAAATGGCATTGAGAATTTGAGCATTTTATAAATACTAAGCATTTCTCTGTCTACATTGTGATCAGTGTATAACTAAATAGCTCTACTCGTTCTTGTCTTCACCCATCACTCATGTTCATCTTGACAGTACATAATCCCTCATTACCTGCACATGCTCCATTCATTTTAACTATTTGTATATGTCCTTACATTCTCATGCAGGCTGATCCACAGAATGGTTTAACTGCCTCAGAGGTCTCTCATAGACGAGCATTTCACGGCTGGAATGAATTTGACATCAGTGAAGATGAGCCATTGTGGAAAAAGTATATCTCCCAGGTAAGCTGTGCCATGTATTATTCAACTTCATAGTACTGTCAGTTTTGGTGTGGGTGGAGGGCTATGAAGAGGTCAGTTGGCATAAATTAAGTATAACTTCACTTATACCTGCTAAGAAAAAAGAGGTACAATATTATATTAGAAAAGTATATTCAAGAATGGAGTTGTACAAAAATGAGTGCAGTGGTTACTTTTAATTCTTTGATAATCTCTACAACCTCTCATCTGACAAATACACCTTTTGGGTTTGCCCTTCTCAAACATTAGCTTTCTACACTATGCCTCTTCTAGCCAGAGCTTGAGACTTTGTCAATTACGTCTTGGCTCATCCCAGTAGATTATTCTTCCCTCATCTAATGCTATTGGCATTTTCACTGTAAACCCCCACTACTCCACTGCTTGCGCTGAAATACATGAGTTGACTACTTGACAACTATAGAAATCTCTGTCCATTCATGCCGCCTCTCTCTCTCATGTGTCTTTCTTTCATGTGCTGAAGTCTATAATACTCAGGCCCATTGGTTTGGCCAGCCTTGCTGAAATGTGATTTTTATTTGAACTTGGACGTCTTTTTCAGTGTTCGAAATTAACTTGCACCATGGATCCATTGTCCAGCTATGCAGATATTTTACCTTGCTGTGTGGTCCTAGATAGTATTAAATGATGTACAACTAAATTAAAATCTTATAGAAATGCATTGAAATATGGCTCTCCAGGACAGTTGGAGTTTAGTAGTCTGAATGCGAAGCTTTTATGCTGTTTGACATTAAGGTGCCTTCTTTGCTTATGCCTTACTTCCTGCTTTTTTCGGATGACTTGAGCTCACCTAAGAACAAGCACGGACGAGCACCCAACCCACGTTTTCAGGCTTTTCAAAAGTGTGGGCTGTAAGTGATGTCAGCAAGACCAATACTGTTTTAAAGCAGAAAGCCTCTGGTCCGTGCACCTCCCCTATATTTCAGAATCAATGTATTATTTACTAGGCACATTCACAACTGACCTTTTTCCATCATCTTCAGCTCCCAAGTTTTTATTGCTCTCCCAGTTCTATAAAAAACTAATTAGGTGTGTTAGGTTGATGGTGAGTGTTCATGGTTCTGATAAATGGAAAATGTTATGTGTTGTAGAATCAGTATATGCAGCTTTGTATGGTCTGAGAATGTAAAAGCAAACCTCTTCATTGCAAATCAGTATCAGACAAAGTAGTTTGCATTTGGATTAGTGCGTTACAGAATATATCCAAGAGACTTTCACAGAAGAGGCCCAAGTTCAGGGATCATGATACAAGGAGGCACCCTTTCCTCTTATGTACTTTTATTCACTGGTTTCAAAAAATAGCAGGCTGCCACTCGGTTCTCTATGCATTTTCACAGAAAAGTAAAGTGGAGCTTTAACAGTAATAATGCCATTTTTCCCAGTATCGTCCCACAGATTATTTTAGGTTTCACCCAGACATACCCATGCCAGAAGAGTAAAGTTACATATGACTTTCTTATGGCAGGAACGTTTTTGCAAACTGAAGGGAAGGAGACATTCCTTGTTGTGCAAATATACCATTGTCTGATGTCAGCGGATGTCTTCCTTCCCTTTATTAGGAATAAACTTGAGCTTATATTTTTTAATATGCCAGCTGGTCCTAAAACGTTTGATTAGGTCCCATGCAACTGCAGCCACTTTGTGTGCAGAGACTTGTAAATTCATAGGAGCTTCCACAATAGGAAGGCAACTGAGTAATTACATGCACATTCAAATTTTTTTACACAACCCCCGAAGTGGACAAAAACAGAATGTATAACTACGAGCCAAGATTTAAGGGATAAACAGTCAAGCAGGCAATTCTGGGTTTTTAGATTAAGGATCAATGTCTGTATGATGTCTTCATGAGTTGCGGTTACGCTTACATAGGATTGCCAAGTTACTCTATTTTTGTCTCTCTTTTCAGTTTAAAAACCCCCTCCTCATGCTGCTTCTCGCTTCTGCAGTCATCAGTGTATTAATGCATCAGATTGATGACGCCGTCAGTATCACTGTGGTAAGATATTGGGCCCTTTAATTAAAAACGTATAAATACATATTGTTGTATGCACCTTTCGTCTAGTCATCCACAAAAACTGATACGTTTACATTGGTCAGAATAGCCTTTTTTCTTATACCCACTGTGTGCCGCCTGCTACCATATTTAGAACTACCTAATACGCATAGGTTCCAATTCACAAAGTTTGCTGTGTTCTACTCTTTAAGTACATTTGCTTATTCCTAAATTCCAAGAGTAAGCTAAAGGTACTCATGTCTTGCTCATAGCATTAAAAAGTAAGCCAGGAAAACATGAACAGTAAATAATCAAAACAATTTTGTGAGTCACGCCCCAAGTTTTAAAGTCTGTACCACCCTGCAGTGGAAAAGTGATAGTAATTGTTCCCATTTTGGAAACCAGGAAATAGTGCAGCTCCACTGAAGATACAGCAGTCTAATTTGAGTGCTGCATTTGCTTGTTTATTTGAGGAGGTTACACTGTGATTTGGGCTGCCTTTTAACCAAACCTACAAGTAGTTCCAATGGATTTCCATTTCTGTAAAGCTGTGCTTTAATTCTCGGTGGAGCATAGATTCCCGTGTCTGCTGCTTAGGTGCAAAGAGGTCACAGTGAATGGGATGATGAAGCTGCCAGCCTTAACAACCTTAAGTCAAGCATTTACCACAGCTTTGTCAATCACTTCACCTTACTGGGAAGGGTTGTGAAATTTAATAATATATTTACTTGTCTGTGGGACAGGTTGCTTCATAAATCTACTTGTCATGTAAAAAAAATCTACTTGTCCCTTTAGTGCCATGTAGTGCGGCGACAAATTATGGCAGCAATCTCATTATGTAAGAGCTCTGATAATAGCCTCTTTGATTATGCCAGGGCTACTACTATAGTAGGTCTTGAATACTTTCAATTTCAATCCCTACTATAGCAATTTCTTATTGTGCCACCTTTCCGCAGATCTACATAGTGGGGCTGGAGGAAGCACATGAAGCAGTAAGCAGTAGTTCCATGGCTGGAATGCCTTTGAGTCTGCAAACTTACTAGCTTGCATGTTTTAAGGATTTTCACCAGCTCTTTTCTAACCTTTTCCCATAATGTGAAAGGTTGGAAATTTACTCCTGACAATGGCAGAAGTAGAAGTTCTTCCAGGGTTGGAAAAAAAGTGGTTGGAGGGAAAATGAACTTGTAAACTTTCAGTAGACTTTCACATGAGCAACTCTACACATGCATATTTTCTCGTGCTAAAATGAAGTTCACACATTGTCTAGGAGTATGATTTCCTGGTCTACTTCTGTAAGTTCTTGTGAATATATGAAGCCACTGATTCAAAGACATATACCAAGGGTGCACTTTTGTGACTTTCTTTATGAATTGGATCCCCAATTAGGTCTGGCGTTAACAAAGACATTTTATTAAACTTCTATTTCTCTTTCTCTATCTTTTGGGTGGCTTTACTGTGAGTGATCGCATTCTGCTCTTCCACACGGAGTATAGTAGCACACAAAGTAGTTTTGTTCAGTGCCAGGAACTACTGTGGCAATCAGTAGCATAATGAAACTGGAGGAGGCCCTTCTGCAAAGAACATAAAGCCCCACCTTCCAGACTCACTCAGGGCAGGTGCTGTGCTGAGAGGGTACCCTGGAGGGGGGCTGCAAGGCCTTTGTTATGCCACTGGTGGCAATGTATGCTTTTTGATTATTATTATTTTTTTTGCCAGTGTTTGTTACAATGGTGAGGGCCTGGCAGCTCCCACAACAATAAAGTATTACATGTCAAATCAAGACATGCATTGACAAAACCAAAAGACTCACAAGAAAAAAGTTAGATCTGTTGGCTTTGCCAGTGCTTGTTTATTTTCTTGCTTCCCATAATCTTGTTGAAAATGGTTACACTGATTTTCCAATAGGAATATTTTTTGGATATACTAGCATGCCTCAACACATTTTATTAATGAAGCTTCAAAGAAATAGCACCCAAAATTTCATAGTAGCAAAATGTTTTTTTTTCTTGCATTTTTTTCTGAACATTTTATTTTGAAAGTAAAGAATCATCACTCTTGCTTACAAGCTTCTGCAAACATTTGCATCTAATCAGAGAGCATTATTCTTAGCCTTATATTATTAACCTTTTGCAAACGTGTGTACACTTAATGTTTTTTTTTTTTTTTTTACTGGAACTACTGTCCGTAGTGGAGTGTGACCTTAAAACGTTTATTTACAGCGCTCACCCTAACAATGAAGGCTTTTCAGTAATGAACCAGAAATACAAGTTTGAACAGTATTAACATATGGACACACACTTTACCTCAACTGTAGACAGTTCCCATCTCTGAAACCTGACAGGGTTTGTGCTGCAAGGGGTTGGGCCTACTTGTCCCAAGGACAGAATAACCATGAAAACCTGTTGCCCTTGACCCCAAACAATATGTCCAGGGCGTCGGGTGATAGGAATTCCACATTCCTGCAGGGCATGGAGTACAGAGCTCTCGTTGGCCTCACACAGTTATATGAAAAAGTTGAGCATAGGATTGGGAAAGATCACTGAGGTTTTGTGGTATGACATCTGGGCAAGGACTGCCAGATCATCAGTGTGTACGTAGCATTGAGAAATGCATCCAAATCATGATACAGTTTCTGTTAGACTCCCTCAACGTTAAGTTTATTTAACAGTTGATACAAGAGTAAGTTAGAAAAGGTGTCCTGAAGCAAGCTGTGTGTTACACACCTGCTGTTCCTGCCCAAAAGTGAAGCTTTTGTGGAAAGCAGTATTTGTCCAAATCAGAGCACTTATTGATATTCAGTTACTGGTTCCCCTTTTTGTGGTAATTCTAGGGCTGTGGGTTACTTTGTAATGTATATCTTGGCCAAAATGAGTTTGCTTCTCTGACAGCTCTACATTCTCTAGTTCATGGTTGATTGTCACTGAATGTTCTTCAGTACATGTTGGGTGGTTAAACAATAGTAATCTATAAGCCACGGAAACAGTCTGTGCTCAATAACAGGAAGAGAGTACTATTTCTTGATTTAATAAAATCTGGACTTCTTTAGAGTGCCCTATTCAGGCTGGGCCTGCTTCAGCGGCTGTGCGTATTCCACAGCTAATCAAGGAAGCTTATTTATTGGGCACAAGCACTGTTGTGTAGCTGAACTGTTTTTCTAACTTTGGAGTTGTAGTTTGTCTGCTAAAGGTATCAGTAGTATTTTGCAATGACATTTCTTTGTTTTTACCTGATTTTGTTCAGTTTACTTGCACCAATAAAAAATACTTTTTTCATGCTACTTCAAATGCCAAGATTTATCATACTCCAGCAAAATCGTCAAAAACAAATACCTCTAACTTTATTTACCATAACTCTATGTTGGATGGCATGTGTAGCTGCAAATATGCATGCTGTGCATACGTCTGCCATCTACAGTTGGGCTCGGAATGTTAGAAGTTGTTTTTCTTCATAGAAGTGTTTTCGAGTCACAGGATCGAGTGACTCCTCCTCTTCGGCTCCATTGTGCATGGGCATCGACTCCATGTTAGATTGTTTTCTTTCCGCCATTGGGTTCAGACGTGTTTCCTTTCGCTCCGTTAGTTAGAGTCAGAAAAGTAAAAAAAAACTCTCTATTTCTCATCGGTATTGTTTCGATCGCATTCCATCTTCTATCGACACTTCGGTACCGTCGGAGCAAACATCTTTACCCGCCCTTTGTGGCGCCCTTGCCCAATTCGGGCCTAGTAGGGCCGACTGCGTGGTAGTCTCATGGACCGGACTCCATTCCGCTTTTGTCCTCGGTGCCACGCTAAATTCCCTTACACAGACCAACATCTCGTCTGTAATCTCTGCCTTTCCCCAGACCATCGGGAAGAAAATTTGCGAGGCCTGCAGATCCTTCATTTCCAAGAAAACGCTCCGAGACAGAAGAGCACGGAGACTCGAGATGGCATCCAAAAGCACCAAACGTCTCGACGTCGAAGAGGAGGAGATCATGCAGACTGCTGTCTCCATTCGAGGATTCGACTCCGAGCAGGAGTCTGAGGAGGACAGACCGGTCATGGCAGGACAGCACGTGAGTACGCCTGCCCCTGTCCCAGCCAAGCCCAAACATAAGGCCTTGGGGACGCCACTGCCGGAAGGCCATGGCTCGACCCGAAAAAAGACCTTCGGTGACCAACCCGCAACTTCGGCACCGAAAAAGGCCACTCCTCCCAAGCCATCGGACTCGAGCCGAAGCTCTGTCTCCGAGCCCAGCAAACATCGAGCTTTCGAGTCCAAATCTCGAAAATTGTTTTTGGAGCCGAGACCATCCTCAACCCCGACTTTTTAAATACCGAAAAAAACAGCTCCGTAGCCGAAAAAGCCTATTTACACAGAGGAGCATGGACATTCACAGACACTTGAAGAAAGCCATAAAGCTACTGAGGAACACTCACTCACAAATGGAGGCAATGTATGAAAGGCAAGCCAGGATTCACATCCATAAAGAGATTGGCAGAATTTTAACAGCACCTCCTCCAAAACCAAAGAGGAATTTAGCCTTTCAAGAGGAATTGGACACTGCACAGCCTCCAGCTAAAGTGCCAAGAACAAAGGAGAAACCTCCACCTCCTCAATTTTCTCCTCCTCAGTATCCTCCTCACTCTCCACATTTACATATCTCTCCCCCTACTAGTCCTACACCTATGCAGTCACCAGCACACTCATTTGATTCGCAGCAGGACAATGTGGATCCATGGGATCTTTGTGATCCAGACCCCATTCCAGACAACAACCCAGATTGCTATCCCTTTAAGCCTTCACTACCAGAGGATAGTACAGGCTACACTCAGGTCATAGCTAGGGCGGCATCCTATCACAATGTCGCCATGCATACTGAACCATTAGAGGATGACTTCCTTTTTAATACACTACTTATCAGTTGCTTCCCATGCTCCCCGGCATGTTAAAACATGCTGACCAAATATTCAAGGAGCCAGTAAAAGCAAGAATAATTACTCCTAGGGTGGAGAAAAAATATAAGCCACCTCCTTCTGATCCTATCTTTATCACCCAACAGTTACCTCCAGACTCCGTAGTTGTAAGCGCAGCCAGAAAAAGAGCAAGCTTGCAGTCATCAGGTGATGCACCACCACCAGACAAGGAGAGTAGAAAGTTTGATGCTGCGGGGAAAAGGGTGGCATCTCAGGCAGCCAACCAGTGGAGGATAGCCAACTCTCAGGCATTGTTGGCTAGATACGGCAGGGCCTACTGGGATGAGATGAAAGACATAATTCAACATCTCCCCAAGGAACAGCAGAAGAGGGCACAACAAATAGCAGAGGAAGGGCAAGCCATCACCAATAATCAGATCAGGTCAGCCCTTGACTCTGCAGATACAGCAGCCAGAACCATCAACACTGCTGTAACCATAAGAAGACATGCATAGCTTAGGTCTTCAGGATTCAAGCCTGAAATGCAACAGGCAGTCCTCAATATGCCGTTCAACCAAAAACAACTTTTTGGCCCAGAGGTGGACATGGCAATTAAAAAAATGAAAAACGATTCAGACACCGCAAAGGCCATGGGTGCTCTGTGTACCACGCAATACAGGGGATCCTTTCGTAAGCCCCAATATAGAGGTGGATTTAGAGACGAAACTGCTGAGGCATCCACCTCACAGCCAAAATCGGCCTACCCACCTCAATATCAACGAGGTGGTTTCAAAGGTACTTATAGAGGCCAGTGCCCCAGAAACAGGAGAAAATATCAAACAGCAAAACAAGCCTCACAACAAACTAAGCAGTGACTTGTGCCATCCCTTCCCAATTCACACCTCGCCTGTGGGGGGAAGACTGTAAAGGTTCCACAACAACTGGCTACCCATTACCACAGACAGCTGGGTATTATCAATTATCCGCAATGGCTATTGCATAGAATTGACACAAACTCCACCAAATATTCCACCAAAACCACACAAGCTGTCTACACACCATGTCACTCTGTTGCAAGAAGAAGTAAAATCTCTATTACCCAAACAAGCAATAGAAGCTGTGCCACAAAATCAAATAGGGACAGGAGTTTACTCACTGTATTTCCTCATTCCCAAAAAGGACGGGACCTTAAGGCCAATATTAGATCTCAGAACCCTCAATCTTTACATCCTGTCAGAACATTTTCAATTGGTAACACTACAGGATGTTATCCCACTACTTCAACAACACGATTTCATGGCAACATTAGACCTCAAGGATGCGTATTTTCACATACCCATCCATCCAGCGCACAGAAAATATCTCAGGTTTGTCATTCAAGGAAAGCATAATCAGTTCAAAGTGTTACCCTTCGGAATAACAACAACTCCCAGGGTATTAACAAAATGCCTGGCAGTAGCCAGCACCTACCTAAGAAGGCAACACATTCATGTCTTTCCATAGCTGGACGATTGGTTAATAAAATCAAACAGTCATACACAGTGTCAAAACCATGCGCATTATGTAATACACACCCTACACACCGAGGGTTCTCCATAAACTACCAAAAGTCACAACTACAACCTGCACAAATTCAACAGTATTTAAGGGTGACCCTAAATACTCACAAGCGCTAGCAAGCCCAAATCCGCAAAGAATACAAGCATTTCACAATATATTAGCACAAATAAAGACAGGCCAACAGTACACTGTCAAATTCATCATGAATATATTGGGCATGATGGCATCCTATATTGCGATTGTCCCACATGCAAGACTAAACATGAGGCCCTTGCAACAGTGCCTTGCACAGCAATGGTCACAGGCACACGGTCCACTTCAAGATCTAGTGTTGATAGACCGCCAAACATACATGTCCCTTCAGTCGTGGAATTCCACAAACCTAAACAAAAGGCGCCCATTTCAAGACCCCGTGCCTCAGACCGTACTTACAACAGATGCATCAATGATTGGCTGGGGAGCTCACCTCAACAATCACAACATTCAATGACAATGGGAGACCAAACACAAACAGTTACACCTAAATCACTTAGAGTTGTTAGCTGTATTCCTAGCACTCAAAGCTTTTCAGCCTCTTCTCACTCACAAGAATATCCTTATCAAAACAGACAACATGACAACAATGTATTACCTAAACAAACAAGGAGGGACACATTTGTCCCAACTCTCCCTCCTAGCCCCAAAAAATTGGCAATGGGCAATCCACAACAAGATTCACCTTGTAGCACAATACATTCCAGGGATACACAACCAATTGGCAGATGTTCTCAGCAGAAATCATCAACAAACACACAAGTGGGAGATTCACTCTCAAGTACTTCATAAATACTTTCAACAATGGGAAACACCAGACATAGATCGGTTCGCCACCAGTGAAAACGCAAACTGCCAAAACTTTGCATCTAGATACCCACATCCCCTATCCAAGGACAATGCACTATGGATCAATTGGTCAGGGATATTTGCTTACGCTTTTCCCCCTCTCCCACTCATTCCATTTCTAGTCAACGAACGGGGGCAAAACACGCTCAAGCTGATACTAATAGCGCCAACGTGGGCACGTCAACCGTGGTACACAACACTATTAGACCTGTCAGTAGTACCACATATCAAACTCCCAAACAGACTAGATCTGTTGACACAAAACAAACAGCAGATCAGGCATCCAAATCCCAACATACTCAATCTAGCGATTTGGCTCCTGAGGTCATAGAATTTGGGTATCTACAACTACCAACTGAATGTATGGAAGTAATTAAGCAAGTAAGAAAACCCACTACCAGGCAGTGCTATGCCAACAAATGGAAAAGATTTGTATATTACTGTCAGTCTAAACAAATTACCCCTCTTTCAGCATCCATACAAGACATTGTATGCTATTTGCTTAATTTGCAAAAATCAAATTTAGCTTTTTCATCCATAAAAATACATCTCACTGCAATTTCCGCGTATTTGCAAAATATACAGCACAGCTGTTTATTAAGAGTTCCTGTTATCAAAGCCTTCATGGAAGGGTTAAAACGCATCATCCCACCTAGAACGCCTCCAGTGCCTTCATGGAATCTAAACGTAGTGCTCACGCGACTTATGGGCCCACCATTTGAACCTATGCGCTCATGTCAAATACAATTCTTAACATGGAAAGTAGCCTTCCTAATCACAATTACCTCATTGCAAAGAGTTAGTGAAATTCAAGCTTTCACAATTCAAGCTTTCACAATTCAAGAACCGTTTATACAAGTACATAGGCATAAAGTCGTACTACGAACTAACCCTAAATTTCTTCCAAAAGTAGTATAACCTTTTCATATCAATCAAACAGTGGAACTTTCAGTCTTCTTCCCACAGCCAGATTCTGTGGCAGAGAGAGCCCTGCATACATTAGATATTAAAAGAGCCCTAATGTATTACATAGATAGAACAAAATCATTCAGAAAAACTAAACAGTTATTTGTGGCCTTCCAGAAACCTCATATTGGTAACCCCATTTCAAAACAAGGTTTAGCAAGATGGATAGTAAAATGCATCCAAACATGTTACCTTAAAGCTAAAAGACAACTCTTAGTTGCACCTAAAGCACATTCCACAAGGAAAAAAGGGGCTACAATGGCTTTCTTAGGAAAAATACCAATGGCTGAAATATGTAAAGTAGGTACTTGGTCAACACCACATACATTTACTAAACATTATTTTGTAGATGTGTTAGCAGCGCAGCAAGCCACAGTAGGTCAAGCTGTACTAAGGACATTATTTCAAACAACTTCAACTCCTAAAGGCTAACCACCGCACTTATGGGAGTAACAACTGCTTTTTAGTCTATGCATGGCATGTGTAGCCGCATAGCATGTGTATCTGCAGCTACACATGGCATTGAACGGAAAATGTCACTTACCCAGTGTACTTCTGTTCATGGCATGTTCCGCTGCAGATTCACATGCACCCTCCCACCTCCCCAGAAGCTTGTAGCCATTTAAGTTAAACAATAACTTGTATATATACATATATATTCCATTTGCATGGACATCTCTTTTCTTTATACTCTATCACTCCTACCTTACCCTTTGCTGGAAAACAATCTAACAGGGAGTCGATGCCCATGTGCAATGGAGCCGAAGAGGAGGAGTCACTTTATCCTGTGACTCGAAAACACTTCTTCGAAGAAAAACAACTTGTAACACTCCGAGCACAACACAAATGGCAGACGTATGCACAGCATGTGAATCTGCAGCGGAACATGCCACAAACAGATGTACACTGGGTAAGTGACATTTTCCTTGCCATGACAACTACACAAACCAGCCCTTATTAGTAGCTGTTCATTTATAAATTTCTCCGTAATGACGGAATTCCAGACGGATCAAATTGCATTTGTAAGGATAAAACCACACCATTCATGATTCTGTTAATCATGAATTAGATTTTGTCAGCAAATGGTATTTGTGTCCACACTTAAGCTCAACTTGATGATTAAAAACCATTGGGAATCTCACCATCAGTTTTCAGCATTAATTATCAAGGCTCTCTCTTTCAGATTACACAGATTTCGTCCAGGCCTCTCGCTTGACTCTTAAATTGCCTCAGTAACATTTGAAGCAGAGTAGACTGTAAACTAAAAGTGCCTTAGTTAAATACTAAGAATAGTTTTTTTCTTATTTATGGGTGTCTCAGCATGTGGCAGTCACAATAATCTTTTTTCTGCTCAGATGGAGCATCATAGCAAATTATAGACCAATCTCTGGCCTTCTGTGTGCTAATAAGGTAATTAAAACAGTCTGTTGCTTTCTCGTCTATCATCTTGGCACCAGTGTCTTCATCAGTGACTTGGCTTCAGGCTACGAAGTCTAGCACTAAAACTACCATAGTATACATAAAGGAAGAACTTTACATGGCCTGGGATCAAGGTTATTAATGTACTTTGATCCTTGATCTCTTTTTGCTGCGTTTGATACCATTAATTATCAGGTACCCATTCATAGGTGGCCCTCCAAGGTGGGCATTAGTGGAAAAAGCATTTGCACTGTTCACGTCTTTCCTACACAACCACAAGCTCACCAAGTCAAAATGAGTCAATTTCTTTTTAAAACGGTGATATCCATTTCTGTGCACACCAAGGCTCTGCCTAGTCCCACTTACAGTTTGTCTACATGGCCCCTGATACACATTCTTGCTTTCTAGAAGATAGAGTACCATATCTATGCTGAAAATACCCAGCTCCACCTAAAAATTGGGGATGATCTTGACAACCCTTTAAAGCTCTCCTGTTGTTTCATGCATTCACCAATGGATGCAACTCAGCTGGCTGTGCCTTGATGGTGAAAAAGTGAAATCTTGGCCTTTGGTCCCAGTAGCCATCCTCCACTTCCCTTTCATGGCCAAAGTACCTGGGTTCTACCCCTACTACCATGAACGAAGCCCACAATCTGTGTGTTATCTTCAACTGTCATTTATTATTTTCCTTACAGATAAATGTGGACTTTAAATTAGCCATTTTCCACAAATAAAAGGAATTTTACCATTCATATTTTTTCCCCCCCTGTGAACCACCCTGATCTTCAATATGGTCTTGTCCCAGTTAGACTAGTAATTGAACTTTACATAGGCATACCTAGTGCTACCATAGCCAAGCTACAATAAGTACAAAACCAAGCTGCTCACATGGCGCTGTGTCTGATTTGTTATGATCATCTTACTCCAGCTCTCACATGTCTCCATGGATTCCCAATTAAAGAAAATATTTTTTTCAAAACTCACTATTGTTCACAAGGCACTTCTTGACCGAGCCCCGAAATACATCTCTGGTCCAATTGCCGTAGCTTGAAATCTCAAGTAAGTTAAGAGTGGTGTGCAACCTCCCCATCAATTGAGATATTACAGATTTGGAGGCCACTCTCTTAAACACAAGGGCTTCACCCTTAGGAACTCTCTGCCCACCTACCTGAGAATTACGCCAATAAATGCAGGAAATCTTTGAAGTCACATCTCGCCACCTTGGCAGTAGTGTTGAATTCAAAAACACTGATTAAAGTGGTCAGATGCCTATGACAGGTTTTCCCGTCTCAGTCAGGCTAACAACTACCTCGCATTCATGGCTTTGTCATCTGTGTTCATTTTATTATTGGACTATCAAAGCATATGGTTTGCCTATGTTTTATGGGAGTGCCCATCAGCATGTGGTTTGTATAGTACTCATTGCTGGGTTTTTTTCCCCTTCCACTCTCCCACTGGCAAATATCTTAGAGATAGCTAAATATGGTGCTTTGGATCACTTAAAAAAACTAGATCATAATTTGGACACTCCCCATTACAAATGGAATGGTTTAGGAGCCTTCAAATGTGAGCCCTTTTGAGCAAGTGGTCACAGTCTTTAAGAGATTCAGTATTTTTGAGTATTATTCTTTATAATTCTTTTTGAAATGTTTCGTAATAAACGACCATAGCCTGCCTGCACACATTGCTCTTGTGCATCATTTGTGGGTATTTACTATGGGCCATGTTTCACCATGTCTTCAGTCTTGATCTTCACCATCGGAGCCCATTTCCATCTTTTTTCCTGTTTCACTGGAGCAGAATACAGTCTGAGCATGAGTACTGCTTGGGTGATGCATCGAATGTAGAGGCTGACTGACGGGGTTTAATGTTTACAGGAAGCCTAAATGGTGGGATTTGAAGAGTTTCTTTTTTTATATTGGATTAAACCATAACTGCTTCCTATATGTACACTTGGCAGCAGTGATTATGGAATCTACAGGAATACGGAATTTATGGAAAGACAATCCTTCAGGTCTGTAATGGTATATTCTGTCATTCTATACAACAAACATACAGAGGAATATGATATTTGAATATGTTGAAAATGGTGTGTGTAACTTGTTAATAACCTGGTTATTGTTCTAAAATGATTTAGTCATTACTTGTGAAGGTCACCTTTTTGTCAAAGGCCATTTCAACTTGGTAAAGTTAAAAGTAGGATTGCTAATGATAATTTTTTTGCCGTTCATATCTATTAAGCACATTGTTTTTGAGAAACAAAAAAAATGCTGGGAATCTAAGTTGGCAATTTCTACTAATGCTATTTTAAGTCATACCAAAACCTGCTGTGTAAACACGCACATGCAGTAAAGACTGTTTGATTTGTTTTGATTGAGTAGAAACAAGCAAATATGAGTTTAATTATACAAGTGAGGCAATCAGCATTTTGAGTCCTCGAATTCTTCATGTACACTGTTCTGTATTTACCTAAAGCACACTTTGTGTAATCAAGCATAATCATGATTGTGACAATGCTAAGGTTTTTACCCGGATCCATCATTGCCTACCCTAGCATGTATAGCCCAATTATTTCTCATGCTGTATAGTTAGTCACATGGAGAGAAAGATGTGGATTATCTTAAGTAGTTCTTAAATATTTAAAATCCCAAAGTGAAGCATGTCTAGTATACATGACTTGTTAAAATGTTTTCAGATTGTTAGTAACTGATTGTTGTCTTTCTTTCTTCTAAGGCAATTCTTATTGTGGTTACAGTAGCTTTTGTCCAGGTAAGTTGAATATATGTTATTGGTCATACTTGAGTTCCTATTTGCGGAAAAGGTTAAAGCTTAAAAGAGTAAAACTCATCAGCCGAGCTGTCCATGGTGTTGCCTTTTTTTATTAAAAACATAGCCCTCATCTTTATTTCAGTTAAATGCACAAATCGAGATTGAAGGTTCAAAACTTTAATTGATAAAATTAGTTTTCTGTGGAACAATGCAAAAAGTGGTGTGAGAGAAAGAGAAAACACTAATTACACAGCTTCTAATTAAGTGAGACAACTAACCCAATCCTTGGGGTAAGAAGTGTTTCTTACCCAAACCCTAGTTTACTGTTTCCCATACCCTGATCCAAACCCTGAGGCTATACATAGTCCTATTAATCACCACAACTCTAACCAGCACCCTTTCCCTCATGTCATCTTTATGCCTAACAATAAACCCTAATGTAATGCTGTTCTTAGCCTGTGTTCTGTACTATAGCCTGTCAACACCTTAAGGCCTTTTCCTTGGTAGACCTAACCACATCCTACGTGATAACCAAATCCTGATCCTTTCTGAACGTTTTTGTACTTATTTCTTATTGTTCCTAAAGGTTCTCTTTTTCTGTTTTCTTCACTTATTGTTTCTCTTATTTTGCCTCCTTTGATTTTGATCTCTAAGCTAATAGATTAATGAAAATGCCTATAAAGATTTTTATTTAACAAATCCATTATGTAATTTTAGATTTTGTGTGACAGTATTGCAGGTATGATTTTGTAAAGGGTGCTGGTAAACTAGTTTCATTTTCTCTGTTGAAGACAACATTCTCATTTGTTTTTTAAAAGCTTAATGTCTTGCCTGGAAATGTCATGATAGCTTGATGATTTTTGTTTTATTTATAGTGATACTTGCGAAAGGTCTTTTAAAAAATATATATAGATGTTTCACAAGCTGGCTTTTCAGTGGACTTGACATCATAGATTACCTTATTCAACAGTTTGTTTTTATAATTGTGTAACAATTATTGCCCTTTGTCTGCATGCCATTGCAGGAGTATCGCTCTGAAAAATCACTAGAGGAGCTGAGTAAGCTTGTACCACCAGAATGCAATTGGTATGTTCACACTTTATTCCTTATTTAATATATTGCATATATTTTTATTATGCCTCTTGTTTTGGAATGTAATTATTACTCATCTTTTTCCAAATACATCACATCTTCTCTCTCAGGCACCACTCATTGCTCACATTACTTTAGTCTTAATTACAGGTGTAGAGACTAAAGAAACTAAATCAGTAAACTATTAGTGCTTAGGATAATATCAAATGAAGTAAATTTTTATTTTTTGTGGAAAGCCTAATTTTCAGACAGTGCATTTTTCCTCACGCATTAATTTGTTTTGTGGCCGATTTGTTCATGAATATATGGCAGTAGATTCTTTGGATGTTCCAGTTATGATCCTTTAGGTTCCTGACTTTTATAAGCATTGTCAACTTATTTTATCCCTGAGCAGTGTGGTTGGGCCTTTTGTTTTTGGTATACATCCTTCCTCGTCCAAAGATACTTGCCATGTCTGTTACTCTAATAATTGTCATTTTTTTACTCCTAGTGAAGAAACTAATGATCTTGAAAGTGCTCTATATTTCAAAAGTTTTGATGGATTTCTTTTTATGTTCTTAGGTGATCTTTTTAGATTGAGAGCCCTGCAGTAAATTGTTGCAAGAGCATGACTGGTTTGCATATTCATTAAGGAACAGAACTTGGTTGCATGAAGAGGCTGTAGTGAATATATGTATATATTTAGATTTCTATTAAGCATTTTCCATTGTCGCTTTGATACAGTGGCTTTTCCTTCTATGACATGGCACCTGAATGCAAGTATGTTTGCAAAATGTGCAGCATTGGGGCAATACTGCCAAAAAGAACAAAAACTAGGCCATCCATAAGCGTAGTTGCCTTTTCAACCCAACCAGAGTGACGGGATTCAAACTTTACTGAAAGTGTTTCCGTATAGGTTACTGTAGATGGATAACACCGTCTGATGAGGACTTCATGTGTTGAGTGTTGTCACTATCAGGCAATGTAATAGCATATTTAACATTAATACAAAGAGCAGCTGGTTTGAATAATGTTGCAGTGGGAACATAGATGCTTCCTAAATTAGTCTGCTGTAGCTTCAGTGTCCTCAGCATATCCTAAACAAAGCAGTTGCTCTGATCTTGTATAATATTTGATACCTGTTGTTAGGCCTGTAGGACCAAGGTCAGAAAGGATACTCTGTATAAAGAATGACAGGCAATCTTCCACTGTGAGTGGCCATGGCTAAAAATTAAAATAGGCCTGTAAATTCTATTTCTAGATTCTCACTGCATTCAAATATCAAGTTGATTGATTTATGGGTGAGTCACATACTTTGTCTTGTTCAGTCCTTCAAAAAAGCTGTTAGGGCAATAATAATGAGTTAGGGGAAAAAGATTTATGAATTGATGCACTTTCGTCACATACAAATACTGTTTAAATGTTTATCAGCCCTAATGATTTCTAATCATTGTGTTAGAGTGGAATCTTTGTTACAACAGGCAATATTAAGCTATTTTTAACATTGTTTAGTGTAGTGTAAACTGCTGTGGAGGCTGTCAATTTCCTTCTCTGCACTCCAACTTGATCTGCTGTGAACACTGGCAGCCCTGCACTGCTATAGAATTCAATATTCCTTGTCCTACTCTTCTGCTCTCAGATTGCAATCACAGACTGTAAATTAATTGTACTTCTCTATACCATAATATTTATATATATATTGTTTTCAAGTTCTGGGATAAATGCTTCAGTTTCAGCTCATTTAATTTGTGTTTTTTGCAGTTTACGGGAGGGAAGAGTGGAGCACACGCTTGCTCGAGACCTGGTCCCTGGTGACACTGTCTATCTGGGAGTGGGAGACAGAGTGCCAGCTGATCTACGCCTATTTGAGGTCTGTGATTTAAAAAAAAAAAAATTGGGGGCCATTTGTTTACACTCAACTCAACTCCCAGTTTGTAGCTATGTGGCAAGTAATTAGTCCTTTCCAGCCTTCATCCTACCAGGAGCAGTCCAATTTCTCTGATGGTAGAGTATCTAGTCACTCCTAATTAAGGCTTAGGGAAAAGGAAACCCAGAAAAATTGGATTACTGATGAAGCTTCTAGGCCTTACAGATTAAGGTTTTACCTTTCCAAGATAGTTATCACAAAATTACATTCACCAGTGAAGTACATTTTTACTTCATATTTAAAAAGAACTTTGAATGAAGTGTTCACTGTTTTCCTGATCGGAATGGGGAAAATCAACTGTAAATCTCACAGCCAGGGCTCTCCTTATAAATGTGACATTTTACCTATACACTTAAACAGCACTTTTGTAGCTATTTATTGTAGAGGCTTAGTATTTAGCATATCACACTTGTATACAGTAAGCCCCATCCTCTTTGCTCCAAGGCACACATAGAGGTGAGTTGTCTAATGCATAAAAGTATATATTTTTTATGTGACACATCACTCTCCTCTGATAGCCTAGATTATCGTTTTAAGCTCCAGGCAAGTAAGTCACAAGGGTGAACCTTTAGTCTGTTTGTCAAGAGGCACATGTGGGTAGTGTAAATGTGTACTGCAGTCCTCATTTGGCATTTAACTTTTACCCCAATGGTGCACGTCATATGCCAAATTACTGTGATTTTACTAAAAATTTAAATAAGTAATTCAGATGGTTACTTCTAACCGCATATTCCTCACACATTGAATATCACCAGACTAGATGAGTCTTGGACCCCGAACAATATTTCTTGTGTGCTAGTAGGTGGTGCCATGTGACTTTCTCGTAGGTGTGTACCTCCTGTGGAAGTGACGACTCGGATCCAGAGCTTCTCTCCCAACTTGTTGCTTTGTTGGGTGCAGTGACTACAAAAAAAAACATTTCAGATTTCAATGGTATGGCAGGGAACAGGCTACACCCCAAAAGCCCAGGCTTTAAGCTAAGCCTCAACTGGAGGAAGCTGATAACTGTCACATATCTGCCCAACGTTACCTGTGGTATATGGGTTTCCTGGTGTGACTTGGTTGTAGAGCGCAAAACACAGGGTAGATAGTTCTCGAAACAATAGTCCTACTCCAAGTCACGGAGCTGCACCTGCTCCAGGTCGTAGGGTTGCTCAAGCGCCAAGCCCCCCAGTCTTAATTCATGCTTTCAGAAAAGTTTGTTATGCAATTAGTGCTAAAAGGCCAAGCTGAACTCATCTGTCTCACCACTCCCATGCAGGATAGCATTCAACTTTGTAAAGATCCAAGTCCGCAGGTATCGCCCAACTCCAAGCCCATCCCAAGGCTGGCCCCAGCACACTTCTAAATTTCCAGTCAGCCATCAATGCCGCAGCATGCAGAGTTCTTCAAAGAGACAGGTGCATGGTGCAGATTTCTAATGTGATGTTGGTTCCCTCTAAGGGACAGCGTTTCTTTTAGAACTGTCAGTTTTAGTAGAATACACAGATAAATGCTTAGCATCAGTTAAATGGAAGACGAAGGTAGTTTATCCTGAATATTATTGTTTCATTTGATAATGTGGTATTAAATCAGTTTTGTTTTTGATTGCAGAATATGTTATTATGTAAGCTCATTCTGCTTGCCTAGTTTATCCAGTAAATAAAAAATTTAATTCGCAGGGCATCATTACGAGGCTGGCAGTTTTACGACCGCCAGCCTTGCGATGGTGGTCGGACTGCCGCAGACAGGGCAGTTCGACCGGCCCATTATGACAGTGGCGGATGCGCCACGCTCAAACCGCACACACCGCCAGGCTGCAGCCAGCCAGCAGCCTGGCAGTCCCGGTGGTTGTAATCCGCCAGGGCAGTGCTGCAAGCAGCGCTGTACTGGGGATTATGAGTCCCCATCCGCCAGCCTTTCCATGGCGGTAAACCACCATGGAAAGCTGGCGAAATGGGGGCATCAGGAGGCCCCTGGGTGCCCCTGCACTGCCCATGCAGTTGGCATGGGCAGTGCAGGGCCCCCCGTGCACAGCCCCTTTTCGCATTTCACTGCCCGAATTACAGGCAGTGAAATCCGCGATGGGTGCTGCTACACCCGACGCATCACAACATTGCCGCCAGCTCAATTACGAGCTGGCGTCAGTGTTGTGGTGAGTGTTTGTAGGAAAGTACCATCTTGCCTGGCATATTACCCCCATATTTCATTGTATATGTGTTGTTTTAGTCTATGTGTCACTAGGACCCTGCCAGGCAGGGCCCCAGTGCTCATACATATATGCCCTGTATGTGTTCCCTGTGTGATGCCTAACTGTCTCACTGAGGCTCTGCTAACCAGAATCTCAGTATTTATGCTCGCTCTGCTTTCCAAATTTGTCACTAACAGGCTAGTGAATAAATTTACCAATTCACATTGGCATACTGGTACACCCATATAATTCCCTTGTATATGGTACTGAGTTACCCAGGGTATTGGGGTTCCAGGAGATCCTTATGGGCTGCAGCATTTTTTTTGCCACCCATAGGGTGCTCTGACAATTCGTACACAGGCCTGCCACTGCAGCCTGCTTGAAATAACGTCCACGTTATTCCACAGCCATTTACCACTGCACATAAGTAACTTATAAGTCACCTATATGTCTAACCTTCACCTGGTGAAGGTTGGGTGCAAAGTTACTTAGTGTGTGGGCACCCTGGCACTAGCCAAGGTGCCCCCACATTGTTCAGGGCAAATTCCCCGGACTTTGTGAGTGCGGGGACACCATTACACGCGTGTACTATACATAGGTCACCACCTATATATATTTTTACATGTCTAAGATCATGGAATTGTCACCCCAATACCATTCTGGTATTGGGGGGGACAATTCCATGATCCCCCGGGTCTCTAGCACAGAACCCGGGTACTGCCAAACTGCCTTTCCGGGATCTCCACTGCAGCTGCTGCTGCTGCCAACCCCTCAGACAGGTTTCTGCCCTCCTGGGGTCCAGGCAGCCCTGGCCCAGGAAGGCAGAACAAAGGATTTCCTCTGAGAGAGGGTGTTACACCCTCTCCCTTTGGAAATAGGTGTGAAGGGCTGGGTAGGAGTAGCCTCCCCCAGCCTCTGGAAATGCTTTGATGGGCACAGATGGTGCCCATCTCTGCATAAGCCAGTCTACACCGGTTCAGGGATCCCCCAGCCCTGCTCTGGTGCGAAACTGGACAAAGGAAAGGGGAATGACCACTCCCCTGACCAGTACCTCCCAGGGGAGGTGCCCAGAGCTAGTGTGTCCCAGACCTCTGCCATCTTGGAAACAGAGGTGTTGGGGGCACACTGGACTGCTCTGAGTGGCCAGTGCCAGCAGGTGACATCAGAGGCTCCTTCTGATAGGCTCTTACCTCTCTTGGTAGCCAATCCTCCTTCCTTGGTAGCCAAACCTTCTTTTCTGGCTATTTAGCGTCTCTGCTTTGGGGAATTCTTCAGATAACGAATGCAAGAGCTCACCAGAGTTCCTCTGCATCTCCCTCTTCACCTTCTACCAAAGGATCGACCGCTGACTGCTCCAGGATGCCTGCAAAACTGCAACAAAGTAGCAAGACGACTACCAGCAACATTGTAGCACCTAATCCTGCCAGCTTTCTCGACTGTTTCCTGGTGGTGCATGCTCGGGGGTAGCCTGCCTTCACCCTGCACCAGAAGCTCTGAAGAAATCTCCTGTGGGTCGACGGAATCTTCCCCCTGCTAACGCAGGCTCCAAAAGACTTCAACACTGGTCCTCTGGGTCCCCTCTCATCCTGACGAGCGTGGTCCCTGGAACACAGCAACTCTGTCCAAGTGACTCCCACAGTCCAGTGACTCTTCAGTCCAAGTTTGGTGGAGGTAAGTCCTTGCCTCCCCACGCTAGACTGCAAAGCTGTGTACCGCATGATTTGCAGCTGCTCCGGCTCCTGTGCACTCTTCCAGGATTTCCTTCGTGCACAGCCTAGCCTGGGTCCCCAGCACTCCGTACTGCAGTGCACAACCTTCTGAGTTGTCCTCCGATGTTGTGGGACCCACTTTTGTGACTTCGCGTGGACTCCGGTTCACTCTTCTTCTAAGTGCCTGTTGAGGTACTTCTGCGGGTGCTGCCTGCTTCTGTGAGGGCTCTCTGAGTTGCTGAGCGCCCCCTCTGTCTCCTCCTCCAAAAGGCGACATCCTGGTCCTTCCCGGTCCTCAGCAGCACCCAAAAACCTCTACCGCGACCCTTGCAGCTAGCAAGGCTTGTTTGTGGTATTTCTGCGTGGGAACACCTTTGCAAGCTTCATAGCGACATGGGACATCTGTCTTCCAAAGGAGAAGTTCCCAGTCCTCTTCTTTCTTGCAGAACTCCAAGCTTCTTCCATCCGGTGGCAGCTTCCTTGCACCTTCATCCGGGGTTTCCTGGGCTCCTGCCCCCCCGGACACTGTTGCGACTATTGGACTTGGTCCCTTGTCTTACAGGTACTCAGGTCCGGAAATCCGTTGTCAGTGCACTGCTGGTGTTTGTTCTTCCTGCAGAATCCCCCTATCACGACTATTGTGCTCTCTGGGGGTAGTAGGTGTACTTTACTCTTACTTTTCAGGGTCTTGGGGTGGGGTATTTTTCTAACCCTCACTGTTTTCTTACAGTCCCAGCGACCCTCTACAAGCTCACATAGGTCTGGGGTCCATTCGTGGTTCGCATTCCACTTTTGGAATATATGGTTTGTGTTGCCCCTATACCAATGTGCTCCTATTGCAATCTATTGTAATTCTACACTGTTTGCATTACTTTTCTTGCTATTACTTACCTAACTTTGGGTTGTGTACATATAACTTGTGTATATAACTTACCTTCTTACTGAAGGTACTCACTGAGATACTTTTGGTATATTGTCATAAAAATAAAGTACCTTTATTTTTAGTAACTCTGTGTATTGTGTTTTCTTATGATATTGTGCATATGATATAAGTGGTATAGTAGGAGCTTTACATGTCTCCTAGTTCAGCCTAAGCTGCTTTGCCACAGCTACCTTCTATCAGCCTAAGCTGCCAGAAACACCTCTTCTACACTAATAAGGGATAACTGGACCTGGCACAAGGTGTAAGTACCTCTGGTACCCACTACAAGCCAGGCCAGCCTCCTACAGTGTTCCGCTGGGCCAGCGGGCGAAAACACTGTTTTCGCCCGCAGGCCCAGCGGAGCACTCCTAATACGGCGGGCAAAAGACCTCCATTACTGGCGGTCTTTTGCCTGCAGCGGCTTCAGCGGTCCTGTGAAAGGACCTCTGAAGTCGTAATGAGGCCCACAGTCTGGAAATTGAATGAGCATAGCAGCAAAGGAAATTCCAAATTGTTCCAGAATAAACTTGGTGAACTCGGGAAATGTAAGCAATGTTTAGATTTCAGACCAGATGAAGGTTAGATGGACATCTGTTCCATATCATTTGGACATTATTCTTGTACCACGAGGAGCCTGCAATATTTTTTCAGGAATCTTGGACTTTTATTAATAGCCTGTGGATGCAAAGTTAACACCAGTACTTCATAAGCATTAAGTTTGATTTTATTTGTCGATAGGTCAGAGATATACCCTGGAATCTCTTTATTAAGCCTCTGTGATTTTGTGAATGATTCAGTGAATCTTAAAAACAAAAGAGGAGAAAGAAGGCAGCCCTGCCTCGTTCCACAGTAGGTGCTAAAGACTCTACTCTGAGCACCATTAATAATGAATGCGGCTGAAATTGCCTGGTAAAGTGCCCGATTTGCCGCAACAAAAGATGTAGGGAGTGACAACAGAGATAAACAATACCACATATACTTACAGTAAACCACGTCAAAGGCTTTCTGCATCAGCCAGGATGGCTGTAATTTAACATGAACTGTTCTTGCCCAGTTGTTGGCAATACTTGCAAATTAAATCCGCATTTAGCTTGTTTCTTTGGGCCAGCTAATGTTGGCACTGAGTACAGGATTTATAAAATGGAAACAAAAGTCTGCTCAGTTTTCTCTCCCGACGTAAGTCATGTCTTCCCACCTTATCTTCTGTTTTGTATGTTTTCACGTTTCAGGTTTCTCTACTTCTGTTTTTTGGAATCGCCTATGGCTCATCAAAACTAGGCAATATTTAGAAATGACTGTATATTTTGGGTTGCTACCCTAGGCATTGCAGCAAACACCTGCCCAAACTGTCAGATGTAATTATTTCTGCAAATGTGAGTTATTTACCGCAAAAATCTGTGTTTTAATGGTTTCCTGTCATTAAAACTCCAACACTCCCTTTGTGCTGAGATCTTTTTTTAACCTATTTTTCGAGGTAGTGTGTGCTGAAGCATTCATAACTTTTTGTCCACAGAAAATATCCACAGCAAATTTGGGTGCTTTTTTTTCTAACATCTTAGGGATTCTGAAGGGACCCAGGTTTTGCGGACTGCCCTGGAAGGGACTGAGAAAATACACAAGTGAGGTACCATTTCTATTGGGAGACATTGCAGAATGATTTATTAGGAAATGTATACCTCCCTGCAGATTCCAGAAGTTTTCCACACAGAAATGTGAGGAAAATGTGTGTTTTTAGTCAACGGTTGAGATTTGCAGGGCACTGTGGGTAAGAAAATGGTGTGGGATGCATGCAAAGCTCCCTCAGCCTCCCCAGATGTCTAGTTTTCAGAACTGTCTGGGCATGATGTGTTTTTCCAGGTGGCTGCCTACCCAAGCCCAAAAGGTGCAGCCATTCACTATTGCAAGTGAGATGATACTGGAAGTTGGCCAAACTCTCCTGGCCCATTTGTAAAAACAACGCCCAAAAGAATCAAATGTCCTCTTGCTTGCCATTGTGGTGGGATGCTTTTGTCCGCAGGGAGCAGAAAGACTGGTGAGGTTTTAGGGGTGAGGATGTACCCTGATGTTAGGATTAGAAAGACCCACCCCATTATTTTATTATTATTAAATATATATTGCCATAGCATCCCCCCTCTATTTTGATTTAAAAAATACATCTCTGGTGCCATTGGCTCGCTTTACTTTCACTTTTACTGCAATGACGTTGGTGCTCCCTCCATGCCGATCACCATCGCAGTAAAAACAAAAAAAGGATCAGACTGTTCTGGAAGCTCTATCCAAGCAGCCTTAAAAAAAAAAAAAAAGAAGAAAGGACTCCATCTGGTGCTGAGGACCAGAGGGGGCCTTTAAGGGCCTCTCCAGTGACACATGCACTGGGGAGATAGTATGGGTGTTGACAGTTTGCCAACACCAGCCCTTGTAGGGTTAAGTAGACCGTATAGTGGTCCAGTTTGTTTCTAATAAGCATGATACTTGATACAGTGTATGCATCTCTTGTAGCAAAATTACATTGAGTCCAGCATCTTGTACTATTGGAAAATGATCCTACTTTTACATTTATCATGCAATAAGCCATTCATATTCCATGATACAGCTGTGAATATATTGACTTTGCTTTGCTCTTTACCAATAATTAAACCAAATTAAATTGTTCTCTGACACCACCCACGTTCATCCTAATCATCCCTTCTCAGAGTGCCTTACCTCTCCACCAGCCATCCAAGGAAATGCTGCTGCATTGCATATGTACTGGTATGGATGCTCCCGTCTATCAGAAAACCTTCCTGTGCACAAGGGAGGAGTAAGAGGAGATTATGAAGCTAGAAAACTAGAAATATTGGAACATTGCTATCTGGGAAATACTTCCTCACATAGATACTCCCCTCCCCTATCTCCATGAGCATGTTTGCTCTGGTAATTAAAGACAGGCTATTGTCTATGATAGATTCTTTTTCACTTGTCGGACACAAGGGGAAATGCTAAACATTAACGGAAGTTTTGAAGAATTTAAAACTTCCTCGTTAACTACTTGCTTTGTATTTCACTGTGCACTGGTCTCCACACTTAAAGGTATCCATTTGAATCAAAATATAAAAGAACGTATATTGTAAAGGTTTGTGGATATTGAGGAGGATTGAGACTGCCACTGATTATGTGAAAACGTTATCTAAAGTATTCCTGATTTTGGAGAGGTCATATTAAGAATCAAGACAGCTTTGTGCTTCTGCTGAATTTCAGTATTAAGATCAATTTTGGGATCAAAATTATTAACATTATATTGTATCAACTAAAGCATAAAGTTTTTAGTGATGCGTTGATGTCATTTGAGTCTTGACCTCCTATAATCCAAATATTAGTCCAGCTTGAAACATTTTCTGAATGTTCTATATTTTCGAACATTTCATTCTTAGTTTTCATAATTAGTTTTTAGAGGTATATGCCTTGTACTTGATTTGAAGAGTAGCTGTATCTAGACTGATTTTTGTTTTTCATTTGTATTCTCAGTCTCCACAATCTGGGCAGGCTTTCGCTGAAATGTCACAGCAATATGCTTTCGCAGCAGTCCTATCAACTGAATCTTGAATCAATACGAATAAGGTCATAACCTCACTTACTGAAGTTGTGCTTTCTGAGATCGTTCTATGACAATTTTTGTCATGATTGTTCTAACCCCCCCCCCCCCCCCCCCCCCACCCTCCCCAAGTCTTGCTTTCATGGGCTCAGTCTCACTAAGTATTGTTGTTTGGGGATGGCTCCTGATATAAAGATGTGATAGAGGCATTAGTGTTTAAAAGGAAAATTAAATTATCCTGATTTACCTCTTTAACCTATTCATCCCTGAAGTATTGTTGCTGAGTGGGGTAAGGAGGTCATACCTGGCTCACCAAAATTCTTACTAAACTCATTAGGTCTTGCTCCTTCTCATAGATTTAGTTGCTTGCCATAATAGTTATTAGCTCTTTCACTCCTCATGAAAGTATCAAAATAGAGCCGAAAGGCAGAGCTGCTGGCTCTGCAGAAAGAGTATGTTACTTAGGTTCCAGTAGCACCTTAACACCCTGTTTTATAACATCAGGACCGTAGGGGATAATAAAAGAGGTCGAATCTACTATTACCCCCCCACTCCCAGTGGTGGCAAACTGATTCCCCAATTTGGAAAGCTTTCACCATCTCCCCCACCTCCAGTTGAGTTAACTGTGTACAACCAAAGTCTTTTTGTTCCACAACCGCCATTGATGCAACTGATAATAAATTTGACCTTGATTTTTACTAGGCAGCTATTTGTCGAAATCCAGCCAGCACTCCTGGCCTAGACTTTGATAATTCCCTAGGGTCTGTATCAGAGCCCATAGTTCACTAACAAACGTGAATTAGTGGGAGACTTAAGCACCATTACTTCTAAATGCGAGCTAGCTTTTTAGGATGAGGTAAATGCTCACTATTTTTTCTGGTCCTGTGCTCTTCTTACCATGTTGGGTGAGGTATCCTGAAGCTGTCTCCTGGTGTCCATCGTGATTTCTTCTGTTGAAGCTTTTACATTTTGTTTGTGTGTCGTTATGACCAGCACTGGCTCAGGAGAAGGATTTTTGTCTCTTCCTTCAGTCCCCACATTGTTGTTTATGAAGATTGCAATATCACCACAGAGCACAATGATGCTCAAGTTGCAGCAGCCAAATTCAGCAACATTGAGCTCTAGAAGTTAAGATATAGTCCTTCCTTAGTGTTTAATGTAGGTTATTCCATGTCGGCTAGCAGGCTGGTTCGTCAGGGCAGATCAATCACCAGCAAGCAATCATTCAGAAAGAAAAAAGAACATTGGCATAAGTAGGTTTTAATAATACATAAACTGCCTGCAATATCTGCTCACCATACATACATTAATGTAGGCTTCTTGTTTCCTTAGGGTCTAGATGGTTACCATTCCTCACTTATCCTGGGCTGTTGGTCAGAGCTCAAGCCTAAGACTGAACGCCTCAGGCTTCTGCTGTCTTTCCCCAAGAACCCCTTCTCAGAACTGTAGGTTTTTTTGAAGGGCCATTTGTGGCTGATTGGCCAGTGCACCAGCACTGTTTTCAAACGTTTATGATGGAGGCATAGCTAATGTAAGCAAGTGGACACTGCCATAAAAATATGCTTTGTTTGCTATCCATATTATCTCTGGTACATTAAGAACACAAACAACCTTTCCTTCCTGTATCCTGCTATTGCCTCTTCTGCTTACTTTCTTTGTGTGCTTGTTTTCTTCTAAACACTTTAAAGTAAATCAGTCATTTGTCTATAAGTTTCAGCTCTGAAACTCGCTGTTTCCCATATACCAGCGAAGGTGTACTGGAGGACTTCAGTACTGTAGTAACTATGACGAGTGTTGTGTTCTATTTGTGTGCTTCAGTTCATTAACAAGATTGTCTTTTATGCCTCATCAATATTCCATAGCGAACAGTGAATCTGATCTAACACAGAACTGTACGAGTAAATTGTGCACAAGTAAATATGTCAAAGCTGAAATTCCTGTGATTTAAATTGTAATTGTATTGATTGATCGATTGAAACTAATCAGGATGGAATTACCAAGTGTTTAATTTATTTCTTAATAGGCCATGGAGCTTTCCATCGACGAATCCAGTCTCACAGGTGAGACTTCTCCATGTTCTAAGGTTACTGCTCCTCAACCAGCTGCTGCAAATGGAGATCTGACCGGTAGATGCAACATTGCTTTTATGGGAACACTGGTTAGATATGGCAAAGCAAAGGTAAACAATGTCACACTGTTTGATTGCAAAGCAATGCATTAACGTCAAAATGTATATTTAAAAAACAAAACAAAAAAAAAAGAAGTATGTCCCACCCGTTACTACAGTTATCAATTGGTGCTTACTTTTGATGGAGAAGCCTTATTAAATAAAGGTAAATACGTTTATTAGAGACATAAGCCTGCTGTCACAGGTAGATCATATTTAAATAGATTAGGATGTAGATAACTAATAAAACATAATCTGTTATTGGTTTTTCAGTTCATGTATCAAGCAAGTCTTTAATGTTATTTCTGTTGTTTGATTTACATACTTTCTTCATACAATGCTGTCCATGCACCAAATTAGGTATTGACACGTTTGCCGAATTACTCAACATATTCTGCATCAACATTTCTAGTTTAAAGATCATTGTGCACCATTTTTATGTGTTTGAATTGAAATGTTTATTTTATTCCTGATCGATTATAATGTTGCCGTTTTATGTCTTCTCTATACTCGGCAGAATGTAATTTGTTTTTGCAGAAGAACATTTAACAAACCGCAATTAACTGAGGATTCCTAACTTCAGAAAGTTTGAGTCATTTTTGTGTTTCCAATGTTTGTTGTTGCATAGCTCTTTAGTTTTAAAATTATGTACACTGTGTTCACACAGAAAATTAAAGTAGTGAAATACGATGTATAGTGGTTTTCTTAAACTGAGCTGCTTTTGTTTGTGCCTTAGGGGATTGTCATTGGAACAGGAGAAAATTCAGAATTTGGTGAAGTCTTTAAAATGATGCAGTCTGAAGAAGTGAGTATTTAGAGAACCATATTAGTTGTACTCCATGCTTTACTATACCTCTGTTAAGTGAGTTTTTAGAAGAATTAGGATGCTTTCAATATTACCTTAAAAGTTGGCTGGGGATGTGGTGATCACTAGTTTAAATTACGGCCACACAAACACTATTTGGCTATTGCTAATTTCAGAACCTCTTTCAGAGGACCGCAGTTGCTGAGCCCAAAAGTGTGGGTGGATTCATTTTACACCCACAGTAAAGACAATAAGATGATTGTTCAACCAAGTAATAATTTATATGAAAAAATGTGACAATTGACACACAGCCCCTTTAAGTCGGCGTACTATCGCCGTTCTGGACGCAACCCCTGAGTCCCTCTGTCCCATCTAGTGAGGTTGGTTATTCCCTATTTTATACTTGAGATGACTCCCAGATGCTGCCCACACTAGCCCCCACTCAACAAACTATATGTCTCGCCATAGGAATCAATTCCAGCAGTAGCTAGGTTTGTGCAAATCCCCAGCAGACATGACAGCCTGGGACAGTCTTACCCAACTCAGTGGCAGCCGGTAATCTTGTAAGTCTAGGTAGCTCTTTTGCAAGCTCTGGTCTTGCGATACTGAGGGCCTGTCACTTCCTGCAGTGTTGTTTATGACTCATCGGCCCCCTCAGTCCTTGGATGGCCTTCGTTGGATGTTCTCACCCTGCTCCTGCGGTGATCAGTAAGTGTTCTGCCTGGCCTCTTCAGTACAGTGAAGCAGGGCAGGGACCCTGACTCACAGTGGGCACCCATCCTCCTCCTGGTCATACAGGTGATCGCCGAGTTCGGCCAGCACAGACGATAGCCTTGTCTTAATGATGGCCTCCTTCCTGCTCTCACAGGGATCGTCAACTCCGGGTCACACATGGGTGATGTCCTGCATTTCGTAATGGCCCCCTTACCAATGACTCAAAGGTTGCGACTTTGGAAAGATCAGGCAAGCAGCCTGCACTACTAAAGTGGTCCCAACAGGACTAGGAGTCTGACTCTTCACTCACCAGGATCCACTCGCCAGGATCCCCACTGGGCCGTGCTCCCTCCGGAAGTTCATCCTTTTCTGTTCAGGACTGGACACTTACCTGTAGTTCAGTTCCCAGGTCTTCCAAGGTAAGGGTCACTGTTTCCGTAAGCCACCATGTCACCTCACACTAGACTATAGTAGGCATTTGCCCTTGAGAAGCTGCCAACTTCTCATGAGGAAGAAGCCAAAGGCATAGAATACGTCAATGCAGATGAAGTCTTCACAGGGTTGGAGGAAACCAGGAGTCAGGAACCCAAGTGAGGAAGTCCCAGGAGTGAAGAGTCATGATCGGCAAGTGGATGAAGCGAGTAAGCAAGTGAAGAAACAGGGCGCTGCTGCAACACACCCTCAAATAGACTGTGGTCTTTAAATAGTAAAAGGTACGGGACCCCACAAGTTCTGCAGTTCTCAGGCAACCAGGACTCCGAGAAGCCATGAACGCAACAACCTCCTGATAGGTCCTCTTGTCTTTGCAGACAGGCAAAGGGCTGATACTCCAGGTCTTCACATCCTCGGTTGATGGCCCCTCACCCAACATGGAGACTAACAGACCTAGGCACCCAGTCCTGTTCCAGCAGCTAGAATTCTTGAAAATTATCTTTCTCCCAACCAACAATGCTGTTGAACAACTGGTGGGTTTAATGCTATCATCTTTGTAGTTCAACTCCAGACACCAATCTTATTTATGAATTAAACAAATGAAATAGCGTCAGAATGCTGTGCTACAGTGACAGCAAGCTTTACCTAGCTCAGACACCAATCCACATACATCAGCTGCAAAATAAACCAACAAAATAGCTGAAATGAAATGGAGGAAAGACAACCTAGAGCAAACACAAGTTAAATGAGGCAATGACACAGTTCATCTCTGGTCAAGAGCAACCAAGTTTTCAAACTCTTCTTACAAGTGACTTCATTATCTCTGAGTTGAAGAGAACTCGGAAGTTGATTCCAGGTCTTCGATCTCAGAATGGCAGATATTTTAGCCTTCTTTGGACTTCAGCCTAAAAGTGGGAATTTTTAATAGGCTATTATTGAAGATGTGAGGGTACTTGTCATACCAAAGTGAGGAAAAAACAGATAGGTACTTGTTGCCATGCATGGAAAGACCTAAAAACCAGAACCAGAGATTTTAAAAAAGCCCTCTTGTGCATAGGCAACCAATGTAATTCTCTGAGGCCCTGAGAGGCAGAACAGTTCAGAGGAGTTTTGAGCATGGCCCAATGTTGAACCACTTAGAGCTTGTGTCGAAGTTGCATGGACAGGCCTAAATAGAGGCTGTTACCATAGTCCAGTCTCTAAATGTTACGAGCACAAGTGCTACAGTTTTCCTTGCAGCCAAATGAAGAAAGTCAAAAAAAATATTTAAATGCTTTAATCATAAGGAAGCAAGTACCTGCAATAGGCAGGACTTGCGGCTGAGATGAAAAGACATTATCAAATTTTGCTCCTAAAATTTCTGGCAGCCTTTACCGGAGGTGGAGGAGAAAAAGCAAAGTCAGGCTGATCCTTTGAAATTTGGGTAATGGGCGTCACTTATGCACTACCTTTTGTCAAAGGCACAGTCTGCCACAGCAGTAGTGCCTCTAATTTTAATTGAATCACAACACAGGCTAACATAACTGTGGATCACACCTTACTGTCAGCCTCTGCTGAAATACGCCTCATAAAGGATCAGAGGTCCAAGCCTCCTTCTGTATCAAGAGTCCATGGTCCACAGTGCCAGCTTTACCAGTCCCATCATCTCCTTGACAATGCGATCATGTCCCACTCACCAGTAACCTGGGATCAAAGATGCCTTTGATGTGCACAGAAGATGCAGCACCGCTTCCTTCAGTTTGTGCTCCCACCCCGGCCCTCAGGAATGTCAGCAATACACATCGCTTCTCTGGGGGTTGTAGGCTGTACTACCGCACACACACATCCCTGCACACGCACACATCCCTGCACACACACACGCACACATCCCTGCACACACACACGCACACATCCCTGCACACACACACGCACACATCCCTGCACACACACACGCACACATCCCTGCGCACACACACACACCCCTGCACAAACACACACATCCCTGCACACACATATGTATATATATGTTCAATGGCATGTGTAGCTGCAGATACACATGCTTTGCACATCCCGCCATCTAGTGTTGGGCTCGGAGTGTTACAAGTTGTTTTTCTTCGAAGAAGTCTTTTCGAGTCACAAGATCGAGGGACTCCTCCCATTTCGGCTCCATTGCGCATGGGCGTCGACTCCATCTTAGATTGTTTTCTTTCCGCCATCGGGTTCGGACGTGTTCCTTTTCGCTCCGCGCTTCGGTTCGGAAAGTTAATGAAAAACTCGGAAAATTCGACGGTATTGTTTGCGTTCGGTATCGGGTTAGCTACAACAGATCGACACCGAATTCGGAAGAGCTCTGGCGACCCTTCGGGGTTTTCGATTTCCCGGCGGGGCCTGGTCGGCCCGACCGCGTGCGTCTTCAAGGCTAATGGAACGGACCCCATTCCGCTTCTGCCCCGAATGCCACAACAAGTATCCTTACACAGATCAGCATCTGGTCTGTAATTTGTGTTTGTCGCCAGAACACAAAGAGGATACCTGTGAGGCCTGTCGAGCATTTCGGTCCAGAAAGACTTTAAGGGACCGAAGAGCAAGAAGATTACAGATGGCGTCGGTGCCGACAGGACAAAAACATACGGAGGAAGAAGAGGAAGCCTTCTCCATCGAGGATTCGGACTCGGAAGAGGTCGATCCTGAACAGACGCCGAAAACCGTGAGTCAGACATCGATACACAAGACTCACGTAAAAACCAGTAAACCCCAGTGGACGCCACCGCCAGCAGGCCATGGCTTAACCCGAAAAATAGGTGACCGGGCATCGGCACCGAAAAAGGGCATGCATGTGTCAAAGTCATCCGACTCCGGTCGAGATACCGGCACAGAGCACATTCGACCCCGAGACACCGGGTCAGAGCAGACTCGACCCAGAGACACCGGGTCAGAGCAATCTCGGCACCGAGAGAGCGGCACCAAACCAAGTCGGCACCGAGAAATCTGTACGCCGAAAAGCAAAAAAGTGTCGTCTGAACCGAAAAAGGCAGCCGAAAAGGTTTCAATACCTAAACATCCGGCCTCGGAACCGAAATCAAGTTCCTACACAGAGGAACAAGGCCTGTCCTCACAGATGCAAACACGTAGATTTGGACAGGAACTGGAGACAATGGAGCCAGACTACACCCAAAGAAGGCTCCACATCCAAAAAGAAACAGGGAAGATCAGCACTCTCCCTCCGATTCGAATGAAACGCAAACTTGCCTTCCAAGAAAAAGACAAGCAGCCACAGGCAAAGGTGGCTAAACAAGTAACCCCGCCACCGTCTCCACAACGCTCTCCGCAACCATCACCGGTAGCCACTCCACCAATGATGCAATCCCCAACTCATACAGGGATGAGTCAGGATGATCCAGACGCGTGGGATCTTTATGATGCGCCAGTGTCAGATAACAGTCCTGACTGTTATCCAGCTAGACCGTCACCACCAGAAGATAGTACAGCCTACGCACAGGTGGTGTCAAGGGCAGCGGCGTTTCATAATGTCAGCCTGCATGCAGAGCCAATTGAAGACGACTTTCTATTTAATATACTGTCGTCCACACACAGCCAGTACCAGAGTCTCCCCACGCTACCTGGAATGCTAAAACACTCCAAACAAGTGTTTGAGGAGCCTGTAAAAGGAAGGGCCATTACTCCAAGAGTGGAGAAAAAATATAAACCGCCACCGTGTACATCACACAACAGTTAACACCGGACTCAGTGGTAGTAGGGGCAGCTCGCAAGAGGGCAAACTCACACACTTCAGGAGATGCACCACCTCCAGACAAAGAGAGTCGTAAGTTCGATGCGGCAGGGAAAAGGGTGGCGGCACAGGCAGCAAACCAGTGGCGTATTGCCAACTCACAGGCTTTGTTGGCCAGATACGATAGGGCTCATTGGGACGAAATGCAACACTTTATAGAACATTTGCCCAAAGAGTTCCAAAAGAGAGCACAGCAGGTGGTGGAAGAAGGACAGAGTATCTCAAACAATCAGATACGGTCAGCAATGGATGCAGCAGACACAGCTGCTAGAACTGTAAACACAGCAGTGACAATAAGGAGACATGCATGGCTGCGTACATCAGGATTCAAGCCGGAAATACAACAAGCCGCGCTGAATATGCCATTTAACGGACAGCAGTTTGGGCCAGAGGTGGACACTGCCATCGAAAAACTTAAAAAGGATACTGATACGGCCAAAGCCATGGGCGCACTCTACTCCCCACAGTGCAGAGGCACATTTCGTAAAGCACAGTTTCGAGGACAAAGCACAGAACCCACAACCTCACAAACAAGGCCCACTTATCAGAGCCAATATCAGCGAGGAAGTTTTCGGGGACAATATAGAGGGGGACAATTCCAAAAAAGTAGAGGGAAGTTTCAAAGTCCCAAAACTCCACAAAACAAGCAGTGACTTAGACGTCACAAATCCCCAACACATAACACCTGTGGGGGGAGGCTAACCAAGTTCTACAAACAATGGGAGGAAATAACAACAGATACTTGGGTCCTAGCAATTATCCAGCATGGTTATTGCATAGAATTTCTCAAATTCCCTCCAAATGTCCCACCGAAAACACACAATATGTCAAAACAACACATGGATCTTCTACAGCTGGAGGTCCAAGCCTTGTTACAAAAAGAAGCAATAGAATTAGTACCAATTCATCAGAAAGGAACAGGAGTTTACTCTCTGTACTTTCTCATACCCAAAAAGGACAAAACTCTAAGACCTATATTAGATCTCAGAACATTAAATACCTACATCAAATCAGATCACTTTCACATGGTGACATTACAGGATGTAATCCCATTGCTCAAACAACAAGACTACATGACAACACTAGACCTAAAGGATGCATACTTCCATATACCAATACATCCTTCACACAGAAAGTACCTAAGGTTTGTATTCCAAGGGGTACATTACCAATTCAAAGTGTTGCCATTCGGGATAACAACTGCGCCAAGAGTTTTTACAAAATGCCTGGCAGTAGTAGCTGCGCATATCAGAAGACAGCAAATACACGTATTCCCGTACCTAGACGATTGGTTAATCAAAACCAACACGCAATAACGGTGTTCACAACACACAAAGTATGTAATCTAAACCCTCCCCAAACTAGGTTTCTCACTCAACTACACAAAGTCACACCTTCAGCCGTGTCAAACACAGCAATACTTAGGGGCGACAATCAACACAACAAAAGGGGTTGCTACTCCAAGTCCACAAAGGGTACAAGCATTTCACAATGTAATACAGGCCATGTATCCAAAACAAAAAATACAAGTCAAAATGGTGATGAAACTACTAGACATGATGTCCTCATGCATAGCCATTGTCCCAAACGCCAGATTGCACATGCGGCCCTTACAACAGTGCCTAGCATCACAATGGTCACAGGCACAGGGTCAACTTCTAGATCTAGTGTTGATAGACCGCCAAACATACACCTCGCTTCTATGGTGGAACAATATAAATTTAAACCAAGGGCGGCCTTTCCAAGACCCAGTGCCTCAATACGTAATAACTACAGATGCCTCCATGATAGGGTGGGGAGCACACCTCAATCAACACAGCATCCAGGGACAATGGGACACTCAGCAAAGACAGTTTCACATAAATCACTTAGAACTACTGGCAGTATTTCTAGCGTTGAAAGCATTTCAACCCATAATAAGCAACAAACACATCCTTGTCAAAACAGACAACATGACAACGATGTATTATCTGAACAAACAGGGAGGAACACACTCAACACAGTTGTGTCTCCTGGCACAGAGAATATGGCATTGGGCGATTCACAACCACATTCGCCTAATAGCACAGTTTATTCCAGAGATTCAGAATCAGTTAGCAGACAATCTCTCTCTGGATCACCAACAGATCCACGAATGGGAGATTCACCCCCAAATACTAAACACTTACTTCCAAAGATGGGGAACACCACAAATAGACCCATTTGCAACAAAAGAAAAAGCAAAATACCAAAACTTCGCATCCAGATACCCACAGGATCAGTCTTAGGGCAATGCGTTATGGATGAGTTGGTCAGGGATATTTGCATACGCTTTTCCCCTCTCCCACTCCTTCCATATCTGGTAAACAAATTGAGTCAAAACAAACTCAAACTCATACTAAAAGTACCAACTTGGGCAAGACAACCTTGGTACACAACACTACTAGACCTCTCAGTAGTGCCTCATGTCAAACTACCAAACAAACCAGATCTGTTAACTCAACACAAACAACAGATCAGACACCCAAATCCAGCATCGCTGAATCTAGCAATTTGGCTCCTGAAATCTTAGAATTCGGACACTTAGACCTTACACAGGAATGTATGGAGGTCATAAAACAACCTAGGAAACCAACCACTAGACATTGCTATGCAAATAAGTGGAAAAGATTTGTTTATTATTGCCATAATAATCAAATCCAGCCATTAGACGCATCTGCTAAAGACATTGTAAGCTACTTACTACATTTGCAAAAGTCAAAGCTAGCTTTTTCATCCATTAAAATACATCTTAACGCAATTTCAGCTTATCTGCAAATTACGCACTCAACTTCATTATTTAGGATTCCAGTTATAAAAGCGTTTATGGAAGGCCTAAAGAGAATTATACCACCAAGAACACCACCAGTTCCTACGTGGAACCTCAACATTGTCTTAACTCGACTCATGGGTCCACCTTTCGAACCTATGCACTCATGTGAAATGCAATACTTAACATGGAAAGTTGCATTTCTAATTGCTATCACATCTCTAAGAAGAGTAAGTGAGATACAAGCATTTACCATACAAGAACCATTTATTCAGATACACAAGCATAAAGTAGTCTTACGAACAAATCCTTAATTCTTACCAAAAGTCATATCACCGTTCCACTTGAATCAAACAGTAGAACTACCAGTGTTCTTCCCAGAGCCAGATTCGGTAGCTGAAAGAGCACTACATACATTAGACATCAAAAGAGCGTTAATGTACTACATTGACAGAACAAAACAAATTCGGAAAACAAAACAATTATTTATTGCTTTCCAAAAACCTCATACAGGAAATCCAATTTCAAAACAAGGCATTGCTAGATGGATAGTTAAGTGCATTCAAACTTGTTATCTCAAAGCAAAAAGAGAACTGCCTATTACACCAAAGGCACACTCAACTAGAAAGAAAGGTGCTACCATGGCCTTTCTAGGAAATATTCCAATGACTGAAATATGTAAGGCAGCCACATGGTCTACGCCTCATACGTTTACCAAACACTACTGCATGGATGTGTTAACGGCACAACAAGCCACAGTAGGCCAAGCAGTACTACGAACATTGTTTCAAACAACTTCAACTCCTACAGGCTGAACCACCGCTTTTGGGGAGATAACTGCTTACTAGTCTATGCAAAGCATGTGTATCTGCAGCTACACATGCCATCAAACGGAAAATGTCACTTACCCAGTGTACATCTGTTCGTGGCATGAGTCGCTGCAGATTCACATGCGCCCACCCGCCTCCCCGGGAGCCTGTAGCCGTTTCGAAGTTGATCTTAAACATTTGTAAATTTGTAATTATATTACTTTAAACTACATTATGTACATACATATTCACTCCACTGCATGGGCACTATTACTATAATACACGACTTCTACCTCACCCTCTGCGGGGAAGACAATCTAAGATGGAGTCGACGCCCATGCGCAATGGAGCCGAAATGGGAGGAGTCCCTCGGTCTCGTGACTCGAAAAGACTTCTTCGAAGAAAAACAACTTGTAACACTCCGAGCCCAACACTAGATGGCGGGATGTGCAAAGCATGTGAATCTGCAGCGACTCATGCCACGAACAGATGTACACTGGGTAAGTGACATTTTCCATATATATCCCTGCGCACGCACACACACATACACATCCCTGCACACACACACACACACACATATATATATATATATCCGTGCGCACGCACACACACACATATATATCAACGCGCACACACACACACACACACACACACACACACACACATCCCTACACACACACACACATCCCTACACACACACACATCCCTACACACACACACACACACACACATCCCTACACACACACACACACACACACACATATATATATATATATATATATATATATATATATATATATATATATATATATATATATCCCTGTGCGCGAAATCCATGCTGGCCAAGGGTTAGCAAAGTACAGAGCCATGAAACTTTACAAGTGGGCCAGGTACCCTGTGATAGAAAGGCCTGTTCATGCTACTAATCACTATGAAGCGCAAACTGGTATGCTGCCGCTACTGTGCTCATGCCATTTAACTCATGGGATGAACAGTAGCCCTCTACCATCATGAGAGTAATGCTTGGTGCACCCCTCGGGGTTTAACAAGACTTCATTAACATGGGAAAGGTCTAGGTCATTGCACACATTCCTGATCTGTGTTTGCTCATGACCAGAAATTGTACCAGTGATTCCAGATATCCATGCAGCTGGGGCACTCATGGCAGAGGTGCACGTCTGTCACTACACAGAGGACTTTTTCGTCCCAACGGCTAACAATCCTTAGCTTCCAGGTAGCTCAGTCACATGTAAGAGTTACTCAGGCAGTCTTGGCTTCTTCGTTGAGAGTACTTTGGATGCTAGGGTTGTTTTGCTCATACTTAAAAATGTAAAAGTAATTCTACAACTCCCAAAATCTAAGTGGTACTTGTTAAAAGAGAAGGGTTGTTTGTAAGTGTTACAGTGGGGGCACCTGTTAGCTACAGATAACTGTACAGTACGAGGTTCAGTCTCAATTTTCCCCTCAACTAGTTCAACAGATTATGAAACAGATTTTGAAGCAGTCAATTTCTGGTTATTTTCTTTAGCCATACATTAAAATGTTTTGGTAGATAATCTTATGTACATTGAGTAGGAGTTGTCCTTGTTTAATATAACAGTCATCAACCTTTTCTCATTTTATGTGTCTTATTCAGGCTCCAAAGACCCCACTGCAGAAGAGTATGGATATTCTAGGAAAGCAACTCTCTTTGTACTCCTTTGGTATCATAGGTAAGGCAACACATGTACAGTTTTAAACTTTCTTCATTCATATTTATGTATCCTCAAATTGGTATTCCCTGTGCAAGTGCTTGGACAGATTCTGAGGAGAGTGCAAGACACCATTTGGTTTGTTAGGATACTTCCATGAAGTCACACTTTGTAAGGAAATGCCTCCTTGGCATGGTTGCCCCCTGACTTTTTGCCTTTGCTGATGCTATGTTTACAATTGAAAGTGTGCTGAGGCCTGCTAACCAGGCCCCAGCACCAGTGTTCTTTCCCTAACCTGTACTTTTGTATCCACAATTGGCAGACCCTGGCATCCAGATAAGTCCCTTGTAACTGGTACTTCTAGTACCAAGGGCCCTGATGCCAAGGAAGGTCTCTAAGGGCTGCAGCATGTCTTATGCCACCCTGGAGACCTCTCACTCAGCACAGACACACTGCTTACCAGCTTGTGTGTGCTAGTGAGGACAAAACGAGTAAGTCGACATGGCACTCCCCTCAGGGTGCCATGCCAGCCTCTCACTGCCTATGCAGTATAGGTAAGACACCCCTCTAGCAGGCCTTACAGCCCTAAGGCAGGGTGCACTATACCATAGGTGAGGGTACCAGTGCATGAGCATGGTACCCCTACAGTGTCTAAACAAAACCTTAGACATTGTAAGTGCAGGGTAGCCATAAGAGTATATGGTCTGGGAGTCTGTCAAACACGAACTCCACAGCACCATAATGGCTACACTGAAAACTGGGAAGTTTGGTATCAAACTTCTCAGCACAATAAATGCACACTGATGCCAGTGTACATTTTATTGTAAAATACACCACAGAGGGCACCTTAGAGGTGCCCCCTGAAACTTAACCGACTATCTGTGTAGGCTGACTAGTTTTAGCAGCCTGCCACAAACCGAGACATGTTGCTGGCCCCATGGGGAGAGTGCCTTTGTCACTCTGAGGCCAGTAACAAAGCCTGCACTGGGTGGAGATGCTAACACCTCCCCCAGGCAGGAATTGTCACACCTGGCGGTGAGCCTCAAAGGCTCACCTCCTTTGTGCCAACCCAGCAGGACACTCCAGCTAGTGGAGTTGCCCGCCCCCTCCGGCCAGGCCCCACTTTTGGCGGCAAGGCCGGAGAAAATAATGAGAAAAACAAGGAGGAGTCACTGGCCAGTCAGGACAGCCCCTAAGGTGTCCTGAGCTGAAGTGACTCTAACTTTTAGAAATCCTCCATCTTGCAGATGGAGGATTCCCCCAATAGGGTTAGGATTGTGACCCCCTCCCCTTGGGAGGAGGCACAAAGAGGGTGTACCCACCCTCAGGGCTAGTAGCCATTGGCTACTAACCCCCCAGACCTAAACACGCCCTTAAATTTAGTATTTAAGGGCTACCCTGAACCCTAGAAAATTAGATTCCTGCAACTACAAGAAGAAGGACTGCCCAGCTGAAAACCCCTGCAGCGGAAGACCAGAAGACGACAACTGCCTTGGCTCCAGAAACTCACCGGCCTGTCTCCTGCCTTCCAAAGATCCTGCTCCAGCGACGCCTTCCGAAGGGACCAGCGACCTCGACATCCTCTGAGGACTGCCCCTGCTTCGAAAAGACAAGAAACTCCCGAGGACAGCGGACCTGCTCCAAGAAAAGCTGCAACTTTGTTTCCAGCCGCTTTAAAGAACCCTGCAAGCTCCCCGCAAGAAGCGTGAGACTTGCAACACTGCACCCGGCGACCCCGACTCGGCTGGTGGAGATCCGACACCTCAGGAGGGACCCCAGGACTACTCTGATACTGTGAGTACCAAAACCTGTCCCCCCTGAGCCCCCACAGCGCCGCCTGCAGAGGGAATCCCGAGGCTTCCCCTGACCGCGACTCTCTGAAACCTAAGTCCCGACACCTGGGAGAGACCCTGCACCCGCAGCCCCCAGGACCTGAAGGACCGGACTTTCACTGGAGGAGTGACCCCCAGGAGTCCCTCTCCCTTGCCCAAGTGGAGGTTTCCCCGAGGAACCCCCCCCTTGCCTGCCTGCAGCGCTGAAGAGATCCCGAGATCTCTCATAGACTAACATTGCGAACCCGACGCTTGTTTCTACACTGCACCCGGCCGCCCCCGCGCTGCTGAGGGTGAAATTTCTGTGTGGACTTGTGTCCCCCCCGGTGCCCTACAAAACCCCCCTGGTCTGCCCTCCGAAGACGCGGGTACTTACCTGCAAGCAGACCGGAACCGGGGCACCCCCTTCTCTCCATTCTAGCCTATGTGTTTTGGGCACCACTTTGAACTCTGCACCTGACCGGCCCCGAGCTGCTGGTGTGGTGACTTTGGGGTTGCTCTGAACCCCCGACGATGGGCTACCTTGGACCAAGAACTAAGCCCTGTAAGTGTCTTACTTACCTGGTTAACCTAACAAATACTTACCTCCCCTAGGAACTGTGAAAATTGCACTAAGTGTCCACTTTTAAAACAGCTATTTGTGAATAACTTGAAAAGTATACATGCAATTTTGATGATTTGAAGTTCCTAAAGTACTTACCTGCAATACCTTTCGAATGAGATATTACATGTAGAATTTGAACCTGTGGTTCTTAAAATAAACTAAGAAAATATATTTTTCTATATAAAAACCTATTGGCTGGATTTGTCTCTGAGTGTGTGTACCTCATTTATTGTCTATGTGTATGTACAACAAATGCTTAACACTACTCCTTGGATAAGCCTACTGCTCGACCACACTACCACAAAATAGAGCATTAGTATTATCTATTTTTACCACTATTTTACCTCTAAGGGGAACCCTTGGACTCTGTGCATGCTATTCCTTACTTTGAAATAGCACATACAGAGCCAACTTCCTACATTGGTGGATCAGCGGTGGGGTACAAGACTTTGCATTTGCTGGACTACTCAGCCAATACCTGATCACACGACAAATTCCAAAATTGTCATTAGAAATTCATTTTTGCAATTGGAAATTTTTCTAAATTCTTAAAAGTCCTGCTAGGGCCTTGTGTGTTAAGTCCCTGTTTAGCATTGTCTTTTAGAGTTTAAAAGTTTGTTAAAAGTTTGAAATTAGATTCTAGAAACAGTTTTAGATTCTTTAAAAAGTCTTCCAACTCTTAGCAAAATAATGTCTGATACAGAGATGAATGTGGTGGAACTCGACACCACACCTTACCTCCATCTTAAAATGAGGGAGCTAAGGTCTCTCTGTAATATCAAAAAAATAACCATTGGCTCCAGACCTACCAAAATTCAGCTCCAGGAGCTGTTGGCAGAGTTTGAAAAAGCCAACCCCTCTGATGATGACCTCACAGAGGAAGAAATTAGTGACTTGGAGGCCAATGTCCCTCCTCCAGTCCTAAATAGGGAGAACAGGACCCCTCAAGTCCTGTCTCCAACTGTGTTAGTCAGAAATAGTGAGTCCCTCACAGGAGGGTCCCACATTTCTGAAATCACTGAGGATGCTCTCAGTGAAGATGACCTCCTGTTAGCCAGGATGGCCAAAAGATTGGCTTTAGAGAGACAGCTCCTAGCCATAGAAAGGGAAAGACAAGAGATGGGCCTAGGACCCATCAATGGTGGCAGCAATATAAATAGGGTCAGAGATTCTCCTGACATGTTAAAAATCCCCAAAGGGATTGTGACAAAATTTGAAGATGGTGATGACATCACCAAGTGGTTCACAGCTTTTGAGAGGGCTTGTGTAACCAGAAAAGTGAACAGATCTCACTGGGGTGCTCTCCTTTGGGAAATGTTCACTGGAAAGTGTAGGGATAGACTCCTCACACTCTCTGGAAAAGATGCAGAATCTTATGACCTCATGAAGGGTACCCTGATTGAGGGCTTTGGATTCTCCACTGAGGAGTACAGGATTAGGTTCAGGGGGGCCCAAAAATCCTCGAGCCAGACCTGGGTTGACTTTGTTGACTACTCAGTGAAAACACTAGATGGTTGGATTCAAGGCAGTGGTGTAAGTAATTATGATGGGCTGTACAATTTATTTGTGAAAGAACACCTGTTAAGTAATTGTTTCAATGATAAACTGCATCAGCATCTGGTAGACCTAGGACCAATTTCTCCCCAAGAATTGGGAAAGAAGGCGGACCATTGGGTCAAGACAAGGGTGTCCAAGACTTCAACAGGGGGTGACCAAAAGAAAGGGGTCACAAAGACTCCCCAGGGGAAGGGTGATGAGACAACCAAAACTAAAAATAGTAAAGAGTCTTCTACAGGCCCCCAAAAACCTGCACAGGAGGGTGGGCCCAGAGCCTCTTCACAAAACAATGGGTACAAGGGTAAAAACTTTGATCCCAAAAAGGCCTGGTGTCATAGCTGTAAACAGCATGGACACCAAACTGGAGACAAGGCCTGTCCCAAGAAAGGTTCCACTCCAAACTCCCATCCAGGTAACACTGGTATGGCTAGTCTCCAAGTGGGATCAACAGTGTGCCCAGAGCAAATCAGGGTCCACACTGAGGCTATTCTAGTTTCTGAGGGTGGGGTGGATTTAGCCACACTAGCTGTCTGGCCGCCTAACATGCAAAAATACAGACAGCAACTCTTAATTAATGGGACTAGAATAGAGGGCCTGAGGGATACAGGTGCCAGTGTCACCATGGTGACAGAGAAACTGGTTTCCCCTGGCCAATACCTGACTGGAAAAACTTACACAGTCACCAACGCTGACAATCAGAGAAAAGTACATCCCATGGCAATGGTTACTTTAGAATGGGGAGGGGTCAATGGCCTGAAACAGGTGGTGGTCTCCTCAAATATCCCAGTGGACTGTCTGCTTGGAAATGACCTGGAGTCCTCAGCATGGGCTGAGGTAGAACTAAAAACCCATGCAGCAATGCTGGGTATCCCTGAACTGGTGTGTGTGAAAACAAGAGCACAATGCAAGGCACAGGGTGAACAAGTAGAGCTGGAGTCTGGAAGAATGGCCCAGCCTACCAAGAGAACAGGAAAGTCAGTTGGGAAACCAACTACAAAACAGCAAAAGAAAGGGAACCTCTCTTCCCAGGAAGAAGTTCTGCCCTCTGAGGGAACTGAGCCTTTGGAGCTTGAACCTTATCAGGTTGAGCTCTTAGGCCCAGGGGGACCCTCAAGGGAGGAGCTGTGTAAGGGACAAGAAACCTGTCCCTCTCTTGAAGGCCTTAGGCAGCAAGCTGCGGAAGAGTCCAAAGGCAAGAAAAATGGAACGCATAGGGTCTATTGGGAAGATGGACTCCTGTACACTGAGGCCAGAGACCCCAAACCTGGTGCCACTAGGAGAGTGGTAGTGCCTCAGCTGTTCAGAGAGTTCATCCTAACATTGGCCCATGACATTCCCCTTGCTGGACATTTGGGACAAACCAAGACGTGGGAGAGGTTAGTCAACCACTTCTACTGGCCCAATATGTCCAACATGGTTAAGGAGTTTTGCCTCTCCTGCCCCACCTGTCAAGCCAGTGGTAAGACAGGTGGGCATCCAAAGGCCCCCCTCATTCCACTTCCAGTGGTGGGGGTTCCCTTTGAAAGAGTGGGTGTGGACATAGTTGGTCCACTAGAACCTCCCACAGCCTCAGGAAATATGTATATCCTGGTAGTAGTGGATCATGCTACCAGGTATCCTGAAGCTATTCCCCTTAGGTCGACTACTGCCCCTGCAGTAGCCAAGGCCCTCATTGGTATCTTTACCAGAGTGGGTTTCCCTAAGGAGGTGGTGTCTGACAGAGGTACCAACTTCATGTCAGCATACCTAAAGCACATGTGGAATGAGTGTGGAGTGACTTATAAATTCACTACACCATACCATCCACAAACTAATGGCTTGGTTGAGAGATTCAACAAGACATTAAAAGGCATGATCATGGGGCTCCCAGAAAAACTCAAAAGGAGATGGGATGTCCTCTTGCCATGCCTGCTTTTCGCTTACAGAGAGGTACCACAGAAGGGAGTAGGATTCTCACCCTTTGAACTTCTGTTTGGTCATCCTGTAAGGGGACCACTTGCCCTTGTTAAAGAAGGCTGGGAGAGACCTCTCCATGAGCCTAAACAGGACATAGTGGACTATGTACTTGGCCTTCGCTCTAGAATGGCAGAGTACATGGAAAAGGCAACCAAAAACCTTGAGGCCAGCCAACAGCTCCAGAAGTTTTGGTATGACCAAAAGGCTGCACTGGTTGAGTTCCAACCAGGGCAGAAAGTCTGGGTTCTGGAGCCTGTGGCTCCCAGGGCACTCCAGGACAAATGGAGTGGCCCTTACCCAGTACTAGAGAGGAAGAGTCAGGTCACCTACTTGGTGGACCTGGGCACAAGCAGGAGCCCCAAGAGGGTGATCCATGTAAACCGCCTTAAGCTCTTCCACGACAGGGCTGATGTCAATCTGTTGATGGTAACAGATGAGGATCAGGAGGCAGAGAGTGAACCTCTCCCTGATCTTCTGTCATCAGACCCAAAAGATGGTACAGTAGATGGAGTGATCTACTCAGACACCCTCTCTGGCCAACAGCAAGCTGATTGTAGGAGAGTCCTACAACAGTTTCCTGAACTCTTCTCCTTAACCCCTGGTCAGACACACCTGTGTACCCATGATGTGGACACAGGAGACAGCATGCCTGTCAAGAACAAAATCTTTAGACAATCTGACCATGTTAAGGAAAGCATCAAGGTGGAAGTCCACAAGATGCTGGAATTGGGAGTAATTGAGCGCTCTGACAGCCCCTGGGCTAGCCCAGTGGTCTTAGTCCCCAAACCTCACACCAAAGATGGAAAGAAAGAGATGAGGTTTTGTGTGGACTACAGAGGGCTCAATTCTGTCACCAAGACAGATGCTCATCCAATTCCAAGAGCTGATGAGCTCATAGACAAATTAGGTGCTGCCAAATTCTTAAGTACCTTTGACTTGACAGCAGGGTACTGGCAAATAAAAATGGCACCTGGAGCAAAAGAGAAAACAGCATTCTCCACACCTGATGGGCATTATCAGTTTACTGTTATGCCCTTTGGTTTAAAGAATGCCCCTGCCACCTTCCAAAGGTTGGTGAATCAAGTCCTTGCTGGCTTGGAGTCCTTTAGCACAGCTTATCTTGATGATATTGCTGTCTTTAGCTCCACCTGGCAGGATCACCTGGTCCACCTGAAGAAGGTTTTGAAGGCTCTGCAATCTGCAGGCCTCTCTATCAAGGCATCCAAATGCCAGATAGGGCAGGGAACTGTGGTTTACTTGGGCCACCTTGTAGGTGGAGGCCAAGTTCAGCCACTCCAACCCAAGATCCAGACTATTCTGGACTGGGTAGCTCCAAAAACCCAGACTCAAGTCAGGGCATTCCTTGGCTTGACTGGGTATTACAGGAGGTTTGTGAAGGGATATGGATCCATTGTGACAGCCCTCACTGAACTCACCTCCAAGAAAATGCCCAAGAAAGTGAACTGGACTGTGGAATGCCAACAGGCCTTTGACACCCTGAAACAAGCAATGTGCTCAGCACCAGTTCTAAAAGCTCCAGATTATTCTAAGCAGTTCATTGTGCAGACTGATGCCTCTGAACATGGGATAGGGGCAGTTTTGTCCCAAACAAATGATGATGGCCTTGACCAGCCTGTTGCTTTCATTAGCAGGAGGTTACTCCCCAGGGAGCAGCGTTGGAGTGCCATTGAGAGGGAGGCCTTTGCTGTGGTTTGGTCCCTGAAGAAGCTGAGACCATACCTCTTTGGGACTCACTTCCTAGTTCAAACTGACCACAGACCTCTCAAATGGCTGATGCAAATGAAAGGTGAAAATCCTAAACTGTTGAGGTGGTCCATCTCCCTACAGGGAATGGACTTTATAGTGGAACACAGACCTGGGACTGCCCATGCCAATGCAGATGGCCTTTCCAGGTTCTTCCACTTAGAAAATGAAGACTCTCTTGGGAAAGGTTAGTCTCATCCTCTTTCGTTTGGGGGGGGGTTGTGTAAGGAAATGCCTCCTTGGCATGGTTGCCCCCTGACTTTTTGCCTTTGCTGATGCTATGTTTACAATTGAAAGTGTGCTGAGGCCTGCTAACCAGGCCCCAGCACCAGTGTTCTTTCCCTAACCTGTACTTTTGTATCCACAATTGGCAGACCCTGGCATCCAGATAAGTCCCTTGTAACTGGTACTTCTAGTACCAAGGGCCCTGATGCCAAGGAAGGTCTCTAAGGGCTGCAGCATGTCTTATGCCACCCTGGAGACCTCTCACTCAGCACAGACACACTGCTTACCAGCTTGTGTGTGCTAGTGAGGACAAAACGAGTAAGTCGACATGGCACTCCCCTCAGGGTGCCATGCCAGCCTCTCACTGCCTATGCAGTATAGGTAAGACACCCCTCTAGCAGGCCTTACAGCCCTAAGGCAGGGTGCACTATACCATAGGTGAGGGTACCAGTGCATGAGCATGGTACCCCTACAGTGTCTAAACAAAACCTTAGACATTGTAAGTGCAGGGTAGCCATAAGAGTATATGGTCTGGGAGTCTGTCAAACACGAACTCCACAGCACCATAATGGCTACACTGAAAACTGGGAAGTTTGGTATCAAACTTCTCAGCACAATAAATGCACACTGATGCCAGTGTACATTTTATTGTAAAATACACCACAGAGGGCACCTTAGAGGTGCCCCCTGAAACTTAACCGACTATCTGTGTAGGCTGACTAGTTTTAGCAGCCTGCCACAAACCGAGACATGTTGCTGGCCCCATGGGGAGAGTGCCTTTGTCACTCTGAGGCCAGTAACAAAGCCTGCACTGGGTGGAGATGCTAACACCTCCCCCAGGCAGGAATTGTCACACCTGGCGGTGAGCCTCAAAGGCTCACCTCCTTTGTGCCAACCCAGCAGGACACTCCAGCTAGTGGAGTTGCCCGCCCCCTCCGGCCAGGCCCCACTTTTGGCGGCAAGGCCGGAGAAAATAATGAGAAAAACAAGGAGGAGTCACTGGCCAGTCAGGACAGCCCCTAAGGTGTCCTGAGCTGAAGTGACTCTAACTTTTAGAAATCCTCCATCTTGCAGATGGAGGATTCCCCCAATAGGGTTAGGATTGTGACCCCCTCCCCTTGGGAGGAGGCACAAAGAGGGTGTACCCACCCTCAGGGCTAGTAGCCATTGGCTACTAACCCCCCAGACCTAAACACGCCCTTAAATTTAGTATTTAAGGGCTACCCTGAACCCTAGAAAATTAGATTCCTGCAACTACAAGAAGAAGGACTGCCCAGCTGAAAACCCCTGCAGCGGAAGACCAGAAGACGACAACTGCCTTGGCTCCAGAAACTCACCGGCCTGTCTCCTGCCTTCCAAAGATCCTGCTCCAGCGACGCCTTCCGAAGGGACCAGCGACCTCGACATCCTCTGAGGACTGCCCCTGCTTCGAAAAGACAAGAAACTCCCGAGGACAGCGGACCTGCTCCAAGAAAAGCTGCAACTTTGTTTCCAGCCGCTTTAAAGAACCCTGCAAGCTCCCCGCAAGAAGCGTGAGACTTGCAACACTGCACCCGGCGACCCCGACTCGGCTGGTGGAGATCCGACACCTCAGGAGGGACCCCAGGACTACTCTGATACTGTGAGTACCAAAACCTGTCCCCCCTGAGCCCCCACAGCGCCGCCTGCAGAGGGAATCCCGAGGCTTCCCCTGACCGCGACTCTCTGAAACCTAAGTCCCGACACCTGGGAGAGACCCTGCACCCGCAGCCCCCAGGACCTGAAGGACCGGACTTTCACTGGAGGAGTGACCCCCAGGAGTCCCTCTCCCTTGCCCAAGTGGAGGTTTCCCCGAGGAACCCCCCCCTTGCCTGCCTGCAGCGCTGAAGAGATCCCGAGATCTCTCATAGACTAACATTGCGAACCCGACGCTTGTTTCTACACTGCACCCGGCCGCCCCCGCGCTGCTGAGGGTGAAATTTCTGTGTGGACTTGTGTCCCCCCCGGTGCCCTACAAAACCCCCCTGGTCTGCCCTCCGAAGACGCGGGTACTTACCTGCAAGCAGACCGGAACCGGGGCACCCCCTTCTCTCCATTCTAGCCTATGTGTTTTGGGCACCACTTTGAACTCTGCACCTGACCGGCCCCGAGCTGCTGGTGTGGTGACTTTGGGGTTGCTCTGAACCCCCGACGGTGGGCTACCTTGGACCAAGAACTAAGCCCTGTAAGTGTCTTACTTACCTGGTTAACCTAACAAATACTTACCTCCCCTAGGAACTGTGAAAATTGCACTAAGTGTCCACTTTTAAAACAGCTATTTGTGAATAACTTGAAAAGTATACATGCAATTTTGATGATTTGAAGTTCCTAAAGTACTTACCTGCAATACCTTTCGAATGAGATATTACATGTAGAATTTGAACCTGTGGTTCTTAAAATAAACTAAGAAAATATATTTTTCTATATAAAAACCTATTGGCTGGATTTGTCTCTGAGTGTGTGTACCTCATTTATTGTCTATGTGTATGTACAACAAATGCTTAACACTACTCCTTGGATAAGCCTACTGCTCGACCACACTACCACAAAATAGAGCATTAGTATTATCTATTTTTACCACTATTTTACCTCTAAGGGGAACCCTTGGACTCTGTGCATGCTATTCCTTACTTTGAAATAGCACATACAGAGCCAACTTCCTACACACTTGAAATGTTCTAAAATGTGTATCTTGTATTTCAGATTTCGCTGTAAGCAGGATGTACTTGGGTTTAATATTGCCATTTTTACAAAATGTAAAGAAGGGATGCCATATAAACAAAATCTTAAAAGGGGGACCTGTTGTGAGCAAATGGCCATGTGACACTATAGTTATCTTACAGAATCGTTTCATTTGTAATTTTGTACTGTCTGACCTATTCTTTTTTACTTTGCAACCAAAGAAGTTTACTAGTTCTCAGACTCTTTGCTTATTTTCTTAGGTTTCATTGTTTTTATTGAATTTAATAATTGCAATCCATATTCCTTCCACTAAACAGTATCCTACTTTCCCCAGCGAAGTGTTTTTTTTTAAAGCTAGCATCTTTTCAGGCTGTGTTTGCCTACATCTGTTTTATTTCAAGCACACAATGTTGAGTCACATTTTAGATGGCTATTTCCTCTATAGGTGATACAAAACCAGGACTGGGTTTGGTAGGTAGGTGAGTGGGGTAAAGGGAGGGGCAAGAGACTGGCCAGAGGATAACATTCAGAGACTTGAAACACCAGTACTCCAAAGCTGTAGGATTTGCATAACTCCGCCTCTCCTTAAGCAGCTCTTGTGCATTAAATCCCACTCCACCTGCAGGACATAACTCTCTTATATACCATTTTGGGACTTAATTTGTTTAACTCTGAAAAGTTCTCCAGTTCTTCCAATTAGGTGATAGTAAGTAGTGCAATGTTAAACAATCTTTAACATGGTCAGGTGATATTATTAGCGTAGACACATCCTTTCATTAAAACCAAACTTCAGTCAATCAGAAGTAAGCTCATAGAACACCACTCCCTCCATAAGCCACCAGACCTTAGATTTCTACCATATGTTGTGTGTGAAGGGGGCTTCCTGGGCTCTGCTCAGTCTACCATCTGTCACTTATTTTGCACAAAAACCCTAAGGAAAAGAGATGGTAGACTGTTCTAGTACCTCAGAAATCAAAATCTAAAAATGTGCCATCTCCAGATGTAGTCACATGGTTCCTCAAGAACATCTAATAAGTCCCATACAATAGCATTCTTTGAAAGAATGCCCTTCCAAAGCTGCTTTTAAAGAGCTGTCTTCTGTGTCCAAAGAAAAACAACTAGAAAATCTTAGAGAAAAGTCCATATTCTGACTAAAGGAATTGCCTAAAAAATTACTTCTGAGCCACCAACACATAGGAAAAAGATATCTGTGCAATTGGAGAAACCAAAATTATCGACAATGACGTAATAGATGGGGTGCCTTCGTTGACTACTAAAACACAGTCGACAAAGATCACCCCCCAAAAAAAGTCCTTGAGACTGCCACCACTGACAGCTGTCTCATCGACAACCTCTCCAACGATTAAAACTACACATGATAATGATGGCAACCACATCGTCAATGACTACCTTGTCAGTGACTACACAGTCTGCTAAAATGTAGTAAACAACAAGCACTATTTAAGGTTCAAAAGGTACCAATAGTGACTAACTTTGATTTCAGTAGTGACCGCTTTGATGTCTGAACACCAAGCAAAGTTTCCAAACTATGAAAAGTTGTTTGCTGGAGCACTTGTGTAGTCTCAAGTATTCAGTTTTTGGCTTATACTTGTGTCAGCGTGTTCTGTAGGTCTGCCTCTGATCCTGGGTATCTATCAAATTAAAGTTAATCCATGTTACACTAGGGTTTCCCTAAAGAGGCCACAGTACCTGAATAGCAGTGCAGTGGGAAGAAACACAATCCCAGAGTAGGAACATGAAGTAACCATCAAAATCTACAGCATTTCAACTCCGATCCGGTTTGTTACAGGGGAATCTGATAATGCGGACCCTTTGATGTAGTGTTCGATCCCATACAGCTCAAGGTCAGATATTGGGACACTGATAGGGAAGAATATGGCAAAGCAAAAGTTGTCTTGAAGTATCAGCAGGGACAAAGACAAGAAAAAGCTACTGACTGGGGTCCTTACGAACCATTTGCGGAACATCAGTAAGATTGGTAATATGAAGATGTTTATGAAGGGGGCACTCAAGTGTCAGATCAGCCTATAATGCAAGTGCCAGTTAACATGGTTAAGGATCTCATACTTATGCCGGAAGACTGTGTCACCTATTTTCTGGAATCCGCAGCAGATGAGCTACTGAGATAGCCATCTAGCTGCAGATTCCTTAACTTAGATTATTCCCCAGGCACCAGGTAAACTTATCCAGTATTGGATCTTTCATAAATTCACATGCTTGAATCATCCCTGTCGTCGAAGTGGAAGTCCCACGGTACATGAAAAAAGCAGTGAGCAAAACATTTCCATAGGCTATAATGCTAGCAAAATCACACACATGTCCTATGCATGTCCTTTTGTAAAAAAAGAACCAAACTTGACTCATGACCAATCAGGCTCTAGCACCCACTAGAATATTCCCCAGGGAGGCTCATTCCCTCAGATTTTCTACTGCATGTTGTGTGAAGAGAGTCTCCCTGAGCTCTGCTCAGTTTTTTCCTCTCAAGACAATTATTTTTTCTTCAGAAAATGTCTGATTCTTCCAGAAAAGGCCTCTTCCGCCCTTGTAAGACCTGTGGCAAGAATAGGCTGCTTGTGGATGATTCACATAAGGACTGTTTATCCTGCTTGCATCCTGTACATCAGGTAAAAGACTGTAAGATCTGCTACACCTTCTCTGCGAAGACCCTTAGAGACAGAGAAGGAAGACTGTTAATCTGGTTACAGGCTAAATTTTGTACTTCTGGTGAGGAGAGTGATTCAGAAAGACCTCATAAAAGGTCCAGATTTGTGGACCTGGGGCAGGCTGAGAAATCCAGAAAACACCACAAGACGCACCATAAGGAGGGTGCCAAGAACATAAAAAGCTCAATTTCATCTGAGCCATCCTCTCCTCGTGGCAAAAAGGAGTCCCATAACCGTTCTCCTTCTTCAGAGCCTTCCACTTCTAGAAAAGCTTCTCTTAAATTCAAGTCGACGACGACACAACCGTCGACGACAGTGACGACGGTTTCCACAGTCACCGTCTCCACCATCTCGTTGATGAGACGGTCGTCGACTACAACTACGTCGAGGTCTGTTCTAAATGCTCCAATTCCTTCAGTCAGTCACAGATAAGTCGCATCCGTCGTTGGAGCTGTCGACGAGAGCTGCTCCAGAAAAGACCTCGTCGTTGAAGGGTACGTTGACGAGAACACTAATGGCAAGCGCACCGTCGTCGACACCATCATCAACGAGAGTATCGTCGTTGACACCATAGTCGATGAGAGTACCGTTAACGACACCACCGTCAAGACCACCGTCAACGATACCATTATTGGTGGAAAAATCGGAGTTGGTGTCATCGACAGGACCATTGTCGTCGACACCGTCGATGATGCCACTATTTCCTGTCAGTCAAGGCAGCGTGATCCCCATTTCCTCTGGATCTCCCGACCTTCGAGCCACAGTGAAAATTACCACAATGCCTAGGTCGACCGTTTACCCGGCAGATACATCACCAGGTGAGGTAAAGCCTTACTTCCTAGTCATCTGCTAGACTGGGAGGAGTCAGATGAAGGGCCATTTAGTGATGCACACAGCCCATCCCAGTTACTTGTCAAGTATCAGGAGGAGGAAGATGACGATGAGTACGAACAACAGTATCAATCTTATTATACTCATCAAAGCCGCTATTATGAACCTTTACATCAGCGAAGAGACGCTGTGCAAATGCCTGCCTCTTTAATTCAAGACTTGCAGTCTATGTTACAGGATTATAAGAGGAGGTTTCCAACTGCAGCTGTGTCTCAGCTGCCTCTTCCTTCGTCTCCTGCTACACCAAGGAGTATACCTCCACCTCCAGCAACTCCCAGGCTTACGCCTCAGACTAAAATAGCTGCCCCTCCCAGAGAGGACGTCTCCTCTTCAGAAGATGAAAGAGAAGGAGAGATTTCAACACCCCAACATCCTAACGATGAATGGGACAAATATTTTGCTCCTACTCCATCACCACCACCTCCTCGTCTATCCGATTCTTTACCGGAGGATATAGGAGGTTTTCATAATTTAATGGATAGAGCGGCCACCCGGTTTCATTTACCAACATCTGTCTCACAGTCGGAATGCTTCCTCCATGATTTTAAAGAACAGGCAAGAAATTCAGTGAGGGCAATTCCAATCATAGACTTTATTTGGATTGAAGGCATTAAAATTATGGCGAATCCAGCTACTGTTCCACCAGTTCCACAAAAGCTGGATAAAAAGTACAAGGCTACACAGGACTCTCCAGTGTGTTTGACAGGGCATCCAAAGCCAGATCCGGTCATTTCCCAAGCTGCCCAAAGACGTTCCAAGGATCCGTCGACGCCTATCTCTATGCCTCCAGATAAGGAAGTCAGGCACCTGGACAATGTGGGCAAGAGATTCTCGGCCATGTCAACTATAACTGTCCGTGCAGCCAACTCCCTAGCGATTTTGGGTCACTTTGATCGCCAGATGTGGTTCAACATGAACGCCTTCCTAGAGCTCATTCCTGAGAACAAACAACCTGAGGCACGTTAAATTCTGCAGGAGGGAGAACGTACTTCAGAAGAGATCATCGACTGCGCTCTAGATATAGCCTCCACAGGCTTTCGTCAGCTTGCAGGAGCAGCTGTACTGGGTCCAGTCCAGGATATTAGATATGCCCTATGATGGAGAAACTCTCTTCGGCAAGCATATAGATGATGCCTTACAGGCCATCAAGACTGACACGAATACTGCTTGTTCTTTGGGTACCCTGCAGTACAGGAAACAGTGCTTTCAGGGAGCAAGAGGTAGAAGTTTCTTTACGATTCGTGGACCCTGCCATAGGCAGTACCAACAGCCATAATATAGACCGGCCTATCAACAGACGTACAGGCAACCACCCACAGTCTCCTACATCAGACAAGGTGGGAGAAGGAAACCCAGCTCTCAAACCTGGGATCAACCTCGCAAGCAATGATCCTTGTCTGGCACCCGCTACGCTTCCATATTTCCCACAATTCCATCAAGTGGGAGCAAACAGCTCAAAATATCTTCAGAATTGGAAAAAAATAACATCGGACAAATGGGTGCTGGATATAGTGGCTCAAGGTCATACGCTGGAATTTGTACAAAAACCACCACACCCCCGCCGGGAAGATCGCAACCACTTCATCTTCACTTGCTTCAGCAAGAGGTTTTTCTAATTCTCTCCTATGGGGCGATAGAGGTCCCTGTGCATCAGAGGTGACTCTGATTCTATTCCCGGTTCATTCTAATAAGGAAAACGTTGGGGGAATGGAGACCAATCCTAGACCTCAGAAAATTAAACAAGTTTCTAAGGAAACAATCCTTTAGTATGATCACACTGTCAGACATCCTGCACCTTCTGAACACTGGAGATTACATGACATCATTGGATCTCCAGGATACCTATTCCCACATACCAATACATGTAAAGCAGCACAAATATCTCTGCTTCACTGTGGCCGGTGCCTATTATCAGTTCAAAGTCCTCCCATTCGGTTTAAAGTCAGCACTAAGAATCTTCACAAAATGCCTCACTCTGATAGCTGCTTTCCTTTGCAACAAGGGTTTTCAAGTCTTCCCGTATCTGGACCACTGGCTGATAAAGGCTCCTACATCACAGCTAGCGTCCAAGGCTACCAATGCCTGACTAGGACTTTTTCACAATCTAGGTCTAACAATAAACCTCCAAACATCTTTCATTCTTCCGAGTCTCAAACAACCTGAGGCACGTTAAATTCTGCAGGAGGGAGAACGTACTTCAGAAGAGATCATCGACTGCGCTCTAGATATAGCCTCCACAGGCTTTCGTCAGCTTGCAGGAGCAGCTGTACTGGGTCCAGTCCAGGATATTAGATATGCCCTATGATGGAGAAACTCTCTTCGGCAAGCATATAGATGATGCCTTACAGGCCATCAAGACTGACACGAATACTGCTTGTTCTTTGGGTACCCTGCAGTACAGGAAACAGTGCTTTCAGGGAGCAAGAGGTAGAAGTTTCTTTACGATTCGTGGACCCTGCCATAGGCAGTACCAACAGCCATAATATAGACCGGCCTATCAACAGACGTACAGGCAACCACCCACAGTCTCCTACATCAGACAAGGTGGGAGAAGGAAACCCAGCTCTCAAACCTGGGATCAACCTCGCAAGCAATGATCCTTGTCTGGCACCCGCTACGCTTCCATATTTCCCACAATTCCATCAAGTGGGAGCAAACAGCTCAAAATATCTTCAGAATTGGAAAAAAATAACATCGGACAAATGGGTGCTGGATATAGTGGCTCAAGGTCATACGCTGGAATTTGTACAAAAACCACCACACCCCCGCCGGGAAGATCGCAACCACTTCATCTTCACTTGCTTCAGCAAGAGGTTTTTCTAATTCTCTCCTATGGGGCGATAGAGGTCCCTGTGCATCAGAGGTGACTCTGATTCTATTCCCGGTTCATTCTAATAAGGAAAACGTTGGGGGAATGGAGACCAATCCTAGACCTCAGAAAATTAAACAAGTTTCTAAGGAAACAATCCTTTAGTATGATCACACTGTCAGACATCCTGCACCTTCTGAACACTGGAGATTACATGACATCATTGGATCTCCAGGATACCTATTCCCACATACCAATACATGTAAAGCAGCACAAATATCTCTGCTTCACTGTGGCCGGTGCCTATTATCAGTTCAAAGTCCTCCCATTCGGTTTAAAGTCAGCACTAAGAATCTTCACAAAATGCCTCACTCTGATAGCTGCTTTCCTTTGCAACAAGGGTTTTCAAGTCTTCCCGTATCTGGACCACTGGCTGATAAAGGCTCCTACATCACAGCTAGCGTCCAAGGCTACCAATGCCTGACTAGGACTTTTTCACAATCTAGGTCTAACAATAAACCTCCAAACATCTTTCATTCTTCCGAGTCTCAAGATAGTCTTCTTGGGTGCAGAACTCAACACCATCAAGAGCAAGGCTTATCTTTCACAGACACAGCAACGGAAACTGACCAGCATGGCTATCAAGGTCTCAAAAAAAAAAAAAAAAAAGGTCTGTTTCAGTATGAACGTTCAATTCACTCCTAGGCATAATTTCCTCATCAATCACCTTAGTCCACCTAGCAAGGTTGAAAATGAGACCATTACAGGAGGAATTACGCTACAATGGACCCAATCTCAAGGATCCTTCGAAAATTCTATCAATATTACACCAAGGATGGTGGAGACTCTGCAGTGGTGGTCCCAGACGTCTCATCTCTCTCAGAGATTGACCTTTCTATCTCCGATGACAGATTTCATTATAACAATGGATGCTTCATTGGAGGGCTGGGGAGGTCATCTGCAAAACATGTGCATCCAAGGGAAATGGTGGCGCGCGCAGAGGAGCCTGCACCTAAATCTGCTAGAGTTAAAGGCAATATTTCTTACGCTCAAAGCATTCCTTCCGCGGATTTCAGGATCTTCAGTGTTGGTCCGCCCAGACAACACAACAAGCATGTTCTACATCAACAAGCAGGGAGGAACAAAATCTCTTTCCCTCTCGAGAAGCTCAATCTCCGTGGGAATGGCTCACACTTAACAAGATTTGTCTGAGAGTGGAACACCTTCCAGGTATCAACTACGCCCTGGCGGACTCTCTCAGCAGGACGGACGACAACTGCCACGAATGGGAACTCGATAAGAGGGAGCTAGACAACATCTTTCTATGCTGGGGATGGCCAACCCTGGATCTATTTGCCGCCAATCAGAACACCAAATGGCAAGTTTATGCCAGTCGATACCCACTCCCAGGGGAATGCTCTTTAAATGCGACGGTCCAGGATATTTGCATACGCTTTTCCCCCTTTCCCATTGATCCCCCGGCTTCTAAAGAAGATGAAGTCAGAGGGTTGCAAGCTCATACTCCTAGCACCCAGGTGGCCCAGACAGTATTGGTACACGGAACTCCTTCTCCTGTCAGTGGCCAATCCCTTACGTCTTCCCTGCAAGCACGACCTTCTAACGAAGAGTCAAGGTCAGATATTTCATCCAGATCCAGCATCTCTCCAATTGCACGCATGGCTCCTGAATTCCATGAATTCCAGGGTATGAGCATTGCATTCTTCATCAATGTAATCTTGTCTAGGGCATGAGCTGACAGTACAAACAGGACTTACAGGCTCAAATGGAAGAGGTTTTGTATCTGGTGCCATCAAAACAATTTGCATCTGTTAAAGGTCTTGCCAGAGTAAATTATTTCATACCTTCTCTCTCTGTCAAAGGCTGGGCTCGGTCATGCATCTGTTAAGGTCCATTTGGCTGGTAAATCATCTTTTAGACGCTCTGCCGGTTTGCCCTCTGTTGTTTCTTCCAGACAGATTATGAAGGGTCTGTCTCGCACTTTCCCTCCGGTGCGACCACCTCCGCCCCAATGGCATTTAAACGTAGTTCTTTCACAATTAATGAAAGCCCCATTCGAGCCTATTCACAGAGCGGAGCTGAAATATATTACATGGAAGGTAGCAACTCTACTTGCTCTTATACCACGAGAAGAGTCAGTGATATACAGGCCTTTACCACTAAGGGACCCTACCTTTTTTTTTTTCCAGACGACATTGTTCTTCTTAGAACAAACCCAAGATACATCCCTAAGATGCTTTCATCTTTCCATTTGAACAAACCCGTGATATTAAGAACCTTCTTACCGAATCCATCAACAGTGGCGGAAAGGACTCTCCACACATTGGCTATTAAACAATGCTTAAAGTTCTACCTTCAGCGTACTAAACAGCTCCGCAAGACAGGTCAGCTATTAGTCTCATATGCCCTAGGTCGTCAGGGAACAGGAGTTACTAAGACTACAATAGCTCATTGGATTGCATCCACCATTCAGTTTTGCCACACGAAGGTGGGAAACCCATTAATTAGCTTCCCGAAAGCACACTCTACAGGAGCAATTTCCACATCGGTTGCTCTATTTCAAGGGATCGCCTTGGACAAGATATGTCAGGCTGCAAAGTGGAAGACAACAGCATTACTGTTTGGAATCAGCACAAATAGCTGATTCACTTGTTGGACAGGCGGTCCTACGTCATCTTTTTTATTGAGGTGAGAATTTTCCTTGTGTATATCTAATTCTATATACAACAGTTTATAGTTCCTTTGCAATTATTGTTTGATATGTTTTACTCTGTATGTGTAGAGGAATGTATATAGATATGTTATATAGTAATATAATTAAAAGGATTACAATGCTCGCACCCACCATCCACTGCAGGCTTAACGGTTATTAGGAGTACTGCTGGCTATTCAGATTCAAGCATGTGAATTTATGAAAGATCCAATACTGGATAAGAAAACAAGTTACTTACCTGTAACTACAGTTATCCAGTATTTGTATTTTTCATAAATTCATATGCGACCCACCCTCTGCCCCTTTGAGGCTCGCATTTCCTTTTCTTTGCATATTCCTCACTCCTGTGCTAGAAAATCTGAGGGAATGAGCCTCTCTGGGGAATATTCTAGAGGGTGCTAGAGCCTGATTGGTCATGAGTCAAGTTTGGTTCTTTTTTTTTTTTTTCTTACAAAAGGACATGGATTGGCTATATGTATGATTTTGCTAGCATTATAGCCTATGTAAATGTTTTGCTTACTGCTTTTTTCAAGTACCGTGGGACTCCCACTTTGACGATGGGGATGATTCAAGCATGTGATTTTATGAAAGATACCAATACTGGATAACTGTAGTTACAGGTAAGTAACTTGTTTTCTTTTTCAACATAGTACGTCTGCGTGTCGGTAGAATGTGTTGCGCAGCTCCTTAATGACGTCGGATGTGACATCAACAGAGTCCATGTAACTCCCCGGCTGACATGCCGATGTCAGTTCCTTTTTTTCCGTGCTTGCAACAAAGATCCAGAGACCGTTGTTCTGGATGTTTTTTGGCCTCCTTCAACGTTTTCGTCGTCTTGGAGCAGTGTGCTTCCTATGCCTACAGACAGCAGATGTTGGCTATGGACCCCCATTCTGTGTCCATGTGGTGCCTGAGTAAGCACCATGACACAGAGGACTGCGGCTTCTGTCAGGGACTTCGCCCGAAGGCTCTGCGAGAGCATCGGCTAAAGCTTGTAGCAGAGCGGATGTTGGAATCTCGATCTTCCCATCGCATGATGTCTCCTTCTTGGTCTGACATCCGTTTGCTCAGGCATTCGAGAAGACCTTTTTGTGGACACTGTTCTCTGCCGACATCCAAAGGTAAGTCTCATAAGCGGTCAAGCCCTCTGCAGTTACCAACCTCACCGCATTCGACCTCCGGTCATTCATGGGGTGAGGAGACAAGGTCGGGGTCTGCCCTGCATCTTCCTCCCTTTCCAGGAGATTGGGGGGATTCTAGACCAGATGCATGAGTAATATTCTTCCCTTCATGCAAACTTTGGCCAGACACCTCCCTCTGGAGTTCGTGTTGGTCAGGAAGAGGTGCGAAGTGTCCTAACTCTGCCCACGCTGGCGGATTCGCCCTCCACTTCGGTTCAGCCTTCAGCATCAGTTGATGCAGCTGTTACGGCTCCAGTGCCCAACCCTTCAGGGTTCCCACCCTTGGCGCCGGTGTCTGATCAGCTGACTCCAGTGACTTTGCTGCCGCCGCCGATTGAAGTCAACTCCCTCTCTCGTCGGTCGAGATATTGCCTTCTCGATGCCAGTCAATGCTGGGAACGACGCCGGTCATACCTCCACAAGTCTCAACTCTTGTTGTTTGTCTTGCAGGTGATGGTGGAGAGGCGGTACCGAAGTTGGGCCCTCCTACAGAGGACAGCTGGTTGTCTGATCTGACTACGGATAGTGGCTTAGATTCTTCTCCAGCCTCAGGCTTATTTTGCCCTCCGGCATTTGCTATGGAAGCGAGTTCCTCCTTTGCGGACATGCTAAAGAGGGTTGTGGAGGTATTGGGTCCAACTCTTCCCTTAATGGAATTGGCTTCAGATCCCCTAATTGATATGTTGAATCAAAGCCAGACAGGGGTTGAACTGGTGCTTCCTTACAGCAAACCACTACATTATGTCTTGTTGGGTGCTTGGGCTAAGCCTGATACAGGGGCCCCTGAAGACAAGGATATATCCCACAGGCACCGTCCTGCCTCTGGTGATCCACCTTGATCAGACATCCTGCTCTTCGCAGTTTAGTGGCTCAGGCCGCTTTAACTTTCCCTGATATAGAGTCCCTCCCCCATACTCCACTTGATGGAAAGTCAAGGAGTCTAGATGTCTGTGGCAGGCTTATTGTTTCCTCCACATGTTCTACTCTACGTTCTGTGAACACGTCTTGTGTTCTTGGATATTTCTCTCATTCATTATTGGACTCTTTAGTGAACAGTTTATCCTCATTTCTGGATGAAGTCAGGAACCCTCTTACTCCTTTATTTCCAGACTGGCGGAATGCAGCTAAATTAATCATTCGCTGCGGCATGGATTCTACTCATTCTCTGGGTCGATCTATGGCTTCCTCAGTTGATCTACATTGCCGTTCCTGGTTACGTACCTCTGGGTTCTCAGAGCCAATCCAATCTACATTATTGGCTGTGCCATTTGATGGTGCCCATTTGTTTGGTGAACATGCTGAGTCGTTTTGTGACATTTCCGAGGCAGTAGGGGTGGAGCAAATAGTTAGCTTTGCTTCTCTCTCCACCCTTTGACTTGTTCATTACTACTGTGCTGTTACTTGTTCTTCAGTATTCCAATTGTCAATCTTGCTTCTGCAGGGCAGTGAGGCGTTCAGTTATTGTGTTTTCCTGGCTTGTCATTGCAATTATGTGGTGCTCTGAAACCCTATGAAACTTTCCATGAAGAGCTGCTCCACCTTCCGCTGACCTGTAGATGTTGAAGGTACGCTCCCATCCTTCCAGAGAGGCATCTGTGGTAATGACCAATGGGGGTCGAGGAGGTAGAAAAGAAAGACCTACTGCGATGTTTAACTGATCTGACCACCACTGGAGTGCTTCGATCATACGAGTCACTGATCGAATCGTTGAATGAGCCCTCTTTCTGAATCCATTGAAGATTTAGTTCCTCTTGCAGGGGCTCATTCTCAAGTGACAAAAGGGAACTAGATGAATGCAAGATGGCATCATCCACAGAGGCGATTTGTAGCTGCGTACTGAAATAGACTTTCTTCTTTGAACTCTGCATGTTAGAGATATGAGCTTGGTTTGTCTCTCCACTGAAAGAAAGGCCTTGTCCCTGATCGTGTCTATTGTTGTGCATAAAAATGTCGTTACTCTTGTTGGTAAGATCTTTGACTTGTTCCAATTCATAGTGAAACCCAGTCGTCGAATAATTCCATGCAAGCCCTCGTTGAGTCTTGAGCCTCTTGATACGACCGCGCTTTTATTAGCCAATCGTCTAAATAGGAAAAAATGTAATATTTGTTTCTGTCTCAGCCAAGCTGCTTCCGGAGCTAGATACTTTGTGAAGGTTCTGGAGGCAGACTTTAGGCCAAATGGAAGAACTCTGAACTGGAAATGGCTGCCGGCTACTTTGAAACACCAACATTTTCTGTGAGCAGGTGAAATCAGGATATGAAAGTAAGCATCCTGTAGATCCAGGGTCGCCATAAAGTCTCCATGATCCATGCGGAGGAGAATGTCCTGCAACATGACCATGCGAAAGGTTTGACGTTTGAGGTATTTGTTTAAGGCCCTGAGATCGAGAATGGAATGCCATGCTTCCCAGTTTTTGCGTACTAGAAAGAAATGGGAGTAAAAGCCTCTGCCCTTTTCCGAAGAAGGAACTCTTTCTATAACTCCCCTTCTTTAGCATGCTCACAACCTCCAGCCGGAGTTTGTGGAGGGCATGAAGGTGGGATTTGGATTAACCCCAAAGTGTGGCCAATTTGAACTATCTTTAATACCCACTGGTCCGATGTTATTTCTTGCCATTTCCGAAAAAAGTGTGATATTCTTCCCCCTTTTCTGTGAATTGGTGGTGGGGATGTAGCTGGAGCCTGAAAGCTGTCTTTGTGGCGAACTGCATCCTTGCTCTGACGCGCTCTACCCCTGGGAGAAGGCCTGGAATAGGACTCCTGGGGTTGCTGTCTCTGTGAATATTGTGGTCGGAACTGCTGAGTCGCATAGGAGGGATAACAAAAGTTTTGGAAACTCCCTCTATGTGATGGGACTCCTCGACCCCTGGAGACTCAAAAAGGCAACTTTTTTAATTGTAGGGTCCCCAATGACCTGGTCGTGTCTGTATCAGTTTTTATCGCTTGCAAGGCTTCATCCACGTGTTTGCCAAAAAGAGCATCCCCATCAAATGGGAGGTCCAATACTTTATTTTGTACTTGCGGACGAAAGGAAGTTGCCCTCAGCCAGCCCTGCCATCGGAGCACCGCCCCACCAGCTAACTGTCGAAAAGCAGTGGTCGCAATATCCATTGCGCAATCTATAACCTCAGCTGAGGTGCGCTTCTCCCTTCAATAGGATTTTCTTTACTTCCGCCTTACAATCTTCTGTAAGGTAGTCCAGATACAAAGCAATATCAGCCCATAATTGCCTGTCGTATCTGCACCGAATTGCCGAGTTCCCTGCTCTCACTATAAGCCCCGACATAGAGGAGAAATGCTTCCCAATGTTGTCCAGTCTTCTACCTTCCTTGCCTGGGTACGCTGAAATTGGTGTTTATGGATTTTTTTAACGTGTCTGCGGTGCCTGGGGTATGACTGAGTCGGGCTTCGGGTGACCAATGAGACAAGTTGGAGCGTCTTCTAGAGCCTTATATTTTTTGTCTAACCTTTGTAAGACCACTGTCACAGTAGCTGGATTCTTCATTACCTTCAGACCTTCCTCCCAGATGTAGCCTACTATGGGTATGGAGCGTGTACTCTTTTGAAAAGGCTCATTTAAGTCGTAGCGAAAGCATTCCATCTGCTTAGTTGGCATGGGCAGTGCATATCTCTTTGCTGCTCTTTCAAGCAGAATATGGAAACCCCCAATGTCTCCTGGGGGTGAATCCACCGGAGTAGGTGATGTGGATGAAGGGGTTGGCAATATATAGTCACAATCAGAATGCGCATCCTGAAGCTCTTCTTCTTCCCTCTCCTCATCCGAGGAGTCAGTAACCTGCATGAAGGTTCTCTGCGGGGTACTCCTCACCGATCTAAGCGACAACATAGGCTGTGGTACTGGCAGGTACTGACAGTGGAGGTTCAGTTGAGATGTTCTACTGTGGTGCCGACAGAAACCTTTTCTTGTAGTCTGACAACACAAGCTGCAGATCAGAGATAAGGGAACTTGGGATACAGACCGTATCCTCTGGCACTCCTGGTTGGTCTCTTTGAGGAGAATAATATTGTTGGTAATATTTCTCTTCATCTTCCGAACACTTAATGTGGAGCTGGGAATGACTATGTGCTGCCCCAAATAGCCCATCATCATCAAAATCCTCCTCCAAAAGATGGGCCAGAATTAAAGGTGTGACCTTACTTGAGGGTGTGGCATGCAGAGTCATATCCCCTTTCCCAGTCAAGGCCTGCATTTTTCTTTTCGGCGACAGTGTAGACGATGGTGCTCAATAGGGTCGTATCCATCTGCGAGGGTCTGCTTCTGGTCTCTGGACTGTGTCGCCGACAATGGCGTAGGCATCTGAATCCTCGTCGTCAGAATCATCGATGACATCTTTATCTTCTAGATTTAGTTACTGTCGACGAGCAGGAAGCAACAGTTTAGAGGCTGGTAACCGCCGACGTTATTGTCGTTGATGCAGCCACCTTATATCTTCTCTTCGACGATGACTTCGTCGACGGTAGAGCCTTCGTCAACGGTCTGTCATCCGGAGCTGAAGAAGGCTTTCGGAAAGTAGTAAGAACCTTTGGTGGAGGTGTGGAAGGCTCTGAAGAAGGTTTAGACACCTCTTTTGAAGTTGAAGACCGATGTTTAGACTTTGAGGAAGATTTCCTTGCATGAGGTGATGGTGAGAGACTGCGGCCTTCACCAGACCCCTGTGAGGTCTTTGTAGAAGTTTTTGAGGGTTGTCCTGAACCCTTTTCAGAGTGAGGCGATCTTTGCCTCTTTTGGGATTTCTTGGAAGACCAGCAAGATTCCTCACTGTCAGAATCTGAGACAGGGTTCTTTCTTGTTTTAAGCTTTTGGGGCCATATAAGCAGTCTTCCCTCTCTATCCTTTAAAATGTTTGAGGAAAAGGTGCGACACACCTTGCAAATCAGCAGCAGAATGTTCAGGATAGAGGCAATGTATACAGTCTCTATGTGGATCCTCAGAGTGTAGCCTTTTCTTTCCACATGTACTGCAGGCTCTGAACAGACTTTTCCTCTCTCTGTCAGACATTGTGCTGATAAAGTCAAGCTCCAGAAATTCTGAATGTGAATAAGAAACGCTCAATAATAAAGAAGAAATTCTGATGTAGTGGCAAAATCTACTCCCAACAGGAACAAAATGAGCAAGCTCAGAGAAGACTCCCTAGCACGACGTGCAGTAGAAAATCTGAGGTACTGGAGCTTCTCTCAGGAGGGTTCTAGAGGTTGTGTTATCTGATTGGTTAATGCTGCAGTTTGGTCCTTTTTTGCATAAGGACTTGGATAGATTACTAAAAGAAGAGCTAAAACCTATTGCTGTTATGTCTTTGGGGACATTGTCTTTTCTAAAGTACCGGGGACTCATCTCGACGGCGGGAATGATTAAAGCATGTGAATCTATGAAAGATTCCAATACTGGAGAACCATAGTTACAGGTAAGTAACTTAGGGACACAATTTGCGAGTTGCAAAACCGGATGTACAACAGTGTACATTACACGGTTTGTGAATCCCAAAGGGGTTGCAAATGACCTACCTCATGTATATTCATGAGGTAGGTCGCAATTTGCGACCCCGATTGCGAATGGCTGCCCTCACAGGGATGGTGGCCTGTTACAGACAGCAGACCACCATGTCTGTGACTGCTTTTAAATAAAGATGTTTTTTTTTAAACGCAGCTCATTTTCCTTAAAGGAAAACGAGATGCATTTCAAAATCAAAAATGAAAAGTCTTCTTTTCATTTTTTCAGAGCAGGCAGTTGTCCGTGGGACCACTGCCTGCTCTGAAAAAATATTTTTGCTGCCATTCACAAAGGGGAAAGGATCCCATGGGGATCCCTTCCCGTTTGCGAATGGGTTAGCACCAGTTTGAAACTGGTGCTAACTGCGATCGTTTTGCGACCGCATTCGCGGTCACAATACAATGATACATACCATTTGGATTTGGTATTAGGGAGGGACACCCTTGACACGCTCCTTCCTAATACCGAATCACAAAACCCAAACTGCGATTCGGTAACAAGTTACCGAAACGCAGTTTGGGCTTCATACATCCCAAAAAGCATTTTTCAAGTCGCAAACTGGCCGATTCTGCGAATCGGCCAGCTTGCGACTTGAAAAATGCTTCGTACCTCTGGCCCTTATTTTCTTTTTGATGGGTATTTTTTCTTTTTTTTCCTGTGATACGCCTATCTTCTTTCAGACCTTCCTTGTTTTGGTTTTATAAGGTTTATTTTACAAATTCCTTGCAGTTTACATGTTTTCATCACTTTAGTGTTTACTTACTCTATTGTGTAGACTTATTAAATGATCTATTTGGGAGTTGTTTTACTTGTTTTTCAAGGCTTCCTTCCTTTTGGAAGGATTTTGCCCTTTTCAGGGGTACGTCTTCTTTTATATCTTTCATGTTTGATATAATTAATTATTGATATCTATTATAGGTACAGTTGTTTTCATTTACAAGACTCTACTTGTTGTAGTTGAATTCACACTTTGAGGTGTGTTGTCATTCAGTGTATTCATCAAACGCGAACAGCCTTTTCTTAGAATCTGGTCAGTTTTGTAGTTTTCATCATTGAGGGACTTTCTAGTACATCCTTGGATGCCTCCTATTCATTGTAAGTCACATACTGACCTCAGTTCCCACTGCTATACCAGAGCCCTTCTTTGCATTAATTTTTTTTTAATTACATTTAGAAATTAATATTTTTACATATGTAGGTGTGAGTATGTATGTGTACGTGTGTGCACAGATTTATAGGTATACGTATATGGTTGGTACTACATTGATGTTCGTTCTTTCACTCCTGTATTAGTGGAAATATTTTAAGCATCTTGATGATGTTCTATTATATTGCTACTTTCCCTGGGGTAAAGTATATTTATATGCTAAATGATTAGTATTGTTCTCGTCATTGGGGGCAACTGTATATTTTCTCTGCACAAGATACTCTATACGTCTCTTTTCATGGAGGTCTCATTTTGATATACCTTTACATAATTAGAGGTTCTGCTCCATGGCCGGTTATGCTGCTCTTTGTTCCAACAGAGTAGAACATGCAAATTCAGTCTACATCAAGGAAAGGAGATATATATATATATATATATATATATATGTTCGATGGCATGTGTAGCTGCAGATACACATGCTGTGCATATCATGCCATCTAGTGTTGGGCTCGGAGTGTTACGAGTTGTTTTTCTTCGAAGAAGTATTTTCGAGTCACGAGACCGAGGGACTCCTCCCATTTCGGCTCCATTGCGCATGGGCATCGACTCCATCTTAGATTGTTTTCTTTCCGCCATCGGGTTCGGACGCGTTCCTCTTCGCTCCCTGTTTTGGTTCGGAAAATTAGTTAAATCGCGGAAAATTTTACGGTATTGTTTGCGTTCGGTATCGGGTTAGTTAACGCAGATCAACACCGATTTCAAGAAGAGCTCCGGTAGCCCTTCGGGGCTTCTACCCCCGACGGGGCCTGGTCGGCCCGCCCACGTGCGTCTTCAAGGCTCATGGAACGGACCCCATTCCACTTCTGCCCCGAATGCCATAACAAGTATCCATACACAGATCAACACCTGGTCTGTAATTTGTGTTTGTCCCCCGAACACAAAGAGGATACTTGCAAGGCCTGTCGGGCAATTCTGTCGAAGAAAACGCCACAGGACCGGAGAGCACGAAGGCTTCAAATGGCGTCTGCGCCGTCAGGACACCACAGCATCGAGGAAGAAGAGACTTTCTCCATTGCTGACTCTGACGAGCCCGAAACAGAACAGATGCCGAAAACCGTGAGTAAATCAGCCCCGCCCAAAACTCACGCAAAAATCATGAAGGCCCAGGGGACGCCACCGCCGGCAGGCCATGGCTTAACCCGTAAAATCGGTGACCGTCCATCGGTACCGAAAAAGGGCACACACGTGTCGAAGTCATCCGACTCCGGTCGAGATACCGGCACAGAACATGCTCGACACCGAGACCCTGGTTCCGACCAAACTCGACATCGAGATACCGGCACCAAGATAAGTCGGCACCGAGAGATCGGAACACCAAAACCTAAAAAAGTGGCTTCGGAGCCGAAAAAGACTGTAAAAAAGGTTTTGGTAGCGAAACATCCAGCTTCGGAGCCGAAAACAGGCTCCTACTCCGCACAACTGCAAGGCCATAAATTTGGACAAGAGCTAGAAGCAGGGGAGCCAGATTATACACAAAGAAGGATCCATATTCAAAAGGATACAGGGAAGATCAGAACTCTCCCTCCTATAAGAATGAAAAGGAAACTTGCTTTCCAAGACAAAGAAAAACAACCACAAGCAAAAGTGGCAAAAGCAGTAACTCCACCTCACTCTTCGCCACAAACATCGCCACACCACTCACCGCAACTGTCACCAATTGCAACACCCCCAATGATGCAATCTCCAACACACACAGGGATGAGCCAGGATGACCCAGATGCATGGGATCTCTATGATGCGCCTGTATCAGACAATAGTCCTGACTGCTACCCAGCAAGGCCATCACCACCTGAAGACAGTACGGCCTACACGCAGGTGGTGTCCAGAGCAGCGGCTTTTCACAATGTGGCACTGCACGCTGAACCCATTGAGGATGACTTTTTATTTAATACTTTGTCGTCGACACACAGTCAGTACCAAAGTCTCCCAATGTTACCAGGGATGCTGAAACACGCAAAAAACAAGTGTTTCAGGAACCCGTCAAAGGCAGAGCCATCACACCTAGAGTGGAGAAAAAGTACAAGCCTACCCCTGCAGACCCCGTGTACATCACACAACAACTGACACCTGACTCAGTAGTAGTGGGCGCAGCACTAAAAAGGGCCAATTCACACACACCTGGAGATGCACCACCACCCGACAAAGAAAGTCGAAAGTTTGATGCAGCGGGAAAGAGAGTGGCAGCACAAGCGGCCATTCAGTGGCGCATTGCCAATTCACAAGCTTTATTGTCAAGATATGACAGAGCTCATTGGGATGAAATGCAGCACTTCATAGAACATCTACCCAAGGAGTTCCAAAAGCGTGCACAACAAGTGGTGGAAGAGGGCCAAAGTATCTCAAACAACCAGATACGATCAGCGATGGATGCAGCGGACACAGCCGCAAGAACTGTGAATACAGCGGTCACTATTCGGATACACGCATGGCTACGCACCTCCGGGTTTAAACCAGAAATCCAACAGGCTGTGCTTAATATGCCTTTTAATGGACAGCAGTTGTTTGGGCCGGAGGTGGACACAGCTATAGAAAAGCTGAAGAAGGACACTGATACGGCCAAGGCCATGGGCGCGCTCTACTCCCCACAGAGGAGAGGCACATTTAGGAAGACACAATTCAGAGGGGAGTTTCGGGCCCAAAGCACAGGACCCACAACCTCACAAACCAGACCCACATACGAGGCCCAGTATCAAAGAGGAGGATTTCGGGGACAATACAGAGGCGGACAGTTCCCTAAAACTAGGGGAAAGTTCCAAAGCCGAAAGACCCCTCAAACTAAACAGTGACTTCACTGTCACAAATCCCCAACACATAACACCTGTGGGGGGGAGACTCACAGATTATTACCAGAATTGGGAGGAAATAACAACAGACTCGTGGGTCCTAGCCATTATCCAAAATGGTTATTGCATAGAATTCCAACAATTACCACCAAATGTGCCTCCAAGAATACACAACATGTCCAAACAGCACTTAGATCTATTACAAATAGAAGTTCAAGCGTTGTTACAAAAAGACGCAATAGAACTTGTACCCAACCATCAAAAAGGGAAAGGTGTTTATTCCCTGTATTTTCTAATACCCAAAAAGGACAAAACTCTGAGACCCATCTTAGATCTCAGAACACTAAATCTTTACATCAAATCAGATCACTTTCACATGGTGACACTTCAAGACGTAATCCCCTTGCTCAAACAACAAGACTACATGTCAACTTTAGATCTCAAGGATGCGTACTTCCATATACCCATTCATCCTTCACACAGGAAATACTTAAGGTTTGTAATCCAAGGAGTACATTACCAGTTCAAAGTGTTACCATTCGGGATAACAACAGCACCAAGGGTATTTACAAAATGCCTTGCAGTAGTAGCGGCACATATCAGAAGACAGCACATACACGTATTCTCGTATCTGGACGATTGGTTAATCAAAACCAACACTCAAGAACAGTGTTTTCAACACACAAAATACGTCATAGAAACCCTTCACAAACTGGGTTTCTCACTAAACTAACAAAAATCACACCTACAGCCGTGTCAAATACAACAATACTTAGGAGCAACAATCAACACAAAAAAGGGATTGCCACTCCAAGTCCACAAAGGGTACAAGCATTCCAAAACGTAATACAAAGCATGCACCCAAACCAGAAGTATCGGGTAAAATTAGTGATGAAACTACTAGGCATGATGTACTCCTGCATAGCCATTGTCCCAAACGCAAGATTACACATGCGGCCCTTGCAACAGTGCCTAGCAACACAATGGACACAAGCACAGGGTCAACTACAAGATCTAGTGTTGATAGACCGCCAAACACACACCTCGCTACAATGGTGGAATCATGTAAATTTAAGTCAAGGGCGGCCTTTCCAGGACCCAGTGCCTCAATACGTGATCACAACAGATGCTTCCATGGTAAGGTGGGGAGCACACCTCAACCAACACAGCATCCAGGGACAATGGGACACTCAGCAGAAACAACTTCACATAAATCAGCTAGAACTACTAGCAGTGTTTCTAGCGTTGAAAGCATTTCAACCACTAATAGCCCACAAACACATTCTTGTCAAAACAGACAACATGACAACAATGTATTACTTAAACAAACAGGGAGGCACACACTCATCACAACTGTGTCTCTTAGCACAGAAGATTTGGCATTGGGCGATTCACAATCACATTCGCCTAATAGCTCAATACATCCCAGGAATTCAAAACCAGTTGGCCGACAATCTCAGTCGAGATCACCAACAGATCCACGAATGGGAGATTCATCCACAGATACTACAAACCTACTTCCAAAACTGGGGAACACCGCAAATAGACCTATTCGCAACAAAAGAAAACGCAAAATGCCAAAACTTCGCATCGAGGTACCCACAGCCTCACTCCAAGGGCAATGCGTTATGGATGAGTTGGTCAGGGATTTTTGCTTACGCTTTTCCCCCTCTCCCACTCCTTCCGTATCTAGTAAACAAATTGAGTCAAAACAAACTCAAACTAATACTAATAGCACCAACTTGGGCACGACAACCTTGGTACACAACACTACTAGACCTGTCAGTAGTGCCTCATATCAAACTACCAAACAGACCAGATCTGTTAACTCAACACAAACAGCAGATCAGACACCCGAATCCAGCATCGCTCAATCTAGCGATCTGGCTCCTGAAGTCTTAGAATTCGGACACCTAGACCTTACACAAGAATGTATGGAGGTCATCAAACAGGCTAGAAAACCTACTACAAGACATTGCTACGCAAATAAATGGAAACGATTTGTTTATTACTGTCACAATAATCAAATTCACCCATTACACGCGTCCGCTAAAGACATTGTAAGCTACTTACTACACTTACAAAAATCTAACTTAGCTTTTTCGTCCATTAAAATACATCTCACAGCAATTTCTGCTTATCTGCAAATTACACATTCAACTTCACTATTTAGAATCCCAGTCATAAAAGCATTTATGGAGGGTCTAAAAAGGATTTTTCCACCAAGAACACCACCAGTTCCTTCGTGGAACCTCAATATTGTATTAACGCGACTCATGGGTCCACCATTCGAACCCATGCACTCTTGTGAAATGCAATACTTAACTTGGAAAGTAGCCTTCCTAATAGCTATCACATCTCTCAGAAGAGTAAGTGAAATACAAGCCTTTACCATACAGGAACCCTTTATACAAATACACAAACATAAAGTGGTTCTACGCACAAATCCCCAATTTTTGCCAAAAGTTATATCACCGTTCCACTTAAACCAAACTGTGGAACTCCCAGTGTTTTTTCCACAACCAGACTCTGTAGCTGAAAGAGCATTACATACATTAGACATAAAAAGAGCTCTAATGTACTACATTGATAGAACTAAACAGTTTAACAAAACAATTGTTTGTAGCTTACCAAAAACCTCATACAGGGAATCCAATATCCAAACAAGGCATTGCCAGATGGATAGTTAAATGTATTCAAACCTGTTATGTTAAAGCTAAAAGAGAACTGCCTATTACACCAAAGGCACACTCCACCCAGTGTACATCTGTTCGTGGCATGAGACGTTGCAGATTCACATGCGCCCTCCCACCTCTCCGGGAGCCTGTAGCCGTTATAAGTTGATTAAAGTTAAACTTGTACACTTGTACATTTGTAAATTTGTAAATATAACACTTTTAGTCACATTATGTACATACATACTTACTCCATTGCATGGGCACTATTACTATATACACAACTCCTACCTCACCCTCTGCGGGGAAAACAATCTAAGATGGAGTCGACGCCCATGCGCAATGGAGCCGAAATGGGAGGAGTCCCTCGGTCTCGTGACTCGAAAAGACTTCTTCGAAGAAAAACAACTCGTAACACTCCGAGCCCAACACTAGATGGCGGGATATGCACAGCATGTGAATCTGCAGCGTCTCATGCCACGTACAGATGTACACTGGGTAAGTGACATTTTCCATATATATATATATATGTTCGATGGCATGTGTGGCTGCAGATACACATGCTGTGCATCTGCAGCGACTAATGCCACGAACAGATGTACACTGGGTAAGTGACATTTTCCATATATCAGTGGGTGATAATATCATGCCATCATATGCAGTTTTTCTTATCCATGTTTTTCTTTGTCTTTATGATATCAATGTTGAGGTAATTTCACAGTCTTGCTGAAATGTTCGTTCATGGGTTTTCATTCCGTTAAAGGAGCGAGTTGGTCAACCTTCGGTACTTTTGTTCGCCTTTAACACCGCTTGCTCATGTTCACAAGGCTTTTCTTCAATCCATGTTTTTAATTGTTACAAACACCTAATCACTGGTTTCTCTGAGGAGTCCTTGGTCGTGCAATATATTAAGGCTTACATACATTCTTGTGTATGCCATTCTTTTTAAATTTCTCCTCACTGCTTATGTTCTCAGACATAATTTTAATTGTATCAAACATAATTGTAATTGCATCGACCATGAGTGAAGTTTTACCCATGTTTTTACTGTTTTTTGTATCCTTTTTTTATCACACTGATCTTTTCTCCAATGCTTTTTCCTCATGAGGATGTTCTTCCCCATAGGTATTTTTTCGAGTGCTCTATTTCTCCAGTACTAAATCAGTTTTTCTTCTGGCTAAAAGGGTTTCACTGTGGTTGTCACTTATGGCACAAAATTGACATGCTAATGTGGATTAGCTCTTTTCTATGATCTAACATGGATGAGCTTATTTCTATGCTCTCCTGTTTTATGGTGTAAATTATCTGTGGTTACTTTCATAGGTTGAGATGTCATACATTATATTATTTTCCCTCATGTTTTCTTCATCTCCAGTTTTTTTTACTCTTGTTCTCAACCAGTTTAACAAAAGTAGAGACTTTCAAGGGGCTCAGTTCACAGTCCTTCCTCCCGGGTATTTAGGCTTTTGTATCTCATTCTAAGTTAAGGAATCTGAAGCTAGATGTCTCTATCAGATGAACAAGTTACTTACCTTCGATAGTGGCGTATCTGGTAGAGACAGGATCTAGCTGCAGATTCCTTAATGGCCGTCCCATCCTCTCTACTCTGTGAACTGAGCTTCTCTGTTGTCTTAAAATATTTAGTTGTGGAAATCAACACCTACAGTTAAAGCTTAGATGATTATTGACACAAAGGGTGTCTTTTGTTTGAAGCACACTGTCTCCATTCCAGTTTCTATATGTGGCTCCATGTGTTGAACGCAGTAAATAGTCATGGAAGAAACTGACGTCAGTTCGTCTGTGGAGTTATATGGACTCCGTAGACGTCACATCCGGCGGACGACTTCATTACGGAGTTGCGTGTCACTCCCTACTGATGCGTGGACGTACTATGGGGAAAAAGTTTCCAGATCCAGGCTGGCACCTGGGGAAGATTATAAACTAAGGAATCTGTGCCTAGATCCTGTCTCTGCCAAAGGGAAGTAACTTTTTCTTCTAGACCATCTTCTCGGCCTTACTCAAAACCTCAAAATCATACAACCACTCCACACACACACACCTGTGCATTTCCTGCTTAGATAGCCAGTCAGTATCTCAGTCATTTCACTATGTTCCAACAGCTTATGACTCCAGCTTGCGATAATGGTGATGATGCCTTTCCAAATGAGGCCTACTAACAAGGGGAAGTTTGAGATGATACTTCTCATATTCTGACTCTGAATGGGATGACTTTGTAATGACAACTTTGCAGTATCAACTACTCTTTCAGTAAACTGCCCTTCTGATGATATATATTTGTCTTCCCTAGCTTAATACTGAGGGTATCAAAATGATTCAAACTTCTGTTTTCTTCAAAGGAAACAGATTGTTTTCTTTGTCTTCCTATGTCCTCAAAGAGACAGTACATGAAAAGAAGTCAGAGTGGTTTCAATAATTGAGCACGTCTGGTCTGGGGGGGGCATAAAGTAATGAATCATCTGTCTACTATAGCTGCTGATGTTGCCATACGCAACAAGAAGTACAAATCACGTGAAGGTACACTGGCTTTGCCTAATTTTTCATCCTCTGCAGAGAAGTAACCTAGAAATCCATCTTCACCATGCTCTGCATCATCAGACAGAGCGGGTAGGAGACTCAAAAACATTGAAAATAAATTCTCTGCAACACCAATGACTTTAGTTAGGGCTTCCAGTACATTGGGAATCCTGGACTGATATAGGCAGATGTGATCAGATATTGCACTATATTTTATATCCGGAATATAACAAAAATTATGTGAAAGCTATTCTCTTGGTAAGAAAAAAATATTTTTCAGCCATAATAGGTGCTTTGTGAACATCGTGACCTCTGTATTAAGGCAGTTAACTGATGCAGTAGTTCTGTGTAGGCATGGGTGGTTAAAGGCCATCTCTTTTAGAATGGAGGTGTAAAGCTGTATCCTAAACATGTCCTTTTATGGGGAGTTTGTTTTTGTGAGGGCCACATTGATGAGCTTGTGGATTAAAGCAGATAAGAACACAGTGAGATCGCTAGTAGACTTACAGCAGTGACGACTAAGCCCTTTCAAGGGGCTAAGTTATTCGGTCCATACTCCCATAGAGGCGAATTTCAGTCCTGCGTATACCAACCATATAATTAGCCTCAGCAATCCTGCCCTCAACAGATACCCCTTCAGTTCTGAGCCTAGTCTCTATGGTCTCTTTGAGGTAGCACTCCCTCAGGCTCCTTGCCGCTAGACATGTGATGAAGCAATGGTCTCTATCCCGATCGAGAGGAAGGTCCCGGAATCGGCCGTGGAATTGAAGATACTTGTCGTATTAAAAATCATCTTCATGTAACTCTCACAAGTGCACGAACAGTCATAAGTCAAAGAGTTTTTTGACTTTGCTTTGTCGGTTGAAGTCATCTGACGAGATGAGGGAGAATTGTCATTCTAGGCCTGGCTCCGCGGTTGAGCCAGCGCTTGGGTCGACTCCACGCCTACTCGAGATTGCGGGAGTCGGAGCGACCCCCACCCAACTTCGTGAGTTCTGTGAGGCCATGCACCTTCTCTTTGGATGGGTTATCCCCGCTTGTGCGTCTTAGTCACCCATCGGTTCGGGTGAAGCCCCCTCTGGTTCTCCTCTGTCAGGTCTGCCCGACTCAAATTCAGATCAAGACTGGAGCTGGTCGTACCACCACGACCTTCCCCAACGCCGTTCCGGATGCCAGCGCTGTCCCGATTCTCATGCCTGACTCCGACATGGAGCCAGAACTGCGTCATCCAATGCTGATTCGGCACTGACTGGAGCCATGCTTTCCAGGCCAGAGCCTTAGCCCCATTCTTGTGGGCTGGGCCTTGGGGAGGATTGGGAGAGTCAGTGGACTCTGAGGTATACAGCCTCTAGATCCTCGCATGGACTTGTGTGAGGCATTGGCGGAAGCCAGTAGACTGGACCCCGTTTCAGATACTGGCATGGTCTCTCCTCTTACCATGGTTATGGAGAAGGGAGCCTCCTTCACTATGGTGGTGAGGAGAGCAGCTGAGATCCTGGACTGTAGCCTACTATGCTTATGGTAGGCCAATGTCTTGACGGAGGTGCTTCAGCCATGAGTGACCATCACTTAGAACCACTTCTCCCATTTAATGATGCTCTCACAGACGTCCTGCTGGGATCTTGGTCCAAACCTTGCACAGGGACCCCAGTAAAGTGGACTATTGCCTGCTGGCACCTGCCTGCCCCAGGGGACCCCAAGTTCCTCACGCAACACTACCGGAAGAGCTTGGTGGTCCAAGCCTCTACCCCCTCTTTAAATCCTGGCGCATTCCCTATCACTCCACCGGATAGGGAATACAAGAGGCTGAACACCTTGGAAAAGCAATTGTTTTCGTCCACCAGCCTGATGCTATGGTCCATGAACACTGCGTGCCTTTTAGTCCGTTACTCCCATGCATTGTGGGATTTGATTGCGCAGGTGCTGCCTATGGGCCCAGATGCGGCCTGGGCTATACTTTACCAATCTATTACAGACGGGAGAGAAGCAGTTCACAGTTCGATGTGGGCTGGATATGACAGGCTCGCTAAGCAGAGCAATTTCTTCATCTGTGGCTTTACAGTGTCACGCCTGTCTGAGAACAGGCTTTTCTGAGGATGTCCAAACATCGCTTACGAGCATGCCCTTTGTTGGCTCATGTCTTTTCAGAGACCAGGCGATCTCAGTGCTTCAAGAATAGCAGAGCTATGGCCAGGTCCTTGGGTGTTTTCATGGCTCCTTGCCATCCCCAGTCTGTCTTTTGCTCCTTTTGTGGCCACGGAAGGAGCTTCTAGTCGCATCTTTACCCACCTAGCCACCATGGTGCGAAAGCTTCCCAGTCTCTATGTGGGCGAGGACTTGCAACCTACAGATCTTGTTGGACAGGCAGCCAGAGGTCGGGCTCTCTGAACTCCAGGGTGGACGAACTCAGCTTAAGATGCCTAGACACTTACAAATGGCACCTTAATCCGGAGATGATGTTAGGTCTCCTTCGGTAGTGAGAAGAGGCATGGTTAGATGTGTTTGCTGCTGCAGGGAATGCACAGTGTCAGCGGTTTGGCATACTAGAGTTTCCAAAGTGACTCTCGCTACCTGTTACTTTTCGTCTCGAATGGAGCTCAGGCCTTCTGTATGCCTTTCTGCCCATACCACTCCTGCCCAGAGTTCCCAAGATCAGGAATGACTAGACCCAAGTTATCCTTGTGGCTTTGGACTGGGCTTGGAGCGTTTGGTATCCCGAGCTGTTGAGCATTACCATCGGTCCTCCGATCAGACTGCCCATTCGGGGGGGGATCTTCTGTCTTAGCAGCAGGTGAGGGTTCTCCACGGAACATGTCAATGCTCCTCCTTCATGCCTGGAGATTGAGCGGTGACAGTTGACAGCTTTCGACCTACCTCTGGAAGTCTGCAATGTTATCTTGGCTGCCAGGCATCCTTCTAGCAAGACTGTATATGCCTGCTGTTGGGGCAAGTTTGCGGCATGGTGTGTAGAGAGACAGGTTGGCACTCTCTGCTCCCTCTCTCAGGTCCTTCTTTTTATCCTTTCTCTCACCCTGCAGGACTCTGGGCACCCTAAAGGGCCATCTTTCTGCCATCTCAGCCTTTTTTCGGTTGCCAGATCAGCCATCCCTCCTCAAGTACCCTGTTGTGAGTAGATTCCTGAAAGGATTGCAACACAAGTTGCCATCTTCGCCCATCTTTGTGCGTCAGTGGGACCTTAATCTGGTCCTAACGTTTCTGATATGCACTCCCTTTGAGCTGTTACATAATTGTCCCCTCAGGCACCTTACCATCAAACAGACTTTCCTGCTGGTAGTAACATCTGCCTCCAGGGTGAGTGAGCTTGAGGCTTCGTCATCCACATCCCTCCAAAGAAGAGGAGTGACTTCACTGCCTCGACCCAAAAAGTGAGTAGTTGTTCTATTTTGACCGCACAAGAGTTCTGGGTGGACAACCAGCTCTTCGTGTGGTAGGTTGGAGCGAAAAAGAAAGGATGTTTAGAAATGGACCATCTCCCGATGGATCGTGCTCTGTATTTAGATCTGCTACGCATTGACCAAGAAGCAACATTTTGAGGGGTTGCACGCTTATTCCACCATAGCTAACGCTGCAACAATTGTGTTCACCCCTGTGATTACGTTCCCAGGCCCTACAGCTAACCTGAAAACTATGTGTGGATGGGCATAGTGCCTGACCTGGAGATAGGGCCTGGGTTCAACTCATGATGCTTAGGTGCACAGTTGGATGTGTTGGGTCAGGACACATAAATGATGACCATGCCTACACCCTCTAATGTCCATTAAAAAAAAAAAAAAGAAATACTGGTAAAAAACATTTATGGTTCAGAGAGAGCAAACACAACCATCTACATGGAGAGAAAATTCACAGGAAAAACCACAGTTAAAGTGATGATATAATTCAATATCAAAACCTTAAAAAAACCTCCAGAAATCTACCAGATATGGTCTGCTACTCAAACTGTAACTCGCTCCACTGGCATGAAAACCTTTACTAGCCATTAATGTGGAGTTATCGCTTCCTTGCATATGATTTTCACTGATGTCATCGCAAATGATATTGATGACATCTCTAAAGACATGACCTGTCACCCTACCATTGACTATCTATTATATCAGCAGTGTTCACAGTAGTAGAGTGTGAATTTACAATTTGATTTCTTAAATACTCACAAATTTTGTACTCCCCAAATATTTGCATTCTTGACCAGTCTGTAAATGACGTCAAGCCCCTAAGGTCAGACTCCTTTTTATGTAAGCCCCAAATCCATCTTGGATAATGAAAGTCACTATCTTCTCAAACTTAGGCATTGTAAGTCACCATCTTTCTCGATTTATACAGAATATGTTTGTAAGGAAACGTCTGGGACGCACACCATGATGTACAAAATCTATGTCAGACATTCCCAAACTTTTGTCAGAAACTCCAATTTCTGATAAGATTCAATGTATAAGGACTACCACTTGTCATGAGAGGTCCTGCACCCAGGTTATCGCATGAGATTCTGCCAGAGACAGCCTCACCTACTGCCAGCACACTTCGCAAATGCTGCGTCTCGCCTGAAGCTCAAAGTGATTAAGCAGAGTCCTAGAAGAAGACTGCAGCGTGTGTTTGCCTTTCAGAGGGAACACTGTCTTCACGCCTCCGCTGGTAAAGACAGGCCTTGTTGTTAACAAGGTATGCACTGCGTCTCTTCTCCCTAAGAAACTCTGGACTGCAAGTTGCTCTGCCTTGCATGCTTTCTTAGTTTAGCGCATAAAAGTAGACGCTAAGGTGTTACGTTCTATTTGACATTTTAAGTTTGTTTTATTCTCGGTATTTATAAGGTGTCTTTTTACTGTTTTTAAAATATTCTGTGTAGTTGTTTTAGATGTACTGAGAAACAAGTTGTTCCTGTAGTAATAGTTACTTTACTTCAAATTATTCATTCTTCTTGGTACAGTATGTGTGTGAATTGTGAACAAAATAGGTCTGTAACTACGGTGCCCCTGATCCCTTTATATGAATGTAGTAACCCAAAACCAGTAACCCTATTTCTGTTACACATTGTTAGTCTTTTGCGGGGCTACAGTAACCTGTCTTTCACATTCATTGTTGGTACATTGAACCAAGTTTACCTGGGTCACCCATAGGTGGGAAAGCATACCTTGTAGATCTACACCAAATTCGTAGTGTGCCTAAGCACTGTTTTTGGTGCTGATTCATCTAAAGAGGGAATGTTAATCCTGTGGGCTAACAAAGTTAACCATAACCATTGATGAACTGTAGCCACTACGTAGTATTTACTGTTTTTGTAGAGACTCTCTTGCTATAGTGCTCCTGGATCCCACACTTAGCGGATACTCTTCATTAATTTGAGTTTCAATACTTTTCTTATGACAAACTCTACGATTACAAGAAAGTAACCTTTCCTTAATACTTTTTTTTCAGCATACTTCATTTCTTGCATTATTAATTACCAGAATGCCCAATTACTGCTCAGTGTTGCATTCAAGGCTCTTCCTAAAGAGACAGGATTCAGGCACTTGAGTAGTACTTTTCTTGCTGAGAATTCCAATAACTGTATTTTAACCCAATTAATTCTGATTCCTGCAGTTTCTCTGGCTACCGAGGTTAGACTAGCCTACAGGGTAGTCAGGCAGTACCCTATGGACTGATCGGACTGGTCAGTGTAGGCTGTTTTTTTTTTTTTTTTTTTTTTTTTTTTGTGCTGTTTGTTTTTTTTGGGGGGGCTGTTTGTGGGCCTGTTTTAATGTCTGGTGGGTCGGTTTTATTGTTGAATTTCCTGATATTAAAACAAACCTTGCCTGCAGCAAGCTCATATCCATGCAGACTTCCATAGCCTTGCAAAACACATAGACAACATCTTTACAGGTTTAAAACTGCTCCAGTTAGCAAATCTGGGCCACTTTTATTGAGCTTTGTATGGGCTACTTTTGGTGGCTTGGCCTATTTTCTGTCCCAGTCGGACCCTGCTCGCTACCGCGCATATTGCGATTACAAATTGTGCGATACCCACATTGCAACGCTCCTTAATTTTCCCAGTGTACATTTGGGGAGATAAAACCTGCCTGAAAATCACCAGGGGAAAATGCCCAGTAAACGACAAGGCATGCAGATTTCTGTGCAGTGTCTAGATTAGATTCATGTGTACATTTTCTCCCACTTTGCTGTTGAAAGTGTCTTCATTTATATTCTGCTTGAAACTTAAGATGTAGATGTGCCTGAGCCCTGTGACTTCATGGAAAAAGCATTCTTATTTTTCACAGGTCATCTTGTACCTTAGGAAATGTTTTGCATTTGTGTATGGAATTCAGTTGATTGAAACAACATCAGTCAATCAGTGATGCATGAATGCTAAACATTTCCTTACAGACCTCTATAAATGCAGACATACACATGCTGTGAGAAGAATTTAGAAAACTTTCAAAATGAAATACTAACTCTCACAAAATAGGGTTTCCTTTGGGGTGGTAACTCTTTAGGCCTGAAGTGGATGAGGCTTTGTTATTTAATTGCAGGTAAGGCCTAGAATAAAACGTGTTCTCACACTAGCAGTAAAAGACTTTGCTTGACTGGAAGGCTTCGGAATAGGAACGTAATATGATCAATGACTTTGGTCAACTATTTAGGGCCAGGGCTTTGTAAAGCTTTGTAAAAGATGGAGCAGGAGGGACAAGGAAATAGTTGATACTCCTCGGAAATAACTTTAAGTATACTAACTTTGTGATTAGTATTTTATGAAATGTTAACGTTATTTGTTTCAGGTGTTATCATGCTGGTTGGTTGGCTGCAAGGGAAGCAAATTCTTGATATGTTTACAATTGGTGTAAGGTAAGCCTATATCAGCCCATACACATTTGACGAAATAACTAATAATTTCAATTAATCACTGACTGAACATGACTTTTATGTATCTTTTTTCTTCAGTTTTTTTATGGAGGTTTATTTTAATTTAATTGCAAACATATTGTAGTATATATATATATATATATATATATATATATATATATATATATATATATATATATATATATATATATATATATATATATATAGTCAGCCAACGAAATACTTATTGTTATGTGTACATTTTATGAATACAGTTGATGCAGCTTCCTGGTTCATATAATTGTCTAGTGAGTGGATAGCTCTTAGCCTTCCATACAAACTTTCTTCTGAGAGGTGAAACTATCAGAGATACACATGTTGCCAACTAAGACATTAATTCATATGAATCAAATCACAACTTATAAAAACCGTCTGATACATTATTACATTCCAGAATATCACCTGACTGCCACAGAGATCTCAGCTTAATTGACCAACAAGCCAAGTGAAGTTAAATACTATTTTTGTGAACACTCTCCTTTTACCACTATTGTACTACCCCCTTATAAAGAATTCTAGCCAATCGAACACCTGCTGGAAAGCTCCTGCAATCCAAGTACCAGACCGACACAAAAGTGACCAAACTTCAACCCCCAGACAGTCACAGTTGGCAGTATAAAATATTGCTAAAAAGAGCACAAGAACATGCCCGTCTGGTTCAAATGACAATACAACTTCATGATAGAGCTAAAAGTAAATCACCAACACCCTATGATTTTCTCTCTCAACTCTTTCCTTATAAACACCCCACGTCAGACAACACCAACACTTCTATATCGTTACACATCTATTGGTAGTCCTAAATTGTAATTAGGCTGTTGCATACATAGGATCCTGGAGCACTCTTGTCACATAAAAAGATAGGTTTTAAAGTGCAGTATTTTTAGGAATACATTCTGTCTATTTACTGAAATAAACAGACACCTATTCCACACAGTCTTTTTTTTGCAAGCTGAGCTCCAGGTGCAATTTGAAAGAGAGGGGCTCCACCTCAAAGTGAAACAAGAAGAGAAGTTGAAAAGTGATAAAATTCATAAAGTCACAGAAGCAGCTCCTCTCTGAGGTTTTTCTTCATCAGCAAATTCAGCATCTTTTGAAGGGAGATCCGAAATATAAGGTAATTACTCCCCACTTCCCCATGTACATCAGAGGATGGCGTCATGGCATGCATTTCCAAAATAAGAATCAGTATTGAAGAACATCTTGACATCAAGTGCCTATTTGACACCTATGTCAGTGAACTTTGAGTCCATTAACTTTGAAACATTCTTGAAGTTTGAGGCCTTCATTGAGGTTGCTCTCACCTCCAGCATCTAAACTTTCAGTGTTGTTAAAACCATTGATGCCCCAGAAACACCAATCAATAATATATCAGACTTGCTTTAGACCACCGAAGATTCACCTTCAAAATAAATATGTATTAGACTTGACTTCACTGGACACACCTCTTCTGATTAAGACTCTACAAAAAAGACTCACTGGCTGGCAGAGAAAGCACTTATGCCGTTACAAGAACTCTAAGAAAACATCTGAAAAAATGTTGAAATTTTAGTCTCCAAAACTGTCATTTTGTAAAAGATCACTGTCCACGTTTCTGCAGGATGCAAAATCTGTCAGGACATCTGAACCCTGAGATAATTTTAGGGATAGCTTTTGGGAGGCATATAATCCTGCTTCTTTGACAACTGTACGTCTAATTTGTTTCTCTGATAATAGAATGTTTCTTGATGTCTTGGGAAGAGGAGCAGCGAATTGAATTATTACTTTAAATACTGCTTAAACACATCTGTCATTTTAGAAGCAATCCAACAAGGTACAACAGTTGATTCTTCCTTTGAGCCATGGTCAGCTGGTGTCTTATTTGAGCTATGAACAAGCCACACCCTACAGGAAGTTGTTGCATCAGAGCAACTTCCCGAGAATGGATCTTCCACCTGATTCTGTGGCAGTCCCTGTGGGTCCATATGAGACATACTTCTGCTGCCATTGCCCCTCTCGACAGACAGCACGCTCCTTGTATGAAAAGTTTCTCTGTTACCAAGAAGGTAGCCAACTATTGTGCGCCTCGAGTAAAGGAGTTTGTGAGCTTTTGTTGGTACTTGACATTGACTTTCCCAATGGGGCAAAACATGATTTCTAGTGGGTGGTGCCTTGTATGACACAAGGTAATTGGAGTAGCAGCAGGTTGCTCTGGTTTGGTTGTTCACATTTATTCACCTGGGCTCCCGTGAGCTAACCTTTTTGATTGCACCTCACTTACTGCCAGGCACTGTATGGCCTACATAAAATACTAAATGTTCATTTTTCTATCTCTACATTATTTGGAATTCATACAGATGACTGGCTCCATGGATGATGGTTGAACAAGAGACTGGCATCTGGCAGGCATCAGTGGAGAGAATTGTGTGGCTGCAGGTCCAGATCAAGTAATAAGTTATTTCTGGTCCCCATTTAGAGTGGAAAAACACCATAAACGACAGATGAATAATGAACAATATGCTAAACATCTATACATTGAGCGTCATTACCCTTCTGTCTTCTCTTCTTCTGAAAAAGATACCTAGAAGCAATCTATGAAGTATGGAGTTTGCCAACTACTGCAAACACAGACAGTTGTACCATTTGTTTTTCGCACAGAAAGGGAAAGTGTGTTTACTCTTGCTGATTCAGAAGAAGGCACGAAAAGAAGAATTCAAACTTTTAGTCTGAAATAAGCCAAAAAATAATTGTGAAAGAAATGTTCAGGTTGGAAACTCTCCAACAAGTCTTCTGAAAAGTTTCTCAAGATTATTGATGCTTTCATGTGCATATAAAAAAAAGTCCATAGCGGTTTATGTCAGGGGCTGTTGACTACTATTAGAATATCCTACCGTTTGGCCTGAACTTAATTCTTCAAATGAATGAATGAATGAATGTTGTCATAGTACATCTCAGTTGTGACAACATATCTCAGGAAACAAGATTTCTATGTAACCCTATCTAGTCAATTAGTTATAAAAAAGTTAAGCAGCATTTCCTAACTACAGCTGCTTTCCTAAAACATCTGGGGATCCACATATACGTCCAAAACCATATACTGTTACAAACTTGAGACAATGCACTACCTAGAATCAACTCTGCATATTGTAAATGGAGAGTGTATCATTTGTTGAATCTTGTAGACAGCGTCACCCTATGACGAAGCCGATCTCTTCTTGCACATGCTCTGTGGCTTTTGCACACACATCAACCTGAATGTATGAATTCATGTGAAACTGCTTTAATATTATATGAACGTACATGGTCATGGTTGAAAGGGAGAAAAAAAGAGAATCAACTGGCATGGAGTTCTCACTCATGTGGTGGAGGTCCTGGAACAACCTTCTAACTGAAGTGCTATTACATAACCTTTCCTTCTCAGATTGATAACTTGTATACGCTGATGCGTGGAAAGGCACACTTGGTTTCTTACAAATGTAAGGTAAGTAGTCTGAAAAGGAAGCCTCATTTTATTTTTTGTTACTGAAATTAATTTTCTCTTGTAGGGAATCTCCATTGATAGTCATAAGCACCAAATAGCGCCGCCGACGTGCAGGGTCCCTGGAGCACTTTTTCACAGCATATCTTCTTACGTATGTTCGCCTTTCTTAGGAAGGTCTGCAGGGTCACTTAACAGAGAAAAGCATTTTGCAGCCTAGACGAACAGACTACAATGGCCCAATTCTTCATTTTGTACTTAAAAATGCGGGCCAGGAGAATTATATGTGTATGTGTAATTTCATTATGTTTTTGTAAAATAGCAGAAGTGTCTTTCACAAGCCCTTTTTTGAGGAGTACAGCAATGAAGGAAAGCAGGACAGTGTAGCCGCACAGGCTTTCATTATATGAATTAAAAATTAGAGACTGTGCCTGTAAGAACCTAGAGACCACCAGTATCCCATCATGCTGAGCAAGTGGTAGTTGCTTCAGGTCTGTTTTTTGCGGCTACTGCTGACAGGATCTGGGAGCATTGAGCTCTGCCAATATTGGCTTTTTTTTCTCAAGAGATTTTTCTTGACAACCATTTCATTCAACAGTTTAGAACTCTCTTGGCGCTTTTGTGTTTTTTTCTGACAGAAAATTAAGGTAGTTAGTCAGACAAATTGTCTTCTTTATTTGACAAAAACTCAGCCTGTGGGAGAAGAAGACTAAAACAGACCCTCACAAAGACTGTATCATCTGCCTCCCAGAAAGTCATGTTTCTGAGTCTCGTCACCACTGCAGGAACTTCTCCAGGCATACCTTGAAGGACAGGGAGAAAATTCACCTCGATGGCACTGTGGTACGACAAAGGCAACAAATGCAGCCGCATGATGGGACCTCGGAACGAGGAGAGGTTCATTCCTCTGCCATGGCTTTGTCATCTGTCTCTGGAGGAGGTGCAGGAAAGAAAACTGTAGAAAAATGCCATCGGTCCCAGTCAACATCGAGAGGATCGATATCGAGGAGAGGTACAACACCTACCTGTTCGCTATTAAAAAGCCAGGTTGAGGATGTGCCGGAGATCATCATTGAGGCAAGGTGTTTTGACATTGAGGACTCACACGTCGACACAGACCTCTTTCGAGGTTGAGGAATATGTCAACACCAAGGCAGTGACAATAGATGCTGTCAAGGTCCAGATCGATGTCAAGGCAGCATCAAAGGTTTTCATGAGGGGCAACCTCGTGGTTGAGGCTTAGGTGAAGATCCCCGTCAAAAGGGTCCACCGAGCAGCCTCCTCAAGGGGTAAACAACCATCTGGATCGAAACCGTGAATTATTACCCCCACCACCCCTCGGTTACGGGAAGTATTTCTCATTATATGGCAGCGTGGCAAAACATAACAAAAGATGACAAAAGAGCCATTCTCTCATGTCAGTCTCTAATCCAGCAGTGAGGGCAGAGTTTTCTCTTCTTGGCTTAATGGCTTCTTGCATGCTCCTCACACTGAATGCTCGTCTCTACATGGACCCTCTCCTGGAATGTCTCGAAGACCAATGGGACCAACTAACGGGCAGCTGGGAAGACCGGATAAAAGTATCCCTTCATGTGAAGCAGTCCCTGAAATGGTGGTGTTCTCCAGCCAACCTGCTTTGAGGACTGCCATTTTATCAGCAGGTTCCTCCTCAAACAATAGTCACGGATGCAGCACTACTATGAGTGGAAGCCCCTCATGGATCACCTCCAAAATCAGGACAGGTGATCACAGGTAAAGGTGATCACATCAGTCTCTTCTAACCACGTGCAGCCTACTTGGCGCTGGAGGCGTTACGTCCATCGTTCAAAACCCAGTCAGTCCATGCTTGTTCTGATGGACAGTGTAACCACTGTATACTACCTTAACAAGCAGGGAGGGACGAAGTCCAGGCCCTTGTCACACGAGGCCCAGACAATCTGGAAATGGCTCATAGACAGGGACCTAACGACCACGGCAGTGCACCTTCCAGGTGTTCAAAATGCTCAAGCAGACGCTCTCAGCAGAGTTCTGCAGGAAAACTACAAATGGGTCTTACATGATGACATCTTACAAAACATCTTCAAGTTGTGGGGCACTCCAACCATCGAATTGTTCGCCACATCAGGAAGCAAAAAATTCTGAAGACTCGCCTCAAGATACTTTGAGCCAGGGACACTGGGGAATGATCTATGGATAGACTAGTCAGGCAGATTTCTTTATGGCTTTCCACAGATTCACGTGATCCTGTCAGTCCTCATCAAGCTGTCCAACTCAAGAGCTAAGATGATCCTAGAAGCTCCTGAGTTGCCACGTCAATGGTGCTTTACATTCTTTCTTCACTGGTCAGTGTCCACATCTCATGCTGCCATGCAGACCAGACCTAATGAAATTCAGAGGCGATACGGTATACCCAAAACTCTCCTCCTTGAATTTGACTGTATAGCTCCTGAACTAGTAAAGTAACGACATTTGAACCTGCCACAAGACCGCATGGAGATCCTCAAATAGGTTAAGTGTTCTTCCAACTGTTCCACATATGTCTTCAAGTGAAATAGATTTTTGCATTTGATGTCCTCTAAGAACATGGTCCTACTACTTGCAAAAATATGTCATTCTTCCATACTTACTACACTTGGCAAATCTAGCATGCAATTCTTTTCCATAAAGGTTCACTTGGCAGCCCTTATTGCCTATAGAAAGTATCCTTCACAAACCTCATTTTTTAAAATCCCTTTAATGAAGGATTTTTTTGAAGAGTTGAAGAAGGTTTTCTGTCCCATTTGGCGTCCTTCACCTCCCTGGGAATATAACATAGTCCTTTCACAACATATGCAGGACCCTTTCAACTCCATTCACAAGGCATCCCTGCAACATCTTTCATGGAAAACACCTTTTCTTGTAACAGTGACATCAGCATGCATGGTTAGCGAGATCCAAGCATTATGTTCTCACAAACCATACACAGTCTTTCACTCTAGTAAAGTGGTTGTGAGGCCTCACCCAAAATTCCTACCTAAGGTTATTTCAAATTTCCATGTAAATGAAACCATCTCATTACCAATATTCTTTCAGAATCCCTCTACTCCAACTGAAACAATACTTAATTCCCTAGATGTGAGGAGAGTCTTGAAGTTTTATCTTGATAAGACACGTGACATCCGCAGATGGAACCAACTGTTTATCAACTATGGTCTGGTCTGTACATGGGTAGCCAGTTCCAAACAATCTATTTCCTGATGGATAGTTTCCTGTATCCTGTTATGCTATCAAAAAGCTAACCAGGGACTATCATCTAGCCAAAAGTGGCCTCTAGATTCTTAAAGGCACAGTCTCTATTTTTAACTTGTATAATGACAGCCTACGGGGCTACACTGTCCTGCTTTCCTTCATCTCTGTACTCTATCAAGAAAGGGTTTGTTAAAAACATTTATGCTGCTTTCCAAAAACATCATAATATTATATAAATATATAATTCTCCTGGCCCCTTTTTGTAAGTACAAGATGAAGAATTGGACCATTGTAGCCTGTTCCTATAAGCTGCATAATATTTTCGCTCTTAAGTGACTGCAGGCCTCCTTGAGGAAAGGCAAACATCTTCACTTATGAAGATATATTTTGAAAAAGTGCTGCGGGTTACACGAACATGGGCGGGACGATTCAGTGCTTATGGCTTCAATGGAGATTCTTCTACGAGAGAACTGGAGTTACAGGTAAGAAACTGTTCCTACTCTCTGTTTATGGAAAAGGCAGTTCTGATTGACACAGACAACACAAAAGCCTTGTATTAGCTGCAAAAACTAGGAGAAAAAAGATTGGGGACTACCTCTCACAATGCTCCACCTATTCAGCATTGGCTATTGGCAAGCGACCTGCAGTTTCAGAGAAACACTTGTTGTGTCAAAATGTTGAGACAGGTACTGTAAGCGAGGTCTACAGCAAGCCATAAATGAGTCTTAACTGGCAGCATCTTGTTTAGCGCTTCTCAAGAATGAGAATTTCCACAGAGTTTTGTTCATAGATACAAGAATTGGCCAGCCATTGCATTTAGGTTCCCAGAAGTGAATTCCAAGCACATTGCACTTTTGATCAACTGGAAGCAGAGATTCCTTTTTGCTTTTGTCCTGTACCATTAATTACTAAATTGATAAACAAGGTCAAAGGATAGACCTCCTTTTCTACTCATACTTCACTTCACCCCTTTTTCATAGAAAGTAGCTTTCTTAGGCCCCTATCATGAGTAGGGCAGATGTTCATGTGAGTACAGAGTAGCTGAAATTTACTATTTAGCTAGTATAGCAGCATCTAAATCCGGGTATTACAAGTTAACCCCCAGAGATTAGTAAAATACCCATGCAGATCTCAATTTCCAGGTACAATTCCACACCCTATTCCATTTGGATTATTAGCGGATAGTAAATGAAAGCAGGTTGCCGGTGCAAGGTAGGCCATTGGGCTGGGGAGGGTGCTAGTGTGAAGCAAAGGATGTGTCCTGACATAGGTGAAAATTACATGATTATCCCTTGCAGCTCCATCAGTGATGTTCTTCTCAAATCTTATAGAAACAATACTTATTGTGTAATGTTCACTACACAATCCATCCCCAGATTCTGAGGTGAGAACTGAGAAACAGACTTCTGCAGAAGGGGTGAAACAATACTAGAGTGCTGAACAGATAGAACCAATCCTACAGTGAAATGTGAACATCAAGACCAATGATTGGAACAGCTCAAAAGGGAGACACCCATAGCTTACAAGCCTTCTGACTACATCACTTTCTTAGCAAGGCCACTAAGAGCCAGCGGACCCTCTCCAAATAAAATGGCATCTGTACAAGGAGCTAGGCAGACACCAGATGGAGAGCGTATTACTAGCAAGCAACTCCCTGGCCCTCTAATGAGGCAATAGTATTTCCCTCAGCACAGAGCCAAAACCACCCACTTTGGTGCACTTTGCTTACATAACTCTGCAACTTGTACATTACATGCAACAAAAGCTTAACAGCTGGGCCCAATACTATGCTTTCTGTTATCCCCATGAAACAAAGTCTTCTTTCTGTGCAGATTTAACTTACTAGGCTCCATATCTACCCTCTGGTTTAGTCTTGTCACTGTCCAAGTTTCCACTACATTTACTATTATCTGAAGTCATCAGAAATAATATAATTGCTTCTTTCAAACCGAGACAAAACCTGATTCATCTGATTACTTTGTTTGTGAAACAGCTCCACCAGGGTCACAATAGGGGTTTACACCATCCTCTCCACTAATCAACTATCCCACAAGCAAAACTTGGAAATAGTCAGATGATGCATTCTGGAGCACATTTTCAAAAAAATTGGTTAAAAAGCCTTAGGGTCCCAAAGATCTTGTGGAGTGTGTTGCAAGAACAAAGTTACCCCTGCAGACAATTGCTGTGTAGTTATTTTTCCTTTCTGCCTATTAAGGTTTGTCTTGTTTCTCTTCTTCCAATGGCGTTAGCATGTTTCAAACCACCTGAGGTGCTCCATATTGCCTTTTCTTTGCTCCAGCAACAGAACAAAACTTCTGTAAGTGGTATATCGCAACGCTGTGAATAGGCTTAAGGCTGGCAACAACTGATTTGATATGTGCCAGCACAGCCTTTTTAACTGTATTCTGGAAAAGGTGTCCACTGATCCCTTTCTTTAAAGTTTGTTCAGTCTCCTGTAGTTGATGGGGACAGTCATTGCTCCTCAGTGTCACAGTTTAAGTGTAATGGCCATTCCAGCATCCCTGTTCTTGTAAACTCCTGATGCCTGTCCTTTGGAAACCTCTAACAGCGGTAGCAGTGTCTGCTTTCTACAATTGTGCCTCTGGAACTAGTTTTTAATACTCGTCTATATTTAAAAATATCCTGCTGAGGAATCAGCAGAAACTGTGACAGAAGCAGAACATACTGTTACTACTTTTCTGGGACAGGGACTAAATATAAGATCAGATTATCAGACAAAGACTGAAGGTGTTACTCTATGCTTGAAATCCCAGAACCTGGCATGTCAGGTTTGGGGAAAGTTTCCCTAACCGAGGAGACTGAACAAAGGGCAAGCTGGCTGAGATTTGCATGGAGGACTGAGAAAATGGGACGACCTGCTCACTAGTCACAAGGGTCTACAGTTGAGCTTACATATACCAATCATGAAAAGAAGTATTGTTGGGTTATGAATGTGCCAGTGACACTTCATTACTGCAACTATTGATGAGAAGGCAGTGCCCTCAGGCACCCTGCCATGTACACTATCCCTTTAGCCTATAGTGAACCCCTGCATCCATCACCCACTGCTGAAAAAACTTATGGTCATGAAGAGGACGCATAGCAGTTTTGACAGTATGATCTATGCTTATATTTAATCTACAGATTAATGTTTCTCTTTTGTTTTCATATAATGCACAACTCTGGCACATTGGAACCATCTCTCTACAATCCTATTCTCTTACCTCGACCTTCTCCTCCCGGAAGCCAACACCACCTCAGAAACAACCATGACCTGCTGACCCATGATCACCATCACTGGAGTTACCACCACAATGCGTACTATCACATCTGGAGTTCCCTCTGATCCATAACCCATAACCATCTGCAATCATGGGCTCAAATCTGTCTGCATTGCTCCCCTATACTTAACCTGTTCCTTTATAATGCCACATTTACACGCTCCTGGAAATGCAGCATAATCCTTCCCCTTCTTTAGAAACAGCTGGCCGACCCCATACCATGTCTAACTGCAAGCCTATCTCTCTCCTACTCTATCCAGCCAAAGTCTTCGAAAACTCATCAGTGCCCACCTCTCCAGCTTACCTCAAATCCAATGAGTAACCTGCTGGACCCTTCACAATCCAGATTCAGATCCAGCTGAAGCAGCCCCCATTGCTGCCTCCAATGGTATCTGCCACTGACAAAGGCAAAATGGTAACTATCCTCCCCTTGGACCTCTCAGTGGTCTTTGCCACTGTCTCCCACCCCATCCTCTTCAGATACCTCCACAGATATGAGATCCATTGGCCAGCCTTACTCTGGATCTGCTCCTTCCTCTTTGGATGCACACAGTTCATGAGCCTAGCCCTTAGTAGGTTAGACACGACCATATTGATCGGTGGCGTGCACAAGGGCTCCTACCAGAGCCACACCTGCTTCAACACCTACATGGTCCTCTTACCTCCATTATCGTTGCCTTTGACTTCTGCATCATTCATCATCTCCAACTAGGATACACCTATCAGGTTCTATTCCTCGCTAAGTTACACACACCACCTGATCTAATTTCAGAAAGTTTCTGTCCTCATTAGCCAGTTAAGTAAAGAACTACCTGCCTAAACTTGTACTGTTTGACACCTTGCTCTGGTCACCATACCTCTTCCCCACCAAAGTCTCCAAAAACCTGGGCATTATGGTCGACAACCAACTCTCAATGTCCAATCAGGTCAACTTGGATGCGTCAACCTGCTCAGGAGGGTATTTAGCTGGCTCCCCCTCAATGTCTAGAATGGTGATTCAAGCACTCGTCACCAGCAGACTTGACTATAGGAATTCATCGTATGTGGACATCACAGCTAAACTCACCATCAGGTTCTATGTGATACGAAACAAGGCTGCCAGACTCTCACTCAGTCTACCACTCTGGGTCCGCATCACCAAGTACCTGAAAGACTGCCACTGGCTACCGATCCAGAAATGTTACCTCTTCAAACTTCTCACTCGCACCTACAAGGCGTTGCACAACCGGGATCCCGAATACCTCAATGACTACATCTACTTGCATATCCCATTCAGACACCTCCACTTGGCTGGCCTACTGCCTGCCTATGTCCCCTATGTCTGGTGAGCCAAAGTGTGAGGTTGAGCCTTCTCCCACATTACACTCAAGGCATGGAACCAACTCTTCCTCTCCATCAGATCTTCAAACTCTACCCTTAAGTTCAGGAAGAAACTGATTCCCTGGCATTTCCATTAGGCCTCCATCAGACTTTCCAGTTGTCTCCTTCCACCAGACACCAATATACCTCTTGTGTATTGTGTGCGCCTTACAAATAAGGCATAACATAACCTTTGGATCCCTAGGTATTGAAGTTACAAAATACATTATAACCAAAAACTAGGGTGTGTTTGTTTTTGGTGAATGCATCCTTGTTCATTTGGGGTTCCTGGGACCAAAAATCTTGACCCTTTTCGAGACATGGGCTTCTAAGGTTTGCAGTCACCCACTATTGGCAGCCATGTGCAGTTATCACATTTCCCAGTACCCCAGACATGGCCAGGACTACTTTGAATCCCATTTGGCTCCCCTGAATTCTGTCTTCTAAGCTACAGTTAAAAACATTAAAGCCCATAAATGCTGGTTGACCAGACACCTATTAACTTTATTTTATCTGGTATTCTCTTCTGGATTTGAGAGCATTCATTACAGTATTGCCTTGAGCAAGAACCTAAACACCTGGTGTTTAAAATACTGAAACAAAAGCAAAGAAATATCCTTGTCAAAAGATATGTAGTTACCTCTTGTCTGTTGCACCAAGATTCCATTGACAAGGGGATTGCAACGAAAACATGTAAGAGTTGTGAAGAGACCCAACAGGCTGGAAGATTGCTAACACATCACAAACTCCAACCCACAGGATAACATTGCCCATGGAGTCTGATATTAAATGGACAGCAGCTTCTTACAGTGCAAGCGTTAGGATACATTGGAATCATGTCTCTTCGCTGAAATGTGTGTCGGTCATCTCTGTTTTCTTTGGAGTGTCTTAATTTGAGCTCCCTGAACATGTTGCTGCTGTAAATACCCACCTATTGTTTTTAAAAGGGATTGTGTTTACCTTTTTCTGTGTGACTGCTGTACTTGCTATATCTCAGATACAAATTTACTACCACATCCTGCAGTAAGCCTTAACCTGTCCCACCAGCTGTTTGACACACCAAAGCAAATACCTGATCAATCCAAGTGTGATACAGAAATACTCAATGCGCTGGGATACCACTGATAAAGGACAGTTCTGCCTAGTAATTTATGGCTACCTCAGGAAATCAAGAGAAAGTTTTACACACATTCAAGGAATCTTTATTTCTATAATTCATTGCATTCATGACTAAACATTTCCATCCCAATGGGTCTTTTGTGATATTCTCCTTTTAAACCTTTTTAGTCAATGACCCACAAGATTGTTTTGATTAAAAATGGCAAACATAACACCAAAGATTTCTAGCATATTCTTGTCAGGCCACCATTGTACAAAGGAATCCTACTGAAATGCCAGGCAGGCAGACAAACACACACATACATTCTCAGACAAATGTATACTTTAGCAACTATACATGTGTACTTTTGTAGACATACACCTAAATGTTCATAAACACAAGCTTATGGACACACATGCATGCTTCCCATGCCTCTGTACATCCTTCATAGTCTGCTGTTTCAGGCCATTGGGGGGGTGCTTTTGATGGTAGGGGTATGCAGTGCCACATAACCCTAGGCTCGTTTTAAGGCTCAGGAAATAAGTGTTGAATCTAGTGCTAGGCCAGCTGTGGTTTCCATGTCTCAGCCTCAGTCCTCAAATCCACTAGTCGCATAATGGGGATATTGAGAGTGTAGGCAATCGAATGTGTGTATAGAAAACTCCCACCTCTGTCTTCACATCTTCCCCTTATAGTATGGCAGCTACTGCCTGTCAGACTCTCACCTCCAATGAGAGGAGAGCATGGGGACCTGCCAGTATGTAATGTGGCAACTGATATTTCTAATTCTGTATATACTTTCAACACATTTCTTTGTACCATTACCGCCTTTGCATGAAAGGCAAGGTGAGTTAACAAAGCATCTACCCATAAAAGTGAATTATTTTTAGTACTAACTTATTTTTCTTCCGTTATGGCAGAGATGTATAACACTCAACATGAAGCCTGACATAAAGTTCAAAGAAATATGGGTTATGGCTTTTATTAATTTAGTCACATTTTTCTGCCAAGAAAATATACATTTGCTGTAATTTAGTTCATTTTTAAAAAGAAGCTGGACATAGAGAGGTTGTTGGGGGCTTTTCTTTTTGATATAATTATTAGGCTTTTCATTTGATACCTATGGTCTGTTTTATGTGCTTTTTAGGGTAGTGATAATGTGCTGGCATTTGGGAAGTCTTGTTATACCTCTGGTACATAAAGGTGTTTTTGTAGTGAAACAGCATTTATTCATTCAGGTTATTTCCTGTTTATGATTTTGTAATGCAGATGAGAAAGAAAAGTGGGCAACATGGCAGTAAATATCTTTGTTACTTGTTACTATTGCGCCATCCTTTGTATGGAAAGTTAGTAATGTAAGATATTCCAGCACTGGATCTTTCATACATTCACAAGCTGGGGATCCCCTGTAATTTTAAATAGCAATAAAACTGTGTTAAAATGGCCTTAAGCCCCGACCAAAGCGTTTGTTTAATATCACACTCACCTCATTTGAAACGACCCACAATGCAGCCAATGAGTTGAATTTACTGAACACTCTTGTGTCTTTTGTGGCCATCATAACTCAGATTGCTACCTCATGTTATGTGTGGGAACCCCCAAATCGAGCTCTGCCCTATACTGACACATTGGCTACGTCTGAATGTATGCTGACCTCTAATTCAACCACCCTGGAACTCTACCAAATCTTGCTTCAGCTACATTGAGCAATTAGTTGTTTCAGGGGTTATTGTTCTGTTTATTCTGACCGAGGGGAAAAACAGCTACTGCCACCATGACAGGCAAGGAGAATAGGTCTTTCTTCAAAAAGTGTTCATTTTGCGCACAGCGAAATATTTATGGTGATGGTCCTCAAGAACTTGCCTAAACTGCCTGTACCCCACCTACATGGCATCTTTTTGTCCCATCTGCAGAAATTTTCCCTCAAAAACTCTTAAAAGATTGAGAAGGATGGCTGGTCTATTTCTTCAAGAGAAAAAGGTTTCTCCTTTTAAACTGAATGTCCCCTTGTTAGGGGTCGATTTTATGTGTAGTGCTTATTCAGATAATTCCATGAAAGTGATTTAGGCGAGGAAACATTTAAAGCTTCCTGCCCTGGAATGCTCTAATGAAGCATTCACAAAAAGAACAGATGATGGACGGAATACGGAACAAATTAAACATTCACCCCCAGTCACAGATCTGAGTTTAGTCCATCGTATTTTTTGCTTGACATGCCTTTCGAGTTTGGACCCAGCCATATGCAAATCAGTTTTGACCCTGCTCCCCATGGGAACAGTCCAGGCTGACCTGTCAGGCCAGGTCCTCCCTCGACCAGAAACACGCATCCTGGGATCACCCCTCATCAGCCAGGCTAGCTTGAATCTGGTGGCATAGCGAGCATGGGACCCACGTCTAGGCATACCCTTCTCACTTAGGGTGACAAAAGCAAAAAGAACGCATGATGGACGGAAGCACTCAGTCCTAAAAAAGGAGAAATATCAGTTGCTATAGAAGGGCATCTGAAAATAATTAAGAGCTCATAGAGATCGTTGACGTTGTGACATTGTAAGGCCTCCCTTTGACCATGAAGACCTCACCATCGACTATCAAATCACCTCTGACAACCTTGTTGACATTTACTCTATCACCATTGTCGTCAACACAGAAAAGGTTCGCATTGACCTCGAAGACTCCATTAACAAGCATGACCCCAGGGTATACCAGCTGGACATCCATATTCCACCATTACTGGGATGCCTCTTTCGTTTTTGCATCTCCAGTCATTGCGACTGAAAGTGTTCATGCCACAAATTTTAGATTCGGAATTGAAGTCCAGAATTAGTGACCAGGACTAAATTTCAGATACTGCATATGTTCCTGCGGAATTAGATGTCCAGTTGTACCGACATATGATGATCAACCTGCAGACAAGGCTTCATTTCATAGACCATAATTTAAGAGGTGTAACCCCAGGATTTTTTCTTGCATGTGCTCCTACTGCCACATCCTCATCCTATGGATCGACGTATGGGGCTATGTTTGTCACTACATTGTAGAAGGAGTTATCAAGATGATATAAATGCCTCTAAAATTCTTGCTTACTTCACAACCGATGATGGAGACCTTTCAACAGTTAGTTTCTCAATCACAACAGTATGTGCATTATATGCCACGCCCATCTCTAGCGCAGCCGCTACCCTCTAACCGACACAACCTCTTCCGTCTCCACACTCTGCATCATTTACTCCTATATGGGGGAAGATAAGTAGGGTGAGGTAGATGAAGATGCAAAGATTCCTGACCATGATCGGGAGGAGGATGATCGTAGAGGTTCTAACTGGAGAGACAGTTTAACGACCCTGACTTTTCTGCAGATGGCATTTTTCACGTCCACGCTCTGTTGGAAAAGGTAACCAGTAAATTCGACCTACCTATTACAACCATGGAGCAGGAATATGCCTTTTACAACTGCCAGGCGAGGTCTGTGAAGCCATTTTCAGTTTTGGAATACTACTGCAAACAGGGGAAGACATAAGCTGCAGTCCAAACATTAATATCTGAACTAGAGAAGAAATATAGACAAAGCACATGCTTGTATAATGGGACACCCTAAACCAGACTGCCATTGTGAAAATGGACCACAAGAATATCTTAAAATCTGGTCATCCATACCTCTGCCTTTTTAGATAGAAAAGGCAAGTGGATTTACAACTTGGGCTACAGGGTGCGTTCGATGAAGTCAGCCTCTACAGGGCCGATAATGCTTGAGCCAACCTTAAACACTATGACTGCCACATGCAAATGACATCTCTTCGTTGGTAATATATACGACATCAAAGTCAGATAATATTTCCACACTTGGATGGTTGTTTGTGAAGCCTGCTCAATAGACTAATCTTGGCTCATGAGCTTGATACTTACTACATGACTGAGGCATCAGTCGGAGGAAGGACTTGCCTTCATTTCTAAGGAACATTCTTGGTTACAACCTTAGGCAAGACCTTTTGAACCAGAAGACATATTTCAAAATCACTATGGCCACAGTCCTCTGCAAATGGGATACTATCTGTAGGAGGCTGGCCTGGCTTGTAGTGGGTACCAGAGGTACTTAAACCTTGTGCCAGGTCCAGTTATCCCTTATTAGTGTAGAAGAGGTGTTTCTAGCAGCTTAGGCTGATAGAAGGTAGCTATGGCAAAGCAGCTTAGGCTGAACTAGGAGACATGCAAAGCTCCTCCTATACCACTTGTATCATATGCACAATATCATAAGAAACCACAATACACAGTTATTAAAAATAAAGGTACTTTATTTTTATGAAAATATGCCAAAAGTATCTCAGTGAGTATCCTCAGTAAGAAGATAAGTTATATACACAAGTTATATGTACACAAACCCAAATCAGGTAAGTAGGAGCAAGAAAAGTAATGCAAACAGTGTAGAATTACAATAGATTGCAATAGGAACACATAGGTATAGGGGCAACACAAACCATATACTCCAAAAGTGGAATGCGAACCACGAATGGGCCCCAGACCTATGTGAGCTTGTAGAGGGTCGCTGGGACTGTAAGAAAACAGTGAGGGGTTAGAAAAATACCCCACCCCAAGACCCTGAAAAGTAGGAGTAAAGTGCACCTACTACCCCTAAAGAGCACAGAAGTTGTGATAGGGGGATTCTGCAGGAAGAACAAACACCAGCAGGGCACTGACAACGGTTTTCCGGACCTGAGTACCTGTAAGACAGGGGGACCAAGTCCAATATTCGCGACAGTGTCCGGGGGTGGGGGGCTGGACCCCAGGAAACCCCAGCTGAAGGTGCAAGGAAGCTGCCACCGGTTGGAAGAAGCTTGGAGTTCTGCACGAAAGAAGAGGACTAGGGACTTCTCCTTTGGAAGACTGATGTCCCACGTCGCGATGAAGCTTGCAGAGGTGTTCCCACGCAGAAAGACCGCAAACGAGCCTTGCTAGCTGCAAGGGTCGCGGTAGAGGTTTTTGGGTGCTGCTGAGGACCAGGAAGGACCAGGATGTCGCCTTTTGGAGGAGGAGACAGAGGGGGCGCTCAGCAACTCAGAGAGCCCTCACAGAAGCAGGCAGCACCTGCAGAAGTACCCCAACAGGTACTTAGAAGAAAAGTGAACCGGAGTCCACGCGAAGTCACAAAAGGGAGTCCCACGGCGCCGGAGAACAACTCAGAGGGTTGTGCACTGCAGGACAGAGTGCCGGCGACCCAGGCTTGGCTGTGCACAAAGGAAATCCTGGAAGAGTGCACAGGAGCCGGAGCAGCTGCAAATCACGTGGTACACAGCTTTGCAGTCTAGCGTGGGGAGGCAAGGACTTACCTCCACCAAACTTGGACTGAAGAGTCACTGGACTGTGGGAGTCACTTGGACAGAGTTGCTGAGTTCCAGGGACCACCCTCATCGGGCTGAGAGGGGACCCAGAGGACCAGTGTTGCAGTCTTTTGGTGCCTGCGTTAGCAGGGGGAAGATTCTGTCGACTCACGGGAGATTTCTTCGGAGCTTCTGGTGCAGGGTGAAGGCAGGCTACCCCCACAGCATGCACCACCAGGAAACAGTCGAGAAAGCCGGCAGGATTAGGCGCTACAATGTTGCTGGTAGTCGTCTTGCTACTTTGTTGCGATTTTGCAGGCGTCCTGGAGCAGTCAGCGGTCGATCCTTGGTAGAAGGTGAAGAGGGAGATGCAGAGGAACTCTGGTGAGCTCTTGCATTCGTTATCTGAAGAATTCCCCAAAGCAGAGATCCTAAATAGCCAGAAAAGGAGCTTTGGCTGCCAGGTTAGGAGGATTGGCTACCAAGAGAGGTAAGAGCCTATCAGAAGGAGCCTCTGACGTTACCTGCTGGCAGTGGCCACTCAGAGCAGTCCAGTGTGCCCCCAACACCTCTGTTTCCAAGATGGCAGAGGTCTGGGACACACTGGAGGAGCTCTGGGCACCTCCCCTGGGAGGTACTGGTCAGGGAAGTGGTCACTCCCCTTTCCTTTGTCCAATTTCGCGCCAGAGCAGGGCTGGGGGATCCCTGAACTGGTGTAGACTGGCTTATGTAGAGATGGGCACCATCTGTGCCCATCAAAGCATTTCCAGAGGCTGGGGGAGGCTACTCCTCCCCAGCCCTTCACACCTATTTCCAAAGGCAGAGGGTGTAACACCCTCTCTCAGAGGAAATCCTTTGTTCTGCCTTCCTGGGCCAGGGCTGCCTGGACCCCAGGAGGGCAGAAACCTGTCTGAGGGGTTGGCAGCAGCAGCAGCAGCTGCAGTGGAAACCCCAGAAAGGCAGTTTGGCAGTACCCGGGTTCTGTGCTAGAGACCCGGGGGATCATGGAATTGTCCTCCCAATACCAGAATGGTATTGGGGAGACAATTCCATGATCTTAGACATGTTACAGGGCCATGTTCGGAGTTACCATTGTGACATTATACATAGGTAGTGACCTATGAATAGTGCACGTGTGTAATGGTGTCCCCGCACTCACAAAGTCCAGGGAATTTGCCCTGAACGATGTGGGGGGCACCTTGGCTAGTGCCAGGGTGCCCACACACTAAGTAACTTTGCACCCAACCTTCACCAGGTGAAGGTTAGACATATAGGTGACTTATAAGTTACTTATGTGCAGTGGTAAATGGTTGTGAAATAACGTGGACGTTATTTCACGCAGGCTGCAGTGGCAGGCCTGTGAAAGAATTGTCTGAGCTCCCTATGGGTGGCAAAATAAATGCTGCAGCCCATAGGGATCTCCTGGGACCCCAATACCCTGGGTACCTCAGTACCATATACAAGGGAATTATATAGATGTAGCAGTATGCCAATGTGAATTGGTAAATTTTGTCACTAGCCTTTTAGTGACAAATTTGGAAAGCAGAGGGAGCATAACCACTGAGGTTCTGGTTAGCAGAACCTCAGTGAGACAGTAAGTCACCACACAGGGAACACATACAGGGCACATACTTATGAGCACTGGGGCCCTGCCTGGCAGGGTCCCAGTGACACACAGACTAAAACAACATATATACAGTGAAATATGGGGGTAACATGCCAGGCAAGATGGTACTTTCCTACACTATCTACAGTCAAAACCTAAAAATCTTTTTTGGATTTAATGTAATCCTGCATATCATTATTACCTTTTTGTTTATTATGTATGAGTCCCGGTCAGCAGGAGCTCTAGCTATGATGGAAGCTGCCAACAGGGTCCCGGGATGACATTTACATTGTTACTGCCACTTTACATCTAAAATAGGCTCTGCTGTGGTGGAGGTTCCCATCAAACTGTTAATGAGCCTTCCATTCCAACCCACACAAGCCATACTATCATGACAGCAGATGCCTTGATGGAAGGTTGAGGAGCACACATACAGGACCTCTCCACAAAAGGTCTATGGTCAGAAGAGCAGAAATCTCTCAGTGATAATATATTGAAGCTCCATTTTTGTGTTCGATTACAAGCCTTCCTAACCAGACTACCCAAACTGGATAAGAACCGACGACACCATCCATCAAGCTATCAAACCCCATCTAAGGATTTGCTGCTGTGGAACACTTACCTGTGGTACAGAATTCAAAGACAGATGCTCTCATTCACTCTTATTTGTTCCTTGTTGGATTGTCCTAAATGGGAACTTCAGCAGTATCAACTCCAGCAAATCTTCAGTGGGGAGGGACAACTAATCACTGACCTGTTTGCAACATAACAAAGGTACTGGTAACAGGGATTGATGAGTATGCCAAAATTGGTTGATGAGATGTGCCGACTCCTTTCCAATGTTTTCACTCATCCCTTGTGTGTGAGGAAGGCCAGAGCCAGCTGCTGATAGCTTCAGCATGGTTTCCAAGATCTGGCATACCAAACTACTCAAACTGTCTACATGTCCTCAGTACAAACAATACAATCCAGCCTCCATTCTGAGTTCAATAATCAGATGCTGCATGACAATCTCCAATTACTGAGCCTCACAGCATGGTTCCTGATCATCTAGAATCAGGTCAATTGCACATCCTACAAGACTGTAGCACAGTTCTGGAAAAAACGCATGCGCTTTCCACCAACAAAACCTACAGTACACATGGAAGCACTTTTGTGTATGATGCACTGGGAAATGACTATATCCTCTTTTAACACAGTAGCATCAAATTCTTATGTATCTTCTGAGTTTAGCTAAACAAGGGTTGAATTCCACCTTCCTCAGGGTGTGTCTGGCTGCGTTAAACAAATTCAGAGGAACCTTGGATTCTTCATTGTTGTTTTCAAGAAGGTTTGTTGAAAGGACTATTCTTATATTTTCCACATGTTAGTTTTACCTCAGAACCATGGAAGCTAAACGAGGTGCTCAGCCAAATGATGTTGACCCTTTTGAACCGATCTATAGATCAATACGAAATTATCCCTCCTAGTAAACAACACTCCTTTTAGCCCTGACAGCCTGAAGGGCAGAGGAACTGCAGGAGTTCACAGTTGTAGAACTGAACCTTAATTTTGCCAAGAACAGAGTGTCACTGCAAAGTAATCCCAGATTCACGGCAAAAGTAACCTGAATTTAAATGTCACAGCAGACTCTTCAGTTAATCAAGCAGATTCTCTTTCACTAAAGATGAGCCTAGTCCACCCCTCATTTCAAGATCTGTTTGTCTGCTCGCTGTTTGGATTCAAGCCTGTGAATCTATGAAAGATCGATTGCATGAGAACTGGACTTGCTGGACTAACTAGTTTCTTTCAAAAACATTTCTCACAAGTATTGTGTAACTATGTTAATGAAATATTTAGACATGGCTGTTTCGTAACAAATTTCATGATTCTTTTTTCAGTTTGGCTGTGGCTGCTATTCCTGAAGGTCTTCCGATCGTAGTAACAGTGACACTAGCACTTGGTGTTATGAGGATGGTTAAGAAGAAAGCTATTGTGAAAAAACTACCCATTGTGGAAACTCTAGGTATGGCTATTTGTAATCATATGGTCTCGAGTTGAACTCAGATATTGGTAAAAATAAAACTATCAAACTGTGCTAATGGTGTAATTAACAAACAACATTTTACTTTCTCAAACAGGCTGAGGAAGGTGCTTTTGATTATTGGAAACGTGATAAAGGTCACTTTCGGCGCAAGTTGTCGATGCTGAAAGGGCAATTTAGGGAAAGCATAACCTCATAATGAGATTAGAAAGCAGCCTGTCCCTGTTAGTTGGGTCTAAACTGAAGTGGCATAGTGTGCAGAATAACAATGGATTGGGATGCGACCCGAGTGATTACCAGTAGCTGAGATTAATTCAGGCATTCTATCCATCACTGTTTTGTATGCTTATTGTGCCTGTTAATCTGGTAAGTGTGGTGGGGATGGATCACAAAATAGGGTGGTCCTTTCATGGCACTGTTAAACTGCCAAGTTCCAGGTTTTGGCTCTGCTTGATATATGAATCTACTTCTTTGGATAACCAGCAGAACAAGCTTTTCTCTTATTGCCTTTGTGATGCCAGGGTAGTTGTATGTATCTCTCTTTGTGGATAAAGGGTACCACATCCAAACTCATGATTCAGCTATCCTAAATGTGTCTTTTTTTACAGGCTCTTTCTGTGTTTTTTTATGTCTTCGTTCATTCTGAGCTGCTCACATGTTCGTTATTTGTAATCCACGCATCATATGGGACTAGAATCCAGCCTTTATAATTACACCTTCAAGAATAAGACAAGTAATGCTCTGTTCGGCTTCAGGCTGAAAATGGCACAAGTTGCGCACTTTTCTTAGAGACAAACATGTATTCTGTAGTCGAAAGTAGGTAACCTTTTGGAGTTCAAATAGACTACTAGTCTTTAATTAGGCATGTCTTACTCTAGGTATATTAGATAAGGACTGGTAAATACCCATAGACATGTGGAGCTTGTAGTGATTGCCTTAGTATTGTGCATTTCACTCCAGGTGACTGCTCAAATCCACCCAGATTAGATTATATCCATGTTGTCGATTTATGTTGCTGTTGTTGTCTGCCGGTTGACAGAAATGGAGTAATTGCTGTGTGCTTAGGCTTGCTGTCTTGCTTCCCAGAATCTATAGTAACTCAGATGAAAGATAGAGAGCACTTCCTTAGTTTTTGACACTATCACTCTATCTCTTAACTCCCTATTTTGATGCTGATTTTCTCTCACCTTGCACCATTTTTGTACAGGACGCCTACTGTTCGGCTGTTAGGCTTTGAGAGTGGAGAAGTCAATCTGGTGTGAGATGTCTGTTGTGCTCCCCCACTGTCTCAAATAGAGGACCCACTTTGGTAGCTTGGCATGAACAGTTAGGCAGGCCTCATGGAGAATGTGCGTGGTGTAATGTAGAACAAGTCAACTTAACAATGTTACAACCTAACAAGATATGTCAATGTAGCAAGTTAAGAAAAATTGAACATTGCTGTAAAACTATAGAATCATATATAGGTAACAGGAATTACAGAGATGTTTTTCACCGAGGGGTTTTGAGTGACCTCAAATAGACAAGGAGATCAAAGGTGCTTTCAACTGCTATGCAGGGGCAGAGGGATAATGGGGATGCTATTCATAACATGGCCTCTCTCCCTCTCCCGAATAATTTTTTTTAAAAAAACACAAATAAAAGGTTTCCTGTTACCTACCCTCACCACTCTGTGCCTTTCCTTCCGTCTATTTTAGAAGTTGAGCTCCCTGCTTTCCAGCGCTGCTCTGACAGGTTCTCAGAGAATTCCATTCTGACATAGCAACAGTATGTAACAGGTGTTGTTAGCAACAGTCCTGGGTCATGGTAGTGAATGACTGGATTTAGAATCCAGTCATTCACACTAGTGGATCTCTATGAGAGCCATGCATATTATGAAGAACAAAGAATACGATGACAGTGGAGTAAAATAGTAGTTGGAGGACTATTTCTTACCCTGTGCAGCTCCGAAAGGTCTAAAATGAAATTATGTGTTGGTGTAACAGTGCCCTACTCTTTCCTGTTTTGGGCGAATGGATGTTATATCACAGACATGGTCAGTTATTATCTGAAATTCCCACTGGGAGCAACTGTGCACCAAGGATATTTACTAGATAGAATGTTCAGAGGCCTGTTACAGTTCCCTAGACTTATAAACCTTTTACTTTTCTTTCATTATTTTGCTTTATCATCACTAACCTCCACAAATTTTGGGATTGGAGTTTGTTTCCCCTCTGTAGCAGGTACATGTGCTTCAATCTTAGTGCTTTTAATGACATTCATGTGAATCCAATAATATCTATTCACATATGGGAAGACTCAGTATCTCTGAAGTGGTGCTCGGCACTCTTCCTATATGGTTTTATGGAATGGACTTTAATGCAGGTTCGCTTTACTTTCCTCTTGGACATGTTTAAGGTGTAAAGCTGTTCCCCATTGTGTTTTTTTACTGTGAAGTGATTCAGGTCAATGTAAATTATGCATATGTTTTTTTCATTCTGGACCAGCTGCAGTCCAACTGGAGGCAACTCAAAGGTTTGTTTCCCGTATAACTCTGTAGTTTACTATATGGTGCCATGAGGGTCTTGGAGTACCCCACTATTTTAAGGTACCTTTTAGGACAAGTAGCAGGAAGGCCCTCTCTGAAGAACCTAATTTCAGTATAGGTTCTTCTAAGGTGCTCTACCGCCACAAGGTCACCTGGTCCCTCACAGGGCGAACCATGTTGCACCATTCCTTCTGAGACCTTTACCCTTATGTGCTTGAAAAAATGTGTACACTTTCCTTCACTTTCTGGGTGCACATTGTACCAGTAAAGGGCTCCTCCTATTTGCAGTTAAACTATACTCCAGCTGGAAATTTCATGGATGCTGGGACTGTAAGATCTCAGTATTCACCATTGTGTGAGAGCTTTAAAAGCCAGCAATGCTAGACGAGTTCCAGATCAAACTGAGAATTACATTGGCCCCAATGCTTTCACTGCAAAGGTTTATGGCTGCAGATTTTGAACTGCTCATTTGCGGTCTATTTAAGACTCTGGAGAACTCTATTCAATTTTTCCTTATTTGTATGTGAGTAGTATGACTGGCAAAGCTTTTTTCTGATTTGGAAGAGCAAATAGAAGCAAAAAATACAATTCACTTTGATATTGGCATTTGCAACCACTGTTAAAGAGCTGTTAGCTTGACACAGGGGATCAAGTCCTTCTTTTGCCCTTTCTAAATTTAGGTTGCCTTAACCTCAGACAACTAAATGCCATCTCATTACAAGGTATGCGCCTCGAGGCCTGTTCTTACAGGATGCTCAATGGGTATTTGAGTGTTGACCAAGACCACCATGTAAAGATGGTAACTTCCTGGGATTTCTAGGACAAGTGAGCAGATTGCACCACTACTCTGTGTTTTAAGGTTCTTTGGGGGGCTTGGCTCCTCTCAATCCATGCATCAAGAGTTTAAACTGGATTTCCCAGTCCCATATTGCCTATAAAGCAGTCTCTTGATTCTTGGTATTCTCAACCATTCTGGTCCCTTTTCGCCCCAGGTCCAAGTACTACACAGTTACTTCCAAGTTTTCCTGTTGCATGGCTTTCACATACATTCTCCCACTCTTTCCTCACTTTTGCCTTATAATATCGGTTCCATAGCTTAGACGAGTCCTGTTCTTGTTTAGCTGACTCTCTTCCATGAGCTCCACTACCTCACCCACTCATGGGCTCAGCGCCTCTCCTTAGACTCTTACAAGAAGGAGGACGATGCAGAAAAAGAGACCATTTCAAAAGCTAGATGTTTCCATTTAATTCCTATCTTATGGTGGTGTGTATTTAATTGAAAGAGACCCCACCCTAATTTCTCTCTAGGACAATAGAAAGATCAAGAGTACCCCATGGAGCTGCAAATCCTAACCTTGCCAATGAAATTAGCAACAAGCATCATTTTTTTCTAGTTTTCTGTGCAATTATTTACAGTAAACAGAGTAATATCAGAGAAAGCAATTGTCCATCTTAATCGCTTCCAAACCAGTACCTCACTGTGGCAGCTGAGGTGAACCCTGGAAAAAATCTCACACATTGTACTGCTGTTCGCCTTCAAAAAGAGGGTGTTTAGTAGATGTTCTGAAGAATATATATACCAAATTTCACAACTTATGCTACTTAAGTCTAATGTGGATTCCATCCTAGCAGGTTATAACAGCATGTGCAACTTCTGCTACTTAAGTCTAATGTGGATTCTGTCCTGGAAGGTTGTACCATCATGTCAAAAGTCTTAGCAGATTTCACACAGCCCCCCTGTTACGCTGCCAAAGTATGTGTAAATTGTATGCAGCCATTAACATGGATACGTTGACAGTCCTTCTGCTGTTAAGCTCCACCTTTGGCCAGAGTAGTAAACATTGGTGTGGTGTTACTGCTCCACACTGTCCTAAGGCCTAAGATAAAGGTCATAACCTCATATTTGAGGTTCACACTAAAGAATGCAATGAATACACCAAGCCTATCCTCTATTTTTTTTTTTTTGTTTTAACAAATAAACTTATTTGCTTTTAAACATCAGTTTGTCATCATTTTCTAAAAAACATACGTATTTTGTCATTAGATATTAGCTTTTCATTTTGAAAATCATACTCATTTTGTTTGTAATGATCATTTCTTTGTTCTTAATGAATAGATGTAAGCTAATTATTATCATCATAACTGCAGTTAATCCAGTCGTATTCATAATTACCCTCACAATGCCTGTCAATGCCATGATGTTCTTGCGGTGTCTTCTCCAAGAGGCCAGTTATTGCATTATAGTATCCTGTGCACTTCAAACTGATATCAGCACCACAATGTGTCCCCAGTACTTCTCATATGTCAGTAAATGCAGTGATGTGTCCAAATACCCCACATATGCCAGTCAGTGCCATGAGGCTCCCCACTTTATCCATCATATGCCATTAAATTTAAATGGCCTAATATTTCCTAGGCACACAGCTGAATGGGATTCAGTACCATATTTTCCAATATCACAGTTACTTATTGTCATCAGGTGTTCAGTTGTCTTCCATCATATGCCGGTAAATAAGAAAGTGTGCCCAGGTAGCACCCATGACTTGATAGTTACATGGGTCCCCTTATTTTGAAGTCAGTGGCATGGAGTACTTTTAAGCACCCTTCCTACATTAACTAATCAGTACTATGGGGTGCTTCAAACACCCCTGCACCTTCATACCTGGATTCCAGTCAAATGTGCCCTAACCATTTCAGTGCCTTACTTTGCATATTGTATCGCCCTGTATTCCATTCAGTTCCATAGTATGTCCTAGGCAACGCCACAATTGAAAATCAATGCCTTTATATAAACTAGGCATATCCGCTTACCAGTGACTTGTATGATGTTTCCCAGGCGCAGCCATGTGCCAGTCAGTGCCATGAGGTGCCCTTGGCATTCCCCATAGGCCAATCATTGATATTATAGGGCTGAGACATCCCTGTATGTCGAGTATGCTATGATTTGCCCTATGCATCCCACCCCAAATGCTTTGATGTTGTTCCGTAGGGAACCCGTCAATATCACCCATACATAGTCACTCAAGACACACAGTAATATAAGCAGGCACACACATTGAAAGACAATCACCTGTATGTATTTTCTGGTGACATCCACTCCTATGCTGGTGCTTAAGTGGTCAGGAGGTGAAAAGACAGTGTGTCCCATGGCCCAAGACCTACAGGAATACAGCTTTGCACGAGGTCTGTCTGGTGGCTTCATGTGAGACTGAGAGCATGCTGTGCAGGTGAATGATAGCTTTTGCTCGAGTTCTTCTTATGCATCTTCGGCCTCCCTTCATTGTATGGCTGCTGGTGTCTGACTCAACCTTCAGACAAGTTTGGGACCTGGGACAGCTCTGCTTCTGCTCATGGTGTGGTCATTAAGCGTTCTCTCTTTAGGTAAAACTCCTGCACCTTTCTTACGTTTTCAAGGTGCATGTGGGTAGTGGGCCATATTTCAGTTCAGTCTATATCATCACTGTGCGATGTGCATGTAAGAGAGACATACAAAGACAGATATTGCCTCCTCACTCTTCTAACCATCAGCTTTCTTACAGAGACTGTTCTTAATGTTGACAGTTGCAAGGCACTGCCCTACACACATTAATGGAAATGGTAGCAGAAGTCTTAAATTATGTTTACCTCTTACCCGTCCAACAATCCTAACATATCCAGAATCAACCCAGCCTTGAAGGAGACTCCCCAGTGTGTAGAATGATTTTCTTCTCCGTAGCTGCTTTCATTTTTATAACTCATGAGTCAGGATTGTGAATGCTGTTAGTGTTGGGTTTCGAATCCAGACTTACTTTTCCTTTCAACGCTCTTATTTCTCCTTCCTTTCTCCAATGCAGTTTTCCCTTAATGCCTGGTTGCAATACAGAAATTAGAACAACTGACAGCAGCAGAGGAATCGTTCACAAGGAATAAACATGGGCTTCTGTTTCTTAGTTTTTTTTGCCTGGTTAGAGGCTGGCAGATTCCACACATGTTCACTTTTAGAGCTTGCAGCCTCATTTAAGTAGTGTCTGAACATAAGTGTGCCGCTCAGAGATGAGGGTATATTACATGATTTTTTATTTCATATGGATGCAGATTGTCCCTGATATGTTGCTATTCTTCTTAAAGACGTCCACCACCTGTATTTTCCTAGTACATTTTGAGGGACATTATCTTTGGGGACATGAATGCTTATACATATTTTTTCAGAGGTGTTATACTTTGTGATAATGTGAATAATCCTCAAAATCTGTACTGCTGTCAATATGCTGAGCTAATATGGAATAGTCTCATGTATGGTAGACTTTCATACAGTTCAAAATGATAATCAAGGCAGTAGGAGTGATGTCACCTGCCAACATTAAATCTAGTTTCATTGAACAGTTGCCTGCTGTCCTAATAATCTTTTTATCAAATGTCTGCCCAACCATCAGGTAACATCATTTAGTACAACCTGTGTGAGAATGATCCTCATGGGTTATTGTTTTTTTGTTTGCCGTTGATCCTTCTACACCTAATTATGTTTACGCACACAGTTAGTAAATGTCTTGTTCCTTACATCATGTGTTTATTTTCAAAGGTTGCTGCAATGTGATCTGTTCTGATAAAACTGGAACTCTAACAAAGAATGAAATGACAGTTACGCGCATCTTTACTTCCGATGGACTGCATGCAGAGGTAATATTGATTGCATTTCAGCATTTATCTATTTTTAAGTGAAATAGATATTCTGGATATTCAGTGTCTTTCAGGTGGTCTAGTCTTAATCTCTTGTATGCTGATCATTTTACAAATATTGTATTTTATTGCAACATTTATTTAGTGCTTACTGCCTTATGTTGTGCACAGATGGGCTTGCTGACATGGGTAGCATGCCACACTGTGTGGTGTAGAGTGTGTGCATGGAAAGATGTTGTCTTTGTTTTGATCTTATATGGGAAGCGTTTCCATGTTGCGCGTAATGACCACAGAAGTGCAATTATTGTGATTTGGGGCGCTGTGCTTAGCAGTCTGATGGATGAAGACTTTCGAGAGACAGGTGCATAGTTTATGATTTTCAGTTAGCTGTCAACTTTGAGCAGCTCTGCAGGTCCCTCATGGAATTTATTTTCATAGTCCACTGAGCTTGTTACTACACTGGGTTGTCCATTCTGAGATATCTTGTTTAAAGTTTATGGTCAGGGGAGGCACAGGCTTTAGGGAAACATGGATTAGAGAGTTGCTGGGATTTTTTTTTTTTTTTTACTATCATCCCATATCTGCATGTCAGAATCGGTCATTGGAATGTAACTAGTTGGTACCTGCAGTGGCGGACTAAATTAAATCCCTCATTGGCCAGTGGATGATCTCTTCAGTTGTTTCATGCCTGTTCATTTGGTGATGGGTAGTTTAATGCAGTGCACTGGTACAGTACTTGGTAATGGACATTACTCATACCAGTTTTTGTCTTATGTGAGTGTGATTGTCAAGCAGAAAAAGGACATTGTAGTCTGTTTGAGATACATTTGACAATCCAACCACTGAGTGTTATGGATTTAGTATTAGGGTGATGCAGGAGTGTTATATGTTGTACTGTTGCTGAATTTATATAGTACTTACTACCGTTGAAGAGGTGTGGCAGCACTTTACACAGAACAGCATGCTGCTCTAGGAACCCAGAGTTGGTAGCTTTTTCGTTTGTTTGGTTATTGGGATTAGTTTTAAAGAAGCCATGCCATGCATTTATCTAGTTTCTATATGGTGGAATAAATTAAAAGTTATGTCTGATTCTTAGTGGGAGAAATTCAAGCATTGATTTGCAGAATTAACAGATGAGCTACACAAGATTAGGTATTGCTAGGTTGCAGAGGTATGATCTTTTTTTTTAAAGCAACCATGCATGTGACTTAAGATAGGCTGCACCCAGAGAGTGGAGGCAGAAGAGAATGGTAAAAATGGTGAGAACCATTCAAAAGAAAAAGGCGAGTCAAGAATTGGGAATTTTAGGTCAAACTAAGTTTCTCCAGTATTGGATCTTTCATAGATTCACATGCTTGAATCATCCCCGTCGTCGAGGTGGGAGCCTCACGGTAAACTTAAATATATAAAAAGCAGTAAGTCAGTAAAAGTAAAACCAGTAGGCCTCATAGGGTATTTTAGTCTATCCACTTTGTTTTGTGAAAAGACCCAAACTTGAGTATCAACCAATCAGGATTCAGCCCCTCCCAAACACTCCCAACAGAGGCTGAATTCCCTCAGATTTTCTACCGCACGTCGTGTGAAGGGAGTCTCCCTGAGCTCTGCTCAGTTTTTTTCCTATTTTCTGACTGAAGATTGTTTTTTCTCTCAGGAAACTAGTTACAACTTTACTATGTCTGAAAAGGCAAAGAAGGGTCTGTTCAGAGACTGTGACAACTGTGGAAAGAAGAGACTACATATTGATGACCCCCACAAGAAGTGTATTTACTGCCTTCATCCAGACCATAAGGTGAGAGACTGCAAAATCTGTCGCACCTTTAGTCAAAAAACCCTCAAAGACCGAGAGGGTAGACTTCTCTTATGGCTGCAAAAACAGAAAGCCTTAGAGCATCCTTCATCAGACAGCGAAGAGTCACCACAAACTTCTCGCCCTCAGAAAAGAACAGGTGAGAGAGATAGAGGTGCGGATGAACCACCAAGAAAAATGCACAAAAAGACAAAACAAGTCTTAACTGAAGAGGCAGTTAAACATGGACTAAAAAAGGTTCATTCAGAACCTACTACGCCGTTACACCGGAAAAGCACCTCAAAGAAACCATCCCTGTCTCTGTCACTACAAAAAGAGCCAGAAAAACTCTTTTCGGTGAAAAAACAACCGTCGACGACCGCCCCGTCGACGACAGTGTCGACGGTAACAGCGACCACGGTATCGCCGACGTTCACACCACCATCCTCACCGATGATTATGACGTCGTCGCCGTTGTCATCGACGACGATTATTACTGCAAAAATCTTCAAAAGAGCTTCGTCGGCAACCACAGCGTCGACAGCGGAGGCCTCCTGGGTTCACAAATCATCCAGGGCACTCCCATCTATGCAAGATACGTCGGCGAAGCGACCGTCGTCGGTAAAATACCCGTCGACGAAGGGACCGTCGACTAAGGACCCATTGACAAAGACGCAGTCATGGACGGAAGCGTCGACGACAGTACCGTCGACGACAGTACCGTCGACGACAGTACCGTCGACGAGGGAACTGTCGACGAGGGAACCGACGATCACCACAGCATTAACAGTTTACAAACCTTTGGACATTTCACCAGATCATTCCTCATACCATCTTGAGGACTCCACCAGATTCTTACCCCTTTCCCTTATTAATATAGGGGACAAGCCATCTGACATTTTGCCGATGCATACATCACCAAGTAAAGTGCTGCCATACCCACCGCAACATCTTTTAGACGATGATGATGATGAGGATCAAGGAATGTTTGGGGCAGCTAGTAGCCCGTCCCAACTAAATGTCAAATGTCAAGAGTTTGATGAAGAAGAGGATCAACATTACCAGCATAGTTATGCTTCAACATCTTATCCACAGGCAAACCAACCATCGCCACTAGCTATGCCTAGCACATTAGTGACAGATTTACAACATATGTTGAAGGACTACTATAAAAGGTTCCCACCGTCAACTCAGTCCACGCCACCTAGACCTCAAAGTTACCAGCAAGCTCAAACTACTAATGTTTCCGAAAAGCCACAGGCTAGTAGACCTGTAACTAGCCAAGCTCCGGAAGCTTACCTCTCGTCGGACGACGAAAGGGAAGAGGGCGAGCTAGCAGATTCAGCGGCTAGTGAATGGGACGATTATCTCGTTCCCACACCATCTCCACCTCCAGCAGCTCCAGTGGATTCTCCTCCAGAAGACATAGGAGGTTTCCATAATATCATAGAGAGAGCGGCGAAACGTTTTGGCCTGGCAATTGTTTCCCATGAAACTGAGTGTTTTTTGTATGACTTTAAAGAGCCATCAAAGAGATCTGTAAGAGCCATACCGATTGTGGATTTCTTATGGCAGGAGGGTTTGAAGGCAATGAAAAACCCGGCAACAGTGCCTTCACAAATGCCAAGGCTAGAGAAAAAATACAAGGCCCCAGATGATTCTCCGGCCTGTTTAGTCTCACAGCCGAAACCTGACTCTGTTATATCACAGGCGGCTCAACGACGATCCAAAAACCCCTCTATGCCTATTGCGTCTCCCCCAGACAAAGAGGGAAGGAGACTAGACAATATCGGTAAGAAATTCTCCTCGGTTGCTGCAGTAATGGTCAAGGCGGCCAATTCCCTCGCCATCCTGGGAAGGTACGATCGCCAGATGTGGGCAGACATGTCCGCTTTTGTAGATTCACTGCCAGAAGATCTCAAGGTGGAAGCTAAAAAGGTCTTGCAGGAGGGAGAAAGGGTCTCCGCAGAGATAATAGACAGTTCAATAGATATTTCCCTCACTGGCTTTCGACAATTAGCTGGAGCAGCAGTCCTGCGCAGACAAGGGTGGCTTAAAGCTACTTCATTCAGACCAGAAGTCCAGACTCGTGTTCTCGACATGCCCTTCGATGGAGAGAGTTTGTTTGGCAAACATGTCGACGACATGCTGCAGGCTATCAAGATGGATACCGATACAGCAAAATCCCTAGGTACCCTGCAGTATAAAAAACTACCTTTTCGTGGAGCAAGGGGTAGAGGTAATTACTCCTTTCGAGGTGGATACCAACAATACAGGTCACAATATCCATCTTCCTCCACAGGACCAGGACATCAGCACCATCAACAACAGCAGCATTATCGATTACCACCAGCCGCAGCTTACAAACATCCGGCTAGAGGAAGAGGAGCTGCCCGAGGAAGAGATACAGGCAGAAAGCAATGACCAGCGGATAATCTCAACACCTCCCCAATCAATATTGAAGGTCGGAGGTCGCATCAATTCTTATTTCCCCAAGTGAAAGGCTATAACATCGGACAGATGGGTGCTAGATGTAGTGACCAGAGGTCATACTCTGGAATTCATGCAAACACCACCGAGTGTCCCTCCATCGGGTACACCGCCTCTGAGGTTGAACCAACTTCTCAGGGAAGTAAGAATAATGCTAACAAAAGGAGCAATAGAACCAGTCCCTTTATCTCAAAAGAACAAAGGATTCTACTACCGGTTTTTCCTTCTAAAGAAACCCTCAGGAGACTGGCGCCCCATCCTGGACTTGAGAGCACTAAACAAGTTTCTAAAGAAACAATCGTTCAGGATGGTAACGTTGCAGGATGTCCTGCGTCTCTTAAACACGGGAGATTGGATGGCATCCCTAGACCTCCAGGATGCTTATTTTCATATCCCCATATATCGCAAACATCGCAAATTTTTAAGGTTCAGGGTAGGAAGTATGCACCTCCAATTCCGGGTTCTACCATTCGGTCTCAAATCAGCCCCCAGAATCTTCACAAAAATGTTAGCTCCAGTAGCAGCACATCTTCGCCAGTCAGGTATCCAGGTCTTCCCTTACCTGGACGACTGGCTTATAAAGGCACCCTCAAAATTCCAAGTAACAAATCATATTTCCTATTGCCTTCAATTGTTACACAGCCTGGGGTTTGTAGTCAACTACCAGAAATCTCAGATATACCCCAAACAAGAATTGAGTTTCTTGGGAGCAATTTTGGACACAGTACGCAGCAAAGCGTACCCATCACACGAGAGGAAACAAAAGTTAACCTCTTTGGCAGACAACCTATCCAGAAAAAAGTTTGTTTCAGTCCGCATCTACAAATCATTGCTCGGAATGATATCATCGTGCATTCCGCTAGTCCCAGATTGCAGGCTCCATATGCGACCCCTGCAAGAGCAATTGGACATACAATGGACACAGGTCCACGGCTCCTTCGAAGACAAGATTCGCATAACGCCTCTAATGAAGAACACTATGAGGTGGTGGGCGACTCCAACCAATTTCTCAAAAGGGCTGTCTTTTCTTCTTCAAACACCAAGTTACATAGTAACAACGGATGCCTCTCTCGAAGGATGGGGTGCACACTGCCAGGACCTGCAAATCAGCGGAATCTGGAATCAGCAAGAGAGCCAGCTCCACATCAATTATCTAGAACTCAAAGCAATACACTTAGCTCTAAAAGCTTTCTTGCCAAAGATACAATGTTCAAGCGTCTTAATCCGGACGGACAACATGACCAGCATGTTTTATCTAAACAAGCAAGGAGGCACAAGATCCCTACAACTCTCGCAGCTAGCCCAACAAATTTGGACATGGGCCATCAAACACAATATTTCACTAAAAGCGGAGCATGTGTAAGGACAAATCAATGTTCTAGCAGACACCCTGAGCAGGACAGTAATTCCTTATCACGAGTGGGAGCTAGACCAGAAAACTCTCAATGGCCTGTTTCTATTATGGGGCAAACCAAACTTAGACCTATTTGCCACTCTCGAGAACAAGAAATGCCAGTTCTACGCAAGTTGGCTTCCCCAAAAAAGATTCGTGGGGGAATGCGTTTTCGATTAGATGGTCAGGAGTTTATGCCTACGCTTTTCCTCCGATCCCGCTTATTCCGAGAGTCATCAGAAAAATGAAGACGGAGGGGTGTCGACTTCTACTCATAGCTCCCAGATGGCCCAGACAAATATGGTATACGGAGCTCCTCATGCTCTCCGAACGACCACATCTACCACTCAGACAGAGTCCGACTCTTTTAACGATGCACCAGGGACAAGTCACACACCCACATCCGTCGTCTCTTCATTTGTCGGCTTGGCTCCTGAACACAATGAATACTTAAATCTCAAAATTTCCCCAGAGTGTAGAGACATCTTAGCAAAAGCTAGAGCTGACACTACCAACAAAACCTATAGACTTAAATGGAAACGGTTTTGTGTTTGGTGTGCAGCGGAAAATATACATCCTTTATCTTCTACTCCGGAACAGATACTTCCATATCTCCTGCTCCTGGCAAAATCAGGACTTGCATATTCTTCCATACGGGTACATCTGGCAGCAATTTCCAGATACCGCAGATCACCAGACAGACTCTCTTTGTGTTCCACAAGAATTGTCAAACAATTTATGAAGGGCCTTTTTCGGGTCTTCCCGCCAATTAGGAAACCTCCGCCTCTATGGTCATTGAATGTTGTGTTGATGCAGCTCATGAAAGCTCCTTTTGAGCCGATCCACAAAGCTGACCTAAAATTCCTCGCATGGAAAACAGCGTTACTGTTAGCTCTTACTTCGACAAAAAGAGTCAGTGACATTCAGGCGTTCACTATCAAACAGCCGTTCCTCCAGTTTACAAACTCAGGTGTCATCCTGCGGACAAATCCTAAATTCATTCCGAAAGTTCCCTCAACATTTCATTTAAATGAACCAGTCATCTTAAAAACCTTTTTTCCAAATCCGCAAACAGTGGCGGAAAAAACATTACATTCTCTCGATATTAAAAGATGTTTAAAGTTTTATCTACAGAAAACTCAGGCCATCCGCCAGTCGGATCAATTATTTGTAGCATTCAGCGGAACAAAAAAGGGACACGCGGTGTCCAAACAGACTTTAGCAAGATGGATTGGCCTGGCGATTCAGTTCTGCCATTCAAAAGCAGGAAAGCCGCTCCACACCAGGGTGAGAGCCCACTCTACAAGATCGGTAGCCACTTCAGCTGCACTCTTTGCAGGTGTACCACTACATAGCATCTGTAGAGCAGCGACATGGTCCAGCCAACACACATTTACAAGACATTACTGTCTAGAGGAGACTAACCAGGTCGATACAGCAGTGGGACAAGCAGTGCTGAGGCATCTATTTCATTAAGGTGAGCCTCTTACACATCCCACCACCACACTCGAGGTATGGTCATTAATGGTTCATTTTCTTATACTGTGTTAACGTGTCGTATTCTCCATAATAATAGCACAAATTGTGTCAGGATTTCTTGCCACACACCTTTTATTGCTCTTATATTCGGATGTTTATGAATATAAATATAATTATATGTAAGTGCATATTTAAAACTGAACTAATGTGAATCACATCACGTATAGAATTACGATGGAATTACAGTCAATGTAATTCAGTAAGTAAGAAAACATTACTGCTCGTTACTCTGATTCAAGCATGTGAATCTATGAAAGATCCAATACTGGAGAAGAAAATTAGTTACTTACCTGTAACTGCAGTTCTCCAGTATTGGTATCTTTCATAGATTCACATGCGACCCACCCTCCTCCCCTCAGAGGCTCCCCTATTATACAGATATTAAACTTCACACTCCTACTAGAAAATCTGAGGGAATTCAGCCTCTGTTGGGAGTGTTTGGGAGGGGCTGAATCCTGATTGGTTGATACTCAAGTTTGGGTCTTTTCACAAAACAAAGTGGATAGACTGTAAAATACCCTATGAGGCCTACTAGGGCCTACTGGTTTTACTTTTACTGACTTACTGCTTTTTATATATTTAAGTTTACCGTGAGGCTCCCACCTCGACGACGGGGATGATTCAAGCATGTGAATCTATGAAAGATACCAATACTGGAGAACTGCAGTTACAGGTAAGTAACTAATTTTCTTTTTCATGCAGGGTTTTTAGAAAATTTGTAGAAACTTTAGACAACACGCAAACCTGTAGAAAGAACTAACATTATTTGCATGTGTTTCAGAATCGTTGTAGGCCATGAGGACACCAGTGCACATATCATGGGTAAAAGATGAGACCAATTAGAGGAAGCCTCATTCAGAGGAGACACTGCATACTTACATTTGAAGTTATAGGTATCACCTGCATAGATTTGAACTGCAACATTTCTCCCTCACTCTACATTATTTCTTACCTTTTTTCTTGTTTCATGAACCACTTACACACACTGCCCCCTATTTATTTTCCTGCTTAACACTGCCAATGCGCTTAATACCATAGTCATGCACAAAACTTGATAAAAACATGTAAAGGACACCACTGGTTTTAGGCCATCAGACTAAATGTATTCTCCAGAATTGTAGGACATTTCTGTTAATATTCAGTAGGTATTTTGATAGGCTGTATGTATCCAGGGTTGTACACCTGGACATATTCTGATAGTCTGTATTTTCTCATGGACGTAATTACATGGTTACAACACTATTATGGATTATACCCGCCGAATGTTATGCATGAATTGAATTACACTAATGAGGAGATTACAGTCCATTTGTAAATGCCTAGGTACATATAGGATATAGGACTTATTTATATGCCCTTTTAGAATAAATCTTTTGGTGCACTACTACTGGCAGTCTCTAGGTGCCTATGAGAAGTATTTTAACATTTGCTTTATCTGTTTTTCTCACCATAAGGAAAAGGTACTTACTGGGATAAATATCTGCAAGTCAAGAAAACTGGGCCTTATTATTTAATTTTTTCCACTTAAATATCCTTTGAGTAAGCGTAAGATGCAGATGTACACAAATTACACTGATCAGTAGGCCCTATATTTTATTTATTGTGGCACATTACTTTAGAACTAGACAACTGCAATCACTTTAGATCAGCTATGTTAGCAATTTAATCTGCAATTACAACCCACGATTAGAGTGGTCTAAAAATGTAGTGAACTCGGGGCTTCCACATTTGTAACAAATGATAGATACTGAGAGAGGAAGGATAATCAAGCAAGACATACATATATAGCATGTAAGCTCTTCAGTGCTTCAAAAGATGGTGGCACCTCATGATTTCTTGGCAAAACTAAGAACAAGCTGCAAGTGATAACACTGTGTGCAGTATTAAGCACAGTGTAAAGTGCAAGGCAAGCATACTTTTCAAAGAAGCATATTTTTAATCTTATGTAGTGAGACTATGCACACATAGACCACAAGTAGAATGTATTAGAAGCAGAAAGAATTTTAAATATAAGAAACAAATATTGTTGAGTCCCAGGACCCTGATGCACAATTCTAATACATTGATTATTTTAACCTAGTTTAAAATAACAAAACATTACACAATGCAAAATCAATCCGTAGTATGTTGGATCTTTCAAGCTCTTTTAAACATTGTTCACTGTTATCTAAATCTTTGTACATAGGGCATTTGCTCCATATGCGATTCTGCTCCTTTCATCCATTTATCTAGTAGCCAGTTGGTGACGCACTGTCTAGGCTACACCTCTTGAAGTAAGCAGTCTCTTGCATCTCTGTCCAGTGAAGGCTTCATTTAATTTAGATGCAGAAGAATGCATTCTGATTCTAGAAAAAGAACATCCTGTAGTACCCTCTTCAATCCCCTTGTGAGTTCAGTTGATGACTGTCTTGAAGTTTCCTACCTTGTCTTTCGCCTGAAATTTCATATTTGTTTTGCAGCCAAAGGTGATCAGGTAGTGGGAAGAAAAGTTGTACATCACGGAACACAAGAAGAGATTGTGTTCAAAGTAGCGGTCTTGCTCCAGGTCACAGGGCCATTTGTGCACCGAATCCAGGTTCCACAAACAGGCAGAGACACAGAATGGTTTAAGCAAGAAAATGCTTACTTTCTAAAAGTGCCATTTTCAAACTAACTATTCAAAAACCAACTTCACTAAAAGATGTATTTTTAAATTGTGAGTTCAGAGACCCGAAATTCCATATTTCTATCTGCTCTCAAGGGGAATCTTTACATTAAAGTTATTTAAAGGCAGCCCCCATGTTAACCTATGTGAGAGAAAGGCCTTGCAACAGTGAAGACTGAATTTAGCAGTATTTCACTGTTAGGACATGTACCACACATCATTACATGCCCCACCTTTAACATACACTGCACCCTGCCCATGGGGCTACTTAGGGCCTTCCTCAGGTGTGCCTTACATGTATAAAAAAGGAAGGTATAGGCCTGGAAAGTGGGTACACTTGCCAAGTCGCATTTGTAGTTTGAAACTGCACATACAGACACTGCAGTTGCAAGTCTGAGCCATGTTTACAGAGCTGCTAATGTGGGTGGCGCAACCCTAGCTATGTAAATATGAAGTTAAGAATAGTGAATCTATGTTTGCACTTACATTCTCGATATTTTGGTCCTCAATATTTTACACACAGTGACCCTCATTACGACTTTGGGGTATGAGTAGAGATGCGTCTGGTTGGCAGAGGCCAACCTGCCACACTCATAATTTGGCTATCTGCACCACTAGCCTGTTGGTGGTGGGACCGCCACATTTACCCTGACCGCCAGGGTCAAAATGACCACCTATATTCTGTCCACACAATATTTTTGGTTCCGATATTCTGTCAGTGATCCAATCCACACAAATGCTGTTTTAAGAGTACCCCACACAGCACGCCTTCCTCCCTTTTATTGCCCAGTGGTTTTCTCCTTATCTGTGACTGTTTTAAAGTAATTTGCAGTGCTGTGTATATATCTTGTGTGTTACATGTTCACATGCGCAGAATAAAACTACAGCTGCAGGTTTGTATCAAATGTTAGGGTAAAAGGTTGCTGTGCTTTTGGGATCACAGTATGTGGGAATCATGTGAACTTGCTGGCTCCACCAATATACATTTCAAATTACCTGTATGCAAATGTAGATACAAGGATTCTTGAATGTCTGTTAGCACTATAATTACTTGCTGAGGAACGTTTGGGGGTATTCCACTTTCTGAACTTGATAACTGCTCACAATTTCTCCTACAGCTTGCACTTTAGACACATAATCATTATCTCATTTGCCTTTTTAGGTCACTGGGGTTGGTTACAATGGAAGTGGAGAGGTGATCCATGAAGGCGAAGTTATTCATGGCTTCAGCATAAAATCCTTCACTAACATTATTGAGGTATTTTATAATTGTTGAAGCACTTACCGTTGAGTGACTGTTATGTATGTTCTTTTCAAGTGTAGCCTTTTTACAATATGAGTTTTTCCATCAGGCAGGATGTGTATGCAATGATGCTGAAATAAGGAGCGGTACGTTGATGGGAAAACCGACAGAAGGAGCCTTGATTGCCCTTGCTATGAAGGCAAGTCTTATTTTTGCTTTGATTTTCTTTATTTTTTATTTTATAGTCAGTGTTGGGAATGTGGCGTTTGTTATCCAAAAAGAGCATAGTACTTAACAAGATCGGTGTACCTTCATTTTATAGTTTTGCATAACAATTTGGAATGTCTGAATCTCAGTAATTAATTTGTGCTGACCTTGAATAGCCATATTTCAAGTGCCTACCACATTAAAGAGCTTCTGAAAGTGCTGAGATACCATGATCTTCAATTTAGTTAGACTTCACAGGACCTTCAAAGGAATGAGAATAAACATCCAATTTTTCTGACATTCATAGTAATCCTTTTTATTTTTGAGTTGAGACAGCAATTCTCCCTTTTAGCACGTAGCCAAAGCTCATGGAGAGCACCAACCTCTATATGTATACTTCATCTAGCCGGAATCACCCACTTTAAGTTTAGTACTTGAACAGCAAAGAAACCTTATTCGATTGCATTTTTTTTTAGTCCATTCAAATTGATTTATACTCCATAGCAAGGTTCTATTTAAATTAACTTATCTGAGAGACTTCTTGCCGCAGATTTATTTTCTTAGAATTATCCCCAGGCATCAGACTGGATTCGGAAACTTTGTGAGCAGTACCCCTGCACGCTAGTAGGTGGCGTCATTCGCTTCCGGGTGGCATCGTCAGAGTCCGCACAAGAAGTGATGTTCATGGTGCCTATATAGGCGCCACGCAGGAGCCCTGACATCAGTCCTGTTCTTTCTGTGCCAGCCAGCTCAGATCCAGAGAAGAGCTACCCCTAGTACATTTTTTACTAACTTTTTTTGATGCCTTGAGGGTTTTTCTCCTGTGCGGCAGGAATGCCATCCAGGAAGGCCGGCTTCAAGCCTCGTGGCGCCAGTCATTGACTGATGCCAGTAACGGGCCCTCAACTTGTATGCCTTTGGTTCCTTTAGTGCGACCAAGGCCTTAAGAATAGCTCTGACTGCCGCGCCATGAACCAAAAGGCCTTGAGGGAGTGATCCCTCAAGCTTCTTGGACTCTGCATGGGACGCCACGGAGATGGAGGTCCGGTCAAGAGGAAGGTCCTGGGAGTGCTCACGGAGTTCAAGATCGTTGTTGCAGTCGAATAAGTCCCGCAATAAGAAGTTGAATAGGTCTTTAACCTCTCCTTGCGTCCACAATGGAGGCCTGGCTCCGCTGTAGAGGCTGTGCCTGTGCTGTGTCCACATCTCTCCAATTTTCCAGGAGCCAGGGCAATTTCCGCCTAACTTAAAGACTTCTATGAGGCCATGATCCTCATTTTTCTGCAGCCTGATCCCTGTGGCACGTCATCGGGTCCCTTAGGGGTTTGCAGGGTGCTTTTCTGTTTTTTCCGCAGGTGGCACCAGCCCCAACTCTAGTAGGGCCTCAAGAATTCATTCCTGGATCTGGACCGATAGCAGATCATGCCACCTCGACTTCCCCCTGCACCTGTCCCTATGCCGATGCTCCAGACGCTGCCCTCATTGTGATCCCCGACTCCAACACAGAGCTGGAGGAGCGTCGTCAGATGCTGAATCCGGCGACAACTGGAGCCATGCATTCCAGGCCGGAGCCCGAGTCCTATTCCTGTGTCCTGGTGCTTGGGGAAGGATGGGAGGGGTCACTGCACCCCAATGAATACCATCCTTATGACAACTTGGACGGGTGTGAGGATCTGGGTGAGTCCAGTGGACTGGATACTTCTCCAGATACTGGTATGCTTTATCCCCCTACCATGGCTACAGAGGAGGGAACGTCATTTTGTATGGTGGTGTGCCAGGGGGCAGTGTTTCCTGACCTCATTTTGCCCTCAGTGGGGTTCAAGACGAACGTCTCGACAGAAGTGCATCAGCCAAGAGTGTCCCCATCAGAACCGCTGAACAGGACTATTGCCTGCTACCCCACAACGGGGGACCCAAGGTTCTTCACATGACACCCCCTATGGAGATCTTGGTAGTCCAAGCTTTCACTTCCTATGTAAATCCTGACACATTCCCAACTGCACCACCGACTCTGGAATCCAAGAGGCTGGAAACTTTGGGAAAGGTGATTGCTGCAGTCTATAAACATTGCATGCCTTTTTGGTCTCTACGTCCACGCGCTGTGGGATATAGTTGCTCAGCTGCTGCCAACGGTCCAGGAGGAGGCCTGGGCCATGCTCTCCTAGGCTGTTTACGATGGAAGAGATGCAACAAAGTTCACCATCCGTTGTGGACTGGACACCACCGACTTACTAGGCAGAGCGATTTCATCGACAGTGGCCTTACAGTGCCATGCCTGGTTGAGAACATCTGGCTTTTCTGGTGATGTCCAAGTTTCGCTCTTGAACATGCCCTTTGATGGAAGCTGTATTTTTGGAGACAAGGCTGATTTAACGCTGGAGTGCTTTCAGAACAGCAGGGCTACGGCCTTTCTGTGTCCTTACCTGCCCAACCACTGTGGTGGACATGCTTCCTGGCATTTGGGTGGTTGTGGATGCGGTGCCTACAGACCCTATGGGTCGAGCAGCCAAAGATCGGGGCCAGTCCACCACTACCTCGGCAGCCACAACCTCCAAACCTCTGTAATCTGCCCTCATAACATCATGGGCATCCAGTAAGTGGCAGGGTTCGCAATCAACTGCTTCACTGGCAGTCCATAACATCAGACAGGTGGGTTTTGCAGATTGTCCGAAGGGGCTACTCCATCCCCTTTGTAACTTCGCCTTGCCACCCTCAAACAAAAGGTTGAAATATCATATTTCCCTTCTTCGCCAGAAAGTGACAGCTCTTTTGGCCAGGGGTGCCATAGAGGGGCTGCTGACGCCAGAGGATGGTAGTGGTTGTTATTTCCATTACTTTCTGGCACCCAGAAATGGCAGAGGCCTTCATCCTGTCCTCGACCTGCGCCTTCTCAATTTCTTCCTCAAGAAGAAGTTCAAAATGTTCACACTCGCTCACGTCCTGTCTGCCCTGGACCCCTATACACTGAGTGGTATCGTTGGACTTGCAAGATGCATATTTTCACATCCCTATCCTGCCTGCCCACAGGCATTACTTGTGGCTCACAGTGAGCCACAAGCACTTTCAGTTGACTGTGCTATTCTTTGGCCTTACAAGTGCCCCTCTGATGTTCACTAAGGTGATGATGGTGGTTGCAGCTCATCTACAGAGATCAGGGGTGTCAGCCTTCCCCTAGCTCGACTGGTTGTTGAAGGCAGGTTTGCCCCCAGGATGGTGTCTCCCATCGCCAGACTATGGCGAACCTTCTGCATTTACTGGGGTTCACTATCGACATCCACTCCTGCATTCAGTGAGGTTAACTATCAAGTCACACCTGACTCCCTCTCATATGCTCCCTTTCATCTGAGCTGTTCTGGAAACAATGCAATTTCTGGCTTATCCTCCTGAGCGTTGAGTCCAGGATATTCAAGCTATGATACCAATGTTTCAACCTCTGTCCTGGATTTCAGTTATACTGACTCTGAGGCTGCTGGGCCTCATGGCCTCCTGCATCCTGCTGGTAACACAAGCCAGATGGCATATGCAAACTCTGCAGTTGGACCTGGAGTTCCAGTGGGCGCAGCATCAGAGAAATCTCTCTGACATGATCCAAATCTCGGAGGGAACTGAAAAGAAAAGTAGTGGTGGCTAACAAACTGCAATTGGGTAGGAGACCGATCACTCTCCCTTCCCCAACCAGATCTCACAGTAGTGACAGATGCACCACTCCTGGGATGGGGTGGGCATCTGGGAGAGGTGGAGATCAGAGGACTCTGGTCTCCAGCGGAATCCGGACTCCACATGAACATGCTGGCATTTGAAGGCCTTCTTAACCTCCATCAAGGGGAGGCTGGTTCAGGTGTTCAGCATTGCCATGTGTACTGCAACAAACAGGGTGGGGTAGGATCCTGGATCCTCTGTCAAGAAGCCCTGCATCTCTAGACATGGCTGTAACAGTAGGGCATATTCCTGGTGGTTCAGCATCTGGCAGGATCCCTGAACTCCAGAGCGAATGAACTCTGCCAACAATGCCTAGCAGATCACAAATGGTGGCTCCATCTGGAGATGGCGTAAGTTCTCAAGAAGATCAGGAACGACCGCGCCCAGAGTCGGGTATCCCAAGCATTTGAACATTTGTCTGTCCTTCGATCAGGCTGCCTCTTTGGGAGGATCTTCTGTCCCTGCAGCAGGGAAGGATCCTCCACCCAAACCTGTCAACTCTTAGCCTTCTTGCGTGGAGATTGAGTGGCAACAGTTGAAAGCTTTCATCCTTCCTCCCGAAGTCTGTAATGTTATTCTGGCAGCCAGGCGTCTCTCCACCAATTCAGTATACACCTGCCAATGGAAGAAATTTGTATTATATTGTACAGAAAACTTCATTGACCCACTTTCTGCCTTCCTTTCTGATGATCTACTTTTTATTCTTACCTTTGTCCAGCAGATCTCTGCTTTAGGCACTCAGAAGGGTTAACTTTCTGCTCAGTCTGCTTTCTTGTGACTGCCTGACCAACCCTGTAGGAAGTTGGCTCTGTATGCACTATTTCAAAGTAAGGAATAGTATGCACAGAGTCCAAGGGTTCCCCTTAGAGGTAAGATAGTGGCAAAAAGAGATAATACTAATGCTCTATTTTGTGGTAGTGTGGTCGAGCAGTAGGCTTATCCAAGGAGTAGTGTTAAGCATTTGTTGTACATACACATAGACAATAAATGAGGTACACACACTCAGAGACAAATCCAGCCAATAGGTTTTTATATAGAAAAATATCTTTTCTTAGTTTATTTTAAGAACCACAGGTTCAAATTCTACATGTAATATCTCATTCGAAAGGTATTGCAGGTAAGTACTTTAGGAACTTCAAATCATCAAAATTGCATGTATACTTTTCAAGTTATTGACAAATAGCTGTTTTAAAAGTGGACACTTAGTGCAATTTTCACAGTTCCTGGGGGAGGTAAGTTTTTGTTAGTTTTACCAGGTAAGTAAGACACTTACAGGGTTCAGTTCTTGGTCCAAGGTAGCCCACCGTTGGGGGTTCAGAGCAACCCCAAAGTCACCACACCAGCAGCTCAGGGCCGGTCAGGTGCAGAGTTCAAAGTGGTGCCCAAAACACATAGGCTAGAATGGAGAGAAGGGGGTGCCCCGGTTCCGGTCTGCTTGCAGGTAAGTACCCGCGTCTTCGGAGGGCAGACCAGGGGGGTTTTGTAGGGCACCGGGGGGACACAAGTCCACACAGAAATTTCACCCTCAGCAGCGCGGGGGCGGCCGGGTGCAGTGTAGGAACAGGCGTCGGGTTCGCAATGTTAGTCTATGAGAGATCTCGGGATCTCTTCAGCGCTGCAGGCAGGCAAGGGGGGGGATTCCTCAGGGAAACCTCCACTTGGGTAAGGGAGAGGGACTCCTGGGGGTCACTTCTCCAGTGAAAGTCCGGTCCTTCAGGTCCTGGGGGCTGCGGGTGCAGGGTCTCTCCCAGGCGTCGGGACTTTAGGTTCAAAGAGTCGCGGTCAGGGGAAGCCTCGGGATTCCCTCTGCAGGCGGCGCTGTGGGGGCTCAGGGGGGACAGGTTTTGGTACTCACAGTATCAGAGTAGTCCTGGGGTCCCTCCTGAGGTGTTGGATCGCCACCAGCCGAGTCGGGGTCGCCGGGTGCAGTGTTGCAAGTCTCACGCTTCTTGCGGGGAGCTTGCAGGGTTCTTTAAAGCTGCTGGAAACAAAGTTGCAGCTTTTCTTGGAGCAGGTCCGCTGTCCTCAGGAGTTTCTTGTCTTTTCGAAGCAGGGGCAGTCCTCAGAGGATGTCGAGGTCGCTGGTCCCTTTGGAAGGCGTCGCTGGAGCAGGATCTTTGGAAGGCAGGAGACAGGCCGGTGAGTTTCTGGAGCCAAGGCAGTTGTCGTCTTCTGGTCTTCCGCTGCAGGGGTTTTCAGCTAGGCAGTCCTTCTTCTTGTAGTTGCAGGAATCTAATTTTCTAGGGTTCAGGGTAGCCCTTAAATACTAAATTTAAGGGCGTGTTTAGGTCTGGGGGGTTAGTAGCCAATGGCTACTAGCCCTGAGGGTGGGTACACCCTCTTTGTGCCTCCTCCCAAGGGGAGGGGGTCACAATCCTAACCCTATTGGGGGAATCCTCCATCTGCAAGATGGAGGATTTCTAAAAGTTAGAGTCACTTCAGCTCAGGACACCTTAGGGGCTGTCCTGACTGGCCAGTGACTCCTCCTTGTTTTTCTCATTATCTTCTCCGGCCTTGCCGCCAAAAGTGGGGCCTGGCCGGAGGGGGCGGGCAACTCCACTAGCTGGAGTGTCCTGCTAGGTTGGCACAAAGGAGGTGAGCCTTTGAGGCTCACCGCCAGGTGTGACAATTCCTGCCTGGGGGAGGTGTTAGCATCTCCACCCAGTGCAGGCTTTGTTACTGGCCTCAGAGTGACAAAGGCACTCTGCCCATGGGGCCAGCAACATGTCTCGGTTTGTGGCAGGCTGCTAAAACTAGTCAGCCTACACAGATAGTCGGTTAAGTTTCAGGGGGCACCTCTAAGGTGCCCTCTGGGGTGTATTTTACAATAAAATGTACACTGGCATCAGTGTGCATTTATTGTGCTGAGAAGTTTGATACCAAACTTCCCAGTTTTCAGTGTAGCCATTATGGTGCTGTGGAGTTAGTGTTTGACAGACTCCCAGACCATATACTCTTATGGCTACCCTGCTCTTACAATGTCTAAGGTTTTGTTTAGACACTGTAGGGGTACCATGCTCATGCACTGGTACCCTCACCTATGGTATAGTGCACCCTGCCTTAGGGCTGTAAGGCCTGCTAGAGGGGTGTCTTACCTATACTGCATAGGCAGTGAGAGGCTGGCATGGCACCCTGAGGGGAGTGCCATGTCGACTTACTCGTTTTGTCCTCACTAGCACACACAAGCTGGCAAGCAGTGTGTCTGTGCTGAGTGAGAGGTCTCCAGGGTGGCATAAGACATGCTGCAGCCCTTAGAGACCTTCCTTGGCATCAGGGCCCTTGGTACTAGAAGTACCAGTTACAAGGGACTTATCTGGATGCCAGGGTCTGCCAATTGTGGATACAAAAGTACAGGTTAGGGAAAGAACACTGGTGCTGGGGCCTGGTTAGCAGGCCTCAGCACACTTTCAATTGTAAACATAGCATCAGCAAAGGCAAAAAGTCAGGGGGCAACCATGCCAAGGAGGCATTTCCTTACAAACCCTCTTTATTAACCTCCCCTATTGTAATTAGATTTCTAAAACGTTTTGAACATATTTTCCTTCTTCGCCTTTTTCCTTCTCTTCTTTTATTGTGACTCAGTGGGACTTTAATTTGGTCTTCACGCTATTGATGTGTGCTCCTTTTGAACCTCTTCGCAATTGTCCCCTCCGGCTGCTCACAATTGAAACAGCATGTTCGATGGCATCTGTCGCATCTGCAGCTGCAAGCTTTATCCTCCAAGCGTCCATTTTTGTCAGTTCATCTGGACAAACTGCTGCTTCACACTAGAGCCTCTCTTGCCGAAAGTGGTAACACCTTTTTTGTGGGCCAATCTGTCAGCTTGCCCACTCTCTACGCTCCGCCTTATCCCTCTAAAGAAAAGCAGCAACTCTACTGTCTGGACCCAAAAAGAGCATTACCATTCTACCTTGACCGCACCTGAGAGTTCTGGGTGGATGACAAACCCTTTGTGGGGTATGTTGGTGCGAAGAAAGGTCGGACACTGCAGAAGCGGACCATCTCTAGATGGTTGTTCTCTGCATCAAAATCTGCTAGGCATTGGGCAAGAAGCAATCCGAGGGCTTGTGCGCTCATTCCACCAGAGCCAAACCTGGGACCACTGCGTAAGCATATGGAGTCCCAGTCCTGGACATCTGCCAGGCAGCGTTGTGGGCTTTTGTGCACACAGTTACAAAACATTATTGCCAGGGCAGTCAAGTCCGCAGGGATGGTCGTTTTTCCCGTTCGATCCTACAGGATGTCCTGGTTTAATTTTGTCCACAGTCCCACCACTGGGGATGGTATTGCTTGGATATCCATTCAAAGGTAACAAATTAGCGCCTAGAAGTCTCTACCAGATGAACAAGTTACTTACCTTCAGTAGCACCTTATCTGGTAGAGACAGTATATAGCAGCAGATTCCTTACCGACCAACCCATCCTCTCCATTCTCCGGGCAGATTTCTAGGGTTAGGGATGATCCCTTTCAGGGTCCTAGATTGGACACGCCAGTGCACTTCATGGCTCTGTGCTCCTGACGTGGAAAGTTGTGAAAAGTAACTTCAGGTGAAGCAGACATCACTTCCGGCGCCAACACAGCCACGATCCACAGCTGCGGGAAATTCAAAGGTAAGGAATCTGCAGCTAGACTTTGTCTCTACCAGATAAGGAGCTAGTGAAGTGAAGGACTTGTTTATGAGGCTGCTAACGTAAATTTTATACCACAGAAATCCTGCCCCTATGAAGGACCATCACAAAATAAGTTTAGAGCAATCGGCCATATATTGCACACTTTTTTGAGAGGTGATGGATCACCTGGTACCTGGATCTGTTTCTTTTGTCAGTGATAATTTCTTTATGGATTTAGGACCTAATTTAGAGTTTGACAGAGTGGTTACTCCATCACAAACATGACTGATAACCCGTCTGCTGCATTTTCAAGTACCATAGGCTATCATGGAATTTTAATACGGTGGACAGGATATCCGTCACGTTTATGACAGAGTAACGTCCTCTTCCAAACTCAGAGTCAAGCTCTTAGTCATTTACAGGGACACGTCTTAGCCCTCTTTTATTATCTTGTACCATTTTATAAGAGGAGAGTATTCATTAATGTTTTATAAAAAGATGAGAGTTAAATACAAATCTTACATTTTAACATTCAACAAAGGAAAACAAAAATATATTAATTTAGGGTTTTTTGGTCCACTTCTGAAGTGCTGTAATCATTTATATATAATGGGACATCTAATTATATGTAAAGAAGATTATATGCGATGAAGCCAAGTAATTTGGGGTTTACAAAAATGGCAAGTGTTTACTTCAGTGATGTAAAATAAATGATAAAGATCAAATGACGCAGTATCTCAATTCAGTAAGCATTCTGAACTGCTTTTCCAGTATCCTTAAATGAAGGCACACAGACACAACACCATACTGTTATTCATAGATAAGCTCCACAGTTTACATAGCACTTTTGTTGCTTTGTTCTAAATGTCCAGGCTGGCATCTTCAATGTAGACTCCGCAGTGATGAATCAAGTATCCCTTCTCGTCATCTTCTTCTGGACCAGTGTGTTTTCGTCAGAGTTGCATTTCAGCTTACTGGTTTGACATGAGTGGTTACCTTAGCAACGCTTATTAACATTAGATGTGGTTCCTACTAAAGGGACATTGAGCGTGTTCAGTTGCCTGGTGACCTGTGATTACATCTGCAGAGAGCTACAGTGCATATTTCCATCATATATCATATTACACCTTTGTAATTTTCTGCATAAGCCATAACAATTGTATACTAAAGTTACCATTGTTAATGCAAGAATTAAAAACAAACACCAGTCGTTTAAAAAATATCCACAGTTTATGGGCTGTAATATATACCGTACATCACAGCCATCTAAAAATAGTAAGAAATAAGTATATGTTCGATGGCATGTGTGGCTGCAAGTACACATGCTCTGCATACTCCTGCCATCTAGTGTTGGATTCAGAGTGTTGTAAGTTGTTTTTCTTCAAAGAAGCATTTTCGAGTCACAGGATCGAGTGCCTCCTCGTTCTCGGTGATACTGCGCATGGGCATCGACTCCTTTATTAGATTGTTTTCTCTCCGCTATCCAGTTCGGACGCATGTTTCTTTGCTCCGTCTTTCAACTCGCTCCAGTTCGAAATCTTTTCTTCCATCTTCTCTCTATGAACAGCATTGTTTCTCAATCGTGTATTTCCATCTTCGTTTCCACTTGTCAGTCTGGGCACTGACCGCGTGCCCTCTGGGGCGACCTTGTCCATTTCGGGCCTACCTCACCATGCCGCACCGAAGAATATGCTGAGCTGGTGAGACGGACACCGTTTCATTTCTGTCCTCTGTGCCACTCGAAATTCCCCCATACAACCAAAACTTGGTGTGTCATTTGTGCCTCTCCCCCAATCACTAGGAAGCTACCTACAACACCTGCAAATCCTTCTGGTCGAAGAAGACCCTTCGGGACCATTGAGCTCGTTGGTTGGAGATGGTGCACAAGACTTTGAGCAACACTCTGGACATCTTTGGGGAGGAGCAAGCCCAGGAGGAGGCCTTTTTGATCCAGGACTCCGATATCCAGTCAGATATCGAAAGCCGTGAGGTGACATCAGCACAACCCATGAGTACCGTGGCCCCTCCTGCCCACTCTAAGACTGCTAAATAGACCATTACAGAGGTTGCCGGACCGCCACTGCCACCTGGCCATGACTGGCTCAGAAAAACTGCTTTGACTGCCTTGCTGAAAAATAGCCAAGACCACAACCCCGTCTTCAGCATCGACCTCTTCAGTCCGAGTCATCTCGATCCCGACTTCAGCACCGAGTGCTTCGACTTCGGGCCGAGCAACTTCCACCTCTGCTTCGGTGCTGACAAAAGGACACTGACCGAAACCATTGGTGCCGAAAACAAGGCAGCCAACACCTTAGGCTCAATGAGTGATGGTGCAGCTGAAGACCACCTGGAGTCCTATTTTGGAGACTATGTACCCTCAACAGCGCCGCCTTTATATCCAGGAGGGTACATGGTGCTCCTAGAGTAGACAAAAAGTATAAACCTACTCTGTCTGATCCATTGTATATCAGATCCCAGGTCCTGACAGACTCCATAGTGGCTGCACTGCATGAAAACGGGCCAATAGTTAGGCCATGGAGGATTGCCTCCCCCAGACACGAGAGTAAAAAGCTGGATGCTGCCCACAAAATGGTTGGCTAGACACGCAGTCAATCATTGGTGCATAGCCAATTCACAGGCTTTGCTAGCAAGATACAAGCAGGTCCACCGGGATGAAATGGAGGAGCTCTAGTAAGGAGACACGCCTGGCTTTAATGCTCTGGCTTCAAATCAGAGGTCCAGGAAGCGGTGCTCAATATGCCCTTAGACAAGGAGCATCTTTTCAGCCCTCAAGTGGACTCCACCCTTGAGGTTGAAAAAAAGATACGGACATCTCAAATGCTATTGTCAGTCCCATCACAAAGAGGCACTTTATGTTGCCCCACATTTAGAGGTGATTACAAATCAACAGCCTCAGAGGCCTCTACCCCCAAGTCCAGGCAGCCTTCACCCTCACACTCTTGAGGTTTCTTCAGGGAAGCCTATAGTGGCAATACAAAATGAGGCAGAGGTGAGACCACCTTCACCCACAGCTCTACTTCCTCACCAAAACAGTGACTACTTACATCTCCCCACTCCACACCCGTCGGGGGACGAGTTCAAAACAGAATGGGTCACCATCACCTCTAGACAATGGGTCCTTTCCATTATCCAACATGGTTACTGTCTGGAGCTCAATACCACCACTCCAAAAATGCCCCCTAGCTCTCACTGGCTAACCCACAAACACCTCACCCTTCTCAAAAACGAGGTACAATCCCTTCTTCCCAAAGAGGCCATAAAGCCTGTTCCATTACAACACCAGGGAATAGGAGTATACTCCCTATGCTTCCTCATCCCAAAAAAGGATGTCTCTCTCAGTCCTAGTCTCGATCTCAGACCCTTAAACCACTACACACTTTCACATGGTTACTCTTCAAGACATTATCCCCCTCCTACAACAGGGCGACTGTAGGAGGCTGGACTGGCTTGTAGTGAGTACCAAGGGGTACTTACACCTTGCACCAGGCCCAGGTATCCCTTATTAGTGTAGAGGGGTGTCTAGCAGCTTAGGCTGATAGAAAATGGTAGCTTAGCAGAGCAGCTTAGGCTGAACTAGGAGACAAGTGAAGCTCCTACAGTACCACTAGTGTCACTTGCACAATATCATAAGAAAACACAATACACAGATATACTAAAAATAAAGGTACTTTATTTTTATGACAATATGCCAAAGTATCTCAGTGAGTACCCTCAGTATGAGGATACCAAATATACACAAGATATATGTACACAATACCAAAATATGCAGTAATAGCAATAGAAAACAGTGCAAACAATGTATAGTCACAATAGAATGCAATGGGGGCACATAGGGATAGGGCAACACAAACCATATACTCTAGAAGTGGAATGCGAACCACGAATGGACCCCAAACCTATGTGACCTTGTAGAGGGTTGCTGGGACTGTAAGGAAACAGTGAGGGTTAGAAAAATAGCCCACCCCAAGACCCTGAAAAGTGGGTGCAAAGTGCACCTAAGTTCCCCAAAGAGCACAGAAGTCGTGATAAAGGAATTCTGCCAGAAACAACAACACCAGCAATGCAACAACAATGGATTTCCTGACGAGAGTACCTGTGGAACAAGGGGACCAAGTCCAAGAGTCACAATCAAGTCGGGAGTGGGCAGATGCCCAGGAAATGCCAGCTGTGGGTGCAAAGAAGCTGCCACCTGATGGTAGAAGCTGTGGATTCTGCAAGAACGACAAAGGCTAGAAACTTCCCCTTTGGAGGATGGATGTCCCACGTCGTGAAGAGTCGTGCAGAGGTGTTTCCGTGCAGAAAGACCGCAAACAAGCCTTGCTAGCTGTAAGGGACGCGGTTAGGGTTTTTGGATGCTGCTGTGGCCCAGGAGGGACCAGGATGTCGCCAATTGCGTGAGGAGACAGAGGGGTTGTCCAGCAAGACAAGGAGCCCACTCAGAAGCAAGCAGCACCCGCAGAAGTGCCGGAACAGGCACTACGAAGTGGAGTGAACCGGAGCTCACCCGAAGTCACGAAAGAGGGTCCCACGACGCCGGAGGACAACTCAGGAGGTCGTGGACTGCAGGTTAGAGTGCCGGGGACCCAGGCTTGGCTGTGCACAAAGGAAATCCTGGAAAAGTGCACAGGAGCCGGAGTAGCTGCAAAACACGCAGTTCCCAGCAATGCAGTCTAGCGTGGGGAGGCAAGGACTTACCTCCACCAAACTTGGACTGAAGAGTCACTGGACTGTGGGAGTCACTTGGACAGAGTTGCTGAGTTCAAGGGACATCGCTCGTCGTGCTCAGAGGATACCCAGAGGACCGGTGAAGCAGTTCTTTGGTGCCTGCGGTTGCAGGGGGAAGATTCCGTCGACCCACGGGAGATTTCTTCGGAGCTTCTAGTGCAGAGAGGAGGCAGACTACCCCCACAGCATGCACCACCAGGAAAACAGTCGAGAAGGCGGCAGGATCAGCGTTACAAGGTCGCAGTAGTCGTCTTTGCTACTTTGTTGCAGTTTTGCAGGCTTCCAGTGCGGTCAGCAGTCGATTCCTTGGCAGAAGGTGAAGAGAGAGATGCAGAGGAACTCTGATAAGCTCTTGCATTCGTTATCTAAGGAATTCCCCAAAGCAGAGACCCTAAATAGCCAGAAAAGGAGGTTTGGCTACTTAGGAGAGAGGATAGGCTAGCAACACCTGAAGGAGCCTATCAGGAGGAGTCTCTGACGTCACCTGCTGGCCCTGGCCACTCAGAGCAGTCCAGTGTGCCAGCAGCACCTCTGTTTCCAAGATGGCAGAGGTCTGGAGCACACTGGAGGAGCTCTGGGCACCTCCCAGGGGAGGTGCAGGTCAGGGGAGTGGTCACTCCCCTTCCCTTTGTCCAGTTTCGCGCCAGAGCAGGGCTGAGGGATCCCTGAACCGGTGTAGGCTGGCTTATGCAGAGATGGGCACCATCTGTGCCCATCAAAGCATTTCCAGAGGCTGGGGGAGGCTACTCCTCCCCAGCCCTAACACCTTTTTCCAAAGGGAGAGGGTGTAACACCCTCTCTCTGAGGAAGTCCTTGGTTCTGCCTTCCTGGGCCAAGCCTGGCTGGACCCCAGGAGGGCAGAAACCTGTCTGAGGGGTTGGCAGCAGCAGCTGCAGTGAAACCTCGGGAAAGGTAGTTTGGCAGTACCCGTGTCTGAGCTATAGACTCGGGGGATCATGGAATTGTCTCCCCAATGCCAGAATGGCATTGGGGTGACAATTCCATGATCCTAGACATGTTACATGGCCATGTTCGGAGTTACCATTGTGACGCTATACATATGTCGTGACATATGTATAGTGCACGCGTGTAGTGGTGTCCCCGCACTCACAAAGTCCGGGGAATTTGCCCTGAACAATGTGGGAGCAACTTGGCTAGTGCCAGGGTGCCCACACACTAAGTAACTTAGCACCCAACCTTTACCAGGTAAAGGTTAGACATATAGGTGACTTATAAGTTACTTAAGTGCAGTGGTAAATGGCTGTGAAATAACGTGGACGTTATTTCACTCAGGCTGCAGTGGCAGGCCTGTGTAAGAATTGTCAGAGCTCCCTATGGGTGGCACAAGAAATGCTGCAGCCCATAGGGATCTCCTGGAACCCCAATACCCTGAGTACCTCAGTACCATATACTAGGGAATTATAAGGGTGTTCCAGTATGCCAATGTAAATTGGTGAAATTGGTCACTAGCCTGTTAGTGACAATTTGTACAGAGAGAGCATAACCACTGAGGTTCTGGTTAGCAGAGCCTCAGTGAGACAGTTAGGCATCACACAGGGAACACATACATATAGGCCACAAACTTATGAGCACTGGGGTCCTGGCTAGCAGGGTCCCAGTGACACATAACAAACATACTGAAAACATAGGGTTTTCACTATGAGCACTGGGCCCTGGCTAGCAGGATCCCAGTGAGACAGTCAAAACACCCTGACATACACTCACAAACAGGCCAAAAGTGGGGGTAACAAGGCTAGAAAGAGGCTACTTTCTCACAGCGACTTTGATGGCCATAGATCTAAAGGACACCTATTTCCATATCCCCATCCACCCTGCACATGGCAAATACCTAAGATTCGTAATTGCAGGCGAACACTACCAGTTCACGTTCCTCCCTTTCAGAGTCACCACAGCTCCCAGGGTCTTCACAGAGCACTTAGCAGTAGAGGCAGCACATCTCAGGAGGCACACCATACATGTTTTCCCTTACCTAGATGACTGGTTTATCAAAGCCAGCACATTAACACAATGCCAGCATCACTGTCTGATGACAGTGCACCTTTTGCACATGTTGGGATTCGCACTCAACTTTCTCAAAGCACACCTCCAACCTCTTTGAATGCAACCCTATCTAGGTGCTATTCTCAATGTGGAATTAGGAATAGCATATCTCAGTCTGGTTTGGGTTCAGAATTTTCTGTCTCTTCTTCCCCAGTTTCAAGAGAATTGTACATACACAGTCAGAACTGTTGTGCGCCTGTAAAGGATTATGGCCTCCTGTATTGCCAATGTTCCCCATGCCAGACTAATCATACGTCCTCTACAGCAGTGTCTGTCTCGTCAGTCACAGGGTCACCTGGAAGATCTAGTGTTGTTAGACTGCTATACTCACCGCTCTCTGCAATGGTGGAACACAACCAACCTGTTGAAAGGGCTGCTTTTCTGGACCCTGTGCCTCAGGTCATTCTGACCACAGATGCATCACAGACTGATTGGGGTGCTCACCTTCAAGACCTCACAGTAAAGGGCCTTTGGAATCTCATTCTCCAATCCCTACATTTCAATTACCTTGAGCTTCAAGCAGTATTTCTAGCCCTGAAAGCATTTCTTCATCACCTCTCTCACAAGGTTGTCTTTTTCCGCACGGACAACATGACAGCCATATATTATCTACAGAAACTAGAGTAGACACAGTCGTCCCAATTGTCACAACTCTCTCAGACAGTATGGAAGTGGGCTGTCCACCACCACATTCACCTGGTGGCCGAGTATCGCCCAGGAAGGGACAACGACTTTGCAGACCTGCTCAGCAGGATGCAGCAACAAGTCCACGAATGGGAACTTCATCCCTAGGTCCTTCAAAAATACTTCCTAAAGTGGAGTACTCCTCAGATAGACCTTTTCGCCCCAGCAAAAAAACGCAAAATGCCCAAGCTTCACCTCCAAGTACCCACACTCTCTATCCATGGATGAACTGGTCAGGGATATTTGCTTACGCTTTTCCACCTCTCCCTCTCGTTCCATTTCTGGTTCGGAGGATCAAGCAGACCTTTCTCACCATGATCCTTATAGGTCCCACTTATGCGTGTCAGCCATGGTTCACCACACTTCTGGACCTCTCAGTAGTTCCTCATGAGAAGCTCCCCATCAGGCCAGACCTTCTCACTCAAAATGAAGGACAGATCAGGCATCCAGACCCCACATCACTCAACATTGCGATATGGCTCCTGAAGTTATAGAGTTTGGTTACTTAGGATTGCTTGCAGAATGTGTGGACATTCTCAGGGAAGCTCGTAGACCCACAACCAGAGCATGTTATGCTGCAAATGGAAACATTTTGTTTGCTACTTCTAACCCAAACATATTAATCCCATTAAAGCTACTGTCCAATACATTGTTTGTTACTTGTCCCACTTACAGAAAACAACTTTAGCTTACACTTCCATTTGCTTACATCTTGCAGCTATAGCTGAATATCTACACAACAGACAACATACTTCCTTGTTCAGAATCCCAGTCATCAAAGCTTTAGTGGAAGGCCTTAAAAAGTTTATTCCACCCAGAGTGCCTCCTGTACCATCCTGGAGCCTCAAAATTGTGCTTACCAGGCTCATGGACCCTCCTTTTGAACCACTCCATTCATGCCTTCTTCAGTATTTTTCTTAGAAAGTCGCTATCACATCACTCAGATGTGTTAGTGAGCTCCAGGCCCTAACCTTGGAAGAACCTTTCTTCCAAATTCATAGAGACAATGTGGTCCTTCTTACAAACCGGAAGTCCCTTTCTAAAGTGTTTTCCTAATTTCATATTGTAGGAAGCTGGCTCTGTATATACTATATCAAAATGAAATATAGTGTGTGCAGAGTCCAGAGGTTCCCAAGAGGCTTAACAGAGGCAGGTAAGTACCTGTGACTTTGGAGGGCAAACTTGGGGGGTTTAGTGGACCACTGGGGAGGCCACAAGTAGGCACCAAACATACACCAGCTTAGAGGAGCACTGGGGCCGCCTGGTGCAGGGTGCAAGCAAGATGACGGGTCTCCAATGATTCTCTATGAGGGTCCCCGGGGGTAACTTGGAGGCTGCAGGCGAAGTCCAGGGGGTCGTCTCGGGCAAACCACCCGCTGGACAGGGAGGAGGGCTGCCAGTGGAAAGTTGCTGCTCCAGGTGTCGGTTTCTGTAAGGCCTAGGGAGTGTGGGAGCAGTGGCTTCTTAGGTGTCGGATATCTTCGTGCGGCGCTTTCGCGTGCAGGGCGTCCTCGGGATTCCCTCTGCAGGCGTCGTCGTGGAGGGGTGGAAAGGTCAACCCAGGGTGGGCATTTGCTTAGACTCCCCTGGGGATCCTCTCTAGCTGGTTGGGCCACCTCAACACTAGCCGTGGGCGTCGGGTGCAGAGTGGTTTAGGACTCATACATTCGGAGTGAGGTTGGAGTCCTTAGTTGTTGGTTTCTTCTTGGTCAGGGCCGCTGTCCACTGGAGTTCTTGGTCCCTTTTGGTGCAGGGCAGTCCTCTGGAGCTTGGCAGAGGTCGCTGGTCCTGCTGGATGCATAGCTGTTCTTATGCAGGTTCTTTGAAGCAGGAGACAGGCCGGTAGGGCTGGGGCCAAATCAGTTGTCGTCTTCCTTCTTCTCTACTGGGGGTTTCAGCTAAACAGTCCTTCTTCTTCTAGTTAGGTTGCCAGGAATCTGGTGAGCTGGGTTCAGGGAGGCCCTTAAATCTGAGATTTAGGGACGTTTTAGGGGTCAGAGGGCAGTAGCCAATGGCTACTGTCCCTGAGGGTGGCTACACCCTCCTTGTGCCCACTCTTTTTGGGGAGGGGTGCACAAACCTAATCCTATTGGTTCCCGTCCTCCAAACCAAGATGGAGGATTCTGGAGGGATGGGGGTCACCTCAGCTCTGGACACCTTAGGGGTGGTCCTGGCTGGGGTGGTCACTCCTCCCTGTTTTACCTAATTTTCCTGCCGGACTTGCCACCAAAAGTGGGGCTTTGTCGGGGGGAGGCAGGCAGCATCACTAGCTGGAGTGCCCTGGGGCACTGTAATCCGAGGCTTGAGCCTTTCAGGCTCACTGCCAGGTGTTACAGTTCCTGTATGGGAGAGGTGTGAAGCACCTCCACCCAGGACAGGCTTTGTTTCTGACCACAGAGTGCACAAAGGCTCTGACCCCATGTAGTCAGAAACTTGTCTGAAAGTGGCAGGCTGGCACAGACCGGTCAGTCCTACACTAGCAGTTTGGCTAAGATGCCCTCTGTGTGCATTTTTTAATAAATCCTGCACTGGAATCAGTGGGGGTTTATTGTGCTGAGAAGTTTGATATCAAACTTCCCAGTATTCAGTGAAGCCATTATGGAGCTGTGGAGTTCGTAATGGCAAACTCCCAGCCCATATACTCAATATGGCTACACTGCACTTACAATGTCTAAGAATGGACCTAGACACTGTAGGGTCATTGCTTATGCAGCTATGCCCTCACCTGTGGTATAGTGCACCCTGCCTTAGGGCTGAAAAGCCTGCTAGTGTCTTACCTATGCCACAGGCAGTGGTTTGTGGGTATGGCACCCTGAGAGGGGTGCCATTTCGACTTTGTCTTTTTCTTCCCACCATCACACACAAGCTGCAAGGCAGTGTACATGTGCTTGGTGAGGGGATCCCCTAGGGTGGCATAATACATGCTGCAGCCCTTGGGGACCTTCCCTGGCCACAGAGCCCTTGGTACCAAAGGTACCATTTACAAGGAACTTAACTGTGGGCCAGGGTTGTGCCAATTGTGAAAACAAAGGTACATATTTACAGACAAAACACTGGTGTTGGGGCCTGGTTAGAAGGATCCCAGCACACTTTCAATCAAACTTGGCATCAACACTAGGCAACAAGTGGGGGTGGGGGGTAGCCATGCCAGCAGTGGCACTTTTCTACACATATCAACCAATCAATTGAGCTACCAGTCTTCTTTACGCAGCACGACACAGTTGCAGAAAAAACCCTCCACACTATAGATGTTGCACATGCATTGATGTTTTACGTTGAAAGAACTAAAGAAATTAGGAAAACTAAACAGCTCTTTGTAGCTTTTTCATTACCTCACAAAGGCAATCCAATATCTAAAAACAGAATAGCTAGATGGATAGTAAAATGTATACAGACTTGTTATGCCAAAGCAAGGAGACAACTTCCTGTCATTCCCAGAGCGCACTCCACTAGGAAGAAAGGAGGAACTATGGCTTTCCTTTGAAACATACCCATAGCTGACATTTGTAAGGCAGCTACATGGTCTACACCACATATATTTACAAAACATTATTGTGTGTACGTACTTGCACACCAGCAAGCCAATGTAGGCTAAGCAGTTCTACAAACACGTTTCCACTCAATTGCAACTCGCAGAGGCTAGCCACCTCTTCAAGGAGGGACTGCTTTACAGTCAATGCAGAACATGTGTATCTACAGCCACACATGCCATTCACTGGAAATGCTACTTACCCAGTAAACATATGTTTGTGTCATGTAGTGCTGTAGATTTACCTGCACCCTCCCTCCTCCCCAGATGCCTGTGGACGTTTCAGTTACTTTTATACTTGTATATATGTAATTACATTTGCATGGACATCTCTTTCTCTATACTTCCTCTAAACTCCTTTTCTCACCCGCCTGCGGGCAAACAATCTAACAAAAGGTGTTGATGCACAGCTGCAGGATCACCGAGGAGTCACTCAATCAAGTGACTTGAAAATGCTTCTTCGAAGAAAAACAACTTGCAACATTCTGAACCCAGATGTTAGGAGTATGCAGAACATGTGTATCTGCAGCCACTCATGCCATCAAACATATATTGTTTACTATTTTTAGATGGGTGTGTTGTATATATATTACAGTTTGTTAACTGTGGATGTTTTTTAAACTATTGGTGTTTGTTTTTGATTGCATTAACAATGGTAACTTTAGTATACAATTGTTAGGGCTTATGCTGAACCCGTAAGGGACAGATGGGCGCATTCCGTGACCATCATGGTATGAATGCTGTGTTGGACATGCAGCTCTGCTAATGCTAATCTACCAAAAGGATTGCCATTCATACAATGTGTTGAGTCCTGACACTGTTCCGTAGTTATGGGGGCTAAGGCTAACCTCTTAGATCGGGCAGAAGCATAGGGTACACCCGCTATACTCTCAGTATAGACTTAGCGTTATTTAGGAATATCTAGAAATCATTTACAGTGGTTGGTTTGTTCATTGTCTTTACCATATTTGTAATGCTGATTACTTTGCTTTGTTTCATCTGCTTAATAATCACAGCTCATTCTCTCTATGCAAGACTACAATTGTTTCAATAAATGTTTTGAAGTCTTCTCGTATCTCTCTTGCGTTTTGCCTGGGCATGCACGAGTAATGCAACAAAACAGTGAGACCTGTTTCTACAAATTCCTTGGGAGACAGTGTGTCATGTTCAGGTTGCCGTAATCACCCTCCACTCCAGTAGGGTTAGGAGTTTAGGTGTCTCCTGATGATGTGGATGCACTTAGTCTCTCACATTCTGAAGTTCTGACGTCCTAATACGCAAGTCCAGTTATCTTAGTAGGAATTGTATAACATGGCCATCCACATTCTCAGTACAGTTTTTCCCAATCATTTATTGGGATACCTCTTTTTAAAGAGGATAGTCCCTGGCTCTCTAAAACATTTCACAAGTTTCAGGCTCCTGAAAAAAAATAATCAGTAACCATAAAACGGCCTACCAAATTATTGACCAATTGCTAACCTAAACCAACCCAGTAAAATCATGGAAAGAGAAGTTGCGAGAAAGAAATGGAAGTATCTTCTCCATGACCAGCATTCATGATCCACATTGCGTCGGAGCACACAGTCTGTCTCAGAGAAGCCTATTAATTTCCAAGAATAAAGACTAAAAACTGCCTTAGTATTGAACTTTCCACTGCCTTCTTGGAAGGGCTTGAAAACAGGCAGGAGTGTCTCTACATGTTTGATGTCCAGCTGTGCACAAACAAAATAACAATTGATTCTGTGGATGTACTGTCTTGCTGCATACACCAAAGGTCTACGCTCCATTCCATTCTTCTAAACCCGCACTAGCATGTGCAAATTCCCCTTGTGTGTATGACCATTGTACCCTTTTGCTTATGCCAGACTCCCTTTAGAAATCACTCAAGTTGAGACCCACAACCAAATGAATGCAGAACAACATAAAAGATGTAACATGTGTGCCCTCTCTGTATCTCCTTTATGCCCTCCAGCAGCAACTATAATGAGAAAAAAAGGAAGTGCCAACATAGTGATTCAATTGAGTCAATCTGATTGTGCTTGTTTTTACCATAACAGCATCCATTTGGCCCTGGTTCCTTTTTCAACATCTGCACCATGTTTCGGCTCTGGTCCGGGAACGAGAATAATAGGGGAAAAAATTAATAAAGAGCTGATTGATGAGGGAAATTTCATAGCAGGTGCTGAGGGTGTTTCATGTTTAGAACATTGTGGATAATATCACAACATGCATCACTGGAGTGCATTTAGGTTTTGACCCTCTTTAGCAGAGCTACTTGTATTTTCAAAATATGGTTGTAAAGCAAACCATTTGATATTTTAAACTTGTGGAAGATTTGCTACCCCTCCTTTTTCCCAAATCTACTCTGTAATGTGTCCAATTCTAACCATATTTTTGTGCTAAAGAGGAAAAGATTTAATCCATTATGGATCACAATGTAATTTGTTTAATTGTTTTTTATAGATGGGACTTGAATGCCTCCAACAAGACTACATCAGAAAAGCTGAGTATCCCTTCAGCTCGGATCAAAAATGGATGGCTGTCAAGTGTGTGCACAGAACACAACAGGTAGTCTTTTTTCAGCCCCATTATGAAGTTTACGAGATTATTGATTTCAATGTTAAATATTATAAATTGATGAAATGCTTCTGTACTGTGAAAAAGTTTAAATCTGCTTGTACAGTTTCAAATCAAATATGTTTTGGTGTGAGGTGATTCTATCCAGAAAGGGATTTTTTAAAAACTCTTCAAAATTTAAAACGCTTATGATGCAGGTTCATATCTTTTTTCATAGTGGTTTAACAAAAGCCCAGCGTGCATCTTTAGATGAGACTCAAACTAGGCAACATACACAGCCATAATAATTGTAATAATTGTGCCTGCACCCATTGAAATTATTTTGAAATTGTGATTTTCTTCAAAAATTACTGCAGATGTGCTATCAGCATAACACTGGTATTGCACTAAGTTTCTAGTATTAAGGTTAGAGACATAGGCAGGCAATCAATGCTTGCATAGGATACATCACAAAGAAAGAGTACATTTTCTCAGTCATTGGTTGCTCATTATGCATGGTGAACCCCAAGTTACCCTTTCCTGCTCCTCTCTGCCTCCTTGATTGACAGCAACCATGGCAGTCATAATTTGTGCCATGGATGAAGCCCTCAACTATAGCCAGTAAGCTTTCCAAGGGTTAGAAAGATTATTTTCTGCTAAGACTAGGTGACCTCCACCACAATCCAATTCTTAACTATGAAAACATTCTGGTAGTTTGTCTGGGCAGGCAGAGAGACTCAAAATGTCATTCGAGAGATATCACAGTAGAGGGTCCAGATATTCCCAAAGTCTCTATAGAGATGGATCATGGCCAGAGAAAGCCTCTCCTTAACGATCATGTTCCAGAGTTGTAAGTGGCATTGTCGGAGAGAGGGATGCCAGATGCACTTTTGTGGCTCCTAGGAAGTTTCACTTAAGACAGCAATCTACCTACAACTGCCATTCCAGAAGGTGTGATCGAAGGACCAGCAGGGTGAAATAAATGTTAGAAGGTAAGTGGATGCTAGAATTTAATTTCAGGAGGATTTAATGTGAGGACAATCAACCATATATATATATGAAGCCTTCAAGGTGGCTGCATCATTTACTGTTAAGAGTGCTCATAGAAGGATAGAGTTTTAGTGTCAGCATGGATAACAGTTGCTGCTTTATAACATAATTCTATGCCCAAAATACAGTGAGAGCCTGTCACATATTTTGGCATTCAAGCCCCCATCAAACTTACCCCTCCCTTACCCAGAACATTACTCCATTGTACTTTATAAGCATAGTGGTGTATGAGGGTGGCTTTCAACAGGATTTTAGTTAATGCTGAAAGAGTACCCTTCAAGCCACTGAGTATAGAAATTAATTTATATGAAGGAGTTTGTTCACACAGGGTTCAGCACCTATTGTCTCAGCTAAGTACGGTGATCGTGTTGAGTTTCATTATTTTTGTAAGCTCTGAAAAATAAATAGGTCCCCTTTTAGAAATTTCAGGGTTGGTAGGCAATCTTCTTGTTTACACATATCAAGATTGATTGATAGAGCCATTGGCTAACGTGGTATGAAAGCAAGATTGTAGTGGATTGGACTGTAAGGTGATAGAACTGTGATTCGCCTTCGTCATCTCACTGAGTCCCAAACAGACCGTATACTTGCTTAGATAACTGTTTGTGCCTCTGTCTTGTTTGGATTTCTATAGAAAGTCCCTCCTTTAACTGTTCTCTTTATATTTGGCAAGATCTTATTGTTTGCCTGGTGAGATCAATATGTGAACAGATGCTCCTGCCCAGCATGAATGGTTGTGTCAATTTACTGTTCACACTAACTTTAAATGTAGGTGCATAGCACACTGCGATAGCTATAAAAGTAAATCTGGGCCCATTTCCAAATGTTTGTCTGGCTTTAGTGAGGACGTGCTAGACCAATCAGTCAAAAGCTTTTTCTCCTTCTAAACAGACTAGTACTGTGGGGCATGACAGCCTTTAACTTTTCCAGCTAAGTCGATAACGCAGCAGATATTGACATGAGTCTGCCAATCTTGGATCAATCCAGACTGGTTGGTATATAAACAGTCTGGAGGCAGGGCATCTAGTTGTATTTCAAGTATTTTAATATAATGTTTTACGTCAGTTTATCAAAGTAATGGGCCTATATGAAGCTCAGTGTCACAGATCGCTATGTTGTGGAGTCAGGGAGATGGTGCCTTATCCCATCTTGTGGATCATTCAACCCTCTGCAGTAAATGCAGTGACGAGGTTGATTAGTTACAGTACTATTGACGTAGTGAAAGCCTTGTAAAATCCACTAATGTAGCTATTACTACCTGACGCCTTGTGTAATTTAAGAGACTTTATTGCGACTGCCACCTATGATGTTCTAACAGGGGATCTTGGGTCTTCAAAGTGTTAGTCGAGCCCAGAAGTGAAGAATATGATGGGTAAGCTGATTGCGTATCATATGAAAGAAAATCAGGGAAGTATCAGAAAGCATAGAACTTGTGGAAATCAAGGAAGTATCGGAAATCATAGAACTTGTGGAATGGTTATTGTTGGACCTGGCCCTTTTTGTAGGGTTATCCCCAAACTTTTTGCCATCTTCCTCCTATTTTTTCTGACCTGCTTTTGTTGGCTTTAGGACTCTGGGCATTTTACCACTGCTGACAGTGCTAAGTTGCAAGTGCTGCCTGTCTAAATTGTATTGGTGATAGGTTTATTCATGATTGGCATATTTGATTTACTAGTAAGCCCCTAGTAAAGTGCACTGGGTATGCCAAGGGCTTGTAAGTAAATTGCTACTTGTGGGCCTGCAGCACTGATTGTGCCACCCATATGAGTAGCCTTTAAACATGCCTCAGACCTGCCACTGCAGTGTCTGTGTGGGCACTTTTAAACAGCTATTTCGACCTGGCAAGTGCACCAACTTGCCAGGCCCAAACCTTCCCTTTTACTACATGTACGTCACCCACAAAGTAGGCACAAGGCAGTCCCATGGTCAGGGTGCATAGTATTTAAAAGCTAGGGCATGTACTGATGTGTTTTACATGTCCTGATAGTGAAATACTGCTAAATTCGGTTTCACTTTTGCAAGGCCTATCTCTCCCCTGGGGATTGCCTTGAAATATCTTTTGAGTGTAATTTCCCCTTGCAAGCAGATAGAGATAATGAGTTAGAGGTCTCTGAACTCACAATTTTAAAATACAACTTTTGATGAAATTGGTTTTTGGATTGTAGGTTTAAAAATGCCACTCCTAGAAAGTGGGCATTTTCTTGCTTAACCGTTCTGTGCATCTGCCTGTCAGTGGAATACACGTCTTGGTCAGGATGACAGTTGGGCCGTTTGTGGATTCACTCTAGACAGTCACACAAAGGGAGCTGAGATGTGCCCTGCATTTCCTGGCAAGTCTTCCTGACCTAGAGTGGTGGGAGGAACTGACACTTGCAACCTGAGTAGGGCTGTGCCTGTCCCACACACAAAGTAGTCTCCACCCCCCTACAGTGTGTCTGGGGCCAGGGCAGGAAAGGCAGAGTCTTGTGCACTACAAAGACTTCTGTTTGAAGTTTGCCTACTTCAAAGACAGAAATGGGTATAAGTCCTGGACTGCTGACCCCAAAGAGTTAGAACACTTCTGTACTGAGGTAATTCTGCCAGGAAGAATAGCTGGATGCTGTAGGAGGGACTGCCTGCTGCTTTGTTTTGCTGGCCTGTTGCTTCTGTCCTGGGAGTGAAAGGACTTGAACTGAGCTTGCATCCTGTTAAGAAGTCTCAGGGACATCAAAGACTTCATCTTCCAGTGCCTGGTCTCTTCTGCTGAGAGCCCTGATATGCCAAGTGGTGCCATCTCCAGTCCCTAGGCTCTGGGAAGTGTAAGGTGGTGACCTGAAGGAGAAAATCGATGTGTTGTGGCTGACAAATTGACAAAGCACCTGTCCTGCAACTGGAGAATCGACACAGCGTCTGTTTCACTGCAGCTCCACCAACGCAGCTCGTCTGGATTTTCCATGCATTGTCCTTTGCTGTCAATTTTTCATTGACTCACCACCACCACCTCCTCCCTCCTCCCTCCTCGCTTTTTCAACGCCTCCCCGCCCCTGTGGTACTTTGTGCTATAATTAAAAAAACAAGACATTGATTCCCATGGACTAGGACTCATTTCAACCTTTAAAAAGTGATAGACAAGTAAATATATGTTGGATTTTTGTGGTTTTGGTCTTGATTATGCAGATAAATAATGGCTAGTTTTCTAATTTGGTGTGGAGTACTTTTGTGGGGTTTCCAGTGTGTTATGGTGTGTGTACAAATACTTTACACATTGCCTCTGAGATAAGCCTAACTGCTTGAGCTAAGCTGCCAAAGGGGTAAGCAGGGGTTATCTTAGCAGTGTGTCTCCTTTACCTTGACTAGAGTGAGGGTCCCTACTTGTTACAGGGTGCAAACCACTGCCAACTAGAGACCACATTTCTAACAGTTATCCACTTCCAAAGTCAGAACCAGCCTTGCCGGTGATTGTATGTCGCCTTTCACATTGTGGAGGTGTTGTGTAGTGTATGTGACTATATCAGTTTATTCTGCCCTAAGGGATTAATCCTCAAGTTAATCTTGCTTTACATAATAGTTGTTTAGGCTAGCAGTGTTCCCTATGCCTGTGCCTCTGAACACAGACTTAAAAGCTTCCGAGGGGCTCAACGGTAGCAGTTCCTAGATCTCTCCAGGGGCCAAATCAGCGGTAGACTTTCAGTGAATGGTGTCCTGGAAGTATCTTCCATAAAGTGGAGCCTCATCCAAATGGAGCATGAATGTAGGCTTATACATATATCCAGTGACTTGTGACTGTTACATTCTAAAACATTTGATTCCATGACACGGGCCATATGAGAGCAAGTCAAGCAAAGTCAAGCAGTTTGTCTCCAGGAAGTCACTTGCAGCTTCCTCTGCATTTTCATTTACCTTACTGCTTTGGAGGGCACCTGAAGCCCTGGCCTATCCCCCAGACCCAGGTAATGGGGGGGTGTTTCCCCCCTCCCCCCCATTGGTGGCCCCTCTGTAACAGTGTGGTTGCAGATCGTCCCATCATGGAGTAGGGTAGGTGTGGAGAAATTCTACACCTGGCTCTGCAGAGGCTAGTCTTGGGCCTAGGACCCTTTGCCACTCTCTACCCAGCAGCTGAAGCGTACATTGCCTCCTTCTGGGTTGCTAGACTTTCAAGGTTGCTGCCTCCATGTTGGCAGCAATGTGCACAAAAACGTGCAGGCTCCATTTTGCCCGGCTTCTTCTCATATGTGAACCCAGCCACCACTATGTGCTCCACTGGTGGGCAGAAAACAGCACAGAAGTTTCCCTGCAGTGCTTTTTCATCAATTTATACTGGCAACAATTTACACTCTGAAATGGGTCGTTTGAGGTAGGTACAGCAGGAGCCTCTCGCACAACGCATCCTCTCACTCTGCTCTGATCCATGCACCCAAAAAAGTTTTTCAGTGCAACACTCCCACCGGTACTCTTTGGCATCAGAACATTTAAACACCAACAGGGAGTAAGTAAATGGAAGACAAAATCTCCAGCAAATGAGCATCCGAGGATGTCAGATGTCAGCCTGGTGCAAGACCAAATTTGAAAAATTAATTGCCTTAAGGCCATTTTTCAAGATAGGCTCAAGACAGAGGTCAAAATAGATAGTTTGGTGGATGAACCTTGAAGTTGTTGTCTGTGATCTCTCAGAACCTTTGTAACTCACAGTTCAGTGTGATAGTTCTTTCTAGGAGGCTTAACCTAGGTGTCTAGTGGTAGAGGATCATCTCTTAAGTTAGCAAGAGGGGTGACTGATTAAAGGCAGTGTTGTGAATTAAACACTGCTTGATCAGCAGCTTCTGAAGAGGCTCCAGTGAAGAGGTGTTATCTGAACATTTTAGGTAAAAGATTGTGTCTGCAAAATGTAATGGTTATTGCCATTGGAAAAGTGAAGGAGTGGAAGTGTCCTACAGAGCAGTCATGCATGGAAGTATGTTGTTTAGGTCACTTTGCTATAGTATGAGTGATCGATCTTCACCAAAGTGATCTGCAACTTGTTTTTGGGTTGGCAGTTTAGATGATTCTAAACGAGTGGAATAAAGGTACATCCAGTGTAACCTATGTGGATTTCTGTTTTAGATTCCTTCAGTCATAGCCTGTTGTTGCCCATCCACTGATGAATGTTAGTAAACCAATTTATGTGATGCTTATTCTCATATGCTTTATGAAGGTGGAAATGAATATGGAAATCATCTCTATAGATATTTTAACTAATTCGGGCCATATTCAGGTCATGTGGTAACAGTAAAACGTAGCTGTTGAAGAAATGTAGTGGCTGCATTGCACTGAGGGTTGCCGTATAAAACATTAGTCACTTTTCATTTTTCCTTGGCCACACCCTGTTTATTAACTTAACTCCAACTCTGTCCTTCTCTCTAGTTCGTCATTCCTCCCCTCAAGAACCCACTTCTGTTTGCCCCCTTTTGTCCCGTATGTTGACTCCCCTTACATTGTTATTGTTATATCTGTTTCTCTTTCCCCATCCTCCACCTCCATCGCTACCTACCTAGTTTTCCCCTCTTCTCCCCATCCTTTTTCCTCGCCTACCCCCTTCCTTCCTCTTCTCTCCCTCTCTGTCCTCCTCTCCAGCTTCTTTCTCCCCTTGTTCTGAGGTACCTAGTATCAGTTCTTTTTTTTCAGTTTCAATTTGTGACCCTCTGCTCTGTTTTAGTTGTAAATAATAATATTGCCAGTAGGTGTTTTGCTAGATAGGGTTTTAAAAGTAACCACTATTGAACCAAGTTATTCACATTACAATTTTTGCCTTTCAAGAAATAAACCAGTTAATGTCATTTTTAAATTATGTGGTTACTGCTGTGATGTATCCCACCGGTGCAGGATCTTTGTTAATGCTTAATACTTCCTTGACCATTGTTAAGTATCTGAGCAGACCATTTGAGAATGAATAACCGAAAGTGCAGTTGGACAGCGTGCTTCATTTACATCCTCCTATCTGACCCTAATAGACTAAAATGCTCTAGAAAGGAGTCTTTTTAGAATGTGAGACAATTTGGTTAACTATGTTAGACCTATGTATCTAAGCAGCAAAATCAACTATTTTCTAGTGGCTTGTCTTCTGCACTTCTGAGTTTTATGTAATGAGTGGTGGTAGACGTCCTCAAGTTTCTTGTTTACTTTTGTAGAGTTATGGCACCTTTGATTGCTTTTTATCAACACAGCAATTGCATACGTTTGTAAGGAAGCTGTTTGGGACATGTCTCGTCTTTTTGTATGTAATACTCTCCAAGTGCATCTGCTTGTCAAGATGCAGATTTGTACCAGAAGGTTCTGTGCGGTGTCACCCATTCTCTTCCCCTCCCAGTATTTCTGGGCTGTCATACTTGTTTCACATCAAGTTGGAAAAGAACAAGAGAAGAACACAATAACATTTGCTGTTGTGGTAATCCCATTATTGATTAACGTTTATTGTTTTGGAATCATTAGTACACACATGTAAGTGACAGACCCTAGAGACAATGATGAGATGAAGGCCGTGGCAGGCTGATGAAGTTTTAAAGTGACATTTTTCATTTTGAGAAGGTTTTTTCTAATTCTCAATTTGACTGTTGGAATTTCCCCACATATTTTGAAGTAGAGTGAGTGAGCACTAAATATTAAAAGATCAGTTTCCTTTTCTGCTACAGACGAGGACGAGCTTTTTTCAATGTACATTATGGTATAGAAAAAGTTATTTTAATAAATCGTTTTATTAATTGGTTTATATTGCATTGTCTGTAATATGCCATCTGTACTGAAACTGTTAAGAAGTGCAAAAGTGGTGAAATGCCTTTTGAAACATTGCATTTTTGTTAAATTGTCTTTTCCGTCCTCAGAATAAACAAGAGATTTGCTTTATGAAGGGTGCCTATGAGCAAGTGATTCGATACTGCAGCACTTACTGTTCGAAAGGACAGAATTTTCCACTGACAAATCAACAAAGGGAACTGTACCATCAAGAGAAGACATACATGGGTTCGTCAGGACTCCGGGGTGAGGACACATTGTGTGTTTAATTTGTGTTTAAAATCTGCACACATACCTTAAGGATACCTGCTCCCACAGATTCTTAAAATGAACCCCCTTCTGTGCTGCCAGTTTAAATCTGGAATATTTTTCCATAGCAATCTGCTCGGTCACTGATGCTATTTAGTGCGCCCCTACTTCACAGTTGCATCTTATGGCTGCACCAGAAGTGATGTTTAATTGGTATTATAGGTGTTTGGCCGTTGATTATCGTTTTATTAATTGGTTTATATTGCATTGTCTGTAATATGCCATCTGTACTGAAACTGTTAAGAAGCGCAAAAAAGTGCTTCTTTTCACACCTCCCCCAGTGCCAAGAAACAAAGCCATTCTTGTTTCCTCTCTTTTCCTGATTTGTCTGTGATTTTTCAGGCTTGTGCCGTCCTCAGTCTTTAGGTTTTCAGTCCTCTATGGCTTGTTTCTGTCTGATGTTGGAAATGCATTCACTCACTCCTTTTCAGTGGTGCCTTGTCATATGATGCAACATTCTGCTTGCTCTGTGGCTTGATGCTCTGTGGATAGTGATAAAAGAAAAGGCAAATTGATGGTGCCTACCAGGAACCATACGACCACATCTACTTGAAGGCATAGGGCTCGCACCTGGTCTTGCTTTAGAAATCGTTTCCCATCTCATAAGTGCAAAACATTTAAGAACGAGCACAGGTGCTCATGATCTTATCTTGTGTTCAGCAGGTTTAAGTGTTCTATGCCGGAGAGTTTTCCAAGATTCTTCTTGAAGTGCCTCCTCTGGGAATTAGGTTTCTTACTTTAACTGTAGACACCGCCTCAGCTGCGATTTGGCTCAGAACCTACTCGCATGTTCTTTTAGCAGTCTCTATTTCCTTGGGCTCCACTTTCCTTGATATCTGTTCCAGCGGTGCCAGTTTCAGAACCAACCAAATGCCTACTAAGACAAAGGCAATTTGTAACTGTCTGTCGTCGCTACAGTGAAATCTATGCAGAAACGTCAGAATCTTTTGGAATGTGAATCAACAGAACTAAATGCCATCTTTCCTGTGGTGAAACAATCGCAGCAGTGAGGACAGTAATCTTATGGGCTGCTCAAAAAAATGAGAATGAATGGAATTTTTATAAAACAAAAGTTAGTACGAGGTACATGGAACACACGTCTCACATGGGGGCGACCAGAAGACATGAGGATTACATAAAAACACCTACTCGACTCAATAAGAAACATAATTTTCACACAACTGTAGCGTCTCACCAGCAGATAGTTGGGTACTGAGACGCAAGGCACAGCATTTCCATTGCTCACCCGACGCCCAACCCTTGAGCACTATGCGGCTACTAAAACGAAATAACAATCCAAGAAATATGACTCCATACGCAGTACAGCCTCTGAATAAAGTGTATGATTTGAGAATGCACCCTTTACCTCACTGTAAGCGAAGGTATACGTTTAACCAGTTCATCATTCAGAGGAGACCCCAGAACAAGTCAGGGTCAAAATAAGTCAACATCAATCTTTGGGGCAAGAAATGACTCTTAATTTCCCAGAAAAGGACTCAACAAAGGGCTAAAACACTGTAGTGAAGTTTCAGAGTTTCCTCAGTGTCCAAGATTCCCTGACATTCAGAACAGCATATGGGAAAAATGTGAATTCTTATAATCTGTAAACCTTACTTTAAAATATCCAACTGGCACAGCCTTTCTTCCTCCTAAAAACGTCACAGGTAACCGCCCATACATTAAATAATATTATCTCTGTCCTATTGTTTTGTGAGTACAACTTTGTTTAAACACTTAGGACTATTTTTACTCACTTTTGATGGTGCACACTTTTTCTTGTAGAATGAAATGAATATGATGTAATAAAAGTGATTAACTGATCTTTCTCTATATTATAGAGGATAATGTTGTTATTTAAATACGTTTCTTAAAAGGAATGTGCAGATGTTGACAAATACGATTGTAATGATTGTTTCTTCTTGATTACTAAATAACAGTATACACAGAACACACAAGGTACCTTTATTTTCATACATACCTTCTTATGGACTGGGCACAGACTAACTGAAGGACCTACAGAACACAAGCTGTCTAGACACCTCTGTGAAGGTAGAATTCCTACACTCTTGGGTCTAACTTCAGCTGAATACAGGAGATTACGGAGTCCATGTATAAAGACTGAGACATTGGAGATCAAGATGATTTATTTACTAAGATCTTAGAGGAAAACAATCCTTTGACCAGATTTTAGCCTTAAATGAAGCAATGATGGATCTGATCATGCGGGCTTAATACAAGCCTCAAGCCATTCTGGCAGTGTTTATACTTATGTTGCCAACATTTGAACCTGTGTTGACAGATCCTCATACTTTTTTTTGGCTTAGTTCCCTCTTTAAAGCTTTAGCACTCAGCCACCTTTCTTCTAATTTCAAGCAAGCATCATGGGTTCTGTTTCATCTGAGAGAGAATCAAAGCATTTTGGGTCCTTACAATTCAAGATGTTTTAATTGTGCAGTTGTGCCTTAAGTTATCCTTCTGTATCTGCTTTGTTTGCATTTAACTCCCACACACTTAAAACATCTTTATTTCAGCCAAGCTATCCATGCAGAGGGGCCTGCGCACCATTGCACAATCCATGAGTTTGGTTGTCTTATCCAGTGCCACAAGTGGATGCACACCACTTTGACTAGTGTGGTACATTTCAACCCATTTCAGGACACGCCTTTCAGTGGGCACTGGTTGTACCCAAGTGAAGACAATTCTTACAGAGAAATAAAGTATATATTAAGTACAACCACAGCCATGAAACTTGACCTTTCATCACTTTCCAAACATCTTCCTTGACACTACTGTAGGTTCATCCTGCAATTACAGCCACCAGTGTGTCAGGAACCAGGTGCAGCAGCAACTGCTCACAACAGTTTGTCTGTTCTGAGGTAAAGGCTCAGTCAAGGACAACATCCTAATATGGCATCTTCCCAATCTATTGCAACAACAAAACCTTGTTGACTTATCTGTTCTCCACATTCACAAGACACAAGCCAGGAGTGGGGTGGCATCATTTCTCTATCAGTGGTGGAGGGTAACAGAAGATGAGAGGACACTACAGGTCATTTTATTAAACAACCTTCATAACCTGAGCATCTACAGCTTAGTCCTTTCTTCATTATTGAATTCTTCTGCATTCAAGTCTACTTTCACAGTGAACAAAGCAGATTTTACATCTCAACCTAGAAACCAACATGCCTAGAACTTAAGAAGTTGGCCCTTCCTTTCTATAACATTTCCAGCGGAGATCTTAGCGGTCCTCCTTTCAGGCAGTCGTTTTTCCACCATAGCAATATATTCCAGAAGATGAACAGTGCTAGCTTCCTAGTGTCTGGATCGCTTGGTGGATCCGCTCTCTGTAGCCATAGCCCTTATTCTTCAAGTTGATTAGTTTGGGCATTTAAAAGGATTATCTGACCTCCATCGTGGCATGATTATTTATACTTTGTTGGATATATTTTTAAGCTGCCTGTGGTTATTCGCTTTCTGAAGATTATTCAATGTAAGTTCCCTCTGAATCATCAAGACTTGAATATGTTATATATCTTCCATATGGGCAGATGTTTCAACCATAAAACTGCTTCCCTCTTTCTTACTTGGATAATGACCTTCCTTCTAGCTATCACTTCAGCATTGAAGAGGAGGGATCTCCATAGTCTGTCTGCAGCTTCACTTTTCGCCACCTTCTTGGGTGATGAAGTGGTTCTTCAAGTGCATCTTTTCTGTCCAGAGTAGCAACAAAGTTTATTTTGCGCAAGGTATTTCTCTTTATTCATTCTTCCACCTTACCATCTCTCTGAGGATGATTAGGCACGCCACACTTAGATCCTAGGGCGGCTTATGTACTCAGGACACATTCCTCAGAATTGACAACTTATTTGCAGCTTCTCTGGAGATCTCAACTCTATAAGGCTTTGAGAAAATGTTGGAAAAGCAGATATGATATGGTTATTTTTGACTGTAACTAACAGTTCTGAGGTTGCGGTTAGGCCGGTCCCAGACCATTTGGAGGCCCATTCTAAACAGCCTCTCTACAAGTGGTCTGATATTGCAGCAGTCCTTCTTTTAGTCTTCTGTCCATTCCTTTGCTAAGTTTTCCTTTGCTGCACAAGAATAAAAACAATATAAGGTTGTTAGAATGGTATTGCACTCCTTGTTGCAAAGTTCCCTTGGCATCCCCAGCCAATTTTATGCGTCTACTCCTAAGCTTACGTAGTCTTCTTTCTGCACACTAGGCATCTTGGTTATTTTTCCCAAAATGTTAAGGCTGTCATAAATACAACCCTTTTGGAATTAATTTAGGAAATCATGTCTGTTTTAGTAGGTGACTTTTTTAAAGCAGAATATGTCCTAATGTTTGTTCTAGTCAGATTAAAGTTAAACGTCTAAACTGTGTTAGTTATAGTTAAACCATAATTGTGCAGATTAATATGCATGTTATGCTTCTGAAGTGGATGCTATAATTGTTAAAGGATGTTAAACAGTTAAATCTTGTTCATGTTTCTCAAAAATTAGTGCTAGCATTAGCTTCTGGACCTGAACTTGGACAGTTGACCTTCCTTGGCCTTGTGGGAATGATGGATCCTCCACGGATTGGTGTGAAAGAAGCCATCAACTTGCTCATTGGCTCTGGGGTTGCCATCAAAATGATAACTGGAGATTCACAAGAGACAGCAGTAGCTATTGGTATGTACACAGTGCACAATAATGTGTGAGAAAAAGCTGTTACTGTTGTGTCAATCTGCAGAAATGTATTTTACAACTTTCGTTTATATGAAGTTCCATTGATAAAACAAAAAAACAGTGATTGGTAGTGCAGTATCATGAGGAGCTTGCTTTACCGGAAAGAAAACTTATACAATGAAACCAGACTTCCTTTGCTGGTGTTATCTAAAATGTATTAATTAATACAATTAGCTTATCTTTATTTCCCCTACCTGCTCATGAGGAACTGGTGTCCTAATGTACTAAACACTTTTGCATTTTCAGATCATGGGGTTGTCAAAATCACAGGTTATGAGAAAGAAAAAGTGTTATTTGCTATATACTAAACCCATTTTGCAAGTCAAAAAAACCTTTCCAACTGGCAAAACGAATGTTGTGATCCATTCTCAGTCACATCTAGGAGCTGGCCTGAAAGGAGATTCCCATCCTAATTTGGAGTTGCAAACTATTGATCAGTTACCAACACAACAAAGCAGGTGGTAATTGATTCACTAAGGGTAAGGTATATCACGTGGCACCTCCCCATTTGTGCATTGTGTGATCTCACAGGAGCAAACAGTGGTCCAGGGTCCTCTTCCCTCCTATGTATTACCTAGTGGAAAACATCTTTTATTTTAAAGCAACACAGGTGCCTTTAAAAAATATCCTGCTGGAAATGCAAACAAAGGTATGGTGGTCTGCTGTTCCTTGTAGGTCACTATACTATGGAATTAATCATAAGATTCCAAATGGTAACCTGCCTTATTAGTAATTATTAGACAGGTCATTCTGCAATCCCTTATGAGTGGAGATTTTGCAATTTCGCATGTTAGGATTTAGGTCGCATCCAAAAATTAAAGGCTTGCCGCAAAAGTTAGTGCAAATTTTGCATCCACATTTTATGTCCAGTGTAGTACTACATGGGGTCTAGACCAATGATGTAAAGTTTTCAATTCAGTTGTCCTCAGCATTGCTCCTTCATGTTGCTTTAGAGTTGAACTCTGGTACTGCACTTTTGAAAATGAAACTTGCTTTGGTGCGTCTTCCACTGGGGGTAATTTGAATGATTCAGATCCCAGAAAAATACACACTTGTGGGATATAAATCAGGTAAAATCCAAATACTGTGCATGACAGTTGCCTTGCAGTTAACAGACGGAGGATAATTTAGAGATTCTGTTACTGATAAAACCACATTTTAGCATAGTGGGATACAAATTGTTGTCTGTTGCCTCAATTAGTTTCTAAATCAGATTTCAATAAATTAGTATTTGTGATCCCATTTAAAATTTGTATACAGTGTCATTCTTCTCAGGTTCGTATAATCTTGTAAAAATATATTAAGAGGTGTAGCCAATGTATCTGTATGGCTAGCACTTATTTGTGAAGATGCAGGCACACTTCATTTCTGACATCGCCACAGACCCTATGGCATGCTGAAGATCCCATTGACTCAAGATATTGATACTGAGACAGTGGTAATCACAGTTTCATAACATTGTAAAACATTTATTTTGGCCAGCAACCCCACACATCTGGACAATTCATGCAGAAGTAGAGGCCTTTCTTCAAGTCCATTTGGATTTAATTCAGGAAATTACTTTTGAACACCCCAGAAAGAGCAAGCCCCCCTTTATAGTTTTTGGGACAGTATAAAACTTCCAGAGAGGTTCTGCAGGCATTCATGTGCAAATGAGTGTTCACCTGATAGCTACATCAGTATAGTAATTGGTATGGACCCCAGAAGCTTGCTGGAGTTCGCGCAGCTTGTTAATGCAGGCAGAAATACCCCCCCTTATCTACATGAATGTATGTTAAGACGTACTGAGTGATGTCATATGACCAAATGAGATTGTTCAATCAAGCATGGAGTTTGCAAATTTTTTATGAACAGAGTAACTGCTCATCAACAGAAGAATGTGAGTGCCATCTTAGAGTGGAACTCAAAAGAGACCCTGATGACACATAATGTAGAAGCTCTGAAAAATCAGAGGCAGGAATCCATCAGAAAAGAGAAAAAGAACATTTATTAACATGACACGGTGACAGCTGACTTGAGAGGTCAAGTCCAAGAGTCCAAATTGCAGAACTCCAATACAATCTTTCATTTCTGCAAACCACAAAAGATGTATCCAGGCTTCTCATTGATTATCCAATTAAACTTCAGCATACAATCATTTCTCAAACATTAGACTCCAGCTACGGTTTCATAACAACCATACATGAGGTCCAGTGAAATGACAGATAAAGAAATTACTAAACAATGGCCTACGTGTCCCACATGATATCAAATAAAAGCTTTCAACAGTTGAGAAACAGTATGTGTTCCAGATAATATATGTCCTAATATTTGTTGCTTATGCTAACGTGCAGCAGTACATCACGACAGCTGTCTTCTTGGCAAGCCTTGCATTTTGTTGCATTCTGAGCATAAAATGAGAAGAACAAATAAACACGGTCCATCAGTGTCATGAACTTCAACAACAGGCTGTGCTATCATTGAGTATCACAGAGCTGAGCACAACAAAATGGATTCCATACTCAAAGGAAAGAAATACAATTTCACATTCCGCTCAGGTCCAGGCACGAGGGATGGATATGCCATTTGATGACAGTGATGCTTGTGTAAGTAAGGTGGATGAGACCCTTCAAGCGATTAAAGCGGACACAGAAACAGCACATTTACTGGGCATGCTGCAGAATAGGCAGTCCTACAGAGGATTTAAAAGACAATTTTTAGCAAAGGATAACAGTGGTCTTATTTTTGACCCTACTCACCAAATAGATCATATTGCCAAAACAGTTCCTATGGACAACTGGCAAGGCAGCAGACGCACAGAAGACAAGGCTGCAGACCATCCAGGAATAATCAGGAAAGGAAGTTAACCCTCCAGATTTGAGGGCCATGGTGGAAGGTCATGACTTCCTCGAGAATGGTGCCCATGACATTCAGATGCCGGTTGGAGGAAGGAAGTTTTATTTCAGGAGTTGGCAGCATATAGCAACGGAGAAATGGGTATTGGAAATTGCAAAGCAAAGACATATTCTGGAATTTATAGAGGAACTGCCATCAGTCCTGCCAATAAGAGAAAAACACAGATATCTGAGAGAGTTACGGACAGAAATTAATATAGAAGAAGGCTATCTGAAGATTGTCAATAAAAGAAATATACAAGGGGTTGTCCTCATGCTTCTTGTGCATTCTAAAGAAATCTAGAAAATGGGGTCCAATACTGAATTTATAGGCACTGAACAAGTTTATAAAAATGCAGAATTGCAGCATGGTCACATTACACGAAATTCTTTGGTTTATAAAAACAGGAGATTTTCCAAGTTCAGTGGACTTGAAGGATGCAAACTTCAATTTACCCAGTCACAAGAAACACAGAAAACATCTCTGTTTCATAGTGGTCAGTCAACACTATCAGTTCAAAGCCCTGCCTTTTGGTCTTAGGTCAGCTTCTAGAGTCTTTACCAAATGCATGGCTCCAGTAGCAGCACTTATAAGGAGAAAAGGGGTATGGTGTATCCATACATGTACGAATGGCTTATAAAGGCAAGCCCATTGCAAAGGAGCAGAGAGATAACAAAGTGAACGGAGGAAGTTCTTCTGCACTTAAACCTATCAATAAATACAAAGAAGTGAAAAATTTAGCCAAAACAGGATTTGATATTTCTAAGAGCATGAAGTAAAACATCAGCGGGCATGGTGTTCCCTTCATAGGAAAGAGGTAGGAAGTTGATAAAGCAGGTGACAACCCTGAAATGGAAAGAAAACTTTTACTGTGAGAATAATCTAGGTAATGCTGGGGACTATGTCCTCATGTATTCTGAGCAGGCAATGGCAACAGAAAAGTGAAGACTGGGACAACAGAATCCAAATAACTTGGAGTATGAAGGGAGCCTTTCGCTGGTGGATGAGGAGTGAAAATATTTTCAAAGGACAAAGTATGCAGTTGCAGAAGGCTCAGAAATATCTGCTAGCAGATGGCTTGAGGATACTCGCAGCAATTAGACAGGATATTTTGAGGGCGTGGTAAGCCTGAGTGGGATATGTTTATCAGGGACCAGAACCACAAACGAAGAAAGTTTTAAGCAGATAGATTTGCCCAGGAACACAAGCCAAAGCATTTTCAGTAGATTGGAAAAGGAAGTTTGTTTACGCATTCCCTCCGATACCGTTGATTGCAGTGGTAATATATAAAATTAGAAGATAGAGTTGCACAGTGATTTTAGTAGCACCTGAAAGTCCCTGTCAACATTGGTATGCAGACCTTTAGGAGTTGTGTGTGGAGAGACCATTGGAGTTAAAGCCAGATGCACAGATACTTTCAAAGCACAAAGGACAGGTATTTCACCACAACCCAAAGTCGCTTCAACTGGTGGCATTGCTCATTAGGACTTAGAATGTGGCCATTTGACTATACCAGAGCACTGTAGAGGGGTTTGTAAAGAAAGCAAGGGCCCACTCAAAACATATATCATGAAATGGAACTATTTGTGCAATAAACATGTGAAAAAATACTGGATCCAGTGTACATGAAGCTGCATGAGTTTGTACCATATCTAATGCATTTGGCAAAATCTGGACTTTATTTTGGGTCAGTAAAAGTGCATCTTGCAGCAATCTCAAAATTTCTAAGAAAATCTAATAGAATGTCTTTATATTTGCAAGATTATTTAAAGGATGCATGAAAGGTTTATTTAGAGCATTTATTCCAGTACAGAAGATGGCGGGTGAATGGTAACTAAACACAATATTGGTAGCTTTGATGAAGTCCCTGTTTGAGCCAGTTCACACTGCAACATTAAAACATTTGACGTGGAAGACTACTTTTTTGTTGGCCATAACATCAGCCAGGAGAGTTGGTGAACTGCAGGCAGGAATTGTATCTGTTTTGTGCAAATGAAAAGGTGACAATGATGACAAATCCAAATTTATACTGAAAGTGCCAACTACCGTTCACGTTGGGTAAAAAATAAAGTTTCTAACGTTTTTTGCAGTCCCAGTAACAGCAGCTGTGTAGGTGTTGCATTTGTTCGCCAGTAAGAGATGGCTAAAGTTTTATTTACAAGCTACTAAGAGATTTCAAACTACTGCTCAGTTGTTTGTTGCCTATGGCTTTGGGAAGTAAAGGAAATGCAGTATCCAAGCAGACAGTTGCATGCTGGATTGGGGCATGTATTGTTACAGCTAATACTGTGGTGAAAAGGCCACTGATGCAAAAAGTCAGGGCGCATTCAACAAAAGCAGTGGCAACAACAGCAGCATTCGTGTCATTTGAGGACATTTTCAAATCAGCAACTTGGAAAACAACATGTTTTTGTTAAGCATTGTTGTGTAGACTTGCAAGTGAGCAAGGAGGCTGTGATGGGTCGGGCAGTTCTCTGGAATCTCTTTGCATAAGGTAAGCCTCATTCCCACCTTCCACAATCGTTAATTATGGCGCTGCTATGTTAGTCTTGAGTCAAGCATTTAAATCTTTGAAAGATGCAATGCAGAGCAGAAAATAAGGTACTTACCTGTAACTCTGGTTCTCCAGCATTGAGATCTTTCATACATTCACATGCAGCCCACCCTCCTCCCCTTTGTTAAGGTTGCCATATGAATATACCAAAAATTAGTGAGAGAGGACCTTGTGGTTCCGAAAATCTGACCGTTGGAAGTGTCAGTAAGGGAACAACTGGGTGTGGTGGATTCTGATTGGCTGGAACCTGACGACGGGAAAGGATTCAAGCATGTAAATCTATGAAAGATACCAATTCTGGAGAACTGAAGTTACAGGTAAGTAACTTATTTCCTAACAGGACCTAAGGTAGCTGCTTTATAAAAAAAAATATCACATGTATCTAACCCTGGTGACCTCTGAACTTTGAGCCTTTGATGCAACTAAGAGAAGTCACGAATCGGAATATCAAATGAGCCAACCCAGAGTCTAGTCCTGCAAACAAAGGCTAAATAGATACAGGCTGCGGTTTAGCTCCCAAAGTAATTTCTGATATTGTGCAGACAGAATAGGGGATAGGGAACCCTGAGTTCATAGCAACCTTCTGTCTCCAAAAGTCAACAGTTCACCAGAAAACTGAAATGAAAAAGACTACTAAAGCTGAAATCACGAAATTCAAATCTCAAGACTGCAGCGATGAAGTTATTAAATTCTAATTTTAGTAGGTGACTACAATCTAACAATAACCTTGTTGCTTGTATGCTTTCAGCTATTACAGTATGTATGCTGTTGCAAGTTTAGAAATGCGCTCATTGTTATGTCTTCTGGTCAGTCGATCACCAACCAGTTCCACTGTGGTGCCATTGAACTGTGTAATAAACAATTCAGCAGTAAATCCTTTTCCTGCTTATTAACCAAGCATGTGAGTATTTTTACTCCCTCCAGAAACCTCAGACAGGCTCATCCTGGTCAAATCATTAACATTCCCGATATTTCCCACAGATAACTCGATTTTGATTCAATTGGACAGCTGTACTTCAAGTGTTTCATGTCAACTAAGTTTTATAACTTACAATAAACTATGCTGGTTGCCTTTGGGAATATTCCCAGATTGTCAAGCCATGAGTTACCATAAATCTTGTCATTTGCACCATTCCATTTTTTACTTCTAACTGCAGATTATCCACCTTTTAATAATCTCAAGGCACCAGGCTTGATCCTAAATTCTTGCAGCAGCTGCTCCTGTATGGCAAGTGCGCTCTGATGCACCAGAAGGCTTGACGGAACACAAGAGGTCACCCCTGAGGCTACAGTCTTGATCCGAGTCACATGGTCATTACTGAAGATCGTGGGGCCAATCCCACGCCAAATCATACTTCCGATTCAAGTCCTTTTGCAAGTCTAAGGCATGTCACAAGATTAGGAAGTCCAAACTGGATTATTATTCCCACTCGCAACTCGAAATCAGGCAAGAAGCCACACAGTGGGCACTCCAAAGGCCTAACTCAGAATCTTCCTACTCTTAACCCATCCTGTGGCTGTTCCCAGGTCATCCTCTGTTCCTCGGCCATCATTGACTGCTGCAGAATGAGTTCTTGATGCTGCAAACCTTAACAGTGGTGCTGGTTCCCACTGGAATTCCTTGTTCCCCCACAGAACCACAGCACGTAATTTTCCCCCCAGCTCGGACTGGTGCCAGTGGTCCTCGTCGGGACCACTGCCTATGCTGGACCAGAGCAAGACTACACGATACTTTGCTGCACCGGGGCTGACCCTGACTTTGGTGGCTCTATGCCACGTGGTCACAGTGCTGAACTCTACCATGGATCTGATGCTGGGTGCACCAGATCAATGTCGTGTTGCGAAATCACCAAGGCACAATCAGCATACGTATCGCAGCCTCTCCATACCGCAGTACTGTAGTACTGTAGGAGGATGGAAGCCCTGTTTATCTTTGATTTCATATGCACTTCATATGCACTTCATGGGCTCATGATATTACCCACCACTTCAACAACGATAAGAGGCAAACTAATCTCCCTGCCCCACTTCACTCCTTCATTACACTGCTGCCAAACTATACTGAGGCCTACAAAATACAAGGGGATTGGATACCTCTCCGTAAACTGAGCGGGAGTGTTTCTCCTTGTCCACTCACTGACGAGAGTGCCTCTTTTGTGATACTCAGGCGATCAGTACATTTTTGCCTAGAGGAGGCCCTCAAGTTGGTACCTCAACTGAAGGGAGGAGAGATGTTTTACACCTGCTCCTTCATAGTTGCCAAGAAAGACTCTGCCCATCCTAGATCTATGGCCTCTGAGTGCCTTTTTTTTTTTTTTTTTTTTTTTTTTTACATAGGAACCAATAAAAAATGCCGATGGCCCAGGCTCTTTCTGCTTTGAAACAAGAGTACTGGATTCTGTAATTTGCCTGCAGGTTGAGTGTTATCATGTATCCGTCCTGCAGTCTGACAGACCCTACCTGTGGTGCACAGTTGTGGTAACAACCCTTTTAGCTTGCTGTCTCACTCTTTGGCCTCACCTCAGTCCCTTAATTGTTCACAAATTGATATTGGTGGTCATTGCTCCTCTTTAAAGGATGGAGGATATATGTATTCCTGTACCTTGGCTGCTCAAGGCGGGCTTGCCACAGTCACCATGGACCATCTTCAAACAATAATCTCCCTTTTGTCATCCCTGGGGATATCAGTCAGAGAGACTGTTCCTACTTGATTGTAATCCAGAAGGTCCTATTTATAGGGGCTATACTGTACATGGTGGTGTTCAAGACATTACCTCCGCCACACCAAGTCCATGACATTATAACTCCTGAGTATCAGTGAGGATAGTTCTGATGCTTTATGGGCTTCTAGCCTAGTCCATCCTTGTTGTCTCTTGTGCCAGATGGCACACGCAGACCACCCAATGGAACCTGTTTCCAGTGGGTGCAGCACCACTCTGTCTGTTTGGACACAGTTTGCATCTTAGAGTAGACAGCCCAGGTCCTCCGTTGGTGGCATGAAGATACCACCCAGTCTTGTGGCAGGTTGCTCTCAGTACTATACCCAGAGCTCCAGAAGTGAAGGATGTCTGTGGGTTGGGAAGGTCACTTCAGAGAGGTGGAGATCAGGGATCTGTATTCCCCAGCAAAGCATTAACTCCACTCCAATCTGATGAAGCTTGTGCCCCCCAGATGTCCCTGAGAGCCTTCCTCCTGGCCATCAAGAGATGCCTAGTGCAGGGCAGCATATGATCCTGGATTTTGTGCCAGGAGGCACTTGGTCTTTAGAGGTGATTGGATAACAGGTGATCTTACAAGTGGCCAACCACATGGCATGGTTGCTGAACACCAGAGTAGATAAATTGAACACACATCGACTGGCTGACCACAAATGCAGTTTTCATCCTGGGGTGATGCAGGATATCTTTAGGCAGTGAATCATGCCCTGGCTGGATCTTTCTGTTGCTGTAGAGATCGCTTAGTATGAGAGCTATTGTGCGCCGGAGTTTCCACTATGGGGATTCCTAGGAAACACAATGTCTTTATTACCTCAGTTTCCGAGGAAAATAAGGACAGACTGAGCCCAAGTCATCTTGATAGGCCCCGGGTTGAGCCAGGAGTGTGTGGTACCCCTTTCTTTTGAACCTCATCATTTGCCCTCCGAACCTGATATGCCTTTAGCAGGACCTCCAATCTCAGCTGCAGGGCAGGGTCCTGCACCAAGAACTCCATTATATACCCCTTCATGCATGGAATTTGACTTGCTACAACAAAGTAGTGTTGATTAGATAGAAGTAGTGGATGTGATCCTTTTGGCTTGGTATCCCTTGACCAAATCAATCAAATTGGTTTGTTGGGAGATGTTTATGTCCTGGTGTATTCACCCTGGTCCCTTCCAGGCCAAGTTATCAGATGTTTTGTTTATTTATTTATTTATTTTTAACTCTGGCCCATAAGGATTTGCAGCGAATGCAGTTAAAGGTTATATGTTGGCCTTTCCGGCCTTGGACTGGAAATCCAAAACAGGTACATTTTATATTTTATTTCCCATAGTTTCTTAACCAACCGTCTCTTTGCAAATCACCTCTTGTGATATATTTCTGAAAGGTTTGATGCACATGTTTATGCCACAGTCCTTTATAATGCCTCAATAGAACCTAAACGTGGCTCTCACGTTTCTGATACTTACACTGTTTGAGCTTATGCATAGTGGTTTCCTACAGCTCTTTGCCATCAAAACTGTTTATTTTGCGATCTCTTCTGTTCCTTGTTAGTGAGTCGCAGGTGCTGTATGTGCAGCTTCTTACACCACCTTCTTTCCTACCAAAACGGTGCAAAGGACCCAATGCCTTTCTGCCTAAGGTTGTGTCGCCCTTCCACGTAGTCAGTCCATCAACTTCTGTATGTTATTTCCGACTCATCCCTTGAAAGAGGAGGGGACGTTCCAGAGACTTGATCCTCGGAGATTCCCCAGGCTCGAAGTGCCAAGATGGTAGGCGGTGCAGACAAGGACACTGTAAAGGTGGATTTTCCTTGCATATGCTATGCTCTGGCTATGGAGCCCCCTGAAGGGGCATAGCCCCACCCCACCATAGCTAAGTCTGCCACAACGGTGTTGTTTCTTTCTTGGATATCTGTCAGGTAGCAACATGGGCATCAGTTCCCACTTTTACCAAGCACTACTGCCTCAACAGTTTGGTACATAGAGAAGGTCAATTTTCCCACTCTGCTGGACTTTTTGTTTGAGTCATTTGCTTAGACCTGTCACCTTTTCAGAGTCATTGCTTAGATAACTATTCTAAAGATGAGGAATCTGGAAGCTAGAAGCATCCATCAAAATAACTTGTGACCTACCCTCAGTAGTGCTCTTTCTGGTCAGTACTCTACCTAACCCCAACAAACTCTCATCTCCCTCTTTTGTTGAATGAGCATCTGAAATTATGAAGCTAGTTTTCGGCACACTGCCGGGTGCAATTTGTCACAATTGTGCCACTTCTGAGGACGCAGAAAGGAAACTGATGTCAGCATGCAGAGGTGGCTCCTGCTTATGGCTTTGCTCTGATACTTTCAGGCCGGAGTATGGTCAGCATCCAGGAGCAGTTGCTTTAAGAATTTTGGATTCAGCCTGGCATGAGGGTATTATTCTTAAGGGGAGGAATCAATAGTCACTTGTTCCTGTAATCTTTAGTAGCTTGGCTTCACCCTGCCTATGATGTTTGTGATTGGTGGGTTAATTGCAGCAATTGCCTCCACCTTCCTTTGAATTTACCGGAAATTGTTTTTTCCAGCTCACATACTGGCTTCAGGACAAGCCCGTCCTTTAGATGTTATCATGAGAAATAACTTGGATCCTATGTGAGAGTTCCTGCTGAAGTGAAGATCGATTAGCATAAAATGTACCTGTTTTGTATTTCCAGTCAAAGGAAATTTCTGAAAATGGTACTTCTAAAGACCATACTGATGTTTTCTGGAAGGAACCTTCCACAATATTACCCAGGTATAGGGTTTCTAGGCCTCCTAACACTAAGGACTTTGTCAGTGTGCCAACACAAGACAGAACAACAGTTGGACTGCAACCACACAAAAATCCACTGAGCAGTGTTTAAGTAAGATATGTTTCAGGTAGTGATTCTTTAAAATATCATAAAGATGATTTGTAGAACCCAAAAGCACACTCGAGAATCTTAGTGTTCTCAAGGTTTTCTATCCAATAACAGAAAGGCACACTCAAGAACTCTAGGAAACAATGGGCATATTTTAAAGATTTGTTTTAAAATGAAAATCCTATTCTAGTGCACACAATGTGAGTAGTAACCTGATTTAAAAGAAACAGAATAGTAGTTGCAATGCTTGTGAGAAATGTGAACTGCAAAAACATTGCAATATATTGACTGTAATTTTAAATCAATCCCACCCTTATATCTTTGCTTTCTAAGCTAAACTCAACACCAAAAGAAAATCCTAATTCAAGTTTCAAAGATGGTTAAATCCGGCATATCTGCTTTGAACAATAAGGCTGATGTTCAGTGTAATAGCACTGCCTGCTATTCTTGTCTGCTTTCATAGACAGGCTGATAAGCTCAGCGAGCAAAGGCTAAGCACGCCTGCCATTAGGCTTCAGCGCATCATACTTCTGGCAAGAAGTTCCTATCTTACTCATCAGACTTTGTTTCTTAGCTTGTGTTACATCTGGTCATTGTCAAACCTTTTAGAATAAACAATTAGCCGAGAATTGCTTTGTTAAACCTTTTGCCTATTTTTATTCGGTGAAACCTTACCCTTTACTGAACAATAAAAATTTAGAAATTAAGTTTTTAATTTCCATCAAACCTTGTTCATAACTCAAAAACAATTATTTGAAACAGAGAATTCCATTCATACTAAATACTCTGAATATATTCAAGAAGACTTGATTATCATATTTCAATAAAGGTATTAATAAATATGCATTCTAAATTTATCACTTACTTCTAAATAGTGTACGTACCTTAAGGAGGATACCTAGAAGTAAACATGATAATTATAATAAAATTACTGTCTAAAGCCGATGCCATTAGGTTCTGGTCCATTTATGGTTGAACCGGTAGATAGCCCTGTTAGTAACTTGCAATAGTTTGCTGCAATATAAATTGGGAAATGTTTGCAAAATACAGGAAAAAACATATGCGAGTAAATTACTGACTTTGTGAATCTATAAACAAGCTACCATACCTTGAAGTTAATCTTAGAGATTTGTAAACAGAACGTAGTTTGTAAAAGTGGATTGTAACACATTTTATTTCTTCTGCAGCAAGTCGCCTGGGCTTGTATTCCAAAGGCTCACAGTCCTTTTCCGGTGAAGAACTTGATAGCTTGGACATTCAACAACTATCACAAATTGTACCAAAGGTTTGTAGCCCTATTTTATATTCTTCTACATCCTTGACAAGGGTTGCATAAAAATAGAAGCATAAGCACTATATTTTCCTTCATGCATAACCTGAAAACTGTTGAAGGTGGATTTTGTTTTGAAAACTGTAAACGTGTCATGAACTTACTGGGAAAAATAGGCTTGCAACTAGCAGAAAGACTCTGGATTGAGTTTCTCCATGACTTCTTTTAAGCAACAAATGGAATGATGAAAGCAGGCGTTGATAAATCTTATAATTGTGGTTATTGTATAATAAAAAATGTTTTCTAAACTTTCTTAATACGTAGAACAAGTGCCACGAGGCATAGCAGTGCAAGTTTTCTTTACACATCTCACGCAATGAACTGATCCAGAACACAAGTAATATTTCCATCATCCCTTTTAACACAGCAAATAGGCATATTATAGGCAAAGGGTGTGCAAAATTCACTTGTGTAGCAAACAGCTATAGCACAGGCCAGCAGCAGAGTAAACCCCTGACTGACTCATCTCGCTCCCTCCCCCCAACACCACTCAGGAAGTGTGCTGCACAATCTTCCCACCGACCAAAATGCTGTATGGTGTCAGAGCAAGCGCCACAGAGGCATAGCAATGCAAGCTTGCTTTACACATCTGACACAGCGCGCCGCTCCGGGACATGTAGTAGTACTGCAGTCATCCATTTGAACACAGCGAAGAAGCATAGCATGGCCAACAGGTGTGCAGAATTCACTTATGTAAAAACAGCTACAGCACAGGCCCGCAGCAGAGTAAACCCCTCTACTAACTCTTCCCATCACCACAGAGATGTGGAGCACAATCTACCCCCCACTGACCAAAATGTTGTAGAGTGTCCGCAGGAATAGTGGAGGACAAATACAGGTCAGAAATGCATTCCATCCACTCTCATCCCATGCAGTTCTTCACACATGCTTCTTGCAGCCTAGCACAACTGCTGGGCTGCAAAGACCTCCTGGCCAGATGACATCCTCTTCATAGCCTTAAATCATGTGACTTTTAATCTTAATCTCACAATAAGCACCTTATCTCCTTTAACAGTCGTTTGAATCTCTCAGTTCTATGTGTAATGAACAGATTCTAGAACTGGTCAGGGCCTTGTGTGAATACAGCAGCGACAGCTTGTAATGGTTAGAAGTGTATCTGGACTGGGGCCACAGACCTTTTTCCAGACAAATTCTGGGAACGTATTGTGGAGGACTGGTTCCTATCCATTTAAGGAGGGCTATGTTGGGACATGTGCACCAGTCAAAGATGTGCCATGTTTATAACGGCTCTTGCGAACAAGTGGTCTGCAAATCTTACTGGTGTTGCGAGTTGGAGCAGGTGTGGCAGGTACCAACTATTGAAAAAACTTTGTGTATTCCATATGAGATGGTGTATCATTTCTGAAGGTGTCTGTGTGAGTTTCAGACAGCTTTCAGCTCAGGACAAAGGAGAGCCCACAGATGGCCACAGTTATGTCTGTTAGAAAGGCAACGGTGCAGGCATACCAGACAGAACAAACCTTATGTGATTGAGCTGTGAGTCTGGCAAAGCAAGTTTGATTTGTGCTAGTTCTTTGTTCTTCAGCAAAACTCTGCCACTTTGTAAATGTTGATTTCTCCAACAATCCAAAGAGATTACCAACTTTGCAGAAGAAAAGCTCCCTGCAAGTATTCAGCACCCAAAAAAGCTCCATCTTGTGCTGTACTTAATGCATTCTGAAGGATAATGCCATGTACACAGCAGGTGTGCCAAGTAACTCCACATGTCATATTCCAAACTCCACATGTCATATCCCACAACATTTGTGCATGAGTATGTCAAGCCCTAATAATAGGAACTGAACCAATCTTCAGGCTGGTCTGTAAACGTACTCTCAAGTAACACTTCCTGATTCCTGTCATTAAAGATCAAGCTGGCTTCTACCATCGCTCATTAGGAAGGATTAGAAGGGGACCTGGCTTTAATAGAGGAGTTATTGAAGAAGCTGTTCTCAGGACAGATGATTTTGTAATGTGTAAAACAGATTAGAAGCAAGAGAAACCCGAATGTGGATTCTGTAAAAGGATTATGTAGAGATCTTTATTGCTTTTTCATGACTTCTGAGGCTGTTGTCCCCAAAGATTCCCAGAATCCTTTATGCGTAGAGAGCTACTTAATTACATTTGCAGCCCATATATGTGTCCGTTAAGAATCTGCAGAGGTTGCTGTAGCTATGGAGTTATGATTAGTAGCAGCTGGCAGGTACATGAAGACCGAAAGTATCTGAAAAGTTTGTAAAGAAAGCTAGTCCCAACTCAGAATCATTCCTAATGATAATCTTAGCAATACTTATTTCAACAAGTATGCTTTGCTCTCCACTTGGCTGCTTGACATACCTAAACAAGGGCATGTTTTTCAGATTATCTGTTGTGAATTATTTCACCTCTAGTTGAAGTAGCTCTCAGGCAACCTGGAGGAACCCATTACCTTTCTGTTATAGAAAAGTTATATGCTACAAACAATTGAGAAGTTGCCTGCATTTCATTCCTTTTATTACAGAAGACCAGAAGGTATCTTGTTTTTCTGAAATTCTAAGTTCCCATTTAACATGGGGGGCTATGCAACTCCTGTTTCGCAAATGTGAACAGGTTAGAAAAAGGAAATGGTAAATTAATGCTCTAATTGAGGCACACTTTACATAATACAGTGTCGGAAATATAAACTGTATTCTCAGAAACAACTTTTCAATTTGAAACACAGTGAAGAAGATTATCAACCAACAAAGTCTGACTTTCACTGACTCTTGTGATGAACCTTATGGCAGCCCTCCTCTGAATAAGCTCATATTTTACTCCACTTTCAAGGAGACTTAACACTACTATATCTGATAGAGACTTTTAGCCATAGATTTGTTACATCAGAATTATTACCAGGCATCATACTGGATCTAGAATTTTTTTGTGAGCAGTACCCCTGCATGCCTATAGGTGATGTCTGCCTCCGCATGGTGGGCGTCGTCTGAGCCAGAAGTGATGTGCGTGGTGCCGAACAGGCATTACCCCTGCCCTGCACACTGACATCAGGTCTTTCTTTCCACGCCAGTCAGCGCAGATCTGGAAGAGCTACCTCCCGTCATTTTTTGAGTGCCTTTTTTTTAAAAAACTTTTTGTCAACGTTTTTTCAAGATCCTTTCTCCTGGTGTGGCAGGTATGTCAGCTAGGAAAGCCAGCTTCAAGAACTGTGGTGCCTGTCACCTACAGGTGTCAGTGACAGATCCGCATTTTGTTTGCCTTTGGTGCCTAAAGCCCGACCATGACATGAAGACCTGTGTCGACTGCCACTCCAAGCACCCTAAGGCCTTGGGGAGCTGTCCCTCAAGCTCCTTGCTGCTCAAAATGTGATGCCATGCCAGTCTCGCTCACAGTCGATAGGAAGGTCCCAGGATCTGTCGTAGAGCCCTAGAAACTTCATTGCACTAGAATTAGTCTTCTAGTAAGTCCCATAAAAAGAAGAGCAGGAAGTCAAAGAGGTCTTCAACTTCGTTCCGTCCATCGAAGTCATCTGATAAGATCAGGGAGTGTTGTCATTCAAGGCCTGGCTCCAGGGTAGAGCCTGCACCTGGGTTGGCTCCGCACCTCCCTGAGTTTCTAGAAGGCAGAGCAACCCCCACCCAACTTATGAAGGCCATGCAGGTCATATTTCGGCAGCCCGCACCTGCTGGTGCAGCTTTGGGTCCTGTGGTTTTCGGGAGGAGTCGCTACTGGTTTCCCGCCAGCGGTTCTGCTCCCGGGGCCTCTCGCGCCCTTTGATTCCACGGATTGATCCAGACCGGTGCCGGTCGTACCAGCTCGACCTTCCCTGGCACCAGTCCCAATGTTGATGTTAGTAGTGCCAATAGCACCATCCCTGTTCTTGTCACCCAATCCGACACAGAGCCAGAGGGCTGTCATCTGAACCTGACTGAAGCTGTGCCTTCCAGGCCGGTACCTGAGCCCTATTCCAGTAGTCTAGCACTTAAAGGTTGGGAGGAGCCACTGTACCCTGAAGTATACCAGCCCCTAGAAGCTAACATGTCTAGTATGAGGAGTTGGCAGACACCAGTGGACTGGACACCTCCCCAGACACAGGCATGGTCTCTCCTCCTACTGTGGCTACAGAGGAGGGAGCATCTTTTGCTATGGTGATGAAAAGGGGAGTCGAGGTCCAGGTCTTTAGTCTGCCCTCAGTGGCAGTCACGACCAGTGTGTTGACAGAGATGCTTCAGCCGGAAGTGACCCCCTCCAAGACATTTAATAAAGCCCTTACAGGCATCCTGCTTGGGACCAGGTCCAAACCCTGTACAAGGGATCCTGTGAAGAGGACAAACACACACCGCCATTGCCCTGCCCCAGGGGACCCCAGTTTCCTTATTCAACACAGTGCCCTGGAGAGCTTGATGATCCAAGCCTTAACTTCCTGTTTAAAATGTTGTATATACCCTACCACCCCACTGGATAGGGAATCCAAGACCCTGGACACCTTAAGCAAGAAAATGTTTTCTTCCACCAGCCTGCCATGGCGGTCCATGAACATTGCGTGCCTTTTGGCCCTTTACTCCCATGAACTGTGGGATTCGGTTGAGCAGGTGCTGCCAATGGTCCCAGAGGAGGCCAGGGCCATCCTCTTTCAAGCTGTGGCAGACAGTAGGGATGCAGCCAAATTCACAATCCAATGTGGGCTGTACATGACTGACTTGCTAGGCAGAGATGTTTCATCATGAGTGGTCTTACGGCGACACGCCTGACTGAAGACTACTGGCTTTTCAGGTAATGTCCAGGCTACGCTTATGGACATGCCCTTCGATGTCTCCCATCTCTTAGGAGACAAGGCAGACTTAGTGCTTCAAGGACACAGGGCTGTAGCCAGGTCTTTGGCCATGCCATTGCCCCTGCCAAATCTAGCATATCTTTCACTCCTTTTGTGGCCGCGGAAGGGGCTTCCAGCCATGTTCTTATCCGTCCAGCTACCACGGTGCGCAAGCTTCCCAGCCTCTGCGTGGCAGAGAATGTGGTATCCACAAACCCTGTGGGTTGGGCAGCAAGAGGTCAGGCCAGTTCACCTCCCCTTCGGCAGCCACTGACTCAGTTCACTTTCCAGCCATCATGGGCAACCAGTGTGTGGCAGGATATTTCATTGCCTGTACCACTGGAGGTCTAAAACCTCATACCACTGGTTTTCTCCATATTGTCCGAAGGGGCAACTCCCTCCCCTTTGTGGCTACCCTTCCACCCATGCCACCCACTAACGACAGGCTTACGACCGTCTCTCTTTACTCTGCCAGGAAGGGACAGCTTACTTGGCCAACGGAGCCATAGAGAGGGTGCTGACACCAGAAGACGGTCATGGTGGTTTCTGCTACTTTAGGTGCCCAAAAAGAACGGAGGCCTTCATCTTATCCTAGGTAGCGAAAAAATAGAGAGGGGACCCTCCTGTATACAAAATACCGTGGGGAAAACAGGGTACCTTAAAGCAGTAAGTATGTAGAGAAAACCCCCACCGGGCAAGTTAATCCAATCAAACCACACTCACACAAACAATGAATCTCTCTGTTAATCAGCTAAGAATCCGAAGAATCAAAGTTAAATATTTAATAAAATTACGAGCAAACTCGCAAATCATACAATGACAGAACAAACACATAAATATAAGACATCAAGAATATAAAATTTACATTAAAATACGATTACATAACGGGGAAACAAACAAAAGACATATACAATCGTCTATAAAGAACTGTCCCAATATCGATAGGAATTGGCCTATCGATAATTATCAATATACTTTATTCGATAGAGTCCTCCTTCTATGGGTCCAGTAGAGGTAAAGCATCGACGTCATCCTATCCTAGACCTGCGCCCTGCAGTCTGAATTTCTTCCTCAAGAAGGAAAAATTCAGAATGGTCATGCTCTCTCAAATCCTGTCTGCCCTGGACCTGGGAGACTGGATGGTAGCGTTAGACTTGCAGGGTGCATATTTTCACATTTCCCTCCTGCGTACCCAAAGAAGCTACCTGCAGTTCTCAGTAGGCCACAAGCCCTCTACAGTTCACCATGCTCCCTTTTGGCCTTACTAGCGCCCCTTGTATGTTCACCAAGGTGATGGCGGTTGTTGAAGCTCATCTCCTATGATCAGGGTATCAGTTTTTCCTTATCTCAACGACTAGCTGGGCAAGGTGGATTTGCGCCAGGCAGTCGCCTCTCACCTCCAGACTACAGTGGACTTCTTACACTTGTTGGGGTTCACTATCAATGTTCCAAAGCCACACTTGACTCCCTCTCAATACTCTCCCTTGCATCAGGGCAGTTCTAGAAACAGTGCATGTCTGGCTTATCCTCCCTGATGGTGAGTCAAGGATATTCAGGCTATGACACCGATGTTTCATCCTCTATTCTGGGTTTTGGTGCGACTGACACTGTGGCTGCTGGGTTTCATGGCCTCCTGTATCCTGCTTGTAACACATGCCCACTGGCATATGTGGCCTATGCAGTGTGACTGAAAGTCCCAGTAGATGCAGCATCAAGGGAATCTCTCTGACATGGTCCAGATCTTGGATGGGACTGCAAAAGATCTGTAGCAGTGGTTCACAAACCATGATTGGGTCAGCAGCAGACCCCCTCACTCTCTCCCAACCAGATCTGACAGTAGTGAGGTTGCGTCACTTCTGGGAGAGGTGAAGATCAGAGGTCCCTGGTCTCCAGCAGAATCCGGACTCCACATCAACCTACTGTAGCTCCAGGCCAACTGGCTTGCATTGCAAACCTTTATACCTTCATCAAGGGAAGGCTAGAATTTGGCAGGCGGATTATCCTATCACAGATGTGGTGGATATTTCATGAGCCTCTATACAAATGCATTATATGCTAAGGCATATTTAGTAAGGCAGACATGATAGTTGTTACCTTTGTGACGGAGTATCAATCCACCAGAGAGAGCACCCCCGCCATGTGGTATTGCAACAAACTGGGCCGAGTGGGGTAGTGGACTAATTGACAAGAGGCCCTGCCTTTCTGGACATGGCTGGAACATCAGGGAGGATGAACGCAGCCGAAGGTGACTAGCAGAACACGAATGGCATCTCCATCCAAAGGTGGTGCAAGGTGTCTTTCAGCAGTGGAGAGAGCCTTGGTTAATTCTGTTTGCCACTGCTGAGAATACACAATGCCCGCAGTTTTGTGAGCTGGAGTTTCTAAGGCTTTGGCTGTGCAGAGACACTTCATCTCGAGTGGAGCTCAGGCCTCCTGAATGTCTTTCTGCCCATACCACTTCTGTCCGGAGTTCTAAAGAACATCTAGAACAATTGGGCCCAAGTTATGCTTGTGGCTACAGATTGGGCCTGGAGAGTCCGGTATCCCGAGCTTTTGAACATGGTCATCGGTCCTCTGATCAGGCTGCCCTTTCAAGAGGATCCTCTGTTACCGCAACAGGGGAGGATTTTCCACCTGAACCTGTCAATGCTGTACCTTCATGCGTGGAGACTGAGCAACAACAGTTGACAGATTTGACCTTCCCCATGAAGTCTGCAGTGTTGTCTTGGCAGTCAGGCGTCCCTCCACTAAAACAATATACACCTGCCGTTGGGGCAAGATTGTTGCAACGTGTGCAAAGAAACAGGTCGACCTTTTTTCTACTCTCCTTTCTTATGTCCTTCTCTTTACTTTTTTCTCTTGCCAGGAGGGATCTGCATTGGGAGCCTTAAAGGGATATCTTTCTGCAATCTCAGCCTTTCTGCGGTTGCCAGATCAGCCATCCCTGATCAAATCCCCTGTTGTGAATAGATTTTTGAAAGGTCTTCAACATATATTTCCATCTTCACCTTTTACCTTGCCTCAGTGGGACCTCTGTTTGGGTCTCACTTTTCCGATATGCCTCTCTTTTCGCCACTGCACAACTGTCCTCTCAGGCTTATTACCATCAAGATGGTCTTCCTAGTGGCAATAACATCTGCCTGGACAGCCAGGGAGCTTCAGACAAGCTGGTTCTTCGCACTAAAGCTTCCTTCCTGACGGAAGTAGTCACTCCCTTTCATTAAGGCCCCTCCATCACCCTACTTACCTTTTGCGCTCTACCACATCCCTCTAATCAAGAGAAGCGGCTCCACCGACTGGACCAAAAAAAATAAAGCATTGTCATTCTGCCTTGCCTGCACAAAAGAATTCTGAGTGGACGACCAAATATTTCTGGGGTATGTCGCGGTGAGGAAGGAGAAGGCCGTGCAGAAATGGACCATCTCTCAGTGGATTGAGCTCAGCATTAAAATCTGCTATGTATTGGCCAAAAAGCAGCCCCCTGAGGGCTTGGGTGCTCATTCCAACAGAGTTAAGGCTGCAACCACTGCCTTAGCATGTGGAGTTCTGGTGCTGGACATCTTCCAGGCAGCAGCGTGGGCCTCTCTGCTCACATTTATAAAACACTATTACCTGGATAGTTATGTCCATTGGAATGGGCATTTTGCCCTTTCGGTCCCGCAGGTGTGAAATTGTTTCGCAGACCCACTTCCAGGGAAGGTATTGCTTGGGTATCTATTTTAAGGTAAGGAATCTGTTAGAAGTCTCTATCACATGAAGAAGTTACTTACCTTTGGTAAGCCTTATCTGGTAGAGACACTATCTACCTGCAGATTCCTTAGCACAACACCCACCCTCCACGCAAACGTATTTCTAGGGTCATAGCTGTTTCCCTTTCAGAGCCCTAGTTTTTCCACACCAGTGGTCAGTGTTCTTTGTGGCTCTGTGCTCCTGGTGTTATGACACAAAAAGAAACTGACATCAGCATGCAGTTTCGGCTCCTGTATAGGCACTGCAAGCGTTACTCCTGGCGTCAACAACACCACGTAGGGGTACTGCTCACGAAAAGTATCCAGATCCAGTATGATGCCTGGCATGTTTCTAAGATCAGGAATCTGTAGCTAGATAGAGACTGTACCAGATAAGGTGTTACCGAAGGTAAGCAGCTTGTTTTCCTGTGCCTCCAGATCACATGTAGATGACACTCATGGTCATTGGCTGGTCACCCATAGACTTCTGATTCTTTCAAAATAATATTGCTTTAGTTTCTAGTTAACTATTCCCAATAGCACCAATGGCTCCAGCACTATAAAAGCTAAAATCAAAATTCGACATGGTTCGCCAGAAATTTGGAACAGTTCTCTAAATGGACCTCCTTGTTAAGACTACCTCTGAGTTCTAACAGACCAGGAACAACAGATACATTTCGATCCTGTCACCTGGCTTGCCTTTAAATGCTACTAGTACTTCCAGACCTGGGTGTCAAGTCTTCAAGAAGGAAAATATAAGCTGAATTTTCCTTGTCCATATCTGAAAGCTTATAATACACGAATGTGCCTGTATGGTCTGTAAGTGCAGTGTTCTTATTAAGACAAAACACAGTGCTGGTAAGTACATTCTATCAGGACTGAAAATATTTTTGTTAACTGAACAATTAAAATGTAGTGGCACTGTTCAGAAGAAAACACACAAATACATATAGATTGAGTAAACAAAAATATTCTGTAGAGCAAGAAATGTCACCAGTATTAGAAACAAAAATAAGCCATAAAAACATTGGGCGTGATTTGAAGTTTCTGTTTGCCGGACATCAAAGATGTGGTGTATATTTCATGAGTCTCATTACGAATACATTACATGCTATGGCACTTGTTGTAGGCAGATGTCTACCACGTTTGTGATGGAGTATCCATCCACCAATCTCTAAATCTGGTCCTTAGACTGTTGTCAGAGCAGTCCATAAAACCGCTAATATATCAATAACAGAAAATCATCTGTTGGAAAATAAAATTACATTCCCCTACTTAGTAGGCCTTTTATGTTGACCTAAGTGTGACATAAGAACTAAGGTACGGTCATCATATTTTCTTCGAAAGACTAAAACATATTTTTAAGTTTGTCATTTTTTTCCTGACAAAGGTAACTAACTACCCATGGTGTTTGATACTAGGATAGTTAACCAATGCTGTATTTGAAAATTGAAAACAATTGTACGTTTTTCTAAGTTGAAATTGAATATCTTCCACATCTGTATTAATTGTGCTATATTTTCTGAGAGAATCTGATTAACTTTATTTTTCTCAACTGAATTGAACATGTAATAAATCTACTTTCTCCAAATGTATGTTTGGTGATATTTTTTTTTCCTTAGGATTTGAATTCTTTTATTTGTATACAGTGTAACTGTGTTTTTGAGCATGTTCTATGAGAACACAGGTGCAATGAAAAAGGAACTATTGCATATTGAATTTACAATTTTATATTCACTTGCTGATTCCACAGGTCTCCGTGTTTTACAGAGCCAGTCCTAGACATAAACTGAAAATTGTTAAGGTATGCCTTTTTATACTGTGCAACTAAACTTTGGATATTCCTGTTGTTAATGATTTACTTCTTCATACTTAAAGTAGCTGTATTATAAATCAGAATATAAAATTGGCAATGTTTTGGTTTGAGTTAATTTTCTACGTGACCACATACTTAATAAGATTTTCTTGTTCTTTATGATATTGGTCTTGTTCTATTACCAATGTCAAACTACATTTTCTAAATGATGGCGTTTGTCTGCAGATCTTTCATTTGTTAGAGATCATGTCAAACATTCCATTGACCTGATCCCACTCTCCTTAAGTGTCTCAAGTACAGTGTTGTGATTCAATTATCTCTTTTGAACTTTATTAAACTAGCTATGACTTTAATTGACTGGTGTTGCTCCTCCCCGGATCATATTATAGGTGTTTAGTGTCCCCAGTTGAGTCTTTAGTTAGAGATACCAGATCTTTTCTTTGCTCATACAACATAAATGGTGCTACCCATGTGCTGTTTATTCCCTTTTTTTATTGGCAACGTTATGATAGTGTACATTTTTAGCCTTTATCTTTCTTGCTTGCTTCTCGAATGTTTGACCCAAGAGATTGAGACACCCTTCTGTTCTTTTTGAAGACAACAAAAGGTCTTGTCCTACATGAAGATTCATCTTGCCGCCTCACACTTGTGAAATCATATCTCTAGTCTAGTTTGAGCAATGCAGCATAAAATAAATTCCTCCCTTTGGGTTCCTTTGGCTTCAGTTGTATCTGGGCATTGTTTATGGTCCATAAATGGATGACTGGTGGTGAAACCAGCATTTCATCTGTATTTTGGTGAATTATGTAGAATTGTTTGCAAAGAAAATATTCAGCTATCCTCAGGACTTCCATTTTGCCTACTAACAAAGCATGTTTCTGCTATCTCATGTTTTGGCCTTGATTATTCTGTACCAGAGGTGCATTTTCACCCTTCCTCTAGGGCTACCAGGCAATAACCCTAGGTCACAGCTCTACGTGTTTTCTTCAATCTATGCTTAAAAATGCAAATATGTGTTTTAGGTCATATGCCAAAGTTCTTTCCTTCCTAAATACCTTACCTTTAAGCCTTTCACATGGTGAATCCCATGCTGTTTACAATTCCTTTTTTGGAGCATTGAGGAGCTGAGGGCTTGACTTTTCAGTCCATTCTCCAGAGCAATACAATAGGTGGGCACTTTTTTTGCTGACTGCTTTGGCTGAATTCCTGTTTTGGAAAAAATTGAAAACCAGTTTCTTAATTTTTTTGTCACGAAATTTCATCCGTGGTTAGTCCTTCTGCGTGATGTTCGCATCTTCAGTGCCAATAAACCCTTTGTAGTGATGCTGCACTTCACAAGCCTTGCAATGAGATACACACCTTGATATATCACAGAATAACAGTGAGCAAATAGTTATGTGTCACAAAAAAACATTATCCTGCACTTTTGTGGCTTTAAACCCAGCAAGTGTTACCATTAACTAAGTTGATAGTACTGAATTTTATGACTCTTGCAGAATGGAAGTCTCCATTGTTTTTACTCAGATTCAAATGTGTGATATACAGCTCATAATAAAAACGAGTGTCTTGGTGGCATATTAGCATGTTTTCAGTGCTCCATGTTCCAGTGCATTGGTGCAGGTATTCAATTTGTGAATTTAGGTAAAACAGATGGCCATAATGCAAAATGGTTGTTTTTGTATTCTTCATAGCAAAAAAATCCTTCTGCTTCTTAAAACGCCAACGTACAGACTGACTAATAAATGACATTCATGAAGAGCACACTATGAAATGTGGAATTTTGTGCTATCTGAATAAGTATAAGACCAGATGTTTCTCTCTTAACGAATGAGCTCAGATGGCAGCAAATACCTACCCAATTAAGTATAGCAATTATTGTGCTACTCAATTAACTATACATAAACCAAATCTGTTACAAAGGTAGTAGGAAGTCTGATAGCTTCTTGTATACCAAAGAGGTAATTGCCCTCTCACATCATATATGAAGAACCCAAATCCAAATGGGTCTGTGAAATATTATACGATTCACAGCTCACGCATTTTATATTTGCCTTTTTATATTAAACGTTCAAGACCTGTGGCATGCCCTAGTGCAGTAATTACTCAAATGCACTCCATGAAAGGCTATGTCATGGATGAATGTTATGTCACAATTGTTTTTTATTTGAGTAAGGAATTGCATTGGTCCTTATTGGAAATGTCTTATGTCATTAATATTGATGAGTACTTTTAAAGATTAAAGCAAAAATGTTGACCCATGCCTATCTAATACATTTTTCTCAGTGATGGGATAGTAGAAGATATGTACCTCAAAGTATGTGGACATTTTATTCTCCAAAAAAACCTAAGCAGCATTAACAGACATATCTTGGATAAAAATGTGCATACGACTTAAGTAAATCTATTTTAGGTAATGTGCTTTTGTGCTCAAGGAATTTGGATTGGGAACCTTTTTTTTACGGGTTGCCGGATTTTGCACAATATGCTTGCCTGTCCAGTACTTATATACCTCAGTGGATTTCATGGTAGTGTTTTAAAAACATTTATTATGAGTGTGTGATTAATCATTGTATTATAGCTACACAAAGTCACTGGCATTACTCCAAAGCCTGACCGTCACTCAGTATAAATCATAAATTAACTCCTGTGACTCTGTTACTGACATCTGAAACTTTGATGGTTACATCTTGAAAAACTGATGTAGTTGTTTATCTCTCCTACTGCCTTGAATGACAGGTCAGGAGTCTAGAGCACTGTTGATGAGCCAAGGATCAGTGTGCTCACACTGTAATGTACATCTGAATGAGAAAAGTGAGGTATCAAGAATATAATTAATGGCAGTCTATGTATTTCTGATTTCTGCTTGGCCTAGTCTTAGGAATCCCAGATATTCTCACCCTGTTGAGCTGGGTTTGAGGTTATCCGTCCAGCACTACGTTTTGAGCAATATATATTATAGTATGAATTGAATAGGGAATTGCAGAGTTCTTGGGTGCCTTGTATGCTTGATGGCGCTTGGTCCCTGAAGCATTAAACTACACACAACCTGACACAAAACTCATACCAATTAAGTTCAATAATGAAAGATAGACACATGATAGAGCGACCAGACGTGAGCAGTAACTAGTAATGCAAGATTAATAAAATGGATGATTTAGTTTCTACAGCATCTGACCTTTCATGGATTAACATGCCTAAATCATTCCCATTTGTTGATAGGAGAGCCTTCAAGCATATACTACAGCCATGGAGTGTAACTGCAGCCAATGAGGTGGAACTATTCTGAAGTCTATTACCCCCAGGTGACACTGTAGTTCACATTTCTACTGCACAAGGTGTATGAAGGGAGTCTCTACTGTGATCTTATTTTTGTTCTTGGTGATGGCAGCCCTTGAAAAGTATCTACACCTCTAGCTTTACTGATTAGCCCAACTTACTTGTCAAAAAACACATCAGTGACAATTACTGCCACAATAAGTAAATATCTTGCTCATATCCAGAGCATAAGCAAAATGAGTGGGGAATATTCCAGAAGAACTAAGACCACCCCCTTGCAGGGCCCTTCAATGGCTGCTTCTTGAACCCTCATCTTTGGAGACTATACACCTGAGAGTCCCCATTGAAAGTGCCTAAGAATATCTAGTAATACATGTTTCAAAATATCTGGACAAGAGCTGGAAACTAAATATTACACTTAGTTGAAAAATCAAATGGAGACTTGGCGCAAACACCTACGTTTCATAATGGACTTAGGTGCCCTGTTTAAAATGATACCACTACTACAGTTTTTATATACACTGCAGAACTAGCTATGTACTTTGCAGCCCACATTCTTTACAACACTACAATCTAGCTTGACACCTTACCTGTGAGGAGAAGCTCCTCAAAGGGTGTCTTAATAAATAAATAAAAGCTTTATTATTGGGCAACTCAAATGATCCTCATCCACTGACTGGAGTTCCAATACTTAAATGAAGAGGGATTATTTGCATCATTGTATAGCAAGTAACCTGCAGAGTATTTACCCTGCATCACAAGGTTACTCATAGTTGTTGGTATAATGCATTGAAATGAACGGCCTGAGGGATGAAATAAACCAAGGAAATTCCACTCTGATCTGGTTATTTGATTCCTGAAATAGCAGAATTGGAGGTGGTGTAGGTATGAGATAGAAATGCTATTTCCAAACTTGGAAATGTCTGTAGGTCGACACGTATTAAATCCTGTGACGATCTGAACATGCATTATGACTTACTTAGGTTGCAATTTTTTGTTTGTTACAGTGACGTCACACTCTGGAGGGCTATAAAGATAGACTAAGCCCTGTCCCTGAGTTTTATCTGATAGTCCAAGCTCTTTCTGGACAAAGTAGATAAGATCCTCCAGGGTACATCATGCTCATGTCATTAACATCCCTGATCCTCTTAGGACCCTTAAGGTAGGGTGGCCCAGGTACTTGGGCGTCATAGATAAGGATGAGTGACTGGAAGCCAAAATGGCCACGAGAATTTTGGTTTCTGCTAAACTGCACATTATACAATTCAGGTACTTTCATATGGTGTATTACACTCCAGATAGATTACAAAAAATTGAACTATGCACTGTTCTGTTCTGCTCAAGGTGTCACAAGGCAGAAGGCACTCTATTGGACTCAAATCCACAGCTCACTGAAGTATATGCTTGGCATCCCAATATTACAGAGCCTAAAGAGTGCCATTGTATGCATGCAGACAGTTTGGGAAGGACTTAGAGCCGACAAAATGTTATTGAGAATAGGTTTCCTGAAACATTGTGAAAGGGAATTCACTCAACATTGGCAGCATGTCAGTGCTCCTGCGATATCTGAATAACTTGATCATATGGGCTATTATGTTTTTTCTCAGGGGAATCCATTTATAAAAACCGGGGTCGCCTGAGGAAGCATAAAAAATATGAGGGAAGTGGTAAGACCACTTCCAGTTTATATCACTCACTCAGTAATGGTCTATCAGTTCTGTTGGTCAGTAATGCTTCATGTTTATTGAACAAATGTTTATGTAACAGGGCCGAACTGGGAACCCATAGCAGCCCTGACAAGTTTGTAGGACCAGCCCCCAGGTCCTGGGTGTGGGTAGGAGGACGAATCACTGCTGCTTTTTGTTTTTGTTTTTTTTACTTGAGGCTGATATTGCAGCACTGCTGCAAAACCATGTTCCTGGGAAAACGCCTGATGCCCGCTACAGCCAGTCCGGTCCTATCGTGTATTGTGCTTAATTTGGGCATTATATATGTGTGTCTGATAAGACTGTGGTTGAGCCCTAACATGCTGATGGTTGTTTAAGAAAAAAACAAATAAAGAAGCTTTAAAGAAAACTGAATTTAGCCTGACGAAAGCCGTTCCATAGAGGCTTTGCTTCCAAAACCACTGTTGACAAAGTTACAGAAGTACAAGTTACAAGAGTTGTAGAATTATATTATTACAAGAATAATAATTCTTCGGTGCCATTCTGGACATCAAAAAAAGGGAAGCCTTTCCCTGTAGAGCACCACAATGTAAAATACACCACATTTCTTCCAACTCAACAAGAAAATGACAAACCATGCCTAAATTTTTTTGGCTGGGGATGATGTCCCATCTATCACATTGATCCCCAGCTGAACTGCCTATGAGTAGACCATCACTGTTGTAATTTGCCAAGAAGCCATCCACATCCTCGGATGATGAAAAAGACTCCTTTGTTGCAGAAATTTATGACTTTCGACAGCAGCTTCCTCATTGACAGTTACCCTGTGGGCAAAGACATTATCCTCAACAGTTGTTATGACGCCAGTGTCCTCTTCAACGACACCTTCATTGCATTCTTGATAAGGCCCAATTTTATGTATACTTTGTTTATCCACCCGACTTTTCGATTACACTTTTATCGCCCTATTGATCTCCAAGCAAGATATTGCCAGAACCTCGTACAAATATCTGGAAGGGAGAACATTAATTGTCAAATGTCAGAATGCTGATGATCAAGCTCCAGTCCACCCTACTATCATAAGGATTTGAATAGTGATGGAGATTTCACAACCCACATAGCAGACATTACAGTCTGTATCATGATGAGGGGTCATACTGTGATGAAAGATATTATGAGTCACCCATGATGCAGGCCCAGATTGATCTTATACATGATGTGCAGCTCAGGACTGTGGACTGCGATGCAAGGCAAGTGTTGTTACCACACCCCAACCATGTTTACCTAAACTACAACATCTCTTCCACCTCTTCTGACTGTTAATCGCAGCCTCAACCACTATATAATCCTGCTCCTCCCCAGCAGCCACTGCCTTAGCTTCAGCCTCTGCCTTCTGAGCACCATCAACACCTTCCATTCTTAGTCCGAAAACTTTTCAGTGTCTTGAAATGCAGGCCCTCAAAGCAATCTCAATGGAACAAGGGGTTCTATTCAAGGTTTTCCCTGTCACTAAAGTACTAATTTAGTAGTAAACACTCCTAGATCTGCCTTGCTTACAGTGCCCCTTACACCTTTATTCTGAAGTGTTGTTCCTCAAGAAATATTATTACTGCAGCAGATGGAAATATGACTTTGCCAGATTTGGTTGATGCATATTTCAATACATCCCTTACATTGAAAATAGTCTGCCCTCTGTAAACGGAAGGTCAAGGTCTGAGGCAGCAGCCACCCCTAACTTTTGGCTGTAGCTTCTCCACAAATGTAAACTAACTCTGAACCCAACAAAGTCCACTCTGACTCTGCCTACCAGAATTATAATTCTCTCGTATGGGGATCTCCCTTGATGGTCATGAGCATTTGAATGGTTCCGCCCACATGCAGAATCCTGGAGCACTTCTTTACATAGTCTCTTCTTAAGTGTAGACATTTGACTTGCTTCAGGAAGGCTTGCAGAGAGACATAAGAAAGAACATAATATGCAGCCTAGGCAAACAGGCTACATTGGTGTTGTTCTTCAGATTGTACTTAGCAAAGGGTTAAAAGCACTCTTAGAAATGTATAATTTGAGGTAAATGTATACACCAGACCTCAAATCTCCTTTACAAACCCTTTTCTGTCAAAGTAAGAGATGAAGAGTAGAAAGGCGGTGTAGCCCCAAAGGCTGCTATTCTGTGAGTGGAAAACAATGGCTGTGCCTCTAAGGCTGCAGAGACCTCCAGTATCCCATCATGCTCAGCAGGTAGCAGTTGCTTCATTTCTTTTTTTCCGGTACCTGGTGACAGGATCCCAGGGCACTGAGCGCAGCCTTTTAGGCTATTTTTCTTCAAAAGTTCACTCAACTTTTTTTTTTTTTTTTTAACTTTCTTTCACATTTTCAGGCCTTTTCGGACAGATTTTTGAGGCATTTTCTTCAACATTATGCCTTCTTTGTTTGACAAGTGTTCTTCCTGTGGGAGGGGAAAGACTAAATCAGACCCTCACAATGTCTTCATTCTCTGCCTTCCCTCTTCTCATCTACCAGATCAATATCATCATTGTAAAAAATGTTCACAATTGCCTCTAAGGGATGTGGAAGGTCCAAAAAGAGTGCCAGCATGGAAGCGCCCTTTTTCCTGGTCGCCGTCGAGACCAGGTACTGCACCATCTTGCTTGCTGTTGAGGACTGGATCACGGTTGAGAAAATGCCATAAATCGACGTCAGGACAAAGTACGAGGCATGCACAGTCGACATGCACCATCAGATCGATGTCGAGGAGCGTATCAACGTTGAGGCGACCAGATGCCTCGACGCCAGGGAACTGTACAACGTTGAGAAGATAGACGTTGCGGCACCGTTGCCTGAGGTCGCCATTGAAGTTCATTTCAGCATTGAGAAGAAAAAGTTGAAGGATTTGTTCATCTGCTGACTCTGAGTACTCAAGGGCTTATTCTCCTTCATCACAATAGTACTCCCTGATTCATCACCTCCAATTTGCTCTACTGCCTCCGCCACCTTCAACACTGCTTTTTAATCCCGTACAGACTCCTGCAACTCCTCTGCCGCCTACACCCGCAGCTCCTGCTCCAACTCCTGGTCCAACTCCTTCTGCTCTTATGACACCAAAACAGTCTAGATTGTGCTCCACAACGTGCTATAGATCACGCCAGAGACACTATTCCAGGTGTTCCTCGTCTACTAGACACATCATCGTAGCCATAGTTTGAGGACGAGGGCACCATCTAGAAATAGATCTAAACACACAACTTCCTCATCTTTGTCAAGAAGACACTACTCACTGACCCCTACCAACTCACTACCTCTGTGCATCTCCCTGATTGATGACATGTCCACCTTCCAGGAGGTTTTAGTAAGAGGAGCGGCAAAATAGAACATAAAGAGGTCTGTTCCTACACCTACCACATCAGTTCTCTTTGAAACACTTCAACAAAGATCGTCATCAAGACCCCTGCTTCCATTGGTGCTTGCCATGGACATCTTCCTTACTCCAGCAGCCACCAAATCAGCACCTTCAAGACTTCAAAAGAAATACAGACCTCCAGAACAAGATCTGCTTTTCTTTAGAACAGATGTACCACCTGACTCAGTAGACATTCTGGTTGGTAAGAAATATCATGCCACCAACTCGGCTTCTTCAGTTCCTTCAGACAAGGAGAGAGTAGGAAATTAGACTTGATAGCGTGCAAGGTCTGTAACACAGCAGCCACCATGAAGGCCGCAAGTGTCACTGCCCTGTTTGGAAGATATGATGGAGCGCTCTGGGAGTCTGTCCAACAGTTTGACCTCCCCAGAGACAGAAGAGAAGGCTTCCTTGAGATAGTGAAAGAAGGCCTCATGGTAAATAATCACAAAAGATGCCTGAGTACTGAATATTGTTCAGAATGGATATTTTCTCAGGTTCACCAGTTTTCCCCTGACCATACCACCAAAACCATCCAGTCTTCGTTTGCACATGCTTAAAAAAAAAAGTCAACATCTTCCTTCAAAAGAAAGCAGTGGAGGTCATCCCTCACAAACAACGGGGCAAAGGTATCTATTCTAGATACTTTCTGTTATAGAAAAAAGACTAGAACAAGTTTAGACCCTTTCTCAACTTAAAGACAGCCAGTAAATAGATTCACAAAGACAAATTTCAGATGCTGGCATTACATCAGATTTACCCTTAACTACACCAAGGAAATTGGCTATGCTCTAAAGAGACCTCCAAGATGCATATTTTCACATACCCATTTAAAAGAAACACCGCAAATTCTTGATGTTTGCAGTGTCGCAGAACCACTATCAATACCAGGTTCTTCCATTTGACCTCAAGTCATTTTCCAGAGCCTTCTCTGTATGGCATTAGTGACTGCACATCTTGAGAGACACCAAATATTTGTCCAGCCCTATCTAGACACTTGGCTGATCAAAGCTTCAACTTCACAAGAGGCCCAGCAACATTGCAGCTGGGCTTGCGACGTCCTCCAATGTTTGGGTCTGCACATCAACCACAGCAACTCAATCTCTAATCCGGCGCAGTCTTTGCAGTACTTAGGAGTCACTCTCGAAACAATACAGGCAAAAGTGTATGCTTTGGAGGAGAGATTTTCATCCATCCGTTGGAAATGTAATTCTCTAATGACAGCCTCTCATCCCACGGTGAGGTCCGTGTCCTCTCCTCTCAGCTCCATTGTCTCATGTATTTTCCTCACTCCGAATGCACACCTTCATATGTGTCCCCTTCAGGAATGTCTTGAGGATCAGTGGGATCAAGCGACAGGCAACTCTGAAGAAAAGATCATCTTCTCCCCTCATATGAAGCAGTCTCTGACATGGTGGTGCTCTGCAACCAACCTTGTTCACGGGGTGCCTTTTTTGCCAACTGACCCCTTCTCAAATCATATTAACGGATGCGTCACTACTGGGATGGGGAGCCCACATGGATCATCTCCAAATACAAGGCAAATGGTCTCAGAAATAAATGTCGTATCACATCAACTTCCTCGAGCTTAGGGCAGTCCACCTGGCACTCAAGGCATTTTACCCGTCATTCAAAACTCAATCCCTGCTTGTTCAGACGGACAACGCAACCACAATGTACTACCTCAACAAGAAGGGGGGAACAAGATCCAGACTGTTATCTCATGAAGCCCAAGCAATTTGGAGATGGCTCATAGCCAGAAACCTGGAGATCACGGCAACCGACCCCCAGGTGTGCAAAATGTGCAGGTAGATGCCCTCAGCAGGGTTCTGGAAGAAAACCTTGAATGGGTCCTTCACAACATCATCATCAACAACATCTTCAGGATTTGGGGCTCACCACACATCGACTTGTTTGCCCCCACAGAAAACAGAAAAATGCCAAGACTTCGCCTCAAGGTACTTCCAACCCTAGACTCTGGTGAATGCCCTAAGGATAGACTGGTCAGGCAAATTTCTCTACTCCTTTCCTCCAATCCCTCTGATCCCAGCAGTCCCCCTCAAGCTGTCCCACTTGAGAGCCAGACTCATCCTGATAGCTCTGAAGTGGCCACGTCAGTGGTGGTTCACAGACCTCCTTTACCGGTCACAGTGTCCACACCTCAAGCTGCCATGCCGTCCAGACCTACTAACGAAGTTTGGAGGACAGATGGCAGCTTGGCTCCTGAACTAGTGCAGTATGGACACTTAAACCTGCCACAAGACTGCATGAACATGCTTAAAGAAGCTAAACGGCTTTCAACCTATACAGCTTACACTTACAAGTGGAAGAGATTCTGCATTTGGTGTTCTTCCAAGAACACAGACCCTACATTTTGCCAGGGGGAAGCCATTCTTCCCTATCTCCTGTGGCTTGCAAAATCCGGCTTACAGGTCTCATCAATAAAAGTGCAATTGGCGACTCTTACTTCCTACCGTAAATCTCCTTCACAATCCTCTTTTTTCATGATCCCAGTAATTAAAGATTTCCTTGAGGGGTTGAAAAAGGTTTTTCCTCCCATCTGATGTCCTTCCCCCCACCTAGGAACTTATAGTACTCCTTTCACATTCAATGCAAGATCCTTTTGAACCTATTCATAAGGCATCTCTACAGCATCTATCTTGGAAAGCCGCTTTCCTAATAGCTTACATCAGTTCGTAGAATTAGTGAAATCCAAGCATTGTGTGCTAATGAACCGTATACGGTTTTCCACTCTAATAAGTTAGTTCTCAGAACCCATCCTAAATTTCTTCAAAAAGTAATTTTGGATTTTCATGTCAGTCAAACAATTTCTTTACCCACCTTTTTTTCATAATTCCTTTATTCCAGCAGAGCGAACCCTTCACTCCCTGGATGTAAAGAAGGTCTTGAGATTTCACCTAGACAAGATGCGCAGCCTGCGCAGATCGGTCCAACTTTTTATGAACTATGGTCCTGGATAGTATCCTGCATACACTTCTGTTACCAAAAAGCCAGCCAGCCTTTGTTGGCGAAACCTAAGGGCCCATTCTACAAGAGGCAAAGCAGCTACAACCGCTTTGATGAGGAATGTCCCCAATGCTGAAAATTGTAAGGCAGCTACATGTCTTTCTGTTCACACATTCACAAAACACCACTGTTTGGACTCCGATGCTAGTGCAGATGGTCAAGTAGGGCAAGCCTCCCTCAGGAATGTATTTGCCTAATCTAATCTTCTCTCCTCTGTTCTTTCCACCACATTTATTGGGGATGGGTTTGCTATTTTATTCAAATGCTTGACTATCAACGGAGGTCCCCTACGAGAGAAGGAATAGTTTCTTACCTGTAACTCCTGTTCTGTTATAGGGGAATCTCAGTTGAAGTCATAAGCAGCCTTCCCTCCTCCCCAGTGGACAGCACAGAAAATAGTATTGCGCTTACTTTCACTAGTACGTATTGTCAAAAAGAACTGAGGCAACTGCCACATGCTGAGCATGATGGGATACTGGTGGTCGCTGCAGCCTTAAAGGCACAGTCACTGTTTTCTACTCACATAATAGCAGCAAATGGGGCTACACTGCCTTTCTATTCTTCATCTCTTACTTTGTCAGAAAAGGGTTTGTGAGGGAGAAGTGAGGTCTGGTGTACACATTTTCCTCAAATTATACATTTATAAGGGTGATTTTAACCCTTTTCTATGTACAATCCGAAGAATTACACCACTGTAGCCTGTTTGCATATGTTCTTTTCTTAAGTGTCTCGGCAGGTCTTCCTGAAGCAAGGCGAACGTCTACACTTAAGAAGAGATTATGTAAGGAAGTGCTCCAGGATACCGAATGTTGGTGGAACTATTCAGATGCTTATGACTTCAATAGAGATTCCCCTAGGAGAGAACTGGAGTTACAGATAAACTATTCCTTCTTCTTCTTTGGTGCTGGTCTAGACATCAAAAAAGGGAAGCCTTTAACTGTGGAGGGACACATCTTTTGTAAAACACACCCCATTTCTACCAGCGCAACAAGAAAATGTAAACCATGCCTACACATTTTTGCTGGGGATGATGTCCTTATCCATCACTTTGATGCCCTACTTTGAAGGAGACCTCTATATGGAGAATTAGACACACAAGTTTTCTCGCAATTCTCTTTTTACTACTTCCTTTACCCCTATCCATTCCGGAGCCCTAAAAATCTTTAACCAACCATTAATTCTACCTTTATTCCTACCCTTTCATAAACCTGGAAAACACTTATTACTCCATATCCCTACGATGAATGGAGCTTGTGGGAGAATGCCATGAGTGGGAGCCAAACCAACAAACTTTTAACAAGATATTCTATGTATGGGAAACCCAAACACAACCTTTTTTTGTGACAGGAGACAAGAAAAAACAAAAGGCCTTTGCCAGCATACACTGGTAACCTGGGGAGCTTGACCTTTGATGAACCGGAGCAAAACATTGTATCACATCTTTCCACTGTTTCTTCTTGTTTGTCACAGACAAAAGATCACGTGAGCAGTGTCTTATTCTAGTGTCTCCTGGTTGGCCCAGGCAGTACAGCTACAACTGTCCATGGCCAATTCAAACCTAATCGACAAGACCTCATTTTAATCTAGAACCATCTTCTCTCAGTTTGACAGCCTGGTTCCTGAGCTCAACAATTTCCCCAACCCAGACAATTTCATAAAGGTACTTTCTCAGGCCCAGGGAAGAGGGCACCAGTAAAACTTGTCGTGCTAAGTAGAAATGTTTTTGTAACTGATGCTTCCTGACGGGTCTTCACCCGTTCATGACAGCCACATTCGTTGCTTTCTTACCTGTTTCACCTAGCAGAATCATGACTTAAACATACTTTTGTGATAGTCCACCTTGCAGCAACGTCCAAATAGTGCCACTCCAGCTACATACAATTACTGTATTGTAAGCTAGTCACAAAGTTCATTAAAGATCCAGAGGTTTCCACTACAGCTAAATGCAGTCATTGCAATTAATGAAGCCCCTGTTTGAGTCTATGCAAAGGGTGGACTTGATATACATCTCTTGAAAAATTGTTCTGTTGTTGTTCAAATAGTACCCCTAAGAATCAGCAAGCCACAAACACTCTTAATTAAAGAACTCCCACTTTCATTAAAGTTATTTATTCTGCATACTGATTTGACTTTCATTCCTGAAGTGCCTTTTTGACTTTTAGCTCAGCAAGATGAAGACAACACCTGCTGTCTGCTGAACTTTCTTCCCATATCAAAAGTGGTCGTCAAAAATGGGGCCTGGTCCAGAAGGGCAGGCATTGCCACTAACTGGAAAGCCCTATGGCAGCAGAACAAAAGGCAGGAGCCTTTGAGACTCACTGCCAAGTGTTGCTGTTCTTGTGGGGGGGATGGTAAGGGGGGTGGAGCACATCCACCCAGAGCAGGCTTTGTCCTACTTCCCCTGAGAGTACAAAGGCCCTCACCCCATGGGGTCAGAAATGTGTCTGGTGGTGGCAGGCTGACATAGACTGGTCAGCCACTGACACTAGAGATATGGGTGAATTTCAGGGGGCATCTCTAAGATGCCCTCTGTGTGCATTTTACAATAAATCCAACATTGGCCTCAATGTTGGTTTAATGAGCTGAGAAGTTTGATACCAAACTTCCCAGTCTTCAGTGAAGCCATCATGGAGCTGTGGAGTTTGTAATGACAAACCCCCAGCACAGGTACTCAGTATGGCTATACTGCACTTACAGGGTCTAAGCATGGACGTAGACACTGTAGGGGCATATTGGTGTAGTGCACCCTGCCTTAGGGCTTTAAGGCCTGCTAGAGGGGTGACTTACCTATGCCACAGGCAGTTGTTTGTGGGCATGGCACCCAGGGAGGGATGTCATGTCAACTTTACAATTTTCTCCCCACCAACACACTTAATCTGCAATGGCAGTGGGCATGTGTTTGGTGAGGGGTCCCTTAGGGTGGCATAATACATGCAGCCTTTGAGGACCCTCTCTGACAACAAGGCCCTGGGTACCACTTGTACATTTTACAAGGGACTTAGCTGTGTGCCAAAGGTGTGCCGATTGTGGAAGCAATGGTACAGTTTAGGAAAAGAACACAGGTGCTGGGGCCTTGTTAGCAGGAGATCCCAGCACACACTCAGTCAAGTTAGCATCTGATATCAGGCAAACGGTATGTGTGGGGGGGTTAACCATGCCAAAAGGAGTGCTTTCCTACAATTGTTACCTCATTGGTGTGTGAATAGTTCATAGCAATTCATTGGAACAAGGAAGCACTCTATTTTTTCTTCTAAGTGGATTGAAGCTGGTGTGGGAAGGTCAGCTTGCAGCTTTCAAAGAGTAATTTCAGCAGCATTTTAACAAAGACTGTGGCTAAAGCTTACCAGCAGCTACAGATTTGACTGAAGGTCTGTCTGAGAGGAATATATATACCCTAAAAGTGTTCTTAGATGTCTGGCATCGCCAGTAGATTAGAGGCACTCAGAGTATTATGGGTTATTTGATGCCATAGAGCTGTACCTGTAAAGGATTCAATTGCACTTAATTAGTTTTCCTCAATATTCATTGTGCTGCACATGTTGTGACTGGCTGGTTAGTCTGAGTACTGCCAAACGTTAAGAACATAAATTGGTTCTTTGAGCTAAGTAATAAACTTCTGTGTTCACCAGCATAGAAGAAAGCATAAACCATTTCCAGGAAACTTGGCTTCTATCCCACTCAACATGGAGCAAATTCAAGAACCATTGGCTGGGTGTGGCTGTGGACTACAGTCGGACAAGGTAAACTGTGCTTAGGACAAACCTGAATCAGCTTAAGTACAAAGATCAGCATCAATGAGAACTTCTGCCTGCAAGATGATCCTGCCAGAGTGGAGAATTGTGACACTGCCAGTCCTGCTTGAAGGTAATTTACATCTTAGAGCAGAGCTTTTGCAAATTTCTCCTCTTGTACCTGACAGTATAGACCCATTGCTGTCCTCTTATTAAATATTTGAAAAAAGAGGCCAAAAAGACAAAGTGACAGACCGTAGACAAGCGTGTGTCATGCATGGTGTCCTTCCTGCCCGTGATGCAAATACCCACCTTTGTTCCTCTGTCTGCAATACATGGGCCTACCTGCATTTCTTCAGGTATTGTTGTGCACCACAGTCTCCTTTCAAGAGTTGTGATAGTCATCTTTCCAAGGTCAATATCTGGTTGCAGCCTTCACCTCCTCTACTCCATGTGCCACACCGCGTCCAATTTTTACTAGTTCCCAGTCCCAGTACCACAGGCCCAACATTAAATAACACTCACATTTTAAAGTCAACAGCAACTTTATGAACTGAACCAGCAGTCTCTCTGTCAAACAATTGTGTGTTCATTGTGCTTGAGGAACATGTAAACACTGCCTGCAGCACTGATAAGTCCTATTGTCCATATGTATTATTTTGTGATAGAGAAGTAGTGTTTTTCAAGGTTTTATATATTCTACTACAGAATTGAACTTTAAGGTCAAAAGTATTTTCCTTTTTTTGTAATTAATAAACGTCTGGCCATCCAAACTATTGTATGACATTCCAAGCGCTGCCTGTACTTGGAACTCTAAGCCTACATCAGTCTACAGAAGTAAACTTTGACTGCTTGCCACAAGAGTCAATACCTACAGGTTCTTGGCATTTTAGTGAGGTCACAGTGCTGCTTGTTTAATGTTGGTCTGGGGCAACTGGCTGTACTTGTCATTCAGATTACCTATTTACCCCTGAAAACCTGCTTGACACAAATACGGATTAGTTAAACATGAGTGGTCTTAGGAGTGTGTAACTGGCCTGCAACTCGTTTACTGTGAATTTTGTTTGTAAACTTTTACATGTTTGGTTTTCGGGACAGTTCTATCAAGTTATTTGAAGAAAAAAGGCCAGCAACACTGGTTAGTTACAATTTGGAGTAGTTTAGTAATTGGGGGTAGTGAGTGCATGACTAATTCATATAATGTTATTCCACTGATGTGGTTAGTATTGGTGTGAATAGTTGCTAGGGGACTAGGTTGCATTGCTGTTTCTGGACATGTAGAATATCTCCTTTCACGCTGAAGAATGTAAAATAGACTTTGTTTGACTGACCGCGGGATCACATTTGGTGATATATTATGTTTGTAGGGCTTCACTGTGCACGTTTGGGGGTGTGACAGGGAGACCTAAGAGTGAATCTGGCATGGAGTGCGTCCAGCAGAGCAGACTCAGAGTCTCGGAAGTTGTATCTTAGGGATTTCTGTCCTCTTCTGTGAGGAAAGTGTTTTTATATGGCGTGGTTGTATTACCTCAGCATTTAATAGGCTAACCTACCCATCTTGGGTCCAGTCAGGTTCATTTGCAAAACCTTAGCTCAGCAGTATGTAGCTGTAGCTTTGAGCAGTCATGCTTTGTCAAAGAAACTTAAAGGGCTAACAGGTCCCCTCCTTCCTAATGACAACCTTTTGCAAAGTATGCCATCTAGCTACCCCAGAATGCAATATTCTGCCCGGTTGCATGATGGCAGAGCCCTTGGAGGTGAGTCCGTCTACCAGAACAAAAGAGCAGACGCTCTCTGTGTGTCCACCTTTTGCCGTTCAGAGGTGGGTTCCTGTAGGAAGTTGGCTCTGTATATACTATATCAAAATGAGATATAGTGTGCACAGAGTCCAGGAGTTCCCCAGAGGCTTGACAGAGACAATAATAGAATATACTAATGCTCTATTTGTGGTAGCGCGGTCGAGCAATTAGCCTTATCAGAGGGTAGTGTTATGCATTTGTTGTACACACACACAAGCAATAGAAGAAACACACACTCAATGACTTAACTCCAGACCAATAGGTTTTTTAATAGACAAATATCCTTTGTTAATTTATTTCTAGAACCACAAGATTCAGTTTGCAGGTAACTACATAAAATGAAAGGTACTTTGCATAGTAATACTTAGAACTTTGAATGGAATCAACAATGTATACAGTTTTCTTAAAAATAGCAAAAAGCTATTTTAAAAGTGAACACTGCAATTTTCAACAGTTCCTGAAGGCGGTAAGTAAAGTACAGTTTCTGAGGTAAGTAACAGACTTACAGGTTTAGTCTCCAGGACAGAGATAGCCCACTGTTTGGGGTTCAAGATATCCCCAAGCACCCAGCACCAGCACCACGGGGTCGGTTAGGTGTAGAGGTCAAACAAGAGCCAAAATAACGTGGGTCCCCATGGAGACAGGAGGTACTCCAGTACCGGTCTGCTTGCAGGTAAGTACCCGCGTCGTCAGAGGGCAGACCAGGGTGGTTTAGAGGAGCACTGGAGGGGCCCCAAGTAGGCACCAATCCCACACCCTCAGTGGCACAGGGGCGGCCGGGTGCAGAGTGCAAACAGGGCGTCGGGTTTCCAATGCAACTCTATGGGGGACCCCGGGGGTCACTTAGGTGCTGCAGGCAAGGCACAGGGGGGCTTCTCAGGCAAGCCACTGACTGGATAGGGAGGAGGGCCGCCTGCTGGTCATAGCTGCACCGGTGGTCGGTTTCTCTCGAGTCTGGGGGCTGCAGGTGCAGTGCTTCTCCAGGCATCGGATATCTTCGTCCCGGGCAGTCGCGGTCAACGGGGTCCTCGGGATTCCCTCTGCAGGTATCGTTGTGGAGAGGTCAGCCCAGGGCTGGACACTCGGTCAGAATCACCTGGGGATCATCTCTGGCTAGTTGGGCCTGCTGGACACGTGCCGTGGGCGTCGGGTGGTTTAGGACTCATGCTTCTGGAGTGAGTTGGGAGTCCTTTAGAAGCAGTTTCTTCTTCCTTCTTGTTGGACAGGTCTGCTGTCCACGGGTTTCTTGGTCCTCTGCGATGCAGGCTGTCCCCTTGAGGCTTTTCAGGGGTCGCTGGACCTGCAGAACGCGTAGCTCCTCTTTTGCAGCTTTTTGAAGCAGGAGACGGGCCAGTAAGGCTGGGGCCGAGTCAGTTGTTGTCTCCTTCTCTTCTCTGCAGGGTTTTCAGCTCAGCAGTCCTTCTTTCTTGAGGTCTTCAGCAATCTGGTGAGCTGGGTTCAGGGGGGCCCTTAAATTCTAAATTATGGGGAACGTCAGGGTCAGTAGCCAATGGCTACTGTCCCTGAGGGTGGCTACACCCTCCTTGTGCCCACTCCATTTGGGGAGGGGGGCACATTCCTATTACTATTGGTCCCAATCCTCCAAAGCAAGAGGGAGGATTTCTCAAGGAGGGGATCACTTCAGCTCTGGACACCTTAGGAGTGGTCCTGGCTGAGGGGGTGACTCCGCCTTGTTTTTCCTAATTTTCCCTCTAGACATGCCGCCAAACGTGGGGCTGTGTCCGGAGGGGGGTGGGGGGGAATGAGGCTCTCCACTAGATGGAGTGCCCTGGGGGCACTGTAATCCGAGGCTTGAGCCTTTGAGGCTGACCGCGAAGTGTTACAGTTCCTGCAGGGGAGGTGTGAAGCACCTCCACCCAGGACTGGCTTTGTTTCTGACCACAGAGTGCACAAAGGCACTCACCCCATGTGGTCATTATGGTGCTGTGGAGTTTATGACAAACTCCCAGACGATATACTTAAGATGGCTACACTGCACTTACAATGCCTAAGAAAGGACTTAGACACTGTAGGGGCATATTGCTCATGCAGCTATGCCCTCACCTGTGGTGTAGTGCACCCTGCCTTAGGGCTGTAAGGCTTGCTAGAGGGGTGACTTACCTATGCTACAGGCAGTGGTTTGTGGGCATGGCACCCTGAGAAGGGTGCCATGTAGACTTGGCCTTTTTCTCCGTACCAGTACACAAGCTGCAAAGCAGTGTGCATGTGCTGAGTGAGGGGTCCCCAGGGTGGCATAATACATGCTACAGCCCATCGAGACCTTTCCTGGCCACAGGACCCTTGATACCATGGGTACCTTTTACAAGGAACTTAACTGTGTGCCAGGGCTGTGCCAATTGTAGGAACAAAGGTACAGTTTTAGGGAAAGAATACTAGTGCTGGGGCCTGGTTAGCAGGGTCCCAGTACACTTTCAGTCAAAGTTGGCATCAACACTAGGCAAAAAGTGTGTTGGGGGGTAACCATGCCAACAGTAGCATTTTCCTACAGTTTCCCTTTAAAGCTTGCCTTTTGGGCTCACATCCTGTTAGGCCTTCATGCCAGGGAGCGGTAATATCTCTTTAAACGCTGGCCCGTTGTGTTTTTTCCTAAGAGCAACAAATACACAAGGAGTATGGGGTATCTTATGGGTGCAAAATAAATTTAATTTGCCCTGGACTGTTTGCATATCCCGAACTTCGGGACTTATTCATGTGCCGGGAATGGTGTTGAGGGGAATCTTTCTTCACGGACTAGGTGGTCTCACACACTATATAGTGTCATGCTTCATCATATGACCACCTAGCCCCTTCTAGGTAGGATAATACCACCTGGACGGACTCAACCTCGTAGTTAAAGGAACTTAGAGGGAGTGCGGAGATAAAGGTTATCTGGATAGTGATGGGATCCAGTTGTGCTACAGAAAAGCTAAAAACACCTAATCAGTCACCTGTGTGATGATTCACCTTGATTAGTGGTGATTACTGGTGAGATTAAAAGAAAGAAGTGGGACGCTTCTAGAGGGTAATGGCTCGAAGAGTCACCTACTATTTACTGGCCAACATGTTTCTGCCCCCTAATCTCAGGCTAAAGGAGGTCTAGGGGCATTCTTAAGGGCCTCAGGATCCCTAGGTTCATGCACTAACGGGTCATGTACTAAGAACTAAAAAAGTGGCCTACATAAGTAGGAGGTGGCTGGAATTATGTAATGAAGATGGGCCTACCTGTGGATTACTTAACACGAAGGGCCCTATGATTGAAGGGCAATTGGCCCCTGCTCTAGGGGAGGGGTAGTGTTCCCTTGTAGTCACACTTCTGTCAAAAGGGTGACACTCACTGGCGCACCTAGTCCGAATCCCTCCGCAGCCATGTGCCTGTCAGAGCACTGGCATTGAGGTTTGGTTAGCTGGCCTCAGTGCCCCTTTAGAGTTGAAAAAACAGCAGCATCAGTCCTAAACGTTGGGGGTGATCATGCAAAAAGAGGTTTTTCCTTGCGATTGCAGTACAGGTGGGGTTTGTGGGACCACTTGAAGGTGCACGTTATGGCTCCTCATTGGGTAAAAGTTGTAGTAATACCACCTGCAATATCATTTGTGTGTTAAATACTATCTGGTGCAGAAGGAAATAACTAGACTAAGCAGTAATATTCATCAAGTTACAGCTGGGGATAAGCTACAGTTGACAATGTAAGCACAACCACCAGCAGTAATTACATTACCACTAGGAATCATAGGGAGTCATTACGACCCGGTAATGTTGCGTCCGTACCGCCAACAGGCTGGCGGTACGGAGACCCTCATTACGACCACGGCGGTAGCGCTGCGGTCGCACCACTGGGGCCGGCGGTTTCCCGCCGTTTTAGCCCCGCGGTGATAATCCGCCAGGGCAGCGCTGCCCTGGGGATTTTGACCCCCCTACCGCCAGCCTGTTTCTGGTGGTTTGCACCGCCAGGAAGAGGCTGGCGGTAAGGGGTGTCCTGGGGGCCCCTGTACTGCCCATGCCACTGGCATGGGCAGTGCAGGGGCCCCCTAACAGGGCCACGGGCAGCTTTTCACTGTCTGCATAGCAGACAGTGAAAAGCGCGACGGGTGCAACTGCACCCGTCGCACGGCCGCAACACCGCCGGCTCCTATGTTGCAGCCTCATCCCCGCTGGGCCGGCGGGCGTAAACTTGGTTTGCGCCCGCCAGCCCAGCGGGGATGTCGTAATGGGGTCCACGGGAGTGTGACCGCATTGGCGGCCGCACAGCAGTTACCGCTTGGCGGGCGGCAGTAGCCGCCTGCCAAGCTCATAATGACCCCCATAGTCTCTTTAATATGCTGTGCCTAATATTTATGAGCGAAATGGCCTAAATTGTAATTTGCTCCAAGTTGTTCTTAAAACAGGCTGTGGTGACAAACTGTAAATTGTCCATTATTTCTCAGAACTCGAGGTAGAGTGAGTTGCCATAGTCAAGCCGTAGGTAGTTCCTACTGCTACTGGTCAGCCCTGTGCAGGGTTCCATTGGAGTATTCACGTGTTCAGTATGGAAGTCGAGTCTGTTTTTGGATTGAGGTTGACCCCTCACAGAACACAGGTAGGTAGCTGTGAGTAGGTGACTGAATTAGTATGACTGGGTAATATGTCTGTGTGGGAGGGCAAGGTGTTACCTAGTGGTATTTTAATATGTTCTGATAGCTGGGAGTTCATAAAACATATTCCTATATCGCTCAGGGGAGCCTGTGATCCATTACTGATAAAATCTTCAGGGTCTCATGGTAGGGCTTATAAATGCATTGAAATAAGTAAACTATCAGGTAATTTGCAAAGTGAAATTGGGTTTGCATGTCAGTTGTCAGAATGCTTTATATTTCCTGTGCACTACCAGAGATGATGTAGGTGCACTTTTGTTCTTAAGTAACCACAAATCTTTCATTTATGCAGTCTCTGCAGAACAACGGTGCTGTGGTGGCCATGACTGGCGATGGGGTGAATGATGCAGTGGCATTGAAAGCTGCAGATATTGGAATTGCAATGGGACGAACTGGAACAGATGTGTGTAAAGAAGCAGCTGACATGATCCTAGTTGAGGATGATTTTCGGACCATTTTGTGAGTGAGACACAATCTTTTCTAAGGAAAACAGTTTGCTATCTTACTCTTCAAAACACATTAGATTTGTTGATAATGGAGGTTATTTAGGTTTTCTGTGGCAAGTACAAAACTTTGGAAAAATCATTAGTACTTAGAAAGCTTTGTTGACCCAACAGGGCACTCCTGAATAGAACTAGTGGAAATATATTGATTCACATTTCCACAAAGCTTAATTTGTAATTAGTATAATATCTTTTGTAGCCAAATTAGTAAATTAATTCAGTTCATAATTTTTGGTAAATCTTTTAAAATCATCCCAGTACAAATAGATATAATTTTGTGCTAAACAAACGAACAAAGGAAAATGTCCCATGATTGACCAGAGCAAGAATCATTTGCTAAAATCTCTAGAGATTGTTTCATTAACATTAAACCAAACAACTTTAAAACATAAAAAGGTAAATAATTTTTTGTTCCGGACCAGATTGATTAGCCCTGAAGTTCTTCCTTTTGACTTGGGGCCTGCTTTAGATATCGGCGGATGGGTTACTTCATCACAACAGCAACGGATATCTGGTCCAATTTCGGTGGATGGGATATCAGTCACCGTTGTGACAGAGTAACCCGTCCGCTGGTATCTAAGTCAGGCCCTTAGTATCCTTCTTGCTTTTCAGTGATCAGTGTGTGCGATAACGATTCATATTACTAACACGTTAATTTCACTAGGTAGCAAATAAGCTGGCCATCCGCCCCTTCATGGAAACGTGAATCAATATATTTCCACGAGTTTTATTCAGGAGTGCCACATTGGGTCAACAAAGCTTTCTAAGCCGTACTAATGATCTGCCCCTCCAGTATACTCGGACTCTGCATCTTTATAACCATCATATTCTGGTATTGGAAGATTGGTCGCAATAGGATTTTCAGTTCTTTGAGCAGGAATGGACAAGGCAAAATAAGATGTGTTAACAATTCCATTTTATCTCCACATAATCTGCTACACCAGCAGAGAAAATTCGCATTACCGACCCTTCCTATCCTCAATTCAGCAATAGTCTTTTGGGACCTGTCCTGTTATGTTTCAATAAGGTTTCTGTGTTCTCTCCACAAGTGATTAGCTTGATTTGTTTTCTTATACACAGTTTTTAATGTCAGTATAGCAACTTCATTAATCAAATATTTGGCTGTTTCAGATTATTTTAAGATTATAATTGGTTTGATTTTAGCCAGGAGGATGTTTAGTTGTAGGATGAATTGTTGATCTCCTTCCAAGTTATAGAGTTTAGTGACCCTAGAAAACTTTGCTCATTAACTTATCTAATCAATCATTTAGTTTTCTTCCAAAAGTAATGGTTCTGTAGGTCATCGAGTGAGTATGTTTTGCAGAAGACAGAATTGAGATGGCTATGGAATTTATAAGATTAACAAATAATCCCCCTTAAAATTCCTGTTGTAACAAAGTAACTTCACATTTCTATATGTGTAAATGGGTTTTGCACCTACCCTTCTCTCCTGCTACACCCCACGTAGTGGTGGGAATCTGCCTGATCTGTAAGTCTTTCTCCAATTGTCCAAGTAAAATGACACCTAAGATAATTAGTTTTGTTTTGCTAATATTCACTATTAGGTTGTTCCTTCGGTTATATGTGTTTAATTTGTCAAGAGAATGTTTCTATCCGACCAGAGTTGGGTCCAGGATATCTATGTTACCACGTACCTAAGCACAGACATGTTTTTGAGGCCCAATTTAGTCAGGAAGTTTGTGCATAAAGGATCCCCCATGTCAGCTGCATATAAATTACATAAAAGAGGGGCCCAGTACACTTCCTTGCTTAAGACCCAATTAATTCCTACCACCCTGCGTTCTCCCACTTGTCCTGATCCTACATCACTTGTGTGGGTAGGCCTAGCGCACACAACAGGAAAGCATCAAACCAAGGTTGAATTAGGAGTCTTGTGGAGCGACTTGAACAGTGCAGATCCCTTGTGACGATAGCACCTAGAGTTAGCAAAAATCGATGTATTTGCTTATAAGCAATTCAAATTTATTAGTGGAATAAATTCTTATTTTTGTGGGTTTCAATCCGAATTTTCTATTTTTGATTTTCAGCCGCTGATTTCAAACCAGCAGTGATTGGTATATGTGTGCCTTTTTGTCTTACAGGTCTGCCATAGAGGAGGGAAAAGGAATTTATAATAACATCAAAAACTTTGTTAGATTCCAGCTGAGCACGTAAGTTTGCTTGTGAATGTCTGCAACTAGAAGTTTGATTCAGCTTTGAAAATAAATTAATATATTTATATAGCTTATACTTAGCACAACTGGATAATCGCTGGGTATTATCCAGCTGAGACAGTCGAGGTTCTAGGTGCTTTGGAAACATCAAACATTGAAGTTTAATCTTTAACAAAAAGGCCTTTAAAAACTATGTCTGTGGAATCTTGCAATATGAATGCCATGATAATCCTCCCAGTAACTCTACCTCCCCACACAAGTTAATACCAGCGTAACAGTAACTCCAGGGGGTGCAGTTGCTAGGGAACTGACAGTGGGACACTGAGGCGTCCTTTAGGGATCAGGAATTACTGGCAGTATCACAATTCTGTCTCTGATTCCCCTGGTAATTCCTTATTTTGGCCAAAGGGTTTTCCTGGGCATTTTCGGTTGTTTTGAACCTCAAAGCTCAGGGTGAAAATAAACAAAACCACTTTGTTACCACAAATGTCACAACTCAGATGAGCAAATAAGTGCAGTTACTGGTCGCTTTAGAACTAAAAGTAGCCTCTTTTTCAGAACCAAAGTGTTAAAAGTAAAAAATGTTGAATGACCTTTCACATTGCTTTGTGTTTTCAATTCTTGTCAACAAACATACCTTACTCCATCTCCCTTGCCACTGCCCTCTGTCTTTGTAGATCACACCTTGTGATTACGTTTCTTCAAAGTTAACAGTCCTCTCCTTTATTTCTCCCTGCTGTCCAGCTGTGGCTAACTAATTCCAGCTCTGTCTGCACCCCTTGCAGCTTACTTCATTCACAGTCTCCTTTGTTTGCAACAGCCAGCAAACGTGTTCCAATCAGCAATGTTTTCATAAAGTTTTCTGTGTAAGGAAATTGAACTCGTCCAAAAGATGCAGAAGGCCGAAATTGTGCCTGCTTTACATTTGGAGTAATTTGCCACCACAAATGCCATTATCAATGTGCATCTGCCAATGACCTCATATGTTAAATATACAATAAAATTGTGATCCAATGTGATTCTGCAAGGATGGTGGTTTTCATTTTTAGAGATTAATTGTATTTTGAAGTTAATTGCAAATGCCATATTCAAGTGGGTGAACATTCCCTTCCTCACTGAGATTTTTGCTACAAAAACCTATCCAGAGCTCTTGGTCTCTGGCTCTAAAGAACATTTTTTTTTTTAAAGGACTTCAACAAAACATTGAAACTGACGTAAAAGGCCTATATGTTTGAGGCATATAACCATTCTCATTTCCTCTTCCACTTGCACTGTAATGGAGGATTCGTTTTGTGTGATTCAAAGTGGGTGTATTTCATCAAAATGCTTCATGTTTATCCATACCATGGCAAACTGAATTGATTCAGTGATTTTTGCTGGGAGGACGAGCCGTACTCCCTGCCTACAACTATTTGAAGGGTAAATAAAGGTCAACTAAGATGTAAATTTATTCGTAGGGGGATTCAAAGCAGGTCAAATCTGTTTGCCTGGACCTATGGATTGGAACCTGGGTTATGTTTTACATTCCGTGAAATACTGCTATATTAAGCTAAGCCCATCCCACAATTAAACATCTCTAAAGCTGTTGTGGGCTCATTGTCTGGACTATTGTTTGTGCAAGTCTCTTCAAGGTCTGTCATTCACCTGCATCTGCAATCATGCCCTGCTGGCTCTATATCATGTCTTTATCTCACTAGTTTTTGTTCTCACACTGTTTGCTAGATTGAAAGTAATGCCGGAGTGGTACTTCCAAGTGACTGTTAGTTAGCTGCCTTACTTTTACTGAAAGGTCTGAGATGAAAACCAAGTTGAGGTTATGACTGAACCCACTGACTAAATATGTTCATGGTGCCATGATTAAGATGGATGTATCAGGGGTCTGGCAGCTTGAGGCATCCTTTTGACTGATCTATGTATTCAAATTGTTAGTCACCAGTAAACCGTATGTCAGGAAAATCTTCAGTTTCCACTAATGAAATTGATGAGGAGGATGTTGGAGCGTATTTGGCTAAGGCGACTTAGACATTGGTATCACAGAAGTGAAAGAAATATCTATTTCTACATTTTTTTGCCACAAAAGACACCACCACCCCTGGAAGTGAGGTGGACATGCAGTCTTATATCCAGGAGGACATAATGTGGCAGCAGTGGACAGTTGCCTGCACCCAGCCGAGTTTCAGTGATTATCAAAAAGTGAGATTTCCCAGTGTTCAGGGGGAAAATTTCTAAATAGTTGATGACCTATTTGAAGTGGCAAATCTCCAGCCTGTACAATTCTAAGAACAACTCAACGAAAGGATAACATTTTTTTGAGGGAATTGTGGATGTGCTCAGACTGACGTGCCTTAAATTTACTAGGGCCTGGCTGGGGGCTTGTCTGTAGAACTGGTTCTTAATCTTTTGACCTGTGTGTAGGAGGCTGGCTCAGTATGTGGTGTGCATCTATAGGTGAGGCACCCTGTACTGAGTCCAGGCAACCCTTTCTGATAGTGTAGCTGGCTCTAGATAGCCAGAGCTCTAATAGGGGTAGCTGTGGAGAGCAGCTAAGACTTATCCAGGAGGGTGTAAAGTGGTTGCAAATACCACAGAGGTCAGTAAGTGGAGTACACACAAGAAAAAACCACACCAGTGTTAGCTTTTTTTAAAAATATTTATTATAACACACTAAAACCCCAAAGGTAAGTAGGTAGGATTCCACAGGCCCCCATGTACAGAGTAGTAATCTCGGGTTAGTGGCCTTAAGCTAACATTGGGAAGTCGCAGTTGGAACCTTTGCGTTCCAGGACCCTTCCCAAAGGACCCAGAGGAAACCTGTTGGGACAAGAGAGGGTGGATAGTGCCCCCACCCGTGGATACCAAGAACAGTAGAGTACCTACACCAGGGAGCCCAGGTGCATACAGGGTGAAGTTGTGTCAGAACCTCCTGCTGAAATCATTGGGGATCTTTGTTGTCCAGCTGCTGTCGCAACCTGTGTACCATGTCGGTGGAACCCAGGCGTGGATTCTGGAAGAAGAGGACGTAAGGAGATAAGGAAAGAGTCCAGACCACCCGGAGGTGCCCAGGCGGTGCAGGAGGTCAATGCCCTCCTTCTCGGTGATGCTTCCCGTTGGATGAAGAAGGGCAGCTGTGGAATCCAGGCGATGCAGGAGGATCCCAGGAACTGTCCCACGCCATTGTTGAATTGCAAAGCGGTCCATGGTCAGCGTGACCACCATCAAGCCTTGGCAAATGCAGAGAAGCGTTGCACAGTGTTTGCAGGATTTGTAGGGACCAGCCCTCAGCAAGCAGGAGAGCCAGCAGGAATTGTTGGAGCCCCCCAGCAGGACCCTCTGGCAGCAGGCACTGGGAGGCTTCAGCAGCACAGCAAAGGCGGATGCCCGAGTTGCAGTGAGGATGTCATTCTTGAAGCTGGAGAGTGCTGGAGGCCGGGACGTCTTGGAGCTAGGAGGTCTTCAGACTGAAGAGCCAACAAACCTTGGCAGCAACAAGCAGATGCAGTACACAGGGGTTCCAGCCAAGCAGCTCCAGCAAGGGACCACAAACTCCCAGTTTTGAAAGGAAGATAGGTCAGACCTCTGGAGAGCCACAGAACCACCACTGTGTTGCAGAGCCTTGGAGAGTCCATGAGACAGCAGGATCCACAAGCCGGTCGTTGTTGAGGTGCCGGCGGATGCAGGAGAGTGGCTCCTTCACTCCAAGAGAGATTCCTTCTTTCTTTACTGAGTGCAGGCAGAGTCCCAGTGATTCTGGAGCAGTGGTTCCCAACCTGTGGTCCTGGGACCTATGGGAGTCCGCAGAGTCTTCTCGGGGTCAGCAACTGCTTACAAAATTAAATAATAATAACAGATTTAAAAAGTGTATATAAATACAGTGGCTAAATTACAATTGAACATTTTAAAAAATACTGTAAATGTCAAGGAATTTGAAATTGGAGGCTAAAAATTAAATTAGTGTCCTCAGATTGATTTGTGGGAGCAGTGCATCAATCAAAATATAGTACGGACGATGTGTGGCTTCATTTGAATTTAGAAAAGCTCCAGACTTCCTATTAAAATTATATTTGTTGTTTATATTTTTTAGCCAGTTAAATAAAACATATTATAATTTGTGCATGTTTGATGAATGCTTGTTTCTGTATTTTGTGTGTGTATTGTTTTGCATTAAAATAATCCACTATGTTTAGGTCGGGGTCCCCTGCTTCTCGTAATGACTGCGTGGAGCGGGCGGGTCCTGGATTCCGATAATGATTCAGTAATGATAAAGAGGGGGTCCCCAGAAGTCCAAAGGCTGGGACCCACCTATCAGAGGGGGTTAGGGACGTCACCTAGCTGCACTAACCATTCAGATGCTCCCAGGATCCCCTGCTCATCTCTTTTCCAAGATGGCGGAATAAAGTGGCCCCCTGGCAGAGCTCTGTGCATTTTCCTAGGGAAGGAGCTGGAACAGGGGTGGTCACGCCCCTATCCTTTGTGTGGTTTCGTGCCAGAGCGGGAACTGGGGGTTCCCGGACCTGTGCAAACCAGTTTATGTAAGGAGGGCAGCAAATGTGCCCTTCAAATCTGTCTGGTGGTGCTCAGAGGCACCCCCACCCAGCCCAGAGACACCTATTTCTAAAGAAGAGGTGGTCACACCTCTGGCTTACAGGAAATCCTTTGGTCTGCCTTTACCTGCCCAAGTTAGGCTCAGCAGCAGGCGGGCAGAACAGTGTCTTGGGTTGGCAGCAGCATGGACTGGCATACAGACCCTACAACACTGTATAGGCAGACATGGGGGATCCACTAGGGAGCCCCCAGAGTACATGGTATTGTGCAACTAGCATTGGAATCAGTGTAGTTGCATGATTTCGACATCTTTGATACCAAACATTCCTATGTTCGGAGAAGCCATTATGTAGTTGGACCACTTGTGTTGATCAGTGTCCACTACATGCCTCAAGATGGCTTTCCAGCACTTACAAAGCCCGGGGAATGGAGTCTGGGGTTGGTAGGGGCACCTCTGTTCACGCAGGGGTACCCTCACACTAGAACCTTGCACCCTGCCCTTGGGCTAAAGGGCCTACCTTAGGGGTGTCTTACAGGGTCAGAGTGTAGTAACCATGATATAAGGTAAGCCTTATATCTGGAGTGAGAGGTGCATGCACCATTTCACACAGACTGCAATGGCAGGCCCTTAGTCACAGTTTGCATGGGCTCTCATGGGGAGGGGGGGTCCATGGGGGACCCCTGGTGTACCAATGCACTAGGTACCTAAGTACCATATACTAGGGACTTACATTGGTGCATCAGTATGCCAATTGTAGGGTGTAAAAGTTACCTTATAACTAAATTTAGGGAAGAGAGCTCTGACACTGGGGTCCTGGTTAGCAGGGTCCCAGTATACTACAGTCTAAACACAGACACGAGGCAAAAAGTGGGGGTAACTGTGTCAGAAAAGTGCTATTTTCCTACATTGTGGACCCCAACTTAATCATTACTGGAATCCAGGGACCCCTACTGAATCATTATCCGAATCCAGGCACCCCCAATTGTTCATTAATGGAAGCCAGGGACCCCGTCTTACGCAGTTTTGATGGTTTCAACCTCAAAACAATACTCAAAAAGACAGAAACAAGCATTAATCAAACAAATATACGACTGATATCTTATTTAAGTTACAAACATTCATACAGCATTTAATTTTCATTTTAATGGTAAGGTTGGGGCTTTTCTAAATTCAACTAAGGCCACCCACATTACATACTATTTTCTTTTTGATGCATTTGCACTATTTCCACAAATCAATCCAAGGACACCAACTTAATCTTTAGCCTTAATTTCAAATTCCTTCACATTTACGGAGCATTTTTGAATCTTCAATATTACATGTTGCTTCTTTATTTATATACAATTTCTCAATCTGTTAATATTTTTAAAATGTCTATGGAGTCACATACCCGCTAGTAGGCATCAGGGTCCCCGGACTACAGATTACCAGCTCCTGCTCTACAGCATTTTTTTGTGGTAGCTTATTGAACTACAGGAGGTCTCTGTTGTAGCTGTCACTTTGCTAGTAAGAAGAACTGCAAACAATTAATGGTTCCACAATGAATGTGACTCAGTCTTCACACTATCAACTTTTTAAACCATGCAATGTCATTTGTAGCCTCTATGAAAGATTGTGACTTGCCCTGTTTAAAATTTTGCTGGGTTCAGCAGCAGGTGTGACTTACATTTCAGAGTGGCTTAGATATCAGAGATAACAATGCTGCTTTGGCTGCTGCATTGCTAGAGGTTCTGTCAATACCTTGACATCAAGAGGATGCCCTAAGGGTCTGGTCCTTATCACTGCAACACATCATAATACTAGTCACCCCAGTATCTCACACTGAATAAGACATCCACTATCTGATAGAGACAACTAGCCGCAGGTTCCTTATCTTACAATTGTCCCCCAGGCGTCATACTGGATCCAGGAAGTTTTTCCTCAGCAGTACCTCTGCGCGTCGGTAGAGGGCATTGAGCGACTCCGCAGCGACATCGTCCCCGGACATGACGTCAGCGAAGTTCATATATTCCCTCCGACGCACTGACGTCAGTTTCTTCTTTTCCGCGCAGTATCGCAGATCCAGTATAGCAGTACCTCTGGCCCTTTTGGCCTTTGTCCCTATTTTTTTTCCCTGTGTTTTTTTCCTGAAAAATAGTGTATATGCCTTCTTGGTTTAAGCCCTGTGGGTCCTGTACCTGAGAAATGTCGGTCACAAACCCCCATTCAGTGTGTTTGTGATGCCTGGGTTCTCATCACGACTCCGACGGCTATGATGCCTGACATCGTCTGAAGCCCAAATCCTTGAGAGAGCGTCGTATGAAGCTCCTGGCGGCACGGGCTACAAGTCGTCTTTCCGCCGCAGCAGAGTCCGTCGTCTTCCCGCCGCAGCAGAGTCCGTCGTCTTCCTCGCGGTCCCAGGAGCGTTCCAGAAGTCGTTCGCGTACCGGTGGTCCATCGGCATCTCCAAGAAAGTCTTCCTGGATGCCGTCATGCCCATTGGCGTCACCGCCCTCACGCTCTCCTCCAGTGTCCGCGCTCGATTCCATCCCTTCACTTCTGCCATATCCCAGCACCAGGCGACTCTGGACCAAATGCGGAACTACTACACATCCCTGCATTTCCATCTTTGGGCCTTCCCCTCCCTCTGGAGCGCCTTCAGGCCCTGAAGAGGTGGTGCGTGTTCTGACGGGGTCTTCGCAGGCGGTTTCAACCTCAGTGATTGTACTGCCCTGATGCCTTTGATCAGAGATGGTTAGCAGGCCGCTCGGCTCACGGTTCACACTGGCATGGATCCTGCTGATTCCGTGGGTCGGCTCATGGCTGCGTCTGTTGCCATATGTCGCAGGGCTTGGTTGTCCCCTTCTACTTTTTCTGCTTCTGTGCGGGATGCACTCCTTGATATGCCATTTGATGGCTAATCTCTTTTTGGTGCGCATGCAGATTCTGCCTTGCGCCGTTTTCAGGATTCTCATGGTGGGGGCTGATGTACCGTCCTCTTCTGGATCCACTCGCCTACAAGTCTTGATTTGCTAAGTTTCTACCAGAGGTGGGTTCTGTTTCATACCCCCCCCCACCCCCTTTTAATGTTAAGTGTTTCTTGCACTCTCTGGTTCTGGTTCGCTCCAGAGTATTCTCCTATTCTTATTTGATGCTTTAATCCATGTTGGGTTACTTGCACTTGCACTGATGGTGCTCTGCGCCCTTTTAAGGATGGGTGGACTAGTAGTTCTTACCTTGTACTCCACTTGCTTTTGGCGTGAGTTCCAAACCCACCCTTTCAGGATTGTTTAAATTTCGGCAGTGTCTTGCGGGGTAGAGCAGCAGCTCTACTTCTAAGGCATGGTCATGAGCCCTACTTAACGTTTGACAATCCCCAGTGGTGGGTCACCTCCCCCACCTCTTGGTCTTTTTATACCACGTATTGTGTTTCTCATTTTGTTGTGCATTCGGACAACGTTTGCCTCTTCCTTAGTTTGCGCCTAGGCTGATTGCCTATAGAATTGGGTATGACATTTGCCCTTTTGAGCTTTGTGGTGTAAGCTATTTGCTACATTTTCGTCCTACATCTTACCAAGTAAGGATATGTTCTTAAACTCCTCGGTGAGTCACGTCTTTCCTAACTTGTTTTAGGATTCCTGCCATTGGTGCTACCTTCCTACTCTTCTTCTGCATAAGGGTTTTCCCCATCTTTTCTTAGGGATCTGTATTACACCTTGTCTTTCTCTGCTTGCAGGCCCATATTGATGCCTTTTGCAAGACCAAACCCCACCCCATCTTGGGGGGTGTTGGAAGTCCATTATTTAGTGTTTATTTTTTTCACTAAAAAAAAGAAATCTCTATATATATATCATTAAAAAAAAATACAATTTTAATTCGAATTAAGGGAGTAGTACAATCCACCGGAAGGTTACACTGCCTCATTTCCATTTGTTCCCTTTCGGTTCATATCTGACTATTTCAACCTGTCATCTTCCCTCCGGTACATTCCTGGGCCTTGTAGTTCCACTGTGGTGTTTTACTCAGTCTTTCTTTCACACAGGATATTGTGTGTTCTGTTTGCAGCACTACATCTTCCAGAGGCTGTACCTTTTCTTTTCTTGACTATACAAGGGATTCCTTTGTTCTTATGTATGTTATTCTCGCGCCATGCTTTACCGTTTCCTCTCACTCCAGCAGGAGCGGTATACTGTTGGTTTTAACCCTGGGTTGTGCATGCTTTCTTACTGCTTTCTCTGTGGACTTCCTCTTTTCGTTCATTATCCACTGTGATCCCTTGAGATGTTTGCTCTCTCTTTATTACCATTGGCGGTATTCCTTCTAGTGTCACTGGTTGGTTGCATGTCTTCAGGTCGGTTGGTTCCACCCCCTTTTTGTGCACCCTTTCGGGGGTTGTTCCCTCCACGTGTGTCTCTTGCCTGCCTGTTCACCTGTTTACAGACACTGTGTCCTACAGTTCCTTCCTGGGCATTACATCTTTTATGGCTCAAGGGTGGCACTGTCTTTCTTCTATGCCCTAGGTGTTTTCCTCTTACACCTTCAATTTTTCTCAGACTAGCCAACGTTTTATCCTCCGGTTATTCTGACCCTCAGGATTTTCTGTGTCATACTCCCTTGTTCTTTGTAGTGAGGGTCTATTCTGAGCCTGTCACTATGACGTGTCTCCGTTTTCTTTGTTACTTTCCTGTCCTGGTCTTCCCTCTCTGGTTGCCATGGCTGGTCCGTTTCCTCTTCCATGGATTACATTGCTTTGCTTCTTTTTTCTAGTCTGTGCTTCTGTGTTGCACAGTTCTTTCGGACCCCTTTTGATCGGATGATTCTTCTGCCTTCCGTTCCCATGCATGGCCGCATTTGTTGCTTCTTCATGGCTGTTTTCGTTAACAGGGGTCCCTTCTTCCCCTTCATTTATTTTCTCAAGGTAATTCTTTGTATTGTATACACACGGAGACAACGGGTTCTTTTACCCTATGTTGTTCCATTTCCACTTCAAGGGTTCTGTCTTTAGCCCTTCTATAACGCCCTGCGTTATTGTGTACGTACACTCTGCACTTTTTGTGGGGGCCCTTTTTGGTCCCTTCAACTCTGTTAACCCATTGGGTTCTGGAGCTATTTTTCCCTGGTTCTTCTGGGGCACCGATTACTGCTTGTCTTGTACACTTTTGAGTGTTATATTTTTTTCCTTTAGTTATCGTGGCCTTCTGCCTTAGCTTCTGTGTTCTTCACATATATTTTCTGCTGGGGTGCTATGCTGTGAGATAGTTCTCGCTTACACATTACGCTAGTCATTGATACCCTTTTCGGTCTCTCTGACTTCTTCTCCGTCTATTCTTTTCACATTTTCTTTAACGTGTTTTTAGGTCATATCTCTTCAGGCCTATTGGACATGTTTACTCTTTCTAATTTGCCGCTGTTATTTGTGGCTCTGACTGCCCCATTTGTCGTGGCCACTGCCACGTTCCTTGTGGGGACTTTCCTTTTCAGTCCGTATTGATATGCCAGTCATTTTTTCCTGTGGGTAACATATTTATGCTCTCACCCTGTCTGTCTCATGCCTGGTTATTTCATCTTTGTTGCCAGGTTGTTGTTTGCGAGACTGATGAGATCCATTCGCATCCCTCCTCCTGGACTGGGGTTGCTTAACTATCTAATTCTAAGATAAAGAATATGCGGCTAGTTGTTTGTATCAGATGGACAAGTTCCTTACAATCAGTAATGCCTTATTTGGGAGAGACACAGACTAGCCGGAGATTCCTTTTTGACCCACCCATCCTCCCCATTTGCAAACCTTGTACTCTTCATTCTCGCTTGGGGTGATCTTCACTGTTCTATTGTTATTGTACGTCTTGCGATGTGTCCTTTCCTTTCTGGTTGGCATATAGAACAATTTCACCAACAGTTTCTCTTTGGCATCGCATTGTTCTGTGGCTTCTACTCACTGAAGAAACTGACGTTAGCGTGTCGGAGGAGGGAATATATGGACTCTGCTGACATCACGGTCCGGGGACAACCTCACTGCGGAGTCGCTCGACGCCCTCTACCCAGACTCAGAGGTACTGCTGAGGAAAAATTTCTGGATCCAGTCTGACGCCTGGGGGAGAATTCTAAGAAAAGTAATCTGTGGCTAGTCTGTGTCTCTACCAGATAAGGCGTTACAGAAGGTAGGTAACTTGTCCTGTAAAGATTTTACTGCCTGTTGCAAGTAATTATATCTATTTTCAATATGAGGAAGGAATCCTCCTCACCTGCTTGCATCCATATATCGTGATGGGTGTCCTTTACATACACTTAGCATTGAGATATTGAGATCTTCTGACCCTTACTACATGCGCTATTTTCTTTTTTTACTAATGCTTAGAATTGCATTCTGTAAAGACTATTTAAATAGCTCCCCTCTGTGTTTCTCACTCCTTTCTTACAGCTTGAGGCTTTTTCATATTCTAGTGTACGTTGGAGTGGATTATTCTAGGAGATCTTGTGAAGTTGACAGAAAATGTTGTATGATTATTGTGGTGTTACAAAGGGAAGTGGAATCATGTTTAGGTGTCTATAGGGTAAAAAGGAAAATAAATGTTAATTTTAGTAAATAGATGGGGCTTCTAGATAAATTGGTGTTGTGGTTTTATGAAGCCTGTTCCTTTCCAGCACAGACGGTTTACACAACTGTTTGCTTTGTTCAGTTAACTTTGGCCCTATGCATGTGTTTGCTTTTCACGTCACTTTGTAGAAGTCATAGTGAACAAGGTGGACAAAGTAAATTGATAATTTATAAACCATTTTATTAATTAAATGTGTTATGATGCTCACAGACATTTGCCTGGTGAGAAGGAAATCAGGCCATGCTTTTCATTTTTAAGGCTTGGGTGGAAATCCAGTTAATGGGAGTAATACAAGTTGTGTTACTTATGGAGAACCATTCACAGCTATAACTACATTCTATTAAATAACTAAACAAGTAATATATTAAAAAATAACCCAAATATTGGTGAGGTAAGCCTCAAGGATGTTTGTTTAGTTTACTTGTTAAGTGTTGCTTGTGACAGACATAAATATTTATAAACAAAAGAAAATGATTGATCCCCTTTTCTGCTTTGTTGCATTGTTGTCTTGAGATTTGTCAGGCAGAGATGGCATCACAGTAAATCTCAGCTTTGATTCCCTTTAGCTATGTATCCTCCTGTAGTAGGTTCTTGTTTTCAAAACAAGGGATCCTAGTTTTCTTTTAGAGTAAAAGTGCAATATCTTTATTCCCTTTTTTTTGTAGACATAGTTTCAATAATACTGCATGACATGGTAAAATGCCCTTTAAGTAATTCTTTTATGTAAGCTAGTCTAACATTAGTTCATTTCGCTTTGTTAGCAAAGAAAAGAGGAAGTGTGGTTAAGCTTTGAGAAGAATGTCAACTGGGTAATGGAATTTACATCAGCAATGTTATCCATCTTCAAGGTTAACCACACTTCCCTATGTCCTGCTCAAAATTACATTTAATAGGTCTGTATTAGAGCAGTAACACAGCATAACCCTCTTCTCTCCTCCAAGTGAAATTTTCTCATATCTGCAATATATATTAAGTCTATGTAATTTTAGCAGTACCTTTTATGGTTGACTATTTTATTTGTACTTTTCATATACTCAATTCCTGTGTCTTATGTCACACATCTGGCAATTCCTATCACACTTTTGGCAATTCCTATTTGTGCACAATATATTTTGCACCTTCATTCTTTGTGTTCACTTTCATTCGTTTTATGTTGCCACTCAGACTTCTATAATTGAATTTGGCTTTTTTGTTAGTAATTAGGATCCATTGATGTTTAAATGAAGGGAGTGTAGTACTACAGATTCTCATACTTAGCCATCAGAACATGTTTTTGTATTCATTTGGCTGACCAGTCATGCTTGTACTTATTCTGTTCAGTGAAGTAATATAAAGGTTGCAATTATCCAAAGATCACACTTAAACTTGTGTTTTTATCCCTCAGGAGTATAGCCGCCTTGACCTTAATTTCCCTTGCAACCTTGATGAATTTTCCAAATCCACTCAATGCCATGCAGATTTTATGGATCAATATTATCATGGATGGGCCTCCAGCACAAAGGTAAACATCATCATACGTTAGGCACAATCACAGCAGTATGTCTGCCAGGGTACTTCTTCATTTATAAATCAATGTAGTGATAGAACAAAAATGCAGCCCATAAAAGGATGAAAAGTGAGTATACATATGAATGTGCTTTCATATCATTGTGTAATTTGTTGTCCATTTCACACAAACTACAATGTTCATATGCTCTCTTTCTGAAAGGGACTTCTAACCAGAGATTCCTTACCTTAGAATTCTCCCTAGGTGTCAGACTAGATCCAGAAATTCTTGAGCAGTGCCTGCCAAAAGGTGGTGTTGATGGCTCCACGTTGACATAATCCATGCCGGAAATGACATGCGTTGTGCCTATATAGGCGCCTCCCCAGCACGCTGATTTCTTTCTGTGCCAACAGTTGTGAATCCAGAGAGCTGCCTCTGACCTTTTTGTTTTTAACCATGTTTTTTCAATGTTTGTCGAGCCCTGTTCTTTTTATTATACCAGTGTGTTAGGGACATGTCCCCTCCAAACCCCACAGGTTTTAAACCCTGTGGGGATTGTCACAGGAAATTTTCTGTGACAGACCTGCATTTAGTTTGTTTTGTGCCCTTTAAGGAGAAGGAGAGGCTCCACCAGTTGGATTAGAGGATAGCTCTTAGCTTTCATATAGATCGTGCTAAGGATCACTGCCTGGGTTATCAGCTGTTCAGTGTTTTTACTGGAGCGAAGAAGGGAAAAGCTGTTCAGAAAAGAACCATATCTCAGTGGATCATACTCAACACATTGGCGAGAAAGCAGTCCCCAGAAGGGTTGAGTGCTCACTCCACCAGAGCCAAAGAATCAAGCAGCTAATAGGACATCTGTCCACACGTTCCCAAAACATTATTGGTTGGGCAGCCATATTCCTCGGGACAGGCATTTCACACTTTCAGTCCTCCAAGACTTTTTGGTTTAGGTCAGTTCTCAGACACTATGCTGGGGAGCTTACTGGTTTGGTATCTATTCTAAGATGAGGAATCTGCGGTTGGAAATCTCTTCCAGAAGACCAAGTTATGTATCTTTGGTAATGCTTTTTCTGGTAGAGACTCTATCTAACTGCAGATTCCTTACCGCCCCTCCCACATTCCGGCACTGCGAAATGTTCCTCTTCCAAGGAAGATCTTTATATTCAGCACACCAGCCACAATTATTCTGGAGTGGCTCTGCCTCTGCAGTTATGGAAAAGTAACAACAGTAACTGACAGCTTGATGTGGTGGCACCTATGGAGCTCACCTCACATCTGGGGCAAAACAGCATCAATGCAGGGCTGTCTGTGGCACCAACTGGCTCACGGAGGTATTGTTCAAGAATTTCTGGATCCATTATGATGACTGTAGTGTAAGGAATCTGCGGTTAGAGTCTATATGAGAAAAGGTGTTACCAGAGGTACGTAACTTTTCCGTTGATGTGCTCTCAGGTTTTAATTCTTTTTTTAATGATCTTTTTATTGACTTTGATCAACCAAGCAGTAAAATGGCTTCCCAGCCGAGAACAACCATGTGAGGCATATCGGTTTCTAATACAGTAATGGTAATAGCAGGACCACCGTACATTGCTCCTTAAAACTAACCACCAACCTTTTATGTGAACAGATGATGATGTTACACTCATTCCATGATAAAACCCCTCTATATCAACCCTCCCTTCTTGGGCACACACTTATTTTATCCATTAGGGGTCGGTTTCAACTGCACCTTTCCACAGGCCCCATATTTTCTAAAATATACACGGGCAGCCCCTTGCCTGGTACACCAGTTTTTTCAGCCCTCATACACCAGTCTAAATTGGACTCTCAAGTCTGCAGTGCTGGGGTCTGATCCTGCCCCCCTAGACTGATTACATCCCGTCTCGTCACCCTCAGGACAGTATTACAAAAAAAAAGGGTATAACGGTCTAGGGCTTGTTCCTCCCAGAGGACCAGAGCTATTCGTTGCTGGTTGAGCTTCAGGGTGAATTCCAGGGCTCCTAACAGTCGATGACTTACTTTCCCCCAGAAAGTCTACATCCTAGGACACTCCCAGATGGTATGTAGTAGTGTACCTTCCTGTCCGCAACCCCTCCAACAAAGATCTGGACAATTGCTCCCCTTTCGGGAACAGTCTCATTCTCGTGAAATCCTCCAGGAGGAGCTGTTTCAATTGGATTAGTTGGAACTCAATTCCTATGGCCACGTCAAGGAGGTATCAGCAGGCCACCCCCCTGTCTTCGTCTTCCAGCCAGCCTAGGTCTTTTCCCATTTTTCCTCGCTGATGTTCAAGAAGTGGATGTTTTTATGTAGGAGAGTGAAGTATAGGTGGAACACCGTGTGACTGGCAAAGGCAGCTCCCAATACCCTGTATTGGAGAGGCAGCTCCTATGGGGCATCCTGTTGGGCCTCTATGTGATGCAGTGCGAGGCACATCATTTGCAGGTATCGCAGGCACTGGACCCTGGACATCTCATACTTGACTTGCAATTCCTTTAACAATATTTTCGTTTTCTTGCATGATATGACCCACCTTAGAAATTACCTGCAAGCCCCACTTTCTGTGGCTTTCTGAAAGGCAAAGACTCTACAGGACATCAGAATCCCACAGCAGGGTTTCTAATGTCAGTTTATCCGTCCAGCCAAGGACCTTGGTTGCAGCTTGCTGTATCTTAACAATCATGACCCTGGTGGCTGAATGAGATGGCGTCTTTTTCTCTCCCTATAAACACAGATGTACCCCTCCGGGTTCATAGACCGTCTGTCCACCGTCACCAAGTGCTTCTGCGGAGAGCCAAATGCCCAGTCGTTAACCACTTGCAGCTGTGTCACCTAATAATAGAGGAATAAGTCGGGAAGGATAATTCTGCCCTCCACTGACTTTCTTGTTAAGGACGACCATGCCATCCTCGATGTTCCACTCTCCCACAGTAGACCCTGTGTAGCATCTGAAACTGCCTGAAAGAAGCTGTCAGGGACCTCAAATTGGTTGCTCTGCAGGACTTTTGGCAGGTATATCATTTTATAAAGGGCTGTCTTGTCCATAACGGATAATGATCATTGCTTCCAACTCTATGCATCCGCTTTATAACAATCTCTAGGATCTTCTCCAAGTTTTCCGTAACAAAAAGATCCCGGTCCCTTGTGATAAATTTCCGGAGATATCTGAAGCATCGAGGTTTCCACGCTGGAGGGTGGTGCCAGGACCCCAGCCCTTTCTCAGACAATGGGAATGCATTGGACTTGTGCCAATTAAGTTTGAGTCCTGAGTAGGAGCCAAATACTGCCAGAATTTCCAGCACCCTGAGGACTGAGCGTTCTGGATCTGCCCCATACAACGTTATATTGTCTGCATATGATGAAATGACGTCCTCACAGGTTGGGTCCCACCTCACTCCTCGCATCAGCACATCTCTTTGCAGCCAGCATGTCGCCACTGCAAAGAGCAAATGGGACAGTGGGCATTCCTGACCCGTTTCCCTGCCTAAGCTGAATTCCTCCGAAAAGCCCCTATTTGCATTGGCAGCTGGGCCGTTGTATAGCAGTGACAACCAGGACACAAACTCTGTACCCATCCCCATTTTGCACAGAATCACCATTACTTAAGGCCATTCCAATGAATCGGACACTTTTTCGGTGTCCAGGGAAACCAGGATGGCCGGCTCGGTTATCTGGTCACATCTTACTAAGTGCCCGACAGGTCTATGGTGATATGAGGCACATTCCTCCTGTGGCTTCCCTGGTTTATGGATTATCACATTTGTTGCTCTCCCATGGTCTTGGGGTAGGATGCTGCCCTTCCTTGCCCTGAGAAACATCTGTTGAAGCGGACCAATGATTTATGATTTTACACATTTATACCACTCTTTTGGGGGTGGGGGTTGGGAAGCAGGGAGCGGGGAGCCAATAGGGCCTGGTAATTTCCCACTTTTCATCTGGCTCAAGGCTTCGGCTATTTCTCATTCCAGGAGTTCAGCATCTTGGGAATAACTTGCCAACCTACGAAGTCTGGGCGATGGAATATTGTTAATAAAGTCCTCTAGGTTACGTATAGAGGTCTCACCTCTCGCCCTATAGAAGTCTGCTAAGTGCTTCACAAAGATTTATGCTATGACAGCGGGGCTTTCGGCCATCTCACCCACTCCCATACAAATGGTGGGGATCCACCTTTGAACCTCTTCCTTCTTGGCCTTCAACCCCAGCAGTTTGCTGGCTTTGTTGCTGACCACGCAAAGTTTCCCGTTTTCCCTATACACATTTTTTTTTTCCTCCTGGCATTCTGGGGCTAGCAGGTCGTCCAGTGCCCCCTCTATCTTGGTTGTAAGGATTCATGTGGGGTTAGTGACATTGTCTGCCTCCTAGGTCGCTAATTTAATTTCAAGTTCTCTGACCTTGTCGCCCTCCTTCCGTTTGCCGGAGATGTTCGCAATGAGCTTTTCCCTCAGGAACGTCTTAGTTGCCCTCCATAAGGGTACCTCTGTATCCATTGAGCCCAGGTTTTTCTTAAAGTAATGTTCTGTGGACTCAGCGATGAGTTTCCTGGTGTTCCAGTCGGTTAAGTCCCAGGGACCTACCTTCCATTCCCCCCCAGACCTCTGGGTAACAAGTGGGTTATCAGAAGTGAGTGATCAGAAATGTCTTGTTGAAGGAAGGTGGTATTTCTAAATCTGCATATGTGTTTTGATGTCAGGAAGTAATCTAGTCTAGACGTAGAGCAAATATTATTGGAGTTGTATGCATATTGTTGTTTCCACTGGTGTTTTTACCACTACATGTCCCCCAGTCCTATTACCTTAAAGAAGGAAGTTAAGCGTGAATCAGGCGTAGGTCTATCCCCAATCCTTATCAACTTGTCAAGGTTACTCTGAAGGGTTAGATTAAGGGTGCACCCAATGAAAATGATAGCATCTGGTACCGCTGGCAGCCATGTACACATTTTGTCGAGCCCTCCAGTCTGTAGACTGGGAGGGAAGTGCCAGGATGCGAAAGCCAAACCCACCCGCTGCAGCACCCACTCACTGCTGCTTGACAACCCAGGTTGCCAATCCATGTGTGGGACACCGGTAAAGGGAGGGAACCTCGCACTAGTATGCCCACACCTCTGGAGCCTAAGGAGAACCCAGAGAGTGTATTAGCAGATGGTATCTGTTGTGATTGAGTACCTGGCAGTTGTGTCCCACAAGATGTGTTTCCTGCAGGAAATGATATCGGGATTTTGCCTTTTGAGGTATTTCCACATTCCTCTCTTCTCCCTGCTCCCCAGGCCATTGATCTTCCAGGTTAGGACTTTAATGGCTAGTCCTGGGGGATGTGTGGTGTGGCCATCATCACGTCCATTCACCTCTGTCTGGTGTCCTTATAGACAGATGTTGACTCTGTATGTCTCCTGTAAAATCCCTATGCCCCCCCACACCTTTCCTAATCTCCTCGTGCAACAGAGTTAAAACTGTCCGCCTCCCTGAGGCCCAAGGTACCTGTCACCCCAAATCTATTAACAATGTGTACTAAAGCTTGAATGTGGCTGCCACGGCCCCGTGAGGGATACTTCATAGTCATTCTTGGCTGATCGTCATCTGGTCCTCCTTGGGGTGGGCCGCAGTATCTACATAGACAGAAGCTGTCCCTCCTGTTCCTCATACAGTGATGTCTGTGGTCATCGTGGTGACTGCTGGTTGTCTGGCTTCCTCAGAGTTCTCTCTGGAACCCTCAGATCTACTACCACCCTCATCTGAGCCTCTTGCCAAGGCTTCCCACTTCCCTGATTTCCAGGAGCAACAATGCTGTATATCAGCCGCCACTGTGGCTCTTTGTCGCCACCTGGACCCTGGTAGGGCCAGCTGTGCGTCCTCTGCCTAGGCAGTTGTCGTGATTCCAGCCACTTTATGCCGCTGTGGCCTTCTAAAAGAACTGTGTGTCTCCCTTGTCACTGCTCCATATCATCTGTGATAGAGACATATAGCCTCAGATTGCTTACATTAGACTCTTCCCCAGGCGCAAGACAGGATCCAGAACTTTTTTCCATAGCATGTCAGCGCAACTCCCTGTCCACGTTGTCCAGCGGATCTGATATCGACAAAGTTCATCTAAGCCCCTTGCCGAAGTTAGTTCCTCCTTTTCCGCACTTGCAACGCTGATCCGGAGCTGTTAGGGGGCCGGTTTTCAGGCCATCTTGACTGTTTGAGCTGTGTGGATCTTCTGGCAGACAGATGTCGGTCACAGATCCTCATAGCATCTGTATATGGTACCTTGGAGAACACCATTACTCTGAGGAGTGTGGTTCCTGTTGTCGTATTTGGCCGAAGGCGTTGAGGGAGCGACGCATGAAAATTCTAGTTGTGCGATTGTTGGAGGCACCACGTCGTCGTCTGACCACATGGAAGTCCAGAAACCAATCGAGGAGACGTTCGCACCAGGGGCTATCACCGTCGACGTAAAAGTAAGTTCAGAAATTTTTTTTTTCAAAACCGACGTGTAAGTATTATGTCTCCAACTCTGTTTCCCAACCTTCAGTTGCAGAGCATTCACAGCAACCCACCCCGCCCCTCCCTAAATTTCCTGGCGCTAGGGTGACTCTAACCTAAATGTGGGAGGATTATAATCCCTTACGTGAATTCTTTGGGCTTCAGCCCCCCTCTAGTGCACTTTCTAGCCCCGAAGAGGTGAGAGGTGCCCTGACTGAATTCATGCTGGCGGGTTCGCCTTCAATGACAGTTGGGCCCACTGAATTCGCTATCAGATTTGTGCTGGTACACAGCCCTTTGGGATTCCCACCTTCTGCGTTGGAGTCGGGTCAGCCAGTGACGGTGGTGCCAATCGATGCTGAGCCTATTACTGTTTCAAATTACGATAGGATGCCTCAACGGCATCGGGTGCGGCACTGATGGAGCTGTCTGCTTTACACAACTCACCATCTGTCCCTATAGAACAAGTTAGTATTTTTCCTACAGGAACACACATTTTTTAAGGTAAGAATGTAGGATGCCAAAACCCTTTGGATAACACTGTCCAGCCTCCTTTGGAGGACAATTGGCTGACAGAACTGGGTGAGGCTAGTTGTCTTGAGTCTTCTCCAGTTTCAGACTTACTGCCTCCTCCTGGTATGGCAACATAGGTTGAGTTCGTCTTATGCTGAGGTATTGAGGAGCAAAAAAAGAACAGGTGATGGACGGAATGCTGAACAATGCAAACAATCACACCCAGTCACAGAAATCTGGGTTTAATCAATCATTTTTTTGCCCACCATGCCACCTCAGTTTGGACCCAGCTGTGTGCAAATCAGTCTTGACCCTGTTCCACATGGGAACAGTCTAGCCCGAACTGCCATGCCAGGTCCTTCCTAGACCAAAGCATCCTGGGACCGGTTTCGGAGTTTCATCCCCCATCAACCAGGCTAGCTTGAATTGTGGCGCTGTGAGCACGGGGCCCATATCTGGGCATACCCTTCCCACTCAGGGTAACAAAAGCAACAAGCATTTGTGATGCAATAGGTCTTGCATTTGTGAGGGATAGAGCGATTGGCATTGTTAATGACAATGTCTTTTGCTTATGTTTTTTGGTTTGGAGTGTAGTGGATGTGTGCCAGGTGCCACAGCAACCCTCCCAGGCCTGTCACTGCAGGAGAGAGTACACAACAAGGCTGCCATCTTGGGAGTGTTTTTGCCTCATTCCTACAAACTGACTGTGATATTATACACAGGAGTCCAGAGGGTGATGGGGAAGTGCTCTGCACCTGTGACAGTGACTCGGGTGGGTGGGGGTTAGGGTATTCAAGGTGGGACCTCTTCAAACAGAAAGCAGTGATATTCGAGCACTGTTTTAGACTGCACTTCCGAAGTGGCATCTGCAAGGTCGCAGTAGATGTGAGGGGACTGTCAAATCAATGACTCCAGTGAATTCGGAGAGGAAGAAGTGATGGAGTTTGCTCCACTTTTCTGCCCTATGATACACTGTTCCTGTCACTGTGGCACCCTCGTGTTAGCTTCTTTGTGCTACAGTGTTAGGAAAATGTCTGCCTCTACTAATTGAACTCTTATTTCAAGAGACCCAATTTATATCCAAAGCCTAGATGATTTTTGCTATCAAGCTTGAGGCCGTGAAGTGCTCAACTCCTTTTCCACCATTTTGGAGACAACATCTTTTGCCATCATCTTGCCTAGAACTAACATATGTGCTTGGCTGGTGACCCTTCGGAGGTTATCAAGACCATGTACTATTGCCTAGTGTTAAGCTTTACTCAAGTCAGTTGGTTAATGCACCCTCTGCAGAGGTCTTGACAGAACGAGAATGACGCAGATTACAATCCTGGCATAGCTTTTTCATCTCTCCAAGGTGGGTGCAAATGAAATATAACGATGTTGAGAATGGCACTTTCTTTGCTGCGCTATGAAATGGCAGTACCTGTATTACCATGCGCTGTATAAAAAAAAAAGTTATTCCCAGACTGCCTCAAGATGCACCAGATAGAGAATCTTTGGGGAGAGGATTTGGCTTCAAGAACAGAGCTGCCGACTTTGGAGCTGGTTCGAGTCTCGGCGCCGGCTCAACATCTTGTGATTCTGAGCAAATCACTTAATCTCTCCTTGCTACCAAAAATGAATGTGTTCTTGTTTAACATAACCTTAGTATCGAGTTTGCACCATAAAAAGCTGCCAAATAAATAAATAAACTCTCCAATACCTTCCTGTCGAGTGCGCACTACATCGCGAAAAAACAGCAAGATACCGGAAAACAAGGAAGAGGAAGAAACAAACCTTTCGGGCACGCAGCGCGAAGCGGCGAGGCAAAAGAGAAAAATAGTGAGCTACACTAAGTTATGTCTGATCGTGCAATAATTCATGTAACAGGGTTAGTCTCATCTTGAATTTAGAATTCAGTGCTTATTTGACACAATAGTGTCTTTTATTTTAGCACACTTTCAATAGGCAGTTTCTCTGTGTGGTTCCATGTTTTGGGTGCAGAAAATAGTCACAGAAGAAACTAACTTTGGTGTTTACTGAGACACCACCCAGGCCACTGATGATGAACCCCCGCGGACACAGACCCAAATCTGTACCTTACTAAGCCGTCACCCCCTGGTGATGTCACATCGTACCATGAGGTGTGACACAGAGGTGCCTCTTTCAACAATGTAGAACTCCAGTTGCAGCGAAAGGCAGATGATTTCCTTGTGGAAACCCTCTCCTCCACCCAATGCTGCCTTCATTATCTTCCCATGGTTAAAGGTGTCCTCAGGCCTGCCACCGAGACTTTTAAGGAACCCGTCAAGGCAAGAACGATCACGCTTAGAGTGGATATGAAGTATAAAGCATCCCGAGTGACCCTCCATACATCCTTGGCCCTCAAACTGTGCCCACTGGAAACAAATGGCAGACCTGGTAGAGCATCTCCCAGAGCAGTACCATAAGAAAGGGTAACAGTTAGTTGCAGAAGCGAAGATTATCTCAAACACTAACATCCACTGTGCTCTGTTTGCCGGGGTTATAGCCGCTGGTGGCATTAATACTAGTATTCTGTTGCAACACCATGTCTGGCTACATGTTTCAGGCTTTAAGTCAGAGATGCAGCAGCATATACTCAATGTCCCTTTTGATGGTCAGCATCTCTTTGGCCCCCAGGAAGATGAGATGCTTGAGAAAAGCAAAATGGACGCCAAGACGGCTGAGGCCATAGGGGCTCTACAAACAGACCCTCAGGGGTTCCGTGTGGCGCGCACAGTTTTGTGGTGCGTCCAAGATCGCCCACTCCAGTAACCTCTTCTATCTTCACAAAGCCAACACAGCAGTCTCCCTCGCAGCATCATTATAGAGGCGGTTATAGGAGCAGTAATGGAAGAGGTCGAGGTAAGGGCGCCACCCCTAAGGGGATTGTCCCTCCCAAAACTGTGATGTCCTACAGTTTCTTGCATATCTATCCCCCCTGCACCCCATCACACAACACCTGTCGGGGGAAGATTACAGGGGTCTATGCCTTACTGGGCTGACCTCACCACAGATTGCTGGGGTCTAGATATTATACAGGAGGGGTATTGTGTAAAACTCACGCAAACACCACCAAACATCACCCCTCATCAACAAAGATTATACGAAGAACATCTGTGCCTCCTTCACAAGTGGGCACAGGTCCTCCTGGACACTACTGCCTCCTAAAATACATTAATCATCTCGGAGCACCAGTACAGGATATTGTTTGTTACCTTTTGCACTTGCAAAAATCAGGTCTTGCCTATACCTTGATCCGATTATACTTGGCTGCCGTAGTTGCCTACCTACAGAAAAGACAGCAGATTTCTTTATTCAGAATACCTGTTATTTCGAGGCCTCATCTAAAATTGCCCTCTTGGCGATGCACATTGCGTCCTTCCCCAAATGGATGTGTCATGTATAGTTTGGGCCATATTTTGAACCGTTGCATCAGGCAATCTTATTCTTCCCCCAGGTTCTACCGAAATATCACTCAACAGAGTTCCTTCCTTTTGCCATTCTTGTATTTCATGAGGGTTGCTGACTTCTGCAATTCTTGGGGACTTAAGTGTACAATGTCAATTGTCAGTACATTAACACAATAAGATATACACATTAGTGCATTCTCTATCTGAGCAGTTTGTTTTGCCTTGTAGTCCTCCAAAAAAATTACCTTTACCAACATTATAAATTATTTTCTTAGGAACACTACATTTTATAGTGGCCCACTTCTTTAGCCCTAAGGTTACTCTGTTGCAAGTGTTGCAAAACAAAAAGTCCCTTCAAATCCTATTGTCCTTATGAATTTCATCATTATGCTTGTTAAAATTATACTGTGCTAAGACCAGCATCTCTGTCAATGGTTTTGCAGTTCAACAAGGTATTGAATTGTTAATATATTGCCGTATCTTGTAATGCTTGAACAAAACAACCAACCAATGCACTTGCCGCTCCTTCCTACCCATGGTCCATGGCACTATGCTGAAAACAACTTATGTACTTGGGCATAAAAGGGATGGACTTTCATTCTTAGTCAGCTTAGCTTGTGTTAATTTCTTGCCAGTCTACTTTCTTTCTTGGCATAATCTTTTGTGCAAATGTTAAAATGAATGTTGGCAGCTCTTGTGTTTCATCATGTTTGGTCCCGTCATCCTCACTCTCCTTTTTTTTTATGTTGCATTATGTCACTTCACTACCTTTTGGTCCTCTTTACACTTTTGTTTTTTAAATCTCTGCTGGCAAGATGATGGAAGACATCTGTTACAAGTCCCTTACTGTCAATTGTACTATCGTTACTATCCTTTCTCTGTGGGTATACCATTCATCTGCATTTTCTGTAATGTTTGCGTAGTCTTTAGCGAAAGTTAATAGCTTAGTCCAAGGTGTGTACCTGATTACATGAAACACAGGCTGTGTACCATTAAACCCAGGAACGTCTTACATTGGAAACTAGCCATCAAAATGTATTAATTTTAGCTTCTCAGTTGTGAATACTAAATGCATCAATAGACATGGTATCTCTTCTTCCCTAACTTGAAGGTTGCAAGCCCTGTGATAAATATCCTGCAGCTCTGTATCCCATTTGCATTTTATTCCACTTTCTTGTCATGTGCCCTGCTCTCATGTTCTTTCACATCTTGAAATGTATGCTTGCACATGTGTTCTAAAATATCATTTTTCATGATAAGGGTAAACTCTCCAGGGAACTCTGTTACGTGGTTGGGAGATACAAACGGTATAAGTAATGTTGAAGTATGTCTGGACAGGTGATTCGCTTTCATCTTTTTGTCTTCTATCTAGCTTAGGCTGTTCATATGGAAGGGGAACGTACTGTTCTATTATTAGGTCTCCCTCCACTGGCTCCGATGGTGCCGAAGGCTATTTACGCAACGTTTTTCTTCTATTAATTCATCCTGCCTACCTTGTTCCTATCTTTGTTCTTTATTTCCCTGTCCATTTCTCTATTATTTTTCTTATCTCTTTTTGCCATGGCCTGTTTTACTAATCGCTCTCTGGCATAGTCCTTTCATATATTTAATATTTCAAATTTTGTTAATCTTATCTTTTTCTTACCTTGTGTATACAATGTTTTGCAAAGTTAGTCTAATTTATCAAAGCGAAAGTGCCCGTAGTTAGGAAACGTAAGCCAGAATTTTTCCTATTGTAGTAGTTCCACTGTTTCAGAAAAGGTTCACACTGAAGTCCCTATTATTTGGGAATACCATGACAGATTTACTGCTTTTGTACTTCTTAATTTTGGACTTCTCATCTTTCCCTCATTAGTTTCAAACAAAAATCAGAAACACCTAATCAGAACTTTCCAGGTTAAAAAAACATAATTTAGCAGAATTTTCCTGCAGACTTCATCTGACTTCAGCTGTCCCCTTCTGTAAAGGAACAAACTTTGAGCAATTACAAGACAGAAAAGAATACCACTATTCTGCTTTTCCTGAGTATCTGATAGAGACTTCTAGTTGCAGATTGCTTACCTTAGAATCTCCCCCAGGCGTCAGACTGGATCTGGAGATCTTTCTTTGAGCAGTACCCTTGCGCATGGTCAGGTGGCGTCGGTCGACTCCACAGGCGTTGTTGGCGTCGTAGTCGCCATGATGATGTTGGGAGTCGTACATAGACGCTGCCTCCTCTGTGTGGTGACGACAGTTCCTTTCTTTCCGTGCGATGCGCTGATCCAGAGAGAGCTACCCTGGTAATTTTTTGTCCGATTTATCAAGTTTTTGGGTGATTATTATTTTTTTTTTTTTTGGTGCATCGAGGATGTCCCCAAAAGATCAGTTTCAAGCCTTGCAAGGCCTGTCACAGCATGATGTCAGTGACTGATCCGCGCCGGGTCTGTTTGTGGTACCTGGCACACGACCCAAAGTCGTGCTCCGAGAGATGGGCCATTTACCCAAAGGCCTTGAGGGCGGGTTCCCTCAAGCTTATGGCAGCCTGGCGCTCGACTCTGCATCGCTCCTGATCTTGCTCAGGAGGAAGGTCTCAAGACTGCTCTTGGAGTCACCACAGCTCGTCGTCCTTTAAGTCTTCGGGCCACTCGGGTAAAAAGAAGTCAAAGAAGGCTAGGCATCCTTCGACTTCACCCCATCACTTGGCTGATGCAAAGTGGAATGAGCATCGACGCTCCAGGCCTCTGTCCTCTAAGCCTACTTCTGGGCCCGCTCAGCCCCTCATCGAGTTTCTGGGAGCCAGAGCGACCCCCTGCTAACCCTACTCTGGCACCTTCGGGCCCTGGGGGTTTGGCAGGGGGCCCTTCTGGTTCTGTCGGTGGCTCTGGCCCTCCTCCTCCGAGGGCCACTCCAGATCCTCTACTGGATCCGTACCCATGCTGGTCGTACCATTGAGACCTGCGTCGGCTCGCCGCTTACGCTCCCAACGTTGGTTTTGCCCCTGATCGACGTTGACCCGATCAGTCCGCCGACACTGCCCTCTTCTTCGATGGGGTCTGTTCACCCCAGGTTGGAATCATACCCTTATCCTTATGGGTATGAATACGGGGGAGGATTAAAGGGTCCCCTGGACTCTTATGAATACCAGGATGACCCTAACATGGCACAGGAATTGTGCAAGGCTAGTGGTCTGGATACTTCTCCAGACTCTGGCATGCCTTCTCCTCCTACCATGGCTACGGGGGAGGGAGCCACACGTTATGTGGTGGTCAGTAGGGTGGCTGAGGCTCTTGGCCTCGAACTGCCTACCGCTGAAGTCAGGTCTAATCTCCTGATGGAGGTGCTTCAACCAGGGGCTTCCACTTCTGAGCCTCTTTCCTTTCAATGAAGCCCTCACTGATGTCCCCCTGAACAAGCCTAAATTCCAGTCCCAACACTCCAGGCCTGAGAGCCTTGTTATCCAGGCATCCTTGTCATCTGGCGCATTCCCTTCCGCACCTCTGGATCAGGAATCAAAGAGACTGGACCAACTTGGAAAGAAGATGCTTTCTTCCTCCAGTCGGGCATTGTGGTCAGTGAAAATTGCATGCCTTATGGGCCGTTATACTCACTCCCTGTGGGATATGGTCACACACTTCTTGCCACAGATACAGGAGGAGGCCCGGACTATCGTCTCCCAAGCAGTTGCTGATGGGAGCAATGCAGCAAAGTTCACTATTCAATGTGGGCTGAACACAACCGACTCTCTGGGCGCTGAAGAGGTTCAAGGACTCCTGGGCTATGCTTCTGTCCCTCAGCCTTCCGACTGCTCCTCGTCCCCAACAGTCCATCTTTTGCCCCTTTTGTGGCCATGGAAGGGACTCCCTGTCACATCCCTTTCCCATTCTCTGTGCCACACATGCTGAGTGGCCAAGGAGGAGGAATGCCACAGGCTTGTGGGACATGAAACCAGAGGTCTTCTCAGTCCACCCCAACCCGTGCTGCATCGTCCAAGCCTTCCTAGTCCGTCCCCCTATCCCAAGCCAGTTGGCGGCAGGATTCGCCATCACCTACCTCACTGGGAATCCATCACTACGGACAGGTGAGTTTTTTGCAGATCGTCCAAAGGGGCTACTCCCTCCCTTTTGAGACTGCCCCTCCGGCCATGCCTCCATCCTACGGCCACATACCGGAGGATCATCTGGCACTTCTCTGCAAGGAAGTAGAAGCTCTCTTGACCAAGGGAGCCATAGAGCGGTTCCCTGCGCCAGAATTAGGTTGTGGTTGTTGTTCCCACTACTTTCTGGTGCCCAAAAAGGACAAGGGCTTTCGTCCTATCCTAGACCTTCGGGCCCTCAGTCTCTAACTCAGAAAGGAGAAGTTCAAAATGCTCACCCCTGGTTCAGGTCCTGTCTGCCTAGGACCCAGGAGACTGGATGGTAGCGTTGGACTTGCAAGACGCTTATTTCCATATCCCCGTCTTGCCTGCCCAAAGACGTTACCTACGATTCGTGGTAGGTCACGAGCACCTTCAATTTACTGTGGTTTCCTTCGGCCTTACCAGCGCCCCTCGGGTGTTCACGAAAGTGATGGTAGTGGTTGCAGCTCATCTCCGCAGGTTGGGGGTTTCAGTCTTCCCCTACCTGGACGACTGGTTTTTAAAGACGTACACGCCCCAGAAATTTGTCTCCCACATTCAGACTACAGGGAACCTCTTGGACACACTGGGGTTCACTATAAACGTGCCAAAGTCACACCTGACTCCCTTTCAGACGGTCCCTTTCATCTGAGCTGTTCTGGACATGGTGCAGTTTCGGGCCTGTCCTCCCAAAAAGCGAGTCCAGGATGTTCAGGCTATGATTTCGACATTTCAGCCTCTATCCTGGGTTTCGGTGAGAATAACTCTGAGGCTGCTGTGCATCATGTCCTCCTCCAGCATCCTGCTAGTGACACATGCCAGATGGCATAAGCGGGCTCTGCAGTGGGACTTGAAGTTCCAGTGGGTGCAGCATCAGGGTAATCTCTCCAACATGGTCCAGATCTCGGAGGGGACTGTGAAAGACCTGCAGTGGTAGCTTTCAAATCATGTTTGGGTCAACGGCAGATCCCTCTCTCTTCCCCAACCAGATCTGACAGTAGTGACAGACCCGTCACTCCTGGGATGGGGCGGCCACATGGGAGAGTGGGGGGGAGGAGTCAGAGGTCTCCAGCGGAGTCTGGACTCCACATAAATCTTTTGGAGCTCCGGGCAATCAGGCTTGCATTAAAAGCAGTCCTTCCCTCACTCAAAGGGAAAGTGGTGCAGGTGTTCACGGACTGAAACAAACATGGTGGAGTGGGGTCCTGGACCCTTTGTCAGGAGGCTCTGCACCTCTGGACATTGCTGGCACATCAGGGCAGTACCCCTGTGGTTCAACATCTTGCGGGCTCTCTGAATGTCAGAGGAGACAAACTCAGCCGTCTATGCATAGCCAATCACAAATGGCATCTCCATCAAGAGATGTGGTGCAAGGTTTCTTTCAGCAGTGGGGATAGCCTTGGTTAGATCTGATCTCCAAAGAGCATGAGCAATGTCAGCTGTTTTACGCGTTGGAGTTTCCAAGGCAGCACTCACTTTGCGCCGCTTTTCGTCAAGAGTGGAACTCCAGCCTTCTTTCTGCTTATACCACTTCTGTTCGGAGTTCTGAAGAAGATCAAGAACAACCGGGCCCAAGTAATCCTAGTGGCTCCGGACTGGGCACGGAGAGTATGGTATCCAGAGCTAGTGAGCATGGCCGCAGATCTTCCAGTCAGACTGCCCCTTCGGGAGGATCTTCTGTCGCAGCAGCAGGGGGCGGTTCTCCACCCAGACATGTCCAATCTTCGCCTTCATGCGTGGAGATTGAGCAGCGGCAGCTGGCAGCTTTTGACCTTCCACCCGAAGTCTGTGTGTTATCTTGGCAGCCAGGCGTCCCACCACCAAAATGGTATACGCCTGTCATTGGCATAAATTTCTGGCATGGTGTACGAACAAGTCTGTTATCCCCTCTCCGCTCCTCTCTCTGAGGTTCTCTTGTTCATCCTTTCCTTAGACCAGCAGGGCTCTGCTTTGGGCACCCTTAATGGTTACTTATCGGCTATCTCAGCTTTTCTTAGATTGCCAGATCAACCTTCCCTTTTTAAGTCTCCTATTGTTGGTAGATTCCCATTTGTTTCCTCCCACTCCGTTTATCATACCTTAGTGGGACCTCAATCTTGTCCTTACTTTTGAGCCGCTACACAATTGTCCCTTACGGCTCCTTACTTTCAAAACTGTTTTTCATGTTGCCATCACCTCTGCTCGCAGAGTGAGTGAGCTTCAGGCTCTTTCTTCAAAGCCCCCATTTTTGTCTGTGCACCCTGAGAAAGTGGTGTTACGCCCTAGAGCCTCGTTCCTTCCCAAAGTAGTTACTCCTTTTCATGTAGGCCAGTCCATCTCTTTGCCTACTGTTGACGCACCTTCACATCTTTCTCATGAAGAGGAGAGACTCCACCACCTGGATAGGAAAAGAGCATTGGCATTCTACCTCAATAGTACAAATGACTTCTGGGTGGAGGATCAACTCTTAGTTGGATATATGGGTGTGACCAAAGGGAAGGCGGAGCAAAAGCGTACCATCTGATGTTGGGTACTTCTATGCATCAAAAAGTGCTATGCAGTGGCAAAGAAGCAACTCCTTGAAAAGAAACTGACGTCACCACGCAGAGGCAGCGTCCATGTACGACTCCCGATGTCAACACGACGACAATGACGGCCGCAAAATCGACTGACACCGCGCAAGGGTACTGTTCGAAGAAAGATCTCCGGATCCAGTCTAATGCCTGGGAAAGATTCTTAGGTAAGGAATCTGCAACTAGAATATGTCTCTACCAAATAAAATGTTACTGAAGGTAAGTAACTTGTTTGTCAGGAATCTTTGGTGTTTACGGTATGTGAACAGATAAGCATTTCTCAGAAATAGAACAACACGTAGATGAGTCAACTTGCGAACAGGAGTAAATTAAACTTGGCTGGCACAGAATAAATGAAAACTGCATGAAACATAGAAATTACATTTTCTCTTGGGGGATCCTGGAAGATTTGGGAGGGGGACCCAGTGGCGATAGAATCCTGGTGGGAATGAAGACGGTCATGGCAAAGAGAGACATAGCTAAATACTGGAAGAGGACCCACCCTCCCCTTTCAACCCCCCCCTGTTTCCTCCTCCTCCCGTCACTCTCACCCCGCTGATTGAATGGAGAGCAAGTTTGCGCAAAGCTGGAAGATCCTATCTATAGTACAAAGGGGTGCCCAAAGAAACACACCATGGTGCGGGGCAAATGTTTGTTTTATTTTGGTCTCAAAGGGAATTGTAAGTAGGAGGGGCGATAGGGGACTGAAGCCACACAGTGATTGCTATGGTTCTTTCCTGCAGGTTCCCAATCTCCCCCCCACCGCCCCTCCTCCCCCCTCTGGTTTGTAACTTAAACATTGTCCTCACTAGGATCATGGGTCCTCCCTTTGAACCCCTTTACTCTTGCCAACTGCAATTCCTGTCTTGGAAGCTGATCTTCCTTGTGGTCATCATTTCCTTAAGATTAGTCAGTGAGCTATACGCTCTTACCCAAGAAGAGCTTCCATGGCTTTCTTGGTTAATATACCATTAGCTGATATCAGCAAAGCAGCTGCCTGGTCTACCCCATGTACCTTCACTAAGCATTACTGTGTGGACGTTTTGGACAGACTGCAAACTAGAGTTGGCCAGGGTTTTCTATGCACACTTTTCCAGTCTACGGCAGAATCCTCTGGCTAAGCCACTGCTTTTTAGGAATGCTTTATAGTCCATGCACAGCCTGTGCATCTACAGCTACACATGCCACAAACCGAAAATGTTACTTACTCTGTAAGTATCTGTGTGTCATGTAGTGCTGTAGATTCACATGCATGCACCCTCTTCCCCAGTTGCCTAAGGTTGTTGCAGGTTCCATTCTTTTCCTGTCATTGTTATTCTTTTTCCTTTGCATGTTCATCTTTACTGTATTCTCTGTGCTCCAACCCAGTCTCGCCATCTGTGTGGTATAAAAAAAATAAAAAAAAAATTAAGAATGGAGCTGATGCCCATGTGCAATACCACCAATAGGTTAAGTCACTAGACCCCATGACCAAAGAAGACTTCCTTCGAAGACAAACACGTCCAAGCCCAGCTCTAGATGGTGAAACTATCCCCAGCATGTGAATCTCCAGCACTACATGCCACAAGCAGATGCTTACAGGATAAGTAACATTTTCCTTCTTGAATGTGCTTGATGCATTAACCATTACAAAACTAAAACTGCTGTTAATGTTAAACATTACAGACCATGAAGTATTACAAGGCACGGCTTCACATAACTGTCATTGTTTTATGCTTCTTTTATTGTCAGCATCGACCTTGATGTTCATTATAAACTGGTATGAGGGTACTGTAGTTTGAGCACCAGCTAGTGCTTCCCTTAACTGGACCGCTTATGTGAGTTTCAAAAAACAAACAAAAAAGTTTCTGACTTCGCATAGTGCTTAAGTGCCTCTCCAAGTCAACAGGTCTTCACAGTCAAGGTTGTCTAGTAAGTCAGTCAAAGAAAAAATGAAAGCAGTCCAAGCAAGCCGTGACCCCATCCCGCCATTCAATCCAAAGAGAAGTTGGGAGGGCCTCAAGGTGCCAACTGATCTTGCTCCTTATCCCCGGTTCACCAGCTGATCCCGTTGAGCCCCGACTTCCCTGGGCCATCTGTAATGCTGTAGCAAGTTTAAGTCTTCAAGGAGGCCATGTTTCATTTTTTTGGTTATCTTCAGCTCTTTCTGATGCGCCTTTGGGAACATAGGATCTGCACAGACCTCCAGTGAGGTTACTGCTGTGAGGCATTCCGAAAATGGATGTTCACTGGCTTTTCTGGGGGTATGCAGGCATGCCTAACGGATATGCCTTTTGATTGTTCCTGCCTTTTTAGTGAAAAGGCTGATTCTGCGCTCTAAAGCTTTAAGGTACATTCCCTACCGCTCCTCCAAATAGGAAATCCAAGAGGCTGTGGAGACACCTGGGAAGAAGATGTTGTCTTCCGCCAGCCTGACATTGCAGTCTGTTAGCACTGCATGCCTTTTGGGCCGTTACTCCTATGCTCTTTGGGACATGGTTTCGTAAGTGCTTCCTATGGTCTTTGAAGAGGATCTGTCCTAGATCTGCAGTCCCTCAACTACGTCCTCAAGAAGAAGAAATTCAAAATTTTCACCTTGGCTCACATTCTGTCTGCCAGTAGACTGGATGGTAGCATTTGGCTTTCAGGGCACATATTTTCATACTACTGTCCTGCCTGCCCATAGACGTTACCTGCGGTTCTTGGTCTGGCACGAGCATTTTCAGTTTGCTGTGTTTCCTTTGGTCTGACAAGGGCCCCATCTGTGGAGATCAGGAGTGTCATTCTTCCCCCCGCTCGACGACTGGCTGTTGAAGGCAGACTTGCCCCCAGGCTGTCGCCTCTGACCTCCAGATTACGGCGAACCTCCTGCACTTGCTGGGGTTCACTATAAACGTGCTAAAGTCACACCTCACTCCCTCTCCGATGCTCCCTTTCATCGGAGCTGCTCTGGACACTCTGCAGTTTCCGGCTTCTCCTCCTGATTGTTGAGTCCAGGATATTCAGGCTACGATACTGATATTTCGGCCTCTGTCCTGGATTTTGGAGAGACTCACTCTGAGGCTCATGGGCCTCATAGCCTCCTGCTTCCTGATGGTGACACAAGTACACTGGCTATGCAGGGTCTGCAGTGGGACCTGAAGTTCCAGTGGCTGCAGCATCAGGGGGACCTCTCTGAGGTGGTCCAGGTCGCAAAGGGTACTGCAAACGATTTTCAGTAGTGGCAAACAAACTGCTAATGGGTCATTGGCAGACCGCTCTCCCTTCCCCAACCAGATCTGGCAGTAGTGACAGATGCATCACTCCTGAGGCAGCTGGGACTTATGGCCTTCTGCATCCGGCTGGTGACAAATGCTCATTGGTGTATGTGGGCTCTGCAGTGGGACCTGAAGTTCCAATAAGAACAGCATCAGGGGAATCTCTTTGACATTGTCCAGATCCTGGAGTAAACTGTGAAAGATCTGCAGTGGTGGCCGACGAACCGCCATTGTGTCAGAGGCTGACACCCTCATCCTGACCTCATAGTAGTGACAGATGTGTCACTCGTGGAATAGGGCAGCCATCATGGAGAGGTTGAGATTTAAGGACTCTGGTCTCCGGCTTAATCCTGACGCCACATCAATCTGCTGGAGTTGCGGGCGATCTGACTGTTATTGAAGGCCTTTCTAACTTCCATCAATGGGAGGCTAGTGCAGGTGTTCACGAACAACAACACCGCCATGCAGTCACTAAGGGGAGGCTAGTGCAGGTGTTCACGAACCACACCACTGCCATGCAGTACTGCAACAAGCAGGGATGTGTGGGGTCATGGACCCTTTGTCAAGAGGCCCTGTGTCTCTGGACATGGCTGAAACATCTGGGCATTTTCCTGATGGTTTATTACCTGGTGGGTTCTCTGAACACCGGGGTGGACAAACCCAGCCATCGGTGCTTAGCAGATCACAAATGGCATCTCCATCTGTTGGTGACACAAGGTCTCTTTCAACAGTGGGGAGAGCCGTGGTAAGGTACTCCAATAAGACAGCTCCTTTGGGAGGATTTTCTGTCGCAACAGTAGGGGAGGGTTCTCCACCCGAGCCAGTTCAGTCTCCTCCTTCTTACATGGAGATTGAGCAGTGCCATTTGGCAGTCTTTGAGCTTCCTCCCAATGTCTGTGATGTTATCTTGGCAGCCAGGCATTCCGCCACCAAGATGGTATACGCCTGCTGTTGGAAGAAATTTGTGTTCCAACAGAAATGTTAATCCACTTTCTGCTCTTCTTTCTCAGGTTCTTCTATTCATTCTATCTCTTGCCCAGCAGGGCTCTGCTCTGGGCACTCATAAAGGTTATCTTTCTGCTATCTGTGCGTTCCTCAGATTACCTGATCAACCCTCTTTTCAAATCTCCTATTCTACATAGATTCTTGAAAGGTTTCATTCGTCTTTTTCCCCCTTCTCCTTTTATCTTGCCTCAGTGGGACTTGAATCTAGTGCTTACATTCTTAATGTGTGCTTCCTTTGAGCTGCTTCACAATTGTCCCCTGCGGTTACTCACCATTAAAACGGCTTCCCTCATGGCTATAACATCTGCCTGATGAGCTCGTGAGCTACAGGCCTCATCATCTGATCTGCCCTATTTTTCCATCCATCTTGACAAAGTGGTGCTTCACACACGGGCCGCCTTTCTTCGAAAGGTGGTCACACCCTTTCAATAAGGTCAAGCCATCACCTTGACTACTTTCTTTGTTCCCCTTCACCCTTTCAAGGACAACGATCGTCCCCATCATCTGGACCTCAAACGAGCATTGTTGTTCTATCTTGACCGCACATGGGAATTCCTGTCGGATGATCAACACTTTTGGGGGTAGGTTGGAGCTAAAAAGGGATGTGCTGTGCGGAAAAAAAACATCTCCAGATGGGTTGTGCTCTGCATTAAAGTCTGCTATGCATTGGCCAAGAAGCAACCCCCTAAGAGCTTGCATGCTCATTCTACCAGAGCCAAAGCTGTTCCAGTCCTGGATATCTGCCAGGCAGCAACGTGGGCCTCCCTCAACACATTTACTTAACACTACTGCCTGGACACTCAGATCCATCGTGATGGGCAATTTGCCTGTTTGGTCCTACAGGACCACCTCTTCTTAAATTGGTCCACAGAACCCCCTCTGGGGGTGGTATTGTTTGGGTATCTATTCTAAGTTAAAGAATATGCATCTAGAAGTCTCTATCATATCAACAAGTTAATTACCTTCAGTACGCCTTATCTAGTAGAGACATAATATCTAGCTGCCGATTCCTTGCCAGCCCACCCATCGTCCCCGCTCTGTGAGCAAATTTCTTGGAACAGGGCTGTATTCCTTTCAGGGTACAAGTTATACACACCAGTGGTCAGTGTTTTTCATTGCTCCTCGCTTCTGGTGTGGAGAGTTGTGAAAAGAAACTGAGGTCAGCGTTCCTGGGTGGCATTTATATAGGTGGCGCAGACGTCACTTAAGTGTACATACGCAGAGCCGAACAACATCATCTAGTGGCACAAAGGGGTACTGCTCATGAAAAATCTTCCGGATGCAGTCTTCCATCTGGGATAATTATAAGGAAATAAATCTGCAGCTAGATATAGTCTCTACCAGATAAGGCGTTACTGAAGGTAAGTAACTTGTTTGTTATTACCAATTGGTATGCGATATCTCTTCCATGTAGAATTTTCATTAGTCATGTCTGCTGCCCCCTCAAACCAGGATAACTTCTGGGCTGGTTGAATATCCATTTTTGTATTCTCCAGAATTGAGAGTTTAGTCATTGTGTTTTACCATAACAGGTGTTTTTTTCTGAAATTCCCTTTTCTATCCATTTAGAGACACATACATAATTGCAGATCATTTTAATCTACTGTAGTAGGTTTGACCAAACATTACACTCATTTTGTATGTTCTGTATTTTTTTTAAGCCTTGGAGTTGAACCCGTGGATAGAGATGTGATACGAAAACCTCCAAGAAACTTGAAAGATAGCATTTTGACAAGGAATTTGATAATAAAGATCCTAATTTCCTCCATCATTATTGTATGTGGAACCCTGTTTGTATTCTGGCGGGAGGTAAGTTAGTTATATTTAGCCCTTCATTTTAAATGTATAGAGTTTATATGACGAGCATTCCTAAATTGCTGTGGTAGGTGTGCTGCCTTTTAACAATCCTCAGTGGAATTATGAAAAAATGTGGAAATTACCTTTTAAAGTTACATAAATCCAGACACCCAGTGTTAAACATAAAACTTCACAAGTATGTGTTACGTTTATTGCAAAATGCTGTCACCCACGCAGGCAGTAGTTCTGTTTAATGCCAAGGACTGGTGGACCAATCTGTTGGGGTTTTTTTGGTCCATTATTCTCTCCTTTTTTGTGCAACTTAGATATCTGATTTGACTTAAAAAGCATTGAAATATGAGGGCCATCCTTGAATGGTTTTCATTACAAGCTCACTTCCTCTCCCTGTGCTCATGTGATGCAGTGTGCTCAACATAGCAGTAGTAGAATTAAGGCATCGGTTGAACCTTCAGGCATACCCACATGTGTCCATCATCATGGAGGATAACCCTACCTGTCCGTCCACATTTTATTTTTATAGGCTTCTAGAGTTGTACAGTTCTATGTATTCATCCCAGATCCCTTTCTGTGTAGCTGTTTGGCTGAAGCAGAAGTGGCACCACAGTGTTTCACAGGTCTTATCAATGGCGGCTTTGTACTCTGCTTTGTGGTTTAGTTGGTGCTTTTGTTTTCAGTGTTTACAGTGTTAGAAGCTGTGAGCATGATGTCAAATCAAATCAAATCATTAACATTTATAAAGCGCGCTACTCACCCGTGCGGGTCTCAAGGCGCTAGGGGGAAGGTGGTTACTGCTGCTCGAAGAGCCAGGTCTTGAGGTGTCTCCGGAATGCGGAGTGGTCCTGGGTGGTCCTGAGGCTGGTGGGGAGGGTGTTCCAGGTCTTGGCTGCCAGGTAGGAGAAAGACCTGCCGTGGAGCGGCGGATGCGAGGGACGGCAGCGAGCGCGAGGCCGGTGGAACGGAGGAGACGGGTGGGGGCGTAGAAGCTGAGGCGTCGGTTGAGGTATTCAGGTCCCTTGTCGTGGAGGGCTTTGTGTGCGTGGGTTAGAAGTCGGAAGGTGATCCTTTTGCTGACTGGGAGCCAATGCAGGTGTCTCAGGTGTGCGGAGATGTGGCTGTTGCGGGGTACGTCGAGGATGAGGCGGGCGGAGGCGTTTTGAATACGTTGCAGATGTTTTTGGAGTTTTGCAGTGGTCCCAGCATAAAGGGTGTTGCCGTAGTCCAGGCGGCTAGTGACTAGGGCGTGGGTCACGGTTTTTCTGGTGTTGGTGGGGATCCAGCGGAAGATCTTGCGGAGCATGCGGAGGGTGAGGAAGCAGGAGGAGGACACGGCGTTGACTTGTTTGGTCATGGTGAGCAGAGGGTCCAAGATGAAGCCGAGGTTGCGGGCGTGGTCTGAGGGGGTTGGTGCGGTGCCAAGGGCCGTGGGCCACCAGGAGTCGTCCCATGCGGTCGGGGTGTTGCCGAGGATGAGGACTTCCGTTTTGTCTGAGTTCAGTTTTAGACGGCTGAGCCTCATCCAATCTGCGACGTCCTTCATGCCATCTTGTAGGTTGGTCTTAGCGCTGGCGGGGTCCTTGGTGAGGGAAAGTATAAGTTGAGTGTTGTCGGCGTAGGAGATGATGATGATGTTATGCTTGCGTACGATGTCGGCGAGGGGGCTCATTTGGACATTGAAGAGTGTCGGGCTGAGCAAGGAGCCTTGAGGGACGCCGCAGATGATCTCGGTGGGGTCTGAGCGAAAAGGTGGGAGGTAGACTCTTTGAGAGCGGTTGGAGAGGAAGGAGGCGATCCAGTCCAGGGCCTGGCCTTGGATCCCGGTGGAGCGGAGGCGGGTTATTAGGGTGCGGTGACAGACGGTGTCGAAGGCAGCCGAGAGGTCGAGGAGGATGAGGGCGACTGTTTCACCGTTGTCCATCAGGGTTCTGATGTCGTCTGTGACTGAGATGAGGGCGGTTTCAGTGCTGTGGTTGGTTCGGAATCCGGATTGTGAAGGGTCGAGAAGGTTGTTGTCTTCCAGGAAGTTGGTAAGCTGTTTGTTGACGGTCTTCTCTATTACCTTGGCAGGGAAGGGGAGGAGCGAGATGGGGCGGAAGTTCTTCAGGTCGCTTGGGTCAGCCGTAGGTTTCTTTAGTAGGGCGTTGACTTCGGCGTGTTTCCAGCTTTCGGGGAAGGTAGCAGATGAAAAAAAGGAGTTGATGATGGTCTGGAGGTGCGGGGCGATGATGTCGTCGGCTTTATTGAAGATGAAGTGAGGGCAGGGGTCCGAGGGGGCGCTGGAGTGGATAGAGTTCATGGTGGTTTTGGTCTCTTCAGTGTTGATGTGGGTCCAGGCGTTGAGGGTGATGGCAGGGGGTGTGGGTTCGGTGTTGCTTGGCTGGGTCTGGTGTCCGAAGCTGTTGTGGAGGTCGGTGATCTTGCGATGGAAGAAGGTGGCGAGGGAGTTGCACAGGTCTTGTGAGGGCGTGTTGGCGTTGGGGTTGGAGAACTCTTTAACGATGCTGAAGAGTTCTCTGCTGTTGTGGCTGTTTTTGTCCAGTCTGTCGGTGAAGAAATTCCTTTTGGCTGCGCGGATCAGGTGGTGGTGTTCGCGGGTCGCGTTCTTGAGGGCGGTCATGTTGTCAGCGGTGTGGTCCTTGCGCCAGGCTTTCTCGAGGGCGCGACAGGTTTTCTTCGATTCCTTAAGGGTGTCAGAGAACCAGAGAGGTTTTTTGGTGTTGGCCTGTCGATGCGTGCGTCTGAGGGGAGCAAGGTTGTCTGCGCAGTTGGTGATCCAGTTCGTGAGGCTGAGGGCTGCGTCGTTGGGGTCGTCGGTGGTGAGGGTAGGTTGGTTGACGGTGAGCGCGGAGAAGAGCTGTTCTTCGGGGATTTTGTTCCACTGTCGACGAGGGATGGGTTGAGTGCGGAGGTGGCGGGTCTCGCGTCTGAATGTGAAGTGGACACAGCTGTGGTCGGTCCAGTGTAGAGCGGAGGCGTGGCTGAAGGAGACGTGTTTGCTGGCGGAGAAGATGGGGTCAAGCGTGTGTCCGGCGATGTGGGTGGGGGTGTTCAGTTGATGTGACAGTATCCTCCAGCTTTGGAGACTTAAGTAGGTCAGTGCATTTGAAATGTAACGTTTTGTGTGCAGGAAGGAAGCCACTGATGTGTGCCTTTAGGAGTACAAGTTAAACAGCACTTACCATTTTTAGGCTGACTCATAATGTCCAGCACACTGTTGTATATAAAACACTTTCAGGTATATTTTGAACTGTTCACGGTCGCAGATGCTGGTGATACTTGAATGTAACTGTGCTAGGCTGTCACCTTACAAGTGCCAACTGAATTTCTGGGAGATGATGGAAACAGGCCCCACATTTAGCATGTTTAAACATATGACGAGATGCAAGAGTAATAAACCTCACATGTACCCCCACCGCCCTCTCTTAGCAAGCGTTTGCAGTAATTCCCAATAATTACTTCCCGAATCTTGCAGATGTGAGAAAAGCTAGATTCTCAGATGTCAGATTTGTCAGCCCCCCCACATTATTTAATGTGCTAAAGTATGAAAATACAGTTTTGCACAAAAGTGCACTTATGCCTATATGTGCTTGCATCCTTTTACATATTAAAGCCTAATGACCTTGCCAGTGCTGGCATTTCATTGCCCCTGTCCTGTGCTTTTCATAGAGTTAGCACTTTCTAATACTGCAAGAAGAGATCTGCCGCCTGAGCAAGACCATACCTACAGACAGTCCTTGCCTGAGGTTTTAGCAAGAACTTGTTCTCCATGATTGTTTAACAGCTTGCCTCTTCCCTTTGAAACATAACTGGTTTCAGAAATGGTTGAGGTTTTGAATTGCAGACATTCTTGTTCCCAATTATCCTGTTACACAGCTTTTGAGTTTCGATGTGGGTTGATGCATTTTGTGGTTCCATACTATGTTTATGTATGATTGTATGATCAGCTATGCTGATTTTGTGTGTTGTGCACTTGGGTGATGTGATGTCTGGATATATGTGCTGTTTGTTCCATGAACTGCTGTACTCTGATGTGCTGCATGTGTTTTGGTGCTATGTGATGCCTTGTGTTCTGTGTGCCTTGATATGCCATGAGATATTGTGCTTTTGTTTGCTTATTCCCTGCTGTAAGGTACTATCATTTGCTGTACTGCAATGTGCTGCACAGTCTTGTTATGTACTGTGTTTTAAAGTGTTGCTCTGTAATGTAATTTCTGATGGATGCTTCTATTTGCAGATTCCTCACCTTGTGAATACCTCCAAGGTGCCAGACTGGATTCAGATAATTTTCTTCAGCAGTTTTCTCTTGTGACACTAGGTGGTGTTGTGCAGGTCCGCATATGACCAGTCACACCCGAATGTGACGTCGAGGCTCCTACATAGTCAGCACCTCTGCCCTCAAATCAGGTCCTTTTTCTTGCACCTTCCTCCATGGATCTGGAGGTCACTCCCACAGCTCAGACCATCTGATATCCAGTCCTGACATACCAAATTTTCAAAGACATTATAGTGTGCAAGATTTTCTACGACAACAGAGTTCAAACCTTGTAAGGACTGCCACAAGCAAATGTCAGTGACAGACACTCAAGAGGTTTATCTCTTGTGTTTGTGCTCCTCGCACAACTCTGCGTTGTGCGACAGATGTGCTCAGATAAATGAGAAGGCCATCCGGGACTGCAAAACCAAACTCTGCAATGCATAAAATCTCTGAAAAGCTAGAAAGGGATATGGATGTGATCTAACTCCAGCAGTTGTTCCAATGAGCGTTTTTATTTCCATGTCGAAGTCATCGGGTGCATCAAAGAAGAAGAAACACAAGTTGAAATAAAGCCTCACTCAATCCACCACACCCAACACAAGGAGTCGTGCAGTCCCCATGGTACCTCCAAGTCACTATCTTTATCTCCAGCCTTGGAACTGATACCATCTTTTATCCTTATTCAACCTGAGTTCCCAGGTCCATTAGTGATGCCACAGCAGGTCCAGGCCTCCAAGGAGGCCATACTGTGCATCTTTGGTACCTTACTGGATTCCTCTAGAGCTTTTTCAGGATCTATGGATCCGAGAGGACCTCCAGTTAGTCTACTGCCAGACGATCAATTCCCAATGAAGACTGTACTCTTTGAGCCTCTTCTAGGGTCACCCCCAAAACCTACCCTGATGGCCCAAACAGCGCCACAACGGGCACGAGGCCCCAAACGACAGTGCCACAGTTGCCGGCAGCAAGGCCACCAACGCAGAGGAGAAACCTAAAATTGCTTTAAGACCTTAACCAAAGTCGCACCTCCCCCCTCCTTTGACCCTGAGCTTATTCGGATTTTGAGACCCTTTCTTTCATTTGTAGGTTTCTTGAAGAAGACAATGGCGGCAATGACACCTCCCAAATTTACAGCAACGAAAATCTCCTTTAGGGGCATGATCAACCAAGATGGCCAAGTAGATGTGCCCCGCTGCTGCTCCTGACGCCGAGGACGGAATCCTCCCTCATCCTGCAGCACTGCTCATGCTGAGTTCACATAAAGTAGGGTGTTGCATCTCTGCCCCCAGAAATGAGACTACAGAGGGCTTCTGATGCTGGGCTAAGATTGCGGCCTACAGTGGCATGGCGCTCCCAGGGTTTGAGATTACCCAGGAGCTTTCTGTACTGCCTTGCTGTGGGAGGCTTGCATTGGGTGCCTGACAGAGACCACCAGATGAATCTAGGGGACCCACCAGACAGCTGGGGAAAGGAGCACAGATAAGGAGGCGGCACAACACAGCGGGGGAGCTCCTATTTAGGTGGTCCTAAAGGAGGGCTGAACACGCAGAGCACCGATAAGAGATCGCAGCACTCTGAGTTTGAATAGTGCCCCTGGACTAGCTGAGACAGCTCTGTGCCTTGGAGGGGAGCTGCCAGACCCCACCCCACCCCACCCCCAATCAGTCACCGCCAATTAAACCGTTTGCAGCTGAATGCTGCAGGTGGGGTTGCTACAGCCGTAATGACATGCAGACGATATCTAGGAGCGAGGAGATCACCTTGATAGGAACATTGGGGGCAGTGTTTTCTGGCAGGCGCCCCTAACACAAACAGCAGAGAGGGCCTGTAACCTCCTCACTTGAATCCATGGTGGGGCTCTGAAAAGGACATATCCTGGGAAGGGTCCCCACATTCCACTTGAGTGGAGCTGCGGCTGGGCCTGCCACCTTTGCCTTGGATGTTGACTAAAGCTGAGGGGGGGCCTGAAGGACACGAAGGCCCTTACCTACCTAAGTCTGGCTCCAGTTGGCATACCTGGACTGGTTCTCCTCGGTGGCCCACGCAGATGAGTAAAAAGGACGCCTACCGGAGGAAGGACTTTGACATGTGTTGATGCCTCATTGACCCTGCCAGGTTCATAGGAGTTTACTTGAAGGTGCTCTTCTCCGCCAGCGAGGAACATTTTGCCAGCGCAACAGCCAACCCTATTGCTGTAACAGCAGAGTGAAGCTGTAGTGGACCAGAACCTTACATGTGTGCAACGGCTTGAAAGTTCACTCCCGTGTGAAAAACTGGAAAAGTGCCCGAACCAGACCTAGACTGGCTCGAAGAGTGAATACCTGAGCGTACTGAATTTAAGATGGGGAAAGAAAACTGCCCAAAAGCAGTGCAGGCCAGCACTATAACACCGTATTCTGTACCCGACCCGGGCCCATAGGACAAAGAACGGGGACGCATGATGGTCCAGGAACCTGCAGAATGTACACGAGACACAGCCGAGATACTAGCTGCGATACCACAAGGTATACTCTTCACAACTAATTCTTACTGATTGCTGATAAGGCCTACACCATGTCTGACAAGGAAAAGAAGGGCTTGTTCAGATCCTGCAAGACCTGTGGGGAAAAAGAGATTACGCTTTGAAGACCCTCATAAGAACTGCATATACTGCCTTTACCCAAACCACTCAGCTAAAGACTGCAAGGTATGTTGCACCTTCTCTTCTAAAGCCCTGAAGGATAGAGAGGGCAGATTATTGATATGGCTGCAAAAACCAGAGTTAACCAATCTCTGATTCCGATAGCGATGATGCTTCCACATCTTCCAGGAGATAATCTAAAAGAGCAAGATCTCCTCACTCAAGAAAGGCCTACAAAAAGACCGCCTCAGGGTCTTACAAAGGGCGCAGCCCTTCTTCATCACCTCTCAAATTCTCTGCAGAAGGGGAAAGAAGACATGTCAGCAGTTCTGGAAGGCCTAAAAATCATCTTCTGTGCCTCCTAAGTCAGCTGAACCATTTTAAAGACCTTCCTCTGCTCCTACATTTGACAGACCACTGGCCAAAACCCCATCGTCGACGACATCCTCATCGACGACGGCAGTGGCGAGGTCCATTCCACGTGGGCGACGGTTTCTATATTAAAACCGTAGGCAGCCTTACCGACGACGTTGACGATGAGTCATCCACCGTCGACTGAGACCTACACGTCGTCATCGTCTACAACGGTAACCACGGTCTCCTCATTGCCGTCTTCATCGACGGCGGCCCCGTCGACGGTAGCTTCCACCACGAAACTGTTGATGGTTAAGATATCAACGAGGACAGCATTAACGACTGCTCCTGTCACGCCATCGACGACGGCGTCTACGACACCGTCTGACGGAAAAATGCGCAAAATTCTGAAAACAACAAAAATTACACCAGAGCATACTTCTCCTAGTAAGAACCCCTCATTACAGTCCATCTCTTGGAGGGTGACGATGAATTGGATGATGAGGGTCCATTTGGGACAGCGCATAGACCCTCGCAGTTGAATGTAATGTACCAGGATGACGATGATGAGTATGGCAAAGCTTATGACCCACAATACTATGCAGGTGATCAAGAATATCAAGAGGCTTTGTTTATGCCAAGCTCTTTAATATCTGACCTCAGAGCGATGTTAGTCGACTACTGTAGGCGCTTTCCTGCTACAGATGAGGTGCAACCTCACCCACCATCATCACCAGTTTTTTGGGTAGCTACCCCGCGTCAGAGACCAACCACTCTACTGCTGACGAATGTGGCCAGACCAGATATGACCCTACCACATGAGACCGACATATCGGAAGGGGAACAGGAGAAAGGTGAGCTCATCAACAACCAGTCGCAGTGGGGTGAGTATATTATTCCAGCTCCACCTTCTCCTTCACCTTCGTAAATAGTTCAGAGGACCTCAGAGGATTCCACAATCTTATGGGAAGGGCTGCCAAGCGTTTTACACTTACAATGCCATACAAGCAAACTGATTAAGGAACCATTCAAAAGCCAGTATGCTCCATTCACTAGTCAGTTATATATGGAAGGAGGGTTTGAAGGTTATGCAAAATCCAGCGACAGTCACAGCAGTGCTTCCACGCCTGGATAAAAAGTATAAAGCACCTGAAGATGCCCCAGCATGCTTGACTGGTCACCCTCACCCAGATTCAGTGGGAACACAAGCATCCCAGAGAAGATTCAAAAATCCCTCTACACCAATTTCTGCACCTCCTGACAAAGAGGAGAGGCGATTAGACAATATTGGCAAACGATTTTCCTCAATGTCTAGTCTAACTGTAAGCACAGCTAACTCCCTGGCAGTGTTAGCCAGTAATGAGCGGCAATTATGGGCTACCATCGCCCCATATCTTGATCAATGCCGGAGGACATTAAATCAGAGGCTAGAAAGACATTACATGAGGAAAAACGTACATCAGCAGAGATAATAGATTGAACGATGGACATAGTCACTACTGCATTTCGTCAGCGTGCAGGGGCTTCTGTACTCAGAAGGCAAAGTTAGCTGAAGGCCACATCATTCCGTCCGGAAGTACAGAATAAAATACTAGATCTTCCTTTTGATGGTCAAGCGCTTTTTGGCAAACATTTTGACGAGGCATTGCAGTCGATAAAATCAGACACTGAGACGGCAAAATCTTTGGGAACACTACAATTTCGTAAGTCTTTCTTTCGAGCCACCAGAGGGCGTGGAGACTACCAGCAGTTCAGATATCTGTTGTTTGCATCTACCTCCCAGCAATTTCAACAGCAGTACTCCCAAAGACAACCTCTGCAAGCCGATTACAGTAGGTCTACCACCAGGGGCCACTCAGCTCGTCCAACTAAAGACTCTGCTTGCAGAGCATGATGTGTCCATGGCTCCGGCTACCCCCAAACACTTACCCCCAAATCTAGGCGGAATGATCTCACTATTTCTCCAGCAACGGCAAACCATAACATTGGGCCAGTGGGTCTTACAGCTGGTAAAGTGTGGGCACACACTGGAGTTTGTTCAATGCCGTCTCCCAATCCTCTTTGAAAAACTTCCCCTGAGTATCTACAACAACTCGAGAGCGATCAACAAAATGCTCCTCAAGGGCGCTATAGAAAAGGTGCCTCCATCACAGCGAGGGAAAGGATTCTACTCCAGATTCTTCCTCATTTGCCAAAAGTGGAAAGACTGGAGACCGATCGTCGATCTCAGAGAATTAAACACCTATTTGAGGAAACAGTTGTTCCACATGATCACCCTACAGGATGTTCTTCGGATGAACCAAGGAGACTATGGGTCTGATTACAACTTTGGAGGACGGTGTTAATCCGTCCCAAAAGTGACGGATATACCACCTACCGTATTACGAGTCCATTATATCCTATGGAACTCGTAATACGGTAGGTGTTATATCCGCCACATTTGGGACGGATTAACACCGTCCTCCAAAGTTGTAATCAGGCCCTATGTCTACCCTAGACCTGAAGGATGCATATTTCAACATCCCAATTCATCCAGCCCACGGACAGTACCTAAGATTCATAGTAGCCGTAAGCCATTTTTCAATTTTGAGTCCTCCCATTCGGTCTAAAATCAGCTCCCGCACAGGATATTCATGAAGTGCCTGGCTCACATTTCTGCCTTTCTCAGCAGAAGAAAACATCAAGTATTCCCATATTTAGACAACTGGCTGATAAAAGCAGACACCTTCTCAGCAGCACGCAGGTCAACAAGAAAGTGCATTGCCTTACTCAACTGCTTAGGCCTGACTATAAACTGGGAGAAATCCAAACCACAGCCATCATGCACAATAACATTTCTAGGGTCAAACCTGAACACTCAATCCAGCATGACCTGCCCCACTGTGGAAAGACAACAAAAACTGCTATATCTGGCAAAGTCCGTGCAAAGAAAAGATTACATTTCAGCACGCCTTTACAAATCGTTATTGGGGATTATGTCTTCATGCATGCCTCTAGTTCCTCTCTACAGACTCAAAATGTGCCCCCTTCAAGAACAGTTCAATCTGCAATGGCTTCAGGTCTCAGGAAGCTTTGAAGATCACATCAGAATCACTCCGGCCATTACCAAGGCTCTGGTGTGTTGGTCTCAGAAACATCATCTTTCTACTGGTTTATCTTTTCTTTATCGCCCAGCCCTATGGATAATCATCACAGATGCCTCTCTGGAGGGCTGGGGAGGGGTTTTGCAAATCTCCGCCATCGTTTTAGACAATGAACATTAATCTGCTAGAGCTAAAAAGTCTGCCTAGCCTTACAGGCTTTCCTCCCAAAGATAGCCGATTCAGAAGATGTAATAAGAACAGACAATACCACTACGATGCATTACATCAACAAAGAGGGAGGCACAAGATCCCTTCCTCTCTCCAAGGAAGCTCAGGAGATTTGGAACTGGGCTGTACAGCATGACATACTCCTAACAGCAGTTCACCTTCCAGGCATCCAGAACAAGGTAGCACACTTGTTCAGCAGACTAAAATCAGTCTGTCACAAAGGGGAACTAGACCAGTCCACAGTCAACCACATATTTTCCCAGTGGGGCCCACCTAACCTCGACCTCTTCACCAGCCTGTCAAACACCAAATGCAATACTACGCAAGCTGTCATCATCAGAGTGGATCATGGGTGAATGCGTTTTCCATAGCATGGGTAGGAATCTTTGCCTACGCTTTCCCGCCCATTCCCTTGATCCCGAGAGGCCTAACAAAAATGAAGAGAGAACCATGCATGCTAATATTAATAGCCCCATACTGGTCTCGCCAGCATTGGTTCATGGAGCTTCTTCTCCTGTCAGTGAAGCCTCGCATCCCACTGAGAATATCTCCACATCTGCTAACGAGGTACAACGGACAAGTCTTGCATCCGAACCCTCAGTCAATGCAGTTATCAGCATGGCTCCCGAGCACCTTGAGTTTGCACACCTAAACACACCGCAGGAGTGCAGAGATATACTGTCCAAAGCCAGAGCAATTAGCACCAACAAGACTTATTCATGTAAGTGGAATAGATTTTGTTTGAGGTGCCACCAACAACAAATTGATCCTCTTTCCTCATCACCGGAACAAATATTGCTTTGTTTGCTACATTTGGCGCCCTCAGGTCTTGCCCATTCCTCCATAAAGGATCACCTCGCGGTGCGTCTTATAGGTGGTCAGACTCTTCACCTCGGTTATAGTCCTCTAGATTGATTAAACGATTTCTAAAAGGGCTTGTCAGAGTTTTTCCACCCTTCAGACCTCCTCCTTCCTCCTGGAATTTAAACATTGTTCTTGCGCAACTTATGAAGCAGCCATTTGAACCAATACATAGAGCTTCTACAAAATTCCTTTCCTGGAAAGTAGCTCTCCTTATCGCTCTAACATCAGCCAGGCGTGTTAGTGAGATACAAGAACTATCCATACAGGATCCGTTTTTACAGATTAAACAAGATAAAATAATATTGCGCACGAACCCACGTTTCATTCCAAAAGTCCCTTTGGACTTTCATTTAAATGAGCCCTTAGTTTTCAGGACATTGGGGGTCATTCTAACTCTGGCGGGCGGCGGAGGCCGCCCGCCAGAGTTCCCCCTCCAGAGGACCGCCGCGGTGATTCTGTGTTTCCCGCTGGGCTGGCGGGCGACCGCCAGAAGGCCGCCTGCCAGCCCAGCGGGAAACCCCTTCCCACGAGGAAGCCGGCTCCGAATGGAGCCGGCGGAGTGGGAAGGTGCGACGGGTGCAGTTGCACCCGTCGCGAATTTCAGTGTCTGCTTAGCAGACACTGAAATTCTTTGTGGGGCCCTCTTACGGGGGCCCCTGCAGTGCCCATGCCATTGGCATGGGCACTGCAGGGGCCCCCAGGGGCCCCACGACACCCAATACCGCCATCCTGTTCCTGGCGGGCGAACCGCCAGGAACAGGATGGCGGTATGGGGTGTCGGAATCCCCATGGCGGCGCAGCAAGCTGCGCCGCCATGGAGGATTCCTGAGGGCAGCGGAAAACTGGCGGGAGACTGCCGGTTTTCCCTTTCTGACCGCGGCCAAACCGCCGCGGTCAGAATGCCCTTGAGAGCACCGCCAGCCTGTTGGCGGTGCTCTCGTGGTCGTTGACCCTGGCGGTCAATGACCGCCAGGGTCAGAATGACCCCCATTATTTCCAAATCCTACAACTCCAGCGGAGAAGGCACTACACCTCTTTAGAGATTAAAAGATGCATTCAATTCTATCTGGACAGGACCAAAGCATTTCGCAAAACCAACCATTTGTGGCTTTTAGCGCACGCAGACGAAGTCAGACGCTCTCTAAACAGAGCATCGCTAGATGGATTTCTTCAGCAATCCGGTTTTTGCCATCAGGCAGGGGCAAGCCACTGCAAACCTCTGTCCATGCACATTCAACATGGGCAGTTTCCTCATCAGCAGCACTGTTTGCAGGTGTACCGCTCCAAGACATTTGTATGGCAGCAACTTGGAAAAGCTGCCATACTTTTACCAGACATTACTGCTTGGATGCATTATCTCAAGGAGAAGTAGCGGTGGGCCAGGCAGTCCTCAGAATTATTTTCCAGTAAAGGTGAACTATATCTTTTATCCAACCATTCTAAATTCAGGTATTCACATTGCCTATATAAAAAAGGGGTTTGAAATACATGGTAAATTATGATAAATGTCTAGCTTCTAATGTTTAGAACTTTCAATTATGTATATGTTTATTTAAAACATGTGGTTAATATATGTATTGAACAGAGAGATGTGTTATACAGTGTGCATCAATACTGCTTACTACTCTGAGTCAAGCATGTGAAACTATGAAAGTTCTAATAGTGGAGTAAGAAGATTAGTTACTCACCTGTAACTTCAGTTCTCCAGTATTGGAATCTTTCATAGATTCACATGCGACCTGCCCGCCTCCCCGGAGACACTCACCTTCACCTCTCTTCTCTTTTTTATCCTGTGTGCACTTGTGCTTAGAAAATCTGAGGAACTGAAGCTTCCCTCAAAAGGTTCTAGAGGGAGGTGTCGCCTGATTGGTGGTCCCTTAAGTTTGGTCCTTTTTTCTTAAAATGACTGATAGAGTGCAAACCTGAGAGGCCATCTCGACGACAGAATGATTCAAGCATGTGCATCTATGAAAGATTCCAATACTGGAGAACTACAGGTAAGTAACAAATATTCTTATGCCCAGGGACTGGCTCAAAATACATGCAGGTGAGCGCACGGTATCACTCTCCCCTAAGAAACTCCACACCATCTATCTGGACAGATCCCAGAGCAGCACCAGGTGCAGGACGCTGGCGGCAGACTTTCTACATGTAGTATGGCACGGCCCAGACTGCTATACTACTGGAAGGCTATATTGCAATCATTAAACACACAACAGTTGGGGAGGTTCAGTGCATGATTAAACAGTCTGTCCTGGGACTCCTTCCAGACATCCTGAAGAGGAAACTGAATGGGCGCTTTGCAATGCTAGGGCTTATAGTGGCCAAACAGTGGATTGTGATGGGATGGCTGAGCACTAAACCCACTGCAGAGAAATGCTGGAGAAGGGACAGGCTGGAGTGGGCTGGCGCTGAGGAGGCATATATCCCAAAGGGACGAGAGGGTGGTGGATGACTAGTTATTGTGGAATACTATGACACAGGCACTAATGGAGTCAATGGTGGGATACCAGACTGAGATGATTGAATAATTACATAACAACAAGGGGGGGAGGCGGGGGGGGGAAGTTATCAAGAGAGGGGAGGGAGTGGACAAACAATACCCAGAGACTTCCCATGTTATAAGATATGAGAGAGAACACGTCTGACAGTTCCTACTACAGTGTATTGTATTGTATTGTGTAGTTTTTGTAAAGCGCATTCCGGCAATAGAGCATCGAAGCGCTAACCTTAGTGAGATAGAGAGAAACCAGGACCAATCCTGAATATGAAGCCAAGAGAGCACTACCTACTGAGAGAAGAGCCACGTTTTTTGTTTCTTTCTGAAAGTCGTGTATATCTCTGTCTGTCTGATTAATGAGGCCAGGGAGTTCCATAGTCTCGCTGCCTCCACCGTAAAGGCTCTGTCCCCCCACCTATCCTTATGGCAGCGGGGTACCACAATCAGATGTTTAAAAGAGGATCTAAGGATCCTAGGTGGTTGATAATACAGTAAGGTGGAACTCAAGTAGTCACATCCCTCTGCATGGAGAGCCTTGTAGGTTAAGCAAAGGGATTTGAACTTGATCCTTTTTTCGGTGGGTAACCAGTGAAGCTGTCTAAGGCTGTTACTAGCTGAAGAAGAGCGGGATAAATTCACGACCAAGTGAGCCGCCGCATTCTGAATAAGTTGGAGTTTGTGGATTTACTAATACTTAACAGTAAGGCGTTACAGTAGTTTATTCTGGATATGACTAACGCCAGAACTACAGGAACCTTTAGATTGTCCTCCAAAAAGCCGAAAATGTTTCTGAGAATTTTCAGAGCCCAGTAGCAAACTTTAGTCTTATTATTGACCTGCTGCTCAAAGGAAAGGGAGCTATCAAATACAATACCCAAATTTCTGGCTGAAGTGCACGGAACTGGGCACCCACTGCAGGACTCCGCCCACCATCTGGCGTTCCAAAGATTGCTGTTAAGACCAAAACAAATAATTTCAGTCTTGTCACCGTTTAGTTTAAGCCAATTACAGGACATCCAGCTGTTAATAGCAGTCATACATTGTTGGAATCTCTCCCTCGTTTCCTCCCAGTTGCGTGTATTATACGTTTTGACCTGCTAAGTGAATGGAAGCTTGTGGGGTGGTAGTGGGTGGGGGGGACTTACAGTGGACATGTTATTGACTCTGTGTGGCATTGTCAACATTGTTGGATATGGCGATGTCCAGTGTTATGATGCTTATTTCCTCCAATACTATTAGGGATGGGGCAAAACTGAGTGTCACACCAGGGTCCACATAGTCAGGGCCTGAGGAATGTATCCTGGGACAGTATGAGTAGGCATGTTGAGCCTTTATACTAAGCAATGCTATTGTCGTAACATGCTCATCGCTGTTGATCATTTGAAATGTTCATAAAGAAAATCTTTAAAAAAAAAAAAAAATCTCCTTTTAGACCTACAAGAGGTCAGTGGTCTGTCTATACACTTCACCTGACACTAGTCTCCACTGTTCTACCGGTGGCTGGTCAGTTGAAGAGTCTGCCTCCTTCTCCATGGTTACACAAGAACAGCAGCGGTTTTAGATCTACAACTACTGACTAACTGTTTGACTCGGGTCCTGCAGCCTAGAACACCCTGCTGGACAAAGAGTCCAAATGCATGGAGGTGTTTGCGAAGCACATTGTTAGAAATGGGGTCTTTGGTTGGCAGTCAGGTTACCACCTGTCCAAGCAAGAACACTCACTCTAGTCAGGGTAAGTCACACACAATCCAAATTATCCTGTGCCCATCCTCTGGTAGCTTGGCACTGAGACTAAGTACACGTCGAAATATCACTTCAGAGAATGATAAAAAGAGCCTTTAGTCTTAAAAAAGCAACAAGTGGCTCTTGCAAGCACTAAGTACCTGGTTTGCGTTCAAATTCTCCGCAAGGGACTGCAGAGGAGGAGATGTGGGGAAAAAAGGGAGGTGTGCGTCACTTTCACTGGGCGTGCACAGACGATGCGTCGATAATTTTCCACGCAGGGAAGGCTTTGTGTCGATTTCCGGTGCGCGGACTTGGATCCTCTTCTGGTTCCAGGGTTTTCAGACGCTCCGGGGACGAGGCAGAGAAATCCTGGGCATGCAGGACAAAGTCAGAGGAGCTGCGTCGATCCGGTGGGCGATGCAGAGAAATTTCTGTCACACGGCAGGTGCTGCATCGATTCTTCTTGCAGGAAGTCGGGCTGCGTCGTTCCGGCTTGGCTATGCGACAATCTAGTGGGCCGTGCGTCGAAGTTCCAGTCGCAACGCTGGCGCTGTGTCGATCTCCTCTCGGGAGCCGGGCTGCATCGTTCGGGTTCGGCGTGCAGTGATTTTCTCACCGCGATGCAGGCTGTGCGTCATTTCTGGCAGGCTGTGCGTCGCATTTTTGCCGCACAAGGAGTTTTTTGCAAGACAAAGTCCTTTTGGTCCCGAGACTTCAAGGAGCAGAAGGCATGCTCTATCCAAGCCCTTGGAGAGCACTTCTCAGCAGAGCCAGAGGGCAGCAAGGCAGCAGGGCAACAGTCCTTTGCAGAAAAGCAGTCAGGTGAGTCATTTGGGCAGTCAGGCAGTTCCTCTTGGTAGGTTGTAGAGTCTGGTTTAGAGTTTCTTCACCAGTGGTATCTTGTCCAGAAGTGTCTGATTTGGTAGGGTCAGAGGCCCTATTTAAATACCCAAATGTGCCTTTGAAGTGGGGGAGACTTCAAAGAGTGGCTTAGAAGTGCAACAGGTCCCCTTTCAGTTCAATCCTGTCTGCACGGTCCCAATAGGTGTTTGGGCAGGCCACTGTCTTTTCAAATGTAAGTGTCAGGCCCTCCACCCTCCCAGCCCAGGAAGACCCATTCAGTATGCAGATGTGTGCAGGTGTGACTGAGTATCCTGTGTTAGGGGTTGTCTGAGTGAAATCCACAAGGAAGCTGTCAACTAACCTAGTCAGACGTGGATTGTAAGGCACAGAAGGATTTAAGTTCAGAGAAATGCTCACTTTCTGAAAGTGGCATTTCCAAAATAGTAATATTAAATCCAACTTCACCGGTCAGCAGGATTTTGTATTACCATTCTGGCCATACTAAATATGACCTTGTTACTCCTTACAGATCAGAATCTACCACTGAAGCAGTATATGAGGGTAGCCCTAATGTTAGCTTATGAAAGGAGCAGGCTTCACAGCAGTGTAAAACAAATTGAGGAGTTCTACAGTACCAAGACATATAAACTACACAGACATATGTCCTGCCTTTTACCTACATAGCAGCCTGCCCTATGGGTTACCTAGGGCCCACCTTAGGGGTGGCTTATATGTAGAAAAGGGGGCGTTTAAGGCTTGGCAAGTACTTTTAAATGCCAAGTCGAAGTGGTAGTGAAACTGCACGCAGGCCTTGCAATGGCAGGCCTGAGGCATGGTTAAGGGGCTACTTATGTGGGTGGCACAATCAGTGCTGCAGGCCCGCTCGTAGCATTTAATCTACAGGCCCTGGGCACATGTAGTGCACTTTACTGGGGACTTATAAGTAGATTAAATAAGCCAATTGGGTATGAACCAATGTCACCATGTTTCAAGGGAGAGAGCATATGCACTTTAGCACTGATTAGCAGTGGTAAAGTGCACAGAGTCCTAAAACCAGCAAAAACAGTGTCCAAAAAGTGGAGGGAGGCAGGCAAAAAGTTAGGGGTGACCACCCTAAGTCTCTCAGAACTAGCACACGTTATGCTCGGCCAGTGTCCCCCTCAGATCCGTTAATTTAATTTGCCTCTTGGAACAACATTTGCATGCATTACGGGATATTGTGGCAGACATCTTGCCAGAAGCTCCAGTTCACCTTCAGATCCATGTAGAAATAATAAAATAGGATGGTCAGAACACAGAAAAGAATGTAATCCACATGGGCCTAGACTCCACCGACTGCTTGGGTAGGGCAGTTGAAACTAACATGGTGCTTCCACAGCATGCTTGGATTCTGTAAGGAAATGCCTCCTTAGCATGGTTACCTCCTAACTTTTTGCCTTTGCTGACGCTAAGTTATGATTTGAAAGTGTGCTGGGACCCTACTAACCAGGCCCCAGCACCATTGTTCTTTCCCTAAACTGTACCTTTGTCTCCACAATTGGCACAACCCTGGCACTCAGGTAAGTCCCTTGTAACTGGTACCCCTAGTACCAAGGGCCCTGGTGCCAGGGAAGGTCTCTAAGGGCTGCAGCATGTCTTATGCCACCCTAGGGACTCCTCACTCAGCACATGCACACTGCTTCACAGCTTGTGTGTGCTGGTGGGGAGAAAGTCGACATGGCAATCCCCTCAGAGTGCCATGCCAGCCTCACACTGCTTGTGGCATAGTTAAGTCACCCTTTTAGAAGGCCTTACAGCCCTAAGGCAGGGTGCACTATACCACAGGTGAGGGCATATGTGCATGAGCACTATGCCCCTACAGTGTCTTAGCAAAACCTTAGACATTGTAAGTGCAGGGTAGCCATAAGAGTATATGGTCTGGGAGTTTGTCAAACACGAATTCCACAGTTCCATAATGGCTACACTGAAAACTGGGGAGTTTGGTATCAAACTCCTCTGCACAATAAATGCACACTGATGCCAGTGTGCAATTTATTGTAAAATACAACCAGAGGGCATCTTAGAGATGCCCCCTGAAAACATACCTGACTTCTAGTGTAGGCTGACCAGTTCCTGCCACCCTGCCACACACCAGACATGTTGCTGGCCACATGGGGAGAGTGCCTTTGTCACTCTGTGGCCAGGAACAAAGCCTGTACTGGGTGGGGGTGCTTCTCACCTCCCCCTGCAGGAACTGTAACACCTGGCGGTGAGCCTCAAAGGCTCACCCCTTTTGTTACATTGCCCCAGGGCAGCCCATCTAGTGGAGATGCCTGCCCCTCCGTCCACTGCCCCCCACTTTTGGTGGCAAGGCTGGAGGAGATAATGAGAAAAACAAGGAGGAGTCACCCACCAGTCAGGACAGCCCCTAAGGTGTCCTGAGCTGAGGTGACCTCTGCCTTGAGAAATCCTCCATCTTGAGTTTGGAGGATTCCCCCAATACGATTAGGGATGTGCCCTCCCTCCCCACAGGGCCATTGGCTACTGCCCTCCCGGACCTAAACACACCCCTAAATTCAGTATTTAGGGGCTCCCCAGATCCCAGGAAATCAGATTCATGCAACCTGAAGAAAGAAGAAGGACTGCTGACCTACAAGCCTGCAAAGAAGGAGGAAGAAGACAACTGATTTGGCCCCAGCCCTACCAGCCTGTCTCCAACTTCGAAAACCTGCTCCAGCGACGCATCCGACTGGGACCAGCGACCTCTGAAGCGAAAGAGGACTGCCCTGGACTACAGGACCAAGAAACTCCCGTGAACAGCGGCCTTGTTCAAAACCTGCAACTTCTTTGCAACAAAGAAGCAACTTCCAAAGACTTCACGTTTCCCGCCGGAAGCATGAGACTTCATCCTCTGCACCCGACACCCCCGGCTCGACCTGCAGAAAACCAACACCTCAGGGAGGACTCCTCGGCGACTGCGAGCTGGTGAGTAACCAGAGACGACTCCCTGAGCCCCCACAGTGACACCTGCAGAGAGAATCCAGAGGTTCCCCTGACCGCGACTGCCTTTAACAAGGGACCCGACGCCTGGAACCAACACTGCACCCGCAGTCCCCAGGACCTGAAGGAACCAAACTTCAGTACAAAAGCGACCCCCAGGCGACCCTCTGCTTAGCCCTGGTGGTGGCTGTCACGAGAAGCCCCCCCTGTGCCTGCCTGCAACGCTAGAGTGACCCCCGGGTCCCTCCATTGTTTTCAATCTAAAACCCGACACCTGCTTTGCTCACTGCACCAGTTCTTCTGGAACTTTCTTGGGATTCTCCAGTGCCTCTACCCCTGTTTCTGGATCTCCTGAAAGATCCTGAGGGAAATCCCCATCCCTTAGTTCTAGAGAATTCTCTGGTTCTTCTGGCATGGAGGAATACAGGAGATGACGGGAAGTCCAAGACCTTTCGCGACAGGCTGAGTCTCTCCTTTCCAAAACATGGTCGGACAGCACTACCAAGCGCTACCGATTGGCATGGTCTAGATAGATGGGCTGGTGTAGTACAAGATATTTGGATCCCATGGTGGCGGACGTTGTCCATTTCCTAAATTTCCTTGCCTCTTTGACCTTAGAGGGATTGGCGCATAAACCTATCAACCCTTTTAGATCGCCCTTTTTCGGCAGGCCACTCCCAGGTGGGTGATTGCCAAGTGGGGAAACATCCCTTGGTGCGTAAACTTTTATGAGGCATCCACCCTTCCATTCCACCGGAACACAGATACTCTGCCCTATGGGATTTTAACAAGATCATCAATCTGTTGCAATCTTGGCCATTGAATTGCCTCGTCACGCTAACAACTGTCGGCTAAACTAGCCTCACTCCTCTCCCTGATTTCTTGCAGACGTGTATCGGATGTCAGAGCGCTAGATATATCGGGTAGAGTATTTACCTCGGAATGGGTTTCTTTCTGTATTTCTAGAAGAATAAAATGTGATTTGAGAATTGTTAATCATCCTTTTTCAGATTCCCCCAAACTTTGTGTGTTAAGATGCATCAAGGCTTACAAAGCCATGACGGAAGATGTACGACCCCATGGAGAACAACAGTTCTCGCCGTTTGGAGGAGTCTCTTCACCAACGATTGCCTAATGGGTCCGGTGCGCTATGCAGGAAGCAGGCATTGACACAACAATCTTTGGGGCACATTCTGTCAGAGGGGCTACGGCCTCCAAGGCATTCTCCCTCAGAGCTTGTCTTGAGGACATCCTCAATGCTGGGGACTGGTCAACGGATTCTACCTTTAAGAGGTTTTATTTTAAGCCAATCCCCAGCATTGCTTCGCGGGTCGTGAATAAGCTTTAAACCAGTGTAATCCTCGCCTCTGGACCTGCCATAGAATGAAAAATGTCTTAACTAATGTGACAGGAAGTTTCAATTCTATGAACCCCTTAGCTGCCATGCCTTTTCCCCTCTTGTGCCAAGCCTTTTTTTTGGCTATTTGGGGCAGTTTGTGCTTAGGGCCTCATAACTTTTTGTCCTGCCCGGAACACTTTACAGGCCGTTGCACCCCTAGAGGAGTGAGCCCCAAATTTAGACAAGTCCATTCCTGCTTCAGACATAACAGTTCTCACGCATCAATAAATAGGAGCTGTTGAAATTGCTCTGTAAGGTTTAACATAGGAAATTAACAGTTGATTCTCTCTGTCCGGTCTGAATTCCACCATTGTTTGTTCATAAACTTATACAATGCACTACAGACAATTTCCTGCAGTCATTAAAATACGGGTAAAATATGTTTTCACACATCGTTTTGGTCCTTTTCCAAATCTCAAAATAGACTCCATCCAGGGTATAAAATCTACTAGAAATCTCAAGTGCTTTTACATCTAACACTCTTCTGAAAGATATTAGACAGAGATAAGTTGCCAGCTTTAGTGAAATCTGTTTCCTGGAAAGATGGTAATTGTCTGGCCATGAGACAAAGAGGTTGAAAAGGTGATTAATCCAAAGTGAATCATACCTACCCTTAGGTGGACTCTGATGCCTGATTTCTTTCACCACTCTGTGTATCAAGGAATTACTACAGATAGCGTTATCATGCACCAAGGAATGACCAGCCAAAATACCAGACCTGTAGCAATTTACCATTCTATAAGAGAGGCCTGCTCCCAACAACTGTACCAAGAAGGTTGCCACTTCTGCTAAAGGAACTTCCACAGAATCCAAATCCCTCTCCAGTCATCAACTACACCACTTACTCCATATGCCAGCATATCTTTTCCTGGTACTTGGAGCCCATGACTGTCCCAAAAGATCTTTAGCCTCTCCTGAAAGGCCAGAGTATCTTCCAGATCTCCTGAAATCTTCCAGACAAGAAGGCTAAGGTTTCCTTCTAGCACCCAAAGGATGCTTCTCGCCTTCCCGTCCTTTCAAAGACCTGAAGTTCCTAAAATCATATGAGGAACCTCCACAGCAAGTTCCATTATGCCCGGAAACCAAACATGTGAGATCCAAAAAGGATTCACTAAAACAATGCTGCAACATTCTTTCCTGACTTTCAGCAACACCCTCTGGATCAGTGCAAAGGGGGGGGAAAGCATAGCAATTATCTCCTTTCCAGGTATGCTGTAAAGCTCCCACCGCCAGTACCCTGGGATCTGGTATCCAGCTGTAAAATTGCTCTACCTGATACGTCAGTCTGCTGGCAAATAGACCTATCTGAAAGGGGGCAGGTTCTGAATCTTTTGGAAATGCACTGGATTCAATTTCCAGTCGCCGGTATCCCTTAAGTATCTTGAGTTCCAGTCTGCTCTGATGACCTGGGATAAACTCTGCCTTCAAGAGGATTTTCTGACTGCAACAAAAATACCAATTGTTTTTGGCTAAATCTGAAAGTTCTTTTGACCTTTCTCCCCCTAAGGGATTGATATAAGATACTGCAGTGAAATTGTCCATCCGTATCAATACTACACTGTTGGCAAGAGAGGACTTGAAACTCATTAAGGTGTTGAGGCCTGCTAACAACTCCAGACAATTTATATGTAGGTACAACTCCTCCCTGGATCACCTTCCCCATGTCTCTAGTTTTTCTTATTTGGAACCCCAACTAAGACTGCTTGAATTTGATTCTACAATAAATTATGGGGTATTTCCAAATATAGCTTTCCCATTCAAGCTGTCCAGGTTAATCAGTCGCCATTGAAGGTCTTCTTGAGCTTCCTGGGACAGGGGAATCGTATCCACATACCATAGACCATTCCTTAGACCCATGGTTTTCAGTCTCTGAAGTGCCCAGTAATGAAGTGGTCCTGGAGAGACAGCCTGAATGGATGAAGACAAGAGGCCAATCACCCTTGCCAGATCCCTCAAATTTGCCACTTCCTTTCTAGAACGTGAGATACCTCCTTCTTGATCTTTGCCAATTTTGTCTGTGGCAGGCACAGTTGAGTTGTGCTGGTATCTACCTGGAATCCCAAAAATTCTAGATTCTGTGTGGGGGTCATGATTGACTTCTCTACATTGATAATGAACCCTAGCCTTCGCAAGAGGTCTGTTGTCCGTGTCATGTGCATCAGCAACTGATCTTGAGACATCAGTAACATATTGTCCAGATAAATCACTAAAGGTACCCCTCTTTTTCTCAAGAATGCAGCTACAAGGAGTAGGACTTTGGTGAAACACCAAGGGGCTGATGACAGGCCAAACGGAAGACAACAAAATTGGTGCAAGACACCTTTCCAACTGAACTACAGATACTTTTGTGAGTCTAAATCCAAAGGGATTGTGAAGTAGGCAACCTTTAGATCCAATTTCACTAGCCAGTCTTTTTCCTGTAAAATGTCTTATCTTGAAGTGTCTGTAAACTTGAAATCTGTTCAACCCCTTTACATTTATTACAGGTCGCCAACCTTGTCCTTCTGTTTTTTACCAAGAAAAAGGTACTTACAAAACCTCCTGAGTCTCTGACTTTGCATATTTCTCCTTTGAGCAACATTTGTGAGACTTCTGCATCCACCAGTGCAATTGCTCCTGAGTCAGTGCTAATTCTCTTGTATCACAATCCTGATAGGGAATTTAACAGAAATCTATTTTGAATCCTTTTATAGTCGCTAACACCCATGCGTCCTTTCTTATAGTTGACCAATTTGGGGCAAAAATGTTGTAATCTTCTCCTGTTTTTGTTGGGAAAATCCAATGGGAGGACTTACCTTGATCTCCAGATCCTTCGGATCTTCCCCTGTTGCTTCTTGCGCAAGAAGTGTGACCTCTTTGCGGGTAGAAAATGTAGGTTGCTCTGAAACTTCTCCTATAGCCCCACTGGTCCTAGGAATGGGACCTTAGCATCCCATGGCTGACAGCCAGTCCCCTCCGGTCAGTCCTTCCAAAAACTATATTGTTTAACATTCTTCTCGTATTTGATTGTGCCTTACTAAAGGCAGTGAATGCTGAGACATATTTACCCAAGGCCTTAATAAAATTGTCACCAAATAGAAGGCTATTTGGGTCCCCTGGAATCTTTGTTGGCAAGGTCGCCTAACTTAGGGTTAAGTTTCATCAAAATGGCTCTCCTCTCAGCAATCAGACTAGCATTAGCATTGCCAAGGAGGCAAAAAGCCCGCTGACTGCAGCCACGGAGAAGCTCTAAGTCTGCAGGGGTGCCCTTAAATGAGGCTTTCTCAGCCATATCTAAAATCCTGGCCAGCAGACGTAGGATGATCAATAATCTGTTTTGGCATTGTTTGAGGCAGCACTCAAGACCTTTCCTGGGATTTTTCCCTGACTTGAAATGGAAACTCAGAAGTTCCCGGTCAAAATTCGGTGTTATCCCTGACTTATTGTCTAGGAATTGTCTTGGACATTCCGCCCTCATCAAGTTCCGCAACTCTTTATCGAGGGACTTGCGGATCCAAAATTTAATAAAGGAAGTCATGTGGTCTATAGGCCACCAATCCGAGCCCCTTGGGTGGTCAGTGTGTGTAGGGTTAAGCATTTGATGGCTGATTTAAGTCCTCATCAAGTAAGTAATTCTCTAATAATTCCTGCGGATCGAAGACATACTCATCTGCCTCATCTTCAATATCGTTATAGCCTGACTACTACTCATCATCAGTATCAAGATTGTGGTCTCTTGTGCCATGAAGGCTACTCATTCTTTTCGAGCTGCAGGGGACACCTATAGCCTTTGCGCTAACATGGTCGCTCTTGCTATGTGTGCCGCTCTAAACATCTCGCTGCTTTGTAGCGCTCAGACTACCCAGTGATTGATTATGGCCTCTCACAGCACTCAGGCTGTCTAAGGATTGAGCATGGTCATTTGCAGTGCTCAGGCCACCCTCTGAGCGTAAATCTTTTGAAAGGTGTTTAGGTTTTTTTGTCTTTTTTTTTCTTTTTTCAGAATCCTTGTCTCCCTTTTTTACTTGAGGAGGTGTCTCTTCACCTGACACTGAAAAATAGTCGATGTTCAGATGGTATGTTTGGCAGACCAGTACATCTCCCATGTGAATGCCATGTTCCCTGGCTCAGTGCATAACGCTTACATCCTGTGGAATAGCAGCATCCCTTATGTGATGGGTCAACTCCAGAGGCACCGTGTGTGGCTATTAGGTGACTCTGGTTACCCCAACCTGTCATGGCTACTGACCCCAGAAATTATTTCACAGTCTACCTCACACACCCATTCGAGATTTTCTGTGTCATTATTTACTGACTCATCATCTTGAAGGTGAGAATTGGATGTAACTAACCTAGACAAAACATCAGCAGGTAAGTTGTCAGCACCGGGGACATATCTCACAACAAAATTATATTCTTGCAATCCAACAATCCATTTGGTAATCCTCCCTGACACCGAATCGATCCCTTTTGAACAGAGAACCTCACACAGGGGTTTGTGATCCGTCCTTACAACAAAGGAACTTCCCCACTAGAACTTCTTCAATTTTTTTATGGCCCAAAATACCGCTAACGCCTCCCTTTCAATAACAGAATACTTTGTTTCTGCTCCTTTAAGGCTCCTGGAAATGAACGCAATAGTGTTTTCAGGAGCGCAATTACCTTGTTGTAACACTGCTCCTAAACCTTTACTACTTGCATCTGTAGTTAGGAACAACTGAGAATTTGGGTCGAACTCTTTCAAAGCCGGAGCACAAGAAAGAGATTTCTTGATATCACAAAATTCTTTCTCACATTCCCGGTTCCATATGAATTCCACTCCTTTCTTTAACAAACCCCTCATGTGATAACATGAACTCGCAAAATCTCTGATGAACTTGCTATAATATTCTGCCATACCCAGAAATCTCAATAACTCTTCTTTAGATGTGGGAAAGGCTAGACCCTGAATAGTGTCAACCAGTTCTTTCTTCGGTATGTGACCATCACCAGTTATGGTGTGACCTAAATAACTGCAAATTTACATTTCTCCGGTTTAATTGTTAGACCATGTTCAGAAATCTTTCTTAAAACTTCCCTTAATCTTACATCATGCTGGATGGAATCTTTACCATAAATTAAGATATCGTCTTAATAAATGCATACACACTCCGGACCCTTCAGCATGCGTTCCATCAACCTCTGAAACACAGAGGCAGCTGAAACCAAACCAAATGGTAAACGGATGAACCTAAATGTTCCAAAAGGTGTAATGAAAGCTGTTAAACTTCTACTAGATTCATCTAACATTACCTGGTGATACGCTGAGGTTAGATCGATGGTAGAAAAGAGTTTGGCACCTGATACCCTTGTTAGTAGCTCAGAGATGTTAGGAAGGGGATATTTGTCAATTATGACACACTTGTTGAGTCTGCGAAGGTCAATGCATAGTCTTATCTTGCCATTAGGTTTCTTAGCAATGACTATCGGAGCCAACCATTCTGTTCCTTCTACCTCCTCAATTATTCCTTGATCTATCAGTTTTCCCAATTCATCTTTGCGTTGACTTCTTACCGCAAAAGGAACATTACGAACCTTACTGCAGTACGAGACAGACCCAGAAATTAAATTGATTTTGTGTGAGTAACCTTTCATACATCCAATTTTGTCAGAAAAAACCTCTGTAAAGTCCCGGCGGAGAGATTTCTCCAAGTCCGAAACATTGTAGGTGTTATCAATCAACTCAACAGTCGTTTTATCTTTCAATCTAATCGGGGGTACACTATTGGGATCCAGTATAACTCCTAAGTCCTTCTGGTGCCACCAGCTAATAATACTGTCTCCTTTCTTAGAGAAATATATCTTCCCAGAGGTGTACCGCTGATTGTACTCAATTAATCCTATGAAATATCCATGTAAATCAATAGGTTCACCACCATATGCACAAGGATTAATGTCTGGTTTCAACAATTCAACAGATCCTCTGAGTTGTTCTTGATAAAACTGGTTGGAAACAATAGTAATTTTGGCACCAGAATCAAAGAGTACTTTGGTTTGTTTACCTTCAGTCGCAATATAATCCAGAGGGCCACTGGGTTTAGAGTCCGACACCTGTAGCACTATTGGATCACATTGTGACATACAACTAAAGTCATTATTCATGAGATGAGAATCAACTGCATTCACACTTTCTTTGGACTTACGTTGATTACATACAATTGAGAAATGCCCCCTTTTTTTACAGAACAGACAGAAACCATTGATAGCTGGACACAAGCTATCATTTGCAAAATGACCTTCCTTTCCACATCTGTAACACCTTTTTTTTTTCTTGAATTTTGGGGACTAGGTTTTGTGCCAATCTTATAATTTTTTGATTTGTTATCTTTTACTATAGCCACATCCTTTACTAAAGCCACATCATTGTGACCATTTTTTTTATAACATCAACACATTTCAACAAGTGTTCAATGCGTTTAGCTAGAGAAATGACTTCGTCAAGGTGAGGATCATCTAATAACCACAACTCATCTCGCACTTTATCAATAACACAGCCTTGCATAAATTGATCTCGAATTCTTTCATCTATGGATGACCCAAATTTGCAAGATGAAGCTAAACGTCTTAAGTCAGTGACATAATTTTCAACAGATTCACCATTAGTTTGTCGTCTTTAGCCAAAGTAATATCGTTCCGAAATAGTACTGACTTTAGGTAAGTAATGTAAGTCCAATTGTCTGATACAAATTTCATACTCATTTAGGTTAACTGCCTCGTCAGGTATATCAGGTAAGTGGTCAAAAACTTCTTGACCCTCAGTTCCTAAACAGTGCAACAGTAGAGCAGTTCTTCTTTCTGTGCTCAAGGACGTTCCGCAAACTCTGGCATATCGTTCAAGCACTTTTTTTCCATTTCCCCCATTTGATAAGGGGTTCACCAGGGGTGGGGAGGAAAAAAAGAGGAGCAGCCACATTTTGCATGGTGAATGTTTTCAGAATTTGTGTCTATCACAGTACAAAGCACACAAGAAGAGATTTCACCATAAAGTAAAGAATTGTTTGTTATGTAGATTCAAGGCTCGTGTGAGTTATTCGCAGAATGGAGGTGTAGCAGGCTGGTTGATTGATGCCACTTTCACGAAAACAATGAGCGCGCAAGGTGCGTGTGAAAATTTGACAAAACCGAGAGTACAATTCACTCTGACGGCATGAAATTGTCAGAGAGTTGGTGAAGTTGATAGTAGGAGTGCAGCACGCGATGATTTGGCAAGAGAAACAATACGACACACTTAGACCGGATAAATTTGTGGATGTTACCCAGCGGTGTGAAGATTTTGATAAGTTCAAGAGTTGGTTGGTGGCAGCGCGCGTGATGAATTGGAGGAGAGCAGCGAGCGTATTAGGCCGAGTTGACAGTATGCGCTGGAAACGTTGCTAGGATACAGCAACGCTGAAGTTGATAAATGCTGTAGAGCTGAAACGTTGCTAGGATACCGCAACGAAAGCCGAACTGAAAAATCAAGCGAAGTAATCCAGTAGAAAAAATAAAATATATATTTTAAGAACGAAAAAAAAACAAGTTGCTCTCCGAGATCGAGAAAATAAAGGACTTATCTGGAGTTGGGATGTTCTCCTGAAGCAGATTGGGTTCGTAGATGAGCTTGTCGCCAGTGTTACAAGGAAGAACTTCCACACGAAGTGTTCCGAAGAAGAAATTCCACACGAGGCTCTCAGTGAGATAAAGATGGAAAGTGTTCTTTTATTGGCAAGTACACGTCTTCAAAGTTAATGCAGGGGAAACATCCCAACCTCCGTCAACCCCAACAGCTGCTACTCTTCACTCCACCAGATTCCGAATCCACGCTATTCAAACAACAACATTCCAACAACGCTATGACACAGTAACATTCCGACACTATGACACAGTAAGATTCTGATTAACATTTCGACAGAACATACAATATAACAAGTAGTCTTCTCCAGGGTGGGGCAACCACCAGGGCCACTGCTTTAGTAATAGAGGCATCCGTGACCTCACAAAAGCCATGGGGAGGAAGGTAGTGGTATCCTCCTCCTCATATGAGTCCTCAATACCACTCTTGTTGGGAATAATAATGACAGCAATATTTGTGTCCTGGGGGGTTGGGCCCAGTTTGAGGGATATGAAATGGGGTTTGCCCAGACAGTAATAGGGCCCAAGGGGCCAATGATGGGGTGCAGATCCTGTAGTACACCACTCACCCACAACAGTATTCAGGGCTGATGGACTTGCGTTGGCTGGTGTCCGACAGTCTCAGAGTAGCGCGTCAGAGTGTCAGCTGCTATTAATAAAATGACAAAAGAAAAGCGTAATTCTCGCCTCCGGTCCTGCTTTGGAATTGGATTGCACTTGCTTCCATGCAGCCTATACAGCACTGAATAAGATCACTTACAAGGCCCAGCCAACAGCACCTGCTTCATCTTGGCTCATTCATAGGTGATGTCCTACTTGTGATTTTTCAGTAATGAGATACAGCTTGAAATACTGAAAGGTGCAGTGAAGTGCTACCCATTTTCAAGGGGTGTATTGTATCACTACCTATATCATATATATACCCATATATTGTGGAACCACATAATTAACACTAGAGCTGCAGTGCTGCCTTTATCACTGGAAAGGGCACTTTTCTGAAAGTACCTTTATGTGTATCTGTGCTTACTTTTTGTCAGTACAAATGTATAGGGCAGCTTTGAAATTCCTTTCAAAAGAAATGATTTCTTAACTTAACATGCATGGTTTGTGATCAAGTAAGGCTGTTATATAAACCTCTAAAATTAAACATTCTTCTTCTCTTTACAGCTGCAAGATAATGTCATAACACCAAGAGATACAACAATGACTTTCACTTGCTTTGTATTTTTTGATATGTTCAATGCCTTGAGTTCACGATCACAGGTGAGGAACACAAGACTCAATCAAAACTGCCCACTGTTGCTATTACAGACTTTTTCGGAATGTAATTAATAGTGTTGGTTACTAGTGTCATTTTTTGCTCTTACTACTTTATTTGATGGGCGATCCAATAACCGAAGAGTCATTAAAAACATTCACTTTATTATAAGCTCAAAAATTGTGTTTATTTGAAACATCAAAGAATTGTTTACTGAATTTTACTATCTTAGCGTCCGATTCTCTCCATTGCCCTTGAAGGTTTGTCTTACTGTAATTCAATGGTGTAAACTAACCTTGGCCGAAAATGTTATTACACAATCGTAATTGCTCGTAATTCCTAAATGATAGGGTTGGTGTCATACAGGTCATAATTTGATTTTTTTCTGTTTGCTTTACAGACAAAATCGGTGTTTGAGATTGGACTCTGTAGTAACAGAATGTTTTGCTATGCAGTTCTTGGGTCCATATTGGGGCAATTATTGGTCATATACTTTCCTCCACTTCAAAAGGTTTTTCAAACAGAAAGTCTCAGCACTGGAGGTATGGATAATTGCTTATTTCAGTTGGGTTTACCCGTAATATAAAAATTGTAAATCTCTCGTTGTGACTCTCCTTAAAAACTATGTTCCCTACTAAATAATGCCCCCAGTTGGGACTAGCCTCTAAATCCTTCAAGAATTTGAAATATTTTCTAAACAGCATGTGAAACTAATAATATTGTTTAAACAAGATTTTCCTCATCTTTTATTTACTTTATGATTGATCTATTAGAATTTAGTGACCTTTAGCAAGGTATAGATTCTGCATGAAAAGTTCACTCAAGATGCAGTCCTGAGAAATTAAGGGCATTGTTTTTATGGGTGCTTTCTTTCTTCAGATGGGTATCCCTTGACACGCCCGAGATGACAGACTGGGAAAGGAAATTTCTTGAAACCGGGTGTGCAGTGCCACTAGAAGGGGCCTACATCTTGTTAGTTATCCACAGCAATATCTGCCTTTATTTCTTATTCCGTTTCCTACAAATTTAAAGGATCTTCCCCAAAACATCTTTGAAAAAAGTGATTTCACAGTTGTCTACACTTCTTTGTTTTATGACTGGCCTTTGAGAATACTATTATGTATTTTTTTTTTTAATATGATACATCATTCATCCATATCGGGAGCTTTGGGTGAGTGGGCTTAATCCCTTGCGCTATCAAATTGTCATTCACGTTTTGCTTCCACCCAATCAAATACATACCATAGAATAGTGGGCTAACCCCATTCAGAAATTGGATTTCCTCACCATGGATAGCAGTATTTTGCATGTGCATATCCGCCTAGAAATATAGTTCACTTCGGTGACGTGGCTTGTGTGCTTTTGTTGCTTTGAGAAGCATGTACTATACATGCACCAGTGGGTAATTATTCTTCCCAAAGTCATTGAAAAAATTATAAAAATGCCCTCACTCGGCCTTCTCCTTGCTGCAGCAGCAACCGCAGCTATTTAAGAAAAAAAACTCTTGTGTTTGTTTTTAACTACAGAGCCTGCTTCTTGGTACAGCAGCACCCACAGCTGTTTAATAAAAAAAAAACACTTGTGTTTATGGTTTAAGCACAGAAGGCTTATATGGAATTGCTAAATGAACTCAGTTGAAAACCTTTTTTTTTTTTGCGCATAAATCTTTTGCAGCAAATGGTATATTGCTTATATAGTTGATCTGCTCAAATGTAATCGACAAACATACTTAAGAATGTGGCATCTGGCAGACAACATGCCCTTTTCTGGGCCAGTTTTTCAGTGTAAAAAAAAAAAAGAAAAGCTTCCATCCAGCACACAAACCTCCTTAAAATTGTATGCATAGAAAAAACAAAAAAATAAACCAGTACTCATAATAGCTGGAATAGCTCAGTGGAGCTTCACAACACACATGCACTCAGACATTCAGGGTTCGCCTCTCATTAGAGGAGAAGGAAAAAACATTTATTTCTGCAGCAAAAGTTACTGATAAGCACTCCCCATCTGATGACAAATTACATTTGCCAAACTCAGTCACCAGCGCAGCCAGCGGTCCAGCAGAGCTGGCAGCTGCGTGTTAGTGCATGATAATACTCCGTGTCACTCTTCTCGTTGCGCCTGAGTGTTCTGCAGCCTAAAATCCTCAACTTTCTGTGTTCTGGCTCATCTTTAAGTCAACATACAGAGGAAGAAACGGTGAGGTGAAATTTGAGACACCTTTAAAAGCAGTGGAACTTGAGAAAAATAAAATCTTAAAGGCACAAAGACCGCCTTATTGTCCTTAACAGATGATTCATGCCCTTCCTTGGCCCGGTCATCAGCAGCAACAACAACATCATCAGAGCCAAAGATAATCCTATCTGAAGAGGATCTAAACATTGACCCACTCACAACCTGCCAGTCTCTCAGGCCACCACCTTCTAAAAGCTGTCGGTGCGATCCTGGCTCCCTCTTTCGTTAGCACTCTAGTGGTGGTCACCATACTTCAATATCTAGAAAAGTGGGAACAATTTTAAAACAGGTTAGTGCTTACCATGTTAAGCAATGCCGGTTCTCTGCCTTTCAAAGTCCCTCCACTGCTTATTCTACCAAAAACAGCATCTATTTTGCAGTTAGCCTGTCTGCAAAAAGTGACAACCATGGTGCTGAAAAATATATAATAGCTCCAACTCTTCCCCCACTTAAGGGGAGAGGAATTTACTCAAAATATTTTCAGCAGGCTCCTCCTCCCGAACCTGTCAATTCTATGCCTTCATGCACGGAGATTGAGCAGCGACAGTTGACAGCCTTCGACCTTCCTCCCAAAGTCTGTAATGTTATTTTAGCATCCAAGCGTTCCTCCAGAAAAAAAACATATGCTTGTCGTTGGCAAAGATTTGTAAGACAGTGTACAAAGAAGTCTATAGATTCTCTTTCTGTTTCTCTTTCTGGTGTTTGTCTTTCTATTCTCTCTTTTGCCCAGCAGGGTTCTAGGTTTCTTAAAGGGCTTGTACATGTTTTCCCCTTTGCCCTTCATTATGCCTCAGTGGGACCTGAACTTGGTTCGTACATTTCTAATGTGTGCTCCGTTTGAGCCACTTCATAACTGTCCCCTCAGGCTGCTCACCATTATAAAAAAAAAAATAAAAAAAAAAATGCCTTTCTTGTGGCCATAACATCTGCCAGGAGGAATGAGTGAGCTGCAGCCATTGTCATCCAAGCTTCCATATTTCAGTGTTTCCTGATAAAGTGGTGCTTTGCACCTGTGCCTCTTTCCTCCCAAAGGTGGTGACCCCATTTCATTTGAGACAGACTGTCACCCAGGCCACCTTCTTTGCTCCCCCACATCCCTCTAAGGAGTAAGTGCGACTCCACCGGCTGGACCCAAAAAGAGTGTTGTCGTTCTACATTGACCTTACAAAAGAGTTCAGGGTGGGCGATCAACTATTTGTGGGATATGTGAGAGCAATGAGGGTTGGGTCGTTCTCTGTATCAAGATCTGCTACCCCTTGGCTAAGAAACAGCCTCCCAAGGGCTTACAGGCTCATTCCACCAGGGGAAAAACTGCTATCACGGCATTAGTTCATGGAGTCCCAGTCCTGGAAATCTGTCAGACAGCAACATGGGCATCCCAGCACACATTTGCAAAGCACTACTGCCTGGACAACCAGGTCTGCAGGGATGGGCATTTTGCCCGTTTGGTCCTGCAGGACTCTCTAGTTTAGGAAATTTGTCTGCAGCCCATTTCCAGAGGGTATGGCTTGCGTATCTATTCAAAGGTAAGGATTCTGCAGTTAGAAGTCTCTATCAGATGAACAAGTTACTTCCTAACACATTATCTGGTAGAGACTACATCTAGCTGCAGATTCCTTACACCCACCCATGCTTTCCCGCTCTGCTGACTCTTTTGCTAGGGTTAGGGTGATCCCCTTCAGTGCCCTAGTTTGGACACACACAATCGTCAGTTCATTTCATGGCTCTGCGCTCCAGACGTGGAAAGTCGTGAAAGAAAAGTAACCGATGTCTGTGCGCCTGGGTGGCGCCTATATCGGTGACCACAACTTTACATCCGGCGCCATTGAAACCAACGGCGCCACGCCCAGATAATATGTTAATGAAGGTAAGTAACTTGCTTTGATATATATATATATATATATATATATATATATATATATATATATATATATATATATATTCGATGGCATGTGTAGCTGCAGATACACATGCTTTGCACATCCCGCCATCTAGTGTTGGGCTCGGAGTGTTACAAGTTGTTTTTCTTCGAAGAAGTCTTTTCGAGTCACTAGATCGAGGGACTCCTCCCCTTTCGGCTCCATTGCGCATGGGCGTCGACTCCATCTTAGATTGTTTTCTTTCCGCCATTGGGTTCGGACATGTTCCTTTTCGCTCCGCGTTTCAGTTCGGAAAGATAGTTAGAATCTCGGAAAATTCGACGGTATTGTTTGCGTTCGGTATCGGGTTAGTTACAACAGATCGGCACTGAATTTTGAAGAGCTCCGGTGGCCCTTTGGGGTTTTCGATCCCCCGTCGGGCCTGGTCGGCCCGACCACGTGTCTCTTCAAAGCTAATGGAATGGACCCCATTCCGCTTCTGCCCCAAATGTCAAAACAAGTATCCGTATACAGATCAGCATCTGGTCTGTAACTTGTGTTTGTCTCCAGAACACAAAGAAGATACTTATGAAGCCTGTCGAGCGTTTCAGTCGAGGAAGACATTAAGAGACCGAAGAGCGAGAAGGCTACAGATGACGTCGGCGCCGACAGGACAAAAACACTTGGAGGAGGAAGAAGAAACCTTCTCCATCGAGGATTCGGACTCGGACGAGGTCGATCCCGATACCAAAAACCGCGAGTAAGACGTCGACACACAAAACTCACGGAAAAACCACTAAAGCCCAGGGGACCCCACCGCCAGCAGGCCATGGCTTAACCCGAAAAATAGGTGACCGACCATCGGCACCGAAAAAGGGCACGCATGTGTCGAAGACTTCCGACTCCGGTCGAGATACCGGCACAGAGCAGACTGGACCCCGAGACAGCTGGTCAGAGCAAGTTCGGCACCGAGAGGGCGGCACCGAAACGAGTCGGCACCGAGAGACCGGAACGCCAAAAATTAAAAAACTGTTGTCGGAGCCGAAAAAGACAGCCGAAAAAGTTTCCATTCCGAAACATCCGGCCTCAGAACCGAAAACAGGTTCCTACACAGAGGAACAGGGACTGTCCTCACAAATGCAAGGACATAGGTTCGGACAAGAACTAGAGTCAATGGAGCCAGACTACACTCAGAGAAGGCTCCACATCCAAAAGGACACAGGGAAGATAAGTACTCTTTCCCCCAATTAGGATGAAAAGAAGACTTGCCTTTCAAGAAAAAGACAAGCAGCCACAGGCAAAGGTAGCAAGACAAGTAACACCGCCACCATCTCCACCACACTCAACGCACACATCACCGGTAGCCACTCCACCATTGATGCAGTCCCCAACTCATACTGGAATGAGTCAGGATGATCCCGACGCATGGGATCTTTATGATGCGCCAGTATCAGATAACAGCCCAGACTGTTATCCAGCGAGACCGTCGCCACCTGAGGACAGTACAGCCTACACACAGGTGGTGTCAAGAGCAGCGGCGTTTCATAATGTCACCCTGCATGCAGAGCCAATTGAGGATGACTTTTTATTTAACACACTATCCTCCACACATAGTCAATACCAAAGTCTCCTTATGCTACCTGGAATGCTAAAACACTCCAAACAGGTGTTCCAGGAGCCTGGGACGGCAGGGCCATAACTCCAAGGGTGGAGAAGAAATACAAGCCACCGCCAACAGACCCTGTATACATAACGCAGCAATTAACACCAGAGTCTGTGGTAGTAGGGGCAGCTTGCAAGAGAGGGAACTCACACACCTCAGGAGACGCACCACCTCCAGACAAGGAGAGTCGCAAGTTCGACGCTGCGGGGAAAAGGGTTGCAGCACAAGCGGCCAACCAATGGCGCATTGCCAACTCACAGGCATTGCTGGCGAGATATGATAGGGCTCATTGGGACGAAATGCAACATTTCATTGAACACTTACCCAAAGAGTTCCAAAAAAGGGCACAACAGGTGGTGGAGGAAGGACAGAGCATTTCGAACAATCAAATACGCTCTGCAATGGATGCAGCGGATACAGCTGCTAGGACAGTAAATACAGCAGTGACCATAAGGAGACACGCATGGCTGCGTACATCAGGATTCAAGCCGGAAATACAACAAGCCGTGCTGAATATGCCATTTAACGGACAGCAGTTGTTTGGGCCGGAGGTGGACACTGCTATCGAAAAACTTAAAAAGGACACTGATACGGCCAAAGCCATGGGTGCACTCTACTCCCCACAGAGCAGAGGCACATTTCGGAGAACACAGTTTCGAGGGGGGTTTCGAGGACAAAGCACAGAACCCTCAACCTCACAAACAAAGCCCACTTATCAGAGCCAATATCAGCGGGGAAGTTTTCGGGGACAATATAGAGGGGGCCAATTCCAAAAGAGTAGAGAGAAGTTCCAAAGTCCCAAAACTCCTCAAAACAAGCAGTGACTTCCATGTCACAAATCCCCAACACATAACACCGGTGGGGGGGAGACTAACCAAGTTCTACAAACATTGGGAGGAAATAACAACAGACACTTGGGTCCTAGCAATTATCCAGCATGGTTATTGCATAGAATTTCTCAAATTCCCTCCAAATGTCCCACCGAAAACACACAATATGTTAAAACAACACATGGATCTTCTAGAACTAGAAATCCAAGCATTGTTACAAAAAGATGCAATAGAACTGGTACCAATTCATCAGAGAGGAACAGGAGTTTACTCGCTGTACTTTCTCATACCCAAAAAGGACAAAACTGTAAGACCTATATTAGATCTCAGAACGTTAAATACCTACATCAAATCAGATCACTTTCACATGGTGACATTACAGGACGTAATCCCATTGCTCAAACAACAAGACTACATGACAACACTAGACCTAAAGGATGCATACCTCCATATACCAATACATCCTTCACACAGAAAGTACTTAAGGTTTGTATTCCAAGGGGTACATTACCAATTCAAAGTGTTGCCATTCGGGATAACAACTGCGCCAAGAGTTTTTACAAAATGCCTAGCAGTAGTAGCTGCACATATCAGGAGGCAGCAAATACATGTGTTCCCGTATCTAGACGATTGGTTAATCAAAACCAACACGCGAGAACAGTGTTCACAACACACAAAGAATGTCATAGAAACCCTCCACAAACTAGGTTTCTCACTCAACTACACAAAGTCACACCTTCAGCCGTGTCAAACACAGCAATACTTAGGAGCAACAATCAACACAACAAAAGGGATTGCCACCCCAAGTCCACAAAGGGTACAGGCATTTCACAATGTAATACAGGCCATGTATCCAAAACAACAGAAGATACAAGTCAAGATGGTGATGAAACTACTAGGCATGATGTCCTCATGCATAGCCATTGTCCCAAACGCAAGGTTGCACATGCGGCCCTTACAACAGTGCCTAGCATCACAATGGTCACAGGCACAGGGTCAACTTCTAGATCTAGTGTTGATAAACCGCCAAACATACACCTCGCTTCAATGGTGGAACAATATAAATTTAAACCAAGGGCGGCCTTTCCAAGACCCAGTGCCTCAATACGTAATAACGACAGATGCCTCTATGATAGGGTGGGGAACACACCTCAATCAACACAGCATCCAAGGACAATGGGACACTCAGCAGAGACAGTTTCACATAAATCACGTAGAACTACTGGCAGTATTTCTAGCGTTGAAGGCATTTCAACCCATAATAAGCCACAAACACATTCTTGTCAAAACAGACAACATGACAACGATGTATTATCTGAACAAACAGGGAGGAACACACTCCACACAGTTATGTCTCCTGGAACAGAGAATATGACATTGGGCGATTCACAACCACATTCGCCTAATAGCACAGTTTATTCCAGGGATTCAGAATCAGTTAGCAGACAATCTCTCTCGGGATCACCAACAGATCCACGAATGGGAGATTCACCCCCAAATACTAAACACTTACTTCCAAAGATGGGGAACACCACAAATAGACCTATTTGCAACAAAAGAAAACGCAAAATGCCAAAACTTCGCATCCAGGTACCCACAAGATCAATCTCAGGCCAATGCGTTATGGATGAGCTGGTCAGGGATATTTGCATACGCTTTTCCCCCTCTCCCACTCCTTCCGTATCTAGTAAACAAATTGAGTCAAAACAAACTCAAACTTATACTAATAGCACTAACCTGGGCAAGACAACCTTGGTACACAACACTACTAGACCTCTCAGTAGTGCCTCGTATCAAGCTTCCAAACAGACCAGATCTGTTAACTCAACACAAACAACAGATCAGGCATCCAAATCCAGCATCACTGAATCTAGCAATTTGGCTCCTGAAGTCTTAGAATTCGGACATCTAGACCTTACACAGGAATGTATGGAGGTCATAAAACAAGCAAGGAAACCAACCACAAGACATTGCTATGCAAATAAGTGAAAAAGATGTGTTTATTATTGCCATAATAATCAAATTCAACCATTACACGCATCTGCTCAAGACATTGTAAGCTACTTACTGCATTTACAAAAGTCAAAGCTAGCTTTTTCATCCATTAAAATACATCTTACTGCAATTTCAGCTTATCTGCAAATTACGCACTCAACTTCATTATTTAGGATCCCAGTCATAAAAGCATTTATGGAGGGCCTAAAGAGAATTATTCCACCAAGAGCGCCACCAGTACCTTCGTGGAACCTTAACATTGTCTTAACACGACTCATGGGTCCACCTTTTGAACCCATGCACTCATGTGAGATACAATATATTAACCCTGGAAAGTAGCGTTTCTCATTGCCATCACATCTCTAAGAAGAGTAAGTGAAATACAGGCATTTACCATACAAGAACCCTTTATTCAGATACACAAGCATAAAGTAGTTTTACGAACTAACCCAAAGTTCTTACCAAAAGTCATATCACCGTTTCACTTAAATCAAACAGTAGAACTACCAGTGTTCTTTTCAGAACCAGATTCTGTAGCCGAAAGAGCACTACATACATTAGACATCAAAAGAGCTTTAATGTACTACATTGATAGAACAAAACAAATACGAAAAACAAAACAACTGTTCGTTGCTTTTCAAAAACCTCATACAGGGAATCCAATATCCAAACAAGGCATTGCCAGATGGATAGTTAAATGTATTCAAACCTGTTATCTCAAAGCAAAAAGAGAACTGCCTCTAACACCAAAGGCACATTCAACTAGGAAGAAAGGTGCTACTATGGCCTTTCTAGGAAACATTCCAATGACTGAAATATGTAAGGCAGCCACATGGTCTACGCCTCATACATTCACCAAACATTACTGAGTGGATGTGTTAACAACACAACAAGCCACAGTAGGACAAGCAGTACTACGAACTTTATTTCAAACAACTTCAACTCCTACAGGCTGAGCCACCGCTTTGGGGGAGATAACTGCTTACTAGTCTATGCAAAGCATGTGTATCTGCAGCTACACATGCCATCGAACGGAAAATGTCACTTACCCAGTGTACATCTGTTCGTGGAATGAGATGCTGCAGATTCACATGCGCCCACCCACCTCCCCGGGAGTCTGTAGCCGTTTCAAAGTTGATCTTGAACATTTATAAATTTGTAAATATATTACTTTAAACCACATTATGTACATACATATTTACTCCATTGCATGAGCACTATTACTATAATACACAACTCCTACCTCTCCCTCTGCGGGGAAAACAATCTAAGATGGAGTCGACGCCCATGCGCAATGGAGCCGAAAGGGGAGGAGTCCCTCGATCTAGTGACTCGAAAAGACTTCTTCGAAGAAAAACAACTTGTAACACTCCGAGCCCAACACTAGATGGCGGGATGTGCAAAGCATGTGAATCTGCAGCGTCTCATGCCACGAACAGATGTACACTGGGTAAGTGACATTTTCCATATATATTGTGTAATGTGTAGCTGTAGATACACATTTAGTGCATACTTCTGCAAAGAATCGATCAATGCCAATTTAAGCGCCCCCAGACAAGGATAGGTAGAAGGCTGGACAACATTGGGACGCGTTTTTCCTCTAGGTCAGGGCTTATAGTGAGAGCAGCGAACTCTTTCGCAAATTTTGGGCAGATACGACAGGCAACTATGGGCTGATATTGCTCCATAGCGGGACCACCTTACGGAGGATTCAAAGGTAGAAGTGAAGAAAATCCTATTGGAGGGGGAGCGCACCTCGGCTGAGTTTATTGATTGCGCAATGGATATTGCTACCACTGCTTTTCGACAGCTAGCAGGTGGGGCAGTGTTCCGACTGCAAGGCTGGCTTAAGGCAACTTCAGTGCAAAATAAAGTATTGGACCTCCCATTTGATGGGGATGCTCTTTTCGGCAAACACATGGATGAAGCCTTGCAAGCGATTAAAAACTGATACAGATGCCGCCAGATACCAAAAGGAGACGCATGCTGCAGGACCTGCGACCTCTACAAACCCCCAGAGGGCTACCTGCCCACCGGAGAAGCAGGCACTCCCATGGACTGCGGTCCTGTCCACAAGAAGCTCCAAAAAGGACTCCGTAACCTCCCCGGATCCGCAAGTCCTGCCCACTCTGCATCCGATGCCCACGGCCCGTGTCCAGGTGTCCCACCAGTCCAGAGCAGGTTCCCAGGCAATTCCGACCTTGTGTCCACCGTGGGTTGGCCCCATCCTGGCCAATATGACGATGCCTGCGGCCTGAAACCAGACGACCCCACTGACCACAACTGGATCCGACGAAGATACTTGGCGCCTAAAAGTACCCCTGCACCCGCAGCCCCCAGGCAATGGGGAATCCGACCGATGTTCCAGCGACGTTCAGCAGGCAGATCGCCTTTGTCAACTTTTGAAATAGAAAATTGCTACTTAATTGTAAACTGATGTATCTGCTAAAACCAAAGTACATTTGATACATATGCTTGATACCTACTTTCAACTGTACATACCTACAACAAAGTTCTTCTGGTTCTAGTAATAAAATAACCAAATATATTTTTGCTATATAAAAACAATGCACCTGGAGTAAGTCATTGAGTATGTGTCTCATGTATTGCCTGTGTGTGTGTGTGTGTGTGTGTGTGTGTGTGTGTGTGTGTGTGTACAACAAATGCTTTGCACTACCCTCTGATAAGCCTAACTGTTTGACCACCCTACCACAAATGAGAGCATTAGTATGATCTACTTTACCCTCTGTTCAGCCTCTGGGGAACCCCTGGACTCTGTGCGTGCTATATCTCATTTTGATATAGTATATCAGAGCTAGCTTCCTACAGGGAGATGGCGGCTGCTGTACTTTGCAGCCCCCTACAAAATTAATAATGAAATGCCTGGTGGTGCGCCTGCCCCTTCTAGGGGCACCTCAAGAAAGAAAAATATAATTAAAAAACTCTAGGGTATTATGGGTGCAACTTGCATGGACCAGTGAATAAAAAATTGAGGGCTCCTGACACTTTCATTATTATTTTTTTTGTTAACTTTTGTTTTAAAGTGGGTACCCCAGTGGAACATATCCAAATGCTGGAAGCCATATGGGGAGCTGTAGTGGGTACCTTCGAGGGTAGGAGCCTGTTATTTTTTTAATTTTATTTTAAGTGGGTGCCCCAATGCACTCCCGGGCACCCACAGCAGCCTAAATCATTGAGGCAGGTGGGAGACCACCACAGCCCGAGGTGCTCCCCAGCCAACACAATTTATGGTGCCAGCAGGAGCTGGATCCTTTACTCTGCTCCTGTCTGGACAAGAGGAGCATTTTTCTCTGCTCCAGTCCGGCCAGGTCGGGGTCCACTGTAATAGACGTTTGATCTGACCCCGGGAGATATTGATGTACAGTTAGGGGAGGTGGCCCACACGTGCCGCTAACCAAAGTTTAAATCTCATCCCCCTGGGGATGGGGTCCCCAGGGCCGCCTTAAGGCTTGGGTTGTGGGCACACACCCCCTTCCCCAGTAATTAACATATCTGGCCTGGAGGATGGGTTCCGAGGCCTCAAGAAAGCTTGGGGAGAGGAACTGCACCCCTGAACCATCCCCCCTCCCCCATCCCCCAGTCAGTCAAATTGAAAGCACCAAACCCCTGGGCCCTATCCTATCTAGGGGGCTTAAATGATGACAAAGTTTGGTAAGTTGAGGAGGAAAATTTCTCTGAGGTTGAATGTGAAGGCCTCTTTTGGGTCAAAGAATAACTTCCAGTTCTGTCAAAACACTGAAATGTTAAGGAAATCACATAGATCTTGAAAATGAGGAAGCTGATTATTGCTTAGTTGATGGAGCTATCCAAACAGAGGTTGTCAATTAAAATAGTCTGATGGACACAGTAGTTGAGTCAAAATTGCATGCAGTAAGGGGCTGTTTAGCATTCCCTCACTTCCCACAGGGCCAAAATGCCAGGTTTCTAGGTCCACAAAAAAAAAATCAAAAGCATTAAAGGAATGCAGAAAGAAAGATGGATTTCCTACAGAGTGTAAAGTGAAAAATAAAATGTCAGTCTCTCACCTTTGACCTGTGTGTACTAAACGGAATTAATCTAAGGTGCCATTCAGTGCCCGATCCTTCCAAGTTTCAGCAATACAACATAAAGGTTGGAGCTTAGCTCATTCAAAATCTAACTGCCCAAATCAGTTTACAACAAAATAAATATAATTTAAAAAAGATCATAAACGAGATCTCATTTGAGATGGTATCCTGGACAAAAGACAATTGATCAGCTGAATTTGTTGTTCTTGCATTTAACCAATAGTCACACTCTGCTAGCCAGGCCCTGTGCCATTGCTCGGATCAAAAGGTATATGGAAATGTGGTACCCGTACAATTGGCAACAGCAGACTCCTGTAAGTCCCTAGTATTGAATAGGGCAAGGGGGGAATTCAAACTGCCTATAAGTCCCTAGTATATAATAGGGCAGGGAGGTTTAGAGCCCCAGTAGATTTCCTGCACTGGGGTGTGGACTGCTGTGTTGCCTGCTGTCATTTCTAAAGGCAGCCCTGCCTTGCAGACTGTCCACTAGGTGCTCCAGGGGTGAGGTGCCATGTAACTCTAAGCAAGGACATTATAAAATGTGTTTATATACCCTGATGAGAGAAAAACTGCCCATTTCATTCTCCCCCATTGTAGATACTTAGCTCCGTAGGCAAACATTGGAATATTTCATATAAGCATAAATATTGCTAGGAAGGTGCTAAATGTACCATACAAGGGCTCAAAACATTTGTACTGATAAATCCAACAATTCGCCACTGTTGAATTTATCATACCTAATACAGAAGAGATGTTAAAGGACTTTGTTTTCACTAAGCCAAATTCCAGCCTGCTAGTGGCCTTTCCTGATTAGCCAAGCTGCTTTGATGAGGTGATAACTGTTCTGCATAAAGGAGAGGCCCGGGAAAGGAATTTGCAGAGGATCTGGAGAAGAGTGTTAATGGAAATGAGCCACACCAGTAGGTTGGTATTAGCCAGGTCTTTCTCTGCTGGAAATAAATCATCCATCTTGGGTTTTAAAGTGATTTGCTTTGTGGGACAAGAAAATGCCACATTTTGGAGGAAGCTGTCATGCTTTTGGCTGGCACTCTGTATCTCATTGGACAGGGGTGAACCGCCAACCCTCCCCCCCCCCCCCCCCCCACCCCCCACCAACCTGCTTTTGGCCAGTGATGATAGAATAAATATCGGAATCTGAGAGCTGCATAGGAACTCAGATCTGCTGCCACAAAGAGAAGGACTGCCCTGCTGGGACTCTGGCCTGCAAGCCAAAGTACTGCACACTAGGGACTGCTCCTTTTGCACACTAAAACAATGGTAAGCAATTTGCCTTGCTTCTAAAAGGACTAAGGAGTGGGCTCCCTGAAAGCGACCGGTTAACAGAGCTTGCCTGCACCAACTATCACAAAAGTCCTCAGCCTGGAGTGCATCCAGTGAGCGTTAAAGGATGTGGCCAGGAGCATTGTGGGAATTGTGGTCCAAACTCCCAAGGACCATCTCAGAACGTATAGACCCTTGGATCTGTGTTTGGGACACATTGAACGCTAAAGAGGAATTTCAGGTTGACGTTCCAGAAGTTTGGAGTAACTTTTGGGGCAAACTCCATAAGGTGACCGACACGTCAATGAGAGTTAAGCCGCTGCCACCAAACCCAGAATCTGCCCTGAATTTCAAGTTCGTCATACTGAAGCTCCGGGACATTTTTTTCCCGTCGACGAGACTTCCAGGATTTGGCCGGGGCTTTGCAGAAACTCAAGTAGATTACGTTGCATTGGATCCCAGCCTGACGAGGAGCCTCGTTCGATGACGGGAGAAAAAGCTTCAGAAAAGTGATTAACTCAGAAGGTAAAACTTTGACCAAGGCCTCCCGCTTTGTGTATCCGAGCAGGGCTCCATCGCAGTCGTCCTCAAATTGTGACTTAGTCCCAGTCTACAGTGACCAGATGTCCCCGGTTGTCGCTATTGATTTCCAAGCACTAGAAAGCAATTTTTTTAATTTAATCTTTAAAAATGCATATCTCTGGTTCTCTATGTTGGAAGTTTGTCATTTGGATGTCTTTTTAAAGATAAACATAGTTCCTATTTTTATAAAATGGTGTGGTATTTTTGTTACTCCAGTATTGGATCATTCATAGATTCACATGCTTGAATACTTCCCATCGTCAAGATGGGAGTCCCCGGTGGAATATAAAACCAGGCCTGAAGATTTATGCACACAATACATGAACTAGGCCTCAATAAAATAACCCATCATAGTCATTTTGTAAAATAGACCCAAACTCAAACTTAAACCAATCAGATTGCCTCACCCCTCTAGAACCTCCTGTGAGGAGCTGCCTTCCCTCAAATTTTCCACTGCACGTTGTGCTGAGGAGTCTCCTTTGAGCTCTGCTCAAAATTTGCTGTCGGAAGACCTGTTTCTACAGTTTATTTTTAACATTTCTATCTATTCTGGTGATTCAAATTGGCTGCCATGTCAGAGAGACCAAAGAAAAGCCTTTTTCAGATCCTCTGCCTCATGTTTAAAGAAAAGGTTATATGTGGAGGATCCACATGAGTGTATTTACTGCCTGTACTCCAGCCACAAGACGCCTTCTGTTGTGGCTACAAAGAGGTAAGACTGGACACTCTGCCTCTGATGAGGACAGTGCCTCTTCTTCTATTTCTGCCCCTAAAACACCTCTGAAAAGAAAACAGGAAAGTTCTGAGGTACCAGAGCCACCTGGAAAAATGGTGCAAAAGTCACCAAAGGGTCATGGCTCTCCACAGAAGAAGAAAATGGGTACAGAATCCCTCAAAAAAGCAAAGAAAACTGCTTCAGAACCAGCCACTGCTCCTCCTAAAGTGCTTCACAGATTTAAGATGCCTAGCTCAGCACAGTCGAAGATGCCATTGTCGTCAATACCCTCGTCGACGACTGTTTCATTGGTGACGCTGGTGGTGGTAACCATCTCCATGTCGACGGCAGCGGCTGCAGGATCTTCGTCGACGACATTATCATCCTTGTGGACGGGGTGCCCCATCTCGTCAACGCTTTTCTCGCGGACGACACTCCCGGCGACAACACTCCCTGTCGACGATGGCGATGATGATGATGAGGACTCGGATCAAGATACAATGTTTGGAGTAGCTAGAAGTCCTTCACAGCTACACGTAAAATGCCAAGAGTACTCAGACGACAATTCATATTATGGCCAGCAGTATTATGACCCAGTACCACAACAGCAGGGAACAGTATCTCTGCCCTCCGGTCTAGTGTCCGAGCTCCAGGCTATGCTGGCGGACTACAGAGAACGCTTCTACCCTCAGCCGGGGAAGGATCCCACGCCATCAGTTTCTGCTCCAGCTACTCTGGCACCTCTGCCACTAATGCCTCTTCAGGTTCCACAGAGTCCTCAGGTCCAGGCCTCTTCTGATGAAGCGGCAGAGGGAAGGGGATGTTCTTTCCGACCAAGACGAATGGGATGAGTATGTTCTCCCGGCACCCCCTTCACCGGAGCCGTTAGCAGTCGAATCTCCTCTTGAGGATATTGGCTCTTTCCATAACCTCTTAGAGAAAGCTCCAACGAGTTTTGAGCTGCAGTTGCCATCTATGCAGCAGGACTATTTTCTATATGATTTTAAAGAGCTGCACGGAAAATTGGTCAGGGCTATACCGATCATTGACCATGTCTGGAATCAAGGGCTGAAGATAATTAAAAACCCAGCTACAGTGCCAGAGGTGTTACCAACGCTGTACAAAAAGTATAAGGCAACAGAGGACGCTCCTGTGTGCCTGGTGGGTCACCCAAAACCAGACTCAGTGGTTTCCCAGGCTGCCCAGAGACGATCCAAGAACCCTTCAGCACCTTTATCGGCTCCTCCTGATAAGGACGGAAGGCGCCTGGACAATATCGGGAAGAGGTTCTCTTCTATGTCGGCAATTGTAGTCCGTGCTGCAAATTCCTTGGCGGTACTGGGCAGATACAACAGACAGCTGTGTCTGACATCTCCCACTCTGTAGAGGATCGTTCAGATTCCAGCAAGTCGGAAGCTAAGAAGATCATTATGGAGGGTCAACGAACCTCTACAGAGGTGATTGACTGCGCCCTGGATATTGCGGCCGTGGGATTTCGGCTTCTGGCTGGTTCAGCTGTCTTAAGGCGCCAGGGATGGCTTAAAGCCACTAATTTCAGGCCGGATGTCCAAACAAAGATCCTAGAATTCACTTGCAGGCCTCCCGAAACTCCACCTTCCCGGGAGCATCTACGTCTTCTCCTCCTAGAGATAGAGGGCATGTTGTCCAAAGGGGCGATAGAGATAGTCCTCTCTTCGCAGCGAGGAAGAGGTTTTTATTCTCCATTCTTCCTCATCAGAAAGAAGTCCCGTTTGTGGAGGCCCATCCTGGTTCTGAGGCAGCTCAACAAATATCTCAAAAAGCAATCCTTTCGTATGGTAACTTTGAAGGATGTACCACATCTTCTCAACAGAGGCGATTTCATGGCTTCCCTAGATCTGCAGGATGCGTATTTCCACGTACCAATTCACCCCAAACACAGAAAATTTCTGAGATTCATGGTAGCTGGCCAGTACTTTCAATTCAGAGTGCTACCCTTCGGACTCAAATCTGCAACCCCGGATTTTCACAAAATGCTTAGCCCCAGTTGCTGCATATCAGAGACGTCTCAAGCACCAGGTATTCCCATATCTGGCCGATTGGTTGCTAAAGGCTCCGAGCATCTCTGTCCTACGTCGCTCCCTCAGGACCACGTTACGTCTCTTCCAGCAACTAGGTCTCACTCTCAACAGAGACAAGTCACAGCTTCATCCTACCAGAAGGGTAGTGTTTCTGGGTGCTATACTGGACACGACTCTTGTAAAAGCCTTTCCTGCAGAAGAAAGTCAACTCAGGCTTTTGACCCTGGCAGATTCGAAGAAAAAAGTCTCTTTCAGTTCAGAGTTTCAAATCATTACTGGGGATTATGTCCTCCTGTATCAACCTAGTTCCGCACTGTCGTCTTCAGGTGCGCCCTCTTCAGGAAGAGCTCGACAAACAGTGGAAGCAGGCGCAAGGGTCCTTTGGGGACATCATTCACATAACATCAAGGATGGTCGACTCCCTCCAGTGGTCGTCAATGCCTGAAAACATTTCAGTGGGTCTGGAGTTCCTGAATCAAAGCCCCCCGTTTACGATCACGACGGATGCTTCGATGGAGGGGTGGGGAGCATGTCTCCAAGATCTGCAAGTCAGTGGCAAGTGGCCCCATTCTCATGCGAAGCTACACATCAACCTCCTCGAACTCGGAGCTGTGTACCTTGCACTACAAGCTTTTCAGCCGAGTATCCGAGGTTCGTCAGTGCTTGTCCGGACGGATAATACGACCACTATGCACTACATAAACAAACAAGGCGGAACTCGGTCTCACTTGCTTTTCACAGAAGCTCAACTCATCTGCACCTGGTGCATTCAGAATTCAGTGCACATACGGGAAGAACATCTCCCGGGAGTCAGCAACCCCACAGCAGATTCCCTAAGCACATCTTCACACGAGCGGGAGCTGAACCAGACAATGCTGGATGCAGTCTTCCGCAGGTGGAGGACACCGAACTTGGACCTCTTTGCGACATCTCAGAATGCGAAATGCCAGTTTTATGCAAGCTGGCATTCCCAGCCAGGGTCGTGGGGAAATGCCCTTTCGATAGCATGGTCAGGGATTTATGCTTACGCCTTTCCTCCGATACCCCTTCTTCCACAGGTCATCAGCAAGAGCAAATCAGAGCCCTGCCAGATAATTCTAATTGCTCCAGCCTGGCCACGTCAACTGTGGAACACAGAGCTTCTGTTGCTGTCTTCGTGTCCTCCCATCAGGTTAGCACCCATACCGGACCTGCTCACCATCAGCCACGGCCAAGTGAGGCATCCGGATCCCAAGCATCTCAGATTATGTGCATGGCTCCTGAGTTCAATTAATTCGGCCATCTATATATTCCCATTGACTGTCAAACAGTTTTAGCTAAAGCATGTGCAGATAGTACCAGTAAGACGTATACCTTAAAATGGAAGCGGTTTTGTTTATGGTGTACTGCGAATAACATTCATCTGCTCCAGAACAGGTCTTGCCGTACCTTCTCCGCCCGGCGAAGTCTGGTCTCGCCCATGCATCCATTAAGGTCCACTTAGCTGCTATCTCCAGATATAGACGACTATCCAAAGGCCCGTCCCTCTGGTCTCATTGACTTATAAAGCAGTGAAGGGGTTATTCCGATCCTTTCCTTCAGCCAAACGACCTCCTCCGTCTTGGCAACTGAATACAGTCCTGAGTCAGTTGATGAAGGAACCATTGGAACCTATTCATAAATCAGACATTAAGGCGGTCATTCTGACCATGCGGTCACCGCCATTTGGCCGCTCCGCGGTCAAAAGACCGCGGAGGCCATTTTGGCTTTCCCGCTGGGCCGGCGGGCGCCCGCCAAAGGAGCGCCCGCCGGCCCAGCGGGAAAGTCCCTGCAACATAGAAGCCGGCTCCGAATGGAGCCGGTGGTGTTGCAGGGGTGCGACGGGTGCAGTTGCACCCGTCGCGATTTTCACTGTCTGCTCTGCAGACAGTGAAAATCATGCTGGGGCCCTGTTAGGGGGCCCCACGACACCCATTCCCGCCATCCTGTTCCTGGCGGTAAAAACCGCCAGAAACAGGGTGGCGGGAAGAGGGTCGGAATCAGGAGATTCAGCCCAGACAGGGGAAATCCGGCGGGAAACCGCCGGATCCCCTTTTCTGACCGCGGCTTCACCGCCGCGGTCAGAATGGGCAGGGAAGCACCACCAGCCTGTTGGCGGTGCTTCCGTGGTCATCCACCCTGGCGGTCGATGACCGCCAGGGTTGGAATGACCCCCATAGTATCTTACCTGGAAGGTAGCACTCCTCTTAGCGTTAACATCCGCTCGCAGAGTAAGCGAGATTCAAGCCTTTACCATCCAAGAGTCTTGAAGATCTACAGACGATACAATCATCCTACGGACAAACCCGGAATTTATTCCAAAAGTGCCAACTGATTTCCACATCAACAAGCAAGTAGTGCTAAAGACTTTCTTTCCGCGGCCTCAGACTGGGGCAGAAAGATCGCTGCATTCCTTGGACGTCAAACGATGCCTTACATTTTATTTGCAGCGAACATCCTTAATCAGAAAGTCCAGTCAGCTGTTTGTGGCATTTAGTGCGCCCAGGAAAGGGCTTTCTGTTTCTAAAAAAAACATCTCTAGATGGATTTCTAGTGCCATAGCCTTTTGCCACCAGAAAGCTGGTCGACCTCTGGACACTAAAGTTCATGCACATTCTACCCAAGCAGTGTCCACTTCTTGTGCCCTCTTCTCTGGGGTATCCCTTCCAGACATCTGTCGTGCAGCCACGTGGAGGACAGCACACGCCTTCACAAAGCATTACTGCCTCTACGCTGAGACGCTCTATGATGCCGCAGTGGGTCAAGCAGTTCTTAGATGTTTGTTCAGATAAGGTGAGCGGTTTGTTTCCCTCCATCCGCTTCTGATTTAATCATCTGTTTGTTAGTAACGTACCTTTCTTGCATACTCATATGTTTTAAAGCATTATTTTATTGTGTTGCATGTAACTGTCTAATGACAATGTTTTATAATGATTGGGATAAACAGTTTTTCTTGATACAGAAAATGTCTTACTAACTGCTTGCTACTCTTATTCAAGCATGTGAATCTATGAAAGTTCCAGTACTGGAGTAAGAAATAAGTTACTTACCTGTAACTGTAGTTCTCCAGTATTGGACACTTTCATAGATTCACATGCGGCCCGCCCGCCTCCCCGGAGGAGCTCACCTTCTCTGTTCTGGGTTATTTCATCACTTGTGCTCGGAAAATCTGAGGGAAGGCAGCTCTTCACAGGAGGTTCTAGAGGGGTGAGGCAATCTGATTGGTTCAAGTTTGAGTTTGAGTCTATTTTTACAAAACGACTATGATGGGTTATTGTATTGAGGCCTAGTTCATGTATTGTGTGCATACATCTTCAGGCCTGGTTTTATATTCCACCGGGGACTCCCATCTCAACGACAGGGAAATATTCAAGCATGTGAATCTACGAAAGTGTCCAATACTGTAGAACTACAGTTACAGGTAAGTAACGTATTTCTTGTGCATTATCTCTTACTTATTTACTGTATTGGTGTATTTAAATGCTTTACATACCTGTCTCCCAAGTTAAGCCTGCCTGCTCATTGCCAAGCTACCAGAGCTTGAGCCAGGGGCTAATGTTTTGAGATGGCTGGACCTAACATTGGGTTGGTGGCCTTATTGCTGGTGGTAGGTGTGTACTTAACTCTACTAATAATCCACCTTCCAACAAATAGAATTAGGTTTTGCAAGCAAGACTCTGTGTAGAGCCTACTTCTAGTGAGATAATGACAATATTACAATGATGAGAAAGCAGACCTGGGGATGATGTGATTCTGTTTAGATGAAAGGCTGTCGCAAAACAGAGTCAGTTTTACATTAAAACAACATATCAGTCATAGTACATCAAGACTAGTAATTTCAGATTTCTGGTATTTACATTTAATTAAGAAGTTTGTTGATATTGCAAAATATTATTTTTCTGTTTCAGATCTACTATTTCTTGTGGGCCTCACCTCCTCTGTGTGCATAGTGTCGGAAATTATAAAGAAGCTAGAAAGGAGCAAGGAAGGCATCCAGAGACAGAGCTCTACTCCCACCTCCTTTCTCGATGTATGATGCATATTGCATTTATTAATTCACAAATTTAAAACTGAGTTCAGAGGATATTAGACAAACCCCCAACACAAAACACTGTCAGAATCCAGAGGGATGTGGAAAGCTTCTGGGGGACAGTTGACAAGTTCTCATAATTTCCTCACGTTTGGTTCTACTGAAAGAGGAACATGTTTCTGGAGCACCAAGTGTTCCAGGCTTTCATCTGGGATGGACAGATGAACGTTCACTGGCCTGCCCCAATTTAAAGGAACATTTTAACAAGTGCGGGTGTGGGATTGGAAACTTGATATTTTGAAGAAGTGAGAGAATGGTTCTTTTTGTACAAGCAGAAATTGATAATGGAAAGACACTTTGCACCTTCTGCCAAGAAGAATTGTAATTATATATCTATCTTGAATAGATCTGAGGTTTCTGGAGTCACAGACCCCCTCACGTATTTTGTATTAAAATGTGGGCTTTTTCCCCTGTAAGAAGTTACCCTTATACGAGCATTTTGGGGGTCTTCCAAAGATGTAGTTTGTGACCCAGTTCGAAAACCTCTGGGATAGGATAATCTATAAGCTGTTGTTTTTATTTGCAATATATATTTTATTTCTTTTCTTTTTGGTGGAAGAACCTGTGTATCAGTGACATACATAATTGTGCAGTTCCTGAAAGCATTCCATTTGAATCAGAAAGGCGACGGTATGAAGCGGCTAGTTGCTCAACCACTGGAGGCTTGAGGTGGACAGTTGTTCACCCACTGTATTTATTTTCCTAATCATGTGATGTAAACATAGTGATGGGTGTGCTATCAGTTTTTCGCTCTAAATGCGACCATTGTTTGACCATAATTTATTCCACTTTTGTGTATCAAGGAGGATAGAAGAGGACTGGATGATTAAAAGGAAATTGAGTAGTTATTTTTCTGCATATCTTAAATTTGGGAAGAATATACCCTTTTCCTATCAGCACTTAATATCATCCATGACAGGCAGTAGATCTACAGGCATTCTTTTTTAATTTCAGTTTAAGAGTTGAGTAGCTTGTTGGAAAACGAAGACTCTAGTATTTTTCCAGTTTTTATGATCAAAGAGTTTATGATTTGGAGCAGAAGTTCTAAAATATGCTCCTGCAGTCTGACATGATTCATATTTTTTCTTACACTGCTGAGCCTTCTTCATTTGCATTATTACTGTATATTGTATCAAATTAACTTACAGACCTTAAAAACTATATAGTCCACATTACCTCAAATTAGTGAAATTGATATGTATTGCATCTGAAGTAAGACTGTACATTTGAGTCACTTACAGCGAGCTTTTCATGTGTAGCTTTCTGGTCTGATCTCATTCCATTTAGGCTCGCATTTGGAAAACCATGTGCAAAGAATTAGATGTGTAAGTCCAGTTCTTCATGGAAAGGAGTCCACCTCCTAAACCTACCCCTAGAAATGCCACTGCCTAAACTGGCTTGAGGCACAGTGTCTCGGGCATTGTTGGAAAACGCCCACTGCAGCAGTCATTACAAAACCAGATTATCAGATAGGCATAGGGTACTTGTGTCCAGTGCTTTCTATCCAGAACCTTCACAGACTGTGCTGTCCAACTCAAATGCCTCAAAAAAGAAGCTGCTGAATGAAGATGGGGGTAGATTTATTGAGCAACACTGGAGAGGTGTAGGCATTTCTTTTTCTTTTTCCAATGTTTTAAATACTACTTGTTCTGTGGTCAAATATCCTTCTAGCACTCTTTTTGTGAGTGTTTTCACCTTGCACAAATGTTTGTACATGCATATTCTTTGCAAAAATATTTGTCACAATGATTAAATTCCCTTTTCTATATTGCCGTTTGAGTTAAACATGCATTTCCATTTCCTGCTGCTTTTAGTTTGCAAGTATAAGAAATGTTGTTTATAATTTCCCTATGCCGACATTTGTCAAATTATCTAGAACATGAACCTTTAAAACTTGTTACACTGCTTAATCCAAAACGATGTTACCAGTTATAGTGGTATTTATTGATATGTTTTTACACATATTACTTATGCTGTATTACAGGTTGTTCGTTATCTAAAGTATGTCTGATATCTTGTGCTGAGTGATTGGTACAAAGTTAATATTTCTGATATTTTACACAAAATAGTATACTGCATCTATTTTGTGTGTATGTATACATATATATATATATATATATGTGTGTGTGTGTGTATTTCAGAAATTGTATCAAATGGGTTGAATCGCACTGATGGTTCAATGATTATTAGATGGCATTTCGACTTTCCTTCACTCATCAGGACAGCACAGTCTTTTTAAGATGTCTCGCTGGTGTCTGTGTTGTATATATGGAATATAATTTCTTTGTTTTTATTGTGTTTCTGTTTTTAGTGCTACATCCTATTCCTAATCTCTCTTCAGTGGTTCATCACTTTTGATTGACGGACATCTTCCTAGTCTTGGATTCTCTTAATACAGTATTTATTTCAGTGTTTCAAAATGATGACCAGACTTAGGAACCACTTAAATTTTTTGCAACACTTATTTGTATAACATGGCACGATGTTAGTTCCTGTCTGGCTGAGTATTGTAAAATAGTTTTCTCTCTTCCCCCACCATTCCAAAAATAGATATTGGTTTACTATGCGAAGGATAAGGCAGCGCCAGGGACCAAAAAATGCTTTATGATTCATGTCAACTTCAATTTCTGCTACCTGTATGTATAGCTTTCCTGATTGGATTCTGACATACTTTTGCTATCAATATACATTTTGAACGATATATTTGCTACTAGTTCCTTTTGTTAAACAGAAGTCAGTGAAACATTTTGATGAAAATTGTGTGTGTGTTCAGAAACTGCCTCAATTTGGCTTTAATGTTCAGCTGAAACCCAGCCCACAAAATTCCCTTTCAGGTGGATTCTGAGTTTGAAAGGGAATTGTACACAAAGAAGTGCACGTTATTTTAGAAATGGGTATTCCTTGATTTAAAGCCCTAAATTAGACAGGAGTTTTGTACCTAGTTTTCTGTACAGTTAATCATTCGGGTAACTGCAGTAGGCTTTGGAAAGATTATTTCAGATGGCCATTTAGTTTTTCTTTAAAACTGTGTTGGCTCCTGTTTGCCCTCTTTCTTTATGAGCTTTGGGGTCAAGGAAATCGTATTCTGGGGTTCCTCCAGGTTGCCTTTAATTTTGACTGTTTTACTTTCTCTAAAGCAGTGGCTGTACCTTAACGGAGTTTCAAAAGAATGGAGAATCCCTTTAACACCAAAGGAAAATAGAGAAATTATCTCTTCCTTTTAGGGATCAATTTATAAATGATATAGCGAGTCCACTGCTTACTTTAAAAGTGCTTCCTGGTAATGTTGTGTCAGCTTTTTCAGCAAGAGCATGGAAGTGGGCCACCTCGCTATCATTGCCATGTGGGATTATAGGGACATTTGGATTGGATCTGAGTCAAACATAAACAGATCCTCTATTGTCTGCCAGAACTCACACCCTGGCACAAGCCCAGGTTGGGTGTCTTCCTTGTTCTTGGCGTACTTTGCAATTCATTGTTCCTCCCATCTGGAGTGCATGAACATATGCCTTTTGCGGGAATGGCCTTGATGGGTGGCTATAGCCAGTGGCAGTACTAAGAGGCACTGGTGGAATAGGAACCATGGACAGAATACTGGGTGCCAGGGTGGATGCAGACTGTGCCAGAGAGATGCTTTAGGGCCGACTGGCACAGAGGGAAATTCAGCAGGTGATACCCCAGTCGTGACCCAAGGGGTTCAAAGGAGCTGCAACCATACCAGAGGAAACAACAGTGCTTCTAAATAGAGCCATCATGACCTGTAGAAACTGCCCTGGAAATTCTGTGTGTGTGGGGCAGCGTGCTGTCATTGGAGCTGGGAAATTATGTCAGAGCCAACAAGGAGACCAGGACCTGAAATGGTCTCTGTCCTGGGCCCAGGGTCGAAGTCAACATGGGTTCTTCTGAGGTGAAGTCTCCATGGAAGGTGGAGAATATCAATGGAACTTACTGCTTCAGTGAGAGCGGTGCTAAGGAGAGCAGCCCTTGTGTTGTCTCCTTCTTGTGTTTCCTTCTCTTCTCCTTCAATGACTTTGGTAAGTAGAAGAGGTCAACTTCGACCCTGTTCTGAGGCATGATCAGTACCGAGCTTGGCACTCTTAACGTGCTATAAAAGTGTTTGCCTCCTACCCCAGTTGCTGTGGTGTGCATGAAGCCAGACTTGTTGCATGATTTGGTATTGTGCTTAGGTTTCAAACATCAAAGACAAACTTGTGTGGGCCTGAAATGAACATCTTCCCATGATACATGACAGGAACAGCAGGAGTTAAAACCAGATTTTTTTTTTCCCCATAAGACACCACAAAAGGTAGAACACGTTTCATGAAAAATGTATAGATAGGTCGTGTGGATACGGTCAAAAGAGTTCAGCAAAAAGGACACCAGAGTGGTTGTGTGTGACTCCTGAGACATGTGATGTCAGACCTTCACTGCAACTGATGCCAAGATAGAGCCGTCCTACTTACTGGTGGGAAAAGCTATTACAAAGTTTCCAAATCCAGTTTGGCACCTAGGGATGTTCAAAAGGAGAAGAATCTACAGGCTGATGTATGCATCAGAAAAACAATGTACTGCTTACATCTAAAATCTGTGTATATACTTTTGTGAATCTTGTTTGAATTATATGTCCTTTTGGTACTTTCCCAATGAGGGGAAGCAACTAAATAGAGGCAAAAACTTGTCAGCTTATTCAGAGGAAATTTATAAATCAGAAATGGAGCACTAAAAGTAACTAAGTGGGGACTATATTTCTTCTTGTGTGTAATAACCTCTTACCACAATTAACCTACTTCTGAACATCTATGCTTTTGTCAGCCAAGGATAAAAAGGGACTTGTATTTAAATAGGGTGAACTTTGATTTTAATGCTGGAAAACGTATTCTTGAAATAAAGCTATATTTTATATATTTATGTATATATACGTTTGATGGCATGTGTAGCTGCAGATACACATGCTATGCATGATTCCGCCATCTAGTGTTGGGCTTGGAGTGTTACAAGTTGTGAGGCCTGTCGATCGTTTCGATCCAAGAAGACCCTGCATGATCGGAGAGCCAGAAGATTAGAGATGGTGTCAAAAAGTACAGAACATTTCGACATGGAGGAAGAACAGGCGCAGACTGTGGTCTCCATCCGAGACACCGACTCTGAACAGGATTCAGAAGAAGATAGGCATGTCACTTCTGGACAGCACGTCAGTATGTTTGCCCCTACGCCCACATATAAAAAACCATTGAAGTCCTTGGGTACACCACTGACAGAGGGTCATGGTTCGACCCGAAAAAAGACTATCGTCGACCTACCTTCGGGTTTGGAGCCGAAAAAGGCCACTCCGACGACGACATCGGAGTCGAGTAAATCTGTAAAGAGTTCTGCCTCGGATTCGAGTAAGCATCCTCACTCCTCGGAGTCGAAGCCTCGATGCCCTGCTTCGGAGCCGAAACAACCGACTCCATTTTCGGGACCGAAAAAGCTTCCATCTTCGGAACCGAAAAAGCTTCCATCTTCGGAACCGAAAAAAGCTTCTTACTCAGAAGAGCAAGGACTTTCGAGCCATCTCAAGCAGAGTTTGAAATCACTGCAGGAACAATCTTACAGACCTTCTGATGAGGACATTTAGAATCAGCCTATCCTTCAGGTTATGGATGAGAGACAATCCAGGATTCACATCCACAAAGAGACTGGCAGAATAGTTACTGCTCCTCCTCTGCAAGCCAAAAGGAAGCTGGCTTTTCGGGAACAATTAGACACTGCTCAACCACCAGCAAAAATGTATAAACAGAAGGAGAAGCCAGCACCTGCCCCTACTCCTCCTCCTCATTCACCACAGCTTTCCTTTTCACCTCCACACGCTAGCCCACCACCGTTGCCTTCACCAACCATTCACAGTATTCACATGGGGATACAGTGGATCCTTGGGATCTATCCGACCCAGATCCTATTCCTGATAATGACCCTTATTTATACCCCTCCAAGCCTTCTCCACCAGAGGACACTACTGCATACACACAGGTTGTTTCCAGGGCAGCTGCTTACCATGGGGTGCTTATGTACACTGAACCCTTAGAGGAGGATTTCCTAATTAACACTCTATCCTCCACTCACTCTAGATATCAGTGCCTTCCTATGTTACCTGAAATGGTTAAACATGCAGACCAAAGTTTTTGTGAGCCAGTCAAAGCTAGAATATTTACTCCACGTATTGACAAAAAAGTACAAACCTGCTCCTACAGACCCTGATTATATCATACATCAAGTTCCTCCAGACTCAGTAGTAGTGAGTGCGGCTAGAAAGAGGGCTAATAGCCAATCCTCAGGGGATGTTCCTCCCCTTGATAAGGAGAATAGGAAATTTGATCCTGCTGGCAAGAGAGTGGCCACACAGGCGGCCAATCAATGGTGAATCGCAAATTCGCAAGCCCTGCCAGCCAGATATGATAGGGCCCACGGGGACGAGATGCAAGAACTCCTACAGCATCCCCCAAAGGAACATCAGAAAAGGGCACAGCAGATTGTAGAGGAGGGTCAGGCCATAAGCAATAATGAGATAAGGTCTGCCCTTGATGCTGCAGATACAGCAGCCAGAAGTGTCAATACTGCCATTACTTTAAGAAGGCATGCATGGCTACGTTCTTCTGGTTTTAAACCAGAAATCCAGCAGGCAGTACTTAACATGGCTTTTGATAAAAAGCATTTGTTTAGTCCAGAGGTCGATACGACCATAGAAAAACTGAGGAAAAACTCAGACACTGTCAAAGCAATGGGAGCATTATACACAACACCGTATAGAGGCTCCTTTCGCAGGCAACAATTTAGAGGAGAATTCAAGCCACAATCATCTGAGGCTTCTACGTCCCAAGCAAAGCAAGGACAACAGCAACAATAATACCAGAGAGGGAAATTTAGAGGGTCTTGCGGAGGCCAATATTTTAGAAATAGAGGCAAAGTTCCAAATCTTAAAACAAGCCACTACACCATCAAAACAGTGACTTGTTTGCTATCCCTCAACCCCACACATCTCCTGTGGGGGGAAGACTACAGCAATTCCACTCTCATTGGCAAAACATCACCACAGACCATTGGATGTTGTCAATTATCCGCAATGGCTATTGCCTAGAATTGATTTCTACCCCTCCAAATATTCCTCCACGTAACCAGAGGCTGTCCCCAGAACACAATGTTCTATTACAACAAGAGGAACAATCGCTACTACTAAAACAAGCAATAGAATTGGTCCCACATTCTCAACAAGGAACAGGAGTATACTCACTATACTTCCTTATTCCCAAAAAGGATGGCACTCTCAGGCCGATCCTAGACCTCAGATCTCTAAATCTATACATCCTGTCGGAACATTATCACATGGTAACACTGCAGGACTTCATTCCACTACTACAAAAACAAGGTTACATGACTGCTTTAGACCTCAAAGATGTGTATTTTCATATACCCATCGATCCAGCTCACAGAAAATACCTCAGGTTTGTCATAGCAGGAAAACATTATCAGTTCAAGGTTCTACCATTTGGCATAACAACAGCTCCAAGAGTATTCACAAAATGTCTAGCAGTAGTAGCAGCCTACCTAAGAAGGTAACACATACATGTCTTTCCATATCTAGACGATTGGCTAATAAAATCAAGCAATTTTATACAATGCCAACAACACACTCAATACGTAACAGAGACCCTACATCACTCTCAACTACCAAAAATCTCATCTTCAACCAGCACAGGTACAACCTTGCCTAGGTGCTATTTTAAATACGCAAAAAACCCTATCATATCCAAATACACAAAGGATACAGGCTTTCCAAAATCTCATACCACAAATACAGCCAAATCAACAATGCACTGTAAGATTTATCATGAGAATTCCGGGAATGATGGTATCTTGCATAGCAATGGTACTGCATGCAAGACTCAATATGAGGCTACTACAACAATGCCTCTCACAACACTGGTCTCAGGCCCAGAGCCAATTGCAAGATTTAGTGTTGGTGGACCGCCAAACGCACACGTCCCTTCAGTGGTGGAATTTCAGCAATTTAATGAAGGGGCGGTCATTTCAAGACCCTGTGCCTCAGACCACCACAACAACAACAGATGCATCGATGATGGGTTGGGGAGCTCATCTCAACAACCTTACCATTCAAGGGGGATGGGATTCGAAACAGAGAAATTTTCACATAAACCATTTAGAATTATTAGCTGTGTTCCTCGCCCTAAAAGCGTTTAAACCCCTTCTCAAACACAACATTGTTCTGATAAAAACAGACAATATGATGCCCATGTATTAACTAAAAAAACAAGGAGGGACACATTCATCTCAACTGTCCCTTTTAGCCCAGACAATATGGAAATGGGCAATTCACAATCACATTCATCTACTAGAAGGATACATTCCAGGAATACACAATCAGCTGGCGGATCTCCTAATCAGGACCCACTAACAGACACACGAATGGGAGATTCACTTTCAGTTACTTCAAAAGTACTTTCAAAAGTGGGGAACACCTGAAATAGACTTATTTGCAACAAGCGCAAACGCAAAATGCCAAAACTTCGCATCCAGACACCCACATCCCCTATCCAAGGGCAAAGCCCTATGGATCAATTGGTCAGGGATATTTGCTTACACTTTTGCCCCTCTCCCACCACTTCCCTTTCTGGTCAACAAACTACGTTGGACATCTCTCACCATGATACTCATAGCCCAAACGTGGGCACGACAACATTGGTACACCACACTCCTAGACCTGTCGGTAGTACCTCACTCCAAACTTCCAAACAGACTGGATTTGTTAACCTGAAACAAAGGTCAAATCAGGCATCCAAGCCCAAGTGCTCTCGACTTAGCGATTTGGCTCCCGAAGTCATAGAATTTGTATACCTAAAACTTCCATTAGATTGTATGTAAGTGCTCAAGCAAGCACGTAAACCTACCACTAGACAATGTTATGCTAAAACATTGAAAAAATGTGTTTACTACTGTCAGTCTAAAAATACCAATCCACTTACAGCATCATTACAAGATATTGTATGCTATCTACTTCATTTACAGAAATCAAAACTAGCTTTCTCATCCATTAAAATTAATCTTACTTCGATAGCAGCATACTTGCAGACTATCAACACACCTCCCTATTTAGAGTTCAAGTTATAAAAGCCTTCTTGGAAGGATTAAAACATATTATTCCACCTAGAACACCACCTGTTCCTACTTGGAATCTGAATATCGTACTCACCAGACTCATGGGCCCACCTTTTCAACCCATGCATTCTTGTGAGATTCAATTTTTGACATGGAAGGTTGCCTTCCTGGTAGCTATTACTTCATTGCGAAGAGTTAGTGAAATACAACCATTCACTCTTGAGAAACCTTTTTTCCAAGTGCACAACTATAAAGTTGTACTTAAGACAAATTCCAAATTTCTACCAAAAGTAGTATCACCTTTTCACATAAACCAAACAGTGGAATTGCCAGTCTTCTTTCCACAGCCAGACTCAGTTGCAGAAAGAGCCCTTCATACTCTTCACCTCAAAAGAGCTCTAATGTACTATGTAGATAGAACTAAATAATTTAGGAAAACAAAACAACTTTTTGTTGCCTTTCAGCAACCACATAAAGGCAATCCTATCTCTAAACACGGATTAGTAAAATGGATTGTTAAATGCATACAAACTTGTTACATTAAGGGAAAAAGACAACTTTTGATCACACCTAGAGCACATTGTACTAGAAAGAAAGTTGTGTCTCTGGCATTCTTAGGAAACATACCTTTGGCAGACATATGTAAAGCTGGCACATGGTCCACCCCTCATACATTTACAAAACATTATTGTGTAGATGTATTTTCAAAGCAACAGGCAAATGTTGGCCAAGCTGTCTTAAGAACATTATTTCAAACAACTTCAACTCCTACAGGCAAGCCACCACAGATTTTTGGGAGGATTAACTGCTTTGTAGTCTATGCATAGCATGTGTATCTGCAACTACACATGCCATCAAATGGAAAATGTCACTTACCCAGTGTACATCTGTTTGTGGCATGTGATGCTGCAGATTCACAAGCACCTTCCCTCCTCCCTGGAAGCCTGTAGTCGTAAGTTTTATTATTTGTATATATGTAGATACATTTACATTTGCATGGACATCTATTTTTACTTACTGCTTTTATACAACATTTACATTCTAACATCCTATCACTCCTTCCTACGCCATTTTGCAGGAAACAAACTAACAATGGAGTTGATGCCCATGCGCAGTATGACCGAGAGGAGGAGTCACTCGATCCCGTGACTCCGAAAAGACTTCTTTAAAGAAAAACAACTTGTAACACTCCCAGCCCAACACTATTTGGCGGAATCATGCATAGCATGTGAATCTGCAGCACCACATGCCGCGAACAGATGTACACTGGGTAAGAGACATTTTCCATATATTTCAGCCTAACAAATTTCACAGGCAGTAGAGAGGCCGAGGCAAGCCTAAAGTTAAAGAAGAAAAAAAAATGGCCCTTCTGCTTATTGTCCTTTCCACACAAAAGGATGATGGATGGAGTGCTGAACAATGCAAACACTCACCCCCAGTCACAGATCTGGGTTTAGTCAATCATTCTTCTGCTCACCATGCCGACCCAGCTATATGCAAATCAGTCTTGACCCTGTTCCTCATGGGAACAGTCCAGCCCGAACTGCCAGGCCAGGTCCTCCCTGGACCGGAAACAAGCATCCTTCCCACACTACCCGGAAAGCCGCTTTTGTTGCTCCTCAGTGTAACACATGCTGCCATTTGGAGAGGAGGGTATTTCTACAAGCCCGGAAGGCTATTACGACGGACCAGATTCTCATACAAATTATATAAAACAGCTGCTTACCTCCCTGTAAACCTCTCATCAAATCCTCCCCTCTCAATTGAGCATACTTTGAATCTGCACAGTAGGTGCAGAAAGGAGCAATGTAGTTGATCCTGCAGAAGGAAGTTGGGCAGGGGTGCCATTCCTGGTACTTCCTAGTTCCCAAGAACGACTGCAGTCTACGACAAATCTAAGACATCAGGCTCTTGAAGTTTTGGACTTGAAAAGTTCAAGATGCTGTTCTTGGCTCAGTCACTTTTAGTGCTAAAAGTGGAAGACTGAATGGTGTTCCTTTACTTTCAAGATGCATATTTCCACATACCGATCATGCAGTGGGATCTGTAGTTTGTAGGAGGTTTCCTCCACAACTAGACTTGTGCTAGGTTAGTAATAGGTGTTGCTGTCCTTCTGCTTGTGTTAACATCAGCCCCCAGGTGATGTGGTTGGTCACGTCACATCTGTGCAGGTCAGGGATCTGGATGAGTTGTAAGTGATAGAGACATCTAGTTGCAGAATCCTTACCTTAGAATTTTCCCAGGTGTCAGCCTGGCTGTGGATATTTTTCTTGAACAGTACCACTGCACGTTGTGGCATCGATCAGCTCCGCGTTTGTCGCCGGCGTCATCCACGTCGGATATGATGTTGCGGGTCATATATAGGTGCCATCTCGGTGCGCTGATGTCGGTTCTTTACTCGCCGCACCAGCCAGCACTAATCCAAAGAAAGAGCTACCCCTCAGTTCTTTTTTTGACTGGTCATTTTTTTACTTTTGTTGAAATGTTTTGGAGTATTTTATTCCTGGTACGTTGAGGGATGTCTTCTCGCAAGACCGGTTTCAAGCTCTGCTGATCCGGTCTTCGAGCGATGTCCGTGATGGATCCACACCTCACGTGTTTGAAGCTTGAGCACAACCTGAAGTCGTGTTCCATGTGCCAGGCCAAGAATCCAAAAGCTTTGAGGGTGCAGTCCCCAAAGCTCATGGAGGCCCCTCTTCGTCCTCCCACGCCATGTTTTTGGGAAGATCAGGTAAATCGATGCATAAGAAGAAGTAGGACAAATCCCAAATTTCTACCAAAAGTAGTATCACCTTTTCACATAAACCAAACAGTGGAATTGCCAGTCTTCTTTCCACAGCCAGACTCAGTTGCAGAAAGAGCCCTTCATACTCTTCACCTCAAAAGATCTCTAATGTACTATGTAGAAAGAACTAAATAATTTAGGAAAAACAACTTTTCGACTACACCTGGTCCATCGGCCGACAAGATGAGGGAGCGTCTTCAATCAAGACCTTCCTCTGCAGAGCCTGTATCTGGGCCGACTCCGCACCTCCCCGAGTTTCCAGGAGCCGGAGCGACCCCTGCCAACCTCAAGGAGTTTTATGATGCCACCCCCTGCCCAACCCAAGGAGTTTTAAGAGGCCATGCACCTCATTTTTGGGCAGTCCGACTCCAGGCCCTGTGGAGTTGGAAGGGGCCCCTCTAGGTCCCGCCCCAGCAGCTTTGGTCTCTGCTCTGAGGGGCACCCAGGGATCCCTTGCTGGATCTGGACCAGTGCCGGTCATACTACCTCGACCTTCCCCGGCCTGACACTCCTGGTCCTGCCCGTGCCCCAGGGCAGCGCCGCTCTCATCCTCATTGCTGACTCTGACATAGAGCTAGATGTGCGTCGTATGATGCTGAATCCATCGCCGATAGAGGTCTTGCCCTCTATGTCGGATCCTGAGCCTTATTACTATGGGCTAGATTACAGTGAGGAAAAGGAGAGTTTGCTGGACCCTTTAGAATACCAGCTCTAAGACCCTGTGGACTGGCATATGGACCTGGGTGAAGTCAGTGGGCTGGATACCTCACCAGATACTGGCATGCTGTCTCCCCATATCATGGCTGCGAAGGAGGGAGCTTCATATTCTGTGGTGGTGGAGAGAGCAGCCTAGGTCCTGGACCTTGAGTTGCCTTCGGGGGCAGTCACGACTAACCTCCTGACAGAGGTGCTTCAGCCTGGGGCTCCATCCTCTGAACCCCTGCTTCCCTTTAATGAAGCCCTTACGGATGTCCTACTGGGTACCTGGTCCAAACCAAGCACGGGGGCTCCTGTGAACAGGACAATTGCTTATCACTATCGCCTGGCACCGGATGGCCCAAGTTTTTCCTTATGTCATCCTCTGAACCCTTGCTTCCCTTTAATGAAGCCCTTACGAATGTCCTACTGGGTACCTGGTCCAAACTCAGCACAGGGGCTCCTATGAAGAGGACGCAACACACTATTTCTGAGAGCTTGGGTATCCAAGCCTCCACCTCCCAGGGTGCATTCTCTTCTGCACCCCTGGATAGGTAATCCAGGAGGCTGGACATACTTGGGAAGAAGTTTTCTTGCGCCAGCCTAGCATTGCGTTCTGCGAACATCGCATGCCTTTTGGGCCAGTATTATTGCACGCTGTGGGATACAGTTGCACAAGTGCTGCCACAGGTCCCGGAAGAGGGCCGGGCTGTACTTTCCCAAGTAGCTGCTGATGGGAGAGATACAAAAAAGTTCATTATTTGATGTGGACTGGACACTACCGGCTCACTAGGCAGATAGGTTGCTTTCACAAAAGGATGATGGACAGAGTGCTGAAACTTTTCAAACACTCACCCCCACTCACAGATCTGGGTTTAATCCATTGTTCTTTTGCTCACCGTACCACCCCAGTTTGGAACCATCCATATGAAAATCAGTCTTGACCCTGTCCCCATGGGAACATTCCAGCCCGAACTGCCAGGCCAGGTCCCCACTGGACCAGAAACAAGCATCCTAGAACCGGTTTCAGGGTATCACCCTTCATCTGCCAGGCTAGCTTGAATCCAGTGGCACAGTGAGCACGGGACCCATGTCTGGGCATACCCCTCCCAATAAGAGCGGTTGCATCAACAGTGGCCCTTAGCGCCACGCTTGGTTGAGGACGTCTGGCTTTTTCGGGGGCATGTCCAAGTCAGTCTTATGGGCATGCTCTTTGAATGCACCTGTCTCTTTGGAGAGAAAGCAAACTCAACGCTCGAGCGATTCAAGGATTCTCATGCTACAGCCAGGTCCTTGGGGCTGACTGCAGCCTCTCGTCCCCCTCAGTCTGCTTTTTGCCCTTCTTGTAGCTACGGAAGGGGCGCCCAGCTGTGTCCGTTCCCATCCAGCTGCCATGCCGCGCCTCTGCGTGGCCAGGCACGTGGGATCGACTGTCCTTGTGGATCAGGAAGCAAGCAGTCTGGCCAGTCACCCCTCCTCCAACCCCTCCTGCAGCCAACTCCACCTAGTCTGACGATTCGCCACCAGGGACCAGTCGGAGGCAGGACCTGCCATCACCTGCTTCGCTGGAAGTCCAGTACATCGGACAGGTGGGTTTTGCAGATAGCCTGAAGGGGCTACTCGCTCCCCTTCGAGGCTACCCCTCCATCCATCCCACCATCATACGATCAGAGAATGGAGGATTACATGGCACTTTTTGGAGAGGAAGTTATGGCTCTCTTGGCCAATGGAGCCATAGAGAGGATCCCTGTGCCAGAAGTAGGTCGTGGTTGTTATTCCTGCTATTTTCTGGTTCCCAAATAGGACATGGGCCTTTGCCCTATCCTAGACCTTCGGTCCCTCAATCTCTTTCTCAAGAAGGAGAAGTTCGAAATGCTCACTCTGGCTCGGGTTCTATCTGCCTTGGACCTGGGAGACTGGATGGTAGCGTTGGATTTGCAGGGCACATATTTCCCTACCCCGTCCTGCCTTCCCACAGACGTTACTTGCAGTTCAAGGTAGGCCACAAGCACTTTCAGTTCACTGTGCTTCCTTTTGGCTTTACCAGTGCACCTCTGGTGCTCAACCAAGGTGATGGTGGTGATTGTAGCTCATCTCACGGGTTTCAGTCTTCCCACCTCCAGACTACCGTGGACCTCCTGCATTCACTGGGGTTTACTATATACGTGCCAAAGTCACACCTGACTCCCTCTCGGATGCTCCCTTTCATCTGAGCTATTCTGGACACAGTGCAGTTTCAGGCTCATCCTCCAGAGTGGCGAGTCCAGGCTAATCGGGCTATGACACTAATGTTTCAGCTTCTATCCTGGATTTCAATGAGAATGACTTTGAGGCTGCTGGGCCTCATGGCCTCCTGCATCCTGCTGGTGACAAATGCCAAATTGCCTATGTGGGCTCTGCAGTGGGTCCTGAAGTTCCAGTGGGCGCAGCATCAGGGGACTCTCTCCCACATTGTCCAGATGTCAGAGAGAACTGCACCAGGTCTGCTGTGGTGGCTGGCGAACCGCGATTGGGTCAGAGGCAGATCCCTCTCCCTTCCCCAACCAGATCTGACAGTAGTGACAGATGCATCTGATAGAGATTTCTAGTTGCAGATTCCTTACCTTAGAATTTTCCCCTAGGCGTCCGACTGGATCCAGGGATTTTTTCCTTTGAGCAATACCCTTACGCGTCAGTAGGTGGCGTCGGTCAACTCCTTTAGCATTGTTGGTGTCGTGGTTGCTGTGATGACATCAGGTGTAGTATATAGATGCCGCCTCAGCGTAGTGACGTCATTTCTTTTCTTTCCACACCACACGCTGATCTGGAGAGAGCTACCCTTGGTAAATTTTTGTCTGACTCTTTTGTCGACTTTTTGGGAGGTTTTTGGTGCGTCGAGGGATGTCCCCGAAGACCCGCTTCAAACCGTGCGAGGACTGTCACAGCATGATCTCGGTGACTGATCCGTATCGGGTCTGTTTGTGGTGCCTGGAGCTTGACCACGACTCAAAGTCGTGCTCCGAGTGTGGGGCCTTGCACCCGAAGGCCTTGAGGGAGCGATCCCTCAAACTTATGGTGGCCCGGCGCTTGACTCCGCATAGGTACAGGTCACGCTCGAGGGGAAGATCTTGAGACCGGTTGCGGAGTCACCACCACTCGTCTTCTTTGAAGTCTTCAGGTCGAGGTAAGAAGAAGAAGTCGAAGAAATCCTGTCATCCTTCGACTTCACCCTGTTGCTTGGCTGATGCGATGCAGGAGGAGCATCAATGCTCAAGGCCTTCGTCTTCGGAGCCTGCTTTTGGGTCAGCTCCGCACCTCCCCGAGTTTCCATCACCGGCTCATTGTCAACGCTCCCGACATCGGTGGTGCCCACCATTGACGTCGACCTGATCCCCCATGACTCTGGGTTGGACCGACGGCGTCTCCTTCTTCAATGGTGCCTATTCACTCCAGGTTGGATTCTGACCCTTAGTATTAGGGGTTCGAATTCAGGGAAGGATTGGAGGAGTCCCTGGACCCTTATGAATACCAGGATGACCCTTACTTGGACTGGGCAAAGGAGATTGGCAAGGCCAGTGGTCTGGCTACCTCTCCGGACGCTGGTATGTTCATCATCATCAACACATAGCTTTATTCGGTTACTTTCAACCATAAAAGCAAAACAACCAACAATTAAATGAAAAAGGAAATAGGAATTAGGTTAAAAAGGATAAGAATAAGATGAAAACATATATTTCTGCCTTAAAACACATAAAATTATTTTCCTTAGAAAAAGCACCTAACCCCCTAATACCTAACATTTAAATTAAACATGGGGTTTTATTTCAGTCTAGGTGTGTAGTTAAAATTTAGCAACTAAAACACTTTTTTTTTTTTTTTTTTTAAACATTTGGTCCTCATCATCATTTCCCCCAAAATTTAGTACGTATATGCCAAGCAGCTACAATATACTTGCTAACCGCACAAGATAGAGGGAGAGAAGTTTCCCTCATCATGATCCTTAAGGCAACAATACAATGTCTTACCCCCATATTACTGCACACAGATCGTAACCACTTCCGTCGCGCAATCAAATAAGCAGGGCATATAAACATAAAATGTACAATAGATTCTGAAATTTGATTGCAACTCGGGCAAGTATCAGGACTTGGGGTCGCACTCCGCGTACTGCCATAGGATTTAAGAGGCAAACAACCATATCTAAACTGAATATATAGACTCTTACTTAATGGATCAAGAATTGTATCCATAAATGGTTCCAGATATGGATACCATTTAAAATCAAAGAATTGTGACGTCAATCTGCCGTGTGTTGAGCACAGCAGGTATTTTTCCCTGACATGTATCCAGTAAACAGTTTTCAGATGATTCTTCTGATCCTTCCTTATACTTTCTGGATGCACCAAAACTCACTAAGACCCAATCTATGAAACCATTTTGAGATGTGGTTAAACCAGGAAATGGTAAGTACATTTGGTCTATCTAGAATGTCTTGAATAGGCTCCTTGTATGTGGAAAGCTCAGGGGTGGTCCATACACGGACCCAGAAAAGCAATGGTCGTAGGGCAATTACATCTGAGATGCGTGGAAGGCCAAGGTCCCAGAACATTGGCAGCAGTGGGGTACTGCGAGGACAGGCCAAGGTTGACCTTACAAAGTTGTTTTCCCCCACTGCTAGCTTGCCAGTGTTCGAGGACCCCCAAATTACTGCCCCATAGACCGCAGCGCTCTGTGCCTTTGCTCGGTAAATTTTAATAGTTGGAGTAATCACTCTCTCAGAGGTAGACTTGTGGAAGCGTAAAATGGCCCCAGATCTCTGTGCCAGAAGAGCTAAGCTTTTATTGATTTGGGGCCCCCAATGCAGGTTGGTGCTAATTCTCACCCCCAAATAATCTATGGAGCTTACCATACCTAGGGGGGTTCCATTATAGAAAATTGAGTATCTTTTAGTGGGGCCACAGCCCAGGGTCATAAGTTTAGTTTTGCTATGGTTGAGTTCAAGCCCATAGTCAACACAAAACGAACTAAACTTATCCACAAGTACCTGGAGACCCATAGGAGTTCTGGAGATCAGGAGGGAATCATCTGCAAATAGCAAAATTGGAATTTTGTGGTTATTCAAGGATGGAGCATCATTTTGGCAGTTGGTAACGACTTGCACCACCTCATTGATAAACAATGTAAATAGCGTTGGGGCAAGAACACAGCCCTGACGCACTCCTCTCCTAATCTCTATTTTGTCGGTGAGTTCCCCCTGATTACCCCATCTGACTTGTGCAAATGTTTTTTCATGTAATCTTTTAATTAAATGCACTATGTTTCCTGGGGTACCGATTTTGTTTAATACTCCCCAAAGTTTCTCTCTTGGGACAAGATCGAATGCAGATCTCAGATCTACAAAGGCAACATAAAGTTTTTGCTTAGATAGGGTAACATACTTCCAAAATAGTAATGACAGTCTGAAGACTTGGTCCATGGTATTAGTTTTAGGCCGAAAACCGGCCTGTAAGGGGGATAAAATTTGGTTGTCTTGGATCCAATCGGTAAGCCTATCTAAGACTTGCTTAGCAAACGTCTTCTGAAGGATATCAATAAGGCTGATTGGTCTGTAGTTTACAGGTGAACCTACATCACCCTTTTTATAAATCGGTATTATTTCTGCGCCACGCCAAGAATCTGGAATAGGGCTACCAGCTGCTATGGCATTAGACAATAAATTGATGTACCATGCCCATATCTTTGGTTCTGATTTAAACAGGTCCCCTGGGATCTTATCTGGACCAGGGGCTTTAGCTGGATTCAAAGAATTGATTGCAGCTGTTGTTTCGGCTAAGGTAAAAACAATGCTCTCAGTTGAAGTCATGTTAGCAGCCCAACACTCATCGTATCCAGGATCCTCCGGAGCTTGCGGTGCAGGCAGAGCGTATATTCCAGAAAAATAGGACACCCATCTTTCGGGCTGTATATACATACCGATGTCATAATTGCCCCTTTTCGAACTAGAGGTCAACAGCCGCCAAAAGGAACTATCATCTTTGTATTTGACTGCTGCAAGCAGCTTCTGCCATATCTCATTATCCCAGTCTTTTTTTGCTTGTTTCAGGGCATTAGCATACCTACGTCGGGCCTCTTTAATAGCCACTTGGGTAGAGTTTTTTACAGCCTTGTTTAAATTAGATCTTGCTCGCACACAATCCTGATTATACCAATCCCTACGGGGGGGTATCAGCAGGTCTCGGTTTGGAAGGGGTTTCCCTATAGAAGATACCCTGTAGGGAATCCACCAATTTAATGTGGATAGCCATAATGGGAATGTCAGAGGCTTCTTGTTCCTCATAATCTACGAAGAGTTTTAAAAATGATGAATATATTTCCCCAATCAAGTACGGATTGGATTCAACCTTTGGCCAACAGACCCGAGAACGTCTATGGTTCAGGTAAGGGAGTGGGACATTAGTGATCGTTGTGTGCTGGACTCTTAAAAATGCGTGGTTGGTCAGTACAAGGCACAGAGGATTATGATCGCTATCCAAGCGAGGTAAAATTTCCATGTCCAGTGAACTTGACCATAGCCTAATGTCCACCAGGATATAATCAATAGTACTAAAGGAAAGCCCTCGCTTGAAAGTGATGGCTCGCTCTGAATCAGATTTAGTGCGGCTGTTACATTCTCTCAGGCCATATTTCAGGCAAAGGCAAGACAACTGAGATGCAACACAGGAAACGGGAGAAAACGCCATTTCCTTAGATTGGGGAATACCCCAATGTTCGTCCTCTTCAGTAGTCAGATTGCTGATGGTGTTGTCCAACACAAAGGAACAATTAAAATCGCCTGCTATGATCAGGAGATCTGAAGGGTCCAGAAGCTCTATGTAGTCCGTCAACTGGGTGAGAACAATTGATTCTGACCCACGGGGAACGGATCTTGCATAGGTATTCAGAACTATCAGCCTGAATCCAGGTCGGAATGTGAGTTGCACACCCAGCAGATCATAGGAATTAAACTTTATCATAGAGTGGTCACATTCTAGCTTGTTGTTCAATAAAATCATTAACCCTCCTATCTGTCTTCCAAAGCCACCGGAGGCAGGTTGGGCAGCAGAAAAATAGGTTGTAAAGCCTTGTATGGATAGCTGTTCTGCAGTCCAGGTTTCTTGAAAAAGACAGATATCTTGTTTATTAACAAGGCTTACCCATTCCGTGTCATCCAACTTTGACTTGATTCCTGCTACATTCCAAGATATAATATTGATTTTAGGAGGCGTAGTTGTTAATTTAGATCTCATTAAAGAGGCGGGAAATGGAGTCCCTATAAGGTGACACTCGTCATTTGCTATTTTAGGAAGTACTATACAGGGGGTAATCAGTCAGTCTGATTCAGAAAGTAAGGGGTAAGGGTTCTCAGATTTAGATGTTGCAGAATTATCTGGAGAGGAAATAACCCCGGCTACAATAGTTCCAGATGTACAACATCCTCTACATAGCGGGGCCCCAGGCGGCTGACTACTAAGTCTAAGTTTCGATTCCCTACCTATACATAATGTACCTGTCCGTGTATCAAAGGCCAGGAGATCATTAACTAGACTACTATCATTAAAAATAATTGAAATATAATCAAATTCCGACCCTAACTGATTATATCTGTGTGCCTCACGTATATCAGACCGGATAACAGAGAGACAGTTCCTCTGGGAGCGTATCCAATGAATGACTTTGTTAGTTAGAATCACTCGACTCTCTATTGCCCTGAGGTAGCTTTGGCACCCTAGTCAAATATATGGTGGCATCTTCCCTCCTCCTTCTTAACCTTCCCTTGATGTCACAGGTCTGCAAGAGTGACAAATGATCAGGGTGAGTGGCAGAACGGGAACTAACACAACAACTTGCTGCAGAGGGCAATCCTCCTAGGTTTAACTGAGAGGTTATTGGGCGAGGAGTACCTTTGTCCCCCCGTCCAGAGATGGATCCACACTTGTTTACACCTAGTTTTGGAACTCGCTCATGGGTGGAAGACATGGTCTGACAAGCAGACCTACCATGCGTTGGGGAGCTACCATTTCTTCCCCTAGCGATGTTATGTGTAGAAGAAGATGTCAATTTATCACCTACGGTAGGAGGACTAGGTTTTTTTAGTTTCCATCAATAAATCAGAGGAAGGAGCAGACTCATGTGGCACAATGCAATTACAACAAGACTTTTGATCATAGAGTCCAGCAATTTTGTTCATCAAAGATACCAACAAACACTTAACGTCATCTATTTTCTGAGAAATGATAGTCAATTGAGAAGCTTCGTTGTTGCCCATCTTTCCATCCAGAGAGTCTTTGTCAGTTCCTTCTACAAGTAAGGTTTGTGAATGTCCAGGACTTACAGAATCAGAGGACAAAACCGAAAACCTATTTGAGCAAGGAATGACAATAGGAGGTGGGGACGTGCACCTCAAATAAGGTGCACCTTCTACAGATAAACATCCATTAGTTTCCACCAAGGATGGTGAAATCTCCAAGAGTGAAGGAATTACACCCTGGGAGTGGGGAAGGGGATGTAAATCAGCCTTAACCTCTATTCTATGCATCTGAGTTTTTTTCTTAAAGAGGTCAGGAATCTTTTTTGGGAGGAATGGTATCCGGTATGGAAAGACCCGCAACAGAAGGACTCCTCAGTATAGCCTCAACCTCTTCAAACAATGAGTTGATTGTTTTAAATTGCTGTAGATTTGTAGTAGGACATCCCTCCACTTTCCCAACAGAACGTTTCTTGGGTTTTTTAACCCGAGACTGGGGTACTGATACATCATCGGCCCTCCTCTTCCCCATATCGTCTATCCAATGGCCCAGCTGAAAAAATTTCAAACACGTCTGAAAGAAAAAGATGGCCCAGCCCTGGTTCCTAGTATCAAGTACATGTGGTATCAGGAAGAAAGGAAGCCCCTAGAAGCGAGAGGAAGTAGTAGCTTGCTCCACTGGCCCCTTTGGTGCTAAGTGGAGCTCGAGGTCAAGTAATACCAGACAAACTAAGCAAAGGAAATTCCTGAGGCCTCTATACCACACCAAATTTCAAAAGAACAGAACTTCGGGGGGTGGCCCAGCCCAGTCTCCTCCGGGCGATGACGGGCGCAGGACGGGCCCGCCCTTGGCCCGGGCTTCGCCCGCGCGCGTCCCGCGCAGCGGGAGCACTAACCAAAGTTTAAAGGGCTCCTGCCCTGCCTGCTCCTCCCAGATAGTGACGCGCTTCCCGCGGCGGCGGGAGCGCTAACCAAAGTTTAAAGGGCTCCTGCCCTGCCTGCTCCTCCCAGATAGTGACGCGCTTCCCACGGCGGCGGGAGCGCTAACCAAAGTTTAAAGGGCTCCTGCCCTGCCTGCTCCTCCCAGATAGTGGCGTGCGTCCCGCGCAGCGGGAGCGCTAACCAAAGTTTAAAGGGCTCCTGCCCTGCCTGCTCCTCCCAGATAGTGACGCGCTTCCCGCGGCGGCGGGAGCGCTAACCAAAGTTTAAAGGGCTCCTGCCCTGCCTGCTCCTCCCAGATAGTGACGCGCTTCCCACGGCGGCGGGAGCGCTAACCAAAGTTTAAAGGGCTCCTGCCCTGCCTGCTCCTCCCAGATAGTGACGCGCTTCCCACGGCGGCGGGAGCGCTAACCAAAGTTTAAAGGGCTCCTGCCCTGCCTGCTCCTCCCAGATAGTGACGCGCTTCCCGCGCGGCGGGAGCGCTAACCAAAGTTTAAAGGGCTCCTGCCCTGCCTGCTCCTCCCAGATAGTGACGCGCTTCCCCCCAGATAGTGACGCGCTGGTATGTTGTTTCCTCATACCGTGGCTACGGTAGAGGGAGCAACTATTTCCTTGGTGGTCAGTAGGGCGGCTGAGGTCTTTTGGCTTTGAGCTGCCTACTGTTCAGGTCAGGTCTAATCTCCTGACGGAGGTTCTTCAACCAGGGGCTTCCACATCTGAGCCTCTTCTTCCATTCAATGAAGCCATCACCAATGTCCTTTTGGGTACTTGGTCCAGACCCAACACAGGGGCTCCTGTGAACAGGACAATCTCATGTCGCCATCAGCCTGCCCCAAACGACTCTAAATTCCTGCCCCAACACCCCACGCCTGTGAGCCTCGTCATGCAGGTATCCTCATCTTCGGGCTCATTCCCTTCTGCATCTCCGGTTTGGGACTCAAAAGGCTGGAACAATTTGGGAAAAATATGTTTTCTTCCTCCAGTCTTGTGCTGCGGTCACTGAACACTGCATGCCTTTTGAGCTGTTATACTCATCTGTGGGATACGGTGGCGCAAGTTCTGCCACATATACCGGAGGACGCCTGTGCTATCGTCTCCCAAGCTTTCACCGATGGGAGAGACGCTGCAAAGTTCCCTATCCGATGTGGACTTGACACGACCAACTCTCTGGGTAGATCAGTTGCGATAACAGTGATCTTGAGATGCCACACCTGGTCTCGCACATCTGGTTTCTCAGGGGATGTCTAACAGACTCTTATGGACATGCCCTTTGATTGCTCCTGTCTCTTTGGAGACAAGGCGGACTCCGCGCTGGAGAGGTTCAAGGACTCCCGTGCTACAGCTCGGTTCTTCGGCCTGTCCACTGCCCCTCGTCCCCAACAAGTTCCCCTTTCACCCCTTTCGTGGCCACGGAAGGGGATCCCTGTCACGTCCCTTTCCCAGCAACCTTGCCATCCATACTGTTCAGCCGCTGCGTGGCCCGGGACGCAGAATCATACATGGTCATGGACAGGGAACCAGAGGTCTGCCCAGTCCATCCCAGCCCCTGTTGCAGCCTCCAAACCCTCCTAGTCCGTCCCCTCACTCTGGTCCAGTTGGCGGCAGGATTCGCCATCACCTGCCCAACTGGGAATCCATCACTATAGACAGGTGGGTTTTGCAAATTGTTCGAAGGGGCTACTCCCTCCCCTTTGAATCTGCCCCACCAGCCATGCCTCCTTCATTCAGCCGTATACCAGAAGATCATTTGGCACTTTTCTGCCTTCTGGTGCTCAAAAAAGACAAGGGCTTATGTCCTATCCTAGGTCTTCGGGCCCTCAATCTCTTCCTCAAGAAGGAGAAATTCAAAATGATCACCCTGGCTCAGGTCCTATCTGCCTTGGACCCAGAAGACTGGATGGTAGCGTTGGACTTGCTGAACGCTTATTTCCATATTCCGATCCTGCCTGCCCACAGATGTTACCTACAATTAGAGTTAGGTCACAAGCACTTTCAATTTACCGTGCTCCCCTTCGCCCTTACCAGCCCCCTCGGGTGTTGACGAAAGTGATGGTGGTGGTTGCAGCTCATCTGCGCAGGTTGGGGGTTTCAGTCTTCCCCCATCTCGTCGACTGGCTGTTGAAGGCAGACTTGCCTCAAAATCGTCTCCCACCTTCAGACCACGTCGAACCTCTTGCACCTGCTGGGATTCACTTTAAACGTGTTGAAGTCACACCTGACTCCCTCTCAGACGCTCTCTTTCATCAGAGCTGTTCTGGACAAAGTGCAGTTTCAGGCCTGTATTCCTGAAAAGCGAGTCCAGGATATTCAGGCTATGATTCCGATCTTTCACCCTCTCTCTTGGGTTTCGGTGAGACCGACTCTGAGGCTGCTGGGCCTCATGGCCTCCTGCATCCTGCTAGTTACCCATGCCAGATGGAATGTGCGGGCTCTGCAGTGGGACTTGAAGTTCCAGTGGGCGCTGCATCAGGGAAATCTCACCGGCATGGTCCAGATCTCGGAGGGGACTGCAAAAGACCTGCAGTGGTGGCTTTTGAATCGTATTGGGTCAACGGCAGTTCCCTCTCCCTTCCCCAATCAGATCTATCCATAGTGATGGACGTGTCTCTTCTGGGATGGGGCGGTCACATGGGAGAGGTGGAGATCAGTGGCCTCTGGTCTCCGGCGGAGTCTGGCCTCCACATCAATCTTCTGGAGCTCCGGGCAATCAGGCTTGTGTTGAAAGCATTTCTTCCCTCTCGCAGAGGAAAAGTAGTGCAAGTGTTCACGGACAACTCTGCCGCCATGTGGTACTGCAACAATCAGGGCATAGTAGGGTTCTGGACCATTTGTCAGGAGGCACTATGCCTCTGGAAATGACTGGCACATCAGGACATCATCTTGGTGGTTCAACATCTGGCGGGCTCTTTGAACACCAGAGCAGACAAACTCAGCCGTTGATGCATAGCCGATCACGAATGGCGTCTCCATCCGGAGGTGGCGCAAGGTCTCCTTCAGCTGTGGGGGAGCCTTGGTTAGGTCTGTTCACCTCCACAGAGAACACGCAATGTCAGCTGTTTTGCACATTGGAGTTTCCAAGGCAGCACTCGCTCTGAGGCGCTTTTCGTCTCTAGTGGAACTCCGGCCCCCCTTTCCGCCTATACCACTTCTGTCCAGAGTTCTCAAGAAGATCAAAAACTACTGGGCCCAAGTAATCTTGGTGGCTCCAGACTGGGCACGGAGAGTATGTGTAGGAAGTTGGCTCTGTATATACTATCTCAAAGTAAGAGATAGTGTGCACAGAGTCCAAGGGTTCCCCTTAGAGGTAAGATAGTGGCAAAATTAGATAATTCTAATGCTCTATTTTGTGGTAGTGTGGTCAAGCAGTAGGCTTATCAGAGGGTAGTGTTAAGCAATTGTTATACACACACAGGCAATAAATGAGGAACACTCAAAGACTTAACTCCAGGCCAATAGTTTTTATATAGAAAAATATATTTTCTTAATTTATTTTTAGAACCACAAGTTCAAGATTTGAAATAAATACATAAAATGCAAGGTGCTCCACACAGGTAAGTTAGGAACTTTGAATTAGAGCAATAACATATACAGTTTTTGTTAAAATGGCAGTAAGTTATTTTAAAAGTGGACACTGTGCAAAAATCAACAGTTCCTGGGGGAGGTAAGTAATGGTTAGTTTGTCAGGTAAGTAAAGCACTTACAAGTCTCAGTTCCTGGGTATAGGTAGGTAACCCCAAAGTTACTACACCAGCAGCTCAGGGCCGGTCAGGTGTAAAGGTCAAAGAGGTGCCCAAAACACATAGGCGCCTATGAAGAACGGCGGTGCTCTGGTTCCAGTCTGCCTACAGGTACCTGTGTCTTCGGAGGGCAGACCAGGGGGGTTTTGTAGAGCACTGGGGGGGACACAACTAGGGACACAAAACACACCCTCAGCGGCACAGGGGCGGCCGGGTGCAGTGTGCAGAGCAGGCGCCAGGTTTTGTATGGATTCAATGGAGGGACCCGGGGGTCACTCTAGCGGTGCAGGCAGGGCACAGGGGGGCTTCTCGGGCCAGCCACCAAGTGGGCTAGGCAGAGGGTCGCCTGGGGGTCACTCCTGCACTGAGGTTTGGTTCCCTCTGGTCCTGGGGGCTGCGGATGCTGTGCTTGGTCCAGGCGTCGGGTTCCTTGTTACAGGCATTCGCGGTCGGGGGGAGCCTCTGGATTCTCTCTGCATGCGTTGCTGTAGAAGTCCAGGGTGGTCGTCTCGGGCTACTCATGAGGTCACAGTCGCCTGGGAGTCCTCCCTGTGGTGTTGGTTCTCTGGAGCTCGAGCCGGGCGCAACGGGTGCAGAGGGTGAAGTCTCACGCTTCCGGTGGGAAGAGTGAAGTCTTTAGAAGTTGCAAGAAAGTTGCAAAGTTGTTTCTTGTTGTTTAGCAGAGCCGCTGTTCACAGGAGTTTCTTGGTCCTTAGGTTCAGGACAGTCCTCTGAGGCTTCAGAGGTCGCTGGTCCCTGTTGGATGCGTCGCTGTTGCAGTTTTTCGAGTCAGGAGACAGGCCAGTAGGGCTGGGGCCAAAGCAGTTGTCATCTTCCGTCGTCTCTGCAGGGCTTTCAGGTCATCAGTCCTTCTTGTTTCAGGTTGCAGGAATATGATTTCCAGGGTTCTTGGGTGCCCCTAAATACTAAATCTAGGGGTGTGTTTAGGTCTGGGGGGCAGTAGAAAAAGGCTACTATCCTGGAGGGTGGCTACACCCTCTTTGTGCCTCCTCCCTGAGGGGAGGGGGGCACATCCCTAATCCTATTGGGGGAATCCTCCAAACTTAAGATGGAGGATTTCTAAAGGCGGAGGTCACCTCAGCTCAGGACACCTTAGGGGCTGTCCTGACTGGTGGGTGGCTCCTCCTTGTTTTTCTCATTATCTCCTCCAGCCTTGCCACCAAAAGTGGGGGCAGTGGCCAGAGGGGCAGGCATCTCTATTAGCTGGGATGCCCTGTGGCGCTGTAACAAAAGGGGTGAGCCTTTGAGGCTCACCGCCAGGTGTTACAGTTCCTGCAGGGGGAGGTGAGAAGCACCTCCACCCAGTACAGGCTTTGTTCCTGGCCACAGAGTGACAAAGGCACTCTCCCCATGTGGCCAGCAACTCATCTGGTTGTGACAGGCTGGCAGAAACTGGTCAGCCTAACACTAGAAGTTGGATTGGTATTCAGGGGGCATCTCTAAGATGACCTCTGGGTGCATTTTACAATAAATTCCACACTGGCATCATTGTGCATTTATTGTGCTGAGAAGTTTGATACCAAACTTCCCAGGTTTCATTGTAGCAATTATGGAACTGTGGAGTTCGTGTTTGACCACATACTCTTATGGCTACCCTGCACTTACAATGTCTAAGATTGTTCTTAGACACTGTAGGGGCACAGTGCTCATGCACATATGCCCTCACCTGTGGTATAGTGCACCCTGCCTTAGGGCTGTAAGGCCTGCTAGAGGGATGACTTACCTATGCCACAGGCAGTGTGAGGTTGGCATGGCACTCTGAGGGGAGTGCCATGTCGACTTAGTCTCTCCCCACCAGCACACACAAGCTGTGAGGCAGTGTGCATGTGCTGAGTGAGGGGTCACCAGGGTGGCATAAGACATGCTGCAGCCCTTAGAGACCTTCCCTGGCAGCAGGGCCCTTGGTACCAGGGGTACCATTCACAAGGGACTTATCTGAGTGCCAGGGCTGTGCCAATTGTGGAAGCAAAGGTACAGTTTAGGGAAAGAACACTGATGCTGGGGCCTGGTTAGCAGTGTCCCAGCACACTTTCAATCATAACTGGCATCAGCAAAAGGCAAAAAGTCAGGGGGTAACCATGCCAAGGAGGCATTTCCTTACAGTGTGGTATCCAGAGCTATTGAGCATGGGCACTGATCCTCCACTCAGACAGCCCCTTCGGGAGAATCTACTGTTACAGCAGTAGGGGACGGTTTTCCACCCGAACCTATTCAATCTGCCTTCATGCATGGAGATTGAGCGGCGGCAGTTGACGGCTTTTGACCTTCCACCCGAAGACTGTGATGTAATCTTGGCAGCCAGGTGTCCTCCACCAAAACAGTATACACCTTTCGGCATAAATTGGTGGCATGGGGTACCAACAAATCTGTTGATACCCCTCTCTGCTCCTCTTTCTGAGGTTCTTTTGTTCATTCTTTCTTTGGTCCAGCAGGGATCTGCTTTGGGCACCCTTAAGGGCTATTTATCGGCTATCTCAGCCTTTCTTAGGTTGCCTGATCAGCCTTCACTTCTTAAGTCTCCTATTGATTCCTCAAGGGCCACACCCATTTGTTTCTTCCCACTCCAATTATCATGCCTCAGTGGGACCACAAATCTTGTCCTTAATCACTTAATGTGTACTCCCTTTGAGCCAATGCACAATTGTCCCTTATGGTTCCTTACTTTCAAAACTGTTTTTCTTGTTGCCATCAATTCTGCTCGCAGAGTGAGTGAGCTTCAGGCTCTATCTTTGTCTGTGCACCCTGCCAAAGTGGTGTTACGCACTAAGGCTTCCTTCCTTCCCTCCCAAAGTCATTACACCTTTTCATGTAGGTCAGTCCATCACTTTGCCTACTTTTTACGCATCACCACATCCTTCTCATAAGGAGGAGAGACTCCACCGCCTGGATCCAAAAAGAGCGTTGGCGTTCTATCTTAATCGTACTAAAGATTTCCAGGTGGACGAACAACCCTTTGTCGGATATGTTGGTGCCAAGAAAGGGAAGGCGGTACAAAAATGTACCATCTCACGATGGGTACTTCTTTGCATCAAGATGTGCTACGCTTTGGAAAAAATGAAACCCCAGGAGGGCTTGTGCGCTCATTCAACCAGAGCAACTGCTGCTTCCACAGCGAACACGCAGAGTTCCTGTCCTGGATATCTGCCAGGCAGCAACATTGGCATCGCTGCATACATTTGCCAAACACTACTGCCTGGACAGTCGGGCCGTAGGGACAGTCACTTTGCCTGTTCCGTCCTGCACGACTTTCTGTCATCTTAGTTCGCAGACCCACCTCCATGGATGGTATTACCTGGATATCTGGTGAGGAATCTGCAACTAGATGTCTCTATCAGATGGACAAGTTAGTTACCTTCAGTAACACCTTATCTGGTAGAGACAATATCTGGTTGCAGATTCCTTACTGATACTCCCTGTTCTGCAAACTGATTTCTAGAGAAAGAGATTCCCCTTTCAGGGCCCTAGTTCTGACGCACCAGTGGTCAGTGTTCTTCATTGCTCTGCACTTCTGGCATGGAAAGTCGTGAAAAGAAACTGACGTTAGCCGGGGTGGCACCTATATAGGACCCACACAGTCATATCCAGTGTGGACAACGCCGACTGACGCGTAGACGATTGACGCCACCTAACGGTGCACAGTTGTACTGCTCGAGAATAATCTCCAGTTCCAGACTGACGCCTGGGGAAATTGTAAGGTATGGAATCTGCAACTAGATATTGTCTTTACCAGATAAGGCGTTACTGAAGGTAATTAACTTGTCTTTTGAAACCGAGGCATTCAGCTCCTCAGGGACCACCTAAACATCACATCATGTCTAATATTCAGCTTGTTCTTTTTCATCAACCTGACTTGGTCACAGCAAGAACCCTTTCAGCACCTCCTGTTCATAAGACAGTACCGGACACAACATTCATAGGAGTTATCCTTCCTCCAGATGATCCGGGACAGTCTGAATATGATTTTGATGTTTCAGGAGGAAGCTCAGGTTCTAGCCCTTGCAGTTCTTCACCGTGTAAGTCTGCTGACTTCCTGTGTCCTACATAGGGAATCTTTTGGATATCATCAAAATTATATTGGACACTATGTAGAATCTTCTCTGGTGGTCAGAAGAGGAAAGCCTGTTTCATATAAAACTCTTTACCTTACACCAGTGGTAGTTGCAGTAATGACGGACATTTCCACTTTAAGGTGGGATGTGCATGTAGAAGAACTGGACGATTTCGAGTGCAGAGGCTTCTGGTTTTTGGAAGAGTAAGTGTAATTCATCAAAGGGATATTTACCTAGCCCTGAAAGCCTTCATGCCCTCCTTTTATGGACATTTTGTCTAGATGTTGACAGACAGCAAAACTGTAATGTAGTATGTAAACAAAAAGGAAGGCCTGGGCTTTCATCTTTTCTGAAAGGAAGCTTTGGGCGTGAGTGCACAAGAATGCAGTCTGACTGGGCACCAACCACCTGGCATGCTCCCTACACACCAGAAGCAACATCCTTAGTCTGTATCTATTTGCCACTGACAGGTGTCAGATTCACCCAGAAGTGGTCCAGGGCACGATTGGACACCTATCAGCTGTACATCTTCCCCAGTCACAAGAATGCATGCTGCCCAATGCACTGACTTTAATCTTTTCCTAAAGGAAGCTCTGGGCTTCGGTACACAATTATGCAATCTGTCTGGGCACCAAACATCTGGCATGCTCCCTGAACACCAGAGGCAACATCCTCAGTTTGTATCAATTTGCCAACAAGTGGCACATTCATTCGGAGGTGGTCCAGGGCATCTTCCCCCTATTGGGCGTTTGTCAGTTGTACCGCTTCCCTATTCAGAAGAATGCATGCTGCCTACAGAGTACTCCAGTTTCCTTTGCAGGGAGCTTGAGGGATGTGTTTCAGTGTATATGAAATGTTCCACTTCACTACACATTTCCCATCATTCCCTTACTCCTGATGTTGAGGAAGTTTCACCAAGACAGAGCCCTAATCTGTCCTACTGCCTCGGACTGGCCAAGAAGGCTGTGATATGCTACATTTCCTTGCAGACATCCTCTTCTCAGACAAGACAATCTCCTGTTCATCCAAAACTACCCTAGGATCATTAACCTCACCCACAGACAGAGAATCTAAAATGCATATAGCATGAAAATAAAGTCCCTCAGTACCACTTGCTTGCTAAGGAGATACGTACATGCTCTGCTACATGCTGCCCTAGTGATCGGCTCTGACCGCTCATAAAATGTTAGGGGGCACTTCTCAGAGTTAGTTGCGGATAGACAAGCAGCGGCCAAACATATTATACAGTGAAGCCTGGAAGCATCTGATGCAGTAGCCAGGGCTCTAGGTTTATCTGTATCCCTTTGTTGCCATGCTTGTCGCAAGGACTTGGTCTTCTCACAGGACATCCCAAAAACACTAATGGACTGATCATTTGATGGCTCTTGTCTTTTTGGAGCAAAGGCTGACTCTGCTCTTTAATGATTTAAGGATAGCACGCCAACAGCTAGGTCCTTGAGTCTTCAATCTCAAGAGGTTAGAGACAATACAAACATTTTTGAGATGTTAGCAGGGGATTTTCCTCTCAGAGAAGACGGCAGTACAGTGTGCAGCAGCAGCGACAGTCCAATCTGCTTTCCAGGCAGGCAAGCTATTCCTCTTCCCCCCCATACTCCTCCTCTTCCCTGGCCACCGCAAGAAAGTGGCCCTCGCTCCGTTATACCAAAGCATTTTCAACCAGATGGAAAACAGGTACCCCATTTTCTTTAAAAAATGGAAGTCCACAGCGTCAGACCTTTGGGCCTTACAAATTGTAGACAAGCGGTATACTCAACCTTTCCAACAACACTCCCATCCTTCATCTCCCTGAATAATCTCAACTGCTCACACACTTGCAAATACTCCAACGGGAAGGCCATTCCCTTCTACTCAAGGGTGCACTGAATGTGATTCCAGAGCAGGAAAAGGGGCGGGGGTGCTGTGCCAGATATTTTTGGATCACCAAAAAGGATGGCTGGTTATGACCGATCCTAGACCTCAGGGCTTTGAACTGGTTCCTCAGAAAGTAGAAGTTCAAAATACTGTTGCTAGTTAAGGATATCCTAGCGCTAAATGAGGAAGGCTGGATAGTGTCTGTCGATCTACAGAATACCTATTTCTACATTCCTATCCTGAGATCATACAGGAAGTATCTCTGCTTCACTGTAGGATTAGAAGACTATTAGTTCAAATCCCTACCATGTGGCTGCACTTCAGCACCACAAGTCTTCACAAAGTTGATGGCAGTGGTAGCATCTCACCGCAAAAGGAAGGGAATTTCTATATTACCTTACCTGGATGATTGGCTAATCGAAGCCAAGATTTTTTATTTGCTACTTCACCACTTACAAGAAATGGCTCAACTTATGCCGGAACTCAGCTTTTCAGGCAACAAAGCAAAGTCTCACCTGGTGCCCTCTCAGTGCAGTACTGTTCATAGTGGTATTATTGGGTACCACATCAAATCGAGCCTCCCCTCCACCTCAGAGGATTCAGGACATTCAGGCTATGGTTCTGATGTTTCTGAATACAGCAATCATTCCAGTCCTGATGGTCTTATGCCTGTTAGGTCTGCCAGCCTCCTGCATTTTACTGGTCACATGCATGCTGGCATGAGGGCCCTTCAGTGGTGCCTTTGCACACAGTGGTTCTAACATGTTGGAGATTGCAGGCATGAATCAAAGGCACAGCAGCAGATGTGCAATAGTGGAGCGTAAAACCATTTAACTCTCCACCTCTGATGGCTATGGTTGCCTTAGGGTGGGGATGTTATCTGGAGAAACTAGAAATCAGAGGCCTCTAGCCACCAAAAGAACAGAGTTTATAGATCAGTCTGGTGGAATTAAGGGTAATACATCTACCTCTCAAGACCTTCCTTGCTGCCTCATTTGTCGGCCCAAATCTTGACAGACAACACAACAGTGATGTGGTACATCAACAAACAGGGATGAGTGGGGTCCTCTTTTCTCTGCAGAGATACTTACGGCTCTGGTCCTGGACTTGGGACAGCCAGATTTGTGTTGTAGCAAAACACCTGGCAGAGTTCTCAACATAAGAACAGACAGTCTCAGGTGACGTCATCTGGCAGCCCACAAGTGGTGTCCTCACCCAGAGGTCATCCAGGACATCTTTCAGCTATGGTGGGGACTCCTCTTGTTGATCTATTTGCCATTGAGTAAAATGCTCATGCCCAAAATCCTGTGCCCTCCAGGATCCGATGCAGGGAGCATTGGGGGATGAGTTTCACTCCAGGTCGACCGCTCCACTCCTATATACGTTTCCTTCCATACCCTTCATTTCTTGAGTGTTGAGGAAGATTTGATTTAACTGGGCCCAAGTAACCCTAATAGCTCCAGACTGGCTAGAAGGGTGTGATATGCAGGCCTTGTTCACCTTTCTCTGTGCCTTCCACTCCATCTCCCTTACAGGGTCGACCCTCCAGTCACAGGGCCTGTTCTCTGTAGTGCCTGAGGTGGCAGACATCATTCTCTGCTTGAGACGCCTTTTTACCCAATCTGTGTACTCTAGTTGATGGTCTAAATTTGTAAAATGGTGTGCTTATAAATCCATAGATCCCGTTTCAGGCTACTTATCTGGTATTCTCTCTTTTGCCCTCAACTTAGCCCAGCAGAACTGTTCAGCTGCAACAGTTAAAGGTTACTTGTCTGCCTTAACAGCCTTTCTACACTCACACAGATTAACCATCTCTGTTTAAATCCCCTATTGTTATGCGGTTTCTAAAGGGACTTACAAATAGATACCACCTTCTTTTATTATACTTCAATGGGACCTACATTTGGTTGTTACTTTCTAAATGTGTTCTTCCTTTGAACCCCTTCAAGGGTGTTCCTTAAGATTTCTATTCTTCAAAGCAATTTTTCTGATTGCCATCAATTCAGCAAGGCGTGTCAGCAAACTACATGTGCTGAATGTAAAACCACCCTTTTGTACCTTCTTTCCAGAGAAAGATTTACGGACCAGGACTCCTTTCTTCCTTAAAGTGCTTGATCCATAGCACTTAGGTCAATCTATCATACTTCCACCTTCTATCCTTATCCTGCAAAGGAAAAAGACTGAATAGACTTGACCCCAAATGAGCAGTCAGCTTCTAGATTGACAGAACCAGAGAATTCAGACTCTGATCAACTCTTCATTGCATATATAGGAGAAATGAAAGGAAAAGTGATTCACAGTCTTGATGGATCATCCTGTGTATCAACATCTGCTACTTCATGGCACAAAAGAAGCTGTCTGAAGGTATTCATGCTCATTCTACTAGAGCTCAATGCTCAAATTATGCCTAAGTTAGAGGTGTTCCTACAGCAGATATATGCACATCAGCAACTTGGTCCTCCCTTCACACATTTGCAAAACACTACTGTTTGGATTTCGTAAGTGAAAAGGAATGGTTACTTCACTCTTCCAGTTTTACATGACTTCTTGGTTTAGTCAACCAAGCTCCCGCCTTTGAATGTGGTACTGCTTGAGGATTGTATTCAGAAGTTGAGGAATCTGCAGGTTGATGCATTCATTCAAGAACACATTAACTACCCTGGGTAACACTTTTCCTGGTGGATACAAAGTCTGTCTGCAGATTCCTCACTGACACGTCCTCCTCCCCGTAGCCTGGTATTCTATACTAAGACTCCATTTCATTTCTACTTCTAGCTATTCATGAAGACATCTTTTATACAAAGTTATTTATTAAAATATCAACAATACATGTAGAAATAGTGTGCACCACGCAACGTGGTGCAAGTGTGACGCAAGCCCAAAATGTGATTTATGAAGCCACGCAAGGCCACCTTGTGTGGCACTATAAATCTGGAGTAATGCAGTGCAGTGCAAATCACTGTGTTGTGTTACTCTGCCCCAGGGAGGAGTTCCATGGGTGTTCCCACGCAAAATTCATGGATTTTGACGCATTCACAGATTTAACAGAAGTGGTAGACAAAGGGATGCACCTAAACTGCTACACCGCCCAAGTGAGATTTTTTTTTCTCTTTCTATGTGTGCTGCAGTCGCTCTTCTCTCTCTTCCTGCACAAAAACAATCCTTCCTACAACACAGGCACACCTGCATCATGTTTTAAGGGTGCCTGTGTTGGTGCTAGGCTGCCAAAACAGTGCAAGCACTGGGACAAGGGTAGGAATGTGGCATATTCTTTTAAAGATAGCACATACCTACCCTTTCCCTGTGATGCAGTGCAGCAAGGTGACTGCACCACAAAGTAATAAATATTCCCCTTAGTGTCATCTGTTAGCCTCAAAAGCATGATAAGAAACATGGTAAATGACATCAAAACGCGGACGGGGCGCTGTATGGCTTCAAGGCCTGTTACTTGGTGCTACGTGTGAAGCTGACTTGAAACCGGCGCCCCATTCTGGCTCAGGAGAGCTATTGGAGGAAAGTTTCTGTATCCAGGAATGTGCAGGTATGCTTTGTATCCACCCAAAAAAATCATTACCAAAGTTAAGTAACTTGTTCAATGTGAACAAGTGGATCAGTCAAGTGAAAACAAGATAATTGTGGTGTACCACCCAAAACGTATGGGTGATTAATCAGAGAACAAGTTAATCTGCTGCGGTGAAAGACCAAGATCTTCAGTAGAGAAAGGACACGCACTATGGTGTCATGCAGCTAACTAATAAGGACAAAGATAAGTCTCACCTATTGATAACCAACTCTGATAAAGGAACAATCAGTGCAATAAACAGCAGTATACACCTCTAAAGGAATATCCATTTGCTGAAACAGCTGGGATAGTCAAGCATTACAGTTAAGAACAAGAGGCTTACCTAATGAGAGAGGTTTGGGGGATAGGTTGCCTACAAAAGAAAAGGAAAACTGAATCTGCTTAGATACATAAAGGCCTACACAGGATGAAGCTACGTGAATAAAAACACTTATCAAGAGGTTTAATAGTGGAGATTAAACACAAAACAGCAGAACTCCGAAGACATCTGAATTGACACCTCACCTATGTGCTCCAAAAAGGGGAATCTGAAGGGAACAGTAGTCATCTGTGTGGATACTTGCAGATATGCAAATCTGAAGATGCAGTAGGGAATGAATCCCCATCTTGCAATGGCTATATATGAAGAGTAACTTAAAGCTTAAATGGAATAATTAACATATACTGTAAAGAAATAAAACAAGGAAATAGTTATAAAGCAGAAAAGACACTGTTGAGCAGGAAGATTGAATGCCGTAATTACCAACAAAAATATGTGTTGTCTGTGTGAATACTTGTGCATGTGTGAATCTGAGGATGCAGAAGGGTGTAATTCCACTATCTTCGAATGGCTAAATATAAAGTAGAATTCAAAGATAAAACAAACACTACTGTATGCTGTACAGATAACGAGTCAGGTACATGGCAGAAAAGACTCTGTGAAACACGAAGACTGAGTGCGGTACATGCCACCAAAAATATGTATGTGTAGAAGGAAGCTGTAGCAGGATAAAGTAAATATCTTATAAAGAACCGGTATCACAATATAGGTATCTTTAAAAGAATGACAAGGTAATCAATGTAAGGTCTAATTGGAAATATACACCTAATTAAAGAGCTGCCAAAGAGAATGATTCTACTTCCAAATTCAAACCTTTGGTGTATGCATTAGCTTGCCAGATCCACTTGATCCCTCTTATGGATAATAACCTGTCAAGATTATGGCCGTCATTATCAACTGGGTGGCAATCACCGCCATGCTGACGGTGAACAAAAGACCGCCAGTGGCGGTGGACTGCACACCGCCGAATAATGATGCCAAAAACTCATTCCACCAAAAAAATGACACCCTCCACTCTGCCAGGGCCAACAACAGCAGAGAGGCAGGACACAGCAACCCGCCACCGCCATCCCTACACGCACCCCACCCACCAAATAATGATGCACAAATCAGCGCGGCGGACAGTGGAAGTCTACGGCCATTGGTGGTAATGACTGCCGCACTCAGAAACGAGATCTGCCAACAACAGAAGCACACATTGGCAAATCTGAATAGCACACACCTCCATGCCACCATGAAACACACATACACAACCCACAATCCTTTGCAACACCAACAGCACCACAGAAATCGACACAACACACATACACTCAAACAACCAGCACACAAGTCACACACACACACAAAACCACCACCAAATATCTAACGCACCTTACACACCATCACAGACCACACACACAACAGCACCGTCACCAACACACCCACAACACACACCATGGCATCCCCTTAAGTTCCCACTTCTCCGACCGGGAGCTGAGGACCATGGTGGATTAAATACTCTGGGTCAAGCCGCAGCTATTTGGGGGTACAGGTGCAGCAGACGCCCTTGGCCAAGAAGATGGAGCTATGGCAGAGAATTGTCATCAAGGTCAACTCTGGGAATCCATCCACGCACAAGGGGGGGGACATCAGGGAGAGATGGAACAACCTGTGGGGGAAGGTGCGTTCCATGTCATCATGACACAACATAGCCGTCCAGAAGACTGGAGGTGGTCCCCCATCTCCTCCCTCCAAATACACCGACTGGGAGGAGTGGGTATTGGCTATCCTGCACCCAGAGGGCCTCAATGGACTCCCTGGAGAACTGGACTTTGGTACATCAACTATACCTGAAATGCATGTATCACCCCATCCCTCTCACTACCATTGTGCCCCCATCCCCTACCCAGCCCACAACACCCAGACACTCCTACCCATGTTCCCTGCATGCCCACAACCCCCTCCGACAGATCACTATCCAGCCCCCGGTGCACAGTCACCAACCCAGACATGAAGTGGCAGGAGCACTACAACACCCAGAACGCAAACCCCCACCCCCAAATGCATCTAAAAGAACACGAAGGGACCCTGCATGCTACCACATGGGGATGGAACCACCAATAACTCTTAAGCAGTGCTGCAAGGGACAAGTAAGTGCAGGCCACCCACATCTCTATTCTCTGACACACAGGCACCACCAGCCATGCCACCTGGACGGAGACGTCAAGGAGTGCCAGTCCCCCACCTGAAGACTAAGGCCCCACTCAGGAGAGTGTAGAGGGATGCTTGGACACAGAGGAAGTCCCTGGGCCATCCCAAGCCCTGGACAGTCACCCTCCAGAAGCCCCACCCAGACACCACTGACACCCCTACTACTCAGCCATCAGTTCTGGCACAATGCCCCCACACCGGTGTCTCCAGGCCACAGACTGGCTGCCCACAAGTACAGAGGCCTGAGTCTTCACCCACCACCAGGCATGATGATGAAGGGCCCAGTACAAGTGTGACTGGCAGACCAGTGGGGGGGGAGCAGTGGGTCAGGGAGGTGGCCCCAAGAGGGATGCTGCTGCCCAAGAGGCCATAGCTGAGGTCCTGGGAGCATACCACCATTCCCAGGACAGGATGGCTCAGATCCTGGCCACGCTGGAGGAGAAGCAGATGTTGCATGTAGCACACCATCAGGAGGCCATGGAGCAATGGAAACAGTTCAGTGCTACCATGGCCACCATGGCAGGGGTGCTGCAGCGCCAGTACCACAGCCAGCCTGAGTTCTCCACCCACCTGCAGGCCCCTTCCACTAGCCAGGACAATGCCCTGCCATCCACATCTGCAGTTGCTATTGGACTGGTGCAACTGCCAGAGGACTCACAGGACACAAGCACTCCTTCCCCTGCAGCCCAGCTTCCCCCTTGCAAATGTGGTCTCAGACATTCCTGTGAAACACCAGCCAAGACCACTGCCAGGAAAGGAGTCTGCCCTGAACTGTCCCCCTTGTGTGCCACTGAGCTACCTTGTCTACATGCCATTGCCATATCACCATCTTCCAATGGCCGCATGGACTATGTCCCTGTGCTACCAAGAGCTATGGAAATGTACCCGAGTATATTGTTCACTATGTGCCCACTCCCTTCCACTGTCCTATAACTCATGGATGTTTTGTCTTAGAATAAATACACTTGTGCACTCAAAATATCTGTCCTTCATTAATATAAGCAATCAAATGTAAATATGAATATATTAGCCAGTTACCATCAAAATGCTGTTTTCATTGCATGAGTGGGGTCTAACAGAATGCAGTGTTTGAAGCATGTCACACTGTACATTCCATTGCCGTCACACAAATCTCCTCCTTCGTTCATGATGTTTACACATCACTGGTAAAGGCCACCACAGCACTTTGCACATGAGTCGCCCTGAAACAATGCAGTAGACCAACTGGCATCCTAGAACAGTACCTGAGAGTCACTTGAAGTATAGCCGGATTAGCTGGGTCCTGGAGTTGATGTGCCCATCCTCTTCTCCATCAATCTCATCCATCCTCTGAAGTGGCAGGGGTGGTTGGACAGCATCTTCCTCATCCAGTAGTGGGATAGCTTTCCTCAAAGCCAAGTTGTGCAGCAGGCCACCACTGTGACACACCTTGTCAGGGACATAGCACAGGGATCCTCCAGAGAGATGGAGGCCACAAAATCTTGCCTTCAGGAGTCCTATGGGCCGCTCAATGACCCGTCTAGTGCAACCATGTGCCTCATTATAATGGACTTCTGCATCTGTCCTAGGATTCCTCACAGGTGTCAAGAACCATTGCATGTTTGGGTAGCCAGAATCCCCTGGAAAAGTGGACACACCATCTACTTGCATACAGCCTGCCTGTCAGCTATCTAACTGATGCAGTATCAAATACACTGACCTATGATCCAAGCTCTGTCTCCCTGTAGTTGTGCCATCATGTGTGGCACACTGCTGTTTCTCAGGACAAAGGAGTCGTGGACTGATCCTGGGAACCTTGCATTGACATGAGTAATTGACTGATCAGCAGTACACACTAATTGGACATTCATGGAAGAAAAGCTTTTACAATTTCTGAACACCTATTCATTCACTCTTGGGGGTATGAGGGCTATGTGGGTACCATCAATGGCACCTATCACATGGGGGATATTTGTAAAAGTAAAGAATCCAGATTTTATGGAGGCGAGAGCAGCCCTTTGGGGAAACTGGACATAACTTTGCAGGTGTCGCACGAAGGAATCGAGAAAATTAGACAGGATGTTGCTGAACATTGGCTGAGATACCCCGGCTGCCATGCCCACTGTAACTTGGAATGAGCCTGTGGCCAGACAATGTAGCACAGATAGTTCCTGCACAGTTGTAGGTATGGCATGGGGATTCCTATTAGCTGGCATCAAAACAGGCTCCATTAGTGCACAGAGTTCCAGGATTGTGCCTCGATCCAGGCGTTAAGTGATGATGATGTGACGTTCCTCCATGGTGGCCAGATCAACCAGAGGTCTGTAAACAAATGGGGCCCTCCCTCGCCACATGGGTCTGTACCTATGGGGGTGGAAGACAAACACATTGAGTTGCGACAAACACTTCAATGACATTGTTCCACCATTCCTCTTGTACATGCAACACTATTGTCCCTCACACAGATGCAGAGAACATGGTAATCCTGTCAGGGTAATGTCTCTGGTGAGGTGTGTATGTTTCATTCCATCACAGTGTAGGCACACTTCCCACTATGATTCTATGAGGAGGATCACTCATCATACCAGTACTGAACGAAGGGGAGAGGGAATGGAGCCATGGATTAGGACCACGGACAGACTATGAAGGCGTGGTGGATGCAAAATGGCAGCCCCCTGCCCTACAAGTAGTGTAGTGTAGGTAGTGACTTCATTCCACTGGCGTTAGTCATCATGGCGGATGGCGGTGTTCAGCGTCGTGCACCTGTTCATTGGATATCATTGGCGTCTTATGCATAAACATTCCCTTGGCCTCCAGAAACCCACTCCTGCCTCATCCAAGTCCTCCCCAGTCCACCCGACCGATTCCCTTGCCCCTTCCTCAGGGAGGAAGAAGGCCCATGTTGTCCCTGGTCCCTCTGCAACCCCCTGGTCCAGGCCCTCTCCTCCTCCCAAGAGCAAGCCTAAACCTTCTCTGCCTCCAGAGCCTATGCCCAAGCCCCCCCCCCACCAACTTTTCCAATCTGGAGTCCCCCGCCCCTGAACCCTGAGGTGCCTGGCTGCCCCATTGATGCCCCTTCTCAGTGGAGTTTTATTTTCCATCAGAGGAGTCAAGTGTGGGCTATATTTGACCTTCCAGGACTTTGAAATGGACTGGCCAACGGCCTTGTTTGGACAGGTAAAATTTTGTTGGAAATAAATTCTGTTGCCAGCAGACATGTTTGGTGCTATGTTGACCCGTTGTGCAGTGTTTCACTGTGGGAGTGTGGTGTACACAGGTGTGTGCATTGGTGCAGGTATTTGTTGGCTTGTGTCTGGTAAGTACACTTTGTTAGGGTATGTATGGCTTGGGGTGGTGGGAAGGGTTGGGTGGGTGTGCGTTGCGGTGTGGGTGGTGTGTAATTGCCCCCTTTCCTCCCATCTGTGCTAGGCTGTGGTACATACCGTCGTCGTTGTCTTCGTCGGCGGTCATGGTCCTGGAGATATATGGCAAGGAAAAGCACTGGGATTATTTCCACCTCTCACTCCATGTCGGCGTGCTCTGTGTGCGTCCAGTGAGTGTTTCCCTTTATATGGGTCGTTTATGCCAAGCTTTGCGTGGCAGTGGTTCCCGCCCCAGAACTGATGACGGTGTGGTGTTTCATTATACAGTGGTTGGGTTGAGCCTTTCCGCCTGGGTGATGATGGCCTCCACCGTCGTCGGCGGTGCTACCAAAATGGTGGTGAGTGGATGGGCCACTGGCTGTTTCTCCTATGCTTCTTTATTTGGCGGTTTGCACCGCCAGCCTGTTGGCGGTAGTTACCGCCACCGCCGGTAGTGCAGTCTTTCCCGCCAGGTTCATAATGACCGCCTATGTCTGTAATGCACATTTGACAACTTCCAAACAACACAATTGCATTTCCAGAGGAGAGTGATTCAATCTTTTATAGTTTTCTACCAGTGGCACAGGTCTATAATGTGGAATGTAGAATTGTGAGGGGGCTTTAGTTTGATGACTACTGGTGTAGAGGCTTTCAGAATCCGTAGTTATCAATTGTTCGAAGCTCTTACCAAATGTAAACCCTTCTGTCTCCTTGATGAAAGTCTGTCTCTTGTGTTTGAGTAGTACGTATAAAAAGGTTTTATGAAAAAAATCTCATTTTTGGCAAGGGGTTATAAGATCTACTGACATCCAACAACAATAGGTCTGCTCAGTGGTTTGGAGCGGTTATTGTAAATTTTGGGTCAAGTGTAGAAAGTCTTGGATGGTAGAAGTAGATTTGTTAAGGTATGAAAATTATTTCTGGAGAAACCAGGTTTCACTTGACAATTATTTAAAAAATATATATATTTTCTCATTGAGTTTCTAATATTCTGATATATACTTTTACCTGCAGATTCATCACCTTTAGAATTAAACATGTGCCAGGCTGGATCTGGAAACTGTCAAGCTTCCTTCCTTTTTTTTGTTGTTTTTTTTGTATTTTTTTTTTTGTTTGCACCTTCGACGGTGATCCGAAGCTTTGCCCTCTCTGAGGAAATTTCCTCACATAAAAATTTTAAACAAGCAAGCAGTACCATGTCTCCTCCGAAGAAATCGAGGTATAAGCCCTGTCACAACTGTGAGAAACAAATGTCTATTACAAACCTGCATACTGTTTGCTTTTGGTCTGAAGGTCAGACCACGACTCCCACACTTGTTCATCATGCCTCAATAAGCTCCCCCAGACCATCAAAGAGCGAGATGCTAAGCTTCTCATGGCAAGGGCCAGAGATGATTTTCAGGGACATAAAAGGTTTAGACATTACTCTAGATCTCCTTCATCGGGACACAGAAAGAGGCATCATAAAAAAAAAAAAATTGTTCTCTGTTTCCCACAAGACCGTCATCCTCTGAGCCGGAGCTACCTGACTGGACTCCGACAGCTCCCATTCCATATGGACCCATTTTGCCAGATCAACTGGACTTGGCTCCAGACAGCCTGTCGAATATTCCAGGGCATTCTGACCAAGTGTCTCCCCTGCCCAAAATACTGGCACCGGAACCAGTCTTTCCTGAGTTTCCTACTCCATGGTCGGTTTTGGCAGCGTTCTTCAAAAAACAAATCTTTTTTTTTAAACACAGAGAAACAAAGCACAACTTGGAGCATATACACCTGTTCCATTTCCATTACCATGCCATTAATTTGTTCAGCATATATTAAACCCATTACATGTCAGAGGGTTCGCAAGGCATTACTGTTACTCCAATTGTTCGAGGTTATCATTAGGGCCACCAGCAATTCCCCCCGTCTTCCAGGTTGTAATAACTCCTCCAGGGACCCCGTATCTTTAGAAACTTCCGTGGGCAGCCCCTACTTTCATGTTACTTTTTCTGCTGCCACATATCTGTCCATTCCATCCCTTGATTTTCGCATGGGAGGTTTGGACACACCCAGTATATGGCCACATCCAACCCCAGGTAACAGAACTAGACCTTTGCTCTAGGTAGATCAATGTCAGTAGGTATCCCTAAAAAGATGTACCGTGGGCCAAGCTGTATCTCGTCGCCTAATGAGTTGCAATTACCCTAAGATCTACACTGAGTATGCCTCAATAATGCAACTGAACCGTGTTGCATCATAGGGGCCCTCCCCTGTGGTTTCTACTTTGCAAGAATTCCGCTGTCTCTACTCTCCCCATTCTGTACAGCATGGCCTGGTCGTAGTATACTTGGGGGAGCACTCTGAATTGTATGAGACATAGCCCAGAATGAATCGCTACTCCTCTAAGGTGCATCAGGGCAGCCTCCAAATCAATATCATCCATGTCCACCAGCTCGCTATCCCAACGTCCCTTCAGTGTACCCAGGTTGTCAGAAATATTATTGTTAATAGTTTTATAGGTGTGTGACACTGCTTTGGTTGATAATTCCTCCATTAGCAGTCGTCCCTCTAATGTGGTGTACCCTGGGATATCGTCCTCGGCCAGTCCCTTCATCTGCCATACGTGGCGAAGCTGGGTGTACCTCAGGAATTGGCTCTGTGAAAGGCCATATTTTTCTTGCATCTTTTTAAAGGACATCAGGGCCCCATTCTGTAATATGTCCCTAACTTTTGAAATACCTATAACGCCCCATTGGTCAAAGCTGCAGAGCTTCTTCAACTCTTTCAGCATTCCTCCAGTTTAGAGGGAAGTCTTTGAAAAACGCGCAAATTCGAGCTGATAAGCAGGGTGATCTTGTGCCGTATAGAGCCAGTCACTGATAGGTATCAGATAGGCTGCCAAAGAGTAGGCTCAGATATCTGTCAACTATACTTCGACGTTATAGGAGTTCCATTGGAGTGTTCCTAGTGCCACCCTACTATGACCCCTGTCCTAAAGCAGCATTCGTACCTCCCTGTCGATTTTATCGAACAACCTTTCTGGGATCATATAGTATGTATTTACATACAGTATAATAGTTTAGGGAGTGTGATAATTTTAAATAGTACAGCTCTACCTAGGATTGCCAGGGGTAGAGGGCGCCAGTGTTTCACATCCTCTTGGAAGGCTGTCAAAACCCTTTCCAGGTTCTCGGTCAGACAGAGATGCCTTTCTACTGTAATTTGGTTACCCAGGTACTTAAAACTAACTTGCTTCTCCCTGTAGGCACCCCGGGAGGGAGGTGTCGCTGAGGCCCACATATTGGTCTTATAGTACCATTTTTGTCCCAGTTTATTTTTTACCCTGCGTATGTACTGAAGCTGTCTATATTTTCTTTATATTGCTGGACTGTGGTTTTCAGTTTTGTGAGCTAAAGAAGTATTTCATCGGCATAAAGGGATATCTTTTCCTCCTAGGAATCTCACTTTAAGACATGAAAGCCTCTGGGCATGGCACATATCAAGCACGCAGGTGGCTCCAATGTTAATGCAAAAAGTAGGAGCAAAATGGCACATCCCTGGTTGGTTCTTCTTGCAATTGGAAAGAGAGCATTAATATTTTCTACTTTAGCCTCTGTTAAGCCTCGGGGAAACCCCTGGACTCTATGCACACTATATCTCACTTTGATATAGTACATACAGAGCCAGCTTCCTACAGGCACCTTTCCGGTTTTCATTCTAGAGGTCGCCACCTGGATGTCTTCAAGCTCCATTTCTTTCTCGAGACCTAAGCTGTCTTTGTTCATCAACTTCGGGACCACTATAGCCGCGTGAAACTCCCTAATCTGCGTGTCATCTGCCAGGTCTTGTGAGGTGTAGAAGTCTTTACAGTAGCTGGTAAGTTCTTCCCAGATTTGGGTGCTAGAGTGGGTTTCTCCTGTCACTTACTTGTAGCGATCCAAAGCACCTCCAACTCTTTCCTACTTAGCCTCACCAATACTTTCTCTGCTTTATCACCAGTTGTGACCTCCAAACTTCCCTCTCTTGGGCTACGTCTCCATATTCTGCTCTCAAACCCATATTTATACATTTTTAGCACCGCATTTGCGTCATTTTTTGACGCAAAAGTGGCGCAAACTTACACAATATAATTATATTGTGTAAGTTTGCAGTGCTTTTGCCTCAAAAAATTACACAGATGCAGCGCTAAAAAAGTATAAATATGGGCCTCAATACTGTTAAGTGTCGAAGCATAGCTGGGGTATCGAGGTATTCTGCCGCTGGTCTATTGATTCCTTCCTCCAACTGCTCAATCTGTTCAGATTCCCTCTTCCTCTTGTGTGCTACAATGTTTTGTAAGCAATTGCATATGACTGCCTTATATGCCTCCCAGGTCGTACGAGCCGAGGCTACAAAGCCCACATTATCTTTAAAATACCTTTCAATATCTATTTGTATTTCCCTTGCAACCTCAGCATCCCTTAGGTCCCAAGCATTTTATTTCCAGCACCTGGGGCCCTTTGATGCTTTTCGGCCCACGTTAACCCAGAGAGAGCCAGTGATCTGACAGCCCCTAACTAATTACTCTGCAGGGGCAAAAGTATAGTAGAGTCTGGAAAAGACCTTGTGGACCCCTGAATAGTATGAGTATCCTCTTGCAAGAGGAGTATGTTGTCGGCATAAGTCAGTCAGTCCAGGTGTAGACGCAAAGCGGGCCAGCAGGGTCTCAGGTGCTGGTATGTGTCTCATGCGGTCCTCATAAGGGAGCAGGACGTCATTAAAATACCCTCCTAAGATATGTATCGAAGAAGAGGATTAGAAGTTGCTTTGTCCAGTGTGGTGGCTTGTAGTTGGGTGGGTGGTTGGGGGGAATAAATGCTTACAATAGTGATAGTGGTCCTACCCCATTGACCCTGAATCCCAATATATGTGCCATGAGGATCTAGCCATGTACGGGTCATTTGGAATGGTTGGTATATTTTGCATTAGGATTGCCCCCCCTCTGGAGCCTAATATGACGCCTGCATGGGCCAGGTTAGTGTACGCCCTCTACCCAGGAAGGGACAACAGGACTCCATCAGATGTGTTTCTTGTAGAAGTACAACATCAGGGCAAAGTCTGCGAATATGCTGGCCTCGCTTGATTTTACTACCCAGACCGTTTACATTCCAGGACATTACTGAAAAATGTGTATCTCCCTGTGCGTTATCCTTTGCCATTGGTGTCTCCATACTGGCTTCCCAAACTGTCATATGTCTAGCATGTCTGCCAAAGTGTCATCAGTGTTGCTCCAGAAAAAGTCTAATTTAACTATAACTCAAGCCTGCACTAAATAGCCCTCCCACCGCCTACTGAGCATTGCAAGGGTCCAACCCCAACAGAACTTAAATAACTGTTTGCAATCCCTGTACCCTCCAGCCAACGTCTTTCAGGGTGGTTCTGAGTTCCGGGACGTCCCAGTTGAGGCTGTGTTGAATCTTCTATTTCTGATATTCCAGTTTCTGCGTGTGACTCTTTCTGAGAGATTTCTAAAGGTCTTGTCGGAGCCGGGTCACTTCAGCGTTGACTTAACCTATGCTCCCTTCTAGGGTGTCTCTGGAGGCGTTTAGGGTCTGGAGGAGTGCTGCATTGTCCAGCATGTTGGGAATCACTGCTTCTGGTCCGGCCTGGCGGCCCATCACCTTTGTGTACTGGTCCATCTTGCCATGTTTCGATTGCTTGGGGGCTTTATCTTTGGCCATGATGACTGAGCTTGTGGTGTCAACCAGGAGTCTGTACCTCGGGGAGTCTAAAGAGAAGAAAGGAGCTTCTGACCATCCCGCCAGGGTCCAGTTACAGGAGTAATACCTCTTAATACGGTATGCTCAAGAGGGTGGTCGGTTGTGAACTCCTGAGGTCATTCAATGAGATGTCTGCAATTCAGTCTCCTCCACTCCTAAAGGTCTCATGTTGTGTTGTGTGCAACCCTTCTGTGTCAAGTCACCCTGCTTCTGTTTTGAGGGATGTAGGAGGCTGGCTTAGTTTATGGTGCACACCTATGGTGTGGCATCCTATAATGAGTCCGGGCAACCCTTAGTGATAGTGTTTTGGTGCCTAGATAACCAAAGCTCTCTAGGGGTGGATGTGGAGAGCAGCTCAGGCTCATCAAGGAGTGTAAATCACTTACAATACCACAGTAGTCTGTCGGTGATTGTCACACAAGAAAGAACGACACCAAGTGTTACAAAAATAAAATATTCTTTATTATAACATTAGTACTATCCTAACGTTGGCATATCTCAACTTGGTGATATCCACACACAAAATGTATACTTAGAAACAAATAGGAAATGCGTAGAAATACATGAGACCCTATGGGGGCCAAACCATATACTGAGAAAGTGGTATAAAAATGGAGGTGCCCAACCAAGGTAAGTGTGTTAGAATCCCAGGGGCTGGGGAGTAAGGAATTACTAGAGGTAAGTTTCAGAAATCCCACAGGCACCTGAGTGCGGAATTGTTATTGAGCCGGTTGTCCAATAGGGTAACACAGGACCGCCACAGTTGGAATTTTCAGGATTCAGGACCCTTCCCAGAGGACCCCGGGGAAACTTCTTGGCACAAGGAAGGTTCATAGTACCCCCACCCGTGGATACCCAGAAGACTTGAGTACCTACACCAGGGAGCCCGGGTGCATATGGGTGAAGTGATGTTAGAAACCTTTGTTGGAGTCAATGGGAGCCTTGTTTGTCCAGCTGCTGTCGCAACCCTTAGACCAGGTCGGTGGAACCCAATAGCGGATTCCGGACAAGAAGAACCTGAAAAAGAAGTAGACAGTGTCCAGACCACTCAGAGATGTCCAGGCGATGCAGGTAGGCAATGCCCATCCTCCTAGAGGGGAAGTTCCTGCAGGTCGGTGAAGGAAGGACACACACTCAACCCTATTTTCTCCACCAGCAAACATGTCTCCTTCAGCCACACCATGGAACTCCACTGGACAGATTACTGTTGCATCCACTTCTCCTTCAAGAAACCCACAACACACCATCACCCACAATGGATTCCCAACCGCAGATGGAACAAGGTGACCGAAGACCAACTAATCACTACCCTTTTCCGGAACCCACCCATTGACACCACTGACACTGACACAGCTACCCGCAACTTGAGGCAATGGATCAACACTTGTGCCAACACTCTCGCCTGATCAAAAAATCCCTCCAACAGACGCACCGACAGAAAGGCCTTCTGGTCTACTGCCGACCTCCATGAATCTAAGGAGACATGCGGAAGACACGAAAAGAATCAGTCACTGGACAACCACACAGCCTTCAAAAACACCATCCGCACACACCACCAACTCATCCGAACCGCCAAGAGAACCGCCTTCAAAGAACGTATTAACAACAACACACACAGCCATAAGAAACTCTTCAACATTGTGAAGGAACTCTCCAACCCAGGCTCCAACGCCAACGAAATCCCACCTTCACAAGACCACTGCGACTCCCTAGCCTCCTACTTCCACCGCAAGATCGCAGACATCCACGACAGCTTCAGCACTCAGCCCCCCCCCGGCAACCACCAACACCACAGACTCACCACCGACCAGCCACCTGCTCTCCTGGACCCCCATCAACGACAACAACACCATCTAAATCATGAACACCATCCACTCCGGCTCACCATCCGACCCCTTCCCTCACCACATCCTCAACCAAGCAAGCTCCGTCATTGCACCCCAGCTCCGCAAGATAATCAACAGCTCCTTCAAGTCCGCCACCTTCCCGGAGTGCTGGAAACACGCCGAGATCAACGCCCTCCTCAAAAAACCCAAGGCGGACCCAAAGAACCTCAAGAACTTCCAGCCTATCTCCCTGCTCCCCTTCCCGGCAAAAGTAATCGAGAAGGCTGTCAACAGACAACTGACCCGCTTCCTCGAGGAAAACAGCACTCTGGACCCTTCCCTATCCGGATTCCGCAGCAACCACAGCACAGAAACTGCCCTCATTGCCGCCACAGACGACATCAGAACCATACTGGACGACGGCGAAACTGCAGCCCTCATCCTCCTGGACCTCTCAGCCACATTCAACACTGTCTGTCACCACACCCTATGCACACACCTCAGCAATGCAGGAATCCACGAAAGAGCCCTGGACTGGGTCACCTCCTTTCTCACTGGCAGAACTCAAGAGTCCGCCTCCCTCCATTCCACTCTGAAGCCACCAAAATCATCTGTGGAGTACCCCAGGGTTCGTCTATCAGCTGGACACTCTTCAACATCTACATGGCTCCGCTTGCTAACATTGCCCAATCTCACAACCTCAACATCATCTCATATGCCGACGACACCCAGCTGATCGTCTCCCTCACCAAGGACTCTGCCAAGACCAACCTCCACGAAGGAATGAAGGCCATCGCGGAATGGATGAACAGCTGCTTCAAACTCAACTCCGACAAGACGAAGGTCCTCATCTTCTGCTCCACCCCCTCCGCATGGGACGAATCCTGGTGGCCTGCCACTCTCACATCCGCTCCGACCCCCACCAACCACGCACGCAACTTAGGATTCATCCTGGAGTTCTCACTATCCATGACCCAGCAACTCAACGCTATCTCCTCCTGCTTCAACACCCTCTGCATGCTCCGAAATATCTACAAATGGTTCCCCATGGAAAACAGAAGAACAGTCACCGAGCCCTCGTAAGCAGCAAACTGGACTACAGCAATGCCCTCTACAAAGGAACCACGGCAAAACTCCAGAAAAGGCTGCAACGCATCCAGAACGCCACTGCACGCCTCATCCTGAACATCCACTACCACATCACAGGCCACCTGAGAGACCTGCTCTCGCTCCCTGTCAAGAGAATCACCTTCAAACTCCTCACTCACGCTCACAAAACACTGCACAACACTCGACCAGAATACTTCAACAGACGGCTCTCCTTCTACACCCCAACCCGACAGCTCCGCTCTGCCGACCTCACAACTGTCCCACGCATCCACAGAACTACAACCAGCATCAGATCATTCTTGCACCTCGCCGAAAAGAAGTGGAACACTCTTCTGACCCACCTGCGTCAGACCAAGGACCTCCTTACCTTCAGGAGACTCCTCAAGACCTGGCTGTTCGAGCAGTAGCAGCCCCCTTCGCCCCAACCTCCTTTGCCCCACCCCTTCCCCACCCAAGACCTGGCTATTCAAGCAGTAGCAGCACACACCACCAACCCCTTCCCCAGCACCTTGAGTAGTGCGCTCTACAAATTTCTTGATCGATTGATTGATTGAAGAAGTCCTGCTGCAGAGTGCAGGTGATGCAGGAAGATCCTTGGAGTTGACCATGAGCTGCCCCATGTCGGTCGCCTGATTGCAGGAGGGTCAGTGGTCAGCAGGACCACCAACAAGCATTGGCAAATGCAAGAAAAAGCTGCAGGGAAGTTTGCAGGTTTTTGGGGACCAGCAAGGTCCACACGTCTTGATATTTGGAGGGGAGTCAGGGTTGGCCTTCAGCAGAAAGAAAAGCCAGCAGAAATCTTTGGAGCCCCCACGAGTGACCCACTGAGAGCAGGCACAGGGAGTCGCAGGGAAGCCTCAGCGGCATAAAAAAGCAGGAGTCCCACACCGCAAGAGTTGCAGAGTGGAAGCTGAACTTGGAGTTGCAGAGTGCTGGCGGCTGGGGCTTCATGGAGCTCAAAGATCTGCAGGAAGAGTCAACAAGCCTTGGGAGGAGCAACAGTCGTGGTACACAGGGGTTCTGTTCCAGTGGCTACAGCAAAGACCCACTATCTCCCAAGTTGGTCAGAAGACAAGTTGGACCTGGAGAGGACCACAGAACCACCAACTGTGTTGCAGAGCCTTTCGATGTCCATGGGACAGCAGGATCCACCAGCCAGTAGTTGTCGTTTTAAGGTGCCTCAGTTTGCAGGGGAGTGACTCCTTCACTCCTTCACTCCAAGGGAGATTCCTTCTTGCTTCTTGAAACAAACCGAGTCCTTGTGATCGTGGAAGATGCACAGCCACGGATGTTGAAGAAATCTTGCTGGAGAAACTGTGTTGCAGTGGGAGCCCTCCCAACTGGATGCAGTCTTGGTTCAGTTCCCAAGGCAGATCAGCAGTGGTTCCAGAGGCCAGAAGCAGAAGAGTCTTGCAGAGAGTTACTGTGTAGAGTCTTGTTTGATGAATCTAGGAACCCACCCTCATGGGAGACCTTAAGTAACCCTAAAAGGGGGTGGCCACTATCTGCAGTGACCGATCTATCAGAGGGGGTCAGAGACATCATGTACCTGGCCTAATCAGTCAAATGCTCCCAGGGGACTCAACCTACCCTGTTTCCAAAATGTCAGAATCAAGTGGCCACCTTGCAGAGCTCTGTGCACCTCCCTAGGGGAGTAGCTGGACAGGGGGGTGGTCACTCCTCTGTCCTTGGTGTGGTTTTGCGCCAGAGTACAAATCGGGGGGGGGGGGGGGTCCAGCACTGGTGAAACCCGATTTTTGCAAGGAGGACACCAAATGTGCCCTTTAAAGCTGTCTGGTGGCTCTCAGAGGCCACCCCATCCCAAGACACCCATTTCAAAGGGATAGGTGGTCACACCTCTTCCCTACAGGAAATCCTTTGTTCTGCCATCCACTGCTCGAGTTAGGCTCATCAGCATGAGGGCAGATCAGTGTCTAGGGTCGGCAGCAGTATGAGCTGGCTTGCAGACCCTGCAAGGCTGTATAGGCAGAAGTGGGAGAGCCTCTAAGGAACCACCATAGCACACAGTATCATGCAATTAACACTGAAATTGATGCAGATGCATGATTCCAACATATTTGATAGCAAACATGCCTAGGTTCGTAGAAGCCATTATATAGATGGACCACTTGTGTTGACCAGTGTCCCCTACATACCTTAAGATTGCATACCTGCACTTAAAATGCCCAGGGGATGGAGTCTGGGGTTTGTAGGGGTCCCCTCCTCACACTCTGGACCATGTACCCTGCACTTGGGCTGAAGGGCCTACCAGTGTCCAAGTGAAGTGACAGCAATACAAGCAAGCCTTATATCTAAAGTGAAAGGTGCATGCACCATTTCACGCAGGCTTGAATGGCAGGCCTGCAGACACATTTTGCATGGGCTCCCATGGATGTCATAATACATGCTGCAGCGCATGGAAGACCCCTGGTGTACCAATTCCCTGGGTACCATAAACTAGGGATTTACATGGGTGCACCAGTATGCTAATTGTGGGGTGTAAAAGTTATCCAACAAACAAATTTAGAGGAGAGAGCACTGACACTAGGGGCCTGATTAGCAGGATCTCAGTGTACTACTCAGTCTGAACACACTGACACCAGGCAAAAAGTGGGGGGGTAACTATAACAGAAAGATGCTACTTTCCTACAGGGGAATAACATGTGTCTTTGTCCCCGTGACTTCCATGTGGGGGTGGGGGGAGAGGCTGTCACCGGGACATAAGTATATCAGCAAACTGCAGTGGGTTTGTTGGAGACCGTCACTTCCACAGCGTGCCATGCAACAGGTTGAGGATTAACTTGTGGGAACATCTCTACTCGTGGGAACCAGGATGTCCTCCTCACCATATCTGCCCTAATCAGTACTGCCAGTACTACATGACCTGCACTGCCTGAGAACAGAGGATTTTTTTTTTGTAAACTCCAGGGCCTTAAGAGTTCCTTTCACAAGCGCAATCGAGCCACTGTGTCTCAGTCTTTAACTTTTCCGTCTCCAGAAAAATAGCCAGGCTCACAATGGGTCTCTCTCGCAGCTCCGTGACCCCTTGCCTGATCACCTAGGACAACACTAGTTTCTCTCACCTATTTTGGGGGGAGGGGCATGCACCAGGAACGGTGGGACAGGGTGAATGGTCCCCGCGTCCGCTGCCCTGTCTTAGTGAGTGGCGTGTGAAAATTATGTGGGTCAGGGCCGTGGGCCCTATCTCTGGCCTTTCCTTCTCACAGGCCCCAAGAGTTTCATCAACCTCTGTTAGGCCTCTGCACTCCTCACCTGACCTCTGGAGCCACACACCTCTTGTCTCGTCTCACACATCCCTGGTACCTTCATTTCCAAGCTTATAGTCTGGTTACAGTGCTTAGCTGCAGCCCGGCGTCCAGGCCCTGCCTCCTGTCAGTATCTGCAACGGGGCGTTCCGGGCCGCGAGCAGCACCTGGCAAGCAAGATCAGCACCACCATGGCCCCTCTGCGTCACCGCTCTCTGCGCCCCAAAGCTGAACATGTCTTGCCAGCTATGACCGGGTCCAGACTCCTGCCGTGCCACCCCAACGCTCTACCCCTCAACACGCCCACACCTTCACTACACCCAAGTGAGCCTATCTTTGGTTGCAGCCGAGCTGCATAGGGTGTCACATGTCAGATGTCAGGCAAAAGTCTCCCTGTCCATGTATGGGTGCAAGCGTCTCTCGGGCCTGTGTGCAGCTTCCCGACGTGGCTCCTCCACTCTATGCCACATTGTTTAGGACGCCTCTCCGGGCTTCAGGCTGAGTCTCTACCTTCAATCTGCAGGGGGCCCAGGGGTAACCTGTATTGCTCATACTCTGGTCTGCTATCAGCCCCCATGCATTATGTGTTTTGTGGGGTCGGATGGTGAGACAATCATAGGATCACGGCTGGACTTGGAAACGAGCCAGCAAAGAAAACTGTTAGTCAGCCATCTTGTTGGCAACGCTCCCTCCGCAGAATTCTTTCACACAATTTATTTAATATTTGCAGCTTCTGATGTAGATGCCCTTACATCCAGTGTCCTGACAGATCTGATGTAAACATTGTTTTGAACCTGCTCTTCGTTATACACTGCCTCAACATATGATGCCGTGGACTGCACCACCTCTGACTCCAGATATAGTGCCTCCAGAGTCACAACCCAACACCAGTACCGCTCCTCAGAACAAGTTGCGTTGAGAGACTCACGATCGTTTGGAGGAACAATGCAGGAACTGTCTCAATGAGGTTCTTGGACAGGACTCTGACCCTATTGATATCACTCCCTCCAGAGACTCTGGAAATTAGGTGTAAGAATTCTATGGTCTTTCCTGAGACCTAGTGGCTAGTGGCTTAAACACAATTCCCTAGAGTAGCCATGGATTTTCCAACCAGTCCATCAATACCTGAGGTGGTTTCCCCTCAACAAAGCCGGAAGGCTGCTAAGATCTTAGATCTGCAACTACCTACCACATAAACAAAACGTGCTCACAGAAGTACTCCAACTCTAATTTGTCTTTGAAGCCTCTTCTTCCATTTAACAAAGTCATTCTAGAGTCAGTTTTAGCAGAATGCTAGAGGCCGCCTTCTGCTCCAGCAGTCAACCGGCTTGTCATTTGACACTGTTGTCCAGCTCCAGGTGACCCTCCATTCCTTCCTACTCACCGTTCACCAGAGTTGTGTTCAAGTGCCTTGTTCTGGCATACAGTCTGGTGACTCTTTACCTTCAGCACCTTCTGATAAAGAGTTTAAACATGAGGATGTCCAAAAAACCCTGATAAACGTACCTTTTGATGGGGATAAGATGATTCAGCATCAGTTTAAGACAAGGCCACATCATGCTCCCTATGTCTCCAACTTCTGCATCCTTCAAAAGACTACCAGCAGTTTTTCAGTTTTTGGGGCTTCTCAAGGGGATTGCCTTTTCATCAACAATACCAACCCCAACCTCCACAACAGCCACACCATCTTCTTAGGCAATACAAAGGAAAATTTGGAGGGAGTAGGCAAGGACCTTCCTTGCATTCCCCATTTTCTCTTGCACCACCTGGAAAGTAGGTCTAGTTTGCTTCTCCAAGTTCATTCAGAGCCTTTAGAAGGGTGGGTGTCTCACTTCTTCCAGCATCGAAGGCCATTACATTGGACCAGTCCTTCAGATTATAGAAACAGGTTACACCCTCCCTTTTCTTCAAGTTCCACTCCCCCTACCCATTTCCCCCCCTTCCACCACCAGACTGCTTGGCCATTCTTCAGCAAGAGGAGGCAGCTCTTCTCAAAGGGGCGGTGGAGTTAGTGCCAGGGTCAGAAGGGGCCAGGTATGTTATTCATGTTACTTCCTGGTATCCAAGTGAGTCGACTGTTTATGTACCACCCTGGACCCTAGGGACCTGAAGTTTGTCCTCAAAAAGGAAAAGGTCAAGATGTTGACCCTAGCTCAAGTTCTACTTGCGTTGGAGCTTGAAGACTGGATATTTGTGATTTGTAGTGGGTTCTACATACCACCAGTTTGCAGTACTACCCTTTGGCTTAACATTGCCACCTCGAGTCTTCACTCAGTGTCAAGGCAGTGATTGCAGTCCATCTCAGATGGTCGGATATCCTATTTTCGGATGCTGAAGGTAGTGTCACTCCATCTGCTGTCAACAGCATCCCTGCTGCACAACTTGGATTTTTCGACCCGCCCTACAACTCAATTTCATAGAGTTGGTACTGGACACCACCCTACTCCATGCCTGTCCTCCACTGCAAAGAATCAGAGACATCCAGGAAATGGTTCTATCTTTCAATCAAGGTGCAAGAGTCCCAGTTCAGAGAGTCCTAAGACTCCTAGGTCTGTTAGCTTCCTGCATTCGTCTAGTCATGCACTCACATTGGTACATGAGGACCCTGCAGTGGTGGCTCCGCAGGCGGTGGCTCTAGTATAGTGAAGAACTATTAGACCCCATTGTGATCTCCCCTAGAGCTGCGGCAGAGGTAGCTTGGTGACGGAACGAGTAGAACCTTAATTGCAGGATGGACTTCCCGTGGCCTCCGACCATAATTACCGCAGTGACGGATACCTCCACCTTAGGGTGGGAAGCTCATTTAGAGATCAGAGGCTTCTGGTCTCCAGAAGAGCTGGTTCTTCACCTCAGCCTGGTAGGACTGCAGGCAATTGGGGTGGATCTCAATGCCTTCCTGTCCTCCATCATGGGTCCGTCTGGCCAGTTCTTGATGGACAATACAACAGCGATGTGGTATGTGAAAAGCAAAGGGGAGTAGGGTTTCACCTCTTTGCCTGGAAGCCTTGAGACTGTGGTCTTAGGCATTCAGCCAAGGGAGCTGGTTAACCGCCAATCACCTGGTGGGATCTCTGAATGCCAGAGATGGCAGCCTGAGCTGGCGTCATCTGGACGATCACAAGAGGCTTCTTTGTCCAGAGGTGGTCCAGAACATCTTCGCTCAGTGGGGCACACGTCAGGTGGATCATTTTGCCTTCTCAGAGAATGCTCAGTGCCAGGTGTTCTGTGCCCTCCTGTAAAAGGGGATCATTGGGGATGCTTTTAAGTTAAAATTGAACTTCCAGCTGCATTATGCGTTTCCACCCATATCTTTGATTCCTTGGGTTCTGAGGAACATTCACCAAGACCAGGCCCAAGTTATTCTGATTGCCACAGATTAGCCAAGAAGAGTGTGGTATGCAAACCTTCTGCACTTCTCTACATGTTCCAGCTCTGACTGCCATTCAGGCCAAACTTTATCTCCCAGTCAGAGGTAATGGTTCTGCATCCCAATCTCTGAGACTTCCACCTACATGCTTGGAGTTGAAGAAGGAACAATTAATCTCCTTTCAGCTGTCGCCGGAAGTGGTGCATATTCGGGCAGATATAATGAAGAACTGTGTTGCATGGTGTGCAAACAATAATGTAGACCTTTTGCAGGTCAAATTGTCCACTGTTCTGAAATATGTGCTCTCCCTTGCTCACAGGGGCTGTGCAGGTTAGTACAGTGAAGGAGTATTTAGTGGCTTTGTCTGCATTCATCTGTCTGCTGGATCAGCCATCCCTTTTTAATTCTCCTGTTGTAATGCATTTTCTGCAAGGGTTAATGAACATGTACCCTCCAACACAGTTCGTAGAACCACAGTGGGACTTGAATTTAGTTCTTACCTTTTTAATGGGGACTCTGTTTGAACCCCTGCACAGCTATACTTTGAGAATGTTAACTCTCAAATCTGTATTTTCAATTGCCATCACCTTTGCCAGAATTTTGAGAGTTGCAAGCCCTTAGTTGTCATTCTTTCTGCCACTCTTTCTTTCTGGGCACGCTGGTGTTGTGAACCAGGGCTTCCTTTCTCCTAAAGGTGGTGACCCTTTTCCCCCTTTGGCAATCCATCACCCTTCCAGACTTTTCTCCTACCCCCTCACCCTACTAATAGGCTAGATCCAAGAAGGGTAGTTAATTTCTTCCTCAATCACACCAGGAATTTAAGACTGGATGACCAGCTTTTTGGGGGCTACTATGATGCCAAGAAGGGCAAGGCTGTGCAGATGCGAACTCTCAAGGTGGATCATCTTCTGCATTAAGGCATGTTACGCCTTGGCTCAGAAAGAACCTCCAGAAGGGATCAGAGCCCATTCCGCCATGGCTGGCGACCTCTTCTGCACTCGCAAAAGGATTACCAATAGCAGAAATCTGTAAGGCAGCAATGTATGCTTTCTTGAACACCTTAGCAAAGCACTACTGTCTAGATTTAAAGGTGCACTGTAATGGGCATTGTGCCAGATCCGGTCTGAAAGATTTCCACGTCTAACCATCCTTTAACCCCTCCTCCTCAGCAGGGTATTGCTGTAAAAATCTGTTCCACAGGAGAAGAATCTGCAGGTAGAAATATCAATCAGAAATAAAAGTTACTTACCTGTGGTAATGATATTTCTGGTGAATACTCTACCTGCAGATTCCTCACTGACCCACCGCCTCCCTGTTTGATGGATGAGTTATAGAGAAAGTTAATAAGATCACAAAATACATATGTATGTTTGGTACTACAATCGTACATCAATGTCCTCTCGCCTCTGGGAAAAAAACGGAGGAAAACTGATGTTGTTTTGCTGGGGCAGGCGCTTTATGGCCTCGTGATGCTGCATGACGTCTCTTCCGACATGGACTGAGTCCAGTGCCCTCTAAAGGTGACTTCAAATCTTTGAAGTTTTTGGGATCAAATCAGGGGGTTTTCTGTAGTTGTGGAATATGCAGGTAGATAGAGTATCCGCTAGAAAGATCTTTACCATTTGTAAGCTACTTTTTCAGACAGTACAAGAATAACAAAAATGGTTTGTGCAATTTTTGCAAAACATAAGCATATTTCAACAGAATATAAATTGGCAAGGGTATGCACACTCAAGGTATTAGTACACTCTGATATAAATGTCCTGTATGTGCAGACTGTGACCTGAGCTGCAAAGCTACCCTGGAGAGCAGATCTCCAAGCACCCCTGTGTTAGGCAGGGTGTTCGTGAAGAAGGTAATCCGAACAAAAACATTATATAACCAACATGAAACTGCTGATGTAGCTATGTGATTGCACAGATAGCTAATTGATGTGCACGGTTAGTTGTCAGACTATGTTGTAGGGTGTGTCTGATTGCAGGATTTGTTCTTGCCACTTGTTCAGAACTCTATACTAATTTGTCCCAACCTTGCGAGATGGAGCGGTTTGCTATCCTATGACCTTCTCTTGTCTGAGCACCCTGTCCTTTGCATCTGCCCATACTGTTACAGATTAGTGCCACATGCAGTTTGGGTGGGCGGGGTTGGTTTACGCAACTTCCAGTGCCAGCTCATCATATGCTTGACTAGCAGGATGCAAGGTCCAGGAAGCATGCCTAGAGTTTGTTTTTCTTGGAGCATTTGAACAGCTCAGTGGAGCAGGCCACCTAATTGTGCAGCATATGACCTGGCTGAGGTGGGATGTAACTGCTGACCAGTACTGCGCAGGAGAAGGACATGACCACATCAAATGTATCAAGTCTGTGCTAGGCAACTGGCATCGAAGACAGCAGGTGCTTGCACCAGGGGAAAATGCATTTAGTTTACTAGGGATGGGATAGACCCTTAACAATTGAATACATATAAATCTGACATGTTTTAATACAGTGGCAGGGTATGCCATTATCCTTTTCCATTCTTTGTTAAGTGCTCAGCTGAAGTCTGCTTCCCATGTGTCCCAGAGTTTAACCAGGGGTACTTCAGGATGCTTGGGGAAGCCTACTGATCAGGCGATTGCTGCTGCCAATTTGGGTGAGATCCTGAATTTCTTTATGAATATTGGGTGTGGGATCATTCAAACGTTTTTAGTAGCGGGCATTATTCTGCAGTTGTTTAAGTATTTCCTAATCATATTTTCTCTTTCTTTCAATCCCAATGTCACAACCTTTGTCTGCTGGCTTGATAACAATGTCTTTGAGTTTAGACAGTGCTTGTAGGGTGTTATATTGGGGTTTATACATATTGCAGTTGACATTTGTGTTTATCAATCAAGATCTTCATTTCAGATAGACATTTTCAATAGTCCAAATTTCTTCTAACATGGTCGCAGCTGGGGAAAAAATACAGCAGGGCAATCCAGATCAGTGACGTTGTAGTATTGGTCTAGTATTGAGAGAAAACACTTCAATCATATTGTTCAGACTAAGCAAAAAGGTTAATTTGTGTCATAACAAATTCATTGTTGGGTGTATGCACAAATAATAACTCTTCGCTAAGGACTTCTATTTCTACTGGATTAACTGTGTAATCATCTTGTTGAAGGTGAGGGTTATGTGTGAGTTTCTGTTGGCCTGATCTACTATAGGGAATACTTCTTCTGGGTCTGGCATGTCTGTGTGCTAAAGCTCCAAGGCCTTCATCTTGGTTAGTGCTGGCTGGTGCTTTCTGCTCCTCCTAAACTCACCCCAGGTTCTGTTCTGATAGCAGAGTGCTCTTCTAGTCCAGCAATAAAGCCCTTGCCAGCCCCTTTGACGTTGACACTGGCCAGGACACCATCAGCCTTACAAGACAATCTTGTTTCTATAGTCTGTCCAACGACAAACATAATACATCTTAACCAAGGTCAAGTCCCAAAGCCGTGCCAACGCACTTGGTTCTAGTTCTGTCCCACTCAGACTGAACCATGCCTTTAGTTAACCTGCTTTCAGAGACAACAATGGAGATGACGGGGATTATTTTTCCCCACACTATGATGACAATCTGTATGTGGACTTGCAGGATTACAGGGGTTTGGACACTTCCCCAAACAGTGGGTTGTGTTCTCCTTCGGTGCATCATTTTGTATAGTGATAATAAGAGCTGTGGAGGTTGTAGAATTACAGATGCCATCTATGGAAGTTCTCAGTAACGTTCTAACAGAAGTGTTGCAACTGAGGAGGCTTCCTCTGAGCCTATTTTGGCATTCAAAGAAGCCCTGACTGACACCTTATTGGTCACTTATTTTAAGCCTTGCTCCTGCCCAGCAGTGAACAGGCAGGTAGCCACACACCACTGACTTCTTGACAGCATCGTATGCCAGAAAGTCTGGCAGTTCAGGCTTCCACCAGCAGGATAATCCCCGATTGATTTCCTACGACTCCCACAGACAAAGTTGAAAAGAGATGAAGCATTTGGGAAACAAATGTTTTCAATGCCAGCTGTTTGCTGGGGCGATACTCCCACACTTTATGGGACACAGACTGCAAGATCTTGCCAGCAGTCCCTGAGGAGTTTTGTGCCAACTTGGCTCAAACCATCCAGGATAATCAGAGTGTTGCCAAATGCATTACTTGTTCTGGACTGAACACTACCAACTGCTTGGGCAGAGCAGTTGGCACTAGTGTGGTGGTCTGACATCTTGCCTGGATGAGACACACAGGCTTCTCTTGTGACATGCAGACCTTATTGAGGGATATGTAATTCGATGGAAGGTTAACTTCCTGCTGCAACTCTTCAAATAAAGCTGGGCCTTGGTGCATTCCTTAGGCTTTTTTATTTACAATAGACAGTACCCTCAGCAATTTTGCCTCTTTCGAGGCTGTTCCAGAGGCTTGGTGTACTAGCCACACCAATCGCTTACTCTGCAACAGGCACTCCAGGCCAGTCAGGGATCAAGCAGACAACATCAAGGCCACTAGGTATAGCAGACCTCCCTGTCCCCTACCCCTGCGACCTCAGCCTCCAAGCTACTTTAGTTTACCCTTCGCGGCACATGACCACCATGTGGGAGGCAGAGTCAAGCATTCATAGGAGCCATAATGAGGGTCCTGGCCCCGGAAATAGGAACAGGTTGTTACTTTTGCTCTTTCCTCATGCTTAAGGAGGACGGAGGGCTTCATCCTATGTTAGATCTCCATCCTCTGAATGCTTTTATGTGGAAGGACAAATTCAAGATGCTCACACTAGCCCAGGTTCTATCTGCAACTGGATGGTGTTTTTGGACCTTTAGGATGCCTAATTTCATGTACTTGTCCCACAGACCTTACTTGCGGTTCAAATAACTTTTTTGAATTTGTGGTGTTCCCCTTTGGCCTCACCAGAGCCCCTTGGGTGAGATGATCGCCATCACCGGTTGGTTCGGACCCTGGGGATTTCAGTTTTCCTCTACCTCACCGACTGGCTGTTGAATGTGGGATCGCTACAGTGGAGACCACCTCCAAATGATAGCCAGCCTTCTGACTACATGGGGTTTCACCATCATCACGCCAAATTCACACCCGACTCCTTTGTGAAGGATCACTTTCAGCAGGGCCATTCTGGATACAGTGCTGGTTCAGGCCTTCCCTCCGTTGCAATGAGTCCAGGACACTCAGGCAATGATCCTGCAGTTGCAGCCTCAGTCCTATATCTTATTTAGAGTGGCTCTGAATGTTTTGGGCCTCCTAGTCTCCTGCAACCTGCTTGTCAACTATGCCAAGTGGCATATGCGAACTCTGCAGTGGAAACTAAAGCCTCCGTGGGCTCAGTGCCATGGAAACCTGTCTGATTCTGTGCAGGTTTCAGAGTTGACTGCAAAAGACCTACAGTGGTAGTTGCTTGACTGCATTTGGACCAACAGCAGACCTCTTTCCCTGCTTCGCCCAGATCTGACTGTGATGATGGATGCATCACTGCTAGGATGAGAAGGTCATCTGGAAGAGGTGAAGATCAGAGGACTCTGGTCTCCAGCGGAGGCCCATCTCCATATCAGTCTGTTGGATTTGCAGGCAATTTTCCTGACTCTGAAAGCCTTCCTACTGTACATCAAAGAGAGGCTGTTTCTGGTGGTAACAGACAACACCACCAGTATGTGCAATACAACAAAAAAACTGGGGTGGGGTTCCTGAGTCCAGTGTAAGAGCCCTTTGTCTTTGGAGCTGCCTGGAGCATCAGGTAATTTCCCTGGTCCTGCATCACCTGGTGAAATCTTTAACATCGGTGTGAACAAACTCAGCCGTTGGCACCTGGCAAATCATGAATGACATATCTCGGGCTAGATTTTTTTGCCAATGCCGAGAACAAGTTGTATCAAAACTTTAATGCGCTGGGGTTTCCAAGAAGGCTGTCTTTTGGAGACTGTTTTTGCCTAGAGAATGGGACTCCTGTATGTCTTTCTTCCAGTGCCTCACGTTCTGAAGAAAGTCAAGAACGACCAGGCCCAAGTCATCCTAGTGGCTCTGGGTTGGGCAAGGAGAATGTGTTACCCTGAACTTCTAGGCATGAGCATCTGTACTCCTGTCGGGCTACGTCTTTGGGAGAATCTCCTTTCACAGCAGTAGGGTAGGGTCCTTTACAAGAATCTGTACAATTAGCACCTCCATGCATGGAGTTTGAGTGGTGGCAGTTGACTGCGTTCAATCTTCCTCTCAAAATTATGGATGTACTCCTTTCAGCCAGGCCTCCTTCTACAAAGCTTGTTTATGCCTGGTCAAGTGTGTGGTCTGGAGGGACAACCGCAACATAGACCTGTTACTGGCCAAATCGTTGGCTTCTTGCTGTTTGGTGTACCTCTAAGCCAGCAAGGACTTGCAGCGAGCATCACTGGTTATTTCTCACTCTTTTTGGCCTTGTGTTTGCCAGACCAGCCATTCTTGTTCAGATCACCTGTTGTGATTAGCACTTTCCCCTGTAACGGACGCGGCCTCTTCAGATCTGAACCGGAGTTGCGGCCTCTTCAGATCTGAACCGGAGTTGCCAGCTGGAACATGTATTCCATGTCTTTAAGCTCCATGCCTATCAATGCCCCATAAGCTGTGGTACACATGCCAATATTTCAGGCATGCACACTGACGAGTTTCAGGGGAAGCATCGACATACAACCACTTCTGGGAGGCATGGATCAGAACACCTGATCCATCCAGGTGGAGGACTTCATGAACTTGTTCTGAAAGTGCTATGCCTTCTGTGCCTCATCCTAATCTATCCTCCTCATTCCCTTTGTAAGGTGAAGACTGAGTAGCATCCACTAGAAGGCCCCTAGAAGAGTTGTGGAAGCTGCCACAGCCATAGTAAAATTGGATTTGCATGTCTTTAAGGCACTGCTGCTTGGCCATTCAAGCTCCAAGTGATGGCTGCTTTGGAAAGATTGTTCTGTATAAAAATTATTTTGATTGCTAATCCTTAGTCTTGGCTTTCTTTGGGTGATGAATCTCTTGAAAGAAGTAACCATCAGAACAACTAAATCTTTTTCTGGCAGATAATGTCTTCTCGCAGACTCCTTGCCACTCTTTCCTACCCTTTTAAGGTTGTGTCATTTCTAAAAGGGTTCTCCTGTAGAGAACAGTCTGTTCTGTTATTCTGCCTGCTGAAGTTTTGGTCCTTCATAGACCCCTTTTGGTGGGCCTCAATTGGGTGCTGAAAAAAATGGAATTAACTGATGCCAGTGCGTCAGGCAGTGTCATATATAGTCCTGTCCCTGGCCAAAGGAGCTGGAATTGGAGTAATGCTGTGCCACCAGTCAAGCGAGGGAGCTTTTGCTTACAGAAGCTTTCTGGATCAAATGTGGCACTTGAAATATTCATAAGATGCAGAAACTGCAGAAATATGAAATATCCACCAGAATAACGCTACCAAAGCTTAGTAATGTATTCTTCTTGTGAGTTCATTAAAACACTTGTAGTTCTACTTATTAAATATGAAGTGAATAATCACTCCTCTCTGATATCCTCCTACAAGAATCACTGTACCTGTATCAAGGCTCTCTTCCTTTGTGGATTGCCACAGTTTTTCACCATCCACATCTTTCTCAATTACTGCAAACATTGTCTCTCCTCCTTGAGCCGTCACTTCGGGTTGATTGCTTCTCGTCTGATCCTGGAAAAGATAAAACATTCTTTTGGTGGATACTTCTAACTACAGATTCCTCACCTTTGAATATCCCAGGCACAAGACTGTATCCAGAAACTTCAGGCAAAGTTCTCTGGTGATGTAGGAGGTACTGGCTCCATCTTGATGTCAGAAGTGGAGTTGTGGTGATGTCACTGGAGCCAAATAGCACCCACCCTGGCACCCCAATGTCAGTTTTGTTTTTTCCACACCCTTTGACACTAGTCAAGAGCTTCTCTTCTCTGAGATGAAGCGATTTTTGCTCTCCAAAAGGTTTTTGGTGCAGTGCTAATAATATGTCCCCACTAAAGAAGTCTGGGTTCACACCCTACTGCAGATGTATTGATCCGATGCCCACTACAGATCATAACAACTGTCTGTAGTGCCTCAGTTCGAGGCACAACTTGTGATTGCATGATCACTTCCTACAAATGTACCTGAAGGTTATCAAGAAACAGGACGCAAAGCTCTTTAGTGCCAGGAAGGAACTTGGGGGTGTTGGAGGTCAAGGACATGGTCTAGAACTATCTTCTAAGAAAAGAAGATGCTGTCAGAAATCCTCTTCACCAAACTCTAGGGCTAAGTCTCCCTAACTTGTGCTTCGCCCCACCTCCCTCCTCTTCAGGGCCAGACTTCATGCTGTCACCGCCAGTACCGGTGCAGACAGGATCTCTTCCAGTGCATGTGATTATACTGGTGTAGCCAGATTTCCCTGATCCAACCTACTTCCTACAGGCAATGCTGGACATGTTCCAGAGAGCGGTAGTCCCCTTTGGTGCTCCTGTCGGGCCCATGGGACTATTTGAGAGGTCTGCTCGGCATTTCTCCTTCGGCACCCAATGTTGCCCTAACGCTGTGCATGTTCCTCCCTGTAGCATCTGGCTTCCACCCTATACCGTGACCCTTCAAGGAGTTGTCACCTCAGAAGGCACTGCCAATCCTGGTGACATTAGGGCCTCCGCACCTTCCCCATAAGAATCTCTATTGCCACCTGTCAAGAGGATGAAATCCAGAAATGAGGCTGAGCACCTTCCAGAGGAGGAACAATCAAGTGGCACCCAGTGTCCAAAGTTAATTTTGGTACACAATTTCTTTTGGCTGAGACTCTGAACAAAAACCTCTTGATAGCCAAGAGGACACTGATGACACTGAGTCCCTCTCATTCTCTGAAGCATCAGATCTTTTGACTCTTCAGAATGGTTTCCTCTGGATAGCTCATCAGACATTGACAATGATCCAGCTTGTTGCACAGCACCAGCAAAAAACGACATGGCTGTCATTATCCATACTTTAGAAGACTGTTGAAGTGTTCGAGCTTTCTCCCTCTTCACCGGAATGCAGAGCTAACATTCTGACTGATGTCCTATTCTACTGTGAAACCTCTCCTTCGCTTTACTGAGGGCCTTGTGCAAGCAGTCACAATGCAGTCGTCTAAGATTAATTCATGCCCAATGGTGAACCAAACCACTAAATGCTGTTACAGGCCAGCTCCTGGAAATCTAGCTTTCTTGTTTCCTAATCCTTCTACAGAAAATGTGGTGGTTCAGGCGTTCTTTACAACAAAGTTGAAACCCGTAGCCTGTCATAGGCACCCTCCAAACACAGAATCGAAAAAGCTAACAGCAGTGGGCAAGGGATCTTTTTCCACAGGCTGACTGGTGTTGCATTCCTTGAATACACGCCCTTTGGGATATGGCAGCGATGGCGGTCCCCAACGTACTTCAGCATCTCAGCGGCCACATTGCAGAAATAGTCCACTATTGGCAGGATACTTCCCGACACAGCAGGATGGGATACAGCTGACTGCTTAGTCGCGTTAAGATGACATGCCGGACGACAGTCAACAGGGTTCTTGCAGATGTTTAGAACACACTAATGGATATGCCCTTTGACAGCGAGTGCGTCTTTGGTCAGAAAGCAGAGGTAGAAGTAGAACAGTTAAAAAAAAGTTAGAGCCACTGCAGGATCATTAGGGCTGTAGTCATCAATGAAAGATTTTTTTTCCTTTCGTAGACCCGACTCCTTCAGCAGAGGTTTCCAATAAGCAACGCCTATCCACACAGTGGTCAAGCAACAGCAAGACCCCTTTGTTTGGCAATACAGGGGCAAAGACAAGGGATATGGCTGCCCAGTCAGCCATCCGCCACCTTCTCCACCACACCACGAGTGAAGTTGCAGTAATTCATCTGTGAAGCAGTGAGTTATACTGGTGGCAGGATAGGTATCCGCTTTTCTGCAGGCCTGAAGGCCTGGGTATCTTCTAATAGGTACCACACATTCGCCACTTCAAAATACTTTCCAGGCACCAGACTGGATGTGTAAACATTTCTTCAGCAGGGCCCTTTGTACCACTTGGTAGTGCTGTGTAACTCCGCATTGGCTCCATACTGCCCAAGAAGTGAATGAGTGCAGCCACATATAAATGCCAACCCTGCGTGTTGACATCAGTTCCTTTTTTTCTGTGCCTTCTGATGCAAATTTGGAGCTCTTCTCTCAAACATGTCAGTCTCCCAATGACTTAATAGAATTCCTGTGCACTGGGGAATGCTATCCCTACCTAAAACTGCAGATATTCCGCAGGTGTCAGATTGGATCTGGAAACTTTAAAGCAGTACTCCTGAATGCCGGTAGGTGGCGTTGAGTGTCTAAGAGCCAACAGTGCTGTGCTCCAGAAGTGATGAGTGAAGCTGCATATAGGTGCCTCCCAGGCGTGCTGTCATTGGTTCCTTTCTTTTTGTGCCTTTAGACACAGATCCAGGGATAGTCCTTGATGTTTTTAGACCCTTTTTTGCAATGTCAAGAAAGAGTTCAAGTTCTTTGTTCTATCCCTGGCCAGGAAAGAACTGCTTTAGTCACTTTTAACAGCTAATTATCGTCTCTTTCAGCTTTTTTGTGGTTGCTGGATCGGCCCTTGTTATTTAAATAACCTGTTGTGATAAATTTGATAAAGGTTTGCAACGTTTGTTTCCACAAAAACCCTTTGTGATGCCTCAATGTGACTTGGTCCTAGTCTTTACTTTTTTTTTGTAATCTTCTTTTTATTGACATTTTATAATACAGTACAAGCATACTTATTCAAGAAACATCTTAGACTATTCCATACAGCTCCATTTCTTTTGTCTTTTGTCCTCCGCTAGAGTAGTGTTACATTGTGCACCAAGAATACTCTATCTTGAGGGACATTTATCATCATGCAAGGTCGTAAGTATAGCCAGCTCGTACCATACATGAAACATAATAAAAATTGACATTAAACAAGTTACCAGACAACAAGCCATCCGTCTCTAGTCAAATTAAGAGTAGCTAAGAGAAGTCGGTGGTTGCGTGTCCCCATCTCTGGACTATGGGGGGTCCTCCCTAGTCTCCCCCTGTCTCAGACTCCGGTTCCTATATATGGAAGAGGTGCAAGGCCCTTAGTTTGGGGCTACAAGTCGTGAGGGGAAGTCCCCTGGAAAGGAACCTGACCAGGGGGTCCCATATGTAATCAAAACTGCTGCGTGTACCCTCCCCTTTATCAACCAGACGCTCCATGGCAAGGCTTTTCCATAATCGCGTGAGCCACAGAGTTATAGGCGGCGGGTCCGCTTTTTTCCAGAAAGAAGCTAGAGTTGTCTTCGCCGCCCCCAAAGCCAGCCACATGATAGCCCGGTCCCCCCGTATGTTTGATGCTGTAATTCTTGGGCTTGAAGGCCCAGGAGAGCATGTTCCATCGTGGTCGGGATGGGATATCCCAGCATCTCTTTCAAATGAGAGAGAATTTCATTCCAATAGGGGCGGATCGATGGGCAGTCCCACCATATGTGTTTAAAGTCTCCCACCAGGCCACAGCCCCTCCAGCATCTATCTGATACCTGGGGATAAAGCTTCTTAAGTTTCCCAGGATACAGGTACCAATTATAGAGTAACTTATAGTGGGCCTCTCTAGCTGCCATGGAGCGGTTGTGCTTGTGTATATCGTGGTAAAGATGGCGCCATTGCTCCTCCTCCACCGAGACACCCAAGGTTTTCTCCCAAAAAGGGATGTGTCGAGGAGTTGGTGCTGTTTGTGCTGTAGCTAATATGGAGTATAGCGTTGAGATACTGCCTTTTGTCGCTCCTCCCCTTTGCACAAATCTCTCTACCGGTGGAAGATCCCTGGTAGCTGCTTCTTTTATATGTGGCTGTGTGACCCAATGCACTAGCTGTGTATAATGGTAATGTTCGGATTGTGGGAGTTGGAAATCCCTACAGCAATTATTGAAGGTCCTAAGTTGGTTTCCATGGTATAGGTCTGCAATGCATAAGCAGCCCCCTTCTCTCCATCGATCAAATGGTCCCGGTAGTTCCCCTGGTGGGAATGCTTTGTTAAGGTGGATAGGGGTGTGTGGTGAGGGAAAGGACGTAAGCCCATGGAGTTTAGTAACTTTGTCCCACACTCTGAGGGTGGTGGCGGTGGGTGTGCTAAGGTATGCGTTTGGTGGTCGTGCCCCCTTGGGTTTTCATGGAATATCCCACAAGGTCTTGCCTGTCACCGCTCTGTCCATGTGCAGCCAAATCTTATCTGACTCTCGGAGGGACCACTCAGCTAGTACACGCAGTTGTGCTGCTCTATAATATAGCAGGAGATCTGGGAGCGCCAACCCTCCCCTCTCTCTGGGGCGTGTCAGTATCTTTTATGAGACCCTAGCTCTAGTACCCTGCCAAATAAATTTAGTGAAAAGTGTTCGAGACTCTGCAAAGAAATCTGGCGGGATCTCAACGGGGAGGCTCTGAAAGAGGTATAGTAATCGTGGGAGCACCGTCATTTTAATACTATTGATGTGCCCTAGCCAGGATATCCATAACGGGGACCACCTCTTGAAGTCGTCTCGTAGAGACCTAATCAAAGGGGGGTAGTTTGCTCTAAACAACCCAGCTACCTGGGGAACAATCTGAATGCCCAAGTAAGTAATATCTTTCTTGGCCCAAGTAAATGGGGTCATGGAAGCTATCTGGGTCATCACACCCTCGGGCAGTGTCAGGTTTAGGAGATAGGACTTCCCCGTGTTCACCTTGAACCCCCGCAACTTGATCAAACCGAGACAATTCTTCTTTTATGGCTGAGAGGGAAGTATGGGGCTCAGTGACAAATAATAATATATCGTCTGCGAATAGAGAAATCTTATGGGAGTCTGCACCAAATGTAATGCCTGGGAACTCTGCGCACCCCCTCACCCGCGTCGCCAAGGGCTCAACACTGAGCGGAAAGAGCAGGGAGGAAAGGGGGCATCCCTGCCTCATGCCTCGGGATAACTCGTAGAATTCAGAAGCTACCCCATTGACCACCACCCGGGATCTGGGGCAGGCATAGTTGCTCATCACCATGGAAATAAACTGTTCCCTAAATCCAAACCGTCTCATGGTTGTTACTAGAAAGGACCACTCAACCCTGTCAAACGCCTTTTCAGCGTCTAAAGCCAATAAGAGTGCCGGGACCTTTTTCTTTTGTACCTTTTCCATTAAGTGTATGACACGCCTTAAGTTGTCATGAGTCTGGCGACCTTTAATAAAGCCAAACTGGTCTGGATGTGTCAGCTGCGGCATCACATCCTCCAGCCTCTGCGCCAGGATTTTAGAGTATAATTTGGCATCTAGGTTCAGCAGAGCAATGGGCCTGAATGATGCACAGAGCTGAGGGTCCTTTCTGGCCTTGGGTATGAGAGTTATCAGGGCCTCCCCCATGGACGTGGACACCGCACCCCTCCCCGTATATAATTGAATAGAGTCGCGAGTTGGCCCGCTAGTTCTGCCCCGAAGGTCTTATAAAAAAGGGCTGTAAAACCATCAGGACCCGGAGCCTTATGCAGAGGAAAGGCGTTGATGGCCGCCTGTACTTCCTCCGCTGTAAAGGGTGCCTCTAGCATGTCATTCGTCTCCTGGGAGACCTGTGGTAGGTGGACTGAGCGCAAATAGGTCTCTTGGGCGTGGGCGGGTGGGTGGTCCGATTGATAAAGACGCTCATAGAATCATGTAAATGCCCTCGCCTTTCCCTCTTCAGTGAAGTGTTCCCCGTGCTCGTCTTTGACCTGCTCACTGTAGTCGCGGGCTTGTTGTACTCGCAGCTGTCTAGCTAAGGGGGTGCCTATTTTATTGCCCTTATCATAGTGGGCTTTTCGCAATCTCAACAGTGTAATCTCTGCCCTATTCGTTTAGATAGCCTGTAGTTTACCCTTGAGGGTCGCCACCTTCCTTTCAGCTTGCCAGGACGGGGATAATTTATGTTCTCGTTCAGCCACCCTCAGTTCGCTTTCCAAAAGGAGTTGGTCTTTAATCTTTAACCTGTGCATGGCAGCTGCGAGTGCAATGCATTTACCTCTTATAACCACCTTAAAGGCGTCCCAGAGAGTGTGGGGGTCAGTATCACCCGACCCATTAAGTTGGAAGTATTCCCTAGTCGCAAATCTTTGCGGGATGTTGCGTCCCGGGTAATCACCCCTGGAAAGTACCAGCGCTTGGATGGTTTGCGTGCTAGTGACCAATTTAAACCTACCACCACCGAAGCGTGGTCTGAGATGACAATTGGATTAATAGCTACTGTCGTAAGGATCTGTCGCAGTGGTTTGCTCAAAAACACATAGTCGATCCTTGAATATCAATCAATCAATCAATCATAGAATTTATAAAGCGCGCTATGTACCCGTCAGGGTTTCGAGGCGCTGAGGGGGGGGGGAGCGCTGCTGATTTAGTGGTCGAAGAGCCAGGTCTTGAGAAGCCTTCTGAATGCGAGGAGGTCCTGGGTCTGGCGGAGAGATGTGGGGAGAGAGTTCCAGGTCTTGCCGGCGAGGAAGGAGAAGGATCTGCCGCCGGATGTCTTGCGCTGGATTCGGGGTACGATGGCGAGGGCGAGGTTGGCGGATCGGAGTTGACGCGTTGGAGCGTAGAAGTTAAGTCTGGTGTTGAGGTAGGAGGGTCCGGTGTTGTGAAGTGCCTTGTGAGCGTGGGTCAGGAGTTTAAAGGTGATCCTCTTGTCTACCGGGAACCAGTGGAGTTCCTTTAGGTGAGGGGAGATGTGACTTCGGCGGATATGAGCGATGAGTGTGTGAAAAGAAGGTGTAATCCCTCTCCAGGGGCTTCAGGGCCCTCCAAGAGTCAAACAGCCCCAGACGGCAAAAGGAGGCTTTCACTGATTTGGCAAAGGCACTCGTTTGTGATCTCTGTGGGTGCGTTGTGTCTAATGTTGAGTCCCACACCAGGTTGAAGTCCTCCATCAGGACAACTTTGCCCTCCGCAAAGCCCTCTAGCTCGCTCAGGAATTGTAACAGATATTGGGTTTGACCACTGTTAGGAGTATAGACAGTAGCTATCGTACAGAGTTTCCCGTCCAGGCTGCCTTTCAACATCAGAAATCGTCCCTCCTTATCTTTCTTGGACCCTGTTTCCTTAAAGTGGACTGATCTGCTAAATATTAACGCCACCCCACAGTGTCTTGTGGGAGCTGATGCTAGGGCAATTTGAGAATAGTGTTTGTGACGAAGACGGTGTCCCTCCCCCCTCTTCAAATGTGTTTCTTGTAGGGCCACTATGTCATACCTATGCTCCTCAAGGTATTTTTTTCAATTGTGACCATTTATTGGGGGAGTTGAGACCCTTCACGTTCCATGTTAGTAGTTCCAGCATTATCTCTGTGTAGCATCAGTGTTCTCACCCAGACTCCCAGTAAAATCTCCAGTGCCCCTCATCGTGTTTCTCACCCCCCCTCTCCAGGAATACTCTATCAGCTGTGATGCTTTCCCCTGACTCCTTGCACCGTGACACGGATGGTAAACATCAAACAACTTGAAAAAACATTTCCTAAAAGAAATACCGACATTATCCTGGCAGCACATAACCGCCAAGTGTCTTACAGTCATCATGTCGTGGACAGGATCCAATTCCGTCTCATCTCTTCCCCCAGCCCCAATCACACCCACGGGCATCTCGAAGACTGGGGCCTCGGACCCACGGTGCTTAGCAGAGATAAAGTATGCTCGGGTAGCAAGCAACACCAGGATCCGGGGCGAGCAGATCCGCTCCACCCCCTCCCCCGTCTCTATAGAACAACCGGGGGGGCTCCCCGTCCGCCGCGGTACCGGCTTACCGCATGGTTTCATTTTCTAGGGGTCTTTCTACCTCTCCTCTGTTGTTTCCATTGGTCCGCCGAAACGTGGAGGGCATCTCCTCCCTGCCCCTCTCCCGCCTCACATTCGGTAGCACCCCTCTCTCCTCTAGCCTCTAGGCCCAGTGCAGCGGCTGCCGCATCCACCGATGAGAAATGGCATGCTTTATTATGGAGTTCAAACGCCACGCCAAAGGGGAAGGTCCATCGATATTTTATCTTCTTCTCTCTCTGCGCCTCCGTCACTGGTCGGAACTGTTGACGTCGGGCTAAAGTTGCTGGCACTATATCCTGGAAGAGTGAGCATAGGCACCTTGGAAGGAGATGGGGTCCTGGTGTCTCGCCCTTAGAAGTATCCGTTCCTTCACTTTAAATGAGCTTAATTTAATAAGGACATCTCTTGGTCTCCTCCCGTCGCCCAGTATTTTGCTGCCCACACGGTGCACTTGTTCCACTTGTACCTCCGCTTGCTCCTCTCCCAGTAGTGAGGAAAACAGCCCCACCACAAAGGCCTCTAGGTTGGGCCCCTCTGCTCCCTCCTCCAGGCCTCTCACCCGTATGTTATCTCGGCGTGCGCGATTTTCCAAGTCCTCGCACTTCATTATGGTGAGGTGTAGTTGCGATTTTACATTTGCGAGATCAGACTCCACTGGGATCACTTTCTGTTGTAAGTTCTGTATGTGCGTTTCCAAGTCCAGTGTGCGGGCCCCCACTGAGTCCACATCTGTTTGGAGGGCGGCTAGCTTCCCATTAACATCCGTCTGGAAGGCCTCTAGTGTCGCTCTAATATCGGTTATGAGCTCTTCACGCAACTCGGTTTTAAAGGCATGGAGAGAGGACAAGAAGTCCTCCTTTGTAAGCGCCATCTCCTCACCCTGTGTCTGGTCAGAACTCTCCACTCTAGCCAGCGTGAAATAGCTGGAGACCCGATTGGCCTGGATTTTGCGTCGTGGCATATGAAACTGTTAAGGGCCCGTCCCCGGTGTTAACATGGGGGTCTCGCCCTCTTCTCAGCTTTTACACTCCTTCACTGCAGGGGCCCCACTCTGGGTCCTCGCCCTTCCGTCGCGCCGCACCTCTGGGGAGGTGTGGGGGGGGGGGGGCAGGCATGTCCCCCTCGTCTCAAAGCTATGTCTTCTGTCCTCGGTGGGCTCACTCCCTCCGTTGTGGGCCCGCCCTCAGTGACAATGACCTGCCCGTCTGGGCCTGCATTCGCCTCTGCAAGCTTTACTTTCTCTGAGTCTCTTGTAGAGGAGGCTTTACCGCTCAGTGCCTCTCAAAATGGCCTCCAATAGTCTTCCTCTGACCCTAAAATGCACAGCTTCGCCATCTCAGCCAAGAGAATATTTCAGGTGTTAATTACCATCACCCATCCGGGGGGAACCCTCTTATTGTCGATTTATATCTTCTAGCGGGTGGGGGGCCTCCGCATGCTCCAGCCGCTTCTCTCAAACTAGGCTTCCCCCGGTCGCGCCTCCCCGCATGTAGAAGGGGATGCCTTCCCCCTGCTCACCTCGCCCTTGTCGTGGCTGGGTGTGGTCCTTTCCCCATGGCCCACTGCCGCTCATCTGTGTCTCTGGCGTCGGGGGCGTCGCTCTCTCCCCATCCTCGGGTCTCGCGCCACCAGTCCTCCACCTCGGGGCAACGGCCCCTCTCCGGCGCCAGCCGGCTTCCACTCGTCCAGCGCGGGTCTGCGTCTCACCACGGGGCCCGCACGCAGAGCCCCGCCGGGCGTCGCCCCTCTCTCCAGCGGCAATCTCGCCGGGTTTCGCCTCTCCCAGGGACCCGCGGCTAATCCCCGACCCGGGGGGGGCCTCCATCAACGCCTCCCCACCGCCTCACTGCATCGGGCCCTGGGGAAACTAGACAGAGCCGACGGAGCTCACGTCCGATCGGCCATGTTGGTTGGTCCCGCCAGTCTTTACTTTTTTATATGCACCCTTTTTGACTTACAGCACAGCTGTCGTCTAAGACTTCTGATGTTGAAGGTATTCTTTTGCCATAACATTGGCTGGATGTGTAAGCAAACTGCAGACTATTTCTGTCAAGCTAATACAACTTCCTTCCCAGATAACTAGGTGTTGGGGACCCAAGCTTCCTCTCTACTGAAAGTGGTTTATCTATTTCAAGTCAGGCAGCCTATCACACTTTAGGCCTTTTCTGCTCCATTTCATCCCGCTAAGGAGGAAGAGAGACTCCACTGTTTGGACATTAAGAGGGCACAAAACTTTTATATTGATTTTAGGGTTCTTCAGGGCAAAGAAACGCAGGGCCGTATTTATACTCTGGTTGCGCCGAATTTGCGTCGTTTTTTTCGACGCAAATTCGACGCTAAACGAACGCCATATTTATACTATGGCGTTAGACGCTTCGGGCGCCAAAGTGCCCGGAGTGTGCGTCATTTTTTAGCGTGAACCCCTTCCTTGCGTTAATGATATGCAAGGGAGGCGTTCCCGTCTTAAAAAATGACTCCCAGGCCTTTACGTGGTATTTATACTCCCGGGCAAAAATGACGCCCGGGAGTGGGCGTGGCCAAAAACGGCGCATTTGCGCCGCTTTTTAACGCCTGGGTCAGGCATGGCGTTAAGGGACAAGTGGGCTCAAAATGAGCCCAGAGTGCCCTCCCCTGCCCCCAGGGACCCCCCCTGCCACCCTTGCCCACCCCAGGAGGACACCCAAGGACGGAGGGACCCATCCCATGGACATTAAGGTAAGTTCAGGTAAGTTTTTTTTTTTTTTTTTTTTGTGGCATAGGGGGGCCTGATTTGTGCCCCCCTACATGCCACTATGCCCAATGACCATGCCCAGGGGACAGAAGTCCCCTGGGCATGGCCATTGGGCAAGGGGGCATGACTCCTATCTTTACAATGATAGGAGTCATGTTGATGGGGGATGGGCGTCGTTAAAAAATGGGGCAAGTCGGGTTAAGACGATTTTTTCGACGCAACCTGACTTGCCCCATTTTAAGACGCCCATACGCCATTTTCCCCCTACGCCGGCGCTGTCTGGTGTACGTGGTTTTTTTCCACGCACACCAGGCAGCGCCGGTCTGGTAGCGCCGGCTAACGCCATTCAATAAATACGGCGCCCGCATGGCGCTTCAGAATGGCGTTAGACGGCGCTAAATTTGTTGACGCTAAACTGCGTTAGCGCAGTTTTGCGTCAAAAAGTATAAATATGGCCCGCAGTGCAAAAACTAGCCATCTCTTGATAGATTGTTCTCTTCATAAAGATGTGCTATGCACTGGCGAAGAAGCAGCCTCCAGAAGGCTTACGGGCTCACTCCACCAGGGCCAAAGCTGCTACTACGTGTTAGCATGTGGAGTACCTGTCCCAGATATCTGCCAGGCAGCTACGAGGGAATCGATACACATGTTCACAAAGCATTACTGCCTCAACAATCTGTCAAGAGGGCATTTTGCCAACTCTGTCCTGTAGGACTTCTTGGTATAGGCCAGTTCACAGATTTACCACATTGGGAGGCACTGCTATGGTATCTACTCATAAGGTGTGGAATATATCAGAAGTAATTAACAGAAGAACACGTCACCTACCTTCAATAGCTCTCTTTCTGGTGGATACTTTATGTAACTGTATATTCTTTGCAAACCCTCTTACCTCCCCATTCTGTGAACAAGACTATTTTCAAATCTAAAAAGTTTCCCAAATTGGTTGCTGTTGGTGGTTATGAAGCTGGCTGTCCACTAAACTTGTGTCTGTGAGCAAGTGGAAAGTGATTTGCATCATAGTACAGTAAAAACAAGAAAGCCACACATTCAGCTGACCATAATATTTGAGATACCCTTGTCCAAGTATGGCCTTACTATAGGACAAGTCTAGGGCTGCAAGGCCTTGTCTGCTGTTCTTTGTACGTTTAAACAAGAGTCTTTCGTTCAGCAGCTTAATAGCATATTTCTAGAACGTCTTAAGTATTCCGTCCTCCAAACACTGATCATTCCCCTTCTGTGAGACAGTCATTTGACGTTGACCTTCTGGATGTGGGGCGAGAGGGGTCCTTTTCAGCTGGTCCGTTCATAGCCTATGAAGTTTCTAGCCATAACATTCTATTTTTGGCAGCAAGTACCCAGGACATGAAAGTCAAATAAATGCCATCTACTTTCCTATGAACTGCTATACACTCTTCTTGTGCTGGGCAAGGAGACTTTTGGCATTTGCCTGTGTTCCCGCCTAAGGTGATTTGAAATGCTCATGTCTCTCAAGGCCATCTTCTGGTACTCAAGAAAGACAAAGGTCACAATTTCTCAGTTACCTTGGGGACATTTATTCCTACAATTGTTCCGCCTGTCAGCAAGGACAATTTCCACAGATTTGATAATAGAAGGGTTCATAGTTTAAATGGAGAGAAATCAAACAAACTTAGGACAGTCTCTAGTTGTGACTGAGCCACACCCTGCATCTTATATGTAATTCTGGCCACCTTGAATGTGTATAATGCTCCTTGTATCAGCTAAGAGCGGGGAGGACTGAAGCTTCTAGGAGCTGAGCCATCAGGAAGCAACGGGAGCCTGAGCAAACAATTCCTGCTCCTGTGTAACCTATTTACAAATGTGTAGCATGAGCTGCAGAAAAGAAAACGTTTGAGATGCATATATTAAGGAAGAGCAAGAAAATAAGTTACCTGGGAAAAAAACTGTAGGTGAAGAAATATAAACAAGCACTGGCAAAGCCAATAGCTCCTGTTTAAGTGAGGGCTATTGACTTTGCCAATGCCTTTTAACCATTGACAAATGTTAGTGGCGTAGAGGAGAGTGGAATGGAATGGAATGGAAGAGAAGAGAAGGGAATGGAGTGGAGTGGAGTGGAGTGGAGTGGAGTGGATTGGTTGGGTGTAGAGTGGCTTTGCACAGCGTAGAGTGGCATGAAGTACAATGACATAGAGTAGAGTGGCAAAGAGGAGAGTGGGTTGATGTGGGATGGCATGGAGTGGTCCATGAGTGGAGCAACCTAGAGTGGAGTGGTGTGCGTGGAGTGGATTAGAGTAAAGTGGTGTGAAGTGGAGTTGAGTAGAGTAGCACAGGGTGGTGTGTAGAGCAGAGAGGCATATAGTGATGTATATGGTGTAGAGCAGAGTGACATATAGTGGAGTGTGGCGTAGAGCGGAGTGACAGAAAACAGTGTGATGTGGGATAGAGTGGATTGGTGTGAGGTGGCGTAGAGCGGAATGGAGAAGTGTAGAGCAGGGTGGCATAGAGTGAAGTGGCATAGCATGGAGTAGAATAGAGTGAAGTGGCATAGAGTGGTGTGGACACACAGAGTGGGAAGCATACCAGTGAATATTGTAGAATGGAGTGGCATTAACTGGAGTGGGAGTTGGAGTGGGAGTTGGAGTGGGAGTTGGAGTGGGAGAGTGGGAGTTGGAGTGGGAGAGTGGGAGTTGGAGTGGGAGAGTGGGAGTTGGAGTGGGAGAGAGAGAGGGAGAGGGAGAGGGAGAGGGAGAGGGAGAGGGAGAGGGAGAGGGAGAGGGAGAGGGAGAGGGAGAGGGAGAGGGAGAGGGAGAGGGAGAGGGAGAGGGAGAGGGAGAGGGAGAGAGAGAGGGAGAGAATAAAAGTAAGTTGCCTGAATAAATAAATATATATATATATATATATATATATATAAATAAAAAAGTAAGTTGCCTGAATTGCCCTACAGGGCTTCAAAGGTCAGGCTTAGAAATGTTACATAAGTGCAATTAAAATGCAGTACACTAGGTTACCAATTTTCTCGACCTACGATCTATGTAAACATCTGATGTGTTTGATCCGATGCAGCTTGTTAGTTTGCTTCTGCAACAACTGGTTTGTTTACAAAGAAATGCCTTTTAGACCCGGAGGGACTAGTGAGCAACAGAGCAATATATATCATATCAGTTGGGAATATAAGAGAAGGAGCCAGGTGACAGCAGTGAAAAAACATAGTATCTGAATTAGAGAGTGATCAGTGGATGGACACTAATTAAGTAGAATCAATTTGCTTGGTCCATGCTCCACAGAAAGAAAAGGAAGTACACCTGATGTGTGCAGGCCAATTAGGAGCAGCATAGAAGGGTGACAATGAATGGTAAGGAGTAGGCTGCGCCAAGCCCTTTACAATAAACAATACCCATGCGCTGTGCAGGCGAGACCTAAAAATGAGCATCTTCCAATGTTAGGAGAGAAGAAAATACACTGCTAGGCACCACCCATATCTGTCTATCCAGCAGATGTCATCTTAGAGAAAAGATAAGGAGGCTATGCCGACAGAAGCGCGACACACACACACACACACACACACACCCCCCCCCCCCACACACACCCCCCCCCCCCCCCCCCCCCCACACACACACACACACACACACACACACACACACACACACACACCCCCCCCCCCCCCCCTTGGGCCATTACCAAGGGGCAAGAGGGCTCAATACAAACCTTACAGAAGAATATGGCATCCTATTCCCACACACCATGAGGTGAGTCCTTTACCGGATGTTCTACAGAGAAGCATGAGGAACAAGAAAAGACAGAATATTTGATATTGCGTTGGATTCAGCAATGCTCAGTATGTTATGATTCATGCACAAATGATTTTGCTAAGACTAATTTATGAACACTAAGATGATTCTAATGATGTAGGGGAACACTGTATTAAATCACCAGGCATGGTAGAGGCCCCAGAAGAACTGCAAGAGCATAGGAAGGTATTTAAGTCAAGCAGCAAAGAGATATGAAAGGAGAAAAGTCTGGATAACGTTTCCAATGAAATTCCACAGTTTCCAACAGGGGCCGGGTCTTGGCCCACCATAAAAGGAAAGATTAAATTTAAGTTGCGCATGTGTAATAATATCCATGATGTCAACCCAGCACATCCCAAAGGGTCGAGACCCAGAAGACAGACTCAAACAACTCTGAGTGTTCCGAGGAATCAGCTGGAGAAGAGGGTCCAGTTAAGAGTCTTTAGATCCACTTGAGAGTACATGGCTTCAGCGCCAACATCCAGATCCCCTCACTTGGCCATCTCACAAGCACAATAACAATGTCCCTGCTAATGTCCATGGTACCGGGTGCAAATGGTGAACCAGCATCAGATGAGGAACTTTTTAAAAATCTTTTAGTCCCACAATTTCAAATCACCACTTAAATCTTTCAGTTCAAGATATCAACATTCAAAATGCCATTCATTACAAGTCACAAGATGTCCTCAAAAACAAAATATAAGTATGGCTTCATTTTGGGGTTACTTGGGGTGTAATGTGGCACTCGTCATCAAATACATACAGAGAATCAATAATCCAGGGAGGAGTACCCACCGCTCCTTATTGTATCATTGTGGGCTGAAGTGAGAGCACCCTTCAACTGTTCCTCATACATTTTGACTAACTAAGCTTCAGCAGTTAGACTCATTCACTAGGTGTCTAGAAAATCCCAAAGTTGAAATGCCCAGGTGGTGAAATGAAGAATTAATGTAACTTTAACCACTTCATCAAATGGTCAGTAATACCCACTGTGTGGAATTGGATCGACACCAGCATTACGGACCCGACGCATGAGAGCAATTGAAAGAATCTTTAGAGTTGATCCCCCCCACACCAGACTACGACAAAGTCAATTAGGAAAAGATCAAGAGGGAAGTAAAGTATATTTACAAACGGCTATCTACGAACTGACAGAAGAAAGCTTGAAAAGCTCCATCGGATATGTCCAAGTTCTGATGCAGAGAGTCATGGCGTATGCCATTTCTTTGATCTAGCTATTGCCGCCACTGAAAAGCCCATACCACCCATAACAGAGTATGGGCACTGTGTAACAGGATTAGATGGGTGTATGTACCAGTGGAGATGCTAAATATGACCAGTGTGCCCTCCATGAGTGTAGCAAAGAATTGTCAAAGGGGACCTACATCCACTGTAAGTGAAGAATTCAGGAGATCCCAGTAGGACAACTCATACATCAAGTTTAAAAAAAGAGAGCTACCAATCTACATCCATGGATGCAGGGTATATCAATCATTCAACAATTTACACCCCCTTGAGCTAATGTTGGGCCGAAAACGAGCAAATATCAACAAAAGGAGTTCTCCCCTCCTTAGATTTCTACTAAGCTGGGTATTACAAATGAATGTATATCCCATATGTGTCACAAATATGCAATTAATTATGCCACCAACAAAAATGAAAAGACATCCACAAATATAAAAAGATCTCCATACGAGCAAAAATACATATTATTCTGATGTTGTCATAAATTTTTTACTACATTTTAAAGCATTTAGAGAATCATCTCATTATCTTTAAAATTGATTAATTGTGAATATTATGACAAACTGTACAGGGAAGAGAGTAAAAGATTATATGTACTCTTTTTGTCTTATATTAATAAACATACACGATGGACCAGTGCAGCTGCACACATTCAGCACCTCCCTGTAACCAAGGTACTTCGAGTGCTGCTGAATGAAAGCAGCACATGCTTCACAAATTAATAAACCTAACCACCTGCCTCAAATATATATATATATGAGACACGAATTTCTTAGCTCAAGCATAACCCACGTTTTACTTAAATATGTAAACTCGTGATCTTTCACCCTTCCTCAATGCATGTGTGGTAACATTCCGGTCTTTCTTCTCTGTTTTTATAATTCCTACCACTTATTCTAAATGTTCTGAATGGGGGGGGTGGGGTGGGGGGCAAAGTATATCTACCTGAGGCCCAGAATCCCTGCATGTAAATGTGTTTGAGAGACAAGTAAAGCTTCAGTTATAGGAATACTGTTCTCTGATGCTACGATTTAGGCAGCAATGAAAAAGCTCATCATAGCAAGGAACATATAGATGTGTCTTGGAGATTAAGGAGGAATGCAGTGGGGCGAGGGGGGGCGGCGATAACTACGTCACCACTGCCATCGTCAGACACCAAACCTTCATTAAGTTGACTTCCATGTAAAAACATACAGCGCAAAAACACATTTTGCAAAAAAACAGAATTCAGAATGTAGATCCCTAAAACCCGATTTTATATCTTCCGATACAACTGTCCACCTGCATTGCATGCTTAAACCGCCCCAAACTCGTGTCCCACATGTTTTAGGACTGGATCACTTTGTTATTCCTGTTCTAGGACATTCGTGGTCAAGTTTTTGACAGCAGGATTAATTGCAGGCCGAAGTATTTGTAGCGAGATATCTATGAGACATACACATTTTAGTGATCCACGTTTTGCAGTCCACGGTTCAGCAAAATATGTTTTGCATAAGTAACCTAGGAAGGAAAGAAGAAACGTTTTAGCTAAGGTCATAAGATCCAATGTAAACAGAAAGCCTTATAGTGAACCTATTGCATCTTCCAGTTGAGCCAATGTACATTTAATAACTGCCCTTGGAAAATCAACGTTCATGGTTGGACCGCCGTAGCAGCTTTGTGTTTATCCCTCTAGGTGCGGTGGAGGCCATCTTCATCACTGCCACGCAGAGGGAGGTCCAGGGCACCCGCGAGGAAGGGAGCCTTAGCCGACTGATTGATCACAACTCGAGTGGAGGCTGCCCCCAAGCGAAGTATAAGGAAGTGTAGAGCAGAAGAGCGCGGTTCATTAGTATTTTGCTCATCCAGTTTTTATAAATATTGTCCGAAATAAAATCAGTATACATAAAAAGTAGAACAGTGTAATGCTCTTTTGATTAGCCAACACTGATACACCGGTATGGATGTGAGGGGCGCCGGTTGAATGCTGGTACGGTCCAGGGACAGTCATTTTGTTTTACTGCATGGTTAGCGGTGATTTGCTACCACTGGGTGCTGGGTTTGCGTCTCTAAAGTGCCGCAAACTGATACAAAGTGGTGAATTGGGATTTACTTTCCAGCAAAAAAGTTGTTTTATGCTGGAAAGTAGTCATAAAGTATGCAATACTTTGCATCAGGGTGTCGTACCATGGGATGTAAAAGGGCATTCCAATACAACCACCCAAGACTTTTTATGCAAACCCTTATCTACTAACAAGATAGGCATGGATTTGCGCCAAAAATGTATGCCTCCTAGAGGCAGGTGTAATGCTAGAGAAAACTTTTCTTTTCTCCAAACTGTCACAACTTTGCATGTGTGCAGAACTATACATGTTGGGCCTTCTCCTTCCCCGGGGCCTTTGTCATTGAGGCCAGATGCAGTGGGGAAGAGGACCCACTTTCTAACACAGCTGAACACGTGTGTTTAACCGCAGCCGAACTCCTGAGAGATTTGGAAATATCGTGAGAGCAGGCAGCCATGTTGGGCGTGGTGGCTGTTTAAGGCCACGCCCACTTCACATCAGTGCTTGCTTTGTAGAACTTACCTGGAGGAGTCCACATTCTGTTGCAGCTCCACTGCATCCGGTTTTCTTCAACCTGCGCTGCTCCGCTGTACCCAGGAATCCAAGGCAGCGTTTGCAGCATCTGCAGAAAGAAGTAAAAAATCTTCAGCTCTACCATAGAAGGCAGTAAAGAACTTACACAGATTTGCAACAAGGGAGCTCATTTACTTACTGCATTAGTGACTCTGGTAGCCAGCCCAAACCTCTAAAAGCAGAAAAGAAATTTACAGACAATCAGAACTGGCATAATGTTGATGATGTGCACAATACTATGGACCTGATATAAGAAAAGTTGGCACTGCACCCAGTGCAATGCCACTTTTCCTGCTCCCCTTAGCGCCCCCCTAATGGCACCATGGTGGTAGTTGGGGAACGAGCATCAAAAGTTTAACGTAGTTTGGAGCTTTGCAGGATTAGCGTAAAAAATGTTGACGCTAATCCTGCAAAGCCCATTGAGGCCCATTGTAAAAAATGGTGTGCCTCCTTTTAACGCCTGCTCTGAGCAGGTGCTAAAAGTGACGGAAAAAATGATGCAGAAAACTCTCTTGGATTTCTGTGCGCCCTTTTTTCAGCCCCCCTAACTGTGGAACGCCCTCTTTGCATACATTATGCGTGGCGCAGGCATAATGTAGCGCAAAGGTTTACATAGCGGAGCAATGCATGCATTTCGCCACTTTCAAAATTTGGTGTGCCGATTTTAGCTCGTTGGGCCACATTAGCTTAGAAAAAAATGATGCTTATGTGGCACCTATATGTCCAATATTGTACAAATATGTTTGGCATTTGGAGCTAATCTATTCATTGGCATTGTGTGAGTACATGCATGTCCGTTCTATGTGCAACTGGATTCGCTCGCCTCAAGGTTCGAGTTCGTGTTGATAACGGCCTCATTAACATATGGAAAAAGCTACAAATCTATATGTAGTTATGTCAAGGTTCTTTATTATATTTATGGTGCTGTTTACTAAACCATTTTATTTGCTGATGGACTTCCATAACTGCCATTGTTAAAGGGATAAGGAGTCAGAAGTCTCAGATATAATCAGAAATTTCTGGTATGTGAAACAACTTTAATCTTTGCTTCATATGCTCGGGAGAGAATCCTGAAGAACGAGTTACTTACCTTCGGTAACGACTTTTCTGGTGGATACATTAGCTATCTGTGGATTCCTCACCTAATGAATACTCCCATGGCGCCAGCATTCGACGGAAATCTTCTTCCTAGCTTCTGCACGTCGACGAGGACGTCACATTTGCCCACGCGACGCCGTCTGACGTCATACAGGCAATAAGAAGTCCTCGCCGACGTGCCGACGTCAGTACCAACATTTTTTACGTGCCTGAGAACAATAATCTAATACGATAAAAGACAAAAGCAACGTCTCATAACATTGTAAACCACACATCATTGCAAGAAGATGGCCATAAATGTAATATATATATATATATATTTTTTTAATAAATAAATAAATATATACACGAAATATATATATATATATATATACACACACACATATAAACATATACATATGTCCATATATACATAATCTATTGCAGTCCTCAAGACCAAGAGGAGCACACTCAAGAATTACTTGGTAAGACCAAAAAGGCAACGGGGAGGCGGGTGGGACCGTGAGGAATCCACAGGTAGCTAATGTATCCACCAGAAAAGTCGTTACCGAAGGTAAGTAACTCGTTCTTCTGATGGATACAACTACCTGTGGATTCCTCACCTAATGAATAGAGTCCCAAAGCAGTACCGCACTCGGTGGTGGGTGCCTGAATGGTCAAACCAAGAAATCCTGCAGCACTGACCGTGCAAAATGGCCATCCCTTCTGACCTCAGAGTCCAAGCAGTAATGCTTTGCAAAAGTGTGAAGGGACGACCAAGTTGCGGCCTTGCAGATGTCGACCACAGGAACACCTCTGGCCAAGGCCGAAGTGGCCGACTTAGCTCTGGTGGAATGAGCTCTAATACCATCAGGAGGATCCTTCTTTGCCAAAGAGTAACACATTTTAATGCAAAGAACAACCCACCTGGAGAGTGTTCTCTTGTGGACTGCCTTTCCTCTCCTCTTTCCCACGTATCCGATGAAAAGCTGATCCTCCAGCCTGAAATCCTTCGTTCTGTCTATGTAAAAGCTTAACGCCCTCTTTGGGTCCAAGCGATGTAGTCTCTCTTCTTCCTTTGAAGGATGAGGCGGAGGATAGAACGTGGACAGAGTAATTGTCTGGGCCAAATGAAAGGGTGAAACAACCTTCAGAAGGAAAGCAGCCTTGGTCCTCAACACCACCTTATCCTCATAAAAAGTTGTATAAGGGGGTTTTACCGATAAAGCCTGCAACTCACTCACTCTCCTTGCAGATGTTATAGCCACCAGGAAGACTGTTTTAAGAACTAAGAACCTTAAGGGGCAAGAATGCATAGGCTCAAAAGGGGACCCCATAAGGAAAGTTAGGACCAAGTACAAATCCCACTGAGGCATAACGAAAGGATTTGGAGGATATTTATTCATAAGGCCCTTCAAGAATCTAAGAACTATAGGAGATTTAAATAACGAAGGTTGGTCTGGAAGACAAATGAAGGCTGACAAGGCAGACAAGTAACCTTTAATAGTAGCCACTGCACAACCCCTCTGTGCTAAAGACAAAGCAAAAGATAAAACATCTGACAAATGAGCACGTAAGGGATCAATCTGTCTCTCCACACCATACCACAAATTTAGACCACCTATTAGCGTAGATAGATTTAGTGGAGTGTCGCCTGGCCGCTAAGATAACATCCACTACATCAGGCGGGAGAGAGAAGGAACTCAGGTTGCCCCGTTCAATCTCCAGGCATGTAGGTGCAGACTCTGGAGGTTGGGGTGTAAAACCTGCCCCTGCGACTGCGAAAGGAGGTCTGCCCTGAGAGGGAGACGGAGCGGAGGGCACAGTGAGAGTTGGAGAAGGATGGAATACCACACCCTCCTTGGCCAATCCGGAGCTATTAAGATTACTTGGGCCCGGTCTTGGCGAATTTTCCTCAACACTCGAGGAATCAAGGGTATGGGGGGAAACGCGTAAAGCAACTGGTCGCACCAGGTTCTCTGAAACGCGTCCCCCAAAGCTCCCTGCACCGGATACTGGAGGCTGCAGAACAATGGACAGTGTGAGTTCTCCCGGGTGGCAAACAGATCTATCCGAGGAAACCCCCACATCTGGAAGATCAAACGGACTTGATCTGGATGGAGACACCACTCGTGGTCGGCCGAGAAACGACGACTGAGACTGTCCGCACGTACATTCAAGACTCCGGCCAGATGATTTGCTACCAAGCAAATCTGATGGTCCTTTGCCCAGGACCATAGTCGAAGAGCTTCTCTGCAGAGAAGGTACGACCCCACTCCTCCCTGTTTGTTTATATACCACATCGCGGTAGTATTGTCCGTCAGGACCTGAACCGACTGACCGCGAAGGGATGGGAGGAAGGCCTTGAGAGCCAGACGTACAGCCCGTAACTCTAACAGATTGATATGAAACATCTGTTCCTCTGGAGACCAAAGCCCTTTGATCTCCAGGTCCCCCAGATGAGCTCCTCACCGTAGAGTGGAAGCATCCGTTATGACCGTGGTCACTGGTGGAGGCTGCGTGAACGGCCTTCCTTGGGAAAGATTGTTGTCCGCAATCCACCACTTCAAATCCTGACAGAACCTTCGAGATCTCCTCTGTGTTGAGACCACTGCCTTCGGAGGCACCACTGAAGAGCCCTCATGTGCCAGCGAGCATGCGTGACCAACAGTATGCAGGAGGCAAACAGACCGAGCAGACGAAGGACCTTGAGGACTGGAATGACCGCTCCACTTCGAAACATTGGAACCAACTCCTGAATATCTTGAATCCGCTGTGGCGGAGGAAAGGCTCGATCCAATGTTGTATCCAGTACTGCCCCTATGAACAGGAGGCGTTGAGAGGGCTCTAGGTGAGATTTGGGCACGTTCACCGAAAAGCCCAGGTCGAACAACAACTGAGTTGTCGACTGCAGATGATGCAGCACAAGCTCCGGAGTCTTGGCTTTTATCAACCAGTCGTCCAAGTAAGGGAATACTGCTATCCCCTTCCTTCTGAGCTTTGCCGCAACCACCGACATCACCTTCGTGAAGACTCGAGGTGCTGAAGTAAGACCAAACGGGAGTACCGCAAACTGATAGTGCTGCGATCCTACCACAAACCGGAGATACTTCCTGTGCGACTTGAGAATCGGGATATGAAAATAAGCATCCTGCAAGTCGACAGACACCATCCAGTCTCCCTTGTTCAACGCCAAAAGCACCTGAGCTAGCGTCAGCATCTTGAACTTTTCCTGTTTGAGGAACCAATTCAAAATCCTCAGGTCCAGGATTGGTCTCAACCGACCATCCTTTTTGGGAATCAGGAAGTACCTGGAATAACAACCTTGACCCTTTTCCTGCTCTGGAACCAACTCCACCGCGCCCTTTAAAAGGAGGACTTGAACCTCCTGTTCTAACAACAGGAGGTGTTCTGCTGAACAATAAGATGGGCGGGGCGGGATGGAGGGCGGAAACTCCCGAAAAGGAAGGGTGTAGCCTTTTCCCACAATGCTGGTAACCCAGGTGTCTGATGTGATGACCTCCCACTTGTGAAGAAAATGCAGTAACCTTCCCCCTACAGGAGAGGAGTGAGTGGGAATAGGTGGAAGCCTAAGGCTGCTTCCCCTGCTGCACCCCTCCAGAGGACGAGGAAGAGGCAGAGTGCTGCTGAGAGGCTCCTCTGGTACGGACCCTACCCCTCCCTCTAAATGATCTAAAGATGAGAGAGGAGGTAGGTTGTTGGAATTTTCCCCGAAAGGAAGAGGAGGATGAGCCACGATCAAATCCTCAAAACCTCCTAAAAAATCTGGAGGATGCAGAAGAAGCGGCTTGCAGTCCTAACGACTTGGCCGTGGCCCTGCTCTCCTTAAACCTCTCCAAGGCCGAATCTGCCTTGGCACCAAAAAGTTTGTCCCCATCAAACGGGAGGTCCAACAGGGTCGACTGCACATCCGAAGAGAACCCTGAGTTGCGAAGCAAAGCCTGTCTTCTCGCAACCACCGCCGTGCCCATCGCTCTAGCCACCAAGTCAGTTGTATCCAACCCAGATTGGATAACCTGGGTTGCAGCAGCCTGAGCATCAGACACGAGATTCAAGAGTCCTTGAGGAAGCTCTGTATGCGAAGATGTTATCTCGTCCATCAGAGCATAGATGTACCTCCCCAAGATACACGTAGCGTTGGTGGATTTTAACGCCATGCTACAAGACGAAAACACTTTCGTTGACTGTGAGTCCATCTTTTTGGAGTCTCTGTCCGCCGGCACTGATGGAAAAGATCCAGGCGCAGATCTTGCAGAACAGGAAGCCTGGACCACTAAGCTTTCCGGCATAGGGTGTCTGGAAAGAAAGCCAGGGTCAGATGGTGCAGCCCGATACCTCCTGGCCACAGACCTATTGACAGCCGAGGAAGATACCGGCTTCTTCCAAACCTCCAATACCGGTTCAAGCAGCGCCTCGTTAAATGGAAAAAGAGGCTCTGCCGATGTAGAGGCCGGATGTAAGACCTCAGTCAGTAAATTTTGTTTCGCCTCAGCCACCGGCAAAGGCAGTTCCAGGAAGTTAGCTGCCTTCCTTATCACAGCATGAAAAGTGGCTGCCTCTTCAGTATACTCCCCTGGAGATGACAAGTCCCACTCAGGGGAAGTATCAAGGCCACTAGCTGTATCCAGTCCATGAAGACCCTCGCCAGAATCCTCAATTTCTCCTTCCTCCAGGACCCGTTGATACTCCTGTTCCTCCAAGAGACGGAGAGCACGTCTCCTCGAATGTAACCTCTCCTCAATTCTCGGGGTACGACGCCGATCACTGGATCCGTCCGACGCCGGGTTAGGCGCCACAGGAAGCTTCGACGCCGAGCCAGGAGTCGGATGAAGAGAAGTGTGTCTCGGAGTCTCAGAAGGCCCTGCCGGGGTCACTGGCCGAAACCCCGATGTCGATGGAGCCGAAACCTCCGGGGCCGAAACCTCTGAAGCCACCGGAGCCGACACCGGCGCAGAGCCCACATTCCCCAAGGGGAGAAAGGGCATGAAGGGTGCTGGCCGTAGCGGCGCCGGAGCACCCAGGCTGAAAGCCAACGGACCCGAAGGACCAGTCGGAGCACCGCCTGGAGCCATCTGCTGGAAGATGGTAAACATCGCATTTAAAAATGCGTTATTATCGGCTCCAGGGGCCGGGAAAGCCGGATACTGGGGTGCCTGGATCGAAGGCGACCCCGACGCCGGCCTCGACGTCGGTGAGAACACCTGAGGCTGTGGCACCTCAAACACTGAAGACGTCTGTCCAGGCAAAGTCGGTGAAGCCGGAGAAGGCAACGGCATCGATGGATGAGGAGTGACTGTGGGACTGACCTCCCAAGTCTTCCGACGCCCAGCCGATGGCGACCTCAATCGAGACCTCTCCTTGCTCGAATGGCGCCGTGAGTCCCGACGGCGCCGGGAGTCTCGATGACGTCGATGAGACTTCGGCGAAGAGGATTTTCTATGGTGTCTCTTCTCTTTTCTCTTAGACTTCGCCATAAAGAGTTTGGCCTCTCGCTCCTTCAGGGCTTTCGGATTCATGTGTTGACATGAATCACACGTGGCCACATTGTGGTGAGAACTCAAACACCACAAGCAGTCCGAATGTGGGTCAGTAACCGACATTTTGCCCCCACATTCTCGACACGGCTTGAAACCAGACTTCCTCTGAGACATAGTAACCTCAGAGAAAAAACAGGCAGCAGAAAAATACACTGTAACTCGAAAAGCAACAGTAGCTCCCTCGAAGATAACCGTTTCGAATGGCACGGAAAAAAAGGGAACTGACATCGGCACGTCGGCGAGGACTTCTTATTGCCTGTATGACGTCAGACGGTGTCGCGTGGGCAAATGTGACGTCCTCGTCGACGTGCAGAAGCTAGGAAGAAGATTTCCGTCGAATGCTGGCGCTATGGGAGTATTCATTAGGTGAGGAATCCACAGGTAGTTGTATCCATCAGGAATTGTGGCCTACAATATCTTGTGTCTTTTAAGGTAGTACATTCACACTCCTACCCCCCACAAAAGAGGGAGCTTTAAATAGGGGAAAGTGGAAATAAGAAGATACATATCAGAGTAGTAGGGATATGGTTGAGAAAGGTTGGGTAGGAAAGAATAGCTAATTACTCTCATCATATTCCAGGAAGACCAGCTAGTGAATTCCCGGCAATACACAGGAACACCAAATGACCACACATTGCGGAGGGAGCACTGCGGACCGCCAGATCAACACTTGCTCTCTCCTCCTCTCGTCTGGCTAACAGCCGTTTTGCTGATTCTTAGGTTAAAGAGCCTAGAGAGGAGTATGGAGTGTGACACTATCAAAAGCAGCTGACAAGTCCAAAAGGTTCAAAGTGGCGACCCTGATCCAGGGTCATTCTGATATTACCTGTGGCCACCAAAAGCACTGTGTCTGTATCATGCAGGGTGCACACGTCTGATTGACAATGGTCTGAGAGGATGCTGGATTCAAGAAAGTTGGAAGGTTGTTTATTAACTACTTTCTCTAGAACGATGAAAGGAATTAGAGTCTTAGGGCGATAACTGCTCAACTGTGTAGGGTTGGCATTAGATTTATTCAGCACTAGAATGACATGAGCTTGTTTCCAGACTGGGGGAAACAGTAGCTGTAGACAGAGACTGGATACATTTTTCAGGCTTGGGTTGACGCAGAGGAGATGTAAGAATGGGGAGGGGGGATGCCTTCCTCTGTGAGGGGCTGTAAGACGGTATGAGCATTGAGCGGGGGGGGGAAGCTGTCAAGTCTTTACTCAGATGAGGTAGTGAGTTGGGTTAAGGCTGGGCAGAAAACCACCCTGAATTTTGACAGTTTCCTCATAAAAGAAAACAGAGAGATTGGAGCATGGCTCCGGAAGGGCTGGATCGTGTTGTTACCAGTACTGAGATGCATAAGGTCCTTAACAATAGAAAAAACAGTTTTTAAAGCATTTTATGGCAGTCTCAATGGCAGAAATGTAGTAAGAGAAACATGCCTTCCTGAATTCCCTTTTGTGAATTACCTTGGATCTGAAATCGTATGTTTTTCGCCAGAGGTCTCCAGTGCCTTAAATTACTGTTTAGAAGTACATGAAGTATATGAATATCCTGGTAGGCTTGTTTCTGTGCGCAGCAATAGATTTCAGTGGAAGGAATTTGTCTAAGCCGTTAGTAAACCACTTGTTGTAGTACTCAGTAGTGTCTATATTATCTGATAGAGACTTCTAGCTGAAGATTTCTTACCTTAGAATTTCCAGGAGTCAGCTTGGAATCCGGAAGTTTTGCTGAGCAATACCCTTGCGCACCGTTGGGTGGCATCGTTTGGATTTGCGTGGCATTGCCGGCGTTGTTGGAGCCGTCTGTGACGTCACGGTTGCCTATAAAGGCACCTCTCAGGCACAGGTACGTCAGTTCTTTTCCGACTGCCGGACCGTGGCTCCGAAAGCTTTGAAAGAGCAGTACCTGAAGCTCATGGTGGCCCAGCAGTTGACGTCGGCTGGCGCGACTCCTCGGAGGCCACGGTCCTGGTTGAGGAGGAGGTCGCGGGACTGCTCCAGGAGCCCTAAGTCCTCTTCATCCCACTCGAGGTCCTCCGAGCACTCGGAGAAGAGGCACAAGAAGTCCAAGCGGACTTCAACTTCACCTTGGCCGACGAGGCGATTCTGGAACGTCGATGTTCCAGGTACAGTCCTGCAGAGCTGTTGCCAGGGCCCACTTTGAGCCCCGTACCTCCCTCCCCCCGCTCCTTTTCAGGAGCCGGAGCGACCCACGCTCAAAGAGTTTTACGAGGCCATGCGTCCCGTATTTGAGTGGGCTGACACTGCCGGCACGCCTTCGTGCCCCACAGGGTCGACAGCGGCCCATCAGGTTCCACGCCGGCGTTTTGGCCTCAACGCCGATGGGGTCTCTTGGATCCCATATCAGATCTGGAAAGACTTAGGGGGTCATTCTGACCCTGGCGGTCGGTGATAAAGCGGCGGCCAACCCGCCAACAGGCCGGCGGTCAAAAAAATGCAATTCTGACCCTGGCGGGAACCGCCAACACAGCCCGCCGCATTAACACTCCGACCGCCACGGCGGAACAAACAAACAGCGCGGCGGTCACCGCCAACAGCCAGGCGGCAGACAATGTACCGCCCACCCTATCACGACCCACCAATCCGCCACCTTTTCCGGGGCGGGAGCACCGCCGATAAAAACACGGCGGAAACAGACATTTCCAATGGAAAACGCTCACCTCGAGACACTCCACGCGGAATCCGGACAGCATGGAACCCGAATTGAACATCATACCTGCTCTCGTCTACCTGCTCATCTACCACGAGTACGAACTCCGGCGCAGACGTCAACGGTGAGTACTGCACCTACGACACACGGGAGGGGGGAGGAAGAAAGGTTATGGGCATACACATATGCGACCCCCCCACACCCCCAATATGTACACACCAATGCAGAGCAGGAAGTCACAGTGACACCACACAAAGACCCTTTAAAAATACAATGACACAACCAAATTTGGAATAAATTTTCATGTACAAAAAAAGCACCTGGAAATAATTGAGCAACCGTGAAAAATATTTACAAAAACCAAAAAGATATACACATCAGTGTATCACTGAAGTAACAAGTCCTGCACATCCTACGAATCTAACATGTCCGTGGGCCAAGGTTCTGCGAAACAAGGGCAAAGCCCACACACGAGACCTGAGTCCTTTGGAGAGAACACTGCAGGGGCATCCGATGTCAAAACTACAGGCACCTCAGGGGGAAGGGAAGGGGGGGCCACCACAGCCACATGAGTCCACGACGCCAGATCCACGAGGAGCCACCATGCCCACTGTACCATCCTGGGGAGTGCAAAGCCACAGTCTCTCAAGTCTCTGCAGTGGGTGGGTTGCCCACTGGACCATCCTGGGGAGTGCAAAGCCACAGTCTCTCAATGTCTCTACAGTGGGTGGGTTGCCCACTGTACCATCCTGGGGAGTGCAAAGCCACAGTCTCTCAAGTCTCTGCAGTGGGTGGGTTGCCCACTGGACCATCCTGGGGAGTGCAAAGCCACAGTCTCTCAATGTCTCTACAGTGGGTGGGTTGCCCACTGTACCATCCTGGGGAGTGCAAAGCCACAGTCTCTCAAGTCTCTGCAGTGGGTGGGTTGCCCACTGGACCATCCTGGGGAGTGCAAAGCCACAGTCTCTCAAGTCTCTACAGTGGGTGGATTGCCCACTGTGCCATCCTGGGGAGTGCAAAGCCACAGTCTCTCAGGTGGATTACAGAGTCCACTGGTCAAGGAGGAGGCATGGTGGGCACAGTGAACCATAAACAGTGCCTGAGACGGCGGGACCCAGCGCAGCGGTGCATGACATGGCGATGTCCAGCGGAGCGGTGCTTGACAGGAAGGGTCCAGCGGAGCGGTGCTTGACAGGAAGGGCCCAGCGGAGCGGTGCTTGACAGGAAGGGTCCAGCGGAGCGGTGCTTGACAGGAAGGGCCCAGCGGAGCGGTGCTTGACAGGAAGGGCCCAGCGGAGCGGTGCTTGACAGGAAGGGTCCAGCGGAGCGGTGCTTGACAGGAAGGGCCCAGCGGAGCGGTGCTTGACAGGAAGGGCCCAGCGGAGCGGTGCTTGAGACGGCGGGGCCCTGTTCAGCGGTACCTGTCTTCACGGCGGGGCCCTGCTCAGCGGTGCTCTTCTGCACTGCGGGGCCCTGCTCAGCGGTGCTCTTCTGCACGGCGGGGCCCTGTTCAGCGGTACCTGTCTTCACGGCGGGGCCCTGTTCAGCGGTGCTCTTCTGCACGGCGGGGCCCTGTTCAGCGGTGCTCTTCTGCACGGCGGGGCCCTGTTCAGCGGTGCTCTTCTGCACGGCGGGGCCCTGTTCAGCGGTGCTCTTCTGCACGGCGGGGCCCTGTTCAGCGGTACCTGTCTTCACGGCGGGGCCCTGTTCAGCGGTGCTCTTCTGCACGGCGGGGCCCTGTTCAGCGGTACCTGTCTTCACGGCGGGGCCCTGTTCAGCGGTGCTCTTCTGCACGGCGGGGCCCTGTTCAGCGGTGCTCTTCTGCACGGCGGGGCCCTGTTCAGCGGTGCTCTTCTGCACGGCGGGGCCCTGTTCAGCGGTACCTGTCTTCACGGCGGGGCCCTGTTCAGCGGTGCTCTTCTGCACGGCGGGGCCCTGTTCAGCGGTGCTCTTCTGCACGGCGGGGCCCTGTTCAGCGGTGCTCTTCTGCACGGCGGGGCCCTGTTCAGCGGTACCTGTCTTCACGGCGGGGCCCTGTTCAGCGGTGCTCTTCTGCACGGCGGGGCCCTGTTCAGCGGTGCTCTTCTGCACGGCGGGGCCCTGTTCAGCGGTACCTGTCTTCACGGCGGGGCCCTGTTCAGCGGTACCTGTCTTCACGGCGGGGCCCTGTTCAGCGGTACCTGTCTTCACGGCGGGGCCCTGTTCAGCGGTGCTCTTGCAGTATGTCAAGGGAGTCATACCTGGCCTGGACACCCTGCTCAGTCGCCCTCCGACCGTGCTGTGTCAGGCCCCTTCGGGGAGTGAGTCCTGGGCCCTTTGGTGTCGTCCCTTGCAGCCGGGATGGGGCTTGTGGGGCCCTCCTGCTCCGCGCTCCTGGTGGTTGTCCTCTCTGCCCTGCTGTCCTTCCGCTCCTTAGATGGGGCTCTCGGGCCCTTGCCTCCCCTGGCTGCTGTGGCCGGTGAAGTGGCCGGAGTCACCTCCTTGGGGGCAGCCGTCTCTGTCCGCTCACGGCGGCCCTTCAATTTCCGGGTCCTCTTGCCTGGGGGGGGGGGGGGGGGCTGGCTGTCCCCTTGCTGCTCACGAAGTGTTACTGCAGCCAAAGGGTGGACTCCACATGCCATGCACCACTTGCACTGTAGTAGTTGGGCTGGTGGTGGCTGAGGTGCCCTTGGGACTTTTCCCAGTTGGAGGGGGTGGGTCGGGGGAGGGAAAGAGGTCAAAACTGGCGAGGTAATTTTTCTTGGGACCAAGGTAAGGGGTAGGAGTAGTGGTGAGAGAAGTGGAGGAAGAGGATGTGGTTGTATGAGAGCCAGGTGTGCTGTCCTTGGGTGCAGGTGACTGGGACGTAGGCTGTGGTGAGGTGGTTGGCTGTTGTTTGGGTGTCTGCCTGCGTTTATGTGTCTTGGAAGAGGGGGTGACAGACACAGTGGGAGAGGACACAGGGGACGTGTAAATGCCAGTGGGGGTGGTGACTGCAGGTGTGCGGACTGTAGTGGAGGGTTTGCTGTTGGTGGAAGAACTGGCTGATGTTGGGGTGCATGCAGGTGTGAGTGTAGACGTCACAGGGAGGGAGGAGGGAGACGAGGAGGACGGGGACACAGAGGTGGTAGTGACTGTTGATATGTCTGCATCTGTGTGTTGCTTGGGTGAATGCTTGTGTTTTCTGTGGTGCTTATGTTTGGATGAGCTGGCCTTGGGTGTTGAGGTGTGTGCAGGCTGGTCTGATGGTGTGGATGGGATAGGTTGAGGTACAGGAGACAGAGAAAGGCTGGAGGCAGATAGAAGAGGGAGACTGGAGACAGGGACAATGGCTGCCGTCAGTGCTGAGGCCAGAGCAGTGAACGCTCGTTGATGGGCAGCCTGACCCGAATGAATGCCCTCCAGGTAGGCATTGCTCCGATGCACCTCCCTTTCCACCCCCTGGATGGCATTCAGAAGGGTAGTCTGCCCAACAATGACCGCCCTCACCAGGTCAATGAGCTCCGCACTGAGGGCAGCAGGGGTAACAGAGGCAGGGGCTGAGGTGCCTGGGGCGAAGGAGACGCGCGCCTTCCTGGCCGAGCGGCCACGGAGCGAAGACTGAGGGGCTGCTGGGAGGGCGGTGCTGGTGCGCTGGGTGGCGGCTGTACCGGTTGTTGCGGGGGGCACAGATGGTGCCGCCCCCGCTAGGGAGCTCCCAAAAGAGGACGTGTCCGTGTCGCTGGTGTCTCCACCGGCCCCCGTTGTGGTGCTCCCCTCGCCCTCCGGATCACTGGTGCCCTCGGTGTCTGTGTCTGTGTCAGTGCCCACCGGGGCCTGGTGACCTGCAGCGCCCTCCTGCTCCGACGCCAAATCTCCTCCGCCTGATGATGCTAAAACACAAGAAGACAAAGATTTAGGGTGGGGGGAGAAATTAAACAAAGTTGAGTGCATGCCTTAGCAATACCCTTTGCGGAGAGGACAGACACAGGTGCCTCGTGCACTAAGTCGCGAACTTGGGGTACACTACTCAGTACTTCTGACTAGGCAAACAGGTCTAGGGACAACACACGCGCACATGTGTGATGCTGGAGCATGGGTAGCTGCACTTGGCACCCTACAGAGGTGGGGGGCGGGGGCACAGGGCCATGCCTAAGGGAGCGGACTACACTACAGAGAGCGCCCGGGCCTAATGTCACCCACAGCCCTCCTCCCTCACCCAGACGCCTCCAATGCTCATACAGATAGGAGAATGTGCGGATACTCACCCCCTTGTGTCTGCTGTGCTGTCCTCAAGCGCCCATCCAAATTAGGGTAGGCCACCGCCAGGATCCGGGACATCAGGGGGGTCATGGTGCGACTGGCACCCCTCCTAGGTCGGGAGGCCATCCCCAGCAGTGTTTCTGCGGTCTTCCTCGTTCCGCGGCGGATGTCCTCCCACCTCTTGCGGCAGTGGGTGCCCCGTCTGTTGTGGACCCCCAAGTTCCGGACTTCCTCGGCGATGGCACGCCAAATATCGATTTTCTGGTGGGCGCTCACCTGTTTGACATGTACAGGGTGGGAAAGAGAAACCATCACATATCTGCATGTTTGGAGTACATGCCCCCCCCTCCCCAACCTTGTCATGGTTCCCATTCTCTCATCTGTCGTGCGTTGCACTCCCCATTCCCTCCACACCCCACCAACTTACATCCCCCCCCCTCCACACAGGCATAACCCATTCAATGTGCACTGAGTGTACTCACCTGTTGGTCTGGAGGACCGTAGAGTTGCGCATACTGGGGGAGGACCCCGTCCACGAGCTTCTCCAACTCTTCTGAACTGAAGGCGGGGGCCCTTTCACCAGTAGCAGCAGCCATTGTCACTTCCAGACCGAGTTCACAGCAGCACTTGCAGTATAGGTCCTCTCCTGTGGATGATCAGGTCTCGAATGATTGAGCAGATAGAAAATGGCGGTCACGCCCGCGGCGGTGCGTACCGCGGCGGTGCGTCCCGCGGCGGAGCGTCCCGCGGCGGAGCGTCCCGCGGCGGTGCGTCCCGCGACCGCCGGCGCACATCGTCATTGGCTCCTGAAACCCATAGGCTTCAATGTTAACCAATGCGTCTTTGCACAGCGGTCTTCGACCGCCTACCGCCACGGTGTGCCCCGCCAGTGCAGTGACCTCACATCCCATTGTCCCACTTCACAGGTCAGGCATCGGCCATTTCAAGGGCCCACATGGCTTAATTTCTAATGCGTCACACAGGCCTAGGCCTTGCAATGGCACACATACAAACATATCAAACCATACATTTACCTGTACTGTGCAAGCTGTGTTGTACGTACCTGTGAGTGGATTGACTCTGTACTCCATATTCTCCTTCCTAGGCACCGTCCGCTGGGACTACCGATGAGAAGGAGGAATCCTCGCGTGTACCGGCCGCTGGTGGACCTGTCCACAATGGAAGAATGCAACATAATACTACGATACCAACTTGACCGAGCCTCCATCCATGAACTGTGTGCCCAGCTGGAGCCAGCCCTGATGTCCCCCATCCGCCAACCCACAGGAATTCCCCCTCTAGTGCAGGTTCTGTCTGTCCTCCATTTCTTTGCAACTGGCTCATTCCAGACAACAGTGGCCATGTCATCTGGGATGTCTCAGCCTATGTTTTCCAAGATCTTATCCAGAGTGTTGTCTGCCCTGATGAAACTCATGCGGAGCTACATCATTTTCCCAGAGGAGGGTGATTTGCCTACAGTGAAAGCTGATTTCTATGCCCTTGGACACATCCCCAACATCATTGGTGCAATTGATGGGACCCATGTGGCTTTAGTCCCCCCAAATGACGATGAACAGGTGTACAGGAACAGGAAGAATTACCATTCAATGAATATCCAGGTGGTCTGTTTGGCTGACCAGTACATCTCCCATGTAAATGCCAAGTTCGCAGGGTCAGTGCATGACGCGTATGTTATGCGAAATAGCAGCATTCCCTATGTGATGGAACAGCTACAGAGACAGCGTGTGTGGCTAATAGGTGACTCTGGTTACCCCAACCTGCCGTGGCTATTGACCCCAGTGAGGAATCCCAGGACCAGGGCAGAGGAACGGTACAATGAGGCCCATGGGCGTACTAGGAGGGTGATTGAGCGAACCTTTGGGCTCCTGAAGGCCAGGTTTAGGTGCCTGCATATGACAGGTGGATCCCTAATGTACTCACCAAAGAAGGTGTGCCATATCATCGTGGCGTGCTGTATGCTCCACAACCTGGCTTTGCGACGCCAGGTGCCTTTCCTGCAGGAGGATGGTCCAGATGGTGGTGTTGTAGAAGCCGTGGAGCCTGTGGAGAGTGAAGAGGAGGAAGACTCTGAGGACGACACAGACAATAGGGACAGAGTGATACAACAGTATTTCCAGTAACACACAGGTAAGAATCACCCACGCCATTTCACAATTGCTTATAGCCTCCTGCATCTGTACTTTCTGTAGTTCCCCACAGATGTTTTTCATTAATTTTTGCCTTTCCCTTCCCTTCTCAGTGCTGTCTGACTCAGTACCTGACTTCTGCTTGGTTCGTCCATGAAATACAGCGTATTGACATTGGTATGTTGTCATGACTAATTGACAGAACAGAAATTGAACAGTAATATGTAATACATTTGTTAATAATACAGCATGACTCAAAACAGATTTGTGTGCAAAATGTGATTTATTTACAGTGCTAGATATCGGTACATGTGATTCTAAGGGTGATGGGTGGGGGTGGAGGAATATCCATGGCAGAGTCCAGTTCTCAGTCTCACAGGTGCATTGTCCTTTTGCCTGTGGAAGGATGGAGCATAGGCAGTTCATGGTTGGACAGGGTGGCTATGTGGGACAGTGGGAAGACTTGAGGGGGTATGTCCTGCTGGCGGGGGTCTTGACATCCTACTCTGTCTTTTTTTTTGGTCTCAGGCTCCTCTTACGGGGTGGTTGTTCTTCAGCAGGAGGTGGGGTTCTGGGGGGCTGTCGAGGTGTTGGGACCTCCTGTCCACTAGCGCCGGCGGAGGTGGTAGGCTGTTCCTGGTCCGGGCTAGTGACAGGGGCCCTGTGTGGTGCACCATGGTCCCGCAACGCGTCCTCTATCCTGTGGAGGGCCAGGACGATGGTCCCCATTGCGGTCCCGATGATTCTCAGCTCCTCCCTGAACCCCATGTAGCGTTCCTCCTGCTGTGCCTGGATCTCAGTGAACCTGGCCAGTACCGTCGCCATCGTTTCTTGGGAGTGGTGGTATGCCCCCATGAGGGTGGTGAGGGCCTCTTGGAGAGTGGGTTCCCTGGGCCTCTCCTCCCCCCCCTGTCGCACAGCAGCCCTCCGAGCTGCCCGGTTTCCCCCGGCCTCTGTCCCCTGGACGGTGTGCCCGCTACCACTGCCCCCAGGTCCCTGTTGGTGTTGGGGTGTTGGGTTAGCCTGGGTGCCCTGTAGTGGCAGACACACCGCTGATTGAGCTGTCCTAGAGACAGAGGCATGGGCCCGCTGGGTGGGAGCTGTGCTGGTGTTGGCAGAGGGGGTCGGGTCTGGTGTGGCCTGTGGCTGCCTGAGGGGAACCGACTGCCCAGAGGTCCCCGATGGTCCGGGCTGGTTATCAGGTTCACCGTCGACAGAGCTGCTATCCTCAGTGTGGGCCTGTTCCGGTGGTGGGATGGACACTTCTGGACCCTCCTGGCTGGTGTGTTGTCGTTCGGGTCCTGCATGGGGTAAGAGAGTTTGGTTATTGTTTCTGTGTGTGCAATAGCGTGCGTGTTATGGGTGCCCTTGTCCCCCAGTGCAGGCATTCCCTTGAGGGAGGTGTTGTGAGGGTAGTTAGGGGGGGGGGGGGGGGGTTAGTGCAGTGGTCATGCTTAGGTGATGGGTGCCCATGATTTGTGTTGGCATGCAGGAGTTGGTGTTGGGATGGGTGGGTTGTGCTGGTGAGACATTGTCAGGGAGGATGTGTGCTGGGGGGTTGGGGGTGTGGGTTGGCATGCTGGTGGGGTGGGGGGGATATAGTAGTTGAGATTGGACTTACCAGAGTCCATTCCTCTGGCTACTCCTGCGAGGCCCTGAGGATGCAGGATGTTCAAGACGTCTTGCTCCCACGATGTGAATTCGGGAGGGGTGGGTGGGGGTCCGCCGCCAGTCTTCTGGACCGCGATGTTGTGCCTGGAGACCATCGATCGGACCTTCCCCCGTAGGTCGTTCCATCTTTTGCGTATGTCCTCCCTATTCCTGGGATGCTGTCCCACCGCGTTGACCCTGTCCACGATCCGCTGCCATAGCTCCGCCTTCCTAGCTATACTGGTGTGCTGCACCTGCGAGCCGAAGAGCTGGGGTTCCACTCTTAGGATTTCCTCCACCATGACCCGGAGTTCTTGGTCCGAAAAGCGTGGGTGCCTTTGGGGTGCCATGGGGTGGTGTGGGTGAGGTGTGGGGTGGTGTATGTGATGATAAGTATGTTGGTGAGTGGTGATTTGTGCTACTATGTGGTGTGTGTGATGGTGTAGTGTGCCTCAGTGTGTCTTGCTTTGGATTGTCTGCTGTGTCTCTCTCTCCTTCTCTCAGTAATTATGGTCGCAGGGGTTTGTGGGTGATGTGGGTGTGTGTTTTATAGTTGGTTGATTGTGTGGGAGTGGTGTGTGTATGTGTATCAGGTGTGTGTATTTCAAATTGTCCAATGTGGCTGTGTTTTGGTGATGTGTGTGTATTCTGACCGCGGCGGTGTGTAGCGCCAATGGAATACCGCGTTTGAATGACCGCCGTGTGGATTCGTGGGTCGTAATGGCATGGGCGTATTTCTGTTGGCGTGACGGTGGAGGTTTGGTCATCTCCAGTTTATCGCTGCCCGCTGATGTGGCGGCCTGCAGTGGAGGACGGAATTTTGGAGGTTTGGCCATTGTGGGTCAGAATGACCGTGGCGGTTAACCGCGGCCGCGGCGGTGTTATGGCGGTCTTCTGACCGGCGGTAAGGGCCTTTTACCGCCGAGGTCAGAATGACCCCCTTAGTCCACAGGTAGCACAAGCCATATTCTAATATTCAATGATCCGGAATGCCGATTCCGGAGCCAACAGGTGCCAGATCATTGCTTGAGCCTTTCTGTGATCAGCCAGGCATTGTTGAGGAATGGGAGAAGTCTCAGGACCCTTTACAGTCTCAATTGGAGCACATGGACTGGTATGAGGAGTTAGGAGAGGCAAGTGGACCGGACACCTCTCCAGATACTGGCATGCTCTCACGTCCTGCAGTGGCTATGGAGGAGGGAGCATCATATGCTATGGTGGTGCGTAGGGCAGCTGAGGTCCTGGACCTAGATCTGCCTACAGTGCTGGTCAGGACTAATCTCCTGACTGAGGTGCTTCAGCCGGGGGTTTCCACATCAGAACCGATGTTACCCTTTAATGAAGCCCTCACGGATGTCCTACTGGGGACGTGGTCCAAACCCAGCACAGGGACTCCTGTAAATAGGACAGTTGTCCGCCATCGCCCAGCTCCTGGTGATCCTAGCTTCCTCACACAACACCCCACCCTGGAGAACTTGGTAGTCCAAGCCTCCACTTCCCATGGTGTCTTCCCTTCCGCTCCCCCGGATTGGGAATCCAAGAAGCTGGACCAGCTTGGGAAGAAGAGGTTTTCTTCCTCCAGCCTGGCATTGAGGTCAGTAAACACCTTATGCCTACTGGGCCGTTTTCCCCATACTTTATGGGATACGGTGGCACAGGTGCTGCCTCAGGTCCCAGAGGGCATGCAGGATACTCTCACAAGCAGTCAAAGATGGGAGAGATGCAGCCAAGTTTACGATCAGGTACGGTTTGGACACAACTGACTTGCTCGGTAGAGCGATTTTGTCGATGGTGGCCCTTCATCACCACGCCTGGCTTCGTACTTCTGGCTTTTCGGGGGATGTCCAGGCAAACCTTATGGACATGCCCTTCGATGGGTCATGCCTATATGGTGAAAAGGCAGACTCAGCGCTGGAGTGCTTCAAGGACTCCAGGGCTACGGCCAAATCCTTGGGGCTCTCTGTGACCCCTCACTAACAGTTTGTCTTTTGCCCCTTTTGAGGCTTTGGAAGCGGCGGGGTACCACTCCATCCACAGACCAGCCACCGTCCGCCGTCAGGCCAGCATCCTGTGGGGAAACTGGGGTGGCATGGTGAGCAAAAGAACGATGGATTAAACCCAGATCTGTGACTGGGGGTGAGTGTTTGCACTGTTCAGCACTCCGTCCATCATCCTTTTGTGTTGCTAAAGTTGCCCCAAGAGGGAAGGGTATGCCCAGATGTGGGTCCCTTGCTAACTAAAGTTATTCTAGCAGCCAGGTGTCCCTCCACTAAGACGGTATACGCCTGCTGTTGTAATCGTTTTGTAAATTATTGTACAGAAAGATCTATTGATCCTCTTTCTGCTTCTCTCTCTGACATTCTTCTCTCTGTCTAATCCCTTGCCCAGCAGGGTTCTGCCTTGGGCACTCTCAAAAGCTATGTTTCTGCCTTATCTGCGTTCCTTCGGCTGCCTGATCAGCCTTCATTATTCAAATCACCTATTGTACATAGATTTTTCAAAGGGCTTGTACATATGTTTCCCCCTATGCCCTTTGTTATGCCTCAATGAGACTTACATCTAGTTCTCACATTTCTCATGTGTGCTCCCTTTGAGCCCTTACATAACTGTCCCCTCCGGCTGCTCACCATCAAGGCAGCCTTCAGAGTGGCAATAACATCTGCTAGGAGAGTGAGATGCAGGCTCTCTCATCTGAGCTGCTGTATCTCACCATGTTTCCAGAGAAGGTGGTACTCAGAACTCGTGCTTCTTTCCTCCCCACTGTGGTGACTCCATTTTACTTGGGTCAAACCATCACCCTGTCCACCTTCTTCTTCAGCGCATCCCTCTAAACAAGATAAGCGACTCCACGGGCTGGACCCAAAAAGAAAGTTGTCGTTCTGCCTTGACCGCACAAAAGAGTTCTGGGGGGGATGACCAACTCTTTGTGAGGTACATGGGAGCAAAGAACGGTTGTGCAGTGCAGAACCGAACCATTTTGTGCTGGGTCGTTATCTGCATTAAAATCGGCTATGCACTGGCCAAGAGGCAGCCTCCTGAGGGCTTGAGAGCTCATTCCACCGAGGGTAAGGCTGCTACCACTTCAGGCAGCAACGTGGGTATCATTGCACACATTTGCAAGACATTACTGCCTGTACAATCAGGTCCGTAGAGATGGGCACTTTGCCGGTTTCGTCCTGCAGGACTTTTTAGTGCGAAGAAGATCTGTACGCATCCCACCGCCAGGAGGTTATGGCTTGGGTATCTATTCTAAGGTAAGGCATCTGCAGCTAGAAGTCTCTATCAGATGAATAAGTTACTTACCTTCGGTAACGCATTATCTAGTAGAGACTTTATCTAGCTGCAGATTCCTTACACCCACCCCATGCCTTCCCGCCCTGCGGACACGTTCAATAGGGCAGTGATTGTCCAGTTCAGGGCCCTAGTTTTTGCACAGACAAGCTGTTAGTTCTTTCCATGGCTCTGTGTTTCTGGTGTGGAAGTTAGTGGAAAAGGAACTGACGTACGTGCGCCGGGGTGGTGCCTTTAGAGGTGACCGTGATGTCACAGATGGCTCCCACGACACTATGCAGATCCAAATGACGCCACCTGACGGCGCGCACAAGGGTATTGCTCAGCAAAACTTCAGAATTCCAAGCTGATGCCTGGAAACTATAAAGTAAGGAATCTGCAGCTAGAGTCTCTACCAGATAATGTGTTATCGAACATAAGTAACTGGTTCGTCAAGACCAATATCAGGAGGGTTTGGAGGCCAGTAAGAACATGTTCATTATTAGTGTTGACCAAGGGCGAACAGAATAACAGGTGTTTGAAACTTGGAAGGCGTTGTCGACAAGCTGTGTGGCATGCAAAAAGGTTTGACATGGTGATCGAACCAGGTGACAGGAATGGGTATGTAAGCGAAAAGATTGGTGTTAGTAAATATAGGGTGTTACAAATGGCCTGCTGCAATGGTGGGGTTGATGACTTTTAGTAACAGCAAGGGCTGACAGAGATGAGAAGCATGATGGTGTTGTGGGAAGACATGACCTCCAGCTGGAAACTGGGGCTGCCTATAATTGACAAAATAGAAGCTTACAGAACAAAAGGAACAAGAAAATTGGTAAGGAGGGAGATGAAATTGGCTCTGGTGCCAGGAGGCCTGTATATTAGTTAACCAGAGTTGGTGCAGGAGGCATTGAAGTGAAGATTGAGTGTGACCTTCAGACATTGGAAAGTAAATGACCTCTGACAATAGTCAGGTAGTCAGTAGAAAAAGGAACAAAAGTTTATGGCAAGACCACCACCACGGCAGTGATGGCAGTTGGGTTGAATCAAGGAGTAGCCTTGAGGAATGGCTTAGCCAGGTCAGGACCAGAGCTCTCGGGGGTCTAAGTCTCTTTAAGAAAATGGGTGTCAGGTTTATGTTCAACTAAAAAATCATGCAGGTTGATTTGATTTTTGAGAAGAGATCGCACATTGATCAAAAGACAGTTTGAGAGTGCTGTCATTTTTAATAGTGGATGAGTTTGAACAAACAATAGGAACATAGTGTGCAGAATGAGGGTTGGTGGGAATGCCACAACATATTGCATGGGAGGGAAATAGCCAAGACACATCTCATGCACAACAGAGGGGAGGCGGGTAGAGGGGGAAAGAAAGCTTTACAGTACTTACCTGTATGTTTTAGGAGATGTATTCTTGAGTGTACCATTGTGACCCTCCACCTTACCAGGGGACTTGGGATGATGGGCACAGTGGAAATGCTGTTTTATTCCTACGGCCTTAAATAAAGAAGGGATGAAGTGGTTTCCTTGATCACTAGATACCCAATTAAAAAAAAAAAAAACAGACCTTGGTAGGAAACCCCTAAGCAGTTTCTCAGCCACCGTAATAACATCTACAAGAGAGCAGGGATACACTTCTATTCAGCCTAAAAACATACTTACAATTACAAGCACACATGAATAGGATCAACACTTCAGAACGCAACATAATACTACGATACCAACTTGACCGAGCCTCCATCCATGAACTGTGTGCCCAGCTGGAGCCAGCCCTGATGTCCCCCATCCGCCAACCCACAGGAATTCCCCCTCTAGTGCAGGTTCTGTCTGTCCTCCATTTCTTTGCAACTGGCTCATTCCAGACAACAGTGGCCATGTCATCTGGGATGTCTCAGCCTATGTTTTCCAAGATCTTATCCAGAGTGTTGTCTGCCCTGATGAAACTCATGCGGAGCTACATCATTTTCCCAGAGGAGGGTGATTTGCCTACAGTGAAAGCTGATTTCTATGCCCTTGGACACATCCCCAACATCATTGGTGCAATTGATGGGACCCATGTGGCTTTAGTCCCCCCAAATGACGATGAACAGGTGTACAGGAACAGGAAGAATTACCATTCAATGAATATCCAGGTGGTCTGTTTGGCTGACCAGTACATCTCCCATGTAAATGCCAAGTTCGCAGGGTCAGTGCATGACGCGTATGTTATGCGAAATAGCAGCATTCCCTATGTGATGGAACAGCTACAGAGACAGCGTGTGTGGCTAATAGGTGACTCTGGTTACCCCAACCTGCCGTGGCTATTGACCCCAGTGAGGAATCCCAGGACCAGGGCAGAGGAACGGTACAATGAGGCCCATGGGCGTACTAGGAGGGTGATTGAGCGAACCTTTGGGCTCCTGAAGGCCAGGTTTAGGTGCCTGCATATGACAGGTGGATCCCTAATGTACTCACCAAAGAAGGTGTGCCATATCATCGTGGCGTGCTGTATGCTCCACAACCTGGCTTTGCGACGCCAGGTGCCTTTCCTGCAGGAGGATGGTCCAGATGGTGGTGTTGTAGAAGCCGTGGAGCCTGTGGAGAGTGAAGAGGAGGAAGACTCTGAGGACGACACAGACAATAGGGACAGAGTGATACAACAGTATTTCCAGTAACACACAGGTAAGAATCACCCACGCCATTTCACAATTGCTTATAGCCTCCTGCATCTGTACTTTCTGTAGTTCCCCACAGATGTTTTTCATTAATTTTTGCCTTTCCCTTCCCTTCTCAGTGCTGTCTGACTCAGTACCTGACTTCTGCTTGGTTCGTCCATGAAATACAGCGTATTGACATTGGTATGTTGTCATGACTAATTGACAGAACAGAAATTGAACAGTAATATGTAATACATTTGTTAATAATACAGCATGACTCAAAACAGATTTGTGTGCAAAATGTGATTTATTTACAGTGCTAGATATCGGTACATGTGATTCTAAGGGTGATGGGTGGGGGTGGAGGAATATCCATGGCAGAGTCCAGTTCTCAGTCTCACAGGTGCATTGTCCTTTTGCCTGTGGAAGGATGGAGCATAGGCAGTTCATGGTTGGACAGGGTGGCTATGTGGGACAGTGGGAAGACTTGAGGGGGTATGTCCTGCTGGCGGGGGTCTTGACATCCTACTCTGTCTTTTTTTTTGGTCTCAGGCTCCTCTTACGGGGTGGTTGTTCTTCAGCAGGAGGTGGGGTTCTGGGGGGCTGTCGAGGTGTTGGGACCTCCTGTCCACTAGCGCCGGCGGAGGTGGTAGGCTGTTCCTGGTCCGGGCTAGTGACAGGGGCCCTGTGTGGTGCACCATGGTCCCGCAACGCGTCCTCTATCCTGTGGAGGGCCAGGACGATGGTCCCCATTGCGGTCCCGATGATTCTCAGCTCCTCCCTGAACCCCATGTAGCGTTCCTCCTGCTGTGCCTGGATCTCAGTGAACCTGGCCAGTACCGTCGCCATCGTTTCTTGGGAGTGGTGGTATGCCCCCATGAGGGTGGTGAGGGCCTCTTGGAGAGTGGGTTCCCTGGGCCTCTCCTCCCCCCCCTGTCGCACAGCAGCCCTCCGAGCTGCCCGGTTTCCCCCGGCCTCTGTCCCCTGGACGGTGTGCCCGCTACCACTGCCCCCAGGTCCCTGTTGGTGTTGGGGTGTTGGGTTAGCCTGGGTGCCCTGTAGTGGCAGACACACCGCTGATTGAGCTGTCCTAGAGACAGAGGCATGGGCCCGCTGGGTGGGAGCTGTGCTGGTGTTGGCAGAGGGGGTCGGGTCTGGTGTGGCCTGTGGCTGCCTGAGGGGAACCGACTGCCCAGAGGTCCCCGATGGTCCGGGCTGGTTATCAGGTTCACCGTCGACAGAGCTGCTATCCTCAGTGTGGGCCTGTTCCGGTGGTGGGATGGACACTTCTGGACCCTCCTGGCTGGTGTGTTGTCGTTCGGGTCCTGCATGGGGTAAGAGAGTTTGGTTATTGTTTCTGTGTGTGCAATAGCGTGCGTGTTATGGGTGCCCTTGTCCCCCAGTGCAGGCATTCCCTTGAGGGAGGTGTTGTGAGGGTAGTTAGGGGGGGGGGGGGGGGTTAGTGCAGTGGTCATGCTTAGGTGATGGGTGCCCATGATTTGTGTTGGCATGCAGGAGTTGGTGTTGGGATGGGTGGGTTGTGCTGGTGAGACATTGTCAGGGAGGATGTGTGCTGGGGGGTTGGGGGTGAGGGTGGGGGTGTGGGTTGGCATGCTGGTGGGGTGGGGGGGATATAGTAGTTGAGATTGGACTTACCAGAGTCCATTCCTCCGGCTACTCCTGCGAGGCCCTGAGGATGCAGGATGTTCAAGACGTCTTGCTCCCACGATGTGAATTCGGGAGGGGTGGGTGGGGGTCCGCCGCCAGTCTTCTGGACCGCGATGTTGTGCCTGGAGACCATCGATCGGACCTTCCCCCGTAGGTCGTTCCATCTTTTGCGTATGTCCTCCCTATTCCTGGGATGCTGTCCCACCGCGTTGACCCTGTCCACGATCCGCTGCCATAGCTCCGCCTTCCTAGCTATACTGGTGTGCTGCACCTGCGAGCCGAAGAGCTGGGGTTCCACTCTTAGGATTTCCTCCACCATGACCCGGAGTTCTTGGTCCGAAAAGCGTGGGTGCCTTTGGGGTGCCATGGGGTGGTGTGGGTGAGGTGTGGGGTGGTGTATGTGATGATAAGTATGTTGGTGAGTGGTGATTTGTGCTACTATGTGGTGTGTGTGATGGTGTAGTGTGCCTCAGTGTGTCTTGCTTTGGATTGTCTGCTGTGTCTCTCTCTCCTTCTCTCAGTAATTATGGTCGCAGGGGTTTGTGGGTGATGTGGGTGTGTGTTTTATAGTTGGTTGATTGTGTGGGAGTGGTGTGTGTATGTGTATCAGGTGTGTGTATTTCAAATTGTCCAATGTGGCTGTGTTTTGGTGATGTGTGTGTATTCTGACCGCGGCGGTGTGTAGCGCCAATGGAATACCGCGTTTGAATGACCGCCGTGTGGATTCGTGGGTCGTAATGGCATGGGCGTATTTCTGTTGGCGTGACGGTGGAGGTTTGGTCATCTCCAGTTTATCGCTGCCCGCTGATGTGGCGGCCTGCAGTGGAGGACGGAATTTTGGAGGTTTGGCCATTGTGGGTCAGAATGACCGTGGCGGTTAACCGCGGCCGCGGCGGTGTTATGGCGGTCTTCTGACCGGCGGTAAGGGCCTTTTACCGCCGAGGTCAGAATGACCCCCTTAGTCCACAGGTAGCACAAGCCATATTCTAATATTCAATGATCCGGAATGCCGATTCCGGAGCCAACAGGTGCCAGATCATTGCTTGAGCCTTTCTGTGATCAGCCAGGCATTGTTGAGGAATGGGAGAAGTCTCAGGACCCTTTACAGTCTCAATTGGAGCACATGGACTGGTATGAGGAGTTAGGAGAGGCAAGTGGACCGGACACCTCTCCAGATACTGGCATGCTCTCACGTCCTGCAGTGGCTATGGAGGAGGGAGCATCATATGCTATGGTGGTGCGTAGGGCAGCTGAGGTCCTGGACCTAGATCTGCCTACAGTGCTGGTCAGGACTAATCTCCTGACTGAGGTGCTTCAGCCGGGGGTTTCCACATCAGAACCGATGTTACCCTTTAATGAAGCCCTCACGGATGTCCTACTGGGGACGTGGTCCAAACCCAGCACAGGGACTCCTGTAAATAGGACAGTTGTCCGCCATCGCCCAGCTCCTGGTGATCCTAGCTTCCTCACACAACACCCCACCCTGGAGAACTTGGTAGTCCAAGCCTCCACTTCCCATGGTGTCTTCCCTTCCGCTCCCCCGGATTGGGAATCCAAGAAGCTGGACCAGCTTGGGAAGAAGAGGTTTTCTTCCTCCAGCCTGGCATTGAGGTCAGTAAACACCTTATGCCTACTGGGCCGTTTTCCCCATACTTTATGGGATACGGTGGCACAGGTGCTGCCTCAGGTCCCAGAGGGCATGCAGGATACTCTCACAAGCAGTCAAAGATGGGAGAGATGCAGCCAAGTTTACGATCAGGTACGGTTTGGACACAACTGACTTGCTCGGTAGAGCGATTTTGTCGATGGTGGCCCTTCATCACCACGCCTGGCTTCGTACTTCTGGCTTTTCGGGGGATGTCCAGGCAAACCTTATGGACATGCCCTTCGATGGGTCATGCCTATATGGTGAAAAGGCAGACTCAGCGCTGGAGTGCTTCAAGGACTCCAGGGCTACGGCCAAATCCTTGGGGCTCTCTGTGACCCCTCACTAACAGTTTGTCTTTTGCCCCTTTTGAGGCTTTGGAAGCGGCGGGGTACCACTCCATCCACAGACCAGCCACCGTCCGCCGTCAGGCCAGCATCCTGTGGGGAAACTGGGGTGGCATGGTGAGCAAAAGAACGATGGATTAAACCCAGATCTGTGACTGGGGGTGAGTGTTTGCACTGTTCAGCACTCCGTCCATCATCCTTTTGTGTTGCTAAAGTTGCCCCAAGAGGGAAGGGTATGCCCAGATGTGGGTCCCTTGCTAACTAAAGTTATTCTAGCAGCCAGGTGTCCCTCCACTAAGACGGTATACGCCTGCTGTTGTAATCGTTTTGTAAATTATTGTACAGAAAGATCTATTGATCCTCTTTCTGCTTCTCTCTCTGACATTCTTCTCTCTGTCTAATCCCTTGCCCAGCAGGGTTCTGCCTTGGGCACTCTCAAAAGCTATGTTTCTGCCTTATCTGCGTTCCTTCGGCTGCCTGATCAGCCTTCATTATTCAAATCACCTATTGTACATAGATTTTTCAAAGGGCTTGTACATATGTTTCCCCCTATGCCCTTTGTTATGCCTCAATGAGACTTACATCTAGTTCTCACATTTCTCATGTGTGCTCCCTTTGAGCCCTTACATAACTGTCCCCTCCGGCTGCTCACCATCAAGGCAGCCTTCAGAGTGGCAATAACATCTGCTAGGAGAGTGAGATGCAGGCTCTCTCATCTGAGCTGCTGTATCTCACCATGTTTCCAGAGAAGGTGGTACTCAGAACTCGTGCTTCTTTCCTCCCCACTGTGGTGACTCCATTTTACTTGGGTCAAACCATCACCCTGTCCACCTTCTTCTTCAGCGCATCCCTCTAAACAAGATAAGCGACTCCACGGGCTGGACCCAAAAAGAAAGTTGTCGTTCTGCCTTGACCGCACAAAAGAGTTCTGGGGGGGATGACCAACTCTTTGTGAGGTACATGGGAGCAAAGAACGGTTGTGCAGTGCAGAACCGAACCATTTTGTGCTGGGTCGTTATCTGCATTAAAATCGGCTATGCACTGGCCAAGAGGCAGCCTCCTGAGGGCTTGAGAGCTCATTCCACCGAGGGTAAGGCTGCTACCACTTCAGGCAGCAACGTGGGTATCATTGCACACATTTGCAAGACATTACTGCCTGTACAATCAGGTCCGTAGAGATGGGCACTTTGCCGGTTTCGTCCTGCAGGACTTTTTAGTGCGAAGAAGATCTGTACGCATCCCACCGCCAGGAGGTTATGGCTTGGGTATCTATTCTAAGGTAAGGCATCTGCAGCTAGAAGTCTCTATCAGATGAATAAGTTACTTACCTTCGGTAACGCATTATCTAGTAGAGACTTTATCTAGCTGCAGATTCCTTACACCCACCCCATGCCTTCCCGCCCTGCGGACACGTTCAATAGGGCAGTGATTGTCCAGTTCAGGGCCCTAGTTTTTGCACAGACAAGCTGTTAGTTCTTTCCATGGCTCTGTGTTTCTGGTGTGGAAGTTAGTGGAAAAGGAACTGACGTACGTGCGCCGGGGTGGTGCCTTTAGAGGTGACCGTGATGTCACAGATGGCTCCCACGACACTATGCAGATCCAAATGACGCCACCTGACGGCGCGCACAAGGGTATTGCTCAGCAAAACTTCAGAATTCCAAGCTGATGCCTGGAAACTATAAAGTAAGGAATCTGCAGCTAGAGTCTCTACCAGATAATGTGTTATCGAACATAAGTAACTGGTTCGTCAAGACCAATATCAGGAGGGTTTGGAGGCCAGTAAGAACATGTTCATTATTAGTGTTGACCAAGGGCGAACAGAATAACAGGTGTTTGAAACTTGGAAGGGGTTGTCGACAAGCTGTGTGGCATGCAAAAAGGTTTGACATGGTGATCGAACCAGGTGACAGGAATGGGTATGTAAGCGAAAAGATTGGTGTTAGTAAATATAGGGTGTTACAAATGGCCTGCTGCAATGGTGGGGTTGATGACTTTTAGTAACAGCAAGGGCTGACAGAGATGAGAAGCATGATGGTGTTGTGGGAAGACATGACCTCCAGCTGGAAACTGGGGCTGCCTATAATTGACAAAATAGAAGCTTACAGAACAAAAGGAACAAGAAAATTGGTAAGGAGGGAGATGAAATTGGCTCTGGTGCCAGGAGGCCTGTATATTAGTTAACCAGAGTTGGTGCAGGAGGCATTGAAGTGAAGATTGAGTGTGACCTTCAGACATTGGAAAGTAAATGACCTCTGACAATAGTCAGGTAGTCAGTAGAAAAAGGAACAAAAGTTTATGGCAAGACCACCACCACGGCAGTGATGGCAGTTGGGTTGAATCAAGGAGTAGCCTTGAGGAATGGCTTAGCCAGGTCAGGACCAGAGCTCTCGGGGGTCTAAGTCTCTTTAAGAAAATGGGTGTCAGGTTTATGTTCAACTAAAAAATCATGCAGGTTGATTTGATTTTTGAGAAGAGATCGCACATTGATCAAAAGACAGTTTGAGAGTGCTGTCATTTTTAATAGTGGATGAGTTTGAACAAACAATAGGAACATAGTGTGCAGAATGAGGGTTGGTGGGAATGCCACAACATATTGCATGGGAGGGAAATAGCCAAGACACATCTCATGCACAACAGAGGGGAGGCGGGTAGAGGGGGAAAGAAAGCTTTACAGTACTTACCTGTATGTTTTAGGAGATGTATTCTTGAGTGTACCATTGTGACCCTCCACCTTACCAGGGGACTTGGGATGATGGGCACAGTGGAAATGCTGTTTTATTCCTACGGCCTTAAATAAAGAAGGGATGAAGTGGTTTCCTTGATCACTAGATACCCAATTAAAAAAAAAAAAAACAGACCTTGGTAGGAAACCCCTAAGCAGTTTCTCAGCCACCGTAATAACATCTACAAGAGAGCAGGGATACACTTCTATTCAGCCTAAAAACATACTTACAATTACAAGCACACATGAATAGGATCAACACTTCAGAACGCAACATAATACTACGATACCAACTTGACCGAGCCTCCATCCATGAACTGTGTGCCCAGCTGGAGCCAGCCCTGATGTCCCCCATCCGCCAACCCACAGGAATTCCCCCTCTAGTGCAGGTTCTGTCTGTCCTCCATTTCTTTGCAACTGGCTCATTCCAGACAACAGTGGCCATGTCATCTGGGATGTCTCAGCCTATGTTTTCCAAGATCTTATCCAGAGTGTTGTCTGCCCTGATGAAACTCATGCGGAGCTACATCATTTTCCCAGAGGAGGGTGATTTGCCTACAGTGAAAGCTGATTTCTATGCCCTTGGACACATCCCCAACATCATTGGTGCAATTGATGGGACCCATGTGGCTTTAGTCCCCCCAAATGACGATGAACAGGTGTACAGGAACAGGAAGAATTACCATTCAATGAATATCCAGGTGGTCTGTTTGGCTGACCAGTACATCTCCCATGTAAATGCCAAGTTCGCAGGGTCAGTGCATGACGCGTATGTTATGCGAAATAGCAGCATTCCCTATGTGATGGAACAGCTACAGAGACAGCGTGTGTGGCTAATAGGTGACTCTGGTTACCCCAACCTGCCGTGGCTATTGACCCCAGTGAGGAATCCCAGGACCAGGGCAGAGGAACGGTACAATGAGGCCCATGGGCGTACTAGGCGGGTGATTGAGCGAACCTTTGGGCTCCTGAAGGCCAGGTTTAGGTGCCTGCATATGACAGGTGGATCCCTAATGTACTCACCAAAGAAGGTGTGCCATATCATCGTGGCGTGCTGTATGCTCCACAACCTGGCTTTGCGACGCCAGGTGCCTTTCCTGCAGGAGGATGGTCCAGATGGTGGTGTTGTAGAAGCCGTGGAGCCTGTGGAGAGTGAAGAGGAGGAAGACTCTGAGGACGACACAGACAATAGGGACAGAGTGATACAACAGTATTTCCAGTAACACACAGGTAAGAATCACCCACGCCATTTCACAATTGCTTATAGCCTCCTGCATCTGTACTTTCTGTAGTTCCCCACAGATGTTTTTCATTAATTTTTGCCTTTCCCTTCCCTTCTCAGTGCTGTCTGACTCAGTACCTGACTTCTGCTTGGTTCGTCCATGAAATACAGCGTATTGACATTGGTATGTTGTCATGACTAATTGACAGAACAGAAATTGAACAGTAATATGTAATACATTTGTTAATAATACAGCATGACTCAAAACAGATTTGTGTGCAAAATGTGATTTATTTACAGTGCTAGATATCGGTACATGTGATTCTAAGGGTGATGGGTGGGGGTGGAGGAATATCCATGGCAGAGTCCAGTTCTCAGTCTCACAGGTGCATTGTCCTTTTGCCTGTGGAAGGATGGAGCATAGGCAGTTCATGGTTGGACAGGGTGGCTATGTGGGACAGTGGGAAGACTTGAGGGGGTATGTCCTGCTGGCGGGGGTCTTGACATCCTACTCTGTCTTTTTTTTTGGTCTCAGGCTCCTCTTACGGGGTGGTTGTTCTTCAGCAGGAGGTGGGGTTCTGGGGGGCTGTCGAGGTGTTGGGACCTCCTGTCCACTAGCGCCGGCGGAGGTGGTAGGCTGTTCCTGGTCCGGGCTAGTGACAGGGGCCCTGTGTGGTGCACCATGGTCCCGCAACGCGTCCTCTATCCTGTGGAGGGCCAGGACGATGGTCCCCATTGCGGTCCCGATGATTCTCAGCTCCTCCCTGAACCCCATGTAGCGTTCCTCCTGCTGTGCCTGGATCTCAGTGAACCTGGCCAGTACCGTCGCCATCGTTTCTTGGGAGTGGTGGTATGCCCCCATGAGGGTGGTGAGGGCCTCTTGGAGAGTGGGTTCCCTGGGCCTCTCCTCCCCCCCCTGTCGCACAGCAGCCCTCCGAGCTGCCCGGTTTCCCCCGGCCTCTGTCCCCTGGACGGTGTGCCCGCTACCACTGCCCCCAGGTCCCTGTTGGTGTTGGGGTGTTGGGTTAGCCTGGGTGCCCTGTAGTGGCAGACACACCGCTGATTGAGCTGTCCTAGAGACAGAGGCATGGGCCCGCTGGGTGGGAGCTGTGCTGGTGTTGGCAGAGGGGGTCGGGTCTGGTGTGGCCTGTGGCTGCCTGAGGGGAACCGACTGCCCAGAGGTCCCCGATGGTCCGGGCTGGTTATCAGGTTCACCGTCGACAGAGCTGCTATCCTCAGTGTGGGCCTGTTCCGGTGGTGGGATGGACACTTCTGGACCCTCCTGGCTGGTGTGTTGTCGTTCGGGTCCTGCATGGGGTAAGAGAGTTTGGTTATTGTTTCTGTGTGTGCAATAGCGTGCGTGTTATGGGTGCCCTTGTCCCCCAGTGCAGGCATTCCCTTGAGGGAGGTGTTGTGAGGGTAGTTAGGGGGGGGGGGGGGTTAGTGCAGTGGTCATGCTTAGGTGATGGGTGCCCATGATTTGTGTTGGCATGCAGGAGTTGGTGTTGGGATGGGTGGGTTGTGCTGGTGAGACATTGTCAGGGAGGATGTGTGCTGGGGGGTTGGGGGTGAGGGTGGGGGTGTGGGTTGGCATGCTGGTGGGGTGGGGGGGATATAGTAGTTGAGATTGGACTTACCAGAGTCCATTCCTCCGGCTACTCCTGCGAGGCCCTGAGGATGCAGGATGTTCAAGACGTCTTGCTCCCACGATGTGAATTCGGGAGGGGTGGGTGGGGGTCCGCCGCCAGTCTTCTGGACCGCGATGTTGTGCCTGGAGACCATCGATCGGACCTTCCCCCGTAGGTCGTTCCATCTTTTGCGTATGTCCTCCCTATTCCTGGGATGCTGTCCCACCGCGTTGACCCTGTCCACGATCCGCTGCCATAGCTCCGCCTTCCTAGCTATACTGGTGTGCTGCACCTGCGAGCCGAAGAGCTGGGGTTCCACTCTTAGGATTTCCTCCACCATGACCCGGAGTTCTTGGTCCGAAAAGCGTGGGTGCCTTTGGGGTGCCATGGGGTGGTGTGGGTGAGGTGTGGGGTGGTGTATGTGATGATAAGTATGTTGGTGAGTGGTGATTTGTGCTACTATGTGGTGTGTGTGATGGTGTAGTGTGCCTCAGTGTGTCTTGCTTTGGATTGTCTGCTGTGTCTCTCTCTCCTTCTCTCAGTAATTATGGTCGCAGGGGTTTGTGGGTGATGTGGGTGTGTGTTTTATAGTTGGTTGATTGTGTGGGAGTGGTGTGTGTATGTGTATCAGGTGTGTGTATTTCAAATTGTCCAATGTGGCTGTGTTTTGGTGATGTGTGTGTATTCTGACCGCGGCGGTGTGTAGCGCCAATGGAATACCGCGTTTGAATGACCGCCGTGTGGATTCGTGGGTCGTAATGGCATGGGCGTATTTCTGTTGGCGCGACGGTGGAGGTTTGGTCATCTCCAGTTTATCGCTGCCCGCTGATGTGGCGGCCTGCAGTGGAGGACGGAATTTTGGAGGTTTGGCCATTGTGGGTCAGAATGACCGTGGCGGTTAACCGCGGCCGCGGCGGTGTTATGGCGGTCTTCTGACCGGCGGTAAGGGCCTTTTACCGCCGAGGTCAGAATGACCCCCTTAGTCCACAGGTAGCACAAGCCATATTCTAATATTCAATGATCCGGAATGCCGATTCCGGAGCCAACAGGTGCCAGATCATTGCTTGAGCCTTTCTGTGATCAGCCAGGCATTGTTGAGGAATGGGAGAAGTCTCAGGACCCTTTACAGTCTCAATTGGAGCACATGGACTGGTATGAGGAGTTAGGAGAGGCAAGTGGACCGGACACCTCTCCAGATACTGGCATGCTCTCACGTCCTGCAGTGGCTATGGAGGAGGGAGCATCATATGCTATGGTGGTGCGTAGGGCAGCTGAGGTCCTGGACCTAGATCTGCCTACAGTGCTGGTCAGGACTAATCTCCTGACTGAGGTGCTTCAGCCGGGGGTTTCCACATCAGAACCGATGTTACCCTTTAATGAAGCCCTCACGGATGTCCTACTGGGGACGTGGTCCAAACCCAGCACAGGGACTCCTGTAAATAGGACAGTTGTCCGCCATCGCCCAGCTCCTGGTGATCCTAGCTTCCTCACACAACACCCCACCCTGGAGAACTTGGTAGTCCAAGCCTCCACTTCCCATGGTGTCTTCCCTTCCGCTCCCCCGGATTGGGAATCCAAGAAGCTGGACCAGCTTGGGAAGAAGAGGTTTTCTTCCTCCAGCCTGGCATTGAGGTCAGTAAACACCTTATGCCTACTGGGCCGTTTTCCCCATACTTTATGGGATACGGTGGCACAGGTGCTGCCTCAGGTCCCAGAGGGCATGCAGGATACTCTCACAAGCAGTCAAAGATGGGAGAGATGCAGCCAAGTTTACGATCAGGTACGGTTTGGACACAACTGACTTGCTCGGTAGAGCGATTTTGTCGATGGTGGCCCTTCATCACCACGCCTGGCTTCGTACTTCTGGCTTTTCGGGGGATGTCCAGGCAAACCTTATGGACATGCCCTTCGATGGGTCATGCCTATATGGTGAAAAGGCAGACTCAGCGCTGGAGTGCTTCAAGGACTCCAGGGCTACGGCCAAATCCTTGGGGCTCTCTGTGACCCTTCACTAACAGTTTGTCTTTTGCCCCTTTTGAGGCTTTGGAAGCGGCGGGGTACCACTCCATCCACAGACCAGCCACCGTCCGCCGTCAGGCCAGCATCCTGTGGGGAAACTGGGGTGGCATGGTGAGCAAAAGAACGATGGATTAAACCCAGATCTGTGACTGGGGGTGAGTGTTTGCACTGTTCAGCACTCCGTCCATCATCCTTTTGTGTTGCTAAAGTTGCCCCAAGAGGGAAGGGTATGCCCAGATGTGGGTCCCTTGCTAACTAAAGTTATTCTAGCAGCCAGGTGTCCCTCCACTAAGACGGTATACGCCTGCTGTTGTAATCGTTTTGTAAATTATTGTACAGAAAGATCTATTGATCCTCTTTCTGCTTCTCTCTCTGACATTCTTCTCTCTGTCTAATCCCTTGCCCAGCAGGGTTCTGCCTTGGGCACTCTCAAAAGCTATGTTTCTGCCTTATCTGCGTTCCTTCGGCTGCCTGATCAGCCTTCATTATTCAAATCACCTATTGTACATAGATTTTTCAAAGGGCTTGTACATATGTTTCCCCCTATGCCCTTTGTTATGCCTCAATGAGACTTACATCTAGTTCTCACATTTCTCATGTGTGCTCCCTTTGAGCCCTTACATAACTGTCCCCTCCGGCTGCTCACCATCAAGGCAGCCTTCAGAGTGGCAATAACATCTGCTAGGAGAGTGAGATGCAGGCTCTCTCATCTGAGCTGCTGTATCTCACCATGTTTCCAGAGAAGGTGGTACTCAGAACTCGTGCTTCTTTCCTCCCCACTGTGTTGACTCCATTTTACTTGGGTCAAACCATCACCCTGTCCACCTTCTTCTTCAGCGCATCCCTCTAAACAAGATAAGCGACTCCACGGGCTGGACCCAAAAAGAAAGTTGTCGTTCTGCCTTGACCGCACAAAAGAGTTCTGGGGGGGATGACCAACTCTTTGTGAGGTACATGGGAGCAAAGAACGGTTGTGCAGTGCAGAACCGAACCATTTTGTGCTGGGTCGTTATCTGCATTAAAATCGGCTATGCACTGGCCAAGAGGCAGCCTCCTGAGGGCTTGAGAGCTCATTCCACCGAGGGTAAGGCTGCTACCACTTCAGGCAGCAACGTGGGTATCATTGCACACATTTGCAAGACATTACTGCCTGTACAATCAGGTCCGTAGAGATGGGCACTTTGCCGGTTTCGTCCTGCAGGACTTTTTAGTGCGAAGAAGATCTGTACGCATCCCACCGCCAGGAGGTTATGGCTTGGGTATCTATTCTAAGGTAAGGCATCTGCAGCTAGAAGTCTCTATCAGATGAATAAGTTACTTACCTTCGGTAACGCATTATCTAGTAGAGACTTTATCTAGCTGCAGATTCCTTACACCCACCCCATGCCTTCCCGCCCTGCGGACACGTTCAATAGGGCAGTGATTGTCCAGTTCAGGGCCCTAGTTTTTGCACAGACAAGCTGTTAGTTCTTTCCATGGCTCTGTGTTTCTGGTGTGGAAGTTAGTGGAAAAGGAACTGACGTACGTGCGCCGGGGTGGTGCCTTTAGAGGTGACCGTGATGTCACAGATGGCTCCCACGACACTATGCAGATCCAAATGACGCCACCTGACGGCGCGCACAAGGGTATTGCTCAGCAAAACTTCAGAATTCCAAGCTGATGCCTGGAAACTATAAAGTAAGGAATCTGCAGCTAGAGTCTCTACCAGATAATGTGTTATCGAACATAAGTAACTGGTTCGTCAAGACCAATATCAGGAGGGTTTGGAGGCCAGTAAGAACATGTTCATTATTAGTGTTGACCAAGGGCGAACAGAATAACAGGTGTTTGAAACTTGGAAGGCGTTGTCGACAAGCTGTGTGGCATGCAAAAAGGTTTGACATGGTGATCGAACCAGGTGACAGGAATGGGTATGTAAGCGAAAAGATTGGTGTTAGTAAATATAGGGTGTTACAAATGGCCTGCTGCAATGGTGGGGTTGATGACTTTTAGTAACAGCAAGGGCTGACAGAGATGAGAAGCATGATGGTGTTGTGGGAAGACATGACCTCCAGCTGGAAACTGGGGCTGCCTATAATTGACAAAATAGAAGCTTACAGAACAAAAGGAACAAGAAAATTGGTAAGGAGGGAGATGAAATTGGCTCTGGTGCCAGGAGGCCTGTATATTAGTTAACCAGAGTTGGTGCAGGAGGCATTGAAGTGAAGATTGAGTGTGACCTTCAGACATTGGAAAGTAAATGACCTCTGACAATAGTCAGGTAGTCAGTAGAAAAAGGAACAAAAGTTTATGGCAAGACCACCACCACGGCAGTGATGGCAGTTGGGTTGAATCAAGGAGTAGCCTTGAGGAATGGCTTAGCCAGGTCAGGACCAGAGCTCTCGGGGGTCTAAGTCTCTTTAAGAAAATGGGTGTCAGGTTTATGTTCAACTAAAAAATCATGCAGGTTGATTTGATTTTTGAGAAGAGATCGCACATTGATCAAAAGACAGTTTGAGAGTGCTGTCATTTTTAATAGTGGATGAGTTTGAACAAACAATAGGAACATAGTGTGCAGAATGAGGGTTGGTGGGAATGCCACAACATATTGCATGGGAGGGAAATAGCCAAGACACATCTCATGCACAACAGAGGGGAGGCGGGTAGAGGGGGAAAGAAAGCTTTACAGTACTTTCCTGTATGTTTTAGGAGATGTATTCTTGAGTGTACCATTGTGACCCTCCACCTTACCAGGGGACTTGGGATGATGGGCACAGTGGAAATGCTGTTTTATTCCTACGGCCTTAAATAAAGAAGGGAAGAAGTGGTTTCCTTGATCACTAGATACCCAATTAAAAAAAAAAAAAACAGACCTTGGTAGGAAACCCCTAAGCAGTTTCTCAGCCACCGTAATAACATCTACAAGAGAGCAGGGATACACTTCTATTCAGCCTAAAAACATACTTACAATTACAAGCACACATGAATAGGATCAACACTTAAGCATCTGAATAAAATCCAACTGCAGGTGGACAAAGGGGCCCCAAAGGTATGGATGGGAAGAGGGAGTGATCTTAATCACTTTTCCAATACTCTGGGGCTTGGCAAATAGCACAGGAGTGAGTGCCTGTTAGGCGACTGGGGGACTGAGGGGAAATAAATCAGTGGGTTGCTGCAGTGTCAATAATACCATCCCTTCCAATGTGAGTGTGACCATGATACAAATGTGCAAGGTTACAGAGCAGAAATTTGGGGGTTATCACTACCTTGGTTCCATGTCTATACACCCAAAGAGTGTCCCTTTTACCAAACTATTTGGTCCATGTTTCTATTTCAATTTCAGATGCCTGCTCCTGTGACATAAAGAAATTCTTAAGTATGGGCAATTCATCAGTTCACTAGACAATTCATCTTGAGTGGATTTGTGAGCAGTACATTAACACATGACAATTTTAAATGGTAATATGATAGAAGCTTACAGGTTTTTCACATTCATTCTGTTCTCTGTAGTGGTCCTAGCAGAAGTGAGGAAACCATGTTGCATCCTTAGTAATCCGAAGTTGTGGGCCATACGAAAGGTGTACTTGGAATCAGTAACTAGGGTAACATTTTGAGAGGCCAAAATACATGCACGGGTGAGAGTAATAAGTTCAGCTATTTGAGCAGAGCAAACTTGAGGAAAATGCTGACTTTCCACCTCCTTGTACAAGTGCATACTGAATGCCCAGCAATAAGGTTCCCAACATTTCTAAAAGAAGAGCCATTTATAATAATAAACAAGTTCACTATTAGGTAAAGGAGCATCAGAAAGCTAACTTAGGAATTTAGTCAAGTGTTCAGTAACAAGTCAACAGTCACAAAGTTCACCATGAGGGCAATGGACTAAAGTAATATGGGAGGCGGGAAGCAACAGGACCTCATACTGGGAAAATTGTGCTGTGAATAGATGATGATGATGCTATTCTTGGTGAGAAGTAGGGCAGCTACAGAGTGGGAGACTGCGACAATAAGGGTAGAACCCCGAACGTATTTTCAGAAGCGTCTACAAGGTGGACTGCTGCGACCACAGACCAAAACAAATCAGGAGACATGCCACAACAGAGATGGAGGAAGGGTATCCTGCTATCCCCAAGAAAGCACATACCTTGGAGACTGTAAGTAGGCTTTGTAAATTATGAGTGGCTTTGATCTGATCAGCTAACAGATGGCGCTTCCACAGAAGATGTTGTTGCCCAAATATTGAACACAGGAGAAATACAACTGTATTTCTCTGTCAAAGTCTTGTGCCCCTTCTTAGTCAATTAAGTAAGCAAATATATTGAATCAACCTTGCACTGGTCTTTGGTGGCAGAAGCGACTAACATATCATCTACATACTGAACAAGTATAGAACCTTTGGCAATCATTAAGGTTTCAAGGTCCTTTCTGAGTGCTTGGCAAAGGATAGAGCTGGATTCTGTAAAGCCATGGTGGAGTCGCCATCACATCAGGAGGCCTCTGCTGAATTGGAATGCAAAAGAGAAATCGATTCTCTTCATGATTGGGGATGGAGAACAAAGAACGTCAATCAACAACTGTGAACCGATTAGCAGAGTTGGGTATGAATGCCAGTATGGTAGCAGGATTGGTCACCATAGGAAAACTCGGTACACCAAGAACAAGTTATTTACCTTTGTTAATACAGACACTTCTAACTACAGATTCCTCACCTTAGAATAGATACCAAAGCAATACCTCTCCATGTGGAGGGTCCATGGAGTGGACCCAGACTAGAAAGTCTTGCAGGACTGAGCAGGCAAAATATCCTTCCTGCTGGTCTTAACTGTCAAGGTAATAGTGCTTCAGGAAAATATTCACTGGCACCCAAGTCGCAGCCTGGCAGATATCAAGTACAGGTATGCTGCTTGCCATTACAGTGGTAGCTGCCTTGGCCCTCAAACCTTAGGGCAGCTGCTTCTTGGGCCCTCCCCTTCGTTATAGACCCTTACCTGCAGCTTGAACACAGGTTCAGAGTCTTCAGACACCAGTATAGCACTCAGCATAGGGCTTTAAGGCTATCTTATGAGACCTCCTTCCTGGGATCCTATGGCAGTCTGGGATTGCTGTGCTTTAATTGGGTTAACTGGTGTTGTTTATCCATAGTGCCCTGCAGCCACAGTACTATTAGGCCTGAGAATGAAAGACAAAGTACTCCCTTTTAGCACTCGACTTTCTCAAGGTAGTAAGCCTGAACGGTCCAAGGCTTCCTCCAGGAGGTGATCTGATGGTTGAAACTCAGAACACAGTGGAAAACTTAGATACCATTTAATAACCAATCGTCCAATCAGTTCTATACCCTAGCAAATAAAAGTACTTTAATATATATAACTACAATGAACTACCCGGAAATTGATCATCAAAGAAAACCAGAAGTCCTTAGCACCTTCTTGGCTGGTGATATTACCCCCAAACACTATTATAGCGCTTACACGTAATCACAAAAAAAAAAAGATCTACACGGGGTGTATGGTCAATGTTAACCAATAGGAGATATTTCTGAACTTCCAAAAGAACCTCTAACACAGGCAATACAAGTGGTGATCCTTGTCAAAGGATTGTGCAACCCCATATGTCATTTCTGGTGACACCTTCATTATGCTAAAAATATATTTTGAGGCCCGAAAAATCCTACTTCTTTTTGGGCACAGCACGTTGACAAATATGCACTAGAAGCTCAACAAAGTAAGACAAATTTTATCTTTCTTGTAATAAAAACAGACTTTTGGTATTAAGAATTCACGAGTACAAAGATTATCACAAAAATATAATTCATACACAAGATCCGTTTCATTTTAAAATTATCTTTTTAAATATATGAGAATACAGATATGCAGTGAAAGCCCCGGTTGTGTTAAGAGGATCATGTTTTCCAATAAGAATCCATGTTTAGAAAAGTTATCTTAGGCAGTGGAAAGGGAGAAGCACGTTGATATGATAAACATGCCATATATAGATACTATGGGCTTGATTAAGGTAAACATACTCTTTTGTGTAAGTTTATGTTTGTTTTGGAATTCACAAACTGATTTAATCTTAAGTTTATGAGTCCAGCGACAACACAGTTGAGGGCCTATCTTTTCTCCACCCGACTGTGGAGCCTTCACAGTTGTAAACTTACTACTAAATTGGAGTTTATCAATTTCAAAACAAACATAAACTTACACAAAATTGTAAGCTTACCTTTGTGAAGCAGGCCCAATATACTGGTCTTAATTGTCCATCAGTAACCAGCATCGTGCTGTGCAGCCCTACATCTAGTATCATCAAAGTTAACATATGCCTGGCTTGTAGCTCATTTCTTTTTTCGGTTTTTCTTTGGCTTGGACTTGCTCTTATTCTGGAAGAAATCAGGTGGGACGGCTGATGTCACGGCTAGCAGCAGAATGTGAAATAACTCTTCCATTGCTGGCCATCTGCTGAGGAGGTCTTTTGTTGCTGGTGAGGATTTAAACTCGTGGCAGAGTCGGTGAACAAGAGTTCCATTGTAAAGCCTGTTGGAGGAAACCAAACAAATATTTAAATATGCAGATAAATTCAAAGTGATTCCACCAATTGTATTAAAAGATTAACATATGTAGCTTATTCTGCCTGAATTTTGAAAGGAAAGTGTGAAGTTGATGTGAAACTTCTTAAACGTCAAAGAGAGGTCATCAGGAATCACTGCTGCATTCTGCCCAAGCATATCACCTATAACAACATGTCAATATTTCTTTACATTGTGAAACTTAAACACAGGTCTAACTCCCAATGCAGGCGAGCACTACTTTTACATTAGAATATTAATTGCATCAAACATTAGATAACTTAAAGTAAACAACCAGCCTGGACTCTATATTGCCAAATATATATGAAAAAAACAACTATGTGGACTAGAAAAAGTACATTTTAAATTGTAGCACATAAAGGAATATGTAAGAAGGTAAGAGGTGGTTTGAGACACTGGTGGTCAGCACACCAGTTCTGAGGCCATGGCTGCCAGGCAGAAATCTCTAGTGAAATCCCTAACTTTGGGCACACTCATCCACCTGATTTTACCCACCTCCTACAGTAATGAGGAATAGCCTGCACTAGAGAAAAGGCAAACCGTCTCCTGAGTGTGATGGTAAAAAAGCCATAGATCAAGCTAAGGGAACATTCTCTCATGTCCGCTTTCGTGGACACCTAATTTAAGCTATGCTACCTGTGGTGCCTACCTATATGACTGATGCCTGTTAATGATTCAGGACAGAAGAGATTACCAGGGAAAGGAACTGACCAAGTGCCAAAACTAACCAAAGGGTTGGTGGGCCTTCTAATGTTCTGTATATCTTTTTCCCTTAATGCTCTTCTTGCAGAGTCCTTAGAGCCTTGTCACCTGATTGATACCGGACCATTTCACAGCTCAGAAAGGTTAAGAGGATCAGGCCACCTTTAAGATCACCTGCCAGCAGCTCAAGCTAAACAGAACGCCCACATGCTCAACTTTTGGGATCCTCATCAAGTGCTGTCCCACAATGGGTGACAGTTCCACTGCAGAAAACTGGATCATAATTATGAGGCCTGCTTCCTGGGGTCCCAGGCCAGTCTGTAGTTATTGAGCTGTAATTGTGACAACTGGAGTCGTCTACCTCTGGTGCCCTGCTACCACAGTACTATAATACATCAAACTGAAAAAATACTCCTATTTTGCTATTGATTCTCTCAGCGTAGCAAGAATAAGCAGGCCCAGGCATACTCTGGCATCTGGTGTGAAGGGAGACACTACATGCAGTGGAAAACTTTAATATGAACTAATAACTAGCCAGTCCTATACTTTATGAAGGGTAAGTAATTTAATATATACGAGTTCATTATACTACACAAACATTGATGATCAGCAAAGAAAACCAGAAGTCCTAGTACCTTCTTGGTTGGAGGTATGACCAGAGAAACTATTATAGCACTTATATGTACTGGCTAAAAAAAAATTACATGGGGATGTACGGCCAATGTTAACCAATATGTAAGGATTGTGTATTGCAAAAGCATTAAATTCAAAAATACACTTTAGAGGGAAGGACTCTGCTACAATAAAGAAAAGAAAAGGCACTACAATGGTTAAACTGCTGCAGTGATTTCAGTTTTGTTTACTAGTGGAGGAATGTTAACTGATTTTAATGCACATACACAAAACTCCTTCATGCCTTTTCGACTGACGTGGACAACTGCCCAACCAATGAAGTCCCCACCCAAGTCTGGCAAGCAAAACAGGTCTCTTGTATGGGGTGCAGGAACAGGGTCTGGTATTCCTGAGCCACAATAAGGGGCATGGTCTACTTAGGTTCTACTGGTCCAGAGGCTAATTTGTTGGGGTTAAGATGGACATAGCACCAATACACCTTAATATCCACACAAAGGGCACATAAATTGTAGGGGCCTTTATCTTGGAACCCACCAGTTGTGGTCACAATGTCCTAGTGGCAGGGGTTCCACAGGTCTAATTGCACTGCAGTGACCATTAATTAAGACAAGGACAAACTTTAAAAACCTGTACATTTTAGGGTGGGAACCAGGGGCCGAGAGGATGTATTACACAATGCGGTGCATTTTGCTTGTTGGCCCCGGGTGCCCCTTTCAAAAGCTGCACCCTGTGCAAACAAGGAGAGTGGCCGTATTAGACTGAATGTCCTGCCCTCAGGGTAGCAGCAACGTTGCGCTACCTTGGGGGCAGCGCATTCAAGTGAAATACGGAGCAAGATCTGAAAAGGCAACTAGAGGGTGCAAGTATGCTCTATATAGCAATGGAGGTTGGGGGAGGTGGTGCTTCTTTCCCTGTGCCCCAATAGTATAATCCAGTAGATGATGGATTACTACTGAGCAGCTAACTGGTGCCTTGGAGCAGATATAGTGCAACTGAGTCTCCCTCAGGTTCTCTCTGTTAGCTGAGCTCTGTATTTCGAGCTTGTTACTTCTCCTGAAAGATTCAATCTGGCATCTTCTCACCTAATTTTAAGCCTGAGATACAAAGTGTTTTTAAACTGGAGGGTAAGAAGCTTGAACCTTAGGAACTGATCAGAGCCTCCTGTTTATCTACTGGAGGGCCTTCTGGAATGGAAGCTGCAAACGGAACTGTGGGGGTGGTGTTAGGGGACAGACATAAGAGAGAGACTGTGACCAAAACTGTTGGCTAAGACACGTGTCATGATTTTCGAGGGGTACAACATTCTTTTTTTTCAGATTTAAGCCATTCCTCCTTACTATGGAGACAAGGCTTGTGCCCTGCAGGTGTGGGTTGGATCCTGGCCCTCGGTATGTTCCTGACACTACGGATGTAGTGGCACGCCCCATGGGAGACAATAATGCAAAGCTGAGCTAAGCAGCCGACACCTGGTGATGCCCCTTACAAAGTGGATACTGCGGCGGATCTGAGGTGTCTCTGATGCCAAAAACAAAATCAAAATGGGGGTGCCCTTTTTGGAAGCTCCTTATGTGAACCCCAAGAAATTAACTTCTTCGCCTAGGGGATGCTTTCACAGCGTTTTTATACATGTGATTTTGCACTTCTTGACCTTCTCTTGGTCATTGCTACAAAAGTTATTCTTACTGAATGGAAATCATTTAAGCACATATCTTATCACACTTGGTGAGCATGTATCATTTACATAAGAAATGCACAGAGCTCCCAAGAGGCTTTACCAGGAAATTCCAGGATTCCACCAAAAATATGGCAGACACTAGATGACTTTAGCAGCCACAACACTGCTGATCATCACCTTTGATTTTGCCACTGACAGGACAAATATGACATGTGCATTTCGACTAACCAAACTCCATCCTTTTTAACATCCTCTGGACCTCCTAACTCCTAAATCCTGATTTACACAAGAGTATTTCAACTGAGTTCTATATACAGGTTATGGAAATATCTTTGGTCGCTTTTATTACCAAATGTTATTTTTGCCTTTTTTTGTTGCCCACATGTTTTGTTGACATTAACGTAAATAAATAATTCACAAATTATCAGACACACTTAAGAATCACTGTGTTCCATATGTAATGAGCTGTGTATATGTTTTGTATGAGGGACTTTTGTTCCTATAAAAAGCCAATGACGGTACCAACACAACTACTAACTCTCACACTCCTACAAGTGTGACAATTCAGACTATTCCAGGCCCCAAAGCTATAAGAATGGCTTGGGTGGTAGGTATTAGTTATTTTAAATGTAAAGTTAGTTAATAAACAACAGTTGGTATGCTCATGCCTTAATTTGATAAATAGTACCAACATGTGGCAGACTTTCATAAGTGCCAGTGTTCACAATTAAATGGTGATGCCGAGCACCGGAAACCACCGGCTCAAATTAAGCACTGCTTGTACAAAAGGGCCACCCACTCACAAAACTTGAGCCAAAAGCCAAACGGCCTCAGGACCATGTTTAGGTATCTTGAATCAATGGAGGTGAAAGCTTTTTCTGTGTTTAATGATATTATGGCTCTGGCTTCAAAGCCTATTCAACCATAGGTAGAGGCGTCTGATGTTGAGGCGTCACCCTTACTGGCATGAATCCTATTTGGTCTGCATAAATAATTGAGGTTATGATCTCTGCAACTCGCTAGAAACTTGGCGAGGAGTTTGCGTTCAGTGTTCAAGAGTGAGATAGGCCTGTATTAAGCGCACTGGTCACCTGATTTGCATGCCTTGGGGATTGCTATGATGATGTCATGACTAAAAATCTGGCTGGAGCTCACCTCTGTCCCTGGCAGCATGGAACAAATTCAGTAAGTGCGGCTTGAAAGGCAGGGCCAGTAATTTGTATAACTCTACTGGTAGGCCTTTGCCTCCTGCGGTTTTCCCTGACTGCATGCTGGTCAATGTTTCTTCCAGCTCTTCTAACTGCAAGTCTTCTTCTAGTGTGCCTCAGTCTACAGTGTCCAAGACCCAGACTAGAAGCTCCCACAAGGACTCTTTAATCTCCTACTCCATGCGGTCACTCCATGGCACATACAGCGTTAGGTAGTATTGCATGAATGCCAGTGCTTTATCTCCATCCTGGTGGACCACTTTCCTCCCTTAAAGTCTACACCTTGGCAAACCATTGTGCCTCCTCCTCTATTTTACCTAGCGATCCAGGAGACAGTCCGCTTTATCTCTTGTATCTTATAGTTTTCCCTACACCCCAAGGCAGTGCCGACAGGCTACATTGTCTACAAGGTTGTGGTATTATGGATTTGGTCAAAGCAAGCAGGCCTTCCGGCTGCCCTTCTAACCATGTGCACAACACATTTTCAAGAACATTCTTTTATCCACCTCTGCTGCCACACCAGTAAGAATCATCATCAATAATTCTTTAACAACGGGAACCTTTCCTGAAGACCTTAAAAAGGTATGCATACGCCCATTATTAAAGAAAACAAAGCTGAACCTGCATGACCCCAACTATTACAGACCAATTACAAATGGACCTTTCCTAGGCAAACTTATAAAAAAAAGAGCAGCATTCACCCAGATATCACAATTCATTGAAGATAACTCCATACTTTCAGACTACCAAACTGGATTCTGCCCAGGAAGAGGCACTGAATCTGCCCTCATCACCATCTGGGATGATCTTAGAAACACAGCAGACCCCAATGGAGTTACTTCACTACTTCTTTTGGACCGGTCAGCTGCCTTTGACACAGGTGACCATGACACCCTAGAACAAAGACTCTACGAAGCCGGCATAGAGGGGACTGCTCTCGACTGGATCACATCCTACCTTCAAAAAAGAACATGTGTCACCCATTCTCCCCATTTCTCGTCCAAACCCTATTTCTCAAAAGCTGGGGTTCATCAAGGCTCAATCATCTCACCTTTGCTTTTCAACATCTACAATGAATTTCACCTCACATGCTACAACTATGCAGATGACAGACAAATACTCCTTAAACTAGAATGCCCTGGAAAAATCACAAATCTTCAGTTCCCTCAAAGCCGTTAATCAGTGGATGACCTGGAGCCATCTCAAACTGAATGCCTCTAAAATAGAAATACTCACATGTGGCAACTGGAAAAATTATGATCCACTCTTTGCCTGGCCTGATGATCTAGGACCACCTCCTCAAGTATCTAAGGAAGTTAAAAACCTTGGAATTACCATGGACTACAAGTTAATGAATACCCAAGTGGACAAATTAGCAAGATAAAACTTCAGAACAATGAAAACTCTGCGACGCATCTTCCCCCACCTCGGATTTCCACAAAAGGTCCAGGCTATGATCACTTGTGTACTATCTAAACTGGATTACGCCAATGGCCTCTACCATGGATCATCTCTACTATTAAAAAACTACAATGCATTCAGAACTCAGCTGCCAGAGTACTCCTACATGTAAAGCCGCAAGCCCACATCTCCCCTGCCTTGAGGACACTACATTGGTTACTGTTGCCAGAAGATCAACCTTCAAGCAACTTTGTATCACCCACAAAGCAATACATGGAATAGGACCACATTTCACTAGGAATAAAATCACCAAATACATTCAACAAAGAAACCTCCTCTCAAGATTGGCACTATGCCTTAAAATACCACCATACAAGAAAAAGACAACAGGTGGGTCCTCCTTCTCTGTTCAAGCGGCCAACCTATGTAATTCATTACCCCCAAATAGAAGATGCATGTTTAACTATTTTATCTTCAGAAGACTACTCAAGAGTTGGCTCCTTCCAACATAACTACAATATCCAAACAGCAATGGACTGCATATCCCTGTGTATGTAAACATTTATAATTTGATTATATGTATATATCTAGATATGTGTTTCTTTATACAAATATGTATAATAACTATTTAATAATAATAAAATGAACTATTTTATAATAAAATATATACATACTATTTAGGCCTGTTTAAAAAATGTATATTTTACTTATGGTTAAATCTATATATGGTTGTATGTGTATGTATGTATATAAATATATGTGTATGTACGTGCGTGTGTATATATGTGTATATTATTCCACCCTTAACATGTTCATAGGCCATTGGATAGTTTCTATATAAGTTGTTTGATTAGATACTTATGAGTCTCTGTTTTCATTTGGTCTATCACAATGGGTATATGCAATCTTAACTTATCTGCAAGCATTTCACTATTGAAATATTGAGGAAAGCTAAAACAATGTTATAATAGCACACAAATAAATGAACTCAAAATATTACAAACTCCCTCATTCACCTCTCCTTAACTCATACAAAACCTCATCTTACTCTTCTAATCTCTCAATTAGTACTTCTGGATTCTTCCCTCCTCTATCCCTTCATTACTCTATTTAATCCAACTAACAGACTTGCATGTCCTCGGCTCAAATTTAACCCATACCTCCCCATACACAATACTGTACTCATATTTCCCTAAACTAATCTACCACTAATCCTTTTTGGGTTCCAGAGTAATGTGCTACTCGCTGAAAAGCGCTTCAACACCTCGTCAGGGGTAGTAAGTGCTATATAAATAAAACTACAATTGTTCCCAAGTAGCCCCAGCTGAATATATTTGTTTGGATTCCCTACGTGTGCCTAGGTCTATTCTACCGTGAGGAGGCGCTGCTCCAACTGTTGTACCTGGATTTCCTTCTGTTTGTTTTTAAGGCTCTGATATTTTCAAATGTGTCTCTGATCACTGTCTTGTAGGCCTACCACAGCGTGATTAGGGAGCTCACCAACTCCTCGCTTTCCTCAAAAAATAATTGGGAATCAATGGGTAGGGACTTAACAATATCTCCATCTTTGAGGGCCCATGTATCCTGTCTCCATGTTAGCACCTTATCGTGTTCGTAGGTCACCAGAGTGATCAGCGGGGCGAATAGTCAAATATACCTCAGGCTAGGTACTCCGTCCCCCACTTGCACAACCTCACCTGCCAGAACGAACACACAGTGTAAGTGGGAGAGGGATCAGTGGTTTACCGATAGAAATGAATACTATCTATCTGATGGGGATAGTAGCTTACAGAAGTCTGTGAGTCCAAACGTGTGCAAGAAACTCACCAGAGTGGGCTCTAGCCAGCAAAGCACGGAGGGAACATCTATTGGGTTCCTAACTCATAACATCGTTAAGATCAACTCCCACGATGTGGAGGTCCGTGTCTAGGTGTAACAGATTAGTATGGGGCCTGTCTTGTCTAGGACCCCAGCCTGCAGCCTTGGGGAGTGCATCAACATTGATAATGAGGATCTCTATCCTATTTCCACTTCTTTTTTATAGTACTGTAAAGATTTTTTTGAACATTAATGGCATTTAAAATGGGACTTTTCTGATACATGGCTTTAAAATCGTGTTATATATATATATATATATATATATATATCATAATATGGTTATAACCAATTTTTTTTTAATTGCAGTAATCACTTAAATTACAGTCATGTTTTGCATTAAACCGAGAAACAGTTGCTATGTTTTCATCACACTGCCTTTCTATCATTACATATTTATTGGCTTATCAAGAGACATTTATAGTAAAAGAGGCACAACTGGAGTATACTAGAAAAGTACACAAAGTAGGATTTGATAGTGCCTTACAACAAAATGGTTAAATTATATCTGCAACAGATAACAGGCTCTAAGTTGCACACTGGTGTGTTTATTTTCAAAGCAGAGATTCTATTCCTGCCTCTTGTCAGATGGAGAGGCTGACCAAGGTTTAAAAATAAAGAGAACACATTATGGAATGAAGGAGTGTGTTCATGTCTAAATACAGAACCAACACCTCACTTTGCCTAGCAAAGGATATTGGAATTAATCTCGGATTGCTGTCTTGTTAAAGGGAATATGTTTCTTTATTTGGAAAGAGAAGTTATTTATAACGTGTAATGTCCTTATAATGTGCAGGAAACTGTTACTTGGGGAGGAGAAGAAGTTGTTTGATTTGATTTACTGCAGATGAACTTGATTACAGAGTTGAATGACCAAAATATATCTGTATTAATCAATCAATTATAATAGTTTGCCAAATTAAAAGTGTAATCAAAAGAACCATAAGACCAAGTTACTAACCTTTGGTAATGCTCTTTGTGCTAGAGGCACTATCTAACTTCAGATTCCTCTGCTTTTCAATAGTCCCCAGGCGTCAAATTTTTATCTGATAACTTTTGAGTAGTGCCTCTGCGTGCCAGTAGGTAGCGATGTGTGGCTCTGCACTAATGCTATTCTGCTCCGGAAATTACATTCCGGGGCCCAATTAGACACCCCTTTTGCATGTAAGTACCTTACTTTCCGCACCACCAGATGTGAATCTGGGGCGACTTCTCATCTCTGACACAATTTACCTCAGAATTGTTTCTGTGTACAAGGAAAATATCACCTCCCAAAACAACAGGTTCTGCAAGGACTGTCACAAACGAATGTCTGTGACAGAATTCATCAGGTTTGCATGTGGTGCCTGGAGCTGGGCCATAACTCTAGGGACTGCATGTCGCTGAACCCATAAGAGATTAAATTCTATGTTGCTAAGCACTGGAAGACCCTGCTGCAAGACTAGTCCGAGTCAAAGGGATGGTCCCGTTTCAGAAGTCAATCCAGAGGTCAGACATCGCCATGCAACAAGTCTTAAGGTAAGTAAAAAAAAAAATCATCAAAAATCCATGCAGAGCTCGTCCTCTTCCTGCCACTTACATACTCCTGAGAAGGCACGCCAGAGTTACCGAGCCTCGTGATCTCACTCACAAAGAGTTTTATGAAGCCATGCTTTACTGACTTCCCCTAGTACAACCACGGGCCCCAAGCAGCCGAGAGGTCCTCCATCTGGGATACCACCAGCGGGTTTGTCCTTGGCACTAGTTGTAACCTCTGAAAGCATCAATGACCCTCCACTGCTTCTGCACAGTCTCCAGCTCCACACCGGTTCCCAGAACCTTGACGCTGATACCGCCCTCTAATGACGCTGGATGGCGAGGTGCCCATTGTGCTCTCTGACTCAAGAGTCGGCTCTGTTACAACCACTACACACTACATAAACATCCCACTGTCCTTTCTAAGGTAATTGTTATAATTGTACACTGTGAATTACTTGTGGTTTCAAAATTGTCCCGGAAGAGAGACCAACATATCTGAAACAAAAGGATTTGCATTTTTTTTTGCCTTTCTTTAGGTGTATAAAATGTGGAAGTCACTTGCAAATTGCTAATCGTATCTTTCAAAATTACAATATAAAGAATGAGGGCCTGATTTAGAGTTTAGCGGACTGGTTACTCCCTCACAAACAAGAAGGATATCCAGTCAACCGTATTCCTATTCCAATTGGATATAATGGGATTTTAATATGGCGGATAGGATATCCGTCACTTTTGTGATGGCGTAACCCCGTCCGCCAAACTCTAAATCAGACCCTGAGATATTTAAAAAGAAAACAATAGATGAACATGTCAAAGCTTAATTTGAGACAATGTTAATCATATGGGTACACCTGTTCTCACCTTGTCAGGTCTGGTTCAGGGAGAGGAAAGCGCAGCAGCTGGTTAAGGTACAATCCCATCTGGAGGCAGCTTTGCCACTGACAGAAAATATGGGCAGCATCCAAGTCCAAGTGTTTATTCTGCCCTTTTCTTTCTTTCAATTTCAAAAACTGATCGAACACTGCCTTGGTCTTCTCAGCAGGACCTACAATGGAAGACATCAACACAATAATAGATAATGCATGCCTTGTTACTGCAAACAGGTGTCAAATGCACCCCTTTCTAATTTTCATTGTAAGTATTTGCTGTTGTGGTACAGTAGGTGCATTAACCCACCAAGCCCGTGCACCCCTTTATTAGTATAAGATGCCTGTTTACAGAAGATGGATATAAAGCGCTCAAAGTTACTTTAGACTGTGTGTACTGTATCGAGCCTGCACAAATGGTTCCAATTCACAAAAACGTGTGCATCCAAGTTAAATGTGAATGTGTAATACCTCTCTTTATGACTGTAAATTCAAATTTCCTCCAGGACGGAGAGTGGGTGTTCTGAGGCGGAGATGCCTGTCTGAATGGGGACACACTTTTAAACATGTAACTTTATGGGTTTTAAACATGTGGCAGGCACACCCCCTGAGGATTCATTACAAGGTGAGAGTTACTCATTTAAGGGCAAGCACTAGTCCGTATCGAGAGTGGGAATGGGAAGGGAACTACAGCCTTCAAGAGTCCCACTTTCAGACATTTCAAAATTGCTTGATAATAAACCATCATATAGAAAATGTACAGGATGAAGAAGTGTGGCCTTAATTTCACAAATCATCCTCAATCCTCAAAATACAAAGTACATAGAAACGCTGATCAATGTTTCAGTGTTCATTGTCCTCAACCAAGCTAATTCGACAACTACTAAAGATATTATAGGCAACTGAGGGCAAAAGTCATAGCACATGAAACGAGCTTTGGCAATAGTTATGGCGACGGCAGCAAGCATTTTGGCAATTCTTGTTTGGCATGGTTTTTATATTTTACAAAACTTTAGTGTTCAGACAGCTGCTGGACACTCCCCAAATCTAAAAAATAAAAGACAATGGCTAAAGACAAAAATCTTTTTGGTCTCAAAAATTGGTATTACCATACTATTTCTTGCCTGGCACTGAAGGAAACTACTTTTGTGTGGATGTGCTCCTTGTGAAGGAGCAATAAACATATCTCATGATGAAGTCAGTCAGTGATTGAAGTGAGCTGACACACTGTCCGACTTGATTTCAGAGACAGATGTTGGAGGCTCCAATTTGTCTCTGTGAGTAGTAGAAAGAGTTGGCCAATGTGCTAACTAAACATAAATACCCACATAACTTGTGTACATTGGCATGTGCCCCATATAATATTGCATAATAATTCGCAAAGACATAGTTATCTCTTCCTGAGAACAACCCACGCCTTATCTTCTCAAAAAGCCCTAAAAGGTTTTTCCATTCTTCAGTAAACCCTGGGATGAGTTGCTCCGTTTTATCCCCTTTGGTGCTATATTGCCAAGTAAACTCTATAATGCAGGTATTTTAGTCTATTCATTGTTGCCCCATATTTCCCCAGATCTGTGACAGACTAGGACTGTGTTTTCATGGAATAGTCCCCCTTCCAAGATTTTCAATTCATTATCAAGTTAAATCATCTTTGTTTAAAACTAATAATATTCCCTGTTGCCATAAGGCAAAAGCCCCTAACTCTAGCCTTGGAACTTCAGTAGAGCATTCCCTACTGAAGCTTCATTTTCAGTAAAGTAATTCAGCATGTCTATTTTAATATTTACAGAGTCATCTGCTGTAGACGCCATGCAGGAAATAGCTGCTTGAGGCATATCTCAACGTATTATGGAAAGAGGGTTGTGGTCAAATATTGTTCTGCACAAATATTCACCCATGTTGACCACTGCATGGAGGCACCATGTACCAAGTATCCTATCCAGTCTAGACAGGAGATCATACTCAGGTCCGTAGTGTGAATACTCCCTTCCGGTAGGATTCAGTGCTGGCCAAACATCACCAAGCCCCAGTTACAAGGCAAATGTGACAAGACTTTCACTGTCCTGGCACCAAGCAAGCTAGGTAATGGTGGATGAGATAGATCCAGGAGTACTTCCAACACACTACTGAAATCCCAACACCGGTGTAACCATAACCCCCACAGGCCCTGTGGTGTGGGGGATGGGGCCTGAGCTACAGGGGGCCTGTCAGCACAGTATACTGTGCTCAGAGGGTGGGTGCCTGGCCTGAAAGCTCCTGACTGTGTTGTGGGGGCCTTTATGTACTTTGCAGGGGCCCCACTCACATGTTGTTATTCCACGGAGTCCCAACCACCATCTGATGGGAAAGGGTGCCACACACGCTGAGTGGAGGCATAGTAAATCAAAGAACTCTACTTAATCAGTCAGTGTTGATGGCATAGACACTACCCAGTAAAACTCTCTCTTGATCCATTTTGTTTACCACCAGCACATACTGGCCCTCGGGATCTCAGCTAAGAAGAGTACTCCTGACCATATCGAAATTAGCACTTCCCTTGCACAGGAGGCGTGTTCTGTGAAATACAATTGGCATCTCCATCTGTTTTGTAATCAGCTACTTTTGAGTTTTAAAATGTGTATCTAATTCAGCAATGTTTGTAGACACTGAAAAAGCCTTCAATCATGTATGGCAGGCTTACCTGTAGAATGTATGAGCACCTTATGGGATCTCACACCAATCTGAAGGAGTGATAAAACGGCTGTATTATAAACATAGCTTTAGGATCATAATTAATGGATACATAAGTCAAACTTTATCTATAATACCTATTAACAAAGTACTAGGCAAGAATGCCCACTTCCACCCTTGCTCTTCATCTTCTGTAGAAGGCCTTTTGCTTCACTCAATCGGGATTTATCAATCAATCAGAATGTATAAAGTGTGGTTAATCGCCCAATAGGGTATTCAGGCGCTTGCAGGTCCCGAAGGCTTAGTTGAGCAGCGAGGTCTTGAGGGCCACTCGAACTCCGGAAGTGAGATGATGGTCCAGAGGTGCAGGGGAGGCTGTTCCAGGTTTTTGCTGCGATGTGAGAGAAGAAGCGTCCTCCCCTTCTGCTTCAGTAGATGCAGGGAGTACGGGCAAGTGAAAGGGAGGCAGACGTTGTTACGCCGTGGGCCGCTGCGGCGCATCCCAGCCGAACCACGGGGGAGCCGCGGTGGCCCGCAGCCGGGTCGCGGGGGAAGCCACGGTCCTGGTCAAAGGTCGCGGCGCCCGCAGCGGCCCTTTTCTCCGGACGCGCGCTGTTCTTAGAGCGCAGTGGGGCCAGAGGCCCAGAATTGGGTTGCGGTCCTCGCCATGCGCGACGCAAGCACTGTTCTAGGGTGTCTGGGGCCGGCCAGCCGCCCGCCCCGCCCCCCCCCCCTAGCACTACTCACCTGCCACACACCTTTAGGGCCTTCCTCATTCTACATGCATGGTTTTAAAGCATGCCTTCTCCTTCCCAGCATGCTGTGCACTTCCCTTCTTCCCTGCATGCATCTGTTCCTCTTGAACAGGGGTATATTTTCTATCTTTAGTTATGGCTTCTTCCCAAGCCAAGATGGTGGTGTTACTTCTTCCTGTTTAGCACTTCCTGCCTAGGGGTATATAAGGGGAATCCTTTCTTCTTCTCATTGCGTTGCAACACTTCAGCGGTGGTGGTCACGCTCCGGCTGGTATTCGTTTGAGACGCCAGTCGTTCTTGTTCTGTCTTCAGTCTTCCAGATTTCCAGGTTCCTAAGTTCTAATCCTTGTGTCCTCCTTCTGTTTCAGGGAGTTCCTGTTGGAGGTTTTTTCCCCCTTGGGGTTTTTCCTCTGGGACTCCTTCTGGAGGGCACGGACTGTAGTGGCTTACTATTGTCAACAGCACCGTGGCTACCGGAAGGGGTCGCCCCTACCTCGGCCAGAGCAGGACTTGCAGGAACCGGGGCCGCTCACCATCCTTCTCCAGTATCGACGGTAAGCCCAGGGTGAATCGAGATAGATTGCAAAGCCCAAAACTCCAGTCGCTGACCGGAACCATGGAGAATCCCGTGATGAGTACAGAACCAACAAGTCAAACCTTGCTCCTGACAATCCAACAACAGGCCCAAGAACTCCAACAGCTACGTACCGAAAATACAGCTTTCTGACAAGCCTTAGCCTCTAGAGCCACAGATGTTCCTACAGTCTCTGCAACCACACCTCGCTTCTCTGGGGGACCCTAACAAATTGCGAGAGTTCCTGGATGCCTTGACAGTCTACTTCGCATTCCGTCCTTCACAGTTCATGCAAGACAAGACCAAGGTTGGATATTTGATCAGCGCTCTCTCTGGCCCAGCCTTGGCCTGGGCAACCCCTTTGGTGACAGGCAACGACCCCAGCCTGTCTAATTATTCAAGCTTTGTCGCTGCCTTTAAACAAATGTTTGAGCGTCATGGACTGGAGTCTTCAGCAGAAGAAGCTCTATCCTATATTCAACAAGGAAGTCAGGACGTCCTACAATACATCACACGATTCAGACAGTTGGCAGCTGAAACTTCTTGGGTGGAGCGTACTTTGGTGACCCTGTTCCGCAGGGGTCTCAGGGATGACATCAAAGACGAACTAGTGCACTCCGCCAGAGTGGAGAACCTCAAGGGTTTAATGGATCTGACCCTTGCAATAGAATATCGTCTAAATGAGCGAAGGGTGGAGAAGAAGAAGAGTCGTACACCATCACACTCAATGACGTCCCGCGCCCTTCCTCATCGCTCCGAGGAGACTCGTTCTGAACTTAAAGGAACTACTGATGAAGAGCCTATGCAAATTGACATGGCACGAGGGCCATTATCACCTAGTGAGCGGGAAAACAGGCGAAGAAAAGGACTTTGCCTTTATTGTGGTGCTGCTGGTCATCTACTTCGTACCTGTCCCGTCCGTTCAGCCAAGCCCTTGGGAAACGCCAACTCCCATCCTCTGTGAGAAGGGTGAGGACGGGATATTCCGAGATACCTTCCATCTGTTCCTCAAGTGAAGAAGTAACTGCTCTTTTCCTCTTACCTGTTACCTTACACTAAGTTCCTCTCTACATGGACTTTCCTGCTGGAACCCCTTATCATGGCCCCTAAAGCAATCATTTTAGGAGACTTCAATATTCACTTTGATGATACAAGCAACCCGTTGGTTACTGAATTTCTTAACCTTATGGCTGCTTTGGACTGGGTTTTAAAGGAAGGGTTAGCCACTCACTTAGCAGGCCACACCCTCGATGGGATTTTTACCTGTCCTGAGGAGGAACTAAACCTTCTAACTACCCCGTTAGAGTGGACTGACCACTCGCTCCTGACTTTTAAATTCTTGGAAAGACAGCCTCTCCTGACACCCATTCCCCCGAAAAAACTGCTAAGATCTTGGAAAAGTATTAAGGCAGAAACGCTGGAAACTGCACTAAAACATAGTTGGAATGATCCTAAGGTGTCTGCTCTGTCACCGCTTGGGAGTTTTAATCAGGGCATCACTCTGGCAATTGACTCATTAGCGCCGTTGAGGGGTTATGCACCATGCATTGTGAAAAAACCCAGCCAACCATGGTTCTCTCAGGACCTTAAAATATTACAGAGGAAATACCGACAGAAGGAGCGCTGCTGGAAACTGAATCCTAGGGCCAATGAGAAAGCCGATTTAAAATTAGCCTTAAATACTTATAAAGAGGCTTGTTTTGCAGCTAAATCGGATTATTTCACACTTAGAATCAGAGAGGGAGCTAACTCCTCCAGAGAGCTATTTAGAATTATCAATGTTCTTACTACTCCCTTGGGCATGCCCAAAGTGGAGATTTCCCAAGATTTTTGTAACAAAATAGCCAAATTCTTTGAAAGTAAAATTCTTAACATCTATTCTAGCTTCACCCCGGACAAGGCTCAGGGGAATTCTTCTCCCTGGACAGCTATGCCGATGCTCCCTGTGATGGCATCCACTGGTGCTCCAGATAAGCCATGCCAACTTTCTAGGTTTAAAACGCCATCTCAGGAGGTGATTTGCAAGTTGCTCCTTGAATGCAAATCAGGCTCCCCATTAGACCCTTGTCCCCCCGCCATCCTTCAACTGGTCCCGGAGTTGGTGGCATCCACGCTGGTCCCCATTTTCCAGGAGGTCCTTACCTCTAGCATATATCCAACGGTTTGGAAAGAAACCATCATTATCCCCTTAAAAAAGAAGGAAACTGGTAAACCTGATGATCTGACTAATCTACGCCCTATAGCTTTGCTCCCCTGTCTGGCCAAAATTCTGGAAAAATACATCAATAAAGAACTGGTCGACTTCCTGTTAGACTCAGGGGGCTTCGACAGCTCGCAACACGGCTTCGTGAAATCCCACAGCACGGTATCAGCTCTCATCTCCTCATCCGATACTATACACAGACTGGTTGATGAGGGTCAGGGGGTCTTTTTGGTTCTATTGGACCTGTCTGCAGCATTTGACACCATTGCCCCACATATCCTGCTAGAACGCTTATATCAGATAGGCATCAGAGACCAAGCTCTTAAGCTTATTGAATCCTTTCTATCTAATAGATGGGCCACAGTCAGCAGTGGTGACTTTAGATCCCCTGCCTATCTTCTACCATGCGGGGTCCCTCAGGGCTCTTCTCTTAGCCCGACGTTATTTAATGTGTACGTGGCCCCGCTGGCAGAACTAATTCGCTCTTTCGGTTTCATCCCGACTTCCTACGCAGATGATACCCAACTTATCATTCCGATTAACAAAGACATGGAGGAAGTGGCGACCCGCTTTAACGCCTGTATGATAGCGGTGAACAGCTGGATGAAGGCCAATTGGCTAAAACTGAATTGCGAAAAAACAGAGATCCTGTGCTTTGGAATCAAGAGGGAATATTGGTCCTCCATTTGGTGGCCCAAAGAGTGTGGCACTCTTCCTGTGCCAGGGTCTACCTCTAGGAATTTAGGATTACTGTTCGACGATCAACTGTCCTTTAAACCCCAGGTTAATCAGATAATCAAAACTTGCATGTGGACTCTGAAATTAAAGAAAATCTTTCCCTTTATCCCACAACCTTGGAGAACTACTGCTACTCTGGCTCTGGTCATTTCCAGACTGGACTACGGGAATGCGCTTTTGCTCAATCTGGATAAAGGATCGCTAAATAAATTGCAGCTGATGCAGAACACGGCTGCTAGGCTACTATTGAAGCTGCCATGCTCGGCCTCTGCTAAGAAATGCCTCAAAAACCTGCACTGGCTTCCGGTAATTCAACGGATCTCTTTCAAAGCCCTCTGTATCACCCACAAAGCCGCCCATGGGATTGGTCCTAAGGCCTTGACTACTAAACTTCGATGGTATAGACCTAAAAGGTTGCTGCTTTCTGCCACTACCTATCAAATTCAAATTCCCCGCACTAAAAAGGCGAAGTGGGGCGACAGAGCATTTACTATTGCAGCTGCTAAGGCCTGGAATTCACTTCCACTGGAACTGAGGAAAGAACACAATTATCTTACTTTTAGGAGACTGGTTAAGACCTGGCTCTTCCCGCGATAAGATCCGGAGTCTCCTCCCTAGCGGATACAGCCTCACCCTAGTTAGCGCTTCGATGCCCTTGGGCCGGAATGCGCTTTATAAATACTCGATACATACATACATACATACATACATACATACATACATACATACATACATTACACTTAACAGACGGCCGTGAAGAAAGAGCACTGGCCTTGCTGGATTGTGGAGCCAGTGGTATCTATCTAGACGAGACCTGGGCCATGGAAAGACAGATTCTGCAAATACCTAAGGAAGTACCAGAACAAGTCCACACAGTGGATGGTTCACTCCTAGCCTCGGGACCTGTCCGGCATACCACTCCTACCTTATGTTTGCAGTTCGGGAAACATCAAGAAAACATTTCCTTCGACTTAATATCCTCACCGCATCACGTAATGATCCTGGGAATTCCATGGCTAACTCAGCATAATCCCTACATTAATTGGGAAACTAGAACCATTTCTCTTTCCTCGCACTTTTGCCAACACCATTGTTATTTAGCAGGAAACTATTGGTCCCCGAAGAGTCTCTTACTCACACCACCTAAGGTGGGATGTTCGATTAACGTCTTACAAGGAGTACCCAGACATTATCTAGAATATGTTGATGTCTTCCAGAAACCAGAAAGACCAGAACTGCCACCCCATAGAGAATACGATTGCGCCATTCCTTTGGAACCAGATGCCGTGGTTCCTTTTGGGCGAATGTATTCTCTAACCGAGCCTGAGAAAAAGATCCTAAAGGAATATCTAGAGGAAAATGTACAAAGTGGTTTGCTTGCCCCTTCCTCTTCACCTGCAGGGGCTCCTCTCTTTTTCGTACCAAAAAAGACGAAAGACTTGCGTCCTTGCATAGACTTTAGAGGATTAAATAAGATTACTACTAAGGATCGCTACCCTCTGCCTCTTATTAAGGACATCTTAGAAGCTGTCAGAGGGGCTAAGAAATTCACCAAGTTAGATCTTAGAGGAGCAAACCATCTTTTAAGGATAAAGGAAGGTGATGAATGGAAGACCGCCTTCAGAACACCTTTCGGCCACTATGAATATCGGGTGATGCCTTTTGGACTAACTAATGCTCCCTCCATCTTTCAAAGATTCATGGACGCTATTTTTTCTGATCTTCTACACCAGACTGTGGTCGTCTATCTGGATGACATTCTAATATTCTCTGTCCACCCAGAACAACACACTAAACATGTACTCCAAGTATTGGAAAGACTTAGACAACATCATCTATTCTGTAAGCCAGAAAAATGAGAATTTCACCAAACTGAGGTAAAATACTTGGGGTATTGCATTAACCAACTAGGTGTTGCCATGGATTCAGATAAGATTCAAGCCATTCTGGATTGGCCATCCCCCTCTTCCATCAAGGAGACTCAGTGTTTTTTGGGATTGGCCAATTTTTATCGACAGTTTATAGCTGACTTTGCCCAGAGAACCAGTTATATTACACAAACCATTAAGAAGGACAATCTAAGGAAGGGTTTTTGTTGGACCCAAGACGCAGAGTTTGCCTTTCAAGAGCTAAAGAAGGCCTTCATTCAAGCCCCCATTCTACGGCATCCAGACACCACCAAACAGTTCATCGTTGTCACGGACGCCTCAGAAAGAGCAATCGGGGCTGCCTTACTACAAAAACAAGATGATGATGGGCTAGAGCATCCTGTATTCTATCTCTCACACATACAATCCGACTCTGAACGTAACTATTCGGTGTTAGAACGAGAACTACTCGCCTTGAAGACAGCTTGCACGGAATGGAGGCATTTTCTTATGGGATCAAAAGAACCTTTTGAGGCACGGACAGATCACCGGAATTTACAGTGTTTAAGGAACTTTCAGTGCCAAAACAGTCGACAGGCTCAATGTGCCTTCTTTTTTAATCAATATGATTTTTACATCACATATATCCCTGGTTCTCAGAATATCTTGGCAGAGGCCCTGTCCCGTCGCTACCCTGAGTGTAGCGATTCTCCTGTACAAAACCTATTTGAAAATAATAAGGTCATTGGCTCAGTACAGACATTCCTTGACAAAGTTAAGACTGAATATTCCAACCTTGAAATAACTGAAATGAACAATTTACGACCGCAGCTTCATTAAGACCAGGAATACTATTATTACAAAAAAGCACTGTTTCAACCTACTAAGATAGTCCAGACAGAAGCTCTACGTATGTGCCACGACTCCCCCATCGCAGGTCATCGCGGAATGAAGGCTACTCAAGAGCTCCTGCTTCGTTCTTTCTGGTGGCCCACAATCAAAGCAGATACTGAGGACTATGGCGGTCATTCCGCCAGGGCAGAGTGCCGCGGAAGCACCGCCAACAGGCTGGCGGTGCTTCATGGGCAATTCTGACCGCGGCGGTAAAGCCGCGGTCAGAAAAGGGCAACCGGCGGTTTCTGGCCGGTTTACCCCTGCCCCAAAGAATCCTCCATGGCGGCGCTGCTTGCAGCACCGCCATGGGGATTCCGACCCCCTTCCCGCCATCCTGGTCCTGGCGGTAAAAACCGCCAGGAACAGGATGGCGGGAACGGGTGTCGTGGGACCCCTGCACTGCCCATGCCACAGGCATGGGCAGTGCAGGGGCCCCCTAACAGGGCCCCATAATGATTTTCAGTGTCTGCCTAGCAGACACTGAAAATCGCGACGGGTGCCACTGCACCCGTCGCACACCAGCAACTCCGCCGGCTCCATTCGGAGCCGGCTTCATCGTTGCTGGGGCTTTCCCGCTGGGCGGGCGGGCGGCCTTTTGGCGGTCGCCCGCCCGCCCAGCGGGAAAGTCAGAATGACCGCCGCGGTCATTTGACCGCAGTGCGGTCTTCTGGCGGTCTCCACCCGGCGGGCGGTGCCCGCCGGTGTCGGAATGACCCCCTATGTGTCTTCTTGTCCCATCTGTGCACAAGCCAAGACACCTCGTAAGAAACCAGTAGGATTACTCCGTCCGTTATCTGTTCCACCAGGTCCATGGCACACTATATCCACTGATTTTATGTGCTCCTTGCCTTTTTCGGTTGGGAATCGGGTAATAATGGTAACAATTGATTCCTTCACAAAGATGGCACATTTTACAGCATTAAGAAAACTTCCTACGGCGAAGGAACTAAGCCAAATCTTTATCCAGGAGATCTTTCGGCTTCATGGCCTACCACAAGTCATTATCTCAGATCGGGGTCCCCAATACATCTCCCGATTTTGGAGACAATTTTGTAAGACACTAGGAATAGAGGTGGCCTTATCATCAGGTTTCCATCCCCAAACGAATGGACAGACAGACCGGCTGAATCAAGGCCTTGAACAATATTTACGTAGCTTCTGTAATGCTACGCAGAGTAATTGGTCTACGTATTTATCACTTGCAGAATTCTCCTAAAACAATTCAGTACACAGTGCCTCGAAAGTCTCCCCTTTCTATTGTTCTTATGGATTCCATCCAAAGGCCTTTCCAATTCCTCTGAAAGAAACCTCCAATCTTCCTGCCATTACCTTATATGTCCGACAACTATGGGGTATCCAACGTGTCATACATTCCAATCTTTTAGCCACTAAAACACGCATGAAAAGGATGGCTGATAAGAAACGTTGTGAGGCCCGCGTTATCAGGTCCACAATAAGGTCTGGCTTTCCTCTAAATTCTTACCTCTCCGACTAACCCAAAATAAATTTAAACCTCGATATTATGGTCCATTCCTGATTCTTCAGAAAATCAATACTGTGTCTGTTCGTCTTCGCTTGCCTCTGACTTGGAAAATACATCCTGTATTCCATGTCTCACAACTCAAACCCTACATCCCTGATCCTTTTCACAGACAATTCACCTGTCCTCCTCCTCAATTAATTGATAACGTGCCTGAATACGAGGTCCAGGAAATCTGTGACTCCCGGGTCTTCCGTGGTCGTCTCCAATACCTCATTCATTGGAAGGGCTACCCTATGAGTGAATGCTCCTGGGAAGATGCACCTTCGGTTCATGCCCCTCTTTTGATCCGTCGTTTCTTCCGTCTTTTTCCTCACAAACCTGGGGCCTTTGGGGGGGTGGGAGGGGGGGACCTACTGTTGCGCCGTGGGCCGCTGCGGCGCATCCCAGCTGAACCGCGGGGGGGGAGCCGCGGTGGCCCGCGGCTGGGCCGCGGGTGAAGCCACAGTCTGGGTCAAAGGTCGCAGTGCCCGCCCTTTTCTCCGGCCGTGTGCTGTTCCTAGAGCGCGGCGGGCCGGAGACCCAGAATTGGGTCGCGGTCCTCGCAGCGAATGGCGCGCAACGCAAGCACTGTTCTAGGGTGTCTGGGCCCCCCCCCTAGCACTACTCACCTGCAACACGCCTTTAGGGCCTTCCTCATTCTACATGCATGGTTTTAAAGCATGCCTTCTCCTTCCCAGCATGCTGTGCACTTCCCTTCTTCCCTGCATGCATCTGTTACTCTTGTACAGGGGTATATTTTCTATCTTTAGTTATGGCTTCTTCCCAAGCCAAGATGGTGGTGTTACTTCTTCCTGTTTAGCACTTCCTGCCTAGGGGTATATAAGGGGAATCCTTTCTTCTTCTCATTGCGTTGCAACACTTCAGCGGTGGTGGTCACGCTCCGGCTGGTATTCGTTTTAGACACCAGTCGTTCTTGTTCTGTCTTCAGTCTTCCAGATTTCCAGGATCCTAAGTTCTAATCCTTGTGTCCTCCTTCTGTTTCAGGGAGTTCCTGTTGGAGGTTTTTTCCCCCTTGGGGTTTTTCCTCTGGGACTCCTTCAGGAGGGCACAGACTGTAGTGGCTTACTATTGTCAACAGCACCGTGGCTACCGGAAGGGGTCGCCCCTACCTCGGCCAGAGCAGGACCTGCAGGAACCGGGGCCTCTCACCATCCTTCTCCAGTATTGACGGTAAGCCCAGGGTGAATCGTGACAGACGTAGTCTTCTCGATGGTTGGTGGAAGTTCAGGTGGTGGTTAATGTACACAGGTCCTTTGTTATTTAGAGTCTTGTGTGTGTGGGTCAGCAGCTTGAATTGACATCTCTTTTGTACGGGGAGCCAGTGGAGTTGCCTGAGGTGGAGTGTGATGTGAGCTCGCCGGGAAAGGGCAAGAATAAGTCTGGCTGCAGTGTTCTGTATGGCCTGAAGTCTCTGTAGGAGGTGTGCAGCAATTCCTACGTAAAGGGTGTTGCCATAGTCCAGTCGGCTGGTGATGAGGGCCTGTGTGTCAGTGCGTTTCATGTGTAGGGGTAGCCACCTGAAGATCTTATGTAGCACGTGTAAAGTGAGGAAACAGGTGGATGAGACGGCGCTGATCTGTGATTTCATGATGGGCTTGTTGTCAATGATGATTCCGAGATTTCTGGTGTGGTCGAAGGGAGTGGGAGTGGGTGCGGGTCTTAGGTTTGATGGCCATCAGGAGTCGTTCCATGAGTTGCATCTGTTGCCAAAGATCAGTACTTCATTCTTGTCTGCGTTACCTGCAGACAGTTGCTCTTCTTTCTGTCAACTACGCTTGTCATGCATTTGTGGAAGTTGGTTCTGGTGGTGGAGGGGTCGTCGGTGAGTGAAAGAATGAGTTGGGTGTCGTCTGCGTAGGAAATAATGTTCAGATCAAGGGATCTGATGATATTGGCCAGCAGGGTCATATATGTGCTGAAGAGCGTGGGGCTGAGGGATGAGCCCTGGGGGACACCACAGGTGATCAATCTCCTTGGGTTCGGAGGTGAAAGGTGGTTGACGAATCCTCTGGGTTCTTCCAGTGAGGATGGAGGTGATCCATCATTGCGCGTCCCCTTGGAAGCAGATGTAGAGGAGACTTTCGATCAGCATGTTGTGGGGTATGGTGTTGCAGGCTGCCGAGAGGTTGAAAGGATCAAAGCTGCTGGTTCTCCTTGGGCGAGAAAGATTTGGATGTTGTTGTGGCTGCGATCAAGGCAGTATTGGTGCTGTGATTGCTGTGGAAGCCAGATTGGGAGATGCAGAGTAGCTGGCTCTGCTCCAGATATGTCATGAGATGCTTGTTGATGATCTTTTCCAGTACCTACGCTGGGAATGGGAGCAGGGAGATTGGCCGGTAGTTTTTGGGTCAGCGTAGGGTTGTTTGAGTAGTGGTCTGACTTGAGCGGGGTGGTGAGGTCCTGGCGATCCTTTTGTTTCCACGGTTGAAGATGTAGTGCAGGCATGGGTCTGTGGTAGCTCCCGAGTGGATGGATTTCATGGTGGAGGCGATGTCCTGGATGGAGATGATGTTTCAGATTGTCAGTGTGTGGTTTGTGTCGGTTACGCTGGTGGCGTATCTGTTGGGGAAGTCCGCAGGTGTGGGTTGGGGTTCGAAGTTTCTGTATATGGCTGTGATTTTGTTGTGGATGAAGCGGGCAATGTTTTCGCTCAGGTCTTGTGAGGCAGTAATGTTCAGTTCGCTGTCAGCCAGGTTGGAGAATTCCTTAACGAAAAGTTCCTTGGTGGTGGTGTTGCTGGTTTCGATGAGTGCGGTAAGGGCTGTCTTTTTTGTTGCCCTCCACATGCAGTGGTAGAGGTTGAGGGAGGTCTTGATAGCTGCTTTGTCTGATGTGCCCTTGCTAACGTGCCATCTCCTCTCCAGATGTTTGCTGTCTCGTTTAGCAGTTCTGAGTTCTTGGGTGTACCAGCTGGCCTTTTTGGAGGATTTTCTCTGGATGTTGCTCTTGATGGGGATGATACTGTCTGCGCAATTGGTGATCAAGGCGTTGAATATTTTCACTCCCTGTTTGAGGTTGGTGGTGGTAGCGGGATTGGAGGGGTTGATGGCATCTGCCCAGCTGGTCTCTGAAATCTTGTTCCACCTCCGGTGGGGGGCGCTGGTCATCTTGGGGGTGGAGGTGCGGGGGCTGGAGATGCTGAAGTGGACGACACAGTGAACGGTCCATATGAGTTTTGTGACATGGCTGTAGTTGACGTGGTTGCTGGAGGTGAAAATGGGATGCAGCATGTTTCCTGCGTTGTCTGTAGGGTCGTGGATGACCTGGGTCAATCCAAGGCTGCTCATACTGTCAAGCAGGTGTCCAGTGTTGCTGTCATTGAGGTCGTTGATGTGGAAATATAGGTCTCAGAGGAAGATGTAGTCCTTGGAGTAAAAGGTTAGTGGCGCAATGAAGTCTGCAATGGTGTTGCTGAACCTGGAGCACGGGCCTGGAGGCCTGTATGTGATGGTGCCTCTGATGGTTGTTTTGTCATCGGTGTGAAGCTTGAAGTTGAGATGTTCCATGGGGGTGGTGGTGTTTGGTGGTGGTGCACTGTATGGCCTCTTTGTGGATGATGGCTGTTCCTCCTCCCGGCTTGTTGGTGCGGTCCTGATGACAGATTTTATATCTGTCAGGGATCGTTTTGGCAATGTCTGGGGAGGATGTGGGGTTGAGCCAGGTCTTGATGAGGAAGACAATGTAGGGTGCGAGGGTGGCGATGAGGTCCCATAATTTGGGGGCATGCTTGCATAGTGATCATGTTTTGAGAAGGGTGCATGCAAGTTGGTGTTTTTGTTCAGGTGGTGTCAGTGGTGTGTTCGGAGTGGGGCTGATCGGTGTGCTGGTGTGTGATGTGGCAGGTGAAGTGGCAGTGGGTGAAGGTGAAAGGTCCTAACGTGGAGCGTGGGTCGGGTCGGTGCGGTGCCAGTGTTTGTTGCGGCATCTGGGGTGGAGGGTGAAGAGCTTGGCAATGGAATATCTTCAGGGGGAGGAAGGGCCAGGGGTCATGGTGCTGGCTTCGGTCCAGGAACGGATGGGTACACACTGGCGTGCCTTCGGTGCATCCATTGCGCAGTCACGCTGCAGCCTGCATTAGGTCCTGAGGTTGGCGGGGCTTCCGTTGTCTGAGTTCACCGAGTTTAGTACAAATGCTTATATCCAGGCGTTTGCAGTTAGGAGCAACAATACACAAAGTTAAATAGTATTCTGACAACTGATCTGGATATGTTACTGAAGTGATTTGAACTTTAGAAAGTTGTGAACGTTTTTCGGGATATAAGTAAATGTGTCTATAACACTGAAATAATGATCTGAAATTCTGCTAAAGAAGAAAAGTGGGCAAATTATAGCTCTGAGAAAGTGACATCTTTAGGATTTTTTTTTTTTTTTTTTTTAATCTGGATTTATTCTCTCTAAATCAAATGACAAAATAGGCAGAAGTTAAACAACTATTAGACCATAAATGAAAATTGGGTGCATCACCAAAGGGAAGAGTGAACTATAATAAAATGACTATTTTACCTGAAATACTTTTTATTTTGTCCAGCAACTCAGAACATATGTCCCTCAAAGTGCTGCTGATAAAATGGAATAATGTATCAACCAATTTATTTAGAATAACCGATTTCCAAATATATTGCTGAAAACATTAACAGTAAAACAGAAGAAGCAGGACTGCGCACCCCGATTTTCGAAAGTATTTTCGGGTTGGCAGCCTACGTAACATGTGATAGTTACTGTCACACAATGGTGATACAATCTAGAATTTAAATATCTGTACCAGTTATTATAATCACAATTGTCACAGAGATTTGGTGGGATGTGCACAGGAAACACAAATTACTCAAATTCACTAAATGCACTGCATTTGTGGATAATCAAGATTTCTAAGAGTTAGTAATTTCTAGTCATCCTAATATATTAAAAGAAATATTCTTTGCAGTGACAATGTTTTCGATGCACAAGGGGAACTAAAAAATTATGACGCATTAAAGTAAGAAACTAATTCCAAAATTCTTTATTCAACATATCTCCAGATTAGACAGATATTATGGATTTTAAGATAAAAGAGAATAATTTAGCATCAACACATTTTATCCTAGAATCAATATATAATGCTGAATATACTGCGCAAGTTCATGGACGCCATTTTGGGGTCATCAGTGGTCGTAGCTGCGACCTCTAATGTCAGAGATGGCAAATAGTTTCCAAGGACACAGGGGTGACTTACCCTAATCAATCAATCAATCATTTGTTAAGCGCTCTACTCACCCGGTAGGGTTGACGGGGAGGGAGTGGTCTTGGCGGCAAGGTGGGGGAAGGATCTGCCGCCGGTCGTGGTACAGTGGATGCGGGGGACGGTGGCGAGGGCGAGGTTGGGAGAGCGGAGCTGGCGTGTCGGGACGTGATAGTTGAGATGCTCGTTGGGGTAGGCAGGGCCGGCGTTGTGGAGAGCGTGGATCAGGAGTTTGAAAATGATCCTTTTGTTGACGGGGACCCAGTGGAGGTCTAGGAGGTGGGCTGAGATGTATTCGTGGCGAGGGAGGTTGAGGATGAGTCGTGATAAGGCGTTCTGAATGCGCTGAAGTTTTCTCTGGAGCTTGGCCATTGTTCCCACTTAAAGTGCGTTGCTGTAGTCCAGTCTACTGCTACCAAGGGTGTGGGTGATAGTTCTTTTGGTTTCAATGGGGATCCATCTGAAGGTCTTGCGAAGCATGCGGAGGGTGTTGAAGCATGAGGATGAGATGGCGTCGACTTGCTGGGACATAGTGAGCGATGAGTCCAGTATGAAGCAGAGGTTGCATGCGTGGGTGGTGGGAGTTGGAGCGGCTCCTAGAGTGGCAGGCCACCAGGAGTCGTACCATGCTGATTTGTTGGAGCCGAAGATGATGATCTCGGTCTCATCCGAGTTCAGTTTGAGGCGGCTTAGCTCCATCCAGTTGCCAATGGTGTGAAGTCTGTTGTGGAGGTTGGTCTTGGCAGTGGAGGGGATCTTCGTGAGTACGAGGATCAGTTGTGTGCCATCCACGTAGGAGACGATGTTAAGGCTGTGGGATCGGACGATGTTTGCGATTGGCGCCATATAGACATTGAAAAGGGTGGGGCTGAGAGAGGAACCTTGTGGTACTCCATAGATGGTCTTGGTGGCTTTTGACAGGAACAGAGGGAAGCTGACTCCGAGTTCTGCTGGAGAGGTAGGATGTGATCCAGTCCAGGGACTTGTGGCGGATTCCAACGTCGTGGAGAGTGTGCGAAGTGTGTGGTGACAGACTGTGTCGAAGGCTGCCGAGAGGTCGAGGAGGATGAGGGCCACGGTTTCATCTTTGTCGAGCAAGATCCTGATGTCGTCGGTTGCATGGAGGAGAGCGGTCTCAGTGCTGTGGTTCTTGCGGAAGCCGGATTGGGAGATGTCTAGCAGGCTGCTGTCTTCCAGGAAGTGTGATAGTTGGCTGTTGACTATCTTCTCGATGACCTTCGCTATGAAGAGGAGTAGGGAGATGAGTTGGTAATTCTTGAGGTCTTCGGGGTCAGCCTTGGGTTTTTTGAGCAGGGCGTTGACTTCGGCGTGTTTCCAGCTCCCCGGGAAGGTGGCGGTCTCGAAGTAGCTGTTGTTGATGGTGCGGAGCTGGGGAGCAATGTTTTGGTTGGCTTTATTGAAGATATGGTGAGGGCAGGGGTCGGCGGGTGATCCGGGGTGGATGGTGCTCATGGTCTTGGTGGTTTCCTCGTCGTTGGTGTGGGTCCAGGCACTCAGGAGGTTGGTGTGGTTGGGTGCATTGGGGTTGGCGTTGGCAGCGGTGGTCGTGGGGATCGGGGAGGCGAAACTGCTGTGGATGTCCGTGATCCTGCGGTGAAAAAAGGTGCCATGGCAGTCGCAGAGGTCTTGCGTGCGGGGTCGGGGGGTCGGCGGAGCAGGACTTGGGGTTGGTGAGTTCTTTGATGATGCTGAAGAGCTCCTTGCTGTTGTGTGCACTTCTGTTGATTCGTTCTTTGTAGAAAGATCTTTTGGTGGTCCGTATGAGCTGGTGATGCTTGCAGATGGCAGTCTTGAGGACGACGTGGTTGCTCTCTGTTTGTTCTTGGCACCAGATCTTCTCGGTTTTCTAATGGGTGTCAGGGCTATATATACTTTGTTTACTCCCTGTTTATCTTTTATACTAAAAGTGAATAACTCCCTATTACTAAAAATACTTCCACTATTACCAAATATTGTCAACAACCCCTGATAACAATACATCATACGTACTATACTCCAAATACTCTTCAGAAGGTCTACAACCGTTTAATGATGTGGACAGAGCAGATTACAATTGTATGTTTTTTCGGCTGTCAAACACTACAAATATTTTGGGATAATGATTTTCTCTTTTGCAGGATAACGAAACAGATGGATATAGTCAAACTACAATGTACAGCATTATGTGGCATATCTGACTCAAACATAGTAAGTGGCAAGAACTCTCAAATGGCAGTCTGTTTCTTCATTGGTATTGCCCCCAAGGGTCTGGAGGAACCCACCTAACATTTTAAAATGGCAAAGGGAAGCCACATGTATGTACAAACGAACTGAGAATGGCTAAATGAAAACATAGGATTAAGAAAAGCAGGGACAGAAATAATGCAAGCACATCAAGATATGCATATTTAAAAGTAACATTAAAAGTATGTGATGCACTGAGCTAATATTGCCAAGATAATTAATTTCCAGTAAAGAATACCTATTCATTATTAGTTCACATGTTATTTCTTTTTAACCCATAATCAGCTTTTTACACATTTTGATTCTTTTTAATGTTGTTACTTGATTCTACTAAACACGGGGAACCCTTTCGATTTTTTAATACACCGATCCAATCGCACTCTGATCCTATTGTTTTTCTTGGTGGATTTAAACTGGACCAGTGGAAACAAAACTTGATGTTAAGTTGAAATATGCAGCTTGCAAGATGTCCAAGGATTATGCCTAAGCTGAGAGGTAGATGGCCTACAGAAATGTAGCAGCAACGTATTTCTGGAAATGTCTCTATAGCTAAACCTGAAACTATATGAGGACATCTTTAAGAAAGATGCAGATCTGTCCAAGTGTTCCCAGGCACTGTGCCTAAACCACTCTGAGCCCATTTGTATCCTTCAAGCAGGCTAAACTCTTCTTCACCAGGACTTCTCATTCTTATATTTGAATTATTTAGGGTTGTTTGTATTTATAACATTTATTGGATCTTTCATCAAATCTTGCATTTTCTCCTCTTGTTTCATCTGCCCTGAATAGGGATGGGGCTTTAGATAGAAAACTGATAACTTCACAATTAGGGATTTTAAATCAATTAGTGTCTTCATCAAGGAATCACATTATAGAGAACAGGTTCATAGAGTCAGTCTTCCCCTGTCTTTCAAGTCTGGCTTTGTATCTGGTGTCAGTGGTAGATCTGGGGCACTGAAAGAGCAGAACACTAGTACAGGGCTTTAGTTTAGGATTTTGATTGTTGAGATGAGGCACGGATGCCCATGGCTCATTGAAGGTTTTGGTTTCTTCTGTATTGCTCTTTTTCTTCTAACACTGGCTAATTTTGATATAAAAAATGTTCACTTTCTTTCTTTACTAAATGCAAGAAAAACATTTAATCTGGGTCATCGTTTTCTAGTGTCTGCTTCTAGTGCTCTAAATTATCCACAGCCACCAGGGCCCCAATATTAGATATGGTGGACTGAGGTGGGCATCAATGGAAGCATCTTTTAGTGAGAGATGGCACAGATGGGACAGGCAAGAAGGACCCTATCCACTCTCCCTGAAAATGTCTCAGCAATGTATTTTGTGCTCTCCTTCACAGTATACTGAATTTGACCCTCATTTATTTTTCAGAATAAGCTTTTCTTTTAGTCACTATTGATTTAACAAGTTGACACCCAACATCTCATTGGTATTAAAGCAGGACAATTTTCTCAATACTCAAGATACATTCTGATGTTAGCCTAAAACCCATGCAAGTGACAACCTTGGTAGAGATACTGCACTTTTGAAAACACTGAATATGAAAAAAGGGGGAAAAAACAAACTTGCCCATCACTTATCCAGTAAATTTTATTTAAGGAACTGGAGACATCATTGGAATCCTCCCCCATTTGCCACACTAAACTATTCACTTTTTCCTCAATAATCTGCTTGTAAAAATTGCTTCAACTAATCCTTCACCTCTGCTTCTTCATTCATCATTCTGTCTCCTCCATAACCCATCTCCTCAAACCTCTCCTCTCCACTTTGCTCAACACTTTCTCAGCTGAACTGAAACTGGCTGTTCTATACAACTCCCTACTGGAACAGGGAATAGATGAAGAAGGCTAGTGTTTAAGGAGATGATACAGACGTCCACAAAAATACCAAATAATGGACAATTAAAGAAGAAAGCAATCAGTACTACTGATCAATCAGACCACTGGGGTCAATGCAAATGCTCCATCTCACCTACGGCTGATGTTCCCATTGCATGCAGCACTGCAGTGATAGTGGTAACCCCTTACACTCTCCAACCCCTTTCAGGAACTGCTCCTTACCAGTGAGCTTCAGGGCATCTACTCTAGCAAACTCTTCTCATTCCACCATGGCATAACAATACTATGTACCTGCCACAACATGCTGAAGCATCATGGAGATTCTCCACCAGCTACTACCTAACAAGCCTCATCACCTCTGTCACGCTCTCAAGTTTGTAGCCAGCAGCAAAGAACAAACGTACATTAACAAGCCAGCTGAGCCGGCTTCTTTAGTCTTTGATGCTTACCTTGACTAGAAATGATCCGGTGCATCTCCCCATACACCATCCCCATCAATAAGGCATACAGATGGTGCAGTTTCACTTTAGGCTCACAGTGATCCACCCAAAAGCAGGTGATGGCTACAGGGAACATCCAGCAGGACCGCAGAGGATCCAAAATGCTGGACTTTACTTCCAGGACTCCCAGTAGCAGCTTCAGATGCTCAGATAAGGTCTCCTAGAGATAAAAGCAACACAGGTCATATTCAGGTTAGAGGTTTTATTGTTTTTCAAATGCAGATGTGAAGGACTGCTGCAACAAGGTTGCTGCAGCATGCCTATTGATTACCAGCACTAGCCTTTGCCTGTAGATAGCCCAATGTATAAACTGTTTTACTTTTCAAATGGAATGCTATCCTACGCCTGAGTCTGACACTTAATGAAATTGGTGTGTTGCTCTGGTGGCACTGGCATTACTGAAAGCCATTTCTAAGCCAAGGCAATTCTCGACAGCCGAAACAGCACTCCCAAAAGGGGGTGGAAAATGTATTTTTAAAAATAGAATCTAAAACCATGCATCATCTCTTCCTAAGAGCTATGGAACATTTGCTACACTGTGGATGTTTAATGCTGCTCTGTATTCTGGTGCCACAATGCATATTTAGTGCTGAATTGTGTGCTACAGTTTGGATTAACTCTTTTTAAGGCTATACTGCATGTGCTTCTAATGCACTCAACATGTGTCCAGTGTGATATGTAGTCTACTGTCTAATGACCTGCCATGTGTGTTTATAGCTGTAGTGCTGAAGTAATTGGGTACTTTCCTATTTATGAGGTATGTGTAGGTGTGATCTGTGGTACTGTCCCCAGTCATCTTCAACTTATGCTTAATTATTTTTATATTCATGGTCAGTGCTTAATTTGTAAAAGAGGAAGAACCAAGTCCAAAGTTCTGCTCAAAAGCCTGTCGCTATTGAAAGTCAAGGTACCAAATATTAAGGCTGCACAGTCCACCTAATGACTCTTTAATCCACCACCAGACACTCCCTGGCTCCTCATCTCACTCTTTCAGGTTGCAGCTTTTTTCCGTTGTTACAGTTTGCCGTCATTCTCTTTCTCCTTCTTTTCCCCTTGAATATTTTTCTCTCTTTTGCTCTCAGTCTGATGAGGAAAAATGAGTGCCAGTGGGCCCGACCTCCAACCACCGGCTCAAATTAAAAATGGCGCTCTGTCAGTTACATAGTGTATGCATGTAGGATTCGGTATACTGCTTTGTGGGTGCTTGGTGCTGCACTCCAAGGTATTGGTAGTGATCTGCATTTGTGTTATTTTAAAGTATGCTTTTAGTGTTGTAGTATGCATGTTTGGGACTGTGCTGTTTGTTTAAAGTTGGGTTGAGTCAGGTGGGGTATCGTGTTTTTTAATGCAGCAATGCCTTTACTGCTGCACGGCTTGCATGCTGGTGATATGTATCTGTGTGCTGCAGGTTTCATTTTGTAGTGTGTATTTGGTACTGTACTGCATTATAATGCAGTACTGTGGTGTGTGGCTAGTTCGAGTAAATGTGCTTGAGCAGTACTGAAAAGAGTGATTGTATGGTGCCACAATGTGTATACTCGACTATAAGTCAGAGTTGCTGCGCTCTACCATATGTTGTCCCCTTTCTGCCCTTGAGCCCAAAGATGAGAGCATAAATGCAGTGGGATGGAAGTCAGGGTGTGTATTACATGAAGGACCAGTACAATACAACTCTAAACCCAGACATTAGAACAAGCCCCTCCCGCCTTCCTCTTCAAAGAAGCATTACATTTTCATCTCATACTCCTTGAAATGATTACTGTCCCCAGTCACTTACGTAATAAACATGTATCTATGCCTCTGGGTTCTACTAGAAATCGATTGCTGTTTACGTCAATAAGATGAAATCAATTAATCCCCTTCACAACAGATCACTTTGGTCAATATTAATCATTTCACTATACACTGTATTATGTGCCATTACGGTTTCTCTTATACAACACTTTTTTTCAGAATATTAAGGCTGCTGAATAAACAAGCCACGGCAAAGCCAACTGAGGTGGGCAGCCATCTTGGAATGCTATTTTGCACACTTTCAACTAGGCTACCAGATTGGTTCTAGACGCAATGTGGCAGTCCGTTTGGAATAGTAAAACAATAAGTACACAAATCCACGTTCAACGCAATCCTACTAGCACTGGCAAAGGTAAAAACAACAGCGGTGGGCATGGGCAAGAGCAATATGGAGGAGGTGATGTCAAAGATGTATGTATATAGGTATGTGGTATTTGTATAGCGCACCCCTAGCCAAAAAGCAGCCGAGCACTGTCCATGCTCGAAGGTAAGCTTAACGGCAGAGGGTAATATGAAAGGGAGCTGAGTTGTGGACAGTTAACACCATACAGCATCAAAAGCACACGGGCTTGATCAGCAGTTCTGAAATCAGTTTTTTGAAGAAATGGTTTTACTTTTTAGAGGGGACAGATGGTACAGAGGATGACTTGGGGTTGGAGCGACAGAAAGGAGCAGGGAATGCATTCCCATCCAGTGCTAAAGCTGAAATGCCACAGAAACTTGCAAAACGAATAACTGTTCCCGGGTGACAGCAGTGAAAGGATATGATCAACCAATTAAAATTCAGAGAGAAACCTACATGCCCCAGGGGCGGGTTAAACACAAGATTATTATGGAAAGCCAACAGGTCAGAAGCTGGGTTTTGAAACAGACCAAAAAACTATCCAGTCATGAGCAAGGGGTAGACCCAAAGCCTGCTTTAAGTATATTTTACATTCTTGGCTGCAAAGCCATCTGTGACAGACAGATGTAGCTGTATGTACCAAGACTGCAATAATGGAACACACCTCTGCATCCTTGAGTTCAGACTGCTAAAGTGGTGGGGGATGTAAGTCAACATGTCTATGCACACACATTTACATTATCATTCACTGCTATTTCCTGAGTCTGGGAGCTACACTGTGCTTAGAATGGGTTGTACAAGCAGAAGAATGGGAAGGTCTACTAGCTTGTGAAGAAATCCACAACTCTTAAATTGAGGTACCTCTCTCTGGCTACTGCTGATACTGAAGGCTGAGGTAGTGTATTGCTGAAAAGATTCCTTTTTTGGCATGTACAAGTCTACTTGAAAGTATAATATTTTGCTTCCTTTTAAACTTATGAAGGACTGCTATCGCTGAACTACTTGCACAGCGATCTCAAAAAAGACCTACTCACATACAGGAAGACGGCTCTTGGTGAAATGAAAGCCTTTAATGTTAGTTTAAAACGGAAGTTAGACTAATTAGAGTGAGATATCTTCTTTGTGCTTATGACATCTTCACTTCGCCCTAACAGGAAAGACTGGAATCAGGTTCAATGACCTTCACCTCAGCATGACAGACTTGTTTCTGGGAAATCATCTTGAGGAAGAGTTTGATATTATAAGTTATTTGCTTCACTTTTATAACCATAAAAGAGTGCTTGAGAGGCTGGCTAGTTCTCAAGGTAATGTATTTTCATTGACCTACTCATATCTTCAGATTAAGAAGCAGAAGGTGGACTGTTCGAAATCCACCAGACAGGCTGGAATAGGGTGACCCGAGTTTCTACTGGTAAAGGCTTTGCTCAAACAAAATTTTTATTGAAAACATGACAGTGTAGGCTGTTCATGGGAAGCGTTAGGAAAATTCAGCGTTGCAGGAATACACAGAGAAGAACAGCAAAAGAACAAAAGTTGTAATGCCCAATCCAATTTAGAAAAACAGAAAGTAAAATTATAATTGCGGCTCACAGCATACCATCACCGAGCACCACAACTCCAACCGCCGCAGCTGGGGCAAGGTAACAGATACAATGGACTCATGCCCTTGGCATCTCCCAAACGAAGGCCTCAACAAACCTAGAATAGGCCATGCAGAACTTATCCACCTGGATCAACAAATGCACTGACAGAGTAGCCCCGCGGAAGCCAGCCAGAACCAACAAATCCTCAGGACAAGCCAGCGGGTACACTCCAGAGCTCAGAACCATCGAGTGCAGCAGCTACAGACTTGAGAAACAATGGTGATCTACCAAGAACCCTTCCGACAGAGTCCCCCACAAAGCAGCCCTTAGCGACTACCACTAGCAAATCAAGGGAGCCAAGAGAGAAACCATCACAGCCTGCATCGACACAGCCGCCAACCGCATGAAAGAACTATTCAAAATAGCCAAATAATACTCTTACCGGCAGCCACAGAAAACACTATCTACCTTTCCCAAGAGCTCTGCAACACCCTCTCGGACTACTTTGACAGCAAGATAGCCACCATCTACAACAACTTTGACTCCCAACCCACAGTCCTCAACCTCAGCAGCCTCGACCAACCAGTGCACATCAATCGGATGATCACCACATGGACGCCACTCACTACACAATCCACCTCAGTCATCATGTCATCGATCCCCACTCCAGGGCACCCACCAACCATTGCCCCCACCACCTGTTCAACCCCGGAACCAAGCACATCAGCAAGGAACTCACCAGCAACCTCAACACCTCTATCACCACAGCAGTCTTCCCAGATAAATGGAAACACAAAGAAATCAGACACCTCCTAAAGAAACCATCTGACGACCACATCAAAAATATTCAACCAATCTCTCTGCCCCCACCTGCCAAGGTACTCAAGAAGACCACCAATCAACAGCTTAGCGAATATCTGGAACAGAACAACCTACTTGACATCTCCCAATCAGGATTTCATGCCAACCACAGCACTGAGACCACACTCATCGCAGTCACTGACGACATAAGAATACTCCTAAATTGCAGGGATACCGCCACCCTAGTCCCCCTCAACCTCTCAACAGTATTCATAACTGTTTCCCACCACATCCTCATCAACAGACTCCACAACATCGGACATACAATAGAACTGCCTCAAATGGATCGCCTCCTTCCTGTAAGGAGGTACACAGAGAATCTGGCTGCCTCCCTTTACCTCCAAACCCAAGAACATCATATGTGGCATACCAGAAAGATCAACCCTCTGCCCCACATTGTTCCACACCCACATGACACCCCTTGCAGACATCGTCAGATCGCACTGGCTCAACAGGTTACCCCATGCAGACGATACACAGCTCATCCTCTTGCTCATCGAAGACCCCTTCACCAAAGCTATGAACAACGTAGCCAACTGGATGAAAGCAAATTGCCTCAAACTCAACTGTGACAAAATAGAAGTACTGATCTTCAGGAGAAACATCCATGTGGGAGCACAGCTGGTGGCCACCCGAACTTGGACCCACCCCCATGCTAACAGAGCATGTACGCAACCTCGGCATCATCGACAACGAACTGACCATAAAGCGACAAATCAGCAGATTCGCCTCTTCCTGCTTCCACACCCTCTGCATGCTCTGCAGAATCTTCAGATGGATCCCAGTCAACTCCAGGAAAATCATCACCTAGGCCCTTGTCACCAGCTGCCTTGACTACGGCAACGCACTCTATACTGGCATCTCTACCCAACTCTTCAAAAGACTCCAGACCATACAAAACGCAGCAGCTAGACTTGTCCTGGACCTCCTCAAAAGAGCCCACATCGCCCACCACCTCAGAAACCGCCACTGGCTCCTCATCCAGAAGAGATGCTAGTCCAAGTTCCTCATGCACACCTTCGAGGCCTTATACGACCAAGGACCAGCCTGCATCAACCACCGACTGAGCTTCCATCAACCCATCAGCCACCTATGCTCCTCCTCACTAGTCTTGGCACACATACCCCAAATCCGCTGCAGTGATGGACGTTCTTTCTTCTACATCGCCACTAAAGCCTGAAACGACCTGCCCCTTCACCTCCGAACTACACTTTCCCATGCAGACTTCAGGAAGAAACTCAAGACCTGGCTTTTCCACTGAGACCTCGCACCCCAGCGCACAGACACCCCAAGGGGTGTTAGTGCTGTGCTCTACAAATACTGATTGATTGATAACTAATAGCTGACAAATGGAGAAATATACCAGACGAAAAAGTGAAGAACAAAGCTGGTGGATGTTAATAATCCTTTCAACTGTTTGGCTACAAATAGGTTAAAAACAAAGGTGTCAAAATCTAGAGAAGAACTACTGACATTGGCCTGGGGTCAGACAAAACAACTATATTGAGACGCAGTCTTTTTAAGAGTGGGGTTATCAATGCTTCTTTTAACTTGTAAACAAATGCTACAACAGATTTCATAACTATCTCCCTGAAAATATTTGCTGGTAGAGCATTATTTATGAAGCCCTTTGGTTTAATAATATTTGCAAAGTTAATCAGCTTTTCCTGCATCGCAGAGCTAGGAACCTTTGTGTCAATACTGCAATACTTCTGTGTCTAAGGTGACCTTCTGTTGGTTAGTATATTTCAGTTACTCCATGTTGCCTGAATTGGATATTAAGAAGTAATGTGACCAGTCCACTCTAATTGGGTCTCTGAATTGAAGAGGGCCAGCCTGAGATAAAATAAGGTCAAGAATAAAGCACTTGTCAGAGACTGGCTTCATGAGGTACACAATGAAGCCACTCCGACGGAGGCAAGAAGGTGAAGGTGTTTACTTGTACTTCCGACGTGTTATGCCAGTGGTGGATGAAGTACATTAGCTGAGTGGGCATCTGGTTGATACACTGCTCCACAAGATGTGTCCACCAGGGGTTACAGATGTCACAGAAAGGTTTTTACTTATACCACCAAGTATTTAAAGGACTGGAACACAGACTCTGGTTGCATATGATTTTTTTGTAATACAGTCTCCTGCAGAACACAAGCAATCCTAGAGTGCTTTTGGTCTGCTTAGGCACCATTTGTGAGCTACAGCACGGGACCCACATCTGGGTATACCCATTACACTTAGAGCGTCAACTACAACAAACAAAGTGATGGAAGGAATACTTGCATTAATCTCAGACACTGAAGAAGGCTAAGGCTGCATTCCAGGCCATCGTTTTTCACCCACTGTGCCAATCTAGACAGATACGAGCCATATGCAAATCAGCCTTGTTGTTTGCTCCAACAGGAAACATCCAACCCAAAGTGCCAGGCCTGCTCCAAATGGGAACACAAGCAACTAATAGTCAGATATGATTGAGTTACCATCTTGAGGGGACCTCGCATACACACATAGGCTGCAATCGGTCTAAGGTTGCTTGAGAATCCATTCAGAGGGAACCGAGCCTGTCAGCTCAGACTGGACTGTTGCTACTGGAGCAGGATCAAGGTGTTACCCTGAAATGTCATGGAAGGAGGACTTTGACAACAAGGTTAGTATAGTGTTGAGAAGTCTTTCCCAGCATGTTAGTGAGACAAGATATCAGCAATGACAAAGTACCCACATCTTGCAAGTGTATTTCCAGTGTTCCCATTAGGTGGTAGAATATCACCATCCTGTATAGACGGGGGAATTTCTGCCAAGTATTTTCCACTTACATTGGCTCATTCCTAAGCTGAGGCAATCAGTTGTTCATCTGACGATTTATGTCCCTTTTCCCATTTCTTTGTCATGCTTGATGCAACAGGAGTACGTTTGTCCTCATATCCCAATAGCCTAGTTGGCTTTTTTTCTGTCCATTAAACGTGTTTATGTTTTTTTTCAGGTCTATATTAGGCTGTTCCTTCGTCTGAAGCGATCTTCCAAACCTCCATTCTTTGCTCAGGAGCGCCTTAATTATTTTTTCGACTTCTGAATGTATACAAAGATTTTTTTTAAACAGCCTTAAGTGAAGGCAGATTAATTTTCCAATACAAACATTAACCAGTTGAGAGGCAACCACTATTCAAACCCTTATCTTATTTGTTAAGTATAATACCCTTAAAACATGTCCTTACTTTGTAATCAGCTGATTGTCAAAAATGACTTTCCAAGAAGGCCACCAAGATTTTCAGTACAAATTAAGTCTTATTTTATATCAAGTGCATTTAGTAATACTACTCAGTCCATACACTTAATGGAATCACTATGGACCGAGTTCTGCTGTTGCAGGAAACTCCTCTCCTACGGTTCCTGCCCTGCTTTACGCTAATGATTGCATTTTAACAGCACAAACCCCTAAAGGCTTGCAAGCACAGCTAACAGCAATGGAAGAATACTGTAAAAGAAATATTTAAAAAATCATTACAAGAAAGACTTAGATAATGACCGAAGCGTTCAAGGAAGTATTCCTTTTATTATAAATCAAGTAAAACTGGAAGAAGTGACATTATTTAAGTATCTAGGAGTGATAATAGATAGAACTATAGGGTGGAAAACTCACATACAATCAATTATTGAGCAATCTGAAGCCACCACAAATGCCATTCTACAATTAGCATGCAAACATAGTCACCGGTTCTCAAGCTTTATCGCAAAAGTATCCCAAGCAAAGGGCAGAACACAAATTGTGTATGTTGCAGAGTTATGGGGAATAGACAAGTCCACGCAAGCAGTAGGTCGATTTGAAAGAAATTCTGGGAATCTCTGCTCAACTTGCCACCTAGCTTCCCAACAGGAGCATTAGAATCAGACATAGGATACTCTTCAATTGAAACCCGATGACAGATGGCCCCAATTAAGTATGGATTAAAAAGATCAAGATCGTAAGGCACAAGTATAGTGGATCAATCCTGGAAATAACTTTTCGCCATGAACACCAAATCATTGTATGTAATTCAATGAGAAAAGAAAGCCAAGAGACTTGGTTTGTCTATAACAGCGAACATGAACTTGCTGACATGCAACAGGGTAAATGACATCATAAGCAAGCAATTCCTCAACTTAAAGCATAAACAGGAAATAACTGCAATTTTTATCCGAGATCTCATATTGGCCTGTTTGATCCATTACCCAACAGTATTTTGTTCTTTTAGAAAACCAGATGGAAAGAAGACTGTTTGCATTAGCAAGAGGAAGCGCCTGTTATTGAATGCTATAAAGAACAGAAGAAACCCTGTGTTCTGAGACAAATGTTCCTGTGGGGGGAAAAGAGGATATGGTGAACTTTATGTTACATTGTCATCTGTATATTAATGTTAGATCACACTCAATAGCCAAGATTCTATACAAAGAACAATTAGAGAATGCAGCAGAGATTTTATTTTTTCTGCTCAGTGATTTTTCAAGTGTTGCAAAAAAAGCAACTAGTTTATATGTAAGGATCAGTTGGGACATTCGAGCGAAGATTCAGGCAACTAACAAACCTGGCAAGAATTGGAAGCAGTAGTGAAAGAGAAATAATTTTTATACTACACAGCTTTATCGTATGGTTTTAAATTGGAGTGATTTTAACTGTACGTTTAAAATGTACCTGTGTGATGTATTTTATATTGTAGCACTAGATCTTAGGGTTTTAAATGTTACTTGTTTTTACATGTACTTTGTGATGAATTGTGTTTAGTGGCTGCTGGCATTATTTTATTTTGTGTGAAAGGTGATTCTGTTTATACTAAGCCGAAAGCACTTCACAAGAAATCTAAATCCTCTCATAATGATAAAAACGAACTACACTTATGACAGTCCTATCAACAGATCACAGCAACTGTTGATCACCAGCTGTGTAGGCACCAGGAGGCTTGGTGGTGCGACCACATTTTTCTTTGGTGTACTATACTTTGGTGGTCATACTCAAATTATACATATGTCGAGGTATACTTCAAGACCCATTGCACTTAGCACAGTTAGAGGGCAAGGGAATTAGGAAGGCTTGCTTTTTGTGGCTGCCTCTAAGGTCGACATTGTGGAAACCACTATAATTTGTTATGCACTGTGAAAAAGGTTTCGCCTTCAAGATGATGGTTTGCACCACCATGAAAAGTTTCCGAATTGAGGTGAATCCCTCCTCTGCAGCTTAATATAAATGAGATTTATAGGCTAGGCAGGTTGTTTCACCCTCATTGTACAATACATATGCGCACCGTAGCTTGAGGCTGAAGGAAAAACCCCTAATGACTAGACTTTGTTTTGTTTTGTTTATTGTCTATTGTTTGATGATATTTTGGTTCAAACTTGCCTGCTTAAGGTAAGTACAAAATGGCAGTGTGGACAGGAGTCCAATTCTTCTTTGAAAAGGTGGGCATTACCACCCGCTCTGCACAGTGTGGCAGGTATGCTCTTTTCAAAATCCAATAATGTCTTAAGGGCTTGTAGTTTAAGTAACTGAGGCTGCAAGATGGCTCATTTCTGCAGAAAGTCTGGTGCCAGCCCCCTGACTTAACGGAATAATTCATATCCTTGAAAGATCAAACTAAAGATTTGATTTCCTAAAGTTTATTTTATATAAAATGACTAAAATTGTTATAATTCTGTCAGCTCTTTTTAAACGTGCATATAAGTCATTGTCAGTCAGGAATTGTTTTGCCTCTGTATGACATCAAGTGAGAATCTTTCTGTAGATATTCCATTATTTTCACTGAAAATAGACCACAACTGTTCTTATAACCCTGTTGTAATTACATAAACACGTACTGAATACCAGTAAATGTAAAAGTGTAGAATATTGTTATTAAGGTGTAGTATTGTTTACGTACTAATGTCATCATAGGCCCAGTACTATATGCATTCTGCACCACGTGTGTATGTGGGTGTGTTTGTGTGTAGGAGAGTAAGCATGAGAGTTCAAATTTCTATATTTCAGTACTGGATGGTAAAATGTATTGGATTTAACAACAAGGAAAAGTGGGGTATCCCTTGTTGAGTGGCAGTGTACTATCACTTCCTTATATTATTATAACTCTGTGAAAGTCATTTTTATATTGTGGTTGGCTTCTGGCATGAACGGATGTTTGTCTTGAACCTGGGTCTCACTCGGGAGGGGTATGGTATGTGGTATAAAGTTCTTATCTACCCCTGTTAGATTCTTATAGAAAGCAGCACCCGTTACAAAGGCTACTATTGTACAGATGTCTACCTAATTTCCTAAGGTACTGTGGAAGAGAATGCTTCAACTATTATTTGCTCTCCACAGGGTGTATCCCTAACAAAGGGTGTGCGCCAGTCCTCCTCATTTAGAATGATGCCTTAGGCCTAATAGAAAACCAGCTTTATGCTGTGCGATATGTGACACTGTATTTGATTTCTACTTTGTATAGGGGCATTCAGGTGTCTATCTGAAACTCTCGTGCACTCAGGTGATCTCAGAGACACTGTCGAAAATTGCGATTGAAGACCCAGACTCGCTTATTGTGAGGCATGCAATGTTTATATTGATCAATCTTCTTGCAGTGAACCTTTGAAACTGAAACTATCTCTTTTTTTTACCTCTATGGTCAGCGTCTCGTTTTTAAGGCTTCTCTTTTTCAGCCTTTTGAATGGTGTGTTTGTCCGTTCTCCAATACATTGCTCATTCCGCTTTTGTTCCTCTGAGCGTCTGTTATCACAAGAGTTTTGCGGATAACATAAGGACAGTCACCAGGGAACTGATGCTGTCTGTACTGTTTTAATGTTCCACGGTACCTTTATTGATAACCCCCTCAGAACTCTTGCCACTGAGAGATCTGGTTATATATATCTCCTGTTCCCGCTACCTCAGCCTCCAGCTTGAGATTCCAATTTTGATGGGTGAATACCTATGTTATCTCGAACTATGGAGCTACATGTTTCTGAAATCATTGTGGGCAATTTATGTTCTCTCTGATTTGGCTCCATAATGGCAGGCACTGGCATATGGCCTATATTATTGCTTCACCCCGAATGTTACCAAGAACAATCGAAGATACTGTATCAAAATTTCACATCAATTTAATACTAAAATCAAATGCCAGAGAAGATCCAAGTTTATTTTGTATTTGTTTCAGAAAATCAGTAATGCTGCTGATAAGGGAGTTCCAGGTGTTAGGGTTATATGTTGGCCAATATACATTTCAATGTAGTACACTTCTCAACAGATGTCAGCATTCGCACTGGAACACACATAACAAGGACTCTATGTTTTTTCTGATTAGTTTTGTGAGCTATCAGGAAAAGTGCTTCGTCTAGCTTACTAGGGCCTGTGTCCATTACTGTATTTTTTAGTCTGGTGATTTATTGCAGATGCAGGGGGTCCATGTAAAACAATTACATCCTTCTTATACCCCAGTGACTGTAGCACATACTAGCAAAGCATTTTAAATACTGTCACTATGTTTGTTGGCAATGGGCTCAGCTGGTCTGCATTCAGACAATGTACATTTGGGGGTGGTGTATATCCCAAACGACTGTCCCATCCTAATTAATCCCACTATATGTGGTAACAGCCCAATGAACCGTTGCAAGAGTTCTAGCTACCTTATGGGAATGGCCTGAATTTCATCTGTCATATCTAGCAGGGAGTCTTATGTGCCCTATATCTAGCAAAGTGATCCACATCAGCTTAAAGTGGAACAAATTCTACTCGTGAGTAAAATATCTCCATCGACTAAGCTGGACTTGCCACAACAACTAGTATTACCTCTCCTCCTGTAATCTGCAACCAATCTGATGTAAATTAGTTATCAGAACCCACACATTAACATTTACTGGTACATTTCCATTCGTCATTTTACAAAAGATTCAGCATACGATTTAAACCTTAAGCGAATAACAAGTCACACCCTATTAAAGGTGAAGCTTTACCAATTCTTCAGCAGAACAAGAGGCTTCTGTCTAATTTCCGAGAACAATTTCCAACCAATATTCTCCATATGTCTCTGTATTGGTAGTCATTGTTTTGTGTTGCCCTTTAAGCACTCGGGCATATTTATACTTGGTCTGCGCCACTGTAGAATCATTTATTTTGACGCTAAAATGGTGCAAACTTAACTCCATATTTATATTTTGACGCTAGACCCATCTAGGGTCAAAATATAGGTGTTAGTGCCATATTGTGGATGTGGCAAACTACCTTGCGCTAATTAGATGCAAGGTAGGCGTTCCCGTCCACAATATCACGCTAACCCCCAACTGCTCATTTATAATCTGATGCAAAAATGATGCGCACAGAGTAGGAGGACCCTAATAATGGTGCTAAGCCTGCTTAGCGCCATTATTTAATGCCTGGGTCTGACTAGGTGTTAGGGGACTTGTGGACCCATTTCCATTGCTAAACACCATGGAATGGGCCCAGTGATGCCCACCCCAAGCCACAGGAACACCCACACCAGAGGGACACCACAGGATGGGGGAGCCCATCCAGGGTAAGTACAGGTTAAGTATTCTTTTATTTTGTATTTACCCTTTTTTTCCTGTTCCACTGGGGGCCCCCTGTATGGCACTGGGTTCATGGCCTTGCCCAGGGGACACTGGTCCCCTGGGCTGGCCATTGGGGTGTTGGGCAGGACTCTTACTGAGACAGGAGTCATTGTCGGGTGTTAGCATCAGAAAATGACGCTAGTCTGGTTAGAGGCATATTTCTTGCCGCTATCCAGCCTAGAGTAAATTCGAACCCACTAGCGCCTTCTCCCCAAGGCTAGCATCTTTTTCATAGACGCTAGCCTGTCCTTTGTGCCACAGTGCGCCGCTCCATAAATATGGCACCCGTCTGGCGCTTTGGAATGAAATCAAGGGATTTTTGAAAGGCAAGTCCACAAACGAGTGAAAGTGATGGGCATGAGATGGGCATGGTTAATAGCCAACAGAATACTTACAACCGTTCGAAAAGAGCTTTCGCGCTCAACCTAAATATAATTACATCTAAATGTAAAAGGAGACCTGGAGAACAACCTGCTACAGGAGCAACATTAAACTCCAATAAAATGCTTGACTCTCAGGGAAACACACGGGAATTTATGGATGAGAGTTCAGTTTTTAGTTCCTTTGCAGTAAGAGAAGTGGCCAAAAAAGTGTGTGCAGCTTAAAGGGTCAGTTGGAATGGCATGTTCATAAACATTAAAAATAATTTAGAACAGCAACAAGCTAGTACTATCTCATACTTAATCCGAAGAGTAAAAAAAAAACACATTTTGTGACTAAAACAAATAGATAATAAAAATAGTAGAATTAATATTTTACCTTGGTTATCTTGCTCACAAAGAAGTTATTTGGAAAGACACCACAATCTTCAATGGCAACTTCAGCAGCTGTCTTTTTTAAAGTCTGTTCTGTTCGATCAAATTCATTCACACACAGCACCTTTGTCTGCTTATTGGTCGGAGATACTTGTGCTGCACCAGAAGAGGAATTCAGAAGAAGTCTGTAGATGGCCCTTCGTATTGGCTTTGATATATTGTGAGCACTGACCCTTTGCATATTCTCTACTTGAACAAAAAGAAAGGTTCGTTTTAGTACAAGAACATCACCCAGGAAGGGAGACAGTTGACCCTTTGCAAGACCGTCCAAAAACCAATCTGGTAGGTTAAACGACAACGCCAAGTCACATTCATAAAGGCCATTCTGGAAAAAATCCTCAAGTTTCACATTGGCTGGCTTGTAGTCTTCCATGTGGGTGCTCAGAAGGTCCTTAATGTCATTTTGCTCGTGTTTCTTCAAATATTTCAGTATATTTTCCATAGCTTCAGCTGGATCTTTAAAGCCAGACAGCCAGTTCAGAAGCCCTTGCATACGAATGTGCTTCTTGCTGTGAGAGCTACAACCACCAATGGGAAATTTCACATTCCTGAAAAAGGCTGCCAGAGCTGGTATGGTGATATAATCATTGCCATTGAGCACCGCGAAGAGAGGAAGCAAGGCTCTATTCATGTTGCTGAAATGGCTACAGAGTTTCTCCACAAAGAAGCATTTAGCAGGGATGTAGGATTGCTGTGTGCCCTTAATGGTGCCCATATTTCTCCACTGAAAATCAGATGCAGGACAGTAACCACCATTTAGATCGAAAATGCAGAAGTCGCTGTCATAGGTCAGTACTGGGCACTTCCAATGATTAGCCAAAGCCACAATTTCACGATCTGCTTCTAAAAAACATTGAATAAATGGCACTCGTATAGAGTGCAAAACCTGAATAAAGACGTCTCGGATGAGCAAGGGCAGAACTGTCCCACCTCTTCCCTGGGAGAGGGAATGCGCCATGCGGATCTTGTCCTTGGCTCGTTGCTTGTGGGTCTCCAGCTTCTTATCTGTTGGGTCACAGCCTCCGTCCAGCACAACATAAGGATAGATCCTACATGCAGATAGGGCATTGAAAAACGCTTGGACAAAATCAGTGAAGGCGTCATAGTCCCCGCCATGTTGAAGATCTAGATAGGAATCAAAGTAAAGCCTGTAATAAAGGTTGCTTCCATCGATAATGATTTTAGAGTCCCTCAACTTCAAACTATCGAAGAATTGATTATTAGCTTTTACGTAGGTCATTAGTCCGGGAATACCCATTCTGCAGTTGAGAGACCCTGCTAAGGTTGTAATAAAATCATTGATTATTCACCCTGATATAATTTGTAGCTCCTGATAAAGGTTGTTTCAGCACTCCTTGTTTTTGTGCCACTCAACTTCAGTGTGAAGACTTGATTGTTCGCCATTGTATTGCTCGTTATTCTGTGGATGGCCAAGGTGCAATTGAGAGTCTCAGTTGAGGCTGTACCGAACAATGGTTACTTGCCCTTGCGTTCCTCATTGGTCCATTAAAACCCATGCCGCAGTTGTTAGTCTCAGCTAAGGTAATAATAGCAGGATAGCATACCTAGCATATCTGTGAAGTGAAAAATAACAGTTATGCATGTTCATCCCACAGCTTACAATGAATAAAACATTTATGTGCACATACTTGTAGAAAGCACTTTAAGGGGCTTTGGCACTAAAACAGGAGACACCCTGCCTGCTCCTGTCGAGGAAAATTAAATCTGCCTGACAAAACGTTCCATAAGCTCACAGCGATTGATATCTTTTATTTAACATCTTTATTTATGGAACTTTAGAGATGTCACATTGGAAAGTAATACACTGTAAATTGCAGTTCCATAGATTCAAATAGAGAAGCACTGATATCTTAAATAATTAGTGCCTTTGCGAAAGTTATTATACAAGATATGACCGTCATGTGAAATCCTTTAGGAATTTGGAAATGTGGGCCCTCGCAGGTAAATGAATGCTCAGGAACTGTGTGCATGAAGTAACTTACCAGTCTAAATTATCTAGTGGATAAAATGAGCAACACAACATGGCAATCTACCACAACTAACCTACAAAAACTTAATTAGCTAACATGTAAAATATTAGGTGTAATGAACATTAAAATATTAAGCATAGTGGGTATGTCAACTCGACATAAAAACTCAAGTTAATGCCATCACCGCTTCATGCTTCCATCCCCTGAAGCTGGGAAGGAAGATTTTCAAATGGCTTCAAATCAGCACCCGGAAAACCATCATGCATGCTAGGTTACAAGCAAGCTGGACTATAGGAGCGCCCTCAAAGTCTGGATTACCAAAAACTCAACAGAAGGCTGCAGACCATTCAAATTCGGGGCCCAAATCGCTCTAAACCTCCCTTGCTGTACTCACATCAGACCACACCTGATGGACCTCTTCTGGATCCCCATAGACAAACGATTACAATTCAAACTCACCACGCTTCGAAGGCACTACATAACACTGGCCTAGCACACCTCAACCATCACATCAGCTGTCACAAACCTTCTAGACACCCCCCGCTCGTTCTCCTTCTTGCAAACATATGGAAAACCAGATCCCAAGGTCGAGCCTTCTACACCGTTCCTAAAGTGTGGAACGACCTGCCACTACACATAAGTGCCTCCTACTCACTTTTTGAATCCTACAAGGAGATTTTTGAGTAGTCCCAGTAGGCCATTGCTTGGCTAGGCTAACAACAGGGCCAGGATACTCTCCCACGTGATGGTGCGCTCTACAAATCTGCATACCATAACTTTTCAAAGGCTCTGGACATATACTACAAGTGGTGTTAAAGTATAGCACAAGTCTACCCAACCGTATACCTGGTCTGGAGTGTGCACGATACTCCAAGTCCATCTCCGAGTGAGCCCTGTATTGAAAGTGCCTAAGGTTTGTTTACCTTTCATCCCGTGCTGGTGGTCTTTCGTGGGATCGTCACCCGTGACCAGATGAGAGTCCAGGACCTGCAAACTAGAGATCGTTTTTCGAGAGTAAGGATTGTGCTGAGTCCCTGCAAACTCTAGGGCTGGGTCAACTGAAGGACTCGGGCGGATTAAGAAAAACAAGCCTGATCAAAAAGCAGAACAAGTGTAATAAATTTAAAGACGGCGCATGCTTTAGGGATGCCAAGACTTATCAATAAATTCTACTTTCCAATTTCACTTTCGATTCCAACCACGCTAAACATACACAAGGCTCTTTAGGGCCGTCTACGAACCCGGAAAAGCATCGACCTGGCGACCCGGAAGTGACTCTCCAGTCGCCCACGAGCCGCTATTTCCAGCTGAGTACTTTACGTCTTCGTGTGCATGCTGTGTTATGCTGCCACCTGTGGAGGTCTGGGGGAAGAAAAAAAACACATTTATGCGTTACAGAAATTCGAGTGCATTTCTACAGTTAAAGTGTTCGTGCTTTTTTATATTTGATGTTTCTTTACAGCCTTTGAGATCACGAAAAGCTGATGCGTTTGGGTCTCTTTTATATTTGCTGTGGCGAAGCTAGGCTCCTCGGTCTCCTGGCTGTTCCTTTTACCAGTCCTGTTTGCACGGCTTTGACTGTAGCATTATGACAAGTATTGCCTGTTTTTCTCCTCCTATTAAAGTTCCCTTTTTTTAAGTGTAGTCTTCTCTGTGTCCATATGGTGTGTAGGCCCCGGGGTTCCTCGATGGCAGAGTTCACAGGGTCACGTGACTCGGTCGCCTAGGAAACGAGTCTGTAAACACAGCGCGCGCAGGCAGCTGATAGCAAAGACTGACAACAAGAGGGAGCGAGGCCGGCGCTTCACAAGTCTGCCTCACTGTTACCGCGACTGCTGCTGACACCCAGCTTGCTAAGGTAAAAACCTAAAGTGCTTTTAGCCCTGCTGTAGCCTGGCTATCGATGGATCCCATGTTATGCATGACTCAGTCAGTTCCGACTTGTACATCAGCGCGGTGCATTCTGGGACTTGTATTTTCACTTGTAGCATGCTACTGTGAGCTAGGGTCGTAAGCACAGCGCTGCTGGCCAAAGTACAGGAATTGCTATAGGAGTTGCACAGGACCATGGGGGGCATTTGGCAGATATAAAGATTGGCTGACATATAGCTTTCACGTTGCCCTGTGCTTGTGTTTTTTTTCTGGCTATTTTACTTCTTGTTCAGTGCTCCTGCTTGTAGTCCTACACTTGCAATAGGAAAGTCATATGTAGAAGTACTAGAACATAAAGAAAATTCCAGGACAGGAAAATAAACTCATTCTTGATAGGCACGGCTTGAGATCTGCGATTACACAAAACATACAGATGCGGCGACCTCCGGTCTCTGGCAACTGGAGTCCACCGTCCTCTCTTAAAAACAAAACAGCAATATGTTCGTCAGTTATTCAAAATTCACTCTGACACCACATTTAAGGCTTGAATTTTTCTTCCAGGTTTCATTCACTCTGCAAGTTATGCATGTTGTGCAGTTTTGAATATTTATGTGTTCTAGAATAGTTGGGGAGATCTAAGGGTGCCATCTCTAAGGGTGTCGTCTGAACAACATGTTTTCAGTAGTGTGCTTTATTTTTGCAACTTAATGTGGTCTGTGAGCTGCAGTCTTGGTTTGTTTTCGTTGACCCAGCTGGACTAACCAACGCACATAATGAAATGATTTGTAAAAAGAAACAAATCCCTCAAATTATCTGATTCTGTGCGAATGTAGCTTATACACTCAAGTTTTTTTTATTTTACATTGTTGTACTTTTAGTGCTGATTTTTTGATGGGCTACATTTTATTGTGTTGATTTTATGTCAATATAATTTAGCTGTCAAGCTCTAAATATGTTATGTAGTATATTTTCTTAAACTGTTTATAGTGCAAGCTTTCCCCTTCATACATGCCATTCACCCTTTCATAAAGTGCATTTGGTTGCTAATCTTTTCACCCTAACGGGAGTGAATTTACATGACTGAGCCAATTTGCTGAGAAGCTTGGAGTGTGTGTGTGGCTGGGGAATGGCTAGGGCAGTCCCAACCATTACCAAGAAAGACACAACTGTGAGCAAAGGGATGTTCCACCTGGATCCGTACACATACTCAAAAAGTATTCTTACGTTTGGCTGTGTGCTATGCTCAGATCTTCTTTTCTCCAGACTCTCACTAACGCGCCCAGCACAGTATCCAAGAATACATCGCCTGTCAGTGTCAGTGCAGACATCACACCTTACCGTTCGACCTGGACAGGGACCCAAGTGAGTTCCCAGCTCTGTTCTTGGTATGGTTACAGCAGAGATCAAAGTTTGCTCCTCCTTATGACAATTCTTTTATGGGGTATTTGAGAGGGGCCTGCATAGGCTAAGGATGTGTGACTACTGAACCATCACACAAATTATTCGGAAAGCTTAATTGATTATATTTTCATGATTTGGACTGTTTTCATTAATCAATTGAAAACTTAGTCAACTGCCAATTAACACAATATTCACCTCACTTTGGGACATAGTAACTAATCGATTCACTTGGTAGACATGGAACTTTGTAACTAATATAACAGAGTAGAAGGAAGAATTGTGCGCTTCATGTGGCAAGTTTAAAACTTTCATTCCATTGTAATTCTATCCTTCATAGCGAAATGACTAGACTTCAAGAATATCCCAAATAAATAGACCTTCTTTGTAGACTCCGAAGAAATCTGATAATTCTAAACAAAACTCCAGAATAGACTTTATCACAGAGTACAATTATGACAGTTTTAAAAGATGAAAAATTTGGGAAAAAAACATTGGCACATAATGACAGATGACCCAGAAATCGAGTAATACAGCCACCAGACCACACACAACGTGCAAACAAATCACAGCTATAAGAAATTATGCGAGTCCAAGCTATCTGTCACTGATTAGAAAAATAAATTCCTTGTTACAATGTCTACATTCTGACCTTAACAAAGGTAGCTAATGTAGCATTTTTAAGTATGCCCTTGAAAAGTGCTTAAACTTCCTATATAACACAAACAAAAAATATGCCATGAATTGCCAACAAAACTAATTTTACTGTACATACTGGTATGTTTGGCGCTTAATTGTCACAGTAAATGGATATACCTTAGCTATATCTCTGCGTAACCAACTCTTTGTGCTTTGATGTGAAACTTGTAACTCCTGAAAATAAACATACGAGAGATGTAAGATGGGTATCTTACCCATATATCCACCAACACTTCTGTCTCTAGATAGAATAACTACTTCATCTTTTGTTACTGTACACTCTCCGAGGAAGAGTAGTAGTTTCTACTTGACTCTTGTATCACTGCAAGATAATTAGCAGACATTAATATTCTGAGATTCCTATCTTAGCAACTCGTATTTAGCATCCTACAACACTAATACCTTACCCTTTGAGATATACATAGCATGAGCAGCAGAGTCCTGAGTTAAGAATCCGTCCTGTTCCGTCACAGGATAAGCCTCAAGTACAATGTGACAATCTTACAGTCTTAAGGAGAGTTCACAGTAAATGTTCAAGTAGTTCATTTTCACATTTCCAAACTACGTGAGAGTTCATGGCCTATTTGGAAATGTAGTTTGTTGTCAAGTCCCTATCATGTAGATTGTTCTCTATGTATATGAAGCTTCAGTCCAGACAGTGCTGTCACTCTACGGGGCTTCCATGTGATGGGCTAACAAGTGGGCTTGTAGTATTGCTCTCCAGCACCCACCGAACCTTAACTGCCAGTAGCCAGCTTCCTGATAATATGTAAACCCCGAAGGTGGAGATGGGCAATTGCACAGATAAAGTCCAAATTGAAGAGGATCAGTAGATTACAGGACATTAAATATGGTCACAGCACAAAGCATACATTTAAATACTTCTTCTATTAAGTTTAAGTGCTAAATATTGTATTCGACTCTTATTTTAAGGCACACAATAAACACTGATTATTTCAAATACAATGTAATCCTTGGATGTGCACTGACAGGAGGGATCTATTGGATTTACAAACCTGAAACTGATTGGATGGCTTTACAGATTAGGGCCTGATGTAGAGTTCAACTGACTGTTACTCCTTCACAAAGGTGACAGATATACCACCCACTGTATTACAGGTGCATTATATCCAGTGCCACTTGAAATACAACGGACAGGTTATCCTAAATTTGTTGTATACAAATGTAACCATCTGTGCTGAGCTTTCATTTTATGTACTCTGGACTCAATATAACTTTTATAAATTGTTTTTAGAATAGGAAATGAAGCACATTATTGGTGATACTCAGTGCTTAATTTGTGCTTGTTGTTTCCGGTGCTGAGCACCGGCACTTATTTTTGAGGGCCGGAGCTCACTCTTCTGCCTCAAGCATTTGCTGCGAGCAAAAGACACATATGGGGAAAACGGAGGAAGGGAAAAACTAAAAAGCGTCACAAAGAGAGAAAGTAGAAAGCTGCCAGAGTGAACGGAATGGCCAGGGAGTGGCTTTATATGGATTGAAGAGGCCCGAGATGGCTTCAGGATTACCCTGCCTCTGTATTCTGTGTTCGCACATTTTATTGCAGCAGCCGCATGTTTAAGAGGAGGGCTTTTGGCACCGGCACATTTCTATTTACAAATTAAGCACTGGTGATACTATATACCATATTTCAGTCAATCATTGTGTAATTGCATGCATCAGGGTGCTCTTGGTATCAAACTGAAAATGGGTTGCTAATCTCTTGATTTGGATAACTCAACGCAAACTCCTTTGTAAATCGCTTTCTGTTTCGGGGTGATGTTGTATTTACTATATGTTTGTTATGGCAAAATAAGAGACATCAGATTATTTTGTCTGTTACCCTGTTGACTATCTCAGCCTCGTCTTGGATGCTCATCCAGGACTACCTCACATCCTGCACTCCCTTTTTTTTTTTTAGAAGGGTAGGATGACCAAAGTCGAACGTAATTGCCTGAGCTAGTTATCCCTCAATGACTACACTGCCCGAATGCCCTAGCCCAGTGGTTCCCAACCTGTGGTCCGGGGACCCCTGGGGGTCCGCGAAGCCTTCTCAGGGGGTCCGCGACTGCTTAGAAAATTAAAAAAATATTAACAAATAATGACAAATTAGGTCCCCAGCTTCCAGTAATGACTCAGGCAGGGGTCCCCGTATTCCAATGATGATTCAGTGGGGGGTCCCTGGGTTCCATGAATGTTAAAATGGGGGTCCACATAAATCAAGAGGTTGGGAACCACTGCCCTAGCCTTAAACAAGTAGTACAGCTACAAGCTATTCAGTAAAATGTTGTACAAGAACGTATTTTATGCCGAATTTTATCTGGTTACAAACACTGGTCCAGAACGTTCTGCACACACATTATAACCTTGCCAGCGTTTGAATGCTTGCTGGGTAATATTTGTTATTTACCAGTTCAAAGCAAGAAGCTTCTGAACGATTTTGCACATGGTGGCCCCTGTGCATACTCTAAGAAGCTTCCTATATGCTTTCACAAAACTCCATCCATTCTGTGTCTACTTTATTGACTACAAACCGTAAAGCCCCACGAACATATAGTATGCCCTAACCTTACCATAAATAGTGAGACATAGGCATACAAGATTAACTGACAAAGGACTCTTGCCTTATGGCAGTCTTCCTAAAAAATATTTTGTCTCTAAGTTAGCACTTTAGTTCATTTTATGAGCACGTGCCTTTGGACACAAAATGGCACTCGGTTGAGTGAGGGGTGTGCTGATGCAATTAACCTAGGAATGCTACAGGACTCTGGCCAGTTATTAGATCCCTTTTGTTATTTTTAACAAGTTAGCTGCTTATTATTCTTTGGTAAACTAAAAACTTCAAACCTTTTTGACTTCCTCCATTAGACCTTTGAGTGTGGCATCTGGACTTCAGTGTAGTGAACTCATTTATATGGTTTACAGAATAACTCTGTTTTGGCGCTAGCTTAGTTTTCATTGAAACACTGTGTGGTTCCAAAGAGTTCGATAACCCAGGAATCTGAACACAAAATAAATCCTCTATTGTATGGACTTCGGACATTATTAAGTTTTCAATAGTGTTACTGTTACCCATGGATTGTTAGTTTTCAGTCATTCATGCAGTGTCTGTTATAAGCTGCAGACTGGTCTGTAACTGAACCCTTACCTTGTTTCTAGACTTGGATGGTGTGTTTACCCACATATGGTTCAGTATAGATGCAATTAAGACTTCCTATTTAGTTCCTGCCCGTTTTCGTTTGTGTGATTTCCCACAAATGTTCATTCCATTCCCACCACCCACTGCCTTTTTAGAATAACTTCTATAACAAATAAGTGACGGTTGCAGCGGCTGCCAAATTTAGATTATGGTCCTTATTTGGAGTTCAGCGGATGCAGGACATCCTCAAAATAGTGGTGGATGTCCCACTCCATTCCACAATATTAAGAATGCTTTGATGTCAAAGACACTTTAAATTTGGCAACCAGGAGATCACCCACTTTTTGGCAAATTTCCTGTTCGGCCAACCTCTATATAAGGCCCTAAGTCGATACTCCATGGAGTAGTTTGTTGCGTATCCTCAAAGGACATCAGTGCCTCATCGGGAGTAGCAAGATCTACATAAATACTAATATCATACTCTAGCATGCAGGTCTGGAGCACTCAGTGAAACATGATAGCAAGATAGTTCTCTTCTTTACAGGTCAGTGCCAATATTAATGATCGCTGTTAGGTCACTTAAGGGACTACACATAGTTGTATATAAATGTTCTTATTAGCTGTGTTACAGAAACATGCAAGCTTGATGTTTTACAACCCCATCAGGGTATCTTCACAGTCTGCTCAGCTGACACTCTCAGCACTTCCTTCTCCACAGAATACTAAAAACACTGCTCAGAGCAACAGGACACCATGCATCATCATAATGATGTGTCAAGATGCAGCACACCTCACCTACATGGACACATCAACCAACAAGGTAGAAATTGTTGTGACATTAGCACAACGTGCACAGCCATTTCATGCAACATACCGCCCCATTGTACTGCACGGCAAATAGGAAGGCAGTAAATGCTAAAGTCTCAGCAAAATGTGCACCAAACCTTCTGCAGATAGTCATATAGCACACATCAAATCACACCATCTTCCATTACATACACAGAAAAAAACAATAAGATAACTTTTTTTAATATCAGTATTATTTGCATGTTCACTTCTGAAGACACACTACACACCATAGTTGACAAAATGCACCTCACTCCAATACAGTAAAAACATGAATATCCACCCTGTACACATAATACACAACACCCAGATAGCAACATGACAACAATCACAAAGAAGCACAACATTCAATTCATACAAGACACAGAAAGTAAATTCATACTTTACAAAGCAGAATCTTCGAGGCCTCTTGACTCCACCTCTACCACACCATCACTATGCTTTCAGACTAAACCAACAGGTTTCAATTGAATAGCTGTTCATCCTTGTTTACCTGCATTGTAATTGGCAAGCTTAAGTTAACCTTAAGTTAAGACTGGCATTATTTTTCCGGAATCATTGGTTTCTCTTTCCATTAATGGTTCTCTGAATGGTGCACAGTTGTGCTGTAATGGTTTGCAATCCCTGGGCTGTGGCCAGACCGGATGCGAGAGTAAGGTCTCCACTGTTGTTACTCGGCTAGACACCTGCCAGTGATGCATGAAGGCTCTGCCAACATGCATGGACCCTCTGAATCTGAATTTGTATGGCTTTACGTCTTCCTTTGAGGTGAGAGAGGGTATAACTGCATCATGCTCAGAGTTTGTTGCCCTTTACAGACATAAGGAAAAGAAGAAGCTGCTTTGTGGCACAGTCAAAACAATGGTATTGCTTCTCTCCCATTAGTCTGTCCTCTCAGTTGCAACAAATCATTGAGAGGACTGTTGCTGCAGTGCTGGCGATGCACAGGATAACCAGGAGCCTGCCCAGAGGAACCTTATATCTTCTAGAGATGTTTCCCTGATGAAAAACAGAATTGCAAGGATGAGATAATAGAACCTAGGATAAGAAAAATGTGCAGAAAAGGCCAGCAGGTGTTTCGCTTTACATAGGCGCATCACTTTTGACTTTCAAGGACCTCAGCGTTCTTTCAGTGAATTCCAATTATTATATGCCTGGTTTACGTCTGCTCGATTTTATGAGGAGTCATCTTGTGGGAGTGACTGAAACAACACATTAGGATTCTGTGATTTCCAAGAAGTTGTGCACTATCTAGTGGTTTGAGTCTCAATTCCAAAGCTCGCAAAGATAGACCCATTGATCCCAAGACATTGCAGAGTGAACAGTGGAAAACTGTGATCATGCAGCAACTTCTTTGGGCAGCCCTAGCACATTTGTAAGCTGCGAAAAAGAGGGACTGTGTCTCCTAACTTGTCTTCATTGCAGCACTGACTTCCAGTCTTGAGACACATTGAATTCAAGGTACTGATCGTTTCTTACACAGAGGTGTGTAGAAAGAGCTACTAAATATCACAAAGACACTTGGTGGACACTATGGAAGCCTGTCAATAGCTAGCCCAACAATTAGACGACTGAAATCTAAAGAAATCGGATCAGGTAGAAGTACATTGGCCACCCCGAGTACTATACTGCAGAATGAGCTTATGGTAGGTCTCAGACCAGAAGAAAGGCATTTACATTTTCAGAAGCAACCAATGACTGAAATGTTCCATTGGGCCTATAGCAAAGGTTTTTGTTGGTCCCTATCAGTTATATGTTTCTGGTCTATTTGTCCACTCATGTCTATGACCCACTCTGTATGAAGAGCGCTCTGAGATGCCTCGATGGTCCTTGATTGAGGATGCCGTGAACAGTGCAGGCATTCTGGTGTCTATTTAGAAGCAGCTCCAATTCCTCCCAAATATCATGACCAATGCATTGCGTTTCAATTAATTTCGTGCATCGTCTACTTTTGGGAAGAGAAAGCAGATCTGGCTGTGAGCACTGAAGGCTGGGATAAGCCAGAAGGCTTCCCTTTTGCTACTTTGCTTCTTTGGGCCAACACTATTTTGTCCAAAGTTAGGGGAGGAGAAGAAGCAGACAGTGAAGTGTCTGAGGTTGGTGATTCCTCTTTCACGTTGGTCCTCTTTTTCTTCTTCATAATGCAGTTAGTCTGCTTTTAGGAGGTCATCATTGCCATGTAGTCACCTGTAGCTCCTCTAAAGAGTTGTCCTTTGGTCCACATGCATAATCCCATACATGTCCTGAAACACCAACAGCAGTGCTCGCTGTGTCACAGGTTGATTTGAGGGGAGTGTTCATGTCTTCAATTTGTAGATCACTCACCTAAGCCTAACTTTTTATGCTTGTGCGGCATTACTGATTTCAGGTGGGTGGGCCTTCTGTTAGGTTTGCTAATATTGTTCTTCATGCGTCAGCTCTGATTTGTATGTCTCAATAAACCCAGGGGCTTATTTACAAGTCAGTGGCGCAGGACAGCATAGCAAGTTTCCTTGCTCTGCTGCCCTGCCCCACAGCAAAAGGGCTGAAATGAGCCGAAGCATCAAGATACAGCACATTTCTGTCCTCTCCCCCTGCAGTAGCGCACAATGGGCTGCCTAGCGCCGACGCAGGTACCCTTACACCATGGTACAAGGATTCCTGCCTCACAGACAGGATTGTTTTTGTGCAGAAAGGGACACCTTCTTGCACAAAAACAGTCCATGGAGGCTTTTTCCTCTTTCTATGTGTTTTGCAGAATGCAGCACATATAGAAGAAGGAAACAACAAGGAGAAATAGAGACAGTTCTCCTTGTTACACCTCTGCTGGGGAGGCGTAAAACATTGACACAGTCCCAGATTTACAGATTATTGTAAATCTGGGAATGCGTCAAAACCCATGGGTGTTGCATGGGAAAACCCCATGGAACGCCCATGGAATGCCTCCCTGATGCAATGTAAGGCAACGCAGTAATGCCATTTACCATATCTACAATGCCATGGAAAGCCACACAAAGTGTAGATATGCGCCTGCTCTATGTGCCGCCGGTGCGTCACAAAAAGTGACACACTGGCGGCGCACAAGGCTTGAAAATAAGCCCACCAGTGTTGTGCAGGACTGTAAATATTGTTTTGTGCACATTGTCTGTCTTTAGCGTTTGGTGTAAGATGATGAGGCGTGAAACCAGATAGAGGGAAATGGAGATTTCTGGATTACTTACTGATAGTTTTCATTATACCAGCCCAGATCTTTCCTAACATAGTCATTGTTCCCTCCCTCTCTGTCCCGGCTGTGGGCCAAACTAGCTTGTGAAGTCACTGCTGGGCTAGATGCATCAGCGGTCACTTAAAGTGGGGGCTGAATCATAGGTTCTTTCCGTGGGATGAGTTTTAAAGCTTGGGAAATTGGAGAGAAAGCGTGGGACCATCTCTGAAATTTGAGAGCCCTCATACAACAAAGGCTGTGACGAGGAAGAGTGGGGCTCCTTAGAATGCAGATTACCGCTTTGAGTACATCACACCGCATGCTGCCTTGCTGCATCTTTTGAAGTAAGTGGTACATTACAAACTTAGAGGCACAATCACACACAGCTGTAGGCTCTCCCTTTGGAATTTAAAACTATAGGGGGAAGCCAGAGGTTGAATTGAGTGGGAACTACTGGAAGCTGTGTTCCACTATTATTTTTTTCATATTAAATAGTATTGGTACTTTTCTTTTTGCAGCTAAAGAATAAACCTTGTTTTCCAATTACACACTTTTTAGGTCAAGCTCGCAAGCGCTCTGACGTGTTGTAACCTATCTGTGGGCTTTTAACCACGCCCACCGCACGCTCATCACTATCACTCATTTGTGGGCTTGCCGTTCAAAAATCCTTTGTTATCATTGGTAAATGATTACCATTTGTCCCTCCTTGGAGCAGTTTTGTTACCGCCGTGTACACTGATCTTGTTACTTGAATAATTGCACGTTTGCCGATAGGTTTGACTGCAAACAAACCTATTTTTCCTTTTGTGTCTCTCCTTCGCACTCATGCTAATGGCAGCCATGGCGCTTTGAATCGGCTTGCTTATGTCAACTGCTTTACTTTTCATTTTCAATTTATGTGGCAAGAAAAGTCCAGTTAGGCATTTACAACGCTAAATAGCTCTAACTCGAGCAAACGCGAGACCCATTGCATTGCAAATGCTTGTTTAACTCAGCTATTTCAGTAAGCCTCCTGCTGAGACGGAAGTAAATAGAAGAACAATGAATTGGCTGTTCTGCCCTCCTTTCTGACTCCAGGGTGGGGTGGAGAGTGCTGCAGTGGAGAGCTGGTCCTGTTACAGAGACTGCAGTCTATTGTTTAACAAACTGCACACACCTTAAAATCCAGGTGAGAAGTGAAATATCTTCTCAGCCTTAGCGATTTCATTTGTCAAAGTAAAGACATTAATTTAATGGCTGTAATTGTGTCTTGAAATGTATTGGTCGTTTCACAGAAGACTTTTGAAGAAGATTAGATATAAAAAGAAAAGCCATAAAAAAGTGACCATTTCTGGACCTACCCCTTACTGAGATGCATGTTATTTAGTGTCAGTGAACAGTGACACAGTCTAGATTCAGCCAACACACCTTTGTTGAATGTTAGTAGGAAAACTGCAATATCATATGACTGACAACCAGGCAGACGTTATAGTCTCTGGCCTAGTCACCCCGGAGTTGGTTATGTGTAGTCCACACTCCAAGGTCTCCGTGGAGTCTCCCTGCTCACTCTCCTGGCCTTAATTTTCCTGTGAGTGCAAGACATGATCAGTGAAAGCGCAACCCTCTGGTCCACGGATGTGCACGAATAGAGTGACAACAATAAAATGATTGGTAGAACATGAGATAAATTCATTTTTTTGTTTAGAATTCACCCCAAATGCTTTGGATTCAGGGTGGGGCTGTTCTACAGGGCAATTGGGCAGTGCCCAATGGGCTGGTCTGACAGATCAGTTCGTGGACCTGTTTTTTTAGCAGTTTGTGGTCCCGTTTTATGGTCCACTTAGTCACTTTTTACTGTTGATTTCCCTGATATTACTACAAACATCAACTGCAGCAAACACAAATGCATGCAGTCTCCCATTCCTTGCAAAACACCCACAAAGAGAGATTTTACTAGTTCATAACTGCCCTGAATTACAAAGGTGAGCCATTTTTTAGCCTTGTGATTTGCTAATGGGAGGGTGGGGGGACACTATTATTTTGGTGCTCGGACCTATATTTTGTGCCGGTCTGACCCTGTTTGATTTACCCCCCGCCTCACCCCTGGGAGTGCCTACCCTCTTCTCTAAACTCCCAGCCCCTCCTACTGAGAGTGCTCTCCTCTGCCATCCTCTTCCTCCACCACCTATCCGAGTACCAGACATTTTTAGGGTTGAGCCTGCGTTGCTTGCGCGCGCGCATGCGTATCGCTACAAGACACTTTAGTTATTAGAAAGGGGCTCGGAGCCCTGTCGACATCACGTCAGTGTGTTTGATTGGTTCGTGGGCTTGCCTAGTAAAATCTGCTTGCTTTCATTAGTGAAAGGCATGCACATGTCATGCCTTTTCCGGTGGTTAGCCCTCCTCGTGCGCAGCGACCAAGTACAGAAAACATGCGAGGCTCGCTGTTTTCTGTCGGATCGTGGACTACCTTTTCTCTATTTTCCTAGCGCGATTTCGCTTGGCAGAAGTCGAGCGCTTTACACAGTTAATTTAACTTTTTCGGGTTACTTACATAAAAGCACTTTTGCCGATAGATGAAAAGTCGGGTTACTAGTTTACAAGGCGATCAGCTCTAACATGAGCAAACGCGAGACCCGTTGCATTGCAAATGCTTGTTTTATGTGATGTCACACTGATTGCTTGCATTGTACCAATGAGACCACCGCCCATCGTCTTCAGGGAGACATAGAAGGTGAATCGGGGAAAGGCATGAGCGAGGAGCCTTCTGAATAGAATGATGGCTTTCAAAATGCTCATACCACACTGGTTGTCAGTCTCATAGCCCTAAGTGGGTGATTGTTGTACCCTGGTGTAGGGGAGATAGAGAATTAGGGTCCATGGGCCAGATGTACCAAAGGATTTTACCCATTCTGTGTCTATGGGAAAATGCTTTATTACATATGGCCCAAAGTGCCTAGGACCATATGTGCATGCATTTGTCTGTCTGGTGGTGGAATCGTCACACTTTGACTGGAGAAACATTAATAAATTGGTATTTGGAATACATTATTCTGACTGTTTTGATAAGATGAGCAGCAAAAGAGCAGCAATAGTTCTGAGAACTAAAGATGGAACTGGAGACCTTCTACCTTTATATATCTAGTGAGCAGGCCATAAATTGGCCATGGTGAATAGGCAGTCTGGTCCTTCCCATTCATCAAGGTCTATATTTCTGTGTCAGATATATGGAAAAGGTAAAGACATCCCAAACCTGTTTCGGTAGGTCAGCAGCCTTCCTCAGGGCTAATTGTCAAGCAACAGACAGTTGCTGAAAACACTCAGCTTTGGCACTGACAGTGCGTGTCCAATTTGTAAACAACACATGCAACCTTGTGCAGCAGGTTCTTCAGGTTGTCAAGGCATATTGGCATGCAGCTGCACTAAGGTGGGCTTACAGTAAACGTTTCTGTAAAGGAGCAGGGCCTATGAGAAGGATGCAAGTGCTTCCAAAGATCAAGTCCATATGGTATTGCTATCACTTATCGAGTTGCTGAAGTGCTTTGTGGATGGGTTACATGTTGCTTCTTACGCCCCAAAATTAGAGACGTTGTCATGCATAAGGTGTTATGTTCACTCATGTTTTGTATTACACAGTTGTTTTGTAATTTGTCTCAATCTGTCATGGTTCAATTTGCTAAATGTATATATATGGATGGTACAAACAGTCATGCAATTTGCATTATATGCGGGGCCACTGGAATTATACCATTCTGCGGTCGCAGCTTTTTTTGTATATTTAAGGAGTTGCTGCATTTGTCACATAATCCATTATCTGTCGCATAATCTGCAGATTTTAACTCACATGGATCAAAAGTTACTAAAAACATGGCAATACATGTTTGCTTGCATTGGAAGACCCTTCACATAGATTAACTGGTCATCTTCCAGTTGCCTATTTATGCGTTTGGTTATTAAACTGGTACTAATGAGGTGAAACTTTGCCCGGACAATATTACCATAAAAATGACAATATAATGACGTAATATGTATGTGTTGCATTATGCTTCATAATTTGCCTTTTTTTGTCGCATAATTCAGTGTTCCCATGCTGCATAATTTAGTGCTTCCCTCCTGCATAATTCCAGTGGCCCTGATTATATAGCATGTTCACATTACTAGAGACTTGGATATGCATAAGGGAATTACAGGTTGTCACACGGTTGCCATGCCCACTGCAAGTATTCATCCAAGAATTTGATGTAGGATGTCTTAGATAGCGATGTTAAACTGTCATTCGGTTAGGCTTCCATGGTTGTTACAAGCTGTCATGCAGACATCAAGCACAGTGTACGATTCTTGAGAGCTTGGGAGCTCAGTCATTCAAGTACCAGCTAACCAGTGCTTCATTTGTAAACGAATGAGTGCCGCTGCAGAAAGAGCTGCTCAGAAGACCACCGCCGGCTGAACTGAATGTGTTAGTGCAACTGCAACTTGACCAGAATGCCTTAAATCTCTGTGTATGCAGAGGTAGACCTCTCTCCTTAGTCCTTCCCTTCTAGAGGATGGGGTGTCGAGCTGCAGAGAATGCAGGATGGGACTCTCGGAGCTTTGAGCAGACGAGGATGACGCGCACAGCTTTTATAATGGGCATCATGGAGTAGAGTGGTTGGGCTGTGAAAGGCTCAGGGCTCTCCTTCGAAGTTCTAGTAGTATTATTATGTACCCAGCAGAGGCGTGTGGCTTCCCAGTCACATCCATAATGAATTACACACAATTTTTAGGGGCGAGCGCAAGGCGCACCGTCCAGTGTTGTAATCTCTCTTTGGGCTTCAAACCACGCCCATGTCACGCCGGTCACTTTCATTGGTTCGTGGGTTTGCCTTTTAAAATCTGCTTGCTTTCATTATTGAAAGGCATGCATAAGTCATGTCTTTTCTGGTGTTTAGCCCTCCTCGAGCGCAGCGACCAAGTACTGAAAACATACGAGGCTCCACATTTTCCATCTGGTTTCTGGACTACTTTTACTCTTTTTTTCGCAGCGCGATCTCGCTGGGCAGAAGTCGAGCGCTTTGCATGACATCGACTCTATTACATAGTTAATTGCACTTTTGCAGGTTACATAGATAATTGCACTTTTGCCAATAGGTTTCACTACGAGTGAACTTTTATTTCCATTTGTGTGTCTGCTTTGCACTGATGGCAGCCGTAACCTCGCTTATGGGAAACTTTTCAGTTTATATGGCAAGAAAAGGCCAGTTGGTTATGTGAAACTGTTTTATTTTCATTTTCAATTTATGTGGCAAGAAAAGTCCAGTTTGGAGTTTACAATGGTAATTGCAATAGCTCAAGCAAACGCAAGACCTGTTGCATTGCAAATGCTTGTTATTGTAGCCCTTCCCTTGGTATATAGCCTTGACAGGTGTTTGCCCACAGTAAACAGACGAAAGGGAGCCCACAGACTGAATGTGGGGGCTGGTCGGTGAGGCAAGCAGAATTTGAGAGAACATTTATAAAATGTGGTGAGGATTTAAAGCATATAAAACATTTTTAGATTACTGATATTTTTCTACCACAGTGAATATTTGGAATTATTAGCACAAAGTCATCACTGGTTGTCGCTACAGATTCCATTGGCTGCCAGGTTAATCAGGGCGGCACCACTATCTTGGTAAGATTGGATCAGTCAGTGGAATTTTACATGATCTCCCCATCCCGCTTGGTGTGAAGATTGCATCAAGCAGGGTTGAGGGAAACAGCTGTGGACCTCTTTGGGTCCTTTTTGACAAACAGGACTCAAACAGTCAGCGGTGTCAATGTCAGGGCAGAACCGTTTCAGCTCCCCATGCGGACTCCCTCAGGTATCCTCCTTCAGTCTCACTTTATCCAACATATATGTTTTCCCCTGGCTAGACTGGTGCCGTCATTTGGCTTTCAGGTGTTGTCCTATGGAGACAACACCCAAATCATAGTTTCTATAACAGATGGTTTGCCCTTGGTAGCTGAAAAATTCAATCTCTGTATGATCAGTGTCAGCGCATGGCTGAAGGAGAATTGCTTGAAAATAAATGCAGAAAAGATGGAGATCTTGGTCGTTGGGGCACAACAGTCAGTGTGGTCAGAACTCTAGCCTAAGACAAACGACCCTTTACTTACCCCAGTGGCCTCTACTAGAAACTTAGGGATTATTTTCAGCAACTCTCTTACCTTTGACACCCAGGTCAATTGTGTCGCGCCACAGCCTGCCACGACCCGGGCAGAGCGATCTGCTCGGGCACGGTTGGAGCCGCAGTTCATGTTCTCGGCCGCCGAACATGCCATGCCCCTTTTTTCTTGTATTTTCTCGCACGAGGCCCTAAAGTGGGCATTGGGCCTCGGCGAGTTCAGGGCATGGCGCACCCTCGATATTAAAAGTAGGCACCCTCTCCCCCTGACCCCTCGCTTACCTGGGGAAGCCTGTTCTTTTCTTCTTTTCTCCTTTTCTTCTTTCTTTCCTTTTTTACACTTAGAAGCCATGGTCTTCTTTATCCCAGCATGCCTTGCTTCTACCCTTTCTCTGCATGCATTAGGATCCTTTTCCAAAATGGTGCCTTCCTCTATGTTCTCCTGTGGTCCCAATCCAACATGGCGTCTTTTTTCTTCCTGTCTGTCATTTCCTGTTTTAGGGTATATAAGGAGTGTGATTCTTGTTCTCCTTGTGCTGCAACACTTCCTTTGGTGGTGATCACGTTGTTTTTCTCCAGCTTTTTTCTTTGCCTGTTCCAGTTTCTTCCAGTATTTGTTTTCTTGTTGGAAGACTTACATTTTGTTCTTATTTTTGTTCCAGGGAGTACCAGCCATAGAGGTTTTTTCCTTTGGGGTTTTTTCCTCTGGGACTCCTTCTGGAGGGCACAGACTGCCTTTTGCTGTCCCATCGTCAGCAGCACCGTGGCTACCAGAAAGGGCTGCCCTTACCTTGGTCAAAGCAGAACCTACAAGAATCGAGACCATCCTGCAGTTCCAGGTGGCCCGAGTCATAAACAACGAGTAGCCAGTGATAAATAGAACCATGAGTTCTTGCTTTTGTATCATTAAAATACTGAAAAAGGCCTTCCCACTTATTTCCGGTTGAGTTCAGAGCAGCACTGGTCATCAGTGGTAGCTGGTGACATTTCAAAGTGGTGGGGTGAGCAAACAGGCTGGTTTTGAGGCAGGCTCCCACTCAGCACGCATAGTGCTTCTAAACGCTCCTGGGGATTGTAAAACCCACAAGTCTCCATTGATTAAATAGTGACCCACACACAATGAAGGTGGTGTCTCATTAGAAAACACACTCTGAAAGGGGAACAAGAGAACAAGGCTGACAGCGACATTAAAAGTCTTACCTGCGGCTCTCCGAGTCAATCTCTGGCTCAAGGAGGTCATACATGTCTTTGTCCGGTTGTGGGCCCTCTGTGCGGCACAGTGATGCACCGGCCTACGGTATCCTCCTGGGTCACTAGGCTTCCAGAAAAAATCTCTTTGTCTGGGACTCGATAGTGCTAAATTCAAATGTTCTTATATAATTGTTGGTGTGAGGATGAATCCAACCATGAGGCAATTCAGTGTTGTAAAAAAAAAAGGCAGAGGAGAAATAGGTGCACACATGGAACGAATGATCATTACTTCATGTGAGACTTTAATTCTAGTGAATACATGTTGGACATATTGACCCCACTACATTTCAGAATTTTAGGAGGGAGTTTTTTTTTTTAACAGTATACATATCACCCTAGGTTTAGTAGTGAGGGCCTTGATTGTGTCTTTTGTTCTTGACAAGTGTAACTTCTTCCTATAACCAATACCACTCACTCTCTCTTCAGTGTTTCGGTTACAGTGGGGGAGAGGTGTGTTTCCAGCAGTAATCTGATGTACATATATTTGGTATGTAACTACTGTAGGATCTATTTCCTCTTAATGTAGTGTGAGATGCTTTTAACACTTAGGGAGACAAGTTTCAATGGACCTGTTCTTTTATCATGGGCATGGTAACATATGGCTTATCATGGACACATGTTCATGTAGGCGCTCAAAGGTACCGGATGCACTTGTTGGAATGGCTTTCAGGAAAGTGAAATGCAATGTATGAATCTAATATAAAGGAACCCCTCAAGAAGTCATATTAACTCCTAAGTCAGTAAAAAAGACCAAGTCTATAGTGTCTTATCAAGGGGCATGTACTCTACTTCAGGTTGATATCCTGCATCACACATTGGTTTTTGTCTTCTAAGGGCTTGTCTCTAAAACCTCCTGATGCAACCATGAACTTGTTAAATGTCTTACACCTGTCCCAGACTCAGGATGCTTTAGGTGTTTTTCACCAAATGCCCACCCAGTGCTGGTTAACTGTATTTCGTAACTTTCAAGGAGGGTCTTTACGGAAGAAGACAGGGCTCCTTCTTTTCCGTCGTTAAGAACTGCAGTCTTCAAATAAGGGCTGTGGTGCTTTACATGGGCTGCATTGGCAGCGATCCTGACCGCCACCGTGAGTGAGGCGGTTTGTAGACCGCCACACTCGTAATGAGGCCCATTGTCTGTTTTGAACACCACTAAGGCCGGAAAGGCCGTACCGGACATCAGGCAACAGGCAGGCGTTTCCCAGGGAGGCTGGAATGGTGGGGATTAACTTTTGTTAGTGGGGGCTAGTTTTGTAGCAGTGTAGCTGTTTAAAAGCACTGCCACATTCCTTATATATTCAGCAGTTTTCAGGCAACAATAAAAGCTTCAAGTTAGCTCTTGTCTTTTATTAATGTACCTGCTGGAGAGAGATGGGAGTTTTGTCTAGTGGCAGTTTTCAATTTAAGGTAGTGCAGAGGGTTAATATGCCTGAAACATATTACCTGAAACAATGCATTTAGATGCATTTTCAATGGGATTTGAAGTATGTATGTTTATAGGGTACTTATTTTGTATCTGTAGAGATTTTCTAGCCTCTGTGTGTGATGTAAGTAACCAAAAGTTAGATGCATCACTTCCTGTGATAGCACCAACCAAAGGTAGTGCAAGGTTGCTTCCTTTGATTTCATGGGGTCCAAAGGTCATGTCACATCCTGCAATGTCATCAGCTCAAATTCCCTGCGATGTCATTTCCCGTGACATCATTTGGGTGGGTCAAAGGGTTGGTGATGTTACTTCCTGTTACGTCCCCAGGTCAAAGTCCGTGATGTCACTTCTTGTGACATCAGGCGGGGATAACATGGCATGTGATGTCACTTCAGTTACCCGTGGCATTGTGATGAATCGACGTCCATGCACTTTTCCCTTCCCTGATGGCAGCTCTCTGGTTGTAGCGGATGTTATTTTTTTAACCACTGTCAGCGCTTTGACGCCTTGTTGGCATAATGCACTGTACACATCTCATTCCATTAGTAGCAAGTCATGCATTTTAAAGGGGCCATCTCATTTGCCACGTTGTCGGCCCCCACTCCACTCCCCCCCCAAACACACACGGAACACGAAATTGCTATCAGCATCGAAGATTGTTGTGGAGTTTGTAGTACTATTTCATCCTAAAGTTGTTTGTGTTGTGCTCTTAAATATTTTAGAAAGGGTTTCGAAAATTGAATTATTATATGTATAATTAAAAGTTGATTGTCATGTACAAACAAGTACGAAACAGAGCAGTCGTGGCACCGTGATTAGTTTGGGCTTCTTCTGGACTAGTGGCAGTGCTAAAGACAGTCTATAAGGCCGATGACAAACTAGCGCCCCCTGGCGACGTTACGCTACTTTTGGAATCGATTTAAATGAGGTCACACTGTTTACGTCTCAGATCACTGGAGCTTCGGGAATACAAGAGCTGCTGGGAAGTCCTGTGGCAGTTTGAGGATTTTTTTACTGAACAATGAATGCAAGGAAGCCAGGGGAATTACTAATATTTGATAGAAGGCAGCAGAGGCATCTGCTAGAGGTACCCAAAATAATTATGCTACTGATAATGCCAGTTCACGTTTTGCTCAACACATTTGTCTCTGTATTATTCTAGGAAAATAAAGTCACATAACTCATTATGAGCTGCTGATTGATAAAGATGGTATCAACATGGCATGTGCAACATAAATAAAAATAAATGTGATTAAAGTGCTGGATATCAAAGTCATTCGCCGCTAGCGATTGTCGGGTTTGCCCACTCTTGATTCAACTCCCTGCCTCTTTCTTCCTCCTTCCTACACCTTTTATCTCTTTATCTCACTCTTTTTTTATATATAAAACATTTATTCATCTGTATGCACTCAGAAAAGAACAGATAATCAACCAAGTCTTAAAGTAATACACCTTGGCAGCGTTCACGAAAGTAACCATTGTAAAATTCACAAGCTTACACAACAGTAGGTACAAATACTTTTACAACTCTTTCCTCGTATCTCGACAACCACAGACCTCGTTGGGTGACAGACCAGGGCTCAAGCATTCATGGATCTAGCACAATTCCACAATATTGGCACCAGTCCTTCCGAATGTTGTAATGTTTCTGTGAGCACCTACTAGATAAGTAAAAAGGGTTATCAGTACTCATACAATGGTTAATTTTTTCCAATCCTCCAGTGTGTGTGTGTGTCATTTGTATCTATTTGAGTATAGATCGACATTTAAATGTAAAATCAGCATCTTGTGATTTACATGCAGTTACCAATCCAACACCTCACTCAAACAGAAAGTCACCCCTCCCCACTCAAGTTGAAGTTTTATTAAAGATTTAGATCCTACATTGAGATAAACAGAGTATAAAATAATTCAATACAAATTCATAAAAGAACTAAAACGTTTAAAACGTTTTCCACACAATTAATTCGTTGAATAATTTACCAAATCCATAGCAGCCTTTACATTTCTTATTCCATACCTTTTAAATAATGGTTTTCCAAACCTTCGTTGTAATGTCCTTAAAACTGGACAAACAGACATAACATGCTCAATAGGCTGGATATCGAAATGACACAGGTTACAAATTCTTTAGTTCCTAGGAACGCCCCTCCAATCATCAGTTATAACCATTATCGGTACACAATTCATCCTGAAGAGCAACATGCACCGTTGCACCCTGTGCTCTAAATTCCAGGTTACATATGCCTGAGGGGTAGCCAGAAGACATGAAGGAATCACATGAACAAAGTATCATTCATATCACACAGCATGAAATAATTTTTCATAAGACACTCCCAGAAAGAAACAATTACCCTGCAACTCCATATTGTGTTGATAAGATCCAGAGTCTGGGATTTGCATCTTAGGCAATGTCCGGAGACAATAGCATTGATCTTCCACAGCCTATCTCAACTGTGGTAAGTGCAATGCACTTTAAATGGAGAAGTCAAAATTGTGATGTAGTGGCCGACTCTCGTGAGGATACCCACATCTCCCTCCAGTTCTCCTCAGAGAGCTTTCCCAGATCGTGTTCCCAAGCACTATGAACTGGTCAAAGTAGTACGGGGTATTTATAACTAACGAACAGCAAATATGTGTTATTTTATGATCCGGCAGCTCATCCATCAATAATTTCACCTCCAGTGGACTAAAATCTTGAAGTTACTCTAGGGCGGTCACATAAGGAGTGAGCTGAAGATAGGGGAAGGATTGACTCTGAAGAAGATCATATTCGTCTTGGGAATTGACAAATGATTCCATCACTGTGCCTGACATTACATCTCCCAGCTGAGAGATTCTTATAGTATCCCATTGGTTAAATTCCTGTAAATAAGCAACATGGCAGTGTCCCCCTCTGACTCACAGTTTAGTTTCTTTTGTTAATTTTGCCTCCGTTTCAAATCCCTGCCTTTATCTTTCCAAATTTGAATTTCATCTGGGTGACTGGGATTGGGGAAGCGCCCGCCAAAACTTGATGTCCTCAATAAATTTGTCTTATTTGCATTCTAATGTTCCTGTCCCAGGCTATCTCTGCGTCCTGCGTCACTTAAACACCGAAATATTTAAACCCATCTCTAACCACCTGTAGATAATGGGCCCAGCTGAGGTCCAGCAGGTAATCGCCAATTGGTTACACAGTATACTTTGTTCTGCTTATGTTGAGTCTAGAACTGGCTCCAAATACACAGAAGATCTACCGGGCACTTCGACTGGATCATACTGTGTCCATCAAGAACACCAAAACATCATCAGTGTACAATGCTACTCTGTAAGGAAATGCCTTATTGGCATGGTTACCCCCTGACTTTTTGCCTTTGCTGATGCTAAGTTATGACTTGAACGTGTGCTGGGACCCTGCTAACCAGGCCCCAGCACCAGTGTTCTTTCCCTAAACTGTACCTTTGCCTCCACAATTGGCACAACCCTGGCACCTAGGAAAGTCCCCTGTAACTGGTACCCCTGGTACCAAGGGCCCTGATGCCAGGGAAGGTCTCTAAGGGCTGCAGCATGTCTTATGCCACCCTAGGGACCCCTCACTCAGCACATGCACACTGCCTCACAGCTTGTGTGTGCTGGTGGGGAGAAAAGGACTAAGTCGACATGGCACTCCCCTCAGAGTGCCATGCCAACCTCACACTGCCTGTGGCATAGGTAAGTCACCCCTCTAGCAGGCCTTACAGCCCTAAGGCAGGGTGCGCTATATCACAGGTGAGGGCATAAGTGCATGAGCACTATGCCCCTACAGTGTCTAAGCAAAACCTTAGACATTGTAAGTGCAGAGTAGCCATAAGAGTATATGGTCTGGGAGTTTGTCAAACACGAACTCCACAGTTCCATAATAGCTACACTGAAAACTGGGAAGTTTGGTATCAAACTTCTCAGCACAGTAAATGCACACTGATGCCAGTGTGCAATTTATTGTAAAATACACCCAGAGGGCATCTTATCCCCAAAGGGATTGTAACAAAATATGAAGATGGTGATGATATCACCAAATGGATTGTCGCGTTGGCTCTCATTATCCTAATGAGACTACTGGATTTTTGGGTGGCAGGATCGTTCACAGTGTGGGGGACTAAGTCTAACCCACGGCAAAGGACCCTTGTCACCCCCAATCTGGTTTTGCTCCGGCTAACTAGCAGTGCCTCATATCTCCCAGAGGGAAGAGATAATTGGGCAGCCGAGCGCATGACATCTTAGTGCTTCCCAGGGAAGTCGTGGTCACTCAGATACCAACCAGTTCTCTCATACCCAGTGTGGTCTTATATACAAATGACAAAGGCAGTTTGAGTTTTAAAGATTGATTTAATAAAACAACTGCATTTGAGATAACAAGGCGTGAGCCGCAATAACCAGAACCATACAACACAGTAGGATTGAAATAGTAACGAGGAGAGTGAAACATAGGAATAACGCTATCATAGTGCTACTAGATTACGTTCTCTCTTCTAAGTTCTATTTTGAGCACAGCATGTTAAGCTCTAAGCCTGCCTTTCAGGTTCCCCGGGAGGACATCCACCCTGATACCTGAGCAAAGGCCTGTGATCTGGATCAGCATCTGCAACAGGGCAGTCAGCGTCTAGTTGTGGTTCCCTGGTCGGAATCTCTCTGTTACGTGTACCAGGACTAGGAAGTGTTTTTATAATTAACACGCCGGTGTTCTAAGAAACGTCCCTACGTAAGAATGTGTACTTTCTAGGAATCCTAAAGACTAAAGTCCTACCACGTCTATCGGCAATGTACCAGACTGTATCCTTGACTGAAGCACAGAGCGAGCAAGAATGTATTGTTTCAGAACTCCGGTGCTGAAGTAAGCTAAACAGTGTGATAGAAGAAATAAAACAAGACCGTGAAACTGATTATTGAAAAATAACAGTGCAAGGCTGAATAAAATGCATCTAGAACAAAGTGCACAAAGGCCTAATGCTTTAAGCAAACTCACAAAGGCTATATTAAAAATGGCTACACTACAGGTTCACAGCTTTTGAGAGGGCTTGTGCAACCAGAAAAGTAAACAAATCTCACTGGGGTGCTCTCCTTTGGGAAATAGACTTCTCACACTCTCTGGAAGAGATGCAGAATCCCATGACCTCATGAAGGCTACCCTGATTGAGGGCTTTGGATTCTCAACTGAGGAGTACAGATTAGGTTCAGGGGGGCTCAAAAATCCTCGAGCCAGACCTGGGTTGATTTTGTTGACTTCTCAGTCAAAACACTAGATGGTTGGATTAATGACAGTAGTGTAAATGATTATGAAGGGGTGTATAATTTGTTTATGAAGGAACACCTTTTGAGTAATTGTTTCAATGATGAACTGCATCAGCATCTGGTAGACCTAGGTCCAATTTCTCCCCAAGAATTAGGAAAGAAAGCAGCCCATTGGGTCAAAACTAGGGTGACCAAGACTTCCATAGAGGGTGACCAAAAGAAAGGGGTCACAAAGACTCCCCAGGGGAAGAGTGTTGAGACATCCAAGGGAAAAAGTAAAGAGTCTTCTACAGGGCCCCAAAAACCTGCTCAGGAGGGTGGGTCCAAAGCCTCTTCACAATCCTCATTTGGGTACAAGGGTAAAAACTTTGATCCCAAAAAGTCCTGGTGTCGTAGCTGTAATCAGCAGGGACACCAAACTGGAGACAAGGCCTGTCCCAAGAAAGGTTCTACTTCTACTACTACTCCAGTTAGCACTGGAATAGCCAGTCTCCAGGTGGGATCAACAGTGTGCCCATAGCAAATCAGGGTCCACACTGAAGCTACATTAGTCTCTGAGGGTGGGGTGGACCTAGCCACACTAGCTGCCTGGCCCCCTAATATAAAAAAATACAGGCAGCAACTCTTTATTAATGGGACTAGAGTAGAAGCCCTGAGGGATACAGATGCCAGTGTCACAATGGGGACAGACAAACTGGTTTCCCCAGGACAATACCTGACTGGACAAACTTATCCAGTCACCAACGCTTACAATCAGACTAAAGTACATCCCATGGCTATGGTAACTTTAGAATGGGGAGGGGTCTCTGGCCTGAAACAGGTGGTAGTCTCCTCTGCTATCCCAGTAGACTATTTGCTTGGAAATTATCTGGAGTCCTCAGCATGGGCTGAGGTAGAACTCAAAACCCATGTAGCCATGCTGGGTATCCCTGAACTGGCGTGTGTCAAGACAAGGGCACAGTGCAAGGCTCAGGGTGAAAAAGAGGTGTTGGAGTCTGGAATAATGGCCCAACCCTCCAAGAGAAAAGGAAAGAAGACTGGGGAACCAGCTTCAGCACAGCAAAAGAAAAATAACCTCTCTTCTGAGGAGGAAGTTCTATCCCCTGAGGGAACTGAGCCTATGGAGTTGGAACCTTATCAGATTGAACCCTTGGGCCCAGGGGAACCCACAAGGGAACAGCTGTGCAAGGGGCAAGACACCTGTCCCTCTCTTGAAGGCCTTAAGCAGCAAGCTGCTGTGGAAACAATAGGAAATGTCAGTGGAACCTCACAGGGTCTTTTGGGAAGGTGGACTCCTTTACACTGAGGCAAGAGATCCAAAACCTGGTGCCATTAGGAGAGTGGTAGTGCCTCAGGAGTTTTTGGGAGTTCATTTTGACCTTAGCCCATGACATTCCACTTGCTGGGCATTTGGGACAAACCAAGACATGGGAGAGGTTAGTCAACCATTTCTGTTGGCCCAGTATGTCCCAGAAAGTAAAGGAGTTTTGTGCCTCCTGTGCCACCTGTCAAGCCAATGGTAAGACAGGTGGCCATCCAAAGGCCCCCCCTCATTCCACTTCCATTGGCCGGGGTACCCTTTGAAAGAGTGGGAGTAGATATAGTGGGTCCACTTGAACCTCCCACAGCCTCAGGGAATCAGTATATCCTAGTAGTAGTGGATCATGCTACTATGCACTCTGAAGCAATTCCCCTTAGGTCCACTACTGCCCCTGCAGTAGCCAAAGCACTCATTGGTATCTTTACCAGAGTGGGATTTCCTAAGGAGGTGGTTTCTGACAGAGGTACCAACTTCATGTCAGCTTACCTAAAACACATGTAGAATGAGTGTGGGGTGACTTACACATTCACCACACCATACCATCTACAAACCAATGGTCTTGTTGAAAGGTTTAACAAGACATTGAAGGGCATGATCATGGGGCTCCCTGAAAAGCTCAAAAGGAGATGGGATGTCCTCTTGCCATGTCTTCTTTTCGCCTACAGAGAGGTGCCTCAGAAGGGAGTAGGGTTTTCCCCCTTTGAACTTCTGTTTGGCCATCCTGTTAGGGGACCACTAGCTCTTGTGAAAGAAGGCTGGGAGAGACCTCTTCATGAGCCTAAGCAAGATATAGTGGACTATGTACTAGGCCTGCGTTCCAGGATGGCAGAGTACATGGAAAAGGTAAGCAAAAACCTTGAGGCCAGCCAACCGCTCCAGAAGATGTGGTATGACCAAAAGGCTGCTATGGTTGAGTTTCAGCCAGGGCAGAAAGTCTGGGTTCTGGAGCCTGTGGCTCCCAGGGCACTTCAGGACAGATGGAGTGGACCTTACCCAGTGCTAGAGAGAAAGAGTCAGGTCACCTACCTGGTAGACCTAGGCACTAGCAGGACCCCCAAAAGGGTGATCCATGTGAACCACCTCAAACTCTTTCATGACAGGGCAGATGTAAACATGTTAATGGTTACAGATGAGGACCAGGAAGCTGAGAGTGAACCTCTCCCTGATCTCCTCTCCTCTGACCCTAAAGATGGCTCAGTAGATGGAGTGGTCTACTCAGACACCCTCTCTGGCCAACAGCAAGCTGACTGCAGACAAGTCCTACAACAGTTTGCTGAGCTCTTTTCCCTAACCCCTGGTCAGACACACCTGTGTACCCATGATGTGGACACAGGGGACAGCATGCCTGTCAAAAACAACATTTTTAGACAGACTGATCAAGTTAAGGAAGTTAAGGAAAGCCTCAAAGTGAAAGTCCACAAGATGCTGGAGCTGGGAGTAATTGAGCACTCTGACAGCCCCTGGGCTAGCCCAGTGGTCCTAGTCCCCAAACCTCACACAAAAGATGGCAAGAGAGAGATGAGGTTCTGTGTGGACTACAGAGGGCTTAATTCTGTCACCAAGACAGATGCTCATCCCATCCCAAGAGCAGATGAGTTAATTGACAAATTTGGTGCTGCCAGATACTTAAGTACCTTTGACTTAACAGCAGGGTACTGGCAAATAAAATTGGCAGCAGGAGCAAAAGAGAAAACAGCATTCTCTACACCTGATGGGCACTATCAGTTTACTGTGATGCCCTTTGGCTTAAAGAATTCCCCTGCCACCTTCCAAAGGTTGGTGAATCAAGTCCTTGCTGGCTTGGAGTCCTTTAGTGCAGCTTATCTTGATGATATTGCTGTCTTTAGCTCCAGCTGGCAGGATCACCTGGTCCACCTGAAGAAGGTTTTGCAGGCCCTGCAAGCAAGCAGCAGGCCTCTCTATCAAGGCATCTAAATGTCAGATAGAGCAGAGTACTGTGGTTTAATTGGGCCACCTTGTAGGTGGAGGCCAAGTTCAGCCACGCCAACCCAAGATCCAGACTATTCTGGACTGGGTAGCTCCAAAACCCCAGGCTCAAATCAGGGCATTCCTTGGCTTGACTGGTTACTATAGGAGGTTTATGAAGGGATATGGAGCCATGGTGACATCCCTCACAGAACATACCTCCAAGAAAATGCCCAAGAAGGTAAACTGGACTGTAGAATGCCAACAGGCCTTTGACACCCTGAAACAAGCTGTGTGCACAGCACCAGTTCTAAAAGCTCCAGATTACGCTAAGCAGTTCATTGTGCAGACAGATGCCTCTGAACATGGGATAGGAGCAGTCCTGTCCTAAACAAATGATGATGGCCTTGACCAGCCTGTTGCTTTCATTAGCAGGAGGGTACTCCCCAGGGAGCAGTGTTGGAGTGCCATTGAGAGGGAGGCCTTTGCTGTGGTCTGGTCCCTGAAGAAGCTGAGACTATATCTCTTTCGTACTCACTTTGTAGTTCAGACTGACCACAGACCTCTCAGATGGCTCATGCAAATGAAAGGAGAAAACCCTAAACTGTTGAGGTGGTCCATATCCCTCCAGGGAATGGACTTTATAGTGGAACACAGACCTGGGACTGCCCATGCCAGTGCTGATGGCCTTTCCAGGTTCTTCCACTTAGAAAATGAAGACTCTCTAGGGAAAGGTTAGTCTCATCCTCTTTCGTTTGGGGAGGGTTGTGTAAGGAAATGCCTCCTTGGCATGGTTACCCCCTGACTTTTTGCCTTTGCTTATGCTAAGTTACGACTTGAACGTGTACTTGGACCCTGCTAACCAGGCCACAGCACCAGTGTTCTTTCCCTAAACTGTACCTTTGTCTCCACAATTGGCACAACCCTGGCACCTAGGTAAGTCCCCGGTAACTGGTACCCCTGGTACCAAGGGCCCTGAAGCCAGGGAAGGTCTCTAAGGGCTGCAGCATGTCTTATGCCACCCTAGGGACCCCTCACTCAGCACATGCAAACTGCCACACAGCATGTGTGTGCCGGTGGGGAGAAAATGACTAAGTCGACATGGCACTCCCCTCAGAGTGCCATGCCAACCTCACACTGCCTGTGGCATAGGTAAGTGACCCCTCTAGCATGCCTTACAGCCCTAAGGCAGGGTGCGCTATACCACAGGTGAGGGCATAAGTGCATGAGCACTATGCCCCTACAGTGTCTAAGCAAAACCTTAGACATTGTAAGTGCAGAGTAGCCATAAGAGTATATGGTCTGGGAGTTTGTCAAACACGAACTCCACAGTTCCATAATGGCTACACTGAAAATTGGGAAGTTTGGTATCAAACTTCTCAGCGCAATAAATGCACACTGATGCCAGTGTGCAATTTACTGTAAAATACACCCAGACGGCATCTTAGAGATGCCCCCTGAAAACATACCCGACTTCCAGGGTAGGCTGACTAGTTTTTGCCAGCCTGCCACACCAGACGTGTTGCTGGCCACATGGGGAGAGTGCCTTTGTCACTCTTTGGCCAGGAACATAGCCTGTGCTGGGTGGATGTACTTTTCACCTCCCCCCCCCAGGAACTGTAACACCTGGCGGTGAGCCTCAAAGGCTCAACCCCTTTGTTACAGCGCCACAGGGCATCCCAGCTAGTGTGGATGCCCGTCCCTCCGGCCACTGCCCCCACTTTTGGCGGCAAGGCTGGAGGAGATAATTAGAAAAACAAGGAGGAGTCACCCACCAGTAAGGTGTCCTGAGCTGAGGTGACACTTACTTTTAGAAATCCTCCATCCTGTGGATGGAGGATTCCCCCAATAGGATTAGGGATGTGCCCCCTCCCCACAGTGAGAAGGCACAACAAGGGTGTAGCCACCCTCAGGGACAGTAGCCATTGGCTACTGCCCTCCCAGACCTAAACACACCCCTAAATTCACTATTTAGGGGCCCCCAGAACCTAGGAAACTAGATTCCTGTAACCTTAACAAGAAGAAGTACTGCTGACCTGAAGCCCTGCAGTGAAGACGGAGACGACAACTGCTTTGGCCCCAGCCCTACCAGTCTGTCTCCCAACTTCGAAGAAAACTGTAAGAGCGAAGCATCTAACAGGGACCAGCGACCTCTGAAGCCTCAGAGGACTACCCTGCAACCAAGGACCAAGAAACTCCTGTGAACAGCGGCCCTGTTCAACAATCTGCAACTTTCTTGCAACAAAGAAACGACTTTGAAGACTTCACGTTTCCCGCCGGAAGCGTGAGACTTTCCACTCTGCACCCGGCGCCCCCGGCTCGACCTGCGGAAAACCAACACTACAGGGAGGACTCCCCGGCAACTGCGAGCCCGTGAGTAGCCAGAGATGACCCTCCTGAGCCCCCACAGCAACGCCTGCAGAGGAAATCCAGAGGCTCCCCCTGACCGCGACTGCCTGTAACAAGGGACCCGACGCCTGGAACCAACACTGTACCCGCAGCCCCTAGTACCTGAAGGAACCGAATTCCAGTGCAGGAGCGGCCCCCAGGCGACCCCCTGCTTAGCCCAGGTGGGGGCTACCCCGAGGAGCCCCCCCGTGTCTGCCTGCATCATTGAAGAGACCCCCGGGTCTCCCCATTGCTTTCTATACAAAACCCGAAGCCTGTTTGCATTCTGCACCCGGCCGCCCCTGTGCCACTGAGGGTGTACTTTCTGTGACTGCTTGTGTCCCACCCGGTGCCCTACAAAACCCCCCTGGTCTGCCCCCAGAGGACGCGGGTACTTACCTGCTGGCAGACTGGAACCGGGGCTCCCCTGTTCTCCATTAAAGCCTATGTGTTTTGAGCACCTCTTTGACCTCTGCACCTGATCGGCCCTGAGCTGCTGCTGTGGTAACTTTGGGGTTGCCTTGAACCCCCAACGTTGGGCTACCTTGGACACAACTTTGAACCCTGTACGTGTTTTACTTACCTGTTAACTTAACATTTACTTACCTGTGAACTTAACATTTACTTACCTCCCCCAGGAACTATTGATTTTTGCACTGTGTCCACTTTTAAAACAGCTTATTGCCATTTTTGTCAAAACTGTACATGATATTGTGATTATTCAAAGTTCCTAGAATACCTGAGTGAAATACCTTTCATTTGAAGTATTACTTGTAAATCTTGAACCTGTGGTTCTTAAAATAAACTAAGAAAATATATTTTTCTATATAAAAACCTATTGGCCTGGAGTAAGTCTTTGAGTGTGTGTTCCTCATTTATTGCCTGTGTATGTACAACAAGTGCTTAACACTACCCTCTGATAAGCTTACTGCTTGACCACACTACCACAAAATAGAGCATTAGAATTATCTCTTTTTGCCACTATCTTACCTCTAAGGGGAACCCTTGGACTCTGTGCACACTATTTCTTACTTTGAAATAGTATATAAAGACCAACTTCCAACATACTCTGTCTGCTACACCCCGCACCCATTCAGACCCCTTCATCTGGGCTCCATCCTAATATGTTCTGCTATTTGCTCAATCACAATGTGAAGAACAGCAGCAACAGTGGGCAGCCTTGTTTAATGCCTCGCTTCAACAGAAACAGCTCAGTCACCTTCCACCATACTTTACCCATCATTGACAGGTCTGTACAGAACAGTTGGAAATATCTAATAAAGCTGTGACCAATGTTGACCTTCCTGAACAAGGCGAACAAGAAGTCCCAACCCACCAAGTCAAATGCCTTTCAAAGTCGTACCAGAAGTCCCTCTAATCTGTCTGCAAGGGCCAAGGCATTATGAATACTTATAATATTGTGTCTAGTGCCACGTTTCAGCATAAATATCTGACTGGTCCGGTTGGACCAATGAGCAAATCACCTTCAACAATCCATTGGCCATGGTCTTGTGTAGCATTTTACCTTCAGTATTGAGGAAGGTTATGAGACGATACGAGGAGCAGCAGTCAAACCAGGGGACGGCCTTATTTGTGGATTACGACTATGTTAGCCAAACGTAAATTCGGCAGTAGACTCTCACAATTAAGAGACTCCATTACAACGCATAGGAGAGGGTTACATGTTTTGATGCCTACAGTTTCAGAAATGTATTAGGGTGTCCATTGGATCCCCGGTTACATTGGTACTACTAAAGTACTACAAAATGCTATTCCTAAACTTTTTTATATATATTTCTCTATTGGGTTTAATACAACCAAATACTGTAATGCAGCAATATACAACAATGGAAAGAAAGAAAAGAAAGAGAGATAAGGAATATGCATAATAAAAAAGCACAACATTTAACTATGCCACTTAATGAGAGATATTACTTCAGTAGGGTTTACAAAGGTGGAGAGCTGTCACTGGGGTACAGGATCTAATTCCCAGCAGTAGGTTGGAATATATTTCAACCTCACTTTAGTAGTAATGGGGGCACCATGTGATGGAGCAAGGAGAGCAGGGAGAGACACCACATATGTAACAATACCAAAGGAGGGTGCCAGACAACATCGTACATGTGTGGGTACTTGGCAACGGTAGACCTCCCAACCAGAAAGCAAGAGAGGCCACCAGGCAAAGGGGGCCCACCCCCTCAATCCTAAAAGCAACATAACTGCAGAGGAGATGGAATGGAAGCCCCTGAGTGATCAAAGTGGGCGTGCGTCATTTTTGGCTTCAATGTTTACAATAAAAGCATCCCACATCTCATAGCCACCACCCTCCAACCCCTTGGATTGCAGGAGGCGCAGGGTTTGGGCCTCCGCACGGGACCACTGGAACAGGCCCTGTAGCCACTTAGTATAATTTGGGGCGTGAGAAGCTTTCCAGTGTGTGGCTATTAAGCATTTTAAAGTTATGAAGGCTAAATAAATAAATCTATGGTGCTGTTTATCACCTTTAGCCCGCCTGCGCAGACCCAATAAACAGGACTCTGGGCTTAATATTAAGGCGTGGTTGGCTATTTCTGCTGTTGTCTCAGTAATATGTTGCCAGGCTGCCGTCAGCGGTGGGCAGTACCACACCATATGATAGAAGGTAGCCTCTGGTGTCGCACAGCGGGGACACGCGGTATCCGACGTGGGGAACACATGCTTAATGCAGAACGGGGACAGGTAGAAGTGATGCAGGTAATTAAATTGGGTGTAGCGAAGCCTAGAATTGTGCGAAACCCATTTAACAGTGGAGAGCGCTGCTGTCCAGGCCTTCTGCGATAAGTGGGTGGTGAGTACTGCATCCCATCGAGAGCGAGGAGCCTCCAGACTCGGGCGGGCCTCCACCAACAATGTATTGTAAAGATGTGATAACAGTTTTTTGGTGTCATTTGTGGATAGCATCTGTGTAAGTATCTGTGATATCTGAGGTTCGTCATCTCCCGGGTCCCAAGTGGTTCGTAGCAAACGTCGTATTGTGCAGTAAGTCAGGAAAGCACCCGTGTGTACCCCCGCACTGTCCATCAGTTCGTTGAACGTTAACAACGTAGCTTCAGAGTAGAAATCACCCACCTTCTCCAGACTCCCTTCCCACCACGGAGTCATATTATAGTTTGCAAGCATGTTGCGGGCCTTGGGCAAGTGTAAGAGTGGTATCAGTGGTGAGTATGGTATTTTGGGCTGTTTGCCATGGACATATATTAGCCTACATGTTTTAGCAGTTTCTAGTATGACGTTACCACGGTGAGTGGGACATGTTCTGTCCGACAACAGGTATATGGTGATACCAGGCCAGTGTATCTATTATTACCGTTTGCTCTGCGGTGCAGTGTTCCCCTATCCAGCTAAGCAGCCACAGTAGCTGGGCGGCAGCATAATAGAATTCGAAGTTGGGCATACCTAGGCCACCACTGTCCTACGGACATTGTATTGTGGTCAGTGCTACGCAGCGTTTATCCTTCCCCCATAGTAGGTCAGTGACTCCGTAGGGATTTAAAAAATGAGCAAGGGAGAGCAACTAGCAGCGCTGAAAAAAAGTATAATAGTCTAGGAAGAATGAGCATTTTAGCTATGGTCACTCTGCCCATGGGCGATAATGGGAGAGAGCCCCAGAAGGGGAGCGATCCCCGTACAGAGCGAATAGCCCTATCGATGTTGCCCTCCCTGAGGTCATTAATTGAGTGATACACTTGTATTCCCGAATACTTAAAGGTGGTATAGCACCATGGTAGGTAATATCCCAGTAGTTCAGGCTGGAGGTCCACGGGAACAGGTGATAAGGGGAATATGCAGGACTTAGACCAGTTAACTCCCAGCCCTGATATTTCGGCAAAGGAGTCCAGTATGGCCATTACCCCCGAGATAGAGACGACGTGATCTCGTAAATAAATCAAGGCGTCATCTGCATATAGAGAGACAACGTGATGTGTGTGGAGTTCTCCTCCATACAAATGGGACCATCCAGCGCAGCCGACCGCTCCGGCTGTATGCGCTGCAGGAGAAGGGAAGCCAGGAAAGTGGACGCGCGCTCAGGTGGGGGGCGGGGGTAGCCAGTATGATAGATAGTATGAGTAGAAAGCCGTATTTATAGCCACTTGAGTGTTAACTATTACGCCTGAGTCTAGTCTAATTGCTCCAATGGGCGAGCACTGCGGGGTGTCCCGGACCAACCAAGCCAGTAGGCGTCCCGATCTGTCGCCCTTCGCTTACTGTCTCGTCATATAATGTCTGTAATCATATTTGCCCAGTCTGGCGTCGTTCTCCTTATGGTTTACCCGTAAGGTGCTAAGGGCCAGATGTAGGTAGCATTTTGCATGGTGCAAACTGCGAAAATCGCAGTTTGCGCCATGCAAAATGCGCACCGCGATGCTCATTCCCATTTTGTAAGTCGGTACCGACTCGCAAAATGGGAATGCGACTCGCAAATAGGAAGGGGTGTCCCCTTCCTATTTGCGACTTGCACCGCAATGATATTCGCAAAGCAATTCGCAGTTACCACCAGTGTCACACTGGTGGTAACCCATTCGCAAAACGGAAGGGGTCCCCAGGGGACCCCTTCCCCTTTGTGAATGTTGCCAGAAATGTTTTTTCAGAGCAGGCAGTGAACCATTGGACCACTGCCTACTCTGAAAAAACGAAACCAAATGGTTTCGTTATTTTTTTTGTATTGCAACTCGTTTTCCTTTAAGGAAAACGGGCTGCAATACAAAAACAAAAAAAACTGCTTTATTTAAAAAGCAGTCACAGACATGGAGGTCTGCTGTCTCCAGCTGGCCACCATCCCTGTGAGTGCAGGGAATCGCTATGGGGTCGCAAAATGCGACCCACCTCTTTAATATTAATGAGGTGGGTCTTTGCGAGCCCATAGCGATTCACAGACGGTGTCTGAGACACCGTTCTGCATCCGATTTTGCGAATCGGAAATTGCTACATCTGGTACTAAGCTCCTCTGGGTTCGACTCACCATTGGCCACAGCGACCTCTGCTATACACATTTTGGCCTCTAATGTGGCCAACTCACGGAGCAATACCCGACGGACACCCACAGAGGCAGCCATGCAATGGCCACGCACCACTACTTTGTGTGCATTCCATTCAATTGCTCGGTGTGATGCTGTGTTATTATTTTGGGAAAAGTATGTGGAAAAGCATGTGGGGAGCTCCTTGCGGAGAGGGGGGGTCAGATATTGCTTCAACTCGCAGGCGCCACGTAGGTATCCTTGTATTCAGACGGCCCCACCCCAGGACCACCCTTAAAAGGCAGTGGTCTGACACAGTGCGAGCCAGTTACTCAGAGCTATGCACCCACTGAACCATGGCTGATGGTGCCAAAATCAGATCCATTCTAGTGTGCAGGTCATGGACTAGGGAGTAGAAGGAGTATTCATGCTCGGCTAGATGTCCCTGTCTCCACATATCACACAATCCAGTCCCCGCTCTCCAAGCCTCAAACTCAAGGGAGGTATGCCTACTTGATGCATTCGACAGTGGTGGGAAGGAGCGATCCATGGCAACATCAGGGGCACAATTAAAGTCACCACCCAACAGACTATCCATCGCAGGGTCCCAAACAAACTGGGGGTCGTTGTATTCAAGAAACATCCCTGGTTAGTTTTGGGTGCGTATAGACCTACAAGTGACAATGGTGCACCATCGAGATAGCCCTCGGTTACGACATACCGACCATTGGGATCTACTTGTGTGCGGTCAGCTTCAAAAGGCACTTCAGGTGCAATCCATATCGCCACACCGCGGGCGAATGATGAGGAAATGGTACCAAAGATTTGACCCTTCCAACTAGAGCGCATCCTCCTAAGGGTGGTCTCCGATAAATGTGTTTCCTGGAGCATGGCTATATGCACCGGGTGGTGCTTCAAGTATGTGTGAATACGATGTCTCTTGTGTGGTGTGGCCATGCCCGGTACATTCCATGTGATCACATTATAGCGTGTTGTATGAGCTTGTGTCTGTGTAGCCATGTCTGTATAAGGTTCTGATTCTGCACTAGACCCTCAGGAGCCCAGCCCGTGCTTCTGCTAGTGGGGCCCGCATGTACCCCCCCGGAAGTATACTACTGTGTGGGAGTCTGTTATCACCCCCAGTTCGCAACCCGCTAATATTGAGTAGTGGCAATAACAAAACAATCAAAAGAAGATGCTGAAAGAAAAACTAAATGTGGGTCTAACAAAAGACCAAAACCATGCTTCACAAACAAAACGAAGCCGAAAGAACAGAGCCGGAGATCAGGCATGAGGGACAACTGGTCCATACAGAATAAGGCCCGGGGGTGAGAGCCAGGTGAGAGGGCCTGATCGCCCAGCCATCCATATGTTGAACTGGATCCCGCAACCTCACCAGACTGTAGAGGGACCAGGATTCCCACATAAAGTCCTATTGTTGCTCCCCTTAGGGCCCATGTGGCGTAGTCTTTTACTCCCCAGGGAGTAAGCAAAGGGATCCAAGGAGGCATGGGCCCCTCTGGCGAAGGGAGTAGGCTTCGGATATCGTCTGCCGACCGGGGAGTGAGCAGCGGACCGTGGGGAGAGTCCTCCAAGTCAGTGCGGTCTCCCCGCTCAGGGTCTGGGTCCTGGGACTCCCGCAGAGCAGAGAATGGATTGGCCTCGAACTGCGTAGCCTCGAGCAGGGCACGGGATCATTCCTCAACGGCCTGAACTGGTGTGGCTTGACCTTCATTCCTGTGCGACGTTTACGCTTCCCCTTTGGAGTCGACCACTGTCCTTCCGCATCCTCCGGTCGCGTCGACTGGGCCAGGTCCTTGGCAAAGAGCCAGGTCCAGGCGTCTTCCGGCGACCCCAGGAGATGAGTTTTAGAGCCGTCCTGTACATACAGCTTTGCAGGAAACAAGAGGGCACACTTGAGGTTGTGTTCCTGGAGGCGTTGCTTCACCAGATAGAATGAATACGCTTCGTTTGAACTTCAGCAGTGAAGTCTGGATAGGCAGTGATGGTTGCATCCTCGAATTTCCGCGGTCCATCTTTACGAAAAAGCTGGAGCATCAAATCTCTGTTGCAGTAGTTGAGTAGGCGACCGATCAGGGATCGGGGTGAGCCCCAGCGGCGGGGGCCTGCTCGGCACCCTGTGTGCCCGTTCCACAGAGAAGAACTTCGGTACTTTGTCCCGTAGGACCGTGTCGGGGAGCCACTGCTCTAAGAACAATTCCACATTGGGGCCCTCCGCTTGTTCCGGGAACCCCACCAGGCAACGTTGTCACTTCCGTATTTAGTTGTCTCATACACTCCTGTAGTTCCTTCATTGTGGGGCGCAGCTCAGCCACTTCTGTCTCTGTTTTGGCAACTCTTTCCGACAGGTTGCGATGATCCGCACGTAGTAAATTAACATCCAATGTCACTGCATCAATCTTCGTTTCTAGGGAGGTTTTAGTGTCTAATATGGCCTATAGTACCTTTTTCAAATTGTGAGGTATGAGTGTGGATTGTGGCTTCCATCTGTTGTAGGGCATGAGAAGTCCCGTCCAAAACTGCAGGCGAGGCATCCGGCGTGGGTATTGTCGGGGCAATCATGCGGGTCCACCTACCATGGGCCTGATGGTGGGGGAGCCCCAACACGAGGGTGCCCCCTGATGAGCACGAATCAGTCGACCGTCTCCTCCGCAGCCCCATGCGGGGTGGGCCGCTGAGCCCTGGGCCTACGGCTGACGCGGACACAGCACCTCCTGCCCTGCAGGTTGTCTCCAGTGCTGACTCGTCTTCCCTCCGGTTGTTCCTCGGCCCTGATGCCCCTACCAGGGGGGTCCGCCAATCCCACTCCAGGTGTCAACGCCTGGGGGAGTCACTGCAGCCGATGGCTCCTCCACCGCGGGCCTCCCTGGCCCGACCCATCCAGGGCTACAGGCAAAGCACTGCCCGCGGCCTGTGTCGCTCCCCACAGCGGCCCGTTAAACTCAGAAGCAGTTGGAGGGAGCTGGACCCACGGTGATCGACTAGAGGAATCCGGTGATCGCCTGGGGACAGAATATTTATTTGGCCGGGGGTGGAGCTCCGATTCACGCTGCCGCTCCGGTCGCCATCTTGGCCACACCCCCCCATGCTATTTCAGAAACTTACATGTGTAAAACTCCATCTGCACATTTCCTTTATAGAGAGATTCTCACTCATGCAGATTTACTACTTAGTAATAAATGTGGGAGGGACAAGGGGGAGAGGGTGGAAAAGTGAGCATATGACAACTAAATGGAGAAGCAAAGAAGGGTTTAGGGTGGGACATGCACACACCTACAAAATAGTAATCCCATTGCTGCTCACTTACTACGCTTCTCAAGTTGCTTGAAATAAAAAGGACCCAAAATATTAGTAAATGTAATCCAGCTCAGAGCTGTAGTAAGTCCAGCGGTGCACATGGCCAACCACGGGTACTGCAACACCTTCCCACAGAAAATAATGGAGAGGGCTACTTGAGAACCTCTTAAGAAAAATGCTAAGTTAAATTACATTACTTTAAATCGTTAAAAATATAATATTTTTAATTTTGTGTTAAAAATATAAAATACATATGTTTCATTTAATTTAACATATTTTAATAACCTTTTTGAATTTAAAAAATAGTATAACATTACATTTTTATTAAAATACAATTAAATCATGTTTAATTAATTCTCTGATCACTTTTAATAAATACTATTACATATTATGTTTTTAATTAAGATGAGGATTTTTTTTTTTTAATTTAATCTTCAGAAAAATATTTTTCATTCAATTTAATACATTAAAATTAATTAAGGACTTAATTAAAAATTAAGTTAATAGTGTTGCAGTATTTGTTTTCTTTTGTTCTACATTTAAAATAAACAAATGCAAATAATTTACAATAATACTTAACATAAAAATATTATTACTCATTTTATTTAGGTTTTATAAACTTTTTATTTTTCCGTATACTTTACTTTAGGTAGACTCTGCATATGTCAGAACCTACTACACCGACTCTGGCCTCAAGGGCCTCTCTGGAAGAATGAATAACCTACAAAATAATGGCTGTCTCACATGTGAGGGTTCCAGGCTGCGATAGTGAGGCACTGACCATATTCAATGATTGTGCTTGGTCTGTGTCTCCCGATTGGGCATATTTTTCTATTCCGCCTTGCTTAGTGGCCTTGGTGTTCTTGCCTTTAGCCATGATGGAACTAAATTCGCAAAGACTTTCTGAGTGAAGAGGAACCTACCAAGTCCCATGGTTAGTCACCCCAAACCACAAGTCCTGAGTCCTGACTCAAAATCTTCAGGTAACCTTATTATCAGCGTACCATGGAACTACAAATGGAAAAATATTTTTCTTGAAAAACTCAAAAGTCTTGTACTATTGTAATATTCCTGCTCATTGAATGAACTGGGCTTGAGACTCCAATCAAACCCAGCTCCACATTCCTGTTTCTGTGGTGCTCATCCAAATGGTCTCAAACGATATGTAACTTAATGGGCCCATCACTAGTTGCTACAATAGGAAACTTCCCTAACCTAGGAAATTCATTTTAATGTATAGCTTTATTAACGTGCCAGGCATCCACCAGGCATCTGTATGTACTTGTTGTTGTATCTACACATGCTTAAAACTGCAGCAATACATTTAGTATGACATGATCACACCCTCACTGCCCAGGGATGGCCGATCCTGCTCCAGCCAAGGTCTGGTACCCAGACAAGTGGAGTGCATGCACAGTACACACATGAATAGGAATCCAGGAGCTCTAATGTTTTGATTAATTTGCTGGCCGCAGCTTGTGCCTGCACAAGGAGCACCTGAGAGGATCAGTGGGCTGTGAACTTGAGCCACAGCCTCCAGGAGGTGAGGAGTAAAATATTCATCAGCGGTGGACCTTAGAGAGGATGCTGGGGAGAAAGGAATGAGTCCGATATCAGGACGCAGGGTCCCAGAAATAATGCGGTTCTGCATGTGGATTGAAATGGTGGAATCTGCTTTAGAATGCTGTGGTACTATGGAAGACATGGTGGACGCCACTGCATTAGTCATTGTTGCTACTGGCTGTTACGGGTCACACTTGTTTTTAGGACTGTTTTATATTATCTGTTTTGCACTGCAGTGAAAGCTCATGTCCTTTCTGAATCTTCCATCTGCATGTGCCATAGGGAGTCTCTCAGCCAATATTAGGGTGAAAGAGTAACTCTTTTTTGCCATCACGATTTCTGCTCCATCTCTTCTGAAAGGATTTTCAGAGTCCCAAGTACAATTAAATGATGCCTAAAAGGCCAGTTGTTATTACATGGTGCCATATTGTGGCCATTCATGATAGTGCAGTAAGGCATCTAACTGCAGTGGCCTTAATGTTGCTCTGTCACTGACATTTTCAAAGATTATGTGCCACAGAGGCAGTGCTTTATTAAAGCGGGTTAAGAGCCAGTGCCTGGGGACAAGACTAAACTCAGAATAACCTTAGAACCATAGTGTGTTTCATAGACACTGGATTAAGAAAATGCAACAAAGCCAAATGTACTGAATGAAAGATTTACACAGTGTTACCTGACAAGATCACTTATACTCTCTGTATTTCTCCAGGGATAATCAAGCGGATGGGCACTTTATAGAACTCATTCTGTCAGTTGTGGCTTATAAGAAAGTGCCCTCTTTCTTGGCATGGTAACCCCCATTTTATGCCTGTTGTCAGTGTGTTTGACTGTGTTCACTGGGACCCTGCTAACCAGGACCCCAGTGATTATGCTCCCTCATCCAGATTTGGTTGCTACTAACTTTTTCTCCCCACAATCGGCATACTGGTGCCCCCATGTAAGACCCTAGTATATTGTACCTAGGTACCCAGGGCATTGGGGTTCCAGGGGATCCTTATGGGCTGAAGCAGTTATTCTGCCACCCATAGGGAGCCCATGCAAAGGGTTCTGCAGGCCTGCCGTTGCAGTCTCGGTGAACCGGATGCATGCACCCGGTTTCACTACTACTGGTCACTGCACCAGGTCACTGTAAGTCACACCTATGGTTGGTCCTCTCAGCCCAGAGGGCAGGGTGCAGGTACCTGTGTGTGAGGGCACCCCTGCACTAGCAGAGGTGCCCCCACAAACTCCACCCCCAATTTACTGGACTTCGTGAGTGCGGGGACGCCATTTTATATGTGTACTGGATATAGGTCACCTATGTCCAGCTACGTAATGGTAACTTCGAACCTGGGCATGTTTGGTATCAACATGTCAGAATCATACCCCAATAATGTTGCAAGTATTGGAAGTATGATTCCATGCACTCTAGGGGCTCCTTAGAGGACCCCCAGCATTGCTACCACCAATCTTACTATCCCGGGTAGCCCAGCTGCTGCCACCCCTCAGACAGGTTTCTGCCCAGGGAGGCAGAACAAAGGATTTCCTTTGGGAGAGGTGAGTTACACCCTCTCCATTTGGAAATGGGTGTTACAGGCTTGGGAAGGGTAGCCTCCCCAAGCCACTGGCAATGCTTTGAAGGGCACATTTGGTGCCCTCTTTGCATAAGCCAGTCTACACCAGTTCAGGGACCCTCAGTCCCTGCTCTGGTGCGAAATTGGACAATGGAAAGGGGAGTGACTACTTGCCTGTCCATCACCACCCCAGGGGTGGTGCTCAGAGTTCCTCCAGAGGGTCCCTGGGTTCTGCCATCTTGATTCCAAGGTTGGCAGCGAACTCTGGGAGCATCTGAGTGGCCAGGTCAGGCAGGTGACATCAGAGGCACCCTCTGATGGGTAGTTACCTGGTTAGGTGACCAAGCTCCCTCTATGGGCTATTTAGGGTTTTCCTCTGGTGTGGGTCCTCAGATTCGGCTTGCAAGATCCCAGCAGGACTCCTCTACAACATCTGCTTTGACTTCTGGCCTCAGGAACCGCGACTTTACCCTCCAGGAACCGACAAGCTGCAGATCTACGAGGAAGACTCTTCTGCAACATTGTATCCGTAACTCCTGCCAGCTTTGTAACATTTCCCCAGCTGTGCATCCTCAGAAGACTGCAACTCTTCCGCCTGCATGAGAAGATGAAGGAATCTCCCTTGGGGTGAAGGCATCACTCCCCTGTAACTACAGATAGCTGTCTGCAACGATGACCGGCTGCTTGGATCTCCCCTCATTCTATAACTAATTCTTATACTTTGATATCTTACAACTGTTAAAGATTTATCATTATAACTGATGATAATCTGTGCTTGTCATAATAAGATATAAAATGTAAAATGTATGCAACAGCTTAGGCTGCATATATATTGGATAATTCTGATTTAATTCGGTGCTCATAATGTCCTGCTGATTGCTGGGCTTATTGTTACCTACTGTGAGTAAACAAAACACAACATTATTAAAAGGGTGAGTTAGGTTGTGCAAAAAAGAAAATAAGGTATTTTATTCAAAAATTTTATTCGTGTTATGCAATGCTATGCAGATTTGTAGAGCGAGCTTTCTCCAAGGAGGCTATCCAGGGGATGAACAGATGTGAGTCTAACCACAGCTAGAGCCTAATGGGGCTACTTGCCAAACCAGGTCTTTAGCTTCTTGGCGAATTCAAGTGAGGAGGCTGTACTGTGTAGTGGCAGGTCGTTCCACCTTTTAGGAGCAATGTAGGAGAAGTCTTGACTGCTGGATTTGGTTTTCCATATGCAAGGGATATGTACAAGTAGAAGTCAGGATGAGTGACGTGTCGGGAAGGTTTGTGAAAACAGATGTGAATGTTGAGGTACAGCAGGTCAGTGTTATATTGTGCCTTGAAAGTGTTGGTGAGGAATTTGAATTGTGCTTGTTTGTGAATGAGAAGTCAGTGCTGCTCCTTCAGGTGTGGGGTGATGTGAGTGTGGAGTGGGAGGTTTGAAGTGGTTCTGGATGTTGAGTTCTCATATGTCGGCAGCCTTCTGGTGAGTTCTTTGTTGATCCAAGCATAGAGTGTGTTCCTGTATCACGCTTGCTTGTGACCATGGCATGTTGAAGGGAAACAAATAGATAGCCTGTCAGTTATTACATGTCAGGTAGGCACTTTTGAAAGCTTTTCACATCTGAGCATGCGAACTGCATGTACTTTAAGTAGTTGTATGATGGAATCACGCATGCCTTAGGAACGCAGTCACAACAACAGACATGGTAAATTGTCCCTGCTCTGTCCGCTTACACCTGATACCATACTCTGCAAACCACCCCACCCAAGCCCTTTAAACTGCCCCTTCCACCCCCTGCCCTGAGCCCTAAAAGTAATCCCGCTCTACCCTTAAAACTACCCGACCCCCTGCCCTGAACCCTAAGACCTACCGTGCCCTGTCCTAAAACCTACCCCAACCCCCACCCTACCCTGAACCCTAAAACCTACCCCACCCTGTCCTAAAAACTACCCTGAATACCCCAAGCCCTAAAACCTACCACGCCCTGTCCTAAAAACTACCCCGACCCCCCCCTTAAACCCTAAACCCTATCCCGCCCTGTCCTAAAACCTACCCCACCCTGTCCTAAAAACTACCTCGAATACCCCAAGCCCTAAAACCTACCGCGCCCTGTCCTAAAAACTACCCTGACACCCACCCCAGTCCTAAACCCTAAAACCTGCCCTGCCCTGTTCTAAAAACTTCCCTGACCCCCGACCCCCATCCCAACCCTAAACTCTAAAGCATACTGCACCTTGTCTTAAAAACGTCCCGACCCCCGCACCTCAAACCCTAAAAACTACTCGCCCTGTCCTAAAAACTACCCCAACCCCCACCCCTACCCTGAATCCTAAAATCTACCCCACCCTGTCCTAAAAACTACCCCAATCCTCCCACCTGCCGTGAACCACAAAACCTACCCCACTCTGTCCTAAGAACTACCCTGACCCCCTGTCCCTGCCCTGAACCCTAAAACCTACCCTTACACTGTCCTAAATACTACCCCTCACTGCTGCCCTGAACCCTAATACCTACCCCACGCTGTCCTAAAAACTACCCTGACCCCCAGCCCTGAACACTATCCCCAACTCCTTAAAAAAAATACAACCCCGACTCCCCCCAAAAACCGCTCCTTCCCCACCAAGCCCTCTGACCCTACCCTGTCCTTAAAAATTCCCCCCCCAACAGCTGCAGCCGCCACATTCCTCTCCCAGCTTTTCCCGCTGTGTGCCTGAACCATGCATAAGCATGGTGGCTTAACCATGGTGGTTAACGCGTGGTAACGCTTGTGTGGTTACGGTCTGCGTGGGTATGGCCCCGTAGTACAGACCATTTCCCACTTTACTTTCTCAGAAGGACTCAAAGTATTGTTTTACCAAGCTTGGTAACACAGAAATTTGAACAACCCAGATCCAGCTTGCCTGGGGAAGAGTTATTCTTCTCCCAGCCTACTACGGAGAAGGAGTTAGACCTCTGTGCACTCTGCAAAGAGCTGGACAACCTTTTCCTTCCCAGCATCCACCATTCATACCATACAGACAGAGAGAAGAATGCCCCACACAAAGCTTTATACCGTTGTTAATTAGCAATTGATGCATTTTGGGCATTGTGAACAGGTGAACAAGGATCTCCTACTGAAAAGTCGGAAGGATGGAAGAGCTACCTGTTGTCCTAGGTCTTGTGCTAGACCCAGCACGTGGTGACCTCAGCTGATGGTAGGAAGGCCTGATTTGGTTGGTAGGGTCACCATCCTAGGATCACTCCTAATGAAAATGATATTACAGACCAGTCCCTACAGTCTTGCGTTCCCCTCCCAGCTTTCCTGGGATAAGGGTTCCAACCTAAGGCCTTCAGCACCAATCTCAGGAGACTTGTGATGGGTGTTCAGTGATATCCCCACTTGATAGGATGACCACAGTCCTCCAGGACTTTACGAGCACAGTTTCCAGTCCGGGACTTTTGTGTGATAGCCTAATGCATTCTGAGTGTTGTAGTCTTGTTTTCTTCCATTGAATTAATTAGTCTTGAAATCAATTAGTTGTATATCAAAAGTTCAGGACTGGAGACAGTGTTCATAATGAGCTGGAGTAAGGAGGTAACCCTGCCCGCTGTGGGCCACAAAGGCAGGGCTATCCTTTTAAAGAAGACAGGAGCCTTGTTGTCAATTGCCTTGAAGCTCTTCATTGTCTACATGGATCCTTGTGAAACATAGTGTTTGTATATCCCAGTCCTTCGCAGTACCTAATTAGAGCGTTGTTTACTCATCACAATGGTAACATCCCGAGGAGAGGGAGCTTTGAACATTCACAGTTTTGTGTTTGTGAAGTAGGCTAACCTCTCCCAGGATACCTAAGCACTGAAGGGCAGCATCAGGGGACTATGATTTCTAAGAAGCTTGGTATGCACTTGTTAAATGGATGTTGTGGCAAGAAAGGAATACACCTAGAGAGCTGTAAAGGAAAAGAAGGATACATTAAAAGCACCGACGTAAGGTCGGAGCTCACCAGGAGAGTGGCTTCCATTTTTGGAAGCCAGGATTTTTAGAGGGACGTGTATCAATGCTAGGTGGTACACCAGCTCAGTAATTTTTTTTATTGCGGCTGCCTTAATTCGCTTGGCAAATCTAAAGGAAGAACATAAAATTGTCATCAAAATCTAGATTTTTTAATTTTTTTTTCATCCTTTTCACGGTTCAGTATATTTTATAAATCTAAGCAAGCTTTCATTTTCATACTTGTGAAACTGACATGATCGCTGCTACTTAAACAAAAAAAGTCCTTGAGTTAAGAATTGACCTAATCGCCGCATTGCCCCTTATTGATACATGTCGCTCTAGCCCACCCTTTCTACCAAAAGGGCCAACTCCCAACAGCCTCTGTTTTTCTTTAAGAATGATTTGAAGTGCAGAAGGGCACAACAAGGGGAATGCACAATCACCAAAATGGTAATGCCAACACAGATAAGTATTCTGTGTCGCATATTGCCCCATACCTTCCATTGATGATACCAAAGGTTTTACCAGTGAAGTAAAACTACATGTAAGAGGAGCGCTGCTCACCTGGACCGCATTGTGGGTCACACGTCTTAGTGGGCAGTTCTTGCTCCACAGGAAATGTACACCTGTTGCACTTGGAGGGCACTTATGGGTGTACACTAAAGAGTGAACGCTAGAGGGTAAGGGCACTGGAAGTTGTGGCCATTCTTGTCTTCAGCTGATCTTGGCTTGGACACACTGTCTATCTGGAAGTGAAGAAAAGCCAACCCGAGCAACACCCAAAACCTGCAATAAATCCAGTGAAATTCAGTAGATTTATGCTGATATACTTGAGAACCATGCACACATGTGGTGACCACAGAAAATCTAGAACAATTTACTTGGGTTGGAAATCTTTTAGTGAATGAGTACATATGATACTTCTGAGCAATACAGCCAGGGTGTTAATAAACAGGATCAAAACATACTTGACATGGCAACAGTTATGGCTTTTTCCTTGCTGAAGACTTATTGTGACATAGATGACGTACCACCTTGCATAGGAGGAGTGGAAATGCGAGATGGTGCACATTTGGGATTAGCTAAGGATTTATTGTGCATTCTCCACTGCCCAGCTGGTTTGGTAACATCAATTCACACATAACAATCCATGCCATCTCAATAATCTAGATGAGTAGAAGTACTAGATGACCTCATGACAACAAGAACCCCATGACAGGTGTTCTGTGATTTCCTTTAACAACCTAATTGTTAGATATGACAGACTTAGGGTGGCCTTCCCTCAATGTTTTGCCTGCCTCCCTCCATTTTTCTGGTCTAATTTATTGCTGGTTGTAGGACTCTGTGCACTTTACCACTGCTGACCAGTGCTAAAATGCTTGTGCTCAGACCTAATTGGCATTTTAAATTTACCTATAAGTCCCTAGATGTGCCCAGGGCCTGTAAATTAAATGCTACTAGTGGGCCTGCAGCACTGATTGTGCCATCCATATCAGTAGCCCCTCAATCATGTCTCAGGTCTGCCATTGCAAGGCCTGTGTGTCCCGTTTCACTGCCACTTCAATTCAGCATTTAAGCCTGCTCGCCAAGCCTTAAATTCCCCTTTTATTACTCATAAGTCACCGCTAACGTATGCCCTAGGTAACCCATAGGACAGGGTGCTATGTAAGTAAAAGGCAGGACATGTACTTATATATTTTACATTTCTTAGTAGTGAAAAACTCCCAACGTCATTTTTCACTACTGTGAAGCCTGCTTCTCTCATAGGCCAGCATTGGAAATTCCCTTCTATATGTTTAAGTGGTAATTTCTGACCTAAGACGAGTAACCTTGTCATGTCTGGTATTGTGGGAATGGTAGTGAGAAATCCTACTTACTGGTGAAGATTGATTTTACATTACTATTTTAGAAATGCCACTTTTAGAAAGTAGGCATTTCTCTGCACTTACTGCCCTCTGTGCCTTACAGTCTGTCTCCGATCCATGTCTGGGCTGTGCTGGTTGACTGCTCTCCTTGTGTATTCCACCCAGACAGCCATGAACACAGGACGCTCAGCTGCATCTGCATTCATCTGCATATTGATGGGTCTTCCAGGGCAGGAAGGGGCTCTCACTTACACTTCAAAGGCCAGTGGCCTGCCCTCACACAAAGGACTGATAATCCCCCACAGGGCTCCTGGCAGACAGGGCTGGATTGAAAAGGAACCTGGGCACTTCAAAACCACTCTTTAAAGTTTCCCCCACCTCGAAGACACTTTTGGGTGTATATACACCGGGTCTCTGACCCCACCAAATCAGACACTTCTGAACCTACAACTGGACTCTGTCAGATGGACTGCCTTGCTGCCCAAAGGACTCATCTGGACTGCTTTGCTGGAAGGATCGCTGTCCTGCTTGTTTCCCTGCTGCCTGCTGGCCCCTGATTCTGCTGGAGGGACTCTGCTTTTCCCCACAAGTGCTCTCCAAGGGCTTGGAATGAACTTGCTCTCTGTTTTGAAATCTCAGGGCCATCAAAGACTTCACCAAAGAGAAGAAAATCCAATTGAGTCTGAAAATTGATGCAATGCCTGCAAAATTCGACACAACCCCTGCCTGATTGATGCAACCCCTGTCTGGCGGCTGAAGAATCTCCGCATTGTCTGCCGGATTGACACAGCGCCTGTTGCCTCTTCACAACATGTTTTGGATTTTCCAACGCATCATCCCTTGGCATCAAAATATCCCTGCATTGCAGTGAGGAACCAAGGCTGCGCTCCCTGAAACCGATGCATCTTGTTGCTGCGTGGACAGAAACAGTACATCACCTTTGCAGTGCTGGAAAACCCGACACAATGCTTTACTTTCCTACTCATCTTCTCTGCGGCCTTCTGTGTTGTTCTTTTTGACGCATCCCAGGTACTGTGTGTTAAAAGGATACACCACTGATTCTTATGGATTGAGACTCATCTAAACCTTTAAAAAGTGATACCTTGACTTGTGCAAATTGGATTTTTGTCGTTTTGGTCTTATTTTATTCAGATAAATATTATCTATGTTCCTAAACTGGTGTAGAGTACTTTTTGTGGTGTTTTCACTGTGTTACTGTATGAGTTATTGCTCAAATACTTTACACATTGCCTTCTTAGTTAAGCCTGCCCGCTCTGTGCAAGGGTACTGGAGGGTGAGCACAGGATAATGTAGGTTGTGTTGTGACTTACCTTGACTAGGATTGTGGTCCCTACTTTGACAGGGTGTATAACTCTGCCAACTAGAGACCCAATTTCTAACACTAATGCATTATAGAGGTTATAGTCTAGGTTCTTTAAAATGCAAGATATTGGGCATGAGGATCTGAGAGCAAAAATCTGAAAAAGGAAGGTGCAGAACTAGAACCTGCTATTCTAATGACTTAGAGTCATTTCAAAGTGGCATGCACAAGTAGGACAGCAATCTTCACGGGAATGATTGGGAGGATTACAATGCACAACATACGGCATGTGACACAGAGGAGGGTCACGGGAAGAAAAGAGCTGATGGTAGGAGCTGGAACGGCAGACATTTTCTGCAGGCAGGTTGACTTTGCATGATCATATCTCCTTGCTACATCCACCTAGAACATCCACTGTTTTTGGAAGAGAGTGTGATGTTTGATGTTAGGAGTTTTGCTGTTCTTGTGGACTTTAGATGTAAATGTAAGTAAAAAGTATGTGTTTGTGCAAAAATGTTGTTGTACAAAGGATTATGAATAGAAAACATTTTTATCTGACTTAGTTTTGCTTTGAACTTTCATCCAACAATTCTAACACCATATGCCACTGACAGCATCTTGGTATGCTAGCAGGTTATTCCCAGTGGATGCACTATATAGCTGATGTAAGACTGTCTAGTGAAGATGCATTTCTCCTTTATGTCTTAAAGGACCTTCCTTTGAGTATTGCTGGGTGGATATACAGTGGTTTGGAAAGACTGCTTGACTGGAACCCAAACGCATCAGTAGAGGGCATCGAAGGTGTTTGTAGCAATGCCGAAGTTCCACGAGGCTGAACGGGCTACAAAGGAGGACACGAGGAGCAGCAAGCCTGTTTCCATCAGCACAGAGGCCTTGATTGCAAAGAGATATGTCGCAAAGGAAAAGCTGGGAAGCGGGAGCTTTGGAACTGTCTTCCTGGTCGTGGACCAAAAGGCAAAAAAAGGAGAGGAACTGTGAGTACACAATATTAGTATTCTTTATTCTTCATTTGGTGTATTGTTCATCACAGCTATACATCTATAGCTCTATGTCTATATCTATATAAATTTATTGCACACTGACAGTCACCACTGTTCAGTCACACGGTCCATTGAAAAGGCATTTTGTGGATGTGCCTATAACATTTGACTCCTTGAATGGTTTTGCATGGGACTTGGCAGTCTATTATCATATTCAGTTAAGGTTTGGCTTGTCAAGTTATGTGCAATTCTGAGCAGGGGGGGAAGTTAAGGGGGCACAAAATAAGTGTTTTCCCATTTCAGGAAATTTTGCTGGTGCTTACAGGCTGAACCACTGGCTGATTTATACCACAAAGGGAGAACTTTACTCAAAAAGCACGTGTTTGTTGGTTTGGTGTAATGGCAATCAGTAGAATGAAAAGAGCCTGCAACTCACTGTAAAAACTGAGTTAAAACCTAAGTTATGGTTCTGGCTCAAACAGCCAAGAGCCAGCTGCCATGACCAAAACATTGATTTCCAAAATTTACAAAAACAAAGAAAAAAGTGGGCTAAGTACAATTGCGCTTAACGCACAACTGTTCCCCTTATGGTATGCTGTTGATGAGGGGACTAGGATGTTGGCTTCTTGCATGTATTAAAGCGTTGCCAACTTTTTTACCTGATTTTGAAGAAAAATTGGCATATCTTTAAAAAACCGATGACAATATTAGTTCCAAGCTTCAACCGGCCCCACAGGTAACTTATAAAAAGAGTACTTCTCTCAAAGATCTATTGGTATATGGTCATTTTACCCGGCAACACATGAAGACATTGACTGCATGTTATATAGGCTTATTGATCGCAGTGATCCAGGATAAATTGCAAAGTGATTAAAACATACAGGCATGATTACTGGAATACTGAATATTGAAGAACGCATGTTATGAGAGCGGATGTTTAATACAATTGGACTAAACACTGGAGAATGAGCAGTCCGTTTTCTCTCTTGCTACATCTCATTGTCCAATGAGGATGTGGCTGGAGGTATTTAAAAATGTTGGTCTGTTTACTAACCGGTATTGAAAAAGGCATAACTGCTGAAATGCTTCTGACTGGCCACAATACATTGAAGTTCTGAAACCCTAGAGTGCTCCAACTTTCCCTCTGTGGATTTTCTTCTGTAAAGTATTTTACATGAAGGCTACAGTCACAATGAAGGAACCTGTCTTAAAAGAAGTGGCAATAGTTTATATATATATATATATATATATATATATATATATATATATATATATATATATATATATATATATATATATATATATATATATATATATCCAAGAAAGAAGTGACTCAAACAGATGATCTCATTAAAGAACAAAAATATATTTCCACTACAACGTTTCAGCTTCCGCCTTCCTCAGGTAGTACAAGATTGTTTGCTCAGTGGCTGCACAGCTGACACTGGTGGATTTTCAAAAAGCATCATGAGTGAAGATTCCAATTGGAATGTGGAATCAATGCAGTCCTGAGAACTCTTCAGATATGCAGAAATCAAGTGGTATTGTCAGTGATGTTCAGTCCATCTGGATGCAGTGATTTTAAACGGTACATCCAGAAATTTTCTCTGATGTCCAGTAGTTCCTCCTTTAAAACATGTTCCACAGGGAAAATCTTCAAATCTGATAGTAAATGGTCCACAAGGTTAAAATGGTTGGCTACAGGCTGGTCAAGTTTCTTGTTAATTATTGCCGATTTGTGGTTCCTGAATCGTGTACGGAGGTCATTCACAGTTTGACCTACATATTGTTTTTTTACAGCTTTGACGTTGGCACTGAATCACATAAATAATGCATGTAGAGCGACATGTAAGATGCTGTCTTATTCCATAGGTCCTTTTTGTAACAGAGCTAGTTACTGATGATGTTTGTAAAAGGTATTCACATGTGATGCACCTTTTGGAATCACAGCAATGAACTCCTGCATTTGTTACAGCTTGCTTAAGTTCAGCTCTCACAATAAGTGATCGTAAATTGGGAGCTCTGCGGTAAGCAATGACTGCCGGTTTTGGAAAAAGCAAATCTTGGGCAAAGCCACATTGAAGATGCTGATGTTGAGAGGCTCGGTCATTGCCTTTGTACCCATATCACTTCAAGTAGACCCATTTTGCAATATTGCATCTTCCAGTATATATATATATATGAGTGTGGTTTGCTTTGTGGTTTGCTTTGTTTGTGTGTATGTATATATACATACATAGATGTGTGTGTGTATGTGTATACTTGTTTGTATATATTATTATATATATATATATATATATATATATATATATATCATTCTGGTAGTGCCAGCGTCAGAGTAGTTATAGTTAGGCTAGACTTTTTTTTCTTCATATCTTTGGCACCATCTGACGAATTGGCATGAAACTTTTCAGTAAAAATATTTCATTTGGTTTGGCTCCTTCATGGAAAGCGCGGAGCAAACAAAAGCGGTGGTCCGGAAACATCGATTTAGCTTTTTAAGTCTCACAGTTATGTTTGCTCTCCAATACAGAAAGAACAACTTAACAGGATTGTAGCAAATTTAGCAGAAAGTTTGATCCTAGGCACATTATTCTTCTAAATATTTGATTATAAAATATTAGTACGTTCTTGGTTATATACATGGTGATATGCGCATGATACAGGCAGGGTTTCAGTTGTCACACCTAATTCCTCTATATGGTCACAGAAATCCTTGGTGGCTTTCAATATCCATATTATATATTGCAGAAGGTACTTTTATCTATCTATCTATCTATCTATCTATCTATCTATCTATCTATCTATCTATCTATCTATCTATCTATCTATCTATCTACCTATCTATCTGCCTATCTGTCTATAAAAATGGGTAACTGTGTCATATGGTCCAATATTGCCTTTGTGAGGTTCTGGTGGCATCATAAACCACCTTCAGACCTGTGTAGCTGAAAACAAGAGTTCAGTTATCTGAGCGCAAATCTTGGGCAAAGCCACATTGAAGATGCTGATGTTGAGAGGCTCGGTCATTGCCTTTGTACCCATATCACTTCAAGTAGACCCATTTCCTTCCCATATGGCACCATGCTATTTACCTTATCACTTGTCACAACCATCTTGTTCTCTACCACTATCACGAGACGCCCAGATATGGCTGGACAATGAATTCAAGCTACTTTGCTACCTTAAAAATATTTTCTCTGTCCATATGTGCAGAACTATGCCATCGACCTTAGATCACCTGGTCTTGAGGGCACGTATGGAGACTGGAAGTCTGCACATAGTTAACTCAGAACACATCCATTATTGCACTACCTGGTACCTATCCGGTATAAGGCAGGATTACAGATAGACAAGACACTAGTGCATTGAAGTGAATGGTCAGCTTACAGAGTCCTCTCCCTCGACCAATTACTCCTTGATGATTCCATTAAACCATTGTACCCTTTGGAAAATGAATTTAAATTGAATGATTTGTACTCTTTTTGTACTCTTGGTGAAGCCTTCACTACCCCACTGTCTACGCTTCATATAGAACCCCCCCAACACCATAGGACACCTCCTCAAGCTATGGAGCCACAGTCCCAGTGCGATATCTGGTTTATATGGAGCACTCTCTATCAGCGACATGTAGAGACAGAGACATGTTTGTCTCTGCAAGTTTGGGGAGACCCTGAAAGCCATGTCCAGGATACTATGGGCCTGATTTCCATTTCGGCAGATGAGTTAATCCGTCAACATTGGCAGATATTCCGTCCTCCAAACTATAAATCCCATTATTTCCTATGGAAAATATATTTCCACAGATGGGATATCCATCACTGTTGTGATGGAGTAACCCATCCTCCGAAATATAACTCAGGCCCTATAGATTAATACACCTGGCTATATCTCTCTAGTCATCCACTCCCAGTTCCAGGCATAACCTCAATCCTAAAGCCATTTTTTAAGTACTGAAGACCCAAAAGAATTCAAGCAGTGATCACAATAGTCAGAAATACTGTAAGGAATATCCATGTCTTTAGGATAATGAAGAGATTGCAGGTCACCTCGGAATTCCATAAATGCATCACTCCCCTCAGCCCCTCTGTGCATGTTAATGGACATCTTGGTGAGTGGCGGTATTTTTATAATGTTCCCTATGGGGTACAATATCCCTTGTATGATACATAGAAAGCTGCCATTCCTTCCTCTTTACAAATCTATGGATATTGTTTCTGCTACAGTCTGATTATGACATCACTTCTCACTTGTAATAAGACAACGATACGAATACAGTTGAGCTATGATATTCGAATGACTTATGCAAGAGCCAGCAGACATTGTGAAACAGAGCTCCTATTTAAACAGTTTCATAGGTTTCCTTGCTGCCTTTCTGAATTTTACCCTAATAATCCAGTGTGAACTACGGGTACTGTTTATGGTAATATTGTTATTCATTGCACTGCTGGAGTTCAGTATTGGAAAATAGAAATCTACCTGGATTTTAGCACTCATTGTCAGGGCCACTGGAATTTTGCAGTGGGAGGGGGGCAGGTTCTGCAGCAGGGATGAGTAAATTATGTGGCAAGAAGAGGTAAATTGTGCACCACGTTTTGTAATAGTTTTTCTTCACTATTTTCTCGTTTTTAAACTTGGTAATATGGTTTGGGCATTGGTTGTATCTCATCAGTACCAGGTTTCTACCCAAATGTAGCAAACAGCATTACAAAGGTGATCAGTCCAGCATTGGAAAAGGCATTCCACTGCCCAGCAACATGTGTCACTTCATGTGTAGTAACCTTTGAACCGTTTGAGCTAGAAACATTTTTGTTCAGATCGGCAGATTACGCAGCAGTGATGGGTTATATGGCAAATTCGGAAAATCTATAATTATGTGAAAATCGCCGCAGAATTACATAATTCCAGTGGCCCTGCTCATTTTAAAGCGCACTACTAGCTTTCATAGTGAAGTGCAAAAAACTGATCTGTGTTTTGCAAAAAATGTAAAGTTATACCCCGGTGTGTTTATTTTCACAATGCATACTTAACATTTAAGTAGCCTAATATGATGTCTACCTTATTAACACGTCATAATATCTCTTTTACTAGAAGCATTCCAACAATGGGTTTGGGTGTGGGTGATAGTGGGACTCCATGTACAATATGGAATATAACACTGCATATTTTATGTACAAAGGATATTGATTCATGATAGAGCCCCAGTACATCTATTTTGTATCTTCATACGTGGCGTACACATACCATTTTGCCGTTAGATGGCAGCAGAGTACTGCAGCCTATTTTTTTAATGTTTATTTCCCGATGTCAGTCTGACAGGTGCCTCTTGGGCGTTATGTTTCATGCCACCAATTCAGTTGAAATTTGTGAAACGACGTTTCCTACTAATAGAAATGCCCTCTTGAGGCTCTGCTGAATCCATGTACCTTTTTTAAAATATATTTATCACACCTGCAATTTTCGAATACACAAGTGTAAGTTTAATTTGAAACTGCAGACGTTTCAGCTAAAGATGACCAGTCACTGCTGAAGTTTTTCTACCACGGGAGACTGACGGAGATGGCGTCAACCAGGGCCGGACTGGAACCCAAAGCAGCCCCGGCACATTTAATCAGACCCGCCCCCGGGGGGAGCATAGCAAGCGAGCCTGACCCCTCCAATGCGGCTTAGAGGGTTCTCCCCTTCAAGGACATTTGGGGAAAAATGGCAAAAACGGAGCATTCTGCAACACATTTTTCAATATAATTCGATTGTAATAATTTTTAAAGAATAGTAAATTATAACCTTACAGTGCACCAGAATGCCGCAATGTTTATTGGGGCTCTTCAATGATTCCCTCACCACCACCCTCCAACACTGCCTCCCACCTCCCGATAGCCCGACTCACATGTGTTTCATTTCTTTACAGCGCCTCTTTCACCAGCGTAGGGTGGTGGAGCATGTTACATCACACATACATACAGAGACAGTGAATCATACGTGTGTAAATCAGTGCATAGAAAATGTTACATAAAAGAAAGGGGACTACAAGGTGTGGGTGTCACGTCACCCACACTAGTATGCATTTTTTAAGAGGCGCTTGGACTGGGGAAGCCTGAACTCAGGATTCAGAACGTAACACAGCGGTTAGGGTTGACTTTACGAATAATTTATTTCTCCTAATCAAACCCTGTTTAGCAAAATTATGATGATCAAAGACTGGGAAAACATAACTTTCTAACCTGTACCATGCAGTTTGCATGTAGCTCTATGATGGCATTTCATAGCTCACTGTGCTAGATTATGATTGTAATTTATGAAATACACAGTGCCAAAAGGATCTCTATGACAAAAGCAGTATCCCACTGAGCTATGCACATAAAATACTGTTCTGTGAACTGCAAAGTACACGTTCTTTGCAGCAGGCGTATTAACCATATGTGCCACCTTAGATGAGTTAAAACTGCCAGTAGACAAAACCACGATCTCCCTCTCCTGCAGGGACATTAGTCACCAGAGTAATCTGGGACCCTTTATTGTTGACTGAAAACCTTTGGATATACAAGGAACTCTGCATTGCTTTTACAATTACTCCACTGCTATAAAAAAAGGGCCCCAGCAACAAAAGCATCCCCCCACTCTTCCAGCCTCACGGGGAAACGTCAGATGCCCGGAATGGCTAGGCCAGCGACGGCGTCAGTACAGGAGCCTCATTGTCAGTGGTGCAGCAGGTATCGTGGCAAAGGGGTCCGGAGGCCTGATGGGCTCAATGGACCCTTAATATTGCTGTATTTTGCTACCCATCCTACACTCTGGGGCAATTATTCTCCCATGCAACAAGGATCATGGCACCCATACTGAGTTCAAGTCAACATGGACCCCATATTCCAGCTCTGGGCTTAAAACTTACACCCAAGGACCTTCTCCTCTGGTTGTCATAGTCAGGATTAATCAATATTGAATCAATGTGGCTCCAGCTACAATGATTTGTGGAAGTAAATACTAACTGGACTCGATTTCCAATATGGCGCCCATGTAGAACGCCGCGCTCTTGTGCTCATGGATTAACCCTAGGAACTTCACCTCAGAGATTCAATTTTTATTTGGAAAATCCATATAATTACACTATATACACATCGACTGGTGGAATGTGCCTCTATCTTGAGTACTCACAAACAAATTTAATGAGTAATGTAATGCCTTGAAAAAGCCCCTGGTTAACACACCACAGGGGGCGAAACACGTGTCAGCTGTTCATTGAGGCTGTTCTTTGTTGTCATTCTTAGGACAATGGCTATATTTGGAATTGTTCAGTTCACCTGAATAAAAAAAATTCAAACAAATTTCAAAAATTCGATGGACTATCGCCTGTTCCTAACCGAACAACTAATTCACACTTAGGAAAGACTTAAGTGGGTTCTAAACTCTTGTGTCTTCTTATTATTCTTACTTTGGGGTAAACTGGTCCAAGCCCCTACTTGACTACCCACTGCCTAATAGCTGTTAATTCAGGTATTTAATCTAAGGAAAGGAGATTGGGACCTTAATAACTTGGTGTTGTACTAACTGGATTGTGAAGCCCCTTTTGACACGCGGTCATCTTATAGCCTTAGAGATTCATTGCCTAAAGCAGATTGTGCTGTGAACATTAGTTAGGTGTTTAGTTTCCTCGAGCGGGTATCTTCAAGGGGTGGGATGGTCAATTTTCTGGTGTGTAACGCTAAAAAACTGCTTAGACCTCATAAATGTGTTAGGTAAAATGCAGTTTTGAAATGCACCATGTTGCATCGGTTGTTGCAAGAAGTGTAGAGGATCACCCCAAAGAGCGCAGCTGTAGCGTTCACTCGCACGCTAAGCTTTCTTGCATGATAGAGAGTCTTTTGTGTACAGACCTCTTGACTCGTGGTTTCAGCAGGAGTGTGACTGGGGCCAGGGCTTATGTTTATTTGACTGTGAAAGTGCAGACTTCCTGGGATGCAGTGCACATTGGAAGAGTCTTATGTGTGTGACAGGTTTTGTATTTGTCTTACTAGATGAATGCTTGAAGTAGACTCTGTGTGACTGTAGTAAAGATGTTTCAGTTCCTCCAATTTCGGGCTGTCAGGCAAGATGAGGTACTGGGCTTCAGCAGAGGAAAGACATACATAAAGGGAGCCTACAGGAGACCCCTGTCTGGGGCAGGTACTTCCAGGTGGATGGGGCTGGACCACCAAGGATGCATGGCTGTAGGTAAGCACTATGCTCAGCCTGAACCGAGGGTATATTCCTAGGGACATAGCATGATTGTGGGCGGCCAACTTAGGTCCCAACCACAATAGCAGAGAGGGCTTTCTGAATGTAGCGTAAGGCCTTAAAATGGCTCTGCTCCTAGGGGAGAGTTGCACTGTAAATGGCTGAACTCTGAAAATCCTTGCGCTGGAACTTGGATCAGCTGACCACCTTAGGCCTACCAACTCGGAGAGTGAGATTGGGACAGGTGACAACCAGCTAACTTTCCCTAGGGCTGAACCTCTGACCTGACATAAAGCGAGATGATAGGCAACTATTTTCTGTTCAGAAGCTTTGAGGCCCATCTCTGTTTTTGGTGTGCCATGTGGGACTGAGACGAAGACAAAGCTATCTTTTCCACAGCGCCAACACCCTGTTAGATGATGAGACGGCCATGATGTTGTGGCCTAACATTCTGATTACACCTGGCATGCATGTATGTATGTGTTATTTCCGTAGCACAACCCAGGTAAAAAGACAGTGGAGCACTGCCCTAGTCAAAGGCAAGCATAACGTCAACAAGTGATATGAGAGATAGATGCTCTATGGATTATGGGTCAAAAAATGGAAGGCGGCCTTGGTTGTTGTGAAGCTGTTTCCAAGCTCTACGAAATTTGGATACAAACAAGACATGTTGTTAATCTTCCGAGTTTTTGTGGTATTTATCATTATTCTAAATCTTTACAAAATGTACTTAAGCCAACAGGTGTTTCGCAATTTATAAATTACACTTTCTCTCGCAAAATGAGGACAGGAATAGTTCAAAATAAATAAAAAAATAAACAATGCGAAAATGAACTGTATCCAGTGAAGTTAAATTAATAAAAAACAAAAATTAACATAACAATAAATGAAATACAGTGATAGATTATTTTAGATCATGTTGGGCCCATGCAGTGACAATACAATATATGTGCTAGCACGCCTTGTCCTTAGTTAGTAAACTTACAAGGGGATGCGTATAGGTCGATGAATCTTTTGGATCGCAGAGGGTATCCTAGTCAAGTATTGTGAGTAAGAAAACATCTGCACTAACTCATTTTAAATCAAAACATACTACTGAAGACCACTCTAAAGAAAATACCAATACGCATAAGAAGTTAGTTCGTTTTATTCCCTATTAGTTACAATTCTAATCAAAAACCTTCATTCGTTGAAACCATAATTATCTAAACTTTATTAGCAACAAGAGCAATGATTTATCAGAATTTTATTAATATGCTCCAACATTAATCAAGCATAGCGATTCATGAACATTGAAATAATTCAGCAATGTAAGTCAGTCAGTCTTAGTCAAAGTCACCCTTAATTTCCCTCGTCAGCCTATCTCAAATTAGCATCAGCATGTGGGTCTTCATGCGAAAAACAATTTAGTCAAAAATTGATAATTTGGAAAAATCTAACTAAATAGAAAGAAACATTTTTAACACAGCGCAGTTGGTACCTAGAAGAAAAAGCACACATTAATCAATTGAGTTATAGCTACCTATCCACGATAGATCAGCAGCAAGTCAGTCTTCGTCTCCAGGTCATCAGTTATCAGTTAGGCTCAGGCTCGCAAGGAGCAAGCCCAAATTTCAGCACTTCGGACAGCATTTCCTGACATCATCAACATTCGCCTCTCCGTTCTGATTTTTCCTCTCATGTCATGACTTTTTATTAGGGTCTCTCAGTCCTTCCCACAATTTGCCCATTGGTCAACCTTATCAGGGGTTATGACTCTAACCTATAATTTTTGTTTACCACTTGTTTACGTTATTTTGAGAATCAAGTTCCATTAACATGATTGGTTCTTTAGTCGATGAGGACATCATCCGGCTCTTCAGGTAACAAAATTGTTGCTCCCAGCTCTTAGTCTGTAGCTCTATTGTTCGAGTCCTGGGAAAGTACATTTAGCCTACTCTACACATAATTGTATCAATTTGTTCTGATCGTCTCCTGTCCGCTGGTGAGTTTGCAGATTTTTGTAGCAGTGTTCAACGGTGAACTCTGTACAGTTCAAGGTCTCTTTCTCCAGTTCCAGCCTGCGGCAGCTCATCGCGTCTCCACGTTTAAGCAAGCAAGGCCCAGCTCTGACTAGGCCTCTGGCTAAGCTAAGAACGTATGGCATTACAAAACATAGATGATATTGTTAATTATGATATATTAATACAAAACTTAAAAACATTTCACATTATTTAGTACTGTTAACACAGATGGTGACCACCCCCGTGGGCACTTTTTGCACAATACACGTTATTTTCAATTACTGTTAATGAAATGTCAAATTTTCTCATTAGTCAATATACGCAACTCATTAGCATATTCTCATATTAGCATATCTGCTGCAGCATATGTAATTAAATTTAAAAAACATGGAAAGTGGAGTCATTCATTGAATTCAAAAAGTTAACCAAGGCTGTAAGTGGCTTCCACGATTAGTTTTTTAGTTCATCAAGAATTTATTTGAAGCGTTTTTAGTACACAAGAGTACAGAAACACAGTCAGTGATAATGAATGCTGAGGAGAAAGGAGAATATCGCTAAAAAAGAAGTTGTCCTAAGAAAAGAATAAGGAAAGACAGTAAACTGATGGCAGAGGCAGACATCCAAAAAAAGATGAGAAGTAGAAAATTAGTGAGTAGAAATGAAAATAAATAATTTACCACATGTGAAGACAAACACCAAAGTGAAAAATACACTCATTGAAACGTTCCTTGTACGAATCTGTTTGACAAATTATAGAGAGCAGGAAGGTTTCTGAGTAATGTGCTACCAAATTATCACAGATATGGTGTTTGCAGAGAAAATCCAATATGTACATATTGTGTTAGAAAGAGAAGGGGAACTTGTTTGTCATTCCAAAAGGAGAAATGCAGCATTCGCAAACTGATGATTTTGAAGTCTCAAATTGGGAACCAGGGACATGATGGCAAGGAACATGATGGTGCAATTTAGGAAATGATAAGAGCTCTATTTAAGTAGCAACAAAAGCTCCACGGGCCTAACGGCTCATCGTCGTTTGGATGACTTAAGACGTCTCACGTCCGTCAGCTGATAAACCCACCTATTGACTCCTCTTTCTGGCTTTCGAGGCTGTTGTTTGAGGCAGATAATGAGTGAGGGTCCAGTCAGAGAGGCACTCATGGCAAGGTCACGCGTGTGCTGCATACTGGAGTCACACACCTTGTAGGGACCCCCTGCAAAGTACATGGAGAGCCCCCTCCACCTCAATCGGGAGCTCTCAGGCCAGGGTCCCACCGCCTGTGCACAGTGTACTGTGCTGAGGTGACTCCCTGGAGCTCGGGGACCACCCGCACTGTTAGGACTGCGGGGGCTAATGTTATGCCACTGGGGCTGCACTGAACACCTGTTACTGCCTCTTGTAAAATCAAAAATAAAAAGCCCCAGACTGGATTTAATCATATCAAAAATATAAAGCCCTAGACCGAGATGCTCACAACGTCATAAACAAAGTTTATCCTTAATAATCCATTAACACCACCTCTTTGCTAAATGTCTCATACTTTCTCGGACTGGAAATGCTTCTGCTCTTTGCAAGGGTACCAGAGCCTTTGGGGCTTTTCTTGCTCCCAATTGCACCCCCCCTAACAACACCATGTGTATGCCGTATTTACAATACGGCACACCATGGCGCACGTTAGGCCAGTAGCATCAAAAATGTTGACGCTATTGTGGCACTTTGGTGTATTAGCGCCAAAAATGATGGCGCAAATTTAACAACAGTGAAGAGGAGCCCAATTAAAAAGATGGGAGCATCACTTTAATGCCTGCCCAAGGCAGGCATTAAAAATGATGCTCAAAATGGTACACCTAAATTTTGTAGATTTTACTGCGCCATTTTTCTGGGCCTCCTAATGGGGTAACACCCCTGCATACATTATGCCTGGCGCATTATGCTTGCATTGCACCGTTTTGTAAATATGCTGTGATGAAAATGCCTCCTTAACACCACATTAAAGTGAAAAAAATAAATACACAAATGTGGCTCAAAGAGGCGCAAGGGGCTTGTAAATATGCTGCTTTGTGTGCAAAATTTACATTACATTCATTTTTAATTTAACTCAACTTGGAACAAAACTGTCCATTCTGGAAATTATCCCGCGATAGCTGCCATGTAAGGGTAAAAACAAATTGAAAATCCTCTAGAGGCAGCTGTTGAAAACATAGCTTCTGCTTCTCACCCTCCCTCTCACCCCATGCCGCAAAATTAAAGAAATCACAATAACCTTTGATGAAAAAGGGGAGAGAGAAAGAGATAGAAAACAAATGGCCGAACTGCACAGCGTGAAACCGGAAATACTATTATCAATCCGGGCTCCCTCGCTTAGCCAAATTGTGTTAGGCAAGGCAATTATTTATTTTGCATGCGTCTGTTTTCTTCATTATCACATATGAGAGCATCTTCAAATACATGCGTTCAGGATGTGTGCTGAACAAAAACCTCTCTTGTCTTTAATAGACCTTAATGTTGCCTCATGTATAATAACAACTTAGGCCACATTAGTTATGCGCATGACAAATGACTTGCCTCTTCGTTCACTATTGGCTTCATCTCCATGGTCATGAATATTTCCAAGTACATCTTTAAAAAATGATAACTTCTGATAAATGCCTCTCAATGTACTGGTATAATCTAATGTATTAAAGTGAAATATTTAGGCATTTTAAAGAAATGCATTCCTTGAGCTTTGGAGAGACGTTATCACTCTGTTACATGATGTGTGTTGCTAGATTTAGGTGCCAAATAGTTTCGTGGCTGTGCACACGCTCTTAGTGCCAAGCCATAGAGTTGGCTGAGCTTTGTCTAGGCGCTCCATTTTAATGTGTGGACTCGCCCACCGCTTCTTTATATGACTGAGAAGTGAGGGGCTCTCAAGTCATCATCTTTGCATCAGCGTAAGGTAAGTCCTAATGACAGATGGTGGCGGCTTCTGGGGAATCCTCAAAAACCTAACACATACGGAAACTGTCCTGGAAACATGTTGTACTTTTTTTGAGACCAGAACGAAGTGGACCATTGCCAATTTGCGGACGCTTGAGATGCGTTTCTTGTTAGCAGTGAACCTTGTGAGCCAGCCGTTCTATTAAAAAAGTATAGCAAAGGGCTCTGATTTCACTTTCTTCCTCGAGGCAGGCAGGGTCAGGCTGGGGTCACGGAGAGGAGACCAGGCTTGCGAATATTTTCCATTATGATGTGGGGAAGGCTTTGATGGATGAGCCTTCACAGGCTCTTACGATTTCTCAGATAATCATACAATTATTTCTGCTGTTTCACCACCTGCAGAAGCCCAGGGCCCTGTGTATGAAGGTTCCCGCCAAGACAGCTGATTCTAATCAGTAGTCACTTTGGTTCCAGTGTAGAGCTCCGCGCACCCTTATGGCACAATCTGATGTTTGATCTGCTGTCATTGATTTACAACACTGACCTAAAATGTCTTGTGTGTCTATATGTAGCTTATTCTCTGTGAAGGACATTTGTGTTTTTAACTTCATGTAAGTAATTAGTAAGAAATAACTGAATGACCTACGTTTAAAATGTGTCAATTTGGAGACTAGAATAAATTCAAGAAAATTACATGCAGGTAACTCATACTTAAATCTGCGCATTGCTCACTTAGGGCAGATGTTATTTGCTATTGCGACTCGCAATTTGCGAATCTATGTGATTCTCAAATTGCGAGTCGAAATACCAAATGCACAACAGTGTAACTCACATTGTTTGCGTTTCCCAATGGGGTCGCAAATGACCTACCTCATTAGTATTCATTGAGGAAGGTTGCAATTTGTGACCTATTTGGCAGTGGCTGCACTCACAGAGATGGTGGCCTGCTGGGGTCAGCAGACCACCATGCCTGTGACTGCTTTTTCAATAAAGCATTTTTTTTTAAATGCAAAACTGGGTGCATTTCAAAAATAAAAATGAAAAGTTTTCTTTTCATTTTTCCGGAACAGGCAGTGGTCCGTGGGACGACTGTCTGCTCTGAAAAAATATTTTTGCTACCATTCACAAAGGGGAAGGGGTCCATTGGGGTCCCCTTCCCATTTGCAAATGGGTTAGCACCACTTTGAAATTGGCGCTAACTGCGATTGTTTTGTGACCGCATTCACGGTCACAAAACAATCATACATCGCACTGCGACTAGCAATTAGGAAGGGAAACCCTCTTCCTAATTGTGACTCGCAAACCCTATTTGCAATTCGGTAAAGAGATTACCGAATCACAAAATTGGGTTTGTGCATCGCAAAATACTTTTTTCTTGTTGCAAACGGTCCGATTCTGCGAATCGGGCCTTTTGCTACGAGAAAAAAGCTGTGTACATCTGGCCCTTATTTCCAACAATTCAAATACAGATTGACTTTCTATCTTTGCAATGAGCGTGATACCTGGAGAGGTCTCTTGGTAAGTGTCTCAAACACACTGCATAAAATACATGCATGTTCAGAGGCTTTTTTAACAGCATCACTCAATCGGACGGATGCAGGACGTAGCATGTTCATAAATGCAGGTGCTGCGAAGAGCAGGCTCTTCCCACTTTGTTCATGATTTTAGTAAGAGAACTTACAGATGGATGGAAATCTTCGTTTCCAAGGGCCTGTGTAGGAAGACGAGACTGGAGTCTGTAGGTAAGGTACATTCAGGGTTAACACATGGGGGAACAGCTGGGGCTATAGCCCCAAGCCCTCTCTTTTCAGGTACACACACTGCCACTGCTAAATCTATCTATATGTCACAGAAGCAGGCTTGATCTGACTTTGTTATATATTCTCAATATGGCAGGCAAGCTTAGCTGTCACTAGGTAATGCCATAACGCAGCCCACATCCTGTCGTGGCCTAAACCCCACGAAGCCTCTGATAAGCCCAGGTTCACTCGTGAAAAATCGTTCAGTTGTCCAAAAATAAGTCGGCTAAGGCTGAAAAGAACTTTCTTCTGGACTTGAAGATAACCTTGTTTTTTCATTTCAATGTCAGTGTATTCTCTCTTGAAAAACCTATTGATAGAATACGATTTTTTGGCTCTTAAAATCCTGAAAAAATTGGTGATGCTAATATAAAGGGCATTCCAATAGTCAAGTCAGGGGCTGATGACTGCCTCTGTCAAAATAACCCTATACTCGTTGGAGGGAAGGACGAATAATTGGTCTCCGTTTCTTTAAGTGTTGAAATCAGGTGGCAGTCACAGCACCAGTGTCGTGACTGCCACCTGCTTTCCTCTCAGTGGTAAAGTATGGCTATGCATTGCAGCTCCTGTGGCTATTGGCCCAAGCTGGCTTTTTCAGGGTCAGACAGCCGCTACTAAGTTTATCTATATGCCACAAAAGCTGGCCTGGTCTGGTTTTGTGGTATATTCTCGATAAGGCAGGGAAGCTTAGCTGGCACTAGGTGTTGTCATCAGTGGCGGCTGCTGCCAGGAATGGCTGGTGGGGCAGTGTGTGGAGCTGGGGGGTGGAATAATAAAAAAAACATACACTTACTTGCCACCTCACCTTCGCTGCCTTGGTGCTTGACTTGTTCCTCTCCCCACCCAATCGAAATGCTTCTCTCATGCTGTTGCACAACACGAGAGAAGCACCGGGAACGGCATGAGCGGGCATAAATGCCGCTCATGGAGGAAGTGGGAGCCTGCGCTTGGTCTCCACCTGACTGTAAAATACAGCTTGGGGGAGAGTTCTAAGTGCGCATGTCAGTTTGGCCTCAGAAGCCCGGCCAAACTGACATGCGCATTTAAAGTGCATCACTACACCTCCTCCCTGCTGACACGGAGGATGCTGGCCCCACCCTAGATGCAGCAGAAAAATAAAACAATAATTTATTATCATTTTTGATTCTGCTGCCTTTTAGCAGTGGGGCGACACTCCTTCGCCATAGCGGAAGGGCCACTCCTGGTTGCCATAACATGACCCACATCGTGACATGACCGTCACCACACTGTGTCACTTGTGCTGTTGCTCTTCTAACCGGCATACACAGCAGTTTCTCAGTTGACATCAGTCATCACCAGATCATTGAAGGCGTAACTGATGCCTCGCTAAAGATGCTGGTGTTTCCCAGACAGACTTCTTGCCACGGTGATAACCGCAGACATCACTCAAGGTGTGTTTTTCACTGCACCATCAGCACATTTGTTTTAACCTATTTGTCTCACTGGTAATTAATGAATTCTATTAATCTGGGGAATTATATGAAACTTTTGTTAACAGCCAGGCTTTAGAGGTGCATTACCATTTTCTAACATACGAATCAGTGATTGCTTGGCCAGATTATAAATAAACCAATTTTGTAATAATTCTCAGGACCCACATTTTTCATGGACATACATCACCCAGGTTTACTTGCTAAAATACATGGCGAGCCCTACGTTTGTACAGAGATACCTATCCGGCAGCTGCTTCAGCTGTCCCACCCACAATCTGTACTATCCTCTTGAAGTTTTGCCTAGAGGGTCTCTGAAACTGCCTTGACTGTGCCTAATCTGCCTGGATGTAAAAATCAGAAAAAGCAATGCTTATTATGTAAAAATGTAAAAAAAGAATATGAGTGCCAGGGCCCTCATCAGGAGGCCACTTCAGCTGTCAGTGCCGCCAATTACAGTAACAACACAACTACTGACCATCACACTCCTACAAGAGTGATCATTTTGACTAATCCAGGCCCCAAAGCTATAAGAATGGATATGACTGCAGGTGTATTAGTAATTTCTAATGTACACCGAATTAATAAACAACTGTTGTTGTGCTTGTCTCTAAATTAGACAAATTGTGCCACCGTGTGGAAGACTGTCATGTGTGCTGCTATTGAACATTGAATACTGGTACTGAACACCAAATACCACTGGCTCAAATTAAGAACTGGGATAAAGTACCTTCATTGTGATTCTATTATTATAAGGCAGTGGGCTCTTTCCTATTATGGATGCACCCCTTAAGAGTAGGACTATCAATAGATCATACCATCGGTACCTTGGGTCAGTGAGAATCTTAGAGCCCTTAAACAGGGCAGCCACAGGCAGGGACAGCTCCTGAGAAGAGACTATAACTCCCTAGAAAAACAAAAATACAAATGCTGTCTCAGGGAATATAAAATCAATCCGTGAACGAAAAGTCTATTTACTATACCAAACTAATTGAACAGGCAAACAATTCAGCCAAAGAATTAATTAGGACTTAATAGGCTTAGTTCTAACCCCAACAGTAAGGCGGCAGGCTGTAGTCAGGTCTTCTGTGACTCACTTGCTAAGTTCGTTGTGAAGAAAGTTGAGGACATATTCAATAAATTATTTTTAACTAACTCCACAGGAAGCATCAACAGCGATACTACACCAGCTAGTTGTACTGATCCTATTTTAGGAGAGTTTACACCTCGTACCTCTGATCAAGTAAAATTAGCTATTCTGACTACCAAGTCGGGCTCTCCATTTGACCCCTGCCCTCCTGCGGTGGTTCAAATGGTGCCTGACCTAGTCGCCACTATTCTGACCTTGATTTTTATTCTCATGTTCAGCACAGGTATTTTCCCCAAAGCTTGGAAAATAACATCTATTCTTCCCTTACTAAAAAATTTAAAGATAACCCTTTAGAGACTAACAACTATCGGCCTAGCTCCCTGCAGCCATTTCCAGCCAAAACCGTAGAGAAGGCCATGAACCTACAACTGGCTTCCTTCACTGAGATCAATCATCTTCCTGATGATGCTCAATTTGGCTTTAGAAGTGGGCACAGTACCGAGGCTGCCTTGATCGTAGCCATGGAAGAAATCAGGTTGATACTGGATGGAGGCAGTAGAGCTTCCCTCATCCTTCTCGACCTCTCTGCGGCTTTTGATATGGTCAACCATGCTTTGCCAGTTGACCGACTACTTGAGCTGGGGATCACCGGTAGGGCGATTTCGCTGCTCCATTCTTTTTTTCCAGGTTGCCTGCAAAATGTGCCCTTCGGAGAATTAATATCTGAATCATTCTCCCTACCTTGTGGGGTTCCCCAGGGCTTTTCATTGCACCTGGCCCTTTTTTAATTTGTATGTTATGCCCCTTGCCAGCTTAATCAAATCATTTGGTTTTTAATTGGTATCCTGTGCAGACAACACGCAGATAGTGGTCTCCCTCTCTAACAACAACCAAACCTCAGGGGAGGCTTTCCGGAACTGTATGTCGGCAGTCAATAACTGGATGAGCAATACTTGTCTAACGAAATTCCTCCTTTTAGGGGTCAATGTTTCCTTCTGGTCCCCCTCCTGGTGGCCACAAGATCTTGGAGTTCTGTCCTATCCGTCTAAGAAGATAAAAAATGTGGGTGTCCTTACAGATGAGAATATAACCTATAAAAGTCAAGTGAATGCGATTATCTCTTCTTCTTTTTATACACTAAAAATCATAAAGAAAATTGTACATTTTATCCCCCTTGACTTACGGAAGACAGTTGTCTCTGCGCTAGTTATGGCTAGAATAGATTACTGTAATGGCCTTTATCAGAATTTGCAAAAAAGTCCCTAAATAAATTACAATGCCTGCAAAATTCTGCAGCCTGCACGCTTTTTAACATCCCTAAATCTCAATCACCGGCTTTAGCTCTCAACAAACTGCATTGGCTCCCTGTTAAGCAATGCATTACCTTCAAGGCGCTATACATTGCCTTCAAAGCTCTTCATGGAACAGGCCCTGTATATCTTCATGATAGGTTCAAATGGTGTCTTCCTATAAGGACTCTACGCTCCAGCTTTGCTAGTAATGTGTTGGCTTCACTCTTCAAGTGTTCCTCATGGGTGGGGGGGTCAGAGGCTTTGTTAGGTGCACTGCTCTCCAGTGGAACTGCTTACCACTCAAACTAAAAACAGCTTCCACCATATTAGCATCCAGGAAGATGCTTAAAACCTGCCTATTCAGCCATTAGTCCAACACTCTTCTGGGCTTCTCTTCTCTGTTCACACTTAGCTCCAAGGCGCCTCTGGGCATTCGTGAACTCTACAGATTTCATCACCATCATCCTCAGATGTAGTCCTTTTTTGATTGGTCCGTTTTTGATGAAGGGAACTGAGTAGGGTGTATGTACGCATATTAATTGGAGTGTGCCATGTTTGTGGGGGCCATTGGATTTCTGTGGCATGGGAGGACCAAATTATGTGGCAAGGATGACTAAACTGGTTACCCAAAGAACAAAAAAAGCAAGTTATGTGGCATAATACTACACGTTTTGTGATAGTATTTTGTCCGTTTTAGACATGGTTCAACTGTATGTGGATAAACATCACAATATTCGTACCAGTTTAACACCCAAAGACAGCAACAGACAACTGAAAAATGACCAGTCAACCTTCGCAAAGGACCTTCGACTGCCCAGGAATACGTCACTCTGATTTTAGTAATTTTTGATCCTTTCAGCTAAAAGCAAATTTTAGTCTGTTAAAATATGCAGCTAATGCAGCAGACGATGGATTATGGGAAATACAGCAAATCCATAAATATGCAGAAAACTACACAGCCCCGTAATCGCATAACTGCATTGCCCCTGAGTATGATCCATGCAGTACCTGTGCTCAAAGCTCTTAAATTTTAACACCTGTAGAAGCAGTTTCCTGTCCCACTACGTCATGTTATGTATTCATACAGGTTGATAATGAGAAACAGCCTATTAAGAGTAATTGAGCTATTCTAAACATAACTTTAGCTTTTTGAATCAACGTACCCTCCCCTTTATATTTGAAACTGCAAGTTGTTTTACACACACACAAACACACATACATATATAATTTAACTAAATCAATACATTTTTTGCGTCATATTGCTTACATAATAGTGCTTAACTCACAAATAAGCAGTCATTTTCATTTATTTGCTTAGCATCTGGTATACATAATTTTTTCTTAAGATTGCTTTAAATTATTAACATTTTAAATTGTCCATCTGCTTTCCAAGCTACTGCTTATAATTCTGCATTTGATTTATGCTTTGACAATACAAACACAAGTGTCTCAGGTCACTATACAATGGGAAATGTACAGCAAAACATCATATTAATCTTTTCCTGTTGTGCTACATGATATTGACGTTTACAGGCAAAAGCAATGTCTTCCAGAGTGATGCCTTAGTTATCCCATATTTGTCCAATAACGAAACTAAACTACAGCATCCTCGTACGATTTCTCCACTTTTCTCAAACCACGCCCACCCCTGTCGAGCTTCACTTCTCCCTTCGGTTTAAAGGCCATTCACAGTCGTCATTAGCTCAAGATGTAAAACTCATGTTTAAAGATGTTGGGTTCTGTTCCCAGAACTATTTGCCCATTTATGGGACTATTGATGGGATTAGTGGTGCGGTGCCGCGGACTTGCTGAGCTGCGCTGAGCTGCATCACTGGGAAAGGGCGAGAATGTTCCGTATTTAGGATTTACGGCACATTCCTGAATTTTCTCCTGGCGCTGTCGCACAGTGGGCTTCCTATGGCCAACGCAGGCACCCTTGTTCCATCGTGCAAGGGTGCCTGCATTGCATGCAGGATTGTTTTTGTGTAGGAAGGGACACCTTCCTGCACAAAAACAATCCTTAGAGGCATATTCCTTTATCTGTGTGTGCTGCAGACACTCCTGGGGAGGCGTATATTTTTGGTGCATTTCCAGGCTTACTAGGGTTTGTAAATCTGGAAATGTGTCAAATCCATGGGAGTTTCGTGAAAACACCCACGCAATGCCCAGGGAATGCCTCAGTTGCACAGAGTAATGCAACCCAGAAATCTGTGCTGCATTGCATTACTCCAGATTTTTTAAGCTATTCAAAGCCCCCCAAAGTGGCTATGCGTAGCTTCAAAAATCTGACTTAGAGGTATGCGTCACGCATGTACCACTTTGTGTGGTGCATGCATGATGCAAACCTCTCATAGATATGCCCCTAATTGACAGTTCCAGACACGGGCCCTGATTACGAGTCTGGTGGTCCTAGGACCGCCAGACTAGCAGTGGCGGTCCGAGAGCCACATTATGACTGTGGCGCAAGCGCCACAGTCTGACTACCAGCCATGCCACTTTTTCGCCAGCCGACGGCCTGGCGGTGCCAGCGGTCTTAATCCGCCAGGGCGGGGCTGCAAGCAGCGCTGCCCTGGGGATTACGAATCCTGTGTCTGCCAGCTTTTGCATGGTGGTTCCACCGTCATGCAAAGGCTGGCGGAGAGGGGGTGCTGGGAGCCCCTGCACTGCCCATGCACTTTGCATGGGCAGTGCAGGGGCCCCCACGGACAGCCCATCGCACTTTTCACTGCCTAATTTTACAGGCAGTGAAAAGCGCGACGGGTGCTGTCGCACCTGACACACTGCAACATTGCCACAGGCTCGATTACGAGCCAGCATCAATGTTGTAAGTAGTTCCCTGCTGGGCCAGCGGGCGGAAGACCGGAGTGACGGTCTTTCGACCTAACGAGTTTGGCACCTGCCAAACTCATAATGAGGCCCTTGGTGTCTTGGGATGATTGCGTTCTCAAATGGAACTTAAAACTGCATAAAGTGTTCAAGATGACTGGGCTTTCCAGAGCCATGAGTTGAATAAGGAAAGTTGCAGGGCGAGTGTTTCTAAGGGAGGGGTGGAAGGTGGTCATTTGAAATGTTTAGAATGGAAACAAGTTTGTACTTTGTGCTCATTCACAAAATATTGATTGTACTTTGTGAGACTACACACCCATGCAAACTACTCATAAAAAGATGAGAGTACCTGCATTCAGAGTGGGGGGCATGCCCCCATGGTCTTTTGTTATGCTGCTGGCCTGGCCATACCCACAAGTCATCTTACGCGCTTCCCTGGCTCGAGCCACCAGTTGCACCTACAAGCTCTTGTTTGATCCTGGGATGAGAAGACGTCCGAGGTTCTTCTTCTTTTTACCTTGGTCTGAAGATTCCATTATATTTCTTTTTTTTAAGTTCCTTTATTCTCAAACAAGGGGGATGATTCTCCTTCATACTCAATGAATAAAGCCTGCGTCCGTCCTTCGCATTTATTCTCCATCCTTGTCGATGCGCTTTTGCCGGCGAGGAATACATTTTTTATTCATAATACGATGATGATATGCCTCGAGAGCTGCTATTCATCACAGAGTCCTGACTTGAATAGTACGACTTGATTTTCACGGCATTTTGGAAGAAGGAGTGAGCCTGTGCCTGAAGATGAAATTAAACCATATTGTGCACTGCTGCAGCACACACAGAAGTCTATTTATTTGTTTATATTCCATATTGTGAGCACCAACCTTGCCTAAGGAGTATCTGACTACTGTGCATCAATCTAGAAAAAAAGTAAGCCCACTAAAATACATTTTTCAAATGCAGTTTCAGATTCAACATGCAAATATTCAAAAATGAAGAACTGATCATCAGACTGTAAAATACCTCCAAAAAAGACCACAGTCACTATTAAATTAAAATCTCTTAAAGTCTTCAAGTCTGTGGTTGCTGATCTACTCAAACCGGGGGGGGCATATTTATGAGGGGGGGTGCGTCGCGTTTGCACCATACAACGTGGCACATGCACAACGCAAACCACAGATGCAGTTTATGAAGCCACGCAAGGCCACTTTGTGTGCCCATGGGTGGTTTAATAAATCTGGTTTAAAGCAACACAATGCAAATCGCTGCATTACACTACTCTGTGCTAGGAAGGCATTTCCATGCGTGTTGCGTAGGTGTTCCCACACAACTCCCATGGATTATGAGGCATTCTCAGATGTACAAGAACTGGTAAACCTGGGAATGTGTGAAAATGCTACGCATTCCCAGGGGAGGCATATTGAGGAGAAACATGTTTATTTCTCTTCGTTATTTCCTCTTTCTGTGTGTGCTGCACAACTCTGCAGCACGCATGGACAGATGGATATGCCTCAGGAGATTGTTTATGCGCAGGAAGGTGCCTCTTCCTGCACAAAAACAATCCTGCCTGCAATGGAGTCACCCTCGCACCATGGTGCAAGGGTGCCTGCATTGGCGCAGGCAGCTTAAAGGGCACCGGCGAAAATGCAGGAATGTGCCTTATTGATTCAAATACAGTGCATCCCTGCCCTTTCCCTGTCACGCAGCGCAGCGAGATGATTTGCTGTGCGTCTCTTCTCATAAATATTCCCCATAATGATTAACGAAGAAAGGTGCTGCCAAGTGAGATGATTAAAAACCTTTTTTGGGTTAACATCTTTGCGAAAATTAACGCAGATATTCAGAGGTGGACAAACCACACATGGCATTTACACCCCCTGTGGCTGTAGAGATTGACCTCTATTACCATGAGGCATAAGCAATTCTCTTTGACACCTACAGTTTCAGGAAGGCCAGGAGTTCTTTCTTGTGCACATCAGGTAGGGCACCACAATCTTGCAAGAGGGCAAGCGGTTTAGAATTGTTATTTGCATGCACAGTAAACTTTTGTTTTTTTAATGCATAGTCTGAAAATAGTGATTTTATGGAGTTTTGAGTGTTCCAATCGAGTGGTGCCAGTAAGCACTATTACCTTAGGGCAGAGGTCTCCAAACTTTTTAATGCCGCGCCCCCCCCCCAGTTGAAAAATAAAAATCATTGGGCCCCCCCTCAGAATTTTTCACAATTATTTTATAAACATGGCAATGTTAAAATATGACTAAACCTATTTAAACATTGCAGTTAAGTACTGTTACCTTTTTAAAACTGCAGTATCATGCTTCTGCTTAACACAAAGGCCTGTTATCTGTATAATATTTATTTTGGCCAGAGTCTAGGGCCCCCCCTGGGATCACTTGAGACCCCCCTAGGGGGGCCCGCCCCCCAGTTTGAAGACCCCTGCCTTAGGGAGATGTGAATTGGAGTTTGCACTAGCGTCCACTCATCACCCACAGCATCCTTAAAACAGGGTGCCTGATGCACAGAATGGTCAGTATGGGATGCTGCAACTACCTCTATGAATAGACCATGCAGTGGCGTAACGAAACTTGAGGGGGCACCCCTCCCCCCTGAATTCAGTCAGGGGGCTGCTGCCCGTGCACCGGGTTCTGGGAGGAGGGGCCCTATCACTGCGGGGGCCTTTGTTACACCACTGAGACCATGTCTTACATTCCTATCAGAACCCTTTATTTAGTTGAAAATCACAAACTCAAGGTGCTTGACATGGAAAAAAGAGGCTCCTGGGACTTAGTCACCACTTATGTGGAGTTTTCCACCAAGAGTGAAGGGGCGGGAAAATGTTTAAAATGGTTTTCAAAAGTGTCACAAACACCATCTTTAGTCCATTTCTTCCTCTCACCTGTAAAAACATTGCTCAGTGACTAGACATGGGTAGGCGGATTTTGCCCAAAAAATGACCTTTCACTACATTTCACTTTTTACCAAAATCTTTATGGTAGCAAAGGTTACATCTCTCCCCCTTTCAAATTACCTTTGACCCTTATAGCGGGGAATTGTGTTCTTTTATAAAACTTTCTTTGTAGAAAACCCAAGGCTGATACATGTAAGCAACCAGAGATTGAAAACAAGCACAAACGAATAGCTAATATAGTTTGCATAACAAAATCGAAAGGCGTACTAGTGCTTTAGAGCAGTCGTTCCCAACCTTTTGACTTCTGTGGACCTCCACTTTATCAATACTGGAACCTGGGGACCCCCACTGAATCATTACTGGAATATGGGGACTCCCCACTGAGTCATTACTGAAAGCTAGGGACCTAATCTGATAATATTATCTAATTTTTTCAGCAGTCACGGACCCCCTGAGGAGGCTTCGCTGAGCCCCAGGGGTCCCCGGACCACAGGTTGGTAACCACTGCTTTAAAAGCAAAGTTCACTTTTGAAGGGTAAGGCCATCTCCTGTATTTCTAGACCCTTAGTGATTAATACCCCTGAACCCTTACAAGCTTTGAAGGAAATCTGGGAAGGAGACATGGGGCATTTTAAGGATGCTGAATGAGTTGAGGCAATATTGGAACCAGTTGCATTGGCAGTTTTGAAATTTCTGAGAGTGGTAAAGTTACAATCCCTACACAGTGTATTCTGTACTCTGGAGAAGTTGAGACTTGTGCAAGGTGGCCGGTGGCAGAGTGCCCTAGGTGTGGGACAGGGACAGGTACTTGGATGTATATGACTGGAGACTTCTGAATACCTAGGACTGCTGGTCCTGCATTTCTAGGGCACTAGGCAGGGTGGTCTTGCTATCTGTGGTTATGAATCCCAAACTCACACTCCAAACTCATGTTGGATGACTGGGGGAGTCTTGGACCCTTAGGATACTGGAAGGAATGCATTTGCATTTTGGCAATATGTGCTATTGCCCACCACTGGAGATCTACCCACCCCTTCTAAGATGGAGTGGGTGAAGAAGCAGTGTGTCCTAGTAGTGGGGTGTCTACAGACACACCAAAGCGTCTGTCGTCCTAGATTGACTACTACAATGGCTAAGCGCCTACCTATGGGACACGGGAGGTTGCCAGTAGACTACCTTGAAAGCTGTCTTGGCAGTAATGAGGCCACTAATAATACAAAAACAAGCATTGGCAAAACCAAAAGTTCTAGCCTGTACAAGAGCTATTGGCTTTGTCAATGTGTTATGCCAGGTTGTACACCAATGTGGCCGCTGTTCAGCATGGCTAAAAGTTAGTGGCATGGAGTGTCAGAGTAGAGTGGGGGAGTAGAGTGTCATAGAATTGATTTGTTGGAGTGTCATAGAGTGAGTAGGGGGAATAGAGTGTCGTAGAGTTGTGTAGAGGGGAACAGAATTCAGTGGTGCAGTGGCAGAGAGTCTCATAGAGAGGAGTGGGGTGGAATAGGTGGGTCGGAGTGATTGAATTGGAGTTTATTGGTCCCAAATACTTGGATGGAGATGGAAACCAATACCAGCTCTCCAATGCCATTAACTTCTATGTCAACCTGAGCCCACCCCAAAGGCAATAGAATAAGACAACAACCGGGCCACCGGCTTTCAAAACAAGGCAGGTTTTATTTCAGTTATTTCTGATGTTGTTGTCCCCCAGGAAGAAATGCACGCCAGCCAGTGACAAACTGAGCAGTACAGCGTCTCTATTACTGATTGCTTCCTGCAGATGCTAGATCGTAGACTTCTAAGCTTTAGTTAGAACGGGATTTAGATTTCAGGGGACAGGATGTCCGTCACCATTGTGACAAAGTATCCCCTTCGCCATTATCTAAATTGGGCCCGAAGATGCCATGCCTAGCCCTCAAAAGTGGAAGGCACCAAGGAAAGAACATGGCAGTTTTAATACAGTCAGTAGTATCAGAATCCTTGAACGCACGATGCTCGACTTCTAAGCAAAACGTTCCATAAGGTGGACTGTGAGTGTTTATCACGTGATGTCCTCAGGGTGGCGTCCGTGCTTAATTTGTCAATCAGTCAATCAGGATTTATAAAGTGCAGCAAACCATCTGTGAGGGTCTCAAGGCGTTTGTAAAAGAATAAATGTCAGGACCCAAACGTTTGCTCAAACGCCCATGGCCAGAGTTATTGAATGTCAGTGTACATTGGTCCTTTCAATAGGAACAGTTCGATCCGAGCTGCCAGGCGACGAGCCCTCTGAACAGGGTCAAATGTAAACTCAGACTGATTTCAGCATCATTGGTCCTCATCAATGAGGTGCAGCTTGAGTGAGTCCCAAAGGTATAATGAGTATTAAACCCCTTTCTGGGTCTACCCACCACATTTATGGCGCCTCACTGAGAAAAACAAAACAGTGATGGGGGGAATACTGAAATGAATCTCCCCCACCGCCAGTGCTTAATTTGTGCTTGTTTTTTCTGGTGCGGAGCACCGGCTCTTATTTTTGAGGGGCGACACTTATTTTTCTGCCTCAGGCATTTACAGCAAGCAAAAGACACATATGGGAAAGACAGAGGAAGAGAAAAACGAAAAAGTGTCACAAAGGGAGAAATCAGAAAGCTGCAAGAATGATCTGAAGGGGCAGGGAGTGGCTGTTAATTGATTGAAGAGACCCGAGATCACTTTAGGATTACACTGCCTCAGTGTTCCATGTTCGCACATTTAATTGCAGCAGCCCCATATTTAAGAGCAGGAGTTTGGGCACCGGCACATTTTTATTTACAAATTAAGTACTGCCCACTGGTAATTACTCGGTAACATTCCAGTCCATTCAATTCTGCCGGCAGTGTCGTATGCAGGGTAATAAGCCCAGCTACTGCTTATTATTAATGTTATGCATACAGAGCACTGTGTGATCAAAGTTGAAAAAAGGCTCATTTATGGAATTTTACAAAATGTTTCTTTGACAGTAGGCGTGTCTTGAGACTGCACACTCAAGGCTTTTGAAAACAAAGCCGCATTTGGAAGAGACACAGATATTAAAAACTATTTTAGTAAATGTATCAAATACAAAGTTGCCCTTTGTCCTCTGAGGAAGGTGTTTCATAACACTTTCCTCATCACAGGACAACTTTCACCAAATTCTTTTGATTTGTCCTGCATTCAATAGACTTTTTTGTACAGAGTTTGTTGTTCTTAGAACCTGGGTATGTGTTCTTTATGTTTGGGCTGTTGCAGGCTTTGATCTGCATTTCTGCACATAAAGGATTTCCCAAAACTCACTCACGAATTACCCCACCTGTGTTCCTAAATCCTTGCACTAAATCAGAAAAAGTACTGCTTTCATCCCATGACTAATTCTTCCAGTCGCACCTGCACCATAGACACCACTCAACATCTGTGATTTGGCAAACGGGGGCGGGGGGGCGCAGTCTCTGCATGGCTAGTTGTTCTGAATGAATTTGCAGACACTCTTTGGCGAGGGGGGGGGGAAATATTAGATTTTTTTTTACAGAACAGCAAACCATATCTCTCTGAAAGAGGGCGACTTGCCCACTTAGTACCAATAAACCCCGAGTTATTTCTGCTACATTAGGGGTCGCAAGTGTATAAATCGAAAACATTTTCCAACGAGCACTCTGTTGAACAGGTTTGTTAGAACTAAATGGTTGAAAAATAACGCCTCCCAATGTTATGGATGCCTCATTCAAAAAATATGTAGAAAGCTTTATTTGTCAAAAAGGAGAGAGCGATATGGGGTTTTTCCTATTCTCCACGTACACTCCAGAAAGAGCCTCTGTTTAGAGGTAGTCAGCATACTTCCGCCTTCCGCCTATGTTTCTTCACTGTCTTTTCCGGTGAAGAAAGTTTTAAAGCACCAGAAAGTGAGGAGCAATCCATCCTCTGCCTCTGGGAGGGTGTTGTTTTCTGTGGCTGACTGTTGTATGTTTTTAGAGCAGTTATGCTTACTCACCTCCTGTTTGTGAACTTCGGATTTTACTCGACTTTGCATTACAAGACCCTTTCTGTGACTTTGAGACATGGTCATCAGCAGAATCAAAGTTCATCCGACATGGTTAACTTATCATTCTAACCTGAGTCGCAGCCATGTTGAGTGTGGTCCCGGTAACTCCTAGTTTAGGGAACAGCTGGGGTAATAATATTCACAGAAATGCTTGACAAACAAACGGGAGCAGTCTAATCTGACAGTTATTTAATACGTTTTCAGTAAATAAGTCATTGCTACTAAAGATAACATTTTAGATCAAAGTGTATTTCGATGTTATCGTTTTCACTGAAAGTGTACTTCTCACAAAAGATTTCTACCAAAAGACAGAAACCACTCTGTAGTAAGCTGCACGACGTTTGGGCAAAGGATCTGCATACTTGAATTAACGTATGTTTTACTGATCACTTTCTGAAAACTGTCTTCTTTGATGTGGTCAGCAGCAGGTATAAAAGTGGTTGGTATAAAAATTGCTCTAAAAGTGAAAAAAAAAAAAATTTAGGCTGAGCTGCAAGGGTGAATGGACAGTGCATTGTATACCTCATGTGATGAATGTGCCTTTTTAGCAAGATTTAGAAGTCAGACAATGGTGCGACAGCATAATAAATGATAAACTAAAGAGCGGCTCCCAATTAAGGTCATACATGCATAATTTATCTCCGGCTCCTATCAGTGAAAGCAGTGAGATATCAATATTACGTGGGTACCATTGGGCGCCCATTCAGCGGCAGACACACAACAGAGTGCGGAGAGCGACTCCTGCAATCAGTTGGTAGCGGGCAGAGCGCAGGCTTCGGGTCAGGTCACAGTATTTCATTATCTTGGTAGGGGAGACAACAGAAGGGCCCAGTTGGGCCTTGGACTTCATCCATATTCAGCAGGTATTAATCTGTCCCTCTGGGTGGGAGGTCCATGCTGAGAAGCGCCAAACCTCTTGCACTGCTCCGGCATGTGGTAATTGTGGGGTGTCAGCTCAATTGCCGCCTAAGACTCGCTTTATACCATTAACCCAGACACACGCTATGATGCCTTGGAAACCGTTCTTGGGCCTGAATAATTGATTGGGCGTCATTCAATTATTTATGGATCCTTATTGCAAGTGAAGAATAAAGGATATCTGAAGGCTGTACTAGTTTGTAATGTAGGCATACCCAAGTGACCATTGGCAGGTGGCTCTATGGTTAATTTCCAGCTTGTTTGTTTCTCTATGGGACTTCCAAGGGTACTTGTTCATCTGACGTCCAACCATCTAAAACAATGGCGAATTGTTCCCCGTTGCTAATACAGCGTTTCATCACCTCGTCGTCTTGGGGTTTTCATTTCAAGAAGTGCGAATTGACTTTGGGATCAAAGTTTAAATGGAAGCCTTTAAGCTTTGTGCCCTGCGTGGGTTCACGAGCCCCTCAGCCAGTAGGCAAATTCTCTGGTAATTTATTACTTTCACTCAGAAATGTTAACTTACTTCCAAAATATTTTGGGATGAGCTCACAGGAAAGGCTGTGTTTACTATTGTGCAAACATCAAGTAATGTACCGATAGTTTGATTATGAAGTTGCTTCCTGACTTATCTCGTAGAGGGAGAGAGGGAGAAGGAGAGGGAGAGGGGGAGACGGAGAGAGGAGAGGGGGAGGGCGAGAGAGATAGAGAGAGAGCGCGAGAGGCTCTATCACTCATGCCTCTGCCATGCCCTGCTTATGCCCTTATATAATGCGCAGCGGGGGCTCCTTGCAGCCCTAGACCTTGTGCCCAATGCTCAGTGACCGACTAACCCACACCACACACTGCCTTCTGCTGTGCGCAGCTGGGGCAGGCCGCGGGGCCTTTGCATACAGTGAAACCCTGAACCCAAATCTCCTTGGGTGGCCAACTCCTACTGCACACAGCCTTTAGCTATGTGCAGCAAGGGTTGGTTGCAGGCCGTCAATGATGTCATCAGTGATGTCATTTGAGATGTCATGATTGATATAAGGAAGGTCATGAGCAGTGCATAACAGGGCCACAAGTTATAATTAGGTTTTCTAACAATAATGGGCAACCCTCATTGTTTCGGTCATGCACAGCAGGGGTTGGCCGAAGCAACTGTCCTTAGATCAGGCCCTGAGCCAAATCCGGGATTAGTTATATGGTGTGGCAACCCCTGCTCTTCATTGCTAAATGTCTTGTGCAGTGGCAATTGGACAGCGACAACTGTAGTACATCAAATTGTGTTTCTATTTTTTTTTTCTTTTGCTAGCCAGCCAATCAAGTGTGGCAGATTCACAAATCCCCAGACAGGTTTGTGAATATGTAATGGAGAAAAGCTCCGTGGTCCAATGGTGTGCCTTTAATTTTTCAATACAATTTGTGAATCCGCAGAAGATCCATGGATTAATTGTCCTGATATTTCTAAAATGTAACCTCTTTGCAACCTGCCCTTAATGCTTTTTAAGCACTTATTTAGTAAAAATGACTGATGGGATTTACACCAAACCAAGCTAAGGCACTTCCTTGGGTGATGTTCTACATACATACCAAGTTTGGTGTAATTCTGTTCAGTATTTTTTCTGAATTGAGGACCAAAGAATCCTGTGAGAGTTAAAATGGGTATGTCAGTTTTGGGACACCCACTTTTTTTGGCTACTGTTTGATTGGTTCTACACGAAACACTCCTTGAAAAAACCCAAAGTGGATTTTTTGAGAAAACAGATTTGCCAATTGGTGCCAAAGCTATTAACAAAACAAAAATGCATATTCAAAGGAAATTTTGCTTGCACCAATAGGAAAAAATGCTAAGCATATTTACCCTAACCGTGGCATGGAAGTAGAACTTTAGACAGAAAATGCAATTATATTGGTTTGATGTAAATTCATTCGGTATCTTTTTGGAGAAAAAAAGTATTTTAAATTATGGCTGGGTGGACCTCATTGGGTTAATACTTTTGTATATCTATGCCATTTTGGTCCGCAATGATCCTGATCCTCAGTCATCTAACGACTACAAATCAAAAACCACAGGGTGCCCATTAGATAAAGGAGCTTATTGCTCCCGCTGGGCATTTTGGAACCTCAGGCAAAGAGAAGAGGCCATGGACTCCAACAGTACTGATTGGCTAGCCCATGTGAAGCACAATCTCTTGCGAAAAAAAACAAAAAAACAATGTCTACATAATGGGGCACTAAAAGCACAACCAGGCCTCAGGCCAGAGTGGACGGACCATCAAATGGCCCCTAAAAAGTAAAATACAAAATAAAATAATTGCATGGAGTAGTTCCGTGTGAAATTTTTCTAGGCCTCTGACTATACATTCTTAAAACAGCGCCACTAGCTCTTAGCTGAGAAAACCAGGTTGCAGACTTGACACACCTAAGATGGCGCCAGTAAGCGTGTTGAGTTTGGCCTAGTTGTTGTGACTGCAGACTAGAGGGTCCGCTTTGGTTGTGTGGAGTCCACGGCTGATAACAAAGGCCATACAATCTGGAAAGACAAGAGATGTAATTGACCAAAATGTTGGGGTAATGTATGACTTTTCTACCATCATGATATACAGAGCTCACCTGCCCCAGGTGCCCCAGAGCCGTTTGTATTACACAGTCCCACTGCTGTGGTCACTGCTGTTGCCTGGTCTTAGATGGAGCTGGAAAGTGATATGGAAAAAAAACCAAAGTGAGGCTTTTTTTTCATCTAGGATACAGAGCAAAAGAAGGATTTTGATTGGTTAAGTTTATTTTGACAAAACGTTCATGGTTATACTATAGCATCCGATAGGCCAGTGGTTGTAGGTAGGAGTATGTAAAATGCAAATAATAATAATAATAAGGATAACAATAAAGAAAAGATTTAGCGCCAGATGTACGAAAGGATTTAGCATTTCTTAATTGACCGAATCGCAATCACCATCGACTCCAAGTCGATGGTAACAATGTGCAATTTAAAAAAATGCACCCAAAATGCGTTTTCCTACTCTGTAGGAATCACTATTAGGAAATCTCTTTTTGTACAATCCATTTCCGATTTCTAGGGAGTCGCTATTTAGGAAATGCAAAGTAAGGATTTCATCCACCTGGCCCTAAAATCATGAAATAAAGGCCGTGGACTGTCAGCACATTTGGGGGGTTACTCAAAATGAAAGAATTATTGCTTGACCTCATGACAATGTCCTGCCTAGGTGCTCCCTGGCATTAATTATACAGGGTTTTTAATACTCAAGTCTACTTTTAATTAAGTGTACCGCAGGGAGTCTGCAGGCACTCCTGTGAGGCCTCGGTCCCGGCATGCATGGTAACAAGGGATGGACTTCCTGTGATGTACGTAGACTATTTCACATTTTGGAGACCATTTGGAGTAGCCGATTAGCTGCAGACAGTGACGTAACAAAGGCCCCTGCAGCCCCCGCAATGCGGGGGCCACCAAGCTCCAGGGGGGCCACCTGTGCATAGAATACTGTGCACAGGTGGCATGTCCCTGACTGGGTCCATGGGGGAGGGGGCTCCCTCCAGGTACTGTAACTTGTGCCCCCCCTCAAGTTTCCTTACACCACTGGCTGCAGGGCAGGTAACATTGCTTCATGAAAACAGGACCATGTCCCCTTTGAAATAGGAGGGCAAGGCACCAGGTTGGGAGCGATAGGAGACCAGTGAAATGTACTTCTGGCCCTCACTGAAAGAATCACCCAATCAGATGCAAAGCAGCTCCGCGGACCATCAAGAGCAGCAGCACAGAGGTGGGGAGAGGGCATGGTGGGTGGCGGGGGGGGGAAGTGGTGCAGTCCTGGCAAGCTGGCAAAGAGAGACCGAGGAAGCAAAGACCCTGACACCTGAGAGAAAATAAATGCAAGGAAGGCCACATGCAAGATCTATGACCAGAAACTGGGCAGAGGGACTTCCGGCCCCACCTCCTTCAGGACCTCATCATGAAGCGACCCTTCAGGTCGAAACGAGGAGGGAGCAGTATGGGCAGTGGAAGTGCAAACTGCCAGGCAAAGGCAAGACATGAACATATACCATTTACAAACATGCTTCTGATGGGAATTGCGTGGTTTTGAGAAACAAAAGGTGGCACACAGCTGCTGGTTATTGACATTGTGAGAAAGGAAGGAGACAAACTTCAGTTGTTACAAGAATGTGAACTTTTTAGACTGAGCAAACTAATCATCCCTTTCTCGTCTCAAGAGTCAAGATGTGAAAGAGAGACTCTATGGGGCATATTTATGAGAAAGTGTCGCATTGGTCCCGATGCGCCACTTCTCTTGCGTGACCCTTGCCCCACCTAACAACACCATGGTTGTGCCGTATTTGCAACACAGCGCACAATGGCAGTTGTTACTACAAGAACAATAGAATTTTTGATGCTGTTGTTGCACTTTGCTGCACTAGTGTAAAAAAGTTTGAAGCTAGTGCAGCAAAGCATAGGGAGGCCCATTGATGTAATTGTTGCGTCATTTTAACGACTGCCTTGAGCAGGCATTAAAAATTAGGGGGAAAAATGGCGCAGTGAAATCTTGTGGATTTCACTGTGCCATTTTTTCAGGCCTCCGTGTGTAGGAACGCACCCCCTTGCATATATTATGCCTGGCGCAGGCACAACGTTACGCAAGGGGTTGCAAAGTGGCGCAATGCATGCATTTCGCCACTTCGTAAATCTGGCACAGGGGAAGGGCTCCCTTAGCGCCTTCTTAGCATAAAAAATGACACTATGGCAGCACTGAGGTGGCACAAGGGGCTTGTAAATATGCCCTAAATGTCATAGATTGGCACATCCCTTAGACAGAGCGGGAACAAGAAAACATGGCGGCAGCAACTATAGTTACACTAAGGCAACAGTTTACATGGTCACCCCCTCCATCTTGCATTAGTTATTAGTTAAGTTGAGGGCACCTCCTTGTCACTGACTCATCCGGCCTGTGTCTGCCATCCAGAGAGGAAATGATGTAATGCCCTGAAGGAACTAGTGTGCCCTTGTCAAGCACCCCACTCATTGGTGCTGCCAGTAGAAGGAAACAGCCCCAAACACCCGTTGCACAAGTGATACCAGTCACAGGGAAGCAGAGACAGTAACTGCCTTATGTTTATGACGTCTGTGAAGTTTTTCACTGATAGGAATGAGAAGTCGGTATGGACGGTTTATTGTCTTCTAAAAGTAACACGTCTTGCCTTTAAAAGGCCTAGTCTATAAATACCCTTTCTAAATTAAGTATAGACATTTTAAGTCCTCTAGCACGATTGGAATTCTCAATACGTAAGCAAGCGCACGATAATAACTAGAACGCTAACCGTGGCACGATACTACTGTCACTGAAAGAAATTAGCACAGTCCAGGCCTCCAATCACAGGGGAGAAAGAGTAGAGCCAGAGGGCGGAACAGGAAGATGGCACACACACGAGCAAGAACGCTGACATGGAGCCCTGCCCAAGCGGACCCAGCCATGTACCCTAGCTACAGCAGAGAAGTGCAGTAAGAAGGGGATGGAATAGGACAACCCAACACCAAACCACAAGTGAACAGGTACAGTGACTCACACAAGTAATGTGGCCTCAGGGATCCCTTGAACCTGATGCCTAAACACTGTAACCTGTCAATCACCATGGCAAGGGGAGGCAACAAACGGCTGTATTGCAGAGAGATCCAGTAATACAAGAGAGCACACGCAAATACCATGACTCACGTGCAAGCAAATAGGCTCCCATAGACGTCTCTCCATATGACAAGGACCCAGGCAGACATCAACCCCCCACATCCAACACAAACCACAGAGATCGGGTGAAACCAGCATGGCCATCACACACGGGGCAGATGTCTTGGGGACACCAACCAGCAAACCCAGTGCCCATCCACCACCATGAGCCAGCAGTCAGCCCAGGGCGCACTTTAGGGAAAGCCATAACACTTTGTGCCCCGACCATGAGGCCGTTCAAGTGCCCAGGGCAGGCATCAGGGGATGGAGGAGGGGTACCAAACCAGCCCAGGCCCCAACCAAAATCAAGGGCAAGACCCTGGAGACGGGGTAATTTTACTGTCAGGACACCTCTTCGTTGAGGCAAGAACAGGACCTTTCTCAGCGTCACATCTACAGATCGCCTTCCTAGGCAGACATCAAAATAACAAGAGGCATTGTGGGAAGCTCCTTCTATTGTGGGACTGCTAGGAACAGGGTTTTAAAAGCATGAAATTGCGCAGTAAAATTAGCTGCCTTGAAGGTGGAGCGTCTTCAAAATAAAGCCCTAAGTGGAGGAAGAGAGTTGAGAAGGCACTGACTTTTGGAGCTGGTGAGATCATTGATTCCCTACAAGTCCCCTTAACACAACGAGAAAGGAGGGGAGAAAGGATTAAGACCCCATACTGCCGCCCCTGAGCACGCAAATACCCAAAGAGTATGGGGTGTCACGTGGATACAAAGTAGAGTTAAATTGCCCTGGACTGTCTAAATATCCCAGACTTTGGGACTTATTCGTGTGCTAGGTGTGATGTGTCAGGAGGGGAATTTCTCCTTACAGACTAGGTGGTCTCACACACTATATAGTGTCATGCTTCATCATATGACCACCTACCTCCATCCAGGTAGGATAGTACTACTTGGACGGACTCAACCTTGTTGTTAAAAGAACTTGGAGGGAGTGCAGAGATAAAGATTATCTGGATAATAACAGGATCCAGTTGTACTACAGAAAATCTAAAATTACCTAATCAATCACCTGTGTAATCTTACACCTTTATTTGTGGTGATTGTTGGTGAGATTAAAAACAAATGGGACCTTCTAGCAGATAATGACTCGGAGAGACACCAACTATTCACTGAATAGCACACGAATATGTCCCGAAGAATGGGATATTTAGATGGTCCAGGGCACTTTAACTCTACTTTTTACCCACATGACACCCCATACTCTTTGTGTATTTGTTCCCTACAAGTCCCTCCTGACCACCCAAGGCACCCCGCTCTCTATGATGTCGGTGTGTCGGGCCGTAGTCTAGTGCAAGCAATGACGCAGGCACTAGCTTGTGGGGTAAACGAGTGAAAGCATCGGTGCTGGGATCCTATTTATACGTGTGGTCCACATGACCTTTGACACGGGGTGATTGATGGATGAGGGCAAGGCTTCGGGCCCGCCCTCTTGCAGTTTGAACCCTACAGTGACGTGACCCGATGGAGACTACAGATGTGCACTCACTGATGCGGTCTCCCATCCTACAAATTTCTCACCCAGTGCACGGTGCTTTAATTACTGAGAATTTTGAATGCTCCACGAATCCTAATTAAGACTTTGCAGCTCCAAAAACTCGCATCCGTTTGGCCCTTTTGATTAAAAGAAGCCGCTTGAGATGCGATGAGACCCTTGCGCAGCCTCCTCTGCTCACGAGGACAGGGAGCGCTACATAATTAGATTTCTGCAGGAATTAAAAAGATTGGCATGTGTGTCGTTTTAATTGTGTTTTACAGTAGAGCACGCGACACCGGTGAACACTAGATGGCGCTAACGCATCGCGGTTCTTGCTCGGGTCGCTACTTAACTCCATACAGTGCCTGGCTGCAACTGAGAAATCTCATGACAGAATCTTTCTTCATTAAAAATGACACCATTTGAGATTAAAAAGGAATTAAAACGGATGAATTGAAAACACTAAATCGCTATTTGATAGCGTGAAACCCTCTTTAAACAGCAAAATGCTTTTCTGCTCCTAAGAAAGGCAGTTAATTCAAAGTAGTTCGTTCGTATATGGGAGTTAGTCAACCAATAGCGTAGCAAGGATTCCCCGGGCCCTGGTGCAAGACAATGGCCCCCTTGACCGCTGTTGGGTAGTAAAATACAGCAATTATTAGGATTCAATGGAACCTGTGGAGCTCTGGGCCATGGTGCCACTGCACCCGCTGTACCAGCCAGCCATTTTTGGAATATGGGGGGCCACCCACCCACTACTGCTTGTTGTGAGAATCTCCCGGATCATCTCACCTTCACCAGCATTGATACATGCCAGGAAGGAGGGAGACCGTGAAAATAAATCAAGATAAGTCGGAGGAATTTATTTCCTCCATTGACTTGCATTGAACTGAGAGTAGTTTTAGTTGGGAGAAAGCTCAAATAAAGCTATTTTTTACTTTAAAATTCAGGAATCGGTTGTGTTGGCATGCATGTTGGTTGTAACTGTCAGTTGTGACGAATGGAGGTTCGCTATTGCACCAGTATAGCGCTACTGATGCAAAAGTCAGATGAGCAGGGGCGGCTCCTCTATTAGGGTGGAGCAACGTTGTGCTCCCCCTCCTCCTCGCCAGCAGCGGCAGCTGCAAAACCTTTTCAAGAAAATGATAATAAACAGTGTTTATTATCGTTTTCCTGAAAAGGGGTGGGGCATTAGGGGAGACGAGCACTTGAGGTGAGTGCTCAGAGCCCTCCCCTCAGAGCGCATGTGTGTTTGGCTGACTGTCTCTGGGCAGCCAAACACACTTGCGCAGTAGGCTCACTCTGTTGCTGGGCTGGAGAGAGCCTGCCCAGGCTCCCAGTCTGCCTGGGAGTACCCTGGCTGGGCACTCCCAGCCAATCCTGATGCTGCTCTGAGCAGCGCCAGGAGTGGCCGCAGGGCCGGCTGGGAGCCTGTGCCTGCAGCGAGATGGAGGAGTGGAGCGGCTCGGCAAGGAGCGAGGTAAGTGGTTTTTAAAAATATTTTTTTTATAATGTAATGTCGCCACCCCCGTCTGCATGCGCCGGCCCGCCCCTTCTGCAACCCGCGAGCCGTGACTGCAGATGAGTTTGTGTTTTGGGAGGAGCCAAGGGCATAGCATACCTTTAGTGCAGCAGGTGCAGTGGCAACAGGACCCAGTGCCTTGATGGTCCATTGAACCCTGACGTTTACTGTATTTCACTAACCCAACAGCAGTCAGTGAGGCCATTTCTTTGTTTGCACCAGGGCCCATTGCTTCCTTTGTGCCCTACGGGGAGGAGCATGCTGATGAGCCCACCGGCGGTGGAGTGTGTGGAAATCACACGCTGCCAACTCACATCTGGCTGAGGGTGGCAGCCCTGACTGCAGAGGCTGAGTCCATATCAAGCGTTAAAGTCCCATTTGTATGGGGCCGGGCAAAATCACGGGCTGATGAGTCCTCCAGCGGTCTGCTGGAACTTCAGAAATTACACACACTTTTGTACCCCCACCATTGTACTTTTTTATTTCATCACTGGCATATCTGCTGCACTGATTAACAGAGACAACTATGAGTATCAAAGATGACGGGTGCTTCCTGGTTCACCTGGTGGGATAATTTACCTGAGGACATTATGACCAGGGGCACTGGAATTATGGGGCACTGGAGGACCAAGGTATGCAACGGGGCAGACTTTGGGCCTCAGTTAGAGTTTGGCAGATGGGGTTAATCCTTCACAAATGCGGCGGATATCCCGTCTGCCGACTTATGAATCCATTATATTCTATGGACATCGTAATACAAAGGACAGGATACCCCTCACTTTTGTGTTTGTGTAACCCATCTGCCAAACTCTAAATCAGGCCCAAAATTATGTGCAAGAAAATGGAAAATGATGCAACTTAATTTTGCACATTTTGTGATGGTATTACTTTGTAATTTTGTCATTTTTTTCACATCAACAGTCAGCAAATTGACCTCATTAGCATTATTTAACATCCACATGCAGTAATATGCAACTGAAAGATGACCAGACAACGTTTGCATGAAGCCTTCCATTGCGCGGCAACATGGGCCGCTGCAGTTTCCGTAATTTTTGATCCGTTTGAGCCAGAAACAACATTGTTGTTATTAAATTCTGCAGATTATGGAGTAGATGGTACAAGATGCGGAAAATCCAGCAAATTCGTAATTATGTAGAAAAAGCCACAGAATCACATAATTCCAGTGGCCCAGATTATTTCTAAGGTGCAACCAAGCCACCCTTTTCTTCTTTATTTCTTAAGGGTTTGTATAGCAACAGTTAAAAGCGGTGCAGCTTGGGCGCTTCAAGTGTGCCTTGGTTTATGAAGAAGTCTATATAGAATATGTGTGCACTGATGCATTGGGGCTCACAAGTTAGGGAAAGCAATGCAATTGTTTTAAATAGCTGCACAAATCTTAAGCTCCTTAATACTTTCAGGAAATAAATGTTTTGAAGATTTGTATGTCCGATTTCATGGCGAATTCACATCAAATTTATTAGTTGCTCATTAAACGTAAAACCATAAAATGTTAGGTTTAGGTCTTTAATTCCCAATCCTGATTCACAGAAAAAGGACAGGAGGAATTTCCTACCCATAAATTACACGCTACTGTGGAAGATCTGGCAATACGGAATAATACCTGCTGTCATAGGCTTAAGGTCAGGGGTGAGAATGTGGGTGTTCCAGGGGCAGGGAAGAGAGATGGGGAACTAAGAAATGTGTGTCCTGATGGGTATTAAAGAACATTCTACATGGCCTATCACATAGATTGTGCTGACCTAATTTCAATGGCATAAAACAAGAGTAGGATGGATTTTAAAAAGTGAGCACAACAGGCACATATTGTCAGGAGGTGGAGCAGAAGAGATTTCATTACATAGTAAAAATGCCCAAACAGTTCAGTTGCATTGTCACATTAACACTCACCCAAAACCTGTTTTTGCTGCTCAACTGGATCGTTTGATTTTAGTAGATTTCCATGCGCTAGGAAAGTGTTTTTAGCGATTCCTTGTGACAATTGTAGGGATGAACCTAAGACTCTTAAAGTTACATTTGAGTGTGAATTTGACCCACTCTGTCTTCCCTACTCTTTGCTCGTCTTGTTCCCTTTCAGCTGTGTGCTGGGCCTATTATTCATATTAAGTACTGCACATAATATAGTATGTCACACATTTACCAGAGGACACCCAAGCCAAATATACCCCAAAGCGCCACAGCTAAGTCACCCCAATTTATGACAAAATTAGTATAAAGTTTGGTGATTTCTGGAATGATTGGTAATAGCATATCTTTGGTAGTCTGTAGTGATTAATGGTAGTTTATGGTAGTGATGACTTTGGGACTTTTTGTCAGTCATTGTTTTAATTAGGACTTTGAGGTAGCTTTGCATCACTACTTGAAAAAGTCTTTCAGAGTGAACATGTTCACTGCAGAACCTGGTGTGGCACCATAATGAAATTAAGCAAGTGGTTCCAGCATATTCCAGGCCAGTGGAAACTTTTAGCTTGATTCAGAAATGTTGCATGGTGCTGGGACGGTTTGTGGTTTTGGAGGGAGTGGGTTCCAAAGAAAGAGTTAGGGGGGGTCAATGTGATTTGTTGTAGGTGCTCCAGTGACATACTGGGTATACCCTTTATTTTGGGGTTACTTTGTGCTGATTCTAATTATTTGTGTTTATCTACTTAATCATGCATTTAGTAAGTCTTCTTAGTTTATTTGTGCGACTTTTTTTTATAGTATTCATAGTTTGCCCTACTTTCTGTTAGCTAGTGGGAATATGTGGGAACAATCTGAGACTTTGTATGTGACCTTTAGTTCACTTTAAGATGCTTTGTACCAATTGGGCCCTCATTATGAGTCGGGCAGAGTGGAATTCCTGTATGCAATTCCACTTGGAATTCATGGATGGGATACATTTCCACCCAATCATGAATACCCTGATGTTTTCCACCTAGTTTTCGCAGGTGTGGGAACAACAGACACAATTTTACTAACTAGAAAAAAAAGCTGGTATAATTACTTTAGGCTTCAGATGCCAGGGTTCATCCCTCGGCCCCGCTCAACCGCCTTCTCTGGCAAGGGGGGAGCATGCACTGGCAACTTTTCCCCTTCCCACCAACCCTTCACAACCCCCGCCTTCACCCCCCCCCTCCACTCCCACACAGCTCCCCCTGAGAAGAAGCCCCACTCCCATTTACAACCAGTTCAGAGCAGCTATATGGGAGCATTACACTCCTGTGGAGTTGGGAATTCTGTGTGGTTTTATGACCAGAAAAACTAGATCCCCACAGTTATTTCCCATTCCATTAGGTTTAACCCATAATTGTGTGATACTGGCAAGATGACAACACGGGGTACGGTAATTACGGATGCAGAATTTGAACCCGCCCAGTACCGTGCAACCCGTAAAGAGGGCTTTTGTAGAATGTTCTCGTAACCATGTAGGACTGAAGCTAGTGTGTCTCATACGCAAACTTGGATGCTTTAATAGTCAATTTGTAGAAATGTTTGATACTACAAGACAACTTTGTGCAAATCAAACATGATAACAGTAAGTTGTGAGCTTTTTATGTAACACTTCTGTTGCTTGGGGAAAATGTGTTCTGTTATAATTTTAGGGTTATGATTGATTAAAATCTACCTTGAATGGGGAGCCATTCAGGCTCTCCTCTAGGATATATTCCAAAACTTCACATATTCTTTCAAGTCTCTTTAAGTTTTGCTCTATGGAACTGCACCTCCCTTGCTTTATAGATCATTTTCCAACTTTCTGTACTTCATCATCTAATTGGGTTATATTTTATCAACATGTCCTCAGCCACAAATATTTGAACATATAGCCACATTCATTTTCAGCCTAAACGTGTTTGCTGTCAGGTTTCTATGGGTCAAGGTTAAAAAATAAATCAAAAGTAAATCAAGGGGAGTTTCTCGTATGTCATTCCATTCTGTTCTGGTTTTGACATTTCGATTTACACCCTGGTCTTTTTTCATCATTAATTTTATTCATTCCACTCAATGGAAAAGTTGTGAAAGTTGGGAAACCATGTGTCCTTCTTCTACTAGTGGTAATAGTATTTTAGTGTCCTCGGTTGTCAAGCCCTTTTGCAAACAGAATAAGAGCAACTCAATTAAAATGCAAATTGTGACTGGATTGTACAAACAATGCATAAAAGGGCAAAGTGTTGGCTGGAAAATGGGCCAGGGTTTGGAAACATTTAACACATCTGATGGATCACAGCAGCCAAGGTGGAATTAACCTCTTAGCTGCTGAGGCTTTACCACCCCCAGTGCTGAGCCATTCTTTTACGTTTAGGACACTATGCGCGTAACCCGGGCTAAAGGTGCGTCCCTTTTTGCGACATATTGTGGGTTCAAAAGGTACTCAGGGTTTGTAGATCCCTGGGGGGGTCCAAAAATAGGCAAAATCTAGCAACATTTTGGGGGTTAGGGGAAAAAATGGAAAAAAATACTGTGCAAAAAACTGTATGTTTTTATTTTTCACTAAAAATGGCATCACGTCAAGTAGAGTTGTAAAATAATATTTATTGACTGTATCTAAGTGGCAGTCTGTTTTTCTTATTTTTGGGGGTTTCTCTATTTACATGCAGTTTGTGGTGGAAACGAGTATGAAACCCAGGGGTGAGCTCAGAAAGCTATACCTTTCTAAATACTAGACAAAATTCTGAATTTAACAATGGGTCATTTGTGTAGATCGCACATGGTGTATGTAAAAAAACTATCCATTGAAATAAAAAATAATGATTTATAAAGTAATATACCATTCCATCCATCGGACCCATCTGGATTCAAGACTATATAGGCCCTGATTCTAACCCCGGCGGTCTTCGACCGCCGGGGCGAGGGTCGGCGGGAGCACCGCCGACAGGCCGGCGGTGCCCCGCAGGGCATTCTGACCGCGGCGCTTTGGCCGCGGTCAGAAAGGGTAAACCGGCGGTCTCCCGCCGGTTTACCGCTGCCCTTAGAATCCCCCATGGCGGCGCAGCTTGCTGCGCCGCCATGGGGGATTCTGACACCCCCTACCGCCATCCTGTTCCTGGCGGTTCGCCTGCCAGGAACAGGATGGCGGTAGGGGGTGCCGCGGGGCCCCTGGGGGCCCCTGCCAATGGCATGGGCACGGCAGGGGCCCCCGTAAGAGGGCCCCGCAAAGTATTTCAGTGTCTGCCTTGCAGACACTGAAATACGCGACGGGTGCCACTGCACCCGTCGCACCTTCCCACTCCGCCGGCTCGATTACGAGCCGGCATCCTCGTGGGAAGGGAGTTTTTCCCTGGGCTGGCGGGCGGTCTTTTGGAGACCGCCCGCCAGCCCAGGGAAAAACTCATAATACCCTCCGCGGTCTTCTGACCGCGGAGCGGTATAATGGGGGCGGAATTCTGGCGGGCGGCCTCCGCCGCCCGCCAGAATCAGAATGACCCCCTATATAGTGTTTGTTGGTTGTTCAAAAACATGCTTATTTTGAATATTTTTATTGCGTACCGACTAAACTTCAATTCTAAAATCTAATGAATGAAACATGGTTATGGAGAAAGCCTATGCATTTTCTAGAGGGCCCAGAATATTGAATTTAGGAATAGTGTTATTTTTAACGTCTCTGAATTTAGGCTTACCAACCATATCTGTGATCCAGAGGTCATTTTGCTAAATGTGTTACATCCGTCACATTGACTTATCTTTTAAATCTGAAAATGGAGAGATATTCAATTGATAATAACATGTTTCAACTATTTTGTATTCTTATACTTCTCCGGAATGATAGCCCAATTGTGTGGGTGAGGTCTTTACATGCAACAGGAAGGACCCCAAAATTAAACATGGATTCATCAATTTTTTAGCCATTAAACTTGAAACATTTTGGTGATGTTGGTAACAGTGATATTTGGGTGTGGGCTCTGCAGCCACTGTGGGGAACTACTAAACCTAGCATTTCTGAAGACTAGACACTCTTGGGAGTCCAGGGTAGTTTATTTTACCGGGAATGCCCTGCAGCTCTCAAACGGTGGCTAAAATCATACATCTACCTCATATTTCTGCAAAGGGGAGAGTTACATAACCTTTGGAGATCCACAAACTGCTTACCATGCAGCATTTTCACACTTTTCCAAATAAAATTGGTACCACTCACTTATGTAACGAGGGCCGACACCCAAGGCAGGAGCTGATCAACGAGGTACCACATAAAGACCATATTAACTTCATATGGTCACAGTTTTCCTTCATTCTTGCTGGGGACGCTATGCCCAGTCATGCAGGTGGGCTAGCGTTTCTATGGGGAGCAGTGTGGAAAAGTTGGGTGGTAGGAATTTAGGGTTAGTGCTTCCTGGGCTGTCACCCAGCCCTACCTTCATGGTTCTCATGAGCAGCACTTTGCTTACGTAGCAGTTGATTGGCAGCTGAGGTTCCTCTTAGTCAACCTAGGATGTGCAGGGGGCATCTTAATTTTTACACTGGCAGCACATGGCCACTTACACCGTGCTCTGTACTTGGCTTTGTAAAACACAGTAGGATGGGATATCGGTGTGAAATCAGGAGACGTTAGGACTTGATGTAAGTATGGCATAAACTGCCCTGATTTCTAGAAATATATGCCAGTAACTACCCCCAGCAACACACATGCTCTAGCTAACACAGACTCAGAAGTGGGCAAGAAGCACACAGGTTTAGGTGCAAGCAACTAAGTGACAGGTTCAGAAATCCGCAGATAGCCCACTGAACTATGACTAGATAGACAGGTCACAGACTTTGCGATGAGAAGTCAGAGCACATACCCAGAAATGGGAAAGCTGCTCATAGACTCAGGGGTAGCAAGATTGCAAAGGGCCCTGAGGTGGACAGGTGACGATATCAGTGCGAAAAGCTGTACGTAGAGTTGGTGAAACATATTGTAGTTGATTAAGTCCTTCAGGGCCAAGAGGGAGTCATTATAAGCTAACTTGGCGAACCTCGACTTGGGAGGTGTAAAAGTAGCACTTGATCCCTGGAGCTCCACCTGAGATCTGTGATTCCTCGCGTTTTCATGGTTTATCAGATGTCGACTCAGCAGCTTGAATCCATATTTTTGTTGAGCCTGTGGAGTTCAAGATTGTCATCTTTAGGGTGCATCTTCTCAGAGCTTTTGTTTATAAAGCTTTATTGTGACTACTATTGAATGCAGGTTCTCCTTCTCTCACCAACCTCAGTTTCATGATGGTAGAGGGTCCATATGAAGCTGGGATGCAAGGGGGACTTGAGAGGTTAGGGTAAAAGGGGCCTTACAGGAGAAGAGAGAGTGGTGCTAGAAGGTGGCAAACAGCAAGGAAGCTCGAGACAGGGGCGCCCCTCGCCTCTATTCTCGATTTCCCATGACCACATCCCTATCAGAGCACTCGCAAGCCCAGGGTGCTCACTACGTCTGCTGTATTCAGGACTTAAGGACTGAGGAGACAGATGGTAACTGTGACAACCATGCTTTCCCAGGGCTTCTGCCAAGGATGATGCTGCCCTTAATGGCTAACACATTCTTCTAAGGTAGTTCAAAATCCAAAGCATGCGATAGAGAAGGCGGCTGCCATCTCTTGGCCTTTGGCTGCTGCTGGTACTCCTCATGCAGACCTCACCACTGCTTCCTGATCCTGCTGGTGGGCCGCTCTGTCTGGCGCTCAGATTCAAGCTGTCTCTGGTCTGCGCGTCACGTGCACCATCAGCGGGGAAGGAAAACTTACTGGTCCAACTTAGTCCTTCTTCTTTCAGAAGTCAGTAAATGTATTGCTACCGAGCATGGCAATAGGAATGCCATTTATCAGTGCTTTCCATTCTTTGGAGGCCAAGCACCTGTAAAGTACCAGTTGCCATCCTTTTAACTTTCTGGCCATGGGCACTTTAGCATGAAGGAACCACAGGTTGTTCATGGAGCAGCAGAGGCCAGGCCAGGCACATCAGGCCTGTTAAAGTAATAATGTGTGATTGTGCAGTGTTGCTGAGCTGTATTTAGCTTACACTGATTGGGTTTTTTCACACTCTGTGTCAAACTGAAAAAGGTTTAAAGCCCTAGAGCACAGCAGAGACACGTGATCAGGTAAGTAAGTCCATGTACTGACAATTCCACATGCAAATATCATCTTCAGAATACTTTATATATGACCTTCTGTTTTTAATTAATGCACTATGTCACCTTTGTGGCCCCACAATATGAGCTTCAGGATACTAAATTTAATTGAGCTCACATTAGGCAATTAATTTGTAACACTGACATTTTGAGGTAGCATTGGGATCATCACAAAGGGCTTTGTTGAATTAAATCATATAGTTAGATTAAAATGTTATTAGTATCTCTTCTCATTTATATGCTTAATGACTTTTATTTGGTGCACTTTATTTCTTTTAAACTTTCTTTGTAAGTTTTACTCTTGTAGGAGTTATCTGCTGATGTAAGGATACATACTTATATTTAAAAGGGTGCGAAGAATTATAAGACATGACCTCGAACTGTGCGGATATTGTTTAAGTTGACTACCCAGTTTTAGTGATGACTGATAAAAAAGGAAAAAGGCAGCTTCCAAGTGTGAAAATAAGGTTTTCCCTGTACAATTGCAATCAAGTGAAAGGAAGCCCATAGAGCACATCAGATATGACATTACAAATTTCTCTCTTGTATTCCATAAACTTACAATGTGTTTCCTGGGACATAAGCCACCCTCTGAGGTTCTACATGTTTCGGCTGTGTCTATAGTGACAGGAGCCTGTTCGATAAACTTTCCTGTCCATTGTCACAAGTTTGATGAATAGGTTCTTTAGTGTGCTAGGCTCTTTAGTGTGCTCTGGGATCCAAGAGCCAGATGTTCAAAATGTTCTGCAAATCACAATTAGGAAATCGCTCTTCACTAATATATGCTAATTTATGAAACCTTTGTATTTTAAATTAGCGATTCCTAGTAGGTTGCAAATTTACCTACCTCATGAGGGACCTACTAACCTATTAGGGACGATAGCCATCACAGGGATGGTGGCCTGGTCAGGTCAGCAGACCATGGATGTGCTTGCTTTAAAATAAAGCAATTCTTTTTCAAATACAGCCTGTTTTACTTAAAGAAAAACAGGATGCATTTAAAAAACAAAAAATAAAATGTTTAACTTTCATTTTTTAAGAGTAGGAAGTGGTTCATGGGACCGGCCAGAATTCTGTTGCAAAACATTAATAAATAGCATTACAATTTGGTATTTGGAATGGATGACCTAAATACACCCTTCTAAATATCGAATTGGTATTGGCCCACAAACCCAAATTGCTATTTGGAAACTTATTACTGGATCACAATTTGAGGTATGTACTTTAAAACATGTGTTTTCCTTTGAACTAAATTTAGGGTTAGGAAAGAAAAATGGTCTTACATGCAAAATGCATGGAAAACTCAGAACTGTGGAACACTCCCAAATGTCATGGGCGTGGGAGGGGAAGAGGCTTTCTCAATAGGCAAATTATTTTCGCTTTGGGGAGAAATATAAAACAGTTGGGCAAATAAATACATCTGCAGCACTTGTGCGGATTGTGCACTCTGTGGATAATGTGCAGGAGTGATGTAGAGAAGTACATTTCAAACACATCCTTTGAGTAGATTTTCGTGTTTACCCATTGGAATTTTAGTACATTTTCAGAAAGTCAGACACCCAGTCAAATCATTGGCATATTCCTATGAGTTGCAAATTTCTGACTTTCAACTACATAGTAGAGTTTTAGGCCCTATAACCCTGAAAATAGCCACAGGGATGTCAAAAGACCCAGAGCAAAAGGGTTTACCTCTGTACTTATGAATACACAGGCACGCATGTGCATGTGCACGCGCACAACCACAAACCCACATCTATCTATCTATCAATCTATATATCTATCTATCTATCTCTGTCTGTCTATCTATTCATCCATCCATCCATCCGTCTGTCTATCAGCACATACTCATACACAGTCATGTGTTACCAGTTGAGCCATACACACTTGCATTTTTCAAGACACTTCTATTTTTTAATTTATAGAAATGATATTGAAATTTATAGATATACATTTATTATCAGGGACATTTGACCTTTTCAGTTCTCCATCAGAGACTCTGGGGGTCATTACAACCCTGGCGGACGGTGTTAAAGGTGCAGCAATACGGCAAACAGGCTGGCGGACAAAAAAAGGGAATTATGACCCTGGCGGAAACCGCCAACAAAGACAGCCACTTTAACACACCGCCCGCCACGGCGGTACAGACAAGCAGCGCGGTGGTCACCGCCAACAGACAGGCGGAAGACAATGTATCGCCCATAGTATCACAACCTACCAATCTGCCACCTTTTCCGGGGCGGATTCACCGTGGATAAAAACACGGCGGAAACTGTTACTGCAATGGGAAAACGCTCACCTGAACACATCCCACGAGGAAGGAGGACTCCATGGAGCCGGAATTACACATTCTACCGGCACTTGTATTCCTACTCATCTACGAAGAGCAACGCCGGCGCGGGCGAAGACAACGGTGAGTACTGCACCTACGACATAGGGGAGGTGGGAGGCAAAAGTTAGGGGGACACACACGAAACACCCCCACCCCCACCCTCGCATATTTCAACACACACACCAATGCATTTACAAAAATCACAGTAACAACCCACAATCCCCCCGGAAGAATGCAAACACAAAACGAAATCAGTTCAAACATTGTAATGGATCAATATACATGTTTCAATTATATACAGATATATTATAAAATCATTCAAAAATATATACAATACGAGAAGTAGTGCAGATATGTCCGTGCACCACTAGTCCAAAAATGCACGGGCGAGGCCCACAAAAGATACCTGTCCACAATCGGAGAGAACACTGCCGGGGCATCAGATAGAAATACTAAAGGCACCTCAGGGGGAAGGGAAGGGGGGGCACCTCAGCCGGATGAGTGCAAAGCCAGATCCACAACCGGGCTCCATGCCCATTGATGTATCCTGGGGAGTGCAAAGCCACAGTCTCTCAAGTCTCTACAGTGGGTGGGTTGCCCACTGTACCATCCTGGGGAGTGCAAAGCCACAGTCTCTCAAGTCTCACAAGTGGGTGGGTTGCCCACTGGACCATCCTGGGGAGTGCAAAGCCACAGTTTCGCAAGTAGATTACAGCCTCCACTGGCTCTGGAGGGGGACTGGTGCCCAGACTGGATTAGTCTCCCCGTGAAAGTTCCTGTCCCCTCACTGTCCCAGCTGCACATGGGATGACGATGCTTGATGTGGCGGTCTTTTCATTCTTACCCGGTGCATGCCCTGTTCAGCGGTGCTTTGCCATGGCGGTCTCTGGACTGTTCAGCGGTGCTTTGCCATGGCGGTCTCTGGACTGTTCAGCTGTGCTTTGCCATGGCGGTCTCTGGACTGTTCAGCAGTGCTTTGCCATGGCGGTTCAGGACTGTCCAGCGGTGCTTTGCTATGGCGGTCTCTGGACTGTTCATCGGTGCTATGCTATGGCGGTCTCTGGACTGTTCAGCGGTGCTTTGCCATGGCGGTCTCTGGACTGTTCAGCGGTGCTTTGCCATGGCGGTCTCTGGACTGTTCAGCAGTGCTTTGCTATGGCGGTTCAGGACTGTTCAGCGGTGCTTTGCTATGGCGGTCTCTGGACTGTTCAGCGGTGATTTGCCATGGCGGTCTCTGGAACGGGCATTGGTGTGTGGCATGACGTTCCCTGGACTGGGCATTGGTGTGTGGCATGACGTTCCCTGGACTGGGCATTGGTGTGTGACATGACGTTCCGTCATTGCCCAGCGGGGCTGTGGCAGCCGGGGCCCTCCTGGGCACTGACTCCGACGGTGGTCTCCTGACCAGTGACGATACTTGGGCCCTCCTGGGCACTGACTCCGGCGGTGGTCTCCTGACCACTGACGATACTTGGGCCCTCCTGGGCACTGACTCTGGCGGTGGTCTCCGGACCAGTGACGATACTTGGGCCCTCCAGGGCACTGACTCTGACTCTGGCGGTTGTCTCCGGACCAGTGACGACGGTGCTGGCGGTGGCGTCCCGACCGCCGGGAAGGATGCCGCCCTTCTCCGCTGTGATGCTTACAACAGGCTGTGCAGACTTCCTCTGGCCCTTCCCCACCTTTGAAGGAGTCACAGCTGACTCTGCAATCCCCCTGGGACCCCTGTGAGTTGTTTTGCCTCCAGGAGTCTTCACAGGGTCCCGTCGGCCACTTTCCAATTTCAGAGCATTTACAGGGGGTGGACTGCCTGCCCTGGTGGCCGGTGCACTCCACACACCTTGAACAGGCACCACTGGTATTGGAGGCTTTTTGGCTGAGGCGCTACGACGGGACTGATGAATTGGAGGGGGGTTGTAGGGGCAAAAAGGTCAACTTTACAGAGGGACAGTTTCTGACGAACACTGGGATGGGTAGTTTGAGGGGGCCTGGGAGTGGAGGAAGAGGAGGTGGTTGTAGGAGGTGTCACGTTAGGTGTTTTGGGTGCAGGTGCAGGTACTGGAGGCTGTCGTGAGGTGGATGGATGTTGGGTGTGTGGGTGCCCGCGTTTGTGTACTTTGTGAGGGGGCGTCTCAGACACACTGGGAGAGGACACAGGGGACGTGTAAATGGGAGTGGAGGTGGTGAGTGCAGGTGAGCGGGGTGTGGTTCTGGGTGTTCTGGTGCGAGTCCTGGTGCTTGTAGATGTAGTGCATGCAGGTGAGAGTGTAGACGACACTGGGAGGGAGGAGGGAGAAGAGGAGGAGGGGGACACAGTGGAGGCAGTGGATGTTGCTGTGTCTGCATGTGGGTGATGCTTGTGTGTGTGCCTGTGGGTTGTGTGGTGCCTATGTTTGCCTGAGCTTCCCTTGTGTGTTGACTTGTGTGCATGCTGGTCTGTAGGTGTGCTTCGGATGGGCTGGGGTACAGGGGATTGGGTCTGGGTGGAGGAGGTTGGAGGGGGGAGGCTAGACACAGGGACAATGGCTGCCATCAGTGCTGAGGCCAGAGATTGCAGGGTTCGCTGAAGGACAGCCTGACCAGAATGAATGCCCTCCAGGAATGCATTACCGTGTTGCAACTCCCTTTCTACACCCTGGATGGCATTCACAATGGTAGACTGCCAAACAGTGAGTGACCTGAGGAGGTCAATGGCCTCCTCACTGAGGGCAGCAGGGGTGACTGGGGCAGGGCCTGAGGTGCCCGGGGCGAAGGTGATGCCCACCCTCCTGGGTGAGCGGGCACGGGGCGAACGCTGAGGGGCTTCTGGGAGGGCGGTGCTGGTAGGGGAGGTGGCGGCTGTACCTGTAGAAGTGGGGCGCACAGATGGTGCCGCCACCACAAGGGAGCTCACATCGGCGGACGAGTCCGTGTCGCTGGTTGGTGATCCGGTGGCCGACGTGAAGCTCCCCTCGCCCTCCGTCCCACTGGTGCATTCAGAGTCCGTGGTGTGGCCCTCCATGGACATGTGGGATGCAGCTCCCTCGTGCTCCGGTGCCACTGTACCTCCGCCTGATGATGCTGATGCACAAAAGAACAGGGAGACCACAAAAAGGGGGAGGGGAGACAGAAGATAGACAGGTTGAGTGCATGGCATACAGCTACCGTTGGCGGACAATACAGACACAGCAGCCCCCTGCACTACACCGTGCTCCTGGCCTCTGCAGATGCAATATCTGGGATCTGGCCTACATGGCTATGGTGGACATCTGCACACATGGATGCCACAGGGGTATGTATAGCTGTACTTTGCACTCTACTGCGGTGGGGTGGAGTGCCATATGGCCTGCATTACGGAGGGGCCTAGTCTATGTTTTTCTGCCTGGCCTAGGTACACCCACAGGCCTCCTCCCCCACCCAGACCCCTCCACTGCGCGCAAAGTTTGCAGATTGAGAGTGTACTCACCCCCTTGTGTCTGCTGTGATGCCCTGAAGCGCCCATCCAACTCCGGGTATGCCACCGCCAGGATCCGGAACATCAGGGGGCTCATGGTGCGATGGGCACCCCTCCCACGTTGGGAGGCCATCCCCAGCTGAGCCTCCGCCGTCTTCTTGCTCCAGCGGCGAATGTCCTCCCATCTTTTCCGGCAGTGGGTGCCCCGTCTCTGGTGGACCCCCAGGGTCCGTACGTCTTTGGCGATGGCATGCCAAATGTCCTTCTTCTGGTGGGCGCTGACCTACATAACATGCACAAGGGAAGACGAGAAGTCATTACCAACTGCACCGTCGATGTGAGTGGCCCCCTCCCTACTCTAGCTATGTGGCCCATTCATTCTCATGCATTAATGTTCCCTGAACTCTGCCCCCTTCCCTCTTACAACCAGCCCTCTCCACCCAGGCCTACCCCATACAACGTGCTCCCTGTGTACTAACCTGTTGGTCTGGAGGACCGTAGAGTAGCGTGTACTGGTGGAGGACCCCGTCTACCAGTTTCTCCAACTCCTGAGCAGTGAAGGCAGGGGCCCTTTCCCCAGACGCAGCAGCCATTGTCTCTTCCAGACCGAGGTCACAGCAGCACTTGCAGTGTAGGTCCTCTCCTGTCGAAGATCAGGTATCTAGTGATTGAACAGATTGAAAATGGCAGTCACGTCCGCGGTGGTGCGTATCATCATCGCCGGCGCACCTGTTCATTGGCTCCTGGGACCCATTGGGTCCAATGTTAACCAATGCAGCATTGCGCCGCGGTTTACGACCGCCTACCGCGACGGTGTGCAACGCCAACGCAGTTACCCCACAATCCCATTGTCCCAGTTTAGAGGTCAGGCAGCCGCCATTTCAGGGGCCCACTTGGCTTCATTTACTTCTGCGTCACACATAGCTAGGCCTACACTCAACACACATACAGGAAGGGTTTTGTGTTTGGTGTCGTCTTCTGTGTAACTGTGGGTACATACCTGGAAAAAAATTGACTTGATCGTCGCTGTTGTCCTTCCTAGGTGCCGTCAGCTGGGACATTTGAGAAGATGGCGGAATCCTCCGGTGTACCGACCGCTGGTGGACCTGTTGACAATGGAGGAGCGACATTTACTCGTCACCTACAGGTTTGACCGTGCCACAATCCAGGAACTATGTACCCAGTTGGAGCCTGACCTGATGTCACCAATCCGCCATCCCACTGGAATCCCCCCTGACGTGCAGGTGCTGTCAGTGCTCCATTTCCTTGCAAGTGGGTCATTTCAGACAACAGTGGCCATGGCATCAGGGATGTCCCAGCCTATGTTTTGCAACGTGTTGTCCAGAGTGTTGTCTGCCCTGCTGAAACACGTAAGGAGATACATAATTTTCCCTGAGGTGGAAGATTTGGCTACAGTGAAAGGTGACTTCTATGCCCTTGGACATATCCCCAACGTCATAGGTGCCATTGATGGGACCCATGAAGCTCTGGTCCCCCCCCCACAGGAGTGAACAGGTGTACAGGAACAGGAAGAGTTATCATTCCATGAATGTACAGATGGTCTGTTTGGCAGACCAGTACATCTCCCAGGTTAATGCTATGTTCCCTGGCTCAGTGAATGACGCCTACATCCTGCGGAATAGCAGCATCCCTGATATGATGGGTCAACTCCAGAGGCTCCGTGTGTTGGTATTAGGGGACTCTGGTTACCCCAACCTGTCCTGGCTATTGACCCCAGTGAGGAATCCCGGGACCAGGGCAGAGGAACGCTATAATGAGGCCCATGGGCGGACTAGGAGGGTAATCAAATGCACCTTCGGCCTCCTTAAGGCCAGGTTCAGGTGCCTCCATATGACAGGTGGTTTCCTATTCTACTCACCGAAGAAGGTGTGCCAGATCATCATCGCCTGCTCGATGCTTCACAATCTTGCTTTGTGACGCCAGGTGCCTTTTCTGCAGGAGGATGGTCCAGATGATGGCGTTGTGGCAGCTGTGGAGCCTGTGGAGCCTGTGGACAGTGATGAGGAGGAAGCTGAGGAAGAAGACAACGACAACAGGGAGTCAGTCATACAGCAATATTTCCAGTGACACACAGGTGAGAACATTTTCATTTTTACCATTACATTCACTGTCACACGTCCTCCTCTATCCTGTGTGTAATTTCATGGGATTATTTGGTAACTGAGTTGTTTCTTTCCATTACGGTTTCACATGTGTGGTTACCAACGTGTGTCATCTGCTTGCATCCTTCAAGGACTTGTGAAGTGTGACATTGGTATGTTGCCTTTACATCTCACAACGCATTTTGACACTGTCATAGATATTACATTTTACCAAATCATAGACTGACTCCAGATTGTTTTGTGTTTCAAGGGTGTTTATTGAAGTGCTCAAAAATGGAGGGGGGTTGTAAAATGGTGATGGGTGATGGCGGAGGAATGTCCATGGCAGAGTCCAGTCTATTAGTCTCACAGGTGCACTGCCCATATGGGCATAGGAAGTGGAGCTGGGGCAGTTTAAGTATGGACAGGGTAACAAAGTGGGACAGTGGGGTGACAATCAGGGTGGTCTCATTTCCTGGTGGGGGTTTTGCCATCTTGCACTGTCCTGTTCCTGGCTCTCAGGGACCGCTTGCGGGGTGGTTGTCCGTCTGCAGGGGGTGGGGTGCTGGTGTGGTGGTCCTGTGGCGGGGCATCCTGTCCACTAGCGCCAGCGGAGGTGGTTGGCAGTTCATCGTCCAGGCTAGTGTCAGGGGCCCCTTGGAGTGTCACGGTGTCCCTCAAGGTCTGCTGTATGTCCTTCAGCACCCCTACGATGGTGCCCAAGGCGGAGCTGATGGTCCTGAGCTCCTCCCTGAAACCCAAATACTGGTCCTCCTGCAGGCGCTGGGTCTCCTAAAACTTGACCAGGACCGTCGCCATCGTCTCCTGGGAGTGGTGGTATGCTCCCATGATGGAGGATAGGGCCTCGTGGAGAGTAGGTTCCCTTGGCCTGTCCGCCCCCTGTCGCACAGCAGCCCTCCCAGTTCCCCTGTGTTCCTGTGCCTCCGTCCCCTGGACCATGTGCCCACTACCACTGCCCCCAGGTCCCTGTTGGTGTTGGGGTGGTGGGTTATCCTGGGTTCCCTGTAGTGGTGGACACACCGCTGATTGACCTGTCCTGGGTAGGGAGGTTTGGGCCCGCTGGGTGGGTGCTGTGCTGGTGTTACCAGAGGGTGGGCTGTGCCTGTGCGAGGGGAACCGACTGTCCCGAGGCCCACGATGGTCCGGGCTGGTCATCAGGCTCCAGTAGGGCAGAGCTGCTATCGTCACTGTGGGCCTCTTCTGTGGGTGGAGTGGAGTTGTCTGGACCCTCCGGTGTGGTGACGGTCCTTCGTGATCCTGCAGGGGCATAAGAGCATGATTATTGCATGTGTTTGTGTGATGGTGTGCAATGGGTGGGTGTGCGTGTACCCCAGTGCAAGCATTCCTGTGTGGGGGCTTGTGTGATGATGGTTAGGGGGTTGTTATGGGTATGTGCAGTGGTCATGCTTTGGTGATGGGTGTCCATGCTTAGTTGTGTCATGCAGGGCTTGGTGTTGGGATGTGTAGTTTGTGTTATTAGTACATTAGTGAGGTGTTGGAGTGATAGGGGAGGGTGTGAGGGTGGGGGTGTGTGATAGCATGCAGGTAGGGTGGGGGATATGTTTGTTAAGATTTGACTTACCAGTGTCCATTCCTCCACCGACTCCTCCGAGGCCCTCTGGATGCATGATGGTCAAGACCTGCTCCTCCCATGTTGTTAGTTGTGGGGGAGGAGGTGGGGGTCCGCCGCCAGTCCGCTGAACTGCGATGTTGTTCCTGGAGACCGTTGAACGCACCTTCCCCCGTAGGTCGTTCCACCTCTTTCTGATGTCCTCCCGATTTCTTGTGTGCTGTCCCACAGCGTTGACCCTGTCGACTATTCTTCGCCATAGCTCCATCTTCCTGGCTATGGATGTGTGCTGCACCTGTGAGCCAAATAGCTGTGGCTCTACCCGGACAATTTCCTCCACCATGACCCGGAGCTCCTCCTCGGAAAAGCGGGGGTGTCTTTGGCGTGCCATGGGGTGGTGTGTGTGATGTGTGGGGCGGTGTGAGTGTTGATGTGTGTGGTGATGTGTAGTGGTGTGTGGTGTTTTGTGCGTGGATGTTGTGTGGGTGATGGTGTTGTGTGCCTCTGTATGGTGGGGTTGTCTTTGCTGTGCTGTCTCTCTGGCCTTCGTCTAAATTTCTGGTCGTAGGGTTTTGTGGGTGATGTGGGTGTGTGTTTTATATTGTGTTGGGTGTGTGGGAGTGTTGTTTGTATGTCTATCAGGTGTGTGTATTTGGAATTGTCCAATGTGGCGGTGTTTTGGAGATGTGTGTGTATTTTGAGCGCGGCGGTGTGTACCGCCAATGGAATACCGCGGTTGAAAGACCGCCGTGTGGATTCGTGGGTCGTAATAGCATGGGCGTGTTTCTGTTGGCGTGGAGGTAGAGGAATTGTTTTCGCCAGTTTAACACTGACCTTTGGTGTGGCGGAGTTGTGTGGGTGTCTGAATTTCGGCGGATTCCGAGATGTGTGTCATAATAGCTGTGGCGGGATTCCGCGGCCACGGCGGTGTATTGGCGGTCTTCTGCACGGCAGTAAGCGCCTTTTACCGTCAATGTTGTAATGACCCCCTCTATGTCTAAAGGGCCCTTTTACATATGATTGTTTCAGGGCCTATTTAGTGCCCCACAGCCCTTGCGGTGATACACTAAAAATGATTTATTGATAAAAAAATTAAAAGCCCTTTTATCCCTTGAAGATCTATGAGTTTCGATACAGACAACTCGCTTAAAAAAGCAAAACAATAAAACAAAAATATCTAGAGTCTTTAGAAACAATGCATCTAGGATCCCAATTGGTTAACTTCAACACCTAACGCTGATTGGTGCCCCATCATTCACACAGAGACAGGCACCAATGGGAACAGCCACTACATTATATGTAGTTCGTCCTCTCCAACAGGTCGACACGAGCGGCTATTTGTAGCCCGCTCCCATCTATTGCAAAACTGGGTCATGGCGGCTTCCTCCGAGCCTCTCTGCTCTGTTGCATAGAAGAAAATAAAGCTCGATGATTCCCCTGTGGATTTCAACTCACTTTCATATCGTCTCTTTTCCTCTGCTGTTTTATTTCCAGCCTCATCCAGTGCTTTTAATCGAATTGTACCAAAGTTTCATCTGGGGAAGATGGAGTTCAGCCAGGATTTTTGTGTGTAAGCTATTTTGCTTGGCCAGGCAATAGTGCAATTTAGTGAGAATGGATGAATTATTGAATGAAAAAGCGCTTCCACAATTTGTTGACAGCCGATGCTTGTGGGTAGGAGTGTGAAAACTTTGATGTGTCTTCATTAACTCCACACAGTGTTTTTAAGGTTATTTTTTGAGTTTCTCAAGAAGTATTTTTTAATCAATCGTTTTTTATATCATTTTTTTTTATATACTGTAAGGCTTACATAATGCATAGTTAAAAAGGTTTCCAACTATTGTAAGAGATCCAAGAAGAGACTAAACACTTTGGGCCTGATTTAGAACTTGGTGGATGGGTTACTCCGTCACAACGGCGACGATATCCTGTCTGCTGAAATCTAAATCCCATAGGACATAATGGGATTTAGATTTCGGCGGACAGGATATCCGTCCCCGTTGTGACGGAGTAACCCGTCCGCCAAAATCTAAATCAGTCCCTTTGTTACTTAATAAAATCACACCGTAGGTAGGAAATTGAAAAAGTTGTAATTATGGTTATTTTATATGAGAATGTTGGAACAACCTAACTTTTCCATGGAAATCTAAGTTTTGGTGGTCATGATAGAAATGTTTCCAATATTTGCGAAATAATGCTTGGATTACTTACTGGTGTTCTTCACTTCTTCCTTACATGTCTTATTACTTACTAATTGAGCGGGGGTGCCCCTCAACTTCTCAGAGTTCAAGCTGTTTTCTATTTTTATTAATGCTCCCAAGAGCCCGCCATACGTCCCTTCCACGCCCCAACCCCTTACCGTTTACGTCAAGCCCAGGGAGAAGGCTAATGAAGGATACTAGGTGGGGGGATCGTCGTGAACCATGGGACGAGTAGAAAGGTTCAGAGTAAGGACAATTACGGTAAACAATCCAATCATTAACCCCGCTTATTCCATCCTCGCCCCATTCTTTACTAATCGAGGTCTACCAAAGCTAAAAGCCCCCCATCAGCATCAAGAACTACTGCACACAGTATGCATTTTGGGCAGAATTTTATTGTCATTCAACCCATTTAATAATTCTCACAGGTGCTATGCATATGCTAACTTAGGAGCAACACAAATCAAAGACAAAAGTAACGGAATAGACATAGACAACGCCAGGCAAAATAAAAGGGCCAGAAGGGAAGAAACTCTTAACGTGACATTTATCCTAAGATAAGCTGAGAACCAAAAGCTAACTCAGAACCCTGAGCAACATGCAGTCTATAGTGAGAAACAAAAGTGGAAGGGGACCAAGTCGTGGCCCTCTGAATGGAAACATCAGCCCACTTGGTCCAAGATGCTGCCACACCCCTTGTAGAATATGCCTTGCCTACCCCGGGTATGTCTTTTCCTCGCTCTTCATAGGTTAACTAAATTTGCATTTTCACTCATCGAGCTACAGTAGATGTAGAGGGCTTCTCTCATCTCTTCTCGGGGCCAAAATTAATAATTAGGCTATTGGAATTGCTATATTCGTTGCCCTACTTAGATAGATTTCAGACAATAAATATGCAGGGTCACTTACCTTCAGAAAGAAGGACCCAGCAGGCTTAAATTGTATATTGAAGTCGGTAAGTGCTGACACAACCTCTCAAAGCTCTTAACAGCGGGAAGGGCACAAAAATAATAGGAAGGGGCAAGGGAGGGATTTACCTGCAGCTCTTGGGAGCAGTAATGACAATAGAAAAGAGCTTGACAGCGGTGAACCCTGGGGAGTAAAGGGGCCCTTTAATTAGTAAGGAATTGGAAGAGGAGGCAGTAGAGCATTATATATGGGATAAAGTAATCCTGCTGTATTGCAAGTCACAGAGGAACGTCATGGAACTTTGAGGCGACTTGCAGTATCCTTTTATTGTGGGGCAGAGGGTATTTAATGCCTTATAAAATATGGGCAGACCAACAACCTTCTCTCACACTGCTTAAATGCTTGATGCCTTGCTCTTTCATATGAAAGAAATAATATGGTTGCAGACATGAAGAGTAAAGGCGAAAACTGTAGTGGAATTCTAAACACACCAAAAAGAACTAAGTATTTTGTAGTAAAAACATATTAGAACCAGCTTACAGTAAATCAGATTTAAAATAGGCTGTATTTCAGAATGAGTAGTGATATCCAGAGAGATTCTTTCTCTCCTGTGTTAAGCTTTATACAAAAAAGAAACATGTTCCATAAATATCTTGCTTGTGCTGATCTCTGTTCATTTTAGTTCAATTTAAAAAAAACATATCATAAGAACAAAAAGCCAGTTTTCGTTTTTACGCCGCCATTGTAATGGTGCTCCCTGACCTGCCTTCCACCTTGGCTACTCTGGCCGTATGCATTATGACATCACAAATCCACTTCAACAACTTATAACACTTGAGTAGCTACATCATTTCCGTATTCCAGGTGACTGGAGACATCACAACCTGGCTAGAATAAGGAAATTAGAGACAGGTTTTAATAAGGGATTGAAGGCCCCCCTATATTATACATGTATTATACCTATGTTATAAATGGCGTGTTAGCACATCCAGGGGTAAACTATATAAATAGTGCTTTAACACAGTTAGGGGTAAACTATTTCCTTGATATTACAGGAGTGGGGAAAGGACAAGCATTGATATTATTTTCATATTCTGCTATAATGTTCAAGAGGCTGTGAATTTAATGGTGCATATACTGTAGTCATAGTGACATGAGCCTTGTGCACATCTCCTATTTTGTACCGAATATCTGATACAGACTTTGAGGAAAGCTCATTTTTTCAAGATCACACCCACTTTTTGCCCTGCTTTTTACTAGATGTAATGCTGGTTTACTGACTCTACAAACTGTGGTGCTGACGTCCAGCACCCAGTGTATGTGCTCTGACCCTTAATGTATAGGTGCAATTAGCTAATACCTGACTGGCATACTGGACCTACCTACAAGTCCCTAGTATATGATAGTCTGTGTACCAAGGGCCTGTAAATTAATTGTTACCTGCGGACTGCAGCACTTATTGTGCTCCCACTAAAACAACCAAAAACATGACTGTAGTCCTGCCACTGAAGCCCAACTATGAAGCTTCTAAACTTTCAATTCTACTTGGCAAAATAACCCCTTTACCAAGTCTAAACCTTCCTTGTTGATATTTGTAAATCACCTGTAAGGAATGCATTACCAGCTCACAAGGCAGGGTGCAAGATTTTAAAAAGAAGGACATGTTTGTTTAATATTTATCATGTCCTGGCAGTGAAAGCCCATCATTGTTGTTTTCACTTTAGCAAGGCTGGCATTTTCATTGACTAACATGGGGGTGACACTTCACATTCATGAAGCACGTACTTTCATCTAAGTATACCAAAAGAAGTACTTCAAGGTGTTGAATTAATTGTTACATTAAAACCAGAATATTGCTAAAGTCAAATTTAAAGTAACTATTAATACAAAGATGACTTTAGAAAGTCATCACTTTCTTGGCCAAATGTTCTAGTAACTACAGCAGCTATTACCTGAGACAGCCTGCTGCCCTCCTGCTAGGAGGTGTGAATGGTTACCAGGTTCCCAATGAATGGCTCCCAGGAAGAGAGGACAAAAGGCCTATTGGTGGGAGGTGTGACCTCCTCTTGACAAGATGGAAGTTGGCCCAGCTTCAAAGGTTCAGCTGTCTGTCACAGGTAAATGGGAGTCACACTTTAGCTTACTCTCTCTTTTGTGTAAGTAGACAGGCTGGCATCTCTTCCAGAGGGGGGAAAATCTGTTGCAGATCCACCTTTCCAGGAGGAGTTGCTCATTATAGTGGACACTTCAGGGACGTACCCATAGCTCTGACACAGGGAGGAAAGGTTCTGAAGTCTTGAATTTGGGCAGAGAGATGCACTTTGGGATTATTTAGTGCCAATCCCCCAGGAAGTGATGCAAGAGTGGGTAGGGTTGCCCGTGAGAATTTTACCTCCCTTAGTCACAGAGTCTTCCCTACCCACCAACCCAAAACGGGCATAAAACTGGCACCTGTGGATACTAGCCCCAGAACACTTTTGGACCTGTGGAAACAGAAGAATGACGCACCTGCTGAACAAAAGCACTGGAACTCAGAAGAAGGGTTGGGTCTGCTGTTGGCCTGTATAGAGAAACTCCAAGGGCAGGACCAGCTCCCTGGACTGAAGAGTGGACTGCAAGCCCTAGTTGGCTAGATTCCTGATAAGCTCCAAGAACACAAAAGGTGCAAAAAGCATGCAATATAGGAGAGCACAGCTAACTCGTTCTAACTTGATTTGCCCTGAACCCTGCTGTTGGTGCTGTTGGTGTCTGGGTGATTGAGCCCTAGATCACCAAGTGATGACCAAAAGGTCCTGAAACCCTAGGCTGGTGTTAGAGTTTACTCTCTCCCCTCAAGATTGCAAAGGCAGACACTTTGAAACTTTTCTTGAACTTTTTCCTGAAAGAATCAGAGGTTAGCACAGGACTGCTATCCAACCACAGCCACCAACATCACATTGCCAGTCAGATTCAACTTGCTGATTTATCCTGCTTTAAGCAGCTTGACATTTAAAAAGGTTTTTAAATCCCAGTGGCGAGGATTTCACTTGGAACACCTCCAAGCAGCTCCTTGCAGTCATCAAGCCCTCTGTAGGATCCAAGAGGCAGCCATCCCCGCCAATAAGAAAATTCCACCAGAAAAAAAGATTAAGTCAGAAGATAAACTTTATCGCCAGTACGACCTCATCTCTATAAAGAAAAAGGGAGCACACTGCCTTGCATTCAAGCGGAAAATAGCCCCAAGGCATCATGGTAAATGCAGTCATTTAAATATAAATAGCGAGAATTTTTCAAAAACTTATTCACCCTAAGTAGGTGCAGCAAGTGCCGTATCGCTGTAGAAAGTCTTTCACCTAAGGTAGGTGCAGCGAGTGCCGAATCTCTGGACACGTGTTTCTGGCTTTTGCCCGTCATCAGCAGAGAGCGGATGTAACTGAAGGGGTCGCTTGAAATGCCGCCAAACGTCTTCACAGGTTTTTGTACCACTCAGTAGGCGCACAGGTGCATCGCCAGTGCTTGTGAGCAAGAGGCTCACAGGAGCCGTCCTTTAGACATCCAAAAAGAAAAAGGGAGCACACTGCCTTGCATTCAAGCGGAAAATAGCCCCAAGGCATCATGGTAAATGCAGTCATTTAAATATAAATAGCGAGAATTTGTAAAAAAATTATTCACCCTAAGTAGGTGCAGCAAGTGCTGTATCGCTGTAGAAAGTCTTTCACCTAACGTAGGTGCTGCGAGTGACGTATCTCTGGACACATGTTTCTGGCTTTCGGCCGTCATCAGCAGAGAGCGTATGTAACTGAAGGGGTCGCTTGAAATGCCGCCAAACGTCTTCACAGGTTTTTGTACCACTCAGTAGGCGCACAGGTGCATCGCCAGTGCTTGTCAGCATCTCTATATCCGACCCATGGTCCATCGACATCTGACTTAACTTTTGACTTTGCCCTGGTCTAGAGCGACCAGATACCTGCCATTGGCTCTTTGTGCTTTTTGGTGCTAGACATTTTTTAAAGTTCTAAATATCATATCTCCGGTTCCCCCGATCTGATTTTTATCAATTTCATGTTCATTTGTTTATTACAATGTACACTATTTTATAAGTTGGAGTGGGATTTTTATTGTGTTGTGTTTGGAGCTTATTAACTAGTTTGGTACTTGTAATTTAAACACTTGTTTCCTTTGATTTGAAGATTGACTGCTCTGTGCCACAGCTATCCAGGACTGGGATACGATCTAAATTAAAATTAACCTAACTGGACCTGATACAGAATAGTGACATTACTACTTGGTAAGGTCTCCCAACAACCTCAACTAATAATCCACTTAGTCACACAGACACATAGCAAAGTTTGGAAATTGCACCATGAAAGGTCACTTTACCTAGGAAACTACTCATGATGAAATGGTTGGGGAACATCAGCCATCACACAGCTGAGATGGTGATGTCCCATATAAGCATACACCTAAAATGGTTATGTCACACGTCATTCTGCAGACATGGGAATGTCACCAACAATATTTCACTAACACTGGACTCTTGGACATCAGCATATTTCAAACATGGGCTTGTCACATATCAATAAAGGCCAAATATGGCAGTGCTAAAGCATGGCATTTTACAAACATGATGACACACATCAGCCTACAACATACCTTCAAAAGTCATACATGACGTTACTGCAAACATGGGAATGTCACACATCACAGTTTTGCAAACATGGGAATGCCTGACATCAGCATGCTGCAAACATGGAGATGTCACATATCAGCATTCTGCAGACAAGGGAATATCACACATTGCAGTCCTGCATCTGTGTGAATGTAACAAATCAGCATACGGCATACAAGGAAAGATCATGTCTGAGAAAGTCATGTATTAGTTGGGGTGAATTCGTATCCACCACAAGTAATGATGTTACTTGGTCCAGTCAAAGGTTTCAGTAATTGAAACCTGAGCTTACCCCCTAGTATATGTGGCACAGAACAGAGAGGTTTAACCTGGAGTACCAAAACAGTTACAAAGTTGAAAATACAACACAATGGAAATCCTAGTCCAATTTATAGAAATAGAGAAAAAGTTAATAATGCAAATTACTCCAAAATGATAAAAATCTAATAAGGGAAACCAGAGATATAACTTTTTAAAGATAAAGTGGAAAAAGCACCAAAAAGTGCAACATGCCAAAGGTAATAAATGGTTGCGTTAGACCAGCACCGAGGCATGATTTTAGGTCAACTGTGAAGAAGTGCAGGTTGAATACATCAAAGACATTGGCACTGCTAGGGCCTGGAAGAAGAGAAGTTTGAAAAAGATTCTAAGTCTCAGTCTGATAAGGGACTTTTTCAGAGTAAAAACTCTTTCCGACATGGGACAAGCCCACCATTCAGTACAATGCCTTGGCCTGCCATTTGGATGTGTTTTGTGGTCAGTCTCCTTGAAGCTCTGGAGCAGTTGTTTTGAAAAAGTTCCATACCTTCTTTTGGTGGTGCCCAGCTAACCACAGGAGTACACGTCCAAAGTCCCCAGGACCTTAGGGGAAGCAATTAGAGACTCTAATGGTATCAGGAAGAGGGCAATAACAAAGTCCAGTTGATTTCCAGTTGCCACTGGTCAGCTTGGGTTCTTCACAGGACTGTCCTCTTCAGCTTTTTTATGTTCCTAGAACCAACCAGAGGATGAGCCTTATGGTTCTTGGAGAGCTTTCCGTCCTTCGATTTCAAGTCAAAGGGGTTCCAACCTACTGAAGTCCTTCTCACAGGTCACAGATCCCAAGGGCTGCATATTTGGTCCATCTTCTGTCCCGTTGTAAGCCCAACAGTGTTCTGAGGAGGCTGAGTGAGGGTTCAGCTTTCAAGAGATCACACCATGTGGGTGGGAGGCACCCTAAGGCACTCCTAGTTTATTTCTGACCAAAGGTTCCCAGACCCTGGCGTACCTACATTTACATCAGTTCTCATTTGTTCTACTGCAAACATGTCCAAAATGCAATGTGTGAGGGCAAATTCGAGATGGCAAATGTCACACTAAACATGGCCTCTGAGGCTGGGGGTGTCAGTGGAGAGTGTACTATGGGAATTCCAGTGTCCTCCCCATCTAACACTAAAATCTAGTTTGAAGAATGCGCTGCATCCACAACAAAGCCAGTGGCAGAAGACTGGTGAGAAAAAAGCAGGATACTTCAGCAACCAGACAGGGGATACACAAGAATTGTCCTGGCATCCTGTTTTTTCCTTTTAAAGGGTGCAGAATGTCTACATGTGCTTTATAAAGACCTGCCAAGTAGTATTTGACACTGTGGTGTGATCAGGAAGGGCACAACCTACACCCAATCTATTGAGCTCAGAAGAGCCACCTCTGTCCATTTAGAACATCCTATTGTGTGCATCTGGGATGAATTCCACACCTCTTCTGGGACTAAGCACAGGCTGCAAGTTGGCAGTGGCTATTGTTAATTAGAACATTGGAATGTTGGAAGCTGCATTGGAGACAATGGGGTGCTCTGGGCTTTTACTGGCTGGTAAAATTCTGGAGCGTCAACATTCCAATGTTCTTTGTTCAGAGCAACAGCTGTGAACAAAGGCCTCATGGAGCCCAAGGGGATTATAATCCCCTCAGGCTCCCTGAGGACTTTGTTTTATTTATTAGAACATTCTTCTGTCTAGTGAGAGAATGTTCTAATAGTGTTATAGCCCTTCGTAGCTGAGCTATACTGGCAATTAAAGTCCAGCTCCCTTGTTAAAGGCCCTCGCCTTCGGCTTGGGCCTTTAGCGCTGGAGCGGGCCTTTAATGGCCGGTATAGCCCGCTACAGAGATCTCTAAGGCTATATTAGCCTTCTGACAGTTCAGGCAGGTAAAGGGTAAGTTTCTAAAAGTAAAAGGTATCCTTCCTTAACATTTACAAACCTCTGACTTCACTATTGAATTTGAGTTGTAATAATTGTTAAAAATAGTGGTTTCATTATTTTTCTAGCAGGTCCATTCCCGTTGGACAGTATTAGTATTTGAATTTTTAACCTGGTTTTCTACATAGGACAGCTAGGCCTGCCACAGGGAAAATATCTTTTAGGGCCTTGTCACTGGACGGATATGGTAACTGAAATGTTCTACATGTCCCACTTTTAAATACCTTGCACGCTACCTTGTGGACTATGAAGCTTAAATAGGGGTGACTTACTGATACTTAAAACAGAGGATTTTAACTGTTAAAATGACTATTTTAAAAGCCCTCATTGAAGGCTTTACAGTGCAGCAGTAAGGCTACAAATGTAGGCATGAATCATTGTTTTTCTTTCCCACACTAGTGGGCATCACAATAAGTGCTTCAGTCCACAGGTGATATTTTAATTTTCTATGCCATAGATGTATTTCTGCTTCAGATATTATGGCCTTATAGAAAAATTAAGGTTGCCAATTATGGATTAGCCAATTTCTACATGCTTTAGGGGGCATAACACACACACACTGGGCACTGGACAACAGTGCCCCAGTGTTCAAAGTCTAAAAACCAGTAATAAAAATAAATCAGCAAAAAATGGGAGTGACCACACAAAAAAGGGTTATTTTCTCAAAATGTGCATAAACAAACTGCAAACGTAAGAATGTCACACATACTCACTTTGTAAACATGGGAAAGCTGTACATCATCATATTGCAGGCTGCAGTAATGAGAATAAAGATCATTGGCACAAGGCAACTTTTTCATTTGTCAAGTACAAAAGTCATTACAAAGATTGAGTTTACTTTATATCTAGCCACAACTACCCTAGACAGAGTATGTGGAAATGCTCCCACCCGCAATGTAGCAGAATCAGTGACAGTAAGTCTTTTCACTATGTCTACTTTGTTTACACTGCACAAGAAGTGCCAGGGGCATAGAAAGAGGTGCCAAGAAGAGGCAGAAGTGGCAACCATTGAAAAGAATAAATAAGGACAAGGGGCAGCAGCGGACTGGGGCGTGTCATGATGTAGGGGAAAAGCCCGTAAGATAGAAGAGGATTTGTGCCAGGCCTGAGTCAATGAAAGAGACAGAAGCTGGGCATGTGGTAGTTGTTTGGGAGAGGAGGCAGCAAGAGAAAACGTTCATAGAGTGTTTTGCTTTAAAAGCTCTTAAAACAATGACATCACAGTACAAATGTTGGAGAAGGGAGGGGTGTGCGGGGCAACAGGGAACGTAGAAGAGGAGCTGGAATTCATTATCAAACATAAAGGTACTCTATAAATTGTACTGGGAAGCCAGAGGCAGTCAGTCTTTTTTCTTTCATGTCAATTGTCTTCGGATGAAACAGCTAATATCATTCTGCATACTGAAAATATGGAAATGTGGCACACCAACATGGTGAAAACACGGTAATGTAGCATAACAGCATACTGTTGCACAGCAATACATTTCAAAGGTGAAAAGTTACATATCAGCATATTGAAAAGTTGTGGATGTTACCCTTCGGTGTACTGTAAATCTAGGAATGCAACACAACCGAGTATACGGGTTCTGTGCGCATAAGAAAGACTTTAGTATAAATAATATATGCACAGAATAAATACTTTAGGTTAAATTGTGTAAATGAATAATATGTGCATAGAAGAAAGATAACAGGATCAAGCATCGTAATGGGCAGCATGTTCATAGATGAAAGACTTTAGAATAAATCATGTAAATTAATAATATGTGCACACAAGACAGACTTTAGGATAGATCATGTAATTCTATAATAATATGTGCACAGAAGAAATACTTTAGGGTAAATCATGTAAATTAATAATATGTGCACAGAAGAAATACTTTAGGGTAAATCATGTAAATTAATAATATGTGCACAGAAGAAAAACTTTAGGATAAAGCATGCAAATGAATAATGTGTGCAACTAAGTAATACTTTAAGATACATCATGTAAATGATTAATATGTGCACGAAAGTAATGCGTTGGGATAAATTGTGTAAATTAATAATATATGAACAGAAGAAAGACTTTAGGGTAAAGTATGCAAATAAATAATATGAGCACAGAAGAAATACTTTGGAATGAATCATGTAAATGAATAATATGTGCATAGAAGGAAGATTTCATGACAAATCATGTACATGAATTATATATGCACAGCAGAACATCTTCAGGATAAATGCATGTACATGAATACTACAGGCACAGAAGAAAGACTTTCGAGTACATCATGTAAATGAACAATATGTGAAAAGAATAAATACTTTAGGATAAAGTAAGTAAATGAATAATATATGCATTGAAGAAAATATTTAGGCTAAATCATGTAAATTAATAAAATGTGCACAGAAGAAATATTTAGGATAAATCATTTCAATTAATAGTATGTGCACTGAAGTAATACTTTGGGATAAAACATTCAAATGAAAAATATGTGCACAGAAGAAATACTTTAGGGTAAATGATGTAAACAAATAGTATGTGCCTAGAAGGAAGAGATTAGGAGCAAACATCTAAATGGTTAATAAATGCATAGAAGAAATACTTTAGGATAAATCGCATAAATTAATACTATGTGCACAGAAGACATACTTTAGGGTAAATCATGTAAGGGAATAGTATGTGCCTAGAAGGAAGACATTAGGATCAAACATCTAAATAGATAATTAGTGCACAGAAGAAATACTTTAGGGTAAATCATGTAAATAAATACTGTATGCACTGAAGAAATACCTACAGGTAAATTATTTAAATGAATAATATTTGCAACGAAGTAATACTTTGGAATAAATCATGTACATGAATAATATATGCACAGAAGAAAGAATATAGGATAAAGCATGTAAATGAGTACTACTGCTGCTCATAATGCGCTTCTATAAATATGCAAGGGGCTGTGTGACAACTAGACTTGTTGTTTTTTTAATACAGATAAGTGGGCATTGGCACGTCATTGGTGCGCCTGCTCTGTGAGCTGACAGTTGTGGTGCTTCACAGGCTGTGAAATATCAAAATACTGTCTGGAAAAACGTAGGCACTGCTCTTTTCAGGAAATTTGCCATGATCAGTCTCAATGTTTGGATGGAAAACTGCTGTACCCACAGAGCTCCACAGCCCAGGACGATAAATATGCATATTTAATGATCGTTTCACTGTCTCGCGAGCCGACTCCCAGAATCCACCACGCGAACATCATTTTTCTGTGTCTTTGTGTGCCCATCAACATGCTATGTTCTCAGCCTGCAGCCTTTGCCAGTTAGCCCTCTTTCTCTTCACATCCACAAAAAAATCACGTGTGCTCAACATTCCCAGGAAGCAATCAATCAGCAGCATAAACATGTTTCGAGGGAGTGTAGGTCTGGGACCCAGGGCTGCAGCCCGTGAACAGCTACTTCATGCAAAATACACAGCCTTCCTTTCCTGCACAGAGCCACTGGGGTATTATGAGTAATTGACGATTTACATAACAGTCAAAACACCTTAGATGTGCATATTTATTGTTTTGAGGATATGTAACATTGAGGAACTGAGTACAGACCTTACCCGATGGAGGAATCCTATTCGTAGCGTATGAGGGGTCTTTCAGCTGGATGCATTACCTGCTCTGTGTGTAAGGAAACTTGTACTGCTGCAGTCCATATTGTTCCTGCTCTGTATGCAAAATGCATTCCACGTCAATACTGATATATCTGGTGACCAGATCTGGTCTATGTGTCTTAGTTAACTTAGAGAAAATATCTTCATTATGCAAGAGACTTAACTACTGAGTTTGTCATTGATAGTAAGTTTTGAGGTAGTTGATGCTCCTTTTTGAGGTACTCGGCTCTTTGCGCGGTAAATAGTGCGGTGGCAAATGCAGGGGGAGGACAATACAAAAACATGTCATTTACACACAAAAAAATGTTTACGTGCTCTGCCGCCGCGCCGCTCCTGTTTCCTGGTCACTGCAGGCAGGTACAGGCTCCCAGTCTGCCCTGCGGCCAATCCGAATGCTGAGTGGAACCAGTGTTAGGATTCCCTGGGGCGCGCCCAGCCAGGGTGCTCCCAGGCACACTGGGAGCCTGTGCCTGCTCTCTCCGGCCTGGGTTGGAGAGAGCACAGTGCGCGTGTGTGTTTGGCCGGCCCGAGACGGCACTGTGCACTCCCCCTCATACCCGTCATCCTCATGGCCCCGCCCCTGTAACAGCGAAACAATAATAAACATAGTTTATCATTGTTTCGTTGTTAAAGGATTGCAGCGGCTGCTGCTCGCGGGCTGCGGCAACGCTCCTCTGCCATAGCGGATGAGCCGCCACTGGTTTTAACACCACTAGAGTGAAATGCATCACTCACAGTACTGTTATGGATACGTCGGATACCTGGCGGAGGTACCCCTTTTTTTCATGGCAATGCCCCTTGTTGCATCTTGTTGCAGTGCACATTGGTAGAAGTGAACCACAGTACTTCCTCTGATGCAAATCATTGTATAATAACTGTTCTGGAAACTTAATTGGCATATTTCACATTTTCATAAGTCAACTGTAGGACGCGTGTAAGTGCCACACCTGCCTGGTTAAATGTGAATTTCCGAATGTGTGTTTGTAACAAAAGCTTAATCCATTTGCTGAGCTGAAAAGAAGCCGCACAAGCCAGGCTCAAGTATTGAAATTAAAACATATTGGCAAATGTGATGCAAAATGTAACAATATGTACACTGCCACCGAAAAGATTTTGGGAGCCCCTGGCAAGAAATATTTTGGGGGCCTCTGTTTGGTACAACTTAGAATTTTGTTACCTGTATTTTGCTAATTCATGCCCTATGTTGCCTAACAATAATGAATTATATGATTAAGGTACAGAAATACTCGGAAGTGAGCTAAAGATTAAGATAATTTCCCCAGGGACTGGGAGGGGGCTTGGGCAGCGTGGGCCTGGGTCGCCCATGCCTTAAAACGTCTCTATGTACATCTATGAATGAATGGGTGAATGGGTGTGGGTGCGTTCTTGGATAAATGCAGGTGGGTAATTTGGGAAATGAATGGATGCATCCAACCGTGGGTTTCTGTAGATTTATTGATGAATTGATCAATAATGTGCATAGATGGATGAGTGCATTAATATACATAGAGGATGGATGGAGGGTTGTGGGTGAATGAATAGATGCATATATACGGGTAGATGAATTCACAAATATGGTGGATGAAAGGATTAAGTAATATATAGGCATGACAGTATGAACAGGTGGGTGGAGAGTTGTGTATAGGCGGATGAAAGCAAGTGCAAAGCAGGATGATAAATGAAAGTTGATGGGTGGGGAATGGGTACAGGTGGATGAATGGATGGATACATGCATGGATGTGGGCGGGCTAGTCTCTGAGTGGGTCGATGGCCTTGTGAAAAGTGTCTGCAGAAGCACCATGGCCTCCCTTGTGTGAATGCCAGATTGAGGATACCTCCTCATCCCAGAAAGCAGAATTAAAGGTTTCTATTAGAAGTTTGTGACATTTTGTCGGGTTGCCCGCTAGGATCAGCAGTGCATGAGTCGCACGTACAGAACCGCTGCAATATGTGCCCCAGCTGTGTGAAAATCAGACCTTTCAGGGCAGGTTGATTGTCCTGCCTACAGGAGGACTATTTGAGAATTAAATAACACATTTTCTGATTTTTGTGGGGTCTGTTGTGGCTGTGTTTTGAAATCAAGCAACAGCACCAGACCACAGCATGGGTAATATAGATGTTTTAACATCATCCGGCAAGACCGAGGCACATGCACCAATGGCGTGAGGCAATGTTATATGCGAATGATGCTCTATCTAAACACCATGGGGCAATTTACACTTTCTGCAACGCTCCGGTGGCGTTGTGCCCTACGCCATATTTCCAAGGCAGCGTTAGGCCACTTTTTGTGACTTAAGGCCGCCTTGTAAATATCGCCCACTGCAGTTTTCTGTGGAAGAGGGGCATGCAATGGGTGTTGCTGTGGGCGTACCCACGCAGCACTCATTGCTTTTCACATTGTCCCAGATTTACAAGGAAACATAAATCTGAGGCAGCGCCAAAAACGAATGTCACCCCAGAGTGGCATTAGAGTGGCGCAACAAGAGAAATACTTTTTATTTCTCCTATTTATTTGCTCTTTCTATGTGTGCTGCATTCTGCAGTACACATAGAAGGAGCAAATCACCATTAGTGATTGTTTTTGTGCAGGAAAGTGTCCCTTCCTGCACAAAAACAATCACCCTCCCAACACAGGCACCCTTGCACCATGGTGCAAGAATGCTTTCATTGGCGCTAGGCATCTAATTTAGCGCCAGCACAGGGGAGAACACAGGAATGCGCCGTATTCTTGTAAATACGGCGCATCCCTACGTTCTGGAAATGAGTCAACTCAGCGCAGCAAGATTGGTTCCGGACCCACTGCGCCATTTCCTTGTAAATAGTCCCCCATATATCACAAATCCACCCAAGTAAAAACTCTAAGATTCATCACTTTCAGAGACACTAGGAGTGAAAGGTTGACCTCAGTCCACATTACCTAGGGGAAGCATCTGGGTACTTACCTTTGGTTTGCCTCTTGGTCCCCCGGGGGTGTTCTGAGAGCTTGACCATAGCCATGCAGCCTTTGACTTTCTTCACTTCCCTGCAGCGTGCCTGGGGATTTCTCATAGAAAATCTACATTTTTATTAGTGAATTACAATTCAGGTCCAGAGCTTTGTTTAAAATGTGCATAGGTCCCCGCTCACAATATGTCAGTTCAATACCGTGTGATATTGGCACAGTACGGACACTTGCACCCTTCACTTTCATGTTAGAAATTAGCTGTACTACATGGCTTTACTTTTTATTAACTACATTTAAGTGGGTTTTTGTGGTTTTCCTGTCCACTTGGGAGGACAGAACACAGTAGCTCTAAGCTGCGCTTCCTTGCTGCTCTTAATTGACTGTTTGACTTGTGGTTAATGGTGTTCGCCATCTAGTCTGAAATCCGCTTCTCTTCATGATTGCTTGCACCTTACTGGACAGTAGTGCTTAACTTGTAAATAAAAGCGTGCTGGTGCCCAAGGCTCTCCTCTGAAACACGCGGCTGCTGCATTTAAATGTGTGGGCACTGAATACTGAGGCAGCATAATCCTAAAGCCATCTCGGGTCTCTTTAATCCATTTACAGCCACTCCCTGCCCCTTCAGCTTACTCTTGCAGCTTTCTTCCTTTGCGACGCTTTTTCGTTTTTCTCTTCCTCAGTCTTTCTCATGTATATCTTTCGCTCGCAGGAAATGCTTGAGGCAGCAAGAGCGGTCCTCAAAAATAAGTGCCTGGTGCCCCGGCTCAAATTAAGCACTGCTGCACAGGCTAGCACCATAGATGTCTCAGGGTGCCAGCATGGAGTTCTGATGCACAGAGTTATCTCTGGACGTTGGATCTGAAGTCTGATTTCAAAGTATTTCTTGTGGTTTACTGATATACATACGAGGAAGAATTCTAGAAGTTCTTTAACCAGTAGCGCAGCAAGAATGCCACTGGCCCTGTTGCAAAAAAGGAAAATGGCCGCTCACACCGCTTGCAGGGTAGTAACATACAGCAATTAGCAGGGTTCCATTGTCCCCTCAGGGCTCTGGGCCCTGTTGCACTTCACCTGGCACACCCATGGTAGCTGCCCTCCTGTCTGTAACTGTAAGTCGATAAAGCATCTGATGACCTGGAAACGTTTACGCTCTATTACCAGGATGCTGGAGGAACTTCGTTCAATTACAAGCAACAACAAAGAGGGAAAGAGAGGAAGAGAGAGACAGAGAGATAGAGAATGAGAATCCATTTATCTTCTGGAACTTCTGCAAAGTGGTTAAGAAGTGCATTTATCTAAATTTATCATTAAAGTGTCCACGTGAGCCGACAAGGTCTCATCAACTTATGATGATAAGTGGCTTGCATAAGTTCCTTCTCATGCAGTTCAGAGCCCAGCCCTGTTGCTTAGTCGTAGTTTAGGTGTCCTCAGCACAGGTGTGCAGCTGCATACGTCGCTGATGAACCATGGAACAGTAAGAAAGGGTTGTGGCGCGTGACCCCCATGTGCATCATAGGCTGGGTTGCTCTACTGTACCCTGTGCCTTACCGCTTACCCCTGGCATTCAAAATAAGTGGGAAAGGAGCAATGGCCAGGAAGGTGAAGCTGGCTGAGGGTCCTGTCCTAGACTTGGCAATGGAACAGGCTGTGAACTCAGCATTGAAAAGGCCATTTGTAATTCATGAGCCACAAACAACCCACAGAGGGAAGGAATGTCATTTACAACTTTTAAGCATAGGCTTTGGCAATTAAGGCTAATTGGTAAACTAGAATGACAGCCTGTTGGAAGCAGGATAAATAATGATAATGAGCAGTATGAGTGCTTTGTGCAACAGATACAAAGCATAACCAGAGTGAACAAGACCAACCCAAATGTCCACTTGAACCTGAGAAGTACATGTAAAAACAATCACAGTGATTCACTCAGAACTCATTTACCAAAGAGATATTGGAGAAAGACAGCAAAATTGCTGTTAAGGCAGTCGCAGCTGCTATCAGGAAGGGTTGGGGGGGCAGAGCAGGGGCCCGGAGGGGAGGGGGGCAAGTAAATAATTTATCAAAAACGTACCTGCCCCTCCGTGATGCGCCTCTCCGCTCCAGCCGCCTCGTCTTCTCTCCCCAACCAATCACAGCGCGTCTTTCATGCTGTTTGTTACACAGCTTGAAAGACGTGCCGCAATTGGTGTGAGCGGGCAGAAATGCCACTCCGATGGAGAGTGGGGCACTGCACTTGGTCTCTACCTTGCTGTAAAATAGAGCCGGGTGGAGAGTTTCTAAGTGCACATGTCAGTTTGGGCGGCCTCAGACGGCCGGCCAAACCGACATGCGCACTTAGAAGAACACATACCGCTCCTCCTCCACTTGACGTGGAGGAGGCTGACCCCAACGAAGGCTGAAAAATACTTTTATTATCCCTTTATTATTCTGATTTTTGTCAGTGGGGCGACGCTCCTCGGCCATAGCGGAGGGGCCGTCCCTGCGTAAAGGATTACCTCCTTATGTCTTGAATTGAATTACAAGTAGTCTTAGCGATACTGCGTATAAGTTTCTAAAAACCACACAGTAATTGTAAAGGATATACTATAATAATATACATGCACGGGTATGATACCTAGGATAATAAATATAGAGAACAGGACAATAAATGGAGGGAATATTCACATAAAATGAATGCTCAACTGAGCATGTGTAAATGACTCACCCCTGAGAATACACAATATGGTGTGGGTCACAACAAGTCCACTCATGGAGCATTCCACAGTAAGGGAGACAAGAAAGCAAGCTTTCTCAGTCGACTGCCCCTGTGGATCCTAACGACCGCAACTACGCGACTACAGATATGCATGAATGTAGGTGTTTTTAATAATACTTTCAATGACCTCCAGGTGCAAATAAATTAGTTTATTTCCTACTGTGATTAACTTTTATCATGAACACTGTTAAAGCACTGGTATTTGTTTTTGGTGTGAAAAAACTAGATCAGCCTGATGGCTGTAAATTGATACCTCAAAGTTATGAATTCAAGAGACCAGTGTAGGATTTGACTCTGGTATAATTCTGCATCCATGCAATTTATGCAATGCAACAGTTAATTCTGCTTAACCATAGGTGCGGGAGGGAGGTTTCTTGGCTTCCCAAATGTACAATGCATTTTTAATGTTGCAACGGCCTGATTCGTAGAATTGTGCCTTTTGCGACTGCAATTTTTTATTTATTTATACACACACCTAACTGTGATTCACAGAATTTCAGTCTGGGTTCGCAATCCAGTATTTGGAGGGGGCATGTTAAGGATCAATCGTAGTGGTTTGTACTAATGTTTTGCGACCGAAATGCACTGCTTATGAACTCACGTATTACATCACTAATGACAAGTGAAATCTATGGTGGTGCAAGTTATACTTGGTCACTTCAGTCTAAATGGTGGATTTCATTTTTTGGTTTTAGACCACAATTTTTTTTTTTTTTCATTATTAGAAGACCCACTTTAACCTTTGTTCTTTTACAGTACAAACATATATACATATTAAACCTACTGGTGGTCACCAGTAGGTAGTTATAGTTAGGACCTAGTTTCCATAGAAAAAGCGTTTTTTGACTTGCCTATATCTTTGGTGCCACTTGACAAACCTTCATGACATTTTTTTTTAAAAGTGCCCCGGTGATTCTCGGGGTGATCCATCAATTGGGGGCAGATAAAAAGGGTGAAGGGGTAAAAAAAAGTTGCATTTCCCATGTTAATTCCCATAGGACCTTTAGACAAGGCTACATCCCAAACTGTGGAGGGAATTACACCAATTTTGACAAAAAAGCTAGCTGTCGGTATGCAGATTACATTTTTGGTTATTTGGTGTAAATCCGTTCAGTAGTTTATGAGAAATTAAGTAAAATCCGAATTTGTATATCTCTGGCTTTGAATAAATCGTGAATATTTGTGAATTTTCGCGAATGCGTGTGTGAATAGAAGCGTTGTAATTGGCTGGCCACAACCTGACTAGAAAGTTGCAGCCAGCATTATATGTTACGGGAGAGGGTCCCCAGAGCTGAAAATAGAAATAATAAGTAGAATAAGGGGTCAGGGAGGAGGTACCCTGACACCAGGGGTGTGGTATCGGGTGTTTTAGGGCCAAATTATGGGTTTTAAATGATTTTTATTCACCATGTGTGATAGTTGCGAATATTCTTGAATACCCTCGAATAACCTCAAATATTCAAGGATATTCAAGGATATTTCGAGAATATTCGATAATATGCTAAATAAATAAGTAAAAAAAACATTCACAGACTCCTTAATACACTAATTAATTCACTCATACATGCACTCAGAGACTCATGCATCCACTCACACACCCATTTAGATACTCATGCACCCACTCAGACCCACTCAGACCCACTCATAGACTCACACACCCACTTTCAGACCCACTCTGACACTCACTCACACACTCACATATCCACTAACAGAGACAAGCCCTGTGGCCAACACCCGCTGCGCATGGCCAAAGGCCATATGTAGCGCAGGGTTTAGTGGTTATAAGGGCTTGGCCCATCCCTGTCGGCCGACCACTGCGGTGGTTGGATTAACATGTAGTAATTAAAATTACTTTACATGAAAAAAACATAGAAATTCACAAAAAAAAACTAAGGTGACAGGGGCGTTATAGTTAGGTTCTGAATTTACTCATACAAAACCATAGAAATTCAGCAGTTATAGTTAGAGTTATTTCACGTAACGATAACTCGCGTCCTAAGGTAACTATAACTCACGCCTTCGCCATGCACAAATAATTACTCCACATATTATATCATTGATGAAATCTTCTTTGGCATCTTTGATATTATCACTGCAACATTTGCAATAAAATTATTGATAAGAAAACTGTACATAGTAGGGTGCGAGTTATAGTTACCTTAGGGTGCAAGCTATAGTCACTTGAAATAACTCTAACTATAACTCCTGAATTTCTATGGTTTTGTACTAGTAAATTCAGAACCTAACTATTAACGTCCCTGTAATCTTTGTTTTTTTCCAGTGTATGTATGTATATATATATATATTTATATATATATTCACAGGAAATACAAAGGTTACAAGGACGTTATAGTTAGGAAATAGAATTAAAAGAACCATAGAAATTCACTTAACAAACCCAAAGGTTAGAGGGATGTTATAGTTAGGCTCACATTTTAAACATACAAAACCATAGAAATTCACCTGTTATAGATATAGTTATCTCAAGTAACTATAACTCCTGCCCTAAGGTAACTATAACTTGCGCCCCAGCAATGCACAGTTTTTTCGTCAAAATAATGACTACAAATATTACAATGTTATTGTTAATGATGTTATCAAAGGTGTCATGAGTTCCGTAATTTTTAGGATAATTAGCTGTGCATGGCCAGAGTTATAGTTACCTTAGTGAACGTTTAAAATGTGAGCCTAACTATAACATCCCTGTAACCTTTGTTTATTTTAAGTGAATTTCTGTGTTTTTTTATTCTATTTCCTAACTAGCTAAAGCGGATCCCTCTCTGTGAGAGCAATCATTTCCTCTGTCTCCATGCCTGCATCTCCACGGGCAGGGAGACAGAGGAAACCTCTGTTCACAGTGAGGGATAGCTGATTGATAGCTCTCCTTTGTTGCGAGCAGAGTGTTTGCTGTGACTTGGTGGCAGCTGTAAAGCTGCCGCCAAGCCACAGCAAACAGTTATGTCCTAGGAGTGGGCACCCCGGGACATAGCAGGAGCCGGTCCTGGTGGGTGGCGGTCCCCAGGGCCAACATTGGCTCCACAAGGGAAGCTGTTTGGGCCCCCACCAACAAGCATTGCCCTGGGGAGGTGGTGGTCCCCTTGGGCTTGGGGATCTGCAAAGGACTCCCTTCACTTTTGCTATTGTAGCCCCAGGGAGGTGGTGGTCCCGGGGGCTTCGGGGGAGCCGCGTGGCCCCCGCATCCAAATTTCAAAAGTGCCCCGGGGAGGTGGTGGTTCCCGGGGCTGCCGGGAGGCCATGCAGCCCCCTCGCATTGTATTTGCAAAAGTACCCCAAGGAGGTGACTGTGGGGGGGGGGCATTGGATGCAAACAATGGAATTTGCCTCGGGGAGGTGGTGGTCCCTGGGGGATGGGGGGGCAGCTTGGCCCCCACACATATTTTACTAATCGCCCTGGCGAGGTGGTGGTCTCCGGGGCTGTGGGGGATGCATACAGGCCTCCCCCACACAAACAATAGAATTTAACCCGGGGAGGTGGTGGTCCTGGAGCACAGGGTGGTGCACGGTCACCCCCATTCTAATTACTCATTGCCCAAGGGAGGTGGCGGTCCTCGGGGCTTATGGAAGCCCTAAGAGGGGAGGCCCGTGCACCCCCTCCTTATTAATTTCCCCATTGCCTCTGAGACCTGGCCAACCCGGGGGTTGGATCTGCAGATTTTGCCGAGAATGTTTTCTGAAAAAATGCTTTTTAGCCCTGGTTGGGTCCCTCAGGGATCCAAGCACTGGAGCTAAAGGGTCAGGGTGACTCTACCCTACCCACTTTTCTTATTTTTTTAACTTTTTTTCTGGGATTCGGTTGAAGCCAAGTCCCAAGATGGCTGCCAACACTTCCTTGTTGAAGTGCTGGCAGCCAATCAGATATCAGCAGGGGGGCAGTTGGATCCGCGGAGGATCTGCTTTCCTAGATATATATATATTTTTTTGTTAAATCTGTTTATTGGTATTTTAGCTTGAATACAACACACATAGGAAGACATCACTGTATAAATGTTCTATTACATATCGTGAATGAGCTGCAATACAACCACGCACAGAAAGCAAAGACTATGGAAAAGAAAAACATATCTGTACCAGCAGGGCATCGCATGTTATCAAAAATAAGGCATAAATAAGGTGGTGCATCGTGCGTGGATCAAATATTGGAAAATATTGTATCACACCTTTACAAAGCAGAGAAAGTCAAAGATGCATGAGCTAATAATTGAGCATATAAAATTCTAAGAGCAGAGACATCATGGGTCGTAATGTAATCCAAGAAAGGAAAAATATAGTAAGCTACAGGAACCAATAAGATCAAAATACAATGAAAACAACAATAAGAAGCTACTTGGTGAAGAAGAGGCACATCAGCAAACAGTTTGGATAGGCACATCATCGAGGAAAGCGCAATAGATTCACGTGAAATAATTATAATCAGAGGGGGGGAAGCAATAAGTGATGCAACACAGCAATTGTAAAGTGGGGTGAGACGATGTGAGAGAGGAGGGAGTTCAGAGCGTGAAAACGGCTGGCGGGTCGGGACTATGGAACTGACATATGCGATAAGTTTAGCTAGGATTGGATGGGGTGTCCACACAGAGTGAAGCGATGGGGGCGGGAGCGGCTAATTTATCTTCTATTTTCACTAAATACGTGTCCTATAATGTAATCCCACCTACACCCCTACGTTTGCGGCTGTCGTATTCAAGTGCTTGTGCTTCAGCCGTAGCCCAGTGTAGCACCCCTCGAAGCCATTGTGATAAATCAGGAGGTTTCGGAGCCTTCCAGCTCATAGCAATCAATCGTTTAAAGAGGATAAGGGCGAGATACACAAACTTTAAATAATACTTGGACAATTTAGATCTGCGAGTTATCCCTAAGAGGCATAGAAGTGGGTGTAGAGGGATGGGAACGTCAACAATATCGGAGATATGTTGTACAACGTGTACCCAGGTGAGAGATATGTCAGCGCATTCCCATGTCATATGTAGGAAGGTGGCGTTGTCCTGGCCGCATCGTGGGCACACCGAGAGAGCTCCCGGAAATATTCGATGCAGTCTATGAGGAGACAGGTAAGTTTGATGGATGTAATTGAAACGTGTAAATTTCAGTCTAGCATTCCGCGAAAAGTATTTGACTTGTTGTAAGGCCATCGTCCATTGGGGGTCTGTGAGGGTCACTCCCAGGCCCTGGTCCCATTTAGATCTGCTATGGGAATGGGGTACCACAGGTGTGTCTCTCAGTAGGGCGTATAAATTAGTAATTGCTTTCCTTTCCCCTGTCCTGGTCAATAAATGGTGGAGTATGGTGTGAACTGGAGGTTCTAAGGAGCCGAGGCACCATATTTGTCAAACTACAGCCTGTAGAGCTGCATGGGCTAGGAATTGTCCGGGATCTAAGCGATAGAGGGTACTGAGTGCTTGAAAAGTATGTAGTTTCGCCTCTCCAAATAACTCACTGACACGGTACAGCCCTCCCTCGCGCCACGCGCGAAAATCATATCGTCGCTGGAGGTCATGAACCTGGGGCAGCTCCCAGAGCGGGAGCTCCGGGGAATAGGGAAATCGCTGTCGCCGTCTGCGGATAACCTTGACCCTTGTGGCCTTCGCCGTGCGGAGGAGCAAGCCCACGCTTGTGCCGGGCTGAGGACGGCTAAAGAGCCAATGTAACACCCCCGCGCCACCTGTCATCTGGTGGATCATGGTCCCCTCCATGGAAGGGGTCTCTGATAGCCAAGTCATAAGCCAGTGGAGTTGAGCCGCAGCATAATAACGGCACAAATCCGGAATCGCCATACCCCCCTCCTGAGTTGAGTGGCGTAATACGTCAAGGGAAACCCGTTTGCGGCCCGAGCCCCAAATGAGGGAGGTCAATAAACTGCGTGTGGCTGTGAAAAAAGGTCGCCCCGGGAGGAATGGAAGGGCCATGAAGAGATATAAGAACCGGGGAAGTATTAGCATTTTGGCAATAGCCGCTCTACCCATCGGGGAGAGAGGCAAACGCAGCCAAAAGGGCATGGACCCACGAATGGAAGAGAGCACTCTATTATAATTGCCTTCCACAAAATCTGTGGCAGTGTGATAGACATCTACACCGAGATAGCGGAAGCTGTCGGCCACCCACGGGAGTCTGTCCTGGGGAGACGACCAAGGTGCTGCGTCGTTATTTCTACAGAGGGGAAACATACAGGACTTACCCCAGTTCACTCGAAGGCCAGACAATTCACCGAAATGGTCTAACAGAAGGAATAAATCGGCCAGGGCAGTGGTCCTATCGCGCAGGTAAATTAGTACGTCATCAGCGTATAAAGAGGTAATGTGCCAGTTACCATCTACCCACAAGCCCCATGAAGCTTCCTCCTGCCGTAATCGTATAGCAAGAGGTTCCATCACCAGGGCGAAGAGTATCGGTGACAGGGAGCAACCCTGCCGGATCCCCCTTTGAATGGGAAAGGAATCAGATACGCAGTGTCCAGTACGAACCCTAGCACGAGGAGCTGTATAGAGAAGTTTTATCCATCGCAACATCTGGGGACCAACACCAAAACGCCCCAATACCCACAATAAATACGGCCATCCCAGAGTATCAAACGCCTTTTCAAAATCTAAAGACACCGCCACTGGACAACCGTCCCCCCTGGACAGTGTATCAATGAGGTGACAGAGACGTCGAACGTTACCATAAGTAGTTCTATGAGGGACAAATCCATTTTGGTCAGGATGGATCAGGGAAGGAAGAAGGGGTCTGTTAGCCAATAATTTACTGAGGATCTTATAGTCAATATTGAGCATGGAGAGGGGACGATAGGAGCCCCCTTCAAGGGGATCCTTACCAGGCTTTGGAAGGACCACAATAAGGGCTTTGTTCAATGTGGAGGGGAGTGCACCTCGTTGGCACAATGCCTCGTACAAAGTCAATAATTTGGGTGCAAGAGTGGTCCCAAAGGAGGCATAAAACTCTAGGGGGAGACCGTCTGGACCTGATGTCTTCCCTCTAGCCATCTGTTGTAGTACGAGATTCACCTCATCAATTTATAGTGGGTGGTCCAGGTCCTGTCTCTGTTGTTGTGTAAGGGAGGGCACCCGAAGATCGCTTAATAACGGATGAAGATCAAACGTAGAGGGGGTCGGTCGCGCTGTATATAGATTTATATAATAATGAGCAAAGGCTGCGTTAATTGCTTCCTTTGTATTGACCACTACACCATGCTAGTTACGGATTGCACCTAGTACTGTTCGTGGAACCTCAGAACGCAGTAACCACGCTAATATACGTCCTGGTTTGTCACCCTCTCTGTGTTGTTGCAGAGAGTATGTCTTATAGTCCAATTTGCCGAGTCTGTGGGAGTCCTCCCGGTATTGGCGGCGCTGCGCGGACAAACATTGACGGGCGAAGGGATCAGTGACAGCTGCAACTTCCAATTGCCGTATTTCGTGTTCAAGCTTCCCTACAGTGCGGGTAAGGGCCGATCTCGCTCCCCAGGAAGAGGCCATGCAATGGCCCTGAATCACAACCTTCATAGAATCCCATTCTGTTCTGGGGTCCCCAACGGAGCCTTCATTATGTTTAAAATATTCCGTAACGGTGGTACCGAGTTGAGTTTTAAACGGCGCGTCTTGGAGAGCTGCCTCTTGCAGCTTCCATAGTGGAATTTGCGGCCTGGCTGGCCCCCATTGGAACAACACCCTAAGAGGATTATGGTCCGACCAAGTTCTACCCAGATATTCAGAGCTACGGACGTGTGGCCACAGAAGGGAATTACAAAAAATATAGGTGGTCATTCTGACCCTGGCGGTCTTTGACCGCCAGGGCGGAGGACCGCGGGAGCACCGCCGACAGGCCGGCGGTGCTCCAATGGGGATTCTGACCGCGGCGGTAAAGCCGCGGTCGGACCGGCACCACTGGCGGGGTCCCGCCAGTGTACCGCGGCCCCATTGAATCCTCTGCGGCGGCGCAGCTTGCTGCACCGCCGCGGGGATTCCGACCCCCCCTACCGCCATCCAGATCCCGGCGGTCGGACCGCCGAGATCCGGATGGCGGTAGGGGGGGGTCGCGGGGCCCCTGGGGGCCCCTGCAGTGCCCATGCCACTGGCATGGGCATTGCAGGGGCCCCCGTAAGAGGGCCCCTACATGTATTTCACTGTCTGCTGCGCAGACAGTGAAATACGCGACGGGTGCAACTGCACCCGTCGCACAGCTTCCACTCCGCCGGCTCGATTCCGAGCCGGCTTCATCGTGGAAGCCTCTTTCCCGCTGGGCTGGCTGGCGGTCTGAAGGCGACCGCCCGCCAGCCCAGCGGGAAAGTCAGAATTACCGCCGCGGTCTTTCGACCGCGGAACGGTAACCTGACGGCGGGACTTTGGCGGGCGGCCTCCGCCGCCCGCCAAGGTCAGAATGAGGGCCATAATCTAGCCTAGTGTGTATATGGTAGCCAGGAGCATGATATGAGTATTCCCTATCGTCTGGGTGATGTAAACGCCAAATGTCAGATAGGTGCATAGTGTGTGACCAGCGTCGAAAATGTTTAGTGGCTAGGAGACCAGGGGTGATTGGCAGAGGAGGAGTCTAGCGATCCATTGCAGTGTGTTGAATACAATTAAAATCACCCCCCCACAGACTGGGAGTATTGGGATCTAACAATAAGGTAGGAGTTAAATCATTGAAAAACGTGCCTTGTAGGGTGTTAGGGCCATATACAGAAGTCAAGAGAAATGGGCGCCCGTTTAGAAGACCATCCAATATGACATACCGACCATCCTGATCAATATGAGAACTAGTTTTAGTGAATGGTACCTCCGGCGCGAGCCATATCAGGGCGCCTCTGGCATACGCGGAGTAGCCAGTACCAAAAACTTGACCCTTCCAGCGCCGCTGCAATTTAAGTAATTCATCATGAGTCAAGTGTGTTTCTTGCAGGCAGGCGATATGGATATGGCGCCGTCGAAGGTAAATGTAAATTCTATATCTTTTTATGGGATTACCCAATCCACGGATATTCCAGGGTAATATATTATAGTCCGTAGACATAGGCAGTTAGAACAAAAAGGCATAGCAGTACCCTCCCTCCCACCCCCTGAACTCCCAAAAAGAAGCGATCCCCCTCATGTTAAACACCAAGCAGACTCTAACTACAGAAAACATCAGAACAACTCCCAGGACCCAGGCCTATATCGCAACAGATAGCATGCCACAACCCCATAAAAAAGGAACAAAAACACATAGAACTTTATGAGGAACAGCTCTGACCAAGAGATAGTGTACACGCAGTATCCCCTGCGGTCGGGGGGGGGGGTTGTATGTATCATGAAGTGCAACAAAGATCATCCCAAGGACCCTGGAGTAGCAACATACAATTGCGCCCGGGGGCCACGAGAGAACAGGAGGCGCCACTAACATGGAGACACGGGACAACAAAAAATGGACAGAACATCACCAATATTCAGGAGCCGTAGGTTGTGGTGTGTCAAAGATCATCAGCCAGTCTCGGAGTCATCAAGGGGGCACGTTCATCACCAGAGGCCTTGGAGGGTGACGTGGCCCCAGTATCTGAATCAGAGGGGAACTGAAACTTGTCGGATAAAGCCAAAAAGGAGTTATGAGAGAAGTGCGCCGTTTCCTGTATCGCTTTCTCTTGTTCAGTAACCGCTTGAGCACGAGAAGGACCAGCTTTACTTGATTTCCGCTTGCGTCGTTTGGAATGTTGGGACAGCCAAGTGGTGTCTTCCAGAGTATCCAAAGCCAAGTGCACCAAGCCCTTCGCATGCAACCAGGTCCACACATCCTCCGGGGATTGAAAAAGTCTGGTGGCCTCACCGTCAATCACCCGCAATTTAGCTGGGAATAAGAGTGCATATTTATAATTTAGTTCTCGGAGGCGTTGTTTCACTTTGGTGAAGGAGTTACGTTTTGCCTGTACTTCGGCCGTAAAGTCAGGATATGCTGATATCGCAGCATTTTCATACTGCCATGGGCCGTGGGAGCGAGAGTGCTGTAAGATTAAGTCTCTATCGCGGAAATTCAATAACCGGGCAATAATAGGTCGTGGCGGTGCCCCTGGGCGAGGGTTCTGCCGGGGACTCTGTGCGCTCTCTCCACAGAGAAAAATTTGGGAGGCTTGCCGTCTAGGACGTGGTCAATCAGCCATTGCTCCACAAAGAGTTCAGTATTGGGTGATTCAACCTGCTCAGGAAACCCTACAAGTCTAATGTTATTCCGACGAGACCTGCCCTCTGCGTCCTCTGCGCGGGTATGTAGGGTAGTCAGATCCAATTGCATTTGTTTCAGTTGGAAATGCAAGTCTTGCACCGTGGGACGGAGAGCTGCCAATGAGGATTCCGTTTCCTCCACGTGATCAGTCAATTTACGATGGTCGGCCTGAAGTAGAGTAACGTCTGTGGCGATTGTGGCGATTCTGGTTTCCAAGGACGTTTTAGTGTTGAGGATAGCTTGAAGAACCTTATTGAATTGGGCAGAATGGGATTTGAGTGTAGCGTCCAGCTGTGCCAGGGTCTCCAAGACTGCCCCTTCCTTTAAGGGGAGATCAAGCTCAGGCCCCGGAGCCTTAGATGCCTTAGGTTTGCCCATCATTACCACCTAAAGAGGAATACAGCGGAGCGACGGAGAGGAACACCGGGGAAGCAAAGTAAAGAACAGAGGCAGCGATGTGGGGTTCCGTGACACCAAGGAGCAACAACAAGAGCAGGCAGTGTCGGAGCGAAGGGGAGTCGCCAGGTACCCCCAAAGCCCAGAGGAGTCGCAAAAGTTTCTAGACGTGCAACAGTTGGAGCAGCACTGTCTCGCACGTATGGTGCAACCAGCCCGAGGCGGACCACTCCCTACCAGTACAAGACGGTCCAGTAATCGCCAGCGCCAGGGCGCTTCCAACAACTCTGCTCACCGCTGTGTAGCAGTCCGTCACCTCGCCGGGTGCACACGCAGATGAAGATCCCCCCCGGTGTCCGCAGAGCGTGCGCTATAGGTACTATTTGCAGGGACCCAAGGCAGGGCACACCGGTAAAAGCAAGGATTGGCTGCCGTATTGGAGCAGACCGCTGCGGAAGGCCAGCGGTCACCAGTGTCTCAAAGCCTCCAGAGACGCGTCTCAAAAACCCCCGGCCCTCCGGGCAAAGGCCAACAAGTAATTCCGGCGTAGAACGTAAGTGTGTGAGGCCATAGGGAACCCAGCCAGGCAGATCGTGCGGGCCGCCGTCATCAGAGGGAGAGACCCCCCGGGTGGGGGGTAAAGCACGAGCACCCTCAGGGACGATGGAGGACGTGCAGCGCAAGCGGGCCCCCAGCAGGTCGGAAGGCTCCGTGGACCTGGAAGTGGGGCACGCCCTCAGCAAAGGCCGAGCGCCCGCTCGGATCCACCCAGGCAGTGTCGGGTCCGGTTGGGGTATCCTGATAGGAGCCCCCTGTGCTGCCCCACTCAGCGCTTACTTGGGTGGTGCCGGTACGTAGAAATGCGCCATCCGGAGGGCTCCCCCTCTGCGGGCGCAGCCCCAAGGTAGAGTCGGGCCGTGCTGTCAAGGCCCCGGCTGCGGCGGTGCGTACAGGGCAACGGGGCACATCGCCACCCAAAAATCACTGGCCAACCCACTCCGGAGCCACCAGGCCACCTCCAGGCAACGTTTCCTTGGGCCCCAGGACAGCAACACCACCGTGACAGGATAAATGTTCCGGGGCCGGTGCGGAGCTCTAAATTCCGCTTCCGCTCTGGCCGCCATCTTGGCTCCACCCCCCCTTCTTTCCTAGATATCTATATTTTTCAACCTTTAATATCTCCAAAACTACCAAGTGGATTTACACCACAAAAAGTGTAATCTCCGGAACAAGATCTAGCTTCCTGCCAAATTTGGTGTAATTCCGTTCAGCGTTTTGGGCTGTAGGCATGTCTAAAGACCCTCTGGAAAAATGAATGGAGAAAATGCATTTTAAGACCCCCCCTTTTTCTCTGCCCTGCTTGAGAGATCACCCCAAAACTTTGAAGAGAGCAGCTGCACTGACCAAAGTATACCTTTTGAAAATTTCAAAAAGATTTGTTAAGTGGCGCCAAAGTTTTTGGCAAAATGAAAAACACTCTGTCTATGGAAACTAGGACCTAACTATAACTATCTAATAGCCGTCTCAACTCCTTCACTGAAAGTGTTATGGGTTGATCCATCAAGCAGGGGCTGAGAAAAAAAGAGTATTCCCAAAACAGTTTCCGATGCAATTTTCATAGGGAATGCCAGATATTTTTGGTGACTTGGTGCAAATCCATTTAGTATTTTTTGAGAAATTAAGGTTCAAAATGTATGAATTTCTGGCAGTTGGTTTCACAGGAGTCCAGCAGAAGTCCTGCAGGCATGCAACTTCAAATAATAAAAATGTTTGAATGGCTAAGGTTTTTTTTCCTGATGTCCGCCTTGCTCCCACAGGAGAAACAAGCTCCTGTGAGTCCTGTGGGAGATATTGCTCTGATTGGCTTTGCGGCCACCATTACAGGACATAGGGACTCAGCCCCTGTCTCTTGAAAATTTTAAAAAAATCAAATTTAAGGAGGGGCAGGGTAAATGTAACTTGCACACTCCCCATGCACTGCTTATGACCTCCCATATGCCCTCTCACTGATGACAACTGAAATGGCATAATTAATTACATCACTGTGCATTGTGAGAGTGCACGTTATAGTTACTTCATTTAAGTACAGGTGGCGAATTTCAGTGTTTCTTTTAGTTTAAAGTGTTACATTTTAACTTATGTTTTCATCTACATATAACATCACTTTAACCTTTGTTTTTTTTCAGTGATTTTGTAATGCTAGCGTTTTTTCGTTTTCGTCTTTCATCTCTAGAAGAATCTTTTATTATATGCATACTTGTATCTATATACAGATAGAGTATGTAACGGTCAGCCGTGTAATATGCGTCTGTATTGCCATATAGACAGGTTCGAATGACACCTACAGACCACCAGGCCAGCCACTGCCCCTTGTTTTCTCAGCATTTACTACTGAAACGGGTCCCTCCCACAGCGAGGTGAAAATCTCTGCAAAAAGAAAGATCGCAGACACAAAGATTAAGGGATCCTGCGGGAAATCTGTGAAAAGCATTTTTGGTTTATGAGTTGCTCTACTAAGTACTATAAAATGTAGTTTGTAAATAAGTCCCACAATAATTATTTGGCACCAGAGTAACACGGTGAATGATAAAATTAAACTTTGTTAAATGGGTGTCAGTACATTATGGGCTTTTTTGTCTGTGCGATTTCATGGACTTAAAATTGTAATAAACGTTATTATTATTATTTTCATAGGCATGTTTCAAAGGTGTGGGGTCTGTGAGTGAGAAGCGCCAAGACAGGAAGTGAGTGAATGGTAGCGGGGGTCAGAGGGCAAACGCTTTCCTTCTTGCCCCCGAGTTCCAAAGTCGGGGGCAGCTTCTCTGGATCTATTAGCAATTGATTCCAAAGCAATTGAAACAGACCAGAGTGAAACCACTAAAATTAAAGTCATGGGGCCTAATTGCAAATATAGTTGTTATTTAACACACCTGATCAATAAGGATACCACAGGGGATGTTATGTATTCTATGCAAAAAAATAACACCATTACGAGTTTGTGGAGAATAATATGCAGATTTTGGTGTTAAACGCACCAAAAGCCTCTTACTACTTTAAATACCATATGATTTGTATTCGGTAAATTTTCAGCAGCTTTGACCTGCTGAAATTTAAGGATGGTTGAGTTATTAAACAAATCCAGTAATTATAAGATGCTAAAAGCCTTCAAACTCATAATTCCGACCCATTGGTAATCAGGCCCATAGTCGTATGAGTAAACTCGCATAGAGGATTTCATTTAAAAAAAAAAAAAGACACAGTTTCTGATTAAAAGTCAGGTTGACAGACCATGATTATCTGCTAGACTACGTTTTGTTTGTGTCTGCGTGTAATCTCGCCAACGTCTGAAGCAGAGAGATTAGAAAAATGCATTTAATTAAACAGTTAGATATATACAAATAGTTATTCGTTCAGCTCAGTATTTTTCTCTTCAGAGCGTGTTCTGATATTTTATTTAAATGTGGAATGTACTCTCGATCTAAATCTATGACCGCATTTTAAACTTTCTTCATTTGTGCATAAGGGGGCTCTTACAACATTGTACCAGAGACAGTAAAAATTGATTTGCAAAATCTCATTGTCCAGATAACGCGTCAGTGCAATTTTTTTTTCTTTTTTTCAGATTCCTGTGTTGCTCGGCAACTCCCTGCACACACACACACAACCCAAGGACGCGCAGCACAGAGAGAGACCACTTTGCGCACGGTGCCGGAGGCATTGTTAAAACATGACGTTGACTAAAGAGCGCGCGCCTCTGTTGCCGCCGCGTGCTTCAGTGACGCACACGCCGCAACAATGGCAGCCCAGCAATCTGCATCCTTTTATAGAAGTTACCTTTTAGAACAAGATGCACCACCCGCCCAACTTTTGGCGGTGTGGGGTAGCCAAGAGCATATGTTGAGAGAGACTTCTCAAGAGATAACCTAGAGAACAGCACACCCGGTGCTGAAACCCTTGGCAACACGGGACAAAGACTGAAAGTCTCACCTCAACCTCTGTGGCTATGCACAGTGAACCTTTGAATAGTAAAAACATTTATTTTTCAGAATGGCCACCAAATATACAAATAATCTCCACTGAAAAATATTACATGAAAATACCAACTTACTTATTCATTGTGAACATCTTGAAGACCTGATTGTAATGGGCTAAATGTGGATAAATGTGCCAAACCCTGTCACAAATCTGACCTTCACACGTCTGCTACATCTCTTTACAATATTGCCTTTTAAAAAACTAAGACCAACCTGACTTTCTGGGTTTCCAAACTCAGTGCTTCTCCACCGGCCTGCATCTCCATGGAAGCAAACCACGATTAACACAATGCACTCTGCTCCTTGCAACCCTCCTAGGAGTATCTCTTCATCCAAAGGACCCTCAGTGGACTGCGACTTGGCACACAGTGGGCCGCAAAGAGCCCAAATGTATAAACCAGGTCACTAGATATTGCCCATGCCATGGGCTGCTGTGGTTGCTGCTGCTGCTTAGCTGGCAAGCTTCCCTGATCCACGTGTGATGCACTGCTCCATTCCAGGTTTTTTTTCCTCTGAATTGTGAGTCTTGTAGTCCTGTTTTATAATGGAATAAATAAAACTACAAGTCCCAGAATTCAAAGGCAAGACCTGGACTAAAGCAGCACACCACATGGGGACGTGGGAAACTTGGCAGGGCGGCTGCTGCCCTTGCTGTGGTTACAGCAGTGTTTGCTATTGCTACACTGGTCCCTACTGTGCTGATAACCATTGTCTTGTTATGGTGACACCTGTGGTCCCTACTGTGGCCTCTCCAGTGGTTACAACTGTGGATCCTGCTGTGGCCCCTGCTGTGCTGCCAGCTGTCCCTCCCTTTGTTTTCCCTGCTATGGTGTATTCACCGCAGTTATGACAGCTGTTGTTGCTCCTGTGGTCCCTCCTGTGGTCCCTACTGTGTCCTCTCCGGTAGTCACAAAAGTGGTCCTCACTGTGACCACTGTTGCACTGCCAGCTGTTTCTCCTGGTGTTTTCCCTGCAATGGTGGCAGCTGCAGTTGCCACAGTTATGACAGCTGGTGCTGCTTCTGTGGTCCCATCTATGGTGACACCTGTGGTCCCTACTATGGCCTCCCCAGTAGTTACAACCATGGATCCTGCTGTGGGCCCTGCTGTGTTGCCAGCTGTTCCTCGTTTTGTTTTCCCTGCTATGGTGTATTCATCGCAGTTATGACAGTTGTTGTTGCTCCTGTGGTCCCTTCTGTGGTGACACCTGTGGTCCCTACTGTGGCCTCTCCAGGAGTTACAACAGTGGTTCCCGCTGTGACCTCGGTTGCGCTGCCAGCTGTTTTCCTGGTGTTTTTCCTGCAATTGTGGCAGCTGCAGTTGCCGCAGTTATGACTGCTGCAGCTGCTTCTGTGGTCCCTTCTGTGGTGACACCTGTGGTCACTACTGTGGCCTCTCCAGTGGTTACAACTGTGGATCCTGCTGTGGCTCTGCTGTGCTGCCAGCTGTTCCTCCTGGTGTTTTCCCTGCTATGGTGACAGATGTAGTCACTGCAGTTATGACAGCTATTGTTGCTCCTGTGGTCCCTCCCGTGGTGGTACCTGTGGTAACAACTGTGGCCTCTCCAATGGCCAAGACAGTGGTTCCTACTGTGGTCCCTGCTGTGTTGCCAGCTGTTCCTCCTTTTGTTTTTCCTGCTATGGTGTTTTCACCACAGTTATGACAGCTGTTGTAGGTCCTGAGGCACCTCCTGTGGTGACACCTGTGGCTGCTCCAGTGGTTACAACAGTGGTTTCTCCTGTGGCCCCTGCTGTGCCGCCAGCTGTTCCTCCTGGTGTTTTTCCTGCTGTGGAGACAACTGCAGTTGCCACAGTTATGACAGGTGCTTTTGCTCCTGTAGCCCCTTCTGTGGTGGCACCTGCAGTCCCTACTGTGGGCTCTCCAGTTGTTACAACCATGGATCCTGCTGTGCTGCCAGCTATTCTGTTCTTCGTGGTGTTTTTCCTGCTACGGTGGCAGCTGCAGTTGCCGCAGTTGTGACAGCTGTTGATGCTCCTGTGGTGCCTCTTGTTGTGACACCTGTGGTCCCTACTGTGGCTTCTCCAGTGGTTACAACAGTGGTTCCCGCTATGTCCCCTGCTGCGCTGCCTGCTGTTACTCCTTTTGTTTTCCTGCTGTGGTGACAGCTGCAGTTTTCACAGTCATGACAGCTGTGTTGCTCCTGTGGCCCCTTCTGTGGTGATCCGAGTAGTCACTAATGTGGCCTCTCCAGTGGTTACAACAGTGGTTCCCGCTGTGTCCCCTGCTGTGCTGTCTGCTGTTACTCTTTTGTTTTCCCTGCTACGGTGGCAGCTGCAGTTGCCGCAGTCATGACAGCTGCTGTTGCTCCTGTGGTCCCTTCTGTGGGGACAGATGTGTTTGCTGCTGTGGGATCTGCTGTGGATGTGCACCAACATCACAGGAAGCGCCAGGGGCAACACTTGTGTTAAGGAAGCTCTGTTGTGCAGTCTTGGAGAAAGACTACTTTTTTTAGCCATCTCCACATAGAAAAGCACACTGCAAACTATATAACTTCTGTATTTCGATTGTATTTTCGTTTCTGCTATCGTAGGAGTTCTGCCAACAGCTAAAACTATCTGTAACTAAACAGAGAAAAAAGAGGAGTTTCCTATGGCTGTTATACTTTTTAGTTAAGGTATCATCTCATTGCTCCCTTCTGTGTATCTATGTACATTTTGGTTCGGCTTTTGGTGTTGTGTAGGCATTTTCGTATTTGGCTCTTTTGGAAAGAATGGGCTGTTCTCAGTTATTTGAGTTCTTTCGGAGAAGCACATAAAGAGGGTCATTCTGACCCTGGCGGGCGGCGGACGCCGCCCGCCTGGCGGGAACCGCCAAATGGCCGCTCCGCGGTCAGAGTACCGCGGAGGCCATTCTGACTTTCCCGCTGGGCCGGCGGGAGCGCCCGCCGGCCCAGCGGGAAAGGCCCTGCAAGACAGAGGCCGGCTCCGAATGGAGCCGGCGGTGTTGCAGGGGTGCGACGGGTGCAGTTGCACCCGTCGCGATTTTCACTGTCTGCAATGCAGACAGTGCAAATCTCCCTGGGGCCCTGTTAGGTGGCCCCTGCACTGCCTATGCCAGCGGCATGGGCAGTGCAGGGGCCCCCAGGGGCCCCACGACACCCGTTCCCGCCATCCTGTTCCTGGCGGTAACAGCGCCGCCATGGAGGTTCTGCCCAAGCAGGGGAAATCCGTCGGGAAACCGCCGGATTCCCTTTTCTGACCGCGGCTTTAACGCCGCGGTCAGAATGGGCAATGAAGCACCGCCAGCCTGTTGGCGGTGCTTCCGTTGCCCCCGGCCCTGGCGGTCTTGTACCGCCAGGGTCGGAATGAGGCCCAAAATCTTGATTTGTATGCAATTGTGCATCTTCAAGCTTGCGTTTAGCGCTCAGGTACATTTCTGGATACTGCCCTGCTGTTGGAAGACCCAAATCTGTCTGTTGTTTGGTTTTAATTAGTAACAATGGGCGTTTCAATTTGTTAGCAGTTGGCTACACGCATCGTTATCAATTTATCACAGCATAGCAGTGTGTAATAGTTTAGCATAAATCACAGGTCGGAGGCACCTCTGGGATCTAGGGCCAACTTTTTTTGTAATATCTAGGTCATGTGATTTGTATAATGAAAATATAAGCAAGAAAACGAATTATCCTATATTTTTTTTAATTCGAAATATATGTTAAAGCGCCGCAAAGGTTGCAGAAAAAGATTAAGGTGAGCAATTCTTAAAAATGGTCACAATTTTATGTTTTTACTGTGTGCATGATATAAAAGTGAGTCAGTCCTAGTGATAGGAGCATACATTTAGGATATTATATTGTACTTCAACATTGTATTTTAGTGATCGCATTTTCACATTTATTATATATGTACTGAACATTTGAATGGTGCTGCACGCAGATCAAGGAGCTGCATCAGAGTGACTGACAACTTTTAACAACATTAAAAAGTTTTGCTTGTTTCTCGATGTCCCTCCGTGTGCCCCTCACACCAGCAGAAATACCTCGCCGAATATTAACGATACCAAGCAGTGGTACCGCAGTTTTTATAGGGCAATATGAATTGAACATCAAGCATGGGAAATCAGTGGTACCACAAGAATTTCTGTATGAAATTCCTGAATGACTGCACTTTTTCCATCGTCGTGTTAAACCAGATTTGACCTGATGGGTTTGTCCCCAGAATTACAAGTGATAATACCACCTAGGATAATGCTGTGCGATTCATAATTTAGAGCTGGCAAATCACCTTTAGCTGCAGTTGTTAATCTGTATTGGGTAAAAACACTGGTGTTGGCTAAACCGACCCAGGATCAGAGAGAATCACTTGACAGAAGTGAAGTTCCCGCACCCCCAAGAAATGACCAAATACTGAAGAATCACATTCTGAGGCATCCAGCACCTGAGGTGGACTTAGATGACCCCCACACTTCCAGGAGACTAGCCACTCTGTGGTGCCTCTCTGTTGTTTCCTTTGCAAAATGTCTACAAAGTGGGAGTCACCGAAGGGTGCAAAGCATGTCACACCTCTCACCAGTGGAATGAAGTGCGTAGATCATCTCCAACCCCCTCTGATGTCACTCCACTGCCTCCACTGCTTTCTCATGAAGTAAAGAGCCACATTTAAGAGCAGAGGCCTCAGCCTCGAGGTCCTGTATGGATCAACACCCTCTGCTATCTTTCCAGCCTGGTGACACCATACTGGCCACCCAGCCCAAACTGACCTGAAAAGTTGCAAACATTTTAGGGACTTAAGTGCGTGGGTGGGAGGTTGCTGGGCAGCTGCAATAACACTGACCTAATTGGTTACAGCTTCTCCTAAACACAAAAAAAACAAAGAAGCAACACAGGGCCAGATGTAGCAAAGTAAAATTTTGCGAGTTGCAAATTGCGAGTCATACCGACTCGCAATTTGCAACTCGCAAAATTGTATGCAGAAAGGTGTCTCAGACACCTTCTGCGACTCGCTACGGGGTCGCAAAGACCCACCTCATGAATATTAATGAAGTGGGTCGCATTTTGCGACCCCATAGCGAGTCCATACACTAACAGGGATGGTGGCCTGCTGGAGACAACAGACCTCCATGTCTGTGACTGCTTTTTTAATAAAGCAGTTTTTTTTTCTTTTTGCAGCCTGTTTTCCTTAAAGGAAAACGAGTTGCAAAAAGAAAAACTTCCGAAACCATTTGGTTTCGTTTTTTTTGCCTGCTCTGATTTTTTTTTTTTTCCGGCATTCACAAAGGGGAAGGGGTCCCATGGGGACCCCTTACCTTTTGCGAATGAGTTACCACCCACTTCAAGTGGGTGGTAACTGCGAGTTGGTTTGTGACCGCATTCGCAGTCACAAAGCAACTCAGCATGGCGATGCGGTCGCAAATAGGAAGGGAACAACCCTTCCTATTTGCGAGTCGCATCCCCAAATTGCGAGTCGGTACCGACTCGCAATTTGCGGATGAGCATCGCGTTAGGCTGTTTGCATGGCGCAAACTGTGTTTTTCGCAGTTTGCGACATGCAAACAGCTACCTACATCTGGCCCATAAAGTGTAGTAGTCTATAAAACGCCCCACTAAGCCGGAGATGCCAACTATGGAACTGGTGAACCAGGTTCAAATTTCAGCATGCTGTGATTCTGGAACAATCGTTAAATCTCCCCAGGCCTATTAAAAACAACTAAACAAAATTGATGTGTCCTTGTGCAGTGTAACTGGTGCTCAGGTAAATTGCTCCAGTACCTTTTGCGTCTTTCTTCGCACTTAAATATCCATGTTTATCTTGAAATCTTGTCTGCATTGATTTAAATGTACAATTCTACGTCACAGTTTCTTTTTGGACACCAGTGGCATGGCCTGGAAGTCAGTTGTGTCTAATTATGGAACCCAGTGTGTGAGAAAACCAAATTACTGGGGGTTGAGACCCTCACGGGTGAGTAGCCGCGCTTTACAAATACTGATTGATTAATTGATTGATTGGTTACCGGGAAAGCAGGGCCCAGTGAGAGCAGCAAGCCTGCTGGAAATGACATCATCAGCAGTTACAGAAGTGACATCATGACTCAGAGGGGCCGAGGCAGGGATGTCAGAGAATGACAGCTGTAGGAGCTGCAGGAAGTGACAGCATCATTGTGTGAGAGCATCAAAGCATAAGTGACTGCGGCGACAGCAGGACTTAGGGGGTTATTACAACTTTGGAGGAGGTGTTAATCCGTCCCAAAAGTGACGGAAATACCACCAGCCGTATTACGAGTTCCATAGGATATAATGGACTCGTAATACGGCTGGTGGTATATCCGTCACTTTACCGTCACTTTTGGGACGGATTAACACCTCCTCCAAAGTTGTAATAACCCCCTTAGACTGACCTCAGCAGGATTTGTAGTTGTTGCGTGCAGTGCCAGCAGCAGTAGCAGCAAAGATTGGCAGAGAAGGACATCTGTTGCAGGAAGATTGCAGCATATGAAAGAAATATTATCAATAGCATCATGTGTGAAAGCAAGAGGAGTGGGAGTGTGTCAATACTCATCCAAGTATACACTGTTCTCAGTGGATTGAGCATCTGCCCCAGTGATCTGTGTGTAAATCACATGCCTCTTATGCTTTAACTGGACATGTCCTATGAGCAGTGGAAGTGTGCACTACAGCAGTCAAGGGGTGTCTGTTTTACAAAGAAGGTAAGGCTGCACAATCAGGGTGTTTCACCTGCTTGAAATCCTGTGGCCAGATTTGTACCTGTTCTGTGAGAGAGGGAAGCTTGCACTGCTGCTACCTTGTTGTACTTGTTGCCTGTGTGTGGCAGATCCTTGCAGTGCCCCACCTGCTTGTCTCACTTCCCCTGCGCATGTGGCTGCTGCCCTATCTGTATTCTGAAAGAAGGGAAGGTGGCACTGCTGCAGCGCTAGACACGCCCATTCTGAGACTGAAACGTCCGCTGCTGATGTGTGGATTCTATATATTCTGCATGAAGGGGAAGCTAGCACTATTGCTGCCTGTGCTGTGCATGTTGCCTGTGTGTGACAGACACTCCCAATGCCCCTCCTGCCTTCTGCCCTCTTTGGGTGGCTACCTCCCTCGCTGTACCTGTTCTGTGGCATAGGGACACTTGCACTATTGCTGCCTGTGTTGTACCTGTGATCTGTGTGTGACAGGCCCTTGCAGTACCCTTCCTGCCCTGTGCAGGTGGCTGCTGCCCTAGCTGTCCCTATATTGTGACAGAGGGAAGCTTGCACTATTGCTGCCTGTACTGTACCTGTAGTCTGTGTCTGACACAACCTTGCAGTGTCCTGTCAGCCTCCTGCCCTGCTCAGGTGGGTGCGTCCCTTGCTGTACCTGTTCTGTGACTGAGGAGAGCTTGCACTATTGCTGCCTGTGTTGTACCTGTGACATGTGTGTGACAGGCCCTTGCAATGCCTCTCCTGTCTCCTGCCCTATGCAGGTGGCTGCCACCCTTGCTGTACCTGTTCTGTGACTGAGGGGAGCTTGCACTATTGCTGCCCGTGTTGTACCTGTGACATGCGTGTGACAGGCCCTTGCAATGCCTCGCCTGTCTCCTGCTCTATGCAGGTGGCTGCCACCCTTGCTGTACCTGTTCTGTGACTGAGGGGAGCTTGCACTATTGCTGCCTGTGTTGTACCTCTGTGGCATGTGTGCGACAGACACTTCCAGTGCCTCTGCTGCCTCCTGCCCTGTGCAGGTGGCGGCCACCCTCGCTGTACCTGTTCTGTGACAGAGGGAAGCTTGCACTATTGCTGCCTGTGTTGTACCTGTGGTCTGTGTGTGACAGACCCTTGCAATGCCCCTCCTAGTTGGGTGTCCTAACTGTCTCTGTTCTGTGACAGAGGGATGCTTGCACTATTGCTGCCTGTATTATACCTGTGGTCTGTGTGGGACAGAACCTTGGCATGCTCCTTCTGCTAGTGCCACCTACCCTGTTCATGTGTCGGGCACCCTTGCTGTCCAGGGAAGCTTGCACTGTTGCTGCCTGTGTTGTACCTGTGGTCTGTGTGACAGACCCTTGCAATGCCCCTTCTAGTTTGATGTCCTAACTGTCTCTGTTCTGTGACAGAGGGAAGCTTGCACTATTGCTGCCTGTATTGTACCCGTGGTCTGTGTGTGAAAGAACCTTGGCATGCTCCTTCTACTAGTGCCACCTACCTTGTTCAGGTGTCGGCCGCCCTTGCTGTCCCTGTTCTGTGACTGAGGGGAGCTTGCACTGTTGCTGCCTGTGTTGTACCTGTGACATGTGTGTGACAGACCCTTGCAATGCCTCTCCTGCCTCCTGCCCTGCTCAGGTGGGTGCCTCCCTTGCTGTACCTGTTCTGTGACTGAGGGGAGCTTGCACTATTGCTGCCTGTGTTGTACCTCTGTGGCATGTGTGCGACAGACACTTCAAGTGCCTCTGCTGCCTCCTGCCCTGTGCAGGTGGTGGCCACCCTCGCTGTACCTGTTCTGTGACAGAGGGAAGCTTGCACTATTGCTGCCTGTGTTGTACCTGTAGTCTGTGTGACAGACCCTTGCAATGCCCCTTCTAGTTGGGTGTCCTAACTGTCTCTGTTCTGTGACAGAGGGATGCTTGCACTATTGCTGCCCGTATTGTACCTGTGGTCTGTGTGTGACAGAACCTTGGCATGCTCCTTCTACTACTGCCATCTACCCTGTTCACGTGTCGGGCGCCCTTGCTGTCCCTGTTCTGTGAAACAGGGAAGCTTGCACTATTGCTGCCTGTGTTGTACCTGTGGTCTGTGTGTGAAAGAACCTTGGCATGCTCCTTCTACTAGTGCCACCTACCCTGTTCAGGTGTCGGCCGCCCTTGCTGTCCCTGTTCTGTGAAGTATGGAAGCTTGCACTGTTGCTGCCTGTTTTGTATCCGTGGTCTGTGTGTGACAGACCATTGCAATGCCATCCTCCTTTCTTTACCCCTACCCTGCTCAGGTGTCGGGTCCCCTAGCTGCCCCTGTTCTGGAAGAAAGGGAAGCTGGCACCTCTGCTGTCCTTACAGTACCTGCTCGGTGAGAGAGAGGCTAAACAAATACAAGAGCAACCCAGAATGTCCACGTGAACCTGTGTATAATTATCACAAAATACATATCCATGTGAAACTCATTTACAATCAATTTAAATATTATAGCAGAAAAATCTTGCTACTGGTTAACTCATGCAAAAAATTCTTAAACGAAGACGAAAGCCATCTGTTTAGATTCTTTCAAAAAAACTCCCCTGAATCCAGTACCAACACATGTGTGAAGAACATTTTTTTAACGCTTTGAAAGCTGCATCCGCATATAGTGGTGAATCAGTTTGATAATCATACTTTAGGGAAATAAACAAAGAGTGATAGTTGAAACAAGTGATCCCTAAGTGAGAAAAGAGACACCACACCATACAGCAATAAGGAAATCGCGTACAGTTCTGTGATCTTTGGTGTGCCTCACAAAGACAGCCTCTTAGTAAGTTATGAGGTATGCTTGTCAATACATTGATTGATAATTCAGAACATAATCGAGAGGTCTTGTCCGATTAACGTGTCAATGGCGTTTCGACCCTCATGCTGGATTCTTGGGTCTCATGAGGACAAAAAAATGACCTGGGGAATGGTGAAAGGTTGGAATTATTAAAGCTTCAGCTGGATGTCGAATATTGGTATCACTGCCTGACCCTGAACGGTGCCTTTGTCACCTTAATATAAGAGCTGGGTAGACTGGTAGCATCTTCCCTCAGTGGGGAACGCTGTATTTTCTTAATTCTGAAGTCTGGATACAATGTGAGAGAGAGGAGCATGAGCTGTCTGCCTGCACGGTTACCTTGTGTTAGGGAAACGTGCTCGGCTGCTGCCTCTGCTGTTTCTGTGTTGTGTTTAAGTGAAGGTTGGTTAAAAAAAAACCTTTCTACTGTGCAAAAATCCAAAACGATTGTCATCATCAATCCTTGTTTTAATGCAAGATGCACATAAAAACGTTTTCTGTAAGTGAGCAGATTTTACTTTTGATTTTGCATGTTCCCATAATGGCAGTGCCAAAAGCAAAACTAGAAGCTCGAGAAAGCAACATGCTGTCTGAAAAACCAGTAGCGGCTGATGCAATCAGGTGTGATTGAGTCACTAAGAAACCTGGCAAAAAGCAAAATGGAAATTAGTTTGATATTCTGTCTTTTTCACTTGGAGAAAATAAAAGCTTGGATAATCAGGTAGGAGAAGAGGGCTGAGGTGGCTTTTCCAGTGCAGATGCAAGCACCCCACTGCTAATGAGCAAACATTAGCACTCTCTGAAAACAAAGAAGCATGCTGGGAAAAAAAAACTATTACCAGGCACAATGGGAGCCTAGATGACGTTTGGGCCCTCCAAAGTAAGACCCCCTGCAACCACCATCACACTGTAATTTGCAGGAGGCTGTTAAATCAGACATATGTAAAAAACACACAATGGGCTGCACCCCTCTGCCCGAGCACAGCCCACAGTTTGTACTGCTTGAGCTGCTGCAACCACAACACCTGTGTGGCAGGCACCGTGACATCAACAGGTACAACACACATTGCAGGTGCTGGCCCCTTCAAATGCCAGTGAGACCTTGGCTTTTATAAAGAGCCGCAACCCTTATGTGAGGCAACAAAGCACTTTTTCGGACACGTTGCATTCTACATTGTGCTGGAGTGCATGGTTGGCAGAATGTTGAATTTGTTGTGTTCCTATGTGGAGGGCGTTTCGGTATTGCCCTTACTGATATGCTTAAAACATTCGGGGGCACATTTATAAGAGGTTTGCATCATGCTTGCACCACGCAATGTGGTACATGTGCGACGCACAACTCTAAGTAAAAAATTTTAAGCCACTTTGCGTAGCTTTGAATGGCTTCAAAAATCTGAAGTAATGCAACTCAGCGCAAATGGCTGCATTGCATTACTCTGCAAAAATGAGGCATTCCATGGGTGTTGGATAGGTGTTGCCACACAACTCCCATGTTTTTTGACGCATTTTCATATTTATTATAACTGGTAAACCTGGGAATGCACAAAAAAGATATGCCTCCTCAGGAGAGGCGTAGCAAGAAGAAATATCTTTATTTTTCCTTGTTTCATCCTCTTTCTATGTGTGCTGCATTCAGCAGCACACATATAGAGGAATATGCCTCTAAGGATTGTGTTTTTTTGCAGGAAGGTATCCCTTCCTGCACAAAAACAACCCTGCATGCAATGCAGGCACCCTTGCACTATGGTGCAATGGTGTCTGCGTTGGCACTAGGAACCAATCTGTTGATGGGGAAAGGACAGGAATGCGCTGTATGCCTTAAATACACCGTACTGTGCCACTTTGTTATAACTATGGTTCTTGGTTTGTCTCAGTTTGTTGATTATACCACACATAAGGCTGGGCATACTCTGGATGCGATCTGTACTAATCATGGACAAATAAAGTCTAGTACGTCATTTCTGATAGTTTGGTCAGACCATAAGGCCACACCTTTTCATTCTCAGCTGAATGCCCCTCTGAATAAATCTAGAAGGTCCGTCCCAGCGGCACTGTCTCGCACTTAGTATAACAAGAGAAATTTGCGTGTGCCTAGAAGAGGAGGTACCACCCGTGTTTAAAGACCTAGATTGTGTGGCCACTGATTCTAAAGAAAGGATTATTTAGGCACATTAAAGGATTGTCCCACTCCATTTGGTTCAGTGTAATAGATCCTCTCCCAATGCTCCTTGGTATATCAGTGGCTTCAGAGCCCTTGAACAGAAATGTAGAAGGCTGGAACAGAAATGGAGGAAACACTACCCTACTGCTGATAAAATCACTTCTTAATTAGTTATACATGAATAGTGCAAAGCAGATATCTTCACAGAAAAATGTAATTATTTTACATATAAAATTGAAAGCTCCAACAACCCTGCTAAAGATCTCGTCACAGTTATTAATGAACTTTCTTCCCCTGGTGGAAAAGTATCTGATCCATGACAAAATATGTTTAATTCAATGGCTGATTTCTTTCAAAACAAGATTGAGGTCATCTATCACGATTTTCCTCTTGACACACTGTCAGAGCTAGTGCTCATTTTAAATTAAAAGAAGACATTCACTCAAGGCTTGGTCTTGCATAAAATCTCCTCTGTATCAGAAGCCTAACTCAAAAACTGTATCCTATCCATTAAGTGAGGCACGCCAACTGACCACTGTCTACCGCACATTATACAGCTGGCATCGGATCCCAATACAGAAAATCTCACATCATGCTATTGAGTTGATCACTTTTCCTGAATCGTGTAAAGACGTTGCAATAATTCCATTGCTTAAAAAACCCGCAGCCAATCCCATGGAATGTAACAATTAAAGCCCTATCTCACTTTTAACAATACTGTCAAATAATTTGGAGAAAGTAATAAATCAGGAACTTTCACAAGTATTAGAAACTCACAATTTGCTAGACAGATCCCAAGTGGGTTTTAGGACAGGACCTAGCACGGATTCAGTCCTGGTGTCAGTCAGTGATGATATGAGATCCATACTCAATCGTGGTGGTTCGGCTGCTTTGATATTTTCAGATCTTTCAGCAGCATTTGACACCGTGGCTCACTCCGTGCTAGTGGCCCATCTGCATTAGGGCTCTCACACTTTTCCCATCATTTTTGACAGGAAGAGTACAAATTGTGGCAATGGTGGCATGCAGATCGTTCAGGCCTGAACCTTCCTGTCTGCCCTGCAAGATTCAGGGGGGGTCCTCTCTAAGTCCAACATTATTTAATGTGTACATGACCTGACTGGCCAAATCGATTTGATGATATGGTTTTACTCACATTGTAATTAACATCTCTAGTAATCTTCTAGGAGTTGCTGAGAAACATCAGGAATGTATGCTTGAAGTAGGAAGGTGGAAGAAGACCAAATTGCTAAAATTAGATGGAGGAAAGACAGAAGTTCTTGATGCCACCTCAGATTTGTGGTCCAACCAATGGTGGCCACTTGAATTGGGAGTGTTGGCCAATTTTGGCCACTTGAATTGGGAGTGTTGGCCCCACCTGTGGACTCAGCTCGGAAGTTAGGTGCAGCTTGTGATAATAATCTTTCTTTCAAGACACCTATTAACAGAGCGGCTGCTATGTACTTTTACATTATTTGACTCCTGAGGAAAATTGTTCCCGTTATTCCCCCTTCCTTACAAAAAACAGCAACCCAAGCTACGGTAGTATCTCTCCTGAATTATTGTAACTCTCTGTACTGGGGAGCCAATCAATGTTTGGTGTCAAGACTGCATATAGCCTAACGAGCAGCGGCCAGATTGGTACTGAGACTTCCCAAATATCAATCATTCTCTGTTGCTAGGAAGAGTTTGCACTGGCTGCACATCCATGATCAATCCATCATCAAGACCTTGTGCTTGGCACACAACGCCCCGCATGGTGGTCCTGATTCATAAAGGTAAACTTAGATCAAAAGTCTAAGTTTAGATGAAAAGTCTAAACTTAGACCAAAAGTCTAACTCTACTACAACTAAAGGTAGACTTTCGGTCTAAGTTAAGACTCTTGGTCTAAATTTAGACCAAAAGTCTAACTTTACTACGAGTAATGTTAGACTTTAGGTCAAAACTTAGACTTTTGGCCTAAGATTACCTTTGTGAATTGGGCCCAGTGTCGTGCCAACTTCCACCAAGGTCAAGTTTGAGTGGTGTGGAGACCACTCACATCTACAGAGAAGAGGAATGTTGTAGTACTGGAATTAGATGAAGTAGACCGGTTGGGAGATATTTCACGTTCTTCAAAAGCAAACTTTGGAATTCCCTGCCCAAGACAAATTCACTGACAATCTCTCTGGTTTCAGAACCTTCATCAAAACAAGGTGCTTCTCTCTTAAGTACTGAGAGTACCTTCTCCTCACATCAGGTTGGATTCCCCAACACCAAAATGCCTCTGGGTGAAAGCTCTTTAGAAATGTATCATTCAATCTTTCCATGCACCTTTTTTATCACAGGCATGCTACTTGGTGCTGTATATGTATACCTCATGAATGAAGAAGGAGTGAAATTGCAATATTAGAATTTGCCTTGGAGACAACTTCCACTTTTTTTGTTGGGATATTTTGGGGTAAAAGAAAGAGGCAATGTAGTGAAAGGCTTACTTTGCTTCCATTGTTTCAGCTAGTACAGAGGCAGGTGGGGCAGTAACATTGCAGTTGGGATGAGGTAACCAGAGCAGCGAGAAGCAGCAGTGGTGGGAGTTGCAGTGAATCTTGGGGAACGTGGTGTGAAACCCGCAGCAGAGTAAGGGATATGGTCTGAAAGAGGAATGCAGCAGTCATACAGGAAGGAAAAGCTAAACAGATGGCAGCCCCTAAAACAGACTTCATCTAACGTGAGGAGCATCCTGTTTCCACCTTTCTAAATAGCCTCAAGGTCAGCAGAGGCACAAAGACAAGTTCTGTCAGTTCCCAAGAAGCTGAAGAAAGCCCTAAACTGGCATGACAGGGAGGAACTTCACGGGCTAGGGTTAAACCTAGTGGTGCCTGGGGTGAGGTAAGTTCGTGGAACCGGCAGCAGAGAAGGGAACATGGTCCGTCTGGTAGAGGAAATAAATCGTGTCTTCTAAATATTATTTACATAAATATTGTGCCATTGGGAATAGATTTTATGTTATTAGCTCCAGTGGGGCAACATTTCGACACCATACCAACATGGGGAACTTCTTGACACCGAGCCAAGAAAGGGTATAACATTTCAAAACCACAGTGTATGGTGGACAATGGGAATGGGCAGAAGACGCAGGATGAATGGCTGTTATGGCGTTGCCCCTTCACATAGTTGGCTGCTGGAAAGACAACAGGTGGCCAGTTGTAAGGTAATTAAAAAATAAAGTAAAGGTTGGGGATGAACAAGGATAGCAGGAAGGTGTGAATTGCATGGGAAAAACTGGCCGAACAACAAGAGGAATCTCCTCATCTGTCAAATGCAGCCTACAAGCAAGCAGTGAAAGCAATCTATGTTTTGGAATTAATCTTTTTCACGTTGAAAAGTAAGACAGAGAACTTTAACAGGGACCCAATTGCATATTTTAAAGAGTTTCAGGTAATGTGATCAACTTTTTTAAGCACCAAACACCAAAGTACAGAAAAGTGAAAGACTATCACAGGGCAAGAATGAAAAATGGAGATCCCTTCACCATCAATCAAACAGGATTTATAGAGTGTGGCTAATCACCTGCTAGTGTATCCAGGTGCTGAGAACATAGCTGCTAAGGGGTTCAGTTGAACAGCCAGTTCTTGCGTCCTTTCCTGAATTCCAGAAGAGAGGTTGAGGTCCATATGTGAAGGGGAAGGTCATTCCAGGATTTCGTTGCAAGGTAGAAGAAGGATCATCCTCCACTGTTGCTTTGCAGATGCGCGGGTGTGTGCAAGAGAGAGGGATGCAGAGTGCAGGAGTATCGAGGGTTGGTGGAAGTTCAGGTGGAGGTGATGCATGCTGGTCCTTGATTGTGGCGGTCCTTGTACGTGTGGATCAGCATCTAGAATTGGCATCTCTTCTGAATGGGAAGCAAGTGGAGCTTCTTGAGATGGGGGTGGTGTGGGTCCATTTGGGGAGGTTGAGGATAAGTCTGGCTGTTTAATTCTGTATGGTCTGTAGTTTCTTCAGGAGGTTCATAGTGATTCCTCCGTAGAGTGCGTTTCCGTACTCCAGCCGGCTGATGACTAGGGCTTAAGTGACAGTTAATCTGCTGTTGACGGTGAGCCATTTGAAGATCTTACAAAGCATGTGGAGGGTGAGGAAGCAGGCAGAAGAGAATGCGATGATCTGGTTTTTCATGGTGAGCTTGCTGTCTAAGATGATGCCAAGGTTGTGAGCGTGGTCTGTCGGAGTGAGTGCTGGTCCTAGTTTGGTAGGCCACAAGGAGTCATTCCAAGGGGAGGTGTTGTTCCTAAAGATCAGCACTTCTGTTTTGTCTGTGTTGAGTTTTATGCAGTTATTATTTATCCAGTCGCTCATGCCCATCATGCACCTGCAGAAATTGGCCTTTGTGGTGGAGGAGTCGTCTGATAGTAAGAGGGTGAGCTGTGTGTCTTCTGCATAGGATATAATGTTCATTCTGTGGGTTCCGGTGATGTTGGCCAAGAGGGTCATGTAGATGTTGAACAGTGTAGGGATGTGGGATGAGCCTTGAGGGACCCCGCAGATGATGTTCTTGGGTTCCGCTGCGAAAACTGGTAGGAAGATTCTTTGGGTTTTTCCGGTGAGGAAGGATGCAATCCATTTGAAGGCATCTACTTGGATTCTGAGGTGATGAAGCCCCTTGAAAAGGGTGTGGTGGAATATAGTGTTGAATGCAGCTGAGAGGTCCAGGAGGATCAGGGCCGCCATTTCTCCTTGGTCGAGGAAGGTTCTGATGTCCTCAGTGGCAGAGACCAGGGAGGTTTTGGTGCTGTGGTTGGTGTGAAAGCCATATTGGTAGGGGTCCAGAAGGTTGTTGATCTCAAGGTGTTCTGTCAGTTTGTGGGCTTTTCGAGGACTGGCAGGAAAAGGGAGCAGAGAGATGGGATGATAGCTCTAGAGTATGCTGGGGTCAGCATAAGTTTCTTGGGTAGGGGTTTGACTTCTGCATGTTTCCATACTTGGGGGAAGGTGGCCATGGTTATGGATGATCATCTTGCTCCAGAGGTTGAAAATGTGGTGGGGACAGGGGTTAGTGGGTGCTCTGGAGTGGATGGAGTTCATGATAGCTGTGGTGTTTTGTGTGGGGGAGCTGGGCCCAGTGGTGAGCAGGTGGTCAGATATAGAATTGGGATTTGTATCCATGGAAGTGAAGAGGCTGGGGGTGTTGGTGGCGGTGAGTTGAGGTTCGAAGGTTTTGTTGATGGTGGAGATTTTGCTGTGGAAGAAGTCTGCCAGGGTGTCACAGAGTTTCTGACAAGGGGTGCTGATGTTTTCTGTGGCTGAGCGGTCAGAGAACTCTCTGACAATGTTGAAGAGTTCTTGGCTGTGGTTAGGGCTGGGTTTAGTAAGGTCGGCCAGGGCGCTCCTCCTTGTCTCTTTCAGTAGTTGGTTTTATTGATTGAGGGATGACTTAAAGGTGACTTGGTCTGTGGGATCCTTATTGGTGTGCCATTTCCGTTCTAGTCGCTTGTAGTTGCCCTTTGCAGTTCTCAGTGGTGGTTTTGCTGTCAACTTGGAGTTGGAAATTGAGGTGTTCCATGATCGAGTATGTTGATGAGGTCCCGGTGTGCTATTTTGTAGTCGTCTGGAGTTGCTGAGTTGCTGAGGCAATGTCGAGTGCAGATGTGGGGTTGAGCCAGGTCTTGGTGAGAAAGGCCACGTCGGGTTGAGGGAGGTGATGGTGTCCCAGATCTCGGTAGCATGCTTGTAGAGTGATTTGTATTGAGCAGGAGGCAGTGGAGTTGTTCTGAAGCATTCATGGTTGGTGTGGTCAGCATGGTTATGGTCGCTGTGCATGTGGTTGCACCGGTGTGGCAGGAGAAGAGACAGTGCCGGCGGGTGTATTCAGTAATCCAAAGCCAATAGTACCTTTCCTTTGTACCAATGAGAATCATATATTCCTCTGATAGAGTTAAAACTAATAAAGGTGTTGATACCTGTTCTAAGTACACCTGCAAGCGAGGAAGCACAGATGCTGTTTACTAAAATTATATTTAATGGTACATTTTTTTGTAATTCAGATTTTTTATTGCAAGTGTATACCCTCCACGCAAGGTGTCAGAATATTTTCTTGTTTTATTCCTCTTTGTATTTTTCTGGCATATGCTTGTAATAAAAAAAATAACAATTACATTAGCTTTCCAAGGCCAAACTCATTGGATTTGCCTGTGCATGTTACTTAATAGCTCGCGCGTTTAAAGCTAGGTGGTTACAGCATTTGCCTCAGCTGCTGCAAACAATGAACAGAGTAGAACTGGTGCCACGGACATAGCAAGGAGCGATGATCAATACCTGCTGGACGCACCGAAGACGTAACCTTTCTTCAAATCATTTTCTGCAAGAACTTTGGGGGCGGCAGTCATTTGGAAACCATGTCAGGAGGAAGAAGGGGCGCCTTGTCCAAGACATAATGAGCATGAGAGGTGTGGACAGGTCCTCTGAGCTGTGTCAAATCCTGATGAAGGGTCATTAACCCATCGCTGACAAAGATGCCCATTGGAAATGCCCTGCTGACTGAACTTCTACTGAAAGTCTGAATTCATAATAATGGTGCAAACCTTGTGCACCTTTCACAGATCAGCTAACGAGTGCACATCATGTATTTTCCATCACAAGTAACCCAGGGTACACTGTGCCCTTGTGAAAAGGCTGCATGATTTGTAAGGCATACACTGTGGTGCTTTCCACAAAGGGAATCATTATAATGAATTTGTAAATATGGCCCAAAGGTGCCAAAGCGCATCACAGAAGAGAACTTGATACATTGGAACATACGTCAGCGTAGTCCAAAAACCAGTGAAAAACTATACATGTGAGGGGTAAGGTAACAAGGGAAGAAGGAGAGTGTATCATACCAGGAGACAGCTACAGAGCATCACCTGAAGTAGTCAGACAATTGGGATAAACATGCAAGTAGAAACCAGCGGAGTAGATGCCTGTGATGCAACCACAGGGAGAGCAATAGTCAGACAAGCATTGGCGAAGCTGTGAAGTCTCACCTATTCAAGAGCTATTGGCTTTGGCAATGTGTTTTCCCATGTTCTACACCAGTGTGGCTGCTGTTCAGCATGGCTAAAACTTAGTGGCGTGGAGTGTCAGGGTGGAGTGGGGGAGTAGAGTGTTGTAGAGTGGATTTGTTGGAATGTCATAAAGTGGAGTAGGAGGAGTAGAGTGTCGTAGAGTGGAGTAGAGTTCAGTGGTCCAGTGGCAGTGGACTGAGGTAGTGGGGTGGACTGGAGTAGAGTAGGGTGGATTGGATTGGGGTTGAGTGGGGTGGATTGAAATGGGATGAGGTGGAAGGATTGGGGTGGATTCCAATGGGGTAGATTAGATTTGATTGAGGTGGGTGGTTTGGGTTGGAGTGATATGGCTGGGGTCGGGTGGATTGGATTGGGGTCGGTGGATTGAATTGGAGTGAGGTGGATTAGACTGGACGAGTGGGGTGTATTGGATTGGAGTAGGGTGGTTTGGATTCACTGGATTGTAGTGGGGCAGAATGGATTGGAGTGGGTTGGATAGGATTGGAGTGGGTGGATGGATTGGAGTGGGTGGATGGATTGGGGTGGATTGGATTTGATTGGAGTGGGATGGATTGGGTTGCAGTGGGAAGGGGTGGATTGCGGTGGGTGGGCTGGATGGATTGGAGTGGGGTGGATTGGAATAGAGTGGGTGGATTGGAGAAGAGTGTGTGGTGGATTGGAGTGAGTGGGGTAGATTAAAATGGGGTGTTGTGGAGTGGAGTGAGGTGGGTTGGAATTGGGTGGGATAGATTGGATCGGGTGTGTTGGATTGGATTGGATTGGGTGAATTGGAGTGGGGTGGACTGCATTGAGGTGTGATGTATTGGAGTGCGGTGGAGTTGATGTATTGGATTGCAGTGGGGTGGACTGAATTGAGATGGGGTGGGTGGATTTGAGTGGGGTGGATTGGAGTAAGGTAGTCTGGCTGGATTAGATTGAAGTTCCGTGGACTGAACTGGGATGGGTAGGGTAGATTAGGGTAGAGTGGGTTTGACTGGATTGGAGTGGGTTGGCTGAAATGGGGTGGGGTGGAGTGGATTAGGGTGAGGTGGATTGTATTGAGGTGGATTGGACTGGAGTGGAATGGGGTGGATTTGACTGCAGTGGGGTGGATTGGACTGGAGTTGGATTGGGGTGGATTGGATTGTAGTGGGGTGGATTGGTCTGCAGTGAGGTGTATTGGATTGGAGTGAGGTAGAATGGACTGGATTGGATTGGAGTTGGGTGGACTGGATTGGTATGGAGTGAACTGGATTGTAATGGGGTGGAATGGAGTGGGGTGAATTGGGATTGCGTGAGGTGGATTACATTGAGGTGAGTTGGATTGGATTGGAGTGTGCAGATTGTTTTGGATTGGAGCGTGTTGTTTGGAATTGAAGTGGGGCAGGGTGGGTTGATGTGGGTTGGAGTGGGGCAGGTTGTTTTGAATGACAGTGGGGTAGATTGGAGAAGGGCAGATTGAAATGGATTGGGGTGAGGCAGATTGTTTTGGATTGAAGGGGGTGGATTGTTTTGGATTGGAGTGGGGGCAGATTGTTTTGGTCTGGAGAGAGCATATTGTTTTGGACTGGAGTGGGGCAGATTGGATTAGGGCAGATTGTTTTGGATTGGAATGGAGTAGATTGGAGTGGGGCAGATTGCTTTGATTTGGAGTGGGCAGACTTGAGTGTGGCAGATTGTTTTGGATTGGAGTGTGGCAGATTGGAGTGGGGCAGATTGTATTAGGGTGGATTGGAGTGGGGTGGATTGGGTTGGTGTGGGGTGGGGTGGATTGGATGGGTGTGGGGTGGGGTGGATTGGAGTGGGGTGAATTGGGATGGAGTGGGGTGGATTGGGCTGGAGTGAGGTGGATTGAATTAGAGTGAGGGGTATTGTTTTGGCTGGGTCTGGTGGCTTAGTGGACTAATGCATCCACTGTAGGGGCCTGTGTTTGACCTCATGGTCACAGGTACAAATCCCGGTGGGTTCACTCAGCCTTTCATCCTTCTGAAGTCCATAAAACGAGCACCATTGAGTTGGGTAACAATAATCATCTGGTGTTCAGGGCCAAGATACCCTCTGGGTGAACGTGCGCTTTACAAATACACGTTATGTTGGATTGGAGTGGGGCACATAGGAGTGGGATAGATTGTTTTGGAATGGAGTGGGACAGATTGGAGTGGGGCGGACTGGAGTGGGGCAGAGTGTTTTGGATTTGAGTAGGGGAGATGGGAGTGGGGCATATTGAGTTGGATTGGAGTTGGGAATATTGTTTTGGATTGTAGTGGGGCAGATTGTTTTGTAGTGGTGGAAATTGTTTTGGATTAGAGTGGGGCAAATTGGAGTGGGGCAGATTAGATTGGAGTGGGTTGGGAGGAATGGAGTGATGTTGGTTGGACTTGATTGTGGTGAGTTGTTTGGAATGGAGTGGGGTGGATTGGTGCGGATTAAAGTGGGGTAGATTGGGGTGGATTGTAGTACTAAAGATTGGAGTGGGGTGGTTTGGGGTGTACTGCATGTTCAAGTGTTAAAGCATCATTTAATAAATTACACATAATAAAGAAACAACATTGCTTTGCAATATTTCGAACCAGATAATCGTCATCTTTTGAGAAGAGCACACACAAGCAAAAATAAACTAAAGCATGAAAGGACAGTGAGGAAAGACAACTTGGCAAAATAAAAGAAAGTTTGCTGTAAAAATGTGAACTTTGCAATTTTATTTGTCCTGCTGAGCATGTTTTTGCCAGTCACAAGCCTTCTGATTGAGGGGCACTAGAAGTTAAAGAGAACAAAATAGTACCTCGATCACGTCAGGAGCACTTATTAAGTCAAATCAATCAATGCTTGGTCCCTGCACCACACAGAGGAACAGAAATGATGTCAGGCCTTAAGTGGATGAATTCCAAAGCTGTAAAGAAGAGTGCAATGCCAGCCAACAAATGGTGAGCGACAGGCGGGCTCCAAGCTCTTTACTGTACACAACAGAGCCTCGCAAGCGAGATGCATGTGCTACGCATTCACTCACAGCCTCAACCCTAAAAAAGGGACCAGAGTAACAGATGAGTAAGGGAAGAGACGGGAAGTGAAAGTGAGAGGAACAGACAAAAATAGGGAGAGGGAGAGAAAAGAAAAATGCAACAAGGTAAGAAGTTTTCAGAGAGCAGACTTTAACTAGGAGCTCAGAAGTATCTTTGAAAGAGAAGTTTCAGTGTGAACTTGAAAGTGTCCAGAGATGCAGTTGTTTGTAGGTCTGAGGGAAGAGTATTCCCCTATATTAATGCTCCTGATAATGTTTCAGAAATGGAAAACTGGCCGGGAATCGAATTATCAGACATTGAGCCACACACTGAAGGGAACCTAAAAATTATCAGATTGCATCCAGAAATCGTTTTTTGCTAGCAGACTTGCTGCTATGATTGGCAGAAACGTTGTTTACCAAAATCTCAGAACATGTTCTGCATATTACAGAATGGTTGCTGGTAACGGCAATACTGCACCAGCCTTTTGTGCACTTTTCCTGGCCTTATTCATTAACAGCATCAACACATAGATCCCAGTTTACAAATGATTTAATGCAGATATTCTAGACGGAGCTGCTAACGTGTATTTTTTGCATATTTGAGCGTCACAACATTTCTCACGAGAACCCCCAGAATTCTTTACAGATTGTGGATTTCCAGAGAGATTGCACAAATAGGAGGTCCCACAGGTTTAAGATTGTGGGAAATGTGCATTTGCATAATTTTCTCACATACATGCACACACCCTCACCCCTAAAGGAGGCGGGTGCAGGGTGACGGGTGTGAATCCCTTGGAAGAGCGAATCTCTCCGATGCACACTCAAACACCCCAGAATACTTGGTGGAACCGGGGATCAGAGAGTGATGCCAACATGTTTCAGTTCTGGTAATGGAATACTTGTATTGTAAAGATCAATAGTACATTTCTGTGTCACCTGACATCAGCCAGCGCTGCATTACTCTATGTAAAAGTACCTGTCCAAATGTAGGAAAAACATTCCCACACTGATCAAACCGCCAGTGAGGAGAAGAGAACCTTATACCGCTAGCATTAGAGGCGGCACTTTCTGGTTGGCTGAGGCGAAGCCCTAGCAAGGCAGAACCTACTACTCATATCATGGGTGGGTGATAACACTCGCTGTATAACTTGCGCTCACCCTTGGGTAGCTTGGCACTTAGCACTCAGGCTTATCACAGAGGCAATGTGTAAAGCATTAGCACAGCACACAACAAATACACTGAGGGGCATATTTACAAGAAAGTGGTGCATCGGTCCAGATGTGCCACTTTTCTTGTGCCCCCCCTAACGACACCGTGGTCGCTCCGTATTTACATTACTGCACACCATGGCGGTTGTTACCACAACAGCGTCTACATTATTTATGCTATTGTGGTGCTTTACTGCATTAACGCCAAAACGTTTGGTGCTAGTGCAACAAAACACAGGGAGGACCATAGGCCAATACAGGAGGGTCATTTTAATGCCTGCCTTGACAGAAAAAATGGTGCAGTGAAATCTTCTAAATTTCACTGGGCCATTTTTTCGGGCCTCCCTATGGGGAACGCCTCCCTTGCATACATTATGCCTGCCGCAATACATGAATTGCGCCACTTTGTAAATAATGGCCTACTTAGCGTAAAAAGATGACACTAAGGAAGTGCTAAGAGGAGCTAGGGTTTTGTAAATCTGCCCCTTAGCTTCACACACGTATGTAAAGAAGATTTGTATTCCACACACATTAATTAACATGACATGTACATCATGTACTTTTGGGCATGAATCACATTCGTAACTAACACTAGCAGTACTTGGCCCAACTGTGTTACAACGACATCAGCATTATGTACACTTGGTCAGAAAACACTACTTTCCCCTCCCAACACCCTCATGCGGTGCAAAACGTTGTCAGCCCCAGAACCAACCTCGCTATTATTCCAATTCACTACCCCACAGTTAGAGGGTGTTCCCCGGTTCACACCTATAGCAGCAAAGTGTACACATAGATATTTGCAGCACTTTTAAATAGCCTTGTGGGCCTAGGCCGCACGGGCAAAAACCAATGTCAAGGCAAGATGCAATTGATCACAGGTAGTCACTCCCACACACTCACTCCACACCGTTACGCGGTGCCACAGATATCAGGCAGGCTCGTATAACATGCACTCGCTCCCAGCACCCTAATGCGGTGCATTGATATCCGGCAAGTCAGTGGTCCCTGTACTTGCAGATCCTGTGGGCCCGAACCCTCCACCACCCTTCAACCAACCTCTTCTTCCCCACCCGCATGGCTGTAGATGAGAGGAACTTTTCCCTGGGTACTAGGCCAATCGTGGCCAGAGTCACACTTAATCAGGGTTCCGGGGAAAAGTTGGGGGTGAAAAGTAGATACTGGGCTGTTCAGGCAGCAGTCGACAAATAGAGGTTTGGCCCCCACTTAGGAAGTTCACTTGAAGGTTTCCGCACCGTGCCTTCCGGCACAGGCCCTATTCTGCAAAGAACAGGGAGAGGGTCACCGCAAGACACATGCTGCTCACAATAGCTCCCACCCAAGCCGGGCACTCCAGTATATGAATCTGCTTCTCCGCGCCCCCCCTGGAAATGGGGCCCATTGTCTGGTGCATGGTGACTTGAGTCGCACCAGACAATTCCGATTGCACATGAAGGGTACCAATTCTGCACCTCCCTGGAATGAGGTACGTCTTGTGCGCAATGGCTTGCGTCGCACCAGACAATTCTCTATCACCGCTCACCAGAGCACTGGAGGCCTGTGCCTTCTCTAACTCAGCTGTCTAAGGACAGCTGAGTTAGATATGTTTAAAGTGCGTATTTCTGGCTGGCCATCGCAAGACGGCCGGTCAAAGGGACATGCACACTTTAAATATAGTGCTCAGCTCCCAGCTGCAACTCAGCAGCAATTGCCACGCCGCGTCCTGACACTCGTTTCAGGACGGGGTACTGAAAAATAAAATGGTAATAAGCAAAGTTTATTACCATTTTATTTTTCTGTTATGGGGGGCATTTTTTGGGTGGGCGATGCTCCTCCACTCAAATGGAGGGGCTGCCCTTGCCTCTCCCCCTTGAAGGTAATGCCTCCACCGAGCCACCCTCATTTCTCCCTCAAATGCCTTTCATCTTTTGGCATCCCTTCAACTGCTCTTGGACAGTCCTTTCTGCCTGCATGTTCTTCAGGTGGCATGTACTAGCGGGCTCACTCATGCCCCAGCAGTGCACCACACAGTCCACCAGTCTGCTGTCCCTCATGCTTCTGTCGTCAGAAGACATGCAATGCTGAGTAATGGCGCGTCTGCAAGTTTTAGAAGACAGGTTTGATGCACTGCAAGCTGTTGCATGCTGAACTATGTACAAGTGTTGACACCAGTGTTGAAATTAATGGACTTTTATGGAGAATTCTTGCATCCTTTGCATTTTGAACTGAATTGCTTCCTGGCGACCCCTGTCTTTTCGGCAGTCTCGGCAGAAAGGTTACAGATTGATAACGTTTGTAGTTCAAACTCCCCTTAATTTCATTAGCTTAGGGTGACCAGAGTTTTAAAACCAAAAATTTTACATCAACTGAGTGAACAGAATGGTGGTGCTTACTAGCATAGAATTACAGAAGAAGCACTAAGAAAATAAATGAAAAGCAATTTTTAAAGCCAGTATCATGCCTGTTAATTAAATTGCTTTCTCATAACAGCTGCTAACTATCCCTGCTTTGGAAAAGATAAAAACATACCTCCCACTCTTTTCAGTCGACCCTCTTCAAAAACCTGGACATGAGCTAAATTTCGTGAAATCTGCCAGGACAGCGGGTGAAAAACCGGGAATGTCATGACAAACCCGGTTGCCTTGTCAGCATAGATTAGCCGCTTGAGGCACACTGCTAGGTTCATAAAGGACTTCCACTTTCAGGTTTTTAAGTCGAGCATAGCAGCGCACAAGCGCTGCTTTTCCGACATGTTGGTACGTATCTGGGCTTTTAACCACACCCACCGCACGCCCGTCACTATCACTCCTTCATGGGCTTGCCCTTCAAAAATCCTTTATTTTCGTTGGTAAATGCTTTACTTTTGTCCCTCCTTGGGACGGTTTAGTTACCACCTTGGACATCGCCCTTGTTACATGGACAGTTGCACTTTTGCCGGTACGTTTGACTGCGAGCAAACTTCTTTTTTCTTTTATGTGCTGCTTCTCGCTGATGAGGTGATGCTTCGAATCGGCTTGCTTATGTGAAACTGTATTACTTTTCATTTTCAATTTATGTGGCAAGAAAAGTCTGTTTAGGAGTTTACAACGCTAATAGCTCTAACTCGAGCAAATGCGAGCCCCATTGCAAATGACAATGACGGCGAATGACATTTCTCATTCGCCGATCAAATAATATTTCCTCGGCCTCTATCTCAGAGGGCACAGCTACCTTTCTGCACTCGGTGCCACAGCTAAAGGTATTAACACATCAGTAAGTACTCATTGAACAGTAACATCGAAGTCCTGAACATCTGCTGCTGCAGCTCATGCTGCCTCGGCTGAGCGCTGACCACATTGCAGACCAGATCTACCGCAGCGGCTCTTCGAGGTCCCGAGGTATTCACTGCTCAGTCTGAATCATGTTGTTCGAGTGACAAGAAATAGAATGGAATGTTGCGAAGATTCGAATGACAAGAAATTGAATGGAATTGGTCAAAGATTCCAATGACAAGAAATACAATGGAGTGGTTTGAAGATTCCAATGAAAGGAAATAGTATGGAAATGGCTCGATGACATTCAAATGACAAGAAATAGAATGGAATTGGTCAAAGATTCCAATGACAAGAAATAGAATGGAATGGTTTGAAGGTGCGAATGACAGGAAATAGAATGGAATGGTTCGAAGATTCAAATGACAAGAAATAGAATGAGTGGTTCGAAGATTCCAATGACAAGAAATAGAATGGAATGGTTCGAAGATTCCAATGAAAGGGAATAGAATGGAATGACTCAAACATTCGAATGACAAGAAATAGAACGGAATGGTTCGAAGATTTGAATTACAAAAAAAATAGAATGGAATGGTTCGAAGATGAGATTGACAAAAATGTATAAAGCTTCAAGAAACCTTTTAGTGTAAGCAAAAATACAGAACAAGAGAAAATGAAAATAACTAATACCATAGAGAACAATAAAGAAGGTCACAAAAAGATTTATAGGTGAGTAAACGAATGAAGGGATAGTGAGTAAAAATATAGTGATGGAGGCTAGTTAAGGCCCTTTAAATGACATTGATAGAGGAAGGATAAGTGCCCTCCCACAAACCAACAATAAAGTGAGGCAAAAAGAACCTCAGAAAGATGAGGCATAGAGGGAGGAAAAATAAAGAGAGTGGAGGTTGAGGTAAGAAGGCAAAAAAGGAATAACAGTGTGCTCTTTAAATTGTTTTAAAGTGCTTAGTTTGTAAAAGAATGAGTGCCGGTGCCCAAAGCTCTGCTCAGGAGCCTACGCTGGTGTAATTTAAGGGGGTGGGCACAGTACCAAGACTTTTTATGCCTCTATAATTCATTGCCAGACACTCCCTGCCCCTTTATCTCACTCTGGCATGTTCCTGCTTTCTCCCTGTGTGCAAATGTTGCGGACTTTCTCTTCATCCGTTGGCACTATAATGTCACAACGCAAACGTAATAATCACAACGCAAACGTAATAACTTATTACAGTTGAGCAGCTACATCAGTTTCTTAGGTGACCAGAAAGGTCACAAATGAACTATTCAAAATATAGTTACACGAAATGAAAAAATCACTGACAGGAGGATTTGAAAAATGCGTTTCGTTAAGTGTATAATAAATGTATGACGTGTCACAAAAGTGAAATACTTTAATTGGTTTTGCTGCAGAATTAAGATGCTAATATCATCAGCTTGTACATCATGTGTGTAGTAAAAATATTGAATTATCGTTGCCTTTGGGACTGCTGTGGTCTCATTTTCTCCTTTCTCTCTGTTGGTCTACAAGGCCGCTGGACTTGATTAGTCACAGTATCTGAAGAGTGTGACGGGAAGTGTGTCAAGGCCTCACAGCTCATTCCCTGTCAGTTTTATTCAAATTACTTGTGGCCCAGAATCCAGCAGTACATGAAAAGGGTCTGGGGAATGTACTCGGGGAGGTAATCTTAACTGGTGTCAAAATGGAATTTCCTTGACACCTCATTACTAAGTCGAAAAACTTGTGGCCGGAAAGCAAAGCTCCTGCTTGCTTTTGCTATCTCCTTGTGTCTTGTACTATCAAAAAAAGCAGACAGAAAAAAGGATAAGAATCAAAAGATTTTTTTGATGGATTGTGCGCGCAACAGTGCAAAGTTGGGACAGGGAAGGGTCGCCTTGCTTAATGAAACACTGTGCAGACCGAATCATACCGAGCTAACAATGTAGCAGGAAGACCAACCTGACAGCTCCAATTACTCCTCCAACTCTGAAGACCTACGCAGCCGGGGATTTGTCGGGATTTGTCAGCCACCATCAGTACCGAGAACTCTGTCAGCAGCTGGCGGAAGCAATCTTAGGTCACCCAAATTGACTCAATGAAAAAACGGATCTGGGAGATTGCCAAAAGGCGACAAGTTGACCACAAAGAAGCCAATAAAATGCAAAAAATCAAGCAATTCTCTTCCAGGTGGAAAATGCAATTAAAGGGAATGCCAGGACCTTAGAATGTCTGAAGATCTTGTAGAGGGAAAAGCAAGTAGCCTGTTCTTGCCCACATCCAGCGTGTGAGCTACAAGCCTTTCAATTATTAATACTGGAGCAGTGTTTTGATTCTGCATGCATGAGATGAGGGTTTGCTTGCTCCCTGACAAGATAAATGCCTGCTATGTAGCTGACGCTTGAGGGCACCATCAAATTGAACGAGCATCATCGGTGACGAGCTGTCCTTCCTTGGCCGCTTGGTATTGCGCGACTCTGCCTGCCAGGCTTTTGTACAACGAGATCTTCACCATGGCCTCAATCATCTTGTCAGACCGCTAAGTGATATGATCTATGCGGAACTGAGAATGCGCGCGCCCTCTTTAGACACCGTGATTGGAGGAGATGTTACCTACCAGGCTGAACAGTCTTAAGCCCAGTGTACACAAATCATGAGGCTTGTTCCCTCATCAGGCTCCCAGTTGGGATTTAGGTCAATTCATGTTCAAATCATGTCCTGGGAACCAGCAGTAGGATTAAATGAGCTGTCTTATGTTTACTCCCTTCCAGAAAAAGTGTTCTGCTTAGTGTGAAAGTTTTACATATTTTACTATGCTACAACCATATAGGAGCTATTGTAGAATGAACACAAAAGGACATTAATTTGAGCAAAGAAGCTGTATTATTGCAGACATTAATAGAATTCAAACTTTGATTTGAAAAAATGTTGAATTCACTCTCTGGCCAGAAAAAGAGACTTTTTTCCTGTGAAGTGGGTTATTTTAATTTCAGTGTACCTATTACTGAAACTTCATTAAAGGTACGTCCGTTGTTACAAAACAGTATATACGCATTAACAGAATTTAATAGGATGTAATAGAATTTGCAATTCCTGCCTATCAACATATTGCCACCTGTCAACGCACTGCTTCCCGGCCTGTGCTCTCATCTTTTTCCTCATAGTATTCTGGAGTATTGAGTGCAAGAATATCACACACTAATGTCGTGGACTAAACATTGAGGGAGGTAAGTGCATATAGGGTGGTATAGATTTACTATTTTCAACTCCACATCTATGTACCTTGAAGATATAATATGTGCAATTGGGAATTAAAGATCTATACATACTTAAATTTCCATATTTTGTCCCTCGATAGTCTGTTTACTATATTAAAGTCCCACGAAATTCTGTGGTCACTATTCAGGATCCACACCCTCTTCGCCACCATTATCCCGAACTGATGTCATTACCTCTCTGGAACCGCCAGCCAATCATCTCCTAGAGCCCTGCATCCCCTCACTATAGCTGAATACTCAGTTGCTTCGCAGCCAGGTTTATGCATTATAAGTCCACATACATATATAAGACCATATCTATCTATCTATCTATCTATCTATCTATCTATCTATCTATCTATCTATCTATCTATCTATCTATCTATCTATCTATTTCAAGCATTCGGTCCTCAACAGCGACGTGCCTAACTGCCGGTGCTGCGTTAGGGTAAAGGACCAACCCTTAATATCTGCACAGAAAAAGGAGACGCTGCATGCCCGGAGACTGCAATAGACTTATCATTTATTCCTCTTGATTTCAAATGATGCTAATATCCAGCATCATGTAATAAACTTGTCATTGAGTCCTCTTAATTTCAAATGAAGCTAATGTCCAGCACCACGACGCGTTTCGACACATCTGTCTTCTTCCTGGTGGTTTCTGCCGTCATGACTTACGAGCAGCATTCTGGTATTTATAGTCCACAAAGTTCTCTCACCTGAAAGCAATAGAGGCACTTCCCCTATGTGCCCCACCTTCGTTTCTTGCTGATTAAAGGTCATATGCATTTAAAGTTGTTTTTAGATTTTCAAGATTTCTTCACGCTCGTAATGTACATCTTTGTGTAAAATAACAACTTCTTATTTGATAGCAACCACCAACTTTCCACATCACATTTCCTCCAACTCGATGTTCATAATAAACGACGTGCATAACTGATCTCCGTCTTTAACAGCCTCCATGCTTTTAGTTAAGGTGAAACCTGCAATTTACTTTCTGCTCACCATGCCTCATTAAATAAACTGTAGTGAATAACCTGTTTCAACTAATCTGTCTTCTTCCCATGGTTTCTGCCATCATGATTTACGAGCAGCATTCTGGTATTTATAGTCCACAAAGTTCTTTCACCTAAAAGCAATAGAGGCACTTCTCCTATCTGCCGCAGGTTCGTTTCTTGCTAATTAAGGCTCATGTGTGTTAGAAGTTATTGTGAGATTTTCAGGATTTCTGCACACTCAAAATGTACATACTTGTGTAAAATAACATCTTCTTATTCGGTAGTAGATACATACTTTCTGCGTCACATTTCCTCCAACTCGATGTTCATAACAAACGTGCATAACTGATCTCCGTCTTAATATGTAATATAATAATAGAATCTGAAGTGTCCCTCGGACATTTTAAAGGATTCCAGTGTCTTACGCAAATAGGATAGGATGATATTAAGTGTGAGCGATACGATTTGATGGGCCAACCATGGAAGGCCCAGGAGACACGAATGCGCTTTTTGGAGGCGCCATTGGAAATCAACCCCTCTCTGAAATGAAAGAGAAACACAGAGGTGCATTCTTACAACTCTTCAAATGAGTTGTTGTGTAATAACGATCTTAAGAATGAGCCTCCTGCAAAAGTATTTGAATGTCATTGTGCACATGCAGAGAACAAGGGTGTAGGCGAAGCTCAGGCAGAACTAAGCCATCGGGCAAACTACCCATGGAAAGCTTTACGAACTACAGGCAGAGTATTGGTCCTACAACCTTCCTTTATTCATTACAAAAGGTAGGACCGTCAGTGTATTATTTTAAACAAAGGCCTAACCTTATACTTCTTTATGCATTATAGCTTGAAGGATGCTTGGGTACCCAAGCCAGTGTGGATGGTGTAACCGTAGCCCGAGTGGGATGCCACCAATCTGGGGATACAGGTGATGTGGTGGGGCTCCTGTATTTCAAGCAGTGGCACTGTGAACCCCCACTCTAGCAGCTAATGCAGGGTTAGCCAATAGGTCCAGTGGGCTGCTAAACTGTGTCACAGTAAAACGTTTACCAGTTCTTTGTGGACCTCTTCTCTCTACAGCACTGTGGGCAGATGCTCATACATAAGAATGCACGGGACACCACTGCACAGCAGGGGGCATCGTGTGCAGCACCCTGATAAGTAGAACAGTTAACTGGCACCCCCCATCATGGCTAAAATGTTCACTTGAGCGATCAGTCACTGAGTACAGGCTTGGCTGCATCGAAGCCCATGCACGCCTGGCACACCCACCAGGACACTGCAGCCATCGTAAATAAACGGTAACTTGGATCACAGGCCATTAAATCACAGCAATGGCTGCATTTTACACGAGCCCCTTATTTAAGCTTCATGCGTTTTGAACGTAATGTATGCATATATCTGTTCATTCATTCCCCCATTTACCACACATAACAAACTAGAACCAGCAATCTATGATTAGATATCCGTATTTTTAAGTTGTTACGTAGAGAATGAGTAGGTTTTTCTTGGTAGATGTTTATTTGATCCTTGTAGCTCATGAGAAAATGGTGCAAGGATGTCTGACGTTCCAGGCAAATTGCATTTTGCCACTGGAGCGCTCCCCACCCCAGCAAGAAACTCTGTTGTTTGTCTGTCTCCACTGTTGCTGATGCCATGAGAATAACATCTTACCTTATCTTTTGGGAGCCCTCGGGTTGCGTGAAAGTTTGATAAATCTGGGCCATGGTTAATTGAGAGCCTTGCATACTTTCTGTTCTTGGCATTGCAGCTAGTGCTTAATTTGAGCTGGTGGTTTTCAATGCTCGGCACCGGCACTCAGTTCTTGACACTGGCACTGACAGTCTGCCACATGGTGGCGCTGTCTGTTTAATTTTGAAATTAGCTCAACAGTGTTTAATAATTCAAAATATATTAAAAACTGATAATGCTTGCTGCCCACACCGTTCTTATAGCTTTAGGTGGCCTGGAACAGTTTGAATTGTCACACTTGTCGGAGTGCAATGATCAGTAGTTGTGTTGGTGCTGTCAATCGTGGTGAGTGTGGGGCAATAGGTGGTGCATGCTGCAGTGGCCTCCTGAGAAGAGCCCTTGTCTAGTAGATATTATAAATAAATAAATAATTTAAACACTGGTGCTGCCCCATGACCTATGAGCCAATGGTCAGAAGGCCAGGGCCATGTATAGCAGAGTACAAACCAGGGGGTCGCAGTTGTGACCACTTGTGACCACCAAACATCCATCACCCTAAGAGAGAAGGATAGGACCTCTGAGGCCCGTCCAGCCCTACACTTGCTTCCTCTCACCACGTATATTTAATTTAAGCCCTGTGTCTCAGCCATCGAGCCTTCTATAAGGTGAGTCAGATATTCCCTTGAGCCCTCTCTGGTCCAGTTCATCTCTCTTGCCGACTATCCCACTTTATACAACACGGGCGACTGGTGCTACGGGTGTGAGAGGCGTTGCCCTGCCACCATGAAGGTGTAGGAGAAGGATATCTGAGCAGTTTAGCACAAAGAGCTACCAGATGCTTGTGATGTTTCCAGGGGTGGTTTCTAATCGAGGGCGGGGGAGCATCGCCCCCCCGACCGCTGCAAGTTGCACAGGAAAAAAATAGAATGCCAATGAAAACATTTAATTGCCATTTTATTTTTTAAGCGCAGGGTGCACCACCCCAGAGACATCTTTGGAGTGTACTCTGCTGTGGGCAGCAGAGGGCTTGAAGCAGTTCCTGGACTGGATGCTTCAAAGTGCGCATGTCACTTTGAAGCTCTCCACTCATCTGTCTTAAGACAGCTAGGTAGACACAAGGCATGGGCCTCCAGGGCGTGAAGGAGTGTCCAGCCAAGATGCTCCATCCAATCCAGGAGTTTCTCTCATGCTGGTAACAGCATGAGAGCAGTGTCTGGATTGGCTAGGGGAACTCTTCCTCTATTGAAGAGCAGAAGAACACAGAGGAGGATGCACAGCGAGTGGGTGAGTGCCTTTTGTGTGTGTAATGTATGTGAGTGCATGTAAGTATAGTGGTTGTATTTATTTTATAGTTAATGTTATCTGGGCTTTTGGAGGGCCTGGTGGTTTACTCTGGGGTTTTGGAGGGAGGGATTTTTTTTGCACAAAGTGGTGGAGCACTTCGCTCACCCCACCACTTTAAGAGGGTACAAGCCAGGCACGGTTCGCTTCGATCATAATGAGAGGGGCAGGTGCTGGGGGGGTCTAAAATGTAATAATAAAATAAAATGAAATAAAATAAAAACTTACCTGAATCAGCCGTGCCGCCCCTCTTTCTCCCATCGTCACTGCAGGCACAGGCTCCCAGCCTGCCCTGTGGCTAATCCTGACTCTACTCAAAGCAGTGTCAGGATTGGTTGGGAGCACCCAGACAGGGCGCTCCCAAGCAGACTGGGAGCCTGTGCAGGTTCTCTCCAGCCCGGCAACTGTGTTGCTGGGCTGGAGTGAGCCCTGTGAGCATGTGTGTTTGGCCGGCCTAAGATGGCTGATCAAACACACATGCGCTCTGAGGGGAGTGCACAGTGCATTCCCCTCTGCTTGTCACCCCAATGCGCCGCCCTTTTCACAAGGAAGGGATAATAAACACAGTTTATTATCCCTTCCTTGTGAAAGGATTTGCAGTAGTTGCTGCTGCTGGTGGTGGTGACGCTCCTCCGCCCTTATGGAGGAGCCGCCCCTGGTCACCAGGGCAAGACTCTCCACAGACCAGAGCTGGCTGTATAAGGGCCCCCCTGAAAGACTGGGTCTTGGGCCTGAGCCCACTTTGCCCATGCCTTAAAACGTCTCTGGAGAGCGGCAGGTGGAGACCGATATTCTGACTTTCGGTTTCTATTGCGTCAGAAGCCTTGAAGAGCAAGCATGTTGCCTTGTTTGCTGAGGAATAGCGCTTCATCTAATGACAGCTCAGATGACTCTCTAGTGAGTATGCTTTTTTTTATGTCAACTTTATTTATGTTTAACCCGTCTCCATTAAAAGGGCAGGGCGATAACCAAGCGGTGGTAGTTCAGCAAAAGTAGACCGCCCGTGACGCGGTTGACAACAACCACCAATTCAGTGATGTTTTATTGTTGGTCCAGCCCTGTACTTTAAATGAAGCACATGCGTGCACGTCTCTTGGACATTCTATTTTCATTTTCCATCTGCAAAGGATTTAGGGTTATGGAAACGTGAGGCAGAGAGTGCAGTTGCGCCTTTGTTTTTCAGTCCTTAATGGGATATCGGAGCACAGATGAAAACAGAGGGCCTGATTTAGAGTTTGTTAAAGGGGGTTACTCCCTCACAAATGTGACAGATATCCCGTCCGCCGTATTTACGATCCCATTATAGCCTAGGGAGATCGGAATGATGGAATATCCGTCACGTTTGTGACAGGGTAACCCGTCAGAATCGGTTGATATGCATGTTTTCCATTAAAAGTACTCCTTGAAAGTTCTCGCCCCAACACTTTCAAACTTCACCAGCCGCCACCGTTATAAAAGAGCTAGTTTGGGCGGCCAAACCTTCTCCGTCGCAGCCCACGCCCTCTGGTCCTCTCTTCACATCTATCTCCCTCAGTTACAGCACTATCATCCCTCAAAACAAATCTATCAAAACCTGCCTGCTCTGCTGACCCTCCCGCTAATCTCTATTAGTTTCAACGTCCTCATGCCCTTGGGCAACTCAATTGGTCTCTACAAATTCCAAATTCATCCATTCAACCATTCATTCATGTAAAAAACGGTCACAGAATTAGGGAGTCGAACACATTCTTGTAACAATGATAACAAGAAGAATAGTGATGTAAAACCAAATATATTATTAGTTGTAATTGTAGTAGAAGTAGTAACAGTACTGATGACACCACTAATAATAAAAAGTTCATTATCACTTTCAGGACTTAGCAACTTATGTCTGGGTCTCTTCTTCTTGAACCTGGAAAGCTATGGTTGTCAAATCCTAATAGTGAGTCAATGAAAGACCAACATGGCCTTCTGTTGGTTCGCACATTATGCATCTACCCCTAGTCAGGACTTTCTAATGCACGTTCTCTATAGGATGCTGTGCCAGTGGAGGTCTACGCAGGTGGTCTGATGTCTCTTCCTGGCTGGCAGCTCTCATTGGAAGTTCAGACCTTATTAGGATGGTTCAATGTGGGCTCTTCTTGGCAGCAGAGGTCATAAGACGTGGTGTGTTGGGGTCTCTTCTTGGACGAGCAGGCCGAATGACACTGGTTTGATGTGGTCTCTTCCTGGCAGTGGCGGACATACAGGATGGTATGATGGGGTGTCTTCTTGGACGTTCAAGCCCCAGGAAGGTGGTTTGATGTGGCCTCTTCCTTGCGGCAGAGACTCTAATAAGATGGTCTGGTGGGGTCTGTTGTTGGAAATTCATATGCTATGAAGGTGGTGTGACATGTTCTCCTTTTGGCTGTCAGGGTCATATAGAGTGGTGTTGAGTCTTTTCTGGGATGCTCAGGACCTATAAAGGTAGTTTTTATGTGGTATTGTTTTGGCAATGGATGTTATGCAAGTGGTGTGATGGGCTCACTTCTCAAAAGTGGAGGTCACAGGGCTGTAATGCGGTATGGTTCCTTTTTGGCAGTGGAGATCAAGTTTTTTGTAAGGCCAGGCCCTATGAAGGTGACATGATGTGGCCTCATGTTGAAAATTCTCCTTCCATCCATTTCTTTTTAATGTAAAATGAGTCTCCTCTCTGCTTGATTTGAGTCTAAGGGCCAGATGTAGCATTATTCCAAATTGCGAGTTGCAATTTGCGAGTCCCAGCGACTCGCAAATTGCAACTCGCAATTTGGAATACAGAAAGGTGTCTCAGACACCTTCTGCGAGTCGCTATGGGGTCGCAAAGACCCACCTCATTAATATTAATGAGGTGGGTCGCAAATTGCGGCCCCATAGAGACTCAGGGCACTCACGGGTATGGAGGCCTGCTGTAGTCAGCAGACCTCCATGTCCGTGACTGCTTTTAAATAAAGCAGTTTTTTTTTTCCAAGTGTAGCCCGTTTTCCTTAAAGGAAAACGAGCTGCACTTAGAAAAAAACCCGAAACCTTTTGTTTCGGATTTTTTCAGGGCAGGTAGTGGTCCCTTGGACCACTACCTGCTCTGAAAAAATAATTTGGGGTCCAGTCAAGTGGATGGTAACTGCGACTCCATTTGCGACCGCCATACCACTGCGACTCGCAAATAGGAAGGGAACACCCCTTCCTATTTGTGACTCTGACATACATTTTACGAGTCGGTTCCGACTCGCAAAATGCATTTCTGCATAGCAAACACACGTTTGCGACTCGCAAACGGCGATTTTCGCCATTTGCGACTCGCAAACTGTTTGCTACATCTGGCCCTAGATTATGTCCTTCTGGAATGCTAAATGGCAAGTATTTCAAGAATCTCAGGCGTGAGTGGCCATGTTTAGATCATGAACAAAAGCTGATTAAAAAAAGTAGTTGTGTTTTTAGATGGGTTTTAACTGCAGAGCCTTCAAAAGGCGTAGAATCCTACAGCCCCCAATCAAACCCTCCCTCCCCCGCTCCCTTTCTCACCCCTTTGAGATGCAAAATACATGTTAGGGACCCGGGAGCGTCAGTAAATTTGATTAAGGGCCTGAAAATTGAATAACTATCAGAACAATAGTGTTTTTTCGCAGAAACATGGGGGCTTTCGGCGCTCTACGGGCCATTGTATTTGCATTGTATAATTAGAGTCAATTGTCATATAACGCATTCATATACGAGCAATTATACATCAATGTTGCGTTTTAATGATACAATTTAAAGATTTTTTCAATTCAGTGTAAGAAATAGACTCGCTTTCTTTGACAATCAGCCACTGTCCTTGCAAGCTTTTTATACACACTAAAGGATTTAAAATCTTTAATTGCGGCTCATAATGTCACCTATAAAAAACATACATCTGCGCCTTTTTTCGCGGTATTTTTCTTAGTGTTTATTTCATTCCGTGGCCGTGCTTTCCTGGAATTAACTGCTTCACACTGCATGTTTTCATCCTTTCAACCTCCCAGAGAGTTTTGTGCTGTTATCCTAATTCACTTTAAGAAAGAGTCCGCCATTATGGCAAATGGCGGAGGCCCCATAGGATGCTCCCTGCATGCACACGCCTAGTATCCGAAACATCAGTTCTTAGAACAATGTAATATTCAATGCGGGAGTAACAATCCCTGATGACGTCGCCTCGGTCCATCTCTCAGCGAACCCAGGCCCTGCTGCGGTGCCTGCTGAAAAGCGGTGGTCTATGCCACGCGCACAGTCTTGCAGCTCGTGCATGTGTCTGTGAGCCTAGATGTCTACTACTGCAGTCGTTCCCAACCTTTTGACTTCTGTGGACCCCCACTTTATCATTACTGGATCCCAGGGACCCCCACTGAATCATTATTGGAATCAGGGGACCCCCCCCACAGAGTCAATACTGAAACCTGGGGACCTAATCTGTTAATATTCTTTAGTTTTGTAAGCAGTTGCGGAAACCCCGAGGAGGCTTTGCGGACCCCCCACTCCCTCCGTGGTCCCCGGAGCACACGTTGGGAACCACTGTACTACTGCGTTCAAGCGTCATCAAATTTAGGCTGATGAGGGTGGGTCCTTTCAGAATTTCAGGATATCCGCATGTGATAAATGTGTGTAAATGTGGTCCAAATGGACCTCACATGCATGGTTCTAGGACCACTGGAGTTATGAGATTCTGCGGCTGCTGTGTTCTCCACATAAGTGTGTATTTCCCTCATTTGTCACACAATCCATGATCTGATGCAGAATCTGCAGCTTTTAACAAAAAAAATGTTCCTTGCCCATACTGTTCAAAACTTACCTAAACTGTGGCATCCTGTGTTCCTGATCAGTGCAAGGCTCTTTTTCAAAAGTTGATCTTCGTACTTTATTTTGTACATTTTATTTACAGGAGAGAAGTCGCTTTTTCCACCCACTACTGCGGAAAGCCGGCATTAGGTCATATATTGCAGTTTTTGATTATTTGCAGGGCCTGGGAGATGAAGAGTTGATTATGGCAGTCTTGGACTTTATTTTAAGGAAACGGTTTATTTATTAAGAATGATGTACTTGGTTCTCTTTTAAAATCCGTTCCTATGACTTTTAATGTTGAATGATGATTTATCTTTTTTGTGATTACTTTCTTGCTGCTTGTAGCCCAATAAAGTAAAGTAACGTAAAAAAAGTTGACTTATCACTTTTACCTTGCTTATTGCTATATTTGATTGTTAAATTGATACTGATGAGGTGAAATCTTTGCCCAGACAATGTTACCATGAGTAAAAATGACAAAATAATGAATTAATATCACAAAATGTGCAGCAATATGCCCCATAATTTGCCTTTTTGTGACGCATACTTTAGTCATCCTTGCCACAAAATTTGGTCCTCCACTGCTGCTTATTTCCAGTGGCCCTGGTGGTAATCCTAAAACCCTGCTGTCCTTGACCTTGGTTCTAGGACTGGATCCTAGGTGTGATACATAGCGGCTCATTACGAGCACTTCTGATTGGGCCACCGCTGTGTGGGGCAGACTAAGGGCCTGATTTAGATACTGGCGGACGGATCACTCGGTCACCACGGTGACGGATAGCCGTCTGCCGAAATATAAATCCCATAAGATTAATTATATATATATATATATACTTTATTCGACCATGGGTCATAAAAGTTACACATTAAATTATACAAAGAAGGTGCATTTGTTCCATTGTACTTCCACACTGGCATAAAATAGAGTTTAGAATAAAAATATCTTCTATAGGCCATGGCCTACTATAGTCCACCATTGTTCCGGATACATAACTTAACATTTAGATGCCAAGGTTTCTAAACATCTGCTTCATAGTGTTAAAAATAATACAAATATTTAAGGCTCTTAAAACAATATGAGATGGTTTCAGATTCAAGTTTCCCAGGTGGTACCATCACCAAGATAAGTGCAAGCTATTAGGCCCATGATTTAAGCTTTAGAGTGCTGAGTTGATGTTACATAATAGTACAGTTTCTTGGTAGTTTAAGTGGCATACTTTAGTAAGGGCGCCTGCAACCGGCACAATCGTATAGGCAAATTTAGGCACTGTCAAGTCATTAAAAACACAAGCACAATGTAATAAAAGCTTATATAGTAACTTAAAATGGTTATCAGATTCATGTTAAAATGGCACTAATGCCAGACAAGTGCATAAAAATAGCTCTTTGCGGCTAACACTAGTGATACAGTAGCAGAACCACAAAATGATTACCCACGTATTATCTAAGAAAAATCTGTTCCAAAGCCCTATCTAAACCACATGGTCAATAATTCATCATCATCATCATCATCATCAACTTTGTTCGATCCATGGCCATAAAAGCACATAAAACAGGATAATAAATAATTCTTAAGGAATAAATAAGTACACATCTTTAACTTGGTGTAAAAACATTAGGACAATAACTTGAATTGCACATGTGGCTCTAAAACTTATCTATAAAGGGATGGGACTTTGAATTACTTTTTGGAGATGGCATCGTATGCGCCAAGCTGTTGCTAGATACTTGCTTACTGAGAGAATTACATCGGTTGAATTATGGCTTTTTAGAACCCGTAGAGCCAAAGAGCAGTTCTTGAATCCCATGTCCCTGCAAATATTGCGAATCCATTTTAAACGTGGAATCGCATAGGCTGGGCAGAAGAACATGAAATGCTCAATGGTTTCGAAAGTACTGCCACAGGCAGGGCATATATCGGGAAGGTTAGTCGGCCCCCACCTATGAATCAGTGACAACAGGGGCAAAGAGCCAAAGCGAAACCTTGCATATAAGCTCTTGCCCTGCGAATCCGGTATCACATCCAAATAGGATTCAAACTTTGGGGACCATTTAGTATCAATGAAGGAATTAGTTAAGCGACCATGGGATTTGTGAGTTATGTAGTTATCCTTAACATAAGACCAATAGGTTAACTTTAAAACGTTTTTGTGCCGTCTCTCTAATTTATGGGGATTTTCCCAGTAATCGCCCAGACCCAATAGCCGGAGCCAATGGGCCACATGGCGAACCCAGGGAAGAGTATTAGCGTTTTGGCATTTCAATAGATCGAGTAGTGCGGTCTTGTATATATCTAGTTCGGGGGTTGTCCACAACCTAATCCAATAGAGGAGAGGTCTTAGAGTAGCTAGATCTGCTACTCGGCTTAACCCCAGATCTAGAAATAATGGGAGCAAGGGTGTGGTACGTGGACATGCAATTAAGGCCCTTGCAAAATTGTTTTCCCCCACACTGATCTTATTACAGTTAGCGTAACCCCATACCTCCGCTCCGTACAGGGCTGCACTTTGAGCCTTAGCTGTATAAATTTTTATTGCTGGGGAAACTACTTTTGTAGAGGTGCTTTGATAAAAACGCAATATAGATGAGGCTCTGTGTTGTAGGAGCCCTGCACTTTTTGTAATCTGCTCTTCCCATAATAGTTTGTTAGTTAACCTAACTCCCAGGTAATCTATAGAGCTTACTTCCTTCAACAGTACTCCCTCAATATGGATGGAACATTTTTTCCTAGGTCCCTTAGATAACACCATCAGTTTAGTTTTGTTAATATTAACCTCCAACCCATGATCACTACAAAATTGGCTAAACCGGTCAACAAGGGTTTGCAACCCCATTGGTGTCTTAGAGATGAGAAGTGAGTCATCGGCGAAAAGCAAGATGGGAATTTTTTGTGTATTCAGGGAAGGGGCATCATTCTGGCCTATGGACACAGTCTTTACTACTTCATTAATAAATACGGTAAACAGTAGGGGGGCTAGCACACAACCTTGGCGAACTCCTCGTCTCATTGGGATCCGCTCTGTCAGTTCGCCTTGTTCACCCCACCTCACTTGGGCATAGGTGTTCTCATGTAGTCGTTTTAACAGGAGTAAAAGATCCTCTGGGACTCCCAATCTACCCAGCACTTCCCACAGCTTGGCTCTTGGGACCAGGTCAAAAGCCGATCGCAGGTCTATAAATACCACATACAGGCATTGCTTGGCCACAAGAACGTATTTCCAATGCAATATGGCTAATCGAAAGACCTGATCTATCGTGCTAGTTTTTGCACGAAACCCTGCCTGTAAATGAGAGAGGATTTGGTGCTTCTCGACCCAGTTGATTAGCCTCTGCAGAATTTGTTTAGCAAATATTTTTTGTAGGTTGTCTATGAGGCTAATTGGCCTGTAGTTAGCTGGAAGATTAGCATTTCCTTTTTTATAAATGGGTATGATCTCTGCCCCCTTCCATGTATCTGGAATTAGCCCCCCTGCAGCTATGCTATTTGAGATGGCATTAATATACCAGGACCAAATGGATGGTTCCGATCTATAAAGATCTCCAGGGAGCTTGTCTGGTCCAGGTGCTTTGCCAGGTTTTAGGCTAATTATAGCCTCAAGGGTCTCTTCTATTTTAAAGATAAGGCAACCCTCAGGGACACACTGAGCCACCACTTGGAGGGCCATGCTGGAGTTTGATTCCAACAATTTAGTTGGAGAGTGGACCACATTAGTGTCCATTGGGCCTTCTGGTAGGGCATAAAGAGTAGTAAAATGCTCTACCCAGCTTTCTGGTTGAATATGGTTGCTGGGACAGCTCCTGCCTCCATTTTCTCTTTTGGACAGAAGTTCCCAGAAACGCTTGTTATTCTTCTCTCTGGAAGCATCTAATAGTTCCTGCCACAGAGAATCCTCCCACCGCTTTTTAGCGTTAGACAAGGTTACTTTGTATAGAGACTTGGCTTGTTTAATTTCCCCCTGGGAGCCAGACATTACTGCTACTCTTAACCCGGACTTGTCCTTTGAGCACCTCTCATCAAACCATCCCTTGCGTGCCCCTGTCCCTTCATGTGGCTTAGACCGCTTTGTTTTGTAAAAGAACCCCCGTAGCTGGGTAGTCATGCTGTCATGTATTTTGAGAATCGGAATATTCCCTACAGCCTGATCTTCATACTCAGCCAAACTATTTAAGAAAATCTGATATATTGCTCTGATGTGGTGGGGGTTGGACATCACTTTTGGCCAAGTAATCTTGGTAAATTTGTTGTTCCAGCAAGGTGGCGGAATTATTGTAGCATAGTTGTTGAGTGTTCTCCTGAACATTTCTCCAGAAAGGGTAAGGAGCAAGGGGAAATGGTCACTGTCACATCTCACTTCTACTTTCATGTCTACCAAATGGGGCCACAGCCTAACATCAACCAGGAAATAATCGATAGTGCTTATCGACATGCCCCTTTTAAAAGTAGGTGCACTATTCATATCAGATGGAGTTCTACCATTACAGGCCCTAAGGCCATGGTTTAAACATAATGTGGCTAATTGCATGGCCACCCGAGATTTTTTACAAGGCCGGGTAATATATAATTGTGGGATCCCCCACTGCTCATCTTCTTCATCTGTTAAACCACTTATGAGAATAGAAGGCTCGAAGGTACAATTAAAATCTCCAGCTATGATTAGGATAGTTGAGGGGTCGAGGCTTCCTACAAATTCACACAGAATAGCCAGGGTACGGGACTCGGAGCCATTTGGGACCGATCGTATATAAACATTAACAATAACAATTGATAATCTTCTGTTGAACGTAATACACATGGCTATAGTGATAAGATATAATGGGATTTAGATTTTGGCTGATGGGATATCCACCACCGTTGTGACAAGGTAATCCCTCTGCCAATATCTAAATCAGGCCCCTAAGGCTTTATTTAGATTTCAGCATACTGGCTACTCCGTCACCACGGTGACGGATAGCCGTCTGCCGAAAGATAAATCCCATTATATTCCATGGGATGTATATTTCGGCGGATGGGATATCCATCATAAGTGTGACGAAATCTAAATGAGGCCCTAAATATTTTGTGGATAATTTTTGATGGATTGCTCAGGGACCTGGGAAGGGGCCAGGAAGCCTTTCATCTGTCATTGTCACTATTTTAGTTTCCGATGCGTTCAGCAACCAATACATCAGCTGTGCATCATTCTGAAAGATGTCTAATGGCTTGAAATGTCTCCCCGTAGTGATTATGGCTTTGACTTGAAGAATTTAAAGACGTGCATTAGATATAATAATATTTGTATATAAGTGTTAAAGTCACTGGTGACTCCTCGGATTTCCCCATATTCTGTTCACAATTATCCAAATGGGTGCATGAGTTGAAATATAGCTTTTAATAATGAAATGACCAATCAGCCACTGGCCTTAGGTCTCTAGAAGCCAAGGTGTAGTGGATATGTTTTTTTTGCCATTTGGGCCCCCTGAAAACACCCAAGAAGTGATGTCAGGAACCTTAACACTAATGGTGAACTTTTGTAATTAACAAACTCTATTGCAAACTCGAGACAGCATCAAAGTAATAAACAGTAATGATAGCAGCCAACTACTGAAACTGGCAAATGCTAAAGACAGGAGTTGCTACGAGCAACAAAGTGGGCGTAAATTGCTGCCCACTCCACCCGTACCTGAAGCCCACATAAGACACTTTGAAATGATCAGTAGGCTTCAACATATAAGCTTAAATTGCTGTCACACATCATAGTAGAGGTCTAAAGTCCACCTTCTTACATACGTGTTGTAGTAGATAAAACCCATCCCATTTCTCAATTAAGGATCTCTAGTCTTTACCATCATGTAGTTGAAAGACCTAACAAAATATAGATTTTATGTTCCCTGTAGTTGTAGAGTTCACTGTCACCCGGTGGGTGTCCTGCAGCTGAGCAGGTGTAGCGGTCTAGTCTTGACGGTGGAGTCGTGTAAAGAGCCAGGAGTTTAGCTTCTTGTGAAATTCAGGAATTGAGGAGAAGCATTGTTGCATTTAATAGTAATGTATTTATGAAGTAAGCACTGATGGATTGTGGACGGGGTTAGGATGTAGAGGTGGATTCAAGTGGCCGTTGCTGCTGTCCCTGATCCTTTAAGAGGAGGCAAAATAAATTATTCCACCATTGAAAAGGAAGCAGTGGCTTGGTGGTGGTGTGATCAACATTTTAGCAATTTTGTGTAGAGCACAGAATTTTAAATATGGATTGATCATAAACCATTGATCTACTTTTTAACAGCAAAAGATGTCAGAAGGGCAACAAAACGCATTGTGAAATGGTGAAGTTAGATTACAAGAATACACATTCACAGTGAAGTATGTAGCGGGGTGAAAAATGTGAATGCCGATTGTTGGTACCGACAAGGTTGAGTCTAAGGGACAGAGTTACAAGGCCCTAGTGCCTCCTTGTGTCACATTAGAATCATTTTTTCAAACTGCTGTGGCTCAACGAGGCAAAAATTGGTGCGCCATTTTACAAAGTGGTACAATGCATGCATTGAGCTACTTTGTGACCCCCTGTGCCACATCATGCCTGTGCCAGACATAATGTATGCAAGGGGGAGGGTGTCCCGGCATTAGGAGACCTGCAAAAATGGCACAATGAAATCTGAAAGATCACTCGCAGTAGAGGGGGCTTGCACAAATAGTTGGGAAGGTCACACCATGGAGGCCCAAGGTGGACTTTGTCTCTGGAAGGTCTTGGGACCAAGCTGGCACCATTGGCACACTTGCCTCAGGCTAAGGGGCAGGGGTCCTGTGGTGCTTTCCGGTGTCGGGTTTTGGCGGTCTGTAGTCCTCTCAGTTTTTCTTTTGGGTGCCTACTGGGTGCAGGGAAGCAGCTCTGCTATGGAACAGGAGTTCCTTGTGCTGGGGAGAAGCTGGCAGTTCTCTTGGGCTTTTGGAGGTTTCAACAGCTGAAGGACGAAGTATCTTTATTGCAATGGTCAAAGTGGTCAATAGGCAGACAGGCAGGGTTGGCATGGAGTCTGTCATTGGTCTTCAGTACTTGCCTTTTGTGTCTCAAGAGTCCTTCTTTCTTCAGGTCTGCAGGATCTGATTTCCTGGTGCCAGGGGCTTCCCTAAATACTGAATTTAGGGGCATTAGGGGAGTGTAGGGTAGTGGCCAATGGGCCTCTTATCCCTGGGGTCACTATGCCCTATATAAGACCACTTCCTGTGGGAAGTGGGCATAACCCTGTCCCAGAGTTCCTAGATCTGGCATCACCAAGATGGCATACTTTTAAAAATCATATCCACATCTGACAGTTCACCTTAGGGGTGGAACTAACCTTATAATGGGCACGCCTTCCTGACTACGAATTTTCCCACCTGTCAAAGTGCGGGGTGGGGCGTCACTCTCTCCCTTCTGAGGTAAGCCAGATCTGCATAACAAGGACTGTGGGCTTCTTTGAAGCCCCCTGCCTTGGAATGCAGATTTGCAGTACATCCTCTTGGGAGGGGTATGTTGACACCCCTGCCAGAGCAGGCTTTGTTCCTAACTCCCCGAGAGCGGAGGCTCTCACCATTGGGGGTCAGACTAGTTGAAACTAGTCCGTCAGCACACAGGTAAATGGTAGGTTATCAGGTGGCACCTCTAAGGTGTCCTCTAGGTGCATCCATTAGTAAATCCATCTCTAGCCTCAGAGAGGGTTTATTAATATTAGATGTTTAATACCAAACATCTCTATGTTCAGTGAAGCCATAATGTAGCTGGGGAACTCGTACTGACCAGTGTCCAGGGAATACACTTAAAATGGCTTCCCTGTTCATTCAATATGTCTGAGAATCGACAAAGACATAGTAGGGGCATATCTGTTCCTGCAGATATGTCCTCACATGTAATATAATGCACCCTGCCTTAGGGCGGTAAGGCCTGCTGTAGGGGCGACTTACATGTATTGCACGCAGTGTTAGGGGACAGGCTGTGTGCCATGTCGTGTTTTCAGTTTAGCTGCACCAAGACACGCAGCCTGCAATGGCAGTCTGCATGTTCTAGGAGAGGGGTCCCTGAGGATGGTACAATACATGCTGCAGCCCTTGGGGACTCTCTTTGGTACCCGTGCCCTAGGCACCAAGGTTTCCATTTACTAGGGACTTACAGGGGGCCATAGGTGTTGCCAATTGGGGACCATTGAGCAGTTTTAGGGAAAGAGATCTGGCTCTGGGGACCTGGTTAGCAGGAATTGCATCAGGTACCAGGCAAAAAGTGGTGTGACCATGACAAAAAAGGGCACTTTCCTACAGTTTCTGGCTGCCAGAATCAAAGTGTGAAACCGTGGAGAAAAACGTGCAGAGATTGGCCCAAGAACCAGCAATCACTGTTATTTTCCCACCCCTGGAGTTACAAAGACCTCAATAATGGAAATTCAATGAATGGGGAAATAATGATGATTAATCCAGCCCAATCATACTGAGTGTCTTTGAGGAGTTACACCATCATTTCTGTTAAACTTCGACACTCCCTTAACACTCTCCCTGGTACACCGACTTAATACCCATCCACAAGTTCCAATTGCATAGGTTATGCATTTGTAATTTACATTATATACACATTAAAAACCATAGGCACCCTCAAGTAGCGGCTTTCTTTTTTTGTTCTGTGAACCAGATGTGTAAGATGCATTTTATTTAGTTCGTCTACTTACAACTAAGCACCTTGTGAGCCGGTGCCTACGTGTTCAGAAACCTGAATAGCGGAAAGGCTAATATAATATTTGCCATTGCCAGCTCCATTACAAACTGTGTCAAATTATTGTCCCTGAGGTTATCAGTAAACCTGTTCAGCTTCATCCCATTACGTTCTCAGTATGTTTTGTGTACATATCAGTGACTTTATCTCAGACAAAGGACTCTGCTTCAAATTTCCCTCTTCCATGAAGGAACCTTTAAATGAATCTTTAAATCACCATATGCTCCTTGCTAGCACGCGTTCCCAGCTCTTGTAATGTTATAATTTATTTTTCTACGCTACCCTTGGAGATTTGTAGAGAGTACTATTATTTGAAGCCTTCTATTTTCTCAGCCACATTTCCAAGATGACCTCTCACTGCTCTCCAGGTAAGTCATGATACTCCACTCACCGCAACACAGCAACTCTATTTGAAGTTGGCTAGATGCAGGGGCAGAAAACTATAAAAGAAGGGCTGGACTCTTGGATTCCCATTGTAAAATACGCCAGGTGCAAAATACTCAGCGGTGGTTGCAAATCTGGGTGATCCACAAATATATCTAGTCGTGGAGATGTGGGCTAGTGGCTAGTAAATTCATCTTGGAAATTGAAGACGTGGGTTATAACCTTGGCTTCAGCACTCCTGTAAAAGACCCAATAAATCTGGAGGAAAACATTTTATCTTCCTCTCCTGAAATTTTAAGTAATCAAGAGGCACCAGAGTGGCTTTCGGTGGTCCCCACTTAGTATTTGGGTCTTCATTTGGGAATACTTCGGAAAAGTGAATTATTTCAAATGCAATTCAAAGAAGCTCTCAAACGTTGGTAGGGATGTCCAGAGAAGGGGTCATATGCAATAATGTATGTGCAAGTACTGAGTCATGCACATATGAGAACTATCTTCTCAGTTCAGGCAGCAAAGGGTTGGAATTCCCTTCCCTGAAAGCACAGGAGCCAGGAAGATCGCTCAGAATACAGGAAAGCAGTAAAGATGTTGCTCTTCAGATGATGAAGATCACACTGACCAAGTCCCTGAACCAACCTCTCACAAGAAGTCTCTATACAGTAGGTGTCCTAGGACTTACACACCCAAGAATAAGAACCGAATCCACACCCCCAGAAGGATGGTAGGTAAACCATGCACTATTATCTCAACTTCAGTACTGTCCTTGAATAAGTGCATCTTCAAGATCACAGTGATACTCGAAGAGCATGCTAAGACAAAGATATGGCCTAGAGGCTAGAGCTTCTGTCTTTAGAACCTGGTGATGCAGGTTTGAATCCTGACTCCAGTGCTTGATTCAGCATTGTGTGATTCTGGGCAAATCACCAAATCTCCCTGTACCCAAAAATATGTATGAATTGTATTTGTGTAATCCCCACGTAATGTACACCAGCTTGTAGATCGTCTCCCGTTACGCCGCGTAATCCTCATTGCTCTGTTGCTTCTGAGCTAGGTTAGCACCATATACATACCAGTATACACATACATGCCACTACTTGTTATTGACTACTTCAAACACTTCCCATGTAGGCTGCACACAAAACCAACCCCTTCCTAAACACACAACAATATTATAATGCTTAAACATTCTATCCCAAGATCCTCACTCATATTACATACTCAAGCACTGCTTCCTGACAATACTGGAACACTCCTCTAGTCATCACACACAACAACAAAACACTTCCCACAAGGGTCGCTATACAAACCCATCCCAAAGAGGAACATGCTAAAGCCATCCACCAACATGCTTTGGTGTCCTATTAAAGTTATTAAGTGGAATAAATAAGGCTAATACGATATAATTGTATATACACTGATTTATGAAATTAAATGGAAAAAAAACGTATATAGCGCTCTAAACCCAAAGGTATCATGGTGTTAAACACAGGAAATGTTGTGGTGGTGGAAAAGAAAAAGGCTTGGTGGTCTCAAACTGAAAAAAATGAAAAGGCACAGAGATCCCCATCAGGAAGCTGGAGATCTCTGTATATGATGAATTGTAGTCTATCAGGGCAGTGGAGTACATCCTTCTGCTGCCCTGGTGGAATGGAGTAAACCCTGTCACAGGATAACTAGAGATGATGTGGCATTACAGCCAGAGCGGCCAACTTTGGACCTGTGGAACCAAGTTTGAGTCTCAGTGTTGGCTCAACATCCTGTGTTACCGGGCAAATCACTCAGGCCCACTTTTTGAGTCTGGCAGTCCTTAGTCCACCATACTCGCGGTGGAGGTGTTACCGCTGCGGGGCAGGCGGTAAAGACTGCCATATTATGACTTCTGAGGTTTGGCCAAAGCCAAACTGCTGAAACGGCGCCCGTACCGCCGGTCCAGGGGTGAGCGCCATCGGCATAATGAGTCGGCAGACTGCCAGCATTTTTGTGGCAGACACACTGCCACGAAAACACTGGCAGTCACGCACCCGGTGACAGGAATCTCCATTCCTGTTGCTGCGTACACCCCCCCGACAACACACCTACATTCACGCACCCCCACTCACCCACAAATTCACCTGCAAACACCCCCACACACTCGTACCCAAACACTCACTCAGATACACCCATTCACTCGCACACACGCACTCGAACATACACAGCCACTTGCACACACGCACTCGAACATACACAGCCACTTGCATGCACGCACTCAGACATACACAGTCACTCGCATGTATGCACTCAGACATATACCCCCTGCCCCCCGCATTCACACACACACACAACACCCTCTTTCCGCCCTTGGCATACATGCATTTACATATACACACAGACACCCCCCCACGCATTCATACACACATGCAAACACCACTCGCATTCACACAACACCCCCTCCCCCCTCAGACGATCAACTTACCTGCTTCATTGAGGTGGCCGTCCGGGAGGGGATGGGTCCCTCCGCTTTCCACCGCCGGCACCGCCCCGCCATGCAGAAAACCACCTCACCATATTACGGGTCGTAATACGGCGGGCGAAATCCTGCTGGCATGGCAGTGCTGAAGGTAGAAACTGCCTATTACTGTCTATTATGACGCCGGCCAGGCTGACGGTGTCTGATTTCTGGCCGAAATCGGGCGAAAATCGGTACAACGTCTTAATATGGCGGTCTTTTGGCCCTCGCAGCTTTGGCGGTGTTACGAAAAGACCGCCAAAGTCGAAATGAGCACCTCAATCTCCCTGTGCCTAAAAATATGAATGTGTCTTCTGTAACATAACTGGTGCTCATGTAAAGCACCCGACACATTTGGATTGAATATGCAGTGTATAACAAAATAAAATGAAAAATAACCAAGCACCTTCTGCCTGCTTGAGGAGTTTGACCTGGCTGGTAGGCACATGTGGCTTCAGAGCAAGCCTGAAGGTGAGGTGAATGTTTGTGATTTTGAGAGTAGGGAGATAGAAGTTATAAGGATGAGAAGGATTCACCTGCACAGGAGTAGCACAGAAATACGAGCAACAGCCCGAAGATGGAGAGAGTTTAAAAGCAGAGATTTAGTGGTAACAAAGGAAATGTCTTATTACAAGGATCTTGTGGAGCAAAGAGGGTATAGGTGCTGTGGTCCTATCCATAAAAAATACAAAGATCATTAAGGCGCATGAGTATTCCTATAATTTACATCGTTTACCCCCATTTTTTCTTACTCATAACCTCTTGAGGCATAACCTAAGGTAAACTATGACATTTGAAGATCCCTCTGGTGCATGGCTGTGAACCTGTCTGCAGATTAACCATGGAGCAGAACTTCTGTAGGCATAGGTCTAGGTGATCTTCACCTTCGAGCCATACCCTCTGCCTTTCTCTGTTCGTAGAGAAGACATAGGCCCTCATTACAACTTTGACGGGCGGCGGAGGCCGCCCGCCAAAGTTGCGCCGCAGGAATACCGCACCGCGGTCTGAAGACCGCGGCCGGCATTCTGAGTTTCCCGCTGGGCAGGCGGGCGGCCGCCTTAAGGCCGCCCGCCAGCCCAGCGGGAAACAACCTTCCCACGAGGACGCCGGCTCGGAATCGAGCCGGCGGAGTGGGAAGGTGCGACGGGTGCTACTGCACCCGTCGCGTATTTCACTGTCTGCTATGCAGACAGTGAAATACAAGCGGGGCCCTCTTACGGGGGCCCCTGCAGTGCCCATGCCATTGGCATGGGCACTGCAGGGGCCCCCAGGGGCCCCGCGACACCCCCTACCGCCATCCTGTTCCTGGCGGGCGAACCGCCAGGAACAGGATGGCGGTAGGGGGTGTCAGAATCCCCAAGGCGGCGCAGCATGCTGCGCCGCCTTGGAGGATTCTGACGGGCAGCGGAAAACCGGTGGGAGACCGCCGGTTTTCCTGCACTGACCGCGGCCAAAGCGCTGCGGTCAGAATGCCCTAAGGGGCACCGCCAGGCTGTCGGCAGTGCTCCCGCCAACCGCGAGCCTGGCGGTCACAGACCGCCAGGCTCGTAATGAGGGCCATAGTTATCATTTCAGTCATTCTTCTAGCAAATGAGAGCTTTGCCCATTCCTTGTTGGCTAGTGCTGGAACCAGGAGGGTTCACAATACTCTTGTGTGTCCTGTAATGTGTTATCCACCACCCTGGTCCATAAGGGCCAGCTGTTTGACACACTGCAGGACTTCTCCATAGCCATTCTTTCCTCTTTTCCAAGAATACTCTTCTGTTGTATTCGCCACTCTTCCATCCCTCATCATTTGTATTGTATTTGCACCACCACTTGTGTTTCAGTAGTTTTTCATTGGCTGCACAATTACCCTTTCTGCATAAAATTGTACGTAATCTACGGTCAATCCATATGCAATACTCATAGGTTCTCAGGAATCCAGGGGCATATTTATGAGCACCTTGCACGGTTGCATCACTTTTTGTGATGCAATGACTGTGCAAACCTTTAAATCATATCCATGAGGCAACACAAAGCCACTTTGTCCTCATAGACATGTAGACATGTAGTGAGATAGTGTGGAAGGGAGGAGTTCCGTGGGCATTGCAGTGCGTATTCCCACACAACACCCATTCTGCAGCACACATAGAAAGAGCAAAAAGTCTCAGAGGATTGCGTTTGTGCAGGAAGGTCTCCCTCCCTGCACAAAAACAATACTGTCTACAATGCAGGCACCCTTGCACCATGCTTCAAGAGCGCATGCATTGGTGCTAGGCTGCCAACTGGCGCCAGCGCAGTGGGAAAGGACAGGAGTGCACCCTATGCCATCGACACAGCACATTCCTGTCGTTTCACTTTGACGCAGGGCAGGTGCCCCAAACATCCGTAAATATGGGCCTCAGTGTCCAATAGTTGGAGCGCCAACCAGTACGCCCACCACTTGTGTCTTCCTGCTACTGAGAAGGGCTGGACTAGGCTCTGCCCTTTGACCCAACTTTGCATGACACTGTCAGACAACTGTCCTTCCCAAAGTAACTGACCCGATTCCACACGCCTGTGTGACTAGCAGCCTGCTTCAGCATTACAGAAACTCTGAACTTTCTTTACCTGCTAAGAGTTTCTTTGACAAGGAAATCAAAAACATTTCAAATAAGCCTTTGCAACAAAATTTCCTTTGTCAGCTTTTTTGTTTCTGCTTCAAATGCATATTTAAGCTATCATATCGTATTTCACAGAATTCTGCTTGAGGTGCGCATGGTGTAATTTCTGCTTGGTGTTTGTGGGCGTCCAGGCGTTCATTTACATTTCAAGGAAGTGTCTAGAATCTCTCAGAATCCATCACTCTGCGCAAACCGCGGGTCCTCGTGCCTGAGGCTTCTCTGATTAACACTGAAGTCACTCAATCAAACGTTATTAATGACATTCTAATGTGCTTCCAGCCCATCTGCTCTGTCATTCAGATGCCATAGAAGGCTCCTCATCTAAACTATTGATGAACATGTATATGTATGTAACAATGGCCTGATGATTTGTAAAAGTCACTTCCTCTTGCATTCCAGCGCATGCTCCTTATTGAGTTTTAGAAAATCTATAAAGTTTTAGAGTTTGTTTTGCTTGGCTAGTGGGACTGTTTTATTTCAGCCTTCACGGCTATTGTGTTTTTTTCTGCACGCCAAGCAGATCTGTGCGCAGCCACTTTACAAATAAATGTAACATAGTATATTCAGAATCCCGAGATGAAATCTGACAATAATAAGTAATCAATATTCATATTTTCTATATAACAAAGTTCAGTTTGGTTTAGCATCGCATGTAAAAATTATGGAGGTCACATAGTGAAATCGTGTTGACCACACACATTGTGGCCTACAGTCGTACTACTAAAGTACTACAAAATGCTATTCACAATCCTATGAGTGTAAACCTCCATGTCCACCACTACTCAGGGGCGTAACAAAGGCTACCGCAGCCCGGGCGAGGGGGCCTGAACTCCAAACCCCCCCCTACTCGGCATAATACATTGTGCATGGGTGGCAGACCCCTGACTGGATCCAGGGGCAAAGGGCTCCCCCACAGGTACTTTGCTGAGGGGCCTCTTTAAGTTTTGTTATGCCAATGCTGCTACCACTTAGTTGTAAGTGTGGGAAAGTCCAGGGGAAGTGGTTGGAGAAAGGGCCATTCTTACTACTAAATGGGTTGGGGTTAGTGAGGAGTAAGGAGGGGTTTAGGGAGAGGTAAGCACCCACCCACAAAAGGGTAAACCCATTGACATTCACAAACTGGACTTCTAAAGTTACTACAGCCTAAAAGGGACCCAAAATTACTTAAGCTCGGAGCTAGGGTAAGTCCAACTCCACACATGGCCAACCTCTGGTATTACCACACCCTCCCAATTGAAAATAACGGAGGTAGGACATAAGATAAAACTCTATAGGAAATAATGTTAAGTAATGTTAAGTTAAATTAAAATAATTAAAATATTTTAAAAAATAAATAAATATAATCGTAACAATATATAAAAGTTAAACATATTTACTATTTAATTATAAAATATTTAAACATGTTTGCGTTTCTAAATTAATATAAAATTAATTTTTATTACAAATATAATTAAGTTACTTTTAATTAATTACATACATCAGTTTTAATAATTTCATAAAATGTTTTTACATTGGGCGGGAATTTTATTTTCTAATTCAAACTTCAGAAAAAATATGTTTTTAATTTACTAAATCTAAATTAATTAAGGATTTAATTAAAAATTAAGTTAATAGTGCTGTGCATTTTTAACTTTATTCTACATTTGAAATAAATCATCAAAATTACTTTTCATTAATATTTAACATACCCTTTTTTATTGATTTACTTTTTAGGTGAATATATTTTTTAATAAAAAATCCCTATACTTTGCAATATGGAGACTCTGTAGTCAAGTTTGAGATCTTCCTTTGATAAGTACAGGGAATATTAGAAATGTTTTAAAAACGTTATAATAAATTAGTAAAGATAGTTTTATGTTGAATACCATTGTAAATAATTGTATTTATTTATTTTTATTTAGAACAAAAAATGCAACATATATTGAAAGAAAATTATTTTTCCAATGTTTAAATTAAATTAAATTGAAACGCAAATCCCCACATAGAGTACAAATTAGTCTTTATTATGAATTACTAATTTCAAATAGTGATGTAAAGTATTAACTAAAAGGTGTGTAGTTACATTTCAATAACAAAGAATGTTAAAATAATGTATACATTCAAAAAGTTGTGAACATTTTTATAATTAAATAATAAATATATTTATTTTCTGATTTTTTATACATTAAATTACATTTATTTATATTTTAAACTATATACTATTTCCTTTGTGTTTTTTAAAGTCCCTGTCTCAATTGTTTTTTAAAGGAGGGTATTGCAGTATCAGTGGTTGACCATGTGTGGTGCTGGTCCTACTGCAGTTTCTTTTAGCAGTAGTAACTTACACTCATAAATTTGGCTACACCCCCTTTTTCAGTGGGTGGAGGCATATAAATCTACACTTTTGAGTAACCTTACACTTGCACTTTGTGAATAGCCAAAAGTTAGTAAAGTTACTCGAAAGGGTAAGAATAAATTACACGTGAAAATTACTCACAAGTTACTGTTGTGTATAGCCCTAACAGTTCCACCGCCCTATTTAGAGGTGTGGAAAGCATCCAGTTTGCCCCATTTCTGCAGTTCCCACCTGTGTAAACCTCTGACCAGGAGTACCAGGTCATAGTGATAGTCTCCCCAGTCTATTTAGCGTGGACAATTGTCACCAGATTTCCTTGACCAGATCACCATACCAAGCCATGCAAGAAATGTTATGATGTGATAAGTAAGTATGAACACACATGTTAAAAAGTTGGTAGTGCTGCCCAGGCTTCAAAACTGATTATGGCCATGAGTTTGACCCAGGAGCATTGCCCTGCATATTCCCTTCACCCTCCCCTGGTGGCTTTCAGAGCTTTAGAGGGGAGTGAAGTACCTCAATTCAAGGGCACCAGGACCTGGAGGGGTAACTCAGTTTTATTCTGCAGTCACTGGCAGCTTGCAAGGGACACCATTTAAGCAGTAAATACACCCCCAAGCATAGTTACTACAAGAATATCATAGGTTACAGCAGTTATACACTCAGCCAGATTGAGGATTGACTGTGCAGGTTCTATAAGAAAGGTCAATGGGTATAAAGGCAGATGGTGTGGGCAGTGGATTCATTTGCCTCCAGCTTACAATCTCTTCTTAGCCAATATTTGAGTTGCAGCAGCCATTGTCTGCTCTGAATAGAGGTATTCCTTTGGTTTACTCCCTGGAAGGAGAGTGGACACTTGGAACACCTTTGATGACCTGTCGCATTGTCATTACTCAGACTGCTAAACCAGGGCAAATCATAAAAAAATCAAAAGGGATCAAGACCGCACATGACCTTCGTCCCCACGATGAGCGGCTTACAGTGAGTTGACAATTTCAGCAAATAGCACTAGGCATGCTGGGACATGTACTGTTACCCATAATATGGATGAATCTAAAACGTCATAGTCTGCTTGGTGCTTTTATTTTTAAAAATAAGTCAAAATCATCCTCATGGCAGCTATGCTGGTTTGTCCACAGACCATTTTCTAAACACCAAGCAGGCTTTTCACTGAGACATCAATATAATTTGTAATTTATTTTCTGACACTGACTTTCTTCTTGATCCTTTTCCATTCGATCCTTAATGTCCTTGTGCTTTGTTTCACTTTGTAGTAAAGTGTTGAAGGAGATCCCTGTGGGCGATCTGAACCCGAACGAGACTGTGGCAGCTAGTCAAGAGGCCCAGCTGTTGTCTAAGCTGGATCACCCGGCCATTGTCAAGTTTTACGCCAGCTTCCTGGAGAGGGAGAGCTTCTGCATCATCACCGAATACTGTGAGGTGAGACTAGCTGATACAGTGTGGACCCTCAACAGTAGGAGCTGGTGAAACACCAAAAGCGGAACCCCATGGCGAGCGGTACTCATGTGCATTCAAAACATTTTTAGAGAAGTTGCTGGTGTTTGCCTGATTTGACCTTAGCTGCTAGCAAGTGGCAGGGATTCTGCAAATTAATCTGACCTAATATGTTGACATTGTAGGGTGGGAAAGGAGACTTGAGAGGCCAGTGAGAGATAGAAAAGTAAGGGGAAGCTATGCACTCAAAGCATCACTATATACTCAAACACCAAGCACAATAGCACAGCATCTACAGTATAAGAGGCCTTTAAAATAGTCTTGTTAAATGTGTTATTTTCTTTGAGCATGGTTCTACTCTTCTTTATCAGGTGTCTTTACTAAGAGATTTACACTGATCACCAATTGTTATATAAATGGGCAGCATTTTCTGGTTCAGTTAACTGATGTTGTTCTTTTTTGTGGTGCATATTTGATCTTATTTTGTTAATTGAAATAGCTAATGGATACTAACTGCTTCTCTGTCCCAAGGAACACCACATCAATTTAACATTGAGGTTGAAACCCCAACAAAACATTTATTGATTAGTAGATCAATTTTTATTATGTGTTTTATGTTTATTTCACTAAATATCACACATGTGTACTAATACAAGTATTCACTGTCATTGAACTGTTTATATTATGTCACCAATGAATTACTGTACAAAACACTGACCCAAGACTCTTTTTACCATTTACTAAACCATATTTCTGGAACATTTATAATGGATTGGATGGAGGATGCTTTACCGCCACATTGATCAAATCAAAACAACATCTCTTAGAAAGTTCTTCCTGAAGGAACATTGTTTTTTACACCCTGTCGTGTTGCTCTGCTGGTACTAATATTAATAGCAGTGCAGTGTTTTGAAGGATGGCATGATGCTTCTGACATCCCGTTGGGCAGCAGCATAATTCACTTGCATTGATGATGGACAGGAGTCACTGGCGAATTCCTCAGAGGCTCAGGTTCGTACATGATGTTGGCAATCCAGGTTCAAGAACCTCATCGGTTGCCAGTAGTTTCTAGTGATAGACTGGACTATCGCGAGCATGTGTTCAATTTCAAGATCGGTGACAGGTTCAAGGAATACCTATCAAGGTCATGCTGGTTTTCCACCAGAATATTGACTATAGAATATTGTGGGGCCAAATAATGTTGGCAAAAATACAGAGGAACAAAATACTGTGAAGGTAAGTCTAGATAGGTAAGCATAGGTTTACTATACTTAACTCCACACCTATGTACCTTCAAAATATCTTCAAAGTATGTAGATGTGGAGTTAACAATAGTAAATTTATACTTACCTATATGTATTTGCCTTCTCGATAATTTGGTCCTTCATATCTTTGCTACCATATTTTGGCCTCATAATCTTTTTATTCTCAATATTTTGGCATACAATTGCCACACCAGTGCTTGAAGGCGTTGTATACATGCACAGTGCAATACATTGTGCCGGAGCTTCAACAACAAGAAGCAACTGTAGGGATGATAAGATATGGAAGGATCATCATTAACTGATTGTGGTGAAAAAGTTGGCGTGAAAAGTATCACTCGTAGTAGTGCATGGGGAAGCTTGTCTGAGAGTCTATGATTGGCTAAATAGGGAGTCAATGCTGGAAGTAAACTGCCAGTAGACATCTTCTACTCAACCTGTTGGGCTTGGATTGGGAAGTCTCTTTGCTCTCGGTCGTGCCGTGCAAAATCTTTAGTGAACTGTCACAAATGTTTTGTTTAACTTAGTCCTATTTAGCCTGTGGACTACAGACCTATCACGAGCCTACCACTTTGGGCTTTAGTGTGCAAGAAATAATGGTGAGTATAAAATTCAGAAAATATATGCATGAACCTGTTAATCGTTTTTGAGAGTCATGTCTGAAGGTAATCTGATACTTGATACAAGCAACAAGATTTTAGGATAACTCAGTGTAGGTCTACCTTAATCCTGGATTTGCCAGGTGCTAACATTGTTTATATGTGTAAGGTATATTGTATTGACTTTAAACAATTAGCATTAAAATCTTACCTCCCTACCTCAATTTGCCCAGGTGTTTTCCACTGTTGAGAACTGGAACTCCAAACCTTCCTCCACCCTACAACCAGCTCCTACTACCCCGCCCCTTCACAAGCTGGAGAGGATAGCACCATTTCCCCGGATACTAGGACACTTGAGGCCGGAATTACACTTATTCAGGATCCTAGGGCAAAGGTGGTTGGTGGGGAAGCAAAGGAATAATGACTGATCTGGCAATAGTCAACAAATGGGGATCTGGTCACCAATCGGGGAGTTCACTCAGGGGTCTCTGCACCTTGCCTTCCGGCGCAGGCCTCAGTCTGTTAAGCACGAGGGGGCGGTCACCCTTGGACACACTCTGTTCACAGTGGTGCCCAGGCCAGCCAGGCGCTCCAATATACAGATAGTTACCAATTCTGCACCTCCCTGGTAGGATGCACAATGTTAGGGGCGCAAAGACTTGGGTTGCCCCGAACAGTCCTGGTTGCACATGAAGTTACCAAATCTGCACCACAGTGGAATGAGGCACACCGTCTGGTGTGCGATGACTTGAGTTGCACCAGACGATCCCGTATCTTTGCATGAAAAGTTACCAGTGGCGTACCTCCGTGGAAGGAGGCACAACGTCTGGTGCATGATGACTTGAATCGCACCAGAAAAATCCAGTCACACACAAAAAGTTACCAATGCCGTACCTCCCTGGAACGAGGCACAACATCTGGTGCATAATAACTTGAGTCGCACCAGACATATCTGATCACACATAGAAAGTTACTGATGCCGTACCTCCATGGAATGAGGCACAATGTCTTGTGCATGATGACTTGAGCCTCACTAGACAAATACGATCACACATGTAAAGTTACCAATGTCGTACCTCTCCGGAATGAGACATAACGTCTGGTGTGCAATAACTTGAGTCCCACCTGACAAATCTGGTAACACAGAGAGAGAAAGTTAAGCGGTGCCACACGAGGTAGAATGTGACACTGCTCCAGGTATGCCCCCACCTCAAGGGTCACAACCAGTGAATTAGAAACCTCGCACAATGAGCATGCAGTCAGGTATCGCACTAGAAAAATGCTCAACAAAGGCGTGGCGCTCAGGGTCCAGCAACCGGAGAATCCACTCACTACCAACCAGACGCTTATGCGTGTCATGGCCCCACGATGAAGGGCCACACTCCTTGAATGCAGGCCGTACTTTGAAGGCTCTGCACCAGGGAAATCTGGCCTCCAGGTGCAATACTTAGTTTCACGCCTGCACTGCTGCTACAAGGGGATGTCCAGCAGACGATGTAGGCGCATAAGAGGGCAACACTCACCAGATGACGCAGGCAGAAGATGTAGATCCCTTGTGGACGGTCTTTGATGCCCCTTAGACCTCCACTTAAGAAAAGGGATCAAGCCAAAAAGCCCTTGGAGAGCACCCTTCAGAGTGCCACACAGCAGCAACCAGTTTGCCCAGGCCAGCCACGATGCAGGAAGAGTGTACGGTCCCTTCCTAGGGCAGTAATTACTCCTTGTGCACAACAGATTCTTTTGGCAGCGTGCAACATGTTCCTGCAAGTGTATCTCTACTTTGCTGCAGTGGAGCATCAGCATTTACACTGTAGTGTGCCTTTGAAGTTGGTGGAGGTTCAGAAGGTTCCCCTTTGAATCACAGATGTCTCCCCTAAATTTCAGTCCTGTATGTCACGGGGCTGTGGAATGCAGATCTTAATCTTTAGTGGGGCCATGATCTGGCTCCGAGAGGCCCAGTGTCAAAACCTCTCCCTCCAATCTATCCAGCCAGGCCCACAAATGGCAGAGGTCTTCGTTCCAGTTGTGTGCCCAAGTTTTATAAGTGTTACTGTGGAATGCACAGATGTGCTCCTCCATCCCTCAGTGAGGACTAAAGTCAAATCAAGAGGCACACAAAGCGTATTACAGCAGAGAAATTTTCACTTTCTCGAAGTGCCATTTCTCCACGGTTATTGACAAAACCACCTTTAGCTTTGGAAGTGGTTTCTCAGGACGAATCCAATGGCAGTAAACAACATGAGGCTGCTCTGCTTTAATCCGGTGTTGCAGCTAGGATTAATTATAACACTTCTCCCAAGTTAACCTATGGGGAGAGTAGATAAAAACACACATGACTGTTCTTTCACTCTCTGGGACACCGGGTAGGGAATCAGCCAAAACCTATTGGAAGAGCTGACGTCCCTAGGTAGGGAGAACCCATGTGGGTTTTTTTCCCTAACAGGCATGGGACACCCATGTATATCTGCCCAGCCTCCTGTTTACCACCTGTCTCGCCCTTCAAGGGCTGCTCTAAAGGGAGCAGAGGGTCCCCTCAGGAATGGCTACTACCTTAGTAGTGCCAACCTAAGCCCAAGCGCAACTGTGCCTCCACAGGCCCGCATTGGCAGGCCCGCCACAGGCCCGCATTGGCAGGCCCGCTACATGCTTCGCGGGCTATTCTGGTGAGTGGCACACTCATTGTAACGTCCCACTAGTAGCCAGGGCTGTACCTTCAATGGGTAAGCGGTATACCTTTTTACAGGGCACTCCAGGGTACAGCACCTGATTCAATCACATAAGCACCACTTCCTTGCATGTGTAGAAAGGGGAAGCACATTTTCCCACTTCAGTAAAGTGGGAAAATGCCCAGAGACCTAAGACCATGCATAGAGAGGAAAAAAGCAAAACATTTCAGAGAAATCCCCTAAGACGGGCCATCTCCAACAACTGATATAGCAACTAAGGGGACATAAAAAGTAGGGCAGTACTGGCATCACAGAGAACAACCATCTCAGGACATAACTGAGCCCTGACACTGGGTATTTTATTTCATATAAGTTCAGCACTGGGGTCCACTGACATTAACAGAGCTCCCTGAATAAAGCACCTGCCTCCTGGAGGCTCCCAGAGGGGCAATTATCTCTCCAGCCCTTGACCCTGGAGCTCACCCTTGTATCTTGATGCACAAAAGGCGCCCGTTTTAGGAAGCTAATGAAAAAGTGCCAAATAATATGCTTTTCTGAAATGATAAATGAGAGTGACCTCTGAACTCTCTGGCTTGGTAGCCCAGAAGGATGTTTGACAAGATCCCTTGTGTACTGCGATTAGTGTTTTGACCTTTAAACGTGACGTCTTCGAGCAGTGATTGGTCCATTGAGCAATTCTGCCCCTAAGACAGCCATGTTTATGGTACATGAACTCTGTGATTATTGGTGAAATTATAACTTCTTTTAATGTCGCTAGGCTGTTTTTCATTGTAGAGCATTTTGGAAATAATCAACCATTGCCTTTTCATTAAAGATCAGGACATTCTAATATTGCATGAGATATAATCTGTTTTAACACAGTGTAGCGCTGCCAGCCCACTCAAGCTTTAACACTGCCTGCCAAATTGGGCACCGTAGCGCCATTAATCTGCCAAATGGCACAGTGGGCGCTGCGCCTGTTGTCAGGTTGATGAACGGGCAGCCCAGGCAAGTGGCATTTAACTGGGAGGTTTTGGCATTTGACTAAAACTACTTTTAGTAGAGGAATTAGTATCTGTTGAAGAGGAAAACATATCTGTGCCCTTAAGTTATAGCAGTGCTTGTTACAGAAGTTATTAGAAGCAGAAAGCAGACAATGTCCCTTGCCCCTTGAAAGACAAGCACTTTCTGGTATATTTAGAGGATACTTACAAACGAAGCACTGAAGGGTATCTGCAGGGATAATTTTTTCCCTCATACCTCATAGAGGGAATCTTGCACTGGTCGTCACATATAGGGCCTTATTACGAGGCTGGCGGTCTGACCGCCACAGCTGGGGTGGTCGGACTGCCACATTACGAGGTTGGCAGGAAGACCCACCAATCTACTGCCATCCCCGCAAGGATCAGTGATCCCGACGGGCTGATGGTGGTCCTGGTTGTAATCAGCCAGAGTGCCGCCCTGCTGATTAAACCTTTGGCATGGGCAGTACAGGGGTCCCCCACCGCCCAGCACCCTCAAAATACGCTCTGCCTGCTGTGCAGACAGTGTGCATTTTGAGTGTTCTGGTGCCCCCTGCATGCAGCAGCATTGCCACCAGCTGGATTATGAACGGGCGACAATGCTGCCACACCTTTCCCACTGCGCTGACCGTCAGAAACCAAGGTTTCCACCAGTCAGCCCAGTGAGAAAGTCGTAATGGGGCCTGCAGGGAGGTCACCAGCATCATGGCAACCTCACCGTTGGGAGTTTGGCAGACAGATGTTTCCGTCCTCCAAACTCATAATCAGCCCCTTAGTGCTTGTGCTGTGAGTAAGCTTGCATTGACGTTGTATGTCCTGGACCTGTCCTTTATGCCAGTAGAACTTGGTAAGAGTCTTTGCATTACACTGTCATTTCAAGTATAAAGACTGCAGGTGTGTTTGCGAAGAAGACAGATGAAATGGCGTAACAGGGGTATCATGAGCCCTGGTGCACTGTATAGAGACAGTCATCGCTGTTTTCATTGTTTTCACTGCAGCACATGTTTTAGTGTTATATACCTACACAATATGCAAGACAGACCTATTGGGTTTTTCACTGATAGCTTCTCAATTTGCACAGAAAGTGGATGTTTCCTTTTTGAACCTGTTCAAGAAAAGCAAGCAGTGGTAAAGTCTGCATTATTGATTTATTTATTTCATTTATTTATTTTTGCAAACATGTGCAACGAGCATTAAAAGTGTCAAAATGCAGGCATATGGTGCACAATAAAATAAATTATAAAAAGACTCAATTAAAAAATGAATTAAAAACAAATTAAAAAAATCATAGGATTGGCCGACCAGCCTTTGCACTGAAATTGACTGCTTTTTAGACGGATGTGCACATATGCCCAAGCAAAGTGCTATTACTCAAATTGAAAAGAATCTGACCTATTGCCCCATGATCTTTACTGCAGTGGGTGGAACCAACATTTGAATGGTACATGCACAGACAAATGGTTGAAGAAGGTGGACCCAGGTAGGTAAAAATTATATGTTCATAGTATGTCTTACAACAGCAACATTTCAAGATACTTAATAGGGTATACTATAAAGCATACAAAATGCACTTGTTTAAATGGATATGGACTCGCAGTGTCCCAGTTGTCATACAGAGAAAGGTACTGACATACATATGTTTGCTGTGTGTCATTGGCTTAAACCCTTCTGGGATGACATTATACATGTAATCACAAATATTTTCCAAGTTATTATGAGCATCTTTTTCTGTTTTGTAAAACTATAGCTAAAATATTTTATAGCTCTCAATTGGATCAGTGCAGTAATACCACAGTTGCTAAATCGTGGAATCTCATGTGGCATTACTTTGAACTTAATGTGGCACTCCATGGGGTGCATAAAGCACCGGGCAAAAGGCGATTTTAACAGAAATGGTGTCCATGTTGGGAATGATGACTCTAAAATGAATTGAATTCCTACTCTATTTGTATTTTCTAATATATGTATTTATAATAGAATGCTTGATATTATCTAGTGGCGGTCGCCACTAGGTAGTTTTAGTTAGGACCTAGTTTCCATAGATTTTTTTTTTTTTTATGTGCCTATATCTTTGGCGTCGGTTGACGAATCTTCATGAATTTTTCCCAAAAAATGTGCTGCTCATGTGAGCTGCTGTCTGGAAAGTTTTGAGGTGATTCGTCAAGCAGGGGCCAAGAAAAAGGGGGGTCCCAAAACGCTTTTTCCTCATTCACTTGTCCATAGGGATTTTGAACAGCGATAGCGCCTGTACCACTGGACGGAACTACACCAGATTTGGCAGAAAGGCAGCTCTTGGTCCAGAAAGTGACCTCTTTGTTATTTGGTTGAAAACCATTCAGTAGTTTTCGAAAAATTAAAGAAAACCCATATTTTAAGCAGTTCCCTGCTTGTGGGAGCAATGCCGGCTCCTGCAGGACGTGGGGTTCGGCTAGGACCGGGGGGCCTTGAGGCTCCCCTCCGCGGTCCTGTCACTCTCTCTCATCCATCCCATAGTGATATGGAGGAGAGAGAGAGTTTGTCATTGCAATGGTCTCTCCATACAATGACTTCAAAGAGTAAGATTACAAGATGTTTGGTACGAATGTTATAGTTACGTTTGGATGCAGAGCGGAACAGTCACTTCTGGCCTAATGGTCACGGTCTTGTGCTGTCACTCAGTAGTCTGAAGGTTCAAATTCAAGTATCGTTTGGAAGCGTGTTTGTTTACTTACTGGTGTTTTGACTGGTAAAACTTCCTAGTGATGGAACATTCACATTTCTTTCCAATCACATGCGTGGGTTGATTGGCATTGGTATGTCTGGAAGCAGCACAGTAAGGAGTCACCTATGGCCTAAAGGTTACAGTCACAGACCCTTTCATGAAGTTGAGGGTTCTACTCCAGGTGTGTTATTTTTCTTCTTTAATTTCTTTTAAGTTCTAACTATCATAGGTGAGTTTCTATAGTTTAGTATGTTTAAAATGTGAGCCTAACTATGATGTCCCTGTAACCTTTGGTTTGTTAAGTGAATTTCTATGTTTTTTAAAATTCTATTTCCTCACTATAACGTCCCTGTAGCTTTTGTTTTTTTCAGTGAATATATATATATACATTTATATATAGATCAAGCTTTAGCAGACGTGAAAAAAATAATAATACAATATGTGTGTGTGTGTGTGTGTATATATATAAATATATATATATGTACACTCACACACATATTGTATTATTATTTTTTCAAGTCTGCTAAAGGTTGATCTAATCCCGACTATGAAAATGCTATATATATATATATATATATATATATATATATATATATATATATATATATATACATTTACTGCTTATTACAGAAAAACCTGTAATTTTACTTTGGATTTGCCCAATGGAGGAGGGTGATTAACTGTGTATTAATATCTTTTTTGGCTTCAGCAGCCCACTGGGGATAAAATAAAAATGTGCAGGACTATTTTTACCAAGATCCACTTTGCAACTCCCTTCAGAGGCCCACTGGGGTAGAACTGGTATTTATCTGAGTGATCAGGTACCTGCAATTAATCTGCTGAACCCAAGCATTTGGCATATGAACAATAACAGGAGATGTCTGAAACGCGTTAGGCCTGAAAAATGAAAATGCTCAAGAATTCTCTGTATGTTGCTGGCTTTGCTGCATTCCACAACAAATAACCTGTTGGGAGTGCGCTTTTGTCTGAGGCCAACTCTTTTTGTATAAATATATATATTTATATGTAGATATATGCTTGTGTGTATCTATATATATTATATATATATATATATATATATATATATACATATATACACATATATATTATTAGATAGATAGATAGATAGATAGATAGATAGATAGATAGATAGATAGATAGATATTTTATTAGTTTTCAAAGTCCGCTAAAGCTCGATCTAGGCCAGTCTATAAAATGAGAATTCTGTAAAAGCAATGCAAACAGATCTTGCTCATTCTATCCAGCAGTAAACCAGTGGTTCTTGTTTTCTCAAGGCAGTGAAAGTGAAAAATTATTTTTATAAGTTGGTAAATTCATGACCATGTTACACAAATATGTGCCTGAAAATTGCAGACATCTCATATCAACACAACACAAGAGGATGAGATAGCAGCTGAAGGGGGGCCAGATCTGTAAGACTGCATTCCTTCAACAGGAGACAGTGAAAGGTTTTGAGATACCAGATGTGAAAATATAATCATTTCTCTCACACCTTTTATCACATTTTATAATGTTGTCAGTAAATTCCCTCTTTAGTGCTCCTGTTCACAAACACCTTCATCTTCCCATTATGCCTCTCCAGTTGCTCCCTGACTTTCGTGAAATCAACCACATGAAAACCATCTTTATTTTCACACTCCTTGAGCCATTTAGATTTCAACGCCCCTCATCTGAGCAATTCAAAAGGAGAGGCACAGAACTATAAGCTACCAAAGTAGCTAGAACAGCCTTACACCAAGACAAACCATCTTTCACAGCAGGTTGCACTGATTCCCTCACTACACAATTAAATCTTTCGACTTGAACATTGGATTTTGGGTAATTATTAGCTATCCTTTTTAGTACAATGCCACGTCTGGTCAGAAAATCTTTGCATTCCTTACTGACAAACTGAAGCTCAGTGTCGGAAACAAACTCCTCAGGAAGAACTTCCCTACAATACACATCCTCCAAAATTTCAGTCACTATGACCCTCATTTAGACTTCGGGGGACAAGCTTTTCCGTCCACCGAAGTTCCGATGGGGAGGTTGCTGCCAATATGGCTGCCTCCCCCGGGGCCATTATGAGCTTCCTGCTGGGTCAGCGGACGGAAATTCAGTTTTCTGCCCGCTGGCCAAGTGGAAAACGGCCTACAACATTGTCTCCAGCTTGTAATAGAGCCAACGGCAATGCTGTAGAGTGTATGGTGCACCAGCACCTGTCACAAACTTCACTGACTGCAAAGCAGACAGTGAACTTTGTGACAGACCTGCATTGCCCATGCCAAGTGCATGGGCAAGGTGCACCACGTCTCCGCCAGCCGTTTCATGGCGGTGCTACCACCATGAAACCGCTGGCGGAGAAGAGAGTTGTAATCCCCAGGGCAGCGCAGCTTGCAGCGCCGCCCTGGTGGATTAGTACTGCCAGCTCTGCCACACCGTCCTGTGGAGGAAAAGTAGCAGTGCTGGCGGACGACTGCGGCACTACCACTGCGGTCGTAATGTGGCGGTCGGACCGCCGCATTAGCAGTGGGCTGACCGCCACCGTAACCCTGGCGATCTTAAGACTGCCAGGATCGTAATGAGAGCCTAAGTCTAAAGTGACCTCCTGTGTCATCCTGACCTCTGACCATTCAGAAAAATAGTCCACCATGATTAATGCATAAACATCCCTCTTCAGGATCATACTAAAGGGGCCCAAAACATCAATGCCTAATCTTCTCCATGGCTCAAGGGTTCTCCCAGGCAGAGAAAATTCTGTCACATGTGGTTTGGCTGACTTACTTCCTGCACAGAAAAGAATGTTCAGGTATCCATCCATCCATCAATCCATCCATCTATCCATCCATCCGCCCGCCCACCCACCAATCCATCCATCGATCCATCCACCCACCCATCCATCCATCCACCTTCCCACCCATCCATCCAACGCACACAGCCACCCACCCACCAACTTAAACACTTGTCTATTCCAGGCCACCAAAATGACTCCAGAATCCACCTTTTAGTACATTCCCACATGCCCCTCATGTCAAAAGTTTTAAAAATCCTTATACCAATTGGTGAAAGTACTTCATCTCCACACATTTGAATTTCATTGCATTCCATTAACCTTTCCTTAATGTTAAAGAATGGTCACAGATTACTGCGAAACCTGTGTCCTTCCAGCCATCCTTTAATTAAATAGTCCAGGACCAAAATTACCATTTTACAATCTTTTACCATTGTCCTGCATAACTCCTTAGATACAGTAGGTAGTGACTGATCTCCCTCACTCTAAACATTAACATCTTCTACAGTAAAAGCAGTTTCACATTCGTCATCATCAGTCACACCTGAATGCTCTGACTCAGTTGCTAAGTATGAAATGCAATCTGCGTGAACATTAGATTTACCCGGCACATACTCAATATGACATTGAACTTAGTGGTCAACTGTGCTATTCAAGACATTAATGATCTGTTACCCCCTGGGGACAACATACTAACAAGTGGTTTGAGGTCTGTCCTAACGATGAATTGAGTGCTCCACAAGAAGAGCCTCAAATGATCTACTATCCATGTATATGCTAAAGTCTCCCTTTCAATAACAGTAATCTCATTCAGAGGCCTTCAATGTCCTTGAGGTTTACGGTACCACCCTTCATTCCTCTTATCCCACAGAAGAACAACTCCCAGCCCACAATTCCTTGCATCGACTGCAACCATGCACTCCTTCTCCATCTAAAAAAAAAACACAAGAAAGGAACACGGAGCTTTCATTCTTCAAATCATCATACTCTTTTGTCCATTCCCTATACAAATTGCAATTTTTTAAAATTAAACAAACAACATAAAAGCTTGACTTTGGAGGCATAATTCTCTACAGACTTTGCAAAAAGTGGAGCATCCACAATTGTTGGACATATTCTGTTTTGTGTTGATCTCCTCCTTTGTCATCCTGTGCCACAAATATTCAGCTTCACCACATTGAAGCACACATTTCACTGCTTTCAATGTCAAACCTTTTTTTCTAATTCACTCAAGACAGCAAATAAGTTCTCATCATGTTCATGCACATCTCTCCCAAAGACAAGAATATCATATTGACAAGGCACCATATCAGTCACAACTCTATAGATTTCTCGTCACTATTATGAAGGAACTTCAGCGGATATACAGGAGAGGAGTTTCCAGAGTTCTTTTTGCACAGAAGCACACCAAAAGCATTACTGCCTGCCAGTGTGACAGGCAATCTTCAACTGTCAGAAATCAGAAAGTAACACACCAAGGGAGAAATAATTCTAGAATACATAGCCTAGTAGCATCCGAATACCTCAAAGTCCCCAGGATAAATATAACACATGCAATCTACTTAGGTCTGTGAGAGCATCTCTATGGTGGCTCTAAGAACCCTTAAAGCAACATGCAAAGTTCATACATTCACTGAGGTAAATTCGCCAGAGATCAGAATCTTATGCAAACCATTTAGATGTACCTTATGGTAAGTATGGATTCCTTGAGGAAGATGTTGCTGTGATGAAACTGTAGTGGAGCTGTGATATCAATAAAGTCTTGTTTGTGCTGCCAGGATGTAATGCAGGGAAGGAGAGCTAAAGGCAATTATAATGCTGAGGACAGAGCAGCAAATATAAATATGGCTGGAATTATCAACTCGTTAAACGGGAAAGGACAGTTTAGTTTCCAAGAAATATGCAAATGATCTTTTCTGATATTAATTTGGTGAAACGCCTGCTCGTACATACCGATTGAGGATCTTGTGAAAACCTGACTGTGTTTTTTGATGGGTTGACAAGCAAGAGTCTGAAATTGAATGAGTCAGTGAGAACATCTTCACTCGCATATTCACTATGTGTGCTGGTCAACCTACCATAAGAAGAAAGCGACAACAATACAAGGACCACAATGTATTTGGGAATATTTGTAATAATCTAGAGTCCACAAATATGATACAGATGATCTACATCATTGTTCCAAATGGGTTCCACTGATTTAGAAACCCTAGATTTTTTCCTTTGTATCACCCTGTTTCTGAACCTTTATTGTGGGAGAGTCTCACTACACGAATCCCGTTCATGGTAATTTCATGGTAAATGCCTTGCAAGAGCTTGTTTTCCCCATTTCATTCCCCTGTGGTGCTCCAAGGAGGGGCTTGGGCAACATCATCATTATTTTCCACTGTTGCTCTGTCTGTACAGAGTGCAGCACCCCTCTTTAAAAGTGATTTTTAAAACTCCCAATACGTCTCTTGAGTCATTGAATTTGTGACCCAGGAGAGTTTGTTGTCACTTTTAAAGCTCTGTACAGCTGGAACATTTGCTCTCTAGTGCAGGAGGGGCCTCTAGTGGTTAGTTCTATGGCTGCATTCAATATGTCCTAAGTGTGTGAAAGAAAGACTCAGGCCCTCCTTACGAGTGTGGCGGTCTCAAGACCGCCACACTAGCAATGGTGGTCAGACCACGGCAGACAGGGTGGTCCAACTGCCCTATTATGACCGTGGCAGATGGGCTACGGTCTGACCGCCGGCACCACTAGGTATTGGCAGTCTCGATGGTCGCAATCCGCCAGGGCAGCGCTGGTGATTACGAGTCTCCTTTCCACCAGCCTTTGCATTGCGATCTCACCGCCATGCAAAGGCTCGCGGAGAGGGGGTGTCGGCGGTCCCATGGGGGTCCTTGCACTGCCCATCCACTTGGCAGTGCAGCGGCCCCCATGGACAGCTGTGTCGCGCTTTTCACTGTCCAAATTAAGGGTAGTAAAATGTGCAAAGGGTGCTGTCGCACTCGACCCACCACAGCATTGCCTCCAGCTCGATGACGAGCCACCGTTAATGTTGTGGTGAGTTTTCCGCTGGGCCAGTGGGCAGAAATGCTGTTTTCACCCACTAGCCTAGCGAAAAACTCCTAATAGGGCAGCCAGCGTACCGCTAGCACTGGCGGTATGTTTGCTGCAGCGGCTTCGGCGGTCTTTCAAAAAGAGTGCAGAAGCTGTAATGAGAGCCTCAGTACTCAACGTATTTTATTGACTGTGCTTTTTTTGATAAACAATACAATGCTTCATTAACAGTAATGTTTATGTTCATATATGGCTATTGATTCTATTGACATTATAGTGATGATAACATGTGTTGATTGTTCTTACAATGTGGTGGCCCTTTGATGAAGCCAATAGGTTTGCCATATACATATGGTTACTCCTGGACAAAGCCAATAGGCTTACCTTAAATATTGATACGGTGACCTCTTGACAAAGCCAATAGGCCCGCTTTATTTACCATGATCCCAATTATATTATGATGTTCTATGGTATAAGTGGGGGAGTATTGTGTTTTTTGGGGTTCATGAGCAGGTACAAATCAAAGGTAATTTCAGAATGTCACCAAAGGTATTTCCATCTGTTTAATGTATATACTTGTAAATTAATGTGCAGTTTTTAGTGGTGTGTGTAATAAACGTACTCCTTTTTTAAAAGAAAAAGCCCTGACTGGACAATAATTTATTGAGTTTTTCTTAATGCGTGTCAGCAAATGGAGATTACTAGCCCACACCACCTCCCCTGAGTGGGCCTTGGATTGCTCTGCTTCACTGCCCTGAAAGATTCAGGTGCAAAAATGGGGTGTTCGGTTTCCAGTAAGGAGACAGTTGTGGATCTATTACTTGCACAGGGCTCACATCTTGGGTAACTAATAACCCAATGTCTTGCAGGTGCATTTTCTCACTTCCCATCATGGCTCAGTTGAAGCTTGTGGGTGTTCACCACTTTTGCAGGTGCTCCCGCACTGGATTGTCGTAAACCCACCGCTATGAGCAGGTTTACATAAAAGTATCATTGGGCCATCATGGTGTAATATCACTTCAAAATGCATCACTTTACGAGTGCAAATTAAAATTTTGTAAGACACAAGATTCAGTGTGCATTTACAAATGCTAATTGCACTCATAATTTTCACATTGGTGTGGATATGTTATGTTATTAATAATTCTAGAGCACACGCTCACCAGCAGCTTGTTGGAGCTATTAGAGCGAGAGCTGTACTTGTGATTCAGGATGATATTTGTCTGTTATTATTGTCTACATGGTTGCTCTCTAGCTATGGGCATGCTATACATATACCCAGTGCGTAATTTGTAAATAAAAACGTGCCCAAAGCCCACCTATTAAAAAGACAGTTGCTGCATTTTTAAATGTGCGAACACAGAATACTGAGGCAGCGTAATCGTGAAGCCATCTCGGGCCTCTTTAATCCATTTACAGACACTCCCTGCCCCTTCATCTCACGCTTGCAGCTTTCTGTTTTCTCCCATTGTGACGCGTTTTCGTTTTTCTTTTCCTCCGTCTTTCCCATATGTGTCTTTTGTTCGCAGTAAATGCTTGAGGCAGAAAAATAAGTGCCGGCCCTCCAAAATAAGTGCTGGTGCGCCGCACCGGAAACAACAAGCACAAATTAAGCACTGCATGTGCCGTTGCACAAATATTTACATACATGTTCGATGCTGCATCTGCAAAAGTGCCATCTAACTAAACAAATAAATGTTATTTTTTCAGGGCGGAGACCTTGACTGCAAAATCCGTGAATACAAGAAAGCGGGGCAAAGATTCAGTGAAGGGCAAATAGTGGAGTGGTTTGTGCAACTGCTCCTCGGAGTCCACTACATGCATGAAAGGTACAGTCTTTTAATGGCTTACATATCTATAGGGGCATCGCACAGTCTTTTCAATCTTAAGTAAAGCCAGTGACACTATATAATAAACATGATGTACTGTGGAATTTCGATGATAATTCAATTTCCTAACTAACCTATGAGACTCAATAATTAATTAATTAATAGTGAGTGTGGCATAGCACAGCGATCGGGCCAGTGTGCAAAAAATAGTGAGTATTTCCAAGATAGATTTTTCAGAACTCATATATTTTTAGTCTCTTCCTTGGAAACTGTTCTCTGAATTCCAGTGATTTGCATTGATTGGACTAGTACTATGATTTGGTCTGCACTGCAATATTTCGAAATCAGGTGGAAGTTTACCACTGGTCTTTTTTTATCCCTACTTCTTTCAGATAATCTGTAATCACATTGGTGAAACTCAACACTCAATTCAGAATAATGATTTGACTATGTAAAATAAAGCATCTTTGAACTCTTCCCCAGGATCCTCTTAGAACACTGCTGATTGGTGAGAATCTGGCGATTTACAGAGTAACTAAAACCTGCATCCTCAAATAGCTCACCTGTGCTGTCACAGTGAATGGCCACCTGCTCTATTTAAAGATCCCAGCCATGTCAACTCAGACATTTTTGCTGAACGGGCATCTATCAGTGGCACTAAACACTACAGGGTAGATTTACAAGCCTCTAGCAGTGCAACCGTGTCATTTTTATGATGCTAAGGCGGCGTTAAGATGGCCATTCCCCCGCGCCATATTTACAAAGTGGCGCAATGCATGCATTGCGCCACTTTGCAACCCTGTGCGCCACATTATGCTTGGGTCAGACATAATGTATGCAAGGGGGCGTTCCCACACAGGGAGTCCCAAACAAATGGTGCAGTGAAATTTACAACATTTCACTGCACCATTTTTTTCTGTCCTTTTTAACGCCTGCTCAGAGCAGGCGCTAAAGTCACGGGCCCATAATGACCTATGGGCCTCCCGAATGCTTTGTTGGACTAGCTTTAAAAAGCGCCACAACAGCTGCAAAAATGTTGATGCTGTTGTGGGAACAACCACCATGGTGCGACATATTGTAAATTCGGTGCAACCATGGTGTCACTGGGCAGGAGGGCAACGCAAGAAAAGTGGTGTATCGGGACCGATGCGCCACTCTCTTGTAAATCTGCCCCTACATGTCTGAAATGGGAATTATAGAACACAATGTGCTTGTTTACTTATTGATAATTTAACCCCCCTCAGCCCTCCATAGATAGATAGATAGACTGAGACCTTCCAGTCTGTGCTTTAGTCACAAAATGCTTGTGTCAGATTATCTCCAAACAAACAGTCCATCTATCCAAAACAAACAAGTACTTTATTACTAATAATCAATTCATTGACAAAGATTGTGAAACAATAAGATAAATAAATAATCAGACTATGCAAACAGGTATTATTCAGAATTCAAATAGAACATGACCCCACTAAAATATGGAAGTCAATGAACATAAAAAACAACCCAATGCAACTACAACAGCAAAACATTCTGTATTCAGCAATAAATCAATACCAGATGTATGAGTCAAAGTCTCAGACTCAGTAAAAGGCAGAAGTGAATGCCAATCACTCTCAGGTAAAACAAAGTACAAATATTTAAAATATGGGAACAACTACTTTTCATACTTAACTACCAAATACAGTGCCCACCTTTTGCACAAATATGAGGATACATATTAAGGTCACTTCGAAGAGGGTTTATATTAAATCTTTGTTTGAAAATCTAGTGCCTGCTGTGGTGGGTTGGGTGCTATTCAATGAATGGGAAAAGATCCCCGAGCCCCAAAAAAATCTAGCATCAGTGAAATAAACTGTGTATTCATCCTGTGATCCCGATCTATTTCTTGTGACATTATCGTTTCAGACTCCATTCGAATTGCAAGTGAAGGAAACAGATTACACTCCACTGTACTACCTTACTCAGTTTCAAAATATCTGTCAGAGGAGATCTGCCCAAGACTATCACAAACCCAATCCCTTTTTACTTCCTAATTCCTCCTACAAGCAGTTGAGATTTTTGAGTATTGCTAGTGTGCTAGCAGTTGTAAACTAGGAGGAGCGAATTAGCTTGCCTCGAATGACCATCGCCAATGTCCAAGAAGAAATATTAAGCCTTGCCTTAGCTTGATGCCAAGCTCCATAAATGGCAAGTGGGAAGGGAAAATATTCCATTTAAATGCAAAAAACAAAGAAACAAACAACTTACCTCCATGCTCCATATCTAATTTCTGTCACCCACTATTGTCGGAACAACGAATGTGTTTTGAGCTAAGAAAAATGGTTGAACCAACTTGCCAACTGTACTTTTTGACACCTTTTTTCTTGGATTCATCCCTGCAGACCTACCTCTACCTGTGTCCAACCCAATAGTTTGTAGAAAGATCCACCTGGTTTTAGTGCTCAACAGATACCTCTGTTGAAAAGTTGGTGTTGATGGGTGTGACATTGTTCTGTAGTCTTTCGCTCGGTTACATTAAGTCCATCTTTGCAATCCAGTGCAGTTGCACTATTTTCTTTTTCCATCTATACACTGCTCATCAGGGATCAGACAAACCTATTTCCTCGTTTAAAGCAACCATGCATGTACCTATGTCCCTACACTCTTCTGGGAAATCTGAAATTGGCAACAACTTTACACTGGTATCTAACTTCTCCTCCTTTAGGTCTGTAAATTCAATTTTGTCACACAAAAAGCTACCAAAAACTAGGACATACTCTATGACATCTGTCATCTCTGACCACATGCGGACCATCTGCTCGAGTGCAAGCAGTGAACTCTCTCAGTTCACATCACAGATATTCAGAAGCCTTCGGTTGAGCGGGGTCCCTAAATGACAGGCATCCCCGCCACCAAAGGCACTGTAGAGTTCCACCTTACACACCTGGACAAAGATGCTCCATTTTGCTTGCCGCAGCCTATATATTAAAAGCTCAGCTTATTTATTCGTACTCAAAATGGTGAAATTGCCTTTACCTCGCTCATTTTCCATCACTCTGCAAAACATAGTTCTATTTTATACTCCATGGTTTTGCTGTCTTTTAGAGGGTGGAATCGTAGTCCAACTTCGACTGGCGAATTGTCAGGCCTCTATATAACAAATTGTAGAGCCACAGCAGGCCATCTCACTATAGATCCCTAAATGATGAAGAGTGACTGACTGCCATAAGTGACCTTTTTGCCAATTAGCATTGAAATATGTCTTCGCTCCTCCAGATTGCCTTGGTATTTAGATAATTACTTTTGGGTGCATACGAATATATGAACTATATCAATTACACTAGATATTGGATTGCCAGCTTTGGTAAAAAAAAAAAAAGTAGGGCATGGAACACTTCGAAATTAAAATCTAATAAAGCGAAAATTAACTTTGGGATTTCAACACAATTAGACATAGGTTCGTTCTTCAATTATTTTACTCAAGGTCTGCTAAATTCCCATTTTCTCTTTGTCTTTTCGCTACTGTTGTTTGATTGTGTGTTTTACTATTCTTTTTGTCTGGTTATTGCACATAGATGAGTTTCTTTACTAAATATGTTGTTAGTTGACCACAGAGCAGCCAATTTACAAAAACTTGTAAACCATAAGAAACAGTGTTGCCCATTGTTATTCACAAGATACAGTCTTACAAGTTCTCTTGGAAATACAGCCCAGATAGACGTTCAGAGTCCCCTGGTGAGCACAGGTCCGAACCAGCTTACAGACCGGCGGGAAAACAAACAAGCTGTGACCTGGGCACCTCAAACGACTTACCAGGAGAGGATGGACATCGAAAACACACAATCCACACTATGTATTTATGAAAGCCAAGTTCAGACCTGCCAACTTGCAAACAAAATCGAGTGAGGAGGGGGTGGGACTTTATGCCAAGCATGTCTCGAGATGGTCCTCTGCCTTCATCCCTTGCCCTCATCCACCTCCTCCTTGCACCTAAAAACGAGAACAAAAGGCAGTTGAGGCTGCTGGTGATGTCCTGGGCGTTTTCACACTCCTTGATGGACATCGCCTGATTGCAGTCTCAAAAGACATGCTGGAAGTCCACACCCTGCAGTGGTTTCCAGCTCGCCTTGCCTGCCACCGTGTGATTTCGGCTACTCACCGGGTGTTTCTTTCTACAAGTTACATTCTCTAATTGATTGATATCTCAGAAAGCCCTCTCTACCTATACTCCTTAAACTCTGCATGAAAAAGTGACATTGACTTACTCAGCTTTATTCCTCTCCTTTATTTTTTCAGTGACCCTCTCCTTACTTTCGACCCTCTGCATGCCATCCGTTTCGGAGTATAGCCCCCTCGCGTCCTCATGCCTGCCTGCCTTAATCCTTCTTATGGTAACTCTGCAATTGGCTGATACCTCATTTCATAGATGACAACCTCCCCTCTTTATAACTCTAAACTTGTAATCTAACATTGCCTAATCTCTGCCAGCCTATCTAGCTCACCAACCATTCACCTGAAGCCACATGGCCCCTACTAATCACCACACATACCTGGTATTAAAATAATCTATCACAAAGTAACTGGAACAAATGCATACAGTTTTGTTCTTGAGAGCACGTGGCTAATCACATCAAACACTAGATTAACTAATAACCTTGGGTTCGGGAGTAGCGTGCTACTCGCTGTAAAGTGCATCAATGCCTGGGCAGAGGCAGTAAGTGTTAAATATAAATACAATTTACAATTAAAATTACATTTACAATATGTATATGAATAGGTTAATTTCAGTTATTCGTTAAAAAATAATAATTTTTCATTTCCCTTCAATCTTTGGCCCATCTCTCCTCTGTCAGACCCATCCAAAACCTTTCTGACTACTGTGAACTCCCAATCACCCATTTCAAACAGACCTCTTCTTTTTAGCCGGTTCACCCATCTGACATGCACGTCCACTGCTCCCAATCGCAGATTACACCTTCATTTTTCTAATCCATTCCCATCATTCTATCTCTACTCAAAACACCACTAAAGACACAAGAACTCAAGAGCACAAAGTTACAACAACTAACCCACAAGAGAAAAAGAAAGCACATATCACTAATCAAGTAACTATTCGACTCTAATCTTGGGTTTCCAGAGTAGCGTGCTACACGTCACACAGTGCTTCAACCCCTCGTCGGGGGTAGTAAGTGATATATAAACACACTTTACAATTCTTTTTTGCAACTTTATAAGGTTTTCAACTCAGCCATCTGAAATTCACTCCTGCTTTTTTTCCATTCATGAAGAAATCATGATTATCCATGTTTTTTTCCAGGACAGCTAAGGATGACTACAGAGCAACCTTGTGTTTAACCCCATATTTCACCACCTTATATAAAAGACACCAGATGTAAAACCTGCATGTGTTAGGGACTCACGTTCTAATTGTAGTGTTGGGGCCAAGAAGAGGCCACATGCATATACATGCCAATAGACCTGATTCAGGCGAGAGACTCAGATATTTCAAGGCAAAAGTGACTTTATTTTAGCTGTCTCCCACCTAAGATTGCAACTTCTTCAATAGCAGTAAATGGAGAAATTACTTTCTCCCGATTTCTGTTTCAAAATCTCCCACTTCCCCGTCCTAAAATGGTGGTATGTATGGATGCTATATGTGAACTCAACTGTCGACTTATGAAAGGAGGAGGAAGTGGCCAAGATGCGCTTAACCGAATCCAAAATAAGCAATGGAGAATGGCCCAGCAGCTTCCCCCTGAACCAAGGGCTGCATTCGGAAATCAGAGGAGACAGAGGAAAGCTGTGAGGAGATTCCATTGCTTAATTTGTAAATAAAAATGTTTCCGTGCCAGACCTCTCCTCTAAAAAATGTGGCTACTGCAATGTGCGAGCACTGGATACTGAGACAGCGTAACCCTAAAACCAATTCTGGCCTCTTTAATCCATTTACAGCCACTCACTACCCATTCTGCTCACTCTTGCAGTTTTCTGCTTTCTCCCTTTGTGATGGTTTTTTCATTTTTCTCTTCCTTCGCCTTTTCCAAATGTGTCTTTTGCTCACAGTAAAGGCTTGAGACTGAAAAATAAGTACCGGCCCTCAAAAATAAGTGCTGGTGCCCCACTCTGGGAACCACCGGCTTGTATTAAGCACCGGATGATTCCCTGGTGACTCATGGCTTGGGGTGTCATTTTGTGGAGCTTAGTCAGCCATGGAGACATGGGGCTGAGTTAAGCATGCAGGTTGTGTGAGGCGGCTCCAGATGGGGATTGCTCCCTCTTTTTTTTTTAGACACAACAACACTTGTTAAGACACTTTACACTAATGAAATGTAGGCACAAAACCACTTAGAAAGTTACTAGGCTGGATGAACTGCTTCTGAAAGGCATAGTGGCATACGTTTTAAGAAACCAAGGGGTGAGATAAAAATACCATATATTTTATGCACATGAGCCATGACCCCTCCCCTTTCAAAGAGTTTCACTGACTAAATAAATGTGGGAGCAATATTAAGCCAAGCATTACAACCTGTTCACCTAAGACCTCTCTACCTATCGCAGTAAATTTGTCCAAGATACATTTTTCCCATCCTAAATGCCACTGTATCCAATGTCAATGGTTTGATGGCAGCAAGTGAAAAAACAGCAGCAAAGACGTTAGAGGAGGTACAAGAAAGTGAGCAATTAGAAAGTCTCTCTGGAAGTACAGAAGAGAGACATAAAGTACCCGTAGCCAAGAGGAGGAGGAACTAAGGACATGAAAGTCTGGCTATAACTGTAGATCCAATTGATATAACAGAAGAAAGACCTCAAGTAGCAGGTGATTCACATGTGAAAGAACTAGGCAAACTGGGAGGTAGAAAACACTCAATATTCTCCACCAGAAGGCTTAGTCTATTGAAGGCCTCAATGATAAAATACAGGTTTTCAAAAACATCAGTAAGCCCCAACCCAAGATGATCCATAGTGATCCAGTAGCAGAGAAGATGGTCCAGAAAAAAAAAGATAAACATGGTGAGAAGGTCTGAGTTGATCCATGCAACCCTTTGCCAGAAAATGCTAAGAAAAGAGCAAGAGACCGGGCAAGCAGCCGCAGAAGTTGCAGATTGGAAATTCTAAGTCATCGATGGTCAAGACAGTACAGTCTTTTGAGGAAGAGAATAGGAGTTCAGAGTAGCAGAATGAGGACATGATGAATATTTCAGAATTACCTGTGGGCTACTCAATAGAAGGCATAGCATCACATATTCTTACAGAGGTTTATGATGTGAAAGCATCACAGCAAGTTTCTGTAGCACTGTTGAATCAAAAATAGAAAAAAATGAATGAGAAATAACAATTTTTTGGGAGATTTAAAAAATTGAGCAATGTATCTCGGAAGTGTAAGGTGCTACTAATGAAGCACGGTCTCATATTTCAGCATCTATAGCCAGAACATACACAGTCTCATGTAAATCCCCAAAGCAAGAAACCTTCTTCAGTGTTGGTACCAGAGAGTGAATTGTACATAAACAGAAGACAACATATTCTGTCAACAACTGATTCGACATAAGTAGCTTTGAAGACACATCCATAGATGTATCCAGGAGGCAATGGGAATTTAAACAGATGCTTAGACCAGTGGTTCCCAACCTATGGCCTGTGGACCCCCAGGGGTCCGTGACACATTCCCAGGGGGTCCGCAGGCCTCACCTGGGAGGAAGGCACTTCTCCAGCTGTGGCCTCTGACAAACACGTGCATGTTTTTATATTTATTACTTCCTTTGTTCAGCAGTTTTAAAAGCACTGCTAAGCTCCTGTACAGCAAAAATAAAAGCGTAAAGATAACTCTATTGATTAATGTACCTGCTTGAGAGGAATGAGGGTTTTGGGTAGTGGCAGTTTGACTCAAAGATAGCACAGATGGTTAATATGCCTACTGCAAAGAACAGTATTTTATGTGCATGGCACAGTGGGTTACTGCTTTTGTCACAGAGATTCTTTTGTTAATATGCAGTTCATAATAGTAATCTAGCACAGTGAGCTATGAACTGCTATTAAAGAGCTGCATGCAAACAACATGGCACAAATTAGAAAGTTGTTTTTTTCATAGTCTTTCATTTTTCTTCTGCTGCTAAAAAAGGTTTGCTTGTGTAGAAATGCATTCTTATTGTTAGCGTCCTCGCTAATCAGTGTTCTGTGTTCTGAATCCTAAGTTTGTGCTTCTCCAGACAAGGCACCCTTGACTTCCCCTGTAAAGTGCCCTGACACCCTACCATATGAGAGGTGCTATTAAACAAATGAATTACATGTGACAGAGAGGCTAGGGAGTGATGAGAAGCCCTTATGGCTTATTTCCTTTCCCCATCACTTATTTATGTGAAAAAGCTTTCTCAGATCTTACATATGTAAAAATAAAAACAGAAATCGCTCCGGAAATGTAGAATCTGACCTGAGGATTCACCTTTCCTAAATAAAACTAAACATTTAAAAGGTAGTCGCTGAGATGCACCACCAACCTTCCCAATAAAATGTTTTGATTTTTGCATATTTTTTCAATATAAAAGAATTATATCTTTAGTAATTTGAATATTTGTTTGGTGTATACGTGTTATATTTTTTGCTAATTACTGCTTTAATGTTTAAATTTAAATCGTACAAATTACTGGGGGTCCCCGGCTTCCAGTAATGATTTATTGGGGGTCCTCAGGAGTCAAAAGGTTGGGAACCAGTGACTTAGGCCTTCTCAAGACAAGGGCACTCAAAGAATGCCAGCCCAACAAACCAGAATGAACGTAGTAGCAAATGGCAAGTTTGAAATATTGTCAGACGTCGCAGCTGGCAGAGACTTTTTTTTAAATCTTAGCACTGACAATGGTTGAAGGAAAAGAAATTAATGTTGGGGGCTTAGTAGAAAGCTGAATGCACTAGGAAGGTCAGGTGTGGGGAATGACCGTGGCTCAGCTAAGATTTAAGGCACCTAGAAGAAGCCTTAGAAAGGTGTAACTAGGTGGCACCAGCTTGGATGGAGTGTCTGGGGGAATGACAAAGAGTAATACTGGTAGATCTAGGTGGAAACAAGGGAGGGAAGTGTGTGTGAAGAGGAGGGGCGGATAGTGGACAGGATAGGGGGCTCATAGTGAGAACACACATATAAAAGCAATAGACCTTAATTACAAGGAAAAGCAAGATTTTAAATGGCACTGATATCAAGTATAATAAGCATTGGCAAAGTCAATATGTCTCACTTTGGGGACTTATTGGCTTTGTCAATGGTTTTAGCCATGCTGCACAGCACCCTGAATGCTGTACAGCATGACTTTAAAAAAGAGGTGCTATGTTGCGGTGTGCACACCATATTAAATGCATGCACCTACCAATTTGTTTTGAATGATTCAAGTTGGATTGTTGAATAGCAAAAAAAGCTGTGCAAAATATATATTTTTAATCGTGGTTCGGGGAGCAGCATAAAGTGCGCAGACTGGTGAATTATAGCAGAATCTACTTTTTTGGTGCCTTAAAAAAGGATATTCTGAAGCGGTCATGATATCACAAATAACCAAATTCTCCAAACAATGAACAATTTTTCGAAAATAACTTAACATTAAAAAATTTGTCAGAATTAAAAATTGGCTCCACTCTATACTTTCTGAAACCGATGAGGAGTTCAGAGCTAGTTAGATATACGATATTAGAAGGGATAAAGAGAAGATATACATTTATATGGACCTATACACGACACTAAGAGAATGCATAGAAGTTGACCTCCTGCTAGGCAAAGGCATCCTTAAAAGATGGGAAAAAAACACACAAGGGCTCTACTAAAGCTTTTTTTAAATAATTCATTGAATTGTTCCATGGAACTTTTCTAAATCACAAGTTAAGAGAACAAGACAGCTATTTTTGTTCATCCTTGTAAATATGCAATTTTCTTTTGAAACCCTACCCTATACCAGACATCCAGCGCTCAGCTGATTTTGTTTCCAAATTGTTCTAAGTAAAAGTCATGTCTATAAGATAGGAGAATTGCATTAGTATACTATTACAAACCAGGAGCTGGGGGAAGAATATAGCTGATTACACACCCAGTGTCAGCATGGTTAGAGAATTGGAGTCCCCTGGTCCTTCCCTTTAGGGGTCTAACTTTAGACAAATGCACTTTTTTTCTCAAATTGGCTCTTAACTCTGGAACAAATTTATACATTCAAAATAAATGACAGAAAAATGCCTGAGGTGTTGTACCAAAAGTAAAGGTAGCTGTGTGCCAATTACCTGTTCCTGGCCAAAGTTAGGGCATCTCTGGTCGCCAATTTATGATTACATTTCAAAAGTTATAGGAACACGACACCGTGCAGAACACGGTCATATTAATGTTGGGGTACTTGTCCTCAGAAACTAATTTGGCAAAACAAGACCGAAAACAAGTCATAGGGATGGTAGTGGTGCTTTCTTTCATCATCAGCAGTAGAAAGAGAAGGTCCCACCCGTCTTCCCTCAGTGGTTTTGAGAAACGATAAGAACATTTAGATGAGAACACCCTGGCCAAACATACTGTACACATTTAAAAGGATCTGGGGTAAAATAGACGAATGCGTCAGACTTATATCTAAGATCTCTATAGGTCGGTTAGCCTTTTTTCATTATGCAATAAGGAATGTACCAACACTTTAGGGGGAAGAGTAGGACATAAAGATGTAATGAATTCATTTATGTACTTGGATACTTGCTACTGAAGACTTAGGCCTATATTTATACTTTGTTTGCGCTGCAGTTGCGTAATTTTTGACGCAAAAGCGGTGCAAACGTACAAAATATAATTATATTTGCGCCGCTTTTGCGTAAAAAAAATTACACAAAAGCGGCGCAAAAAAAGTATAAATATGGGCCTTGGTGTTTGAATTATACGCAATGTTTTATTGTGTATACTTTGAAATCAATTAAAAAATGGCTGTCCTGGCAGGCTGTGGCACCGAAGTTAGATCCATGTTGGCAGAGTTGTCTCAGCGCATTGAACTCTGGTTGTACCAGTAGGTGGGGATCATCGGGTCAGGATTTCAAAGGAGTGGCAACCCAGCCTTCAAAGTTGGGTAACGTGAGTGCCATTAAAGTGGGTGCCTGCTAGATAACAGCGCCTAGAAAAGGCATGTGTTGTATGCAGCGTTGTTTAAAAAGAAGGTTATATGTAAAAACAAAGTTTTCCTCGCTGATCTCACCTCTCTGGCTCAGATAAATCAACTATCCTTGGCTTTTTTTCAATACACTGCTCTCGCCATCATTTGTATCCATTTCCATAGATGTGCCTTCCCTTTCTATCCTTTGCCTTTGTCCCCCAGGACACTGAAGAATTACAGGAGCCTTTATTCAATCATCTTCAGAGGATCCAGTACCCTACACTTCCTTAACTAGGATATGACGAATGAATAATAAGGATCAAATCCCCCTCAACCCTGACAGTCCATTTGGCATTTTTTTATTTAGTAAAGTGAATATATTGAGATAGATCGCATAGCAAAACTGCACCTAACAGCAAAAAAAGCAGGTAGGAAAGCTTAGTTTTGCTTACTTAGCTGCTTAGTTGATGCTGGAATCTGGAACTGCTCACTTTAAAGCTCTTCCCACGTTGTATGTGTGCTGTACAGTGCAGCACGCGTGCAACATGGGAAAAGTTAGGATAAATTAAAACATTTTTAGCGCCTGCTTAGCAGATAGAGCTTTGATCAAAAAACATGGGTGGGAGTATGGGAACGCCCAGGTTCCACCCATGGGATGCCCCCCAATGCAAGTAACAAACCTCAGTGCAAATTGCTATTTGAGTTACTTTTAGGGGTCCCTTCCGGCATAAAAAAAGTTTGTACTGAAAAGTTAATACTTTAGCAGCACTTTCCCTTGGTTTGTACAACTTTTTGTGCAAAGTGTTGCAAAATCTAGCCCTAAAGTGGGAAGAGAGTGTGTAATTGTGCTGTGGAAGTTTTGCCAAAGGCTCACCTAAGGCAAGCCCGTCTGCGCCCGTACGCATCTGTAGGGCCAGATATGGAACATGCTTAGTGAAAATCTCTGTCATGTGTCTTCTTGACCTACAGGCCTGCAATCCCCAGGATGCCTGCTGTTCAGTTTTTAATATTTTTGATTCCTACTCAAAGCACTGCTTTGATTATAACTTCTGTCTTGTGGCTAATATTAAATCTACGTCCTTACTTAACAAACCTGATGTAGACTCCTGTCAGATCAAAACTCTTTGTTCTCCAGCCATTGGGGCTGGATCACTTCGGTGTGGGTTGCTCAATACAGAGTCTTTAATTAAGCACAACACTGAAACTCATGATCTGATCTTTATGAAGGCCCTTGACTGTCTTTTTATTATGGACTCCTGGTCCAGACACGATTCTGACCCTGACCTTAGGGTTGCTACCCCTGCGGGCTACTCCATCTATTGGCAGGATCGGAAAGGCCGGATGGGTGGGGGTCTCGCTATTCTTGCTAGGACTACTTTGGGTTGTACTGTGGAGTCAATATCTCTTGACATCAGGTTAAAGATCTCAGCCACAGATACTTTTGGTGGTATTCTATTTTATAGACTTCCTAGCACTAGGGTCAATCTTATCAATTCTTGGGGACATAGTATTGAACCCCATCTTAACTACAGGTACACTACTCTACTGGGAGACTTGAACTTTCATTTCGATGATCCCACTAGTAAGGATACTACTTCCCTGCTTGAATTAATGGCAAACGTAGATCTGTTTCAGAGAATCAGGATGCCTACTCACTCTCCAGGGCAGACCCTGGACAGTGTCTTTTCTAATCATCCAGATCTATCCATTAATGAAATCTGCCCCTTGAGCTGGACTAACCATTAAATTATTCTTAGCATCTTCTTGAGACATTGTATATCTAATACTCCCCCTATAAAGTTCATTACCTGTAGATCGGGAAGTAAGATTACCACTGCTAATTTTGAACAAGCCCTTTATGCTCCCAAAAACAGTAAAGTTTCTTCCCTGGGCTACTCTGCTGAAAGTTCTCACACCTCAGTTTTCTCCTCCCTAGACTTCATTGCCCCTTTAAGAACTAAAATAGTGTCCAGGATGAAACCATCTGCACCCTGGTTCAGGGCTGAACTTAAGGAGTTACGTCTGAAAAGTCAAGGGCAGGAGCACAGATGGTTGTTTACCATTAACACTGAGTAAAAACTCCTTGAGAAACTTAAGCACAGGATCTTGCTATCACAATATACAATGGTCATTAAAACTGCGAAAACTGCCTTTTTTACAGATAAAATCAGGACACCAAGTAATTTCTCCAAGTGTCTGTTCAAAACTATTAAAGACCTAGCCTCCCCTCTTTCGCAGAATCAGGGCCCTACAGCTCAAGGTTTCTATGATGATATGGCCCTTTTCTTCAATAATAGGATCATTGATTTATATTTTTCTTTTGACTATTCATCCGCTTTAGTCTCCTTCCCTACTGCAATGGGCTCCTCTGAACAAAAATTGTTGGAATTTTCCATATTTCTCTCCAACAGGCCAAGGAGATACTTTTGAGGATTAAGTCAGGGTCTCCACTAGATTCTTGTGCTGCTAAAATCTTCAGACTTGTTTCAAAATACTTTTAGGCAACTTTTACAAATAGGCATGTTCCCCGACTTCTTGGAAACAAGCTTCTGGTATCCCTCCTCTGAAAAAACCCAATCTTTATCCTGCTGATTTTAAGAATTATCGCCCAATCTTTTTGCTCCCTTTTCCTGCCAAAGTTTTAGAAAACATTTTTAAATCAGAAACTTGCTAATTTTATTGAAACACAGGGCTCCTTGGATCCCTCACAAAATGGTTTCAGATCTGGCCATAATATGGAAACCGCTCTTGTGACAGTAACTGACAATATTCGTTGGCACGTTGATCGGTGGGGGGGGGGTGACCATTCTACTTTTATTTGATACGGTTTGGCCTGCTTGGTTGATTCAATGGCTGTATGAGATTGGGGTTGGTGGCCCCATTCTCAGTCTACTATCTTCCTTCCTTACTGACAGAGTCCAGGTGGTCAATTGTGGGGACTTCAAGGCTGATGCTTTTAGTCTTCCTTGTGGCATTTCCCAGGGCTCTGGGTTGAGTCTGACTCTCTTTAACATCTATGTGGAGCCTTTGGCAGCACAGGTCCGGTCCTCTGGCTTTGAGGTTCAATCTTTTGCTGATGACGCTCAGATAATTGTGACAGTCTCCAATGATGTGACCTCTGTCGCCCCGTCCTTTAGGCAGTGTATGGCCAGCTTTGCAAAATGGAGGGGCAGCAATGTGCTCAAACTCAGTGCTGGAAAGACAGAGGTGCTGGTTTTTGGTGCCCAGAACAGATATTTGGTGGCCCGAGGAGTGTGGGTCTCTTCCCACCCCTATGGATTCTGCCAGCAACCTGGGTATCTTAGTAGATAATTCTCTGAACTTTAACACCCAAGCTAGTCACACATTCAACACCCGTTTCTATATTATTGGAGTACTGAGGAAGATTTTCCTTTTCATCCCTAATGAGCTATGACAGATGGTTGTCATTTCTCTCATCACCTCTTGATTAAATTACTGTAATTCCTTCCACATTAATATGTACAAGAAAGGAAAGGTGTTAACAAGCTGAAGGTGATCCAAAACGCTGCTGCTCGACTCATTTTGAATATTCCCAGACAGGTTTCGGCTAGGGAAGGTCTGCAGGCTCCTCACTGGCTCCCATCAGAAAAATAATTACTTTCAAAGTCTTGTGTATGGTCCATAAAGCCCTTTATCTTAAAAACACAGAACAGTTTAATGCCATGTTCCATTGGGATATACCTGCAAGACCTCTCAGATCTTCCTCTCGCAGACTTGCAACTGTCCCTAGATTTTGTAGAGCCAGATGGGGAGGGAGGACTTTTTTGGTGGGGGCTGCCAAATTCTGGAATATCCTGCCATCTTGACATTGCGGATGTGGAAATCTTCTCAATCTTCAAATAATATCTGAAAACATTTACCCAGAATTTCTTTGAATGAACAAGTGTTCCTCTGCCTCTGAGCAGGTTCCTGCCAGCGCTTTGATACCCTCGGGTTAGTGTGTTCTATAAATTCTTATTACATAAAATATCATAACATAACATCTCTGCTCTCCTCCTTTCTTTCTTAATATTTTTCACTACCATACTTGCTAATTTTTTATTGTTGTTTCTTTCCATTTGTAGTTCTGTGTACAATGCTCGACACTATTTGGACACTGGCTCTCGCTCAACAAAACTGTTAAAAAATAATAATACTAATGCACAAATAAATAAATACAGAAATATTCACATAAATAAAAAAACATTTACTACAAGGGTCTAAATGGCCCTGTGGGTGTCTCTTTTTTTCTATACCCTCTTTCAAATTTTATGTCTAAATGGGTATGATTATGAGATTGAAACAAAGCCTTCCTGCCATGGGGCCGTACCAGAATGTGATGCCGGACCGCTCCCGCAATGTGTATACAATATTGTATGGCAGCTGATTGCCTCGCCTCCCTTGTGTGGTGGAGGCAACCACCTCAGAAGAGATGGGGAAGAGCAAATGTTTCCTTTTGGATGTTTGTGTTTGCACTCAGTTGCACTATTTTGAATATTCGTGGCAGAATTAACTAAAGAAATTAAGGAAAAAAATCACCTTAGATCTTTTGGGAACAGGTGGCAGTTAAGGCATAAGAAGACCTTACAGGCAGTACAAGGGCCCTGCATCCTTGATCTGAATTTCAGTTATACTTTTTTAGGTCTGGTGTAAGCCATAATCTTTTGATTTTACTAAAATAATCTGTATAATGCTACATAAAAGGGACTTTCTTCCCGTCGTCTTTATACGTTTGTCTGTTGTTATGTCATTCACATTTTGTTCCACCCACTACATCATACAGCAAGGGTCAGTAGGTAATCCCACTTCAGCTATTGGCTAGCTTCAGTGTGACATCATTCTACCTTTCACAAGAAGAAAATCCACACACAAAGTAATTCCCTTGAATGCCACACACTACTAGGTCAATGTGAGCTTTTTGAGACAAAAAATAAAATATTTTGCTTTTACTGTATATTTTTAGACCGACAAGGACCTGGCAGCTTTCTCAACAATGAAGTTTTGCAAAAACCATGACAAAGCAAAACAATCACTTACTAAGCCAAAAGGCTGCCAGCAATGACAGGTGAAAAGTTGCTTCAAGCTAAAACTCTGCTGCACCAGGGATTCCTCACTCGTAGACTGGAAGCATGCCACCCCACACCACCCCTTCACAACTTGTTACAGGGTAGAGTGCCGTCAAACAGCCTCTCTGACCCCTTCTGGACCTGTGATGAGAGGTGAAAGGGTGGGGTTAAAGGCTGCCGGTGGAAAGTTGACATTGGAGTCTGCAGTTTATCAAACACATAAAAGGTAGTGGGAGGAATGCATCCAATTGTTCTAACCAATGGCAATCACTCTGGATACCATTCCAACCCATTGTTGCAAGCATCCTCCCATCACCTTTTGTGTGTTTGACATCCCCCTTAATTGGCCAAGGATACTCCTAGATGTGGGTCGCTTGTTCACTGTGCCATTGGAACCAAGCTACCCCACCTCGACTGAAGAGCCCCAGTCAGGGTCAAACCAGTCCTGGGTTGCTTGTGTCCCGGTTCAGAGAGGACTGGCCTAGCAGATTGAGCTAGGCAGTTTCTTTTGGAGCAGGGTGGCTGGGTCTAATCTGTGGAGTTCATTCTGTGCAAAAGAAAGATGGGTTTGAATGCTACACCAAGCTGTTGCCAGTGCTTTGACTTATTGCAAGCATCCTCCCATCACCTTTTGTGTGTCTGCAATTTACAACCACAAGCCTTCATGGCACACTGTGCAGGTTCTGGTACCGTCGCCCATACTGCACTTCAGTGCATCGCTGTATTCACACCAATGCTGGAAGGGAGAAAGCCCTGCGGATCTCAGTGCGGCAGCAGAGCTTTCACTCTGTCCCTGCAGCGGGAGTCAAGCGAGCCATAGTTAAAACAAAAATGCAGGTATTTATTATAAAAGGAAAGCGTGGGGGATTTTTGTGGATTCTTTCTGAGCTTTTCCTCGCCATCAAATAAGTGCTCTCTGTGCTTGTCCTGGCACCAGGGACTGTAAATTCTCAGACTTGGTTTTAATTGGTCAGCACGGGCGCTTCGGCGGAGCTGTTCTAGTTTTGATGAAATATCATAACACAGACATTCATTGATGTGAAGCTGCAACTTTAACGCATGTTCTTGCAGTGTCCTATCAGCATTAAGCATTTGTACAAAAAGACACTTCATTTTGTGATCCAAATATCCCTGGAATTAGTTTTGGAAGATGCCCCAGTCTTGATAGTGGTTGCGGATAAAACAACACGCAGACCCCGCCCTAGGGAACATATGTATGAGCCCCTTGCACCACCGGAGCATCACTTCTCTGGCAGCGCAGACTTCAGAATCATATCTATGAGGCCTGCAAAGCCACTTTGTGTGGCTTTGAATGATCTCAAAGATATGGAGTAAGGCAAGGCGGCGCAAATCAATGCATTGCCTTACTCTGCGTTAGGGAGGCATTCCATGGGCCTTGCACTAAAGCCTTACACCTCCCGAGGTGAGGCGTAACGAGGAGAAATATTTTTATTTCTCCTAGTTTTTTCCTCTTTCCATGTGTGGTGCATTCTGCAGCACACAAAGAAAGAGGAAAACGCCCCTGAGGTTCGCTTTTGTGCAGGAAGGTGTCCCTTCCTGCAAAAAACAATCTTCCCCACAACACCGGCTCCCTTGCACCTGGGTTGGTGCTAGGCTGCCGAAATGGCGCCAGCACAGGAGGAAAGGACAGGAATTCACTGTATTGCATAAATACGGTGCATTTCTGCCTTTTCACCTTGGCGTAGGGCTGCATAGCAAGGTGACTTGCTGCCCTGCGCCAAATCCACGAAAATGAGGGCCTAGGTGTTTAATATACATGAGTAATTACTACAGTGCTTACTGTCTCAATTTGCACCATGTTGGCGCTGTAACTTGTGCCATTATTATTAGAGCAATATTACTTCATGTGGGAACTCCCTATTAATGGGAGTTTCCCTACATGAGTGGGCCTGTTAGAGAACAGGTTCTCTTTAAGGACCTAGCTTGCATATTGTTCTGGTCAAGCTCCCTCCTTCCTCTGTCCCTTTCAGAGTGTCTTACCCCAGTGCATCTAGGCTTGCCTATTTGTGGGGCTCCACAATGGGGTCTGCAGCAGCTGGGGAGCTCCCTTACCCCAGAAGAGCAAACAACAAAACCGAGGGGCACTGAGGCAAGTGCTCAGTGCAGATGAGTACCTAGCTCATGGTCTGCAGAATGAAGAGCATTGACGTACCAGCAAACCCAACGAGCATTGATAAAACCAATAGGAATAGTGTTGGGCACCAGCCTTTTAGCTTTGGCAATTTCTATTTTGCTGTCTCATTGTTTTTGCACATCTTTGTTGTTGGGGAAGCTGCTGGACCTTCGGCAATGTAAAAAACAGATTATCTAAAGGCAAAAATATGTTTGTTTTATAAAAAAGGAACGTTAGCATAGCAGTCCATGACACTGAAGGGAACTACTTGGTGTGAAGATGTACTCCTTGTGAAAGAGAGCCATACCTTAACTGACAATGAAGTCAGCCAATGACGCACTGGGCTGACCCATTATCTCATGATGCATGCTGGAGTGGGTGGAAGGCAAATATGATTGACAGACTAATGAATGATGAAAGGATGAGGTCTTGTTGAATACCCCTGTAGCTAACTATGTTACACTTAGTCCTACAGTAAAATCAAAAGCTCTTCGCTAACACCAGACTTAAAAAGGCCAACTGGTCTGGTGTTGGCTGCCAGTAATGTTTTTGTAAATCTTTATTACACATAGATAGAGAGGGTTGAAAAGCTAGATAAATATAGATACTTGCAAAGATAGATAGATAGATAGATAGATAGATAGATCTTCAAGACCACTAAAAGCAAACTAGAAAGCCATACAGGCTGGACATACAGAATAAATGGGTTTACCGGTATAACAGTAGTGCGAAATTAAAATACATACCAGAAAGACATACAGGAGTGGAGTTAAAAAAGGAACTTCATTGCATGGATATTAAGAGGATAACTTTTTAAAGAACAGTTTCAAATTGACACACTTTGATATGCTGCGAAACAGTAGCAGTCAGATAAACAAATGCCAGTCCCAAAGGAGTTTACTACAGCATTAGCAGGAGACGGGAACTAATCAAGCTGGAACGTGGCTTGTGCTCATACCTAAATCAAATTTTGGAGCTCGTAGAAATTATCTTGCTATGGTGATTGTGTTGAGCCTCTTCCAGCCTTGACTTGTGATTATCCTACGCGTGCAGGGCATTCCAGGGCCCGATTATGTGATGACGCGGGGTCTGGAATGATTCACAAGCGGTGGCGACCGTTGGAGTGGATGAGGCGAGAGTCAGCCATATTCCTGGTGAGGTCGCTGCCTCCATTTTGTATCTTGAATAAATTCCCCTAAAATTCATCTGAATGCCTCTGCCCGGTGTTCCTACTTCCTTGTGACACTGGGGACAAGGATGTCCTTGCGACAGATTGCTTCGGGGTTTAGTTTTTTTAATCCATGTTTATACTGTTTGTTGATTCATTATCATAGATGCATTCCCTATGGCTGCAACCCCTTCTATAAAATCAGTAGAATGTGTGTAAAAGACAATTCTGTTTTTTATGTACACATCTGATACATTTTTTGTAGCACAGCACTGCGATGGAAGTTGTGTCAGGGCCAGGGGCATAGCTACCAGTGGTGCAGCCAGTGCAAAGCACTGGCACCCAGAGGTGCTAAGGGCCCCAACTACAGCAGCCCCTGGAGCCCTACTAGGGCACCCACATAATCATGCTTGAGTTCCGAAAGGTGAATGAGCATTAAAGAAGACTTTAAATTTTGTTTTGATCCTGTCACATTTGATATGCATTCAAAGACAGAGGTCAAATGTCACTCAAGTCTCCTGATAATTTGCTGTTTGTTCCTTTAACGTGGAGATTGATGTTTACTTTTCTTTAGCTTAAGCAAAGTTTGAGGATTTTTTTAAATTGAAGTATGTGACAATCGTGCTAGTGTGAAAGAAAAAGCTGTATGATGTTTTCTTCTAACATAGCAACATTTACATACATATAAATGAACAGTACACATATTTCAAAATGAATAAACATTTAGGAAAGCACAAATAACGTTTTTTTTTATTCTGATGTGTAATGGAAACAAAGATTTTAATAGAATCAAAACAAATGAAGAAACTTTACTTAGTGATGCGTAAATGCTAATGAATAAATGACAAATAATTTACTGAAACTGAATTTCCACACATTTCCATTTGTGAACTATATAATTTTATCAGTAAAACTGTATGTCTTTGCAAATTTAGTGGTCATTTCAATGGAAAATGTACTGTCTGTTAATGACAGTGGCTACCACAGCATGCTTTAGTAATACATTTGTGAGAGCTTGCTCCTAAATGCAACAACAGCTAGATACTACACCATTACCACTCTCCTGCTAAATGGGCATGGCACATTTGTGACACTTGTTCTTTGTGTGATGCTTGTACTTTTCAGAATCCCTACAATCTCACTGCTTATTTGGGCCACAGGAGCTTTTACAGCACTGGGAGCATGCTGTATTATCTGCCTGAGCCCCTCGGCTGCAGGAGTCAGACTCCAAGCTGTAGAATCTACTGAAACATCTGTGGGGCACTGCAAATGCCTCATTGCATGCGTACCGAGTGGCCAAGCAGTCGGCATGCTCGCTTTTGTGACTGCAGAGGGCGTAATTTAGCTCTGGTTGCTTGATGCCATCAGAGATCAAAGGAGAAATAATGCCCGTGCTGCTGGGTGGCTTTTGAAGACAAGACAGTCACAGTGATCACTGCATTCTGCCTGAAAGGTGGAGGGCAAACTATGACAGCTAGTTAGATAAGATAGACATACTTAGGACAGAGTGCTGAAACTGGGAATGAATAATTTGAGCGTTGTGTGGTGCTGCACAGAGCCACACTTGTTTCATGCCTTTGAAGGAGGCCTGCAGTGTCCCTGAAAGGCCACACTTGTTCAATGTCTCCGAAGGAAGCTTGCACTGGCTGGCACTGCAGTACCACACTTGTTCCATGTCTTTGAAGGAAACTTGCACTGCAGTACCACACTTGTTCAGTGTCTTACAGGGAAGATTGTTATGCGCTTGACAAGTGCTGTATGTCTTATGCATGTGAGCCGAGGACCCCCTGTGCTCTACCTATTTCAGTGTGTTTTTGGTATGACCAAAAAACTGTTTTGTCAGTCTCGCCAGCCTCATAATTTTGCAAACCTGATACACAATCTTGCTTAAAGAAAATGGTATTTGGGTAAGCCCACTTCAATATTCATCAGACAGAATATCATTCACATATTAGTTCAGATCTTCAGAACATCATACTTACAGCTAGGATGTGGATTAGCCCTCTTCAGCCTTTGGCTTTGTTGCCAATGTTTGCCTCTATCTAGTAGACAACCACTGGTCTTTAGGATGTCAGGCAGTCTGAGTAAAAGTATTTTGCCTACTTACTCTGCCTTACTCTGCATCCAGAGAGTCCATCCTCCTGAGGAATTCCCTTTAGGTTCATCCCCTGGCAGTTCTTACAAATGCAGGCTAGTGCTAATTGAGTAATGAGAATGAGAATACCAGCAGCTGCACTGTCATTGCTACTTGGCCACAACGTTCTTACGCAGAGCACTAGGCGTTACTGCAACAAGCTTCAAAACCATGCCACCATCTTGGAACTAGTCTGCATACTCTGCATGCATTTATTACTGTTCCAAGATGACAGACCAGTGTGAAGCTTTACTTTTTAATTTGTATTGAAGCACACGCCCTCCAAATTTATTTAGCATTTTTGTTTGTTTTTCTTTATTTATTTAGCATATGCTTGCACTACAAAGAAAAAGAAAAAAAAAACTTTTTTAGAAGGCAAGTGAGGAATTTTTTGATGCCAAGACTCTTCCCTGCAAAAATCTGCAAAGATAAGATTCACATAGTGTGTAGTGCTATTCCAAGGCTAATGAGAGACTATATATCCTCAGTGAATATGGAGGCTTCATTGTAGCTTACCTTAACAGCTTTCAGTTGTACTAGTGGCCGTATGCACCAGATACTCAATCTGTGCCTTCTATGCCACCATCTATCCCAACTGTGCTCTTTCCTAGTGAGTGCTGTACCTGTGTGTGAGCAGAGTGCTTGTGTGGTGCAGTATAGCACCATGTTTTGTGAGTGCATTGTGAGGGGTGTGCCTGGGAGAATGCAGGATTAACGTTGTACAGTGCAGTGTAAGTGGTCGACAGGTTGAAAGTTGTGCCTGTGTGAATGCAGCCTGAGGCATGCATAAGCCTGTGTGAATGCAGCATGAGAGGTGTGCCTATGTAAGGGTACTAGTGTGAATTTGGGGCCCCTCCATGTTGTGTCTTTGTGTACATGGTCTTTATAGTGGCCAAACCTATTGGCTTTTTGGAATGCTTTTCAGGAATATGGCTCTGACGTGCAGAATTTCAGTGCAGGGAATGCAAATACAATAGTGTGCGTATCAGAATGGTAGTGTGTTTTATACAGCAGAAGCAGACTCTGTCGAAGGAGGTTGAGTGTCGAGGTAGCTGACAGATTGAGATGTCACCTTAGCGAGGGGGATCAGTTACGTCCCTTGCAGTAGGGCCCATGGCAACCTAGCTACGCACGGGTCAGGGCGCTTTATACCCCGAAAGTGCAAACAATAATGGGATGATAACAAATGCTCATCTTGCATTTATGTTGGCTACTATGGATGCAATGTTGAGGAACATTGGGCTGGTTTCTAAGTTTTAATGAAAAACTGTAATCATTCTACCCATCTTTAGGTATTGTTTGCAATTCACTATTTGGTAGTTAATTGGATTGTCAATTTAATGTAGTTCATGACAATAACATGTACTAATCATAAGTTCATTAACTATAGCAAGCATTGTTGAAAAATTAATCCAAATTTAAAGAAAAGCAAGCGTGTGTTAACAAGGCAAAATATGACTGTACTGGTTTAACAAACAGGTAGACTTTGGGAAAAACAGCAAACAAATTGGACTAAAGCAAAACATTAGGACCAACGGATACGAAATCACACCAAAATAATGTATGCACACTGATTTATAACAATATTGTGCCTCAATCATATCCATCTAAATATGGGTTCTATGTCAATTCAAATGTTTCTTCTGGTCACATCTGTCGAAAGTGTTTTTTTTTCAAAAGTGCCATATTTGAAACCCTATCCCTGCAACCCATCAATAACTAATTTCTTCTAGCCTATATTTTCATGCCACTATCGTTTCCACACACTTGCACTACTGATCACATCTAATTCCCTTTTAATTCAATCTACCACAAAGAAACTGGAGTAAATATATGGAATGGTTTCCTTGAGAGCAGAAGACTAATCCCAGTAAATTAAACTAACCAATATCCACTGGTTTGACCACTAACTGTGGTTTCTGGTGCAGCATGCTATCCACTGTAAAGTGTTTCATTGCTCATCAGGAGTACTAAGCGCTATATAAATGCAGATATGAAGGATTAAACACCCTATCTACCTAGGCCTGAATGTAGTAAGGGCTGTCAGGAGACAGGCTCTGTGCCTGACCTAAGATTAGCAGGACCAAGACCCCCTTTCTTTTTTGGAGTTAAAGGGCCTGATTAAGTGTTTGGTGGATGGGTTACTATTGCACAAATGTGATGGATATCCAGTGCACTTTATTACAAGTGTGTTATATCCTATGGCACTTGTAATAAGGCGGACAGATATCCGCCATGTTTGTGATGGAGTAACCCACCCACCAAACTCTAAATCCCGCTCAAGGAGATTAAAAGGATTGAATTGTTATAAACTGAAAGGGCTACATGTTTTTCATTTATCACCTTTTAATAGGTCTTTCAGCTCATCTTTGCATATTCAGAAAAGCAGAAGATAAAACATGAAGAGCATGACCGTTTCCTTTTAGTATGATGTGAAAACGGGGATTGTTTATAGTGCATGTCTTTTTAATGCATCTTTACATCATGCGCCTCTCTTAAACCCATATAACATCATAAAAAGCACGTGTCACAGTCTTCTCTTCCATTTATCAAAATTAATGATTTTAATCTGAGTTATTATTAAACTGAATAGACCTGTCTAATGAAAAAAATGAGCGGGTGTCCCTCCAGGCCTCGTCGCTCTCCTCTAATGATACAGCCTTCAGTGCTCACTTAATAACCTGAAATTGAATGTTTGTTGAACAAAGGTTCTCATTTCAGATAAAAGTGCTGCAACGCCTTGTCAGGGGTAGCGAGTGCTATCTAAATACATTTTCAATTCAACACAAATATAGTCTGAGCAGTGTTTTAGTTTCATTTTTATTAAAGAAATTATCATAGAAAAGGCACAATTTTACTCGAAAATTTCTCTGGGTGGGGTGGGGGGTGGGTTGGGGAAGGAGAATCCCTCTGTACCCTCCTCAGGATAGTCATGCTTGTTGGCTCGTGGAAGATCCATAGTTTCATACACCACTTTCAAACTTCACCAGTCTCCGGGGTGTAATGCAAGCCCCTTCAGCAACTTTGGGGGAGAGGGGCCCCTGACACTTCAGAGCCCACCCTCAACCCTTGAGTGGGCCCCCAGTCAGCACAAGGCCAATGAATAGCTGTGGGATTTGGGAGAGTCAGGGGCCCCTCTTCACATTTTGCAGGGGGCCTCAAAATTTGTTTTCGTTATGCCACTGCCAGTCTCCACTAGATCACACACTTGATTATGGCATTGAACTGGTGAGCAAAGATAAGGTGTTGAAGAGAACTCCCACTTTTTTATGTATAGTGAGATATCTGGAGCATTTGGGGTCGTGTCAGAAAAAAAGGTAGTGATTTCCATACTGCTTGTATGATCGCTAGGACTGCAGACTGCATCATTCATAGGAAACTCTTCATCAACCACCAGAGCACATGGTCTACAGATGAGAAGATGATGGTTGTGATGTTTTCCAAATGAAAATTGATTTGTGTATCATCATCGTTTATGTGGAAGTTCACTCGTCGCTCCTCAAGGAAGTGAACAGGGGCCTAAACAGACACTGAAAAGGAGGGACTAGATGAATGATCTCTGTGGAAATCTCACAGGTCACTGGAGGATGCACTGGAGGAATGATCTTTGAAGGACCTCACATGTCACTAGGTGTGTGGATTTTGACAAGGAGTCACTAGTTGAATAATCTTTGTGGAACATCACAGGTTTCTGAGTGTGTGGACATTCACAGGTCACTGAGTGTGTGAGCATTGAAAAGGAGGCACTAGAAGACATATCATGTGATGAAAAGGAGATGCTCAAGGAATGATCTTTGTGGGACATCACAGGTCACTGGATGTGTGGACAATTTGATGGATCCAATTCTGACTTTCTGACTAAGGGTATATGAGAAGTGTTAACGCCAGTGTAGAACTGGAAATGCCTGCCCAAAGTTTGATCCTTTCCAGCACTATTGTGTAGTCAACAGTGTCAGAAGCTGCCTAAAGATGGAGGAGTTTAATGGCAGTTTTATTGTTTGTGGGATACAGTTGTGTAAAACTTTATTAGAGGATGAATGATGCAGAATATAGTGAAATTGTATATGAGAATCAAGAACTTCAATTTATGAAACATACTAGAACACAGCAGAAAAAAAACTTAAGCAATCAAGGCTCACAAGTTCATCGAAAAAATCTATATTTTCTTTAACCTTGGCAATTAGAATGTTGGAAATCAAGCTGACCCCCATCCAGTGATGACATATCTTTGAGGACTTCTGTCATGTTCATTGAGGTGGTGTGTAACTTCTGTGGCCTTGACAGATGTATTGTGGTGAGAATATTTTTTTCACTTTAGATTTCAGCATATCTGATGCTGATACTGTGTTACAGACCCTCTCAAGGGAGGGGCTGAGTGGGAGAGGGGGGATGGGGTGGTATTACGCTCCATGTCCGCTCTATCCAGGGCCCCGCACTCCTTCAGCAACATTCAATTATAGTTATTTTTTTAATTGAAAGTAAGGCTGCCATCTTCATTAATAAAGGCAGTTTAGGTGGACAAACTACTAGAAGTCGCCAGATGCTATGCTTTCTCTTTCCTTTGAGTTCATATGTGTTTAATACTTGTAAACAGGTACTTTTGGTACCTGTTAAATACAGATAAAGTGTTCAGAGGGCCTGGTGTTAAGTATTTGCCCCCAGCCTTGCATAGACTTCTGACAGGCCTGCTGTGCTCCTTGGTTGGTACTGTTTTTAGACCCAGTTCTGGACTCCTACAGTAGGGGATGTGTTTGCACGTCTGCAATGGATCTATACTGTGTCTGGCATGTTTCACTTGACTTGACATGGCATAGACGCCGAAAGTTATGTCACATGACTGGGACATGTGTGTAAAAATATACTGAGTTTGCGTGAACAGTAAAACCGAAGCCCAATTCTGCTTTTTGTGACTTTCTGTTTCCCCAGAACATGCCTCTGCCTGGTCATTGCAGTGCACGCGCACGCGGGTTAGTGCCAGGCATAGTGATGCGCCAGCCAGCTGATGTAAACACATGATAGATTTTCTAACATAGACAGCAAGGCCTTAAGACAATGTTGCAGGTGCTTCACACATAGTGTGATAAAAGGCCCTTGAGATGTGTGGTCCCTCCTTCAGGTTACCCACCACTACAGTGCACCAATTAAGGCCTCTTCACAGATGCTCAATGGTCTTGGCTTAAGAATGTGTCCTCCCTCAATGGTAGGACCCCCACCCACTATCATAGTAGGTGCCACAGTTGGCACAGTCCCCAGCCTTGATAGGTCAGTGTGTGGGCTGGTTTTCTAAAGGTTTGTGGGACAGTCTTAGGCCCGTATTTAGGCCCATATTTATACTTCTTTAGCGCCACATTTGCGTCATTTTATGACGCAAAAGCGGCGAAAACTTACAAAATACAATTGTATTTTGTAAGTTTGCGCCGCTTTTGCGTCAAAAAGCGGCGCAAATGCGGCACTAAAAAAGTATAAATATGGGCCTTATACTTTTATAACGCCGGATGTGCGTCATTTTTTTACGCAAAAGCGTCGCAAACTTACAAAATACGGGCCCATATTTATACTTTTTTAGCGCTGCATTTGCGTCGTTTTTTGACGCAAAAGCGGCGCAAACTTACAAAATACAATTGTATTTTGTAAGTTAGCGCCGCTTTTGCTTCAAAAAGCGTGGCAAATGCAGCGCTAAAAAAGTATAAATATGGGCCACAATTTTATTTTGTAAGTTTGCGCCGCTTTTGCGTCAAAAAGCGGCGCAATTGCGGAACAAAAAAAGTATAAATACGGCCCTTAATGTCTGTTGGGTCGCTTTTTACTCTTGACTTCCATGAGATTAGCACAAATATTCCCTGCATTAAGCTCAAATACATGCAGTTTCCCAAACCTTGCAAAAGCCTATACAACGTGTGTCTGCAAGTTCAAAACTCCTCTGTTTGCAGGTTTGTGGGTCACTTTTTTTTAGCTATCCCATTCGTTATTGGAAGACATTTTTCTGTCCCAGTCCGACTCTGCATGCACTATATTTTTTTGTACGAATCCTGCCTTGCGCCGCTATGCACTGCTCACTGTTTTAGAGATTGCTAGATTAACCCCGAGGCAAATATTTTCTGCCTTCAAGCCGCCATAATTGTGCGGTTGGTACAAGTCCACCGGGGAGGAGGTTATGACCCAGTAAATCGATTAAAATTAGATTTAAACTGGAATTGCATGGCTGTCCAGAGTAAAGCTATGAAAGGCCTCTTTCAGGTGGCATTTGTCTTATTTATTGACTTAAATTGTAGCTGCAGCTCACAGAAAAGCTGAGGTAAACATTTGTGTTTGAGGCAAATCATTCTCGACTGGTCATAGCTCCCTGCTCCATGTGGTCAGACTAACAATGATTCATTTATCATGACCAGATAATATGTTGGAAACCTGTGATGTGCAAGTTTCTCTCTCTCTCTCTTTCTCTGACACATACACCCCCCAACTCACACACACACAAAAAAACATAAGTGATCGTTAGCAGACACACCAGCAGTGAACGTTCATACAGACACACACATACATATGCACCAGCAGTGAACTCACACACACACACAAAACATAAGCAAGCATTCAACCACACACGCACACACACCAGCAGTGAGCGTTCACACAGACACACACATACACACACACACCAGCAGTGAACATTCACACACACACACGCACACCAGCAGTGAGCGTTCACAAAGAAACACACATACACACACCAGCAGTGAGCATTCACACAGACACACACATACACACACACACACACCAGCAGTGAACATTCACACACACACACAGCAGCAGTGAGCTTTCTCTCTCTCACACACACCCCTCTCTGCAGCAGTGATCAGCCTTCTAACCCAAGAAACAATTTCACAAACGTAGTTTGTTAGAAATGGGGTTTTTATTTGGCAGTAGTATTCACCTTTGTCCGAATAGGGACCACAATCCTAGTCAGGGTAAATCACACACAATCCAAATTATCCTTTGCCCACCCTCTGGTAGCTTGGCACTGAGCAGTCAGGCTTAACTTAGTAGGTAATGTGTAAAGTATTTGTACAATAAATCATACAATAACACAGTGAAAACACCACGAAAATACAGCAGGCGCTGTATCGATTCTTCACTCAGGAAGTCGGGCTGCATCATTCTGGCTCAACTCTGCATCGATCTGGTATGGCTGTGTATCGAATTTCTGGTCACAACACAGGCGCTGCGTCAATCTTTACTTGGGAAGGCGGGCTGTGTCATTTCCGGCAGGCTATGCGTCGATTTTTGGCGCACAAGGAATTTCCTTGAAGAGATGAAGTCTTTTTGGCCCTAAGACTTCAGAAAAGGAAGCAAGCTCAATCCAAGCCTTTGGAGAACACTTCTCAGCAAAGTCAGAGGCCAGAAAGGCAACAGGGCAACAGCAAGGCAGCAGCCCTTCACAGCAAAGCAGTTCAGGTGAGCCCTTTGGGCAACCAGGCAGTTAGTTCCTCTTGACAGGTTGCAGGTTCAGGTCCAGAAGTGTCTGATTTTGTGGGGTCAGAGACCCAGTTTATATACCCAAAAAAGCCTTTGAAGTAGGAGAGACTTCAAAGAGTGATTTTGAAGTGCACAAGTTACCCATTCAGTACAGTTTTGTCTGCCAGGGTTCCAGTAGAGGGTTTGTCAGTCCACTGTGTGAGGGCAGGCCACTAACCTTTGAAATGTAAGTGTCAGGCCCTCCACCCTTCCAGCCCAGGAAGACCCATTCAGTATGCAGATGAGTGCAGTTGTGACTGAGTATCCTGTGTTTGTGGTTGTCTGGTTGAAATGCACGAGGGAGCTGTCAACCAGCCCAACCCACACGTTGATTGGAGACAGGCTGTAAGGCACAGATGGATTTTAAGTGCAGAGAAATGTTCACTTTCTAAAAGTGGCATATCTAAAATAGTAATATAAAATCCAACCTCACCAATAAGCAGGATTTTCTATTACCATTCTGGCCATACTAAACATGACCTATCTACCCCTTTCTGATCAGAATATACCACTTAAACAGTATATGAGGGTAGCCCTAATGCTCCTGTGCTGCAGGCCCACTAGTAGCATTTAATTTACAGGCCCTGGACACATGTAGTGCACTTTATTAGAGACTTACAAGTAAATTAAATTGGGTATGAGTCAATGTTACCATGTTTGAAGGGAGAGAGCATATGCACTTTAGCACTGGTTAGCAGTGGTAAAGTGCACAGAGTCCTAAAACCAGCAAAAACAGTGTCAGAAAAAGGGGAGGAGGAAGGCAAAAAGTTTGGGGGTGACCCTGCAAAGGGGGCATTTCTAACATAGTTTTAATTAGAGGTCAATTAGTTTTTTTGGCAAAATGGGCAGAAACATAAAAAAAAAAAATTGCTATGGAGCGGGTGAATGCCACAGAAATCACCTAAATTCACGTTGCGGGTCCACTCCATGCTGGTTTAATCCCTGATTAATTGAGAACTGCCCAGGGCTATTTTATGGACTAGTTTGTGAATAACAAAATGGGCAGGTCATCTTTCAGCGGTTTGTGGTTGGCTGCAAGATGCCCCCTTATTTCCACAGGAGGTGGGGTCCATCCGCATGGACTTTTATAGAGATGGTCCTGAAGTGATATGAGGCGCATGTTGAGAAAGGAGAGGTATGCTGGTGTGAGAATAAGAGTAAAGTGAGTGAGAAGAAACATACGGAGTTATAAGACAAGGCAGATAGGCTGGAGCCAGACAATCAATAACATTTTTAAAAAACAGACGAAACTTTTTTATTTGAAAACGTTTTACTTTTATCTACCTTTAATTTACTTGTTCTATAAGAACACACCAGCATAAAGGAAATCAGCGACTCCAGGCATCACCTAAGTAAATAACATAGAGTGGAGACACAGATATCTACAACACAAACCACGGGTTAAATAAACATAAAACAAAATGTTAACATAGGTTTTGAGGGTATCCAGTGAAAGATGATAATAGGGCTGAAACATGGGTACTGTAGAGAATCCACATAGGGAGGCAGACAGAGTGGAGGTGGGAAGACCAAAGAGAAGAGTTAAAGTCCTAGCTAGGACATCACTGTTCTGAACAGATTTGGCAAATATCACAGAGTGGAAAGTCTGTGCACGCAGGAAAGTGGAGAGGAAAGGAAAGTGCCAAAGATGACATCAGGGATGCATGCAGGAGTCGAGAGATGATGGTATGTAGGTAAGAAATAATAAACAAGTATAAGGAGGAGGAAAGGGGGCAGTACAGAATTTAGTTGTGGATGGCATCGAAGCCTGAAGTAGATGACCCTGTGTGTAAATTTCTGACCCTCAAAGGAAGGAGTAGTTGACCTTGTGTATAAATTGCTGATCCTCAAAGGATGGAGTAGTTCACCTTGTGTGTAAATTAGTGACCTTGGGTCCTGGAGACAAGAATCCAAGCTTCAGCACATGACCAAGAATCGTATGGTTCTTGGCAAATTAGTTGATCTCCCAGTACCCATATTGTCAATGTCAATGTCAATTGTTTGATGTACAAAGTTATGCATGGACGTCATTTAGGGATCACCAGAGGTCTCAGCTGCGATCCCTAATCATCAGCTTGCGACCCCTGGCATGTTTTCTGTGGCTCCAGAATATATGACCGTAAACCAAAATTAACAGTTAACCATACAGCAGTGTCGAAAAGGCTTGGAAACTCGGGCTCCTTTTTTTTACGGCTCAGTTTGCTACTTTTCTATTAAAACGTACTCCAATTTATGGGAGCCGTGCAATCCCTGACGTGTCATGACACATAGCGTTATAGTGTGAGTAACATCAGTGCATATTCCTCTTTCATGCGTACTGGTCTCGTCTGCTAAAAATGGCTGATGAAGGGAGTTGGAGGCAAGAACTCTGCTGTGCACATGCTTTTTATCCAGAGTCCTCATTTGCAGAGCACTGTTAAATCAAAAAGAAGCCTCAGGTCAAATCTTTTGTCCTCTCTGCGACTGCCAGACAAGGGGTAGAGGAGCACAGACAGGAGCAGAAGAATGAAACACGCAGGCACCAGTGCTTAATTTGTAAAAGAAATAAGTGCCAAGACCTTGGTCAGGAGGCAACTGCAGCTTCCACCACCCATTGTCCCGCGAGCGCTGCCAATGACAGTACCAATACAACTACTAACCATCACATTCCGCTTGGGCGGCAGGTATCAGTCATTTTTTTATGTTTATTTCATTAATAAACAACTGTTGTTATGCTCATTCCTAAATTAGATGGACAGCGCCACCATGTGGCAGACTGTAATAAGTGCCAGTGTTGACAATTAAGTGCTGGTGCCACACACAGGAAACCACTGGCTCAATTTAAACACTGGTAGGCACAAAGCGGCAAACTTCCAATCTGCTTTGAAATGGTTAGTAGGATTGCAGGAGCAACATGAGGAGGGAGGCAAAGGGGAGGTATGTGCAAACCACATGCAACATGCAGATCTTGGCATCCTCGAGCCAAATCAGTTTTAAGGGTTGCATATTTTAAGATGGCCATGACTTCAGCTAACACATAACTATGAAAAAGAACATGCTGTCAAGTTTGTGTTTTACGGGCCTATCTCACAAACTGCATGCACATCGTTGGGATAAGGTAGTTCAGACAGTGGTTACATGGAGTCTCTGACAATATTCGTGTAGCTGACTGGTTTAATTTTTTTATATACCCATTGCATGAAAGATGCAAGTGCTGATGCCTGAGGAATGGTCGCAATCTCCAAGGTCTCAGATAAATGCTAAGTTCTGCTTTGTACCATAGTGCAGTCACTGCACTTTAAAAAATAAATGCATGTCTTGGTCTCACCCTAACCATTTCAGAAATTAAACATAGCTCCCTTGAGTAGTAATAACCCATGGTTATTGCTTTATAATTTGTGGCACCGGACCTTTCCATTTCTGTGAAATCCTGAAGGGGTCTGTCCTTGTTAATTAAATTAGGACCCATGCGTAAACGTCTGTGTAAGAATTATGAGTTTTGCTGTATTTAATGCATCCAATAATTATCTAATGCGTTAAATACCTCAGCTTTCATTAAATTCTGGTAGATTAAACCTGCCAAAATGTAAACAGGGGAAATTGTACGGTATTTACCATACAAAGTAAACAGGGGAAATTGTACGGTATTTACCATACGATACAGATTTCCGTGCATTAAACACCAAAGCCTACATGTTATTCCCCACAAACCCGTGATAGGTGTTATACATTGCACATAATAAATAACGTACCCCGCGGTATCGTTATTTATCAGGTGCAATAAATAACACCTAAACTCGTAACCAGGCCCTAATATTGCATGCTTCGTGCTGCATTGTTGCTCGACATAATACAGGGTAACAGTTCTCAGAGTAGAGCATTGACTGTTGTCCTTGCTATGTTGTGCAGTCAAATAAAGAAAGCATTGCACAGAGTGTCGCTATTAACTTCTGTCTGAGTTCTAGGTGTCTAGTCAAGGCTGTAACAAGAGCTCCGGAGTCTTCCTTTGGACAATGGGACCTGTTCTCCTTCTCTGCTGCATATTATGATAGTTGGCAGTGGTCACCAGAGGCATCCGTGGCCATGCCTGAATTTGTGTTATGTAATGAGCTGTCAAAGATGATACAGGTTTTCACATAAAATGCCACTGGACATTTCTGAGCCTCATTGGTAGAGTTTTTATCTTCACACCATATAAACCTTGCAAAATTAAGAAGGACCGTTATTACCTGCAGCACATATTGTCAGCTACTAGCTGCATCCATAGGAGCAGTTTATTATTTGTGTGTTTAAGGATTTTAATGTATCCCTGCTATAGTGAGATGTTCTGGTACTAAATTCCCGTCCAGTTGCCTGATGGCACTTGCTGTGATTCAGTTTTGCTAAAAGGTCCTGCAATGCTGCTTCCAGCTATGTCATTGGCTAAAAGGGCCATGATGTCATCTCCTGTTATGCAAAAACAACAACATGATGGATGGAATGCTTGAATTAATCTCAGCCACTGGCATTCGGTCTGGGCCCCCTGTTATGTCATTCAGTGGTCAAAGGGCTCATGTCAGTTCCGCTACCCCTGGCATTTTGGTGAATCCACGTCCATGAAGTTATGTAAGAAAAAACAACCTCAAATCGTCTTCCGTGGTCCCAATTGATGTACAGCCCACACTTGTTCTTCCGCTAGGCTCATGCTGTAGACTTACCTGTACACACACTAGATAGCACAAAACCTGCTTGAGATGGTGGAGTGAATGTAGAAAAGGAAATGGAAAATTTGGAGGTCATCAGTGTATCAATGATAAGGTAGAAAAAGAGAAAACTTGCTGACAGCAAGTGGGGGGTAGGCCTGCAATTTGCAAAGATGAAGAGCAAAGTCTGATGGAGAAGATGAGAACATGGTTCAGCACAAAATGCGAAGTTGGTGTGACTAGCGAGATATGAGAAAAAAATAAAACAAAAGACCCCTAGATACCATGAGTGGACAAAAATAACAGGAGACTTGTGAGACTGACCGCATCCAGCACTGTTGATCAGTAGAGGAGACTTCGAAGAAAAGGAAGTTTAGGGTCTGTGAGAAGAAGTGAGAGACTGACAAGAGCTGTTTCACTTGTGAGGAAAGCACAAGGCCCATTGTAGTGGTGAAAGAATGAAGTTGGAGATAAGATAAAATCGAAATCCTGCATTGTCTATCTCACAGGTGTTTGATATAGGTCCTGGATGACAGAGCCCATATAATATTTTCTGAATAACCACCACCTAATGTAGCCAGGCATTATTTAGATCGTATTATGTACGTTCTATTATTTATGTGAAAATCCAAAAAATCTGGCATGACACCAAAACTCCTGAAAATTCATTGGACACCCTTGATCTGTTTCCTCCTCCACATTGATCCCGCAAGCGTTAACCCAAAATTCAACCCTTTGAACCTGCAGGGAGTGCTGGTGACAGCTATTGGAATTTCACACAATTCAGCCATGCTGATACTCCAGTTGACCAGTTAGAAGTGCTTCTTGGGTTCCCCTGCATCATCTTGGTCTCCAATCACAGTTGCAGTTAATTCACTGCATCTTTGAACCTGGTATTGGTGTTTCACAGCATCTATGTCAACCGGTAGAGCTCCTCTTGCTTTTCCATTGGCCCATGTTGTACAATGTGCAAAAACCCACACTGCACAGATCTATCTAGTAAAAGTTGGGTATTGACAACTGTAATTTCTGCCAGGGCTAAACAAGCACATAATACATCTGTACAAGTGCAGAAGTTGAAGAATTTACAAAAGTTAGCCTTTTGGTGCTAGTCGAATCAAAAAAGCATTCAGTGGGTTATATTATAAAATCCTTTTAAAAATGCACAAGTGCATTGTGGAAACAGGGAAGTTTGAAAGTTGAAAATTTGGTTGTCGGAGATCTGCAGTGAAAGGGTGAGAGAAAGGTAGTCTGCATTCAAAACCCTGTGGTCTAAAAGCAAAATGTGTAAGAAGGATCTTCTTAGATGAATCTGAACGTTGGAATGTTGAGAACTTCATTAAAGACAATGGAGTGTCTCCGGGTATATAATGGATGTTATAAGCCTTCTACTCCAACAACCCAATGTTTGACTTTCTGTTTCTCTCTTTTTTATATAGAACATTCTACCCTTAGTGGGTGGAATATTCTAATAGCCTTATATTTCTTCTACCTCAGGATATACCTGTTGTTAACGGCCCTCGACTGCGAGCCTGCGGCTCAGGCCTATAACTCAGGATCAGGGCCAGAACCAGTATAGCATTTGGCAGTGGACTTAAGGTCTATAACAAGGGGTAAAGGGAGGGATGCTATTGAAAGGTTGCCGAGATCTTCAGTCAACCCCTGAAAGGAAAATAAACCCTGTAATTTCAATGATTTAGGTTTTGGATTGTAGACATACCATCACTTTACTTGTTTTTTGTTATTTCTGAAGTTTGTATAAACAAAGGCTAACTTCCCCTGTGTGAAGGCAGCCTGCAGTAAAGCTTTTCCATACTGGTTTTACGATATACTGTGTCCAGTTCTAACCCACCCACACCAGATGTCCACAGATCCCCGTCTACCTGCGCTCTTAGTCATCTCAAAGTTGGGGGATTCCACTCCTCCCTTGAGTACCACTGCTTGATACAATGTCTCATAATCTTATTCCGTAGGAAATGTAGTGCATTTGAGATACATTCATAAAATGCTAAAACCTTTCCTCCTTTCATAATATGGAGGAGAGATGGAGGATGGAGTCGTTATCTAATCACACATTTGTATTCTATGTGACTAAGAAATCTTACTGTTTCTGTGTGTAGGTAGATTTATGGAACAGTACTACATGTTGCTACCTCTGGAGCATTTAATGGGCGGGCTTTGGGCAGAATGTGCTAATGGCGCTATAGGTGTTCCATAACCCCTCAAGCAAGGAGAGAAAATGGCCTCTGGCTCCCTGTGTACTAATAGATGTTATTGAGATGGTATGGGCTCTTACTCCCTTAGCCATGGTGCCTTTATATCTACTGCACTAAGGACAACTACGCTACTGAAACATGCATACTTAAATTACACTTTTTTTTTTCTTGCAGTCCTTTAGACTACCATTTTATATCCCTGGGTGTGTTTTGTGTTGTATATTTTCCCAGAACAACAGTTTAAGCTACATTTCTTTATTTTTTGTAGACGCATCCTCCATAGAGACCTGAAAACAACAAACATATTTCTGAAAAATAATCTTCTTAAAATTGGTAAGTGCTCCATTATTTGTCTTTGCATTGTATGAAAGTCTGAAAAGGTTTCAAGTTAATAATGTGTGGTCTCTGGCAGGGTGATTGTTACCTAGCCCGGTAACTTCTTAAGGACTTGTGATGAGCCCCGGTTCTGGGTCACAGAGGATTATTTTTCTACTTCTAGCTAAATATCTGTTACAGATTACATTTAATCATCCACTTCAGCAAATACAAACTTTAGGCTGAAAAATGTGCTATCACTTTTTAGACTGTCCTTTTTGCTGATGTGTTAGGACCAGTAGCCAGGCTACCTGGCATAATTTCCACACCACACCAAATTCCACATGTATCAAAGGTTTCCAGTACATTTCCAGTACATTTAAGTGGTTGTTGAAAAGAGCCCTTATACCAGTTCTTAAGACAGCTTTGATGCTAGTGATTTTTAGGTCGCATGTAAGCATACAACCTCTTGTATACTTTTAAATGTACTTCTTCTGTGGTCTTCCAGCTATTTCATTTGTTAGTTTAAGTATCTTTTAAAAATCCTTGCTTGCTAGTGGTCAGTCATGCCTCTTTGTTCCTCCTTCTACTGTGTGGGAGCAGGGACCAACTACTGTATAATTATGCTTTGTCCTGTTTATCTGTGCTGTAGGGGGACTTTTTTTTTTTTACTTCAATTCCTGCTCGTGTCCAAGGAAGCTTCTCTTTTCATTTGCAGAGCATTCTTGGTCTAAGTTTAGCTTAGTTGTAAACAAGGCTACAAATCAGGCTGTTTCCCTGGTCACATTTGTTCTTTGTGGGCTGTCTGCGGCCTCTCTCAGCTGCCTGGCTCCAGCCCTTCCTTGGCTTTGATTTTCTTTATCAAGTGTGCCTGCCTGTGATCCTGGTGCTGACAGTAAGGATGGAGGATCACTTGTTTACTTAATTACTTGTTTAGTTAATTACTTGATTAACTCTAAAGAGGTATTGGAGGCTTTACATGAGTACCGGCTACATTACACAAGGATAAATTCATTATTTGGAGGCACAAGGCGATTAAGTGATGATGAGCTGACGCTGTGGCTGTGTTTATATTGTTTTTGCGCCATCCTTCTCACCCTCTGCATTTTTAATTAGTCAGTAATATATCTTTATATCTGCGTCAAAGCCTTCAGTGACATTTCAGTGACAAGTGCTCTCAGATGTGTCTTGTTTCCACACACTGAACCGTCACCTAGCTTATTGCAACCAGTGGCATAAATAATTATTCAAAATGTTTTCCTCTTTTCAAATCCTGAAACAAGTAACATATGAATAATATTGCTGGTAAGGCAGGATCATGGGACGTCATGTCAGCATTCTTTGCTGCCTAGTCGCCGTGATTGGACACTGGTTAAAAGAGTAATTTAACTTGATGGGTTTGCAGTTCAACCTTTATGTTGAAAATATTGGGTCTGAAATTCCTCAATGCCAGCTAAAGGACAGTTATCTCATGCTACTGAACAATCCACATACAATTTGTTTTAAAAATGTTTTTTGTTTTAGAGATTCTTTAGCCCAACAATCCGAGCAGGTCATTAACTCACTTCCAACGACTGTTTAGGGCCAGATGTAGCAAAAGTTTTTACCCATTCTGTGTCTATGGGAAAAAGTGTTCATACATATGGCCCTTAATATCTAAACAAGTCAAAGTCCATTTTACAGCTTAAAAATGCTACAAATGCCAAGTGTAGGGACACTGGAATCAACTACATCAAACGTCTTCATAGATGGAATTGCATTAAAATCGCCCATGTAAAACACTGAACCCCAATGCATTTGCAAGAAAAATATTGTGGTTTTGGCAGGCCTCAGCATCTGTGTTCATTGTCTAATGGTGACACCAGGTGCAAAACCGAAGCACTGTACCGTGATAGCACCAGAAACTGTACTAGAGATGGGTTTAACTTGGAAAAAAAACGCAATAGATGCCCTAAATATCAACTCTCCATATAGATTTAACCTCTTGAGCATAGCCAAGAATCCTGAGGTACAAGAAAATGCAGAAAAACATAGATCTCCTGTATTTACGTAAATGGAAGCGTCAGACATACTACCTACATTATAATCACTCAGCAATGTTTAACGTAATAGACATGTTTAAAACATAGTATCAAAAACAACCATAGGTATATTTACTTTTGGGATAAAGGAAATTAGTCAAATGCATTTAATTGGCTGATTTCGCTGTCTCTATTTCACCCATATTCATTAATCACCTTTCTTTAGATAGCTCGAATTTCCACTTTACATTTTAATAAAACACTATCCCTGTACCTCCTGAAAGTCATTTGCAATAGGCCTGCCAACACACAGTGCTGCCATGCGCCACATGAAAGCAGCAGTTTTCACAAGGTCCCCAGTGAACTGCCAATATCACACAGTGAACACAGGGTGAGCTGGAAACTTCTGCATGTAGTAGGTTTCAAATACATTTCTGGAGGATCCATGGAATTAAGTTCACTTTCCTGTTTTATAACCTCCCCAAACATGGGGAGGCGGATTTTTCTTCAGTGACAGGCACATACGCCTGAGTAGACCTCCAACATCTGTCTACTGCTATGCTCAGGGACTGATGCACTCTAACGCCTGCCTAATCTACTGGCCATGCCCCGCCCTCCTCAAGGCCCTATCTGCTCCGTCAGACAGCGAGAATCTGGCAGGTGCTGTGTGCCCCATGTCTCCACTGGAAGCACTTTCTTTGCTGATCCACATGAGTGAAGCTAGTGTATCTAGTGCAACAGTGTTAATGGGCAGTGAAAGTGCGTTTACATTTTTTTGATTTCCAGAAACAAACACCCGCGGAGACATTTGTTCCCGAAAACCAAAAAAAGAAATAATCTGAAGCTTTCTTCCATAGTTTGTGTCAGAGGAAGGTGGTGCCACTGTGTGGCAAGAACAGGAAAAAAAAAAAAAATTGGGGGGGAATATGCTAGGCAGCCAGCAACTCTGATGGTGGGGTGGTGAAAGTGGTATTCTATTGGAATTAGCATGGCAGATTTAAATTTGGATAATAAATGGCAATATTTTCATTTTTTGCTGCAGATAGAGGAAGAAGGAAAATTGAAGTGTTTTAGTTATGTGCAGGGCCACTGGAATTATGTGGCAGGAAAAGACCAAATTATGAGGCAGGGTTGGCCAATTTATGTGGCACGAAAAGTCCAGTTATGAATTTATAACGCCAATAACTCTAACTCAAGCAAATGTGAGACTTATTGCATTGCAAATGCTTATTTTTTCTTTTTACACCGGGGCTCAATTCCTAATTCCATGATATGGAGGACACAGTAATGCCAGGGCTGGGATTAATGCATGTATGTCTACCCTCATACCATGCAGCTCCAAGTTTGGAAGGCTGGAATAGGGAAGAATATGTAGGATGCAGAATTAATAGGCCCTTTCCTGCATATTTTATTCTGAGTCCGGCTGTATTTCCACACACTGATTTATTTATCTTGTGTTCTGCGGGATTAAATTCTGAGCAGAAACACAAGGGGAGATACCAAGTCAGAGTCTGCACCCAGTGAACTCAGAATCGGATGAGCTAGTATTTCCGATGGAGCTAGCATTCCACCGACTAGAAATCGGGCCCTAAATTACTTCTTCCCGATATCTGGGCCTTTTTAGAGACTTCATAATGATTTTGGCCAGTAATCCTTCCCATCAGCTACTTTGCAAAACCTTGCCTCTGGCCAAAATTTCCCACAAAAATATGTTTTGCACAAATATATTTCCTCAAAAAGTTTTGGGTGAGAAGATTCTCACACTAAAAGTGTTATTTGGGGGAATTGTTTCTTGATAGATTTATAGTAACAGGATTATTTCCCTCAAAATGTTTCTAAAAGTTTTAAATCTTTCACAAAGTTTGTGAAGTTTGAAAAAAAGCTCGAAATTTCTGAAGGAAATCCTTTACAATCCTTCACAAATATATTGATAGCGCGTCCAGTCCTTATAAATTACTTATACTTGGACATGCCGGAGGTCGGTGAATCTTTTGACCTGGTTGAGCTCTCCTCATCCAAAGAATTGTCGGATCCCTCAAATCAATAATCAATAACAATTTATAATCAATAACCAATACTCGATTAATAATCAATCAACAAATTAGTTAAACGGAAAATCAGTAATTTGAAACACCATGACCTTTCAGTCATGAATAACCACACCTGTTTATTAAAGGTTAATGAGTTTATTTCCCTATATTAACAAAGCTAATACAATATAAGTAAGTCTCGAAATCAAATGATATACGTATACGAACATTACTAGCTGTCCATAACGACGGAAGAAATGCAATCTATGCAAAATCTAAATCATAATGCACTCGGTTATAACAATGCAAATCACTAATAAAAGTAACTGAATTTGACTAATTGCATACATTGGTCAGCATAACAAGATTTCAATTCAACATGGTGCATCAAATGAATACCTCAACTAACCTCTGATTAGCATTGGCATGTGGGGCTTCATGCAAAAGAATGTAATCAACATAAATTTAGAAAACCTCTAACTTAGGGTCTGTCAAAATAAGCAGTTGGTACCTAAGAAGGAAAATACAATGAATAATACATTTATCCTTTCATAATTATCAAATACAATCAGCATTCAAGGTAAGTCTTCGTCCTTCAGGTACCGGTTCGATCAGTATGGGGCAGATTTCAAAGGGGCAAAGTTTAAGTCAAGTTTTCCTTGCAGCAGCAAGGAAAATAGGGCAAAAGTTATTGCATGGGCAAGACGGGGTAAAGTTAAAATTAAAGGCCCTCATTCTGACCCTGGCGGTCAAAGACCGCCAGGGCGGAGGACTGCGGGAGCACCGCCGACAGGCCGGCGGTGCTCCAATGGGGATTCCGACTGCGGCGGTAAAGCCGCGGTCGGACCGGCAACACTGGCGGTCTCCCGCCAGTGTACCGCCGCCCCATTGAATCCTCCAAGGCGGCGCAGCTTGCTGCGCCGCCGAGGGGATTCCGACCCCCCCTACCGCCATCCAGATCCCGGCGGTCCGACCGCCGGGATCCGGATGGCGGTAGGGGGGGTCGCGGGGCCCCTGGGGGCCCCTGCAGTGCCCATGCCACTGGCATGGGCATTGCAGGGGCCCCCGTAAGAGGGCCCCTAAATGTATTTCACTGTCTGCTGCGCAGACAGTGAAATACGCGACGGGTGCAACTGCACCCGTCGCACAGCTTCCACTCCGCCGGCTCGATTCCGAGCCGGCTTCATCGTGGAAGCCTCTTTCCCGCTGGGCTGGCGGGCGGCCTGAAGGCGACCGCCCGCCAGCCCAGCGGGAAAGTCAGAATTACCGCCGCGGTCTTTCGACCGCGGAACGGTAACCTGACGGCGGGACTTTGGCGGGCGGCCTCCGCCGCCCGCCAAGGTCAGAATGAGGGCCAAAGTCTCTAGGGTGAGAATTCTTTAAAGTCTCTCTCTCTGGGATAGAGAAAAAGCATCAAAGTGTCATTAAAATGGCGTCTTGAATCTGGCTTCAAAATGGCATGAAAGAAAATGGCTGGCTTCTCTTTGTCCGGTGGGTTTAAGTAAGAAAACGTTCCAAATCCTTCAGGGTCTTCCATTGGAGGGTCCATAGGGTGGTTTCTCTTTGACCAATGAATAGTGTCTTTCTCTTAGTACTCATCTATGCATAAGGTGTCCTTGGAGTTTTGGAACACAAGTAGCAACAAAGTTTGCCAATTATTTCTGTATCAGTGTCTTTATTGTCTGCACCTCCAGAATCTGACCTTGCTTCAACGGGATGAAACTTGCCTAGCACGAAACCTTGAGATAAGTGTATTAATCATTCTACTGGAAAAATACAGCTTTAAAGATATAAGACATGTCTTTGTTAATACAAGTGAAAACTACGCAGTTAAAATTGAGACCAGGCAACTACGCCAAAGCCTCTGCTAAATTTAAGCTAAGCATATAACAGGTTTTAACGAGAAAATCATAAAATACATCTGCAATTATGACGGATTACTACATTGTAGATTCTTCATGATTAATCAAGCTCGTTTATACTAATGGCGACCTACTTCGTGGGCACATTTTCTACACACATTATATTTTCTTTGCTAAAATCACATTGCCTTATACGATTTTGTTACATGATATATGAATGTTTGTTAGCCTTTCTTTTTCTGCTCCATCAATATTAGACCAGTGGTTCCCAACCTGTGGTCCGTGGACCCCTGGAGGTCCACGAAACCTCCTCAGGGGGTCTACAACTGCTTGGAAAATTAAATATTATTAACAGATTAGGTCCCCAGCTTTCAGTAATGACTCAGTGGGGGAGTCCCCAGGTTCCAGTAATGTTTCAGTGGGGTCCCTGTGTTCCAGTAATGATAATGTGGAGGTCCACAGAAGTCAAAAGGTTGGGAACCTCTGTATTAGACTCTTGGTGGGCAAATGTGTGACCTTCATGTCTGCATTATTTGAGTAGATGGCACCTGGTATCCATTCTAAAATAACCCCCTGTTAGAAAGAAATACTAATTTATGGCCTTGTCGGAGTTCTGGGCCAGCGGCTCACATGTCAGCTGGTGAAGTTGGAAGTTAGGGCTCTAATCCTGGCCTTCCTTTATTACCATATTGTATAAACCTGGGAAAATTACTTAGGGCCTAATTCACAAACGTAAGCTTAGACGTTTGTTTAAGTTTACACTTTTTCAGTATTCACAATACAGCATATTAATAGTAAGTTTACAAGTGCAGAGACTCCCTAGTCAGGGTGGAGTTCTCTCATCTTTTTAAGTGCTGACTTCTCCGCCCGTCTGCGGAATCTCTGCACTCGTAAACTTACTATTAACATTTCCTTATCCCCAACACCTCCCATTCGACAACACGCGACCCCAGTTCTCTTTTGCCTGTTCTCCCTGACATCAAGGCGATACATCATTATGTTATACATAATCCAGGCCATACACCCCACAGCTTTGAAATGTACAAGCCTTACTAAATCTCTACCCCCACTCAATGCGTGTTGTTCGATAAACTATACGGGCTGATCTTAAAAGTGGGTCCAGATCCACAGTGGTTTCATACCTATCCTTTATATATTATTGTTCTTGCTTACATGCGCAGTATGCACTTTTTTCAGTAGCACTACAGTCTTGAGTGTATGATGTCGCACAACACTGTCCGCAAAATTTGGATATCATCTGTTCGAAATGATTGTATCGAAGGACCGCCTTCTACTTGTATCGCAATGATATCTGATTGTATGTCTTTTTAGTAAATTGAATAAAATACTTTGAACACTAAAATTCAGGTTTGTGAATCTCAAAAACAACATAAACTTACACAAATGTGTTAGTCTACCTTTGTGAATTATGGTTAATGAACATAAATGAAGGGCAGAACTAGAATTACATGGGGTATAAGTTTATGGCCAGGTTTGGTAATGTTGTAGGTAGCAAGTTTGTGACGGGTGTTTTGGGACCCCAGTACTGTGCCATAGGAGACGTTTAGGGTGCAGTAGAACTTGTCTCTTAAAATGCATAGTTACCCCTGTCTTTATAAAAATCAGGGAGGTGTGGGGTACCTAAACTGCAGTACGGTGTCAGTGATACACTGCAGGATATAGCTCCGCTGTACTAATGGGGATTTTTAATATACAGTTTGAAAACAGAAATTACCAGGCTGAGTAGCCTGTAATGATGGAATTTTTACTCAGGTGGGAAATTTGCCTGGGAGTTAGAGACATGCGGTACAAAAGTCTGTCCCTGAGAGTGTCGTTTTTTTTATGTCAGAGAGATTATTAGATAAGCTGATCATTCCACAATTTATTGCATTTACATAGGGCATCTACAACCTTCACACTTTAAATAAAGATGAAGAAGAGGTCATTATCTGGAAACACTTTATGTAGATTACATTATGGATAGCATCTTTGGTGAGAGAGGATGAGTCATTCTAGTCATTCGAGGACATGAGGGAGTGGACTGGAGTCAAGCGATAGAGAAGAAAAGGGAAATAAAAAAGAGAGATTACTGAAACATACGGTTGCATTGCAGGAGGCTGAAGAGTGGAAAACAAATTGACGATGGGTAGTGTAAGATAAAACATATAGGGCCAGATGTAGCAAAGGTTTAGCGACTCGCAAACAGCGAAAAACGCCGTTTGCGAGTCGCTAAAGCCACTTTGCTATGTTGAAATGCATTTTGCGAGTCGGGACCGACTCGCAAAATGCATTTCCGAGTCGCAAATAGGAAGGGGTGTTCCCTTCCTATTTGCGAGTCGCAATGGTATGCATTTTCATTTGCGACCCCGATTGCGGTCGCAAATGAAAGCGCAGTTACCATCCACTTGAAGTGGATGGTAACCCAGGCGCAAACGGGAAGGGGTCCCCATGGGACCCCTTCCCCTTTGTGTCTGGCACAAAAAAAATAATTCAGAGCAGGCAGTGGTCCAATGGACCACTACCTGCCCTGAAAAATACCGAAACAAAAGGTTTCGGTTTATTTTTCAAAGTGCAGCTCGTTTTCCTTTAAGGATAACGGGTTGCACTTTGAAGAAAAAAAACCTGCTTTATTTAAAAGCAGTCACGGACATGGTGGTCTGCTGTTCTCAGCAGGCCACCATCCCCGTGAGTGCCCTGACTCGCTATGGGGTCGCAAATTGCGACCCACCTCATTAATACTAATGAGGTGGGTCTTTGCGACCCCATAGCGACTCGCAGAAGATGTCTGAGACACCTTTCTGCATTCCAAATTGCGAGTTGCAATTTGCGAGTCGCTGGGACTTGCAAATTGCAAGTCGCAATTTGGAAGTTTGCTACATCTGGCCCATAATGATGCACGCAACAACCCGTCATGAGCCGGAGCAGGTAAACCATGTAGAGCACCCCTGGCACCCTGTCCTTTGCAGGACATCGACGCAAGGTCACTCAAAGGATGAAAGATCTAATAAGGGGAGTGCAAGACCCATGAGAGGGTGAGTCATATGGTTCTTGTGATTGGGCAGGAGTCCTGCCCAAGATGGCCACCCAGTTCAGTCCCCCTAGTCAATGTGAATCTGAAAGTTCCCAGTCTGAGATAGCAACAACTGATTAGGAGAGATGACATGCATCTGAGACACTGCCTGACAATTATCTTGCCTCCCTGCTCCCACCGATGATTAAGTGAGGCCCCTCACAGTCATGATGGCACTTTATGAGGGGATCACTGACAAAATACTGGTAACAGAAATATTGTGTGGACAAAATATTGTGTCAAAAATATCGAGGACCAAAATATTGTGAAGGTAAATGCAAATAGGTAAATATCAATTTACTATTATTAACTCCACATCTATGTACTTTGAAGATATATATATATATATATGTATATATATATATACATATATATATATATATATATATATATATATATATATATATATATATATAGTCAAGGTACATATATGTGGAGCTATACATAGTAAAACGTTGCTTAGCTATTGAAACTTACCTTCACAATATGTTTGTCCTTTATATTCTTGACATGATATTTAGTCCACACATTTGTTTCCCCACAATATTTTGTCTAAATACCTTATGGGGAACTTGCAGGCTCTGCCCAAGATGGCTGCGCTAGTCTGTGTGGAATGGGAGGTTCCCATTCTGAGAGAGACTCCACCCATCTTTAACATGTCTTGTGGCAACTGGCTGGAGGAGCTGGCAAGTATTGGTTGCACTACCTTCTAGTTTGTGTATCTTTGACTTTTAATTCATCAGAACCAGTAGAGTGGAGGAGCCAGATGCTCACACACCACTGGCAACTGTTGTCGAGTGAGACCGCTCATAATCAGGATGGTGATGTATGAGAAGGCTGCAGACCAAGAGTGTGAGGAGGAGCGTGAAGAGCATCAGAACGGACCCGGACCAAGATGACTGCTTACTTTACTCCCTAGTGTCAAAGTGGGTTCAGAGATTCACAGTCTAAGACCTGTCAAGCAGTGATCTGTTACACTGCCTACCATTCCTTGAGTCATTGTCTGTTTCAGCATCAGATATGGATTTTTAGAGCTGAATACAAACAACCGCTACTGCAGATGGTTTGGTGACTCCTTTTATAGTCAGAATGGTGATGCACAGCAGGTTTAAATTCTAAAGGTATGAGTAGAAGGGCGGGATCATGTCCTGCCCTAGGTAGCCGCCTGTTTCAACAGAATGGTTAAAGTTGGTTGGGAGGTGGCGAGGAGGCGATCACTCAAGCATCACTACCACTGTCGATCCATTTGCCTGAGGTCTTTTTAATATACGCATCTCATTCTATGTGTTGAATCAAAACCTCTTTTTTGGCCATAATGACAGGAACAGGATGCTTCTGTATTCTGTAACAGGATTGCCAGAGATAGAGCAGATTCAAAACTGACTTGCTGAATATTAGGGGGAAATCATTACATGCAACACAGTATTTGTTGCCAGATCACTTGAAAAGTGCAATCCTACTTGTTTATTGACATTTTTGCATGTTATAAAATGTACATATGTATCTAGTGTAAAGTAATCAAAAATTAAAAAGACAATTCAACACCATTATTTAATTATGAAGGATAGATCCAGTTTGTATTAGCACTCATATATCCACTCCTCTCCTAAGTCACGTAGAAGACGGTATGTGCACATTAGGCATACCATTCACATAAAGTGCCTGATGTAGGAACTGGGGTAATGTGCAGTCCTCCAAACAACAGTGGGTTTTGGTATCAGACGTGCTATGCGGGTGGTGGGGGGGTGTTCAGGTCATTGAGGGTGGAGGTGGGGGTCACGGGAGGGGTGGAGTCACAGGTGGGGGTGGAGTCACTTTCTGTCAGCCACTTTGTCAAGTTCCATTGGTGGTGGTGGGAGTCACAAAAGGTGAAAAATACTCACCAGTACAGTAGGAAATTCTAGAAATGGTGGACTGGCAGGATCATTGTTTAAATGGCTCTGCCATCGCAATGTAGCATTTTGAACATTTGTGTGAGGGCAGGCATATTATTTCTGTATGTTACAGTGTTTGTGAAGTGCATTATGCTATTTGTGGCAGTTGCGGAGCACTTTAAATGGAGGGGGTAGTAAGTTTCTTGTATGGGTGTTAGACTTGGCATCGTTGGTGTGGCCTCCCCTAATTTTTTGTCTCTGTTCCCCAGGTTGTTGATGTGTGCTGGACTCTGTTTTGCTGTTTTTGATAATCGGAGCTCTTTACCACTGCTATCCAGTGCTAAATTGCAAGTGCTCCTATGTAAAATGTATGTGTAATTGGCTTTCCATGATTAGCGTATTTGATTTAGTACTAAGTCCCTAGTACAGTACACTAGAGGTGCCCAGGGCCTGTAAATCAAATGCTACTAGTTGGTCTGCAGCACTGGTCGTGCCACCCACATTAGTAGCCCTGTAAACACCCTGTAAACATGGCTCAGACCTACCACAGCAGTGTCTGTGTGTGCAGCTTTAAACTGCCAATTCAACTTGGCAAGTGTACCCACTTGCCAGGCCTAAACCTTCCATTTTTATACATGTAAGGCACCCCTAAGGTGGGCCCTCAGTAGACCCATGGGTGCAGTGTATGTTAAAGGTGGGACATGTACCTTTATGTTTTACATGTCCTCACAGTGAAATACTGCCAAATTCGTTTTTCACTGTTGCAAGGCCCATCTCTCTCATAGGTTAACATGGGAGCTGCCTTTAAATGTTATTAAAGTACAGATTCTCTTTGGGAGGAGATAGAAATATGGAGTTTAGGGCAGTGCTTAGTTTGTAAATAAAAACATGGCGGTGCCCAATACCCTCCTCTTAAACACGTGACTGCTGCAATTAAATATGGGAACACGGCATAATGAGGCGGCGTAATCCTGAAGCCATCTTGGGCCTCTTCAATCCAAATAAAGCCACTCCCTGCCCCTTCAGCTCACTCTAGCAGCTTTCTTCTTTCTCCGTTTGTGACGCTTTTTTGTGTTTCCCTTCCTCCGTCTTTCCCATATGTGTCTTTTGCTCGCAGCAAATAGTTGAGGCAGAAGAATAAGCCCCGGGCCTAAAAAATAAGTGCCAGTGCTCAGCACCAGAAACAACATGCACAAATTAAGCACTAGTTTAGGGTCTCTGAGCTCACAATTTAAAAAAACATCTTTTAGTGAAGTTGGTTTTTAGATTTTGTGTTTGAAAATGCCACTTTTAGAAAGTAGCCATTTTCTTGCTTAAACTATTCTGTAACTCTGCCTGTTTGTGGATTCCCTGTCTGGGTCAGTTTGACAGTTGGGCTGTTTGCACCTCTCTCTAGACAGTGACACAAAGGGGGCTGGGTGTAGCCAGCATATCCTGATGAGCTATCTGTGCTGGAGGGGGGAAGTGGTCACTCACCTGAATGAGCTGTGCCTGCCCTCACACAGTGCAGTCCCCAACCCCATGGTGTGTGGCTGGGACCAGGCCTGGACAAGAAGGGATCTTACAAATACTTGAGACTTTACTTTGAAGTTTGCCAATTTCAAATTTAAAAAGGGGTATAAGTATTGGACCCAAAACCCCAAACTTTAGATTACTTCAAGGATTCAAGAGGAACCTCTGCCTGGAGAATAGCTGTGGAGAAGTGCTGCCCTGGCCTGTGACTGTGCTGTGTTGGCCTATCCTGCAGTTGCTGCTTCTGCCTGTGCAAGAGGACAGAGACTGGACTCGGTTGCATTCCTGCTTGAGAGGTAACTCCAAGGGATTGGATTAGAGCTTACCTCCTGTTTTGAAGCCTCAGGGACAGCAAAGGCTTCACCAACCAGACCTGAGTCTACTTGCTGTGGACTCTAGCTTGTCAGAGGGTGCCATTCCAGTTTCTGGACCCCTGGAAGCGAATTCTTGGAGAAAAGCCAGTCTAACGACGCTGGACGACGCCTTAAGACTTCACAAAGGACACCGCTACCCGGAACTGTGATGCCGCTTGCCCCAAGGCTGTGGAGCTCACGGAGTGCGACAAATCCGACGACCCTGTGAGCTGATGCTGCTACCCTGGAAACGCGATGCCACCTGCACCGAGGCCGTGGACCTCGTAGAAATCTGACTACCCTGTAGGCCTCGCGTCGCTGCAGCTGCCTATCCCGCCTGACTTCGCTGACACCGGAGTGTCGTACATCCAATGTCTGTGATGATTCAATCCCATCACAGCGCCTGTGGCCCTGTGATGTCATTGTGACCCTGTGAAGTTGCCCTCAGCATCGTGACTCCGCTGGACATCGCATCTGCCGGAATCAAGGGACCGACTTCGCATCTGACACCCCTTCAACCTCCACTGCCCTGTAGTGAGGACCCGACGCCGTTGCGTGATACCGCTGTCCTTCTGCCCCGTGGCACCGGAACCGACGCTGCATTTGATCCAACAACACCTCTCTTCCTAACTCCGTGCACCGGCCTATTTTCTACTTGTTTCTTAAGGTACTGTACCTGGGGGTTGAACGACTCTGTAAACTGTGCCATTGGTGTTGCATTGTAGGAAACAAACTCCGTCAAGACGCCACACAATACCAACTTGCAGTATTTGTGCCTCAAGGCACCGTTTTCATGCTTTTAAGTGCTAAATTCGTATTTTTAACTGTAGTGTGATACTCCTTTACCCTGAGTAGAGTGAGGGTCATTGCTGGGACAGGGGGTAACCTGACTGCAAACCAAAGACCCAATTTCTAACAATGGGCTAGCAGTACGAATTGTTTAATAGTGGGACACTTGTGCCCTGAACGAAGTTGAAGTAGATCCATGGCAGTTGTGGAATACAATTGTCTGAATATGCAGAGAAGACGGGCAAAGCTTCAGATGTGTGAAAGTTTGTTGGCAATGCTTTGGCATCCATTGTGTTGCTGAAGACACACCTGTCTTAGGTGTAGGGTCATTGACCAGGTAAATCTGAAGTTGATGCAGAATCTGCTTCAAACTATTGATGTTAGTGTAATTGAGGAGACAGGGGAATGGATGTCACAATGATGTGCTGGCAGTAGAAGGAAAGCGGGATGGGGAATGGCAATCTTAAAACTGAATACCTTTATCGACATGGGTCGCCATTTCACACACACACTGAGCACTGTCACTCAGTCAAAATATGCTCTCTGTCACAGTTTTGGGCTAACTGGTGTCTTAACTAGTTGAAGAGCTGGGGAAGTACTATTTTACCACCGTAGACAGTGAAAAATGGTTACTTGTCACTGCAACTTTAAAATAATACCCTGCTTTGAGCGGGAAATGTAACATCATTTGTTGACACATTTAAAGTAATCAACAAAAAATTACACCATAGCTTATGCACAGCAATATAACACAATGAAAACATAACAGGGCATGTCCCTACAAAACAGAATGCAATACAACAGCTGAAATACAGTACAACATAATCACATTACAGTAATGCTGCACAAATACACATGAGCACAAAACAGAGCAGAAAGTACCACCACAATAAAATGTTACACAACAAAGGTATATAAACGCTCTTGTCACATATTACGACCACCAGAGTCGTGATTTCATAATACAGTGATAAACGGTGTTTGGAGCAAGCACTGCCTTGACTTTCCACCATGCACATGAAATAGCACCACTCGCAAGTTTTGTTATCCAGGTTCAGGTGTTTATTGAGCTATGGAAGGCCAACAATTGGGAAACATCTTATTCAAACATTTCTGCGGGGCTGTACCTCTTCTGTGGCACTTAGGCTTTCATTATGAATGTGGCAGTGTGGGCCGCCATGCTGGCGGTGGCGGAAAATCCCACCAGCCGGCATGGCGGTCCACACCGCCACATAATGAAACCATGGAGGGCCACCCTAGGCGTCCCTCACCCACCGCCAGGCTGCCTCTGTCAGGCAGCCTGGCGGTGGACGGCATCATTATCCGACAGGGCAGCGCTGCTGCCCCTTGGATAATGATCCCTTTGCCTCCAGCCCGCCAGGGAAAGGCTGGCGGAAGGGATGCACAGGGTACCCCTAGGGACCCCTGCACTGCCCATGCACTTGGCATGGTCAGTGCAGGGGCCCCTGTGCAGTGCCCCATCACGCAGGTTACTGCCAGATTTACGGGCAGTGATCTGCGCGACGGGTGCAGCTGCACACACCACACAGAGGCATTGACGGCGGCTGCAATGTCCCAGCCAGGCATTCCTCTGGGCCGGTGGGCAGAAACAATGTTTCCGGCACAGAGGAATGTTCATTATACGGCCGGCGGGGTTCAGGGGGAGCTGGCGGCCACTGGAAAGCCCACCAGCATGAACACGGGGGTGTAAACCGCCGTGATCATAATGAGGGCCTTAGACATGATGCACATTGTCCTGTACCTTTGTGCACAGGAGACTGCCCAGTGGTGGGGTACTTGTCCAGAAATGTCCCTCCAACACTAGTCTACGCTTGGGAGGAAAGTTACAGCTTGCCAGCAACAATTAGCTACTCCTGTCCCCAAAAGAGTGGAAAAGCCCACTGAGCATCATGGCAAATGCTGCCCTGGATTCAGACGTATTGGCCACAGCGGTGGAAACAATTGGCTCGAGCTCCAGGCCCTTCTGTCTGCACTCCTGCTGCTCAAAGTTAGGGCCTTTAATCATGCTCTGGCATTTCTTGTTGAAGGGGATGAACACAGCATCTCTGGGATGTCTGTTTAATGAGCCAATCCCAGGGTTTCACCTGCTGCTGTTCCAATGGGTTGCCAGTTTGCAGAATGCGTTAGCCTTGATGGCAAAACCCAAAGGCATTATTTACACTTTCAAACAAATAAAACAAGACGTACACAAACTCGTTTTGAAAATAATTGCTTCGCGGGAGATTCATGCAAATTCAATTAGTGAAGACATTTCACGGCCTGATTTACACAGATCTAACAATGTGACCTTAGCTCACTTAACTTTTAATGCCTGCTCGTGCACATTCATTATTGCGCATTATTAAAGTATTGATCTGATATGAAATTAACCTCAAGCTTTATCTAATTAACTACTACCGTGACGCTAACAATTAGTCTCTAGTTTACTGAGCCCTATGCAAATTGTCCCCATTCTTTCAATGAATGAATTTAATTAAGTGGCGTTTTCACACAGTAAACCTTCAGTAAAGATTCCGACAGATAATCATTCTCTGTGCGTGTTGTGCTGCAGAAGAAATTACTTTGCAGGGTGTTTGTGAACAGTTATATAAACTCACTGGCAAGGCAAATGACTGAACACATAGTCAATCGACCCACACCCACCTTAAACCTCACCTAATAGCATTATATAACTTCAACGACCATAATTCAGTATCAGAAGAACTCAAGGGGCTTATGAAATGCACAAGTTGCCACCTTGTCCTAAAAATATGGCTGTGTTTGGCAGTGTGCCCTGTGTTTAAATGATCCTGCAAGGTGAGACTACTAACAACTAAAATTAAAAGATGGCCGCCATCTTTACTGACCAACATGTTGTGGAGGAGTTCTGTATCTTCTCTTGACCTGGGGGGAGAGTGCAGTTATATGACTTTTGTACCTGTGAAGGCAAGTTAAGTGAGTATATGTCTGAGGGAACATGACAAACAAAGCATGAATAGATGGGCCAATGCAAAATGTTACACTAATCCTCAGTTAGGAATAGCGATGGTAGAAACATGCCAGAAAATTACCAGTATTATGAAATAGCATGTATTACACCAGGCCTGGAGTACTGAATCTCTACACATTTAATTGTCCTTCATTGCATTGGATTGTACTGTACTGATTTACATCACACAATACTTTACAATGCATAGTATTGCAATGTATAGTATTTAATTATATAAACATTTGTATTGTTTTATTTTATCACATTGCACTGTATTATTGTATATTACTACATTATATCGTTGCATTACACAATACTGCATTGTACTATATTGTTTCATTGTCGTGTTGCACTGCATAGTAATAATCTGCACTTCAGTGTATTGTTGTATATTATTGCATCTTTAAAGTATTGTTGCATTGCATAGTTATTACAATGCACTACACTCAATCAATCAATGAATCAAGGATCTATAAAGCGCACTAATCACCCGTTAGGGTCTCAAGGCGCTGGGGGGGGGGAGCTATTGGTCGTAGAGCCATGTCTTGAGGTGTTTCCTGAATGTCAAGAGGTCTTGGGTCTGGCGAAGGTGGAGCGGTAGGGAGTTCCAGGTCTTGGCGGCTAGGTGAGAGAAGGATCTTCCTCCGGCGGTGGTGCGGCGGATGGAGGTGAGGGCGAGGCTGGCGGAGCGAAGATTGCGGGTGGGGGTGTGGAAGGTGAGTCTGTCGTTGAGGTAGGCTGGGCCTGTGTCGTGGAGGGCCTTGTGTGCGTGGGTGAGGAGTTTGAAGGTGATTCTCTTTGATACCTGTAGCCAGTGAAGGTCTCTGAGGTGGGGGGAAATGTGGTCGCGGCGTGGGATGTCCAGAATGATGCGGGCGGATGCGTTCTGGATTCTTTGCAGCTTTGTTAGGAGTTTGGTTGTTATTCCTGCATATAGGGTGTTTCCGTAGTCCAATCGGCGGCTGACCAGGGCGTGGGTGACGGTTTTCCTGGTTTCGATGGGAATCCACTTGAAGATTTTGCAGAGCATGCAGAGAGTGTTGTAGCAGGAAGAGGAGATGGCATTGACCTGCTGAGTCATGCTGAGTGTGGAGCCCAAGATGAAGCCTAGGTTGCATGCGTGGGTGGTGGGTGAGGGCGCGGTTCCTAGGGAGGTGGGCCACCAGGAGTCATTCCAAGCTGAGGGGTTGGTGCCAAAGATGAGGATTTCTGTCTTGTCTGTGTTTAACTTGAGGTGGCTTGATTCCATCCAGCTGGTAATGGCGTGAAGTCCGTTGTGGAGGTTGTTCTTTGCAGTTGTAGGGTCTTTCGTGAGGGAGAGGATGAGGTGAGTGTCGTCTGCGTTGGAAACTATGTTGATGTGGTGGGTTCGTGCGATGTTGGCGAGGGGGGGCATGTAAACGTTGAAGAGAATTGGCTGAGCGAAGATCCTTGGGGGATGCCACAGATGACTCTGGAGGCTTCTGACATGAACGGTGGGAGGCGGACTCTCTGGGTTCTGCCTGAGAAAAATTACGATATCCGGTCGAGTGCCTTGTCGCGGATTCCAGCATTGGGGAGGCGTGTGCGGAGAGTGTGATGACATACTGTGTCGAAAGCTGCGGAGAGGTACAGAAGGATGGTGCTGCTGTTCCTTCTTCATCGAGCATGGTCCTAATGTCGTCTGTGGCAGCAATGAGTGCACTCAGTGCTGTGGTTTCTGCCGAATCCGGATTGGGAGGTGTTGAGTACCTTGTTGTCTTCCAGGAACCGGGATAGTTGGCTATTTATGATTTTTTCGATGACCTTGGCTGAGAAGGGGAGGAGGCAGATCGGCTGGTAATTCTTGGGGTCGTCTGGGTTTGCCTTTGGTTTCTTCAGCAGGGTGTTGATTTCTGCGTGCTTCCATCTTTCTGGGAAGATGGCTGACTCGAAGGAGCTGTTGATGGTTTTGCAGAGGTGGGGGGCGATGATGATGTTTGCCTTATTGAAGATATGGTGTGGGCAGGGGTCCGATGGTGATCCGGAGTGGATGGAGGCCATGGTGGTGGGGGTGTCCTCTATGTTGACGGGGGTCCAGGTGTGGAGGAGGTGGGTGTTGCTTGGAGTGTTGGGTTCTTGGGTGTTTGTAGTCAGCTGGTGGGTCTGGGGTTTGAAGCTGTTGTGGATTTCTTCTATCTTTCGACGGAATGGGTTGCCAGTGAGTTGCAGAACTCCTGTAATGGCGGGGGTTCGTTGGAGCAGGTCCTGGGGGTGGAGAGCTCATTGATGATGCTGAAGATCTCTTTACTGTTGTGAGCGTTGGCGTCAATGCGGTTTTTGAAGTGGGTCCTTTTGGTGGTGTGGATCAGTTGGTGATGTTTGCATAGGGCATCCTTGAAAGCGATGTGGTTGGAGTTGGTAGGGTCAAGGTGCCAGCTTTTTTTCATTCTGCACCATAGCCGTTTGGATTCCTGTAGTTCTGGGGTGAACCAGCTGGCCTTGATCCTGTGGGAGGTGTTTTTTTTTTTTTGAGTGGTGCGAGGGTGTTGCCGCAATCTTCTATCCAGCGATGCAGGTTGGTGGTGGCTGTGTTGGGGTCTGTGGTCCCAGGGAGTGGGGCCCAGGTGAGAGTGGAGATCAGTTGATCTGTTTATATTTTGCTCCAGTTGCGTCGGGGGTTGTGTGCGGTGGTGGTGAGTGACTGGTTTCTGGTAGGAGAAGTGGATGCAGTGGTGGTCTGTCCAGCTGACATCGGTGGTGTGGCTGAAAGAGACGTGGCTGCTGGCTGAGAAGATGGGGTTGAGTGTGTGAACTGCAGAGTGGGTGGGACGAGTTGCTTGAGGCCGAAGTTGGCGAGGTTGTCGATTAGGTTGGTGGTGTTGATATCGTTGTTATTTTCTAGGTGGAAGTTTAGGTCACCGAGGAGGATGTAGTCTGTTGAGGCGAGGGCTTGGGAGCTGATGGTGTCGGCGATGTTGTCGCAGAACTGCGGTCTGGGTCCAGGGGGTCTGTAGACCAGTGTTCCTCTGAGTGTGCTGTTGGCGTTGATGCGGAATTTGAAGTGGAGGTGCTCGGCGGAGTTGATGGTGTCGTGGGAGTTGGTGGAGACGCTTATGGTGTTTTTGTGGACTATGGCGACTCCTCCTCCTGGTCTGTTGATTCGGTCTATTCTGGTGAACTTGTAGTTTTCTGGTATGACTATGGCTACGTCTGGTTCTAAGGCCGAATTCTTCAAGGTTTCAGTGAGGAATGTGACGTCAGGCTAGTATGTGGTCAGGAGGTCTCAGAGTTCAATTGCATGTTTGTGGACGGAGCGGGAGTTAAGTAGGATGCATCTTAGGCGGTTGTCTGTTTTGATTTGGAGTTTGGAGGTTAGGTTGCAGGTGAAATTGCAGGCTTTGCAGGAGAAGGGTCCTTTGGTGTGCGTCGGTGTGGACTGGAAGCAGATGGAGGAGCGTCCTGGATTAAGGGCGTGGAGTTCGTTGGCAGTGTAAAGGTGTTTGGTGGCGCGGAAGGTGTGTTGGCCAGGGGGTCTGGCGCTGGGCGCAGTCTTGGCGCGGACGGGCGCAGACGGGCTTGCCCTTGGTGCGCCTTCGGTGCGCCAGCGGCGCGTCCGCGCTGCGGCCGGCATAAGAGGGGAGGAGGGAGGGAGTGGCAGCTGGGAGGAGGGAGGGAAACCTCCAATCGGAGTGCGGGGGGCAGGGGCGGGAGGAATCAGGAGCGGGAAGAGCTCCGAGAAGGAGGGATGGGGGCGGGGCCGCGGGGAAGCAGTGGCGCGAACCTTCCGGGGGAGGAGAAGCCAAGAAACCCAAACAAACCCAGACAAGCCCAAAACAATGGCAGCACTTACCGGAACAGTTGTGAGGAGGAAGCGACCTGCCTGCAAGGATGCATCAGTAAAGAGCGGCTTCATCTAATGACGGTAGCAGCAATAGACAGCAGGCGTCAGGCAATAGCATCAAACTCCAGTGGTGAACGGCTAGTGGCAGAGGGGGGCTTAGCTAATTGAGGGGAAAGGGAGAGCCGAGCAGCAGCTTCCCCCTTCACCACAGACTTAGATCAAGCCTGCATGAGCGACCACTTATCTCCCCACCACAAGCACGCTTGGGTATATGTTTTAATAGTAATTGTGGCCTAGACAGTGGGGAGTGGCTAGGAAATGGAGAACACTTACTAAAAAAGGCGAGGGGTTAAGGAAGGAGTATGGAAATAGTAAAGTGGGGTTAAGGGGTCATGAACCCACCCACAAGAGAGTAAGGCTGTGGCTATTCACAAACCAAACTTTTATTTACAGCCAAAACAGAACCCAACACAGTTGTAAAACTACTCCAGTTCAGAGCTGGAGTCCAGGCCACATATGGCCAACCACTGTTATTGCAACAACCTCCATAAAAAATAAAGGAGACAAACACTTAAAATAAAAAAATAAGTAAACGCTCATAGGGACTAATGGTAGATCAAGGTAACTTATTTTAACAGTAAAGAATATAAATACGTGTAAATCAATGTTTAAAACATTATACAATTAAATATTAATTATTATTGTACCATAAAAATATCTTAATAACCTTTTTTACATTTAAATGTTAATGTATATTTAATTTGTTAGTAAAATAAATAAATACATTTAAATTAATTCTGTACATAATGTTTCATATCTTTTTCTACATAATAAATGTCAATTTTATCCTTTAGGTGGGATTTGTTAAATTTATAATTTAGGAAAAACAGGTTTATGTAATTTAATATTTTCAAAATAATTAAATATTAAGTTCAAAATTGAGTTAATAATGCTATAGCTTTTTATTTTGTTCTATATTTAAAATACATAGTTAAAATTAATTTACATTAATATTTATCTTAAAATATTTGTACTGATTTTTTAAAACTTTAATAAACTTTTGAACTTTTCCCTATACTTTACCATTGCGAGATCTCTGCCGTGGTAGCAGAGATCTCGGACTCTGTGTGAAAAGTTGCAAGAGGTAAATTTACCATTTTAAATTAGACACCTCCCCCGACTTCAGGCAGTGCAGACTTGTAAGCTTACTATTTGTAATAAATTTATACTCGTAAAAGGTGACTATCCTAAAGTAGTACATTTATTACAAAGTACAAGAGTAAACTTACACATGTAGATTTACTGATGCATTTGTGAGTAAGCCACAGAGTGTCCAGCCCTTTCAATTTTTACTGTCTGGAGGTGTGGTTGATGGAACACTTACCTTAAATTTGCAGACTGACGTTAAAATCCTGGATGTCTTTGTTGGTTTGCCTAGCTGACTTGACCCAGTGTGTAAAGGGCTCATTATGTCTCAGTGTAATTTTGTAAGTTTTATTAGTAAACAGAAAAGCACATAGTTAAGAAGGCATTGTGTACCATGCAATAGTAAGGAAAACTTGGTTCGTATACTACATTTTGCTGCTTCATGCAAAAGAAAACCAAAAAAACCCTACCTACGAATACTGCCAAGAGTGCTACAAAGAGCAGTATAAGACTTGGTCAGATTTTTTACTTGAGAGCAAATTTGTTAGAATTTGGTCCACTGCTTTTAGACCTGAAAATACAGAATGCACCCTGTATATTTCAGATTTCCTTTACCCAAAATGTACAATCCTGGCCAAATTATATTTTTTCAGCTATTTCTAGTCATTAGACTGAAAAGTAGTTGTGGGTGGAATCTTAAGGTGCAATTCAGAATAGGTGACATCAGCCCAATCTATGTGTTGCTCTTCTCTCCGCAGACCCTCTTCAGTCACAACCACACCTTTGTATGCATGCTATCAATTCATGCCCACATCTTTAATTCTCCAGTCTCAGAAACAACACATTTTTCTCCCATGCAAGTTCCATTCAGGGGAGTTGTCAGGGGTCAGTGTACCGCTAAGGCACCATTGCATGTGTGGTCCATTCCTTTCACCAACGGTTCACTCTTTTTTGAGCCCTGGTTTGCGGTTTCGGATCCTGCAATAAAAGGCAAATTTGCATGAAGACTTGCATCACCTGATGACAAATTGCAAAAATATGTCCACCTCTACTGAGTTTTTTTCCGGCACAAATGTTAGGATCAGAGCTGATGCATCAGTTTTCTTGCGTCACCCCTGCTCCACCTAACAGCACCGTGGTTGCGGCGTATTTACAATACGGCACACCATAGCGGTCATTAGGGCAATAGCATCAGAATTTTTTATGCTATTGTGGCGCTTTGCTGCACTAGCGTGAAAAGTTTTGACGCTAGTGCAGCAAAGTGCAAGGAGGCCCATAGGTTTCTATGGGTGTGCAATTGTAACACCTGCTTTGGGCAGGTGTTAAAAATAACACCACAAATGGTGCTGTGAAATCTTGTAGATTTCACTGCGCCATTTTTGCAGGTCTCCTATCGCCAGAATGACCCCCCTTGCATACATTATGCCTGGTGCAGGCGTAATGTGGTGCAAGGGGGTGCAAAGTGGCGCAATGCATGCATTGCACACCCTGTAAATACGGCACTGCAAAAAAGCCTTTCTAATGCCACACTAGCGTAAAACATTATCCTACTGTGACACAGGAAGGTGCTAAGGGCTTGTAAGGATGCCACTTAATTGTGTAGAATACAGCCCAAAAATTCTATAACTTGGAAATGATCCAACCCACCTAGAAGTAAACAAAACATTATGGTGGTGTACAAACCATAATGAAATTGAACAACTACATAAGTGGATCAAAAACAACAACCTAGTTGGCACCTACAATTTTGATTGTGACCCAAGTGTGGAACAGAGTCAACAGTCATCATCATAGGAGAAATCATTGATGACAGATCTAGATAACAGCCAGCTCACAATCCTTTTATGCTAGATCTGTTGGTGCCTCTGATATAAAATACTGTGACTTACTCCTTGTCTGCTTTAGTTTCTGCCTGCATCCTTTCCATACTAATTTCATTCTCATCCAAATGCTGGCAAATTGCAATGAGAGGCACATCCTTTTCATTGAAATGTCCTGTAGAAACTGATAGTTTTCTTCAGACCAACCTACAGTTTTCATTAACTACCCATGTCATTGATTGATCTTATCAGGCAATTTGGACTCAACTTCCAAATGCAGATGAACATCAAAAAAGTCCTTTATTCAGAACGACAAAACTAGGGACGACCAGTGATGGTTGCTCACTGCATAACACAATCTCATTATGTCTTACGATGATCCAAGCTGGAACTTCAGTCAAACATTGCCCTTTTTACACTCCTCTTTCTGTTACAATGGCCTAACCTCACAAGAAACGATTTCATCAATGTATTCTACCCAAAATCTAGGTAGTCTATGATAATCCATGGTTAACCTCACTAAACAAAGGAACGAGCCCTTTCGGAAGTTTAGCCATCACCTCCGTCAGGTCACAAACATCACTTACCCTTTTCTGGACCACCTTTGGAGTGTCTCCTTGGGCCATAATTCCTTCAACACCGCATTACTCCATTATTTTAGTACAACAACCTTGTAAATCTTTAATTTGTGAAGCAGTGACATATCCAGAACAAAATATCCAGGGTAGTGTAAAATCACAAATATGTAGCATACTTCAAAACATATTTAAAAAACCTCTACTGGTTACCAGCTGGTGCTGGTAATTAATTTAGGGCTCAGGATGTCACCTATTCACTGAACAATGCAGACACTTGCCATCATGGCACAGGCAAACCTGCTGCATGAATTAAAGATCTTTTTTGACTTCTCATGTAAGGAACTCCTCAAGGATCATATAGTATTTCTAAATGTCTTGACTCTGTCCTTCTCTGTTATTCTCCATCTTGTATCTCTAGACTTCAATCCCCGCCTATCTGTTCCACTCTGCACCTTTGAGCAGCAACTTAAAAATATTCAATTAATAAAATATGTCTATCTGACGATTTATATCGTATGAGCATATGGAGCCATGGAGCGCTGTTTAAAGCCCTTTTCGAGGAGGAGGAAGTAAGGGGAAGGAGTAACCAGGAACTGGATAAGGGAAATGATGCAGACAGGACATGGGGCATTACCAGTCCTTATACTGTAAAATATGTTTTCTTGGGAGTCCACCACAAATGCTGCTCATGGCTGGGATTGCTGAATTCCACGGTTGTCTAGTCCTGATTCCACATCATACCCCTTTCTTCAACCACACCTGCACTTTCCTTTTCTATAGCTCCCTTTTCTGACTTTTCTTCTTACTTTCGAACAAAGTTTGATGAAAAATGAGTCCAGCTTCCTAAAAATGAGTGCTGGTGCCTACCGCCTGCAAGCACCCGCACAAATTAAGCACCGAGGATTACCACCAATAGTCCATAGTCTGCAAAGTTGCACACAGTTGAGGTGTTGCTAGAAAAACAGGGACTTCAGTTCCTTCCCAAAGAGCAGGAGTGAGGGAGCTAACTGGTCCCAGGTAGGGAGGAAGTTCACCATCACGAGAGGGACCTAGGACTTGTCTCATCCTTCCTGCATGTTTTGTTTCCAGCACTATGAGGCTGCGGCGAGTGTTGCATAACCCACTGGAGGATAAATAAATAACTCTATTATTATGCTTTACTATTGAACTGCTCAGTGGTCAGTTCTGATTGGCATTTGTGGTTGGTTGTTTGAGCTTTGCTCATGATTTGTCTCTCTTTTAATTAGGTGACTTTGGAGTGTCTCGCTTCCTGATGGGATCATGTGACCTTGCAACGACCTTTACCGGGACACCTTACTACATGAGCCCAGAGGCACTGAATCATCAAGGGTACGACTCCAAGTCTGACATTTGGTGAGTGGGCGGCGTGTTATTTCCAGCCAAGTAGGCTCTTTTTCAGGTCATAATGCGATCAGCGCGGTGCAGCGCCTTCCGTATGGTTTTTCTAGGTCATCATATTTATCCGGTCTCTGATTATGCTGCTCTTTCACTTGCAGTATTTTCCTTGTGTAATGAAGGGATTATGGTAGCTCTAGAACAATGTTCAGCTTGTTGCACAAGTCCTTTTGGTTATTAGTACCTGTGTTCTGCATATATGTTATATTTAATACAGTACAATGGGACAGATATATTTCAGAATTCCCTTGGCATTTGTGTACAATGCATACATTTGTGTGGAAAAGGGACGATGATCTCTACCATATACCAGTCAGTTACTAATTTGCTATCCTGCACGGAGGCAGAGAGAGTGGCCATTTTCAGTCATTATTCCCCATCTTAGGACATGATTCAGGAAGCCACCTGCACCTGTAAATTCAGCTTACACACGCACATGGCATGATTTATAAAAGCACACTTACCTTTTGTATTCAAACCTATTTACTAACAAATAGGGCCCCCTTACTAATGACCGCCAGGTTCGCGGTTGGCGGTCAGTCGGCCGCCATTGTGGCAGTCCGAGCACTATATTATGACCAAAGCAGTCATGCCACGGTCAGACCGCCAGCATCGCCAGAATCGGAGATCCGGGTGGTCTGGCAGTTGTGGCGGTCCTAATCCACCAGGGCGGTACGTTCTCAGCCAGCGATTTCATGGCGGTAGCACCTCAGGGGTCCCCCTGTCCAGCACCATCGCAATGTTCACTGTCTGCTAAGCAGGGTGCCGGCTTGATTGCGAGTTGGAGACAATGCTCTAGGCCATTTGCTGCTAGGCCAGCGGGAGGAGACTGAGGTTTCTGCCCGCTGACCTAGCAGGAAACTCGTAGTGGGCCCGGCGGGGAGGTAGCCACAATGGTGGCAACCTCCCCGTTGGAAGTCCGCCAAACTCATAATGAGGACCACAATGTTACCCAAAGGTGATGTGATATTATCAGGGAGTATATCTGCTGCCGCTTGGTGATCCCGGCGTAGAGGTTGCTCCCATTGTGTAACTTCCTGGTAACTAGGACATGAGTGACACCGCTTCTAATGTTGCTTGGGAGCCATTTGAAGATCTTCCTCATTGTAAAAACTTGCTGTTGGAAAATTCTCGACGATTTTGGAAAAGAGGTCAGTAAGGCACCTTAGGGCATCTTGTTAAATGTTCTGTGGACAGGTCGCTAACACTGTGTCGCACCTTCTGTCAGCTCTGGTGTCTCCAATTCTTTTCAAGTACTTGGGTCAGAGGCCCTGCACATGTGAATTAGAAGCAGACATGAAACTGACCAGTGGAGTGCAGTGTACATCCCCCCTGCATGTCTGCTTATGGCCTCACACTCACCCGACTACAATAATGGCCCCCAACCTCTTCTAAGAGGCTGACAGTAGCAGAGGAGGCCCCATCCAGCTCTTCTTCTACAAAGCTAAGGACCTCAGCTGGCCTTGCTGCACCTCAGAATTTTTAAAACTTTATAAAAATGGTATTTTAACTGTGATGCAGGGCAGCGGTTATCATGGCACCTGGTGTTTGCCTGTTCTGTAGGTTTATGTATTTTGTACTTTTAGGTGGTAAGTGCATACATGCATCTGCATTTCATATTTTGCATGTTCTTTCTCTGCCTACTTAATCTACTATCATACTGCAGCCTGGTATGCAAATGCTTGTATTCAGTTATATTTTCACTTTCACTCAGCTCTTACGTTGAGCGTTAAACTAGTGACCTAGAAAAGGTTTTTAGTTAGCTTTGTATTAATGTATCTTGCTGGTAGAATGTCTCTGTAAGGAGAACGCTTGCCGGGGACAATTGAAGTGATATGCAAGTCATGAGTTTTAATCCCAGCCAGGCAGACTCAGCCTACCATTCTTTCAAGGTTGATAAACCACAGCCTGACCTGCTGCTTGGGCTTATAACTTGGGTTTGTCGCCTTTAGCAATTGATATAGCCCTAAGCAGCCGACTATAAGGCTGTATTAAAGCATTGGAATGTTGAGAGCTCCATTGAAGACAATGGAGTAGCTCCAGGCTTATAATGGCTGGTGTAAGTCTTCTGCTCAAACATTCCAATGTTTGTCTTTTTTTTCCCCCCTTTTTAATTTAGAACATTCTGTCCTTAGTGGGTCGAATGTTCTAATAGCCTTGTAGGCCTTTTGTGTCAGACTTTGTTGATTATTTAAGAGCCTCTCCCTCATCAACAAATGGTATAGCCCTCAGAAGTGGGCTATAAGGCTATAGCAAAATAGCGTAATAATGTCTGCCAGTGGTGTAGCAGAGGTGGTATGAGGCCTAACACAATGAAGGACAATCGCACTGTACCACTGTGTTATTTTCCAAGAATTGGGGGGGCAGTGGGCACCTCAGACTACTGGGCCCTGGTTCAACTGTACCTGCTGTGCTACTGATAACTTCAGTCCTGACACCTGCTACAAACAAAGTTTATAAGTAACAGCAATGCAGTATGAAGAACTATATAAAAACAAGTTATGATTTTTTAAATATTAAAAACGACATCCAAATATCTATTAAAAAAGCTGCTGTAGGGGGTGCATGAAGATATTGTACAGTAATAACGTATTTATTTCAAGCATAATTGGAAAAAACAATGCTCACCAACAAATATCAAAGACAAGTAAATCCATTTAGCTCAAATATAAAAAAAACCTTAACAAGCATTGGCAAAGTCAACCGGTCTGGCTTTCTTGTAGCTGCAGCACCTAAAGTCCTTACTAGACGTCCCTCTCAAGTCAGAAGCAAAAGCTTGAAGCCTTTAACAAGGCGGCAGACTCTTAAGACATTACTCAGTATCACTGTAAAACCAGAAGCAGCTGCTTAAGAAGTCTTTCACAAAGTTGCTGTACCTCAAGTCATTACTTGATGTCCCTATCATTACAGCAACTAATGATTTAAAAGTATTTAACAAGCAGTCAGGGCCGTGATATGTTACTAGCTGTCCCTCCTGAGTCAGGTCCAACTCCTTGTAACACTTTTACAAACCAGCAATACCACACACTGTTGGCAGATGTTCCTTGTGAATCATATTCAGCAATTTTAAAAGTATTTCACAAAGCTGCAGAACTTCAAGTGGTTACCTGATGTCCCTCAAACATCAGATCTGATTACCTGAAGTCTTCACAAAGTTGCAGTACCCCAAGTCGTTACTAGATGTGCCAGTTGGGTCAGAAGCAACTGCTTCAAAATTCCTTCTTAAAATTGAGTAGGTATATCTTCAGCATATAAATTGGCACATACACCTTGGCTATTTAAAAAATGTGTGCTTGTTTTCCATAGGATAAATAAATATGCCAAATTTGGATTGCAATGATGACTCCAAATTTCAGCTTTCAATAAATGTCTTGACTGTTGTGGAAGTAGGTGATGGTTCCTAGGTATTGACATCCACTGGTAAATACTGATGCTTCCAGTTTCTGACCATAGAGGTCTAATTTTTAAGTGTACGTGCACATGTGCACAGGATAATTGTAGGAGGCTGGACTGGCTTGTAGTGGGTACCAACGGGTACTTACACTTTGCACCAGGTCCAGGTATCCCTTATTAGTGTAGAGGGGTGTCTAGCAGCTTAGGCTGATAGAAAAGGTAGCTTAGCAGAGCAGCTTAGGCTGAACTAGGAGACGAGTGAAGCTCCTACAGTACCACTAGTGTCATATGCACAATATCATAAGAAAACACAATACACAGATATACTAAAAATAAAGGTACTTAATTTTTATGACAATATGCCAAAGTATCTCAGTGAGTACCCTCAGTATGAGGATAGCAAATATACACAAGATATATGTACACAATACCAAAATATGCAGTAATAGCAATAGAAAACAGTGCAAACAATGTATAGTCACAATAGAATGCAATGGGGGCACATAGGGATAGGGGCAACACAAACCATATACTCTAGAAGTGGAATGCGAACCACGAATGGACCCCAAACCTATGTGACCTTGTAGAGGGTCGCTGGGACTGTAAGAAAACAGTGAGGGTTAGAAAAATAGCCCACCCCAAGACCCTGAAAAGTGGGTGCAAAGTGCACCTAAGTTCCCCAAAGAGCACAGAAGTCGTGATAGGGGAATTCTGCAAGGAAGCCCAACACCAGCAATGCAACAACGATGGATTTCCTGACGAGAGTACCTGTGGAACAAGGGGACCAAGTCCAAGTGTCACGATCAAGTTGGGAGTGGCAGATGCCCAGGAAATGCCAGCTGTGGGTGCAAAGAAGCTGCCACCAGATGGTAGAGGCTGTGGATTCTGCAAGAACGACAAGGGCTAGAAACTTCCCCTTTGGAGGATGTATGTCCCACGTCGTGTAGAAGCTTGCAGAGGTTTTTCCGTGCAGAAAGACTGCAAACAAGCCTTGCTAGCTGCAAGGGTCGCGGTTATGGTTTTTGGATGCTGCTGTGGCCCAGGAGGGACCAGGATGTCGCCAATTGCGTGAGGAGACAGAGGGGGCGTCCAGCAAGACAAAGAGCCCACTCAGAAGCAAGCAGCACCCGCAGAAGTGCCGGAACAGGCACTACGAAGTGGAGTGAACTGGAGCTCACCCGAAGTCACAAAGGAAGGTCCCACGACGCCGGAGGACAACTCAGGAGGTCGTGCACTGCAGGTTAGAGTGCCGGGGACCCAGGCTTGGCTGTGCACAAAGGAAATCCTGGAAGAGTGCACAGGAGCCGGAGTAGCTGCAAAACACGCAGTTCCCAGCAATGCAGTCTATCGTGGGGAGGCAAGGACTTACCTCCACCAAACTTGGACTGAAGAGTCACTGGACTGTGGCAGTCACTTGGACCGAGTTGCTGAGTTCAAGGGACCTCGCTCGTCGTGCTGAGAGGAGACCCAGAGGACCGGTGATGCAGTTCTTTGGTGTCTGTGGTTGCAGGGGGAAGATTCCATCGACCCACGGGAGATTTCTTCTGAGCTTCTAGTGCAGAGAGGAGGCAGACTACCCCCACAGCATGCACCACCAGGAAAACAGTCGAGAAGGTGGCCGGATCAGCGTTACAAGGTCGCAGTAGTCGTCTTTGCTACTTTGTTGCAGTTTTGCAGGCTTCCAGAGCAGTCAGCGGTCGATTCCTTGGCAGAAGGTGAAGAGAGAGATGCAGAGGAACTCTGATGAGCTCTTGCATTCGTTATCTAAGGAATTCGCCAAAGCAGAGACCCTAAATAGCCAGAAAAGGAGGTTTGGCTACTTAGGAGACAGGATGGGCTAGCAACACCTGGAGGAGCCTATCAGAAGGAGTCTCTGACATCACCTGCTGGCACTGGCCACTCAGAGCAGTCCAGTGTGCCAGCAGCATCTCTGTTTCCAAGATGGTAGAGGTCTGGAGCACACTGGAGGAGCTCTGGGCACCTCCCAGGGGAGGTGCAGGTCAGGGGAGTGGTCACTTCCCTTTCCTTTGTCCAGTTTCGTGCCAGAGCAGGACTGGGGGATCCTTGAACCGGTGTAGACTGGCTTATGCAGAAATGGGCACCATCTGTGCCCATGAAAGCATTTCCAGAGGCTGAGGGAGGCTACTCCTCCCCAGCCCTAACACCTTTTTCCAAAGGGAGAGGGTGTAACACCCTCTCTCTGAGGAATTCCTTTGTTCTGCCTTCCTGGGCCAAGCCTGGCTGGACCCCAGGAGGGCAGAAACCTGTCAGAGGGGTTGGCAGCAGCAGCAGCTGCAGTGAAACCCCGGGAAAGGTAATTTGGCAGTACCCGGGTCTGAGCTAGAGACTCGGGGGATCATGGAATTGTCTCCCCAATGCCAGAATGCATTGGGGTGACAATTCCATGATCTTAGACATGTTACATGGCCATGTTCGGAGTTACCATTGTGACGCTATACATATGTCGTGACATATGTATAGTGCACGCGTGTAATGGTGTCCCGGCACTCACAAAGTCCGGGGAATTTGCCCTGAACAATGTGGGAGCACCTTGGCTAGTGCCAGGGTGCCCACACACTAAGTAACTTAGCACCCAACCTTTACCAGGCAAAGGTTAGACATATAGGTGACTTATAAGTTACTTAAGTGCAGTGGTAAATGGCTGTGAAATAACGTGGACGTTATTTCACTCAGGTTGCAATGGCAGGCCTGTGTAAGAATTGTCAGAGCTCCCTATGGGTGGCAAAAGAAATGCTGCAGCCCATAGGGATCTCCTGGAACCCCAATACCCTGGGTACCTCAGTACCATATACTAGGGAATTATAAGGGTGTTCCAGTATGCCAATGTAAATTGGTGAAATTGGTCACTAGCCTGTTAGTGACAATTTGGAAAGAAATGAGAGAGCATAACCACTGAGGTTCTGGTTAGCAGAGCCTCAGTGAGACAGTTAGTCATAACACAGGTAACACATACAGGGCACACTTATGAGCATTGGGGCCCTGGCTGGCAGGGTCCCAGTGACACATACAACTAAAACAACATATATACAGTGAAATATGGGGGTAACATGCCAGGCAAGATGGTACTTTCCTACAATAATGCATTCACTTAAAGTGTAGGAGTCCAGTGGCTGCCGTCTGCTGATTCCTTGTTGTGTACCATGGTGCTGGTGCAATTTTAGTGACATTTAAGCATCCCAGTGGGTAAAGAACATTGACTAAAAGCCCCTCTGTATACAAGTATTTTTATCATTAGTTTTGGAAGAATGTGGCTGGCAAAACAGTTAAGGGTGTCTTTAGGCCACAGCCGAAAAGGAAAAACTGGTGCTATAGAAATGCCGGATTGTTACAGATTAACGTTTAGCCCACGTTTATGGGTAAATTGTCCAGCCTTGCCTATTTCTTTGATTCAAATTTCCTTCCAATTTTACTTATAAGCTGTGCTTAGTTCAAGAACAAGAAAAAGAAACTTAAGCCCAAGGACCAAAAGTTTTTTCTTAGGCGCCCACTGCTTCACTTCCAAATGCAGAAGTTACCCATACAAGGTTTTCTAGTCTTGAGTCCACCTTCTGCTACTTTCTTCCCCATTCTGCAATCTCCGCATTTTTACCTCATTCTTCTAAGTTTGTGTCACTGGTTTACTTTCTATCTCTCTTGCTCTGGTCAAGTGCTGATGGTGAAAAATAGGTCCTGGGCTTCAGAAAAGAGCGCCAGAGCCCACCACCTGCGAACACCAGGCCACACAAAGCACTTCTTACAACAGAAAACTCTGCATGACATTTACTAAGGGTCCTGTTGAGCTTGTTACAGTCAGTGTCATTCAGACACATGCTAATCTAGCTCTTGAATAAAAATATCTGACTAAGTTTTTCATTGGTTCTTCAAGTGCTTTCTATAGTTTAGGAAGAACTTGAAAACATGACTATTCTGAATTTTTTCATTGATCCTTCAAGTGCCTTCAGTGGTTTAGGAAAAACTTGAAAACATGGCTATTATGTAATTTTTTCATTGGTCCTTCAAGTGCCTTCAATGGTTTAGGAAAAACTTGAAAACATTGCTATTCGTTAATTTTTTCATTGGTCCTTCAAGTGCCTTCTATAGTTTAGGAAAAATTGAAAACATGGCTATTCTGTAATACGTGCTAATCAATCTTGATTCATTAACTCTGTAAAATATGTACTTTGCTACCTAGTACCCCAGGCAGTTGTTCTTTCAGTCAGGCTAGCCTTCTGGGTATTGTTACTTGTACAAAATGCACGAATACAGTTCAGATGAGGCCCACTTGCAAATGCTGTCTCATCATACTATAGTTTCTTTAACTTCCCACATCCCGCGCCACTCCCATCACCACTGTATTCCCCAAAGGACTCATAATGTCAATTAATTGCACTATACAAAAAATGCCACTTTCAATTTGAATCTTCTGCATTTGCTTTGGGGTTAAAGTTAAATTGCTTTGACAGCTCAGGTGACCCCGCAAGGTCAATTATGTTACTTAAAAAACACCATTGCACATTGTATCCCATGTGTGCCTAAAGTGGATTGAAATACATTTGCATTTACACTTCTGGTGACCCCTTGGGCCAATTAGCCAACTTACTGAAAGCATTTTTATGTCTGTGTCCTATTAAAAGTAAATTGACATAATTAAGGCCTCATTACATGTTCATTAGGCCCATAGTGCTGCAATCAAGTATGAGGATCCTGAGGAGAAAGCATTTCATGAGTGTTTTGGAAAATTAGATGAAACATTTTTTCCAGAGACCCTAATTATGAAACTGGCTTTTGAAAAGTGTATATATGTGTATATATATATATATATATATATATATATATATATATATATATATATATATATATATATATATTTGATCTGAAACAAATATTACAAATGGACATGCTAAAAGCATTTGTTTATATGCTGATGCACTCATGGCCGCATTAATTAATAGCAGGGCCACTGAAATTTTATAATTTCGAGGTTGAGGCATTAATATGTTTTGCTAAACTCGCTACAGAAGCCATCACCTGCCGCATAATTTTCCAGATTTTAACAAAGGTATTTGTTTTAAAGGATCAAAAGTCATAAAAGACCGCCCATGTGGTGCAATCTAATGCACAGTGATTTGCAAAACCTGTCTGGGTCTATACTCAGACATTTAATGAGATGTACATTTTATCCAGAAAGTCTTAACTTCCTCAGTTGCTGGCCGATGGAGAAGGCTTAAACCAAGCTGGAACCAAAACTTTTAAATACTTAAAGGTAATTCAGGCAAATTGGAATGAAAACTTCTTTTGTGTTACTATTCATGCAAATTGACTTTTTCAGCAGTCATTCGAAAAAGAAAAGGGGGTTCGTTTAAAAGAATCCCTTTTTAGAGCAGATATTTTGAAACATAAACTGCTTTCTACAGGGACAAATACATAAGAAGCATTAAAAGTAATGTACTGTTCTGCTGGACTGTTTCTTAATTGAAAGAGATACTTCCACAGGGTAAACTCTAAACAGAAGACAAGTTTTAAAATATGACTGAGATACGTTTAAAAAGAAACACTTTTATCACAAGGTGAATGTGCATGTAAACCAGTTTCACGCTAAATACGGAGGACAGAGATTACTGAAGATAGTCTATGACGATTACAACAAGATTCATAAAAGTGGTCCATAAATCCTTGAACTGTACAACAAGTATAGTAGTAGAAATACTTTATTCAGTTGTTATAGACAACCATAAAAGCACATATAAAACAATTTCAAAATTAACATAAATAAATTAGTAATTAAGATCCGTGGATGGCATGTATCAATAAATAATGGTTAAAAACGTAATCCCTTATAAAATTATGCAAAACAGATAAAAAGCTTTGGGCCATAACAAAGTTTGTGAATGAAGCAAATGCACAGCTATCTAAAACACTTTCTAGCTTTGAATACCGAGCATAAATAAACTGCAATGCCGTTGCAAATTTCAATTGTTGGAAGAGTTTGTAGATACAGATAAACTGGGCGACACTGGCGTATTTCCAAAGATCTTAAAAGCAGTATTACAAATATTTTCCTCTGTCTAATGTACAATTTACAGAATAATACTTTATGTATTCTAGTTTGTGTCGAGACTGAATCACAAGGCCAGTTTTCCAGTACAGCACTCCAATAGTTTATTACAGGAAAACTAATCGGGCAATGGAATTTCTCAAGTCTTAAGAAAATAAGGACAAAGCGATGCCTCGGGTTCAAAACATACTTTAGGTAGGGTTCCATGCTATCCACCATCTGCATCAGTTGGTTCCTCAGAACACTCGCTTTTTGTTCTTCAATGGACCACCTTGAATCAGCCAAGTGGGTAAGGGACTCCATTCTAAGTTCTTTTCTGCTCAGTGGTCCCATTATGTCTAGAGTAGCATAATAGTCTGGGTGGCCCGAGTCTGTAAAAAAGATTTTAATATACTCCAACAACGGGATTCTCAGTGATTTAAGATTAAACAGTCTTTTAAAATGGATCGTTTAAGGCTTGCATGTTCTGAAGACCAAACTTTATGCCATAGCAATGCTGGTTTTACCCTTATTAAGTCTATGATGTGCATAGCCCCCAATTCTGAATGACACACGAATGGTGAGATGGATTTTGGGACGTTAAAGAGTGACTTTAGAAAATCATTTTCTGCTATCCTCAGTGCATTACACTTTGTATGTCCCCATAATCCCGCCCCATACGTAGCAGTAGGAACACATTTGGTGCTATAAATTGTCAACATATCTTTTTGGGTGATCCTTCCTACTCGTTGAGAGAAATTTTTTATGGCCATGTTAGTTTTAATAAACTGTAATTTTCTGGTGCCAATACATTGGGACCAGGTGCCTTTGTAATCAAACAAAATTCCCAGGTACGAGAATGTTGCTGTAGCATTTATTTTCTCTCAAGTTATTGTAATGGGACAGTTCTTGGCAGTCTTGGTGCCACATTTCAGACATAAGTATTAGAGCGGTTAACTCTAAGGCCTAGTTCCGCTGTATAGTTAACAAAGGTCGCCAGAAGACGATGCAAAGCTAATGGGGTTCGTGCCATGAGAACAGCGTCATCGGCATACAATGCAGCTGGAATCGGCCGATGACCAATTTGAGGTAAATCCTTGCATTCGTTGACTAGTACTTTCTCAAGTTTATTTATATATAGTGAAAAGAGGAATGGCGCTAATACGCAGCCTTGTTGTACCCCATTATTTATATGCAATGAGCTAGTGCACTCCCCGTGCACCCCAAACCTTACCTTTGATCTTCTTCCCGAGTATAACATCCTTATAAAGTGGATTATCGTTTCGTCTACCCTAAATGAATCAAGGTAGACCATAATTTGCTTTGGACAACACAATCAAAGGCCGAGGTCAGATCTACAAAGACCATATAAAGGTTGCCTTTCTTAATCATATTATATTTTCCAATCAGGATATTTAAGTTTAAGGCCTGTTCCACTGTTCCTATCCCTGGGCAAAAGCCATATTGCAAGTCCGATAGGATATTATTTGTTTCATCCCACTCCTGTAATCTATTCAAGATGATACAGCCAGCTATCTTTGCAAAGGAGTCAAGAAGCGAGATAGGCCTGTAACAGGCAGTATTATGGCGATCGCCCTTTTTGTATATTGGCACTATGATGGACTCTACCCAAGTTTAAATAAAACCCGTGGAACAGCATGCTCTCAGGACCTGAGTCAATAAAGGACCCCAAAGTGCGGTATCAGACTTAAATATGTCCACAGGAACTCCATCTGGGCCTGGTGCTTTCCCACTCTTACTTGCATTAATGGCTTTGGTGACCTCTTGTATGCTAAACGGCATAGTAATAGTGAACGAGTCACCTTTATAATTATCTACGTCCGAAGACGAAGGGCCATAGTCCTGTACTTTTTTAGAACTATATATTTCAGAGAAGTGGACAATCCATTCCTCTTCCCTAATGGCTATTACTATACTGGGAGATTCTTTTCCTCCCAGCAGCGAGGAGTTTACTACCTTCCAGAATGTGACGTTATTGTTTTTGAGGCTTGCTTCGTACAAGGTGTTCCAAGCATCTTATTTTATACATCTTTTCCTATTTTTAACGGCCTTCTTATATTCCTGTCTGAGTGTGCGAATCTTGCTCTTGCTTCTTTTTGGTTTATTTAGGGCCTTCTTAAGATTTGTATGAGCCCTCGTACATTTAGAATCAAACCAACCTGTTTTTTTCTGGGATCCCGGTGTTCTCCCGCTAGAACTAAGTCTCTTTTTAATGTTGCATGTAATTGCGGTAAAAGCTCTAATTCGTTCTTGTGGATGTGCGTTATCCTCAAGGCAGACCCCAAAATCTTTAGCATGGTCGCTAAGTAACTGCTTCATAAAACCTAATGGTTCAATCTGAGACCAGCGTAGTGAATATCCGTTTCTAGATGCCAATTCTATATTACTAAGGAAGTCCGGGGATTCCCCATGCTGTTTTTTATCTGAAGGCAAGACGAGGTGTATGCTTTGAGGGTAATGATCACTGAGTACTACATTGTGAGTCTGTTGATTAGACATTCTATGGGAGAAGTTATTAGATGTTAGAATAAAATCGATTGTTGTGTTTGAACCTCTGCCAGTAAAGGTAGGTTTAAATTGCGGTTTACTAGCCCAAATTTCGTTTGAGAAAGATAGGTTGAACCTATACATGGTGTCATTCAGTATGTTTCCATAGTGATTATGTGTAAAGTGAACTTAGGCCTCATTACCCACTTCGTATAGGCCACAGACTTTCTCAGAGGGTTCTGTGCATAAGTGTATATTGAAATCACTTCCCCATACAATGAGAGTCTCTCTCTTAGTAGAGTTACACACTAACCCTAGGTCATCCTGCAATTGTCTGATTATGTTTAAGATTTTACACAAAGGAGCGTTATTATAAAAATGTATAACGGCTAACTGAAACAAACCTTGTCATTTACACACAATCAATTGATAACTAGAGTTAGAGGTTGGCCTAATCGTCTTTATCAGTTTGAATTTGTTTGAAATATAAGTGCAGAGCTCCCCTTTCGACCTCCCATGTATGGAAGGGATAGCAGGAGTGTGGAATGTCCTGTATCCATTTATATGTATGGGGGCTCGTACACCAGGTTTCCAGAAAACACAGACAGGAAAATGCTCTGATGAAGTCTATCCATTCAGTGTTTCCAGTCTTGCTGTGGAGTCCTCAATCAGGAATCTGTAAAGCGCACTACTCACCCGTGAGGGTCTCAAGGGGATGAGGAGGGGACACATTCCAAAACAAAAGTTCTAGTCCTGATCTTACGGCCCCTGCTCCATGTGTGTCACCGGTAACAGATTTTACCCCATTGAGAGCAAGGAAGGAATGGTTAATAATCGAATGGTCGAGATTTTCTTTTTCTCACACTCCGGGTCTAATGGTATGCTGATCATCAATATTTCCCACAGGTACATCCCCGCTACTGCCCGCAGCAGGCTCGCTCGTGTTTGATGTATCAGGCATAGATTCCACGGACGTAACCCTCCCACTGTGGCCGGCCAGATCACCACTCAGTCAGTCCAATTCTTCCAGGTGTGAGAGGGCTTGAAATCTATTGCTAATGGGTACGGCATTGTTACGCTCGATTATCTCTTCTAATGATAGGCACCAGTTTCTGGATTGATCCTGACGTTTGTTGCCTTGGTAGAAATAACCCAATGGTAACAGTGAGACTTCACGAATAGATACTTGTTGTGCACTTAATCTTTTTAAGATTCTTTCTACCAGTCTTGGAGATTTAAAAGAGAGTACCACGCAGTCTCCCATTAGTGTTTTCTGACTCCTACTTACCCATTTAACTCTCCTCACCATCTTTATGTCTTTGAATAGGGTGCCAACTATGCCAGGTTACATTCGAGATCCTATCCAATTTAAAGATTTATTTCTAAATGCCATCCATGATTCCCGGTTATGGATGGGTATAGTAGGGACGTTAGCCAGGACGACTATATAGGCAGTCACTGCGGCAGGTAGACTTAAAATGTCACCCTGGAAGGAGTGGTGTATCTGGGGGTGAATGAGGCATGTTTTCCCTCCCATTGTCACTTACACTTATGTGCGCTGACATAGTCTGATGTGCCCTGATTGTATGTTCTGCGTATATGCATGTCTCTATGGGAGGCTGCTTAGCTAGAGCTATAATTGGCGGAGATTGCAACTCAATTACTGGACATGGGTTTTCGTTGATTGTACCATTAGATTGAATAGTTGTGGGGATTAAATAAACTGATTGTGCCTTCAATAGGTCAAGAAAAGTCGCCATGTTACTCTCCACTTGGATTTGGCGATTTAAGAGGGTAATGATTTAACTGTAAGTTCTAAAGCTTTGATTGTGTCTAACATATTTGCATAAGGTTTTGATATAATTTCACTTGTCTTCTGAGAGGGTTTCTGGCTGGTCAGTGGATTGAGTACTCACATTGCCTTTATTACGAGATTTGGTTGTCGGAATGTTTGAAACATTTCCCCTTTGAAGTACTCGAGGCTTTCGTGTCCGTTTAGGTGGAGGGGGAAAATCATCGGCCTCTAGCATAGTCTCATTAATGGATTGAATACAGCTGTTTTGGACTTCATCCTGATTGTTACCCTCTATTCCCTTGGTACGGTGAGTGGAGTCAGGGTCTAGATTAGAGGGGTTATTATGCAAGGTTGAGGCCTCTATAGAGCTCCCGTGGAACAATAGCCTTTCTTCTACCTTTCAAATCTGCTCATCTATGGCCCCCATTACACCTGAGATACACTTTAGTATTGATGTATGATCTTTTTGAGGATGTGATTTTTGCATTTGGGTGCTTCCTCTTACGCATCCTTTGGCACTAGTCTTGAACAGAAGTGCCTATATAATATTACTTTAACACGCCTGTATCCTCACTAGGCCCCTTATTGTTGTACGGGTCGATAAGGCTTTTATAGTTCAAACGTACCCCGTAGTAGGATGGGGCATCAATGTGTAGGTATAGTGCCCAACTAAACTCTGTTGAGAAAATATTCCCATGCCCAGAATAACAATATGCTTACTCGTCACCGCAGGTGAGTGGCGGTACCTTTATGCGCCTCCTGGCGCTGCCAGTGAGGTGGGCAGCGTGGCTTGTGCCACGTCTGCTGCTACTGGGAGGGAGAGCGGGATCAAGGCCTCCCCCACGTGTGTCCTGCGCGTCCGCGCTGTGGGTGAGAGGAGGTACCTTTAAGTGCCTCCTGGCGCTGCCAGTGAGGAGGGCACCATGACCTGTGCCGCGTCTGCTGCTGCTGGAAGGGAGGGTGGGATCAAGGCCTCCCCTGCGTGTGTTCGGCGCATCCACACTTATTTAAACAAAATTAAATCTTGTCAGCTCAACTTCTTCCATAAGATGACCAGGCGTCCAACAAGGTTAATCAATGATGAATGTGAAGGGGAGGGAGTTAGGCATTGAGAATTATACAGTCTGAAAGGGTGGATGTGTAAACGTCTGTGAAAGGCATTAAGTTCAGAATGAGTCATAGTCCAACTAGTAGGTGGCTTCAGAGTGTTTGTTCTTGGCAAGAAAAGGACTTCTTGAATATACTGAATATGTTTTTATTTATTTATTTATAGTTGTTTAGAGTGCTTCCCTTACCCTACTGCTTTATTCTTAATTACCATTTGTAGTAGTGCATATAGTGTGTCTCACATAGGATGAAGTTTCCATTTCATTTACAATGCAATTTGCTGTACATCGCTTCACTCCCAATAACATTTTGATTCAATTTTCTTTCTAGCACTTTCTAATGTACATTTTGAGTTTAATCATAGCAAGTGTTTTACAACATGCCGTTATTTAAACCTTGACATTCATAATTTATTTTTTAAGAGCATTATTAATTTGCTTTTGTGGCATAAAATCTATGATTTGTTTCTCTTGCCAGTACACTTTTTCAGAATAAGCTTTGCATCATTGACTAATCAGGAGATTGTGGTCTTGAAAATGCAGAAAAAGCAGGTCCAGACCTAGTGATTAAGCATCAGTTTATTGGCATTTTAGTATGTTATTCTACACCTTTGCAAAATAGAGAAGCAGCGTGCATTTCTGATGTGTACAGGTATATGGCAATCCAGATTTTTGAAACTTGCCCTAGGAGGAGCAGCAAAGGCAGCTCATTTTTTGGAAGTAGAAGTTTGTCTGTGCTCCTTTGTGTTCTCCTTTGACTTCAAGGTTCTTTTTCAGCTATTGAGGAGTTATATAGATCGAGGACTTTGTAGGTTAAACACGCTATTTGCAACCAGCATCTGGCTTCAAAAGGCAGCCAATGTAGGCTTGGAGTGCAGGATTGATGTCAACAGTTTTAAAGTCTTGCTGAGATAGAACATGTTGAAGGTTTTTTTTTTATTTTGAAGGTGAAGCTTTGTTGGTTTGTCAGCGCTTGCATGTGATGTTTGAAATGGGTTTTCAATAAATAGGAAGCCCTGGAATTTTGCAAGGTAGCCTTTTCTGTAACATTTGGATCTTTTAAGGTTTTAGCTCAGATATGTTCAGCAATTTTATTTTGACTGGAAGCTATTAGATGAAATCATGTATTTGTGGTCTTAAATTGTAGATGTTTTAGGACCAGATGTACTATTTTGTGACCAGTAAATGGTGCAGAGAGGGTCATAATACGACCTCATGAATATAAGTGTGGTATACGTTTTTTTGTGTGTATATTTTAATGAGGTATGTCACAAATTGCAAGTCACTCTGATTACAGGGCTGGTGGCTTTCTAGGGTCACCAGATCACCACGTCTGTAATTGCTTTTCAATGAAGTAAACGTTTTGGTAAATGCTGCCCATTTTTCTTAAAGAAAATGTTGATGCATTTAAAATAAAATGTTTACTTCTTACGCCCCGTTTACTATATGTAAGTCACCCCTATGTTAGGCCCTAGCTAGCCCTATGGGCAGTGTGCTGTGTATGTGGAAGGCAGGACATGTGCCTGGTTGTGTGGCCTGTCCTAGTAGTGACAAACAGCCTATTTGGTGTCTCACTGCTGTGAGTGCTGCCTTTTCATAGGATTGCAATGGAAACGCCCTGCCTTATGTCTAGAGGGTATTGTCTGATCTATGAGTGGTAGCGTAGGAATGTTTGGTATGGTTGTAATGGTAGTGAGAAATGCTGCTTACTGGTATAGGTGGATTTATTATTACCATTATAGAAATGCCACTTCTAGAAAGTGAGCATTTCTCTGTGCTAATGACTCTGGTGTTTTGCAGCTTGACTCCAATCCAGTTCTGGGGCAGAGTAACAGCTGGGCTTATGCATACTTTTCAGACAGCCTGCACACAGGGAGGGTGGAGGTGTCACAGAGGTGCATCTACATATTGAATGGTCTTCCTGGGCTGAGAGAAGGAGAGGTGAGGCACACATGCATTTGTATAGTTTGTGCCCTGGCTACAGACCAAGGGCTCGTTTACCCCCCACCGATGTCTGGAGCCTGTGCTGGAGGAGAGAGGGGACACTCCTAGAACAAGTTATGACTGGTTGGAACCTCTTTTCCCCTTTTTGTAAAAGCTTGTGCAAAACTGAGTATAAGTACATGGGGTTTCCCCCTTGTTGAAGAGACACCAAGGGACTACTGAACTGGACACAGGATGGTGCTGGAGGGACTCACCAGGGATTGTCTTTGAGCTGCTGCTGTTGTGCTGAACTGTGACCTGCTGGGTCACTAGGAGGAAGTGCCACTGACTGCAGCCTTTTGTGCTGGGCTGTTTGCTTGAGTCCTGCCACCTTGTGCCCCATTTTGCTTTCTCTAGGGGCTGGGTGGTGTGTCCCCTTGTTCCCCTGCAGCTTTTCTGGCCTCACAGTGCTGGAGAGTGCTGCATCAAACCAATTATTAGCCCAAAACGATTGCTCTGCCAATCTGCTTTTACCAGCACAAGAGAAGTGCAGGAAGTATCCCTACATGAGTGCGTTGTGTTTGTGGATTTTCCCCGAGGAGGACAAAGATCCCCAGGGTGAGAAGCACCGTGTGTAGTGCCCAGGGCACCGGCAGGCCCCTGTTCTGGTGTGTTCACTGCCGTGACCTCGGTGAGGAGATTGGAGGAGCCAGTCCAGTGGGAAAAGCCCAAGGAGCAAGGCGTCTGACCAAAGGGCTCAGGAGGGCTCTCAGCACACTTCCCCAAGGGCTTGTAGCGGGCCCCAAACCGAAAAGGGCAGCCGCACCGCGTGGTCACAGGCGGCAGCCCACACCCACCATCGGAGAAGAAGAAGAGGCCGCAGGAGACCTCCCCTGGTCCCCGACTATGTGACCTACTTTGCCAGCCTTCCCAACCCCGACCACAGCAGGAGTACAAGTGGCCGGGAGGGAGCATGGGGCTTTGTGCTCAGAGCTAGGAGGCTCGATAGAGATCCATAGCTCTCCTAACTAGGGAGCTGGACATCCGCAGCTGCACCGCGAGGAAGCGGGCCGCTGCCCCTGACTTGGCTGGTGTTGGGCCTGGCATGGGAGACCCAGGGAGGCCTCCCAACGGGCTAGGGGGGATCACGTGTGCCCTCCCATGTGTGTTTGGAGAAGTGCCAAGGCACTGCCACCCTTGTACAGGAAGGGGGGTGGATGAATCATAGCCCCTTCTGCTTGCAATGCACCTACCTGGCAGGGTGGAGTTGTGATATGTGCATTACACTACAGTGCTTTACATATGCCCTTGGGGACTCTGTTTCATGAGGAGGTCGTGGCCTCCATGTTTTCTGCAAGGGGCATTCTTTGGTGTTATGTCCAATCATTATATTGTGATACAGTGATGATGATGCCATAAACGTTCTAATGTTTCATTTTTATGAGCATTCATGATGTTGTTTGGCATCTTATGACGATGGGTTTACTGCACCTTATGCATTTTTGTGATATGTGTTTTACCATGATGTGTGCAATTTAGTAACAATGACAGCCTGACTACTGCTTATGTTGCAGGATAACCAGTACCCTATGCGTTTTTTTTGTCTACTGCTGGCTTTTGCAGAGTACTAGTAACCAAGTAATGTTCTGACAACTGCTTGTGTAGCAGGGTATTACTGACATGTTGTGTTTGGTCTAATGATGTTTTGTACAATACAGTTTATTTTTATAAAACTTGGTGTTGTGTTTCCTTTGTGGTGCATTTAGTGTGTCACGTGTGTTGTGAGTGTTGTGCAGTTGCTTTACACATTGCCTCTGGGATAAGCCTGACTGCTCGTGCCAAGCTACCAAGGGGGTGAGCAGGGGTTATCTTGGGTGTGTAACTCCCTCGGCATGACTAGAGTGGGTGGGTCCTGACTGGCTTAGGTGCGTACCAAAGCCAACCAGAAACCCCATTTCTAACAATACCGAACTGGAATTTGGAATGGATGTCTACAACATAGTGCAGCCCCATTTTAGGAGTCAGTAAAATTTCACTGACTCCTAAAATGGAATTAGTACATTTAAGCAGAGCATTTTTGCAGTTGCAAATGTTAACAGAATATTTGCTATCATACAAATCTTTGTCTATCCGGCCCATTGTTCTGTTCATTGCTGGATGTAAGTGAACAGTGATTTCAGATTTATGAAAGATTCAGGACAGAGAAACATTTAGATACAGTTCTGTATCATTTGCACACTGATGAAAGATGTTGAGTTCAGACATTAACTCTCCTACAGGTTCAATATATGCGTTACAGAGTGTAAGTGATGGAATTGATCCTTTGTGTCTTCAACAACTTAACACCCCATGCAGGCTGTCTAAAATCACATTAAACTTCTTGTAATAACCAGAAACTTTCAGGAGGTAAAAGAATTAATGCATTACAACCTGGTGTTGGCAAAATTGACTTGTGGATGGCAGGTGCATAGAAGACACGAATTACTGCATGAGTAATTAATGTCCATCTATTAGGGCAGACACCCCGTTTTGGTGGAGGAGAGCACAAACTGTAGGACATGGCTCATGGAACTGTTGTAGGCAATGAGTCTAACTTTAGCGATATTCACTCAAGTGGGTTGAATGTAGTCTCAGTACCATCATCTTGATGTGCAGAAATAGCAACTACAATGTTGAGACTATTTTAACTCTAGTTGAAACACATATGGGCACTATCACCCTGCCAAGAATGTTTATAGTGAATACTGAGTGGTGTCAAAATGAATTATTGTCAAGATTACCTTAACAAGATTAGCGTATCTCAAGATAATTGATTATGAATGGATACCACTATTTGTGCACCCACCTACCATTAATAGGTGAATGGGAACTAAACATGTCTCTTAGTTTTCGAACAGTACTATGAATTGCAAAATTACCACTTTAAGCTTCTGAAATGTTATGCTGTATTAAAAGCATGTGTGTGTACATGCAGGTGGTGTATAATGAAATGCTGAGTTATGATTCAGAACATTTATAGCATATGTGTATAGTTTGTTTAGCCCCAAAGCATTTAGCTCCTCCAAATTTGATTGTTCCCCTTAATCAAAAACAAAACAATCACACATCAGGTTACATTCATTTAGAGACAAAATTGTGTGCTCCAGTCTGGTATTGCCATAAAATGGCTGTATCTTCAACACCCGAAAAAGAATCAATGAAGAGTAACATTTTAGGTCTGACATGTTACGAGTTCTTTAAAATATTCTTAGGATTGAATTGACACCACCCACATGACTATACTCCCTCACCTCATAGTTTTGGCTATTTAATTTAATGTATCATTACACCTATCACAAACTGCTTCCATTGGAATGCATGTGGGACTATTTTACATCTGAGAACAACACTCATTTCGCACACTTGGTTCTTTAGCTCCTATATGTGTTATGTATAGAAAGCAATTCCTTTTTACTACTATGACAAGCAACATTTGTACATGAAATGTACGTAAAATAGCATTTGTGAGTGCCTCTGTTTACATTTTAAAGGCAAACCGATTGGTTTTGACAATGCTTGTTTGGAAGATGGCAGTAATAGTGCGGGTATCTCTCCAATGTAATGTTAGCCTACTTAGGACCCTTGTCATGACAAAGTAGTACATTTAAACCCATAGATTTACTTCTGTGTGCAGGTGAAGATTTAATAACTTTTGGACTTCACCGGTGCCCATTAGAATCAGCATGAAAAGCTGCCCCTGGTGCTGGTTTCCATGCGGATCCCACCAGGAGCCACATGTGTCCTATGGATTGTTTGTTTCCATTTTTTCTATATGGAGTTCTCCTTGGCAGATAAATAAGCCCTGGAGGAATTGATTCCCTCGTGCAAATCCCCTTTTCTTTTCCTCCGTAGGTAAAATATGTTTCCCCGTTGGGCAAAACTTCCTTTAGACCCCTGGCAAATGTGACCCATTCCCCTTCCCACACTGGAAGAAGAGCTATTCCATTCATGGGCTTGAGTAAATCCCCAATCATTTCCAAGGTGGGAAAGGGACAAATTGAAGTTTGGGAATTCTAAGAAAGTTCCATGTTTCTGAGCGTTCCCAAACTTTCAAGGCAAGTAACGCCAAAAAAATTAGCCTATTTCCATCCCTTTCCACCTCTTTAGTGGATTTATGCTTGTGGACATATCCTTACTCGTGGTGGAGATCTCGGCTTCTTAAATGGAATTACCCTGCTAAGAATAACTTTGTGAATTCCTGGCAGGTGTAGAAAAGGTAAATTTGGTCGAAAACTTAAGTCTACAACAACATTTACTTTTGTGAATAAAATCCATAATGTTCAGCTTCTCAGCTAATGCCCAAACTGTCAGTACTTAAGCCAGCAAGATGATTCAGTGAGTTCAGTGATTCATGGGGACCTCTGGTGTCATCTTCAGGCCCGAGGTCAAATCCAGGAGGGCCAACTCAGACTTTCATTACTTCTTAGTCTCATTAAAATGACTACTCGTAAAGCCTATTGTTAACAGCGCTTAAAAATACCAAAACTGTGACTTTGGTATTAAGAACTACATAAAATATGAGATATTTTATAAATTTGTAAGAGAGGTGCCCTTATCTCGCAAGGACAGATTTTGCCTGGAAATAGCTTAAAAATAGACATAGAGACAGATTTTTCTGAAGTACATGAAGTAATGTATTACATTTTATAACAGCACTCATCATATAACATAATTCTGAATGTACAGACATTTACCACATGTGCATGATCGATTACAATAGAAAGCTAGACCTCAAAACCTGAGACAGAAGTAGGTGAGGTGAGAATGTGGATGCGACCAATCAGGAGGGTTGGATTGCTCTTATTGGTCGATCTTGGCTGTGTGCTCCTGAACACACACCCCTTCTTCAGAGCAAGGGATACCTGCAAATTAATATTTAGGTGGAAGATTTTAGATCAACTGTAAAATCACTGCGTCGGCTTACCCAGTAGTGCTTTCATAAAGTCAGCAAATAAGTCAGATATTCCTTAGATCTGGGACGTCCAGATCCGTGCCAGGTATTTAGGGTAGCCATATGATACACTTACATGAGATAATGTCAGGGCCACTGAAGTTATTAGATTGTGCGGCTGTGGCGTTTTCCGCATAATTATAGACCTGCTCCATTTGCCACATAGACCATAATTTGCTGCATAATCTGCAGATTTTTACAAATGTTTTGGTTCCAGCTCAGATGGTTCAAAAGTTACTACAAGTCAGGGACATTTGCATGGATGCCATTTTTGGCTTGCCCTTTGCTACCCCTGGCACTGCCTTTGCAATCCCTGGCCTCAGAGGTGGCACATTCAGTGCCGGGAACACTGTGGCTGCTCTTCAGTTAAGGCTCCTATCTCTTTATTTTCTGAACATTTTCTATTACACTAATAGTGACTAATAATATACTATTTACTAGTAGTAATAAAAATTGAGTATATTTAGCTGGAATATGCCGTTAAATGGCAGCTGAGTTAAGTAAAAATGCTTTTGAATGTATGCTGTGTGCATACTTTGGGGTGAGAGTGTGTTTTATGTGAGAGTGTATGTAAGTGTTAATTTGTGTGTATGCGTTGGTATGTGTGTATGAGTGAAAGTGGAGATCAAAGGGCATGTGACGTCACTTCCGCTACCCCTGACATTTCGGTGACGTGACTGGGCATGTGTTGCTGTGCAGTGGATGACTCTTTCCGAAGACTGACTGGTCTCCTTTCTGTTGTTTATTGCTATATTTGGGTATTATACTGGTGTAATGAGCTGCAACCAATGCTCAGACAGTGTTAATAAGTGTAAAAATGTCAAAATAATGAAGTAATACTACTGCCAAAAGTGCCGCATCACGCCGCATAATTTGGCTCTCCCCTGCCACACAATTTCAGTGGCCCTGGATAAAGCTAAATGGTAACCATTGGTCCATGGTAATCCTGAAAATCTGGTGTGGATTCTTCTCTCGTAACCCAAGGTTGGGCACAGAGTGTAGAGCATGGTAGAACTGTTCGATTAAGTGCATCATACTTAGCTGTTTTATAGTTCACCTTTTAGGGTTCACTTCCGGTTCTGCCATCCCCATTATATCTCACACATAGCTGCACCGCTCAGAACAGGGGTACCCTGCCGATAACTTTTGCAAAATCGACATAAAACTGTTCTTTCGAAAAAAAACACGGAGTTTTCTTACTTTGCAAGCCAGAAATAATCCCAAAACAGACTTTAGCACTGAGTTAGATTCACTATCCGGAGCCAGCGTCCTGATGTCCCGGGTGCATTTGCAATTAATCATGACGCATCTTTGCCGCTCTGCCGGCCTCAGGGCGCTTCAGCAGATGGTGTAGCTGAGGCGCTCAGGTGTGCTGGGACCCCCTGCACCTGACACTGGGATTTCCGCATCCTCCAAAAGCTGCCATGCCCATCAGCCAGCGTGTCATCAGTTCTGTAAATAATGCTTACAGAAAGGAAATATGTGTATTATAAATTTCTGCTTAGAGTATGTTTCCAAATAGAAATTTACGCACAAATGTAGAGAGACAGTTCATCTGTGGCTCCAAAACACACACCTTTCTGCCCCCCGTGAGCCAGGAAAGCCTTCTGCCAGCATGTTAGTGATTTAGGGCCAGATGTACAAAAGCTTTTTGTGAAATGTAAAAATATATTTTGCTATTATGAACAACAAATTGGGTTTGGGACCGGCATGTATTGGGCATCCCTTCCAAATACCAAATGAAAAAGGTATCCGAAATCCTGTCGCAAAACCTAAATATTTTACCAACTACAAGCATGTACTGATGATGCATTTGCAAACGAGATGGGGGTCTCAAGCGACTCCTTCCCCCTTGAGAATGTTTAAAAACCCATCTTTCAAGAGTAGAAACTCTCCTCGTTAATAAGTATAACTTTAATTTTACATATTTCTTTCTTTAAGGAAAACGGGTTGCATGTAGTGGGGTGGATTGAAGCAGAGTGGGGTTGATTGGAGTGGGGTAGTCTGCAGCCGTGGCCTGTCCATTAGGGTGGAGGGGCCACCCCCCCCACCTTTTGCCCCTCAAGAAGAGTGTCTGTCAGGCCGAGCAAAGGTCAGCCTGACGAACACTCTTCATCTTCAGGTCAGCAGCCAGGAGCTAGACATGCATGATTTGTGCAGGCTCCTGGCTGCTTGAGCTGAACTTTGCTGTGCTGAAGAGGTCGCAACTCCTATGGGCGTGACCTCCTCAGCTCATCGAAGGTCTCGAGGACCTCCCCCTCAGTGACGAGGGAAAGCATCACCCATTGACTCCGACTAGGGCACTTCAGGTTTAAGCCCTGAAGCGCCCATGGCGAGTGAAAATCAGTGACACCTCGTCACAGGGTGGGGATCAGAAGTCTCACTGACCCCATCCCACTCTGTGACGAAGTTGGTACTGCTGCCTTCCCTCATTGGCTGGCCTAAAGTCAGCCAGTGAGGTAAGGCAGCAGTCCCAACCCTCCTGGGACCTCCGAGGCAGAGCTGAAGGTAAGGGTGTGAGTTTTTTTAAATTAATGTTTGGTGCGTGCGTGTATGTTTGCAATATTTGATAATGAGTGCTGTGAATGGTTGTGTGTGTGTATGTGGATGTGTGCGAATGAATGAATGAATGAGTGTGAGTGTGCATGTGTGTCCCACCCCTTCCCTCCTAAATTTACTGGTAGTCTGGAGGGATTGGGTTGGAGTGCGGTGGAGTGAACTGAGATTGGGTGGGCTGGATTGGGATAGAGTGCGGTGGATTGGAGTGGAGTGAGGTGGATTAGAATGGAGTGGATTGGAGTGGAGTGGATTAAAATGGGGTAGGGTGGATTGGGGTGGGGTGGACTGGGGGAGGTGGATTGGGTTGAGGTGGATTGAATTGAGGTGAGATAGATTGTATTGGCGCGGGGTGAATTATACTACAGTGCGGTGGACTACAGCGGGGTGGATTTGAGTGGGGTGTATCGGATTGGGGTGGAGTGGAGTGAGGTGGATTGGACTGAGTGTGGTAGATTGAACTGGGGTAGATTGGATAGGGGTGGAGTGGACTGGAGTGGGGTGGATTGGAGTGAGGTGGATTGTGGTGGATTGGTCTGGTCTGGGGTGGATTAGATTGTATTGGAGTGGGGTTGATTGGATTGGTGTGGGGTGGATTGATTGGAGAGTGTTGTACTGGATTGAATTTGGGTAGATTAAGGTGGTTTTGGAGTGGGATGGATTCGACTGGAGTAGGGTGGATTAATGTGGACTGGATTGGACTAAATGGGGTGGATTGAAGTGGATTGTATTGGAGTGGTGTGGATTGTATTGAAGTGAGGTGGATTGGGTAGCGATGGACTTGATTGGAGTAGGGTGGATTGGATTGGAGAGAGGTGGGTTGGAGTGGGGTGAGCTTGACTGGAGTAGGGTGGATTGGATTGGACTGGCGGGGGATGATTGGAGTGGCAGGATGATTAGAGTGGGGTGGGTTAGATTGGAGTGGACTGGGGTGGTTTGGATTGGAGTAGGGTGGGTGGATTAGAGTAGGGTGGATCAGGCTGCAGTGGGGTGGATTGGACTGGAGTGGGTTGAACTGGAGTGGGGTAGGGTGGACTGGACTGGGGCGGATTGGGGTGTGGTGGATTGGGGTGAGGTGTATTGGATTGGAGTGGGGTAGGTTGGACAGAGCTAGATTAGGGTGGATTCTTTTGGTGTGGGGTGGACTGGGTAGTAGTGGGAGGATTGTGGTGTATTAGAGTGGGGTGAATTGGGTTGGAGTGGGTTGGATTGAGGTGAGGTGGATCGGATTGGAGTGGGGCAGACTGTTTTGGATTAGAGTGGGTTGTTTGGCATTGTAGTGGGGCAACTTGGAATGGGGAAGGTTGTTTTGGATTAAAGTGGGACAGATTGGAGTGGGGCAGGTTGAAATGGATTTGAGTGGGTCAGGTTGTTTTGGATTGAAGTGGGGCAGATTGTTTTGGATTGGAGGGGGGCAGTTTGGCGTGGGGAAGATTGTTTTGGATGGGAAAGGGGCAGATTCTTTTGGATTGGAGTAGGATAGATTGTTTTGGATTGGGGTGGGCTAATTGTTTTGGATTGGAGTGGGGCAGATTGTATTAGGGTGGATTCGAGTGGGGTGAATTCGGTTGGTGTGGAGTTGATTGGATGAGAGTGAGGTGGATTGGAGTGGGGTAAATTTGGATCGAGTGGGGTGGATTGGATTGACGTGAGGTTAGGTGAGGTGAATTGGATTGGAGGGGGCATGTTGTTTTGGATTGGAGTGGGGCTGGTTGGAGTGGGACAGACTGATTTTAATTGGAGTGGGGCAGACTGGAGTGTGATGCACTGGAGTGGGGCAGATTATTTTGGATTGGAGTGGGGCAGATTGGTGTGGGTGGATTTCAGTGGGGCAGATTGTGTTGGATTGGGGCAGATTGGAGTGGGGCATATTGTTTTGGATTGGAGTGGGTAGGTTGTTTTAGACTGGAGTGAGGCAGATTGAATTGGGGTAGATTAGAATGGGGTGGATTAGGTTGGTGTGGGGTTGATTGGATGGGACTGGGGTGGATTGGAGTGGGGTGAATTGGGATGGACTGGGGTGGGTTGGATTGGGGTGAGATGGATTGGATAGGAGTGGGGCATATTGTTTTAAATTGGGGCGGGCAGATTGGAGTGAGGGAGACTGTTTTTGATTTGAGTCGGGCAGACTGTAGTGTGGGGCATTGGATTAGTGCAGATTGTTTTGGATTGGAGTGGGGCAGGTTGGAATGGGGTGGGTTTGAGTTGGACAGATTGTTTTGGATTGAAGTGGGGCAGATTGGAGTGGGGCATATATTTTGGATTGCAGTGGGGCAGATTGTTTTGGAATGGAGTGAGGCAGATTGTTTTTGTTGGAGTGGGGCAGATTGTTTTAAAGTGGTGAAGTTTATGATTAGAGGGGTGATTCAGAGTGGGGCAGATTAGTTTGTGGCGGGTTGGGAGGATTGAAATGGGTTGGGTTGGAGTGGACTGGATGGGGGATTGGTTGACTGGTGTGGGGTAAAGTGGGTTGTGTTGGGGCAGATTTGAGTGGGGTGGATTGGGGTGTACGGCATGATTATGTGCTAAAGCATTATTTCAGAGATTACACATAATAATAAAACACTGTCGCTTTGCAATATTTAGAACAAATTAATTGTCATCTTTTAAGAACATCGCCCACAAGCAAAAACATAAACAATATGAGTGGAAAGTGAGAAAAGAGGACTTGCCAAAATAAAAGAAAGTTAGCTTTAAAAAATAAAACTTTGCAATTTAGTTTGTCCTGGTGCGCACATTTTTGCCAGTCACAAGCTTTCTGCTTGCAGGGCACTAGAAGTAAAAAAAAAAAAAAATAGTGTCTTAATCACATCTGGAGCAGAAGAGCAGGTAATAATTAAGTTGAATCAATTAGTGCTTGATCTCTGCTCCATACAGAGGGACCAAAATGATGCCAGGCATGCCTTGACATATTATGAGGCTGTAATGAAGAGTGCCAAGCAAACCAGCAAATGGTGAGTGCCAGGCAGGCTCCAAGCCCTTTACTGAACACAACAGAGTCTCGCAGGCGAGACACATGTGCTAGCGCATGCACTCGCAGACTCAACCCTAAATAGATTGCTTTATTTAAAAGCAATCATAGACATGCTGGTCTGCTGCACTCAGCAGGCCACCATCCTTGTGATGGCTGTGATTCCTAATAGATCACAAATTGCCACCTACATCACTAATAATCATGATATAGGTCCTTCAGTGCAAAATCTTTTTTCTCTGGAAGTGAACTAAAAAGACCTATTCGGACAGGGAATTATCTTCCATTGGTGCCGCAGGTGCAGTGGCACTGAAGGCCAAAGCCTTGAGGGGCCGAGTGAACCCTGACAATTGCTGTATTTCACTACTCCAGTAGGAGGCAAAGACTATTTTCCTTGCTACAGCTAGGGCCCATGGCATCCTTGATACGCCACTTTGTCCCAACTTGCTAGTGCGAGTGCTGCTGTTTTGTCTGTTTAAGCTTCCCATCTGTCAATGCCCCACAGGCTCCGGTGTGCAAGGCAGTGTATTTCAGGCATGCGCACTGACGTGCATATGATTTTAATGACCCAGTTTTCTGAATGTACGGCAATGCTCACAAGTACTTTCCCCAAATATTCGAGGACTAGAGTTAGAACTGTAAATCATCCCCTCCTTGAGTATCTGGGAGTATTCCTGTCCCTCTACTATGTGTTCCAGGGAAAGCATCGAAATACAAGAACTTCCAAGAGGAATGGACAGACAGGGGGGCTTGGATGGTTAGAACACTGGCCCAGCCACTCGTCTTCACACGGTCCCGCACCCAGACCCTCATCAAGCACTCCATTGGCGAACTAACACCAACAGTCCCCAGCAGAGAGGTGCACAACACATAGGCTAATAATTGTAGTGTGCTGAGGATCTCAGTCCCAGCCCATCCTCCTGCTCAGGAGTTACTCTCAGGAGCACTGCGAGGAAGGGGCTTTGTAATTACTCCCACTTTATAGGAGCACTAAATGGAAATTTCCTGCACCCAAATAGTGGATCTCTCATAATTAGGACCACAGTCATTCCGTTTCTCAAGTATGTTATGGCCTTTCATGTCACGGCAATCCCTGGTATGATTAATCTTGTTGGACCTCATTATTGTGTTGCAGCCAAACTCCCTTAGTGCAAAAAGTTACAGGACTGGGTCTCTGGGCATATCTATCCCAATTAAGGTTACTCACTGAGAAGAACATAAAATGATGGTTTGTCTGTAATTTCCTGTAAGTAGTGAGATAAATTGTTCAGATTAACTCAAACATGTTCACCCATCACTTTTCTGCTGCTTATATGGGTCCCCTTAAGTTTAATGGTTATTCCCAGATGGGTCCTGAATCCTGTGCTGTGAGATTCAAGATGCAATTCACCGATGAGACCCAAAAACGTACAAACTGGTCTGGGTGACTTTCGGTCCATTTGGGGGATAGAGTGACATAGCATTTTGGGCTAGGCAGGCCCTTATTGGGCAGAGCCAAGACTGATTTGTTGATGGTTAGCCCCTGTCTGTGATGGTACAGAAAAGTGAAAAGATTATGGAATTCACTTTATAGCAATTGCCAGCTGTTCAGAGCAGATCAATCATTTACACTCACCGCTCTTTTTCTATAAACATTATGAAGCGGTACTTAGGTTAAGAAAGGATAGCCTTGAAAAAATCAGAATCAACAGTCACAAAGAAGATATGTACACCGGATGAGGGGTAAGTAATGTGAATTATTTTATTAACATAAGTCAAGTATAGATATAGGAAAAGAATGCCGCTGCAGTGCCCAGCGTCACCTGCTTCAACTATCCCTCAGAGAATCCTTGCAAGATTCCAACATGCAACAGATTTTCATCCATGACATTCACCATAGCTACCAGGCAACTACCACAAATTGCAGTACTCATCTACATGTATTTACATATGCTTTATGGCTGTAGAGTGCTACTGAAGAGATGCTCAAGAATACAGGGATGGCAGACTACAAATATTGTTTGGTCTACTTGTAGACCACGTTTTGGGAACTGGATGGAATGTACCTACTGCGTTCTTGGCAGGACTTTTTGCCAGTCACTACAGGTGCCTGGCTCCTGTGTCAGTTCCCTGGGGGATCCTGGACTCTAGTGTCTCACCTCAGAGTAGGAGACCAGGATCCCTCAGGGAAGGGAGACTCTCTCAGTATCACACTGATGCCTCTGCTTGGAGAGAGGGGGCACTGGAGGAGCCTGGGACATGTGGAGTTAAGGTGTGGCAGTGGGCTTTCCTCAATGAACATCTTGAGGGACAACTGAGGCTGGAGGGGATCAGTGCAAGGGAGGTGTTAGCGGGTAGATGTGTTTGACCTGGGATTCTTCACGATTAATCCATCTGTGCTTTAGATTCAGAATTTAGCAACTGCCACCCCCACATTCATGAATAGCTTTCTTAATTGTAGACGTGCCACCGAATGTTGTAAGTTCTAGTTTTGATCTACCTCTATTTTCTAAGTAGTTTATCCTGCACCTCTCCATTGGGTCTTTTAGAAAAACCTTTGTTTGAGTTATTGTGTGGAGTAGTGTGTCTTTTAGTTATCTTGCTCTTCTTTTATAGGAAGATTTCTTCAATTAGGGCTCTAGTTGCCATATTTGACACAGTGTAAACCTCTAATAGGTTCTGGGACAGGGGGCTGCTTTCAGGCACACAGTATTAATATAGGCACCTACAAGATTTGCTGTTGTGGGGAACTAATGTTTCAGGGTATTCTGCCAGGCACTATATTATCAGAATGTGTTAAGAATTTCTATTTAACTCTATCTGTAAAACCTATGACATTTCAGTCAATACTGGAAATGTGTGCTGTAAAGTGAATTGTTTGGTCCCATTGTTAAAACAAGATTTCACAGGGCCAATAGGTCTGGCTTGCATTTTGAGTCCTGATTAAAAAAATAAAATAGCGTACTGCACTGGTAAATGAAAGTGTGACAATACAGGGAGGTAAAATAGTCCTGTATGCATTATCAAAGCATGCACACTACGCTATGCATATTGAGACACCAAACAGCCAATAGCATGAGGTACCAGAGAAATATTCCTCAGGGCAGAGCCAAAGCCCACTTTATGAATATGTTAAACATTTGATAATAATAGGTCATCAGGCAAATGCACTGTCCAGCCAGACAAAAAATAAATTAAAAAAAAACTTTATCCAGCTCATCTCCTCTTGGGGAAGCTCTATGGGGCTATATCCAACCATTTTATCATCATGCAGTACCATCCACTCATTGCTCGTCCATGATGCCAGGCTTTGTAACCTGTAAAACTAAGGGCCAGATTTACAAGAAAGCCACTTTTCTTGCATCGCTCTTGCCCCACCTAACGACACCACGTTTGTGCAATATTTACAATATGGCACAACGAGGCGGACGGTAAAACAATAACGTCAACATTTTTTTACGCTATTGTGACGCTTTGCTACACTAGCATCAAAAATGTTGACACTAGTGTAGCAAAGTGCAAAGAGGCCCATTGATTTCAATGGGTGCGTCATTTTAGAGCAGGCGTTAAAAATTACAGCAAAAATTGCATTGTGAAATCTTGTAGATTTCACTGTGCCATTTTTGCATGCCTCCTAACTCTAGAACGCACCCCTTGCATACATTATGCCGAGGCAGGCATAATGAGGCGCAAGGGGATGCAAAGCGACGCAATACATGTATTGTGCCACTTTGTAAATATGGTACGGCAAAAATTGCCTCTTTGAGCCACGTTAGCATTACAAAAAAATGACTCCAATGTGGCGCAAGGAGGCGCTGGGGCCTTGTAAATCTGGCCCTATGTTTCGTGTACTTTCTTTGTGACGCACAGCAGTTCTACCCGTCTTATCACAAACGCTCCTATTTTCCGCTCTCTACTTTAAGTACTCCCTGCTGCCGCAGTTAGATAAAAATACTCTGGGCAGGGTTCAGGTGAGTGCAGGTTCCTGTGCAGGTCTTTTGATAGGAAGTTTCCTTATGCCAGCCAAAGTTCTCCTAAAAATAGAACACACCTTGGCTTCATAGGAAGGACTTCAGTGCCACCGAGAACCTAAGTGAGTGAGCAACCTGTCTTTTTGCCGTTCAAGCCATCAGTGGTACTTAAGGGGGTCCATAAATGTTGCAGGGTCACACTTGCTTCTTATTAATTAATAATAATTAGTAAACTTGCCTAGCACACTCTGTTTGCCTGATCGTCTGCTGCTGATAACAGGTGACAATGATCACTATGCTAACGGGACTCATTTTATGAAAGGCTAAAGGGAGGCGCTGAGATTTGAACCTGTAACCTTCAGAATCCTCAGGCAGGTGGATCTCTACAATAGATAGATGCATTAGTTCACTTGGTTCAATGTCATTATTTACCCTGGTAGACAGAAAACCTGTTAATATGTTCTGAGATTAACTATATTCTAAGCTGTGTTTAAAAAAATGTGACATACCCCACACTCTCATTGACACTTGTGCTACGGTGGTCTTTTCTTCTGGGCAAGGCGGGAGAGTCGGTCTTTTCTTGTCCAGAAGAAAAGACCACATTTCAAGCTACTTTATTTGTTAATGAGTGATAAGAATAATATGTTTTTTTGGCTGTCGCCTTGTTTACCATGAAAGTGTGCATCCTGCAAACAAGTTTAAATACGGCTAACAAACAGTCAAAGAAGACTTGCAAAGTTCTATCGTGCAACATTGACATAAAAGGAGGACTATCTAAACCTTAGTTTTCACCACCATAGACATAAAAGAAATATATTGCTCTCTTGCAGTCCATTCGTAGTGTATAGAAATTAATGACAGACAATTGTTTCAGAGTCATGAATAATATAACTGTCTTAGTGCATTTGGGGTAGAGTGAATATATAGGCATCAAGGATGTTGCTGACATCCCACCGTCCACCAATAATAAGTATAATTTAATTCAATAATTTCCTAAATTGGCTCATTCATCAATCCGTATAGGTGCAACCGATATTAGTGTACATGTTATGTACAGTGTCCCAGTGAGTGAAGTCTCAGTGAGTGAGTTATTGTCCAGTAATTCATGTTGGAAATATATATAATGCATCGCATGGTATTGATCCCTGTAGAATGGTTGTTGTTGGAATCCGAAACAACTCAATCCTCAAACAGTACAATCTGGAATGGTGAAAAAGGGCATATACTGATTAAAACAATCACAAAATAGAGTGGAACCTCAATCTTCCTTTACTGTGTTTTGTGATTGTTTTAATCTGTTTATGCCCTTGCACCTCCTTCTTTTACTGAGTGGGAAAATGCAGTCTTGCAGCTGCAGAGGTCAGGTCTTTTTTTGGTGGGCTTGGCAGGTGGTCCTAGTCTTCAAAGAGTGAGTTTTGTAATCCAAATGTTTTTGTACATGTTCTGGTGGCTTCTCTGACTCCACTCAACTTTTCGCAGCTAAAGGAAGGTTACAGCAAGTCTCCTTTCAAATCAACAGGAAATGCCCCGCTCCAGAAGATGGAGTATTTTTCCTGTTTCTTCAAACTACTTGAAAGTTGGTTGGTCCACTCTTCTAGTCTCCTTAGATATCCACACTTTCCAGGGATTATTTCTAATTACCACAGTTTAGTCTAATCCATATCTACACCATAGGTTTACTATTCCACTTGGTATATGATAACAGATCTCTGCAACCAATGTATGTGGCATTACGCCAATTTTGTGTATATATCCAAAAAGGAGTGCCTGTCGAGCAACCCAAGCCATCTTCCACATATTTCCATTTATTAAATCTGTTGCCATAAGGATTTATTTTATTCACAAATTATGAACCATACAAAAATTGCGAAACCACCATTACTTGATAAACTGAGATTTGTGGGCTCAGAGAGTTAACACCGTAATTTATAATAAATATAATTAACCCTCTGAAAAGTGGGTCAATCTGGAACCATTGCCTGTTGAACATGATGGCTTTAGAGTTCAGAACAGTGACTCTATACTTACCATTATATACATATTTCATGAATAAATTAAAACAATTGCCTTGTATTTCACTGAATACGCTGCCCTCAATCGGGCTCACTATTCATGTTTGCGCAAGGTGCACCTGTTTAAAGATGCACCTTGGCACAAATATGAGCAGTGCGCCCATGGATGTCAATTCATCAAAATGCCAGGGGTAGCAGAAGTGACATCACATGCCCTTTGACCTCCGCTTTTGCTCACTTACATATACACATACATTCACAATTAAATGCACTCTCTCACACATAAACATTTTCTCACTCGCAAGCATGCACACAACATACATTTAAAATCATTTTTTACTTACCTCAGCTGCCAGGGAAGGGCATATTCGAGCTAATTGTACTCCATTTTAATTGCACTAATAGTGAATTATATATTATTATTCACTATGAGTGTAATGCAAAAAAGAAAAAAAACAAAGAGAGTGGAACCTAACTGAGCTGCTACTGTGCTTCTGGCACCTGAATGTGCCACCTCAGAGGCCAGGGGTTACAAAGGGCAAGCAGCTGCCTTGTCTGGTGACCCCTAAATGATGTCCATGAGTGCGCCTCATACATAATAGGGCCCCAGGAGTGCTTTGGTCAAAAATGTAATGCTGTTTGGGACTTTGTTTTTGTTTTACAGAAACAAAACTTCAAAGGGGAATAGGTTCCTGTAAAAAATATAACAGTGACCCTGATAAGTTCAGTGTGCTCTTCTCCCTCCACACTGAGGCCATTGTTATTTATTTCTGTACTGAAACATTGTGCAAGTTATGGCAGTCGCTAACAGGAACAAGCATTGCCATAGCCAATAGGTCTTGACTTTTGGATGTGAATGCAGGTTTTACTGTATTTGCCTTTTTTTGTGTTATTGTTTAATATGTTGCATAAGCAGACAGATCCATGTATGGGACAATACTCTCTCTCTCTCTCTCTCTCTCTCTCTCTCTCATTATTTATATATATATATATATATATATATATATATATATATATATATATATATATACATATTATATTTGGGTTCTGAATTTACTCTTACAAAACCATCAAAATTTAGCAATTATCAGTAACTATAACTCGCGCCCTAAGGTAACTATAACTCGCGCCCTAAGGTAACTATAACTCGTGCCCTTGCCATGGACTGGACTCTGCCCTCTTCTTCCAGAATCAACCTTTGGTTTCTTCTGGTCTGGTTCTGTTCTTGCACAAGTCATTTTCTAAGTCCTCTTGTTAATCCTTGGGAAGACCAGGTACTTACCTCTGCTCTCCTGGTCGCTGCAGGTTACTTAGGTACTTACCTCTTGGGGTCCCTAGTTCTTCTAGCTTCCCTCTAACGACTCCATATCCTTGGGTGAGGGACTTCACTTAGCATTCCATTATTTTAGTATTTGGTTTGGTCTTCTCCTAGGGCCCTAACTATTTTTCACTAATTCTTACCAATGGTTGTTGTTTCTTGTGCCAATTCCTAATGCATGCACAAAGTGAGCTTTAAAGCGGGCATGAGGCGCCATAGCAAGCAGACAAGCAGAAACTTCACATTATAGAACACACTTTTCACTGGATGTGCAAACTGCAGTTCTCAATATTCCTCAAGGCAGCACTGAGGCATGCTGCATAAGGACACACAAGAATAGTGTGCATACCCCTCCCATGTCAAGTCGGTAATGAGCGGCTTCACGATTTCCCAATGCTTGCAGGAGAAGTCGTCCCAACCGGCGGGCTTCTGTTCTTAGATGTACTTTTAGCAGCAGAGACACAGGCAAGCTGCCATGGTGCCGCACGATGGACCAGCCACCCAAACACTAAGCAAAAACACCGCTGTCATTTCCAGGACGGAGGTAGCAGCAGGCACTTTAAGGATAGAAGCCCAACTAACCGAAGAAAAAGGGTAAAACTGGGACGAGTGCACAAAATGAGTACTCACACAGAAAAAAGTGTGTTGGGGCTCTGATTGGCTGAGAGCCTGCATGACGCTGTAACAGGAGAAAGCTGAATGCGTGTGAATGTAGTGTGATGTCCAACAAAAATGTTCTCATAGTGAAATCGCCTGGGAGGGAGCTAAGCACACAAAGGAAAGGCATTTAGAAAAATGCACCAATAAAAAGAAAGCATCTAAGAAGAGCACAACAAAAAACGAGTGGCAATAGTGGGCGTGGTTAAAGTCCATAGACTGAATACAGCATGTCTTACAGACAGCACAAGTGCACTGCTTAGGTGCCATCTAAAAACAGCATTAGAAGGCTTGCCACCAAATGGGAAAGGGATTTTGAAGTTGTAAAGGTGGTGGCTGTGTGGCAGATGGACCACCTGCAAAGGATATCTGATATCCAATTGCAAAGCCAGCTGAGGCTCCACCATTTGAAACCCAGAACCTGATTCACAAAGGTAAACTTACCCTTTTCTGTAAGTTTACGATTTTTTGTAATTCACAAAAGAATTTTACAAGTGGTATCTTTAGGACTGATGACACTCGTGGCAGAGACTCAGCACACAAAATAATAGGCAGTCATAAAGATACTACTTGTAAAATTCCTTTGAGAATTGCAAAACATTGCAATCTTACTCACAAAAGTGTGAATTTACCTTTGTGTATCAGGCCCTCAGTGGTTTCTCTATCTCTAAATAGAACAGGGAAATTGTGAGTGGGGCAGACATTTATTTTTAGAGGATTTCCAGGTGAAAGCTACCTCATTCTTTATACATATTTGTGGTATTTGTATAGCATGAACCTAGGTGGAAGGCAGCGGTGCATAGTACAGGGCCAAAGACAAAGTTATAATGAACAAGTACTTGGAGAGGAAGATGGGTCATGAGAATGGAGTTAGACTGTTACTTTGATGTAGTGTACTGTTCTTTAAAGAGCTGTTTCTTTAGCTGTTTCCTATGTTGCAGAAGGCTGGACAGTCCTCGTAAATACAGATGGGGATGTTATTTCAGATCCCGTATGCGGGCAATAAATGTATGTTGCCTTGTTTTTCTTTATTGCACTCCTTTGTCTCCAGCTGATGGTGTCATGGTTGCAGATGTACCAAAAGCCATCAGAGGTGCTTGATGTGACCAATTTTGTAGGTGATGCACCTGATTTTGAAGATGGGGCGGGCTGGCAAGGGAAGCCAGTGGAGTTCTGCCAGGGTGGAGTTGATGTAGTCATGTTTCTTCAGGCCGTTTGTGAGGCATGCTGTGGAGTGGAGCTTACTTTTTGGAGGGGCCAGTGTGGACTGTGTGAGGCCCTAAGTCATTAGCTGGTGGTAGAATTTGATGAATGTGTATAGTTCCCCTTTGTATACTATATCAGAGCTGGATAACAATTCAACAGAATGTATGCTATCATTTGACCTTAACTGAATAATGTGCCACATAATTTGTTTCTCACTGCATCCTTTAACACTGTCCATCACTTGCATTTAAATGTATAAAGTGTGACGTGATTTGTTTCTTGCTGTTTCCTTGAAGGATCTGAAGACTTATTTTTTCAAACACAAAGTAGACCAGGGTAAAACCTCCACACTGCTGAATTCCTTTGGGAGTTCCTCACCTTCCCTACTCCAGTGGCTCTTGCACGCTGCCTCCTCCAGGCCCTTCTCTGCCAAACCCTCTCTTATTCCCTAATCACCCACCCACGTATTCCCAATCACCCACCCTACAATACCTTGTTCCTCCTTCCCACTGTCTGCACTATAGGTCTATGCATCCCACCTGCACTGTAGACTTCCCTCCTGTACAATGCATGGATGTCATTTAGGGGTTGCAGCTGCAACCCCTGACTTGCCCCTTGCGACCCTGGCACCTCATATGCAACCCCTGGCCTCAGAGGTGCAAAAATCAGTGCAAGGAACACAGGGGCAGCTCCTCCTTATGCACAGTGGCAGGGGCTCCAATCTCCTTTTTTTGTCATTTTTTTTAAATCACACTAATAGTGAATAATGTTATTAGTCACTTTTAGGGCCTGATTTATGAAAAGTTAGCGTTGCCTTAACATTTTTTTTTACGCCAAAGCGGCGCAAACTTAACAAATATAATTATATTTTGTAAGTTTGCGCCGCTTTTGCGTCAAAAAATGAAATTAAGGCGGTGCTACCCTTTCATAAATCAGGCCCTTCTTGTAATAAAAAGTGGGAATATGACCTCCGCCGGCAGCAGAGGTATGTAAAATGCTTTTAGATGTATGTTAAGTGCATGGAAATCAGGTGAAAGTGTGTTTATGTGCGAAAAATGTGTATGTGATTCTGTGTGTATGTGTAAGCATGAGTATGTGAGCGAACGCAAAGGTCAAATTACGTGTGATGTCACTTCCTTTGCCCCAGGCCTTTTGGTGAACTGATGTTCATGGAACAATGTTGAATTGCTCTCTAGCAAGGTTTGAGGTACATATACGTACTGTCACTCCGCGTAGTTTTATCCTGCACAATTCTCATTGCTCTGATTATGAAGAGGTCACATTCGCCTGGAAGAGCCTACATTTACAATGCATCAGCGCTTAATTTGTAAATAAAAAAGTGCCGGTGCCCAAAGCCCTTCTCTTAAACACGCGGCTGCTGCAATTAAATGTGTGAACACGTAATATTGAGGCGGCGTAATCCTGAAGCCATCTCGGGCCTCAACAATCCATATAAAGCCACTCGCTGCCTCTTCAGCTCACTCTTGCAGCTTTGTACTTTCTCCCTTTGTGACGCTTTTTCGTTTTTCCCTTCCTCAGTCTGTCCCATATGTGTCTTTTGCTCGCAGCAAATGCTTGAGGCAGAAGAATAAGCCCCGGCCCTCAAAAATAAGTGCAGGTGCTCAGCACCGGAAACAACAAGCACAAATTAAGCACTGCAATGCATAGGTAGTGCACAGGTGAGACGGAGAAGCATCTCTGCAGAGCCAGTGTCTGCTTCTATGACAGCAACCCCCCAGCGACTGCATCGCCTGAGCATATTACCGCTCGCGCCTCCGCCTCCTTCGCGACAGGCAAGAAAATGAGTAACAGGGCTGTCTCTATATTTCCAATTTCAAGAATACAAAATGGCAGTCATTTCCACTCGGTGGCACAAATTGCATAGATTATCGAAGACGTATGGGCATTTTAAACCCATTCATTTTGATTTGTAAGCTCCTTCTTGTGGCCATGGCCCTGGGTATTTCCATATTCCATTTAGGGCTGGTTATCTGCGGATGAAAGCACAAGAAGATTATGGGGTGCGTTGATTGTTTTGGTTTGTATTCATGTATTTAATTTATTGAACATCCGGAAGCATCTGCAGTCTCTGTGCTGGAAGAAACTTGAAGGACATGGGGAAAGTAGTGATAAGCAGTGGGTTCAGTGCTTAATTTGTGCTTGTTGTTTCCAGTGCTGAGCACCGGCACTTATTTTTGAGGGCCGGCGCTTATTCTTCTGCCTCAACCATTTGCTGCAAGGAAAAGACACATCTGGGAAAGACAGAGGGAGAGAAAAACGAAAATGCTTCAGAAAGGTAGAAAGCAGAAAGCTGCCAGAGAGAGCTGAAGGGGCAGGGAGTGGCTTTAAATGGATTAGAGAGGCCCGAGATGGCTTCAGGGTTACCTGCCCCAGTGTTCAAAGCTCCCACATTTAAGTGCAGCAGCCGCTTGTTTAAGAGGAGAGCTTTGACCACTGGCACCTTTTTATTTACAAATTAAGCACTGATTGGGTTGCTTCCTTGGCCACCCACGCTGTAGAAATACATCATTATTTACTTCAAAAGTTAAAAAATTCATACTGGACTTTAACATTTCAGTGAAATGAGCCATTCATTCTTATTAAGTTACTACGTTTTTCCTCTTTTTTCAGTAGAACATCTTTGGTGCAGTCGTTAAATTTGGAGAAAATTCTGCAAAATCATAGGGATAGTGGAAGTGACATCACTCACCCTTTGACCTTCTGTGGCAGTATAGGAAGTAACACCGCATGACTTCTGATTCAATTTTCTTCATTAGAAGTGTCGTTTGCAAGTCTTTGCCCCTGATGAACTCAGATTAGATCACAGACACAAATGCTACATAAAAGCACATCTTAGAGAAGGCAAGGGGAGGCCACGGTCTCCCACAAATAAAGTGCCTCCCATCAGCGAACAATAAGTGTAGCGAGAGAACAGTTACAAGGGCTTTCTGGCTGACAGGCTGGTTCATGATAAAAATATTTGCTTCTGAACACAGACAGATCAGCCACAAAAAGGGTTATTTATTTGCAGAGATGAGTATTGTATTGGTAAGCCTTGAGAAACCCAGTGCATATCTTTGCCAGAGAGAAACACGTGGCAGTCATCCGAACAATGCTGTCAGTCAAAAAAGTATTGACTAAGGGCCATATGTATGAAAACTGGGGTCTGCGAATCGCAAATAGCGATTTTTAAGAAATCGCTATTTCCGAGTCGCAATTGGCTATGTAATAAAATTGCAATTCGGAATTAGCGATTTCTTAAAAATCGCTATTTGTGGTTTGCGAGGCCCATTTACCGAATCGCAATTTGCAGTCTCGCAATTTGCGATTGTTTTGCGATTCGGTAAAAAATCGCAAAATGCCAGAAAGTTCGAGAATGCACACCTGGAGGAGCCTGATGACATCCCCAGCAGGAAATGAGTCATCCCAGGCAGTTTCAGGTGCCACACCCAAACCAGCATCCTGAGAGAGAGCAGCCAGGCCACACAGAGCAGCACTCAGCAGGAGCAGCAACACCTGAGCCAGAATGGAGCCCCAAGGAACATCACAGGAGAAGCAGGAGAGGAAGCGCAAACTCAAGTTCAGTGAACAGGAGCTGGAGGTACTGACTGAAGAGGTTGTGAGGAGCCATGACCGCCTGTTTGGGAAATCATCACTCCAGGTTCCTGAGAGCGAGAAAAGAAGGCTATGGCTTGACATCCAGGGAAAAATCTGCGCCATTGGAGTGGCACAGCGCTCCATTGAGGAGATTAAGAAAAGGTGGTATGACCTGCGCTCCCGGGCAAAGGAGAGGGTGGCAAAGAGACTTGCAGAGGCCAGGGGCACAGGTGGCGGACCACCAACCGAACCACCTGCCACACCACAGGAGGACCTGGTGGAATCCACACTCCTCCCTGAAGCTGTGACAGGGGTCACAGATATCGACACCTCCGGTCAGCCGAGTACCAGCCAAGGTAAGTGCAATGTTGTTGTGTGAACCCAATATGTGCATGCACAAAAGCCCCTTAGGAATTAGCATGTAATGTGAAGTAGTGTGTGAAGTAGTCCAGTCCACATCTGAGAAGCAGCACAACAATGCATTATGGGAGTTGCGGTCCACAAACTAGTACAGACAGTAGAATGACAATGTAAGGAAGCATAGTGACACCTAAGCTAACACAACACACACAACACCATGTAGAGCAGTACCTGTACCTTTATTGCCATTTTCCGACAGATAATGTAACATACAGAACTGACATGCTGCATTATGTTGTTGCAGGTGGGCCTGGCCCAGCAGCCACACACAGTCCTTGTGTAGGGGAGACGGACACCCAGCAGCCCTCTGACACCAACACCAGTGGGTCCCTCCACATCTCCACTGTGCGCCGCAGGCCCAGGGCACTACCACTGCTAGACCTCAGTGGCGACTCGGATGTGCAGCAGGAGGGGCCAAGCACACCGTCTGCACCAGACAGGCGCAGCCAGATACCGGAGGACAGGGGTCGTGCAGCACAATGCAGGAGTGCCACAGTGTCCCAGCAGCAACGGCATGAGGCAGGTGAGGGTGCATCCTTGTTCGGGGGACTTGAGGCTGCTATGTTGCAGCAACAGGGCCTGCAAAACAAGCGAATTCTGAGTTTGGACCGGAACCTGAGAGTCCACAATAGACACATGATGGGCCTGCATCGGCAACTTGACACACTGAACAGCAACATCACACAGCTGCGTGAGGGACAGGTGCAGGCCTCTGAGGACACTAGGGACCTTACTAGTGCAGTGCGTGACCTCTGTCAGGAGCTTCGCCACGAAAGGGTGAGCCGACGCAGACATGAACACCGCTTCAGGACAATGTTTGCAAACTACTGCAGGTCCTCAAACAGGATGGCAAACTCCACAGCACTCATCGCCCGTCGCGCTGTGGAGGCCCAAGTGGAGGCTGCACACACCAGCAGGGACGTGGTCCAGGGCCTTGTACAAATCACTAATGTGATTGAAGTTGTCATGGGACAGAGATCTGCCACTCCCAGTGAGGTAGCCTTGGGGGACACAGAGGACAGTTCTAGCCCAGGTAGTGTGGCAGTACCTGCAGCAGACACCAGACGGCGCAGTGTGAGGCGCAGCACTGCCACTGAGGGTGACATTCAGGGTGCCAGTGAGTTAACTGGGCACCCGAGTGGTGTGCGTGGGAGGAGGAAGTGGCTCTTGCCGCATTGACACTGGTGTTCCCACTATGACGTAATAGTGCGTGACTCAGTTCTTTTGTTAATTTTAGTTTTTGCCATCACCTGTTTACTTCATTTATCAGCATTCATTACCTGATGTAAGGTAATAAATTTCTATCACTACAGGTACAGTTGTCAGTGGATTTTTGTCATTCATACTCACGTCTGAAATGGTTGTGTGTGATGTCAGCACGCCTTTGCCTTCCCTCTGCTGCACTGGTCCTGTCTGCTGGCTGTAGAGGTGGTATGGGATTGTCATCCTCATCTGAATCAGTGTCACTGATTTCTATAGGTATGCCCCTGGTGGTAGCTATATTGTGTAGTATTGCACAGGTAGCCACTATTCTACATGTGGTTTCTGGACTGTACTGTAGTGCCCCTCCACTCTCGTGGAGGCAACGGAAGGGACTCTTCAGTAGGCCAAATGTGCGCTCCACCACGTTGCGGGTTGCCCTGTGTGCTGCATTGTATCTCCGTTCTGCTGGTGTTGTGGGATTGAGGTAGGGCGTCATCATGTAGGTGCGCACTGCGTAGGCACTGTCTCCTGGAAGGGACAGAAGGTGTGATGAGTAACTCAGCCATCTTACATGGGTTTGTCATCTATGCGCCAGTGTACAGAGTGACATTACCTAGTAGATATCCTTCACCAAACTCCCCAGCTAGCAGTCTTGTGTGAATGCCGCTGTGACTAAATACATATGAATCATGTGTGCTCCCTGGGTACCTGGCCACGAGATCAGTTATGATATAGGAGGCATTGCATATCACCTGTATATTCATGGAATGTTGGTGTTTACGGTTTCGGTACACATACTCTGTGACTGATGGTGGACATATTGCCACATGTGTGCCATCTATGGCACCTAGGACGTGGGGGAACTGTGCTATCTGATAAAACTCAATTTTTGTCTGCTGTATTTCCTGTGGGGTGTGGGGGAATCGGATGTACTGTTGGAGTTTGCTTAGCATGGCGTTGATAAATGCATTGAAAAATCTGGAGAGGGTGCTCTGTGACACCCCCCCAGCCGCTGCTATGACCCCTTGCTCCCTGAGGCAAGTAGGTGTAAGGAGCATAATACCTGCACATGGGTGGGGATACTATGTGTCCTTAGTGTTCTGCGCTGCAGTAGGGGTTGTAGCTCAGCTATCAGGTCAAGTATCATGGCTGAGTTCAACCTATACCTCTCATATATTTCCTCCTCTGTCAGGTCAAAAAGTGTAATGCGCACTCTGAAAATGCGCTCCTGTCTCCTCCTCCCTCTCCTCAAACCTGCCAAGATCCTCATCCTCCTCGCCATGACGTAGAGTGCAGCCATTGTGGAAAAGAGTCTGAGGCATTCTGGGCCTCTTTATATAGGTTGCACCTGGTTACCACCTGCTTTCACTTAGTGGTATTTTGCATGTGCAAAATGCCATTCTGCGAAAAATCGCTAATTGCGATTTTTTGATGCATCTATTTGCGATTTGGATTTTGCGATTCGCATTTTGCACCTCGCAATTTCCTACTGGAAATACCGAATCGCAAAATGCGTCTCGCACAAAACCAGGTCGCACTGCAAAAAATCGCAAATTTTGCGATTTCTTATTTTTGGTCTGCGAATGCCTTTCATGCATCGCAGACCACGTTTTTGCACTCGCAAACGGCCGAATTTACTGATTCGCACCGTTTGCGAGTGCACAACTTTTTCATACATCTGGCCCTAAATCTCACCTTACAACAAGACCATGCAGTGCTTAATTTGTAAATAAAAAGGTCTCGGTGCCCAAAGCCCTCCTCTTAAATACGCGGCTGCTGCAATTAAATTTCAGAACATGGAATACTGAGGCAGCACAATCCTGAAGCCATCTCGGGCCTCTTCAATCCATTTAAAGCCACTCTCCGCCCCTTCAGCTCACTCTAGCAGCTTTCTACTTCCTCCCTTGGTGACGCTTTTTCATTTTTCCCTTCCTCCATCTTTCCAATATGTGTCTTTTGCTCTCAGCAAATGCTTAAGGCAGAAGAATAAGCCCCGGCCCTCAAAAATAAGTCCCGGTGCTCAGCACCGGAAACAACAAGCACAAATTAAGCACTGAGACCATGCCATTTACTCTCTATTTGAAATTGCAACATATGCAAATTTTTAACATCAGATAAAAATATTCTTTAATTCTTGCAAGTAGGCTTTGGCAATCAACTTGTTCCTTCTTTGACATACTTGAAAGTTCCTGTGTCGCCAGTCCCCACCAAGAGGAGTGCAAAGAAGCCCCTTTCAGAAACCTAAACTCAAAAGCAGTCTCTTCTCCATAATTATTAAAGGGCCTGACTTTGCCACAGAATGGCTGCCCATCGGTTTGTTCCTGGTTTCTTTGTCTTTCTTGGCCACTGACCTTGCCCTCGCCACCGCTCCACGCATCCATAGAATGACTGCTGGTGGCAGATCGTTCTCCCACCTCGCCGCCAAGACGTGGAACACCCTTCCTATCCCCCTGCAACAGAAACAGGACCTTCTCACCTCCAGGAGACACCTCAAGACCTGGCTGTTCAAGCAGTAGCAGCACCCCTCTCCCTTCAGCACCTTGAGACCCTCTCGGGTGAGTAGTGCGCTTTACAAATGCTATGATTGATTGATTGCTCATCGGTTTGTTCCTGGTTTCTTTGTGACTGTGGTGGCACACACAGTTGTGTTTACTGCAGGAGATACTTAAGACTCAGGATATTATTCATGTAAGATGAGTGCACTGGTAACCGCAGCTCCAAACGACTGAGATAAGTGTCACTCAGATGGCTATACAATGTTTTTCTATCTCAGACTTCAGGAAGATTTACCCAAGATGTCCCTTCAATCCATTCATTGCCTGCCAACTGCCTTCATTCCACTGCAGAACCCACTAGCGAGCACCAACTTATTAACAGCAAGCAGATCAAATACCACCCTGCCCCAGCACCACTTCCAACCATGGTGGCCAATTAACCAAAAAGACAGGGATAGCGGAAGTGACATCAAGCGCACTTTGACCTCGACTTTCACTCACACACACATACAGACACATGCACACAAATTCACACTTGCACAGGCACTCACAAAAACACACTCTAACCCGCAAGTACGCACACAGAACACATTTAAAAGCATTTTTGCTTACCTCAGCTGCCATGGAAGGACATATTTCAGCTAATTGTACACCACGTTTATTACACTAGCTGAATAATATGTCAATATTCACTATTAGTGTAATAAAAATTATTGACAGAAGAGAAAGAGAATGGAGTCCCAACTGAGGTCGTAAGGACCAGCTGCGCATATGTTCCTGGCACTGAATATGCCACCTCTAAAGCCAGGGGTCACAAAGGCAGAGCCAGGGGTCGCAAAGGGAAGTCAGGGGTTGCAGGTGCGACCCCTGGTAACCCCTAAGTGACGTACATGCTTTCAACATCGCTCTAACAAAGCTGACACTGGACACACACTCTTAGTACAACCACCTGCTTAAGAAACTACCTTCATCCAATCCCTACACCACCACCAGCCAGCAGTCACCTTGCTTTCAGGGAAGGATTGAAAAGATGGCTGTTTCCATCACTTCCACGGTCCTTTGTCACCACACCGGGCCACACTATGCCCAAATGACACAGGCCCACACCACACATGTGATCAACACATCAGTCCACAAAAACATCCTTCCCTTCCCAAGAGAGCAGTTAAATGGCATGTTGGGTTTCACAAGCACCACCCAGCGTATCATCCTGTTGGTTTCTGTTCTCTTACCTTCTGGTATGGGCAGTCAGTATACATTTTCTATATTTTGTGTTGTGGGGCTCGTGTGTTGTATTGCTTGTGGCTGATGCTGCTTTCGAACAAGCAGGATGCGGCGATTTAAATGACCTGTACGTCCCATACAAGAGTCAATTGGGTGATTATAATTCAATATGTGAAAAAGTCTACTGTTAAAATGGTATCATGTTTACATTATATTGATATTTACGTGTTATATCTGTATAGATTGCAGTTAAATGGCATATCCCTTCAGCCGAACACTGACACCGCAGTTCATTAGAGGCAAGGTAGATTTAATATACATACGCAGAAATCCATCGCATATAACCCATTTTGCCGCTATTAATCAGAGCTAATCGCATCTAGGTGAAGATTCATGGAAGCCAATCCAATTGGTTATGTAAATGAAATGCGCGCGCTACTAAACTGCTGCTGTCGAGCACTTGGGTGAACTATTGCCTCTATAATGTATGTTTCCACCATGCTTTCTTAACACGGGTGCCTTTATTGTACGGTTCTGGGGCTTCCATCCATCGGCGGTGTATCTTTGGTTGGTCCTGTAAGGTTATTAGAGAGTTGTTAAGTGCCTAGTAGTGATTTCTGATGATTAACGTGAAGATGAAAGGAGTTTGATCATTTTAAAGATGTTTGCAGTGTGTTCTGTGTATGGATGGTAGTTTGCTGTTTTTTTCATTGAGTCAGTTTTTAGGTCGAGCATAGCAGTGCGCAAGCACTGCATTTCCGACGTGTTGTTATGTATCTGGGCTTTTAACCACGCCCATCACTATCTCTCCTTCATGGGCTTGCCGTCTAAAAATCCTTTATTTTCGTTGGTAAATCAGTGGCAGACGGTAATTTTAGGAAGGGGTGCAGGCGGGAAGCACACTCACACTCATAACCGCATTCACATCCATTCACAACACTCATCAACATTCAAACGTACACGCTCGCACCAAACATTCATTTAAAAACTCACACACACACTTACCTTCAGCCTCGGAGGTCCCAGGAGGGTTGGGACTGGGGAAGGCAGCAGTCCCAACTTCGTCACAGAGTGGGGTGGGGTCAGTGAGACTTCTGACCCCACCCCACTCTGTGACGAGGTGTCACTGATTGACACTCACCCTGGGCGCTTCAGGGTTTAAACCTGAAGCGCCCAGGTCAGAGTCAATGGGTGACGCTTCGTGACGCTTCCGCTCGTCACCGAAGAGGAGGGCCTCCAGGCACCTTTGATGAGCTGAGGAGGTCACGCCCACAGGAGCTGTGACCTCTTCAGCCCAGCAAAGTTCAGCTCAGGCAGCCAGGAGTCTACGCAAATCGCGCATGTCTGCTCCTGGCTGCCTGAGCTGAACATGAAGAGTGTCTGTCAGGCTGACCTTTGCTCAGCCTGACAGGCACTCTTCATGAGGGGCAAAAGGTAGGGGGGGCGTGGCCCCTCTGCCCTTAAGGGTGGGCCCCGGCTGTGGTAAATGCTTTATGTTTGTCCCTCCTTGGGGCAGTTTGGTTACCGCCTTGGACATCGACCCTGTTACATGGCTAATTGCACTTTTGCCGATACGTTTGACTGCGAGCAACCTTCTTATTCCTTTTGTGTGCTCCTTCACGCTGATGCCGTGGCGCTTTGAATCGGCTCACTTATGTGAAACTGTATTACTTTTAATTTTCAATTTATGTGGGAAGAAAGGTCCAGTTAGGAGTTCACAACGCTAATAGCTCTAACTCTAGCAAATACGAGACCCATTGCATAGCAAATGCTTGTCATTGCTTAGCGTGGGCAGATTGTTTTCAGGGCATCATCATTAACAAGCTAAGGAGGTGTGATGCAATGTTGTTCACTGGATGGTGTGGTATATTGATGCTAGCTGTATCTGACTGCTCGTGAGTTGTATGTGGGTGTGGGGTGTTCTGTGGCCTTGGTGCTATGTTGTGCATATGAGGGTGTCAGGGGGTCTGTCTAGATTGTGTTCTGTATGAAAGGGACATCTTAAGCCTGTTAGTAGGTGGGGCCCAGAAGAGTAGGACCATACCACAGCCATGATAATGTTTCACCCAAAGGTCTATTAGTGCACCAAGACTGACAGGAACAATTAAAATTGACTCAACCTTGATATATTTCCGTCTGATTTGACGTCCTGTCATGTTTAATATCGATTGAGTTGTTTCAGTAATCAAATGTGAACCTCAGTCAATAGCCCGGGATATCTAAATGTATCACAGGACCATTCACCCTATCAGGCTCACTGCAAATCACCATCACTTCACATTAGTGCACGTGCAACATTGATCCACTGTGTGATGTACAGTCTTAATATCGTGTTATGGAGTTATGAAAGCATCAAGCACGTATCCCAAAGGAAGCGGGGTAGGTTCAATGGCCTTTATTATCTGAAGTATCCGTCTATGCTACTGCAACATATTTTGGAATTGTATATCGCATTTGTATTTTATTATAAGAGCTCCTTTTCATCTCCAAAAAGACAATGTTGCGTATTATTACTAATATGTATGGGCCTAGCCCCAACATGCAGAGAAGCACTGTATATTGCCATTCAAAACACACTGTAGATAAACCCCATTAAGCTATTCAGGAAGGTATTTTAGAGTATGTAAATTAGTATTCATATAATATATTTACAGTATGTAAATTAGTATTCATGTAGTACTCTTTTACGTACTCAACCATTTCTTTACAAATTAGCCACAGAACATTTAAAATGGAAATAAAATAAGAAAAGACAGGAATAGTCAAATGCAGTTGGTACACATAGAAGAAAACGTGACCTCTTTGTAGTTTTACTAATATGGAGTTTGAGGTTCTGGGCTGATCTTTAAAGACAAAGGAGTACACAGAACACTACTGTAGTACTGCTTCCAGTACTCATAATTGTTGTGGTGAATCAGCCCCCCTAAGTACATGGGTGAAGAGGGGATGTATGGTGTAACAACAAATGCGTATATCACGCATGCCTTTACAACTCGGTCTCAACAACAACAGCGTCTTTACCACATATGCCTTTACACCGAATTTCGATTGAAAAGCATGTTTGATAAAGGAACATGCGTGGTAACTTCTCCCTCGCACTGCCTCCTTACACCATATACCGTACTCCACCCTGCCCAAGCCCTTAAAACTGTCCCTTTCACCCCCTGCCCTGAGCCCTAATCCCCCTGAGCCCTAAAAATAACCCTCCTCTGACCTAAAAACTACCTCGACCCCCACCCCACCCTGAACCCTAAAACCTACACCGCCCTGTCCTAAAAACTACCCTGAACCCCCCACTCTGAACCCTAAAACCATCCCTCCCTGTCTTAAAACATACCCTGACCCCTACACCCGCAATGAACCCTAAAACCTACCCGCCCTGTCCTAAAACCTACCCTGATCCCCCAACCCCACCCTGAACCCTAAAACCAACCACGGCCTCCCATAAAAACTACTCGACCCCCCCCACCCTGTAACCTAAAACCTACTCCGCACTGTCCTAAAAACTACCCGACCCCTGCCATGAATCCTAAAATCTACCCCGCCCTGTCCTAAAACTACCCGACCCCGCCCTGAACCCTAAAACCTACTCCACCCTGTCATAAAAACTACCTGACACCCCCATCCTCTACCTTAAAACCTACCCCGCACTGTCCTAAAAACTATTGTGACCCCCCCCGCCCTGAACCCTAAAACCTACCCTGCTCTGTCCTAAAAACTACCCTGACCCCCGGCCCCGCATTGAACCTGAAAAACTACCCTGCACTGTCCTAATAACTACCCTGAACCCCCACTTTTCTCTAAAAACTACCCCAACCTCTCCCCCAAACCCGACCCCACTTACCTCTCCCTTCTCTGCTACTTCCTGTTCCGCCCGGACACCTAGACCGCTTTCTCTGCCGTTACCACACATATGCGTGCTAAATGCATGTGTAGTAAACACATATGCATGGTAGTGGCAGTATAGTGAATGCATAGCGTTGCATTGACAGAGTTGTAAGTGATGTTTCCCGTGAAAAGGACGAGGGCCCATGGGCTTCGGATGGGTTAGGCAGACATGTTCCGTGCAGTTGTCTGGAGCTTGGACGAGGAGGGTACTGTGGAAGATGCTGAGCACAGGACAGCTTTGGATGGGTTTTAAAGTCAAAGCAGGCATTCTTTCACAGCTTGTACTAGTGGGAGTGAAAGGTGAGGGTGTAGCTATCAGTACTGCATCAAGTGCAGTGGCACCGGGCCCAAAGGAAGAGGGGGTTCAGCCTGTCCTGCTGCAGTCATGTTTGTGACTTCCCTCTCACATTGGTTGACTGTGCCCTCCCTCTGTGTTTACTCTTTTGGGAGGTTGGGTGGGTTATGGGGTGTACAAGATAAGGGAGAAATGGAGAAGAGAGAGGAAAGGGGTGAAAGAACAGGAGAGGGTGAACAATAGAAAGGTGACTAGAGGAATAGGTGTCAGGATGGGAGAAGGCTTCATGATGAAAGTGAAAGAAGTGAAGGACCAGTAAAGGAGTCAGCTGTAGAGCAAAAGAAAGGGACCAGAAATAAGGATGTCAAGGAGAGAAGGGAGGGAGAAGATAAAGAGAAACAAGTGATATAGAAACAGAAGAGAGAGGTAGAGGAAAGGGGATGGGGAAGGCAGAGAAAAATAGGAAGGGGATGAGTGGAGAGAGGGAAGGAGAAAATGAAAGACATGCAGAATAAGGAACCAGGAGACCCTTAAGTAGGGGAGCAGCTATCTTGGGTGCAGCAAGTACAGTATCACCGGTGTCAGGAGGAGTGAGGGTCCCATAACACCCTAACAATGTCTGTATTTTAATATTGATCCAGGGACAGGAGGGCATGTTTGCTAGTGTGCATTAGGGCCCTTGACATCCTCGCTACAGCACTAGTGATGTAGAGATCTGAGTCAAACATTCGCCAAAAGATTATGTACATTTTCTTGATGGTGGGGGAAGTTTCACTTCAGGTAGCCAGGTGAGATGGTTCTCAAATGGGTCTGTTGAACAACAGCCTAAATCTATTTTTTTAGTACTAGGCAGATATAGGGATAGATGTACGAAAATTGGAATGGCTATTATCTAATTGCAATATTTTGTGAATCACAAATGGAAAATAGCTATTTTTTATATATGAAACTCATTGAGTTCCATTTAGCGATTTGGAGTGGGTCACAAATTTCTCAGACCGCATGCATATTAATGAGGTAGGTCGCAAATTGCAACCAATGACAATTCACTGCCATCACAGGGATGGCGGCCTGCTAAGGGTCACAAGGCCATCATGCCTGTGATTGCTCCTAAGCAAAGCAATTTTTTTGTTTAAATGCAGCCCACTTTCCTTAAAGGAACATGGGATGAGTTTAAAAAGAAAAAATAAACTTTGAAGTTTCAGTTGTGAAGAGAAGCTAGAGCTCCACTGTCTTCTCCTAAAAAATGTTTTTCCAACCATTCTCAAATGGCAGGGGTTCCTTGGGGACCCCTTTCCACTTTGGGAATGGTTTACCTCCAACTTTGAGCTGTGGGCAAATTGAAAATGTTTTGCAATTACATTTTGGATGCAAAACATTTGTACATATCAATGCGATTTGGTATTAGAAAGGGAATCCCTCAACACACCTCTTCCAAATTCTAAATTGCAAAACCAAAATTGTGATTCGGTAATGTTATCAAATTGCAGTTTGGGCTTTGTACACCAGAAAAAGCATTTTTGCTGTCGTAAATGGCCAGATTCTGTGAAGCGTAATGTTTGCAAGTGCAAAAATGCTTTGTACATCTGTAATTCATTGTTTCTTACAACATTTTATTAAAGAATAGCTTTTGGGGATGGATGGTAGTGATGTGAAGCGGACCTTAGAGCTGCAATGAAGAATTTTTTTCTCACTGTCATGCTTGACTGCTTCACTGTCTACGATGTGAAGAACATGGGTGTAGAATCTCCTAAGTGCCAGGGGTAGTGACATCATACACCCTTTGACCTTATTGATGTCAGAGGAAGTGATATAACATGATCTTAGCTCTCATGACATCCAAATAATTGCACTCACCCTTACCGTGACTCAGTCATTCTCACTCTCTTGCTCACTGTTACTCTTACCCACCTATACATTCTCACTCAGTCACCTCACACACACTCACTATTGCACACACTAGCATACACGCTCACACATACACGCGCTCTCTCAACCAAACTCTCTCTCACCCACATGCACGCACATAAAATATACTGAAAAGTATTTTAATTCACTTACCTGAGATGTCATTGGAGGTTCCGTTCCGGAGCCTGCTGTTCCACTTTTGGATTATATTAATAGTGAATGATAGATTATTAATCACTGTTAATGTGATAAAAAATGATCAGAAAAGGAGGCTGGAACCTGACACTGGTAAAGGGAGCTAGACCTGTTCTCTGCACTCATTTTGCCACCCCTGAGGCTAGGGGGTCACAAAGGCAGTGCCAGGTGTTGCAAAAGGCAAGCCAGGGGTGTCAGCTGCAACCCCTGGCGACCCCTAAATGACATCCATGGTGAAGAACACATTTTTTAAACTTTAGTGCATTTTGTAGTTTGTGGAAAGACATTCTAAGTCGAGTTTCAGACAGGTTTATGTGACCAGCTCAGGGAACAGGGCTTCGTGGTAAGGGTGACATTTATTAAGAGTAGTCAGAGTTTCCTCCAGAAATTAGAATATTTTTTTCCTTGCAAATGTTTATAAGGCCCAGAGTCTGCCAGAGAGAGATAGAGAGATGAGAGTAAACAGTAAGCCAGTGATGCTGCAGGGTTTAATCTCAACACTGTCCTCTACCTTTTACCCAAACAAACGTAGGCAATTCAGCTGCTCCCCCATTGCTTTAACATCTAGAACCCCTTTCCCAACTCCTAATTACACCAAAGGATGCAGAGATGTGTACATCTGGGGATTGGTGCACCTTCAAGGGGGGACTATGTTGAGTCAAGGGCAAAGAACAGCCTTCCCTGTAGCTGTACTGTTTATGCTCCTTGTTTAACACTTTTGGCACCGCTTTCTAAGAGGAGTAAGTTGTGGTGCTCGGTCAATGCATTGTGCTGATTGTTTATCTCTGCAAAGTGTGCCTTGTGCCGGACCATCTGCTGCTGAGCACCAGTTGTAGCATCTGTCTCCTTATGTTAAAGGTACTCACCTCATGCATTCCATACCTGAGTAGGGAATACTCACCAACAGCCCTACCACCCAGAACACGAGGCCAGCCCCTTGGTAGGCCCTATCGCACACCCAGCTGGAAAGTGGGTGGCAATGGACATATTTACAACCATCATTTTAAAAGCATCAAGCGGCGTGAGGTGCCTTGGTACAAACAATGTCAGATGTTCCTGCATGGGTTAGTTCCTTTACGAAGCTCTAAATAGCGAAAGCATGGGCCTGCTGTTATTTTTTTTTTTACCTTTATTTTGCATGACAGTTGTATTTAGAAGACGATATGTGATGACTTGTATATTTGGTTCATTAGCATCTCTTGCTGTGAGGTACACAGGGCCAGCTTTAGAGCGGTGCGGCTGGTGCGGCTGCACTGGGCGCTGTCTTGGGGGGCAGGTGGGGTGGTGGGGGCTCTGCCGTCACGGGAGACACTGTATTTAGCAATAACTTTTTGCTAAAATAGCAATAACGATTTGAAAGTGTCTGCTGCAGAATGTGAAGATAACTCCTGTGATTAATGCAGAGAGAAAGAGAGAGATATTAGAGTTATGTCTAGTTGCAGTTTTGACTGCGATAAGGTAGCTCAGAGGGTTAATATACCTGCTGCAAAGAACAGATATGTATTTTATATGGATAGCTTAGTAAAGCCATCCTTCACCAGCGCTATAAAAAAAATTAAATGTATGTGGGAGAGGGACTATGGAGAGATGAGGGGTACTTTTGCCGGGTGGCAGTGAGGGAATCAGAGGAGGAGGTCATTGGGAAGGGGACGCCAAAAAAGAGTGATGCCCTGAAGTGAACAGATCACAAAAACAAAGAGGAGGAAAGAGATGGAACACAGACCCTTTGCATCACTTCCAGCAGCGGCTGCTGCAAATCTCAAGGGAAGGGGGAGGGACGGGAGGGGGATAAATAAATAAAAATTATAATAATTTTTTAAAAATGTACGTTTTTCCGTCACTGCCACCTCCTCCTGCAGCTTTGCTTCTCTGGTCTTCTTTTGGTGAGACACCGGCACAGGCACACCAGCAATCCTTGCGCTGCTTTCATGCTAAACCTAGCATGAAAGCAGCACGAGGATTGGTTGAGTGGCTTGGACTGCTGCTTAGACGCAACCCTGGGGTTTGTGCAGTTTCTCAGCCGGGCTGGAGAAACCTAAGTGCGCGTGTGTGTTTGGCCAGCCTATGACGGCTGGGCAAACACACATGCACACTTAGTGCACTCCACTCCTCCCCACACCCACCTCCCATGGCCCAGCCCAAATCACGCTACTGGCTGAGTCAGCAGATGAAAGATAAAATTATAATTAAATATCGTTTTATCTTTCATCTTCTGGCTTAGCCGGGGGCGACGCTCCTTCAACATTGTGAAGGAGCCGCCCCTGATCATTTCATAATTCTTTCATTCGCTAAGTCCTTGGAAATCACTTTAGCCACTAATGTGTCGCGTGGTTTGCAAGAAAAAATTGAAAGTGTACCTTAGCACTGAAACCCAAAGGCTCTCCTTTGAAGAGGCATGGGAACACCAATGGGTTATACCTACTCCCAGAATTACAGGCATTGATCATTCCTGGTTGCAGGAATTCCTTGGAAAAAAGAGCATTGAAAGGGGAATCCGATATACTATATCTGAATTGCTGTGTATTTCACCATTTTGCTGATCTTTCTCACCCGGAGACTGCAGCAGTTTCTAGCCAGAGTGGGTTTTCCTAATCTCCTACATACTCAGTTTCTGTCTGAATTAGGAATTACACTGATATCACACTGATATTACAGCCTTCCACGATTCCCAAGTCCGTGCATGATCTACTGCTCCAGGGACATGTAGTCTTATTTATTCCATTATAAAATGGGATTAAAAGGCCCAGATTCAAAGACAAAAAACGTGAACTGAAGCAACACATCACCAAGGACCTGAGGCCCATGTGGAGGTTGAATTATGAAATCTACACCCCGGAACAAAAATCTCTAGACTGGAGAGCAAGTAGTATTGGGCTCTCATTTAAGATTTGGTGGATGGACCGCTAATGCACTAGGGCAGTGTGGCTAACCTACACATTTCTTGAGTTCCCTTTCACTATGTAGAGTCATTTTTGCTGAAGGTGTTCCCACCAGAATAACAGGAGCACATTTGCAAAACAGTAACAACAGGCAACATGCCATGTTATGACAACACCCTAGGCTATGTTTCTGTGAAAAGAAAAAAGCAATGTCCCTGACACATAGGGGGTTTTCCTACTGACGTGGGGGCACTCCTTTATTCCTGCTTATGACTGCCATGCCTGTCACAGCTGGTGCAAACAGGAAGAAGCAGCAGTGGAGGACCACCTTTGAGTAAGAGGGGCCTTCTATATGCTGTCCCAGTCCAGGGTCTTCTCTGCCTGACTTCTGATCTTGTTTATTAGATTGTAAAAAAGCACTACAAGTCCCACAATTCAAAGAAAGAAAACCTGGACTGGATCAGCACATCACACGTTGGCCTGGGAGACTTGGCACCTATGTCCAACGCTCTAAAGTTAATCAACTGTTTTGAACTTGGTGGTTCCCGCACCTCTAAATGAAGCGGGGCATTAGCATGGTTGGCAGAAAAGTTCCTCCGCTGGCTAACAGAGAATGTCTGATTTCCAGCAGCCTCCATGTGACCCCCGTGGATGTGTTTAACATTGGTCCTGAATGTGAAAGGTAAGTAGTCTCAGTGGTCTGGCTGGGTCAGTGAAGGAGATAAGGCAATGAATCTAGAACTGATGCATTCTGGCACCACATCTGATATGTGCTTGACACGTAAAACAGGTTTTTAATTGCGAATTTGTTGTTTCTGACTGAGACAGAGCGCTTGATTGCTGTCAGGGGTTGAAGACATACAGTAGAAAGCTGGACAGCCATGACCAAAATATGCATATGTATTAGCGTTAATTGGAACTGGAATGACCTGAGACGAATCCCCTTTCCAGCTAAATGCACATGTGTATTATCTCGGGGGGCACAGCTTTGTTCAAACCAGTAATTGGAAACTTGAATCGTAATAGTCAGAGGAGGTCTGTGCTTAATTTGTTCCAGTGTTTTTTTGGGGCCATGACTTATTTTTCACCATCAAACTTTGACCCAGAGCAAGAGAGAAAAGCAGAAAATGAAGAAAAAAAATTGCAAGATCTAGGGATGGAAAAGTACTCGAAAGAGTAAAATAAAGAGGCAAAAAGTGTAGGGTGGTGAAAATAGAGGCGTAACGTAGATTCAAGGTGAGGCAGCCTTGGTAGTCAGCAACCGTGACATTCAGCAACGCCAGCTTTGGTCCCCCGTACGCATGCGTGCACACACGTGCCCCCGCACACACACAGACACACTCACATATTTACAAATGGAGCACTCCCTGAAGAGTTGTAAATGTAGGAGAGGTGAAAGCCTTTGCCAGTTTGAAAAAAACTTTGTACGATTATAGTTTATATGAACACCTGTGGCCAATGCTATGGGAATGCTTGCACACTAGGGGACTGCAGTTGGTCTGTGGGCCCTCTACACCTCTCTGTGCTTCTCACAGTTTCTTCGATTGCAAAACTTCAGCAATGCAGCCATACTGTAGCCCCCTAACTATTCTCCCTAAAGCCCTATTTTGGTTGCTGGTTCTCTGTCTCCAGAGGTGTATATCTCACTGCAAGCAGCAGATGTTGACATCATCTACAGAAACATTGCAGCCTTCATGAGGATACTGGGTTGGCCAATGCAGCTTAAATTAAAAAAGACAGGCCTATTAATAGCATGTATATTGTCTCTCTGCATTACTGAAAGACTAAACATAACAAGGTCAACATTTTATTAAAGCCCTCCACCTCACTCTATTTCATCCACTCTTGTAGGTCACTGGGATGCATCTTGTATGAGATCTGCTGCCAAACCCATGCCTTCTCTGGGTACAACTTCATGGCTGTTGTCCTAAAAATTGTGGAGGGAGAAACACCTTCTCTCCCAGACAGATACTCAAGGGCCCTGGACACCCTGATGAAAAGGTACGTAGTTGAACTTGGACACAGCCATGTAACATTTGCTTTGACAACAACAATCTATTGATGGCTTTTTTATCCATTTTTTTCAGCATGCTAAACAAAATGCCAACCGAAAGACCATCTGCAGGAGAAATTATTAAAAATCAATTTTTTGAAGATCAGCTACAGGTATTCAGTACATTACGTTTGAAAACATGATTATATGAGGAGCAGTTTTTGTTTAGTGAAACATACAATAGAAAGTGATTTTGTGATTGTTACATTATAAAGGCACAAACCGAAGGAAAACACTGACATTTTAGTGACCTGCAGTACTTACTTTGTAAAAAATAAATAGCTGAAACATAAATTGCAGAAAACCAAGGCTGCTCAGTCTTTTCTACCTCATACCTTTCTTTGCTCTACACTTCCTTTCACCTCAATCTTGCAGGTTCTTTTACATAAATAGCTTCTTCTTTGTCACTCTTTTTCTGTGGCTCTCTTACTTCTTGATGATTAAAAAAGTCTCAGTCTCCAAAAATGACACACCACGTGCAGGCGCGACTCGCGGGTTGGAAAAGGGGCGTGGCAACTTGGCACATGGGGAAGGTGGGAGGGGACCCAAATAAAAAAAAAAACGAGAATAAAAATAAAACTTACCTTTTTCCCGTGCCACACTGCTCCATCCGCTCTGCTCTGTTCTGTCGCTGCAGGCACAGGCTCCCAGCCTGCCCTGCGGCCAATCCTTACACTGCTCAGAGGAGCGTCAGGATTGGCTGGGAGCACCCAGGGTGGACGCTCCCAGGCAGACTGGGAGCCTGTGCATGCTCTCTCCAGCCCGGCACTGTGTTGCCAGGCTGGAGAGAGCCTACAGTGCGTGTGTTTGACCGGCACGAGATGGCGGGCCCAACATACATGCGCAGTGAGGGGGAGTGCACAGTCACTGTCACACCCATGGCCCCACCCACTTTTATTGTAAAAACCTAATAAACCAAGTTTATTATGTTTTTACTATAAACGTTTTGCAGCTCCTGCTGCTGGCGGGGGGTAAGGGGAACACTCCTCCGCCCTAGCGGAGGAGCTGCCCCTGACCACCTGTAACCTTGAGACTTGTTCTCCCTGTCCCCTCTCCTTGCTCTTTATTCTGCTAACATTGAGATTGGTGTTTTGTTTTCTTTCCGCAAAGTGAGATGATTTTGTAAAGCGATCTATGTGACAATCTTGCTGGGGTACAAGAAGTTTGAAAGGAAAGTCTGTAGGATTTAATTGTTTTCTTACACAATAAGATTTAAATACCTGTAAACAAACTGTACAAATTATTCAGAATATCAGCAGTAAGTAAAGCACAAATGAAGCACTTTTTTGTAATTCAGAAGAATGACGGCAACAAAGATTTTAATATAATCAAGACAAATCAAGACACTTTACTTTCTGATGTATAAACGATAAATATTTGTGAAATCCGATTTCCACAGTTGTTTATGTTCTCTATATGGTATGATGTATTTAAGGCTATCTTCTCTTTATGTCACCTGAGTGTACCCACTCTTCTCTTACTCCTGTTTACTCTTTATCCGAAGATCTGCCCTTTAACTTCTGCAATGGGATTGCGGATATCTATAATGAGACCACTCAAGAGTCAGTTACTCACCTACATCAGCTACGTACTCTGACTTTCAGGCTACCAGAATCACTGAACTCCCTCCTATGTCTAACTCAGAAGTTACTGCCGCCCTTAGTAAGCTCAAATTGGCTCCAAAAATGACTCTTGTCCTTCTCCCATTCAGAAGTCTCTGGCAATGATGCTGATCTTGTATGAGTCTATAAATTCCTCCTTTAGGCCGAGCAACGATAATGAAATTACAGGCCCTTTATGTTGTTGCATGTGTTTACCAAATTCATAAAGCACAATTTGGGCAAGTGGCTATCAATCATCTTTGAGAGCCAAGGGCTACTGGAATGAAGTCATGCTGGCTTTCGTGTTGGGCACAGCGTGGCGGTTCTTCTGGTAGCTGCCCATGAATTTCTTGATAAGCCCATAGATCTCAACCTTCCAGCAGGTCTCCTGTAGTTTGAGCTGTTCACAGCCTTCGACACCGTTCACCATACCATTCTCATCAAATGGCTAGAAGGTATTGGTCTGGCTGGCAGATAAGGCTTTGTACTGATTCAGGCCCTTCCTCATTTGGTGTTCTCATATCATGTCTCTCACTCCTTTTTGCATCAAAGAGTGGTCCTTTAAGCTGCGAGGTAGATCAGTCCTCTCACACGTCCTATTCAAAATATTCATATGGCCCTTTGGGGAATTGGTCAGGACCTGTGTGGACCTAGGTGGACAATACAAATCTCCTTTGAGAGTTTGACAATGTTTTTCTGATACCTTGCTGCTAATAGAAGACTGTCTGCTAGAAGGACTGGATGACCTCCAACGTTTTAAAAATGGATGGCAACAGGGCTGAGAATTTGGTCATCAGGGGGTAATAATTTTCTCTGATATAACTCCCTCTGGGCCTCCTCTCTGGGACACCACCCAATTCCAACATGTTAAAGATAAAAATCCTCGGCCTGTGGTTTGACCATGATAAATCATTTGATTTCCATATTCAGAAAAACTGGACCTCATGCTTTCAGGTGTTCTGAAAAAAATACTTAATTTTCCCCCTCAGGAGAATTTCACAACTATGGTAATCTCTTTAATATTTCCACTTTTGACTATGGTAGCACACTATCAGGGATTACTAGATTCTCAGAGGATTCAGATTATGGCATTGCAAGTTATATTTGGCTTAAACAAACAGTTTTGAAACAGATTTCTATTGAATTAAAGTATAACAGCACTTTCAGTTGTAGAATATATATTGATGTTCTTGTGTGATGTACATTTCAAACAAAGGGAACTTTAAACGCCAAAGAAAGTGAAGGACAGCAATGTAAAACATATATGCCATCCTGATAGCAATCCAAGACATACATGCATATGCAAAAAGGTGTGTCTCCATTAATGTTGTGTATGCCACGATAGATGAAAGAAGCATTTAAAGGTAGGCAAATATAAAGTGATCTATCAAACGTGTAAATCTCACTCCTCCCACCCACGGCATATCGTCCACCCTCCCCCACCCAAGAGATTCTTAAACTTGCCATGTGATGGAGCTAGAGATAGGCACTTCTAGGATAGCATCTGGCGATAGGGCCGGGGCCCATTATTGAGGAGTTGCAATAATGAAGGGGAGTCATCAGCACTGATGGGTATTCAGGCATCTGAAACCAGGGACCCCACCAGGAAGGGCGGCAGGCAGGGGGGCATGCAGTCTGAGGATTTATCCACACTCTCATCTTCACCTCCCCGAAAGCCTGCAAGAACGGTGTCCCAAGCCCCACGTGTTCCAAGGGGCGCGTGCCCTGGTGCGATTCGCGGAGTAGAGCAATACCCTCCCACGTTGCCCATCACAATACGTCAGCCCACCAACCCCCAATCCGAGGACTCTCAGCACTCTTCTGCATCATAGTGTTTTTACGCTTAGCCAGCACCAAAGCCAGGTCAATGAAGCGGCTGGGCACGTTGTATTTGGTGGGGCAAGGGTAAATACCCGGGAGGCAAGATCAGGGTGAAGGGGTCAGGGCGTGGTCATTGGCTTCTGCCAAAAGTGAACCACTTCGGACCAACAATTGGTAAGGTGGGGGCACCCCCACAGCATATGGAGGATGTCTTCCGGAGTAACGTAGCAACACGGGCAGTAGGGTGGTGTCGGGGAAATGCACATTACGTTTCAAGGGCGTGAGGTGTGCCCAGTGGAGGACATACTAATGTATTAATTTGAAACAAGAATTTCAGGACTTTTTGGGCACCATTTCCCACATAGTTGCCCAGTCAACATCTGAAATAGGGGTCCCCAGGTCTTCCTCACATCGACCCCGAAGTACTGCAATGGAGGCATCGTCCGTTAGGCCCATATGAAGGTCCGAGACCAGGCGCTGAGTGTTACAGGTGTCTCAGAGGAAGCAACAGCTGGGAAGAGTCTTGGGTTCCATGCTGCATTGGCTCCAGTCCACCTCTATGGCCACCATCAAGGTACCGTATAACAAATATTGCCCCACAAATGGCGAAGTCTGTACATAGGTCCTCGAAAAGCCGTAGCACGCCTAAGGCATACAATGCGCTCACTGTGTCTGCCCCTGCTGTCTCCCATTCCAACAAGCCACCCTTTTCTATCTCCTGCACCTGGGTAAGCAATGCCAGCAGTAGTAGATTTGGGGAATAAGGCGTCCATACATGCTCCCGAGCAATAATATGCATCTAGCATGACTGGAGAACTGTTAAGTCGTGATGACCTGCATGGGTGACCTGTTTTGGGTCAAGCAGCACAGTCTAAAGCTGCTGCAAATCAGCATCCCGCCCTGGGAACCAGCCCGCGCTTAAACAAGTATCGCCAAATATGACCATGTTTCCGGAGATGCTGATATGTTCATTGACTGGTCATAAAGCAGCATACGGCTTTGAAGGTCCCTTGTATACTTTACTGTTTAGTGCACTAGCTGTAAGATTAGTTTCCATCTTGTTATACCTTATGTTCATACTAGATCTCTTAGAGCAGGATCTCTTACCCTGTTTCAGAACCCGTGTCATTGTGAGGCCACAATGTAGCAAAAGGTGCTGTGGTATTCTGGGCCCAAGCTCTAGATTGCTTTTTCTCATGACCTGCTACAAACTACCTCACATGTTCTTTTTGTAGGAATCTGAAAACGTATCTGTTTTTCTCTCTTCCACAATTCTTTTGTTTCTTTTTTTAAGTCGAGCATGCAATGCTTTGACCTGTTGTAATCTATCTATGGGCTTTTAACAACGCCCACCGCACGCCCATCACTTTCACTAGTTCGTGGGCTTGCCTTTCAAAAATCCTTTATCATCATTGGCAAATGCTTTACATTTGTCCCTCTTTGGGGAGGTTTTGTTACCGCCTTGGACATCGACCCTGTTACATGGATAATTGCACGTTTGCTGATACGTTTGACGGCGAGCAAATTTATTTTTCCTTTTGTGTCTCTCCTTCGTGCTCATGCCCATGGCGGCCACAGCGCTTTGAATCGACTTGCTTATGTCAACTGTTTTACTTTTACTTTTCAATTTATGTGGCAAGAAAAGTCTTGTTAGGAATTTACAACGCTAATAGCTCTAACTCGCGCAAACGCAAGACCCATTGCATTGCAAATGTTTTTTGTCTCTTCATGCTATTAATTTTCTGTCCTAGGGCCAGAATAGCTCAGCGTAACAGTTGCACTCTGCAAGCAGATAAATAAATAAACACATAGACCACCAGGACAAATTAAGCAGCAGTTGTGCATAAGCACCCCACGTTGTTAATTAGCACGTGAGCCCACCCATGGAGAAACCCCGAGCAATGGGACCCTTACCTAAGACAGAATGACTCTCATAAATTCTACAAAGCCCAGTGCTCACTAGATGTGACAGAGATTGGGCCCGCAGAAGACCTGAGTTACCAGCCGAAACTTGTCCACCACAAGGACAGAATATAGAAGGGGGGAAGTTGTAGGCAACAAACATTGGATCAGAAAGAGAATGAAATGCAGCTAAAACAGGGGGCATTGCACTATTTTTGGATACATGCCTCTTCTAAGTTTGTTATTATAGCATTGGTGACTGATTAAGCGATTCTCAAACTCTTCCTACATCTGGACCCCTTTGTTCGAAATGTTCGTGCTGCATTCATCATGTTCTATGTTCAGTGCTCCACTGAAGTCTAGGACTGAGGGCTTCGTTAGAGTTTGGAGATGACTAAACATAGTGCTGTGTCTGGAGGAAACTAAATACAAACTAGAATACGTCTGCCAGATTTTTGCCTTAATAATATTGGTTGAGGAACTTCAGCTTGTAAATCTATTCCTTATTTTGAGTTTTGCATAGAAATTGGAGGATTTTGAGTTTCCTCTAAACTCTAAATAAGGCCGTACGTCTTCTTCACATGAAATAGTTAAAATAAAAATAAATCTATTGTTTGATAAAGCCTGTCCTATACATGTAATGTGGTGTGCAGCCTGAACAACGATTTCTATTAGTTGTTTTTCTTCAGCAAGGAAACCCACATTATGCAATTAGTGAGACAGAGAGAAACCGAAAACTTACTTGAGCTCATCCTTCTCTAATTAAAGAAGTGTTGGTATTTTTAATTTGGTGATCCCGAGGGAAACAACTGCTTATTTCCAGCTAATTGGGCAACAGCAGCTACAAAATCCTTCCTGTTTCAACAACAGCAGTCGGATTGTGGTATGCCCAGAATAGCAATTGCTTATCAAACTAGCGTGTACAGAATTTCTTTCAGAAGTTCTGTTACATCTACTTTTATGATGACACATAGCTTAGCAAGGGAGTGTGAGAAATTGGGTGTTTAATTGAGGGTGGTGAAGACCCTTCTCAAGCAACAACCACAGTCCTGGTTAGGGTGAACAAAAAAAAGTCACTAAATTAACCTTTGCTTGACCCTCTGGTATCTTGGCAGGAAAGCAGTCAGGCTTCACTTAGAGGACATTTGTAGAGTGTTTGTGCAGCACACAAACAGCATCAAAGTGAAAACACAACACATGAAAAATATCACACAAATTTAGAAAAATAGAGTAAAATGTAACAAATTAAATGAGACCAGTACAACAGAAATCCAATAAGAGGAGAACCAAAGATGTACAGTTTTAAAGATTTGGATGAGTCCATCATCTGGTCTTGCTAGACTGAGGGAAAATCACAACTTCAGGCTGACCTTGAAGGAGCATGGGCAAGATAGATGGCCCAGGTTAGTCCAGCTGAAAAAGTTACCTTCTCAGGTTCGGTACGAAGAGTCCAGTTGAAGGTGGAGGAGGCAGTGAGAAGCCGTGAAAGCATTGCGGCTAGTCGTCACTATTGCCCGCAGGGAAGGCCCGCATCACGGGCGTTCATTGCTGTGGAGCGAAAATCCTGTCAGGCATCGTGAACGGTCGTTGCAGAAGCTTTGCATTGACTGTCAACATGGGCTATGGATGCTGTAGCACGAAGTGCAGATCTCCTGTTGCCGATCATCGCTGGGTGAAGAGTCAAGTTAACCGGAGGTTTGAGGTGACAGTCATCACGGGCAGCGAGAGTTGCGGTGACAGAGTCCAAAACGTCAAGATTTATCCTTTTTCTTCAGAGCGGTGCACTATGATGCCAACCAAGGGCCCTGGACCTGAGAAGGCACCTCTTGGGGATCAGGGACTCAATCTAGCAGAGACCAGCAGGGCTCAGGCAGGTCCAGTTGCATGTCCAGGCAGGTCCAGTTGCGGCAGGGCACCTTCGCAGTTTTAGGAGGCCTCTGGAGCTTGTTGTGTCCCTATAGGTCAGAACAGGAGATGATCCAGCTGGCCCTTGGAGTTAATCTGATTGGGATGAACGAAGCAGGCTCATTCTTCCTTCTCAGAGAGCAGAAGAGGCCTCAAGCAGCAGAGCAGTCCCGTAGCAGCAGGGCAGTCCTTCCTCTGTTGCATCAACAGGTCCAGGAGTGTTTTGAAAAGTATGTCTGAGGGTCCTATGATTATTTATACCCAGTGCCAACAGCTTTGAAGTGGAATAAACATCTGGAGTATTCCCTGAACGGATGGTTCTGGGTTTTCCTTCCTCTCTCACTTGGTCCCAGGATGTCTGGGGTGACAAAAGGCTAGCGTGAATTCATTTGTGAGTGTGTGGAGGCAGATTCTTTGGAATGTAAGTGGGGCTATGCACAGCTCCTCTCTTCCCATCTTGCCAACACCTAGTACCCCTCGGTATCACTGTCTGGGAGGAATACAAAAAGGAGAACTGTCAACTACACCTAGTCATGTGACCCAGGAAACAGTCCGCAGGCACCAACTGTTAGGACAAGAAAATGGCAAGCTTCTTAAAGTGGAATTTTCTGAATTGTGATTTATAATCCAGCTTTACCACTAAAGGTGGTTTTGAATTATAATTTATTTGAGTGTAAAAAGGCCATTTCTACCTGTTCCCAAACAAAAGGTATCATTTATCAAATGTAATAAAGCAAACCAATGTTATCCTGCGGGTGAAGTAAACCTTGCAGTAGTGAAAAACGAATGTAAGAGTTTTTCACTACCAAGATATGTAAAACTTATAAGTACATGTCCAATTTGTTAACTATAATGCATCCTGCACTATTTGCTGTTTAGGGCTAACCCTAGAGGAGACTTATATGTTTAAAAAAAGGAAATGTTTTTTTTGCCAGATCAAAATAACTGTTTTAAAATGCACACAGGTTGCAATGGCAGGCCCGAGACATGTTTTAAAAGGGCTACTTAAGCGGATGGCACAATAAGTGCTGCAGGGCCACCAGTAGCTCCACTACTAGCTTTTAATTCACAGGCTCTGTGTACATATAGTACCACTTTACTACAGACGTATAAGTGCATTAAATGTGCCAATTGGGTGTAAGCCAATGTTACCATGCTTAAAGGAGTGAGCATAAGCACTTTGGCACTGTAAGGGGGGGCAGCAATGGTGCCATAGCCTTGAACAATCCTCCTATAGTATCCAATGATGCCCAGGAAGACCCTCACTTCTGTCTGAATTTTTGTTGGGATTCCCAAGCCAGAATGCTTTTTGTTTTGGCTTGGAGGGGTTGCACATTGCCCCATCCACCAGCTGTCCCAGATACATATGAGAACTCTGCCCTATCTGGCACGTGCTGGCCTTCATAGTCAAACCATCCTGGAACAGGTGGTCCTCCCAGCTGGAGCAGTAGACAGCTGTGCCTTCCAGGTAGGCAGGATAGAATGACTCCATCCCAGTCAGAGCCCTGTTAACCAACCACTGAAAGGTGCCAACCCAAAAGGCATCACCCGAAATTGGAAGTGGTTTTCTGGTGTAGAGAATGCAGACCTCTCTTTAGCCCCCTCAGTCAAGGCAATCTGTTAGTATCCTGATGTGAAATCAGAAGTACTCAGGAACTTGGAAGCTCCCAGCCTGTGAATGAGCACTTTATCTCAGGAGATGGAGTGACCGTCAGTTTTGGTAACTGAGTTGAACCTCCTGTAATCTACGCCTTGCCTAGGGTCCTTACGGTAGGGATTTCCCCACTGCGCTCACCTCGGTTTCAGCGGCAGGGGAGGGCGCGTCGGCAGTGGTCCAGCTCCTGCACTCACTCAGGAGTCTCACGGAGGTGCTCTGGAGGACAACTACCACCCTCAGCCTTGCCAGAACAGGTGAGCGGTAGACGAGGGGAGGGGTCGTAGATATGGGGGATGGCAGGATGGCTTCTCGGTGTCAACAGCCCCAGGTGTCCTGTTTGGCCAGGTCGAAGTGCGAGTCCGGGCAGCGTTACCGATCTGGTGGACACAATCCCCGGGGGGAGGGGAGTTTGGGGGGGAATTTAGTGGGGATGCTGGGTCACTGAGATAGGTGACTCCTGAGGCCAATTCCTCGGTCAGATGGGATGGCCAGTTCTTCGCTGAGTTGGAGTTATTTGAACAGACAGGGCATGTCAGGCAGGCCTTAATTTCCACAAGGACATCCATGTATTTCTCTAAGTACCCATGTATGTATAATGTTCACCTCCTCCACAGTGCATCCCCACCATGGGATCAGGGTTAGTATTGTCCACAACAAGTGTGTGTGACTTAGCCATCTCCCACTGGCTTAAATAAGTACAATGTATATAGAAAACAAACGCATTAAAGATCCCATACCATCTTTTCAATCTACGGTTACACCCCTTTTCCAATATGTTTTCCCACCCTCCCGGTTGCTACCTGTCTCTGATTTGTACATAATGTATGACTGTCTATAACAAGTAGTATGTTGGGTTTTGACTTAATGGGTCTTGTCCAATTAACGGACCCACGTCATTTTTTATCATTACCTTGTCTGTCATTTATGCTCTCACATCTCGTATTTATAATTACTTCAATTTTTTGAACTATATTGTATAAACCTATGTCCAAAGTTATTAGGGCACCCACGCCATTGTCTATGATTATCTGTTCTATCTTTAATGTTCTCACATCTCGTATTCACAATTATTTTCACCTTTGACTATATTATATAAACCCATGTCCGAAGATACTGGGGCACCCATGCCGTGTTGCATTATTTTTCCGATGTATTACTGGGTTATAAGTAATGTATCTAGTGTCCTGTACTTTGTCGGCAAATAATCTCTATTTATATATGTACCGATAGCACGCTTTCTCTTATTCACGTACCATGCATGTCCTCACCTCACAATAATTAGCTTTCCTCACACTTCTATTTACCAAAGGTACATATCCTTGAACTTTTCGGGCGTTTAATTAATTATTTCTACCATTTCATTTCCACTTTTCGCTTTTAATTCATGTAACTGTCTACGCTCGGTGCAGTGAGCGCACTCCAACATGGCGCCTACTTTCACCTTTATCAGTGAACAGGAACTCCCTGGCTTGCCGGAGAACCTTCCTTTAGTCCGTTGTTCATTTTCTAAGAGTGTGCGTATATAGACGCGGACACTCCAGTGGCCTCGCTCCTGCCGACAACACAGCAGCGTTATCAGGCGCTGCGGGACTTCGCGTACATGCTTTCTTACCTGTTTGGCCAAAACTTACGGGCGATAAAGGTAGGGGAGAATGACTTAACCTTTCTCCTTTGGGTTATTTGGCATTTTTCTTTAGCGTATGGCTAATCTATTGGAGACTTGATATTATACACGCATTGCTCACTGGCCCTCCCAATACGTACGGGGAGGTACGGATAAGGGGAAAAAAAGTTTTAAGAGCCTTTCTCCTCTAGTGGCTGTAAACAATATCGTATGTTTCAAGTAACGGGCGACTTCCCCGGCCAATTAGCAATTACGGGGATTGACTTCCCCGTTCGAATAGCTCCTTTGGGTGTTCGATGCAATTTGTTTCTCCGTCAACAAGCATTCTAGTGACACTTGGAAAAGGCCTGACCTTCATATATGTTGGTCGTTGACAAGATATTTCTGTATTATATTTGGATTGTTCACCTATACCATTGTGTTGGCTCTTTCTGCACACTATACCATTTGTGCTTTGTGATAGGGAGGCAAATTCCTTTTCCCGTCACGTCTTAGTGCTACGCCCAGTCCCTATATCATGGTCAACGTCTCCACTAGAGTGGACAGGGCTTTTCCAACCCTGGCCTATTATACCAAGCGCGTAGCAATCAATTTTCCTATACACATTATGTACCACTTTTTTTTCATACACGTTACATAGCGGTTGACTCTTTCTCCATTTTATTTGTTCTATCCCTATAGGTAGGGTCTACTTAGACCTCTAAATTATTCCATGTCCCTTAATGCGGACACATCGTTGGTTCCAGGATTGTCACACAAGAGTATTACCTGTCCCGTATACAGTTGGAACACGCGAATAACTTCTTTGACCCTTTAGTCTCTGGTAGGTTTACCATCGCGCCTCCTCCATCTCATTTTACAATATTTTGCTTAACTCATCAACTCCATACTTCCGTTTGGCAACCTGTAATTCTACAAGTAACGCTGCATTTCTTTTGGTTCTCGCCTCTCCTTTATAGACGTAGTCTCACCATTGGATTTCAAACAAAACAACTGTAGCTTCGATCTCATTTTTCTCGAGGTAAATTAATATACCCACGAGCACCGTCTGTCTCACACACATCTGCACACTGTACTCAATAACTTCCTGTTCGCACAAGTTGGCTGTCGGGTCTCCCACTCCACGAAGACTTTGGAAATACCCCCTTAATACAATCAGACCTTCTCTCTTCTGCACTCACGGTGACCTCTTATCTTTCCCCTTGTTTCTTCTTTTTTCGTCTGTTTCTTGTTACTCGTGTATACCTGTGAATTCTAAGGATTCAGACATTGTTAAACTCGTATATATCTTTTCATGTGTGGACTTAAACATTTTCCCCCTTTTTTTTTAATATATGCAATGTTTCGGATCAAAGGGTGTTCTCTATTTTGAATCTTTCTTTACGCTGGGGCTAACTAACTCTTCTGCGTGATCACCTCTGATATTTGTATTCTTTAAATGCACCTACCGGATGATAGTGCCACTAATTGTAATAAGTTTCCATTTGTCTCTGTTCGCAGCCTTGAAAAAGTCCATGAGGACGAAACACGTGTTGGCTGTTTCTTGTTATTCTTATATACCTGTTAATTCTGAGGATTCAGACATTGTTAAACTCGTATATATCTTTTTTCTGTGGACTTGAACATCATAGAACTGCGAATCGACTACCGATCACAAAGGATTAAAGTGTTGTACACAAAGCTACTCAACTTTGGACTCATTGATCTTTGGAGTGCCCTGGTTGCTCTTTTTCCGAAAGCGTTACCGATCTGGTGGACACAATCCCCGGGGGGAGGGGAGTTTGGGGGGGAATTTAGTGGGGATGCTGGGTCACTGAGATAGGTGACTCCTGAGGCCAATTCCTCGGTCAGATGGGATGGCCAGTTCTTCGCTGAGTTGGAGTTATTTGAACAGACAGGGCATGTCAGGCAGGCCTTAGAGTCACACTGGGGCTGCTTAGGGATTCCTTCCAAAAGCGCAGGCAGAGATCAGCAGGCAGCACGGCAGCACAGCAGGTCAGAGCAGCAGTTCCTGGGAACAGTCAGGTCTGGCCGAGTGGCAATCCTAGCACACAGCAGTCTTTGCTCCAGCACCGTCTTGTGGGGTCCAGCAGTGTACTACCGAGTGGGTCAAGGGCCCCACTACTTATACAGCAAAGTGCCTTTGATGTGGGGTGCGACCACAAAAGAAACCTTGTGCACAGGTCCCCTTTCAAGTCAGTCTCGGCTCCACACAGCCAGTGGGAGGTCATCAGCCCTCTTGTGTGTACCCCAGCCCTTACCCTCTGAAATGTAAATGTGGGATCCTTCCCACCCCTTCCCCAGGACGACTCATCACCATGCACATGCTTCTGAGTGTCCTGTGTTGTGGGTGTCTGAAGAGAATGCACTAGTGGAACTGTCACCCCATGCAAGCCATACATGTATTGGAGGGAGGCTGTAGGCTTCAGAGAATTGTCCACCTTCTAAAAGTGGCATTTCTGGACTAGTAGTAAGAAATCCAACCTTTCCAGTAATTAGGATTTATTATTACCATTCCAATGCTACCAAACATGACCAGCCACTCCTCTGAGATCAGGAATTACAACTTAAGGTTTTTATAAGGAATTCCTATGCTGGTCTATGAGAGGGTTAGGCCTCACAATAATTAAAAATCACGGGAGGAGTTTTTCATTACCAGGACATGGGGACGGTGAGGTGCATGTTCTGCCTTTCTACTTACATTGCACCCTGCTTCATGGGCTTCCTACGGCCTACTCTAGGGGTGACCCAGAGTCCTAAGGCCAACAAAAAGATACAGCAACAAAGCAGGAGGGAAAGGCAAAAAGTCTGGGATAAGACCAACCTAAGGATGCCAGGTCTAACATTCACCCTCTCATCTGTCACCAGGAGCAGGGTGACTTCAGACCTCTCATAGTTTGGATTGAGGTCATCTACATGGAGTACACTTAAAGGGCTCCTTGGGGTCTTGAGGTCCACCAAGGAGGTGACCTCCTTCTTTCTCTCCTTCACCACATAAGGCCCCGAGCAACGGTCTTGGAGGGCCCTGGGCTCCACTTGCTCCATCGCACTAACTGTCTGTCCAGGCTGAAACTCAAACGGAGTGACCTTCTAGTCAAACCAGAGCTTCCTGACAACCTGGCTGGAATCCAGATTCTCAGTGGCCTCCGTCCAGAAGTGCTGCATCTGGGTACGGAGAGATGCATGTAGCTGACTTCATCCTGGGGAGGAGAGTTCCAGGGAGCTTGCTCTCACTCCTTTTTCTCCAAACTGAGAGGTCTCCTAACAGGGTAGCCATAGAGGAGCTCAAATATGCTAAACCCATCCCCCTTCTGGGGCCCCTCCCAGTAGGCAAAAAGTAGGCATGGTAAGAGGACATCCCAATTCTGCCTCATGGGCTCAGACAGGCCGATAATCATGCCCTGCAGGGTCTTTTTGAATATCTCAAAACACCCTTTTTTCTGAGGGTGATAGGTTGAAGAAGAACGTATAGGATACCACACACTCATCCCACATGGACTTTGTTTACGCAGACATGAAGTTGGTGCCCCTGTCAAACACAACTTCCTTGGGGAAGCCCAGTTGGGTAAAAATCTCGATCAGGGCCCTAGCCAGTGCAGGTGCAATCACAGATCTCAGAGGTATAACCTCTGAGTATCTGGTGGCCCAACAAGACCAGGATAAACTTGTTGGCTAACGCAGTTTTAGGGGTCCAGAGGCCCAACAATTTCGATGCCACACTTTCAATGGGGGTGTCATCAACAGGAAAGGGAATCAAGGGAGCCTGAGTTTTTTCATTGTTCTCCCACTGACCTGATCTGCAGTATGTATCTATGGCTGTCTTCACCCGGGGTCAATATAAGTGACTGACAAGCCTGGAAATGGTCTTGTCCTGCCCCAGGTGTCCTACCAGGGGTATGTCATGAGCCTGAGTCAGTAGGAATGCTCTGTAGCACTGTGGGACCACCAACACATGAGTTACCTCAGGCCCAGGAACCTTAGGCTCACTGTATAAGAGGTCATTCTCCCAAATAGATCAGGTGATCTCCAAAGGCTGTCACCAGCCGCCTCGGCCTCAGCTTGCTGCCTCAGGCCCACTAGAATTGGACACACCTTCTGAGCTCTATAGAACACCTCCCTGGTGGACCCACCTTCAACTTGCCATCCCTCAAGCTCATGCAGGACCCCAGGACTGCAATGTCCTCCATGGTAGACTCCAGGATGGCCTCCTCAAGCACCCCTTCAACCTAGACTTTCAGGTGCCGGTTTCCCATATCCCCTGACCTTCTTCTTTTTGTCAGTGGTCTAGGCCATTTTTCCAGGTCACCTTGACTTCCTTTTTGGGCGGCCATGGACCCTGTGGTCAGAAACACCCAATCTGACAACCCTAACCTAACACAACCAAAGCTCCACTTCCTTCCAGAGAGTGGGCTCCAGATAATTTCCAAGCAGACAATCTACAGGCATGACAGGGCTTACAGCTACCTTTAGAGAACCTGAGCCCCCTCCCAACTCAAAAGGAACCAGAGCCACTGGATAGTGACTCTCACTGTTTCTGCTGCCACAACCTGTTGGAATGTATTGGGGGTTACCTGCTCTCAGGACACCAGATGACACCTTACAGCAGTCATTCTATCTCCTGTGTTCCTCAGAGCTTCCAAACCTCTATGCATTAATGGTGACCCATTCCCTTTGCTTAGCAGTATTAGAAGGTATGCAGGTGTTAGGCACTATCTCTTTGTCACCTAAGGACACTAAGGTAGCCTCTGCCCTACCCCCCATTGTAACTGGGTCCATCTCCTCCCCAAGCTTTGCACTGACTAACCATTGGACCTCCCACCTTAGGGGTGCAGTGCCCTCTTGGCATCCCCCTTTATGTGCCCATACTCATACCACTCTTTTCATTTGGGGACAAACGTTCCTGTCTTCTTATCAAATAATCCATTCTTTTTCTGGTCAGATTGGGGCTGGGATTCCCTCCTCTGTGAACTATTTTCGGGGCCTTGTGTGAACTCCTTACCTTCATTTTTATCTCCCTCCTTTTTCTTCTGGTGGGAACCCTGACCACCTTTTTGGGAATTCCCCTCCAAATGCCTTTTTCTGACACTCTTCTGCTGGCCCAGAGGTCACCACCTTTGCAAGCTCCCTGGAGTCAGTGACCTTACTATGATACAGGTGTTGGTGTAGTTCTGTAAAGCAGGTAATGAGCATATGCTCCCTCAAAATTAGGTTGTAGCACCCAGTAGAAACACTCACTTTGCTGATTTTCACCCAAACAGAAAGTGCCTTATTGAAGTAGTCCAGGAAATCCACCCATGACTGGTTTGGTTTTATCTGGCTTCCCCTGAATCGGAGCCCAAACATTTAAGAAAAATAGCTTTCATTGAAGTGTACCTCATCTGATCTCCCACCTCTAATGTAAGAAGGGTATCCCTCCACACTAGGTGCATGTATTTCCACATGCTTGTTCCCCAATGCTCCTCTTGGACCCTGTGCACCCCCAGAGCCATCTTTAATGCAGAAAGCCATTTAACTATGTCATCCCCCGCCACATAGCTGGGCACCAGGTCTTGGGGCATGCCGACCCTCACCTCTCCAAAGGACACTAGATTGCTGCTACAATTGTTGTTGGACCCTGCTGCTTGCTTGCCTTTTAGATCCAGCTGCTTCAGGCTCTTTTTATGAGCCATCTTCTTTTCTTCCAGTATAAGCTTTCCTTCTGCAGCCTGATGTCCCTCTCAACTTTTCTGTCTGCCAACCCCTACCGGGAAAGGCCTTTGGAGGACACACTGCTGCCTGTCTTGGCGGGGGCCTCCATTTCTGCCACTAAGTTATCCTTCTCCTCAAGCTGCTGCAGCAGTTCAGGGTCAGTGGCCAGGCCCTCCTCCTCCTCCCCTAAGTTCACTTCCTCCTCTTTATGGTTGCCATCCTCTGGATCATCTGGAGAGGACTGCATTCTTTTGGCCTTCTCATAGGCATGGACACCATTGTGGCCTTGCTTCCCTTATTTAGCCTCTCTCTTTGCAGAGCCTTTGCAGCTCAGGGAGCTGAGGTCATCTATTTGATCAGCTCCATCTCCATTGTAGCAAAATGTAGGTGAGGTAAACTTAAATTGAGAAAAAGAAAAAAATAATCAAATGCTGCAAAACTAAGGGTAATTTAAAAAGTGGTCAGATCTGGTATCAAATTATTTATCTGGAATTTTACACAAAATCACATAATGGTACTATGCAAACACAAGTAATGGATCCCACCACTGAACACTAACGTGACAGTTTGGGTTTTTGGTTGAGGGATGAAAACTCGTCTCAAGCAGCAACCACAATCCTTGTAAGTCACCAAATTAACCTGTGCTTGACTCTCTGGTAGCTTGTCACAAAACAGTCAGGCTAAACTTAGTGGCAATGCATATATTATTTATGCAGCACACAAAAGCAATAAAGTTAAAACACAACACAAGAAAAAGTCACAAATCTTGAAAATTAGAGTATAATCTAATAAATAAAATGATACCAAAATGAAGAAATTTCAATCAGTAGAACCAGGGTCTCTTTCGATTATTAAGGAAGGGGGTGCATGGTTCCTTTTCCCTAGCCTGTATCGATTCCCAGGGCCCCAATCCCTAGGGCTGTTTTCAGTTGGAGAGGGGGGCATGCGGTCCCTCTCTTCAACCCACAGTAGAACCCCTGGGACACCATTACCAAGAACCTGTGTTTTTAAAAAGGGGATGGGGCATTGGGCCTCCTCCACGGGCCTAGATCGACCAGGGAGTCCATCCACCTGGCAGAGTCAGCAGTACCCTCACCCCATGGGACACTGCAGTTTTCTGCCTGAATAATACCCCATAAACACTCTCCCAGGCAGAAAACACAACTTTGCATCTGCCCAGGGGGGAGCAGAAAAATAAGCTGCTTCCGCCCAGGCAGGAGCAAAGTCACTTGGCTGGCTCCTGCCAGCACCACAAAAGTTGCTTGCTGGGAGGACATAATAAGGACATATGAGTGTCCCAGGTGGGCACGGGGACACCCACTGTGAAATAAAATTCCAGCTTCCACCAGGGTGGTGGCTGGGTAGCAAGCAGGAGCCATGAAGGCCTTGGGGCTGACCCAGCAGCACCATATGATTTGGTTAAGGTGGATGCCCCAGGTGGGCACGAGGCACCCACTTTTGAAAAAAATTACCTGCTCCTGCTGGCACCCGGTATGTGTGCTGGCTGGAGATACGGAGGTTATCGGGTCATTGGGGCTCCCCTGCCACCCACCCCCAACAACTTTGCTAATGTGGTGCCTTAGGTGGGGCACACTGTTTACAAAAAAAATAATTCTTAAAGGAGTAATAAACGAGCTGCTCTATTGCAGGAATGCCTCAAATTGCCCTAGGGATTTTTCTAATAATATTTTTTATTCCTGGTCATGCTTCTAGAAGGGGGAGGGGCAGAAGCACATCCATCCTTTTTTTAATGTTATGGAGGCCTGCAGGGAGTGCAGTGGCCCTCCACCAACAATAAAAACACACACACAATCAGTAAGTCTCCTGGGTCATTGAATTAATGACTCCAGGAGACCTTAGCATATTTCTTAAAGCACTCCGGGTTTAGCTGTTTAGTCTTCAGCTGGAGAGCAGAGCCCACTTGTGGCTGGTTATACAGCTTTGTAGCTTGAAAACTGTTAAACTCAAACACTTGTTTAATTTTTTTAATTAAAATGTGTCATTAAATATAATTTGAGACAATCACTAATATTAAGCTTTGGAATGTGTGAATTTATGAAATATACTTTTAATTATGGTTATTGGTGAATTTTTGACAAAACAACTAGGTCTGCTTCATATGTGTTGATTTGCTAACCCCTTGATATAGCCAATAGGCCCATCAATTTTTTTATTTGACCCTTTGACAAAGTCAGTAGGTCTGCCTTACTTAAAGTGACACCTTTGATGTTGTTACCTGACACAGTAAGCCGTATGCGGCAGAGGGTCAGGTGCCTGCAGGGGTTTGGCTGCAGGGCCTTGCTGCAGGCAAGGCACGTGGCTGAAGGGCTCCTACCCCACACCATACATCTTAATTTATATATTTTTTTAAACTTACTGAAAAAGCTGAAGGTTAATATAACTTTATAGTTAGGAATTTTAATAATATTACTTTACTTTAGAAAAAACCTAGGGGTATAGACACCAAATGTTTAGGACGAGAAAATGCCATTTCTCTAGTTGCATTTTCAGAATTGTGACTCAAACCCAACTTTACCAATAAAGTGTTTAGTACAATTCTTTAGACAGCAAACTCAACATTCCTGTCTTCTGCTCCCAATTGAAAGTCATCACCTATTAGAAAGTAATAAGGTAATCCAATGTTATCCTATGGAAGAGGCAAGCCTTGCAGTAGTGAAAAACAAATTTAAGAGTCTTTCACAGAACATGTGCAAGTATATATATATATATATATATATATATATATATAATGTACATATATAAATTCATTGAAATTAGCAAAGGTTAAATTAATATCATAGTTAGGTGAATATGTGAGAGACAACATTATTGTTTTGAACAAACAAAACAAAAGCAATTCATCAGTTACATGTAGTAGAGCTGACTATACATTACACCCTCGCAATGCACTTCTTATGACCTCACATATTGCATCACTCATGTTCTATGACATCATTTTTGACATCACTGATGACATCTGAAATGACATGATGTCATTTAATCTTTGTTTTTTTCAGTGAATTTGTAAATTTTTTTGTAAACAAAAACATATCTTTTTATCACAACTAACTATAATATTACTGTAACTTTTGTTTTTCAGTGAATATATATATATTACCTAGTGGCGGTTGCCACAAGTTAGTTATAGTTATGACCATGTTTCCTTAGAAAAAGCGTTTTTTTTAGTTGCCTATATGTTTGGCACCATTAAACAAATCTTCACAAGATTTTCCAAAATAAGTGGCCCAGTGACCCTTGGTGTGCATGGAAAGTTTCAGGATGGTCTGTCAAGCAGGGGCTGAGAAAAAGGGTGCTCAAGAAACAATGCGTTTTCCATGTTAATTCTCATAGGATCTGTCAACACGTCTACAGTCTGAACCGCTTGACGGAATTACACCAAGTTTGGCAGGAAGCTAGCTGTCGGTACGCAGATTGTGCTTTTTGTTAATTGGTGTAAATCGGTTCACCTCACCAGGGCTCCCCAGGCCCAGAGGCCAACCCCCTATAAGCACCCAATCTTGCACCGTGCACAGCCTTCTCCTGTGCACAGTAGGGGTTGCCCGCAAGGGCTGGCCTGCAGCCAGTCCCTGCGGCCAACCCTCCTAACCACCCAACCTGATCCTGTACGCGGCCCTTAGGATCTGTCAACACGTCTACAGGCCGAACCGCTAGGCGGAATTAGAACAAATTTGGCAGAAAGCTAGCTGTTGATAAGCAGATTGTGCTTTTTGTTAATTTGTGTACATTTCCACTCGGGAAGTCGGGCTGTGTCGCTCCGGTTCGGCTGTGCAGGGATTTCTCGATGGCAAGGCAGGCTGTGCGTCGTTTCTGGCAGGCCATGCGCCGATTTTCAGAGTTTCCTGAAGAGATGAAGTATTTTGGCCCTGAGACTTCAGAAAACAGGAGGCAAGCTCAATCCAAGCCCTCGGAGAGCACTTCTGAGCAAAGTCAGAGGTCAGCAGTGCAGCAGGGCAACAGCAGGGCAGCAAGGCAACTGCAGGGCAGCAGCGCAACAGCAGGGCAGCAGGGCAACAGCAGGGCAGCAGGGCAGCGGGGCAACAGCAGGGCAGCAGGGCAACAGCAGGGCAGCAGGGCAACAGCAGGCAGCGGTCCTTCTTAGCAAAGAAGTCCAGATGAGTCCTTTGGGCAGCTAGGCAGTTCCTCTAGACAGGTTGGGGGTTCAAGTCCAGAGGTGTCTGAGTTGGTGGGGTCAGAGACCCAGTTTAAATACCCAGAAATGCCTTTGGAGTGGGGGAGACTTCAAAGAGTGGTTTTGAAGTGCACAAGTTCTCCTTTCAGCACAGGTCCCAGTAGGGAGTTTGGCAGTCCATTGTCTGAGGGCAGGCCACTAGCCTTTGAAATGGAAGTGTCACGCCCTCCACCCTTCCAGCCCAGGAAGACCCATTCAGTATGCAGATGAGTGCAGGTGTGACTGAGTGTCCTGTGTTTGTGGTTGTCTGGGTGAAATACACAAGGAAGCTGTCAACCAGCCCAGCCCAGACGTTGATTGGAGACAGGCTGTAAGGCACAGATGGATTTTAAGTGCAGAGTAATGCTCACTTTCTAAAAGTGGCATTTCTAAAATAGTAATATAAAATCCAGCCTCACCAATAAGCAGGATTTTCTATTACCATTCTGGCCATACTGAATATGACCTGGTTACCCCTTCCTGATCAGAATCTACCACTCAAACTGTATTTTAGGGCAGTCCTAATGCTAGCCTATGAAAGGAGCAGGCCTCACAGTAGTGGAAAACAAATTTAGGGGTTTTCCACTACCAGGACATATAAAACTCACAGGTACATGCCCTGCCTTTTACCTACATAGCACCCTGCCCTATGGGTTGCCTAGGGCCTACCTTAGAGGTGACTTAGATATAGAAAAGGGGGAGTTTAAGGCCTGGCAAGTACTGTTAAATGCCAAGTCGAAAGTGGCAGTGAAACTGCACACGCAGGCCTTGCAATTTCAGGCCTGAGAAATGGTTAAGGGGCTACTTATGTGGGTGACACAATCAGTGCTGCAGGCCCACTAGTAGCATTTAATTTACAGGCCCTAGGCACATGTAATGCACTTTACTATTTGGGAATTAACCAATGTTACCATGTTTAAGGAAGAGAGCATATGCACTTTAGCACTGGTTAGCAGTGGTAAAGTGTGCAGAGTCCTAAAACCAGCAAAAACAGTGATAGAAAAGTGAGGAAGGTAAGCAAAAAGTTGGAGGATGACCACCCAAAGGCTGTCGGGTCTAACAATCTGTTTCCCTGCAAACATATTTCTGTGCAGGGAAACAAATGAAAACTCAGTTTTCTGCTACCAGGAGCTGTTTGACAGCTCCTGCTGCCAGAAAGCGGACTTTGTTCGCTTTTGTGTTGTGGGAGCAAAAGCAAACATCTGTGTCCTGGGGTGGGCACTCCAGGACATAGAAGGAGCTGGCCCCTGGAGGTGGCGGTTCCCAGGGTCATTATTGGCCCCACAAGGGGGGCCGTGCATCCCCCCCTCCAACAAGCATTGCCCTGGGGAGGTGGTGGTCCCTGGGGCTCGGGGGTCTTTTATTGTAGCCCCGGGGAGGTGGTGGTCCCCGAGGTTGTAGGGAGCCTGCTTGCCCCCTCACTGTATTTATTGAAAGCCCATTGGGAGGTGGTGGTCCCCAGGTCTGCGTGAGGGCCACTGGACCCCCGCCTTATACTTGTTTAGAGTCCTGGTGAGGTGGCGGTTTCCAGGGCTGCAAGGGGGGGGGAGGGTTCTAGCGCCCCCCCATTTGATTCGTAATTGTGCCCCGGGGAGATGGTGGTCCCTTGGGGTTCAAGGGGACCTGGTGGCCCCCCTGCATCCATTTTCTTAAAAGCCCCGGGGAGGTGGCAGTCCCCAGGTTGCTTTCAGCCCCTTGTTCAAAATTTAATTGCACCCGGGACCTGGCCCAACCGGGGGCTGTTTACACAACAAGCGGGAGCCTGCGCTTCTTTTTTTAAAAAAATTGGCGACCCATGCCTTAAATGTTTTAAAAAATTTGTTTTAAGCCCTGGAGGGTCCCTCTGGGACCCCAGCACCAGAGCAAAGGGGTCAGGGTGACTCTACTCTTGTCTTTTTTCTTATTTTTTTACTTTTTTTTATCTGGCTGACAACACTTCCTTGTTGACGTGTTGTCAATCAGATCTCATCAAGAGATCGGGAGGGTTCATGGAGCTTTCGTATCTCTATATATATCAATTTGGATTTTCTTTAATTTTTCAAAAACTACTGAATGGATTTACACCAAATAACAAAAAGTTTGCTTTCTGGACCAAAAGCTATCTTTCTGCCAAATTTGGCGTAATTCCGTCAAGTGGTTTGGCGCTATTGCTATTCAAAATCCCTATGGAAAAATGCATGGGGAAAAAACATTTTGGGATCCCCCCTTTTTTCTCAGCCCCTACTTGACAGATCACCCCAATTGCTTTCTAGAAAGCAACTGATGTGAGCGTCAAATTTTTTAGGAAAATTTTGTGAAGATTCATTAACTGGTGCCAAAGATATAGGTGAGTCAAAAAATGATTTTTCTATAGAAGCTAGGTCCTAACTATAACTACCTAGTGGCGACCGCCACTCAAAAGTTGTATTGTAGTGTTTTAGGTCACAGCACTGGGAAGTTACCACATCCCATGTCTATCCTACTGCTCCAGGTCTTCGGAGACCCGAGGCAAGTGGTACAATGGCAGAGGGTAAGCTGCGATCTTCCTGTCTTTCTGAGCTCCTTCACGTCTCCTGGCTCTTCGCAGACCCAAATGAAGCAGTGGAAGGTGTGTGATGCTTTCTTCGTACTAGCTACTTTCTCCCCTACCTTCTGCATGGCACTAATGTCTTTCAGGAGACAGCAGATGTCTGCATGTTCCGCCAGGCCACAGTGTGATGGCCTCTGTACAGAAAGTGGAAAGTGGAACTTTGTGAGTGTATGGTGAATGAATGCCAAAGGGTAGTGGATAGTGATTGTCACTTAATGCTGAACATCAAAATTCCATGAATAAGGGGTCAAGGAGTTACTTATGCATCTGTATTAGTATTAAGCAAAATGTAATCAACTTTTACGCGTATTCTCTAACTAATGTTCTAATAAGTGTATCTTTATTTTTCAAGGACTTGAAAAGCAAGTTTTCTGATCTGACAATGAAAGAAAAGTCCCTGAATTGTCAGAAGGAGGAGATCATGATGGCTGTGTGAGTTTTTCTGTTTTTCACAATGTCAAACACAATTGTTTATTATTGTTATCGTGATAGCCTATCCACTTTCGACCCAATAGAGGATATCTTTTGATCTGGCCCAGAAAACCTATTGAGGAAGAAACCCAAATCACAGGGTGTGTGGGTGTCGTGCTTCAGACCTCAACTGCTCTGCTCATTCTCCCTGGATGATCCTAGAAGTATGGCTAGGGGTGGTCAGAACTCACAGAGTTTCAATCCACAGAATTCCATGGAGTTACATAAAAACTCCATGAGATTTTGTGGAGTTCCACCAACGGGTGTAAATATGCATGTCATGCTGAAAAATCAGCATGAATGGAACCACGCAGTGCCTAATAGTATGCAGTCATTCGTGTTGATTTTGCTACAGCTCGAGTAGAAAATCTACTTGAGTGGCAGTAAATCTATGCGAGAAGCGTCCCTCTCACCACGACTGCCCATGTTTGAAAATGGCACTAGGGGACGCCAAATCTCACTTGCATTTCTGGAGCCTGCAGCAAAAAATTCCATCACATAGAATTTGGCCGGAGCTCTGTGTTACTTAATTCGGCCAATTCCGCAGGAAGAATGAAAACTTCCACCTATCCCTAAGTATGGCCTTGCAGTAAAACAGTCTGCATAGTTTGTCGTCTTTTGATCTTTTGGATCTAGCTGAGGGTCTGACAAACATGTCAAAATATGCAGCATTATCAAACCTGACACCTCCTACGTTTGTTTAACTATGAGAAGGGGGCAGGGTTTTGGCCTTGTGTGACCTGTGAGACACTTCTCTCCTTCCATCCTCCCCCTTCAAAAAGTAAAAAAAATTAAATAAAATACTTCTCAGTCTGCCACCAATGTCCTGGGGATCATAATGGACATCAGCTGTGCAGATCCTCCAAACATGAGCTGGAAGCACTTCACACAGGGGATTCCAGCTCACCTTCTGTTCAGCTGTGTGATATCGCCTCCTCACCAGGTGATGTGTAGAGAGACAATATCTTGAGCCTCACAATGGCACCAGTGTGTTGGCAGGTCTGGTGTGCCCTGGACATCTACAAGCAGCCGTCTAAAATCATTGCTAGTAACTAGATTGCAACATGGACAAAATGCTGACTGAGGCCAAGTCTGCAAGATCCATTCAAACCTTTATCACAGGTCAGGCTGGGGCAGAGTTAGTACGCAGTCTAAGCGAAGTTCATGTTACAGTATTAATGATCTTACGCTGAAACAAGGCTGATGAATCACTGAGGATCATCATTTGAATAGGGCTCTAAAAGTCGCTGCTGCCTTCCAGCAGAGGTCTTCATCCAGTTCAAGATTTTCTGCACCATAATTTGATTTGGCATACAGACACCAGTTGTCCGAGATACCACCCACACAGCACTCTTAGAACCATCATTGCTATGCTCCTTGCCATTCTCCAAACTAAGATGGTCAAGTTGTGAAGGGGTGGGAAGTCTATAACAACTGGAACAAATTTCTTCTCTCTATAGAGATCATGCAACCTACAGAAAGGATGCAATAGACTCCCTTATTCCAACAACACCTTGTTGCTGGAACATCCAAAGGCTGGATGCCTCCACCCATCCCACAACTATTGGCATTCTCTTGCTGTTCATCATGATCTTGCCCGGTTGGGTGCAATCAATTGATTCCTTGCAGCAGCCCAGATCAACATATTTACATATACACCTAGAGACATACAAATATAGACTCAGAAAACCAGAAATATATATTGTACAAGAATGGAAGGGTCCTGTTACTATTATTTTCAGGCTTATGCTATAGTAGCATATTTGTGCAGATATACCAATGGCTTAGGGAGAAATGGGGAGCTTGCATTCTGATCATGGCTTTGAGACATCATTAGCAAGCTGGTGAGATGATCAACTCTGCTGCAAGGGCCAGCCAATGTCTGGCCTTTTAAGTGCACATGCAGAGTTGCTAACCTCCACTCTCTAAGTGGTAGAGCCACCTCACTTTTACAATTTCAAGTTCTATTTGGCCCCTTTGCAGCCTGTGCTGGAGTACAGAACAGGCTTGTCATTAAACTGTGAGCCATTTCAAATGTTCTGTTTATAACAGCTGGCTTTCTACACACCAACTAGACCACACCTCCACCTGCCTTTTTCCATTGCCATTTCTCTAGTCCCTCCTCTATGTTTACAAGTGAGCTGCCCTTCATATTAGAACTGGATCCCATTGGTGCATTTGTCCCTTAGCCAATCTGTTATTCATTAATGTACCAACAAGTAATTAGCAATGTCCCTAAAACTATTTATGTTATGAGTGATTCCTTGGTGCACTGGTGCTATGGTATTTGGTGCATTTGGCCCTCAACCAATCTGTTATTCAACAGCATACAAATCTTTCTTGCCATGGCAAAGCCATTGAATGCTATGTGTCAGTACAACTTTTGAAATTAATCAATGACTACACTTTCCTCACACCTCACCAACATGGGTCAGGTCTGGTTTCAGCAAAGAGACAGCTACCTTCAAAGTGCTTAAACACATTCATCATTGACAACCCTGTTCCTGCCTTCTGGTATAATGTTCTTCAACAGCAATTGTCACCACAGAGGGCTGCTAAAATTGCACAAGGACAGAAGGAGCTCTGGTGATTAAGTCCTTAGTATATTCTACACAAACCTTCTTAATTGTAGATATGTCATCAAAATTAGGAACAAATCTTCCTCAGTGTCCAGCATAAACCACTGTGTACCGTATGGCTCAATTCTAGCACAGCTTTTGTTTAATTTCTACCTTGAGCCACTTCCAAACATCTGTATACACGAGTATTTGACAACACTCAGTCCTACATGGAGATATAGGGGTCATTACAACCCTGGTGGTCAAAGACCACTGCCCAGCAGCGCTGCCCAGAGGATTACGAGTCCCCCTACCGCCAGGCTTTTCCTGGTGGTATGAACCGCCAAGAAAAGGCTGGTGGTACGGGGAGTCGAGAAGGGCCCCCTGACAGGGCCCTGTGCAGCTTTTCACTGTCTGCACAGCAGACAGTGAAAAGCGCGACGGGTGCAACTGCACCCATCGCACGGCCGCAACACCACCGGCTCCTATGTTGCGGCTGAGGGGCCAGCGGGGCGGAAACTAGGTTTCCACTCGCCGGCCCAGCGGGGATCTACAATGGCCGAGGCGGGGGTGTGGCCGGATTGGCGGCCGCCCGGCGGTCCGATCTTGGCGGGCGGCTTCAGCCGCTCGCCAAGGTCGTAATGAGGGCCATAAAGTCTGAAGGATATCTGCACCTTGAAGGTCTCACTCCTAATAATGCAACACTGGATGTCAAACAACTTCCCCCTCCTAAACACACAAAAGAAACAATTTTGAATCATGGCCCTCAGGATCAAAACAAATAGGATGCCACCCCCACATCAACAAATTGGCCCAGTCAGTTAATTATTTCCTTCACGTTCGAAAATTAAAGCATCTGCTGACCTCTCAACTAAGAATCGTAGTATCTTCTCTATTTCGACAATGACAACTTAGTTCTTACAAGACTTTGAATGTCCTCTCTCGCACCTTTCAATGTGATTTTTCATGGTTGGCTCAGATGAGCTCCTCTGCAAAGAAATTTGATCCCAACTTAGGAGAAAATCCAATTCTAAATTTTGATGTCTCACTCATAGGGTCATTCATCTCAAGATTCTTCCCTACCTGAACGCTCCTCTGATCATCTCTTGCGGCGAGAGAGTGCTTAGTAGTAAGAACTCTCTCCTTCTCCAAACACTAGTCTGGAACACTTCCTTAACTTAAGACACCCATTTTCTGAATCTGGGCTAGCCTCTGGAAATCCCATCCTCCTTCCAGTAGAATGAGAAGTCAACCTGATTTCTCACTTTCAAGAAACTGCTAAAAGCCCCCCTTTCCACCCTCACCTCAACTAATCTCCTTTATGCCCAATTCCTATCCTTCCTCCTCCTTCTTCTTACTATAGTATTCTTGGGTCGCATTTCCTTGGTCTCTGACATGGAATCATATAGCTATTTGTAAGGAGCACACAACCCCTTTCTAGAGTATCTGGGCTACAGAACACCCTATATACTTAAGGAATTGGGGTATCAGAAGCAGATTGGCCCTTATGCCAGATCTGTGTTTTTACTTGGAGAAAGCCTACGGAGGTGGGAAAAAGGGAGTGTGGTTGCTCTCTATGCCTATGACTTTATGGAAACTTCCTTTGATAAAGGTATGGAAATACCTACTGATTGTACTTGCAAACTTACCTTCCTGAGATAAGACTTGCTCCTCTTTATGTTGGGAAAGAGTGATGGATCGAATTAAGTAATTGATGCCGTACCCAGCTGTGATCTGAAGCAAATTGGATGTTTGCATATTTTTATTTATATAATGGAACAACACATATGGCCCGTCTTGTCTTCTACCAGAGACCGGACGTGCAAGATGGGACTGGGGCTAGTAAAACTGAATCCCAGCATTATCTGTTTCTGCGTTTCCTTCTATTTATCTTCCCGCTGTTGGAAGCATTCCCTTTACCATGGTCTCTCCCTTGTACTTGTTGACCACCGTGGTTTCCTGGTGCTCCTATGAACATGCGGACTCCCAACGCCCACTGGTCATCTGGATGATACTGGCATGTCCCATGCAAAGTGACATCATTGGCTCAAAGATCCTGACAATGAGAATGGAAGGAGTTCAGCTGTTACTTCATGGGTAACTTACCACATGGTTTATCCCCTCATTTGTGCATCAGAGTGGCTGGATGGAGAAGTTGTGAATTCACATTGTTCGCACCCAACCATTTGCTGTCTCTAGCATTGTAGGGTTCAAAGCTGATTATTTTATCTGGTGGCTTCTTAGTTTGAAATAACAAACATATGATTTAGGCATACCAATGTAACCTTTGTGCTTTCTTGCTGAGTTTACTCACTGGCTCCAATAGGCAGCCATTAATCAGACGATTGTAACAGCAAGTGTCATCTTTGATCAATTTGGAAAACCTGCTGTATGGATTTTCTGCAAAAATGCCATTTTATATGGCAAATTTAGTTTGACAAAAAACAAGATATAAAAGTAATTGACTCCAGCCTGACAAGGTAAGATGAGTTAAAACAAGCAGGCTCCATAAATGAGAGTCCATATTCGCACGTGCATGCGCCCTCCTTTGTATACCGTAGGAACGTACTGAGGAAGTTGTGAAAAACATCTATCTAAGGAGGCTTTCCATATATTAAATATCATTGTAAAGGAAGAGATGTTGTAAGATATGTATGTTAAATAACTCAGTCTATGACCTACAACCAGCTGACTCATGGTATATATATTAAGTTTGGATGCTTTTATTGCACAAAATTCAGTGGCATGTAACTCATGTGTCATAAGGAACGTACTGAGAAAGTTGTGAAAAACATCTATCTAAGGAGGCTTTCCATATATTAAATATCATTGTAAAGGAAGAGATGTTGTAAGATATGTATGTTAAATAACTCAGTCTATGACCTACAACCAGCTGACTCATGGTATATATATTAAGTTTGGATGCTTTTATTGCACAAAATTCAGTGGCATGTAACTCATGTGTCATAAGGATCTGCTGTAAAATATGGAAAAATACTTAACAGTTCCCTGTGAAATTCTGATTTCTTCATCATAATGACAGCCCGCTTCTTCGAATCCAGGGTGCTTACCAGTAGTTAAACTTATTGCAAGCATCCTCCCATCATCTTTTGTGTGCTGCATATAACACCCTATGTGGCCAAGGGTATACCCAGACGTTGGTCCCTTGCTTGCTTTGCCACAGGACCAAAGTTATACCGCAAAAGAAAAAGGCACAAATTGATTTGGGGATGTTTGTGTTCCTTTGTGGAGGATGCCTTGCCTGGCAGTTCAAATGAACTGTTCCAACAAGGAGCAGGGTCCATACTGGTATGCATAAGGCTAGTCTCTGTCTAAAGTGGCACAGTGGGCATAAAACAATTTGTTGACATATTACCTAGAGCAATTGCCAGTGGTTTAGACTATTTGCAAGCATTCCTTCCATCACCTTTTGTGTTTTTGATGTAATGTGTTTTAATAACCAGGTTTCCAGCTTTTGTGAGAGAGCTCCATGGGTGTGGCTTTCTTTTAACCAGTTTGCCATTGAAAGAGTAAATACTGACCTGGTGATGTGATTACTGACACCTCAATGCAGCCAATCCCTGCATTCGGCCCACCACTTTCTTGGAAAGGTGCAGCAGTACTGTCCTTTATCGTATTTAAGCAGTAGCTAAATGGGGTCACCTTTAGGGTTGAGCGTGCAAGCGCTCTGGCCTGTTGTAATCTCTCTGTGGGCTTTTAACCATGCCCACTTTCGCTATTCGTTGATTGTTGTGCTTGTTTGAAATGCTTCATTTTTATTGGTGCATTTTGTGAAATGTCCCTCCTTTGTGTGCTGAGTTCCCTCCCACAGTCGATTTCACTAAGGGAACATTTTTTGCTGGCCTTCACACTACCTCACGCTTCCTCCTGTTACAGTGTGTGATGGCCCATCATCCGGTTTGCCTTACATCCCAGCTGTGATCCTTTCTAGACATTCACGCAGGGAGCCAATAACTCTCGCGCTCACGCTCATGGCGGCTGTGGCGCTTTCAGTCGGCTCGCTTAAGTCAACTGTTTTACTTTTCATTTTCAATTTATGTGGCAGGAAAAGTCCAGTTAGGAATTTACAACGCTAATAGCTCCAAGTCGAGCGAAGGTGGTACCCATTGCATTGCAATTGCTTGTTTTTTAATCTCTCCGGGGGCGTGGCTACTATTGGCGCAGCCGTGCAATGTACCTGGCCCCCGAGGTGGGAGAGGCCCAGTCTGCCCTGCACTAGCTCGTGTTATTTCAGAGGCGGCCTGTTCTGATTAATTTAATAGACGGAGCATGCCAGGGGCTCGGCTGTGTTTACTTTTCAGGCGGAGGGGTACAGAGGGAGTAAGTGATAAGATAGCACTAAAGAACAGAGGGAACAGGGTGGAACCAAAAGAGAGTGAAAGAACCAGGAAAAAGTGACAGAAGTGGCAGAAGGGAATAAGGTCGAGTGAGAAGGAGAAAGGAAACAAGGAAGAGCAAAGTGGGCAAGAAAAAGGACGAGAAAGAAACCAGAAATAAGGAGATGGGGGAAGAAGGAGATGAACATGAGCGAGAGACAGACCAGGGGGAAGGGAGACACTGAGGGGGGGGGGTAGAGAGGAAAACATTAAAATGATGAAGGAGAGTGGAGGAGAGCAAGATAGAGAAAGGGGGGCAAGAAGGAAAGGCGAGCAGAATGAGGAACTCGGAGAACCACCAATGATTTTAATGTAGCAGGTGCAGTGACACCGGGGTTCAAGGGTGCGATAGGCGCACTGCACCTCATTTGGCGGTATTTTAATACAGACTGTGGGCCCGGGAGTCTCTCTCCACCAGGGGGAGTCCGTGGTCTGTAAACTAGCAGGCCTTCTGCTTGCCTGGCTGATTTTGCACTGCTGGCCCCTTTATTTTGCACTAGTCGAACTTTGCACATCCGGCACGGTGCAAAACTGACCTGCCTTCGCAAGTCATTGCTGTACTGTGTGTCGACTCTTCCTTGGCACATCCATTCAGTAATTAGTGTAAATGCCACTGCATCATAAGTGCTAATACCATAGAAACAGAAAATTACAATATTGCGTTCACATAACAGTAAGTAGATGAAAAACTCTGCCAATGGCAAAAAAAGCGCAACTAAACATTGAATTGAAAAATGATTTCCATGCCATGGTTGTGACAAGCTGTTTTATAGTTAGAGGAAAAGGCTCAGGGTTTGATTGATGTTTGGTATTTTATGTAATTATAACTCTCTGTTCTCGTGCAGCTCTTGAGATTAATGGTATATTTAGCTCTTTTTTCAGCACTGCAGATAAATTATGGGTTACAGATTTCTACTTCGCATATTTGATCACGTTCTGAATAAAAATGTTAATGCACCATTTTCGAGTCAAACTCGTAATATTTGTGCCAGGCAGCCTCATGGTTGGAGACCCTTTATTAAGGAAGCATTGGTAGCTTTCAGAGGCTCTTGAAATACCTAACCACCTGCCAGGACCTAATTGAAAGAGTAGCTCCCTTCCATATTACCTGCATGCAGGAAAACCTGGGCTACTCCAGGTTTGTGTTATCAGTCTGTTGAGTAAGATGCAACCTACTACGAGGGCTGGTTCATGCATAAACGTCGCATCAGCACCACCTGCGAAGACTGGGAATGGGGTCTCGCATTGCATCAAGGGCTACAAAAACGTCCTTTTATGGAGATTGGGGGAGCAGCCTTTAGCCTAAGTGTTAGACCTGACACCCTTGGGTGGTACTCCCCCAAACATTTTGCCTTCATCCTTCTTGTTTGCTAAGTTCGTCTTTGTTGGCTTTAGGACTCTGTGCACTTTACCATCGCTAACCTGAGCTAAAGTGCTTGTGCTCTCTCCGTAAAACGTGGTACAACTAGCCTACACCTAATTGGCACAATTAATCTATGTTTAGGTCCCAAGTAAATGGTACTACTACATGTGCCCAGGGCCTGTAAATTAAATGCTACTAGTAGGCCTGCAGCATTCATTGTGCCACCCACTAAAGTAGCCTGATAAAACTTGTCAGGCCTGCCACTGCAACCCGTAGTGCAGTTTTAAACTGCCATTTTGATCTATCAAAAAACCTCCTGCCAGCCCTAAACCTTTCTTTTTAATATTTATAAGTCACCCTTAAGGTATGTCTTAAAGGCTCATAGGGCAGAATGCATTGTATTTAATAAACAGGACATGTGTACTTAAGTTTTACATGTTCTGGGAGTGGAAACCTCCTGAAGTCTTTATTCAGTATTGCAAGGCCTATCTCTCCCATAAGATAACATTGGGCTACCTAATTAGACTTAATAAATGATAACTTAAGTTTGGGAGCGTATATGTTTGCAGTCAAATTAATTTAAATTTAAAATCCTCTGTAATGATAGAGACGGATTTAAGTCACAATTCTGAAGATGCCACTTTTATAAAATTGGCATTTATTTGTTCTAACCGTGTGTGCCTTCTGCCAGTATCCTGGATCACATGACTATGAATGGCTCTGCTTTTGCAGTTTCTGTATTCTTCCCAGATAGTGAGACAAAAGGTGACTAGGTGTGTGGAGGAGGATGGGCCATCCTGGATGTTTGGGGGCGAAGCTTTGCTCTGCCTCCCTTACATTTCAAAAGTCTTTGCCTCCTGCACACACAAATGAATCTGGCACCAGGCTTGCCCTGTTCTTTGTCACAACAGACTTCTCAAAGCCTTTACAGGGGAAGAGAAGAACTTCCCAGAACCAAATGTGGGGGTAGTATAAGGAATCCTCCAACTTCAAAGACCAGCGTTAGTATGAATATTGGACCTGAAAACAAACAGAGGGGTTAGAGGGAATTATATAGTCCAGCAAACGTTCCCCTAACAATCTAAATATACAGAAAAGTATATGCTGTTCTGGAATAAGTTCAACCCTAATTTAGTGTTATGTCTACTTACAGGTCAGTCCACAAGGAAAATAATCCTTTTTCGGATAAACAATCCCTCACCCACCAAGGTAGCATGCTTCATCTTCGGGCCATGCTCCTCACTTTCGTGAGAGCTGCAATGCCCAGTGGGCCCCCATGAGGGGGCTTACTGCCAGAGATCTTTTGTTACCCTAAAGTAGTTGAATGGGTTATGCCCTTGCCCTAATTGAAGGAAGGATGGTAGACTGGGGAAAGATAATTCAACTTGGCTATAAGTCAATGAAAAAGGAAGGCTATTCATTGGTTTTTTGACAACCTATGCCACAATTAGAAAATCAAACAAGAACTTAAGTGAATCATAATAAATCCAGGGTTCTCCAAAAGGTCAACATGTTTCTTGCCTTAAACTGCTCCAGACGGAGTCAATGGCAATTCATAAGGACCAGGGAATAAACCATCATCGAAATAATTCAAGCAGATTTGATTAAGAGGAATACAGTGGTGCCCGGTGGTTTGTAGCAAAATGAACAAAATAAAATGTGTCACTAGAAAGAGTAAACCTCACACTATGGATTCACTTATGGTGACCGACTAATTAGAATTTGTGGGCCTCATGGAATGCCATTGAGAATGCCATTGCTCCCGGAGCTTCTAGGTAGGTTCATCAGGATGTGTGGTGGAAACCTACCAGCTTGCCGGCATTGCGGACCGGCACAGTCTGGCATGCCAACAGGAGCATAGGTTTCCAGCTGGCAACACCCAACTGGACCCACCTGTGCCCTGCTGCTGGCCTCTCTTTGATGAGTTCTGATCCACAACAGGTCTTCCCCATTCCTAGACCCTTGGGTGGCTTCGAAACTGACTTAGTGAAATGAAACTTGATACAGAATATTACCTCGCAGCACCTTGCAGATTCTGATTGAAAGCACCCTCCGGCCTCATCGGAAATGACTCATCATGACGCAGCGTGATGTGGTGTGAAACAGGATCTCTCATTTCAGCCCCAAGTACAATCAGGTGCACCTTCTAGCGGGACAAACTTGGTCCTGTACCTGGCTTGCGCTCCATGGTGGTCTGCCTGAAATTGTGACTTTGTCCTGGTCCCGTGCTACCAGATAACTACAGTGAGTGCTTTGTGCTATTTGGCCTTACTTTGACTTAAGACTTTGAGACTGCATACCTCCTGTGCTACTGATTGGATCCTTTTTTTTGTTTTTTAAATATACTCTATTTTCTAAATTGTTTTGGGGGTTTTCTTGTGTTGTATTTTTACTTTGCCAGTGTTTGTGTGCTGCATAAATAGTTTGCACATTGCCTAAAAGTTAACCATTTCCGTGCTTAGGATGCAACTGTTACGTCCTCAACCACAGTGGTCGTGTGCTGAAGACATAACCGTTATATCCTCTGCACACGACCAGCAAATCCCTCTGCTGTTTTCAGATGAGTGACTTGCTTTATGTAAAAACAGGCTAGGGAGCGGGGAAAGAGTTTTCCCAATTCCCAAGGCTATTTTAAATTTTTAGTGAAATGACGAGCAGCACGCATGGCACGCTGACGTCATTTCATTGAAAACAAAAGTGAAAAGAAGCAACCTATACATTTAAAAAATGTATAGGTTTGCTATGTTTCCCTAGGTGCCGACTGAGGTTGGGCCCAAAAACCACAGCTAGCCGCTTCGTGTACAACGGGTCAGTTTAGCGTGGAAACATTTGATGTATCCATGTTGTGTTTTGGGCTGTTTCCTGTTGCGGTCACCAGGCCTACCCACATAAGTGAGGTACCACTTTTATTGGGAGTCTTGAGGGAACACAGAATAGTAGAACAAGTGTTATTACCAATTGTATTTCTCTGCATTTACACCTTCCAAATGTAAGACCATGTGTAAGAAAAAAGTAATTTTAAGAAATACCCTCTAATTCATATGCTAGTATGGGTACCAACAAATTCAGAGATGTGCAAATAACCCCTGCCTCTAAACTCCATATCATATCTTGTGCCTATTCCGCAAATACATAGGTTTCCTTGATACCTATTTTTCATTCTATATTTTACCAAATGAACTGCTGTATACCTGGTACACAATGAAAAACCATTGCAAGGTGCAGCTTAGTTATTGGCTCTGGGTACCACGGGTTCTTGGTGAACGTATAATCCCTATATATTCCACAACCAGATGGGTCTGGCGGATACAAGGGTATATTGCTTTTGAAAATTTACCATAGTTAGAAAAAGTTACAATGTTTTTTTCAACTCAATTTCAATATTTGTTTTTATTTCAACTGTTACCTTCTGTAGGAAAACCTTCAAGGGTCTAAAAAATGACCCCTTGCTCAATTCAGAATTGTATCTACTCCACAGAAATGCATAGCTTTCTAGGATCCACCATTAGGTTCACACCCATTTCTGCCACCAACTGGAAAGAGGTTGAAAGCACAAAAAGAAAGAAAAGTGGTCTATGTCCCTGTAAAATGCCAAAACTGTGTTGAAAAATGTTTTTTTCTGATTCAAGTCTGCCTGTTCCTGAAAGCTGAAAAGATGGTGATTTTAGCACTGCAAACCCTTTGCTGATGCCACTTGCAGGGAAAAAAACAGACGCTTTCTTCTCCAGCACTTTTTTCCAATTTTTTCCCCCCAAAACGCAAAATGTAGCTATATTTTGCCCATTTCTTCGGTCCCCTCTAGGCTAATCCACAACCCAGGATATTGGGAAAAAAGAACACAAACTTGGCATGGATACCTTATGTGGACAAAAGGTTATGGGGGCCTAAGAGTGAACTACCCCAAATAGCCAAAAAAAGGCTTAGCACATGGGGGGAAAGGCCTAGCAGCGAAGGGGTTAAGCGTGACTGCTTTGTCCCACGCTATCAGGGTTAAGTGCAGAAAAAGCATACGTTTACAAACATTCCATACATTTAGGAGTATCATGGTAGTATATGAAAGCAGCACGCGTCTGTGTAGTACGTGAAAGACAACAGTTGAGATGTAACTTGCATGATCCTAACACTACATTTCTCTAAGAGCCTTTAGGTCCCCGTCGGTGTGTTGCCGCACATGAAATTAAGATGCAACATAGCATGGATACACAATGGCAGCCATTGGACACTTTGCAGAATGTTATGTCAGTCTACAAACACCCATGCTCCAGGACTCTCCAGCTCAGGGTCCTCGGCAGCAGCCTGAGAGTCAGGATGGGTGTGGTTTCCTGGTGTGCCAAATATGGAACAAGTGGGCCCCAAATGTATTTAGGCCTAAAAGTAGGGGGTATAAGGTCCCAATATGTTTCCATTTGTCCACAGCAGCATACAGCATCTCGCAGCTGGGTACAGGTCAGGGCTACAGGTCTTCTCCCCAATGCTGAGCGAGCTGTCTCTTAGCAAGGATAAGGAGTATGGCTGTTAATCATCTGACTCCCTTTGGGACATTCTTGATGTATCCCAAAACGACCACTGTAGGAAGCTGGCCTGGTGTGTGGTGGGTACCTGAGGTACTTACACCTTATACCAGGTCCAGGTATCCCCTATTAGTGTAGGGCAGTGTCTAGAAGCCAGGATCTCTAGGGCTAGCTGTGAATGAGCAGCCAAGGCTTATCTAGGAGACATGCAAAGCTCGTGCAATACCACTGTAGTCACACAGCACTTACACAGATGAAAGAAAACAGTGTTACAAAAATAAAGGTACTTTACCAAATACCAAAAAGTACTAGAGAGGCAACCTTCCAATAGGAGGTAAGTAACACACTAGATATGTACACTAGTAATCAGCAATAGGATTAGAAAGGGATAATAAACCGTGCAAATGCAAATAGGCAATATTGACCCTGGGGGGGGCCCAAACTACATACTAAAGAAATGGAATGCAAACACAGGACCCCCACCTAGGTAAGTAGAATGTGTAGATGGGAGCTGGGGGTACTACAAAACCCCAAAGGTAAGTACCACAGTGCCCCCTAGCGACCAGGAAGAAAGGAGTAAATTACTGGATTTTCCCCAAACCACCTAAAAGGAAGGAAGGAAAAGAAGAAAATGCAACACCCAGACAAGACTGCAAGAAACCGGTGGTGGATTCCTGAAGAGGAAGACCTATGGAAGAAGGGGACCAAGTCCAGAAGTCACAGAAGAGTCCAGGGGGAGCAGGAGCTACTACCCACCCAGCTGTGGTTACAGGAGTTAGTCGACGGTAGGACGAAGATGGTCAGGAATGTTGCCCTGGAGCAGGTGAAGAGTTCCTAGAGGATGCAGTTGATGACCCATGCCGGATGGATGATTGCAGTCGGTCAGTGGTGTGGAAAAGCCACCAACAAGCCTTGGCAAAAGCAGAAGTCGTGGTATAGCAAAAGTGGAGCTGCCAGGGACCAGCAAGGTCCAAGAGGGTTCAACCCATGGGAGGAGTCCTAGGGGACCCTCAGCAAGGCAGAGAGTCCAAAGAAGAAGAGGCAGTCCCCACAGGAGACCCACTGGACAAGGAACCAGGAGTCGCAGAGGAGTCCATGGAGCAACAATGGAGAAGGGTCTCACACTGCAGATGAAGCACGCAGAGGGCTGTGCATCACAGGAAGGAGTGCTGAGAGCTGGGGCTACACGTGGTTATGGCTTGACAGGACTGAACTAGCAATGTATCAATTAGTGAACCAATCATCATTTCAGTAAATAACATACTTCTAGAGATGCCCTTTTTCTAATGCAATCTATTGGACAGGCCATGCAAACTAATTAAGGAAATGAATTGCCATTCATACATAGAGCTTCAGCAAGAAACCTTGAAAAGTTACAGAACAGGGAGCATCCTGCACATGGCTTCCTGGAAAGAACACAAATATTTCATTACAGACACCTCAAAAGAAGCTTCTTCTTCCATGACTTGCTGAAATGGAAAAATGCACAACAGAGACAGAGAATGCTTGCTTAGTTCCTTAAAATAAACATGCATAATTATTCTGCTAATATGAATAGCTATCAACGCTAGCTATCTGAGGCCTAGTCATTCTAACTTAACTATGTCTAAATTAGGCCTTATTTTCTAATTAGTAAAGTCGCTCCTACAATCTTGAGAGAGAGAGCGATTGTGTAATTATTCCTGGACAAATGTGTTTGTATGTTTCTATTAGGAGAGAGAGGTTGTGCAATTATTCCAAGACAACTGTGTCTGTATGTATCTATTAGGACTGCTCCTAGGCCTTGTTTAATTAATTGCTATCTGGGGAAGTGCCTGGCTCAAAAGCATACTTATCTGGCATACAGAAGAAAGCAGCCTGTCTCTCTGTGTTCTGCCAGTCCCCCCATCCCTGGCCATCTTTCTTGACTACTTCACCTCTCACTACTATAAGTACTACACAACTAAGGGACGAGGTCAGATTAGGGAATCAGCAGTGGCTACTCCAGAGCCTAAAATTCTGAAACACTGTTTGACATCACCTGGTTTCTACGTTCTTTGTGTGCTCAAAACACCAAGGAGCGGGTTTGGTTTGCTGTATGTTTTTTTCATTTTAATCCTTACAGAAGCAAGCTCATCGGCTGCCTGGCTTATCCAGGTGTAATAGATGGTGCTTTGTGTTTCTTTTTTTACTGAAGTTTAGCCACCAGTATGGCTTTCTCTAATGCTTCATTAAAGGTTTTTAAACTAGCTTTATTGGTAGAAATTAGAGTTTTCCTACTGTTGACTTTGTCATGTGTTTCCATGGATGTGAATCTAATGACTGAATGGTGGGAACTTATTAACATCGTGGCACCTCCCAAGTAGGGTACGATGCTCCTGTTAGGTAGCGCGGAAGACAGCACTGCCATCCAAGTCAATAGCACATCTTCCAGCTCAGCTAAAACCCAGTTGCCTGGTTTATAGAAAGTAGTACAGTAGTTTTAAGGCTGAGTGCATAGCTCTAGGCTGAAAGTGGCTTACTGAGCTGAGGAAAAGAGAATTCACTTGGACACTGTGTGCTAAGGAAATCTTCTAGTACTAAAGTCAAACTAAGATTATTGATAAAATAGGCAGCCATCGGCTTGTGGAGAAGCTCATCAGCACTAGAGATTGGGAGGCGATCTGTTTTGGTGACAGAGTTGAGGCCACTTTGGTCCACATAAAACTTCTCTTCTGTGTTACCAGTTCGAGTGAGCAGAATCCGTGGGTGGGACTAGGAACTAGGGTCAGTCAACCCAAGGACCGACATCTTGCCGACCTCACCTTTGATGCTGTTGTTCATCTTCTATTGCATCCAGTAGCCTTTAATCTTGACAGTGTCAATAGAGTGTACAGATCACGCCATGTGCCAGTGAGTATAATCCAGAGATGTCCTGCGGTAACTACCAGAGGCATTCTGATGTACTGATTGCAGAGTGAAAGGTAAATTAGCCGCTTTAACTGAGGCATCCTCATTTCCATACAGCAGCGTGGGAAGGGGCTTCGCTATATCTTCTTCCTCATCAGTTGCCAGTTGCCACAGCATGGCTACAGTTGGGTTTAAGTCTCTTGATGCAGAAGATTGTAGTGGTGCCCTGGAATCCTTAGAAGATTGTAGTGGTGCCCTGGAATCCTTAGAAGATTGCAGGGGTGTCATGGCCTCCTTAGAAGATTGTAGTGGTGCCCTGGAATCCTTAGAAGATTGTAGTGGTGCCCTGGAATACTTAGAAGATTGAAGTTGTGCCCTGGACTCCTTAGAAGATTGTAGGGGTGCCATAGACTCCTTAGAAGATTGTAGGGGTGCCATGCAGTCCTTAGTTCAGTGAGATAGTTCACATTACTAATAGTTTCCAGAAACCTTGGTTTACGTGTCAGAAAATCCCCTAAACTTTACAGGCTCCACAACCCAAATCTCAGTCAGGGTGATTTGCAGATCAAACCAATGTTTCATTAGTTTCCAGCTAGTTTTGTTGCGCTTTGTACTCTTTTTAACATACTAGACAAACTTTCACCCACAGCCTAGTGCCCACAGTGTTTTCTTGGACTGTCTTCCCTTCCATCATGCAGAAGACTAAAGGAAATTCTCATAGGGTTTCTTAATAATTGTTTAGAGGACTAAATCCCTCTGTCATCTACGATGCCTCCCTGTGGGCCAACATCTGGCAAGGTAGATTTACCCTTAGGGGCTCTACCTGTACTTCGGTCAGGAATTTACAGATTTTTTGCCTTGTTTAACAAGACCAATGGTTTGGAGATGGAAAGAATTGGAGTGCTTGTAAGTAGTCCCACAGTATTCCCACATGATTTTCATGTAATGCAACATGAAGTTGTTCCCACTGTTAGAAGCAACTTTTTTATAAACCTTTTTAGAAAAGATGTGAGGAAGGGCTTGACATGACTGGGTCTGTAATGATCCCAAGAGGCGCAGCCTGATCCAGCTATACCTGTATACGCTAGGCTTTAGTGAAACTTCTGTCATGCATGCAAAATTTGCAATTGTTTTGTGATGCAAAATTCATGAAATATTTGAAAATGTCATTTACTTGGAATCCTGTAATATTTACCCATGGAGACTGGTCTGCACACACATCATCTAATGGAGAGCTATTGGCCCAAATTTAAAACGTAATGCTGCATTATATGCAGCACCACTTTTCTTGCACCCCTTAGCGCCCCCCAACGCCACCATGTGTGCGCCGTATTAAACATATGTTGCACCATGGTGCAGGTTAGCGAAATAGAGTCATAATGTTTGACGGTATTGTAGTACATTGCAGGTTTAACATAAAAAATGTTGGCGCTAATCCTGCAAAGTACAGAGGGAGCCATTAAGAATAATGGTGTGCCCCCTTTTAACACCTGCTGTGTGCAGGCGTTAAAAATAGCTGCTAAACATGGCGCGGTGGATTCTCATAGATTACACTGCACCATTTTTGTGGTCCACTTAACGGGGGAACGCCCCCCTTGCATTCGTAATGCCTGGCAGAGGCATAATGTGGCGCAAGGGGTTACAAAGTGGCACAATGCATGCATGGCGCCACTTTGTAAATCTGACACTGCGAATTAGCGTCATAAAAAATTACGCTAACGTGGCCTTCTTAAATCTGGGACATTGTCTGCTCGAAACAGCCACCTGGTGGTATCCCGTGGGGCTTCTTTATACTAGGGATGCATTTATGAAAAAAGTCACACACGATACAAGCAAACCACATTTCACTTCAAAGGTGTAATTTGAAGTTGTCCATAAAACGCGCAATTTTGCACATCCCCAATATAACTCAGTTTCCAGAAGTGACTCTTAGGGCCCAGGAGATCACACAATGTCCCTTCCCACCCTTTAAACTGCCTGCGAGTAGCCTTTCAATTCATTGATAAGTCAGGTAGGAACAACACAATTATTTCATGTTCACACCCATCTCGGAGCAGAGCCTCTACCTAAATTAAATTCTATTTCAGTAGTTTGGTATAACAAGAAGCCTAGCTTATGTATAATGCATTTGACAGTGTGCCTGCATTCATTTATCACTCGTATAAAATGAGCATCTGCAGATGAAGAACATCACGGTGTAAAAAAGTGTGAGCATTGCAAAAATGTAAATATGTGAAAAGAAGGCACTGGACTGAATCCCATTTGCCCACAATTATGACAAACCTCTCCGGCCTGCGCCTGTGTTACAGACAGCAACAATTCATCAACATCCTGTAGCTAAGATGCTGTAGTCAAGTTTTCTGTAATAGTCCCAAAAGACTCAGTAGGCTAGTTTATTTTCTTTGGCCTTGTTGTAGTTGCTCCGGTTGTCCATGCATGTTAATTTCACTACCCTGCCTATGGGTATATCAGTGCACTGAGGAGTTGATTATCAGTGAAATTGTAATTGTATTCATATAGCGCTTGCTTCTCCTGACGAGGCATCAAAGCGCTTTTTTGCGGGAAATGAGTAAATCTACTCCCAGAGCTTTACAACAGTGCTTGTGCATGGGTTACCCCTCGAAAGGCAGGTTTCCAGACATATTCCTGTTAAACATTTGTGGATTCCATTTTCACATGCAAAAGTATAAACATATATTTGTGCATGTATAATCTGCGGTGCAAGTGCTTCTCCACTGGGAAAATATTGTTACCTGCTGGGAATTCCCAAGAGTTAAGAGGGGGTTCGTCTTCCCTTCCCATCATGGAAAGGGCAGGAATAAAGCTCCAACCTTTTTCAGAGTGGGCATGGGCCTTAGAGAACTTTGTAAATACCCATGAACTTGTAAATTGGGTATTGACAAACTCAAAGGACGTTCCCTCCCTGCAACTTCCATTTTCCTCTCCTATTGTAGATTTTTCCACGTGCAAATCTTAGTGTAAGTAAATCCATTTATGAGTCAGAGAGTATTTTTGTGCTCACAAAAAGGCATTTTACTTTTGTGAATTTGACCTAGAATTCACAAACAGCTTTCAAAATGAATGAATAAATGAAAGAAAAATGTTATTGTTCTGATAATTAAACTCAACAATATAGAGCAACAATTTATATTTAATTCAAAAAACACTTAGGCGCTGGAAGGAGGGATGCAGCGGGTGTTGCAGCACCCCCAAAACAACCATGCTGGATTTCAGAAGATGATATCTTGTCACATTTGCTGCAGATCAAAGACAGAGGTCAAATGTCAGGCTATGTCTTCTGACAAATTGCTAATTATACTTTAATCATGGAAATTGGTGTTTAGTTTTGTTTCTCTGACTTCAAAGTGAAAAGATTGTTTAAATTGAACTATGTTACAATCATGTTGGGGTAGTGTGAGTCTGAAAAGGAAAGGTTGTAGGATGTCATTGTTTTAAAACTCACAACAAAACTAAATTTAAATACTCATAAATGAACTGTCCAAAAATTTCAAAATATATCAGCAGTTAGGAAAGCACAAATGCCGCACATTTTGAATTCTGCAGTGTGATGGAAATAAAGATTTTAATAGCAACATAATAAATCAAGACACTTGGGCCCTCATTACGAGTGTGGCGGTCTTCAGACCACTACACTCACGGTGGCAGTTGGACCGCCACCATAGTGGCTGTTCGACCACCACATTAGGACTGTGGCGGAGCCACCACGTACGAAAGCCGGCACCACCAGGTTGCTGCCAGTCGACTTCCTGACGGTTGTAATCTGCCAAGGCAGCGCCCTCTGGAATACGAGTCCCCTTTCTGCCATCCTTTGCATGGCTTTCGGACCACCATGCAAAGGCTGGCGATAAGGGGGTGTTGGGGGCCCTCATGAACAGCCACGAATTGCGGGGAGTGAAAAGCCCGACGGGTGCTGTTGCACCTGACGCACTGTACGTAACATTGCCGCTGGCTCAAATACGAGCCGGTGTCAATGTTGTGGTGAGTTTCCTGCTGGGCCAGCGGGTGGAAACACTGTTTCCCCCCACTGGCCCAGTGGGAAACTTGTAATAGGTCCCGCGGAGGGACTGCCGCATATGCGGTCATCCCAGTGATACACAAATGATGCATAGTTGATATATATGTTTGATATGTATTTGCTGAAACCGGCTTTCCACACATTATTATTTCTGTGTTACATAGTTTTATCAGTAAAAGAAAATTGTTGTGTGTTGAAATCTTCCCAACCCGCAATTTAACTTGTTGTTTTAACAACTTGTGAATCAAAAACAGTTTGGGGAATCAGGCTACCTCACTCTTCACTGGAATGTTTGACCAGTCACGAAACAAAACTGTACCTTCTTTGTTGTCATTGGAAGGAGAATAATATTGGATCCAATAGCTGCTTTAATGCATCCGATTACAATATTGGATTTATGGGTTTATTTATTGAACTTGTATAGTGCTTTTATCTAAAGATACATTGGGCCAGATTTACAAGACCCTAGAGCCTCCTTATCCCACACTAGCATCATTTTTATTTACGCTAATGTGGCTCACCAAGGCAATTTTCACCACGCCTTATTTACAAAGTGGCGCAATGCATGCACTGTGCCACTTTGCGACCCCTTGTGCCATATTATGCCTGGGTGTAATGTATGCAAGAAGGGTGTTCTGGCGTTAGGAGGCCCGCAAAAATGGCGCAGTGAAATCTGCAAGATTTCACTGCACCATTTTGGTATCATTTTTAACACCCGCTCAAAGCAGGCCTTAAAATGACGCACCCATTATATTCAGTGGGCCTCCTTGCACTTTGCTGCACTAGCGTCAAAAAGTTTGATGCTAATGCAGCATAGTGCCACTATAGCGTCAAAACCTTTGATGCTATGGGCCTAACGTGCACCATGGTCGCCGTATTGTAAATACGGTGCACCCATGGTGTTGTTAGGTGGTTCAGGGGTGAGGCAAGAAAACGGTCATATCAGCTGATGCGTCAGTTTCTTTTAAATATGCCCCTTTGTGTTATAAGAATATTGCTAGTCCCCAAGGAGTTCTGTGACCAGATTGAGAAAAGAAGCAGGAATGCCTGATAAGGGTCGCACATTCTGTCAGGGGCTATTTGTAGGCATGGGTGAAATTTTAATTATACCAGAGTAATTATAGTAATTTCAGTAATTATTTGCAAAACTTTTGTGATGTGAAATTATCATGATTACATAATTATGACAGCCTGGGTAATTAAGACTAAATTAGGGCAAAAATCCTTCAGTAGAAGCACAAGAACAACGAACTAAGAGAGAGCAAATGGCTGGTGCTGTTCATGTCCTGTAGCATTTAGGGCCTGATGTATGGCCGCCTTACGCAGTCGCAAACAGCGAAAATCGCCGTTTGCGACCCCATAATGCGCTGGTACGATGTACTATCCCTATTTTGTGAGTCAGTCACAATTTCTGACTTGCAAAATAGGGAATTGCATCTTGCTATTAGGAAGGGGGGTCCCTTCCTGATTGTGAGTCGCAGGAGGATGTGTGATTGTTTTGTGACTGCAATTGCGGTTGCAAAACAATCTCAGTAACCACCAATTTCAAACTGGTGGTAACCCATTAGCAAAGCAGTGGTCCTAAGGACCACTGCCTGTTCTGAAAAAATGAAAAAAATCGTTTTCATTTTTTTTGTTTGAAATGCATCCCGCGTTCCTTGCAAGAAAGGGGCTGCATTAAAAAAAAACTGCTTTATTTAATAGCAGTCATAGACATAGTGCTCTGCTGTCACCAGCAGGCCACCATCCTTGTGATTGCAGCCAACACCAATGGGGCCGCAAATTGCGACCTACCTCATGAATAATAATGAGGTAGGTAATTTGCGAGCCCATTGGGAATCGCAAACAGTGTGAGTTACATTGCTGGGAATTTGGTTTTGCGACTCGCAATTTGTGACTCGCAAATGAGTTGCAAATCGAGAGTCGCAAATCTCAGGATCGTACATCTGGTCCCAAGTGCTATTTTCTTAGCACAAATTGCATCCTCTGGCCCATTTGGATGTGAGAGTGCATTTGGCACTAAGAAAATATTGCTAAAAGCTGGATGACCCTTCTCATGTAATAACACATTATTTCGAGTAATTGTGCAGTAATTACGACTGATTACACTAGAGAAAATTACGCCAGTTATGTCCCCTTGTAGCTAAATGTCGGTATAAAAAGGTCTATCTTAAGTATGTGGTAACTTGCAGGTGGTGACCTGCTCTCCTGTTATGAACTTCAAACAAGGAGTAAATAAATAGAGCCACAAATCTTTCCTAATCAGCCAATGACTGTGAACTGGCAGAGAAACACATTCCACTTGAAAGGAATGTGAACAAGACACATGGTTATCAATACCTCAGTCACAGAGGTAATGGGAAAAAAGTAATGGGACAAGGGTAGGAATGACACAAATTATTGTGTTTTTACTTACATGTGTAACTTCACAACATTGGGCTAATTCTCATACATGTAAGTTACTTGCGGCACCCAGTGCAGACATTAGTGTGCCCTTGTACTACAAATGCATTATTCAATCATGGTTGCAATTTGCGCTCCTTCCTTTAATCAATATATTTGTTTTTTGCAAACTGACCTATGTATTAATACGGAGCCACTCTCCCAGAGGCTCCAGGTTGGGCGAGCCTCAAAGATAAGGAGGGTGATAATATACACCAGAATCCAGAGGGTGATAGGAAAGTGCTCTGCGTTAGCGACAGTGACTGTGGGGGGCATTTGAGGTGGGGCTTCTTCAAACAGGAAGTAGTGCTATTTGAGCACTGTTTTAGACAGCGCTTCTGGAAGTGGCATCTGCAAGTCACAGTAGCTGTGAGGGGACTGTCAAAGCCATGACACAAGTGAATTCTGAGAGGCGAAAGTGATGGAGTTTGCTCCACTTTTGTGCCCTATGATACAGCTCCTCTCACTGTGGCACCCTTGTGTTAGTTTCTTTGCGCTACAGGGTTAAGAAAACTAACTGAACTCAATTTCAAAAGGCCCAATTTACATCCAAAGGCTAGACGTTTTTTGCTATCAAGCTTGCAGCCATGAAGTGCTTGGTTCTGGAGTCACGACTCCTTTTCCACCATTTTGGAGACAACACCTTTTGCCATCTTCTTGCCTAAAACTAACCTATGTGCTTGGCTGGAGACTCTGCAGAGGGTATCAAGAGCACGTGCTATCGCTTAATGTTAAGCTCTACTCAAGTCAGTTGGTTAATGCACCCACTGCAGAGGTCTCGACAGAACGAGAATGTCACAGATTTCAATCCTGACATAGCTTTTTCACCTCTTCATCTCTGCAAGGTTGATGCAAATTAATTATAGCAATTTTGTTACGAATGGCACCTGCTTTGCAGCGCTATGAAATGACAGAACTTGTATTACCAAGCTCTATATAAAAAAAAATGTAGTTATTCCCAGACTGCCCCAACATGCACCAGACAAAGAACCCTAGGGGAGAGGATGTGGCGTAAGGGCCAGAACTGACGACTTTGGAGCTGGGGAACACGGTTCAAGTCTTGGCGCCAGCTCAACATCCTGTGATTCTGGGCAAGTCACTTAATCTCCCCTTGCTACCAAAAATGAATGTGTTCTTGTGTAATGTAACAAGTGCTCGTGTAAAGCGCTGTAATACCTTTGTATCGAGTTCGTGCTATATAAAAATGCCAAAAAAATAAAAAAAAGTGCTCCAATACCTTCATGTCAAGGTCGCGCTACATACAACTGAAAAAATGAAAATAAATAAAAAAGACCCGAGAGACATAACAAAGGAACAGCAAGATGCCCGAAAACAAGAAAAAGGAAGAAACAACATACAGCAGTGAGGCAAAAGAGAAAAATTGTGTGCCACACTAAGGCCCTCATTATGACTTTGGCGGTCTTTTCCTAAGACCGCCAAAGCCACAGGCGCCAAAAGACTGCCAGTGCTGGTGGGCTTCCGACTGCCATATTATGAGTACTGAAGGATTTCCGACACAATTTGGGTGGAAATCCTCCAGTAGTCATGCTAGCGGTCGGAGGCACATAGGCGGTTCCACCGCAGCCCTGCCCTGCCAAAAGGACTCTGCCAGCCGTATTATGACCTGTAATACAGCCTGGCGGTGTCCTGATGTCGGGGCCCCGTCGGCGGTGGGAGCACTGGGTCCCGTTCCCTCAGGGAGGAGCACCTCATCGGACGAGGTAAGTGTCCTTCGCAAGGGGAGGGGGATGGGGTGTTTGAATGGATGTGTGTGCGTGTGTGTATGTGTGTCATGAATAGGGGATGGAGGGGGAGTGTTTGTGCATGCGTCTGTGTGTAAATGTGGTGATGGCGATGCGTGTGTGGGTGAATGGGAATGCTGGGTCAGGGTGCTTGTGTGCATGCATTTAGACAGGGGTGGCGGTTGTGTATGTATGTTGAGGAAAGGAGGGGGTGGGAGGATGGAGTGTGTATGCGTGTCAATGAGGGTGAATGTAGTGAGTGTGTGTGTGAGTGGGGGTGTTGTGATTGTATGTGTGAATGGATTTGGGGGTGTTGTGTGTGTGTGTGCGCTTGAGTGTAAGGGTGGTGTGAGTGTGAGTGAGTGAGTGTCAGGGTGTGCGTGTCTGTGGGTGCGTACGTGTATGTGGGGTGGGGGGTACCTACGGGGATCGGGGTTGGGGAGTAGGTACATGTATGCGGGGGTGGGAGGTCACTACTGGGAGCAGGGGGGTGGGGGGTTACTGCCGGGGTTCAGGGAGGTGGGGGGTGGGAATGTTGTAAGGGAAGGGGGTGTGGGGCTCTTGGGTAGATGAGGGGTGGGGGAGTTGTCTACCAGTGACAGGAATGCAAATTCCTGTCCCCGGTAGCCTTTCCGCCAGAGATTTGGTGTCGGTGCTACCACCACAAAATCCCTTGCGGTAAGGGGACTCGTGATAATGCCGGCGGTATTGGGTGGACCGCTGGGTCGGAGATGCTTATCTCCGGCCTGCCGGTCAGACTTCCCTGGCGGTAAGCACGGGAAAGTGGCGGTTTGGTCTGTGCCACTCGTAATTTGGCAGCCCACACCGCCAGCCTGTTGGAGGTGGGACCGCCACTGTGAGTCTGGCGGTCTGAAGATCGCCAGACTCATAATGATGGCCTAAGTTACATGGCCAATAGTGCAATAATCCCTGTAACAGGGTCAGTCTTCAAGGCAGTAACAAACCAGCCTCAAGGCGGGACATACTTAAAGCATTTAACGACATCAAAGGATTTTTGAAAGGCAGGCCCAGGAACCAATGAAAGTGATTGGCGTGAGATGTTCATGGTTAAAGCCCACAGAATAGATTACAATATGTTGAGAAGGGCAGCGCTTGCACGCTGCTGTGCTCTACCTAAAGGTGGCACCCTCGAGGATATGCCCAATGGGTAAATGGCCAGTTCGGCCCTGTTTGCACAACCCATGCTGTGTGCTCATTACATAAGTTAGTTTCCCTATACATGCCACTATTCAGCTTTATTCACAATGTATGCCAGACCCATTTGAATGCAAGTTGTGTCTTTTACTAAGACTCCTAAGTGCATTTCCAGAGTTTTGTTACAACCAAAAAGTCATTATTATGGAGGCATACATCAATACATTAATACCCACGCTGGATTTTGTGGGTGCACTTCTGAAGCCTACTTGTATACTCCGACTTTGCAAAAACATTTCAAGAATGATGTGCGCTTAATATATGCAATATTGTTTCCCTGGAATACTCACATGTATAAAATGTATGGAATCACAAATGTATAAAATGCATTTTTACTTCAAAAACATTTTCTTTTTTTCTTAATCTGTAAAACATGTTTTTAAACTCCTCCTTCCATGCCCATGCCACTTTTGGGGCTGCTGCCTTCATTTTCGGGCCCAGGAAATGTATGTGATCCTGCTGTTAAGTGGAGTAAACCTCCAACCATTTTAAGGAGGAAAGTTTATGCAAAGGTTTTGTCAGTATCCACCCTGGAACTCCTGGGGAGATTTACTCACACATATAAATACCACAGTGGTTTAACTGCATTTGCGAGTAAAAGTCATTTTTTTATTACCAAGGTGGAATTTGCATAATGCTTATATTTCCACACCTAAATGTTAGTAAAGTACGCAAAAAGACTTATGAATCAAGTCCTAAATGTTTAGATGTCACTTATCAAATATTTTTACCATGTATCTCAACTCTGGCAGACCTTAATGTGACGCACACCTCACTCTTATCATTTATTACCAGGGCTTAATTTGAGCCAGTGTTTCTGGTGCTTGGCACCGGTACTTAATTGTCGACACTGGCTCTTATGACCAGCTGCCACAGGGTGGCGCTATTTACTCCTTTTAGAGATGAGCAAAACAACACTTGTTTATTAATTGAACCTACATTAGAAATGACTAATGCCTGCCACCCAAGCCATTATTATAGCTTTGGCCACCTGGAAGTCTTGAGTTGTCCCGCTTGTAGGTGTGTGAATATTTGTAGTTGTGTTGGTACTGTCATTAGTGACGCTGGCACAGGTAATGAGTGATGCAAACTGCAGTAGCCTCCTGACAAGGGCCCTGGCACTTTTTTGTTTTTTTTTAACAAATTAAGCACTGGTTATTACCAGATGCTTATGACATCAGAACCCAACTGGAATAGGTTATTACAGGCTACCTGTGACGTTACAAATAGACAGATATGTAGAACTCTTGGTGATGAACATGGACGGATATTGCAGAACTGAAAACCGCAATGAATAAAAGTTTAAAACTATCTCTTTGCCATTTTCCTTGCCCGGCTTCACTCCTCCTGTAGAGCAAATGGACAGCATCCCCGTGACATTTCAGGCCTCATTAGACAACAGGATCCCCGGCAGATTTTAAATTTATTAGACTAACATTTAACCTTTATTTAGACATTTACATGGTGAAATGTGTTCTTCGCCACCATGCCCAAAATGCTCAATTAATAAAAAAATAGCAGCGGCCTGATTGCAAAACAATGCATTGATTCTGATGCAGCTGTAACATAGATTCAGAATAGGGGTTCTGCAATTTAATCGTGGTATTATTAAGAATTGACTGCCATTTTGCTGCATTATGTATAAGGTATATATTTGGACAGAATCGCACAGATTGAAAAAAGCATTTACTTCAGTCATTTTAATATGACCTTTTAAAAACCAATATCCCCCAGAGCCCAATGACATGGCTGAATTTTTTTTTTGAATAAAATGATATAATGAACTAATATTCCAGTTTTATTTTTTGAATAGTAGTATAACTAGAATATTTAGAGGAAATCTAGTTTGCCCCTCCCAATATTAGGCTTGACTGTTCAGTCATTTTGACCATCAAGAGGAAAATAAAGAAAGCCAGAAGAAACCTTAAAATTATTTTTTTCACAACACAGAAGCTACACTCGACGGTCCTCAGCACACCACACGTGTCAGCCTCACTAGTGCACAACACTTCTCTCAGCAGAGAAACTACATACAGAGGTCATCACCATTGAAGCTGGGCAGCCCACCGTATTCAAACAAACGAGATGCATGGTAGACTGGCGTTCAACTTTTGAAGAAAAGAGAAGCTATGCTTCTAGGTGCACAACATCTAGGCAAAATCGAAATCAAGCCCACCTTGACCGGGCAGTTTCAGAAATAATTCTTAGATGCACAACCTCCTTCTCAACTTCAACGGCGCAAATATATAACACCACGGGCCATATTATTCAAAGTGCCACATGGGTGTAACCGGCATGTGCACCCGCTTTGCGCGTCCCCAGGGCACTTTGGTATGTACGCGCCTTGATGTAAAACTGCTCTGGCACACATATAGGGGGTCATTCTGACCCTGGCGGTCTTTGACCGCCAGGGTCGCGAATGACGGAAGCACCGCCAACAGGCTGGCGGTGCTTCCATGCCCATTCTGACCGCGGCGGTAAAGCCGCGGTCAGAAAACCGGGACCGGCGGTTTTCCGCCGGTTTTCCCCCGGCTGGGCGAATCCGCCAGGGCAGCGCTGCAAGCAGCGCTGCCATGGGGATTCTGACCCCCTTCCCGCCAGCCTGTTTCTGGCGGTTGTCACCGCCAGGAAGAGGCTGGCGGGAACGGGTGTCTTGGGGCCCCTGGGGGCTCCTGCACTGCCCATGCCACTGGTATGGGCAGTGCAGGGGCCCCGTAACAGGGCCCCATGAAGCTTTTCACTGTCTGACTACCAGACAGTGAAAAGCGCGACGGGTGCAACTGCACCCGTCGCACGCCCGCAACACCGCCGGCTCTATTCGGAGCCGGCTTCTGTGTTGCAGGCCTCCTTCCCGCTGGGCCGGCCGGCGCTACCATGGGTAGCGCCGGTCGGCCCAGCGGGAAGGTTGGAATGCCGGCAGCGGTCTTTTGACCGCGTAGCGGCCAAATGGCGGTTCCCGCCTGGCGGGCGGCGGTTCAGAATGACCGCCATAGTGCCAATGCTCTCACCAGAATGTGTTTCCTCATTTGCATGGGGGTGTGGCTCCACGCAAACGAGGGAATCCCTTTGCCTCTGCACCTGTGCCACATCGCTGATGTGGGCGCAGAGGCAAAGAAGCTCCCAGGTGCGTCCCCTAATGGCAGCCCTCTGGAGGGGGGAAAAGGGGCCCTATGGATCTCCTAGACATCACCTTGCAGGTGGGTGCAGTCACTCACTGTATCCACCTCCACTGGGATCTCTAATACTCCTTAAAGTGCAGATGGGTCGCCGCCTGCATAGTGAAACAGGGAGCGGTTGCTTCAAAGTCGCTCCATTTTTCACTTGAAACGCAACTTCGCGGCTGCCTGTGGGTAGCCCGTTTAATGTAATTGGTCGCACTTTCTCTGTTTGTACCCGGCACACCTGTTTTAAGGTGCGCCGCGCGCAAACAAAGAAAGTGCGCCTTTTGTGTAACAGGGCCCTCAGGGCACAAGCATATGCAGCCCTTTCTGTAATATCAAAGTGTCCCGGGCGCGGGAAGCGGGCTCACATGCCCTTTGTGCCCCCTGGGCACTTTGTATAAAAAGGTTCCCTGATGTTGTCTCGGGTATTATGAAATCGGCCCAGGCGGAACTGATGTATTTATGTTCAGCCACAACTGTGAACATGCTATCGATTATATTGTTTTTTCTTTAAAACAAAAACCCTTTTAACCTTTAGAACTCATATAATTGTTTTGCAGTGCTATTTAATAACTGTTTAGTTGTCCTAACAGGTGTAGCAGTTCAGGAATTGTATGTTTGTTTTGTTAATAAACATTTTAATTGAATTGGGGGCAATGTTCTCAGCAAACCAGAAGCTACGATTATTGGAAATAAAGGTTGCCATCAGAGGCATATGACCTCTCGGAAGAAGCACAGACATCAAACTATCTTAGCAGAACTTCGTGTAAATGCACAGAGCACTGCACAATCTGTAAAGGCCTCGCCACAGAAAGACCATCCACTCACTCAAGCATGCACACACCCTCAGTCTGACACCGAAAATCACACTACTTCACTGTTCCTAATACTTCACCTCTCATATTCCCGCACAGCGCTCGCCCACTCAGGGTTGCAACCACAAAGAACATAAACGAAATACTCTTCTTAAAGGTCCCAGAAACTACATACCAAATTCAACTTACAGCTCAGTCACTCAATTTGTAAATAAAAAGGTGCCGGTGCTCAAAGCCCTCCTCTTAAACACACGGCTGCTGCAATTAAATGTGCGAACACGGAATACTGAGGCGGCGTAATCCTGAAGCCATCTCGGGCCTCTTCAATCCATTTAAAGCCACTCCCTGCCCCTTCAGCTCATACCTGCAGCTTTCTGCTTTCTCTCATTGTGACTTTTTTCGTTTCTCTCTTCCTCCGTCTTTCCCATACGTGTCTTTTGCTCGCAGCAAATGCTTGAGGCAGAAGACTAAGCTCCGGCCTTTAAAATAAGTGCCGGTGCTCAGCACCAGAAACAACAAGCACAAATTAAGCACTCACAACTATCAATTGATGAACAAGCTCTGACACGTGAAAATGTGCCCGCCCGTGGCTCTGCGTACTGGGCCTCACGTTCATTTATTTAAAAGTGCACAATCACCAAATAGCTTCTTGGCGCTAAAAACGAATTAGGTAGAATAGGATCCGGACTAGGACGATTACCAGAAGATGCCTGAAGAACACAGCTTTCCAGGCATACTAGTCTGAACGTTTGTGAGAAGGGAGAAAACGGAAACGTATGTCCATGCAGAGTTGTAAATCCTCGCATGTACATGCGCATTTTTTAATAATGCTCAGAGAATCTGGGGCATCATCAGTTTGGCAGACAACAGAAGGGCCTACATTTCAAACAAAAAAATCAGCCCATGTGTGATTGTGGTTGTCCTTACACGAGGGTTTTGTGGGAAGTCCTTGGTGCTGCAGCAGAAAGGAACAAGCATTGAACATGCAGAAACATTTGTGTCTGGTTTTCTACAAGCCTCCTGTCCCCTTGTTGCCCACATACCTTATCCATGCAATGTTGGTGCAGTTGTGGGGCTGAGGGATCTCACAGACACAGACTGGACAAGTGCTGTCTATACAAAGCATTATGGGAAGAAAGCTTGAGTAAATATTGGCATTTCCCTCTGTAGGGCTAATGGAAGATCAATTGTGGGGCCATCAACACAAATGATACCTGGCACATCTGAACTAGCAACTCTAGAGCTCAGTGGCAGATCATTGCACTGGTGTTAGTCAAAGGAAGTGTTAAAAAAAGTGGAAAGTGGTCACAACCAAACTGGTTAGGGATTGACGGAACTTGATGACTCACGTTGGCCTGTGAGTGTATACTACTGATGGATACCAAATCAGCTATGAATGTGATAACCCATTTTGGGATTAGTTTCTGACCTAATGGTAAGGGTCTGTGTGTTTTACTTTGTAAAGGAAGAAGGTAAGTAGTATATTCGATCAAGGAGAGAGGGCTGGGGTGGCAGTCAGCGATAGAGCGGTTAGGTGTTACTATGTTTTTTTTATTTTTATATTCAGACAACTCTTTTACTTTATTTCTAAGCTTGATACGTAGTTGGTGGTTTGACAAACAGATCTATTTCTTCATTATAAAACCAATAAATAATACAGGAATTAAATACCAAGACTGTGTAGGCTTCATCACATTTGCTCTTACATTGTAAGAGATTTTTTTTCTTTGGCTATTTTGAATTATTTATTGGTTAGCATTATTGTCGTCACAATGGCAAAAGTCACAAAACTGAACAAACAATGCAATCTCTGCATTATTCATTTATTTACTCCAGAAAGAAAAAGCTGCATCTTCAAACACTGCGGGAGTGGTCCGAGGTGCAGAAAATGACTCCGCGGGAAAGGATGAGGCTGAGGAAACTGAATGCGGCAGATGAAAAAGCTAAGAAGATGAAGTAAGTTTTTCAGCCAACTTTGCTTATTAAATGTGCCACCAGTGATGTTGTGGACCCTGAACATGCAGATGATGCTAATTTATGGAAGTCAGCTATAGGCATTTTAGGGGTAACCTTGAGTGTAGGGCTTGTTCGACAGCAATTCACTCTCATTAAGTTCCCTGCTTCCTTTGCTCATTGGTGAGCTACAGTAATTCAAGGCTTCTCCACGGTGAACTATGGATGACTAAGGTTTGACCCTGGGAAATTTCCAGTTTATTAAACTTCAGCCTCAAGGTCTTATATATCTGCTCTGTAGTTGCATCACCTCATTTTTGCCTCTCTTTTATGAGTGCATCTTTCCGACAGACTTCACTACAACTTGAGCTGATATCAAAGCTTCTGATAGTAGCGATCTTTCCTTCGATCATAGATTGTGTTTTGGTTTGATATCTCATTGACCAAGCCCCACCAGGTTCTCCTTCGTGGCCTTTGAAATTAAAAGTGTGTTAGCAAGAGTGGAACTGCCTTGTGTGAGAGATGCCAGTGACTGACTGTGCAGAATTGAAGGTGACTTTTGATGCATATCATGGTCTATGTACTGCAGGTCAACTGTACTTTAAAGATAGGCACAGGGATCTGCAAAAAACACACAGTTACCATGGTTTGTAGTTTGGAATTCCCACCACTAGTTGAAGGCAGTTTGGTGTTTTTGCTTTGAATTGCAAGAGGATGCCATTTCGAAAGAAGACAAGGGATGTCCACCTTTTTACACCCTCTGCATCCAAATCCATGCCCAGCAGAGAACAGGAAAGTCAATTATGCGTCGGATACGAGAGCTCACTGCATTACACAACATCTTTGGAGATATAGCTGCACTTACAGCTTATTTAATTTAATTTTCATTTTGCAATAGAGATGAATTGCCAGATTTTTTAGCATTCCATGAGAAGTCTTGTTTGCATAGTTTGTTCTTTTTTAAAGTCATGGGTTTCCAGGCGGGGAGAACATCCTTTGGAGTGATCCGGAGCCTCCTGATATTGACAATTTTTCTGCAGGTAGTTTTCTGCTTCTCTTGCCCGACCTTGTGTGCTATATATGCTGATGCAAGCAAACATCAGGCCTCTCTTGCAGTCATTCAGTGCGCTCAGGGCTGGAGTCATTTGATCTGATCTTCGGGTGCCAGAAATGAGTTTCGCAGCAGCACTGAGCTCAGTTCTTAAAGGGCTAAGTGAGTTCCAGGTATGCAGGTTAGAAGGGGGCTGCTTTAATCTTTCCTTCAAAAGGACTAGTAATTGGACCAGAGTTTTGCAGTTAAGGACCAGTGACTTGATTCCACATAAATTCAGATACGATTATCGGCGCACATTGCTAGAGGGTTAACACGAGGATGGATACTCAGGTTTTTATCAAGATTAAAGCTGAGTGATTTTGTGTTTTAGCAAATGAGTGCTTTCAGTCCAGTAATGTAATTGCGATAGACTAGAATCTCACATTGTTGTGGGGGGGTCAGAAAAAACCTGTTTTCTCAAGGTTCTGTTTCAGGTGATGTTGTGGCTTTATTGTGTCTTTGCTAAGTCCCTCTATGTCCTCTGATGAGATTTTCAAGGGCAGCCGGGTGTCATCACTGTTTGGATGGAAAGAGATGTTCGATTTCCAACAGGAGAGACTGAGATGTTCATCCTTTCAAAGTCGATAAAACAAGCACCACTGAGTTTAGTGACAGTAACACCCGTTAATTACAGGGATATAAAGCTACAAGTTCTGCAAGAGAAATTGATGTATACGTGAAATATGATTATTATTCATCTCAATTCTTTCTTGGTGCAGCCAGCCTGAAATGCTCTAATCCCTTTAGAATATAACTTCAGTGAAGTAGTTTAGGAGAACGGAGATCACCCATTATGGCTTATTCTATATTTAAGTGAAGCAATAAAGACGTTCTCATGATGTCAGTCTACCTTATTCCTACCATACATTACCTTGACTCTCAGTCAAACTCAATAATCAATGTTTTATTTTTCATTCATATCATAGTAAGTCGTTCCCATTACAAGAATACCAGTAATGTGATTTTCCATTTTCCTTTACCTTTATTCCTTTTTTACAGCACAATAATTTAAATATTACACTCGCATTGCCATTCACATGCTCACCACTTTCTGCCAGAATCTGTATCCTGCTGGACATGCCTACTGTGGGTGTCTTTAATACCCTAAGGTATGCTGGCACTGGGCACTTCTGTCTGATCTTGTGGGAGTCTCTGTTCTTAAGCTTTTCTTCAGTACAGTATTTTCTCATGTTTAAATGGTCAATAAAGAATCCCTGCTTTCATAATTGCTTATAAATTGGGTCACTGCAATTATACAGCAGGGGAGGACCACATTATGTGGCAGGGGAGACTAAATTGTACGTCAAGAAAAGACGAATTATGCAACGTAATGCAGTACGTTTTGTGATAGTTTTACTTCATACTTTTGTCATTTATTTCAAATTGTTTCACATGCTAGCACTGTCGGGGCAAAGGGTTTACATCATTAGTACCAGTTCGAGATCCAAACACAGTAATAATCAACTCAAAGATGACCAGAAAAACTTTACATAGGGCCAAAACTGTACAGCAACACTTGTCCGTGCTATTTTAGTAACTTTTGATCCGGTAGAGGTAGAAATAACATTTTTGTTAAAATCTGCAGATTGCGCAGAAGTTGATGGAGCATGCAATGTATTGCATGGATTAAGTGGCAAATGCAGGAAATCCATAATTATGCAGAAAACACTGTGGCTCCAGAATCACATAATTACAGTAGCCCTGCTAATAAGAAAATCTCTTCCCCAAATCCCTGTCTCAGTCTGTCTTCTCTTCCTCTTGGTTGTCCATCCCGCTTGTATCATCAGATAGAGGGTGGCTGTATATATGTTTCTCTTACCCGGTGAAAACATTGCGCCCTGTAGCCAATCAGGTATTCAATAAACATTTGAAGTCTCCTTCCTCCATCGCTTTATTTTACCCAGTAAGCCAGACCTCCTTCTGTGCCTGTTCCAGAAGATCAGTGCTAACCTAGAACCATTCCCATTGGTGTGGTATACTGCATGATCCAATCTTATCACAGTCTAGTACTACAAACTGGTTCTGGTCGTCCATATAATGAGGATGTACCTTTATTGGGGCATCATTATGCAACAACATGCGCACTGCCCATGTAACAAGTGAAAATCGCTTGCACCCACTTGTCCTCCCAAGTTTCACATGCCCATGTCTGATAAGGTGTGTTTTTTGCAGATCAGCTACTTATCAATATTCTATCCTTACAGGTACTGACGTCTTCTCCATTGTTGTGTATTATGTATCTGTGTGTTATTATTGAGTGAAATTAGCTGTAAAGCAGTGGAGCACTGTACTGAAGGATAGAGACATCTCACACCCATTCAGCAACTGATTTGATACCCAAGAAGCAGTGATGGACTGGAATGTCAGGCAGTCTGGCATTACAAGATGGGATAGATTGACAGGAGCAATGTATGGGTCATTATTTTTTGGTGTCAAGGGTTGTAACATGACAAAAACAGCCCATACACTGGCAAGAAGGATGTCACCATTTCCTAAGAAATGCAAAGGAGTATTTAATTCATTGATCATCACATCAAAGAACAGTGTAGAGCTATAGTCACACTACTTCTCCCTACCAATCTGAAATGGACTCCTCCAACAGAATACAGATCCAGTGTAATTTGTAATCTGCTACTTGCTGCCAGTAGTGAGACACTGGATAAACTAACTTTTGAGTATAGGTTCCTCCTAATAGTAGCAAAAGATGCTTGTTCAACCATTCAAAAAACAATTAAGGAAGATTTTCGAATGATACTAGATAAAGTATATTATACGAAATGCAATTATTGTAAAATATTCTTATCATTTAATCTGGCTCAAACTCCAGACACCTTTGGAAGCACATATTTGGAGCAATTTATGAGAAATAAATACATAAGCATACTGTAAGAAGAACAAATTCTACAATCTGTTGAGTTCTATTTGCCAATACTTTTGATAAAATACATCAAAGTAACGTTTTCAACATTAAAAAGCAGCACAGTAATAAAAAAATGCGTGTGTAAGGAAAATGAAGATGATGAGTAGGTACATAGGAATATTTACAAGTGGCAAAGACGAAACATCATAAACAAATAATAACCTAACCAACTAATGAGATAAGGTTTAGAAGTGTCCACTTGTTTGCTGTCAACAATATTTCGACTCAAGTTGTGAAATCCATGCGGCGTCAGGCCTAGGAATTATATAGGCATCGCTCATATTCTGAAATAAAGTGCAGAACAATTTTGTTGAGAAAGAGTGCAAAGAGCCGATTTGTCTTGGAGTGAAAGGGTGAACTAGATAAAGACTCACTCCTGATGGTGGCCTGAGAAAGTGACCATTCTTCCAGAAAGCATCTTCAAAACTGCAGTTCAAGCCTACGTGCTCTTTCATCTGGATCTTGGTAAATCCCTGCTCCATGGCACACATGCTCACACTAGCAATCTAAGGCCATCCTACATGATGCACCAGAAGGGTCCATTTGACTCCAAAGGATGTTCTCTCTGCCTGGAAACCCATGTCTTTAAAAAATAACAAAATCTGCAAACAAGACTTCTGGAATGCTCAAAATCTATCCATCCATCCTTTAAGTAATAACCATAAATCTAGTTTAAGACAGTGTTGAATTCATATGTAAAGAGCTCTGACACCCTGGGGGACATGTTCTCGCTACATAAAACTGCAAAGTGACAAGTAAATAAAAGAAGCTGTAACTGTAGATACATCTCCATAGATGTTGTGTCATGCACTGGACTCTCATATCCAACGCAGAACTGACTTTCCTGTGCTCTGCTGGGCTTGGATTTGGATGCAGAGGGTTATAAATTTGGGCATCCTTTGTCTTCTTTCGAAATGCCATCATTTTGAAATTCATGTCTAATCCAAGGCCTAAACAAATATGATCATACTACCGCCCATCCTGAGGGGACTCCACTGTTTCCCTTTCCGGGCCCACATCTTCAAAAACCAGCAGCATCATTTACAAAGCCATCATGACTAGCACCCTTGCTTTTGTTGCAGGCAAGTTCACCTTCTCTGGCTGCTCTCGACACATCCGCAGCCAGGACATGAATGCTGAATGTTCGCCCTGTTTCTTAATGAGTTGAACATGTTGTGTAAAAAATAAAGATAATAGCATCCAATGTAGTTTCGCCAAAAGATATGGAACAGATCAACCATGAACGGGAATGGGGCAAGACTAGCAATAAAAATCCTTTCATGCAATAGGGCCCTGCCAGTACCAGATTCAATCAAAACATGCATATTTGGAGTAAGAAGCACCTGTTTTTCTTGTTAATTATATGGAAGATATGACACAGAAACAATACTTTGGGCAACAAACACATATTAACCATTAACATTTGATTGTACAAGTCAGCTTTTGCGGTGATTTATATTTTTACCTATTTGAGAACCCACATTTTTTCTGGCAGTCCAAAAAGAAACAGAGTATGTCCAAAAGGTTGCTGTAAGTACTTTGGGATATGTTGAGAGATGGTCCTTTGTCAGGTGGGCGTGTCATGGTGGCTTGCATGCCGAGGTGGTTGGAAAGGTTTGGAAAGGGAGGATAGTCTCTGATGTAACTAGGGAAAGTCCTGCTTGCTCGCTCCATGATTTGGAAGTGGACCAGGTGGGACCAAGATGAAGCTCCATTCCCTTCTTTATCCCCCTTTTCCTGGTGGTTTTACTAGGTGTGGCCACTGGTCTATCACAACCAGACCAGGTGTTTCTACACCCAGTTTTCGAAGGTGCTGGACCATAGAGTATCTTATAATCAGAATAGCAGTATTCCCCCATCCTGACTTATTATGAGGGCCTTATTCTTCTGTGAACCACCAAAGCATACTAAATGTTTTTGTGTCCTCCATGTCTCCTCATCTCACCATATTCTTCTAGGTTTCAGGTCAAAAATCTGGGAAGAAGAGAATTCAATTTCCTTGAAAGGAGATCTCCCAAGTGTTGTGCACTCTTGTCCATAGTTTATTTTTTTCTCTGAACTTCAGCATTCTCAACATTATCGGTATTGGTTGGGCACCCACAGGGGGTAGGAACCAAGGATTCTGTAATTTAGATATGATGTCCACCAATGTGCTGTCATCTGTGAGTGATTTAAATGTCCAAGCTCAAGCTGAGTCGATAGGTCTCAGTCGGTCAATGTTCAGCTTGGTCAGTCTAGTCTTGGATCCCTCTGCTAGACTCACTACCTGGAGGTCATTGTAACTTGACTTATGTTGCATATTAATAAGATTTTCAGTGGGATGCTTGACTGTTTTATGTGAGTCTGCCAGTTTTTTTTTTGCCACATATGAACTTCTGATTTGCGCAAGAAGTTAGATCTCGATCTCCTATTTTATACTTGTATATTTTGTTTACCATTCAGTAGAGTTGGAATTGCATAAGGTATTGAGCACTTTACCCACTGGATGATGTCCTGCATGCACTTCATCACTTGGCCCCATTCACCCAGATCGATTTCTTAGAAGTGTTACTTCTCGTGATGTGTGTTTTACATGAGCTACATTTTCCTGCTGTAAGTCACTATTAACTTTTACATCACTTCCTGTCTCCTTCACTCGCCTAACCGAAGTCTGCTCCTTCACCCTGTTCCTACTTACCATTTGCTCCTGCACCCCTTTTTTCTTCCTGCTGTTTGTGCTTCTTCTCCCTTAACTAATAGTGCACAAAAAAACCTGTAAGGACCACCTATTGTGTTTAGCTTTACAAACGTTTTGAATTCTCAATGAGTTCCAAGAGTACTCCTGGTAAGCTATCACAGTCCCAGCCTTTCAGTTGTTCTCACAAGCATTTGCACATGCACATGCATAAGTGCTTACAGAAAGTGCACTCTGTTGTTTTTTAATTGGTTAGAAATCCCTCTCGCTAAATCCCTACTAATGTTTGTGTGTTCACTGCTCATTCTTACCCCGGAAACATATTTACTTCTGTTCCTTATAGGAGTAAATCCATGACTTTTTCCAGGGTGAGAGTGGGCAGGGGAAAGTTTGTTAACACCACAAACGTGTCCATTTGTGCATGGGCACAAATCTGGTATCAGGATTTGTGCACTTGCTAGGTGAACTTACAAGCACAAAGTGCAGTCAGGACTTAATTCACAAAGGTAAACGTACATTTTTGTGTAAGCTTAAGATTGTTTGCAATTCACAAAAGGATTTAGGAGTAGTAGCTTTACAAGTGTGGGGTCTCCGCTGTAGGAGGCTGGCCTGGCTTGTGATGGGTACCTTGTGGTACTTACACCTTGTGCCAGGTCCAGTTATCCCTTATTAGTAGATTAGAGGTGTTCTAGCAGCTTAGGTTGATAGAGGTAGCTATAGCAGAGCAGCTTAGGCTGAACTAGGAGACATGCAAAGCTCCTACTATACCACTTATATCATATAGCACTATATCATAAGAAAACACAATACTCAGAGTTACTAAAAATAAAGGTACTTTATTTTGGTGACAATATGCCAAACGTATCTCAGAGGATATACTCCCTTAGGAGGTAAGTAATATACACAAAATTATAGACACAAACCAAAATCATGTAAGTAACAGTTAGAAAAGTAGTGCAAACACTGTAGAACACAATAGAATGCAATAGGAGACAATTGGCCTAGGGGCAACACAAACCATATACTTCAAAAGTGGAATGCGAACCATGAATGGACCCCAGGCCTAGTGTAGTGTGTAAAGGGTCGCTGGGAGTGTAAGAAACCACCAAGGTGTCCAAGATACCCCTCCCAAGACCCTGAAAAGTAGGCGTAAAGTTACCCTACGACCCTAGAAAGACAGTGAAGTCGAGATAGGGGATTCTGCAAGGACAACAACTGACTGCAAAACACTGAAGATGGATTCCTGGACCTGAGGACCTGTAAAGGAAGGGGACCAAGTCCAAGAGTCACGCAAGTTTCCAGGGGGGGGCAGGAGCTCACTAAACCCCAGATGAAGGTGCAAAAGGGCTGCCTCTGGGTGGAAGAAGCCGAAGATTCTGCAACAACAGAAGGTGCCAGGAACTTCTCCTTTGGTCAGAAGATGTCCCATGGCGTGCTGGAGGATGCAGAGTTGTTTCCATGCAGAAAGTCCTCAAACAAGCCTTGCTAGCTGCAAGAGTCACGTTTGAGGATTTTGGGTGCTGCTAGGGCCCAGGAAGGACCAGGAGGTCGCCCCTTTGGAGGAGGAGACAGAGGGGGCGCTCAGCAACACAGAGAGCCCATGCAGAAGCAGGCAGCACCCGCAGAAGCACCTGAACAGGCACTTAGAAGATCTGAGGACGATGGTTGACTCAGAACAAAAAAGGAGGGTCCCACGACGTCAGAGTCCAACTTATCGAGTTGGGCAATGCAGGACGGAGTGCTGGGGACCTGGGCTAGGCTGTGCACAAAGGAAGTCTTGCAAAAGTGCACAGAAGCCCGAGCAGCTGCAGTTCACGCAGTACACAGGATTACTGTCTGGCGTGGGGAGGCAAGGACTTACCTCCACCAAATTTGGACAGAAGGGCCACTGGACTGTCGAAGACACTTGGACCCAGCTCCTGTGTTCCAGGGACCACTCTCAGGATGAGAGGGGACCCAGAGGACCGGTGATGCAGAAGTTTGGTGCCTGCGTTAGCAGGGGGAAGATTCCGTCGACCCACGGGAGATTTCTTCTTGGCTTCCAGTGCAGGGTGAAGGCAGACAGCCCTCAGAGCATGCACCACCAGTAAACAGTCGAGAAAGCCGGCAGGATGAGGCGCTACAATGTTGCTGATAGTCTTCTTGCTACTTTGTTGCGGTTATGCAGGCGTCCTAGAGCAGTCAGCGGTCGATCCTTGGCAGAAGTCGAAGAGGGAAGTGCAGAGGAACTCTTGTGAGCTCTTGCATTCGTTATCTGGTGAGATGCCCACAGGAGAGACCCTAAATAGCCCTCAGAGGAGGATTGGCTACAGGGAAAGGTAAGCACCTATCAGGAGGGGTCTCTGTTGTCACCTGCTGGCACTGGCCACTCAGAGCTGTCCATTGTGCCCTCACACCTCTACATCCAAGATGGCAGAGTTCTGGGACACACTGGAGGAGCTCTGGGCAGAGCTGGTCAGGGGAGTGGTCACTCCCCTTTCCTTTGTCCAGTTTCGTGCCAGAGCAGGGCTGGGGGGGATCCCTGAACCGGTGTAGACTGGCTTATGCAAGGAGGGCCTTCAAGGCATTTCCAGAGGCCAGGAGAGGCTACTCCTCCCAGGCCCTTCACACCTATTTCCAAAGGGAGAGGGTGTAACACCCTCTCTAAGAGGAAATCCTTTGTTCTGCCTTCCTGGGACCAGGCTGCCCAGGCCCCAGGGGGGCAGAAACCTGTCTGAGGGGTTGGCAGCAGTGGTAGCTGCAGTGGAGACCCCGGAAAGTTAGTTTGGCAGTACCCGGGCTGTCTGCTGGAGACCCGGGGATGCATGGAATTGTCCCCCCAATACCAGGATGGTATTGGGGGGACAATTCCATGACCCTAGACATGTTACATGGCCATGTTCGGAGTTACCATTGTGACGCTACATATAGGTATTGACCTATATGTAGTGCACACGTGTAATGGTGTCCCTGCACTCACAACGTCCAGGGAATTTGCCCTGAACAATGTGGGGGCACCTTGGCTAGTGCCAGGGTGCCCACACACTAAGTAACTTTGCACCCAACCTTCACCAAGTGAGGGTTAGACATATAGGTGACTTATAAGTTACTTAAGTGTAGTGTAAAATGGCTGTGAAATAACGTGGACGTTATTTCCCTCAGGCTGCAGTGGCAGTCCTGTGTAAGAATTGTCTGAGCTCCCTATGGGTGGCAAAAGAAATGCTGCAGCCCATAGGGTTCTCCTGGAACCCCAATACCCTGGGTACCTATGTACCATATACAAGGGAATTATAAAGTGTTCCAGTGTGCCAATGAGAATTGGTAAAAATTTGTCACTAGCCTCCATTGACAATTTTAAAAGCAGAGATAGCATAAACACTGAGGTCTGGTTAGCAGAGCCTCAGTGATACAGTTAGGCACCACACAGGGAACACATATAGGCCACAAACGTATGAGCACTGGGGTCCTGGCTAGCAGGATCCCAGAGACACATATCAAACATACTGACAACATAGGGTTTTCACTATGAGCACTGGGCCCTGGCTAGCAGTATCCCAGTGAGACAGTAAAAACACCCTGACATATACTCACAAACAGGCCAAAAGTGGGGGTAACAAGGCTAGAAAGAGGCTACCTTCCTACACCCGCACATAAAAAATTAGGTCTATCTTTTTATGGGCGGAGACTCTGAACTTGTGAAGATACTACTCCTAAATCCCTTTGTCAAGGTCTATATTTTTATGTGCGGAGACTCCGCACTCGTAAAGATACTATTCCTAAACCCCTTTGTGAAGGTTTCTTTTTTTATGTGTGGCGACTCTGAACTCATGAAGACACTACTCCTAAATCCCTTTGTGAAGATCTACCTTTTTATGTGTAGTGACCCCGCACTTGTAAAGGATATTCTCTTAAATCCATTTATGAAGGTCTGTCTTTTTATGTGTGGAGACTCCGCACTCGTAAAGATACTACTCCTAAACCCCTTTGTGAAGGTCTATCTTTTTATGTGCGGAGACTCTGCACTCGTAAAGATACTACTCATAAACCCCTTTGTGAAGGTCTATCTTTTTATGTGCGGAGACTCTTCACTCGTAAAGATACTACTCATCAACCCCTTTGTGAATAGCAAACTATCATAATGTTACACAAAAGTGTGAGTTTACCTTTGTGAATCACGCCTGCAATGCCTTTTAGTAGATTTTGTAATGTGGTGGAAGATGGGGGTACGGCTGTAAGGTGGGGTGGGGAGGAGATGGGGGCTGTAATGTGGGGGAAGGGGCACAGGTGGAGTCATGGGTGTGAGTGGTTGGGGGTTTGGAGCGTGCCAGGGTCACTATACTTTGTCGTGGACCACACATAAACTTGTGACAGCTGTGGTTATGGCATCTTGCCACCACTGTGCTACTGAAAAGTTTTCTACGCCTCGCTTAAGCTGCAGTTTGCCTTTTTCAGGACTCCTTGCACAGTAGGTGTGAAGCAAGGCTCCATTATTCACAGAGAAATGTTATCGACCTTCAAATGTCAGCACATTGGTGAAAAATGCAAATGCCCCCTTTTTGCTGTTGTGTATACAAAACACATTTAAATAATTCTCATTCAAAGTCTGCAGATCATAAATCTATGAAATTGCTCTTGTCATTCCTGTGAGCCTTAGAAGTTATCATGCGCAGAGCAGCCGCTCGCAACACTTCTGAGGCTTGGGAGATTACATAGTGCTCCGAGGCACAACATAACTTCAGGAGAACTTAGAGGCAGCTCATCCAGCTGTGCATGCGGAGCGTATCTCTCAGTAAGGGCGAGAAGTCTGCCTGGTAATGTGTGCAGTTCACCTCTGAGCAAGGGAGTGGCCAGAAAAATTAAAATATCCCCAACTTTGACCCATATATAGCAATTTATGCGCAAGTAAAGTGAGTGATTCCAACTCTTCCTATAAAATGCCATGGACATTGTACCCCTGGGGAAAACGTGCAAAATTATCAATATTACAGAAGGATTTTAAAGGAATTTGGCCAAATACTACACATGAACCAATACTGGCATACGTCTCTTATCCCTTACACCTTCTTTCTTTTAGGCCTGGGCGGAGTTCACGGAAAACTCTCTGGAACTCCGCTGAGGCAGAATTCCATTAACTGCAGAGTCTTGAATGTGCCAGATCTCGGAAGCGCTAAACAGGGTCGAACATGGTCTCTTCCAATATCAGGCGCATTCAGGAGAGGGCCTTGGCAGTGAAAACTGCTGTCTCAAGCCTCTTCTGCACTGGCGCAGCACACAGACAGGCTGTTGCAGAAGCAGAAACACCAGATTTCTTTTGCTGCCTACGAGACATGCCGGTGCACAAGAGGCCTCAAACTGCAGCTTTCACCGCCTACTGAATTCAGGCCAGGGCTGTAGCCAGTGAAAGCTGCTGTTTCAGTCCTTGTTTGTGCACCAGTATGCACAAACAATGACCAAGATAAGAGGAGAGTAGAGGACTTACCTGGGTCTTCCCAGGGGGGTCCTCCTCTTCAGTGGTTGCCTCCCTCCTCTGCTCCAGTGTGCGCTGCAGCCCAGTTATGGGCTGAACAGTGCAAACGCAGACTGTCTGCGGTATAGATCCTGTCCACTCTGTTTTTACACTTTTATGTAATTCATTCCAAGAGACTGCAGCAGTCCCTTAAGATGGAAACACACCATTTTCTGTTCAATTCTTTAAAAGAAAATAGCTGACCCTGCCTTCACTTCCAATCACTGTCTAATGTCTTTCTTTCCAGTCCCCATTAAGATCTTGGAAAGCATGTTTGCAATATTTTGTCATCCTAACGATCTACCCATGCAGTGCCAGACCCAGCTGAGTTGGGTTATGGACCTTTATCCAGCACTGAATCTGCACTTGTTGCAATGGTGAATGAACTGTGCTGGGTACTCTACCAAGGAAATGAGGCAGCCCTGATTCTTTTAGATCTCTCTGCTACCTTCAATACTCTCTCCCACAAAATACTTTTACATCAGTTTGTGGGATAGGTATCTGTGGGGCTGCACTAACCTGGCTTACCTCCTGTTCTGCAGATGCTCTCAGGTGGTTAAGATTCACATATCCATGTCTAAAACCTTTTCTGGTCCACATGTAGTCCCTCAGGGCTCCTCATTGAATCATACTCTTTTCATCATCTATGTTGTGCCTTTGGAACAACTCATTTACTCCTTTGGTTGTTTTTAATGATGTATGCAGATGACACTCACTTGGTCATTTGCATCCATAAGTCTAGAGACCAGAACAGTTCCTCTCTATTCAAGTGCATTTTAGCAGTGGCTGACATGATGGATCGTAGTGCTCTTTAAATGAACTTTGCTAATACTGACATCCTTGTCATAGGGCATTTCAACCTGCACTGAACAGTCTGTGGACTTCACCCTTAGAACCAGCAGCTGCCCCCATGCAGGTCATTAAAAACCTTGGTTCTCACCATATCGGCAAATGCATGTCAGTAAGACTGCTTCTTCTCGCTATTTTCAGTTTAAGGCCCTTAATAAATGTTTTCCATATCTGCCTACCGACTGCTGGAAAAATGTGAACCATGCTTTCATTCTCATAAGGAATAAAATTTGCAATAGCCTCTTTCTGTGGCCCCTTAAGAATGTCTTAACAAGTTGTAATCACTCCGGAACTTGGCTGCCCATCGTATTTATGGACCAGGAAAAAAAGTTGTCATTGTCCCTTACAGATGTGCACTTCAGTGACTTTCATTGTAAAAGTATATTCACTTAAGTCACTCTGTCAAGTTCATTGAGCCTTAAACAAACTTGGCCCTGTAATGTGGGACTGGTTTGAACATTTTCACTGTCTGCGCTTGCGCTGTGAAGCCCAACTGGGCTGCAGTGTGCACCGGGTAAGCTCTGCTCCACTGGCGGGGCCAATGGAGTTTTTTTGACAACTCTGCGCTCCAAGCAGAGTGCGGAGTTCCAAAAACTCTGTTAGCTCCGCCAGCGAAGCGGAGTATGCTGCATTTTTCTTATTTGTTTTGTTGTTTCTTTCATTGCTTCTTTCCACCCTTCATTCTTTCATTTTTGTCTTTTTCCTTCCTTTTTCTTTTTTTACATCTTTTTCCTTATTTTCTGTGTCAGTTTGTAGCCTCTTTCCTTCATGCTTCTCTTTCCTTCCTTCTTTCATTTTTTGCTTTTCACATTCTTTATCTTATGCTGTCTGACTTAATTTGCCTCTATCCTATTTTTTCTTTGCCATTTCAATATGTTTTCTTTCTCTCTGTCACCTTTTCTCCTGACTTGCGTTGACCTGCGAACCCCAGTTAAAAGTTAAGAAGTGTCATAAAACAATTACATCTACTCCTGTAGCAACCCCGCCTAAGGGTTAGCAGGTGATTAATTATGCCCTTGCCTCTGAGGACTTCCCCCAGGGCATTAACTTCATCATGCTACTACTGCTAGTTATTATTATGGTTATTATTATTATTATTATTTCATACGAATGCTAATAATATCTTTTATTGGTACTGATATTAATATTATTACTATTATTGTTATTAGTGTTAGTATTATTATTATTAGTGTTACTTGAATTAACATTATTATCACTATCATTGTTGTTATTATTAATAGTAGTAGTGGTAATCAGAGTTGTTAATTATTATTGATAATAACATACTGAATAACAATAATAATCATAATCATAATACTGTTATTGTTGTTATCATTACTTTCATCATTTGGTATGTTGCTCTATTATTGTTGCTATTATCATTATTATATACTCTGTTGTTATTATTGTTGTTATTATTATTCTTGGTAGTAGTAGTAGTAAGAGTGGTAGTAGTAGCATTTGTTTGAGGAGTTTTGTAGTAGAGCTCCTGGAATATCAGGTCTTACAACTATAGTTTCTTAACAATAGAAATTGGGGGTGAGTGAGTATGAAGGATTAGACAAGAATGGTAGCAGTAGCAGTGGTCCAGGTCATGAATGCCCATCCTACCTCTTCAGCATTCCCAAGGTAGGTTGAATGCCAGGGAGCTGCTTTCAGGCCAGTATGGTCTGCCATGGCCACATTGTGCCATCCATTGCACCATTCCATGTCCATGCCATCTACGGTTGATTCCTTCTCCAAAGCGGATACTACAGGGCTGAGGGAGTCCATTAACAGTTGGATTGAGTCTACCCTAGATGTAGTAGCTTGAAAGGAAAAGTGATTTTCTAGACCAACCAAACCATCGGAGCCCTTGTTCACTGAAGAACCTCATCAACAAAAGAAAGTCTGTTAAAAGAGATTATAGTGTAAGACTTACACTCATGAAAGTAAATCAAACTACTTAACAAGGTTATTGAGATCATTAATTATTTTGCTTGCCATAGATATCTGAATCGTGACATTCCCAATCCTCAGAAGACTTTTGGTGATGTAGCTACTTTTTCCTTTGAGATAATTTTAAAAAATGGCACCAGTTTTGGCCCACTCAGTACCCTCCTCTCCTGAGTCAACTACTTTTCCCCTATCATTTGGTGCTAGGCTTACTTCTTTCAGCCTACTTTACTCATCCCTTTTTCATTCCCTTTGACTTTCTTTCTTTAGTTTCCTCCTGTGAGCCTTGTTCACCCCATCTACTACATTTCGGTATAGATCCTGTCCACACTGTTTTTACACTTTTATGTAATTCATTCCAAGAGACTGCAGCAGTCCCTTAAGATGGAAACACACCATTTTCTGTTCAATTCTTTAAAAGAAAATTGCTGACCCTGCCTTCACTTCCAATCACTGTCTAATGTCTTTCTTTCCAGTCCCCATTAAGATCTTGGAAAGCATGTTTGCAATATTTTGTCATCTAACGATCTACCCATGCAGTGCCAGACCCAGCTGAGTTGGGTTATGGACCTTTATCCAGCACTGAATCTGCACTTGTTGCAATGGTGAATGAACTGTGCTGGGTACTCTACCAAGGAAATGAGGCAGCCCTGATTCTTTTAGATCTCTCTGCTACCTTCAATACTCTCTCCCACAAAATACTTTTACATCAGTTTGTGGGATAGGTATCTGTGGAGCTGCACTAACCTGGCTTACCTCCTGTTCTGCAGATGCTCTCAGGTGGTTAAGATTCACATATCCATGTCTAAAACCTTTTCTGGTCCACATGTAGTCCCTCAGGGCTCCTCATTGAATCATACTCTTTTCATCATCTATGTTGTGCCTTTGGAACAACTCATTTACTCCTTTGGTTGTTTTTAATGATGTATGCAGATGACACTCACTTGGTCATTTGCATCCATAAGTCTAGAGACCAGAACAGTTCCTCTCTATTCAAGTGCATTTTAGCAGTGGCTGACATGATGGATCGTAGTGCTCTTTAAATGAACTTTGCTAATACTGAAATCCTTGTCATAGGGCATTTCAACCTGCACTGAACAGTCTGTGGACTTCACCCTTAGAACCAGCAGCTGCCCCCATGCAGGTCATTAAAAACCTTGGTTCTCACCATATCGGCAAATGCATGTCAGTAAGACTGCTTCTTCTTCCTATTTTCAGTTTAAGGCCCTTAATAAACGTTTTCCATATCTGCCTACCGACTGCTGGAAAAATGTGAACCATGCTTTCATTCTCATAAGGAATAAAATTTGCAATAGCCTCTTTCTGTGGCCCCTTAAGAATGTCTTAACAAGTTGTAATCACTCCGGAACTTGGCTGCCCATCGTATTTATGGACCAGGAAAAAAAGTTGTCATTGTCCCTTACAGATGTGCACTTCAGTGACTTTCATTGTAAAAGTATATTCACTTAAGTCACTCTGTCAAGTTCATTGAGCCTTAAACAAACTTGGCCCTGTAATGTGGGACTGGTTTGAACATTTTCACTGTCTGCGCTTGCACTGTGAAGCCCAACTGGGCTGCAGTGTGCACCGGGTAAGCTCTGCTCCACTGGCGGGGCCAATGGAGTTTTTTTGACAACTCTGCGCTCCAAGCAGAGTGCGGAGTTCCAAAAACTCTGTTAGCTCCGCCAGCGAAGCGGAGTATGCTGCATTTTTCTTATTTGTTTTGTTGTTTCTTTCATTGCTTCTTTCCACCCTTCATTCTTTCATTTTTGTCTTTTTCCTTCCTTTTTCTTTTTTACATCTTTTTCCTTATTTTCTGTGTCAGTTTGTAGCCTCTTTCCTTCATGCTTCTCTTTCCTTCCTTCTTTCATTTTTTGCTTTTCACATTCTTTATCTTATGCTGTCTGACTTAATTTGCCTCTATCCTATTTTTTCTTTGCCATTTCAATATGTTTTCTTTCTCTCTGTCACCTTTTCTCCTGACTTGCGTTGACCTGCGAACCCCAGTTAAAAGTTAAGAAGTGTCATAAAACAATTACATCTACTCCTGTAGCAACCCCGCCTAAGGGTTAGCAGGTGATTAATTATGCCCTTGCCTCTGAGGACTTCCCCCAGGGCATTAACTTCATCATGCTACTACTGCTAGTTATTATTATGGTTATTATTATTATTATTATTTCATACGAATGCTAATAATATCTTTTATTGGTACTGATATTAATATTATTACTATTATTGTTATTAGTGTTAGTATTATTATTATTAGTGTTACTTGAATTAACATTATTATCACTATCATTGTTGTTATTATTAATAGTAGTAGTGGTAATCAGAGTTGTTAATTATTATTGATAATAACATACTGAATAACAATAATAATCATAATCATAATACTGTTATTGTTGTTATCATTACTTTCATCATTTGGTATGTTGCTCTATTATTGTTGCTATTATCATTATTATATACTCTGTTGTTATTATTGTTGTTATTATTATTCTTGGTAGTAGTAGTAGTAAGAGTGGTAGTAGTAGCATTTGTTTGAGGAGTTTTGTAGTAGAGCTCCTGGAATATCAGGTCTTACAACTATAGTTTCTTAACAATAGAAATTGGGGGTGAGTGAGTATGAAGGATTAGACAAGAATGGTAGCAGTAGCAGTGGTCCAGGTCATGAATGCCCATCCTACCTCTTCAGCATTCCCAAGGTAGGTTGAATGCCAGGGAGCTGCTTTCAGGCCAGTATGGTCTGCCATGGCCACATTGTGCCATCCATTGCACCATTCCATGTCCATGCCATCTACGGTTGATTCCTTCTCCAAAGCGGATACTACAGGGCTGAGGGAGTCCATTAACAGTTGGATTGAGTCTACCCTAGATGTAGTAGCTTGAAAGGAAAAGTGATTTTCTAGACCAACCAAACCATCGGAGCCCTTGTTCACTGAAGAACCTCATCAACAAAAGAAAGTCTGTTAAAAGAGATTATAGTGTAAGACTTACACTCATGAAAGTAAATCAAACTACTTAACAAGGTTATTGAGATCATTAATTATTTTGCTTGCCATAGATATCTGAATCGTGACATTCCCAATCCTCAGAAGACTTTTGGTGATGTAGCTACTTTTTCCTTTGAGATAATTTAAAAAAATGGCACCAGTTTTGGCCCACTCAGTACCCTCCTCTCCTGAGTCAACTACTTTTCCCCTATCATTTGGTGCTAGGCTTACTTCTTTCAGCCTACTTTACTCAACCCTTTTTCATTCCCTTTGACTTTCTTTCTTTAGTTTCCTCCTGTGAGCCTTGTTCACCCCATCTACTACATTTCGGTATAGATCCTGTCCACACTGTTTTTACACTTTTATGTAATTCATTCCAAGAGACTGCAGCAGTCCCTTAAGATGGAAACACACCATTTTCTGTTCAATTCTTTAAAAGAAAATTGCTGACCCTGCCTTCACTTCCAATCACTGTCTAATGTCTTTCTTTCCAGTCCCCATTAAGATCTTGGAAAGCATGTTTGCAATATTTTGTCTTCCTAACGATCTACCCATGCAGTGCCAGACCCAGCTGAGTTGGGTTATGGACCTTTATCCAGCACTGAATCTGCACTTGTTGCAATGGTGAATGAACTGTGCTGGGTACTCTACCAAGGAAATGAGGCAGCCCTGATTCTTTTAGATCTCTCTGCTACCTTCAATACTCTCTCCCACAAAATACTTTTACATCAGTTTGTGGGATAGGTATCTGTGGAGCTGCACTAACCTGGCTTACCTCCTGTTCTGCAGATGCTCTCAGGTGGTTAAGATTCACATATCCATGTCTAAAACCTTTTCTGGTCCACATGTAGTCCCTCAGGGCTCCTCATTGAATCATACTCTTTTCATCATCTATGTTGTGCCTTTGGAACAACTCATTTACTCCTTTGGTTGTTTTTAATGATGTATGCAGATGACACTCACTTGGTCATTTGCATCCATAAGTCTAGAGACCAGAACAGTTCCTCTCTATTCAAGTGCATTTTAGCAGTGGCTGACATGATGGATCGCAGTGCTCTTTAAATTAACTTTGCTAATACTGACATCCTTGTCATAGGGCATTTCAGCCTGCACGGAACAGTCTGGGGACTTCACCCTTAGGACCAGCAGCTGCCCCCATGCAGGTCATTAAAAACCTTTGTTCTCACCTTATCGGCAAATGCATGTCAGTAAGACTGCTTCTTCTTTCTTTTTTCTGTTTAAGACCCTTTATAAAAGTTTTCCATACCTGCCTACTGACTGCTGGAAAATTGTGAACCAAGCTTTCATTCTCATAAGGAATGAAATTTGCAAAAGCTTCTTTCTGGGGCCCCTTAAGAATGTCTTAACAAGTTGTAATCACTCCGGAACGTGGCTGCCCATCCAATTTATGGACCAGGAAAAAGGGCTGTCATTGTCCCTTACAGATATGCACTTCAGTGACTTTCATTGGAAAGATATATTCACTTAAGTCACTTTGGCCCTGATTCTGACTATGGCGGGCGGTGGAGGCCGCCCGCCATAGTCCCGCCGACAAATGACCGCACCGCGGTCAAAAGACCGGGGCGGCCATTTTTACATTTCCGCTGGGCCGGCGGGCGCTCTCCAAAAGAGCGCCCGCCGTCCCAGCGGAAATGCCCCTGCAACGAGGATGCCGGCTCCGAATGGAGCCGGCGGAGTTGCAGGGGTGCGACGGGTGCAGTGGCACCCGTCGCGTATTTCAGTGTCTGCATGGCAGACACTGAAATACTTTGTGGGGCCCTCTTACGGGGGCCCCTGCAGTGCCCATGCCATGGGCATGGGCACTGCAGGGGCCCCAGGGGCCCCGCGGCACCCCCTACCGCCATCCTGTTCCTGTCAGAATCCCCATGGCGGCGGAGCGCGCTCCGCCGCCATGGAGGATTCTGTAGGGCAGTGGTAAACCGGCGGGAGACCGCCGGTTTACCCTTTCTGGCCGCGGCTGAACCGCCGCGGTCAGAATGCCCTTGGGAGCACCGCCAGCCTGTTGGCGGTGCTCCCGTGGTCGGTGACCCTGGCGGTCACCGGCCGCCAGGGTCAGAATGACCCCCTTTGTCTTGTTCATTGAGCCTTAAACAAACTTGGCCCTGTAATGTGGGACTGGTTTGAATATGTTTTCTAGGGCTGATTTTGGTATTTAGTTTGATCCTGAGCATGGCAACATCTGCCATGTCCAAAGCAGACTAGAGGTCATGGAACTAGATTGTTTTAAGGGAGTGGTAATCCGGTAGGAGCCACAGTAGAAGTTGCAGAAAATGCATTGGTGATAGTAAGTAGTAAGCTTTCGCTAATGATTCATTGATATTTGAGATCTCGGATGCCAGCTGCCTTGATAAGGCTACCTAATGGGCCCTCTGTCCCATTGTCTAGGTAATAGTGAAGGAAAACTTGTGACAAAGGATCGAGACGTAAACAACCTACAGCCTCATCTGAGTAAGGCATCAGATTCCTCAGTCCAGGATGTTACAGGAAAGAATTTAACTGAAAGGGTCTGTAAGGATAAATAGACCAGTTGTGCTTTTTTAAGCAATGGAAAAATAACAAATGTGCTAAATTAAGTATAGGTAGGAAGAAACCAGAGAGAAAAAGTAGGTTCATAAACCTGAATTAGCCAGTTCATCAGGATGGAGGATGGAGGAGCTCTAATCAAGAGAATACTGTGGCCTGTTATCTCTGATAGGTTATTGATCACTGTTGGTAATAGATAAAGGAGAAGAAAATTTGCTCATTTATTCTGAGAAATTGCCTGGGGATGGTTGTTTCAAGTACAATACTGAATTGATTAATATAGGAAAAGAGGAAGATTATAATTTAAATCCAAATGCCTGCACTTAAAATTGAATCCAGGTTGAGTAAGGGTGAATCTATCATCTTGCACGGCTCAGTGAACCCATGTGTACACATTTGTATTTTCAAATTTATAGAGCTTTTTCCTATACCAAATAAGTACACATTTTTGAATCATTAAGCTATATAGAATATATTTTGAATGTACATGACCTTAGACATCACTTCAGAAGATATTGCATTAGTTGAGTTTAAGTCTTATGTTAAAGCAGGGATGGATTTTCAGAAGTCAGTTGTGAATTTTTTCTTCAGAGTCAATTTCTCCTCTAGTTTTGAAACACAGTTTGTTTTTTATAAAAAAGGTGTAGATGTTCTCCCTGTTTCCAGAAATGAAGGACCTATAATGTCTCTTGTTATATATAAGTCTTCCAGACTCTCTTTACAGTATGCATTGCCAGAGAATTTGAAGTCTCTAGCGGGCAGTTTTTACAGATACAGACCACAATGGCCATAAAAAAGTGAGGGAGAAAGTGAAGAAAGGAGATGATAGGGATGATTTGCTACTGAAAGATAAGCTTTGGTCTTGGCTTCCCAGTGTGCTTGCAAGTACTTGTTGCTTTTACTACTATCTGGAAGTTATGCAGCTGGAATGAGGACGAGTTACAAGATCTCCTTGCACCTAAGCGTTTTGATGTTTATTTTAATGATGTATTAATAATTTGTTTTCAAGAAACTTTGTTTGTTAAGGACTTTGATTTAGATAAATATTTGGAATATCACTGTATGGTTTGCCATGGCCACATTATGCCATCCATTGCACCATTCCATGTCCTGCCATCTACGGTTGATTCCTTCTCCAAAGCGGGTACTACAGGGCTGAGGGAGTCCATTAACAGTTGGATTGAGTCTACCCTAGATGTAGTTGCTTGAAGGGAAAAGTGATTTTCTAGACCAACCAAACCATCGGAGCCCTTGTTCACTGAAGAACCTCGTCAACAAAAGAAAGTCTGTTAAAAGAGTAAGACTTACACTCATGAAAGTAAATCAAACTAATTAACAAGATTATTGAGATCATTAATTATTTTGCCTGCCATAGATATCTGAATCGTGACATTCCCAATCCTCAGAAGACTTTTGGTGATGTAGCTACTTTTTCCTTTGAGATAATTTAAAAAATGGCACCAGTTTTGGCCCACTCAGTACCCTCCTCTCCTGAGTCAACTACTTTTCCCCTCTCATTTGGTGCTAGGCTTACTTCTTTCAGCCTACTTTACTCATCTCTTTTTCATTCCCTTTGACTTTCTTTCTTTAGTTTCCTCCTGTGAGCCTTGTTCACCCCATCTACTACATTTAGGTATAGATCCTGTCCACTCTGTTTTTACACTGTTATATCATTCATTCCAAGAGACTGCAGCAGTCCCTTAAGATGGAAACACACCATTTTCTGTTCAATTCTTTAAAAGAAAATTGCTGACCCTGCCTTCCCTTCCAATCACTGTCTAATTTATTTATTTCCAGTCCCCATTACGATCTTGGAAAGCATGTTAGCAATATTTTGTCATCCTAATGATCTACCCATGCAGTGCCAGACCCAGCTGAGTTGGGTTATGGACCTTTACCCAGCACTGAATCTGCACTTGTTGCAATGGTGAATGAACTGTGCTGGGTACTCTACCAAGGGAATGAGGCAGTCCTGATTCTTTTAGATCTCTCTGCTACCTTCAATACAGTCTCCCACAAAATCATTTTACATCAGTTTGTGGGATAGGTATCTGTGGAGCCGCACTAACCTGGCTTACCTCCTGTTCTGCAGATGCTCTCAGGTGGTTAAGATTCACATATCCATGTCTAAAACCTTTTCTGGTCCAAATGTAGTCCCTCAGGGCTCCTCATTGAATCATACTCTTTTCATCATCTATGGTGTCCCTTTGGAACAACTCATTTACTCCTTTGGTTGTTTTTAATGATGTATGCAGATGACACTCACTTGGTCATTTGCATCCATAAGTCTAGAGACCAGAACAGTTCCTCTCTATTCAAGTGCATTTTAGCAGTGGCTGACATGATGGATCGCAGTGCTCTTTAAATTAACTTTGCTAATACTGACATCCTTGTCATAGGGCATTTCAGCCTGCACAGAACAGTCTGGGGACTTCACCCTTAGGACCAGCAGCTGCCCCCATGCAGGTCATTAAAAACCTTTGTTCTCACCTTATCTGCAAATGCATGTCAGTAAGACTGCTTCTTCTTTCTTTTTTCTGTTTAAGACCCTTTATAAAAGTTTTCCATACCTGCCTACTGACTGCTGGAAAATTGTGAACCAAGCTTTCATTCTCATAAGGAATGAAATTTGCAAAAGCTTCTTTCTGGGGCCCCTTAAGAATGTCTTAACAAGTTGTAATCACTCCGGAACGTGGCTGCCCATCCAATTTATGGACCAGGAAAAAGGGCTGTCATTGTCCCTTACAGATATGCACTTCAGTGACTTTCATTGGAAAGATATATTCACTTAAGTCACTTTGGCCCTGATTCTGACTATGGCGGGCGGTGGAGGCCGCCCGCCATAGTCCCGCCGACAAATGACCGCACTGCGGTCAAAAGACCGGGGCGGCCATTTTTACATTTCCGCTGGGCCGGCGGGCGCTCTCCAAAAGAGCGCCCGCCGGCCCAGCGGAAATGCCCCTGCAACGAGGATGCCGGCTCCGAATGGAGCCGGCGGAGTTGCAGGGGTGCGACGGGTGCAGTGGCACCCGTCGCGTATTTCAGTGTCTGCATGGCAGACACTGAAATACTTTGTGGGGCCCTCTTACGGGGGCCCCTCGGCACCCCCTACCGCCATCCTGTATGGCGGTAGGGGGTGTCAGAATCCCCATGGCGGCAGAGCGCGCTCCGCCGCCATGGAGGATTCTGTAGGGCAGTGGTAAACCGGCGGGAGACCGCCGGTTTACCCTTTCTGGCCGCGGCTGAACCGCCGCGGTCAGAATGCCCTTGGGAGCACCGCCAGCCTGTTGGCGGTGCTCCCGTGGTCGGTGACCCTGGCGGTCACCGGCCGCCAGGGTCAGAATGACCCCCTTTGTCTTGTTCATTGAGCCTTAAACAAACTTGGCCCTGTAATGTGGGACTGGTTTGAATATGTTTTCTAGGGCTGATTTTGGTATTTAGTTTGATCCTGAGCATGGCAACATCTGCCATGTCCAAAGCAGACTAGAGGTCATGGAACTAGATTGTTTTAAGGGAGTGGTAATCCGGTAGGAGCCACAGTAGAAGTTGCAGAAAATGCATTGGTGATAGTAAGTAGTAAGCTTTCGCTAATGATTCATTGATATTTGAGATCTCGGATGCCAGCTGCCTTGATAAGGCTACCTAATGGGCCCTCTGTCCCATTGTCTAGGTAATAGTGAAGGAAAACTTGTGACAAAGGATCGAGACGTAAACAACCTACAGCCTCATCTGAGTAAGGCATCAGATTCCTCAGTCCAGGATGTTACAGGAAAGAATTTAACTGAAAGGGTCTGTAAAGATAAATAGACCAGTTGTGCTTTTTTTAAGCAATGGAAAAATAACAAATGTGCTAAATTAAGTATAGGTAGGAAGAAACCAGAGAGAAAAAGTAGGTTCATAAACCTGAATTAGCCAGTTCATCAGGATGGAGGATGGAGGAGCTCTAATCAAGAGAATACTGTGGCCTGTTATCTCTGATAGGTTATTGATCACTGTTGGTAATAGATAAAGGAGAAGAAAATTTGCTCATTTATTCTGAGAAATTGCCTGGGGATGGTTGTTTCAAGTACAATACTGAATTGATTAATATAGGAAAAGAGGAAGATTATAATTTAAATCCAAATGCCTGCACTTAAAATTGAATCCAGGTTGAGTAAGGGTGAATCTATCATCTTGCACGGCTCAGTGAACCCATGTGTACACATTTGTATTTTCAAATTTATAGAGCTTTTTCCTATACCAAATAAGTACACATTTTTGAATCATTAAGCTATATAGAATATATTTTGAATGTACATGACCTTAGACATCACTTCAGAAGATATTGCATTAGTTGAGTTTAAGTCTTATGTTAAAGCAGGGATGGATTTTCAGAAGTCAGTTGTGAATTTTTTCTTCAGAGTCAATTTCTCCTCTAGTTTTGAAACACAGTTTGTTTTTTATAAAATAGGTGTAGATGTTCTCCCTGTTTCCAGAAATGAAGGACCTATAATGTCTCTTGTTATATATAAGTCTTCCAGACTCTCTTTACAGTATGCATTGCCAGAGAATTTAAAGTCTCTAGCGGGCAGTTTTTACAGATACAGACCACAATGGCCATAAAAAAGTGAGGGAGAAAGTGGAGAAAGGAGATGATAGGGATGATTTGCTACTGAAAGATAAGCTTTGGTCTTGGCTTCCCAGTGTGCTTGCAAGTACTTGTTGCTTTTACTACTATCTGGAAGTTATGCAGCTGGAATGAGGACGAGTTACAAGATCTCCTTGCACCTAAGCGTTTTGATGTTTATTTTAATGATGTATTAATAATTTGTTTTCAAGAAACTTTGTTTGTTAAGGACTTTGATTTAGATACATATTTGGAATATCACTGCCCTGCCTTCCATCAGTTAGACGCCAACCACTGGGGGGTTATTTATCCTACTAAGATCCTCCTTTAAAAAGAAGGCCATGCAGTTTGTAGCTACCTTACAATAAGCTGTGGTTGTAATTAACACTAATGGTTGTAAAATATATTTGGTTGGGCTGTGTTGTTTTCATCCTAATGCAATTTTCAGATTCTGTCATGACTGGACAGCTAATTATTTGTTTTTAATTCTGTATTTATTTATAATCTTATGTCAAAGTGTGTGATTTTATTTTGATATGTACTTTTATGGCTTAGTGCCAAAATAAAATCTATATTGATTGATTGACTTACACTATGGTTGTTTATTATTATTATATAGGATCAAATGATATCTTGCATGAATTTTTACTTTGGTCCTAGTATTAATATTGTGTTCTCTCCATATAACTATAAGTGGTTTTAATAAAAATGTTAGATCAATTCCCAAATTCTGTTTTAATTGTAGCAGGAGACCTTAGCACAAGAATTACTTCAACAGCTTATAGGAAAGCTGGTGTTCTAGAATTAGACTCCTTCTGGGCTCTCATTTCACTCTCCCTTTCAAATGGTAAGCATGGTAATCGTTCTATGAAATTTGCCTCTGAGCAATGGTTTGGTAACTCAATTTGGAGCCTGAAAATTTTACTTTGCAAAGAGGTTCACAAAGATCATTGATAAATTATATTTATAATCAAAAGTATTTGTCCAAATTCATCACAAGATTTGGAAAAATCTGGAGCGAACACGATTAGCTTTATGTAAGTCACAGTTTAAATGAAGCTGAGGTGCGGGATACAACTGAATCCCCTTTGGTGCCAACAAATCTTAGAGGTGCTCCCTTTTAGTATAGATGTTATCTTTTTTTAGTTCTTTAAGAGAAACTTTTTTGGTTAGATCAAGTGTGTTAAAAGGGCGCACCAAGTCTTCAAATGTAATTTCATTCCAGGAAAGGAAAGTAATTTAAATCAAGTCAGTGGTGAAGTTCTGGTTCTCACTTCAGTTAACAGTGAATCAAGGCGATATGGGTAAATATTGGGACCTGATAGCGAAAAGCCTAGGTAAGGATAGAGTTGCATGACATAAAGGCACAGAAAAAGGTAGTAAAGCACCAGTGTCTTACAGGAAACACTGCAGGTGGGTCGTACCAGGTACTGTTGCTTACTGTTTCAGTGGTGATACAAAATTATTTGTGCAGATTTTTTTAATGCTCCTTGGTTATACCGTCTATGTTGCAATGTATGGTGTGAAAATATGTGTTGGGCCATGTCATACCAGAGTCACATATTGCCATTATATGCAGTACCATGGTGTACTAGAGTCCTTGGTACTCAGTGTTTAGTTTGAGCTGGTGGTTGCCGGTGGGGGCCACCTACACTCAGATTTGAGGACTAGCACGTATTTCTCTTCCTCAGACATTTCCCGAAGCAAAGCAAGGGAAAACACACAAAGGGGGAAGAGAAAGATGGATTACCCGTCATGAAAGGAGAATGAAGGATCCTGCAAGAGTGAGATAAAGGGACAGGGAGTGTGGTAATGGATTAAAGAGGTAGAAGGTGACATCAGTACTAACAGTCTTGGTATTCGCCATCTGACCTCTTATAGTGCCGGCTGAGGGCTTCTGAGTGAAGTGTTGGGCACCAGCTCTCTCTGTTTTACAAATCAAGCATTGTGGCACCAATGAATGGTAATTTAAAAAATGGTGAGGCGGGCATCACTGACGGACCACGTACAAACATTATGCTACCTTTTTTGTTGCATAAAAAGGGGCTGCTCCTTCGCTAAGGCGGAGGAGCGTCACTCCACAGGATTGTGGGGAAAGGAAAAACAAAATAATAATAATGCAATGTTATTATCATTTTATTTTTCATGGGACTAAGGTCTGGGGCGGGACCGGGCTAGAGGTAGGGGGCCGGAGGAGGGCTTTTGCTGCACAAAGTGCGCATGTCTGTTTTGGCCGGCTGTGTTGGCCCAGCCAAGCAGACATGCGCATTTTGCATGTTCTCTACCCGGCTGTATTGCACAGCCAAGTGGAGAACATGCCCAAGCTCCCACTCCCTGTCTGGGCGGCGACGCAGGCTGCTCAGACCAATCACGACGCTGCTGTCATTCTGGTGACAGCAGCGTTGCGATTAGCTAGGAGCCTGTGTGAGCCAGGAAGAGGAAGAGGACAGAGGGGAGACAAACGCATCCCCGCCAAAGGTAAGCATTTTATAATTGATGTATTGCCCTTTCCCCCGTCCCGCCCCGCCACCACCGTTGAGTAGCAGCCGCCACTGTGCAGAAAATCAGTTTCCTCACATTTGAGGATGAGTTTCATAAGTATGCAATTAATGACTTCTCAGACACTTTGTATTCCTGCTTTGAAAAAGAACTTAGCCTTCGTGGCTAGTGCTATAACAGAACATGTGGGTCATTTTATGTGGGTGTTAACAAGTGCCAACTGCAACCCAATACTTTGCAACCATAACAAACAATTATTACACTGCAACTATAAATAGCGAATATCATAAAAAATAGACACCTTTATTCCATAAGGTCAATAAGATTTCACAAGAATTAAAAAATGACAAAGATATTTGAAGATCAACCGCATTGTCGCTAAACTGAAGATACTGAATGTTGTATGAATTATTTATCTCTGAAGGCAATTGGCAGAGGAAAAATTCCAGGAGAATCAAAAGAGAAAACAGGAGCTGAAATCCAAGAATCTTCAGATGCAGACCATAGATATTCTTCATGTGAGTACATTTTGCTCCCAATTACAGGAGCATGCAAAGGGGCATATGCCTTAAATTGTGCTCCCTCATTGCATAAATGAACTGCATGTTATCATCACACTTAGTTCTATGCAATTTTTCAAGAAGTTTTCACACATTTTAAAATACAGCAATTAATGTATAACTATCGTGCTACAAACCCACTTGTCTTCCAACAATTTTAAAATAAATTATTATCAATGCACAAGCAATATTTCAAATTCCTCAAAACAATTGTCCCCCTAAAAACTCTCCTTTCAACTTACACACATGGATGCATTTTTGTTTATTCATCAGGATTTAAATGGTAGGTCAAATGAGAAGCATTACATTTTTCAAGCGACGGTCCAGTGGGCCACCCCTCCTTTAGTTGTAAAAAGTTTTAATGACATTGTATGGCTGTCTACCTGAAGCAGTAAAATGTTGTACACCTTCGTACAGGCAGTCTAAAATGAAGGTCAGTCGTTACAGTTTATGTAATTACATTGTGCTAGATTACATCACAATAATCACATTGTGATTACTTTTTACCTCCGCATATCTTCACATCACAGCTTAGGTGTTGTAAGAGCAAAAATGTACATCAGTGTTTAAGATCCCCCAAAATGTAGACTACCCCAAACTTCACCTCATAAATTTCTCCCATAGATTAATCTTGCATGAAAAGGCACTCTTCCCAGCATCAATTCACCAGAGTAAAAAATTTAATAATTTAGCCCTGCTAACTGAGTTCTAGATCGAAGAAAGTTAAAGGGTTTTATTTAAAAGAAAATCAGAAATCAAGTGATACAGAATAAATGTTATGAAGGCTCAAATGCAGAATCATACCGAATGGAGAGGGTGGATCTGACTATCTTGTGCGCCCAGATTGTTTTGCTTTTGGATCACCCAGTTTTTTACCTTTTACTGTGAGGGAGCCTCATAGTCTGGGACTTACCCACAGTAAACTCATGGTAAAATGGACTGCCCATTGTTACTGCCGGTGCCACTGTGTTAAGGTAAGGCTGCTGCAATGCAGCAAGGGGAGGAGGCCCAGGGCTGGTTACATGTGCACATGCGTGTGCAATCATGTGAGGGCTGCGTGCGGAAGTCTCCTGTCGTGCGCAACTCAAGAACTGCACCCAGTTAGGCTGGCGCAGAAGGGACAATGCTGGATGGGTGGTGACCTGGAATAGGCCTTATGATGTGGGTGTACACGTGTAAGAGGTAGTCACTGTGCTTTACTGTCTTGACTGTAGTGACACTCCATTATATTCCAACTGGAAAGGCTGCCCTAGGTCGCAACTCCAGTTTCCTAGGGTCCACAGACTCCAGAGTCACACCAATGTACACTGTAACCTGTATGAAAAGAACACTGCTGTAGGTTACAAAAGCATATCTGTACTGTTTAGGGGTCATCCGGAAATGCCATCTTTCTCTGACTCATCTCAGGATAAGGGCCCAGGCTTTTATGACCCTGCTGGGCTGGATTAATTACTGTTCTCTCCAGCTGCAGAAACAGGGCCCTGCATCAATCAGCCAGCTGTCATTCCCTGCCAGGAACCGGGCCTGCCCCAGGCCACTCAGTGAGGAGGGGCTCCTTGGAAGAATTGATGGGGGAGGTCCTGGCAGGAATGTCAGGGAGGAGGAGAGCTGAGACTCTCAGAGCACATGTGGCAACTGACTCATTGACTATGTCATTTTGAGCTATCCCAGAAGACTGTACAGGAAGGTTGGAACAGAGGCAGAGAGGTGAAGAGCACATCAGGATAGGTCAAAGGCGTGACCCTGCTGGACATTTTTGCCCCCACTTAAAAGTTCTTGCATAGGGGAGAGAGCTCTCTCTTGGATGTGCTTTTCTGCAGACCACTGGAACTGAACAGGGCGACATGGACAAATGGAAGAAAGAACCCCCTGACTGCCCACTGGGGCAAGGATTTTTCCCCTGATTGATTCGAGACCCAATGGGGTACACCCCCCAGGACCAGGTAAGCTGGTCCCCTTACTTCCCTGAGAACCAGTTGAGTGAAAGCCTGGGCTTCTGCGCAAGGAGGATGCGCTGCCCAGACAGAGAGAGCCCCCCCAAATGGAAGGCTGATAGGGAGTCAGTAAGACAGGCTCCCTACCAAGATGGGAACCTTCGAGGCCAGGAGGCCTGAAGAAAGTGTTTCAGGTGGCAAGGGTTCACCACCAGGAGTGAAAGGAGACCAAGATCACCCAGACTGGCCCAAGGGCGCCGGGATACCTCTGAGGGAAAGTAGGTTACCTTTGATCTCTAGGGAGGACCGGGGACGAAGTGCGTGGGGCTCTGCCACTGATTTCCATGTGCTCCTGGGTTGGAGCAGGGCCCGGGGACTGCCCCTAAGAAGATGCAATGGCCGGGGAGCACAGTTGTATGTCCCCGGTGGGAGCTCCGTTGTGAGGCGTGCCGTCACGCCACCTCGATGTTGGTGGGAAGGGGCCTAGAACCCCATTCTTGTGCCCCTAACCAAGAAAATGAAGTCAGGAAGCAGTGTATTGTTCCCCGTGAAGGTGCCCTTGAGGCTGAGGCAAAATCTGGGAAGCGCCATCGCATTCCCCATGAAGAGGGTCCCTTCCCTAGGCCCAAGGCCAAAGTTAAATCTGGGGCGCACCGTTGCGCTCCCCATGAAGATGCTGCTGGGGGCCCAGAACCTCATCCCTGTGTCCTGTTGGCGAGATGGTGGAGTGCCGTCGCACTCCCCCACACATCTGGGAAGGCTGCCACCAGCACTGTATTTGCCCGCAGGAGAAGGCAGACACCGAGAAAGAGATGGGGGAGATCTGGCACACAACCCGTCGTGGCCTGCACCCTGTCCCTCTTTGCAAACGTCTTCACACCGGAGCAGGCAGACCAAAGTTGGAGCCGGCTCCCGTGGCAGCACCGCCAGGTGCTTGCCATGCAGGGAGCCAGCAGGAGTGGCCCGGGGGGCTCCTTGAGCCAGTCACCAACATCACTCATTGCACGTGGGGTGTCCAGCTGGGAATGGACACCCTGAAACAGGAGCATCCACCCCACTGCCAGGCTGCCAACGAAGGAGACAGTAGGAGAGCTGCTCATTGTATATGCACGGCACTCCAGGAGGAGCACCCCATACAGGGGTGGCTCCTCCACAGTGGTGGAGGAGCCTCACCCCCTGGCTAAGAGCAAGCAGCAGGAAAATAAACCAATACTTCAATATTGTTTTATTTTTCTGCAGTTGGCTCAGTCAACATGTGAAGGGAGGGGCAAGGCTGGGCCATGGGAGGTGGGGGGGGGGGATGAGGAATGGAGTGCACTAAGTGCACATATGTGTTTGGCCGGCCATCTTAGGCCAGCCAAATACAAATGTGCACTTAGGTTTCTCCAGCCTGACTTGAGAAACTGCATAGGCCCCAGGGTTGTGTCTGAGTGGCAGTCTGAGATGCTCAGAACAATCCTGATGCTGCTTTCACGCTAGGTTTAGCATGAAAGCCATGCCAGGATTGCTGGGGAGCATGTTCTGGTGTCCCATTGAATGTTGGGACACCAGAACAAGAAAGGAGCAATGAGTGAAACGGCAGGAGACAGTGGCGGCAGGAACGGAAAGTTTTTTTTTTTTTTTTAAAGTATTAATTGTCCCCCCATTCTCCCACTCCTCCCCTTGATATTTGCCGCAGCCACTGCTAGCCCATAGGGCCCGGTGGGGCTGGCCCGCAATAGAGACACTCATTTTGGCTTCGTGGTGGTCCTAGGAGAGCGGGGTCACCACCCAGACCTTGTGCAGGCCAAACAACTAATGACCCAACTTCCAGCAATCAAAAATTAAATTAAGTCCCAAATGAGCTGCAAAATCATAAAGAAATTGGGCAGCATCCATAGTAGGAAATCCTAAAAACAAATTGCACCTCCAAAACCAAGGGGTTCTTATATACAATTTTTGCAAAACACAGTGGTTCCCAACCTTTTGACTTCTGTGGACCCCCACTTTATCATTATTTGAACCCAGGGACCCCCCACTGACTCATTATTTGAATTTTTTTAATAGGACGGTGGGAGCCTTTCTAAATTTAACCAAAGCCACACCCTGTCCATACTATATTCTGCTTGATGCACCTGTACTGCTCCTACAAATCAATTGGAGGATACTACTTTAATTTTTAGCCTCCAATTTCAAATTCCTTGACATCTGAATTATACATTTGACCACTTTTTTATGTAGACTCTATTAATCTGTTAGTATCATTTAATTTTCAAAGCAGTCACACACATTCTAAGGAGGCTTTGCTGACCCCTATGGGTCCCAGAACCACGGATTGGAAGCCACTGGCATATCAGATTAGGAAAAGAGAAGACTCATTGTGGTATGATCACAAGTAACAATTCTTTGGGGAAATCAGAAAAGAACATATCACTATCTAAGTACATAATCACTAAACTATTTCAAATGCGCATCCAGCATCTTCCATGTTATTGCTATCCGGAGATGTTCTAACTAATATAAAACATTTCAACAATGATGCTTCACACAAATGAATAAGGCTAGGCCCAGTAAAAAAAAGACCACAGCGAAAAGGCATTGAAAAATGCAACAGTTGGGAACACTAGAAAGTTATTTGAAAACACCACAGTAAAACTCAATTACATCAGCTTGTCTTCGCTTCCATTCGCAGGGGAACAGGATGGGAGGATAAATAAAGAAATGGATGACAGGACAGAAAGGCGTTCTGCGGCATGCATAGAAAGAGGAATATGCCTTTCAGGATTGTTTTTGTGCAGGAACGGGCCCCCTTCCTGCACAAAAACACTCCTGGTTGCAAAGTAGGTACCTTGCACCATGGCAAAGGGCCTATGTTGGGGCAATGCAGTACACAGTACACCAGCGCTAGGAGACAGCAGAAATGCATCACATCTTAAAAGATAGGAACATATCTGCTGACTCCGTTTCACGCAATGCAGCACACTGGAGGCCTGATTTATTCAAAGTTAGCGCTGCCTTTATGTCATTTTTTTACGCAAATGGGGCGCAAACTTACAAAATCTAATTATATTTTGTAAATTTGCGCCACTTTTGCGTTAAAAAATTACGGCATTAACTTTTCATAAATCAGGCCCTGAGTGACAAAATGGTAAATCTGCCCACCGGTGTTTGTACTTCACATAAATAGAACAGCAGGAAACATTTCCTGCAAAATAGCTTCTCTCTGGAGAACATAAGAGTTACAATTCTCTCACTGTTCATATATTATGTCGTGCTTATGTCACCTTTTACCATGTGTTGCTTGACATTTACAGTGTTTTTATAGCTGCTTGCTTTAACACTGCAAAAATCCTTAATTTTTAGGGTCGAGCCTGCGTTGCATGCGCTTGCGCATGCATTTCGCTTGCGAGACACTGTAGTAGTTAGAAAAGGGCTGGGAGCCCCGTCTATGTCACGTCAGTGTCTTTCATTGGTTCGTGGGCTTGCCTGTTAAAATCTGCTTTCTTTCATTAGTGGAAGGCATGCATGTGTCACGCCTTTTCAGTGGTTAGCCCTCCTGGAGTGCAGCAACCAAGCACTGAAAACATGCGAGGCTCGCTGTTTTCCGTCTGGTTTGTGGACTACTTTTTCTCTTTTTTCGCAGCGCGATCTAGCTTGGCAGAAGTTGAGCGCTTTCCATCACATCGACCTTATTACATAGCTAATTGCACTTTTGCCGGTTACGTAGATAATTGCCCTTTTGCCGATAGGTTTCACTACGAGTGAACTGTAGCAGCGCGATCGCCCACTTTTTTTTCCATTTAATGTGGCAAGAAAAGTCCAGTTGGGAGTTTACAACTGCTAATAGCTCTAACTCGGAGAAATGCAAGACCCGTTGCATTGCAAATGCTTGTTACCTTTTGTGCCCGTATGGTGTTGTGAGACTTAATCCAGGGCAGAATGGGGTAGAGCTCACCTGCACTCCCCAGTTCAGCACCCCTTCGAGTTGTGACATCATCAGCCAGCCGTGTTTTATGCGGGTGAATAAGGGAAGGCAGGGTACTGTTACTGAGGCACATAAAAAGCACCTCTGGCTCTAGTAAAAGGAATAGAGCACGCCTCTGTTGAGGGGGCCTCAGGCTAGGTCTAGGAAGCAGCGGGCGGTCGGGAACGGCCTGCAGAGATGCAGTGACCACTGGGCCACATCTGAAGTCTTGAAAAAAGCTGACCAACCCACGTCCCAGATCCCAGGTCCTAAGAAGAAATACCTCTGACGTCAGAACGACATGGGTAGCGGAAGTGACATCATGACCAAAATGGCATCACGGGGTTGATCTCTTGCCACCGAACAATGTTTGCAGCTAAACTGCAAAGTGAAAGGCTGACTTCATGACAAAAGAGACTAGGGGCAGGAGAGGAGGTGCACGTGCCAGTTAAGGGGAGCAAGTGCTATTTCCCGGTGACTTCGGACTCTCTCCTTTGTCGCCTTTGTCTTGAGCAGCCCTATTCATTTACTTCCCTTTCAATATGTATTTTGCTTTTTCCCACAAAGCGCGTGGCTTAATCTCCCAGCGCATTGTTTCGCGCCTTCCCTTTATTAGATTTTAGCGCAGGAAGCAGCCTTGTGCTGCAGCCGTGATGCCAGCCCGGAAGGAAGCATTATTTAAAGTCAGCCCCGCCGTGACGCATTCCGCAGATTTTAATAAAAAAACGAAACTCAATTGGGCCTTTATCTGTTCGGGGCTTTAGAAATGCCAGGTGAGCAGGAAAGAAAAACAGGATTGCTTATAATGAAAAAACGAAAAATCAATGTAATGGATTATTTGGTAATGTAGACGGACACCCCCTAGGATATGCATTGTTTGCCTTTATTCATTAACCCATTCTTTACCAAGAACCGTTGAAATATAGTAATACATGCTAACATTTTAAAGCATGTTCACAAGACCGCCAGGGTCGCAGTGGCAGTCTGACTGACACATTACTACTGTAGCGGTTGCTCCACGGTCGGACCGCCAGCACCACCATTTTCCCTCCACAGGAGGGGCTGGCGGTCCTAATCCGCTAGGGCAGCTCTGCATGCAACGCCGCCCTGGGGATTACAACCCCCGTCTCCGCCAGCTTTTACATGGCAGTAGCACCGCCATGTAAAGGCTGGTAGAGATAGGGTGTAGAGGATCCCCGGGGGCCCATGCACTTTGCATGGGCAGTGGAGGGGCCCCCATGGCCAGCCCAACGCGCAATTCACTGCGTCATTGTTGAGGATACAGTTGATGAGGGACTTGTGATGCGAATGCCTGCGTTGAGGATGCAGGAGGTTGGGTGCTGCAATGCGAGGTCCTATGTCAGGGATGTGACACGCAGCAACGGGTCCGATGGAGCTGCGAGGTGATGCATCATGCTGCTTCGGTTCTGCTCACAGAACAACAGCTGGGCTAACAGAGCACCTTCAGGCCCACTTTCAAGGTCCAGGACTGGGTGGCACAACTAGGGGGTGGGGGGGCTCACATTAAACAGAGTTCAGGTGCAAGGTTCAAGGTGGTTGGAGCCTTTTCTGTCTCTGTAGCTCTGATCAGGAGGCCAGCCTGAAGTCACTCTGGTGGTCCTGGGATGAAGATGCAGAATCAGTCCTTCTCACTCAGGCAACAGGGCAATAGAGTAGCAGTCCTTCTTGAAGAGCATCAATGCAGTGCTTTTGAGCCTTCCACAGGTTCACAGGTGTATTGAAGAGTTGGGTCTGATGGTCCAATATTTATACTTGGTGACAACTTTGAAGTAGGAGCAGGTTCTAGAGGCTTCCATCCCCAGAGGTGCTTGTAACTTCCTGCCCTGGCCCTGCATGTCTGGGGTCACAAAAAACTAGTGTCACACCCTTTGTGAGTGTGCTCAGGCAGAGCCTTTGTGATGTGCAAGTGTGTTAGGTGACAGCTCAGCCCCCTATCAAGTCAGTGATGGCCCATCCTGCCAACAAATATTTTCCCTTTGTCTCACTGTCCGGGAGCAATACATAAAGGCCAACTGCCAACTACGTTTACTCATGTGAACCAGGATTCAGGCTGCAGGCACCAAATTGTTAGGACAACAAAATGCCAACTTTCTAAAAGTGGTATTTTCAGAATTGTGACTGAACCATTTACCATTAAAGGGGGTTTTAAATTCCAATTCTTTAGACATCAAATTTGGCATTCCCACCTGCTCCCAACTGAAAGTTAACCCTCAATAAATGTAATAAGGGAACCCAATGTTATCCTATGTGAAATGTAGGCCTCACAGTACTGAAAACCGAAATTAGGAGTTTTTCACTACTAGGACATGTATAACGTAAAAGTACATGTCTGCACTCTGCCATGTGGGCTGCATATGACCTACCTAAAGGGATACTGTTATGTATTCAAAAGTGAGGTTTGGGTTTATATTGGGTAGGTCAAAATGGCAGTTGAAAACTGCACACACAGGGCCTGATTCTAACTTTGGAGGACGGTGCTAAACCGTCCCAAAAGTGGCGGATATACCACCTACCGTATTACGAGTCCATTATATCCTATGGAACTCGTAATACGGTAGGTGGTATATCCGCCACTTTTGGGACGGTTTAACACCGTCCTCCAAAGTTAGAATCAGGCCCACAGTCTGCAATGGCAGGCCTGAGACCTGTTTGAAGGGCTACTTAAGTGGGCGGCACAATCAGTGCTGCAGGCCCACTAGTAGCATTTAATTTACAGGTCCCAGGCACATGTAGTACCACTTTACTAGGGACCTTTGAGTAAATTAATTGGCTGCCTATCCCCTGTCGTCCCCATTACTGCTTGCCACATACTTGCAACTTCAATTATACCAGCCATTTGGCTTGTTCCACAACCTCATTAGACTGAGAGTTATAACGTGAAGTCCTAATGTGCTTGATAACACTCCTCTGCAAAAGTTCCTGCAACTCCTGCAACAATAATTGCACGTCATTGGTAAATACAACCACCATCCTCACACCACGTCTCTCCCACTCTACTTAGATCAATAATAGAACCATTGAAGTCCAAACAATGTTATTCCATGGTGCACCTATATCTTCTAATCCCTGCAACTGACCTCCATTCACATCCCAATTTTTATGCTCTCCTTACAATGGGAACCATTTCAATCCCCTAGCCCCATAACTTCTGCTTTGGACACCTCTTGGTCTGAGGCTGCCTTGGTTGTCCTACATGTGCCACCTCTATTGATCAGTTTCTAACCTCAAGCAGTGGCACGCACCTCTTGCCTTGCACCACCACCCCATTCTCTGCCAACAATAGCTTGGAATTTAACTTACAGAATGGCTAGGGTGAGGGTTTAATAATCCTTTCGCTTTTCTAATACACATCATGTGAAAGTCCTCATTCCTGTGTTCTCCATCAGTCAATTTGGTCTTCATGAACTGAGCTAGAAAAGTGGTTGAAAAAGCTTACAGTTTGTCAACCTATTAGCTCTTAGCAAATTGGGTGATGTTTAGACCAGCAGGCACTGGTCATGCTGCATGGGTGATGAGACAGACTGGTCAGCAGCCTCCCGGTTAGAGGGGTGCACTCTGCCAGGTGTCTCAATAAAGGATGATCAAGACATGTTCCTTTGAGACACCGCTGAGCAGTATATCAGTGCCAGAATGCTTCTGAGACCTGAAAAGAAAACCCCAGCAGCCTCTTTCTCTCTAGAGGTTTCTTCTGAAAGTTTCCTATATGATCTTCCCACTCAGAGTGAAAGTCATTCCAGAGCAGAACCTTGAAGAGGAAGGAAAGATCCCTCCCATAAACACAATGGTTACATCACAGAGCAAGGTTCTACTAGAATCCCTGACCTAAGCAACCTGTTGGAGCATCCTGAGCTCATTTTGTGCGTATAAATAGGTATTATCTGCCTGGCATATGGTGCTTTTAGGTGATCTGGTTGGCTGTGGTTTGGTCTCGTGTGTCCCAGCCGTCCTGGTTACATGGCCTGTAGAGCATCCTTGTTGACTCCCTCAGTATACCTGGGAGTTGGGGGCGGGGTAGCACTGGGTATCCCCAAGCTTTACCTTGTGCTGGGTGGCCCAGCAGGCCCCACAGGACGCTGGGGGCTTCAGGTCTTCTATTCTTTTGGTAGTCTTTACAAGACCTGGAAATGGAAACACCAACCCCAAACTCCTAACAGTGACACAGTTGGTACAAGAATTTGCACCAAACGACTGTGCACGGCCAGCAGGATAGGCCTGATTTAGTGAGCACATGATTGGAAGAAGGGGCTTGATTTTACTATTTAATTCTTGCTTTATTATGCATTGTGACTTAGAGCTAGAGCTGGACCTCGTATAATGCATTGGTCAGTTAGTAGCCAATAAGGAAGCAGCAATTGCAATGGTCTAGGGTTGTGAGCTTTGCTAGGTCTAGGCTGGCCTCTAACTTTGCATTTTCTTATGAAATGTCTTATAGAACCGAGATGTTGCATGTCTGTGCATGCTGCTGAAAGTACTTTCAGATTACAGAGACAGGTTGCAACTAATCCTGTAACTTGTGTTTATTTAGCACGTTCTAGGGTTTTAATTTTTAATTTTGAGATGGTATACCTATGTGATGCATCTATAAACTTGAGCCCCCAGCAACAGTAACTCTTCTATTCGGTCCTTAGCGAAAAGCAGGGTTTGTCATTACGCCACTCTTTGTAGCTCTATTGAGATATCTCTGCATCTGGCATTTAACAAACCTACTCTCCCTCTGATGTTCTGCGTTATGACAGATTACCATGCTTCCACTAAGAAACATGGTGGCATAAAGTCAACCTGCTGCACTCCTGAGGTCAGGAAATTGAACACAGACACATTCTCATTGATGCAATGAAACACTCTAATGGTATATATACATTTTTTATCCTAACAGGGATCAGAGGGACCTACACCTCCTTCTATGACCCACTCTCAACCAATCACTGCACAAGACTACAAGTCTATCGGACACCATGACCCCCGGAATACGGAGGCTCCAGATCGCCTGTGTATGTCAGAACCAGTGGGGCAGGGTAAGAATTGGAACTCAGTGAAATTTACAAAAAACGTATTGAAGTTTAATAATTGTCTATACTACATTAAAGCTAAAGTATCGGTAGACTTCCTAACTGTGATGCTGATGTAACATTTTCCTCCACCCCATACCTTATGAAAAAGTAGACATTTATATTTGCCTGATAAGTATAAAATCAATTGGAAAAGAATTTGACTTGCAAACAAGTGCAAGCACGTTTTCATACTTCAGAGGAATCAAGCACTTCACTGAGGTCGATGGACCTTTTGACCCAGAAAGAAATGTGGTGAACCATCAACAAATGACCATGGAAGGAAAACTCCAATCAGGAATAAAATTCAAAGCGTTATTTTTCAACCGCAAAGTTAGTGGTATGAAGACAATGCATACAATCACTATTTGCTGCCCAAAGTGGCGAAACAAGAAATCAGACATATAATTAATGAAATTATCTGAGATACAGAAACATATCTCTGGGAAGATTGTATCAACATTTGTCAAGTTCAGTTAAACAGGGTACGCAAATTTGGCCTGGACACAGGTTGTCCCTACAGCTAACCAAATTAGGAAATGCATATGAGGGGACAAACACATGCGGTCAAAAATACAAAAGAAGACAAAAATAATTTAAGGAAAATATATCTTGTACTACAGAATACCAGTTAGAAAATAAAACAAATGAGTGTCAGCTTGGTAGATTCTTTTATAGAAAATGGCACATGTCCAGGGGCAAGCAGCTGAGAGAGGTATACCTCTCCAAGGGGCAGCATTCAGATTCCTCATCAGCAAAGCATCTGGATCAGCAGCAAAGTTCAGTCAGAAGTGTCATCAGGAAAGGTGTAGAAAGAACTGACAGTCTGAAGAGGGTCTGGGGAACTGAGCTAAACTTACAAAGCCCATCCCTAATATAAAACTCATAAATCAAATGTATTTGTTGGTTTAATGGCATCATGTCACTCAAAAGGGGCATCGACCAATCAAAATATTAGTAAAACTTCAGGTTGCAACAGTCCAACAATTTCCCATGTCTGTCATTAGATCATCTCCTCTTTCCGTGTGACTTCAAACAGTTGAAACAATTCTATTCCTTTGCTACAGTTAGTTGGGTTCCCAGGTTTTACTATGGGATCGTCTCAGTTCCGTGTGAGTCCATGTACTTATAGCAGCAATTTATTTTACGTTAAGTCCACAGGCCTGGATGTTCCTCTCCAAGGTCACTAGAATAAACCTATTGCTACCTGCAAAGCTTCTAGTAAGAACAGAACCTAGAGAAAAACTCACATTAAAAAGAATAATGATTCATCACTTTTACATTACGGCAAAATATGAACTCTGCAGGCCTAAGTTATGCTAACACATGAAAAATCAATTGCATTACAGTAAATCATTGCAATTTAATAAAACATGTAAAATATAAACGTATTAATTAATAATATCAATAATTCATTAGCATGAGCAAAACATTTTACTTTAAATGATAACTTTGCCGGTACATTTTGTGGCAGAGAAGTGCAATTGTTTCATTTTTGCACATAACTGTAAACTAATTAATCACATGTTAAACATTAGACAATACATTTGTTTTGATACTAGCAATTAGTCTAGAGTCTAAAATATATTGTAACATTATTTTTATTTCACTAACTTATTGTTTAATAGGAAGGCACAATTGTGACCACCAACAAATGAAAAGATAAGCACATTTAAAACGCGTCAGAGCAGTTATCTATGTTAGGTTGACAAACATGAAGCATAAATCGTCACCTTCTGCTGAGCCTGGGTCAGTAAAAGCATTACTAAATTTTACACTTCAACCGAAGTATTCAGCATATTTCGTAGCATGCGTGAATGTGTATGTGTGTGTGCATGTACATGTTTGTGAGTTTCTAAAATAGTTTCGGGAACTTTCTCTTTTAACTACCGATTTTGATTCTCGGTGATCTTAATAACTTGTTTTGATATAGCACTACATATTGCAGTTTTTTGCTTTCTCTTAGCTCTAAATAATTGTGTTGCTATTTAATGCTATTCAGTGTATTGACATCACCAGGACAGAAGGTTAAGTTAGTTATACTGAGATTTGAATTCAAGGCCTATAGGTCATAACTGATTTTAGCACTCTGAGCTATCATGCTGATTGCACTTACATGAAATGACTCTAAATGAGAATCAGTTCATTTAGTCACTAGTTATCCTGAAATCCGACCATATAGGCTATCACGGTTTACCTCTCAAGTTCTTCCATGGAAAGATAACAAAGGTTATACATAGGCTGGTTGATAAAAAGCAATAAGAGGACGTTCACACGTCATATTACCAAATTCATAAATAAGAGAATGTTTATTGTGGTCTGTATGTATCTGTTTAGACAGAATTGGTTTTAGTATGCAGAATATTCTGAATTACATTATGGTAAGTAGCAGGGCACATCAAAAGCTGGGCCTCAGTATCCTCTTAATTTATCCCTTTCATTATGCAATAGATGAGCATAGATTTTATGAGATTGAGGTGGTCATTCTGACTTTGGTGGTCTTTTCCGAAGACCGCCTTGTAAGCTGGTGTCGAAAGACCACAAGTGATTGCGGCCTGAAGACTGCCAAATTAGGAGTCACCAACACAGCACCGCCAAAAAATTACCAAAAAAATAACACCGTCGCCTAAACGCCTCCCCTCCCAGAGCCAAAGTCCCCCCTCCCAATCCCAAACAGAGACATGCCACTTCCAAAACCAAGCCACCCCCACCCGCACCCCCCCAAACCCCTGAGGTGCCTGCATTACCAATTATTGCCCCTATGACGTGGAGGCTTATTTGCTGTCAGGAGTCAAGTTGGGGCCATGATGTCTGGACAATGTGTCCTGCAATTCTGAACATTGGACTTGCCATTTGGCACATTTTGTAGAGAGTTTATTTTTATTGTCTTGGTTACAAAAACATCTGCCCACATTCCTGTGCTTGGAAAGTTGAGATGCTTGTCCTGGTTTCCTTCTACATGGTGGTGTGACATCTGTGTGCAACGGTGTTTGTGGTCTGTTTATGGGTTGTGTCTGTCTTGTTGCATGCGCTGGGTAGATGGGTTGTGCCATTTGCATGTTGTTATCTGCCTGACTGCTTGCTCGTGGGATTGTATGAGGTGTTGTGTGCGTCCTTGTGTATGGTGCTGCATCTGTGGATTTCCGTGTATGTTGCTTGTACGTGATGTGTCACCTGTGTCGTTGTTTGGATGTTTGTTCACTGATATTGATTGTGTGTCATTGCTACATACAGTTTTTGTGTGGTGTTTCACAATGTGCCTGTCTATGCCTGCGTTGAGGTGTTTGCAGTCAAGATGTTGTGTGGTTATGGGGTGTTGTGTTTAGATGTGTGTGAATGTGATGGTGGTGTTTGTGTGTGTTGTGCTGTATGTTTGTGACCTGTCTGCTTGGCTTTGTGAGGGTATTGGGTACTTGGCATTTATGTATTTTGTGTGTGCGCGTGTGTGTGTGGATGTGTGTGCTACTACGGTGCGTTTGTATGCATATGTGCGTGGTCTTCGCTGTCCGTGCCGTGAATGTGTGTTATGTGTGGGTGTGTATCACTTCCATTTTCTCCACTCTGTGCTAGGTGTACTTATGGTTGTCGTCTTCGTCTTTGTCGCTGGCCCTGAAGGTGTATGGCGAGATACAATGCTGGGAAGACTAGCAGTTTGTTTGCCATGGCGGCCACGGACACGTCTGTGTGCCTGGACGTGGGTGTCTTATTTTGTACTTTCTGTTTCCGCCAAGAGTTTCATCACAGCCAGCCCGCCCCGGATATCCTGGCGGTCTGGTTACTTGGGATATAGTGGGCTGGACATTGGTTCCCGCCAGCCTTAAGTTGGTTACAACTGCCGGATGCTGCTCGTCGGTGGTGGTACTGTCAGTGAGTTGTCTGTGTTGCGTTGGGTTCACTGCCTTACTCGTTATGTGTCGGTCTGCACCGCCACTCTGGCGGCGGTCACAACACCGCCGCCGGCGTGGGGGACAGGTTACCGCCAAAGTCAGAATGGCCACCTGAATGTTTAATCTTCATTAGAATACTATATGTATGCAATACAACACTATTGATGTATTCAGAGTTCAAAGATAGTATATTATTAAGTGAGGTGGGTGACTACCCAGCTCAAGCAGTAATCAAAGCTCTCATCAGGGTGAACTCTTCGAGTCACTAAGTTAACCTCAGCTTCATCCCCTCGTATCTATGGTAAAGAGCAGACAGGCTTAATGAAAGCAGTGTGTAAAATATTTATGCAGTACTAACACAGTAATAAAGTAAAAATGCACAACAATAAAAATCCCAAACAAAATTCGAAAAATATAGGTACATTTAATAAACTAAAGTACACCAACATCCCAAAAATCCAATAAGGAGAACCAGAGATAGGATTTTTTTAAACGCTTTAAGTAGAAATAGCATTAAAAAGCATAACGTGCCAATGATAGTTTGTGTAGATTGGGGCTTAGGCACAATTTGACACAGATGCAAAGGACTGCGGGTCAGATACACCAACTAGGTTCATCCTGTTCAAAGATTTTACCTCTGACCTTAGTTTCTTTAAGTCCTAATCCACCACAGGAGTACACTTTAAAAGCTCCACGGGACCTCATGAAGAGCACGTAGATGGCAACAGATGAGTCCAGGTCAGCTTCCATTGTCACTGATCAACTGGGCAGTTGCAGGAAAGGCCTTGTGTAGCATGTTATATCTCTCTAGCTTGAACAGGAGGACAGCATTTTAACCTAGGGAGTCCCATTCTCTGTCCTGGGTGCAAGAGGGAACAGTTTCAGTCCTTTGGCCTCCTCTCAGATCATAGACAGTAGGTCCAGTCCTCTTCTGTTCTTCCCCAGGTCCAGGAGTGTTCTGAAGTGGGTGCCTGGAGATGCCACATTTATGCTTGGCACAATCTAGCTGCCAGGAATGAGTCCTAGGCATGTCCTAATTAATGGTTTAAAAGTTCACAGGGCCAACCATAGCCACTTTGAGCATTTTCAATATGGCAAATGTCTTCAGCCACATTGAACATGAGGGCTAGGTGGATGGGTAGGGAGTGTCCTAAATTACTCATAGTGTCCTCTCACATCTAACACCAAACTTTAGTTTAAGGCAGTCATTATGCCCACAACAAACCCAGGCAGAAGTTTGATAGATCAAACATAGAGGTTTCCAGACACCAAATTTGGGTACACAGGTAATTGTCTTGCCATCCTATTGTCTATGTTTCAAGTGTTCCCCATGACATATGAAAACCCAGCAGACCTGTCAAGCAGTATTTGACACTCAAGCAGGATTTGACACTGTAATGTCAAAAAGGATGCTCATAGGCCCCTCCCTGCATATTCAGTGAGGTTCCGAGGACTCATCTCTGCCCATTCAGGTCCGCCTATTGTTTGCTCCTACTCTGATGCTAATCCCTGGCTGAGAGAAGTTTGAGAGCAAATGCAAATTAGCTCTAGGGATTTTACCCTCAAGGGGCCATATGACTATAGTTGGAGTCAACATGGTGCATTCCCTCTTACTAGTCCCATGATCCCCCAACCATTATATCTGCAAATCAATCTGTAATAATTGTTAAAAAAGTAATTATAACTTGATCTTTATGCTCAATGCATAGCATTTGCATATTTCTATGTCACTGAGATTGCTGTGTGCATACATGTTCTCTTCATTTACTCAGGACCCTATTTAGAGTTTGGCAGATAGGGTGGTTGACGTAAATGTGACAGAGTACCTTATCCATCAGACTGTCAGTTCTCTCACTCTGTTTTAAGTCTAGTGAACTATTATGTTTCCACTGGCAGATCCTTTGCTGGCTGCACCGGAGGCAACCTTTGACCAACAGCTCGTCTGACATTGGGCCTTTTTTCGTGTGGAACTGCAAGAGAAAGCCTGGCAGTCCTGAACAGGAAAACAGATAAACTAACCCACCACACTCCCCCTTAACTTGTTGCAGGATATTTATTTTTTGTTTTTCAAAAACAAACTGACTCTTTAGGAGTTTGTTTTTAAAATACTTCTCCAAACTTTAGAGTCAGGTCTCATATTTGCCCTTTGCCTAATATACGTACCTGTGTCTCAATTCATAGAGGGAGTTTGAAAGCTGGATTTACTGATTTCCCTATGCGTTGTGCTTTCTCAGAGGGAAGAGGTGTCAAGGTCAGAGGAGGATTCCTCCACATGGTGCTGAAGGCTTTACATTAGCGCTCACTTAGCCTAGCGCTGCTTGGGCGGGACTATTAACCTAATTTATCTAACTTTGTTTTCTCCAATGACTAGCTCATGAGCTACTGGTAGCTCACTGGCTATCTAGAAGTAGCTCTTCTCAGTGCAGCCTAGCCTACTAAAGAAGAAACATTTGTTATGTTATGTTATTAACACTTAATATAGCGCAGCAAATCACCCCCAAAGGGGTATCTTCGCTCTGGAGGGAAAATGTAGGTAGAAAAGGAGAGATAGAGACTTATGTTATGTTGCTTGGGTGAATTAATATGTGAATAACAAAATTGAAAATAAACTTTCAAGATAAAATGTGTGTATTCTCATAAGCTTATGTTCAGACAAAAAATGCTGAGTATCCAAAATATACATAAAGCTTATACTTGAGTTATAAATCATACTGAGCTAGGAAGAAGTATTACTAATATTAACTTGATGCCAAGGGCCTTGCACCTATGGCTGTCATGTATTACCCACGCAGAGGCGTTCCATATTGACAAAGCCTTTTTTTACATTTACTGCTGGCAACCATGCTTGATGAACTGAAGTGATCATTGCTCATAATCTTGCATAGGGTGGACACTAATGTTATCTTACCTGATGTGGTCACTATTACCACACATATAAGTTTCATTGACTATAAGTAGCTCCTATGACAGGAATGGTTGGAGACCCCTGGTCTAGCTGGTTGCGCTGGTGAGTTCCTTATGCTTTTGGTCCGACAAAAGCTAGAACTTATGTTTTGGACATCTTCAGAATGTGTGGAGGCTGCCAGGCATGGAAGTTCACTGTGTCACTCCAAGATTTCGAGACCATGTCAAAACTATTTTACAAGACGTTGGCAGTACTATCCTTCTAATGATATAGTAGTGAGGGTGTGCAAGATTGAAAGGTATCATAGAGCAATGCAAAGTACCTTATTGGTGTGTACACGTCAATGAGATTTGCCAAGGTAGTGGTTTTGTATGGAGCCTTTCCAGCCTGTATCTATGAAACGCTGCATTTTCTCGTTGTTGTCCTCTTTGATGAAGTGCAAGCACCACACAGGGCCTGGTTTAGAGTTTGGTGGATGGGGTTCCTCTGGCACAAACGTGATGGATATCCCGCCCACCATAATACGATTCCGTTATATCCAATGGAAATTGTAGTACTTAAAACTGAATATCCGTCACCTTTGTGATGGGGTAACCCGTCCGCCAAACTCGAAATGAGGCCAATCGTGCTTTGCCTCCTCCTAACAGATGTATGTTGCCCATGTCTAGCACAGCTCCATTCAACCACAACACCACACAGCTCTATGAAGCTAGAGCTCCAAGTAAATATCTGTTGCACCCTTCTTTGGCGTATGTTAAAACCCACTATAGCAATAGGATGTCCCTAGGCTTATGGTTATTTGTAATACTTCATGCACTTTATGGTGAAGAATAAAAGGGTGCACACCAATTTACAAACAGAAAAACACAGGGAGGACTATCTTTAGACCCTTGCTGACTAGTAATTTGTTAGACAAAAAAGCTTCAGACCAAATCAATATAGCAACCACTATTATTTAACTAACAAAGTGGCATTTTTGTGTGCCAGTTGGGTCAAGGTGATGGTGACGTTAAGTGTCACTTTATCCATATGTATTGCTACAAAAACACCTGCTTGCTTTTTGTAATGATCACATTCACTGTGTGTGTGTGGGGGGTTCTCTTTGAGTTGTCATATTACATAGGATAAACTTCCTGTAACTTTACCATATATGCTTATTTCATACTATTCTTCAATAAAACAATGTCAGTTTGGGGGGTGGTGAATGCCTGTATCTCAGAGGGGCTTGGCCAATATTCAGATTGGGCAGCTGATATTCTTTTCTTTTTGCGTTAGCCAAGACCTTTTGATTTTTACTCAAATTCTACATACATAATACTTAATTAAAAGGGATTTCAGCCACCTCTCTTCATCCATTGGTCTGTTATTTACATTTTGCTTCCACCCTCTCCAGCATACCACATGGGGTAGTGGGTGAGCCTACTTAAGCCACTATTTAACTTCACTTTGAGTGACTGCATTTTGTTCTCTAACAGTGAGCACATCCGCACACCAGGTAGTTCCCTTCAGTGCCAGTGTTTTTGTTTTTACATTATGATTACTTTGGTGTTTCATATGTGTTCCGAGCCTGATGAGACAGCCGGATCCTCCGGATGTACAGGGCACATTCCAACTTTATCAGATCCTGTCTCCTGCCAGTGCTGGTGCAAATTAATTTTGGAGTGAGCCTTTTGAAAGACAATAGTAATACAGACAGCAGCTCACACTAACTCTGAATATAAGCTCATGAGTGTGCCTTATCATTCGACCCCATCTGTTTGTCTTTCTTTCCTTACTACTCCTCTTGCTTTACCTTATTGCTTTCTTTCTTTCCTTCTTTCTTTCTTTTATTCCCTTCTTTTGGCTTGTTTTTATTTTTCTTCTTTCCTTCTTCTTTCTCCCTCACCTCCCTTTCTTTTTTCCTTTCTTCTTTTCTCGTTTTTTCTTCTTTCTTTCATTGCCTTTTTCCTTACCTCTTTCTTGCCTTTTTTTCTTCTTTCTTTTTTCCTTCCTGGGTTCTTTCCTTGTTTTTTCTTTCTTTCTTTCTTTCCTTGCCTTCTTTCTTTTTCTTGCCCTTTCCATGCCATTTTCCTTCCTTTTTCTTTTTCTCTCCTTCTGTCTCGTCTTCTTTAGTTTTCCTTCCTTTTTCCTTGCCTTTTTTGTGTCCTGCTTTCTTTCTTTTTTGTTTCTTTTTCTTTCTCTTTTATTCTTTCTTTCTTTCCTTTCTCTTTCTTCTTTTTATCCTTTCTTTCTATTACTCTTTCATGCCTTTCTTCTCTCTTATCCTTTCCTTATTTCTTTTCTGCCTTCTTTCTCTCTTGTCTTCTTTCTCAAAGGCAAGAGGCTGGCAGCCAATGCCTGACAAGTTGGCTTTTTTAGATGTGTCTTAATCAGGACCTTTTGATGCGAATAAAATTATGCGCATAACATAGTTATTTATGGGGGTTTGAGACAGACTTCACCCATTAGTCTGTTGTGGTGTCATTCACATTTTTCTTCCACCCACTCAAGCATTCATCAAGGGACAGTGCGTCAGCCCACTTCATCCAATGGCTGACTTCACTATGAGTTATGTTACACTCCCCTTTCACAACGAGTACATCCACACATAAAGTAGTCCCCATCAATGCCAGGGAGCACCATGGTAGTGTGTGTTTAGAGACAACAAAACATTTTTTGGCTTCGCCGTTGTTGTTTTTTTTCTTTCTTTTAGATTGGTGAAGGCCTGGCAGCTTCACAAACTAAACACATTTTACAAAAAAACATAATAAAAGAAGAATTACCAAAAGGCTGGCAACCAACGCTACGCCGGTTGGCTTTGCCAATGCTTCTTTACCATACACTCTTAATAATATGAGTTTGCAAGACTTTGAATCACTGTTTGATGAAAACTTCTCCTTTTTGTCATCTCTTGGGTGGACAAGGACATTTTCTCCCTGGGGCTGGAGGGCTGTAAGATACCAACAGCAGTGTTAGTAATTTTTCTTTGGAATGTGCTTTGTTCAAACAATGGGCTTGTTCTTTACCTAATGTTTGATCGTATAGCGAGTCGGCTGAAACTGCGAGTTTCTAAGAGGATTTGGAAGCGAGAGCTTTCGGATTACATTCTGGCATTATGTTGGTAATAGCTCCAGATCCCTGTGCTGTCTGCTGGTACCAACAAAGATATTGACAAAAGCATCACGATACAGATTGCGAGTATTGTTTGTGCAAAGAGCAAAAAACAAACCTCCGCCTTTGTCTGTGTGTTATGGTTTGATGTCGTATTGTACTGATGTTTCTGGGGGGGCTTTAATGTTTCTTCCCATCCTTTGTCCTCGGTTGTGTACTTTGTGTAAAAGCTCCTCGGTTCCTGCGTTTTTTGCTCAAAATCAATTTTGCCTAAAACTGCGACCCCCTGTGCCCGCGTTTTTTAAACTCTGTGAAATACTAAAGCCATTTTTGTCCGATTGTATTGATCCACGTCCTGTGTTTGCACCAAGTCGCAGGTTCGACAGCGCAATCAAAGGTCGTGCAGTGCCATTTCCTGGCATTATCTCAGGTGTTCAAGCGGCATACGGAGTCAGCCCACTACACCTGTGATTTGGGGAAATTAAACTAGTGAAAAGGCTAATTTTTATTGTAATTAAAAGAGGTAAATTGAAATGTTGGACCAAAGTGTCTTTCAGTCCCCCTGGCTCATGTACAAGTGACTCAATAGTGCAAAGAAAGGGTGTCACAAAGAAACTGGGCCGGTCACAGACCGGAAGTGAGCAATTGTGTCATATCCGTGGCAGGTTGTAGGTTGATATCGGATCTACTGGAGAGAGGTCCATGGGCGAGCGCGTGGCTCAAATCAACTCATACATGAAAAAAATATTCATCAGTTGATCACTCGGGAAATAATTCAGTGACAGCTGATTTAGTGTAAAAGGTCATTTATTAGGACAGGATTGCATAATTAACATAAACATTAACTTTTAAACGTAACCGTAACTTTAATGAAGCCCTCCCATTAACATCTCCTCGCTCATCCTTCCCCTTCAAACCCTTATCTCGTTTCCATTCCCCTACGCACTCCCCTTTTCCTTTCATGACCCATTTGGTTCGCACGTACCCCCACTCACAGCCTTCACCTGCTTGTTTATTTCCTGGAAGGGTGGCCAAGCCCGCATCTGACTCACCACCCTCCCCCATCTACTGCACGCTCGCCCTTGCAACCTGCCCTAACTGACAATTACCCTCCCCTTTGCTAATTGACTCTAACTTCCGTCCTTCCAATCGCTCTTCTAATTGCCGGGTGGGTGGGAGGCCAAACTAAACCGCGTGATGGGAGCGCGGAAAGAGGCCGGTCCCTCCACCCCCAACCCCTTTTATTCCCTCCCCTTAAACCCACCCCCACTTACCTTTTCCCCCAATCCCTGTCCCCTTCGCCGTCACTTCCTTCCCGAACAGTCCCGCGGGAAGACTAGAGCGTTGCTCTTGCTTCCCGCGGGCCCCTCCATGGAAGAGAAAGATGAATAAAATGCCTCATCTTTGAAACATAATTTGTCCACCAAAGATCTCAGGGCGGGTGAAAGAAAAAGCTGATGGTTAGTGAGGAAGTGCAGGAAATCAGGCAAGATGGGGTGCAAGGTGGACATTTCCTTAGGGGTCTGTGTAAAAACACCTTGTTCAAGAGTCTAAAGGTAGTGATGCAATAGGTGACAACTCTAGAGCGCTCCACATTTACACATTTAAATACTTCACGTCCCGAGGGCATAGTCAATGAGGTCATATGCCTTGCAACAAGTAGACTTAGTGAGCTCCTTCCAAGGGGAAACTAGTGGAAATTGGACATCACATTTTGGCATGCACACTGACAGTGCTTTATTTATTAAAGAATGAGTGCTGGTGGCTGAAGCTCTGCTCAGAACCCGTGTCCAGTGTTAGTAAATGATGGTACACTGAATACCAAGGATGAGAATGTAAAAAGTTGCCTCTTTATATAGTGTACCAAAAAGAGGTATGTTTTGTAACGACTCCAGGTATCCCTTATATGTGGACAGGGGTCTGGTCTAGCAATTCCAAGGGGCTCTACCTGGGGTAGTGTGGTCAAGCATCCTTAGGCTTAATAGAGATGAGTGTTAGCCATTTGTTCCATACACACAGTCAATAAATGATACACACACCCAGTAAGGAGAGCCACACCAATTTAGAAAAATAACACGTATTTTTATATATTTTTTGACACCAAGTTTTTTTTTGTGTGTAAGTTCTTTTTAAGTTAGCAGTTTTGAAGAATATAAAAAATACACTTGTATTGACTCTACTGTGGTAATGTTATCCCATGAGAAAATATGCATGTACAGCAGACAGGTACTTAGCAGGGACTTGCAAGACCAGTCTTCTGGAGTTCAGGTAAATATGTGGTAAGGTCCAAGGCAGCACCAACAGGCCACATCAGGGGCACTGGGGCGTCTGGGTGCAGAGGAACTTTTCAGTGTCAGGTTCCCCATTGAGCCCAATGGGAAAACGGTCCAGGGGAAAAGAGGCTGCAGGCGGGGACCAAGAGGCCCGTCCGGTTGAACCCAAAAGGGGGCTCAGGTCTCAAACGTCTTGGGCACACAGGGCCACCGTCGGTCCACAGCAGCTCGGGTTGGGGGGCGCTAAGGTAGTGGAGCTTTTTTCTGGCAGAGTTGTGTCGTGAAGACTCCTTGCGGTTCTTGGTTCCTGAAAAAAAGAGGCTGCAGGCGGCATCTGGGGGACGAGTCTGTCTAAACCCAAGGTGGGGTACAGCTCTGAAGGATCTCAGGACCTTGATGGCAATGTTGGCCCATTTTGACTTGGGTTGAGGGGCTCGGTGCAGTGCTGCTTTTTGGTGTCTGGGTTTCCACGGTTTGGGGCTCTCGCCGTTCCTCTTGGGTGCCTGCAGGGTGCAGGGCAGTAGCTCCGCTACTCCACAGGAGATGCTGGTTGTTCTTTGAAGTGCTGGCAGTCCTCCCAGGCTTTAGGAGGCAGAACAGCTGCAGGACAAGTCGACTTTGGCATAACTGTCGAGGACAGCAGGCACGCTGACGGGTTTAAGGCCATGTCAGTTGCTGCTTTTTAGGTCTTTTCATTTCACTGTTCTTCTGTGTCCTTCTTCTTAGGTTGGCTTCTCTAAATGCTAGACATAGGGGTGTTACAGGGAGTGAAGAGTAGTAGCCAATGGACTGCTTACCTTTGTGGTCACTACACCCGCTAAATGAACACTTCCTGCGGGGAGTGGGCCTAACCCTGTCCCAGGGTTCCTAATTCTGCCATCACCAAGATGGCAGAATTTTCCTAGAGTGGGGCAGATCAGGCAGCTCACCTTACTGGTGCTTCTGACCTGGGTGTACTCCATGCCTCCTAGCATAGATCTTTTCCCACCTGTCCTGGTGTCAAATAGATCTCAGGGCAGGGGGTGGCATTCTGAAGGTTTGGGGGATGCCTGGGTCGAATGTAAAAGGCTGCAAGGTCTCTGGCCTTAGTATGTTGAATTACTAGCCATCTTGCTGGATCAGGTGTGAACACCTTTGGCTGGAGAAGGCATTGTTTCTGGCCTCCAAGAATAAGGGCTCTCACCCACAGGGGGTCAAAAACCTGTCTGTGGTGGCAAGTTGGACTGTACCAGGCAGCCAGCACAGTAAAGGACAAAAAGGTTTCAAGGGGTACCACTAAGGTATCCTCTGGATGCATGTATGAATAAATCCATCACTGGAATCTGTGTGGGTTTATTAATACAAGGTGTTTGATACCAAACACTATCGGTTTTATTAGGTAGCTGGGAAACCCGTTTTGGCCCAGTAAATACCTTAAGATATATTTTTTCCCAATGGTTAGAAACCTTTGTTGTTATTAAAAGACACCTCACCCACCAACCTGTTTGGTGGCACCCTTCATCAGAAGGGTTCCATCTGTGATGCCTAGTGCACGAGGGGTGTGGTTCGACACCTGATTACAGCGGAGCAAGTTTCTTTTGAACAGATCAGCACAAGAGAAAAAGTGAAATAAAATTGCCTCCAGGGTGCCCACCAATATGACGTACAGTCTGGAACTTTGCCTCGAATCTCTGGTGATAAACAGTGGACATGCCGCTGCATAAATATATCTTTGCTATCGCACCTAATCTGTGGTTATAGGGATGCAGGTGGACAGTTGGAGGTAATTAATTTCATAGGGATTGTTTGCTACTGACCCAGAATAGCCTATGATCACTGTTATTCCTGCCCTTTCTTATCAGTTATGCTTGATAGGCTACTAGAAGTGACCTAGCTTGGCCTTTTGGAAATTCAGCTGTTGCACATTTTAATTCACATGTTTCATACACATGGCAGTGAGCAGGCGGTTGTAGACTATGCACAAAAAGGTAGCAAAACTCATCTTCCATCTTCTTAGTATAACTAACCAGAACTGACTAAAAAATGGAACAGTTGGAAGAATGCCACGGGAAAGCGGGCCCAGTGATTGTATCGGTGAGTGACTGGGTGTGGTACTTGTGGTACAGGTGAGTTGGTGTGGGTGTGTGACTGCTTGTGTGGGTGAGTGAGTGGGTATATTAGTGGCAGCGTGGCTATGTTATGTGTTTTCGTGAGTGGTTGTACAGGTGTATGAGTTTCTGCCTGAGTGCCTATATGGTGTGTGAGTGGCTGTGTGAGTAGCTGTGTAAGTGTATGAATAGCTGACTTAGTAATGTATGGGTTAGTGAGGCTTTGTATTAGTAGCTGTGTGAGTGCATGTGTGTCAGTAGTCTTATGGGTGTATGGATGAGTATGGGAGTAGTTTGTGTGGATGTACAGTTGTTTGTATGGGGGCACGAGTGGGTGTCAGCTTTTTTGTGCTTGATGTCATCAATGATGTCATCAGTGATATCATTTGAGATGTCATCAGTGATGTCACTGACCATGTTATGAGTGATGTAATATGTGAGGTCATAAGCAGTGCATTACAGGCGTGCAAGTTATAGTTAGCTAATGTAACTATAACTGCTGAATTTCACTGGTTTTGTATGTGTGAAATGTGAGCCTAATTATAACATCCCTCTAACCTTTGTTTTTTCAGTGAATTTCTATGTTTTTTTAATGTAAAGTAATTTTCATTATGGTGGGGTCAACCCTCCTAACCACCCAACCCCATGCTGCGCACAGCCTTTGGCCATGCATGGTGGGAGCTGGATGCAGCATGTCTCTCTGGGTGTGAGAATAGGAGTGAAAGAGTGTATTTGGGTGTGAGAGTGTCTGTCTGGGTGTGAGAGGTGCATCAGTGTCCTAGTGTATCTGTGAATGGGTGTATCAATGTCTGTGTCGGTCTCTGAGAGAGTACATGAGGGTTTCAGTGGGTCTCTGGGTGGGTGTGTGGATGTCTGAATGGGTCTGTGAGTGGGTGAGTAAGTGTCTGAGTGGGTGCGTAAGAGTCTGAGTGGGTGTCTGAGTGGGAGAAAGAGATTGAAAGAGAGAAATTGGGAGAGAGAGAGAAAGAGAGTGAGAGAGAGAGGGATAAAGTTTTTTTTAAGCTTTGATGAATTATATCCTTAAAATGAGAAATTTCTGGAGAAATTGAAAAGAAAAATGTATTTGTCAATTAAAAAGAGTGAGATCACCTTTCAGCATGAACCTTAAGCTTTTGAAGTTAAAAAGAAATTAAAGAAGGAAAAAGACCACGGACACACCTGGAGTAGAACCCTCAACTTTCAGTGAAAGGGTATGTGACCTTAACCTTTAGGCCATAGGTGACTCCTTACTGTAATACTTCTAAACATACCTATGACAGTCAACCCATGACTGTCATAGGTTTGAAAAGAAACATGAATATTCCATCACTAGGAAGGTTTACCAGTGAAAACACTAGTAAATAAACAAACACACTACCAAGCCATACTATAATTTGAACCTTCAGCCTACTGAGTGACAGCACAAGACTTTGACCACTAGCCCGGGAGTGACTCTGTTCCGCTCTGCATCCAAATGTAACTATAACATTTGTACTAAACATCTTGCTAGTCTGACTATGTGAAGTCATTGTATGGAGAAACCATTGCAATGACAATCCCTCTGTTTTGCATCATAATATGGGATGGAAGAGAGAGAGAGTGACAGGACCGCGGGAGGAGCCTCAAGGCCCCCGCAGTCCTAGCCGGCTCCCCGCATCCTGCAGGAGCCAATATTGCTCCCACCATCAGGGAGCTGCTTTAAATGGCAACTCCCTGCTTGTGGGAGCAATGTTTTCATATAAACTCCACTGTCTGCCAGCAGGAGCTGTTTGACAGCTCCCACTGTCAGAAAGCAGACTTTGTAAGCTCCCACCAAGCAAAAGCTATGTCAGAGGAGTGGGCACCCAGGAATATAGCAGGAGTTGGCCCTGGGAGGTGGCGAGGTCCTCGCGGGGTGCCACTCAGCCCCCTGCAATCTATTTCCATGGGAAGGTGTTGGTCCCCTGGGGTCCACAACGGATCCCCCTCATTATTGTATTTTTGTCCTGGGGAGATGGTGGTCTCTGGGGCTGTGGGGGGGCCGCACAGAACTAAATATTTGTCGCGGAGAGGTAGTGGTCCCCAGGGATGCGGGTATCCACGCACCCCCACCTGCACACTGGGGCTGTGGCCGGGTTGTGCACCCACCCTACAAAACTAAATCTTTGTCCTGAGGAGGTGGCGGACCCCAGGGTTGCAGGGGGGGGCACTCTGCATACCATATTACATTGGTTCTGGGGAGGTGCTGGTCCCAAGGGCTGTGAGGGTGCCGCGCAGCCCCGGTACAAAACTAAATCTTTGCCCAGGGGAAATGGTAGTCCTTAGGGCTGTGGGAGGGGAATGCACACCCCGCCAGCATTCACAGCTATTTGCACCCCAGGATGGTGGCAGTCTCTGGAGATGCGGGGAGCATGTGGTCCCCCTGCATAACATATTTCATTGGCCCTGGGGAGGTGGTGGTCCCTGGGACTGCAGGGGGAGGGCACGTGGGCCCCCTACTGACATAAAAATCTTTGCCCCAGGGAGGTGGCTGTCCCTGGGGCGGTGGCAAGCCCAGGAGGAGGGCCCGTGCACCCCTTCCTTTTTTTTTTTTGCAAGCCCCCGGACTTGGCTCACCCGGGGGCTGCATGAAAAGGGTGGGAAACTGCTTTTTTTTTTTTTACATTGGAAACTTTTTTTTTTTATTGCTTTTAAGCCTTGGTGGGGTCCCTCTGGGACCCCAGCACCAAAGCTAAGAGGTCAGAGTGCCCCTCCTGGCCCCTTTTCTTTTTTACTCTTTTTTCAGGGACTCGGCTGAAGCTGAGTCCCCTGACGGCTGCCAATACTTCCTGCTTGAAGTGTTGGCAGTCAATCAGATATTAGCACGGGGGCAATTGGATCTGCGGAGGATCCACGTCCCTAGATATCTTTATTTTTTAAACTCTAATATCTCAGAAACTACTGAATAGATTTACATCAAATCACAAAAAGCATGCTTTCTGGAAATAGAGCTAGCTTTCTGCCAAATTTGGTGTAATTCCATTCAGCGGTTCGGGCTGTAGTTGTGTTCGAAAATTTGAAAAATACCATTAACTTAAAATGGGAAGACATTTTTTGGGACCCCCCTTTTTCTTGGACCCTGCTTGATGGAATACCCCGAAATTTCCAATACAGCAGCTGAACTGACCTAAGTATACGTTTTGAAAATTGTGTGAAGATTCGTTAAGCGGCTCAAACGTTATTGGCAAAACAAAAAACACTCCGTTGATGGGGAAAAAAAAGTCCTCACTATAACTACCTAGTGGCAACTGCCATTAAGTAAAAAAAAATATATGTATATATATATATATATATATATATATATATATATATAAAGTAACAAAGAAACATTGTCAACACACTCCTTACGATAAGTTTATTGTGTATCAATCGAGGTGAAATACAATACAATACATTCATTCTTGGCTCATCACAGTCACAGAAGTAATAAATGTATACATAAATGTAAATGCAAATAATGAATTTTGTCAGCTGCTCAAATATAGCAAAATAAATCACTTGAAGCATGACATTGTCATGCACAGTCCTCTCAGTAATAAATGAAAAGACAGTTTTGAATGTCCTTGTGCATAACTCTCTATGCCGGTCCTCTCAGTAATAAGTGAAAAGACAGTTTTGAATGTCCTTGTGCTTGGCACCCTATGCCAGAACCAGGCTTGCCCTGTATTCACTACATTGATATCCAATATATGCGATCAAGACTGAAAATCAGTGTCTCATTGCGAAGCCAATACTATTCCGTACGTTTCTACCTGTTGAGATAACTGCTAATCTGTTAAATACATTCTTTCTGTGATGAGCCAAGAATGAATATATTGTATTTCCCCTCACGTCGATGTCACCTGTGGGTCACTGTGTTCACATTGTTGTAATTTTTGTACTACATACTCACCAAATGCGATTCTATGTCAGAACCGAAAGGCTCCGATTATGCTTCTCTTTCTTCACTTTTGGTTTTCAGCAGCCAATCAAACAAACTTTTTCCAACACTACATATCCCTGGAACACCCCTTAGTCACCTGTCCAACCCATGGCCCTATAAAACCACTATCCTGCAATACAACTAAGTGGAGAAGTGTGGCTCAATGGTTAGAGCGGCAGACCCTGAAGCAGAGATCTGGCTCAAGACCAGGGTTCAAGTCCCGCTTTGGCAGGTCTTGGGCTCAATTCCCCTAGACCAGATAATTCTCGCCTCGGTGCCTAATCTAATTCATGGGTCCCACTCTGCAACTCTGGGCAATAGCTTGCTTAATCTCCACAACGGCCCCAACAGTGCTTGGATGCCTGGCTTCACCCTGGGGGTGCTCAGGAGTGGGCGCCTCACAGGGAAAAGCCAGGAGGGGTTCCATAGCGGTATGAGTACAGCGCCTTGAGACCCTAACGGGTGAGTAGTGCGCTATACAAGTGCTAATTTACAATTTACATTACAACTTCCTCTTTCTTTGCTGCTTGGCAGCCTGTTAAGTACCCTCCTTTTGTTTGATATAACTGTTACTGCTGTGTGAAAGAATTGCATCTCACTTGTCATATTAATAGTAATCAATGAAGCTTTATGTGTTTAATATCAGCCTGCGCTTTGCGGTAAGCCACCAAACTTGTCAGATTCAGTCTCAACGTGTCCTGCACTTGCCTCATGCTCTGTCGGCTAGTTGCCGATCACATGTCAGAACGTGTTTTGTTTTTCCTCATTGATTACATTTTGGAGCGTTTATCCTCCCAGTGGAGCGGTGTGACCCTCAGGCTTTGTTGTTTTGTGGAGTGGGAAAGAGAAAGGGGGGACAATGAGGCTTCTTGCTACGCTGTCCTCTGCCTAGATTTGTTTAGAGGCAGGTCGCATGCATTCACTCGCCATTTTACTGTCCGCAGCCAGAGTGGGTAATTATTTGAACACAATTTGAGAGGCGTTAACCTTCGCAAGCTCCCGTCTGAAGAGAAGATAACTTTCCAGTGTTGGAAAATTTAACATAGGATGTGCCTATAGTTGTGAGCAGGTCCTCCCTCTGCACTTTCTTGATTGGGTATAACTCCCCCCTAGGCAGTAATATGGCCTTCTTGAGGGTCTACTGGTCGATTACTCCCCCTGATTGCCCCAGTCTGGGGTCATTATTGATAAGTTGATTGGGCACATTGATGCTCTGTTCCTCCTGAGGCAATTAGTGCTGCCGTGCAGGCAAAGATGTATGAGGAAAATGAGGAGGACACATGATCCCACAGAATCTTTGGAGCAGAATCTGGTGGAAGCACTCGATGCGGGTATGCATCATACAGTTAATAAGGCACTAGTGATGGCCATTGGGCCCCTGAAATGCCACTTGTGTGGTTTTGCACAGCAACAAGGCTGGATACCCTCGACCTCAGTGATAATTCAGGGTGGCAATGGAGTTGCACCGGACAAGCCCAGCTGTATGACTATTAAGGGCCCCCACACTGTGGCTTTCAATAAACTAGCTACATCCCTGACCAAAGAACACCCTTACATCATTCCAGCAGACCCCTCCCCGAATAGCAGGTCAGAGGACACAGATTCTTCCTCCGCTCAGAGCTCCTAGCAAGGAGACAGCTCTAGACTGAGCAAAATAAAAAGCACAAAACACACAACAGCGCAAACCTTAAACAACAAAAGGGACTTACATTTGAATCATGGGATATCATACACCCAAGTTCTACGATATGGGTTCCCCCCACAAGAAGTAGCACAATACGTGTAAGCACATATCTGCCAAAGTTTTGATAAGAAGAGAAGGACTTGCTTGCAGTCAGAATGCCCCAGGCCAGACCTGCCTGACAAGGTCACCGACACACCAGAAGTGGACCCCACCACAGTGTCCTACATAAAGAAGTATGCCAAGATCCCAAAGAAGGTCCTTGATTGCACTTTGCAGTCTTGCCAAGACAAACTTCTAGATGTGTCAAGACCATTAGCAAAGATATTGGAGATGAGCTATCAAGCAAAAGAGTCAGCGTCATCCATCAACGTTGTTGTATTGGTCAGCTTGACTTAAAGAGCAATATGCCAACTGGGCAATGCTAACTGCGCTATCTCTGGAGAATGCTGCAGATCTATACACCGTAAGTTAAATCTGAAGCTCACTGAGCTACCTTCCTCTGAATCAGGACCAATCGCTCAAGGTCTCCTGTTTGTGGCTTCTTTTATAAGGAGTTCTCAAAATTTAGGGCAACATACACCAATTTTGGACAAAGCCCAATGATCAATAAAAAAAAAATTCCAGTCACTTTTTGGCAGGGCTGGATGCTTTAGGGGTGAATGTTCAGGCGCTAAGCCTCGGATACCACCGAGGCCCACAAAGTGAATACTATCAAAGAAGTAGATTAGGATAATTAGGAAATCAGGATCCATACAATCCTATTTTCTACCCTTCACGTTCCAGAGCCAACAGAGGTCCCTTCCGGAAGGGACGCTTCAGGAGATCGCAAGGGTCTTTCCAGGAGTCTGGCTACACAGGGGAGACTTATTCCCTTGTTCGAGGTTTCCCTGAGGGGGCAAAAAAAATCTATTTTTACATAAATGGCAATTGTTGACACAAGATCCATGGGCTCTCGAATCAGTACAGGTTTACAGACTAGAATTTTGTGACACTCCCATTCAAGTCGCAGCTCCTCACAGAATGTACTTTTCGCAACAAGAACAGAAATAATTTCCTCAGAGATACAAGCACTCTGGCAGAAAGGTGCAATAAAAGAGGCATCCGCTCACCCAAACAGCTTCATCAGTTGCATTTTTCTGGTAGAAATGAATGGAGGAGGATCGGCATTGGTGTTAAACCTCCGAGATTTCAATAGTTGAATATTTTATCGTCCCTTCAAGATGGAAAGGATCCACCTCTTGAGAGACATGCTACAAAAAGGGGACTGGATTGTTTGGTTGAATCTTAAGGACGCCTACCTGACCATTCCTATTTTTCCTCCTCACTGATGTTTCCTCCAATTCCATTGGCAAGATATGTATTCCAAATTCAGAGTCCTTCCTTTCAGCCTCTAATCCACCCCATGGTGCTTCACAAAGATCATAAATTCAGTAGTGGAATCTCTGAGAGCATGGGTGGTTTGTCTAATGATTTACCTGGGCAACATCGTCATCATGGCCCAGTGTTCCCAGCTAACCAAAACGCATCTCGAGTGGATGATTCTCCTCCTTCAGGACCTCGGGTTCAAAATCAACATTTAAAAATCGATCCTGAGCCTATCTCAGTGTTTGGAATTCCTAGGTTCTCAGGTGGACTCCTGATCAACCTAATTGATCTTCCGTCACAAAAAGTCAAGAACATCAAGAAGGAGTTGAGATCAGTTTTGAGCAGACAGACTGTGTCATTGAGTCCATATCTCAGATGGTGGGGCTGTTGGCCTCATAGATACAAGCGATTCTTCCAGGCCCCCTTCACTATTTCTCCCTTCAATGCCTAAAAATCCAGCATCTATGCAAGGGCCTTTCCTGTTCAAAACAGATCATTCTGTCAGAGGAAACTAAGATGAAAATATCTTGGTGGTTAGGCCACATGTAGCCTGGAATGGCACAGCTATATTTGTCTCGACCCTGGAGATTATAGAATCTGAATCCAACAGTTGGAGATGGGGGGGGGGGTGCTGCAGCCCTATCTCCAGTGGGGGGATGTGCTGGTCCAAGGCATAGCTGAGTCTCCACATCAATTGCCTGAAACTCCTAGCAGGGTCCTTTGGGATTCAGAGTTTTCCTACGGGGAAGGTGAAGTGTTGCACTCTTCTTTGCATGGACAACATTTCCGCAGTCTGCTAGGTGAACAAGTTAGGTGGGACCGACTTACGACTATTGACAGACATAGCCAAAGATTTTTGGCACTTTTTTGTTCAGAAGCATATATCAGTTACGGCACAATACAATGCAATATATTTGTGGATTGGCATTCACGAGATCTTGGAGGCTTCACCCAAAAGTCTTCCATGCGCTTCACCGACACTGGGGCCCAAGTGAGATAGACTTATTCACATCTCACCTCAATCATCAAATTCTGATATATTTCAGCTGGCGCTTGGATCTATGGGCACGAGCAACAGTTGTGTTTCTCCAGTACCAGACCCCCTTTCTGGGTTACACCTTTCCCCATTTATGATGATACCCAGAGTACTGATACATCTGATGCGGCAGAAAGCAGAGATGGTCTTAGTGACTCCTATGTGCAGAGCGCAAGCGTGGTTTTGCGTGCTTCTGCCACTAGTGTGTGCCTACCCAATTCTACTCCTGTGGTGGTGGAACCTCCTGTTGGACCCGGGAGGTCTTCACATCCGTTGATCCAATCAGGGCATCTCGCTCTAGTGGCCTGGAGGGTTTCAGGACAAGATGAAGCCTCCATGGCCTTTCACGAGACTCTCAAGACTACCTTAGTCACGCCTGGACTTCAGGAACACACATGAGATATGCTTTGGCATGAAGACGTTGGTGTGGATGGTCTAGTGAAAGGAGTGCAAATCCCTTTGGAGCAGATTGCAGTGTAATTGTACATTTTCTATCCTTGTTAGCTGCTTCAGGCATGGCATATCGGTCAGAGAACAATTTAATCAGCTATTTCAGCAGGTCATTCCCCAATAGATGTCAGACCGGTGGGAGAACACCCTGTGGTGTGCAAACTATTGAGGGGTACTCGGATGATAAAACCTCCTCAGCCTAAATATTTAGTTTTGTGGGACATTAAGATATTCTTGCGATTATTCGTCTCTTTCCCGGACAATAGATTTCTTTCTAGAAAACAGCTATCAGCCAAATTGACTATGCTATTACACCTCATTTCCTGTAAACCAGTGTAAACCAGTGTCAGATGTGAGTGCATTAGACCTGGCGGGATGAATTTTCTCTCTCGAGGGAGTGTCATATACTATTTTCAGATGAATAAATGTGATTCCAGGTCATTATCTTACCCAGCCTTTCAAGATAATCCTAAACTTTGTGTAGTGCAATGTCTGAAAGTGTATGAGGGAAGTACCGCTGAATTTCACACAGATATGAGAGGCCAATTGTTGTTTGCGCTGCAGGAACCATTTTGCCGTGTGACACCCGCTACTTTAGCGAGATGCATGCGCTGGCTCCTAGAGATAGGCGGTATTAACATTACTGTATTTGGTGCTCATTCTGCCAGAGTAGCCATGTCTTCGAAATCTTTTGCTCCAGGGTCATGTTTAGATGATATTTTAAAAGCAGCAGACTGGTCATCTGAGTCTACGTTTAAGGCTTTTTATTACAAGCCCATTTTTGACATTGCTTCAGTGGTGGTGGTTCAGCTTTAAACAAGTATAATCGGAGCCTCTGGTCCTGAGATAGAATAAAAGATTTTCTAGCATTTGCAACAAGAATTTTCAGTTCTATAAAGGACACGGAGGTGAGGATTATCCCGCCCATATATGTACATAATTGCCTACTGTAGGTATATGATACAGATTTGCACATGATATATGATTGTTTCCCACCCTGAGATTAAGTTGTTTATGGCGTTGAACTGTATGAGAGAAGTGTTTACGGCTGTGATACATTATTCCATTTCAGGAGATAATGGAAAATGACTTGGTTCACGCCATTGTTACAAGCTTTATGACAATGGCCCAGGTACATGCCCAGGCACATTAGGTGAGGAGCACATTCGTTCCAGTTCTCATTCCCCCATAACCTAGTGGTCTGCGGGCGCATTTCAGATGCATTCCGAGCTCCCACATTGCCCGGGTCGTGGCAGTGATTTCCTAGGCAATCAAGCCGATGAGCCCCTCCAGACGTGCTCCGTGGCTGAATAATGAAGCGCTCAGGCAGCGCTTTTAGGATGCCTCAGCCAAAGCTCGGCACTCACTAGCCCACCACGAGGGGACTGCTCAAGGGGCTTTTCTTCACCCAAAATAAATTGTTCTCCTCACATGGAATACAGCGCTCACCACTTGCTGGGACTAGGAGATCTCAAGGAGCAGACAAGCAGCAGTCTTCACGTGCTGGGCTCCTGAGAGGCACTCAGGGGGCCACAAGGATGGGCAGCAGTGAACAGGGAGACCTGCACCCCAAAGGGAGGCAGGGGCAATCTCTTCAGTCAGTCCAGCAATGCCAGTCCAGCCTAAACATAGGGGGTACTGGTCATCAGGGCAACAAGCAGAAATGAGATCCCGATGAGTCCTTTGTGCTACCTAGCAGAAGCCAGGCAGCAGGGCAACAAACAGAAGGGCAGTCCAGATGAGTCATTTGCGCGGTCCTGCAGCCTCTTTGGCAGAGGTTTGGTCCCAGCTCCAAAAGTGCTCTAAAAACATGGGATCCCCCCCACTTATACTCATTTTGCACAACTGTTACAAAGGGGGGAGAAGAGGTTCCAAACAGTCCTAACTGGTTCTAGTAGTGTCGCCTTTCTCTTCCAGCACAAGCCCCAGACATCATTGGGGGTAAACTAGCACTTTGTGTGAGGCCAGGGCACAGCCTTTACAAATGCAGGTGTGCCCCACCTTTCGTTCTCTCAGCCCAAGAAACTCAAACTTCACACTTGTAAAGCGCACTACTCACCCGTTAGGGTCTCAAGGCACTGTACGCATACTGCTGTGGAACCCCTCCTGGCTTTTCCCTGTGAGGTGCCCACTCCTGGGCAACCTCCAGGGTGAAGCCAGGCATCCAAGCGCTATCAGGGACGTTGTGGAGATTAAGCAAGCTATTGCCCTGAGTTACAGAGTGGGACCCATTAATTAGATTAGGCACCGAGGTGAGAATTATCTGGTCCAAGGAAATTGAGCCCAAGACCTGCAGAGGTGGGAACCGAACCCTGGTCCCAGGCCAGATCTCTGCATCAGGGTCTGCTGCTCTAACCATTGTGCCACACTTCTCCACAGAAAAGATCATTCAGTATGCAGATGCACCTCTGGGACAAACCACTCTCCCTGTGTACAGGCTGTCTGAAAAATATGCACAAAGCCCAGCTGTCACTCTTCCCCAGACTTGGATTGGAATCAAGCTGCAAAACACCAGAGTCATAAGCACAGAGAAATACTCACTTTCTAGGAGTGGCATTTCTATAATGGTAATAAAAAATCCACCAACACCATTGAACAGCATTTCTCACTACAACTACAACAATACCAAACATGCCTATGCTACCCCTCATAGATCAGACAATACCACACAGATATAAGATAGGGCATTTCCAATGCAATCCAATGAGAAGACAGCACTCAAAGCAGTGAGAAACCAAATAGGCTGTTTGTCGCTACCAGGACAGGCCACACAACCAGGCACATGTCTTGCCTTCTACATACATAGCACCTTGCTCATAGGGCTAGCTAGGGACTACCTTAGGGGTGACTTACGTGTAGTAAAAGAGGAGTTCTGGGCCTGGCAAGAAAATGTAGATGCCAGGTCCCTGTGGCAGTAAACTGTGCACGCAGGCCCTGCGCTAGCAGACCTGAGACAGGTTTGGAAGGCTACTTCTGTGGGTGGCGCTAGCAGCGCTGTAGGCCCACTAGTAGCATTTAATTTACAGGCCCTGGGTATAGGACTACCACTGTACAAAGGATTTACAAGTAAATTAAATGTGCCAATTAGGTGTAAGCCAATCATACAAACTTTAGAAGGGATGGCACCTGCACTTTTCCTCTGATTAGCAGTAAAAAAGTGCTCAGAGTCCTAGAGCCAACAGCAAGAGGTCAGAAAAAATAGGAGGAAGGAGGCAAAAAGTTTAGGGATGACCCTGCAAAAAAGGGCCAGGCCCAACAATATATATATATAGATATCTCCTTTGAACAAGTCCGCAAGATATCGGTCACATCCACTAGTTGTGCCGGTGCCTGAATATGGACTGCTGTACCCGTATCAATTAAAGTAACAAGTAAACATAGTCAAGGCACAAATACAGAGTTTATTGGGATGTCAGGGACAACGCCTTTCGGCTTCGCAGCTTTTCTCAATTGCAGGTTCAATAAAAAATTGTCTAGCATATAGAACAAGAATTTTCAATTCTATTAAGGACAGGGAGGCGAGGATTATGCTTCTCTTCTTCACTCTTTATTTTCAGCAGCCCCAAAAAATGTTTTTTTCCAAACACTACATATCCCATGAACACCCCTTAGTCACATGTCCAACTATAGAGCCCATAGCCCTATATAACCACTATAATGCAATACAACATATATACATGTTTACCGTTGTTAACCCCACATCTGGGTAATTTAAAAATATTGTCAAGGTACGTAGATATGGCAGAATTTATATTTACTACCCTTATTGCATTTGTGCGATTGGCTCAGACAAAAGTTGATTAAAAATGCTGATATTAGCTCCTGTTATTTGCCGGCATTCTAGGTTCCGTGCCAGACGCATGAATGCCACTATAGGGGGAGCACTACTAATTTTTGGTAAGGTCCCACTGAAAGAGCGTGTCTTTTCAAGCAACTAATTGCATTATAACGTATAGTTCATAAACAGGGACAGCAAAGAGGGATATTTTGTTCCCAGTTCAAAAATGTATTGATGAGAAGTGGATAATTCCAAGTCTGAGTCACAAAGTACATAAAAGTTTCAGCCAGTTCCAGCCAACACGTGTTTCGCCCCACATGGCGTATGCGCCAGGGCTTTCTCAAGGCACGTTATTTCAAAAGCATAATTCTTCAGGCAGATTGCCGTAATTGTATCAGAAAATCTATTTTTACAGTGTCTGTAGAATTTACGATCCTGACGCGTCCATACTTTAGATTGCAATTAGTTGCTTGAAAAGACACTCTCTTTCAGTGGGACCTTACCAAACATTAGTAGTGCACCTTCAAAAAAGGAGGACTAGGGTCCATGTCCTCCGGTTTAAGCTCCCACATCTACGGAACAAACTGGCATTCTATACAGGAAATTATCTTGTCTGGACCACTATAGGGGGATACTGGGTGATGAGAATAAATAGCCTTATTGCTCACACGGTGTCAGGTGCTAGCAGCTGTTAACCACCCCCTACCTCGTTATGTACCCTCACCTGTGGCTCAGGTATGTAATTATGGGACAGGCAATTAGCAGCTAGCTCCTTTCTGATACCTTGAGCAGAGGGCAATTGCACTTAAGCATGAAGGCAGACTCATAGCGGTGTAAAAGTATTGCAAACATCAGTAAATAAATTATGGTGTCCACTTATGCAAAGCAACACTAACTTGGCCTTACTTCCGGTGCATGGGGAGTAATTCGTTGCCAGCACAGAGAGAATACCATGTCTGCCGAAGGAATTATGTTGCTGACCTTCTGATGCTCCATAAATGTCGGCTCAAAATGGACGTCTCATCCCTTGGTAGCACTTTCATTTTCATAATTTATATATCTTTAGTGGAGATCTTTCCCATGGCTAATTAAATGCAAAAATGTGAAAATTGCGTTAGACAGATTCTGTCAAGTGTCCAGGGCGCTGGCCTGGGGATTGTATCTGTGTGTGCATGGGAAATTAAAGTCTACTTTAGAAATTACGCCTATTAATGCCAAACAGTTATTGGTGATAGACTCGACAATCGCAGTTGCACCCAATGGAGAACTGGGCTGGAATACTAATGAAGTGTTCCTTACCAGTGTCGCCCATCAGCCTCTACTAGAAGGAAAGGCCTGGCTTTCATTTTGTATGCTGAATTCTGTGAATATTATGCTGGGTTTCTGCCTGATCCTAAAACAGTAACATAGGTTTTATTCCATCTCATGCAGTGGTTCATTAATTTGGAGTAAATTGCGGGCAGATTCACATAACTTCACAACACTCAACACATTAGGAAGAACATAGTACACACATTCATCCTCACACAGGCACTGTGTGTAGTTGGCCATCTCACTGGTAACAGCAGCAAAAAAACACCAATTCAATACATGCTGGGGGGTATCTTAGTCCAACCTAGGGACAGGCATACAACCGAGTTGCCACCATCAGTTTGCTGAGCATTTTCAGTGGTGAACACCATGAAATGTTTTGGACCTATGTTGACAAGGCATGGGATGCTAGCATTTCAGCTGGCGCCATATATACTATGATGTCATCACATCGGGTGGATTAGACTGCTGCTGAAGCTGTGGGCCGCCATGTCCTGCCAGCATTTGGCAGCTATTGCTGGGGAAAGGTTTTCAGGATCCAGTCTCTGGAGGATATTAATAAGGTGATAAAACTGTGTGAAGACTCATCACTTAGGAACCTAAGTATATCTATATATCTATCTATTTCTATTGATATAAGTAGCTACGGTTGACCCTGATTACTCTATGGAGAGAGTTTATATATATATATATATATATATATATATATATATATATATATATATATATATATATATATCACTGAAAAAAACAAAGGTTACAGGGAGGTTATAGCTAGGTTCTAAATTTACTTGTTCAAAACCATAGAAATTCAGCAGTTATAGTTAGAGTTCTTTCAAGTAACTACAGCTCGCCCCCTAAGGTAACTATAACTCACATTCTTGCCATGCACAGTTTCCTTATTGTTGGACTTTTTTGCCTATGCAGGGTCATCCCCAATCTTATTGCCTCCTGCCTCCTATGTTTTCTGACCTGTTGCTGTTGGTTTTTGAACTCTGAGCACTTTACCACTGCTAACCAGTGCTAAAGTGCATATGCTCTCTGTGTAAATTGTATTGTTGATTGGTTTATCCATGATTGGAATATTTGATTTACTACTAAGTCCCTACTAAAGTGCACTTGAGGTGCCAGGGCCTGTAAATCAAATGCTACTAGTGGGCCTGCAGCACTGGTTGTGCCACCCACATAAGTAGCTCTGTAATCATGTCTCAGACCTGCCACTGCAGTGTCTGTGTGTGCAGTTTTAACTGTAAATTCGACTTGGCAAGTGTACCCACTTGCCAGGCCTAAACCTTCCCTTTTCTTACATGTAAGACACCCCTAAGTTATGCCCTAGGTAGCCCCAAGGGCAGGGTGCAGTGTATGGTTAAGGTAGGACATATAGTAATGTGTTTTATATGTCCCTGACAGGGAAATATTGCTAAATTCGTTTTTCACTGTTGCAAGGCCTGTCCCTCTCATAGGTTAACATGGAGCTACCTTTAAATCTGATTAAAGTGTAGATTCCCTTTGGGAGCGGATGGACATGTGGAGTTTGGGGTCTCCGAGCTCACAATTTAAAAATACATCTTTTAGTAAAGTTCATTTTAAGATTGTGTGTTTGAAAATGCCACTTTTAGAAAGTGAGCCTTTTCTTGCTTATATCATTTCTGTGACTCTGCCTGTTTGTGGATTCCCTGTCTGGGTCAGTTTGACAGTTGGGCTGGTTGCACCTCACACTAGACAGTGACACAAAGGGAGCTGGGGTGTAGTCTGCATTTCCTGATGAGCCATCTGTGCTAGGAGGGAGAGGAGGAGTGGTCACTCACACATGAAAGGGCTGTGACCGCCCTCACACAATGCAGTCTCCAACCCCCTGGTGAGTGTCTGGGGCCAGGCCTGAGCAAGTCCGGGTTTCACATTCAAAAGAGACTTTACTTTGAAGTAGGCCTACTTCAAAGGAGAAATTGGGTATAAGGAGGGCACCCAAAACCACTGACTTTAGATCACTTCTGGACATCAAGAGGAACCTCTGCCTGGAGAAGAGCTGAAGAGCTGAGGAGAAGTGCTGCCCTGCCTGTGACTGTGCTTTGTGGAGCTATCCTGCAGTTGCTGCTTCTGCCTGTGCAAGGGGACAAAGGCTGGACTTTGTGGTATATTCCTGCTTGAGAAGGACTCTCCAAGGGCTTGAACTGAGCTTGCCCCCTGTTCTGAAGTCTCAGGGCCATCAAAGACTTCCCTTACCAGCACCAGGACTCTCTGCTGAGACTCCTGCCCTGACAAGTGGTGCCCTATCCAGTCCCTGGGCCCTTGAAAGGAAAAACTGGTGAAAATTCAAGGAAATTGACTTCAGACGACTCCGGACCGACGCCACTGCTGAATCCGGTGACGCTGCCTGCAACCGACTCTGTGATCTTCGCTGGAAGGCGACGACCTTCGCAGGCCTGACACTGCTGCAGCCCTGCCGAAGTCAGCGACTCTGTGGAAGTCGCTGCACCACGTCATGACCGACGCTGCTCAAAGTGCACGGATTCAACATTTCGCACGGACGCTGTGATCCCGACTTTGAGCATCGGCCTGTTTTCACTCTTCACCAAGAGACTGTACCTGGGGGTCTGCGTGACTCCGTGGCCGGTGCCGCTGGTGTAGGATTGTTGGGAACGACTCCGTCACGATGCCGTGTTAATGCCTCATCAAAGCATTTTGTGTTTCTAAGCGCCATCTTTGGATTTAATCTTTAGAAATTCATAACTTGACTTGTGTATTGTGGATTTTTGTCGTTTTGGTCTTGTTTTGTTTAGATAAATATTTTCTATTTTTCTAAACCTGTTTATGTCATTTTGTAGTGTTTTCATTAAGCTACTGTGTGTGTTGGTACGAATAATTTACACCTAGCACTCTGAAGTTAAGCCTACTGCTCTGCCAAGCTAACAAGGGGGTAAGCAGGGGTTAGCTGAGGGTGATTCTCTTTCACCCTAACTAGATTGAGGGTCCTTGCTTGAACAGGGGGTAACCTGACTGTCAACCAAAGACCCCATTTCTAACACTTATCAATAATTTTATTGCAAATGTTGCATTGATAATATCAAATATGCCATACAAGATCTCCACAATGATATAATATGTGGAGTAATTAGTTGTGCATTGCGAAGTCCCGAGCTATAGTTACTTAAAAGAACTATAACTGCTGAATTTCTATGGTTTTGTACAAGTAAATTCAGAATTTCACTATAACCTCCCTGTAACCTTTGTTTTTTAAGTGAATTTCTATTGTTTTTTAACGTAAAGTAATTTTAATTACTACAAGCTATTCCAACCCCCGCTGCGCATGGCCTCTGGCTGTGCGCAACAGGGGTTGTTTGCAAGGCCTGGCCTGTAGCCAGGCCTTGCAGCCAAGCCCTTATCAACCACCCAACCCAGCGTCACGCATAGCCTTTGGCCATGTGCAGCACAGGTTGGCCACAGAGCCTGTCTCTGTCAGTGGATCTGTGAGTGGGTGTGTGAGTGTCTGAGTGGGTCTAAAAGTGGGTGTGTGAGTATATGAGTGGGTCTGAGTGGGTGCATGAGTGTCTGAGTGGTTACGTCAGTTGACGCCTGAGTCTCGAAGTGCATGTATGACTGAACGAAATAGTTTATGAATGAGTCTCTGAATTTTATTTCAATTTGTTTTCATATTTGCAACTACTTCGTGAAAATTCTCGAAAATGTGCGAATATTCGCAAATATCACACATGGCGTAAAAAAATTATTTCAAACCCATAATTTACCCCTCAAAACACACCTATATCACACCTTCACCCTGACCCATTATGCCACTTTCAATTTGGAATGTCGTCCTCGGGGACCGTGTCCTGTGAAATAAAATGGCAGCCGCAACTTTCTAGTTAGGTTGCGGTCAGCCATTTACAGCGCTTCTTTTTGCACATGCATTTGTGGAAATGTGTGAATTTTCTCAAATTATTTTTGAAATAATCACAAAGACCCCACGGCCAGAGATATCCAAATTTGAACTTCCATAAATTTCTCAAAAACCACTGAATGGATTCCCACCAAATAAGCGAAATTGCGTACTGAAAGCTACCTTTCTGCCAAATTTGGTGTAATTCCGTCCAGTGGCTCGGGCTGTAGACGTCTGTAAAGGTCCTATGGGAATTAACATGGGAAACACAACTTTTTTCACCACCAACCCCTTTTTCTTAGCCCCTGCTTGCCGGATCACCTCGAAACTTCCCCTGCATAACAAGAATCACTGCAACACTATTTTTGGAACATTTTGTGAAGATTCGTCAGTCAGCGCCAAAGATATAGGCAAGTGCAAAAATGCTTTTTCTATGGAAACATGGTCCTAACTATAACTACCTAGTGGCGACCACCACTAGGTAATATAATTAACATAACATTATAGTTAGGTGAATTTGTCAGTGACAAAATTAACGTTTTGAACTAGCAAAAATAACACAGTATTCCATCAGTTATAGTTTGCAGAGCTATGCATAACTTGTGCCCACGCCGTGCACTGCTTATGATCTCACAAGTGTGGGTCTTTGGCCCGCACTTGACGGTCTATGTTGTATTGCTACTCTGATAATGATGACGAAATAAACTTGATTAAGAGCACTGTTACCCTACCAATGTTTCCTGATGCTCAATACATATTACAGAAGAGGAAATCAAAAGGCAAACAAAGAACGCTAAGGGATTGACCAGAGGGGGATTTTTCTGAAAAATTTGATTATTCCAATCATTACGAAAGGTCAGTGGAAGATAGTTTCACTTCTTTGTTACTAAGGAAGAGGAGGAACAGCCACCAGTCTGCATTCCCTAATAGTAGGTACTGGCGAAAGGTGACCTGTGGATGAGATGAGAGCTCCCTGAGGGGTGGTAGGAATAATAGCATTTGCTCTATAGCATACGCCTAGTGCCTTAAATATACTCAAAGCTTGACTACTGGAAGCCAGTGCTACCAGGAAGGAGGAGACCGAAGGGTGCAAGAGGGGTGGGGCAATATCAAACGAGCAGCAGTATTTTGAAAAGTTATTTGGGGAGGTATAAGTAGTTTTTGTATGTTTGCTGCAGGTTTTGCAAAACGTCATGACACCCTGGGATAAAGATAAGACCACAGCACTCAAAACATCTATGGTTAAAGACACAAATGCGAAGTCCGATGTGAGAGGTCCGTTGGTGAATAGTACAGTACTCTTCTTGGTGTTCCAGAAAGAGTTTTAATAGTTGGAGGCCATGTACAGTGATAGCCTTTGGAATTTATATGTATTTTAAGCACAGCCAACACGTGTTTCGTCACACAGTGACTTTTTCAAGGCTAAACTAGAGACGAGATAACAAAATGTCCAACTAGAAAAATAATATGAGAAAGCTGTATCAAAGTTGAGCCAGCGAGGGAGTATATCAGTAGGGTAACAGAGCGAAAGTAACCATGGGTCTGTGAATAGACCGTATATAAGAAGAGAGTCCTCGAAGAGCGAGGGATTCGGGGACCTTGGTAAGTCCTGATTTACCGTGCCGAGCGCACTTGTTCAGAGTGCGAGATGTTCACAAAATTTTGTTTCGTGGCTTTCCTCGGCTCCTAGTTTTGTCTGTTTCGTGGAATATCAAAGCATAATTCTGTGATTCCCAGCTGTTTTGCAACTGCGTGCTGCAAAACATAAAAACAAATATTTGCAGCAGAGGAATAGCTTTCCACATCATGTGGCTATAATAGAAACAAGAAGAAAATAATATTTTGCTCTGTTCTTAGATTTTACTTGGAAGTCGTCAAAGTCATTGTTGGCTGTAGCAATGACTTGAGTATCATTTGCAGAGAACATAAGAGAGATGCCTACAGTAAGAATAAATGCTGCCAGCGGTATAAAAAGAGTAGGTCTGAAAGATGAGCCTCAGGAAACACCAAGACTAAGAAATCTGGCAGAGGAGCTGAAAGTAAGCAAGTGAACAGCCTTAGTTCTGTTATTGAGAAAGGGCGGAAGCCAGGCCATTGCTTTGTTACTGTTTCATAGTTCTTCAAAGTTACTGAATAAGAGTTGGGTGGGGCACTGAGATCAACAACAACAATAAGTACCACTCTACACCTCTGATCCAACATTTGCCTAAGGTTATCAGAAATGGTGAGTAGGACAACCTCAGTGCCAACCAGTGGGAGGAGTCTGGTTGGTGAGATTATTAGTTTTCATAAAAATAGAGGTTTTGTGAGTAACTTATTTCTGCAAGAGATGAGTCTGGCAATGCTGACTACCTTCACATCTACTAAGGGTATTTTCAGCCATGGAAAGACCATCACTTTTTTATTTATTAGGAATTGTGGCTGAGAAAAGGAAAATATTATATAGGGTTGCGAAAACTGGGTCTATGGTATCAAGAGCCTTCATGCCTGTGGGCCAGACAAGAGACCAGGGTAGAGCCATATTTAACAGAAAGGGAGGGAGGGAGAGGGCTAGCAGGAGAGAGAGAGTGATAATGAAGGAGAATGAATATGAGAATTAAGAGGAAGAGGCTAAGTGGACACAAAAGGTCGCTGAGGACGCATTAGAGTCCATTGTTTTTCACCTACCAAGCCACTCTGCACAGAGTCCTGCTTTATGTGGATCATTTCTTACCCTGCTGCTCATGGGAACAGATAATCCCGAACTATGGTCTGGAACATGGCTCCAGAGATCGTCAGTGGCTGAGATTAATTCAAGCATCCCAACCACCACTCTCCTGTTTGTTGCAGTAGATGCTTTAAGAGCTACGGGTATTCCCAGATGTGGGTGAGGTGCTCTGGCCACTATAAGACTCATGCTAAACCCTACTGCTGACGCCTCAGTAGGCCAAAACCGGTCTGTGGCTGCTTGTGCTCCATTCTTGAGGGGGCACTGCTAGGCAGTTCGGGGATGGGCTGTTCTCATGAGGAACAAGGTCACTATCGATTTGCGTAAGACAGGTCTCTATCTAGAATGGCATAATGTGTGAAAACAATGGACTGGAATTTGGCTTTGAGCTATTGCCAGTGGCTTAGCTTAATTCAAGCATATTCTTGGAAGGTTTGATTTAAAATCTATATATAAATATTTTGCAGCCTCAGTATGAGACCACAAATAATGACTTTTCGCTCCCCCTCCGTGAACATGACTTACAGTACATAGAGTGGTACGGTTCATGGGGTGCAATTGAAACTTTAATTAAAGAAATCAGTATACACCATGGAATGGGACTGTGCGCGTTATGTTGTTGTGTTACACAGTTAAATACATTTTATAGGGTCCAAAGTTCATTGTTTCAAGTGCTCCTTCATGTGGTGTACACATTATATGTATTACCTGGTTTTCTATATCATATGTTGACACACGAGTAAATTTACATTAAAGGATGCCACATACTTACAGTCTGAATTACAGGAAGGAGAAGAGATTAGCAGGGGAACAACCCATGTTTATTTTTGCTGTTCAAGAGTCAAAGCTTACCCCTCAACTCTTGATTTCGTGGACAGTGATTCATCCACTGGATCACATAATAAACAAGCATTGGCAATGGCAATAGGGTGTTAGTGGCGTAAGGAAACTTGAGAGTCCCCCCTCCCCCGCACAGTTCACAGAGGGGCCTTCCGACTCACTTAGGAACTCCCAGGCAGGGTGCTGTGCTGAGGGGGCTCCTTGAGCTCGGGGCTCCCAACACCGCGGGGGCTGCGGGGCGCTTTGTTACGCCACTGTAGGTTGAGCCTTTTATATCTATTAGCAATGAGTTTTAGCCATGCTGTACAGGAGCGCTAGCGCTTTGCAGCTTGGCTGAAGATAATTTTAAAAAGCAGTATGACAGCTGGTGCATCATTCTTAGGCCTGTGGTAACAGGGATACGCCTGCCAAAAAAATGAGGTGAGCATTGTTTTTTCTTTTCATTTTATTGACCAATTCGTGATGGATTAATAAATAAAAAGATGTGCGAAATGACATTTTTTGATTTATCTGTAATGGACTTTTTTCATATAGAGTTAATGAGTTTTTTAAAAAAAAAATCAAGGGAGTGGATTGGTGGTGGAGAACGGGCCGAGGCAAAAATGAGGAAAGGAGAACGGTAGAGAAGTATGGAAGAGAAGGACAGCGAGCGACAACAATGGGTGAGCACCCAAACAATGGAGGGCAGGGGATGGGGAAGCACACAGATATTGGAGGATGGGCGGTGGGTGGGCAGGGAAGGCACAGGGACAATGGAGGGTGGGTGGGCAGGGATGGGGAAGCTCACAGATAATGGAGGATGGGTGGTGGGCGGGCAGGGGAGGCACAGGGACAATGGAGGGTGGGTGGGCAGGGATGGGGAAGCTCACAGATAATGGAGGATGGAGGATGGGGTGTGGGCGGGCAGGGAAGGCACAGGGACAATGGAGGGTGGGTGGGCTGGGATGGGGAAGGTCACAGATAATGGAGGATGGGCGGTTGGCGGGCAGGGGAGGCAGAGGGGCAATGGAGGGTGGGTGGGCAGGGATGGGGAAGCTCACAGATAATGGAGGATGGGGTGTGGGCGGGCAGGGAAGGCACAGGGACAATTGAGGGTGGGTGGGCTGGGATGGGGAAGGTCACAGATAATGGAGGATGGACGGTGGGCGGGCAGGGGAGGCAGAGGGGCAATGGAGGGTGGGTGGGCAGGGATGGGGAAGCACACAAACAACTGAGGGTGAATGGGCATGGAAGCACAAGGACAATGTATGGTGGGATGGTTGGCAACCACACGGACAATGGGGGATGGGTATGTGGAAGTGGGGAGTCACACAGAGACCAGAGGTAGGCGGTGGTGATGGAGAAGCCCATGGACAACGAAGGATGGGTAGGAGGCTACGGGGAAGCTCACGAACAACGGAGGGGGTGGTGGGAAAGCAAGAACGGCAACAGAAGGTAGGCATGCAGGGAGGAAGCAAGCATGGCAATTGAGGGAGGAAGAAAGGGAGGGCAAAGATAGAAACACATGGGTATGAAAAAGGAACACCAGGTACATGAGGGAGAAAGCGGGAAAACACATGCAGTCTTGTAGAGTGCTTAACCAAAAAGAAATGTAGCGCCTGAAAAGGAAGCAGTAGACAGACACAAGTAGTGGGTCCATGCTTCTGGGGGCGGAACAAACACCAAAAGAGGGATGAAAGTCCACAAAAGCTGATGAATGAGAAGTATGAAAAAACAGAGTGACAATTAGGACAACCAATGGTAAGCAATGGGCAGGTGCTAAGCCTACTATAAGCTAACAACATGTCTTGTAACAGGCAGTGCATGAGCCGTCGTATGCAAGGCCTAAAAATCTCTTCAATTACTTTCCATGATTGCCACATAGTGGTTTTACACTTCCTCTAGCAGGATAATAGCAAATGAAATTCGTAGGAAAATTGTGTTAACCTAAATTAGACATCAACAATTGAAAGAGGAAGGACTATAGGCGATATAACAGATGCAAATGGTGCAGAGAACTAATGTTCCGTTTTTGTTTTACAAATTGAAAATAAATGGAATATGAAGAATTCTGATAGGTAGACCTCTCCTGTGGTCCGAAAAGTGAGAAAGATATAAATCTTCACTTAGTGGAACTGAAAGTAAAACTTTGGGATAAATATTAAAGCTCACATTTACAGGCAAAAAGGTCCAGATGAAAATGTGGTAGTGCATTTTATAGAAAAATTACATTCTTAAAAATCCTCGCAGTATCCTCCCACTGTCACATGGTAAAATATGGAAATTTATTCGGCCCCTTCTGTAACCAGCAGTGCGGCTGGTGAACCTGAGCGTAAAGGAGCTGAAGCCCTACCAGAGCGTGGCCGTTGGGCCCATCTCTCAAATGTCTGCTTGGCCAAGGTATTCTTCGTCATGACGGCCAATGAGTCGTGATGTGCTGTCATCACTGGCAGGTTCCTTCATCTGCATTGTTCACTCCCAAACTCTGCATTGTTCACTCCCAGACCAGTGCGGATGAAGAGCAGCAGCGCGGTAAGCGGGAGAGGAGAAAGGGAGATCGCGACTGTGGGCTGGGGAACCAACCACTGTGGTTTATTAATGGGAGGGATCTGCCATGGGTCATTCTTGGGCTAAAGGAAACTAAGTTTTAATCACAGAAAAATACTTTGGGCCAGATTTAATAGCCCCTAGTGCCTCCTTACACCACATTAGCATCATTTTATTACACTAATGTGGCCCAACGAGGCCAAAATCGCCACGCCAAATTTACAAAGTGGCGCGATGGATGCATTGTGCCACTTTGTCACCCTTTGCGCTACATTATGCCTGTGCCAGGCATATTGTATGCAAAGGGGGCGAAAAAATGGCGCAAAGAAATCTAAGAGATTTCTTTGCAGGCGTTAAAAGTTGGAACACCATTGTTTTCAATGGGCCTCAATGGGCTTTGCAAGATCAGCGTCAAAATTTCTGATGCTAATCCTGCAAAGCACCGAACTAGCATCAAAAATGTAGACGCTAGTTCCCTAATTACCGCCATGGTGCACGTATCTTAGATACGGCGCACAGATGGTGGCATTAGAGGGGGCGCTAAGTGGCGCAAGGAAAGTGGTGCTACACTGGGTGCAGAGCCACTTTCCTTAAATCAGGCCCTTATTGTTTTCAGTACAGGCATAACAAAGGCACCCGCAGCACTCTTGGTGCGGGGCGCGCTTCAGGGGGACCCCTCATCACAGTACCCTTGCCTGAGACCTCCTTAGTGAGTTTAGAGGGGGGCCCTCCATGTACTTTGGATGGGGCGCCCCTCAACTTTCATTACACAACTGATTTCCAGATAGATTTTTCTACACTAAAACTGCCATAAAATGGTAACAAATCTGAGAAATGGCTATGTTTATACTAAAAAGAAGAAAGAGTTTCATAGTGCCCCAAAAAAAAAAGCAAGCAATGCTAAAGGTAATACGTCTAGCTTGAAAATAGTACCCATGCAAACAACATTTATAAAATAAGTGCAGGTACTCGCCAAAATGAGCTGTCTAGATTGGGCGGGGTAAGAGACAGGCTTAAGTTGCAAACATTTATTGGGCTCAAGCACATAGGTCTGTAGATTGAGTACCCTCAAACCTGGATAAAAGTAAAATCTGAATACAAGTGCTATACATAAAAATGCAAAGAAGTAAATGTGCATCTTAAAGGTAAAGATTACACTCAAGACTGTATTGTGTCAGACGTGCTAGACCCGGTGCCATTTATTTTGAAATAAAATAAACATTCCATTGTTGGAGAATTCTTGCCCAGCATATCATTAAAGGTGATTATACCCGTTAAATTATGTAAAAGTATGCATGACGACGTGTCCCATTATAAACTGATTTTTACCAAAGAATATCGCTGTTATTCTCACTTTTGTTGATCTCATCTCTGGCTCGTCCCTGACTCTTCCGCAGTCTCTCTCATTCCCATTGTCAACCGTGTGCTTAGGATGTTCTCTTTCCTTTTTAGGTTGAGCATAGCAGTGCGCAAGCGCTGCTTTTCTGATGTTTTGTTATCTATTTGGGCCTTTAACCATACCCACCTTACGCCCATCACTATCGCTCGTTCATGGGTTTGCCCTTCAAAAATCCTTTGTTATCATGGATAAATGCTTTACATTTATCCGTTCTTGGGGCGGTTTCAACCCTATTACATGGCTAATTGCACTTTTTCCAATACGTTTGACTGCAAGCGAACTTCTTTTTCCTTATATGTGTCTACTTCACACTCATGCCATGGTGCTTTGAATCGGCTTGCTTATGTGAAACTGTTTTAATTTTCATTTTCAATTTATGTGGCAAGAAAAGTCCTGTAGAAGTTTACAACGCTAATAGCTCTAACTCGAGAAAATGCGAGACCCATTGCATTGCAAATCCTTGTTCTCTCTCTCTCCTCTGTTCTGTCCACTATATTTCACTTCTTTCCCATGTCTAACCCTCCTCCTGTGCCCAGTCTCTCATTTTCTTTGCACTTTCCTCTTCCATACCTGACCCCTTCCCTCGCCACTCAGCAGTGGCATAACAAAGGCTTCCACAGCCCCCAGGGTGCAGGGGCCCCCAAGTTCCAAGGGCCCCCCTCAGCACAGGACACTGTGCACAGGCGACAGGACCCTGACTGGGTCCCGGGGCGAGTAGGCCCCACTACAGGTACTTTGCAGGGGATGCCCTTATGTTTTGTTACGCCACTGCCAATCGGCTTCTCCTTTCACTCTCTGATACCTCTGTAACCTGTATCTCTCTCTCTCACCCCTGCCAACCTGCATGGCCTCAGTGTCCCTGCCCTTTCTTACCCACCCCCTTTACCTCAATATCTGATCATAGCCTCCTGGAAAGAATGAGAGGGTATGCATTGCCTCTCTCCCTTTCCCATCCTATCCTATCATTTCGCAGAAAGAGATAGGAAGAAGGAGATACATTTTCCGAAGCATTCTCAGCATGATGAAAGAGATGGTGGCAACACGCGACCCAAGGCGAAAATGAAAGTTTAGAATTGACTAGGATGTCCAGACACCCCTGATGTAGGTGTTGATCTTAGCTCAGACGGCCACAGACCAGACAACCACAGCAAAGATGACTGCCTAAAATTGGGATCTCAGTTTTGTCACTATTAAACTGAGCCAGTTACTGTTCGGGCAGGTGGCCCCCGCAGGCATGCAGGTGTGGAAGTGGGTAGAGACTTTATCTGAGACTGATTCAGCAGTCAGTGTGGGGCGTGATGTTTAGGCCCATGGATCTGATCTACCCTGAGAGAGGGGCACTGTTGATATTGCATAGCACAGGACTTCAGGGATGAGCCCTGAGGGATGCCACACATCATGGTTGTAGAAGACCGAAACGGAGGAGAGAGAGATTGTGTTCTGTCTGATAAAAAAGATATGAGCCCAATGAGGGCACACTTACATATACCAATGCCAAAAATATGGTGGGTTAGTTAAGAGTGGAAAACCGTGTCAAAGATTGCAGACAGGTCTAACAGGACCAGGTACGAGACACTCCTATCATCTGATAGGTCCAAGAGCGTGGCTCCCATAATGGAGTTATTATAAGGGAGGTATTCCGCTGCACGCGACGTCATTTCCTGTGCAGGTACCCTTCTTGTGCCTGCTATGTTGAGCACCTCAACATACGCGTTAGGGCAGGACAGTTGACTCCATAAACAGCCCCCCTATGCCTCCAATCTGTGAGTTAAACAGGTGTGCGCGAGCTCCCTATTCCCCCCGGTGGCCTGGCGGAGCAGTAATTGCCGTCGCCCGCGCGCATCCTTCTCCGCCCGGAAGTAGCTGACTTGCCGGGCTTGCAGTCGGAGCCGCCCAAATGAGATGCTAATTGTCTGATGAATGCTGTTGTGTAAGTTCTTATCCGCTCCGGAGGGACGTGTCCTCGCCTGATGCAATCAATATTCAAAATGGATGAGGCCTAGGGCCTTATTCTTTATTGATATGAGAACATCAAACATTATGGAAACGAGGTGACAGCTGAATGTGTTCCGGCGCATCTGCTATGGCTTTCCAATACGGATTCCAGATTGATTCATTTGGTCTGTTTAATGGCTGCGCTGTCGTAAACTGGGCATCCATCTATCTCCATTTGAGCTGGCGCAGCAGCCAGGCACTTATCTACTAAAGCGCTGAAGGGACGTTTTCCCTCCACAAATACCGCCCACTGCAGCAAATTACCTTATTTCCTGAGGTCAATGATCTCTCAAGGGAATGGCTCAGTTATTTATTTATTTGTGCATTGAAGGACTGTTTATCAGGAGTTGTCTACTCTTTAAGCAACACCACTCCTTACTGTTAAGGCAAATTTTACTTCATTTTGGGGGGAAAAAAGTTGCAGGTTTGGCACACTTGCTGTACCAGTGACACACCCAGCTGCCAAGCGTCCCATAGCTGACTAACTGCCCCAGTCCAGGTCTTTTTCTCAGCATCCCTGGATTTTTAGTTTTTAATAAAATCAGTCCTTAGCGCCAAATTATCTCATTTTCCTAGGTGACTAAATCGATAGCCACAGACTTTTGTTTATGTTGAGTTTAGGGTGTAATTTATTGGTTTTCCTAAGGGAAAAAGTAAGGCTGGAGCTTGACGGAAGTACAAATTCTGTAAACAGAGGTCAGTGGGAATGTCTTTGGTCTTCATGAAAGAAATAGCTCATCTGAGGGATTAAATAAGAAATACACAGGTCCTCAAGTCCCTAAATGCACCCCTTTGTGCTTCACAACCTCTAGATGTCTGGTTTTCCTTGTGGTAGAGATTCTCAATTATAAATGATGCCAGCTGCATGATCGAGGCTCTCAATTCCTCTGTTATAAAGGTTAGAAACAAGTGACTGATGGCACGTTTAACTTAACTTCAGCCACTGATAATTACTGGGACATCATTCCAGCCCACGTTGTTTGTCTAATTTGCTACTCTTGGCAAGAACCGCGTGAGGTTAAGCCACGGGGGTGCCACAGTGGAAACCTAGAAAACCCCAGTGTTGTAAGGGCTACCTTTGTCTCAGGTTGCAATCATGTATAATAATAATAATCAGCAGTGTTCTTTATTGTACAGGATACTTTCACTATTTATGTGACTTTGCAGTTGACAGTAAGAATAAAACTTGTTTTTATGGAGACATTAATACAACACTTAGGGACATATTTAAGAGCCCCTAGCGCCATTCTAAACCTACATTAGCGTCATTTTTATGACGCTAAAGTGGTGTTAGAAGGCCAAAACCACTGCGCCATATTTACAAAGTGGTGTAGTGCATGCATTGCGCCACTTTGTAACCCTTTGCACTACATTATGCCTGCGCCTTGCATAATGTATGCAAAGGGGGCATTCGCCCGTTAGGGGGGGGCCCAAAAATTTGAGCAAGTAAATCTAAGACATTTCCTTGCTCCATTTTGTTCGGCACTTTTAACGCCTGCTTAAAGCAGGCGTTAAAATGAGGCTTCCATTGGTTACAGAATTTTTTATGCTAATCCTGCAACATGTCAGACTAGCGTAAAATATTCGGACGCTAGTCCCTTAACTACCGCCATGGTGCGCCATATTTTAAATATGGCCCACACATGGTGGCGTTAGGTTGGTGCTAAGGGGGCGTAAGAAAAGTGGAGCTGCACTAGGTGCAGCACTAAGGGTCAGATGTAGCAAGATATGCTTTTGTGACTCGGAAATTGCGAGTTTGTGCGACTCGCAATTTCCGAGTCGCAAAAGCGTATGCAGAATGGTGTCTCAGACACCTTCTGCGAATCGCAAGGGGGTCGCAAAGACCCACCTCATTAATATTAATGAGGTGGGTCGCAATTTGCGACCCCCTTGCGATTCCCTGCACTCAAAGGGATGGTGGCCTGCTGGAGACAGCAGACCTCCATGTCTGTGACTGCTTTTTTAATAAAGCAGTTTTTTTTTTGTATTGCAGCCCGTTTTCCTTAAAGGAAAACGAGTTGCAATACAAAATAAAAAATGAAACCATTTGGTTTCGTTTTTTCAGAGTAGGCAGTGGTCCATTGGACCACTGCCTGTTCTGAAAAAATATTTTGGGCGACATTCACAAAGGGGAAGGGGTCCTGTGGGGACCCCTTCCCTTTTGCGAATGAGTTAACACCTACTTGACATGGGTGCTAACTGCGAATTGCTTTGCGACCGCGGTCACAAAGCAATTCTGCATCGCGGTGCGAATCGCAAATAGGAAGGGAACACCCCTTCCTATTTGCGAGTCGCATTCCCATTTAGCGAGTCGGTACCAACTCGCAAAATGGGAATGTGCATCGCAATGCCCGTTTTGCATGGCGCAAAATGCGAATTTCGCAGTTTGCGCCATGCAAAATTGTTTGTACATCTGGCCCCATTTTTCTTAAATATGACCCTTACTGGATTTTGTAAGCGCTGTGACTAACAGACGAGAACTGTCACCAATTTTAATTACACAATGTACCATTCTCAGAAGGATGAAATGCCAACAAACATTGTGACCTGCAAATCACACTAAATATCAGAAATATCAGAAGCAAATGTTTACCTCGCTGAGCCTCTTTGTCAACGTTCTAGCTGTTTAAGCTTCCCCATAATTCGCTGCTTCCTGGAGTAGGTGCATTTCCTTGCCTCACAGGAAAAGTGGAAGAGAGTCATGTAATAAAGTCAAACTTTCGAGAACGGGATAAGTTTTAGAGTATTTGAAAAGTATATTTTTGAGTGCTCTTGCCAAAGATTGAGGTAAAGGCAGGTCTGGGCGCATGTGTGCAAAGCATTCATGTCCTCAGTATGGGGTGAAGCTTTGACATACCGGAGGGCTTCAGCATATGAAACTTCGGCATGGGGTTTCCATCTGTGTGCACATCTTGTGCAATCACACTGTGATGAGAAGCTGCACGTGCACTGTCACAAATAACCATTTCAACCACAGCCTCCCAAAAAGCCAGTAACACTGTTTAGGGATGAGCAGCCTGTAGTGTCCTGGGCCTTAGGTCCATATGCTGTAATGAATGACCACACAAACACCTGTAGGTATGGTAGAGAACTGGCCTCAAGCATGTGCACTCAGGCTCTTTTATTGGCAGGGTCACCTGACCGGTGTCACCTGTGTTGGATGAGTGTGGGCTGGGTGTAAGGTCCGACCCTCAGGTAGTGGCTGGCAAACTAATACATGCAGAAGGGCACGTCTGTGTCCAGCAGGACACTACATATCCTGATTCACAAAAGGAAACTTACACTTGAGTATGTTTTCTATTTTTTTTGGTATTCACAAACTGCGAGTTTAATTGTACTAATGGTAAATTTACAACTGCGGAGATTCTGCAGGTGGGGTGTTGAACTCCGCACATAAAAAGTTAGGACATGCCTATTTATGTATGTGTAGAGTTTCTGCCACATGTGTAGAGTCTCCCGTAAAATAACTCCTAGTAAAATTAAACTCGTACCTTGTGAACACCAAAAAAATAGTAAATTTGCACAAAAGTGTAAGTTTACCTTTGTGAATCAGGCCAGAGAATTCTATCTGCACCAATTTCTTTGCAGGTTAATATCTGTTAGGTATTTCTTAGAATTTGGATAGCCGTTCAGCAGCACATTTTGAACACAACCCATCAGATCCCTTGATTATTATGCGCAGCACTGTTACAAGAAGTCTTTCTGAATTTCACGCCATCTGCAGGGATGTAAAGAAACCTAAGGGTGTCTACCTGTGAGTTAAGATGAGGGAGCCCCTGCCCCTTCATAGTGGGTGGGGCTGCAGGGGCCTCCGCTACGCCCCTGACTTTGTGCTACCCACCCACCAAATCAGTACTAAAAGGCTCTCAATGCAAAAGTAAATTCTGGGCTGAAGCAGCTAGTGGCAGGTGGACCTATAGGAAACCTGGTGACTATGTGCTACCTGTTCCCCTTAAAGTGCTCTAGTGCATCATCAGAGTATGGTGTGCTATATCACTACAATTGCAAAAGAGACAGCTTCACCCAGTAGTGAGTCCTGTCATTTTGAAACTTGTTATGTTGTTATACCCCAGGAGGGTATTCTGGCACCAAGCGGGTATGAGTCTAGCCAAGCTAAAGGCTTATTGGGACTACTCGAAAAGCCAGGCCTCAGCTTCTTGCAGAATTCAAAAAGTGAGGAGGATGCTCTTATGTGTAGCAGTAGGTCATTCCACACTTTAGTAGCAATATGGAGAAGGCTCGACTGCCGGACCTAGATTTCCATATGCCTGGGATGTATGCAAGTAGGAACCCAGATAAGCCTGGGTGTCTGGAGGATTTGTGAAAGCAGATCCAATTGTTGAAGTATGCTGGGCCAGGGTTGTGTTGTGCCTTGAAAGTGTAGGTGAGGAGTTTGAATTGTGCTTGTGTGTGTATAGGGAGCAAGTGGAACCCCTTCAGGCGTGGTGTGATGTGAGTGTGGTTTTGGAAATTGAGATTGACTCTAGCTGCTGAGTTCTGAATGGTCTGCAGCCTTCAGGCAAGTTTTTTGTTGATCCCAGCATAGAAGGTGTTTCCGTAATCCAGCATTCTTGTGACAGGAGTGTGCATGACAGATTTCCCAATGCTGATTGGGAGCCATCTCCAAACCATCCTCAGCCTCTTCAGAGTATGGGAGCATGAAGTGGTGACAGCACTGACTTGGGTGATCATGTAGAGTTTGACAATCCAAAGTTCTTTGTGAGGATTGTGGGTGTCGGTCCTAGTTCTGTTGGCCACCATGTGAAGTCACACAGTCAGGTGCTGTTCCCAGAGATCACAATTTTGGTCTTGGCAGTGTTCAGCTTTAGACATTTGGTCTTCATCCAGTGGGTGATTTCAGTCATGCATGCATTGACCTTGGTCTGGATACTGAGCGTCTTGTTTGTGAAGGAGAAAATGAGCTGTGTGTCCTCGATATAGGAGAGGATGTTGATGTCATGAGAGCAGATGATGCTGGCTAGAGGGATCATGCCTGTGTTGAAGAGGGTTGGACTCAGTGAGAATACTTGCAGAACTCAATAGATGAGGTTTTGGATGTCCGAAGTGTTTGGTACCAGGCTAACGGACTGGGTCTTTCCAGTCAGGAAGGAGCAGATCCATTCTAGTGTGTTTCTTTGGATTCTGATGTCATGTATACTTTGGCTGAGGATGGTGTGGGAGATAGTGTCAAACGCTATGGAGAGGTTCAGGAGGATGAGTGTCACCATAACTCCTCTCTCCAGAGACATGCAGATGTCATCCGTGGCAGTGATAAGGGCAGTTTCCGTGCTGTGGTCGGGTCTGAACTAGACTAAGTCGTGTCAAGGAGTTGGTGGTTGTTGAGGTATTCGGTGAGGCATCTCTTGGTGATTTTCTCTAAGACCTTGGCTGGCAGTGATAGTAAGGAGATCTTCCATCCATCAGTCAGTTGTAGTTTCTGTTTCATTTTCATAAGTTCCATAAGTATAAGTTTAAAAAACTCTGCATGCAAACCGTTGTAGTCAAAAGACGACCAGTGTCTGCTGGCATCAGACGTAACTTGAAGCGTATTGGCAGAGCTCTGAAGTTTACCAGGTCCATGCATGAGTGGCTTATCCAGGTTTTTCTTTTGCATTCTGGAACTTGCAGTCATGATTAGGCAATTATAACTTCTGGGCTTCATGTTTTAGGATGCAAAGCAAACACTCAAGCTGGATGAGCTATTCACGCAATGACCTGGGACTCTTGAGAGCGCTATTGACTGCCATCTATGGTCATAATGTTATCCCAAACTTCTGAATTTGAGATAATTTTGCACAGCAGAGATTTGGGGTAACAATGGGTTGTCTTGCCATTATGCACGTCTGTCAAGATAATTCCATTCTGCACGCCTCTCCAGCCTGCCTCATTCTCCTTTTAAGGAAAGCATGAATTGGTATGGTCAGTGGAAGGAGAGAATGTTATTCAAATCTTTATAATTTACTACGATCTTGTACAACAGACCTTGTGGTTAAGTAAGAAGTTAGCGAAAGAATGTCTATACAATGCCTGCTCTTGTGCAAGGGATTGAAAAGGAGTGCGTTTGATGAAACAACGCCAATGCAATAGAATCTTATGATGTGAAATATAGGAAAGGAGTGGCATAAGGCTGAGCCACTCAGGGGGAGACACGGAGTCACAACACCTGTCAAGTGGGAAAGATGAACATCAGGGAATGTGGGATAGCACAATCTCATTTGATGTAAGTGGGCATGGACTTGTATCCACAGATTGGATGTCCCACTCCTTCCTATCCCACATGCTCTCTGATCCCTTCACCATGTATTCCTCTTTGCTCATACCTTCCTGATGCTGTGGGAAGGAGGGAGGGTCGATTGAGCTCTTTGAGTCATGCAACGATTTGCAGTGGGCATCATGTCCACTTCCCCACCATGTCATTTTCTCACCAGAAGACAGTAGGCTGGGGAGAGGACAACATCAAATGAACTTTCTTGAGGCTGTGTTCCCTGCCTTCATAGTCCCTGTGTCTCAGGCCCATCTCCATCTCTCCCACCCAGTTTCCCCTGCCTTCTCGTGTCCTTATTTCCCATTTCGGAATGGATCATAGATCATGCTATTTGGCTTCGGTGATGGGTGGGCAAATCCTGAACAGGCATGCAGACAGCATGCATTCCTGGCATGAACACTGCAGCACCAGCCTGGAACGAATTTACAAACAGTCGTCCAGCTTCATCATGAAGATTTGCTGTGCACTGAAACTGCACATATCCTTTTTCAGCTCTTCTGCACATAAAGATATCACCCGTTTAGCCTTAGTTAACTCCTCTTGTGCAGACTGGAAAATGGCAGCTTGTAATTAGGCAAATTTACAAAAAATTTGCACCTGTAAAATGTGATGCGTATGCACAAATATGGACATGCTTCTGCCCCATGTGCAAAATGTATGCTTGGGACGTAGTAAATTTGTACATATCCCACCTTCATAGAGAGATGCCTGCAACGGACGTCTCTCTGACTCTGTCACCTACTGGAGGCTTGACATGGCTGTTAAACGGGAAGATGCATGGCAGGCAGGAGACACACCTTCCCACGATTGCAGAGCAGATTCCCAAACAGCAACACTCAAGCAAGCCATAAACACTGTTCTGCAGTATTCCATCCTCCCTTGATTCAACATTAAGAATGAATCTCTTGCATTTGCTTGCACAGATCATTTAAGGTCGTTGGAGGGAAATGGCCTCCATGATCCACATAGGTGGAAGGTGGGGAGGCTGATGACGTCCCCCGGCCACTGTCACTTCTCATACAGCTAATTGAAGCCAATAGATAGGACAGCAACTGCACCCTTTGTTTCTTAGTCGGGATGGCTGCCCAGGAAAAGGCAGAGCGGTCATGGACGCTGGTTCACCAAAACTGCCAGGCGTAGAGAAAGTGACAATGTGTGCTTTTTGCCTCCTGATGTCATCACAAGTTTAATGCATTGTCCAACCTTTGGCCAGTCAATAGCCCCTTGCCTGCTATTGGTGAGGGAAAGGAAATGACAAGGAGTGGAGAGTGCAGAAAGTTAACATGGCTGCAAGAAGTCTCTTTACTTAGTGTTCTCCGCTTTCTTCATTATTCCTAAAACTAGAGGTTTCCGGGGCCATGCCAGAGGTGCCAAAGGGAAGCCAGGGCTGGTAACTCCTGTCCTATCAGCATGTGCTCTGTTGGCATATCCTCCCCTCACTATTAATACTCCAGTACTTAATTTGGGAATAGTGTATGCTATTTGTTACAGTCACAGACTCTACCTTGATTATGTTCACTCTCTTTCACTTCTTTTTAAACGCATTGTCTTATAGTCTTTTTTGAATCAACAGTGCAGATTATTTTTTCAATGCCAACCCCTCACTGAAGAAGTATGCCAATTCCCTTGATTTTCTTATTCTCTTCCCATAAGAAGTGTGTATCTTCTCATTATGCCTTAATCACTTACACCAGTGGTTCCCAACCTGTGGTCCGGGGACTGCTTGGGCTCCGCGAAGCCTCCTCAGGGGGTCTGTGACTGCTTAGAAAATTAAATAATATCAACAGATCAGCTCCCCAGCTTTCAGTAATGACTCATTGGGGGGTCCCTGGATTACAATAATTCATTGGGGGTCCCTGGGTTCCAGAAATGATAAAATAGTGGTCCACAGAAGTCAAAAGGTTGGGAACCACTGACTTTCACATATAGGTTTTACCTCACGCTATTATCACATCACACTTATTTTGGACCTTGTACATCACTCTCATCATGTTACTCTCACTATATGTTTCCCCTTCCTCCTCCCTCCGTTCAGCTGTAATTTGCATTATTTGGTTTGATTGCATTATCTTGTTGTAACTTGTTTATATTTAAACTTTTTAAAAAATGGGAATAGTGACAGTGGAGGACCAGAGGGTTACATAGCAGCCTGCTTCAGCGCTGCTGAGTGTCTGGTTTGCCAAAGAGCACGACTGATTAGTCTTCATTCTACTCAGTGCCTTTTACTTCCCCCGCCCTACAGCTCCTCTCTGCTTATCTGAACCTTGCAGGTTCTTTCTTTATCCCTTTCTCACTGTTTTCCTAGTATTCCATTTTTGTCCTTTTAATTAATCTCTCTCTTGTTCTGCGCCAAAGTCCGAGGATGGAAAAAATGCTCAGTGCCCACCGCCTGCAGGCACCAGGACAAATTAAGCACTGCTGGCCTCCTTGTGAATCACGACTCACGTGTGTAAACTGCATGTCACAAAAGTGCATACTCGCCATTGTGATTGAAGTGCAGAGAACCCACATGAACAAACGAACTTCGGGCCAGATTTACAAGGCCCTAGAGCCTCCTTGCACCACATTAGTGTAATTTTTTTTTTTACGCTAATATAGCTCAAGGAGCCAGTTTTCACTGCGCCATATTAACAAAGTGGCGCATTGGATGCATTGCACCACTTTGCGACCCCCTGCACCACATTATGCTTGCATCAGGCATAATGTATACAAGGGGGGCGTTCTGGCGTTAGGAGGCCCGCATAAGTGGGCATAATCTTTAATGCCTGCCCAATGAAGGTGTTAAAGTGACGCACCCATTGTAATCAGTGGGCCTCCTTGCACTTTGCTGCACAAGCATCACATTTTTTGACATTAGTGCAGAAAAGTGCCATAATAGCATCAAACATTTCGACGCACTTGTCCTAACGTGCGCCACGGTGCTCTGTATTGGTATTACGGCGCAACCACGGTGTAGTTAGGTGGCGTTAGGGGCACGCAAGAAAAGTGTTGCATCGGGACCGATTCGCCACTTTGTTGTAAATCTGTCCCTTCATGTCAGAGGAAATAATACCGGGCAATTCTCTAGAGAAATAATCATTTAATTTAATGTAAAAACTTTACCATAAAAAACACATGGCAGCAAACAAACCAATACCTCATGTCACGCTGTGCAGCACCAGCTGAAGCATTCCATAAGTAGCTCGATAGAAGGACAGACATTATAAGCCTAGCACTACATAGGCCCTTTACAGCCATCACCTAGAGGGGCCCCTTAATCTACAGAACCTGGGTTTGGGTAGTATAAATCGGCACAGATGCGGTGCAGCGGGCCCGGTGCCACTGCACCTGCTGCACTGCTGATAGCTACGCCCCTGCCTGTGCAGTCAGCACGGATAGGACTATTTCAAGGAATGCATGCCAGCTGCAGCTCAGGGTTCAGCGCCGATCCCCGGCGTCTCAAAATAGAAGCGTTTCCTTTGTCAGGTAATAAAGGCAAAGGCTGGCAGCTTCCCGCTGTCACCGGAGGACGATAAATTGACATTTAAAGACAAATCCGGACCGAAAGCCAATCTGCTCAAAGGCCACGCGATGGCGATTTCACAGTCTTAGAACCGGCCTCGGAAAAAACAAATAACTTCAGGAAGAAATATTGCTTTTCACCTCAAGAGTGGAATGTGGAGTAGGGTGCTCTGAAGCGGGCTTCGAGGCCCTAGAGGACACCAGTAGAAACACACTCCCATGCAGCATTAGTAAGGAAGCTCAGCGAGCTGGCTGTTTGCTGCTAGAGCTGGCTGAGTATGCAAGGTCGACTCAGTCGTTCATCCTTCCTTAGTTGATAAAATGTGTATCGGTTCCAGGTGGGTAATAATAACTGTGTACAAATATGTTCTATACAAAGCACTTTAGTACTATAAAGCATTTTGGCAAAAGTAAAAATAATACATAAATTGAAGCTTTTTTGAAAGCTGATCCTGGGAACCTACATCTATATTTAATCTTACAAAGACATTTTGAAATGAGTTCCTTTGCTTTTTTATATCTTTACTGTATTGTATCAGACCTATCGGTCGGTCACATGTTGCCACCTTGTGTCACATGATCTCAGCACTCTTCACACGGTCCCAGGTGAAGAGCTGCTCTCACACACTGAAGGCAAAGTCAGCTGAAGATCTCTGCACTGAGTGGGCTTCCATCTCATATGAGGAGGCTTCCCAGTGTTAAAATCCTTCACCCGGTTTTAACATTTCCCCAAGTGGACATGGGGCGGGGGGGGGGGTAGCATTTTGGAGGGGGTTGTAGTGGTTGCCTTGTCTGTGACTGGCACGAGGACCTGCGCCTCTTCCATGGCTATGCCCTTCCAGTATCCATCTACGGTTACTATGGCACTGATGGGCTGTAAGCTCCGCCCACTCCTCAGGCCCCACCCTCTCCAAGGACTCACCTCCTCTCTCACAAAGTAGAAGTTTGTTCAAAGTTGGCAGGCCTGATGTAACTACGGTTAAGTAGCGATCCTTACCCCGGAAGTGCCGTTTGGGCTGGTAGCACACCGCGGCTTTGGAAACCCACAGATAGAAAAGAATGTCCATCATGTGGTTAAGGTGGGTAATGTAGGTGTCAATTTTGAGGATCAGAGTTGTGTTCATGATGCGAAGGAGAGCTAGGGATACGATTCTCACACACACCTGATATGGTGGTGCAGGTGGTAATGCAATCGATCATACAACGCGTCATGCAGGCGTATGCCTGCCATATGATATCTAGGGACGGTGGTATAGGTCTTAACTGACCTCGGTGTAATAGGCAACTAAGCTGTAGGTTTATGGGGGAAATTACAGCAATATGTCCATCCCTGTTGAACTCTTAACATACCAGTAGATGGTGCTGATTAAATAAAGGACTCAGACATGGGTGATGATGAAAACCAGAAAAGGTTCTGTATGCAGATTTGTATAGAGCACGCACACACCTGAGTTTTACGGTGCTACAGGTTCAGCTGAGAAGATGATTGCACTAGTGGGCAAATTGACATATTTCTATTTTCTTTCTAAATAGGAGCTGAGGTGGCTTCAAGCCCTGGCCCAGGGGCTGTTCCTTCTGAGGGTGGGGCACACTAAAAACTCTCCCACCAAGCCTCTGAAGGCCCCATCTGGGAATACACAAAAGGTGTAGAGTTGAGGGGTGCCAAGGGAGAGCAGGGGAACAGCACTGAGGCCTCTGTTGATGGAATGATGAAGATATAGCCCAGTCTGCTCAATAGACTTCGCAGAAGGTTTTCTACAGGATAGAATGGTGACCTGAAAGCCAGTGAAGAATTAACAGATGCTGAGGCTTCTTGGCCATATATCTAGGAGCATTCAAACACAAGCAATCAGCAATCTCCGCCTGCAAACCAACAAGGGCCTTTGTGGGTCAAATTAAAAACCGGCATGATCTTTATTTCGAGCCAACAAGGGTCTTTGTGAACCAACGCAGAAAAGGATTTGTGTAGAACCAGAAGATGGTGACAGAAGGAGGATGTTACAGTATTTACTTGAGGGGGTAGAAAACGAGCAGAGTTGAAACAACACCTCATATTCCACACTGCCTTAACCAGTAAAGGTCTCGCAGTCCTTGTCTTTCCTAGCCAGAAGCTTCTTTTGTATTGTGCATTATAAGAATCTTGGTTTACTTAAGTTCAATTTACTTTTAACCATCAACCAATGCTGCATTTCAAGGAATCAATTCTCAAAGCCGTATGCTATCCCTTTGGGAACATTATAACATTAAAAATTACTAAAATTGATATACTTTACGTAATAATGTCAATATGTTCCATGGTGTCCCATGGATTTAATCCCTCTCAAAGCTCATACTCAATAATCCTGGAGTGATAGATTGCTAATGGCAACATGTTACAAGTAATGCGGGGCAAACTCCTGTGGACCCTGAAATGCTTGTGGCAAGATGCGTTGAGCAAAGTGTGCATAGGCAAGATGCCACTGAGGAAGATGTTCACTAGCAGGATGCCACCAAGAAAGGTGTTCACTAGCAGGATGCCACTGAGGAAGATGTTCACTAGCAGGGTGCCACTAAGAAAGATGTTCACTAGCAGGGTGCCACTGAGAAAGGTATTCACTAGCAGGGTGCCACTGAGGAAGATGTTCACTAGCAGGGTGCCACTGAGAAAGATGTTCACTAGCAGGGTTCCACTGAGGAAGATGTTCACTAGCAGGGTGCCACCGAGGAAGATGTTCACTAGCAGGATACCACTGAGGAAGATGTTCACTAGCAGGGTGCCACCGAGAAAGATGTTCACTAGCAGGGTGCCACTGAGGAAGATCTTCCCTAGCAGGGTGCCACTGAGGAAGATGTTCACTAGCAGGGTGCCACTGAGAAAGATATTCACTAGCAGGGTGCCACTGAGAAAGATGTTCACTAGCAGGATACCACTGAGGAACAAGTTCCCTAGCAAGGTGCCACTGAGGAAGATGTTCACTAGCAGGAGGCCACTGAGGAACATGTTCACTAGCAGGGTGCCACAGAGGAAGATGTTCAGTAGCAGGGTGCCACAGAGAAAGATGTTCACTAGCAGGGTGCCACTGAGGAAGATGTTCACTAGCAGGATGCCACTGAGGAAGATGTTCACTAGCAGGGTGCCACAGAGGAAGATGTTCACTAGCAGGGTGCCACAGAGGAAGATGTTCACTAGCAGTGTGCCAGTGAGAAAGATGTTCACTAGCAGGGTGCCACAGAGGAAGATGTTCACTAGCAGGGTGCCACTGAGAAATATGTCCACTAGCAGGGTGCCACTGAGAAAGATGTTTACTAGCAGGATGTCATGGAGGAAGATGTTCACTAGCAGGGTGCCACTGAGGAACATGTTCACTAGCAAGATGCCACTGAGAAAGATGTTCACTTGCAGGGTGCCACTGAGAAAGATGTTCACTAGCAGTATGCCCCTGAGAAAAATGTTCACTAGCAGGATGCCACTGAGGAAGATGTTCACTAGCAGGATGCCACTGAGGAAGATGTTCACTAGCCAGATGCCACTGAGGAAGATGTTCACTAGCAGGATGCCACTGAGGAAGATGTTCACTGGCAGGGTGCCACTGAGGAAGATGTTCACTAGCCAGATGCCACTGAGGAAGATGTTCACTAGCAGGATGCCACTGAGGAAGATGTTCACTGGCAGGGTGCCACTGAGGAAGATGTTCACTAATAGGATGCCACTGAGGAAGATGTTCACTAGCAGGGTGCCACCGAGGAATATGTTCACTAATAAGATGCCACTAAGGAAAGTGCTTGTGGAAAGAGGCCACCTAGCAGGATTCTCATATGTGAGAAATTAAGAGTGTGATGTCATGAGCATGATGCCATTCAGCACGATGCTCTCCAGCAAGGCATCGTTTAGCAAATTGCTCTTTCGAAAGATGTCCACAGCTGAATTAGGCTAAAGCAAGATGTATGTTGCCTCTGAAAAAAACTTTCAGGAACTTTCTCAGTTGTATTAAGCCCAGGGGAAACATCTCCCATACATGGATTTTTGCCTGCATAGTAACAAGATTGTGCTCATTTTGTACTGAGTTTACTTTGTTTAGAATGTTTTAGAATTAGCAATGATGTGCACTTGGCACACAAATGCATGCCTCTGGCATGCTACTCCACATCTTTTCGTATTGGATTAAGCACAAGTAGCTTTATAAATACATTCCAGTGGATGTTGCACATTGTGACACTTTCACGACTGCATGCAAAGGAAAGATAATTTTGCAAAACTGAAGCACTTAGCTTCTGACCCAGGTTTCTCCATGGAGTAGCTCATGAGCTACCAGTAGCTCTCCAGCTATCTGTAAGTAGCTCTCCTATGTGCATCCCACCATACTGAATTAGAAGCTTCTTGTTAGGTTGAATTAATATATGTACCCCAAAATCATAAAGCGCATATTCAAGATGAAAATGTGTGTATTTGTAGCATTTGTGAGCTGATATTTGGAGAAAATGGATTTCTATATTATATTTAAAGCTGATATTTGAGTGATAAATCATGCACTAGGACTTTGGTGCCATGGGCGTTTTACTCTGGCTGTCTTGTACTACCCATGTAGGGGAATTACAAATTGAAGAAGCATTTTTACATTACTGCTGGTAACCCTGCCTGATGTACTGAAGTGACTAGTGCTGGCAGTCTTGCATAGGGAGTCCACTAATGTGATTGTATATGGCATGGTCACTGTTACAAAACTAATAATATTAGTAGTTTGATATGGTTTTCATTGAATATGAGTAACCCTTACCACAGACAAGGTTGGAGACCCTTGTTCTGACCAGACAAATACAGCCAGGTTCCTGACAGTTTCAGTACATACATTAGAGTGTTCAAAGCTTTAATTATGTGAGTGACGTTTTACGTACTTCCTGGTTACTAGCCTTCATGTACTTCACAGAGTTTCCCACTTTCCCTTCTCCTACCTCTCAGCCTAGTTTTTCTCCCTCGCGTTTTAGTTGGCCCTGAAACCAGATATGATTTTCCCACAAATATTGTGAAAGTGTTGCACCAGTGACTCACGAGTGTTTTGTAAGCTAGAACTGACATACCTAAGGAGTAGAGTAGAGAAACAGTGTTGCAATAGTAACGTTTGACAGTTCGTCTATGGGTACATATCTTGCATAGCTTTTCCTCACTAATGACTCAACACTTCCAAGGTAAAGATTTGTCAAATTACACTTGTGTACCAAGGCCGCTTGAAAGTCCTGTGTTTTAAGCAAAAACCCAATTTGCACGCTTCTTTTGCAACCTTCATATACCCTTCAAACAGTTGCGGCTAGCGGGGGCTACAAGGGGCAGGGCAGCGCGCAGGGGAGAGGGGGAGGAATATTAAAAATATGTAAAAATAAAGAAAACAAAACTTACCTGCGTGCCAGGCCGCCGATCCTCTGTCTCCTCAGCAGGCAGCACAGGCTCCCAGCCTGCCCTGGAGCCAATCCTGACGCTGCTCAGGGCAGCGTCAGGATTGGTTGGGGTGGCCAGAAAAATACACATATGCACTGAGGCGAGTGCACAGTGCACTCCCCTCGTCCCCGTCATCCCAAATACCCCACCCCTTTAACAATCCTTTCCATGTTAAAGGATTTGCAGCGGTTGTTGCTGGTGGGGGACGACGCTCATCCGCCATAGCAGAGGAGCCACCCTGCCTTCAAAGTTTTTTGCAGGAAAGTGAACAGACAAACTATGGTATTTTGCATGTCACAGGAACACACCTAGTCACCCTTGTTTATTTTGAGAAGAAGGAACTGATCTTCAATAGCAATTCATTGAAGCAATCAAATTATGAAGGAAGTAGGTTTCAATAAAGGAACCTTAGGCTGAGATGCCTGATGGAGAAGGCCTCTGGCTCTGAAGACAAGGGCTGTAGAGATGCTCTTGTGCTGCTTGGAGCTTTAGAAAGGTAATGGCGCACAGGAGGCGCAGACCATTAGACATGAGTTGCTCTCTGTGATGACGAAACCCTTCTCGTGGGTTTTCCAGATACAAGAGCATAACGAGAAATAGGTTAAAAAAAACGACGTTTTGAGACAGCAAATTAAGTTCTGTGGCTCAGTTTTTTTTATTTGAAGCTTATTTTGGGCTGGAATCTTATTTATTTGAGGTATTACAGAAAATGTGGAAACATTTGTTGCTTTAATTCCAGCTTTACTGTTCTGCCCCAGGTGTATCAGACGGAAGAATGTGCTTGGTATCACTGTCCTGGAAGTGTTTGTCATTTAAATTTCATCTGTGTCTACCCTTCAGTAAAAACTATGTTGGCACTGGCCAAAATCAGAGTAAACTAACAAGCTTTGGCAAAGTCAAAAGGTCTCGCCTAGGCAGGCCAGTATTTTTTTTGTAAATGTCTTTCATTTTTTTTGCAAAATTATGCAGTGGACGTTAAAAGTATACAAGTAATAAAAGGTAAAACTGGAGGTGTATGCAAAGCAAATAAGGAAAACTGACACATCAAAAATAAATAAATAAATACATGACATAAAATGATAGCACACATGGAAACAGAGAAAGGCCTGCTAGCTCTGGCAAGTGCAAGAACAAAACGCTGTCACTCTCGGTGAAGAGAGCAAATGGCTGAAGTGGGCAGAAACAGTGCCCCATGCTATAGGCTGTGGTAGGCTGAAGCAAATGTGAATGACACTTAAACAGACTAATGGATGAAGAGGACTGATCTATCTATCTATCTATCTATCTATCTATCTATCTATCTATCTATCTATCTATCTATCTATCTACCTATCTATAGATAGATAGATAGATAGATAGATAGATAGATAGATAGATAGATAGATAGATAGATAGATTGTGAGCTTTTGATCAGTCCTCTGCATCCATTAGTCTGTTCAAGTTTTATTCACATGTGCTACATATAGGCTGGCGAGACAGCTAAAGTTGTCTTTAGGCCAGATCTGAACAAGCATTTGCAATGCAATGGGTCTCGCGTTTGCTTGAGCTCGAGCAATTAGCATTGTAAACTCCTAACTGGACTTTTCTTGCCCCATAAATTGAAAATGAAAATAAAACAGTTTCACATAACTAACTGGACTTTTCTTGCCATATAAACTTAAAAGTAAAAGTTTCACATCAGCGAGCTGATGGCCACTCTCAGTGCAAAGCAGACACACAAAGGGAAATAAAAGTTCACTGGTAGTGAAACCTAGCGGCAAAAGTACAATTATCAATGTAACCAGCAAAAGTGCAATTATTTACATAATAGGCAAAATTGCAATTAACTATGTAACAGAGTTGATGTCATGCAAAGCGCTCGACTTCTGCCAAGCGAGATCGCGCTGCAATAAAAGAGAAAAAGTAGTCCAGAAATTGGACGGAAAACGTGGAGCCTTGTATGTTTTCAGTACTTGGTCGCTGCACTTGAAAAGGGCTAAACACCGGAAAAAGCATGACTATGCATGCCTTTCACTAATGAAAGCAATTAGATTTTAAAAGGCAAGCCCACAAACCAATGAAAGAGACTGATGTGACAGGGGCGTGGTTTGAAGCGCAAAGAGAGATTACAACACAGGACAGAGCGCTTTGCGCTAGCCCCTAAAAATTGAGGGGTTTACAACCTACCCTTCTGCTTTGTTTTTCCTCTGCATACTGAACAGCAGTGGCTCAGTATATCTAGAGAGTGTGGAGTCAGAAGTAGCGCATGCTTGTCCTTTGAACAAATGAAGATATAACCTGCAATTGAAGGATTATACCAATTCTTCTTGTTTTCCATCAGTACTTCCCTACGCTTCACTCCCTTTAGGCTCATTCGGGTAAACTGGATGAGATTTAATATAAAGTTGGAAATCATTCAAAATATTACGTGGCTTATTATATTTGGATTTTTAATGTGATTTGGTCTTTTTTTTTATCTTATTGTATTCTGCCTTTGACTGCTTAAAGTGGTCATCTGTTTTGAACAATGAAATATCAGAGAAGAATAGATGAGAAGGAGATGCCAGCCTTTGAGAGGGGCAGAGGACAGAGAAGCATTTATTTCATTTATTATTGTTATGGTTTACAGGGGTGCTAAGGTGGGTGTCCTGGTGGTAGAATCCGGGGCTAAAACATGAGACCCTAGAGCATGATTGGTTCCCTCAACATGCAGGTGAAGACTGCAACTTTTTAACACCCCTGTTCTTCCTCCGAGGATGCAATACCATGTATGCAAGCACCACAACCTCTCCAGTAGGTGTGATGGCCCCGCTCTCTCTCTCTACGCGTTCAGCAACATGCGCCTGGAGGCTGCCACCTCCACGGAGCCAGTAACATCCAGTAGTAGCATGCCATGGTCTCTTGGGCTCTAGTACAAGGAATGGTCCAGCCCCCCAGCTGATGTTTGAATAATAAAATACAGGAGCAATCAGGGTTCAGTGGGCCCCCCAAGCCGTGGGGCCCCAGTGCCGCTGCACCTGCTGCTTCAGTGCCCCTGACACTCACCTCTATGTGGTGCAACACCTAATATGATATTTTCTTTGCAACTAGCCAAAGATTCAAGTTCTTGTACATGAGCATCTCTGAGAAAGGAATTGTCTTTGCACTCTGATATGTCACAAGTCAACCTCTTGCCACAACTCACATGCACTTGATTTAAGTCAAAAAGAGAAATGAATCAACAAAAAATATAGACTTTTTGCTTAGCAAAAATTAATATATATTGTTTCAGCCAGTGCAAATATAATGCTCGCCATACATCAATTGGGCAAGAATCCTACATCAAAATATTCAAGCTTTGTTTACAAGACCACAGATCCAAAAGGGGGAACTAGGGAGGCTGGACAGACAAAGATAGACAGACTGAGAGAAAGAGGGTCAGAAAGAGAGATAGAAAGAGAGAGAGAGATTGTGCAAGACAGTGAAAGAGGAAGAGAGAGATTGGATTTAGGAGGGACTAGAAGATACACATTTGCATTCTTGTAGCCAAATCTTAACACATGAAATTCTGGATCAACAAAGTCTTTGCCAAGATCTTCAGAGTAGCAATGATGTGTAGAGGACATGTATGAAGACCAAACCTCAGCATTCAAAGGCATGAATGTGAGTTGTGTGGGGGGCTTCAATATCAGTGGGTCTTTGGTTGTTCCATTTTACTTCCATTTTATTTCCTATCTGCGGATGGATCACTTATTGTCTACAAGGTCATTTGAATGCTAGGGCCCTGAAGCCTTTGGCTCGCAATTGTATTGTAATTTCGATATTAATGTTCATATTCCTTAAAAAAATTATTGAAGTCGTTCATAAGTGTGAGAAAATGCTTCTTTATGTGTGGTCGCCCACTCTGCTAACCAGGCCCCAGTGAATGTGCTCTGACCTCTAAAACATGTTAAAATTGACAAACTCCTAATTAGCATATTTACCGTTCCTATAGGGCCATGTTAAAAGGTTTCCAAAATACATCCATGGAATGGAAAATTAAATATCAAATATGAACCCCCCACAAATCTTCCACTGGCGTCTAGCACCTGCAGTTTAAACATGCAGTCCGACTTATCAAATTAAACCCATTTTGACAGGAGAAAACCTTGGTTTTAAATAATAAAAAGTCACCCCTATGCAGGCCACAAGGCTGGGTACATGGTATTTACAATAAAGACATGAGGACCCTGATTCCAAGTTTGTCTGAATCAATTTATTGCACCTCATAAAGCACAGGTGTTTGGGGAATAACATGCAGATATTGGTGTTTTTCTCACCAAGCGTTAAATAATACCCAATGCCTAATTCCAATCCCTGAGCAAACAAGAGTTTGACTAGGGGATGGAAAACACCAACCCACTCTTATCCAGGGCCTTGGAAATTGGAATCATGTCTTTTCAGTGAATAACACCTAGAAGCTACATTTCTTGTTAAAAGGCTGACTGGCCCATAGAGAACACTGGAAAGCAACAGTAAATATTATTTCTGCTATTTCAGAGTAGGGAGCAGTCAGAAAAATCAATAAACAACTATTTTTGATATTTATGAAAAGCCCAACCTAAAGTTGAAAGGGTATTTTAATATATATATATTAAGGAAAATTTACTTTTAGAAAAGTAACTTTTCCCTGCCTGAAGCTCCTGGAGGCTAATTTGTATAAGCCCTGCAACTGCCACCCAGTTAGCAAATGGCCCTGATGGGGGTATGAAAGCTGCTCCCAGAGTAGAGACAATGGTTTGGATGTGGGGAGGTGTTTTTATTACCTTGGCAGGAGGATCAGTGGGGCTTGTGCCCAGGAACTTAATTTACTTACCACTTGCCACAAGCATATGTCCGATGGCACTTTCACAGGTTTGTTTCTTTGTCCTCTAAGTCAGACAGGCACCAAACCTAGTGGGGGGAATCTGCCTCTAAGTACTGGTTTGGAGTGAGCACACACGAGGGACTGCTCACTATGCTAGCCACAACTCTGGGAGGGCAACCTGGTTCTGCACAAGGGGAGGAGGGTTTCTCCATCTTGGATCTAGTGAGTGGGGGCCACTGTGAAATTGTTTGCAGTTTGGCATGCAGGAACTGCAGCAATATTGCCAGGCATAAGTGTGGCACCCAACGACACCTTCTTCAGAACACTGCTGAACCCGAGGAAGGATTGAACAGGACTGGACCTGCTGTCTGTGCAGGTCCAGTCCTCTTCAGGAGCCCTGAAGGACTTGTACTGTTGCATGCCTCGCATTAGGTCTCTATTTTAGATTCATGTTTTTAGCTTGACATCTTTTTCTAATGGTGACTTTTCACATAGTTTCCTATTAACATGGGTATGTGCCGCTCATTTATTTATTCCTGGAAGGCATAATCACCATGGAGTCTACACATTCAACCGAGGTACGTACATTCAGAATGCAATGCCTTTGTTTTCCTTTTCTGTGCTCATTAAGTGACAACCTGTTTTTGCTAGACAAACGAAAGTGGCAGTTCTGCACCTCTGTGCATAATTCATTGCTGACACGGGGGATACTGTTGCCAGGTGCACTTTACGTACAACCCCCAAGCAGCTTCATCAAACGTGAAGAAATGTTAATGGAATTAATTTTTGGTAAAACATATTCATGCATTGTTAGAAATGGGGTCTTTGGTTGGCAGTCACTTTGCACTCTGTCCAAGCTGGGACCCTCAGTCTAATCAGAGCATTGGAGATACACACTTAGATAACCCTGATCACCCCCTTGGTTGCTTGGCACAAGCAGTCAGGCTAATCTCAAAGGCAATGTGTAAAGTATTTGTACCAAAACACACAGTAATACAGTGAGAACATGGACACCATACCAGTTTAGAAAAATAGGTAATATTTATCTAAATCAAATGACCAAAATGACAAAAATCCAACATACACAAGTCAAGATATGAATTTTCAAATGAATAAGAGTCTTACTCCATAGAAAACAATGGAAATGTTGCTTTTACACAAAGTGCCTGGCTTGCAGCAAAAATAAAGCTGCACGGGCGAGTGTGTGCCAGAAACGTCAGCGATGCATTGATTCCTTACTCTCAAATGAGGCTGTGTGCGGTTTCTTCTCCGGTTGGGTAGGTGATGCATCATTTTTCTCTTCCGCAAGAGAGCAATGCGTTGATTGCTGGACGAGCACCTCAGATCTGCACAGGCCTGAGTTGCATGAGAAATCCGGCTGCAAGGTGTTTGAAAACTGCGCTGCATGGGGTGTGCATCGTTATCAGCAGCCGCAAGCGGGTGTTGCGTCATTTCTCCAGCCACGATGCGTCGATCTCTGAGCCGCAATGCAGGTGGATCGTCGATTTTAGCCGCAAAGCAGGTGGCGTGTCGTTTTTCAGCCGCGTTGCAGGTGGTGCATCAAAATATTCCCCGCACGGTGTTCTGTGCGTGGATTTCAGTCCTTGTTCTGCCAACTTCACCTCTCAAGGGCCAAGGGACTGGATAGGGCACCACTTGGCAGGGCAAGTGTCCCAGCAGAGAGTCCAGATCCTGGCATAGAAAGTCTTTGATGGCCCTGAGACTTCAGAACAGGAGGCAAGCTCAGTCCAAGCCCTTGGAGATTCTTCAGGCAGGAATATACCACAAAGTCCAGTCTTTATCCCCTTTCATGCAGAAGCAGCAACTGCAGGCCAACCCAGAAAAGCACAGTCACAGGCAGGGCAGCACTTCTCCTCAGCTTTTCAGCTCTTCTCCTTGGCAGAGGTTCCTCTTGATTCCAGAAGTGATCTAATTTTCAGGGGTTTTGGGGGCTCCTCTTATAACACTTTCTGCCCTTCAAGTAGGCCTACTTCAAAGGAAAGTCTCTCTTGTTTGTAAGATCATGCCTTGCCCTGGCCAGGCCACAGACACACACCAAGGGGTTGGAGACTGCATTGTGTGAGGGCAGGCACAGCCCTTTCAGGTGTGACTGACCACTCCCCCCCCCCACTCTAGCTCAGATGGCTCATCGGGATATGCAGGCTACACCCCAACTCCCTTTGTGTCACTGTCTAGAGGGGATTCACAAACAGGCAAAGTCACAGAATCTTTTAAGCAAGAAAATGCCCACTTTCTAAAAGTGGCATTTTTCACACAGACAATTTAAAAACAAACTTTACCAACATATGTATTTTTAAATTGTGAGTTCAGAGACCCCACATTCCACATCTCTATCTGCTCTCAAAGGGAAACTGCACTTTAAGGATAGTTAAAGGCAGCCCATATGTTAACCTATGAGAGAGACAGGCCTTGCAACAGTGAAAACCTAATTTGGCACTATTTCACCGTTTGGACATGTAAAACACATCAGTACATGTCCCAACTTTAACATACCCTGCACTCTGCCTATGGAGCTACCTAGGACCTATCTTAGGGGTGCCTTACATGTATAAAAAGAGAAGGTTTAGGCCTGGCAAGTGGGTACACTTGCCAGGTCGAATTGGCAGTTTAAAACTGCACACACAGACACTGCAGTGCCAGGTCTGAGCCATGTTTACAGGGCTGCGCATGTGGGTGCCAGTGCCACAGGCCCACTAGTAGCATTTGATTTACAGGTCCTGGGCACCTCTATTGCACTTTACTAGGGACCTACTAGTAAATAAAATATGCCAATTATGGAAAAGCCAATGACACATACAATTTACACAGAGAGCACTTGCACTTAAGCACTGGTCAGCAGTGGTAAAGTACCCAGAGTAACAGAAACAGCAAAAACAGAGTCCAGCACACCTCAACAACCTGGGAAGCAGAGGGAAAAAGTTAAGGGAGACCACGCCAAGGATGCCAGGTCTAACATGCATTTATTGAATTAAGTTCAAAATAGTTACACCATAAATAAGTCTTGTTCTCCAAAATTATTATTATGATTGAATTGCAAAATGATCCAACAGAATACCAATGCATATCCAAAAATGATCACTCTTTTGCTGCTTCCCAATGTATTTCGAGTTAACAACCCTTGATAAGGGGATCTGCAATTCTAAAAGAATTTAACAATGAAAACTAAACTGGTTCCCTTACAGAGCACTACCAGCTCAACCCTGGTGTCAACCAAGCAGGAGACAAAGGACCAGCACATGCAAATTATGAATTCTAAATACATATTTACCACGTGGTGCTTCCCACTCTGTGTGTGGTACATGCTGTCTATGCTCCTGTGTCTGTGTCAATGTGATCAAGTGCGTAATGCATGCAACTTAAAAAAACACAATCAGAAAAAGGATATTGCATGCCATCAATATACTCAGGTGCCTGAAAGTAATACATACTCCCTGCATGGAGTGAGGTGAATCGAGCAGTGACAAGCATAGAAACAATCAGATTCCTTGGTGATAAAGTGTCCCCGTCACAACTAACAAACACTCAGCATGCTCCTTTAAGAACACCAAAATGTGAAGGTCTTGTATGCATGCTGTTAACAGCCATAAGACCTCACGCGCCTTAGTGACTCGCAACACTTACCTTGTGATGGTATTAGTGGACTTGTGGCACATGTGCAGAATTAAATACTGATGCTTCTTCCCCACCATTGATTGTTGCACCATATGCTTGATCACGTGGCATGCTGAGTTTTGAATCTGTATACCTGGAAGTGCTTCTCTGACATCATGCGTGCCTGTCTGCTTCACCAATCGGTGACCTCTGCAGAATTAAAGGTGCATTAATGTATGGAGTCGGAAGCCTATCTGACATTTTGGGGCCCTCTTTGGATGCAGCCTGCAGCCTTGCCCCACTGAAGGATTTTGACATCCATTTTCTCGGATTTCCCCTATTGGATTTGTGTTGTTTTGGTGTCACTTTGTTAATAAATTTCATGAAAATCTCTGTATTTCTAAATTGGAGTGGGATTTTTATTGTGTTAAGTTTTTGACCTTCTAACTGGTTCTGATTGCTTTATTCATTTTCTCTAAGTTAAGCCAATCTGCTCCGGGCTATGGCTGCCAAGGGATGAGTTCAGGTTTAAGTTACTGAAACATTTAACTGGATCTGAAAAGATTGTGCCTTTATTACTTATGGTGGACTTTATAGCACCCCAACTAATAAATCAATTTCCCACAGAAAGTTGTTGTATGTGGAGTTGGTAGAGTGATAGATTAGTTCAAGTATTGGGTGTCATATGGAGAAGTCTTTGAAGGATCTGAAGGCTTGACCAGCGGAGAGATAAGGATGGCAAAGTAGTTGGTCCAGTGCAGAGGTATGGTTGGTTTGCAATGGATTGTTGGTGATATTGAGAAGACAAAGTTGAGGATGTGTATTCCCCCTCATACCACTTCCTGAGGTACAATGGTCTATCTGCAGTACCCATTGCCTACACTTCATCCTGCAGCCCCGGTATGACCTGTTATCCCCAGCATGTCCTGCTTGATAATTGGCACAGGATTGGCTCCCAGAGTCATAACAAAGTGACCACTAGATGACCTCCTTATCGTGATTACTTTGGCCATAGCAGAGGCAGATTAGTTGGCATATCTGGGGTGACTCTCGTCTCATTACTATGAATCCCACAAGCATCCACAATTTTCCTAGGAACAGAGTTCACTACTAGTTTTCAACGTTATCATACATAAATGTACCTTACATTTTATTTATTTATTGTTAACAAGGAAAAGGATTAATCCTCTATTTTCCTTTAATTGGCACCTCCATGGAATTTCCTGACACTTTAAAGGAAATGAGAATCTGGATGCGGGCATGCCATATCATATGAATCCTACAAACACTCCACCCAGCAAGATTAATGCTATGAAATAGCTTTCTGGGGGTCCTCGCAAACATTCGTTGTTGGCAACTGTGTATCTATCCATTTTCCCTTCAAATCATGCCTAGGTGAATCTTTCAAGCAGATGCTTGGAAACTAACACCCTATGCACCTTACAAAACCCACCTCTAGGGTTCCCACAAATATTTCTTCTAAGAACTTAGTAACAGTGTAATTTCCTTGCAATTTGCAAGTGAATAGAACTTTAATTTACTCCCACAGAAGTTGAGTTTCTCTCTATGATCAACATAAATTGCGTTGGCTCCATTATCAGTCATGAGATATATTAAAGTTATCCTACAAACTGCTTAATCTACTTTATTAAACCTCATCTGAGCTTCCCCATTAATTGTCAGCCATTGGAACTAAGTAGCTATCTACTATCCATGTATTTTGAATATTAAAGGAACTCTGTAAAATACCGTGTGTTCATCTCATGGTGTGGATTTTCCCTGAAAACCTCAAAAAGCCTCCTCACGCTTCTCAATGGGACACAGATACACATAATTATTTTTCTTTAAGGCATATATTCAGCAGAACATTTTGCAAATGCGTTGAAATATAAATTTTTAATACTGCATTTAGCAATTTGTGACGTGTTACGTATAAAGCAAAAAGAAAAAGCAAATGTGTTATTTAAGATAACAAAATTCCCTTCTGCTTGGTATTATTACTATTAATATACTTAATGTATTCAATTGGGAGCACATTATGACTTGAAGTTAGCTGTCTCAAATTAGTGACATAGGGGGCCATTGTGAGTTTGGTGAATGGAAAAGGGTGTCTGACAAACCCCTATGATCAGGGTCCCTTTCCCACGGGCCCCATTAAGAGTTTCCCACTGGATCAGCGGGCGGAAGCAGAGTTTTCGCCTGCTGGCCCAGCGGGAAATGGCCTATAACATTGACGCCGGCTCATAAAAAGCAGACAGTGAAAATTGTGTCTGGCCTGGCCAGGGGGACCCCTGCACTGCCCATTTCAAGTGCATGGGCCCCCCCGGGGCACCCTGTCTCTGCCAGCCTTTACATGGCGGGGCTACCACCATGTAATCGCTAGTGAAGAAGGGACTCGTAATCCCTGGGCAAGGCTGCTTGCAGCGCTGCCCTGGCGGATTAGGACCGCTAGACTGACAAAAAGTTGTGACCTGGCGGTGCTGGCAGTCCGAACGTGGTGCGACCGCCAAGGTCGTAATGATGCCCATAATGTTGTAGTACTATCTGCATCACCCAAGCTCCCAAAGGACCACCATAGAAAGAATGTACCACTCCCTTCACTGCCCTCATATAACTATGAATGACTATCTCCGAGCCCCCTTTTCAGCGCTCAACACTCAACAATCAACAATAAGAGAGAAGCACTCAAGATGATTTACTGGACAGAAGACCTTCTTACACTCAGTGTTGTAGTGGTTCTCTTCAAGGTACACAAACTGTTCTCTGTGCATCTCCGGACCAATACCAATATTTATTCGAGCTAGGTAAGGTGGCTGAACATTCTCCTAGATTTCGTCGTATTATTTCAGTAGAAATATTACATTTATGAGATTTATAAAAGTTAGTCTTGAGCGGCTGCTGCTGTTCATGTTTTCTTTTTGCATTAAGAAACTAGCACTTAATGCTGGGTTTTGCGCCTCAAGTAATTTTGCATAATCTCACGGAATTTTGCTGTAATTTTGCATATTCACGTTACAGCAAATTACACGAGTTACACCCACTCCTGGTTAAAATTCAAAAGCATTTGTACCTCTGACTCTGAAAATGTAAAAATCAGATGAATGTGTATAACCTCAAACTGGCAAAAATATTTAACTACTGTAAATCTGACTGTTTCAGGTTATTTATAAACTGGTCTACCTTTTCCTTTTTTCCTACGAGGCAAAAATATTTTTCCTGTGGAAAAATCTCTTATCCTATTTATCCTGTAAATATGTGGGTGTTTGAAGATTTTTCACACCCCATTGATACACATCCTGCTGCGTTGAAGTAGTTTTCATTGTGAGAACGGGGTGGAAAAATAATTTGGAAATATTAGTGAATACCTAGAAAATTACCACTTTGAGGGTGCGCAACACATTTGCCATCATCACCACTTCTGCGTAGCACCCATCCCCCCTCCATGCTCTTAAAATTTTAGCAGTAGAAAAAATGCTTTACTGGCGGATTTTCTGCCATCATAAGTGCATTTTTCAGCTCAAACATTCGATTGTGAACTAGGATGCGGCATTTATCAAAGTGAATTCTTTTTTTAGGCACAGAGGACCTATGTGCAAAAAACACTGAGTATTAAGATGGGCACAGAAATATTTTGGCAGCTGTCTTTAACATCAGTGCACTGAGGGATTCATTTTAGAATTCATTCTCGTATCAAAAGTAACGCATAAATGTACAGTGATATCGTGCATCATGTCTGATGCTTTACTGGCCAAGCTCTAAGGACTGACTTTTCCATGGAACGAGATACTGATGCCTAGGTCACCACATAGGGTTGGTGCAAATGTGTTGGAAAAGGATCTAGAAAATACAGTTTTTTAAGAACATGGGCATTGATCCAACAGGTCTTTTTTTTTGCAGTTTTATGTAGCACAAACTCAACCTGAAGGTATTGGAATGCTTTACGTGAGCACCAGTTACGCTATACTAGGTCACATTTATTTTTTTGGTAGGCGCAGGGAGATTACGTGATTAGCCCAGAATCACAGGATGTTGAGCCAAGACTCGAACCTGGTTCCCCAGCTCCCAAGTCAGAAGCTCTGGCCATTACACCACATCCTCCCTATTTTGACTTTAGTACTGAAAATCCTCAAACATTCCTGTACTGATACAGCTTGTGTAGCTGTAAGAGCTACGGCCTCCTTGTAACCGGACTTTTGATAATCATACTTCATCTGATGTGCTTTTTTTCAGACATTGACGAAGACTCCTATCGGACAGAGGAGTTCTATGTGGACGTAGACGATGAGTTTGAGTCTTCTTCTGAAATTAGTGAAGAGGAGATAGACGAGCAAGAGGAGGACGAGGACATAGAAGAGGAAGAGGTGGAGGAGGAGGAGGATGACGATGACGATGAAGCATCATTGACCATCAGACAAACATACAAACAGGTAAATAGTTGTGTAACTTTGACTTTGGGCCTGATTTAGAGTTTGGCGTAGGGGTCACTCCGTCACAAGTGTGACGGATATGGTGTCCGCCATTTTACAAGTTCCATAGGCTATAATGGGACCGTAATAAAGCGGACAGGATATCCGTCATCTTTGTGATCAGGCCCTTTGTGCTTTCCTGTCTATAATGCTGTCTTGATATCTGCACCTACTCTGTATTCTGTTACCTTATATGTTCATTAATTGAGGTGTTTTGGAAAGCATCACTCTTTTCCCGTGGTCCAAAGTCTTGGGAGTGAATAATGAGGGTGTTCAGAATCCAGCCAGATGTAAGAATAATCTCCTGCCCAGTATTCCTTAGTCACTGCCCTTGGTGATACTGACCTCCAGCTAAAGCCCTGCATTATCTTTGCCTTCACTATTGTCCTTTCCTCCTGTGCATCTTCTGTATGGAGTCCCTCAGGATTCTGTCCTTGACCTCTTTCCTTTCTATTTTAATCCCCCCCACTTGGTACCATAATTGCTCATTCCTTTTTGCTTCTTTTCCAATCATTATATTACTTTTTTTCTTGTTCTTCTTTCCCTTGATCCTTGCACTGTCGATCTTGGAAGAGTTATTGTTCTCTCCATCTCCAGTCTTATGAAACTGAAATTATGTTCTACCCTTCCTCGGACTTCCTCTCCATCTACTTTTCTTCTTCTCAATTCTTTTACTTCATCACTCCTGCACCTAACCAAGAAATAATATTTAATCGTCCCTCATCCTTCCTACCCACGTCTCTGGTCGCTCACACGTAATTAAACCACCTCTAGAAAACATGTACAATTGGTCCTCTCCTCACTTCCCAAGATACTCAAGACCTCAGCCTCACCCTAATTCTTTCTTGGGACTACTTCTCTGCTGTCGTTTCAGTCTTCACTTTGGTCCACCCGCTTCACATCAACTTATCTTCTATCATCTCTCATCTCTCATCTCTTATCTGCCTTCTCTTTTGGTGTGCCATCCTTCTCTCTACTTGACTATCTCTGTCTCTCCGCCTCATTCCCTCCACCCCATTACTTCTCTGTGATGGCTACATCTGTGCTTCAGACTATAATGTTTCCTTTGTTTTGTCTTCAAATATATCACAGTCTACCTCCTTTATGACTGTGTTATTTCAGAACTCTTTACATTCTCTCTGGCTCTTTTTGTTCCTGTTCCCTGAATCTCCTGGCCTCTCTCCACTGCCACCCCCCAGCTCATCCTCCTCCTAACTTTCGACCCTTGTCACTCAGAGCCCCTTGTTCCCATGCAACACCCATGGATTTTGATACTTTCCCAATTTCACATAATCATGTAAACCTGGGGATGCACCAGAACCTTACACCTCCTAGGGTGAGGCGTAACGAGGAGAAATTACCTTATTTCCCCTCATTTTTACCTCTTTCCATGTGTGCTGAATTCTGCAGCGCACATGGAAAGAGATAAATACCTCTCAGGATTGTTTTGTGCAGGAAGGTGCCCCTTCCTGCACAAAAACAATCCTGTCGGCAGAACAGGCTCCCTTGCACCATGGTGCAAGGGTGCCTGCGTGGGCGCTAGGCTGTAGAAATGGCGCCAGCGCAGGGGGAAAGGGCAGGAATGCGCTGCATTGCATAAATACAGTGCATTCCTGCCCTTTCACTATGGTGTAGAACAGCAAAACAAGGCGTCTTGCTGCGCAGCCCCATGCCAGATCCCCATGAGTGTGTGCAATTCATGTCATTTGCCTTGGTGTAATTACGTGAACTTTGAGCAAAATTATGTAAATTTATGCATAATTACATGAAATTCAAATCTGTTCCTTAGTGCAGTATTCCAGCGCAAAACTCAAGAACACATTTCACGCTACAAAAACAGCTGCTCATGTGCTGTTGTTCTTGTGCATTCACAATAAATGTTTCCAGAGAATGGCAGATTTGCAGAGCGTGTAATTACATTAAGTTGCGTAATTTTGGGAATTTTGCGTAAAAACTGCAACACAAAATTCCCCAAATTACATAAATTACACCAATGTTATGTAAATTTCACCAAACCCTACAAAAAAAATGAATTCCTCTTTTTGAAGGCATGGGCAGTCTGTCTCCCTCCATTCGTTGGCCTGTTATTGAGCAGGTCTTCCAGATTTGTTCAAATGCTAATGAAATACACAGGGATGTAATTCTGGCCAATATCCTGCACGATTTTAGACATTCTTTTAACTCACTTGAAGTGGATTTTCACTTGGTATATAGTATGCGATACTGTAGTGCCTATTCAAGTTTGTGAATGGAATCAGAACGTTCATTGTCAGAATACCTTTGTGGTTGTTGGGATGAGAGGTTCAATTAGTGACAACTTTTGTTGTTTCCTCCCCTTTAAAGGACCTGTTTTTGGTGTTGCAGAATGAATCTAACTTTAAATAAATAGAAGAGGATGAGGATCAATCATTATATTAGAATCTTTGAAAAATTCAGATTGTGTTCACATCACTAGTCATATTTACCTCAATAGAATCATTACCCTAACATATGCAGTTGTCCCCCCCTGCGTTCTGTGTTATGAGACACGCCCCCTTGAAGAGTTCTATCACTGCCTCTTTCTTGCTGAGCTGCAGTCGCTGCTAGCGGGATGGAAAAGGGACGGGGTGGCGCGGCGCATGGCGGGGGAACGACAAAAAAATAATATAATAATAAAAAAAAAACCTTACCTTTCTTGCCGCACCGCTCCGATCCACTCTGCTCCTCCACTGCAGGCACAGGCTCTTACAAAGAAAACATCAATAATTAAAATTCATAGACAAAACACTAATTACAGCTGAATTCATGACCAAAGCAGAGATGGGGAGACATCATACATTTGTACCATTTAGAGAACCTATATGATGTGTTAGACCATAAAGTACTGGTGTATTTCAGGAGTTCATCTTCAGAACTACTTCTGAAATCTGTGACTTTTTAGACAAAAGATTAAAAAAATGTGCAGTAAAAGTCAGACGCGGCTCGTTGCGCTAACAGAAGGGTGTGGCGCGAGGGTGGGGGGGAGGGAGGGATACATTTAATAAATAAAAGTATTTAAAAATTTACCTGATCCGCCAACCTATGCTGCGCCGCTCCCCTTTCCATGTTCACTGCAGGAACCAGCTCCATGTCTGCCCTGCGGCCAATCCTGATGCTGTATTGGCTTGGAGCGCCCAGCCAGGGCGCTTCCAGGCAGACTTGGAGCCTGTAAATGCTCTCTCCAGAGAAAGCACCCTCCGCATGTGTGTTTGGCCGGCCGAAAATGGTTCTATACCAAAAAATGATAATTGCCGCTGTGTTTAGATGTGACATTATTTGTGAGGGAGCAACTTACCCTTACAATTTGCAAACACCTATGACTCCATTCGGTGCGTCACACTGATTTCCCACTGTAAGAAAGTGGAATAATATTTGGGGGTGAGTGACTACCCACCTCAACAAATAACAATGCTTCCTGTCAAGGTGAACCCTAAAAATCACCAAATTAATCTGAGTTCAACCACCCCCAAAAGCTATGGCATGGAGCAGACCGGCTTAACTTAAGGCAGTGTGTAAAATATTAATGCTATACAAACACAGTAAAAAAGTAAAAACACCAACCAGAAAAATCCCAAACCGAATTAGAAAAACGGAGTAAAACTTAATAAACAAAAAAGTGTTGCCATTTCCTCCTAGTGCAGGACCCTTCTGAAATTGTAGCAGCCGCTATGAACAGCAGGCCAGATTCCTGAAGGAGTTTGGTCCTATTGGAGCTCTGGAGTTTTGGAGATTTATTGCAGAACAATATCTAAGTCCCAAAGCAGAATGGGACTTAGTTCTTTTTTGGGAGATTTGGAGACCTTTGAGTGGGGCAAAGCGGAAATTCAGTCCATCGCTGTAGAACTGCCAGTCGCATACTTTTTTCTGACAGGTCCATATGAGGCTCTGCAGAAAGAGTTTTCAGAAGTGCCCGAACTTTCTTATGGTGTCAAAACAACCCCAGAAGTATCCTTCTAAGGCACCTTAAAGTATGTACTTAGGGACAGATTTACTAATGATTCATACAATGCTGCGAGTGAAGTTCCCAAAGGGGAGAGAGCTGAACTGTGCCATATTTACAAAGATATGGTGCTGTTCAGCTCCCTCCCTGTTCTGATGCACTTGTGGCTACCTAGCGCCAACAAACACACCACATGGTGACATGGTGCAAGGGTACCTGCATTGTTGGTAGGATTGTGGAAAGGGATACATTTCTGCAGAAAAAAATAACAATGTATAGAGGCTTATTCCTCCTTGTATGTGTGCTGCAGAATGAAGCACACACGGAAAGACGAAGTAACAAGTAGAAGAAAAGTTACTCCTTGTTACGCCAAGGTCAGGAAGGTGCATCTGTTTAGCGCAAGCCCGGGTTTACAATCCGCTGCTGTACAGAGATGGTATTTATCTTTCTGTGGCCTTAGAGGAAAATTAATTAGTACAGTCAGGTGTCAGACAATTGTGAGCATAGGCACTTTACTCCAGTTTAGCAGGGGTAAGGTGCCTAGAGTTCTACAGCCAGCAAAGCAGATAGGGCAAAAACTGGGGGACATCACTGAAAACTGGTAATTTTCCTACACCGACAGTTTGATTATCCTGACTCATCAGTTTCATTCTTGGCTTAAATTAGCTATTATTGGACCAGAAGGGGGTGGACAGACCTGACAAAGCACTCCCTCTCCATGCCTGGTGGCACCCTGAACATCTCACCTAATTTTTTTTTAAATGTCACCTCACCGCCTCTTGTAACCCAGGGAAATGTGGATGGGCAGGAATAAATAGGGATGTGGCAAGATTAGTAGAAGGCCTGGGGTGGGTAGGTCTGGCCTGACCAGTCCATTCTTACTTATTGAAAGTCACAAAAGGAGGATTGGTCAGTGCCTTTCCCCCTTTGCTTTGTCAGCCTAGCTCCATTCCTTCCTAACTGACCCTATGCGCCTTCACAGGTCCTGTAGGGAAGAAGGTGGGTCAAAACTTGTTAATGGACAGGGAGCAGGGAAAAGGTGTGGCGTATAGTTTTTACAGCAGTGAAATATCAAGAGCTCAATGAAAGCGCTCCAATTAAAAGGACCACCAACATAAAATATTTTTGAATAGTAAACCTCTTAGAGACTCTATGGACAAAAAATGCCCCCCACGCATCCTGGAGTACCTTCCTGCTACTTGCCACACTGTTTCCACTCCAGTGCTGTGAAAGGAATATCCTCCTCACAGGACTCCAGGCTAACCAATGCCCCAAACAATCTCCACCCCACCGAACCCATCTGACTGATATCGGAGAAAGTGGTTGCTGAGGAGAAGTGAGACCCTATCTGACCCAACCACTGATGCCCACAACGTTCCCTCCTGGGTGCAGTGTGTACGAGCCTGAACCAAAGAGAATTCTGTCTCCTAAGCCTGACACCTGAGTGGCACAACAAACCTTCACACCGTACCACCCAGCTGTGAACTTTAGATTGATAGTCAAGGCCCTTGGATTCACTTTTATTACCAATTAAAGCAGACTTTCATTCAGCGCCCTGTTATTTGCCAACCAAAGAAAGTTTGAGCACTTCACCCCCAAATTAATTAGCAATCTGAACATTTATTCACTAGAGAAAATCTGTATATGTGGCCTCTGAACACGATGGGCTTGAGTAAAATAATACTACACTTTCGAGTTACTGCATTTGGGTATGCACAAGGTGCACTTTTGTACCAAATAAATAAATAAATATGTTATATTTTTTCTTATTAAATTATATTTATTTATATTTTGAACAATTAAAAAAAATAATTTAAGTTAACATTATTTCCTATGGGGTTTTATCTTAAATCCTTACCGCCATTATTTTCTATTGGCAAGTGTTGCAGGACCAGTGGTTGGCCATGTGTAGGGCTGGACGTACTTAAAAATTGTAAGTTACATCAAGAGTCCAGTTTGTGAATTCTCAATAGTAAACTTACTCAAAAATGTAAACTTACACCAAATTGTAAGTTAGTTTATGAATCAAGGCCTATACATTTTGTGGCTCATACATGACAAAGAGCATGCCACTTTCTTCCTCTGATCAACAGTGCTTTCTTCTTTATTTTTCACTTACAGTCTCAACTTGTTATTGTAATTATACCGTCTCCTCAAAGTGGCACATGTATTCCTGTTGCTGTGCATAATACTCTGCCGCCCAGCAGAGCTAGGTTCACTCTTCGTGAATGCGCCAATCAAATTAAATAAAAGATAAAGAAAACATGATCATAGAGTTCTGCTCTTTCAGCTATTTCACATGTGCCCCCTCTGACTTGAGAGTTCTCCTGCTCAGGACAGATTCTGGTAGTGGGAGGAGCTTTAATTTAAAACCCACATGCTACTCCTTCCAGTAGAAAGACATGCCAGGCAACTTTGTGTATATGTATAGGTGGCAAGCTTAAACAAAAGCAAGCATTGACAATGTAAAGTTTCACATAATATTTCCAACTAGTTTATATCAACAACCAGCTCTAAAATGATCTTAATTCTTCTGGAAGCCATGCTCCCAGTAAAGTTCAACTCGTGGGTTACTAATTTCTTGCTTGAGCTGCTACTTATGATGCATGCAGCAAGATACAGCTTTTATGAAAAATAAACATATTAATTCCCCATGGCAACTACTAGAGGCAACGAAACCAAGGGATAATTAAGATTTTCTGTTTCCCCTCTATCTTGAAGGTTAGTGCTGCATGCATTTTGGGACTAATTGACATTAAAAGTGGTGATGCTTGAAAATAGATTTGTAAAAGAGGATAAGTAAATCAGTGGGTTTTAATAGGACTTTCCTAATATTTTCCATCCTTTGTAGGATTATTCACTTTACAGGCATTACTTTCTAAAATGTATTGGTCTCAGGACCCTGAAGTAAGGGAATAAATAGACACTGGTGGAATTGGGAGATATTTGCTCCTTATATGTCTGATGCTTACTAGTATGTAAAGCATAATGATATGGTGTATACATTTGTTTTTAACTCTCTTCCTTCTACTTTCAGGACAGCGATGTTGAGGCAATGGTCATGTATATGGAGAGTGTTCTCGGTTCCACGTGTCTTGGTAAGTGGTATTCGCATCACAAACCAGCCACCTCTACAAAAATGTAAATTGCTTAACTTGCACAGTATTGAAAATGGGAGCAACTCGCTGGTCGGAGACACTTAAGTAATTACCTATGCATTTCCAGGTACAAAACAAGAGCTAAAGTGCAAGTTTACACAAATTTACTCATACTGCCTCCATCCACCGTAGGCTACCCCCACATTCTGTGTCAGAACTACATTTAGAAATATGTGGACCGTAAAGTATGTTGACTTAAGCCAATAGGCGCCCTCGACAGAACGCTTCCTGCGATTACCCAACGGAGTAGGAGCTGTCAGAAGGATATTACACCATGCACCTTGTTTAGGGTGAGCAGTTTAATGTCTTTTTTTCCTGCCTGTCAATGCCAGGAAAAACCTGAGGTTGAGGGACAGGAAAAAAATAATGACTCTCCCCACACCATGGATGAAACGTTCATGTGTAGAGGTCATTCATTTTTTGTTTTTCATAAACAAACTCCCACTTTGGGAGTTTCATTCAAAACCAAGAGCAGCTGTCCACCAAACCTTTTTGTAACACTGTGATGGAATTTCTTTCAGTGTACAAAGACGATCACTGCGCCGGCGATCATCTCTAAATTTAGGGAACAGTAGTCAGGGTGGCGGAGGTAATGTCCTCTGCCACCCTTACAGACTGTACTTCATCAGTCACACCATGAATTCAGCCCTAAATTCAGGTTGGCCACAGGGCTGCACAGTATCCGATTCTATAGTAGGGGAGTGTACTGTGTGGACTCCTCCTAAACCAAAAAGACATTTCCATCCATTAATAAGCTTACAACACCTAACTATATCTTAAAATGTTGACTAATAAGATCCATAAACTCATATCTTGTCTGACTGAAATCTCATTGAAACCCAAATGACAAAATTTGACATAACATTCAAGCCAACAAAGACTCAGTGACCGTCTTCTACCTCTGCCAAATAATGATGAGTGAAAAATGTAAACTAGAAATGGGATATCATAATTTGTGGTATTGTTATGATAGGTTAAAACTTCCAAACTTTAGCCACATGCTGAGTGAATAAATATGAATGGTGAACGTCTGTCTCAACAGAGAAACCAAGTATCCTTTCGGAAGCTTCTGTCTTCCTATTGAGAACAGCATTCTCATCACTCCTGGTGATTAAGGGAAGATGATTTTTGGCCATCTGGTGAGGCGTAGGTAGAAGGCATACAGTGACCTTATCTTTCTGCTTCTTTATCCTGGTTAGGCTCAATGGCTTCATTGACAGCGAGGTTCCAGCATCCAAGAAGTATTAAATGCCTTAAGGTTTTTTTGCCGAAGGAGGATTGACACACGGTTTGTTGCTGTTCATGAGTGATGTTTACCATCTTGGCAGGAAGGAGACATTGCCAGTGACAGTTTCCTGACCTGAACACAGCTCTGGCAGGATTTTGCAGACACAACATTAAGTTGAAAGTAACTGTGGGCCACATTGGGAACAGTTAGGGTTTGGTTTTGGAGTACCCTACAACACGGTCCTTGTCTCTTTAAAATTAAATTCATTGTTGTACCTACTCAAATCGTATACGCTTTGGAGAGAAGAAAAATAAAATGTTCCTCTTTCTGCTGAAAATACAAGGTTTTTGTCCTGACTTCAACTGGAGTCTTGTTATACTAAGGCGTGCTAGCAGGACTAGGACTGTAGCCCTCTAATTAGACTCCAAGCCACAGTGGAGCATTTGCCTTCCCAAAACCTGGGAGTGCTTAGTAGATAAAGGGTCCCTGTGATAAAATGCCCCTTTTTACTGAAATTTATTGCTACAAACTAGGACACTGCTATCCAGTCCCCAGTGTATGTGTTCGAACTCGTCAAACATGTAAAAACTGGCTAATCCAGGATTAGCATATTTAACTCTCCTGTAACACCAGGTGCGGCCCGTCCTTTAGGGCGAAGGGGCCACGCCCTCCCACTTTTTGCCCCTCATGAAGAGCATCTGTCAGGCTGAAAAAAGGTCATCCTGACAGACACTCTTCATGTTCAGGTCAGGCAGCCAGAAGCAGACATGCGCGATTTGCGCACACTCCTGGCTGCCTGAGCTGAACTTTGCTGGGCTGAGGAGGTCACAGCTCCTGTGGGCGTGACCTCCTCAGCTCAGCAAAGGTGCCTCGAGGCCCTCCCCTGGGTGACGAGGAAAGCGTCACCCACTGACTTCGAACTGGGTGCTTCAGGTTTAAGCCCTAAAGTGCCCAGGGCGAGTGGCAATCAGTGACACTTCGTCACAGAGTGGGGTGGGGTCAGCAGTCTCACTGACCCCATCCCACTCTGTGACGAGGCTGGGACTGCTGCCTTCCCTCTGGGTCAGCCTATGAGGGAAGGCAGCAGTCCCAGCCCTCCTGCGACCTCCGAGGGTGAAGGAAAGTGTGTGTGTGTGATCGATCTTTTAAAATGAATGTTTGGTGCGTGCATGCGTGCATGTTTGAATGTTATGAGTGTTGTTAATGGATGTGCGTGCGTGTGTGTGTGAAAGAATGAGTGTGTGTGTGTGTGTGCTTCCCGCCCACCCCCCTTCCTCCTAAAGCTGCTGGCGGCCACTGTGTAACACTATAGTAGATGGTGTCAAAACTATTCCCATGGCATTGAACATTAAATGTCACCTTTTCACTTCTCTACTCATTGTGCCATTGACAAGTGTGACAAGTGAAAACATGGCTTCAGGTCAAATCACCCTTTATGAACGTAGCAAAACCTGATTTTGAATATTAAATATGTCACCTAACGCACACCTTGCCATCCACAAGGTAGGGTGCATAATATATGAGTGGAACATATTAGAAACAGCATGTCCACCTGTGACTAGGCCCATGAGAAGAATCAAAGTATGGTTTATACACTTTAATATATAAGGTTTGATGTGTACCAGCTACAGACTCTGCTCAAAGACTTATTTTTATATTTAATAAAAATCCAATCTAATGGCGAATTTGGATTTTGATTAGATATATGGAAAGGTAACAATTAGAAAGTTACCTTTACCAAGGATAAAGCTGTTGGAGGCTAATTTGCATTAGCTTTCCAGCCACTGCCCAGCCTGTATGTGGTCTGAATGAGGTGTGAAAGAAGTGTTAAAGCTTCTTCCAGATCAGGGACCATACTCTGGAAGTCGAGTTGTTTTTCTTCGCCTTGCAAGAAGGCTAGTTGGGGTGGGCCCAGGAACTTATTAAACCTCAAATGGGTCTGCACTGTCACAAGTAAATGTTAGATGACACCTTGAAAGGCTCCAGCATTTGACCCTTTAGTAAGGCTGGCACCAACTCCAGTAAGAGGAACGACTTTGAGTGACCACAGAGGAGGGTACTGCTCTTACCCTGGTCACATCTCTTGATCAGCAGACAGGTTCTGGACCAGAGGAGAAGGTTTTCCCTGTCTTGCTTTTTGAGAGTGAGGGGCACTGTGGGATTATTTGCAGTGGGTTGCCCCTTGAACGTTTACCCCTTTGGTTATGGCCCAACTCATTAGCTGGTGTAATGCATAAATGTGACACCCCAATGGACCATTCTCAGAACATTTTCTAGACCGAAGAAGATAAAAGAGGACTAAACCTCTGTCTGTGAGGAGCCCTGAATGCCCATTGGACCACTGCCTGCTCTTAAAAATATTTCCACCCACATTCACTAAGAGGAAGGGGAACTCCAATTGTGAGTGGATTACTACCTCCTTCAAGGAGTTGGTAAAATGTGAATGTTTAGCGCCTGCATTTCGGTTGCAAAACATCCACACGTACCAGTGTGATTTGATATTAGGAAGGCACGCCCTAAACATGACCCTTCCAAATACTGAAATGCAAAATCAAAATATGATCCAGTAACAAGTTACTAACTCATATTTTGCTTCCTGTACATTGGAAAAAGCATTTCTCCTGTCACAAACAGACAGGAAAAATGCTTTGTACATCTGGCCCTAGGTGTATTTTCCTGATGTGTAAAATAAATACATCCAGTGGTCCTAATACTACTAGACTCAGATCTCTTGTTGCTAGTTTGACTGCACTGAAAACTACGTGAAATGTCGGTCGATAAATACCTTCCTTATTTCACCTGAAGGAAAGCAGAAGTTATTTAAATTCATAGAAAAACAAAATAATAGGAAATCAGAAGTCGAAAACCCAAGTAATCCACAACCCACTCACTGAAAAAAGAGAAATCCAGTTTGGTTGAAAATAAGAGAAAAAAACAACAAAACTTAAAATAGTAATTATTTACTTTAAAGGCAGGTGTAAATTATGCAGGGGTATGAGATCCAATGCATAATCACGCACTGGGGGGGGGGCGGGCGGAGTCGAGGGGAGGGGAGATCACTGTTCGAAAAGCCAGGTTTTAAGGTTTTTCCTGAAGAGTAGGAGGTCCTGGGTCTTGCGGAGGTGGGTGGGGAGGGAATTCCAGGCTTTGGGGGCCAGATAGGAGAAGGATCTGCCTCCAGTGGTGGTGTGTTTGATGCAAGGGTCTGTGGCGAGGGAGAGGTCGGCGGAGCGGAGGTGGCGTGTGGGAGTGTGGAAGGTCATTCTTTCGTTGAGGTAGGTTGGGCCGGTGTTGTGGAGGGATTGGTGTGCGTGGATGAGGATCTTAAAGGTGATCCTTTTGTCTATGGGGAGCCAGCGGAGGGATTTGAGGTGTGGTGAGATGTGTTCATGTCGGGGCAGGTCGAGGATGAGTCGTGCTGCTGAGTTCTGGATTCGTTGTAGTTTGCGTTTGAGTTTTAGTGTGGTGCCGGCGTAGAGGGCGTTGCCGTAGTCAAGCCTGCTGCTGATGAGTGCGTGGGTGACTGTCTTTCTGGTCTCTGTGGGGATCCATTTGAATGTCTTCTTCAGTGTGCGGAGTGTGTTAAAACATGAGGAGGTGAGGGCGTTGATTTGTTGGGTCATAGAGAGGGAGGGGTCCAGGATGACACCGAGGTTGCGTGCGTGGTTTGCGGGGGCCAGTGCGGGGCCTAACGTGGTGAGCCACCAAGAGGGGTCCCAAGTGTTTTTGTGTGGACCAAAAATGATTATTTCGGTTTTGTTGGAGTTGAGTTTAAGGTGGTTGGCTGTCATCCAGGCAGCGGTGTCAAGGAGTGCAGCGTGTAGGTTGGTTTTGGCGGTGGTGGGGTTGCGGTGAGGGAAAAAATGAGTTGTGTGTCATCAGCGTATGAGAGTATGGTGATGCCGTGGGGTTAGAGGATGTTGGCTAGTGGGGCCATGTAGATGTTAAAGAGTGTGGGGCTATGGGAGGAGCCTTGTGGGACCCCGCAGGTGATTTTGGTGGCGGAGGATTGGAAGGGTGGGAGACTGACTTTTTGGGTTCTGTCGGTAAGGAAGGAGGTGAGCCAGTCCAGGGCTAAGTGGCAGATCCTGGCGTCATGGAGTCGTGTACGGAGTGTGTGGTGGCAGACAGTGTCAAAGGCTGCGGAGAGGTCCAGGAGTATGAGTACTACGGTCTCGCCCATGTCGACTCTGGATCTGATTTCGCCGGTGCAAACGATGAGAGCGGTTTCCGTGATGTGATTCTTGCGGAACCCAGATTGGGAGGGGTCAAGTGTGTGGTTTGTCTCGAGGAAGTGGGATAGGCGGGAGTTGACTAGTTTTTCCGTGACCTTGGCTGGGAAAGGGAGGGGGGAGATGGGGCGATAGTTGGAGAGGTCGTCAGGGTCGGCTTTGATTTTTTTAGGAGGTGTAGGCAGGTGTAAATTATGCAGGGGTAAATTATGCAGGGGTATGAGATCCAATGCATAATCATGCACGCAGTCAAGTGCCAATAATGATATTTGAACCCATATCCATTGCTCAGTGCTTAATTTGTGTTTGTGGTTTCCGGTGCGGAGCACTAGCACATATTTTTGAGGGCCAGCACTTATTTTTCTGCCTCAAGCATTTACTGCGAGCAAAAGACACACATGGGAAAGACGGAGGAAGAGAAAAACGAAAAAACTTCACAATGGGAGAAAGCGGAATACTGCAAGAGTGAGCTGAAGGGGCAGGGAGTGGCTGTAAATGGATTAAAGAGGCCCGAGATGGCTTCAGGATTACGCTGCCACAAAGGCAGGGAGACAATGTTAAAGGAGGTAGGATTTGAAAAGCCTCAAGCTGAAGAACGAGAGAACCAAAGGTTTCCTTACAATAAAAAAAGTGGAAATAGTAGGAGTGTAGAAAGTGATAAAACCAACTAATTTCCAAAATGTGTGAAGGGGTAGTAGGAAGAAAGTGGAGGAAGAGGAAGGGAAAAGAAACATGCGAAGAGAAGAAGCTTTGGAACAAATGAAAGAGAGCTGGATAGGTTAAGACTGTAGCAGTAATATGTTTTAAAGGTAAAAGTTACTCAGTGGGATGAAAACATTGTATAAAACCAACATAGAAGACGTGTTTTCAAGATTATTGACACAGCTTTAAAAGTGTGAGTAAGGCAGTTTAAAAAAATACATTTTTTCTACAGTGGTAAATATATATCTTGAAGATTTCAAGTAAACTGTTTAGGGCAGTGGTTCCCAACCTGTGGTCCGGGTACCCCTGGGGGTCTGCGAAGCCTCCTCAGGGGGTCCGTAGCTGCTTAAAAAATGTAACAGATTAGGTCCCCAGCTTTAAGTAATGACTCGTTGGGGGGTCCCCGGATTCCAATAATGATTAAGTGGGGGTCCCCGGGTTCCTGTTCTGATAATGTGGGGGTCCACAGAAGTCACAAGTTTGGGAACCACTGGTTTAGGGGAAATGATTTCCTAGAATTAGTATTCAATATGATTCTTTTTGTATGAATTCAGATAAACTTTTCAAATAACAAATTTGAGTTCTTTATGAAGCAAAGTCGTTTTTTGGAAGCAAAATCAAATAAACCAATATATTGGAAGTGGTTCTTAAAAATTGCCCCTGGGGGACAGAAGTCCATTAATTGTTGAGAAGAAAGCAGCGCCAGCCAGGAAAAGTATAACTGATGAAAACAGAAATATCCATATATTTAGTATTGGGTCCTCAGCACCAGTCCAAAGTTGTAGGTGGCAATCCACCACGTATGACCCCGCACAGGATGCCAATTTTCACTGTAGTATCATGTATTCCCATGGGATACAAGGCCACCCGCACTCCACGGGCACAAGGGTGATATGTCACATGGGCTAGTTGAACAAATGTGCAGTTGCCACCAGTCCACTGGTTACCTTCCAGGCAGACACATCTTCCTCAGTCTCCAGCACATCCTTCCCTCTCCATCCTTAGGAGTGATGTTCCAACAAACAATCAGTCTCGAGTGGCCAAGTTCTGAACGCCTTTGTCCTTGTGTGTCGGCAATAGGCTATGATCCTTAGCCCTTGGAGCAGACATCCAGGTCCCAAGATTCCTGGTAACTCTCCTTTTAATAGTGGTTTGGATCAGTTTTTAAAAGGTGCACTCAGTGTGGATTGGTGATAAACCCTGGGTGAATCATGTTAAATTTTATGCACTTCCCATCCCTAAGTTTTGCTATAGTGCGGCCCAGTTCCTTTCTCTGACAGTTGCCTTTCAAGAACAGCTGCACAGAGTGACTTGTGTCACAGTTGACCAACATGACAACTCTAACCCTTCTCTAGATCAATGTCCCTCTCTACCAGCAGCTGTAAGATGTGACCTGGGTGTGGCCTGAACTTTCAGGAAGCCCATTGGGCTGAGAAGCCTTAGGAATTTGTTAGTTGGACACCTAATTTCTAAGATGAACTGTCAAGTATGAAAGAATGGGTGGAATTATATTTGATATATTGTAACATTGACCTCACTGAGGTATCTGGCTCTTGTGTCCAGAAACAATGTAGCAGAGAGTGGAGGGAGTTAGTGAGTAAAGGTCTATGAGAAGGGCCAGGTTGAGATGGCTTTCCTGAGGGCTGCTTGGAGCTGAGTGGTATGAATAGATGCAGGAAGTGTGTTCCTAAGAGTGGAGATCAGTTCCTGAAGGAAAGAGCCACCAAAACAAGGGTTCTTGATTCAAGGGTTTGTTTTAGAAATCCAAGGGAAGACGAATGGTGAGAATAACTTGGAACATAGTGAGGAAGTCAATCTGCGATAAATGGTGGACTTTGGCCATGGAGGTATGGATGTATGTACATAGTATGTCTATACTGCGAACACATTGAGTAGAGAGGAGAGAAGGACAGCTAATACAATGTGATGTAGTGTTCTTTAAAAGGATGATTATTCAACATTTCCCTAAATCGAAGCAGCATTGGGGCGGTACTGATGGATACCGGGGTGGTGGTCCATGGCCATGAAAGGCCCCTGGAAATTATCTCAAACATGACATTGCAGAGTAGACAACTAATATTCAAATTTATGATAGATTTATATGACTGTTTTTAGATTCATTTTACACTTTGCCCCTGACCTAATTAAGGAAAACCTCGGTAGGGTTAATTTTAAAGTGGACCTTGAGAATAATTGTGCCCTCTCTGTGCACAAAACACCTGTCTTGTTAAAGGGTCAAATGTGCCATTTTAATCACAAAAACTGTTTTCATTTTTTGAAAAGTAGACATGCTGTTAGGAACTGTTAAACTACCCCTAAAAGCTCAAATATTGAGGGGTCAAATTAGCTCATATTTAGTATCCAGAAATCAAAACAAATCAGAGGAACATGGCAAAAAGATGGATTTTCTAAACTGTTTAAATGTTCTTTTTTATTTTTCAGAGTATATATATATATATATATATATATATATATATATATATACTTTAAAAAGCAATGGTTACAGGGAAGTTATGGAAGTTATAGTTAGACTCACATTTTAAATGTACAAAACCATAGCAATTCAGCAGTTAGAGTTATTTCAAGTAGCTATAACTTGGGCCATAAAGGCCATGCATTGCAGGGGCCACAGGGCCTGGCCTGCGGCCAACAGTACAGCCAGCCCCTGTAATCACCCTTCTCAATGTCATTGTATGCAGAGACTCTTGAATTAACAAACTCTCTCTCTAGAGAGAGAGAGGGTGAGGGAGGTTTTTAGGCTTTGATGAATGATATACTTAGAATGAGATATTATCTGACAAATTGAAAAGAATTATGCATGTGTCAAGTAAAAAGAGTTTGATGACCTTTTGGTATGTACCTTAAATATTTGAAGTTGAAAGGAAAGTAAAGAAGGGAAATGACCATTAACAAACATAGACTAGAACCCTCAACATTCATTGTGAGGGTTGGAGACCTTAGCCTCCAGGCCACAGGTGGCTGCATATGATGCAGTGTCCGGACATAATTATGATGTGCAAACCAAAGATTTTGATGGGAAAAAGACCTCAATGTTCCATCACTCGGAATGTTTACAATTCAAAACATGAGCAAATAAACAGACATACTGCCATGAGATAACAGGAGTTGAACCTTCAACCTACTGAGCAGCTGTCCATGAGCTTCACCAGTAGGCCACAAGTGACTATGTTCTGCTGGATATCAAAACATAACTATAACATTAGAACCAAACATCTTGCTACTCTGACACTTTGAAGTTACTGCATGGACAGACCATTGCATTAACAATCTCTCTCTCGCTCATCCATCTTACTATGGGATGGAAGAGCTAGAGAGAGTGACAGGACTGCGGTGGGATCCTGAAGGTCCCAGCAATCCCAGCCGTCACCCCACATCCTGCAGGACCCGGCTTTGCTCCTGCAAGCAGGGAGCTGCTTGAAATAGCAGCTCCCTGCTTATTGTAGCAATGTTTCATCTGTTTCCCTACACGCATATTTGTGTACAGGGAAACAGACAAAAACTCCATTTTCTGCAAGCAGGAGCTTTTTGACAGCTTCTGCTTGCAGAAAGCGGAGTTATGTTTGCTTTTGCTTGGTGGAAGCTGTCAGCTCCCACCAAGCAAACGCTATCTCCTGAGGGTGGACACCTCGGGTGGAAGCAGGAGCTGGCCTTTGAAGGTGCCAGTCCCCATGGCCATCTATGGTTCCACGAGGGGGGCAGCGAGCCCACCTCCATCATAGTACTCAGCCCCATTAAGTGGGTGGTTCCTGGGGCCAGGGGTCTGCAATTCATATTTTCGGCCCACCGGAGGTGGCAGTCCCCGGGGCTGTGGAGGGCCCATGCATTCATTTTATCCCTCGGGGGTGGCAGTCCTCAGGGCTGCATGGGGACTATACAGCCCCATATGCCCTCCTCTTTATCTTTTAGCCCCCTATGCCCGCTGGACATGGACCACCCAAGGGCATACGAAAGGAGGAGCGCGGAAAACCAGGCTTTTTAAAATAAATAAAAAATGGAAAAATCTGCAGATCCATCTACACATTTTTCCGAGATTATTTTTTTAATAAAAAATGTTTTTTAGCACTGTGGGGTCCCCAGTGACTCCCCAGCCCCCACCAAGGCCAGGGGCTAAGGGTGCCCCTAACTTGGCCCCTTTTCTTTATTATTAGATTTTTTTTGTGGGATTCAGCTGAATTTGAGTCCCAAAACGACTGCCAACACATCCTTATGGAAGTGTTGGCTGCCAATCAGATGTCAGCCAAGGGACATTTGGATCCACAAAGGAGCCGCGTCCCTAGATATCTGTATTCTTTAACCTTTAGTATCTTAAAAATTACTGAACTAATTTTCACTAAATTACAAAAAGTACACTTTCTAGACCAAGAGCTAACTTGCAGGTAAATTTGGTGGAATTCCGTCCAACGGTTCCAGCTGTAGTCGTGCTCTAAATCCTCATGAAAATGCATGGGAAAAATGCATTTTGGGATGCCCCCTTTCTCTCTGCCACTGCTTGACAGATCACCTCGAAACTTTCAACACAGTACCTGAACTGACTGAAGTATGTTTTAAAAATTTCACGAAGATTTGTCAAGCGTGCCAAAGTTATTGGCAAAAACACTCTTCTCCTGGAAACTTGGTCCTAATTATAACTACGTATATATATAAGAAAGTAAGGCACACAAATACTATGACTTCAGTAAAACCTACGAAATTGTCAGAAAGAACCCTCCCCCCACTCCAGACAGTAACAAAATACTAGAAACATTCTACCACAACCTTCCAATTGTCTTAAAAAGATGATCCCTCTCAAACAAGTAAAATGCAAGTAAAAACAAAGGGAGTAAAACAATCATTAAATAGTTGAATGAAGAATGATCTGAAACTTAAAAAATTGAGATTCTACCGCAAATCCAAAAACAGTGCAAAAAAAGGCATACTTCATGAAACACATGTATAACAGATCTAAAGAGATCTTTGGTTTATTTCAGGAACTGATGAATATTGAAGTCTTGAAAAATACCCTCTGTGCCTCCTCACAACATTGTATTGATCTCATGTCATTCTTTCAGAGCTAGTATATCACCAATTCGAGGGGACATTAGAGCCAGCACTTATCCCTAGGCTTTCCTTGATATTGCCCATTTGACTTCACTAAAATCATTCACAGCACTCATCCTCCGTAAGAAGAGGAGGTGCTAAAGATGGCTCTTCAAGCTCAAGCGTGTCTTCGGAATCCTCCAAAAGACCCTATATGAAAAATGTACCTTATAATACATACCGGACCTCCCTTCTTTGAGTAATCCACAGGTTCTAGAAGGAACATCCCTAAAACCACTGAAGCAATCTATTATCACACCCCTGAAAAAATGATGGGAGACCCAAAAACTTCTGTCATTTACCACCCGATATCCAACCAACTCCTTCTAGCAAAAACCCTTGATGAAGATACCACAAAATAACTATACATTATGTGGACCCTGCTGCATAATGATCATTTAGGATTTAGACTCTTAAGAGGTACATAAAGACCAAAGCACTGTGGCTAACTTTAGAGAAAAGAACCCTTACAGCACTCAGCTCTGATTGTGCCTCACTTCCTCACAACACATGAGAAATGAATCAATTACTTCTGTTGAGGACGCTCCGGCAGTGCGCATGAATCTCCAGCACAGCTCTAGAATGGATCCGCTTCTTTCTCATTGATCACAGTCGAGCATGAATGTGGCCGCAACATCATCTTTTTCGAGTGTCCTATAGAGTACCACAAAGCTGAGCACTCACGCCTTAATTTTACCGCTTACATATGTGCCCTCCTACAGACGTTCTTGGACAACATGGAATGCACATTTATATTTATGTTGATGTCACCAAGGTGTGCCTTTGACTGGGTGAGACACGCCAAAATATACTCACATGTTGCCTATGTTTTTTACATCATTTTATTAAAGTTTTATGCCACATTAGCAAACACAGAAAATTAATATGGCATCTGAGTTACAGCATTACAGAGGGCAGTTTGTGGCATCAACATGACATATATCATACAGCTTCTACTATGTGAGCCTGGAGTACCAGCTTCCATGTCATACATATGAGCAAACTGAGCAAAAATATGGTTAAAGACTGTGATGGCAACTGTGAGCTTGTGAATGCAAATTTTGCCTTACCCAACTGGATGCTAGAAATTTTTCATTGTCTGAATGGACCAAAAACTAATTTTTGGGCCAAAGATATCAGACATGCATCCCCTTTTTAAATCGCCCCCAGGGAGTTGGCAATCAAATATTGTATTTAATCTGTATAGATACTGCGATCAAGAATGGAAATCTGCATCTTTCTCTGGTTTGAAAGCACCTGCCCTTACTCCATTGATCTCATAGGGGGATTTAATAAGATCCTTGGTGATGGCAAGACTGGACTGCTGTTATGCAGTACATCTGGGGCTACCATAAAACTGGTGAAACATTGAAGAGATTCCAGACTAATGCTGCCAGATTACGCCCAAACCTTTGAAAGCGTGATCACATAAAGGCAGCATTGAAATCATTTTATTTAAATCCGATGGAAGGGAGAATTAATATAATCGTTTTATGTGCGGTACAGAAAGTAAATCAGCAAAAAAAGCCTAGGGAACATGAAAAAAATCCAACCTCCTACTATACCCCAAACAAAAGTCTCTTGTCAGCTAAATCTGGCCAGATCACCCAAAAGACTTTCAAGAAAAGAAAATTTACAGGCAGATCACCATGGCTAGTGCTCCAGTAGCAGTGAGGTGAAGCACAATTCTTTGTAAAACACTTAAATACACATTAAGAATTTGAAGGGTGGTCCAAGTATTGCTTTAAAGTTTTACCAGAGCAGACCATGCAGCCCTGAAAAATCAGTGCAAAATTACAGGTAGTCTCCAGAAATCCAGCCCACAGACAGAAGAGATGGGGTGAAGTGAAAGATGGCTGACATTGTATCAGTAAGTTACTGTTGAAATTCAATGTAACAAAATGTAGCATTAAGAAGGTACAAGGTTTTATATGCTTGTACTCATGTAGCTAACAACAGATTTATTTTTTCATCTTTATAAATGTTGGCACTTTTCATCCACACAATGTGCAATAATTTTTTTTAAAGTAACTGTGAAGCCTTTCACAACACTGCTGAGAAGTGTTGAGATTGTTTTCAGTTCTTTTTGTCTGGCTGTTTTTATTTTAGTGATTGTCTGGCACATTGTGAACCTCAAACATCTGGCTGCTGGCTCTGTAGTGGCATAATTAAGAGACTTCTGTGCTCAACTAGCATTTTATCACATTTCTTTTGGCAGCATGATTGTCAGTTTAAAAATACCATATCTAAGAAAACAGCACATAGAAGGAATTTTAAGGTATTTAATATAAATGAACCTCATCGTTCTGTGCCTGAGCTTGTCCCATGTGCTTAAGAAGACGATATGTATGGACAGGTCGGTTAATTTACAGTAATATGTACTGACACATTTTTAGTTCATAGCGCCTAATTTTAGCTGTTTATATCTGTTGGCAGTGTGCACCTCCTAGCTTCTATTCCCAGCAGGTACTTTCAACCTTTTATCCTGAATTCATTCTAATGATGGTAAAATGAGTACTCTTCCATTTAGAGGTAGTAGCTGCAGTCGCGGCTGGCGAAGTGGCAAAGTGGCAGGGCGGGGTTGCTGGGAACAAAACACAAATAAAAAAATATTTTAAAAAAAGCTTACCTTGACCATACTGCCACACCACCGCTCTCCACCGCTCTCCACTGTACTGCAGGCATAGGCTCCCAGCCTGCTCTGCGGCCAATCTGATTCTGCTCAGAGCAGTGCTACGATTGGCCGGAGTGCCCTGGCTGGGCGCTCCGAGGCAGAGTGGAAGTCTCTGTCTGCTCTCTTCACCGGGCAACACATTGCCGTATTGGAGAGAGTCCTGTGCGCATGTGTGTTTGGCCGTCCTGAGACGGCCAGCCAAACATACATGAGCACTGAGGGGGTGCTGTGCACTCCCCTTCATGGCTGTTATTCCTATATGGCCCCGCCCCTTTAAAAATAAAATGATTATAAATGTTGTTTATTTTCGTTTTATTTTTAAAGGGTTGCCGCAGCTGCTGCTGCTGGCGAGGTGGTGACGCTCCTCCACCATAGCGGAGGAGCCGCCCCTGAGTAGCTGCTATCATTTGTTAATAGCGCTATGAAGCCACTGCCATGCCAGAATGTGCTAAACAAGAAAGCCAAGCTGATATATAATATGTGTTCCAAAAAAACACAGTTAATGTGAAGTTATAAGTATGAAACAAACAGAAATCCCTTTGAAATTGGGCAATTATGGTTAGTTGCACAAACCATAAGTCGCTCCCCAGGTGGACTGCTCATGTCAATACATTTATGCCATTAAATATTGACTTAACAACAGAACATCATTAAATATCAATTTGTGTCCAAACAATAAAAATATACTATATCCTTAGTGATATAATCAACAATGTCAGGGAAAAGACCTTTGATGTCGCCTGTAATATCTACTTTGTAGGTCTTGCTTAAAGACAGCTCCAGATGTCTGTTGTTGAAGCCCTATTGTCATTGATACATTAAAATATATCCATATAGTGGCATTTTAGTTGGTTGCTTGCTCTGGATTGGATGGAGTCCTTATCAATCTTACTTCCCTGCTTGTTGTTCATTGGCTTTCCTATGTAAACTGTGTTTGTCTCACCTCTGGAGCATTTCTTCTTCACTATCTTCTGATTCTGTGAACTGTGCCCTTCTGCTATATACTTTCACACAAATACATTTTTAAAGTTTTTTTAACACTCCTGGAGACAGCCTTCTGCACATGTGTGTTTGGCCTAGCCCGAGAGGGCCGGCCAAACATACATGCGCTGTGAGAAGGAGTGCTCAGTGCACGTCACCCCCGTGGCCCCGCCCCTTCAAAAGAAAAGGCTAATAAACAAAGTTTACTATCCTTTTCTTTCAAAGGTTTGCAGCTGCCGCTGCTGTCGGGGGAGGAGGGGTTACGCTCCTCCGCCCTAAAGGAATAGCCGCTCCTGCTGCTGAAATGTCCTGCTTAAAATAAAAAATAAAATGTATTTCACTCCTGCTTCTTTTTGCTCCCCTATCATCATTTGTTGTCATCGGTGCTCAACTGCTCTCCCACTCTCCTGCTCCTCCACGCCCCCCATCCCTACTCCTACCTTTGTTTACCTTTTTAAAATCTTTTTAGAATGCCCCGGCAGCTGCAATTTGCTACTGGGCTGCTCCTTTGTAGATGTGCTTTTTCATATGTTTTAATTTTTAATGTACTGCTCCAAAATGGGTGGTGATACATTCGAACAGCAATATAAAAACATAAAATAGCCACCACATTATGAACTATGCATGTGCATGTTTAATGATGCATGTACGCATGTATGTCATCACACTGGGGCTGCTGTAGAGCCACAATGCATATGCATGCATATATGATAGGGCATGTGCATTTATTTACAGTTGCACTTATGTGTTTTTTGCCGATGCTGCATGGGATTTGGAATTTTTTTTTGTCGATGCTGAGCAGCATCAGCAAGAAGCATACTCAAAGCCAAAAGGCTAGTCTGATTGAGTTGCTAAAGTTTGTTTATATGTTCTACCTTGCTACAAGAGGGTCCATGGACTCTGAGATAGTCAAAAAAGAGCATCTCCATGGGAACTGATCCAGACTGGAGCAATGTTTTTATATAATGTTTGTTTCACAGCAACCTCAATTACTTAAATCCAGTAGGAAAAGGAGAGAAGGATAAAGAAGGGGCATGAAACAAAGGAAAACTGGGCTGTCTATTAATGGAATTGAGGCCACACAGTTGCAAATGTTCACTGACAAGAAAATATACGCTTCAACTGCAATGTATTAAATCTACTGACAGCTTCCTCACAGCTTCACTGCACCTTTTAGTTGTTTCTTTCTTGGTGGCCATTGAGAGCATCACACAGGATGTGCAGGGCCAATGGAAACTTGAAAGCTTACAGAGGTTCTGGATTAGAAGTGTCATTGTCCTTTCTACCTAGGTCATCCTTCAAGAAACTGCGTTCTCCAGGATTTCTGTCCTTAGTTTTCTTTGAGGGGGGTCTGCAGACAAATTAGTTGGGTAGAATACAATATTTCAAATTTCCTTTGTCACTGTTAGATCTTCCCTTCATTGTTAATGATGACATGATGATGGGACATAGTGGTGAGATAAAATCAATGTAATGATGGGAAGGTGAAACGGTGACAGAAGGGCAGACGGCGAGTGGTACAGTGATGCAATGAATAATCAGTAAAGCTGACTGGGAATGTAGGCATAGCTGGTAGGGCAAGTGAGTCTAAATGTGGTTAGGAGAAGGTGGCATTAAACCTGAAAGAAGCACAACAACAAATAATTTAAGCTCCAGTGAAAATTGAATCATTCGTATTGGAGAACAGTGAAGGAAGAGCAGTAGAGTCATGAAAGTGTAATCATTGGATACCTAGTTGGCAGGATTGGACATGCCTCAACAAGATGTTAAAATGGACAAAGTTAAGCAAAGTAAGAGTCACTGAAGTGAGAATCCTTGAGGGGGACATGCAAAGGAAGAGAATAGTAGATGATATGTAGAAGAGCATAAGTTGATGGTGACAATAGAGAACGATTGCAATAAGATATCAGTTGGACTAAGCAAGGTAAAATTAAGTTGACACACTGATGTTTAAACAAATCAGTGAGAGGTGGTAGGTGAAAAGTGGCCCACAAAAGGCAAGTCACAACCACAGAGACCGGTGAGATAAATAAAGCGATCCATTAATGGAATGAAAAAACTCTCAAACTCAAGTTTCTGTAGGGTGTACTAGCTCACTCTGATTATCATGCTTGTTTAGGGCACGAGGCCATAAAGTGTCTGCCTCTGCACTTCCTCTTAGGCTCACAAGGCCAACCTCCTCTGGGCCCAGAAGTAGTGGGTGAGGTCTGGGAATTCCAAAGCAATCAGGACCTGAATGCATTGTGGCTTTGAGAGTCGCAGCTGTCTGGCATGGAGACCTGGAGATTTGAGAAACGTGGCAGAAGCATCCACCTGCAAATGTCCAGCATCAGGAGCTGTACGCTAGGCCCATTTTTTGTAATTCTTGTCAGTTGATGGTAAACACAAACATAGCCATGTTTGATTAGAATAGGTATCCTCAGTTGGCAAGCCAATTAATTATGTTCTTTTTGGTAACTTGATTTCATAGTTTTGACTGCAGATAACTCGTCCCATATCTCTGTATGTTGGACTGCAGCAGAATCAGTCCATTTAAAAAAAAAATGTATTAGCATATCATGCAAAACAGATATATATATATCACAATACCACCTTTATTTCGATATCTTGATTCCATGCAAAACAAACTCCTTAAACATCTACCATATTAAGTTTTAGAAGTTCCATAAGCTTAGTTTGTTTTTTAGGCATATTCAAAAGTCAAGTTCTATTATATTTTCCTTTCTTTAGTGACTTAGATCTCCTTGGCGGTGTCACTCTGCCTGGTACCCCCATTTCTGCAAATAAGGTGGTGTACGGTACTGGATCAATAACTACAGAGGGAGACGCATCCGCCTTTATACAGGCTGTGGCTGAGCATCCACAAAGTTAAATAACCCAAGGCCATGTGTACAAAACTGTTTGGAGGTTGCGAACGGCCCTATTCCTAGAAGAGCATTTTTTTATGTACTAAAGCAAAATTGTGATTGTTATCCAGTCACAATCTGGCCTTGTGAATCTATAATTTGGAAGTGGTGTCCAAATATCAAATTGGAATGATATGTAATTGTGACGGGCCGGACTGGGTCGGCCCGCACTGTTCCCCTGCTTGTGCTGGCGCTTCCCCTGCTGACCCAGAAGTGTTGCGGCGCCCCACCAATCGGGATGTCCTACGTCAGCTACAGCACAAAAATGGACCTTTAAATTGCTCAGCATCGCGTTGTCGAGCAAGGGAGGTGAACGGAAGTGAGGAGAACGAGAGGAAGGCGACGGAGGAGAAGGCGAACCTGGAGGAGGAAGAGAGAGCTACCGAAGACGTGAGCAAAGGACCCAGGAAGATCACGGAGCAGTCCGCTCCACTCGAGGACGGGAGGAGGGAGAAGACCAGGAAGTCGGTGGTCCCGATCGGGGACAGCGAGAGCAGACTCCGCGGAGCACAGCGCGACAGCCTGCCATGCTTCAGGAGAAGCGTGGCAGCTTCAGGTGCGTGGAAGTGGCCTGAGTAGGGATAGGGAGGGCGTCAGGGGAATTATAAAGGCACAAGGGTTGGAGGGCACGTATTTCACTTATAACGAAACGAGGGTTGGAGGGCACGTATTTCAAGCATTAAGGCACGAGGGTTGGAGGGCATGGAATACAAGTACAAAGTCACGAGGGAGGGTGAGCGGGATTACCAGGGAAAGGTGATGAGGTTGCAACAGGAGTTACAGTATTGAACAGGAAAAGATAATAAGAAGGAAGCAATACAGTGACAGTGCGCCAGAAAACATAGGAAAACACCCAGACGTAAGGAACAGAATAGAAACCAGAAAAGCCACCTCAGAACAGAAAGGGAAAGGAAGAGTGGTACCGACAGAGAGAAAGAGAGAGAGAGAGAGAGAGAGAGAGAGAGAGAGAACGAGATACGAAACCTCAAAGACCAGGAAGTGGCAACAGTTGGAAGAGGGAAAGACAGACACAGGAAGAGAAAAATCAAAACATAAACACTTACCGAGACTGTTCTTCTTCTATCCACATGCGCTTTCCGAGAGACCTGAAAGAACAGAAGGAGAAGAGGAAGAGACCATGAACCCCTACCTGGAGCATATACCCAGAGAGTGAAAGACATCCATTACACAATACTGCTAAACTCAGCCAATAAAATAACACTTACCTGTGTATCCGACGAGTCTTGCGTACTTACTCGCGCCAATCCTGCAACAAGTGGTGTCAGAAGTGGGATCTGAAACACGTCATAATGGGGGAGAAACCCACCATGGCAGACGTAATTGCACAGCCGGCGGAGGGACAGCGACATCTGCAGCTAATGTGGGAGCAGCAAATGAAGGAAACCAGAGAAGCCCTACAGACCGCTCTCAAGAGCCAAGCCACGATAATGGCGAACAATCAACTAGTACATGAAACAGCCCTGGGAAAGCTTACGGACACCATAGAACATACGAAGGTTCATCCCAATGTGCCCAGTAGCGTACTGCAAAGGTACCAGGAACATGAAGACCCGGATTCCTTTTTCACCAACTTTGAGAGAGTTGCAAGCACTGCGAGTTGGCCGGAAGAGAAATGGGGACAGTACATCGCACCACTACTTACAGGGCACCTACAGGCCACCTACCAAGCCATCAACCCCAGTGGTACTCTTCCCTATAAAGATATCAAGAAAACGATATTGGAACGGGTAGGGCTGGACAGCGAAAGCTACCGTTCCAGGTTCCGCCAAACCAAGTGGCAACAACAAGAGAATCCTCATACCCTCTACTATAGGGTTCAACATGCAGCGGGGAGATGGTTGCATCCAACGGAAAAAAACAGAGAAGAAATGTTCGACATCATAGTCTTGGAACAGTATTTGGATGCCCTACCCAGTACCACCCGTAACTGGGTGAGACAGCACCCAGGGCTGACTAATGAAACAGCTATTGATCTCGCTTGTGCGTATCACAGGGGCCCTGATTTCAGGGCCAACTCCAGTAGACATCCAACCCCTTCCCCTGTGCGCCCTACCGCAGGGAGAGGAACAACACAAAGGCCAGCGTTATTACAGGGACAAGACCGTACTATATCGAACAACCCCTCTAACCCCACCTATCCAACCACTGGCCCTCAGTGTTATCACTGCTCTGAGTGGGGTCATATAGCCAGATATTGCCCGCATAAAAAGGATACGGAGGAACCCATGGAGATCGGAGTAGCAAAAGGGAGAGTCTTCTGGGCTTGCGGAGACAAACCCACCTACACCCTCCCTATCATTCTCAATGGCATGGAGAGAACAGCGTTAATTGAGTCCGGGTGTAGCCAGAGCGTAATACAACAGGAGTTGGTGGGACATGGACAAGTAATACCCCAGACACAAGTTCTGATCGCATGTGTACATGGGGATCAAAAATATTACCCGGTAGCTTGAATACAATTACAGTGGAGAGAAGAGAAAGAAACCCTCAAAGTAGGGGTGCTGCCTCACCTGGAAGAGGAAATCATAATCGTAACTGATTATACGGACTTCCCCACTTTGTTAACAAAAGCAGGTCATGAGCTTACCCTTAAGACTTGGTGGGAGGATGTACCCTTTGGGGCAGGCGAGGGAGTAAGTCGAAACCCAAAGGTAACCCTCAGTAGACGACAAAAAAGGGTACAGCGACAATACTATAGTCAAAACCACAATACTGTGCCCAGTCCTAGCCCAGAAGTAGCAAGCAAAGTGTGTACCGTTCCAGGGGACTTCCGACAAAATCAACGAGACGACCCCTCTCTGAAATACGCATGGCAACAAGCTCTGAATCCCAAGGAGCATGCGGTAGGTCCACGATTTCTTATACAAAACCATCTCTTATATAGAATACCAAATATAGAGGAAGGACGGCAGAAACAATTGATAGTTCCCAGAAGTCACAGACAGCAGGTCTTACATCTAGCTCATGGGGACAATGGAGAGGGACAGCTCGGAAGGGAAAAACCGAGGAGGCAATCCTCCGGCGGTTCTACTGGCCTAGAGTTTTCGGGGACATACGTAGACACTGCTCTGACTGCCCAAAATGTAAATTTTTCAATCCATCACCACACCAACCTGCTCCGCTCCAGCCCCTGCCAATCATAGAGACCCCTTTCTCACGGGTGGGCATGGATATTATTGGACTCCTCTCTCCGTCCAGTCGGGGACGACAATATGTCTTAGTATTAGTGGACTATGCCACCCGTTATCCAGAAGCTATTCCCCTCCCTAGTATGCACACTAAAGTAATCGCACAAGCAATGATTGATTTCTTTTCCAGAGTGGGTTTCCCCAAAGAAATACTAACCGACCAGGCGACCCCTTTTATGTCGAGACTCATGGCAGAAGTAAGCAAAACACTAGGGGTGAAGCAGATCAGAACATCAGTGTACCACCCACAAACAGACGGTCTTGTGGAGAGGTATAACAGAACAATTAAATCCTTACTCAGAAAGAGTATATCCGAAGGAGGTAAGGATTGGGAAAAAAAAATACCTCTCGTGCTATATGCTATTCGCACACATGTTCAGTCCTCTCTAGGGCATAGTCCCTTCGAATTATTGTTCGGACGACCTCCTCGGACTCTTCTCGAAATGTTGGCCGAGCAATGGGAAGAGTCCGAAGACGAGGCAAAAGACCTCTTGACGTATACTCGGGAGTTGAGAGATACTCTCCATACGGTGTGGGAAGAAGCCCACAATATCTTACGGGAATCACAAAATAAAGAAAAAACATGGTATGATACTAAAAGTGTACTTCGTAGTCTAAAGGTATGGGACAAGGCCTTAATCCTCCTTCCCAGTTGTGAAAACAAACTATTGGCCCGGTGGCAAGGACCCTACGAAGTCATTGAGCAGATTAATCCCACCACATATAAATTAGCTTTTCCCCACGGCCAAGGTAGAGAACAAATATACCATATAAACCTCTTAAAGAAATGGCAGGAACCGACGGTCGTGCAACCCGTTCGGTATATCACCAATGTGGCCACAGATGAAATCCCATATCTGTCTTTCCCCACGCAGCATCTTACTGAGGAGTCTTTTCCCCAGACGAATTCCACCCTCACAGCAGCCTATCAGGGGCAACTCATACAAGTAATTGAAAGGTACTGTGATGTCTTCTCCAAAAGTCCTGGACGAACGCAGTTAGCAGACCACTCGATACGAACCAAAAATGAGGCCATCTCCCGACAACGTCCATGTCGTATCCCAGAAGTCAAAAAAACTATTATAGAACAGGAGGTCCAATCCATGTTGGAGGCAGGTATTATAGAACCCTCGAACAGTCCCTGGTGTTCCTCAGTGGTTTTGGTACCAAAACCAGATGGGAGTACTCGTTTCTGCGTAGACTATAGACGAGTCAACAAGTTAACATACTTTGACGCATATCCCATGCCTCGTATCGACGAGCTCCTTGAGAGGTTAGGCCAAGCCCGGTTTATGTCCACTTTAGACCTTACAAAAGGGTATTGGCAAATCCCATTGAGAAATGAGGACAGGGAGAAAACTGCATTCGCAGATCCGTCGGGTCTCTATAAGTCTACAGTCCTTCCTTTCAGGCTCCACGGGGCCCCTGCCACGTTCCAACAGCTTATGGATAGGATTTTATAACCCTATCAGCAATACGCGGCTGCATATCTAGACGATATAGTCATATACAGTAACACCTGGAAGGAACACCTAGAACAGTTAAGTGAAGGTTTGCAAACATTACGGGAAGCCCATCCAACCGCGAACCCGGAAAAATGCAGATTGGGTTACACCAATATCAAGTATCTTGGTTATGTCTTAGGAGAAGGACTAGTCCGTCCCCAGGTGGAAAAAATAGATGCCATCAAACAGATATCTGTACCACGAACAAAGAAAGATGTAAGGGCCTTCCTCGGCTTAGTAGGGTACTATAGGCGGTTTATCCCTCAGTTTTCCACCGTAGCAGAACCACTCACCAATCTACTCAAGAAGTCCTGTCCCAACACTCTATCCTCCCTCTCCGAAGCTGCACGTCGCAGTTTTGAACACCTGAAAAGCGCCTTAACTACGGATCCCGTATTATGCTGTCCGGATTTTCAAAAACCTTTCTTATTACAAACTGATGCCTCCGATGTAGGGCTTGGGGCGGTCTTATCCCAATCTCAGGATGACGGGTCCATACACCCAATACTGTGTATTAGTCGAAAGCTCCATCCAAGGGAGGTCCACTATCCCACAATTGAGAAAGAGTGTTTAGCCATTAAGTGGGCTGTGGAGTCACTGCAATATAATCTCACTGGTCGGACATTTACCCTTGTCACGGATCATGCACCTCTCACCTGGCTCGCTCGCAACAAAGACACTAATTCTTGTGTCCTGAGGTGGTTTCTTTCAGTACAACCCTTCTCCTTTCAGATCATGAGCCATATGATGAATGCGGATTTCTTGTCCCGCTATCCGGCTCCTGAGCGTCATCTACTGCCACTCTCTAGGGGGAGTGTCTGTGACGGGCCGGACTGGGTCGTCCCGCACTGTTCCCCTGCTTGTGCTGGCGCTTCCCCTGCTGACCCGGAAGTGTTGCAGCATCCCACCAATCGGGATGTCCTACGTCACCTACAGCGCGAAAATGGACCTTTAAATTGCTCGCCATCGCGTTGTCGAGCGAGGGAGGCGAACGGAAGTGAGGAGAACGAGAGGAAGGCGACGGAGGAGAAGGCAAACCTGGAGGAGGAAGAGAGAGCTACCGAAGACGACCCAGGAAGATCACGGAGCAGTCCGCTCCACTCGAGGACAGGAGGAGGGTGAAGACCAGGAAGTCGGTGGTCCCGATCAGGGACGGCAAGAGCAGACTCCGGGGAGCAGAGCACGACAGCCCGCCACGCTTCAGGAGAAGCGTGGCAGAGTCAGGTGCGTGGAAGTGGCCTGAGTAGGGATAGGGAGGACTGGAGGGGAATTATAAAGGCACAAGGGTTGGAGGGCACGTATTTCACTTATAACGAAACGGGGGTTGGAGGGCACGTATTTCAAGCATTAAGGCACGAGGGTTGGAGGGCACGGAATACAAGTACAAAGTCACGAGGGAGGGTGAGCGGGATTACCAGGGAAAGGTGATGAGGTTGCAACAGGAGTTACAATATTGAACAGGAAAAGATAATAAGAAGGAAGCAATACAGTGACAGTGTGCCAGAAAACATAGAAAAACACCCAGACGTAAGGAACAGAATAGAAACCAGAAAAGCCACCTCAGAACAGAAAGGGAAAGGAAGAGTGGTACCGACAGAGAGAGAGAGAGAGAGAGAGCGAGATACGAAACCTCAAAGACCAGGAAGTGACAACAGTTGGAAGAGAGAAAGACAGACACAGGAAGAGAAAAATCTAAACATAAACACTTACCGAGACTGTTCTTCTTCTATCCACATGCGCTTCCCGAGAGACCTGAAAGAACAGAAGGAGAAGAGGAAGAGACAATGAACCCCTACCTGGAGCATATACCTGGACACAATACTGCTAAACTCAACCAATAAAATAACACTTACCTGTGTATCCGACGAGTCTTGCGTACTTACTCGCGCCAATCCTGCAACAGTAATTGATGATGTTTTGTGACTGGATTCTAGTCGCAAAACATTAATATTTTGCCACCATTTAAAAATTGGTGGTAACCCATTCCCAAATGGAAAGGGGTCCCCATGGAACCCCTTCTCTTTTGAAAACATTTAAAAAAACATTTTAAGAGCAGTCAGTGGTACCACGGACCGATGCCTACTCTTAAAAAACATAACATAAAAGTTTCATTTTCTTTTTTAAACACATCCTGTTTCCTTTAAGGAAAACTGGATGCATTTAGAATCAAGCATTTGCAATGCAAGCGGTCTCGCATTTCACCAAGTTAGAGCTATTAGCGTTGTAAACTCCTAAACTGACTTTTCTTGCCACATTAAATGGAAAACAAAACGAGTGCAATCGCGCTGTGGAAAACACACTGTGATCGTGCTGCTAAATTAAGAGAAAAAGTAGTCCAGAAACCATATGGAAAATATGGAGCCTCGTATGTCTCCAGTAGTTGGTCAATGCGCTCGATGAGGGCTAAACACCGGAAGAGGCATGGTGTATGCATGCCTTTCACAAATGAAAGCAAGTGGATTTTAAAAGGAAAGCCCACGAACCAATGTAAGGGACTGACGTGACATGGGCGTGGTTAGAAGCCCAAAGAGAGATTACATCAGGGGATGGCGCGCTTTGCGCTCGCCCCTAAAAAACTGATTGCTTTACTAAAAAGCAAGCACAGACATGGTGGTCTGCTGAACCAAGGAGGCCACCATCCCTGTGACAGCAGCGATTCCCAATGTGTCACAAATTGTGACCTACCTCATTATTATTCATGAGGTAAGTTGATTTGCAGCCCGCTATGAATCGCCAAGAAAGTAAAAGGAGGATTCTATGAAGAATCCGGGGCTTACGTGTGGTAGTTAAATTCAAGCAACAGGCTTCTCCCAGAAAGTGTTTGGCTCTTATTCAAAATCATAAAAAATCCAAAGCCAACCTATTACAACGACAATATAATTCCTGCAGAAATCATCAAATAAAGCTTGTATTTCTTCAACACAGCATTGTGCTGGCTTATTGAAACATACCTAAAAGAAGGCACCTTCCTAAACAATCTGAAAACAATGGCAACCCACATATATCACCAAACCATTACCAATGTGGTGCACTGCAACTTACAAACTACACTGCCAATAATTACGTCATAGCCCCCTATCAGTCTGGCTTCCACAAAGAATGCAGTACTGAAACTGCCACCTTAATTGTTTTTTTAACAATGTACATGGCATACTTGACAAAAGTGGTGCCTCTCTATTCATTCTCAGTAGCCTGTTGGTGGTCTGCAACACCGTAGACCACCCACGGCTTAAGGAGGGCCCTGAAACTCACAAAGGTTTCCCTGGAACATTCTTCAATTGGTGCGCATTCTTCCCCATCAACCGATAAAATAACTGCAAAGGGTATGCCTCCTGCAACATCATCTGTTGTGTCCTGTAAAGATCTGCCCATTCATCCATGCTCTTCATTTTATACATTGAGCAGCTAAAAGTTCTAATGGGGGAATAAGGAGTTAACATCTGTCAACTGTGCCAAGTACACTAAGTTCTAATTGGAACTAACTCTTCCCAAGCTAGTTTGAAAATCTGCCTGACGAAAGTGCAAGATTAAATGGCCACCAGGTTCCTCAAAATTGACCCCAATAAAATCGAATTCATGCATAAACAACGCTTGTACAAAAGTGACTGGCTGAAGAAACTATAGTCCAGAGGTTTTACCCCAACTTTCTTCATAAGCAACATCCCTAGACAGCTTGATCAACCACTGGATAACAATGATGTCACACATCAATCACACAGAAACCCCTGACAGAATGCCACCTCCTCCTTAAAGAAACTGAAGCCTCCTATCACCGATAAGCACTGATCATAGGAGTTATAAAGTCCTCTATCCCCCTCTCGAGGCCATCCTCCATTTGGCTGCTCAGCTAATGTCCGGCACTCATAAATATGACCACATTACGCATGGACTCACTCCCCATCGAAGTCAGGATTAAGTCAGGATTAAGTTCAAGTTGTGCATACTATCTTCTAAGTCTTCCACTTCCCCTACCAAGATTATCTTTGTTACTCCATAAACGTCTATTTACAAGGAAAGCACCTAAGTAGTAGAGGCATTCTGAGACTTCAATCCCAAAATCTTAAAACTCAATCAGTCCAATCACAAGGCTGTGTTGGTGAGCTTTTTTGGAAAGCCACGTGCTCATAACTTTCTCATTAGACTTTATGCCTGTGTAAAAAATTATTGAATTTGCAATTTCTGTGAATATGCAGGATCTTCATGGAGAGTGGCTTTGGGGCAGAAAAGGGATTTTTTCTGTTTCTTTCATGTACAAAGTAGTACTTAATACATTTAGTAAATCATCCATGCTTGATTATCAAATCCAGATAATCAATTTGTTCACAACTAATCGAATGTGTGACTCTGGTGACAGTGTTAATCTACTCAAATAAATTATTGAGTGAATCTCTAATTCCAAGCCAAATCATGAAAACAAGTGTGGTGTACTTCCAAAAGGCAAATTATTGGCAAATGTATTTGTTGGTGAAAAAAATGTATTTGCTAGTTTTGAGGCAAAACAAGTGCCCGTTGAAGTGCAGTTGATTTGAAGGTAAAAATCATCCAGGAACATAAAATAGTAGTGGTTTTAGAGCAATAATCTCATCACAAACTCTGTAGGGATTTGGATAGGGTGTGAACATTTTTCTAATGTTTGTCTGAATACTCAGAGCTTCCTTCCTCTTCTTGCATTTTGGTATAAGTGACTATATAGCCATGGTGACCAAGGCCCCCAATTCAGTGGTCCAGTTAATTGAGATGTGTGTTGTAACTTCCATAGAAGTCGTTGAATCAGCCCTCCGACAACTACCATGGACATCCCCTACTCCGGTAGACTTTGTAATGCACTGTGCATCCTTGGCCATGACACAGAATTACTTTCAATTTGAAGATACTATATACCATCAGATCAGGGGGACTTCGATGGGTAGTACTTTTGCCCCAAGCCTAGCCTGTCTATATATGTACCAGTTTGAAAAGGATTTCATCTTACCAGTAACAAACCCCTTTTTTAATAACATTAAACTATGGCGTCGTTACATAGATGACATTCTCATTATATGGCAAGGCGCTCTGTCCAACATTGATCTGTTCACAAGCTGGATCAATACACTAGATCCCTTATTGAAATTCACAGCACACATATCCACTGCACAGGTACCTTTTTTGGACCTCCTGATTCATAATGTGAATGGCAAATTAGTGACCGACACCTATCACAAAATCACTGATCGGAACAGCCTCCTGAGATACGATAGCCATCACCCGAAGGCTCTACGAGACAATCTCCCTTTTGGCCAATTTCTGAGACTACGTAAGAACTGTTCCTCAGCTCATTTGTTTGAAGCACAGGCATGTGAATTGAAAGAGAAACTCCAACATCGATGTTATCCCATTAAGATTATCAACACATCTTACAAAAGGGCTAAAAATAATCACAGAGAGGCTCTTCTAGAACCCACCATGCGGGAGGAACAAACACGATTGACTTGTGTTTCAACATATACTCCGCTTTCCAACACTGTAAAAAAACTCATTAACAAAAGGTGGCAGATTCTATTGAGTGGGGGATCGCAGATCGCGAGACCCCTTTTTGCATTCAAGAGATCCTCCAATATCAGGGATCTGATTATTCATACACGACCACGGAAACAGGATGTTTCCACAGATCAGCCCACTTTGTGGAATCTTCCTCCGGTTTCAGGACACTATCCGTGTGGTTCATGCAACGTGTGCTCCCTGACCAAGCGGATAGATAGTCTACAGTTGAAACACGTGGGAATCTGGCGCTTGACGAAACACACCAATTGTAAAACACCATTGTATATATTTGATCACGTGCCCATGTGATTTACAATATGTAGGGATGACATCCAGACCAGTTAAGTTACGAATTAACGAACACCGCAGCAACATTAGATGCGCGCGGATCACAACCAAATTAAGTTCACATTTTTTAGAAGCAAGACATGGTCCCAATGATATGTGGTGGACTGTTTTACAAGCACTGAGACACAATGAAAATGACCCCAAACATCTGTTTAGGACTGAACAGCGGTGGATTTATCGACTGAAAACAGCCAGTGAGGGCCTCAACGACGATATTCCTTGGTGGACCCTGTCTCCCTAATCCTCCTGACTGACAGATGTTGATTAGTATTGCCCCTCTGAATATACGGAGTTTCCCAGATAGAGGTGCAATATATGACTATATCATGACTAAAGACTATTGGGTCATTGGCCTCTTTAAGAAGGTCAGAGTAGACAATGGTGTGCCGATTCCACCTCATGATGAAGAGTTTTTAGAACAGGATATAGTCCTGGACGAAGATACCATTATATACTTCCAATAGTTAGAGTGACAGGATATGGACTTTTCTAGTCGATCACCCCCCTTTTTTCAATATGGCCACCAATAAAAGTGGCAGACTTTCATTTGGGATCGACGGTAGGCTTATGAGGTCAATATAAACGATAAATACATCATACATTATTCCACTCCAAGATGGCCACCGCGATTGAGATGATTTTGTTAGCCCCTCGTCACTGTCGATTGTGCCGACACTGACGCGACGTACTGAGGGCCAGCTGCGTGTATACACGCTTGACTTTAAAAATGCCTCCCGAACGCGCGCTTCCGTTATAACAAGGTACGCGACCTCGGGTAGGCAAAATAGCAGACCACCAGCGGAAGAGAAGTAAGTGACGATGTAGTATGTCGGCCGTTTTTACTGTCTGACAATACCTTTGGATACCTTGACCGTACGATGGGTCAATGTATTCATAGCCATTGCATTGAGAGCGCAATTTTCCAATACTGTGCCTTGACAGATTGTTTACAATTTTCAGTGATTAAACGTCTCACACGAATGTTTTAAGATGGGTTAATGTATGCATAGCCATTTTAGTGAGAGCACAGTTTTTCAACAACACTGTGCCTTGACAGATCGTTTACAATTCCCTGTGATTAAACATCGCACACTGTGTTTGATGTTTTGACAAAGTTTGGGCCACAGATACATTTGATTATGAGCCGGGTGGTCACATCCACGTCTGGAGGTTTAATGAAATAATGGACTCATAGATTGTAGAGACATCCTCCATTTGCTTGTCCCTTATACATTACGAGAATGGGTTGACAAACAATTAGAGAGGCTAGATACCCCCATCCAGATTGTGGAGACATTTTTCTATACCGACAATTTTGAATGTGAAACGCAGTGTAAACGTGTCTTTAATCATTTTGCAAATTTCTTTTGACGGTGTACTTTATAAAAACGTTTATGTTTAGAGAACTCACCTTGGTCATGAGGTTTTATGCGTACCTATGATGCCCTGTCTTTAAAAAGGGATGGGCGACTCACTGTAAGACTGACTGTGACGACTGGTCAATAGACTGTAAGTGACCTCCCAGCATTTACGGCCACCATTGTTTGTTTGTGTTTTTCAATTTATATATGAAGGAGAAGTTAACAATTAGATGGTCCTGATGAAGCGCCAGTGGATCGATTTTGACCGAGTAGGCGCGAAACATGTCGACCCAGTGTAAGGAGTGAAGACTCTTTTCCTCCTTCCTTTTTTCTTAGGAGTATAGGAGACATTATTCCCTTGAGACTCCTACCTGTTTTTAACCTTGGCCTGACCCCTACTACAAACAATAAATTTGGCAACCAGGTGTGCAGAGCCAATTTTATCTACCCTTCACTCTCCTTACCTCCTCTGTTGGCACGTCCTGCGGACCTAAGAAGATCTGTAGTGTTATCTTTCGGTTGTAGAGCCACCACCTTTTGGGTGGTGGCCCGTCAGATATTGCAGTGCCGTTCTGACGAGGAGTTAGCCCGATGATGATGCCTAGCATCTCAGTGTGATGCTTGAGGGCACTCCTACAAGACCTTCTCTCAGTCTTCTGTCTCTGTCCTTATTGACAATATCTTCTCTTTGGAACAGTGTACACGTTTTGATTACAAGTTTACGTTTAGGGAGCAAGTACACTGGACCAGATTAATTCTCCCGGTCCTCCTCGTCTATGTAGTAACTCCAGTTATGGCATATATCTCAATTAAGAGTTTGGTGAATAACATCACACTCCTGCAGTTTCACCCGATAAACTTCAGTAGGTGAAACCTGCTGAAAGTTATCATGTGAACATTTTCCAATAATTATTGGGATACGTGGATTTTGGTGCCTTAAGTTCCAACATCTGCATGTTATTAGGTGTGGCGCATTCTTGCATAATTTACAGTAGCATAATTATGTGAAATTACAGCACAATTACGTGAGAGTATGCAGTATTATGCGAGGAGTGTAACCCAGCATTCAGCGCTCAAATTGAACCCCAGGATGCATTTTGAAAATAGCACTAAATGGAAGAGAACCTGAAAAACAGCAGCCAGCAAAATCTTGGACTCTGGTCCTGTGCTCCACCTGTGGGCACCTTGCCATAAATTACTCTAAATTATGCTAGTGGGTGTAATTGCATAATTGTCAGTAATTTTGCATCACACGAGTAATTCAAAATTCCCAAAAGTTTCTCTGATTATGTGGGAATAATTACAATTTCGCCCAGGCATACATAATGTTTCCCTTTTTTAAGGGACAAACTCCTAATTGGGAGTTATTTATCAAACCTGATAATTGTTGACCAAGCAGAGTAGATTTCTGGAGCTATAATGACTATCAGCCCTAACACCGGGTCACTCATAATGAGGTCCAGAGTGTTCCTTTGTGGGATCAAAAGTGAGACCCTCTATCATAATGATAAAATCTGAGGAATCTTCAAAGTAGGATCTGGAGGAGGGAAATCCTGATAAACAGATCACTGTACTTACCAAGGGATTCAAGTAAAGAACAGCACTAGTTGTCCAAGTGAACCTGTAAAGTCCTTGTGGATTATTGGATGAGTGTATATCATGGGAATACTTAGAAATTTGTTTGAGAGACGTGTACTCATTCTTACTAATATAATGCTCTGCTTATGCTCTGTCTCTAATTGTTCTAATGATATCTTGTAATCTTAGTAGAGGTTTGACGGTTGGTTGGTGTACATCGTGGAAGGACGGATAAGTTTGTTTAGTGCAAATTGTGGTAAGTGCATTAAAGGAAGGAAGAGTGTAGCAATGTGTTGAAGGAAGTATGAGAGTAGCGATGTGTTGAAGGAAGAAGAGGAGTACTGTGACGTGTTTTGTTGTATAAAATTGAGGACGTGTGTGCTAAATGTGTTGAAGACAGAAGGATTAGACTAATATGTTTTGGGAAGGAGGAGTGTAAAAACTTGATTTTTATATTTGAATGGAAGGGAAGGGATGTGTGGGATTTGAGGTGTTCCATATGAAGTGTGTTGGTGCTTAGATAAGCCCTTGCCTCCATGCTTTTGCGTGAATGCTGCAACCTACCAGGTTCCATTGCTGAGGTGTGACTTGCTTGGAAGCATTTTCACACTGCAGAGGTGTTAGTTTGCTGACCAGAGGCCTCTTGGCAGTGTGAAGTAAACAAAGGATCCTCTTTCTACCTTAGTCATTAAGCTGTTCTAGTAAGTAGGATCAAGAATACTCTTGCAGACTATTTAAATTCTGTGTGGTCAGTCATGCCCCTCCCGGATACATTGTGCACCTACCAATCCATATGAAACTTTACGGCCTACATTCGGGGTTACTTTTAAGAATTACAAAGGAAGGTTTAGGCCTGGCAAAAGGTTTATTTCGCCAAGTCGAAATGGCACTATAAATCTGCACTCCACACTGACCAACAGGCTTGAGACATGGTTTACGGTGCTACTTTAGTGGTGGTTACAATGTGTGCCGCAGCCAACTTGTAGCACTTAATTTACGGGTCCTGGGTACATGTAGCACCATTTACTATGGGCTTATTAGTAAAATAAATATGCCAATTGGGTCGATGCTAATTTTATCATATATAAAGGAGAGAGTGCAAGCACTTTGCCATTGGTTATCAGGGGAAAGTGCAAAAGTTCAAATGCCAGCAAAATGAGTTCAGCAAAAAGCAGGGAGTGAAGGGAAAACATTTGGGGGAATACCGCACAAAAGATGTCCGATGTAAGAGACAGTTAACAGGCTCTGGACAATATACTTTCATGACCAATTTGCAATCCAGTTTCAATGGGTTGTAAATATCATATATGCATTTGTAAATGAAGAAAATAGTGTTAAGTTGAGACACTGTGGTTGAAGACTTTTTTCGTAAAGCAGAAACAAGATCAATACAGAATTGTTTGTTTTTGAGTGATGCATAATTCCTAACTAGCTAATCATAGGCACATAAATAACCGAAGTGTACAAGATACTCTATTAATAATGTAAGAAGAGTGAAAGCTTTGAACCCTTGTTTATTCTGATTTTTGCTAGGACAGGTGGCAGAGGTGGTGAAGGTCTTTCTGAGCATGGGCTATGTTCCTGGGAGCTATAAGCAACTTTCTACTTGAGTATCTTTTGCTAGATGCCTTACCTTTCACTTGTAACAGCCTGCAGAGTGCATTCAGTCCCCAGCATGTTAGTGCAGTGTGCTGATTCTCTTGTGCATACAATGTAGCATGTCGCTAAAATGTGTAGCTTCTCTTGTGACTACAATGCAGCATTGCAGTATTTTACTACAGCCTACAGCTTCTCTTGTGACTGCTGTGCAGCTTTTTACTAAAGCGTGCAGCTTCTCGTGTGACCACAATACTGCACGTTTTGTGACTATAGTGCACCATATTACTACAGTGCGCAGCTTCTCTTGGGCATACAACGCAGGGTGTTACTCCATCACGCAGGTTCTCTTGTGACCATAGTACATCAGATTACTACAGTGTGCAGCTTCCCTTGTGACTACAATGCAGCGCATTATTACACCGTGTAGCTTTTCTTGTGCATACAATGCAGGGTGTTACCACAACATGCAGGTTGTCTTGTGACCATAGTCAGGGCCACTGGAATTATGCGGAGTGGGAGCACCGAATTCTCCGGCAGGGTTGACTAAATAATGCCGCAAGAAAAGCCAAAATATGCAGCATAATGCAGTATATTTTTTGATACTATTCTGCCTGGGCAACGATTTCATCTTATTTTTAAAAGGTTAACAACTAAATACAGAAAAGTGCAGCATGTTACTCCTGCGTGCAGCTTCTCTTGCGAACACAATGCGGGCATTACTACATCGTGCAGCGTCTCTTATTATCATAGTGCAGCATATTACTGCAGCGTGCACCTTCTTCTGCGGACACAGTGCATGCAGATTAAAATGTAGTGTTTTACTACGGCCTGAAGCTTCTCTTGTGAAAAAATGAGGCGTGTTGCTACAGCCTGTAGCTTCTCTTGTGCGTGTTAGTACAGCCTGCAGCTTCTCTTGTGCATACAGAGTAGCATGTTACTGCGCCTGCAGCTTCTCTTGTCTGTACAGAGTAGTATGTTACTGCGGCCTGCAGCTTCTCGTGTCTGTACAGAGTAGCTTGTTACTGCGGCCTGCAGCTTCTCTTGAGCATACAACACATGGTGTTAGTACAGCCTGCAGCTTCACTTGTGCGTACAGTGTAGCGTGTTAGTACAGCCTGCAGCTTCTCTTGTGCATACAGAGTAGTATGGTACTGCGGCTTGCAGCTTCTCTTGTGTATACAGAGTAGCATGTTACTGCGGCCTGCAGCCTGCATCTTCTCTTTTGCATACAGAGTAGCATGTTACTGCGGCCTGCAGCTTCTCTTGTGCATACAGAGTAGCGTGTTACTGCGGCCTGCAGTTTCTCTTGTGCATACAGAGTAGCATGTTACTGCGGCCTGCAGCTTCTCTGTTTCATACAGAGTAGCGTGTTACTGCGGCCTGCAGCGTCTCTTGTGCATACAGAGTAGCGTGTTACTGTGGCCTGCAGCTTCTCTTGTGCATACAGAGTAGCGTGTTACTGCGCCTGCAGCTTCTCTTGTGCATACAGAGTAGCATGTTACTGCGGCCTGCAGCTTCTCGTGTCTGTACAGAGTAGCATGTTACTGCGGCCTGCAGCTTCTCTTGTGCATACAGAGTAGCATGTTACCGCGGCCTGCAGCTTCTCTTGAGCATACAGTGTAGCGTGTTAGTACAGCCTGCAGCTTCTCTTGTCTGTACAGAGTAGCATGTTACTGCGGCCTGCAACTTCTCTTGTCTGTACAGAGTAGCATGTTACTGCGGCCTGCAGTTTCTCTTGTCTGTACAGAGTAGCATGGTACTGCGCCTGCAGCTTCTCTTGTCTGTACAGAGTAGCATGTAACTGCGGCCTGCAGCTTCTCTTGTCTGTACAGAGTAGCATGTTACTGCGGCCTGCAGCTTCTCTTGTCTGTACAGAGTAGCATGTTACTGCGGCCTGCAGCTTCTCTTGTCTGTACAGAGTAGCATGTAACTGCGGCCTGCAGGTCCTCTTGTGCATACAGAGTAGTATGTCACTGCGGCCTGCAGGTCCTCTAGTGATCACAGTGCACCATATTAGCACCGCAGCAGGCTCTCTTGTGAATACTATGCTGCCACCTTCATGTTCACTACACTGTAATGCAGGCGTTATTGAAGCAATGTGTTGGCACGCTTGGTGTAATGAAATGAGCAAAATGAAAAATATGAGTGATCAACATTGGATTGAGGCAAATTTCAAACAAAGAATCGTGCCCGCCAAAGAATTTAAAGTCCATCTGGAAACTGATGAGCCCCACAGCTGCAAAACTGTAGTCCGAAATACAGGGAGCCATTATTTCTCGTGAGAGATGCCTGTCCCCGAAATAGATTTCTCCATCAACCGCTGGCAGCTGCTGCACAGCTCGCAGACAGGTAGATAACAGGACTGAAGTCCCAGAGGCTGGGCCGGGTCAGCCTGGATCCAGAGCACAGATACTTGGTGTAACAGTGACATGTTATTTTGAAGAAACAGCTGTACCATCGCCAAGTTTTTGATAAGCAGTTGAATGATAAATGACAACGCCAACAGACTGGGACATCTCTGACCCAGGCATCATCCTCACACATGTTCTGTTGTGGCACTTTATGCCAGCAGGCATTCAGTCAAAGGGGTTCTTTCAGTTTCATTCTGCAGTATCAGCATCCTTCTGTGCTTCAATGGTGACCATAACAAACAAGCATTTTCAATGCAACGGGTCTCGCATTTGTTCGAGTTAGAGCTATTAGCGTTGTAAAGCAAAAAAAAAAACGCAGCGCGATCGCGCTATGTAAAATGCAGCGCAATCGCACTGCGTGGAAAATGAACAGATAAAGTAGTCCGGACTCCGGGCTGAAAACATCGAGCCTCGTATGTTTTTGGTACTTTACCGGTGCTGTGTGGGTGGGCTAAACACCGGAAAAGGCATGACGTATGCATGCCTTTCACAAATGAAAGCAAGCGGATTTTAAAAGGCAAGCCCACGAACCAATGTAAGTGGCTGACGTGGCATGGGCGTGGTTTCAAGCCCAAAGAGAGATTACAGACTGGACGGAGCACTTTGTGCTCGCCCATAAAAACACCTGTAACTATCACTAAACCTCCCAAGAGTAGAGAATACCAAGAAAGAGAGAAACATGTTATAATATTATTGGTATTATTATTATTAATATTATCCTTATTATTACCACCATTATCATTATTATTATTGGTATCATTATTCTTCTTCTCATTATTATTATTCTGTTTTCACAGCATAGCATTGCTTCATTGGTAATAAAAAAAAAAACGAAGGGCCTTATTACAACATTGCCAATGCCGCTGCACTCCAGGTGGTCCGACCGCCATGCCCGCCAGGAACATGGTTCCGGGGTGACCGAGTCGTGGCCAGCCACGGCGGCGCTGTGTTCAGTACCGCCGCGCTGATCACGAGTCCAGATTCTGCCAGCCTTTTCATAGCAGGGTCCCTGCCATGAAAAGGCGGGCAGAAACACAGTGCAGGGGGCCACATGAGGGCCCCTCCACTGCCTATGCCACGGGCACCCGCAGAATGCACACTCTCTGCTTTGCAGACAGTGTGCATTCTGATGGTGCTGGTGTGCTACGGTATTGGCCTCGGCTCTCTTAAGGGAGCCGTGACCAATACTGTAGCACTGTTCCCCGCTGGGCTGATGGCCGCAAGTGTCAAAGTACTGTGTTCCCACCGGTCAGCCCAGCTGGAACATCGTAATATGATTTGGGGGGAGGCAGCTGGTATGATGGCTGCCTCCTCCCGCGGGCTTTGGCGGTTGGGTAATTCAGACCGCCAAAGTCGTAATGAGGTCCTAAGTGCAGGAGCTCAAGGTTTTTCTTAGGAGCTCGCCACAGAATGCTGTGGATATGAAATACCTAGACTGCCTAGTCCTCTTTACACCTCATGTCTCTTTCTACCACCACCCTGCTCTTCCTGTCTCTGTAGCTCAATCTGTTGATTCTTTTTCATCCTTGCTTTCTCGTTTTAGCAGTGTTTTCCTGTCTTTCTCCTCCTCCTCCTTTTTCGTGTTTGTGTCTTTTTCTCTCTCTTGTTATTTGTCAGTCTGGTACCAGAATTTCGTTGCCTTAATAATGACAGACAAAATTATTGTGTCCTAAGCATTGGCTGCAAATATTTCGCTCCATTGAAGTTAATAACAGAAAATCGACAGCCAACTGAGCCACATTGTTGAAAAAGATATTTAGGACACAATATTTGTATCAGATGATCTTTTGACGAAGATATTCTAACATACAACCCTTTCGGTACTACAGCAGCACAATTTGTGATTAAGTGAGTAACTTAGTGAAATTTTACTTTTTCCAGCATCTTCTTAAATTCCCTTTTTTGGCATCATATGCATGATCTCCAACACATAAAAAGATAGATATATAGGGATGCGGATCCTCCGTGGATCCGCCGCGGATCGATCCGCGGCTCCACGAGCTCCAGGAAAAATCTGATTGGCCACAACCTGACGGGAATATTGTGGCCACTATTTTATTTCATTGGGAAAGAGTCCCCGGGGATGAAATCTGGTGTGGCAATGGAGATGATGGGGTCAGGGTAGGAGGTTCCCTGATCCCCTGGGCGTGATGTGGTTGCGATGAAACAGTAAATAATGGGATTGAAGTGCCTTAAAACATATTTTTAAATAGTTTTTGAGATCCATCCGCGGGGCTCAGCGCGGCCCCCAGTGTTAATTCTCGGGGGATTGGCATATCTCATGAAACTTCAAATATCTATTCATGCACCTACTCAAAGACCCAGACAAATACCCTCACACCCACTCTCACACCCAGAGAGATGCTGTCACATCCACTCTCACACCCACAGACACTCTCACGCTCACTCTCACACTCAGAGAGACACTCTCACTCCCGCTCTCACATTCAGACACTGTCACACTCACTCTGACACCCAAACAGACACTTTCACACCCACTCTAATACCCAGAGAGATGCTTTCACGCCTAGTCTCACACCCAGAGACCCTTTATCACACTCACTCTCACACCCAGACACTCTCACAGCCACTCTCACACCCAGAGAGACACTCTAGTACCCACTCTTATGAGAGAAACACTCTCATAACCATTCTGACACTCAGACTCTCACATACCCACTCTCACACCCAGATAGACACACTTACACCCACTCTGACAGCCAGAGACACTCTCACACTCCTTCTGACACTCAGAGAGACATTCACACACCCACACCCACACCCACACTCAGAGGCAGACTTACACGCACTGTCACAGCCAGAAAGACACTTATGCTCACTTTCACACAGAGAGAAACTCTTTCACCCACTTTCACACCCATAAAGACACTCTGACGCTCAGTCTCACACCCAGAAAGACACTCTCACACCCTCTTTCAGACACAGAAACACACTCTAACACACTCTTACACCCAGAGAGACATTCTCACACCCACTCTCACATCCAGGCAGACACTCATGCACCCACTCTCATAACTAGACACACTCTCACACTCAGACAGACACTATCACAAAGATTACAGGGACGCTATAGTAAGGAAATAGAATAAAAGAAACCATAGAAATTCACTTTAAAAAAAAAACAAATGTTACAGGGTTATTACAGTTAGGTTCTGAATTTACTCGTACGAAACCTTAGAAATTCACCAGTTATAGTTTTCAAGTAACTATAACTCGTACCCAAACGTAACTATAACTTGCGCCCACTCCATGCACTGCTGATTACTCCAGATATTACAGCACTCATGATATCTTTTATAACATCATTGATATCACTGTAACATCTGTTGTAAAATTATTCATAAAAACCTGTGCATGGTGGTGTGCGAGTTATAGTTACCTTAGCGTACAATAGTTGAAATAACTATTTGAACTTTTGAATTTCTAAGGTTTAGTATGAGTAAATTCAGAACCTGACTATAATGTCCCTGTAACCTGTGTTTTTTAAGTGAATATTTATATATATATATATATATATATATATATATACATATATATATATATCTATATATAAATCGGGACAGCCTTATGGAACACACCACAGCATGGTCAAGGAAGTCTTTCATTTCCACGCTACAGAAACACACACCTCTGTAGCATGAAGTTGATTTATTAAACTATTTTACCTTGCGCTAAATTAATGAGTTAAAAACAAATTTGAATGATAAATTTTATATTTATTGATTTTTACCATTAAATTGGTCAATAGGCTTTACGCACTTTATAACCTATTGGAGGCATGCAGGTTTGTCTTCTTGACTTTTAACATTTTAGTTAATGAATGCATGCGTTTATGCCACTAGTTTGCTGCTAGAACTGGATGAGCGTTTAATTAATTCTGTTGTTAAACAGTTTAATAGGCATTTCGTACATATTAATTCACTGGATGCGTACAGGTTAAGTTGAGACTTTCAAGAAACGCCAAGCCTGTAATATGTACTTACGGTTTTAGTTGTCTGATGATCTAGTAGCATTTTTAAAAGACTATTTTAATGTATCTTTTCCTTGGATATTTGACGGAATTAAGATATATGTTATTTGAGTTCTGGTACATGTAATGGTTTTAATTAAGTGCACATGTCAATAAATAAATTCAATAAAGACTTCCTCAGCTATGCTGCCATGTGTTGCAAGGGGAGCTTTGTGAATCCGGCCTCAGGTGACGGGTTTTGCAAAGGTTAATTAACCCCCCATTAAATCCTGCTGTGCAGCCTGAATTAAGTCAGACATCACACAAGGAGAGTCTTTTAAACAAAACTCTGTCCTTGGTGTCATGAGAGGGCCAGTCTGAACTGAGCCTTTACAGCACAGTGATAAATGTGCGTGCTTACCCGACCTTCTCTCAAAACCAGGACATATCTGTTTTTGTAACAAGTGTCAGGACACCAGTACAGTCATCGAAAAATCGTGACTGGGCCAATCTGGGATGTCTGGTCGCTCTATCTCAGCTCTAATCTCCGATACAAGTCTTGTGGTCTGGTTTCTCTCGTCTCCTCGTCTACTGTCTCTAAGGGTGCCCTGACAGCCAGATGCATAGGACACCTCCCTCTGCTACAGTGACTGCCGTCAGAGCCCTGGCCTTCTACCTAGGGTGACCAGGCGCCTCGGTTTTTCACCAGCTGTCCCAGCAGATTTCGGAAATTTAGCTCGTCTCGGTTTTTAGTGGGAGGTAGGTTTTTATGTTTTCCAAAGCAGGGATAGTTTAATTGAGCAAGTTAACTGACAGACATGATACTGGCTTTAAAAATGTTATTTTAGTTATGTTCTTAGTGACTCTCCTGTAACTGTATGCTGATGAGCGCTGTCATTCTGTGCTCTCAGTTGAAGTATAATGTGTAGTCCTTCTTCTATTTTTGCTAAATGTCCTGGTCTTTGGCTTTAAAATTCTGGTCACCCTACTTCTACCCCACTGGGGATGGGCATGCACACCCTATCTGCAGTAACAATGAGGTACTGTAAGCAATCCTATGCAGTGTTTTCCAACCTGTGGTCGGGGACCTCTGGGGGTCTGTGAAGCCTCCTCAAGGGGTCTGCAACTGCTTAGAAAATTAAATAATAATAACAGATTAGGCCCCCAGCTTTTAGTAATGACTCAGTGGGGGGGCCCTGGATTCCAATAATGATTCAGTGGGGGTCCCCGGGTTCCAGTAATGATAAAGTGGGGGTCCACATAAGTCAAAAGTTGGGAACCACTGATCTAATGCATCCACTCTCCAGCGTAGGTAGTAATTTACCATCCAAGGACTCCCGGACAGACTCTTGTTTCTCTGGACTCGACCTCGATTCATTCCTGCCAGAGTGTGCTGAAGTGGGTGGATTGTTGCATACTGCACTTTACAAATACCAATTAAATTAAATAGATGAGCACGCTCTGATGATGAGATCTTCGAAGGACACCCATTTCCGACCTTCCAGAGCCTTTTATGTGATCTTCCCTTTCCCCACTTCTCCAAACACAACAGTCTTATGTGCTGTAAAGATTAAATATCAGAAACGGTTTAGAAAGTGGCGTCACACACATTACATGCAACATTAGTTCCGGTTTCTGTGCCTTGGCAATCCTGACCCATCATAGAGTATAAAATGAATGAATTGCATAACAAAATCTATTAACTTTTTTGTCATTCTTACCACGCACTGGACTTCAGAAGATCACATTTTGCATTTTAAGGATAACTGCAATCTAGTGACATAAAGCCTGGTTTAGAGTTGGGTGGTCATTCTCCAGGTTTTTGTGACGGTGCTAATCTGATTGAAGGAGAATCCACAGGTGCAGTTTCCTCTACAACCGGCAGATACTTACAGCTTGAGTGTAGTGTGCATGTTAAATACATATTGCGCTCAAACACTATATGCAATGTCCTCATGACGCTCAATTTGTTTTACCCGTGGTGCAAAAAGTGTAGCCAATTCCTAAATGTAGTAACCGTGTATGAATATTCCCTGACTATTTTAATTTGAGATGTTTTGCGCTCAGTTCACAAATGCATGTAAGAGAACTACCAGAGTACTATCTCAAGTACTTAAGTACTCCAAAATGCCTTGGTGAAGAGTCCTCTACTTGTCTTAGTTTAGACAGGAGGAAGACTTTCCACAGACATTGTTGATGCCATGGTGGGTGGAAAACCACAGAACCCTTGCATCTCTAGAAGATGCACACAATCAGACATTGGCCATCTGTTGTGGTTTTGCATTGTGTGACAATGGGCTACTTATTGATAATCTGTGAGGAAGCTCTATATCATATCTTAACACTGTCCACCCCAACCCTTGTTCTTTCAGACCCTTATGCACTGAATATGTATTATTTATAGAGCATACCTAGCTCAGGGGGCAGTGGAACTCTGTCCATGTAATCACATTACATTAGCAATCATAGTGTAGCCAGAGTAAGAGGAGCAGCAAAGAGTTTTCCAAAGTACTGGGAGAGGGCAGTGAACAATAGTTAGCTAGGATTCCAATATTATTGTTTTAAAAACAAATAATAATAATAGGGAAGAAAAAAGCTGAACAGGTTCTAGACTTGTGTTTCAAGTTCTTGAGGCTCAATACTTCTACTTATTGGTTTTGATTTCTGCTGACATGGAGTTTCTATTCTTAATTAGCATCTGCTCCCTGCAGTCTATGGGCTAACACAAATGTAAAAGGTTTATTGTCAAAGAAAGCAGGTTGATGCAGAAGAAACGGCTGGCAGGATATTCACACAACCTTAAAAGTTGTGATGGCCTCGAGGGGGTGCTACTGTGGAGAGATTAGTAGTGACTTATAGCCACAAGTACAATCATCTTTTCTAGTTGCAAATGGGCTGATTTGCAGAATCGTCCTGTTTGCGACTAGAAAAATGCTTTTTAGGATGTTCAAAGCCCAAATTGTGATTCTGTAAGTTGTTACTGAATTGCAATTTGGGTTTTGCAATTTCGCAGTAGGAAGGGGCGTGTTGAGGGCATCACTTCCTAATGGCAAATCAGAAAGTTATGTGCCAATGTTTTGTGATCAAAATGCGATCGCAAAATGTTAGAAATGGGGTCTTTGGTTGACTGTCAGGTTACCCCCTGTTCAAGCAAGGACCCTCACTCTAGTCAGGGTAAAAGAGAATCACCCTCAGCTAACCCCTGCTTACCCCCTTGGTAGCTTGGCAGAGCAGTAGGTCTAACTTCAGAGTGCTAGGTGTAAAGTATGTGTACCAACACACACAGTAACCTAATGACAACACTACAAAATGACACAACACAGATTTAGAAAAATAGGAAATATTTATCTAAACAAAACAAGATTAAAACAACACAAATCCACCAAACACAAGTCAAGTTATCAATTAAAAAGCAAAAGGAGTATTTATGTAGTTTAAAAAACACACTAACACTGTTAGTGTGAAAATGTACTTTGGGTGCATCAAAAATAACCCCGCACGGGCAAGTGTGCGCCAAAGAGGGCTTGCGATGCGTCGATTCCACTCACAAGCGGGACCTTGCGTCGTTTCTCATTTCGTCGGGTCAGGCGCTTCGTTCCTTCTCTCCGCAGGAGAGTGATGCGTCGATCCGGTCAGCACTCTCAGGTCTGGGCAAGCCTTGCGTTGTTTTTACACACCCAGCGGTGTTTGCGTCGGAAATCCAGCCGCACGATTATCCGAAAATTACGCCGTGCGGGTTGCGATCTCCCAGACTCCGTCAGCGATGCTGTACGTCGTTTCTCAAGCTCCGTGTGTCGATTCTTCGGTCGCGTTTCTGGCGAGAGTCGATTTTCAGCCGCGGAGCCGGCGGCGCGTCGTTTCTTCAGCCGCAGATCGGGGTTGCGTCAATCTTTTCCCCGCACGGCACTCTGTGCGTGGATTTCCTCTTCTTAGGCTGCCAGCTTTCTCCTTTCAGGGTCCCAGGAACTGGATGGGCACCACAGGGCAGAGTAGTAGTCTCTCCAGAGACTCCAGGTGCTGGCAGAGAGAAGTCTTTGCTGTCCCTGAGACTTCAAACAACAGGGGGCAGCTCTAAATCAAGCCCTTGGAGATTTCTTCTCAAGATGGAAGGCACACTAAGTCTAGTCTTTGCCCTCTTACTCTAGCAGAAGCAGCAACTGCAGGATAGCTCCACAAAGCACAGCACAGGCAGGGAAGCTCTTCTTCCTCAGCTCTTCAGCTCTTCTCCAGGCAGAGGTTCCTCTTGGTTCCAGAAGTGTTCTAAAGCCTGTGGTTTTGGGTGCCCTTCTTATACCCATTTCCTCCTTTGAAGTAGGCCTACTTTAAAGTAAAGTCTCTTTTGAATGTGAAATCCTGCCTTGCCCAGGCCAGGCCCCAGACACTCACCAGGGGGTTGGAGACTGCATTGTGTGAAGGCAGGCACAGCCCTTTCAGGTGTGAGTGACTACTTCTCCCCTCCCTCCTAGCACAGATGGCTCATCAGGATATGCAGGCTATACCCCAGCTCCCTTTGTGTCACTGTCTAGTGTGAGATGCAACCAGCCCAACTGTCAAACTGACCCAGACAGGGAATCCAGAAACAGGCAGAGTCACAGAAAGGTATAAGCAAGAAAATGTTCACTTTCTAAAAGTGTCATTTTCAAACACACAATCTTAAAATCAACTTTACTAAAAGATGTATTTTTAAATTGTGAGCTCACAGACCCCAAACTCCACATGTCCATCCGCTCCAAAGGGAATCTACACTTTAATCAGATTTAAAGGTAGCCCCCGTGTTAACCTATGAGCGGGACAGGCCTTGAAACAGTGAAAAACTATTTCACTGTCAGGACATATAAAACACATTACTATCTGTCCCACCTTAACCATACACTGCACCCTGCCCTTGGGGCTACGTAGGGCCTACCTTAGGGATGCCTTACATGTAAGAAAAGGGAAGGCTTTGGCCTGGCAAGTGGGTACACTTTCCAAGTCAAATTTACAGTTAAAACTGCACACACAGACACTGCAGTGGCAGGTCTGAGACATGATTACAGAGCTACTTGTGTGGGTGGCACAGACAGTGCTGCAGGCCCACTAGTAGCATTTGATTTACAGGCCCTGGGCACCTCTAGTGCACTGTACTAGGGACTTACTAATAGATCAAATATGCCAATCATGGATAAGCCAATTACATACACATTTTGTAAAGGAGCACTTGCACTTTAGCACTGGTTAGCAGTGGTAAAGTGCCCAGATTAACAAAAACAGTAAAATGAGAGGCCAGCACACATCAACAACCTGGGGAACAGAGGCAAAAAGTTAAGGGAGACCACGCCAAGGATGAAAAGTCTAACACAAAACATTCTCAGTTAACTGAAAATAGAAAGTAGGTGGTAACCCATTTGCAAATGGGAAGAGGTCCCTCAGGGGCCCCTTCCCCTTTAAGAATGGTTAATAAAATATTTTTTAAGAGCAGGCAGTGGTTTCATGGACCACTGTCTACTCTTAAAAAAATTAAGCTTAAATTTTTTTTTTTTTTTAAATGCATGTTGTTTTCTTTTAACGAAAATGAGCTGTGTTAAAAAAAAATATATATATTGCTTTATTTAAAAGCAATCACATACATGGCATCCCTGTAATGGCTGAGATCCCTAATGGGTTGCGAATTGTGACCTATTAATATTCATGAGGTAGGTCTATTTGCAACCCGCTGCGAACCGCAAGTGAAACTCTAAAGTGTTTCATACATTTCAAATATTGATTTCCTTATTGCGATTTGCAGGAAATCACAATTAGGAAAACTCTAATTCAAACATTTGTACATGTGGCCCTTAGTGTGGGTGAGTTTCTTAACCCCTCACACTCCGGCTTGCCATAAAACATTTTTAAAGGGTGCATGACTGGATTAAAAAATTTCAGTGATCTGGGGGTTGCCTCTATCAATGTGGGAGTTCGCCATCCTTTGAACTACTCTTTGAAGGTCCGTAAATTAAAGAAAGGGGGGTACATATAGTGAATAGTTATAAATATTGATCATTCAGTGTTCCCAATCCCAACCTGCCTACCTCAATATTGTCCCTGCTGTCCTCAAACTGCATGAACTAGGGTTGTCTTTTGACCCAGTGGGACCTATTGACCCCCTGTAGTACTACAGGGGAACTCTGTTAGGTATACTTGCAAGCCTTTTCTGATCACTCCTGAAACTTTCCACTGCCATTCTGATTCTATGTGAAAATTCTCTGGATATTCTCATCTTAGATGTTTTGGGGCCAATTCACAATGGCATGTGTGAGTACGTAAAATATTACTACAAGAGTACTTCTTGATGTACTGCAGAATTCCCTCTATTTACTGGCTTACGTCATTCATTATATACTAGTGGCATTGTATTGATAGAGGCTTGACCATATGGCATACAAGCAGAGGCGGCTGGCAAGTTCTGAAAGCGGTGGGGCGTGTTAAACTTAAATGTGCTTATAAGGGATGGTAAATGCTTTATAAATAGAATGTGCCATGATCACGTCCGCAATATGTATTTCATTTTGCAGCAATAGGGGCAGAATGGAATTCGTATTGCAGAGGTCATTAGGGCACATTCTATTTATAAAGCATTTACCGTCCCTTATATGCATAGACACTGAGAAAAATAAACATAATTCTTACCTTTGTATCTGAATTCTCTCTCTCCCTACGCTACTTGGCAGTTAATGTGCGCATGCTGGCCCAACAGAAAATATGCCCCAAGCATGCCAGCCAATCCAAGCCCTGCTCTAATGCTGGTTATGATGCTAAACAACCAGCGGCGTAACAAAACTTGAGGGGGGGACCCTTGCAAAGTACTTGGAGGGGCCTCCCTCCCCTGGACCCAGTAAGGAACCTCTCAGGCCAGGGTCCGTGCACAGTGCCGGGTGTGCTGAGGGGGCCCTCTGGAGCTCAGGGCCCCCCACACCATGAGAGCTGTGGGGGCCTTTGTTACACCAGTGTAAACAGCATAAGAGAGTTGCCTTGATTGTCTGGGTCAGGCAACGCTCCCTCAGAGACTGATGGGACTGCGTCTCCGCTGTGTCACCTCCCTCTGTGTCAGAGTCACCAGATCCTAGGGGTCTGCGCACGTTCCCAACACATCCACCACTGAACAGCTCCAAGACTCTGATAGATAAATCACAGAGGCTAAGAGAGTTCAAGAGGGGAAGAGGGGATTAGGAAGGGAAACAGCTGGGAAGGAGACCTGTAGTAAGAAAAAGGTTAGAACACACAATATGAAAATTATATCTCCTGAAATCAATACTAGACTATGATTCTAAGCATAGTCATTCCTAAAACATGAACAATCTAAGAATTAAGTTTAAAATGACTAAGTTTCAAGATGGGCAGATACCTGTAAGGGAATCAAGATGGATTAAATGAAAACTTTCTTATTCAAGTACTTTCCTTTACATGAGAATCAGAAAAACATTCTGACTAAATTTTAAAGCAGTCATATAAATCCTTTTTTGAGAATGCATACTAGGACCATACAATATTGCATCTAGAAACTCTGATCTTCTGTGTACTCTTAAAATGTTTCAACACAAATTGCGCATATTGTAGATATATATATATATATATATATATATATATATATATATATATATATATATATATATAGTAAACACCATAAAAGGATTGTGCACCATGAATAACACCATATGGATTCAGGAAAAACAAATCACATAACTTGTCAACTTGAATATTACATGATAAATATCTTAGAATTGTGGCATACAATAAACAACATGAATTAAACTCGAGGAGAGAATCGTGCGTCTTGCCGATTCGAGTGTCACCATGTAAAAAGCCAAGAAATGGTAGTACGCAATGAATATCAAAGTCAAATCATCATTAAACGAATCGCGCATCTTGCCGATTCGTAAACCACGATGTAAATGGCAAGAAATAACAGCTCACAATGAATAACAAGATCAAAGTACAATGAAACGAATCGCGCGTCTTTTGCCGATTTTTAAGCCACCATGTAAATGTCAAGAAATGGTAGCGCGCAATGAACAACAAGGTTAAAGCACCATGAAACGAATCGTGCGTCTTGCCGATTCTTAAGCCACCATGCAAATGTCAAGAAATGGTAGCGCCAATGAACAACAAGGTTAAAGCACCATGAAACGAAACGCGCGTCTTGCCAATACGCAGGCCACCATACAAATGTCAAGGAATGGTAGCGCGCAATGAATAACAAGATTAAATCAGCATGAAACGAATCGCGTGTCCTGCCGATTCGTAAGCCACCATACATATCTCAAGAAATGGTAGCACGCAAAGTAATCTGTTAATCATTAAAGAATTAAGCCAAGAATATGAAAGTTCTCGATAACGGCGTCGGGAGGCCAGCCCAACCACCGTCTTACCGCCCAGAACAAGGATCACCAATGAAGAATGAAGGGCAGAGGCCTGGAAGATCAAATAGGCCACCGGGACAGGAGCTCAGGAAGCAGCTGCTGCTCTGCACCGGGACCTCTGAATAGTGAGCACTTGGAGCTGGGCTGGCTCCCTTTTATAGAGTCTTGGCCCAGCCCACAACCACACCCAGGCATGCTGCAGGGAAAGTCTCTGGAAGGCCCTGGAAAGGGACCACACCCTAACACACTCTGAAAGCCTGCAGCAATACATTGCAAATGAACAGTATTTGTAAACACATTAAAAATAAGTCTTCAGGATTAAACTCTGCAATGCAAAAGGTTAAACAACAACATATCAGCACAATGCATAAATTACGTTGTTTTGAGAGTGCTGGGTTTTTGCATTCTAGTCGCCAATAGAGCGCACACTGCCCTGGTGTTGACAGTACTCCCCTCTCCCAGACGCGCTCTAGGGCCTGGTTTGCCTGGATTAAGACGATGAAAGCGTCTCACAAGTACTGGAGCATGAACACCAGATGCGGAAACCCATGAGTTACTTTCAGGACCATAACCTTTCCATGAGATTAAGTACCATAGATTACGACCTCTCAGTTTAGAATCCAACACTTTCTTAACTTCGTATTCTTCTTCCCCTTGTACTAGAACAGGAGCTGGATGAGGGTGGACCTTTAGGACTGCCTTCTTCAAGAGGGAAGTGTGGAACACTGGATGAATTTGTAAAGATCAGGGCAATTGTAGTTTACAGGTCACCGGATTGATTTGCTGGAGGACAGTGTAAGGACCTATGAATTTGGGGTTAAACATGTGCTTCTTCTTGAAATCTATATGTTTTGTGGAAAGCCACACTTTGTCACCTGGTTGATATTGCGGTCCCTCACAATGTTTCTTGTCATAATGCCTTTTGTATTTTTGTTTGGCTTTTTCTAAATGCTGTTGAATCAGTTTCTGGGTTTGATGCAAATGCTGAATGGTTTCTGACACAGCTGGAGTAAGAGAACTTTCTTGAGGAATTGTGATGGGCAAGGTGTCAGGATGATAGCCAAATAAACCAAAAAAGGGTGTAACCCCAATAGAAGTGTGGAATGAGTTATTGTAGGCTAACTCAGCTAACCAGAGCATAGATGTCCAAGAATGAAGTTCCTTTTCAGCGTAGGCACGTAGGTATTGTTTCAAAGTCTGATTTAGTCTCTCCGTTTGACCATCTGTTTGAGGATGATGACTAGTAGATCGTGTAGATGTCACTTGGAGTGTTTTACACCATGTCTTCCAAAAATTGGAGGCAAATTGCGACCCCCGATCGGAGAGGATAACTTTTGGCAGTCCATGATAACGAACCACTCTGTTCAGTAAAATAGTTGCCAATTCACTAGAAGTGGGCAATTTCTTACAGGCAATGAAATGTCCATATTTCGTGAGACTATCTACTACCACCAGAATTACTGAATGCTGTTGAACCACTGGCAGACCGGTAATAAAGTCTAAAGAAATATTTTCCATGGACGACTTGGGGTTGGAAGTGGATGTAACAACCCTTTTGGTTTTGAATGACTTGTTTTAGTGCGAGCACAGACTTCGCAGTTGTTTACCACTGCTTTTACATCTTTTGTTAGGGTAGGCCACCAAAAATAGCATTGGATCAGTTCAAGAGTTTTAGGAGTACCTGGGTGACCTGCCGTAGGTATAACGTTCAACCAATGAAACACTATCTTGCGAAGTTTGGTAGTGGGTACGAACAAACGAGCGTCGTCAACGGGTAGTCCTTGGTTGATTGACCTTTTGGGGTCTGCTTGGGCCCATGTTTGCTATTTCTCAACAGTGAAAGAGTTGCGAATTTCTTCAAAGAAATCTTCAGTTTTTATGATAATGAGAACCTTGTCAGGAGCAATGATAGCTCTGGAGGCTTGAAATGCAGGCAACGCGGTAGACTCTTGGCAGGACAAAGCATCAGCTTTGCGATTATCTTTACCAGGCCGGAAGGTACTACAAAATCAAATTCGGCAAAAAACAGCATCCAGAGTAATTGCCGAGGAGTCAAAAGTCTGGCGGAACTCATGAATTGAAGATTACGATGATCAGTATATGCTTGTGACAGTGTATTTGGCACCCAACAAATGATGTCTCCATTCTTTAAAGGCGTCACGAATCGCCAGAAGCTCTTTTTCAGCAATGACATAGTTCTGTTCGGCTTCGTTCAACTTCCGAGACATATAAGCTACAGGATGGAGTTGACCAGTGTCTTTATTTCATTGCGATAAGACGGCTCCTATTGCTACATCTGAAGCATCAGCTTCCACTATGAAAGGTTGATTCGCATCAGGATGAGTCAAGACTGGGGCAGTGGAGAAAGCTTCCTTCAAAGTAGAGAAGGCTTGGTCAGCTTCTAGGGACCATACAAACTTTTCTTTCTTTCTTAATAGCTTGGTGATTGGAGCCACTGTCTGGGAGAAATGATTTATGAACCTCCGGTAAAAATTTGAAAACCCCAGGAAACATTGTACATCGCGAACAGCCTTTGGGGTGGGCCAATCAGATACGGCTTTTACTTTCTTTTCTGCCATCACCATACCTTGAGGGGTAAGAATAACCCCTAAAAACTCAACTGTGGTAACATGAAACTCACACTTGGTTAGTTTGCAATATAAATGGTGTTTTCGAAAGGCTGCAAGAATTTTCTTGACATGTTGGACATGTTCGTTTTCATTGTCTGAGTAGATCAAAACGTCATCGATGTATACTATGGCAAATATGTTGAGGTACTCTCTAAGAACGTCATTCAAGAAAAATTGAAATGCTGCTGGAGCATTACACAGACCAAAAGGCATGACGGTGTATTCAAAAAGGCCATATCTTGTCTTGAACGCCGTTTTGCATTCGTCACCCTCTCTCATTCTGACCAAATGATAAGCACCTCGAAGGTCAAGCTTCGTGTAGATTTTTGCTCTCTTTACTTGTTCCAATAAGACCGGAATTAGGGGTAAAGGATATTTATTCTTGATGGTGACTTTGTTCAATCCCCTATAGTCGATACAAGTTCGAAGTTCTCCATTAGCTTTTGAAACAAAAAACAAAGGCGAAGCTGCAGGAGACTTAGAGGGGCGAATGAAACCATTCTGCAAAAATTGATCTAGGTATTTTCGTAAATGTTGATTTTCATGTTCTGACAGGGCATACACACGACAGTTGGGAAGTATCGCACCTGGGGCTAGATCAATTTGACAGTCATAAGATCTATGAGGAGGAAGGGTCTCTGCTCCTTTCTCATCAAATACATCTTTGTAAGATGAATACTGTTTGGGCAGATGAATTTCTTTCTCCGCGGCAGTAGCTATGTAAGAGTTGCAGACTTTTGGTACTTGAATCTTTTGGAGACATTGTTCTTTACATAGCGCAGATGAGAACATGATTTTTCGTTCTGCCCAATTGATCTCTGGATTGTGATGAGTTAACCATGGCAAGCCGAGGATAATCCCATATTGGGGAGCATGGATCACGTCAAGAATGATTTTCTCTTTATGTTTCTTTCTTTGATTCTTATCTTCACAAATCATCAACAAGGGGATAGTCTGAAGAGTTACTGGACCTCCAGTCAAGAGTTTTCCATCGACTGACTGCATGATTTCTGGGGTCTTCTTTTCAATTCATGGGATCCCCCATGCACGAATCAATTGGACATCAACAAAGTTCCCAGTAGCCCCAGAATCGACTACAGCTTTTTTGAAATAGATCTTTTTCTTGACCTGAACTCTTATTTCCAGTTTAAGATGTCTAGATTGTGAAGGGTCCACAGTGACACACAAGAGCAACCCTTCTCTGCATCTTGGGTGTTTTAGTTTTCCAACTCGACTGGTGCATTGGCTGCTACCTTCTGAACTGGACCTTGTTCTTTGGTTTGATTGGATAATCTTTGGCAAAATGACCCTTCCGCCCACAATAAAGACATTGTCCATTTTTTCTGCGTAGGTCCTTTTCATCTTTGGTCAAAGGTCTTCTGATGGTTCCAATTTCCATCGGTTCCGGCGTTCTCTCTTTCGGAGTTCTTGAGTCTCTGTTATCATGAACACACCATGAATATTTTTCAATCTTGTTGCGCGTTCCTTTACGTTCTGCTAAACGATGATCAAGCCTCAAGACAAGGTTTATTAATTCTTGACAGTCTGTAGGTTGTGGGTCGATTTGCACTAAGATATCTTTTAGTTCCTCTTTGAGTCCCTTGTAAAACAAGACTGCTTATTTTTCTTCAGGCCAGGATGTCTCGGCAACCAGCCAGTTAAAGTTGGCTAAATACGACACTAGGTCTTGATTCCCTTGGCGTAAATCTAATAATTCACGATCTGCTGACTGTGTTACAGTTCTACGATCAGAAACTCTCTCAAACTCACGAACAAAATTTCTCCAGTTGTACAACAAGGGACTATTTTTACGCACAAGAGGAATTGCCCAAGTAGCTGCATCCCCAGCCAAATATAACAAGAAAGCTACTTTGGACTGGGCATCGGGGAAAGTATGTGGTCTGCAGGTGAAGTGTAGTCCCACTTGAACCAGGAAAGATTGCGCTTTCAAAGGGTCACCTGAGAAACGTTCTGGGGGAGCTAAAGGAATTGCGGAAGGAACATTTAGGGAAATGTTTGTCAGATTACTTCCAGAAGCCTGAGAAGAAGTACCTGGCCAGGACACACCCGTGGGACTTTTTTCCTTCTTCTCTACCTTATCTTGCAACTGACTCACTCTCTCAGCTAAGCTAGTTGTCAATTCTTTGGATGATACCAACTCTGCCTGGAGCTGGGTGATAGCCTTGACTAACTCGTCCAGCGTGGCCATGCTGAGAACATACACAAACCAGGAGGATATTAATTCCTGGGCTCACTATTCTGTCAGAGTCACCAGATCCTCGGGGTCTGTGCACGTTCCCAACACATCAACCACTGAACAGCTCCAAGACTCTGATAGATAAATCACAGAGGCTAAGAGAGTTCAAGAGGGGAAGAGGGTATTAGGAAGGGAAACAGCTGGGAAGGAGACCTTTAGTAAGAAAAAAGGTTAGAACACACAATATGAAAATTATATCTCCTGAAATCAATACTAGATTATGATTCTAAGCATAGTCATTCTGAAAACATGAACAATCTAAGAATTAAGTTTAAAATGACGAAGTTTCAAGATGGCCGGATACCTGTAAGGGAATCAAGATGGATTAAATGAAAACTTTCTTATTCAAGTACTTTCCTTTACATGAGAATCAGAAAAACATTCTGACTAAATTTTAAAGCAGTCATATAAATCCTTTTTTGAGAATGCATACTAGGACCATACAATATTGCATCTAGAAACTCTAGATCTTCTGTGTACTCTTAAAATGTTTCAACACAAATTGCGCATATTGTAGATTTATATATATATATATATATATATATATATATATATATATGGTAAACACCATAAAAGGTTTTGCACCATGAATAACACAATATGGATTCAGGAAAAACAAATCACATAACTTGTCAACTCGAATATTACATGATAAATATCTTAGAATAGTGGCAGACAATAAACAACATGAATTAAACTTGAGGAGAGAATCGTGCGTCTTGCCGATTCGAGTGTCACCATGTAAAAAGCCAAGAAATGGTAGTACGCAATGAATATCAAAGTCAAATCATCATTAAACGAATCGCGCGTCTTGCCGATTTGTAAACCACAATGTAAATGCCAAGAAATAACAGCTCACAATGAATAACAAGATCAAAGTACAATGAAACGAATTGCGCATCTTTTGCCGATTCTTAAGCCACCATGTAAATGTCAAGAAATGGTAGTGCGCAATGAACAACAAGGTTAAAGCACCATGAAACGAATCGTGCGTCTTGCTGATTCTTAAGCCACCATACAAATATCAAGGAATGGTAGCGCGCAATGAATAACAAGATTAAATCTGCATGAAACGAATCGCGTGTCTTGCCAATTCGTAAGCCACCATACATATGTCAAGAAATGATAGCGCGCAAAGTAATCTGTTAATCATTAAAGAATTAAGCCAAGAATATGAAAGTTCTCGATAACGGCGTCGGGAGGCCAGCCCAACCACCGTCTTACCGCCCAGAACAAGGATCACCAATGAAGAATGAAGGGCAGAGGCCTGGAAGATCAAATAGGCCACCGGGACAGGAGCTCAGGAAGTAGCTGCTGCTCTGCACCGGGACCTCTGAATAGTGAGCACTTGGAGCTGGGCTGGCTCCCTTTTTTATAGAGTCTTGGCCCAGCCCACAACCACACCCAGGCATGCTGCAGGGTAAGTCTCTGGAAGGCCCTGGAAAGGGACCACACCCTAACACACTCTGAAAGCCTGCAGCAATACATTGCAAATGAACAGTATTTGTAAACACATTAAAAATAAGTCTTCAGGATTAAACTCTGCAATGCAAAAGGTTAAACAACAACATATCAGCACAATGCATAAATTACGTTGTTTTGAGAGTGCTGGGTTTTTGCATTCTAGTCGCCAATAGAGCGCGCACTGCCCTGGTGTTGACATTCTGGATGCCTGAACTGCGCATATTAGGCTGGCAACAGTGAAAACGCCGGCCAATCGGACATGCGCAATTCAGTTTACAGTCCCTCAGCTTTAAGTGGACGTCTCAGCCTATCCTTGCTGGGAAAGAGCACTGTAGCCCATCCCCTAATAGGAAAAGAATGACTGCTAGTTCAGGGGAAACATTTAAAGGAAAGAAATGTGTTAAAAAGGACTGTCTCGGGTGCCATGGATCACAGTAGGGGGTCAACGCCCCCCACGCTCCCATAGAGGAACCACCACTGCATACAAGTACCTTTCAAGTGGCCAAAACGTGGCATGTTTGCGTAATATTAAATGGATAGCGAGTTTGGACTTGAAAACTCGGATTTCAGATATGACCATCATGGCTCTGTTGACTTGCCTATTCTTTGCGTACATGATGGACCAATTGTTTAGTTTGAAGTATTTAGTTATTTTATTTTTATTTTTTTGCGAAGGCGGTCTACCGCAGTGCAGGTACTCAGACAAGATGTGATAGCAGGTGTGTTTGAGCGAGTATGTGTGTGCGAAAGAAAGATAACAAGCACATGCCATTTCAAGTGCCACAAAAGGGAACGCCTGGATTGCCTGAGCAGTGAACCACCTTTGATTCGTTGTTTTGACAGGCTGGCAAATCAGCTTAGCGAGAATACCATATGCAGCCTGGATAAAAACAATTTCATTCACTAGCTTTCTTTGATCAGGTGACTTGCTCTGGCAGAAAACAAAAAAATAAGTGCCGAATACGGACTTGTAGCTGCACATAGAGACCTTGATGTCAATCAAACAGCAGATGTTGCTAAAGTCAGCTGCAAGATGTACCTCCGATCAACTTTTATCATATCTATATATATATATATCCACTACAGCTGTAATATATTTTGTATACAGCTATGATATATATTTTATACAGCTATGATAAAAGTTGATCAGAGGTACATCTTGCAGCTAACTTTAGCAGCATCTGCTGATTGATTAACGTCACTGTCTCTATTCGCATCTACAAGTCCAGATTGGACGCTTATATTTTTATATATCTATATATATAAATTTACCTACTTTCTATAGAAAAAGTGGTTTTTGTTTTGCTAATATCTTTGGCGCCGCTTGAAGAATCTGCACGAAATCTTCCCAAAAACATTCCCGCTCACTTCAGCTGCTATCTGACAAGTTTCAGGGTTATCCGTCAAGTGGGGTCCCAAAATGCATTTTCCCCTTTCATTTTTCCATAGGGATTTGAACAGCGAAAGTGCCGAAACCACTGGACGGAATTACACCAAATTTGGCAGAAATTTTGCTCTTAGCTCAGAAAGAGCTCTTCTTGTTATTTAGTGTAAATCCGTTCAGTAGTTTTGAGAAATAAAAGTGAATTTAAATTTGTATATAGGGACGCAAAGGATTTGCGACCCCTCCTTATCTCGTGCTGAGATCTGTTTGAATGACAACACTTCAACAGGGAAGTGTTGTCAGCCATGTTGGGACTCAGCTTCAGCCGAGCCCCACAAAAAAAGAATAAAAAATACAAAATGGGCCAGGATACGGACACTCTGACCCCTTAGCTCTGGTGCTGGGGTCCCAACAGGACCCCACAAGGGCTACAAAGCACTTTTAAAAGTATTTTTTACTTCAGAATGATGACGGTGTTGCGAATCCGCTGCAAAAAAAAAAAAAAATACACGTGGATTGCGCTCTTTGTAATTTTCAAACCCGGGAGGGGCAAGTCCCGGGGGCATTGTTTAAGTGCAGGGAATCCCTCCCAGCCCCCTCCCGCTGCCCCGCGGACTCCTACCTCCATGAGGCATTAATGAAATAAATGTGGGAGGCCACCTGACCCCCCACAGACCTGGGGACGACCACCTCCCTGGAGCATTTATGTCATTGTGTGCGGGGGTCTGCACGCCCCCCGGACCCCATGGATCACCACCTCCCTGGGGCTAAATTCATTACTGGCGTGGGGGTGACCTGTTGATATCCCCCACAGCCCCGAGGACCACCACCTTCCCGAGGCTTTGTAAATATTCAGTGCTGGCAGCTGCACGGCCCCCCCCTTGCTATCCCAAGGACCACCACCTCCCCGGGGCATTTATGATATTCTGTACAGGGAGTACGCAAGGCCCCCCTGCAGTGCCAGGGATCACCACCTCCCCAGGGCTATAATAAAAAAGTGATGGGAGTCAGTTTTGGACCCCCAGGTTCTGGGGACCAACACCTCCCCCGTGGCTATTCTTGTTGGAGGGGTGCCGGCCGGCTTCTGCTATGTCCTTATGTCCCTGTTTGCTGTGGCTTGGCTGCAGCTCTGACAGCTGCAGCCAGGTTACAGCAAACAAAGTCCACTTTCTGACGGGTCCCGCTGTTATGCAGGGAATAGAGGGGAAAGCATTGCTTCAGCAATCAGGCAACTACTGTTAAAAGCAGCTGCCTGCTTTCTGGAGCAATGAGATCGCGGGGGAGACATTGAGGCTCCCGCTGCGGTTCCAGATAGCCTGTAAAGGGCTTAGTATTAAAACAAAAATTAAATAGTGAGGAACCGCGGGGAGGCCTTGCGGCTTCCCCCGCGGTGCCCTGATAGTCCGTAAAAGGTATATTAAAAAATTAATTTAACAAAATAGGTGACGGACAGCGGGGGAGGCCTTGAGGCTTCCCCCGCGATCCCTGATAGCCCATTAAGGGCTAAAAAAAAAAAAAATACATAGCTCAAGTGTGAAGGTACCAGACCTTCACACAGAGAATTGAGGGTATGAATACAGGTGTGTCCCTGGTCGTTTCCCTCTTTTTTTTTGTTTAAATGTTTAGGGCCCATACTCAAAGGTGATCTTACTTGTTTTTAATTGACAAATGCATTTGTCTTTTCAATTTGTGCAGATATATCTCCTTCTTAGTATATCATCCATCAAAGCCTAAAAAGCTCTCTCTCTCTCCCTCTTTCTTTCAATCTTTTTCTCCCACTCACACACCCACTCACACACTCACGCGACCACCCACAGACCCACTCAGACCCTTGTGCACCCACTAACAGCCCCACTCTGACCCTCACGCACCCACTCACAGACCCACTTAAACAGTTAAGCACCCACTCACAAACCCACTCAGACTTTCACACACCCACTCACAGACCCACTGATACCCTTATGCACCCACTCACAGACCACGCACACTCTGACACACCCGCTTAAACACTGATGTACGCACCCTCACACCCAGAAACACACTCTCACAGTCACTCTCACCCCCAGATACACTCACCTATTCTCACACCCAGAGAGGTTGCGGCCTACTCCCGCCGCGCATGACCAAAGGGCTGTGCACAGCATGAAGCTGGGTGGTTAGGAGGGATTGACCGCAGGGTCTGGCTACAGGCCAGGCCTTGCGGGCAACCTCTGCTGCGCACGGGCAAAGACCGTGCACGGTGCAAGTTTGGGTGCTTATAGGGGGTTGGTCTCAAGCCCTGGCCGCAGGTGAGGCTTTGTGGGCAAACGCCGCCGCAGACAGCCAAAGGCCTTGTGCAGCGGTTGTTGGATTAACGTATAGTAATAAAAAATTACTGTACGTTAAAAAAAATAGACATTCACTGAAAAAACAAAGGTTACAGGGAAGTTATAGTTAGGAAATAGATTTTTTTTTAAACATAGAAATCCACTTAAAAAAACAAAGGTTACAGGGACGTTATAGTTAGGCTCACTTTTTAAACATACAAAACCATATAAATTTGCCAGTTATAGTTATAGTTAGAGTTACCTCAAGTAACTACAACTCGTGCCCTAAGGTAACTATAACTTTTGCCCTCACCATGCACTGCTAATTACCCCACAAATTATGGCACTCATGACATCTTTGATAACATCATTGATAATATCAATGTAATACCTGTAGTAAAAAAAAAATGAAAAAACTGCATGGTGGAGGCACGAGTTATAGTCACATTAGTGCACGGGTTATAGTTACTTGAGGTAACTATGGCTATAACTGATGAATTTGTACGGTTTTGTACGTTTAAAATGTGAGCCTAACTATAGCGTCCCTGTTACCTTTGTATCTTTTTAAGTGAATATGTATATATATATATATATATATATATATATCTATATATATAAAGCATCTAGCTCAACCACAGCCTCATTCACCCCGGGGCGAATCCCCACTATCACTCCGCTTCCCTCCTTCCGAATTAAATCACCTTATGCCCTTTGCCCTGCCTCCACCCCCAAACAGTTAACCCCTTGCTCTCTGCCAGGGATGCCTCATCGCCATATCCCTGACCATTGGTCACAAATCTCAGTTTTCCTCCTGCCAACCCCTGAAGCACGAGACCCTCTTCCCTACCATGCCTCATGGCAGTGTGACAGCACCATCTCTGTCGAGGGTAACGTCAAGCGCCTAGATCTCTTTCACTGTAGGGTGAGGGTCAAAACATGCCTGTCTTTGTGCTTGCTATGGGCTACACAAGGAGCCACCATCACTTTCTGGAGACATTGCAATGTCACTAGGACTCCCTATGATGGTTTTACTTTTCAGTTTTCTCTCCTCACTCCAGAGATTGTATCCCTAAGGAGTTAGTCCAGTGGAATTCACACACGTCATAAAGCGGTAAAGTTCAGTTCACAGTCTTGTGTTTGTTGATCCAAGTGAATCCTTCTTCTCAGTTCTACAGGTGTAGTAAGGACCCCAGGTGTCCTATGCAAGTAACCAATTACGCCCTCCATACCTTTGTTAGGTAGTGAAATCTGCTATGGCAGAGGAGCATCGCTCCCTTGCCAGCTGCCTCAAAAGTTGAAAAAATAAAACTATAATAAAAAAGGTTTATTATTGTTTTATTTTTCCACTTGGGTTGGGCCGAGTCTTGGGGGTGGGGCCATCATGGTTAGGGGGCAGAAGGGGGGTAGTGGCACTGCTATCAGTGCTCATGTGTGTTTGGCCGGCCGTCTCAGGACAGCCAAATACACATGCACACTGAGCTGTCTCCAACCCAAGTTGTGTTGCCGGGTTGGAGACAGAAGGCACAGGCTCCCAGTCTGCTTGGGAGCACAAAGCCAGGGTGCTCAGGCCAATTCTGAAACTGCTGTCATGCTGCCAGCAGCATGAGAGGAGCGTCAGGATTGGCCACAGGACAGGCTGGGAGCCTGTGGCTGCAGTAGAGAAGAGCAGAAGACTGTCAACGTGGCGGGTGGCAGGGAAGTTATTTTATGTTTCTTTTGTTTCCGTTTGTTTTTGTGTTGTCCACCCCTCCCCCCACCCCACCTCTCAGCCCTGACACCAGCCACTACTAACTGAAATACAGTCATTATTGGGGACAGAGGGTTCCTCAGACCCAGAGCCTGGGTGCCCCTGATTCGTCATATGAATTATATCCAAATATTATTTATTTCATTGTTTAAAAAAATCCATTTTGATAAAAGTTTTCCCTAACAAAATGTTTTCTTCCAGTCTTCCAAAATAGGTTCACGGATCCTTATCATGGTTTTTACCTGGTTATGGTATATTTCAGTCCCAGTGAGCAATGTTTTCCAATAATCATGTGTCGTTTAGATAATGTAACACTGGTTATTTCAAAATTGTTTCGGGTGTACTTATATGTAGAAGGGTTCGTTTGGATCAAAAACATGACTGTGTTGATTTGTTTATATGAAACTGATAAGGAACTGTGACTTCCCATGAATACTAGAGGGTGAGCTGGATTGTTGGTTAGTGTAATCTGGTGAACTGGATGTTTTTGGCAGCCAGATATTCACATTGACTCTGTGTGAACAAGCGAGGCGTGCACGTTGGCAGTTTCCAGGCTGCTGTTTGTTTCTTACTAGTTCACTGGTAGCAGGCAGCAGTTCCTATCCAGTGAAAACTAATCAAGTCTGAGCCTCAAACCAAGCTTCCTAAAGCTTGACCTTTCTTCTGTGCTCTGAAGCAAACTCAGCAAGAGAGGCCACTATGGCTTTTCTGATCATGTCCTACTTGGATCAAGAGCACATCAAGAGTCTGGGATTTCCATGGTTCTCAGGAATCTGGACTTTGAGCAGAATGACTCTAGAGGCGTGAGCCTGACCATGGTACTGCTCAGGTAGCCTCTTTGCAAGAATCCATCTAGGAGTGTCCAGCATCGGTCCAGGGTAGCAGGATCCATGTCAGATTATAAAGACTACCAATGACTATGTAAATGGGCTCTCTTTAAATTCACTGCATGTAAGTGTATTGAGTGTGCATATCCTGAAGATCTCGCATGGATCCAAATATCATGGGCCTCTATTGGACACCAATGGAATAGAGACACCGAAGGACCACTTTGTCATTTGCCAACTTTCTTATATATTACCAGCATCCTCCCCATCATCTTAGTTCTATCCACCCAGCCCATTCCAAATATTTACTCAGTATAAAGTATCAAACTGCATTGTTTTTATAATTGATCCATCTTCTCAAGTTAGCTTTATGTTTGGCTTATTATAGCAACATTTTCAGCTTGGAAACTTAAAAAAAAAAGTTTCTGTTCTCCCTTCTTGTGGTCTCTTCAGCCTGTAACATAACTGGTGGGTGAAGCCAGTGAAGGATTCTGTGTATGAGGGCCTGCTTCAGCAGCTACACCCTCTCACCTTATCCCATTGTGCAGGGCGGACCTTAATGTGGAGGTTAAACCCCCTGCACTACAGAGCCCTGGAGACCTGTATCGTATGCCTGCACTGATTCAACATCGATCATACACATCTATGCCTTTTAAATGTACAATCCAGAAGCTATTATTCACATAAGGCGGAGAGTCGCATACTTTGCAAAGTTTAGGACGTGCCCTGCTGTGAAAATGGAACTCAACATTTGTGTTTATCTTTGCTGTTAGTTTACTCTTTTACTGTTGATAACAAAAGTTGAGACTTTTGGAATCTACAGATTAAGGGCCAGATTTATCAAGGTTTTGCGTTGCCCTTGAGACACACAATTGGCGGAAGGGGGACCCAAAGCCTAAGTGAGATTAATCAAGCCACACAAGCCCACCTTTGCGTGGCCCTGCATAGCTTGATAAACCTAGAGTAATGCAAGGCAGCTCAAATCGTCTGGGTGACATTCCATGAGCAGAACGTGGGTGTTCCCACTCACCCACCTGTTCATTCTAACACATTTCCAGATTAACCAACACTGGTAGACATGGGAATGTGTCAGAAGTGTACACCTCCCCTCCAGAGGTGATAAAAGGAGAAGTTTATTTATTTATTTTAGTTGTTTCATCTTCCTAAGTGTGTTGCATCCTTAGAAAGAGGAACATGCCTCTGAGGATCGTTTTTGTGCAGGACCATACCCCTTCCTCAAAAACAATCCAGCCTACAATACAGGCGCACTTACACCATAATGCAAGGGTGCCTGTCTTGGCACTAGGCAGCCAAAAAGTGCTCTGTTGCTAGGAGAGGACAGGGATGCGCTGTATAATGGTAAATAGGGCGCATCCCTGCTCTTTCCCTGGCTTGCTGTGCTTTGCTGCATGAAAGAATGGTAAGTCTGACCCTGTGTACGGAATTGTGTGAACACTTTCTTATGTTGGTCTGATGGTCTTTCAACCTCACTACTTGAAAGTTTACTTTTATCTCTGCTAACCGACTTGCAAAGAGTTCACACTTCTAAAACCACACCTCGGTAATCGTCTCAGTTGTCAATATGCAAATGAAAAATGTGATCCTGATGTAACATGCAAGATGCTTATTTTCAGATATCTTACACAAAGCTCCCATAAATTACAACCAACTTCGTGTTATTTTATTCGCCCTGGTAGAAAAAAGTAGGTTTTGCTTCGGCAGAGATCATCCCATTCCAATGAATTGTTTTATTTCATGTGGTTTGTAACAATGGTCATTTCCATGCCTGTCACATCCCTTTGATGTATATTTAATCCTATGGTCTATGTATAATTAATGCTGCATTAGCTTCCCAGCAAAGGTGAATTGTCTATAGTTTTCTGGCTGCCCTTGAATATCGCATTAAGTGAAAGGTGAATAAGGCTGTGTCTCTCTGCATTGATTCGCAGGCAACGAGACAGTCACTGAGATGTCGCCGGCAGGACCGCGGGGACCCGGCGCCTTCAATGACACCATGGCTTGGACCAAGCTGAAGCGCATGAGGGAGTAAGTCACACATTCACCGATAACAGGGCAGGGACCACTAGGAGGTGGCCACCTGGGCTGCACCTATTGAAAAATTGGTATTTCACATGCCTCAATCTAACAATGGAAATTGATTGAATGTGCTAACACTGTCATATATAAGGTCAGCTATTAAGTAAAGCATTACAAGGTGTGTTGCCTTGCACAGGGGGAGACTCTCTCCTGCTTAAGAGAGCAAACCTTGGTGATATCACTCAGTAGCACATATCGCTGTACTAAAAGTGAATAAAGGAAACTGCATGAAACAGACAGGAGACAAATGTAGCAATATTTGTGCCGGTCAAAGTCATACTTACATGTGGAGAAAGTCTTACTATGTGCATGCCCACACTGTGCAGGGGAATGTCAGAGCTGTGGTGTGACGCTTTCAGTAGAATCTTCTTGCACACCTACAGCGTAGTACATTTTCGGGAGATTTAAAAAAGGCAGGAGACTGCAGTTTTGACACTTATCTACAAATTTAATAACACTGAAATGTACCAGAAATAGTGGACCTATAATTGTGCATAATGTGCTATAAAATGCAGACTCTGATGTATACATTTAACTACAGATTCCTCACATTTTGAATTACCCTTGGCACTAGATTGGATCTGGAAACATTTTCTATGAGTTGCTCATGTGCTCCTTTAGGTGGCGCTATTGGACTTTGACTCTTGAAATGATGGCATAGAGCCATATATGGGTGCCACCCTTGCACGCTAATGTTACTTCCTTGTTATTCTGTGCCCTTCAACATGGATCCTGAGCTACAATCAGTGTCCTTCATTGCCTTTCCCTTGGTGCCAATGTCTTCAAAGCCTTGAGGGCTCACTGAAATCTTGCAGCCTGGTCCGCCAACTTCAGAGCCTTTGCTATCCTTCACTCTGTGGGATGCTTGAAACCATCAGTAAGTGGCCCCATCACTAGGCACAATCGGGTTGCTCCATGTGACCCTACTTTTTTTACTTTCACCTGACTCTGGAAAACCTAATGGTTCAGGCTTCTACCAGTAAATGCTCTCCCCAGACCACGAGTTCCTTGATCAAAACTGGGTTTCTTTGGGGTCCTGCTTACCACCAGAAGCAACTATTTCAGCCCCTTTGCCATCCCTTTCAGGCCTTTTGAGGATTCAGAGAGCAAGGTGAAGACAGAAGACGGGCCAACCAATGCAAGGCTAGTCCTCATCTTTTCCCACTGCTGCCGCCTCTGCCAAGCCTTGCCAGCTCACGAGCAGAGACTTTGAACTGGTAAGCACCGCAGTTCGCCAATCATGGTTATGCCCTGCCCTCTCTGTCATACCAGCCCCTCTTCCTGTGATTCCTCCTGTTTTCACTCAGACCTCACCAAAACATGACTTCAGTCATGACCAAGAGGTTAAGTCATTGCTGAAGCAAGGGGCAATGAAAAGAGTTCCCAAGAGAGACAGGGGTGGTGGATGCTACTCCCGGTAATTCTTGGTCCCATTCTGGACACCATGGCATTGAAAGCTTTTCTGCCCCATGCAGTGAGTCTGGGACTTAAGCATATGACCCAGACATTTTGGGCGTATTCCTGTGTTCCGGCCCAGGTTGTTCTAAGGCTTCTTGGTCTCCTGAACTTGTATATTCCACTCATGCCTAATACCAGGCATATGCACACTCTGTAGTGACACTTCTGCTTTTAATGAGTTTAGCACTGGATGTGCCTCTTGGATCGTATCTGCATTTCAGACAAGGTGGCTCAGGACTTCCAATGCCAGATGAAGAAATCCACCTTGACCTGTTGCAGGCCCTTCTCCCTATCTGATCCAGAACTCCAGCGGCAGTTCCGAAGAGCTGTGGGACTGCGATGCGAGGGCCTGCATTGAGAATGTGGCACGCAGCAGCTGTTCCTGGGAGCTGTAATCCTGTGATTCGAGATCTTGCATCGGGGATGCTCTGCGCATCTTCGACCTACGAGGTCCTGCATCAGGAATGCGTTGCACTGCTGTGGTTCTGATGCAGAGCTGCGAGGTGCTGCGTTGCACTGCATCGGCTCTGCTAGAACCAGAGCTGGGCTGGCAGGGCACCTTCAAGTCTACTTCAAAGGGTCCAGGATAGGGATGGAACTGCCTGGGTGACAGGACTCATAACAGGCAGAGTCCAGGTGCAGGTTTCAAGGGGATTCGAATATTTTCTGTCCCTGAGGCTCTGATCAGGAAGCCAGCCAACTAGCCCTTGAAGTTACTCCTGTGGGATGCAGGTCCAGTCATTCTCACTCAGGTAGTAGGGCAGCAGAGTAGCATCCCTTTTTGCAACAGAGCTGCACAGCAGTCCTTTTCTGAGTCTTCCACAGGTCCAGATGTGTACTGAAGAGTTGGATCCAAGGGGCCAATATTTATACCTGTGCCCACTTTGAAATGGGTGTCTGGAATTGCCTTCCTCTGTGCCCTGACCCCAGCTTGTCTGGGGACACACAAGACTGGTGTAAAACCCTTTAAGAGTGTGCTGAGCATTAGTTATGTGGAAGTGTGGTAGGTGACAGCTCCTCCCCCTCATCCTGACAGAAATGGGACATCCTGCTAACACCTATCCCCCCTTTGCCTCGCTGTCTGGGAGTTATGGACAAAGCCCAACACCCAGCTACACCTAGTTATGTCACCCCGGATACAGGTTGCAGGCACCAAATAGCTGGGACAAACAAATTGCAACTTTCTAAAAGTGTCAGTTTCAGAATTCTGGCTTAAAATCAGACCTTACCACTAAGGCAGGATTTAAATCACAATTGTTATGACACCAAACTCTTGGTTTTGATTGTGATTGTAATTGATTTGTGACTTAAAACCTGCCTTACTGGTAAAGTCTGATTTTAAGCCAGAATTCCGAAACTGCCACTTTTAGAAAGTTGTCATTTTCTTGTCCCAGCTATTTGGTGCCTGCAACCTGTATCTAGGGTCACATAACTAGGTGTAGCTAGCTGTCAGTTGGACTTTGTTTAGGGAGGCAAAGGGGGGATCAGGTAGGAATAGTGAGTTTGGTATTAAATGTAATAAGGTAACTGAATGTGCTCCTATGGGAGAGGTACACCTTACAATAGGGAAAAACTAATTAAAGAGTTGTTCACTACTAGGACATATAAAAGTTAAAAGTACATGTCGAACTTTTAAAATACTGCACCTGCCCTATAACATCACATACATAAATACATGGAAAGAAATACCATATCTGTTATCATAGCACAAACTGGACACCTTCCTTTCTGGAGCGTCCTTGTATGTGCTGAGCTCAGGATGTGGCTAAACTGTTGGATAAGTCATAAGAAACTTTCTTCTCTGTTATCGGATCATAATTAAAATTAATAAGCACTGATTAGACCCCACCACACTAAAACATCAGAGAACTGCTGCAGCAGGTAAAAATGTTCTCTCTTGCACACAGATAGTACTCAGTTTGCAAAGAAGAAAAAAAAAAAAATTGTGCAGGGGCGCGGAGGTTTCCTTGGTAGCCCACTGCTGGTTCTGAACACCAAGGCTGCCTCGTCTTGATTCCACCTCATGCCTCTTTACTCTGACACCCTCCTCTTCCTGTCTCTTTGTGTATTAAATTATTTTCCATCCCTGCTTTCTCCCTTTGTCACTGTTTCATATATTTACTTCCTTCTTAATTTCTCTCTCTAGCTCTGAGTCAAAGTCCAGTAATTTAAAATAAGTCCCAGTCCCCAAAATAGGTGCAGTGCCACCACCTGCAACTCCCAGCACAAATAAGAACTGCTGACAACAACATCTGAAATAGGTGCAGTTATCCTAATGAAGATAGATTGCATTCACAACTTTTGGAAGTGACCTAGAATCGTTTGGTCAACATTGCTCTTTTTTGACAAGACACCACACTTCAAGGTCTAAGCTTTTCTTTAACAACATAGTGCATTGTGGGAATCGTAGTCTACACTTGCTTTAATCGAATGAATTGAAGAATGATTCATAAAGGGAAAGGCCAGGATTGGATAGACTGACCTGCTCAAATGGAGCCATTTGGCAATCCTACATGACTTTTAAGTGAACATGAGTGTGGCTAATGTTTTACTTTTTTTAAATCAACTGTTGAAGTTGCTGTAGTCCATTGAGATAGACTCTGTTTAGATTGGGGGTGTCCAGTGTAGGTCCAGGAAGGTTGCGCCCCTGTCTGATTGTCAGGTTACCCACATAAGGTACATTTGCATAAAATTAATTGAAATGGATCTCGCTTACCTAGTCAGTGACTATAATGAAATTCTAGCTCCGATCCCGACCTACGTTGGACATCACCCTTGATTTAGGCTTCAAAGGTTATATACTTATCAGAGAGGCTGCAGAATGTCTATTCATGGCAACATAGATGTCATATTTGTCGGGTACCATGACACCGAGCAGAACATAATAGCACAACACAAGGCTAGTAGAAATAAATGCAAAGCGCTTGGCTGTCTGCATGTGAGGTCTGGAGTGCCACAGACAGTACCACTTAGGGAAAGGAGAGAGACTGGCCAGTCCGACAAGTTTTTGTGGTTGTTCTAAGAATCAATGGCTTACCTGCTTCACGTGTTTCCATTTTGTAGAGCAGTAGTTCCCAACCTGTGGACCGGGGACCCCTGAGGGTCCGGGAAGCCTCCTCAGAGGGTCTGAGACTGCAAAAAAAAAAAAAATTGACAGAATAGGTTCCCAGCTTTCAGCATTGACTAAATGGGAGGTCCCCGGGTTCCACTAATGATAAAGTGGGGGTCCACAGAAGTCAAAAGGTTGGGAACCACTCTTGTAGAGGTCTAGTTGGTTTTACAATAGCAGTAGATTTTAGCAATTGGTCTGGTATGTTGCCCAATGTGAAAGAACTAATCACGCGCACTGTGAGACATTTCACAAGGAATTAAATTTGCATTGATAAAGGCACTCCAACACCTCTGCGTTGTACACTCACTTACGGCTCATGTGCAAAGTAAACATCTTAGTGTATGAGCGTACGTGCAAGGTTTTCACATATGTACATTGTAACTTATGCCTGTTTTTCTACCTGTGTGCACATGTAATGTGTGTTATGTGCCTATTTACCTACCTGTGTGCATATGTAATGTGTGTTATGTTAACATTATGGACTTCTATGGTAATGAAAACTGTAGAATTATGTTTAATTGTAATAGAGTCACTTTTCTGTAATGCTTATTTCATATCTAGTTAGTGAAGGAATGTCAAGGCTTTATCACGGACACAGAGACTAGTATTTTGCTTGCTTTCCTTGCTTTGATATCAATAGCAGCTAAGATAGAAGAACTACAATTCCCATGACGTATGGGGACATAACAACCAATGAGTGTGCATTTGTAGTGCACCAATCAGAGCACAGCATGTCCTACACTAGAGTTGACTTTGAGCAACAAGACTGCCATGGAAATTGTTTGGGAATACCTAAAAAACGAATTTCTGTTTACATGTTCACTGCGTTCCAAGTGGAGATCCTCTCCCATGCTCTTGAGATCACCCGTTCCCACCCTTACTGTAGCCTTAGAAGAAAGAAACCCACCCTTGATTATTAATATGACATAAGTAGGACTTAAGGGCCAGATGTAGGAAACTCCAATTTTGCGACTTGCAAATTGCGAGTCGGTATCGACTCGCAATTTGGGAATGAGCATCGCGTTCGGCTGTTTGCATCCTGCAAACTGCGATTTTTGCAGTTTGCGGCATGCAAACGGCTTCGTACATCTGGTCCTAAGTTCGGAAATCTTATTAAAATATACGTATGTGCATCAGTGTTTTAGAGGGATTTCTTGTCATAAATCCAGCATTTTTTGGTCGCACATGTGCTTTACGGAAAGTTTTACAAATGGAGTCCCATGACAATTTGTAGGCATACATCACACTTACGCCTTTAAAAATAACCGGGAGCCAGATACCTTTTGTAAAACGAAGGTAAGATCGCGGTACAATTTGTTCTGCATTTTAACATTTGGGAAAATGTGGAAGGACGGAAAAAGAAAACACCTTGCATTCCAAGAACGATAAATGTAACAAAACGCTGGAGGGCTTCGGTAAATACCATCTTCTCAAAGTCACACGCCTCTCTCTCAGCAGCACTCCACGCGCCTGCTGGGCCCAAGTGCGGGGCCTCCTGTTCGGCGCTTCTGTGACGGGTGCACCGCGCTGCTGGGTACAGACGGTGTGAAACCCGGGGAAGATGTGTATTTCCAAGTAGCTCGTACGATCTTTCGTTTATCTTAAAAATGGAAATTATAGTCTAGAAGACAGTTAAAAAAGGCACGAAATAAAAGCTTCTATGTAAAATTGTGCCTTTGATCGGGTAGAGAGCTTTGTCAGAGAAGAGGGGAGAGAACCCGTGAAGGTAAGACACCATGGCCTTCATCGCGCGTGGCCTGTTCATTCTTATGGGTTTACCGGGCTGGCTTTAGGGGAGGGCGACAGGTGCGGCCGCACTGGGCGCTGAGATGGAGGGGGCGCACTGACCTCAGGAGGGGGAGTTGTGTTGCGCAATAACTTGCTATTTAAAAGTCCCTGTTGCAGGAGTGCTTTGTGCTCCAACTTTCAGGCAGCAATGTAAACGCCAAGAAAACTCCTGTGATTAATGCACAGAGAGAGGGAGATATTAGAATTATGTCTAGTAAAAGCTTTGACTCGTTATAAAGTAGTGCAGGGGGTTAATATGTCTGCTGCAAGGGACAGATCTGTATTTTATGTGGATAGCTGAGTGGATTAGTAAAACCTGCCTTTACCAGTGCTTTAAAACAAATTAAATGTATGTGTGAGGGGGGCTATGGAGAGATGAGGGGCACTTTTGGCGGGTGGTAGTGAGGGAATCTGGGGAGGAGGCCATAGGGGCGGGGGCCAAAAAAGAGTGCTGCATTGAGCGCCACCATTCCTGCATTGGAACGATGAGCTCAGTGGGATTACTGCTGACATGAGGTATCTATTCCACTGACAGATTTTACCTTATTCAAGCATGCAAAGTCTCCTGATGCAATATGAGGCAAAAACATGGGGAAATCAGTATAGTAAATCAGATTTCAACAGGGTATTCTCTAAAAACTCATAATCTCATAATTCCCGTTATTTCCCCATCGCCAGAATAACTGGCACCCCCAATAATGGCAAATCTTGGGAGGAGAAATAATGAGAATGGTCGTAATGAAGGCCACTGGGTGGGTCAGGTGTAAAAACAAATGTAAAGAAAGTAATGAAACCAATGTGTAATCGATTGAAATAATATGTAAACATTTAAAGAAAGTGGTGAAAAGCACTGTGTAATCGGGTGGAATATTATAGTAAATATTTAAAGAAAGTGATGAAAAGCACTGTAATCGATGGGGAAATTATAGTAAAGATTTAAAGAAAGTAATTAAAAGCACTGTGTAATCGTTTGAAATATTATTGTAAACAAATATTTTACCATAAATAGTGTAATCAATGGGGATATTATGGTAAACATTTAAAGAAAGTAATGGAAAATACTGTGTAATTCATTGGAATATTATGGGAAACATTTAAACAAAGTATCGAAAAGCACTGTGTAATGGCTTAGAATGTTATGGTAAACATTTAAAGAAAGTAATGAAAAGCAGAGTGTTATCTATGGGGATATTATGGTAAACATTTAAAGGAAGTAATTGAAAACACTATGTAATTGATTGGAATATTGTGGCAAACATTTAAACAAAGTATCGAAAAGTAATGTGTAATCAATTGGAAGATTATGATAAACTCCTAAAGTACGTAATGGAAAACACTGTAATTCCTTGCAATATTATGGGAAACATTTAAACAAAGTATCGAAAAGCACTGTGTGATGACTTAAAATATTATGGTAAACATTTAAAGAAAGTAGTGAAAAGCATTGTGTAATAGATTAGAATATTGTGGTAACTCTTCAGAAATTGAATGGGGGCATTTGAAATCTGAGTGTGACCATCATTGTGGAAATGGAAAGCGTTGAAGACATACGCTGCAGAAACCCACATGTATGTGTGTATGTTACATTTATGTAGTGCTTACCTAGCCAAAGGTACAAGGTACAATGTACAAGGTCCAAGGCAAAGATACAGGGGAATGTGGGTAAGTGAGAAGTAGTAATGGTGTGGAGTCAATGACAGTCCATCTGTGGCATGCTGGTGTCCATTTATTAGTTTTACTAGCACAGTCCACAAAGAATTTTATAACAAGGAGAATTTGTTTAGTAAAGTGGATCTGGCTTTCTTTAAAATTCACAAATAATATAATATTACAAACTGTGCTGTATTTTGTAGAAGTGTGTAGTTTATTTCGCAAAGTAAGTACAATTCTTGCAAAAACTGCACAAAAGCACTCAACGTATGCATTGTCTGGTGCGGCAGATCTTTCCTCGCCAAAATATGTACTTTTATTGTCTTGAGTCACTTGCAAGGAGAAAGTAAAACAAAGTGTGCATATACAAGCAAAATACCCGCAATTTATCAGCACGGCGCAGCTATACAGAACTCGCGAGAAAAGTCTATGCACCCACATACAGATTGAGCATTTGTTAACAAGACCAAGTAACACTGGCTAAAGAAAAATACTTGAGTGCATAGATATTGAACAAGCCAGAATTTCTACACACTACAGAAAGGCCAATAAGTTGGAACTCCACAAGACTGCGCTTGCGTAATAAACACTTCACACACTTGATGTAAAACAACTTGTATTTGTGACTGTGGGGAAAAAAGCACAAGAGATGTCAGTAGGTGCATCTGAAGCTTCAAGTATTGTCCATAGTACGCTGTAGTGTGTTTCGCCTTTGATTGATTGATCACAAAAACAGGAATGCAGACATACAGAGGCAGCATCATGTATCTGGGACAGCACTTTTGAGGGTTTCCCTTGGCTTTAAGTACTTCATGCAACGTTTCATTTTTATTGGACACCTGAGCACTGGTGTTTGTGCCGCGTAGTGTGACTCTATGGTCTCTGTTGCCTACTGAAAAAGTCCAGAGACAAATATGCTGTGCTTAAAATACAACTCTTTTACATTTCAGAGGAGCGCAGGTAGCCTCCACTAACCATGCTTTGTAGGTTCAGTGTGACTACTCTTCCTGTGCTGTGGTAGCCAGTGGAAACCTCTCACGCTTAGAGGAGTGTTTCTGTGTGAAGAGCCAGAATTTGGTTATGTTTCTTCACAGAAAGTTTTGTCATTTTTCATCTCCTATCTTTGGACAGAAATTACGTTTCTTGGTAATCCTCCTCCCAATTCAGATAATAGAGTCCATCCACACCTTCTGATTTTCTTTAAAAAAACTTTATTCAGTTATTTTTTTATAATTTATTCAAAAACACACCCAACACGTTTCGTTCCATGAATCGAACTTCTTCAGGGCTTTGTTATGCACTTTCCAATCCCTGGCATTAATTGTCTGTGTCTAGTTGTTCCTATGTTTCCATCTATGGTTTGTCCCACTAATGAGCCCTTGAGCTGCCACTGATTGCATTGATAACTACTTCTTATTTCTTTATGTTCAGATTGGTTAAAGGTGTTTTCATGCTAGCACCTTCCAATCAGTTTCTGTATTACGTGTTGCGTGGCAACATGGCACGACGGCATGGCAGTGGTTTTGCATGCTGAACACAAAGCAGATGGAGAGCAGGGGTAGGCTGACTGTTTTCTCAGAAGTTCCTTATCATGGATTTGAAACATTGTGGGTAGATGACACTAGTAGTTATCAAAGAGCGTGGAAAGACAGGACTTTGGAAAAGACGGCTAGTGGCTTGTCGGTTTGGGACAGAAAGAGCCAGATAAAGTCAGGGTGGGTGATCTGATGCGTGTCAGTGCTCTGTAGGACAAGTTCGAAAAAAAAGCAGTAAGTTGAACAAAAGGGGATATTTCCCTTTTCTTGTGCCCTTTACGGCCCCCCTACCTCCACCATGTGTGCATCATAGCACAGGATAGTGGGAAATAGCGTCATTTTTCAAAATATTGCTGCTACTCCTGCAGAGTATATAGGGGCCCATTATAAATAATAGAAGCCCCCTCTTAACGCCTGCTCCGAGCTGGCGTTAAAAGTGCCGTACAAAATGACGTAGGGAAATCTGTTAGATTTCCTTGCGCCATTTTTTCAGCCCCCCCTGACGGGGGAACGCCCCCTTTGCATACATTATGCCTGGGGCAGGCATAATGTAGCGCAAAGGGTTACAAAGTGGCGCGACAATTTTGGCCTTGTTGGGCCTCATTAATGTAAAAAAAAAAAATAATTACGCTACGCGCAAGGTGGTGCTAGGGGCTTATAAATATTCCCCAAAGTGTTTTGGTGGCAGGCATCACAAGCACTGATTTTGACCTAAAGCAACCCATGAATCCGAGCCGTACAGTACACACTGTCTTGCACATATAATCGAGAAGAATAAAATTGCTGTATTTAGAACAGCGAGGGGCTGCAGCTTATAATAAAGCGATCTCAGATTGGCGCACATTCATGCCTTGATGACCCCCTCCGGCGCCTAACACAGCGAATGAATCACAGCCCTTGATTGCGTCTGTTTTTTTCTGCGCGCTATGCACTACCAACAGCCCCCACCTCATCTCCAGCGCCCCCCTCCTGGGATCCACACTCTGATTAACACATAACAGATCCACTTTTGAATCCACACATATATTGGCAAAAGGCTTACTCTTAAGCGCTGAACAGGAACAACTTGTTGGAATATGTTGGCATGAAGATTCCAGAAAATGTTAGACTATGCCCTGGTCATCCTGGCATTTAGTTATGCAACCTTTTCTTCAAAGAGTTGCCGAACTTTTCATTCGTGCTTTAAACATGGTAGTAGAGTTTTTATGTCAAGCATGCCACACACAAAAATAGCTGCAATAACCAGAGAGGGACCCCGCGCACAAGTGGACAGGGCGCCTATGAAGGCTATCACATCAACAACTTCCCCTTGGGTAAACAGTGTCTGTATTTCACAACAGGCAGCCAACACCAGTCATTCAACTCCTTTCAGGCAAAAATCATTTTTTTACCCCTATTTGTATTTTATTTTACTGCTCACCTATGAGCGAGAAATTCGTATCACAAAAGTGTCAAAATTGTGAAAAATTATAACCATATATGTTTAAAATATATTCATATATTTGGAAACCCCATATGGCATCATTTTCCAGAGGCGCCTTCTAGTTCTCAAGCAACCTCTTTATGCAGAAGTTCAAAACATACAACAAATACGGCGCAAATGATGAAATACTTCATATAAAACGCATACCTTGAAAAAAAAACAAGGTAAAGGAGAGATATACAGGACAATCAGCATCCATGTCCATAGTGATACCAATAAATGTCATTACCTTTTCACGTTTTTCCATTTTACAACCTAGAACATCGCCCCTTCTCCCCCATTCCGAAGATTGCATCCTTTGATGCGTTTTAAAGGCTGCATTGCAAAGGTAAATGTGTTTGGGGCTTCAAGAGTATCTTATCACATCCTACGGAATGTGGATGCCCATTTGGTTACAAGAGGTGCCCCTGGAGTGCCACAGGTACCTCAACCTGTTTTTGTGGCACCAGGGCACATTGGTATTATGGGAGGGGCCATAGACACTTGTACAGACAATTCTGCAATACCCATTGGGGGGGCATATAGGTATCACACGCCCAATGTAAAATTGGCATTCTCTCCATCGCCTGCAGTTGTTGCTTCATGTCAATGAGGAATACTTTTGTGTAACCCAGGTTGAGCTTGTGTCATTACACAAGAACAAGTACTTAACCACACTTGCGTGCTTTCAAATGACACAACTGCCTGTTTTTGTGTTGTTATGGGCGAGCACAAAGTGCTCCGTCCAGTCTGGAATCTCCCTTTGGGCTTGAAACCACACCTATGCCACGTCAGTCACTTACATTGGTTCGTGGGCTTGCCTTTTAAAATCCGCTTGCATTCATTTGTGAAAGGCATGCATACGTCATGCCTTTTCCTGTGTTTAGCCCACCTACACAGCACCGGTAAAGCACCAAAAACATACGAGGTTCGATGTTTTCAGCCTGGAGTCTGGACTACTTTATCAGTTAATTTTCCACGCAGCGTGATCGCGCTGCATTTTACATACCGTGATTGCGCTGCGTTTTTTTTGTTGCTTTACAACGCTAATAGCTCTAACTCGAACAAATGCGAGACCCGTTGCATTGAAAATGCTTGTTTTTATTTACCGATTCAAAAGGGCGCAGTAAATACATTGTACAAAGGCACCCAAAGCCCTTTTGTTTTTAAGCATAGTATTCTTATATATTTTTTTAAATTAAAATAGGACGGTGCTATGGGGGTGAAGGACCGATAGGGCCAGGAAGCAACAAGGAGTGGGCGTGGAGAAGAAAAGCAGCAGATGAGGAAGGGCAACACAGGGGATAGTTGAAACACATGCAAGGGACAGCAACACTGACTATGGGGTGTCAGTGGAAACGAACACTGGTGAAATCATCTTGGAGTGAGCTGAAACCAACACAGAGCACTGAGGGGAGAAACACACAAGGGAGACAAATGGAAAAACATGGGCCCATATTTAAACTTTTTTAGCGCCGCATTTGCGTCATTTTTTGACGCAAAAGCAGCGCAAACTTACAAAATACAATTGATTTCTCATGGCATTTTTAAGCAAAAGCAAAATAAGTAGTTCCCTAAAAGTGAGTAGTGGAAGGACACAAGTAAAGAGGATATGCTTCAGGTGAGGGACAAACGCAAGTTGGACAAGACAAGCCATCGCATAAAAAAGGCAAATTAGAGAGACAATAAAGTGAACCTATGGTGAGCAATGAGAAGGCAATACACCCTTTTGAATTTTTGGTAAACTGATAATAGGCCTTTTGCAGCCAGACAGCTATGCTGTCTCTTAGGCTAGACCTGAAAATGACAGAAAGAAAGGGGGCAGGTTCAAAAGTGGGAGAAAAAGAACAACAGACAAATGGAAAGAAAGAAACAAAGATGGAAAGTATGAATGGAAGAGAAGAAACAAAAAAGGAGGAAGAAAGAAAAGAAGTTCCTAAAGAAGAAAGAACGGAGGGATAGCAAGAAAAAAGAAGGAATGTACATAGAAATACTAAAAGGAAAAGTGCTAATATAGAATGAAGTAATTTAAAAACGACTAGAACTACTTGAAGGTATTAGAGTTGCAACCAATGCGCTTGGAAGCTAGGAAGGAAGGTATGAAGAAAGGATGATGAAAGGAAGTAAAACAGACGAGAAATAATTAAAGGGAAGAAATAAAAGAAATAAGGATATAGAAAGGGGTGAAGGAAAAAGGGCTAAGAAGAAAGAGAAAAAATGATAGGAGAATGGGTGGGAGTAAGGAAAGATAGACAGAAATAAAATGAAATGACAATATAAAGGACATTAAGATATTCCCTCACTTTACACGACCAGATATTGCAATATGGTTCATAGTAGGGGGGGCTATTTTTCTGGCTAATCTCTTGCCAGTTTGTGAGCTGGAAAGACAGAGGAAAGGGTTCATTACTCTCTTTTCGCCTTTCCACTTTTTCTCCTCTACAAAATAATTTCTTTTTTTTTTTTAAACCTGGTATAGATTTTCCCAATGGTGACAGGACATCTTGGAACAGTCTGAGGACTAATGTTAAAATACAAGCAGTTAACTCCGAGATATAATGTCATTCGTCTTCGCCAAGTACCTATAAATGTCTTAATTGATCTTGCAGTCTTGGAACTGCAGTATATTCAGTTACCGGCTGCAACCTTGAAATATATTTTTGAGACAGCCTTATTGTGGAGGCAGGCCACATTTATTACTGCAGAAACAATGTGCTGTGTGCCATTCAGTAAATTTCATCCAGACCTGCTTAGAAATAACAGCTGGTTTATCACAGGAGAACCGTCCACGAAATTATAGCTTAATTGTTTATATTGTTGTTATTGAAGTTCGAACGTACTCAGTCACGGCTGGCAACTATGAAAAGGGGCGGAATGGGAGGAATAAAACAAAAATTAAAATACAAAATAAAAAAAAATAAAAAACTTACCTGAACATTGCCGCAGCACCACCACTCTGTGCCGCACTCCAGGCACCCAGCCTGCCCTGCGGCCAATCATGATGCTTCTCAAAGCAGTGTTATGATTGGCTGGAGCACCCTAGCTGGGCACTCCAATGCAGACTGAGAGACTGGGCTTGCTCTCTCTAATCCGGCAACACAGTCCAGCGTTGGAGAGAGCCCTTGTGTGCATGTGTGCTTGGCCGGCCCGAAACGGCCGGCCAGACATACATGCGCACTGAGGGTAGTGCTCTGTGCACTCCCCTCAGTGCTCGTCACCCCCATGGCCTGCCCCTTTAAAAATGAAACGATAATAAACATTGTTTATTACTGTTTTATTTTTAAAGGTTTGCTGCACCTGCTGCTGGCAAGGGGGGCGATGCTCATCCACCATAGCTGAGGAGCCTCCCCTGAACGTACTTCAAAATGCCTGTAATTGGGTTTGAATTGTGTCTGCCGAGTTCATTGATGTGCATATTAGAAGCAGCTTCCATACTTCAGTTAGTCCTTCCTTCCACAGTGCGCACCATTGTTTATTTTGTTTGTTGTAAACTTAGGTTTTGAAACATCATAAGCACCTTGGAGTTTTGTTATGTTTCATTACAAATATTTGTGCACTAGTGCATCATAAGTGGAGGGACTGTGTGCCTGATTCAAATTTCGGCGGACGGGTTACTCCGTCACAACGGTGACGGATATCCCGTCTGCCAAAATAAAAGTCCCATAGGAAAAAATGGGATTTATATGCCACTCCTGTCTGCATTTCAGTAGCCTCTGGGATTGAAAAGCACTGACAGCTGGTCGTACCTGCTCATATGGCCTCCACTGTTGTCACTGTGTTCCCCATCTGTTATCCTTTACCTCTGTCACCTCTTCTTTGACCCTGCCTCATGACCACACAGTCATGTCCCATCCCCATGAATCTCTCTTCTCCAACTTCAAGACGTTAACAATATCCCTGACTTCCTAGGAGTTTCTTTTCCCAAATGTTAGGGACATTTTAAAGTTTTCTCTGTGACCATTGTGGTTTCCATGGTGGTCCTGCTCAGAAGGGATGACAATGGAGGTAGCGTCTAATATAATATATAGATGTATACATTATTTATATAAGCTGGGAAGAGATATAAGTAGGGTAGAGTGTGGTCTTGTTCCCTCTGTTTGGAGTTTCTGAGGTTTTAACACACTTTTCTCTTGCAGTCAATCACCTAGTGGGATCCCTCTACATCAGGGCAGACAAACACAATGACACATGAAGGCTGCACCCAGAGGCAGGACATAGTATGTTCTTCCAGTAGGGCATACCCTTGGTAGACAGATTAGCTACCTTCACAAATACTCACTGTTTAGACATTTGTGCTCTGAAGTTTCCTTCTCAAGATTCTATGAAGATGCACTTGACCTTCGGTTATATTCTGGCTTCTTACACACATTTCTGGCTTGGACTCTGATCCAGATCCAGAAGAAAGTAAATTTGGATTAAGCACTGCTGATTCTGGTGGCCCCAGATTGGTACTCTGAACTGGTACCTTGAACTGTTGACCCTGAGCATCTGCCCTTCCCTTCAGCTTCCCCTTCAAGAAGATCTTCTGTCCCAGCAGCAAGGAGGGATATTGCACCTCAACTTTCACAATCAGCACCTTGTTGCATGGAGATTGAGCGGAACCAAGTGAGGGGCTTTGATCTTCAAACTAAGTTGGGTGATACCATTTTTTGCAGCTTGCTGCCCTTCCCTCAAATTAATTTATTCAGGCTGCTGGTTGAAGCTTGTTGCTTGATGCAAGAGAATCGAGTTGACCCTCTACAAAGGAAATTGTCTGATGTTCTATTGTTCGTATAGTCTATGGCCCAGTAATGCCTTGCTGTGGGTGCTGTAAAAGGTTACTTATCAGCCCCTTTGTTCTTCCTTTGTTTGTCTCTTCATTCAAATCACCATTTTTGATGTGCTTTCTTAAAGAGTTTTAATATGGGTCTGCTCCTGCAACCATCATTATGGATTAGTGGGAACTCCATTTGGCTCTAACATTCTTGAAGTGTGCTCCTTTCGAGTCTCTTCACATTTGTAGTCTTAACTCTGATGCCTCTGCTTCTCATCACCATCCCTTCTGCATGTTAGTGAACTGCTAGCTTTGTCAGTTTAGTTACTAAATACTAAAATGTTTCCTGAAAAACTGGTGCTTTGAATGAATACATCCTTTCTCCTGAAAGCTGAAAGAGCTGTCATCTTTCCATTTAGGGCACTTCATCATGCTTCCGAAATTCTTTTCTCTGCCACATCCTTCTAAAGAGGAAGACAGGAGAAGCTGTTTGGATCCACATCATACCCGTAGGGGCTTATTTGAAAGAATCTGATGGATCGCCATCAATGCGTCAGATTTCTTGCACTACTCTGCGCCCCCCTAAGAATGTCATGGTAGTGCTGTATTTACGAAACAGAGCTCCATGGCACAAAGTGTCCACAGATGCGTCAGAAATTCTGACACATCTGTGGTGCTAAAATGATGCATTGCTTGACTAGCTTCCAAAAAATGACGCTACTCAAGCAATGCTTGGAAGGCCCCATTCTAAAAAGGTTTGCATCACTTTAACGCCTGCTCTGAGCAGTCGTTACATTTTTGCCGCAGTGAAGGCGCTAAACGACGCAGTGGAATCTTGTGAATTTCACTGCGCCAGTGCTGCATGTCTTCTAACGGGGAACGTCTACTTTGCATACATTATACCTGGTGCAGGTATATTGTGGCGCAAGGGTTTACAAAATGGCGCCATTGTACCATTGAGACAGAGACAGTTTTGCGCCACTGTTGCGTAAAACAAACGACGCAGCAGTGGTGTAAGGGGCTTGTAAATAAGCTCCTTAGTTTCTACATTGATACGACTGAGGAGTGCTGGGTGGGTGAAAGGAAAGGTAGTCCAGAAACAGATCTTGTCCTGAAGGATTGTTCTCTACATCTAACTCATATTCCTTGACAAAAAGGGACTCTACTGAGTGCCTTGAAGCTCATTCTACCGGGGCAAAAGCTGTGACTGCTTCTTTAGCTTGGGGTGTTCTTGTTCTTTGTCTGTGTTCCTTTTCTTGATTTTTGCCTGACACCTATCATTGACATCTGTCCTTACTTTCACCAGGCAAAACTGTATTGATTTAAAAGTCTGCAGAGGGGATCTTTCTGTCCACTCAGTCATTTTAACTCATGTTAATGTGCATGACTTGTGCTTTAATCAGACACCGTGTCAATTTGTCCAGAATTGGGATGGAGGCACAGTGAAGGTCATTGGCATTTCCTGTGACTTCTCAGGAGCTATCATAAAGAGGGTCCAGAATCAGTCTGGCATCAGAGAAGAGTCACAGGGTGAGGCTTGTGGCATGGGGATCCATCCAAAGAGGGGCTCTGTGCTTTCCATACACTGCTAGAATATGGAAGATGGGGAATGTCACTCTGAAAGTGTATTTATCACAATTATCAACAGCACTAAACTGGCAGGCTAACTCTATTCACTGCATAAACACTGAGCACATCCATGTATACAATATATGTATACTTAATGCAGACTTTATGCAAACCTTATTAGTTGTATTGAAACACTGTATTCCATGCTCATCCCGTGATCTGGATCCAACATTACATAGTATTTTCCTTTAAAATAAATGACCAGGTGCTAAAACACACGTGGAATCACAGGTGAGCCCGTCATTAAGTAAGTTGTACTTCAAGCAGGCCTGACAACCAAGGGAGATATGCTTATAGTCCGTGTTTCCATTTACCAAATAACTGTACACATGCTTGCAATGTTGATTCACTCAACTGAACCAGTTCAACCAATGGGACTCATACACCTGATACAAATGTCACGTAAACAAATATAAGAGGATTGCAGACGTAGCGCCCTGCTCACATCGAGACATCTGACAATCTTAAAGGCACTGTAACTGTCTATGCAGGAGAAAGGATATCCCTTGTCCCTAGCTTGTAAAATATTAAGCACCAGTGCCTAATGTTTCACTAACTAGTCCACTGCAACTGGCATAACCCACATCACTTTAAAATGCAGGTTTAAGTTCCAGTTTTATATTTTTTTAAAGATGTATTAAATAGTTGAATCCTCCGATGATGAACGTTACTTAAAAATACACATACAGCGTCAGCATGTGGTGGTTTCTCATAAACATATGCCGGTGTTTAAAAATCAGTGCCGGTTCCAAATTAAGCACTACAAGTTGTCCTTGTATGACCCTATCCTGTAAGTGCAGACCTATTCTTCATTGGTTCTACCGTAGTTCCAAAACATTTTACATCGCTGAACTCCACTAGAGAACCACTGTACACATTCTGTGAAAATGGGTACAGGTACTTAGCAGCGATTTGACCAGAACTGGGGTACCCACACTCATAAAGTGAAAAGTACAAAAACAGGTAGTTGCTGTTTGAGAAAAACAAAGGATCAGTTGAAGGCCTACAGCTATTGTATGTAGTGTTATTTTGGTGGATACTGTGGTTAAGTGTGGTGACAGGAGCATAAAAGTGTTAATCCACTAACATAGGTTATGCAGTGCGGCTCAAGGAGGTAAGGGAGGCACCATTTAACAACGAAACAAATGTGGCGACATGCGCAGTGAAATTTCAGACTAGCCCCAGTATTTCAACCTGCGGAACTGCAGTCAGTTACTGATTTTATCTGGGCGCCAACATATTGACAACAGGGCAAAAAAAATAAAAGTGATGGACTCTATCAAAATCAGGCTATCGGTTTCGAAAAACTCTGTCTCTCGGCTGGAGCATTTTCATCCATCGCAGTAATCAGTGCTCATCAAGGTCACTAGATCTTTGGCCCCTGCATAAAATGTGGTAGAACCATACAACAAAATTTCAATGCAAACCAATTAAATTACACAGTGTGACTGATGTGGCTATACAAGGAAAACTCCAGTCAGGAATAAGGGGTTTATTACAAACTTAAACTCAGAGTCATGTAGGCAATCTGCAAGGCAAAATTATAAAGATACAGAATCACCAAGGGCTGTCCAAGGTGACGAAATAAGTTCAGGCAAACTACCATTAGAAGAACTAGGCATTTAACAAAAACAATAATAAACATCAATAACATAATTTGATGTACGGAGAATAAACGTTGCTCAGTTGTAATAAGCATTAAATCAGTTCAAATCATCAAAGTTCAGTTTGGCTGGACACAGGGAAACCCTACAGTTTAGCTTAGCAGGGGAGAACATGTGTGGGGCTTATGTGGGCAAAAGACAAAATTATCAAAAAAAGGACAAAAAGAATTTGGAAAAAGGTAATCTCAGGCAACAAGTTACTAACTAAGGTGGACAAAAGGTAAGTAAAAAGGGAAAGCGTCAGCATGTCAGAAGCTCGGTCAAGAGTCTTCTGTAAGGGATAGGAAGAAATTCTCAAAATCTCAGCAAGGCATTTAAAAGGAGCAAAGGCAGAGAGGAAGGTACCTCTCCAAGGGGCTCAGCATTCGGGATACAGGGCAAAAGGGGTTCAGCTTCTCATCTTCAGGAATTCTTTCAGATCTATGACTATAGTCCAGCTGGGCATTGCCATATTAAAGTTCATAAGGCAATCTGATTCATCAAGGCAACATTTCATTTGACGTTGAAGGGGCAATGTCCAATAGAAATCAATCATACGAGTCCAACTTGATACATGCTCAGGTTTTCCCAAGTCTGACATGAGAACAGCGTCCACCCCTGTAGCTCCACACTGGATTGAAACAAATGTTTAAATTGCTAGTCCACTGTCCTCTATGTTCTACAACCAAGGTCAGATTGTTACAACTCTCTATGTGTAAAATTATAGGCATCTATTACCAAACTACTCTTCTCATGGAATCAAAGTCTGAAAGAAAGGTACATGTTAGCAAGATGGCTTGACGTTTTCTGCACAGTCATGAAATACAGGGCCTAGCAGTCCTCTTTTAGGTTTAGGCAAGTGAATTAAAACAGCACATTAATACATTCAAATAAAACACATTTTAATATGCAAACTATAAATTCTGCATCAATCAACCTTCATTAGCATTAATGTTACAGTCACTTTAAACATATGACTCTGTTACTACATTTGTCAGTAAAACACAGAACTGAATTTCTCTATTTTTGCACACATATTTAAAACACTAATTATTAGAAATTCAATATGGTTTCAATACAGACTATTAATTTAGAGCCTAAACTATAACATAATGTCAATTTAATCCTTCAAACGTTTAATTAGACTTCAATACCACCTATGTCTAAGCCTTTAGCCAAACAAATGTGCACTAAAAATGGCTTCTCAAATGGTAATCACTCTACAGTCAAACTATTAGGACTTTGATTAACATAAATCATAAACTGTAATGTATAGATAATCTCTGTGACATAAAGACAGCACTAAAGTTTGTGCTACATCACCTCCTAGTGCATGTAATGATGCTCAGTGCATGAGGATCATAAGTAACTCAATCTTTATTCTTAGCTCTGCAGCAGTAACATTTCACGCCACTACCCATTCTGCAACTGTTAATGCCCTGAATCCCCATCACGTCTGCATAGAACTCTCTTACATCGCAGTGCGTAATGAGAGTTCGATACAAGGCTTACCTTAGACCCCAACACTACAATACCCAAGAAGTATAAGGAGGTAATTTAGAGCCTGGCAGGATAGGAGAACTGCCATAAATCAACCGTTCTCCTGCCCGACCAAACTTGCGATCCCACCTCCTCTTTTAGGTCTGCTGACTGTTCCTAGACCATCAAATGTTGCAAACCTTACATCAAATGGTCATGAATGTTTTTGCAATCCAACTTGGGAGTTTGTTTGTGAACAAACAACAAACAAAAATACTACTAAGCAGACCAGGGTACAGAGCTCTATCATTTCTGAAGAAAGTGCCCCACCATATCAGTGGAAAAGCTTTTGACAGCGGTAGATCATCTACATTAGTTAACTAAACAAAATGGCAGTGTGTCTGCTGTGAGGTGGAAATCCATATCCACGACAGCCTTTGCTAACCACTGCCACGGTCTAAATGACTCACAGAGTGTTCATAACAAGTCCTGTAAATGTTATTATTTGTGCATTGGCAATTGCCAGCTGTTAGATTCCTGTACTTCCATAGTGCTTCTCAAAGTCATGCATAACATAGATAAAACATTTACACTGGAAGATGGATCTGAGTTGTGAAATGCCTTGTGGTACTTTCTGCAGGGTCATCTCCAAACATTTCGCCTTCACATCTCCATCTTTTTTGCTGAATTCGTTTTTTGTTGGTCTTAAGACCCTGTGCACTTTAACACTGCTAGGCAGTGGTAAAGTGATTGTGCTCTCTCCTCAAACTATGTTACATAGGCTTATACCCAATTGGTATATTTAATATACTTATAAGTCCCTATTAAAGTGGCAGTACATGTGCCCAGGGCTTGAAAATTAAATGCTGCTAGTGGGTTTGCAGCACTGATTGTGCCACCCACTTATGTAGTAGCCCTTTAAACATGTCTCCAGCATGCCATTCCATTTTGTGTGTGCGTTTTAAACTGAAATTTTGACCTGGCAAAATAAACATTTTGCTAGACCCAAACCTTCCTTTATCATACATATGTCACCCATAGGGTAGGCCCTGGACTGCCCAGAAGGCAGGTGTGATCTATTTAAAAAATAGGACATGTACTTTTAAGTTTTACATGCCCTACTAGTAAAAAACTCTTACATTCGTTTTTCACTGCTGCAAGGCCTACCTCTACCATAGAATAACATTGGAACTACATTAGTACATTTTGAAGAATTTTGCAAATGGGAAAAAGTAACCAGATCATGAATGGTGTCTCTGAAATCCTAATTTAAAATCCCAATTTATGGTAAAGTTGGATTTTAAATTACAATTCTGAAAATGACACTTTTAGAATGTTGGCACTTCTAGCCATAGCCATTTAGTGCCTACAGCCTTTCTCTGGTTACTTGACTGGGCGCAGCTAACAGTTGAGCTTTGTGTATACCTCCTAGACAGCCACACACAATATGGAGCTTAGGTGTGAATGGATGGGCCATCACTGGCAGGGTGGGAGGGAGGAGCTCGTCATAGCCCCACTTACACCTGAACAGGTTATGTCCAGCCTCCACACAAAGGGCAGCATATCCCCTGTAGTTAGGCTGGAGCCAGGGCAGGGAAGGCAGGATGCATGGGGACTTCGAAGGGGAACCTCTAGAAGGTTCTGCCCAACTTTTAAGGCACAACTATGTATAAATACCAGACCGCAGAAACCACCACTTCAGTACACTTCTGAATCTGCGGATACTCTGCCAGAAAGAAGGACTGCTGTGCTGCTATAAGGACTTCTACTCTGCTGGACTGCTCCTCTAAAGGAACTTCTGCCCTGCTGCCTGGTAAAGAAGAACAGGACCTGCAACTTCATCTTGAACGCAGGACCCCAGCGTGACTCCAAGGGCTAGCCTGCGGGCACTCTTGATCTGAGCCTCAGGGACATAAAAAGCTCCCCAACCAGCTCCTGGACCCAGCACCAGTTAGTTCCTGAACCCCTCTCAACCCCCCCCCTCCCACAGTGGTGCCCCTCACGTCCTCGACCCTTGGTGTGGCTCAGCGCACTTACATCAAGCTTTTGGATACTTTGTGACCACAAACAGGCCTGTTCACACTGAGACTGCGCCGCTTGTAGCGCAAATCAGCACAAGCTGCTGCCAGGTCATCTCTTCACACTGGTGCATCGACCATTCGCAGGGTACTGCCAGTCTGAAGCTCTTTCCCATCTGCGAGGCCTGGCCTGCTCTTTGCACGATGCAAACAGTCTCCCACAGCACTGTCTTTGCTCCTCGCAGACGTCTACAATACAAACATGACTCTTGGCACAAAACCTGAGAAGGTAAAACTTCAGCTGGACTAATGTGGGACTGTATCCGACCTATGCTCCATTGCAGTTGGCCTGAACGTTTGACTTTGACATGGCAGAGTCCGACCAGATAGCTATGGTTGGCGCTTTGTGCTTTTAGGCACATTTTACACTTTATTCTTTAAGAATTCATAACTCCAGTTCTACAGATGGAATTTTTGTTGTTTTGGTCTTGTTCTATTCATTAAATTCAGTTCTGTTTTCTAACCTGGTGTGGAATGTTTCTGCGTGGTGTTTTACTGTTTTAGGGGTTGCACAAGTACTTTACACATTTCCTCTAAGTTAAGCTGGACTGTTTTATGCCAGGGGTTAATTTGGGGTTTGGTTGTGCCTTACCCTGACAAGAATTGTGGTAGCTGCTTTATCAGGGCTCACACCCCTGTCAACCACTAACCCAATTTCTTACAACAATTATAATAATAATTATTTGTTAAACTGTAGTTTTTACAATTTTTGGACACTGCAAATAAAGCACTATTTCCCAATCTAATGGTACTCAGTTCACTGACATCAGAAGGATTAGTAGGCTGGGGTTGTTTTTGGTGGGATTCAAACCTGTGACTTGCCAGTCACAACAGATGCCATTTAGTAGCCTCTTTGGTCTGAACAGGACTGTGGGATGGTGTTTTGTCCATGGTGGTCTTGTAGAGTTGCGTAATGATGCTTGGGAGTTTTGTGCGGCTTCTTCCACCCGATGAATGATTAACCAAATGCAAAGCATGACAATAATATTGCCATTTTCTTGTAAGCAGACAATTTCCAAACAAGTTGGACTATGAATCCTGATCAGTGGTGGAATGTGTTTCTCATAACAATCTTATATAAAATTGAGAATGTTTTATTAGCTTATTCAGCTTTGGAAGTTCTGAAAAATTATTTTCGAGAAGAGATTTTCCATCAAATGCTAGGTGGCCTGAGCTTCCATTGGCATGATCCTTTAGTGGAAAATGACTCCTCTATTCACCTGTTTTTCTTAAAGTCTTTTTTTGTTTTTGCTCAATCTACATATCTACATGCCATGTCTTTGTTGGAATGTTTTGCCCCTAGATGTGGTCTGAATTTGTATTTCATGAGATCAGAAGTGCCATGTCTTAAGGTTCTACTACTTTGTAGCCTTCTAGTATAACAAGTTCTACCATATGATGCAGTAATATGTAGTGAGATGTCTTTCTTAAATTAGCCTGCTATTGAGTCCTACCGCACTACTTTAGATGACTTGCTTCTATTTAATTTGTCCTCTTGAGAGACAGCATCATAGTCCAAAAATGTATTCATACTAGGAAATGTAAAGAGAACAGAAGGAGGTGTGTCGGTCAAACACTCTTCTCTATGCTTCCTGGACTAGTTTATGAGCTGATCAAAGCTTGACTAGTAAAAAATATACAATATATACAGAAAACATATTTTTAGTGCTTAAGGTTGGAGTGTGGTGAAATGTGTTGGTCTTTAAACATTGTGCCAAATATGTTTTTGGAGGATATTTTTGATGTGACAAGTCCTAAAACTGTAGCAACGTGCAACTTCAGGGATTTCCTTCAGTGGATAATTGCTGCAACTGTGGGTACCCGCCTCTGTCCTTTCTGGGTGATCCTATATATTGCCATCCTGTTCATATTTCTAATCGTTGAACATGTGTGGTTCTATGCCTTTTGGCTCTCAGGTAGACATTTGAAGCATACATTTCAAGAGTTCTGTGTGATGAATAACCATCACTATAAATATATACATGAGACAATGACCTGTGAAGTTCCTCTGTGCCTTCTCTGGACCAGTGACTGCCCAGAAGATAGGTCGCAGGAACCTTAGAGAAAGATAAAACTCAGTTTTGTGCACTAATTTATTTTTAAACAAGATATATAGAAGTGCAAGAGACTAAGGGCCTCATTAAGAGTTCAACGGACAGTTTGCACTGTCCGCCGAACTTCAGATGGGGAGGTTGCCAAAACACTGGCTACCTCCCCGCTGGACCCATTAAGAATTTCCCGCTGGGCTGGTGGGCAGAAGCCGAGGTTTTCACCCACCAGCCTAGCGGGAAACAGGCTGCAGCCTTGTCTCCGGCTCATAATCAAGCCATCAGCAATTCTGCCATTGCAGGGTGCACCTGCACCTTCACAATGTTCACTGTCTTCACAGCAGACAGTGAACATTGCGATGGTGCTGGGCAAGGGGACCCCTGCACTGCCCATACCCCATGCACCTGTTTTCGGTCAGCCTTTTCATGGCAGTAAAACCGCCATGAAAAGGCTGGCAGAGAAGAAGGTCGTAATCAGCAGGGCGGCGATGAATGCAGCCCCGCCCTTGCTGATTGAGATCTCTGCCACTGCCTGGCCATCGGGGTCATGGTTCCGGTGGTGCTGGTGGTACCCTGGCAGTCTAACCACCAGGGTCTTAATGTGGTGGCTGGACCGCCACATCAGCATCGGTCCTGACCGCGAGACCCCCAGCCTTGTAATGTGGGCCTAAGCCTTTTCTTGGAAGCCCATCGCCTGCTTTACAAATTCTAGGTTTTCGAATACCAAGGCTCCCTAGTCTTGCTCACCTCATGCTTCTTTCTTCCACCACCTCGATTTTTTGTCTCTTTATCTCACTCTTGCGGGTTATTTTTTCATCCTAACTTTCTTTCTTTCTCAGTGTTCCTATATTTTCTTCCTCCTTTCTGCCTTTCACTCTCTGTTACTATGGGTCAAAGCTTGATTGTGAAAAAACACTTTTGGCTCCCGAAGAGAGTGCCAGTGCCCACCCCCTGTACTAACTAAGTACTGTTTTGCATGTCTGTGCCCATGTTTGGATTGTGTATCTTTGGTCCTTTAGTTGATAAAAAGCTTTTTACATGTAGTGCTATTTTCACGAATCCACAAATTTAAGAAAAGGGGTAAACTTTGCATGTGGGAGCGATATAAAAACTGCCTCAGTGAAAAAGGAATTAATCTTTACAATTTCTTAAACGTAAATTTTATTCTAAGTAAAATTAACTGTATTGTTTTGTTGTAAATCACCATTTTTCGAGTAAAGGAGGGGTCGTGTAATGTACGTCCTTTATATAAATATGTATTATGTACGGTCCCAGGTTGTAATATGTTTGAATAACTAACAGCAGCTGGAGACACTGAATAATTTACTTGCATTATTCTAAAGAATGCTATTTGCATGTCTATGAAATCGATTATACCGGGTTCCTACACCTCATACTGTAAAACGAGGGGAGCTTTATTTCATTAAATGTTCCAAGTTGGAGGAGACCAGTGAATCTCCCCACCCCCTACTGCCAACTAAAATGGATTTGCACAGTAATGATGGAGGCTGACTCTTGCTCTTTTAGAAAAAGTCCATAAATTGAACACTCTCTCAAGATGTGAAGGCACAAAAGACCTTTGCTTCCGCCCCACCAGGAGGCTCCGAATTCACTTAACTTGTCACTAGATTTAGCTTGATCTACAGTGGCCCAGGCAGCTTCTCCCACCCTATCTTAATGAGCTCTTTTGTCTGGCTGTCTTGATTCCTGGCTGAAGCATCATCTCTTTCAGATAGCAAAGTTGCCAGAAAAGTTGCTCAAACACTTTTTTATTTCTGCTCTAAAAGGTACAGTGAAGTATGGCATGTTTTTAAAAACTTGGGGGCATATTTAGGAAAAGTGGTGCTGCACACAGTGCCACTTTTCTTGCACCCCTTAGCGCTCCCCAATGCCACCATTTGTGCGCCGTATTTAAAATATGGCGCACCATTGCAGTAGTTAGGGGACTAGCATCAACATTTTTCTAGTCCGGCGCTTTGCAGGATTAGCGTCAAAAATGTTGATGCTCACCCTGCAAAGCACTGAGAGGCCCATTGTAAAGAATGGGAGCCTCCATTTAATGCCTGCTCTGAGCAGGCATTTTAAAGTGCCCAAAAAAAAAGGCGCAGGAAATCTCTTCGATTTCATTGTGCCATTTTTTTGGTCCCCGTAATTGGGGAACGCTCCCTTTGCATACTTTATGCCTGGCACAGGCATAATGTAGCACAAAGGGTTACAAAGTGACGCAATGCATGCATTGCGCCTCTTCATAAATATGGTGAACCGTGTTTGGCCTTCTAACACCATATTAGTGTCAAAAATGATTGTAATGTGGCTTTGAAATGGCGGTAAGGGCTCTTAAATATGCCCATTGCTACTTACATGTCCTATAAAAAACTATTATTCATCAAAAGACCAAGGGCCATATGCACGAACACTTTTTCCCATAGACACAGAATGGGTAAAAACCTTTGCTACATCTTGCCCCAATTGTTTTAAAAACCCAACCCTTGACCCTCTCATCATTGCCTATCATTTTCACAGTAGCTCGACTACTTTTTAAAACGGCCCCCAATTTCCTCAAACTCTTATGGTGTCCTCCTGTTTTCGGGGCCTGAAGAGTGGTAACAAAAAGTGGTCACAAACTGTGCATCAACTTTTTGTGACCAATGTTCGGATTTTGCCTTACAAACTATCTACAAATACTTTTCATTGTCAATTCTCCAGCTTCAGAGGGTCGCATAACAACCTGCCTAATGAATATTAATTATGGAGTTACTGTTTGTGACCCCCTGTGATTATCTACAAACATAGAGATGGTCAGCAACTAACAGACCACCATCCATGTTTTCAATCCCAGCACAAACATTTATTTTAAAGCTGCTTGTGTTCCTTAAAATAACCAGTACTGCTTAAAAAAATAAAATACCATTTTGGTTGAGCAGGCATTTATGCATACTCCCTTTGTGGTCACCAGACACATGCCTAAAGACAAAGCTGTCCAATCTGGACACTACCCCCTTAGCAAATGTGTTATCACCTCCTTTGAAGAATCAGTAACTTTCAGTGGTTTGTGACCCAACTGGCATTTCAAGGCATTGATATACAGCATTCTGAATTGTATTTGTAAGCCTTCCTTTCACACCCCTGCCTAAGTGCAGTTTGGAATGGGTCAGTAAACCCATTCTGTGCATCGAAAATAATTTACTGACTTGTAAAATAGGTTTGGGGCAAAGGAAAAAGCATTTTGCGAATCACAGGGTTTCTGACTGCACAATGGCTCTGTACATCTGGACCGTAGTGATGCACTTAGGCTAATACAAAGGGGTTCATTACGAGTCTGGCGGTCACTAGACCACCAGACTCGTGGATGGTGGTCGGTCCGCCGCCAATGCGGCAGTCCAAGCTCCACATTACAACCCTGGCGGTCGGGCCACTAGGAAACCGCCATCTTTGCCAGGATTGGAGATCCCAGGGGTCTGGAGGTGGTGACTGTCCTAATCCACCAGTGTAGCACTGCAAGCAGCGCTGCCATGAGGATTACGACCCTCTTCTCTGCCAGCGGTTTATTTGCAGTACCACTGCCATGAAAAGGCTGTCAGAGAACGGGTGCAGGGGGCCCCAGGGGGCCCATTGCACTGCCCATACACTTGGCATGGGGGGCGCAGGGGCACCCCTGGCCAGCACCATCGCTGTGTTCACTGTCTGCTTTGCCGACAGTGAACATTGGGAGGGTGTATTTGCACCCTGCAGGCTACAGCATTACCACCAGCTTGATTACGAGCCGGAGGCAATGCTGTAGTCTGTTTCCTGCTAGGCCAGGGGGCGTAGACTCAGGTTTACACCTGCTCACCTAGCGGGAAACTCTTAATAGGGCCAGCACAGAGGTAGCCTGTGTGGCGGCAACCTCCACGTTCGAAGTTCGGCAGACTAATGATCCTCAAAGTGTGATACCATAGTGAGTGGTAATTGGCAGGTGCATAAATATTGCCCCCATCTACGTTTTTCAGGTCAGAATGAGGCATGACATAATTGGAGTTTCTACGTCTGAATTATGCACATTTTTGGCTTTTTTAGTTTGGGTTTTCCCCTTTCACATTGCACTAGTGTTATTCGCAAAGGTTTCACATGCGTAGTGATGTGTGCTCCATGTGGTGCGTAAATCAGTGCCTGTGGAATTGCTGTGGATTGACCTATACCATACATGCAAGTGTTAAATTTGTACTTCTTTTTGTGGATTCACCTGGCTTCTTTTCAGTCACTGATTTATGTGAAAATAAATGAACCCGTTGTAGGTTGAGCAGTGGACTACAGTCCCTTCAGTAAATTGTGGTTAAAGCTGTCAAAATCGGGGGGGGAGGGGTTTATTTAATGAACATTCAATCAAAATATGTAAGAATGCCACTAAACCTGCTATAAGAATGATTGCAATAAAATGTTATTTTATTTTATCAGCAAGGGAACTCATTTTATGCAATTTTGTGATACATATGCTTAGAGAGTCTCTCCCATTTTAATTGACTTTGTTAACAATTCTGATTTTAGAATTATCAAATTGTGTTTTGATAAATTGTTTAATAAAGAAGAAAGATTATTTATTTTATTATTTTGTTATGAATAAAAACCAAGGCATCGGCAAAAAACACTGAAAGTGCCGAGAAGCAGCCTTCCACACATAAACCATTTTTTTGTAGTTTAATACAGCATCTGCATAAAACACTGAAAGTGCAGAGAAGCAACCTTCCATACATAAAGCATTTTTTTGTAGTTTAATACATGTGTGGAGTCTCTTTATCAGGCTGTTCTCAATGTTTCTGCTTTCTTTATAGTTTTACAGTAGCATAATTTTGAATTATGCGTTAGTTCACTCCATTTTGGCACCTAATCCATAAAAGGCATCCAATGATAACCGCACAAAGCCTGAAATAAACTAGCTTTGGCAGAGACAGTAGGTCTTGGGTGTGAATCCTATTGGCTTAGCCAATGCTTTTTTTTATACGAAATGGTAACCATAAATGTGCATGTATCTGTGGCTGCCACCTTTGAATGGAATTTGTTAGACTATAACATTCATTCAAATATACCTACTGTGCATGAGTACACATATGGGGGTGGCCATCTTGAAATGATTACAATACCATCTCAAAATGGCCACCCATCAATAGCACAGCATGCAGTAAAAGGCAGTGAAGGAGAGAGACTACAACTTGCAGTGTAAATTCTGATATCCTCGGTGGGAAGAAACCTCAACCAATCAAAATACTGTAATATCAAAATGCTCCTGTGGGGATTAACACAAGAATAAGAAGATAATCCATCAACGTAGGGGCGGGGACGTGAGATTGACAACAAAGCCATCCAATCAGAAGTAACAGGCTGACCCAAAACCTACTCTTAATATATGTTATTTGTCGGAAAAAAATGGTTTCCAACAAACAGCTACAGCTGTCTGTAGCCAAGAATTAAAAAAACACAAATCTACAATTAGGTGCTGCCAACTTTAATGTGTTTAATGTTTTTTAAAAGTGTATGTGGTCTGAAATTGACTTGAGAATAACAGTGTTGCAGGTACCCTACTGCTCAGGTATATTAACCCACGCCGCTTCTGAAAAATACAGCTGCTCCACGACCACTTCTGTACTTCTTATTACATTATTTAATGGCTCAGCTCCCTCAGCGCTTTCTATTGAATTAACCAAACTGCAATTTGTATTTAGTTATTTCCTAAATCCGGTTCATTCAGCTGGGATTTGGAAGCCTAATGATTAATGCCAGTGTGGGGTTGGCACAGCATAGAAGAGGATTGGGCAGCAGACCTCTCATTGGTACTTTGGTGTCTGTGGGATTAGCACTGGCCTGTTTCACACAGATGGAGCGATTGCACAGAGCTGTGGTAGTCAATCAATGGTACACACTGCTGTGGTTCTCAGTGCTATAAGTAAACACAGCCGAAAACCTGATGCTGATGTTTAGTACCAGTACAGGAGCAACTTGTACAAATAAAATATTCCATTCAAAAGAGAAACTCCCAGTGATGGTACCAGGGTGGGGAACGGCGGGTGAGGAGGGGGATGTTGAGGGGACTGCATAAGTAAGGCACCTGGTGGCAGATAACATAAAGTGCTTTAGTGCCGCGCAACCTTGCACTGAAACTCACATATGCATTCACTGACCAGTGCAAAATGTCATTTTTGCACTGGTGATTCGTTTTAGATATTGTTGCAAAACTGCATTGAATAATGCCTAATGGCCCATCAAAGATATAAATTACATGTTCTGATTTTAGAGGCCGGGTTCCAGGAAGTATCCTGCAAGCGCAATAAGAATTAGGACCTCATTATGAGTGTTGCCGCCCGCCAAACTCTTTAGGTTTAGGTGGAAGTCCGCCACTTCTGTCTTCGCCCACTTGCCCTTTTATGAGTTTCCCACTGGGCCAGCAGGTGGAAACAGAGTTTCCGCCTGCTGGCCCAGTGGGTAACTACCCACAACATTGACGCCAGCTCGTAATCGAGCCGGCGGCAATGTTGCTGTGTGTCCGGTGCGACAGCATCCGTTGCGCTTTTCACTGCCTGCAATTCAGGCAGTGAAAAGCACGACGGGCTGCCCGTGGGTCCCCTGCACTGCCCATGCCACGTGCATGAGCAATGCAGGGGCCCGCATGGGCCCCCAGCATCCTGTCTCCGCAAGCCTTTGCATGGCGGTGAAACTGCAATGCAAAAGCTGGCGGACGCGGGACTCGTAATCCCCAGGGCAGCGCTGCCCTGGTGGATAACAACCGCTGGCACCGCCAGCCCGTTTGCCGGCAAAGAAGTGGCGTGTCAGCGGTCTGATTGTGGCGCTTTCACCACGGTCGTAATGTGGAGGCCGGACTGCCACAGCGACCCTGGGGGTCATAATGAGGCCCTTAGTATCCACTTTTGGTGCTCCAGGGGCATTTCCATATTACAGAAGAGGTGCCAGATTTAGGGCCTGATTACAACTTTGGAGGAGGTGTTAATCCGTCCCAAATGTGACGGATATACCACCAGCCGTATTAAGAGTTCCATAGGATATAATGGACTCGTAATACGGCTGGTGGTATATCCGTCACTTTACCGTCACTTTTGGGACGGATTAACACCTCCTCCAAAGTTGTAATCAGGCCCTTAGTGTGTTGGCTAAATATGCACCATTTCTCGGATGGCTCTGAGGGTCTCAGAAGCATCAAGAAGGTTCAGTTTCAGAGGTGGAGGGTCTTACCATCTCTCCAAATGTTACTTGTGTCCACTTGCCATGAAAGATGCTGTAGGAGTTTGAAGCACCTCTCCATCTTTGATTGCTGCACTCTATCCAGTCATGTACTAAATCAAAGTAACTGGTCTGAGGTGTTGTGGTGCCTCTGCTTCCTTTGATCTCATGCGATATATGCAGATGCATAGTTTTTTCCTCCTTGTCCACATTAAAACTTCCATGAACCAATTTGCGATAACACATGTGGTTCTCTCTTCAACCCCTCCAAGAAGTCCTACCTCTCTAATTTGGTTCTGGGATATCAAATTTTTCAGGACTTTAGTCCTCTATGCCAAGACTTTGTTCTCGTTGATTATCCCAACCAGTTGGTCAGCCATGTTAGTGGAGTTGGAACTCTCCTTCGTTTTGCTGTCTGAAAATCCCTTTCATTTTGCCTTCTAATTTGCCTTAAGCTCTGCCTGGGACTGCCAGTACTGTGTCTCAGACTGAAAATGTGGGCCCAGAGGGGACAGACCTCTGTCTTTTGCGTCTGTGTGAAACCAGAGGGGTTAAAGAAATCTGACCCACCAACCATTCCGTTTCACTGTCCATCGTTCTCAGATGTCTCCAAAGGTAAAACTGGGTCCCCACCTCCCAAAGCCTTTGAGGCTGCTTGTCCTCTCTGTCACTGCTTTGATTAATGTTAATCACTCCGCTGCAGGAACACAGCCTGTAGTGAATGGGCTAAACGGTATGGCCATAACCTGTAAGCTAGTCCTCCTTCCTTTTCCACTAACACAGCCTATAAACTGTTGTGAATGAACTAACCCAGGTATTCATTTGACAAACTATGGCTAAGGGAGATTTAAAGGCCAGCAGGGATAGCTTCCTCCAAGAATGGATCACAGTCTATCACTATGAAACCCCCTGTCTATGACAAGGGCAATCTAAGGCAAAGAGGAAAGCAAACGAAAAGGAAAAGAGAAGGAACAATGGTACAACCCAAGTGATGTGGCCTAGCTACAGTGAAGGCATCCTCTTTAAAGGACAAATGCCCTCACCCACCCAAAGGGTCTTAGGGAACCTCCTCACACTGTGATAACTAATCATGGTGCAGGCTACAACCCTCTCTTCTGAGAGGGGGGTTCTTATGGATGTTTTAGAGGTACAATCAGCCTACAGTGATGAGCAAAGATTGGTGAGGGGGCAGAGTGTAAGCTAATGTGTAAGAAGAAAAAAAGTGATTTGAATTAAAACTAACTCCAGAGTATGCTTGTGGATGTATTAGTGCATCTCTGGGTCAGGATTAAAAACCAAGACCGAACAGGTGCAGTCTGGACCTGTCAGTTCACATTTAAACATAGATCGACTTGTTTCTGCCTATAACCCTCAACAGAGGTGTTGCTGCTTTCTTCAGGACCTAACGTGAAACTTCTGTCTTAATCAGTGCTGAAAACCCTAATGGGGAAAGAAAGTGCGAAATATATACAACACCGCCCAGGGATTCTCAGCAGTCACCAAATAGGTTGAAGCGGTATATACAGTCCACTGGCGGAACCTGTGACAGACATTGCAGGAGGATTTAAGTATTGTAGCTAAGCCACATCGATGCATGCATTAAAAGCATCCAACTCTAAGGTCCCAGGGTACCAGCATCTGGCCCCCAAAGTGAGCCTATGGTGTACCTGCCTTGGATGCCCAATATTACTATCCTGTGAAAATTTCAAATAGCTGCAAATGTGCAACTGGAAGAAACTCAGTCGCTTACCTGCAGCAAGCCAGGTTAAACGCCTCACTGCAGGCCCTGTCTAGGAGGCGGGGATAATGTTCACCTATATATATTTATAGGTCAGATTATGAAACAAAAACAAACGAGAAAAATGAAGAAAGTTAAGCAAAAGTGGGAAAGACTCAAGACACTCATTGATGCATCACACTTTCCATATTCAAATATGTGAAATGTTTCTATGTACACACATAGTTGACATGTTGAAGTAAGTGGATAACTGCCCCTGACTGATTGGTCACAGCATCCTGACTCATGGTTTGTATCATGGACTCTGGGTCGGCTTTAGGGCGGTGCGGCCGCACCGGGTGCTGACCTGGATTGAGGGGCGCTGACTTCAGAAGGGCGCTGTGTTTAGCAATAACTTAAGATACTAGGTTTTAAAAGCATCTGCTGAAAAGTTCCTTGTGTGTCCAGCCTTCAGGAAGCAAGTAAAATGTCAAGATACCTCTTGTGATTAATGTTCCTGCTGGGAGAGAGAGATGGGAGTTTTCTCTAGTGGCAGCTTTGACTCGCCATAAAGAAGCGCAAAGGGTTAATATGCCTGCTGCTAAGAACAGAACTATATTTTATAAGGATAGCTGAGTGGATTAGTAAAGCCAGCCTGAAAGACTAGTGCTGAGGCACTGACTTCCTGGTATTTATCGTATACAGGAACACTACTGCACACTAAGCAGACATTGCAGAGGACAATAACAGATTGCACCAAGCATTCTACACGTCGCTCCAAGTATTTCAGCACAAAAGCCCTCACATGTTGCTTATCCTTGTGCACGCGCTTTAGGACTACGGACTGGGGCCAGTAAAACAAACCCTTCCGTCCGGTGGTGTTTATACATCTCTTGCGCGCCAACATAGCGTTCACCGACTAGGAGCACCTGTGATCCTGGGCGCATAGGATCACGTGACATGTTAAATCACTGGGAACTGTAATCTTGCTGTTCTATTGCTCTCAGAGTGAATGCATTTACGATCACGGTCACGTCAAGCCACGTGACCTAACAAACCTGGGAGTCTGAGTCCTGCCAATATTACACCCTCTCGTGCAGTCGGCAAAACTCCCGGGTGAAGTTTTAAAATAAAGTAAGAAAACAACAAAAACTCACACATTAAATAAAATGAAAGTTCTGGTGACTGTACTAGGCCATTCTTGGCCACTAGAGTGCTCTACAAGACTCTTGTCATAGAACGATGTGCTTCATACACTGATGATCAATTGCAGAACACCCTGGCTAGTGTCCAGGTGTCAAGAGGTCAAACTGAGCTTAGGTGTCTGGAAGGGGGGTAGCAGCTTCTGGTACTGTAGCTTGGCTTCCAGCTGTGGCAGTACTCCCAGCGAAGTCAGGGAATGGACTGGTCCAAGTGGCTAACTCTGAAGAAAACATATACCCACATCGCTACACATAGGGCAATTGTGACTCATTATCTTCGCGGAAATTGTGCCCTGTCAGTGTTGATAATCACCAATGCCCCCAGACTTTTCTTAGAAGAGAAAACATTCAAGAAAGACTGGCCCCTGATCACTTGGTGATGGAACAGGGACTGGCTGGTTCTCAGCATCAGCAGTGCTTAATTTGTGCTTGTTGTTTCCGGTGCTGAGCACCGGCACTTATTTTTGAGAGCCGGGGCTTATTCTTCTGCCTCAAGCATTTGCTGCGAGCTAAAGACACATATAGGAAAGACGGATGAAGGGAAAAACGAAAAAGTGTCACAAAGGGAGAAAGTAAAAAGCTGCAGGAGTGAGTTGAAGGGGCAGTGAGTGGCTTTATATGGATTGAAGAGGCCCGAGATGGCTTCAGGATTACGCCGCCTCAGTATTTCATGTTCCCACATTTAATTACAGCAGCCGCATGTTTAAGAGGAGGGCTTTGGGCACCGGCACCTTTGTATTTACAAATTAAGCACTGAGCATCAGTACTGTGAAACGGATAGATGATGCTATTCTGGCTGAAATACAAGTACTGGAAACACTGCTGAAGACCACCATTTCAGACACACTTTACAAAAAGAACGTGGATGAAGCAAATAAGACCAACAAGGATTGCAAAGATTCCATACTAACCACCAAGATAAAGAAATTCAAGAAAGATCAGAAGCATTGTTCCCTGAAGAGAGTCTACCCACATGCAAGTGACAGCTAAGTACCTCCAGAATTCAACCAAAAGGGCAGACGGTATGGCTCCAACTACTGTATACCTGATGAAGAGGTGGGATCTAATGACTCTGATTCTGGAACACATGGATTACAACAGCGAGGCCGACTGTGGAGATGCTAGGGGGTTGTAGCCCGCAATGTGATTATTTATCACAGTGGGATGAGGTTCCCTAAGATGAAGCGTGCCACCGTTGTCCTTTAAAAAGGATGCCTTCACAGTATCTAGAATACATCACTTGGGTTCTCCCTTTGTTCCTTCTCTTTTTCTTTTATTCTTTTCCTGCTCCTGCCCAGGCACAGCTGCACTTCCTGTGCATCGGGCTACCTCTGTCTACAGCCTGCAGAAGCATACTTTCTCCTCTTCTCACACCTCCACTGTGTTTCTCCAAGCATGTCCCCCACACTGCTGAGCACTCAACGTCTTCTTGGCTTATTCCCATGACCTCACACAATCCCCTGATGCTACCAGAAGACTTCTCCAAGAGATCCGCAGGTCCTTCCCAGCTTATTGGACTGTATTGTCCCCTCTGGTGCAGACTTTAATATCTTACCACACCATATAGAAGTGTCAGTCCTGGTAGTCAGGACAGGTGGGATCTTGTTGCATACAGTCCCCTTAAGTATTCAATTTCCCACAATAATTTTTGTAACTCTTCTCACTCCTCACCCACATATCATCTATTACTCACACTAAGGGCCTCATTACATGTCTTATGACTGCCACACTTGTGGTGGCGGTGTAGACCGCCGCCTATGCAATGGTCCGACTGCCACATAACAACCCTGGCGGTCCAACCGCCAGCTTCACCAGGATCTTTGATCCCGGTTGTCTGGCGATGGTGGCGATCCTAACCTGCCAGGGCAGAGCAGCATGCAGCGCTGTCCTGTGGGGTACGGAATTCGTTGTCCGCTAGCCTTTTCATGACAGAAACACCGCCAAGAAAAGGCTGGCGGAGAACTGATGCAGGGAGGCAAAGGGGGGACCTGCACTTCCCATGCACTTCGCATGTGCAGTGCAGAGGCCCGCCGGTGCACCCTGCGGGCTATAGCATTGTCGCTTGCTCGATTATGAGCCGGAAACAATGCTGTAACCTGTTTCCCACTAGCTGGGTGGAAACTCAGGTTTCCGCCTGCCGACCTAGGGGGAAACTCGTAAAGACTCTGGTGGGGAGGTTGCCACGTAGATGGCAGCCACCCTGTCGGGAGTTTGGTGGACGGGCTTTTCTATCCGCCACACTCCAAATGAGGCCCTAACTTTTGTAAAATTAGACCATGTCTCACTGTGTTCTCACCTAAGCTTCCTGTCTCAGTCTTATATGCTCTTGCCTTAGAATTGTGTCCTAGCAAGGTGCCCCTCCTGGCTGATCCTATAAACTGTGCCTAGAACCACACACATAGTGTTATACACTGCAAGGTTTTAGGCCACAAACCAGAAACAGGAAGTCAGCTGATTTAAGTGTAGACTGTCGGGAGTAGCCATGATTTCACCTGATTTGGTAAAAGCAGCAGGTCGCCAATGTCTCCCATGTATTTGGGGGTTTGAGTTCCAAAGCATAGCAGCTTTTCCATCTTTTGCTTTCTCAGATTTCCTCAAATCACATTTTCTCAATAACAAGAATGCTGTAGTGTTAATTTAATGAATTACAGAATGCATAGTCATATTTGTGTATTTAATATATTGAGCCTCGGTTGTATATTTTTCAACAAATCTCTTAGAAAGAAAATTCTATAAGTCTATCTTTTTAGTCTTGCCTCTAGACCACTATGTACTTTCTCTCTAGCATCTCTTGACGTCTCTCTCCCTGCTTCTTTAACTTAATTTCTCTTGTGCAGTCAACTGCCTAAATGCAATGGTCTACACACTCTTAAACTGATAACTAGATTTGCCTGTGTTCACTGTCAGTTGCAACATACTTCGGACATTTCTTAAATTGGTTTATTGTCATTGCTTTGCTTGCAGAAAAGAGCACATTTGTACTTTATCCTTCTGCGATAATCGCAATATAGCGTGTTATGGTCTGGTGCAATTATCTCTGAACAATGGAATGCAGCCTACTGCCTGTCCAGACTTCCTTCATTCATGTGTGCAAGGATAGTGGACCCTAAACCCATCACCAGTAGGGCTGTCCCTTTTGAAAGAACTGATTAGTGTGCATCACGTGTCCGTAATTGAAGATGGGGTCCTAGGTTTGAACAGGTGTTTGCAGACTTCAAACGTAGTACAATAGTGAACCTCAAGAACAATACAGTGTTGGCACTCGAACGTGATAAAACTGTGATTCTCAAATGTGTTAGTCACCTAAAGTAGCAAAGTCTGCCTCTCGCTCTTTTACAGGTATATTGTATGACGTCAGTGACTAAAGTGTAGAGGATTTATTGAGTGAAGAATCAGCGAATCACTGTGGTTATAGTGCCCCTACGTCTGACAATAAATATCTTACACTGTTAATAATATCAACAATTTGTTGCCATTTACTACAGACTAAGGTGTCTTCGAATGCTAATATCTTGTGCTTTATTGCTCAATTCACTGGTACTCAGATCATCCTTGAAAGGATGAACCAACCTATTGACATTCACAGATTGCACACATAAGTAGTAGTGGTTACAATTACATAATTATTATTATTATTATTATTATTATGATTTAGCAGGGTCGATTGTCATATTGTTATTATTACTGTTATCACTAGTACTAGTATTAGTAATAACAATGGAATACAACTTTTCTATCATTGCAAGAATGTCATTGTACACAAATATGTCAGAAATAATGTGATGTAAAGAATACCTTTAAATCTTTTAAATCTGATAAGCTTGCTTATTTAATGGCTATCTTGGTGCACTGTATTTCTATGGCCAATATTTTAGTGTTTTACATAGAAAGTATGTAAAGTTGATATTTGAGTCCTTAATATATTTTCGACACAGAAGTGATCACAGTGGTGTATATAGCCGTATTCATCCTATTATTAATATTATAAATATTTTAAGTAGTAGAATAGTAATTGGCACCCTGGATGCAGGGCGGGAAGGCAGTGCTGGTAATGTTAGTCTGGTCAGTTGCCTTTGATACAGTCCCACACTCCAGGCTCTTGGCATGCCTCCAGTCAGTTGGATTGAAAGGTCATGCCTTAAACCGGCTAGCATATTTTTTAAGTGGCAGAGGGCAGGAGGTGTGGGTCCCTCCATTTTCTTCAGAGTCCCTGGAGTTCCCCACTCTGTTCGAAAATCTATCTCATGCCACTAGCACAGCCGGTGGAAACTTGTGGGGCAAAAATAAATTCTTCCAGTGACCCACTGCTGCTCTTCTCCCGTGAGAAGGGATAAGAGATCATTTGGGTCGATAAAGTCCTGCTTAGCAGCTGTATTTTATTGGAGGGCCCTCAATCAATTTAAATATAATGCAGACAAAACCAAAACTTTCTTTTTCAATCAAAATTCCCCAGCAACTTGGCAGACCTTTTGACTGGATAGGACCTCACTGCCGGACCCAAGCTATCAAAAATCTCAGTGTCAAATTTGACACTCTTCCATCTTTCCAACTACAAATACATTTATTGGTGGGCTCATGCTTAAGCTTGCTGCTCATTTTGAAGAAAATTCAGCATTTTCTCATTCTCAACCAGGAAATCAGTTATTTAGGCATCACATAAAGGTTGGACTACGCAAATGCCCTGTATTTGGGCTTGCCGGACGATCTGATCAATAGACTCCAGGTGGTCCAGAATACCGCAGCCCCCTCAGTCCTCAACCTGATGTTCATATTGCATGTGTGTCCTTACCTACACTCTCTTCACTAGCTGCCAGTGAGGAAGCATTTCTGTTTAAAGCTCTGCTCCTAGCCCATAAAGCACTTCATCACAATGGCCTGGGCTATTTTGGCTCCAGAATCAGTTTCTGTCTTCCCTCTAGGAATCTGCTTTCCGCTAACAGAGTACTCACAAGAGTACCTAGGATACGTGTTGCCAGAGCAGGAGGGCGCACTTTTTCCTATCTGGAGGCCATCAGCATGGAATAGGCTCCCTCAAGCTCTCCATTCAGTTGAAACAATCACCATTTAAAAAAAGATTGAAAACATGGCTTTTTGTGCAAAATAGGGGACCTTTGGTTGAGCTGAGTGCCGGGACACGCCTAGGAGTACTAGTGTGCTGGATAAATCCCAATACATTTCATTTTAGGTAACAATATTAACAGTACTATTAATATTACCATTATTAATACTATTACAGTAATAATGTTAATACTAGTATTAACCTTAGTTTAAGTATTATTACTAATATTAGTGGTGTTCACATGTGTTCAGGTAGCAGTGTGTATGCTATTGTTACTATTATTTTATAAATATTTACAATATCAACATTAACAATATTATTAAGACTACTATTAAAATTCATAACAGTGCTAATTCCATTATTTGTGGCGGTATAAGTACTAATAATATTAGTAGGAGTAGTAGTGGGGTTGCTAGTTAATCAGTAATCATCAGTCATTGCATTATCACTTCTCAAAACAGATTTATTTACAGAGGAACTGTTAAGAGTTGGGCTTGTCTTCTGTTTTAATTTAAGGCTAAAACGCCTCAGGATGGCTGAAAGCTATGCAAATTTGGCAAATGAAAAGAAAATCTAAATCAGTGTTAAGCAGCTGAAGCTTTTTTTTCAATGTTTTATGTTTACAACATTTCTACTGAAAAAACTAAATCAGTAGGTCTGGCTTCCATTTTCATTTAAAAGCAGACCTCTTGGCTTTAGCAATGCTTGTTTTAAAAGGGCCATCAGAATAGAGCAACAAAAAAAAAGTTGCCTTTAGCCAGCCCTGCATCACTAACAATCGCCAGCAAGAGGCATTCCCGAATGTTTCCTTGTTTGATGATGTCAGCTCGGGCCAGGAGCCCCACTGTGGCTTCTTTACCTAATTATCCCTTTACTTTCTTGGGGCAGATGTTTTTAAGGTAAAACAGCTTTATTTGGAAACAACAATAGCAAAACGTGGAATAACAGTACTTAATATAATCAAGGATAAATGTAACCATATATTTTGCAAGTAAAAAGAGAAAGCTGTTTAAGATTTTTAAGGTTATTAGGGGATAAACACGGGAGGTGGGCGGGAACAGGAAGGAGATTAACAGGAAGACCCATGCAATACAACCTTATAACTTTATAAGTCAAATAACAATTGATAACAATGTGAAACAATGACAGAGAAATAAAACATCTTCTGATGGTTTGAAGTTTTCAGATGAGATGCTACTAAAATATTTTAATCACGATTTTTAGCACCACATCTTCCCTGTAGCTACCTGGTGTTCCATGTTGTGCCTGATTGCCTGAGCCTCAGTTTTGTGTTTTGTTTTGAGACTAAAGTTCCCTCAGGTGGTTGAATGACAGGTGTTACTCTACACAAATCACATGAGCAACTGCATGCCAGCCGCCTTCAAAAGAACAGTAACATATGAGAGGCATACCAAACATACATAAAGTATGGGTGACATCAGGCGGTACAAATATTAGTCAAATTGCCTGTGACAATGCTATCATTAACACTAATGTTGAAAACCTAAACCAGGTCACCTGCTAAAGAAATATCCCTCCATTTAGAAAGGAGGGTACTTAGGAGGGTTGGGAAGCAGTGTATAACACCCTGATTCTCAGGGCAGACTTCCCAGAAGGAGGACCTCTAGTCTTACCCCGGTCCTGCAAGAGGCAGATGGCGCGGATGTCTCCCTTCACTTAACAGCAACATATGGCCACCATGGTGCACTCTTCAGTGAGAACTTATTGTGGGTGGTGCTGGCTCTAGAAAAGAGGACTGGGGGCGTAGCTTCAGGGAGAAATGTGTGGGGTGTTACACCCCCCCAACAAATGTATCTTGTGATAAATAGTTGGGTACTGGGGCTTTTACTCGAGTATCATGTCGGGTGATATGTCGGATTTCACCAGGAATTTTATACACACAAACAAAAACACACACACGCTCTCCCTCAATCTGTTTGGGAATACTTAAAAAATGTTGGATATTCCACAAAATAATTTGCTTTTTCTCACTTAGGCCCATATTTATTCTTTTTTAGCGCCGCATTTGTGTCATTTTTTGACGTAAAAGCGGCACAAGCTTGCAAAATACAATTGTATTTTGTACGTTTTTGCGTCGAAAAGCGGCGCAAATGCGGCGCTAAAACAGTATAAATATAGGCCTTAGTGTCTGCATCCCTCTCCTTTTCCGCAACCCCTAAGTCCCTGTTGTGCGCCATATTGTCCTATATTATATTTCAACAATATGTGCTAGCGTGATGGTTGGGAAATCTGAAGCTCACACCCCCCCAATCATACTGACCAAGCTGTGTCCCAGAAGAGGACACTGTGGTGGAGGAAGAAGCGCCAGGCTCTCTCCTTCATCCATGCCTGCCGTGCTAGTTAGTTGGTGCTTGAGTTGCCTGGCACCATTAGGAAGCTTATCAGATAGGTCCATGCCAGGTGCCACACAGTGCCAATTATTAATAAAAACGTGTGCGCGCGCGCCCATGTGTTGCTTGCTGACATGAGGTCTAGATAGGTGAAGCTTACTGCAGCCAGACCTTAAATGGCATCCACCAGTGTAATTAATTAAAATGTTGCTGTGCTAAGTGAGTGGCTAACAAAAGTAATAACATATGCAGAGAGGCCCACCTAACTTGGAACAACCCGGGGACCTTTGTGTCGCCCACTGGCAACTGCAGCACATGTATCCAGCCCTGGATTTTAGCCAGAATTACTTTGCATGCTGGGGATTGTAGTTTTCTTATTTCATCATAGCTGTGGGCATCAAGTGCCAGCATGTACAGTGCACGTGGTCAATAAGTCTGGGCAGGAGGACAAAGAGACAGTTGCCAACTCTAATATGGTTTTTGCTTGAATGTGTTTAAAATGCCCTTTCCTTCAGCCTCGGCGCCCGTGAAGGAGACCACGTCTGTCAAAGTATATCTGAAATGCAAATATTTCTGAAAGGTGATTTTACACTTTCAAACACAAGCAAGCGTGATGGGCAGGTCTCACTGTTTGCAGAGATTGCTGCTGCAGCTTAAAGAAGGCTTTTCGTTTTCAATTTCACAGCTTTCTCCTTTTTTAAAGCACTGACGTGAATACATGACTTCTGGTGCCAGGATTTCTATGAATATTTTCTCGTTCTTTTGTTCGTTTACACCCAGTGAGTTTCAAAAGGCGCAACCCTGTGCTTTTTAGCTCATGGATTGGAAAGGTGGGGAGGTGGCCTTCGGTGCGTGAAGAGCTGCAGAGTGTCAGCTGAAAGGAAGGCCATTCACCGGGGCTGGGGCTGTGAACTAGGCGCTTTGCCAAGAGGCTAAAATGTAGAGTACATTTACATGCAGGCTGCAAAAGGTGTTTATTTGTGATGTTCTTTGAATGCACATTTGCAAGACATCTTAGAGTGATTAGGTGGGTATTAAACTGAGTTTTAAATAAATATAGGGTATTATTTTCATATGTACATTGCCATCACTCATCTGTGGCATCATTCATCGGTACGGTTGGGTCGACCACCTTAGACCTTCATCAATTATCAGTGTAGTAGAGGGTGGCCATCCGACCTCCTTCGCTTATTCGTAGGGGTTTGCTGCAACCACAACAGAGCTTCCCAACTTGGGTGAGCGTTCAGTGGATGTTGGTGCGCTCATCATGCGGTCAGTCAGTGGATGTGTTGCAGGATGCCATGCTCTGTGCATGGTATTCCCTTACTTTGTACTATTTTTGGCCCTGATTTTGGCCCTTTGCAGGCTCAACTCTATTTGAATCTCCCACTGGATGTCTTTGATTGACTCTTTGATTGACTCTTTCTTCGGCTCTTTCCTTTTTCCTAATGTCAGGGAGAGTTTGGTGCTTCGATTGTCAACTTCTGCACGTGCAAAATTGTCATCTTCTATCAAGAGCTTTGGGATTGCCAAGGAGGTTTTGTTGCCCTTTGTGGCTTTTTTCTCCTAACTGAGACCTTCTTAAGGAGATATTTGACACCTTTCACATGTACTTTTAAGAGCAGGGTGACACCGTTCCCATTGGGAGAAGTCGGCCTTTCCTCAGGCAATCAAAAAGTCAACTTGACAGCTCTTCACAGTGTCCACTCCTTGACAGGTAGGGGTTGGCATTCTTGGCCTTTCTTCCATCAGTCACTAGTGAGGTAGGCACCAGCCTTCCTAGTCATCACTCATCAGTGTTGTAGGGGTCAACAATCCCGGCCTTTCATCGCTCATCAGTATGTGACACTTGACGAGAGCTGCGGTGAAGCAGTTTTGTATCAAAAAGTGTAGGGCAAAGTGGTGGTGTACTGTCAGAGGAGTATGAAGGATGATTTTTGTAGAGTATGCAGAGCAGTGTGCCGTACTGTGAAGGGTCGTGTGGGGAGGTGTCTTTTGCAATAGTGTTATGGGGTAGCGTGAAAAGAAGGGGGAACGTGATGGAGAATGGTGTAGCTTTGGTGGTGCAAGAGGACATTTGCAGCTTATCATGAAGCCGAGTTGTTGAGCAACATGAAATGAGTTGTGTGGAGGAGGAATGTAAACAATTAGTGTGAAAACGTAATATTCTGTAGGCTTGTGTAAGAGTGTCATGGAGTAGTTCAGGAGAAAAAATGTGGGGAGGAGTGCAGTGCAGCAGTGGAACCCATGTAGTGGAGGCGTGTGATGCAGAAAGGAGTGTCACTGAGTAGTATGTCAGATGTGTTGAGTGAATTGCTTGGTTGATTGAGAATTGTGGTGGAAAGGTTTGTTGTTGTGGTGAGCTGTATCATTATGGAAGAGCGCAGATGACAGTCAGGGAAGAATATGGAAGATTAGTAGGAAAAGTTTCCACAAGTTGTACAGAAGCTTCTCAGACTCCAGCCTACTTAATAATAAAAGCTCGCCCCTTTCTGTACACATCTAAAAGTGAGGTGGCAGAGGTGATGGAAGGAGAGGAAGAGCCAGTGGTAAGTATGAGTAGATGCTTCATTCACTGAAGAGAAAATTCCTATGGGAACCCTTTCTGTAGGATCCACTGCTCCCTGCCCTCACACTATCAGATGGACCTTATTACAATTCCTAAACAAGAAGGCTTAGGCATAGATGGATGTGTGGCATTGAACAATAACTAGCATCTGCTGTCACTGATTAGAGGTAACCATTGTTGCCACAAGCTCCTCATGACAGGGTTGTGATAGGTTAACAGTTTACCTTTATGCAGAAGGTGCCTTCTTTTGTCTGCCTAAGAACAAGCTAAGAAGCCTAGCATACTCTTATCTAACATAAACTGATATGCAATAAAGGTATGCATTAAAGAAGCAGGATCTATAGGTTAGTAAACATGGCGCAGCAGGGAGTTTTTTGTTGAAGATTAGCAGTGTGGGAGCTGCCTTATTTACCTAGTGCTCACCCTCTTCAATTCCTCCGCAGTGGATCGCACTAGGTCAGGGTTTTCCAAACCTCTGACTCTGTGGACCCTCACTTTACCATTACTGGAACCCGGGCACCCCCACTGAATCTTTATCGGAATCCGCAGACCCCCCCCCACTGAGTCATTACTGAAAGCTGGGGACCTAACCTGTTAATATTATTTCATTTTCTAAGCAGTCGCGGACCCCCTGAGGAGGCTTCATGGACCCCCAGGGGTTCCCGGACCACAGGTTGGGAACCATTGCACTAGGTTATGTTTCAAGCAAACCTATGTGCTGGATTGCAGTTCCCCACATATGTCTTTGGAGTTCACCACTTATAATGTAAACTTCTTCGTATGGCTCTTTTTGCTAACACTCCTCTGTGAGAGCATCTCTTACCGCTCTCTCTACCCTGTTCAGGAAAATGGCCCTATTCCAAGGTTGTAAATAGTTGCAGCTCAAGAAATTGCTTCATTAAGTGATTTTCTTTCTAGGACTGCTGAGAAATACACACACCACACACAAAACACAAACACACACATACAACTCTGTCCACCTATTACCAAATACTTTGTTTTATAAAACATCCAGACCTACTGGGTTTGACAACATTTATTTCACTTAGATATGCTTTGAGAATTAAGCTTTATAGTGTAGGTAAATAAGAACACGATTCTCAAGTCTATTCACACGCCTTTTGGGAAAAGGTGCATCAGTGTCTCACCTTTAAGTATTGCCTTGCTTTACAGTAATTAAAAGATAGAATTCACTTGTTTCCACATGGAGTCAGAGTATATAATTCAACTGCTGCCTAGTAACTCCCAGGAGGCAATTTTACTTCCGTTTTTTTATAACTATCAACCATGTATGTTTAATGTGGTTAGTTCTTCAAACTGATATTACTTCTTAAATCATTCTATTTGTGTATTAATAACCCCTCACCAATGTAGGATACTAGTTCATTTTGCTTTAAATAACATTTTGAGGTATTTCTGATGTATTACATTATATTTGTATTTATATCATTTGATAACATTGTGACTTGAAACCAAAGGCAGATTAGGCAACTGCATGTTACTTAACTTGTGAGCAACACATTTGCATACTAAATTTGTATAAATACTGCGTGTGACACAAGGGACAACAACCTTTCAGTAGCATACTTAAAATCCAAATCTACTTAAGCTCTTTTATTAATTTAACAATATGAGATATCTACAAGCATTTAAAAGAAACTTATTAGAACATGTTTCAACTGCTTTTCCTAATTAATTGTTAGCCTTTTTGAGAACAAGAAAACCTTATCACAAACATTTAAATTTCGCAGTGTCTATACGTTTTCAATTAAACTTCATCTGTTAAAACTGCATTAGTTGCTCCAACATGACACAGGAATGGAAGGGAGAAGAAATGCTCCACACTTAGAAATGTATAGGCCACTGTTGTTCTCTCCTTGCGGTGGCACACTGTATGCTGGCTAGCGCCAATGCTGGCCCTGTGTTATGAGCAGGATTGTTTTTGTACAGGAAAGAATAACTTCCTGCACAAAAACAACCCTTAGAGGCATACTCCTGTAAGTGTGCTGCAGAATGCAGGAAGTAACCTGGAGAAACATATATTTTCCCCTCATCACGCCTCTGTCGAGTATGCACACCTTTCTGACACACACCCAGGTCTACAAGCTTTTGTAATCTGAGTTTGCACGAAAATACATACTGGGATGCTAGGGAGTGCCCACGCTCCACCTATGTAATGTCTCCCCATTGCAAAGTAGCGCGAGGCAGCGCTATGCACTGAGTTGTATTACTTTCTATTGTAGTAGCTTTGCATGGCTTAGTAAATACCACAAAGGATTTTGGGCCAGATGTATCAAGCGATTTTGCATTCGCAAACGGTGCAAATTGCAAAATTCGGCCGTTTGCGAATGCAAAAATGCCTTTCAGAATGTATGAAAGGCATTCGCAGTGCAATTTTAAGGAATCGCTAAAATAGCGATTCCTTAAAATTGCGACCCCATTTAGAGAATCGCAAATTGCGATTCTCTAAATAGGAAATCGCAAATAAGGAATCCTTATTTGCAATTTCTTAAGCACATGTATCAAGCATTTCCTAAATACGAATTGGGCATTTAGGAAATGCAATTACCACCAACAAAAGTTTGGTGGTAACCATGTGCAAAATTTAAAAATGTATTTTAAATGCATTTTTAAAATTGACATGTAGCACACACTTGCCCCTAAGGCATGTGTGTGCTTCACATGTCCGTAAAAATATTTTTGGGGTGCAGCAGAGGGGGCCTTAGGCCCCCAGCACCCTGGGATTTGCATTTCCTAAATTGCTAATTCCTAACTGGAATTCGCAATTTAGGAAATGCAAAACCATTTGCAGCAGGCCCATAGGTGCAAATGGAGTTGGATTCTCTATTTGCGATTCGGTAATAGCATTTGCGAATTTTAAGAAATCTCTATTACCGAATCGCAAAAATCATACATACCATTTTGCATTTCTTAAATAGTGATTTCTTAAAATTCGCTATTTAAGAAATGCAATTTGTTTTTTTGATACATCTGGCCCTTTGAATCAGGGCTGCACTACTAAAGTGAGGTAACCCCAATGCAAAATCATAGGAAAGACTAACTTGGCCATAACCCCTGGCAATTACCTTAGCTGTGCTGCTTTGTATCCTGATTGCCTGTGCTCAAGAGGAGCATTCCATATTCATGGAACTGTTCCTTTCAGTTCACAGGGCAAGAAAACAGACATTAGGCCATTTTTAAGAAGCCCCTTGGACCAATTTGTTCCACATTTACATCATTTTATGATGCAAATGTGGCATTTCTACCACACCATATTTACAGAGTGGCAAAATACTTGCATTGCGCCACTTTGTAAACCCTTGCACGGCATTATGTCTGCACCAGGTATAATGTTTGCAGGGGGAGGGTTCCGGTGCTAGTAGGCCCAAAAAATGGCTCAGTGACATTTAATAGATTTCACTACGCCATTTTTTCCGTCATTTTTAGCTCCTGCTCAGAGCAGGCATTGAAATTACGCACCCATTAAAATCAATGGGCTTCCTTACACTTTGCTACACTAGTTTCAAAAATTTTGATGCAATTGAAGCAAAGTGCCACAATAGCATAAAAAATGTTGACGCTATTATTCTAACGACCGCCATGGTGCACCGTATTTTAAATACAGCGCAACCATTGTGTCGTTAGGTGCCTGTAGGGGGCTCAGAAAAAGAGGCACAGCAGAGCTGATGCTCCACTTTTTCTTAAATGTGGGCCATATTTCAAACTTTTGCTGTCTAAGAAAAGTTATTTCTAAGCATTTAATGCATCCACAGGCAAACCACACTCGTTGCCTTAGTATTTTGAGGCACAGCGACAGCAGCCCTAGTCCTGGCTACCTCTTCTAGTGTTTGCTACATGCCACATATCATGGGGAATGTCTCCTGACGTACAGTGCACTATTATAGCCTCAATTGTGTTGCATAAGGTGTGGGGTTATGTGACTCTCCAAATGGTGGTGTTCTTATATATTTTAATTTCTTTTTTTCCAACAGATCCGCAATTGAGAATCTGGGAGAAAGTACCTTCAAAAGGGTTTATGACTACCTCAAAGGGGCAAAACAGCAAAGCGCAAGCAGAGAGGAGATTGAAATATTCCTGGAGAAAGGGTCCTCTTCGTCTAGGGACTGCTTCGAGGTGGACCAGATCATTTATTATGAGGACCAGCTGGAGGCATCCTCCAGAAGGATAACTGACTCATAGGGAGCGCAAAGACGCTATACCATGACCGCCAAGCTGATTCGGACAAACACCAGGTCCAGACAAGATTCAACACCACAGATGTTTGGATGATCACTGTGAACTGAAACTTTGTCTTTTTTAAACTTTTCTTTAATGAATAATTTGTTCTTATGTCCACTGGAACTTCAAAAGAAAAAACTGTGAATTGAAAACTGATATATTTTACAACTCCTTGGCACGTTTGGGAACCCGCTGGTTGATCTAAAACGATCACTGCTCAAAGTGAGAATCCTACATGATATCATTCTTATGAACAGGCAAAAATAAAATAAAAAAATGTATAACGTGTCCAGCATAATAGCAATTATTATGCATGTAAGAACTAAAGAGTCCAAACTTTATATAAGTCCGTGTGGCACTGAGGAGATAGCCGAGTGAGAAATTGTGGTTAGTGTTTCTAGAAGGTCAGATGCCTAAAACCACCATTCCCGCCAACAACACAGCCCCAGGCAGCTTCATCCATTTTGATCGCCTGACATTTGAAAAAGTCCGTTTACAGTAGATTCTACCATCTTATTTTTATTTTTTTGCAGATTTTCCATTTGCCACCGTCACATCCACAATCAGAGTACACGTGCCGCTAATCCATTTTGGGCTGACATTTTTCAAACCGTGTTCTTGAATTACAATTTAGAAAAAACTAATTTCCAATGATTCTATAATATTTAATACTGGCTCTTACCCTATTTCCATCTATCTCTATTTTGGAATATAATGGAACCGAGAAGAGTGTATGAAACTCAAATGCCCAATCAATACACAAAGTAGATTAAGCGGAGAGGCTGGAACTGCATGTTTCTACTTCTAGAGTGGACAGCCTAACCACATCTCTACCTTGAATGACCCTGCTTCTGCCGATTCATACAGAATTGTTCCTAATGCTGCAGTGTATATAAAAACTGGAAAAGATGATGAATGTCATGCCACAACAGGGGCCTTTATCAAATAGTTTGTTGTGTAGGGATTCCATTGGGAGCCTTTAGTGTGGATAACCAGAGTATAAATCCAGTTACATTCTGCTATGACGTAGCAACAGTAGGAATCAAAAGTTGTTTCCTATTGTTGCAATGTCATAAAAGAATTTCAGGCAGCTGGGACACGACTCCCTGAGACCCTGTCAGTGAAGTGCTGGAGAGCAGAGAGCACACCTTCTGGTGGGAAGGGAGGGAAGACGCAGAGGATGGCTAGGGATGGCGAACAGTTTTCTTTTCTCTTTTGTTGGGAGACCATGTGATCCATTGCAGCCCCTTACTCCTCTATGTAGCAGGGCAGATTATTTCAGGGGGGTAGGAGTGGGGTGGCTTCCATCGTGTATTTGATGTCATTCAGAACCGTTCAATAAAAAACATGCCTGTTATTCACTGCTACCCATCTATAATTCTATATAAATCTGCTATGCCGCTAACACTGCAGCAACAATTTCCGCAATTAAACTCTGACCACATTTTATGAAGGTTCCTTATTTTGGAACAACATCCATTTCGTCTACCTCCACTTCTTGCAATGTGTAAGTACACAATCTGAAGGTTCCTGCCTTTTTTTGGCTTCACTGCGTAACATCGCACCTGATCCATGCATTTATGCACGGCCAGTGCAACAGTGACAATTGCACAAAATGTACATTTATATTTTTTTAATGTTTGGTCCGTGCATGTGTTCTTTTTCAAATTGTTGGCCAGTGCACGTAACCTTTTTGCAATGGTCAATGAGGAAAAATATTTTTTGCTAAGATGGGTCAGTGGCTATGTTTTTATCGCCCTGGCTGGTGGGGGTAAATGGCCATTCATGCATCGGTGGAAAGTTTATAAAATGTATCCCCATATTGGCAAACTCAAAAAATATATAACATTCTGAATACAAAAATCTGAATGTTTTTTTGGGTAGTAGTTAAACTTGAAAGAAATTAAGATTAGGAGACTTCCATCAGGGTTCACTTGTTACTTGCACCTGCATATGAGACAATCAGCCACAAATAGTAAATGACTATGGGAAAAGAATGCATCGTCATTTCCAAAACTAACCAATCATATTGAAGTGTGCAAAATATGAAATTTGAAACCAGCAAATCAGTTGTTCCAAGTGCTTACCCTTCCGGAGTTGCACACCTTCTCTGTTGAATTCAGACAGAAGTCCTAGTGTTTGATCTCCTTTTCCACTTTGAAATATTGTGATGTTTATCAGTTAGGTGTTAGTTCATGAGTTTGTGAATACTGTTTTGGGGTCAATACATGGTTTATTGTTTACAGGGTATTTATTAGGTCTTTAAAGCTGGAAATTAGATATGCCTACTTTATTTTACTGCTGAATGTCTTCCTATATTTAATCAAATAAAAATGCAGGGGCACGGTGCTTGGAAGTGGGCGCTTTCTGTCGCACTGCATGTGGCACAAGGCGGCCTTTGATCAGACAGCAAAGAAATCAGTGGAAATTTCATTTACGCTTCTACGACGATTATTGATTATAGTAATGTTATTCTCTTAAATACACATGTGCTCTTTTTGTTCTTGTCATGTATTGTAAAATACTTTTTTGCTATGTCATGATATCTGTTTTTCATTTTTAATATTTCATGCCAGATTATGTGTTGCTGGTAACATGCTACAAACACTAGGGTACTGGTGAACTGAGTCAAAAATAGCTCCAGGAAGAGAAATGCCTCTGGAGCTCAGTGCTTAATTTGAGTGGTGGTTGCATGTGGGGCCCACCCACTCAATAGAAAGACGGGAAAGAAAGCAGGTATTAAAAATAACCTGACAGGGTGAGATAAAAGGATCAAGTGGGGATGAAAGACGCATGAGGTGGACCCCGGGCGGCCCTGGTATTCAGAGCCCCTGACATTCGACAGCAAGGGTTGCGGGTTTCCGAGCCAAACTTTGGAACCCGGTACTTATTCCTTTACAAATTAAGCACTACTGGAGCATTCCATTTGCAAAAGGGGAGGAGCTTCAGATAAACTGCGATTGTTTTACCTGATGTTGCCCCGATGACTTCCCAGAGGCCTTCACCATGCCACCAAGAACATGCTCATTACTTCTAAGCGCATGGGAAGCCCCTCCCATCGTTAGGTGTGGTGTGGGGTACGGGGAGCAGATGTTTAGCAGCCTGGCACCATCTAATCTGAAGCATTCCTAAAATGAACTCTCATACAGGAAACAATCATTGAGACACACTGTGCCAACATTCTATTGAAATTACATGTATAAAGCCCTCCTTCCAGCTGCCCCTGACACCGTCTTTAAAGAGGAATGAGTGGTGTCGCAGCAAGCCCAGATAAGCAATGGCACTTTAGCCACAGTTCTTGTTAAAGAAAAGAAAAAAATATCTTTTCTGCCCTAGTTGGAGTTTGTAACAGAGCTCAGTCGAACCTCCTATGAGGGATTCATGATTACTAGAATGCTGAAGATGCTAGCATTAGGAGAAGTTAAGTAATGGGTGTTTGATGTCTCATGTTTGGTGTCTGCTTAGGGGATTTGTGCCGGAACTAGGCTGTGACTGCGCACTGTTCCAGGGCTGTTTATTTTGTACATCATTTTTTCTACTTGTAAGTTATACACCAGTGAGAAATAGCAGTGCTGGCAATAAAATAAAGAACTGCTATAACATCTATTGAGTTTCTTGATTCTGTGCGTTTGGCTGCTTCTTTCAACAGTTCTTGAAATCTGCTTTGGACTGTCAATCACTGTGTCAGTCAGATGCACCCACACGCAGTGCAGACAAGGCCGGGACCCAGGTGGTTCTAACAAGTAAGAACGGCATTTGATTGTGCAGGCAATTCCGTGATGGGTGTTCCAGGTCAGGAGAATCCTACTGGATGTGTGTCAGCAAAAGGTTCAGGCAGGACATTCTGCGTTGTGCAGTGGACCTTGTGTGATGAACTGTCAGTAGCATCCGAAGCTTGTTTGTTTTCCTTGATGTTAATGGTCAGGATATGGAAAATTGACGTATATAGTCGCAGCTTATAAAGGGGGTAGGGGTGGCGCAGGCTGGTACTTGGGGGGAATTAATAAAAATGTTTAAAAAAAATACACTTACCTTCCCGTGCCGAGTCGCCGCAATCACGCTGCTCTTCTGCACGCTCCAGGCACAGGCTCACAGCCTGCCCTGCGCCAATCCAGATGCTGCTCAGTGCAGCGTCAGGATTGGCTGGGCGCGCCCATCCAGGGCACTCCCAGACAGACTGGGAGCCTGTGCAGGCTCTCTCCAGCCGGCAACACAGTTTGCGGGCTGGAGACAGCCTATTGCTCAGGTGTGTTTGGCCGGCCCGAGACGGCCGGCCAAACACACATGCGCTCTGGGGGGAGTGCACAATGCACTCCCCTCGTCCAGGTCACCCCACAAGGCCCTGCCCCTTTCACAAGGAAAGGATTATGGAGGAGCCGCCACTGATATATTGCCTTGGCCAATCAAATGTACAGTGCTTATTGACCATGCATATAGAATTACAAAGTAAAGGCCTTCTGTGTTTTCAGATACTCAGGCAGAGCATTTTATTGGGGAGACTACACTGTTTACTCTCCATATTATAAATATCATAGATGACCGAGATATGATGCCATATTCTGTAAATGTGGTACAGTATCTTCAAACACTGCCATCACTTGCCCTAGTAAGTCCTTTAAATAATTAAGATAGGCCATCCTATTTTATTAAAACCTTTAAAGCTGCTGTGTTAGAAATTGGGTTACTGGTTAACTGGGGTATGAGCCCTGGCTAAACAGCAACCACAATCCTAGTCAGGGTAAGGCATAAGACAACCCCAAATTAACATGTGCTCAGCCCCCTGGTAGCATGGCACAGAGCAGCCAGGCTTAACTTAGAGGCAATCTGTAAAGAATTTATGTAACACTTCAAACTGTAAAACCTGGAACACTCTTCCCACCTACCTGCGCCAGACCAAAGACCTCCTTACCTTCAGGAAACTTCTCAAGACCCGGCTGTTCGAGCAGTAGCACCACCTTTACCCCCTTCCCCACCCTCCCTCAGTGCCTTGAGACCCTCACGGGTGAGTACTGCGCTTTACAAATTCCTGATTGATTGATTGATTAAAATAGTGAAAACTCCCCACAAAAAGGTCCCACACAAAGTTGGAAAAATAGAGTAGAATGTAATACATAATGCAAGACCAAAACAACAAAAATCCAATCAGTAGAACCAGAGTTATGAGTTTTTAAAGAATAAACTGCCAGAGGGGCCAACTTGCAAGATCAAAGAACGTTGCCTGGTTCAAGCCATCATGGAGAGAAGAAGAGAGAAAGCCGTGGTGATCCATCTGGGTGCGAGCCCTTGACCTATTATCAGCAATAGACCCCCTCCCCCCCACCTGTTGAAAGGATCAGAGGAACGTACCCTCTCATAGGATGAAGCACTGTGGAGGCCCAGCCCTGCCCCTGCAGAGCAGCGAGAGCTACTTACCAACAGCAGCTGCAGTTGACCTCCTCGATTGAAACGCTCTCAGAGACTCCGGTCGCGCAACTCCTGCAGGAGCGAGGAAAACTGATCCTAGGGCCAGAATGCCCTGGAGGAACTTGTTCTGCTACATATTGCTTCAGGTGCCGGAACACTTTTGACTTTTGAAAGAGCCAGACTGGGACTCCTGAGACTCAGACTACTAGTGGGACTTAATCTGAATGTCACTTATAGTGAATGAGGAAAAACCTGTACTGTTAGTGAGAGGGAAGTGGGACACAGGGGCCTGCCTATCAGACACTAAAGCCATGACCTCAGAGGACTGCGTGTATTGTTTGTGTATGCTGTATTTTACTTAGGGGTGGGTGGAATTGGCAGAATTTGATTCCACAGAAATTTAATAAAATTTTTGTAGGATTCAGTGGAGTTCCATGGGAGGGTGGAGTGAGGATATGGTGCTATTTTCATAGCACAAAATGCACCCTCACACTCAAAAATGGATGTGAGGATACGCTTTGAGCTAAGAAAATAGCGCAGCCGAACATCACTAAGTAAGTGCCCTTACATAATCGGCAGTGATACTGCAGAGTATGAAAGGGTGCTGCTGCCGAGTTTCTAAACCTTAGAAACTTCTGCATATCACTCTGCAGTGCATACCCCTCGGTGTCCTTACACTCCGTGCAATAATTACTGCAGAATATGTAAGGGTGCTGAGAGGTATGCATTTTAATGATTTTTAAACAGGGCAGGAAGAGGGATTAGTCCCTCTATGTTTAAAGACACTAACTGAATAGCTCTCCTGTGGTATGTTGTGTATTCCTTCGAGACATGAGGACAAAAGGGGCACTGGTGTAGGGGGAGAGGATCTTCCTAACTTAGTGGATGGGGAGGAGTTGTGCGCTGTCCTGATTACACTTCAAACCTCGGCGAACCTGGCAAGGCCCGATATAAAGCGACTTTGAGCACCTATCACAAACATTTGAAGCTTGCTCTTCACACCTTCTTCTCTAACCAAATTGTAGGAGCTAACAATACTAAAGAAATGTTTAAAATTGTGAGAGATTTTACAGACCCAGAATGCACAGCCCCCCCTTAAGACCAATTCCTCCATCTGTATGAAGCTGAGTACTTTCTTTAAAGAGAAAATTTTAAAAATTGTGGAGAATCTCTTATATTCAAGGGACAGTGAGTCTAGGGTCGATGCCCACCCCATGGGCCTTATTACAAGTGTGGGGGTCTATAGACCGCCACACTCACGTTGGTGGTCTGGGCCATCACACATGTGGTGGTTTGACCGCCAGGCTCCTGGTGGTCTGGCGGTTGCAGACATCTTAATCCACGAGGACAGTGCTGCAAGCAGTGCAGCCCTGTGGATTACGACCTCGTTCTGCACCAGTGGTTTCATGGCGGTAGCACCGCCATGAAAAGGCTGGTGGAAAACAAGTGCAGGGGGCCACATGGGGGACCCTGCACTTGGCATGGGCAGTGCAGGTGCCCCACTGGCCGGCATCTGTGCAATGTTCACTGTCTGCTTTTGCCAGCTCTATTACGAGCCAGAGACAATGCTGTAGCCTGTTTCCCACTAGGCCATCGGATGGAAATGTAGGTTTCCATCTGCCAACCGAGCAGGAAATCCTTAATAGCTCCGGCGGTGAGGTCACCACATAGGCAGCGCCACCCTTCTGGGAGTTTGGCGGATGGAGTTTTCCGTCCGCCAAACTCATAATGGGGCCCTATATGTTTGCCCCCTGTCCAGTGCAAGTTGTCTAATTTCATACCACTGAATGACTCTGAGCTAATGGACTTCTTTGCCAAGTGCAAATCAGGTCCCCTCTCAAAATGTTAGGTGATTAGGGGTAAATTTAAGCCCAGTCTATCAGGAGCTTTTCACTATTCCTCTGAGCTTTGGAAGAAGGCTAATGTAACCCCCTTCTCAGGAAGCCTGATTCAGATCCTGAAAACCTAGCTAAATTTATACCAACCTCTTTGCTTCCGGGGGTCTCAAAGATCATTGAAAAGATTGTTAATAGTCAATTGTCAAACTTCTTGAACATCTTTAACCTCCTCCACCACTCACAGTTGGGATCTAGGGACCTCCACAGCACAGATACAATGCTTATGGAAATGACAGATTCCATTAGTTTTGCACTGGTCAAAACACGGCTCTAATCTTATTTGATCTCTCCGTGGCATCTGATATGATCTCTCATGAGATCCTGTTGCAGCAGTTTCACCACCATCAGGGTGTAGCGGACTGTGCTTGCCTGACTGAACTCTTATTTACAGCACAGAGAACAGGCAGTATGGCTGAAGCTGTTCTATTCTGAGACTAAACTCCTTAAGTGCTGGGTGCCTCAGGGCTCGTCCCTGAGCCACACACTTTTGTATATCTACATGACACCAAGGGTGACCTTAAGGGTCAGTTGGCTGACTTCCTATTGGAGCTACTGGACCACAGCAAGCTTCCAGAGGCCTCCCAGAAACTGCCAAACTGACCAGCACCACCTGGACCTGCCTGAGCCCTGATGCTGACCTTTACTGGAGTGAATCCTGATCCCCAAGAGGTGCCCCCCAAGTCCAGGACCATTGACTGGCAGCAGAGTGTACTTCTCCTGCCTCAAAAGCGAGCTTCAGGTGAAAATTCCAGAACTTTAGGGCTCTTTGTGACCACACTACTAGTGCAAGCAATGGTCACTGCATCTCCAGTCAATGCAAACTTCTGATGGCGACCTGCTTTTCGCACCAAACAGGAACCGCCCATGTCTCACACCAACACGAAACTCCAGTGATGTCTGCTCCTCGCACCAACAATTATCTCCTTGCGGCCTTAGCCAGCATGATGCTCGAGCTGAGGCTTCTCATGTAGACTTGAACATTGAAAAGGTGGACTCTCAAGCATCCTTGCACATTTTTTCACTTATTTTTCTAAAAACTAAAGTGGTAAATCAAATTTCTCCAAGAGAAATGTTTCACTCTAAGGCTTTTTGCAGGTGCGAATTAGTGAAAAGCATAACTTGAAGTTCAAATCTTAAGGTGACATAATGAGTTATGAACTTCACCTAATTCCACCAGATGATAGCAAGTAGTGCCCACCAACACTGACAATATGATTGAATGTGTCTGTAAGCAAAGAATGTACATACCTACATTAGCACACAGCACAATAAAGGATCCTAAAGGAGGCAGCCCATTAGGAGCAGTGGAACAGAGTTGGCATTGCATGGAGCCAGTGCTGACCAGTGTAAAGTAAGTCCTCTTTCTATTTCAAGAATGGGAACTACAAACGGGACTTGAGTGACATAGTGGGGCACCAGAAGTTGAAAAGAGTTCAGTGCGATGCTGCATCAGAACACTGGTGTTGCAGCTGGAGTGCTGGTGCATGGCATACAAGGAGAAGGTGGGACACAGTACTGGAGTCCCTGTCTGAAAAAAAAACTGTCAAAAATCAAAAATGTATAGTGATATTGGAACAATTTTCAAAAATCTAAGCATTACACAAAGAATAAGTGTTGCAGATGAGCCACGGCTATTCAGCAGTAGAGTGGTAAGGGTGTAGTATAAATCTGGTGTTGCATTTAGGAATACATGGTCTCAGATATAATACTCAAGCATGATTTCTTAGCACTCTGTCTTTTAGAGACAGCACATTTTCCATTGAAATAGCCACTAATTTTGCACAGACATGAGGCCTCGTGGATGGACGGCCAAACTTGCGGGGCTGAGGCTGCTGTCACACCGATGGCCTCACTCCTAGTCATATTACGATGTTTCCACCAGGCTGACCAGCAGAAATATTGTATTACAACGTTTCCAGAAACAGTGCAATGGCATTGGCCTCGGCTCTCTTGAGCTCCCTTAGAATACGCACTGTCTGCAGCACAGACAGTGCACATTAAGAGGGTGCTGGCAGTGGGGCCTCTCCACCAGCGCTGCCCATACGATGGGCAGTGCTGGGGCCCCTATGGCCCCTAGCACTGGCTTTCAGCCAGTCTTTCCATGGCGGGAAAACCTCCATGGAAAGGCTGGCGGAAAATGGACTCGTGATCAGCACAGCGGTGCTGCTGTGTGCGCCGCTTTGGCTGACCACGACTCCAACCGCAACCACCCCCTCTGGATCCATTATTCCGGCTGTGGCGGTGGACCCCTGGCGCTCCGACTGCCAGGGGTGTAATCTGGCAGTAAGAGCACCAAAGTTGTGATGAGGCCTTTACTGTTTTACTGTTAAAACCATATCACACACAAAAGATAATTTGTGGAAATTGGGGTTTTGGCGAATATTTGTCATTTGGGCAGCAACAATTATGTGGTCTTGATTCATTTTGAACCTATTAAATTATTTGTTCCCATCACATTTCAGAATTAGAAAAAAGTGCAGTACTTGTGCTTTTTTAATGATTTAATGATTTGGAAATATGTGTGCAGTTCATTTATAAGTATTTAAATTTTGTAGTGTGACAAGAAAACAATATCCTACAGCCTCTCCTTTCACACCAGCAAGAGTGTCACATAGTTCACTTTACAAAATCCTCTCACTTTTTAGTAAGAGAAAGAAAAGTAAACAAACACCAGTCTCCATGTTAAAAGAATAAGCAACAACTTGTCAGAAGACTAGAATTACATTGGATCTCTGTCTTTAAATGCACAGCAAATGTAACAAGTTAAAAACAAAATGTAAAGTTAGCTTCTTTACCCACACACACACATGCACACATGTGCACACACCTACTGCCAGCGCCTTTGAAAATGTACTTTTGGTATAATGATTTTCATTATGAAGAAATCATCTAACAAGAATTTGACTAAAAATCATTCATACAAATGGGGTGGGAGACAATGAAGGGCCTTGTGTATTAGGTCAATTCAATTTCTCCCAGTTTACCCCATACATTTATTGTTAGTTCCCCTCTGATGGCCATTGTTTTTATGTTGCTGCAGGGACATAAGTTTACATCTGACCTTTGCTTATCTCTCTTGTGGAAAATAGATATGTTTTTCGTCCCGGGACAAGATGCCTCGATCAAGGAAGATTTTAATTTCTTATTATTAGTAAGGCAGAGAAGACGTCAATATCAATCCCGACATCACCGCTTCTCCATAATGAATAATGCTCTCTAAAGTTGATGGCACTTGGAAGATTTGTGACTATTTGCATTTTTCTATGAGCTGAGCCAAGCCTGTCAACGCTGATTTGCATCTGTCGGATCATTCCTTGCACCGTCCTTCAGATCATTACAATTAGTCCTTGAAGACACTCTTCAGATTCCATAGGAATCCCTTCATACTACTGAACTCTTTGCTTCTTGGCTCAGTTCACTCCTCTGGGCCTAATCTCAAACTTTTGTGCCTGCTGTGTTTGAATTAGTTTGCAGTAAATTGTGCATAGCTTGATATTAATGCCAACATCTGTAGCATCATTTGTCTTCTTTCTCCTAGAGGAGTATTTCATTAAATAAAGTTTTATTAGCTGCAAACTCCCACATAGTGCATTTTTTCTTCAGTCTACAAACACAATATTAGCAAAGGGTAAACAAGCATTTGCAATGCAATGGGTCTTGCGTTTGCTCAAGTTAGAGCTATTAGCGTTGTAAATTCCGAACTGGACTTTACTTGCCACATAAGTTGAAGATGAAAAGTAAAACAGTTGACATAAGCGAGCCGATTCAAAGCGCCATGGCCAGCATGAGCACGAAGGAGAGACGCAAAAGGAAAAAGAAGTTCGCTCGCAGTAAAAGGTATTGGTAAACGTTCAATTATCCATGTAACAGGGTCGGTGGTCATGGCGGTAACAAAACTGCCCCCAGGAGGGACAAATGTAATGCATTTGCCAATGATCACAAAGGATTTTTAAAAGGCAAGCCCATGAATGAGTGATAGTTAAGGGTGTGTGGTGGGCGTGGTTAAAAGCCATTACAGATTACAACATGTCAGAGCGCTTGCCCTCGACCTAAAAAAGTGTACACCATAAACGGGTATATTCTACCGTTTCTAAAATGCCTCAGGGATACAAGGCTTTCCACTTTCCTTTGGCACACCTCAGTCATTTAATTACCGTTAGAAATGGGGTTTCTGGTTGGCTGGGGTATGTACCTAAGCCAAGCAGACAATGTGTAAAGTGTTTGCACAACACACACAACACACGTGACCCACTATCCCCACAACAAAGGAAACACAACACCAAGTTATATGAAAATATACTGTATTGTACACAACACAATTATTAGACCAAACACAACATATCAGTAATATCCTGCTACCTTAGCAGTTGTCAGAACATTACACATTGGTTACTCTGCAAAACCAGCAGTAGTCACTGATAACACACAGGTTACTTAGTATTCTGCATCATAAGCAGTAGTCAGGAATCATATTACTACACAAAAGCACTTGTCATTAAACTATCATAAATGCCTGTACCAAGAGCATTATAAAACACATGGCAAGTCAAGAAAACATTAGCATGTCATGTCCATAAAAGGAACATCAGCACATATATGCAGCACATATATAAAGCAGCATAAAAATAGGTAGGCAACATATAGATCCGTAATGCCCATATAAAGAACTGATGGCCAATATATGTCCTTTAAAAGTACCTGTTTTATGATGTTGAGGCACCTCCAGTGCCAGGAAGAATGAAGTGGGGCCCACGGCGCTCCATGTGCTCCCTCAGGGGGGAATTCGATGATTTGGAAGAGGAGGGGGCCACATGCACCCCCTCTGGATTTATGGTGGGCCCCTCCTGGGGTCCGCGATCTCTGGGGGCCCCCTGAGCCTCAACCCACCATCACGCGGGGGTGCCAAAGTCAGCAAAAACAATTAGGGAACGCACCCCCTCTGGTTCTTAACGGGCCCCTCCTGGGGCCCACAATCTCTAGGCCCCCCCCCCAGGTCTCCACTGGCCCTTCCACACAGGGGATCGACAATAATAACAAAAGAAAACCAGCCCGGTGGCGCGGGGAGCCTCCGATGAGGCTTCCACCCTGCCCGCCCTTCAAACTATGAGGGCCAGGCCCCTCCTGGGGCCCGCGATCACTGGGGGCCGAGAAGGAAGACCAGCGGTACCGGGGGAGCCTCCGATGAGGCTTCCTTCCCCCCGCCCGGCTGCTCTTTCCATGCTGCGGCCTGCTGGCCGTAACAGAGGGCAGGCACCAGAGTAGGTGCCTGCCTGTACCCCGGGGGTGCTTCTCAGAGCGCGCTTGCTCCTTTTCTTTCTTTTGATGGTGCCCTGGGGGATAGTGCGTCCTTTGTTAAATGAGCCGGGTTGCAGCGGTGAAATCGGCAGGAGCAATGCACTTTCAAAAGCGCACAATGAATTACAGTCAGAGCGCGCCCCTGGCCCATCTTATGTCGGAAGGCAGGGCGCTACACAGCCTCCTTGAAAAGCGCTCATAAGGCGCTATAACAGGACAGGAGAAGCACGCCTTGTGCGCTCCTGGTAGAGTTGCATGGATAAGGGGCCACAGCACCCAGCCCCTGGGGGACATGGCCAAGGAAGAAAAGAGCACATGTGGTAAGGCTTAGCAGCAGGCCAGCACAAAGGGTTGCAGTCAGTGGCAGTTCTTCCTAGTGACCCAGCAGGTCACAGGTCAGCACAGCAGCAGCAGTCCATGGAGGTTCCTGGGGAGTCCGTCCAGCTGTCTGTGTCCAGTTCCAGGTAAGTTCCAAGAGTTCCCAAATTGTGGGAAAAATTCCCCTGTACTTATACTCATGTTTCCAGTGTGTTACAAAGGAAGGGGAGAAGAGGGTCCAACCAGTTACAACTCGTTCTGGGAGTGCCCCCTCTCTCCTCCAGCACAGGCTCCAAACATCAGATGGGGGTAAACAACCCTATTGTGTGAGGCCAGGGCACAGCCTTTACAAATGCAGATGTGCCCCGCCTCTCCCTTCTCTCAGCCCAGGAAGACTATTCAGTATGCAGATGCACCTCTGTGACACCTCCACCCTCCCTGTGTTTAGGCTGTCTGAAAAGTATGCACAAAGCCCAACTGTCACTCTGCCCAGACTTGGATTGGAGTCAAGCTGCAAAACACCAGAGTCATAAGCACAGAGAAATGCTCACTTTCTAGAAGTGGCTTTTCTGTAATAGTAATAAAAAATACACCTACACCAGTAAGCAGCATTTCTTACCACCATTACAACCATACCAAACATGCCTACGCTACCCCTCATAAATCAGACAATACCCCTTACACATAAGGCAGGGCATTTCTAATGCAATCCTATGAGAAGGCAGCACTCACAGCAGTGAGACCCCAAGTTAGGCTGTTTGTCACTCCCAGGACAGACCAGGCAACCTGGCACATGTCCTGCCTTCTACATACATGGCACCCTGTCCATAGGGCTAGCTAGGGCCTACCTTAGGGGTGACTTACATGTAGTAAGATGGGAGTTATGGGACTGGCAAGTAAATGCAGATGCCAGGTCCCTGTGGCAGAAATCTGCGCACACAGGCCCTGCCCTAGCAGGCCTGAGACAGTTTTGAAAGGCTACTTCAGTGGGGGGGGGGGGCGCCAGCAGCACTGCAGGCCCACTAGTAGCATTTAATTTACAGTCCCTGGGGATAGAGATCCCATGAGCAAGGGACTTACAGGTAAATTAAATAAGCCAATTAGGTATAAGCCAATCATACCAACTTTAGAAGGGAGACCACCTGCACTTTAGCACAGCGAGAAGTCAGAAATAATTGGAGGAAGGAGGCAAAAAGTCAGGGGATGAACCTGCCACAAGGGCCAGGTCCAACAACTACCTTTAAGATTTCAAAAAATGTACCCAAAATACAACAATATCAAGGACAACAGAACAAAAATAAGCATAGAGAGAAAGGGTTTCATGAGTTACTAAAAGAGAAACCGGTACTTAACAGGGATACAAGAACCCGGAATGCACAGACTTTGCATTTTGGCAAACAATTCACACACTGCAAATGTGCATTGGTGAATAATGTAAGTTTGGAAATTTTAGGACGGATGGTGAGAAGTAAGGCAGTAACATTCTGAGGCAGATTTATTAAGCTGTCACCCAGCACAGAGCAGCAACCAAAGTTCCCGCACTGCATAAGCTGAGAAGGCTCAAGCAGGACAGTGCCACATTACTAAGATATGGCGCTCCTGCTCTCTGCCATAGCGCTGGCACACAATCAGTCTGCCTAGAACCACACACACCTCTGAATCTTAGCGCAAAGGTGTCCGTGCGATATCTAGTATAGGTTTTGTACACGAAAGGTATGCTTTCAGTGCAAAATACTATGTCTAGACAAACTTTAAAATGTTTGAGTTAAGATGTCTGATGTACACCTTTGCTGAACAAATGATTCCCCCAGCCTAAAACCGAACTTCCTAGCTTCTTGCAACCTTTGCATCCTCCCTCGCAGACTCTACCTCTCATCCCCCACTTTGTTTATTTAAAGTGACCTACTGGGTTTTATGCAATGCAGGGCAGCAAGTAAAGTTGATGCACTGCTTTGTGTGAGTGGGCAAAAACGTGCATTAATTTAGAGAGATATGGAGCATTTATGCTCTCTGCTTGTGCTAGCATATCTACATACAGCCGAGCCAATGCCAACGCCAGCACCCATGCACTGTAGTGCAAGGTTGGCGTTACAGCAGGATATTTTTTGCACAGGAAGATGCACCATCCTGCACAAAAACAATCCTAAGAGGCATTATCCTCTTTCTATATGTGCTACAGAATGCAGTACATGTGGAAAGAGAAAATAACAAAGAGAAAGACACAGTTCTCCTCATTATGCCTTACTTGGGAAGGCAAAACAATTTGACACATACCCAGGTTTACGAGTCCTTTTATATTTGGGAATGCACCAAACTCCATGGGTGGATGCGTGGGAATGCCCATGCTCCATTCTTGGAACGCCTCTCAAGCAGAAATGTAAAGTAAAGCAGCCCAAGCAGCTGCCTTGCGTTACATTTCTTTGCAAAGCCACGCAAGACCATGCAAATCAGGCCTTGCATGGTTTTGTAAGTATTACTGTAGCCTTTGTGTTGTCCCTTGCATCGCCTTGTGTGATGCAAGGACGACGCAAGAGCTTCATAAATATGGGCCCCACTATCCTTGCCTTCCTAATGCTTCTCTGTTCAGTTTGCGTACCCACTCTCCTACCCAGAATGGCTCTGTGGCAGAGTTATGAAGTGCAGTATACATGCTGGGATATAATACAATACAATGCCCACCAACCCTTAGTTATCTTATTATCTGATGAAAACAGAGCTGAGTCAATTGAAGAAGATTTGCTTTTTTGTAGTGCTGCAAAAATTCGGCTTTGGCTGAGGTTTGCTACCTGGGTATGACTCCTTTATACCAAGAGCACCACTTCACTGTTGATGAATGATACCTTGTCTTTGACCTCTAGTTTGGGACAGGAACTAGGAAGGATGTCTTTTCCACTCCCTATACTAGGGACTGGGTGTTTAGGATTAGGATAGATCTGTTGGTTTGGGGTTTTCGGGGGATTTTGAAGTTGAGGACAGGGTATCCCTCACACATAGACTATCTGCTTTTTAGTAGCCAGCGCTTGGAAGAATGTTTCTATGTTTATGATGATTTTAGGGAATTATTCTGGACATCAGATTCATTGGAACAAGTTCACTCACTTCCAAATGCATTTGTAGGATTTGGGATCCTTGCAGAGAGTCCACCTCAGAATGTCCGGCTTAATGGCGGTGGGAGTGGTGTGGCTGCACTGGGTGCTGACCTGGATTGTGGGGCGCTAACCTCAGGGGGGCGCTGTGTTTAGCAATGACTTACGTTTAAAAGCACCTGCTGAAATGTTCCTTGTACATCTAGCCTTCAGGAAGTAACTCAAACTTGAAGCCATCTCTTGTGATTAATGTTCCTGCTAGGGAGTGAGAGGGGCGTTTTGTCTAGCAGCAGCTTTGACTCGTAATAAAGTAGGGTAGAGGGTTAATATGCCTGCTGCAATAAACAGAACTATGGGCCTGATTTAAGGAAAGTGGTGCTGCACCCAGTGCAGCGCTACTTTCATTGCGCCCCGTCTCCCTAACGCCATCATGTGTGCGCTGTATCTACGATACGACGCATCATGGAAGTAGTTAGGGAACTAGCATCAACATTTTTGATGCTAGTTCGAAGCTTTGCAGGACTAGCATCAAAAATGTTGATGCTAATCCTGCAAAACCCATTGAGGCCCATTGAAAACAATGGCATGCCTCCTTTTAACGTCTGCTCTGAGCAGGCATTAAAAGTGCTGACACAAATGACGCAAAGAAATCTCCTAGATTTCTTTGCGCCATTTTTTTAGCCTCCCCTAACGGGGAATGCCCCCTTGCACAGGCCTAATGTAGCTCAAAGGGTTACAAAGTGGCACAATGCATGCATTGCGCCACTTTGTAAATTTGGCATGGCGATTTTGGCCTCGATGGGCCACATTCGTGTAGAAAAAAAATTACGCTAATGTGGCACAAGGAGGCACTAGGGACTCTAAAGCCAGCCTTTACAAGTGATTTAAAACAAATGAATGTATGTGAAAGAGGGGCTATGGAGAAATGAGGGGCACATTTGCTGGGTGGTAGTGAGTGAATCTGAGGAGGAGGTCATGGGGTGGGGGGCGCCAAAAAAGTCTATCGCACAGGGCACCCCCAGCGCTAAGGCCGGCCCTGCACATCAGACAAGGGGTGGGGGAGTGCCATTGTCTGGAATGGAGGTGGCTAGAAACGACTCACAGTTAGCAGTGGGGCAGGGTTTGCATGTTTCTAGAATTATGTGTGAGATTGGTGCATGCTTGCCCTCTGTGATGGAACTAGCCTTAATCTTTACTCTGCACAAATTTCTATATGTTATTCAGAGTACTGCTTATTACTTATGGGCAGTCGCGGCTCGCCTCGCTAATAAGGAGGGGGGCGGGTGCGGCGCACAGGGAAGGTGCGGGGCGGGAGCAGGTCTAAACATTAATTAAAAAAATTAAATAAAAGCTTACCTTGCTCCCCACCTCACCGCGCCTCTCCTCTGTCTCGCTGCAGGCAGGCACAGCGTCAGGATTGGCTGGGAGCGCCCTAGCTGGGCGCTGCCAGGCAGACTGGGAGCCTGTGCAAGCTCTCTCCAGCCTGGCAACATAGTGCCGGGCAGGAGAGAGCCTACTGCACATGTGTGTTTGGCCAGCCTGAGACGGACGGTCAAAAACACATGCGCTCTGAGGGGAGTGCACAGTGCACTCCCCTTACTGCCCATCACCTTCATGGCCCATCCCTTTCACCACGAAGGGATAATAAACTAAGGCCCATATTTATACTCTGTTTGTGATGAATTAGCGTCATTTATTTTGACGGTAATTCAGCGCGAACTTAACACCATATTTATATTTTGATGCCAGACAAATCTAGCATCAAAATATAGGAGTTAACATAATTTTTTAGATGCGTGAAACCACCTTGCGTTAATGAGATGCAAAGTCGGCGTTCCCGTCCAAAACAATGACTCTAAGCCCGTAGCGCCATATTTATTCACCCGTGCAAAAATGTCACACAAGTGGGAGGCAAAGTGACAATAAGCCTGTTTTGCGTCAAATTGTAACACCTGGGTATGAGCAGGCGTTAAAATGAGGCACATACACTACTATATGAGGAAACTTCACAGAAAGAACATTTGCTACTTCCAGGACAACATGGAAATTGTACTGCTCCAGCTAGGTGCACGCCGCAAACGTCCACAACGACAGCTGCTCCCTCCACCTCCACAACAGTAATTCCAAAAACCACAATGGCACCCACAAAGGCAACGCAGGAGGCAGGAGAGGATATTTTAGCAGAGGACAACCCTCCTTGGCCTCAGGGAGCAAGACATCATCAGGACTTACTGTCTCAAACGGGAGTCTATTCTACGTCTGTTGAACCAGATTGCACCAGACATCACAGCAAGGCTGCCAACTCTCTTCAACATACCACCCACCACATAGCTCCTCACTGTTTTGCATATGCTGGCTTCTGGATCATTTCAGACAACAGGGGCACTAGTGGCTGGTGTCTCCCAGCCATCAATTTCTGTTTACCTGCCTAAGGTCCTAGATGCCATCATCCACCTCACACCCCACCATATCAGCTTCCCAAACACCCAGCAACCTCAGCAGGAGACCAAGCAAGGATTCTGTCTGATTGCTGGGTTTCTACAGAAGCTACGGAAAACCTATACAGGAACCGCAAGCACACACATTCAATAAATGTGCAGGCCATTGTGGACCACTGTCGGCTCTTCACCAACATCTCAGCCAAGTAACCCGGCAGCGTCCATGATGCTTACATATTCTGGCACTCCAGCATCAACGAGTGGTTCCAGGATGGACAATATGGCAATGGCCTACTTGTTGGTAAGTCAACCAATCAAGCAATACACACACAACACCCCAACCCTGTAGGACAAACAACATATACACCAAAACAAAGATGCATGGGCATGGGACCACAGACTTACTGGCAACAACACATATGCAACATGCCGCAGTACACCACAATGATTGGACATCACAAACGCAGACACACACATATACTAAACATAGCCACAAACTAACAGCCACACCACGTGAAGGACAGGAAGAGCTATGTATGCTTTGCATACAGAATAAGACCACAAACCACTGCAAGTGTCCACTGGTTGACTACTAAGTATACTTTACACACATTAGACCAAACCATCAATAGCTCCGCCATGTTAATGACCTATTGTATGAGTACATTAAGAAAGTCAAACCCAGGCACATCCCCACCTCATTCATGGTGTGCAAGACTCAGGCACAATCCACATCATATGACACCCAAATGGTGCCAACCACAACTACATCCCATCTACTCATGCCTGCCATACCAGTAGGCTGCACATACATCTGTCAAATGCATCGAATTGCACACATCGGAAGACTAATGTATCTGCCATTATAGACAATGGTGTAGAATCATGATAAATGGTGACACAACTACTCAACTGACACTTCACATGCCCCACTTAGCGCCCTATAACACCATCATGCTTGTACTGTAGACTAACAATAGTACACCATGGCACAGATTCACTGCTAAACTGGAATGTACATGAATGCCATAGTAGACCCCTGTAGGAGTATGGAGGACATGACCATCCATACATGCGCTGTACTAAGTGACCTTACAGAAATATAGCAGACCCACCTCCTAAAGTATGCACTGTGCATGTGTAGTAAGTCTGGCAGAAACATTCAATTACTAAGAAGATAGGACATACACCGGTACCAAATGTGATCATCATGCTAAAATATGATACACAACTTTGGACACCTGGACACTCATCATGAGTTTGTTGTCCGGCAGAGGCCGCTTGTTAAACTTCCACCACAGTTAGACCGCCATTGTGTTTGGTAGGTCCCCTTGACACAGCAATGTCGTGATGTATGACACAAACGACACAACATATGTCAATACAGACACATGGCATGTAGCATTCTTCACCAGCACACGTGTCCATAACATCTGCAGCAACTAACATGCATAGGAAAATACATGACACATGTGTAGCTGTCCTATGACTAGGTAATTACGATAAGTAACCAGTGAGTAGACACACATGCACACTCAACTTGACAGGGGATACGTGATGTCAATGCAGTCCCAGTTCACTGCATACTCTGAGTACACAATGTAATGTTTGACACATGCCTTAGGATGTGTATGACACAGGGCCAATATAAAAATATGTTTGTAGGCCTGTAGACGTATATTGCCCACAGACATAACTATGTACTGCACCTGCTACTCACTAGTTATACACTTATGTGAACACATTGCACACACATGCCAACATACATGTGGACACAGTGTAGGACACATGAACATATGCCCAAATTATGAGTGAGTGCCTACAGCTGCGTCACGAAAACACATATTGGTTACACATACCAATGACAGCACAATGACATTCATGCATAGACTTACAAATGTAGCCAAAAAACATATACCACATAGTATTACAGCCCATGTAACACGTGAAATAACTCAGGGTGCATTCAATGGCTACAATGGTAAAAATGCCGTTAATTTTATATACGTAAAAAAAATTACGCCAATGCATCAACATCACACCGCAACGTTGCGGAAATGACGCCTGGGCAATTCCACGTTACCACTACTCTCAGTGCACCATGAAGAAAAATCAACGCATGACTCCCATGCGTCCAAAAAAATACACGCATGACGTAAAAACAGTGACGCACACACCCAGGAAGTGATGTACAAGGATATCCTGCCTTCAAGCATGGTACAGTAAGTATAGTTTCACTTTCACTTCACAGTCTGTTCCCCTGTGACTGTGTGTGATTGTGTTTTGGAGGTGCTGATGGATTTGTGGTGTGTTCGGAGGTCTTGTTGTGTCCCTTGTGCTGTGGCCTGTGTTGTTGATGTATAAATTGTCTATTTACTTGTCATCTGTATTATTGGTGTACTGTTTTTTGCCATTGTATTGTGGGGTGTCTGTCTGTGGTAGTTTAGTTGTTGGGGTAGTTTGGGGAGTTTTTGGTAGGTTTTGGGTTTACGTTTCCTTTACCATATTGTTTTGGGTTAACACCCTGTACCCTTTTGTCATGCCTGGGAAGAGTAGGATGGGGAGAATGTCTCCTAATGAACTGGGGGGGTTTATCTGTTTGGTGGCCCATTACCTGCCCCTCATGCTGCAACTGGGTGACTGGGTGATCCGGGGCTACCCCACCGAGGCAAGGCGTCTGTGGTGAGGCAAGGCCGTGTATGATCTGGGGAGGATCTTCAAGACTGGACTCAGTGAGCACCAGCTCAAGCATCAGTGTGCAAATCTGGTGGCAAGGGAGCAGTATCTGCTGGATCATTTGGGAATCGAAATTGGAGAAACTGTTGGTAAGTCTCCCATTGCCATACAATCGACTGCATTTAGCATTTGACTGACAGTTGCCGGTAAGTCTGAGTGCTGCTTGTAAAGTTTGTGAACATGTCGTATGCAACCTGTATGCGGAGTCTCTGCCCCACTTGAGGCCTGCAGATCAAATGTTGTATAATTTAGACAATACAGGACACATGTATGATGAACCCTGCATAACCATCACAAAGGTACATATTTAGGTGCACCTAGCACAACCTTCGCGCTGCCATTTATCCCATGTGGTCTGTCAAAATGGCGCAATGCATGCATTGCACCACTCTTGCATGGCTTGACACACATCATGGCTGTCCCAGCCACAATGTATGCAAGGTGGCCGTTCTGGCGCAAAGGGTGCCTCCATATTAGCAAAGAAAAGTCAATGAGACTGCTGCAGCCCCTTTGTGGTGGATTTCCTAGTGCCTGCTGTTTGCTGCTGTTAAACATAAGCTCCCATCATGATCAATGGGTCTCTGGGTGCTTAGCAGGACTCATGAATATAAAAATGATGCCAAGCCTGCAAAGCTCCAAACTACTGTCAAACAATTTTGACCCTACTAGCCCTAACTACCACCATGGTGCACTGAGACGACGCACACATGGTGGTATCAGGAGTGCGCTAGGGCCTGAACTGCAACAGGCACAGCACTAGGGGCCAGATGTAGCAAGCGTTTTGCATGGTGCAAACAGTGAATTTCGCTGTTTGCGCCATGCAAAACGCACATCACGATGCTCATTCCCATTTTGGGAGTCGGTAACCTGGTTACCGACTCACAAAATGGGAATGCGACTCGCAAATAGGAAGGGATGTTCCCCTTCCTATTTGCGATTCGCATCGCAATCCAGAATTGCTTTGTGACCGCGAACCCGGTCGCAAAGCAATTCGCAGTTAGCACCCATTTCAAATGGGTGCTAACCCATTCGCAAAAGGGAAGGGGTCCCCATGGGACCCCTTCCCCTTTGTGAATGGCTCTGAAAACATTTTTTCAGAGCAGGCAGTGGTCCTATGGACCACTGCCTGCTCTGAAAAAATGAAACATTAACGTTTAATTTTTTCGGGTGTATTGCAACTCGTTTTCCTTTAAGGAAAACGAGCTGCAATACAAAAAAAAATTGCTTTATTAAAAAGCAGTCACAGACAGTGAGCGCTGCGAATCGCAAGGGGGTCGCAAATTGCGACCCACCTCATTAATATTAATGAGGTGGGTCTTTGTGACCCCCTTGCAATTCGCAGATGGTGTCAGGGACACCATCCTGCATCTGGGTTTGCGAATTGTAATTTGCGAGTTGCCCAGACTCGCAATTTGCAAGTCTCAAACTCGGACTTACCTACATATGGCCCCTGGTGCTGTGCCACTTCCATATCTATAGCCCCAAGTGTAGTGATGCATGGACAGTGCAACTTTCCAATTATACAGCTAGGAATGACACCTGTGCCATTAAAAAGGCTTGAAAGAGTGTGTAAAAAGTAATTAGGGAGTGCAAAATCCAGACCTCAGTGTCACAACAAATGTTACAAAGTATGAATTCCAAACACTCTGTAGGGCTGCTGAGTGAAGGTGTGAAATCTGTGCATAGAATTGCTTGAGAAGGGCCCCTATGTGCTCAGCAGGAGGTTCTGTGATCTGTAGAATCTCCTGCTGAGTGCATCATTGGCCTTCACATGTAAACATGATGTTAGCCCACACTGCCAGCATGCTGTGACTTAATAATGACTTCGCACACACATGGAGGTGAGTAAGCGGTGCACTAAGACAAATAAGGACACTATAGATGCAATAGGTGCTGCAATACTGAAGTCCTATCAGCCTCTTGGTGTAATTTTCGAAGGCAATGTTAGGGAGCCTGACCTTGCAGTTCCATTTGTCCTGTGCATTGTGTATCAGAGTCAAAATAATACACTGAACTATGTTGTCCATTTGCATTAAGTAGGATTTACACTAAGCAATGTTCTACATTCATGTCTTACAGGTGGACCTGCCCCTTACACCATCGTAGAGGTGGCGAAATTTGAAGACACCGATGCATCCAGTAAGTGCCATTTTGTGGCTCCTGTTAGCTACTCCAGGGTTTGGTGTGAGTCAGTCAGAAAAGTGGAATGCAATGAGTGATGTAGTTTTCTGGACCACTAATAGGAAATCATAGGAGGATGAATGGTGACATCATGGGGCATGTGTAAGAGTCCCAAGCACCACCGGAGCCTCTATATTTGAGAGGCTATGTGGGCGCCATGCCCTGTACCATGTATACATGGTGGGCTTAGTACACATTTTGTGGCTTCACATAAACCTGTCAATACGGCCCCTTCGCATGCAGTACTTTGCGTGGAAGGAGCGTGCAATGGGTATTGCAGTGGCTGTGGCATAGCAACACCCACACCAATTAGACGGTGTCCCAGACCTACAAGTTTCCTTACACTAGAGGCTATAGCAAATCCTGAAGAAACACCAAGGTGTGGCTTTAGCGGGCCACAACAGGCTAACATATATGCTGCTGTACCTTCCATACTTTGCTCTTTCAATGGGTGCTGCATTTGGCAGCACACAACAAACGTACAGAGTCCCTTTGTCGAATTTGTTTGTGTTGGAAAGTGTCCCTCCATGCACAAAGACTGTCTCCCCCTTAACGCAGCCAGCTAAGCACCATGAGGAAAGGGTGACTGGGTTGAGTAATGGAAGCAAGATTATCGCAGGCGTAGGTGACAACACAGTGATGTGCCCTCTCCTATTCAATACCGCGCATCCCTGTGTTGTGAATTTGTCGGAGTGCTGCACTGCCAATTGTTCGTCAGCATTGCGCTCCATCACATTCCCATCATGTATGTTGTGGGGTTGTGCAATGAGATTGGCTTGCATGTAGTTCTGAGGGCAATGTGTGCTGGCATGGAATTGTGTGTAAAAGGATTAGTTATGGCTGACCACGTATTTATGGATGTCTGCCATCATAGGTCACAGGCCAGCTGTATATGTACATAGCATGCCTGTTGTCAGCACCCTTGTCACTGCACCATAATCCGCAATTTGTGCCACACAGAGCTCACACTTGATGACAAGATGGGACAGATTTTGGGTTCCAACTGCATTACTCTCTAGGGGGACTCTGTGGGAGACATACACACACCACAGGTGCCACAGTACCCTCCAGAGATGATGAGGTAGTGGTACAGCAAGGAGCCATAATCTCCTGAGCTGCAGTAATCTGTGGATACAATATGTGGACAACTCCACTAAAGATATTTCATGTCAAAGTCTATTAATCTCCTCACACCAGCTGTAACCAATACGGTGCAGCCACCATGTAAATTGTGACTAATGTATGTCCTATAACAGATACATGAGAAGGCAATGCTGTGTGTGTAGCTGGTGCTGTGAGGATGTCTGACATGCATCTGCTGATGAAGTGAGAAGCTCCTAGATACAGTTGCAGCGCACAGCGCTGTGACACGATTGCTGTGGCCTTCAAGGCATCCATACAGCCACCATGTGCGTGCACTTGAACACACGTAGCACTACATGGCACAGGGTAGGGGGCTCCAGTGCTGTAATGTCTTGACAACAGTGAATGCGCAAGTCAGGGTTTGCACAACCTTTCTCATATCAAGGTAGCATCAGTGAATGTAGATGTACTACAACATAGTTTACCAACTTTGTAGTTGGCAGCCCCCTTACCAATTTGCCCAGTCCTACACTCTACGATGGGTGCTCAGGCCTTGGGGCATCACCAGGGGTCTTGAGCTGAAGGATTGCATGCCCAACCCCCCTTCATCTCAGGGAGACAGGAAATCCATACTTGTTGATGTGGGCCATCATGATTTCCAATGGATTGATGTCATCCCACTGACATGTACAAGATATGGTAACGTATGGTTGGATATAGAGACAGATGGGGTACAATACAAATTATTTGAGGCATGTGTGTAGAACTGTATGCGTAATCAGCTGTAGCAGTGAAAGTTACAAATCTGTACACACTCCACCCAATGCTGATACTGATGGTTGCTTGTCCTCGTTTTGCAGCTGCCACCATGACCAATGAGGAATGGCATCAGGTACCGCCACTTCCTGGAGGTCCACACAGGTTACCGCCGCATGGCACGCCATTTCCATTCGGAGAAATCATCTGGGGAATGGCAGGCATTCCCACATGAGGGACCCACTCACCCATCAGAAACAAAGGATGGAGCAGAAACATCCTCAATGCAGGGGCTCCCAGCTGCATCCACCCCATCCACCTCTGCAGCAGCAGTCGCCACCCCGCACCAGTTTTGCCACCACCAGCTGCTAGTCCATCACAATTGGAACTGGACTTATGTTGGGACGTGACCCTGATACTCCAGAGTTTGGACAGGTTGGAGGAGGCACTGGCAGAGGACCGCAAAGTCCTCAAGTACATCAAGAAAAAGGTCAAGAAGTCACTCAAATGAACTTATACTGTGATGGACCAACCCCCAGTTCCTTCCCCTCCCTTTTAAATTTGTACCATATTTTAGTTTGGGTTTTATGTAGTTAGTGGTAGGTTAGTGTAGTGTAGACATTAGTTAGGATACGTGTAGTAAGGGGGTGGGTTTATATTCTTAGGTTTTTATTGGTGGGTTGTTGGGTGGTGGGTCTTGTTGGGGTTTATATGTTTTTATGAAAAATAAAAAAAAATACAAAATACAAAAAAATATATACTTGTTTAGGTCATAGGATTAGTTAGTAGGGGCCTGATTTATACTTTTTTTAGCGCCACATTTGCATCATTTTTTTACACAGAAGCGGCGCAAACTTACAAAATATAATTGAATTTTGTACGTTTGCGCTGCATTTGCATAAAAAAAGACACAAATGCGGCACTAAAAAACTATAAATTAGGCCCTAGATGTGTAGTTATAGTCATTGTTGTCCTACTTGTTTCTTGTTTCTTAAGGGGGTGAGGGACCAATGCTTAGAGTGTGGTGTTGTATGTGTAAGTTTAGTTCAGCATAGGTTAGATAGTTTAGTTGTATGCTACGTATAGTTAGTATAGGTTAGTTTAGGATAGGGTAGGTTTTCGTTTTTTTTTTTTTTAGTAGATCCTTTTTATAATAAATATCCTATTATCATTGCAAACAGTTTGTGTAATTAGTGTGAGACTCAGGGTTCTCCCGTGTATGTACTGGCCACCTTGGGGAAATGGCCTATGGAATCCATCTTGCCTTCAAATGCCTCATTTACCAAGTGTAATCACCATTGACAAGGAGCTGTCACATTGACTGCAACATCACATCTACTAGTCCATGCATCTGCATGATGACCATGTATACTGTGTATTAGACAGGTGCGTCTGGTACTTCAGGTGTCAGTGTTGAGGTCCTGTTAAGGAACTGTGGCACATCTGACAACAGCCACAATTGGAACTCTGTCCTGCAAAACTGACTGCTGGCCATCACTAATGAGGTTAGATACCTCTTTCCCACACCAATGAGTTCTTCTGGTACACCCAGCTGACGATATTTCCCTAGTCTTGCTTTTCAGCCAGACCTGCTGTATATGGTGATGGACCCATATAGGTGTCCTTCATTTGTGACATACTCAGTGAATTGCTTGAAGGTTATAAGACCAGCATACACAATTGTCATGTTAGGAACCTTGTGGCGTTTGCGCAGTTTTCCAACAAAAAGTATAAATATGCCCCTAAGTGTATTATCCCTTCGTGGTTAAAGGTTTGCAGCTTCTGCTGCTGGAAGGGGGTGACGCTCCTCCACCCTAATGGAGGGGCCACCCCTGCTTATGGGAAGGTTTTGTAGGAAGAAGGAGGAGCAGAATACTTTTTTAAGGGTTGGAAGGACATATAAGAAACATAGCTACACTCTGCATAAATTCATGTATAATGTTATCTCCAGCACTATTTGTGGCCTTCCCACTTAGCTGTCCTCAGTGTCTGGGCCTACATCCTGCAACAGGAGAGATCCATTTGGTTGCACAGACTAGTTATGGATTTGAGGACCTCTAGAGTTGCGGGGCTGGGCTTTCTCAACTAACATACTTAGGAATTAAGATCTGGAAACTGGATACTATAGGAATTGGCTGGAAGGGAAGACTGATGAGGATGACCTCTGTGGGTTGGAGCGACATTGTTGGATACAATGTGGCTGCTGAGACAGCTGCAGTTTACAGGATGATTGATAATAATGTGTCCACAAGAAGGTGTGGTACATTTTAAGTTACTAGTTAAATTTGAAGTACTGCATAGGGATTAAAATTACAGCACCTGAACAAATGTGTAAGAAATATCAAGTGGAAGAGGTTAAATCCTTTCACTTATTTGGGCCCTGTAGGGGATTCCAAACATTCTGGAATTAAGTGAAAGTGAAACCGCTGGGGGTACTTGGTGCCTGTGCCCCTAAAGCCCAAGATTGATATCCTGGGCATACCTACTGAGATTGACTTACTGCATGATACTAGGCACTGCGTGGCAGCACGTGCTAGCATCTCATCAATGCGGGACTACTGCAATGTTACTGCTTCCTGAAAGTATTGATACTCCTTGCAGAATCACAGAAATGCTTGTGCGTGCGGTTTCACTTTTGCTGAAAGACATCAGCACATTCCCTTGTTCTGTCCCGCCCACACTGGCTCCCCATGCACTACCTCATCAAGGGGCATATTTACTCATAGCAAGAAGCTGGACTGCAAGTAGCTGCACTGCATTGTGTGGATGGGAGAGAGCAGAAATGTGCCATGTTTTAAATAGCTATGCGCTGTACATCTCCTTCTATGCGCTGGCCAGGATTGTTTTTGTGCAGAAAGGAATGTCTTCCTGAACAAAAACAATCCTTTCTCATTGTATGTGTGCTGTAGAGTGCAGCACACATGGAACGAGGAAGTAACACGGAGAATAGAAGATATTCCTCCTAGGTCTGCCTCTTGGCGCAATCCCAGGCTTACATGTGTTTGTAAATGTGGGTTTCCATCCAAATACATGGGTAGACGCACAGAAATGCCCAGGCTCTACCCATGTAATGCCTACCTGACATGCAGTAAAACAAGGCAGCCCTACTCATTGGTTTGCGTTAATTTTTATTTACTAAACCATGCAAAGCCATGCAAGTCAACTGTGCATGGCTTGGTAAATGCCAAAAGGGATTTTCACATCAGGGCTGTGCCTAAAAGTAATACAATCCAGACACAAAATCTTAGTAAATCTGGGCCCGGTAAGAAATCATTTGGCATGTTCACAAGCATCAAATGGGCATCCCGCCTTCATTACTGACAAACACGTTTCTGGGCTGGGTGCACCCAGCTAAGGGCCGGGCTGGAGAGAGCCTACTGTGCATTTATGTTTGGCCGGCCCGCAACGGATGGCCAAACATACATTCGCAGTGAGGGGAGTGCACAGTGCACTCCCCTCACTGCTCGTCACCCCATGGCCCAACTCCTTTCACAAGCAAGGGACAATAAACATAGTTTATTGTCCCTTCCTAGTGAAACGTTTGCGGCTTCTGCTGCTGGGGGTGGGGGGTTGACGCTCCTCCGCCCAAACGGAGGAGCCGCTGCTGCTGACTGGTTATGTCACAAGCAGCGGAACTCAAAGCACAGCCACCAGTGAGATATGACAGCCCTCAATAATGGATCTCATTAACTAATGCATTATCAGCTGCAACTACAGAACATAATAATGTATTGGATTCTATAGAACAGAATGTATTGGTTTGTATCAGCTTGGATAAACATCCATCCGTCTATTGTCTGCGTCTTCCCCACATGATGAGAATGCAGGTTATTTTCTTTAATTGTGTTTCACTAGCTCATTGCTCCTCACCACAAACACGAAGACAATATACACTGCACATACAAAATGTATCCATTTGTTTGTCTCATTTCTAACTTGGTTTCTTTTTCAGTAACTTCATTTTTGCTACTTCACTTGCCTGGGGATTGTGGTTCTGCACTTTGTGCTCTAGTATGACACCTAGGGGTGGGCACAGACATCCGAGACTTAGGCCCTCATTAGGAGTTTGCTGGATTTAGGCGCAGTGATACCAGGGGGCGTTTTTATTCGCACACAACATGTTTTCTCAATGTATATTAAGGCCCATATTTATACTTTTCGACGCTAAACTGCGCTAACGCAGTTTAGCGTCAAAAAGTTTTGCGCCGTCTAACGCCATTCTGAAGCGCCAAGCGGGCGCCGTATTTATGGAATGGCGTTAGACGGCGCAATCAGACCGGCGCTGCCTGGTTTGCGTGGGAAAAAACCACGTAGACCAGACAGCGCCGGCGTAGGGGGAAAATGGCGCATGGGCGTCTTAAAATGGGGCAAGTCAGGTTACGTCGAAAAAATCGTCTTAACCCGACTTGCGCCATTTTTTAACGACGCCCATCCCCCATCAACATGACTCCTATCATTGTAAAGATAGGAGTCATGCCCCCTTGCCCAATGGCCATGCCCAGGGGACTTCTGTCCCCTGGGCATGGTCATTGGGCATAGTGGCATGTAGGGGGGCACAAATAAGGCCCCCCTATGCCACCAAAAAAAAATATAAAAAATAAAAAATTATACTTACCTGAACTTACCTGAATGTCCCTGGGGTGGGTCCCTCCATCCTTGGGGGTCCTCCTGGGGTGGGCAAGGGTGGCAGGGGGGGTCCCTGGGGGCATGGGAGGGCACCTGTGGGCTCATTTTGAGCCCACAGGCCCCTTAACGCCTGCCCTGAGCAGGCGTTAAAAAGTGGCGCAAATGCGCCGTTTTTAGCCACGCCAACTCCCGGGCGTCTCTTTTGCCCGGGAGTATAAATACCACGTAAAGTCCTGGGAGTCATTTTTTAGACGGGAACGCCTCCCTTGCATATCATTAACGCAAGGAAGGGGTTCACGCTAAAAAATGACGCACATTCCGGGAACTTTGGCGCTATTCGCCTCTAACGCCATAGTATAAATATGGCGTTAGTTGGCGTTAGTTTTGCGTCGAAATTGCGTCAAAAAAAACGACGCAATTTCGGCGCAAACGGAGTATAAATATGGCCCTAAACTCGGATGGAAGAAAGGCTGATTGGGCCTTGCTGGATCCCAACTCGTGAATCCCAGGTCAGGGCAGACTTTAGGAATTAATATTTAACGGACGTAGCCAACACCGTCGAAGTCTTCTGCAAAAAGGTATAAAGTTGACCCTTTAAGCTATGCATTCATACATGCTGTCCGCATCAGTTATCCTGATGTTCGTGGCATTGTAAGGACAGGGCTGGCAGCTATGTAGCTGACAAGAGTGATGCATCGATGATGCTCATTGCAAGGGCACGCGGACTTCTGGTGAAGGGGTGATGGAGGATGCAGAGTTTCAAACATGTTTACGGATGCTGACGTCTCGCGGCCCTGCCTCTTAGGAGCATGTTTGTTTAATGCGGGACTGCAGAGCCAGTTTCATTACATCTCCACTCTGCCTCTTTTCGTCAAAGGGATGCGATTTCTGAGGCTCACAGCAGCATAGCGCCTCCAACACTTTTAACACTGACTTTGCTGCGCAAATACAATGTTTTTCGCATTAGTATACTTCGCTGCAAAGAAGGGAGAAGGAATTTAGGGCCAGATGTATCAAAGACCCGGTTTGCATTTTTTAAATAACGAATTTTAAGAAATCGCTATTTGAGAAACGCAAAACGGTATGTAAGAAAATAGCAAATCCCTAATAGCAATTTCTTAAAATTCACAATCGTTATTTAGGGAATCGCTATTAGGGAATGGGACCCGGGAATGCTTTTGCATTTCCCAATTTGCAAATTCCTGTGTGCGCTACATGCCACTTTTCAATGCATTTTTAAAATTGCACATGGTTACCACCAAATTTGAATTTGTGGTCCTGAATGCCCCGTTCGCATTTAGGAAATGCGTGATACATGTGCTTTGGAAATCGCAAATAGGAATTCCCTATTTTGTGATTTCCTATTTAGAGAATCGCAATTTACGATTCCCTATTCAAAGTTGCAATTTTAGGGAATCGCTAAGAATTGCGATTCCCTAAAATGGCGCTGCACTGCCTTTCATACACCGAGAAAGGTGATTTTGTATTTGCAAACGGTGGAATTTACCGTTTCGCACCGTTTGCGAATGCAAAATCCTTTGATACATCTGGCCCATAGATTTTGAAACAAGATACTTGATACTGTATCCCTGAAATCTTGGGGATGCAGTGGCTGAAACAGCGTCTGCAAAATCAATAGAGAGATGGAGGGGTTTTTCACAAATCTGTTGATCCTTGAGAGAGAGAACTTATTTCTTTTTATTACAGTGCGAAGCAAGGGCCATGGAAAGTAGAGACCCCCGAGCTTACTCCTGAAATGAGTCACTTACTACAGGTTTTGGGGTCCCCTGAGCCACACCTACAGCCTTTTTTAGGATCAGCTCAGTCAGTCGGTGCGCAGCCATTCAACAGCCGAGCAAGAGTAATTAAATACAGAGGGGCAGATTTATAAAAATGTCACTTAATGCAGCGCATCAAGAGACCTTGCTGTGCTGTGTTGTGTGACAGGGCGAGGGCAGGAGTGTGACGTATTTAACATTATATGGCGCATTCCTGTCTTCTCCTTGTACTGGTGCACTATGTGCTGCCTAGTGCCAACGCAGGCACCCTTGAACCAATGTGGCCGTTGCATGGCTTGGTAAATCTCAATTTACATTTAACTTTGCCGTGCACCCCCTTGTGTGGTGCAAGAGTGAAATAAAACCTTTGATAACTATGCCCCAGAGTCTCAACCATGAAGACTCCTCTCTTTAGATGGTCCTTTGGCGAAAGGCATTGGCCATCCCCTCAACTGTTGCTACTTAAATACAATCATTAGCAGGCTGTCTTTCTCACACTAAGGGGCATATTTATGTGCCACCTTGCGCCACATTAACGTCATTTCTTTTACGCTAATGTGGCCCAACAAGGCCAAAATCCTTGCACCATATGTACAAAGTGGTGCAATGCATGCATTGCACCACTTTGTAACCCTTTCTGCTACGTTATGCCTGTGCCAAGCCCCTTAATTCTGAAATGCCGCTCGCCGGGCAGTAGCCTCTACTGGTCTGATATGTGTAAAAAGAGAGGAGCAAAACCCCAGGCCAACATGGGGCACAGCAAGCAGGGCTTCAGTGTGCAGCTTTCAACCAGGGTTGTTCTTATTGGTGCTGCTCGGCATTAAGGCATCACCTCAGCTTGACTTCCCAGGCTTCACCCTCCTGGTGCTGAGCTCTTTTTTGGGTGTTTGATCAGTTAGCACCTAAGCATTTGTAACTTTTTCCCACAAAAAGTATCCAAGCCAAATGTATGTACGTTTTTTCCCACGCCTTTGGGAATCTTAAGGTACCCAGGGTTTGTGGATTCCTATGCAGTAAAAAAAGATTATTGACAAAATATAGCAACATTTTTTTTTTGTATGAAAAAAAAGGGGGGGGAAGTGCTGTGCAAGAGAGTGTATGTTTTTCCCCTAAAATGTCATCAACTAACGGTTTGCTGTACAAAGACCACAATCTTCTAGGAACAAGCAGACTAGTAGCAGACTAGTAGAAGAAAAACAGACTTTTTAGCACAGGTTTTGAGTTTTTCAAACCTGTAGTTAATTTTTTCTTTTTGTTCTGGTTTCAACCTACTTGCAGTTTGTGGTGGAATCAAGTGGGAAACCCATTGTTTAGGTGAATGCTAATTATTTCTGAAAACTAATGAACATTCTAAATTCAGCAAGGTGTCAGTTGTGTAGATTGCTCATTCTCTTCCCAAAGAAACTCATTGTTGAAATAAAATACAAAAAAGGAAAAAAATAGCAATTGGTGACAATATTTTCAGTTGTTATTTTTTACCCCATGGTCGATTTACAAAACGAATATACCATCAGTGTTTGTCCAAAAACACACAATACACAGAGCCAACAACTGAGCCGCAGTTTTTAATGTTTTTGCATTGTGCACCATCCATGAATCAACTACTATGGTAAAAATCTACTGGATATGGTGAAAATCTATACATTTTTGTAAATGTGTACAGGATACTGAGGGGCATATTTACAAGAGACTTGCACCTCGGGAGCCTCACTTTTTTTTTATGCTCCAGGGGCGCATGTCTCTCACTCATATCTATGAGACCACGCAAAGCCACTTTGCATGGCTTTTCACGGCCTCATAGATATGGTTTAATGCAAAGCAGTGCTAGTTGCTGCGTTGCCTTACTCTGCGCCAAGAGGGCGTTCCATGGGCTTTGCAGTGGGTTTTCCCATGCAACACCGATGGATTTTGATGCTCCCTCAGATTTACTAAATGACGTAAACGTGGGGCAGCGGCAAAACATGACGCCTCCCCAGGGGTGGAGTAACAAGGTGAAATGTTTGTATTTCTCCTCGTTGTTTTCTCTTTCCATGTGTGCTGCATTCTGCAGAAGACATAGAAAGAGGAAAACGCCTCTCTGGATTGTTGCTGTGCAGGAACATGCCACTTCCTGCACAAAAACAATCCTGCATGCAACACAGGCATCCCTGCACCTGGGTGCAAGGGTGCCAGAGTGCAAGGGTGGCTGTGTTGGTGCTAGGCACCAAATTGTGCTCCAGAGCTGGGTGAAAGTACAGTAATGCACCTCATTTCATAAATATGGTGCATTCCTGCCCTTTCACATTCCTTGCATGGATCCCATGAAGTTTGTTTACTCACAATGTGCTGAAAACCTAAAACCTTACCTAAAATGATGCCTTTTCCTCAACACACGTGAGAATCGGCCTAACGCCTGCAATGCAAAAGACCCCTAAATGCATCATGAAGACAGCTGAAATTCCTGTAAAAAATGGCTTGTTTTGAAGATGGGGTAGCTGCAGTATTTGGGCCCATACTCAGCTGCCATCCAGGGAACTGTTGTGTTTTGTAATTCTATCTAAATGTGTAATATGTCTTTATGGAATGTATCAGCTGGAATTCCGATGACCTCACAGGTTCTGAGCTGGGCAGTTGCGTTGCTGCTTTGACTCGGTGGCTGTGAGGACGTTGGTGTTGACAGAGGAATAAATCTTCTTGTTTGAGACAAAACAAGCCGCTTGGAGTTTCTTTATTTCAATGGAGGATACAACATCTTTTGGCGACGAGCTGGTCAACACCATTTGAACCCACGCGACCGCAACTATTTCTTCGTGTCCTCACGGCCTTTCCTTCAATTACCTCTGTAATCAATGACATTGCTGCCGGTTTCCTTGTTCGGGAGATGTTCACTGGATGACTGCGGTAACATTTTTAAAGCGCCGTTTTGCTTTGTTTTTCACTTACGTGCAACATTATTTGGTTGCCAGGTAACGGACGCCATGCGGAAGAGCGAGCCAATCTGTTAAATAGTTTCGGATCCACGAGAGATTACGGCGTCCGGACGCGTGCATTCCTGGCTCGCTACAATGTTGGTTGCTATGTAACAGACGCCACGTTTGCATGTTCTCTATCCTTCGAAGGCTGGATGTTTGCGATAAGTTGTTACTGTTGACAGAGAAGTCAACTTTCTGGCGGTGTTGATCTTCATCGATTTTTCAGTTTTAGTTATTCTGCCATTTTATTGAACTGTGCGTGATCTACACATGACAAGGACTTACCAAGCCTTTTGGAATCATTCGACTCGGTATCGGCCTCAAGTTGGTTGTTGAGACACAATACTCGCCTAGTTTTCAGTCTCATCGCGAGTTTTGCACACACGTTGTGCAAATTACGTGCAGCAAGTGTTTTTCTAACTGGCGCTTCGCACGCTGTCACCCAGTTGTCTTTTGTTTTTATTTTACCTTCAATATGCAAACAGCTAACTTACCATTAACTTTTCTTCCTGAACCTGGCATCCCTGTGATAAGATGGCAACACTGGTTGAAATCCTTTGAGAGCTATTTGGTTGCTATTGATGGGGTTAACTTTTCTGCTGCTCGCAAAAAGGCGATTTTGTATAATTGCCTTGGCACAGAAGGGCAAAGAATTTTCGACCATCAACCCCAGGCGCAACCTTTTGCCACTGGTGATTGGGACATGTTCACCGAAGCTGTGAGAAGATTAGAAAACCACTTCAAAGATGACCTCAGCATCATCGTTGAGAGACACAAATTTTTCACACGGAAACAACTTCAGCATGAATCAATTGACAGTTTTGTAGCTGAACTTCGGATTTTAGCGTCTACTTGTGAATTTGTAGGTCCTTTGGACCAGTATCTTAGAGATCAACTTGTTGTTAATTGTTATGATTCTAAAATTCAAGAAAAGATCTTATGTTGTAGAGACCCAACGTTGAAGGAAACGTTGGAAATTGCTAGAGGGATTGAACGTTCTATGTTAGCCTCTAAAGAATTGGGTAAAGTGAGAGGGTCACCAATTGAAGATGTTTGTTTGGTATCACAGAAATCTAAAACTATTATGCCCACTACCCCGGATTTGAAAAAGAGCAACACCAAAAAGCTGTTGTGTTTCAGGTGTGTCTCTAATTCACACTTGGCCAATTCTCCTATTTGTCCAGCTTTAGGGAAAACATGTATGAAGTGTAAGAAGACTGGTCATTTCGCTCGAGTGTGTAAACAAGATCAAAAAGTGATGTTGGTTGAACAGCAACAATTGTTTGAGAGGCAAGTGGGTGAGTGTGGTGATTTGCATCTTTCCAAAAAGTGTGTTCTGATAGTTAATGATGCATCCAATTGTAAGTCTGGTCTTAAGCGTTCCAAAGACCCGGTTTGTGAAGTCATGATTGGTGAAGTTAAATTGAAAGTTACGGTGGATTCAGGTTCACCAATAACGATTGTTTCTGACGCAAATTATCATTCCTTTTGGAGTGACTCTCCTTTATCTGCTCCTGATATAAAAACCATAGCATTTGATGGGCAAGAGATTGATATGTTGGGGTACTTTATTGGAAAAATTAGTTACCAGCACAAGAACATTGACTCTAAAGTGTATGTTGCCAAGAGAGGGTACAATATTTTGGGGTGGAAGGATCAAGGGCAGTTTGGTATGGTGCTTAGGCCAGGCACTGATCAACCCATTACATTGGTGGGGAAAGTGGAGGTTAAACTAGATTCCATCCAGGATGTTCTTATTAAACACTCTGAAGTTTTCAGCAATAAGCTTGGTTTAGTGAGGGGGTATGAACATAGAATTATTCTCAAACCTGATGCTGTTCCTGTTGTACATAGGGTACGTAATGTACCTTTGAGTGTCAGGGGAAAATTGAAAGAGCATCTGTGTGATTTATGCAGTGATGGGGTTATTGAACCAGTTGACTCTTCACAATGGGTGTCTCCAATTGTAGTCGTGGTTAAGAAGACTGGAGAGTTAAGATTATGTATTGACTTGAGATCTTTAAACAAAAACATTTTGGTTGATTGTTTTCCTTTGCCCAAAATTCAAGAGTTATTGGCTCGTTTGGGGGGAATGAAGGTTTTCTCTACGATTGACCTTAGGTCTGCCTATCATCAAGTGGAGTTAAGTAAGGAATCCTGTTCACTCACCACGTTTATTACCCCGTTTGGGGCTTTTAGATTTTTGCGAATGCCGTTTGGCTTAGCCTCCGCGGCGTCCGTATTCCAGAAACTTATGGTTCAGTTATTCGGCGACATACAGGGTGTTTTAGCTTACCAGGATGACGTTTTAATTGGTTCGGAATCTTTTCAAGACCATGTACTCATGTTGGACAGAGTGTTGGGAATTCTGAATGATCATGGGATAACGGTTAGAAAAGACAAGTGTAAGTTTATGGTAGATTCTGTTGATTATCTAGGCCATCAAATTTCTGCACAAGGCATTCTTCCTAAAAGAGACTTATTATTGGCTATTGAGAATTCTCCTACTCCTAACAATAAAGATCAGGTGAGATCCTTTTTGGGTCTTTGTGAGTACTACTCACGTTTTGTGCAAAATTTTGCTTACTTGTCGGAACCGTTAAGGAGGATTCTCAGGAAGGGGGAAAAGTTTTTATGGCTGGAGGAGCAGGAGCAAGCTTTTTCCACGCTTAAGTCTCTCATTGTACAGGTTCCTGCTCTTCACCCATTTGACGAGAATCTACCTTCAGTAATTACTGTGGATGCAAGTGGTGTTGGTTTGGGAGCCATTCTTAGTCAGATGGAGAAAGGGAAGGAGCATACGATCGCATTTGCATCTAGACGTTTATCGGATGCTGAGATGAATTATAGCACGATTGAGAGGGAGGCGTTGGCTTGTGTATGGGGAGTTAATCATTTCTCAACATATGTTTGGGGAAGGGAGTTCACGCTTGTCACAGATCACAAGCCTTTGGTCTATCTTTGGAACAACAAGGTTTTTAATAAAACCAGTCCTAGGCTGACCAGATTGTTAGGCAGGTTGTATGAATTTAATATGAAGATGAAGCACATTGCAGGGACTAATAACTGCAGGGCAGACTTCCTGTCTAGGTGTCCTGTCAATGACACTGGGTTTGAGAAACTGTCACTCGAGGAAGATGTTGTGGTGGGCATGATTGATGGTGTGGTTGCAGCTGGTGAAGTCATCTCTAGGCCGGTTTGGAAAGAGGCGGTGAGCAAGGATAAGTTTTTACTACTCCTTAAAAAGTATATTCGTGAAGGTTGGCCTACGGGTGGGGGATTGTCGGATGTAATTAAATCTTATGGCAAGATCAAGGAGGAGTTAAATGTGGAAGACGATTTGGTTTTGAGGGGTGAACGTTTGATTCCTCCCAGCGAGCTAAGGCTCAGACTAATAAAATTGGCTCATCAAGGGCATGTTGGCATTACTGGTACGAGAAGACGGTTACGTTTATATTATTGGTGGCCAGGTATGGATTCTGAAGTAGAAGTAGTAATTAAGAATTGTGGTAGTTGTAGAGTAGCGGATAAAAGTTTGCACACCAGGGAGGTGCCTTTGTGTTCTGTACCCTTCCCTGACAAGCCGTGGCAGAAGTTGGGTATAGATTTTATGGGTCCGTTAGGAGCTTGCAATGATGGGAAGAAATATGTATTGGTTGCAGTGGATTATTTTTCTAAATGGGTATCATATAAATTTTTGAGAGAACCGAATACTACCAGCGTAATTGATTTCTTGAAGGAGATTTTTCATTGGGAGGGGATTCCTGAGTTTTTGGTCTCTGACAATGGTGTACAATTTATCTCACATCGGATGGTGAATTTTTTAAGGAAATGTAATATAAAGCATCTTACTACTGCTTTATATAGTCCGCAAGGGAAAGGTTTAGTAGAAAGGGTGAACAGGATGATCAAGGAGACCATTCAATTGGCTGTCAGTTCAGGGGTTAACGTGCAAGAAGCGGTTTCAGAAAGGATCTGGAGTTATCACAACACGCCACATTCTTCTACAGGCGTTGCTCCTTTTGTGCTTTTGAAGGGCAGGCACTCGGGTAATGAACTCTCTCCTGAGTGGGTGGTGCAAGAAACCTTGGGGAGTGATGCAAATGTTGATCTCAGTCAAGTAAGAGAAAACGTAGAGAGACATCAAAGTAGGAGTAAGAGGAGATATGACAATCTCAAAAGAGTTAAGGCATTTCCTTTTGCTGTCGGTGATGCAGTTAGAGTGAAGAAACCTCAAGGGAAAAGGAAAGGAGTTTCTAGTTTTTTTCCCATCACTAAGGTTATTAGGGTGTCTAAACATTCTGTTATGGTGGAAGGAGGCAAATGGTGGAGCATGAGGAATGTGGTGAAGGTTGCTGTTCCGGTTTCAGAGCTGAATAGAGGGTTGTCTGACGTTTGGTTTGATGGAGGTTATGATGTTATTGTGGGGGATGGTGGTTCCTTGGAGCGGGGAGTGTGCGAGGAAGTGAGACAAGGTGTAGACCTTCAGGAAGAAGGTTCTGGACCGCTCTTAGGGAGTTCAGAAGGTGACTTTCAGGGTCATGGAGCATTGGATGTTGGTAGAGGTACTCACACTACTGGCGTTTTGGACCAATCTGAGAGGTCCAATGAAGGTGTGATTCGGTTGGATACGAGGGAAATGTTGGACAGACCTAGAAGGAACGTATCTAAACCCAAGTATCTGAATCAATATGTTATGTATTGAGGGTGGCCACATTTTATTGGGGTTTTTGTTGGTTTGGGGGGGTCAGTTTGTTTGGAAGGGGGAAGATGTGTTGTGTTTTGTAATTCTATCTAAATGTGTAATATGTCTTTATGGAATGTATCAGCTGGAATTCCGATGACCTCACAGGTTCTGAGCTGGGCAGTTGCGTTGCTGCTTTGACTCGGTGGCTGTGAGGACGTTGGTGTTGACAGAGGAATAAATCTTCTTGTTTGAGACAAAACAAGCCGCTTGGAGTTTCTTTATTTCAATGGAGGATACAACAGGAACACTACAAAAACCAGACAGTTCTCAAAACTAGACAAAGAGGGGAGTCCTGGGTGGCATTCCCAGTATAGATCCAACAAAGTTTTCTTACCCACTATGCCTCCAAACCTTAATCTATCCTGAAATCGAACATTTTCCTCATGTGACAGAAACTTCTGGAATCTGCTGGGATCCACAAAATTCCAATAACCTAGTATTACCATACCTCTCCTAAAAAAACACTACCACACTTCTGTGGCTTGGTCTAACGCAGGTGGCACAAAAAGTCCTCAAATTCAATGTGGCAACATCAGCATTTCAGGTAAGTAAAATAATGACCTGTTTTGGCGATGGGATTCGCTGCAGTATTTGAGTCACCCAGAGAACCTATCGTACATGCAATATTGAAAAATAGACAGGGAAATAAGCTGGCATACCTTGCTTGGATCCCATGATGTTTTGTTACCCACAATGTCCTGCAAGCCTAAAACTTTGCTTAAAAAACGGCATTTTTCTTATGTTTCAGTGGCCATAACGTTTGGACAAAACCTCTACCACCCAAAATGTTCTCACTACTCCTGATAAAAATGATACCCCACTTGTGTTGCTCGGCCTATCATCCGGGACACAAAAGGCCCCAAAACACTACATGAACATTTTAGCATTTCCAATAAAAAAATGGCCTGTTTTGACAATGGGAGGCGCTGTGGTATATGAACCTTGGATTGGCCCCAATCAAGCAAAACCTATCAACCCAGACATTTGTGAAACCGGACACATAGCTGAGTCTAGGGTGGTGTGCCTTGTGTGTATTCACATTTCTATCTACAACACTCTGCAAACCTAAAAACAAACATTTTTATCTAATTTCTGTGATGTACATTTTAGAAAATACCTCCAGGGGAGATGTGCACAGGAAGACTGTATTGTCACTTTTGGAGCAGTGACATGACCAGTTGGCATGGTAGGGCAACACTATCCCTGTTTTGCACCAAGGTAAAATCCCTGGAGTTTAGTGTGCCTTCTACCTTCTACTCACCATTAGTGAGACAGATTGCTGGCAAAACCCAATAGGGACGAACTACATATCCCCACCTTGAGGGTCAGAAGGTCTGTATAGTCCCTTTTGGTGTGGAAGCATGGGCAGATGCCAGTGTGTGCTGCCCCGCCCTCTGTATTATCTCCAGTGTAAAGTCCCTTGTGTGATGTGGGCTTTCTTGCTCCAGGAGGCAATCTGGGGGCAAACCCCAATCAGAGCAAAATTCTGCCAGGAAAGAGTAAGACTATGATATGTCACCTGGGGTAAAGGCATAGCACAATGCAGGATGAGGGGTCCCACTCAACCATGCAGAATTCTCAGGTGTCTAGTGAGCTTTCTACCCCGAGGGGCAGACTGGGGGGATTAAAAAAAAAACTACCCCTCCTGGAACGTAGGAAAACGGGTTGCGCTTTTCTGTGGCAGATACCTGATGCCTTTGTGGCCATCCCATCTCTTGTATTTTGGACCTTTTTTCTCTGGTGTCTAGTAGTCTTTGTGCTCCTCGCCAGGGCAGATAGAGGGCAAACTCCCCAATCCATCCCTAGGGGGAGCAGAAAGACTGTTGCACCTAATGTGGACAGAGGGCACCGCTCTCTGCCTGCATGAGCCGCCTGCACCTTTGCCTGTTTTTAAACTCTTTTTCCCTAGTATCTAATAGCGTTTTTGCCTGGCTGGTACGGCCAGATTTGTGGTAAGCTCCCCCAATCCATCCCAAAGATGAGCAGAAATGCTGTTGCACCTGATCTCTGGTGGGGTTACTGGCTGATGCCTGCATAGGCAGCCTCCACCACTTGCTTTTTTAAACCCTTTTTTGCTGGTATCTTCTGGACTTTCTTTCCACAGATTAGGTGTAAAATCTCCCAATCCATCACTGAGGAGGCAGAAAGAGACTGTGGGGACCGTTCTAGGGTGGAGGCACAACCCAATGTCTAGGTGGGACACCCACATCCCTTCATTGATTCTTTACCTTCTGTCCTTGGTGCATAGTTTGCTTTCAGACCCCTGTTGGTCTACATTGGGTATAAACTCTCCAAATCCACACGTCCACCCTCATGGGGGAACAGAAGGACTGTTGCACAGGATCTGTTTTTTAACTCTTCTTCCTGGTGTCTAATGGGCTTTCTACACCTCCCAGGGGGCAGATTGCGAGCGACTCGCAGAGTCCACTCCTTGGGGGGACAGAAAGACATTTGCATCCGTTCCAAGGTGAGGACACGGCTCAGTGCTTGGGTGGCCCACCCCACCCCTTTTTTTTTAGACCTTTTATTCCCTGGTATCTAGTGGCTTAGTTGCACCTCTAGGAGTCAATCTTGGGGTATACTCTGCACGGCCCAAAACCTCAGTGGGTGCCCCACCTCTTCTTTTTTCTCTGGTCTCCTCTTTCCCTAGTGTTTCTGCCCCCACCACTGAGAGGGTAGATGGGGGTAAATACCCCAAATGAACCCCCAAGGGGGGCAGAAAGGCTGTTGTGTCCATTAAGGGGTGGGAACACAGAACAATGCCTTGATGTTTGCTACACCCCTTTTTTGTTATCAAGTACGCTTTCTGTCCCTTGTAGTGGGCCTTTGGGGGTAAATACCCCCAGTTATCACCAGTGGCAGAAGGGCTAATTTGTTTTAGGGGCAACACACTTGCCTATGCCTGGGGGCTAATCCTGCCTCCCTGCCTTCCTTGGGTCTAGTGGGTGACTACCTTCTTGGGCATTGCCCTCCTGCAGCAATCCCCACGGAGGGATCTATCAGGGAGAGATATCATGGAAAAGAAGGGGTTCTCCTCTTTCTAGTGATACACCTTCTATCACAATCAGTGCACAGGGGGCTGTGTTATGCCCCTGACCACCAGTCCAAGTGAAATTAAATTAGTTGATTAGTTAATTATGCATAAATAATTGTCCAGGAGGCTTTCCAGCACCCCAAAATCACCCTGGGGGACTCAAATTCCTGCTTGCGCAAGCCAACTTAATGTTGGTGAGCCATGCATGAGAAAATTCTCTGCCACAAGGCGGTTGGCAGAGTTTTGTCAAAACACAGTGCTGCAAGCAGAGAGCAGAGTCGGAAAAACTTTTTACCCACCCCAATATAGAGTAGGAGGGCTTGAACTTGAACAGCAATTCTGAAGTCACTTTCTGGAAGAAACAGTTTTGCTTCCTGTGGAAAGGAGAGTTTGTACCAGGCCTTCTTTGTTTTTTATTTGCAATCTGTTCCTTGAGGGAGAGGTTGGGGTCCAGAGTGAATCCAATTGATTTGGCATTCAGTAAGAGTTGAGGTTTGAACCTGTTAAGATACTTGTCACTTAGTCATGTTTGTACTGTATCTTGTTTGCAGTTCTCTACATGGTGCTTAGATGGTCTACTGCCCTCTACCATGCACGCATGATTTCTACACTTACGATCTGCAGAAGCTGACACCTCCCTATGCACCCCGAGACTAGCATGGTCATATCGCCAGACAACTGGCATATTCCAACATATCCGGCACTCCTTGCCAGGGGTGATCGACTGAGTTATGGGCCTGATTACATATAAAGCTGTGACGCACCAACTGAATTTCTCCCCGGATCACTCCTCTGTTTGTGAGGCTCTGAGAAGCTTTCCATGATGATAGGGCCTGCAAGATAGCACAGTAACGTATACTGGGGAGACCAACAATTGCACAATTCCCTCAGATGATTGTCACCATGGCTCCATAAATGTCATGCAGTGAGAGGCAAATACACACATCGTTCTCTACGAGGATGTGTGAATCATAGGTGCATGATTTCTCAGATTTCACGTGCTAGGTCTGGGCTATGTTTCGAATGAAGTATCAACCTCTCACTCAAGCTGTTGTATCGCTGCTCGCCAGAATAATACAGAATTTTGGAAAAATGGCGCTGCATTCAAAGCAGCACCACTTTTCTTGCTCCTCCCTGTGCCTCCCCTTTTTTGCAGGCCTCCTTGCGCTGGAACTCCCCCTTTGCCTACATTATGCATGCTGCATGCATAATGTGGTGCAAAGGGTTACAAAGTGGCGCAATGCATGCAATTTGTGTGTCACGGACGTGGTGACACAGCACTTCGGGACTCACGGAGTTGCGGATTTCGGGGGCCCTGCTGCGGTGTCAGGCCTGCGGGGTCATCGCACTCCAGTGAGGACCACGACTTCAGTTGCACGTGGCGTCGCTGAATCCAGCAGCGCCATCAATCCGGGGTCGTTCGAAGTCGTTGCAATTGGTTCTTCTTGGTTTTCCACGAGCTTCTCCTTTCAAAGGCCCATGCCTGGATTAGGCACCACTTGGCAGGGCAGGAGTCTCAGTGGAGGTCCAGGTGCTAGTAGAGGAAGTCTTTGATGGCCCTGATACTTCAGAAAAGGGGGCAAGCTCAGGCCAAGTCCTTGGAGATACCTCTCAAACAGGAATTTACCACCAACTCCAGTCTTTGTCCCCTTTTTCAGGCAGAAGCAGCAACTGCAGGATAGCCCAACAAAGCACAGTCACAGGCAGCACTTCTCCTTCAGCTCTTCTCCTGACAGAGGTTCCCCTTGAATTCTTGAAGTGATCTAATGTCTGGGCTTTGGGTTCAATACTTATACCCCTGAAAAGTCTCTATTGTTTACAGGATCCTGCCTTGCCCAGGCCTGGCTCCAGACAAACACTGGGGGTTGGAGACTGCTTTGTGTGAGGGCAGGCACAGCCTTTCAGGTGTAAGTGACCACTCCTCCCTCCAGCCTACACCAGATGGCCCATCAGGATATGCAGGTTACGCCCCAGCACCCTTTGTGTCACTGTCTAATGGAGATGCAAAAACAGCACAACTGTCAGTCTGACCCATACAAGGAATCCACAAAAAGGCAGTCATAGAATAGTTTAAGCAACACGGTGCCTACTTTCTAAAAGTGGCATTTTCAAACAGACAATCTAAAAACCAACTTCACTAAAAGATGTATTTTTAAATTGTGAGCTCAGAGACCCCCAAACTCCATATTTATATCTGCTCTCAAAGGGAAACTACACTTTAAGGACATTTAAAGGCATCCCCATGTTACCCTATGAGAGCGATAGGCCTGGCAAAAGTGAAAAAATGAATTTGGCAGTATTTTACTGTTGGGCCATGTACATCTCCTACCTTTAACATACACTGCTCCCTGCCCATGGGGCTACCTAGGGCCAACCTTAGGGGTGCCTTACATGTGTAAAAAGGGACGGTTTGGGCTTGGCAAGAGGATACACTTGACAAGTCGAATTGGCAATTTTAAAACTGCACACAGAGACACTACAGTGAGCCATGTTTACAGGGCTACTCATGTGGGTGGCACAATCAGTGCTGCAGGCCCACTAGTAGCATTTGATTTACAGACCCTAGGCACCTCTAGTGCACTTTACTAGGGACTTACTAGTAGATCAAATATGCCAATTATGGAAAAGCCAATTACACATACAATTTCCTGTAGGGAGCACCTGCACTTTAGCACTGGTCAGCAGTGGTAAAGTGCCCAGAGTACCAAAAACAGCAACAACCTGGAAAGTAGAGGCAAAAAGTTAGGGGAGACCACGCCAAGGATGCCAGGTCTAACACCACAAAACATACTGTACCCCAGCCCAACTACAAAAGCTTGAATTGAGGGACTCACCCACTTGCTGGCGCTGTGGGAGGAGTCTGGGGAACTTCAACACATGTTGTTTAGCTGCAAGATGGTTCTTCCATTATGGACCAAAATCCAAGACTTAATACGACAACTCACAAAGGTCCCACTAGCTATTAACTTTCTATCATCTGTCCTAGGCCTCCACGCTAATTACAGAGTGACTGAAATAGACCAGATCTCAGCATCTCTTAGAGACCTCCTCCCTGCCCTAAGCACCATAACAGTCCTTTCTGATTAGAAATCCACTTCCATCTGCGCCTTTGACAAATGGTGAAATCTACTATGTTCAATCAGAAGCGCTGATAGCACACTATACTCCAAATTTCATGGTTCCTCGAGCCTCTGACATCTCTGGGGCGCACACGACAAATACTTACAGAAGAACAAACCCCCATAAAGTCTCCTGCGGTCCTCCCTCTACTGGAGGTACTGCAGGGAGTTACCACATCCTACAGTCAGCTTTTCCCTACCCAGTGTAGCCATCTCCTCTATACCTCTCGCTCCTTCTTCTTTTCTTCCTCCCCCTATGAACCAGCAGATCTGTTTCTCCACTCCCTTCTTACTTTCCCTCGCTTTCTTCTTTGTAGTGCACTCTGTTCAAACGATCTGCTCTTTTTGCATCTACATCAAGCCAGTAGCTGTCTTGCTTGGCTTGATGTACCTAACAACCAATGACCACTATGTACAGATTATTTTAATAATAAAATGTATAAGAAAAGATAAATAAACCATGCTGGAGATGTTTATTGGGAGGATAATAACTTTTCTTACTCGTCTTTTCTTAGTTTTGCTTTTCTTTTCCTTGTTGTGGTCTTGACATTACAGTTTTTCATGGAATGATGTATGAGTATGAATGGTGTGCTTGAATTGATGAGAGGGATATATTTTTTGCGTGATAGGGAGGCTGATATTTTCTCTAAAAATGTTAGGCGTATTAAATTATAATATATTTTGACTGTGACTATCATATGTTATGCACAATAAAAGAAGGAAATGTTTGATCATTGATGGATTTGCGATAGTCTAAATAATCTTCTTGAAAAAATGTATTTTGGATTCTACAATTAGAACCTTTGTTTTGGAGATGTTTTGTATTCTTTTTTTCTTTTCTCAGTTAGTTCCTTTCCCAACCCTTCACATTTTTCCCTTTCAATGAGTTTGGTTAGCTCTTGACTCTCCTTGACCAGAGGTTCCCCCCCTCAGGGCTTTGAGTGCTCAGCGGGAGCCATTGATCCTGGTTTCAGAAAGGCCAAGCTCCTGCGTCTGGAGATTCAAAGAACAGATGCTGGGACTTTCAAACACAAGGCGGAAGGATAGGAGAGCCTTGTCAGACCCAGGCGCCCTGGTAGAGGAGGGCACCAGATGTGCACCAGACGTGCCTTGCTCTACAGGCCCACGTGATGCTGACAAATTAACATCCTCTCGCTCTTCCTATGGATTGTATTCTCAGCCACTGCAATAGCGCCTGAGAGACCTGGTTCACATGTCATTCAGTAGCTTAAACATTATGAAATGGCAAGTTCATCCAAATATACTTAATCCAGAGACATGGACTGGTTCCAGAAATGGTTGAGGATGGCATTAATTGTGATTATTGCTTTAGTGTGGTATTTGTTACTTTTGGAATTTTTGCTTGCCCAAATATTTTACACATATTTCATGTAAAGTGGGCCATGCGCTAAATAAAACAAATAAATGTTCATGTTTATATTTTAACGAATAATAATAAAAAAAACTTGCAAAGTGGAATCATACACCTAAAAGCGTGTGGGTAGTGGCCTATGCTTTATGTATTAAGCCCTTTGAGTACAAAGATTAAAAGCACATTAGAAGAATTTGAAAATCTATACGGATCACTGGAATAAAACTACTCATAGTACTTATAGACGGTAGAATTCACTTCATTCCATAGGAGTTCAGGTAAGTTCTGAAGCAGTGAAAACATACGGGAAAAAATCTGAAAGCACATAGCCTAGAATTTATTCAAAGCTTTGTAGTCCGTTGAGCCAGTCAGAAATGGGCACAAAATGACTAATGATGGTGCAACAGAGGACAGTGTAAAAATAATAGTGCTCACTGCTCGAAATGCAGAACCCTACGCAGCGCTACTTTTACAAAGAGAAGGCTGTACCATGGCCCACAGGTGTCAGCAGTTTTGTGCATGGGATGTGAACCTGTCAGACATAAACTGGTGCAAATTCTCATTCAATGACAACCGCTGAAGGGCAAGCCGATTTTGAGCCCAGATTTATGGTGGCCTAGCGCCATTCCAGTGCCACATTAGCGTCATTTTTTTTACGCTAATGTGCCGTTGGAAGGCCAAAAACGCCATGCCATATTTACAAAGTGGCACAATGCTTGCTGGTTTCACTTGGTGTTAGCTTTTGTTGCAAATCATGATTAGTTGATAGTATAGCTTGCTATGCATCAAAATCTATGGGAGTTTGCACACGTTTGCCCCGGACATAGTTTGCATGAATCACCAAACAAATGTGTCACTGGCCGAGGGGCAGCTGTTGGCGCTGCAAAAATTGTGGTGCGTACAAGTTGATCAGCACTGCCACTTGCACTGTGAAGTGACAGTTTGCATCACATGATCTGCCATGCAAACACATCCCACGGGCTAAGAGGAGGGGGACATGGGGTCCCCCACCCGAGCCAAGAAGAGGCCCCAGGTGACCTAACCACCAGGGCTGGTAAAGTACAAAAGAGGAGGGGGAGTGTAGCAGAGTTCAAGTTCTTGTATGTGATGAAAAGGAGCAGGTCTTGACAAATCGTAGAATCCAATAAAGAAGTTTATTTGATAGATAATAGGACCCACGACCACAGCAGCAGCGATCAGCTCCTGGAACAACGGTCAACTCAAATCTCCCCAGTGCCTGTAATTCCATAACCTGTCCCTAGCTACCAAAGAGGTTGCAGTTCCAAACTAGAATATTACAATAGATCACACAATAAACATCAGGCTTAAGATGGGAAAATAGCGATGTTACTAACAATGAGAAAATAGCAAAGTTACTACATCACCTCCCTTCCTTGAGGGCAAATAATTACAAAAAAAACTAATTGCACCAGGATATAATCATGAAATCTAGAGAGTAGGATAATAATTCTGGAAGTGCGAGTAGGTACAGGTTCTGATCTAGACTTATTTATGCTGGGGTTCAAATTCGCCAGCACCACAGGCAGCAACACGGGTTTCACCAGAAGTATTGTTTAGCACAGATGTATTAATACCTCTCAAATTTTTACCTGAAGGTTTTGTAATACTATTCAATGACAGGGTTTCCTCGGCTTTCATTGAAAGCACAACATTTTCAACTGGAGAATTTCTAATCTCAGTTGATAACTTGTTCTTAGAGTGATACATGTTTTTGAAGACTTGTACTTGTTCATCAGAAATAGGAATAACACTATTTTTATTCCACCACCCTTTTTCCTCAAAGAAATCTTTGTATTCCCTTTGCAATGTCAATGACTTCTTCAAGTGTGGGGTTGCAGCAGGCTAAAAGTCTCTCCTGAATTTTCTTGTGGAAACAATAGAAAACAAATTGGTTGCATATATAGATGTCAACATTACTCCCAAATGCGCATTTGGAAGCTAGAACATGAAGGTTAGCTACATACTCTTTGACAGTTTCATCACACAATTACTTACACATGACAAAATTAAACCTTTCTAATAATATACTAGAGTCATCTGAATGTTGCTTCCTCATTCTTTTTTTCCCTCAATGTAACTGTCCCACGACGTATCACCACTTCCGGGTGCAGGAATCACAGGTAAATTGTCAAATACCCGTTGACCAGCAACCCCAAGGTGATTAAATAACCATGCCATCTTCCTGTCAGGAGAATATCCATTTGCGGCGATAGCTGTGAGATAGTTCTCAAATATGTTGTAGCCACTCAGACCATTTAATACCCGCCTTTCCAGCCTTTTGTAAAAATGCTGGTGGTAGAATAATGCCTTGATTGGCCACCATGATGGGCAACATTTATTATATTAAGCGAATTGGAATGAAAGACAGTGTGTATGTGCCAATCGAAAATGACGTAGGGTTGCGTTGCTGGTATCTCCAAGACACTGCTCGAAATGCACCAAACCAAAATGGCTGCAGGATCACGTTGTAACAGTATCCAGGACAACGCTCTAGATGAGACGCGTGCATCGAGTTGAGATATCCTGAGGAGAATGCACGCGTCACGTGATGTGAGCCTCGTGAAGGCAAAAGGAGTCTCGTGGATAGAAGGAGCGCAGGAAACCAGTAAAAAATGCTGCTCCAGCACGTGTGCGAGCAAAGGAATGGTGCCGGCTCCTGCCAGCACCCAGTATGGTTGGGGCAGAGGGGGCCCTTGAGGCTCCCACACCCATGGTTCCTACCAGTGGGTGTCCCGGGTAGGCACCCGGGCACTGACCAAACACTGAAAAAATGTCTGGCTCCCACCAGAGGATCCGAATGGAACTTGTGGCTCCTCACATGCCTCCCAACAAAATTATGCTTGTATGTACCCCAGGTGGTCATGGGGGGCACACAATATAAAATAACAAAATGCCTGGCTCCTGCTGCATCAATGTTGGCTGAGGAGCCAGTTGGAACATTGGGGGCCTTGGGGCTCCCTCCTCGGACCCAACATAAAACACAAAAGGTGTGGGTGCCCCAGTGGAAACCAGGGCACCCCAGAAAATAATGATTATTAAAAAACATAAAATATGAATAATTAATGTGCAGCAGATGCCTCTAATTACTCAGTGCATCCCTAAAGAGTGTCTCATAATGCCCTGTGCAGGCTTTCTTTTCATGTTTTGTAGCTTGATGGTGCCCCTATGAGAGGGAGAAGCAACATCAAGCCATTTTTAATGTTGCAAGGGGCTACAGGGATTGCACCAGCCCCACAGCAACATTAAAAAAACAGTAAGGGCCGAATTTAAGAAAAGTGGAACTGCATCTAATGCAGCGTCACTTTTCTTGGGCCCCTTAGCATGCGCCACCATGTGTGTGCCATATTTAATATACGGCGCACCATGGCGAAGGTTAGAGGCAATAGCATCAACATTTTTTACACTATTGATATACTGTGCAGGATTAGAGCCCAAATTATGCCACTAATCCAGCAGAGTACAGAGGCGCCCATTGAAAACAATAGTATGCCCCCTTTTAACGCCTGCTCTGTCTCTTAGATTCCACTGCACTGCTTTTGCGGTCCCCTTAATGAGGTAATGCCCCCCCTTGCATACAATATGCCTGGCGCAGGCATAATGTGGCGCAAGGGGTTACAAAGTAGCGCAATGCATGCATTGCACCATTTTGTAAATAAGGAGTGGCAAATTTGGCCACATTAGCATCATAAAACATTATGCTAATGTGGCGCAAGGAGACGCTAGGCACTCCTAAATCTGGGCCTAAGTCTCATTTGTATGATAAATATTAAGACGTACTATTAGCTTATTTCGCCCGTCAGCCCAGAGGGAAAGTGGCAGCAGCATTGTTGCCGGCTCGTAATTGAGCCGGCAGCAATGCTGCCGCCCCAGGGGGCACCAGCACCCTCGTAAGGCACACAGTCTGCACAGCAGACAGTGCACATTACAAGAGTGCTGTGCAGGGTGACCCCTGCACCTGTTCACTGCCAGCCTTTTTATGACAATGAAACCGCCATGAAAAGGCTGGTGGAGAACCAGGTTGTAATCAGCAGGGCGGCACTGTGTGCAGTGCTGCCCTGACTGATTGCAACTTCCACCTGCCGTCAGCTCGTTGGGATCACTGATCCCAGCGGAGACGGCGGTACCCTGGCAGTCGCACTACCAGGGTCGTAATGTGGCAGTTGGGCCATCACAGCAGAGGCGGTTTAGACTGCCCCCGCTAGTCTGGTGGTCTAGTGCCCACCAGACTCGTAAATAGGCCCATAGTCTTTTTTATTTCCATTCAGCAGCCATTTTTGTTTTACTGTAGCCTAATTTTCTCAGTCTATCAATATCATTGTTAGGTGATTTTGGTTCCTGATGGGCGGACTTCACTCCTGCAGCTCTATGGATAAGACAAAAGTACTTTAAAGTTATTATTTGGGGATTTTGGTAGGGGTAGTTAGTGTAGAATAGTGCTGTTTTGTTGTGATAGTGTACTTTTGTGTTCAGTTGTGTTTCCCAACTATGTTGTTAATTGAAGTAGGCCTTGGTGTAGTATATGTAGTGTAGTTACTTACTTATTAACTTTTACAATGTTACTGTACCCTGTAATTTCTTTTTGCATTATTTGTTATGTTTTGGCATGTACGTTATGTGAGAATGGGTATGTTATATGTTGAGCCTCAACAGGTGTTCTTTGGTCACAGTGGAAGTCTTCCCCATCTCTTCGAAATGGTTTTAAAGGATCATGTTTTAAGCACGAATACTCTTTAAATTTAATTCAGTTTTCAGTTTTCTAGGAGTGTTTTTAATTTGAATTTTTTGATTTTTTTAATAGTTTTCTAGGGCTTTAGATAAATGTTTGCATTTTGTATTGCTTTTGGATATCAGCTACAGAACTCTTACTTATTTTATTTTTGTTTGGGTGCAAAATGTTTGCTATGGTTTTATTTTGTATAATATTTTCATTTAATAAAATAACAGTATTGTATACTTTGCTATATTATGTTTGCTGCTTTGCATTTCCATTCTAAAATATGTGTTATTGTGTTTTATTGTGTGGAAGTATTTACTTATTTTTTTGTATATCATTTTCCTTCACCAGTGTTACTGCATATTGTTTAATTGTTCATTTTATTTTACGCTAATTAATAAAAAATAATCGAAATAATATGTATACATAAATGTATTTATTGTTTTCAGTAGGTTTATGTTGGGTGTGAATTTACTTTGGATTGCTAGGTGATTTATAGTAGTATTCTTACTATGCTTCTAGGGATTGGGGGCCTCTGTTATTTATTAAGAGTTTTATGTTCCATTACAGCATTTCATACATTTCTTTAGTCTTTGGATATTTTAAGTTTGATTTGTGGTAATGATTGTTCCATTCCTAATTCATGCTATCTTGATTCTGTTTTATAGGATTTCTAGAAATTAGTATAGTATAGGATGTCTTTGGCCTATTGTGGCTTGGAAGGCATTGTGCCATCCTTCTACTGCATTGTTTGTTTTGTTTTCTTGGGCCATGGTGCTGTCATAGACATTCCACCATGGTATTTGAACCTTGGGTTGGTGTCTGTGGCCACAAAGGTTCAGTCTGCAACCCAAGTGTCTTCAAAATAGTCCAATAGGGGATGTCGTTTTTGCTCGTGTGTTTGGTGATGGCAATTTTATAAGGTGGTAGTAGCGGTTAGCTACATATGTGACTGGTACACATGCAAGGGCTATTAACTTTTGAATTATGCAAGCAAATAGGCTGTTTGTTGCAGATTGTACAATTAGTGCAGATTTTTGGAGGTGTCTCTAAATGTGCCTACTGAGACAGTAGTAGCAGCCTTGTATAGTTGTGAGATGGTAGATTTTTAAAATTGTTTGTGTCATTGCTTACTCGAAGTCTATTATGATTTTTTGGGGGTATTAATTGTTAGTCTATATTAATTTGGCCTAGTAGTTTTTAGCAGTAGTTTGCTCTGCTTATTGGGACTCAGAGTTTAAATTAGGAGTATGCTTCTGGTACGGTATTCACCTTATATGGTGTATAACTGTTTGAATGGCAGAGGGCATGATTTAAAAGTGTAATCCATCATCCATATTAGGGTTTGGCTTAGTCTTGGGAGGTAATTTTCTGTAGACCTGTGTGGGGTTTTAATCAGGAATTAGAGTAATTTCAGTAATTTCATATTATTCTTTGATGCGTATTCATTGATAATAATACGATCATGCCCACTCGCATACTCAAGAGTAATTTGGGGGAAGAAATTCCAACCAGAAGAGCACCTTTAGCGAGTGTATACAGCTGCTTGAGATGCGGTTTCAGTTCTCTGGCAGTTAACTCTATTTTCTTAGTGCAACATGCATCCTCATGCCCATTTGCCATGTGTGGGTACATAATCATGTCCTGCTGCATTTAGTTGTATTTCTTAGTGCAAAATACATTGTTACTTCCATTTTGGACATGAGGGTCTGGGCTAAGTAAATAGCACTAAATGGAAAATTACCCTTCTCCCAAATTTTGGGGTAATTCTGCATAAGTATGCCTCAGAGGATTATGCAAGTTACACCCACCTCTAAGTTGTTCGTTCCATATATTACTATTCTCCTTTCATTATTATCATTGTCATAGAGGAGGAAGGTTTCTTCAGCATGCTTAGTGGTTAGATTTTCAGTTATGACTTTATCTTGATAACGTCTGGTGGCAAAAGGGGTTTCTGTTGTGGATTTTTTATCTTGTGCTTTTTAAATTGGGGATTCCTGGCATTTGCCTTGTGCTGTGCTCAGGGACTTTGTGGAGTTTATATTTTAAGATTCTTGCTATGGGTTCCTGGGATCAAGTGCTTGCTTCTCTTAGGTCTTGCAAAACATGGCTATCTCTGTTATATGTGGTTGGTGTTCTCCCTAACATTAATCACAGCATCATTTCTACTTGTATCCCTCCCATAATAAGCATTAGCATAGTTTTTGGTGCATTTCCAATGTATATTTTGGTGTTTATGCTCTTCCGGCTGTATGTATATCCCATGTGCGATAACAATTTTTTGCCTTTCTGAGAGGTGATATACATGGCTAATTTTAACATTGTATCTAGACATATTGAAAGTATATATTTATTATCTTACATTTAAAATGTTTGTAATTTACAGTTAGCAGTTTTAAATGCATTATTACTGTTTATATTTTATACTTACATGCCTGCTATCCTTTTAACTTCTTTTTTTCTTTGCTGTTGTTAGTTGAGATGTGAGTCAAGCGGTGGCCATTTGTCTTTTGAATAGTGAATGTTTATTTTAGTTTTTTGTTTGAAACAATAGTTACATTATTTTTAGAAGTGTTTAGTGTTCATTTGTTTTTAACATTTAGGGATTTTGAGTTAATAAACCCTTAATCATATTTATTTACATTGTGTGTCTGTCGACTTTGCTGTTTTAAAGTTGGTGTGATGGGTGACCAGGATGGCAGTCTTGCTTGAAATCTTGAAATTGTAGCTAAAGTTTAAAGATGACGGAAAATATTTATTTTAGTGGTTTATTTTAAGTTAGCTAGCCAAATACTTTAGTTTCATTTTTAGTTAATAGGTTTATTTTACATACTTTTCGATTTAAATGGTCCATTTTTGCAGTGTAGCTTCTGGAATTCCAATGTAGAATCAAGAAAAGTGTTGGTTTCCTCTTGATGTAAGGTTTTTCCTTTAAGTTTTAGGGAGTTTCTGCTCATTTTTATAGCGTTTCTTTAATTCATTTGAGTTCTATTTTTTTTAAGTTCAATTTTTTTGCTGTGACTTTTTTTTCCTTCTTAGGTGGATGCTGAATAAGGTTTATGTTTAACTTCAAGGGTATATATTTGATGTGTATGTAATTTATTATGATATTATATTATTTAATGTTTGTGTACAGTATATATGTTAGTTTATATACGTTTATATCATTTTTGTGTGTTTAATTACTGAAAGTTCTTGTATGTTCATTTAAGTTGTTTTTTTAGTAAGTGTGGTTTCAAATATAATCTTTAATATTTTAGTTTGTGTTTATTTGGTTATTGGAATATTTTAAAATGTTTTATTTGTGTTTGGATAAATGTTGTGTTTTTATGGTAATTAGTTGACTACATGTTTTTTGAAAATCAATTTTAAGTTTATTGTCGCTAATTGTTTTGTCATTTTGTGCATTTTAAATCTTTTCAACAATATTTGGTTGTACTTTATTTTTGTGTTTGGTTTTATCGTCTATTAGATATTTTTTAACAGTGATATTTGTGTTAGCAATATTTGTCTATTTTTGTATTTTTTGTTTGTGCAAAGGATGACAATGTTTTGATAAACAGTATTTCTGTTGGCGATATTGTGGTGAATCAATGTTATGTTGGTTGTTCTTCTGTAATATAACCTTCTCATGGATAGCAGAGGTCATGATGCAAACCTTTATACGCACCAGAGAGCAGAACAAGACTCTTGTCAAGCTACAGCCCAGAGCAAGCTGATGAATTGTTGGGCTAATTTTTTTAAACTCTAGAACTGGGTGAATGGTGTATCACAATTTAAAATGGAAGGGATTCAACTGTTACTAGACATAGTGCTAGCAGTGCATTGCCTCTCAACACTGATTCTGTAAGACATGTATTTGATGGTGCCCATTTTTGCTGACAACCACAGATTTCTGCAATTCCATTGGGTGGATAAGATCTAGGAGTTTTTCCACTCTATGGTCTGATCTCTTGTTGGCCCCAAATGGTTTGCAAATCTGCTGAAAACTGGTGGCCACTCTCTCCTGCCTAATTTACCTGGACTACTTGAGTTTCAGGCCCAGGAAGAACATATTCTTGTGAAGCAGGTGAATACCATAACCATCCTTCTACAAGGCCAGGGATTTTTTTTTTCATTGGGAGAAATCACATTTCTGATGAGCCTATTATATGAAATTTTGGACATCACTGAGGAAACACCGAGGCTTGGATGATCAGCCTTCCAGGCTAAGAAATGAAAGTCATCAAGGGAAAGATTTGCCCAATGCTCTGGAATCAGTATGTGCCACTCAGAGGCCTAGCTTGGATAGTGGGTCTTCTCTCTTCATCTATCCTTGCAATCTTCACAGGGTTCCTTCATTATTATAAATGGTAGTGTTTGAAGATTTTGCTCCTGAGGAATGGTGATCCAGCCTCCTGTCACAGTCCTCTAGTCAAGTACATTGTTAATGGTAAGAAGACATAGCTGCTTGGAATGCTTGCAACATATTGGGGACATTTTCAGACTAAATCATTGAACCAAACAACAGCCTTTCTGATTGGGGGAGCAATACAACAATATCTAATTGGGTAAAAAAATGGAATTACACATTATTTGCTTTGAACACCTTCGGGGGTCATTCAATGTGAAATGCTGGACCAAGGCCTGGTGCTCATAATGCTGAGGTTCCACAATGTTTCAAAAGTAAGCAAGTAAGCTTCTCTGAGGCATCCTTTTAAAGGTCCTGGTAGTGGTGACCATGGAAACTTGGCACTGATGCATGGACAGCAAGATGTAGGCCTAGGTACAGTAAATTCAGTTTCTAATAACATGGTGACTCATTGGGACATTCACTAATTTTCATATTTCAATCGGAACTTGGCTCATTCCCTATTCAAAAGCCTGAATTAAAAGTGGGGACAACACCAAATGATGGCCACATTTGTCTTCATATTGATTAGACATGTTTCACAGTTTTTAACCTAACTACCAGACCCAACAGCAGAAGGCATGAAGTCATTTACCCAAGATTGGAGCAGAGAACTCCACTTTTCTTTTAACCCTGGTCATGGTTATCCCGCACAGCAATCACAGAGGTCATACTCCAGGAAGTAGAACTGAATCTGTTGATTCTCTGGTGGGTGCCAAAGACTTGTTTTCAACTCTTACAGAACTCTAGATGTATATTGAAATATACAACAGTGTCATGCTCTGATTCAAAGTGGTCTCTACTGCTAATGTACTGGAAATGCTGGATCTTCTAGCGACATCACATAACTTATGGAGGCAGCATCAATAGTTAACAGAGAGTCTTGGGCTCCAGGGATGTCAGACAGTTAGAAGTCATCAGGGGTCCACTTGATGGCAGTCGTTCCCCATTCACAGAGAGCTGGAGAACCCCCAAACGCCTCTGACATCCCTGAAAGCTCACAGACTGGGGCGGGATGGGGGCAGAAGGTGCATTCACAGTGGAGTATTCAATGACATTTCAACTCCTAAAATAGAAATACAATTAAAAGGATTCACTTGCACAGGCTTTTTCAATGGCAACGGATTGTCTGGGCGCAGAAGTGGAATTTACTGGCAACAGCAGCCAACAACCCTACTCCCATATTATTAATGAGTGGCAATGCATATTAGAATCAAGCACTCGCTCCTGTTGCTAAAATATGCATGGAAGTGCAGCCACTAATGAGAGCACAACAGCTTTGATTGCAACTTGGCACTAACTTGTCTGCAATTGCCATCTCAGAATAGGGAACTCCAGCCCAAAGAAGGAAATTGGGCCACGCATTTGTGGGTGGTGGAGTCCCCATTGGAAACATGTGGTGTATGTTCATCAATCTCGCCATGTGTCTATATTCCATTTGTCTTGAGGTACAGTGCTATTGGTATGTTGGCAGACGATAGAGCACATATTAGCCAATAAGGACTCTGCAGGAGTTGGCTTTTACAATTCTGAGCATGATGTGGGACAGATTAAGATGCAAACATTCAGGAAGAGTGGTACCAAAATAAGAAACTGTTTTCCTAATAAATTATGCAATTATAATTCAAATATATTTTTCTAGTGTAAATTTGGTACTATTTACAACAAAATCCTGGATCTGTGCTTGGAAGCATGAAAATTGGACAGTGTTTTGCAACACTACAAAATAAAAGATTGTGCTAAATGCTTAAATGCAGGTGTCTTATTAGCAAGTAGGAGACATACATCTCAGTCACATGACCTAATAAATAAGTTAGAAGAAAAAGCAACAGAAAGGATGCAGGTGAGAGAGAAACGGACCAAATAGCAAGAACATTTTGCCAGAACTCAACATATCTGCCTTGAGGATTTAGTTGGGTCCTAAGAAACAAAGTACATAAAAACACAGCAAGGTCACTTTAGTGGTCTGGCATGAAACAGCAGCTGTCACCAGACAATTAAGAGAGCCCAACTAGAGAGGGGCTCTGACTACACCCCATGTTGGGAGCAAGGAGTGAATGTTTAGATTGGGTAGAAGCAGTGTGTTTACACAAAGTGCTTGCTGTCCACACAGCTGTGTTCATTTTGTTTATTTATGCAGCTATTTATCCAGCTGGCTGAGCATGAACGTTTAGGGGCACACACTTGACATTGTAATCCTGTAAAAGTGTCTTAGATAATGATCTAATTTATGGTGTTTGTTTTGTGTGGCAGCAGCACAGATAGGAGCAGGGGCAGTCAATAACCTATATGGATTTTAGGTCTGGGTTGACAGTGCAACTATAAACCAATATTATTTATTCTGCAGTCCTTTGCTTCCACACAAATACATATTAATTCCCATGGTATTTACTTTTAATCCTTCACATTTCTATATGGCATTCCTTTAAAGCCAGAACTATTGACATTGACAAGGCTTGCTTTAAAAGTACTGCTCAATCTCAAACTATGCTGTACGAGTCAAAGATTGTGGAACAATTTTTTCTTGCTTCGTGAGATTACTAAATGGTGCTTGGCAGCGCATTGTCTCTAGGTGGCACTGGTTTATATGATAAAGATGTAACTAAAATGTGGCCTTAGTACTAAAGTGCTACTTTATCTGAAGCTCACCAAAAGGTGTCTTGGCAAACATTTTGTTACTTACCTTTGTAGCTGAAATGTGACTTTGTACAGTTTAAAAAAATAAAAAATCTTTTCACCTCTGTACTGAAGTTTTTTTTCTTAAGTCAGAATGTTCAAGCATATGTACTTCCTTGGTGTCTTTGTGCATGCACACAAACAATACATGTTTCTTCAGCACATTCTGGGCTATGTATTGATGCAAACCATGCATCGATCACATCCAGCCTGGAGATATAATTAAAACTGTAGAGCTACTTCATTTTTAACGCAGTTACTCCATATTGTGTTGCATTTCTGACATGGACACATGTAAATCCCACAAGCCCAAGAATGCTAACCCAGGAGATGTTGCCCTGAATGTTTGGAGTCAGGCAACTCCATGTATACATTTAAGGTAGTGTGCACAAACAATTACACTATGTTACAACAGATCACAAACTTGTGTCAGAATCACTGCTTACAGTGCACTGTTAAATTGATTATAGATATCAAACAGGACAATCATGACAACATGTGCAGAATAAATACTATGGGCCTGATTTAGAAATCTGAGGAGGGGTCACAATGGTGACGGATATCCCATCCGCGGAAATCTAAATCCCATTTTTTTCAAAGAGATTTAGATTTCAGTGGACAGGATATCCATTGCTGTTGTGATGGAATAATCCATCACCTGAGTTCTAGATCAGGCCCTTCATGTTTCCTAAATCTGTATGATGTAAGGAATCTATTGGTGTAAACCAGATCTCCCTTGCAATGAATGGTTGGCAAGTAGAAAGAACACTCTGAACATGATGTTTGTTAAGGTTTTAACAATTGTGTTCCAAAACATGGTAGAACTTGGTTGCTCTGGATCTCCTGAGGGTGGGGGTACCAATCATGTATGGGTTTCTTGTGGGTTCAGGGTATCCACCGACGATAAACTGGGCGCAGTGCATTTTAGGAAATTTGGACAGCTACTGTAATCAAAATGCAGTTTCATCTTATGTACCTTTTGCTCACAGTTATCACCCCTCTGCTCTATACACACTTACCACAAGCATATATTTTTACCATCTTAACATCATATGGCTTCTATCCATGGATACCCAACTTCTCTCACCCTGAGTGCCTGGCTGGGAGATTGAATTTGAACATGATTTTCATAGGATTTGTAGCATTTTTTGTATTACATAGTAATTACCTGCAGTCCCAATTGTGCATGTAATGCAGGCACCCTTCTGTCATGGTGCAAGGGTGCCTGCATTGGCGCTAGGCAGCACACAATGCACCAGCACTAGGAGACAGCAGAAACGTACCATACCTTAGTAAATACAGCACATTGCTGCTGTCTCCTTTTTACGCAACGAAGCTGAGCAACTCTGCTTGCTATCCTGCATTGCATGAACAAAGAGTAAATATCCCCCTTTGACTTTTGTAAGTCAGGCAGTATTTATATGTTTAACTTTCTTATCGTGAAGCACTAACACCACTGGACTAGTAGAAGCCTGTGAAGGACCAGTCTATTGGACAATGTGCAGCAGTCTAGCTCACAAAAAAATCTGTTGATGTTCCTCATCTCATCTTTGGAAGCAAGACAAGAGTGACAAACTAATCCTTAGAGAAAAAAATCAAGGTTACTTGCAGCAGCACAGCCAAACAGCAATATCATTAGTAAATGAACAACCTAAGGGCCATATTTATGAAGTGGTTGCGTCGCTTTTGCACCACGCAAGGGGGGTATGCAAGCATGATGCAACTATTAAATGTGATTTATAAAGCCATGCAAGGCCACCTTACGTGGCCCTGAGTGGCTTGATAAATCCAGAGTAACAATGCAGCACAAATCAGTGCTTTGTGTTGCTCTGGCCCAGGGAGGCATGCCATGGACGGTGCGTGGGTATTGCCACACAACACCCAGGGATTTTCAACACATTCACAATTTTACCATAGGTGGTAGCCCTGAGAATTTGCCAAAACAGGTACAACTCCCCAGGTGAGACATATTGAGGAGAAATATGTTTATTTCTCCTCGTACATTTCCTCTTTCTATGTGTGGTGCATTCAATGGATTGCTTTTGTGCAGGAAGGTGCCACTGACTACACAGAAACAATCCTGCTTACAACGCAGGTACCCTTGCACCATGATTCAAGAGTGCCTGCATTGGTGCTAGGCAGCAGACTGAGTGCCAGCACTAGGAAAAGCCTTGAATGTGCTGTTTTATTTTAAATATGGTGCATTCCTGCCCTTTCCTGTTCATGTGGTGCAGTGCAGCAAGGTGACTTGCTGCCATGCGTTGTGTGACATTTTAATAAATATGCCCCTAAATGCCTAAATCAAGATTAGTTAAAAAGACAACATTTTATTAAGTCAAATAGAAATGGTGAAGGTCTTATCAAGCTATCAAAGGTCATAGCCAAAATGGAACTGAATTATATGGAAAATATGGAAAAATAAAATAAAAGCAAACTATTTGAAACAACTAGAGCACCAGCAAAATGATCCTGTCCGCTCCTCTGTTAGGGTGGAGTAGAGTCGCCTCCATGCCACCAGCAGAAGCTGCAAAACTTTCAGAACAAGGGGATAAAAAACTATGGCCCATATTTATACTTTTTAAGCCTCATTTGCGACACTTTTTGACGCAAAAACGGCGTAAACTTACAAAATACAATTGTAGTTTGCAAGTTTGCGCCGTTTTAACGTAAAAAAATGACGTAAATGTGGCGCTAAAAAAGTATAACTATGGACCTATGTTTATTATCCCCTCTTTGTGAAAGGGGCGGGGCATCTGGGATGAGGAGTTGTGAGGGGGAGTGCCCAGCACTCCCCCTCACTGTGCATGTATGTTTGGCCGGCCGTCTAGGGCTGGCCATACACACATGCGTAGTAGGCTCTTTCCAGTCCAGCAACACAGTTGCTGGGCTGGTGAAAGCCTGCACAGACTCCCAGTCTGCCTGGGTGCTCCCAGTCAGGGCTCTCTCCACCAATCCTGACGCTGCTGTGAGCAGCGTCAGGATTGGCCGCAGCCAGCAGGGAAGAGGAGCATGGCGCAGGATGCTGTCGAAAAGCTAAGTGTTTTTTTTTTTTTTTAAATTGAATTTGATTAAATATAAGGTACCCCTCCTACGAAACAGCCCCCCTGTGCGCCTTACCCGCCCGCTCCTTTAGAATTAAGCGAGCCGCGACTGGAAACAAAAAGTCACAAGGATGCTTCACACATGAAAGGGGATAAAGAACACAATGTTTCTTTGATAGAATTATCGCTGAACCTCAGCTAAGGGTGTTGTAGAACGTTTCTAAGAAGTCTTCAGAATTGTAACAATCTCCAAACACATCAGGTTTAATTCAACAACACTCAACCCTCTTGGCAAATTGGTTGGGTGGCACCCCACAACCGCACATGTGCTCTTTACCCCACCTCATAAACAAAGGGACAGATTTTCTAGGGGTTTGTGCTGCGGAAAATTCATACAAAGTGATGCAAAGCAGTGCAAACTCTTCCAAGAGTATCTTACCTTTCATCTCAAAATATATTTTGTGCTGGAAAGGTGCCCTTCTCTAGGTGCAAATAGAGGTTTGTGCCACCTTGTATCAAGGGTGCATTAATTTAGTACAACTTGGGTTATCAGATCAAGTGCCATAATTTTTTAGACAAAGCCGAGTCTACTGAGATAGCCAGACAAACCGTTGCACCATAAAATAACACTTCTTTGAAGCAGGTGCTATCAAGGAGCAATGTTTTAATTTCTCCAAACATTCCACACATTGCATGTGTGCTGCACTGTACAGCACGCTACAATGAGTGGAGTGTTTCAGAATTTGCCTACGCATAAGATTTGTCCTGAAAGTCTATGCTTTCAGTACAAATCCAATGGGAGACACCATTCATAAATCTGTGCACTGTGGTGCAAATTATGTGTGTGGCTCTAGCCTGTCTCTTTGTGACCAGCACAGTGGTTGAAAGCAACAGCAGGCTATTTTAATTTAATATAGCACACCCCTTTCTCCCTTGTTGATGGCTGCTCTACATTTTGAAGATTTTGGCTAGATTTAAGAAAAGTGGCACCACACCGAGTGCAGCGCCACTTTTCTTGCGCTTCTTAGCGCCCCTTTAACACCACTATATGTGCGCCGTATCTAAGATATGGGGCACCATGGTGGTAGATAGGGAACTAGAGTCAAACTTTTCATGCTAGTTGGGAGCTTTGCAGGATTAGCGTCAACAATTTTGATGCTAATCCTACAAAGCCCAATGAGGCCCATTATGAATAATGGTGTGCCTCTTTTAACGCCTGCTTTGAGCAGGCGTAAAAAGTAGCGACAACAATAACGCAAAGAAATCTCTTAGATTTCTTTGCTCCATTTTTTTATGCCCCCCTAACGGGGAAGCAGATCATTTGCATACATTATGCATGGCGCATGCATGATGTAGCACAGAGGGTTACAAAGTGGAGCAATGCATGCATTGCACCACTTTGTAAATCTGGTGCGGCGATTTTGGCCTTGTTAGTCCACATTAGCATAAAAAATTACTCTAAAGTAGCGCAACGAGGCCCAAGGCCCTCTTAAATCTGGGCCTCTATTTCTGCCTGCAAGTGCAATAACTACACCTGTGTGTTTGTTTTTCACTGTACATGAGCAAAAGTTCTCTGCTTGTATCTTTTTATCTGCAGCTCGGATGATTGCCTCCTTGAATTTTCCTCCCAAGAAGTGGGGACTAAACTATTGGCAGAATGTGGTGGCTGCAGTAGCTGAAAGATGAAGAGGAGAAAGCAGATCCTTTGGTGTGGGCAGTATTTATTTATGTTGTTGGAAGGTGAGAGTCGTCAGGTGTGTGTGATTTGTATCAGCTGTATCTACTTCTCCTATTCCCTTCCATGCAGGGCTCTCCCTCCCCATGTGGAGGTCTCTCCCAAGTGTGCTGGATGTAAAATATGGCCACAAAAGTTACTAGTCATAATTTTGGGGATGTAAATTACCATTATGCAGACTCAACCCATAATTTGAGGGGTTGGAGGCATATGTCTACATGGTGTAGTAACTTTACTCTTGAAATGGTGAATAGCCAAAAGTTACTACAATGTGCAAGAGTAATTTAACATGTAGATTTACTCATGTGTAAATTTACCTTTGTGATTAGCAGTGGCGCCTGGTAATTTTAGAAGGGAGGGGGTGGACGGGAAGCACACTCTCATTCATTCACACAAGTACGCACATTCATTCACAACACTCATCAACATTCAAACATGCACACACGCACCAAACATTCATTTAAAAAACACACACACACACTTACCTTCAGCTCGGAGGTCCCAGGAGGGTTGGGACTGCTGCCTACCCTTATTGGCTGACCTTAAGTCCCAACTGCGTCACAGAGTGGGATGGGGTCAGTGAGAGTTCTGACCCCACTCTGTGACGAGGTGTCAATGATTGACACTCGCTCTGGGTGCTTCAGGGCTTAAACCTGAAGCTCCCAGGTCGAAGTCAATCGATGAAGATTCCCCTTGTCACCGAGGGGAAGGGCCTCGAGGCACCTTTGCTGAGCTGAGGAGGTCACGCCCTAAAGGACGGGCCACGGCTGGTGAATAGGCCCCAACGTGTTCATGCCACATGCGGGGTCTCCTTCAGTCTCTGAAGTGCTTGATTTCCTTCTGTCAGACTGTCAGTCATTTTCACATTCCTAGCTCCTCTCATCCACAATCAAATTAATTAAGCGTGCTCATTTTATCCTTTGTGCTCACAGCATCACTGAAGCAGTTCTGAGTTATGGAATTACACCTTCGCTACTCTTTGGAGCAGCTTGTTAGCACTCTGTGGGGGGGGTGCACATGCTCGGCACCTCCACCCCTTCAGAGTCCAAGGGATGGGAACTACGGAAACATGGGGGAGGCGGAGAGGTGTGGCACCACAGTGTGCCTGTCAGGGAGTGATGGAGTATGTGTGAACAGACACAAATATTTTTTTGTTCTGATTTTGATAATTTATTACGAATCTTCAAATATGTCATGTTGGAGGGTTTCTACAGCACTAAGCGGTGTCAGAGTGGCTAGTTACACAATACAGACACGTTGAAACTAAGATGGCCTAGCATGCTAATATTATTTATAAATCATAATAATGCACCTACTCTGGTTAGAGCAGACAGCAGCATTGATTTTAAAGGAAGAGCTCAGTATATAAAACTATTAGGGCCTTGTTTATGGTGACTGGAGGAGGAAGAAGATGATTTAAAACTGCTGCGAGCGAAATATGTGAAAAAGGAGCCCAAGTATTGAGGGCTACGTCGGGATGTAAAATGTTGAACAATTTTGAATGAATGGAATGTAAGTGGTTTGCAGGCGGATAGAGCGCTGGTTCGTGTGAGATGCTGAGGGGTGAAGGGAGGAGAACTGAAAAGTCACTGGTGTTATGTGTGACAGCAGTTCAGTTACAGATTTTGGCCCATATTTATACTTTTTGACGCACAACAGCGCCAGAATAATGGTGTGCCTCCTTTAACGCCTGCTTTGAGCAGGCGTTAAAAGTGCCAAAACCAATAACGCAAAGAAATCTTTTAGATTTCTTTGCTCCATTTTCTTTGCCCCCCTAACGGGGGAGCAGATCATTTGCATACATTATGCATGGCACATGCATGATGTAGCGCAAAGGGTTACAAAGTGGCGCAATGCATGCATTGCACCACTTTGTAAATCTGGCGCAGCGATTTTGGCCTTGTTTGTCCACATTGTTAGCATAAACAAATTACTCTAAAGTGGCGCAACGAGGCCCTAGGTCCTCTTAAATCTGGACCTCTATATCTGCCTGCAAGTGCAATATCTACACCTGTGTGTTTGTTTTTCACTGTACAGAAGCAAAAATTCTCTGCTTGTATCTTTTTTACTGCAGCTCGGATGATTGCCTCCTTGAATATTATCAGGTCACTAGCCTGTCAATTTCTTGACTAGTTCCAACTTGTGACGTAAAAGACTATTGAAAAGCAGAATTACAAAATAACCATATAGGGCCTATTCACAAACTGCATTTTATAGTATCTTGAGTAGTTAAACACTTGTACTTCTCACATACTTTAAAAACCTACGTAGAAACATACATGTGGAACTCCTCAACTCCTCCTCCCCTATCTTTTCTGTACAAACTTCTCAGTCCAGATTGCGGAGATCTCCACACATGTATGCATGTCTTTTTGGAGTAAATGTGGGAGGGACAAGGTCAGGACTGGAAAATGGGGAATCCTTACTACAAAAAGGGAGGGGTCTAAGGAGGGCGTAGGAAGTGGTAATGGAGGGTTAAGGAATGAGGGGTTTAGGCAAGTGAGAGGTGAACACCCAACCACAAAAGAGTAAGCCCATTGCTATTCACACACCGCACTTCTACAGGCACTATAGCCAAATCAGTGGTGATGTACTCAAGGTCAGCCTTGGAGTACGTCCACCACCACAGATGGACAACCACTGACACTGTAACAGACTCCCACAGAAAATAAGGGAGCCACCATATAACTATAGAGATATATCAGAAAATAAAGGAACTCTTTTTTTTGGCTTTTGGGGAATTTTAATTTTTGCAGTTTCTCAGAAATTCCTATGCATCATTATGCTTTTTCACCCAGTCTTTTTATTCTCTTTAAAGAAAACACTGTTTATTTGTATATGATCCATTGTTTTGTTAAAAGCAAATCCTGTTGCTTTTTATAACAAGGTTAGTTACTGTGTTAAGAGCCAAACTAGTTCTTAAAAGCAAATATGAACCAGACCATAAATAATACTATCCAATGTTGTAAATACCACAAAAACATTCAACAGATGAAAGATGAACACAGGCTTTATATCAAAAAAAGTATCGGATAATTTATTTTTCAAAATGGTTTTCAGTGAGGTTGTTAGGGATAGAGTTGATAAACTACACAAAACAAAAGTTACTTTTTGTGGTTCATCCTACCATTCCGCCTATGCGATAATAGCGGTGAAATTGAGTGTGCTTGTGGGCAGTTCAGTTGATAATAGTGATGAAAGTTGAGTTAGAGGAGGAGGAGGTGGTGCATGTGGTTGTGGTAGAGGTACAAGTAGGCAGGTGGTGTCTCCTTCCCAGGACGAGGTACAGCAGTAGAATCTTGTGTACCGTTGGCCATGAAGAGTGACGGTGGCATGTTCTGCTTATTGCCTCTATCATCCTCATGGCAAAGTGATTTTGCCTCGCACCCTATTTCCTACAACTACAAAGATGTTCTTGGTGCATTTTTGTCATGCCTTGGTAGCATTGTGCAACATTTTCCAAGGCACCGGTCTACCTGACAGTCACCTCAGGGAGTCCTTCACCCTCGCATGCATGGCCTTCTGACATGGCCAGCAGGTTGTCAGGCATAGAGAGGGGTGCCATTACAGCAGTTGTGGGGATGAAAGTAATGAATCAGGAATACCTGTTCCTCACCAGGGCTTTCTTTCCTTCAGATCAATAGGACAAGACCATAGACACTCCTCCATGGGAGGCTATACGAAGGTACCTGGTGGAAATTAATGTTGCATAGGGAGAACAAGCATCTACGGCTGCTAGCTAATGACTGGCGACTGACAATCCTTGAAAGTTATTTTGGAAGGAGGCTGCTCCCTGGTCAGTAATGGCCTTCTTGGGATGCTCTGTGTGGAGGCAACAATGTCCTCCTCCTCATCCATATCCTCCTTCTCAACCAGATCCTGCTCCTCCACCTCCTCTTCTTATCAAGCAGTGTTGGCCAGACATAGTAGCTTGGAGAAGCATTGGATTCTCTCCCATTGGATTGTGTGCCATCCCCAACTTGTAGATAGATAGATGATTCAGCATATTCATCCAGTGCAATGTCCAGGTACCTGTAAGAAAAAGATTAATAGAGTTGAAGTACACCAAATACAGTTTTGTGCCTAATGTTCTACAAAGTACTTTAGTTCACATAGTTCTGCAAAAAATATCACATGAACATAAAAAAACATACGAAATTAAGTATAATATATATCAACAATATCACCTCACCAGCTCCAGCCACAGATTTTTGATTTCTGGACAACCCCCGTGAGATCAGCTGCTAAACATGTCCTTGTGTCTGGAGAGAACTATGTTCAATATATAGGACCTGATTACAACTTTGGAGGAGGGTGTTAATCCGTCCCAAATGTGACGGATATCCTGCCCACCGTATTACGAGTTCCATAGGATATAATGGACTCGTAATACCGTGGGTGATATATCTGTCACATTTGGGACGTATTAACACCCTCCTCCAAAGTTGTAATCAGGCCCACAATGTATAAAAGTAATCATGACCACAAATGCTGACACGTTAGAGGTACAGACAGAAAAAGGCAAACTTGCAACACCAATAAAAAGAATTAAAACATTTTATATACTAAACTATTTAACAAAAAAGTTATTAAAAGTACTATTTATGAGATGCAGAAGTTAAGAACATAGGTTCTCTGACTTTCCTGAGATCCAGAAGTTAAGATCATAGGTTCTCTGACTTTCCTGACCTATGAATGGTGGGTGGCATAAAAGCTGCTGCCAGAATGTCCCTTGATGTCATTGGTGTTGATGTTTTCAAGGTGGACTCCAGCGGTTATTGCATTACAGAAGACAGTATAGAGACAGTCACAGGGGACAAAATCATTCTAAATCTTGTAAGAAGGTTCTATTTCGATGAATTCAATACTCATTTTGATTCCCGCAAAGATTCCTCTCTTGCAAAGTATGAAAAGCCTAACAGATATCTTGTAGCCCATAAAGTATTTCTAAGGGCAATTTTAGAGAATAATTTATCATTTAGTCTACGGTAGCATTACATCTTGACCAGGGTGAAATAGGGATGTGTGACAAGATACATACAGTTATCCTGTAAGCAACAAAGAGCAGACAATTCACATATCAATTAATACTGTCCATCTGATGTGTGGTGCTAGTCTGAGTTTTGGTGCTGTGCTAGGAGCAGATGTTGATGTAGTGGTAGGTGGTGGAGGGGGCAATAGAACGGTCTTTAAAGATTAAAAATGTAGGAGTATTTAATTTTATCACAATGTAAAAGTCAAGGCCAGATTTGACTATAATTCTAAGCCATTACAAAGCAAAGTGTAAAATATATCAATCAATCGGGATGTGTAAAGCGCGGTTAATAACCCAACAGGCCATTCAGGTTCTTGCAGGTCACAAGCCTCATTCAAAATGCCAGGTCTTGAGTGGCTTTTAGAATTCCGGAAGTGACGTGATGGTCTGGAGTTACATGGGGGGCTGCTCAAAAACCAGGGGGGGAAACAAGGAGAAAGCAATGAGAACAAGGAAAAAGCAAGCAGAAGGCACATAAAAAGTGGTGGAAAAAGCAGGAAGAAAGCAGTGAAAACGAGGAAAAGACAAGGAGAAGGCACTCAAAATGGGGGAACAAGCAAGGAAAAGCAGTGAAAACAAAGGAAAAGCAAGGAAAAGATACATGAAAAATTAGGGGAAAAGCAAGGAGAAACCAGTGAGAACAAGGGAAAAGCAAGAAGGCATTCAAAAAATGGGGGAAAAAACAAGGAGACAGGAGCTAGAGTGATGCAACTGCAAGGGGAGAGCTGGGCCTGGGACCTGCAAGATATAGTGTTAGTATTCAACAAACAAAGTGATAAAAATCCTTATGTATGTTAATGACCTTTTTAGCATAAGGTTGTAGCAGTGTGTGTTGCTGGGCTGAGTTGCGAGACCTGCCCTGTGTGTTGCACACCTGCACTTGCAATGACTCCTGACTCTGATAAAGCAACCAATCTACCCGAATGATTGAGTGTATGAAAAGAGTAGAAATAAAAGAAAATATAAGCAAAACATCTAGGTATTTTAGGGCCTAACAATGTAGGAATGGCTAAAAGACAGATATGCGTGAGTGACTGTAGGTTTGCTTTTATTAAGTGAGAGTGTGATTTGGAATCTTATCTGACACCACATTTGTGTTGTCTGAAAGAGGCAGCCCATATTGCAGGTCGAGTGCATTGTGTAGAGGATACTGGATCCAAGCGACATCCAGGAAGAGATTTTACCAGATGAATTCTGAAGAACTCCTTTACCCACCTCCTCTCAACTTGCCTTTTTTTAAATCCCTTATGATACATCCCTCCTCCACAATGCATTGACTGAGTCTGTCACCAACAGCCACAAGGCTTCTTTCTGTGTTACATGGAGGGTGAATGGAGGCAGGACACACAGTTCTTTTGTAATGTTTGAGCAGAAACTGTGCTACAAATGCTGTCTTTTCCTCAGTAAGAATGGGGACTAAACTATTGGCAGAATGTGGTGGCTGCAGTAGCTGAAAGATGAAGAGGGAAAAGCAGATCCTTTGGTGTGGGCAGTATTTATTTATGTTGTTGGGAGGTGAGGGTCGTCAGGTGTGTGTGATTTGTATCAGCTGTATATATTTCTTCTATTCCCTTCCATGCAGGTCTCTCCCTCCCCCATGTGGAGGTCTCTCCCAAGTGTGCGGGATGTCAAAGATGGCCACAAAAGTTACTAGTCATAATTTCTGGGTTGTAAATTACCATTATGGAGACTCAACCCCTAATTTGAGGGGTTGGAGACATATGTCTACATGGTGTAGTAACTTTACTCTTAAAATGGTGAATAGCCAAAATTTACTCCAACTTGCAAGAGTAATTTAACGTGTAGATTTACTCATGTGTAAATTTACCTTTGTGAATAGGCCCCAACGTGTCACATGCGCCGTCTCCTCAGCAATGTCTCTGAAGCGCTGCATCTCCTTACTGTCAGATTGGCAGTCATGTTCACACTCCTAGCTCCTCTCATCCACCATCAAATTAATTAAGCGTCTTCCTTTTCCTTTTTGCGCTCACAGCATCACTGAAGCAGCTCTGAGTTATGGAATTACAGCTCTGCTACTCTTTAGAGCAGCTTGTTAGCACTCTGTGGGGGGGGGGGGGGCACATGCTCGGCACCTCCACCCCTTCAGAGTCCAAGGGATGGGAACTACGGAAACATGGGGGAGGCGGAGAGGTGTGGCACCACAGTGTGCCTGTCAGGGAGTGATGGAGTATGTGTGAACAAACACAAACATTTTTTAGTTGTGATTTTGATAATTTATTAAAAATTTTCAAATATGTCATGTTGGAGGGTTTCTACAGCACTAAGCGGTGTCAGAGTGGCTAGTTACACAATACAGGCACGTTGAAACTAAGATGGCCTAGCATGCTAATATTATTTATAAATCATAATAATGCACCTACTCTGGTTAGAGCAGACAGCATCATTGATTTTAAAGGAAGAGCTCAGTATATAAAACTATTAGGGCCTTGTTTATGACTGGAGAAGGAAGAAGACGATTTAAAACTGCTGCGAGCGAAATGTGTGAAAAAGGAGCTCAGTTATAGAGCTAAGTCGGGACGGTAAAATGTTGAACAATTTTGAAGGAATGTAATGTGAGTGGTTTGCAGGCGGATAGAGCGCTGGTTCGTGTGAGATGCTGAGGGGTGAAGGGAGGAGAACTGAAAAGTCACTGGTGTTATGTGTGAGCAGACAGAGTTCAGTTACAGATTGTGAGAGATGAATACAAAGTTTTTATTTATTTCCTGTTGCAGCATTGCATACTTGTTGGCAGGGCCGGCTTTCGGGCGGTGCGAGCGGTGCGACCGCACCGGGCGCTGACCTCAGGGGGGCGCTGTGTTTAGCAATAAATTCCGAAACTTGCGATTTAAAAGCAACTGCTGAAAAGTTCCTTGTGCGTTTAGCCTTCAATAAACAAAATCTCAAGATACCTCTTGTGATGAATGTTCCTGATAGGGAGAGAGATGGGAGCTTTGCCTAGTGCCAGCTTTGACACAACATAAAGTAGCATAGAAGGTTAATATCCCTGCTGCAAAAAATAGAGCTATGGGTCATATTTAAGAAAGGTGGCGCTGCACACAGTGCAGCGCCACTTTTCTTGCACCCCTCAGCGCCCCCCTAACGCCACCATGTGTGCATTATATTTAAAATACGGCGCACCGTGGCGGTAGTTAGGGAACTAGCGTCAGATTTTTTTATGCCAGTCCAGCGCTTTGCAGGATTAGTGTAAAAAATGTTGCCACTAATCTTGCAAAGCACCCAGAGGCCCATTGTAACCAATGGAAGACTCCTTTTAATGTCTGCTCTGAGCAGGCTTTAAAAGTGGTGGAAAAAACTGACACAAAGAAATCTGACAGATTTCTTTGCGTCATTTTTTTTGCCCCCCCTAACGGGGGATGCCATGTTTACATACATTATTCCTGGTGCAGCTATAATGTAGCGCAAAGGTTTTACAAAGTGGCGCAATGGTTGCATTGCGCCTCTTTGAAAATATGGTGCACCGTTTTTGGCCTTCTAACGCCACATTAGTGTAAAAAAATGACACTGATGCGACGTTAGAATGGCACTAGGGGCTCTTAAATATGTCCTTATGGCAGTACTTAATGTGTGCTTGAAGACGATTTAAAACTGCTGCGAGCGAAATATGTGAAAAAGGAGCCCAAGTATTGAGGGCTACGTCGGGATGTAAAATGTTGAACAATTTTGAATGAATGGAATGTAAGTGGTTTGCAGGCGGATAGAGCGCTGGTTCGTGTGAGATGCTGAGGGGTGAAGGGAGGAGAACTGAAAAGTCACTGGTGTTATGTGTGACAGCAGTTCAGTTACAGATTTTGGCCCATATTTATACTTTTTGACGCACAACAGCGCCAGCGCAGTTGTGCGTCAAAAATGTTACCGCCGGCAAATGCCATTCCAACGTGCCATGCGGGCGCCTTATTAATGGAATGACGTTAGCAGGCGCTGCGAACTGGTGTGCGTAAAAAAAAATGACTCACACCAGGCAGTGCCGGCGTATGGGAAAATGGGGGTTGTGCGTCAAAAAATGGTGCAAGTCAGGTCTGAGGCAAAATTCAGGCCTAAAACCGGATTTGCGCCATTTATTTTGACGCCCAACCTCCATTGACATGACTCCTGTCTTAGCAAAGACAGGAGTCATGCCCCCTTGCCCAATGACCATGCCCAGGGGACTTATGTCCCCTGGGCATGGTCATTGGGCATAGTGGCATGTAGGGGGGCCCAAATCAGGCCCCCCTTTGCCACAACAAAAAATCGGAAACAAATACTTACCCGAACTTACCTTTACTTCCCTGGGATGGGTCCCTCCATCCTTGGGTGTCCTCCTGGGGTGGGCAAGGGTGGCAGGGGGTGTCCCTGGGGGCAGGGAAGGGCACCTCTGGGCTCCTTCCGAGCCCACAGGTCCCTTAACGCCTGCCCTGACCCAGGCGTTAAAAAACAGCGCACATCAGGCTGTGCACCGTTTTTTAAGGCCCACCCCCCCCTGTGCGTCAAAATGACTCCAGAGTATAAATAAGGGGCACAGGCCTTAAAGTCATTTTTTGGAAGGGAACGCCTACCTTGCATATAATTAACGCAAGGCTGGTTCCCCCTTCCAAAAAATGACGCACATGGTGGAATTTTGACGCCCGCGGGGTCGGGCGTCAAAGTATAAATATGGGGCAGGGTTTGCGCCGATTGTGCGTCAAATTTTTTGACACACATTCGGCACAAACAGAGTATAAATATGCCCCTTAGACAGCAGGGCGTAGACCCTACACTGATACGTACATTGCAAGAGGTGAATACAGAGTTTTAATTTATTTCCTGTTACAGCATTGCATACATGTTGGGCTAGAGGGGTGACGTAACGAAGCTTAAAGGCATCTCCCTGCAAAGTAACTGCAAGGGGGGGCCTGACCCAGTCAGGGGCCGGCTGCCTGTGCACAATGCACTGTGCGGAGGAGGCCTCGTGGAGTTTGGGGGCCCACGCACAGCTGAGGCCTTTGTTACGCCCCTGGGCAAGAGGACTGTGTAATATTAGGCCTGACGCAGATACAATTTATCTGTCTGCCAGGGTTGTATGACGGATGCCAGAACAACGCGGTCTTAAGAACGACCGCGTCTTTACCGAGCATGACTTTACAACTAATTCTGTTGTAAAAGCTTGTACGGCAAAGGAAGATGCAAGGTAAATTTCCCCCTGCCTTTGACCCTAGCACCCAGCCGCAGTCCTTAAAACTGCCCCTTTCTCCCCCCTGCCTTGAGCCCTAAACACCCCAGACCTGAACCCTTAAACAGATCCCACTCTACCCTGAAACTATCCCAACTCCCCTTCCTAATGCCTAAAACCCTGCCCCATACTTAAAATTACCCCAACCCCAGCCTCCCTCGCTGAGCCCTAAAACTGTCCCCAGCCCTGCAAAGGGTCCCTTCCCCAGCCCTGAACCCTAAAACCCTACCCCAACTCATACAACTACTCCAACCAACCCAGTCCTGAGCCCTAAAACCCTGCCCCAGCCCTTACAACTACCCCGATCCCCCCGCAGACCTGAGCCCTAAAACCCTATCCCACCCAAAAAAACTAACCAGACCACCCATCAAAAAAATAACCTGACCCCCATCACTCTGAGGCCTAAAGCTGTCCCCCACCCCTCAAAAGCACCCCAAAACCCAGTCCCAGCCCCTAAAAGTCTGCCACCTCCCTAAAAATTTAATGCTGCTTCCCCCACACGTAAAAAAGAAACTAACCTGACCCTCCCTCCCTCGTCCTAAGCCCTAAAACTGCCCCACTCCTAAAAAATACCACCCCCAAACCCGGCTCCAGCCCCACTTACCTCTCCCGTTGCTTCCTCTTCCTGCTCCTGTCACAGCTAGACCGCACTGCCTGCCTTAACCACGCACATGCTTAGTTAAGGCACATGTGTGGTTAAGGCAGACACCATGCCAATGTGTGGTTCAGACAAGCGTGGTTTAGCCTGCGGGGAAATGGCATGCGTGCTATACTTCCAGTACAAATCCAATGGGAGACACCATTCATACATCTGTGCACTGTGGTGCAAATTATGTGTGTGGCTCTAGCCTGTCTCTTTGTGACCAGCACAGTGGTTGAAAGCAACAGCAGGCTATTTTATTTTAATATAGGCCACTCCTTTCTCCCTCTTTGATGGCTGCTCAACATTGTGTTAAAAACAATTGGTAGATTTAAGAAAAGTGGCGCAGCACCCAGTGCAGTGGCACTTTTCTTTCGCTCCTTAGCGCCCCCTTAACACCACTATGTGTGCGCCGTATCTAAGATATGGCTCAACATGGTGGTAGTTAGGGAACTAGAGTCAAAACTTTTCATGCTAGTTGGGAGCTTTGCAGGATTAGCGTAAAAAAGTTTGATTCTAATCCTACAAAGCCCAATGAGGCCCATTATGAATAATGGTGTGCCCCCTTTTAACGCCTGCTTTGAGCAGGTGTTAAAAGTGCCAAAAACAATAACGCAAAGACATTTTTTAGATTTCTTTGCTCCATTTTTTTTGCCCCCCTAACAGGGGAGCAGATCATTTGCATACATTATGCATGCGCATGCATGATGTAGCGCAAAGGGTTACAAAGTGGCGCAATGCATGCATTGCACCACTTTGTAAATCTGGCGCGGCGATTTTGGCCTTGTTTGTCCACATTAGCATAAACAAATTACTCTAAAGTGGCGCAACGAGGCCCTAGGTCCTCTTAAATCTGGACCTCTATATCTGCCTGCAAGTGCAATATCTACACCTGTGTGTTTGTTTTTCACTGTACAGAAGCAAAAATTCTCTGCTTGTATCTTTTTTACTGCAGCTCGGATGATTGCCTCCTTGAATATTATCAGGTCACTAGCCTGTCAATTTCTTGACTAGTTCCAACTTGTGACGTAAAAGACTATTGAAAAGCAGAATTACAAAATAACCATATAGGGCCTATTCACAAACTGCATTTTATAGTATCTTGAGTAGTTAAACACTTGTACTTCTCACATACTTTAAAAACCTACGTAGAAACATACATGTGGAACTCCTCAACTCCTCCTCCCCTATCTTTTCTGTACAAACTTCTCAGTCCAGATTGCGGAGATCTCCACACATGTATGCATGTCTTTTTGGAGTAAATGTGGGAGGGACAAGGTCAGGACTGGAAAATGGGGAATCCTTACTACAAAAAGGGAGGGGTCTAAGGAGGGCGTAGGAAGTGGTAATGGAGGGTTAAGGAATGAGGGGTTTAGGCAAGTGAGAGGTGAACACCCAACCACAAAAGAGTAAGCCCATTGCTATTCACACACCGCACTTCTACAGGCACTATAGCCAAATCAGTAGTGATGTACTCAAGGTCAGCCTTGGAGTACGTCCACCACCACAGATGGACAACCACTGGCACTGTAACAGACTCCCACAGAAAATAAGGGAGCCACCATATAACTATAGAGATATATCAGAAAATAAAGGAACTCTTTTTTTTGGCTTTTGGGGAATTTTAATTTTTGCAGTTTCTCAGAAATTCCTATGCATCATTATGCTTTTTCACCCAGTCTTTTTATTCTCTTTAAAGAAAACACTGTTTATTTGTATATGATCCATTGTTTTGTTAAAAGCAAATCCTGTTGCTTTTTATAACAAGGTTAGTTACTGTGTTAAGAGCCAAACTAGTTCTTAAAAGCAAATATGAACCAGACCATAAATAATACTATCCAATGTTGTAAATACCACAAAAACATTCAACAGATGAAAGATGAACACCGGCTTTATATCAAAAAAAGTATCGGATAATTTATTTTTCAAAATGGTTTTCAGTGAGGTTGTTAGGGATAGAGTTGATAAACTACACAAAACAAAAGTTACTTTTTGTGGTTCATCCTACCATTCCGCCTATGCGATAATAGCGGTGAAATTGAGTGTGCTTGTGGGCAGTTCAGTTGATAATAGTGATGAAAGTTGAGTTAGAGGAGGAGGAGGTGGTGCATATGGTTGTGGTAGAGGTACAAGTAGGCAGGTGGTGTCTCCTTCCTAGGACGAGGTACAGCAGTAGAACTGGTGTACCGTTGGCCATGAAGAGTGACAGTGGCATGTTCTGCTTATTGCCTCTATCATCCTCATGGCAAAGTGATTTTGCCTCGCACCCTATTTCCTACAACTTCAAAGATGTTCTTGGTGCATTTTTGTCATGCCTTGGTAGCATTGTGCAACATTATCCAAGGCACCGGTCTACCTGACAGTCACCTGAGGGAGTCCTTCACCCTCGCATGCATGGCCTTCTGACATGGCCAGCAGGTTGTCAGGCATAGAGAGGGGTGCCATCACAGCAGTTGTGGGGATGAAAATAATGAATCGGGAACACCTGTTCCTCACCAGGGCTTTCTTTCCTTCAGATCAATAGGACAAGACCAGAGACACTCCTCCATGGGAGGCTATACAAAGGTACCTGGTGGAAATTAGTGTTGCATAGGGAGAACAAGCATCTACGGCTGCTAGCTAATGACTGGCGACTGACAATCCTTGAAAGTTATTTTGGAAGGAGGCTGCTCCCTGGTCAGTAATGGCCTTCTTGGGATGCTCTGTGTGGAGGCAACAATGTCCTCCTCCTCATCCGGGTCCTCCTTCTCAACCAGATCCTGCTCCTCCACCTCCTCTTCTTTTCAAGCAGTGTTGGCCAGACATAGTAGCTTGGAGAAGCATTGGATTCTCTCCCATTGGATTGTGTGCCATCCCCAACTTGTAGATAAATAGATGATTCAGCATATTCATCCAGTGCAATGTCTAGGTACCTGTAAGAAAAAGATGAATAGAGTTGAAGTACACCAAATACAGTTTTGTGCCTAATGTTCTACAAAGTACTTTAGTTCACATAGTTCTGCAAAAAATATCACATGAACATAAAAAACATACGAAATTAAGTATAATATATATCAACAATATCACCTCACCAGCTCCAGCCACAGATTTTTGATTTCTGGAGAACCCCAATGAGATCAGCTGCTAAACATGTCCTTGTGTCTGGAGAGAACTATGTTCAATATATAGGACCTGATTACAACTTTGGAGGTGGGTGTTAATCCGTCCCAAATGTGAGGGATATCCTGCCCACCATATTACGAGTTCCATAGGATATAATGGACTCGTAATACAGCAGGTGGTATATCCGTCACATTTGGGACGGATTAACACCCTCCTCCAAAGTTGTAATCAGGCCCATAATGTATAAAAGTAATCATGACCACAAATGCTGACACGTTAGAGGTACAGACAGAAAAAGGAAAACTTGCAAAACACCAATAAAAAGAATTAAAACATTTTATATACTAAACTATTTAACACAAAAGTTATTAAAAGTACTATTTATGAGATGCAGATGTTAAGATCATAGGTTCTCTGACTTTCCTGAGATGCAGAAGTTAAGATCATAGTAGGTTCTCTGACTTTCCTGACCAATGAATGGTGGGTGGCATAAAAGCTGCTGCCAGAATGTCCCTTGATGTCATTGGTGTTGATGTTCTCAAGGTGGACTCCAGCGGTTATTGAATTACGTATAGAGACAGTCACAGGGGACAAAATCATTCTAAATCTTGTAAGAAGGTTCTATTTAGATGAATTCAATACTCATTTTGACTCCCGCAAAGATTCCTCTCTTGCAAAGTATGAAAAGCCTTACAGATATCTTGTAGCCCATAAAGTATTTCTAAGGGCAATTTTAGAGAACAATTTATCATTTAGTCTACGATTGCATTACATCTTGACCAGGGTGAAATAGGGATGTGTGACAAGATACATACAGTTATCCTGTAAGCAGCAAAGAGCAGACAATTCACATATCAATTAATACTATCCATCTGATGTGTGGTGCTAGTCTGAGTTTTGGTGCTGTGCTAGGAGCAGATGTTGATGTAGTGGTAGGTGGTGGAGGGGGCAATAGAACGGTCTTTAAAGATTAAAAATGTAGGAGTATTTAATTTTATCACAATGTAAAAGTCAAGGCCAGATTTGACTATAATTCTAAGCCATTACAAAGCAAAGTGTAAAATATATCAATCGGATTGTGTAAACCGCGGTTAATAACCCAACAGGGCATTCAGGTTCTTGCAGGTCAAGAGCCTCAATCAATAAGCCAGGTCTTGAGGGGCTTTTAGAATTCCGGAAGCGACGTGATGGTCTGGAGTTGCATGGGGGGCTGCTCAAAAACCAGGGGGAAAGGACAAGGAGAAAGCAATGAGAACAAGGAATAAGCAAGCAGAAGGCACACAAAAAGTGGTGGAAAAAGCAGGAAGAAAGCAGTGAAAACGAGGAAAAGACAAGGAGAAGGCACTCAAAATGGGGGAACAAGCAAGGAAAAGCAGTGAAAACAAAGAAAAAGCAAGGAGAAGATACATGAAAAATTAGGGGAAAAGCAAGGAGAAACCAGTGAGAACAAGGGAAAAGCAAGAAGGCATTCAAAAAATGGGGGAAAAAACAAGGAGACAGGAGCTAGAGTGATGCAACTGCAAGGGGAGAGCTGGGCCTGGGACCTGCAAGATATAGTGTTAGTATTCAACAAACAAAGTGATAAAAATCCTTATGTATGTTAATGACCTTTTTAGCATAAGGTTGTAGCAGTGTGTGTTGCTGGGCTGAGTTGCGAGACCTGCCCTGTGTGTTGCACACCTGCACTTGCAATGACTCCTGACTCTGATAAAGCAACCAATCTACCCGAATGATTGAGTGTAGGAAAAGAGTAGAAATAAAATAAAATATAAGCAAAACATCTAGGTATTTTAGGGCCTAACAATGTAGGAATGGCTAAAAGACAGATATGCGTGAGTGACTGTAGGTTTGCTTTTATTAAGTGAGAGTGTGATTTGGAATATTATCTGACACCACATTTGTGTTGTCTGAAAGAGGCAGCCCATATTGCATGTGGAGTGCATTGTGAGGAGGATACTGGATCCAAGCGACATCCAGGAAGAGATTTTACCAGATGAATTCTGAAGAACTCCTTTACCCACCTCCTCTCAACTTGCCTTTTTTTAAATCCCTTATGATACATCCCTCCTCCACAATGAATTGACTGAGTCTGTCACCACCAGCCACAAGGCTTCTTTCTGTGTTACATGGAGGGTGAATGGAGGCAGGCCACACAGTTCTTTTGTAATGTTTGAGCAGAAACTGTGCTACAAATGCTGTCTTTTCCTCAGTAAGAATGGGGACTAAACTATTGGCAGAATGTGGTGGCTGCAGTAGCTGAAAGATGAAGAGGAGAAAGCAGATCCTTTGGTGTGGGCAGTATTTATTTATGTTGTTGGAAGGTGAGAGTCGTCAGGTGTGTGTGATTTGTATCAGCTGTATATATTTCTCCTATTCCCTTCCATGCAGGTCTCTCCCTCCCCCATGTGGAGGTCTCTCCCAAGTGTGCGGGGTGTAAAAGATGGCCACAAAAGTTACTAGTCATAATTTCTGGGTTGTAAATTACCATTATGGAGACTCAACCCCTAATTTGAGGGGTTGGAGACATATGTCTACATGGTGTAGTAACTTTACTCTTAAAATGGTAAATAGCCAAAATGTACTCCAACTTGCAAGAGTAATTTAACGTGTAGATTTACTCATGTGTAAATTTACCGTTGTGAATAGGCCCCAACGTGTCACATGCACCGTCTCCTCAGCAATGTCTCTGAAGCGCTTTTCACACTCCTAGCTCCTCTCATCCACCATCAAATTAATTAAGCGTCTTCCTCTTCCCCTTTGTGCTCACAGCATCACTGAAGCAGCTCTGAGTTATGGAATTACACCTTCGCTACTCTTTGGAGCAGCATCTTAGCGCTCTGTGGGGGGGGGGCACATGCTCGGCACCTCCACCCCTTCAGAGTCCAAGGGATGGGAACTACGGAAACATGGGGGAGGCGGAGAGGTGTGGCACCACAGTGTGCCTGTCAGGGAGTGATGGAGTATGTGTGAACAGACACAAATATTTTTTAGTTCTGATTTTGATAATTTATTACAAATTTTCAAATATGTCATGTTGGAGGGTTTCTACAGCACTAAGCGGTGTCAGAGTGGCTAGTTACACAATACAGGCACGTTGAAACTAAGATGGCCTAGCATGCTAATATTATTTATAAATCATATTAATGCACATCCTCTGGTTAGAGCAGACAACAACATTGATTTTAAGAGCTCAGTATATAAAACTATTAGGGCCTTTTTTACAGTGACTGGAGTAGGAAGAAGACGATTTAAAACTGCTGCGAGCGAAATGTGTGAAAAAGGAGCTCAGTTATAAAGCTAAGTCGGGATGTAAAATGTTGAACAATTTTGAAGGAATGTAATGTGAGTGGTTTGAAGGCGGATAGAGCGCTGGTTCGTGTGAGATGCTGAGGGGTGAAGGGAGGAGAACTGAAAAGTCACTGGTGTGACAGCAGTTCAGTTGGAGATTAAGACAGCAGGGCATAGACACTACACTGATATGTACATTGTGAGAGGTGAATAGAGTTTTTATTTATTTCCTGTTGCAGCATTGCATACATGTTGGGCAAGAGGGGTGGTGTAACGAAACTTAAAGGCATCTCCCTGCAAAGTGCCTGCAAGGGGGGTGGGGGGGCTTTCCTCCTGGTCCCAGTCAGGGGCCTGCCGCCTGTGCACACTGTGCTGTGCTGAGGTGGCCTCATTGAGTTTGGGGGCCCCTTACCCCAGCCCTTAAAACTGACCCTTTCTCCCCTCTGCCCTGAGCCCTAAACACCGCAGCCCTTAAACAGATCCCATTCTACCCTGAAACTATCATGACTCCCCTTCCTCACGCCTAAAACCCTGCCCCCTACTTAAAACTACCACAACCCTAGCCCCCCTCGCTGAGCCCTAAAACTGTCACCAGCCCTGCAAAGTGCCCCTTCCCCGAGCTCTGAATCCTAAAACCCTACTCCAGCCATCCCAGTCCTGAGCCCTAAAACCCTGCCTCAGCCCTTACAACTAACCTGATCCCCCCACAGCCCTGAGCCCTAAAACCCTCACCCACCCAAAAAAACTAACCAGACCATCCATCAAAAAAATAACCTGACCTCCCCCACCCTGAAGCCTAAACCCCCTCAAAAGTACCCCCCAAACCCAGTCCCAGCCCCTAAAAATCTGCCACCTCCCTACAAATGTAATGCGATTTCCCCCACACGTTAAACACAAAAAAAATGCCCCCCCACCCAGCCTAAGCCCTAAAACTGCCCCACCACTAAAAAATACCCCCCCACACACATCTAAAACCCAGGTCCAGTCCCACTCACCTCTCCCGTTGCTTCCTCTTCCTGCTCCTAGAACAGCTAGACCGCACTGTCTGCCTTAACCACGCACATGCTTAGTTAAGGCACATGCGTGGTTAAGGCAGACACCATGACAATGCGTGGTTCAGGCAAGCGTGGTTTAGCTTGTGGGGAAATGGCATGCGTGGCTCAGCCAGCGTTGCTAATGCCGTTTCCCGCTGCCAGAGCTTATGGGATAAGCATATCTTGCTTAACGTCATTCACATAGGTGAATGGGATCAGTGGAGTAACATAAGCCCCTGCAGCCTCCGCAGTGCAGAGGGCCCCTGAGCTCCAAAGGTCCCCCTCAGCAAAAGTGGTAGGTGACGGGATGGGGAAGGGGAGCCTTTCCTTTTACTTTGAAGGGGCGGTCCATAAGTTTCATTACGGCATTGAATGGGATGTACACGTCTGAATAGGGAGGTCGGGATCTGCATGGCAAAGAAGTCCATCTCAGCCAAGGATCTCGACAAACCTAATTGAGGAATGTGCTACAGGGGCAAGAGTGCCATCACAGCACACTGCGCCTGGACCAATCTGGTAAGTGTTGTGTTTTTCACCATAAAAACACAACGCCCCTCCACCAGTCAACAGAATTTTCAAAATGTATTCATAGCTGCTTCAGGTTGCTAATGTGCAACATTCTCATGGTTTTGGTGTATTTATGAGTGTCATTCACCAACCAAATGGGTGACACTTAGAGTGACACTTTCTCACAAGCAAAATCTAGCAATGAAGTTCATGGAAACAGATAAATATCAGAAATTGCGGCCATTTGAGCAACAAGAGCTCTAAAAGCTTTAAAAAGTGCTTGAGACCACACTGCAAAGCACCCGGCATTGAAGGGCATACTAACCTGAGCCAACCAGGATTCAGATCTTTTTCTCTCTGGTTACTTAGACATGATCTGCAGTGATTGTGACGTGCTCTGAAGCCTCATGGGAATCCAGTAACAGCTGCTGCCAGGAAGGGTTGAGGCGGGCGGGCCGCACTGCTTTGCCTAACGGATCGCAGCTCCACCTACCGCCTTTGCTTGTGCCACGCAGCGCCAGTGGTGTCAGGAGGTGCTATAAATGCGTGACTTATGCATTTTAGGGCCAGTTGTGGGGCATTTTGTTTTGCAACTCTCAATTTGCGATTCACTCACAAAACAAAATGTACAACAGTGTTAACCACACTTTTTGCAATTCCCAAATGGGTTGCAAGGGACCAGTCTCATTAATATTCATGAGGCAGGTTGCAATTTGCGACCCATATTGGAATGGCCACGCTCACAGGGATGGTGGCCTGCTGGAGTCAGATTTTTTTTAAATGAAGCCCATTTTCCTTAAAGGATGCATTTCAAAATAAAAATGAAAAAAATGGGACCACTTTCTGCTCTGAAAAAACATTGTTGTTACCATTCACAAAATGGGAAGGGATCCCTTGGGGACCCCTTCCCATTTCAGAATGGGTTACCACCAATGTTGTGCGACCGCATTCCCGGTCACAAAACATTCTTATATCTCCCTGCGAGTCGTAATTAGGAAGGGCCGCCCTTGGCATGCCCCTTTCTAATAGCAAGTCGCAAAACACATGTTGCAAGTCGTTAATAGGTTAACGACTCACAAAATGGGGATGGTACATGCCAAAAGCCATTTTTACTGGTCGCTAAGTGGTAAAAGCCTTTGTTAGTTCTGTGATGCGGACCACCCCACACGTAAATGCGTTCGTTAGTCTAACCCCTCAAGCGTGGTACTTGGCAGGGCTGTGTATTTGTTATTATGTACTATCTTTCAAAGTTCAGCATTTTGAGTGGAAAATAATTGCCCAAGAGTGCCGCCGCAAACAAATAGGACCAAGGAAAGTCTCCAAGGAGATCTGTCTCTGCCAACCCCTCTAAGATGATTCTTATAGGTGTTGGAAGCTGAGAGAATTATTATTTATCTACTCCAGTGCTCCCCTTTCTCTATCTCTCCTCTTCAGTCCCCATCTCCCAATTTCCATCTTTTTCTGATTGTGACCACACTCATCAGGTAAAAAGGACTACTGAGCAGAAGGTGCACTACACGAAGATGTAACTGTACATAAAGTGCACTCTGTACGAATGTCCATCACACTGATGCCGTACTAGGGCCATTGATGTATGTACCATGTAGGACCATTGATGCGTCTTACTAGACTGTTTGGGGCTACTGTTATTTCTTATTAGGTCCGACGAAGCATGTATTTTGAGGGATCAAGTATGTATGTTACTAGGTCAGTTGATACATGCATTGTACAGAACCACTGCTTACTGCCAGACTCACTGATGAGTGAGCCACAGATGCTGATTACTAGGCACAGAGTTGCATGTAATGTGCCAGGCAGTTGTTTACCACTACAGTTTAGGGCCATGTATGTTTGCTGCCTTTTGGAGCAATGAGTTCCTTCTGTCTGTGACCATTGGTACACATTCCATGCTGGAGCCGCTGAAGCACATTACTGCCTGGGTCCATTGATGAACATTACAGTCTGCGGCAATTGATGCATGTACTGTCTGTGACCTCTTCAATATACAATTTCGGAAGATTTTATACTTATACTTCTCAAAAACACTGATACCTATGTTGTATGTAGCCATTGATGCATGTTAAAACCAATCAATGAAGAATCAGTTTGATAAAAAGAAAATAAGCCAAATCAATTGCCTATTTTTATACATATTAACAAAAATGAAATGCCCCTTTCAGACTTGGTTTGCAGATCAAAGTATGTGTGTTAATTTAAAGGACCTGAGTACATACACTTGCAGAGGAGCCATCATGGAGTGAATTCTGTTTTCACCATTTTCTTCTTACATAATAGGATATGGAGCAAGAGTACTTTTCTTCAATCCAAATGGCAAAATGCCATATGTGCCATGTGATTAGACTCATAACTCATACACTCATAACAGTACAGTGGATAAAAACCATCAAATAAGCATGTCGAAACACTTAGACCCTTATTATGATCCTAGCGGTGTCTAGACTGCCAGGGTCACAGTCACAGATGGACCACCACCAAAGTGGCAGTCTGACCGCAACATTATGAACATGAGATTACTGCAAAGGTCGGCCCGCCGGCACTGCCACTTTTTGGCGGACTGGCAGTGCCAGCTGTCCCAATCTCCCAGGGCAGCACTGCAAGCAGCACTTCCCTGGGGATTAGGGCCCCTCTCTCTGCCGGAGTTTACATGGCGGTTTCACTGCCATGTAAAGGCTGGCGGAGACAGGGTGCGGGGGCTCCAGAGGGGCAAACCACTGTCTGCTTTGTAGACAGTTATTTGCATAATGGGTGCTGGTGCACCAGATGCACAACAGCATTGCCACTGGCTCTATTATGAGCCAGCATCAATGTTGTTGTGCGTTTCCCGCTGGGGCCAGCAAGCGGAAACTGTGTTTCCGCCCACTGACCCAGCAGGAAACTCATGATAGGGCTGGCGGAAAGGTGACCACACTGGCAGTCTCCTGCCTACGGGAGTTTGCGGGCGGTCTTTTCTGCCCGCCAAACTCGTTATTAGGGCCTTAATCTGATGCCCCAAACCTGTATATTTCGGATTGACAGAACATTTTTAGCAGCATAAAAATATATAAGTTCTAAAAACAGTTTTATTTGTTTTCTGAATATTACAAAAGAAAGCATCATTTGAGTAAATGAAAGGAAATAATTATTTTGTAAAGAAACTGAATTCCAAATTTCAACTATCATCTATGAATATATAATTATTAAATTACCAGAAATATTTGATATTTAAGCAACACAAGAATCAAATGTAGCCACAGGAGCATGATCTGACATGAACATGGCTTCCATCTCATATTTGAGTAAATTGGACGGAAGAAGTTTTCAAACAAAAATGTAATCAATTCATCCATGGAATTTATAAAGAGGGTATAAAAGAAGAATTCTCTTAAGTCAGGAGTACAGACTCTCCGAATATCTATTTGAAAATGAGATTCTATATGTGACTTATATGTCTTATTAGGAACAAATTAACACTTGGAATTTCTATTAGGGAAGGGGCAGTAAAGGTGATTGTAGTTTCCTTCTGCTAGAAATTTTTCACTGTTTCATTCAACTAATTGTAGCCTGATAAATGATCTAAAAGAAGGGTTGGGTTGGATAGGACCATGAAAAAGCAATAACATTGGAGAAGAGGTATCAGTTTGAGCTTCTACCAATTTTAAACAACCTTATTTGTCATGCGACTGTGAAATTACTTCAATATTTAGGGGCATATTTATACTCTGTTTGCGCCAAATGTGCGTCAAAAATTTTGACGCACAATCGCCGCAAACCCTGCCCTATATTTATACTTTGACGCCCGACCCCACGGGCGTCAAAATTCCACCATGTGCGTCATTTTTTGGAAGGGGGAACCAGCCTTGCATTAATTATATGCAAGGTAGGCGTTCCCTTCCAAAAAATGACTTTAAGGCCTGTGCCCCTTATTTATACATTGGCGTCATTTTGACGCACAGGAGGGGGTGGGCCTTAAAAAACGGCGCACAGCCTGATGTGCGCCGTTTTTTAACGCCTGGTCAGGGCAGGCGTTAAGGGACCTGTGGGCTCGGAAGGAGCCCAGAGGTGCCCTCCCCTGCCCCCAGGGACACCCCCTGCCACCCTTGCCCACCCCAGGAGGACACCCAAGGATGGAGGGACCCATCCCAGGGAAGTAAAGGTAAGTTCGGGTAAGTATTTTTTTCTGATTTTTTGTTGTGGAATAGGGGGGCCTGATTTGGGCCCCCCTACATGCCACTATGCCCAATGACCATGCCCAGGGGACATAAGTCCCCTGGGCATGGCCATTGGGCAAGGGGGCATGACTCCTGTCTTTGCTAAGACAGGAGTCATTTCTATGGGGGTTGGGAGTCGGAAAAAATGGCGCAAATCGGGTTGAGGCGAAAAATTTGCCTCAGCCTGACTTGCCCCATTTTTTGACGCCCAAGCTCCATATCCCCCTACGCCGGCGCTGCCTGGTGTACGTCGTTTTTTTCCACGCACACCAGGCAGCGCCGCCGGCTAACGCCGGCTAACGTCATTGATTAAATACGGCGCCCGCATGGCGCTTCAGAATGGCGTTAGCCGGCGCTAATTTTTTTGACGCAAAACTGCGTTAGCGCCGTTTTGCGTCAAAAAGTATATATATGGCCCTTATTCTTCAAGGTATAAATAGCTTTGGTCAATGACACATGGCTGAATCAAACCATAACAGATATTCATTTGTTTAAGAGAAGATTATATTACCAGAAATTCCTTTTTCTGAGCTTGGGGTTTTAAATAGGTCTCAAGAAAGGAATATGTTCTGATCTGACCACCTAATTTGTTTCTTTTCTTTTGCTCCTATAATCATAGGTACCGGATAAGTATACTCTAAAATAGCAGAATTTTTTCTCTGGGCTTGGTTTCCTTAGCCATCAATTCTTGTTTGTTTCAGGGGAGGAGGCTAAACCTACTAGAGTAGGTATTTTTTTTTTGGTATGCCCAGAATGTTATATTATTCAAGGCCTCCGCGTTCATTATATAACCTAAGATTGTTTTATCTATTTCTATTTTCTAAATCTGTGGTGTATATTTGAAGTAATGAAATTTTTTTTTTTATTTTGGTTATCTTTGAGGTCATTTCTTGCATGTATATTTCCCCAATTCAACTTCCAAAAGCAGTCCATCTGTTATAAATCTGTTTAAGCTTTTCATTTGTTTCCTTCATAAAACGCTGGAGGACGTTGGGTTTCATATCAAGGACAATCATATGATCTTAACAGTGATGAATTTAGACATTATGGCATGTGGAGACGTAGAAGTTTTATTCTGCAAACCTGCCCTAAATTATTCTGAAAGTACAAAATGATCAGAGCAGACATAACCAGGGGGTTTTATATTATATTAATATGTAATAATAAAGCTGTGTCATTAGTCTTTTATTCTTTGCACTGATAATAGCCAAATCCCACATTTTCCAAATATTGGTATGATAGATACCAAGACTAAGCTGAGGAAGTGTTATATTTTTTTACTCTTACAGTACTTCTAGAGAATAACAAAATAGTAGTAAAGAAAGTACAACCTTTTCTACAAGTACCATTAAGTTTGATAATGATGGCTCGTGAATAATAGAAGGGAGATATTATTCATGTTAGACCTGTCAGTCTTAGGGTGGTCTTTCCCAAAACATTTTGACCTCCTATTTTTGCTGCAACCATGTTGTTTGTTGACTCTAGGAATCAGTGTACTTTACCACTGCTAACCAGTGCTAAAGTGCTTGTTGTCACTCCCTAAAACCTGGTACAATCACCTGACTGGCATTTTTAATTTGGTTAGAAGTCCCTAGTAAAGTGGTATAGCATATACCCAGGGTTTGTTAATTAAATACCATTTGTCAGCCATCCAGGTCTTATTGTGTCACCTACTTAAGTAGCCCCTTAAAACATGTTCCAGGCCTGCTATTACAGTCTAAATGCAGTTTTAAACTGCCAATTCAACTTGCCAATTTAACCCCCTTGCTAAACCTTAAACTCCCCTTTAAATACATATGTCACCCCTAGGGTTGGCCCTGGCTAGCCCACAGGGCAGAGTGCAGTGTAATTAAAAAGTTGGAAATGTACTTTTAAGTTTTACATACCCTGGTAGTAAAGAAACTCTTAAATTCCTTTTTTGCTAGTGTGAGCCCTACCTCTCCTACTGGATAACATTGAGATCACTTATTACATTACATAAGTGCTATTTTGTTATTAGAAGAGGCAGATTTTTCGTGTTTGGTGTCTCTGAAATTGTAATTTGAAACCCTCTTTGATAGTGAAATCACATATTAAGTTACAATTTTAAAAAAATCACCTTTAGAATGCTTGTTACAAAAAACACTAGGGAAACCAATGGATATATAGGGACCAGGAGTACATAATGCTTTAAAGGAACAAGGGAACCTATAACACACACTTATAAGTGTTATTGAAGGAGACAATTATGGCCAGACCAATGTCCATGAACATTTTTAAATCACATTTAATTAAAAAATGAATCAAAATTGGTGGGTGGAGACACAAAACACAGAGGGCAGAAAATCATATAAAAAAAGAAAATCAGCCAATAATGTGTGACATAAATCAATAAATATGTTACTCACTAATAAATCTACAGCAGCAAGTCTGCTCTTATGTTCATTACTGTATACATTTTATAGGGTCAGTGCACGAGAGTCAATGACATTTCCATCCTATACCCATAACAGGATCATCATCTATACTTTACAATGGATGCCTGAGAAGTTTTACTCATTGGTAAGTGTCACCAACCATTGGAGGAAGAATGCATACCTTAGGTCCCTGGAGCCGACTGTGCCCTTCTTTCCTTATAGGGCCGATCCCTTGAGGGACCACAAACAGGAAGTTAGGCAACCCAGAGAGAGACAGAAACCACGTTAGAAGCCTGGCTCATAGTGAGACGGGAGCAGAGCTTTGGAATTGGGATGAATAGGATGAACAGACACTGTGGAGGGGTGCGTGTGGGCTAAAACAGATGGAGAGCAGAGAGGAAACTGACTACCAGTGTGCTGGCATCAAGAATCCTCACCTACTGGAGGGAGAAGAAAAGATGTGAGGATCGCCTGAACTGACTTCCCTTCACCGGCAGAGGGACAGGTCCCACCATGTTCCAGGAGGAGCGTGGCTCTGACAGGTGTGTGGAAGGATCCTAACCAATGGAAGGAAGAGGGAGGACAAAACCCAAGAGGAAGGCGGGAGGAGGACAAGCTTGGTAAACGGGTTTCAATCAAAAGAGCAAAGATAAGTTCAGTCTAATGAAACCTCAGGGGTATGTTGGAGATCTGACTTCTTATTTAAAAAATCACACTTGTTTTGTTTTTTTGGAACACTCCCTTACTGGCCCTAAATCCTTTGACGTCACTATAGGAAGGATAAAATGTGCACTAAAACTAATTTCACGAATAACCACCTTAAAGAAATAAAACAGTGACTTACCTGGCCTTTCCTTTTTGTCGAGGGTGTCGGTGGATGGAACCGCCAAAGAACCTAAAGAAAGGAAGGAGAATAAATCCTGTTATAGGAAAAGTCACGCCATCATGTACAGAAAAGTTTTTAAAAAATAATGCATATCCTTAATTTACAGAATTTGCCTCCAAGCTTATTTCTGTGCCGCGGTGACACTAAGAAAGGAATAACTGAAAGAAAAACGAGGAAAAAAGAAGAAAGGATAAGGAAGGAGAGCTAGTTGCTTCCAAGAAGAAATCTATATGCATTCAAAGTTGTACGTACTCCCAGGGGTGAAGTGGGTTAAGTGCCTAGGGCCAAACACACAGGAGTGGCCCAATTAAGGCATTGAGAGAGATATATAGGGTGGATGCTGTGATGCTATTAATTGTGTTTGACCAATGACTTTGTGTTTCACCACTGCACATATTAGTTGCTCAATGTTCACCAGTAGCACATTATGGGGGTCATTCCGACCCCGGCGGGCGGCGCCCGCCGGGCGGAGACCGCCAGAAGACCGCACTGCGGTCAAATGACCGCGGCGGTCATTCTGACTTTCCCGCTGGGCCGGCGGGCGACCGCCAAAAGGCCGCCCGCCGTCCCAGCGGGAAAGACCCAGCAACGATGAAGCCGGCTCCGAATGGAGCCGGCAGAGTTGCTGGGGTGCGAAGGGTGCAGTGGCACCCGTCGCGATTTTCAGTGTCTGCCAAGCAGACACTGAAAATCTTGCTGGGGCCCTGTTAGGGGGCCCCTGCACTGCCCATGCCAGTGGCATGGGCAGTGCAGGGGCCCCCAGGGGCCCCACGACACCCGTTCCCACCAGCCTCTTCCTGGCGGTGTAAACCGCCAGGAACAGGCTGGCGGGAAGGGGGTCGGAATCCCCATGGAGGATTCCTTTGGCCAGGGGAAAACCGGCGGGAAACCGCCGGTTTTCCTTTTCTGACTGCGGCTTTACCGCCGCGGTCATAATTGGCCAGGAAGCACCGCCAGCCTGTTGGCGGTGCTTCCGTGGTCGTTGGCCCTGGCGGTCAATGACCGCCAGGGTCAGAATGACCCCCTATATGTTTTGTTCAGTTTAGCTGCCTATTGGCTTTGACATGGCATTAGCCATTACATTCTGTATTCAGGTCAGCTGCCTATTGGCTTTAACATGGCATTAGACATTACATTTGGTATTCAGGTTAGCTGCCTATTGGCTTTGACATGGCATTAGACATTACATTTGATATTTAGGTTAGCTGCCTATTGGCTTTAACGTGGAGTTAGACATTGCAGTTGAGACATTGCAGATGAGCTGTGTTTTTCCAAGCTGTGTTTTTCCACATGATAGACCAAGCTGTGTTTTTCACACCAGACTATAGCTGATAAGAGAGAGTACATTTGGTGTTTTCCTTTCTGCTCAGCCTTGGGAGGAGGAGGGGTCTAGGAGATCTGGCCAGTCTCCAAAGGCTTGCTTAGTTTTCCTGAGTCTGAGAGGAGGGGGCACGTTTTGGAACGATGGCTCTGGGCAACGGCAGAGTTAGTTAGATTGAAACTATCTTGACTTCAGACAGGAACGGAGACGTCAGCTGTCTGTCCCCCGTTTGGGTAGAAAATCTCTTTCTTGCAGTTGAACAGTCATCAACTTGCAGACCGCAGAAAGATGAAGCTGAGTTATAGGCCCTACAGCCTTGTCCTACGGTGATGCAATTTTGGCAATTTTATGCTTTGCTTTGAAGTTATGCTATAATATAATCACATGTATTGCTGTGTACATTGCAACTGAGAAGTACTTTGATATATTTTGCTTTCATTGCTGTGACTACTTTTGAACGTGTGCTTCCAACCTACTAAGTTCGTCTCTCAGGAACCTCGTGGTGAAGTAATAATAACAATTTATGTCTTCTTTATTCTCAGAAGTGCATTCCAGAGAGGTTCTGTAAGCTAGGTCATGAGATAAGAGTAGGAAAGCAGAACAGATGCTTACTACAGAGAGGTACCCAGATCAGGGTTCAATTAGCAAGCACCAAGATGGGGCCAGAGTGCAACACCTGAAAGGAGGGAACATAATGTAAACCATGAGGGCCACGTAAGGGTTTACTTCAAACTAATAGGGTCAACCAGACACGTACCAAACAACAAGGAAAGCTATTGCGGATGATGCCCCGGTGTGCATGTGCTGGCAGCATCAAATACTGTTCAGTGGTCCTTTGCCAAATGGTTTTCTGGCCTCCTGAAGCCTTCATCGGCTACAGCCTCCAGCCTCGTCCCGCTGAAGATTATCAACTTCTAAAAAGGAAACTAAGTCCAAAGGTAGACATCTTCACCGCAACTGTGTCCAGTGGCTCCCGGACAACAACGCCTGTGCCTTGTCCCACTGAACGTTAACTTCTTAGAGACATTTTCTTCAAATTTCTTCTAAGTCCAAAGGTAAGTGCCAACCAGGCCCAATCCACGTGCTGTATCTAACTTGTGCTCCATTGCTGTTGCCCGTATTTTTGAACTTTGGCCCACTCTTGTGGGACTAGATGTCAGCAGTTGGCGTTTGATCTTTTAGGCACTATTTTTTTCCTTAAACATCAAAAATTCTAACTCTGGTTCTACTAATTGGATTTTTGTTGTTTGGTGTAAAATTATTTACTAAAATGTACTCTCTTTTTCTAAATTTGTGTGGTATTTTATTTGTATTTGCTTTCACATTATTACTGCTTATTTGCTGTATAAATACTTTACACATTTCCTCTATGTTAAGCCAGAGGTTTAAGCACAGACTAATTTAGTTACTTTAGTGGTTCACCCTGATAGGGATTGTGGCTCAACCAATAACCCAATTTCATACAATTCTATAGTGCTAAAGCCCGTTAAATGAAAAAATAAAGTATTCCTGCCACAGCCACCAAATACAAAAACAAGCATTGGAAAGGCCAATAGGTCTTGGCAATCCGAGAGCTACTGGCTTTGTCAGTGTTAATGTCTTTTAGCCATTTTGAATAGTAGCACGTCTGCTGTTCAGCATGGCTGGAAGTGAACTAAAAAAGCAGGAAGCATGAGGCAGTATACATATAAAATGGCTGTAGGTGTGAGCGTGTGAATTAGCTGGGTGTGTAATAATTTTTTTATTGCAAAATCATTGTAACAAACATAAAGATCATTCCTATTTTAAAATGCATTCCAGACTATTCAGCAAGAAACCACCATTTCTATTTTTTGCAGTTTTATATAGCACAAACTTGACCCAAAGGTATTGGAGCGCTGTACATGAGCACCAGTTGCATTCATTCAATTTCAGACACGGAGAAAGTGATTTTCCCAGCATCACTGGATGTTGAACCTGCCGCAGAGACTAGAACATGGTTCCCCAGCTTCAAAGTTGGCCAATCAAGCAGTTTCACAGCACCCCCAGTATTAATAGAAGGAAGCATAGGAGAACAGTAAAGAGGAGAAGCTTTTAACAAACTAGTACGCAAGCTTTTCCACTGCACACACTTACAACAAAGGCATGGTCAGGCGCAAATAAATACAGGCGGTCGTAAGCAGCAAACATCACAAGATTGAAATGAGCCAACAATAGAGGGAGCTGGGCACACAAGCCAGAGAGAGCAATAGCAGTGTGGTAGTGCTTAATTTGTAAATAAAAACGTGCCAGTGGGTAAGCTCTCTTTTGAAACACGGGGCTGCTGCATTTAAATGTGCAATCCATCTCGGGCCTCTTTAATCCATTCACAGACACTCCCCGCCCCGTCAGCTCACTTTTGCAGCTTTTTGCTTTCTCCCTTTGTGACACTATTTCATTTCTTTTCTTCCTCCACCTTTCCCATATGTGTGTTTGTTTGCAGTAAATGCCTGATGAAGAAAATTAAGTGACGGCTCTCAAAAATAAGTGCTAGTGCCCTGCACCGGAAACTACTGGTTCAAATGAAGCACTGCAGTGCAATGTGGGGAGGAGTGCTTCACAAAAATTAAACAAGACATACAAAAACAATTTAGCTGATGAGCGAGCTAAATTAAACATTAGCATTTGTGTAGAGTGCTGAAAGACAAAGAAAAAGTAGCTCCTAAAACCCGAGCAGTGTGTAGGAGGCTGGCTATCTATATAGTGGACAAAAAAGATGTACGCTGTGCCGAGAGTCCAAGTAACTCCACCTTGGTATGGAGAGGAAAAAAAGAGACTACCTAATGCTTTATTTTTGAAGTAGTGGGTGAGCAGTTAGGCATTATCTTGGAGATGTGCTAAGCATTGCTGTACATACAGCGTTAATAAATGTGGACACACACTCAGAAGAATAACTTGAGGCCAATTTACAAACATACTTCCAATTTTTATAAAGTTTTTAAGACTAAGATTATCAAAATGAGGTAAGTATTTTTTAGTTATGATTTTTCAAAGTTTAGAAAATGTTGTGCTTCAGCACGTAATTACACACCATAGGAATCAAGAGGAAAACATTTAAAATTGCATATAAAATCAAGCAATGCTCTCACAACTGTCACCTTTTGTTTCTAGGTCAAGGTTGTTGAGATTTCGTTTGGGCCAGTTGGAGAAGTTCAGGCAGGTCCCGGTTTTGGCGGGAGCTGCAGCTGAAAGTTTTAGAGCTGGAGCAAAATGGCAAAGGGGACCACTTGGAAACATACTGCACAGATGGACCTAAAGGTACGTCCGGTGGGTCCCTTTGCAGTGAATAGGTTACAAAGGGTTTAGGGACCCCTATAGCACAGCTGGTTTGTTAATGCAGGAATCAGGAAGGCTGGGTGCAGCGTAGATAGGTCAGCCAAGAGTTGTGCATCTTAGAGTCCTTCAAGCCAGGAGCATGTCACTTTGAGGGTGGTTTGCAGATCAGCAGGACCACTCAGGGGGTGGTTCTCAGGTTTCCTGAAGTCCCTTGAATGGTGCTTGCTTCTGGGGTTTTGAGAGTCCAGAGTGGACTATCCTTCTGGGTGTCTGATGTTGGGGATCCTGTTCCCCTGGTATTGATACATCTTGGACCCTGAAAGACACAGTGCCACTAAACTTAGCACACTGGTAGGCTTTGTCCTTCAAGTCCATCAGGTGGATTTTGGTTGGGCTGATGTGTCTGATTTGTTGGTCAGTGGCCGGTCTGGTAACTGGACTTCACTGGTTCCTTGCCTGCGGTGTGCAGGGAGTGATGCCTTTACTCTGGGGGAGGTTCTTGGTGATTTTCAGAAGGATGTAGGTCCTCTGTGGTTTCCAAGAGTCCTTCAGTGTCCAAGTGACCACTCAGCGTTGATTGTCGAGTCCTGGAATTGTTTGGTACCTTTTACTTCTTGCAGCAGGACTTCTGTTATCATGCCTTGGGACTTCTTTGTCACTGGTTTCTTGTGTCCATCAAATCTGATCTGTAGGTCTAAGATGGCCACAAAATATTGTACTTAGGGGGCATTATGGGGAGTAACTAGTAGTGGCCAATGGGCCACATACCTTAGGGAGGCTACACCCAATAAGCGACCACCTGTGGGATGGGGTCACATCCCTAACCCTGACAGACTATTTTCCTACCATCCAAGATGGAGGAGGAAATTGAAATGGAGTGGTAACCTGAAGGGTGGTGCAGGCTGGGAATGGCCATTCCTCTTACCCTTGCAATTTTTCCCCCCATTTTTACTACTCACAGTGTGAGAGAAACCATTGGGCGGCCATCTGCTTAGCAGCAGAGGCGGGGGTCAGGTTTCAACGTGGTAAAGCCTTTGAAGCTCAACGCTGGTGCAGAGTGCCTGCCTAGAGGAGGAGGTGTAACACCTCCACCCAGGAAAGACTTTGGCCCTCATTACGACCCTGGTGGTCATGAGGCAACCAGCGCCACGGTGGAGGTCGGACCGCTGCCAAAGCAGCAGTCCAGCCTCCACATTACGACTGTGGCGGAGTCACCACGGTCCGACCGCTGGCACCGCCAGGTTGCCAACAGCCTGGCAGTACCGGCGGCCTCCGGATTACGAGTCCCCTTTCCACCAGCCTTTGCATGGCAGTCCCACCGCCATCCAAAGGTTGGCGGTAAGAGGGTCTTGGGGGCCCCTGTACTGCCCATGCAATATGCATGGGCAGTGCAGGGGCTGCCCTGGACAGCCCCATTGTGCTTTTCACTACCCGATTTACGGGCAGTGAAAAGCGCGATGGGTGCTGTCGCACCACAACATTGCTGCCAGCTCGATTACGAGCCGGCATCAATGCTGTGGTGTGTTTCCCGCTGGGCCGGCAGGCGGAAATGCTGTTTCCACCTGCCGGCCAAGAAGGAAACTCTTAATGAGTAACACGGAGGGACGGCTGCATATGCAGTCATCCAGACGCGGGACTTTGGCAGGTCAAAATGAAGGCTTGAGTGTTCTGGCTCCTGAGAGCAAAAGGCTCTCACCTCAGGAGTCCAGAATCCTGTCTGGTGGTGGCAGGCGGGTCAGGACCAATCAGCAACCATGTCAGGGCTGTTAGGCTTTTCAGGGGGCACCTCTAAGGTGGTCTTTCTGTACCTTTTATGATAAATCACCCACTGGCACCAGTGTGGCTTTATCATCCTGATTTGTTGGATACCAAACAACCCAGGGTTCAGAAAGGCCATCATGTATTTGGGAAACTCGTAGTGACAAATACCCAGCACATGCATTTGCTATGGCATCCTTGCACACTTACTATGTCTTAAGGGTTTGCAAAGACACAGTAGGGGCATATTTGCTCATGCCCACATATGCTCTCACATGCAGTATAGTGCACCCTGTTTTTGGGCTGCAGAGGGGTGACATATCTATACTGCATGCAGTGTTAGAGGGCATGGCACTCAGGGTGAGTGCCATGTCAAGTTTGCAATACTGGGGTACACCTTGTCATGCACTTGCACTGGCAGTCTGCATGAGGCTGGTGTGGGGCACAATTGGTGCTGCTGCTCGGGGGGCCCTCTCCAATCCCATGCCGTAGGCACCAGGGGCACCATTTACTAGGGACTTATAAAGGTGGCTTAAGTGCCAAGACAGTACAGTTTTGGGGAAAGAGATCTGGCCCTAGGAACCTGTTTAGCAGGTGCCCATGGCACTTACAATCCGAAGCCAAATCTTTTCCATCCACATAGTGTGGGGCTAACCATGCAAAAAGAGGCCCTTCCTCACACAGTGGATGTACACAAGTACTTGGCCTATGCACTGCGGGAGTGCTAGACACAATATGAGGTATGAGGTATGCATGCCATGGACAAATGGGGACAAATGATATGAGAACGACAATATAGTGAGCAAATGGTAAGCCTATGGGTGGGCTAAATCCTGCAGATTTAATACAACATGTCTCTTCGAGACAGTGCATGCAATCCCTAGCTGAGGCCTAACAAGGAAATAGGGGGTTAAACTTGATATGTTTATAGTAACTGGGATAGGAAAGCAATAATAAAAGCATCCTGCAGCCACTGATAAACAGTGATCTAAAGTCATAAAATCTGAAACTATTTTCCAAAGAAGCTTCATCATTCACTCTGCCATAAGTGCCCACAAATGTAACGTGAAATCTGAGTAAACTCACACCTATGTAAACAGCAGTCAGTTTTTTCGGTAATGAGTGCCCACAAGACTGCTTATATATCCTAATAAGCAACAGATTTTGGAATTTGACTCCAAAGATACTTTAAGGGCAACAACGAGCGCCTAGGACCAAATACATGCAACTATTTGAAAAATAAAACTGTTTTAATGATGGTGAAAGATCCCAACAGACTGATAAAGAGATAGTCTCACTTTTTCATTAACGCAGATTATTTTGTTCAGGAGACATTTATAAAATTAGGTATGCATCCTACGTTACTCGTGCTCTCAGCCCATACATTTTCAGAGCAATCTACCATTCACAAGTCCGCCCAATCTTTTCCTTTATTGCCAGTTATTACATTGTTACCACAATAAAGCTTGCACTGCGGGTGTTCCAGTAGTTGGTGCAATAATTATTGCACCTGATAAAATCGGACGGTGTGGTCTGTACCTCACAATTACAAGATTTTGGAGAATAAAATACAGTTTTGATGCAGTGGCATTTTTACCCTGATAAATATCCGCAGAATTGACTTGCTAATATTTATTCCAAAATTGATAATTGAAATACGTGTGGTAACAGCAGTTGCCACACATATCGCCATAAACAAGCCATTTGTAATGAGGGTCCCACAAAGTGGTATTAAACACGCCCAAGTGCACATGGCTCCAGTTCGACAGCAGGAATTGGTGTAATACTCCCCTTGTATAGACTGGCCCATCATCTGAAGAGGCAGAGACCTTGATATCAATCCAATGACAATCTCATCCGGTACGTTTCAGTTGATTGTCAGGGATGCCTGGAATCTGGATCTAAATATACTGCAAAATGTGTGCTGGGCGCCACTAGCAATCTCAGGCATGTCCTAAAAGATTTCCCACATTGCATGTGTGCTATGCAGTGGAGCACTTAGTTTGTGCAAACTTGGGAAAAATAAAACGTTCTCCTTTTTAGTGCCTGCATCGAGGTCCTGTTTTATTTTAAGCAAAGCTGTGTCAACCATTGTCAGTAGATAGGGGTTTGCATCAACAACATGGGTCGTAACGAGCGTGCATCCATGCGCCACCCCTGGAATACCCCTTTGATGCACAGTAGTGCAAAGTAGCACAAAGCACTATTGCATCACTTTTAGGGCTGTTTCCAGGGTACAAAACATTTTGCGCTGAAAAGTAAATACTTTAATAGGACTTTGCACTGTTTGAATCACTTTTTGTGAATGAACTGGTGCAATGTGTGATTCATTTGGCCCACAATTTGCCAGGGTTCCCGTTCATTCATGAGTTTATACAGCCAAAGAGGATCCCTATATTAATAAAATTATTGGATTCTGGAACACCCAATTCCTGCAAGGTACAAGGTTGAGAAATAAAGGAACCGATCCTAAGCAGAACATTTGATAAAATTCAATTAGAATACAGTTCTCAGAACTGTCTCAAGCCTAATTTGGACAAAGGACCAGAATGCCTCCAAAATCTTCCACCATCTATTCCCAAAACACAAACTTCGACTCATTAACAGCAAACCATATCACTCAATGATTGTTTAAAAGGAAGCTTCATGAATGTAGACGGCTGGGAGTACCGGGCCCAAGCTGTGGAATATACTGAATCCAGCAGACCTAAACCACCTGCGGTTCAGGAAAAGCCTGAAAACTGAACTTTTCCAGGCTGTTCCTACCGGATCTCTTCATAAATACGAGGAAGCCACTGCAAAAATCTGACTCTCTTGCTGATAGAACTGTAACTCACTCACCTTCTGGTGGGGCAGTCATCATATTATCAAATTTAGGGCCAGATTTACAAGAAACTGGCTCATCAGTACTGATGCGCCAGTTTGCTTGCATCGCCCCGTCCCACCTAACGACACCAGGAGTGCGCCATATTTATAATACGTTGCACCATGCCAGTTGTTAGGCCAATAGCGTTAGAATTTGTGGTGCTATTGTGGCGCTTTACTCCACTAGCGTAAAATATGTTGACGCTAGTGGAGCAAAGTGCAAGAAGGCCCATAGCTTAATATGGGGGCGTCACTTTAATGCCTTCTCTGAGCATGCGTTAAAAATGACACCCAAAATGGTGCAGTGAAATCTTGTAGATTTCACTGCGCCATTTTTGCGGTCCTCCTAACGCCGGAACGCCCCCTTGCATACGTTATGCCTGACACAGGGATATTGTGGCGCAATGACACGCAAAGTGGTGCAATGCACCACTTTGTAAATATGGTGCAGTGAAAATTGCCTCCTTGAGCCACATTAGCATTAAAAAAATGACACTAGTGTGGCGCAAGGAGGCGCTTGGGCCTTGCAAATCTGGCCCTTAGTTTTTAAAATGGATGGGCTCAAATATTGACTACACACCAGTGACTTTCACTGTTGGGTTAAGTTAATGGGGCATAGAGTTAGGTAATTAAGTGATGCTTAATATTGTGCAGTCTATATTTGTGTAGTTCGATATTTCTGTTCTTGATACAGTGACATACAACTTTACTCCCTAAGTCAAAAAGGGGCTCTTGTACCGAAGTATTCAAATGGAAGACACACACACTTCATAAAACTCTAGCTGTGTTAACTGGAAATATTGGTGCAAAGTAAAACTATTGCCTCTAAAAACACCATGACAAAATTTCATCAGGAACATTGTGGGCTGGAAAAATCATGATTAGCAGAGATATTGAGAAACAGTGGCCAAACTGGGTGATCTGCAATAGCAAGCTATTAGAAATAGTGGCCGCCAGAAATATTTGACGTGAAAATATTGTTTCTCATAAACACTGTACCAGGGGGGATTAAAGGTCAAGGAGTAACACATAGTGGAGAAATGCTGCCAAGGTGGAATAATAGAAAACTATGCAAGAGAAAGATTGCTTGCTATGATCAATATCACATAGCTGGTATTACAAACAAAAAGATGCAAAAAGCAAGAATATTTAATTGACTAGAAGTAAGTGTAGGAAAGTGGAGTATTATGTGGTATGTGGGTTAGTCCTTACTCTGATAATACCCCAGAGATGATCCTTAAATTCACACAAAAAAATCCTTAGCTGAGTCCAGCTAGAGTGGCAAAGAGCAGTCAGGCTTTGCTAGAGGAACATGTATTAAGCATTTTAGAGCACCAAAATGGACAATAAGTAATTGACATGACTCGAAAGAAATCCGAAACCAATTTATAAAAATAGAGCTTATTCTTATCTTAATTCGGACACTAAAATGAACAAAATTGCATGTGTATAACCAGAGTTATAGATTTTAGAAGCAAAATTAAATCAACACAAAAATGTACATGGAAAACATATATGGCGATCAATGAGAAAAAACACTAGTGACAATCGGCCACTTAGGGGTCAAGTTACATGGATCCCTTATAGGGGTAAGGTGGTGTGGGCCCTAGAACCAGCTTATGACAGTCAGCTTAATTTTACCTAGCCGATGGAGTACCGGTTTAGCGTTGTCCTGGCTGTCCGAGGTGCCGAATGGGGGCCGCGGTGGTGCTGATTTTACTGTGCACACAGTGCTTCAAGAAACAAAATGAAAAAACACAAGAGTGGGGTTGTTGGTTACGGCGGTCACAGGTGTTGTGAAGCGCCCTCTTGCTGCAGCGTCAAGATAAAAGGTCAGTTACTGGACTGGTGACAGACAAGCCTTGGTAGTGGTAAGCACAGCAAAAAGCTTTGGTGACATCCAAGGGAGTAAAGTAGAGGCCTGAAACTTTGGGGAAGGCCAGACTACAACTCCCACAATGCACTAAACCATCTGGATTCAGTCAGTCCCTCGGCGTGCCTGGTGGCAGGTGATTCTTTGGTTTCCGAGCGTTGTTTTACCTGAAGTTTGCAGGGGACAGGTCCCACCAGTACAAGGGAGTCAGAGGGTGCTTCTGGTTTTTACAGGGGTCTTCTTGTTGCGGTTGCCAAGTTTTAGCTCAAGACGAGAATCGTTCATGCAGTTCCAAGTCTGTTGTCACAGGGACAGAGTATCCCTCTTTTGCTATATGCGGTGGGCAAAGTTCTATTGTCTGTGGCATGGAGGCTTCTGGTGTCCTTCTTTGATACAGGCGGTTCAGAACTGAGGTTCTAGTGTCAGGGGAGTCCCTTAAATCCTAGATTTAAGGGAGTTAGGGGAGTGGAGACTAGTAGCCAATGGGAAGCTAGCCCCTGCAGCTAATCCACCCCTGAGGTGACCACATCCAGTGGAGTAGGTCACCTTTTACTACCCTAAACCCTCTATTCTGCCACTCTTAACATGGCAAAAATCAAAATTTATTGAACAGACCATGCTACTCATTCTAGAGGTGTGGTCAGCTTTCTGGGGGTGTGCCCTGCCTTGCATACCTTATTTTCCACCTGTCCCTGAGCAGACATACCTGGGGCAGAGGGAGGGCTGTGTCCTCCTCTGGTGGACAGCTCTGGCACATAGAGGTGGTATAGCCTTTGAAGCTCACTGCTCTGATGTGCCCATTCACTAGCCTGTCTGGGTCTTGGAAGGTGTGACCTTTTTCACCCTCCAGCCTTTTGTTCTCAACTCCTGGGAGTGTTCGCACTTCCTGACAGGAGGTTCAGAACCCTGAAGATCTGTGCCAGCAGCAGGCGCAAGAAAGCGCGGTCTAACCCGCCAGAGCACAAAGAGTTGGGGCAACCAGGTGGGTAACCTCCAAGGTGCCACCTGGGTACGTGCCAGCTGTCCTTCAACACCAGATTCATGTCAGGGGAGAGAAGGCACATTGTTTGATACGAAGCTTGACTTATCTAGGAGAGATCATAATGGAAGTAGCAACCCTTGTCTGCCCGGATGCAATTCCCATGTTATCCTATGCATAGCTATCACTTATATTGTACTTAAATGCTAAAGTCACTCTAGAGACATATAAGCTTCCACTTACATGTCTACACTCCTAATATACTGCACCCTTCCTCCTGGGCACAGGAGGCGTTCTCTAGGGGTGAATGACATATACTAAAAAGAGTGTAGGTGACAGTGCCACTCATGGTATGGGCACAGTCGAGATCGAGCAGTTTCCACTGCTCATGCAGTCTGCAATGGCAGGCCTGCTGTCAGTAGTTTGCTTGGATCACTCAGGGTGGCACAACCAATGCTTCAGGCCCTGGCAACCCCTTTAATACCTATGCACTGGGTACCCCGGTACCATATACTAGAGACTGATAAGGGAGTTAAAGTGCAAGCCAGTTAGGGATACCAATTCACATTTACCAATTCAGAGAGAGAATACAGGCACTGGGGCAAAAAGTGGGGTGGGGGGCATCTGCAAAAATCTCGGTATTCTTACAGTAAGCAAAATTAAACACAATGCAGGGGTATGCAGGAAGAGTAATAGTTTTACCTCAGAGCATTTGGCAACTCCCATGGGTTGAGGTTACACGTCACCCAACACATGTTGGCTTTGGGTTTATGGATTATGTTTTTTTTTGCTACAACAAATAAGAACATTTCTAAGCATCCAGAGTAATAAAGGGGGAACTTATCTGTTGTCAATAAAGAATAATATGAAGGCATTTTGGAGAAAGTGAAGTAGTAGTCCTGTTGTACTATTCTATGCATACATGCCTTTACAAATTGGTCCGAAAACATCTAAAATGGGAATAAAATGAGAAATTCATACAATTAGTACAACTAGAAAGCCCTGTGCAGTCTTTGCACTTTTACTAATAGAGAGTAGGGTGTTTTGGACTGATTCACAAAGACACGTATGAGTATGTTAGAGCACACCTGTAATACTACTTCCCTTACTCATACATGCTTTTGTGAAGCAGCACCTACATTTCTTGTATACTACTCAGAAGTGTGCACAAGTAGAGGACACAAGAGAAGCAGAGATACTGGTATACAGAAGTGCCTTATGCGCCAATGCTAGAGTGAGTTTTACGTGTAGCCTGATACAGTTAATAGCCTTATCACTATGTTTATCCTTATCCCTACAGTGACACATAGATGCTACATCATTCTGGACATCTGTTAAATTCCTTTTGCATTGACAAACTTCCCCTTCCACTTAACCTAGAGAGACGTGCTGTGAGTGAAACGATTAGCACCAAACGGATGTGGAGCGCAAGCAGGAGAGTTAATGGAGCACCTTATATGCACACCAGTTACACTACACAAGGTCACATTCCTTTTTTAGGGGCCAGGAGATTAAGGGCCAGATGTATCACCATCCCGGTTGCATTTCCTAAATAGCGATTTTTAAGAAATCGCTATTTAAGAAATGCAAAATGGGATGTATGAAAATTGCGATTCGGTAATAGCGATTTCCTAAAAGTCACAATCGCTATTACTGAATCGCAATTAGGGAATGGGACTCCATTCATCCCTAGGGGCCTGTAGGCCCATAGGTGTGAATGGTTTTGCATTACCTAATTTGCAAATTCCTGTTAGGAATTCGCAAATTAGGTAATGCAAACCCCAGGTTTTGTGGACATGTAAAGCGCACACATGCCCAAGGGATATGTGTGCGCTACATGTAATTTAAAAAAATTCATTTGTAATGTAGTTTTAAAAATTGCACATGCTTACCACCAAACTTGAGTTTGTGGTAATTGCATTTCCTAAATGCCAAATTTGCATTTAGGAAATGCATTGCGATTCCCTTTTCGGAGTCGCAATTTTAAGGAATCGCTATTTTTGCGATTCCTTAAAACGCACTGCGAATTCCTTTCATAAATCATGAAAGGTGATTTTGCATTCGCAAGCGGTGGAATTTTGCAATCTGCCCCGTTTGCGAATGCAAAATCCTTTGATACATCTGGCCCTAAGTGATTTGCCTAAAATCGCACAATGTTCAGCTGACGCTGAGACTCGAACCTGGTTCCCCAATTCCAATGATGGTAGCCCTGGCCTTAACGTCAAATCCTATTCCTAAAACGAGCCTACACAAATGTAATACAACAGTAATCCCTTCAAAGAGTAATTTATGGAGGCTGATTCCAGAGAGACTGGAACCCCATTAGTTAAAAGATTCACTCCATTTCAAGCTACCTTCTGTGCAGAAAACTGTTACAATTTAATTATTGGGTAAAGCTTCTGTCAATACTTCCACCTCACCAAGAGTAAGCCCAGAAGAATGAAAGTTTGAAGGCCCATTTCCCAAAAATGGATAAGCTCTAATTTCCATAATCGCCTATTGTTCCATGTATTCTGCCAATGTTTGTTTTTCCTCCACTGCTTTGAAGTGACTTAAGTGATATGCGGCACTATGCAAAACTCCTCAATACATAATTCACCCTTCTGTCTGGCCAGTTGTAGTGTTACACTTTATTGTTAGTATATGAATTGTTCTACTTCTATGTTTACATGAGCTCATGCTTAATCTTCACATGTTTATGTTTGTACTATGCTTACGATTCCAGGTTCCTTCTCCATGGTTGTCAACTCTAGCTACTTCAGTTGATAGTTGAGGAACCTTGGAAGAAGGATCCTTGGTACGTGGGCTCCTTTACTGGAATAAAGAAACTTACAGATGAACTGGTCCTACCTGCCAGCCATTTAGTGGTCACCAGGGGTCGCAGCTGCGACCCCCTAGCTTGCCTCTTGCAACCCCTGGCACTGCCTCTGTGAGCCCTGGCCGCAGAGGAGGCAACATCAGTGCCAGGAACACAGGTGCAGCTGTCTTTATGGATGTTGCTTGGAGCTCCTCTTCCCTACTTCCAATCAGTCTTTTTATTACACTAATAGTGAATAATGTTTTATCCACTATCAGTGTAATAAAAAATGTAGTACAGTTAGCTGGAATATGACCCTCATTGGTAGCAGAGGTAAGTAAAAAACACTTTTGAGTGCATGTTGTGTGCATGCTTGTGGTTGTGAGTGTGCTTATGTAAAAGAGTGTGTGTATGAGTGAATGTATGTTTTTATGAGCATACGTGTGTGAGTGATAGTAAAGATGAAATGGCCTGTGATGTCACTTCTGCTACCCCTGGCATTTTGGTGAATTGATGCCCAAGCTGAATGCTTATTCATCTTGCAATGAATCAACTCCACACCAGTGAATCACAGGTGGCTGAGGGCCATATTTATACTTTTTGACGCAAAACTGCGCTAACGCAGTTTTGCATCAAAAAAGTTAACGCGGGCTAACCCCATTCCAATGCGCCAGCCGGGCGTCATATTTATGGAATGACGCTAGCCGGCCCTGCTGCCTGGTGAGAGTAAAAAAAAATGACACGAACTGGGCAGCGCTGGCGTAGGGAATAATGGGGGTTGTGCGTCAAAAAATGATGCAAGTCAGGTTAGAGTCAAAAATGTTGACGATAACCTGACTTGCGTCATTTTATGACTCACAACCACCATGGAAATGACTCCTGTCTTAGCAAAGACAGGAGTCATGCCCCACTGCCCAATGGCCATGCCCAGGGGACTTCTGTCCCAAGTTAGGCCCCCATATGCCACTTAAAAATAAATAAAAAAATACTTACCTCTACTTACCTGTACTTACTTGAGATGGGTCCCCCCATCCATGGGTGTCCTCCAGGGGTGGGCGAGGGTGGCAGGGGGTGTCCCTGGGGGCATGGGAGGGCACCTCTAGGCTCCTTCCGAGCCCACAGATCCCTTAACGCCTGCCCTGACCAGGCGTTAAAAAATGACGCAAATGCGGCTGCACGTCATTTTTTAAGGCCAGCCCCCTCCTGTGCGTCATTTTTGCACAGGAGTTTAAATAAGGCGCAAAGGCCTTAGAGTCATTTTTTGCGTGGAAACGCCTACCCTGCATCTCATTAACGCAAGGTAGGTGTCCACGCTAAAAAATGACGCAAACTCCAAGAATTTTGACGCTAGACGGGTCTAGCGTCAAAGTATAAATATGGAGTTAGCTTTGCGTTGGATTTGCGTAAAAAAAAACGACGCAAATCTGACGCAAACAGAGTATAAATATGCCCCTGAGTTTTTTAGAGTTACTGAGAGCAAGCGTTAACTGCCCCTAAATAGCCCTTAATTTTACCACTTTAAATTGTCTTCGCAGGCTATTTCCACGCCTTTGTTCTGATTCTGGAGCTTGCTTCCACTGCTATCAGACACTCTTACACTTTTCTAGATTATTCTAATCTATGCATCCCATTTTCATGGTTTTCTTTTATTTGAAAGTGTAAATGTTCTTAACTTCCTTCTTGTAATTGTAATTGTATTTATATAGCGCTTACTACCCCTGACGAGGTGTCAAAGTGCTTTTCGGAGAGTAGCACGCTACTCCAGAACCCAAGAGGAATTAGTGGTGGATTAGTATAAGGAATTATGAGTACAGTATTAGTATTAGTATGAGTTCATTTGAGCAGAGGATATATAAGTTTGTTTGTTGGATTGACTAGAGTGAGGGAGGGATAGAGGAGGGAAGAATCCAGAAGTGTTAATTGTGAGTTTATAGTAATAGGGTGAGGCTTGGGAAGAGTCTATGGAAAGGGGTTAGGGAGATCATAGTAGCAGAGGGGTTTTGGATGAATCAAAGGTGAGATACATGAGGGAGAATTTAGTAGGGTTGTTTAGGAGATCATAGTAATAAATTGAGCTTTGGAGTGAGCTAGATGCGGTAGAGGAGGGAAGCGCTTAGGCAGGGTTATTTTGGAGATCAAAGTAGTACCATGGGTTTGGGATGAGTCAAAATGGGGATGGAGTATAGATTGATAGAGACATAGGGTGATGGGGAGACAGAGTAAAGCTTACGAGAGAGTAAAATTTATATTATCTTTTATTTATGTATTTTTATTATTATTATTTTTATTTAATTATTTATTTGTTGGATTTTATTTATAGATTTAATTGTATTTATTTGTATTTATTTTTCTCTAGTACAGCAGGACTAGAGTAATAAATAAATAGATATGTAAATATATAGTAAGGGAATATATGTGCCAGGAATACAACAATGGGTATAATAATATGAGAAGTAAGGTTGTATTGTATAAAAACAGACTTTCAAGATTTATAATGTGGTGGTGTTTTAAGGCAGGGTGCCAATCTTGAGCGTAGGTTTCTTTGTTGATTGTATTTGTTTTTTGGTGTTATTTCTGATGAAAAGTGGTCCTGCTCCATGTATAGCTTTGTGAGTGATACAAAGCAGCTTGAAGGTGGATCGTCTGGCAACCGGTGACCAGCATAGTGCTCTCAAGGCAGAGGAAATGTAGGCTTGTGGCTTTAAATGTAACTGGCAGCTGAGTTCTGAATATGTTGTAGTTTTTAAATAACAGATAGAGATGATCCATGGTGGAGGTCATTGGCATAATCCAGTTTAGATAGTACAAGAGAGATAGTAGCCTGCACCTTGTGTGAAGAGTCTTCAAAGTGATGAAGCTTGTGGCCACAGTCATTGAATTACATTGCTTCTATCTGTTTCAATTGCTGTAAAGTGGCCAGTGACGTTCAAGAAAGTGTTGCACTTTATACATTGTAGTAGATTATAAATATGCACTTTGCAAAGAACCCTGGGCAAGACTGTGGTTAAAACATGTGCTTTCTAAAAAATAAGCATTGGCAAAGACAATAATTCTAGTTTTTCTACAATTAGATTTTTTGTTGTGCTGTTGGAGTAGCCTGTAAGAGTGGGCATGGTGCACTATAGGTTAGGCTCCTAGTTTTCAATTTTTACTGATTTTTACAGATAAATATAGATGATTCCCTTAACTCCCTGTAAAACCTATGGCTTTTTAAACCACTTTATTTTGAAAATGTGCTGTTAAATGCAGCATCTTGCCCTTTCTTCTCAAGCTTCTCCCTAACACTCATGCTGCAGCTTAAGCATACACTCCTCGTTCACTCCTTTGGGATATAGTCAGTGCTTAATTTGAGCCAGTGGTTGTAGATGGGGCCCACCGGTACTTATTTTTGGGCACCCACACTTATTTTTCTCTTAACAAGAGAGAGAAAAACACAAAAGTGAGAAAGAAGGAGGAAGACGGAAAAGGACATGATGAGTTAATTCTGCTGGCTTCTCCCCTTCTGCTGTAAGCAGCACATAGAGAGGTTACCAAGGGCGAGATGTACGACCATTTCATTTCGCGCGTCTCTAATTGCAGTTTATTGCGAATCACAATTCGAGACTCTCAAAGTTAAATGTACATTTAACAATTTCCAATGGGGTCGCAAATGACCTACCTCATTAATATTCATTAGGTAGGTTGCAATTTGCTACCCCAAGGGGAATGGCCGCACTCACAGGGATGGTGGCCTTTTCTTTTTTAAATGTAACCCATTTTCCTTAAATGAAAACGGGATGCATTTCAAAAAAAGTTTTCTTTTCATTTTTTTTGAGTAGGCAGTGGTCCCTGCTCTGAAAAAATATCTTTGCATGCATTCACAAAGCCCTTCCCATTTGCGAATGGTTTAACACCATTTTGAAATTGGTGGTAACTGTGATTGTTTTGTCACCACATTCACGGTCACAAAATGCTACTCGCAATTAGGAAGGAACGTCCTCAGGCACCCCTTCCTAATTGCCAGTCACAATCCCTATTTTGCGAGTCGGTAACTGCGTACTGATTCGCAAAATAGGGATGGTACATCGTGCCTTTTGCGACTGCAGAAAGGCGTCGTACACAAGGCCCCAAGAGTCCTGCTCTTTTCCAAGCAGAAGATGGCGAGCTTTAACTAGATGCAAATATCTGTTGCATACTTCCTACGAATCTTTCTGTTTATATGCATGTCAGTATAAATAAGACATCACCTTCAGTCACACCCAGATGAAAGCTTCCGCTCCCTGCGTGCCACCCGGGAGAGTCAGCAACTGAAGGCTCCGGAGAGTGCCTGAGCGCCAAGTAGAAGGACGGAGCTATTAACATCAAGAACACAGAGCGGGGACGTGACGTCTCTAGCGAGCCTGCTGCTGCGAGCAGACATATGGATGAAGAAAGGCACCGCAAGTGCACGAGGACACTTTCTATTTGTTTACAGATAATGTGAATCATTCATGAAGTGCTTCGCTGTGTGTTCTCTCGGGTGCCTGCAGGTGCGCGCGCCTGCATGCGCGTGGGATGCCCGTGGGTGATGAGCAGACACCGCTTCAGAGCACATTCATGTCCTTACAACTGATTAGCTGTGTTTTCCTCAATTCTGGCTTTAATTCGTCTGTCTAACTCTTGACAGAGCGTCTCGTGCTTCAAGTGTACGCCGTAATTGGGAATGGCACGGAAGTCAGACGGAGGCGGGGCATAGCTGCAATAAATCTGAAAGTCCACTTCCGGATTAAAATCGAATATTTTTGTCTTTAAGCTGCACTCTACGTTATTATATCTGTTACATAATACATAACATAAAATCCAAATCATTTGCTAAAATTATTATATGCCTGTTAATTAAATTTCTGGTATTTCTCCAAGCTTTTTCCAAGCATTATGTGCATGCCACAGAAGCGAAGCAATCTGGTGAAGGTTCTGTGTTTTTTGGTTAAATCTTTAAAGCCTGCTCACATTTGGTTTCAAGGAACCGTGCAAGCATGCTTCAGCTTCTATTTTCTTTCCAAGGGCCCATAATAGCAAACATTATCTTGTTCACAGCTGCACCTCACGCTGGGTAAAACAACAAAGTGGACAATAGCAATCCGATGACACTGGACTGGCAGAACTCAAATTTGGTAAATTTCCGAAATGAAGACAATCCCTTTCGTCGATCTATTTGAGAGAATCTGACAAAAAACAGAAAAGATCAAGCACATTGGTAAGGATAAAAAGCAGCAGGAGATGGAAGATGTACCAGAACTAGGGTACAGCAAGGAATAGAGGTACCAGAAGTACCAGAGTATAGGCATAGGTGGAGGTGCCAGGATAGAGACAGGGAAGAAGGGCACTGGTATAGGCATGAGTGGGGGTACCAGGATATAGGCAGGGTAGAGGTGCCAGGGTACATACCAGGTACACCTACCAGGGTATAGACAAGATAGAGGTACCTGGGTATTTTCAGGGTAGAGGTAGCAGCATATGGACAAGGTGGAAGTACCAGGGTATAGACATAGGCACCAGGATATAGACAGGGCAGAGGGACCCTGGTATAGGCGGAAGTGGGGGTACCCAGGTATAGGCAGGGTAGAGGTGCCAGGGTACATCCCAAGTACACCTACCAGGGTGTAGAAAATATAGAGGTACCTGGGTATTGGCAGAGTAGAGGTACTTTGTATTAATGACTCTTGTCTTTACCATTCTGTTTCTTGCACTGTTCGTTATCCTAATCATTACAGCCCATGCAACTTATCGCAGATTGCAGTTTTACTAAAATAAAACCTATTGAAACTCTATTTCATCTCCTTTATTGCCTGTGTGTGATTGAGACATTTTGTTAATGTGAGAAAGGGGTAATCTCCGTTTAACCACAACGCTCCCTGAGATGTCACATTCTTGAGTCCCTGCATAAAGGCTAGCACAAATCAACTTTGACTGTTTAGGGTTTCTGGTGAGGTACTGCTTGTGAGCCGGAAGGGTTGGGAAGACAGTTACGTTCTGTTGTAGGATTGGCATAGTCGCCAACAAACATAAGTACTGTCATCCTTAAACCAGCAGTCTTGCCTAGAGCAAGAGTACAACTATGACAGTCTACACCCTGGAAGCCAATCATCAAATTATTTACAATAATCATGTTCCTGAAGAGCTTCTCCGGAGTCACTGAATGGAAAGGACCCCAAGAAAGAGGCCACATCGTCAGATGTTAGATGGGTCCACGGAGCAGTAGTGTGTAGTAGTCTCTTGTGCAGGTCCACCTGCAGTAGTGTCATCCTCCATGGTGTAACGAGCCAACTCGGTGAGCAAGGAATGATCATAGGAGGCCTCACGAATCAGCCTTAGTCTCAAGGGGCACGACCGTGAATGAATCCTCATCAGGGACATCAGCAGTTCTTGGTCCACAGGAGGCACTGGCGTAACAGCAAGGCACACTGTAGGCAAAAGTTCAAAGAGGCACCATATGCAGCGAAAGACTGGTTGCATGCACCATAGGAGTGGTCAAAATGACAATGACCAATCACGCTCCAATTCCACCAGTAGGGAAGCATCGAAGATCTGAACCATGCGATCACGACACAGTTGAGGTGGTGGCAGCGGCTCAATTGCTTTGTGTAGCTGAAAAGACACAACCACTTTATCCTAAGAAACAGCAGCAGTATCCCGCCAATCAATGTCAAAATAATTGCAAAGCCGCCAAACACACCTGAAAGGAGTGAATGGATGGCCGATGGGGTGACTCCAAAGATAGTCTGCAAGATGGACACGAATCCAGACCCAACAGCCTTAAAGAAATGTACAATCCCGACTGTGCTCGAGGCGTTAAAAATTCTGGAAACCAATTCTCCAAAGTGCTTGGGGAAGTTGGTATTTTTTAAAAAAAATTTAAATATGTTTTTATTGTTATATCAGCCAACAGGCAACATTAGAGTGAGATACAGGTGATTACAATTTATTCCAGTGCAAATATACAGTGAAATTGTCTTGCTTTGCCACATCTTCAAGTCCTGTGTGGGAGCCCCATCTCCCATGCACACACGAGAGCGCAGGAACCCGCGCTCCCGAGGGCAAGAAAGGGGGCATGAGATGATGTACATTTGAGATGCATAATTGGCTCACCATATAAAATAATAATAGAAAAACTTAAGGGTACAGAGGAAAGACATAAAGAAAAGAGCCGGAGCGGGTTGAGGGAGCGCCGTCGGGGAGGGGAGGAAGAGCAGAGGGGGAGAACAAGGTGCGGGGAGGAGTGCAGCCCCCTTTTCTAGTGCCGACAAGCCCGCACCCCAGCCAGGGCCGCACTGCCACCCCCACGGCCCAGGAGTAATTCGAGGAGAGGGCCGAGGCCCAGCCCCCGTTTGAGGAGAAGGCGATGGCGCAGCAGCTCCAGAGCAAGAGGGGGACACCAACGGCATCCAGACACACCAGAGTATACCATGTGGTTAAGTGTTCCGGTCCCCTAGTGATGTACCGGGGCTATCCCCACAGGCCGTATTTCAATATATGTTGGTTTACAACTTGTTATGTATGTGACAGTGAGCGCCTGTGTTAGTGTCTTGGGGTACTCACTTGAATATCGGGTGTTGTCTGTTTTTTACTATTTTCAGGGAGGACGCTCGTCATCCTTGTTTTCTACAGCAATCACGAACAAGTTCCAAGTGTCTAGGCCCTTGACCAGGATACCTTTGTCCAATAGGTTCTGCAGTGTCTGCGCTTCAGCTTTAGCCCACCGTAGCAGCTCTGCCCGCCATTGGGCTACGCTGGGGGCACTCAGCGCTTTCCATTGCATGGCTATGAGGCGCCTGTACATCACTAGTGCTAGGGCGATACATTGAAGTGTTTGTTTGCGTTTTTTGGGACACCGTCCTATGCCCAGTAAGCATAGTTCGGGGTTGGGGGTTAGTGTGGTGTCTGTCCACTCGGCTAGTAAAGTTATTATGTCAGTCCATGTGTTTCGGATTGGAGGACAGTCCCATGTCATATGAAAGAAAGTGGCTTCTACTGTTCCGCATCTGGGGCACGACTGCGGCGACCGGGGGAACATACGCGTTATGCGGTGCGGCGAAAGGTATGTTTGATGCACGTAATTGAACTGCGTGTACCGGAAGCGAGGGTTGCGGGATACTTCGTAAATCATTTTCATAGCTTGTTCCCATGTGTGCAGTGTTAGGGGTTCAGAAAGTACACAGTCCCATCTATTTTTTGCTTGTTCCTGTTTGTGTTCGGTCTGAGTAGTGAGGGTTTTGTATATGTTCGATATGCTTGTTGGTGCGGTTATGCTTCCTAGCAGTTCGTGAAGCATGGGGGAAATATTGGGTTCTGCGTTGCCGCTTTTCCACCATGCTCGTACTGCTTGTCGCACTGCTCCGTAGGCGATGAAGCCACCTTGTCCTAGGGTATATTTGTCAGCCAGTGCTTCATATGTTTGGAGTTGCCCATCATTGTATATGTCACCGATTGTGTCTACCCCTCTGCTTCCCCATGTACTCAGACCTACCTTAGTCGCTATTTTCGCAAGTTTCGGGTGAGCCAACAGTGGAATCCTAGGGGAGTACTGTGGGTTTTTATCGCCTAGTAGTGCAAATCGGCCCCAGACCCAGTGCGCAGTAGCCAATAGGATGTTGCGTGCATGTTTGGGGCCCTCACGATTCATAAGATAATGCAATACCTCGGTACCGCCGATATCCAATGAGACCTTCTGTGTTTCTGCGCTGGTGGGATTCCCGATCCAGGTAGATATCCATTGCAATTGGGCGGCTGCGTAGTATAATTCAAATCTAGGGGCCCCTAATGCCCCCAGAGTGAGTGGTTGATATACTTTGGATAACGCAATGCGTCTTCGGCCATTGCCCCATATTAGATCAGTCAGTAAGCTGTTCAAGGGTTTGAAGAAGGAAGTAGGCAGTATCAACGGCAGTGCCATAAAGAAATAAAGAAGGCGTGGTAATAGTATCACCTTTGCTATGGCCACTCTGCCCATAGGCGACAGTGTGAGCGAGCACCAAAAGGGCAGGGAGCCCCTTATGGATCTAATCACTTGGCCAAGGTTGCCATCTCTTAGGTCCCGACTATCGTGATATATGTTTATACCTAGGTACATAAATGTGGCATGGCACCACTTCAGGTCACCCGGACCCGATAGCGTCCTGGGACCACTGGGACCAGGCGCATAGGGAATATGCATGATTTTGCCCAGTTCACCATCAACCCGGTCACCGAGCCAAATTGTTGTAGTAGGTTCAATAAGCCAGGCAGGGATTCCGTATAATCTCGGAGGAAAATCAACGCATCATCTGCATATAAAGACACTATCCAATGTGCTCGGCCGTCAAGGACGCCCCAGGCAGGGGCCATTGTGCGGAGACGGGCGGCCAGTGGCTCAATGGCCAGCGCGAACAGGAGCGGGGATAATGGGCATCCCTGCCTGGTACCTCTTTCTATGTTGAGTGCCTCGGAGATCGTGTCCCCTGTCTTGACCCTGGCCGTTGGGTTGGAGTATAACACTTTCACCCAGTCAATATAAGTCTGCCCAAAGCCCATGCGACAGAGTGTTTCAGTCAGGAAGGGCCACCCTAGTGTGTCAAACGCTTTTTCAATGTCTAGTGATACTGCTACCCAATGCCACTCGCCTTCAGGGGAGTTTTCCATCAGGTGCAGTAGATTCCTAATGTTGCTGAAAGTATTGCGGCCAGGGATAAAGCCCGATTGGTCTTGGTGGACCAACTCTGATATGTATGGGAGCAAGCGGTTGGCTAGGATTTTGCCAAGTAATTTGCAATCTGTGTTTAGCAACGATAATGGCCTGTATGAGCGTACATCTAATGGATCGCAGCCTGCTTTAGGTAGTACAGCTATCAGTGCCTCACGGCAAGTGTCAGGAAGCTGGCCCCGTTTTAGAGCTTCCATTAGCATTGCTAGGTATGGGGCTAAGGTTTGGGATGGGAACGTACTATAGTATTCAATGGGTATACCATCGCTACCAGGCGCCTTGCCATGTGTTAATTGTTGCAGTGCCTGTTGCACTTCAGTAATATCTATCAGCCTGTCTAAGTCTGTCACCTGTGTGGCCGTTAGGCGATTCAGAGTGATGCAGTTGAAGAACTCGTTTAGTTGTGTTTCAGTAGGTGGGGGGTCGCGCCTTATATAGTGACCTATAGTACTCTCTAAAGGCACTATTTATCTCTGCCTTTGTATTAACTATTAATCCTGTATCAAGGCGAATGGCACCTATTGGGGAGTTCCGACGTTCATTGTTTATGAGCCATGCTAGTAATTTGCCGGATCTGTCCCCTTCTGCGTGTGTACAGGCCATGTAATGTCGATGGTCAAAGTGTCTGAGTCGGTTGTCTGTCTCGTTCCATTTAGAGCGTATACTAGAGAGCTTTGCTTGTGTTATCGTGCCTTTTGCAAATTCGCACTCACAAGAGTGAATCTCTTCTTCTAGTTTACGGAGCTCGCGCGTCAGTGTTTGACGTACGCCTACTGTCGTTGATATACATATCCCCCTTATGACTGTCTTGTGTGCATCCCACTCAATAGCTCTGGAGCTTGTTGTCCCATCATTTTGGGTGAAATATGAAGAGATGTGCGTGGCTATCTCTTTTCTGAAAGGGGGGTCATATAGTAGTTGAGTTTGCAGGCGCCAGGTTGGGATGCAGGAGCGGTGTCTGCCCCATCTGATTTGCACTATAAGTGGGCAGTGATCTGAGATTACCCTGGCGGCATAGTCTGCACTCATTATTCTATGTGTTAGGTCCTGTGATGTAAGGATGAGGTCAATTCGGGTGTGTAGAAGGTGTACTGGGGAGTAGTAGGAGTATACTCTGTCATGCGGGTGCAAATGCCTCCATATATCAATCAGGCGACGCTCTTTTATCCATAATCGTAATGTCTGGGAATTTTTTGCTATTGGGGCGGCCACCAGTGGGGGGTGTGATCTATCCATATCTATTTGCGGGACGCAGTTCATGTCCCCGCCCCATACGCAGGGTGTAGTTAAGTCATTTGTTAATTGCGATATCGTTTTTTGTAGAAATTCGCCTTGTCTAATGTTCGGGACATATAACCCATTAATCATAAGCTCCTCCCCATATAACAGTCCCTTTAATTGTATGAACCTGCCATCCTTATCTTTTATGCTGCATTGCACTGTGTAAGGGACCCCCGGGGCTATCCAAATCAGCACGCCTCTGGCGAAGGACGAGTTACCAGAGCTGTATATTGATCCCACCTAGCTCTTTTCTAGCCGCGTAATGTCTTCTGGAGTGATGTGTGTTTCCTGGAGGACTGCTATATGGATATGGTGGCGTTTTAGATATGCATGTATCCTATTTCGTTTATTTATTCCAGCCATACCCTTCACATTCCAGGTTATTATATTATATACGGGTTCCTTCTTCATTGTATTGAGTGGTGTTATAAGGAACTATGTGGGCTGTTCCCGAGATCCCATTCTTGTGTACATCATCTCCTCGCCGCCACACCCCCGCGCATCCACCCCAGCCACCCCTCCAACCCCCCACACACCCGCCCACATGCAACCCCGATCCTAAGAGAGGAAGAATAAGCCCAGAGTGGGAAGGAGGAGGGTAAGGAGAAGCAAAAAAACAACAACAAAAAGGATATTCCGGACGGGGTCCAGTTTTAAACAAAGTGGCACAACCGGTGCCTAGGCTAGCGTCCAGAAAGATCAGTTCCATTCGGGTACCGTTCAGGTAGTGGGGGACGTGGATTGATTGAGGTCGGGCCCTTAGTTGGGCCACCTCCAGGATGATCCATTGCCTGTGCGATCCTGTGTGTGCCAGTGTTATATTCTAAGAGACAGTTAATGCTTCCGATGCGGCTGTCCGCTACCTCCCCTCCAATAGCTGTCGCAGTCCTTGGCATGAAACTACTGAGGAAGGGGGAGGTCCCGTTCCGGCCGCCACAACGCCCGGAGGAGGTGCCGCGGGCGTCCACTACGAGGACCTAGAGTTCGTCCGCCGATCGCAGGGTGAGGTCCGGGCCAACCAGCAACGGGGAGGGGGACGGGCTGGAGTCCCCCCCATGTGAGGTGGTGTCATTGGTATCTGTTTCACTCCTGGTGTCTAACAGTGAACGGGTGAATGAGCTGGTTTCCTTTAGGGTTTGTGCTTGGTCTGCTGCCATTTGTGATTTTGTAGGGCGGGAGGTTGCTTTAGCTTTTTTCTTCTTTCTGGAGCTGGGGGTAATCCATTCTTCGTTCGCTGTATCTTCCTTGGCTGGGTCTGCCAATCCTTTGGCATGGATCCATGTCCATGCGTCTTCAGGTGAGGGAAACATTAGAGTTTTTTCATCTATGACTATGCGCAGGCGTGCTGGGAACATGAGTGAGTAGGTGATGTCATGTTCACGCAGTAATTGTTTGATCTTAACATATGCAACTCTCTTGCACTGTACTTCCACCGTATAGTCTGGGTAGGCCGTTACCTTGCTATTTTCCAGAGTGATTTGGTTAGAGGTTCTGAAGTGTTGGAGGACCAAGTCTCTATCTCTGTAGTTTAGGAAACGCGCAATCAGCGGGCGAGGTGGCGCTCCGGGCCGCGGGGGTCTGCCCGGGATTCTGTGGGCTCTCTCTATCAGTGGAGCTATGGCGGGGTCCTGCACATTCAGTGTATTTTTCAGCCAACTCTCTATGAATTCCTCTGCTTTTGGGGACTCAATACGTTCTGGGATGCCAAGGAATCTGATGTTATTGCGTCTTGATCGACCCTCAGCGTCTTCGGCCCTGCGTTGCAGTTGAGCTATATCCGTTTCCATTCGTTGGATTATGGTTCTCATGTCTGCCACTTCTGGTTGGACGGTTTTTAGTGCCGTTTCTGTGTTGTGCACCCTTTCTGTTAGTTTGAGATGGTCAGCGCGAAGCAGTGAGACTTCCGGTAACGCAGCATCGATTTTCCCTTCCAGTGAAGATTTAGGGGGTTATTCCAACTTTGGAGGAGGTGTTAATCCGTCCCAAAAGTGACGGTAAAGTGACAGATATACCACCAGCCGTATTACAAGTCCATTATATCCTATGGAACTCGTAATACGGCTGGTGGTATATCCGTCACTTTACCGTCACTTTTGGGACGGATTAACACCTCCTCCAAAGTTGGAATAACCCCCTTAGTCTGCTCAGCTTGTCATATTTTACATTAATAGTATCAATGTGAGGCCACATGCCTGATTCTTTTATCTCTCGTTTGGGGGGGAATAAAACTTGTCCACAACACGTAACGACCTTAGAGACTGAAATTGCATAGGCTATTCCTGGTCACATACCGCAACAGCTTTGGTCACTCAGCACCACATAACTTCCATTCAAAAGTACATGAAATGCTGGTAGAATCAAAAGGACGGGAGTACCTTTCAGAAAACAGGCCAAGTTTGCGACCCCCACATTGCAAAGGCCGTGAAGGGACACCTGTTTGCAAATCATTGAATGACTGAAAGTAGTTTCACATTCGCTTCCGCTAAGAAATACCACTGTTTCGCCGTTCGGACACTTATAATCAAAAAGCACTCTTCCACTCTTGTTTTAAAATTGCTATCATCCAGTCACTCATACCTGCCCACGGCAAGATGTTTCAGGCATTTCGAAAAACGAAAAGTTGAAATGGGCAGATTAATGATGCCATGCAAGAGCCATACTGTTGAAGGACTCTCTGCAACTGTGAAAGGCAGCTTTTCTAACTTTTCTATATGAAGCACGGTGAAACTCGCTTCCCTTTTAGCCATCGTCTGTTGTTCTTTGGATAAATTAAAAGCCGTGAATAATTCACTACGGTTAATATATTTCCATGGAATTCGGCCATGTTTCAGTGTCTGTAATATCCATACGAACTGCATGATGGAGCGCAGCTGACTTTGCCCATGATATAAACGGGACATGTCTGTCTGAATGATATCTATCGCAGATGACACTATGTTTGTCAGTGAATAAATTCTGTTGGACAAAGTGTTCATGCCTTTATCGACAACAGCTAAAGCCTTTTCTACGTTTTCTATATCTATTTGCCTTAAGCGCGCAGCAGCTTCGATCTGAGAAAGCTTCCAGATCTCGTTGTACATAGCATATATGAATCTTTTAGAGCATTGTTTTCTAGGACCTAGCAGAAAATCCTGCAAGTTTACATCTTCAGAAAGAGTGTTAAGAAGTTCTTTGACTGCGGCTAACGTGTTAGACTGTACTCATTGTTTGCACAGTTTACCCACACTATGGAGCACATGTACGTACCATTTTTCCTGTTGCAAACGGCCCGATTCACAGAATCGGACCGTTTGCGACAGGAAAAAAACATTTTGGTATTTACGGAGCCTATTTTGCTATATGGTAATCTATTTACCAAATCGCAAAATAGGTTTGGGAGTCACAATTAGGAAGGGGCGTTCCCTTCCTAATTGCGAGTCACAGCGCAATGTAGCATTGTTTTGTGACAGTGAATGCGGTCACAAAACATTCGCAGTTAGCACCAGTTTAAACTAGTGCTAACCCATTCGTAAACGGGAAGGGGTCCCCATGGGACCCCTTCCCCTTTGTGAATGGCAGTGAAAATATTTTTTCAGAAAAGGCAGTGGTCCTATGGACCACCTCCTGCTCTGAAAAATTTAAAAGAAAACTTTTCATTTTAGTTTTTGAAATGCATCTTGTTTTCCTTTAAGGAAAACGGGCTGCATTTAAAAAAAACAAATTCTTTATTTAAAAGCAGTCACATACGTGGTGGTCTGCTGTCTCCAGCATGCCACCATCCCTGTGAGGGCGGCCATTCCCAATGGGGTCGCAAATTGTGACCTATTTCATGAATATTCATGAGTTAGGACATTTGCGACCCCATTGCGAATCGCAAACAGTGTAAAGTACACTGTTGTACATCCGGTTTTGAGATTCGCAAATTGCGAGTCACTAAGACTCGCATTTTGCGAGTTGCAAAACCGGATCTTTATACATGTGTCCCTATATGTTGTAACTATACTCGTGTGTTGGCCCGAGATAAAGCCAGGGTCTGGCCGGCTGATCTTGAAACTCCCTGAGGAATTCAAAAAGCGTGCCTGACATCCATTGGTGTCTATTGGCCAGATTAACCTCCCGCCGGGACTTGAAAGTGAAGAATTATAAGTACCAGCCTGAACCTTTGCATCTAGCTCTTTCGAGGTGACATTCAGGAAGAATTGCCAATCATTAAACTTTGCCGCAGTGGGGTTACTGGGTGTGCTAATTTCTTTTATTTTTGGTAACTTCAGACAGGATGTCTGTTGAACGGTGCCATTTAAAAAGATCATTTGCACAGGAATCAGGCATGCGCTAACTAAAGCTTCCCTACCCTGTATTTGCCAATCTTGTGTTCCCCATACACTTTTTAAATCAACAGTGTTCTTCCAATATTCGTAACCTTCAACTGTGAGACGGGAAACAAAGGACTCTGAATAAATCAGCTTTGTATCAGTTAGCAAAATTATCCTAATTTTTGAAGGAGGCAACCTGAAATAATATGACACTGAATTTTTTGTGTCATGCCCAGTGAAATAAGTGAACTTATCTAAATAGCGTTTTGGGCTCCCCACTGGTGGTGTAGAACAGTGTTCCCACGGTGTGTAGTTAAATACTGGTCTGTGTCTAGTAGCACCGTTCAGGTAGTAATGTCCCCAGTTATTATACCAGAACATTTCCCCATAATTCATTGTATGTCTATATACATCATCACTTTCAAACACTGAATAGTCCTTCATTTCAGTTAACATAGAATCAACTGTCTGGACATGCCAATCATCAGATACAACACCAGGTGTAATGACATCTGTCATAGAAATTTTGAATACATATGGAATCTGAATGGCCTCAGTCAGCCCGTATATATCAAATGGAACGTTGTCTCACACAGTACCATCAGGAATTGGCACAGCTGAAATGTTCACAAGGGACAAGTCAATTCGGACCTTATGTGAGGAATGATGTGGAGTTAAGACTTCATCCACAAGCTTAACTGAAGAGCGTTCAGGAAGTTAATGACCATTTATAAGCAAAAAGAACACAGTCACAAATCCAATCCATAGGAACAATGGAAAAAATGTCAAAAAGAACCAAAAATAGTTCCATGGGTGTATTAAATAGTTATTTTTAAGCCATAGGCACAGCTTACATGTCTTTGATACATTTGCAATTGCTGGAGGGGATGAGTCTGAGGAAATGTCATCAATATCGATGAAATAACCAGAGGCAGTCTCTGCAAATACTGGAGCAGGTGCATTACTGGTAGATTGTTCCACTTCACGTGGAGGCTCATAGTAGACGATTTCATCAGTCTGTGTAGTGTTGGTTTAAAAAACAGCCAAATCTTGGACAAGTGCTGTTGTTGATGTGGTAACTGGAATCAGTAAGAGCTCATTTTCCACCCTTCCCATGGTCGAGGAGGTGTTTGAAACATCATTGGACATTGTTATGCAGTCGGAAGTAGTGTTGTTAATTCTACTTTGAAGAGATATGTCCTGTTGGGTAGTGAGAGGGAATCGGGAACTACCCAAGGGACCTCTGGGTCTACTGTGCATGACTGGCCACATGGCGAACTTTGACATCATCAATGAAAACAAATCTTTTTGCTCTGGAACTAAGCAGTGGTGGTAAGATGACAGTTCTGGTATCTTGTATTCCCAGGACTGGGACTGGTGCTCTGTAGGATGGACCGAATTCCTTCTTCACAGTGATCTTCTCACAAACCAGATCCCTGACTTTAGGAATCCAGCCAGTGGCAGTTGTTGGTAAATCCCTTATTCCTAAAGTGGCAGCACTGGCGGATGATTTATCATCACAAAATTGCTGAAGCTCCTGTAAGACAGTGAGACGTTCATTTATGTCAAAAGGTGTGTCTGCTGCCACCAAACCAGGGCCATCAATATCTGGGACATATATAGGTATCCCAAAGAGAACCTCATAAGGAGTGAGTCCCCCCAAGGACCCTCTTGGCAAATTGTTCAGTGCTCTCTGGACCCCATACAGGTGATGAAGCCAACTGCAGCCAGAACCTAATATTCTAGCTGTTAAGGACTGCTTTAGATCACGGTTCCACCTCTCCATGACCAAATTTCCCTCGGGATGGTATGGTGAGTAGTAATGGAGTTCAACACCCATCGTCCCCATGGTGTCCCTGAATCCCTTAGAGGCAAATGCAGGGCCCTGGTCCGAATGGAATACCACAACCGCATATGTACTGATAAAGATCAGCAAGTCTTTTATAACAGTTCGAGCGGCAGCTGACCACTGAGGCCATACCCACAGGAATCTACAAAAAGAATCTACAGTGACTAAGATGTATTTATATGCACCATCAGGTTGGAGTGGACAGCAATGGTCCAAGTTCACACATTGCAGTGGCCTATTGGACACTAAGAGGGATGTCTGAGATGGGCGTTTGATATTAGAGCCCTTTATTTGCTGGCAAATGTCACAACAAAGGATGTATCGTTTTGTCTGTTTGTATAGACCTGGCCATCAGAAGCGTTTCTGTAAGAGTGGCACCTTGAGCGAAATACCAGCATGTGCTGAGGCGACACCCTCATGTGCTGCTTTTATTAGATCTAATCACTGGTCTTCGTTGGGTATCGCTCGATCTCCAACCCCAGGAATTGTTGCGTAAGCAACATTCTATGCACTTATGTGGTAAGAATATTTTGTAGGGTATGCTTTTGGAAGGGACTTGCCTTCAGCCGAAGCTTTCACGGCAATCAGTATTTCATTATGCAATCTTGTCCGAGAACAAGTCACTGCAGCCACAGAAGCCGTAGCTACTGTAGATTTGGCTGCTTCATCAGCCAAGGTGTTACCGATAACGTGTACTCCTACACGTTGGTGGCCCAATCTATGTACTACATGGACACATGGTAGCTTATCCTAGAGATCAGCCACCCTCCCCCACAAAGTTTTGTGTTTTATGGTATTCCCTTGGAAATCTCTAAACCCGTTCAGCTTCCAATGATTGAGGTAATCATTGTAGGACTGGACGGAGTAGTATAAATCACAGACAATCAAAGTCAACAATCCAAACTCTCTGTGTTCTAGTTCTAGAAGAAGAGCTTTAAGTTCAGCCAGCTGAGCTGTGCAGTCCCCCAGGGTCTGCGTGTGTCAACATCAGGACAGTGCGCGCTCTACGGGTGATGTAATGCAAAAAGCCAATCCTTATGTAATGTAATAATTCATGCATTGTGTGTTGATGTAGTATGTTAACCTTTTGCATTGCAGAGATTTATCTTGGAACGTCATTAATGCTGTTTGCAATGTATTGCTCATTTTCAAGGCTTTGCTGCAGGATTACAGGGTGTGGTTAGGGTGTGGTCCCTATTCTGAGCCTTTCTAGAATCCTTTCCTGCAGTCTGACTGGGTGTGGCATGTGGGTCGGGCCTGGGTCTATTTAAGGGACCCAGCCCAGCTCCACGTGCTCACTATTCAGAGGTCCCGGTGCAGAGCAGCAGCATTTTCCAGAGCTCCTGTTCCGGAGGCCTACCTAGGCTTTTCCATGCCCTGTCCTCATTATCTTAGTGATCCTCAAGCAGGGCGGTAAGGCGGAGGTCGGGTTAGGCCCCCGACTCCGTTTCCAGAAATATTCGAGTTTTGGGCCTTTTGGTTAATCGCGTGTGCGATTGTTTTCTTGGCATTTAACTGTTGCAGTTCAGGTCGGCAGAGCGCGCGATCGTATCTTGGCATTTAAACCTTGATGGTTGAATCGGCAACAGTGTGTGCGATTCATTCTTGGCAATTAACCCTTGCAGAACAGATGGGCAGAGTGTGCAATCATTTCTTTGCATTTGAACCTTGATGGTTGAATCGGCAACAGTGTGCGCGATTCATTCTTGGCAATTAACCCTTGCAGATCAGATCGGCAGAGCGTGTAATCATTTCTTGGCATTTGGACCTTGATGGCTGAATCGGCAACAGTGTGCACGATTCATTCTTGGCAATTAACTCTTGCAGCTCAGATCAGCAGAGCGCACAATCGTATCTTGGCATTTAAACCTTGATGGTTGAATCGGCAACAGTGTGCGCGATTCATTCTTGGCAATTAACTCTTGCAGCTCAGATCGGCAGAGCACGCGATCATATCTTGGCATTTAAACCTTGATGGTTGAATCGGCAACAGTGTGCGCGATTCATTCTTGGCAATTAACCCTTGCAGTTCAGATCGGCAGAGTGTGCGATCATATCTTGGCATTTAAACCTTGATGGTTGAACCAGCAGCAGTGTGCGCAATTCATTCTCGGTATTTAACCTTGCACTTCAGATCGGCAGACTGCGCGATCGTTTCTAGACATTTGAATCCTGATGGTTGAATCAGCAGCAGTGTGCGTGATTCATTCTGGGCATTTATTCCTTGTGTTTCAGATCAGTAGAGTGCGCGATCATTTCTAGGCATTGAAATCCTGAGCCAGCCCAGCTCCACGTGCTCACTATTCAGAGGTCCCGGTGCAGAGCAGCAGCATTTTCCAGAGCTCCTGTTCCGGAGGCCTACCTAGGCTTTTCCAGGCCCTGTCCTCATTATCTTGGTGATCCTCAAGCAGGGCGGTAAGGGGGAGGTCGGGTTAGGCCCCGACTCCGTTTCCAGAAATATTCGAGTTTTGGGCCTTTTGGTTAATCGCGTGTGCGATTGTTTTCTTGGCATTTAACTCTTGCATTTCAGGTCGGCAGAGCGCCCGATCGTATCTTGGCATTTAAACCTTGATGGTTGAATCGGCAACAGTGTGTGCAATTCATTCTTGGCAATTAACCCTTGCAGATCAGATCAGCAGAGCGCACAATCGTATCTTGGCATTTAAACCTTGATGGTTGAATCGGCAACAGTGTGTGCGATTCATTCTTGGCAATTAACCCTTGCAGATCAGATGGGCAGAGTGTGCGATCGTTTCTTTGCATTTGAACCTTGATGGTTGAATCGGCAACAGTTTGCGCGATTCATTCTTGGCAATTAACCCTTGCAGATCAGATCAGCAGAGCGCGCGATCGTTTCTTGACATTTGAACCTTGATGGCTGAATCGGCAACAGTGTGCGCGATTCATTCTTGGCAATTAACTCTTGCAGCTCAGATCAGCAGAGCGCACAATCGTATCTTGGCATTTAAACCTTGATGGTTGAATCGGCAACAGTGTGTGCGATTCATTCTTGGCAATTAACCCTTGCAGATCAGCTGGGCAGAGTGTGCGATCGTTTCTTTGCATTTGAACCTTGATGGTTGAATCGGCAACAGTGTGCACGATTCATTCTTGGCAATTAACCCTTGCAGATCAGATCGGCAGAGCGCGCAATCGTTTCTTGGCATTTAAACCTTGATGGTTAAATCGGCAACAGTGTGTGCGATTCATTCTTGGCAATTAACCCTTGAAGATCAGATCGGCAGAGTGCGCAATCGTTTCTTGGCATTTGAACCTTGATGGTTGAATTAGCAACAGTGTGCGCGATTCATTCTTGGAAATTAACCCTTGCAGATCAGATCGGCAGAGCGCGCGATCGTTTCTTGCCATTTGAACCTTGATGGTTGAATCAGCAACAGTGTGCGCGATTCATTCTTGGCAATTAACCCTTGCAGTTCAGATCAGCAGAGTGCGCGACTGTATCTTGGCATTTAAACCTTGATGGTTGAACCGGCAGCAGTGTGCGCGATTCATTCTTGGTATTTAACCTTGCAGTTCAGATTGGCAGAGTGCGCAATAGTTTCTAAACATTTGAATCCTGATGGCTGAATCGGAAGCAGTGTGCGCGATTCATTCTCGGTATTTAACCTTGCACTTCGGATCGGCAGACTGCGCGATCGTTTCTAGACATTTGAATCCTGATGGTTGAATCAGCAGCAGTGTGCGTGATTCATCCTGGGCATTTATTCCTTGTGTTTCAGATCGGCAGAGTGGGCAATCATTTCTAGGCATTGAAATCCTGAGCCAGCCCAGCTCCACGTGCTCACTATTCAGAGGTCCCGGTGCAGAGCAGCAGCATTTTCCAGAGCTCCTGTTCAGGAGGCCTACCTAGGCTTTTCCAGGCCCTGTCCTCATTATCTTGGTGATCCTCAAGCAGGGCGGTAAGGCGGAGGTCGGGTTAGGCCCCCGACTCCGTTTCCAGAAATATTCGAGTTTTGGGCCTTTTGGTTAATCGCGTGTGCGGTTGTTTTCTTGGCATTTAACTCTTGCAGTTCAGGTCGGCAGAGCGCGCGATCGTATCTTGGCATTTAAACCTTGATGGTTGAATTGGCAACAGTGTGTGCGATTCATTCTTGGCAATTAACCCTTGCAGATCAGATGGGCAGAGTGTGCGATTGTTTCTTTGCATTTGAACCTTGATGGTTGAATCGGCAACAGTTTGCATGATTCATTCTCGGCAATTAACCCTTGCAGATCAGATCGGCAGAGCACGCAATCCTTTCTTGGCATTTGAACCTTGATGGCTGAATCGGCAACAGTGTGCGCAATTCATTCTTGGCAATTAACTCTTGCAGCTCAGTTCAGCAGAGCGCACAATCGTATCTTGGCATTTAAACCTTGATGGTTGAATCGGCAACAGTGTGTGCGATTCATTCTTGGCAATTAACCCTTGCAGATCAGATGGGCAGAGTGTGCAATCGTTTCTTTGCATTTGAACCTTGATGGTTGAATCGGCAACAGTGTGCGCAATTCATTCTTGGCAATTAACCCTTGAAGATCAGATCGGCAGAGCGCGCAATCGTTTCTTGGCATTTAAACCTTGATGGTTGAATCGGCAACAGTGTGCGCAATTCATTCTTGGCAATTAACCCATGCAGATCAGATCGGCAGAGCGCGCGATCGTTTCTTGCCATTTGAACCTTGAGGGTTGAATCGACAACAGTGTGCGCGATTCATTCTTGGCAATTAACCCTTGCAGTTCAGATCAGCAGAGTGCGCAACTGTATCTTGGCATTTAAACCTTGATGGTTGAACCGGCAGCAGTGTGCGCGATTCATTCTTGGTATTTAACCTTGCAGTTCAGATCAGCAGAGTGCGCAATCGTTTCTAAACATTTGAATCCTGATGGTTGAATCAGCAGCAGTGTGCGTGATTCATTCTGGGCATTTATTCCTTGTGTTTCAGATTGGCAGAGTGCATGACCATTTCTAGGCATTGAAATCTTGATGCACAGCTTTTTCTAGGCAATTGAATCCTGAAATTCAAGACAGAGTGTGACCTTGCAGTATCATTCATGAGTCAATCACAGTTCATTCATGAAAAGAAATGTGTTCATTGGTTCTTGTTATAACGTAGTTGCTATTCCAAAAACTAACTTGAGACATTTCAATGTTCAGAGCATAAGATGTTATTCTAAAAACGCTCATATGAAAGTTTGCATAATCCTTCTTTATTTTCCAGGTACCCAGAGCTAAGAAGGTCATGTTATCGAAAAGCTCTTGATCATTCATGTTATCAGTATATAAATATTAGGAACAAAGTTTATGAAAGTCAATGTGAATAATCTTGCTATTATGTTCTTAACTCTTGCTCCCACGGGTCTCCTTCCCCGCTGTTCCCAACCTAAAACCCCACCCCAGCTTGGCCATTCTTTAACTCTGTGCTATAACAGCTAGTAGAGTTTGGAGCTGCCAAGAGGTGGACATATTGGGAACCGGCGCAAACCCCACGGATCTGGTCTCCCTGACAGCATGTAGGTATTATGAGGGTGGAAAACTCCATTCTTCATCACTCCACTCACGGCTGCGCAAGTGGCTGAGTATTGATGTTTGGTAGCTACAGCTGGTTGTGCTGAACCATCAGTATAGATGACAGTATGGTATCTGTCAAGTGCAAAAATATCTAGAGGAGTGGGGTACTCCTGTTCATATTGGAGATATTCTTGTGTCTGAAGTTTAGGATCAAAGATGCAGTCAACATCAGTGGTGGTCAGGGAGGTAGCCCACTGAATCCAACATGGATGTAGTGCTTTAGCGTTAAGAACACTTGCTTTAGTGACGGCCTCTAAGGCTGGCACCGGGGTAACGACAATGATGCGTTTCCCTTGGGCAAGTGGCCTCTCCTTAATGACAGCCATTTGAACTGTGGTCAGAATTTTTTCTGTAGGTGCAAAACGTTGTTCTGCATTAGAGTACAAATTAGATTTATATGCTAGGGGCACTGTGTCACCCTCGTTAAAGGTGACATAAGTAAATCCAATGGCACCAGCAATTATTCTGATGACCATGTTTGTTTTGTTGTCACATGTGTGTAAGTGTTTGGCTTCCAGCATGTCCTGTTGCAATTCCCTAAGGATGCGTGTGTGTTCAACTGTCCAGTGTTTGCTAGGAAAATCTAGGCGTATTAAGTCATAAAGTGGCTTGATACGTTGTGCATAGTCAGGAATGTATGTTCTGCCAAAATTAAAGAAGCCAAGTAGACACTGTAGCTTCTTGAGAGTGTTAAGTGGGTGAAGTTGTGCACATTTCTCAAGGAAGTGCGGGGCCCGACTCTTCCCCTTGTTTGATAATTCATATCCCAGGAAAAATACACTGAGAAAGGCTATCTTACTTTTCTTGAAGTTAAAATTGTAACCGAGGTCTGAAAATCCTAAAATGATCCGATCGACCCTGACAAGATAAACGTTGAGGCCGTCGTCTGTGAGATAGATGTCATCCACATAGGATAACGCCTCGGGATCAAGATCATGTAATATTGACGTTACACGAGCTGAGAACAGTCCTGGGCGGATCTTATAGCCTTGGGGCAACCGGCAGAAGCGTTTCTGTGAGCCAAATGAGAATGCACTCAGGTCCCGACTTTCTTGTGCTATGTTTTGGCAGAAAAACCCGTTGGAAATATCCAACGTTGTTTGTACTTTTTGCGCACTATATTGTTAATAATATGTGCTGTGCTATGTGCATTTTGTATAGCGTATGTGCGTGTATGACTGTTTAAGTTTCTGTAATCTAAGACTATTCTGTAAGAATGGTCTGGCTTTGCAACCGGGAATGATGGGTTGTTCATTGCGGAGACACAGGGCTCAATTACTCCCTGGTACTCGAGCTGAGTGAGGATCTCCCTCACTGGAGCTTTAGCTTCATGTTTAACAGGATATTGGGACTGAGGTTGGGGTGTGGACCTAATAGGTATTACATGACAAGGAGAGTCCTTGTCCCAATCTACATGATTGCGGTATAGTGCAGGAGCCTGCATCAAAGCCCAATTGACAGCGCAGGCTTGTTTTACCGCTTTCGGAACAAGATCAGAGAAAGAATGCCAAATGACATCTTCCCCATGTGGGAGCTTACGGACGTGCTCAGGTGGCCAGTCTATTTCGGCCAGTAGGATATCACAATTAAGTTCATCCCAGAATATCACTTGAATAGTGCGCTCTATGTCTCCCTCAATTTGAATTTTGAAATCATAAACCCTATTGGGTGAGAGTACACCCCTGTCCGCAGTCTTAACTGCAATGAAACGCTAGTTGCTGTCGCAACCAGATGATCTTTCAGACTTTGGCGACATATCGTGACCTCTGCTGCCCTGCCTAACAGTGTGACTGCCCACGTCATGTTCTTCAGCAATGTTCTCAAGTGTACTGGTATTTTTAATTGACAGTGCTGCCACCTTTTTCTTGTTCGTGGCTTCTGTTGTAGGGACTTTTCTTCTTTTTTGCCTGAAGACTGTGGTGAGTCTTTCTTTTGTTTCACCTATTCAGGACATTGGTCAGGACAGCTCCCTCTCTCGCTACGTCTATCCGGTGCGTCCTGAAAGGAACGAGAGGGACGTGAATCAGTATATCTGTCAGGAGCTTCTATACTTTCTCTATTTCTGAGAGTGTATCTCCTTTCGGAGTTCTCTGGATGTGGAGAATCTGCTCTCTTATTTTGTCTTTCTTTAAATTTTTTCTTCTTATACCAGCGCTTCTTAGAACCTTCCTGTGTTTCTTTAGTACCTTCTTTAGGGGTGGTACATTGTATTTCCAGCTTCTTCACCTTGGCTCCCAAGCTATCCCGTCCTATACGAATATAGGTATCGGAAATAACTTTCGGTAGCTCTTTCTCCTCGCCCAAATGTGGAATCTCTCGGAGATGCTGGCGTATAGCCAGTGCTACCACTTCCCCTTTAATGTTACTGAGTATGATTGAGGAGACTGCGTTGAAGTTACGCATTAATTTCATCCCCAAATCTAGGGCCGGTGCAGCCCCATGCTCATTCTGTATTTGTTTTAATACTTCTGGTTAATTGGCAAATGTCGGGGTACCATGTGTGGTAGTGTATATTGCAGCGAAGACTGTATCCCATGTGGCGCAGTCATCCACTGAGGGAACAATCCCAAAGAGCAAGCATATAGTGCAAATTCTATGTTTCTCCTGTGGTCCCGTATGGGGAAACACAGCTTCCAGCTGATTTGTTTTCTGGGCTATCCAGAATGGTATTTTCTCTTGTTCTGTGGGTATTTTACCCATAATGATATGTACTGTTTGTGGATTAATCCCAGTAGCCAATTGGTATCCAGCAGGTGCTGGCGGTGCTGGACACGCTGGTGTAGTGTTCAAAGTTCACATTAAGAACTGAACAAGTCATCTGTAAAGTGTTACTAATTTGATATATGAGTTTCCCAGGTCTGCTGCCTGCATGTTTTGTATATCTGGGTGAGGTGTGTATGCGGCAAACATAGACCACGTTGGTCCATCATTACCTAAAGGACCTAATCTCATGCGTTGTATTACATGTGGTAGGGTGCCTTCAAACCAGTTCTGATGCTCTTGGTATGTAAGCGGTATTTCGAGATACTGGTATGCTTGGTATCGTTGAGGTATGTTGGCAATGTTATATGTGTGGAATGTGTCTTATCTGTTGTTTTTTGCAGGAAATGTGACCCAAGAATAAAATATTTCTGTTTGGTAAGCTTCACTAGCTTCAGCTATGAACGTAACATCCCCGTCCTCTTCTGTTAAGCCATGCACTACTAAATGTAAAGTTAAAGCTTGTTTAGCATTTTCAGGAATGTCTATGGCGTTAGCCATAATGTAAAACTGAGTAAAGAGATGGAACACCAAGTGGGGAATCAAGTCCTTTTAGGAGTTTGAGCTCGAACAACCTAGGACATAATTAGGTGGTCCCTGTGTAGCTGAGGAGGATCTTCCCCAAGACCACAGACGTCTCTGTTTAATGGTACTTAGGGTACCTGTAGTATGTGGGACTGTGATAATCGGGGTATCCGTAAATTGTTGTAGTTGGACTCTTGCTCTAGGCAAGACTGCTGGTTTAAGGATGACAGTACTTATGTTTGTAGGCGACTATGCCAATCCTACAACAGAACGTAACTGTCTTCTCAACCCTTCCGGCTCACAAGCAGTACCTCAGCAGAAACCCAAAACAGTCAAAGGTGATTTGTGGCAGCCTTTACACATTGACTCAAGAATGTGACATCTCGGGGAGTGTTGTGGTTAAACGGAGAGGACCCCTTTCTCACTTTAACAACATGTCTCAATCTCACACAGGCAATGAAGGAGATGCAGTAGAGTTTCAATAGGTTTTATTTTTGTAAATCTGCAATGTGCGATAAGTTGCATGGGCTGCAATGATTAGGATAATGAACAGTGCAAGAAACAGAATGGTAAAGACAAGAGTCATTAATACAAAGACCCCCACAATCTTGCAATATCATGTAATAACACGAAGTATGTGATAGGTCCTAATACCCTAGGATGTAGGCCTAACCTCTAGCCTAGAAGAGAGCTAGGTATGTTAAACCTCAATCTGCCAATGCCATGTCCATGAGAAGAGCCCCAACCCTTGTTACCTTGGAATGAGGTCTCTAGCTCAGACTCCGTAGGAACACGAAGACTGGGTCAGCGTCAAGGTGACATGCAGCATCGATAGCAGCGATGGCATCTGGTCGGAATCCCTCTGACTATCTGATAAAGTGAGGAGTATTTATACAGATCTACTTGGACCCCTGACGTAGGTTTGTTCCCAAACAATAGATAACAACGGGTGCTTGGGACAGTAATTAATATAAACAATTCCCTGGAAAGCATGAAGAGGGAAAGTACCTAAAGTGAACTCCTACAGTTTGTTTGTATTTGTCGCCTGATCTTGATGCCTTAGCTCGGTGACACTGATAATGCAAATCAAAACATGGGCCTAAGTCAAAACAAGGCAGCCATCTTAAAAGAATTAAATAAATACGCTAAAACAGAGCAAGCTAAGTAGGGTAAAAGTCACTGGGTGACCGGGGCACGAGTCTGCAAGCCACAGGCTTAGCTAACTCCTGTATCCCATTAAAACAAACTAGGATTCACTACAGACATGGTAGAGGTACCAGAGTATGGACAAGCTATAGATAATAGGATATAGGCAAGGAAGGAGGCATCAAGGTATAGACAGGCAGTGGTATTAAGGTATAGGCAGGGGTGGAGGTACCAGGGTATAGACAAGTTTTATATAACATGGTAGAGTATAGTCAAGGTAGAAGTACTGAGGTATAGGCATGGAAGGAAGTACCAGGGAATAGACGAGGTAGAGGTACCAGGGTATAAGCAGGGGTGAAGGCACCAGGGTATAGATAAGATTGAGGTACCACGGTTTAAGCAGGGTTGGAGGTACTAGGGTATAGACAGGGTAGAGGTACCAGGGTATATAGCATGTAAAGCTACTAAGGTATAGACAAGGTAGAGGTACCTGGGCATTGGCAGGGCTGGAGACACCAGGTTAGAGACAAGATAAGGGTATCAGAGTATGGACAAGGTGGAGATACCAGGGTACAGGCGGGGTGGAGGTACCGGGGTATCAACAATGTAGAGGTACCAGAGCATGGACAAGGTAGAGATACTAGGATATAGCCAAAGAAAGAGGCACCAGGTTATAGACAAGCAGAGGTACTAGGGATTTGACAGGCGTGGAGGTACCAGCAGGCCCGTAGCCAGGAATATTTGTTTAGGGGTGCATGGCCCTGAGTAATGACAGCAACATAAAAGGGTGGTTCAGTAGATGGGGAAATAAACTTTCTTGCTGAATTGTTTAAAAAGTGTTTACATTTTTGTAATATTATAAAGACTGCTGGAAGCAGGACAGGCAATAAGAGTAGGTGTATACATTTGGGATAGTTTGGGAAGGGCTCACAGAATGCCCCTTGGTTAGGTTATTGAACACACCCCTTATCTTTGTTAACCATCACAGAAGCAATGGATTGCCAAGTACTTCCTTGTCAAATCGAACAATGGGTTTAGAAATACATACCAAATCACAATTGTGGAGGGGGCATGTTTTATGAAGTTCTAAGGAGGCATTGGTAGGTAATAGTCTTCTGTATTCCACCAGCATATATCAAGCACAGCTCCAGTATATCTTCACTTCTTAGCTCCCAACCTCCAACTCCCCTTCCACTGTTACCATGACAGCTCTAGGCATCACATGGAATACCTGAGTGTCATGATTCCACCAACCAAAGGATAGGTTATAACACATCTCCCCTTTTACATATGAAACAAAATAGTAATAAAAGCAAACAAAGTAGAACTATTCCTGAAATAACAAGATACTAAGGGGGTCATTAGGGCCCTGGCGGTTGGCGTTAATGTGGCGGTAGTACTGCCAACAGACTAGCGGTACTTACCGTGATATTATGACATTGGCGGGTTGGCTGAAGCCAACCCGCCAATGTACCACTCTGACTGCCACGGCGGTAACAGCCGCCGGGCTGGGATATCCATCTCCAGCCTGGCGGCTGCCATTGTTCGGCCTGCAGGATTATGACCCCGCACGCCGAATGCCACGAAAACCATGGCGGTAGGCCAAATCAGTGAGAGGGAATTCCTTCCCTGTCACTGATAGGGGTCTCCCCCACTTCCTTTCCAGTAACCTCCTCCACCCCCCTACCGCTCCAGACCCCACCTGAGTCCCCAACATTCATGCCCCCTTCACACACACGCATACACACACCCATTCCCACATGCTTACACGCATGCATACATCCATTCACACACACATCCGCACACACTTTCAAACATACACGGAGACACGCATTCACATAACACAACATACACGCACTCACACCTCCATACATGCACACACGCATTCAACACACAACACACACCTGCATCCATGCACACACAAACATTCACACAGCCCCACACACAAACACAACACCCCCCATACCCCCTTCCCTTTCGGAGACCCGACTTACCTAGATCCAGGGGGTCCTCCGGCAGGGAATGGGATGGGGCGCTGCTACCGGCAGCAGCGTCCGCCAGCAAAACACCGCCAGGCCATATTATTGGTAATAATACGGCTGGCGTTGCGGTCTACTGGTGTGTGGCGCTGCTGGTGGCAGCAGCACCACCTTACCTCCAGCCGCAGCAACGGTCTTTTAGCAGCTGTTGCCGCAGCGGTAGGCAGTTTTTACCGCTGATGTCAAAATGAGGGCCTAAGTATTGGAGAACTGCAACAGTAAGGCAAAGATGTGTAACTGTATACTATATTATAAGAAAGAGAATAACTGTGAGTAGAAAAGCCACAGTAAAGTACACACAGTACTACAGAAAACAACAATAGCATAATATCATATGCACACCATTGAGTATAAGAAGAATAAAAAGTATATTCACTTTCGAATATACAAATTCAGCCTAACCGCAAGAAATACGCATACAGTTAAATGTTATCATCCAGATCTTTACGTCTTTTGTTAGGAGGGTTACTGCGGTGAAGATCACTTTGATTTAATCCACAACCCACACGCTTGCTCTCTTTGTGATTATCAAGATTATCATCATCCTCATCATTGCCCCCTCTACTCTCTACATCTGACATGATACCTGTTTGCCCCTCGTCAAACGGGGGTACTCCAAACTCCTCCATCATCCATCACTACAACATTTTTCCTTTCTTGGGACTATGGTGGTCATTGCAACCCTGGCGGTTGGTGTTAAAGCGGTGGTAAGACCACCAACAGGCCGGCGGTAAAAAATCTGCAATTACGACCGTGGCGGAAACCGCCAACAAAGATAGCCACTTTAACACTCCGACCGCCACGGCGGTACAAACAAACACCGCGGCGGTCACCGCCAACAGGCAGTCAGGAGACAATGTACCGCCCACACTATTATGACAGGCCAATCCGCCACCTTTTCCGGGGCGGATTCACCGCGGATAAAAACACGGCAGAAACAGGAATCCCGAAGGGAAAACGCTCACCTCTACACACCCAACGAGGAACGAGGACGCCATGGACCCGGAACTCCAAATTCTCCCTGCAATAGTCTTCCTGCTCCTCTACCAGGAGCACGAATGCCGGTGGCGAAGACCACAGTGAGTACTGCACCTACGACACAGGGGAGGCAAAAAACAGGGACACACACACGCAACATCCCACCCCCACCCTCACCTACTACAACACACACACTAATGCATATCAATACATCACAGTTACACCCCCCAATCCCCCCGGAAGAATGCAAAGACAATAGAAAATGAGTGTAACCATTGTAATATATTAAAAGCAAGTAGGCAGAAATATATATATACACCATGTACATAATATATAACAAGCATAGTAGTCCAGGTAGTGCTCTAAGAAAGTCCGTGGAACACTGGGACCACACGGTATGGACAAGGCCCACACAAGATCCCCGACCATGACGGAGAGAACACTGGAGGGGCATCAGACAGCAACTAAACAGGCACCTCAGGGGGAGAGAAAGGGGGGGCACCTCAGCTGCTGAGTGCACGATGCCAAATCCACGAGGGGGCCACATGCCCACTGTTACATCCTGGGGAGTGCAAAGCCACAGTCTCTCAAGTCTCTACAGTGGGGGGTTTGCCCACTGCCATATCCTGGGGAGTGCAAAGCCACAGTCTCTCAAGTCTCTACAGTGGGTGGTTTGCCCACTGTTCAATCCTGGGGAGTGCAAAGCCACAGTCTCTCAAGTCTCTACAGTGGGTGGTTTGCCCACTGCCATATCCTGGGGAGTGCAAAGCCACAGTCTCACAAGTGGATGACAGTTTCCACTGGGGCTGGAGGGGGCATGGTGCCCAGAGTGCTTCATCCTGCCAAGGATTGGTGTAGTGGATACTTTTCTCCACTGGTTCTGGAGGGGGCATGGTGCCCAGAGTGCTTCATCCTGCCAAGGATTGGGGTAGTGGATGCTTTTCTCCACTGGTTCTGGAGGGGGCTTGGTGCCCACAGTGCTTCATCCTGCCAAGGATTGGTGTAGTGGATGCTTTTCTCCACTGGTTCTGGAGGGGGCTTGGTGCCCAGAGTGCATCATTCACCCCGTGACGGACTCAGTTGCGTCAGTGCCCTTGCCGCTCATGGGTCAGCGGTGCTTGAGACGGCGGTGCCCTGTTCAGCGGTGCTTGAGACGGCGGTGCCCTGTGCAGCGGTGCTTGAGACGGCGGTGCCCTGTGCAGCGGTGCTTGAGATGGCGGTGCCTTGTTCAGCGGTGCTTGAGACGGCGGTGCCCTGTTCAGCGGTGCTTGAGACGGCGGTGCCCTGTGCAGCGGTGCTTGAGACGGCGGTGCCCTGTGCAGCGGTGCTTGAGACGGCGGTGCCCTGTTCAGCGGTGCTTGAGACGGCGGTGCCCTGTTCAGCGGTGCTTGAGACGGCAGTGCCCTGTGCAGCAGTGCTTGAGATGGCGGAGTCCTGTTCAGCGGTGCTTGAGATGGCGGTCTCCATTGCAGGGTCTCAGCTGCTGGCGGTCCTTCATGGCCCAGCGGGGCTTTTGCTGGTGGTCCTTCATGGCCCAGCAGGGCTTTTGCTGGCGGTCCTTCATGGCCCAGCGGGGCTTTTGCTGGCGGTGGCCTCCTGGGCAGCTGGGCTGGTGCTGGCGGTGGCCTCCTGGGCAGGTGGACTGGTGCTGGCGGTGGCCTCCTGGGCAGCTGTGCAGGTGCTGGCGGTGGCCTCCTGGGCAGCTGTGCTGGTGCTGGCAGTGGCCTCCTGGGCAGCTGGGCTTGGCTGGAGGTTGGCTCCTGGGCATCGGGGATGATGGCGGTCTTCTCCGCCGTGCTGCTCTTCCAAGACTTGCCAGGTTTCTTGTGGCCCTTCCCCTCCTTGGAAGGTGTCACAGCTGACTCCACACTCCCACCGGGACCCCTGGGAGCGGCTTTGGTGGCTGGAGTCTTCCCCCTCTCCTGCTGGGCACTGGCCAACTTCTGATGCTTCACAGGTGGGGACTGTCTGTGCTGTGGCTCCGTGCCACACTGGCTGCCCTGGTGGCCGGTGCACTCCAGATTCCGGTGACTACAGGCACCACTGGTCCCGGAGACGTTGTGGCTGAGGTGCTAGTTCGGGACCTATGAGACGGACGGGGTGCAGGAGGTGTGGGAAAGAGGTCAAGGTTGGACAGGAAAAGATTTTTGGACACACTGGGACAGGTAGCTGAAGCGGGTTTGGGAGTGGAGGAATAGGTGGTGGTTGTAGGAGGTGTACGTTTGGTGACTTTGGGTGAAGGTGCATGCGCTTGAGGCTGTTGTGAGGTGGATGGCTGTTGGGTGGGTCTGTGCCTGCGTTTGTGTATCTTGGGAGGGGGCGTCACAGACACACTGGGAGAGGACACGGGACGTGTGAATGGTAGTGGGGGTGGTGACTTCACGTGAGCAGAGTGTGGTGGTGGGTGTGCTGGAGAGGGAAGTAGTGGCTGTAGAGGTAGTGCATGCAGGTGTGAGTGTAGACGAGACTGGGATGGAGGAGGGAGACGAGGAGGAGGGGGACACAGTGGAGGCAGTGGATGTTGGTGTGTCTGCATGTGTCTGATGCTTGCGTGAGTGCCTGTGGGATGTGTGGTGCTTATGTTTGCCTGAGCTTCCCTTGTGTGTTGACGTGTGTGCATGTTGGTCTGTAGGTGTGCTTGGGATAGGCTGAGGTACAGGGGATTGGGTCGGGGTGGAGGAAGTTGGAGGGGGGAGGCTAGAGACGGGGACAATGGCTGCCATCAGTGCTGAGGCCAGAGTCTGAAAAGCTTGCTGAAGGGCCGCCTAACCAGAATGAATGCCCTCCAGGAATGCATTGGTTTGTTGCAACTGCCTCTCTACACCCTGGATGGCATTCAAAATGGTAGACTGCCCAACAGTGAGGGACCTGAGGAGGTCAATGGCCTCCTCACTGAGGGCAGCAGGGGTGACTGGGGCAGGGCCTGAGGTGCCTGGGGTGAAGGTGATGCCCACCCTCCTGGGTGAGCGGGCACGGGGCAAAGGCTTAGGGGCTGCTGGGAGGGCGGTGCTGGTAGGGGGGGTGGCGGCTGTACCTGTAGATGCGAGGGGCACAGATGTTGCCGCCACCACAATGGAGCTCCCATCAGAGGACGAGTCCGTGTTGCTGGTGTCAGCTCCTGTCCCTGCCGTGGAGCTCCCCTCGCCCTCCATCCCACTGGTGAACTCTGAGTCCGTAGTCTCGCCCTCCAGGGCCATGTGGGATGCAGCTCCCTGGTGCTCCGGTGCCACTGCTCCTCTGCCTGATGATGCTAATGCACACAAGAACAGGGAGACCACAAAAAGAGGGGGGGGGAGACAGAAGAAAGACATGTTGAGTGCATGCATTACCGCTACCGTTGGTGGACACGACAGACACAGAAGCCCCCTGCACTACGCCGCGCTCTTGGGGTCCACTGTTCAATTCCTGGGAAATGGCCTACAAGGCTATGGACGACATCTGCACACATAGATGACACAGGGGCATGAGTAGGTGTACTTGGCACTCTACATAGGTGGGGTGGGGTGCCACATGGCCTGCCTTACGGAGTGGCCTTGCCTACGGAACTCCCTCTGGCCTAGGGAAACCCACAGCCCACCTCCCCCACCCAGACACCTCCAGTGCGCGCAGTCACCAGAATGAGAGTGTACTCACCCCCTTGTGGCTGCTGTGATGCCCTCAAGCGCCCATCCAACTCCAGGTAGGCCACCGCCAGGATCCTGAACATCAGGGGGGTCATGGTGCGAGGGGCACCCCCCCCACGTTGGGAGGCCATCCCCAGCTGAGCCTCCGCCGTCTACTTGCTCCAGCGGCGAATGTCCTCCCATCTTTTCCGGCAGTGGGTGCTCCGTCTGTGGTAGACCCCCAGGGTCCGGACGTCCTTGGCGATGGCTCGCCAAATATCTTTTTTCTGGTGGGCGCTGACCTACATGAAATGTACAGGGGAAAAAGAGAAGTTATTACCAGCTGCACCGTCAAAGTGATTGGCCCCCATCCCTACCCTTGCCATGTGGCACATGCATTCACCGTCTTTCATGCACGCAGCCCTCTCCCCCCTTCCTTCTAACATCCAGCCCTCTCCACACAGGCATAGCCCATACAACATGCTCCCTGTGTACTTACCTGTTTGTCTGGAGGACCGTAGAGTAGCGTGTACTGGGGGAGGACCCCATCCACGAGCTTCTCCAACTCCTCCGATGTGAAGGCAGGGGCCCTTTCCCCTGACACTCGAGCCATTGTCTCTTTCAGACCGAGGTCACAGCAGCAGTTGCAGTGTAGGTCCTCTCCTGTCGAAGATCAGGTATCGAGTGATTGAACAGATAGAAAATGGCGGTCACATCCGCAGCAGTGCGTACGGTCACCGCCGGCTTACATCGTCATTGACTCCTGGGACCCATAGGGTCCAATGTTAACCAATGCAGCATTGCGCTGCGGTCTTCGACCGCCTACCGCGACTGTGTACAATGCCAGCGCAGTTACCTCACATCCCATTGTCCCACTTTACAGGTCAGGCAGCCGCCATTTCAGGGGCCCACATGGCTTCATTTCCAACTGCGTCACACATACCTGGGCCTAGACTCAATACACATACAGGCCACCTTTTGTGTATGATTGGTGTTCTGGGTAAACTGTGGGTACTTACCTCTGAGTTGTTTGACTCTGTGCTCGCTGTTGTCTTTCATAGGCACCGTCCGCTGGGACATGTGAGGAGATGGCGGCATCCTCCGATGTACCGACCGTTGGTGGACCTGTCGACAATGGAGGAGCAACATGTGATCATCACATACAGGCTTGACCGTGCCACAATCCAGGAACTGTGTACCCAGCTGGAGCCAGACCTGATGTCAGCTATCCGCCATCCCACAGGAATTCCCCCTCAAGTGCAGGTGCTGTCAGTGCTCCATTTCCTTGCAAGTGGGTCATGTCAAACAACAGTGACCATAGCATCAGGGATGTCCCAGCCTATGTTTTCCAACGTGTTGTCAAGAGTGTTGTCTGCCCTGCTGAAACACATGCGGAGCTACATCGTTTTCCCTCAGGTGGAGCATTTGCCTACAGTGAAAGGTGATTTCTATGCCCTGGGACACATCCCCAACATCATAGGTGCCATTGATGAGACCCATGTGGCTTTGGTCCCCCTCCACAGGAGTGAACAGGTGTACAGAAACCGGAAGAGTTATCATTCTATGAATGTACAGATGGTATGTTTGGCAGACCAGTACATCTCCCATGTGAATGCCAAGTTCCCTGGCTCAGTGCATGACGCCTACATCCTGCATAATAGCAGCATCCCTTATGTGATGGGTCAACTCCAGAGGCAACGTGTGTGGCTATTAGGTGAGCACCTGGAGGCAAGTCAGTGGGAATGGTTGTCTGGGTCTGGGGATATCCCTCCAGGTTAGTGCATGTCTAACAGTTGTCCCTCACCATTTGCAGGTGACTCTGGTTACCCCAGCCTGTCATGGCTACTGACCCCAGTGACGAATCCCAGGGCAAGGGCAGAGGAACACTACAATGAGGCCCATGGGCGAACTAGGAGGGTGATCGAGCGGAACTTCGGCCTCCTGATGTCCAGGTTCAGGTGCCTCCATATGACAGGTGGATCCCTATTCTACTCACCAAAGAAGGTGTGCCAGATCATCGTGGCCTGCTGTATGCTTCACAACTTGGCTTTGCGACGACAGATGCCTTTTCTGCAGGAGGATGATCCAGATGGCGGTGTTGTTGCAGCTGTGGAGCCTGTGGACAGTGAAGACGAGGAAGCAGAGAAAGAAGACATGAACAACAGGGACTCAGTGATCCAGCAATATTTCCAGTGAGACACAGGTAAGAGTACAGACCTGCCTACTACATGTACTTTAACACTACTACCTCTCTACTGTCTGTCGTTTTCACCCAGTGTATGATCTCAGAGTTGTCACTTTCCCTTACGATTTCACAGATGTGGGTCCTACTGTGTGACATCTGCTTAGATTCCTCATGGACTAGAGCTGTGTGACATAGGTATGTTGACATTATAATTGAAAGAGCATTTTGTCACTGCAATTGATAATACACTATTTTGAAATCACAGACAGACTCCAGATTGTTTTGTGCTTTCAGTGTGTTTATTTTAGTGCTCAATATTGGAGGGGGTAGTGAAATGGTGAGGGGTGATGGCAGAGGAATGTCCATGGCAGAGTCCAGTCTATTAGTCTCACAGGTGCATTGCCCAAATGGGCATAGGAAGTGGAGCACGGGCAGTTTAAGTATGGACAGGGTGACAAAGTGGGACAGTAGGATGACAATCAGGGTGGTCTCATTTCTTGGAGGGGGTCTTGGCATCGTGCTCTGTCTTTGTCCTGGATCTCAGGGACCGTTTGCGGGGTGGTTCTCCCTCTGCAGGGGGTGGGGTGCTGGTGTGGTGGTCCTGTGGCGGGGCGTCCTGTCCACTAGCGCCGGCGGAGGTGGTGGGCAGTTCATCGTCCATGCTAGTGTCAGGGGCCCCTTGTAGTGCCACAGTGTCCCTCCCGGTGTTGAGTACTTCCTTCAGCACCCCTACGATGGTGCCCAGGGTGGAGCTGATGGTTCTGAGTTCCTCCCTGAAACCCAAATACTGTTCCTCCTGCAGGCGCTGGGTCTCCTGAAACTTGGCCAATACCGTTGCCATCGTCTCCTGGGAGTGGTGGTAGGCTCCCATGATGGAGGAGAGGGCCTCGTGGAGAGTGGGTTTCCTTGGCCTGTCCGCCCCCTGTCGCACAGCAGCCCTCCCAGTTCCCCTGTGTTCCTGGGCCTCCGTCCCCTGGACTGTGTGCCCACTACCACTGCCCCCAGGTCCCTGATGTTGTTGGGGTGGTGGGTTATCCTGGGTTCCCTGTAGTGGTGGACACACAGCTGATTGACGTGTCCTGGGGACAGAGGTATGGGCCCGCTGGGTGGGTGCTGTGCTGGTGTTTCCAGAGGGGGGAATGTCTGTGGTGGCCTGTGCCAGTGTGAGGGGAACTGACTGTCCCGAGGTCCCCGATGGGCCGGGCTGGTCATCTAGATCCAGTTGGACAGAGGTGCTGTCATCACTGTGGGTCTCTTCTGTTGTTGGTGTGGGCATGTGTGGACCCTCCTGTCCGGTGACGTTGGGTAGGGGTCCTGCAGGGGCATAAAAGGATGGTTATTACATCTGTGTGTGTCATGGTGTGCAATGGGTGGGTGACCGTGTACCCCAGTGCTTGCATTCCTGTGTGGGAACTTGTGTGATGATGGTTTAGGGGGTTGTATGGGTATGTGCAGTGGGAATGCTTTAGTGATGGGTGTCCATGCTTTGTTGTTGCATGCAGGGCTTGGTGTTGGGATGGGTGGTTTGTGATGTTGGGACATATGTGAGGAGTTGGGGTGCTGGGGGTGAGGGTGGGGGTATGTGATAGCATGCAGGTAGGGTGGGGGATGTAATAATTAAGATTTGTCTTACCAGAGTCCATTCCTCCAGCTACTCCTGCGAGGCCCTCAGGATGCAGAATCGCCAAGACCTGCTCCTCCCATGTTGTTAGTTGTGGGGGAGGAGGCGGGGGTCCGCCGCCAGTCCGCTGAACCGCCTGGTGGTGTCTTGAGACCACGGAACGCACCTTCCCCCGTAGGTCGTTCCACCTCTTCCTGATGTCCTCCAGATTTCTTGGGTGCTGTCCCATTGCGTTGACCCTGTCCACTATTCTTCGCCGTAGCTCCATCTTCCTTGCAATTGAGGTGCGCTGCACCTGTGCTTCGAATAGCTGTGGCTCTACCTGGACGATTTCCTCCACCATGACCCTGAGCTCCTCCTCCGAGAACCTGGGCTGTCTTTGCCGTGCCATGGGGTGGTGTAGGTGATGTGTGGGGTGGAGTGTGTGGTGATAAGTGTGCTGATATGTAGTGGTGTGTTGTGTGAGGTGCGTGGAAGTTCTGTGGGTGATGGTGTTGTGTGCCTGTGGATGCTGTTGTTCTTGCTGGTGGTGTCTCTCTCTGGCCTTCTTTTGGTATTTTTGGTCGTGGGGGTTTGTGGGTGATGTGGGTGGGTGTTTTATATTGTAATAGGTGTGTGGGAGTGGTGTGTGTATGTGTATCAGGTGTGTGTATTTTGAATTGTCCAATGTGGTAGTGTTTTGTAAGAGTGTGTGTATTTTGAGCGCAGCGGTGTGTACTGCCAATGGAATACTGCGGTTGAAAGACCGCCGCGTGGATTCGTGTGTCGTGATAGTCTGGGCGTATTTCTGTTGGCGTGACGGTGGAGGTTTTGTTTTCGTCAGTTTCTCACTGACCTTTGGTGTGGCGGACTTGTGTGGGTGTCTGAATTTTGCCGGATTCCGAACTGTGGGTCCTAATAGCTGTGGTGGAATTCCGCAGCGGTGTGTTGGCGGTCTTCTGCACAGCGGTAAGCGGCTTTTACCGCCAATGTTGTAATCACCCCCTTATTCTTTTGAAAATTCATAACTTGACTTGTGTATGTTGGATTTTTGTCGTTTTGGTCTTGTTTTGTTTAGATAAATATAACCTATTTTTCTAAACCTTTGTTGTGTCATTTTGTAGTGCTTACACTGAGTTACTACATTGCTTCTGAAGTTAAGCCTGCCTGCTGGTGCCACGCTACTAATGGGGTGAGTGGGGGTTAACTGAGGGTGATTCTCCTTTACCCTGACTAGAGTGAGGGTCCTTGCTTGGACAGGGGGTACCCTGACTGCTAACCAAAGACCCCATTTCTAACAGTTTGACTTATATATAACATTCACTTTGAATTGATTGTGGAAGACCTTGTATCAAATGTACTTGTGATGTTCTTGTTGCCATTTGAAGGCTCACATGTTTAGGTTTATGGTATTGTTTCTTACATGATATGTCGACAATGTTGGGGTGGTGTGTGTTTTTGCTATCGCATTTACCCCTCCAATTAATTCCCTACACACATGTGACAGCCCAGTGCCGACATACAACTGTTGTCTATTTTAAATTATGCACTTTGTACTACGTTGGTTGTACAATTAGATGTCATATAGCTCATGAAGTGTAGATCTAGGCATATGTATTGCGGAATACACCAATAATTGCCCTCTTATTTCACTGTGTTGTGATCCGCCCCAAGTACGGCCCTCCGCAGGCATAAAGGTACTACTCATAAGTCCCTTTGTGAATACTAAAAAGTAGTAAAGTTAAATTTTTGCTCTAAACTTAGGGGCATATTTACAAGTCCTGTGTGCCCCCGGAGCATCACTTTCTGTGACGCACCACCGGCGCAAAGTGCAGACCCATATCTGCAAGGCCATGCAAAGCCACTGTGCTTGGCTTTTTATGGCCTTGTAGATATGGTGTAAGGCAACACAGCGCAAGTCGATGCATTGCCTTACATTGCATCAGAGAGGCATACCGTGCGCGTTGCAGTGGGTGTTACCATGCAACACCCATGGGTTTTGGTGCATTCCCAGATTTACAAGAATCTGTAAACCTGGGAATGAGACAAAACTGTAGGCCTCTCCAGGACAGGCACAAAGACAAGAAATATTTTATTTCTCCTTGTTGTTTCCTCTTTCTGCAGCACACATAGGAGGAAAATGCCTTTCTGGATTGTTGTTGTGCAGGAAGGTCTCCCTTCCTGCACTGCAACAATCCTGCTGACAATGCAGTCACCATTACACCATAGTGCAAGGGTGCCTGCATTGGCGCTAGGCAGCAATTTCTGAGCATATGCAGGGAGAAAGGACAGAAATACAACGTATCTTGTAAATATGGTACATTTCTGCCCTTTGCCTGTGGTGCAGGGCAGTGCAGCAAGGTCACTTGCTGTGCTGCCCTGCACCACGGGGCTTGTAAATATGTCACATAGACTTTTGGTGTAACTTTACCTTTGTAAATTGAGCACAGAGTTTCTTACTGACAAAAGGGATAAATGACAATGTGTGGAAATTGGGTTTCAGGAAATATGTATTTCTTGATTTATTTTGATCCTATGAAAATCTATCACACTTTAGAATTACAAAAAAAGTGCTTAATTTGGGCTTTCTGGACTGCTGATATAGCCTGAAACATTTGTAGCATTTATTTACATGTAGTTAAATGAAAATACAAAGATAAAATGACATCTACTGTACCTCTGCAAGACTGCAACATAGTCCACTTCACAAAATCGTCTGCCTTGCAGTTAGAGACAATAAAAACAAGTCTTGTTGTTAAAAGAAGAAACAGCCATTTGTCATTTTGATGGTGCTGGCACCCTCCCATCATCCCTACTACAAGTGCCAATAGCAGAAAGGAAACAGTGCCTGAAACATTTATAGCATTTATTTACATGTATTTAAATGTTATTATGTTAGAAAAAAAGACATATACTGTACCTCTGCAAGATTGGTACATAGTTCACTTCCCAAAATCATCTGCCTTGCAGTTAGAGAAAATAAACACCAGTCTCCTTGTTAAAAGAATAAACAGCCATTTGTCAGACGTTATTGCCTGACATTTAACCGCTGTCTTTGAAGCCTAGTAAATATTAGCAGAAAAAACTATTTAAAGGCATCTTTATTGCTCAGTCACTTTGTGTACTCCAGCCTGGTTATTTTGGGGGTACTGCCACACTCCCAGCATCCCTACTATGTGCGCCTATGGCAGAAAGGAAACAGTCTTATCCTGGCACCATCCACATCAGCCTGGGACGACTCCTGGTGGCCACCGATACTCGTCACCCCACACCCCATCCCCTCCCCCCACCACAACAAACCACACAAGCAAACTCAGCATCATCCTGGACTCACCATGACCCACCAAGTCAACTCAGACACATCCTCCTGCTTTCACACACTCCGACTTCTCCGGAAGATCTACAAATGCATGGCGTAAAACTGTAATCCATGCCTTGTTTACCAGCAGACTCGACTATGGCAGTGCCCTCTACGTCGGTACCATCCAGAAGATCCTCAGGAAACTACAGCACATCCAAAATACCTCTGCCAGACTCATCCTGGACATACCCCACCGCAAACATATCTCCAATCACCCAAGAGACCTCCACTGGGTCCCTATCGAGAAGAGAATTTACTTCAAGTTCCTCATCCACGCTTACAAGGCTCTCCACAACCAAGGACCCGCCTACTGCAACCACTGCATCACTTTCTACTCCCCACCAGACCTCTCCACTCTGCTCAACAAGCATTAGCCACCATACCCCGTATACGGAAGACCTCTGCTGTTGGGAGGTCCTTCGCCTACCGCGCAGCAAAGAGCTGGATCATCCTGTCCCTGCACCTCAGGCAGTCACCATCGCTACTTCAATTCAGGAAGGACCTTAAAACCTGGCTCTTCAACTGGAGCTCAGAGGAGAAACCCCCATAGCGCCTTGAGACCCTTACGGGTGAGTAGTTGCGCTTTATAAACCCTGATTTGATTTGACTTGAACAGTGCTCATGAAGACACTTCTTACCTTCTATTTTTGCAGTGCAGCTGCTGATCTTTGTAAGTGGTAGGACATTATACTTACCCGAAATTGTAGATAGTGAGCCTGATATCGGTTCAGGATGGTTCAGGGATTTCACCCAGTGAGAACATTTAGTAGAAAACTCAGTCAAATAGTGCATAGTACATGTTATAACTTAATTTGCACTTAACGTTTCTGAAAAGGCAGTAAATACTCAAGTCCTTTCATGGCATGCCACCCCAATAAATCCTGATACTCACCAGATTTTACCCCAATTACTTTCAAAATGTGCAACAAGTGCCCACATAAGTCAAACTTTATCTTCATTGTGGCCTCCATATGCCTTCGGTGCCCCCTTAGACCAAATATTACATACAATATGTTCGTATCAGAATGTTGTCATTAGTGCTGTCCATATACCATGGATGACCCGAAGGTCAATAATTACCTCTAGTATGTCAAGGCCAGAGTTAGGTCAAGGTTGCACCTCTCCCACATGCCACAGTTGTACTCCCTTATGCCCCTTAATAACCTCCAATTCACCAGCATTCTGCCATGGTGCCCTCTATGTCAAGAATCTTTTCCAGTAAGGTAGGGTCAGAAGATTTCTGTAGGTACCCCAAGCCCTCAGTTAACTTCTGTATGCCAGAATTGTTGCTATGGTTGGCATATATGCCTAGTTCTACCTCTAATATATCCATGCCAATATTTTACCACAGGTGCCTGGCATGCAACAATTGCTTCCAGTATGTGCATGCCAGCATTTTGACATACGTTCCTCTATAAGCCAAGATTTACTTTTGGTATGCCAGGACGAATGACAGGCTCACAAGCATAATACTGCATTTTTGCTCACACTCATTTACACTCACTCACACTCATTCTGACTCTCAGTTACTCTCATTCATTCTCACTCGCCCTCTTTCATACATTCTTTCTCACTCCCTTGAACTTGCTTCTACTCTCACTTATCACTCATTCACACTGACTCACTCTCACTCTAACTTGCTCATTCTTTCTCACTTACATTCAACTGCACTCACTCAAACTTTCACTTAGTCACTTCACTTCTTCTCACTCATTCGTATTCATTGACACTAACCTTCACAAACATTTACTCTTACTGAAAAACAATTGCATTCACTTTTACTCCCACTCACTCATGCTCACTCACTCTGGCTCAGTCATTCTTACTCACAGTTACACTCCCTCATTGTCACCCACTCTCACTTTTACAACTCATTCTCCCTGACACCAACACTCCCTCACACTAATTCTTACCCATTCAATTTCACTTCCTCACTCCCACTCACTTGCAGCCACTGACTCATTCATACTCACTTGCTGACACTCAGTCTCACTCCTTCTCCCTCACTGTCTGTCACTCATCATCACTCATTTTCACTCAGTCACACGCATGCTCACATACCCAAACACACGTACAAACACACACACATATTACGTCTAAAAAGATGTTATTTTTCTTACCCCAGCTGTCAGAAAGGGTCCACTCTAGGACTTGGTGTTCCATTTTTATTAAACGTATAGTAAAAATTCAACTATTATTTACCAATATTTACAATTAGTGTGATAAATAATGGTCAGACAATGCAGCTCCACGCCCTTAATGGTGAATTGCCCTTTGTTCTTGGCACTAATTTTGGCCCCTTGATGCCAGGGGCTTGCAAAGAAAGTGCTAGGAGTCACAAGAGGCAAGTTCGGGGTCACAGCTGTGACCTCTGGGCACTCCTGAATGACATCCATAAGCCTATTCACACTGTTAGTTACCGGCCTCCTGAACTTCTGCAGAGCTGCGGCCACTTTGCCTTGTGGCTATTGAGTGTTGATGCATAACTCAGAATATGCAACGTTGTGTGTATTCTTTTGAAACCTTTGTGTAACAATATTTGTACTCAAGTAGTGCCAAATTAGTGATTGACTCTAGTATTTTGTTTTCTCTATCTTCCTTACACCCTCTTTGTCCAGAGCTTGGTGACCCAGCATGTGCAAAGTTTGAACCTGGGCAACAATGGTAGATTATGGTACTGTCAGCAATCATACTATTCAGCCCTAACTGAGCAAAACAGTGTGCTAGGTCAGATGAACGTGGGTGCCTGTCCATTTCTCACCCTCACATATGGTGTTGAGGTCATTCAGAGAAATCAGAGACTACAGAGGCTGAAATTACTCGCATCGTCAGTCTACGTGTTTCCCCTTGTCTGCTCTAAGTAATAAATTTGAGGTATCAGGGATTAGTCCTAGTACTTTGGGAGTATTATAACTCCTCTGATTATGGCAGATGGATCTTCTGTGGCCCTTACAGTTAATTATAAATATTTTTTGTCTTTCCTTACAAAATGTGTTAACATAAATCTTTTACAGCAATTGTGTCTTTTTACCCCTCATAGCTAACTAAAAACACACTTTTGTGGTATTAGCTACCTAGTAGTAAAAGAGAATCCCTGACTATTCCCCCATGATAACTAACTAGCTCAATTCAGAGCACTCTTCCAATGAAGTCCTACCGCTAAGACACTAATTGTAGGCTCGTCACCCTCAAGAAGCTCTCAAGAATTGGTGTCCTTTACAACACAATTCATGGAGCTCTTTTAGAGGTTTCTTTGATAGATGAGTCTGCAGTTGTTGCCTTCTACCAAGAGTTATAAGATGATTTGAAAAGCACAATATTCACTGTGGTATATCAACCTAATACTATTACATCTCTTATGGTTCTGGTGTTATAAATAGACCAACAAATGGCACCTGGTAAAAAGGAGAAAATGCATAAGATATGCAGGTCCTAGCATTGAAGCCAAGTCTCTTCATGCTTCCTCTCATGAACCTATGCAGGCTGTTAATGTACTGTGCAAAGATTTCTACTCCAGAAAGAGATAGAAAGAGGAATTGTCCTCATATGACAGAAAACTCCTTTACTCAGTCTTGAGCCATAGACAAGGACCTAGGGCCAGATGCAGGAAACGATTAGCGAGTCGCAAACGGCTAAAATTGCCGTTTGCGACTCGCTAATCGCATTTCCCGATGCAGAAATGCATATTGCGAGTCGGGACCGACTCGCAATATGCATTTCAGAATCGCAAATAGGAAGGGGTGTTCCCTTCCTATTTGCGATTCGGAGTGGCATGCAATACCATTTGCGACCGCATATGCGGTCGCAAATGGTATCGCAGTTACCATCCACTTCAAGTGGATGGTAACCCACTCGCAAATTGGAAGGGGTCCCCATGGGACCCCTTCCCCTTTGCGAATGGACCCAAAACCATTTTTTCAGGGCAGGTAGTGGTCCAAGGGACCACTACCTGCCCTGAAAAAATACCGAAACTAAAGGTTTCGGTTTTTTTTTTTAAGTGCAGCTCGTTTTCCTTTAAGGAAAACGGGCTACACTTTAAAAAAAATACCTGCTTTATTGATAAAGCAGTCACGAACATGGAGGTCTGCTGACGACAGCAGGCCTCCATGTTTGCGAGTGCCTAGACTCGCTATGGGGCCGCAATTTGCGACCCACCTCATTAATATTAATGAGGTGGGTCATTGCGACCCCATAGCGACTCGCAGACGGTGTCTGAGACACCGTTCTGCATACCAATTTGCGAGTTGCAAATTGCGAGTCGCAGGGACTCGCAATTTGCAAGTCGCAAATTGGCATTTTCCTACATCTGGCCCCTAGTCCTTAAATGACATTGCCTACTGTCATCAGATCTCATTTGTAAGTTCAAATAGTACTCTTTAACTTAAAAGCACATTAACAGTATGAACATTACTATATTGTAGTGGTGTCCCTCGTGAATCATTTGGACCCTCTAATCTTTGAACTATTGATGCTCCTTTCTTTTCCATAAGACTTGGAATGACATGGTTACAAACACATAATCCCAATTATTATTTGAGTGAATGAAATTCTTTTATTTAAGGTCATCATTTTTCGATGTTCACTGTTTCCCCAATTCGATGAAATTAATACTCAGAAAACGAAACAGGGAACGCCAACTGTTATATTTCCATTTCCGTATATAGAGTTTGCTGATGTCTTTAAAGAGAAAGGATTTACGGCTACACTGGATTTATGGTTGTGATTGCGATTAATCTAGTGTCTGTGTAAAAATGCCACATGACTTTATATATGCACTGGCCAAAGAGAATATACTAATCATAAGAAATATATAGAAAGTGTTCATTTGTCATTCCAGCTCCACAGCTGGTTCCTCAATCTTCTTTGACTAAAGTTGACAAGAGAGTTCTACTGTATTGTATAGATTCTATCACATTCTATCACATTCACAACTGTCAGTCAGTCAAAAAATATTGTTTATTTAGACTGGAGTCTATAAAAAAAAAAAAAAAAAATACATCCTACAATAAACTATAATACATACAAGAAATGCTAAAAATGCATTCAATAGGTAATACATACAGTAAAAGGAATTGGGAAATCCCATAATTATTCACCAATTCCATATGTGTTATCTACCAAACCTTTTAAAACCCCCTTGATCGTAGTTAAAAATCTCCCAATTGCACACATAGCATCCAAAACTTTCATGTTCACCAGTAAACTGAGGGCTTGATCACTATTAGGAATTCCTTATTTAATAACAAATGGTTTAAAAATACTTTCTGAGCATTTAAAAACCATAAACAGTCTAATAAAATATGTACCCTATTACATTTTGTCCTCATCCCACAAGTGCACATGCCCTGCTCATCTATCATAGCTGATTTTGTTAGTACTAAATCACTGAGCTTAGGGTTAGGTGAGGCCTCCACTAATGGAAAAGTATCATCATCAATCCAACCATTTAACAGATACTGAGTGGAAGATTTCTCCCTCAAATTCCACAGGTTCTCCTCTCTAGCCCAGTTATATGAGAGCGTTCCTAACTCTGATTTAGAAATCTGCAGCCCCTGCTTCCACCGGTCCGGCTTTATTTCCATCCTATTACAAATTTTGTTCAATGCTTGTCTCTCTTACATAGCTCATTTTATCTCACTATTTTCAACCTCTTCTTTACAGAGGTGTGATATTTTAGGAGTTTCTTCCCTTATTAATCTCTTCCAGAACCTCAGTGTGGCTACAAACCCTAATGACTCCAAGCAGTAAGCTGGCTTTCCGTCCTTATAGCTTGAACCATAGCCGATAATGGTTATGTAAGGAGTCTTTACAGACATTTACCCTCTTCATGGTTCCAATCCAGTTCGCCCCCTAAGGTTAGAACTTCCACACCATATTGGAATTGAGGGTGGACCAATGCATTATAGGCTGACGGTATGGGGCACAGAGAGGGCACACAATACTTCCGGCTGAATTGCTTTAAACCCCATACTGAGGTCAGTGTGATAATTTTTAGTGATTCAATATGATCTTTCCAAATTAACTTTGTATCAAATAACAAGCACAAATATTTAGATTTTTTAAGCACATCTACTTTGTTCCCACCCAGGTACCAATTAAACTCTCCTTTTCCTTTCTCCAGCACCATTATCTTAGTCTTGTCTGGGTTAAAAGTGAGTTTTTCCTTATACAATAATCCTGAAAGACATCCAATTTATTTTGTAGCCCTACTTCTATCATGTCCATTATCCCCAAATCATTGGCAAATAATAGACACAAGACGTGTGTATCATTCATCTTAGGGTATAGGCCTTTTGCTTCCATTAATGTATTTGGTAAGTCTTCCAGAAACAGGGAGAATAATAGGGGAGCCAAAACACAGCCCTGTCACAGACCATTCTTAATTGATATTGTGCTTCCAGTATCTAATATCACCCACTCTTGAAGGATTAACAGAAGACCCTTGTTGAGTCTGAGCCTCCTCAGCATTTCCTACAATACATTTCAGTAAACGAAGTAAAAAGTGGCAAGAACTCAACAAAACATTAAATCAGTTTCCCCCTTAAATCTATTGATTTCCTTGCCATTGCCCATTGACTAAAGCAATGGTCAGGGTTACGTTGCCTTCTTTGAACCCACATTGTTCAATAGTAATAGTGTTATTTTGTTCCACCGAGGTCTTCAGTAAGCATAGCAACACTTTGGAGAAAACATCCTCCCCGACATCTAGTAAGCTAATTAACCAGTAATTCTTAGGCACCATAGCATCATCCTTCTTAAAGCGGCCCAATAATTGCTCCTTTTGAACTTTTGGAGAACAGCCTCAAAACCAGGGCCTTTTGGAAGGTAACATGATAACAGCTTGCCCACCAATCTACGTTCTTTTTCATTATCCCTGCAGGGAGGTTACCCAGTCCTGCCGTCTTGGTTAACTTAAGGGCCTGAATAGTTTATTTTATCCTCTCAAGTGAGAAATACAACTCAGTCTCATCACCCACCTAAAAATGTATCTTCAGACCCACCTCATCATTATCACTTCCATATACATTACTCAAGTGATTAACCCAGTCATCTCCGCAAACAAGGAATCTCATTTTCCCTGGCTCCCTCCCTTCACACACCAGCTGCCAGAATTTCCTAATATTATTTGTTCTAAATACCTCAAACATTGTTTGCCAATTTTTACTTATAATATAAATTTTCTTCTTTCCCAACATGTTCTTATATTCAATTTGTACAGAGTGGAGGATACCACCTAATACTGGGTTGTATTTTTTCTTAAGCCATCTCTCTCATTTTTGTGTCTTTTGTTTTAATTACTCACAATCCCTAGTAAACCACACATTCCTCTTAATCTGAGTGACATGTTCACTTTCCTCGCTCTGAGCTCTCTGTCTCACCCCCAGACAGTTGACAACCAAGCCTACCACTCGGTTTTACCATGTCAAAAAGTCACCCTACCCCTCCAGCACCTCTGGCACCTTATGATCTAACATAAAAAAATGAAGTACTTTTAGGTTTTCATCCGAAATACATGTTGTTATGCGTCTAGGGTAGTTGACTTGCAATAGGATAACTTTGTTTCTTTGCTCACACTGTCCTACCTTAAACACTAAGGGGCAGATTTACAAGCCCCTTGTGCATCCTTGTGGCACACTAGTGTAATTTTTTTCTGCTAATGTGGCATTAAGGAGGCAATTTCTCCGCATTACATTTACAAAGTGGCGCAATGCATGCATTGTGTCACTTTGTAGACCCTTGCACCACATTATGCCAGCGCAAGGCAAATGTATGCAACAGGGGGTGTTCCCACACAGGGAGGCCCAAAAAATGGCTCAGTGGCTATGTGCTATGTGCCATTTTTGGAATCATTTTTAACGGCTGCTCAGGGTAGGCGCACCTATAATCTCCTATGGGCCTCCCTGTGCTTTGCTGGTCTAGTGTCAACATTTTTGGCACTAGTACTGCAAAGTGCCACAGTCGCGCTCACAATTTTGACGCTATTGTGGTATTGTGCACCATAGTGCACCCTATTGTAAATACAACTCACCCATGGTGTTGTTAGAGGGGCCCAAGAAAAGTGCTGCATCAATGCTGATGCACCACTTTCTTGTAAATATGCCCCTAACTGTAGCGGCCTATGGTCACTTCCCTCAGTGTTCAACACTTTAAATCCTTCCACTGAGAAAAAGTGCCATGAACCAATGAAAACACAGTTGATTGGACAGCCCTGGTTTCCTAAGCGAAAGGTGTGAACTGCAGGGTGATCCATATCTAGCCGGCCATTTACACAAAACAACCCTATTGACATAAAAAAATGTAATAGGGCATCATCACATGCTAAGCAACAGGATCTTGGGAAGGTAGCCGGGGGTTGCCCAGATAATAGACAGCAGATCTTTATGCATTTGATCACTAGAGATTGCATCTAATTTATGCACAAAATCCCCAAGGATCATTAACAGCTGAGTAGGATATTCTATGCATATTGTCTCAAGATCTTCTACCAGCCCTAACTGAGATGCTCAGTCTTCAGCATTACATTGTTGAATATATATTATTCACAATTATTTAGGTCTTTGCCAGAGGACCACTATAAAGCTTTATCCAACCTGACAATATCCATCGACTTTTAACCTTTAATATGGTCACTTTGTTGGCTACCTTTTTCAAAACTATGGTAAGCAGCCCAACCAAAGGCACCTTGCCTCTTTAAGAAAGCATTAAGAACCCATCTAATGGTTCGAGCTCTTGGCACAGCCATGTCTCCTGCAGGCACATAGGCGGTCATTACAACATTGGCGGTAAAAGCCGCTTACCGCCGTGCAGAAGACCGCCAACACACCGCCACGCCTGCGGAAATCCGCCACAGCTATTATGACCCACAGTACGGAATCCGCCAAAATTCAGACACCCACACAAGTCCGCCACACCAAAGGTCAGTGATAAACTGGCGAAAACAAAACCTCCACCGTCACGCCAACAGAAATACGCCCACACTATCACGACACATGAATCCACGCGGCGGTCTTTCAACCGCGGTATTCCATCGGTGGTACACACCGCTGCGCTCAAAATACACACACATTTACAAAACAGAGCCACATTAGACAATTCGAAACACACACACCTGATACACATACACACACCACTCCCACACACCCAATACAATATAAAACACACACCCACATCACCCACAAACCCCTACAACAACAACTGAGAAAGAAGCACAGAGAGAGACACCACCATCAACAATACTAGCATCCACAGGCACACCAGACCATCACCCACATAACTTCCACGCACCTCACACAACACCCCACTACATATCAGCACACTCATCACCACACACACCCCCCCACACATCACCCACACCACCCCATGGCACGGCAAAGACACCCCAGGTTCTCAGAGAAGGAGCTCAGGGTCATGGTGGAGGAAATCGTCCGGGTAGAGCCACAGCTATTCGGATCACAGGTGCAGCACACCTCCATTGCAAGGAAGATGAAGCTATGGCGAAGAATAGTGGACATGCTCAACGAAGTGGGACAGCACCCAAGAAATCGGGAGGACATGAGAAAGAGGTGGAACGACCTACTGGGGAAGGTGCGTTCCGTGGTCTCAAGACACCACCAGGCGGTTCAGCGGACTGGCGGTGGACCCCCACCTCCTCCCCCACAACTAACAACATGGGAGGAGTAGGTCTTGGCGATTCTGCATCTTGAGGGCCTCGCAGGAGTAGCTGGAGGAATGGACTCTAGTAAGACAAATCTTAATTATTACATCCCCCACCCTACCTGAATGCCATCACATACCCCCACCCTCGCCCTCACCCCCAACCCCATCACTCCAACTCCTCACAGATGTCCCAATTTCACAAACCACACACCCCAACACCAAGCCATGCATGCAACACCAAAGCATGGACACCCATCACTAAAGCATGCCCACTGCACAAACCCATACACCACCCTAAACCATCATCACACAAGGTCCCACACAGGAATGCAAGCACTGGGGTACACAGTCACCCACCCATTGCACATCATGCCACACACAGATGTGATAAACATCCTTTTATACCCCTGCAGGACCCCTACCCAACGTCACCGGACAGGAGGGTCCACACATGTCCACACCACCAACAGAAGAGGCCAACAGTGATAACAGCAGCTCTGTCCAACTGGATCTAGATGACCAGCCCGGCCCATCGGGGACCTTGGGACAGTCGGTTCCCCTCACACAGTCACAGGCCACCACAGAGCTTACCCCCTCTGTGGTGGAAACACCAGCACAGCACCCACCCAGCGGGCCCATACCTCTGTCCCCAGGACACGTCAATCAGCAGTGTGCCCACCACTGCAGGGAACCCAGGATAACCCACCACCCCAACAACAACAGGGACCTGGGGGCAGTGACAGTGGGACAGAGGCCCAGGTACAAAGGGGAACTGGGAGGGCTGCTGTGCGACAGGGGCGAGGACAGGCCAAGGGAACCCACTCTCCACGAGGCCCTCTCCTCCATCATGGGAGCCTACCACCACTCCCAGGAGACGATGGCAACGGTACTGGCACAGTTTCAGGAGACCCAGCGCCTGCAGGAGAACAGTATTTGGGCTTCAGGGAGGAACTCAGATCCATCAATTCCACCATGGGCACCATCGTAGGGGTGCTGAAGGAACTACTCAACACCAGGAGGAACACTGTGGCACAACAAGGGGCCCCTGACACTAGCATGGACGATGAACTGCCCACCACCTCCGCCGGCGCTAGTGGACAGGAGGTACCGCCGCAGGACCACCACACCAGCACCCCACCCCCTGCAGAGGGAGAACCACCCCGTAAACGGTCCCTGAGATCCAGGACAAAGACAGAGAATGATACCAAGACCCCTGCCAAGAAATGAGACCACCCTGAATGTCATCCTTCTGTCCCACTTTGTCACCCTGTCCATCCTTAAACTGCCCCAGCTCCACTTCCTATGCCCATTTGGGCAATGCACCTGTGAGACTAATAGACTGGACTCTGCCATGGACATTCCTCCACCATCACCCCTCACCATTTTGCAACCCCCCCAATATTTTGCACATAAATAAACACCCTTGAATCACAAAACAATCTGGAGTCAGTCTGTGATTTCGGAATAGTGTATTAGCAATTACTGTGGCAAAAAGATCTTTCAATTGTAATGTCAACATACCTATGTCACACAGCTCTAGTCCATGAGGAATCAAAGCAGAGTGGGACCCACATCTGTGAAATCGTAAGGGAAAGTGACAACTCAGTGACCATACACTGGGTGAAAACGACAGTAGAGAGGTCGTAGTGTTAAAGTACATGTAGTAGGCAGGTTTGTATTCTTACCTGTGTCTCACTGGAAGTATTGCTGGATCACCGAGTCCCTGTTGTCCATGTCCTCTTCTTCTGCTTCCTCGTCTTCACTGTCCACAGACTCCACAGCTGAAACAACACCATCTGGACCATCCTCCTGCAGAAAAGGCACCTGTCGTCGCAAAGCCAAGTTGTGAAGCATACAGCAGGCCACGATGATCTGGCACACCTTCTTTGGTGAGTAGAATAGGGATCCACCTGTCATATGGAGGCACCTGAACCTGGCCTTCAGGAGGCCGAAGGTCCGCTCGATTATCCGCTGTGTTCGCCCATGGGCCTCATTGTAGCATTCCTCTGCCCTTGTCCTGGGATTCCTCACTGGGGTTAATAGCCATGACAGGTTGGGGTAACCAGAGTCACCTGCAAATGGCGACTGACAACTGTTAGAAGCACACTAACCTGTAGGGATAACCCCAGACCCAGACAACCATTCCCACTGTAATGCTTCCAGGTGCTCACCTAATAGCCACACACAGTGCCTCTGGAGTTGACCCATCACGTAAGGGATGCTGCTATTCCGCAGGATGTAGGCGTCATGACATGAGCCAGGGAACTTGGCATTCACATGGGAGATGTACTGGTCTGCCAAACACACCATCTGCACATTCATGGAATGATAACTCTTCCGGTTTCTGTACACCTGTTCACTCCTGCGGGGGGGACCAAAGCCACATGGGTCCCATCAATGGCACCTATGATGTTGGGGATATGTCCCAGGGCATAGAAATCACCTTTCACTGTAGGCAAATCCTCCACCTGAGGGAAAACGATGTAGCTCCGCATGTGTTTCAGCAGGGCAGACAACACTCTGGACAACCCGTTGGAAAACATAGGCTGGGACATCCCTGATGCTATGGCCACTGTTGTTTGAAATGACCCACTTGCAAGGAAATGGAGCACTGACAGCACCTGCACTTGAGGGGGATTCCTGTGGGATGGCGGATAGCTGACATCAGGTCTGGCTCCAGCTGTGTACACAGTTCCTGGATTGTGGCACGGTCAAGCCTGTATGTGATGATCACATGTCTTTCCTCCATTGTGGACAGGTCCACCATAGGTCTGTACACCGGAAGATGCCGGCATCTCCTCACATGTCTCAGCGGATGGTGCCTATGAAGGACAACAGCGAGCACAGAGTCAAACAACTCAGAGGTATGTACCCACAGCTTACACAAAACACGAATCCTAATCCGAAAAGTGGCCTGTATGTGTGTTGAGTCTATGCCTAGGTATGTGTGACGCAGTTAAAAATGAAGCCATGTGGGCCCCTGAAATGGCGGCTGCCTGACCTCTAAAGTGGGACAATGGGATGTGAGGTAACTGCGCTGGCGTTGTACACCGTCGCAGTAGGCAGTCGAAGACCGCGGCGCAATGCTGCATTGGTTAACATTGGACCCTATGGGTCCCAGGAGCCAATGACGATGTACACCGGCGGTGACTGTACGCACCGCCGCGGACGTGACCGCCATTTTCTATCTGTTCAATCACTCGATACCTGATCTTCGACAGGAGAGGACCTACAAAGCAAGTGCTGCTGTGACCTCGGTCTGGAAGAGACAATGGCTCGAGTGTCTGGGGAAAGGGCCCCTGCCTTCACATCGGAGGAGTTGGAGAAACTCGTGGATGGGGTCCTCCCCCAGTACATGCTACTCTGCGGTCCTCCAGACAAACAGGTAAGTACACTGGGAGCATGCTCTATGGGCTATGCCTGTGTGGAGTGGGGTGGATGTAAGAAGGGGGGTGGGAGATTGCGGCGTGCATGAAACAACGGTGAGTGCATGTGCCACATGGCAAGGGTAGGGATGAGGGCCAATGACTGTGATGGTGCAGTTGGTAATAACTTTTCTTTTCCCCATGTACAATTCATGTAGGTCAGCGCCCACCAGAAAAAAGATATTTGGCGTGCCATCGCCAAGGACCTCCGGACCCTGGGGGTCTACCACAGACGGAGCACCCACTGCTGGAAAAGATGGGAGGACATTTGCCACTGGAGCAAGAAGACGGCGGAGGCTCAGCTGGGGATGGCCTCCCAACGTGGGAGGGGTGCCTGTCGCACCATGACCCCCCTGATGTTCAGGATCCTGGCGGTGGCGTACCCGGAGTTGGATGGGCGCTTGAGGGCATCACAGCAGCCACAAGGGGGTGAGTACACTCTCATTCTGCTGACTTTGCGTGCAGTGGAGGTGTCTGGGTGGGGGAGGTGGACTGTGGGTTTCCCTAGGCCAGGGCGAGTTTAGTAGGCACAGTCCCTCAGTAAGGCAGCCCATGTGGCACCCCACCCCACCTCTGTAGAGTGCCAAGTCCACCTAGTCATGCCCTTGATTCATCCATGTGTGCAGATGTCGTCCATAGCCTAGTAGGACATTTCCCAGGGATTGAACAGTGGAGTCCAAGAGCGCGGCGTAGTTCAGGGGGCTTCTGTGTCTGTCGTGTCCGCCAACACTAGCGGTAATGCATGCACTGAACATGTCTTTCTTCTGTCGTTCCCCCTTTTTTGTAGTCTCCCTGTTCTTGAGTGCATTAGCATCATCAGGCGGAGGAGCAGTGCCGCCGGAGCACGAGGGAGCTGCATCCCACATGGCCCTGGAGTGCGACACTACGGAGTCTGAATTCACCAGTGGGACGGAGGGCGAGGGGAGCTCCACAGCAGGGACAGGAGCTGAGACCAGCGACACGTACTCGTCCTCTGATGGGAGCTCCCTTGTGGTGGCGGCAACATCTGTGCCCCCGCATCTACAGGTACAGACGCCACCCCCCCACCAGCACTGCCCTCCCAGCAGCCCCTCAGCCTTTGCCCCGTGCCCACTCACCCAGGAGGGTGGGTATCACCTTCGCCCCAGGCACCTCAGGCCCTGCCCCAGTCACCCCTGCTGCCCTCAGTGAGGAAGCCATTGACCTCCTCAGGTCCCTCATGGTTCGGCAGTCTACCATTTTGAATGCCATCCAGGGTGTCGAAAGGCAGTTGCAACAAACAAATGCATTCCTGGAGGGCATTCATTCTGGTCAGGCGGCCCTTCAGCGAGCTTTCCAGACTCTGGCCTCAGCACTGATGGCAGCCACTATGTCCCCCTCCTCCTCGTCTCCCTCCTCCCTCCCAGTCTCATCTACACTCACACCTGCATGCACTACATCTACAGCCACTACTGCCATCACCATCACACCCACCACCACACCCCTCTCACGTGCAGTCACCACCCCCACTACCATTCACACGTCCCCTGTGTCCTCTCCCAGTGTGTCTGTGACGCCACCTCCCAAGATACACAAACGCAGGCACACACCCACCCAACAGCCATCCACCTCAAGACAGCCTCCAGCCCATGCACCTTCGCCCAAAGTCAGCAAACAAACACCTCCTACAACCACAACCTCTTCCTCCACTCCCAAACCCCCTCCAGCTACCCGTCCCAGTGTCTCCAAAAATCTTTTCCTGTCCAACCTTGACCTCTTTCCCACACCTCCCCTACCCCGTCCGTCTCCTAGGTCCCGAACTAGCACCTCAGCCACAACATCTCCGGGACCAGTGGTGCCTGTAGTCACCGGAATCTGGAGTGCACCGGCCACCAGGGCAGCCAGTGTGGCACAGAGCCACAGCACGGACAGTCCCCCACCTGTCAAGCATCAAAAGTTGGCCAGTGCCCGGCGGGAGAGGGGGAAGACTCCAGCCACCAAAGCCGCTCCCAGGGGTCCCGGTGGGAGTGTGGAGTCAGCTGCGACACCTTTCAAGGTGGGGAAGGGCCACAAGAAACCAGGAAAGTCTGGGAAGAGCAGCACGGCGGAAGGGACCGCCATCCTCCCCACTGGCAAGGAGGCCACCGCCATCATCCCCGCTGCCCAGGAGGCCACCGCCATCATCCCGCTGCCCAGGAGGCCACAGCCATCATCCCCGCTGCCCAGGAGGCCACAGCCATCATCCCCGCTGGCCAGGTGGCCACCGCCATCATCCCCGCTGGGACGGAGAGGACCGCCAGCACAAGCCCCGCTGGGCTAGAGAGGACCGCCAGCACAAGCCCGATGGGCTAGAGAGAACCGCCAGCACAAGCCCCGCTGGGACAGAGAGGACCGCCAGCACAAGCCCCGCTGGGCTAGAGAGGACCGCCAGCACAAGCCCCGCTGGGACAGTGAGGACCGCCAGCACAAGCCCCGCTGGGCTAGAGAGGACCGCCAGCACAAGCCCCGCTGGGACAGAGAGGACCGCCAGCACAAGCCCCGCTGGGCTAGAGAGGACCGCCAGCACAAGCCCCGCTGGGACAGAGAGGACCGCCAGCAGCTGAGTCACTGCAAAGGAGCCCGCCGCCTCAAGCACCGCTGAACATGGCACTGCCGCTCCAAGCCCCGCTGAACAGGGCACCACCGCTCCAAGCACCGCTGAACAGGGCACCGCCACTCCAAGCACTGCTGAACAGGGCACCGCCGCCTCAAGCACCGCTGAACAGGGCACCTCCGCTCCAAGCACCGCTGGCCCATGAGCACCAAGGGCACTGACGCTACTGAGTCTGTCACGAGCAGGATGAAGCACTCTGGGCACCATGCCCCCTCCAGAACCAGTGGAGACTGTCATCCACTACCTCTGTCCTTAGCAGGATGAAGCACTCTGGGCACCATGCCCCCTCCAGAACCAGTGGAGATTGTCATCCACTTGTGAGACTGTGGCTTTGCACTCCCCAGGATGGAACAGTGGGCAACCCACCCACTGTAGAGACTTGAGAGACTGTGGCTTTGCACTCCCCAGGATTGAACAGTGGGCAACCCACCTACTGTAGAGACTTGAGAGACTGTGGCTTTGCACTCTCCAGGATTGAACAGTGGGCATGTGGCCCTCTCGTGGATTTGGCGTCGTGCACTCAACCGGCTGAGGTGCCCCCCCTTTCCCTCCCCCTGAGGTGCCTGTTTTCTTCCTCTCTGATGCCCCTGCAGTGTTCTCTCCGTCATGGTCGGGGATCTTGTGTGGGCCTCGCCCATACCGTGTGGGCCCAGTGTTCCACGGACTTCATTGGAGCACTACCTGGACTACTAAGCTTGGTGTATATTTTGTTTATGGTGTATATATATATTTTTGCGAACTTGATTTTAATATATTACAATGGTTTCACTCATTTCCTTTTGTCTTTGCATTCTTCCGGGGGGGTTGAGGGGTGTAACTGTGATGTATCATGATGTATTAGCGTGTGTGTTGTAGTGGGTGAGGGTGGGGGTGGGGGTGTTGCATGTGTGTGTCCCTGTTTTTTCCCTCCCCCCTCCCCTGTGTCGTAGGTGCAGTAGTCACCGTGGTCTTCGCCGCCGGCATTCGTGCTCCTGGTAGAGGAGCAAGAAGATGAGGGCTGGCAGGATGTGCAGCTCTGGTTCCATGGCGTCCGGATTCCTCGTGGGGTGTGTAGAGGTGAGCGTTCTCCCTTCGAAGTCCTGTTTCTGCCGTGTTTTTATCTGCGGTGAATCCGCCCCGGAAAAGGTGGCGGATTGGTAGGTTGTGATACTGTGGGCGGTACTTTGTCTTCCGCCTGTCTGTTGGCGGTGACCGCCAAGCTGTTTGTCTTTACCGCCGTGGCGGTCGGAGTGTTAAAGTGGCTGTCTTTGTTGGCGGTTTCCGCCACGGTCGTAATTCCAATTTTTTTACCGCCACTTTAACACCGACAGCCAGGATTGTAATGACCACCAAAATCTCATACCTTTCCTCTTCCCTGCGTTTTTGTGAAAGAGTTTTGGGTTAGAAACTTCCTAGAACTCCTATATACCAAGACAAAGCTACCAGCTGTGCAAAGTCCCTAACCCCTAATTACGATCACTCAAGCTCCCACTTCCACTTTCATCGAGGCTTGATACTGAGTCAAAAAGAACTCAAAACGATTTCTTAACTCTAGGCCCTTGACTCTACTTACCATAGTCAGGCACAGGCCTCCTTCCCCTGAGTTTGTAATAGTTCTGCTACCTTGAGCCCCCCTGCGAACAAGTACTTACTTGGTCTAATCTTAGGCCAGCATGGTTTATCAGGGTCTTTTGACCCCTCCACAAATCCATCCTAAGTCGCCCACATGTACCAGCCTTATACATTCTTCCAGTAGCTCATCCTCCGCCCTCACCAGGATCGATTTGATACATTCTGAATAGAAAAGTGCCTTTGTGACCCCTTTCCCCTCCCAATTTGGTTTAAAGCCTATCTGCTTTTTGTCCCCTGAAGCAATTTTGCATAGGCTTAGACATTTGAGAAGTGCTTGCAGAAGGTGAGAGCAATTCAAGGGTTTACGTTTCTTTGGTTGTTTCCTACCACTAGCTCTTTACTGAGGTTCTAGGTAGGCCCAGAAGCTTTCCTATTTATTGCTTCCTTCACCTTCTGGCCTGTCTTCCTCTGACCACGATAAATGCCCACTCTTCCTGGGTTGTTCTGGGCTTGCCTCCCTCCATTGATTTTCTCTTTCCAACTTGCATTTCTCTATTACGAACTGAAAGTTTCCTTACCCTATCTCTTAAGGAGTTTGAAGGTTGCACCGTCTTTGACTCTAGCTACCCTCCTTTATTAGAACCTTTGCTCCACTTGAGATGCCCTTATCCCTCTTCCTTCCTCCGCTTTCTCTCATTCTTCAGAATTCAGCCCTTGGGGCACAGGACAGTTCTTTCTGACCGTTACCCTTTGTAACTCCTTTCTTAGCAGTTCTTCTCTACCTTACAAGTTTTTTTATTTACACAGGGTAGATTGCCTTTAAACACCTGGTGGACCCTCCCCCCCCTTTTTTCATTCCCAACATAGGTAATTTTGATATGTGGACTGATGGTAATCTGGCACCAATTTTGGGGTCTATCCCTTTAAGATCTGCAGAAGCACCTACTTCTTGATCCCTTTTTTCTGTCAAAGGTCTAACTAAAGTAGGCACACAATAATTGATTTATTTTAGCTCTCCCGCAGTTACCTGCAGTTGGCTCTTTTGAGATTTTCCTAACTCATTATTTACCATCAACGCTTCTAGTATTCCCTGTAATGTTTTCTGCATTACATAGATGCACCTCTAACATAGATGTGGAACGGGCTGCAAAAATATTGAACTCCAAGGAGGTCTGTGAGTGAGCGGAGTTTCACCAAGGGTTGGCCTTTGTACCTACATAAACCAATGACCTCTTCTCCCCCTCCCACTTGCATCCTCTATTAAAACAACCTCTTCCTGGGATAGACCTTCATTGTCTACAATAAAACTTTTAGCCACAAAAGAAGAGAGGCAATGTGACAAGGATAACCTTGGCTTAGGTAATGGCCTTTCCACAGTCTCCATGTCCAACTCCCTCCCTCGGAAGTGATCCGAATCAGTCACTGCTTCCAACAAAATTTAATCACTTATTACATTACCCTCACTAGCACCTATTTCTTCGGTGAGTACTAGACTTCTTTTTGAAGTACTACCCTACCAACTCCTTTATGGATTGTCCCAGGGGTGTTACTCCCACTTCCTCTGCAAGCCTCACAGCGGTGCCACTGGGATCTTCCTCCCCTGATATGCTGGTGAATGTGTTAACTTTTGATGAACCAATAATAATGCTCCTGGCAGTGTCAGTCTGACAGGGCTCCTGGGGTGGATGCTCTTTTACTCGAGCACCTCAATGACCCCTCTTTTGGGCATAGCCGCCCCAATGCTTTTGGTTTACTTTGAGGTATATTCTTTCACACTGTGTTCGATTTGTTCCCTTCTGTGGAGCGTTGCAAATCCCCGCATATCATATACACAGGGCCTACCAGTTCTAGACTGGGCCCTGTAACTTGATGCAAATCAGCTTTCCCCGTCACACTGTAGCCAAAATGAGCAATACAATGCTCAAGAACAAACACTTACCTCCTTCCTTCTTATGCCCTGAACGGGAATCCCGCACAGCTCAAACCGCCACTGCCCTTCCACCACCAGCTATCACAGCTTGCTGACTATTCCAGAGACGACTTCTGTCCTAAGCAAGGACTTAGTTCCAGGCCTCCACAAGGTTACCACCATAACACCCAACATGGTCAGGCAGGTTTAATGAGGGCTGGAGTCAAGCCCTAGTCCATGTCTTGAGCTCCTCGACTACCTGTGGAGCCCTATCATGGGCACTAGGGTTCCCACACCCCCTCCCCCCGGTTGAGGCTGGACCTGCCATCAGGGGATTGTGTGGGACTGTGTGGCTTTTACTGATGTCCACAAGCCACAATCCAATGAGTGTTGTTCAAACTTTGAGACCGCTATAAGGACTGCAAAAGCATAGTACAAGTAATTATACTAGTGGGGAATGCAGACATGCAGAACATGGACCCTGTCGGAGCGTTGGAGTGGCATCTCGGCTACACAGAAGGGAGGAGCTCAAAGTCAGGGCCAAGGGTGCCAGGATGTCTGTAGATGTCATAGAGCTGCTTTGAGATCCTCAGTCCACAACTGTTATCCATCACTTCTCATTTGGGCAAGCTTGTTTCAATACTGCCATACCATATGGCTCCTTAAAGTAAATCTCATGGGCCTATAATCTTGTTGACATCAGCAAGCGGGTGAATGGAAAAAGCACTTGAACACTTAACATGGACACTAAGAATACTTGGTCATGAATTTTGAATAGGGCAATGAGCTGGAGGCATTTCAGCACTATATCAATGACATTATGCATGGCACACTAGATATGTTCATTGTGGTGTACCTTGATGACATCCTGATACATTACACTATAGGAACACTGTCAGTGTTACTACAAATTAGGTATAATTCTTTATTTATTAGGTTAGAAAAAAGTATCTTTCAAGTGTTGTTATGCCATTTTAGGGATAGGTCATTTCTGACAAAAAACATCAGCCTGGATCAGCAAAAGATCAAAGTGGCTGTGTTTTGGCCTATACCACAGACAGTGAAACAGGTACAATGATTTCTGGGACTTGCAATTCATTAAAGACAAATTATTCTATTGTTTTCTCCCATCATCTTGCCTATCGCCAGAATTCACACAATCTGGAGTCTCCTTTCAGTGAAGTTACAGTCAAAGTAATACATTTAATACTCTTAGATCTGATCTATACCATTACACTCATTATATTTGTTCTTAAAAGGAAGAGATGTTTCTGCTTTGGCTTTTGGTGCAATGAAATCTCAATTAGATGTTATGCGGTGGCTTTATCTTATTGCTATGCTTTCTAGTAATTGAAAGTTATCATTACAGAACAGCATTATACCATAAATGATCGGATGTTTCTCATCATAAATCCTGCTTTTTATCATTATTTGGAGGATGCTCATCAATGAGTAAAAGTATGGAAGGATCACAAGAATGTACGCTTCATTAAACCTGTGAGATTTTAAAATTAGCACCAGGCTAGTCGGTTATGTTCTTCACTCGCTTTCAGTTGAAGTACCCACATCACTGAATAGAGGAATTACTGGCACCAACTATTCTTCCAGTTGTTACACTTTCAGTAGATACTCTGTCAGAGAAAATCAAACTAGCTCAAGGTTCAATTAATAAGGAAAAATTAATACCGCAGGAACAATCCCTGAGAAAGAAAAGACATTGGTCCTCATTATGACCCTTGTGGTCCATGGACCGCCAGGGCCGCAAGGGCTGTCTCGCCGCCACGGGACCGGTGGTGCAGACTGCCATATTACGACCACTGTGGTTTGGGCAGTGCCAAACCAGAGCGTCCCCGTCTGTTTTGCCGCTTTACTGCGGCCCACTGGGCTGGAGGTTTCCACCTGCAGCCCGGTGGGAGTTGGAGAACCGCTGAGGTTTTTCCGACTCGGGACACCGCCAGCATTTTCATGTCAGTCTCACCACCACAAAATTCTGGCGGAAAGGTATCCCGACGACAGGAACTTGCGCTCCTGTTTCTGGTATACCCCCAAACACCTCTGCACACACGCATGCATACACCCCCACACACACACAATCACACACAGACACATCCCCACTCACACATGCACTCACAACATTCACTCCCATAGACATGCACACATACCCATACACATCACACATGCACGCATACTCTCTCCATCCCCCACCCCCTCCCTTCAACTGCATACATACAGACACAGCCCCCACCTCCCTCCCTTATCTTCACACCCCCACCCCTGTCCACATGCATACACACATGCATCACTACATTTACACACAGACACACATGCACTCACAATCACTACCCCTCCCACCCCCCCCACATTCATGACACGCATACAGACACACTCACACCCCACAACCCCCAATCCCTTGCGGAAGACACTTACCTCGTCCGATGAGTTGCTCCTCCGTGAGGGGACGGGATCCGGCACTTCCACTGCCGGCACCGCCATGCCAGACAAATACCGCCACACACAATTACTGGTCATGATTCTGTGGGTGGTCTTTTTCTGGGGTGGCGGTGTCAGCAGTGGGACCGCCTAAGCGCTGCCACCCGCCATAGTGAATGCCGCTGGATATCCGACCGCTGGTGGTGCAGATATCCGGTGGCAGTCATAAAACAGTGGTTGGAAGACCGCCAGCACTGGCGGTCTTTTGGTGGCTGTGGCGGTCTTGGAAAACCAAGACTGCCGCAGTCAAAATGAGGGCCATAGTTTCATAGACAAAACAAACTCCTCATATCATATCCTCTAAGCCTCATTCCCTTCCTTTTGGAGTTTCTCAAGGCTCCACATTAAGCTCCACCGTGTTCAATCTTTATGTAAGACCACTTGCAGACATAGTGGAAGCTTTTGGCCTTACTTTGTTATCATATGCGGATGTCAACTAGATTGTGGTCTCATTGTAATCCCAGGAAACTAACAATACTGTGGCCTTGAATAGGTATCCCACACAAGGTTCTATGTGGATGAACACCAATTCTCTTAAGTTAAGTGGGGATAAGACTGAGGTGTTGTTGATAGGCAACAATCTCCATCTTTGGGGTCCTCATCTATGGCCCAAGGTAATGGGCATTATCCTAAACCCAGTTTCAGTGGTTAAGAACTTAGGAGTTTGGCTAGACAATTAACTTTCCATGGGCCACCAAATTAGAAGGATCGCTGCCACTTGTCTTGGCATCCTAAGATGGCTAAACAAAATCTTATGCTGTCTTTCTATCTCTGCCCAAGAACGGCCATCCATGCTATAGTTACCTCAAGGCTAGACTATGGAAAAATCCTATAGCCAGGTGCTAAGAAATGCTTTATTAGGCATCTGCATGTGGTGCAAAATGTGGCAGCTAGGTTGCTTCTTCATCCTCCAGAGTTTTGCCCTACTGTTTGTATGATTCATAAACTCCATTGGCTCCCAATCAAGCACAGCATCAAATTCAAAGCACTGTGTTATGTCTATAAATGCATATCTAGCTCCGGTCCAAACTACCTTAGGCCATTAGTATTACCTTACATCCCTAATCAGCCTCTGCGTTCAAGCAATCAGGACCATGCTTTAGTTCCTAGAATTAAGAAGGCCCGGCAGGCAGGAAGATCCTTCGCCTTCCTAGGCTCAAAACTTTGGAATTCCCTTCCCCCTGATTTGAGGGCCTGTGATTCCCTCTTGAAGTTTCAGGAAAGTTTCAAAACTAGTGTTTTGATCCCCTTGAATAACAATATCCCAACTAGGCCTTGGTTACTGTAAGGTAGCATAGCACAGGGAAACCCCGTCGGGTAGCCATGAACTCTGTAAATGACAATACAATACAATATCCACTCAATTTTTACTAAAAACAATTTCTACAATGATGCAATGATGGTCCTGCATAATGACATCCATAATAATGACAAACCGATGATCTAATAACTTCACTCATTTAGTGGCCCTTATTATGAAATAAAATAATATCACATGTACAATTGTGTACAACTTGTTTGCAAACCCAATATACTCGTAATAAACTTTTTGGACTACACAGTTCTTGTCAACACCCTCAGATTTCTGGAAAACTATTTTAACAGATTTGTTGTCACCTTTTTGTTGTCTGAAGCCAGAATTATACTTTTAGTTGTCAAGGCTTCTTTACTAAGATGGGACACCTATGACTTCAATCCATTCATCACAGGTTTGGCAAGCTACTGCAAGAAAAATATAATGGAACAACATGGACCATCTACTAATATCACAGTTTACCTGACAAATTTGTCTCCAGCTGCTTGGAATCACTGGCCACAAATTCAGTAGCTATCACCCATAGACAAATGGGCAAACAGAGAGAATAAAATAGCCCATCGAGCAGTATCATTGTTGCTTTCTTACCCACTACCAAGAAGATTGGGTTCAATGGTGGCTAATAGTGTAATTTGTTTATAATGATTTATTTGACAGTTCCTTAAAGCCTTCACCTTTTTGTAGATATCGATTCCATTATATGTTATCTATAAGCATGAACTGTTCCCTCTATCATGGGACGTGGGCCAGTGAGTTGATCAACTTGGTTCATTCATTATAACTGATATATAAGAATGTCATACAACATCTCACTGTTGCCATGTAAAAAACAAGTTGATATTCATAATCTACAAGCACCAGTCTTTAAGCAGGGGACTCTGTCTAGCTATCTACTGATTGTATAAGAATTTATCTCACTGGGCATGCAACTGAATCTTCCTGCTCATTGTCTAATACATCTTGTGTTCCATTGCTCCCTTCATAAACTCTCAGTTCCTGTTCCACTCCATTCTCCTCCACATCCATGGGCGTGCAACTGAATCTTCCTGCTCATTGTCTAATACATCTTGTGTTCCATTGCTCCCTTCATAAACTCCCAGTTCCTGTTCCACTCCATTCTCCTCCACATCCCCTGCCTCCCCCCATCGTTGTTTGGGGTAAGCAGGGGATGTGGACTTTAGGAGACTCAGAAGCCAGTTGCAGTACTGGATTGGTTGGGTGGGTTACGAACCTGCAGATCGCTCTTGGGAAGTGTGCTCTTTCATCCATGCTGCTTGACTGTTGTGTATTTTTGATCTCTGTTTCCTTTCCGAATCTGTGAATCTTTTAGGAATGATGCTGCCAGGTAGTGGATTTCTGGATGCCACTGAGCATTACATTGCCCAGATGATGCAGTGACTTTTACACCAAGGAAGTCTTTGGGGCATTCTGCTCCTCATGTCTTTATCATGGCTCTGAGATCTTGGCTGTTAGGGTGGCCTTACAGGTGTCTAGGGTCAGTAGGTGGTGACCATGTCATAGTTCAAGAGAGTAACAAGGCACTTCTAGTTTATTTCTGCTTTTGTCTAGGACCCTGTCAGACCTGGCATCCTTGGCATGGCCTCCCCTAACTTTTTGCCTCTGCTTCCCAGATTGTTGCTATGTGCTGGACTCTGTTTTTGCTGTTATTTTTAATCTGGGCACTTTACCACTGCTGAGCAGTGCTAAAGTGCAAGTACTCCCTATGTGAAATTTTATGTGTAATCAGCTTTTCCAAAATTTACATATTTGATTTACTAGTAAGTCCCTAGTAAAATGCACTTGAGGTGCCTAGGGCCTGTATATCAAATGCTACTAGTGGGCCTACAGCACTGATTGTGCCACCCACATGAGTAGCCTGTAAACATGGCTCAGACCTGCCACTGCAGTATCTGTGTGTGCAGCTTTAAACTGCCAATTCGACTTGGCCAGTGTACCCATTTGCCAGGCTCTAACCTTTCCTTTTTATACATGTAAGGCATCCCTAAGTAAGACCCTAGGTAGCCCCATGGGCAGGGTACAGTGTATGTAAATGATGGGACATGTACTGATGTGTTTACAGGTCCTAACAGTGAAATACTGCCAAATTTGTTTTTCACTGTTGCAAGGCCTATCTCTCTCATAGGTTAACATGGGGGCTGTCTTTAAATATTCTTAAAGTGCAGTTTCCCTTTGAGAGCAGATAGAGATAGGGGGTTTGGGATTTCTGAACTCACAAATTAAAAATACATCTTTTAGTGAAGGTGGTTTTTATATTGTTAGTTTGAAAATGCCACTTTTAGAAAGTAGACATATTCTTTCTTTAACCATTCTGTGACTCTGCCTGTTTGTCCCTGTCTGGGTCAGACTGACAGTTGGGCTGTTTGTGAATCTCCTCTTGACAGTGACACAAAGGGAGCTGGAGTGTAGTCTGCATATCCTGATGAGCCATCTGGGCCAGAGTGGAGGGAGGAGTGGCCCCTTACATCTGAATGGGCTGTGCCTGCCCTCACACAATGCAGCCTCCAACCCCCTGTTGTGTGTCTGGGGCTTTGCCTGGGCAAGGCAGGATCCTGTAATCAACAGATGCTTTTCTTTGAAGTTGTGCAACTTCAAAAGCAGAAAGGGTTATAAGTATTGGACCCAAACCCCCAGACTTTAGATTTCTTTAATATTTTCTTCCAGAACCAAGAGGAACCTCTACCAAGGAGAAGAGCTGAGGAGAACTCCTGCCCCTGCCTGTGACTGTGCTCCGTTGGGCTATCCTGCAGTTGCTGCTTCTGCCTGTGAAAGGGGACAAAGACTGGACTTTGTGGTATATTCGTGCTTCAGAAGAATCTCCAAGGGCTTGGACTGAGCTTGCCCCCTGTTGTGAAGTCTCAGGGCCTTCAAAGGCTTCCTCTGCAAGCACCTGTACTCTCTGCTGAGACTCCTACCCTGCCAAGTGGTGCCTAATCCAGTCCCTGGTCCCTTGAAAGGAGAAGCTGGTGGAAAAATACAAAAAAAACCAAGTAAACCGACTTTGGATAACTCCAGACCGAACGCTGCTGCCAAATACCTTGATGCCGCCTGCAACCGAAGCTGTTGTCCTTGCTGGAGTGCATCGACCTCGCAGGCCCGACGCCACTGCAGCCTCACTGAAGCCCACAACTCCATGGAAGTCACCGCACCACGATGTGACCGCAGGGACATCGACTCTGCCAGAAGTGCGTGGATCCAACGATTCGCACCGATGCCACCTCACCTCCACCGCTCTGCAACAAGAACCCAACACCTCTTCGTGATGCCTCTGCTCCTTCGCGCCACAGCACCAGAACCGACGCAGCCTCGGATCAAGCAACGTCGCGATCCCAGACTCCGTGCACCAGCTTGTTTCCCCATTTTCACCAGGTACTGTACCATGGGTCCGTGTGACTCCGTGACCGGTGCCATTAGTGTCGGGTTGTTGGGAATGACTCCGTCAAGTCACTGTGATATCACCTAATCGAAGCATTTGTGTTTCTAAGCGCTATATTGAAGTTTAATCTTTAAAAATTGCTAACTTGATTTGTGTATGTTGAATTTTCTGTTGTTTTGGTCTTGTACTGTTTAGATAAATATTGGCTATTTTTTTTAAACCTGCGTGGTGTCCATTTTGCAGGGTTTCACTGCATTACTGTGTGTGTTGGTACAAATACATTCCACTTGTCTCTGGGTTAAGCCTTTCTGCTCATGCCAAGCTACCAAGGGGATGACCGGGTGAGTTTCTCCTTTGCCCTGACTAGAGTGAGGGTCCTTGCTTGGACCTGACTGCCAACCAAAGACTCCATTTCTAACAGACCCAGAAATTAATTACTTCCAGGATAGTGGGAAACACAGCTATTAAGTAGCAGATTATTTTCTTTTCCTGGAGACATGTCATCTGCAAGCTGTTTTGCATCTTTTGTTCCACTTCAGTTCATTCCTGTCTTGGCCCTTCATCTGCACGTTTCTTATTTCTTTGGGTTTTACCTCGTTATCTCAGTCCTCTCCTATTTTCTCACTAAAATCTGTGACCTCCAAGTCGTATTGCTAATTCTTCAGTCTGACTGAATCTATACACAGTGCATTTAGTAACTGGCCTCCTAAGCCTCAGCAGGGCTACAGCCCCTCTGCTTCGTGAATGATGAGTGCTGGTGTATTACTCAAAATCTTTAATCTTATATTTAGCATTTTGATATGTTTGTTCTATTAATACTGTTCTCCTCTAGGTTCAGTGTAGAGCTTGACTACAATGTTTTGTTTTCTCTACAAAACAATGGCCCTTATGTCAAGGAGCTTTCTTCCTGCATGACCAGCATTGTTTATTTCCCTTCTTTGCAAGTCATCTATGTCTTCCCTAAATAAGGTAGATGTCCCAAAGCTGCAAAGAAGTCGGATGGGCTACTGCCAATGATCGCGAACTAGCAGAACTGCCAAAAAAGGAGGGAAAAACAAATCAGAAGGTCGGCTAATTTATGGTGAAGAACCCCGTCTGTGAAACCCTAAATGATCGCAATAGTCCCAACAAATTAAGTTCTCTCATTCCTATCTGTTCTAACATCTGAAGCAGGAAGTCACATTCCACAGTATCAAATGCAGTGTGGTCCAAAGGTGTCAGTGCTCCCACTCCTCCAACCTTAGGTTGTCTAGTGCTGAGATGACTACAAGCAAAATCTCACCTAAAATGGTGGAATCCTGTATGAGCATCATGCAAGATGAACTGCTGTTATTGTATTATCACTGGCTGCTCAAGTTGCTTGGCAATGTCAGGAAGATTCACAAGCATTTGCAATGCAATAGGTCTCGCCTATTTCTAACAAGTTAATTGTCATCTTTTGCGAACAGCGCCCACGAGCAAAAACAAAAGGAAACATGAGAAGAAACTAAGAAAAGACGATTTGGCAAAATAACAGAAAGTTAGCTTTAAAAAAATAAAACTTTGCAATTTTGCTAGCTACAAGCCTTCTGTTTGCAGGGCACTAGACGTTAAAATGAACAAATAGTACTTCAATCACGTTGGGAGCAGAGGACAGGCACTAATTGAGTTGCATGCTTGATCCCTGCTCCACACAGAGAAATGGAAATTACGCCAGGCTTGCCTTGAATGACGAGGCTGTTAAGAGGAGTGCAAGACAAGTCAACAAACGGTGAGTGACAGGCGGGCTCCAAACCCTTTACTATACACAACAGTGCCTTGCAAGCGAGACGAATGCGCTAACGCATGCACTCGCAGGCTCGACCCTAAAAATGGGATGCTTTTCAAGAAAGTCTATATGGTACAGCAGAGGAGTTTGAGTCATTGTGCTCTAAGGTTTCTTCACAGTCGCCAGAACTTCTTGGTGACGTATCAAGGAAGTCTTTCAACTTGATTCTTGTAGCTGCAGAGATTGAAATATCGTAACTGGACAATAGTTCACTGATGAGGCTGTGTATTATCCACAAAGCAGAGAAAGTGGCCTTGGAAAGAAGCACGAAAGGATACAAGCAACTATTGGGAGATATACATCGACAATAAAAACTTTCAAATTTGAATTTAATCCAATTGCCTGATCTTGTTTTAAAGGTGGTTTTGACTAAGCTACTCTTTTGTCTGAAACCAATACTATGACAATCACAGATCTTTAAAGTTTGAGTAAGAGAAGGTATATAGAATTAATTTAGATTCTTAATGACTTGGCACTAATAAAAGCTGAAAGAAATATTGCAATGAGGTGGAAAGCATGTGGGGCCTCTGATGTTAGGAAGTGACTGCAAGATGTTAGGCAGTGGGTTATGGGCAGTACGTGCTTCTAACCATAAAGGGAGTGGCGGCAGGGGGCTACCAGAGATGTGTAGGACAGTCTCTTACCTATTGAGGCTACATGTGATGATGTTTCACCATAAGCAACACAAGAAATATAACTATTAATGATGTATACCAAGATATTGTCACTGGAGGGATATGGAACAGGATGTATTCTACTGACCAAGGACCAGATTTAAGACGGCCTAGCACCTTCTTGTGCCACATTAGCATCATTGTTTTACGCTAATGTGGCTCAGGGAGGCAAGTTTTGCCATGCCATATTTACAAAGTGGCGCAATGCATGCATTTCTCAACTTTTCAACCGCTCGCGCCACATTATGCCCGCGCCAGGCATAATGTATGCAGGGGGCGTTTCAGCGTTAGGAGGCTGCAAAAATGACGCAGTTAAATCTACAATATTTCACTGCGCCATTTTTTGAGTCATTATTAACACCTGCTCAAGAGCAGGCATTAACATGATGCACCCATTGCAGTCAATGGGTCTTTTTGCACTTTGCTACACTAGCGTCAAAATCTTTGACGCTGGTGTAGCAAAGTGCCACAATATCATCAAAAATTTTAATGCTATTGTCCTAACTACTGGCATGGTGCACTGTATGTTAAATACGGCGCAACCATGGTGTCTTTAGGTGCCCATAGGGGGGGCACTGAAAAAGTGACGCACCAGAGCTGATGTGCCACTTTTTCATAAATCTAGGCCTAAGTGCCAAGTCATCAAACATAACAATAATGAGATTGCTCCTTGAAAGGTAGCCCATGCGTCTCCAGCGCTGATGTAAAGAAGTGGACCTGGGTGTTGCTTTGCAATGTGTAAGGTATCAAGATGTGGGAAGGGGAAGATTGTTTGGTTTAATATTGTTTTATGGTTGCAAATGTTGCTTAACAAGGTCATGCGAATATGTTTAGTCTTGTGTCCTACATGGGAATTGCTAAACATGTGAAGTGTACGCTGGCATTGTAACAAGAACTGTCCTCAATAATGTGAAGCTAATAGACAGCAATTAAAAAATTGAATCTGAAAAAAATCATCTGCATGAAAGCTGCATTGCAGATTATTTCCTAAATAGAGAATGAATACAGATCTTCTTAAGAATCTGAATTAGACGTTTGCGTAGTCCCTAGTAATTTGCCACCATATTCTTTCAAACTTCAGTGCTTCTTGCTAAATTGCCACTATTGAAGCGTAAATCAATGTATTTATATGTTTCTTGCTGGAAATGCTGGGCTGCCATGCCCTCCCTTAACTGATTAATACATTATTTAAGGATGGAATCTGAGTTCCTCCTTTCAGTGCCTAAGTCAGGTCAATCTTTAAGAGTCTTTAATACTTAAAAGCGTCAAGAGGTTTCCATGGCAGTTTCGCCTGGATCTATTAGAGTATCTGATTTTCAGTTTCTGTGGGAGATAAGTCAGATGTGTGTTTGGGTGGAGTCATGGGGGCGTTTTGCGCTTTGTTGGGAGTTCTGATTCATGCTTGGCAAATCTGCCATATTGGAGTTCACTTCTGCTAAGGGTTCTTGGAGATTGACTGCAGTGGGCCATACAACCAGAACAAGAGCTACTTCACACCGAACAAATTAATAGGAGGGTAGTTGTGGGAAGTGGTGTATGTTATGTTACTGGCCTTTGTCCCACATGCTGATAAAAATAAAGACACAGACTTATGTTTGTAGTTAACTGGAAGTGTGTTTGTGTGCCCTTGCTCTTTAATCAACGGGGTCATATGACCAGGGGCGGCTCCTCTTTAAGGGCGGAGGAGCGTTGCCCTCCCGCCAGCAGCAACCGCTGCAAATCCTTTCACAAGGAAGGGATAACAAACTCTTTTTATTATCCTTTCCTTGTGAAAGGGGTGGAGCATTGGGGGTGATGAGCAGAGGGGAGTTCACTGTGCACTACGTTCAGAGTGAATGTGTGTTTGGCTGGCCGGCCAAACACACATGCGCACAGGGCTCTCTGCAGCCCTGCAACACAGTTGCTGGGCTAGAGAGAGACTGCACAGGCTCCCAGTCTGCCAGGGAAGGCCCTGGCAGGGTGCTCCCAGCCAATCCTGATGCTGCTTTGAGCAGCGTCAGGATTGGCCGCAGGGCAGGCTAGGAGCCTCTGCCTTCGTGCAGCAGAGAAGTGACGTGGCACGAGAGCAGAGTTACTTTTTTTAAAATGTTATTTAATTTGTTTTAGATGTTATTAATTCCCCTCCCCCTTCATCCCCTTGTGTGCCACTCCGCCCCCCAGCAATCCCCGCAAGCCGCGACTGAATATGACCAAAGACACATGTGATGGGTGGATGTGGGATGGGTGTAGGTACAGCCTGCAGGGAAGGGTTGCTTTATTAAATGTCCAGCAGGACACTACAGAATAGTAGAAGGTGAAATGCGTCAGCCATTGAAATGCTGTTCTAATTCACTTTCATTCTCACCAAAATTGGGACCTGGACCAGAACTGAACACATTTCTAGCTGTGATTGAAACACAACATTGCCTATGAAGGACATTGGAAGGACTGGTCTTCCATTCTGATTGCATTCCTGCTCCAAGGACTTAGGCGGTCATTATGAACATGGCGGGAAAGACCGCCGACCGCCATGTCGGCGGGGAACAGAATCCCGCCGGTGGCGGCGAATGGAACCCCAACATATAATGAATGAAAAACCCAACCCTGCCAAAAAATTCCAGACCACCAGTCCCCGCCAGGACACTGTCGGCGGGAATCCTGGCCCACCCCACCCCGCCTCCGCCAAGCACACCCACATTCCGCCCTCCAAATAATGATACACAAATCACCTCAGCAGACAGTGGTGTCCGGATGACCATTGGCGGCTGCGACTGCCACGGGAGGCAAGTGGGCCCAACAGCAAGAAGTGCACACATTGGCTAGGCTTATCACCCACACACCTGACACACATCCTGAACACCATAAAACACCCCCATACACACCCCACAATCCCTTACAACGAAACCAGGACCAGAAGACGGAGAGCACCAGAGCCAGACAGTGAACGCCAGCATACAGGACACGCATATCGACCCACACAGGAGCACCCATACACCGTCCCCAGTCCCGACGCCATCCACCACCCTCACCATGTCCCCCCCAAAAATCCAAGCTTCACTGAAAGGGAGCTATGGACCATGGTGGACGAGATTCTGAAGGTGGAGCCACAAATCTTCGGGTCCGAGGTGCAGCACACACCAACTGCGCGGATATTGGAGCTGTGGCACACCATTGTCAACAGGGTGAATGCAGTTGGACACCATCCACGCACCAGGGACGACATCCGCAAGAGGTGGAACGACCTGCGGGGGAAGGTCAGGGCCATGGCATCCAGGCACCACGTCGCAGTGCAGAAGACTGGGGAAGGACCGCCACTAACACCACCCGACTACACCAACTGGGAGGAGAAGGAACTCGCCATCCTGCACCCAGAGGGACTCACTGGACTCACTGGAGGAATGGACTTGGGTAAGTCATCTACAATTACCCCATATACAACACATCTGCAATGCATGCGCCACCCCACCCCACCCACACCCACCAGGACCAACACCCCACCCAGGCATCAGCCACCACATGCACCACCCTGCATTACCCACAACTCACTACCAGGCCCACATCACTCCCGCTGTACCCCCCACCACAATGTAAGCCCACCACTGCCACTAAATGCAATGTCCACCTCACAAAGGCACCCTGGAAGGCCACTGAAAGTCACACCAGCACAAAATTGCACATTTCTGTACACCTCAAACCCTCAGGCATATGTAACAGATATGTCTATGTCCCCCAACAGGCACCACCACCCATGCAACCCTAATGGAGGGGACAGGGAGTGCCACAGCACTCCAGGGAGACAGAGGCACCTCACAGGACACTGGTGACGGATCCCTGGACACTGATGAGCAGGCAGGCCCCTCACACAGCCATGGATGCTCACCATGCAGCAGCCCCACCCAGGAAACCACTGTCACCCCTAACACCCAGTCAAGACCAGCAGGCCAGGGGAGGCGTACCCACACCAGTGGACCCAGGGCACAGACAGGTGGAACACAGCAACAGAGGCCACAGTCTCCCACTCTCAACATGCAGGAAGGCGAGGGCCCCAGTACAAGTGGCACATCAAGACCTGCGCAGGGGACACAGGCATAGGGGGCTATGGCAAGGTCAAGTGCCCCAGTGGGTCAGGGATTAGGGCACCGGATGGATGCAGCAGCCCAGGATGTCATTGCAGAGGTATTGGGGGCCTACCAACATACCCAAGACAGGTTGGCACAGATTGTGTCCACCCTGGAACAAAGTCAGATGATGCAGCTGTAACAACACCAACAGTCCATGGAGCAGTGGAAAGAATGCAATGCCACAATGGCTCCATTGCTGGAGCACTGCTGCAGTTGGTCAACAAACAGTCTGACACCCACAATTGACAAGAGGCCCACACACCAGCCCTGGACAACCAGCAACAGATGATCCAAGCAGCAGAAACAGCACAGGAAATACCCTCCCAGGAATCACAAGGGCCAACCATGCCACCCAAAGAAGCTCCACACCAGCGCCCAAACGTAGTCTCAGGCCAAGATATGGCACTGGAAACCCAGCTAAAAGCAAGCCCCACTCCAACAATTGACACTGCTACTACTGCAAAACTACCATCCCACCCATTCACCAACTAGACTCAGCTGAGGGCAAAATGAAGTACTATAGTATAAATAGGACCCACCTATGACATCCAACAGGGCTGCCCCCAAGTCGGTTTTGAGGACACCAAACCCTTACAACTTCCATCACTGTATATAGCACAATTCACTGTATTCGACCAATAAAACACAATTCTCACCTGTAACACTGTCCCCTGTCTTCAATGTTGAACAACTTGGAGTATGGATGCAACTGGTAGACAACAACTTTATTGTCAATTTGTGCTTGGTGGTGGTAATGTGTGTTTCAAATTAGGGAAGGAGGGAATGCATATATCTTCTGTCAGTACCATACTGAAGAGGTCCATGTTTCGCATATCATGACCAATCCCCCCTATAGGACATGGCCCACTGACAGTATCAGTCACTAACCACAATTACAGGCTTAAGTCCCAGAGAGTTATTGGAAGTAGAGTTGTATCAGTTGGTTCCTGCAATTGACATCTTCCACATCCTCATACTCACCATCACTCTCCTCACCTCTCTGAGGTAACTGGTCAGGACCTATAGAACCCTCCACCTCCAAAAGGGGGATAGAATGTCTCACAGCCACGTTGTGCAGCCTGCAGCAGGCCACCACTATTTTACACACCTTATCAGGCCCATAGGCCAGGGACCCCCCCAGAGATATGTAGACAGCGGAATCTAGCCTTCAGAAGACCTATAGTATGCTCTATCACCCTCCTAGTACGTTCATGGGCCTCATTGTATTTCCTCTCTGCATCCGTCCTGGGATTCCTCACTGGTGTCAGGAGCCAACGCAAGTTTGGATAGCCAGAATCACCTAGAAAAAGGGTCAACACAGAGTCGTCATTGTAATGTCCCTTAGTCAGACAGGCAGGTTATCTGCAATGTGTCAGTTAGTGACAGGCAAACTTACCTATGATCCACCCTCTGTCCTCTTCTAGTTGTTCCATCTTCTGTGGCACACGACTGTTCCTCAAAACAAATGATTCATGGACTGACCCCGGAAACATGGCATTCACATGGGAAATGTACTGGTCTGCAGTACATACCAATTGGATGTTCAAGGAGTGAAAGTTCTTCCTGTTTCTTTTCACCTGTTCACTCACTCTTGGGGGGATGATAGCTATGTGGGTACCATCGATAGCACCTATGACCTGGGGAATGTTGGCAAAGGCATAGAACTCAGACTTGATGGCAGGGAGGTCAGCACTTTGGGGGAATCACACATTGGATTGCAGATGTTGTACAAATGCATTCAGAAACCTTGTCAGTACCAGGCTGAAAATTGGCTGTGAGAAACCAGCACCCATGCCCACTGTCACTTGAAAAGAGCCTGTGGCCAGGAAATGGAGTGCGGAGAGCACCTGCACCTCAGTTGGAATGGCATGCTGATTCCGATTTCTGGAAGTAGTCAGTGCAGTATCCAGTAATGGACATAGGTCCTGAATAGTTGCACGTGTGAGTCTGTAAGTGATAATGATCTGATGCTCCACCATGGTCCCCATATCCACAAGTGGTGTGTACACCGATGGTGCCCTTCCTCGCCACAAGGGTCGGTACCTATGAGGGGTAAAAAAAAAAAGGAGTGATGTGCACGCATAAATTAGCTTATTTGATAAATACATGCAGTGCATTGTTCATAGTAGTGTTTGTACAATTACTGCAACCTGACAGATGTACATGTACCTCACTAGGAGGGAACAGTGTAAATCATGTGTGCTAATATACGCAATGGATAGAGGCCTAGGTGCTTCATATGGCTAGTAGGCCCTGCATTGTGAGTATAACGAATTTTAACATGCGTAGGTGATGGCAAAATGTCTGCCCACTGTAGTTCTGCCCCTTTGTTGTGAAGTGACCTAATAACGCTAGCGGTTGATGTCACAGCGTACATCGGTGTTGACCGCTGTTCGCACCCTCATTGTCTAACATGGATGCAAATGGGGAATCCTGGCGTATCATGATCACCGCTGGCGGTGACGGTGCATACCGCCGCGGAACGTACACGCGTTTGTCATCGTTTGATCACTTGACTCCCTGATCTCGTGCGGACAGGTACTCCACTCTGTGTACTGCTGTCGCCTGCCTCTGGCTATGGATGTTCCACGTGGTGCAGGGGAAAGGGCCCCGGCCTTCACCCAGGAAGAACTGGAGAAGCTAGTGGAAGGGGTCCTGCCCCTGTACAACAGACTCTACAGCAGGCCAGAGGTACAGGTGAGTCCGGTTTTGGGGGGCACTGTGTGAGTGATGGATGGAGTGAATTGCACATATGTGTGCTCCTGTGAGCCAGGATGGGCCATGGTGCATGGAATGCTGCGTTCCATTGTCCTGCATGTCTGAGAATACTGTCAGTCCTATGTTTGACAATCTGTCAGCTGTTCCCATCGTGCACGTGCCTTGGCCTCTGTGTTCAATTTCTTGGGCCAGACATACACCCTTGGGTCACACTACTAGGTCAGTGCCCACAAGAAGAGGGCACATGGCATGCCATCGCCAAGGAGGTACGGACCCTGGGGGTCTACAACTGGCAGAGCACCCACTGTCGAAAGAGGTGGGAGGACCTGCATCGCTGGACGTGAAAGGTCACTGAGGCCCAGCTGGGGAAGTCCTCCTAACGTGGAAGGGGTGCCCTTCGGGCACTGACCCCCTCATGCGAAGGATCCTGGCGGTGGCGTACCCAGACCTGGATGGGCGCTTGAAGGCTGCACAGCAATCACAAGGGGGTGAGTACTCACAGACCATTCTTCAGCCTGGAAGGATGAGTGTGTGTGCAATAGGGCTCATGGTGCTTAGAGCAGGGATTTTGACTGTTGTCCATCTACTGTATGTTCCTCAAAGGGTGTAGGGGTGTCCCTGTCAGGTTTCACCCACCTCAGCTCCAATACTCTTTCAGGGGATGGGTGTAAGTCAGTCAGGGGCATGGCCATGGGCATAGTGTACGGTGCTGCCTGTTGGGTGTGTTTGCTGGGGTGGGTGTATGTCTGGCCACTGTGTATCAGCATTCAGCTGTTTACAAGTGTCTCTCCTGTTTTGTCTCCCCATCCCTGTTCTCTTGTGTTGGTTTGGTACAGCATCAACATCAGGCGAGGGAGCTGAGGCACTGGCAAGTGGGGAGGCAGCGGCCCACGGATCCTCTGAGGCAGAGACAACGGACGCCCAGGGGATCAGTGGGTGGGAGGGCGAGGGGACTTCCACGAGGGAGGGTGCTACCACAGGACATAGTGACTCTGAGACCTCCTCCGATGGGGGTCCTCCGGCGGTGGCGGACCCTAGTGGACACACCACTACCGTAAGATCTTCCGCCACCCCCCTTACCATCACCGCCCTCCCTTCTGCTCCCCACCGAGCCCGCCCGTGCCCGCCCGCCCAGAAAGGTGGGCTTCTCCTTCGCCCCAGGCACCTCCTCCCCTGCCCCAGTCAGCCCTGCTGCCCTCACAGAGGAGGCTATTGACCTCCTGAGAACCATCTCTGTAGGGCAGACAACCATCGTCAATGCCATCCAGGGTCTGGCATCAGAGGTGCAGCAGACCAATGCGTATCTGGATGGAATTCACGGTGCTGTGTCTGCCCTACAGAGATCTTTTCAGGCTCTGGCCGCCTCTTGGACGGCAGCCAGTTTCCCTGGCCATTCCGTCCCCCCTCCAACCTCCTCTACCCCTTCCAGCCCCCCACTCCCTTCACCCGTCCAAAGCACACAATCAGACCCGCTTGCAAGCACATCAACACACAAGAAGTACACTTCCAAACACAAGCACCACACCTCCCACCACAAGCATTCACACAGCCAACAAACACCTGCACACACAACAACGTCCACTTCCCCCAGTGTGCCCACCTCTTCTGCCTCCCTGTCTGTCCCCTCTACATGCACACCCTCATGCACTGCACCTTCACTCACCGTTGCTACTACTCTTCCTGCACTCACCACGATAGCAGACAACCATACATGCACCCCATTCACCACACCTGCACTCACCACCTCTACTGTAGTTGACACATGCAGCACACTCAGCATACTTGCAGACACCCACACAACATACATCCACACTAGTTGTCTGTCTTCTCCCACTGTGTCCACCCCCCACCTCCCAAAACACACAAACGCACCAAGACACCCACCCATCAGACATCCACCACACCACAGCATACTGAGCAGTCACCTGCACCCACTACACGCACACCTACACCCCATACATCAACTCCCTCTGCCTCCACTCCCACGCCCACATCCGAGCCCACCCCAATTGCTCCCAAGAAACTTTTCCTCTCCCGTGCAGACCTGTTCCAACCCACTGGCCCACCCCGTCTTGTTCCCAAACTAGCCCACCTCCTTGCCGTTTCCGCTCCTTCCACATCACAGCCCACCCCGGTCCAGCCTTCCCATTTCCGTGCCCCTTCCCCGGTGAAGAAGGCCTGGTCTGAGCCTCGACCATCCAGCTCCACCCGAGCCAAACAGCCCCCACCCCCTTCAAAGGAGAAGGCCACCCCCCTCCAACCTCCTCACGCAAGTCAAAGTCCCACCCCCGGTGGAAATCCCAACCCTCCCGACCCCCCTTCCGTGAGGTGCCTGGATCCCTATATGGTGCCCTGTTCAGTGGAGTACCCAGCACTTGTGGGAGTCAGGTGTGGCCAGTAGTGGACAAGGGCAATTTTCATTTTATGGACTGGCCATTGGGCCTGTTGGCACTGTTTTGCTCAGTGACCTACAAATTAAAGTTTCTGTGTGGCCTGTGTTTGGGCTGCATTCAGTTCCACCCTGGTGTTTGTTTTAATTGTTAATGGGTGTGGGGCTATTGTATGTACTATGGTCAAGTTGCTTTTGCTTTCGGTCGGGCACGTACCTCTTGGTGTGGGGTGTCTGACTTGTGCTGCTGGGAAGGGTTGGGGGGCGTTGCAGAGTGGGTGGAGTGGGTGGATATGAAACTGTGCCCTTTCCTCCCTTGTGTCGTAGGTTGCGGTACTTACCATTGTTGTCTTCGTTGGCGGTCTCGGTTGTGTAGGTATATGGCAAGGAGCAGGGCTGGCATGATCAGCAGCTCTCTGTCCATGGCTGTCGCTGCACGTTTTGTGGAACTCCGGTGAGTGTTTCGTTCTATTTGTTTCATTTACGCCTGGCTTTGTGTGGCGGTGGTTCCCGACCCGGAACTGGCAGCGGAATTGTGGTTCATAATTTGATGGGCAGGTTGGGCCTTCCGACGGCCTGTGGGCGGACTCTGCCGTCATCAGCGGGACTCCTTTCCTGGCGGTGGGTGGTGCGTGGGATGCGTGTGTTTTGTTTGGTTCATTATTTGGTGGTCCGGACCACTCCTCTGTTGGCGGTTTCTACCGCCACCGGCGGCGGAGTGGAACGGACCGCCATGTTCATAATGAGGGCCTTAGTCTAGAACTGGGGAAACCTGTTTCTTTATTTGACCTGCAAAGACACGGAGAACATAAGAACAGTGCTCACGGATGATAGTCTGCTCGAGCAGCTGCATAGTTGGTTTGTGGAAAATAGGTTTTCAAGTCCATGGTGTCAGAACTCACCTATACCCAAAGGGTTGTGCCACTCCCATGCACAGGCGGCTGGGGAGACATCAATGGTGACTGAGACCGGCTGATGAGGAAAGGCAAAAGCTGGTGTGACCTATGGAGGGGTGGTTGGAGGAGGCGGTGGCCAGGTGATTATTGGTGGTTGGCAGGCAAAACATTACACAACACTGTAAGAACGTGGCATCCTTTCCAAACGAACATGCCTGACACTTTTAGTTTAATTAAATGAAGCAGACCATTCAAAGATGGCGACCACCACGGGTGTCCTTCCTCTTCTGGGTTAGCAGTGGTAGAGAAGCTTAAAGAGCAGCCATACATAGGCACCCGCAGATTTTTTTCAGGGGAATTGGCATCATTTTAACTTCATCCCCAGTGGCCGTTACCCATTTGCCACGGTCCGCAGCATCTCAGACTGTTTTTGGTGGGGGCTGCAGCCATTCTAATGCAGGCCGCGTAACTTTACAGCGGCTGTTGTGTTATGCTGCACAGTGAGCCTGCACACCAGGTTGTACCTAAATCTGGTGTTGGGGTGCAAGCAAACCCCCCCCCCCTGTTACCTCTCAGATGCCCATACAGCCAGAGACTAATTTCAATATTTGTCAAGTGAGATTTCCTGCTTGTGGGATTTCCTCGGTCGCCCCCAAATTGCCTCTGGCTCTCCCTGTGAGTGCACCTTTACTGTTTCTGACCATTCCTTCTGGCTCCCACATTTTCTACCCTGGTTGATAGTTATTAACATTTTGCTTGCAATGCCCAGATTGATAACATGGATAACTTCTGGAACAGTTTTTTATTCAAGTCTGAAGGTAGAACCTTCACAGGGACTAACCTTCATAAGTGTTGAGGTAGAATCCTTCAGTAGGACAAACGCCCAGCTTGTTTTGACATCGTGCACTTGCAGATCGGTCACAAACAGTGCCCTACTCTCAGACAACACTCTGGTGGAGACAAGGAAATCTTTTTTACAGTTTGATTTTATTTGCACAGTTTCCTCCCTGGTTTCCTATGCAGTGACCTTTTCTTTTTCTCATAACCTTGATCCACCTATAAGTGATCTGATTTTAAGAACTGCTCTTAGCATGTACAACATAAATGCTTGATTCCTTAATGTAATGATGTTTGGTTGTTTGCCCAAAAGACTTACACATATTTTCTCAGAGTTTTGATTTACTGCTCATGCCTCGATATCAAAGTAAGCTAAGGTTAACCTTATTGAAAATGCCTTTTAAGGGCGGTGCGCAAGTTCAGTCACGGTTCGCATCAAGAATGAGCTCCTTCTCTGGTGGAGCCCAAAAATGGATTCTTTACAAAGTCTGATCAAGCATCTCATAAAACCAAATCTAAATCAGCTACTTAGTGAAATATTTCAGCTTATTAAAAAGTTGCTATTTGTGGGAAATGTAGGAAAGCAGGCTTTTTGCAGAGTTCTCCCAATTTTTTGCCTCATTCTTGATTATCAGCTGATGATTTTAGACTTTAAGAGTGCACTCAGGCCTGCTGTCCAGACCTCAGAGACTGTGGTCTTTCCCCTTTCAAAGTTGTATATTTAATTGAGTACCCCCAATTGGCTTGGACTGACTTACTTATAACTCCCTACCAAATGGTACCAAGGTACCAAGGGCATGTAAGGCTTGCTGTCTACACTAGAGCTGCAGCACTGATTGTGCCACTCTGTGTGTGACAATGCAAAAAGACCACTGCCAGCTGCCATTGCTGGCTAAAGAGGCTGTGCGTGCACAGCACACACGCCTTTGCCATTACCACTAATGTCAAAGTCCACTAATCCCTTAACTATATACATGTCTCATTTAACGCAGGCCTACGAAGCCTTATGGCAAGGGGCTGTGTACTGTAAGGATAGACATATATATTTGATATGTCTATACAGCAAAGCCCTAAAGTGTTGGTGTTTGCTAAAGGCAGTTAAGAAGCCTTAGAATGTAATTGCAGAGTTAACAGTTGGTACTCCAATGAATCTAACTTCTGACAGAGGCTACCTAACTATGCCATGTAAGTTATCAAATTAAAGGGAACATCAAATGAAACTCAGAGGTGCAGTTGATATTCATATCCAATTTAATGCTGGCCACTTTTGTGAAAGTTGCCACTCTTTGACCACGCTACTCCGGTTACTTTATAGAGGCAGAGGGACTGAGACAGGTTTTTGCCCATTTGTGGAGACGTGTGAATGGCTCCCAGGCTGAGAACAAAGGTTATTGCTGCACTGTAAGTGTGACCCCCCCCCCTCGCCCACTCACAGGATGGGCTGCAAAGGGTGCTAGCCCAAAAGGCACGCATCAAAGGGTGATGCCACCTTTGAAAGGCTGCTGTGACAACATTCCCGGGCAGGAAGCCTTTTATTTCTCCTATTTAGGGTAGAGCCAGGGACAAGGAAGGGAAAACCGGTGACAGAACCAGTTTTCTGTGGGTGCTGCCCATAGTAGCCACACACCCAGGAGTGGGCTACCAAGGTCCTCACACTCGAGGAAGACTTCAGACATGGTCGTGGTGTGCAAGATGCACCCTGGGATAACCAGATGCCACATATCACTGGAGTTGTGTCACCAGATAGGAGGGGTCCTACTAGCCCATTGACTTGTGACTGCATTGTACCATTGGGGCACTTTACTGGGATATAATGGGCACCCCTGGCACCTGAGACATCAGTACTCACTGGATTTGGACCAAGGATGAGAAGAAGACCAATTTGCACTCATTGGAAACGCACAAAGAGAGGCTTCAATGTCAGAGTGACTGCACCTGCTGCACTTTGGGCAAGCGGAGTTTGGACCCTGTCCTGTATGCCTGGCTTTGGGAAAAATTGATTCCCACTCTCAATCCAAAGCAAAGACTCCAAGGGTCAGTTGGTGAGCCCCCCAGAATAGCACTGGGGACATTAAAGCTGGAAGAGCCCAACCTGCATTCCTGGTACCTACTGCAGCTTTTTTGCTGTTACCGGATGCTGGCACTTCAGAGGACAACTTGGAAATAGAAGTTGCACCTGAATCTCCTGAACCTGTGGGTGTTGGTTGTGACTGGATTGGTCCACCCCAGGGACACTAGCCCACACTGAAGGTTTGCACTGGAACTGTTGTGTTGCAATGATGAATGGTCTGCATCAGCAGCCCTATAACCCCTGCATTGAGAACTTTGTGGGACCCCGTGATCCATGGCGGGAATTCCCTCCACTTATCATTAGACCAAGGACTTGACTGAACTTCACCCCTGTGGACCGCACAGCATCTGGAGCATCCATTGAGCATCCTTAAGCCTGCATCTCTCAGCATCAGGACCACTCCATAGAAGTCAATGGCAATTATCCTGTAAAGCTTGGAACTCACGTTTTAAGGGTATTAGCCCCTTACCCTGTTGGATTTGGTTGACCAACTCGGTTGGAGTTGCTGAATTCTATATTTCAAACTTTTACAACGTTTTCAAAAGTTTGCAGAGTTTTGACTTACCATTGCTTGGTTGCCCTTGATATTAAAGTCTTTAAATGTTTTAAACATTCATATCTCCAGAACCCTGTGGTGGATTTTAGTCATCAAGGACTCTAAAACTTCATAAACATTTGCTCTTTTTTGTTGGGTGACTTTCTTATTTCGTTGTTTGGTGCTGTTAAATACTTCACAGATTGTTGCTTTGCTAAGCCTTGCTGCTCTGTGCCACAGCTACAAAAGGGTTGAGCTGAAGTAAATATCTCTGACTGGTCCCAGAAAACAAAAGTGAGTGTCCTGATTTGTAAGGCACCCAACCTTACCATATAGTATACCCATTTTCTTACAGGAAATAGTCTCAAATATATGCATTTCTGGTGTTGCACAAATTGAGTCAATCTGCAAATGCCCTGGGTACATATTCATTTAGCTTGAAACGTCAACATAGAGAGGAAGGGGAAGTTATACGTCATGTGCAGCTGTTCATACAGTTGTCCTTCGGTATACATTGTTAATAAAATGAATTCCATTGGGGAGTTGAAGCCAGACAGAAGCACATAAAATAATGTAAAATGATATGACTTGAAATAACAGTGATAGAAGACACCAAGTGTTTTTTTCCTTCTGCTCATTGTCTAATAATAGGATTTATTGCCCCTAATCATGGATTACCTTTCCTCTGGTGCAAATTTAGCATCACCTATTCATTAAAAGCTGTTTTAAAAAGTTTATGTCACACTGTCACAAAGATTAGTCATTACAGTTCTATGAAGGACACAAACAAAAATGTAATTGAATCAATGATATTGATGCTCAATTGTAAAAAACGCAGCCAATCATGAAATTGAAAGATACCTGAAGAGAGCCCATTGTAATATAGGGTCATGGGAGCCCCCTCCACCGAAATGTGACTTCTGCCATCTACAACACGCTGCTGGCCAATAGTGCTCCCAAGTATAGAGTCTACATGAGAGATGGGAGGGGACCTGGGTAGATTGGAGAACAAGTGGGGATAGCATTCTGTTTCAGAAACTCTGATTGGCCACCCATACAGTCTACAAACATAAGATTTTGTGTCAGGACAATAGTAATTGGCTACTGACAGACAATCAGGATAGCTGTGGTTATCCTGTGCCTACCTGGACCATATTTTACTTTCCAAGGAGGCATAAGTATGTGTGTATCAATGGCAAACATTCCACCCTTTCTCTAGTCCGCACTTTGATTTATTTATTTTTAAATTCCAATTGATTGCACTCCGCAGGCGGGCTAAAAAGGGAGGATGTTTCTAATGTCATACTTAAGTCAGGGGCTGCTCCTCAAAATGGGCGGAAGAGCGTCGGGCCCCTTGCGAGCAGCAGAAGCTGCAAACCTTTCAGCAAGAAGGGATAATAAACTAAGTTTATTATCCCTTCTTGGTGGAAGGGGCGGGCCACGGGGTGACAAGCACCGACTCCCCTCAGGGCACATGTGTGTTTGGCCAATCGTCTCAGGCCGGCCAAACACACATGCGCTGTAGACCCTCTCCTGCCCAGCAACACAGTTGCTGGGCTGGAGAGAGCCTGCACAGGCTGCCAGTTTGCCTGGAAGCGCCCAGCCAGGGCACTCCCAGCCAATCCTGACACTGCTCTGAGCAGCGTCAGGATTGGCCACAGGGCAGGCTGGGAGCCTGTGCCTGACGGAGGAGAGGAGCGGCGAGCAAGGAGCAGGTACGTTTTTATTTTATTATTATTTTTTTTAATTAATTTTAAGACCTGCTACCATGTGCCACCCCCCCCACGCACCACCTCCACCCCCCTCCTCATTAGGGAAGTGAGCCACAAATGACTTTAGTGACATTTTGCACCCAGCTTTACTTGTTATATCTGTTATTGTTGTTTGGTATTTGTAGAAAACTTTGCAGTAATTTAGGCACTTTTTATGCTTACCATTATATTGAGCAACAGTAATACCTGATATTTACCCCGCTTACCAACAGCGAGAAACAACAAGTGCTGTTTAAAAGAAACACTTTCTTATTATTATAAAGCATGTCTCGTGATTTTATATTTGGGACTATTGAAAATGATTTAGGACAACTCTTAATTATGTGCTTATTCACAATAACAGCCGGCAAGGCTTTAACCATTATAGGCACAAGATTGCAGGTCTATCACAGGCGACTAAAGGTATTTGCCACAAAAAGAGACAACAGCGCAGGAAAGAACAACATCCTATGTCATTCTGCAAGGCTCAATCGAGAGTATTGCATCTTGTCTTTTGAAAGAGCTCATTACTTGGCGTGTAGCGGTGAAGTTCTATTCCATGTTCTTTGGGAACCCGTCTTGAATTAAACCGAGTCCCTAATGGGCTTAATTTGTTATTAACTGCATCGTCTGGATCAATAATGAAAGATAATGTAGTATTTGAGTTCTAAGAGGCTCTCTCTAATAATACCGTTACCTTTTGACCATCCACTATCCTCTGTTGTTTAATCTGAGATGTAATTATATAAGGTGAAGTTTGTATGCTGTGTCTAATGGTGAGTTTAAATGACATATTTCAGTGCACAACTTATACAACTGTTAAACAAAAAAGTATTCCAAAATAATTGCTAAATTTGATTTCGGGTCTATTAATTCCTTGAGACAAGAAATATTCAGACATTTCCTCTTCTCTCCAGCCTGCTGAATTACAAGAAAGAAAGGAAGAAAGAAAAAAGAAAGAAAGAAGAGACAAAGAAAAAAAGAACAAAAAAGAAAGAGGTGAGACCACTAGAAAGGCAAAATAGTCTACAATGGAAGAAAGAAAATGGGAAGAGCAAATGGACTGACAGTATAGGAGATAAAGGAAGAAATCGGATGGAAAGGGAAGGAGAAAAATATTGAAAATATACGAGCGAGAGAGGGGAAACCCAGCACAAGAGGAAACAAGCATTGGCAAAGCCAGTAGGTCTGCTATCAGCTGCCAGTTTTTAATTTTGTGAAACCTTGTTTTGTCATGGGTTTTGTAAAATGTTTTTGGGTCAGTTACCAGGTACTTCCAATATACAAAAAAGTGGCTGAAGCAAACCAATTTTTTGGTCTTAAAAAGTACACATTACCTTATTAATCCCAGGCACTCAAGTGAACTGTGTGGATGTGCCCCATGTGAAGAACAGAATCCCTTCACTCCCAGAGAAATCTTATCTACATTTAGATCCGAACAATCACCCACCAGGGAGAAGAATGACTTCTTTGTTATGTTATGCAGATTTGTAGACTCATATTTATACTTTTTTTGCCCCGCATTTGCGTCATTTTGTGATGCAAAAGCGGCGCAAGCTTACAAAATATAATTGTATTTTGTCAGTTTGCGCCTCTTTTGTGTCAAGAAATGACACAAATGCGGCACAAAAAAAGTATAATTATGGGCCGTAGAGTGCACTATCACCTGGGAGGGTATCCTGACGCTAAGCTGGTGTGAGTCTAGCTGAACCTAGGACCCAGTGAGAATATTGAAAAAGCCAGGTCTTCAGCTTCTTGCGTGATCTAAAAAGTGAAGAGGAGACTCGTATGTGTAGTGGCAGGCTGTTTTACACTTTAGAAGTAATGTAGGGGAAGACTCAGCCATGGGATCTGGATTTCTGTATGTGCTGGATGTGTGGAATTAGGAGGCCAGATGAGCAGAGGTGTCTGGAAGGTTTGTGAAAACAGCTGCAATTGGTGAGGTATGCTGTGCCAGTTTTATGTAGTACCTTGAAAGTGTGGGTGAGGAGTTTGAATTGTGTTTGTTTGTTTGTTCTGGGGAGCCAGTGGAGGTCCTTCAGGTGTGGTGTAATGTCAGTGTAATGTGAGAGGTTGAGAGTGAAACTGGCCATCTAATTCTGAGTGGTCTGCAGCCTCCTGTTGAGTGTTTTGTTGATCCCGGCATAGAGGGTGCTCTGTAGCCCAGCTTGCTTGTCATGAGGTTGTGGGTGGTGATTTGCTGGGTACTGACTGGGAACCCTTTGAAAATCTTCCTCAGCATCTTCAGGGTTTGAAAACTTGAGGCAGTGACAGCATTGACTTGGGCAGTCATGTCAAGTTTCCAGTCGATGATGATCCCAAAGTTCTTGGCATGAGTGCTTGGTGGCAGGTGTCATTCCTTCCTCAGTTGGCCACCAGTTGTAGTGCGACTATGGTGTGCTCTACTTAAAGACCGCAATTTTGGTCTTGTCAGTATGAAGCTTCAGGCAGATGGTCTTCACTTAGTGGGCAATTTGAGTCATGAATGCATTGAACTTAAACCGGGTACTGGGTGTCTTGTCAGTGATGTAGAAAATGAATTGTGTGTCGTCGGTATAGGAGAGGACATTGATGTTACTCTATGGCCTTAGCGCCATATTTATCCCCTGTGCTAAAATCCCGCATGTGGGGGTAGGGGTCAAATAATGGTGCAAAGCTTGCTTTGCACCATTATTTAACACCTGGGTGAGGGCAGGCATTAGGGGACCTGTGGTCCTATTTCCATGGTGGAACACCATAGAATAAGCCCCCAGATGCCCTCCCCAAGCCCCGGGACACTCCAACCCACACCAGAGGGACAGCAGAGGATGGGGGACCCCCATCCCAGGTAAGTATAGGTAAATACAGGTAAGTATTTATGTTTTTCAAAGTGCCATTGAGGGCCCTGAAATGGGCCCCCCTATTTGGCACTGGGTGCAATGGCCATGTCCAGGGGACCCTGGTCCCCTGTGATGCCCATTGGGATGGGGGGCATGACGCCTGTCTTTTCTAAGACAGGAGTGATGTGGTATGAATGGTCCAGCATCAGAAAATGATGCTAGGCTGATTAGAGTCATTTTTTTTTTAATGTAATTTTTTGGTGCAAAACCCCCTTCTCCCATACCTCCACCCCACCCGGCTAACGTCATTTTTTTTACACTAGCCTACCCTTTGCGCCGGCTTGCACCATTCCAGAAATATGATGCCTGGCTGGTGCTCAAGAATGGTGCAAACCGGTGCAAAACTTTTTTATTCAAAACTGCGTTAGTGCAGTTTTGCACCAAAAAGTACAAATATGCCCCTAAGTCTCAAGGAGGATCCTTGTGGAACTCCTCAAATAAAGTCACAGGTGTCGAAGACGTAAGGTGCCAGGCTGACTGGGTCCTTCTGGTTAGGAATGGGTAGATCCATTGGAGTGCATGCTGTTGCGTTCTGATGTTGTGTAGGCATTGAATGAGGATAGGGTGGGAGACCCTGTCAACACTGTGGAGATAACCAGGAGGGTGAGTGCCACTGTGTCTCCACCATATAGAGTCATGCAGATGTAACCTGTGGTAGTGATGATGACAGTTTCTGTGCGGCAGTTGGGTCTGAAGCCAGACCGAGTGGTGTTGATGAGTTGGGGGATGTGGGGATATGTGGTGAGGCATCTGTTGATGATTTGCTCTAAGATCGTCACTGGAAATGATAGCAATGAGATTGAACTGTATTTGGCAAGCATTGAAGGGTCTGTGGATGGTTCTTCAGCAATGGGCGGACAGTTGCATACTGACAAGCATCTGGGAAGGTCATTGAAGAAGTGGAGGCATTCAGAATGGATGTGAGCATAGTGCTGTTGGGTTGTAGCCCTCTGGAGTTTGTGGGGCTGGGGTCCAATTAAGGTACCTGTGCAGAAGGACTGCATGGTGGTTTCTTCTGGGGTGATGATGGACCATGTAGTTAGCATTATTTATTTGGATAAGATTGGGGTGACATTTGATGAGTTCTGTCAGGTCCAGTTGTGGGTTAAAGTTATGTAAATGACTGTGATTCCATTGCTGAAGTATTGAGAGAAACTGTTGAAGAGGTCCTGCTAGGGGGTGGTCAATTTAGAGGCGGACGCTGGTGAGGTGATGTTCTTCACAATGGCACAGATTTCTTTGTTTCTGTTGGTGGTGGCATCAACTTGGTCCACCAGAGCAGTTTGTTTGGGGATCCAGAACATTTGGTGGTTTTGCCTCAGGGCAGATTTGAAAATTCTCCTGCCTACATTGTCCTGGCTTATTTTCCATTTGCACTCCAGTTGTGTTTGCTGTGGTGATTCATCAGTCTGATTTCATCTGTATACCAGCTGGCCCATGCTCTAGATCTTATTGTTTTGCTCTGTTTGAGAGGTCGAGGGAATCAGTGCAGAGGGTGATTGTTGAATTTCTTGAATGCTTTGGGGAGGCTGTCGCTGTGTTCTTGTCAGCGGGTATTGAGAGCGGTGCACCAGGCCTTGTCAATGATGCTGTTCCAGTTTCGGTGGGCTACTTTGGCGGTGGTGTATGTGTTTTGGACAGGGATGCTCAACTTGACAAGGGCATGGTCTGATTGGTGTGGGCTTGTTAACTTTGATTTTGTCAAAGGTGGTTCAAATAGGGCCCCAGGGGGTGTCAAGCGACAAGGGTAGGTCCCTTTACTCACTGGGTAAGACCATGTTTCCAAGGTCTTTGATAAATGCTTTTGAGTTGAAGTTGGCATGGTTTTCCAGGTAGAAGTTCAGGTGACTGAGTAGGTTGTAATTACTAGCTTCAAGGGTGAGTGGTGGGACGAAGTCTGTGACTGTGTCTTGAAGTTGGTGGCCAGTCTTGATGGTCTGCAGATAAGAGTGCCATTCAGGGTGAAGTTGGCTGTGAACGGCAGGTTTTCCATGATGGAGGATGATTAGTCCATGGAGGTGATGGAGCTGATGGCATTCTTGTGGATGATGACAATTTCGCCTCTGTGCTTCTTACGTCTGACTTGCCTGGCAATTTTTGGGTGCAAATGCAAGATTCAGCCCAGTTTCTGTGGGGAAGAGCAGGTCCAGGGCATTGTCATGCAGCATGTGCCAGATACCTGTGGCGTGCTTGGTGAGTGAGCTTGTGTTGAAGAGCATGCATGCAAGTGCAGAGTGTTGTGTGGATGGTTGCAGGACTGTGCGATTGTGAGATTGTGAGAGAATGAAATGTTAGGTTCTGTTGGTGCGGGTGTGCTGAGTGTTGTGTGGGAAGAAAACTTGCAGTAAGCATAGAAGAATGCTCACTCAATGTTGCTTGGTACTGTGAGGTAGCAGCGTGTGGATAGGCAACTGGGTTTAAGGTGTGGAGGGTTGTAGTGGGGTAGCAGCAGGAGGGTGAAGGGCCAGGATTCTGGGCGCTAGGTGAAGTCCAGGCATGTATAGGCTTAGACAATGCTTCCGCGCAGTGGTGGCCATTGAGTAGGTCCTGGGAGGGAAGAGGCGTGATGTCACTTCCTGTGAAGATGGATAATGGAAAATTCAATGATGTAACTCCTTGGGAAGAAGCAAATCGCAGGTGCTCATATTATGTACAGCAGTAAATTCACTGTAGAATAGAGTTAAAATTATGAAAGTGTCAATGTGGGTCAAAAAACAAAGTACAAATCATTTTCAACCAGCATTTAAAGGGTATGAGCCCACATGAAGAGGTTAGGAAAGGTTAGGAAAGAAGTCATGTGGTCAGATACTACTTGTGAAAGGAATGTAAAATATTGATCTGGCAGAAAACCTGAGGTAAGGTGGCCTAAGTGGTGCCCTCATCTTATGTGCAGTTTCTCTTAGAGAACCCACATATGTTCAGATTGAAGGTCTCATTTGAGGTTTTTGTGATGGGTTTGCAACCAGACAGTCTGCATTGTGCCACATCCATGGAGTGCAGTCAGTTATACTTCAAAATGGCCACCATGGGTGGCTGGTGTTTTTTTTTCTTCAGGTGGGAAACACCTCAGGGAAAAAACTGCATTGCATGAATTCAACCACGCTAAGCAAAATGGAGGAACTGCCATCAACATATGTTGGAACATCAAACTGACACACTCTAATAGGCATGTTTACAAGCCTCTAGCTGCACTGGAGAGCCACCTTTTTTGATGCTCCAGTGGTGCAGTGGTGCAGTGTGCTGGCCCTTATTTACAAGGCCACACAAAGCCAACTTGCATGGCTTTTCATGGCCTTGTAAATATGGCCCCCTTTCACGCATTACTTTGAGTGAAAGGGGCATTCCATTGGTGTTGCTGTGGGTGTTCCCAAGCAATATCCATGGAATCTGACACATTCCAAGACTTACAAGGCTGAGAATGCGTCACATTCCTACAACACCCCAGAGATTGCGTAAAAGTGACCCAACAACGAGAAATATCTTTATCTGCCAATTGTGCATCAGCGCTGAGGAAAATACTGGAAAGCATCATATTGCTGTAAATAGGATGCACCCCTGGACTTTCCTAATGGCGTAGTCCAGAGCAGGAAGATGGCTTGCAGCACCCAGCTGCATCATTATTTTATAAATATGCCCCTAAGTATCTATGACACAATAGGGGATTCCTCTCAGCATGGCAGGGACAATAGTATGTTATTTAGGTAAATATTATAATTCAATGCATGATGGGCTTTCCTCTGAAAATAGTGGCTGGACCTGTCACCTTAAAATGATCTGCACATTTTTTGATCAACCTGATGGCAGAGCTAATGGAGTCTTTGCCACTGGATCTTCCTGCCTTCTGGTGCCCTTGTTATAGGGCAAGATAATGCCTATAATTCTGGGTAAAAAGGCTGCAGGATAGTGAAGGCAGCTATGCTACTCTCCAACTCCACATGAGGCTCTTAATCATTAAGAAAAGTTTATTTATTAACTTTTGTTGTTTCCTAAGGCCTAATCAGGGCCTAAGGGGATCTCAGAATGCAGTACACACTATGAAATGAGCTTCACTTTCTCATAAATTAAAACACACGCACATGCGCAGAATATTCATTATTGCGACGCAGAGTAGACCAGATTGACCTTGACGTAGTTGTGGCATGCTAGAACTGATAGAGTCAGCTGTTGGTCTTTCAATGGTGTAATGGGTCATAAAGGCAAGTTTGAGAGCAAAGCTAAGAAAACAGTAAGGTTGAGTAGACGGTAACTTTATTACTGATCTCCAGGGATCAGGTGACCTTTATAAGGTAAGTTTAAGAGTTGAGGGAAGGATGCCATTTATATGCACCAAAGTGAGCTTAGCTTAATTGGTAGACTGCATGGCTTGTGCAGCTGTGGGAAGAGGATAGAAAGAAAGAAAACAGCCTAACTCAAGAGTAGGATAATCATCTACATGGTCTATCGTAGCTACACATGCCCATGTTTTCAGCCTTAATGGTAGACACTGCATCCTCAAGCCGTATAACTTTCAGCAACCATATGGTGACTAATGCAAGGTTGAATTCCTTGTACTGCCAATACCACAAAAGAGAAAAGATAAGTTGAATGTAGATAGATCTGTTAGGATCCCTGTACAATATTTTATGATTGGATCTTCATGTGGTTGAATTCAGACCCTTGCCATGACCTGTTTTTGAAGAGGAGAGTTGCTTCTTGAAGATGATAAGGGATGTAACACAGAAATTCTTGTGGCGTCGTCTCCAGACGAAGAACAACCAGGCACGGCTCCTCCGCTAGGGCAAAGGAGCATCGCCCCTGCCAGCAGCAGTTGTTTAGTATCATTTTTTGGTAAAAGGGATAAAAGGGGTGGGGCCACAGGCTGTGATGAGGGCTCAGGGGGAGTGCACAGCACTCCCTCTCACTGCATATGTATGGTTGGCCGGCTATCTCAGGCCGGCCAAACACACATGCACGGTATGCTCACTCCAGCCCGCCACTGTGTTGCCGGGCTGGAAAGAGCAGGCACAGGCTCCCAATCTGTCTGCAAGTGCCCTGGCTGGGCGCTCCCAACCAATACTAAGGCTGCTCGGAGCAGCATCAGGATTGGCTGCAGGGCAGGCTGAGAGCCTGTGTCTGCAGCTTGTCTGCAGGAGACGAGCAGCGCAGTGGTGATGGCAGTGGTGGCAGTGGTACAGGTAAGTTTTTTTTTATTATTATTAATTCTCCCACGCACATGCCACCCCGCCCCTATTTATTTAGCATTGTCTCAGAGTTTATGTTTTTTTTGTTGTTTTTTTACTTTTAGGATTTCCTGGCAGATTTCTTCTAGTTGAACAATCTAGGTTTTTTCAGTCCATTAGCTGGGTAAATTTAGGCGTGGAGATTTGCGGGTTAGGCAGGCAGTCTTGAATAGGCAGTGAGCTCCTGTTAGCAGATGCCTACTAGAGTAATATGGTCACATTTTCTGGTGTCTAAGAATAAATGAGTTGCCACATGTTCAATTGCTTCTAGTCGTGGCAATCTGCTTCTAGGAGGACCTTTTTTAAAGTTAGCTGTATTTATAAAGCAACTATATTTTTGGAGGTTTCATGGTGCTGTGAGTGAAATTTCAGAAACCAGACCCTTCCACATTCCAGAGCTGATATACACAAGGCTTGGACTACAATCATCTAATAAGGTTCTGGAATGTATCTTTGTAAGTGTCTTAGGACCTCTAACTAGGAATTGTCTCCTTTGGACACGTTCTTTTTGTGTAGACCAAGTTATACCTTGCTGCTGAATATGTATTACAAAGATTTTACATTGGAAGGTATAAAGATTATGTGGTAGGTTTACCAGGCTGAAAAAACTTGGGCCCAGATTTATGCTAAAGTGGTGCTACACTGTGCTGCACCAAAATTAGCAGCACCACGCTGAACCACTTTTGAAACACAGAGATGTGCCGTATTTACAGGAATATGATGCACCTCTGCATTTCCCCCTGCGCTGAATTAAGCTGCCTGAGCCAATGCAAGCATGCTTGCACCGTAGTGCAAGGGTGTCTGTGTTGAGGGGATAGATTGTTTATGTGCAGGAAGGTGTCCCTTCCTGCACATAATCAATCTATGATGGCGATTTGACACTTTGCAAAATGCAGCACACAAAAAAGTACCAAAGCGTCATTTTGGAATGATTGTTTAAGTGCAGGAAGGGACATCTTCCTGCACATAAACAATCATCCCTGGCATTTTGCTTCTTCTATGTGTGCTGTAGAATGCAGCACACATAGAAAAAGCAAAAAACGAGGAGGAATAAAAGCATTCCTCCTCGATTTGCCTTGCTAATGCCACCCATAGAGTGGCGTTAGTTTTTGGTGCTGTCACAGATTTATGATTTCTCATAAATCTGGGGCAGCGTCAAAAGCAATGGGTGTTGTGGTGAAATGCCAACTGCAACACCCATTGCACGCCCCAGAAAACTGCGTCGGAGGGGCCCATATTTACAAAGAGGCATAATGCCACAAAAAGTGGCGTTACGCCTCCTAGTAAATATGGAGCAGTGGTTTGCACCACCGGAGCATCATGAAAAGTGACGCTCTGGTGGCGCCAGGGGCTCCTAAATATGCCCCTTGGTTCTTAGATCCCAATGATGAGTGATGCAGGAATATAGCGAATTGTGGTACTTCCATGTTGCAAAAATACCGGGCAATTAGTTGTTCTGAGAAATGGGAAATAACCTGTGCAAATCAATTTATCAACAAATATTCATAAGTATTTTTGACCATTTTCTGCCCCTTTCTCTTGTACATCACTCATAATTATGTTTTGCCCAGTAACCGTAGTAGTTTTCAGGTATAGTTTACCCTAAGTTAGACCTGGTACAAATTATGCAGGCAAACTGTACACTTTCCAGGTTTATGCATGCAGAAAGGGGAGCACACAGGCTATTAGAGTCAGTCACGGGGAGCGGGGAAGGGGCGAGGTGGTGTGGCAGGCGTGAGAGGTGAAATGACAAACAAAAACAAAAAATAATAATAATACAAAAAACATACCTTTCTCGCTGCCTCCACCATGCTGCTCCAACTCCTTGGTCCTCACTGCTGCGGGCACAGGCTCCCAGCCTGTCATACGGCCAATCCTACCGCTGCTTTCATGCTGCTGGCAGAGTGGGAGCCTCTGCCTGCTGTCTCCAGCCTGGCAACACAGTTCAAGCCAGCCAAACACACATGCACACTGAGAGGGTCCCTGTCACGCTCCAAGCCCCGCCCCTTTTACAATAAAACAATAATAAACATGGTTTATTGTAAACGTTTTTCAGCTGCTGCTGCTAGAGGGTGGGGCGGTAGTGGTGGGGTGACGCTCCCCTGCCACCGCAGAGGCGCCGCTGTTGATTAGAGTGTTCTTTCACAGCTCAAGCTCCAAAACTCAGAAGGATCTGCAAATGATGTACCCAGCAAATACCAGACCCTGTGCTGTCAGTATTTACTCAAGCACAATTTCCACCTAGGATTTTTGGGGTCTAGTATTGAGTCCTTTAATGCTTTATGCGGTCTGATTACATTTCTGGCAGCAGATGGGTCTAGCATCACCTGGTGCGAGCCATGCAATTTTTTGTGAAAAAAGTGCCTTTCCTACTGTATCATGAAGATCGAAGATAGCTGATGCGCTTACTTCTTTAAACGAATACGTCTAGCTCTTTATGAATTAAACACTAAAAGGTGGCACTGTGACTTTTTTCAATATGCAGGGCATTATAACGCGTGGTAGGCTACTGGCGGGGTGATAACTTTCAACCTGTTCTTATCAGTTCGCGTGACCCTATTATTGGGCCATTTTGCAAGCATGAACACTATCGGTGTCTCGTAATTTCAGTTGAAGTAAAATCCGAGGACTCAGGATAGAATGAGAGGTATCTCCTGCGGTGTTCTGCGGAAATACCACACTGCCAGACTGGAGTAAACTTAGACTCAGAAATGGTGAATAACAAAATTGTGTATTGTTTCTCCTAGGTGCAGATACATGTGTAAATGTCCTCAGAGCATGTTGTAGCAAAGAAGCATGGAGAAAAATGCCATAGCTACTATGGAGACTGAAAAATAAAGGGGCTTTCTTACAAGCCTCTAGTGCCACCGTGAGATGCCCTGGTGTCAATTTTGTTTATGTTAAGGTGGCGTTAAGGAGGCATTTCTCCTGCGCCGTATTTACAAAATGGTGCAATGCTTGCATTGCTCCACTTTGTAAACCCTTGCACCACATTATCCCTGCGTCAAGCATAGTGTATACTAGGGGGCGTTCCGACGCAGGGAGGCCTGAAAAAATGGCACAGGGAAATTTACAAAATTTCACTGCGCTATTTTTTCCAGTAACTTTTAATGCCTGCTTAGAACAAGTATTTAAATGATGCACTATGGGCCTCCCTGTGCTTTGCTGGCAACATTTTTGACACTAGTGCAGCAAAGAGCCATGACAACGTCAAAAACTATTATGCTATTGTTCTAACTACCGCCATCGAGCTCCGTATTGTAAATACAGTGCAACCATGGTGTCATTAGGCGGGGCAGGGGGAATGCAAGAAAGTGGCACATCAGGACCGATGAGCCACTTTTGTACAAAGATGCCCCAAATTGTGAAGAAAGTAAATGCTGGAAACACAGGGCAAGCTGACCTCAAATTACTGAGACTTGTGAGGTGGATGGTAAAATTGGGGATGGTTTTTATTTCCAACTAATTCGAGTTCCGCCAATACCATCTGTTTACTTGACACAGCCTGTACCATCGACAAAAGTGAAATATCACCAACACATGCTCTTCATGTGATAGACTGACAGGCGCAATCATAGTCGGAGGAAGGGCAACAAGAAATTGCTGAAGAGCAGTACGAAGCTCAATATTAGCAACAGCAGATTCTGCTGAGGACAACAGATGCAGACGAGGGCAAAGAGATAATTAAATGGCGTTATTCTTTTTCTAGCCGTCTATGTTAATCAGGGAACCACTAAGGCCTCAATAACTTGTGGGACAGAGTAGTCTCCTTGGGTGGAAAACTGCTCCACCCGAACACAAGAGGCATGATGTTTCTGTCATGGATTTTCCAGGTGCCAAGAACACTCGGCCCAATTTTACTGGTCAGAACAGAATACTCAGTCGATACAATCACTTGCGAATCGAGCTACAGGCTGGTGTTTGGCCGGCTGGCGGCTCAGCATCACCCCCCTGGCTAAGCCAGGAGATGAAAAATAAAACAATATATCATTATCATTATCATTTTATCTCAGCCAGCAGCATGTGCAGGGAGGGGCGGGACTGGTCCCCAGGAGGTGGGAGGGGAGCAAGGGGAGTGATGTCTGTGCACTTAGTGCGCATGTGAGTCTGGCCGGCCTTCTCTGCTACACAGCCGGGTTGGAGGAACTGTGGAGACTCCCAGGCAGCGTCTGAGCAGCAGAACAAGCCGCTCAGACCAATCCTGGCACTGCTCTCATGCTAGGTTTAGCATGAGAGCAGTGCCAGGATTGCTGGGGAACCTGTGCTGATGTCAATTCTGGGACACCAGAAGAAGAGCAGAGGAGCGAGGTGGCTGGCGGCGGCAACAGGAACAGGTATGTTTTTTAATATAATTAGTATTATTATTTGCATTTCCCTACCGGCCCCCCGTCCCCTTGAGATTTGTGGCGGCTGCCACTGCACCCCACCAGTACTGTGCAACTCAGAAACAGGGCCTAAGGAGTGTGCATGCCACATTCAACTCCACTGGCTGATATTTGAGCAGAGATGTTAATATTATGTCATCATAATTTCGAAAGCTTGTCGGAGAAACTCTTTTAGGGGAGTTTCCTCACAATTCACTTCCAGGAGCTGTTAAGAGATTTCAGCATTCTCAGTAGCGCTGGGTCCACGACCTTGCTTTAGATACACCAGAAGAATTGCTCCTAAGCACCTCATCCTTGGTGTGATGTGGGGAGTAATCCGCGTAGGAAATAAGGCTGATCCCTCGCAGCTGGTGAAGAGCTTCTTAGGACAGTGAAGCTTGGGAAAGGTGGAGGGTCAGCGTGACTGCAGCAGCTGGTCTCTCTTCCCGAATAATTATTTTTCTATTTTTAGAAGCCGCGTTCAGGTACCAGCCAGCAAACGTTAGAAGGAAAACACTTTTGTCTTCAGTATTGAATAGAGAAAGAATCGAATTCTCCCAAAGATGCAGTTTAACAGAGTGTGGAGGTTACTTTTTAACCATTCAATATGTATTTTTATGAGTCTGTGAGATGTTGAAGATTTGTGGCCTCTACTTAATTGTTGATGATTGTGGCCTCTCCTTAGATGAAAGAAAAACATTGAACATGAACAGTTTGTGGGGCAGATTTACTGACCCTTCAGACAACACGAAGTACCAAGACAAGGTGCTATGCTGATTTCTATGAATGAAAAGGAGCTGATCAGCTCCATATTTTCAAAGATAAGGGGGCAGATTTATGGGAAGTGGCGCTGCACCAAGTGCAGCGCCACTTTCCCTGCGCCCCTCAGCAGCCCCCTACCGCCACCATGTGTGCGCCGTATTTAAAATGCACCACGGCGCAGGGTAGGGGGCAATAGCGCCATTTCTCATGTCGCTATTGATCTACTCTGCAGGAGCAGTGCCAAAATATTGGCGCTACTCCTGCAGAGTACATAGGGCCCCATTCTAAAGAATGGAAGCCCCCTTTTAACGCCTGCTTTTGTGCAGGCATTAAAAGTGGCATAAAAAATGGCGCAAGGAAATCAAATACATTTCTTTACACCATTTTTCCAGCTCCCCTAATGGGGGAACGCCCACTTTGCATACATTATGCCTAGCACAGGCATAATGTAGCTCAAAGGGTTATAGGGTGGCGCAATGCATGCATTGGGCCACCCTGTAAATACGGTGCAGGGATTTGGGCCTTGTTGGGCCACATTAACGTCAAAGATAATTACGTGAATGTGGCGCAAGGTGGCGCTAGGGCATTAAAAATATGCCCCATGGTGTTGTTTTGCTCTCTCAGTGCTCTGGCGTACTTGTGGCTGCATAGTGCCAATGCAGGCACCCTTAGGTCACATTGTAAGGGTGCCTGTGTTGTGGTCATGATTGTTTTTGTGCCAGAAGGACCATCTTCCTGCACATAGACAATCCTCAGAGATATATTCCTCTTTCTATGCGTGAAGCAGAATGCAGCACTCATGGAAGGAGAAAGTAACAAGGAGAGATGAAGATGTGTCTCCTTGTTACGCTTGTCTGCGGTAGGTGCACCATTTTGCCTTAAGTAAATCTGGGGTGTGTCAAAATACAAGGATGGACGCATGGGAAGGCCCATGCTGCACCCATGTAATGCCTGCCTGACGAAGTGTAATACAATGCAGGGCAAGGTACTGCATTTTGTTACTTATTTTTTACAGTGCATACAAAGATCCACGCATCAAAACATAGAGCATATTGTGCTTTCATTTATAATTTTTTTAAATAAATAAATATAGCACAATAAAATACAGTGATGCAAAGAATCTTAACACTACATACATTATTAAAAACTTCATACAGCCAATATAAAGCACTAAAATCATAAAATTAATTAAAGGAGGCAATAATATCTAAAAGTCACCTAGAGTTGTTCCCTGTATTAACTTGGTTGTTGCAGTGGTCATGCTGTCCGTGGCCTTCTACGTTTCCCACCATTTGTATTGGGAGAAGTGTGAGACTACTAATTGGCAGGAATTTTGGAATCCCAGCAGCTCTCAGAATTTGCCCTCACAGAAATGTGAGGAAAATGCATGATTTTAGCCAAAGTTTGACTTTTGCAGGGCTTTCTGGAAAAGAAAATGTAACAGGATCTGTACAAGTCATGCCACCCTGGTTTTGTGGGTCTTTACAGAAGTGCGCAGGGCTTGTAGAGTTCCCCAGTTAGCATCTGACCAAGACCCCAAATAGTGCAGCCATTCATAGTGACAAGGGAGCAGAAAATACGATTTACCCCCTCTCTGCCGGCCCGTATGTCTAAACTATGACCAAAAGAGTATATTTCCTCTTGAATGCCATAGTGATGGGGTTGCTGTAGGCCTTTGGGGGCAGAAAGATTGTAGGGGTTTAAGCCGTGGGGTGTGGCCTCATGCCAGGACAGGGCAGACCCACTCCATTATATTTCAAAATATCTGCAGCATTCACTAGGCTTTCTGCTCCCCCATGAGAACAAACAGGGACGGCCCCTCCGCTATGGCAAAGGAACGTTGCCCCACTGCCGAAAAGCAGAAAAATAAAGGGATAAAAAAAGTATTTTATTATCCCTTTATTTTTCTGCCTTTGTAGGGCGGGGCCAGCCTCCTCCTCGTCAAGTGGAGGCGGAGTGGTATTTGCACTTCTAAGGCCGGCCAAGCTGACATGCACACGTAGAAACTCTCCAACTGGTTGTATTTTACAGCTGGGTGGAGACCATGCACAGTGCCCCACTCTCCCCCTGAGCAGCATTTCTTCCTGCTCAGGCCAATGGCGGCACTTCTTTCATGCTGTATAACAGCATAAAAAAAGTGTCATGATTGGTTGGGTAGAGAAGACTAGCCGGCTGGAGTGGAGCGGTACATCACAGAGGGGCAGGTATTTTTTTATTTTTTTTATTTAACTGCCCCCATCCGTGTCCCCGTTCCACGTGCTGCCCCCCCAGCCCTTCCTAGTAGCAGCGTGACTGAGAATCAGCCCTGCCAATCTCCATCTCCAGGAGGACAGAAAGGCTGTTGCACCCATTATAGTGTGGGGGTATTGCAGATACCTGGGCGGGGCAGCCCGCCCTTCATTGTTATTAAAAATAATATCCCTGGTGCCTGTTGAGCTTTCTGACCCCCTCCAGAGAGCAGTTTGGGAGAACTGGGGTAAATTCCATTGGGGCAGAAAGACTGCTGGGGCCATTTTGGTGTTGGGCATGTCCATTAAAGAGGTTTTTCAGATGCTCCTATGTATGTCCCATCACAGGTTATCTGTAAAGTGAAGACCTAAATACTTATACACCATAACCTGCTCAAGTGAGATCTTATTGAGAAACCCTGAAAACTTCTTAGATCTTGGTGAGAAGATTAAGCTTTTAGTTGTGTCTGTATTAATCGTAACTTTGTTACTCACAATATGCATTATGAGAATTACGTTTTCACTGAAGGCCAACAGGAATGTTAGGTGAGAAAGGTTTAGTTTCAGCAAGTTTAACTGGGAGATCAGAAATGAATAGACTAAAAAGAAGGGGAGCTAGAACACATCCCTGACAAAGCCTATTTCTGACAGGGTTTTATCAGACAGAATACCATTTCTGTTTAGGTCCACCTGCACCCAATTTTGCGAGTGGCACTTTAGGATCATAACCAAAAGGTCAAAGAGACTCTTGTAATCTTTTAATTTACTCCATAGTGTTACATGTGTGACGAGATCGAAAGCGGTGCTGAAAGTGACAAAACAGCAACTTAATTTACCAACAGAATATACTGACTGCTCCACTGCCGTTCAAAAGGCCATATTATTCTCCAATCTGGAATAATCTTCCTGAAAACCTCCCTGCCCTCTAGGGATGATACCCACTTCAAGGGCCCAGTTTTCAAGATGCAGTCAGGGGGTTTTGCCAGAGATATTTGAAGTTATATCTAGCAAGAAGATAAGATAATTATTGGCAGGTTCAGATCTATTGCCTAGCTTATAAATTGGTTTTACGGTGGCACCTCACCAAGAGTCTGACATTAGACCCATACTTGTGACCCATTCCAAAAATGGAAATGGACTAAAAAGGTTAGCCCACCATAATTAATAGGTCTTGAATATTACAACCAGGAGACAGTCAGGGCTCTAGCACATGAATATTTAGGCCCTCATTATGCCATTGGTGATAAAAAACGAATACCGCTGCGGTGACTGCCGCCAACATACCGCTGCAGAGGCGAACATCCGTCTGCCAGATTATGACACACACACACACAAAACCGACAGAAAGCAGCCACATCCACAAATCCGCCAGACCCACTGAACATGATAAACTGTCTGTACTACCACCCATACTGTTACATCACCAAAACAACGCCCTCCAAATAATGACCCACCAATCACCACAGCGGACATTCAACGGCGGTAAACCATTGGCTGTGCACACCGCCAAGGTGTATATGGCCACTCAAAAACAAAACAAGACAACAGTGGCCAGAACAAAAAACCCACACCTGACACAAATACACACACCCTCACACTCACCAACAGTATTATAAAACACACCCACATCACTCACAATCCTTTGCAAACTCGAGAAGACCGCCACACTTTGCCACACCAATTCCAGAGCGAACTCCGCACACATATCACAAATACCCACTCATCCTTCACACACCACACACCACACCACTTCACACATCACCCTCTGCACAACACACTCCACACAACACCCATGTCCCCACAAAGGCACCCCTGGTTCACTGATGAGGAGTTGAGGGTCATGGTGGAGGATATAGTCAGGGTAGAGCCACAGCTGTTTGGAGCACAGGTACAGCAGATCTCCATTGCCAGGAAGATGGAGCTCTGGGGATCGTGGACTGGGTGAACGCCATGGGACAAATTGCATGCACAAGGGACGACATAAGGAAGAGGTGGAACGACCTACGGGAAAAGGTGCATTCCATTGCAGCGAGGTACCTGCTCACCATAAGGAGGACTGGTGGTGGACCCCCACCTCGTCCCCTACAGCTGACAGCATGGGAGGAGCAAGTCTTGGCAATCCTGCATCCTGAGGGACTCACTGGAGTAGCCGGAGGACTGGACACTGGTTAGTCAACATTTACTATCTATCACCACCCCATGCCTGCATGCCATCTTGACCCCTCACCCTGACTCCCATCACCCCACTCCCTTCCACAAAGTGCACCACCCCAATTAACAAACCTAAATGCCAAGCCCTGCATGCTATACCCACTTCAGGCACATCCCTCCCAGCTCTGCATGCACACCCACCACCAATGCATGCATAGCATGGAGAACTAACAATCCCACAATCCATCACCATACACAACCAAAGTTGAGAGGACAACAGCAATAACAGGGAAAGCTAGTAATGCAGAATATGTCACTGACGTACCATAACACATCACTTACATCTCCACAGGTGCCCCAGCCAAGGTCAGTGGCGAGGGGGTGCCACAGCTACCCAGTCCCCCAACAGAAGGTGGATCTGGATGAACTCCCTGGCCCATCTGGGACCACTGGTCAGTCGCTACCACATCCCACAGCCAGTCCACCACACCCCCCCCCTGTGAATCTAACACCACAGCAGCCAGCCAATGCACCCACACCTTTGTCCCCAGGACACGTCAATCAGTAGTGTTCCCACCTGTACAGGGACCTGAAGCCATACCACACCGGTAAGACAATGAGGGTCCTAGTGTCGGTGGGAGTGGGCACACCATTCAGGGGACACAGGCACAAGGGGTCAGGGACACTCGGAGGACATCTGTGTGCCAGCGGGAGGACAGGCCCCAAGAAACGACTGCCCAGGAGGCACTTACAAATGTCCTGGGGGCATTCCAACAATCCCAGGACATGATGGGTCAGGTGATCACCATCATGCAGGAGAACCAGCGGCTGCAGGTGGTACACCCCCAGGAGGTCATGCAGCAGTTGCAGGGCATAAATGCCAACATGGCCTCGATTGTAGGGATACTGGGTGACATGGCCAACACCATGCAGGAGGACAGAGCACACCAGCGGGCCACTTCCACTAGCCACTCCACCCAGCAGCCCTTCACATCTTCTGCAGTTAGTGGCCAGGAGGCCCTGCACCAGGACCCACAGGCCACCAGAACCCCTCCCCCTGCAGAAGGTGAACCACCCGCAAACGTTCCCTGTGACCCAGACACTCACCAGAGACAGTTGACAAGACCAGGACCAACGCCAGGAAATGAGGCCCTCCTGAATGTCCCTCTTGTGTTCCACTGTGTCACCTTGTCCACTTTGAACTGCCGTGGCTCCCCTTCTTATGACCCCTTGGACACCAGATCTGTGCTACAAACAGGCTGGCCCACTACACTGGACTGTTCCCAACCATTAACCCACGCCATTGCACTTTGTATTGTTTACCAAATTTTCAAATAAACACCCTTGGACACAACTTAAGTAATAGTGCTTCTTCTGAAGGAAATGTACAATGTATTGTACTGTATTAAACTGCATGATCCTGAGCAAACGTCCAGTAATCTGTTGATTCATACTACACATGTGTCTCAGCAGTCTGTACACATCACAGCATGACACTGTTGAAACCACAGCAACATCTGGAAGGCATAGGTGACAGTCAGGTGGGATGCAAAGTTAGTGACTGGCATTATGCAACAGCCACATAGCACAAAACCTAAATGGAGTAATGTATAGTTCAACAGGTGTTGATTGGAAGTACTGCAGTATCATATGTCCTGTTGTCCACACCCTCCTGCTCTTCCTCCTCCTCACTGTCCACTGCTGCCACAGGTCCATTGCCACCCCCTCCTCCTGCAGATAGGGCACATAGGTGGTCATTCTGACCCTGGCGGTCTTTGACCGCCAGGGCGGAGGACCGCGGGAGCACCGCCGACAGGCCGGCGGTGCTCCAATGGGGATTCCGACCGCGGCGGTAAAGCCGCGGTCGGACCGGCACCACTGGCGGGGTCCCGCCAGTGTACCGCGGCCCCACTGAATCCTCCGCGGCGGCGCAGCTTGCTGCACCGCCGCGGGGATTCCGACCCCCCCTACCGCCATCCAGATCCCGGCGGTCGGACCGCCGAGATCCGGATGGCGGTAGGGGGGGTCGCGGGGCCCCTGGGGGCCCCTGCAGTGCCCATGCCACTGGCATGGGCATTGCAGGGGCCCCCGTAAGAGGGCCCCTACATGTATTTCACTGTCTGCTGCGCAGACAGTGAAATACGCGACGGGTGCAACTGCACCCGTCGCACAGCTTCCACTCCGCCGGCTCGATTCCGAGCCGGCTTCATCGTGGAAGCCTCTTTCCCGCTGGGCTGGCTGGCGGTCTGAAGGCGACCGCCCGCCAGCCCAGCGGGAAAGTCAGAATTACCGCCGCGGTCTTTCGACCGCGGAACGGTAACCTGACGGCGGGACTTTGGCGGGCGGCCTCCGCCGCCCGCCAAGGTCAGAATGAGGGCCATAGTGTCTGAGGCCTAAATTGTGCAACATGAGCACACAACAATCATCTTGCAGATCTTCTCAGGGGAGTAGCATAGGGACCCACCTCTCAGATGGAGGCACCTGAACCTGGCCTGAAAGGTCCTTTGAACAATCCTCCTGGTATGCGCATGAGCATCATTGTACCTATTCTCATCTTCTGTTCTAGGATTCCTTACAGGGGTCAAGGGCCAGGACAGGTTTGAGTAGCCGGAGTCACCTGGAAGAAGTGAGAGACACACATTAGCCTTGCACAATCGCATGGGGTATGACTCCTGAAGGCATACACTGACATACATTCGGTGGGGACTCAGGCTCACCTATAAGCCACACTCTGTGCCTCTGCAGTTGTGCCATTAGCTGTGGGATGCTGCTATTTCTCAGGACAAAGGCATCATGCACCGACCCAGGATACTTGGCAGTGACATGGGAGATGTACTGGTCAGCAAGGCACACCATCTGGACATTGAGTGAGTGGAAACTCTTCCTGTTCCTGTACACTTGTTCATTGGCTGGGGGGGGGGGCTAAGGCAATATGGGCCTCGTCAATGGCCCCAATCACATGTGGTATGTGTTCCATTGCATAGAATCCAGCCTTCAGAGTGCGCAATTCATCTACCTGGGGGGAATGCGATGTAGCTGCACATGTTTGAGCAAGGCAGACAAAACCCTTGCAAGCACAATAGATAACATTGGCTGTAACATTCCTGTAGCCAAGCCTACTGTCACCTGGAGAGAGCCTATTGCCAGTAAATGGAGCACTGAGGGGGGATTACTGTGGTGCAACAGATAGCAGGCAGCAGGTCAGGCTCCAATTGTGCACATAGCTCTGTGATCGTGGCCCTGTCCAGACAATAGATGAGTATGATGTGCCTGTCCTCCACTGTAGCCAAGTCCACAAGGAGTCTGTACATGGGTGCATGCCTCCTCCTTCTATTCATCCGCAGTGGTTGGTACCTATGTGAACCAAAAGTAAGAAGGGAGTGACAACAGTAACTATGGACACACAACATCAGTGTACACAGAGCATGTTTGTATGGTGGACCTATTGTCTAGGTGTGTACATTCGACACCAATGACGCACTATCAAATATGTACATGTGTACTAGCAGTAGAAAATGGCAACCGCCTGTCCTGTATGCAGGGACAGGTGGAAGTGACCTCACTCCGCCAGCGTTAGGCGTCATGGCGGGAGGCGGTCTGAACCGCCATGAAATTCCTCATTGGCTAACATGGGGCTCTATGGAGTACAGGACCCAATGATGATTTATGCCGGCGATGGCGGTGTTCACCGCCGTGGACGTAACTGTCATTTTCAGTCTATCACTTCACTTGATTCCTGACTTTCCACAGGACTACATCTCCGCTGTGTGTGCTGCTGTGACCTGTGTCTGGAACCTGCCATAGCACATGCAACAGGGGAAAGGGCCCCAGCCTTCACATCGGAGGAGTTGGAGCAGCTCGTGGATGGGGTTGTACTCCTGTATGGTAGTTGTATGGGCCTCCAGACCAACATGTGAGTACTTGTTGGGTACGTTGCATGCGACATGGCTGCATGTAGATGTGTGTGTGTGCTGGCAGTGTGTCATATGGGGGGGTGTGGCAGGTGGCAGTGTACTTGTAGAGGTATGGGTCATGTGTGTGCCTGGTGAGGGGCAAATGCAGTATGTAGGCCACAAGTCTGACAGACTGAACTGTGTGGTTCATGGTGTCCCTCTGTTTGAGTTTCCTTAGTTGGTCCCAGTTGGTGTGCAGATGGCAGTGATTGGTTCCTACCTGCTGTGGTACCTAGCCAATGGTATGCCAGTGTGGTTCATACTGCCCATTCTTAGGGGGTCATTCTGACCCTGGCGGTCACCGACCACGGGAGCACCGCCAACAGGCTGGCGGTGCTCCCGAGGGCATTCTGACCGCGGCGGTTCAGCCGCGGTCAGAAAGGGTAAACCGGCGGTCTCCCGCCGGTTTACCGCTGCCCCATTGAATCCTCCATGGCGGCGGAGCGCGCTCCGCCGCCATGGGGATTCAGACACCCCCTACCGCCATCCTGTTCATGGCGGGAAACCCGCCATGAACAGGATGGCGGTAGGGGGTGCCGCGGGCCCCCGTAAGAGGGCCCCGCAAAGTATTTCAGTGTCTGCTTTGCAGACACTGAAATACGCGACGGGTGCAACTGCACCCGTCGCACCCCTGCAACTACGCCGGCTCAATTCTGAGCCGGCGTCCTCGTTGCAGGGGCATTTCTGCTGGGCCGGCGGGCGCTCTTTCGGAGAGCGCCCGCCGGCCCAGCGGAAATGTTTAAATGGCCACCGCGGTCTTTTGACCGCGGTGTGGTCATTTCACGGCGGTACCTTGGCGGACGGCCTCCGCCGTCCGCCAAGGTTAAAATCACCCCCTTAGTCTTAGTGTGTGACAGTGATGTGTATGCCATCTGTGCTGTTGCTGCTGTGATTGACCCTGTGCTCCCTTCCCCCGCCTCCTTTTGTCATCCTGTCCATTTGTGCATTAGCATCATCTGGGGAAGGAGCAGGGGCACAGGCGAGTGATGGTGCTGCAGCCCACGGGACCCAGGAGGCTGTGTCCACCGACACTGAGAGAACCAGTGGGACAGAGGGCGAGGGGAGCACCATGGGGGGGACAGGAGCTGATACAACTAACTCTGATTCCTCCTCTGATGCGAGCTCCCTGGTGGTGGCGGACCCCTCTGGGACCACCTCAGCTACAGGTTTTACCGCCACCCCCTGTACCAGCAGTGTCCTCCCATTAGCCCCCCACTGAGTTGCCTGTGACCGCTCACCCAGGAGGGTGGGTGTCTTCTTCGCCCCAAGCACCTCAGGCCCTGCCCCAGTCAGCCCTGCTGCCCTCAGTGAGGACGCTATTGACCTCCTGAGATCCATATCTCTAGGGAAGTCAACCATAGTGAATGCCATCCAGGGGCTGGCATCCCAGATGCAGCAATGTAATGCCTTCCTGGAGGGCATTCACAGTGGCTTGGCTGCCCTACAGAGATCTTTCAGGCTCTGGCCTCTTCTTTGACAGCCGTCAGTGTCTGTTTCTTCCGTCCCCCCTCCAACTACAACTTCCCAGTCCCAGTCTCCTCTCCCCAAACCCATCCTATGCACACATTCTGACAAGCATGCACTCAAAACAACAGACAAGTCTCGCAAAGTCAAACACAGGCAGCACACACACAGCCAACACCCAGATGCACACACAACATCATCTACTGTCTCCCCTTCCTCCTCTTCCCTCACAGTCACATCAGCACTCACACCTGCATGCACAGCATCAACAGTCCCAGATCCTGCCACCTGCACAGCCTTGCCCACAGTCACCACAACAGCAGACCTGCAGACATGCACCCCACACACCACATGCACAGTCACCATCATCACCATCACCACCTCATGCAGCACACCCACCTCACTTGCAGACACCACCACAACATCCATCTACATGTCCTGTTTGACCTCCCCCACCCTGTCTGCCCTCCCTCCAAAGTCACATAAATGCTCGCACTCAGACCCCCAACCGCCATTCACCTCACACATGCACACTGTCTATGCACCTGCACCCAAGTCCAGCACACCTCCTCTTCCTACAACCACTCCCTCTACCTCCACTCCCATTCCTCCTCCCACTGCCCGCCTAGCTGGTCCTAAGAAGCTTTTCCTTTCCCATCTTGACCTTTCCCCTCCCCGGCATCCTGCCCTTATGAGAAAGGAAACCCCTCCCAGTACCTCCAGCACCAAGTCTAGCCCTATTCCACCCCCTAAGACTTCAGCTACCACTAAAGGGCACAAGAATAGAACTCCGCCCCCCCACCTCAAGCCCACTCCTCCACCCCCAAAACGGAAGGTTAAAGAGACGCCCCCTCCCAAACCCAAGCCCAAGGACCCCCTCACAAAAAGAAGCCCCCCAACAACCCCCTGAGGTGCCTGCCTATTTCCAACATGATGCCCCTGCACAGTGGAGTCCCATAGTTGTCAGGAGTGGCATTACAGACTTTGAACTGGCCAATGGCCATGTCTGTAAATGTTTTTTCTATTTTGATAGGATTTGGGCTCTTCATCCTACTGGATTACAGTGGTTGGAACAGAGGTATGTGTCCTGGCTTTCTTTGCTCCTGGGTTCTGTTACTGTTGATTTACTCTGGGTGTGTGGTGTGTGTGTATGGTGTGTGTTGTGCGTGTGTGTGTGTGTCACTCTCCCCTCCATCCCTCCCTTGTGTGCTAGGTGGCTGTACTCACCGTCGTCATCTTCGTCGGCGTTGGTGCTCCAGGACGGCCATGGCGTCGTACAGCATTGGAAAGACCTCCAGTTCTGGTTCCATGGCGCCCGCGAACTCCACTGTGTCCCTGGAGATGAGTGTCTCCTTTTATATGATGGTTTTCTGCCAGGCTTTTGGTGGCGTTACTACCGGCCTGGAAATCCTGGCGTGTGCCATAATGTGGTGGGTGGATCCTTGTCTTCCGCCTGCCTGTAGGTGGCTACTGCCGTGTTCAGTGGTCATACCGCACTGGCGGTTGGGGTGGTACATTGGCTGTCTATGGGAGGAATCACCGCCAAGGTCATTAAATGGGGGTCATTACCGCCAGTCTGGTGGCGGTACTACCGCCGTCGCCAGCGTGGCGGTCAGGTGACCGTCAATGTCATAATGAGGACCTTAATTTTTCCAATTGTTGGTTTGATTTAGAACTCGGTGGACAGGTTTCGCCATCACAACAGTGACGGATATCTCGTCTGCTGAAATCTAAATCCCATTATATTCTATTTGATTTATATTTTGGCAGACGGGATATCTGTCACCGTTGTGACGGAGTAACCCATCTGCAGAGCTCTAAATCAGGTCCAGAGTCAGAAACAACTGTCATTTCCTGGGTGGTAGTAAGTTGGGATCTTGTCATTTCTAACCTCTGCTTAGTTGGACAAACATTTGTATATTGTACCCATTGCGATTCAAAATGCTGTGCGTCAAGGTTACTCGGGGAGACTGTAAGTTCCGAGTTAACCAATTGCTAAAAAATTTTGCTTTGCCATGCGTGATAGGTTTGCTTATTAAGTCACAATGGTAATCATGAACCCTGCACTTATTCTCCCTTAGTATAATGCAGTACTCTTGGGTGTTGCATGGGCACAGCCACCACAACACCCATGGAATGCGTACCTTGCGCAGAGTAAGGCAATTTAGCAATTTGTACTGCCCTGCCTTACTTCATATCTATGTGGCCTCATAGATATGATTTCAAGGTTTGTGCCACCGCTGCGCCACAAAAAGTGATACTGCGGCGACGCATTAACTCATAACTATGCCCCAGGCTGTTTGTATTTATGAAGTTGTGCTGCACTTGCAGGGAGGACATCTCCCTTGATCTACCCATACTTTTTCCACTCCAGCAGCTACTAAAGGAATTTCATACATATTCAATAAGTCAGCCTGGAATTTGTCAAAAGAGTAGGACAACATTGTGGAGTTTGCCTGCTGCCAGGATGAAAACAGAGATGGGAAAGTGAACACGTAAACTGCACAGATCATTATGAAGCTTGTTTAGATTTTCGTTAATAGAAGTCGCATTAGGAGAAATGTAGATATTTATACAGACCAAAGATCTAGAGAAAATTGAAAAAGGTAAGCGATCAATACGGCAGACCAGAAACCAATTACAAGTCGTTTCAACAATTACCACATTGTTCCCATAGAGTACAGATACCAAGATAAGCTGCCCCCCTGATGGACGGCCGCACACATTTGGATAAGCATTTTTTGCATGGCTTAAATGGCCATTACACTGTGGGCTCTCCCAGAACCAAATTTTCTGGAGAATAAATATTCAATAGTTTTTGATCCCTCAGTTTAAAGTTAAAGTAATTTAGAAAATTCTTGTATCCGTGAACATCCCTTGTGGGATGCTTGGATGTTGGGTTGAATGCGCACACACAGAAGGATCTTAGATTCCTTGTAGGGTTTTTTGTGCAAAAGGGAAAGAGAACTGGAACGTGTTATTACTGTTCAGGTGGTTAGGAACTGAAATTGTAATCTGCCTGTCCAAATGATCTGAAGCAACAAGATTTCTTTCCTTATTATATTTTGGGTAAGGGATTTGAGATGGGGAAATTCCACTTGGTGTGTGGACAACCCTCCATGTCCGGTCAGAAACGATGCTTGCACCTGACTGGAAGGCCCCTTTTAAGATTTTAGTGCAATCGGCATGGAGCTCCAGCTCCGTTTCCTGAGTGATATGTGTGGCTAGGTTGAGTTGCAATTTGACTTGAGTCACTTTGTATCCCTCATGCGTGGAAAACCCCACCAGTGGCAAATCAATTGAGAATAGCAGATTTAGACTCAGTGCTTCCATAAACACTTCAGGAAGACGTGAGCAGTTGAGGGGGTGTTTTTTTTATATTCTTTTCCCCTTTTTTAGGGGTTTAAAGTACAGGTCAGTAATCCTCTTGTCTTTTTCAGTAGGAAACGTTTATGGCATAGGACCTTCCTTGCTTGGTTCGACTCACCTTGAGTGGTACCCACATTTTGGTACAGGCTTTTGTGCTACCAAGGGATCAATGAAACTAACTTTGGGGTAAAAGCTCTGAGGGAGAGAGTTTAAGTTCTTGCAAGTGCTTTCTTCTGACTTACAACAAGATTGGAACTGGGATTGGCTGTATGTGGTGACTTGAGATGTAATCTGATTTCAAAGGAGTAAAACCAGATTTCAATTAGTTGGGAGCTGTGCTTTATATGATCTCGCCAGAAGAGATGTTTTGGTTTTTGTTCTGGGCTTTTGTTTTCACCTTAAGATAGGCTGACCTCCTAGTCGAGTGAGACGGAAAAGTTGCCTGTTTCTTCCATATCTTCCTCCTGCCTTGTATACTAAGGAAGAGAAGCAAGAGATAAAAATGTTTTTGTTGCCTACAGTCACATCATGATGTGAAGAACATTCGCCTATTCTGGGGAACAGAGTCCGGACCCAATATGACTTTGGTGGGCTCTTGAGCATTCCCCGATTACCCCGTTTTCTATTAAGGAAATCTGTTTGACTTGCTATAACATAGACAAAACCAGGGCCTGTAACGTACCCTGGAATCTAGTTTGCAATAGAGAAAGCATGTTGAGCAGTGAGAGGTAAGGTGACCCCACCCTCCCAAACCTCTGCCCTGGTCAACAGAGCTAAAAAGTGAAGATCTAGCCTGGGGAAGATTACAAAATTGGTTTACTTCCCCACCTGGAAGGTTGGTAGCATTGCGGGGTGGGGTTGGAGTCCAATTAGAGTTAGGAGACAAGTGGGCAGCAAAACAAGAGAAACTTGGTTCCCCTGGTTCTCCCGAATTTTCCCTGGGATAAGGCATGGTAACGATGATAAACGGGGCCCATTCCTATCCACAAATTTCAGGGAGAGGGTGGAGAGGGAGTTAGTGATAAAATCAGTTGTGTCTTTTTCCAATTAAAGTGAGATTATCTTGCCTTCTATCATGGAAATGGCCAGAAATCAAGGTTGAGGCGCTGGTGACTAGTGTCCACTTTTGGGATCCCCAATGGATAGGATTGAGTCAATGCCCAAATTTCCAGAGATTGAGTGACTCAAGGCCCTGCTGTGAGAGCTTTTGAGTTGGGAGCTCCAGCTCTTTCTGAAGTTTGAAGTTCAATTGGAACTTTCCTCAGAGTACTGGCTGATTGAAAATGCTTATTTGCAAAATTATGCAGTGATACCGAAAGTGGGGAAGAAGAGGAATTAGGCTGGGCTGCTTTCATCACTGGGCTGGAAATGCCAACACCACACCTATCATGAGCGGTTAGTTGAAATTCTATGGACAGACCTAAAAGTAAACCAAATTCTCCCACAGGTTTGGGGTCTGAGTCAGCACTGGTCGAGTCTTCAGCAGTATAAGTAAGTTCCAAATTCTCTTTTACTCCACGGTTTGAGCAGAGGGGTGTTAGTGGTTAGTTGGTATTCTCAGAAGTCTGATTGACTTTAGTGCTCCTCAGCGTTCGCTTAAAGAATCAAACTGATACCAAAGTGTCCTGACTCATTATCAGTCACCAGGTTATTCTGTGCTGTGATAAATTTCACTGTGAACTGGACAAACAAATCTGATCCCAGGCCTACCTTTGCAGCCACATGTCAAAATAAACCCTTTTGACAAGACTCCACCCCCCATTAAAATATTAATAGGTCACCACTTAAGGCAGAGTGCATGGTATTTAAAAGGAAGACATTTAAAAGTTTGATGTTACACGTTGTTACAGTGAAAATGCCCTCAAAGCTTTTTTCACTGTAGCAGGGTACGCCGTTCCATAGGCATGAAATCCAATATTAAGTTTAATAAATGTGCCTAGGAAACATCTACAAATTAATTTGTGAACATGCTCCCAGGACAGGGACAAAAGGCCTTAGGTGTGGGCATATGTTGATATGCCTCTGTCATGATGGCCTAATGGCCTGGGCCAAGGATTTGATTAACTTCAAAAAGGTCTACTCTGCCAAGGCAGATGCAGCTAACACCCAGGTCTGCACCTTTCCTGTAACACTATGGCACTACCCTGTTCTTTAGTTTATTCTTTAGGTAGTACAATTCCAAGGGCTCAAGATGTGACCCCAGAAGTTAGTTCCCTACGCTACCCAACCACGGACTCCATCCGGATCTTGACTGCAGACACAAACAGTGCCAGTACTCAGGGGAAAGGTCAAGAGGATGAAAAGAAGAAGAACCAATGTTCTCTGCTAGTCTAGTCCTTCTGTGCGCAGGCACTTCTCACAGGTTCCTTTTCTGTGTGCATCTAACAAATAAAGAGAGATATTTTCTTAAGTAGGGTACTCTCACACATGGTTTAGAGAATAACTCTGTTACCTCTCCGGAATTCAACTTATCAATGACATTTCTCTTTCCCATTTTAAACTTTGGCTTTATTGGTAAAGAGTAAATGCATATGATGAACCCTGGAAAAACACAACAGGACCATCACTAAATCATTCTGATTAAGTGTAGCAACATATGTAACTTTAAATGATGTAGGGAGGACCAGTACCATGCTAGAAACATCCAGGGCATTGTCACATCATTCCCCCATTACTTTCTAGTTTCAATCAATACTGAAAATTGTATTAGCACTCCAAATGCCCTACACAAGACCTAAGGACCACAGTCTTTGCGAAAGAATAAAACAGAAAACATAATCACTTTTCTATCCTTTATATAGAGTCTTTTCTCCTTTCAGGAACTTCAAAAACTCTGGAAGTAACGATTCTAAAGCACAGACATCTGTTACCGGTAAGTATCCACTATAGCAAGCAAAGTGATGGCCTGAGGTGTGACTTTTATCACTGCCAAGCCCAAATGCTAGAACTGAAAGTTCCTTGGGCTTCCGGGGTGGGTGTGGCCATCCAAAGCACAGGATGTGGTAAAAAAAGACTAGACCATTTTCTGCTCGATGACCCATTTCCTGATCACGACTGAGTCAGCAAGTTCGTGGAAGAGACATAGCAGCCATGACACTTCTTTTGGCCCCCCTTCCAGACTGGGCCTCTTGTTGACATAACAGTGTCAGATCCAGCTGGAGTATCAAGACTAGCTTGAACCAAATTTTTTGCCTCCACCCCTCGTGTTTTGCTGAGATCGTCTTTGTTGGTTTTAAGATTCTGTGCACTCTAACACTGCTAACACGTGTTAAAGTGTTAGTGCTCTCTCCTTTAAACACGGTAAAATTGGTTTGCACACAATTGGCACATTTAATTTACTTTTAAGTTCCTAGTAAAGTGGTACTACTTGTACCCAGAGCTTGAAAATTAAATACGACTAATGGGACTGCCGCACTCCACCCACTAAAGTAGCCCTTTTAAACATGTCCCAAGCCTATCATTGCAACCTGTGTCCAGTTTTAAACTGACATTTGGACATGGTAAACCAAATCCTTTTCCTTCCTTTTTAATAAATATGTCACCCTTAGATTAGGCACTAAACAGCCCACAGGGCAGGGTTCAGTGTGTTTAAAAAGGTGGACATGTACATTTAAGTTCTATATGTCCTGGTAGTGAGAACATCACAAATTCTATTTTCACTACTGTGAGGCCCACCTCTTCTATAAGATAACATTGGGTTACATATTACATTTAATAAGTGATAACGTTTGTCTGGGAACAGGTAGAAATGTCATGTTTGGTAGATAAGGAATTATGATTTTATTGGTAAATTCAGATTTTAAGTCACAATTACGAAAATGACACTTTTAGTAAGTTGGCATTTTTTGATCCTAACCATTTGGTGCCTTCAGCCTGCATCCTGGGTCACAAGACTAGGTGTAGTTTGCAGTTACCTTTATGTATTCCTCTCAGACAGCATCACAAAAAGAGACTAACCTAATGGAAGGGGTGGAGCTGTCACCTACCACACTCGCACTTCAAAGTGGCTTCCTCAGCACACTCACAAAGAAATTTACTCTACCAAGGGCAAAGGAAGGACGAAATTCCAGGTGCAGATGTGGGGGAAGTCTAGACATTTCTCCCACTTCAAAATTGGCATCAGGTATAAATATCAGACCAGCACTTCAGATCACTTCTGGACCTGTGGAAGACTCAGAAGAAGGACTGCTCTGCCCCCCTGCTGCTGGAAGAACTGCCCTGCTGCCAGTAGGTCTGTGCTGCTGCCAAAGGAAGGAAGATTGGACCTGCTTCTTGAACCAGATCCAACAGAGTGACTCCAAGGGCTAGTAACCGGGCTCCTGTTCTGACCTGCAGGGACATAACAAACTCCTTAGACCTCTCCTGCAGCAACCCAGCAGCCTAGGCTCAACTGGACCTGCTTGTGCCGTGCTGCTGGCCTCTGCTGCAATGAGTCCTGATCCCTAAGAGGTGCCCACAGATCCTAGACCCTTGGCTGGCTACAGAGTGACTCCTCCTGGCCCAACTGTGGGTTCCCTCTGAACCGACACAGGGTGACCCAACTCGAAACAGTGTGATGCAGGACCTTGCATTGCAGCACCTATGAGAAGAATTAGAGTAATGTCAAGAGTAACAATATGTCACCTTTAAAACAAAAACTAAAGCAGGTTTGGTGAGTTCCTCACATTTCCAAGTTTCTTGTACCTAGGAGATTAGAATTCTGGATAGAATTGTTTGCACACAAAAAGATCAAAGGTACCCTGTTAGAAGCTATGATTAATTTTATTCCTAAATCTGGTAGTAGAATTACTATGTAATATCAAACATGATAATCTTAAGTACTTCAGTAATGCAAATCACAAGGTTTTTGCTAATGTATTGCAATGAGTCTTGAATAATACTTCCTGAACTAATTAGAAACTAGTAATTTGAGTATATGAAAGACCACCTTTTCTTCCAATAACCTAATAACTATCTTGAATATTTCAGGTCTAGCCTCCCTTCTAAAGTCTCTTTTTTCTGTGTTACCTTTGGATGCAGAGTAGAGGTGACCACCTTAATTGGGAGTTTATGTTTTAATCTTTGGACTGGCGTAGTTTGGGCCCTTATCTTCTCCAACATTTGTCTTTATTATTATATAATACACATAAAGCCTCAGTTTCTGTACATTTTATTAAACATCCTTATATTCTCTTCTAAGAAGTACTAAGCAAGTTTGTTTCATGTCCACTTTGTTATTTATATCATCACTAGTACCTTTGCTAGGAACTAGGAATTAAATATTAATAGAAGCTACTATGAAGATAAAGGACCACATATCTTCCAGATCTTACAGATAGCATACTTCAAATTAACATCTAAGGTCCAAGCTCAAGTACAATAAAAAATAATTACAAGCACACCAAAGAGAAGAAAAAAGTAAAACATAATTGAAACAAATCTTTTAACCATGAACTTGAAGCAACACAGATTTTAAAGATGCTTAGTAATAATGACCAATAGGTTTCCCTTATTTGTGATCAATCTTAGCATTCAGTAGCAGGAAAATGTATCATAATTTGTCACATCTACCAGAGTGGTTTATCTAAGTCTCTATCCTTGATCATTTCTCACCCAAAAGAGAAACAATTGTACCCTACTGCAACATGTGACCAAAGGAAGAGGTACCATGTCCTGCTATCCTTCCGCAAGCAGAAAATTACTTCTAACCATGCATTGAAGAGAATTGATTTAGGGGCAGATTTAAGAGGCCTTAGAGCTTCCTTGCGCCACATTAGCATATTTTTTTACACTAATGTGGCCCAACAAATCCAAAATCAATGTGCCAAATTTACAAAGTGGCGCAATGCATGCATTGCGACACTTTGTAACCCTTTGTGCTACATCATGCCTGTGCCAGGCATAATGTATGCAAAGGGGGGGGGGGCGTTCCCCCATTAGGGGGGCCAAAAAAATGGTGCAAAGAAATCTAAGAGATTTCTTTGTGTCATTTTTTTTAGCACTTTTTCGGCTCAGAGTAGGCGTTAAAAGGAGGCACACCATTGTTTACAATGTGCCTTAATGGGCTTTGCAGGATTAGCATCAACATTTTTTACGCTAATCCTGCAAAGCTCCAAACTAGCATCAAAAAACGTTGACGCTAGTTCCCTAACTACTGACATGCTGCGCCATATCTTAGATATGGTGCACACATGGTGGCTTTAGGGGGGGCGCTAAGGGGGGCAAGAAAAGTGGCACTGCACTGTGTGCAGCACCAGTTTATCTTAAATGTGGCCCCTAGAATGACCCATATTTTAGCAGTCGACTGATGAACCCAACATAATACAAACTTTTATCTTTGCCAAAAATATTTTACATTTTAAATGTATTTTCTAATTAATCTCCTCCAAAATAATCTTAGTGGTGGGTCATTCATTAAATGTATGGATTTCGTCTTTATCCATTTCATTGCACAGAGAACACTCTGACATCGACTAAAAAACACTATAGAGTAACGGAATTATATGATTCCAATTTGCAGGCTTTAGTTGCTTCCTTAGTAGTGATATAGAAGTCAAATCTACACTAGGATTAGAGTTCTTTGCACCCAAAAAGGATCTTTCTGCTGCTTCAAACACCATACCATATTGAAGTGAATGTGTGTTTTGCTTTTATTAAGACTCAACTACTGTAACATTTTCTATGTTTCAGCCCATAAAAATGTTTTGAAAGCTACCGAGCATAAAAAATCAAGTAGTAAGAATCTGTCTCAATTTAAAGAAAACAGAACATATTTCTCTAGGCGTCAAAGACCTTCATTGGCTGCCAGTGGCACAGAGAATAAATGATAAGCTTCTGTGAACAAAATCCTGGCAGTGTAAGAAAAAAATGAGTACAAATCTATTTAAAGAAGTTGTCTGCTTCTGTTAGAGATTATATTGGACCACTTTTGCTCCCTCCCAGTGGGCACAGTGCTATTGAAGAAGAAACATAAACCATTTTGGAGCCTCAATTGTGTAACCTTCTTTTTTTTTAAAGATATGTTTATTGATTATATGGTTTTTTTCTGTACATCACAACTCAGAACACATAATTGTACATTCTCTTAGAAACAGCAGTGTGAACATTGACATTAGGCATCTGTCAAACATTGCACATCACTCAGCTTGGTTCCAATTAGTGCACTGCATCCAGGTTTCATTCTGTGCGTGTGTTTGTGTGGGGTTGGTTGCGTATTCTGGTGGAGTGTTTACATGGTTTGCTTAGGTAATTATGTGATACAATTTGCCCAGTAGGGTCTTCAGCCATAAAACATTGGGTTTTCCGATCAGATCAATCCCCACATGTAACTGCAGCATGCTCATGTCCCGAAGGAAGAGAAGGTAATATGGAAAGTGAAGATAAAGTGAACAATAAAAAGAAAACTTAACAGTAACTGGTCTCTGAGGGGGTCTCACAGGAGATTTCCTAAGGTATGGCATGAGTAAGGAGGGATACAGGTGTGCCAGTGTCTCGAGGTATTCCAGAGCTTCCATCCTGGCGTCCGTGCATGTGCTTGTCGTGTTCTATATGTTGGGGGAGGGTGCAGCCAGTGTATCAAGTGGTCCTTCAATTTGTGTCAATCAATCAGTGTATTTGTAGAGCGCACTACCACCCATGAGGGTCTCAAGGCGCTGAGGGGGAAGGGGTGCTGCTACTGCTCAAATAGCCAGGTTTTGAGCCACTTCCTGAAGTCAGCAGGTCTTCGGTCTGTTGTAGGGGCAAGGGAAGGGTGTTCCAGGTCTTGGCGGCGAGGTGCGAAAAGGATCTGCCTCTGGTAGTCACTCTTCGGATGCAGGGGACTGTGGCGAGGGCGGCTGAGCGGAGTTGGCGGGACGGGGTGTAGAAGGTGAGTCCTCTGTTGAGGTAGGCTGGACCGGTGTTGTGGAGTGCCTTGTGAGCGTGGGTGAGGAGCTTGAAGGTTATCCTTTCGTTGATGGGGAGCCAGTGTAGGTCGCTCAGAAGGGGAGTGATGTGGCTGTGGCGGTGGGCATTGAGGATCAGGCGTGTGGAGGCGTTTTGTATGCGTTGCAGTCGTTTGAGGAGTTTGGCCGGGGCTCCTGCGTAGAGGGTGTTTCCGTAGTCAAGTTTGCTGCTGACGAGGGCTTGGGTGACTGTTCTTCTTGTATCTATGGGGATCCATCTGTAGATTTTACGGAGCATGCGGAGGGTGTTGAAGCAGGATGAGGAGACGGTGCTGACTTGCTTGGTCATGGAGAGTGTTGAGTCGAGGATGATGCCCAGGTTGCGTGCGTGAGTGGTGGGTGTTGGGGCTGCTCCCAGAGTGGTCGGCCACCAGGAGTCGTCCCAGGCTGAAGTGTTGGCGCTGAGGATGAGGACCTCCGTCTTATCTGAGTTCAACTTCAGTTTGCTGTTCCTCATCCATTCGGCGACGGCCTTCATTCCTTCGTGGAGGTTGGATTTGGCGGTGAGGGGGTCCTTGGTGAGGGAGAGGATCAGTTGGGTGTCGTCGGCGTAGGAGATGATGTTGAGGTTGTGCTGCCAGGCAACGCGGGCGAGCGGGGCCACGTAGACGTTGAAAAGTGTAGGGCTGAGGGATGAACCATGGGGAACGCCGCAGATGATCTTGGAGGCTTCGGAGCGGAAAGGGGGGAGGCGGACGCTCTGGGTTCTGCTGGAGAGGAAGGAGGTGGTCCACTCCAGAGCTTTGTCCCGGATACCTGCGTTGTGGAGGCGTGTGCGTAGGATGCAGTGGCACACGGAGTCGAAGGCGGCCGAGAGGTCCAGGAGGATGAGGTCCGCGGTTTCGCTGTTGTCAAGCAGGGCCCTGATGTCGTCGGTGGCGGCGATGAGGGCGGTTTCAGTACTGTGGCTGCTGCAGAACCCTGACTGGGATGGGTCCAGGATGTTGTTTTCTTCGAGGTAGTGGGTCAGTTGTCTGTTGACGATCTTCTCGATGACCTTGGCAGGGAATGGGAGCAGGGAGATGGGACGGAAGTTCTTGAGGTCTCTCGGGTCCGCCATGAGTTTCTTGAGTAGGGGTTTGATCTTTGCATGCATCCAGCTCTCGGGGTAGGTCGCGGTCTCGAAGGAGATGTTGATGACTTTGCAGAGGTGGGGTGCAATGGTGGCACTTGCTTTGCTAAAGATGTGGTGCGGGCATGGGTCTGACGGAGATCCAGAGTGGATGGTGCCCATGGTTTTGATTGTATCGTCTTCGTTCATGTTGGCCCAGACGAGCAGGGGGTCGTAGTTGAAAGTGGGTGGAGAGTCTGAAGAGTCGGTGATTGGCGGGGTCGTCTGGCTGTTGAAGCTGTCATGGATGTCTGTGATCTTGTGGTGGAAGAAGGCGGTGAGGGAGTTGCACAGGTCTTGTGAAGGTGGGATGTGGTTTGTGCTGGAGCTGGGGTTGGAGAGTTCATTCACGATGTTGAAGAACTCCTTGCTGTTGTGTGCGTTGTTGTCCAGGCGGTCTTTGAAGGAGGTTTTCTTGGCAGATCTGATGAGGTGATGGTGAATGCGGATGGTGTTCTTGAAGGCGGCATGGTTGTCCGGTGTCTGTTCGAGGGGCCACTTTCTCTCCAGTTTCCGGCAGGTTTGCTTGGAGGCTTGAAGGTCCGAGGTGAACCAGCTGGCTCTCTTGTTGGCACCTCTGTTGGAAGGTTTATTGAGCGGGGCGAGAGTGTTGGCACAGTCGTCGATCCAGCGTCAGAGGTTGCAGGCTGCAAGGTCGGGATTGGTGGGTTCGGTGGGTGGTTTTCGGGCGAGGCTGGTGTTCAGCTGGTCTTGGCTGATTTTGCTCCAGTTGCGGCGGGAGATCTGTTGTTTGCGTTGGTGTGTGGTGGGTTTCTGGAAGGTGAAGTGTCGGGTGTAGTTGAGTCTACATCATCTTCGCCAGATTCGCATTGGTCTGATCCCTTGTCCCCAACGGGGCTCTCCCAGCCCTCCAGTACCTCGGCCGATAGCTCTGCTATGGGGCACCTTCTGAGCCCTCATGCATCCTCCTGGTGCAGGACACTCTCTTCTGCCCTGGACCACTGAGTCACATCCCTAGCCCCAGTTTCTATTGATGGTCCCAGTTTCGCCTTCCAATGCAGTGCAATTCTACACCTAGCCAAGGCAAGGGCCAGGTCCAGGAATCTGGAGACAATTTTGCACTTTTTGGGTCAGGGGAACCCATTAAGTAGGCATATCTCTTGGGTGCAGGGGAGAATACGGCCCAGATCAATTCTGTCACCTTCTTGTTACTCCTGCCTATGGTACAGCTGGGAGATATGTTGGCCAATCCAAGATCTGCATTCACAAACAAGAGTGCTATGGAATGGTTCCCGTCACATGCTAGTGCTTTACCAAACATTTGTAAACATAAAACAATAAATTAGGTACAGTTTCCAAATGGAAATATTAGCAGTTTGCAGTTAAATTCGTAGTGGAAAAAACATGATCAATCATCAATTGACTTGATTGGAATGGAGAATGAGATACCTTTATTTTAGTTGCCCCTTCTCCAAGTGTCAGACAAAGCTCTCTGCCATGTAATTGTTTAAAAATGTGTTTGCATTTTGTATGACTGGGTAATATTTAAGAGCTGAATTTCTGTCAATAAATGGATAAAAAGTTTGGTTAAAGTCTTCTCCCAGCACTAACTTATTCCTAGATTTTCAATTACTTTTGTAATTCAGTATCAAAATTATCACACACCTACACAGTCATGTAAATAGACGAATACTGCAAGAAATTGGGTTTCTGGTTGACACTGGTATGCACCATGTTCAAGGGGGAACCACAATCTTAGTCTGGGTAAGTCAGATGCACACTAAAAGTTAGCCTGTGCTCACCCTCTGGTAGCTTGGCATGGAGTAGTCAGGCTTAACCTAAAAGGCAATGTGTAAAGTATTTGTACAACACTTCAAAGAGTAAAATAGTGAAAACACCTCACAAGAATAACCCACACCAGGTTAGAACAATAGCACTTAATTTAATGAACACAACAAGACCAAAATGACAAAAACCCAATAAATGGAACTCAAGATATGAATTCTTAAAGATTAAGGTGGTCATTATGACCCTGGCGGTATTACAACCGCAGGGCCAAAACGACGGGAGCATCTCCAACAGGCTGGCGGTGCCTCCCGGCGTATTTTGACCGCGGCGGTAGCGCTGCGGTCGCACTGCCGGGGACGGGGGTTTACCGCCACAATGGCCCCGGCGGATGTAATCCGCCAGGGCAGCGCTGCCCAGGGGATTACGAGTCCCCGACCGCCAGCCTTTTTCTGGCGGTCTGAACCGCCAGGAAAAGGCTGGCGGTACGGGGAGTCGTGTGGCCCCTGACAGGGCCCCATGCGGCTTTCCACTGTCTGCTTTTCACTGTCTGTCCGCTGTGCAGACAGTGAAAAGCGCGACGGGTGCAACTGCACCCGTCGCACGGCCGCAACACCGCCAGCTCCATTTGGAGCCGGCTCCCATGTTGCGGCCCAGATCCCCGCTGGCCCGCCGGGCGGAAACTTGGTTTCCGCCCGCCGGCCCAGCGGGGATGTCCAATTGGGCACCGCGGGTTACAGCTTGGCGGGCGGCTGTTGTAATGAGGCCCTAAATGTTAAACAGCGCTTAGAAGCACTAAGTGCATAAGTAGGATATCTGGTCACACTGGACCAGGACAAAGTCAAGAGTTCAGACCACCTGCGATGGATTGCAGGCCAGCTACAGGGCCCGTTGAGCAACAGTACCCTAATCCTTGTTGCTACAAGAGTTGCGTTGATGTTCCCAATGCAGTTGGCGTGCTGTGTATTGGAATTTTCCATGCAAAGGTGGTGATGCAGTGGGTCCGAATGCAATGCGCCAGTTCCACGTGCAGCAGTTCTCCATGCAATGCGCCAGGTCAGTTCCCGATGGAGGGCGAAGTGTCAATCTTTTCCACGCAGTGGTGGCGATGTGTTGGTTCCAAAGCGGTGGTTCCGGGGCGACCCAGTAGTTCCGAATGCGATGCGCCGGTCTGGTCCCTGCAGCCGCAGTGATGCAACTATCCAAATCTCACAGCAGGCGATGCATCGGTTCCAATCCGTGCAATATCGGTGATGCGCAAGTTCTGGCACAGTCAGCACTTTATGCTCACTTCCAGGGGCCTTGGATTGGGTTGGCCCCAAGTGGCAGAGCAGGACTTACAGCAAGTAAAGTCCAGGTGCTGTTTGTAGATGAAGGAGAAGTATTTGATGTCTCTGAGACTTCAGAACAGGAGGCAAGCCAGCAAGCCCTTGGAGTCACTTTGGTTCTAGGATGGAGAGATGCAGGTCCAGTCCTTCTCATTCCCAGGCAAGAGGGCAGCAGGTCAGCTTAGCAAAGAAGAAGTCCAGCAGAGTAGCAGCGCAGCAGAGTGGCAGTCCTTGCAGCAGAACAGAAGTCCTTATTCCTGCCCGAGTAGCCACAGGTCCAGAAGTGTACTGAGTTGGTGATGTCAGAAGTCCAGTACTTATACCCAGTTGTGCCTTTGAAGTGGGGGAGATTTCAGAGACGGGTCTTTGAAGTGCCCTGAGACCCACCCTTCCTGTCCTGGCTCCAGAGTCACTACAGGGGGGGGTGCAGCTTAGTGTGTGGCAGGACACTGCCGTTTCTGGTGTGTCAGTCCCTGTTACCCATCCTGCCCATGATGGTCTATCAGGATGTTGATGGCATGCCTATGCTCCTTTTGTGTGTGACAGTCTAGAGGGAATGCACAAACCCAGCTGTTACCCCACCCCAGACGTGTCTTGGAGACCAAAAGTAGGCACCAAATGGCTAAAGTAAGAAAATGCCAACTTTATAAAAGTGACATTTTCAGAACTGCAATTTAAGATCTGACTTCACCATTAAAAAATAATTAAATTGTAAATTCAGAGACACTGAAAGGTACCGATGTCGGACACAAATGTTGATTAAACTGGAACTTTATTTCATGTTATATCAATACAGCTTCTCCCTCCGACCGTCCGCTTCCATCCCCTGTTGCAACTGCCACCAAAAAAACCCGACCCAACATTCTCTTCCCCACATTCTACATTCGCTTTGTCCTGTCGCGCGGGACGCACGAAGGACACAACCCAACACATCTCTTCCCTTACACAATTTGTAAAACAACAATAACAAATCTTACAATAACGATTAATTTACCTTACCTAAATAACTTTTGTTATCTAATAATGTCATAACATCATGACACCTAAAAATAATGGTTTGCATCATGGAGTTCTACTTAACGTTTCATCATCACATAGTCATCAAATTTTTTGGGCATTTTGACAGTTCTGGAATAACGTACACCATGCTGTACAGATGGAACATATGTTCTGGAAACATTATTGTTATCATACACGTCCTGCATGTTGGCATTTGCACTCTGTACATTTTCCTTACACACAATCTTCGATACAGATATTTTACTCTTATTCCACAACTTGCTGTCGTCCAATTTGACTGCACTATCACCCACCTGAATTATTCTCTTCCAATCACTAAATTTGGACATACCCTTGATCATGACTCTTGGGAACTTCACTCTCACCAAATCACCTTCCTTCCACTCGCACTTACGGTTATACATTTCCTGAGAATTTGACGTGTATCTCTGTTGAGCAGTCGTACGTTTATCTACCACGCTATCAACCTTGTACCATGGTACACTAAAATGACCCATCCATTCTCTAGATAATTTTGAGGACGGAATGCGACCACGTAACAAAACGAACGGTGAAACAGGTGTATCAGAGTTATTCGTGGTGCGTACTACCCACAATAACTTTGCCAATTCAGACTTACAATGTAGTCTGCTCTCCTTGGACAAGTGAATGTTGTCCTTTAGGACTCTATTGAACCTCTCCACAAGGCCATTACTCCTTGGATAGTACAACGAGGTTTTTAAATGTTTGATTCCCAAAAACTGCATAAACTTCACGAATTGCGTAGAAGTAAACTGGGGACCATTGTCAGTCAAAATTTTATCAGGAATGCCCTCTCTAGCAAAAATACCTTCTAACCATTGGATCACATTATTAGTGTCAGGAATCTTCACAAATTTCACATCGGGCCATCGGCTGTAATAGTCAATTAGTACCATCCCATATTCTTGGATCCCATGAGACAACTTCATTGGCCCAATAATATCAATTGCAAGTTTACTCCACGGTTTGTCTGGCACACACACTTCTTCTATCGGGCTTGGTACTGTAACTTGGGACTTATCACTGGTAGCACAATATATGCAATCTCTTACAAAATGTTCTATACACTTATCAACCCCAGGCCACCAAAAACCTTCTCTTATCTGCCGCTTCATGGCTCGCATCCCAATCTGACCTTCGTGTGCCAAACATAGAACTTTATTCCTCATCCAAACTTGGCACAACTAACTGCTTGGACCGAAATAATAATTCTATAATAACTGACAACTCGTTGAAGACATGTTTATACTTATTCTTTAGTTCATCTTCTGTGGACCATTGTGACCACCCCGAGACCACCGCATTCATGACCGATTTCATCTCGTGATCTTCTTCACATGCATTCCTCCACTCTTGTTCACACAACACACCATCCAATTGTTCGTTAACAGAGCATACAACGATATCATTATCATCGTTCTTAGGACCATTGTCAGAAGAAGACACAACACTCACCTAACAGATCAGTGCTAGGCAATCTAGACAAACAATCAGCCAAAAAATATTTTTTACCTGGCACATACTCTATTTTAAAATTATGTTCACACAAACTGTATTGCCACTTGGCAATCCTAGGAGTGGCTTTCTCAGCACCCTTGGTAGTAAACAATTGAACCAACGGTTTATGATCTGTCCTCACTGTGAATCTTGAGCCCCACACAAATTGTTTAAAGTGATTAATGCTCCACCAGCATGCCAAAGCCTCGCGTTCAATTACCGAATACGTCGCTTAGGCACCCTTCAGACTCCTTGATGCAAACGCAACCACCTCTTCCCTGCCATCCCTTCTTTGTAACAACACAGCTCCCAACCATTTTTGGCTGGCATCAGTCATGATGATGGTATGATCCCTGGTGTCAAATGGTTTCAAGGGAATTGCCTGAGCTATTTCATATTTGATATGTTCAAAATCACGATTACAGTGTTCGTCCCACACAAACTTGACATGCTTTTTTAGGAGGTTCCTTAAATTATACATCTTTTCCGAACAATTTGGGACAAATCGAGCGTAAAACTCTACCAAACCCATGAAAGACCTCAATTGGTCTTTGTTCTCTGGGCTCCCAAAATTTTGAATAGCTTCCACTAAACTTTCTTTGGGTTTGATACCATCAGCCGACAATTCAAAACCTAAATAGTTAACAGCAGATACTCCAAAACGACATTTAGTAGGACTTAAGGTTACACCTTTCAATTTTAACGTGTTTAATACACAACCCAATCTCTCATCATGTTCCTGCACATCCTTCCCATAAACTAAAATATCGTCCTGGAAAGCTTTCACACCACTCAGCTCCCTAAACATACTATCTACAGTCCTCTGAAAGACTGCGGATGCAGACGCCAGTCCAAATGGCATGCGTTTAAATTGGAACAAACCAAATGGTGTAATAAAAGCAGTGTAGTGTCTAGAATTAGGATGTAGATTAATTTGGTGGTATGCCGATGTCATGTCGAGCAAGGAAAATACCTTAGCACCCTTAATTGAAGATAACATTTCAGATATGTTCGGTAGGGGAAATTGATCCACCCAAATTTGATCATTAAGATCGCGTAAGTCAACACACATACGCAACTGACCATTCGTTTTGCGAGCTAGGACTACAGGTGCAACCCAATCAGAAGACTCAATTGTTTCTATTTTGTCTTGAAAACACAAATTGTCCAGTTCTTTCTTAAAATCGTCTTTAAGGGTGAGAGAACCTTTCTGTACTTTATGAACCTTAGGTTGAACATCCTTATTCATTTTAATTTTATCAGCGAATCCCTTGAATAGACCCACACCACCTTTAAAGATTTCAGGATAACGCACTTCCCATTTATCACTCATGACAGTAGAGACTTGCATGAACTCATTTCTCAGTAACCTGTTCCGGATTGTTTGGATCCAATAGTAGTTCTAATTTACCTTGATCAAACCAACCTAACAAGCTTGCATCATCTTTCGCAACGTATATGGTCGACCGTATGGTATTGCTCTTAAATTTGAGCTCAGCTTGAAATTCTCCGAGCACATCAATAGAACTACCTCCGTAACCTATTGGCCGAATATGAGACTGATTCAAAATGGCCCCATGACCTTTAAACACATTTTTCCACTTATTCTCACTCAAAAGTGTGAATGGTCATCATCTGGACTTGAATACCATTTATTTCCACTGAATAGAATGGTCTTTTCTTATGAGAATTCTCGTTCTCTCGCACTAAAAACAATTCCCCCTCATCGCTGCTGGAAGAAACACAATTATTAGTAATAGCGCTGTTGACCCGGTTGGAATTAGATCTTTCAGTGTTGTTAACTTTGTTAGATTTGCACACCCTCGCAAAATGGCCTTTTTTGTAACACTTGGCACACATTTTGACAACGGCCGGACAAAGTTTAGCATTGCCCAAATGAGAAGTGCTGCCACATCTTAAACATTCTAAAGGTTTGGAAGGTTTTTTCTCGGTTTTCCCCCCAGTAAATTGTAAAGTACCTTCACTCTTCTTGTTGTTTTTTTTGTATTTAGGTTTTACGGCAAATACGTCAGAACGTGGGTTTGATTCCTGCTCTCAGAAACTGACATTTGTTTCATGAACGAAACAGTACTTTCTATTCTGGTGGCAATTTCCAATGCCTTTTGTAAAGTTAAATTTGGCGTAGACAATAAAGCTTCCTGTACTTTCTTGTTGTTAGTTTTTTCCACTAGCTGATCCTTAATCATTTCCTCTTCAAATTCTTTGTACTCACACGAAACTGCCAAAAGTCTCAAAGCTCCAACGTAACTGGACGCAGACTCTCCTTCGGCTTGATCTCTCTTGTAAAATTTGTGCCTTTCTAGAGTAAAATTTCTACATTTCTTAAATCTTACATCAAGAGACTTAATAGCAGCACCATACTCATCTTCAACACCGTCACCTTCACCTTCAATAGTTAATACAGACACCTTAGGTATATATTTCAAAATTTTCCGCCCTTCATTTCCGAGGCAATGCCTTAAAATTGCATATTTTCTCTTGTGGGTGAAAATTTCACCCTCAAGAGCGTCTAAATATGCTTCAAATGCCTCTTTCCATTGTTCCCAATCAGCGTCAGATGAGGCCGTATTGGGAACAAAAGGAGGCAGCGGAGAAATAGATTGCTGCATGGGTGGTGTTATAAACACAGCGTTTCAATACAACAAAGAATTGAACTTAAAATAAAATGAAGGTGAGGAAAAATTAAAATACTAAGATAAACTAAATGTGTTCAGTAAAGCGCTTCACAGTTCTCTTCTTTTTTTCCAATTCTTTTTAAAGCGTTGATATGGTGAAAACCAGTGAATACAGTTCTCTTCTTTTTTTTCCAATTCTATCTAAAGCGTTAATATGGTGAATACAGTGCATGTATGCACTTGACAACAACGGGAACAAAATTCCAGTAAAGTGCCGATAAAACGTGCACTCGAATTTAAATGTACCTTCAAATAGAAAAGAAAAGTGTGCGCATCACCGTGATGCGCCGTAGGAATTAATGCAGTCTAGTTTCGCATATATAGACTTCAAAATGGCCGCCAAAGGTGTGTGTGTCACGGTGACACGCTGAAATATGGCTGCCAGAATACGCGCAATAGACGCGCGAAGACGCGCACTAAATGCGCGATGACGCACAGGGGTGGGAGAGAGAGTTTCTTAAAAATGTTACTCTCTCCCAGCGGCACCTCAAGTTCACCTGCACGTCGATGGCGGAAAGCGGTTCCACTGCAAGGAGCTTCCGAAATGAAGAACACCAACACCGTTGGAAGGAAAAGCTAATGACACGCATTTTCAAAGCTGATACGAATCTTCACATGGCCATAGGATGATGTCGGCACATGGACCCTCATCGCCACTGAAAGGTACCGATGTCGGACACAAATGTTGATTAAACCGGAACTTTATTTCAAGTTATATCAATCTCCCTCCGACCGTCCGCTTCCATTCCCTGTTGCAACTGCCACCAAACAAACCCGACCCAACATTCTCTTCCCCACATTCTACACTCGCTTTGTCCTGTCGTGCGGGACGCACGAAGGACACAACTGAACAACACCAAACTTGACAAACGGATCTCTTCCAGATTAGGAATTACACCTATGAGATATAATACTGTAATCCCAATGTTGTACTATGGGAGAGATAGGACTTGCAGTAATGAAAAACGAATTTGGGACTATTTCTCTACCAGGGCATATAAAACTTAAAAGTACATGTCCTGCCTTTTAAATACATTTCACCCTGCCCTGTGGTTCAAATTGGGCCACCTTAGGGGTGACTTATGTGTATCAAAAGGGAAGTTCTAGGCCTGGAAAGAGGTTTGGCTTGCCAGGTCGGCATGGCAATGTAAAATTGCACACACAGGCTCTGCAATGGCAAGCATGAGGCATGGTTAGGGGGGTACTTACGTGGGTGGCACAACCAGTGCTCACAAGTAGCATTTAATTTACAGGCCCTGGGCAGTACAGGTAGTGGACTTTACTAGGGACTTATAAGTAAATTAAATATGCCAATTGGGGTTAAGCCAATGTTACCTTGATTTAGGGGAGAGAGCACAAGCACCTTAGCAGTGATTAGCAATGGTAAAGTGCACAGTCCTAAAACCAGCAAAAACAAGGTCAGAAAATGGAGAGAGGCAGAATGTTGGGGGAAGACCACCCTAAGGCCATCAGGTCTAACAAATATCATTTACCATATAATCAAAAAATAAACATCCACCCATTAAATTACATTTCTGAGGTAATACATAAATATAAGCTGATTTATAAAAGAGGATTTTAACTTCTTACTTATTAACAAAGGTAGGAAAAGCAAAGACCTATGGTAACCAAAGTCTTTCAATTGTTTGTGCTTCATCTACAGGATGGAGAGCTGAGTTTCTTGAACTGAGACAATATTTCTTTGAGTTTGGATAAACCTTTATCTTTCAATGAGGTTATTAAGACCATTAAGTCTAAAAATGCCTAACTTATTTATCTATCTTCAAGATCTCTTCCCTTCCACGCTTAACACAGACCAACTCATGCCCATCTCGCTAAGCTCACCCTGGATTTTAAAACTGCCAAAGTAATTGGTACCTTTTTTTATAATTATTGATTTGTATTCGTTTTTACATAACAGTAAGATAAAATTCACATTATGCAGTTCCTTACATTTTTCATTCAGCATTGTTGAGTATTCAGAGTTCAACATCACAGTGGGTAATCTTTGTGGACAGGTCAGCATCAAGAATATATCCGAGTTAGAAGTTACCATATTTTAATTTTTCCTAAAGATTTATTAGCCTTGCTAGCAGTCACGCCCACAGCCCATGATGCAACATTATGTTTTACCAGTCATGACTTTCATGTGCAAACCCTGCGATGGAGTGATGATTTCTCGCTCAAACAACCACCTTCTGTAGAGCATCATGTGAGCTTGACAATGACTATGCATAATTTAAAAGGTATGATCTTCATGAGGTCCAAATGTCCATAGGGTGTGAAGACAGTGGAGGAAGGGGGTATACGTTTCAACCATACTATTGCAATAGGTGAGATCTTTCAACAAGTTTTGAACTTTGCCTCTTCCCAGCAAATTACTACTTGTCTAGTAACCATCAGTAGTGCAAGTGCTGTGTACCTGCACTGCATAGAATGTAGGTCTCGCGCATGACCCAGGAGACACAGAAATGGGTCTGGAAGCAGATTTTGTCCTGTCATAGTAGGCAAGGATTGGAAGACTGTGGACCGTAATATGCCACTCCACTGCACCCCCAGACAGAAGCCTCCATAGATATGCATCACCAGCAGGAGACCTCTTCAACCAAACCTCCAGGAGTGAAATAAACTCTTCAAAAATTTACAATGGATTGATCTATGCCTATTGTTCACCGACCTGATTTGGGTGCAGTAGTACACCCATTGTTTGTCAGTGATTTGTCTAATGTAGGTCTACCTCCCTTGTCTCTTGACTGACGGTTCTGCGTGCACTCTCTTGGCCCTCATAGATTTGGAAAGTCTGGGCACTAAGTGTCAGATTTATGAAAAAGTAGCTCAGTTTAGTGCAGCAAGTCACTTTGCTCTCTGCACTGCGTCCCTTGGAAAGGTCAGGAGTGAGCCGTTTTAAAGAAATACTGTGCAATCCTGTCCTTTCCTCCTGCACCGGCACACAATGGGTTGCCTAGCACCCATGCAGGCACCCTTGCACCGTGGTGCAAGGGTGCCACTGTTGCATGCAGGATTGCTTTTGTGCAGGAAGGGTCACCTTCCTGCACGAAAAAATACTGGAAGGCTTTTTCCTCATTCTACGTGTGTTGTAGAATGCAGGACACATAGAAAGAGAAAAACATGATGAGAAAGAAAGATATTTCTCCTTGTTGCGCCTCCCCTAGGGAGGCGTAAGGTTTTAGCACATCCCCAGGATTAAAGGCTCTTGTAAATCTAGGGATGCGTCAAAATCCGTGGGTGTTGTATGGGAAGACCCACCGCAATGCCCATGGAACGCCTCCCTATTGCGATTTGCACTGCCTTGCTTTACTCTCTATGAGGCCATTAAAAGCCATGCAAAGTGGCTTTGCATGGCCTCATAGATATGGTTGATAGGTTTGCAACACCATTGTATCACTACAAGTGACTCAACGGTGGTGCAAGCCTCTCATAAATATGCCCCGAAATGTTGATGATTAAGGCTTACCATCAGCTATGAAAGGGAACAAAGGAGGGGTGACTCCTATGAAAATAACATATGTATGGCTTGCCATGCAAATGGTCATAAGGGAAGATCTCCAATAGGGTGCAATGTGAGTCATGGTTAAGTGCTTGCAAAGCCAGGAAGTTGCCCCCTGGGTATGTGTCATCCAATGAGCTCACTCCTAGTGTGGACAGTTGGATTGTGGCTCTAGTTTTTAGTGTCAATTGGATAAAAATATTATAGGACAGTGGCAGAAAAGGGAACTACAGTAGTATATTGCCTAAAATGTGTTAAGCATCTGCCAGGCTTAGTGTGCACCAGCCATGAAGTTGAAGGAGCTGAAGAGTCTAGCGGCGGACTGGTCTACGATTGTGGTTAAGGGGAGACACCGTCTTGCATCTGGCTCTATTACCAGGTGTGCCGGGAATCGCAGAGGAAGGAACCTGTAATGGGTGAAGTGGGCATGGGCACACAGATGGAACAGCTCAAAATCTGATGCCATGAAATTGACAAGTGCACACAATAGTCAGTGAATCCTATTTAACGAAAGGTTGTTTTCGTGTCATGCAAGTCTAATCATGAGGGATTTTAACTGTGTGAAAAAATGACATGTGAGTGTGTGGCGGATGTTAAAAAAGAGATATAGGGGGTCATTCTGACCCTGGCGGTCATTGACCGCCAGGGTCAACGACCGCGAGAGCACCGCCAACAGGCTGGCGGTGCTCTCAAGGGCATTCTGACCGCGGCGGTTTGGCCGCGGTCAGAAAGGGAAACCGGCGGTCTCCCGCCGGTTTTCCGCTGCCCTATGGAATCCTCCATGGCGGCGCAGCTTGCTGCGCCGCCATGGGGATTCCGACACCCCATACCGCCATCCTGTTCCTGGCGGTTCGGCCGCCAGGAACAGGATGGCGGTATGGGGTGTCGTGGGGCCCCCGTAAGAGGGCCCCACAAAGAATTTCAGTGTCTGCTTAGCAGACACTGAAATTTGCGACGGGTGCAACTGCACCCGTCGCACCCTTCCCCCTCCGCCGGCTCCATTCGGAGCCGGCTTCCTCGTGGGAAGGGGTTTCCCGCTGGGCTGGCGGGCGGCCTTCTGGCGGTTGGCCGCCAGCCCAGCGGGAAACACAGAATCACTGCGGCGGTCTTCAGACCGCGGAGCGGTGTTCTGGAGGGGGAACTCTGGCAGGCGGCCTCTGCCGCCCGCCAGAGTTAGAATGACCCCCATAGAAGTCTAGGAAGCATTACCATCTTCATTAAGTCAACGCAGCCTGCTGGTGATAATGGTAGGTGGATCCCCCGCTTCGGGTATTCAACCGTTTTTGTATATAACATTCCATAGGTATCCCTGATGACTTTATCAACAATTCAGTGGATCTTGATTCCTAGGTATTGGTTAGAGAATTCTCACCATTAGGCTAGTATTGTAATGTTTTTTCCTTCAGAAAAACATAATAAAGAAAATTGGTTCTATCCAACTTTATGAATATATTCAAACAACAATCTTCTTATATTTTACCAGTGAGGTTTCAGAGGGTGATGTAGCACAGAGAAAGCAACACCGCAGGTGCTGGAACATGAATTCTATATTCTTGATGAAGGCAAAGCCTGGTTTAGAGTTGGGATCTCTGTATATCATTCTCCTAGTGAAATCATCATACAGAATCTGCAACTGGTCATATGGATCTTTTATTGCCGACAAAGCGTGTGAAAATAGCTCACATTGGCACTGTATTTACATTGATCATGAAGCCTTTGAGGCTCCACAAAAATGACAGAAACAATGATATCTAAAGCACAGAGGTTTAATAACTGATTAGTCACATCACAAATCAAACTTAGGGAAGATAGCAGTACAGGGTAAATGTTGAACTGGGTCAGCAATCTAAATTTAAGTATCATAAAGAACAAAAGTTTAACAACAATTACAAAGAGAAGGCAGAAAATCCATGTAGGTGTTCCATAAAGAATTTCCCTATTGTAAACAAAACAGTGAAAGTAACTGGGGATTTCTAAAGATCCAAAAAAGGAAAAAGGTGTCAGCATCATATGAACCAGATTAGGGTTCATGAGAAAGGAAAGAGTGTTCAATCGCAAAGCTTATCCACTCTGGGGAGGGGGAGGCAATTCAGCAGAGTAAAGAAAGGTCTTCTCTCCTCAAAGTCAGGACAGAGTCTGATCTAACTAACCTATGGACACAAATTAAACAACAAAGTTTGCATAAACTCTTCATTGCTGCACCTCACTCTCACTCTAATACGAAAACGTATAACCTTTCTTTAACTAAGAAGCAGTCCAATAACACATCTGCAGGGGAGAGAGAAACAAACTACTGGCAAGTGGAAAAGTCCTAAGTGTCATATTTATGAGCCTTTTGCGCCGCCATTGCTTCACTTTTTTCACACAACGGCCGGGCAAACCACTAAATAATATTTATGAAGCTGTGTAAAGCCACTTTGTGCGGCTTTGAATGGCCGCATAAATATGGCGCAAGGCACGGCAGTGCAAATGGCTGCTTGCCGAACTCTGCACTATGGAAGAGTTCCATGGGCATTGTGGTGGGTGTTCCCACGCAAGACCCGTGGATTTTGATTCATCCCTAGATTTACAAGGACTTGTAAACCTATGTATGCGCCAAAACCTTGTGCTTCCCCTGGGGGATATCTTTCTGTACGCTTTATGTCTGCTAGTGTTTTCCTCTTTCTATGAGTGCTGCATTGTGCAAAACAATCCTGCATGCAACGCAGACACTGTTGCACCATGGTGCAAGGGTGCCTCTATTGGCGCTAGGCAGCCAAGAGGGTGCCACCACAGTGGGAAAGGACAGTAATGCTCTGTATTGCTTAAATACGGCACATTCCTGCCCTTTCCTTTTGATGCAGGGCAGCACAGCAAGGTGACCTGCTCTGCGCCAAAAAGGTCATAATTATGGCCCTGAGTGTGCACCTCGGGCGAGTCACAAGCTAACCTGCTTTCTTTACTGTTTGAATTTCTACCTAGATTTTACAGAGCTATGTAAAGTCCAGAAAAAATATTTATGGAGACATTTGGAAGAATCAAAAAGCATAAATGCAAATTGATAGGAATAGGAAGGGATAGCGATTCTCAAGGACATTATAAGTTACAAAGGCAGAGGGTTGTGTCATGATAGCAAGGTGGGAGCAGAGGAAGAGTCTCGGTAGCTCATCACTATGGCAGCTGCAGCATAAATAGCGAACTTTACATCCAGAGCTATACAGTTAGAAATTGCCAACCAATCAGCCACTAAATTGTCCCATGATGAGCAGTGAATGAGGAAAACAGTGCTGATTCCTGACTGGATGGAAGACAGGAAGGAAGATGACACATTTATAGGCAAACCTTTTTGCCGAGGTTTTCACAAAATACAAGCTTTGGAAATTCCAGTAGATCTGGTTTATATTTGTTAACGCTTGTTAGCATAAGAAACCTAGACCTATTGGCTTTGCAAATGCTTGCAAAAAAAAGAAGCAAGACAGGTTTGATATCTGCTTAGAATGCACACAGGAGGTAAAGAATTGAGGGGCAGATTTAGTAAAAGTGGTGCTGCACCTAGAGCAGCGCCACTTTGTAGCACCCCTTAGCGCCCCCCTAACACCACCACCATGGTAGTGCTGTATTTAAAATAGGGCGCATCATGGCGGCAGTCAGGGAGATTTGCCTCATAATTTTTTAAGCTAGTCTGGCGCTTTGCAGGATTAGTGTAAACAATTATGACGCTAATCCTGCAAAGCACCCAGAGGCCCATTGTAATCAACGGAAGCCTCTTTTAAACACCTGCACTTAGCAGGCATTAATAAATGCTGATAAAATGGTGTCTCATAGATTCCTTTGTGCCATGTTTATGCCCCCCCTAGCGCCAGAATGCCCCCCTTTGCATACATTATGCCTGGCATAATGTGGTGCAAGGGGTTACAAAGTGACGTAATGCAAGCATTGGGCCACTTTGTAAACAAGGCACAGCATTTTTCCCCTTCCAACGCCACATTAGCGTAAAAAAATGACGCTAATGTGGTGTTGGAATGGCGCAAGGCCAGCATAAATCTGGCCCTGTATGTGACAAATAGTGTGATGATTCAGTTTACTTTTTAGGTGTGAAATAGTCCTACCGGCAATATGACAGAAACACTTGCTAGGTAAAAGGCTAACTGCCTATAAAGAACCTGATGGCTTTGCTTCTTAACAGCTCCATTTCCCAGTTTTCTAAATTGACAGCAACCTCAGTTTCAAGGCAAACCTCACCTGAAAGATAACGACTGTCTGGAATCAATAGGCTCTGCTCCACCAAGTTCCTATCAGAGGTAGATTTTGGAGCTACCGCTGAGGCTCTGGTTATTTCATATGGCAACAGAAATAATGTACTTCTGATTGAAAACCCTTTTGATCCACCAGACTGCACAGAAATGTGGTATGATGACTACACAGAATGTGAGGACAATTAAATGTGTATTCTGTCTGATACAATCTAGCAAATTCATCCTGCTTCCATTGCGCCTGTCACTCTCCTATTCCATGCAATCTAAACAGCCTTAAAACTTTCTTAAATTGGCCAAAAAGGCACTCTAATGCGAGGGATAGTGAAAATATCATGGGCATGCTCAAAATATTACACGAAATAAGGTTTGACAACAACAAGCAGCTCCAGGTAGCCTTCGATATTAAGAGCCTTATTACAACCCTTGCGGTCATGAGACCACCAGGGCCGCGGTGGAGGTCGGACCGCCGCCAAAGCAGCGCTCCAGCCTCCACATTATGACCGTGGTGGAGCCGCCACGGTCGGACCCCCCAACACCACTAGGTTGCTGCCAGCCGACAGCCCGGTGGTGCTGGCTGTCTCAAGCTGCCAGTGTTGCCCTGGGGATTACCAGTCCCCTTTATGCCAGCCTTTGCACGGCGGTAGCCCCGGTATGCAAAGGCTGGTGGAAAAGGGGTGCCGGGAGCCCCATGAGGGCCCTTGCACTGCCCATACACTTGGCTAGGCAATGTAGGGTCCCCCATGGACAGCCCGTCGCAATTATTATTATTATTACAATTATGAGCCGGCGTCAATGGTAAGGTCCTGTTCCCTGCCGGCCCAGCAGGCAACTCTTAATAGGGCCGGCGGGTGGAAGACCAGCGGGTGGAAGACCGGCGTGGTGGTCTTCCGTGTGAATGAGGTTGCTCATAATGAGGGCCATAGACTCTATATACATTATCATTTCCCAGGAGGCATTCTGGCCACAGTATCAAACTCAACCACAACCAAGAATGGTTCTACAATAGTCTGCTACCATTTGTCCTACAATGCATACAGCTAACACTTAACAGAAATTTCTTTCACTTTGAGTATAAACTTTACTTACATATTTTAGGGACATCAATGCATACTTTTGCTCCCAACCTAGCCTGCACCTCTATAAAGATATTTTAAAGCAGTCATATCTATCATGTATCTAACCCATACACACACAGGATAACCCTATGTACGAGAAACATTGATGTTGTGCTGTGTAAATGGACAGGCACAGAAATAAAACTGGAACAATGTATGCACTGAATCAACCGTCTCAATCCACATTTACATTTTACTTGGGCAGTGAGTCTGAGTACAACCACTTATTTTAACCTTGACATTTCAGTAAACAGTGGAGCATTAACAATGCTAGTCCACCAAAAACCTACAGACAGTAACTCCCTACCACCCTACACTTTTTATCATCCAAGAGTACTCAGGGACAACTTGTCTGTAGACCAGTTCCTGAGATCTAGGTAGTACTGACGCAAGGTACATTGATCAAGCAGGAAAACTTAAGTTGCTTCTACAACAAAGGACATACCCCAGACAGCTGATATACCCCGCCTATAAAAGAATAAGACCACATCACAATGGTCATGATCCCCTTTCTACACAGAAACGGATTGTAATAAGGAAACACTGGAGCATCTTATATGTAGGCAATAGTCAAGGACCACTCCAGTGCTTCACATTTTAAATGGCCCAAAATCTAAAAGACAGACTTTTACGTGCCATATCTATCACAAGGACTACCCAACTACCAGCACTCGTACCCAAGGTTACAGGCTACATAGAATTTGGCAATTACAATGTGTGCCACCGCACCAAGGCCACCACAAGATCAAGCAGGTCTATGACAGCTTTGACACCTAAGACCCCTCATCCCCACCCACCACCACCGCACCCAACAACACCGTACCCCACCAGATCCTGCTCAACTGGACACCCTCACCAAGGATGACACCCTCAAGATCATAAATAGCATCCACTCTGGATCCCCTTTTGGCCCCTGCCTGCCCCGCATCTTCACCTGAGCCGCCACCACCATCTGTTACGACTCGGTCGTCCCATTTCCAGGGGGCGCTGTAAGGGGACTGTCAGAAGCCGGGGAATCACCTTGAACACCTATCTAGAGTCCCTTGCTGACTCCTGTTTGTTTCACTTTTCACCATGGTACACTTGTATAGTACTACATTTGTTTCTTGGGACTGCAAATCCCATAATGCACAGCTTGGTAGTCAGGAAAACCCGGATTCTGTTTCCCATTGTCTTCTATGGGAGAAGTCCAGTTGCTCCTTTTCACTGGATCCTCTCCTCCAGGACTTGCAAGTATCTGAAACCACACACACCTGAAACCTCTCCTGTGCAGCCCAGCTTGGAACTGCTTATAAGCAGCCATTTCCTCAAGCTCCCCGTCGTGCATCGGACTTCGATTCCTTTGTGTTACAGACCCTTTGTCAGATGGTGTACCAGTTTTGTTCCTGTTCCTGTTCTGTTCCAGCTTGATCCTGTTTCCTGTTTCTCTGCCCTGCTCCTGATTGTTCCAGCCAGAGTCTGCTCCCTATCTCTTCGCCTTGTACCTGTTTGTTTCTTCCAGAGCCTGCTCCCTGTTTCTCTGCCCTGCTCCTGCCTTGTTTCAGCCTGAACCTTCTCTCTGTTTCCCAGTCCTGTTTACTGCTCATTTCCTACTCCCTGTATTCCAGCCCTGTCCTTGCCTGTTCCAGCCAGAGCCTGCTCTCAGTTTCCCAGTCCTGTCTCTGTTTGTCTCAGCCAGAAGTTTGCGCCCTGTTTTCAAGTCCTAGTCCCGCCTTTGCTTCAGCCTGAGCCTGTTCCTAGTTCTTGCCTCTGCCTCTTAGTTTGTTCCCTTCTGTTTCTGTTTCTTCTTGGTTCTTTGTGTCTGGTAAGTGTTCTATCAGTCTTCACCAGTGTATAAGTGTCCTCCTTTGTACTGGGGTTGGCTCCTGGTTTCCAGGAGGCAATTCCAGCCCCCATCCTTGTCCAGTGTTGTACGTTGTCTTTCGTGCCTAACAGTGACAGTGTGCTATTGCTGTTTTCTCAGGAATCGCCACTGTGTTTCAAGCTCGACCCACAAGAGCGTGTCTTGTGTATGTAAGTACTTTCCTTGTTTGTGCTCTAGGGTCCAGAGACAGAATCATTTCTGCTGCCTCCTTTCTATGGGTCTAGCAGGGTGACTATCTGTAAGAGCAAACTGCACAGAGGCATTGACATTCCCTGTCACTGTGGGAGGTTCTGCGCCTTACTCTGTGTACAACCCCAGCGTGTTTGTCCATTAGTAATCTGTTTCCTGTTTGTTCACACAAGGGTTGCTCTGCTTTTACTTTCCTGTTTCCTATGCCTGTCCATAGCTGTCCTTTCCGTGTATGCCTTTAGCTGCTCTTCTGCCCCAGCACCCTACCTCTTTAGGATATTCGGTGACCTCAAGGGGTGTCCCAACCATAGTCCTGATCAGACCCGCCCGAAACTGTGACAGAATGCACAAACCAAACATTTCTAGCTCCCCTGGCAGTAAAGGCACACACAAACCTAATGGGCTTTCCTATCATGTTAAGACACCCCTTTCTAAACCTATACATTCTCTGAAGACCTCTAAAAAAGGGCTCTGTTTAAAGGATAGACTTGTTAAAGAAAACCATAACTTGCAAGTTCAGTACTGAGTGGCTTGCTAATCTTTCAATGATAGACTATTATGTTATTTGTGGCTATGACCCTCAGTCCCTGTCTGTAGAAGAATTACAAGGACGTAATGAGTTTTTGCAATATCTATTAGCTGAAGCCAGTAAGAATGTTCGTAACCGTGGAAGTGCTTTTGCTACCTCTGCACAAGACATTTACTCTCAAGAAAAGATGGTTAATTCCTCACCTCATGCTAGTGCATCCCAAATTCACTTCCAGGACTCTGTCAAAACAAAGAACCCTGACACTGTTCAAGAAGCCACACTAGGGATTCCCTTGTTTTCTGTTGAGTGCTTTAACCCATCTAGACCAGTTTCTCAGAATTCAAAGTGCAGTGCTGACTCTTATAAAGACCTTTCAGTCCCTCAGAGCTTTCAAGTCAGCAGGCTAGACCCTGTATCTAACGGATCAGTAAAAACTGTGGGATTCCTTAGTTCAACTCAAATGGCTTGTGCTCCTCCCAAATTGGATGACAGTACATCAGTCTCAATTCCTAAGTGTTGTGCTGACTTGTGTAAAGATCTACCAGTCCCTCAGTGCTTTCAAGTCAGCAGGATAGAACCTGTATCAAATGGATCAGTAAAGACTGTGGGATTCCTTAGTTCCACTCATAAGGCTTGTGCTCTTCCCAAACTAGATGATAATACACCAGTCTCAATCCCTAAAAGCTCTGCTAAACCCTTTTCTATTCTGAGTGGGTTTGAAAACAATATGGACATACACACACTAAAAGAGCAGTTTTGGCAGATTAAAAGGCAGATATTGGACTTCTATGATGAATATGTTATAACATACACTAGAAATCTTGCCTGTGGGCTCTTTTCATCAATGCATATTTCACTGTTGGCAGAACCAGACATTCTGTTTATCTGTAAGGTAGAAGAAGTAACAGAGCAGCTGATGGAAACTACTACAAGGCAATTTGAAAACCTGAAAAAAGAAAATGATCACCAGCTTTGGCTTAAAGAACAGTATGCTACCTCATGTGCCTCTCCAAAGACTGCTATAAAGCAGATTTTCCCTGCTATGAATGAATGTCAAAAGACTGCTCCAGTTATAAATATATCAGCCTCTTCTTCAGACTCTCTCTCAGCTTGTAGTTTTCCAGAGAATATCCCTGTACAATTGACTGAATCTCTGAGAGATTTGACACCTCTTGATTCAAAGGATGGATCAGAGTCTTCAGAAGGAAGTGTCTCAGCCCCTCTATCAGAACAAATAAATCCAAAGGAAGAAGAGAGTCATGATACAGACTCCAATAGCTGCACCTTAAGAAACCAAGATATGACTTTTCTGGAGATTAATGGCAAGTTGTGCAACAGTGTTGAAGAATCTAAATCTAGTGATGACAGTGGTTACTGCCTTGCCATGAACAAATCTGCAGATAGTGCTGTTCAAATGGCGCACACATCAGAATTTTCAGATTGTGGGGATACTCCTGCCCTTTCAAACAATATCATAGAATTTTCAGATAATGAAGAGACAGTTCCTGTTTCAAGTGAATTAATGGATTTTTCTGACCGTGAAGAAATACCCGCAGTTACTAAGATTGTAATGGACTTCTCAGAAAGTTTAAAAATCTCTTCTGTGACAAAGCAAACCGTGGAGATTTCAGACAAGGAAGAAAGCCAGGAATCTGAAACTGAACAGCCTGTCATAAGAAACGAGAGCCTTCTCCTAGAACAGGACACAGTTGCAGCCTCAACCACTGATTCTGACTTGCTGTTTGCTGCCACTGCGTTGCCTGTTTCCAACTCAACGGTTAGTGAAGAACAGATCTCTGATCTACCGGTATCTGATTTTGATGTAAAATCAGACACACCAATGCCACCTGCTGTGTCTCTGAAATTAATGACTCCTGAAAACCAGCAATCTGAAACCGAAGCTCAAGTACTGAAAGATATAATATGTCCCACTAAAACTAAAGACTTGAATTTGAATCTTGTATTCGAAGATCTGATGATAAGTACTGTTCTTAGTGTTTTATTGCAAGAAACCATCATCAATTCAAAGGCTAGAGCTGAAAATGTAGGTAACAGTGTAAAGGTGATTTCTGAAGAGACTCCAGTTCTATTTCTTTCCAAAGAACAACCTTTCAATGTTAACAGAGTTGAAGATCAACTACCTGTAGTACAAACACCTTGCAAAGAAACCATTTCTGATACCACAAACACACCAGAGGGCACTTGCAATGAAGAAATCTCAGTCTTGTCTGAAGATCACCCTAAAGAATTAGCTTGTGGAACTTCTACATTTTCAGATGTTAATCCAGTTTCTAAAGACTTGAAAACTCTTGTTGCTCCTGAATTTGACACTCCGAAGTCATCCAAGACGAAAGAAAATTCTGACTTTTTCATGTTTACTTTGAGAACACCAGTTACCCATGTTTCCCAAGTCTCTATGCTTTGCAAGCCTCAGACCACAATCAATGTAAATACTGCTGCAGAAACAGACAAATCCTGCTTGTCAGAAGGTGTTACAGACCTGACAGTTACTAATACACCAATCAGCTCCTCCAAAGAGGAAAGTATTGAACAGGAAACTAATGTCATAAAGATAACCGCCCGTAATGCCATTCCAGATCTCCTTGCTCCTGAATCTACTTCACCAGAAACCAACTCCATGCACTCCTCCCATATCAATCGAACAACAGAGAGGAAAGACATCGGAGCCCATATGGGTATTAATACATGCTTTGCTCATTGGAAGTTTCACCTATGGCAGGACTGTAAACTTATCCACCAAGGTTGGTGTTGGATTTTCTTGCTGTGGCTTTTCCTCTTCAACTTTTTTCAGCCAAAGGATCGCCTTCTCTTCTTGAGCAGACTGGTGGGAGGGGGTATACTGTTACGACTCGGTCATCCCATTTCCAGGGGGTGCTGTAAGGGGACTGTCAGAAGCCGGGGAATCACCTTGAACACCTATCTAGAGTCCCTTGCCGACTCCTGTTTGTTTCACTTTTCACCATGGTACACTTGTATAGTACTACATTTGTTTCTTGGGACTGCAAATCCCATAATGCACAGCTTGGTAGTCAGGAAAACCCGGATTCTGTTTCCCATTGTCTTCTATGGGAGAAGTCCAGTTGCTCCTTTTCACTGGATCCTCTCCTCCAGGACTTGCAAGTATCTGAAACCACACACACCTGAAACCTCTCCTGTGCAGCCCAGCTTGGAACTGCTTATAAGCAGCCATTTCCTCAAGCTCCCCGTCATGCATCGGACTTCGATTCCTTTGTGTTACAGACCCTTTGTCAGATGGTGTACCAGTTTTGTTCCTGTTCCTGTTCTGTTCCAGCTTGATCCTGTTTCCTGTTTCTCTGCCCTGCTCCTGATTGTTCCAGCCAGAGTCTGCTCCCTATCTCTTCGCCTTGTACCTGTTTGTTTCTTCCAGAGCCTGCTCCCTGTTTCTCTGCCCTGCTCCTGCCTTGTTTCAGCCTGAACCTTCTCTCTGTTTCCCAGTCCTGTTTACTGCTCATTTCCTACTCCCTGTATTCCAGCCCTGTCCTTGCCTGTTCCAGCCAGAGCCTGCTCTCAGTTTCCCAGTCCTGTCTCTGTTTGTCCCAGCCAGAAGTTTGCGCCCTGTTTTCAAGTCCTAGTCCTGCCTTTGCTTCAGCCTGAGCCTGTTCCTAGTTCTTGCGTCTGCCTCTTAGTTTGTTCCCTTCTGTTTCTGTTTCTTCTTGGTTATTTGTGTCTGGTAAGAGTTCTATCAGTCTTCACCAGTGTATAAGTGTCCTCCTTTGTACTGGGGTTGGCTCCTGGTTTCCAGGAGGCAATTCCAGCCCCCATCCTTGTCCAGTGTTGTACGTTGTCTTTCGTGCCTAACAGTGACAGTGTGCTATTGCTGTTTTCTCAGGAATCGCCACTGTGTTTCCAGCTGGACCCACAAGAGCGTGTCTTGTGTATGTAAGTACTTTCCTTGTTTGTGCTCTAGGGTCCAGAGACAGAATCATTTCTGCTGCCTCCTTTCTATGGGTCTGGCAGGGTGACTATCTGTAAGAGCAAACTGCACAGAGGCATTGACATTCCCTGTCACTGTGGGAGGTTCTGCGCCTTACTCTGTGTACAACCCCAGCGTGTTTGTACATTAGTAATCTGTTTCCTGTTTGTTCACACAAGGGTTGCTCTGCTTTTACTTTCCTTTTTCCTATGCCTGTCCATAGCTGTCCTTTCCGTGTATGCCTTTAGCTGCTCTTCTGCCCCAGCACCCTACCTCTTTAGGATATTCGGTGACCTCAAGGGGTGTCCCAACCATTGTCCTGATCAGACCCGCCCGAAACCGTGACACCATCACCCAAGCTCCGCCACACCATCAACTTTTCCATCAAGTCTACCGAGTTCCCTGAAGACTGGAAACACGCCGAGATGAACCCCCTGCTGAAAAAGCTATCTGACTCAACAGACCTCAAGAACTTCAGATCCATCTCCCTGCTCCCCTACCCAGCCAAAGTCATTGAGAAGGCCATCAAAGCCCAGCTTCCCAATTTCATCGAAGCCAACCACACCCTGGAGCTCTCTCAATCCAGCTTCCAAAGCAACCACAGCACCGAGACCACCATTCTCGCCAGTACAGACGACATCCGCTCCCTCCTCGACTGAGGTGAAACAACAGCCCTCATCCTCCTGGACCTCTCGGGTGCCTTTGACATCGTCTCCCATCATACCCTATGCTCAAGACTCCATGATGCTGTCATCTGTACCAAACCCTTGGAATGGATCCGCTCCTCCCTCACCGGCCGAATGCAGAGAGTCAGACTACCACCGTTCCTTTCAGAACCCACTGAGATAAGCTGTGGAGTGCCCCAGGGCTCCTCCCTGAGCCCCACCCTTTTCATCATCTACATGTCCCCGCTCGCAGGCATCTTCCGAAATCACAGGCTCAACATTGTCTCCTACATCAACGGCACCCAGCTGATCCTCTCCCTCATCAATGAACCCACAATCGCCAGGAACAATTTCCATAAAGGGATGAAGGCAGTCGCCACCTGGATGAGGAACAGCTGCCTCAAGCTCAACTCAGACAAGATGGAAGTTCTCATCCTGGGCTCCACCCCATCCACTTGGGACAACTCCTGATGGCCCACCGTTCTGGGTACCCCACCCACACCCACGGACCATGCAGAAAACCTCAACATCATACTGAACTCCTCTCTCACCATGAACAGCCAGATGAATGCCATCTCATCATCCTGCTTCCAGACACTGTGCCTGCTCCAAAAAATCTTCAGGTGGATCCCCAGAGAGTCCAGAAAGACAGTCACCCACGCATTCATCAGCAGCAGACTTGACTACGTCAACCACTCTATGCCGGCATCACCCATAAACCCCTGAAGAAACTTCAGAACATCGAAAACGCCGCTGCCAGTCTTGTCCTGAATGCTCCCTGCCGCAGCCACATCACTGAGCACCTGAGAGAATTCCACTAGCTTCCTGTCAATGAAAGAGTCACTTTAAAGCTCCTCACACATGCCTACAAAGCCCTCCATGGCACGGGACCTGCATACCTCAACCACCTCCTCTCATTCCACGTACACACCAGATACCGCCGCTCCACCGAGCTGGCCCTGGCTACCGACCAGTGGATCGATAAGACCAGGACCAGAGGAAAATCTTTTTTCTGCCTCGCTGCAAAGACCTGGAACACCTTGCCTCTCCACCTCAGACAATCTCTGTTGCTGTTCCAATTCAGGAAGGACCTCATGACCTGGCTCTTCAACTGATCCACAGCATCAAATGAACCACAGCACCCAGTCAGCTTAGCACCCTGCCCCTCCTCCAGCACCTTGAGACACTTCCGGGTGAGAAGTCACACTATACACACCCTTGATTGATTGACTGATTGAAGGCATCCATGTAGCTCAAGCTTAAGGATGGCCGTTTACGGATACAGAGAACTAACTGTAATACCAGCTATGTCACCCACAAACTCAAATGCATATCAGGCCTATATTATGTAGAGCTCACAATGAGAAAAAAAAAAACACACGTGCAAGGTGCTTCAAATGCTAATTGGTGCCCTTTGTAAAGATGAAATGTTCCCATGACGTTGGTTTGATAAATGCACATGTCACATGTTTACATTGCATTATGTTTTCATCAACATGCAAAAATTCACCAAGGAAATTTAAAACTACCCGCAATACCGACAGGATACGTTTTCCTTAAAGTGGGCCACAGTAAATAACAAGTTGCAAATCTTGCATTAATATTAATAAATAAAAGATGTGTGCTGAATTGCCCTTCTTTTTTTGATTTTTTTTACAGGTCCCTAGTGACATCCATAAAGGATTGTCCTCGGTCCCTGATAATTTGATGAACACTGTGGCAATGAAACATGTTGGCCAGCCATCACTACATCAACATACTGTTTTTATTAATGTGCTAAAAGACAGAGATAAATAAAAGTGATCCTATACTTACATCCACAACCAATGTGATTAGTGCGTTGACAAAGGAGGAGGATCACAACCTTGAAGGGGAGGATATAGTGCAGTAGATCGTCTACAAGACTGTTAAGCACACAACATGCCAAGATCGAGTCTAAAAACAGACTGGAAATCCATCTTCCCCCCCCTCTCACACACACTCACAGGGATCCCTAATGAGGATAAGCTCAAAGACACTGTGAGGCGTCTCCTCTCACCTAGGCGAGGTGAAGATTATTATCACCCTAGAATCCAGTCGAGGCTCGCTGCACTCACAAGGGGCGAGGTGGGGTGTGTGGGAGTCGTTTGGGGGTAAAATTCAATTAAAAAAAATAAAAAAACACTTACCCGATCCTCAGTCCTGCCTCTTCTCTTTCTCCCGTCACTGCAGGCACAGGCTCCTAGCCTGCCTGCGGCCAATCCTGACACTGCTTGCAGCACAACACAGTGCCGGGCTGGAGAGGGCCTACTGCGCATATGTGCTTGGCCGACCCGAAACAGCCAGCCAAACATACATGCGCACTGAAGGGAGGGCACAGTGCACTCCCCTCCTCCTCGTAATCCCCAATGCCCCACCCTTTTAACAAACAAAATGATAATAAACATGGTTTATTATAATTTCATTTGTAAGGATTTGTAGTGGCTGCTGCTCCGCCCTAACGGAGGAGCTGCTGCTGCTAGAATCTTTAGACAACACACAACTTGTGTAGAATCTGTCCCTGTGTGTAGCTAGAAGAGACAATGGCCCTCATAACAACTTTGGCGGGTGGCAACCACTGCCCGCCAAGTTGTAACCGTCGCGCAGCCGCCAATGCGGCCACACTCCCGCGGTGGCCATTTCGACATCCCCGCTGAGCCGGCGGGGATGACGGCCGCAACATGGGAGCCGGCGGTGTTGCGGCGGTGTGACGGGTGCAGTTGCACCCGTCGCGCTTTTTCATGGGGCTGTGCCAGGGGGCCCTGCGACTCCCGTTTCCACCAGCATTTTCATGGCGGTTCCTACTGCCATGAAAAGGCTGGCGGGAGGGGGACTCGTAATCCCCTCGGCAGCGCTGCCCTGGAGGATTAAATCCGCCGGGACCAACACGGTCGTAATTCCCAAGATTCTTTGACCGCCAGGGTTGTAATGAGGGCCTATGTCTTGAGTTATTGAGAATTGGGTGGAGATGCCCCTTCTACTGTTTGCTCTTGAGAAGTTAAATAATTCATTTAGGCCTGCCTGGTGGGATGGATCTAGGCCACGTTCCATTCTACATGAAAATACATTTTGCTGCCTTCCTCCATTGGCACTTAGTTGGGGTTACAGCCTACAGTGTTTTTCTTTTTTGTATTCAGCACACATGTCTCTTTGAGTGAAAGTCCTACTATAACATGAGAACACTCAGATAGGGAAATTGATCTCTGCGGTAGACGTGAAACATGTTTAAAAGAGACCTGCTCGAAGAGAAGAAAATTTAAACGTTAGATAACGGAACATAATTTGAGACAGCTCTCTTTGCGCATGATAAGTCTCGAATATAGAGAAACAGCCCATAAAAGTTCATTTTTCTGGGTTTCCCATGTCCTCTGCATCAGTTTTTTGGTAGAAAATATCTAAGATTTTTGGCTTTCTTGGTGTCGTGTAGTCCAAAATCTTTGGCAAATATTGATTCACAGAAACATTGAGAATTGGGAAATAAGTCAGAATTAGGGAAGGACTCAAAGGATTATTGGAGAAATGCCCCCAGGTAGGAGAAGGATTGGAATACGCTGGCTTTTTAAGGGGTGGATCTACTGAGGCATCAGGAGGGGACTATGACCACCTGATAGGCATAACAGTAATTAGACTCTAACACTTAGTATCCTAGAGGCAGCATGAACAACAAAACAAAATCATTTGTTTCTAGAAAAGGAGAATTATCTCGATACACATGGTACAATTTATTGCCTGTCTATGGAATTTGCTTGTCATTTTTTGTGGCAAGGATGAGGCTCTTCAAAGCTTTTGTCAAACCATTGACAGTGAGGGCCCCCTTTCTCCTTTACTTCTCAGTACAGATGGCTTGTGTGCATGGTGGCAGAGCTGTCGTGATGAGTGGCTAGTTCCTACTCTGGGTGCCCTGCATGTGCTTTGTGAACATGAGGGAGGTGACAGCGGAGAACACTGGAGACCAGAGACGTTCAAGAGCTCAACCGTCCAAATTGGTACCCCGTCCCCATAAAAAACATCCAGACACTGGTTGCATCCACCCCCCTTCCAGGCATTAGTGTAGCTACACCATGTCCCGCACCTGATCCAAGGGCTTTGACAAAGACTTTTCCCTGAGGCTGTGGGAGTACTATAATTCCCAAAAATAAATCCAAATTCCAAAGTAAAAAAACTCTGAACCAGAATTTTAATGCTCTCGTAGGGATGGAGTATAACTTGAGGAACTTAAAAACTGTGATACAGAGAAGAGAAGTAATAACCTTTCACCCCTTCCGTCAATCTCATAGCTATCTACTTATGCTAGTGGCTTATGCGCTGGGTGGAGTTATCAAAGTGAGGGAAAAAGGAGCATGTAAACTATTGATGCTGGCATTCATCTCTGAGCGCTCGAAGAGTATTATCTGACTAGGCAGACAGTAGTCAACAAAACAGGGCCAGCCCCCTTCCTCACAGTGAACCACAGTCTCTGAGCATTTGTCCCACGACATAGGCAGGAATGTACCCAGGTGGCTGCTAGTTGCCAGCCAGAGGGCTAGTATTTAGATCAAAGCCTCTTGGGGACATTCTGAACGCTTCCCTGGGAATGCATTCCACCCATTACTTACTTACCTACCATTGGCTTTTGTGTTTTGTAACTCACATTTGCTTGATGTCTATTTACTAGTTTTGTTTGTTTTAGGCTGTCCAACTTAAGTTCATCCCTCCCATGAAGCATCGCCTGTTTACTGTATTCTTTCTTGAGTCCTCACTTTCTGTAAACAGAGTTTTAAATGTTGTTCTTATCTTGTCACATTTGCTGTGCATTCAAACAGAGATCAATGTCAGGGTCTGTCTTCTGAAGGAGCTTGGTGTTTACTTTTCTTTCTTTGACTTGAGTTAAAGGATTAATTTGACACAATTTAAATGTCTGTAAATGAACTGTGCAAATATTTAAGAATATATCTGAATTAGGAAAGCACAAATTAAGCACTTTTTTGTATTCCCACACAGTATCTTTTGTGTGCTGTATAGTTTTATCAGCAAAACTGTATGTCTGTACAAATGTAATGGTCATTTCCACTGAAAATGCATTGTCTGTAATAGCAATGCACTACTAGACTCTGCATACTCCACTCTACGGCACTCCACTCTACGTCACTCTATGCCAACCAACGCCCCAGCATTCTACACCAATCCATGTAATTTCATACGCCACTCCACTCTATGCCACTCTACTTTATCTACTCCACTGTACTCTACTTCAAGCAGCTCTACTCCGCTCTATGTAACTCCACTCCACTCCATTCCACTCCACTCCACTCCATGACATACCACTTGACTCAATGCCACTCTACTCTGCGCTACTCCACTCTACTCTATGACACTCTGTGACACTTCACTCTGCGACACTCTTCTCCATTCTATGCTACACCACCGTATGTCACTCTACTCCACACTATGGCCCTCATTCGGACCTTGGCGGGCGGCGGAGGCCGCCCGCCAAAGTCCCGCCGTCAAAATACCGTACCGCGGTCGCAAGACCGCGGCGGGTATTTTGACTTTTCCCCTGGGCTGAAGGGCGGCCGCCGAAAGGCCGCCCGCCAGCCCAGGGGAAAACGACCTTCCCACCATGAAGCCGGCTCGTAATCGAGCCGGCGGAGTGGGAAGGAGCGACGGGTGCTACTGCACCCGTCGCGTATTTCACTGTCTGCTATGCAGACAGTGAAATACTAGCGGGGCCCTCTTACGGGGGCCCCTGCAGTGCCCATGCCATTGGCATGGGCACTGCAGGGGCCCCCAGGGGCCCCGCGACACCCCCTACCGCCATCCTGTTCCTGGCGGGCGAACCGCCAGGAACAGGATGGCGGTAGGGGTTGTCAGAATCCCCCATGGCGGCGCAGCGAGCTGCGCCGCCATGGGGGATTCAAATGGGCAACGGAAAACCGGCGGGAGACCAGTGGTTTTCCATTTCTGACCGCGGCCAAAGCGCCGCGGTCAGAATGCCCAAGGGAGCACCGCCGGCCTGTCGGCGGTGCTCCCGCCCCCGTTGGCCCTGGCGGTGCAACACCGCCAGGGTCATAATGAGGGCCCATGCCACTCTACGACACTTCACTCTAAGGCACTCTACGACACTACATTGTATTCCACTCCACTCTACGATGCTCGAAGACACTCTACTCCACTCTGCGCCGCACCACTCTATGCCACTCTACACCACTCCACCCCATGCCACTCGATGACTCCCTTTGACACTCTACCACATTCTATAAAACTCTATGGTACTCCAAGCTAATAAACTCCATGTCACTTTATTCCACTCTACAACACTCCATTCTACACCACTGCACTCTATGTCACTTTACTCCATGAAATTCCACACTATGACATTCCACTCTACGACAATCTAGCCCACTCCAATTCACAGCACTGTACTCCACTCTAAGCCACTCCAATCTACGACTCTCTAATCCACTCTACACAACTCCCTCATGCCACTTTACTCCACTCTTTGCCACTCCACTCTTCCCCACTCTGACACACTACTCCACTCTACACCAGTCCATGGCCTTGTATGCCACCCCAATCTACAACACTCTATGCCACTTCACTCTACGCCCTTCAACACTATACCCCTCCACTCAAAGCCCCACCACTCCACTCCACTACCTTCTTCACCACTCCACTCTACTCAACTCCACTCTACTCCATTACACTCTACTCCACTAGCCTTCACTCTACTCTACACCACTCAACTCTAGTCCACACTACTCCATGCTACTCCACTCTTCAGCACTGCATTCTACAACACTACCCTGTGCGACACTCCTCTCCACTCTCCCCTTCTCCACAACCTTCCATGACACTGTATGGTACTCAGCGACAAGCTGCGCCACACCACTCTTCTCCATTGCATGCCTGTCCACTCTACGACACTCTACTCCATTCCACTCTCCTTTCATCTACCTCACTAACATTTAGCTATGCTGAAAAGCAGCCATGCAGCAGCCACTCTACACTACACCACTCCACTCTACTCTACTTCACTCCACTTTATCACACTTCACTCTATGCCACTCCGCTATACTCTACTCTACCAGAGTTTACTCCACTCTACACAATGCCGCCCTATAACACTCCACTCTATGCCTCTCCACTGTACTGCACTCTATGCCACTCTGCTTCATTCTATAACACTCCACTCTAAGAAGTTCTGCACCAGTCTATGCCACTCTATGCCACTTACATCTAGGACACTCTGGGCCACTCCACTCTAGGTATTACAACACTCCTCTCAACAACACTTCACTCTACGACACTCCACTCTATGACACTCTTTGTCACTCTATGCTACTTTACTGCAATCTACCCCACTCCATTCTGCAACACTTCACTCCACGCTATGCCACTCCCCACTACTCCACAACACTTTACTCTACACTATGCCACTCCCCTCTACTCTACGATGCTTTAATATATATATATTACCCCTCTACCCATAACCCCTCCACTCTACACCCCTCCACTCTACACTCCTCTGCTCTATGCCCCTTCGCTACACACTACTCCACTCTGTGCCCCTCTGCTCTACACACCCTAACTTTTATCCATGCTGAACAGCAGCCACGTTGGTGTACAACATGGTTAAAACAGGCTGGCAAAGCCAGTAACTCTTGTATAGGTGATACCTATTGGCTTTGCCAATGCTTGTTTTCTTTTTGCTGTGCTTCACTTCTGTTGCTGGGGTTGTACTCTCACTGGGGATCAGAAGACTACAGTTGCTGCCAAGGGCCTGCGACCAGGAATTCATCATTGGCCCTACTGTATTGTTCTGGTGCATGGGTGGAATCGGTAGCTTCTGCAGGAGGCGGACACAATCACTCCTGCACCACCTCACACAAATGCCATAGTTTTGGATATTGTCACTGTGGTTTTAGTTGGTCTTTTTAATGGAAATCTACCCTTCCATCTTCCAGGCCTCAATCGCGAGCACCCTGATGTGTTCTGAATTTATCAAGTGCCATAATTATCACCTATATAGTGTTTTCCCAAGAAATAGAGCACACCATGCAGTTACTGTACATGTCAGAATTTACCAAGCTACTTGTTATGAAGGGGGTAGTCACTGCATGGATTGGTGGTGTAGTACTTCCTCATTCTAGAACCAAACCTGCTGCCTGCCCATGTGAAGCGGTCACAAAGTTGTCTGAAACAGAAGTCGTCTGACTCCTTCAAGTCTGCGTTAATGCTTTCAGGCCTGAGACTGACAATAAATATGCAGAAGCCGAACCTGTGACTACCTGCTGCGTATTCAGATGGTGGTCAACTGTGCTGGACAACCCTCAGCAGATATCTAGATCGTCCAGTCAAGACAGGATTAGTGCAACTTATCCATTGCTTTCATCTGCTCCACAATTTTCTGTAGTCTGTCCAAGGACCTCACAGTGCTGCTACAACCCCTTTTCCGATTTTAAAGAGGAAAGAACACAAGTTTGACTCCCACCGAGAAAACTTGCTCTGTCAGTATAAAAGTTCCTTTGACGGCCCAATGGAGTTAGTGCCATTGGAAGTAAGACACAGATTATCCGCCCGGTAGATCCTGGTAGTAACAGACAGTAAAAAAAAGAAAGATGTCTCCCACACCATTGGAGAAAACTGATATGAGGGTCAGTTTTTTTCTTTATTGTTCAAAAACAAACTCTTACTTTGGAACTATGTTTTTGAAAAATAAAAAACTTTGGGACTGATTTGGATGTTAGCAGTAACGGGTCCGCCACCATTTTTTTGACAGAAACCCTGTCTGCCAGCTTGGCAGTCCGCCAGCCAAATTTAGATGTTGGCAGTCCCTTCGGCTTTAACCCATCGGAGTCACGCCAACTCTGCCAAGGATTCTCATCCATCGCAATGGCACCATAGTAAATTGTGGCTGGCAGTGGGACCCCAACCACACTAACTGCCGTGCAGATTTGGATGTGCCTAGTCACCAAGCAAAATGTGGCGGTCAAACCTCCACTTCTGAGTTTGAGGGTTGGGAGGGAAAAGGGATGAAAACTCACCTTTTTTCCCGTTTCCACTTCTGTTTCCGGCTGGACACGGTTAGACAACACCCTCCGTCGCTGCTGCCTATGGACCACCATTGGCTGTGTATGTTGGGATGTCACTGCACCTGAGCTCAGGACCACTTCAGACATACACATTTCACAGTCACTTTTAAAGATTACTGTGACATGCATACGTCGGAGACACAAGTGGGTCAGGCACATATATGGACACACTAGTACACAACACATATCACACACATACACAACTGCCATGTTGGTGTCAATATTCATTGCCAAATGAATGCTGGCACCACAATGATGGTACAATCATACTTGTCAATTGTGTCCATGTGTGCACATTGCAAGGGGACCTGTACCTGTCATATTGTGCTTCGAGTTGTGTGTGTGACTCAGTACATGTATTTGTGTGTGTTGATGCGATTGGCTGGATGAGGTGGAAGGAACTGGTGTGGTTGATGTGGCTGTGTCAATATGTGTGCCACTTGCAAATGGTATTGATGTTGTTGTGTATGCTGGGTGTTGTATTATTATGATGTGCGTAACATTCAGGTGAGTGTTGTGTGCTGGTTGTTGTCTTGATGTGTGCAGGTATGATGTTGTGTGAGTGTGTTTGTGTAGAGGAGTGTTAATTGTTGTGGTTGTGTCGTGTGTGGGTGTTTTATCAATAGTGTGTATATTGTGTCATGGGTGCATGTCGATGTGTGTGTTTGCAGCATGTACATGGTATGTTGTGGTGGAATGGCAATGGATCATGATGTGTATGTGGTGTACTGTGTCTTGTGTAATGCACGGTGACACATATGGCAAAGGTATAGTGTGTGTGTGTGTGTGTGGGTGTGTGTGTGTGTGGGTGAGAGAGACTTACCTCTATTGCAGAGCCACTGCCATTGTCAAATGTCCATTGTGTCCAGCAATATCCTCCCTCTGCACGCAAACTGCCGCCAGTACACCGCCTGCAGGACTGTAACATCTAAATATGGCGGGCAGAACACTGTCGACTTCACAATCTCTCAGGTCTGCCCCCATGGCGGTTTGGCGGTAACACTGCCAAGATCTAAGTCCGGCCCTTTGGAAAAGTTTGATGGCCAGTGGTCTATTAAACTTTTTCTTCTTCGACAGAAACCGCTGTGACAGCAGTACCTGCGAATGTATGAAGATGTCCATTGGGCTGGCAGACATCTCTAAATCCTAAATCAGACCCTCTGTCTAGAGTAGCACAGTGGGCGAAAACAATGGTTTGAAATGCTACTTTGAGGCATTGCCAGTGGTTATATTATTTTCAAGCATTCGTCTCATCATATTTGGAATGTTGACTGGAAACCTGTAGCTTTGCAAGCCTACTAATGCGAATATTTGTGAATTCTAAAAAAGTAGTACATTTACATCCTTTCAAGGAGCATTTCTATGGGTGCAGCTTTGCTACTTTTTTGGTAAACCGATCATTAACAGACATATTTACAAAGAAGTGGTGCAGTGCAGCAAGCAAAGTTGCTGCACTGACTTGCATCACCTGGAGAAAACACAGCTCTGCCATATCTTCAAAGAAATAGTGCAGTCATGCTCTCTCTATACACTGGCGGACTTTGGGCTTCTTAGCGCCAACTCAGGCACCCTTGCACCATAGTGCAAACGTGTTTGTATTATGGTCAAGATCCTATCTTTGGAGGCTTTTCCACTTTGCATGTGTGCTGCACAATGGAGCACACATACAAGCGCATATACTGGTGAGAAATAACAATATTTCTCCTTAATACGCCAGCCTCAGACAAGTGCACCTTTCTGGCGCAAACCCATGTCTACAACTCTTTGTAAATACAGGTTTGCACAAAATGGGTGGATGCACAGAGCGCCCATGCACCACCTATGGAATGCCTCCCTAATGCAAAGTAACACAAGACAGCGCAATGTGGGGCACTTCTTTACTTTTTCTCACAAAGCTACACAAATCGATATTTGTGTGGCTTTGTAAATACCAAAAATGACTTTCTGTCAGGGCTGAGTCAAAAAAGTGACGAAACCGCAAAATGTTTGTAAATATGGGCCCATGGAAATATGGGTATACGTCAAAATCCATAGGTGGATGCATGGGGACGGCATTGCACCACCCAGGGAGTGCCTAGGTGATGCAAAATAATGCAAGGCACAGCAATCACATTTTTTACAGTGCCACACAAATTAGATTTGTGTGGATTTGTAAATACCCAAAAGTATTGTGTGGGAGGGCTGCCTCAAAAAAATGACCCATCCGACATGCAAAATCTGGGCCTAAATATATTTAAGTTTCTGATAAAAAAATGAACAAGTTAAATCCTCTATGTGAAATCATCAGACATCATAGACCCTACCCAGGGACCCCAGATCCTGCTACCAATTTATTTGGGGGGTGGACATGTCATGCAAAAACCTGAGAGATGAAGAGCACCTGGTACGCACGTCTCAAAAACATTACATAGTAGTTGCTGCCCCAACTTCTCCTAAAACACAAGTCACATGGTGCCCTCGCTGGCTCTTCAAAACATTAGTGTGTCCTAGCTCCTCTTACTTTTTATGAAAAAAACAGGCATTTTTCATCAACACAAAATAAAAATTCTGAAGTGCATGTTTGAAGCTACTTTAATGACTAGTGGTCATTTAGCAGTGCACAGAAATTGAACAACAGGTGTCAAATCACACCTCTGCACCCCTGCATCCATGAAGGGTAGGGCAGCTGCTTGCTTTTCAATGACAGAGCTGTTGTGGTGTCAGATACCTTTCGCAGTAGATCCACTGCCCTCACTGAATTAACAGCCCCATCATGGTGGTCAGGTATGGAAAAATCTAAGATGGCCCAGATGTACACAGGGAAAACTCCCTGCACATCAGAGACATTTTTCTATTTTGCAAATGCAAACAAGCAGAAAAGTGCCCGGCCCACATCACAAGAGCACTCACAGCGAATGTTCACCACTGGATAAGTTGTGAACTTACCAATGGCGGCTCCTCCGTTTGTGCAGAGGAGCGTCGCCCCCCTGCCAGCAGCAGCAGATGTAAAACATTTACCAGAAAACCATCATAAACTCTGTTTATGATGGTTTTCTGGTAAAGGGGGCGGGGCCACGGGGGTGACGTGCCATCTCAGGCCGGCCAAACACACATGCTCACAGGGCTCTCTCCAGCCTAGCAACACGGTTGCTGGGCTAGAGAGAGCTTGCACAGGCTCCCAGTCTGCCTGGGAGCATCCACCCTGGGTCCTCCCAGCCAATCCTGACATTGCTCTGAGCAGTGTCAGGATTGGCGCAGGGCAAGCTGGGGACCTGTGCCTGCAGCACCAGCGAGGAAGCAGTGGAGTGCGATGTCTGAGAAGGTAAGCATTTTTTTTTTTTTTATTTAATATTTATTTCCTCCCGATCCACCCCCCTACCGCCGCACGTCGCCCAGCCCCTTCCTAGCCCGCGAGCTGCTACTCGAACTTACAATATGGTGGGGATTCTCCACGTCGGCCTTGGAGACCCTGGATTTATGGCCCGCCTATCATGGCCTAAAGGAGGCCTCACATTGTGTGCTTCTCCATTCCTCTCTGCAAAGGAAAAGTACACATGACCGGATTTATTACTAGATCGTGTTGCCCTTGTGTCACGCATGGTGTTGCAAGGGAAACAAAATCCTTAAGTCAGATTTAGCTACCAATGAAAGGCTATCTTGATGGCCCTGCGTTGCTTGGTAAATCACGAGTAACACAAGGCAGCGCAAGTTGCTCCATGAATGGAGAGTGGATGTTCCCACGCATCCACCCATGGATTAAGGCTCGTTCCCAGATGCGCCAAGACTGGTAAACGTGGGGACATGCAAAATGCTATATCTTCCCAATAGAGATGCAATGCGGTGAAATATCTTTATTTCACCTCGTTGTTTTCCTCTTTCTAAGTGTGCTGCATTCTGTTTTTCTGCAGGAAGGTGTACCATCCTGTACAAACACAATCCTGCCTGCAAAATAGTGTAGTGAATCCTACAACAGGAATCCTTGCAACATGACGCAAGAGTGTCTGCACAGGTGCTAGGTTGCACTGAGTGCACCAGCGCAAGGAGAGAGCAATAATGCCTGATATCTTGATAGATGTGGCACATTTTGTATCCTCTCGATCTGAGACAGTGTAGCAAGCTCTGTTGCTGCTTTTGCTGTGTCAAAGTTTGATAAATCTGGGTCAATGCAAGTATTTCTATTATGATGGCCCTTTTGCAGTAATGTATCACAGCCCGCTACCCTGGCAGCGGGGTCTTATGAGATGACCCCTGTTCTGTGTACTCCGTGGCTCTCAGGCTAGGTCCATGCTCTACAAGTACTAGCACATACATACATACATGCATTCAAGGGTAACTTGGCATCCCCTGTTAATGTGCTGAAGTTGTTCACCTAGTAATGCCTTACCCAAGAACAGGCCTTTACAGCACTAGATTTAAATGCCTGGTGTTCCTCCCTTTAAAACCCATGACATAAAGCAGAACACAGATTTCTAGGCATCATTTCTTCCGGCTCACTACTGAGGCTTTCATTTGTGCTCTCAAGAAACTAACATAGTCAATCATAATCACATGTCAGTCTTACCTCCTGAGACAGAAAGCCTTTCTTTTCTTCTGTAGATGACAACTAAGAAACTGGGACAATTGTTTGCTCCTCTAAATTAATTTTGTTTCCTGATTTGAATAGAAGGCGCCTCCACCTTCCCTTCTTCCATGATAAATTAGTCAGATCATTCAAAAATCAGGGCCACAACCTCTGGGACTTGCAGAGAGGAACGAAAGAAGTGCTGCCTTGGAAGATTTATGATGAAACATAATGCACAGCAGCTAACACAATTGTAATTATGAGTTTCTAGTTGTCAGTAGCTTGGATAACAGTAATTGTTGCTATAAAACTAACCAGTATTTCAATCCCCCTCACAGGAAATGCATCTTTGTAATGTGGGAAATCAAATTAATTTGGTATTCTAAATAATGGATATGTATTTGAAGTTGCATTTATGTAGCAATTGATATCCCAGATGGGGTGCCGAAGCTCACTTGAAGATGGGCAGAATCCTACTCCATAGCAGCTTTTGGGAGGTAGAGCATCTGCTATGTGGTCTATGTGCATAGTGTTTGATATCATGTGTGAAGATCAGAGCTGGGCCCTGTTTTTGGCACAGTGTCTAAGCATGACGTCAAATAAAAATAGTGAGCGATAGATACCTACTGTATATAGATGGACCGGTATTCTTAGGGTACTTTGTTACCATTTTGGGTCGGTGTGAGTCTCAGCTCCTGGAGGGTACATCCCCTCCCTGCTGGTGTTTCCACCTCCTTTTTGTAGGATAAGCGGGATCATCTTAGGAAGAGTCAAGTAAAAACTATGTTCCGGAATTTTAGGTGGTCTTAAATTTCTATGGCCTTTGCTGGGAGAGGATTCCATAATTTTGCTACTTGTTAAGGGAAGGTTTCACCAATGTGTTTCTTCTTGCATGGAGGGCTAGTCAGCTGGGATGCTCATGTGTAGTGGAGGAGTCTATCATGTGAATGTCTTTGCCGCTTTCCTTGGAAGAGGGATGGGCCTTTGCTGTGGATAGCCCTGTTGGTGATGGAGAAAACTTGAACTCCGAGCATGCAGTTCCAGGAAACAGTGGAGCGGTTGGACGGCAGAAGAGATGAGGTTATTTAGATGGACGTGTAAGAGTTGTGGTTGCTTTGCAGCCTTCGTAACAGAAAGAACAGACATCCTTCGAGTGCCCATCAATCGTGGCAGGACAGGACAAGGGAAATATCAGCCTGCTGCTTCTGTGATAATCTTACTTAAAAGTAGGATTTCATAGGAGTCGAAACAAACTCTACTGCTCATACCAAAGTGCTGCTAGGACAACGGAGGAAGAGCATTCAGTATGCTTTCATAAACTAACATGCAAAGTTGAGTTACTTGTAAAATGTGCTTCTTTACAGTGCACAGAGTGTTTTTTTAAATATAAAATGTGTTTGACTAACACAACAAAAAGTTAAAGATGTTCCCTTTTTTATGGATTCTTAGAAATAAACAGGGTTATAGTTTTCTTTGTTACTAAAAAGTGTGTTGATATTTTACTTGTTTTTTAGGCCAACTGCAACTGTTCACTCTGATTACTGAAACCTATTTTTAACCCTGCAAAATAAATGATTACAGTTTATGCGCAGTGACACATTTTAGTTGACTTAATGCTAATATTTTATCTTTGCTCCCTCTCTTTATAATATATTTTCCTCTGTCAACACGTTTCCAAAGACCCATGTCTAAAATGAATTGCTGCCATTTTGGAATGACAAATTGTGCTGTGCCCAGAGAGCACATTAATTTATTGAAGCATCAATTAAGCCTGAGAACATTTGATTGCAAGGGATAATGATGGCTATATTAACACAACTTGACAAAACAGGCCACTGGTGGCCCAGCGCCAGTTTCTAGGCACATGGGGCGTATCATAATCACATTTTCTGCGCTGTGCAGGCGCTGAAGGCAGAAGGGATCTATATGTTTGGTTTTGGTCTTTTGATCACGTACATTAAATCTCCAAATGAGTTCATCTTTTGCTGACAACAGAGCCTGGAAACACAAAGAGGCATTTACAGCCTTGTATTTTCATGTTTTTTTGTCAGCACAACATACACTAACTTTGAAATATTTTGAGGTAAAGCATGTTGAAAAGTCGCCAAAAGGAAAAGCACACATCCAATCTGCACAGCCGCTGAAAACAGGGTTTTGATACGGTACCAGTAGTATGAAAAATGAAATCATTTACTCCGATATTTCTTCAAGTTAGTGCATTATTTTAGACAGCACAGATCAGAAACAGAAAGAGGCAAACCTTGGTCACTTTTCCTGAGCTGTACTAGGCACAAAGGCAGCTATGGCTCCTCCGCTATGGCGGAGGAGCGTCACCCCCCACCAGCAGCAACTGTTGCATATCCTTTCACAAGGAAAGGATAATAAACATTATTATTATCCTTCCCTTGTGAAAGGGGTGGGGCATTGGTGGTGATGAGCAGAGCGCATGTGTTTTTGGCCGTCCGTCTTAGGCCGTCCAAAACACACATGCATAGTAGCCTCTCCCCAGCCCTGCAACACAGTTGCCAGGCTAGGGAGAGCCTGCACAGGCTCCCAGTCTGCCTGGGAGCGCCCTGGCGGGGCGCTCCCAGCCAATCCTGACGCTGCTAAGGGCAGCATCAGAATTGGCCTCAGGGCAGGGTGGGAGCCTGTGCCTGCCTGTCTGGGAAGCAACCCAGGATCGGTAGTATGCGGCACAGAGGTAAGTATTTTTTAATGTTATTAATGTCCCCCCCGCCTACTGCGCACCGCCCAACCCCTAGTAATCCCTGTGAGCTGGGACTGTGCAAAGAACCATAAATTACTCATAAATATAGTGGCAGGTGGGCGATGAATGCAACCAAAAAATAAGGGAACAACTGCCTTGACACGTCCATCACTCATTAATCCATTATTTATTTATGGCTCAAACAGGTGCTGCCATCACAGGAAAAGGTTCAACTTTGTCTTGGACTGGGAAGCTCACACAGCAATCCCTGGGAAGGGCACTTCAAAAGGCTGAGACATGCCTCTTTCTGCTATACATGGTGATGATGAGTCACATAACAAAGACCAAGTTTGACATCTTTTTTCCAGTGTCCTGCCTCTGCTCTTCCAACCCGATGCTTCCCACAAGTCACAGAGTACCACTGTAGGTGACCGTGACCATGGAAATGCTAGCATGGTGTGAGAGGCACGGATGTCCAGTGGTGCTGAGCGCAGAGTCCTGCAACACCTTGTCTGGATGCATGAGAAGTGCACCCTGTTCCCCTACATTCTCGCTGTCCTGAGCGCCCAGCACAGATGTGACAACTATGAAGTAAAGCAACCGTGGTAGCTGTTGTCGGATCAGACGCAGGAGTTCAGGTGGGACAAGGAGACCAAGGGTGGGGAAAGAGTTGGAAGCCATACATTTCACATAAAACACACTAGAACTGGCAGGAGAGAGGCAAAACTAGAGGATAGGGAGCCACAGAGAAAAGTTGCATTTCAAAGAACTCTGGTGACATGAGGGAATCAAGGAAGTTGGGAAGAGAGGCATGATCAGAAGGTGTGGGAGGACCAAGGAAAAGCAATAAATGGTAACAAAATGGGGAGCCCAGAGCAAAGGCAAGGTACAAAGGCACATATTTAAGAAAAGTGGTGCTGCACCCAGTGCAGCACCACATTTTCCATGTGCCCCATAGCGCCCTCTACCGCCACCATGTGTGCGCCATAATTAAATTAGTGTCAACATTGTTTACGCTATTGATGTACTGTTCAGGGTTAGCACCACAATTTTGGTGCTAACTCTGAACAGTACATAGGGGCTCATTGTAACCAATGGTGTGCATCCATTTAACACCTGTTCTAAGCAGGCATTAAAAATGCTGGAAAAAGTGACACAAAGAACTATTTTAGATTTCTTTGCGCCATTTTTTCATCCCCCCCCCCCACCAACAGGGGAATGCCCCCCTTGCATACATTATGCCTGGTCCAGGCATAATGTGGCGCAAGGGGTTACAAAGTGGCACAATGCATGCATTGCGCCACTTTGTAAATAGGACGCAGCAGTTTTGGCCATCTAACGCGACATTAGCGTCATAAAAATGACCCAAATGTGGCATTAGATGGCGCTCGGCCCTCTTAAATCTGGGCCAAAATGTTTCAGGCAGCCACGGGCTACATGAGGTGGTAGCAGGTGAATCCAGGCAGGTGGGATAAGAGGAGGGCGGGAAGGAAGGCATGACAGGGAGGTGGAGGAGGAAAGAGCAGGCATAAAGAAGAAAAGAGCAGGCATAAAGGACAAGAGAGCAGGCATAAAGGAGAAAAGAGCAGGCATAAAGTCAGACTAAGCATTGATGTTCTCAGAGCTAATGAACAGAAACCAAAGATATCAAGGTCTGCTCCCAGGGAGCGAGAGGTCCCTCAAGAAGCAGAAGCAACAAAGGAAGGAGGGGGGCGGGGGGATGAAATGACTTTAACTCATACACAACACCTTGGCTGATTTATTAATAAAAGCATGTAGTGTTATGAAGTGTTTGAATGTTCCCTGTGAAACATCTTTAGAGGTATTTATTTCTGATCTTATTGTGTTCTGATTGCCAGCATATGATTCACTGATTGTGAACAGTGCGTATATATTTTTCCATAAAAGAAATGAAAAGTTTCCGTTTCAAAGCAGTCATCCATCATATCACAAGCAATGTACCTTTAATCCGGGTTAATAATCGCTGGATTTTCGAGGCACTTCCATATTGCCGTGGGTCAGTCAATCTCCTGTGTTGTGAGGCTGAAGAAAAGGACCTTTCACCGATAAAGATAAAAATAATCACGAAATGTCCTTGCAGACACTCGAAAAAGCGCAGAGGATGAGGACATGAAAGGCAATGACGGAGAAGATAAATTAGGGCTGACAGCAGAATATTGGAGACATCATTTCTTTGAGAAGAGGCGTAATAAATCACAGGGAGGTTTAAAGAGGCTTCCCTTCTCCGTGGATGTCTTTCAAGATAGTTCCAATTATATAGAATTTAGGCTGCTTGATACTTCACGGGCTCTTTGGAGACGCGGCCCTGCCTCCTTTATTTGCAGGGTACCTGTTGCTGAAAATATCAATTGACATTTAGGACACAGTTATAATTACTGTCTACAACATGGGTGAGGGTTGCATGTCCAAGGTTATATTTATGAGCAGTTTGTACAATGTTTGCACCGCGCAGTGTGGTACATGCATGGCGCATACCACTAAGTCATAATTTTGAAGCAACTTTGCTTGGCTATGAATGGCTTCATAATTATGGAGTAAGGGAAGGCAACAGCGCAATTCACTGCATTGCCTTACTCTGCGCATGGAAAACGTTCCATGGGCATTTCGTGGGCAACTCCGATGGTTTTTGATGCATTTCCAGATTTACCAAACCGGATAAAGCTGGGAATGGCATAATATTTTATAACATCAGTAGGTATAAATTATTCTAAAGGTTTCCTGAATATTATTGGTGCACCTGCTTTTTGGTTTGCCTGTAACTGTTCACAACAATTTATCCCCCAGTATGAATGGCAGTTGCAAAATGGCGGACTGCAGAAGATAACCTTATCCCCATTCTTCTACTTTTCCTTGCTTTGTGGTAGTGGGGTGTAATTAATACAGCTTTCCAGCAGAGAATCAAGTGAAGGAGGCATATGGAGCCTGTGCATGCAGGCAGAGGTCCATTACCCCAGACATCTCTGAGACGATAAACTGGAGCCCAGATTGATTGGCTGGTTGAGCAACAACCACAGTTCTTGTCAGGCTGAACCACAAAAGCCACTAAATTAACCCTCTGGCAGCTTTGCAAAAAAGCAGTCAGGCTTAATTGGGGGCACTGTGTTAGGTATTCATGCAATATGCAGCACACAAACAGTAATGAAGTGAAAACACGACACAAGAAAATTCCTATAACAAAGTAGAAAAATAGAATAAAATGTGATAAATAACATGGCACCAAAATTAATTAAATACAATCAGTAGACCCAGAGTTATACATTTTTAAAGTTTTAAGTATAAAATGTCACTGAAAAGATCATGATCAAAGTCAAACGTTAAGGTGACTGCAGTGTAGCATGGTTCAGATACACAAGGTAGACTGGGCCCGGTCTTGACTTACCCACACACTTAAAAAATTTTTTAAAGGAAAGTTCATGAGAAGGTAAAGTTCAGCGGGGCAAGGCAGGGGGCGGTGTCCAAAGAGGCGACAGAGTGGTCGGGGAGCCGCTGGATGGAGTCAGGGTGAAGAGTTATACCATTGGACTTTGTCACTATTTTGGAAGTTGAAAATTTCCAGCGGGATTAAGCTGCAGACTGTAGCCCATGATGGCTCCACAAAGCCGGATACTTTCACTGGGAGGTCCCACTGGACAGCATTTACTGTTGCAGAGAAAACCTAGCAGGAGCTACCACGGAGTCAGGCCGACTGGTTATGCACCTCAGGCTGATCAGCAGGCAGGTAGGTCTCGGACTTCTATCAGTTATTAGGCCACTTTTTGGTGAAGTCTTTTAAGGTTAGACAGGAGCAGGACCTTCAAAACCACTTCTAAGGGTCCGGGACTATAGGGGCACCACTTAGTGGTGAGGTCTCACTCCAGAAGAGGGCAGGTGCAGGGTTCAAAGTCTTGGGAGCCTGCTATGTTCCTTTAGCTTACATAGAAAGCCAGCCAACTAGCCCTAGTCGTTATGGTAGTCCTGGGTTCCAGCAGCAAGGCAAGACTCAAGCAGTATAGCAGTCCTCTGGGGAGCAAGGCAGACTTCAAGCAACATGGCAGCCCTCTGGTACTAGCAAGGAAGTCCTCTGAGTTATAAAGAAAGCCTCAAGCAGTATGTCAGTCCTCTGGGATATAAGGCAGTCCTTCTGAAGCCCTCTGCAGGCTCAGGAGTATACTAAAGAGTTGGTCTGGGAGGGTCCAATATTTATACCTGGTGTCAGCATTTGAAATGGAGGGAACACTAGGTTACCTCCACATCTGCTTCTGGAAAGTTCCTTCCCTTCCATCATGACTTCAACAAGTCTAGAGTGACAAAACACTGGTGTTAGTTTTCTTTGTGAGTGGTGGAGACAGCCCATGTGGAAGTGCAAGTGTAGCCCATTCTGCCCACACCTAAGCCCACTGTTTGGGAGGAATATTCAAATGCTAACAGCAGGGTCATGTGACACAGGACAGTGGCAGGAGGCACCAAGGCCCAGACTTATCAAAGGATTGCATAGTGATGTGTCATGCAAGGACAATGCAATCCTTAAGTCAGATTTACCATGCCTCGCAAAGACACTTTGCATGACCTTGCTTTGCAATTTGGAGTAACGCAAATCAGCAGAAGTTACTGCTTGAATTACTCTTTACCGGGTGAAGTGTAAGTGCTCCTACGCATCCACCCATGATTTTTGCTGCATTCCCAGCTTTACCAAGAATAGTAAATCTGGGATGTTCAAAAATGTATGCCTTCCTGATAGAGGTGCAACAAGGAGAAATATCTTTATTTCTCATTCTTGTGAAAAAGTCTGTAAGGATTATGTGTGAGCAGGAATGTGTTGTTTCCTGCACAAAAACAATCCTGCCTACAACCCAGGTACCCTTGGAGTATGGCACAAGGTTGCCTGCATTGGCCCTAGACAGCATATAGTGCACCAGCACAGCGAGAGAGCAGGAATGCACCATATGTTTGCAAATTACCTTCAATTTCAATCAGCGCAGTAAGTTGTCTTTGTGTGCTGCATCAAATGATAAATTTGACCCCAAATGGTTAGGGCAGGAAAATTCCAACTTGCTAAAATTGGTATTTTCAGAATGATGACTTAAAATCCAACTTTACCATTAAAGAGGATTTTAAATCACAATTCTTTTGAGTGCAAACATGATATTTCCACCTGTTTCCAATCAAAAGCTAGCATCTATTAAAGGTAATAAGGTAACCCAATGATATCCTGTGGGAGAGGTAGGGCTTAAGGTAATGTAAAACAATTCAGAGGGTTTTCACTATTAGGACATGTAAAACTTAAACACACGTGTCCTATTTTCTAAATACAATACACCCTTCCCTGTGGGTTATTCAGTGCCTACCTTAGGAGGGACTTATATGTATGAAATTTAAAAAGAAAGGTTTAGGTTTGACAAAAGGATTAAACTGCCCAGTTGAATTGGCAGTTTAAAATCGCATTACAGGCTGCAATGCAGGCCTAGCACATATTTGAAAGTGTTACTTCAGTGTGCGTGGCACAATGAGTGTTGCAGGCCAACTAGTGGCACTTAATTTACAGGCTCTGGGTACACATAGTACACCTTTACTAGGGACTTACATGTAAATGTGCCAATCGGGTGTAAGACAATTTTACCATGTTTCAAGCAGAGACCACAAGCAGTTTAGCACTAGTTAGTAGTGGTAAAGTGCACAGAGTCTTAATGCCAACAAAAGACAAGAGAGCCTGCCCTGAAAGGGAGAAGACAACACGTTTAGGGGTAGACTACAGCAAGGATGTCAGGTCTAACAGCTGGACCTAACAGTTTCAAATGCACTGGACAGATGCGTCTGCCATCTTTGTGGATAAAATGAGGCTGCCCTGCACAAACAATATTTGTGCTTCTTCAATACAGATGTACCCAGGAGAGGTGCACGTAAATTATTTACTATTAATGTCAGCTAAAGCTGGACTGTGCTCACCCTGCTTCCTTTGGCTTATCTATGCTTGAACAAGTGTGCATGGAATAGATGCGCAGGAGACTCAGAGCTTCAGTAAGCTGATCATGTGACTTGGCAAAACAGACTTTTGTTGTAATTGATCAGCCAGGACATTGTGGAACGGTTGTGAGATCTGACTCAGAAGAGAGGTAGCCCTGGTTGTGGACTTTTGCCGGGATTCAAAAACGTTAATCTGGAGAGCCTTAGGTTTCTATAAAGTGTGTGATAAAGTACCTATCCCTCAAATGTTGTATGTATAGTGGTTTATCAGCTGAGGTCCACTGATATTTATGGATGTACTAATGATATGATTCATCTATGTGAGAGCCACAAGATCTTTAGGTACCTGTTGTAGATTCTTAAGTGGTAGGAGCCTAAATGACTCTAAGGAGTCAAGAGCCTTGGAAATTCAATTGTTGAGGGTCAAGCTGCCTGTTACCCTGAGGTAAATGTCTAGAAGAGGGAAAAAGTTATGTAGGAGTTTGTACAGACTGAAATATTATAGCTTTATTCTACAACAGGGTGAAGGGTGATTGTCATCTGAATAATCATGGGATTTGTGTAGTGTCCACTCACAGAGATATGTACAGTTTTTCTAAGTTGTGGTCTTGGAATCAGAGAAAATAGCATTGGGCAAGCCATGGATGATTTGGTGAGATTTGGAAAATTGCGCAGTTCGAAGGTTTTGAAACTAAAGGGATGAAAGAGATTCAGAACTGTCTGAAGATACTTAATGCAGATATTATTGTGAAAGTGAAAAGTGTCTTTTTGAGAGGGATATGGAGAAAGAGGCTGAGAGTGCTGAAAACTATGAAACCGGGTTAACTTATAGTTGCAAAACGCATGCCTCAAACTAAGAAAACAATAGGAGGTCATTGACCTAGTACAACCTTGAAAATGTAGCAATTATATTATAGCTGAGGAGAGCACGTTGGTAGTGGTATTACATGTGGCCTACATGATTCAGCACATATCAAATCATGCAAGAGTATTGGAGAGAGACAGAGGGAGTCAAGATTAACAAAAGGCAACAATTGTCGGGGGGATACAGGTGTAGGAGGGGGCTACCTCAAATGAGATAAGAAGCACCATATCTCAGCATGATCTATATATCTAAATATTACAAACTATAGAGAATCAAGTCCATATGCAAGATGTGTGGACATAAAAGACATTTGGCACAATTGTGGAGGCACTAACCTGCAGGAAGGATAATTGAGCAGTTTGGTAAAATAGTCTAATATGTGGATAATAGATAGAATGCAATACCTTTTGCAAGTTTGGAAATATAAAACAAAATAAGATGCAAGTAGATTTCTGGTGCAAACTCACTATCATTCCAAACACCTCACTTTGAGAATGGTTTATTGGAGTTGTGGAGCTTAAAAAACATATATCAGACTTGGAGGTCATTGAAGTACGCAAATAGACATATGGACTATTATGCAGGCAATATTGCATTTATAATTTGTGGTGATTTTTTATTATCAGAAATTGCTTGTCATGAGGCACTTAACTGGCAATATCAAAGTGCACTTTAGGTTAAACTTGATCCCAATGAACACCTTAAGTTCCATTGTATAATTTATTAAACGTAGCAGGTAAATAAAAGATGTTTCCAGAATATGTTAAGGATACTATGGTTGCACCTTTAGAACTACATACACATGACAAATTTTATGACTATTGCAGTTTCAGTTGTACATGTGATAAGTGACATACCTCTGTCAATGAGAAAGATAGTGTGAGAGGAGGCTGTGAAATTTTGTGAGGAAGGGGTGTAGCCGGGTGCCGGAACACCCGGCTACCGACAATGGTGGCCTCCAGACCTCCCGATATCCCGGGGTCACTGCGGGGGCGGGACAGGAAAACACACCCCTCGGGAATCTGGATAGCCAGATTCCCGTAGTCCAAAACCCCGTGGAACGCCCGCGGCGGAGAGAGGACGACGCAAGAGCAGAGAAGAAGACGGAAGAGGATGACGCGGGAAGAGGACAGAAACCAGAGCAGGAAGACGCTGAAACAGGGGAGAGACGGAGCGACGGACCACACGAAGAGTGGAGCCGCCTGGAACACCTGACTCCTGGAGAAAACCTCGACAGAGGTCAAGGAAGCCCAGAAATGAAGAGACTCCACCACGTCCCTGGAGGGGCGTGGCTCCAGCAGGTACAGTCCTGCTTACAAAGCAGGCTGAACGCTTTGGTGGGGAAGGAGGAGGGAGATAGAGGGAGGAAAAAGGGTGAAGGAGGAAGAGGGAGGAAGGGAAGGGACTAAAAGGGAACAACTGGCAGGAATTGTCCTAGAAGTATTTTTTTCATACCTGATTGCCTTATTTGCTGTTGTTGTGGCTTGCTTGAAGAATAAGAGACCTATTTGCTAAGCGTGACCTCTTTTCGCTAATATCCACACTTACCTTTATGACACGAGTGATGTGAGTTTGACGTGTCCTCCATAGGAATCTAGCTCACTAAGGTGTTTGCACTATCGGGTTACCCCCCCCCCACACTTTTTCCCCAATACACCCTTTTTCTTATCATTTTGCTGCACTCTCTCTCCAAACCCTCTCACCAAACTAAAACAGTCCAAGAAGCAAAACCCAGAGTTATGACTTACCTTCTTTCCTTTCCCAGCTTCCCGACGACACCATTCCACTACGAGATCTTCGGCGGGAGTCCAGAAGACCTGAAAAAGAGAAGAGGAAAGAAAAGAATATACTGAGAGGGAGACTCATGGACTGATAGAGAGGACTTGTGAATTACCAATAAAATACACAACTTTCACAGACCTAAAACCCTGAGTTGTCTCGCATGTCCTTACCGCTACGCTCACCACCACAAGGGGGTCACAGGGCCAATGGTTTCCAGAGGATGATTAGATCTAATTGCTGTGCCTAAGACATCCACAGAGTGTATCAGGATGTGCACAGTCCTTAGAATCATGTTAAATGGAATAGTTTTGATCACTGATGAAATGTTTATTTTTCTTGGAACAGGCAAACATTTTTGCTCGTGTTGATTTTCAAATTGCATTGAGAATTTCTCAGACTTGCACACCAAACCATGAATTCGTGCCAAAGAAGTAGAATTGTAGCTTCATGTGGAAGGTGGTGTCCTGTGCATGAAAAAAAGAGACTAGGACATGCCATTGAAAATAAACTGGAGGAAAGGAACAGCTTCTGTTTCTGGGAACGGTGGTAATACCAGTGTATTCATAATTTTTTGTTAAAAATTATCCTAACAAATGAGTAGTGATGGGAAAGCTACTATGAAGGAGGTGGTATTTAAATTAAGGAACAAGTGTGCCGAAGAGTTCGGGAAGTTGGAGGAAAGGATCAATGGAGTGCTAAATTATTGTTTAGGCTGGGCAAAATTCTAATTAGGCTTGAGTTCAGTAATTTTGCATAATTGTTGTGACACAAAATTACTCAAAATTATAACACTGGAATATTGCGAGCTCCACCGAAGAAAATGGAATGGCTCAGGCCTTATAATGGCTAGGATAAGCCTACTGCTCCACCATTCTAATGTTTGTCTTTCTGCGTCTTCCTTTTTACTTTAGAACATTCTAACCTTGCAGGATTTTCTAGTAGCGTTTTAGCTCTTCTGTTGCAGGCTATCTCAGTTCTTAAAGCCCCTCTCCCTAGTTATAGTCCCTCGCATGAGGCTCTGTCCTATAACTCAGGTTTAGGGACTTTAACATCTGGCATAGCCCTCGACAGCCAGCTATAAGGCTTATGCACACATGCATAATTTAGAGTAATTTGAGGCAAGAATGCCTACCAGGAGTACAGACACAGAGCTCAGGTGGCTGCTGCTGTTGTTCATGTTCTGTTGCATTTAGTGCTATTGTTTTGCAAAATCCCTTGTTGGGTTTATTTTGGACGCAAGGGTGCATTTTGTGTCAAGAAAAAAGTGCTAAATGCAGGGTTACACTCCTAGTCTCCGTGTAATCTTGCGTTATTTTGCAGCAATTTTATGTACTTACCCTACTGCAAATGATGAGTTTTGCTTACTCATGCTATTATTTTATGGTGATAGGTTCATGTGTATTCTTATGAAAAATGAGTATTTGTATGTTTTAAATGGAGGATTAAAACAAGTCTCTTGAGGCCGGGGTGTGGCCAAGCTGTTAATACAGTACGGCACCGACTCTGCTGGCTCCTCTCCTCCGCGGCCCTTATCGCTTCACTAGCACCCATCACTGGGCACCATCCACAGTGGGTGCCGACTCTTGGGGTGGTGGGAGGCCCGGGAATTTGCCTGCTGCGAGGATAAGAGCACCACAGCCAGTGCCAGTGAGAGCTGCTCCTGGGTGGCTGCAATCTTGGGAGTGTTGTGTAGCCATTATAGACTTCGGGCCAGATGTAGCAATATTGTCCGAGCGACTCGCAAATTGCAACTCGCAATTTGCAATGCAGAACGGTGTCTCAGACACCGTCTGCGAGTCGCTATGGGGTCGCAAAGACCCACCTCATTAATATTAATGAGGTGGGTCGCAAATTGCGGCCCCATAGCGACTATGGGCACTCACTAACATGGAGGCCTGCTGTAGTCAACAGACCTCCATGTTCGTGACTGCTTATCAATAAAGCATTTTTTTTTTTTTTAAGTGTAGCCCGTTTTCCTTAAAGGAAAACGAGCTGCACTTAAAAAAAAATCCGAAACCTTTAGTTTTGGGATTTTTTCAGGGCAGGTAGTGGTCCCTTGGACCACTACCTGCCCTGAAAAAATATTTTGTGGTCCATTCACAAAGTGGAAGGGGTCCCATGGGGACCCCTTCCAATTTGCGAGTGGGTTACCATCCACTTGAAGTGGATGGTAACTGCGACTCCATTTGCGACCGCGTGAATTGCATTCCACTGCGAATCGCAAATAGGAAGGGAACACCCCTTCCTATTTGCGATTCGGAAATGCATTTTGCGAGTCGGTCCCGACTCGCAAAATACATTTCTGCATAGGAAACTCAGGTTTGCGAATCACAAACGGCAATTTTTGCCGTTTGCGAGTCGCAAACAGTTTCCTACATCTGGCCCATAGTTTTATACATGTTATTTTAGCAAACTAGGCCTGCCGCTGTGCACTTTAACCTTGATATATTTAATTCAGCTTTATTTTATTATTTTAACATTAGCCACATTTCCGGTCTTGTTTTATTTTTTCTATCTAGCTGCCTAGGTCAGCACTGCATTCTTAAACAAGATATTTCTCTCACTCTGTGCTTTTCTCAAGGCTGCAGTAAGATAGGTTGCCAGCAAAAGTGGTACGCTTTGTCTCCAGTGTTCACAGAAACATGCACGCTCTTACGTGGGGATTCTTTCTTGGAACATAAGTTGTTTTACTATAAAAAACACTACTTTGACCCTTGTACGTTAGAGGGAGATTCCAGCCAGATGACCACAACTGTATGCTGATTGCTGATTGCTTCACTACAGCTGCTTATGTAGACTACAGGCCTCTTGCTCAAGTATGAGGGATGATGTCTTCCCAGGGGTAACCTGAAAGGCAGAATTAGAGCTTCACATGCTGTGCTCTAACATAGCTTAGGTAAGAACTATCTCTATAAACTTTAGTGACAGTATGGTAGCGTTATTCTTCTGTTTTACTCTCCTTGTCACAATTTTAATCTTATTGTGCTTTATCGTCCTAGTTATTGCAATACATGCTTTAGTGTCTAAGATGCAGTTACTTCAATAAAATCTTATTGAACTATACTCTACCTCTGATTGTCCTTGCATATGTGAGACTAATGTAACTGAGAGAAATGGATGAGATCTGAGTGACCACGATTCCCTTGAGGTGTCATGTATGTCATGCACCCGGTTGCCCCAATCATCCCTGCTCTTAGGTGGAGATGAGGCACTGCTAGTTAGCCAGAACAAACCTGGATTAGGCTAACAGGTGTCACATGGTGCGGGATCAGACTGAGTCGCCCGCAGTACAGGTGATTCTGCCACCCGAATCCAGTAGTCTCATTAGGATAATGAGAATCTATGTGACAGGAGAACTTTGCTATGGCAGTGGACCAGTGGAGGAACTGCCTCAGCAGCACCATTTCTGGAGACCAGGACAACAGGTGCTGCACTGGTGCCCCAGCACTACATAGCAGGTCCTGGCCTCGTCCCTCAATTCACTGGGGGAGTCTACTGACGGCTGCTCACCCCTGTTGGGGCCAAACAACTTGCGTCTGCTGGACCTGATCCAGAGCGGCCGCCATCTTGGGCAACCTCCTCCGCCATAGCTTCAACGTACCTGGAGGCCAGAAAGACAGGTAAAACATGTGGTGTGCGAAGCACCCTCACATCGCCTGGCAGAGTCCCGACCTCCCATTGACCTTCTTGGGCTCCACTGGCAGACAATCGGCCACAGCTGTTGCCTTTGGTCTGCAGCCTCCCTGACCTCACATTTTCTGCAAGGGGGATGCCCAGAAACCCTGCCACGAGGAAGGAGATGATGCGACAGGGTCATCGCTCATGCTTAGGGGATCTCAATGCCCAATGGCATCTCTCCTCCTAGCTGCTGTGATGTCCTTTCTGTACTAACAGCAAAATGCCAACAGGGGCTAAAGAGGACATCATCTGCCAACTTCAAAACATGAAATGCAAACCACCACAGCAAGATGTCCTCAGCACAAGACACACCCACAAATCCCTTGCCTACCACACTTACAGCAACCACCTGCAGAGGGCCCTCACTAAAGGGCAGGGATCCAACCACCTATACTCTACTACCTTAAGGAACTTAAGGGAGGATGAAGACTCTCTACTGCCCACATACTCTTCCCGTGCCCCCACACAATTTCCTTCACCCTTGCCCCTTCTCCTTCCTATTAGGAGAGCGTTCCACCTCTTTGAATGACTGACCCCTGATGTTCCCATTGTGGATGTTTGCAGGAAAGAGACTGCGCCCTGTTAGCCTATTGTTACTTACCCGTTATTGTTTTCCCTTGTACCTCCTTTTTCCACTGGGACTTGCAGGGTCGGAGGGGGAGGTTTTCCTTGCTTGCCCTTGTCTTCCCTGTTTGGCCTGCACCATCCTAGTGGTAGCTCCTTCCTAGCCTTCTATGGGAGACTCTAACACCTACACGTTATGATCCCTCAACATCTGAGGACCTAACTCACCTAACATATGCCAGCAGATCTGGAAATATATAATTACAATTTGAGCCTCAGGAAACACACATCCTGAAACGAGATCAACACAGCATGGGGCACAGTAGATTACCGCCTTAAATTTTGGGTTTCTGGTTCCGCTAAAACAGCTGGTGTCAATTTATTCTGCAAAGCACACTTAAGTCCAGACCTCTGACAGTCACAAGAGACCTCAAGGGCAGATACCTCACACTTACTCTACAAAGGGGACCCACCACACTCCAATTAATGAATATGTATGCTCCTAACACGGCACAGAACATCTTTCCTGATCGAGTTCTGAGAGAGCAGCTCAGTAAGTCACAAGGGGACATAATTTAAGGAGGAAGAGACCTTTATGTGATATGGGACCCCTATATGGATAGGAGCCACAATGCTATCAGTGGACACGAGCAATGTCCACTCACTTAAAAAAAAGGGATCTTGGAGTTGGGCTGGTTGATGTCTGGCATTATGCACACCCAGATCTAAAGGTTTCCGTCCCAGGAATGATTTATTCAGTGGTGATTGCAAGAGTGAGAGAGGCATGGTTATATGAGCAAATCCTCGCCTCAGAGATCCAAGCTCTGAAGAGAACAGATAAGCAACATCCATCGAAACACGCCCAAATACAGCTGGCTATCTTGAGGGGCTAGTTCCAGATGCACAGAACAAACTAAAAACAATGATCTTCATTTGCCTTTAAACAAAAATATTTTGATAAAGTAGGCACTCTACTGGCACACAAACTCCACCTCCAGAGGTGTAAAGCCCACATAGCCCACATCTGTGCCTGCCTGATGGCTTGGCCTATCTCTAAGGAAGATGATATTTCAGCAGCGTGAACATACCTTTGATCGGGCACCTATAGCAAAGCATCACAGGAGCAACCCATTGACTGTACTAAACTATGTCTGGCCCTAAAGGCCATGCTTCTGGGCAAATCGCCAAGACCAGATGGGCTCCCACTGTCCTTTTATATGGTGTTTCTCCTGCTCTCTAAAGCCCATTTACTAGCCCTTTTTAACTCGTTTATTCCCAGTTCTAGCCTCACACCTACCATGTGCAAAGAGAAAATACCACTGATACCCAAACCAGGGAAACCCTGTAGGACTGTGCTTCATTCTGAACCTATAGCGCTAAACTATATAGGAAAACACTGGCCTTAAGACTAGAGCCCCTGCTCCCTCCTGTGGTGGCCCCGGACCAAGTTGTTTTGTGATTCATCACCAAGGAGCAAATAACATTAGGCAGCTAGTGCACTTGATAGACAAGGTGTACAAACAGAACATCCCAACTGTGATCCTCTCACTCAATGCCAAGAAGGCGTTTGACCGAGTGTGCTGAACTTTTTACATGCTGTATTAAAAAAAATCCACCTTGACCCCCAAGTTTCAGGATACAATTTTAGCAATGTACACCAAACCGGCTCTTGTTATTAGGGTTAAAGGCAGATCCACACAACTTATCATGCTCACCAGAGGAACTCAACAGTAAACCCCCCTGTCACCTTGATTATTTGCTCTAGTGGTTGAGCCCCTTGCCATCAAAATCCCACAGCCGAAGGAACATTTTTTGCAAAATTTGTGTTGGATAATTTGCATAAGTAGGCTACTAATCTTAACTTAATTCTCTTTAATCAATCTGGGTATAGACCTGGGTGCCCAATGATTGAAAACATAATTTTGCTTAAACTGCCAGTAAATAAAATCTTAAGGAGTAATCTTACTTTGTATGCATATTACATAGATTCTTTTTCAGTATTTGATAAAGTCAACCAAAAAAGGTTATTGAAGAAATCATTAAAGTAGGGATTCAATCAGATTATATTACATTTTCTCTTGGCATGATAAAACAGGATTCAAATTAAGTTAACGAAAAGAGCCTTGTCAACAGAGATACTGACTGCAAACGGCCTGAAACAGGGCTGTATTTTAGCGATACTTCTTTTTTACTGTACATAACAGATTTGACATCATTTTTAAACTACAGTAAAGCACTTTATCCAAGGCTAGGAGGTACAGCAGTAAGCTATTTGGCCTATGCAGATGATTGATTTATTTTCTCTCTACCTGTCTAGTCCACAATCACATTTATCATACCTACAGAAATTTAATTCTAAAAAGGATCTAAAAGTCAACCCTGAGAAAACAAAAATCATGGCTTTTGGCAAAGCTCATAATCATTTAAGCTTAATGTCGATGACCACACATTGGAGAAGTTACACAATATAACTACTTGGAGCTTACTGTAGACAGTAAGTTAGCATGGTCAAATCACATTTTAAGTATGAAATCTAAGGCCCATGTTATTGTGCAATCAGTTAGAAGATTCTCGATTGCCTATAGAGGGAGCGCAATTTGTCAATCCTTAAAGATGGGAAAGTTGAAATTAGTATCCTTTCTAATATATGGATCAATAGTCTCCCCAGAAAAGTTTATAAATGATATGAACAAAACATATGTAAAAGAAATCAGATTTTTATTGGATCTCCGCTCATCTGACTGCTTAGCAAATTAAGATTGGAATTATCCCTAACATCACTAACACTAATAAATTTGCTGCAATGTTACATTACATCTGTGATTGTATGGTCGCTGATGAAGATTCTGTAAGATTTATTTTTGATATATAAGGAACAAACAATAATGAGTGATCACACCTCTAGTTTGGGTCTTACAGTGGTTAGCAGGCCAATAATTAAAAATATTAAAAATACCTTGCCTCCATTATTAGATCCTATAAAATTAACTTGTTTTGAGCATAAGGGACTAATCAAATGATCGATGTTGAACTGTTTACCCTCACCGAACCGTCGTTTTTGTCACTAAAAGGAGAAATCTATTGACCATATTATCTGTCTGTGCCCTGCTTTACTTGACCTAAGGAAAAAATACTTAAAGACAGCATTTATCACCTCTAACTGCAGAACTATCAGAGATGCTGTTGATTATTATTTCTGTGAAAAATACTGTCAGTTCATAAGGGAAATTAACCAAATTCGTAGACCTTTCTTACTGCCACCTAAAGGAAACGCAAATCAGTGAAAACTTGTTTATGAAACTTTTAAATTGTTGGCTGTTTTTAAACATATGTATTCTTTGATCGTAATGGATATTTTATTTCTTATACATTGTAAATGATCATTAACAGGCCTCTAAGGGGTGTTTTTGCAATAAAGGGATTTTAGAGTTTCTTATACAGAATCAGTCTTTAAGTAACTGTATTACTTATGTACTTAGTAGAGTATTTATGTTGTTTCAGGAAGTATGATGCTGACTGTCTATTGCCCTAACCAAGAAGAGAATTGTCAACTGGATGAAGGTACACGCTTGTAGTGCTTTCAGTTCATCAGCTTAGGGGTTAATTCATAATGGGACAAAAAGTTGTAACTGTTCCTTGGACGATAACATAGGTGAATGTCAAATGGTTTTGAGGGTCACCAATAGATCTAATGAAATCTGAGCTCTGACTCTTTCACAGTCTAAGTCCATACAGAGATCGTCCAGCACAGAGGCTATCACTCTCTCACCGCTGTCCTAACATGAAAAATGGTTTAAAAGGGTCTAAGATATTGATGTTTTCAGGAAGCTTATTCCTTGGCTATCACTACCCATTATAAAGAGTAGACTTAATAGGGAAACAGAGCTATTGGCCAGGTATGACCAGATCAGCTGAAATCAGGGACGCCTTTTTCAGAACAGAAACAAATATTGTCAATTTCATGGAACCAGGAACAATTCTAGGTTGGTTAGTACAGGTTACAGGAATGTAATGGAATGAGGAAGGATTGTTTAGAAAGGTAGAGCGAAATCAGGAATCATCAAAAGAAGATTCTGAAGAACATAACTCCTGTGGGCAACCGGCAAATATAGGTGATTTGCTGACGTTTAGATTGCTTGTGGGGTTTGCGAAAGATAATAGAAGACACAAATTCTCTGTAAATTGATGTCCACACCACTTTACAAGGCTGAAAACGTTGTTGGTAAGGGACAGGTTTGTGATTAAACAGTACAGGTTGACTTTAGACAGAGTTAGCTGGCAGAGTGTGTGTGTTAGTGTGTGTCGGTGGGGGGGCTTTACTTGAGTGTCAGTATGTGCCTGCCTCCGTTGGTCCTGCCATTTGTAAGTTTCTTTGATGGCTATAATGCTAGTCAAGGATGTTCTTGCTCTTGCGTATCAGTTTGAGCAAAATTTTGTAATTTTTTGTTTTGGTGCATAGTCCACATAATTTTCACTACAATTACAGGTTTAATGCATACTACCCATGGCTGGCCGTTGTTAAAACTATAAAAGAAAAGTAAATCAAAATACCAGCTCAAAGCATTATCCATACAGTTTCCAAAGTCACATTCATAGTATGCAGCTGCAGTGTAAAGTGAGATTCACGATTTATGAAAAACATTTTCTGCTTGAACAAAATCCAGTAAATTGACCAAAAGTTACATGATCAGTGAAAGCATAGGAAAACCAAAAATGACTAAAAATACTGGATATTGGAATTTTGGTGACATTACACTCGGGTGTCAAAAATGTCACACATCCCTTGTTATAAGCTGGGATGTTGAAACTTGGGTGACTTGAAGATTGAAACTTCTATGTAGGGGGTGATTTGCTAGATGTAGCTTCAACTAAGACATTAAGACAAATATAAAGCATCATGCCTCACTGGGTTCCTTTTATTCTTCACTTGTTGCAATCTCTTCACTCTATCTTTTTTATATTCTTTTACATTTTAACTGGTCTCCTAATATTTATAACTTAACATCTATATTTTTGATCTATATCCACCCTTTCCACTACTGTCTTTTTTATTGTATTGTGCTTGCAAGTTTTTTTGTCACTTGTAGAATATCGATTTTTTCGCTTTAGTCACTATTCCCCATGCTGTTGAAGAAGGGAGGAATGTTCTAAAGAAAGTCTGTCATACTAAAATACTGGTAAGCATAACTAAAGTATCTTTCTTACAAGAGTTCATGAAGACAAAAAAAAATCAATGGCCCTGATGTGCAGGGAGATTTCTCCCTGTGCGTTGAGCATTTTGTTTGATTTCCTAGATCATGACTGGCATTCATCGCATAGCAGTCCTGGGCTAGTGACGATTGCCTCCGCTTAAGTAGAGCGGGGGTCAATGAACTATGCTGAGAGTCTCTACCACTGGATACCCTTTGGTTCCTTCATCTCGAAATGGCGCAGGGAACTGTGAACTTAGCAGGGAGGGAGTACAGCTGATTTACACCAGTGCTCCCTCTCTGCCAAACTTCAAATGCCCCCCTAAGTCCTTTAATGAGAACTAAGAGAAAAGTGTTACACCGACCAATGAAAAGTTTAATTCCCCTACAAGTGGTGCTGCTTAAAATGCATCATCAGAGTCAGAGGTGATGCTGCTAGAGATATTGGGCCACATTACGACTTCGACTGTCCTTTTTAGAGGACCGCCGAAGCAACTGCAGGCAAAAGACCGCCAGTACTGGAGGTCTTTTGCCCGCCATATTAGGAGTTTTCCGCTGGGCCAGCGGGGGAAAACAGCATTTTCACCCGCTGGCCCAGTGGAAAACTCACCACAACATTGACGCTGGCTTGTAATTGAGCCGGCGGCAATGTTGTGGTGCGTCGGTGTGCGACAGCACCCGTCGCGCATTTCACTGCTCGTAATTTGGGCTGTGAAATACCTGATGAGGCTGTGCATGGGGGCCCCTGCACTTCCCATTCCAAGTGCATGGGCAGTGCAGGGTCCCCCATGGGCCCCCTGATGCCCCCATTCTGCCAGTCTTTCCATGGCAGATGGGGACTCGTTATCCCATGGGCAGCGCTGCTTGCACCGCCTCCCTGGCGGATTCCAACTGCCGGGACCACCAGGCTGCAGGCTGGCGGCAGCCTGCAGTGTCAGCGGTTGGACCGTGGTGGCTCTGCCACTGTCATAATGGTGTGGTTGGACCGTTCTGTCTGCGGCGCTCTGACCGCCATCGCAAGGCTGGCGGCCTTAAGACCGCCAGCCTAGTAATGAGGCCCATTGTGTCATTCAATGAGGAAGTTCTGCATGAGAAGACAGAAAAAACCCAAACTAAAGAATGAGGGAGGCAGTTAAAGGACAAGCAATTACTAACTGCAGTTAAAAGGCAATGCTATTAAAAATTAAAAGCTAGGCAACTAAATCTCTGGCATTGAGGCTCAGCAGAGTGCACACAAATCAAAAGGGGCACAAGAGGTGGTGGATCAATATATCCTAAAAGCCTTCTAATGAGCTACACTGAAAGGACAAACTCTCAGAAAGAATAAAAACGTCTCCTCAGTTACACCTAAAATTCACTCTGTGAACATTGGCCATGGCAACATGAATAAATATATCATGTCATGTTTATGAGACGACATAAAATCTCATAAACATGGCATGATCTGTAGTTTCATCCTCTACTTGCAGAGACTTTGGAAAGTCCTAGAAGCCTTTCAGCCAAACCCGCATTTTACATAAATTATGTTTCTTAGGAGTGACAGAGAAGGGAAAGATTGAAATTAAATTTGAGGTTCTTCAGGGGATGGCCTTTGTGAAACTGCTCGAAGCTCATCACATTTTGATGAAAAAATGTACATGCCAATTTTTGAGCTAATTAACATGAATAGTTAAAGTAATATCCTCAACTGTACAGTAGAATGATATTGCCTTCATAAGGTGGTGGAGGTTAGAGGTGATTTACAGTATAATTATCTGTATATCAAGTGGCATTTTATTCCTTGGAATCAGTTTTCCCAATCACACGGCTGACACGTGGCTGTGTGTCATGTTTGACAAGTCCGGCAGTCCTGGTTTTTGGGGCAAAAGCACGTTGCCTTCTGGGATGTTTTTTTAGCCCAGATTTATAATGCTCAAAACACTTCAAGTCCCATAATGCAACATGCTGTAGGCTATCGGGTGCTTGGCAACTATGGAGCAGCCGTTTTTTCAAGCAAATCCATAACATGCCTTGACCGAAACATTAGGCTAACAGATGCATTAAAAAGTAAATAATATACCTTGACAGACATCTTTTTTCATGAACCATCCACCGTAAAAATTGTTCAAAATACTTTGTAGGGAAGAGTAACAACCATCGCAAAATGATGTGTAGAAGACAGGCTCGAAGGAAAAGAGGAGCCAGGGGTAAACAGCACCAGTACATTCCAAGTAAAGAGATGCCCGTAAATCAGCACAGAATGACCACATCCTGGCAGGAAAGTCTCAAATCCCACTCTCGAGAAAGCTCATCCCACAACGCTCCAGTCACCGCATCCATTCCACCCACCCATCATTTTTCCTATGCTACACACAGACACTTAACAAAGGGGACCAGAAGTCCAGGATTTCCCCGCACAGTCCCGGTTTTCACAAGCAGTGGGTGAGGAAACTTGAGAACCACGACCAATACCACAAAGTACATGGATGGTCCCTCCTCCGGACTTATTCACCGTCGGGGCTGTGGCGGCCTTTGCCCCGGTTTTGGGGACAAGAAGTCATCTGCAAAGCAGAATGCATGCTCTCTTTTCCACAGGCACTGCTAAGGTCTGAAACAACTAATATAATTTATCTTTTTCTCTGAGGAAGCGTAGGAGGAGGTCAGCTGCGAACTCCCAGCAGAGAGGAGACCCAGTGGGGTGGCAGAGGAGGACAGGAGGGACACAGGCTGGAGCTCATGCCATAGGTAATGTTATTTAAATATAGCCCTATAAATGAAGAGTTCAAAAGAAAAACAGTTAGAACATTTTTCAGTGTCAGTCAGTTAAAACACTGTTTTAAATTAACTAAACCTCTGAAATTCACCAGTTATAGTTATTTTAAGTAATTATAACTTGTGTCCCTAAGTAATTATAACTCACGCCCCGCCATGTGCAGTTTTCTCATCAATAATTTAATTGCAAATGTTGCCATAATAATATAAATGATATCATAGGACATGTCATGAGTGATGTAAAATGTGGACTAATTAGCAGTACATGGCGAGGGTTAGTTGCAGGTACCTTGGGGCAGGAGTTATAGCTACTTGAGATAACTATAACTGGTGAATTTCAGTGGGTTTCTTTGTTTAAAACGGTGTTTTAACTGACATTTTCACCTAACTATAATGTCTTTTTCAGTAAATTTCTAGGGCTTTTTTGTGTAAAACACCCACTGTATGCCGCATCAAGGCCCTGCGTCCAACTTGCGGTTGGCCAACCCCAAGCCGTGCACGCCTTTTGTCCATGCATGGTGTGGAGGTGGGCGAATGCCTGGCAAAGACCAACCATAAGGGACCCGAGGGGAGCACCCGGGTGCCAATGGGAGCAGCCAAATATTTATTTATTTAAATTCCGGGAGGGTGTGTGTGGCACCGATCCGTAAACATTTACAGGCCCCATTCTGTGGGGCTGTAATATTTTTTATGGGAGTGCTCCCCATTGCTTTTAGTGCTATGGGGACCCATCTCTCGGGCCTTTATTCTAAATTAGGTGGAGGGGGCACATGGGGCCACTTCCTAGGCCACTATGGGCCCCTGGGACCCCTTCTCCTGGGGGCTTTCTTATTTAAAATGGGGAGAGCAGTGTATGGCGCCCCCCTCTGCCCCGGGGACCCCATTGTCCAAATACTTTTTTTTTTAAGGGGTGTGTGGGTCACACACCTCCCTGAACCAATAATGGCCCCACGGACCCCATCCCCCGGGGCCTTCAGTGAGTGCCCCGGTGCCCATCCAGGGCATCTATAAAACACTATGTAAGGGGCTGCGGTGGAGCCTCAGGGCCTGCGCACGCCGGTGCTTAGGATCCGGTATTGAGGGAGCATTTTTAAAGCTCCTGTTGGGTGGGAATAGACATGTGTTTCTCTACCCATTGCTCTTGTGGGCAGGGAAATTATTGTGTCCCAGTGTGGCCTCCCAGGACACAATGAATTAGCTGGCCCAAGGTGATGGGGTCACCGGGGCTTATTATGGCTCGCAGAAGGGGGCTGCACACTCCCTCCAGTTTATTTTAAGTTGGCCCACAGGAGTGGGGTCCCTGGGGCCTTTTCAGGCTCATAGAGGGGGAGGGGCACATGTTTCCCTACCTTTTATCTCAAATCGACCTTGGAGGATGCGGTCCTGGGGCTTTTTCAGGCTCAGGGAGGAGGCTGTGCACCCCCAGACCCTTTGAGGGGGGCTGCTTGCCCCTAATCCCTTTAATTAAAGTTTGGCTCCAGGGAATAGGATCCCTGTGGCCTCCTGGAGGCTTTTGGGAGGAGGGCCACGTGCCCCCTCCCATACATATTTGTGCCACCTCCTCCAGGGCCTTGGTGAGTATATTTATGGCTAAAAAACTTTTTAACAAAGTTTTGCTACCATAGGCCCAGGGTGTATCTCTATCCTTCCCCTTTAAACATTTTTTTACCTTTTTTCTAGGACTCAAGACTAAGTCCGAGGATGGCTGCTGCCACATCATTGTTGATGTGGTGGCAGCCAATCAGATCTCAGGTCGAGATCTGGTGGATCCTTGGTTCCCAGCGGCATGATATAGGCAAAGTTTTGAGCATTAGTTGCTCAAAACTACTGGACGTATTTACACCAAATCACAAAAAAGCAGGCTTTCTGGACCCAGATCTAGCTTTCTGCCTAATCTGATGCAATTCCGTTCAGCAGTTTTTGCTATATCGCTATTCAATTTTCCTAAGAAAAATGAATGAGGAAAGTGTGTTTTTGGACACCCCTTTTTCATGCCCCCCGCTTGAAGGATCACCCTGAAATTTTCCAGTTTCCACTTTCCACTGAGGTGGGTGAGACTTTTTTGTGGAAGGTTTAACGAAGATTTGTCAAATAGTGCAAAAGTTATTAGGAGAACAAAAAATGGTTTTGCTGTTTTGCGTTGTTTGCACACCATAATCTACATTGCTGTTAAATTTCACATACATCCATATGCCACGCCACTGCAGCCACTTCACTACATATTATTCCACTCTACGCCACTCCATTCTACGTATCATCACTGTATAAGACTCCACTCTATGCTATTACACTGTACGCAATGCCAGTGTATGCAACTCCAATCTACATCACTCCATTGTAAGCCACTCTATTGGATGCTACTCCACTATATGCTATTCCACTCTAATCTATTCTACTGTACGAGACTCCACTCTACTCTATTCCACTGTGTGTCACTCCACTCTACAACACTTCACTGATGCTATTCCACTATATGCCACTCCACTGTACGCTACTCCACTTTACATCACTGCAGTGTATGGCACTACAATCTGCACTATATACTCCACTCTACACCCCTTCATTCTACATTATTCGATGGGACCCCACTCCAATGTATGGCACTCCACTGTATACCATTACACTCTACCACATGCCACTGTAGGCCACTCCAGTCTACACTACTCCATTATATGCCACTCCACTGTACACCATGCCATTATACACCGTTACACTATACACCACTTCATTGTACAACAATACGCCACTCTACGCTATTACAATGTACAGAAATCCACTCCACACCAGTCCACTCTACTCTATTCCACTGTATGCAACTCCACTCTATGCCCCCTCCAGCGTACGCCACTGCACTAAATGCCACTCCGCTATACGCTACTCTAATATATGCTATTCCACTCCACGCCATTCCACTGCATACCACTCCAATCCTTGCTATTCCACTGTATGCCACTCCACTGTATGCTACTCCACTGTACGTCACCCTAGGGTATGCAACTCCACTCTGTCCCACTCCATTCTATGCTATTCCATTGGACACCACTGCACTGGACATCACTCTATTGAATGCTATTCCGCTTTACCCCATTCCAGTGTACGTCAACCCTGTCTACACCACTTCAGTGTACACCACTGCACTGTGCGCTACTCCACTATACTCTGTTCCAGTCTATGCCACTCTTCTGTACACCACTCCACTCTGTGCCATTCCACTGTATGCTACTCCACTATACTCTATTCCATTCTATGCCGCATGCAGTGTACAGCATTCCACTCTATGCCACTCCATTCTACATTAGTCCATTGGAAGCCACTCCACTCTATGCCACTCCACTATATGCTATTTCAGTCTACTCCACTCCACTGTACAGTACTCCAGTCTCCACCACTCCACTCTACTCTATTCTACTCTAAGCTATTCTACTCTATGCTAGTCTGCTCTATGCCACCCCATTGTACTCCACTCTACATTATTCCACTGTATGTCACTCCACTCAATCCGTACGTTATTACACTGTATGAAAGTTCAATCTTTGCCCCTATACTGTATGGTATTCCACTCTACCCCACTCCTACACAGTGTGAGAACACAGTGCATGATAGAGTCCTGAGGTATAGTTAGTATTGTCTTGTTAGTGAGCTGAAAAAAAGTGTGTAACAAGGTCCTCTACTTATAATAATTTAAAGGTGGAGGAGAAATTGTAAATGAAAGTTTTAACTATAACTCTATCTATAGCTTTAGAATAGTTAAAGTTTGTGTAGCTTAAACCTGGTTAGTGTAGGGAAAATAACTAAGCTTTGTAAGCTTTAACCTTTGTTTATATTATTATATATATATATATATGTGTGTGTGTGTGTGTATATATATTACCTAGTGGCAGTTGCCACTTTGCGCACAGAAAGTTTCGAGGTGATCCGTTAAGCGGGGACCGAGAAAAAGAGGGGGGTAAAAAAAGTTGCGTTTTCAATGTTAATTCCCACAGGGCCTTCAGACACAACTACAGCCTGAATCACTGGACGGAATTACACCAAATTTGTCAGAAAGCTAGCTTTCGGTACAAAGATTGTGCTTTCATTTATTTGGTGTAAATCCGTTCAGTTCAGTTTTAAGATATTAAAGACGAAACAAATTTGTATATCTCTGGCTGCGACGACTTTGCGAAGATTAGGAGCGCATGCAGAGCTCTAATTGGCTGCCAACGCTTCAAACCAGGAAGTGTTGGCAGCCATCTTGTGACTCGGTTTCGGCTGAGTCCCACTAAAAAAATGGGAAAAAGAGGAAAAGAGGCCAGTGTAGGGACACCCTGACCGCTTAACTCTGGTGGTAGGGTCCCAGAGGGACCCCCAAGGGCTAGAAAGCATTTTTTTTTTTATGTTGCCACAAATTCGCAAAATTCACGAATTTGCGGGCAAAAAAAACAAAGCGCAGGCTCCCGCACTTGTTTCTGTGAGGCCCCCGGATATGCCAGGTCCCGGGGGTATTTACATTTTAATGTGGGAAGGGACCCCCTGGTCCCCCGCAGTCCTGGGGGACTGCCACCTCCCCAGGGTTTTAAAAACAGGAAACGCAGGGGACTGCCATCTCCTTGGGGCGTCAAACAATTGTACTGGGGGGCTTTAAAGAAAGGAGCCACCCAGCCTCCAACAGCCCCGTGGACCACAACCTCCCCGACACATTTCTCAAATTGTGTGCGGGGCCATGCCCTCCCCCTTACCCCCCGCAGCCCTGGGGACCACCACCTCCCCAGGGCATTCCTGTAATTATGCGTTATGTAATGCAGCCCTCTGCAGCCCTGGGGACCACCACCAACCCGGGTAAATGTTAAAAAAAGATAAAGGGGTCTGTTTCAGACTCCCCAGAGTCCGCCGGCTCCTGCTATGTCCCAGGGTGCCCACCCCAGGACACAGCTGTTTTCTGTGGCTTGGCTGCAGCTTTACAGCTGCCGCCAAGCCACAGCAAACACTCTGCTCACAGTGAGAGAGAGCTGTCAAACAGCTCTCCCTCTCTGCAAGCAGAGGTTTCCTCTGTCTCCCTATCCGCAGAGATGCAGGCAGGGAGACAGAAGAAACATTGCTCTCACAGAGCTCTGGGACAGCAATGCTGATTCCCACAGGAGGTGGGGAGCCGGCTGGGACTGTGGGGGCCTTCAGGCTCCCCCCAAGGTCCCCAACATAGTGACAGGGTGCCCTGGGGGCACATAGGTTACATGGCCGGGCCCTGGGGATGGTCCCCAGGGCCAAGATTAGCCCTTGGAGGGGGACCACCAGGCCCCCCTCCACCACAAAAAAAAGAATTAGGCTGGGCCCTGGGGGATAGGGGCCCTGGGGCCAATAATTGGCCTGGGAAGGAGAGCCACATGGGCCCCCTCCCCTAAAAAATAAAAATAAATAACTCCCATAAAAAAAATATGTATATATATTTAGGCCAGGCCTCGGGCTGTGATTGGCCTGGAGAGGACCCCATGCGGCCCCCATACCCCCAAAAAATTAATAGTTTAGGCCGGGCTCCCAGGAATGGGGTCCCTGGGGCCAAGATTAGCCTAAGGATGGGGGTCGTGCGGCCCTCCCCCCTAAAAAAAAATTCAATATTTAGGCCAGGCCCCAGGGGATGGTGTCCCTGGGGTTGAGATTGGCCTGGGGTGGGGGGGCGTGCAGCGTTGAGTTGTTATAGGGGTTGGCCACAGGGTCAGGTGGCACAGCGCAATGCACTGCAATGTTAGGTAGTTATAGGCATTGCCCGCAGGGCCTGGCTGACGACCGTGATTGTATTAATGTATAGTTATGAAAATTACTTTATGTTAAAAAAAAAACATAGAAATTCACTGAAAAAACAAAAGGTTACAGGGACATTATAGTTAGGAAATAAAATAAATAAAACCTTAGAAAGTCACGCCAAAAGCTGTGCACGTTGTGGGGTTGGCAGCCTGCTGGAAGTTTGACCACAGGACCTGGTGGCAGGCCAAGCCCTTTGACCAATCCCCGATGTGCATGGCCAGAGTCTGTGCAGAGTGGGGGGGTTGGCTGCCTGCAGGGACTTGGAAGCAGGGCCTCACTGGATGGAACACAGGCCCTGGGGACAGCTCCCTGCAGCGCAAGGCCAAAGATCGAGCATGGCAGTGGGTTTGCTTTATGTATGTTAATAAAATATTACTTTATGTTAAAAAAGACTTATGAAATTCACTGAAAGACCAAAGTTTAAAGTAATGTGATAGCTAGGTGTGATAAAAAGATCTGTTTTTGTTTTTTAAAAAAACCTTAAAAATTCACTGAAAAAAGCAAAGGTTAATGTAACATTATGCTTAGGTGAGTATGTCAGTGACAACATTAACGCTTTAAACTAAAAAAAGAAAATGCAGACATTTACCAGATACAGTTAGCAGAGCTAAATATAACTTGCACCTGGCCATGCACTGCTTATGATCTCACATATTACACAACTCAAGACATGTGTTATGCCATCATTTATGACACCGCTGATGACATTTAAAATGTCAAAAGTTTTATTTACCAGTTCTCATTAAAATTAGTCTGTCATACATTGAAATATGAGCTTAAAAGACCACATTCTTACAAGAAATTTCTATAATATTTAATGCAAAAACAAATCATAGAAAATCACTTTGCTAGCATTTCTTTTAGTTTCACAACAGCAAACATCTTTTTTCCAGAGTATGAACCCCTTTCTCCCTTGAAAGGGATTTACTTCTGCTGTCATGAGTAAACCTTTGATCATATAGGTCAGGAACAGTCAGAAGATTGTTTGTCAGTACAAAACTCCTCACCCACAGCAGTAGATTTAGTCACAGGAGCATCACCATGAACAAGTTTCCTTAATTGGGAAAGTGGTTTTGCACTTGTCAACCCTCCAATGCGTATGTGTAAGTCTGTCTGGCTCTAATAATGAGTCCCTGAAGGGCCGGACTTGCCGCACTGAGCATCAGGCAGTCGCCCAGGGGCAGGCGAGATGAGAGCCCATGGCCCCAGTGGCCTTGCCGGCCCCTGCATCACCCCGTGTTTACAGCTGAGATCTGCACGCTGATGCTGTATAGCTTTTCTCAGAGTTCTTGAGGGATATGATGGACAGACATCCAAGGACAGTCTCTGCACTCTGCAAGAAGTATCGCCGAACTTCTGGAGCACCGAAAGTTTTTCTGGGTGGTTTCACATCACCTTCTCTCATATGGAAGACGCTCGTCCGATTTCTGTTGGATGAGGGACAGCACTGTCATGTCACTATTCACTTGTGATAAGTTATAATTTTCTGCAACTGTACAGTTTCTTAAGACAAATGCAGTGTGGACAAAAATGTACTGCCAAGTATAATCTGCTAGCAGACTAGGGAACTCCAGCATTGCAGCACCCTAAAACAGAAACATGGATGACTGTCAATCATGCCCTATGAATCACCCAGTGATGTGATCAACAAAGACCTGCCTTCTGTCTATCCTTGGAAGGGAGAGTCACACCATAAACACATAAAAAAAAACATAGCAACAGGAGAAAGTATACACAGTCTGTTGAGATCTGTACTTCAAAGTTAAAAATCACATACCCATATAGATTGAAAGGAATCCCAAGCTCTATATTTAGAGGCATACGCTGTTTTTGTCCTGGGGAAATAATGTGGGCTCCCCTCGTCCTACGATATGTTTTAAGAAAGGGGTCCTTTTCCACACTCGGGATAAACAGAATGAAACAGGCTAACATTTGGTGTCCATTCTTAAATAAAATCGTAAATCTCTATCTACTTAAATGTACCTGAGCACTGGAGAGATTTTAATCTGATTGCCTGATCTACTCAACTGTTTGTTGTACCAAGAGAAAAATATGAGTTGGTTAACTTTGCTGACATGCACTTGCGTCCAGTAACAACCCGTTTGCTGTTTCTCTGCTGTCTAAGAAGAAGAGATACCAGCTTTGTTTCTTCTTTTTTATTCACATGGAAAACATATTTATTTGTGAAGCCTGGGTCATTCAAGGATATTATGCGAGTTCAATTAAGTGTAGGAACCTTTTTGCAAATATTTCTGAACATTTTTTATGGATCAAATCTGTTTATTGATTTTCAATTATAAAACATCGCACATGCACTACATCACAGTATTGCCAGTAGGCTCATAGTTAGCTTACTCAATGCGAAACAGTAAAAAAAAAAAAAAGGTTAAATACACAATACAACTATGTTTCCCCACAGCTGGCTGACAGTACAAGAATCAAACAATCTCAGGCTCTTTTACAATATAGTTCTGGTCCTATACATACATCTCCTTGAAGGTACGCTCCCCTGCACTCAATTCAAATTCAGAACCCTCAAATAAGTTGGACATGTCAGCTCTGAAAACTCCCCGGATAGAATACGTAAGTATGGATGCCAAAGTTCTTTAAAGTCCCCGCTCCGCTGCTGAGAAGTCAGGGTGAGCTTTTCCATAGCGAGGATAAACCAGAGCTTGTGTAGCCACGAGACTGTTGTCGGGATCCGTTCAGTCCCCCACACGGATAGCAATAGCTGTATTGCAGCATTTAAGGCTAAAGCCATCTGCCGTCCCTTCAATGATCTCAGGGGAAAAGTGAGAGGATTGGGAAGGCCCAACAAGATATACGCAAGAAATCTAGGGATCTGAGTGTCAAAAGCCATGTCCACAGTGTCTATTATGTCCTTCCAGTACCGATGTAGTTTGGGACAATGCCATAGTAAATGCACAAGCGACCCCCCTCCCCCACACCCCCTCCAGCAAAAACTAGATTTATTATGGTCCCAAGCATGGATCCTTGTTGGGGTGTAATACCAGGAGGAGGCCACTTTATAGGCTGTCTCTGTACCTGCTGAATTGTAAGCTGTGTGGTGCGCCCTATAAAAAACACTCTCCCACTCGTCTTCCGATAGCTCCCTCTCTAGTTCCTTCTCCCATCTCAATTGACCCTTAGTCTTGGGTGAACGGGCCTCCCCCGCAAGAAGGCATAGAGCTCAGAAACCACACGCTTATCGCCCTTTTTCATTAGAATCCATTTTTCAAACGGTGTTAACGGCCTGTCTATTAATATCCTATTGGCTGGAAGCAGGGCCCAGTGTCGTATTTGATAGTACATCATCCTATCAGCCTCGGTTAGGCCATATAGCTCCCTCAGCTGGTCAAAGGGGATAACCCCCTGCTCATCGAATAAATATCCCACCCTTTTGCAGCCCCCCTCATACCATCGACGCAATGCTTCAGACTGTAGGCCCGGACCAAAATCAGGGTTCGCACCCAAGGGAGTCATTGGGGACGGGAAGGTCGTCAAACCCACCCTGCTGGCCACCCGATCCCACACTCTCATCGAAACCTCCGTGACCGGGGATATATACAGCCCCCGCGCTCTATGATGGTGCTTAAGCCAGGGTTCCTTCCATATGTGAGAGCCAGCCACTGCCTGATCCATGAAACACCAATGCTTCTCAGAAGACGGCCGGCTCCATTCCAAAAGGAAATGCAACTGTGCTGCTTGGAAATATCGAAGGAGGCAGGGGACCGCCAGCCCCCCCTCCCTCTTAGGGCGATACAGCACCTGCCGCAGTAACCGCGCCGCCTTCCCTTCCCATATAAATCTTAGAACCGCCGTTTGGAGGGTCGCTATAGTTCGCGGCGGGGGCTCCAGCGGGAGCGCCTGAAACAGATAGAGTATACGTGGTAAGATGGTCATCTTCACTGCCGACACCCTGCCCAACCAGGACAATTTAAGTCTCCCCCATGGCTCTAAGTCGCGCTGCACCTCCCGGGTTAGTTTCGCGTAGTTCAACGAGGCTGTGCGGGCGACTGTGGAGTCCAGCTCGATCCCCAAGTACGGAAACCCGAGGAGGACCATATAAAGTGGTATCGGGCCCTCAGGTCCCTTTCATGTTCCGCACTGATAAACTTGCCCATAGCCTGCGATTTTAGCATGTTCATTCGGAACCCCGAGACCCGTCCAAATTCGTCTAAAACACCCATTAGCACCGGTAGTGAGGTCATAGGCTCCGCCAGAGTAAGGATGACGTTGTCTGTGTATAGCGATATGAGATGTTCATCCCCCCCAAACTTCACGCCCATAATCTGAGGGTTGTCCCGGAGCTTCTGCGCCATGGGCTCCATGTAAAGCGCGAACAGGAGAGGCGAAAGCGGACACCCCTGCCTGGTCCCTCTTTGGACAGCGAATGGTAAAGAAAGCGTCCCATTAACACGAACCGCCGCCCGAGGCGCCTGATAAATGCAGCGAATCCATGCCATGAAGCCCAGACCCAGTCCGAAGCGCTCAAGCACCTTGAACAGGTATGGCCAGTAAACCCTATCGAACGCCTTTTCAGCATCGATAGATAGGAAGAGCGCTGCCCTATAAGAGCGTTCGGTTTTATCCAAGAGATGGAGCAGTCGCTTGGTATTATCGCTACACTGCCTGTGCGGTATAAATCCCGCTTGGTCGGGATCCACAAGCCCCGGCATATAATAGTTGAGACGGTGTGCCAAAATGCCAGTAAATAGTTTGGCATCAATATTCAGGAGGGAGATTGGCCTGTACGGGGCGCATTCCTCGGGGTCCTTTCGAGATAACCACAATAGTAGCGTCTAACATGCTAGGCGTGAGAGTGCCCGTTTGACGAAAGGAGTTATAGAGTCGCACTAGAACAGGAACAAGTTCCACACAGAAGGATTTATAAAAAAGCGCAGAAAAACCATCGGGCCAGGTGACTTCCCGGTCTGCAGCCGAGCGATCGCTGATATGACCTCCTCTGCCCTTATAGGTTGATCTAACGAGGTTGCCTCTCTTACAGTCAAGGGAGTAATTGCTATACCCTCTAAGAAGGATTCTGGAGTTAAGGTGCCGGGCTCCTCAGCCTGTATAGACCTCGATAGAATTCCGCAAAAGCCTCCGCTATTTGGTCGCTCGTACGCGCTTCTGCTCCCGATGGGGAGCGCACCATTTTTATCATTGACGCTGCGCTCTGCGCTCTGCGCTCTCAACCTATGTGCCAGTAGCTTCCCGCACTTGTTACTTCCTGCATAATACTTTTGTTTGAGGCGGCTACCGCATACTCTGCCCTGTCCCAGTCCAACCTCCTCAGCTGCTTCCTCACTTTCTCGAGCTCTCGCCATATTCTAGGAGCGCCGGTGTGTTTATGGGAACGCTCCAACACCCTCACTCGCTGCTCTAGGTCCTCCCTGAGTCGACTCCTTGCCTTATTGTCCCTAGAAGAAAGCGACATCACCTCGCCCCTCAACACAGCCTTCAGTGACTCCCACAGCGTTGCAATTCTTATTGTCCCATCATCGTTAAAGCTAAGATAATCTATTATTGCCCTTCGGATCGCCTCTAACGTTGCACCGTTCTGAAGCATCGAGTCCCTAAATCGCCACCCCGATGCACCAACACTCTCCATGTCCATGTGAATCTCAACTGTAACCGGGGCATGATCTGACAGGGCCCGCGGCTCAATCGCTGAGTCTCTAACCCTCGGGAGAAGCTCCTGAGTTGCCAGAAAAAGGTCCAACCTAGCGTATGTTTTAGTTGCTGATGAGTAAAAGGAATAGTCCCTCAACGAGGGGTGCGCACTCCTCAACACATCCACCAGGCCACACTCACTCAACCACTGCTGACCAGCATTTGACAAAGACCCCGTTTGCCCATACCGGTGGCCTGAACGATCCAGGTCCCCGTCCATCACCAAATTAAAATCGCCCCCCAGCAATACAGCACCATCAGGGGAATGGAGCAGCAGAGTCAAAGCCTGTCTTAGGAAGGTTTCCTGTTGGGAGTTAGGTGCATATAGGGAAGCGATCGTGAAGGAAAAAAAACCCAGTCTAAGCCTCATAGCCAAAAGCCTCCCTGGAACCTCGTGCAATTTTGATATCACTTCCCCCGGGAATGAGCGTAATAAAAGTATCGCCACCCCTGCGTGCTTTGATGGTAGCGAAGACCAGAACTACATGGGGAACCACTTAGAGCGCATATGGTAAGTATCTTTGAAGACAAGGTGCGTCTCCTGCAGGAGACATATATGACTCCCCGATCTCTCTAAGGCTGACAGGATGGCTAGCCTCTTGGTAGGGTTATTGAGCCCCCTAACATTTAAACTTATACATTTAATTGTCATAGCCTATACTGAGGGGAACAAGCAGAAGAGGCAGGAGCACGACAGAGGACTACCCCCTACATAAAGATCTAGTCCACCTAGAACACTCAGGCCTGAGGATGTCTCTACAAAGAGCCAGTATTGCAGGGAAACCCAACAACAGACAACTAATAAGCACAACAGGTGCATAGAACACAGAAGTCCTCGGCCGTCCATCCTCACAAGGTGAAGTCTCCACGGGGCAATATATCCAACCATGCCAGGTAACCAGGTCCATAGCCCCCGCCGCCCCGACCCTCGTCGATGATCAGCGTGTTGTTAGCAATGCGGCCAATAGCAATCCCGGGTGCCCCCGGGTGTCCACCCTAGGCTGAAGTTCCGGCCGCCACACTGTTCAAAGCGGATTCTCTCTCTGACCTCAGCTCCGAGGCCATCGGGCGCTGTAGCTTCCTTTCTTCTCTTTTCTCCACCAACGAGGAGGAACCCCCACCGGCAGGATCGCCATGTTGCTCGCCTACCAGCCTATATCCTCCAGACCCAGGACACGGCTGGCCTCCAACACGGATTTCACTTGCCGGAGTTGCTCCTCCCAGCGGAAGACCAAGCGGAACGGGTGGCCCCAGGAATAGGACACATTGTGCGCTCTCAAGTGATCCGTGATCGGTCTGAATTCTCTCCGCCTCTGCAAGGTCCGCACAGATAGGTCATGAAATAGTTGGAGTTCATGCCTTCGAAAGAGTACATGCTGAAGGTTGCGGGCCCGCTGTGGAATCTTTTCTTTAAGAACAAAATTATGGAGACATGCTAGGATGTCCGGAGGGCTGTCTCCAGGTCCCCTAGCACGCCCAACCCGATGAACCCGATCCAGGACCACCTCCTGTGTCTCGTCTGGGCCAAGCAGAGAGCGAAACAAGTCCACCACGTAGCCCCAATGTCCTCCTTTTCAGCACCAACCGGAGACCCTCTAATACGAATATTTTGTCACCTCGAGCGATTTTCCAAATCCTCGACCGCCATCTGGAGGAGGTCCTGCTGCTCTCGGAGGTGGACTACCTCCTGTTGCAGGCCTGCCACCTCTTCAACGCGAGGGATCTCACTATCCTCTAGCTGCGATACACGTTCACCCAAGGAGGTAACCTCTCCTCGTAACTCCTTCACCTCCTGTGAGATGTCCCTACGCAGCTCTTGGATATCACCCCGGAGCGACTTAAACAGGGAGGTCAGAAAGCCCTTCGTAACGGGAGAACTCTCCTCTGGATCTGTCTCCACCCGACTCTCCAGGGCCCTCGTCCCAGGTAAGTCCTCCGCCGTAGTCCCAGATGTCGGGCACGCCCCTGCCAGCATGTCCTTCACTGAGCGCTCACGTTTGGATTTTGATGTCGCCATGGCGCACCAGCCTGGTCACGCCTCGCCGGTTCAATCCCGCAGGGCCTCCAGTGTCTCCGTCTGAGGCCGATCAGTATAAGCCACCCTGTCTGAGACCGCGCCTGGGTCCAACCCTCAGCAGCCACCACCTGCAGCGATCCGCTCCTGATGCCTTTTCCCGCGTGTATACAGGCCCACGCTTATTTAAAGTTTACATGTTGGAATGGGGCAGCCCGGGGGCCAAGCAACTGGGCCCCTAACTTCTATTGGGGCCTCGCACTTCTACAAGGCCCCACTACAAGGTGCCAGAGTGAGGAGGCATAGTCTGCAGCCTCCAATCCGATGGCACATGGGGGAGCGCCCCTCTCCTACCGGGTGCTCAGGCTTCTCGGGCCAGGGCCCGCGGCACAGTCCAGTTGTTCTGGGCCCCAGAGTGAGCCCCCAGGCCCCCCATCCCTCGGCGCCACGCTCAGAATGGCCGCCGGGGGAGAGCCCGTCCCGCGGCCCAGGCCGCCTCTCGCGCCGCTCCGCGGCCCCGCCCCGACTCTGGGGCCGAACTACGCTCTCCCCGCTGGAGCTGCGCAGCCCCGACCCGGCCGCCGCCGGGCGGGAAGGAACCCCCGGGGAGCCTCACGAATCAGGGGGAGCCTCCAGGCTTCCCCCAGACGGGCCGCAAGGCTCTTTGATGGGTTGAGGCGGCGGAGCGCTGGCGGGCACGTCTTAGCGCTCCGCCATCTTGGACACGCCCCCCCTGAACATTTTTTAAAAGTTCCTGATCAGTGCCTGTTCACTTTATTTTTGCTCACCTAACCCAACACACTCTGACTCTCCCCTGTAAATCTAAGTGGCACTTACAGATGCAGAAATATGCACTTCATTTACAGTACTTCCTTAGAGACATCTCTATACCTAGAACTACAACCCTCCTGCCTTTGTGTATGATTGGAAAGCTTTACATGCCGAGTTTGACTTTTGTAAAGTACGAAAGTTTGATTTGTTGATGTAAAAAAACCTTGGTGTGTTGGGCTGCGCTCTCTGTAACTTATATCCCTTGTAATAAGAAACTCAAGTCTGATGGAACTACAGGTTAATGTCCAATAGCACAAGCTTGCATTCCCTATTGAGAGTTCTTTTGTGCTTAACGAGGTGTCTAAATTTGGGTGACCAGACAACCCGGATTTCCCCGGACAGTCCCGGTTTTTAGAGGACTGTCCAGGTGTCCCTACGCTTCTCTTAATTTTAAATAAATGTCCCGGCTTTTGGGACAAAGGTCAGATTATTAAATAAATATTCAGTTTTTTGGGACAGAGGTCAGATCATCTAGGGAAGCATAAGTTAAAGACGCCTTCAAAGTTATGAAATAATTAAACTAATTTATCTGTTACTGTCAGGCAACACAGTTCCCTGTCTGCTTCTGTGCTAAAGAAGAGGTTTGAATATCTTTCTTTAATCTCCCCCACAAGGAATTCCAGCACCAAAAGCAGGAAGAAAAAAGGCAACTTTAATGGCAAGATGACAAGAGGAATTGAATGTTTTCATTGTCACAAAGGTTTGGAATCATATTTAAGTTGTTTTTTTTTGGAAGTGTGTTTTGTCTGTAGGGGACTACCGATAGAAAGAACATTTCATTGGGGAAATGAATGATACTTAGATAGAAAAAGCAAAAAAAAGAAACCAGGTATAGTGAAACTTTGAGGTAAATTTTATGTAGAGTAATGAAGAGTTCCTGAAGGCTAAAGCAACTTGTTTGACCTTTTGGAAAGTTCTTCCGCGCGAGTTTGGATCTGAGAGTATCTTCGACATTGACCTCAATGGAAATTTCTGCATCCAAGAGAACAGAAGGACTTGCACATCATGTTAATCACAAAGAGTAAGGAATCATGGACAAGATGAATGAAAAAGCTGTTCACAAATTGTGCACCAGCGATTTGTGACCAGTAACTTATATACAAATAGGTTGGTTCACCAAATAAGGACTATGATTTGGTCGCAGTCCGACCTACCTAAATAATATTAATTAAGGTGGTCACAAATTGTCGTTCATTCAGATTGGCCAAAATCACAGACACAGGGATGAAAGCCTGAAAGGGTCAACAGACCACTAGCACTTCGATTGCTTCCCTTAAAGGAAAGGGTGCTGCTTTTTAAAAATGTTTTTAAAAAAAGTTCTATTGAGATTTTTTAGTGGCCTTCTGGACCACTGTCTGCTTCCTCAGAAATTTGAACCCCAATTCCAGTGGTCGAAGTGGGCAGGATCAGAGGAGCACGACTTGCCCTTGATTTTATAATTTATGAAACACCTTTCCCCTACTTTTTGTAAAAAGACAACCGTCCCAGGATAGTTAATTCAATAGTTTAAATGTCTCAGCTGAAGTGTTGTTCAGTGAATCTCCTGTGCTGTGACACCAAAGCCCGGCAGACTGGTAAACAACTATCCCCACTAGAGTTCCTTCTTGCCTGAAAGAATTGCAAATGTGTGCAACGAGTTAATCTGCAAATGTAAAAGATGCTTTGGAGCCAGTACTGTCTTTAATTGATCTAATCACTCAAAGCTTTGTGAGACAAAGATTTATTCTTTTTGAAGAGTAGTGCAGAGTTAGCAACTGGGCTCTGAAATGCTAACTTCGTAAATTTGAAAGAGCTCTGACATTGTGGAGGCATTATGTGCAGCCTAAAACAATTTGCCACTAATTAATGTCATTATCAGCACTGCGTCCATTATGTCAGAGTGTTGATTAAAGGTGGGAATGGGAGTGATCATGACCATGAATAGCACAGATATGAGTATAATGCCTGGTGAGTAGCAGTTTTATCAATGATTTGGGCATTCAATCTGGTAATTATCTATTGCTGTGGGGGAGTCTGGGCTTTATGGGTTTTTTGAGGTGATAGCACTCATAGCTCTGGGCTGTGAGGTGCATGCTTTTAATTGTAATTGTATTTATATTGTGTTTACTACACCTGAAAGTGTTGAAGGGACAGTAATGTAAAAAGATTGCATTACATGCACTCTGGGTATTACTAAAATGTATATTTTGGAAGCACCATATTATCTTAAACATTTTGAAAAGTTTGTAGTGGTCTATCTTATACTGTGTGTAATACAAGTTTAAAATTATGAATTCCATATTCATAGTGCTTTCTGTCACAGGCTGTGACCATGCAGCACTAAAAATCCACAAGTCTCTTTTCTCCACTGCACCAACCAAGTCTTAATTCAGTGATTCTCTGGTTACACATAGCCCTCTGCAGTGCATGAACTAATAGAGGTATCACAATGCACTATATAGTGCATTTCCCAATGAGTAACAACTTTTTAAATTTTATTTTTCATTTAAACTGCATGTTATTTTATATGTAGCTACCTGACGGTGAAAGACCAAAAATAAATACGGAATATTTCATTTTTTTAGCTACACCTTTGACCCTGCCTCCAAGCTCACTGACCCCACCTCCACTGCATGCAGTATCACAGTTCCCATACTTTGTAATGCACTTCAACCACTGCCCAATTCTAAAGGGGAAGGAGTCCAAATAAGCACTTTCACTTTTACAAATAATTTGGGTGTCTGCAGCTTTTCAATAGTTTTCAATCAGAACTTAGGTCGCAAACCATTGACACATCTGCTACCAGTTCAGTATTTAAAAGTGGCACCCAGAACACAGCCCTTCCAAATATCAAATCTTTATCCACTAGCAATCCTTTTTTATGAGATAAAACTGCACAGGCACTTAGGATGGGTGTTTGGAACAGCCAAAGATTTCTTACACTTGGCCTTATGTTCAAGGGTTCTATAGAAATAATGTTATCATTTTAAGGTACTTGGTATTGGAAGAAAATGTAATTCAGTAAAGGATATTCAAATTTAAAGCAAAACATGCAGCATGTTTGCTGATACCTTCAGATAACTTGTCCATGAGTTATTGGGTTTACTGTATCTTAGTCAGTGAGACTGGAGTTTGGGAGTGTGGGTGTCCCAATAATCTTTGGAGTGTGACCAACTAGAACAGATGATTTGATGAGAGATGTCACTGAAAAGGATAGAGAATTGGGGATTGTTCTTTTGCTGGTGCGAGGGAGGATTATTCTAAAAAGTAAACATTTTTAAGAGCACATATTCACAAGTTAAGGTCTTTATCTACTGTATAAAAAAGAATTGAGAATCTTTTTCTCAAACGACGAGCTGATCACACGCATTACTGTAAAGTTCCACATCGCCATTTTCAAATCTTCTAAAGTAAACAAAAAAGTGATGGATGGAATGCTTGAATTAAGCTCAAATGCAAAAAAAAACAGATGATGGATGGAATGCAGAACAAATCAAACATTCACGCCCAGTCACAGATCAGGGTTTAATCCATCATTTTTTTTTGCTTGCCATGCCATTCCACTTTGGACCCAGCCATTTGCAAATCAGTCTTGACCCTGTTCTCCATGAGAACAGACCAGCCCGAACTGCCAGGCCAGTTCCTCCCTGGACCAGAAGAAAAAACACACAAAAGGGGTCCCTGCTATAATTAGGAGAGTAATTCAGGGAAATAAGTCCAAAAGATCTAAACTCTCCTTTCAAAATGCCAAAAACCAAAAATGAAAACAGATAAGATACAAAATCTATAACAACCATCTTTAATGAAAAAAATTATATTCAAGACAAACAAAACCTACCCTCCTACAATCAATTCATATCAAAATCAATTCTATTCACTGTAAATTGTACAAAAATGATTACTCATTTCAGTCTTTGGTGCTTCATTCTACATATATGTATGCTCTGAGGAAGGTGGGTTTGGAATTACAAGGATATAAAAAAGATTAAAATCCACAGAAACGCGGGTTGGCATTGGCGTACCAAAGTTGATTATGGCATTGGAGTACCAAAGTTGATTTTGGAGAATTTTATGTATACTGATCCTATGATAGATCATTGAATTCGAATCTTTTGGAGAATTGGCAGCACTGTGATCTTGTGCTACCTATAAGAACTAAGGAGTGTTTTTTGATTTCCAAAGAACTTGCTAAAAACCTGTATGAAGGATTCATTATATACAGATACTTTTGATTCTGTTTATGTGATGTACGAATATATAATTGCCTAATACGGATCGTTATATTGTAGTAATGTGTGATACATGTGATATTTATCAAATCATTTGTGTTTAATGTTGAATATTCGTTATGTGTGTATGTTGGGATTTGTCTAGTGTGTGTGTCGTTGAATGTTTGTCTTGATTTCAGTCTGTGTATATGTATATTTATGTTGTGTTGTTAATGATTTTTGTACAATTTACAGTGAATAGGACTGATTTTGTTATGAATTGATTGTAGGAGGGTAGGTTTTTTTTGTCTTGAATATAATTTTTTTCATTAAAGGTGGTTGTTATAGATTTTGTATCTTATCTGTTTTCATTTTTGGTTTTTGACATTTTGAAAGGAGAGTGTTTGTTCTTTTGGACTTACCTCCCTGGACCAGAAACAAGCATCCTGGGACAAGTTTCAGGGTACCACCCTTCATCAGCCAGGCTACCTTGAATTTGGTGGCATAGTAAGCAGGGGACCCACTTCTGGGCATACCCTTCCCACTTGGTGCGACAAATGCAAAGACAACAGATAATGGACGGAATGCAGAACAAATCGAACATTCACCCCCAATAATAGATCTGGGTTTAATCCATCAGTTTTTTTGCTTGCCATGTCATTCCAGTTTGGACCCAGACATATGCACATCAGTCTTGACCCTGAATTAACCTCAGCCACTGGTAATTACTCAGGGCAGCATCCCAATCCATCATTATTTTGTACACCATGCCACTTCAATTTGGACCCAGCTATATGCTAATCAGTTGTGACCCTGCTCCAGTGGGAACAGACCAGCCTGAACTGCCAGGCCAGGTCCTCCCTGGACCAGAAACAAGCATCCTGGGACCGGTTTCAGGGTATCATCCTTCATCAGCCAGGCTAACTTGAATCTGGTGGCATAGCAAGCACGGGACCCATGTCTGGGCATACCCTTCCCACTTGGGGCAACAAATGCAAAAACAACAGATGATGGACGGAATGCATAACAAATCAAACATTCACCCCCTGTAACAGATCTGGGTTTAATCCATCAGTTTTTTTGCTTGCCATGTCATTCCAGTTTGGACCCAGACATATGCAAATCAGTCTTGACCCTGAATTAACCTCAGCCACTGGTAATTACTCAGGGCTGCATGCCAATCCATCATTATTTTGTACACCATGCCACCTCAATTTGGACCCAGCTATATGCTAATCAGTTGTGACCCTGCTCCAGTGGGAACAGTCAAGCCTGAACTGCCAAACCAGGTCCTCCCTGAACCAGAACACCAGCAACCCAGGACCAGTTTACCCTAGTTAAGGATCCTCAGCTCGGTATAACTCCATTCCAGGTGATACTGTGTGCATGGACACACATCTGGGCATACCCGTCCGACTTAGAATGACATACAAGGTATACAAAAAAGTGATTAATGGAATGCATGAACTACTCTCAGCCACGGGTAATTACCTGGTCACATTCCAAACCATCTTTATTTTTCACACCATGCCACCTCAGCTAGGACCTGGCTAAATACAAATCAGTCTTGACCCTGATCCAATAGGAGCAGTCCAGCCTGAACTGCCAAGTCTGGTCCTCCCTAAACCAGAGCACAAGCACCCCAGGGCCAGTTTTAACCTAGTTAAGCTCATCAGCCTGGTATAGTTGGTTCCAGGTGACACAGTGAGCATGGGACCCTCTACACACTCATCCCACTTATGGTGACACACTAAAGTATACAAAAATGATGGATGGTGCAGGTGGCTGGCTCAGTTTATGGTGTACACCTATGGTGTGACACCCTATACTGAGTCCAGGCAACCCTTTGTGATAGTGTTTCGGTGCCCATATAACCAAAGCTCTCTAGGGGCAGCTGTGGAGAGCAGCTCAGGCTTATCAAGGAGGAGTGTAAGCCCCTTTCAATACCACGATAGTCAGTCAGTGATGTTCACACAAGAAAGAACCACACCATGTGTTACAAAAATAAAGTCGTCTTTATAATAACACTAGCACTCTTCTAACTTTGGTATATCTCCACTTGGAGATATCTACACACAACAAATATACTTAGTAACAAGCAGGAGAAGCATAGAAATACATGGGGTCTGGGGGGCAAACCATATACTAAGAAAGTGGTATAAGAATGGAGATGCCCAATCAAGGTAAGGTCAATGTGTTAGGAACCCAGGGGCTGGAGGAGTATGTCAATACCCAAGGTAACAGGAGAAATCCCCCAGGTGCCTGTATGCAGAAGGGTTGTGTAGCCAGGTGTCCCATTGACTTACACAGGACTGTCACATTTTGAATTTGCAGGATTCAGGACCCTTCCCAGTGGACCCCGGGGAAAGCAGTTGGCACAAAGAAGGTTCGATAGTACCCCCACACGAGGATACCCAGGAAGATGGAGTACCTACCGCAGGGAGCACGGGTGCATAGGTGTGAAGTGACATCAGAAACCTTCTTTGGAGTCAATGGGAGCCTCGATTGTTCAGCTGCTGTTGCGTCCCGTGGACCAGGCTGGTGCAATCCACGGGCAGATTCTGGACAAGAAGAACCTGAAAAAGAAGTGGACAGAGTCCAGACCACTAAGAGATGTCCAGGTGGTGCAGGAAGGCAATGCTCATCCTTCTTGGGAAGAACTTCCTGCAGGACGCTGATGGAAGAAGCACAACTGCTGAGTCCAGGGGATGCAGGACATCTTTGGAGTCACCCATGAGCTGTTCCATGCTGGTCGCCAGATTGCAGAAGGGTCAGTGGTCAGCAGAACCACCAACAAGCCTTGACAAAAGCAGGAAGAACCTGTAAGGAAGTTTGCAGGATTTTGGGGACCAGCAAGGTCCAAATGACTACAACCCTTGGAGGGAAGTCAGGGCTGGCCCTCAGCAGGCAGGAGAGCCAGAAGGAATCTTTGGATCCCTCACCTAGACCCACTGGCAGCAGGCACAGGGAGTTGCAGGGAGGCCTCAGCCACACAAAAAAGAAAGAGTCCCATGCCGTAGTAGTTGCAGGAGTTGCATGGAGATCACTATTCTTGGTGCTACATAGCGCTAGAGGCCGGGGCTTCTTGGAGCTTGAAGATCTTTGGGAGTAAGAATCACCTAACCTTGGTTACAGCAACAGACATGGTGCACAGGGGTTCCGTCCCAGTAGCTACAGTAGGGGCCCACCATCTCCTAAGTTGGACAGAAGACATGTTGAACTTGGAGAGAGCCACAGAACAACCACCAGTGTTGCAGAAACTTTGGGTGTCCGTGGGACAGCAGGGTCAGCCAGCCGGTCGTTGTTGTAGAGGTGCCTGCAGATGCAGGGGAGTGACTCCTTCACTCCAACGGAGAGCCCTTCTTGCGTCCTTGATGCAGACAGAGTCCTTGTGACCCTGGAGGATGCACAACCATGGATGTTGCAGAATTCTTGCAGGAGCTGGAGAAACAATGTTGCAGCAGGAGCCTTCCTACTGGATGCAGTCTTGTTTCAGTTCCTAAGGAAGACCAGCAGTGTCTTGCAGAGAGTTCCTTGCGGAGTCTTGCTCACCGAATCGCGGGACCCACCCTCAGGGGAGTCCTTAAGTAACCCTAAAAGGGGATTGGACACTATCTGCAGTGACCCACCTATCAGAGGGGGTCAGGGACTTTACCTAGCTGGCCTAACCAGTCAAATGCTCCCAGGGGCCTCTGCCCACCTTGTTTCCAAGACGACAGAATCAAGCGGCCACCTGGCAGAGCTCTATGCAACTCCCTATGGGAGGAGCGGGACAGTGGGGTGTTCACTCCCCTGTCCTTTGTGTGGTTTCGCACCACAGCAGGAACCAAAGGTTGCTGTACTGGTGCAAACTGGTTTATGCAAGGAGGGCACCAAATGTGCCCTTCAAAGCAGGCTGGTGGTGCTCAGAGGCCACCCCACCCAAGCCCAGAGACACTCCTTTCAAAGGGAGAGGTGGTCACACCTCTCCCCTACAGGAAATCCTTTGTTCTGCCTTCCTCTGCTTGTCTACTTGAGTTCGGCTCACCAGGAGGAGGGCAGAACAGCATCTGGGGTCTGCAGCAGCTCGGTCTTGTGTGCAGACCCTGCAAGGCACTATAGGCACATATGGGAGATCCTCTAAGGAACTCCCATATTACAGGGGATCATGCAGCTAACACTGGAATCAGTGTAGTTGCATAATTCCAACATGTTTGATACCAAACATGCCTAGGTTTGGAGAAGCCATTATGTAGTTGGACATCTTGTGTTGACCAGTGTCCACTACATACCTTAAGATGGCTTACCCACACTTACAAAGCCCAGAGAATGAAATCTGGAGTTTGTAGGGGTACTACTGCTCATGCAGGAGTGCCCACACACTTAGGACCATGTACCCTGCCCTTGGGCTGAAGGGCCCACCATGGAGGTGTCTTACTGGGTCCAAATCCAGTGACTGCAATATAATGCAAGCCTTATATCTAAAGTGAAAGGTGCATGCACTATTTCACGCATGCTGCAATTGGCTTCCATGGGTGACACAATACATGCTGCAGCCCATAGGAGATCCCTGGTGCCCCAATAACTAAGTAACATTTACCAGGGACTTTAAGGGGTGCACCAGTATGCCAACTGTGGGTGAGAAAATCACTTACCAAGTTAGTTCTAGGTGAGGGAGCACCAACACTGGGGTCCTGGTTGGCAGGATCCCAGTGTACTACAGTCTAAACAAACTGACACCAGGCAAAACGTGGGAGTAACTATGCCAGAAAGAGCCTACTTTCCTATAGATGGAATGTATGAATTATTCCCAGCCACTGGTAATTATTCAGGCTGCATCCCAACCCATCTTTACTTTTCACACCATGCCACCTCAGTTTGGACCCAGCTAAATGCAAATCAGTCAACGCTGCTTCAATGGGAACAGTCCAGCCTGCACTGAAAAGTCAGGTCCTCCCTGAATCGAAAGAAAAACAACCCAAGACCGGTTTAGTTACTCAAGTATAGCTTTGGTGTGCACAGGTCCCACTTCAGGGCATACCTGTCCCACTAAGGGTGGCACACTAAAGTGTATAAAAATGTGGTGGCAGGAATGCTTGAATTAATCTCAGCCACTGATAATTACTCAGACTGGATCCCATTCCATTGTTACCGGTTATAGGTTGTTTGTATTTTGCTTCAGGGAGAACCTGACCTGACTGTTGGGGATGGATTGTTCCCACTGGAGCAGGATCAAGACTGATATGAATAAGGCTGGCTCTAAACTGAGGTGGCATGGTGTGCAAAATAACAATGAACTGTGATGCTGCTCGAGTAATTACCAGTGGCTGAGATTAATGTAAGCATTCCATCCATCATCTTTTGTATACTTTAGTGTGTCTCCCAACAGAGGTGGCATGGTGTGCAAAATAATGATGGACTAGGATGCAGCCTCAAATAATTACAATAATTACAGTGCCTAAGATTAATTCAAGAATTCCATCCATCACTTTCTGTGTACTGTACTTTTTTAATCTTCAGCCAGTACTGTCTTTTTTAACTCACAATAATTGATTAGTTACTTAGTTTTCGGATTTTTAAACCTTCAGTCATTTGTATTCCCCATTGCAGTTACCAGCAAATCATTTCACAAATTCTAACTTACAAAAGGGAAAATAGCTACCAATTATCTCCCAAACTTGTACATTCCCCCTCTGGACCGGCTTTTGGACAGTGCGGCCGCACGCTGACCTCAGGGGACGCTGTGTTTAGCAATAACTTCCGAAACTTGCCATTTAAAAGCCCCTGCCGAAAAGTGCCTTGTGTGTCCAGACTTCAGGAAACAATTAAAATGTCAAGATACGGCTTGTGATTAATATTCCTGATAGGGATAGAAATGCGAGTTTTGCCTCGTGGCACCTTTGACTCAAAATAAAGTAGGATGCCCCCTTTGCATACATTTGCCTTGTGCAGGCATAATGTAGCGCAAAGAGTTACAAAGTGGCGCAATGCATGCATTGAGCAACTTTGTAAATATGGCACAGCGTTTCTGGCCTTCTAACGCCACATTAGCTAAAAAAAAAAATGACACATGTGGCGTTAGAATGGCACTACGGGCTCTTAAATATGCCCCTATGTGCATATTTGAAAAAATTGGCGCTGCACACAGTGCTGCGCCACTTTTCTTGGGCCCCTTAGCACCCCCCTAATGCCACCATGTGTGCGTTGTATTTAAAATACGGCGCACCATGGCATTAGTTAGGGCACTAGCATCAGAATTTTTTACGCTAGTCTGACGCTTTGCAGGATTAACATAAACATTTTTAATGCTAATCCTACAAAGCACCCAGAGGCCCATTGTAACGAACAGAAGCCTCCTTTTAATGCCTGCTCTGAGCAGGTGTTAAAAGTGCCCAAAAAAAATGGCGCAAAGAAATCTGTTAGATTTCTTTGCGCCATTTTTTACATTCCCCCCCCCCCAATGGGGGAATCACCTCCTTGGCATACATTATGCCTGCCGCAGGCATAATGTAATGCAAAGGGATACAAAGTGGCGCAATGCATGCATTGAGCCACTTTGTAAATATGGCACAGCATTTTTGGCCTTCTAACGCCACATTAGCGTCAAAACAATGACGCTAATGTGGCGTTAGAATGGTGCTAGGGGCTCTTAAATATGCCCTTACATTTTATGTGGCTACCTGAGTGGATTAGTAAAACCAGCCCTGTTCCCCCTCACCAGAGAGTTTGACCCATTTTTCAAACCATGCAGTTAAGGAATCTAGATTTGCGATGTGAGTAACCTATCTTCTATCGATCTCTTTGTATGGTCTGGGTTACCCATAGCCATTCCTTAAAGGAACAAACGCAGGTGTTCAAGTCTGGATGGACATGTGAGGCCTCTTCTTACATGTAAAGGTGTATTGGTAATGTGGCAGATAAAAAGACATCCTAACTTTGGTCACATATGCATCATCTTGGCTAGTACTAAAAATACATTTCTTGTCTTTCCCTTGAGCGGAGTCCCACCACACAGGTCTTAGTCCCAGAAATATTTTTTTAGAAACATTTAGGGGCATATTTAAGACCCCCTATGCTATTCCAACAACATATTAGAGTTATTTTTTTACGCTAATGTAGCATTAGAAGGCCGGAAACGCTACGCTATATTTACAAAGTGCACAATGCATGCATTGCGCCACTTTGTAACCCTTTGTGTTACATTATGCCTGAGCAAGGCATAATGTATGCAAAGGGGGCGTTCCCCCGTTAGGGGGGCCAACAAATGGTGCAAGGAAATTGTAGGAAGTTGGCTCTGTATGTACTATTTCAAAGTAAGAAATAGCAAGCACAGAGTCCAAGGGTTCCCCTTAGAGGTAAGATAGTGGCAAAAAGAGATAATTCTAACGCTCTATTTTGTGGTAGTGTGGTCGAGCAGTTGGCTGCAGGTGCAGTGTCTTTACCAGACGTCGGGTTCTTGGAAGCAGGCAGTCGTGGTCAGGGGGAGCCTCTGGATTCGAGCTGCAGGCGTCCCTGAGGGGGGGTTCAGGGGGATCAACTCTGGCTACTCACAGGGTCGCAGTCGCCGGGGAGTCCTCCCTGTAGTGGTGTTTCTCTGCAGGTCGAGCCGGGGGCGTCGGGTGCAGACTTTCAAATCATAACTTGGCATCAGCAAAGGCAAAAAGTCAGGGGGTAACCATGCCAAGGAGGCATTTCCTTACACAAAACCCCCCCTCCCACCCCCAAAAACGAAAGAGGATGAGACTAACCTTTCCCAAGAAAGTCTTCATTTTCTAAGTGGAAGAACCTGGAAAGGCCATCTGCATTGGCATGGGCAGTCCCAGGTCTGTCTTCCACTATAAAGTCCATTCCCTGTAGGGAGATGGACCACCTCAACAGTTTTGGATTTTCACCTTTCATTTGCATTAGCCATCTGAGAGGTCTGTGGTCAGTTTAAACTACAAAGTGAGTACCAAAGAGGTATGGTCACAGCTTCTTCAGGGACCAAACCACAGCAAAGGCCTCCCTCTCAATGGCACTCCAACGCTGCTGCCTGGGGAGTAACCTCCTGCTAATGAAAGCAACAGGCTGGTCAAGGCCATCATCATATGTTTGGGACAAAACTGCCCCTATCCCATGTTCAGAGGCAACAGTCTGCACAATGAACTGCTTGGAGTAATCTGGAGCTTTTAGAACTGGTGCTGTGCACATAGCTTGTTTCAGGGTGTCAAAGGCCTGTTGGCATTCTACAGTCCAGTTTACCTTCTTGGGCATTTTCTTGGAGGTAAGTTCTGTGAGGGATGTCACTATTGATCCATATCCCTTCACAAACCTCCTGTAGTACCCAGTCAAGACAAGGAATGCCCTGACTTGAGTCTGGGTTTTTCGAGCTACCCAGTCCAGAATAGTCTGGATCTTGGGTTGGAGTGGCTGAACTTGGCCTCCACCTACAAGGTGTCCCAAGTAAACCACAGTTCCCTGCCCTATCTGACATTTGGATGCCTTGATAGAGAGGCCTGCTTCTTGCAGGGCCTTTAAAACCTTCTTCAGGTGGACCAGGTGATCCTGCCAGCTGGAGCTAAAGACAGCAATATCATCAATATAAGCTGCACTAAAGGACTCCAAGCCAGCAAGGACTTGATTCACCAACCTTTGGAAGGTGGCAGGGGCATTCTTTAAACCAAAGGGCATAACAGTAAACTGATAATGCCCATCAGGTGTGGAGAATGCTGTCTTTTTTTTGCTCCTGGTGCCATTTTGCTTTGCCAGTACCCTGCTGTCAAGTCAAGGGTACTTAAGTAGCTGGCAGCACCTAGTTTGTCAATTAATTCATCTGCCCTTGGAATGGGATGGGCATCTGTCTTGGTGACAGAATTAAGTCCTCTGTAGTCCACACAAAACCTCATCTCTCTCCTACCATCCTTGGTGTGAGGTTTGGGGACTAAGACCACTGGGCTAGCCCAGGGGCTGTCAGAGTGCTCAATGACTCCCAATTCCAGCATCTTGTGGACTTCCACTTTGATGATTTCCTTAACTTGGTCAGACTGTCTGAACATTTTGTTCTTGACAGGCATGCTGTCTCCTGTGTCCACATCATGGGTACACAGGTGTGTCTGACCAGGGGTTAGGGAAAAGAACTCAGCAAACTGTTGTAAGACTTTCCTACAGTCAGATTGCTGTTGGTCAGAGAGGATGTCTGAATAGATCACTCCATCTACTGAGCTATCTTTAGGGTCTGTGGAGAGGAGATCAGGGAGATGTTAACTCTCAGCTTCCTGGTCCTCATCTGTCACCATCAACAGATTCACATCTGCCCTGTCATGAAAGAGTTTGAGGCAGTTCACATGGATCACCCTTTTGGGGGACCTGCTAGTGCCTAGGTCTACCAGGTAGGTGACCTGACTCTTTCTCTCCAGCACTGGGTAAGGGCCACTCCATCTGTCCTGAAGTGCCCTGGGAGCCACAGGCTCCAGAACCCAGACTTTCTGCCCTGGCTGAAATTCAACCATAGCAGCCTTTTGGTCATACCACATCTTCTGGAGCTGTTGGCTGGCCTCAAGGTTTTTGCTTGCCTTTTCCATGTACTCTGCCATCCTGGAACGTAGGCCTAGTACATAGGCCACTATATCTTGTTTAGGCTCATGAAGAGGTCTCCCCCTGCCTTCTTTTACAAGAGCTAGTGGTCCCCTTACAGGATGGCCAAACAGAAGTTCAAAGGGGGAAAACCCTACTCCCTTCTGAGGCACCTCTCTGTAGGGGAAAAGCAGACATGGCAAGAGGACTTCCCATCTCCTTTTGAGCTTTTCAGGGAGCCCCATGATCATGCCTTTCAATGTCTTGTCAAATCTTTCTACAAGACCATTGGTTTGTGGATGGTATGGTGTGGTGAATTTGTAAGTCACCCCACACTCATTCCACAAATGCTTCAGGTATGCTGACATGAAGTTGGTACCCCTGTCAGACACCACCTCCTTAGGAAATCCCACTCTGGTAAAGATACCAATGAGTGCTTTGGCTACTGCAGGGGCAGTAGTGGACCTAAGGGGAATTGCTTCAGGGTATCTAGTAGCATGATCCACTACTACTAGTATGTATTGGTTCTCTGAGGCTGTGGGAGGTTCAAGTTGACCCACTATGTCCACACCCACTCTTTCAAAGGGGACCCCCACCACTGGAAGTGGAATAAGGGGGGCCTTTGGATGTCCATCTGTCTTACCCAGGGGTCTCTTCAGCGAAGCAGGTAGGCAAGGGGGGGGCTCCTCGGGGTAGCCCTCGGCAAGGGGGTAGCCCTCAGGGTAGCCACCACCTCGGGGTAGCCCTCAGGGTAGCCCTCGGGGTGGCTCCTCGGGGTAGCCACCACCTGGGCAAGGGAGAGGGCCACCTGGGAGTCGCTCCTGCACTGGAGGTCGGATCCTTCGGGTCCTGGGGGCTGCGGGTGGAGTGTCTTTACCAGGCGTCGGGTTCTTGGAAGCAGGCAGTCGCGGTCAGGGGGAGCCTCTGGATTGCCTCTGCAGGTGTCGCTGGGGGGGCTCAGGGGGGTCAACTCTGGCTACTCACAGGGTCACAGTCGCCGGGGAGTCCTCCCTATAGTGGTGTTTCTCCGCAGGTCGAGCCGGGGGCGTCGGGTGCAGAGTGGAAAGTCTGACGCTTCCGGCGGGAAACGTGGAGTCCTTTTAAAGTTGTTTCTTTGTTGCAAGTTTTGGTTTCTTTGGAACTGGGCCGCTGTCCTCTGGAGTTCTTGGTCCTTTTTAGATGCAGGGTAGTCTTCTGAGGCTTCAGAGGTCGCTGGACCCTGGGGAACGCGTCGCTGTTGCAGTTTCTCTTGAAGTGGGGAGACATGCCGGTAGGGCTGGGGCCAAAGCAGTTGGTGTCTCCGTCTTCTCTGCAGGGCTTCAGGTCAGCAGTCCTTCTTCGTCTTAGGTTGCAGGAATCTGTTTTCCTAGGTTCTGGGGGGCCCTAAATACTCAATTTAGGGGTGTGTTTAGGTCTGGGGGGTTAGTAGCCAATGGCTACTAGCCCTGAGGGTGGCTACACCCTCTTTGTGCCTCCTCCCTGAGGGGAGGGGGGCACATCCCTAATCCTATTGGTGGAATCCTCCATCTGCAAGATGGAGGATTTCTAAAAGTCAGAGTCACCTCAGCTCAGGACACCTTAGGTTGTCATGACTGGCCAGTGACTCCTCCTTGTTTTTCTCATTATCTCCTCCGGCCTTGCCGCCAAATGTGGGGCTGTGGCCGGAGGGGGCAGGCATCTCCACTAGTTGGGATGCCCTGTGGCGCTGTAACAAAGGGGGTGAGCCTCTGAGGCTCACCGCCAGGTGTTACAGTTCCTGCAGGGGGAGGTGAGAAGCACCTCCACCCAGATCAGGCTTTGTTACTAGCCAAAGAGTGACAAAGGCACTCTCCCCATGTGGCCAGCAACATGTCTGGTGTGTGGCAGGCTGGCAAAACTAGTCAGCCCACACTGGAAGTCGGGTATGTTTTCAGGGGGCATCTCTAAGATGCCCTCTGGGGTGTATTTCACAATAAAATGTACACTGGCATAAATGTGCATTTATTGTGCTGAGAATTTTGATACCAAACTTCCCAGTTTTCAGTGTAGCCATTATGGTGCTTTGGAGTTCGTGTATGACAGACTCCCAGACCATATACTCTTATGGCTACCCTGCACTTACAATGTCTAAGGTTTTTCTTAGACACTGTAGGGGCATAGTGCTCATGCACTTATGCCCTCACCTATGTTATAGTGCACCCTGCCTTAGGGCTGTAAGGCCCGCTAGATGGGTGACTTATCTATGCCATGGGCAGTGTGAGGTTGGCATGGCACCCTGAGGGGAGTGCCATGTCGACTTAGTCATTTTCTCCCCACCAGCACACACAAGCTGGCAAGCAGTGTTTCTGTGCTGAGTGAGGGGTCCCCAGGGTGCATAAGACATGCTGCAGCCCTTAGAGACCTTCCCTGGCATCAGGGCCCTTGGTACCAGGGGTGCCAGTTACAAGGGACTTACCTGGATGCCAGGGTGTGCCAATTGTGGAGACAAAGGTACAGGTTAGGGAAAGAACACTGGTGCCGGGGCCTGGTTAGCAGGCCTCAGCACACTTTCAAATCATAACTTGGCATCAGCAAAGGCAAAAAGTCAGGCTGTAACCATGCCAAGGAGGCATTTCCTTACAGAAATCTAACAGATTTCCTTGTGCGATTCTTTTCGGCACTTTTAATGCCTGCTCAGAGCAGGCATTAAAAAGAGGCTTCCATTGGTTACAATGGGTCTCTGGGTGCTTTGCAGGATTAGCGTCAGAATTATTGAAGCTAATCCTGCAAAGCACTGGAAAAGCGTAAAAATGTTGCTAGTTCCCTAACTACCGCCATGGTGCGCTGTATTTTAAATATGGCGCACACATGGTGGCATTAGGGGGGCGCTAAGTGGAGCAAGAAAAGTGGCGATGCACTGTGTGCAGCGCCATTTTTCTTAAATATGCCCCTTAGTATTGGAAATCCTACCAGTTCTCAGATTGCTGCTAAAACTTCCTTCATTTGCTAACTACCCTCAGGCAATTCCACCAAACATGTATTGGGTCTCCCTATTATCTGTGTCCCCTATTCTCTCCAGCATCCAACAAACCTGAAAATGGCCCTCCCAAGATTCCAGAGGTGTTCCCCACTGCAGTGCACTTCCACTGGAGCATGTAGTTATGGTTACTATGTTTCTTGGCGTGGTCAGGAGTCGAGGCAGGAATGAGATTCTACTCTTAGTATCTTCAAAAGGTTTTATCATTGTGTCAAAGGGAGTTTCCTGACTAGCTGAAGAAGCACTTGTTCTACGTTTGCAGAGCCAATCTCCAAGATGTTTGTATGTAAACCTTTCCACCTTTGGTATTCAGAAGGCTTTCTTATAGTTTTCAAACAACCTCATCTGTCCCTCCTCAATCAAGTCATTCAAGGTCCTCCATAGCGTATAAGCTAGTCAGTCAAGTGCTGGTATAAGACTTGGTTAAAGTGAATAGGTGTTTGTGGTGAAGGATATATTGTAAAGTGACAAACCTTTACAAAAGAGTCATATATCTCAAGAAGCTTCCCTGTGATCTGGCAATAATACATTCTCTGAGGTAACCAAACCACATAGGGTGACCTAATCACATCCAACAGGGTTCTGCTCACCACTGCCTGGTCTATGAGTGGCCAATGTTTATAAATATTTAGTAACGCCCCTCATCTAGCAGGACCTGCTTAAATGACCTCTGTTAAAGCCTCAAAACAATATCCAGGTCTGTTTGTCTGGCATCTCAGCCTGAATGAGAAGTAGTAATTTTCTGAAGCTCAACACAAGCAAGTGGTGGAATGAATTCTGGGTCAGGAGAATCTGTTGAGTCCTGCTATCTTTCCATTCGAACTGGTACCTCTTCTGCCTCCAGTCACCATAGATGAAAGCCATGGTTTCAGACTCAACTGGGAGTTGCAGCTGAGGGATCAGGTTAACTTTATTGTGACTTTACACTTCTTTGATGTAAGGTTACTATGAAAGATCCTATCAAGAATTGAATATGTTGATGGCAGCTACGGGCTTATGGGTATGACCAAGAAGCTGCATAGTACTTAAACTTTGGTGGTCAGACTGCTCTGCAATTTGGTTTAGTCTGAATCTCACCAAATGCTGCATGGGTGGTGAACATATTCTATCAAAGGTACCCTGTCTTGCACACCTAGCCTTCAATACGATGAGGCCTGGGAATATTTCTGCAAGATACTCCTGCCATGCTCCAGATGGTCTCAGACGCCATACCACTTCTCTCCATACCCCGTCTTAAATGTGTACACCTGGGTGGAAGACTTATTATTTCCTGAACCCAGAGCCACGGAACCAGTTGAATCTTACTGTTTGATTGATGGCCTATCGGTTGGTAAGGTTCTCAAGCATCATCCTTTTTGTTAGTGGTGGCACCCTTTCTCCATACTTCTAACTACGACAGCCTCCTCTCTTCGTCTATCTTAGGGTTTCTCAGTCATAGCACCAAGATTCTTCTGTGCCTGTATATATCTCACTCTTTCACTCACTCATTCACTTAAAAGCTTCAAGAGCGCTCACAGAAGGCTACAACAGTCCTTTTTAGGGTTGAGCCTGTGTACAATGCGCTTGCGCATGCGTATCGCTTGCGAGACGGAGTAGTAGTTAGAAAAGGGCTCGAAACCCCGCCCATGTCACGTCAGTGTCTTTCATTGGTTCGTGGGCTTGCCTTTTAAAATCTGCTTGCTTTCATTAGTGGAAGGCGTGCATACGTCATGCCTTTTCCGGTAGTTAGCCCTCCTCGAGCGCAGCGACCAATACTGAAAACATACGAGGCTCACTGTTTTGCATTCGGTTTGCGGACTACTTTTTCTCTTTTTTCGCAGCGCGATCTTGCTTGTTTAACAGCATGATCACGCTATTTTTTTTCTCCATTTAATGAGGCAAGAAAAGTCCGGTTGTGAGTTTACAACTGCTAATAGCTCTAACTCGGAGAAATGCGAGACCCGTTGCATTGCAAATGCTTGTTAAATTTATGTTTGCATTCATGAGAAGGGCTATCCACATACATTTTTTCCATGTGGCAAATACTTTTCCTGTGGAGAAACTAGAGGCCTCACCCCCCGCTGTTTAATGCCCATTCAAACTTTTGAAAGTAGTTACATTTGCCCTTGACAGCAGATATTGTCTGAGAATTTCAATGGAGGTAATGGTGAAAAGCCCTTGTGAACACCCACAAACAAGTACATTGGTGAGTCCGCACGGACCTGCAGCCCATTCTGCCGTGGAGCGCTGACATTTGCAACTGAGAGTAAATTTACTATTTTAAAACCACCTTTTAGGATTATCAGTAGATATTTTACAATCGGAAAAAGTTTTTTTACAGAAGTTAATTAAGTTATCCCTACAAATAGATCTGTCAATCGGGAGCATTTTCTTCAAGAGCGTTGATGGATCCTAACGGACTCCAAATCAATGAACACCCTCTCAGGTAGTTGGCATGCACGTCATCATTGATTGGACAAAATGGCTGAAAACCCTTACTTAGAAATAGTGATTTTTCTGCCCCATGAGGCTGCAGTTAGAACTATTTCTTTCTGCTGGCTCATGGCAATTAGACTTTTTTGCTGCAAAGTTCAAGTTGTCAGTCACAGCTGCCCCAGGCCTGTACCCCACATGCCACTGCCGCGACCTCTCCTAGAGTTCATGCATAGGACTCCCCCTTATTAAATGATTTTGAAAAATTTTAACATGACAGCGACATACTAGTAGATGGTAGGTGTGAGATAAGGAGAGATTATGCCTCGTTGTATTTGTACTTTGAATGTGTACATTTTCAAATAACTGAATGGAACTCTACTTAAAAGAGCTGCCTGCTCAAAGTGAAAATAGAAGTTATTTTTACTCTATGCTGCACCACTAACAATCAGCAAAAGCAAAAAACAAGGGGGCATATTTAAGAGCCCCTATCGCCTCCTTGCACCACATTAGGGTAATTTTTTTTTTTTACACTAATGTGGCCCAATGAGGCCACAGTTGCCACGCCAAATTTACAAAGTGGCGCAAGGTATGCATTGCGCCATTTTGTAACTCTTTGCGCTACATTATGCCAGCACCAGGCTAAATGTATGCAAAGGGGGCATTCCCCTGTTAGGGGGGCCAAAAAAATGGCAGAGAGAAATCTAAGAGATTTCTTTGTGTCATTTTGCTTGGGCGCTTTTAACGCCTGCTCAGAGCAGGTGTTAAAAGGAGGCACACCATTGTTTACAATGGGCCTCAATGGCCTTTGCAGGATTTGCGTCAACATGTTTGATGCTAATCCTGCAAAGCTCCAAACTAGCGTCAAAAATGTTGCCGCTAGTTCCCCACCTACTGCCATGGCGCACCACATATTAGATACAGCCCACACATGGTGGCATTAGGGGGCGCTATGGGATGCAAGGAAAGTGGCGCTGTACTCGGTGCAGCACCACTTTCCTTAAATCAGGCCCAAGGATTCTAGAATGTCCCTTTATTGGTGATAGGACTCTGAGTTTTAAGACTTATTGTCGGCTCTTTGACAACAGCTATAGGAAACCATAGGAATCATGCCACAAGCCAATAGCTTGGAGGCTGTTGATGAAACAATAGGAAACATGCCACAAGCCCTCCCCTCACCAGAGAATCCTTTGTGAACATGCCAATGCAGGAGATTGGGGTCATGAATCTGGTGGAACAGAGTGCAGCAGTAGGCTCTGCTTCTGATATTTGTATCAATTGACTTATGAAGCCTGAGGATACTACAAACTATTAGAAAATGACCCTGTACCTCTGTAGACAGGTACCTGGTTCTGTACCAATTGATGTGAGTGATTGGACTTTTGACCAGCTACACAGCTGCCAACTAGTCCCCGATCATTAGGACAGCTCTTGGCCATTTTTGTTCAGCCATCAACACCTAATCCTTAACTGTGCAAAGCATTGAAAAAGAAGTACACCTGACAGCCTGAGGATGAGGAGGAAGTCATACCTATCAGGCTGGGGAAGAGGAGTCATACCTGGCCGGCTGGAGGGGTATGCTTACAAAAACTGCTTATGGGCCAGACCAAGGTCCTACTACAACTTGGTGAGTGAAACTTCATAGATGCAAGGCAAAGATTTTGCAAGCATACTGTTAATCTGCCAGAAAGTGACATGGCTCAAGGATGCACTCTTAGTCTTGGGAAGATTAGTCCCCAAAACAAATTTTAAATACTTATCAAGAGATGTAAAAAGAAACTTGCCACTCCGCCCTCACTCACACTACATAAGCGCCTGGGGCTACACAACATGTCTGGAGTGAAGGTGGCAGTGAGCTGTGTGCCTCCCCCACAGGTCGGTGAAATGCCAGGAGCTCAAACGGGACCTGAACAGCTGAGGTAAATACAAAACAATCTTTCAACTTTTGTATGTTGCATGCATGTGAGAGACAGTGCATGTGTATGTGTAAGAGTATGTGTTTGTGTGTGTATTTGTGAACTTAGGAGAAAGTGTGAGGGTGTGAGAGAATGAGTGATAATGAGTGACAGAGTATGGGTGAATCAGAGAGAAAATTACTTTGAGGGAGTATCAGAGAGTGTGAGGGAGTGAGAGTGAGGGAGTAAGAGTGTGTGTGAGAATGAGAGAGTGAGTGAGAGTGGGTGAGTGTAACTGTGAGAAGGAGTGAGTCAGAGTGAGTGAGAATAAGTGAGACTGAATGTGTAGGTGAAAGTAAGTGTGAGTGCAAATGGTTGAGTAAATTAGAATGAATAATTATGAAAGTGAGTGAGAGTAATTATGAATTCAAATGAGTGTGAGCGTGACTAACAATGTATAAGTGTAAGTGTGTGAGTGTGTGTGTGTATGTGAAAGAGAGTGTGTTATGCTTGTGAATCTGCCTTTGGCCCTGGCATACTGGAGGTAATTCTTGATTTTCCTAACTGATGCCAAGATTGCTTGTGATTAATGTTCAGAACGTTTAGAATTTCAATGGGCTTATAAAGTTAAGAAGGAATGAGCAAGAGATGACCCATCATTCCCTGACTCCGGCGCCATCATCATACTAGAACGATAATCCATGCAGTGAAGAAGACAAATGGGCCAATACTGCAAGACTGCAATTGTCTATATCTCTGCTAATCACTCTTCTGAAACTAATGTCCAATGAAGGAAATTCCTGGCACACCACCCAGGCTATGGCAAAGAGACATTAAGTTTAAATTATTGGACTCGGTGAAGATGATTAATATATACACAGGAAGAACTATGGACTATTCTGAACCAGAGGTCCTGAAAGACTTCCTTGGTCTTCTGGACGACCAACACATAGACCTAAGGCCAACCAGTATGCCTTGATGATTTTTCCTCAAGATCTACGCCATCAGCAACTTACAGACAGGCATTCCAAGGCTGCCCAGTCCAGCTTGGCCCACAGGCACCAAAATGTGGAATCGTTGAGCAGAAACAAATACAGATAGCCCTTAGAGAGTGCATGGATTCCTAACCAAGCAGACATTTCCTGTACTAAATGCTTGGATTACTTTTGGACTCACTAAAACCCTTGCTGTTCTCTCCAGCAATCAATCAATCCGAGATTTGTAAAGTGTGGCAAATCACCCTTGAGGGTCTCAAGGCACTGAGGTTGCTGCTAGCAGCATGGTGATCTGTTCATTCAAACAACCAGGTCTTGAGTCCTTTCCTGAATTGCTGGAGCGATGGGATGGTCCTGAGGTGTAAGGTCTCTCCCTTATGGCCCTCACGTTACCCTCAATACATGTCCCCTAATGACCACCCTATTTCACATCAATGTATACGATGCATGGGAAAGTACTATCTTATATGACTCAAGTGCCCAATCAGGGATTCCTGGCCATCCCTTAATTTATTGACCCCTTGCCCTGACCCAGATTGGCACGGAACATCCATTTGCTACTCAATGTCAGTTATGACAGCACAGTCTTGTCCCCCATGCATTATGCCCTATAAGGGCTACTGAGCGAGGTGGTATTACCACAACAATGCCCCCTAGGCCTCCATGCCAGACTGTGATCCTGGCACTATACTCACCCACCCTTGTGGCTGCAAAGCACAATTGGGCATTGGACTCCTTTTTAAATCCATTTTTCTTTCTATACTAGCGGTGCTGAACTAATCTGGTGAACCTCCGCAAAGAAGGAGTTAATCACCCAGTCCACTGAACTACTGAACACCCTCTAGACTGGTCGACTGGTCTCAGGAGTGGTCCGCTTTCTCCTTACCCCATTCCACCCTGAAGACAAACTTGTTAGTGATGGCTCTAGGCGATTATAACATTGTTTTTCTTTGAGACACGCATTTCACTTGAGGCATACCCTTACTCACAGGCTTCCCCAGCTCCTATTTCAGCCATGCATGAATGCTCATTGATGCTACTGCGGCCTGGTACATGACCCTCCATCTCCATTGATTACAGCATGACTCTTTCCTCAGTGGAACATATTTCTTTTGATGCTTGGTGCTCCAACCCCGTGGCCTTCATTACTGATCTGCGATCTACCTAGACCGCTGACAACCAACAGCCAGTGCTTAATTTGTGCTTGTTGTTTCCGGTGCTGAGCACCGGCACTTATTTTTGAGGGCCGGGGCATATTCTTCTGCCTCAAGCATTTGCTCCGAGCAAAAGGCACATATGGGAAAGATGGACGAAGGGAAATACGAAAAAGCGTCACAAAGGGAGAAAGTAGAAAGCTGCTAGAGTGAGGTGAAGGGGCAGGGAGTAGCTTTATATGGATTGAAGAGGCCCGAGATGGCTTCAGGATTACGCCGCCTCAGTATTCCGTGTTCACACATTTAATTACAGCAGTCACGTGTTTTAAGAGGAGGGCTTTGGCACCGACACCTTTTTATTTACAAATTAAGCACTGCAACAGCTGGAACAGTAATGTCCCATCCCATTAGGTCAAATGTAATAAAGTTCAGCAAAAGGTACACACAAAACAAGTAGATATTGCACTCTTATGGGAAACTGACTGGTCTGAGGCTGAGTCTTTGATACTGAATAGGGATTGGGTGGGCTCAGTGATCAGTAGTAATCTATGGTCGAACTCCCTGGGTGAGCATACTTTGACCGGAAAATTGTCTACGAAATCCAAAGTGGCAATACTTATCGAAAATTGCTGCTGCATAAACCCCTTCACAGGAGGCCTTTCTAAAGCTACGAATGTTTAATGGACCATTGTAGTTAGGTGAAGCATATGCTACAACACTCATTAAGAACATTTTTAGTGTTCAGATTTCAGAGTTCAGCACTATGCAAGTGGTGGTTGAAGGTGACCGGAATCTAGACCCACACCATGTCCTGGACAAGTTGGGAATGCCCAATACATGCAGTGGAACTCACAAGACAATGCTGACTGACGTGTTGAAGAACCATTACTTAATCGACCGAGGCTGACTTCTGTATCCAACTAAAAAGAACTACACTTTACAATGGGATGATATGTTGTCCATGATTGGTCATTTCCTGCTGAAGGGGCCCCCACTGTTCACAGTGACTCACAGCTATGTTAGAGGGTGGGTGACTGACCACTCCACAGAACAACTGGGCTTAGACCTGCATTGCATTGTACCACCAGTCACACAATGGCATATGTGCACCATGCCCAACAGGTACCCCACCTCTAATGCAAACCTCAGGGCTCATGCTGCTATCTGTCCAGAGGAAAACCTTTAAGCAGCTGCATAGGCCCAACCCTCCCCACCCCCTGGACTTACCTGCGACCAGTTCTCTGACCGGTTGAGTCCCTTGCGGGCCCCGTTCAGGACCACAAGGCCCCCACCTCATTTCTCTCCCACCCACTCTTTTGGGACCTTTTGTGCCATTTTTTATCATGTTTTACTATACTGTCAGCGCTCTGCTCTTCTTCTTGTGTTGTTTGTGCCTGCCTTCTCTGCGTCTGTGTGCCTGTTCCTGCGCTGCTTTTCTGCCCTCACTGCACCCCTTCCATTCCCCCGCTCACCCCTTCCCGCTCTCTTGCTAACGCACTCCTCCTCAGCCCCGCCCACTGCCCAATGCTCCTCTGCCCCCAGGACCTAATTAATGGCGGCTGCATCGCTGACGCGTGCCCAGAGAAGGGTCAGTTTGTAACCATGTGTGTCTGAACTGTGCCCAGCACCAGGAGCCCTGACCCTTCACTGACCCATTGATATACCAATGTCATCCTTCATTGGATGAACTCCGGGCACCTCTCTACTCCCTGCTGGTATTCCACAGCACACAACACGGATGGAACTTTGGCCTGCTACACCTGAACCACCACACCGGTAGCTTCAATGCCAATCACACAAAACACTGCACCCACACGAATACCCACCAATAAAAACACACACACGTCAGTATCAGAATGGACAGAAAACTGCATTGGGAAAGTACTAAATAGCCTTGGGTGAAATCTAAATTATACTGGCGTAAAGTGAGTGTTTTTGGGACATTTTGTGTGTAATTACATCGTAAAAATTTCCCACTCAAAGGTCATTTGTAGAAAAAATGTACAGCAATCACACGGGAGCAACAGAATGTGTTGTTGGGGGTGCTTTACTTAAAAGCGCCTTGAGACCCTTATGGGAGAGTAGTTGAGCTTTATAAACTCTGATTTGATTTGATCCTCACACCCAAAATTGACCGAAGGACACATATTGTGATAACATTTAGGGCAAAATTACAGATTTGAATTTAGCACAGGTATGTGGAATTTCACCAAATTTTGCAGAAATTTCACATATCTGAAAGCAAATTACAACGATTTCGCAGACTTCTAGTAGTGACTGAAGGAATCCAGGTCCTAAGAAGGAAAATGTTCAAATGTCCCTGATACACCAAGAGAAAACCCCCTGCAGCTAAAGGGCTTTTGTCTTTTGCTTTGCAGAAATTATTCCTTTGTTGGAGATTTGTTGCTGCAATGCAAAAGAGAAAAGTATGTGGACCAATTCAATATGTCACTCTCTCGACATACAACAGCAATAAAAGTCTATTTACCGCACCAGTGGATGCAATTTTATTACAGAGATCCCAGCAAGGGGGTGATCTCTAATTAAGGCGGCACTCCCCGCCAGGAGAGCAGAGACCAGGACAGCCCACCAAAGTATAAGTGTAACATAGAATGTAGCAGCAGTTGAGACTGCCAACTAGCAGGTAAACTAAAGAATGAAAATATAGACCCTTTCAAAGCATTAACCTTGCTCTCTTGCTGAGGGTATGTCCAGTGCTTAATTTGAGCCGGTGGTTTACGGTGCGGGGGGGTCACCAACACCTAGTTTTGAGGGCCAGCACTTATTTATCAGCTTCCAGCATTTACTGCGAGCAAAAGATTCAGACGGAAAGGACGGAGGAAGAGAAAAATGAAAAAGCTTCACAAATGGAAAAAGCAGAAAGCTGCAAGAGTAAGCAGAAGGGGCAGGGAATGGCTTTAAATGGATTAATGAGACCCGAGATGGCTTCAGGATTAGGCTGCCTCAGTATTCTGTATTCGCACATTTAATCGCAGCAGCCGTGTGTTTCAGAGGAGAGCTATTGGCACCGGCACGTTTCCATTTCCAAATTAAGCACTGGGTATGTCAGCAATGGGGTGGTTAGCATGGCAGGGCTAACCTGGATTGGTTACTTGGGGGTAGAAAACTGAACGATTTATATGGATTTTCATATAGTTAATGAAAACTGAATTCCATCTATTGATCTCTAGTGAATTTTGGGCAGAGAAAAAAAGAAGGATAACTATTTTTTTGTTTCACTTTACAAACTTGTGATTATTTTTTAAGTCTCGAAAGTTGTGCATGTGTTATAGTAACAGAGTGATTTTGTTTTTTATCTGCTTATAATGGAAGAAATAAAATGCCTCTACAAGTCAAACTGCATGCTTTCAGTTCTGGGAGCGTCCTGCTTCTTAAATATGCGGTGCAGCCGCCCCATCCCCCCGGTGAACTTGTCACAAAGGACTACAGATGTCCTTTATTGTGTAACCAGCACTGTGATTAAAAAAAAGGTTGCACGATTTGAAATCCAAGGTGTTTAAAATATGCATGAAGACCTTGAGCTATCTCGAAGCATTTCTCAGTAATCCGACAGCAATTTCAACAGAAAAAGTGTTGCTGCGCCGAAGGTGAAAAGGTAATCGGGTGCTTTCATAAGAATGTTGGCAGCATTTCCCTGATTGTAATTTTCTTTCTGCTTTCCAAGTCAGAATTGCTGAGACCTTACAAAAATTGGCCACCATTTTGGCACGGTTATACATTTAAAAGGCAGACGATCTGCAATTCATATTGGGTAAACTCCTGTAGCCTGTATGTAAACGTGTTTATTTGTGTGTAAGATATATATGAATATATAAATTCACTCAAAAACCGAAGGTTACAGGGAGGGACGTTATAGTTACATGCAGACTTTACACACTCAAAACCACAGAAATGCAACTGTTATAGTTATACTTATATCAAGAAAGTATGATTACTATCCTAAGGTAACTATATCTCACCCCCCGCCATGCACAGTTTTCTCATAATCATTTGATTGCAAATGTTGTAGTTATATTATGAATGATGTCATAGAAGATGTCATTACCGTTCTAATATGTGGGGTAAGTAGCAGAGCATAGTGAGAGCGCAAGTTATAGTTACGTTAGGGTACAAGTTTTAGTATCTTGAGATTAGTTTAACTATAATTGTTGAATTTCTATGGTTTTCTACTTGTAAAATTTAAACCTAACTATAAAGTCCCTGTAACCTTTGTATTTTTCAGTGAATATCAAGGGACTTTTTTTAAATGTTAAGTAATGTTAAATTACCTTAGGTTAATCCAAGCCTTGTCGCGTACGCCCTTTGGCTGTGCGCAGCAAGGGTTGGCACCAGGACCTGGCCTGTAGCCAGGCCCTGCGGCCAACCCTCCCATAGGGTTAGGTGCCCAACCCTGTGCCATGCACGGTCTTTGTCCTTGTGCGGCGGGGTGGCCGCCGGGCCTGGCCTCAGGCCAACCTCCTCGTAGGCATCCAACACCAGGCCACGCACGGCCTTCAGCCATGCGTGGCAGGGGTTGGCCTCACGACCGGCCTGTGGCCAGGCACTTTGACCCTCCTCCATATCTAGGCAACCCAGGACGGGACATTCAGCCCCTCTCCCTGGGCCAAATTTGGCCCCGAGGACTAGCCCATCACTAAAAGAGGAGATTTTTGTCTTGGGTACCGCATTCCCCTGGGGCCTGGCCAATTTGTGAATGGGGAGGCAGGCAGCTTGGCCACACTCAGTGGGCCAATTTGGCCCCTAGGGACCCCATCCCCCAGGGTCTGGTCAATTTGTGAAAGGGGAGGTGGGCATATGGCTCCCTGCCTGGGCCAATTTTGGCTCTAGGGACCCCATCCACTGTGGCCTGGCTAATTCATGAAAGGAGAGGGAGGCCACTGGGCCCCACTCCCTGTGCTGAATTTGACCCCGTGAACTCAATCTCTCGGCCCATGCAAATGCAAAAAAGAAAAGGCGAGAGGGTTGCATAGCCCTCCTCCCTGAGCTGATTTTGGCCCCGGGAACTTCCCCAGGCACCCGACTAATTCATGAAAGGGGAGGGGGGACAGGTTTGCACACCTCCCTGGGCCTAATTTGACTCAGGAACCCCAGCCCCCGGGGCCCAGCCAATCCAAAAAAGAAAAAGAGGGGGGCCCGTGGCCCCCTCCCCAGGCTGATTGTAGCCCAAGAGAACCCACTCTCCAGGGTATCGAGTGTGCACTTTTGTGGGACACGGGGAAGCCTCAATTCCCCCATGGTCAAACTGCTCCCGCATGCAGGGGGCAACAGAAAAGTCCACTCCCAGCAAGCGGGAGCAGTTTCCCTCCTCCCCCCTGCTGGGAGCAGACTTACTCTTTATCTCATTTGGCAGGAGCTGTCAAAGTTCCCGCCTATCGACAGCAAACAACTATATATATATATATATATATATATATATATATACAGGTAGCTATATATACAGATATATTCACTGAAAAACACAAAGGTTACAGGGACATTATAGTTAGGAAATAGAATTTAAAAAAACATAGAAATTCACATTAAAAAACCAAAGGTTATAGGGATGTTTTAGTTAGGCTCACATTTTAAATGTACAAAACCATAGACATTTCCCAGTTATAGTTAGAGCTACCTCAAGTAACTATAACTCATGCCCTAAGGTAACTATAACTCTCTCCACCACCATACACAGTTTATTCATCAAAAATGTTACTTCAAATATTACATTGATATTATCAATAATGCTATCAAAGATGTCATAAGTGCCGTCATTTGTGGGTTAATTAGCAGTGCATGGCAAGGGCGGTGAATTATAGTTACCTTAGGGCATGAGTATAGTTGCATCCCTTTAACCTTTGTTTTTTTCAGTGAGTTTCTATGTTTTTTCTTAACATACAGTAATTTTCATTACTATGCATTAATTCAACCTCCGCTGCGCACGGCCTTTGGCGGTAGATGGCCCCAGGACCTGGTCATAGGCCAGGCCTTGAAGCCAACCATCTATAAGCACCCAACCTTGCACTGTGCATGACCCTCACCCATGCGCAGCAAAGGTTGCCCCTAAGACAAGGGCTGCAGCCAGACCCTGCGGCCAAACCAACCTTTACCACCCAACTACATGCTATGCACTTCCCTTTGGACGTGCACAGCGGGAGTTGGCCACAGCCTCTCTTGGTGTAAGAATAGGTGTGAGAGGATGTCTCTGGGGGTGAGAGTGGCTGTGAGAGTGTTTGTTTGGGTGTGAGAGTGCGTACATCAGTGTTTTAGTGGGTGCATCAGTGTGTGCGCAGGGCTGTGAGTGGGTGCAGGAGGCTTTCAATGTGTCTGTGAGTGGGTATGTGAGTCCGAGTGGGTCGGAGTGGGTCTGTGAGTGGGTGCCTGAGGGTCTGTGTGGGGCTGTGAGTGGGTGCATGAGGGTCTGAGTGGGTGTATAAGTGTCTGAGTGGGTGCGTGAGTGGGAGAAATTGATTGAAAGAGAGACAGAGAGAGAAAGTGAGAGGGAGAGAGAGGGAGAGTTTTTTAGGCTTTGATGTATGATATACTTAGAATGAGATATTTCTTCACAATTTAAAATAAAAAATGTATCCGTCATTTAAAAAAAATTAAAATAAATAATTTGTACTTAAAATTTTTAAAAAGTGACCTTCACACTGAGCTATTGCTTTCTCTTTTTAATGTGTATTTTATACCCATTGCTGGGTATCTGCCACTGCAAGGGAGCTCTCAAGGGCCCATCAAAAGCATTTTTGCCCCTGGGGTGGTGGTCCCCGGGGCAAAAAGGGGCTACGCGGTCCCCGACTCATATTTTATAACTCGGCCTGGGGAGGTGGTGGTTCCCAGAGGTGTGGGGGGGGTTGCAGGAGGGCCTCCTTATAAAAAATGGGGACCTGTCCCACTGGGGGCTTTTTTTAAAACAAGCATGGGAGCCCGTGCTTGGTTTTTTAAAAATGTTTACCGTGGATTCCCTACCCCATTCTTAGCCCTGGGGGGAATCCCTTTGGGACCCCAGCACCAGAGCTAAGGGGTCAGGGTGACTCTACGCTGACCCCTTTTCTTTTTTTTAACTTTTATGTGGGACTCCGCTGAAGCCGAATTCCAAGATGGCTGCCAACACTTCCTGGTTTGAAGTGTTGGCAGCCAATCAGATCTCAGCACAAGATCAGGAGGGGTTGTGAATCCTTTGCATCCCTATATATACAAATTTGGATTTCCTTACATTTCTCAAAAAACTACTGAACTGATTTACACCAAATAATAAAAAGAGCTCTTTCTGGACCAAGAGCTACTGTTCTGCAAAATTTGGTGTAATTCCATCCAGTGGTTTTTGTGCTATCGTTGTTCAATTTTTCCTATAGGAATTAACACTAGAAAGGTTCTAAATTTCATCCCCACCCCCCCTTTATCTTGATCCCTGCTTGATGGATCATCTCAAAATTTTCCAAACAGCAACTCAGATGACTGTCAAATTTGTTTGGAAAAATTTGTGTAGATTCGTCAAGCGGTGCCAAAGATATAGGCAAGCAAAAACAGCTTTTTCTATAAAACTAGCTCCTAACTATAACTACCTACTGGCAACCGCCATTCGGTTTTTATATATATATATATATATATATATATATATATATATATATATATATATATCCAAGAAAGAAGTGACTCAAACAGATGATCTCACCAAAGAAAAAAAAAATATTTCCACTATGTTTCCACTTCTGCCTCCCTCAGTTAGTACAAGATGGTTTGCTCAGTGGCTGCACAGCTGGATTTTCAAAAGGCATCATGAGTGAAGATTCCAATTGGTATGTGGACTCAATGCAATCCTGAGAACTCTTCAGATACGCAGAAATGGAGTAGTATTGTCAGTGATGTTCAGTCCATCTGGATGCAGTGATTTTAAACGGTACATCCAGACGTTTTCTCTGATGTCCAGCAGTTCTTCCTTTTAGTAGTTCGAGTTTTCTTTTACACACACACACACACATATATATATATATATATATATATATTGAGGTGATTGAGGATTAGGGGGCTGATCCTTTTGACTCATGCACAACTTGGCCTAAAATAAATATATCTCATCACAATTGGATGAATATAAGAAAAGGTGCAGCTGAATGTGCCTTGGCCCCATTTCTGTTTGTATATATATATATATATATATATATATATATATATATATATATGTGTGTGTGTGTGTGTGTTTGGGGCTGTCCCTGAATTACTAAATATACACAATTCAGTATTCATTTCTTGTTTAGAATGAATCTGCATTGGACACTCCCCAACTCTATGTTGACATTTTGATCCATGCCTATTCCAGTGCGACTCCTCAAATGCATGCTGTATGGCAAAACACATACAGGATAGAGGTAGACATTGGCATAACAATAGCCCCTATGGCTCCCACGATGTAGAGGGACCCCGAGCTCCAGGGGACCCCCTCTGGCACTGTGCATGGACAGCGGGCCACTGGCCTGAGAGCTCCTGACTGGATCCGGAGCATGTGGGAGGGCCCCTCCATGTATTTTGCAGGCAGCCCCCTCAAGTTTCCTTATGCCACTGGAGGTAGAGAAAAGCTATTAACTTGAATGCCTATCAATTCTTATGACATTTCGTAATAACATTGTGATGCGTACCTCAATTCTGTATCAATCATTGCTACATGCTGAGATTGTCTATTTAAAAGCACCCCCCAAGATGTTATCTTGTCACAATTTAAACTGTAATGAATCAGAGAATAAACGTGCATCACTATGGTACTGCTGTCCTGAACTTATTTAAAATCCCAGTTATCTTTGTTCCCATATTACACCATCAGAAGGAGAATCTATCAAAGGACTCTCTTTAATCCAAATGTAGCAACTGCTGCTGCTTCAGGTGTCAGTAGTCTGCAGCATAATACACCTATGGTATACCCGATAACCACATCTGCAAAAAGGGATGTGTTTGATGATAGGGTACTGTTTTCATTGATACCTATGTATGCTAAACTACTGTATTGAGTTTGTGAAGAATACTCGAGAAATCATAAGTGGGGCATACCTAATGCTCTCATCCTGCACCATCAGTGAGAGCCAGAATCTATCAAAAAAATCTCACTGTGTGCCAAACTTCCTCATAAAAATTCAACCTGAGCTACAGTTGTGACTCGGTCAATAGACTGCAACATTGTAGCCCTGCGGTGTACCGTATCACCACATTCAATATGGGACATGTTTAAGAAGCAGTTTGGTTTACATCAGTGGTTCTCAACCTTTTTTGTGCTGTGGACCGCCACTTTTTCAATACTGGAACCCATGGACCCCACTGAATAATTATTAGAATAAGGGGACCCCCACTGAGTCATTACTCAAAACTGGGGACCTAATCTGTTAAAATTATTACAGACCTCCTGAGGTGCCTTTGCGGACCCCCAGGGGTAGCCAGACCACAGGTAGGGAACCACTGATTTACATAGATCCCAAAGTCTTGTAACTGCAAACATGCTACATCATGTCTCGCAAAGCTATTGTTTTTCTTTTAAAAAAGAGAATATATAATCTCTACAAATTGAGAGAGGCTTTTGGCAAGCGGGTCCCACTAATTGGTCAACTAAATTATCAGTCACATTTTGTTCCTGCCCATTTGTGTATATTGCATGGGGCAATGCTTCTACCTATTTTACTCATTGGCCTACTTCACTTTGAGTATCTACAGAGAGTCCTTGCACATTGTTCATATACGCCCAAATATAGTTACTTCTCTTCAGTGGGAATGCTATAAATCTTACACCCAAAAACTACACATACTATTCTGGAGCTAAGGAAGAAATGGGATGGAACTAATGCAATTACGAATGGAGATTGGAAGCTTCTATGGAAATCAGTTGTATCACACAAAATCACTCCTATCTTGTCCAAGACTAAATATTACACAGAACACAACTGGACACCCTCACAATCACAGAAACTGACTCTAAAGGATGACCCGATATGCTTCAATGGCAAATAAGAACTGGTTCTGTTCCTTTGCCGCTCAATTTCCCCATTCTGTGATAAGGTATTCGAGTTTATCTCAACATTATTTGGCTTATAGCCTAAGAAAGAATTCACTTTTCTCATTAATGGATTCCTTGGTCCACAGGTAGGTTATACTAATGATAGACTTCTATTGGACCTTCTCCTAAAGGTGGCTTGCAAGTATGTGATTAGTAACTGGAAAAACACCCTTACCACCTCCTACAAAGCATGGCTAAACCTGACAATATACATCAAAGGGGCAGATAACATTGCATTCCAACACTCCCCGGCCCCTCCCCCCTGGAAACTCAAACACAGACCCATGCGGGAAACACTGGACAACTATTTTGCAAGTACTAATCCTCCTGATGTGTTCTTGACCCATAGCTGCAACAATACTACACTGATATAGAGCTGCTAATGCATACATTAGATTTAGTATGCTCCTCATACCACCCCCTAAAAGCACATAGATGCCACATTTGCTCTCTTTTAGACACTCTTCTCTTTACGTTGGCTCCATTCTCTCCTGACCTTCTCTAAGAATGTTGCTTGTATTAAGTATATCAACACGGTGATGCAATCTTCTTGGTTACATTGTTTGCTGGCTGTTTCAAATTCCATGGATATCGGTTTCCAGGTTCTTTGCTTTATCAAGAGAGTATTGTTATATGTCGCCCAAATGTTTGCTTCAATATACTGACTCTTACTGTTCCCTGTTATGTTTTCTTTCAATTTGATTTGACTATTTGTTTTCACTTTGCTGTAATATGTCTTTTAGTTTCAAATTGTCTGTAAAATCAAATAAAGATTTTTTTAAATGAAAAAGTGACGGTCCCATTAAAACCTATTAGCCTCCCTAGTGCTTTGACTAGAGCCATAATTAATGGCGCTAATCCAACAAAGCACCACAACAGAGTGATAAATTCTGAGGTGATGTTAGGGGGACTGAGCGTAGTGCAAGAAAAGTGGTGCATCAGGACTGATATGTCACTTTCTTGTAGATCTGGCCTAATACCCCTTCACCACTCAAGGTGTAAGAATGGCACCCAGAGCCAATACAGTAGCAAGACACCTCCGTCCCTCCCTTTTCCTCTACTCTATCAAGCCATCCTCGGTTTTACTCTGTTGGCTAGCCTCCATCCTTATTTACTGCCTTGGCTCCTGAAGGAAGGGTTATGGCTGCTTCCCCCAGAAGCATGATGAGTTGTGTCAACGTGCAGCGATGAGCCTGATGACGTCACGGCTATTTCTGCAAGACTCCACAGACAGAATCAAAGAGAACAAAGTCATAGCTTTGTATCGATTCGAGAACTTAAAGACAGAGAAAAGAAGAAAAAAACACTGTGTTCTTTTGGCAAAAATGTATATATTGCATTATCCATAAAATGATGAAATGTATTCAGCTGAGCCACAGTAGCAGAAAAGATATATTTTCATCAAAAACGTTGGAATTTTCATTATTCCTAAATACTGAATTTAATGCACATTGGGAGATAGACTTAACTGAGAAATAACTTACTTTTTGAATGTTTGCTGTACTGAAAAGATCAATATCCGTAGGATCTCCGGGTAGGAATATGAATAACAGTAACATTTAAATTGAATTGCAAATGATGTCCAATAACTACATCTCTGTCTTCTGTAGAGAAATACCCACTTTGATGAAAAATACAGTATATAGCACGAGAAATTGGTTGTCAAGCACTTTAGGAGTGATTAATGATTCTGGCACAGTGATATTGCTGATTTCATGATCCATTTACTAATTTCATACAAGTGAAAAACAATTACAGGGTTCATCCGTCATTCATCTTTCCTCTCATCGATGTCGTTCCTCGCATCATCTTTAGTTCGCCCTTTGATAGCAGTCGTTCAGAAAGACCCCCCCATGTAGGACAGAAATGTTCTTCCTGCAGCCCCCATACCTCTGGCATGGTTTGAATAATTTATATGCCTGATGGTTCAAACGGTCCTTTGATTTTCTGAGGGGTGGGCAGGATACCGCCTCTCTCCTGCTCAAAATAGCTGATTTCTAGCAGATTTTCTGTGTGGCCTCATTATGCAGCGGAAGAGTTTTCCCTAAGTACTTTTCTCTTTAAATAATCCCAGGGGTCGTTTTTCTGCTAAGTAACAACACACACCTCATTAGAATATGTTTGGGTTCCTTATTAGAAAAGCAATTAGGGATTTTAGCAACATGCGCAGGATATTGTTTTAATTTCAGGGGAATAAATGCAAATTCCCTCAGGTTAGGAAATAGTATTCATTTCTTTCCTCCACGATAACCACCAATGTTAGCATATTTGGTGACCTTTAAAACTTCTCTTAAATCAAATCTGTTTGTATAGCGCTTCCGTTCTTTGGCATTGCTAAGCGCTATAAATAACAAGTGTTTTTAATTACTGTAGTGTTGCTGGTGGAGCGCTGGGCCACACCGAAATAACTGCACAGACACGGTGTACCTTGCTTACACACACGCGTCCACGTGCGATCCTGGTAGGTTCGAGCGCAGCACCCGTTCTCCTCCTGTGCCACCGTTTGCGCCCTTCTGAATCGCCCATGGCCACGCCTTCTTTATTTATACTTTTCAGCCCCATAACCTCGGGCAGACCATAACGGTATTTAGTACAGGAGTGGCAAATACGGAGTGCCTCGGATGCGCACACAGGAAATACCCTTGGCTGCGCCCCTCTGCACTTGGATGTGTCCGGTGGTCGGTTACGTCACCGACCCATGACATTACATTCCTCATTAACCAAAACAAAATAAACGCAAACTTAGACACTATGACATCAACCGTCCCACGGATGGTCTTGCATTCGCGTAGAGGGACAGGGATTATCACGCAGATTGTATCTTGTGGTTTCTGATCGCTCTGGGATGGGGCCGGGATCAGACACAAGACTTGAGGGCTCAGCCGAGGTTGGCCGTGATGATTCTTCCTGTACCTCGACTGAACCGGGGGTGCCATTGCAGTCCTGGGGGTGTGGCACCATGAAATCATCGTCTTTGCGATCCGGGGATCTATCCCTAACATTGTCCCTCAAGGGGTAAAATCTCTTGAACAGTGACACATTGCGAGTGATTGTGTCTTCACCTCGCTGGGCCACTATCGCGGATCCATTTCTGCAGATGACTATCCATGGGGTGATGCCGAAAGGCATACGGAATTTGCTCCCAGAGGATATTTCCTTCAGTAGGACTTGATCCCCTACCTCCAAGTCAGATGGCTTTGCTCGCCGGCCCCGGCTGGCACGCTGGTTGATGATCCTCTGTTTCTCCTGAACTTGGTCATGATTCAAGATTGTAGGCTTCCACGAGGGATGGTGCGGGATAGAGTCAGTTGCTGCTCTCCCGAATGCGATGTGCCCTGGTGCTCAATTAGTCGTGGAGTGAGGGGTTTGGCGGTAATTCCACAGAAATGAGTAAATGGCATAGTCACTCGTTTGATTGTTAGCTTGAGCGATGCGGATCACCTTGTTTAGTGTCCTCATAAATCTTTCGACTTCGCCGTTCGCCTGAGGCCATCTTGGCGTGATTCGTCGATGTCGGGTTCCTGTGTTGTTTAGGTATTCTGCTAACTCGCGGCTTTGGAACGGAGGGCCATTGTCAGTCTTTATTTCTGAGATTAGACCGTGTGTGGCCATCATCTTTTCTAGGCATGATATTACAGTGTCCGCTGTGAGGGTCAGGATGATTTCGACCTCTGGGTACTTTGAAAAATCATCTATCAGCACTAGGGTGTGGCGGCCACCAGGGAGGCTCCCAAAATCTAGGCTGGCAGATATCCAGGGCCCCTTTGGTGCGGGCTCTGTCTCTACCGGAGCTGGCCTGTCGGGCTCTCCTGTGGCTTGGCACCACACGCACAATTTCACTGCCTCCTCAACCTTCTCGTCCATGAGAGGAAACCACACTTTGGCTCATAGGTGATTCTTTGTTTTTACAATGCCTTGGTGGCCGTTGTGTGCTAATTGGACCACTCAGTGAGTGAGGGAAACCGGTACAACTAGCCTGCCTCCTCATAGCACACACCCTTCAGGATCTGTGGTTAGTTCGTCTCGTACATTGTAGAGGCTCCATGAGGTGCGTCTGAGCTCAGCATGGGTAGCTGTTTTTTTATGACATACCACTGGTTGTTCTGGATGGCTGTTAAAACTTTCTGCAGGCATTCGTCACTCTTCGTGGTTTGAACAATTTCATCCATAGACATGGGTATCGGCCGGTACCGGTCGGCTACGTACCTAACGTACTCTTCGGTTTCTCTGGCATCATGCATCTCCAGCTCCGAGGCCGGTCGGGGATGTCGAGACAAGTAGTCTGCGGGGTTTTCCGATCCTGGGCGGTATTCCAGTTGACATCTGTAATCTTGTAGCTGAAGCATCCATTTTTCAATTTGGGGTGGAGGTTTGGATGCTGTGCCGTTGAATAGGGGAAGTAATGGTTTGTGGTCGGTAGTCCCTGTGAAGGGGCACCCGTAAACGTATATGTGGTAATGTTTGCAACCCCAGTGCACGGCTATTGCCTCCTTCTCAATCTGTGAGTACCTTTGTTCGGTTTCTGTGAGTGACCTGCTGGCGTACGCAACTGGGGACCACATCCCTTCGGCTTGCTCTTGCAATAACACTGCCCCTAGTCCTTTCGGCCCAGCATCCACCGAGATTTTTGTGTTCTTCTTGGGGTCAAAGTACTTCAGCATGGTTTCACTGGAGAGCGCCTCTTTGATTGTCTCAAATGCAGTCTGTTCTGCCGGGCCCCAGACCCACATTTCGGAAGATTTGGTGAGGTTTCAAAGAGGCTGGGTGAGAGTGGATAGGTCTTTGATGAAGCGGCCGCAGTAATTGACCATGCCTAGAAAGCTCCTAACTTCTGTCACACTCATGGGGGGGTGCATTCTTGACGTTGTTTACCTTTGTTGGATCTGCTGCAACACCGCCTGCCAAGAAGATGTAGCCAAAGAACTGAATTCGGTCCTTCAGAAATTCACACTTCTGACGGTGTAAGGTGAGCCCTGAGTCTTGAATTTGTTGGAGTACATTCTGGAGTCGAGTATGGTGCTCTGCAATGGTGGGGGCATGGATTAGGATATAGTCACTGATGTTGATTGTCCCGGGTAGGTCAGTGAGTAACTCCCTTATGACATTCTGGAAGACTTCTGCAGCACTGGAAATCCCGAAGTTCAACCGCTTGTATCTCCTCAGTCCAACGTGTGTTGAGAATGTCGTTATGTAGCGTGATTCCTTGGCCAACACTAGCTGATGGTATCCGGACCGAAGGTCCACCTTGGAAAACCAGAGGGACTCACTGAGCTCTCCTAGGATGTCATCGATGGTGGGAGTTAGATGCCTCTCACATTTGATGGCGGTGTTGGGGATGCGCATGTCCACACATGTACACATCCTGGTAGGTTCGAGCGCAGCACCCGTTCTCCTCCTGTGCCGCCGTTCGCGCCCTCCTGAATCGCCCGTGGCCACGCCTTCTTTATTTATACTTTTCAGCCCCATGACTTCGGGGCAGACCATAACGGTATTTAGTACAGGAGTGGCAAATACGGAGTGCCTCAGATGCGCACACAGGAAATACCCTTGGCTGCGCCCCTCTGCACTTGGATGTGTGTGGTGGTCGGTTTGGTCACCGACCCACGACATTACAATTATCAGTGATGCTCAGCTTCCCGAACCTGCTGTAGTGACCGAGCTGCTGTGCATACCGAGCTGACCCTGACAGGATTCAAACTCGTGACCTGCAAATTACAGCAGATGTCAGCAGCGAGTATGTAATTCATTGATCCATTTGACTGGAATTTTGAGTTAGACAAGGTTTTAAAGGTGAGACAAGCTTCCTCAACCTGATACTTGCATCTTTCTGAGTACTTAAAAAGAATCCCAGAAGTCCTACTAAAAATCTAATATATCTGTAGGTTTTTCGAATTACTATTGATGGGCATCATGTAACTGTTCGGAATTCGTACGGGGTGGAAACTTCAGGTGAGTAAAACATGCAGAGATGTGCTTTCGCACATTCATTTCTGTTTTTTCTCTACCGTGAAAATATATTTCCTTGCCCAGAAACCCCTTCTCTGATCCCCTCTTACACGCAGGAAATGTGTTTTGTCCTGCCCTTAAAACGAGTTTTTGTGTGTCTTTTCAGATGGGAAACAAGTGACAAAACTTTGTTGAATATCCACAAGTTTGAGAGCTGTTGGCTTTCAATGCATTTTGGAGGTCCCCCCACCACTGCAAAAACCACTTTGTAGTTTGTAACCCCAGCTTTTGTGATTGTGAAAAGCTGCTATCACGGTAGGGTTTTCCGTGATTGCATGCAATATTTACAGTCATACGATTCTACTGATTGTGTGAATTGTGATGCGGAGTTTAATAACATAATTGAATTTTTGTGCACTTAACTTTGACTTATGTGAGCAGAAAGTTTGGGATACAGGCATGACCGTCAAGTCACCAAAATGCTAGGGGTGGCGGAAGTGACATCACATGCCATTTGACCTTTACTGATACACACACAGACACACACACACACACACACACACACACACACACACACACACACACCTTACACATACACATCCTCTCTCACATAAACACACCCGCAAGAATGCATACCACATACATTTAAAAGCATTTTTCCTTACCTTACCTGTCAGATAGGGTCATATTCCAGCGAACTGTACTCCATTTTCAGTACACAAATAGTGAATAACATTATTCACTATTTGCGCAATAAAAGGAAATTGACATTAAGCCAGAAAAGTGCCCCCTAAAACGATGTCGCTTAGGAGGAGATACCCCTATGTTCCAGGCACTGATTTTGACACTTCTAAGGCCAAAGGTCGCAACTGCAGTGCCAGGGGTCGCTCGGGGTAAACCAGGGGTCGCAGCTGCGACCTCTGGCGCCCCTAAATGACGTCCATAGATACAGGCACATAGTAAATAACGCTCTTTCAATCTAGACTAGATAGAGTTCCCTTCTGTTGTTCTGTCTTCTTCTCAGTGCTCAGTTCTCAGGATTTTGGTCTGAAGTTTGTTTATGATGGAGAAACAAAGAGAGACTTGAATAGTTATACACACAGTGTAAATGTAGGATGGCCACCTCACTTCAGGTCATTATGAACACCGTCTCCAGTCCTTAGTGGAATATCTTTGTTTTCAGGTTAGTTCCATGGAAGCAAAACAAGACTACAACACCCATAATGCATTAGTGACACAAAAGTCCCGAACTGGAAACAGTGTCAGTATTGACATGGAGGGAGGTGGGCACCCTGTGTCAGTGGCATTTCAGACTCTAGCTGGAGTTCACAAAGTCATTTCGCAACCAACACTGAGAATTTAGGCTAATCTGCCTTTTAGTGCACGATCATCAAACATGTGGTAGGCTAATGGCCCATAAGCAACTGTAAGTAATTGCACAGATTGCAAACGCTGGAGACCCTGCTTAGAGGCTAGTGGTGAAATGTAGGCAAAGGCAATTTTCAGTGGAGTATCTCAAAATGATGGGGGCACTATGCAGACTATGACGAGGGCCACCAAGTCCACCATATCTCAGATATTCATTGGGTGGATGGGGCCCCCTTGAAGGGTTAGGGCCCTACTAGAGGTTTGCCCCTCCCTTCCCCCCGCACCGCCAGAACCGTAGGGGTCTGTGTTACACCCCTGACAATCTTTTTTTGGGGGGCGAGGTGCAAATCCCAATGATACACAATGTATAAGAGGAAAGGAAGAGGCAAGAAAACAAGGGGGTTAGTGGTGATGATGAGTGATAATGATCTTCAGATGGATAACTATTGTGGAAAGCTGTGGAGAATGTCATTTGAGTGCTATCATGCATTGGAAACAAGAGGTAAGGAAGCTACTTCTGTAATCACTGGTGGGACCTCTTCAGGATTGTTATGAATATTTCAAGACACCATGCCTTCAGAGTGGTGTGGACAGGTTCCCTACCGACCACTGAGCTACACGCCACAGCATCGATGAATATTGTCACAAAGTGGTCCCTTCTGAAATAGTAGTCAGTGCAGCAGTCACCCTGATCCTTACATGCTCTGATTATGCCGTTATATTTTGGCATGACTCTGTACCGGCTTACCCCTCCCCAGGACTCCACTATTGGCAGAATTGAGATGCAAAAACCATGTTACCCAGATCATGCACTGGTGTCTTCTTGCCAGGCAGGGAGACCATTAATCATTTGTAATTACACATCAGACTTTTTATGTAAAAGGTCCTAGCAGGGATAAATATGCCTATTAGAATCCTTGGAGATCCCACAGATCATTTGATGTTATTTTCTGCAAGGTCAACAAATCCTGAATTTGAGGCAGATTATCCCCCACGATGGCCCTACAATTGTGGATGGCCTTACTGTTGGGCGCGCGGTTATCGAGGATTCTTGACTTTTGGAACAAAACAGAAGGCACCATTGTTTTGAGGAGGTTAACTTCATCTGGCCACACAACAGAGTTCTAGTACATGGCAGTGTGTCATTTTGGTGAAGAAACACCAACTGGAGTATGTGGTTAGATAGCTCCATACTGTTAAATCTTTTGGCCAATTGCCCAAATAACTAAACATTTATAGTGCCAGTAAATTAACAACATATTTTTGAAATTGTAAACCATCAAGAATTATTTTAAGAATGTATATTTTTGGTTAAAATAAACAAAACAAGTACTAGAGGAGTGTGTTCAATAAAAAAATTAAAAACAGGTTGTGGTCGTCTAGGTTTTAGATATACCTCGACCAATACAGAAAGAGGAAAACACTGAAGAATGCCATACTGGTAAGTGGAAAGCAGTCAGGCAACTGAGAGTATGAAAAATAGAGAGGATTAATAAGTAAGCTCATAGGTGGGAAGATGTACTGCTTTGCTGTTAGGGAAAACAAACTAAATTACTATAAAAAAAAAGGGCTAAGGAGCAAAATTGGAGGGTGGCACAAAGGATTAGAAAAAAGGAAAGAAGCAGTAGGAGGTATAAACGAACATTTGCAATGTAATAGGTCTTACATCTTTTGAACAAGTTAATTGTCATCTTTTGACAACAGCACCCACAAGCAAAAACAACAAAAAAAACATGAGTGGAAACTGAGAAAAGATGACTTAATAAAATAAAGTTAGCTTTAAAAAATAAAACTTTGCAATTTTGTTTGTCCTGCTGGGCACGGTTTTGTCAGTCACAAGCCTTCTGTTTGCGGGGCACTGGAAGTTAGAACAAAATAGTACCTCGAGCACGTCGCAAGCAGCGGACGGGCACTAATTAAGTTGAAATCAATTAGTGCTTGATCCTTGCTCCACACAGAGGAACGGAAATGATGCCAGACATGCCTTGACAAATTACGAGGCTGTAAACAAGAGTGCCACGCAAACCAACAAATGGTGAGCGACAGGCGGGCTCCAAGCCCTTTACTGAACACAACAGCGTCTCGCATACGAGACGCATGCGCAAGCGCATACACTTGCAGGCTCAACCCTAAAAATGAGAACTGAGAGAGCATTAAGACAGAGACAGAAAACTATATGAGCTAGGGGTTGTTTGCATGCTATATAGGATCTAACTAAAGAAAGACTTGTAGAAACATTTTGATATCCTGGGTATTAATCAGTTTGGATTCGTCAGTTTGGCCAAGCTCATTCGTTTTGGAAAATGTGACAGAATGCTTTAACAGAATCGGCTTCCACAAGTGAGATTTTCGTCCTGAGCACAAGCCGTTGCAGTTAACTTAGGATAAGATAAAATAAAATGATATCGTGAACATATTGGGTGTTATTTTTTAATCGGTCTCACTGTTAAATAGTTTTTAAGTCTGACAATTTTTAATTAATATTTAAGAACACAGAAAATAACATCATTGAAGTAACTAATTAACATCAATAAAAATAACTATTAACTATTAATTAATTTTATAAACATATAAAAAGAATACATTCGTAGCATACTAGTGCATGCTCATTGATTAGGATCTCAGATTTGCAAAAAATATTAACAAACAAGAGTAATGCAATTATAATATAGTAGATCCTAGTAAATACACAGAAGACTTATTAATATGATAAAGAGAGAAAACAGACAAACTATTAAAACAATGCCTAAAGGAAAACAAAGGAGATGAGAATAATCATAAGATACATTTAAGACAAAATCTTTATTATGAAAAGGCTAGTTTAAACTCTGGCCTGAGGCTTGCCAGTCTACCATGTTAGGAGAGGCCCTTCTCCCCTAATGGAGGACCAAAAGCAAATTATGAAGTCCCCGCCACCACTGAAAACATCTGGTAGCTTCACAGCGCTTGCCCGTGCAGTGGTTGCACCGAACAGTATGCCAAGTGGGTGCACTGTTTGTTTGGCTCCACTCTGAATATCTGTTTGTTTTTCTAAAACAAACTACCAAAGTGTGAGTATATTTCTAGGTCTAGCTTGCTAGGGCAGATGTCTGCTACCCACAAAGCAGTAACAGACAAATATGTTACTGAGATGTCCTTCCAGGCTTTAAAAACTACTTAGATTGAGTCCCTGGCACCTAAACCGTCAAGGAAATAACACTATTAAGGGAAGCCCCAATAACTCGCAGTGCAGTATTTATCCATGCCAGTATTACTTCATGCATTAGAGTATCTGAACTTTGAATGAGGAATGACCTGCAGCACCGGAATTAGGACACACGGTCACTACAATTATTCCCTGTTTCTGACCTACTTTTCCCTTCCAAATTTCACCCATTGCTGGCATTAATGTTGCTAAGGAGGTCCTGTATTTAAAGTTTGATATAGACATTTGCCCTTGGCTTCATGTATCCAGAAGTGGAGCTCCAAATACTGTATGTTTGGTCACTGCTTTTGATGCCACACATTCATGGAAATTGAAGCACTTTGCTTATTTTTTAGTTTTGTTCACAACCATGGCCCAGCTCTGCTACCCTTTCCTGGTACTATATCTGGAAAAAATTTATATTTTTCACTGCATAAGCATCCTATTTAATCTCGGCCTCCCTAAATGAATGATAGAGAAAAGACAAAGGCCAAAGCTTACAATGAAGGTGCTGTAATTAAATTGCTTGTGACATTGCATCATTACTGCCATTGACATAGGCCGATTCAAAATATAAGAATCACAGTATTTAAATTAATTTCCAGATGCATTACCACAGTATGCTTTGCTGCACCTCATGTCACCTCCAGCACATTTATTACACACATGCAACAAAGAAAGTTTGCATAGGTGATGCCACCGCAAATTCAGACTGTCCTGGATGCTCCCCGTACCAGTGAAACATTCAAAGTAGATAGGAAGAGGAAATGGGACGGCAGACACAATGTAAATCCCTAGAATTGAGTTACAATTTTTGATTAAAAGTGTTACACAGATATTCCAGCACCAGATCAAAACCGATGAGCAACATGAAAATAGAAGCAATTTCCTGAGCTGAATTGAGGAGATGCGCTAACATGGAGCCCATTGTTAGGGGTGGCTGGTACTGCACCATAAACATACATGTGGAGACCCGCATCCAGCATGCCTATGGACTACACACCTCCCTGTCACTTCAGGACAAAATTATCATGCTTTGTGGTATCTTTGAGGGGAGAAGAGGTGGTAACACCAGAAAAACATAGGTACTGTGCAAAGATGGGTGCGCAGGCATAAAGATATACGAATACCTGGAGGTCTGGTGGAATTGTAAGACAATTGTGTCACAATTCCACCAGACCTCCAGGAATTCTTATATCTTCGGTTCTGACTTTGCAAGTATAGTTTGTCGTCATGGAGCAATAGACTATGCCACTCTTTACAATTGCCAAGGTCATTCTTGTCTATCTACGGCATGTATCTACAAACCTCCTCAGCTAAGTTCTCAAACGTAATTATCATCTTATACAACAAAAAATGAGTTTGTCTGCTGAAACAGTCTTGGGTTCTGGGACCTCTTCTTTTTCATCTTTGCCCTTGGACCCTGGATTGGGAATCAACTTTGCGATTAAATCTCCCTGGGTGGAATATTACCTGAAAGTTGTAAAATGCAAAAACATTGAGTATCAAAGTAGACCTTCATTAAGTGCAGGGGCCGTATATGAGAATGAAGGGTCCTACTTACAAACTGCAAATTGTAGTACGTTAGTAGTACTGCTAAAGTACAACACAATCATCTTTATAAACACACAAATCTCCCTCTCCACATCTATCTTTTCTACGGGGAGATACTCACACAGGTAGCATTACTACTTAGTAGTAAATATAGGAGTGCCTTGGGGAGTGGCTGGGGAAAGGGGCATATTTACTACTAAATGGGAAGGGTTTATGGAAGAGTAGAAGGGGATTACGGAGCAATTTCATGTTAAGTGTTAATGTAAGTTAATTTTACATGTTTATTTTAATTTTATAACAAAATAGAAAATTGTACAGTACTATTAACTTAATTTTGAATTAAAACTTTAATTAATTTAGGTACATTAAATTAAATAAATATCATTTAAATTTAAATTTTAAGCATTGTTTAAAAAATAAACTGTCACCTAATGTATCAAATACACATGTTTTATTATGCATTAATAATGACTAAAACTGATATACTAATTTAATTGAAATTATCTGACATATTTTAATACAAATTGTTGTTACTTTAATTTATAAATTCAAATAATGTCATTAAAATATTTTAATTAAATAAATATGTTTTATTTTTATATTTTATACATTAAGTTACATTTATTTATATTTTAATGATTTGAAATAATTTATTTGTAATCAACGTAGGCTACCAGTAAAAACATGGATGCACTCCTTCAGTACCTCATCTACAAAATACAGAAAATGAGGTGGAGCATAACATAGCCGGAAGAGCATGAACTTATAGTGAAACAATCCACACTTGCTGCAGAACTCTATCACTCATTCTCCTCTCAAATCCTACTAGGTAAAGAATATGATAGTTCCAGGCTCAACCAAGAGCATTGACATGAACAGCAGATGGATGCATCATGTTTTACTAAAGGTGACTTGTTTCACCATTTCTCTTCAGAATAGTCAAAATATCAACAAGTTCTTAATACATTTCCCAGAATTTCTTTGAAAACACCATCCAGTTCTGAATCTCCACTGGCACATATTTAGCTCTTACTTAGCAAACAATTCCATTGCAAGGGTGTGGGCAAAACCTCAGTTGCAAAAGTTGTCTTCTGCCCCAATGTCTAGTAATTTATTCAGTACCCTGTAGTAAATGGCAGGATGGAATACTGGGGACCTAAAGCATCTTTTAACATATTGGAAGTCTGCCTTGGCTTAAGAAGAGCTGATGGTTATGGGTGGGTGTTACTCCTGCCATAGTGAGGGTACTCCGACTGCCAAATTTAGAGATGTCTACTTGCCTAGCAGACATCGCTTGCATTTCTAGGAAGCATCATCACAGCCGTTCCTGTGAATGCACTGAAAGGCTGATGAACGTCTCTGTCAACATAACTGAGTGCTACAACAAAGTTTAAACTTTTTTTTTTTTTTAAATAAAAGCTCAAAGCAGGATTTTGTTTTTGAAAATAAAAGCGTAATGACCGCCCTAGCCAAGGTAGTTTTGTTTGCATACAGTGAGGGTCATTTTGCGATTTCGCTGCCCCTTACCACCAGGTTATACCTGGCGTTGATCAACAGTGAAAATGTGCCATTTGGCTGCCCACTCAAAATAGGGCAGATAGTAAAATTCCAGTAACTCAGATGATCATTACTCTGTTGGGTCATTGGAGCTGTATGTTTGAGGTGGAGATAGAGTAGTGTCCGCTGTCGACTTACTGAAGGTCCATTTAACTCTAAGGCCCATATTTATACTTTTTTAGGGCCACATTTGCGTCCTTTTTTGACGCAAAAATGGCGCAAACTTACAAAATACAATTATATTTTGTAAGTTTGCACCGCTTTTGCGTCAAAAAATGACACAAATGCGGTGCAAAAAAAGTATAAATTTGGGCCTAAATTTGTAGGCAGACCTTCAGTTTGGGGGAAAGTTACTACATCACTGGTGCAACAGAATACCCTCTCCATCAAACTCTAAACCAGGCCCTAAATTGTTCCAGGACTATATCCAACATATCTGGGCACCCATGGCATCTTTCAGGTGCAGTCGAGGGTATGTCCAGCTGAGAATGTAGATATGACACGACCAATGGAAGTCGTAAGCAATATGCATCATGATTGATATAAGTCTTTGCACGATTAGGATTTGTACTTGCAGAGGCTCAGCTACAAACAACCATTAGGCCAACTTCAGATATCAGAGCAGTAAACAAATGTCATATGAAACAATTTTCAGTTGGGTTGGAGGTAAAGAAGGAGATGCTTCATTAAATCAGTAACAGTAATATTTTAGGCTTTTTAACACAAACATATGTGCCTGATTGTCCCTTGTGTGGCTGGGGAGCATTTTCCATGGGCAGCTACTCGGAGGGCATGTCATGCCAATAACAGCACATCACAGGCTTGATTACACTGCTAATTGGAAACATCTGTGCACGCTTCATCTGCTAATGGCCTGATTAGGATTGCTCATATATATAGCTCTCGTCAGTCAGGCGACCCAGAAATGATCACGGTGATATCTTTTCTTGTGTTTAAAGTTCATATTTTCTAGGCAATGGAGCTGCCTGAATAAAGAAACGTTTGTTTGAAAATGTAAAATGATGATTGATTCACTTTTATATCGTACCATAAATTTGTAATTTGTAAAACAATCTGCTGAAGTTTGCAATATTAATTTTCACATTTGCAGGCATGTATTTATGGCGTTTCAAAGTATTATTCTGCACTCGTAGCCAAGGTTAAATCAATAATTCAGTTCAAAATGGTTACTACCTTTTCATAGCAAGTGCACCATTGATATAGTCATGATGCAATTTATAAAATAAATTGTCATAAGGTACAGATACACAGGCTCAAATGAAATATGTGGCAAGTAGTAGATGTGGCAGAGGCAAAACAGAGCCAGTGCAAACATATTTTCATATTAAAATCAGTTTCAAAATGTATACAGTAAAAACAGTTGATATTTACAAAAGGAGCGAGTATAAAAAATGTAGTTTAAACAGGGCATCACTGTGAAAACTGGTGTTAACATCATATTATACTTTACAGAAGATAACCATGTAATGCTGCAAATCACATGGCGTCAAGCATGTCGTAGTATGCTGTTGCCTGGCTGTACTACACAGAGGATGAGGACATCCCACAAGGGAGGAGAGGACAGCCACACTACTCTACACACTATGTAAGATGATTTTTGATGTGTTTGAGGAGCAGATCCATTGTCGGAATTGGGAATGTCCACAACAGACCACGTACAGGGGGGTTTATAGGTGGATTAGAAAACTTAAATAACAATAAGAATGCAGATACAACCATTGCTTTAACAGCTTCTTATACTCTATTACTGGCGCGCAAATGCTTCTACTGTTGGAGTTGATGCCCTAGGTCAGGGTTCTGCAAAGTCGGTCCTGGAGAGCCGGGTCCATGCCAGATTGTTAGCATATCCACATTTAGAAAAAAGATGTTTCAGGAATCTACATTATTCTACATTATTCTAACATATTTTATGTTCAATATTAATATATGAATATAGGACATAGTAAAAAATGTTAAAGCAATACTAACTTAATAATGAAATAAATATTTCATTGATGGAAATGTATTAAAATAAATTAAAATTGTTTTTTAGAAGTTTAAATTAAAAACATAAATTCCCACTGAAAGACAAACATATTTTACATTAATAATTCTTAAATTAGATTATAGAATTAAATTAGTTACATTTTACTAACAATTAGTTACATAATTTTTTTACTTCAAAATAGGATATTACAAAATGTTATAATTAAATAATAAATATGCACTATTTTATATTTAACACAAAATTATACTTAAGGCCTCATTACGAGTTTGGCGGTTGGACCGCCAGACCGCCATGTTGGCAGTCCCAAAAAGACCACCATGTTGGCGGTCTTACATACCACCCTATTACAAATTATACAGGCAGGACCGGCGACCGCCAAACAAACAAACAAGCATTTCCAATGCAATGGGTCTCGTATTTGCTTGAGTTAGAGCTATTAGCGTTGTAAATTCCTAACTGGACTTTCCTTGCCACTTAAATTGAAAATGAAAAGTAAAACAGTTGACATAAGCGAGCCGATTCAAAGCGCCAAGGCCGCCATGAGCATGAGCGTGAAGGAGAGACACAAAATGGATAAGAAGTTCTCTCACAGTCAGACATATCGGCAACTGTGCAATTATCCATGTAAAAAGGGCAGTCTGCAAGGTGATAACAAAACAGCCCCAAGGAGGGACAAATGTAAAACATTTACCAATGATAACAAAGGATTTTTGAAAGGCAAGCCTGGGAACGAGTGAAAGCGATGGGAGTGAGGTGGCGTGGTTAAAAGCCCACAATACTTACAACGGGTCAAAGCACTTGTGCGCTCGACCTAAAAAGGCAGACCAGCAGTGGTGAGGAGGCCCAAAAATAGGTGGTTTGAACTCCAGCACTGTCAGCCCCGCGAACAACCACTAACGGTATCACAAGTCCAAAGCCAAAGTGGCAGACACCCATGGCGGTCAGCCAATGGCAGTCCGAACCACTGCGGTCACCAAAGCAATACACAATGGCACATTAGACGAATTTGAAAACAACACCGCTGACACACATTGCCACACTCGGCACACCTGCAAAGCACACTGTAAACACACCCCTTCACACGCCACAACCCTTTGCAATTTCACAGCAAGACCCAGCAAGACAGATCGCATAAAAAATGAAACACCATAGAATAGGCACCTCTGCAATTTTTTCAACATCTCATACCACAACCTGCACACACTTTTCTCCAGGCACACCCTTTTGCAATTCCCCTTTTTAGTAAGTCACTGTTACCTGTAACATATTTTTTTAAACCATGGCACGTATCAAAAATCCACATTTCGCTGATGAAGAGTTAAGAGTCACGGTGGATAAAATTATAAGAGTAGATCCACAATTGTTCAAAGCCCAAATCCAGCACAATTCTCTCAGGAGGAAAATGGAAATGTGGGATAGGATAGTAGACAGAGTGAATGTTGTAGGCCCCACCTTGCACACAAAGGAGGACATCAGAAAGAGGTGGAACGACCTCAGGGGCAAGGTCCGTTTCCTGGTCTCCAGGCAGCAGCTGTAGGCCAAGAAGACTGGTGTTGGCACTCCCACTCCTTTGTTAACACTCTAACCCTGGGAGGAGAAGGTCCTGGTCATCCTGCTTCCTCAGGGCTTGACAGGAATGCCTGGGGGAGTTGAGTCTGGTAAGTCACAACACAAAAATTGTCACCAAAATGTAAAGTCATGCATGCTCATAGCTCCCCTTTGCCACCTTCACTGTCTCTCCACTCAGCCAGCCCAGTGTCCACCAGTTCAAAGACCCCTGTCTGTCTTCTCACAATTGAAGTGTACTCACCTGGGCGGATAACATTTGTATAGTCTGTGTAGTACAGGGACCGACATGACTACTACTCTCAGCAGGCACTGTTTCAGCAACTCCAAACATGAGACCAGAGTGTCCATTTCCAAAGTCCCTTGTTTGTAAACCCTCAATTGCAGTGTACTCATCAGGGAGGATACCATATGTATAATGTGTGTAGTACAGAGACTGGCATGACTTCTAAGTGTTCTCTGCTCAAAAGACTCCTGTTTGTCAACTCCTAATTAAAGTGTACCTACCTGGGAGGATAACATTTGTATACTCTGTGTAGTACAGGGACTGATATGACTACAACTCCCAGCAGGTACTGTTTCTGCAACTCCAAACACCAGACCAGTGTATCCATCTTCAAAGGCCCCGTATGCAAATTCCAATTTTAGCGTACTTAACTGGGAGGATAATATTTGCATAGTGTGTGTAGCACAAGGACTGACAACTGCTAAGGCCAGGAGGCACCGTTACTATCACTCCAAACATCAGAACAGTGGTCACTTGTCCAAGTACATCTGTTAGTGAACTCGCAATTGAACTGTGCGCACTAGGGAGAGAACATTGGTCAAGTGTGTGTACTAGAGTGAGGGACATGACTGCAACTCATAGATGGCACTGTATCTGTAACGCCAAACACCAGCACAGTGAACCCTTCTCCAAAGACCACTGTTTGCCAATTAGAAAAGGAAGTTTTCCTGGGAGGATAACATTTGTCAAGTATTGGAGAGTAGTGAGAATGACAGGACTGCAACTCCCAGCAGACATTGCTCCCCCAACTCAAAACACCAGACCAGAGTTCTCTCCTCAAAAGACCCCTTTGTCTCAGCTCTATATTGAAATGTACTCACATGTGAGAATACCATTTGTACAGTGTGTGAAGTACAGGACTGCAACTCACAGGAGGCTCTCTTACTGTCACTCCAACCACCAGTCTAGTGTCCTCTTCTCCAAAGACTCATGTTTGGGAAATCACATGAAGTGACCTCACCTAGGGGGATGACATTTAGCAAGTGTATGAAGTAGAGGAAGTGACATGACTGCTAAGGCCAGAAGGCTCTGTCTCACCAACTACAAACACAAGCCGAGTGTACATTTGTCCAAATACCCTTGTTTTTGAACTCACAATGGAAGTTTACTCACCTGTGAGGATAACATATGGCTAGTGTTGGGATCTAGGGGAGTGACCCGAATGCAACTCCCGGGAGGCACTGTCCAAGTAACCTAAAAAAGCAGTACAGTGGTTACTTGTCCAAAAACCCTTGGCTCCTCACTCTCAATTGATGTTTACTCACCTGAGAGGGACAAAGATACAGACCATGCTCAACTCTGAGATGTGGCTGACCACCTAGCTCCATCTTGACCAGCTAACCCAAGATGAAACCACTGGGAACAGGAAGGACAGCTCACCCAGTGTGCAACATAAATGATTAACAAGGCCTCAAGATGCAACACCAGAATGGTACTGGCTGCAGACACACTGACCACATGATGCGTCCAAGCACATATTCAACAAACTCCTGGGTCTGCCTGCATAACAATCAAATAGGCCTCAAAATGGTCAAAGCCACATTCTACCCAGCCACTGTTTTGCCAGCACTGGTGGCGAGATGACATTCTCTGCCCATCCGCCCAAGTGCTAATGAACTGCTAAAAGCAGCAGCTGCTTGACTCAAATGTCAGGTCAATACAACTAATAGTATGGGTACCTGTCACAACAGGATAACCTGCAAATCAAGTATGTATAAGGTCTTTGCGAAATGTCACTGTATACTTTTGGAGGTAGATGTCACAATAAAACTTGTAACATTGTATCTTTCACATCAACTGGTCGAGCTGCCACTGGGCACACACAGCACACAGAAGAGACTTCCACTAACTTCCTGGAAGAAGCCCTCAGTGATGACAACACTCCTGGATGTCTGGACATGGAGAATGGTTCAGGCCCATCTGGACAACCTGGTCAGACTCCTATATTGAGTCTCACTGTGCCCACATCAATACCTCCCAGCCCAGTTGCCTTAACATCACAGGCAGCCATTTGCCTCCAACCTATATCCCTAGCACAGTGTTTACCTTCTCATGCCCCCCAGTCCAGGGTCCTAAGTCGCAGCACAGCACTTCAGACAATGATGGTCCTTGAACCAGTAGTAGAGGGCATCCTGTGGCAAGGGCACAAGCCTGTGGGGATAAGGTGCATGGAAGGGATCTTGTGGGTCATAGGGGTGAGGCCACTGGGGATGCTCCTGGCCAGGACACCATCAGTCAAGTCTTGTGGGTCTACCGGAGTCCCAAGGCATGATGGGCTTGGTACTTTCTGAACTCTGGGAGATCAAGCAGCTGTAGAGGGACATCCATAGGGATCTGCTTCAACAGTGAGAGGCCACCAATACCAAAATGGCCTCCCTAACAGGGTTGTTGAGGGACATTGGCAGTACCCTGATCAGGGATCGTCAGCAACACTGTACCCCTTCCTTTGGTGCAGCAAGACCAGGTCCGTCTTCATCAGTGCCAGCCACTGGAAGGGAGGCCCTGTAAGGGGAAGAACCTGCCCCAGGCACCTTTGCCTTTGTAGCAGCCGCCCCCCACCACACAAACGGGAACGCCCAGCTAAGAATTCAGGAGATGTAGCTGGCCAGACACCCACCACCACCAGCAAGTGACCCCTTCCTGAACGAACCCCTTTGTGTGCCACAGATTCACTCTGTTGACTGTTCTTCAACCACCTTCCATTTCCTATGGGAGGAGTACACTGGATTTTCGACTTACAATGCTGTGGTATCTACTACAATGATTTCATCCACCATGATTGAACCCTTCACTTTTCTGTTCCGTCATGTCCCTTATTTTTAATTCTATGCACAAATTCACAATAAATACCAAATATCACAAAGTTTGTGTCTGCTTGCTTATGTTTCAGTTATTGCTATATAGAGATGTAAATCCATGTTTCTATGTAACATACCATTACTCCTCAGTGTTCAAGGCCAAAGGTAAGTGGGTGATGGATCACTGTCCTCAGCCATGTGTCTGTGTAAATGTGTATGTTGGCATCTGCCACCTAGAAGATTGTTTTCTTCAGTGTCTGATGTGTTCTGGTACCTCACTTTAGTCTGTAATATGAAGGTGTCCAACACACATGTGACAAGGCGTACATTGTACTTTGGATGCAACCATGGATCACTACTTTCCCTTGGTAAGTGGGAACTGTCCATTGACATGATTTATGTGTCATGACTGTTGCCAAAATTCCTTGTGCCTACATATCAGCATGTGTCCCCTTCTCTTTAGTATACATATATAAGCTGCAGTTTCATGATTGGTCTAACTATGTTGATGAGATGATGTCTGTATTCCCACCCACACATCTGTGCATGGCAAACTGTGAAATAGCACATTTAAAATGGGGATATTTTTCATGTTGTGCCACATACAGGAGAATGTCACCGTTGTCTACTGTATTGTCTGACACATTCCCTCATGCATCATAGCATGTCATTTTGCATGTACAACTGCAGTAGCAATGATGGACATGACAGGTAGGCCTAGAGTTAAGAGCCACAATGTGACTATCTATGCCCTTGATGTGTCTTCGGTTGGACAAGTGCACTGCACATGTGTAATGGTCATGGTCTGTGCCCTGACCGTTGGCATGCCTCATGAAGTGGCTTGCAATTAAATTTAAATCACGTGATTGGCTACAGGCATCCATCCACAGACAGACATCTGGGTTTGCATTAGTAAAATGGGGACAATGATGTAACTTCCCATTGGCCAACATGTTGAGGGCCTGCTACAAGTCCTTGCAACTTCTGTGTCTCTCCTACATGAAAGGACTAATAGCTTCTACTGATGCACTCAGAGTATTTCAATGTAAGGGGTGCTAGACATTAGTGGTGATCACCCTGGGGCTTCATGATTCATAGTATTGTGTATTTTGGGGACATCTCTCCCTGACATCTTGAACATGATGTCTACAGTGTTCATTTCCATGCCACATGTCTGACCTATCTGTGCAACATCAATGATACCTCCCTTGACTCTATTGTGACAGATGTCACTTGGTGAAGTGTGCATTATGGAACTGCTTCCAGTGAGACATGAGTATTTCCTGTCACCTTCTCCAGGCTATTGTACTTTTGCCATCAACATGGCTGGATTTTGGAGCATCATTTCTTATTGTAGGGTTATTATGTATGTGACAAATAGATGTGTGCATGCCCTTTTGTGGGATCTGTGGGAATGAAGTTGGCATTGGCTTACTATTGTGTGACAACTGGTAATTGAGGTATACTTCATGGGGCAAAGCTTTGTGGGTGATGAGGTCTGCTCCTTGTTGACTGGTTATTGTGATTGCACTACTTCAGCGATGCAATTATAGTTTTTAGAGATGCTGATTTACCTGTGGGCAACTGTTGACAGTTCATATGACATGCATGCATATGGTATGGCACATGTATGGTCCACTTAGGTATAGTGTGTTGCTGGGGCCTACTTGATATCATGATAATGTTTTTTAATCAGAGCTATTTTTCAAGTGTTTTCATGACCCTATTTCTCTTTGTCTTTGCAGCATCTGCACCAGCAAGCAAAGGAGACAGGGCTGAGCCGAGTGTGGAAGCATTTGGCCACGGGACCACGTGTCAAGACACAAATGACACAGAGGGACCCAGTGGCCAGGAGGGTGAGGGGAGTGCGACGGGGGAGACCAGTACATCCTCATCATCATCAAATTCATCCTCCAGTAGACACTCCGTAGTGGTGGCGGAGCCATTGGGGTATCGCCAGTACCATCCTTGTCCGCCACCGACGGTTTTATCACCATCCTCCCTGTTGCTCCCCACCTAGTTGGCTGTGCCCGCTCACCCAAGAGAATAGGCGTCTCCTTCACCACAGGCACCTCCACCCCAGCCCCGGCTACCCCTGCTGCCCTCAGTGAGGAGGCTACTGACCTCCTGAGAAGTATTTCTGTGGGTCAGTCAGCCATTGTGAATGCCATCCAGGGATGGCAACCCAACTCCAGCAAACCAATGCTTTCCTGGAAGGCATTCATGGTGCAATAGCTGGCCTACAGAGATCGTTTCAGGCTCTGGACGCCTCACTGATGGTAGCCAGTCAGCCCCCACCTTCTGTCCCCCCTCAAACTCCCTCTTCCCGCTCCAACTCCCCTCTTCCCCCACCTACCCAAAGCACACAGACCGATCCGCAGACATCCACCTCAACAGCCAAGAGCAGCGCACACAAGCACCACAAAACACACCGCCCACATACAAACAACATCCAGACACAGCAACAGTCACAACTTCCCTTGACATCCCCACCACCCCCAGCATCACACACACTACATCCAGCATACCCACAGGCATCACACCAACAGTCACTGACACATCCACTACACCCATCAAACCCGCAGATACCACCCCAGCAGACCCCCTGACATCCACCACAAGCACCACTTGTGCAGACACCACAACTACAGACCCACAGACATCCACCACATCCACCATACCTGCAGTCACCACCCCAACAGCCACACACCCACCCACCACTGTACCCCAGCACCAACACCCCCTAACCCCAAGACACACAAACGCCCACACTTATCCACCCAACAGACAGGCACCACACACAATCATACCTCCCATAAGCATGCATCCACACCTACACAACATACAACCACTCCATTGACTTCCAAATCCCGACCCCTTCTGATGACTGTCTCTAAAAAACATTTTCTGCTAGACCTTTACCTTTACCCTGTTTCCTCCACCCCCCCTGTCCCAAACCCAAGAGGCCCCATCCAGCTCCCAGCCCATCCCTTCCACCTCCAAGGCCTCCCCTGCTCCCCCTGCAAGCACCCATACCTCTCCCACCCAAGATGCCCACCCCTCCCAAGAAGAAGCCCATCCCTCCCAAGCCCAAACCCCCCTCCCAAATCCGATCCACCTGACCACTTCCCATATAATCGCAGAGATGCCTGCCCGCCCCCTTGATTCCCCTTGATTGAACTCTGTGGAGGTTCCATGGCAGTTGGGAGTCACGTTTGGCACAGCACCGTGCTACTTTGGGGCAAAACTATATAGACTGGCCAATGGCCTTTGGCCTTTCATATTTTATAATTAATAAACACAAACAGGTTTTTGTTTGGGTATCCATTTGTCCTGCAATTCCTTTTCTACCTTAATGTTGTTCCAGAATTGAATTGACCATCAGCCGAAATACTCAGATATAGCCTGTCAACCCAGGGGCAGCAGCAAGGATGACACTAACACGTGGAAGGAAAAGAGCAGCAAAGAGGCAAAGGCAAGGCTCCCAGGGGAAGGTTGGCACAAGCCAAAAGTGAATCCATAGAAAGGCAACTACCCCAAATCCGGCACAAACAACAAATTCCCCTTATAAGTCTCCAAGCCAGGGCAGTAAGGCAGGCTATAAAATCACTGACTTCTTGCTCACTAAGAAGGAGTTGAACTCCGCCAGTGCTTTAAAAGGTATAGCTCTTGCCAATGACCCTGCCAATGACCCTGAGATAACAGGTGTAGTTGAAGTGAAGACTGCGCAGGATGTTGAAAGGACTTGTGTTGACCTGGGAACAACAAACACACTTATCCCTCAGCCCAATAAAACCGGCATAACGATCAATGCAGAAATTCACAGATGTTACCAAAATGATACTTTTTCCACTTTAAATCTCAGTAACTGGAACAACTGGGGTGAGAGTCCGTGCTGCACCTCCTTTTCCAAACAACCCCCGCAAGACGAGAACGACACTGACTGTATTATAACAGAGGAATTTCCGCTGATAGATCTTTCAGATACTTGCTCAGACACACCCCAAGGCAATCAGATAACAAATAACAAAACAAAATTGAGATCCATCTGCAGTACAAGCTCACCAAGAAAAGATTGTGCATTTTACAAAATAATAACCACTACAACATCTGGCACGCATGTACCTTCAGCTGCCACGGCAACGGAGCAACTAGAGCAACAAGAGGCACCTGATGACCCACTGGACCACACAACGGGGGCCAATTCAAATGTAGAACCATTAACATCTGGAGACTCGTGGAAGGCCAACAATGGGCGCAATGTCAGCAGCCATCCAGGTAGACTTACTTGACATCTTGGCCATCCACATTGTGAACATCAACAACAAGCTACAATCTTTGAACAATCTGATAAAGAGGGCTCAAACCCACTCATACACCCAGCAGGTGACATGTCAGTGCGCCACCATAGGCAACAACTCACAAAGAACCCTGGAAATCCTAAACGACATCTTGAAAGAGGTAAAAGTCCAGACCCCTAGAACTCAAGAGCACTTTAGTCGTAGTGGCGAGAAGACCCCCAAAAACCCAGCGAATAAGGAAAGCACACAAAACGTGGAGGAACCCCATCAGGAAAGCAATTATTTCATGGAAAATTACTTATCCGGACAGGGAAGGTCTCAGAGCAACATAGAGGGCAGACCATGCCTTAGCACACAAGAAACATGCTCCTCCACCGGCGGATTGAAGGGATCAGTTCCTAACAATTCAATAGTGGAGGATCCTCCCTCACGAAACGGGAAACAAAACGACAAAGGAAAGCACGGAAAAAATCTAAGGGGGTCCAGCAACACAGTATATGGAAATCATTCACCAAATTTAATGGCTTGCAGTGTAAGGAACCAGGAAGAACAGAAAACAGTAAAAAGACAGCAATCTGGGTTAAATCTAGCCAGATGAGGGAAGAACAGACAGCCAGCGAGGACAATCCCACGTGTGAACCAAGTGCTTTAGGCAATCAATACACATCACAGCAACAGTCTCCGAAAACCCCTCTCTCCAGCAAAAAGCGGGGTGGCAGCCTCTTGCATGGTGAGACGGCCTTAAGAGAATTACAGGGAAAAAGAACAATCATCAGGCAGTGCCCAGAACAGGGAACTCAGCAAGTTAGTCAACTGCATAAACAGCATGGCTCAAAAAAGAATTCCAGGACATCAGATATCACAGGATAAGGTGGCTTCAGAGGACAATAAATTACTTTTAATCCCTTGCTATTATTCGAAGGGGTTTTTTGACATACTAAACAGAGGCACCATACTGAAGTTAATAAATGCGATTCAGCCCCTGGCTCACATCTCAACAGTAGAGCTGATGACTGTTGAGTTCATTCCACATCCAAATAATAAAGACAAAGAGGCAACGCTGACATCCTGGGCCACGTCTGCCATAATTGACCACATTTTAGTATATCAAGACATGTTTAGGGCATGGGGCATCATCCTGCAAAAATTAGAAACGCCCAGATACCCCAATCCTCTGATACGGCAACAAAAAAAGGGCAGCTCAATTTTAAAAGGGGCAGTGGAGTAGAAACCTCCCCAAGTAGTCGGGAACACTTAACAGTAGTAAAGCATCAAAGCTTGCTTCATCACGGCATGGACTAACAGATCTCCATTGGCACGCCCTGGACAATCAAACAGGTTGGAGGCAAATTTTAAATGACAACAATCATAATTGGTCCTGACGAAAACCCAGAAAACATCCATATATGCTTGCGGACCACTCATGGTCTAAAAAATCTGAGTTTCCTACAGCAGTTTGAAATCATCATGTTGCAGGAAACTTGGTGCATGGAGCCGATACAAATTTCTGGATATTCTGGGACAGACATCTCTGCAAAACAAACTCAAAGACATGGACACCCCAAGGGGGACTCACAACGTACTGCTCCACTAAAATAAACTGGGTGATCAAACAGATCGATCTGGGAATTCACTGGCTGCTATCAATAAATTTCATAACATCGGGCTCCATCAGGCAACAGCAGAACCTTACTACTGATCAATGCATATATTCACCCTAATAAAACGCAGAACAATGAAAATATGGAAACATTGATCAGCATTCTAAAAATGCTGCAGAAGCAAAGCAAGGACGCAATCCTCATTCTGTCTGGCGATTTTAACCTTGATTTGAGAAAGGGCAGCACAAAACCCCTTAATGGTACATACGCGAACATAAAGCTTGAAATCCTGGGTTTGCGCCACCTGACGCCTCTCCCCGATGATGTTTCATCCGCACAAGTAACCTTTTTAAGTGGCACAAAAAAATCCAACATCAACTTTACATTAATAAATGAAACCGCACTGCCATTGGTTTTAGCATATAGGATCCAACAACGCACAGAGAGCGACCACTTCCCACAACTCATTAAGATCCGTAATGAATGGAATCGGTTCCCCCGCTAATATCATAATTTCAGCCCCAGTGACTTATGATGCAAAAAAATGTAAATGGAAGGTGCCGGGCCTCGGAATAGTAATGGAAGAAGTGTACTGTAGTGCTGGCACAATTAATGAGCTTAAAGAAACACTAAGAATGCAGGAACAAGAAGATCATCCTCCAGTAGAACGAGTGACCACTTGGATGCACTTGTGTGATTGCTTAATGAATACATTTTCCATAAAAAAATGTCTCCCAATTTCGGTCATAGAGACAAAAAACAAAGTTAAGAGCAGCAGAGCAGAAAAGCCATGGTTTAACAAAACACTGCGTAATCAGAAAAATCAAGTCTCTGGAGAATAAAAAAAAAGTCCTAAAGGACACACACTGGGGAAGGAAATCTGATAACACAAGGCTTTCCAAACTAAGAGCCAAACTCAAGAAAAATTTCTGGATGGCAAAACAGAGGTATCATGAGGAGTTGTGGACCAAGCTGCTCATGTCCAACAAACAGAAAAATAACAAAAAGTTCTGGGAACTGATAAACGGACTAAATCAGGGAATAAATCGACATACGAACGCCAGTATTGATATGGCCACCTAGGAATCCCACGTACAAACAATGTTCTCACTCCCAGAGCACAAGTGAAGGAGGAGGCCACTCAGGCAGCTAATGACTTAAGTAAGATTAACTTTGGTTTCAGAGTGACAACGCAAACTACCTATAAACGAAAATGAACAAGAGCACACTCTAATGATCATCGACATCGAAAAGCTGACAAGCCTTAGCAAGAAATTAAAACTGGAAGGGGCAGCTGGCCAGAATGGAATTCCGAATGCCTTGTTTAGAGGAGACCCTTTATTCTGGGCACATTATATGGTGCTGCTTTTTAATGACCTCCAGGGCACTACTGGTCTACCAGATGCATGGAAAGGCAGTATCATTCATCCAATATACAAAGCAGGCAACCCTGCAAGCCCTTGAAACTACAGGCTAATAGCATTGATAGATGTGGAAGCAAAACTCTATGCAGCCTGTCTACTGCAACAGCTAGCAAAATGGATTCATGACAGACATCCAATTCCACAATGCCAGACAGGCTTTTGAGATGGTATGGGAGCCTCCACTAACCTGACAACAGTGGCTCTGCTGGGAAACAAAGCCTGACTTAAAAAGAAAAGGCTATTTGCGTGCTTTATTGATCTAAAGGCAGCTTTTGATTGCTTACCAAGAACCCGCCTACAGGAGAAACTGAAAGGTTGGGGCTTACCTTGCAGCCATCTCAATGCAATGGTGGACTTGTACACAGGCACTTGGGCGCAGGTAAAAATCGGAGAAGGTGGCCACCTCACCAACAGAATATTAACGGCAAAAGGACTAAAACAAGGGTGTGTACTAGCTCATACACTGTTCAATTTATATTTTGCTGACCTAGCCGAGGCTCTTGCACCTGTAATCAGCCATTTGCCAGTATTGGCCAAGAAAGGAATAGCATGGCTACAGTACGCAGACGACATAGTTTTACTCAGCCAAACACCAGTCAGACTACAGCATAGCATAGACGCATTTCATACATACATAACAATGCAAGGTCTGGAATTGAATTTGAGTAAAACTAAGGTAGTCCACCTAGTAGATAAGAAGTATAAATCTGCTCCAGGGTTCATAAATGGAACCCGGGTGGAGGTTGCCCCCACATACAAATATTTGGGATTCACCATGGATCGCCTCTTGACTTTCAAGCCACAGCTTGTTGTTGCTCAAGCTAAAGCCCTTTCATTGACCTATGGCTTCAAAGTACTAAAACAAAAATTGAGCTGCCCGTCATATACTCACCTGCTTTCTGTCATGGCAGCACGGCTAATGCCCACCGTCACTTATGGAGCCGAAATCATGCTGGGGAAGGAGGCAGTTTTTTTTAATCAAGTCCAGACGAAGGCCTACAAAATGGTTTTTCGGATACCACGACCAGCATCTCCAGCCCAGGTCCGCCTAGAATTGGGTCTGAAAAACTACGAATTTCAGATTAAATGTGATTTCACCAAATTATGCTGGAGGATGCGTGCAGCAGAGATTGGTACCCTAAATAACCTATGTTGGATGGAAATCGAGGAGCAACAGCGTCACAATGATAAAGGCACCTGGGGTCAGCATTTAAACAACCGTATTAAAGTGCTAGGTCTGCCAGAAGCCTGGGAGCGGAACCTGGGCAAAAAGGAGCTTTATCGGAAGGCAGATGCTGTCACTAAGATGAAGGGGGTCATTACGACCCCGGCGGTCAAGGACCGCCGGGGCCGGGGTCGGCGGGAGCACCGCCAACAGGCTGGCGGTGCTCCGCAGGGCATTCTGACCGCGGCGGTTTGGCCGCGGTCAGAACAGGAAAACCGGCGGTCTCCCGCCGGTTTTCCGCTGCCCTCAGGAATCCTCCATGGCGGCGCAGCTTGCTGCGCCGCCATGGGGATTCCGACACCCCATACCGCCATCCTGTTCCTGGCGGTTCGCCCGCCAGGAACAGGATGGCGGTATGGGGTGTCGTGGGGCCCCTGGGGGCCCCTGCAGTGCCCATGCCAATGGCATGGGCACTGCAGGGGCCCCCGTAAGAGGGCCCCACAAAGAATTTCAGTGTCTGCTTAGCAGACACTGAAATTCGCGACGGGTGCAACTGCACCCGTCGCACCTTCCCACTCCGCCGGCTCCATTCGGAGCCGGCCTCCTCGTGGGAAGGGGTTTCCCGCTGGGCTGGCGGGCGGCCTTCTGGCGGTCGCCCGCCAGCCCAGCGGGAAACAGAGAATCACCGCGGCGGTCTTCAGACCGCGGAGCGGTGTTCTGTCGGGGGAACTCTGGCGGGCGGCCTCCACCGCCCGCCAGAGTTAGAATGACCCCCGAAGTCTTTAAATTCTGACAAACACAAATTGGCAAGAAGACAGCACGCCTGGAATGTAATAACATCATACAAAACTTTACGGGCACAGGAATATCTAGCAGCATCCTTAAACCAGTCGCTGAAACACCAGTTCATGCTTTTTCAATATGGGTTGATGGAAACAAAAGATATGGTCCCTTCATGGAGACAACAAGATCTGACACATTTCTGTCGACTGTGTGGGTACCGACAGGAGTCATTAGAACAAACTTTTTTTGTGTGCCCTGCGTTGCTAGGTCACAGGACATTTTATCTGAAAAATATTTTTAGGACATTGACAACCCTCATGCAGGCCGGCCGTCATTAGTTGGCTCAGCGGACTCTCAATTCCGTTTTCTTGTCGAGGGACCAAATTTATGGTACAGGCCTAGAAAGAACTAAAGAATAAAGTCTAAGCCGAGTGCGCATGGGTTATCATTTTATGTTAGTAAAGCTCCCAATAGGTTAGCTGCAGCCAGAAATCAGTCTCAGGTATAACTTAGTGTTAATTACTTTAGGATATTCCCTGAGCCTCACTCACCTACAGTCACAGTTTTCGTACGGGAGCAAGAAAGTCCTAAATTTGAAACTAAGAGTAAGGTTGGAATCAGTGGAGAACATTTTAGCCACACACAATTTATTACTATGATAAGTTTTAGTTTAAACAAGCATTATATGTTTTTATGAGTCTCTATTTAATACAGTGAGTATGCTAAGTATTTATACAAGTATGTATGTCTGAATTGCTATGGTTTTAATTAACCATGTCAATAAACTTAAACTTTGAACTTTGATGTGTGGGTGAATGTTGTGTAGCCTTCTCTGTCCCTGTGGAAGAGATATGTGTATTGTGTTTTTGTGTTGTGTTGCAATGCAGTGTGAATGAGCTGCCCAAAGGGGATGTATTGTGACTGTAAATGTGTCCTGATTTGTGTAAAATGCCGACCCGGCACGCAATGAAAGATGTACTTGGTGCCTGAAGCACGACCCTGTATGATGTGGGCGACAGCGCAACGATCTATTGTTGAGCATAATGCCACAAATAGGTGTGGGTACTTACGGTCGGTGGCATCCACGGAAGCATTGATTTTATGCTCCATCTATGATCAACAACAACACCAGGACCTGTGTGATGGGTTCCATGGCGGCTCCAGATGTATTAGGCTGCCTACAGGTGAGCGTGGTGGTTGGACTGCCATGGTCACATTGGCAGTGTGCAACCTCGTAAGGTGTCTGGCGGAAACACTGTCTCCGCCAACCTGTTTGTGCTGCCTCGTGACTGTGTCGGTCTGTGCTGCTTGGCGGTGCCAGCGGAAGCGCGGCGGTCTTTGCTCCATAGGCCAGCATGATTAGTAATATGGCAGTCCGACCGCCAACCTGACGGTTGTTGGACCAGCACCGCCGCCATGGCGGTCGACGGACCGCCAAACTCGGAATGAGCCCCTTAGGTATAATGTTAACTATTTTAAGTAATGTAATTTAATTTGACATCATTTCCTAGGGTGTTTTACCTTAAGTTTCTACCTCCTTTATTTTCTATAGGAGAGTGTTATAATACCAATGGTTGCCCATCTGTGGTGATGGACATACTACTTTTTTGTTTTTAGTAGTAATTGACACTATAATTTTGTGAATAAGAAAAAGGGTGTGAAATTCCTCAAAAGTGTAAGCTACCTTTGTGAATCATGCACATAATACTGACTTTAAAAAAAAATGACCATTCATCTTCAACTTGCTTTCAATGGTCAGCAGCAATAGAAAAGACTCACTTTTTCATATACTATCAGGTACACAAAATGAAACTCTCAATTCATATTTGGTTTTCTGAGTTATTTTAATTGGACATAGCATTACTAAATGATATTACCTGTATACGTAAATTGCAATGCACCATGTTATTGAGGTGCTGGGTGGGTTTACTTTTTTTATATAAGCTAAAGATGTATGCAGAAATAGGCTTTCTTAGGGATGCAACAGTATCTCTCTCCCTTTAGCAAACGTATTGCTAATGTAATACTTTACAGTGTTTGTATTTGAAGATCCAACTTTCAATTCCAACTGCATCCTTTGATTCTGTTTTATAACACTCTTCTTTGAGAATATGGTTTCATTCTACTAATTTAATCTGTTAATGCAGCCTTTGAAGGAAAGAGCTGGCCTCTCCATATTGTTGTAGAGCAAGAACTTCCATCATTGGAATTACTTTTTTAAAGACTGTTTAGGGCAGCACATACAAAATTGCTCCAATAATACCAGACACTTCTGCTAATACAAACACAAAATATTGGTTTTGCCAATGCTTGCCAATAGTTAAAAGAGGCCCATTTTCTATAGCATGAATGTAAGAAATTGGATTATTAGTTGAGAGAGGTGGAAGCCCCACTCGGAAAAAGACAATTATTTTCAGGGTGAACCACGAGAGTCACAAAACTAACCTATGCTTAACCCTCTGGTACCTTAGCACAAAGTAGTCAGGCTTAATTTATAGGCAATGTGTAATATCTCTATGCAGCACACCAAATTTCGAAACATAGAGTACATTTAAAAAAAAAATTTGACACCAAACATCAAAAACACAAAATAGAGCCAAGAAGCACAAAACACCACTTACCGTTCTCTGGCAGCCCTAGACTAGGAGAAACTCGCAAGTTCAGATCGACCGCAATGGAGTGTGGGTCAGGTATGGGACCAGGTTAGGTCTGCTGAAAAGTTACCTTCTCAAGTCTGGGCGAAGGATGCTGTTTGCATTGGAAGGGACTGCGAGGATGAGGCTGCCAGCGCATGGATCGAGTGTTGCAGACACTTGTTGCTGTAACGCAAAGAACAAGATGTCGCTGGAGCTTGCTTTGGTTCATTGTCGTGGACGGCCACTGTCAGTGTGAAATGCAGGTCTCCAGTTGCTGGTCATCGTGGACGGTCACTGTCAGTACAAAGAGCATGTGCTGCTGAAGCTTTGTGTGGGTGGTTGTTACAGGCAGTTGATTATCGGCACAAATTAGTCAGTTTGTGGTTGCAGGAAGCCCAAAACTGACAGTGACCGCCACAATAATTGTGTTTTTTATTTAAGTGGGGCTTCCACCTCTCTTAACTATTAACCCAATTTCTTACACTTATGACTGTACTTAGTTACAAGAGCCCATTACTTTAATAAGTGATGGAGATTGTCTTGTTCTTTCTGTGGATATTTTTGTTTTTTATGCTTCCTCAATCATAGTGTTCAATTCAAAGTCAGAGCTCTGCGTTCCAAGTTATGTTATCACCTGTTGTAGTCCATTTCTAGACACAAGCTGATTGCCTAGTAAAGTGTAGTTCTGATGGCAATACAAAGATTGAACCAATCTTTAACCTTTTACATGCTGCATGTTGTGCAAAAAAGGGAAGACAGATGATATGAAATACAGATAAGGCGATGCATTTTGAGGGTCTTGCAATGCTGCTGGCCAAACCCAGAGGTAGGTGACAGTCTCTGGAGTCAGGATGCATACAGTTCCATATCAGATATCAGGGGTCAAGCAAGGCTTCTGATGTGGCTTTTATAGACTGTCTGACAAAAAGCCATTCCTGCTTTACCTATTGAACTCCTGAAAGACCTAAAGATCCCATGATAGTTCAGTAGATGCACTCAAACTCATACACAAACTGAGCTAGTGTTCCCACCAGTCTACAAAAGACAAACATAGGTTAAATCCACCACTAAGATGTGAATCATTGCAAGAAGGGCCACCAGCCCACACAACTCTTTGTTCTATTGCCATCTTGGCATCCTTATTAATATCACACTTTAGCAACTAGACATTATATGCTACCAATGTACTTTGGTAGTCCATTTGTACTTCCCTGAGAGTTATAATGGTGGTCCTGGCAACAAGGTGAATTTTGCAATTGTGACCACAGTAGTACCCTTGCCAGCCACCTTTTGCCTTGGAATCCCATCATTTGCAAGAGGTGTCCTCCAAATTTCTGAGATGTCCATACCAAGCAGGGCGATCATATGACAGTGTGGTCCTGAGATATCAGGATGACCACTAGAATAAAGGGATGCTGTTAGAAATGGGGTCTTGGTTGGCAGTCAGGTTACCCGCTGTCCAAGCAAGGACCCTCACTGTAGTCATGGTAAAGGAGAATCACACTCAGTTAACCCCCGCTCAACCCCTTGGTAGCGTGGCATGAGCAGGTAGGCTTAACTTCAGAGACCAGGTTTAAAGTATTTGTACCAACACAGACAGTAATATATTAAAAACACCACAAAATGACTCGCACATGTTTAGAAAAATAGATAATATTTATCTAAACAAAACAAGACCAAAACAACAAAAATCTGACATACACAAGTCAGGTTATGTATTTTTTAAGATTAAACTCAAAAATAGCACTTAGAAACACAAAATGCTTCGGTGAGGTGACAGCACAGCATCGTGACAGAGTGGTTCCCAACAATCTGACGCCAATGGTACGGAGTTACGCAGCCCCACAGGTACAGTACCATAGTAAAATGTGAAAACGAGCCGGTGCACAAAGTTGGGGATTGCGGCGCCGGTTCCGGTGCTGCGGGGCAAAGGAACGGAGGCATAACGAAGAGGCGTCAGGTCCTTGCTGTGGAGCGGTGGAAGTGAGGCGGTGTCAGTGCAAAGCATTGAATCTGCGCACTTCAGGTGGAGTCGATATCCGGCGGTCATGACGTGGTGCAGCGACTTCCACGGAGTACCAGACTTTGGCGGGGCTGCAGCGATGTCAGGCCTGCGAGGGTCGTCACACTCCAGTGAGGACCACGGAGTAGGGTGCAGGCGGCATTATGGGATTCGGCAGCTGCATTGGTCCGGGGTCGTCCGAAGTTGGTTTTCTTGGATTTTCACCAGTTTCTCCTTTCAAGGGCACAGGGACTGGAAAGGGCACCACTTGTCAGGGCAGGAGTTTCAGCAGAGAGTCCAGGTGCTGGTAGGGGAAGTCTTTGATGGGCCTGCGACTTCAGAACAAGGGGCAAGCTCAGTACAAGCCCTTGGAGATTCTTCTCAAGCAGGAATATTCCACAAAGTCAAGTCTTTGTCCCCTTTCACAGGCAGACGCATCAACTGCAGGATAGCCCAACAAAGCACAGTCACAGGTAGGGGCAGCACTTCTCAGCTCTTCAGCTCTTCTCCTTTGCAGAGGTTCCCCTTGATTCCAGAAGTTATCTAATTTTCAGGGGTTTTGGGGACTCTTCTTGTACCCCTTTCTGCCTTTGAAGTGGGCCTACTTCAAAGGAAAGTCTCTCTCTTGTTTGTAAGATCCTGCCTTTCCCAGACCAGGCCCCATACACAGACCAGGGGGTTGGAGACTGCATTGTGTGAGGGCAGGCACAGCCCTTTCAGGTGTGAGTGACCACTCCTCCCCTCCCTTGCAGCAAAGATGGCTCAGGATATGCAGGCTACACCCCAGCTTCCTTTGTGTCACTGTCTAGAGAGAGGTGCAAACAGTCCAACTGTCAAACTGACCCAGACAGGGAATCCATAAACAGGCAGAGTCACAGAATGGTTTAAGCACACAAAATGCCTAGTTTCTAAAAGTGGCATTTTCAAACACACAATCTAAAAACCAACTTCACTAAAAGATGCATTTTTGAATTGTGAGCTCAGAGACCCTAAACTCCAGATTTCTATCTGCTCCCTAAGGGAATTTGCACTTTAATACTATTTAAAGGCAGCCCCCATGTTAACCTATGAGAGAGATAGGCCTTGCAATAGTGAAAAACTAATTTGGCAGTATTTCACTGTTAGGAGATGTAAAACACATAAGTACATATCCCACCTTTAACATACACTGCACCCTGCTCATGGGGCTATCTAGGGCCTACCTTAGGGATGCCTTACATGTATAAAAAAGGGAAGGTTAAGGCCTGGCAAGTAGGTACACTTGCCAAGTCGAATTGGCAGTTTAAAACTGCACACACAGACACTGCAGTGGCAGGTTTGAGTCATGTTTACAGGGCTACTAATGTGGGTGGCACAACCAGTGCTGCAGGCCCACTAGTAGCATTTGATTAACATGCCCTGGGTGCCTCTAGTGCACTGTACTAGGGATTTACTAGTAAATCAAATATGCCAATCATGGAAAGCCAATTTACACATTCATTTTACATAGAAGCACTTGCACTTTAGCACTGGATAGCAGTGGTAAAGTGCCCTGAGTGACAAAAACAGCAAAAACAGATCCCAGCACACATCAACAACCTGGGTAACAGAGGCAAAAAGTTAGGGGAGACCACGCCAAGGATGCCAAGTCTAACAGATGCCATTTTCCAAATTAAAGCAACCAGATACAAGGAGTGTGACCAAGGGTCATTGATGGCTGTTTTATGTCATCCAGATACCAGGAGAGGGCACAATACATTGTGAGTGGCTTCCTCATACCATGAATGCCCCTCTGAGTTCAAGCATTGTCATTAGATCTCAGGAGGTCCACCAAAAATCTGGGAAACCTACCAGTTATCATGGCTGAATATAATATTCTACTGCCCTTGGAGGGTTATCTTATGGTAGCGATATCCACTGTGTGCCATGGGTGGTTATTTAATGGTAGATTCTAGTTGTAGTTCCCTGATATCAGAGATGGCCACCAATGACAAAGAATTCTAACCCGCACTAATGATGCCAACCCCATGATAGGTTTGATCACAAGATTCCAGTGATGGCCAATATAAGTCAGATAACTTTATGCCAGGGTTGACCACCTTATGTGTAAGACGCAACCAGATGTGCTGTAGGATGGTTTAGTGAATAGAACACTTGTTGCTGATGTATGCAGTGATCTGATGGTTATATGTTTGAATTTTGTACATCTGAAGAAGCCACTATTTCCACAATCATCTCCAAGTACATCACTCACTTGATCCTTCTGTCAGCCATGTCTTCCTAAAGCATGCCTATTTTAAAGCTAGTTAGCTATAACTACCACTGACATCTTTGCCTTGTGAACTTGCATCTCTTTGAGATTCACTAAGATCTTCATAACATCATGATAATGATGCTGATAATTAATAATAATAATAATAATAATAATAATAATAATAATAATAACAATAATAATAATATTCAAATGAGGTAGCACATGAACACATATATAGCAGGCCAATCCACACTCATGCACACTGAAGTTTTCATTGATTTCAAAGTCGCACTTTTGTCAATAAAACAAATCTAAATGGAAACCCCCAAATGAGCTCTCTTATAATTTTTCTTTCACTGTTAGCTTCAGCTATGAAAGGCATACCCCCATGTTGTTCTGTAATTTGCCAACAAATCTAGAAGCATTTTGAACTATTGTCTTCCCACCTAGGTATTACCCAGTTAAAAAAAATATTCCCCTGCTAACACTTAACCCTATTAGATATTACTCAGTGTAAATAAGTATTTGCATGCTAACACTTAAACCATACCATTCTTGCAATGTGATTTCTTTGTAGGTTGACTACTGTGGCACTTGCAACATTCATGGTAAACATATTCTTCATTCACTTTTAAAGGTTTGGGCCAGCCTCCTTCAGTCATAACTTTTGCTCCAGACCTTTCAGCCACTGGCTTGATACATTGTCAATTATATCTTGGCTCAGCCCACAATAATGTTTTAGGCTCAACATTTTTCTATTTGTTGATAGGGGTGTGTCCTTCCACCTCCATTAGAAAGGACGAAGTGCCATTTTACATCTAAAATCCATAAAGCAATGATAATATTATGTACATTTGTGTAGAAAAGTACAGTCAGAAGCACAACGGATAAAAGGGGCTTAAGTCATACCCCTAGGCAATAGGCAGAGAGCAACAATACATTATTTGAGTTAAAATACAGTTCATGACAAGGACTAGAAAAGCCAACAAGAGTTAACATGTGTATGTATCAGCCACATGCAAGCTGTACATTCATCAGACTTGTTTGTTTTTGTGAATGCTTTTTTAAATCATCAGCCAACCAATAGAATGACCCTGACCGCTGTAACTAACGTCTGCTTCATCTAATAGAAATTCCCTTGCTAAAGGTATTCAGGAAAATACTAAAGATTGACTTCTGGTGCAGACTACTAACTGCAGATTCCTCATCTTTAGAATATTCCGTAGGTGCCAGAATGGATCAGAAAGATTTCACAGCAGTGCTTTCATGCACTGCTAGGTGGCACTGTGTGGCTTCATTCCATACTGGAAGTGACAAAGTGGAGCTGCATATAGGCAGCACCACTGTTTGCCAATGCCAGTTTCTTTCTTTTCATGTGTATATTTGCACATCCGGAGCTCCTCTCCTTTTTTTTTAAAGTTTGACAAGTTTTTTAAATTGAATTCCAGTGTGCAATGGAACAATGTACTCACCTAAAACTACAGTTTCTAACCATGCCTTGACTATCGTAAACAGTTGTCGGTGACGGCCCGCATAAGATGTGCCCTTGGTGTTTGCGCTCAGGACACAACTCCAAGTCCGGTGACAAATGTGTCCTCAAACAACAAAGGCAATCTGGGACCGTGAAGTGAAGCTGCATGTCGTCGAACATCAAAAGAAGTCACAGACCTTGCAAAAGTCCCCCTGCAATTCAAGGACATTATTCAATTTCAGCTCTTGATGCATCTCACCCCGATCAAGATTGCAGTTTAAATCCACATCAGCCCATCTGGCTTCCTACTAATCTGATTCAGAAAATAGATTCTCACTACCATCAAGCCATCCTCAGAGGTGCCATCATCTTTTTGGTTCTGATTCTGACTAGAGTTTACCATAATCTGGAGGTAACAATGGTGATGATGCACATGAGTTACTCCCACATTATGATGATGGCAGTTTATACATAGATTTCAGGAAGCTAGTGGGGTTGATATCCTAATACAAGATTAATTTCCCCACCTAGGCCACCATCGGTCGGTAGAGAGTGCTTCCTTTGCTCTAGTAAAAGTAAGTTCAATGAAGCCCTAACTGATAGTCTAATGGGCAATTAGTCTAAGTCTAGCTCTTGCCCACTAGTGAACACGCAGGTGGCCTGCCAGTCTGGTGCCTGGTGATCTTGATTTTCTTATGCAGCATCCTACTCCTGACAGGTTGGTAGTGCAAGCTTCCACCAGAAAGGTGCATTCTAAGCCATTATCCATAACCCCTCTGACAGGGTATCAAAGAGGAATCTGAAAACAAATTCTCTCATTAGCCAGCTTAATGATGAGGTTGGTCAATATGTGATTTGTGCTGATATGGATACTACTGATTGGTTGGGGTGAGCATTCAGCACTAGTGTGGTGCTTCATTGCCATATGTGGATACGATCCACAGGTATTTCTGGAAATGTGCAGGCATCCCTTTATGGTTAGGCTTTTTTTAGGAATTCTGCTTGTTAGAACGCTCTGAAGAAAACAGGGCCATGGTGCATTCTTTGGGCCTTTCCACCCCTGCCAGACAGCTCCTCATACATTTTCACCCTTCCCATGCAACTCTAGAAGGTTGGCACATGGGCAACGCCAGGTCACCCTATCTGTGCAGCAGTCAGTCGCTCCAGTCCTTTTGTGGTCGGGGAAGGAAATCAGAAAGGCAACATAAAAGTCTTCAGAATTTTCCACCAGTGTCATCAGCTTCCAAGCTGCCTAGATTGCACACAACCAACCTGTGGGAGGCATGACATGACTTTTTCTCCCAGGTTTCAATCCATCACAACCAACAGATGGGCCTCTAGATCAACCAGCAGGGCTGTGCCCTTCTGTTCCTTTCAGACTAAGGGGGTTATTACAACTTTGGAGGAGGTGTTAATCCGTCCCAAAAGTGACGGTAAAGTGACAGATATACCACCAGCCGCATTACGAGTTCCATAGGATATAATGGACTCGTAATACGGCTGGTGGTATATCCGTCACTTTACCGTCACTTTTGGGACAGATTAACACCTCCTCCAAAGTTGTAATAACCCCCTTAACTCCAGCTTGCTCCCACATCAGAGCAGCTGTCAGAGGAGCACCTACCTATCTTACTGCTGGAGTTGATAGCTCTGCTGTTCAAACAGGCCCTCAAGAGAGTTCTGGACTCAGAAACCAGGATTGATGTTACTCCAATATTTCCCAATGCTGACAAAGGATGGAGGCCTTCATCCTATTTTAGATATTCACTCTGTGGAAGGACAAATTCAAAATACTCACACTGGCCCGATTCTGTCTGCTCTGCATTTGGGTGAATGGAAAATAGCCTTGGACATGCAGGATGCCTACTTCCATGTGCCTGACCTGCAGTGCCACAGATATTACCTGTGGTTCAATGTTGTCCAAGAGCATTTTCAGTTTGGTATGCGCCTGTCGGCCTTACTAGTGTCCCTGAGGTGTTAAAGTGATGGTGGTGGCCATTACAAATCTTTGGACATTGATGATTCCAGTTTTCAACTACCTTGATGACTGACTGTTGGAGACAGACTTGCAACAATCAGTCGTAGACCACCTCCAGATGATGGAGAACCTTGTGACATTGTTAGGATTCTCAGTCAACAAGCCGGAGACACACTTGACTCCTTCTCAGAGACTTCCTTTTGTAAGACCTGTTTTCATCGCTGTGCAGGTCAAGGACTTTCCCCCATTATTATGAGTCCAGGAAATTTGGGTTATGATCCTGATGCCTCAGTCCTGAATCTCACAAGAGCAGCACTAAGGCTTCTTGGCCTGTTTGTCTCATGCATACAGCTTGTTCATTTCACAAGGTGGCATATGCAGGCTCTGAAGTCTCAGCGACCTAGCACCAAAGAAACTCACTGGACGTCATTTTTTTAAGGAAACTACACAAGATGTGCAGTGGTTGCACTGGATCACAACCAGAGGAGGTACCCTTCCCTCCCAGAGCACTGGATTGGGCCAGGAGAATGCGCACCAAGAATCTTTGAGCATGTGCAACATTTCTCAGAACAAACAACCACTATGAGAAAATCATCTGTCGCAGCAGCAGGGCTTGGTTCTTCACCCAAAGCTCCACAGTCTATACTTCCAAAAGTGGAAAGGGAGCAGGGGCAGTTGATGTAGTTTGACTTCCCAAGTTGTGGATGTCATCCTGGCTTCTAGGACACATTCCACAAACTAACAAAGTATGCTTACACAGCATGCTGAGGCAAATTTAAGACCTAGTGTGGAGTCTGCAGGACTGAGCCTGTGCAAGCCAAGCTCTTGGATACCTTGTTGGTTGTTTTGCCTTTGGTCCAGCAAGGAGTTGCTGTGGGCACTATCAAAGGTTAATAATAAGTCCTTTTGGCTTTTCTGCATTTACTGAACCAACCATCCTTGTTCAAATAATCTGTTGCAATCCAGTTTATTAAAGTTTTAACACACATGCACTCTACCCCTCCCAAACTGTGCATTATACCACAGTAAGATCTTAATTTGTCCTGACTTTGCTCCTGTGCACACCCAGTGCTATGAGTCAATTGTTTTGCCTGTAGCAGTGCAACGTTTTCTTACCTTTTCTACACTAATGACAGAACGTTCCTTTCTACTAAAGAATTTGCGAATTTTCTTAGATATTATTTATGTGCTTTCTGAGAACCGTCAGTGAAACCTATGTAGTCCCTACAGGCGGTAGCAAATGACAACACATATATTAATGTTTTATATTAAAATGAAAACACCAATTGGAGTCAATGTTTCTATGACAACAGCCAAAAAAGTCTTTAAACTGACAATCAATTTGTTAGGCAGAATATTTTTTTTTTTCATGAGAGTTTTTTCAACAAGTTACTGCAAGTGTTCCAATTCTGTTTTCTTCTGTGTACAACATGGTAGATGATTGTGTTTGACATTCACGCTCTCAGAAGCGCAGCTGTCATCAGTGCAGACAGTGCAGTGCCACTGGGGCAATCACTTATTAATGTACATATTTTTTTATTTATTAGAAGAACAAGTGACATTATGACTGCCTGTTGTTACCCAACCAGGGGAGGGGAGGATTTTGATTTATTCTATTAGAGCCCATTGTACCCTGCATATGTCAATGGAAGCGCATCTAAAGCAACTAGGGAGGAACTTCTTTTACCTATTATTTACTATTCCAGGAGTTTTTGTATGTTTTTCATGTTTTTGTATGTTTTACCCAAAGTCCCATCAACTTTAGATCCGGTGCAGTGATTGAGGCATAGCTATAGCTATGCAGCCTCTATAGTGACAATGGGGACCAAGAGTGTGTTGGGCCCATTAACCCCATCCCAATTATGAATGGCACTTAATAAATGACCTAGTGGATGGGGGATCATTTTCCCCTGTTTGCTTTTAGGCCCATGGCACTGTCACTACACCACCGGTAGTAATGGTGACACAAGTACCCCTGGTGCATGTTTGCTGATAGGGGGCAATGAAGTGTGAACCCCTTCCCATGATTCTGAATGAGCATTAAAGCAACCCTTTTATACTCTGATAAATGCACATAGAAAGAAACCATAAGCGATCCTCATACTGTAGAATTAATATGGATGCTCAACAGAAGTACAGAAAACAGTAAATATGAAGAAATACTCACTACCTAGTAAGGAATTTTGGTCTAGATGGCACTCATTGGTATATGGTTGAAGCAACTGCACGACCACAGAGGTAGAGGCGGCTTTTGAAGGCCAGAGCCTGGTAAACAAGCATTCCAGTACATAGGCATTCCAGGAAAGAGGCTGAACGATGATTGATGGGGTGCAATGATCAACTGCAGCAATCCCTGTACTGAAATGCTAGGGAATGTAGCTGGAGTTAAAGAACTTTGCAATGAGGATAATGAAGGTGGGGTAAATGAGGTGAGACTGCATCGCCTTGGGGCAATTATTAAATCTGCTGCTATGACAACAAACAACATACCATAGAATAAAACATCAAGAACAGCAGATTTTAGTACCGCACAAGTACAACATACATATTGTCATCTGAGGTTTGCTACGTGCCACATTCACTCTTTTATGGTGCCATCCCCTATTGGCACAGGTACAAAGATGCTGATATGTTGAAGGTAAGGATACTCTGTTGCAACAGAGACAGAGTATCCTTACTGCCAACAAAATGGTCATCCCACCGGATTTAAAAGCATGTGGACTTTTGGTGTAACCACGGCAGAGACTAGCCTGTCTCTGCCATGGTCACACTCCTTTAACGGCCTGACAGAGTAGGGGCCGTCAGAGGTTGACCGCTATATCTGCCAATATAATTTAGATGTTGGGTCGTACAGCTCAGTTTTCACTGTCCGTCACCGCCAGGCAAACCCTGGGGGTATGAGGCATGATGAGAATTGAAAACTGTCTAATGCCCCCCTTGTCATAGGAGATAGCGCTCATGGTGAGAGGGGTGCTGTTTTTTTCTTTTCAAGAAGACAATCTCACCTCAGGATTTTCTTTTTGAAAAAAAAAAAAATTTGATGCACAGCTCCGTCATGTTGATGAAGTCTATATTAAAAACAAGTAAAAAGTCAAAAAGTTTCAATAATGTTCAATATCGACGTAAGAAAGAACAGATTGCATCAACACTATCAACAGCCAAATAGAACAACCTAAGGCAGAAGAACTTCAATCACTTGCCAACCAGTAATAATTTTTCAGTGATTCTTTCCACTCTTTCTACTTTGAGACTGCATCCTACCTCAACATTTCAGAAAAGCCTGCAGGGACCCAAATTGATATGTAGCTAGGGATTATTCGCCAGTCTGACTTTCTATTTGAATGGTGTTACACACCATCCTTGGCATGCCTTAATGCCTCTGTGCTGACCCTATTGTTTGATATGTCTGCTGTCCTATTCTCTACTATACTTTAAAAAACTAACACTCATAACTCTCCTTGCAAATCATAAACTCTCGTTCTGAGTATCCATTCTTGCAAAAACACACGGTTTCAAACCTATTACTCACCCTTTCCCTTAAATCACAATTTCAAATTCTTTTTAATCTCTCCTAGCTATCTCACAATACCTAACCTATTCCACTTTATTTACTCACCCATGTTTTTCACTTGTTTTAACTCACTTTAAGAATTATACCTAACTCCTACTAACCTAATACATCTCCTGAAAATGAAGGAACTTTTTCAGTTTGCTTAAAGCACAACACTAGTCCAATAACTAAAAATCTACAATAACGATAACCACTGGGTTAATCACTAACCTTGGGCTATGGAGTTACGGACCACATGCCATAAAGCACTTCAATGCCTTTTCAAGGATAGTAAGTGCTAAATAAATGCAATTACAATACAATACAAAACAATATGGGAGAAAGCAAGAAAACACATGCACTCACTCCCATAAACTGATAAAAGAAAAAGAAAAAAAAAGTTCCTTGAGCGGAAGCAGTAAAAGGACACAAGCCATTCAGCCAGACCATGGTTAAGAAGAAATGCTCCAGAGGTGGGACACACAAAGAATGGGAGTGAAACTCATTGAAGGAGAGGCAGGGAAGTGAAATTGACAAGAAAGCCATCCTCTTATGAGCATGGGGCTGATGCAAAACTCATGATCTATACATTTTATATTGCATTAGAGGCAATATAGGGCGGTTTAAATTGGTTAATATGGTAGAGTAATCCATTGGTTTGCTGACATACAGGATAATGTCTTTTTTGGGGCATAATGTTGTCACTTAGGGCCAGATGTAGCAAAGGTTTTTACCCATTCTGTGTCTATGGGAAAAAGTGTTCGTACATATGGCCCTTAATCGGGCCAGGGTAAACCATCATCACTCACAGCATCATTCTAAAAGCCGAGGGAGTAAGCCTGACTCTAATTCAAGAAGATTGTGGTACAGGTAATCCCCTGGTTCGAAGTGTCGCACGCCCCTGCTCGAGTGCCTAGCAGCAATTAGTTTCACAGCGCTGCACTGCACCAGACATCACCCGCTTCGGGAAGCCTATTATAAGAAATAGACTAGAGGGTGGGAAGTAGCTGGCTAAGTTACATTACCAAGGAAGTGCTTCCATTGTTCTGAATGCAAAGTCAAGCAGCTATTTGATGTACCAGTGGCGTATTGATCCTATTGGCACAGAGCTGATTCTCCACATTGGAATGAGAGCGGCTACATCCTGAACACGACATTTAAAGCACTGGTTCAACTATAATTCTACTTTTATTACAAGCAGTGTGGCCATCGGTGAAGCTCCAATCAGCACACTGCAGGAATGCTACATAAAGATCAGATCAAGCATTCTGCCCATTCATTTGTTGCTTTTTGTTCGCACTGGAATAGTAGCCACTTGCTCATTCTGTAGGAATTGTTGGTACTGTTCTATCAAAGGTTTCAATTCTGCTGAGAAGTTAACAAGTACAGGTAGTCAGTACCACACAATACCTGCTTATTTAAAGCATAAACCTCAGTGGGAAATATTATGGAGCTTGTTGGCTCTGTGTATGATTATCTGCAGACTCAGCACCCCAGAAAGCACCTTCTAAAGCACCCTCCACACCACTGGACAGGTGACGGGGGGCATATTGTACAAATCCCTCTCCATCCCCTACAAGCAGTTGCAAACACTGTACATTGTTAATATTACCTTTCTGTGAACCTTCAATACACTAAACAGGCCATGCATTTTTCCTGGTTGTTCTTTATTTATGAAAACCTCTGTGTTTTCATTAGTGATATGATATGGCAATATAATAATACATGCTTAAAATGAAAATGAAAACATGATATGTACTTTTGGGAGCCAGGGCTTCCTGCTCCTCTAGCACAGCAGGCAATCAATTTATTAGATCAATTTATTTTTCATTAGACGATGACAGTGCTTCTTCCATAAATTGCTCTTATCCAAATGTTTCCATCATGCATTCTCTATTGTCTGTCTTACTTTATTAAAGGTTCTCAAAGTAAAGCACTCTGTAGTATAATCTCTTGGGAAGCTCGTTTAACTGTTGATTATTATGAATAATTCATTTATTCTGCCATGTCATCCGATTTCTTATTTTAATTACATGCACTCTTAAAGTAGAGAATCTTCCGGGGCTTGAAAGGTAATCTCACTAGTTACAAACTTTTCTTAGGAGTTCTGAATTAGTTCATGAAAGACAAAGGCTACCCTAATCCACCACCATATAATAATAATATCCTATAATTGCAAAATTTTACACATTTAGGTGCAGTTACACAAACATGTATGCTTCCATGAAATAGTACTACAAGAGTACCATATGAGTACTACAAGAGTATCATAGGAGTACTACAAGTGTAGGAGGCCCCAAAATGCCCAACTCACTATCAATCAAAGTGCGGTAAGGGCACAGACCTTTCTGTTTACTTGCTGTGTATGATTATTTTCTAAATATTTTCGTTTTATTCTCATTTTAGATATTTTAGGGTCGCGAGTTGACATACTCAAATAACTTTGTGGATTGCACCCTTGAGGTATTTACTAATGGAGTGCAAAGTAGATTTGGACAATAGTGTCCCTCTCAACTCTCTCAATCTAACTGCTAAGGCGGAGGAGCGTTGCCCGCTAGGTTTTCCAAAAAGGAAAAATAAAATGATAATAACGTACGCTACCTTATTATTATTTTATTTTTCCTTGTAGAAAAGGGCGGGTGGGTGGGGCTGGGCTAGAGGAAGCGGGCCGGAGGAGGGCTATGCACTACAATAAGTGCACAAGTCTGCTTGGCCAACTGTGTTGGGCCGGCCAAATAGACATGCGCACTTTGCATGTTCTCTACCCGGCTGTATTGCACAGTGGAGAACATGTCCAGTCTCCCATTCCTAGTCTGAGCTGCGAAGCAGTCCGCTCAGAACAATCACAACGCTGCTGTCATGCTGGTGACAGCAGCGGCGTGAATGGCTGGGAGCCTGTGCATCAGGGAAGAGTACGGAGGGGAGACAAAGGTGTCTCCCCTCGAAGGTAAGTGTTTTTGTTTTTTATTTATTTATTTATTTTTAACCCCCCCCTCCCGGTCCTGTCACACCCTGTCCCGCCCCGCATCCCTCTTCAGTGGCAGCCGCCACTGTGTAAGAGTTTCAGTGTTAAGAGAATAAACTCCAAATTGCCCCACATTTTCATGCACTACAGGAAAGGCCAGGCCTAAAGAGAGGTGCATCATTATTATTAGCTGAGAAACGTTGGATACTTTGAGTGGTTAGGGGATGACAGAGTTGCTTTTAAAAATATGTTTTCTTAAATTTCAGACCAAGCAAGAGAAATGCTACAGCTACAAAAATTATTTATTTCTGTTTTACTGCTTAAAGGAGATGGTAGTCTTTTTACTATGTCCACAGTCGTGGGCAATAGTCATAAGGCTGTTGTATAACAATGTCCCTCTTTAATCCCATCTGCACAGACCTCTTAAAAAATTATACAAACTGTGAGTATGATTTTGTAAAGTTTTGTTTTGCAGTTTGGATAAAGGAGTAAAAAGTTACAGGACATCTAAAAGTTTGCATTTTGCCATTCTAATTTCATATGCATTTTTAAAGTAATAAGGAAAAAATACTGACATAATGACATCAAACGTAGTATGTCAAAAATTCGCAATCATTGTTGCTCCGCTGGGAAATAGGTGACTTGTTTTAAAAAAAAGTGGGTGCAAAAAATAGAATTTTATGGTAATTAGTCTTACAGGCTAAATTTTTAACTTGCGATGGCCCTCTGACTGATTGTCAGGTGCTGTTCCCTACTGTTCTGGAAGGCATGTTAAGTCTGAGGATGTAAACTGAATTGCACAATCCCTGTTCTGAAATAGGTGTTGTGTGGGGGTATGGTGGCCAACCATCATATGGCAGAGGACCAAGTCACATCCCACAGGGCTGGGAAATCCAATGATAAGCAGAAAGGAACAGTCAAGATTTGGTTGTGGGGTTCATAGCATATTAGACAAATATGTAAAGTTTTTGTCCCAATCCCACCAGTGGAGTGGTCTTACAAATATAGGAAGTGGTCAAATATTTTCTGAAATCTGCAGTGTCTGGTTAGGATTGGCAGAACACAAAACAACTTTTCTTAGTTCTTTGCTTAAGAAACAAGGGTACCACATTCATTTCTTCTCGAGAAATACTCCTAGTATCTGGAAAGAAATTACTACTAGAACTCTGTATGGCCTCTTCAAATTGCACCTTCCAGACCAACCTTAAATAATTTTCATATGAAAATCTTGTTTACCACATTGACTTCCAATGCCTCATCTGCCACAAGTACGACTGCATTCTAATGCTCTTACTAAAGATCGTGCTGAATTGGTCAGGTCTCCCCAACATAAATTTATAATTCCCCTCCCTTCTAGTCCCACTCCTGTTGCTTCCCTGTGCATACATCTCTCTGTAATGCACTGTTCTAATATGTAAAAATCCTCTTATGTAATGTACAGTTTAGATCCCTGTGATGTTCTCTTTTGTTGCACATCCCTCTTGGTGCCATTTAGGACGTTTTGTAATAATATGTAGAGCTTTTAACTTCTATTCACCTTCTGATGTCCAAGTGTGGGCCACATTACATCATCCCTCATTCTCCATCTCATTCTATTGTAGCCTTGTGCTGGGCACAGATGCCCTTAGAAGCCTGGCTATTTAACATAAAATCTCATAAATGTGGAAATATTTTGTAGACCTTAATCTTTGAAGTTGGCCAAGTCCTTTTTGCACTGAAATTAGAGCTGTGCTCTTGCCTTGTTTCATTGGGGGTGTCAACGAGACCTAGCATGTAGCTCGCACAGGGCATGACTTTTGACTATGTGCTCAACCTCCCCACAGATAGCATATAAAGGCTGCCATGCAGACTTCAGCCAAGCTCTCTGCACAGCACTTAAAGGGGCCTGACTTGACTTTTCTTACATTCACCCAACCAACCTTGGTCAAGTAGCAGAGAGAGAAACTCAGAGTGACTTGTGTGATAACATGTCTTCCAGTGGGGGATGTCTTCATTCCAGTCTTTGTTCAAACTAATCAGGTTTCGTGTCAGTCCCATATGCTCCTCTCCAATATTCAGCCTTAAGTCCCGCTCCCCAAATGAGTATTCAGGCAGATCGTCCAGCCAGCCAGAACACAATTACCTGCTCTGACCAGTTTACCAACACTTCTGGGAAATGCAGCATCGCCTTAGTTGATCTGAGTGCATTTTGTATTGGCAATACCAATCAAGAACACTGCAGTAGGGGGACCCCTGTTTATACAGGAATGATGATCTAGAATAAACCAATGCCAAGTCTAATTTACAACACATGCCTGCAAATTATAGGGGTTCTGCTCCTTGTTTTACCAATTATTTGAGGTATTGCCATTTACATACCAACTTTGATATTGCTTTTGGTGATTGTATACTATGTTACTGCCATGTGAGTGGCTCTTTACTGCTCTCTTGGTTTGTTTGGCTGTAGCTGGCCTGGAACGTCATGCATGGTTAGAATAGTGCAGAGATTTGGTGTGTCTTCTATGGGAGAAAGAGTCAGTGAGGTGCATGAGGTCCTGAGAAGTGCTCTGAACTTGTTGCTACAAAGTGACACCTTAGGGAGACATGGTCATATAAAGAACAGTGGGAGGTTGATGGGTTTGTGCTAAAGCAAGTTGCCTCTCAGTTATTTGCATGCTTGGTTGTCATAGCGCTGGACACAATATCTCCTATGAGATACAGAGTTGGCAAGGTGTGTGTTTCTGAGGGGTACTCTGAACTTGTTGGTGAAAACACAATATCACATATAGAGCGATGGAGTGGCAGGAGACGTAGTTGGATTAGACCCAAGCCTCATAGACAACTTTGTGAAATAGCTGCCATGGTCACCTATCAATGCTATGGTGTACAGTCAAGATGATGTGTGAGTTTTCAGATTCTGATTGGGATATTGGATTGTTTTAGAACTTAGGGGCCTGGACAAACAAAGTGATCACACTCAAATGAGGGTGTTGACGTAGCAGTGACCTAGCTCTACGAAGCACTGAAGGGCACCTACCAGAGAGCATCTATAATGTATAAGAATCTCTGACAGAACCTGCTGGTCCCGTGCACGTTCATATCTCTATAAGTCCTAGTATAGTTTCAGAGAGATTGCTCCGCTGATTATATGGACCTTGATTATCGACTGAAAGTAAATGGAAGGAGCTAGCATCAGCAAAATAAGTCCAATTACAGGGAAACAAGTTTGGTTCCACGTGGACAACAGAGAGGATGATTTCAAACCATAAAGGTTTAATAGCTAATTAATCAAAGCTGCAAGCTCAAATCAATCAATAAAGCAAGAAGTCATATAAAAATATACATATCAATTCGGTTGTACAATCTGAAATTGTATATTATATGGATGAAAAGGCATAGCATAGTGCATTAAAGTATGCAAAATATGTAATAAATCGCTTCCATAATGTAACTTCACCAAGCTAAACTAGATATCAAAAGTGGCAAAGGGAAATTCTAGGAGGAAGGTGTTAGTGTTCACAAACCAAGTTAAGGCTCAGGGAAAGAGGCAGGAAACGTTCAAAAGTCCAGCTGAGGAACTCAGAGAATATAGGGTCTTGAAGCAGCAGAGTTAGGGAAAGTTCTTCCTTCATCTAAGTCAGGACACAGTCTTGAAAACTATTCTAATGAACACACAGTTATAGCAAAACAGGATTTCCAGGGGCTTCTTCACCAACTCCTTTCAAATAGACCAATCAGGATAGACCAATTGTCTGGGAGTTGGTAGGATCTGCAGAAAAAGGTGCTCACAGCTGCATGACCTTGGAGCTCTCAGAAGTCCGGCCCGCCTCATACAAGAGGCTTTTTCTCATCCCGGCAAATGCATAAAACATAACAATTAACATAGCTAATTGAATTTGAAATGGCATTTCTAAACACACCCAGACAGGGACCATTTCTTGCAACTAACAAGTGCAAAGACACCTGTAAGAAAAGGATAATGTGAGAACATCTAAAAAGAAAACACCACATTTGTGATCTAGAAAACACTTTGGTAAACTGAGGCCCTTGTTCACAATACATTTGATTAATACAAGTACAGTATAACTAAGGAGTAAACCAAGACTATGAGCCTCATTACATGTTCAGCGGACGGTTAGACCGTCCACCGAACTTTTGATGGGGAGGTTGCCGCCATAGTGGCTACCTCCCCACCAGGCCCATGAAGAGTTTCCCGTTGGCCTAGCGGGAAACACCCTACAGCACTGTGTCCGGCTCGTAATCGAACATTGGGAGGGTGCTGGCCAGTGGGAGCCCTGCACTGCCCATGCCAATAACATGGGCAGTTCAGGGGCCCACCTGCACTCGTTCTCTGCCAGCCTTTTCATGGCGGTGCTAGCGCTAATGGAGAACGAGGTCGTAATCCACGGGCAGCACTGCTGACAGTGTTGCCATGGCGGATTAGGACCGCTGCAACAGCCAGACTGCTGGGATCTCTGATCCAGGCAGTGCTGGCGGTCCTGCCACAGCACGACCGCCGTGGTCATAATATGGCACTCAGACCGCCGCAAGTCTAGCGGTCTATTGACGGCCAGACTCGTAATCTGGGCCTATGTGTGTGGCTTTCTAGTATGGGTATCTGCTGTCACATTCGTCACACACATTAAGGTGTCAGCAGATTAACTAATTTATGATTAGTAATAATTGGGGGCACAAAAATTAAGCAGCTCCCCTGCTATATAGATTACACTGTGACGTGTTGGGGTTTCCAGAACTGGACAGGAGACCGTGTAGTTATATTTTTTACGTTATTAATTTACACATATTTGCAATTTGTGGCATATGGCGATAAAGGGATTGAGCAAGAATCACAATAAAAGGATCATGGTGTTTTGTGCCACTTAAAAGCATTTTGATTTCTCAAAAGTAATAATCAAAACCTTAATGTAGAACTCATTGTCTTGATTTAGTGACAATAAAGTTACAGAAGACAGTGGGGAACAGGGGATCACGAGGCAAGGAGGTACATTTAGTATGAAGGGAGGAGAAGTAAGACATAGAATTAGTAGAAAGGAAACACAGATATATGCAAAATCTAACACCTACTACATTTTTATATGTTAGGGAAAATCACAACCGAATCAGCATAACAAAGGGAAGACATAGGACTCCGGAGTATCCTTAAAAGACACGTACCGCTTAAAAATAAGAGAAACATGTTACGGTCCTTAGCCTCTCTTATCACTTCTCCAAACCATTCCCTTTTCCTCTCTTGAATTATCAACTGTTTGCATTACTTTTCCACAAATTGTCACGTTAGAGGGGAATCTGGAGAAAAAAGTTAAAAGTTAAAAGATGAATCTGAGCTGTTTCCATGAGAGAAAAGAAAAATAAGGTCAGAGCTTTAAGATTTCTGAAACACTGCTCCAGGTATTCCATGGAGCATCTCTGTCATCAGGCATTGGAATACTGATGCTGCACTGGCCAATCCAAATGGCATCCTACAGTACCGAAACATTCAATTGGGTGTAACAAGTGGTGTCAGTATTTAGAATCCTCTGCAAAACCTGCTTCATGGTAAGCTCGATCTAACACTAATGTAGAAGAAAGTTTAGCACCAGCAAGAGTTGAGACCATTCTCTTGCAGATTCGATTAGGAAGCTGAGTCGGTCCAACTAAAATTGTTCAAACTTTTAAGAAAAGTGGGCGCTGCACCTAGTGCAGCGCCCCTTTCCTTGCGCCCCTTAGCGCCACCCTACCGCCACCATGTGTGCACCCTATGTAAGATACGGCGCACCATGGCGCAGGGTAGGGGCCAATAGCGTCATTCTTATTGATGCTATTGATGTGCTCTGCAGGAGTAGCACCAAAATATTGGCGCAACTCCTGAAAAATACATAGGGGCCCATTATAAATAATGGACGCCCCCTTTTAACGCCTTTGTTGTGGGTATGCAGTTTGACAAAGCCTCCCCTCAATTGTAAAAAGCATGTCCCTTCAGTTCTACCTTCCAATTCCTTCTTTTTTTCCATGTCCTAATGGAGCCACAACAGATTCCACAGTCTCAGTACCAACCAGCACAACTGTTTCCCAGGCTGTAGAATTGGCCATTGGAATCCTTCAATCAGCCCTTCGGCTCCCTCACTTATCCCTCAGCATACTCATCTGGCCTTCTGACCACAATAGAAGGGTCTCAGGCATCCTTGAGCCAGCTCCCAACACCTTCAGCCCTTAGACCCCTAAAGTAACCTAAAAATGCACTTCTGCTGCAAATACTAGTAGAGGTTAGCATCAGTGTTATGGTCATAAAATAGCTTGCCAATTTCCTAGGTGGTTGCACCTATGTGTTTGCTTATTTCCTAGATGGTCGTCTCAATGTATAATTATTATTCTTTTCCAGTCATTTTGGCCTCTTCGAGGCCAGTGTCATTGGGAAGCCTACAGGGTCAACTATTTCATGTTCTCAATCTATTATATTATACCATCTGCATCCTTCTACAGTTATGCTGAATTTTATTTTAGGGCTTGGCCTTGACACAGCTTTAGCTGTCTCCCCAGGCTATTATTTTCCATAAAATCATGCATGGTATGCAAAGAAAGAGGGGATTTTGGTCAGCAAGCTTTATCTATTGGTCTGCTGAATTGTCATTCACATTTTGCTTCTGCCCACCACAGCATACAGCAAGCCTTAGCACGTTACCCATTGACTCCACTTCACTAAAAGCGACTGAATAAAGCGTGTTCACACTGTTCCCATTCGCTTAAAAAATGTCCTTTCTGTTCAGTGACAAAGCTCTTTCAAAATGTTTTTTATTTTTTTATTTTATGTTTGTATCTTATTTTTAGAGAAAATGTCTATTTATTTTGCTTGCGCTTTAGGTGCCCAGTTAGATGGTGATTTATGTCCTGTGTCCTTTTCAAAGATGCTGATATTAAGAGAAGTGGCATTGTAGCTGCCTGTAATTTGAGTGATTGGTTGGGCTACCATCCCTTTATGTCACCTTCATAACAAATAGGGGGTTATTACAACTTTGGAGGAGGTGTTAATCCGTCCCAAATGTGACGGATATACCACCAGCCGTATTACGAGTTCCATAGGATATAATGGACTCGTAATACGGCTGGTGGTATATCCGTCACTTTACCGTCACTTTTGGGACGGATTAACACCTCCTCCAAAGTTGTAATAACCCCCAATATGATATAATGTATGGCACAATTGAAATTATTGTTTCTTGAAAACTGGTTGGTAAAACAGCCAAAATAGTGAATGAGTTTTTAATTTAGCATCATTATTGCAAGCATGAGAAAATGGTGGCAGTCATTTTCTTTTCATTTTGTTATTATGGTTTATGCTTGCAGTAAAAATGTAAAAACAACTCCACCATTGCACCAGCATGCTTTGGTCAGACCTACTGGCTTTGCCAATGCTAATTCATATCAAATTTTTAGTCGAATGTCACAGACAATCATATAAGTATATATAAAAACAAAATAAATATAAAACATACAGAGCTATACATGAATATGTTTACAATAAAATACAGCTGATTTGAAAAAGCTCCCCACTCTGAAGCAGATATCCGCATGTGGCACCAATTGTAAATAACGAGGGCAACTCTCCATTGCTTCAATGTATGCATCCTTAGAAAATGTGATCTAAAAACACAAAAAATATATAAAGAATAGAATATATAGAGTAAAATGGAACAGGGATTATGTTAAGGGGCAGTCACAAATACATTTTACAGCATCTATATCACCATAATACTCCAAAGGAAAACATAGTAAATGACATACAGTACCAGCTCTAAATCTCAATAACAAAGCCCTCTCACACGTTTTGCACACTAGGGTTAAATAATGCTCCAACCTGACATTAGTTTTAAAATGACATATTGCTACTAACTTACTAAGTTACAGACTTTTCCTTTGTGTACTTTGCCTTTCCAAAAATTATCGCTTGGCAGACAATGTGTTGCCTTTACATATAGTGGATTGAGGGTCTACCTAAATCAGAAAAACTCAGTTGATCATATTTGAGCTGGGGAATATTCAGGTCATGCACACATGGCAAACATTTGTCAATGATGGACTGATTCAAGGTAGCCTGAGGGTTATTCCACACTGAGAGCCATAATAAAAGGAGCCCCAAATGAATATGACCCCAAAGTACAACAGAGCAAGCTCTCCATGACAAAAAGGGTGAGATGTAGCATGGGGAAGGGAGAGATGGTGCCTGAAAAATCTATTCTCCTATATTTGCAGAGCATGACAAACTGCAAAGCCCTAAATCCCATTCCTATAGCTAACAGTAGGAACACATTATTTCTTATATATCTCTAAAAGAGAAGGGAAGGGCTTACCCTCTACAGCCTAACAAATATTAAAAAGGAGGTTCACAACTTAGGAAAACTTAGTCGTGCGTTAGTTAGTATTACCAGCCCAGAAGCCACTACAGTGCAACATAAGTCCTAAGTAAGGAAAACTAGCCACACTCTCTAATATGTTCCCATTAATTTAAGGGATACGTAACAATGAGCGTTTAGGGCCACAAGCCATAGTGTGGGACTTAGAAATAAAATTTGGTGACAGATCAAGGTCCAACATAAATTCCCAGAAGGCTCTCACCAAACAATGCAAGGCATGTGGAGTTTGAGCTACGAGTACAGCATAGTTAGCATATAAATGTACAAGTATGGGAACTGAGTTAACAATGGGGACAGCTTGAGTGTCAGCTTTCAAATAATTATTGACTTTATTAATGTATAAAATAAACTGAAGAGGTGCTAGAACACACCCTTGCTTAACACTACGGTGCAAAGTTCCCCGCTCGTCTTCAGCTAGTAGCTGTCTTAGACATCTTCATTGGTTACCAGTTGATAAAAGGATCACGTTTAAATCCCTTTGCTTAACATAGAAGGCCCATCACTCAGAAGGATGTGAATATTTGAGTTCAGTTCTACAGAGATATTTACCATCGAGGAACCTAAGATCTTCATTTAGACTACTGATTGTGGTTCCCCGCTGTTATAGGGCCTTCACTGTGGAGGCGGGTAGACTCTGGAACTCTCTACCCCTTATGATTAGACAGACAGAGACATACTTCGCCTTTAGGAAGAAATTAAAAACTTGTCTCCTTTCCCTCTAGGGTGGCATTTTTATGCTCCACTCATGAAGGATGATTTCGGTCTTTCCCATATCTTATAAGGCCTAGCACTTCGATGCTATCTGCTGGAATGCGCTCTACAAAAGCTATACAATACAATACAATACATTACAATACAATACAATACAATACAAAGTAATTGGGTCAGAGAGCTCACCACTTGGTCCAAATCTGACCCTAGCCACAGATTATGATGCCATAACTTGGCTTGATTAAAGTTATTGAAGGTGGAGGACAAATTCATGAAGGCCGGGTACATTGGACAGAGCCCAGCTATGGTATATTAACCTATTGCAGGTGCACATTTAGACACTGTCCTATTGTACCTTGCTTCCCCTGAACCTATAGAGACAAGAGGATCATATGTTATTGTTATGTACCCATCCCCTTAATCTGTTAAAAATAACCCTCCCAATAATTCTAGCAGTTAAATCAATTAAGGAGATGGGTCTATAACATCTGGGATCGGTATGGCTCCCTTTAAAAAACAATATATATATTTATATATTATAAAATTATAGAACTAGACCACGAAGGAGGGAGTTCAGCTGTATCCATGCTAGTAAATACATTGACATGTAAAGGAGCCCAAAGATCGACTCTATATTTAAAAATGCCAATGGGCACCCCAATCGACCAGACAGGTTTATTAGTAGAACTCTGGTTGAGGGCAATCTTATGTTCTTCTTGTTGTGTTTAATTGAGGTCTCGGGTGTGTTACTGTGGATGGAATGTGAGGGGGAGAATGTGGAAGTGGAAGGCTGGAGCAGACAGTTGTGAGAGAGCATGGAGTGCTTTCGAGAATTGAGCAGTAATTGTTACTAAAATGTTCCACCCATTGATCACCAGTGATATGACTACTAATAGTGGAAACAGGAAACTTTTGTGCTCTGAGCACACTAACTTCTCTCCAAAACATACACAGGCTTTGAAACGTAGCAGCCATAGTTAAACGATTCTAGTTATCCCTTCAAATTTAAATTGTTCCTTTTTTTCAGAGCCTCTTTGTAAATTGTTCATGCCTTCCAAGCGTCAGTGGGGTTCCTGGGTGTGGTGGTTAAGAACCTACACAGGTTCCTATTTGCACAAGAGAAAGAACCATTGAATCAGTGCTTGGTATCTGAAACAGGTCTGTGCTTTGGCTTTCGTAAAGTTTTTTTTTTTTAAATTAAATCGCATAAAACCATATACTGAAGTCTTAAAATATTTCCCAGCTCACTATCTTGCAAGCAAGTCAAAAGATGCCTCAATTAGTTTTAATTAAACAATCCAAAAATTTATCAGGATCTGGCAAATGCCAGACAAACCAAAGTCCATTTTTTGGGGACCAACAGCTGAATAACATTACCCTCCGACACATTTAAGAAACCCAGTGGTAGAGTGAAGGTAGCTACCAGGAGATTATGATTCCCAAATCTAACAAATGTGTCACTCTTCACCAAACCAATGCTAGTTTATGTATGCCAATGATCCCTGACAAGTCCTATGTTTAAAACGTTGGTCAGGTGCTGCATACTCAAGAATTCACAACACTGTGAGAACAATCAGATGGTGGATGTTGGTTAATCAGTTCAATTTAAGACATCCAAACAGGACATCCTTTTGCTGCAAGATGGCACTCTGCCCCCTTAAGCATGCATGCATGGACCAGTGCTCTGCACCTTTCTGGATCTTCAGAAACCAGACTGTTGTGGTTGGTGGTCTAATAAGGTTGCGATGGGCCTCAACGCAAGCTAGGAAATTGGGTGCATACCCTCTAGAAGGGCAGTAGAAGACAATAAAGGGGGTAAAGTGGGCCCCTCACACCACAGCCCTAGACTCCAGTGCCACTGATGCACCTTGACAGCTACTCCTCTCAATGTTGTAGACTCTGAGATAATGATGGAAGCTCAAATCCCTGCTGCAATGAAAACTTAATTGTACTGTCCTAAACTTGCATGTCAGGTCTTGGCAGTCCTTTCCTTTCTTCCACGTGTTACCCAGAAAGGGGGTTCATACAGCTACAACAAGTTACACACACTGCAGGCAGGGCCTTGTGGAAGCACTGAAAATACATTTATATTTCAGTGGGCTTTAGCTTCTTTCACTGGTTCCCTGTTTGCACGCGTTTGCACTTCATTGCACTTTGTACAGTGTATGAATCCTGTCAAACTGCCCCCCCCCCCCCAACATTAGGGAAGAAGCGTCCAACTCTATTCCTTTGTGTGCTCAAAGAGGTGTTTAAGTGTTCTGGCTGCCAGTCAGGTAAGGGTTGTCATGAGTTTATATTTACAGTAAAGTGACATGATAAATTAATGGTGGAATCTGAATCTTGTGTGTCCTAAGGTTTGGGGATTTAACAGCTGGCATACATGGGCCCAGCAGGACAACGCACAAATGATTATGAAGTACCACTGGCTGTGGCACAAGACTGAGCATGCAATAGCACATGTAGGACTATCCCTGTCTCATTCCAGAGACCTACGAGGACCTGTCATGAAGGTCTCTGAGATACCCACAAATGAAAGTCAAAACAGCATAGCACAATGAGACACCCTCCTCTATCCACTTAATGGCCATCACTAGTGGGGCAGGATACACATCTCTAAAAGTGCACCATATGCACACTGGCAGATGTCCTTGCCAAAATAATGGTATCTATTATGGTGTTGCTAAAATGGATTGCTTTGCAGCATTCACCTGATTCTTCATCATTTGATAAGGATGTAAACACCAGACTCACGCAACAGCTCCCATCCAGCTACCAAACCCGGGAAACACAGAGTCTTCCACAAGATTTCTTTGCCCTGTCACATCAGCTTTTAGTGCAGTCAATGCTGATCAACTAGGAGAATTGGTACTTTGTCCAATCAACTTTTCTGAGCACACGAAGGGTTATGCTTCCAATTGGAGAGGAAAGATCATATCTAGGTGCTGTTGTCAGGAGCCCCTGGCCCTGTGAGAAAGGATGGCATCAAGGCTGGAGGGAAAAGAGGGTTCTACAGTGGTGACACACGACAAGCACAGACTGAGCCTGGGATTATAAAAGCAAGGGCCCAGAGTTTCATGGTGGCAAATTACCACTGCTGCAGATTTCGAGGCTAAAATGTACAACCCATGTGTTCAGTGTACCTGAATCAGAGGTCTGTTTTCTAGACATGGATGAGCTGCTCATGCCCAACATAAAGCAACACTGACAGACAAACCAACCACCACCAGAAGGCTCTTGTTTGCTTCCTTAGCTAAGAGAGGCTTGCTGCTCAAGCTGGATTGAAAAGGATGTGATCTGCGACCTGCATTCCGTTAGGGAGTGTATTCCTTCCAACACAACAACATAAGAACACACAACAGGACATTATCTGTTGTTAAAATACTTCCATTTAGTTTGAATCCAATACAGTCAATACAATACAAAGGCAGGACTTCATCAGGCTGGAGACAAATGTAAAAAAGATGGCAGCTCTGCTTCTAACTCTGGGCTGCACTACTTAATGCAGCATGCCTGAGTGATGCTGCTGCGGCCTACATGACCCATGCTATCTCCGAGGGGGCCACTGCAATCTGTAAGGTGAGTCTCCATACTTTCCAAACTTTCTTCCTTCTCTCGCTAGACACGCTTAAGTGCTCTTCCTTCTGATTGTATAACAACCACCTGCTGTCTCTTATGCTCACCATAATCCAGCATTACTCCACCAATTTAGGCCACTCCTCTGCGCTGGTTCTAACATTGTGGTCTCACAGGCTTTGTTGCAGACTTTGCTCTCTCCTTGGTCCGATGACCACATCCCTGCTCTGATATTTATCAACTCACACCACCATAACTTCAATATGTGATTTTCATCTTTTTGGCCAGCTTTTGGCCCTACTTGCTCTCTCCATTATGACAGAATCCAAAGGACACAAGGACCAAAAAGACCAGGAGAGCAAGTGTCACCTGATATGTTGTAAACTATCGCCCTGGTCCCTGTCTCCCCAATTAAGGAGAAGGCTGACCAGTCTTCGACATTGGAATCCATTTTGAAAAAGCCAATTTGAAAAAGCTAAACTCCTCAAGACATTACCCAGAGCACCAAAACTAACACTTATTAACTGAAACTTGAAGTGGCAGGCATTAGAAAATACCTCCAAGAACTGGACATATGAATCACTGATGCTAAAAACATGATCGGAGCTGTTGAGGAATGCAACACTCTCACGCTAAACAATTGATGAAATCCGAGGCGCTAATTACCAGTCTAAAACTCAACATCACCAATCTCGAAGATTGCAATAGATGGAGCAATCTACATATGCCTGGTTTTCTGGAGTGCTCTGAAAAGACAGCCAGCTCAGCTATAGCATTCTTGAAGGAATGGATACTTGAACATCTCCTTCCCTAGGGAATTTGAACTTCAATGTGCCCATCATGTACCAACTTTCAAACCTAAGAATCTGAACTCTCCATGGCCCTTAATTTTTGACCATTTAAGGTACCAGCAATCAGAACTCTCATGGGGCCCAGTTGAGGAGGGCCAGATAAATTACATGTTGAGGCACCAGAATCTCCAATACTTTGCCAGGGATAGTTACCAGAAGGAAAGGCTTTCTGGCATGAAGGAAGTCACTCATCTCCAAATCTATACAGTTCTCTTTCGCTGGTCCCTTCAAACCTTCAAATTTTAATTCATCTACAAGGGCAAACCATGTTTTTCTATGATCTACCTCACCTGGATATGTTTCTGGAGAACAAATCAGAATCACAGACGGATCACAATCCCAGCCCGCCTCCTTCAATTCTCTTTCTCAGAATGCTATTCTCTTTGGTGCTTGAGCCATTGGTCCCACACCCAACCCGAGCTGATTTGTTTACTCCGGTCTAACACTCCCCACTTTATCTGAGTTTATATTTCATCATTACAATGTTTTCAGTCCTACTTGTTACCTTTATACGACTGGCTCAGTATTTACACATCAATGTTATTTGCCTCTGTACTGTACTTTGTGGGCGGCTCAGCAGAGTGGATGATTCACTTTGTGTCTCTGATTTTGTATGCCTTGTGTTTCTCATAATTAACATTTTTTCCTCCTACAGGTCTGGCCACAAGAAACACTCCAGGCACTAAGCACTCCAGGGTCTAAGTTCACAACTGTTAAGGAAAATTGTTAAACTTTTAATGCAAATTATTGCTTTCTATCTGTTAAGAGTTTCCAAGTCTGCATCATTGCTCTCAGATCTGTGCTTCCCTATATTAATACTGTTAGTGTATTACCTGACTACCACCGTTGCTTTGTGATGTTAATCATCTTAATATTTCATTATTATTGAAGGTCTTTTTATTTTCTCAGGCTTTCTATATTCAATGTATCCATTCTCTCCATTGCACAAAATTCCTGCTACTATCTTTTAGCACCTGGCAATCCCCTTGGTAGGGTCTCAACACTTTCCCGCTGGTCCGACTTCGTCTCCCAGGGACTTTTCCACCCTGTCACATGGGAGGAGTCAGCATTCCTGATAGTTGGAAGACATCAGAGATCATGCCTTTTTATAAAAAGGGCCCTCGAAACTCACCCCTTAACTACAGGCCGATAAGCCTTATTGATGTAACACAAAGGGGCATATTTATACTCTGTTTGCGCCGGAATTGCGTCGTTTTTTTTTACGCAAATCCGACGCAAAACTAACTACATATTTATACTTTGGCGTTAGACCCGTCTAGCGCCAAAGATCTTGGAGTTTGCGTCATTTTTTAGCGTGGACACCTTCCTTGCGTTAATGATATGCAAGGTAGGCGTTCCCGTCTAAAAAATGACTCCGAGGCATGTGCGTCGTATTTATACTCCCAGGCAGTGGGCGGGTCAAAAAAAATGACGTCCAGCCGCTTTAGCGTCATTTTTTAGTGCCTGGTCAGGGCAGGCGTTAAGGGACCTGTGGGCTCGGAAGGAGCCCAGAGGTGCCCTCCCATGCCCCCAGGGACACCCCCTGCCACCCTTGCCCACCCCAGGAGGACGCCCAAGGATGGAGGGACCCATCCCAGGGAACTTAAGGTAAGTTCAGGTAAGTTTTTTATTTTTTGTGGCATAGGGGGGCCTGATTTGTGCCCCCCTACATGCCACTATGCCCAATGGCCATGCCCAGGGGACAGAAGTCCCCTGGGCATGGCCATTGGGCAAGGGGGCATGACTCCTGTCTTTGCTAAGACAGGAGTCATGTCAATGGAGGGTGGGAGTCAAAAGAAAAATGGCGCAAATCGGGTTAAGGCAGATTTTTTGCCTCAGACCGACTTGCCCCATTCTTTGACGCCCAAGCTCTATTTTCCCCTACGCCGGCGCTGCCTGGTGTGGGTCATTTTTTTTTACGCACACCAGTCAGCTCCGCCGGCTAACGTCATTCCATAATAAGTCGCCCGCATGGCGCTTTGGAATGGCGTTAGCCAGCGTTAAATTTTTTGACGCACAACTCGATATCTCTCCAATCAATCATTAATTGACAAGATCTACAAGATAAAGCATGACTTGTATCCCAGGGAGCATTGCCCTCGGGGTCCTGCTTCTCTGTGCTCCTGGCTCTCACTCTTTCTGCGCTCCTTTTTTTCCAGCTCTTTTGCCACCCTCCCAGCACCCCTTCTACCCTCCCAGGAGGCTGCATCATGGCTCCATTGAGCAGGTCTTGACCAGTTGTCCCAGTGGCAGGCTCTCTGACCAGGATCTGGCCTGCCTTCCTGCCAGGTCCACTGCCTAGATTCTGCCCCCCGCAGCACCAAGGCCACCTGTCCCCAAGAGTCTTGTCAGCTGCATGATCCTTGGGGACCTGCTCTCCCACGCTCCTGGTTCAAACCCTTGCCTAGCTCCTGGTTTCCCACTCTTTTCAAGCCCTCTCACCACCCAGGATCCCTCCTCCTTGCCAGCTGCATTGCCCCTGAGGTCCCGCTCCCCGCGCTCCTGGTTTCCCGCTCTTTTCCTGCCCTTCTGCCTCCCAGCACCCTTCCACTTCCTAGGACCTATTTAATGGAGGCAGCAGCACAGCCGCACAGTGGAAACACACAGTGGGTGCGTTGAAGGTAAGCTCATCCGGCCCGTCCGCACCTGGACCCCGCCGAGCGCCAGGAACTCTGGACTTCCAGACCCCCGCAGATACTTTGCCCCCTAGGCCCCAGTTGCAACAACAACTGCTACCTGACATGGCCCCACTCCACAGCAGGACCATACAACTGCCACCACTGCTGCTTTACCTCCAAGCCAGGACGAAGTACCCCCACAGCATTCCTTATTTTGCCATCAGTACCCACCAAGGCCACACCGGGCCAACTCAGTTGCATCTTACTCAACGCCAGATCCCTCTGCAAGCATGCCACTGAAGTCTGGGACACCATCTCCACCCTCACCCACAAAGTAACCTTCATCACTGAACCCTGGATCACCCCAGCTTCCACACTGGACATCGCCATAGCAACTCGCTCTGGTTGCAAGATGAAACACCAGGACCACATCAACAAACATGGAGGCACCATCGCCATCATACACAAGGAGTTGATGTCCTGCACAATCACCGACGACCAGACAACCCCAATCATGGAACACATGAACTTCCTGCTCTACACCGACAACACCACCACCATCAAAGGCCTACAGACCAGCAGGACCACAGACCGGAATCAACAACGCCATCGCTGAATTCATCACTCTTCTTGCCATAGAATCCAAACACTACATCTTCCTGGGAGACCTCAACTTCCATTTAGATGACCCCACTGATACCAACTCCACTAACCTCCTGGAAAGACTGGAAAGACTGGACAACATCGGCCTCAAGCAGCTAGTCACTGTCCACCTGCACATCACAAGACACACGCTGGACCCCATTTTCTCATCTAGCAACAGAATTAGGTACACCCACACCTCGGACCTCACCTGGTTGGACCACTTCATTGTACACTTCGCCATCACCGGACATACCTGCAACATCACCAACCTCCACAGCGCACCATTCCGCAGCTGGATCAAGGTCTCTCAGCAACAATGGACCGAAGTCCTCGGCGCCGCTCAGCCCAACTATTCCCCCAACCTGGACCAACCTGGACCACGCAGTACAGAACTTTGATGACTGGATCGCCAACGCCCCTGACCAAGTCGCTGCCACCAAACCAGCTAAAGCTCACAGACCAGCCAAGCAAGCTATTTGGTACACCCCTGAACTGAGCAAGGCCAAATGAAGATGCAAACAACTTGAGAGAAGATGGTGCACCAGCAAGAACGAAATCAACAGAGCCACTTTCAAATCAGCCCTCAACATCTACCACCGACAGATCAGAGAAGCAAATAGGGAGGCCCTGACCTTCCGGTTCTATACTAGCGCCAAACTGAATCAAGGAATTCCTCACCACTGTCAGACAGTTCACCTGCCCTGCAGCCACCGAAAACTCAATCTGTGCATCACAGAAGTTCTTGCCGACCATTTCCACAACAAAATAGCTACCATCTACAGGAACTTCAAGCCCCAACCCTCTGACACCCCCAGCCTCCAATCAACCACCACAATAGACCATCCGCTCAATGCCAGGAAACAACTCAGCAACGCGGACACAACCACACTTTATGAGCTCCAATCACTCTGGAAAAAACCCACCAACCCCTGCACCCACTGACTTTTCATTCTCAGAAGGGGAGAGATCAGCTGACAACTCACCACCATCATCAATGCTTCACTTACCAGAGCCACCTTTCCCGACACCTGTAAACACGCCATGTTCAGACCCCTCCTCAAGAAATCCTTGGCACACCCCAATGAACTACATAACGTCTGACCCATCTTGTCGCTCCCTTTCTCCACCAAAGTACTGGAGAAGGCAGTCAACATTCAACTCACCGAATACCTGGAGAGAAAATACCTACTAGACTCATCCCATTTGGGTTTCATAACCAGCCACAATACCAAGACAGCTCTGGTCGTTGCCGCAGACAACATCTGCGTCATACTTGACAAGGAGAAGTGCCGCTCTCATCCTTCTAGACCTATCCACTGCCTTCAACACGCTTTCCCACCACACACTCATCCACCACCTGCACCAGATGGGAATAACTGACGAAGCGCCCAGATGGATTGGCATCTTTCCTCACAGGGTGCACTCTGAAAGTCTGCCTCCCCCCTTCACATTGCAAGCCAAGCATAACACCTGCGGCGTTCCCCAGGGCTCGTCCCTTAGCCCCACCCTCTTCAACATCAACATTACTCCCCTCGCAGACATCATCAGATCGTCCAATACCAACATCATCTCCTACGCCAACGACACTCAACTCATCCTATCACTCTCTGCCAACCCCACTGCTACCAAGACTAATTTCCGCAACTGCATGAAGAACGTCTCGGCATAGATAAAGGGCAACTGCTTAAAGCTCAACACAGAAAAGACGGAAGTTCTCATCTTCTGTAAAAACACCACCCTCTGGAATGATTCCTGTTGGCTGTCGGAGCTCGGCCCCATCCCCACGCTGAAAGACCACACCCGTAACCTCGCCATCATCCTAGACAGCAGACTTTCCTTAAGACGTCAGGTAAACTCTGTTGCCTTAGCCTGCTTCCACACACTTCGTATGCTCCAGAAACTTTTCAAGTGGCTCCCCATCAACACAAGAAAGACACTTACTCATGCCCCCATTACCAGTCGTCTTGACTACAACAAAGCACTCTATGTAGGCACCACCACTGCACACAGGGAACGGCTCCAATCCATACAGAACGCAGCCACCAGACTGATTCTCGACCTGCCCAGAGAGTCCACATCTTCCAGCACCTGAAAGGCCTCCACTGTCTCCTGGTCCAGAAGAGATGTCACTTTAAGCTCCTCACCCATGCCTGCAAAGCCCTCCGTGACCAAGGACCCGCCTACCTGAACCAACGTCTGCACTTCCACCACCCCCACAGGAACCTTCAGTCTATACATCTGGCCCTCGCATAGATCCCTTGCACACCACTGCCGTGCCGGAGGTCGCTCCTCCTTCCATCTCACCGCCAAGACCTGGAAAGCTCTCCACCTCCAGACCTGCCCTACGCAGACCGAATTCAGGAAAGGACTCAAGACCTGGCTCTTCGATTGTGACCTGATCCAAGCACCTGGATACCCTGCGCTCTACAAAGACCTGATTGATTGATGCGGCTGTATGACACTGTATGAAGGTCAGTAAAATCAACCTACAATAAAATAGCATGCAGTACATTACCTACCACTTATGGTCATGATAAGTATATTAATATTCTTCACTCGATCTCTACTTGCCCAGACTTGCCTTGTAATGCAGTGGTTTGGTTTGTCAAGGGGTTGTGATGATATTGTTATGCAGTATAAAGGATAGTCCTGATGTGAAAACCAGTGCTCAGGTATAAACTTCCTCTTAAGCAACAGTGGCTGCTATAATTGTTTCTTCCAGAGGCTGGATCTTAGATGAATGAAACATCATCTTGCAGCTCTGTAAGGCTTGAGGCAGCTAGACTTTATATAATAGTCAACAGGATAGCATATGTTTCAAAAACAGTCACGCATGATTGAGCAAATTCTCTAAAAATCCACTTTTCAGCAAATGTTATGGTTTGTCTTTGCAGGTGGTAAATTAGGTTGATTGTTGGGCTGAGTTAAGGAATGGGAAAGGGAGACACCTAGAGGTAGATTGGCAGCTCCTTATATTGATCCTAAACTAGTTCTCGAGTTGTAAAGTGTATTAAAAGGTAAAGACTGATGAGATATATTGGAAGTGCCTTGTCTTGGTCTCATTAGCCATTACTAGAATGGAAAGGGTACTGGAAAAGCAATATGTGTTGTGGGTCAGAACTGAGGTGCAAGCTGTTCCCCCTATTCTCTTATATCTCTGCTAAATGCTGAAGTCAAAATCCTTGCCAATGCTCTGGCCAAACAATTAAGGAAAGTGATTTGATTATTGGTCCAACCAGATCAATGTTGCTTTATCCAGGATGAGCAACTAGATCCAATTTTAGATAACTGCATGATGCACTCGCTCTGGCGGGGTGGTTAGAAGGTGCTTATTTAGTGGCCTGGAGTTAGCCTTTCGTGATGCTCAAGAAAATTAACATGGGTAGAAATATCTTGGCTATGTGCATTTATATATACCATTTAATGTCCAGAGTCAGGGTGGGCTGTAAGGTGTCAGAGCCCTTTCCCTTAGGTAGGGGATCAATACAGGGCTGCCCTCTATCCTCCCTCCTATTTGCTATCACCATCGAGCCTTTATCTGGATGGATCCTTATTGAGGAATTTAATAAAAGAAAGGTGGCAAGGATGCCCTGTTGGGTGATAGTGAACTTTACAAGTACACATCACATTACATACTCTGACAAACCTCTTTTATTTTAACTAGATCCATAGTTTTCTGGCCCTAGAGGGCTCCAAATCCTTAACCTTTTTGGCAAATATACGGGTCTCAAAAATTAAGTGAACCAAATCTATAACCCACTCAATTGGAGGGCAGAAACGAGAACTTAGATGGGCTGCCGAGTTGCTGGTGCCCCTGACGTTGTTTAAATACTTAGGGTTGTGTTTATCTGTAAACAAGACCATTGAGTGGAAGAGAAACATCCAGCCCCAACAGATAAACTGCTGAGCGAGGTAGCCTTTTGGTCCCCTCTCCTTACCATTGCCAGGCAGAACGTCTGTATCTAAGATGTTGACTTTTCCCAGCCTGCTCTATCAACTCCAAAACTATCTATTTAGAAATGTAAACACTTTTTATACAATTCTATTCCGCGCTGCTCTGTTTCCTGTGAAATTAGGAAAGCTCGATAATAGCTCTAACAAAATTCTTCAAGTCCACATTATAGGGAGGGACTGCAGATGCTGACACTGCCTCATACTAAAGAGCAGCACAACCAATCAAAATGAATGAGTGGAGTTATGACAAAGGTAGGTGCCACAGCAGAGAGGTTGGCCATGGCGGGCACGCGTGTGCAGCACACACTCTATGGCATGGGTACTCGCAAACATTTTCCCAGGGGCCAAAAAGTTTGGTCTGTGACGTGCCTGGGGGCCGCATTGATGCCAGGGCGGTGGCGGTTGGGTGGGGTGACTAGGGGGATTGGTGGCAAGGTAGGTGTAGGGGAAGTAAAGGATATACATCTAGTGGCTGAAATAAACAATGGGAAACCAGAAAACCTGGAATTAATCCCGGCTTACCCACTTTTCAAATTGTGTGATCCTAGGCAATTGTTTAGTGTCACTTACCCTCCTTTTTCTGCATTATCACATTTAAGATGACCTTGAAATACATGATTCATGGTGTGCGCTGAACAAAACCTGCTTCTATGTTTGATTTAATAAACTATAATGTTGTTTATGTATGATAGGAACCTAGGCCACCCATAAAGTGCACATACCAACTGACTTGCCTTTTTAATTTACTATTGGTGGTGTTCTCAGGGTAAGGGAAATATTTAATGTTTACAAATTTATGTTTGAAAATGCACTGATAAAATAAATAGTACTAAGGCGAAAAGGTTCTGCATGTTAACTAAATACACTTAATTAATTTTGAAGAGTCTGTCTTAGTTTTACACTTATGCTGCAAGATGTCTTTAAAAATGAAGGCGTTTCTTAACTGCAGGAGTCCCTAGTTACTTCCTTTCTTTAACACTGTTAGAAATTGGGTTTTTGGTTGGCAGTCAGGTTACCCCCTGTCCAAGCAAAAGCCCTCACTCTAGTCAGGGTAAGTCACACACAATCCAAGATTATCCTGTGCCCACCCTCTGGTAGCTTGGCACGAGCAGTCAGGCTTAACTTAGAAGGCAATGTGTAAAGTATTTGTGCAATAAATCATACAATACCACCATATAGCACCACAAAAATACACCACACATTGTTTAGAAAAATATATAATATTTATCAGGATAATTGTAGGCCAAAAAGAATAAAGTTGCAATGGGAAATTGTAGAGATATCACTGACAAGTGATATAAAGTGTCTTAAGTCTTTAGAATATAAACAAAGTCTCTTTCAAGCACAAGTACCTGGTTTAGCGTGGAAAAATCTCCTCAGAGGGCCACAAGAGAAGAGGTGCGTGGAAAAAGGGTGTGTGCGTCGATTTCTCCTCAGCACACACGGACTTGCGTCGTTATTTTCCACGCGGGGAAGTCGGGCGTCGTTTTCCGGCGCGCGGACAGTCTCTTTCTGTGGATCGCGGGGATTACCAGATGTCCCGGGTCTATGCGTGGATTTTCCTGCTTGTTCTCCGGCTGCGCGTCGGTCTGCGGGGCTGCGCGTCGAAATTACGATCTCACGGCAGGCGTCGTGTCGATTTCTCCTCTAGACTTCGATCTGCGGGGCTGCGTGTTGAAATTACGATCTCACGGCAGGCGTTGCGTCGATTTCTCCTCTAGAGGTCGGGCGGCGTTGTCCTTGCGAGGCCGTGCGTCAGATCTTCGATCGTCCCAAAAGCGTCGCGTCGATCAGCGTCGGAGTGCGCCGTTTTTCTCGCCGCGAAACAATCTGTGCGTCGAAATTTTCGGCGCACGGAGCGTCCAAGTAAAAGAGAGAAGTCTTTTTGGTCCTGAGACTTCAAGGAACAGGAGGCAAGCTCTATCCAAGCCCTTGGAGAGCACTTTCACAGCCAGACAAGAGTTCAGCAAGGCAGCAGGGCAACAGCAAGGCAGCAGTCCTCCAATCCCTCCTGGACAATGCTTAAGGGTCCCCTGACAGGGTACCCGTAGAGAAGGGGACTGAACCCTACCCCCCTCTGGGGGACCTCTCTGTAAGCAAAGAGAAGGCATGGTAAGAGGACGTCCCACTTACGCCTCATGGCCTCAGGGAGGCCACCAATCATGCCTTTCAGGGTCTTGTTGAATCTCTCCACAAGACCATTAGACTGGGGGTGATAGGGTGTGGTGAACTTGTAAGTTACACCACACGCATCCCACAGAGACTTCATGTATGCAGACATGAAGTTAGTGCCTCTGTCAGACACTATTTCCTTGGGGAATCCCACACGGGTAAATATCCCCATCAGGGTTCTGGCCACCACCTGTGCAGTTACGGTCCTCAGAGGGATTGCCTCTGGGTAACGGGTGGCATGGTCCACCAAAACCAGGATGAACCTGTTGCCTAAGGCAGTTTTGGGGTCCAAGGGACCAACAATGTCGATGCCCACCCTTTCAAAGGGGGTGCCAACGACAGGAAGGGGAATCAGGGGGGTTTTAACCCTTGTCCCTGCTTTACCACTGGCCTGGCAGGTAGGACAAGATCTGCAGAACTTATCTGAGTGTGTCCTCATTTTGGGCCAATAAAAGTGGGTGACAAGCCTGTTAAAGGTCTTGCCCTGCCCCAAATGTCCTGCCAGGGGAATGTCGTGAGCCAAACCCAGTAGGAAGGTTCGGTAACATTGGGGGACCACCAGCGTACGTGCTGCCCCAAAGGCCGGAACCTTAGGCTCACTGTAGAGGAGATCATTCTCCCAATATAGGTGGTGATTGCCAGAGGCGTCACCTGCTGCCTGGTTTGAGGCTTGCTTCCTCAAACCTTCCAGAGTGGGACATTCTTTCTGCGCCTTGCAGAATTCCTCCGTGGTGGGTCCACCCTCAACTTGCCAGCCAGCAAGCTCAGGTAAGTCACCTAGGGCGGCAATGTCTTCCCCAGTTGGCTCGGGAGCCTCCTCCTCAGGAGCCTCGTCAGCCACTGTGGGAACTTCTGGGGCCGGTTTCCCGCACCCCTGGTCCCTCCTCCTGGCAGCTCTCTGGGCCATCGTTCCAGGCTCCAGATGCTCTTGACTTCCCTCTCGGTCAGCCATGGACCGTGTGGTCATGCAGACCCACTCAGGTAACCCTAACATCTCCAGGTGAGACCTGAGCTCCACTTCTTTCCAAGCAGTGTGCTCAAGATCATTGCCTAACAGACAATCTACAGGCATCGCAGGACTCACAGCTACTTTTAGAGTACCAGAGACCCCCCCCCACTCAAAGGGAACCAGAGCCACCGGTAGGTGACTCTCGCGATTGTCAGCGACTCTGACCTGGTGGAATGTATTAGGTACTATCTGCTCTGTTGACACCAGCTGACTCTTGATAGTAGTCATACTGGCTCCTGTGTCACGCAGAGCCTCCACCTTCTGCCCATCAATGGTGACCCACTGCCGGTACTTGGACGTATTTCTGGCCATGTGGGCCTTGGGCACCATTTCTCCCTCTCCCAGGGACACTAGGGAAATCTCTACCTGCTCCCCAAAGCTATTTGGGTCCATCTCCCCCCCCCCGAGCGCTACACTAGTCAACCCAGGTGCCTGTCCGGTAGTGGACGGTGCCCTCTTGGGGCACTGTGGATCGCCTTTGTAGTGACCATACTGGTAACACTCCATGCATTTGGGGCTAGATCTCCCTGACTTGTCATATGTTCCTGGCTTTTTCCCAAATTTGGAAAAGGAAGGGTTGCCACCCCCTCCCTGGGAATTCTTTTGGGGGCCTTTGGAGAGTTCCTTATCTGCAAGTTTATCTCCCCCCTCTTTCTTCTGTTGGGAACCCTGACCACCTTTGTGGGAGTCCCCCCAGGTACCTTCTTGGACACTCTGGTGCTAACCCAGAGGTCCGCCTCCTCAGCAAGCTTCCTGGGATCAGTCAGCTTACTGTCCACTAGGTGCTGGCGCAAATCTGTATAAGTAGTATTAAGCAAATGCTCTCTCAGAATCAAGTTATAGAAACCTTTATAATCTGCTACTTTGTTGCCCCGCACCCATCCATTCAGTGCCTTACTGGAGAAATCAAAGAAATCTACCCATGTTTGTGTGTTTTGTTTGGTGCTGTCCCTGAACCTCTGACGGTATCCCTCAGGGGTCAGCCCAAACTTGGCAAGTAAAGTGGCTTTCTGAAGTGGGTATGTGTTTTGATCAGGTTGATCCAATGTGAGAAGTGTGTCCCTCCCCAATGGCAGCACATAACCCCACATAGCTACCCCCCATTGCCCTTCAGGAACCTCATGAGCCCTTAGTGCAACTTCATAAGCAGCTAACCATTTATCTATGTCATCTCCCACCACAAAACTGGGCACCACATTTTTGGGTATACGAACCTTTTTTTCTCCAGCAGGTCCTGTCTGTATGCTGCCACCATTATTGCTGGATTCAGACTGTCTCGCCTTGATCTCCAGTTCTTTGAGACTCAGTTCATGAGCCAACAATAGTTTCTTTTCAGCCAAAGCTCTTTCAGCTTCCACCTGTTTGGCTGCTCTTTCAGCTTCCTCTTGAATCTGTTTGGCTGTTCTTTCAGCCTCAGCTTGTTTGGCTTCTCTTTCTGCCCTCCTCTCCTCCTGTTGAGCCTCAATTTTCAGTTTTGCCATTTGCAATTGGAACTCCCTTTCCTCTCTCCTTTCCTCTGCGGTCAGGCTTTGCATAGAGACACTGCTCCCTGGTCTGGAAGGGGGCACAATTGCAGTGGTAACACCATCCACAGACAGTGAAAATTCCTCTGAGGGGCCATGTTCTGGCTCCTCTTCCTCATCATCCTCTAAATGGGCTTCTGCCCATGCCCTCAGCGCCACTTGGAAGTCCTCCTTTCTGGAGTCCCCTTGGGTGGGTACCCTCAATGCCCTGCAGAATCCTCTTAGTTGTTTGACCGTATATGTATCCAACTGGACTAGGTCAAAGTCCCCTGTCTGAGACCCAGTCAGAGACATGTTGAGTGAGGATTTAGTTTTTGAAAATTGTCAGGAAAAAAGTCGGATTTTCAAAAAAGAGATAAAAACCAAGTTGACCTTCAACTGTGGGTAGGTAGTGAAATACTTAGCTACTGTATGTCACTGCACAAATACAAGTCCTATCCTCACCGCTGATCACCAATGTTAGAAATGGGTTTTTTGGTTGGCAGTCAGGTTACCCCCTGTCCAAGCAAAAGCCCTCACTCTAGTCAGGGTAAGTCACACACAATCCAAGATTATCCTGTGCCCACCCTCTGGTAGCTTGGCACGAGCAGTCAGGCTTAACTTAGAAGGCAATGTGTAAAGTATTTGTGCAATAAATCATACAATACCACCATGTAGCACCACAAAAATACACCACACAGTGTTTAGAAAAATATATAATATTTATCAGGATAATTGTAGGTCAAAAAGAATAAAGTTGCAATGGGAAATTGTAGAGATATCACTGACAAGTGATATAAAGTGTCTTAAGTCTTTAGAATATAAACAAAGTCTCTTTCAAGCACAAGTACCTGGTTTAGCGTGGAAAAATCTCCTCAGAGGGCCACAAGAGAAGAGGTGCGTGGAAAAAGGGTGTGTGCGTCGATTTCTCCTCAGCACACACGGACTTGCGTTGTTATTTTCCACGCGGGGAAGTCGGGCGTCGTTTTCCGGCGCGCGGACAGTCTCTTTCTGTGGATCGCGGGGATTACCAGATGTCCCGGGTCTGTGCCTGGATTTTCCTGCTTGTTCTCCGGCTGCGCGTCGGTCTGCGGGGCTGCGCGTCGAAATTACGATCTCACGGCAGACGTCGCGTCGATTTCTCCTCTAGACTTCGATCTGCGGGGCTGCGCGTTGAAATTACGATCTCACGGCAGGCGTCGCGTCGATTTCTCCTCTAGAGGTCGGGCGGCGTTGTCCTTGCGAGGCCGTGCGTCGGATCTTCGATCGTCCCAAGAGCGTCGGGTCGATCAGCGTCGGAGTGCGACGTTTTTCTCGCCGCGAAACAAATTTTCGGCGCACGGAGCGTCCAAGTAAAAGAGAGAAGTCTTTTTGGTCCTGAGACTTCAAAGAACAGGAGGCAAGCTCTATCCAAGCCCTTGGAGAGCACTTTCACAGCCAGACAAGAGTTCAGCAAGGCAGCAGGGCAACAGCAAGGCAGCAGTCCTTTGTAGAAAGCAGGCAGGTGAGTCCTTTGAGCAGCCAGGCAGTTCTACTTGGCAGGATGTAGTTTCTGGTTCAGGTTTCTTCTCCAGCAAGTGTCTGATGAGGTAGGGCAGAGGCCCTGTTTTATACCCAAATGTGCCTTTGAAGTGGGGGAGACTTCAAAGAGTGGCTAAGAAGTGCACCAGGTCCCCTTTCAGTTCAATCCTGTCTGCCAGGGTCCCAGTAGGGGGTGTGGCAGTCCTTTGTGTGAGAGCAGGCCCTCCACCCTCCCAGCCCAGGAAGACCCATTCAAAATGCAGATGTATGCAAGTGAGGCTGAGTACCCTGTGTTTGGGGTGTGTCTGAGTGAATGCACAAGGAGCTGTCAACCAAGCCCAGCCAGACGTGGATTGTAAGGCACAGAAGGATTTAAGTGCAAAGAAATGCTCACTTTCTAAAAGTGGCATTTCTAGAATAGTAATATTAAATCCGACTTCACCAGTCAGTAGGACTTTGTATTACCATTCTGGCCATACTAAATATGACCTTCCTGCTCCTTTCAGATCAGCAGCTGCCACTTCAACAGTGTATGAGGGCAGCCCCAATGTTAGCCTATGAAGGGAGCAGGCCTCACAGTAGTGTGAAAACGAATTTAGGAGTTTTACACTACCAGGACATATAACTACCCAGGTACATGTCCTGCCTTTTACCTACACAGCACCCTGCCCTAGGGGTTACCTAGGGCACATATTAAGGGTGACTTATATGTAGAAAAAGGGGAGTTCTAGGCTTGGCAAGAACTTTTAAATGCCAAGTCGATGTGGCAGTGAAACTGCACACACAGGCCTTGCAATGGCAGGCCTGAGACCAGGAGAAGGGGCTACTTAAGTAGGTGGCACAACCAGTGCTGCTGGCCCACTAGTAGCATTTAATTCACCAGCCCTATGCACATAGAGTGCACCTTACTAGGGACTTATAAAAGTAAATTAATAGTCCAATCAGGTATGATTCCAGGTTACCATGTTTTAGGGGAGAGAGCATATGCACTTTAGCCCTGGTTAGCAGGGGTAAAGTGCGCAGAGTCTATAAACCAGCAAAAACAGTGTCCAAAAAGTGGAGGGAGGCAGGCAAAAAGTTAGGGGTGACTACCCTAAGGTTGTCAGGTCTAACAAACACCAATTAAGTTTGAAATAAATGAGTGTGTGTGTACTTAATATTTTTGTTAGTGAGGAGTCCAGCAAACAGCTGCCCAGTGCTCCTGTTGCCCCAGGGGCCGCATGTAAAGGTCAGAAGGGCCGCTGTGCACCTACGCGGACTGTCATCAGGATATGGCATGACACTGTGCAAGATCTAGGTTGGAAGAGCAGGTTAACTAGCAAAATGTCCCTCGTGGCAGGCAGAGAGGTTGGGTCAGGTGTCGACTTCTCAGGGTTTAAAGGATGGAATAGCACTGGAATAAAACTCGAAAGAATGATGCAATACCAGTGTTACACTCCTTCGAAGACATGCAGGAGGAATGCAAACTCCATAAGAGCCTGTTCTTCTGTTACCTTCAAATGTACCGTACAATGTCCCCATATATAGATAAATTATCAGAATTTCCAGAGTTTAACCCAAACTCTTTCAATAAGTTGAGACAAACATGGGAGGAGGACCTGGGGAAGTTGACAGACGAACAGTGACAGAAAGCAGGAAGACTGTGTGTGTCAATACCTGCAGCACAATTTAGACTAATCCAGTTAAACTATCTACACTGGGATTCCCTTCCTTGTGCACACTTATAATGATATGGCCATATCATCAACGCCTCTCACGTGGTGGCTGAGATATGAAAGAGCAGTGGGAGAGCTCATGCACACAATATAGCACTGTGATAAATTAAAAGCCATTTTGTAGGGTTCATGTCATTGACTTTCATTCAAAACATTATAAATTAGCATTGTTATGGGTTGGTTTGTTAGTTGCTAAATGTGATATTGCACACAAATTGGCGGAAAGAATCACCACATCTCTGGAGATGTGGCATCAGGACTTGTACTTACACCTCTCACCATGCACTCAAGCAAGTCACCCTCTTCTCACCCTGCACTCACATGACACTACACTCGTGTCACTCTCACCGCTCACCCTGCACTCATATGATCACACTGCACTCACATGACACTACACTCTTGTGTCACTCTCATCGCTCACCCTGCAGTCTCACCCTGCACTCACAGTGATCTCACTGCACTCACATGACACTACACTCTTGTGTCACTCTCACCGCTCACCCTGCAGTCTCACCCTGCACTCACAGTGATCTCACTGCACTCACATGACACTACACTCTTGTGTCACTCTCACCGCTCACCCTGCAGTCTCACCCTGCACTCACAGTGATCTCACTGCACTCACATGACACTACACTCTTGTGTCACTCTCACCGCTCACCCTGCACTCACATCGATCACACTGTACTTACACCTCTCACCATGCACTCACGCAGCTCACCCTGCACTCATGACATTCACTCTCCTTTCACCCTGCACACACGACACTCCACTCACTTGTCACTCTCACCCTGCACTCACAGCGATCACACTGGATGTACTTACACAGCTTACCATGCACTCATGCTGTTCACCCTCTCTTACTCTGCAGTCACACGAACACACCACTCATCCTCCATTCACTTGACACTCCACTGACTGTCACTCTCATTGCTCACCCTGCACTCAATCTCAAACAAGCCCATTACTCACCATGCATTCAATCATCCCACTCTGCACTTTCACCCAAACTCAAATGGGCTCATCACTCACCCTACACTCACATCACTCAACCTGCACTCACTCTTCTCACCCTGCTTCACACGGGAACATTGGTAAGACACTCATGCAGCTCACCCTTTACTCACATGGGCACACCAGTCACTCTGCACTTCCTCCTCTCACCCTCAACTCACAAAGGCACCCTGTTCACCCATCACTCATATGGCCCACCTTGCTTGCACACAGGCTCAGTCGTCTGGCAGAACTCAGTGGGACACAACACTTACTGTTCACTAACTCCTCTCATCATGGCTCACCAGTCACTCCCGTGGCTCACCCTGCACTCAATCAGGCACACTGGTCACTCAGCACTCACAAAGGGACACCAATCACCCTACACTAATTCCTCTCACTCTGTACACACTTCTGTCACCCAGCACTCACATGGGCCCCCTATTCACCTTGGACTCATGTAGCTCACCCTACACTCACATCGGCACACCGTTCAACCTACACTCATACGACTCACGCTGCATTCACCATCACCCAGCACACCTCTTATCCTGCACACATATCAAGCATTAGCAAAGCACCTTGGTATATACAACACGTGTTGCAAGCAAGAGTGCATCGCTGTCCAGGCAGCCCTAAACATTACCGAACTCTCATGAAAATACACATTTCTACAAAGGCACCTACAGAATATCAACTCTTTCCGTAGCACTAGATACCTAGTCAGTTCCATCTACAGCTACATGACCGGTGCAAGAGGGGAGAGTGGACTGAGGATGTTGGATGGCAAGAGGAGAGAGATCGGGGCTGAGACTATGACGATGGCTCAGGATTGAGGATCGGTCTAAGGCTGTGGGAGTGAGTGGTCGTGTGGTACAGAAGGAGAAAGCAGGCAGACTGCAGTATGCGGAGGCAGGCTCAACAGACTAAGGATGAAGCAAATCGACAGATGTGTGCTCGTGAAGGAATTGATTGGAGACTTCAGGCATATGGTGCATTGTGGGTGGGGAAAGCAGATCTGGCTCCAGAGGTGCTTTTTAATCCCTCACGTGGGCCCCCTTTGACCTACATAGGGGCCTGGTGTTTTCGTTGCTGCTGAAGCCACAATATAGATCAGTGTTTGGACCCTGTTGGCTTGCATGATGGCAGTGCTCCTTGGAAGCAGGTACCACAGTGGAGAGCTGTCTGGGGCTGTGGACACGGGGACAAGCTTCTTTATTACACTGGGGCTCAAGCTCCAACAATATGTTGTCTGAGAGGCTGGGACTCATGAAAGCACACCAGAGCCCTGGCTCTGCATGGGAACACAGGCGCCAGCATTGAGGTTTACTGTTCATCTTCTCAATTCAGACGTTCAGTTGCTTCTGGTACTAAGCATGGCCAAAGGAGCGGTGGGGGCTGCAGGTGATGCTGTAACATTGGCCCTACAGTCCCTGGGGCTGTCACTGTGGTAGGCGGTCATGTTTTTATCAAGCTCCAATGTTTTAGAGGAGTTTGAATGTGTGACAGTTATTGCTTGAATTCTAACATCTGCACATGAAATGAAATGTTCATTCTTTCAACTCTTCACTAATTTATCTTTGATTGTTTCCAAAATTATGAGCTTAAAATCACAAATTAAAACTTTTCACATAGTTGGCCACTGTATTGTGTGACACCTTCAGCCAGTCCTGGCTTTACATTCACCACAATGCTTCATTCTGGAATGCTTATATATTTATATTTTTACATCATAAGTTAGTTCTGATTTTCCCAACATCCAAAGTGTTACTGAATAAAAAAACACGTTTGCCAAAGGAGTGAAGCATTTCACACCAGCATAAAGTAAACAAGAGCCTTTGGAAGACCGTGCCTGACATTTGACCTCTGTCTTTGAATGCACAGCAATTGTGACGAGATAAGAACAAGATTTACAAGCCTGTTCACAGAAAGATAGCACTCAAAAGGATACTGTAAATATGATTTGGGCAAGGGATGGTACAAACCCAAGCTTGACAGCCTAAAACAAATAAAGCCAGCAAATGGAAAGGAAGAAAACGTGTGACAAAGCCAATGGCAAACAATGTGTAGAATGCATTCCAAGGTCAACTTTCTGAATGTCCCCAAGATTTCTTTAGCAAACCAAACAGCTGTGCTCTCTGGTAGGCTGCGACCTAAAAATGGGATCTACTCATAGGAAAGGCCAGGCTTCTCTCACACACCATGTAAGTAGTAGAATTTTCATAAATGTCATTTCAGGGTCTAAGGTGTTTTAGCAAATTTGACCCAAAATATTTGAAAAACTTCCTGTGGGAGGAGGCCACTCCCAAAATCACCGACAAGAAGACTGTTTACTCGTTTTGTTTGCTGGAATTCGAGGGAAGTATCACACCTCACCACTTACAAAGATCTTTAGTCAGCACTAGTGAGCAGAATTGGCAGGATGCAGAAAGGACAGGAGCAGAGATTTGGTAATGAAATAACACCATTGTCTAATTGTAAAATGGATATAATCACATGCTTTGCAAAAGTGGCTAGGCTTGTTGCTCTCTTCCCTTACCAGTATTTCTTCCTGTGTTTTAGAGTCAAAATTGGGCCATGTGGTCCTGGCTATCACAAGAACTCTGTGAATCTGGCTGGCGTGGATGAGGGGAGGTGGCCATGTGCAGGCTGCTGCAGATGGTGGGGGGGCAAACTGGATTGGCATGAGACTGTTGAGGCTACAGCAACTGGCATGTCTGTAAGAGTGCTGGGTTGGGAGGGCAGAACAAACTGCTTATTCTGCACAGCACAAACGTAAACATGATAGAAAAAAAAACATGCACAGATTCCTTTGCCGAATCATTGTAGTTGCCACTGCCATTTTGAAAGAGGGAACATCCTTTTTAAGAAGCTCTATTCACCAACAGGATTAGCCCAACAATAAAAACATGGTCCGCGCTGTAGTTAATGCACATAGGGCCATATTTATACTTTTTGACGCAAAACTGCGCTAACGCAGTTTTGCGTCAAAAAAATTAGCGCCGGCTAACGCCATTCTGAAGCGTCATGCGGGCGCCGTATTTATTCAATGACGTTAGCCGGCGTTAGCCGCCGGCACTGCCTGGTGTGCGTGAAAAAAAACGACGTACACCAGGCAGCGCCGGCGTAGGGGGATATGGAGCTTGGGCGCCAAAAAATGGGGCAAGTCAGGCTGAGGCAAATTTTTCACCTCAACCCGATTTGCGCCATTTTTTTCGACTCCCAACCCCCATTGAAATGACTCCTGTCTTAGCAAAGACAGGAGTCATGCCCCCTTGCCCAATGGCCATGCCCAGGGGACTTCTGTCCCCTGGGCATGGTCATTGGGCATAGTGGCATGTAGGGGGGCACAAATCAGGCCCCCCTATGCCACAAAAAAATAAAAATAAAAAACTTACCTGAACTTACCTTAATGTCCCTGGGATGGGTCCCTCCAGCCTTGGGTGTCCTCCTGGGGTGGGCAAGGGTGGCAGGGGGTGTGCCTGGGAGCTTGGGAGGGCACCTTTGGGCTCCTTCCGAGCCCACAGGTCCCTTAACGCCTGCCCTGACCAGGCGCTAAAAAACGGCGCAAAAGCGGCCGTACGTAATTTTTTTTTACCCGCCCACTCCCGGGCGTGAATTTTGCCCGGGAGTGTAATTACGGCGCACATGCCTCGGAGTCAATTTTTTAGACGGGAACGCCTACCTTGCATATCATTAACGCAAAGTAGGTGTTCACGCTAAAAAATGACGCAAACTCCATGGACTTTGGCGCTAGACGCGTCTAACGCCAAAGTATAAATATGGAGTTAGTTTTGCGTCGGAATTGCGTAAAAAAAACGACGCAATTCCGGCGCAAACAGAGTATAAATATGCCCCATAGTGACCATGTCATGGAGCTTTAGCAATACTAATGGCCAATACTATAACATGGTAGATGAGTCTTCCTGTTGCAAACTGCAGTATCATTTCATTATTTTAAGCTGATCAAACTCCATTCAGGAACCAACAAGAATATGACAAGCAATGTTTCTTGATGGCTGCACACACACAGTCTGCCCAATCAAATACCGTACTCAAGGTAACCAACATGTAGGAAGAGGAAAGTCCCTCAGGTGTGCTTTTTAAAGCACTTTTTCACTTCATAAAATAAGGTCAGGTGATTGCTGAAATGTGAAGCTAGACCCAAGAAGTAAATCTCTGAATCTCAGAAGTTCGGAAACACATACATTAACTATGGTGCTTTAAATAAAGTGCATCACAGCACTACACAAGTATCTTAACTTTTCCCGACTACCACATGGATTTACATCATAGGTTGCCATGGCATAACTCATTATCCAGAAGCAGTGCAGTGGTCTTATAACACTCTCGGTTTTATTCAAAATCACATTGTTTTCATTTCTTTCCTTTCATACATTTATTGCCAATAATCTTGCACAGTTCCTGTCTGCACCCATTGCGCCTTTGACTCCCTTTGAAATCTTAGTAAATGAATAATAGTGAATACATGAAACTAGGTAGTGCACAGTGCATAGCCTGACGGAATACGTATTGTTTCAAGTAGAGCGCATATTTATGCAACATTATATTTTTCCTAAATTAATATAGGCTCTCTTATGGTTTGTTCACTCTGTACATGTTTAGTGGACTTCGCTAAATGCATCTTTGCATGGATACTAAACTGATGTACATTTGGGTCTCAATGTATAATCATCAAACTCAATATATACTCTTTCCAATAATTGTCAATGTTTAAACAGTGCACACCTACACAAATAGCCTCTGTTCAACCTTTATATGGTGAGCAGCATGGGTGTTTCATTTTCTTTTCTTCTGAAGAACAACACAGGAGTAGGTAGCAGGAAAAGGTGACAGGAGACAAGATTCCGGATGCCTGCCTTGTTTCAGAGGAACCTGCCCTATGTCTTGAAGAGATGACCAATGGTTGAAGAGCAGACTGTACATGAGAAGATCTAGACAGGAAGAGCTGATGCCGTGGCAGCACAGTCAAAGGCCTCAAACGCCTGTGCTGTGTGCCTGGCGCACCTCAATTACTTCCAATGCTCCAAATGATTTTAGACCCTCTGCTTCCCTCTCCATTGCTCAATGATTGCTCAGTTACAGTTTCAGCAGTGCTATGCGCAGTTCACTCAATCAATCAATCAGGAATTTGTAAAGTGCACTACTCACCCGTGAGAGCCTCAAGGCGCTGAGGTGGGAGGAGGAGGGGTGCTGCTACTGCTTGAACAGCCAGGTCTTGAGAAGTTTCCTGAAGGAAAAGAGGTCTTTGGTCTGACGCAGGAGGGTCGGAAGAGTGTTCCACGTTTTGGCGGCGAGGTGTGAGAATGATCTGCCGCCGGTTGTAGTTCTGCGGATGCATGGGACGGTTGTGACGGCGAGGTCGGCGGAGCGGAGATGCCGGGTCAGGGGGTAGAAGGAAACAAATCATGAAAACAACCACTCACCTTTAAACTCCTGACCACACAGGACTTTATAAAGACTGCAAAATCTTGTAACCCAGCATAATCATTGGTAGACCCATGTCGTACTCATATTTGCAAGAATATACTCATTAATAGCTCTGCAGCTAATCCAGTCAGAGGTAGCAACAACTCCTTGGATAAAGGTTTCTTCTCAAAATAACTCCCTAAAACAAGGAGTTCTTCAAATAAGGGCTCCTTCTAATACCAATAGCAAACTGTTTCTAGGCAAAAAGACTGACAGATCAGAATCAAGAAAAATAGCTACATTAATCGAAGAAAGTAACCTTCTCATAGATTACCAAAACAGATTCCGGTATCACTGTGACACAAAAGCAACACTTACTTTCACAAGGGATGATGTAAACACCACGATGGATTCAAATGGAGTACCGACATGCCTTTTACTTAACTGCGCCTTGCCTTTGATTCTGTTCATCTCTACATGGTCTTGGAATTGGACAAATCTTCTTCAAAAATATCTTTGTATCTGTAGTTAGCAAGACCTCTAACATCGAGACTGACACCTCTGTCCCTAATACTCCCTACAGGGCAATTTTTTTGCCAGCTCATCAATGCCAGCCTGGCGCTTTCCTGCATGGATGTGGCTCAATATGCTACATATATGGGCATTGCTCAATGTGGCGTGCTAACAATAATGTTTGGATTTTTTTAGCATAGTACAGGTGTGAGGAAGTGCATTTACAGGCAACAATATTACCAACTCATTGGCACACAATTAACTCAGGAAGAAGGAATGGTATTTTTTAATTAAACCTGTGACTTACCAGTCACATACCCCAACTAAATGTGTGGTAATACACTAAGCAGTCCTTCATTTGTAAAATAATAAATGCTGAGCCCAAAGTTTTGCTCAGAAGCCCAAGCCCGGCAATTTCGAGTGTCGGGAGAGCCGAATACCAAGACTGCCTATTTGTGATTCTACTGTGTGATACTACGGTGTTTCATTCATCGCCAGACACTCCCTGTCCATTTATCTCACTCTTGCAGGTTCTTTTTCATATTTGCTTTCTCCCTTTGTTACATTTTTTTCCATCTTTCTCTACCTCCTTTACCCTTTTGTGTTTTTTTCTCTCTTGTTCTGGAACAAAGTCTACTGTAGAAACCCAATAATGAGTGCAAGTAGGCTCCACCTGCAGCCACTGGCTCAAATTAGGCACTACTACTAGGCCTAATATTTTGACAACTTTATATAAGGGCAGCATCATCCATTACTATTTTGCAACATCCAATAGGATAAACCTAATTGTACCTTCAGGCATTAATGGGACAGGAGCATTTTGCTGCCCTTGCAATGATAAATATTTCACAAGCAAATTCTTCTGTCACAGAAGATATCAGTGAGTTGACAAAAAGGGGGTTGTTTTGAGATAACTTTGCGAAAACTTGTCTAATGTTGTTTGGATTAAAATTTGTAGATGTTTTTTTAGTTGACAATGCACTTCGTCTTCTTTTTAAAGATCACTGGAAGTAGCCTATGAACAGTGTCAAATCTAGAAAAACATGTTTGTAATAATTTATTTTTCACATATTTGCTATGAGGATGGCTACGACCGCACTTCTGGAAATGCTTGCCCTGACCCGTATGTTGGAAGTATTAGCTCCCCCACTCCCCCCCCCCCGGGAATTACATTTAATCAGCCTTAATGATCAATGAAAGGTGTGGACTTATCACAAGAGATTGTCATAAAAAAGAAGGAATGAATGTCGGGTTCCCCCAACTGAACTCCATGCTTATAGTTACAGATAATATGTGATGTAATTGAACTGTTGTCTAAATTGTTACAGTACTGTACTATTGTTAAATACCAATGACAAGTTTATAACAAAACATGAGTACATTGGAGTTATATCTGGGCCTCGGTACTTTAATAGAAGGGAGTACTGCAACTGGTATTTCAAATGTGTAGGCAGAGTAATGTGAGTATATATACTGAGGTACTACTGGATATTACAGGCTTAGATCGAGGTGCTTTGGCAGAGCTGTTTGAGGGAAGAATAACTGGGGGTGCTCTAGCCAAGATGGAGGACATTACCTCCTGCTCTTTCTAAACGACCCGCTCACAATGCCACGACCAACCCCGTGGTTTTAGGTATGCTTTATAATTACATTAATATCAAGAGTGAGTGTGCCTGATTTCTGGTTTAGAGGTTCAGAAGGATCAGTGTTGCAGCCAGCTCTCACTCTGGCAGCGGGCTCCCTCCCTTTGCGCTATTCTCCAAAGCACAGTGGGTATCATTGGATATAAATGGATATAGAATGGACACAAAAAACAAACGTATTGGTATCGCCATAGCTGTACGAAAGAAAGGGAAGGACAACCTCATTTGTCAGAAAAAATAAGTGCACAAGCAGAAATCAGTCTGAACATCAAGGTATTTGTGCAGGGTTCATGTATGATTATGAAAAGCCCCAAAACCAATGTGGAACCTATAATTTTCAAGACACATACATTAACACATTGCAACATGAAAAGGTTTCCAGAAAAGCCAAAATGACCCAAGTCTATTAAAGTCCATCCTTGTGACCCAATTAATCACATTTTAAGGTTTGTTCTGAGCACAGTCAACAACGTTTCGACCCTTTAAACAATGTCGGGTCTCATCAGGACTAAACAAATAATAGAGAATACCTAATATAAACCAAAACGTGCGTGCAAAACACCAACAATACAATCATATGGATCCTACTTCCAAGGGAAGCTTGGTGCCCAGGAACTTAAGTCACATGTAACAGATCATTCCCAGTGGGCTTGTAAATATCCTTGGTCTCTCCTGCACCCTATGGTGAAATACATGTAAGCCCCTGTGCCAGACAATATGTAAACCACGAAGCGTTTGTCGCACAGGGTGCGACGATGCCCACTGTTCCCGCCATCTTCATTACACGACCAAGCACGTGTACATTCCAGCCCATACATTTATCTCCTGTTCGCCCACCGCAACCCCTCTACCAGAGAGCGGGGTGATTATTCATTGCCTATACAGCGTTACCAGAGTCAAATGTGATGACAAACAGTTCCTGGTTTACAATTCTGTTTTTCATTCACCCACTCCAGCCTGCATCGTGGATAAGTGATCAGCCCACTTCACCCACTGGCTGACTTCATTGTGAGTTACAGCAGGCTGCCCTTTCATAAATCCAAAAACAACAGAAGCTGGACAGAATGCAGAACAAATCATACATTCACCCCCAGTCACAGATCTGGGTTTAATCCATCAGTTTTTTTGCTTGCCATGCCATTCCAGCTCAGACCTAGCCATATGCAAATCAGTCTTGACCCTGTAACCAGGGGAACAGTCCAGCTCGAACTGCCAGGCCAGGTCCTTCCTGGACCAGAAACAAGCATTCTATGACTGGTTTGAGGGTATCACCCTTCATCAGCCAGGCTAGCTTGAATCTGGTGGCATAGCAAGCATGGGACCGCGTCTAGGCATACCCTTCACACTTGGGGCGACAAATCCAAAAACAACAGAAGATGGACAGAATGCAGAACAAATCAAACATTCACCCCTAGTCACAGATCTGGGTTTAATCCATCAGTTCTTTTGCTTGCCATGCCATTCCAGCTCAGACCCAGCCATATGCAAATCACTCTTGGCCCTGTTCCCCCTGGAAACAGTCCAGCCTGAACTGCCATGCCAGGTCCTCCCTGGACCAGAAACAAGCATCCTGGGACTGGTTTTAGGGTATCACCCATCATCAGCCAGGCTAGCCTGAATGTGGTGTCATAGCAAGCCCAGGACCCACGTCTGGGCATACCCTTCCCACTTGGGGTGACAAATGCAAAACCAACATAAGATGGACGGAATGCAGAACAAAGCAAACATTTACCCCCAGTCTCGGATCTGGGTTTAATCCATCAGTTTTTTTGCTTGCCATGCCATTCCAGCTCAGACCCGACCATATGCAAATCAGTCTCGACCCTGTTCCCCATGGCAACAGTCCAGCCCCAACTGCCAGGCCAGGTTCTCCCTGGACCAGAAGCAAGCATCCTGGGGCCAGTTTAGGAGTATCTCCCTTCATCAGTCAGGCTAGCTTGAATCTGGTGGCATAGCGAGCACGTGACCACGTCTGTGCATACCCTTCCCACTTGGGGCAACAAATGCAAAAACAACAGAAGATGGACAGAACACAGAACAAATCAAACACTCACCCCCAGTCATGGATCTGGGTTTAATCCATAATTTTTTTTGCTTGGCATGCCATTCCAGCTCAGACCTAGCCATATGCAAATCAGTCTTGACCCTGTACCCAATGGGAACAGAACAGCCCCAACTGCCAGGCCAGGTCCTCCCTGGACCAGAAACAAGCATCCTGGAACCAGTTTAAGAGTATCTCCCTTCATCAGCCACGCTAGCTTGAATCTGGCGGCATAGCGAGCACGGGACCACGTCTCTTCATACGCTTCCCACTTGGGGCAACAAATGCAAAAACAGCAGAAGATGGAGAGAATGAAGAACAAATCAAACATTCACCCCCAGTCACAGATCTGGGTTTATTCCATCAGCTTCTTTGCTTGCCATGCCATTCCAGCTCAGACCCAGCCATATGCAAATCAGTCTTGACCCTGTTCCCCATGGAAACAGTCCAGCCTGAACTGCCAGGCCAGGTCCTCCCTCGACCAGAAACAAGCATCCTAGGACCGGTTTCAGGGTATCACCCTTGACAGCCAGGCTAGCTCGAATATGGTGGCATAGCAAGCACAGGACCCACATCTGCGCATACCCTTCCCACTTGGGGCAACAAATGCAAAAACAACAGAAGATGGACGGAATGCAGAACAAATCAATCATTCACCCCCAGTCTCGGATCTAGGTTTAATCCATCAGCTTTTTTTGCTTGCCATGCCATTCCAGCTCAGACCCAGCCATATGCAAATCAATCTTGACCCTGTTCCCCATGGCAACAGTCCAGTCCCAACTGCCAGGCCAGGTCCTCACTGGACCAGAAACAAGCATCCTGGGACCGGTTTAAGAGTATCTCCCTTCATCAGCCAGGCTAGCTTGAATCTGGTGGCATAGCGAGCACAGGACCACGTCTGTGCATACCCTTCCCACTTGGGACAACAAATGCAAAAACAACAGAAGATGGCCAGAATGCAGAACAAATCAAACACTTGCCCAGCGTTATGGATCTGGGTTTAATCCATCAGTTTGTTGCTTGCCATGCCATTCCAGCGCAGACCCAGCCATATGCAAATCACTCTTGACCCTGTTCCCCATGGGAACAGTCCTGCCCGAACTGCCAGGCCAAGTCCTCCATGAACCAGAAACAAGCATCCTGGGACCAGTTTCAGGGTATCACCCTTCATCAGCCAGGCTAGCTTGAATCTGGTGGCATAGCAAGCACGGGACCCACATATGGGCATACCCTTCCCACTTGGGGCAACAAATGCAAAAACAACAGAAAATGGACAGAATAGAGAACAAATCAAACACTCACCCCCAGTCACGGAGCAGGGTTTAAACCATCAGTTTTTTTGCTCAGCATGCAATTCCAGCTCCGACACAGCCATATGTAAATCAGTCTTGACCCTATTCCCTATGGGAACAGTCCAGCCTAATCTGCCAGGCTAGGTCATCCCTGGACCAGAAACAAGCATCCTGGACCAGTTTCAGGGTATCACCCTTCATCAGCCAGGCTAGCTTGAATCTGGTGGCATAGCGAGCACGGGACCACGTCTGTGCATAACCTTCCCACTTGGGGCAACAAATGCAAAAACAACAGAAGATGGACAGAATGCAGAACAAATCAAACACTCACCCCCAGTCATGGATCTGGGTTTAATCCATCAGGTTTTTTCTTGCCATGCCATTCCAGCTCAGACCCAGCCATATGCAAATCACTCTTGACCCTGTTCCCCATGGGAACAGTCCAGCCCGAACTGCTAGGCCAAGTCCTCCATGAACCAGAAACAAGCATTCTGGGACCGGTTTCAGGGTATCACCCTTCATCAGCCAGGCTAGCTTGAATCTGGTGGCATAGCAAGCACGGGAACTACATCTGGGCATACCCTTCCCACTTGGGGCGAGAAATGCAAAAACAACAGAAAATGGACAGAATACAGAACAAATCAAACATTCACCCCCAGTCACGGATCTGGGTTTAATCCATCAGTTTTTTTGCTTGGCATGCCATTCCAGTTCCGACTCAGCCATATGTAAATCAGTCTTGACCCTGTTCCCCATGGGAACAGTCCAGCCTGAACTGCCAGGCCAGGTCCTCCCTGGACCAGAAACAAGCATCCTGGGACCAGTTTCAGGGTATCACATAGAGTGCCGGTCCAAAGAGGGTCCTTCTAAGTCAAATCACAAATTATGCTTGATGTTCTTGATGTTGAAGAACAACTATTTAATAATGATTCTGACTTGAATGAGCATTACTTTTGCTTGTTTGTAAATGAATATAAGGCTACTCTCTTCCAGATACAAGTGTAGATCTGTACATCTCGATCAACAACAATGGTTCTTCTGGATTCATTTGAAGAACATTTATAGATTATGAACAGCAGCAAATATTGTTGCAAATGGTTCTGTTACTCAAATAAGTTTAGATGAATTGTGATGACAAGCATATATTTCACATTTTCTAAAAATCTGTCGTACTGTTTAGTTTCTGAATTCCACATGAACAGCGGACCTGTGTGCAGGAAACTGCAACGAGTTCGCTGATAGAGTGCATGGTAGCCACTTGCACCTCTGCGAACTGCCCTTGTGAGTCATCAGGACTATGACCCATCATTGGAGACCCTTGAACGTGCTGCACCTATTCAATGAAGGTGTATCTCAGCGCGTTGAAAGCGCTCCACCTAAATCACACTAAAATCCTCGCAGTAAGAAGGGCACCGGCAAATGGTTTTTCCTTTCTCAGTGTCTCTTCAGACACGTTCAGCTGCTGTTTACCAGGATCTTTTAACTGATGAGAATTTCGACACTAGTTTTTCCAAAGAGTGTTAGTGTTGATCCATTAGCGGGAGTTGCATGCATTAGCATTTGGAAGACCATATTTGACCTCTCGCACACTAGACACTAAAGCGGGTGTGAGAGGAGTTAAAAGACTATTGTACACGCTCTGCAAACAGACCTTTACATACAAGGAGTACAAGTACCCTGGAAAAAACAGCCAAACCCCTTAAGGAATTATCATACATACGTGTGATCATGTAGAATGATAAAATATCACCTACATGGTGCCGTAGGTTTGATCAGTGTGTTCTACATCTCGCATTGGGAAGCATCCAAGAGTACTGCTGTAGACTGGGTGTTAAGTCATCTAGTTAATGGTTTCCTAGTTTGGATGAGTTTATGTCTATAATGTAGACATTTACGTTCTCCCTTTGATAAACTCAGAGTATATTCAAGATGTATGTGGGTGAGCTAAAAATGTTTTTACTGGTATCCCTACAGGAGACCCTACTTCTCTTTTATGTCACCAAGTTTCAGCGGTTGAATATCAGGCACCTTCCTCAGGACTAAAGGCATCTCATACCAAATATTGCAAAATAGTATCTGGCTAATTTGCTTATTACTGTTTGCTTTGTATAGTGTGTTCGCCAGCAGGTCATGCATGTACATAACTTAGGACAAGGTGCACATATTTACTCTTGCACTTTATATTTATGGATGTTTTTATGCCTGTTTTGTTGAGTCGCTGGAGGGTGTAGAATTCGATTTTGGTGCATGCTACGCAGCCCCAGCATAACATCTGGCATTTTTTATAGCTGGCTTCCAAGACTGTTGAATTGATTTAACTGTTGGATGTCTGTTTTTATTTGTTATATTTTAACTCTGCATTTTATGTTTCTTTGTGACAGGCAAACCCGATGATCTGACTAATCTACGCCCAATAGCCCTTCTTCCCTATGCGGCTAAAATTCTGGAAAAACACCTTAATAAAGAATTGGTTGATTTTCTGTCAGCCTCAAAGGGCCTAGACAGCTCGCAACATGGTTTTCGGAAATCCCATAGCACTGAATCAGCTCTCATTGCATCATCCGATACCATACGCAGATTGGTTGATGAGGGGCAGGGGGTCTTTCTGGTTCTACTGGACCTGTCGGCAGCATTTGACACCATTGCCCCTCACATTCTGCTAGACTGTTTACATCAGGTAGGCATTAGAGATCAGGCTCTCAAGCTGATTGAATCCTTTCTATCAGGTAGGTGGGCCACAGTTAGCAGCGGTGATTTTAGATCCCCGGCCTACCTCTTGCCGTGTGGGGTCCCTCAGGGCTCTTCCCTCAGCCCTACGCTATTTAATGTCTACGTGGCACCGCTGGCAGAGCTAATTCGCTCTTTCGGCTTTATCCCAACTTCTTATGCAGACGACACTCAGATTATCATCCCTATTAACAAAGACATGGAGGAAGTGGCCACCCGCTTCAACGCCTGCATGACAGCAGTGAATAACTGGATGAAGGCCAATTGGCTAAAACTTAATTGCGAAAAAACTGAGATTCTGTGCTTTGGGGTTAAGAGGGAACACTGGTCTTCCATCTGGTGGCCTAAAGAGTGTGGCACTCTCCCTGTGCCAGGGTCTACCTCGAGGAATTTAGGATTACTGTTTAACGATCAATTGTCGTTCAAACCTCAGGTCAATCAGATAATCAAGACCTGCATGTGGACTCTGAAGAAATTAAAGAAAGTGTTTCCTTTTATTCCACAATCCTGCAGAATTACTGCTACTCTGGCTCTAGTCATTTCCAGATTGGATTACGGGAATGCGCTTCTGCTCAACTTGGATAAAGAATCACTGAATAAGCTACAGTTGATGCAGAACACTGCTGCTAGGCTTTTACTGAAACTGCCCTGCGGGGCCTCTGTTAAGAGGTGCCTCAGAAATCTACATTGGCTTCCGGTGGCCCAGCGGATCTCTTTTAAGGCTCTCTGCATTACTCACAAGGCTGTCCATGGGATTGGGCCTAAGGCACTAACCACCAAGCTGCAATGGTATAGACCTAATAGGCTGTTGCGATCTGCCTCTGCCTATCGAATCCAAACTTCCCGCACCAAGAAGGCGAAGTGGGGAGATAGAGTGTTCACCATTGCGGCTGCTAAAACTTGGAACTCACTCCCACTGGATCTAAGGCAAGAACACAATTATCTAACATTTAGGAGACTGGTCAAGACTTGGCTCTTCCCGCAATAAGTTTTGGAGTCTCCTTGGTAGTAGATCCTGCCTCACCCAGTTAGCGCTTCGATGCCCTCGGGCCGGAATGCGCTTTATAAATACTCAATACATACATACATACTATATATTTATGGTTTATTCTATGAACTGAAATAAAGCTGCTGATGATGATATAATACTGATGCATTCAACTTATCCTTTATTTTTTCATAAAATAGGGAAGCAACAGTGGGGAAAAAGCCCTTACTCGTAGAACATGAACATATTGGGCATAATTAGTGCTGTATTCCTTCCTTCACAGGACAGGTAAGGCCATGGCAGCCGCCGAGCAATCTTTCCCATATCACAGGACACAGATGAATTGGAGAACAGTACAGGCCTTGTTTCTTCACAGAATAGGTACATAGCACAGTAGCCAATCAATCTTCCCTCTCTCACAGAAGACAAGTGCAATTTTTCATTCACCGTAGAGCTGCAGAACCGATCCAGCAGGGCAGATATCAGGAGCGGGTGCTTAACTCACTGAGAGGAATGTGTAGGTGGATGAGTGTATGAATATGCATGTTCTGGCACCACTGGCACCTAGGTGATGTGCTGTGTCAGGATCCTGAAATTCCTGATGCTCTCTCAGACACCATCTGTTTGCGTTGATTATTTGATTTTCCACATATTGAGAAGTAGGTGTTACCTTGTAGATCATTGTTATTTGGAGCAGGCCAGCCATAACCAAATAACTACACTCATGACATAAACACAGTTGACAACCTCTTTGAAAACTTCTTGAAATCATGTGCACCAACCCAGCCTCAGTGCTGCAACCATTCAAAATGTTAAAGGCATCCACTGGGACCATGATGTTATTAGAACATTGGAATGTTGGGATCTCCATTGCCGACAATGGATTGATCTGGGCTTTTATTGGCTTGTAAAAGCCCAGAGCGTCAACGTTCTGATGTTCTTTGTTCACAGCAACAGCTGTGATCAAAGGATTTACAGAGCCAGAGGGGATTTCAATCCCCTCAGGCTACTGAGGACTTTGTTTTATTTATTAGAACACTCTGCCCTCTAGTGCCAGAATGTTCTAATAGCCTTTTAGCCCTTCATAGCTGGGCTATAACGGCAATTAAAGTCCCGCTCCCTTGTTATATATAGGCTCTGGAGCGGGCCTTTAATGGCTGGTATAGTCTGCTAGGGCAGGTTCTAATGATATATTAATACAAGGCATCTTAGTCTCAGCAGTATGAATTATACCTAGAAAGGCATTTTAAAATACAGCCTATTGTGCGTTTAAGAGCCAGTGTCATCAACGCAGTCAGAAAAGGCGGGGAAAAAACACGTGCTGCCTCCTCCTCGGCGGCCCTGATTTAATGCAACACCTAGGACGAGCGACTTGCTGATGGTGCAGCTACACCCGTCAAGGCCCTCACAGGTGAGCTGCTTATTAGGGGTAGGAAAAGCATATTTGTTCTGGGACGCAAAACCCACAGCTCAATTACTGAACAGCGAGCAAGATGCTGTGTCAGCCCAGGGAAGTCTGATTGGCAAGGATTTCATCACAGCGCCCGGGCAGTGGGGGAGGGGTAGAGAGGAGCCGATTGGCTCAAACCCAACAATGCACAATGTCAGAGTTCAAACGAAGTCTGCCCCCCAGCACCTCGTTCTACCATGGAGGGTCATTGATCCATCTAGTCCAGTAATTTAAGTGAAACTCAACCCCAGCTTTCCTTCCTGAACGAATCTGACCATTCCACTGATTAATAGATGATAAAAGAAATTGAGATCCAGTACTGATTTTCTAAAGTAAAACCACATCCATATCAGCACACATCAGCACACATCAGCACACCATGTATTCATTTCCGGACGTTCCTTTTCCAAATCAATTTCATGAAATGCGTTAGTCTAGTGAGTTCAAATGAAGCAAAGATAACAAATCCCAAAATGCATCAGTTTGTTAAAGTGCCTCCCATTGGGTACGTCTGACATGGAGCGATATGGCGTACCCGAGGCCCCTGCCTCGCATCACTGTTGATTTTCACTGTCTTGGGCACAGCGGTTCATGGCTGCTGTTTTTTTTTGCGCGTCATCGCGTCTGTCCTTGAGGAGCATCCCTCATTAATGGGCATACCATCATCTCTGCCAAATATTTTTTCAGTGATCTTTAAGAACTGAACTGTTTATTGCATTGCAGAACAAAGTGTACTGAGTCAAGCCTATTAATGTGGCATCAATGTCATATTCAGTGATCAACGGTGCCTCTGCGGCTATGGGTTAATGAATCAGATTCGTGAAGCATAGCTGTTGCTCTGTAGATATGCAAACAAAACCCTGGGGTAATATTTTCTGGCTTATGTTTGTCCCTGTGATCGCTTGCACTGTATTAAGCAATATGCCTGATGGATATTTTTCGACTCTGTCGCAGCAACACTATCCTTGAAGGAGGGGTTGGGCCTTCCGCGGACGGCTTCATAAGGGTTATATGAGTCCCTTGCAAGCTACAACAAAGCAAAATAATGGACAAAATAGTGAAGAAGTAAATGTTTACTGCATCAAGTGATAGAACCAAGGAGGGCATATATTGTTTTAGGTTCAAAGGATAAGGTTGTCTTCTTTCATTTAAAAAAAAGACATGAAGGACATGAAGCACACAGGTGAGTGAGTTCCAAGTTGGCTTTTTCCTCGAGTTTCCTCAATTAACATGTCTTGCACCCTCATTTGTGAGCAGCAAAGGTTCACTTGGGAAGGAAAGGATACCAACTTTCTGAGGAATTAAAAGTGGTCTCTGTGAGGTTGTGCAAGAAATGGTGAGTGTGTGTTGAATGTAAGGGTGGGCTTAACTCACATAGGGCCAGATGTACCAAAGGATTTTACCCATTCTGTGTCTATGGGAAAAAGCTTTCGTACATATGGCCCATAGTTCCGTGCAGTGTGGTCACTCGGAATTCCCCCAAAATTCTGCAAGATTACGTAGAATTATGCATGTAGAGTAATTCTGCATTTAGCGCTATTTTCCTCGTGCAAAAATGCACCCTGGAATCTAAAATAGACACGAGGGTGCATTTAAAGGTAAGAAATAGCACTGAATGTAATAGAACTTGAAAAGGTGCATGAGCAGTTGCTCACAAACTTGCATTCGGGGTAGGATTTTCCCCAATTTACACCAAGCATTTAGTAGTAGTTTCAGCGCAAAATGCATCCTAGCTGTGAAAATAGATGTGGGGATGATTTTTGCGTTAAGAAAATAGCGCTAAATACAACAGAAGATAAACAGCAGCTGGATCAGCCGCTTGTGCTTTTTAAATGCGCCCCTAGTAGTATTTTTTCCCCCCAAATTGCTCTTAATTACATAAGTGAAAATAACCACGTTATCATCTGTAATTCTACATCAAAAAGTAACGTGGTATTACTGAAATTACTTAGAATATTCCAGTATAATTAAAATTCTGCCCAGGCCTATTTGAAAGAGGCAGCAACTTTCATTGACATAATTTAGGAGGGAAGTCACCAGGCGTCATAGCTGGTGGTGTCAGTTTCTGTGACGTAATCAAGGTCTAATGTCATGTGCCATCAATCCCTGTGATGTAGTGGTAATCAAAGGTCATGTGATGTCACTTCCGCTGCACCTGTAATTTTGGTGACTTGATGTCCATGAGCAACTAGAATATTGTCCTCCCCACTCAAGTCTTTCTGAAAAAGATGCTGCCAGTGATGCTCCCAGATTCTGAGAACACTTGTTGATCATGTATCTGGCTGTCATGCCTTTGACATGTAAAGAAAAATTGAGTAGACCAATAGGAATTCTTTGGGGCCAACTACACCATATAGAATACCAAATGTTTACCCAGGCTGTCCGATGGAGAGCTCGGACTGACCAGGAGGGTATTTACTAATGATGAGCTTCTGGGCAGAAACCTACTATATGTTAATGGCCCTATTGCCCTTTTGACTTAAATATATCATGAGCCACTGTGGTGTACCAGCTTGGCAAGTTAAATCGTGGCTAGTAGCAAGCAAACTGCTATCAAAAGACCGCATTTATTTTGTCACACTAACCTAGGATGCTCTAACCGGGCTACTGCTTATTAGGAAAGCAAAATGTGAGGGGTCTACATTTTCAGTCCTGTGTGTCACATACAGGGTGGACAGAAAGATAATTGGACATGTGGGAAGGATTGCTCATGATTTCTCTAGAATGGCAACAGTAGGACATGAGATCAAATTAAACTAGCACTGGCTGCAACACAGACATACAACGACCGATCTTCAGGTCGGGACCTACATGAGAAACCATGTTCCTAATTTTTTTTTTAAAAGGGAGAATTTTTTTCCAGTGATGAATTTGTTTTGCAGTCCCTAGTATGGCTCCTCGAATTCTGTGAAGCCTTTCTGGGGAACCAAAACCCAACACGCCCTTTATGGTCAGACATGGACCACAAAACTTCGGCAAGCTTCATTGGCCAGTGCTGTGCCTTCTGCTGTTCCACAGACATGGTTGCGGGTTTGTAAACTCTGCAAAAGCCTAACGCAGGCAAATAAAGATTACACAAGGTTTGCAACCCCTAGAACGAGTCTCTGAACCCTAAACAAATATAACAAGAAAAATACTGCCAAAGACCATGCACAGCGGGGTTTGGAAGCCCACAATAGATTAGGCAATCGGCATAACAAGGTGTCAGGCCTTGCATCTGACAACAATGGACAGTGGGGGTTGATCACCCACAGCGAGTTGGGTGCAGGGCCTGGCCACAGGCCTCACTATGCAGACACACCCTCGGAATATGTGCCCAAACATCCATGAGGGGTGTGCCCAATCACCCATGGAAGGTGCACCCAGCATTCTTTGGCGGTTGCCAAAACAACCTGAACCATAGCAGGGGAATGAGAAAGTCCCTGCTGCATTCTTCTGAAGGCCTTGGGGGAATGGGAGTCGGCCACCCACAGAGGGATGGACACAGGGCCGAGCTCTCACCACTGAGCATAGTTGAAGGCCATGCGCACTAGAGGTCGCCCATTGACAGGGTTGGGTGGAAGGCCTCTCTGGAGGCCTGCAGAAATACCAAGAGTTACACTTATGTTAAGAAACTGCAACTCCTGGCCTAAAGTTACTTACAGCATGAGTTATAGTTTCTTCAGATATGTATAACTATGGCTATAAGTATTACTATAATTGCTGAGTTTCTGTTTTTATGTGTGTAAAAAGTGGACCTAATTATACGTCCCTATAACCTTTGTTTTCTTCAGTGAACTTCTATGTTTTTGTATAATGTAAAGTAATATATGGTTACCATGTATTAATCCAACCACCACTGCACATGGCCTTCAGCTGTGCGTGGCGGGGGTTGGCCGCAGGGGCTGACCAAAGTTATTAGCAAAACCAAAAACTCTTTGTCTATTGTAATGTTAGGTCCTAACTATAACTACACATACTGGATATTACCAGTAGTCCTAACTATAACTACACATACTGGATATTACCAGTAGGATATATATATATATATATATATATATATATATATATAAACACACAAACACACATATATATTACCTAGTGGCTGTTGCCACTAGGTAGTTCTAGTTAGGACCATGTTTCCATCGGGTAAAAGTGTTTTTAAACTTGATGTATCTTTGGCACCGTTTGACGAATCTTAACAACATTTTCCAAAAAAAGTGCTCCGGTGATTCTTGTTGGCATGGAAAGTTTTGGGGTGATCCGTCAAGTGGGGGCTGAGAAAAAGGGGGGTCAAATAAGTTGAGTTTACCATGTTAATTCCCATAGGACCTTTAGACACAACTACAGCCCGAACCACTGGATGGAATTACACTAACTGGCAGAAAGCTAGCTTTCAGTGCACAGATTGTGCTTTCGCTTATTTGTCAAACAGCTCTCACTTGCAGAAAGCAGAGTTTTCATCTGTCTTCCCCAAAGACAGATGAAAACATTGCTCACAAGCAAGGAGCTGTATTAAAAGCAAGTCCCTGTTTGGGGGAGCAATGCTGGCTACTGCAGGAGGCAAGGAGCCGACTATGAATGCGGGGGCCTTTAGGCTCCCTTTGCAGTGGATTTTATTTTACTCTCTCTCTCACTCTTCCATCCCGTAATGGGATGGTAGAGAGAGATTGTCATTGAAATGGTCTCTCCATGCAATGACTTTAAAGAGTAAAACTAGCAAGATGTTTGAGACGAATGTTATAGTTACATTGAGATACAGAGCGGAACAGTGTCACTTCTGGGCTAATTGTCAAGGTCTTGTATTGTCACTCAGAAGGCTGAAGGTTAAAATCCTAGTTCGCTTGGCAGTGTGTTTGTTTATTTACTGGTGGTTTGACCTTACTAGTGATGGAACATTCACATCTCTTTCCAATCACATGCTTCGGTTTGACTGTCATAGGTATGTCTGGAATCATCATGGTAAGGAGTCACGTATGGCTTAAAGGTTACAATCACAGACCCTTGCACTGAAAGTTGAAGGTTCTACTCCAGGTGTGCCTGTGGCTGTTTTCCTTCTTTAATTTCCTTTAAACTTCAAAAGTTTAAGGTTCATATTGAAAGGTGATCTCACTCTTTTTAATTGACAAATATTTTTTTTCTTTTCAATTTGTCCAGACATATCTCATTCTAATTATATTACCCTTCAACGCCTAAATACCTCTCTATTTCTCTCCCTCTCACTCTCTTTCTCTCTCTCGTTCAACCTCCTTCTCCCACTCACACACCCACTCATACCCTTACACACCAACTCAGACCCTCGTGCACCCACTCACAGCCCCACTCAGACCCTCACACACCCAGTAAGAGTCCCACTCAGCCCTCACACACCCACTCACATACTCACTGAAACCCTCATGCATCTACTGCCAGACCTGCATAGACACTGATGCACCCATTAAGACACTGATGTACGGATTCTCACAGCCCCTCCCAACCCCAGATACACCCTCCCACACCTATTCTCACAACAGGCTGCAGCCAACTCCCGCCACGCCCGGCCAAAGGGCCGTGCACATCATGGGGTTAGGTGGTTAGAGGGGTTGGCCACGGAGTCTGGCTCCAGTCCAGGCCTTGCGGGCAACCCGCGCTGCGCTCCGGCAAAGAGCGTGCACAGCACAAAGTTGAGTGCTTATAGGGGGTTGTCAACCACCATGCACAGCGGTGATTGGATTAATGTATAGTAATGAAAATTACTGTATGTTAAAAGAAATACAGACATTTACTGAAAAAACAAAGGTGATAGTGACGTAATAGTTAGAAAATAGAATTTTAAAAAAACATAAAAATTCACTGAAAAAAACAAAGGTTACAGGGAGAATAAGATTTATCTCAAGCAACTATAACTCATGCCCTAAGGTAATTATAATCGCGCCCTCACCATGCACTGCTAATTACGCCACAAATTACAGCACTCATGACATTTTTGATAACATCACTGATATTATCTATGAAATATTTGCGGTAAAATGTTTTACAAAAAAAGTGTGCATGGTGGGGGCGCGAGTTATAGTTACCTTAGGGCACAAGTTATATATATATATATATATATATATATATATATATATATACACTCGCACTCCCAGTAGGTAGTTATAGTTAGGGATGCTTTTCCACAGGCGGAGCGCTTTTGGTCTGCTAATAACTTTGGCCCAGTCTGATACATTTTAAAGAAACTTTCCAAAAACAAGGTTCATCCACTACAGCTCCTTTCTGTGAAGTTTCAGGATAATCTGTCTAGCGGGGGCTGAGAAAAAAAAAAGGGGGTCTGAAAACGTTAAATCCCTTGTTTAGACATGGCTACAGCTAAAACTGCTAAACGGAAATGCACCGAATTCAACAGGAAGCTAGACTTTGGTCCACAGGTTGTGCTTTTTGTGATTTGGTGTAAATCTGTTCAGTAGTTTCTGAGAAAATAAGGGTAACAAATAATTCTATATGTGGATGGTTGGGCTCGGGGGAGTTGCGCAGGAGTGCAGCAAACGTGCAAATATAAAAATGGAGGAAGATGATTGGTAGAGAAACCCATTTTTTGAGTGAGCCTTCACGCTGTCACAAGAGTAAGAGGCTCCCTCAAGTCTCAAGAGAGCAGGCGCTCTGATTGGCTGGCTTTTGGAATGTTAGAAATGAAAAAGCAGCTATTACTGTTTACTGTGAAAATTTGGAGATGGTGTGGAAATGAAATGAAAAAACTACACAACAGGGCAGCAGAAAGGCATGCTGCCCTCCTACGTTTAGAGAGAAGGTGTCTAAGGGATAACTGCTGTGAAGAAAATAAGTGTATATTGTTTTTAATTGATTTTTACAATCTTGCCGGACTCTCGTTGAATCGCAAGTGGTAAAAAGCGGTAGATGAGTACTCAATGCATTCTAGTAGTAGGAATGCATATTGTGGTCCGTGTTTTTGAGAGGAAGTGTGTAAGAGATAAGTACTGCAATGAGTAGATGGTTCTTATTTTCAAACAAAGTTACAGTCTTGTGAGAGCCACACAGGATTGTGAAAAGTAGAAAGGAGTAGGTGATCTTTGAATACATTTTAGTATGCATATTTGGTAGTGTGGGAAGGAGTGTTACTGGGGTGGTGTTTATCAGAGTCTACTTTGAATGCCCATTGGCTTGGTAGCAGTTCTGAGTAGAGTACAGTCTATTCCCACACCCTACTATGGACACTCATTATCAGGGAGAGGAGTATTAGTAGGGAAGACAGTCATGGACAGAGCATATTATGCACACCTGTCATGCAAGAGAGCAGTCTCAGCGGAGAGGCCAATCTCTCTCACCACAGCCTACTATGCACCACTGTGCATGGATGAAAGCCATGTGCAGCAGAGGTTGGCCACTGACAGAGGATTGGCCAACTCTTGCTGGGTGTTGGACCTGGCCCTTTTTGTAGGGTCATCCCCAAAACTTTTTGCCTCCTTCCTCCTATTTTTTCTGACCTGTTTTTGTTGGCTCTGGGTCTCTGGGCACTTTACCACTGCTAACTAGGGCTAAAGTGCATATGCTCTCTGTCTAAAGTGTACTGGTGATTGGTTTATGCATGATTGGCATATTTTATTTACTAGTAATTACCTAGTATAGTGCATTATGTGTGCCAAGGGCCTGCAAATCAAATGCTACTAGTGGGTCTGCAGCACTGATTGTGCCACCTACATGAGTAGCCCTGGAAACATGTCTCAGACCTGTCACTGCAGTGTCTGTGTGTGCATTAGTAAACTGCCTGTTTGACCTGTCAAGTGAACCCACTTGCCAGGCCCAAACCTTCCCTTTTACTACATGTAAGTCACCCCTACGTTAGGCCATTGGTAGCCCCATGAGTAGGGTGCTGTGTATTTAAAAGGTAGGACATGTACCGTTGTGTTTTATATGTTCAGATAGTGAAATACTGCCAGATTTGTTTTTCACTATTGCAAGGCCTGTCTCTCCTATCGCTTAACATGTTGATTGCCTTTAAATGTCTTTAAAGTGCAGCTTCCTATTAGGAGCAGAGAGAGATTTGGAGGTTGGGGTCTCTGAACTCACAATTTACAAATACATATTTTGGTAAGGTTGGTTTTGAGATTGTCTGTTTGAAAATGCCACTTTAAGAAAGTGGGCACTTTCTTGCTTAACCATTCTGTGCATACGCTTGGCTGCTGAATACACGTCTTGGGCAGGCTGACAGTTGGGCTGTTTGTGAATTCACTCTAAACAGTGACACAAAGGGAGCTAAGGTGAGTCCTGCATATCGTGATGAGTCTTCCTGGGCTAAAGTTGGAGGGAGGAGCTGACACCTTCACTTGAAAGGGCTGTGCCTGCCCTCACACAATACAGACTCCGACCACCTGGTGTGTGTCTGAGGCAGGGCAAGGAAGAGGCAAGGTTTTGTGCTCTACAAAGACTTTCCTTTGATGTTTGCCTACTTCAAAGGCAGAAATTAGTAGAAGTATTGGACTGCTGACCCCACAACTTAGATTACTTCTCGATCAAGAGGAACCTCTGCCAAGGAAAAGAGCTTGATGCTAAGGAGGACCTGCCACACTGCCTGTTGCTTTGCTGTGCTGGCCTGCTGCTGCTGCTTCTGCCTTAAGAGGAAAGGACTAGACTTTGCTTTCTGAAAAACTGCTTGTGAAGTTTCCCCAAGGGCTTGGACTGGGCTTGCCCCCTGTTCTGAAGTCTGAGGCACATCAAAGGCTTCATCTGCCAGTGCCTCTTCTGCTGAGAATCCTGTCTTGCTAAGTGGTGTCAAATTTGGTCCCTGGGCCCTTAGAAGTGGAAGCTGGTAACCTGCGGGAGAAAATCCACGCACTGCTGTGTGAGCGTCAGAAAAATCGACACAGAGCCTGTCCCGCAGCTGAAAATTTGATGCCGCGTCTGCCTCACGGCTGGAGAATTGATGCAGCACTTGTTCTCAACGCGCACCCTTTGCACAGTGCATCGGATGTTTCCATGCAAGGACCCTGGGCATCAAATCTTCAACATTACCACATGGACCTGAGGCTGCTTGTCCGCAAATCTAAGCATCCCTTCCCTCCGAGGAAAGAATCCATGCATCGCTTGCCCTGCGGAGAAAGAATTGATGCACGGCCTCACTTGCGAATAAAGAATGGACGCATCTCTTGCTTTTCCGATGCACGCTCGCCAGTGTGGCTTTATTTTTGATGCATACCAAGTATTTTGTGTTACAACAATGCATCCATTGATTTCTATGGATTAAGACTTTTTTTACTTTAAAATTTCATATCTTTGCTTGTGTATGTTGGATTTTTGGCATTTTGGTCTTGTTTGATTTAGATAAATATCTGCTATTTTTCTAAACTGGCGTGGTGTCCTTTTGTGGTGTTTTCACTCTGTTACTGTGTGTGGTTGTACAAATACAGTGGTGGCCTGGTGAGCAAAAGAACAATAGATTAAACCCAGATCTGTGACTGGGGGTGAGTGGTTGGAAAGTTTCAGCACTCCGTCCATCGCCCTTTTGTGTTGCTTAAGATGCCCTAAGTGGGAAGGGTCTGCCCAGACAGGGGTCCCTCACTCACTGTGCCACTGGATTCAAGCTAGCCTGGCTGATGAAGGGTGATACCCTGAAACCAGTCCCAGGATGCTTGTTTCCAGTCCAGGGAGGACATGGCCTGGCAGTTCGGGCTGGACTGTTCCCATGGGGAACAGGGTCAAGACTGATTTGCATATGGCTGGGTCCAAACTGGGGTGGCATGGTGAGAAAAAGAATGATGGATTAAACCCAGATCTGTGACTGGGGGTGAGTGGTTGAAAAGGTTCAGCACTCCGTCCATCATCCTTTTGTGTTGCTGAAGTTGCCCTAAGTGGGAATGGTTTGCCCAGACGTGGGTCCCTTGCTCACTGTGCCACTGGATTCAAGCTAGCCTTGCTGATGAAGGGTGATGCCCTGAAACTGGTCCCAGGATGCTTCTTTCCGGTCCAGGAAGGACCTGGCCTGGCAGTTTGGGCTGGACTGTTTCCGTGGGGAACAGGGTCAAGACTGATTTGCCTACGGCTGGGTCCAAACTGGGGTGGCATGGTGAGCAAAAGAACAATGGATTAAACCCAAATCTGTGACTAGGGGTGAGTGGTTGAAATGTTTCAGCATTCCGTCCATCATCCTTTTGTGTACAAATACTTTACACATTGCCTCTGAGATAAGCTTGACTGCTTGTGCCAAGCTACCTAGGGGGTGAGCAGGGGTTATCTGAGCTGTGTATCTCCCTTATCCTAACTAGAGTGAGGGTCCCTACTTGGACAGGGTGTAAACTGACTGCCAACTAGAGACCCTATTTATAACACTGGGCATGTACAAAATGTTGTGTGCAGCCTGGTTTGGCCTCCCATGGAGGGTTGGAGCTGAGGCTCTCCATCATCTGAGAGAGAGGTCTGAAAGTAGAGGCCAGTCCATGAACACATCTTACTATGCTAGCACATCATCTGATAGACAGGTCTGGCAGGAGAGGCAAGCCCATGTACACATCTTAATACGTACACCTGTCATCTGAGGGAGAGGTCTGACAGGAGAGACCAAACTCTCTCCATACACCCCATGATTTTTTTCATAAATCTAGGTGATTTATTGTTGCCCATAATTATATAAAGGATTGCATTTCATTAAACTAAACACACTGTTTAAATTCTGGATTACAGAAGTCATAAATACTACATCAGGATATATTCATTGTAAATGCAAATTCCATTATAAAAAGTACGATCACTCAAGAGGCTTGCAAGAGGCTCACAAGAGCAAACCAGGAAGCACCGTCCCTCTCGGACAGCACTCGAGGGATTGCCTCTCGCGAACTCTTGCAAGATGCTCACGAGAGCTGCTGGTTATGATGGGCTTCTCTGGCTCCTGCAAGAGTCTAATGAGTGAATTTAAGATACAAAAACAGGGAAACAGTACAAAACAAAATACCTGATAAAACTAGAGGGTAGCTTTGAAAAGAGTTGTTTTAATTAACAGTTTAGAGGCTCTTGTGAGAGTAATGATACCTTAAAAATAGATTGCTGGTATCATGTATCCATATGAAAGTTACAAGAACTGTGCAAATATGAATATGCATTCACTACTGAGATATTGAATATTTATCTGTTAAATATCCATTATGCTACAAAAAATCTTTTTACAAAATAATATCGAAGCACAACGTATATTACAAAATCATTCTACCATACACACACACACCTAAATAATTAATTTACTTTTTTTTTTTTTAAACTAGAAATTCACTGAAATAAAGGTTAAGGTAACATTATAGTTAGGTGTAATAAAAATATCAGTGTTCGATTTGAAAAAACCTTAGAAATTCACTGTAAAAAAACAAAGGTTAAAGTAACGTTATAGTTAGGTGAATTTCTCAAAGACAACATGAACGCTTTGAACTAAAAAAACACAGAAATTCAACAGTTATAGTTAGCAGCACTACCTACAGCTTGGCTCCCGCCATGCACTGCTTATGACCTCACATATGACATCACTCATGATATGTTCTATGAAATAATTTAACATCACTGATGACATCTCATATGACATAATTGATGACATTATTGATGATATCTCAAATGACATCATTGATGACATCACTGATGATATCATCCAATGAGTGTGCTAGTTCGATTTACAGTATACCTAGTGGCAGATGACTACAATAGTAGTTTTCTACCTACTTTTGTACAGCCAAGGCCAATATAATTGCTGTAATTGTGTACAAAACACATGTGCACCTAATGCACCACAGATGTGTAGATATATTGTGTACGTTATAAGTATTTGCAATGAAGAGTAACTGTGTGCAAGGAACAACTGAGTTGTGTTCACTATGGTCTACATACGGTTTAGGTTCTGCAGAAAAATAGGACCTTGCTTGAAGAAATCCCTGTGAATGTGAGATAAGATAGATTGTGAATTGGATTCTTTTTGCTATCTGCAGCTAGTGGAGATGTTTTAGACAAGCCCACACTGAGCAGCGCCTGGTGATATTGAGTGGCAGCCCTGTTGCTGCATTTTATATAAGCTGGAGTCTACCCACAAAAGTTTTAGAAACCCCTAGGTGTAAAGCATTTGAATACTCAATTCTAGAGGTGATTAAAGCATGATTTACTGTTATTCCTGCAGTAAAAGGCAAGAGTGGGAGGATTTTACTTATAGGTTTTAGCATACCAAAGCTGATGGCAGTGACATTTTGAAAGTTGAGAGTCCAATTTCACTCCTAAAATGTGCACCAATTGAACTGGAGGAGTACCAAGACTGCATGACCAACAATTGCTGTTCCAGGCCTGTTGACTAGAACACAAGATAAGCGACTCAGTTTTGTCTGAATAAAGTTTCAGGTGGTTTTGGTTCATCCATTAGGCCACAGATAGTTGGCATTGCCTGAAACTTTGTCTGGTGAGACCATCATCATCACTTATCAGTGAAGTGATACATTTAATCAGGTAGCATCCCCATAGGATAATACCTCAAAGCCAAAACTTTCAATGAGTTTGACTAAAGGAGCTGCATAAATATAAAAAAGAGTGAGGCTTAGGGCAGAGGTCTGAGGCACTCAACAATCCAGCTAGATTGGCTGCTACAAATGAGGTGGAAACCTGACAGAATCAGATTTGTTGCAGAGAAAGTTAGCAAACCATTCAAAGGCAGGCCTTTCAACACCAATCTCCTATAGCTGATGGATTAGAATTGTGGGAGAAATGGTATCCAAGGCCACAAGCAGAATGAGAGGTGGTGGTATAATTTGCATCTCACATACTTTACAAGTTTTCCGAAACAGTGAGTAGAAAGGATTCAGTTCTATCTGCTGCATCAAAGCCAGATTGAGAGACTTCCAGAAAATTATGTTGTTCTAGAAACTTTGTTAATAAAGAATTTGTATGTGATTCTAGCATTTATACTGGGACCGGTAAAAGAGGAAAGGGCCTAAAATTAACCAAAACCAAAATGCTGATGTAGTAAACAAAGTATATAGCATAGGAGCTAAGGTAGGACCACATGATTTAAAGATAGGGAGAGGGCATGGCTAGTTTGTTGATCCTGAGGTGCAAATATTTAGGAAGGTCGACACCTTTGTGTTATAGAACACAACATAATTTTTTTAAAGGTTTACAGTGTTTGTCACACTTATATTTGGATTCACGTTACTCGAAAGGAAGTCCCGTCTCTGTGCACAAATGAGATCCACAAACTAAAACAAAGACTCACGGTCCGGAAGTGCTATGGGCCTGATTACCACATTGGTGGATGGGATGCTCTGTCACAAACATGACGGATATCCCGTCCGCCATATTACAAGTTCTATTATGTCCTATGGAACTTGTAAAACAGCGAACAGGATATCCATCGCAATTGTGACGGAGTATCCCATCCCCTAAGGTTGTAATCAGGCCCTGTGTCTGTTGGTGGATCTGAGGAGGAACCTCATATCACCAAATATTAAAAACAGAAAGGAGAGACATAATTGGTTACAGTCCATTTTATATCCAACTACGTACAGAGAACGAGATTCAAAGCGCTCCAGCTGTACATCTTTAAGCATAAGCATGTCCATTAGCAAAAGCAGCAGAGCCACGACACAACAGCTCTAGAGAAAGCAAGGAAGCTTCTGATCAGCAGCATCACAAGAATGAAGATGTTACCGACCAAAACCTCAAAACAAAGATAGCAGCCACAAGAGGAATCTATGACCAAGAAATTGTTTACCCTTCTGAGACATGAAAATGAAGTCAGTGCCAGCAAGGTTCCCTACACACTCTATGATCTTTTATTACAGGGGGGGCATCCATTCGTGTACTCCTTTAGGATGACTGGGATGGTTAAAGATCTCAGAGCAAAGCTTCTCAATGAATTCTCCCATGCAGAAGTTCAGAGAAGGAGGCATGAACAGCAGGAGGAAGACGATAATGTTTCAACCTACATTTCCAGAGAGCATGAGGAAGCATCAGATCCATGTGCTCCAGATGTTCCAAACCGATAGCATCTTATGCAAAAAAATGTGTTCAGGTGAACAAAACCAACAGGTCATCTACACAGCAATAAAGCAACATCGTAAGAAGCGCTATGAAAACATGTATTCAAGGCTGAAAAACTATGTTACATACAAAAAGTTACCAAAATGTATGTTTACATTTAAAACCAAAAGAAGTGCTAAAGAAAGACCATACCAAAAGAATACAACAAAGTTCATAAAATAGTCTATAAAAAAAGTTCTATATAAGAACCAAAAACTTTTTTAAAAAAGATAATATTGATGGCTGCCTGTCTGCAAGACTGTGTGCTGTGATGGTTGGCCACAGGGATTGATCTGTTGCCAAGCTCGGTGGCCTGCACCCACTGTGAATGGGGTTTGGCTTCCTGTGCACTGTTGGGCGCAGCACCTAGTGGGAAGCTGTCCACCCCTGTTACCTATGACGGTTTGAGGTGGGTTTTGACTGGTTAAAGTGCCGATCTTCTGGCCAAAGTCCACTGCACATGGCGACCTGTGCACAGTGAGGGTTGGGCCTCCGTGGTGGGTTGGGATCAGAGACTGGTGAAAGTCCAGGCATTGTGGAAAACCCCCACTACGCATTGCCAAATGCCATGCACAGCTGGAGTTAGATGGCCACCGTTGGGGCTGGATGTCCACTGTAGGTTGGGAGAAGGGGCCTGGACTACAACAGCCAACCTACAAGTCATACGGCACAGCAAGGATTGTACTATTGAGGTGAATTTGGCTCAGTGACTTCAAACATATAGATATTCATGTATGAAATACGTAAATGTAATAAAGTATATACACTCAAAAACAAATTTTATAGGATTCAAAAACCTTAAACTAATTGGGCAAAACTTAAAAAATCCAGGGAGGACATCAAAATGGTGTGGCAAAATGGGGTTTTGCTTGAAACTGCAACTCCACATTTGATATTGTGAAATCCTCCCTGTAAGGGGAGCGAAGTAGAAACCATGTGATAAAATGGGGTTTAACCTGGTTTTGTGGAGTATTAGCGAATTCAAAAACATCCCAAAAGAATTTAGATATTAAAAATGCTATCATAAAGAAACAGGTGGCGTTGAGAAGATCCTTTTTATGGGCGAGCGCAAAGCGCTCCGTCCATAAAGTCATCTCTCTTTGGGCTTCAAACCACGCCCAGGTCACGTCAGTATCTTTCATTGGTTCCTGGGCTTGCTCTTTAAAATCTGCTTGCTTTCATTTGTGAAAGGCATGCATACGTCATGCCTTTTCCGGTGTTTAGCCCGCCTACACAGCACCGGTAAACTACTAGAAACATACGAGGCTCGATGTTTTGAGCCTTTTTTCTGGACTACTTTATCTGTTAATTTTCCCCGCAGCTCGATCGCACTGGGGTTTACATAGCGCGATCGCGTTGTTTTTTCGTTTTCAATTGCAGCGCGATTGTACTGCATTTTACATACCGCGATCGCGCTGTGTTTTTTTTCTTTTAATTTGTGTGTCAAGAAAAGTTAGGTTAGGAGTTTACAATGCAAATATCTCCAACTCGAGCAAAAGCGAGCCCCGTTGCATTGAAAATGCTTGTTGTACATAACGTTTTCTCTGATAACTCAGATAAAGCAGAATACAATTCTTGAGGTTGATAAACATCATTCTATTGCCTTCTGCAGTGAAATGGACTTCATCTTTTTGGAAAATTCCAGAGTTGTTGAAATGGGTCTTGTTGTATATAGATTTGTTGCTTTCTGTCATGAACAACAACTAGGTAAGTTGCAAAAAAGGTAGAGTGAGTTGTAACCTAGATATTGTGGCTCTCTCCAGTTGGATAAAAAACACATTATATTTTCACCTTGGGCACTGAACAGCAAAGCATAATCTGTGCAATAATTGCTTCGAACTGTTAAGGTGGGACCAAGAACTAGCAAGGATTTTAAAAGTGCAGAGATGCTTAAGGCCAGACTATGAAATGAACGTTTGAACTGAATTGAAACTAGAACCTTGCTCTAATCACGTTACCTTGGAAACTGGTGTAGAGTAGAAACGAACCTTTTACTATTGATAAAGACATGCTGGCTATGCAAAGTTCAACCAATGTCTTTGTTTATAACAGCAACATTAAAACTCTAATCTATAATTGGATATTAGACCATGACCCAAGAGATTCATTTGAGAGTGGCATTGCATAATCAGGAGTTCAGCTCACAGACAGGAAGAGGCAGTGCTTAATTTGTAATTAAAATGTGCCAGTGCCCAAAGTCCACCTCTTAAACATGCGGCTGCTGCAATTAAATGTGCAAACTTTGAATACTGAGCCAGCATAACACTGAAGCCATCTCGGGCCTTTTCAATCCATTTACAGTCACTCCCGGCCCCTTCTGCTCACTCTTGCAGCTTTCTGCTTTCTCCCATTGTGACGCTTTTCAGTTTTTCTCTTCCTCCGTCTTTCTCATATGTGTCTTTTGCTCGCAGTGAATGCTTGAGGCAGAAAAATAAGTGCCGGCCCTCAAAAATAAGTGCCGGAAACAACAAGCACAAATTAGGCACTGGGAAGAGGAGACATTTGAGGATGAATGTTCATACCAAGGATTTTCGTACAAAACTTACAAGGCTTTCTTAAAAGGTTAAGAGAATTTGCACTTTTAGTGCCAGTCACATTTTGTGAAAATCATTCGCTATGTTTTATTACAATGTGGGATACATGATGTATTCTCAATGACAGGGGTCTTTAAGGGAAAGGTTTATGGAGTAATAAATAAAAAAGAAGAACAGCAAGAGAAACTGAGTGATGTGTTTTCATAGCAAAGGGTGTAGTGTGCACCCCCATGAACACCTGTGAGCAATACAGAGGATACCCACCTCCTCACACAAACCGGTCCTTATTGCCCACCAATGTGTTCCGCACCCTGCTACCATCCCCTAGTCTGTCAAAGAGCGTGTCATACAGTCACTCCCCACTCTTGCTTACATTCCTGGGATTCCACAGTCTTCACACCCACACTCATTTTGGAACTACAATGCTGGCATAGCCTAACCCTCTACTAATCTTGGCCTTCGGGAAATTTGGGCCCAGATTTACCAAATAGTCATGCAGCGCAGTGCAGGAGCGAAAAATGCTCCGCTGCGTGACAGGGAGGGAGCAGAAGAGCACCATATCTACAGAGATATGGCTCCCTCCTCCCCCAGCACTGTTGCTGATTTCAGCTGCTGTGTGCCACACACACCTTTGCGTCATAGTGCAAGGGTGTTTGCCTAAGTCTAGCATACGTTTTGTACTGGACGGGTACCTTTCAAGTGCAAAATACTACGCTTAGACACACTTTAAACCTTTTCCCACATTTTATGCACACCTACAAAATCGGAAAAGAAAGGAGAAATAAAAACACTTCTCCTTTTTATGGGCAAGCGCAAAGCGCCCCGTCCATAAAGTAATCTCTCTTTAGGCTTCAAACCACGCCCAGGTCACGTCAGTATCTTTCATTGGTTCCTGGGCTTGCTCTTTAAAATCTGCTTGCTTTCATTTGTGAAAGGCATGCATACGTCATGCCTTTTCCGGTGTTTAGCCCGCCTACACAGCACCGGTAAACTACTAGAAACATACGAGGCTCGATGTTTTGAGCCTGGTTTCTGGACTACTTTATCTGTTAATTTTTACAGCAGCGCGATCGCGATGGGGTTTACATAGTGCGATCGCGCTCCGTTTTTTTCGTTTTCAATTTCATCGCGATCGCGCTGCATTTTACAAGAAAAGTTGGTTAGGAGTTTACAACGCAAATAGCTCTTACTCGAGCAAATGCAAGCCCCGTTGCATTTAAAATGCTTGTTAATGCTTGCTTTCAAAAGGCATTAACTTTTGGAGCAAAGCCCTGTCTACTATTGTTTGCACATAGTGTTTGGTGTCAAAAGGCATGGGTGGTTGCATGTGAACGCCCATGTCACACTGCTTTGTTTTTCTTTTAGGGTACTTTACAGGAAAAACATTGCATTGGAAAGTAAATTAAGAAAAAACATATTGTGCTGGTTAGCATCACGCCAACCCAGCACAAAATGTTTGTAAGTCTCCCCCTTAATATTACTTCAATTTCATTTTCGTTTCTTTAGCCCACGGTACACGGCTGACGTAAACGAATATTATTCCTTCTTAGTTTCTCGCTGCACACAACCAGCAGCAGATACCTTTGGTGACTTGGAAATAATATGTTCAACGAAATTGGAGCCTCTGTTATCCAGGGATGCTGTTTAGGCTTAACTGTATTCACAATAGGGACAGTTTTTTATTTGCTTGTAAACAAAAAAGTATGAGAATAGATTTGCCAATTGTAGAACTGCACTGTATCTTTCTTGTTTTAGAAATAAATACAAATGTATGGAAAAAGAGTGCAGTGTGGAGCTTTATTAACCTGTAGTAGCGGGAAATAGTGCAGCAGGTGCATTAACCATGGAACTACTACAATTTCCATAAAAATATTTAAAAAGAAACCAGCAAGGATAAGGGGAAATCATTTATGGTGTTTTGACACAAAGGGGGTCATTATGACCCTGGTGATCACTAGACCGCCAGGGTCATGGTCGGACCGCCACCAAAGTGACATTATGACCGTGGCGGAGCTGCCACGGTCAAACCGCTGACACCACCAACCTGCCGCCAGCCTGCAGCCTGGCAGTCCAGGCAGTTGTAATCCGCCAGGGCAGCGCTGCCCTGGGGGGTTACGAGTCCCCATCCACCAGCCTGTCCATGAAAAAGCTGGCGGTATGGGGGACTCGGGGGGGCCCTGCAGTGCCCATGCACTTGGCATGGGCAGTGCTGGGGCCCCCATGCACAGCCCCATCGCGCATTCCACTGCCCGAATTACGGGCAGTGGAATGTGCAACGTGTGCTGCTGCACCCCCACATTGCCACCGGCTCCATTAGGAGCCGGCTGCAATGTTAAGGCCCTGTTCCCCGCTGGGCCGGCGGGCAGAAACTCTGTTTCCTCCCGCCGGCCCAGCGGGGAAGCCATAAAAGGGCCAGCGAGGTTCAGGCCGCACAGGTGACCTGATGACATTGGCGGGTGGCCTCTGCCACCTGCCAATGTCATAATGTGGGCCTAAGTACTGTGCTGAAGTGATTTTGTGAGCTGGAACACATCAAACTTTTACCACATGCCTTTACAGTTGTAATTTTCCAAAACAATGTAAGTAACCTTCAGGCAAATATTACTATATTCTTCTTGTAATTTGTGGCATGGTATTAGAAACAAAGTGTTAGCTAAACATCTGCAGAGATATGACAAACCCTAGAGACAGATATGTTCACGAAAGGTTTTAAGATGATGATTAGTGAGTGGATGGGAAGTAACAAAAATAGGTAATGGTGGTGTAAAGTGAAATTGTGTGGATAAAGTGGTTATCTAAAGTAGAAAAGTACAAGTCACTACAACAGGCACACTACACAGAATGACAGACAGCAAGCAAATAGCCACTCATTTTAGTTACATTTCCTATGTATATGTTAGAAATGGGGTCTCTGGCTGGCAGTCAGTTTGCACTCTGTCCAGGCTGGGACCCTCACTCTAGTCAGGGCCATGGAGAAACACACTTAGATAACCCCTGCTTACCCCATTGGTAGCTTGGCACAAGCAGTCAGGCTTATCTCAGAAGCAACGTGTAAAGTATTTGTACCAACACACACGGTAATACAGTGAAAACGTTACAAAATGGACACCACACCAGTATAGAAAAATAGGCAATATTTATCTAAATCAAACAAGACCAAATCAACAAAAATCCAACATACACAAGTCACGATATACATTTTCAAAAGAACAAGAGTCTTACTCCATAGAGAACAATGGAAACTTTGATTTTATGCAAATTACCTGGTTTCCGTAAAAAATAAAGCCGCATGGGCAAGCGTGCGTTGGAAAAGTCAGTAATGCGTCGATTCCTTACTTGCAAGTGAGGCCCTGCGTCGTTTCTTTTCCAGTAGGGCAGGCGATGCGTTGCTTTTCTCCCTCACAAGAGAGCGATGTGTCGATTTCCAGATAAGGCACCTCGGATCCGCGTCAATTTACGATGACTTTGACGCCCTTTGACGATGCGTGAGAAATCTGGTCGCACAGTGTTATAAAACCATGCTGCGTGGGGTTTGCGTCATTATCAGCAGCTGCAAGGGGGGGTTGCTCGTTTCTCCAGCAGCGATGCTTCGGTCTCCCAGCCGCAATGCAGGAGGAGCATCAATCTTAGCCACGAAGCGGGTGGCGCATCATTTATCAGCAGCGTTGCAGATGGTGCACCGAAAATTTCCCAGGACAGCGTTCTGTGCGTGGATTTCAGCTCTTGTTCTGCCAACTTCACCTTGCAAGGGCCCAGGGACTGCATAGGGAAACACTTGGCTCTGCAGGAGTCTCAGCAGAGAGTCCAGGTGCTGGCAGAGGAAGTCTTTGATGGCCCTGAGACTTCAAATCAGGAGGCAAGCTCAGTTCAAGCCCTTGGAGATTCTTCTTCAAGCAGAAATGAACAACAAAGTCCAGTCTGTGTCCCCTTTCGCAGGCAGAAGCAGCAACTGCAGGATAGCCCAACAAAGCACAGTCACAGGCAGGGGCAGCACTTCTCCTCAGCTCTTCAGCTCTCTCCTTGGCAGAGGTTCCTCTTGATTCTAGAAGTGATCCAAAGTCTGGGGTTTTGGGTCCAATACGTATACCCTTTCTGCCTTTGAAATAGGCAAACTTCAAAGAAAAGTCTCTATTGTTTACAGGATCCTGCCTTACTGACGCCAGGCCCCAGACACACACCAGGGGGTTGGAGACTGCATTGTGTGAGGGCAGGCACAGCCCATTCAGTTGTAAGTGACCACTCCTCCTTCCACTACAGCTCAGATTGCTCATCAGGATATGCAGGCTACACCCCAGCTCCCTTTGTGTCCCTTTCTAGAGGAGATTCACAAACAGCCCAACTGTAAGTCTGACCCGGACAGGGAATCCACAAATAGGCAGATTCACAGAATGGTTTAAGCAAGACAATGTTCACTTTCTGAAAGTGGCATTTTCAAACTAACAGCCTAAAACCAACTTCACTGAAAGATTTATTTTTTAATTGTGAGTTCAGAGACACTAAGCTCCATATGTCTATCTGCTCCCAAAAGGAATCTGCATTTAAGAGTTATTTAAAGGCAGACCCCATGTTAACCTATGAGAGAGATAGGCCTTGCAACAGTGAAAACCGAATTTGGCAGTATTTAGGACATGTAAAACACATCAGTACATGTCCCACCGTTAACATACACTGCACCCTGCCCATGGTGCTACCTAGGGCCTACCTTAGGGGTGCCTTACATGTAGAAAAAGGGAAGGTTTAGGCCTGCCAATTAGGTACACTTGCCAGGTCAAATTGGCAGTTTACAACTGCACACACAGACACTGCAGTGGCAGGTCTGAGTCATGTTTACAAGGTTACTAAAGTGGGTGGCACAACCAGTGCTGCAGACCCACTAGCAGCATTTGATTTACAGGCCCTGGGCACCTCTAGTGCACTTTACTAGGGACTTACTAGTAAATCAAATGTGCCAATCATGGAAAAGCCAATTACATAGGGGCGGCTCCTCCGTTAGGGTGGAGAAGCGTCGCCCCCCGCCAGCAGCAGCTGCAAAACCTTTAAAAGAAAACCATAATAAACGTTATTATGGTTTTCTTTTAAAGGGGCAGGCCACAGGGGTGACAAGCAGTGAGGGGAGTGCAGAGCATAATTTCTGCTTTTTCCTGTAGGACCAAATTAATAAGCTTTGGCAAATTAAAACGGTCTGGGGTTAAAGTGCTAACGAATGGAGCTTTAGCATAGTAGAGCAATCCACAAGGGAAAGAGCCATCATGAGTTGAAAGAGAGGACTATAGTTCAAAAGAAGAACCAAATGCACTTCAAGACAAGTGAGTATCCATGTGGAGGCAAAAGGATACATCTAAATACTCAAAAGCATTAAGTGAAAGATGACCTTTCCACAGGGATGAGCCAAGATGTGACTGTCAAAGTTTCAAAGCAGTGGCTGAAAGTGGCTGGTTGAAGAAAGTCAGTGGCTGAGAGGGCCAAAGCCACGCTGGGTATATTGAAAGCAGTAGATTAGTTTGACAGCTGTGCAGTCAAACCACTGCCCTAAAAATCCCCTAACGCCGCACAGCTCCATACGATGAGCTCTTGATATTTATGTGAGGTCCCACATCTCCAGCAGTCCGCTGCTCTGTGTCCTCTTATAGTTTATTTGGCGTCAAGTAACATCTATGAAGAGTCTGAATAGTTCACTTCAGCCTTGATTCCCTTATTCACTCACTATACCTTTCCAATACGTTTTCCCTTTGCATGTCCTTGAATGATCAGTGTGGCCTGGCCTCCCATGTGGTCGGGGAGATCAGGAGTGGTGGATTCGGAGAACAATCGACCTGTCGTTCCAACCTTGGAAGAAGAAATAGAACTAATAATTTACGCATACGCAAGAAGTGTTCTTGCAGAAAGTTGAAGACATTTTCAGTTGGTTGCTCTCAAGACTCAACATTATATTATTGTAAAAAGAGACTTCTTCAGCATTGTGCGAGATATAATTGCAAATATGACTTGAAATATGCATCAGTTTAAGCTTTGGGTAGATCTTTTCACTACTGCGAAAAGATTCTCAATACTGAACTCTTTAAAGGGTTGTGAAGAGCACTGAATGTCCGTCCACCTTTTTCCTCTGCTTCGGTGCCTGGACATTTCAGGGGTAATTTACCAAGGTTTGCATGGGAACTTTATGAAGTTCTACATAATTACGTGCAGGCTTTTTTAATGGTCGGTAAGTCGACACAATCCGGTGCGTCTGTTTGCTCCACAGGCACAACTTTAGTCAATAGCCCCCTTCAACTTCTTGCCATGTTTCCTAACTTTCATTCTGAGTTCACCCTCTGGTGATTTCTGGTGCCAGCGCTTTATAGTAAGTGAGCAGCAACAGACAGTGACGTCATTATTTAAGGTTAGGCTTTCTACAGCTGTTTACACAATGTCTGTGGTCAGTGTCATGGGCGCAACCACCATTAGAGCAGCAGCAGTGGCACTGGGGTTCAGAACCCCAAGGGGCCAATTAAACCCTGATAAATGCTGTATTTCCGAACACATTTACAAGTGTCGACTCCAGCAGCAAGTTCTGTTGAAAAACAGGACCTTGTTTTGAGTATTTTAAAACAGTGGAAAGGTGTCTTCCAATGGGTTCTTCTCACTTAGGGCCACATCTGGTTTAGGGTCAAAATCACTGCCCTATCCCCCCCGACATCCTTCTTTGAATCACATCCCCCTGTTTACATAGAACCAATATGCATTTCTTGAACATAATCACTGATAATCACTGTCTCAATTCACCCACACCGCTGTGCCATGCAATCAGCACTCCCATGTGGATCCTAGGGACCGAGGTATGTGAGGTATCTGTTTCACTGCCACTCTTGGAGGTAGTTCTCAGATCTTATATTAAGTCAGGCTGCATTATGCCCACTACTGAGCTACTTCGCCACTCATATACCATGGCTATTTCTATAATGCCCATTCCTATTGGTTGCTCCCTTTTGCTACTGGACGCGAGCTGCAGAATGAACAGTCCCATGGGCTGCTTCTATGCTGTCATTGTGGGACCTCTGCAGGGGACATGCTATGGCTGCCATTTTATTGCAGATTCTGAAGTCTACGAAGTACAATATATATGGAAAGCAATTAACACAGTAAAGGAGGGCTACTGTGTTTTAATAGTGGATGCATTCACACACCACTACCATCAACAATACCTCATCCCTATTTCACTCTTCGAGTGGTCCCCAGACAATAATACATTTCCAAAAGTAATACATTTTCCATCAGAACACAATGCTCTTGAAGGCAATCCACAAGGAACTTCTTTTGACTGAGTTCGCATAGCAGTATAGCACGCTTCAGAAGGCTATACTAGTTGTTAAAGACCCTGCACCTGAGTTATATGCCTGAGCTGCAGGTGAGGACCTATAAGGGAGAGGGCCTTTAACAACCAGTAAAGCCTGAGGCTATTAGAACATCCAGCCACTGAGAGTATAATGCTCTAAGTTATAAAAAGGAGAAAATTAAGGCAAACATTGGAAAGGCAGAGCACAAGGTTAGTTGGTTTGCTGATTGATATTGTTATAAATGGAGTTTCTGGTTGGCAGTCAGTATGCACTCTTTCCAGGAAGGGACCCTCACTCTAGTCAGGGTAATGGAGATACACACCTTGCTCACCCCATTGGTAGCTTGGCACAAGCAGTCAGGCTTATCTCAAAGGCAACGTGTGAAGTATTTGTACCAATACACACAGTAACACAGTGAAAACACCACAAACGTACTCCACACCAGTTTAGTAAACTAGCTAATATGTATCTGAGTAAAACAAGACCAAAATGGCAAAAATCCAACATACACAAGCAAAGTTATGAGTTTTCAAAGATTAAACTTGAATATAGCGCTTAGAAACACAAATGCTTGAATTCGGTGTTAACACGGCGTCGAGACGGAGTCGTTTCCAACAATCTGATGCCAATGGCACCAGTCGAGAGTTGCACGGACCCCCAGGTACAGTACCTTGTGAAAGTGAGGAAACAAGCTGGTGCACGGAGTCGGGAACCGATGCGTCACTGGATCCAGTGCGGCGTCGGTTCCAATGCTGCGGAGCAGAGGGGCGGAGGCATCGGTGCAAGGCACCGGGTCCTTGCTGCAGAGCAGTGGAGATGAGGCAGCGTCGTTGCGAAGATTCGGTTCCTTAAGCTTCCGCTGGTGTCGATATCCAGTGGGACAAAACGTGGAGGGGCAACCTCACGGGGTCCCGGTCACACCATGGGGCGGCCGGCACCGTGGCGGAGTCAGGTGTCACGGACGTCAGTGACACGGCACTGAGGACTCACAAAGTCATGGGATGTCAGCAGCTGCTGCAGGGTCAGTCCTGCGATGTCAGTCGGGGTCGTCGCACTCCAGTGGGGACCACAGCTTTGGTTGCAGGCAGCATCGTCGTCCAAACTTGTGCACTCGTTTCTTCTTGGTTTTCAACCAGCTTTTACTCCCAAGTGCCCAGAAACTGGACTTGGCACCACTTGGTGAGTTACAGTCCACAGAAAGTGAACCCTGAGGCTGGTAGGTGAAGTCTTTGCTGTCCTTGAGACTTCTTAACAGGAGGCAAGCTCAGTCCAAGGCTTGCAGAAACTTCACAAGCAGGATACACAGCAAAGTCCAGTTTTTGCCCTCTCTAAGGCAGAAGCAGCAACTGCAGCCCAACCCAAAAAGCACACACAGCAAAGGGGCAGTACTCCTCCGCCAGCTCTTCAGCCCTTCTCCTTGGCAAAGGTTCCTCATGATCCATAAGTTTTTCTAAACGTCAGGGGGTTTGGGTCCACTACTTATACCAATTTCTGCCTTTGAAGTAGGCAAACTTCAAAAAGTCTCTGTTGTTGACAAGATCCTGCCTTGCCCAGGCCTGGCCCCAGACACACACAAGGGGGTTGGAGACTGCATTGTGTGAGGACAGGCACAGCCCATTCAGGTGCAGGTGTCAGCTCCTCCCTTCCCATTCTAGCCCAGGATACTCATCAGGATATGCAGGACACTCCCCAGCTCCCTTTGTGTCACTGTCTAGGGGGAATTCTGGGGGGAATTCACAAACAGCCCAACTGTCAGTCTGACCCAGACGTGGATTCCACAAGCAGGCAGAGGCACAGAATGGTTAAACAAGAAAATGCCCACTTTCTAAAAGTGGCATTTTCAAACTGACAATCTAAAAAACAACTTTACCAAAAGTTGTATTTTTAAATTGTGAGTTCAGAGACCCCAAACTCCAAATCTTTATCAGCTCAGATTGGGAAACACCAATTAAAACATATTAACCTATGAAACAGAGAGGCCTTGCAATAGTCAAAAACAAATTTGGTAGTATTTCACTAACAGGACATGTAAAACATACCAGTACATGTACTTTTTTAATACAATACACTGCACCCTGACCATGGGGCTACATAGGGCCTACCATTGGGGTAACTTACATGTAGTAAGAGGCAAGGTTTGGGCCTGGCAATTGGGTGCACTTTTCAGGTCGTATTGGCAGTTTAGAACTGCACACACAGAAACTGCACTGGCAGGTCTGAGCCATGTTTACAGGGCTATTCATGTGGGTGGCACAACCAGTGCTGCAGGCCCACTAGTAGCATGTGATTTACAGGCCCTGGGGACCTCTAGTCCTAAGACACTTTACTAGGGACTTATTAGTAAATCAAATATGCTAATCATGGAAAAACCAATTACAAATACAGTTTACACAGGAGCACCGGTCAGCAGTGGTAAAGTGCCCAGAGCACCAAAACCAGCAAAAATGAAGTCCAGCGCACATTAAAAAATACAGTAAGCAGAGGCAAAAAGATAAGGGAGACCACGCCAAAGATGCCAGGTCCAACTGATATAATAAAAGGGGCAAAAAATGGGCCTGGTCGAGGCACAGTTAGGGCTCCATTTTCAATAAGTGTACTTCTGGGTACAAAACCTAAACTTGTGAGAGTTTTTATATACCTTTAATGTTAAAAATGTGGCTTACTTAGCTAAGTGGTATCTTTCTCTACCTTTTAAAACACTTATAGGCGAACCGAGAGCAAGTTTTATCTTGAGGACCTGAGAACTATCGAGGTCTGTAGAAAATTCTATGGTAGGTATGTAAAGCCAACTCCTTAGAAAACCCTAGAGTTAAAGCACATGAGAACAGGGAAGGGTGACATTTCCACTGAAGAAAATGAAGTGGCTCAAGCAAGGCCGGCTTTGGGACTGGTGGCGCCCTGTGCAACAGTTTATTTTGGCGCTCCCCACCCCATGACCTCCTCCTCGGTTTTACTCACTACCATCCGGCAAATGTGCCCTTCATCTCTTCATCGCTCCCTTTTCACATACATTCATGTGTTTAAAGCACTTGTAAAGGCTGGCTTTACTAATCCACTCAGATATCCACATAAAATATTGGGGCATATTTTAGAGCCCCTAGCGCCATTCTAACGCCACATTAGCACTATTTTTGTAACGCTAATGTGACGTTATAAGGCCAAAAACGCCGTGCCATATTTACAAAGTGGTGCAATGCATGCATTGTGCCACTTTCTATCCCTTTGTGCTACATTATGCCTGTGCGAGGCATAATGTATGCAAAGGTGGCATTCCCCCATTAGGGATGGATAAAAAATGGTGCAAAGAAATCTGACAGATTTCTTTGTGTCATTTTTTTCAGACACTTTTAACACTGCTCAGAGCAGGCATTAAAAGGAGGCTTCCATTGGTTACTGTGGACCTCTGTGTGCTTTGCAGGATTAGCATCAACATTTTTTATGCTAATCCTGCAAAGCGCCGGACTAGCATAAAAAATTCTGACGCTTGTTCCCTAACTACCGCCATGGTGCGCAATATTTTAAATATGACGTGCACATGGTAGCGTTAGGGGGGCGCTAAGGGGCACAAGAAAAGTGGCGCAGCGCCACTTTTTTCTATATATGCCCCATAGGGGCGTATGTAAAAGCCCCTAGTGCCATTCTAATGCCATATTAGTGTCATTTTTTTTTTCCGCTAATGTGGCGTTAGAAGGCCAAAAATGCTGCGCCATATTTACAAAGTGGCACAATGCATGCATTGCGCCACTTTGTAGCCCTTTGCGCTACATTATGCCTGCACCAGGCATAATGTATGCAAAGGGGTCATCCCGTTAGGGGGGGCCAAAAATATGATGCAAAGAAATCTGTCAGATTTCTTTGCGTAATTTTTTTCCGGCACTTTTAACGCCTGCTCAGAGCAGGCATTAATAGGAGGCTTCCATTGGTTACAATGGGCCTCTGGGTGCTTTGCAAGATTAGTGTCAAACTTTTTGATGCTAATCTTGCAAAGCGCCGGACTAGCGTAAAAAAATTCTGAAGCTAGTCTCCTAACTACCGCCATGGTATGCCATATTTTAAATATGGCGCACAGATGGTGGCGTTAGGGGGGGGCGGTAAGGGGTGGAAGAAAAGTGGCACTGCACTGTGTTCAGCACCACTTTTCTTAAATATGCCCCATAGCTCTGTTTTTTGCAGCAGGCATATCAGCCCTTTATGCTGCTTTATGTTGAGTCAAAGCTGCCACTAGGTAAAACTCCCATCTCTCTCCCTAGCAGGAAAATTAATCACAAGAGGTATCTCGACCTTTTAATTGTTTCCTGAAGGCTGGAGGCATAAGGAACTTTTCAACAGCTGCTTACTGTGCCCTCTGCCCTTTTGTCCTGTTCACAGCTGTGGGCATTAAGGGTGCTCATAAGAACAAAGGGCAGATTTTGTCCTGTTCACAGCTGTGGGCATTAAGGGTGCTCATAAGAACAAAGGGCATGAGGAGGAGAAAATAGTTTTTGCTGATTACTGTCATCACCTGCTGCCTTGAAGAGGAGCACTGCAGGATGCCTTCAAGAGGAGCTGCAAGACAATGAGGAAGATCTAAAGAGGAAACAGAATCCCACTCACCCTGATGCCTGCAGGCTTGAAAGGAGACTCTGTGAAACACAATATTTGTATTTGCCTAAGATCACACCAGTTGGTGAAACAGTGAAGTCGAGATTGAGCCCAGATTTTACCCTTTCACACAACAATTTAGCTATTAAAAGGGTATATTTTTCTAACATTTATGTTTAATGTTTTGTTATCTAGGTAATGAAGGGCTTGATTACAGTGTGGCAAACAGGGAGAAGCCATATTTCATTTTGGGCCATTATGCCTAGTATTATTATTTATGTTGTTGTTATCGTTACATGCTTAAGCATATTGAAGTATATTATTTTTTCTTTATCTTTTCTTCACTCTACTCTGAAACAATCTACCCTATTCCACTGCACCCCACACCACTTTTCTCCACTCTGTGCTACTCTACTTCACTGCAATCTATGCTGTACCACTCCACTCTACAGTACACCACTCTACTCTGCAGCACTCTACACTACGCCACTGCAATCTATGCTATTATACTCTAACCATTGTACACTACACCCCTGCACTCTGCCAGTGCATTCTTCACCACTTTACTCAAAACCAATGCATTCTATGCCACTGCACTTTATGCCAATCTACTCTGCACCACAGCACGCTATGCCACTCTACAATACACCACTGTACTCTGCGACCCTCTAATCTGCAACATTGCACTCTCTGCCACTGAACTCCACGCCACTCTACTCTGCACCACTGCACTCAATGCCACTGTACTCTGTCCCACTGCACTCTTTTCTGCACCACTGCACTCTAATCTACTCTACACCACTCCACTGTAGGGCACTTCACTCTACTTTGAAATCATCTCCTCTATGACACTGCAATCTACGCAACTCCACTCTATTCTATGCCAGTCCAATCTACCCTGCACCACTCCAATATACCCTGCGCCACTCCAATCTGCTCTGCACCGCTCTATGCTACTGCACTCTACATCACTATGCTCCACTCTGCAACAATCTACTCTTTGCCATAATGCTGTACTCTGCAGCAATCTACTCTATGCCACAGCACTCTATGCAACTCTAATCTACTCTGCACCACTGTACTCTAAGCCACTCTTTTCTACTCTGCATCACTCTACATCACTGCACTCTACACCAATGCATTCTATGCCACTCTACTCTACACCACTGCCCTTTATGACACTCTGCTCTGCAACACTGCACTCTGCCACTGAACTATACTCCTGTCTACTCTGCACCACAGCACTCTACTCTGCACCGCTCAACAATATGCCACTCTACTGCACTCTACACCAATGTACTATATGCCACACAACTCTGCATCACTGCACTCCACCACTGCACTCTACATCAGTCTACTCTGCCTTGCACCACTCCACTCTATGATGCGCCGCATCACTTTATGACACAGCACTCTGAACCACTGCAATCTATGATGTGCCACTCAACTCTGCTCCCCTCTACTCTTCACCACTCTACGCTACTGTACTGTACGCTAAACCAGTGCAGTCTTCGCCAATGCAATCTACACCACTTTACTCAAAACCAATGCACTCTATACCACTACACTCAACACCAATCTACTTTGCACCACTGTACTGTATGCCATTTCACTCTAGACCACCCATCTCCACTCTATGACACTTCACTCTGACATTACACTCCATGATACTAGACTCTGGCACTCTATTCCATTAAACTCTAACACTTTCTCCACTCTGTAAGTCCCTACTACACAACTCCCTATACGCCACTCCATTCCACTTTACTCCACTCAATGCCACTCCACCCCACATCATGCCACTTCAATCTACGATACTCTACTCAACGCCACTGCACAACCCTCTATGGCACTCCACTATACAACAATGTACTATGCTCAACAACACTCTATCCAACTTTCTCTATGGCACTTCACGTTACTTTACTCTACTCCAGTTCACTCTTCTTTATGCCTTTCCACTCTACGACACTCTGCCACTCCACTCTATGACACTCTATTACATTGTGATACTACTCCACTCTACTACTACTTAATGGCATTGGCGCTTGATTAGAGATTCAGATCTCCATTGATTGCCTTCTCATTCATATGAGACGTGAGTCAGATTTATCTTTGCCATTTTGGTTACAAGCCCTCTGTAACCCTTTTAACTCAAGCTTAACTAAGGCTTAGGATGATCCTTATACTTGTCTAGGGGATCGAAATATTGTCGGCCAAAGTACCTTGACTTGAATTTGTGATATTGTACATAAGTTGGCATAAGCATAGGTACTCTGAGCTAATGACTTCTTGATTCACTATTTGAGTCATTCATGTAAAAGTCGGTGTATAAAAGCTTGTAAATCATTATTGTGGATGCTAACCTTGAAGGAATGTAGCCTCTTTCTAGCTTGGTTACCCCCACTTTTTGCCTGTTTGTCAGTGTGTTTGATTGTGTCTACTGGGATCCTGCTAATCAGGACCCCAGTAGTTATGCTCTCTCCCTTAAATTATAGTTGTTGCATACTGGTAACTAAGTATTTCACCCACAATTGGCATACTGGTGCCCCCTTATAAGTCCCTAGTATATGGTACGTATGTACCCAGGGCATTGGGGTTCCAGGAGATCCCTATGGGCTGCAGCATTTCTTTTGCCACCCATAGGTACCCCATGCAAAGGCTTCTGCAGGACTGCCATTGCAGCCTGCGTGAAAAGGTGCTTGCACCCTTTCACTGCCAGTTACACTACACCAGGTCACTTATAAGTCAACCCTATAGCAGGTCCTCCAGCCCTGAGGGCAGGGTGCAGAGTACCTGTGTGTGAGGGCACCCCCACACTAGCAGAGCTGCCCCCATGACCTCCAGGACCATTTTCCCAGACTTCGTGAGTGTGGGGAATGCCATTTTACACGTGTACTGGAAATAGGTCACTACCTATGTCCAGCTACATAATGGTAACTCCGAACATAGGTATGTTTGGTATCAAACATGTTGGAATCATACCCCAAGGCTTTTGCAAGCATTGGTTGCATGATTTAATGTACTCTGAGGACCCCCAGTATTGCCATTCCAGCCTTCTGAGGTTTTCCAGGCAGCCCCAGCTGCCCTCCTGTTGTTTGAGACGCTCAAGCCCAGAAAGGCAGAACAAAGGATTTCCTTTGGGAGAGGGGTGTTACACCCTCCCCCTTTAGAAATAGGTGTTACAGGCTTGGGAGGGGTAGCTTCTTTCCCCAGGCCACTGGAAATGCTTTGAATGGCACATTTGGTGCCCTCCTTGCATAATCCAGTCTACACCGGTTCAGGTACCCCCAGTCCCTGCTCTGGCATGAAACTGGACAAAGGAAAGGGGAGTGACCACTCCCCAGTCCATCACCACCCCAGGTGTGGTGCTCAGAACTCCTCCAGAGGGTCCCTGGGTTTTGCCATCTTGGATTCCAAGTTGGCAGCGAACTCTGGGAGCATCTGAGTGACCAGTGCCAGCAGGTGGTGTCAGAGCCGTCCCTGATAGGTGCTTACCTGTTTAGCTGACCCATCCCCCTTTCAGGTCTACTTAGGGTCACCACTCTTCCCCTGCGGGAGGAAGGCTGCAAAAGTTCCACGCCCACTTGTTACCCATCACAACAGACAATTGGTTGTTATCCATTATCCAACATGGTTACTGCATAGAGTTCACACAAACTCCTCCAGACATTCCCCCCAAAACGCACAAACTTCCATCTCAACACATTTCAATGTTGGAAACAGAAGTACAGGCACTATTACTCAAACAAGCCATAGAACTTGTGCTACATCATCAGAAAGGAACAGGGGTTTACTCCCTGTACTTCCTCATTCCCAAAAAGTACAAAACATTTAGACCAATATTAGATCTCAGGACTCTCAATCTCTACATCCGATCAGAACACTTTCACATGGTAACACTACAAGATGTAGTCCCACTGCTACAACGACAAGGTTTTATGGCAACACTGGATCTAAAAGATGCGTATTTTCACATACCCATCCATCCAGCTCACAGAAAATATCTCAGATTTGTAATACAAGGAAAACATTACCAATTCAAAGTGTTACCTTTCGGGATAACAACAGGTCCCAGAGTATTTACAAAATGCCTTGCCGTAGTAGCAGGGTACATAAGGAGACAACATATACATGTCTTCCCATATCTCGACGACTGGCTAATAAAAGCCAACACTCAAAAACAGTGCCAACATGACACAAGTTATGTAATAAACACCCTACACACACTAGGGCTCTCAATAAATTACCAAAAATCGCACCTACAACCAGCACAAATTCAGCAGTACTTAGGAGCCACATTAAACACCCAAAAAGCACTTGCAAGCCCAAGTCCACAAAGAGTGCAATCGTTCCACAGCATATTGCCAAAAATCCAGCAAAACCAACAGTACACTGTCCAATTTGTCATGAAACTGTTGGGGATGGTGGCATCATGCATCGCCATTGTCCCAAACGCAAGATTACACATGCAGCCCTTACAACATTGCCTTGCAAAACAATGGTCGCAGGCACAGGGTCATCTCCAAGATCTAGTGTTGATAGACCACCAAACACACTATTCGCTTCAGTGGTGCAATCCCACAAATTTAAACAAAGGGCGACCATTTCAAGACGCTGTGCCTCACTCCATTCTTACAACAGATGCATCATTGATTGGATGGATAGCACATCTCAACAATCACAACATTCAGGGACAATGGGACAACAAACAAAAACAACTTCACATAAATCACTTAGAACTGCTAGCAGTATCCCTAGCACTAAGAGCTTTTCAACCTCTTCTTGTTCACAAACACATTCTTGTCAGAACGGACAATATGACAGCAATGTACTAGTTAAACAAACAAGGAGGAACCCACTCATCACAACTTTGTCTTCTAGCACAAAAAATTTGGCATTGGGCAATTCACAACAACATATACCTGGTAGCTCAGTACATTCCAGGGATTCACAATCAATTAGCAGACGACCTCAGCCGAGATCACCAACAAACGCGCGAGTGAGAAATTCACCCCCATGTGCTTCACAAATTCTTTCATCAGTGGGGGACACTAGACCTAGATCTGTTCGCCACCAACCACAACGCAAAATGCCAAAACTTTGCATCTAGGTACCCACACCCTTGATCCAAGGGCAATGCTCTATGGATCAACTGGTCAGGGATATTTGCTTACGCTTTTCCCCCTCTCCCGCTCATTCCATTTCTGGCCAACAAATTGCGTCAAAACAAACTCAAACTCATGCTTATAGCACCAACGTGGGCACGTCAACCATGGCGCACCACATTGCTAGACCTGTCAATAGTACCACACATCAAACTCCCTAACAGACCGGACCTGTTGACACAAAACAAACAACAGATCAGACACCCCAATCCAGCAATGCTCAATCTGGCAATCTGGCTCCTGAAATCTTAGAGTTTGGATATCTACATCTTCCACCAGAATGTATGGAAGTGATTAAACAGGCAAGAAAACCTACCACCATGCAGTGTTATGCAAACAAATGGAAAATATTTTTTTTTTACTGCCAAGCAAAACACATAACACCCTTAGACGCAACCATACAAGACATTGTAGGCTATTTACTCCATCTACAAAAAGCAAATTTAGGTTTTTCATCCATTAAGATACATCTCACAGCAATTTCTGCTTATTTGCAAAATATACAAACCAAATCTCTATTTAGAATGCCTGTCATCAAAGCTTTCATGGAGGGTCTAAAACGCATCATACCTCCAAGAACGCCACCAGTACCTTAATGGAATCTTAACATTGTACTCACACAACTCATGGGTCCACCCTTTGAACCCATGCACTCCTGTCAGATTCAATTCCTAACTTGGAAAGTAGCATTTCTAGTGGCAATCACTTCATTACGAAGAGTTAGTGAAATACAAGCATTCACTATTGAACAACCCTTTATACAAGTACACAAACATAAGGTTGTACTTCGCACAAACCCTAAATTTCTACCTAAGGTCATCTCACTGTTTCATTTAACTCAAACAGTGGAACTTCCAGTCTTCTTCCCACAGCCAGACTCAGTGACAGAGAGAGCACTACATACATTAGATATTAAGAGAGCTTTAATGTATTACATTGACAGAACGAAATCATTTAGGAAAACTAAACTGTTGTTTGTCGCATTCCAAAAATCCCATACTGGTGATCCTATATCAAAACAAGGCACAGCCAGATGGATAGTGAAATGTATCCAAACTTGTTACCTAAAGGCTAAAAGACAGCTGTTAATAACACCAAAAGTACATTCCACTAGGAAAAAAGGAGCAACAATGGCATTTCTAGGAAATATACCAATGACAGAAATCTGTAAAGCAGCCATTTGGTCAACACCCCATACATTTACCAAGCATTACTGTGTAGATGTGTTAGCAACACAACAAGCCACAGTAGGACAGGCTGTACTAAGAACACTATTTCAAACAACTTCAACTCCTACAGGCTGACCACCGCTTAGGGGAGGAGAACTGCTTTGTATTCTATGCATAGCATGTGTATCTGCAGCTACACATGCCATCGAACGGAAAATGTCACTTACCCTGTGTACATCTGTTCGTGACATGTTCCGCTGCAGATTCACATGCGCCCTCCCGCCTCCCCGGGAGCCTGTAGCCGTTTAAGTTACATTTAAATTTGTACGTATGTATATACATCTCTATTCCATTTCATGGACATCTCTTTCTTTACACTCTATCACTCCTACCTTACCCTCTAAGGGAAAACAATCTAAGATGGAGTCGATGCCCATGCGCGATGGAGCCGAAAAGGAGGAGTCACTCGGTCCCGTGACTCGAAAAGACTTCTTTGAAGAAAAACAACTTGTAACACTCCGAGTCCAACACTAGATGGCAGGACCTGTGCATAGCATGTGAATCTGCAGCGGAACATGCCATGAACAGAAGTACACAGGGTAATTGACATTTTCCTTATTTAGCCTGTAACTCTAAGAGCTTCTTCAGTTGAATTGCTTCTAGTTATGACTGATGTGGAGCTGAGTTTCCCAAGATCACACACAGGAGTAGAAGTGTTATTAGAACTATGGTTTCCGAGCACAGTTTACAATTGTTGTACCTAATCGCTTTTGATATCTCTAGTGCGGTTCCAATTGGCATGAGGCGAAGGGCATGATGGGTGTGGGGCACAAAGGGTATGTTCTTCCTTTTTACCCTCCTACCTTTATTTGGTTGGTGCATGAAGATGCAAGGTTAATCAATATGTTATTTTCACATTTGAGCTAATTACTTTGTGAATGTAAATAACAATAAAAGATACTTTCAGACTGTGAAAACATGCCTTCCTTTCTCACTATTTCACTTCCAATATATATGATTGTGTATATTTATCGGAGCCTGCAGTTCACAAACAACAAGCGATTTGTATAGGGTTGATTGAAAGTCCCCAAGGCTGTCCCTGTCCCCCCAAGAAATGTATTGTCTCCTACGCCCCTGAAGACGACTGCCCTGTAGTACAAAAAGCACACCCTGAACTCCCCTTTGTAGGACAATTAGCATTATGCCTTCAGATTTCCTGCAACAAATGTAACTCTTATTGTGCAAACTGCATAAGCTAGTTAAGTACCAGCCCGTGTCTCTTTTGAAGGCAGGTTTGGTTGCACCAAAGTCATCTGCTCACCAGCTCAAGCTTCACACCTCCAAATGATTAAACTCTCGAAGACCCGGCTAGGCATCTGGTGGCTTCCAAACTGGAAGCCCTGGCTGACATTAGCGAATGTTAATTACCGATCTAGGGGATATCGATTCAGGATCGCAGCTATTTTAATGGGCCCCTTTACTCCTTCTGAGAGGACAGCAGGGTCCCTTCATCTGAGGTAGGAGCCAGTAGGCGCTGCTGTAATGAAACACCTCGCCCTCTGCGCAGCGCGCGCACTATCTCGCGCGCCACAAAACGGAGAAAGGCAATTAGATGGAAGCGGGATAGAGACATCAGCAACTGATACAGCAAATGGTAAAAGATGAACAGGGCGCATTATTAAATTCAAATCACTTTATCGCTTCGGCTGTACGCCAGATCTTATTAGAGTGTTACCTTTCTAAGAAGGCTCCAGGGCAAGCTTGTTTTAAAAAGTGACATTTGCATTGAAGTTCCCTTTACTGGCAAAAATAATACATATGGAAGTTGGGATTTTGAGGAACCGAGGTTTACGTGGAAGGCAGGGGACCGGAAGTCTCTCCTTTCCTCAGAACATTACCATATCACCCTGGAGTCTTGCCCGGTGATGCAGTAAGTGAGCCGCAGGCCCCATTGCAGGAAACCGCCCATCCTTTCCTTGACAAGCAAAAGGCCCAATTCGAATTCAGAGGAACCCTGGTGCCATTGCACCTGCTGCATTATTAGTAGTTGCGCAGTCTCCTTTACTTCTGCTGTTCCTGTCATACGGGCTCCATTTTTCTCAGCACTGGTCTGCCAGCCAATAGGAGAGAAAAGGACAAAATGTCTTCATGATAATTCTCCTTGGCCTCTCAGCATGGCCAGAGAAACAGGCAACCTCACCTCCCCGGGGGCAAGGAGGAGTTGAAGGGTTGCTGCTGGGCAGATCCCACTGAAACACACGCGTTTACAGCTTAGGTTATGGTGGTGCCAGGGACGGAGCATTGGTGGGGGGGGGGGGGGAGGTAAAGGGGGGGTGTTGGTGTTTACAACTCACTAATAAATGTATTATTTAATAGATAGTTGGGTACAGTAGCTTTCAGCTTGGGTTTGATAAGGCGTCTGTCGGATTTTTCCTGGGAGTTTTGAAAAATCACACACACGTACACTCTCGACACTGTTTTGAAGGGCTAAAAACATGGTTATTTTACAAAATACTGTCTTTTAAGTATCCCTCCCAATCTGCACTCCTTGCCCGCCTCACCCAGCCCTTAAATCCCTGTTTCTCATTTAATAATTAACATGATGTGGCAGCATAATTGTGGGGAAATCTGAAGTTCACCCCCATTCCAACCCCGCTCCTCCTCCCTAGTCTTACTGACCAAGCTACACCCGTGGGTGGGGCGCACTCATATATTGTGTTTTTTTCTGCCAGGTTAGGCTCCTGGGCCCTGCATTTTGTAAATCTAATATCCAGTACTGTGTGACCCAAACCGTATCAGGTCAAACAGTTAGGTGGCCATTAGTGTAGTCAGAGAACAGGCCGCCAAGCTGTCGCTGGTTACGGCTGACACGGCATCACTCCGGAACACAGCTTAGTATCAGGCGGTTTTTCGAAGAGAGCACGATGATGATTGGTCAGAACTCCTCTTACACCATGCCATCTGGTTGGCTGCCATGGCCTGATGCTAGAGAAGGAGAAGAATGTTTTCAGGTGAATGGAGGGGCAGGAGACAGATAACCCCGGTCTTCCATTCACCAGCCATCCAGTCAGAAGCTCTGGAGGATGGCTTTCACCAACCCTCCATTATCTGCCCAGGTGTAGAGAGATTGGGGCAGTTTGAGCGTGTGGCCAGGTTAGAGCAGCTCGGGTCTGTGGCCCAGAAGCATTCACTACATGGCTCCCCCCACCACCACCAAATGCACCTCTTGGGACACTTCCGCAAAGTTCAAGTTATTCAGGTCTCCGAGCTTTCAGTGTCTCCTTAACGGGTGCACAAGGTAAACCACTTGAACAAATATGGCACAGTTACTTGCTCAATACTAGTATTTGGATTGTAGTGGGTAAATCTTGATGATGTGAGATTCCAACTCTAGCTAACATATTAGTAAATCTTTATGAATTTATATTCCACTCATTGATTCCAGAAGAATGAAACGCTGAACTGATGGTGCAGGGAGTCAAACCTACGATCGCATTAATTGCTAAACCCACTGGACTATATTAAATCTTTTATGTAGTTTTCCAACTCTAAAATCTGAAAGTAAAACACAAGAAGAAAACTCTGCATGTGATGCAAGTGCTTTACACTTATTGCTGGCCCGGTCAACCAACACAGTGCTGACATGGTGAATACACATGACCTAATTATTTAGAAAACCTATATCTACACTGGGAGATCAACTCTTACACATGGGGGTAGAGTTACATGTTTAGCAATGTACACATTTTCCAAGAGTATGCCTGGAAACTTTCAACAGACACAGTTTTCCAAGCTGACATACTCCTGAAAAAAAATAGTGAATGTGTCCCTATGACTACATGGAAACTCATTCATATGCACAGCTGTCGAACTGAGTATGGGGCATTTCTTCATGAGAAAAACTATTTTTCCTGTCAAGAAGTCCTTTCCACTCCAGTTCCTTCCATCACTTCCTGTTCCCATCGTTACAAGGAATTTACTTCTGGCCATTGACAAAAGTAAATCTCTAACTTTGTCAGAGTGTAAAAGTGTTAGAAAAAATGGCGTAAACCCACAAATTAAGGGCCTCATTACGAGTTTGGCGGAGGGGTTACTCCATCACAAACGTGACAGATATCCCATCCGCTGTATTACAAGTTCCATAGGATATAATCTCCATACCTTCCACGGCATCTCCGCTAGGGAAAGCCAACAATCCACCTGTGGAAAAAGATGGCCTTGTGTGCAGTATTTTAGCATGTTGTGGTGCTGTTGTGCTGAAATACATGTATGAGAGCATGGACCTAGGTTGTGATTCAAGTCATTGTGGCCTACAGATTCCGAGACTCGTGGCAACATTTTCATTTTTAAATGAAACACTTATTGAAATGAAACAGCTATCGTTTAAGCAGTGCAATGAGGATTTTCTTTCGAAAAAATGAGGATTCTCAAGGAAAACAACTATTTTGCACCATTTTAAGAACTGATGCCTATTCATCCAAGACTTATATTAATGTGGGGGGCGTGGCCAAGATGGCGGCCGGAGCGGACGCTTGAGAAAAGAGCTCCGCTCGCGGCCCTCCTTCTTGCCGAATATCCTGGTCCCTGGTTCCCGGTCGGCCATAAAATGCTGAGGCTACCCCCCCAGTGCCGGGGGCAGCCCTCAAGGACACAGAAGTAGCTGCGGATGGCCCCGTGATCAACTGCTGGATTCGAGGAAGCAAGACGCGCCTGGTGCTGTGGATCGGGAGGTGAGGCGGCCCTCCCGCGGCCGGCGAGACGTGGGCACGGCGGTCGGGTCGCCCCGTTCGGCTTCCCCGTGGGATCGCCGGGGGGGTCGAGGGCTGTTGGGCCTGGACTGCGGTGGGCCCTGGGAGCGGGCCTGCTGGCTGGGGCGCGGCCTGGGGGACGCCGCGGCTTCCGGTTCGGCCGCGCTCCATCGGAGCAACAAGAAACACGGGGGCGCGCGGCAGTGAGCGAGCCCCCCCTGATATGGCTTAGCATCCCTACAGCTCCACGTGGCCCCCCTACCAAGAACTGGTAGCAGCGTCGTGCGGTGACGCTGCGGCGAGAGCACTGGGCGGTGTTTCCTTGCGGGGTCGGGCCTTGGACGTGTCGGCGCCAGGAACGGGCGTCTGGCTCACCCTGGCACTCCGCCCTTGATCTGTGGAGGCGGCCGGCGGACGCGTGCTCGGGTGGAGTGGGGGCCCCGGCGTGCCTTTGGTGGAGTGTACCGGACCGGCTGAGGGGACCTTCGGCCTCTCCTCCCGTGCAGGGCACTGGGCCAGCGACAACGACCCTCAAGCACCAGCACCCAGCACAGAAGATAAAACAGTGGGAAGCAGAGGCGGAGGAGTGGGAAAGAAAGGAAGAAGGAAAAAATTTACAAAAAATAAAATAAAAATACATAAATAAAAAAGAGAGGAGGAGCCAATAAAATCAGAATAAAGGAAAAAAAGAAATAAAAAAGAGAAAAAAAAAAAAAAAAAAAGAATGAAAAAGCGCTGGCACAGAATAAATTAAACGCACATAAAACAACCACGTTGGGTCACCAAAGTATCAAGCCACAAGCAAATAAGTGAAAAACCCAACGCACCTGTACCAGGCCAGTGGCATTCAGCTCTCTGCCTTGCAACGAGGAGGGCCTCAGTCAACAAATTAACATACTAACTCCTAATATCCCTGAAAATAAGCAACCACGCCTGGACCACTGATAACGCTAAAATCACCCACTTTGACGTGCATGGCTCTGCTTCGCCCCACCAGTACACATAGCTGATTTCATACGGCATAATTCTCCCCGGTCGCATAGTGGTCACAATGGTCAAGCCTAAGCATTCCAAAACAGGGACTTCTGCGGAGGGAGAAACCCCCCCCTCCATGGGCCAACTGGACATGCAAAAGGCAACGCAACTTCAACTGAGCGAGACGCTACGCGCACACTCCCAGCAATTTGATAAAATTATGCAGGCAATTATGGAAACCAAAACTTCGCTAGAAGGGAAAATTGATGCCGCAGTGCTGGAGGTCTCCCTACTCCGAGCTGACCACCGCAAACTGTCTGACAGAGTGCATAATGCTGAACTGTCGCTAGAAACGGTTCACCCGGAAATGAAAGACATGAAAAGCAAATTCAAACAGATGGAAACTGAGTTGGCACAGCTACAACGCCGAGCTGAAGAAGCAGAGGGGCGCTCAAGACGTAACAATATCAGATTCATTGGCATCCCAGAACGATTGGAACTACCCAAAGCCGAGGATTTCTTAGAAAACTGGCTGAAAGAAATAATGAAAACTCAGGATGCCACAAAATCACCAATGATAGAAAGAGCCCACAGAATACCGGGCAGACCCCCTCGGCCTGGAGCGCCACCCCGACCCATGATAGCTAGATTTCTTAACCATAGAGACAGAGATTCTGTTCTTCAACACTTTAGATCTTCCAGTCAAATCAGCTTGGAAAATAATAACATATCTGCATACCCGGACTATACGCTGGAAGTACAACGTAGAAGAGCAACCTTTGTAAAGATCAAACAAATCTTGCGACAAAATAATATAACTTATTCTCTCATGTTCCCAGCCCGCCTGCGTATCACCATAGATGAGAAAACGCTCATATTCCCTACCCCAGAGGATGCATGGACTTGGATTCACGCCAAAGGTTTGATCAGCCCGCCAACGGAAAAGACAACAACTGAGGACTGGATAACACCCAGCTCCAGGAGGAAAAAAAAACAAAGCAAGACCACATTGCGCCCAACGAAATCGCAAATGGAATCAGAGCAAGCTCAAATATTAAGGGAAACTAGCTCCTTCACTCGACCACAATCCAAAACCCGAAGTGACACAGATGCTACAGACAGCGGATCCCCAGGAGGGGAATCAAGTGCATCCTCCTCCTTCCTACTGGCCGGCCCTGACCTTACACCGCGCGTTGCGGATGATCTCTAGACCTCGTGAGGGAATATGAACTGCGCCACAGACATGAGTCCGGCGTTGGGACACGCGACCTCCCGCCCTTATGCGGCCTAGAGCGGTGCTTGGTGGTTTCTTTGGGATGGGATCTGGCCGCTAGCTTCCTTGACTGGGACTAACAGGGTAACCAAAGCGGTTGTACTTACAATTTGGACCGAGCAGGGACAAAATTATCCTGGAGACGGGTCGGTTCCCGCCCGGCTATACCAAAACCACGCTCTCCGACAACCAAGTCACTCCCGAATGGAACTTAACTTCGCAGTTTGCAGTTTAGGCACCAGTTGTGCCATTATGTTTATCTCCGGGCTTTACCCGAAATATCCTTTTGCCTATTATTTCTTTTGCTCTCATTTTTATTATTCTCTTTTGATAATGTTGTTTTGTAGGACTGGGGGGGCTGGCGGGCGGGCGCTGGTGGCGGAGGGGAGACGTGGGTGGGCGGCGCGCACTAGACTAACAGCAGTCTCTGGACGCGTCACGGGATCGACCCAACTGTACAAAAAAATAGGTGTGCAACAACCTAACTTAACATGACAAAAAAGGAACCAACATATAATATAATGACGTGGAATGTTAAGGGTATGGCGGGCATAAGAAAGCGCAATAGGATACACGCGCACCTAAAGCGTCACAATATTCATATAGCCATTCTCCAAGAAACGCACATTACCCCTGTAGATATTCCCTGGTTGGAAAGAAAGTGGGGCGGGCAGGTCCACGGGTCGGGAAATTCATCATACGCAAGAGGGGTTTTGATATGGATAGCCCCGGGGGTCCCGTACACTGTGCGGCGCGGCGTTTTTGACATAGAGGGCAGATACATACATTTAACAGGCCACTTAGATGGGGAACCAGTAACACTGAACGGACTGTACGTCCCGAACGTCGGACAAAGTGAATTCCTACACAAAACAATCTCACACTTCTCAAACGACCTATCCTCTACATGTATCTGGGGCGGGGATATGAACTGCGTTCCACATATAGATACGGATAGATCACACCCCCCCATAGCAGCCTCCCAAGCAATCAAAAATTCGCAGATGCTGCGTCAATGGATGGTAGACCACCGTCTCATAGATACCTGGAGGCATATACACCCCCATGATCGCGAATACTCATACTACTCCCCAGTACACCTCCTCCACACTCGCATAGACCTTATCCTCATCTCCCAAGACATCACCCACAAGATCACTAGCGCTGATTACACCGCTAGGGTAATCTCAGATCACTCCCCTCTCATCGCTCATTTCAGATGGGGCAGCCCGCGCGCATGCATCCCAACTTGGCGCCTCCAGACCCGATTGTTACAAGACCCCCCTTTCCGAGATGAATTAGCCATACACATATCCTCTTACTTCATCCAAAACAAGGGGACAACGGGCTCTAGATCAACAGAATGGGACGCACATAAGGCAGTCATACGAGGAACATGCATCTCAGCAACAGTCGGCGCGCGTCAAACACTAGCACGTGAGCTTAGTAACTTAGAAAAGGAAGTACATTCTTTTGAGAAAGACTTCGCCAGGGGCGAGATTACACACACAGAACTAGCTGGAAAGCGCGCACAATGGTACGAAGCTGATAGACGACTAGGTCTGTTTGACCATCGACACTACATAGCTCGTAACCACGCAGAGGGTGACAGATCGGGTAAATTACTGTCATGGCTCATACACAATGGTGGCCGGAAATCCCCCATAGGAGCCATCCGATTAGAAACAGGACTAATAGTAAATGCACAGGCCGATATTAACCTAGCCTTTAAGGAGTATTACAGCACACTATACAAAGCTCCCGTCCCCCCACCCGAAACATCACTGAGCGAGTTTTTTACTGTTATCGAGCTGAAACAACTAACGACCGCTCAGGTTGCAGACCTGGAAAGACCAATTGATATCAATGAGATACAGCAGGCCCTAAAACAATTGCCGCATGGCAAAGCACCAGGCAACGATGGACTGCCTATTGAATACTATAGCATGTTCCCGACTCAAACACAAACCCCATATCTAGAGATGCTGACGGAGGCGCTAGAGCGTGGACAATTACCAGACACATGCCGTGAAGCGCTGATAGCAGTGCTACCTAAGCCGGGGAGAGACCCATTGGATGTACGTTCATATAGACCACTATCACTACTGAACACAGACTGTAAGCTACTCGGTAAACTGCTAGCCAACCGTTTGCTCCCATGTATGCCGGACCTGATACATCACGACCAGGCTGGATTTATACCTGGCCGGAGCACATTTAGCAATATCCGAAACTTATTGCGCCTTATGGCGAACTCACGAACGGATGACTATGCTCAAGTGGCAGTATCACTGGACATAGAAAAAGCATTTGACACGCTGGGTTGGCCCTTCTTGATGGAGACGTTGCGCCGTATGGGCTTCGGTCGAACATTCATCAGATGGATAGAGGTACTCTACACTAACCCTTCTGCAAGAGTCAAAACGGGCGACACGATTTCGCAACCGTTTAAAATAGAGAGAGGAACCAGGCAGGGCTGCCCATTATCCCCGCTTTTATTCGCCCTCGCAATCGAACCCTTAGCAGCTCACCTACGAGCGGTAGCCCCTGCATGGGGCATCCGAGACGACCACACACACCGTATAGTGTCGCTATATGCAGACGATGCACTTATTTTCTTACGAGATCACCAAAAATCCCTACCTGAAGTGCTGAAGTTACTGCACAGGTTTGGCACGTTGGCCGGACTCAAGGTAAATTGGTCTAAGTCGTGCATATTCCCTATGTGTCCTGTCCCTGAAGCACACAGATTATCCTCCAACCCTGGCGAACTGAAATGGTGTTACACCACTTTCAAATACTTGGGTGTAAACATATATCACGACGCACGAGATCTCAGGGACGGCAACTTGGGGCAGGCGATTCGATCCATTAGAGGCTCCCTGCCCTTCTGGTGCTCACTCCCTCTATCACCATTGGGCAGAGTAGCCATAGCGAAGATGGTGATCCTGCCCCGATTGTTGTACTTCTTCATGGCCCTCCCACTGACTCTCCCAGCCTCTTTCTTTAAACCTCTGAATAGCCTATTAATAAATCTCATATGGGGCAACGGCAGACGCCGAGTGGCACTAACAAAATTATACCACCCACTAACAATGGGTGGAATGGGAGCGCCTAGATTCGAAATGTACTACGCAGCTTCCCAGTTACAATGGATCTCATCCTGGCTAAGCCGTCCAGACGGAGCTGAATCACAGATGATCCACTCGTCTTTGGGGAACAGGGGCTTAATACAATACTTGATGAATCGCGAATCCCCCAAACACCCACGCAACATACTACTGAAAATTGCGCACTGGATATGGGGCCACCATGTGATCATGAACAATAAAACACCACAATATTCCCCCAGGCTTCCATTTTTGGCCATCTCGAAAATAGCCAACATAGCAGCTAGAGTTGGCCTGAACAGTTGGTCAGAAAAGGGAATACGCACCATCGGCGACATCTATAGTGAAGGACGCCTCCTAACTTTCAATACACTAATTGATAAATATGAACTGGGGCGCGGAAGCTTTATAGCATATGGAGCTGTACGCCAGACACTAAGGTTTTGCTGGGGCAATGAAAACTCAGAACCAAATATCTCCCCTAGATTGCATGAGTTGCTAGGTAGCATAGAAGATTCAATAAATGTGTCAAGAGCATACATAATCTTAACTTCTTGCGCTGAAGATAAACAAGTACAATCAAAGAACAAGTGGGATGCAGTGCTAGCAGAGCCTCTACCACAACCCGCTTGGAATCAGGCGTTGACAATGACAAAAGAAGTATCACGCAACCCGCGTTTTCGTTATACCCAGTTTAATTATTTACATCAAACATATTTATCACCTCATCGAATAACCCGTATTTTCCCCCACTCAAAGCAAACATGCCCTAGATGCGCCACTCCCGAAGCCACCTTTTACCACATGACCTGGGAATGCCCCCCAATCCGGAAAGTATGGGAAGACATAATAGTACTGCTTGTTGATTGGACAGCTGTTGAAATGTCCCCCACCCCGGAGCTGTGTTTGCTGGGTGTAGGTCCAAGCCTTAAAAGACGGAAACAAACCCTAAGATGCATAGCGCTGGCACTGGTGTTGTACAGACGCCTCATAGCCATGCACTGGAAGGCACCAGCCGCGCCGAGCATTGAACAATGGCGATCGGAGCTGCGGCGTTGGGCCAGGGCCGAAGCCGACACGCTTCAGCTCCTATCAACAAAGGGTGTTCTGGTCAAAGGTCTTGACACCTGGAACTCTTTCGTAGCAATAATAGAAAGAAAAGATGACGAACGCCCGCCCTGAACGATCCCCCCAACGAACATTAAAATCTGCATTTTATAGTCCTAAATAGCTGTAACCCCCCAGTGATAGCGCGCAACCACCCTTCATCAGGCTCGAATCAGAATGTCAAATAGAGGAAGGCGGACAGGAGCTGGGAGAGACAACATGAAATTGTATAACCTAACAGGCGGTAACCAACTAGCAATAACACCAGCACACAAAGGGACGCATGACCCAATGCTCGCGCGCGTGCCTTCCTTTCCTCCTCTGCCCCCGCTTCCTCCGTCTTGGGGGCCCCCCCCGGCCTTTATCCCCCCCCACAGTATTTCCCCTCTTTCTCTTTCTTTCTTTTCTCTTTTCTGTTTTTTTTTTTTTTTTCTTTCTTTCCAATGCAACAGGATGCTTTAATATGATGCCCAGTCAGGACTATTCCCCCCCCTGCTCCAGCCCGTGGCAACACGTTCTCTCTGGCAGTGGCGCGGAAGTGGGCGAAGTACAACATAGCCCAGTCATGGTACATAAGCCGTCTAGGGTGATGTGATGAACGAACCTGTTGCAAATGTTATTCTTATTGACAGCTTTCACTTGTGTAATTTTGTTGTGTGATAATAAATAATAAAAACACATTTAAAAAAAAAAAATATATTAATGTCTCTCCTTGTGAAGCTTTTTCATGTACATTAGACTGCCACAATGTAATGAAATGTTTTGTATTAGAAAGAAATTAGCAGAAGCCCAGGAGTGTGAAAATAAAGTGCATCTAACTGTGGCTTTCAGAAGAGGCTTTCACAACATTGTTGGGATTGCCATACTGAAAGATGGGCACCTTTTATGTTAGATATTATGTTACCAACATTTGCGTAGTGCACTTCTACCCTTTATCTGGCCCTGCAGTGCTTTCGGAGTCTGATATATGCACATGTGTGCTTTACTGAATGCAACACTGCGTTGGTTGCCCATGAAAGGGCGAAGGAGCTGGAGCCCTGTTTCACTCCCAGTGACCTCGGCCTAGTGCCCCTAACATGCCCTGCCAACCTACCCACACATTAAAGAATCTTTCTTTGCTTTTCGTTGGAGAATTTTTTTTTTTTTTTGCATTACATTAATCACATACACAGAGCACAGTCTAGGAGACCTGGGCAGGCAGGGAATGGGGCAGTTAGATGTATATGTAAAGCATCATCTTACCTTGAACACAGACAGAGGTAGGAACATGGCTTAGGCCATCCCCTGACCCCAAAAGAGTGGCAGAACGCTCTTGAACAGCCACAAAAAGTATCTCGTAAATGTGGAATGTCAGTACATACAACATAACATATAACACAGAGCTACCTTGACCCTACCTCAGCTCTACAAATTCTCCACTCCTGCGTCATCAGATTGCCCCCGCTGTTATGCCTCCCAGGCAGATATTCTCCACATGCTCTTGAACTGCTCATTAGCACAGACCTTTGGGACCGAAATCAGCACAATCCTCACCTGGACTGCTGGCTACCATGACTTAATTTGTGTTGAAAGTTACTTACTGGGGCTATAGAAGCGCTAGAAAACTAAGAGTGATGAACAGCTTCATTGATCCCACCCACCTGCTGGCCAGGTGCATAATTACAATGCAGTGGAAAGTCCCATCCCTGCCAGGAGTCGCACAGTGGTGTTCCACGAGTGTCCTCTGGGCAGAGGTGGAGTCTGTGTCCCTGCATGGAAAGAAGCAGTGAGGCCTCTATAGATGCCCCATTGCAACTATATAGAATGACTTGCACCTTATGTTCGAAAGTGATGCCAATGATGATACCAATGATGATACCAGACAGCCCCAGACTAGCCTATGTTCTGCACTACACTACCACTGCCCACTTCTCAATCGGCAACTCTGAATATACGACTACAGCCTACCTAAGCAGATGCCAGCAGACAGTTAAGGGATGGACGCCCCGCTGACGCACTCAAACACTGACAAAACCACACTCTACCCTTTGGATGATTGACTCAGGATCAGACTTGTTACTGTATTGTATTTTGGTTTAGATACTTTTTTCGTTTCATATTGTTGCAATTTATTTTATTCTCCCCCTCTGCTGTACTCTTCAATGTCTGGACATCCCCACAATGTCCTATCTTGTAATGATGTTTAAGACGTGCTGAACAAAAAAACTCAGTAAAGCTGATTTAAAAAAAAATCATCATCCTACCTTGAATATAAGTCGTGGCTGTGCCCCCTTGCCCCCCCCCCCCCACCCCCTCCTCCACCCGGGATGGTCCAGACCAAACTCCTAGGACTGATCCTCTCAAGAATTGAAGCGGTCCTCACTGATCAGGTCACCAAGGCAAAAGCTGGGCTTGGACTGCTAGTTTTCTTGGGACCTGGCCTGGAAGTTCACTCTAGACCAAGCATGATTTGTATACAGCTCTAATGCACAGACAAGCTAAAAAACAATGGACTGGAATGCAGCTAATAATTACCAGTAGCTGTGGTTCATGTATTTCGCATACAGCTGGGGGGGGGGCATTTTTCCATATGGCACATGCTACTGGTAGCTCTTTGGACAGATGGCTGGTGTCAGTCTGTTACAACTGGAGCCTAGAATTACGGTCCGTGTCGTTTTGCATTTCTTCTGAAATTGAAAAGACAGCTTCTCCAAAGAAGGCATTTCCAGTGAACTGGAAACGGGAAATGCCTGAAAGCTTGTCATAAAAAATTCAGCCGTGGAGTTTCTAAACACAGTCCTTAGCTGTCGGCTAGCAGGCGCAGGAATACGGCTGCATTCACCTCTCCAGTGACCAGGGACTTGTACAATTGGTTGATGAGACAAGCAGCAGCGCTGAGGCATAAAGATTTTGATGCCTGTTAATAATAAAGGGGAGCGAGACAATACTGGAACACATGCCAAAGGTTTTTTAAATGTAATAAAACATGCATTTGGAAGCACTGTGTTCCGACCACAGCAGCTAAAAAGCCTTCTGTAATTTCTGATAGGCTACAATATTGCTATGTGGGTAATATTAATATTACCACATTCTGTAGTGCTCGTTACAGTCTGGGCTGCCTGGGGAGGAATTCTTCTCGAATCTTTTAAAAGTATGTATGGAATTTAGTAATTTCATTACATGCAACTATTATCTATAGCACTGAACTGGAAAATTTTCCAGTGTTAAAAAGTGCACCATATTTAAATGTTAAAGTCTTATATTTTAAATCTTTCTCTGGATGATTTACATAAATCATTTCATGACTCGGCTCAAAATTGGGCTCTAAAAACCCAGCCGACCCCTTACCCTTTCTAACTCGAATTATGTTAATGTTCTTGCTAGCTTGAGGACCTCTATTTATGTATGACATAAGAATGTTTGGTATATAAATGTAAATATTATATATTTTTCTTTCTGTATTTATATTATGAATTTTTTTTCCACATTTTCTATTTCAGGTTATATCTCAGAACAATGAGTGCTTGAACCACCCATGCCTGAACAACGACCTCGTTGTTACCACTAATGCCTTTACCACCAATGCCTTAACAACAATTTTTCGTTGTAAAGGCATTCCTGGTAAAGGCATTCGTGAACGGCATGCATGGTTCCAGCATGCGTCCCCCCTGGCCCCCCACCCCTAAAAATTACCGCGACCCCCCCACCCCCAAAATTACCGCAACTCCAACCCCCCTCCCCTAAAACCTAAAGCACCCCTAACCCCCACCCCACCCCTAAAACCTAAACCCTGACCCCCTCCCCCGCCCCTAAACCTTAATCACCCGAGCCCCCCACCCCCAAAAAATAAAAATACCCCGGCTCCCCACCCAGCCCCTAAAACCTAAAGCACCCCAACCCCCCCACCCCACCCCTAAAACCTGACCCCCCTGCCCCCAAACCTTAATCACCCGAGCACCCCTCCCCACCCCCAAAAAAACAGCCCCAGTCTCAGTCCCAGCCCAATTTACCTCCTCCTTGATCGCGTCGACTCCCTTCTTCTGTGCCTTAACCACGCATGTACATGGTACAGCACATGCGTGGTTAAGGCCCTGAACAAGGAAGTCGTGGAAAACGAAAGCGTTGTTCCACTTTTGTTTTCCACGACTTCGTTGTTCAGGACTCGTTGTTCTGGATGCTTCCCCTGCCTGCTCCTTGTACACGTTTGCAGTATGTAAATAAGATCTACAATAATGCCAAGGAGAGTGTGGTCAAGGTGGTGGGGAGGTAAGACGGTGAGGGGTACCTCTCCTCGTCATCCCACTATAAAGCAAAACCACACTCACAGGAGAACCCCGTTACTGGGGTGTGTTGGTCCCTTAAGGCATCTGAATCTGGGGGATTGCCAGAAATGGCTGAAACTGTGAAAGCAAAAAGTTATCCGTGAGTAAGTCCTAGATAGGGTATGAGGAGCTAATGAGGAACTAACAACAAAGTTAGGCTAGCGGCTGCCATTCGCTCCCGATAAACCGTGCACGGAGAGTGGGCCATGCAGAGTGCTTGATTTGTAAATAAAAACGTGCCGGTGCCCAAAGCCTTCCTCTTAAACACACATGCGAACACGGAATACTGAGGCAGCGTAATCCCGAAGCCATCTCAGGCTTCTTCAGTCCATTTACAGCCGCTCTCTGCCCCTCTAGCTCACTCTTGCAGCTTCCTGCTTTTCCCCTTTCTGACGCTTTTTCGTTTTTCTCTTACACCGTCTTTCCCTTATGTGTCTTTGGCTCGCAGTAAATGTTTGAGGCAGAAAAATATGGCCCTCATTCTGACCTTGGCGGTCTTTTCGCAAGACCGCTGAGTTACCGCCGCGGTGAAGACCGCCGACCGCGGCGGTGTGCCGCTGTGCGCATTCTGACCGCTGGGAGCGTTCCGCCGGAAAACCGCCAGCAGCCACACTGGCGGTCGGCGGGAAAGTGGAGACTGGTCAACCTCCACCGCCACGCCAGCAGAACACCGCCCAAAGAATTACGACCCACATTTCTGTGTGGCGGTCTTCTGTTGGCGGTCTTCTGTTGGCGGTCACGTCCCTATGGCTCCCGTCGCCTCCCGGAGGACCAACGCACAAGGTAAGTTGATCGTCCGTGAGGGGAGGGGGTGGGGGGGTGTTGTGTGATGTGGGCGTGCATGGGGGTGTGCGTGTGAGTGTGTAGAGGGTGTGTGTGAGTGCGTGTATGCGGGCGGGGGGTGCTGCTGTGTCTATGGGTAATGTGTGCTGTTCGGCAGGTGCGCATGTCGGCATGTATGTGTGCGGGTATGTGTCCCCGTTGTGTATGTGTGTGTAGGGGGTGTGTATATGTGCATGTTGGGGGTGTGTGCATGTCGGGGTACATGTATGTGCATGTCGGGGTGGGGGTGGGGAGGGGGTTCGTACCACCTCTGGGGGGTGGCAGGGGGGTGGAGGGTGTGGGGGGAGGACTCGGGTGGGTAGTGGGGGGTGGGGGAGACCCCTATCAGTGCCAGGGAAGGAATTCCCTGGCCCCGATAGTGCTTACCGCCATGGTTCGCACGGCGGTTCCCGCCCGCAAGAAACCGCGGCGGTAGGCAGGGTCATAATACCCTTGGCGGTCTTGGGACGACCGCCGGGCCGGAGTGCGCAAATTCCAGCCCCGCGGTCATGACCGCCGCGGCGGTCGGAGTGGAGAAGTAGCGGTCGGTCGCGGCGGGGACCGCCGCGGTCAGAATGCCATTTTTAATACCGCCGGTCTGTTCGCGGTCCGACCGCCGTCTCTCCGCCGACCGCCAGGGTCAGAATGAGGGCCTATGTGCCGGCCCTCAAAAATAAGTGCAGATGTTCAGCACCGGAAACAATAAGCGCAAATTAAGCACTGGCCATGCACCCAGGAGGAGTGTGGCTGTTCCAATAGCCAGCCTCCCCAGGAGGAGACAACATCTTAAAAGCAGGCCCAGGAGCTGAAGAGTGATGTAAGTCGGTCTTCACTAAGGAAGAAGGCAGAATGTGGTAAAAAACAGCATTTTTCGACCCTAGAGTGAAGCAAGGGAAGACACTCGCCCGCAGTGCTACGTACAAATACGTCAGTTCACAAAATTCTGTTCCGCTGGTGGTCGCAGAATGACCTGCTCAATTAATATTCACTAGACATGCTGAAATATGCAAACCCCTGCATTCGCCATAATCACAGCGATAGTGGGCTGCAAAGGTCAGCAGACCATTATGTCTGTTATTGTGTTTAAATGCAGAAAAAATGAAGCCTATTTTCCTGAAAGTAAATGTCACTGTATTTAAACAAACTCGTTCTATTTCTTAAAATGTTTTAATGAGTTTGCACTGACCCTTAAGGACTGCCTCGTCTCCCAGAAAACTATTTCAACATTCATAAAGGGGAGGAGTCCCAGGGGAAATTGGGGAAAAAAATTGCAAACCCAGGTAGGGAGTTGGTAAATGATCAATTGTTTGCAACCTCAATTACAGTCCCAACCTGTTGAATCATCAAATTTGGATTTGGAAAATTGCAATTTGGAAGAGCGACCCACAACACAGCCCCTCCAAATAGCATTTCATAATCTGTTTCTAAACTCATTTAACGATTCAGAAACTTTTTTTTCTGATTGTTTAATGTGTTTAATAAAGACAAACAGTAGGTCGCGAGCTCTCTGATTTAGCATAAAGAGGGTTTGCAACCGCTAAAAGGTTTATTCTATCAAGCCTATGGTGCTTTCTTTCCTTTAAGTGCTAGGTGGCAACCTTCGAGAGAGGTGCTTCAAACAAATAAACCTCGTAAAAAATGGGTATAAAACAACCTTTCCAAACTATGGGGCATATTTACAAGAAAGTGGCGCATCGGTCCCGATGTGCCACTTTTCTTGCGTTGGCCCTGCCCCACCTAACGGCTTCATGGTTGCGCTGTATTTACAATACAACGCACCATGGCGGTCGTTAGGACAATCTCTTCAACATTTTTGCTGCTGTTGTGGCGCTTTGCTGCACTAGCGTCAACAAATTTGACGCTAGTGCAGCAAAGCACAGGGAGGCCCATTGATTAAAATGGGTGCGTCATTTTAACGCCTGCTCTGACCAGGAGTTAAAAATGACGGAAAAAATGGTGCAGCGAAATGTTGTAAATTTCACTGCACCATTTTTCCGGGCCTCCCTGCGTTGGAACGCCCCCCTGGCATACATAATACCTGGTGCAGCCACAATATAGCGCAAGGGTTTACAAAGTGGCACAATGCAAGCATTCCGACACTTTGTAAATACAGCGTGGGAGGGAGGCCTCCTTAACGCCGCCTTAGCGTAAAAGGAAGGCACAAGGTGGTGCTAGGGGCTTGTAAATATGTCCCTATGAATGTGAATATGCGTCGAACAGTTTCCTTTGATCTGGGAAACGCCACTACAGTCACAACTGCTCAGAAGAACAGCGTCAGTCTTCAGCGCAAGTGCTGTGACCCCGTTCTCTCTCTCTGAGGTATTCCTCAGAGACTCTCATGCGGCCGCTCATTCCTACAGACCTCACATCCCGCCTGAAAGACATGGGGCCCACTGGGACTCACATCTATGAGCTCGGGAGCTGTCAGAAAATGGTTACATAATGAGATGGCTTCTCAGACATGATGGATGAGTCAGTGCAACCCTCCACCGGAAGCCTCCCATGAATCCCGGGAGGCTGCTCTTCAAAGTCACTGCTTGACGTATTTGACTCATTTTCAGATTTCATAAACTCCTGCTTCTTTGGACATAATTCACACCAACGGGGGAAGGCAAATAATAATAAACTCCTGCACTAAAATGTACCACTGTTATATTACAGGTGGTAAGCAGTCAAAATAAAATACATGTTGGTTTTCTTGGATCAATTTTTCCAAACATTGGGACATCATTTAAATCCAACCTGCCCATAACCCTAAATCACAACTTTTGGCTAAAATAAATTTTGACCAGCTAAAATCCTGAACTACTCACTCTTGTTCTCTCTAACTTTTGAAAATGTTTTTTTCTTAGACATACCTTCAACAATGTGGCAGGGGTTAACTGTGCCAAAGTGACGGGGTGCACTGAATCTATATCTCGGAAGTGGTCTGGTGGCAAAAGCGGGGAAGCTGCTGGTGTGCTGAATCTTAACAGTGGCCCAGCAACTCTGAGATGCTAAATGACCGACTTCTAAATGGACACAATAAACATATACTTTTTGAGCCCTATCAATTCATTTGTTTTCCAAAAAAGTGGACCAGTCTATGTGCAGTGAAAAACATAATAAGAAATGTTTTATTTTTCATACAATATATCTATTAAAGAAGGTAATGTGACAATAAGGCCCATATTTATACTTTTTTAGCGCTGCATTTGCGTCATTTTTTGATGCAAAATCGGCGCAAACTTACAAAATATAATGGTATTTTGTAAGTTTGTGCCATATTTGCGTAATGCGGCGCTAAAAAAGTATAAATGTAGGCATAAAGTTGATGATTGAGTGTGCTTTTCTCACTTAAAGTAGAAGTTACTACATGCTAATGGAAACACTTCACAGGAGGGGAAGAAATGACCAGCAGGATGACAGTAAAACTAAAGTGCTCCTCTGGGTTGATCCAAAATGTGATTGACAAATGGCTTAAGCCAGTGGAGAAGGAGGCTCACCAGAAAGAAACCCCAATGAGTGCTTCTTCACTATGTTGGATGATATATATATTGAACAAAGATAATACTGCATACACTATATTGACCCACCACTAACATTTTACTACATTTTGTTAGAAAGGGGTCTCTGGTTGGCAGTCAGTTTGCACTCTGTCAAGCAGGGCCCCTCACTCTAGTCAGGGTAAGGGAGAAACATAGCTCATATAACCCCTGCTCACCTCCTTGGTAGCATGAAACAAGCAGTCAGGCTCATCTCAGAGGCAATGTGTAAAGTATTTGTACAAAATACACAGCAACACAGTGAAAACACCACAGAAGGACTCCACACCAGTTTAGAAAAGTAGTAAATATTTATCTTAATTAAACAAGACCAAAATGACAAAAATCCAACATACACAAGCAAAGATATGAATTTTTAGAATAAAAAGAGTCTTAATCCATAGAAATCAATGGATGCGTTGTTTTAGGACAAAGTATCTAGTATGCGTCAAAAATAAAGCTGCAAGGGTCACGGTGCATCAGAAAAGCAAGCAATGTGTTGATTCCTTACTCGCACCAGAGGCCGTGCATTGATTCTTTACTCGTATGGGAGGCCGTGCATCGATTCCGGGTGCGCAGCTTCAGGTCGGTGCGGGGATGTTGAAGATTTTGATGCACAGGATCCGTGCGTGGAAATTTCTGACGCGCTGTGCGAAGAGTCCGCGGTGAGAACAGGTGCTGTGTCATTTCTCCAGCCGCGAGGCAGGCGCTGCGTCGAATTTTCAGCCGTGGGATGGGCCGTGCATCAATTTTTCTGATGCGCAACCAGCTGTGCATGGATTTTCCCCAGCAGGTTACCTGCTTCCACTTCAAAGGGCCCAGGGACTGGATTTGGTACCACTTACCAAGTCAGGACTCCCAGGAGACGAGCCCGGGCACTGGCAGATGAAGGGCCATATTTATACTTTTTGACGCAAAACTGCGCTAACGCAGTTTTGCGCCAAAAAAATTAGCGCCGGCTAACGCCATTCTGAAGCACCATGCGGGCGCCGTATTTATTGAATGGCGTTAGCCGACCGGCGCTGCCTGGTGTGCGTGAAAAAAAACCACGTACACCAGGCAGCGCCGGCGTAGGGAAAAATGGCGTTTGGGCGTCCAAAAATGGGGCAAGTCAGGCTGAGGCAAAAAAATCGTCTTAACCCGATTTGCGCCATTTTTTGTTGGCGCCCAGACGCCATTAACATGACTCCTGTCTTAGCAAAGACAGGAGTCATGCCCCCTTGCCCAATGGCCATGCCCAGGGGACTTCTGTCCCCTGGGCATGGTCATTGGGCACAGTGGCATGTAGGGGGGCACAAATCAGGCCCCCCTATGCCACAAAAAAAAATAAAAAAAATACTTACCACAACTTACCTTTTCTTCCCTGGGATGGGTCCCTCCATCCTTGGGTGTCCTCCTGGGGTGGGCAAAGGTGGCAGGGGGTGTCCCTGGGGGCTTGGGAGGGCACCTCTGGGCTCATTCTGAGCCCACAGGTCCCTTAACGCCTGCCCTGACCCAGGTGCTAAAATCCGGCGCAAATGCAGGTTTTTTAGTCCCGCCCACTCCCGGGCATCATTTTTGCCCGGGAGTATAAATACGACGCATATGCATCGCAGTCATTTTTTAAGACGGGAACGCCTACCTTGCATATCATTAACGCAAGGAAGGTGTTCACGCAAAAAAATGACGCTAACTCCATGAACTTTGGCGCTAGATGCGTCTAACGCCAAAGTATAAATATGGAGTTAGTTTTGCGTCGAATTTGCGTTGAAAAAAACGACGCAAATTCGGCGCAAACAGAGTATAAATATGCCCCGAAGTCTTTGATGTCCCTGATACGTCAGAACAGGGGGCAAGCTCAGTCCATACCCTTGGAGAAACTTCACAAGCAGGATTTCAGAAAGCAAAGTCCAGTTCTTTCCCTCTTCGGGCAGCAAAAGCAGCAGCAGGCCAGCACAGCAACGCAACAGGCAGAGTGTCAGGTCCTCCTTAAGCACCAAGCTCTTCTCCTTGCCTGAGGTTCCTCTTGATCTCGAAGTAATCTGAAAATCTGAGTTTTTGGGTCCACTACTTATACTCATTTCTGTCTTTGAAGTAGGCAAACTTCAAAGGAAAGTCTCTGTTGTTCACAAAATCCTGCCTGGTCCAGGCCTGTCCCCAAACACACTCCAGAGAGTTGGAGTCTGCATTGTGTGAGGACAGGCACAGCCCTTTCAGGTGTAAGTGCCAACTCCTCCCTCCCGACTCTAGTCCAGGAGACTCATCAGGATATGCAGGACACTCCCCAGCTCCCTTTATGTCACTGTCTAGTGGGAATTCACAAACAGCCCAACTGTCAGTCTGACCCAGACGTGGATTATACAAACAGGCAGAGGCACAGTATGGTTAAGCAAGAGAATGCCCATTTTCTAACATTGGTATTTTCAAACTGACAATCTAAAAAACAACTTTACCAAAAGTTATATTTTTAAATTGTGAGTACAGAGACCCCAGGGAGGACCTGGCCTGGCAGTTCGGGCTGGACTGTTCCCATGAGGAACAGGGTCAAGACTGATTTGCATATGGCTGTGTCCAAACTGGGGTGGCATGGTGAGCAAAAGAACGATGGATTAAACCCAGATCTGTGACTGGGGGTGAGTGTTTGCATTGTCAGCACTCCGTCCATCATCCTTTTGTGTTGCTAAAGTTGCCCCAAGTGGGAAGGGTATGCCCAGATGTGGGTCCCTTGCTCACTGTGCCACTGGAATCAAGCTAGCCTGGCTGAAGAAGGGTGATACCCTGAAACCGGTCCCAGGATGCTTGTTTCCGGTCCAGGGAGGACCTGGCCTGGCAGTTCGGGCTGGACTGTTCCCATGAGGAACAGGGTCAAGACTGATTTGCATATGGCTGTGTCCAAACTGGGGTGGCATGGTGAGCAAAAGAATGGGGGTGAGTGTTTGCATTGTCAGCACTCCGTCTATCATCCTTTTGTGTTGCTAAAGTTGCCCCAAGTGGGAAGGGTATGCCCAGACGTGGGTCCCTTGCTCACTGTGCCACTGGAATCAAGCTAGCCTGGCTGAAGAAGGGTGATACCCTGAAACCGGTCCCAGGATGCTTGTTTCCGGTCCAGGGAGGACCTGGCCTGGCAGTTCGGGCTGGACTGTTCCCATGAGGAACAGGGTCAAGACTGATTTGCATATGGCTGTGTCCAAACTGGGGTGGCATGGTGAGCAAAAGAACAATGGGTTAAACCCAGATCTGTGACTGGGGGTGAGTGTTTGCATTGTCAGCACTCCGTCCATCATCCTTTTGTGTTGCTAAAGTTCCCCCAAGTGGGAAGGGTATGCCCAGACGAGGGTCCCTTGCTCACTGTGCCACTGGAATCAAGCTAGCCTGGCTGAAGAAGGGTGATACCCTGAAACCGGTCCCAGGATGCTTGTTTCCGGTCCAGGGAGGACCTGGCCTGGGAGTTCGCGCTGGACTGTTCCCATGAGGAACAGGGTCAAGACTTATTTGCATATGGCTGTGTCCAAACTGGGGTGGCATGGTGAGCAAAAGAACAATGGATTAAACCCAGATCTGTGACTGGGGGTGAGTGTTTGCATTGTCAGCACTCCGTCCATCATCCTTTTGTGTTGCTAAAGTTGCCCCAAGTGGGAACGGTGTGCCCAGACGTGGGTCCCTTGCTCACTGTGCCACTGGAATCAAGCTAGCCTGGCTGAAGAAGGGTGATACCATGAAACGGGTCCCAGGATGCTTGGTTCCGGTCCAGGGAGGACCTGGCCTGGCAGGTCGGGCTGGACTGTTCCCATGAGGAACAGGGTCAAGACTGATTTGCATATGGCTGTGTCCAAACTGGGGTGGCATGGTGAGCAAAAGAACAATGGATTAAACCAAGATCTGTGACTGGGGGTGAGTGTTTGCATTGTCAGCACTCCGTCCATCATCCTTTTGTGTTGCTAAAGTTGCCCCAAGTGGGAAGGGTATGCCCAGACGAGGGTCCCTTGCTCACTGTGCCACTGGAATCAAGCTAGCCTGGCTGAAGAAGGGTGATACCCTGAAACCGCTCCCAGGATGCTTGTTTCCGGTCCAGGGAGAACCTGGCCTGGCAGTTCAGGCTGGACTGTTCCCATGAGGAACAGGGTCAAGACTGATTTGCATATGGCTGTGTCCAAACTGGGGTGGCATGGTGAGCAAAAGAACGATGGATTAAACCCAGATCTGTGACTGGGGGTGAGTGTTTGCATTGTCAGCACTCCGTCCATCATCCTTTTGTGTTGCTAAAGTTGCCCCAAGTGGGAAGGGTATGCCCAGACGTGGGTCCCTTGCTCACTGTGCCACTGGAATTAAGCTAGCCTGGCTGAAGAAGGGTGATACCCTGAAACCGCTCCCAGGATGCTTGTTTCCGGTCCAGGGAGGACCTGGCCTGGCAGTTTGGGCTGGACTGTTCCCATGAGGAACAGGGTCAAGACTGATTTGCATATGGCTGTGTCCAAACTGGGGTTGCATGGTGAGCAAAAGAACGATGGATTAAACCCAGAGCTGTGACTGGGGGTGAGTGTTTGCATTGTCAGCACTCCGTCCATCATCCTTTTGTGTTGCTACACTTTCTAAAAGTGGCATTTTCAAAACAGACAGTCCAAAAAACAACTTTACCAAAAGATGCTATTTTAAATTGTGAGTTCAGAGACCCCAAACTCCACATCTCTATTTGTTCCCAATGGGAAACTGCACTTAAAAGATACATGTTAACCTATGAGAGAGATAGACCTTGCAACAGTGAAAAACAAATTTGGCAGTATTTCACTATCAGGACATGTAGAACACAAAAGTACACGTCCTACCTTTAAAATACGCTGCACCCTGCCCATGGAGATACCCTACGGCCTACCTTAGGGGTGACTTACATGTAGTAAAAGGGAAGGTTTGGGCCTGACAAGTGGGTGCACTTGCCAGGTCAAATTGGCAATTTAGAACTGGACACACAAACACTGCAGTGGCAGGACTGAGACATGTTTACAGGGCTATTCGTGTGGGTGGCACAATCAGTGATGCAAGTCCACTAGTAGCATTTGATTTATAGGCCCTAGGCACTTTACTAGGGACTTACTAGTAAATGAAATATGGTATTCAAGGATCACCAATACAATTTAGACAGAGAGCACTTGCCCTTTAACACTGTTTAGCAGTGGTAAAGTGCCCAGAGTATCAAAACCAGCTAAAACTAATTACAGCACAGGATCCAAAAACAGCGAGTCAGAAGCAAAAAGTACAGGGAAACCACACAAAGAGCTGCCAGGTCTAACATATTTTAAACTATATAAATATTTACTGTTCCTAAGAACACCTTTTCTTACCTTGGGAAGTGTGTCTAGGCATTGCATTTTGTTCTGAAAAGGTATGCTTCCAGTACAGATTCCATGCTAGATAGTGCACTCACCTCTGCACCATGGTTTATGCCTGTTCACACACAAGACAGCCTTTCTTGAGCAAATTCCCAATGGATGCTAGCAGCAGGTCAACGTTAATATAGACGGAACAAGGCAAGGTAGAGAATTGAGTTTCTGCACTGCATGAAAAACTAGTAAATCTGGGCCATGTATTCGGAAATAAAGTTTATGAAGTATCACTTGGAATGAAACAGGTCTTTTGATCTTTTATTTTGACCTGTTAGAAATTGTCATGTGTAGAAAGATTAAGAGGCCAATGATATAATCAAGAAATCGTTTTACACTTTGTGTTTCTTTCGGTTCAAATTCAAATTCACAGCCACTAGAGCTTTCCAAGACCCCAAGAACACATGACAACCACAATTAACTAAAGTTAAAACACATTTAAAATCAAGTTTACAAAAAGTGAAACATAATGGATGCCAGCATAAAATACCAATCCTTTCAGAGTTAGACAAACGAAACAGTTTACATTTTTAAGAGAGAGTGAAGTGACAGAGGCAAATATTTAACAGATTAGGACATGAAAGCTTACTCATGCTTCCTAAATTATTTCACTCCGACCACATATTCTTCACAACCAGGTATGGTAAGTGGCTGTACACGGCCAATCCATATTTACTTTTTCCCTGTTCAGGCACAATTCTGCTGTCACAGGCTCAACTGTCTGATGTCAAGCATAATTGAATGCGGTGCACATTTATGCAAGTGTACATGCTTAGCAAAACTACATTTTATGATGCAAAGATTCATTTTCTTCATGAGGGAAATATTTTCCCCCATGGTGAAACTCCTTATTTCACACCCCAGATCAATTTTCGGGTTATTCTATTACCACTCTGGATTGGACTTTACCAATACAAGTGATTGGAGCTATTCTCTGAGAGAATCCTGGGTGGAAAAGTGCCTTGAAAATGTTTGTGACTAGACACAATATTAAAGTTTGTGGCCCAGATTTACAAGAAAGTGGCAAGTGGTCAAGATGCGCTACTTTTCTTACATCACCCCTGCCCCACCTAACTACACCATGGTTGCGCCATATTTACAAAACAGTGCACCATGGTGGTTGTTTCCACAATAGCAGCATAATTTATGATGCTATTTTGACGCTTTACAGCACAAGTGCCATAAATTATGTCGCTAGTGTAGCAAAGCACTAGGGAGGCCCATAGGTAACTATGGGTCTGTCACTTTAACGCCTGCCCTATGGAGGCGTTAAAAATGATGGAAAAAATGACGCAGAGAAATCTAGCCTCCTTAACGCCATATTAGCATAAGAAAAAGATGCTAGTGTGGAGCAAGGAGGCGCAAGGGCCTTGTAAATCTGGCCCTGTGTTAGTTCACAAAAGTGCAAAGCCCTTCTGCACCTCTCAGAGTTGATTTATACCCATGTAATATTTCATCACACACTCCAGTCTGACTATAGTCCACTCAGGAGTAGGATGCGTTTTTACCATCCACTTTCTAACAATAACTCAGAGGTGTTAACTGAGGCTAGGTGAATTATTAAATATGCCAGCACAGATGAGTAAATTCAGTGAACTTCGCACTTTGTGTAGAAGTGTGGAGTTGACTGAGGTTTTGCAAATAAAAAATAATTTTGCACACCTCACAATATATTAGTACAGTTGTTCTTGACCTTTTGACTTCTGTGAGCCCTCCTTTAATCATTACAGGAACCCAGGTACCCCCACTGATTCATTATTAGGATCTGGGGATCCTCACTGTGTCACTACTGGGAGCTGTGGTCCTCATCCGAAGCATTTTCACTGAAATGTCCTGTAAAACAATACACACAAGCACAGAAAGGAGAATTCCTCAAACAAAGAGAAAAATATTGAAATATGTTATTCAATTCACAACAAATATATATAAAAAACATAATTTCAATGGCAAGGTTGGCGCTTTTCTCGATTCAATTGAGGCCTCTCGTTGTCAACATTTTCGTTGATTCACTTACACTGCACCCACAAATCAATATTAAGGACTAACAATTTTTAGACTCCAAATTCAAATTTGTGCTTTTACAGACCATTTAATATTTTTGCAATCTTACATTTTGCTCTTTATTTATATACATTTTATTAATCTGTTTGTTGGAAAATGGGTTATTGGTAGGGCAGGTAGGTACCTACACCTAGCAACAAGCCACTAACCTCCACATAGGTACAGTTAGGTCTCAGTAAATTAATCCCAGCTCAACCCTTGGTAGCTTGGCAACGAGCGTCAAGGCTTAACTTAGGAGACAAAGTGTAAAGCATTCAAATATCACAAAACAGTAATTAAATAAAACACAGGAAACAGTTTAAAAATCCAAAACCAATTTATAACAATAGTTTATATTTTTATCTTTAAAATGACACAAAAACGATTAAAATCGGTTCAGGGGAACCGGAGATATGAATTTTTAAAGAATTATTACTTTTCTAGCGCTTAGAAACAAAAAGCGCCAATCGGGTCATCTGGTTGCACCTCGACCGGGGCAAAGTCAAACTTTCAGGCCGACCGCGATGGAGCCCTGCTCGGCTACAGGTCGCGGGAGGCCTCGGTTAAAAAGTTACCTTCTGACTTAGGTGGTCATTCTGACCCTGGCGGTCTTTGACCGCCAGGGCGGAGGACCGCGGGAGCACCGCCGACAGGCCGGCGGTGCTCCAATGGGGATTCCGACCGCGGCGGTAAAGCCGCGGTCGGACCGGCACCACTGGCGGGGTCCCGCCAGTGTACCGCCGCCCCATTGAATCCTCGCCGCCGCGGGGATTCCGACCCCCCCTACCGCCATCCAGATCCCGGCGGTCGGACCGCCGGGATCCGGATGGCGGTAGGGGGGGTCGCGGGGCCCCTGGGGGCCCCTGCAGTGCCCATGCCACTGGCATGGGCATTGCAGGGGCCCCCGTAAGTGGGCCCCTACATGTATTTCACTGTCTGCTGCGCAGACAGTGAAATACGCGACGGGTGCAACTGCACCCGTCGCACAGCTTCCACTCCGCCGGCTCGATTCCGAGCCGGCTTCATCGTGGAAGCCTCTTTCCCGCTGGGCTGGCGGGCGGTCTTAAGGCGACCGCCCGCCAGCCCAGCGGGAAAGTCAGAATTACCGCCGCGGTCTTTCGACCGCGGAACGGTAATCTGACGGCGGGACTTTGGCGGGCGGCCTCCGCCGCCCGCCAAGGTCAGAATGAGGGCCTTAGTCTTTATTTTGAAGTTTTTCTTCACCGGGACGAACCTGCCAGTTGAATCCGACCTCCTGGAGCCCTTGTCCGGATACGCGATGTGGGTTTCCTCGGTGGAGACTTTTACCTTCGGACTTAGTCGTTTTTTCGAGATGAAAATCCTTCGACCGGGGTAAACCTGGATCTTGATCCGACGTCCATGGAGCCCTTCTCGGATACGATGGCTGGGAGGTCCCGGTCAACTTTTTACGTTCGGACTTAGTCTCTTTTTTGGATGTTTTTCTTTACCGGGACGAACCACGAAGTCAGACCGGGTCGCGGTTGAGGCAAGCCGGCCAGAATTTCCACGGCGGGTCGGCCCCTCTCTGGAGCTTTTTTCCAAAAATTCTCAAATCTTTTCCAAACTTCTGGGGCTTCACCCAGATGTTCTTTTAAGGTTCTTTTGGGGTCCACAGCTCACCCCAAGGGTCCAGAAGTTCTGTGATGGTCCTTGGGGGGTGCAGACTTCAACTCCCAGAATGCACCTGGCGCAAACTCCTTTTTGGCCACTGGACAGTGATCAGCTGGTCGCTTTCTTCAGGAGTTGGTGCAGGGGACTCTGGTTTAGCAATTTTTCACCTGTAGAAAACAGGGAGTCCCTCCTTGAACCAGTTGAAGCCAGGCAAAGTCCTTCTTGTGGTGAAGCCCAAGTGTGCAGCTGGTGCAGTCTTTCTGAGTGCAGGGTCCAGATGCAGGCCAGGGGTCCAGCAGGGCAGTCCTTCTTCTTCTTTAGTTCCTTTCTTGTTGATTTCTGGAGGGGATCTGAGGTGTGGGTGCAGGTCTGCCAGTTTTATCCTTGCTCCTGGATGAAAAGCAGGGGGGCCCTGGTTCTCCAATCAGGGACAGGGTCGTCCCCCTGTGATGACCACTTCCTGGGAAGTGTGGCAAAAATCCATCCCAGAAGGCAACAGTCTCTAAAAATCCAACATGGATGAATCTGATTTTTGGAGGTTACATCTGGCTGAGCTCACCCACTGGTGTGGGTAAAAATCATAAACACACCCCTCTCCTGCCCTCTCCTAATCTAATCAAGGGGGCACCTAGCTGTCTGGGGTTGCAGGATGTGGGGGTGTTGCTGGGTGCTGCAAATGTCCTTCTCTGCCTTTGAAGACCAGTTTGGCAGCCCTCCCCCTTCCTGCCTCACCATCTGCTGAGGGGAGATTCTCTCCCCCAAGCACATTCCTTTGTGTGAAGCCTGGCCACTTCACACCTCATCAAGGCAGCCTGGCAGAAGCTGCTGCAGGTTGGCCAATCAGAGCACAGCAGCAAAAACAATGTAGAGCTGAAATTGGCAACTTTTTAGGTAAAGTCTAAACTTTTTACCTGAACTAGTTATATTAAATCCAACAACTGGAAGTTGTAGGATTTATTACAACAATTAATTTGATACCAAATTCTTGGTATGCAACATTTAAGGAGACTTTAAAATTTAAAATAAAATCTGCCCATTCTAGCCTATGAAGGCCATTTACTTCAATGAGGGAAAAACAAATTTGGCTGTTTTTACCTCACCAGGGCTTATAAATCTATTTTTATAAAGTCCCTGCTTATAGTTACATGGCACCCAGCCCTAGGGGCACATAGGGCACACCTTAGGGGTGACTTATATGTAAAAATAAGGTAGTTTAAGACTTTGGAAGTACCTTTAATTCCAAAGTCGAATTTGCATATAACTTTAATTTAAAAGCAGCCAGCAAGGCAGGCTTGCTTTTAAAATGACACTGGGCACCTCAGCAGTGCACCTAGGTGTGCATCACCTATGCTGTGGTTCCTAAACCTACATGCCCTACCATATACTAGGGACTTATAGGTAGGTTAACTTAGCCAATTATAATTAGCCTAATTTGCATATCCATTTTACACAGAGCACAGGCCCTGGGACTGGTTAGCAGTACCCAGGGCACCATCAGAGTCAGGAAAACACCAGCATAAAGTGGAAAATGGGGGCAAAAAGTTAGGGGGCCTCTGCAATCAGCCCTGTTTTCTCACACAACCCCCCCCCCCCAGCCCACACGCCCAGGAGACTCAGCCCAACCCTGGGAGAGTCTTCCTGGCTTGTTAGGCGAGGAAGACAGTGAAGAAAACTGGCTGTCCCTTTGCAGGGCCTACTCTGCCTTACATCCTCCTGTCAGGGTCACTCCCTCTGGGTAGTGAATCCATCCCAACAGTGAAAGGACCCATCTCAAACTGAAACTTCCCTCTAGGGGGGTCTTCCTCCTCTCTCTCTGCCAGCTTGGGTAGTGAGGTGCCCACCTCCCCTACTCCAAACTTTGCTAGGGCAACACCTAGCTTACCCAAAGAGGTCACCCAACACTTGAGCAACCCCATCATGACCAATAGGGTCAGGGGGCCTACTTTGCTATTGGCCCTGGGGTCTGCCTCCCAGGCCAAGTACAGTGCTGCCAGGAAGGCTAGCACCCAGCAGAGGCTACTGACAGCTGTCAGTACCCAGAACCACACCCTAAGCTCTCCACTGACAGGTGGCTGAGCTGCTTTAAGGGCAACTTTGGGGTCCTGGCACCCCTCTTGTTGTCTAGAGTGGGGGGCTACCACCTCCTGTGGCAGACACCCTCCTTCCACTCTCCCTTCTGTCAGTGCAGGGGCAACACCTTGCATCTGGACAGCTGCCTGACTACTCAGGACTTCCTTGGGGTCAGGTGAGGCCTCACCAGTGCCAACTCTGGGCTCCCCCCCTACTGGGACAGAAGGCCTTTGGCTCCCTGGAACTCTCTTTAAGAGTGGCCTACCCTTCCTTTTCTTCTTTCCTTTTCTTGGGGACCCCTGTCTCCTAACTGTAGGGACTGACTCCCCAGGACTTTGGGTTGGGGGGGCGCCCTGGGCGATCACCCCTTCTGGGACCAGACTCACCTCTGGGAGGTCATTGCCCAGGATACAATCTAGGGGAAGGTCAGCACTGACTACCACCCTAATCCAGTCAAGGATACCCTCCCTCTCTAGGGGCACTATGGCTAAAGGTTTGGAGGTGACCTCCCCTGTGGCTATCCTGACTTTCTTTGTCTTTCCTGGGACATACATGTCTGGGGTCACTAACCGGTCACTCACTATAGTGTGACTGGCACAGGTGTCTCTCAGGCCAGTGGTAGGGATCCCATTCACTTGAATGTGGTGGAAGTGCCTACTCCCACCCTCAGGGATCACCAGCTTACCATCTGGTCCTGTCTCCCAGCACAATGCTAGGAGGACTTCATCATCTGAGGAATCCTCCTCTATGGCTACACTGGACAGCCCAGTGCTAACCACCTTCTTTGGACAGGCTGCATCTCCTCTGAAGTGACCTGTCTGCTGACAGTCAAAGCAAGCCCTACTGTCCAAGAGTTTTTTTAACCCTGGGTCTCCCTGTCTCTGCTTGTCAGAGTGGGAGTGGGATTTACTCTCCTCCTTCTTAGGGTTCTGGGGTACAGAGGGAGTCTCTGTGGTGGGCTTACCACCTCCCTCCTTAGGTTTTTGGGGACCTGTCCCCCCCTTCTTGGAGTCTCCCCCCTGGGACTTGACAACCACCCTGGTTCTCAACCACTCATCAGCTGCCTCCCCTAGCTCTCTAGGGTTGGTCTGCTTAGAGTCCACTAGATGCTGGCGTAACCTTTCTTGGGTACAATTGGTCAAGATGTGCTCTCTCATGATCAGATTGTATAACCCCTCATAAGTATCTACTTTGTTACCAATAATCCAGCCCTCTAGTGCCTTTAGTGAAATGTCCACAAAGTCAACCCAAGACTGGGTACTGACCTTCTGGGTGTCCCTGAACTTCATTCTATATTGCTCTGGGGTCAGACCAAACTTCTTGGCTAAGCACCTCTTCATACTAGGGTATGAATCTGCCTCCTCCCCCCTTAAGGTCAGAAGCCTATCCCTCCCTGAGTTGGGGACCAACTCCCACAAAAGGGAACCCCAGTATTGAGGCCTAACCCTTCTCATTTGGAGTGCCCTCTCAAAGGCCCCCAGCCACTTATCTATGTCATCCCCCTCTACATAAGCAGGAACTACCCCCTTGGGTAATCTGGGGCAAACTCCCCCACCCATGGACACCTCAGCTTCTTTATCGCTGCTTCCATCTCTTTTCTCTTTGTATGCCCACTTTTTCTTTTCTAGGGCCAGCTTCTCTGCTTCCAAAGCTATGTATGCTAGCTGGGCCTCCAGCTCTCTTTCTCTGATGGATGGGTTCTCTCCTCCTGAAAGGACCCCTCTCCCACCACTAGCTTTGGGTCTGCCCCTAGTGACTGTGTTTACTGAGGACCGTTCTTCCTCATCCTCACTTGGGCTCAGATGCCTTCCCTCCCCTGAGTGGTTAGAGGTTGCATCCTCCCTTCTTTCTCCCTCCTCTGGAGCTTCTTCTGACTCCACCTCTTGGGCCTCAGCCCATGCTGTCAGGGATGTGATCAGGATTTGCTTCCTGAGATCAGTGGTTGCAGGCAACCCTCTTTCAATACACAACCCCCTAAGCTGGACTACTGTCAGTGTGGGTAGGCTAGCCAGATCAAGCTCCATGGTTCCCTAGTTTTGTGTCAACAAAAACTTTTTGCAAAAATTGGAAACAAGAATTTAGAAAAATTACAAAAATTCAATAATTGAAATTAATCCAAATTAAAAATTAAAAACAATTTTTGCACTAGGACAATTTAAAGGATTTTTAATTTGTTTTACCTAAAACTGTAACGTGATATTGAACACAAGTACAGGATCCCGTCGCTGCTTCCAATTATGTTGGAAAATGGGTTATTGGTAGGGCAGGTAGGTACCTACACCTAGCAACAAGCCACTAACCTCCACATAGGTACAGTTAGGTCTCAGTAAATTAATCCCAGCTCAACCCTTGGTAGCTTGGCAACGAGCGTCAAGGCTTAACTTAGGAGACAAAGTGTAAAGCATTCAAATATCACAAAACAGTAATTAAATAAAACACAGGAAACAGTTTAAAAATCCAAAACCAATTTATAAAAATAGTTTATATTTTTATCTTTAAAATGACACAAAAACGATTAAAATCGGTTCAGGGGAACCGGAGATATGAATTTTTAAAGAATTATTACTTTTCTAGCGCTTAGAAACAAAAAGCGCCAATCGGGTCATCTGGTTGCACCTCGACCGGGGCAAAGTCAAACTTTCAGGCCGACCGCGATGGAGCCCTGCTCGGCTACAGGTCGCGGGAGGCCTCGGTTAAAAAGATACCTTCTGACTTAGTCTTTATTTTGAAGTTTTTCTTCACCGGGACGAACCTGCCAGTTGAATCCGACCTCCTGGAGCCCTTGTCCGGATACGCGATGTGGGTTTCCTCGGTGGAGACTTTTACCTTCGGACTTAGTCGTTTTTTCGAGATGAAAATCCTGTGACCGGGGTAAACCTGGATCTTGATCTGACGTCCATGGAGCCCTTCTCGGATACGATGGCTGGGAGGTCCCGGTCAACTTTTTAAGTTCGGACTTAGTCTCTTTTTTGGATGTTTTTCTTTACCGGGACGAACCACGAAGTCAGACCGGGTCGCGGTTGAGGCAAGCCGGCCAGAATTTCCGCGGCGGGTCGGTCCCTCTCTGGAGCTTTTTTCCAAAAATTCTCAAATCTTTTCCAAACTTCTGGGGCTTCACCCAGATGTTCTTTTAAGGTTCTTTTGGGGTCCACAGCTCACCCCAAGGGTCCAGAAGTTCTGTGATGGTCCTTGGGGGGTGCGGACTTCAACTCCCAGAATGCACCTGGCGCAAACTCCTTTTTGGCCACTGGACAGTGGTCAGCTGGTCGCTTTCTTCAGGAGTTGGTGCAGGGGACTCTGGTTTAGCAATTTTTCACCTGTAGAAAACAGGGAGTCCCTCCTTGAACCAGTTGAAGCCAGGCAAAGTCCTTCTTGTGGTGAAGCCCAAGTGTGCAGCTGGTGCAGTCTTTCTGAGTGCAGGGTCCAGGTGCAGGCCAGGGGTCCAGCAGGGCAGTCCTTCTTCTTCTTTAGTTCCTTTCTTGTTGATTTCTGGAGGGGATCTGAGGTGTGGGTGCAGGTCTGCCAGTTTTATCCTTGCTCCTGGGTGAAAAGCAGGGGGGCCCTGGTTCTCCAATCAGGGACAGGGTCGTCCCCCTGTGATGACCACTTCCTGGGAAGTGTGGCAAAAATCCATCCCAGAAGGCAACAGTCTCTAAAAATCCAACATGGATGAATCTGATTGTTGGAGGTTACATCTGGCTGAGCTCACCCACTGGTGTGGGTAAAAATCATAAACACACCCCTCTCCTGCCCTCTCCTAATCTAATCAAGGGGGCACATAGCTGTCTGGGGTTGCAGGATGTGGGGGTGTTGCTGGGTGCTGCAAATGTCCTTCTCTGCCTTTGAAGACCAGTTTGGCAGCCCTCCCCTTTCCTGCCTCACCATCTGCTGAGAGGAGATTCTCTCCCCCAAGCACATTCCTTTGTGTGAAGCCTGGCCACTTCACACCTCATCAAGGCAGCCTGTCAGAAGCTGCTGCAGGCTGGCCAATCAGAGCACAGCAGCAAAAACAATGTAGAGCTGAAATTGGCAACTTTTTAGGTAAAGTCTAAACTTTTTACCTGAACTAGTTATATTAAATCCAACAACTGGAAGTTGTAGGATTTATTACAACAATTAATTTGATACCAAATTCTTGGTATGCAACATTTAAGGAGACTTTAAATTTAAAATAAAGTCTGCCCATTCTAGCCTATGAAGGCCATTTACTTCAATGAGGGAAAAACGAATTTGGCTGTTTTTACCTCACCAGGGCTTATAAATCTATTTTTATAAAGTCCCTGCTTATAGTTACATGGCACCCAGCCCTAGGGGCACATAGGGCACACCTTAGGGGTGACTTATATGTAAAAATAAGGTAGTTTAAGACTTTGGAAGTACCTTTAATTCCAAAGTCGAATTTGCATATAACTTTAATTTAAAAGCAGCCAGCAAGGCAGGCTTGCTTTTAAAATGACACTTGGCACCTCAGCAGTGCACCTAGGTGTGCATCACCTATGCTGTGGTTCCTAAACCTACATGCCCTACCATATACTAGGGACTTATAGGTAGGTTAACTTAGCCAATTATAATTAGCCTAATTTGCATATCCATTTTACACAGAGCACAGGCCCTGGGACTGGTTAGCAGTACCCAGGGCACCATCAGAGTCAGGAAAACACCAGCATAAAGTGGAAAATGGGGGCAAAAAGTTAGGGGGCTTCTGCAATCAGCCCTGTTTTCTCACACTGTTATATACATTTTATTAACCTGTTAATCTGTTAATATTATTTAATTTTCAAAGCATTAGTTTTACGCTATGTTAGTGTGATCATAGAGGGCTAGTTCACCATTTAGTTTCATGGCGCTAAGAAGAGGTGGGGTGTATTGTAGGAAAGCTGTAACCGAGTGGTTAGTTGTATGCTTGGGTGAATAACCAAGTTTTCAGCAGTTGTCTGAACTTCTGAAAGCAGGTGACAGTTCTGATTTCTGAGGGGAAGGAATCCCACATGTTAGGCGTGAGGACTGAGAATCTGGCTCCACCAGTCCTCTTCTTTTTCAATTTGGGAAGCGACAGATAGTTTAGGTAAGTGGAGTGCAAGGTGCAGTTGGGGATATACATCTGAATGCGAAATGAGATAAAGGCCGGACTTTTGTTGTTAAGTGTTTTGAAGATGTTGCAGCCTGTTTTGAATACAGGTCTTTGAGCAACCAGAAGCCAATGGAGTTTTTTTCATCAGGAGGGTAATATGACACCGATCGGGTTCCTCGTATGAGTCGGGCCGCCTGACTCTAGACCATTTGTAGCCTAGTCCTTGCTGATAAGAGGAAGTGAAGAGAGGGTGGTAGGGTTCATAACTGCTTGAGTCAAACTAATTATGTGGGAACATTTCAGGATGCTTTTTTTGATAGTTTTTATTTTTTCAATGAAGGACCTGTTGAGAGAATCACATATTAATAATTGGGAGAGTGTAATAGGTAGTTCAACTCTATCTGGGTTTGACAATTCTGAGACAATTCCAAAAACCTCTTTAGATTTATTTGTGGATCAAATAATTTTGTTGGTGAGGAAGGCAGACTTAGCTTGAAGGATAGAGGTTTTGTATTCTTTGAGGTGTTTTATGTATATTTCTTTTGCTTCTGGGGAGTAGGTGATTTCACCATTTCCATTCGTAATGTCGAAGTTGAAGCTTGGCTGCTTTCAGGTCATCTGTGAACCATTTGGAGGCATCATGGTGTCAAGCCTGTTTGGGTAGGTGGAGGGTGGCGTGAATTTCGCTGGCTATCATTAGCCAGTCGGATAGTGCCTTGCATGAGAAACAATGTTATTACTTGACTCTGGCGTGGTCGTGGCTAGGTTGTCACAGAATAGTCTTAGATCGACCCATGACCAACTCCTAACTAATGTTTTCAGTAAGGAGGGAGGTTTTTGCGGGGACAATTCTATCAATGACAATTTAATGACGCTGTGATAGGACCATGAGCAAAGATAGACTATAACATTTGATATAACTAAGTGGGTAGTCCAAAGGTGGTCTATTGTATGGCCCTCAATATGTGTAGGAAAGTGCATGTGTTGTTGGAAGTTTATGTTTTTAAGATGAGCATCAAAATCAATGACTAGATGTCCTCCTTTATCAACATTAGCCCAGTAATTGAAATCTCTGATTAAGACAATGTTTGCATGATCCACGCACAAGGGAGAGATTAATTCATTGAAAAGTTGAGGAAAATATTGCATGCAGACTGGAGGTCTATAACTTAGGACACATAAGAGGGGAAAAGTTGACGATTCCATTTTAATTATGAGGTTATCTACTGCTGGTATGACTAGTGGTGTTAATTTGGTGAAACAAATATGATTCTTTTTCATACTGCAGCTACAACGCCTCCTATTTTACTAGTTGGTCGGTTAGAAAACAAAATATAATAGTTGTTGGGCAGGGAGGCGAAAGTGTCAGGTGTGGCCTCATCCATGAGCCAAGTTTCTGTGTAATGAAATATCTGGAGATTCAGGTGGTCATTCCGAGATGTGCGCTCATTACCGAAGACTGCCGTGCAAGCGACCGCTGAAAGACCGTCATTGATGGCGGTGTGAAGACCGCCGCATTACGAGTCACCCACACAACACCGCCCAAAATACACCCACAAAACAACACTGTTGGCCGAAACGATGGCGTGAAGGAGGCTGCTGGGCCACTAGGACCACCACACCGAGAACATCCCGCCTGCCAAATATTGATTCACAAATCAGCACTGTGGTGCCAACAGGGCGGCAATCCATTGGCGGTCTGAACCACTGCAGGAAAAAAGGCACCACCACCAGAACACTGCACCACATTGGACAATACCATTACCCAACACCTGAGACACATACACACACCTATCCACAGCACTACAAAACACCCCCCCACACATACCCAGAAAACAGCAACTCTGACAGAGCGAGGCAAGAGCACACTGAAAGGAGGCACTGCACCTAGATATGGCAGGCACTATCACACTGAGCACACATCACACAACAGACCACTGCACAAAAACACCACGGAGCTAACGCACATACACTACCCAAACTCACACCAACAAACCGCACACCCAGCCTCCCCGCACAACATACACCCCCACCCAAAACACAACCACCATGGTACCACAAAAAAACTCACGATTCACAGGCGAGGAGTTGAGGGTAATGGTTGACAAAATCAGAGTGGAGATGTGACTCTTTGGAGCACAGGTCCAGCAGACATACATAGCCCGGAAGAACAACTTATGGCAGAGGATAGTCATCAGGGTGAATGCAGTTGGGACCCATCCATGCACAAGGGAGGACATTAGGAAGAGGTCGAATGACCTATGGGGGAAGGCACCAAATCGCTGTCATGAGGACTGGTGGTGGGCCCCCACCGCCTCCCCCTGAATTGTCACTGTAGGAGGAGAAGGTCGTGGCCATTCTACATCCAGAAGGGCTGACGGGAATACCTAGTGGACTGGACACTGGTAAGTCAACTGTACTACCCGGCCAAAATGTCCCGTGCACATCATGTACCCCCACCACCGTCTCACCCCCTCACACAACCCTAATGTGCACAAGACCACCATGGGCCCAATACCCACCCTTTCATGGCACAGATCCCTACTGACACCATTCCCTCACAGGCCCACCTAGTGCATGGATACCCCACACTGAAGCAAGTACCACAACTATCACAATGCAACACGCCCTACCCTTGCATTACTGCTCCATCCACTTCACATCTCTGCAATTGCATGTTAAACCATGTCACTCCCCATCACCAATAAGTATAAGGAATGCACATCAGTACATGACAATGACAATAACAAGACAAACATTAACGATTCTCCAAACTAGGCCCATTGCAACATTTCACTGATAGTAACACAAGCAGTGGACTGTTAACTATCAATGCCATTACTGCCCTGCAAATCCAGTCAATGATGGCATACAACCATGTGTGTCACTGCTACAATACCATCATCTGACACAATACCTCTCATTACACAGGTCTCCCAAGTACTGCAACATAGCAAAGGAGCCCAGTGACAGAAACCCCAGGCCTGGAAGCAGTTCCAATAAAAGGGGACTCTCCCCTGGAAGTCTGGATATGGACAACAAACCTGGCCCATCAGGCATGAGTGGTCAGTTCACCACCACCAGCCTCACCCTGCCCACAACTGAAACCACCTCCCCTGTGGCAGCAAATGCACAGCAGAGCCCACCTTCAATCACTCGATCAATCAGTGATTATTAAGCGCAACTACTCACCCGCAAGGGTCTCAAAGCGCTGATGGGTGGGTGTGTAGCATCCAACAGTGAGGTGGTTCTTCAAAAAGCCATGTCGTCAGCTCCTTCGTGAAGTTGAGGAGGGGGGTGGTCTGTCTGATGTGGAGCAGAAGGGTGTTCCAGGCGTTGGCTGCGAGGTGGGAGAAAGAGTACCCCCCTGTTCTTGTTTTCCTAATGGGGGGTACTTTGGCGGGAGAGAGCTGGGCTGAGCGTAGGGTCCTGTGGGGTAAGTGGAAGTTGAGTCGCCTGTTCAGGTAGGCTGGTCCAGTGTTGTGGAGGGCTTTGTGTGCGTGGGTCAGGATCTTGAAGGTGATTCTTTTCTCTATGGGAAGCCAGTGTAGTGTAGTCAGGTGTTGAGAGATGTGGCAGTGTCGAGGCAGGTCAAGGACCAGTCTGGCAGCGGCGTTCTGGATGTTCTGTAGTTTGAGGGTGAGTTTCTTGTTGATCCCGGCGTAGAGTGCGTTGCCGTAGTCCAGTCTGCTGGTAATGAGGGCGTGTGTGATGGTCTTTCTGTGTTCGAGGGGAATCCATTTGAAGGTCTTGCGTAGGAGGCGGAGGGTGCAGAAGCAGGTGGAAGTGACTGAGTTGATTTGGCAGTCCATGTTGAGTTTGGAGTCCAGGATGATCCAGAGGTTGCAGGCTTGGATCGTGGGGGTGGGCGAGTTTCCGAGGGTTTCCGAGGGTGGGTGGCCACCACCTTTCCATACCAGTGTCGCAAGGTCACATCAAACATCAGTGTGCCCCACAGGACAGGGGCAGGAGTCAACGGTGTAAACCGAAGACAATGGCAGTCCTGGTGTCAGTGGGAGGGGGCACACTGCACCAAGGGTCAGAAGGAGGGCAATCGTGGACCAAGGGATGAGGCAGGTACAGGACACGACTAGCCGGAGGCCATCTCCAGAGTCCTGGGAGCCTAGCAGCAAACCCAGGACAATATGGGCCAGATACCCACCACCTTGCAGGACACCCAAAGGCTGCAGGGGGAATACCACCAGGAGGCCATGCAGCAGTGGCAGGCACTCAATGCCACAATGGTCTCCATATTAGGGAAGTTCAAGGAATTGAACAATATGCTGTGGACATCCTCCACCCAACAGCAGGCCCCATCCAGTAGTCAGGCAACACCACTGCCATCAACATCAGCACCTGCTACTAGAATGGAGGACCCACATGCCACCAGCACCCCCACCCCTGCAGCTGAGGGACCCCCTGTAAAAGAGGTTTCCCATCCAGACATCTTGCAGGACCTCAGGCCAAGACCAATCCCCCCACCAGGAAGTGATTCCTCTTCTGAACTGTCACCCTTGTGTGACATTTTTACACCCTGTTGGCTGTCCAAAACCAAGTTCACATCATACCGGGCAAATGGATGCAGGACCTGTGAGACAAACAGCTGTACCACCCACTCTGATCAGCACCCAGACCATTACCCAACTCCTCTGGACTGTGATGTAATGCACTTAACAAACACAAATTAACACAACTCATGGTGCACATCTCTTCATTGTATGTAGTGGCAATCATGTTTCCAAGCAGCAAATATATACACATGTCGGCACCACAACAATGTTGAAGTGACAAATGTAGTGGGACACCCCAAAAGGTATGTAAGTACATCCAAATTGAAATGATATCCAGTGTCAATGATGGCAACAGACAATACAGTGATCAGCTTGCAGACAGAGATGTGACCTGAAGAGGGAAAATGAAATGGAATCAGGCACAATGTTGTAAAGCGTGTGATCCAAGTCATACATCCACAGCATTTGAACACATACACAGGATGACTGGCCCAGCAGATATGATACCACATATGTAAGGGCCTGCATAGGCACTCACACATGTGTGGGACAGGAAATATGTAACATAGGTAACATCCTCTATTGTTCCCCTCCCTGAGTAGTCAGGAACAGGTACTTGCCACACAGCAGCTGACAATGCAGCATGACATGTCTACGCAGCAGGACAAGACTGATAAGTCCCCCTAAAATGTCCCCAAATAGGCAGACGGAGGACCCTAAACCTTTGGTACAACTATAAGGCTGTACCGCAATGGCACCAGCATTCCACACATGACCTTAGCAGCAGTGCACTTCCACTACCCCTCATGGTAAGTCACTGACACAGTAGTTGGATGTCTCACAGGTCTCAGAAGCCAGGGCAGGTTGGGTTATCCAGAGTCACCTGTGTGGAAAAGGAGATATGACAATAGGTAACAATGCTAGGCAGAGGGCAGATTGTGTTGGGAGGGGTATGGTATCAAACATCTGACATGGAGAGCAGTAGACATACCTATTAGCCATGCCCTTTCCCCCTGTAGCTATGACAATATTGCAGGGTCACTGCTGTTCCTCAGGATGTGGGAATCATGAACTGATCCTGGGAATTTTGCATTTACATGTGTTATGTATTCGTCTCCAAGACACACCACTTGTACATTGAGCAAACATGTACTCTTCCGGTTTTTGTTGAACTGTTCATTGGTCCCTGAAGTACCAAGGCGATGTGAGTTCCTATTACATGTGGGGCATTTGATATGTTGTAGAAGGCTGCTTTTACAGTCGGCAATTCAGGATGTTGTGGGAACCTAATGTACCTGTGAACATGCTTGAGTAGGGCATCCACCACATCCTGCAACACCTTACTGAACTGGGGCTTTGAAAACTCTGCAGCCAGTCCCACTGTAACCTGAAAAGAGACACTCACCAGAAAATGCAGGACTGACAACATCTGGACTGTTGGAGGAATGGCATGGGGATTTCTCAAACCTAGCAGGAGGTCTGGCTTCAACTGGGAGACCAGTTCCCTGATGCACAAACAGTTCAGTCGATTGGCGCTTTTCCATGGTATCAAGATCTACGAGTGGCCGGTAAACTGGTGCATTCCTCATCACTCCATTGTGGTGATATCTGTGCGGGAACACAAACAACAATCTGGGAACCTCTCACAATGTAGGGCACCAAGTATGACATATGACAGTCACAAAGTTTTGTTAATGCAAGTTGGCTGTCATGTTGTGGGAGGACACATTACTCCACACTCCATTCCTAACCAGACAATGGCACATAATCCCTGTGACAATGGACGTATACCGGACATGTACACGTACACCTTCCTTGTGTTCCACTATACGGATCATATATGCTGACAAGTGTGCTGACGTCACCAGACACTCACTACATGTGTCGTTATCTACAATGTGTGACCTAATGTATCCATTTGTGATGACATGCAGGTAATTACGCAGTGTGAACCCAGGACAGTCATGTTACAGACTAATATGGCATCCGCCTGTCCGGCATACATTGGACAGCTGGAAGTGACCTTGTTCCGCTGGCAGAAGTCGTCGTGGCAGAAGGCGGTCTGAACCGCTGTGCAATTCCTCATTGGTTAACATTGACATCTATGGGAAACTGGGACCAATGACGATCACCGCCGGCAGTGACAATCACGACCACTGCAGTCGAAACCGCCATTTTGTATGGGCCAGCTCACTTGACTCCTGGCATTCGGGCAAGACAGACCTCCAATTTGTGTGCTGCTGTGTCCTGTATCTTGGAGCAACAATGGCACGCACTGCAGGGGATAGGACCCCAGCCTTCACTACAGAGGAACTGGAGAAACTGGTGGGAGGGGTCCTACCCCTGTATGAGTGGTTGTACAGTGCTCCAGAACAACAGATCAGTACAACGTCCTTTGTCCCACTTATCGGGTGGTGTTTGATGATACACGTGTGTTCACATTGACATGTCATGACTGATCAGGTGTTTTGCATGCACATGATGTGTGTGGGATATTGGCAGTGTGCATGGTCCGTGTATGTTGTGTGTCACCAAAGGTTACGTATTGGTTTTATTTACATCATGTCCCCCATTTTTGGAATGTTTCTCATGCAGGTCATCGCCCACCAGAAAAAAAGTTTATGGAGAGCCATTGCCAAGAAAGTACGGACCCTGGGGGTCCATAGCTGGCAGAGCACCCACTGCAGGAGGCGTTGGGAGGACCTGAGACGCTGGGCCCGGAAGACCACAGAGGCCCAGCTGGGGACGGCCTTCCAAAGTTGGAAGGGTGCCCATCGGACCCTGACCCCCCTTATGGCCCGCATACTGGTGTGGCCTACCCAGAGTTGTATGGGTGCTTGAAGGCAGCACAGCAGCCACAAGGGGGTAAGTGTTGACCGTTAGGTGACTTCTGCATGGTTGTGTACTTTGACCCTCACTGGACTTGGAATTTACGTGGTCAGATGAGATTTAGGGAATGTACAGACCTGGTTGTCACACCAATCATGTAGGAGTGTGACACATTAGCTATGTTGAGCCATGCAGGAAAAGAAGTGGTAGTACTGTGACGCACATTCACCTGTACGTATGGGTCGCTCAAGTATGCTATCATGTCACTGGCTGCATCCTCAATCTCTGCGTGTACTGTAGTAGTACAAGATGGGTCATATTGGCACTGTATATGGGTAATGACAGGCATGTTACGTGAACATAGCAATTGCTCCACTTGCTACATCAATGGACCTCTGTACTACATGTACTCCACACATTCCTGTCAGTTAGTGTGCTCAGTCCCTTTGAGCTTAGATTTGTATCATCCTGTAATGGATGACATGTAGTTGGGTATGTTCCTGGGCTGGACTGTTGGATAAGTCATTTAGACAGTTGATAGGCATGTAGTGGTCTTGATTCAGGTGTTTAGGCTGCAGGGTTGAGGTGATCGCTGATGAGTTTGGTTATCCCTTGCATGACTCAATTGTAATTGATTGCAAAATGGTCTCTTGTTTGCTCGGCAGTGGCTGTAATATGTATTGTTTGTATGTGAAGTGGATGTGTGGGAGATTACCATTTCCTCCCTTTCTGTTTCTCCCACCCTCCTTATCTCTCCACTTCTGTCTATGTGTGCATTAGCATCATCTGGCGAAGAAGGAAGGGCACAGGTGAGTGGGGATGTAGCAGCCCATGGGACCCAGGAGGCTTGCACTAGCGAAGCCAAGGGACCAGTGGGACGGAGGGGGAGGGGAGCACCAAGGGGGAGACTGGAGCAACCAACACATCTGATACAGATTTCTCCTCCGATGGCGGCTCCCTGGCAGTGGCGGACCCATCTGGGACCCCCCTAGCACCACCCTTGTCCGTCACCCCCCTTGCCAGCACTGCCCTCCCTGTAGCACCCCACCCAGTTGCTCGTGCCCGCTCGCCAAGGAGGGTGGGCGTCTCCTTCGCCACAGGCTCTTCTGCCCCTGACCCAGTCAGCCCTGCTGCCCTGCTGCCCTCAATGAGGAAGCTATTGACCTCCTGTGGTCCATCTCTGTGGGGCAGACAACCATTGTGAATGTCATCCAGGGACTGGCATCCCAGTTGCAGCAGTCCAATGCGTTCCTGGAAGAGTGCCTTGTCTGGTCTACAGAGATTGTTTCAGGCATTGGCCTCCTCGTTGTTGGCAGCTAGTGTCCCTTCATCTTCCATCCCCTCTCCAGCTACCTGTTCCCAATCCACAACACCTCTCCTTACACCTGTCCCAAGCACACCTACAGACCAGCATACACCCACTACAACAGACAAGGTGTGCAAAGACAGTCATAGGCATCACAAAGGTTCACACAGGCATGCACACACACAACACACATCTGCAGACACAACAACAGACACTTCTCCCTCCACCTCCTCCCTTACAGTCACATCGCCACTCACACCTGCCAGCACTGCATCATCACACACTGGTCCTGCTGGCATTCCTGTCATACCCTCAAACACCACAACAGCAGACTCACAGGCAGACACCCCACATCTGCACTCACGACTACTGTCTCTGCCACCTGCAGCACATCCACCTCACTTGCACACACCGCCGCAACATTCACTCACACATCTCCCATTCCCTCTCCCTGCATCTCTACCCCCTCCCAATGAATGCACACGCACCCACTCACCCACCCAACATTCTCCCACCACACACATGCACACATTAGCATCCACGTACAGCACGCAAACACGTCAGATGAGCACTCCCTCTACCTCCACTCCCAACCCTCAATCATGTGACCGCCCCGTGTACCTAAGAAAGTTTTCCTTACCGCCTTTGACCTCTTCCCTACTCCTCTCCCATTCCGTGCTCCCCGTAAATGCCATATCCCCTTGCCCCTCTCAGGCCCTTCCACCTCCCATTCCTCAGGTGCCCCCACTGGTGTTTCCCCGTCTCCTCCACCCAGCAAGAAATCCACCCCTCCCAGTGCCAAAGTCACCTCTCCCAAGCCCAGACCGAAACATGCCCCTTCCACATCCAAACCAGCCCCACACCCCTGAGGTGCCTGCCTGTCCCATTGATGCCCCTATGACGTGGAGGCCTATTTGCTGTCAGGAGTAAAGTTGGGGCCATGATTTTTGGACAATGTGTCTGGACATTGGACTTGCCATAGGCACATATTGTATATAGTTTATTTTTATATTTTGTTGAATACAACTGCCCACATTGCTGTGGTTGTCAAGTTGAGATGCTTGTCCTGGTTTCCTTCAACATGGTGGTGTGACATCTGTGTGCAACAGTGTGTGAGGTCTGTGTATGGGTTGTGTCTGTGTTGTTGCATGCGCTGGGTAGATGGGTTGTGCCCTGGACATGTTGTAATGTGTGTAACTGCTTGCTTGTGGGATTGTATGGGGTGTAGTGTGTGTCCATGTGTATGGTGCTGCATTTGTGAATTTCCTTGATTGTTGGTTTTACGTGATGTTTCACCTGTGTCATTGTTTGGATGTGTGTTTACTGCTATTGATTGTGTGTCATTGCCACATACAGTTCATGGTGTGTGTATGTGTGGTATTGCACAACGTGCTGGTCTATGCCTGTGCTGAGGTGGTTGTGCTCTTGTTGTCATTGTGTGGTTATGGGGTGTGTTGGTGGTGTTTGTGTGCGTTGTGATGTATGTTTGGCACATATCTGCTTGGCTTTGTGTCTGTATGGGTACTGGCATTGATGTATATTGTGTGTGCCTGTGTGTGGCCTTCGCTGTCTGTGCGAGGAATATGTCACTGCCATTTCCTCCCTTCTGTGCTAGGTGTACTTACGGTTTTCATCTTCATCGTTGTCGGCGGCCCAGAAGGTGTATGGCAAGATACAACACTGGGAAGACTAGCAGTTTGTTTGCCATGGTGGCCACGGATGCATCTCTGTGCCTGTAGGTGGGTGTCTCCTTTTGTACTTTCTGTTTCTGCCAGGTTTTTCATAGCAGCCAGCCCGCCCCGTATATCCTGGCAGTGTGATGACTCGGAATATGGTGGGTGGGACATTTGCTTCCGCCAGCATGAAGTTGGCTTCAGCCGCCGAATGCTGCTCGTCGGCAGTGGCGGTGCTGGTGGTGAGTTGTCTGTGTTGCATTGGGTTTACCGCCTTACTCGTTATATGGCGGTCTGCACCACCACCCTGGCGGCGGTCATAACACTGTCGCCGGCGTGGCTGTCAGGTTACCGCCAAACTCTTAATGAGGGCCCCTCAGTGTCTACTAAGTTATACATTTCTAGTTGATGTTTCACTATAGAGCGAATGTGTAAATAAATAACTGCTAGTTGATTCTTTTTAGGACCACAGTTATTAAGGCTAACGTTAGTGGTTTTGATAGGTAAAGAAGGTTTATTAGTCGCTGTAAGATCTGCAGTAGAGACAATACTATTTGAAATTCCTAACTTATCTAATTACTGTAGGACTGAGGGGACTAATTTATAGTCTACTGAGTAAAGATGCTTGCTCTCAAAAGGGGAAAAAGTAAGAGTTTGAGTATTTTGGGCATAATACTGGCCCTTAGCCCTGGCCAGAGGCGGGTGGGTGCCGACAGGCTTGCCTTTTGCATGCTGACGGCGCGCTCGTTGCACGCATCGGAGATGCTTCAGTCATCTGTGGGAGATAGCTTCTAGTAGCCCCTACCCTCAATAGCAATTCAAAGTCCTGATTGATTCCCCCCCAGGCAGGACGAGGTTTTCCAACCGGTTCCCCTCAAAAAGGGGACCCCTGAAGAGGGTTTTCAGACCTCCATGAGTCCCTGGACCACATGTTAAGAATCACTGTACTAGTAGGCCCGTTCACAAAATTCCAAATCATAATGTGTTGCAAGCTGCCCTACCTCATCAATATTCCTGAGGCAGGTCACAAATTGGGACTCAGTGCAATTAGCTTCCCTCACAGGGACGGTGGCCCTCTGGGGTCAGCAAACCACCATGTCTGTGATCACATTTAAATAAAGTAAACATATTTTTTCTTAATGGCGCGCGTGTTCCTTAAATTGAACAGACTGGAATTAAATAGAGAATATACTTTTTATGTTTTTTTTTTACTTTAACAAAAGTCTGTTGCATTGAATGTTTACTTATGTTGCCTTTCACTGCCCCTGCTCATGATCGCCCCATTTCGTCTATTTCATTGAGCCTCGTGGATGTCTTGTGGTAATGAGTGTCTTGTGTTTATATGTCTCGTGTGTGGCATTCCATTATTTTTGTTCAGCTGTGTTCCGAACCGTTTATTGGAGGCTTGAGAAAGCGTGCCTCGGCTGGCTTGCTGTTACAGGCCGTGGGACTCATTAAACTGCATTTTTATCAAAACCATTATCTAGCCTCTGATCCTCACTCTTCCACAACTTGGCAATGACCAGAAGCACACCGCTGAGCCCCCAGCAAATCCTGGTTTTTTAAACGTCCCAGCGGCACTTTCAATTTCCAATGCTCCTCAGCGTGCTGTCAGACGTTTTCATCAACTACAGTACTGTCTGATAAGTGTGACTTCTACTCCTCTGCAAACCTCTGCCAGTGATTTACGGATTTTCCCTCAAGCTGTGCCCTCCATCTGATCAGCTCTATGGGCCTCATGTACATGGATTTTGCGCTGCACTAGGGTCATTTTTTTTACGCCAAGGCAGCGCAAAACAGTCCCCCGCGCCATATTTACAAACCGGCACAATGTCACTAGTTTGTAAAGCCTTGTGCCACATTATATCGGCGCCAGGTATAATGTATGCAAGGCAGGAGTTCCCCCGTTAAAAGCCCTGCAGAAATGGGGCAGTGAAATCTGCAAGATTTCCCTGCGCCGTGCTGCACCAGCATTGCGACATTGTTTCAAACGCCTGCTCAGGGCGGGCGTTAAAGCTGATGCTGTGCTGCTGTCTATGGTGACCCCTTAGCATTTCAAAATGTTGACGCTAGTCCCGCAATGTGAAGACTTAGTGCCAAAACAGCATCGGAATTACGGACGCTGTTGTGGACACTTGGCGCCATGAAGGACTGTATTGTAAATACAGCGCTCCCATGGCATCATGAGGCGCAAGAAAGCTGGTGCACTGATCACGATGCACCAGTGTCTTGTAAATGAGCCCCCATGTCTCATCTCAGACGTTTCCTTGCTAGGGAGGGGAGCAGCCTATTTCTGCCTCATTTCGACAGCCAGCTCTTCGTGCCGTTCCCTGTGGGTATTTAACCTGGTATCTGCCTACAAACTTTGCAGAAGCTACTCCTGCCTCACTTTCCCTTGAACCGCATCACCTTTACTATTGAACTGAAACTCTACTAGTTTTTCCTCTTGACAATTTATTTTTGTATCTCATCCCACCGCAGCTGCCATACCCACCTGTGCTCCATTCTGTAGTGACAGCTCCAGATTAAACCATAATTTCCCACCATCCTGTACAAATGACCTATTTTTCAAGCTGCAGTGCAGTCCTCCACCTGCTTTTCTAGATTCTCTTGGAGAACCATCCATGAAATGAAGTTCATGGATAAAATTGTTGATGAATATTTAATTGCAATGGATGCAAAGACTTTTGATGTGGGGAGGAAAAGGACTTTGTTATTGAACCTATTGGGAAGAGAAGCCCAATTGTTTTTACCATTCATCACGCCGTCAACCTCAAATTCAAGATGTTAACTGTAACTTGAGTCCAACATAAATGGTGCAGATGTGGATCAGGCACATTAAAAAAAACTGCCCAGGGACTGGAAAGAAATGCTTAAAATGAAGGAAATCAACGTTATTCAAGAGGTAGAAGACTACACCAATAATAACAGTGTGAATATGATTCTAACTGTTAAGAAACAATATTCACCACCAGGGAACAATCCCAAAAGTTGCAAGGCTCTGTTTGGATATCTCTGTGATTCAAGCAACCCAGAACTCAGGAATATTGACACTGACACCTCCCTCCCTCTGCAATGTCATATTTTGATTGATGACATCCAGACCACAGTATGTGCATACTCAGGGTCTCTTTATACTGTGATCTCTGATTCTTTATTATTTTGAAATAGGCAAAGAAAACCTTGTTCACACCTACCGTTGAGGCATTTTCTTATTGTGGAAACAACATGGATATGTTAGGATGTTTTGTTACTGATATTCAATTCAAACAAAATAGTTGTTTAGGAAATATTCAGGTGGCACACCAAGGTCAACAATTGTTAGTGTGTGCTATCAAGGTTCTTTGGATATGACCTTTAGAGCAGGAGCTGATGTACAAATTTCATGTTCGTCTGTAAACTCTTTAATTGACTAAATTTTAAGTAAATGTTAAAACATTTTCAGTATTAAGTTAGGGTGAGTATAGGCTTTTTCAGATTAAATTACATTGATTCGCAATGCCACACCAGTTAAACACAAACTGAGTAATGTGCCCTTGCCTGAATGTAAGGATCTGTCAACATAGTTACATAATATGTGTGAGGAATGAGTCATAAACCCTAATAAGTGATTTCAATGGGTGTACTATATTGTACTTGTAAAAACAATCCAGAGATTTAAGGCAATGTGCTGACTTGTGATTCTTGAACAAGCAAATATTTGTAAATTGCCATCCTCCCCCTAACAGTCTGGACATATTTTCCAAAATAAGAGAGGCTAAATTCATTATCACCTTAGATCTTAAAGTGGCGTATTATCACATTCAATTAACTGATAACTGCAAACACTTTACCACCTTAATTACCCCATTTTGGCCATTCTGCAATGTATGTATCCCTTTCGATCTGGTTCCAGCAGCTTCTGTATTCCAGAGGCTGATGCCAGACCAGATCACTTACTAGGTTACTGTTTTGTTGCAGTGATGAAGGTGAAAACCCCATCGAACAATGTATTGTAGCTAATGAATATGACATTTTGGAATCTGATGAAATTCAACATTTTAAAGATGAATGATGCAGTGCTATGTTGAATGACACAATACTGGCTCATGTCAATGAACTTATTATTGGAAAAAACAGCTAGAAAGGAGTCCCTTATAGATGAATTACAGGTTTTCTGGAAGGCGAAAGATGATCTTTCTTTTGAAGGGGATTTTGTGATGAATGGTGATAAATTTGTTTCCCCAGAAAGTATCAGAGCTAAAAAAAAATTAAGTGGCACATAAGGGGCATTTAGGTGAAACAAGCGCCAAGAAACTGGTCAGAACTAAATTGTTGTTGCCACATAACATGTTTAGCAATGCAGGAAATACTTTTTCCATTTCTTCTAATTCTGATCCGTCTTTCAATATTATTTCCACCCATGAAACCTAATGAATATCCTGAAAGACAGTGGGAATCTAAGTATTGATTTTTCTAGGCCCATCATACTTTTGTGAGAAATGAATACAAACATATAATTGTTAGGGTAGATTATTTTTCTAAATAGAGATCGTGTTGAAATTTCAGAATTAATGTGTTTGTGGCAAAGGCTACTCCAACACACTTATTTCAGATTAAAATACAATTCACAACCCCCAAGATGGAAGTGTTTCTTACTGAACACAATATTCAGCACAAAATGTACTCTCCAAGATCAAATGGCCTTAGGAAGGATAAACACAATTCTTAGAGACTGTGTCAAAACAAACCACACAATAATGTAGGAAAAATGATGATTTTCCTTCATCCGAGTTAAGATTTGGAATTATCATTTTACTCCACATACCTCTACTAAATAATCGTTTCTCAGACAGATGCCCTGTATGATTGACTAAGTATAATAAGATATTGATAAAAATATGTATGAGCATTTGAAGAACAATGTTTTTGTTAAAACAAAAACGAGAAGAAAAAGGAGTGGAATTATAAAAGATTTTGTACCAAGGTATCTAAGATTTGAATAGGAGATACTGTAAAACTAAAATGTCCTATTTTCAAATCAAAGGTGGTTCAAAATGTTTGCTTCCACGCAAACGTGTGAAAAAAACAAATCCTCTCTGCTGCTGGATGAAAGAAAGTGCTGGAATTTAGACAGAGGGCCTCATTCCGACCGTGGCCGTCGGCGGTAGCCGCCGGCCTGGCGGGGCCCGCCAGAATACCGCTGCGCGGTCAAAAGGTTTCCCGCTGGGCTGGCGGGCGACCGCCAGAAGGCCACCCGCCAGCCCAGCGGGAAACACCCTTCCATGAGGATGCCGGCTCCGAATGGAGCCGGCGGAGTGGAAGGGGTGCGACGGGTGCAGTTGCACCCGTCGCGATTTTCAGTGTCTGCATGGCAGACACTGAAAATCTTTGTGGGGCCCTGTTACGGGGGCCCCTGCAGTGCCCATGCCATTGGCATGGGCACTGCAGGGGCCCCCAGGGGCCCCACGACACCCCATACCGCCGTTCTCTTCCCGGCGGCCAAAACCGCCAGGAACAGGATGGCGGTATGGGGCTCGGAATCCCCATGGCGGCGCAGCAAGCTGCGCCGCCATGGAGGATTCCCCAGGGCAGTGGGAAACCGGCGGTACACCGCCGGTTTTCCGTTTCTGACCGCGGCTGTACCGCCGCGGTCAGAATGCCCATGGGAGCACCGCCAGCCTGTTGGTGCTGCTCCCGCGGTCGTTGGCCCTGGCGGTTTTTACCGCCAGGGTCAGAATGACCCCCAGAGTGTCTTTATCTAAGAGAGTTGTTTCACCACGGAAACGTTTGATGTGCCAAAAAAATGCTTATTTAGAAGATCTGGATTTACACTATCAGCAATTTCTGTCACCATAGATTTGTTCATCTTCACAAGATTTATCTGTGATTGAACAAGATATGACATCTGGTTCTAGAAGTGTATCAGAACAAAGCGTTGTAATGTCATTTTGTTTTGATGATTGCGAAAATGTTAAATGTGGGAAAACCAGAAGGGTTGTCAGAAGACTTGGTCACTCCAATTAATTTGTTTAATTGTTAAGCATTCAGTTTTTGCTTTCCGAAGAATGGAAATGTATTGTGTTCAATGTCAGATTGTGTTGCTTCCCACTGCCCTTGATCACTCCATCTCGAGTATTTCTTGGTGCCCCGTGGCTGTCTTGTGTTTATTTGTGTCTTGTGTGCATGTGTCTTGTGTGGGCCTTTCCTTTATTTATGTTCAGCTCTGTTCAGTTTACCGCAAACCTTTATTGAAGGATTGAGAAGATGTAACTCAGATGTCTTGCTGTCACTGGCTTTGGGGCTGGTTAAACTACACTCATATCAAAACTATGATCTGAACTCTGACCCTCATTCTTCCACACCCTCCATTTTGAGGATGTGGTACCACACCGACTCAGGAGTTGGTACGTTTTCAGTGTTTTGCAACAAGGTTTCTGTCACAAAACATTGATACATATCATATCAAATTGCTTTTTGGAAGGGGCATCTTAAACAAGTTCCTTTCAAATAATGAATCAGTAGGCCTTTCTTAACCTATATTGTGATTCAGTAACATGTTACCAAATCACAAAATGGGTTACGTACATTAAAAAAGCTATTAGGCTTCAGTAGTTCAGACACCTCTAGTGTTGATAAAACTTCTAAAGAGCTTGTTTGCAGGATCCCTGTGTATCACCTATTAAAGTTCCAGAACTGTTAGGATTTGGTTTAGATGTACGGTTACTATGTAAAAAGGTTCAGTGTCTTCTTTTCTAACTCAATGTAAGATATGCAGCAGACAAGTGCAGACAAAAACCTTGGAGGCTCAGAGATTTGCTGAAATACCAGGGGAGGCTATATATTTGAGCAAGGCAGTAGCTTCTCTCAGGACGTGTTTCTGCAGAGATGGAAGCAGCGTTTGCTATTCCAGACAACCATGGGCTCATGGATCTTCTTCTCACCCTGTCATTGCTACCACAATGAAACTTTGCATCTATCTGACTCCCTTGTTTCTTCAGTGTGGTAGAGCAGCCAGAAACTGCATAATATGTTTTATCCCTTTCATAAATCAGTCAGGAACTTCATACGACATTTCTTTCCATTCACAGATCATTCAGAGACTACATAGGCTATTTCCACCCCTCCAGGGATAAGTCAGAGACTGCATAAACAGTTTCTATCAGACAGAGACAACATAATTTCCATCGGTCAGAGACTGATTCCACCAGTTTCCATCAGTCAGAGACTATATAGGCTGTTTCCACATAGATCAGTCAGACTGCATAGCTTGTTTTATGCCTCCAAAGATCAGAGACTGCATAATATTGTAACGCCGCGCTCTGACGTGGCGTCTCTTTCTGTCCTCGCGGGTGGAACGCGCTACCGATATTCAGAGCGCCGTTCCCCGCGTTTTTTGCCTATGCTTTCTGGGAAGCATATATTTCGCTTCCGGTCGCGCTACACTTACTTGTAGCCTTTTTTCTTCTTTTGTTGCTGGTGGTGGGTTTTTTGTTGGTCCTTTTGCCTGTCTCTATCCATGTTGTGTCCATCTTGTCTTCTTCGTGTTTTTGTCCCAGCATGCTCTGTTTTTCTTTTATACTACTTCCTTTTTCCTATACTGGTCTATGGGCTTTTCCCAATCCAAGATGGTGTTACTTCCCTTTCCTGTGATGTCACTTCCCTTTTCTCAGTATATAAGTCAGTCAGTCTTGTTCCTCCTTGCGTTGCAAACACTTACTTCTGGTTGTGCTGTTCGCTCCTGTTCTTTGTTCCTGCTTTTTTGCCTTGGAAGATTTTTGCCTGTTCTTTGTTCCTGCTTTTGCTTTGGGAGATTTTTTGCCTGTTCTTTGTTCCTGCTTTTGCCTTGGGATATTTTTACCTGTTCCTTTTTTCCTGCCTTTTACCCTGGATATTGCCTATTTTTGTTTCCTGTTGTCAAGTCCTGTTTTTTCTTGTTTTCCTTCAGGAGTTCCTGTTAGAGGTTTTTTCCCCAGTGTTGGGGTTTTTTCCCTCTGGGACTCCTTCTGGAGGGTACGGTCTGCTTTGGCGTAGCCTGTCAAGCGGCACCGTGGCTACTAGAAGGGGTCGCCCTTATCTGGGAGTATCCAGGACCTGTAGAAGACTTGGGGGGTCATTCCGACCTCAGCGGTCTTTTCAATAGACCGCAGAGGGACTGCTGTACGGAAGACCGCCAGTGCTGGCGGTCTTCCGCATGGGCCATTCTGACTGTTGGCAGCGCTCCGCCCGTTTCCAGACGTAGAGCTGCCAACAGCCATACTGGCGGCAGGCGGGGAAGTGGAGGTAGCTCCACCTCCACCGCCACGCCAACAGAACACCGCCCAGCGAATCACGACCTGTGATTCGCTGTGGCGGTGTTCTGTTGGCATCGCGGTGTCGGCGGAGCTGCCCGTTCCCTCCCGGAGGATCACCAGGAACAGGTAAGGTGATCGTCCGCTAGGGAAGGGGGGTGGGGGGGTGTTGTGAGTTGTGTGCGTGCATGGGGGTGTGCATGTGTGTATATTGAGGGGGCGTGTGAATGCGTGCATGAATGCGGGGGGTGTGTGTATGTGCATGATGAATGCGTGCATGAATGCGGGGGTGTGTGTGTATGTGCATGAATGCGTGCATGAATGCGGGGGGGGTGTGTGTATGTGCATGATGAATGTGTGCATGAATGCGGGGGGTGTGTGTATGTGCATGAATGCGTGCCTGTATGTGTGTGTATATGTTGGGGATCGGGGTGGGGGACGGGGGTCCTGCAACCTTTTGGGGGTGGCAGGGGTGGTGGGGGAGTAGGGGAGGGAGTCGGGGTGGGGGTTGGGGAGACCCCTATCAGTGCCAGGGAAGGGATTCTCTGGCACTGATAGTGCTTACCGCCATGGATTGAATGGCGGTCCCCAACCGCATGAAATCCATGGCGGTAAGCCGGGGTCAGGCGGGTGGAATACCGCCGGCGGTATGTGACGACCGCCGGGCTGGAGACCCAGGTCTCCAGCCCGGCGGTCGTTACCGCCGTGGCGGTCGGAACGGAGAAGCGGCGGCTGACCATGGCGGTAACCGCCATGGTCAGAATACATGAAAAAAGACCGCCAGCCTGTTGGCGGTCTTACCGCCGCTTCACCGCCGACCGCCAGGGTCAGAATGACCCCCTTGGTGTATTCGCCAATCCGAAATCCAGAGGTGAGAAGTCCAGCGCAGTAAATGACAGATTGCAACGCCAGCAGATTCTGCGTTGCGAAAGCGCCATGGAAGATCCACAGGGAGAGGCGTCAGAAAATGCTTAAGCCATGTTACAGACTGTTCAACAACAAGCCCAAGAGTTACAACAGTTACGGGCAGAGAACACTGCGCTACGACAGGTCTTGTCTTCCCGATCAATGGACATACCACCTGTATCTGCTACTATTCCTCGATATTCCGGAGATCCTTTAAAGATGAAGGAATTTTTGGACGCTCTGACGGTTTTCTTTGCCTTTCGTCCACTCCAGTTTTCTTCGGATAAGGCTAAGGTGGGCTATCTGATCAGCGCCTTGTCTGGTCCAGCGCTTGCTTGGGCGACTCCTCTGGTTTCTGCAGATGATCCAGTCCTGGCTAACTATTCCGCTTTCCTGACTGTTTTCAAACAAATGTTTGAGAGACCTGGGGTAGAAGCAGCAGCTGAAGAAGCCTTATGTGACATTCAGCAGGGTAATCAGGATGTACTGCAGTATATAACCCGCTTCAAACAGCTGGCAGCTGAAACTTCCTGGGTAGAACGCACCTTCGTAACCCTTTTCCGCCGAGGCCTGCGTGAAGAAATTAAAGATGAGCTTGTACACTCTTCTCCAGCTTGTTCTTTGAAAGAATTAATGGATCAATCTATGAACATCGAGTATAGACTTTGAGAGCGCAAGATGGAAAAACGTAGAACTAGAGCTCCATACCAGTCCGGTACCTTCCGTGCTAGCAGTCGGCGTACGGAAGATAGTCCACCTGAAGCCTCTCCACCTCCCCATGAAGAGCCCATGCAGATAGATCTGGTTTGTGGGCCTTTGACGGAGTCAGAAAGGGAGGAACGACGACGAAGGGGACTTTGCCTATAATGTGGTAAGGCTGGCCACCTGATCCGTAGTTGTCCGGTACGTCCCTCAAGGCCTGCGGGAAACGCCAGCTCCCGTCCCCTGTAAGGAGGAAGGAGATGGGAGGAGCTGAAGTACCATCAATATGTTCCTCCAAAGAAAGCATGTCTACCCTGTTTATCCTCTCTGTCAAGTTACAAAGTTCACAAGATCAAGAAGAACATCTTCTGGCTCTCCTTGATTGTGGAGCCAGTGGACTCTATCTGGATGAGACCTGGGCTACGAGTAAAGGAATTCCCCGCATTCCTAAAGAAACTCCTGAGCAGGTTCACACGGTGGATGGCTCTCCGTTAACTTCAGGACCTGTGGTGGCCTCAACTCCTACTCTTTGTTTGACATTTGGTGAGCATCAAGAACACGTTGCCTTTGATCTCATAGCCTCACCAAATCATATCATGATTTTGGGAATTCCCTGGTTAGCCCGTCACAACCCCTATATCAATTGGGAAACACGAACTATATCCCTAACGTCTTCATTTTGTCAACAGAATTGTTATTCCACTACTTCCTTTTGGACTCCAAAAAGGTCCTGTCAGTCAACTAAGGATAACACTAACTCTATCAATATTATCCAGTGGGTTCCAGATTGTTATCAGGAATATATCAGGATTTTTCAGAAACCTAGTAATCCTATTTTGCCACCTCATCGCAGTTATGACTGTGCTATTCCTTTAATTCCTGATGAAGTCGTCCCCTTCAGGCGAATGTATTCTCTGACAGACCAAGAAAAGAAGGTGCTAAGGGAATATTTAGACGACAACTTACACAATGGTTTGATTGCTCCTTCCACATCCCCCGCTGGGGCTCCTCTCTTCTTCGTCCCAAAGAAGACCAAGGATCTGCGTCCTTGTGTGGACTTTCGTGAACTCAACAGAATAACGATTAAGGATCGATATCCACTGCCTTTAATCAGAGATATATTGGATGCCCTTCAAGGAGCCAAGATATTTACTAAATTAGACTTACGGGGTGCCCATCATCTCCTTCGGATCAAGGAAGGAGATGAATGGAAGACTGCTTTCCGTACCCCTTTTGGGCACTATGAGTATCGTGTTATGCCCTTTGGACTGACCAACGCCCCTTCTGTTTTTCAACGATTTATGGATTCAGTTTTCTCTGATATACTCAACCAATATGTAGTCATTTATTTGGATGATATCTTGATATATTCCCGTGGTCCTGAGCACCATGTAGATCATGTCCTGCAAGTCCTGGAAAGACTCAAGAAGAACCAATTGTTTTGTAAACCTGAGAAGTGTGAGTTCCATAAATCTGAAGTAAGGTATCTCGGGTTTTGTATTAATCAACACGGAATATCCATGGATCCTGACAAGGTCAGTGCCATATTAGATTGGCCTTCTCCAACGTCCATTAAAGAAACGCAATGTTTTCTTGGTTTATCAAACTTTTATCGTCAGTTTATTCAGAACTTTGCCCACCTACAAAGTTTCATAACACAAACAATTAAGAAAGAGAACCTGAAGAAGGGTTTCATTTGGACCAAGGAGGCTGAACGCGCGTTTCAAGAATTAAAGACAGCCTTTACCCAAGCACCCGTGTTGCGTCATCCTGACAATACCAAGAAATTTATTGTCGTGACTGATGCCTCAGACAGAGCTATTGGAGCAGTTCTGCTGCAGAAGCAAGACAATGATGGATTGGAACATCCTATCTTTTATCTGTCTCATATTCTATCAGAGGCTGAACGAAATTATTCTGTACTGGAACGTGAACTACTCGCTCTCAAAGTAGCTTGTAAGGAATGGAGGCATTTCCTGATGGGTTCCAGAGAGCCTTTTGAAGCTAGGACTGATCACCGTAATCTCCAGTGTCTTCGGAGCTTTCAGTGTCGCAACAGTCGTCAGGCTCGATGGGCTTTCTTCTTTAGCCAGTACGATTTCGTGATCACGTACATACCTGGCTCCCAGAATTTAGTGGCAGATGCCTTATCCCGCAGATATCCTGACATAGCCCAGAACTCCTCTCCATATCTTACTGAGGCTAGCAGGATCATCGGAGCTACTCAATCTTTTCAAGAACGCATTCAATCTGAATACCAGTTTCTGTCTGCATCAGAATGGGATAAAGTGACTCCTTTTTTGCAGAAGAAGGACAACTACTTCTATCATCAACATGCTCTTTTCCTACCTACCAAGAAAGTGCAGACAGAAGCCCTGCAAATGTGCCATGATTCTCCTATAGCCGGTCATCGAGGTATCAGGAAGACCCAGGAGCTGCTGCAGCGATCTTTTTGGTGGCCGTCGCTAAAGACAGACACTGAAACCTATGTGTCAGCATGCCCAGTCTGTGCCCAGACTAAGACACCCCGAACTAAGGTGGCAGGTTTATTAAGACCTTTACCAGTTCCTTCCGCTCCTTGGTGTACTCTATCCACGGATTTCATATGCTCTCTACCTACCTCCTCTGGTAACCAAGTAATCATGGTGACCGTAGATTCATTCACCAAGATGGCCCATTTTTCAGCCTTGAAGAAACTACCAACGGCCCCAGAAATGAGTCACATTTTTCTACGGGATATTTTTCGCCTCCATGGTCTTCCTCAAGAGGTCATTTCGGACAGAGGGCCTCAATATGTATCACGTTTCTGGAGAGCCTTTTGTGCCTTCTTTAACATTGAGATTTCTTTATCCTCGGGTTTCCACCCACAAACGAATGGGAAAACTGAATGAGTGAATCAAGAACTTCAGCAGTATCTGAGATGTTACTGTAATGCCACACAAAGCAATTGGTCGGAATATCTTGCTCTTGCCGAGTTCTCCTATAACAACACAATACATAGTGCGACCAAGACCACACACTTTTATTGTACTTATGGATTTCATCCGAGGACTTTCACTACTGTTTCTCGAACATCCTCTTCTGTGCCTGCAGTCACTTCTTTTTCACGACAGATCCGTCGAATCCAGGGCCTACTTCACACAACTCTCCTAGCTTCGAAACAAGCTATGAAGCGAAAGGTGGATCGTTATCGGCAAGCCGCACCTTTGTATCAAGTGGGCCACAAGGTATGGCTTTCTTCCAGATTTCTACCATCCCGGTTTTCCACCAATAAGTTCAAACCACGTTTTTATGGACCCTTTCGAATTTCGCACATCCTGAATCCTGTAGTTGTGCGTCTCCGCTTACCTCATACCTGGAGGGTTCAGCCTGTTTTCCATGTGTCTCAGTTAAAACCCTTTGTTTCTGATCCTTACCATCGTCAGTTCCAACGTCCACCTCCTCTTTCTATCAACGGACAGCCTGAGTATGAAGTCCAGGAGATCTGTGATTCCAGAATTTTTCGACGCAAGCTACAGTTTTTGGTCCATTGGAAAGGATACCCCCTCAGTGACTGTTCTTGGGAGGATGCTTCCTCTGTCCATGCTCCCCGTTTGGTTCGCCTGTTTTTTGACAATCATCCTGACAAACCTGGTGCCTCGGGGAGGGGACCTACTGTAACGCCACTCTCTGACGCGGCGTCTCTTTCTGTCCTCGCGGGTGGAACGCGCTACCGATATTCGGAGCGCCGTTCCCCGCGTTTTTTGCCTATGCTTTCTGGGAAGCATATATTTCGCTTCCGGTCGCGCTACACTTACTTGTAGCCTTTTGTCTTCTTTTGTTGCTGGTGGTGGGTTTTTTGTTGGTCCTTTTGCCTGTCTCTATCCAGGTTGTGTCCATCTTGTCTTCTTCGTGTTTTTGTCCCAGCATGCTCTGTTTTTCTTTTATACTACTTCCTTTTTTCTATACTGGTCTATGGGCTTTTCCCAATCCAAGATGGTGTTACTTCCCTTTCCTGTGATGTCACTTCCCTTTTCTCAGTATATAAGTCAGTCAGTCTTGTTCCTCCTTGCGTTGCAAACACTTCCTTCTGGTTGTGCTGTTCGCTCCTGTTCTTTGTTCCTGTTTTTTTGCTTTGGAAGATTTTTGCCTGTTCTTTGTTCCTGCTTTTGCTTTGGGAGATTTTTTGCCTGTTCTTTGCTCCTGCTTTTGCCTTGGGATATTTTTACCTGTTCCTTTTTTCCTGCCTTTTACCCTGGATATTGCCTATTTTTGTTTCCTGTTGTCAAGTCCTGTTTTTTCTTGTTTTCCTTCAGGAGTTCCTGTTAGAGGTTTTTTCCCCAGTGTTGGGTTTTTTTTCCCTCTGGGACTCCTTCTGGAGGGTACGGTCTGCTTTGGCGTAGCCTGTCAAGCGGCACCGTGGCTACTAGAAGGGGTCGCCCTTATCTGGGAGTATCCAGGACCTGTAGAAGACTTGGTGTATTCGCCAATCCGAAATCCAGAGGTGAGAAGTCCAGCGCAGTACGTGACAAATATGTTTTCTCCCTTCCAGAGATCAATTAGAGAATGCATAGAATGCTGCCTCCCTGCCAGAGATCAGAGGCTACATAAGATGCTTTCTTCCTTAAAGAAATAAGGCAGATGCTTTATAAGAAGTTTTTTCCCCTCCAGACATCAATCAGAGACTCCATACGATGTTTTGTGCCCTCCATAGGCCACTCAGAGACTGCATAGGATGTCTCCTCACCCAGCTTAGAGAGAGGTGTTGCCTGGTTGCCCTCTGCTAGTGGTTTGCTGGCCTGTCGAGTACTAATTGATAGGTATGTTTATCAAATAGCCATGTGAGTAAACTTCACTGTGTGGTCCACAGTTCACAGGTTTGAATCCAGACTGAGATGACTCCGCAGCATTTCATCCTTCTGGGGTTGATTAACTGAGTACCATTGGTAGACAAAATAATCATAATGGTTGGAGCACCCTCCCGCCACCTCTTCTCCCCTCAAAGGAAATCTCCCAATGATAATTCAAACCCACAAACATGCTGTTAAAAGTCTGTTTGATAGCAAGTCACTACACACTTCCAAACTCAGGAGAAAACGGAAGAGTGCGAGAGCTTGACAACTCCACATTCTCACAAAGCACTTTCTTTAGCTCCCACAACACAGCCCGTCCTCACCTGGACCCAGACACACTCCTGCAGCCAGACAGAGGTATTAAATCACGTATGAATGGAGTAGCTAAATATGTTCAGGAAATCCACCCTTTGCCACACGCCTCTTCTAAACCACAGACACACTGAGCGTCATTGACAGAACAATAAAATTATACTTTCAAACCAGTGCTTCCAGTATCTGTGCCTGATTTCATCCAAAACCTGGCCTGTGCAACAAGAAAGATGCTCGCACGGTTAGATGCTCCCATTCCGTATCAGAGAAACACATTTATGATCTGATTTTATTATTTTGTATCTAAGACTCTCAGAATCCATCTCTCCCTCTCTTTTTCTTCCCTTCCCTCCCTCTCTCTCTGAGCTATCCAATTTATCATGAACAGAGATCGTCATACACTATAGTATATTTATTTATATAGAGCTTATTACCAGTAACGGGATGTTGAAGCGCTTTACATATGATGAACACCCTAGTCCACAGGAACCCAGAGTTTAGTCAAGCTATGGGGGCAGTACAATCATGCCTAATTTAGTATCATGCAGTTAATAAATTTGCATGCAATTCTCTGTTGTTTTTCATGCTCCTGTGTTAATGATAACGGAGTGTAAATTAGAAAGTAAAAGAGAAAATAAAGTAATGCGAGAAATTCGAGATGGTATAAGTTCAGTGAGTTGGCTTAAGTAGTTTATGACTCTCCAAGACTACATGGTTTAGTCTTTTTAAGTAGTATAAAGTTTTTGCTTACTGAAAGTTACACTTCTAGCATGCAGGATTAAGCAAGGTTACTTAGTATGGGTCATGCGTATTTTCATTTGTCACTTCAAGGGCAAAATAATTGATTTCACTGTTCACCTAGATTCTTATCAATGATTCTCAAAGGACGAAGTCATGGTTTGATATATGGTTTGGAAATGACCCGAGTAAAAGCTGGTGCATACCATGCTTTCAGTTTCCCAGTGAGACATGGTAGGCTTTGATAGCTTCAGGTAGGTAAGGGACACGTCTTTATTGTTCTTATGAATTCTATGTAATTCTCCATGATTCGAATCCTTGCTGGAAACAAGTTCCTGTTAAGGGTCACACAGGACAGTGAAACATATTCAATTGTACCAGAAAGACAACACTTCCTGGACTGGCGCACAGCTTCAGCCACTAGACGACCAGCACAATCAGACACACTTCTGGGTCAGTAGGGGCAAGGCAGGTACATCAACCACACCTGCATAGCGTTCCCTTTTCTAGCAACAGTGGTTATTATGACTCAGCAATTTTCTACAGTTTGCACATGGGTGGTTTCATCCCTTCACCTTTGTTGGTTTCTACCTTGTTCAGTTCCCATCGGTCCTCCACTTCCCTTAACTACTGCTACGCGATGACCTGCCCTGCTACCCTCTGGTCAGTTTGTCTCCTTGTCCAGGCCTTCTCTGTCCCGGTGTAGCATGAGCATTTCATCTTTCAATCAGGAATTTGTAAAGCACACTACTCACCCGTGAGGGTCTCAAGGCGCTGAGGAGGGGGAGCGCTGGTGGGGGGAGAAAAATGGGGGCTCTTGTGCAGGATCGGCAGCACGTCAGGGGCTAGTGACCACATCCACTCTGCTTGCTCTGGGTAGGTCATGCACGTTGTTACCTTTAAGTCTAATTCCTATCCTATTGTGTCGACCCTTAAGTAATTCTGTCCTCCCACATGTAGGTGGAGACCTTCTCATTCATAGTTTGGCCCTAAGGGCTGTGACTACAAAATCCGTACTGGGTTTTCAGAACACCAGCCAGGAGGAGCGTGTCTCTGTCTCCCTCCTTACTCCTTCCCCCCCCACTAGCCTGAATATTCATTAACATCCTTGTCCCGGGATTTACCTTGTCCTCCATAATTTCAAATTCCTCTGTTCGTGACAGCTTGCAAGACCCATATATAATGAAGCCTGAAGCCAATACCTTGTAGTCAAAGGTCTGCAAAAGCATGTGATTCTCCTGGAAACATCAAACAGGTGCTCAACCCTCTAAATACATCCATGTGAGGAGGACTGAATCCTGCTACTTCTCCCAATTCCACACCAGATACTGGTGGGATAGCCTACTAAAATGTTAGGCTGGAGCGGCGCCTTATGTGGTCACAGATTTAGGGTCATCTGAAAAAATCACTTCAATCCCTATTGATTCCAAGCGTTTATAGCCCATTGTAATTTGCAATATATGGCAAAGTCTCAGGAATTTTCAACTGGCCAGTTTAAGGTAACTTTTATGTTATCTTACTTAAGCAAAGAAGCTTTAACCTGGTTGACTCCCTTAGTTGTAAAACAACGTCCTTTGGAACATTTGTGCAGCTCTTTATGGCTATTTTCAGTAAAAGACAAACAAAGGCCACCGCACATGCTGCCTTACTCCCAATTCGACTAGACGAAGAAGAACTGGGGCCACATGTATGAAAATGTTGTGACTCGCAAACTGGTCGCAAAGGGGTGTGCGACCACTAAAATGGTTGTACGCGATGTAGAGAACCCATTCACAAACTCCAAAAAGCGATGCAACTGTTATGCGAGTTGCAGACATTTGAGAATGCAATTTGCGACACTCTATTTGCGAGTCCCAAATGGTACGTGCACCCCATTCGCAAATAGCAAATGGTCGCACGCAATTTAGCACAAACGTAGAACAGGTGGTAAATGGGTGGACGGTACATAAATTGGCCCAGAATGCATCAGGAATCACCACAATAGCTGCCCTTTACCTTACTGCAGGGAGGATGCGAATACTGGCTCTCCATAGGAGGAGAAGGTGGAGACAAGAGTGGATATACAGAGTCAGGGTTACCCTTTCCAGCAAATTGAGGAAGAGATATATGAGACGTACAGGCTAGTAGAACTGTCATACTGGAGATTATTACACTACTACACCCACCTCTTGAAAGCAGGATCCTATGCAGTAGCGCACATCTTTGAAAAAGGACCAGTTCCTCACTTTCCAATGCCTCCTACCTATCAAAGAAAACTGACCAGACTCTAGACCCTCTCTCTTCAACATAACCTCTTTAAACCATCAGCTGCCTGAATGAACTCAGCTGATAACATTTTCTTGGCGATTTCAGTCTTCACTGGGGAAACCCAAGTGACTATAAAGCATCTCAACTAACCGAATTACAATCAATATGCTCATTCCCAACTTGCGAAAGAGGAGCTATTTTGGATTATCTCAGAACCAACTGCACAAAGTTATAAAATACAGTTACAGTGAACTAGCATTACTGCCACAGCACGCCTTTCACCTTTCTCTTCACCAAATCCAATGTCATGGTACAACTAAAGAAACTGTAGGGATAGATACAAAATTTCAGAGACACAGACAGGTCTATATTGAAAAAAAAAATGTTGTCAAAATTATGGATCCTCAGTTCCTAATATAATAGACCATTACAACTTGACCGTGAAGCAAGTCTGAGGACCAACATTACTTTGCACTGGTTTTGCAAAGGACAGCGGAAGAGAAGACGTCTTAGAGTAATAGAAACTACAGTTACTACACACGTCCACCCATACCCTTAAAAACCTGAAATGTATGTGGAAGGCCTACCAAAGAAACGTCTTGGAAGCTAAGGCATCCTTCGTCAAACTGGAGATCAGTATAGTGAAAAATTGGCCAAAGAAATTCTCTGAAGTTATGAAAAAACACACAATTCCCCCTGCCTCACAATATGACAGACTCTATATGACAAGTTCTCTATAACAGATGATAAGCCTTATTTCACTGTATGCTCTCTAACTATAAAACCGCAAATACCAAGAAATATCACAATCAGGCATTTTAAAAGACAATTGCAGGCCTAACCATCTCCCTCACACTTCGTAGACAGTACACAGCCAAGCTTACGAAAGAGATCAGTGCCTCAATTATTCCATCCTTATGGATCTGTTAACACCTCTTTGAAACATGGCACGCTAGCGCACATTCTGAGTATCTAGCCAACACACTCCACTACTTAGAAAGTTTTGGCACATTCAATAGGTCTGGTATTAGCTGCCAGCCTTTTGACTTTATTAATGACTGTTTAATTTTTTCATAGTTTTTGCGAAACATTATATTTGGGAAGGTGCTATGCTAATGCTAAAAAAACATTGGCTAAGACCAGACTTTTTTGGTCTGAGAAAATATACATTGCAAGAGTAGTCCCTGGCACTGAAAGGAACTACTTTGTGTGTGGATGTGCGCCTTGTGAAAGAGCAGAATGCCATCACTCACAGTGAAGTTAGCTAATGGCTGAAGTAGGCTGAGTCACTGCTCTGTGCTGTAGGGTCAGAATTACACCACAGACTAGAGCTAGCTGAAAGCCCCAATATGTATGTATGTTGTACATATCATTTGATTGAAATCATAAGGCCAGACCGAAAAAAACAGGAAGCAGATAGCGAAGACCCAAACTATTTTTGACTAGTATTCAATCTTCCATTCCCTGCGGATGTTGTCACAAAAATTCATGGCAAATCAAATAACACTATTTATCAATGAATTTTGTCTTCTCGGTTGGCCTTTCGATCTAGCTGCAGCATAGAGACAGCTATGTTACAAATTCTTGCTGATACGCTCCACATGCTAGACAATAGACAATCATGTCCTCTTATCATTTTCCACTTGTTAGCAGCATTACATACAGTCAACCATCTCTCTCTTGAAAATCATAGAACTGGAAATGGGAATTTGTGGCAAAATACTAAGTTAATATGAATCTTATATGGTTACAACTAACACTTACATGCTTTCCCCCAAGTTGTGATTAGGTGTGCCTCAATGGCCTATTAACTTGATTGACGGCGTGTGGAGCTGAGCACTGCCCCACTTGCACCTGGATAAGCTGTGTCCTATCCACACACAAACGGCCTAGCAGCCATGTGTTTTCACTCCAGTCAACTTGACGCCAGGGCAGAGGAGGGAGGGAATTCCTAGTACTTCAAAAGCACTGTCTACACTGTCTAGAAGCTGCTCCCACCTTGCAGAACCAGGATGCCAAAGTATAAATACTGGACCTCAGACACCACCACTTCAGTACACTTCTGGACTGTGGATACTCTGCTAGGAAGGACTGCTGTGCTGCTGAAGGCCTGCCACTCTGCTGCACTGCTGTTTTGCTGGACTTCTGCTCTGCTGAACTGACCTGTGCCTTCTGCCTTCTTGCCTGGGAGGGAGAAGGACTGGACCTGCATCTCTACAACCTAGAGTGACTCGAAGGGCTAGTTGGCTGACTTCCTGATCTGAAGTCTTAGGGACATGAAAGACTTCCAACCCCCCCTTCTTCTGCACCTGGACTGTCATCAGTGAGTCCGCCCTGCCAAGTGATGCCATTCCAGTCTTGGACCCTTGGAAGTGGGCCTAAGGTGTTTTCTCCAGCGAAAAAGATGCATCCTCTGCTGCAGGAACAGAACTGAGGCATCATCGCTGCTGCAAGGAGCAGAACCAATGCATCTTTGTTTTCAGATCAACGCAACGCTCCGCAAACAGGGTTTAAGGAACTTTGGTTCATTATGCTCCATTACGGTCAGCCTGAATTTTTTATTTTGTCCCGGTCCGGTGTGTCCAGGTATCCTCAGTTGGTGCTTCATCCTTCTAAGCACTACTATACAGTTTATTCTTTAAAAATTCATAACACAAGTTCTACTTATTGAATTCTTGTCATTTTGATCCCGTTTTGTCAATTAAGTTAGGTTTTATTTTTCTAACCTGGTGGGAGACCCTTTTTGTGTGATGCTTTCACTGTTTTACTGTTTGAAGTGTGGCACAAATACTTTTACACATTGCCTCCAAGTTAAGCCTGACTGCTCTGTGCCAAGATGCCAGAAGGTGAGAACAGATTTATTAGGGGTTTGCTCGTGCCTTACCCTGACAAGATTTGTGGTTGCTGCTTGACCAGGGCTCACACCCCAGTCAGTGAACAACCCAATTTCTAACAATTACGATGATCACTTTCACAATAAACCTCAAAGTCGTAATTTTCCAACAACATTTTCAATCAGAACTATCTTCATGAGGAGCTTTTCTACTCGTAAGTGCAAATGTGGCCATTGATATGTCTCCTCCAATAGCATTTCCATTGTAGTTGCATCTACTAAATAATAGTGGTGGGTGGAATGTTTCATTCCACCTGCGGAATTGGTGGAATTTTGGTCACTCCTTGTTACTCTTTAGCATGGAGTTCCAGGCCAATTGCCGCGTGGTGGAATTGTTCTCCCACAAGGCTGCAGAAAATGTGAGCTGGCAAGCACAAGCCAGATTTGGCATCACCTAGCGTGATTTTCTAACATATGTGGTCACGGGGAGCCACAAGCTGTCAGAGGGCTGCTGCTTGAGTAGATTTGCAGTCGCTCGAGTTGCATATTTTCCGCCCATTGGCGGAACTCCGCAGAATCTCACAGAGCTTTTAGGTAACTCAGCGGAATTTCGCAGAGTGAAACTCCACGAGTTCTACCCACACCTGTACTAAATAATACAGTGATATAAAATCTTGCTTGTTCATGAACAAGGGTCAAAGGATGTATCTGAAAACTGACAGGTGAAATTGTAATTCATCTTGTTCAGCTTATTTTTTTTTTTTTACATAAGCCACATACAAAACTTTTACAAGGTCATGATGGGAACACGAGGTACCTTGGAGTTCTCATAATGACAGTCAATGGTTATTCTCAATGGATCACGACAAGACCTAAAAGAACATGTTTCTTTTATTAATTTCAATGACATTAACATTGACTTAACCTTGACTTGGAGCCAAGATAAACTGATTTACTCAGATCTGTGTTTAAAAGTTGATAATAATATCTTAATTACCAGTATTTGAAGAAAACCAAGGGCTGTAAATCCCATTTTATAATCCACCTCTTGTTATGCATCCATATCAAAGAAAACTATTCCTTTTGGAGAATTTTCAGGGGCACCTAAAATCGTAATAACAGTGTTCTATGTGAGCTGCAGAATAGAAACATGCAGAAGAACTATATAGCATGGGGTTTCAATGACAGACTTTTAATGATACTATGAAGAAAGTATGAAACAAACTGAGGCAGCCTGGTGAGCAAAATAATGATGGGCAGGGACGCGGCTCAAGTAATTACCAGTGACTGATATTATTTCAAGCATTCCATCCATCACTTTTTGTATACTTTAGTATGTCACCCTGTTAGAAATGAGGTATTTGGTTGGCAGTCTGGTTACCCCCTGTCCAATCAAGGACCCTCACTCTAGTCAGGGTAAAGGAGAATCACCCTTGGTTAACCCCCGGTCACCCCCTTGGTAGCTTGGCACGAGCAGGCAGGCTTAACTTCAGAGAACAGGTTTAAAGTATTTGTAACAACACACACAGTAATACAGTATAAACCCCACAAAATGACTCAGCACAGGTTTAGGAAAATAGCAAATATTTATCTAAACAAAACAAGACCACAATGACAAAAATCCGACATACCCAAGTCAAGTTATGAATTTTTAAAGATTAAACTCAAAAACAGCATTTAGAAATACATAATGCTCCGATGAGGTGAAAACATGGTGTTGTGACGGAGTCGTTCACAACAATCTGATGCCAATGTCACCGGGTACGGAGTCATGCAGACCCCCAGGTACAGTGCCTCAGTAAAATGTGAAAACAAGCCGGTGCGCGAAGTCGAGGATCGTGGCGTCGCTGGATCCGAGGCGGCGTCGGTTCCGGTGCTCTGGGGCCAGGGAGTGGAGGCATCACCAAGAGGCATCTGGTCCTTGCTGCGGAGCGGTGGAGGTGAGGCATGTCGGTGCAAAGCGTTGAATCTGTGCACTTCAGGCGGAGTCGGTCACGATGTGGTGTGGTGACTTCCACGGAATCGCGGATTTCAGCAGGGCTGCAGCAATGTCATGCCTGAGAGGGTCAGCACACTCCAGCGAGGACCACAGAGTGGGGCGCGACCGGAGTCAAGGGATTTGACAGCAGGGTCGGTCCGGAGTCGTCCTCAATCAGTTTTCTTAGATTTTGCCAAGCTTCTCCTTTTAAGGGCCCAGGAACTGGATAGGGCACCACTTGACAGGGCAGGAGTCTCATCAGAGAGTCCAGGTGCTGGTAGGGGAAGTCTTTGATGGCCCTGAGACTTCAGAACAGAGGGCAAGCTCAGTCCAAGCCCTTGGAGATTCTTCTCAAGCAGGAATATACCACAAAGTCCAGTTTTTGTCCCCTTTCACAGGCAGAAGCAGCAACTGCAGAATAGCCCAACAAAGCACAGTCACAGGCAGGGGCATCACTTTTCCTCAGCTCTTCTCCTTAGGAGAGGTTCCTCTTGATTCCAGAAGTGATCTAATTTTCAGGGGTTTTGGGGCTCTTCTTATACCCCTTTCTGCCATTGAAGCAGGCCTACTTCAAAGGAAAGTCTCTCTTGTTTATAAGATCCTGCCTTGCCCAGGCCAGGCCCCAGACACACATCAGGGGGTTGGAGACTGCATTGTGTGAGGGAAGGCACAGCCCTTTCAGATGTAAGTGACCACTCCTCCCCTCCCTACGAGCACAGATGGCTCATCAGGATATGCAGGCTACACCGCAGCTCCCTTTGTGTCACTGTCTAGAGAGAGGTGCAAACAGCACAACTGTCAAACTCCACAAACAAGGAGAGTCACAGAATGGTCTAAGCAAGAACATGCCTACTTTCTAAAGGTGGCATTTTCAAAAACACAATCTAAAAACCAACTTCACTAAAAGATGTATTTTTCAATTGATTGTTCAGAGACCCTAAACTTCACATTTCTATCTGCTCCCTAAGGGAATCTGCACTTTAATAATATGTAAAGGCAGCCCCCATGTTAGCCTATGAGAGAGATAGGCCTTGCAACATTGAAAAACACATTTGGCAGTATTTTGCTGTTAGGACATGTAAAACACATAAGTACATCCCCACCTTTTACATACACTGCACCCTGCCGATGGGGCTACCTAGGGCCTACATTAGGGGTGCCTTACATGTATAAAAAGGGAAGGTTTAGGCCTGGCAAGTGGGTACACTTGCCGAGTCAAATTAGCAGTTTAAAACTGCACTCACAGACACTACAGTGACAGATCTGGGCCATGTTTACAGGGCTTCTAATGTGGGTGGCACAACCAGTGCTTCAGGCCCAATAGTAGCATTTGATTTACAGGCCCTGGGGACCCCTAGTGCACTGTACTAGGGAATTACTAGTAAATCAAATATGCCAATCAGGAAAAGCCAATGACACATACATTTTACATAGGAGCACTTGCACTTTAGCAGTGGATAGCAGTGGTAAAGTGCCTAGAGTAACAAAAACTGCAAAAACAGAGTTCAGCACACATCAACAACCTGGGAAACAGAGGCAAAAAGTTAGGGGAGACCACATCAAGGATGCCAAGTCTAACAAGTGTCCCCCCAGCTGAAAGTGGGGAGCAACTACCCAACCTCATGGGAGTTCTAATCACTAAGGCAGAAGAATCTGGACAGACCATCAGCATTGGCGTGTTCTGTACCAGAGTGGTGTTCCACTGTAAAGTACATCGCCTGTAGGGAAATGAACCACCTCAACAGTTTTGGATTCTCACTCCTCATCTGCATCAACCATCTGAGGGGCCTGTGGTCATTCTGAACCAGGAAGTGAGCCCCAAATAAATAGGGTCTTAGCTCCTTTAGTGCCCAGACCACAGCAAAAGCTTCACGTTCTATTGCATTCCACCTCCGTTCCCTGGGGAGTAACCTCCTGCTAATGAAGGCTACAGGTTGATCTAGGCCCTCTTCATTAAGCTGTGAGAGTACTGCTCCTATACCATGCTCTGAGGCGTCTGTTTACACAACAAATGCCTTGGAATAGTCAGGTGACTTCAGCACAGGTGCTGTGCATATGGCAGCCTTCAGGGCATCAAAAGTGGTCTGGCAAGCCTCTGTCCAGATCACCTTCCTGGGTTGCTTCTTGGAAGTCAACTCATTCAAGGGGGCAACAATTGTGCCATATCCCTTGACAAACCTCCTCTAATAGCCAGGGAAGCCTAAAAAGGCTCTCACCTCAGCCTGGGTCCTGGGAGGCTCCCAAGCCAGAATGGTGTCAATCTTTGGCTGTATGGGTGCCACTTGGCCACTCCCTGCCTGGTGTCCAAAATACACCACTGAACCTTGCCCTACTTGGCACTCGCTTGCCTATATAGTGCGGCCTGCCTTTTGCAGGGCCTCCAACACTCTGCAGAGGTGCTGCAAGTGCTCCTCCCAAGTGGAACTGAACACTGCAATATCATCCAGGTATGCTGCGCTAAAGTCATCCAGCCCAGTCTACACCTGAATCACCAACCTCTGGAGAGTGGCAGGGGCATTTTTCATCCCAAATGGCATCACTTTAAACTGGAAGTGTCCATCTGGGGTAGGAAATGCTGACCTCTACTTGGCTCCCTCTGTTAAGGCAATCTGCCAAAACCCAGACGTTAAATCAAACGTGCTGAGGTATTTGGCAGCTCCCAACCGATCTATGAGCTTATCAGCTCTGGGGATGGGGAGCCCGTCAGTTTTAGTGACCGCATTGAGACCCCGAAAGTCCACACAGAACCAGAGTTCTGGGGTGGCACCAGGAACAGTAGCCTTTGGGACCAAAACCACAGAGCTGGCCCAAGGACTGCTAGAATGCTCCGTGACCCCTAGGGATAACATCTTAAACACCTCATCTTTGATGCTAGCCCTGACCCCTCACCCCGCCCCCTAAAACCACCCCAACCCCCACCCCAAAACCTAAACCACCCCAATCCCCCATCCCACCCCTAAAAACTTAAACCACCCTGACCCCCACCCCCAAATACTAAAAATACCCAACCCCCACCCCGCCCCTAAAACTAAAAATACCCCTCCCCCAAACCTAAACCGCCCAACCCCCACCCCTAAAACTAAAAGTATCCCACCCCTCCCTCCCCTGCCCCTAAACCACCGACACCCCCCAAAGCTAAAACCCCAACCCCTCACCCTGCCCCTAAAACTAAAACCCCAACCCCCACCCCTAAAACTAAAAATACACCGACCCCCGCCTCTAAAACTAAAACCCAACCACCACCCCGACCCCCCACCCCCACCCCTAAAACTAAAACCCCAACCCCTAAAACTAAAAATACCCCGACCACCCACCCCCGGCCATAAAACTAAAAATATCCCTCCCCGCCCCTAAACCTAAACCGCCCGATGCCCCCTCCCCTAAAACTAAAACCCCAACCCCCCACCTCCGCCCCTAAAACTAAAACCCCCGCCCCCGCCCCTAAAACTAAAAATACCCGACCCTAAAACTAAAACCCCAACCCCCCACCCCCGCCCCCGCCCCACTTACCTGACTCATCGCGTCGTCCTCCTCAGCCGACTCCCTTGTTCTGTGCCTTAACCACGCATGTGAGTTCTTCAGCACATGCATGGTTAAGGCACAAAACAACGAAGTCGTGGTTAACAAAAGCGTTGTTCCACTTTTGTTGTCCATGACTTTGTTGTTACGGAGACCGCGTTCAGGGCGTTTCCTGATACATATATGTGAATATGAAATTGGTACCCCCATTAGATACCACTTCCTTGAGGAACCCCAAGAAGGTGAAAACCCCCATCAAGGCACATCCCACCACAGGGGAAGTGATTGATCTCAGCGGAATGACTTCCGGGTACTGGGTGGAATGGTCCACCAAGACCAGCATGAACCTGTTGCCCATGGCTGTCTTCGGATCCAGAGGCCCCCACAATGTCAATATTGACCCTTTCAAAGGGGGTACTAACTACAGGAAAAGGTTGGACGGGAGCCTTACATCTCCTCCCACTCTTGCCACTTGCCTGACAAGTTTGGCAGGACCTACAATGAGCATCTGAGTGCCTGTACCTTAGGGGCCAGTAAAGGTGTGTGACAAGCCATTCAAAGGTCTTGTCCTGCCCCAAATGTCCGGCTAAAGGCACATCATGAGCCAGGCCCAGTAGGAAGGATCTGAAGCACTGGGGTACCACCAGCACACGAGCTGACCCAGGCTCAGCAACCTTAGGCTCACTATACAGGAGGCCTTCCTCCCAATAGATCAGGTGAGATCCTGGCTCCTGGCCAGCCGCCTGGTCCGTAGCCTGCTGTCTCAAATCCACTAGAGTAGGGCATGTTTTCTGTGCCTCACAGAATGCTTCTCTGGTGGGTCCCCCTTACTGCTGCCACTGCAACAGCTCAGGGACCTCCCCCAGTTCAGCCATCTGTTCCCCTGTAGGCTCCGGGTAACACCCTCAGGCTCCGCCTCCTCCCGGACCATGGGAACTTCTGGGGCCAGTTTACCGCACCCTTGCCCTTCCTCTTTTTGGCGGTCCCCTGGGCCATCGTTTCAGGCTCCAGGGGCTCTTGACCACCATGACGGGCTGCCATTGACCTGGTTGATACGCATACCCACCCAGACAGACCCAACATCTCGAACTGTGACCTCTGTTCCACCTCCTTCCAAGGGGAATCCTCCAGGTCACTGCCAAGCAAACAATGCACAGGCATGGTTGGACTCACAGCTTCCTTCAAGGAACCTGAGCCTGCCCCCTTCCATTCAAAGGGAACCTGCGCCACTCTGCACAGGTGCTCTGAGTTGTCCATTGCAACTACTTGGTGAAGTACCCGGGGATCTATCTGCTCTTCGGACACCAGCTGACTCCTCACTGTAGTCTCTCAGAGCCTCCACCCTCTGTCCATTAATGGTCATCCACTGACTGTACTTTTTAGTGTTTTCGGGCAAGAGGGTTCTCTGGCCCATCTCACTGTCCCCTAGCGAGACAAGGGTCATCTCAGCTGGTTCCCACCCACCTGGAACCAACTCCTCCCCAAGTGCTACACTAGCCAAACCCTGGGACTGCGCACCAGTGGGTGCTGGTGTACTCTTGGGGCATTTGGGGTCCCCCCTCACATGACCTACCTGGTCACATGCATAACACTTACGTGGGGGATCCGCTTCCACAGGTTTCCCTTTGGAGAACCATGGCTACTTTTCATTGGGGGGCTGGGAATCCTTACCCTGGGAATCAGATTGGGGCCCTTTAGAGGACTCCCCCTGTTTACCCATATCCCCCCCCCTTTTCTTCTGAGAGGGACCCTGCCCACCCTTGGCGTGGTCTCCCCCATACCTCTTTTGGACCCTGGTGCTCTCCCAGTGGTCCGTTCCTGCACAAGCTTCCTGGGGTCAGTCAGCTTGCTGTCAATTCGGTGCTGGCGCAACTCTGGAAAACAAATTGTACAACAGCTCCCAAGCAATTAAACTGTAAAGTCCCTCATTCATTGTTACCTTACTGCCCTTCACCCAACCATCCAGTGACCTGCAAAAAGAATCAACACATTCCTTCTTCTTATAGGACATAAACTTGTCCTGTAACTGCTCAGGGGTGAGACCATACCTTGTAATCAGGGCGTCCTTCATGATAGGGTAGGTGAGCCCCAGGAATCTCCTAGGGATGTCAGGGTGTCCCTCCCCTCTACCTCAAAGTGTTTCCACAGAAATGAGCTTCAGGGACCAGATTCATATGGAGAGCAGACTCATAACCCTTGAACCACAACAGTATGTCATCCTCCCTATTGTAATCCTTCACAAGGTCCCTAGGAATGTGCACCCTCCTCTCAGGCTGCACTGTGTATTGCTGCCACCATCCCTACTAGACTAGCTCCTCTGATAAAGCTCCCTCAAGCTGAGCTCATGAGCCGACAATAACTTTTGCTCTTCTATGGCCATCATCATTCTCTCCATCTCCAACTGGTGAGCCCTCTCTGCCAGTCTGTCCTGCAACTCTTCAGGAGTCAGAGCCTTGGATGACACACTGCTACCTTCCCTGGAGACCCTCCCCCTGGACATAACAGGCCCACCCACTATACCATTGTGAATGCTCTGCGCCTCCTCTTCTTCCTTACCGTCATCCCCTGTGTGCCCCTCAGCTTCCTTGGCTGTCACCCAGGCACTCAGTGCCTTTTGCAGCTCCTCCTTCCTGGCGGTCCTCTCGATGAGACAGGCAAGATCCTCACAGAACTGTATAAGTTGGGCAACTGTGTAACTCTCCAGTTTCCTTAAATCAAAAGCAGCTCCAGCTGATGCATCTCCAGATTGAGACATGATGAAGAGTTAAAAGTGCAAAGTTCCAAAGGCAGAAAACAAGTTCCCAAATGGAGTTCAAAAGTCAATAAAGGATTACCACCAAATGGAAGTAGAGAAAATTTCAAAAATGAGAAAAAAGCAAAAATCACAAAGACAAGTAGTATGTGGTCACGTAATGGTCTGCACTGAAAACAGTAATGTACACTTAATTACTGCATGTCAAGTACAAATACAAGTCCAATCCCAACCGCTGATCACCAATTTTAGAAATGGGGTATTTGGTTGGCAGTCAGGTTACCCCCTGTCCAAGCAAGGACCCTCACTCTAGTCAGGGTAAAGGAAAATCACCCTTGGTTAACTCCCGCTCACCCCTTTGGTAGCTTGGCATGGGCAGGCAGGTTTAACTTCAGAGACCAGGTGTAAAGTATTGGTACTAACACACACAGTAATACAGTAAGACCACCAACAAATTACTGCACACATGTTTAGAAAAATAGCCAATATTCATCTAAAAAAAACAAGACCAAAATGACAAAAATCCAACATACACAAGTCAAGTTATGAATTTTTAAAGATTAAACTAAAAAATAGCGCTTAGAAACACAAAATGCTTCAAAATGCTTCAATGAGGTGATAACACGGCGTCATGACGGAGTAGTTCCCAACAATCCGACGCCAATGGCACTGGGTACGGAGTCACACCGACCCCCAGGTACGGTACCTTAGTAAAATGTGAAAACAAGCAGGTGCGCAAAGTCGGGATTGCGGGGTTTCTGGATGCAAGGCAGCGTCAGTTCCGGTGCTGCGCGGCGAAGAAGCGGAGGCGTCACAAAGAGCCATTGGGTCCTTGCTGCGGAGCGGTGGAGGTGAGACGGTGTTGAATCCGTCCACTTCAGGCGGAGTCGGTCATGAAGTGGTGCATCGACTTCCACGGAGCGGCGGGCTTCAGCGGGGCTGCAACGATGTCGGGCCTGCGAGGGAAATCGCACTCCAGCGACGACCACAGAGTCGGTTGGTTGCAGGCAGAGTCACGGGATTCAGCAGCAGCATCAGTCCAGAGTCGTCCGAAGTCGGATTTCTTGGATTTTCACCAGCGTCCACTTTCAAGGGCCCAGGGACTGCATAGGGCACCACTTGCCAGGGCAGGAGTCCAAGAAGAGAGTCCAGGTGCTGGTAGGGGAAGTCTTTGATGGCCCTGAGACTTCAGTACCAGCCTGCCGCAGCTTGGATTACATACAATATAATTGGTTGATAACTTAGGGCCAGATGTATCAAACGATTTTGCATTCACAAATGATGCGAATCCCAAAATTCCACCATTTGTGAATGCAAAATCACCTTTCATGATTTATGAAAGGAATTCGCAGTGCAATTTTAAGGAATCGCAAAAAGAGTGATTCCTCAAAATTGCGACTCCATTTAGGGAATCGCACATTGCGATTCTCTAAATAGGAAATCGCAAATAGGGAATTCCTATTTACGATTTCCAAAGCACATGTATCAAGCATTTCCTAAATGCGAATTTGGAATTTAGGAAATGCAATTACCACAAACTCAAGTTTGGTGGTAAGCATGTGCAATTTTTAAAAATGCATTAGAAATGCATTTTTAAAAATGACATGTAGTACACACATGCCCCATTGGGCATGTGTGCGCTTTACATGTCCACAAATATTTTTTGGGGATGCATCAAAGGGGGCCTTAGGCCCTCAGCACCCTGGGGTTTGCATTACCTAATTTGCGAATTCCTAACAGGAATTGCGATTTCTTAAAATTCGCTATTTAAGAAATGAAAACCGGGAGCTTGATACATCTGGCCCTTAATAACATACATGTTCTAATAACAATATTTATCATATTCAAGACAGCTGAAACAATGCAAGTGCAATATTCTTAATCCCACTGAATGACCACTTGTCTGATAAACAAAGTGCATATGAAGAGTTTGTAATCCTAACGAAAGGCCACTTTTGTAACTGATAAAGTGCAAAATAAAAGTTTGGAATCTTAACGGGTGACAGTTTTTGAAACATCTGCAATATAAGGGTTCACAGTCCTTAATGATGAAGTCCTGAAATCGTATTCAAGTGCAAGTCTGCCTCTTTTTACAAATGTGTTCACTACAATAATTCTCTCTTTCAAGCACTACAATATTTCTCAGACTCCAAAGATGTTTTTCTTCGACTTCCAAGAATAACAGGATATGTGGACTCCAAACTTTTAAACAGGTCCCAGATGCTGTAACTATCTATCACAGCTACCTATTGAGGATGCTATCTACCACAAGGAATGTATATTCGATGCATTTGTGGGAGATATTGCTCAGATACTCTGCATGACTGAGATTAAGAGGCCACATATGGTGTCAGGGATAGTTTTGTCCTCAAGAATAGGTGATGCAATGTGTCCCTAAATATAAGATTCAAAACAGCATCTCAAAAACTGTCAAGAAATAAGAACTGAGCCAAAAACGATCAAGCTCAGGAAATAATAAAAAACATAACGTTTCATTAAAATATTGAAGGGCAGTAACGAAAGGAAAAATATAATTAGTCTCAATAAATCAGTCCTAAAGCTTAGAATTCAATTACCATGAACGCTCTCAGCATTTAAATAGAGATGAGGAATGTTTCAAAGTCCAAAGAGTGCAGCAAACAAAAGGAAAATTGGCAGCATCCCTAGAGGCTAAGAAAAGTGCCACAAAGACCCAAAATCAGGACTTCTTCTTATATATTTTACAATGGAGAGCACTGGAAATCACAGAGTAAACAAAGGGTGAGCAAATACACCAGTACAACAGCAAATCACAGCACATTATTATTAAATGTCACATATTACCACCATCCTAGCACTATCCCCCTAAGTGAATATTAATGAGTCTCTTCTGACCTAATGGCTTTGGAGGGGTCAGAAGAAATCTGGTTCATAAGCAATGAAGAGCCTTTTAAATGATCAGCATGCAGTGAGTGGGAAGGAAGGACCTTGAAAAGTGACTGAAGGCCTCTTCTGGAGGTTTTCGAGAAAGAACAGCATGTCAACAAAAAGTAACAGTGCATATTTTGTTGCAGTGTAAATGAGAAATATAAACACACAGTAGATATTATAAAGCAGCCATACTAATACAAGCTAGAGTTAAGGCCTAATAAGGGTCCAGTTCGCATAGGCAAGGGAAATTTTCACATTTGTCTACGTATTTCTATGAAAGGCAAACTCTAGAACCAATTTCAAGAAATGGGACACGCAAAACAGACATTGGTAAAAATAATTAGCTTGGTATAGGCATGATTTACTTGTTTTTCTTTGTGCTAATGAATTACCTCAAAGAAAATGAATTTCACACCTTGACTTAAAGTCCTTAAACGTCCCAAGTACTCTAATTCATGCTATTGAATTTTGTTACACCAGAATTCTATTTTGAACAGTTTTAAGACATGACAGTGAAATACAGTGGGGTAACATAAGCCCCCGCAGCTTCCGCTGCACCGGGGGTTGAGGGGTGGGAGTGAGCTCCAGGAGGCCCCTCAGCAAAAGTGGTAGGTGGTGGGCCGGGGAGGGGGGGCCCCTCCAAGTACTTTGCAAGGGGGGTTCCCTTTAAGATTTGTTATGCCACTGGTTAGATATAGTAAATTGAGAAGGTGTCAACGCCTATTGTCTAAAGCTTTGTGGTCTTTGCCACTGAAAGTGAGTGGGTGTAGTGAGAGTAGTAGGTGTGTACACTCCAAACCACTCCCATAAGGGGTGTGTACACTCCAAACCACTCCCATAAGGGGTGTGTACACTCCAAACCACTCCCATAGGGGTAGCACCAGAGGTAGGTAAAGGATACCACCATTTGCCATGTGAACAGATAAAAAGTAGGTAAAATTATCTCAATATACGTCTTATCGGGTTTCTTTTGACATTACACGAAACATTGGGTAGCGCTTGTATTTTTTGCCACTTTTAACCAATTCCATAAAGTTGTTTAGCAGCTGTTACATAGGACCCAATTTGTGTTTTTAGAACTAGTCTCAAACATAAAGCACACACTTTGAGAATGATTAAAACAATTCTCATATATTTTCGAGTTTCTTTTATTGAGATAATATTTAATTATCAACACAACTTATGTAGCCAAATATTTCATTGGCCGAATATAGAATAGTATCAGCAAGCGCCAGCTTGATATCAGTTTGTCAAAGGTACAGCCATTTATTTCATGATTCAGCATTTGGTGAAACTCAGCAGTAACTACTGGCCTCGTAATAGCACTCAGTACACTCCTATGCAACCTACCAAACACTGAGTGGTTGGATTTGCTGACGTTTGCTGTGTAAAGGTCTATCATTATGGGATAAAATCCTCCAGAATGCCCTGTAAAAAGGCACAAAAATTGATTTAAAACATGCTTAGTTTGCAGAAATAAGAATATCACTTGTTTGGCTTCTGCTACGTGTAAAAAGCAACATTTCCAAATATTATATTTAGGGTTAGATGGTGCCCATGAATAATATATGTTGTCGCTGCAGTCTAAGTGACTCTCTTGGCAGTATGTTAGTGTCAGCTGATTCTAAAACGAGAATCCCAAAAGGACCCTTCTGCTTTCCATATTTTATTTTAGCAGAACAGGAAAATCCTGCTTGCTAGATAGATTTGCTTTACATCTCGCTGAGCTGGGTTGCCTTGCAGTTAAATGAACAACGTGAATGCTTTTCACTGTCATTTTTTTTCTAGGAAATATTTTCTTCGTCTCGGGACTTAAGAGCCATATACAAATTATCAAAGGCACTCCTGAGAATACACTCAAAACGTCTTCAATAGTTAATCCGCTTTTAGGGAGAAGAAGAAACGCGCAACAGAGACGTTATGACATCAAACAGCATCTTTGATTCATGAAATGACTGGATGTTGGTCTCAGCCCCCATTAGGCAAACTAAGTTACAAGGCAGAGCTGTGGACCAAAAATGAAAAATGTTACAGTGCTGTAATCTATTTGCAAATACGTTTCCCCAGTAATCAGTGTTACTTGCAACTGTTCCCAAATGTCATTAATATGTTTGGCTTGGGTATATGCAGCAGTTGCAGACAGTGTGTAAAAATATATCTATTTAAAAAAAAGAAAAAGTAACAGTTTTCTCTATTAATAGCACACAGAAGTAATTTCTTCCAAGCTGAAACCCAACTCATTGTTAGTCGTTTGACCCACCCACTTCAGAAGGATGAAAGGCTGAACCAGCTCTGGAGTGATTCGAATACCTAGCTTTAAGTTACATATTGACTACCTTCGTTCAGTGACCAATTTTACTAAAGAAGAGGGCCCCTTCCTTCAATTTCTTTTAGGGAGTATATTTTATTGACAAACGTTTTTAATCCAAGCGGTGATAATTTCTCAATATTTTCAAACCAATCTGAGGTTACAAACATTTTCCCGTGTCTCACCTTTGCTGGTACAACTTCAAATTTTGGAAATTACTTTAAAGTGCTCTTTAAACCCCATACTACAAAAGTTTTTCCACATTCAAAGTGTTATACTTGTGCAGGAAAAAGAGAAAAGAAAACTGTGGAAATTATCAATTTCTCTAACCCTAAACCTGAACATTTTCTGCTCGGTGGACAGTCTGCAGGAGTAGGCCAATGTGAGGCAGGTCGAAAATATAAAATCTGCAAAAACGATTAATGTTTTTAGCAAACGCCTAGAACTATAAATACATTGGAAAAAAGTCTTAAATGTTTGCAAAGAACAGATTTAACGACGCATCAGGCTTTTACGGGTTTCTATGAAAATCTAAGTGAGACCCATAGGGCTGGTGGGCGATTTACAAATCAAATAGGTATACCGGCAAAATATTGACTTTAAAACCTCAGGAGTAATAATATTGTCTTCACTTATAACTTCAGGTAAGAATTAGATAATGTCCAGGGGCAGGGTTAGGCTAAGAAACAGGGTTAAGGCTCAGTGTCTTGTTACAATATTAGCCTGTGGTATGTGTTAAATATGTATATGGTATGAATAGGCCAAAAGCAGTATGGTGTCATAATATATAAATGTAGATAATAGTTTGGTAAAATACCGGTATAATATTTGTTTCTCCATTATTGCCTACAGTAAAATTGTGCCATGAATTTCTATTACTCGATATTTTGGCAAAGGAGCTAAAAACAGGGGGGCTCCTCCATTAGGGCAGAGGAGCGTCACCCCCCCCCCCCCCGCCAGCAGCAGCAGCTGCAAATCTTTTACCAAACAACGATAATAAACCATGTTTATTATCGTTGTTTGGTAAAAGGGCGGGGCCACGGGGTGACGGGCAATGAGGCGGAGTTTCTGGCTGGAGTGAGCATGCTCAGGCTCCCAGTCTGCCTGGGAGTGCCCTGGCTGGACGCTCCTAGCCAATCCTGACGCTGCTCTAAGCAGCATCTGGATTGGCCGTTGGGCAGGCTGGGAGCCTGTGCCTGCAGCGAGGAGACGGAGGAGCGGAGCAGCGCGCGGCGTTAAGGTAAGTGTTTTTTTTAAATTATATTTTAATTCCCCCCACCCATCCCCCACGTGCCGTGCCGCCCCGCCGCTTCTGCTTGCCACAAGCCACGACTAGGTACAAATGCTATTAATCAATCCTAAATGTCTGGATCTCTGTTCCCCGTCACAGCTGCACTAGTTTGGCAATAGGTGAAGCACCATATTATAACAAGACACTGGGCCTTAATCCTGTTCCTTAGCCTACCGCTGACCCTGAACATTACCTAATTCTTACCTGAACTTATAAGTGAGGACAATATTATGACTCCTGATATTTTAAAGTCAATATTTTGCTGGTATATCTATTTGTAAATCGCTCATCAGCCTTTATAGGTTTCATTTAGATTTTCACACACAGTCCTAAAAGCCTGATACGTAGTTACATTTGTTCTTTGCAAAAATTTAAGATTGTTTCTAATCTATTTAACGCTCTAGGCATTTGCTAAAAGCATAAATCATTTTTGCAGATTTTATATTTTCGACCTGCCTCACATTGGCCTACTCCTGCAGACTGTCCACTGAGTCGATTTTTCCTAATCAGACTTTGTTACAGAAAAAAGAGAGAGAAAAACACAAAAGTGAGACAGGAAGAAGAGAAAGATGGCAAATTTGTGGCATAGGAAGAAAGCAAAGATGAAAAACAACCTGCAAGAGTGAGGTAAAAGGGCAAGGAGTGCATGGTGGTGGATGAAAGTGACACACTGTAGAATCACGACTAAGCAGTTTTGGCATCTGGCTCTCTCAACATTTGAAATTGCCAGCTACAGGCTCCTGAGCAAGGCTTTGGGCCCTGGCATTTATTATTTTACAAATTAAGGACTGCTTAATGCTTTACCATAAGTTGCATTGGGGTGTGTAAACTGGTAAGTCACAGATTCAATTCCCAAAATACCATTCCTTCTTTCTGAGATAATTGTGCACAATGAGTTGGTAATATTGGTGCCCGGACATGCACTGCCACACACCTGTGCTACACTAAATAAAAATCCAATATTGTTACCATGCCACATTGAGCGGTTCCCATATATGTAGCATATTGAGCCACATCCATGCAGGAATGCACCAGGCTGTTATTGACGAGCTGGCAAAAAAAGTTGACAAGTGGAGAGTTTTATGGGCAGAGGTGCCAGCCTCAATGATAGAGGTCTCGCTAGAATACAGATGCAAAGTTATTTGTTTAGGAAGATTGGTCAAATTCCCTGTAGAGATGAAAAGAATCAAAGGCAAGGGAGAGGCCAAGGAAAGGCGTTCTGGTTCTCTGTTTAAACCCTTTGCAGTGTTTAAATAATCTGGTGTGGAAGTAAGTGCTGCTTTTGTGCCACAGACATACCAAATCTTTTTAAGCAAACTGAGAGGTTACTTTCTTCGATGAATGTAGATATTTGTCTTGAAAGCCATCTTTCAATCTTCTTGCCTAGGACAATTGGTTATTGATCAGAAGGAGCCTTTGTTTGAAGACCTTTTTGTTTTAGGGCATTTGTGTGGGACTACACCTTTAGCCAAAGTGATGTAGATATTTCTGACTGGATTGGCTGCAGAGCTATTAGTGAGGATATTATTGTATATATAAGCAAGAAATGGATCTGCCAGTGATTGCACTAGCCTACAAGATTCTGCAGCCTTGATGAAGTCCTGTGTGGACACAAGGCTAAAGGTAACTGTGGTTGTTTTCATGATTTTTTTTCTAGTAACCTGCACAGCACTGCTGGAACTGTGATCGAGCAATAGAGAGAGAAGCAGGGGGTCTACAATTATTTGGAGGGTTAGAAGGAATGCAGGTGTGCAGGCACACAGCATGGGCAAACGGTGAGGCCTTCAATTGTGCTGCTAAGGCATCAGGATGTCCTTCGGAACTGCCATTTTAGGTACTGTTGTTGGAGGACACTTTTTCCTGTGGATTCTTCTAGCAGATCTGTTTTTGTGGCCAAACATCAGCTCTCCCTGTTCAGATCTCCTGTCTCATTCGAAGGTTTGTTAGCGCGTCTGACCCTAATAAGTAAACTCACAAGGGGACGCGAATAGGTCGATGAACCTTTTGACTCACAATTAAGATGTTCTTACCATAGCTCCATTATATAATCAATACACAATAATGAATAATTATTAGTAATCAACAAAATCAATAATCAATGAAGTCAGTAATGATCACGCACCTTCCAGCCCTGAGACTTGTTTCTCTGTTGTTGGTACTCTCAACAACGCTTCTTCATGATCCAGAGGGCATGCCACTTTCTTCATGTGACTTGCGTGAATCCAGTTCGAAATTCCAGCACACTTCACAGCTGTGGTAGTCGTCAGAACTACCTGGTATGGTCCCTTCCAACGAGGCTCCAAACACGTCTTTATCACATGCTTTCAGACGACAACCCAGTCCGGAGCTCTCAGGGTTGTGTCTTGGGTCATGGATCTGTGGCAGTGTGGTGGCCTCCACCTGCTGAGAAAAAGAGCAGACCACATCAGTCAGACCTTTGCAGTAATCCAACACCACATCATCTATAATGTTGACAAGTACATTTGCTGGCACCGCTGGTAACCTCATTGCTCTGCCCGTGAGGATCGCATGTGGCAACAGTCCTGTCTTCCTGTCAGGTGTGTTTCTCATTGACATCAACACTAAAGGCAATGCGTCAGGCCATTTCAAATTCATAGCCGCGCACATCTTTGCAACTCTTGACTTTAATGTACCATTCATCTGTTCCACTAGTCCTGAAGCTTCAGGGCGGTAACTACAATGCAACTTCTGCTCAATGTTCAGTGCTGCACACAGTAATTTAATTACTTCATTGTTGAAGTGACTTCCCCTATCTGATTCTAAAGAGATCGGAAACCCGAAATGTGGTATTAGTTCCCTGAGCAGTAGTTTTGCTACTGTGAGATTATCATTTCTTCGTGTAGGGTATGCTTCAATCCAGTGACTAATAATGCATACAATCATCAACACATATCTCAAACCTCCACACACAGGCATCTCAATAAAATCCATTTGCATTCTGCTGAATGGACCTCCTGCTCTTCCAATGTGGCTCAAATTAACCACTGTCCCTTTCCCTGCATTTAGTTGTTGGCAAATGACACACTGATGGCAAACTGCTTCAGCAACTTGTCTAAACTTTGGGTTAAACCAATCATGTTTGAACAAACGAACCATTGCATCCCTCCCAATATGTGCTTGACCATGATAGTACCTTGCCATTTGAGACAACAGGCTATTTTGCAAAACCAACTGACCCTCCTCAGAAACCCACAATTCATCTTGTCTTTGGACACATTTCATTTTGCTCCATGAATGATTTTCCTCCCTGTCAACATTATTCTGCAACATTTTTAATTCTTCCAAAGAGTCAATTATTTTCAGTACATAGCTTGTACAAGTTCTTCTTATTCAGGTAACAGTTCCCACTTATCTTTGAACAATATACAGTTCAATGTGCAAAACCTTGCAACTTGATCCGCAAATCCATTTCCCAATGACACATAGTCCTGCGACTTCAGATGTGCACTGCATTTCACCACGGCAATCTTTTCAGGCATTTGAATAGCATGTAACAATTCTTTGATCCTCTTGCCATTTCTCACTGGTGAACCAGAAGAGGTCAGGAAACTTCTCTGTGACCATAACTGACCAAAACTTTTAACTGAGCAGAAACATGACATGCTCTATTAAGGGCTTCCAGTTCCGCTACTTGAGCAGAATACACTCCTTGAAGCCAAGAAGCTTCCAAGGTACCTGTAATTTTGCACACCGCATATCCTGCTGTCAGTGTCCCTGTATTGTCTCACAGACAAGAACCATCAACAAAAATAATTTGGTAATTTTCTTCCAATCGGGTATCTCTACTGTCAGGTCTCGGTTTTGTGCACAAATCAGTAACTTCAAGACAATCATGCTCAACATCTTCCTCTTTTTCAATTTCAGCAATTTCATTCGGAAGTAAGGTTGCCGGGTTCAGCACTGTATATCTTTTCAATGATACATTTGGTGACCTCAAAATACTCGTTTCATATCTAGTCAACCTTGCACCAGTCAAATATTGGGTTTTCGTCCTTGTCAGTAGAATCTTAATAGAGTGAGGGACTATTACAGTCAGGGAATGTCCCATCACAATGCCCTCACATTGTTTAAGGCTTTGACCAACTGTGGCAACTGCACCCAAAGAACCCTGTAAGGCTGCTGCGACTTTGTCCAAAGTAGCTGTAATATATGCTACTGGGGGGTTTACGCCTCCATGGACCTGTGTCAAGACAGACAAAGAACATGCATCACACTCATGACAAAACAATGTGAAAGGTTTCGTGTAATCAGGCATACCCAACGCTGGAGCCCTGCACAAACTCTCTCTCAATTGAGTGAACGGTTTCATTTCATCCTGGTCTAACACTATGGGATCAGTGACTTTCTTATGAGTCAGCTTCTGCAATGGTCTTGAAATGACTGCAAAATTTGGAATCCATCGGCTACAATTATCCACTATTCCTAAAAACATCCTGACATCTCTGTTTAGTCAGGGGATTTATCTGCAATATGGTTGTAATCCTTTCTCTGGATACCTTTCTTGGACCCTTCTCAATCTGGTGACCCAAATGCTTCACTACTTTCTGACAGTACTACAATTTAAGCTGAGACACTTTGTAACCATTATTTCTCAAATGGTTCAACAGGGCAATGGTATCATACTTGCACTCATCCCTTGTTTTGGACGCAATCAGTAAGTCATCAATGTACTGCACCAAGGTTGATTGGAAATGCAATTCCAATGACTCCAAATTCTTTTTCAATATCTGATTGAATATGGAAGGTGACTCTGAATACCCTTGAGGAATTCTGCACCAGCAATAGACTTGATCCAGAAATTTGAAACAAAAGAGAAACTGGCTATCCTCATGAAGAGGCATATAAAAGAATGCTTGTGACAAATCGATGACAGTGAACCACTCTGCATCACATGGAATTTGGAACATTATCACAGCTGGATTTGGCACCACGGAACAACATTTGACCACAATCTAATTTATTTTTCTCAAATCCACTGGGCTTTTTCAAACCCATTATTGGTGAGTTACATGGACTGCTCAATACTTTTTTCAGAACCCCTTGTTTTACAAAGTCTGCAATTACCTGAGCCACTTTCATCAGGACATCTTGCGGCATGTGGTACTGCGGAAGTTGGGGAAAAACTGCATTTGGCTTCACAGTAACTTTGACTGGCTCTACCCCCTTTATCAAACCTACTTCTTTTCCTGTCAAGTCCCACACCTTTTCCTTTACCGTTCCCTGCAAATCAGGATGGAGCTCTTTCACTGTGAACATCGGGAAAAACTCAGTCAAAGGATACGCCTAATTTGTAGTTTCACACTCTATTTCTGGGGCTTGTTCTTCTTCATCATCACTATTCCTCTGAATCTCAATTCCATCATTTGAGCAAGTAATAAACACTTTGTTTTACAAATCAAGTCTCTTCCCAGCAGGGATACCGGACTTGAATTGCAGACTACAAATTTATGCAATCCTTGAAAGTTGCCAATCTCGACTTAAACTGGATCTGTTATCGGGTTTGACAAATACTGGTTTGCTACCCCACAACCTGAACTGTTCAACCTGAAAAGGGCAAGTTTGGAACTTCTGCACTTCTCACTGTAGAGCATGTAGCTCCAGTGTCAACCAAGAATAAAACTCTGTGACCCATAAACTTTCCCTTCACATAGGGTCCTCTTTGATCTACTTCTAGGGAAGTCGCAAGCACACATGGCTCCTCATCTGAACTATCACTTGTCCATTCATCATTTATTTCATTCTCACTGTGTAACGGGAATTGGTGCACTGTGTTACTATTTCTGTTTTGCCTTTGACCTGTGACCTGTTCAGAAAGCATCATCTGTTGCTGCTCCATCGGGGCTTAAGGTATTTGAATTTGCTGTCTAGGTACCATGGGAACCTGCTGTTGCATTGGCTGCAACTGTGACACTTGTGCACGGGGCATTTGCACCTGCTGCATGGGCTGAAAAGTTTGTATTTGATTCACACTATTCTGAACATTTGGTTTAGGACCCCTTACTCTTGGTCCTCTCACATTCTGGAAAGAATTGATGTCATTACTCTGCTGAACGACACCTTCCTGCGCCATCATTGGATACTCCAGTTTCCAATGTCCAACAGTTCCGCAAATACGACATGGCAATAGCTTCTTCATTCCCTGCACATCATTCTGAACCACTACAGTATTCAAGTCTGGACAACGATTCATATTGCCTCCACAACCTCTATCTCTCATCTAAGGCTGAAACATCATGTTTCCCTGCTGCTGCTGTGGCAACTGCTGTGAAAAATTCCCTTGCAATCCTGTTTGAGCTGCTTTAATCTGCATTACCATCGCCTTCTCTTTCAACTTTTTCTGCTTCAACTCAATCTCATCACTACAGCATACTGCAACACCTCATCAATCGCTTTGGGTTGCCAGCAAATTAAATGACTCTTAATCATCTGGCTAATCTCAGGTCTCAGACCTTCCACAAATCTGAACACAAAATGAAGCATGTCTTTCGCCTCAATTGTCCCTGTACCACTGTAATGTTTGAATGCCTGCAACAATCTCTCATAGTACGCATTTATCGACTCTTTTGCTTCTTGAGCTGTTCTGTCGAAACTCAATCACCTTATAGTAATATTTCATCACTTCAGGAGATGGTGCACCTGTATTCCTATCTCTCTCTGGTTCACCTGTTGGCCAGTCTATACTGCTCTTACACTTGATCTACAGATCAGCTGGAACCACTATCTCTAATAATGTGTTCAGTTCCTCCCACAAACACTTTGCAAATTTCACGAACCTGTCGGACTGCTGATACCACTCTACTGTCTTTTCTCTCAATTTTGAGTAATCATTTGTAAATGACAGAATGTCACTTCTGCTCCAAGAGACGAGAACAAAATTCCACCCTGGAATCTCTCTCATTGGTAAAATCTTTACTGGATCTTTATCCTGCAACACATTTTCAGTCAGCTCCAAAGAATCCCTTTTTCTCTTGTCTCTTTTCTTTACCCATCTGCCTAATGCTCCCGAGGTCTGAGCACTTTGAAGCAATTCCTTAAGGTGTGCCTTCATTCCACCAGATCTCATATGTTCAAAATCTTTCGCCTCAAAATCTAATCTGTAACTCCTTTTCAAATGCTTTGTTTTCTTTATCTCTATGCCGTACTTCTCCGCCAGGTCTGCTAATCTCTGATACACCTTGCACACTTCTCTCGTAATCTTTGGGCACAGATATCTCAAATCTGCCTCTGTGTAGGATTCAAACCTATTCACCCCCATAGTTCCTCCAATGAGTTCACCCGCTTCCATGCTAAGCCTAGCACAATACAAATACTCCTCTCCTTTAGTGGCACTCTGTGGGGTATTCAGCTTGTCTAACCATTGAGTTAATTGCTGAGCTGTCAGTCCTTGTAACAAAATGTTACTCACTTGGACCGGGGGCACCTGCTGTGCAACTGCATTGGGAGTCTGAGGTGTCAATAATTTCAAGTTCTGGCTACCATTTGGCCCTGTCACCATATCTGGAAGTGCTACGAATGTACTAAGGTCTAGCAATGATCTTGATCCGCCAAAAGTCTGACCCACAGGAGAGACTACCTGAACATGTTCATTATGTCCTCCCCTCATTAGGTTCTGGGAAATTGTTCCCCGTTCACCTACAATCAGCTTCTTCTGTGCGAACAATGGTACCGCTAGACCAACAGTAATAGGTAGCGATACAGCATCTGGGGCTGCTCTGGCACCTACACTCTGTGGGAGAGTAACTCCCATATTCTGATTCATCATCAGAGCCATGTCTGACTGTGTCCCTGTCAATGGAGTAAATCTTGGCATTACCTGCAGCTGTACTTAGGGCAGTACAATCGTAGTTGGCTCAGTTTGAACCAATATCGGTCTCGGAAGACCTGCTCCGTGGGCACTACTAAGTTCGAAGTCATTTCCATAATAGGCACATCAGGATAAATTCTCTGTACCTGTGGGGGTTGCATCTGGGTCTGCACTACAGGAGTAGTAGGCACATTAGGACCACTTTGCACTGTGTTCTGTGTCAGGTTAGCATTAAACTGTACCAGACTCACTGTCCCATTAACCTGTGCCGGGGCTGTCGGGTCAACTCTAGTATTTGGACCACGCTCATGTACTGTATATAGTGGTGGTTGATCTCTCAATAGCCGTGTAATAAACTCATCATTGTCCGATTCCTCCTGTACGGTTGAAGACTTTCTAGCCTCCTTACTCTAAGATGGACTTTTACTAGTTTTCCTAGTAGCTTTCTTTCCTTCCTTCTCATTGTCCTGCGTAATTGCCGGAAACAACTTAATTCTGTGCAAGTCTCCATTCTCCATGCTTTCTGAACACAGTCCCATCTAGCATCTGCTAGAGTCTTTTCTGCCTTTCTCATCCTCCACTCGAATTTCAATTGCTGTTGCTGTCTAGGTACTAGCTCCCAAACTGCTAATGCCTCAAACTGTGCTGGTCTTGGAATGGGCTTCGATTCATATAGGATCATCCGTAAATGCTCCAAAACTCTCAAATTAAACATCCCATTTGTAGGAAACGCTAAATTCCCATCTTTCTCAGTCAATTTGCACCATCTCTTTCGCCAAAGACATGGCACGACACCCATTGCGATGTAAGATGGTGTGCCTTCTGGCGGTGTAGCCTCGCCCACACTCGTAATATACATATGCAAATGTAAATGTAAAATGTAATGTAAATTTCGCACTTGTATAGTGCACTAATCACCCGTTAGGGTCTCAAGGCGCTGTACGCATACCTCTGTGGAACCACTCCTGGCTTTTCCCTGTGATGCGCTCACTCCTGGGCAGCCCCCAGGGTGAAGCCAAGCATCCAAGCGCTGTCAGGGCCATTAAGGGACTTTTCAACGCTTTGAAAAACTGCATCTTTTCTACATTTTGTTTATTCAAAATCAAATCAGGAAGTGCCTTTTAATCCCAAGATTCCTTTCACCTACGTTCTCAACCAATTGCCTCTCACGGACAGCTACCAATCCGTGCGCAACCCTTCTCACTAACCGACCTATCCCAGCGCGGCTCCAATGACGTCACACTCACACACGTACTGCGGCTGACAAAGTCTTGCGGCTTGTCCTTCCAAAACTCCAATTCACACAAAACTAATGCAAAATATTGGAAGCACTAATCAAAAAACAAAAAACAAAAACAAAAAATGTAACAAGCGCTTCAGAAACCTTACGGATTTTTCACTGATGACTCTTCCCGCACTTACAGCTACTCCTTCTTTCTCGGTCTCCCAGATCCGCAAGCAAAATTAGACTCGCAAATTTTACTCTCAACTGATCAATGGGTCTGTCCTGGTGCCCATAGGACTCGGCAAATCTCAGTTGAAATTTTCTTACACTCACTTGAACTCACACACTGACTTGTTGACCACACCCAATCAACCTTCTAAACCAGACAAATTACAACATATAACCAAGTGTCTCTTACACTTTTCAATATACTCCGGAGTCTTAGACCAAGCAGGGTCCATACACTAACAACCAAGTGGAAAATATTTTGAGCACAAAGCGCCACACTGATATGAAGTTCGACGATTTTCCTACTCTCATACTGCGGAGTACGCACACTCCTTCTACAACTTCATTTGGAGTACGTAAACTCCCTAAAATCCTCATAAACCTCACAATTCACCTGCGATTTGCATAAGCTGTGCAAGCGCAACCTATTTCACTCACACTATCACTAGAACACCAGGAACATCCTCAAACAACTATTCGCAGGATCCAGGATCTGGGAAAGTCATTTCTGGACTTAAGGGAACATAATTTTCTATCCAATTATCATCATTGAAAAACAAAATCCACATCTCAATAATAATGAACTCTCAAAGAACCAACTCATCAAGCTGCTACCATATCCGGGAACACTTGTTACTGTGTACTGCAGTCTATGGTAAGCTCCTAAGGAGATAAACCATCAGTCTCTGACCATCACTGTTATCACTCTGTACCGGACTTCTATGGCAAGCTCTTAAGGACACTAACCATCAATCTGCTACCATCACTGTTAGCGCGTCTGACCTTAAAAAGTAAACTTAGAAGGGGACGCGAATAGGTCGATGAACCTTTTGACCCGCAATTAAGATGTTCTTACCATAGCCCCAGTATATAATCAATAATCAATACACAATAATCAATAATCATTAGTAATCAATAAAATCAATAATCAATGAAGTCAGTAATTATCAAACACCATGACCTTTCAGTCATGAATACCCACACCTTTAGTAGAAGTTTTAGAATGTTTATTTCCCTATATTTACACTGCTAAGGTCATATAAATTAATCTCAATATCAAATGAGACACATACAGAAACAACACTGGTTGTCCAAAACGGCTGAAGAAACGCAATCTAATCAAAACTTGAACTACAACACATTCTAAGGTTACGGTGCAAATCAATAGCAAAGTCAGCTGTGTCAACGAAATGAAATACATGAAGTTTAGCAGAGAAATTCATCAAGCATTAGTCCCTGTTATCATAATTCATTAGTGAGAATCCTTAACCAACCTCAGATTAGCATCAGCATATTGGGCTTCATGCAAAACAATTTAGTAACACAAATTTGGAAAAACATCTAACTATGGTTCTATCAAAATAGTGCAGTTGGTACCTAGAAAGAAAAAGCAAATATGCATAATAATCACAGTCTGGATATACCTATCCTCATGGGTGGATCAGCAAAGCAGAATCAGTCTTCGTCCTCAGGACATCAGTCGATCAGCAAGGCATCAGGATTCATCATTAGAATTAAAGGGTAAAGTCTTTTAAGCATTAAAGTTGAGCACGTCTCTAATCAAGAAACATAAGAAAATAGTAACCTCTCAGTCAGGAACAATATCGGCAAAAACGACTGCATGAAGGAAAGGGCAGAATGAGCTGTCTTCTCACTGTGAAGTGTTGTTAAGTCAAAATTGTTGAAACTATTCCCTAATTCCCTATTGGTCAATTAATCGTATGTTTGCACTCTGTCCAATAAAACTAAAATCCCAAATCTATGAATTCTAATATTTCTCTGTTCTCATATTGTTGATTGGTTCATCTTGCAATATCCTCACCATCCGGCTTGTCAGGTAACAATATTGTTGCAGCTTCTACTCTAGTTAATATCTTCATTGTTCTTGTCCTGGGAAAGTCAGTCTCACACACATTACACATAAAATGTTGCATTAGCAAGAACATCATCTTTTAACAGTCGGTTCTCACGAAAAGCTTCTGTTATGAGCACATTTAAACAATACAATAGACATTTCACTATTTAATTCACTTGGTCAGCATTTTTATTAAACACTAAGAAATACAGCTTTTACACTAGGCCTGGCAAGTAGGTCAAGACACTTGCTAAGGTAAGGCCTACAAATAATAAAGCTAAAGCTTAATTCATAACCCTTAATATGACATATTACTACATTAGTCTCACATATATTCAAAATTTCATAAGCATCAATCATTGATTAGTACATTTCGTTAACATTGGTGGCCATTCTTTGTGACCACATTTTCAAATGCATGCATTATTTTTCTACGTTATTTCATTTTGTACATAAACTTATTATTCAAAATACATAAACACTCATTAATAATTTTTATTAAAAAATCTGCGCTAGCAGGTCTCTTGACCACTGTCTACTCTTCAGGCCACAGGTCAGCTTTCCAGGACTTAGGGCAGGTTACTCTGAAGCAAGGAAGGTGTCAGGTCTCATGGCATTCCTGGCTCTAGTCACGATTTCCTGCTACCTACTCCTGAGTTGTTCCTCATAAGAAAATAATTAAACATCCATGTGCAAAATTTAAAGGTTGAGGGGGCGGCTATTACTGTAGGTGTGTGCTGTAAAGACATGGGTAATAATTGTAAAGAATATATATTTAGTTAAATGATTACACACTGAGACACAAATATGCATTGTTTAGCATGCATGCAATGATACATTTAACGGAGTCTGTACGGAGTGAACAAACCAGAAAAGAGTCAATATAAATTTAGAAAAATATGATTTTATTATATTAATAAGATTTCAATTATTCAAAGGTACAATGGGTGCAGATAGGAACTTTGCAAGAGTATTGTCAATAAATGAAAACAATGTGATCTTGAATGAAAAAGGGTTATAGAACCACTGCACTGCTTTTGAGTAATGAGTAATACTCTGCAACCATTGACATAACTCCATGCATCAGTCTGGAAAAGTTAAGATATTTGTACAGTGTTGTGATGCGCTTTTTTAATCACCATACCTAATGGATGTGTTTCAGAACTTCTGAAATTCAGAGTTTAACTTTTTAGGTCTGGCTGCACATCGCACCAGTCACTGGACCATATGTCATCAACAGAAAAATAACTTTAAGAAGCACACCTACAAGAGTGGCTTTGTTTTCACCCACATGTTGGTTACCTTGAGCACAATATTTGATTGGGCAGAAGGCATGTGCTGCCATTGAGAGCCAGTGCTTGATGAACTCCTGTTGGCTACAGAGGGGAATACATTCACCTAAAAAAAACATAATTGATGTGGCAGCTTGCAATGGGAAGACTGCTTTACCATGTGGTAATAGTATTGGCTAATAATATTCCTAAGGTGTCATGACATGCTCACTGAGTCTCTTAATGCCACTGTGGACCACGTTTTCATTGATAGGCTAACCCTACTGGCGATTAGAAGTGTTCAATAAGGATGTTCCCTCATTCAAAATGGCTGTCATCCACATTCATGGTACACTGGTGTCTCTGCAGGTTTTTCGTTCCCCATTTACGTTTGTTGTGTGAAAAAAAAGCAATTGGTTCTGCCCTTCCATCCAAGTACTCTGACAGCTATGCCTCTTGCTACAGGCCCAACATGCCTCTTGCTGATCCTTTCTGCTCATCAATGTACTGTCTCAGTTTGCTCTCCCAACTGCAGCCGCCCGCACATGTTGCTCCCCGAAGCCATGAGAGCCAGATTCACAGTTATTGGGACAGCCCAGACCACATGGCTCAGTTTTGACTATAAACTTGGAAAATGAACTTGGAAAAATTACAGGTAGGTTGAGAGAGTGACAGGCTTAGCCACATTTTAAATGTAAGCAATTAGATCTATTTTACGATTAGAGAATGCTGTTATTTCATTATAAATCTCTGCTCCTGTCCTTTCTGCAGGAAGTGTGCATTCTAAACTGTCCCCTCTACACCGTGAAAATTCCGCTCACTAGTGCAGGCTACATCTCTATGTAAGTAGTGGGATGTGATACTTGCCCCAAATTCCAGCAAGCAAAACGAGTAAACAGACTTCTTATAAGTGGTTTTAGGGAGAGTGGGCTTGTCCAATGAGAATTGTTTTAAACTTTGGGTTAAAACGCATGAAAATACCACTGATCCTTAAAGGGCATTAATGAAACATTCCTTTGCTTTTGTAGTGCCCAGGGAAGCCTGGCCCTTCCTAACAGTAATTTATATTTTTTCAAATGTCATTAATCAGAAATCATTTCCACTATACCAAGGTCAGCATTTTTTTTCATCCCTTATGCCAAGGAGTACATACAATAATACAGTGACAGAAATTTGCCATGAATAATTCAGCCATAGTCATTGGTACCTCTAAAAACTGCCTCCAGTATAGTAGGATCAGCAATTTGCCATTGACACCCCTAAAAGACGAGTACAAGATCTCTTATGACAAAAATGACCTCAAATGCCAGTTTACCTATACCATCCAGTGGAGCCCTTATATCCCTGCTGTATCTGGGCCATATATCAATACAAAAAATATTGCTATACAGATGGGATAAATATGTACATACACTTTATATCCGAGTGAAAATATCAATTAGTCACTGAGCAAAATTACTTCTTTTCATTCTTTTTATTTTTTAATATTTGTCTCTCTGTCTTAGTTTGAGTGGTTGTCATAAAAATAGACACACATCTTAATCACATATAATGTATACACGCATCTACACATATAACTATAAACATCTCAATACTTAATACATATGCCACTTGACATTTAAAGTTCTAAAAAGTATTTTGCACTGACTGCTTCCAAAAAGGTTTAAAATATATTAGCTGCTAAATCTTTTCAGGCATGCAGTCTTTCAAATTAGGTAGTGATATTCAGTACCAGCCTTTCTAGGCTCTTTGTTCCTGATGGTTATTTGCACTACAATCCCGTTTTCATCGTCTCATCATTCCACAATTCATACAACACACCTCGGGTAAATAGTCGACGCGTTTCGGCCTTTCAACTTCCGGCCTCCTCAGGACATCGGAAACAGTGCCTATGTATGCAATTTTACAATATATTACTCTCTATTCTTAATGCCCAAGTCATATAACAGTCATTGCCACCAAGGCCATTACAAACCCTGTTCACCATAACATCTAGTTCAACTCTAAACATGATTCCTTCAGTATCCATGCCAAAAAATCTCAGTGACATGAACTCATATTTAATTGTCTGTGTTCTATTCATAGTTGATTATAGTGGTGCCCTTTTTTACTCTATACTATCCAACCGGTGGATACATGAATTGCAAACAAATTCAAAGAGCTCCATGTGTCTCATATTCCACCTCTTTCGTATATCCTCTGTCCCTTTTATAATCCTTATTTTATTTAATTTAATCATGCACATGCCCTCTTGGCTGACCTGTTTGTATCCAACTGGTCGTATTCCCTTTTGCGAGTCTTTTGGCACCTTGACCAACCTTCGCCATTATCTCATTATTTATATCGTTGCCATTGTTTCGCTGGAAATATCATAATAGTTTTACCATACTCCAGAACTCATTGTATACTTATAAACAGGTAGTATTTCATTTTTTACTTACATTTTTAGTTTAATCTAGCAAGAACACCGCCACACCACGTGTGATATCACTTTCATTTGGCTTAATAGCCTAGCAGCCTGAAGTGTCCATGTTTGCTCCGTGCTTGTGCGTCGGCTTGTGTAATCAACTCCTGCTTCTGTTATACCCGTATTGTCTTTTAGTGAAGCTTAATAAAACATATTCTCTATACTCTATTAAAAGATAATAACATATGTCTTACCAATGTTTGTTACATGTATGATGTGATTAAAAAGTGCACTTCCTTAAAATAGCTGTACATGACTTTTATTTGGTTTCACATGTTGACCAAGCAGTTACAATCATAGAAATGAACTAATCCACTTTCTAACGTGTGATATCACAGCATCCAATTGATTTTATGAAATGCACAAAAATGTACAAAAATAAGCAAAATTACATACAGCCAGTATTTTTAGCCTTTATCTGTACATACTTCAAACCGTAAATATAAATAGAAAGTACTTAACCCCTCTAAGCCATCCTTCGCACCGGCCTTCCTGTGCAGAGGACGCTCCAAGCCACCCTCAGACGCGAATCCAGAAATCCCTCTGGTAGGAACACCAGAGGGATTTCCTTTTTTAATTTCATCCCGGGGAACTAGGGAAGAGCTTTCCCAGCAGTCCGAGGTATTTTTTCTTTTTTTACAATCTAATGACGATTGGGGTGCATGGCACGCTGACGTTATTACATTGAAGTGAAAGTAGTCAAAGGGCTAATTTCATTTTCACTGCTGAGATTATGCCCTTGAGCACCAATTTGGATGGAGGAGGTGTCATCGGAAAGGAAAGAATCTTCTTTCCAATGGTATCACTTTTAGTGGATCCCTGCTTGGGGTTCGCCACAGGAGGGCAATCGCCAAGCAGGGAACCACCCACTATACTCCATGGACTATTTGTTGATGTGGGGAGCGGCCCCCTCATAATGGGCTTGTGCTCTCCCTCTTCCTCCAAACCCAAAAGTCTTTCTGCTGCCCCAGGGGAAAATAGGAGGCTACTACCTCCAATCTCCCCGATGCGGGGCAAAAAGCCCATGGGACACCAGGGATTTTTATATGGGAGTAAATGGCCTATCCCTCACAACCCCCAGCAGTCTTTCTGCCCCCCATCGGGAGCAGACTGGCGGTGTTTTCTTCCAATCTGTCCTCAGCAGGGGCAGAAAGCTCATTGAACCACCAGGGAGTGGATTTTTAGGAGGGGAAGTAGCCCTCACACAATGGGCTAGTGCCCCCCAGGCCCAAAAGCCTTTCTGCCACCTCCCTGGGGACAGATTTTACATTGCTACCTCCATCCTGCCCGGGGGGGGGAAGCCAACTAGACAGGAGGGATTTCAATAGAGGAATAAATGGGAGGGGACCGCCCACCAAGGCATCAGGCCTAGCTCCCATCCCTCCCAAATAACCCCTAGGAGTCTTTCTTCTCCCAATCGGGGACAAATTGAATGTGTGTTCCTACAATCGGCCCCTGGCAGGGGGCTGAAAGCACATTAGACTTCAGCCCCCTCCCAAGGGTGTGCCCCCAGGCAATGGACTAATTGTTCCCCCAACTCCAGGCCCAAATGTCTTTCTGCAAACGCCCCCATTGACCCCCCCCCACGGGCATATTAAAGGTTGTTACCTCCAATCTGCCTGAATGGGGAGGTCAGAAAGCCCACTAGGCACCATTGATGATGTTATTTGTGTAGAAAATAGGTAGGGGTGGCCCACTGATGCACTGGGCCCTATCCCACCCCTCAAACGACTTGCAACAGTCTTTCTGCTCCCCCAGGGGGCAGATAAGAGGTCTTTGCCTCAAATCTGCCCTGGTAGGTGGGGCAGAAAGCCCACTACACACCAGGGTGTGTTTTTTATAGCTAGAAAGTGTGGGGGTGGCCTGCCTATCCGCCCAAACATCGGGCCTAGCCTCCATCTCCAATATGACCCTCAACCAGTGCTTTAAATGGGCCGGTACTGTCCGGTACTGAGTACCGGCACTTTTTTATTTTGAGAGGGAGAGTACCGGCACATCTCAAGAAAAACGTAATACTTTCAATTGGAGAGTACCGGCACTTCTTAGAAACAAGCAGGTACTCTGATATAGAGTACCGGCACTTTAATTTTTCCATTTCAAGCACTGCCCTCAACATACTTTCTGCCCCCTTGGGGACTAAAGTATTCCCATCTTTTTGGCAAGAAGGGAAATTTTCATTTTCGATTTTTTTTATACATATAGGTAGCAGAGTTGGGCTAAGTCCCAATATCTTCAAACTTGTATGTTAAATGCCTGCACTTTTTCGGCACGGGTCAGCAAACTCGTTTTCAGAAATGTCTGGGTTTGGTAGGTTTCTCTGGGTGGCTGTCGATCCTGCGGTAGCATTTTTTATATTCTTTGAAGGAATCAAATGCTCACAAAGGTCGACAGACCTTTTAACCCAGCAATGGAGTAAGGTAGAACCCTTAAAACATTTCAGTACATACCCAGAAATTTAACACCATGAACAAATGCACACAGAAGGAAACTCCACTCAGGGATAAAGTTAGAGGGATATATTATAAACACAAGCTGAAAGTCATGAAGACAATGCGCAAAACCAAATTATAAAGGTATATAAGCGTGAAAGGTTGCCCAAGGCGACAAAACATGTTCAAACGAATTACGTTAATAAAACTAAGCCCACAAGAAAAAGCAGTCATATCATTAGCAGAAAAATCGGAGTTAGAGTGATAATTCGTTGCTCAGAATTAACAATCTCCAGTAACCTCAGATTAGCAGAGTCAAAAATCTTTGGCTGGGCAAGGGTATACCCTTCAGCTAACCAAATCAGGGAAATACATGTGTGAGGAGGAACACATGCAGGCAAACAACAAAAAGCACAAAGGACAAAAATATTTTAGAAAAAGATACTCTCTGGCTACAGGTCACTAACTAAAAGAAACAAAAATAGGGCAAAACAAAACAAAAAAAAGAAGCATCAGCATGTCAGAAGCTCGATCAAGAGTCTTCTAAAGGAATATAGAAAGGATTTCTCATTCTAAAGGGGCATACCAAAGGGCAACTGCAGACAGGAAAATACCTCCCCAAGGGGACAGCATTCAGGAATTCTTCATCAGTAAGGCATCAGGATCAGCAAGATATCTGCAAACTGCCAGGAACTGCTCAGGGCTGACTCAAGACAAGACTGAAGACTAATTGACCAAAATTCAAATGTTCATCGATATTTTAGAATTTGCAAAGCAACTGATCATCAGACACCAAATTGAAATAGTCTGCTGTTTTCCCAAGTCCATCATGGGAACATCGTGTTTGAAACAATTATATACGATACCAATTAATGTTCTACTCTGTGCTTCCATCAAGGAAATTATGCTAAGTTCTTTCTATGCTTCAAGGCCCTATTACTAACTTGCTAAACTTCTCATGAGAACGTAACCTGAAAGAAAGTTCACGTTAGAAAACAAATAAGTATTCTCAACACAGCAACAAATTACAAGCTTCAGCAGGCCTTACTCATGCTAACACAAGAACATGCATGTAATTAATATGTTTAGTAACACTCATATAATATGCAAAATTATGAATTCAACACTGATTATATATCATTAATATGAGCAATACATTTCATTTCAAATGAAAAAGCTGTGTTACTGAATTTCATGTATTGCAAAAGATAACTGCATTTTTCAATTCAGCATGTATTTTAACACTCATAAATCATATATTAAATCAATGATGTTCAATGTTGTTTCTATATATACTGTTAGTCTAGAGTCTAAATTATACTTTATCAATTACTTTATCAATTCTATCCCTCTAACATATAATTTAAATCACATTCCACCTAAGTTGAACTCTGAAATACATGCAAGTGCGCATTTAAATTGCGTGTCAATGCAGCCTCTATATCAAGCACACAAAGCCACAATCAACAAGGATCTTACAATGGTTCCCAATGTTCACCTGCCCATGCTCCCAAACCATTTACCAATGGCTGAGAAACCACTTCTTATTGCATCCTATGCACCAGTGGCTACGAAACTGTTTAGGTCATTTTTCAGATTGGTGATATTTGTGGTATACTTTCTTAGCTCTTTGCTGTTATCAGGAATGTACGTGCAACATTGTTGCGTAAATAACATTTTACAGACTCTGTCCTCCTTTGTGAGAAGGATGTCTAATGCAAGGCGATTTTGCAAAACCATTGATCTCACAGCACCAATCTCTGTATCCATTAACAACATGGCACATGCAGTATCTGTTTATCTACTATGATCATGCAAGATTACTCCCACTGATTGAATTATGGTACCAAAAATATCTCCTGTAATTTCTGAAGCATTTGCTCCTCCTTTGAATCTGGAGTTTGATTTTTCACTCCAATCTGGATCATTAAAATTATCCATGTGATATATTTTCGGAAATACTACTCCCAGATAACATGTTCCATATCAGCCTTTTGGCAATTTGTCATAGACGTTCCTTCCACATATGAAAAAAAACACCTGGTATGACGAGATCCTGTCCATTTTAACAGAAATGTCCAAATACTTTTAAACAAAAATAAATGTCTACATTCACTAGTACCTACAAAATGAGTGTCTGTCTTTGACTTTGACCTATATACACATAATTTCCCTACATGTTGCCAATCAATAGCCAGGAATCCTTTATTTCCAGCCACTAAATGTGTTGCATCTCTCTCCCAATTCTGCCAAACTATTATTTTTTTCTATTTTGGCTTTCATTGCCCTCCATATTTCCTCTACTTGTCCAATAAACTTCTTTTCTTTTCTACTGGGCTAAGAATGCATGTCAAATTATTTTTGTGGGCATATACTGTTCTAAAGGTCAGGGTAAGTTTAAAGAATCCTCCCACGCTGTCAATGATTTTCACCTTAGCTATAGTACTCAAATGCTTCATAATAGGCACAAAAGAAAATATTAAGTCATAATTTGAATAGGAGTACTGGAAATACTCCTGTTGATACTATAGGGCTAATAACAGACTACAAGAAATTCCATATGTTAGTGGCAAGCTGTGATAAGTGATTCCTTTGTGCACTGATGAAGGGATTTGTGTGCACATGTAGCAGCTGCAAACCTCCATGGTATCAATAAACTCATAGAGTGGGCAGTAACACACATTTGATGTCAAATCTCCCTTAGAATTATTAGTATGCAACAGTCTCTCATCCTTATATAGGGGATCTTGATCTGTAAATTAACCTCCTAAATCCGGGGCACATGTGACTGGATTTCTCTCGATTTCATTCTCCACAGGCAAGTTCAATCCAATTATCATTAAAATAATCACAATTACACATACTATCGCTAAACCTATGCATGCATACTTCATCTTCTGAAAAGTTCATTAAGAGTTTCTCTACTTGCAAATGTTCAAAAACTCTTGCAAAAAGTTTACATGTCTCTAATAAAGGCACAGTTCACAGTCACCAATAATCACTTCCAATATGTAATGTCTCTCTTCATTGACTGGCAATGAGATTTCAAAATTCAGTTCCAAAGCAATTTCAATCTCCAGAATATTAAGCTGGATTCCAATTGTTATCACAAAAGACGACAAACTCCTTCTCCCATTTATCAGCTATGAAATAAGTCCATTCAGGAGCTGAGCACCTCTGTCTTGGCACTCCTTTTCTCTTTGACCTCCTTGTTAAACGACCCACTATTTCACTGTCACTTTGACATGACTCTTCGGTTACTTCAGCAATAGTACGATGCACTTTTATCACTGGCTCTGGGCTTTTCTTCGGCCACTGATCTCCAGGGACAACTCTTTTCTCTGGCACGACTGGGTTTCAATGTTATCTGTGCTGGCGGGAGTCACATGACTGTTTTGACCCTCCTTCACCTTCCACTGGTATCGACTCACTCAGGATCTCACCAGACCGTGCATGCTCCGCAATAGCCACTTGACCAGTCCCCACAGCTTGGCTGACCTGGGCCCTCTCTCTCACTGTAACGACCCTTTGGGAACAGGCACTCTTTCATCAAGGGGACTTGGAACTTTGCGATTGTGGCTGGCATGAATCCAATTCGGGAGACCAGCATACTTTACAGCTGTTGTGGTTACTAAAACCACTTGGTACAGCCTTTTCCATCGCAGTTCCAAACATGACTTCCTTACATGCTTCTTCACCATCACCCAATGGCCAAGGTCGTGACAAACTTCCTGCTGCGGTTGTGCAGTGGCTTCTCCAACCTGATGCAACAAAGACCAAATCACATCAGCCAGTCCTTTACAATAATCCAACACCAAGTCATCTGTAATGTTTACAAGATCATTTGCAGGCACTGCCATCAATCTTATAGCACATCCCATGATGATTTCATGTGGCGACAAGCCTGTCTTCCTGTCAGGTGTACTGTGCATACTCATCAGGACAAGAGGCAAAGCGTCTGGCCATTTCAACGTTATTGATGCTCATGCTTTCGCCAATTTGGTCTACAGGGTTCCATTAATTTGTTCTACCAGTGCTGAAGCTTCTGGTCTGTAACTGCAATGCAATCTTTGCTCAACTTGTAATGCTGCACACAATAATTTGAGAATCTCACTATTGAAATGAGTACCTCAGTCTGATTCAAGAGAAGTCGGAATGCCGAACTGAGGTATCAACTCCCTCAATAATAGCTTTGCGGCTATCATTCCTTCAAATTGGGTAAGCCTTGACCTAATGAGAGAGAACACATACTACAACCAAAATGTATCTCAACCCCATTACACACTGGCATTTCAATTATGTCAAGCTGCATTCTTTTGAAGGGTCCTCCTGATATACCTATGTGACTCAGGGTAACAGCGGTGCTTTTCCCTACATTTGTAACATACTACTTCGGCAACCAATTTAAATCTAGGGTTGTACTTTGTCTGTCTGAACATTCTGATCATTGCATCTCTACCTGTATGTGCCTGTCCATGGTGATATCTTGTCATCGGGGACAGTAAGCTATTTGGCAACACTGCTTTCCCCTCACTTGACACCCAAAGATCATCATCTTTTCAGACACATCCTGTTTTAACCCAAACCTGTTGTTCTTTCTCCAACACTTCTTCCTGCAATCTTTTAACTTCATCCCACGTATCAGCAGTTGTTATAAAGAACATTTGACTTGTCTCATTGTTGCTTCCATAACTCCATTCCTCATTAAAGGAAGTACAATGCAAGGCACAACACATAGCTACTTCGTCTGCATAGGTATTGCCCAAGGACACATAATCATTTAACTTTTGGTGCGCTGCAATTTTCACAGGTAACGGTCATGTTTTCAACAATTGATAAACTGTCACTGTTCCAGAAGAGGTCATGAAACCTCTGTGGGACCACAACTGTCCAAAATCCAGAACAACACCAAACCTATAGTGGCTGTCAGTGAAAACAGTCACTTTGAGCTGTTCAGAAACTCAGTATGCTCTAGTAAGAGCAATCAATTCTGCTACTTGGGCAGAAAAGACTCCTTGAAGCCAGGAAGCTTCTATCACACCCGAGACTGTGCAAACTGCATAACCAGCTCTCAGATTTCCATCAGTATCTCTTAAACAGAAGCCATCAACGAATATGTAATTTTTGTCTAAAGGTACATCTTGAATATCAGGTCTTGGTTTGGTGCACAGTTCAGTCACATCAAGACAGTCATGCTCAACCTCATCCTTGCGGTCACCATAATTTTCAGCTGGATTTAGCACAAGTGTAGTCACATTTACTACATTGCATCCTTTTATATTGACATTGGAGAAACTAAGAATAACTTGTTAATAACGGGCCAAACATGCATTGGTCAGGTATTGGGTCGTTAGTCTATCCGTTACTGTAGGCAACAGGGAATCTTCTAACAAAATGGGTATAGCTCTTGGATGATACCCCTGCAAGAAATAGAATGGTGAGCAAAGTAGAGCTGAATGCTCAGTATTATTATAAACAAACTCTGCTACAGGGAGAGCTTCCAACCATTCACTAGAATAATCAGCCAATAAACAACGTAGCGTTTGAAGTAAGGTTTGGTTCAGTCGTTCAGTCTGTCCATCTGTCTCTGGGTGGAAAGCAGTGGATAAGGCCACATCTATTTTCAGTTTTTCACATAATTTTTTCCAATATCTGGAGTTGAACTGGCTCCCTCGGTCTGACACCACTTTGCTTGGCAAACCATGTAAACGCACAATTTCCCTTATAAAAATATCGGCAAATTCTGCCGCCGTGGGTAATTTCCGTAATGGTACAAAATGTGCCATTTTAGATAAAAAATCCACTATAACCAACACTGTTGTGAAGGATTTTACAGGTGGTAAACCTACAATAAAGTCTACGCTCACAGTGTGCCAAGGTTGTTTGGGTGTTGGCATTGGTATTAACAAGCCGTCAGGAGCCTTATGAGAAGATTTATGTCTTGCACAAATTGGACAGGTAGTGACAAATTGCTTAATGTCCTTTCTTATAGTGTCCCACCAAAAGTGTTTTTGCACATTTTCCAGGGTTTTTACCCAACCAGGATGACCTGCCAACGGTGAGGCGTGATGCCAAATTATCACCTGTGTTTGTAATTCAGAGGTGGGCATAAACAGCATGTTGTTGTGATACAATAAACCTTGTTGTATTGTGTTATGGGAATCCTTTAAGCAATCCTGAGGTGCTATTTGCATGTGTGCATTATATAGATCTGTGATGAAATCCTTCTGTTGTACTGGTGCCAACAACTTTTGGGGAGGAATAATGGGTTCTCCTATTTTATCTTGTTTCATGTCTGAGGTATGTCCGTATCTAGATAACACATCAGATTGAATTTGTTGTGCACCTGGTCTATAGGTTATAACAAAGTCAAATGTGCTAAAAAAAATTTAACCAGCGCATCTGACGTGGTGTTAGTGCTTTAAGTGATCCAAAAAACTGTAGGTTCTTATGGTCAGAAAAGATTGTAACTGGGTACTTGGCTCCCATTAAATGGTGCCTCCATTCTGAAAAGGCTACTTTGATAGCTAGTAGTTCCCTTTCAGCCACAGTGTAATTTTGTTCAGCTGGCAATAACTTTTTAGAATAGAAGGCTATAGGATGTAACTGGCCATCTACTGCATCTCGTTGAGAGAGAACTCCTCCTAAAGCTACTTGTGAAGCATCCGCTTCAACAAAAAAGGGCAAGTCAGGATCAGGATGTTTCAGAATTGGGGCTGAAGTGAACTTTTGTTTTAGGAGTTGAAAGGCGTGTGCCGCCTCATCAGTCCAAAGAAATCGTTGCCCTTTCCGCAACAAGGTAGTTATTGGGGCCGCAATGTCTGCAAAATGTGCAATAAACCTCCTATAAAAATTGGCGAAACCCAGAAATTTCTGAATATCTTTTACAGAGGATGGTTCTGGCCAATCAGCAATAGCACTGATTTTCTTTACATCCATAGTTATTCCTTGAGGTGACAGGCAGTATCCTAAAAAGTCCACCTTGTTGACATTAAAAGTACACTTTTCTAAGTTAGCAAAAAGATGATTTTCTTTTAACTTTGATAATACTGCACAAACATGTTGGGTATGTTCTTCTGAGTTCTTAGAGTAAATGAGGATGTCGTCTATGTATACTATGACACAAACGTCCAGGAATTTGTGTAGGACCTCATTTATAAAGAACTGAAAGGCCGCAGGGGCATTACATAACCCAAAGGGCATTACTGTGTACTCAAATAAACCAAACTTTGTCTTGAAAGCTGTCTTCCACTCATCCCCCTCTTTTACTCGGACCAGGTGGTAAGCTCCCGCAGATCTAGTTTAGTGTATACAGTAGAATGTCTTAATTGATCCAACAACACAGGTATTAGAGGAAGAGGATATTTATTCTTTATTGTAGCCTTATTTAGTCCTCTATAATCGATACATGCGCGCAGGGATTTATCCGGCTTCGGGATAAAAAAAGAGTGGAGATGACACCGGAGATGTGGAATGACGGATGAACCCAGACTGTAGTAGGTCATCTAGGTAGGTTCTTAAGTATTTGGTTTCTTCATCAGTCAAAGCATATACTCTGTTATTAGGTAAAGGGGCCCCTGGGATAAGATCTATACGGCAGTCATAAGACCGATGTGGGGGCAGCACACTAGCCTTTACTGGATCAAAGACGTCTTTAAAGTCAGAATATTCAGGAGGGAGACTTGGTTCATCTTGTGTAACACTAGCACAGTGTAATACTGTGCTCTGTTCTGTACCTGCTTCTTGATAGCAATTGGTTCTACAGAAAGAGGAATCCAAAGTAACAGTTCTATTCACCCAATCAATTTTTGGGTTATGAGTTGTTAACCAGGGTACCCCGAGAATCAAACCAAAATTAGGAGTATCTATCAGATCAAAGCTAATCACCTCTGTGTGCCCGTTCTGACAGACCATAACAAGTGGACTTGTTTGTTTTGTGATTAATCCAGAGGTCAATTCTGACTCATCCACTGCACATACTGCTTCTGGACAAGGCTTTAGGCACATAGGAAGTCCTAAGATTTCAGCTAACTTATTATCCACAAAATTTCCTGTCGCGCCTGAGTCCAGTAGGACAGGGAGAGAATGCCTCACTTGGGTAGTAACAATTAAAACAACCTGAATTATGAAATGTCTAGGTATGTGCGGTACCCTGAAGGCTGCAGCATTAGAGGTTAGATTAAGATGTTTTCTCGAACAAGTAACCTCTCCCCTTGTCGAGCTTAATCGTTTCCCGATTCAGTTGAGGAGGTGGAGGAAACAGCACCCTTTCGTGGCGTTTTAGGCTTTACTGGACATTCTCTGGCAAAGTGACCTGCCCTGCCACAATATAAACATAATTGAAATGTTCTCCTTCTTTCTTTTTCCTCGGATGTGAGTGGACCTCTGAGTGTCCCTATTTGCATAGGCTCTGGTTCAGGGAGTTTATCATCTGTGTCTTTCTTCTCGTGTCTAATAAAAGTTAACCGTGATTCCAGTTTGTATTTATCTCCCTTTCTTTCTCCTAGTCTATGTTCTAATTTCACAACTAAATCTACAAAGTCCGAATAGTCTTTTGGCAAATCAACGATATGAGCCAGCGCGTCTTTTAACTCGTCTCTCAAACCTTTATAAAAAAGGGAGACACGCTTTTCTTCTGGCCACTGTGTCTCGGTGAGTAAACGATTAAAACTAGTGAGATAGGTCAATAAATCCTTGTTACCTTGTTTAAGATTTAAAAGCTCATTATCACTTGCCTGCATGAAAGTGTGTTTTGCAAAAAGGCTGGTCATGGTACGTTTAAATTGATTCCAATTATGGAGGATGGGATCATCTCTATCCACGAAAGGAATTGACCAATTGGCTGCTGTGCCACCCAAATAAGACAAGACGAATGCCACTTTCGTATCATCAGTAGGGAACTGTTGTGGCTTACAAATGAAGTGTAATTGACATTGATTGATAAAAACATGGAATGTGTTACTATCTCCATGAAAACGTTCAGGTGCTGCTAAGGGCACAACATTAGGAACATTAACAGTAACCTCAACTGGGGAAGGCAAAGTTGTATGTTTTGATGGCGCCCCTGTCTCTGAGGAGGTTTTAAACAAAGGCGTAGAAGCTGTGTTCCACTGAGATCCCCTAAATTTATACCTGCTTAAATCCTGTTTTAAAGAGGTATTCTCCATCTTTAATCTCTCTATTTCCTCTTGCATATGTTGCAAGATGCCAGACACTGATTCATTATGAGCCAAGTCCTCATTTAGGGCCTGCGCCATATCCGTGACGTCAATGCCCTCTATTTCTTCCCCGGTATTCATCGTCCACCAGAACTGACATTTTTTAAGGCTTGTGCTTCTGTCAAAGCCCAGCTCACCTGAGTTCTTGTTCAGTTCTGATGGAGTTTGAAGACAATCCGACCCCACCCTGAAACTGCTTGTTCCAGCACACTAGTTTTTAAAACAGTGCACTAAGAACAGAAGCTCAAGGGAAGGGGGAAGTGGATAAAATAAAAAAGAGAGACAACACCGTTCTTGCGTTTCCACTGTTGAAGTGCTGCAGAAATCTGCGGCCCTTTCTGACTTCTGTAGAAACTGGTGCCTAATGAAACATAAACAAAGAACAGATAAGTGCAACCTATTCCTAAATGGGTTCCTGACTATCCCTTTATTTATTAGAAATTCTCTTCTAAAAGTACCTCTTGGATCCTGGTCTCTAGTTTCCAGGTTTGGAATGTGTTACTGCTCTGGGATGTGTTTTCTATTACTGTAAAGCTTCTAAAACATTAAACAAATACCGTTATCAGAATTACCAATATCAAACATTCATCATAATATAACTAAAGCCTAAATTCCCAATAGCAGACTCACTTTTCCCATATTTCCAGAATCTTTTATAAAACAAATACTGTACTTTTACATCAAAATACAGCATGTAATTTGTGCAAGTCCTTGATTTACTGTTTGCCTTGCTGTTAATGGTTTCCACTGTTCGATTCTTAAAAGTTCCATGAGAAAAAACAATGTTTGCTTCACAAAGTTCTGCAAAATATTCTTGTAACAAAGAGTTTGAATCACAATGTTCGTGGAAGGTATTTCGTTTCAAGTTGTCTATACACGAATCCAGAAATTGTTGTCAAAGTTCTTTCAGGTAATAAAAGCTTTTGCACTTACTTGTTGCTGGCAAGAGATACTGATCAGTCTAACCTTGTCTTCTTTCTCTTTTGCAGGATACTCATAGGAGAGAGGCTGAAGCAAGGAGGAACCGGAAACCGGAAGAAGGAAGAGCCAGAAGCTGTGCCCATTGAAGTCAATGAAAGTCTGTAAAGAGCAGGAGTGCCAGCGCCGAGGGATCTGTTCTCAGGTAAGCGGGAGGTAGACGAGCACAAGCACTGGGTGAGGCTCGGGGGATGCCTTTTATAGACAGGGCTGGGTGTGGTTTGAAGGGCTGGGTGTGGTCCTCACATGCTGCACATGTTCTTGGAAGGTGTGCAGAGCTGGGTGTGGTTTGAAGAGCTGGGTGTGGTCCTCACATGCTGCACATGTTCTTGAAAGGTGTGCAGAGTTTCAGTTATTATACAAATGAGTTGGATTAACACATGGCCTAGGGAGGAGTATTTTAAAGAAGCCTTGGTAAAAGCAAGGCCCAATGTGTAAACAAAACAGCACATTAAACAACATACACAGAAGCCTAGGGGGGGGGAAGGTGAGATAACAAGAAAGGCTTTCAATAGTAAGTTTAAAAGGGAGCTATTACAGAACCCACTAGTGCAGTGAGAGGGGACATGCTCTTTGCTGTGTACAAACCCTAACAGTTGCCCCCCTCAAAGGCCCTCCTACAGGACGGGGTTTTCCTGGATTTTTTAAATAAAACCGTCTAATCAGCTGTGGGGCATGTACATATGATGCTGGTTCCCATGAATTCTCAGATTCATCATATCCTTTCCATTCTACTAAAGAAAACAGACGTCCACTAATTCTTTTTGAGTCTTTTATGCTTTTCACTTCATATTCCAGATTTCCCTTAATTGGTATGGGTGGAGGTGGTGGTTCAGGTCGGGTTTTTGAGTTGTACGGCTTAAGCAAGGACACATGGAATGTAGTATGTACTGGATATTCTTTTGGTAAATCTAATTTTACTGTTACCGGGTTTACTATGGCAGTTATACTAAAGGGTCCAATGAAACGTGGTTGCAGCTTTCGGGATCCCTCTATGTTTAGGTTCTTTGTGGAGAGCCATACCTTGTCACCAATTTTATACATTGGAGCCTCAGACCTGTGTTTGTCTGCTTGTCTTTTCATGCTTTCCTTGTACTTTAATAAATGTTTCCTGGCTTTGTCTTGTATGTCACCTAACCTCGTTAGTCTATCCGTTACTGTAGGCAACAGGGAATCTTCTAACAAAATGGGTATAGCTCTTGGATGATACCCCTGCAAGAAATAGAATGGTGAGCAAAGTAGAGCTGAATGCTCAGTATTATTATAAACAAACTCTGCTACAGGGAGAGCTTCCAACCATTCACTAGAATAATCAGCCAATAAACAACGTAGCGTTTGAAGTAAGGTTTGGTTCAGTCGTTCAGTCTGTCCATCTGTCTCTGGGTGGAAAGCAGTGGATAAGGCCACATCTATTTTCAGTTTTTCACATAATTTTTTCCAAAATCTGGAGTTGAACTGGCTCCCTCGGTCTGACACCACTTTGCTTGGCAAACCATGTAAACGCACAATTTCCCTTATAAAAATATCGGCAAATTCTGCCGCCGTGGGTAATTTCCGTAATTGTACAAAATGTGCCATTTTAGATAAAAAATCCACTATAACCAACACTGTTGTGAAGGATTTTACAGGTGGTAAACCTACAATAAAGTCTACGCTCACAGTGTGCCAAGGTTGTTTGGGTGTTGGCATTGGTATTAACAAGCCGTCAGGAGCCTTATGAGAAGATTTATGTCTTGCACAAATTGGACAGGTAGTGACAAATTGCTTAATGTCCTTTCTTATAGTGTCCCACCAAAAGTGTTTTTGCACATTTTCCAGGGTTTTTACCTAACCAGGATGACCTGCCAACGGTGAGGCGTGATGCCAAATTATCACCTGTGTTTGTAATTCAGAGGTGGGCATAAACAGCATGTTGTTGTGATACAATAAACCTTGTTGTATTGTGTTATGGGAATCCTTTAAGCAATCCTGAGGTGCTATTTGCATGTGTGCATTATATAGATCTGTGATGAAATCCTTCTGTTGTACTGGTGCCAACAACTTTTGGGGAGGAATAATGGGTTCTCCTATTTTATCTTGTTTCATGTCTGAGGTATGTCCGTATCTAGATAACACATCAGATTGAATTTGTTGTGCACCTGGTCTATAGGTTATAACAAAGTCAAATGTGCTAAAAAAAAATTAACCAGCGCATCTGACGTGGTGTTAGTGCTTTAAGTGATCCAAAAAACTGTAGGTTCTTATGGTCAGAAAAGATTGTAACTGGGTACTTGGCTCCCATTAAATGGTGCCTCCATTCTGAAAAGGCTACTTTGATAGCTAGTAGTTCCCTTTCAGCCACAGTGTAATTTTGTTCAGCTGGCAATAACTTTTTAGAATAGAAGGCTATAGGATGTAACTGGCCATCTACTGCATCTCGTTGAGAGAGAACTCCTCCTAAAGCTACTTGTGAAGCATCCGCTTCAACAAAAAAGGGCAAGTCAGGATCAGGATGTTTCAGAATTGGGGCTGAAGTGAACTTTTGTTTTAGGAGTTGAAAGGCGTGTGCCGCCTCATCAGTCCAAAGAAATCGTTGCCCTTTCCGCAACAAGGTAGTTATTGGGGCCGCAATGTCTGCAAAATGTGCAATAAACCTCCTATAAAAATTGGCGAAACCCAGAAATTTCTGAATATCTTTTACAGAGGATGGTTCTGGCCAATCAGCAATAGCACTGATTTTCTTTACATCCATAGTTATTCCTTGAGGTGACAGGCAGTATCCTAAAAAGTCCACCTTGTTGACATTAAAAGTACACTTTTCTAACTTAGCAAAAAGATGATTTTCTTTTAACTTTGATAATACTGCACAAACATGTTGGGTATGTTCTTCTGAGTTCTTAGAGTAAATGAGGATGTCGTCTATGTATACTATGACACAAACGTCCAGGAATTTGTGTAGGACCTCATTTATAAAGAACTGAAAGGCCGCAGGGGCATTACATAACCCAAAGGGCATTATTGTGTACTCAAATAAACCAAACTTTGTCTTGAAAGCTGTCTTCCACTCATCCCCCTCTTTTACTCGGACCAGGTGGTAAGCTCCCCGCAGATCTAGTTTAGTGTATACAGTAGAATGTCTTAATTGATCCAACAACACAGGTATTAGAGGAAGAGGATATTTATTCTTTATTGTAGCCTTATTTAGTCCTCTATAATCGATACACGCGCGCAGGGATTTATCCGGCTTCGGGATAAAAAAAGAGTGGAGATGACACCGGAGATGTGGAATGACGGATGAACCCAGACTGTAGTAGGTCATCTAGGTAGGTTCTTAAGTATTTGGTTTCTTCATCAGTCAAAGCATATACTCTGTTATTAGGTAAAGGGGCCCCTGGGATAAGATCTATACGGCAGTCATAAGACCGATGTGGGGGCAGCACACTAGCCTTTACTGGATCAAAGACATCTTTAAAGTCAGAATATTCAGGAGGGAGACTTGGTTCATCTTGTGTAACACTAGCACAGTGTAATACTGTGCTCTGTTCTGTACCTGCTTCTTGATAGCAATTGGTTCTACAGAAAGAGGAATCCAAAGTAACAGTTCTATTCACCCAATCAATTTTTGGGTTATGAGTTGTTAACCAGGGTACCCCGAGAATCAAACCAAAATTAGGAGTATCTATCAGATCAAAGCTAATCACCTCTGTGTGCCCGTTCTGACAGACCATAACAAGTGGACTTGTTTGTTTTGTGATTAATCCAGAGGTCAATTCTGACTCATCCACTGCACATACTGCTTCTGGACAAGGCTTTAGGCACATAGGAAGTCCTAAGATTTCAGCTAACTTATTATCCACAAAATTTCCTGTCGCGCCTGAGTCCAGTAGGACAGGGAGAGAATGCCTCACTTGGGTAGTAACAATTAAAACGACCTGAATTATGAAATGTCTAGGTATGTGCGGTACCCTGAAGGCTGCAGCATTAGAGGTTAGATTAAGATGTTTTCTCGAACAAGTAACCTCTCCCCTTGTCGAGCTTAATCGTTTCCCGATTCAGTTGAGGAGGTGGAGGAAACAGCACCCTTTCGTGGCGTTTTAGGCTTTACTGGACATTCTCTGGCAAAGTGACCTGCCCTGCCACAATATAAACATAATTGAAATGTTCTCCTTCTTTCTTTTTCCTCGGATGTGAGTGGACCTCTGAGTGTCCCTATTTGCATAGGCTCTGGTTCAGGGAGTTTATCATCTGTGTCTTTCTTCTCGTGTCTAATAAAAGTTAACCGTGATTCCAGTTTGTATTTATCTCCCTTTCTTTCTCCTAGTCTATGTTCTAATTTCACAACTAAATCTACAAAGTCCGAATAGTCTTTTGGCAAATCAACGATATGAGCCAGCGCGACTTTTAACTCGTCTCTCAAACCTTTATAAAAAAGGGAGACACGCTTTTCTTCTGGCCACTGTGTCTCGGTGAGTAAACGATTAAAACTAGTGAGATAGGTCAATAAATCCTTGTTACCTTGTTTAAGATTTAAAAGCTCATTATCACTTGCCTGCATGAAAGTGTGTTTTGCAAAAAGGCTGGTCATGGTACGTTTAAATTGATTCCAATTATGGATGATGGGATCATCTCTATCCACGAAAGGAATTGACCAATTGGCTGCTGTGCCACCCAAATAAGACAAGACGAATGCCACTTTCGTATCATCAGTAGGGAACTGTTGTGGCTTACAAATGAAGTGTAATTGACATTGATTGATAAAAACATGGAATGTGTTACTATCTCCATGAAAACGTTCAGGTGCTGCTAAGGGCACAACATTAGGAACATTAACAGTAACCTCAACTGGGGAAGGCAAAGTTGTATGTTTTGATGGCGCCCCTGTCTCTGAGGAGGTTTTAAACAAAGGCGTAGAAGCTGTGTTCCACTGAGATCCCCTAAATTTATACCTGCTTAAATCCTGTTTTAAAGAGGTATTCTCCATCTTTAATCTCTCTATTTCCTCTTGCATATGTTGCAAGATGCCAGACACTGATTCATTATGAGCCAAGTCCTCATTTAGGGCCTGCGCCATATCCGTGACGTCAATGCCCTCTATTTCTTCCCCGGTATTCATCGTCCACCAGAACTGAAATTTTTTAAGGCTTGTGCTTCTGTCAAAGCCCAGCTCACCTGAGTTCTTGTTCAGTTCTGATGGAGTTTGAAGACAATCCGACCCCACCCTGAAACTGCTTGTTCCAGCAAACTAGTTTTTAAAACAGTGCACTAAGAACAGAAGCTCAAGGGAAGGGGGAAGTGGATAAAATAAAAAAGAGAGACAACACCGTTCTTGCGTTTCCACTGTTGAAGTGCTGCAGAAATCTGCGGCCCTTTCTGACTTCTGTAGAAACTGGTGCCTAATGAAACATAAACAAAGAACAGATAAGTGCAACCTATTCCTAAATGGGTTCCTGACTATCCCTTTATTTATTAGAAATTCTCTTCTAAAAGTACCTCTTGGATCCTGGTCTCTAGTTTCCAGGTTTGGAATGTGTTACTGCTCTGGGATGTGTTTTCTATTACTGTAAAGCTTCTAAAACATTAAACAAATACCGTTATCAGAATTACCAATATCAAACATTCATCATAATATAACTAAAGCCTAAATTCCCAATAGCAGACTCACTTTTCCCATATTTCCAGAATCTTTTATAAAACAAATACTGTACTTTTACATCAAAATACAGCATGTAATTTGTGCAAGTCCTTGATTTACTGTTTGCCTTGCTGTTAATGGTTTCCACTGTTCGATTCTTAAAAGTTCCATGAGAAAAAACAATGTTTGCTTCACAAAGTTCTGCAAAATATTCTTGTAACAAAGAGTTTGAATCACAATGTTCGTGGAAGGTATTTCGTTTCAAGTTGTCTATACACGAATCCAGAAATTGTTGTCAAAGTTCTTTCAGGTAATAAAAGCTTTTGCACTTACTTGTTGCTGGCAAGAGATACTGATCAGTCTAACCTTGTCTTCTTTCTCTTTTGCAGGATACTCATAGGAGAGAGGCTGAAGCAAGGAGGAACCGGAAACCGGAAGAAGGAAGAGCCAGAAGCTGTGCCCATTGAAGTCAATGAAAGTCTGTAAAGAGCAGGAGTGCCAGCGCCGAGGGATCTGTTCTCAGGTAAGCGGGAGGTAGACGAGCACAAGCACTGGGTGAGGCTCGGGGGATGCCTTTTATAGACAGGGCTGGGTGTGGTTTGAAGGGCTGGGTGTGGTCCTCACATGCTGCACATGTTCTTGGAAGGTGTGCAGAGCTGGGTGTGGTTTGAAGAGCTGGGTGTGGTCCTCACATGCTGCACATGTTCTTGAAAGGTGTGCAGAGTTTCAGTTATTATACAAATGAGTTGGATTAACACATGGCCTAGGGAGGAGTATTTTAAAGAAGCCTTGGTAAAAGCAAGGCCCAATGTGTAAACAAAACAGCACATTAAACAACATACACAGAAGCCTAGGGGGGGGGAAGGTGAGATAACAAGAAAGGCTTTCAATAGTAAGTTTAAAAGGGAGCTATTACAGAACCCACTAGTGCAGTGAGAGGGGACATGCTCTTTGCTGTGTACAAACCCTAACAGTTGCCCCCCTCAAAGGCCCTCCTACAGGACGGGGTTTTCCTGGATTTTTTAAATAAAACCGTCTAATCAGCTGTGGGGCATGTACATATGATGCTGGTTCCCATGAATTCTCAGATTCATCATATCCTTTCCATTCTACTAAAGAAAACAGACGTCCACTAATTCTTTTTGAGTCTTTTATGCTTTTCACTTCATATTCCAGATTTCCCTTAATTGGTATGGGTGGAGGTGGTGGTTCAGGTCGGGTTTTTGAGTTGTACGGCTTAAGCAAGGACACATGGAATGTAGTATGTACTGGATATTCTTTTGGTAAATCTAATTTTACTGTTACCGGGTTTACTATGGCAGTTATACTAAAGGGTCCAATGAAACGTGGTTGCAGCTTTCGGGATCCCTCTATGTTTAGGTTCTTTGTGGAGAGCCATACCTTGTCACCAATTTTATACATTGGAGCCTCAGACCTGTGTTTGTCTGCTTGTCTTTTCATGCTTTCCTTGTACTTTAATAAATGTTTCCTGGCTTTGTCTTGTATGTCACCTAACCTCGTTAGTCTATCCGTTACTGTAGGCAACAGGGAATCTTCTAACAAAATGGGTATAGCTCTTGGATGATACCCCTGCAAGAAATAGAATGGTGAGCAAAGTAGAGCTGAATGCTCAGTATTATTATAAACAAACTCTGCTACAGGGAGAGCTTCCAACCATTCACTAGAATAATCAGCCAATAAACAACGTAGCGTTTGAAGTAAGGTTTGGTTCAGTCGTTCAGTCTGTCCATCTGTCTCTGGGTGGAAAGCAGTGGATAAGGCCACATCTATTTTCAGTTTTTCACATAATTTTTTCCAAAATCTGGAGTTGAACTGGCTCCCTCGGTCTGACACCACTTTGCTTGGCAAACCATGTAAACGCACAATTTCCCTTATAAAAATATCGGCAAATTCTGCCGCCGTGGGTAATTTCCGTAATGGTACAAAATGTGCCATTTTAGATAAAAAATCCACTATAACCAACACTGTTGTGAAGGATTTTACAGGTGGTAAACCTACAATAAAGTCTACGCTCACAGTGTGCCAAGGTTGTTTGGGTGTTGGCATTGGTATTAACAAGCCGTCAGGAGCCTTATGAGAAGATTTATGTCTTGCACAAATTGGACAGGTAGTGACAAATTGCTTAATGTCCTTTCTTATAGTGTCCCACCAAAAGTGTTTTTGCACATTTTCCAGGGTTTTTACCCAACCAGGATGACCTGCCAACGGTGAGGCGTGATGCCAAATTATCACCTGTGTTTGTAATTCAGAGGTGGGCACTAACAGCATGTTGTCGTGATACAATAAACCTTGTTGTATTGTGTTATGGGAATCCTTTAACCAATCCTGAGGTGCTATTTGCATGTGTGCATTATATAGATCTGTGATGAAATCCTTCTGTTGTACTGGTGCCAACAACTTTTGGGGAGGAATAATGGGTTCTCCTATTTTATCTTGTTTCATGTCTGAGGTATGTCCGTATCTAGATAACACATCAGATTGAATTTGTTGTGCACCTGGTCTATAGGTTATAACAAAGTCAAATGTGCTAAAAAAATTTAACCAGCGCATCTGAAGTGGTGTTAGTGCTTTAAGTGATCCAAAAAACTGTAGGTTCTTATGGTCAGAAAAGATTGTAACTGGGTACTTGGCTCCCATTAAATGGTGCCTCCATTCTGAAAAGGCTACTTTGATAGCTAGTAGTTCCCTTTCAGCCACAGTGTAATTTTGTTCAGCTGGCAATAACTTTTTAGAATAGAAGGCTATAGGATGTAACTGGCCATCTACTGCATCTCGTTGAGAGAGAACTCCTCCTAAAGCTACTTGTGAAGCATCCGCTTCAACAAAAAAGGGCAAGTCAGGATCAGGATGTTTCAGAATTGGGGCTGAAGTGAACTTTTGTTTTAGGAGTTGAAAGGCGTGTGCCGCCTCATCAGTCCAAAGAAATCGTTGCCCTTTCTGCAACAAGGTAGTTATTGGGGCCGCAATGTCTGCAAAATGTGCAATAAACCTCCTATAAAAATTGGCGAAACCCAGAAATTTCTGAATATCTTTTACAGAGGATGGTTCTGGCCAATCAGCAATAGCACTGATTTTCTTTACATCCATAGTTATTCCTTGAGGTGACAGGCAGTATCCCAAAAAGTCCACCTTGTTGACATTAAAAGTACACTTTTCTAACTTAGCAAAAAGATGATTTTCTTTTAACTTTGATAATACTGCACAAACATGTTGGGTATGTTCTTCTGAGTTCTTAGAGTAAATGAGGATGTCGTCTATGTATACTATGACACAAACGTCCAGGAATTTGTGTAGGACCTCATTTATAAAGAACTGAAAGGCCGCAGGGGCATTGCATAACCCAAAGGGCATTACTGTGTACTCAAATAAACCAAACTTTGTCTTGAAAGCTGTCTTCCACTCATCCCCCTCTTTTACTCGGACCAGGTGGTAAGCTCCCCGCAGATCTAGTTTAGTGTATACAGTAGAATGTCTTAATTGATCCAACAACACAGGTATTAGAGGAAGAGGATATTTATTCTTTATTGTAGCCTTATTTAGTCCTCTATAATCGATACACGCGCGCAGGGATTTATCCGGCTTCGGGATAAAAAAGAGTGGAGATGACACCGGAGATGTGGAATGACGGATGAACCCAGACTGTAGTAGGTCATCTAGGTAGGTTCTTAAGTATTTGGTTTCTTCATCAGTCAAAGCATATACTCTGTTATTAGGTAAAGGGGCCCCTGGGATAAGATCTATACGGCAGTCATAAGACCGATGTGGGGGCAGCACACTAGCCTTTACTGGATCAAAGACGTCTTTAAAGTCAGAATATTCAGGAAGGAGACTTGGTTCATCTTGTGTAACACTAGCACAGTGTAATACTGTGCTCTGTTCTGTACCTGCTTCTTGATAGCAATTGGTTCTACAGAAAGAGGAATCCAAAGTAACAGTTCTATTCACCCAATCAATTTTTGGGTTATGAGTTGTTAACCAGGGTACCCCGAGAATCAAACCAAAATTAGGAGTATCTATCAGATCAAAGCTAATCACCTCTGTGTGCCCGTTCTGACAGACCATAACAAGTGGACTTGTTTGTTTTGTGATTAATCCAGAGGTCAATTCTGACTCATCCACTGCACATACTGCTTCTGGACAAGGCTTTAGGCACATAGGAAGTCCTAAGATTTCAGCTAACTTATTATCCACAAAATTTCCTGTCGCGCCTGAGTCCAGTAGGACAGGGAGAGAATGCCTCACTTGGGTAGTAACAATTAAAACGACCTGAATTATGAAATGTCTAGGTATGTGCGGTACCCTGAAGGCTGCAGCATTAGAGGTTAGATTAAGATGTTTTCTCGAACAAGTAACCTCTCCCCTTGTCGAGCTTAATCGTTTCCCGATTCAGTTGAGGAGGTGGAGGAAACAGCACCCTTTCGTGGAGTTTTAGGCTTTACTGGACATTCTCTGGCAAAGTGACCTGCCCTGCCACAATATAAACATAATTGAAATGTTCTCCTTCTTTCTTTTTCCTCGGATGTGAGTGGACCTCTGAGTGTCCCTATTTGCATAGGCTCTGGTTCAGGGAGTTTATCATCTGGGTCTTTCTTCTCGTGTCTAATAAAAGTTAACCGTGATTCCAGTTTGTATTTATCTCCCTTTCTTTCTCCTAGTCTATGTTCTAATTTCACAACTAAATCTACAAAGTCCGAATAGTCTTTTGGCAAATCAACGATATGAGCCAGCGCGTCTTTTAACTTGTCTCTCAAACCTTTATAAAAAAGGGAGACACGCTTTTCTTCTGGCCACTGTGTCTCGGTGAGTAAACGATTAAAACTAGTGAGATAGGTCAATAAATCCTTGTTACCTTGTTTAAGATTTAAAAGCTCATTATCACTTGCCTGCATGAAAGTGTGTTTTGCAAAAAGGCTGGTCATGGTACGTTTAAATTGATTCCAATTATGGAGGATGGGATCATCTCTATCCACGAAAGGAATTGACCAATTGGCTGCTGTGCCACCCAAATAAGACAAGACGAATGCCACTTTCGTATCATCAGTAGGGAACTGTTGTGGCTTACAAATGAAGTGTAATTGACATTGATTGATAAAAACATGGAATTTGTTACTATCTCCATGAAAACATTCAGGTGCTGCTAAGGGCACAACATTAGGAACATTAACAGTAACCTCAACTGGGGAAGGCAAAGTTGTATGTTTTGATGGCGCCCCTGTCTCTGAGGAGGTTTTAAACAAAGGCGTAGAAGCTGTGTTCCACTGAGATCCCCTAAATTTATACCTGCTTAAATCCTGTTTTAAAGAGGTATTCTCCATCTTTAATCTCTCTATTTCCTCTTGCATATGTTGCAAGATGCCAGACACTGATTCATTATGAGCCAAGTTCTCATTTAGGGCCTGCGCCATATCCGTGACGTCAATGCCCTCTATTTCTTCCCCGGTATTCATCGTCCACCAGAACTGAAATTTTTTAAGGCTTGTGCTTCTGTCAAAGCCCAGCTCACCTGAGTTCTTGTTCAGTTCTGATGGAGTTTGAAGACAATCCGACCCCACCCTGAAACTGCTTGTTCCAGCACACTAGTTTTTAAAACAGTGCACTAAGAACAGAAGCTCAAGGGAAGGGGGGAAGTGGATAAAATAAAAAAGAGAGACAACACCGTTCTTGCGTTTCCACTGTTGAAGTGCTGCACAAATCTGCGGCCCTTTCTGACTTCTGTAGAAACTGGTGCCTAATGAAACATAAACAAAGAACAGATAAGTGCAACCTATTCCTAAATGGGTTCCTGACTATCCCTTTATTTATTAGAAATTCTCTTCTAAAAGTACCTCTTGGATCCTGGTCTCTAGTTTCCAGGTTTGGAATGTGTTACTGCTCTGGGATGTGTTTTCTATTACTGTAAAGCTTCTAAAACATTAAACAAATACCGTTATCAGAATTACCAATATCAAACATTCATCATAATATAACTAAAGCCTAAATTCCCAATAGCAGACTCACTTTTCCCATATTTCCAGAATCTTTTATAAAACAAATACTGTACTTTTACATCAAAATACAGCATGTCATTTGTGCAAGTCCTTGATTTACTGTTTGCCTTGCTGTTAATGGTTTCCACTGTTCGATTCTTAAAAGTTCCATAAGAAAAAACAATGTTTGCTTCACAAAGTTCTGCAAAATATTCTTGTAACAAAGAGTTTGAATCACAATGTTCGTGGAAGGTATTTAGTTTCAAATTGTCTATACACGAATCCAGAAATTGTTGTCAAAGTTCTTTCAGGTAATAAAAGGTTTTGCACTTACTTGTTGCTGGCAAGAGATACTGATCAGTCTAACCTTGTCTTCTTTCTCTTTTGCAGGTTACTCATAGGAGAGAGGCTGAAGCAAGGAGGAACCGGAAACCGGAAGAAGGAAGAGCCAGAAGCTGCGCCCATTGAAGTCAATGAAAGTCTGTAAAGAGCAGGAGTGCCAGCGCCGAGGGATCTGTTCTCAGGTAAGCGGGAGGTAGACGAGCACAAGCACTGGGTGAGGCTCGGGGGATGCCTTTTATAGACAGGGCTGGGTGTGGTTTGAAGGGCTGGGTGTGGTCCTCACATGCTGCACATGTTTTTGGAAGGTGTGCAGAGCTGGGTGTGGTTTGAAGAGCTGGGTGTGGTCCTCACATGCTGCACATGTTCTTGAAAGGTGTGCAGAGTTTCAGTTATTATACAAATGAGTTGGATTAACACATGGCCTAGGGAGGAGTATTTTAAAGAAGCCTTGGTAAAAGCAAGGCCCAATGTGTAAACAAAACAGCACATTAAACAACATACACAGAAGCCTAGGGGGGGGGGGAGGTGAGATAACAAGAAAGGCTTTCAATAGTAAATTTAAAAGGGAGCTATTACAGAACCCACTAGTGCAGTGAGAGGGGACATGCTCTTTGCTGTGTACAAACCCTAACAGTTGCCCCCCTCAAAGGCCCTCCTACAGGACGGGGTTTTCCTGGATTTTTTAAATAAAACCGTCTAATCAGCTGTGAGGCATGTACATATGATGCTGGTTCCCATGAATTCTCAGATTCATCATATCCTTTCCATTCTACTAAATAAAACAGACGTCCACTAATTCTTTTTGAGTCTTTTATGCTTTTCACTTCATATTCCAGATTTCCCTTAATTGGTATGGGTGGAGGTGGTGGTTCAGGTCGGGTTTTTGAGTTGTACGGCTTAAGCAAGGACACATGGAATGTAGTATGTACTGGATATTCTTTCGGTAAATCTAATTTTACTGTTACCGGGTTTACTATGGCAGTTATACTAAAGGGTCTAATGAAACGTGGTTGCAGCTTTCGGGATCCCTCTATGTTTAGGTTCTTTGTGGAGAGCCATACCTTGTCACCAATTTTATACATTGGGGCCTCAGACCTGTGTTTGTCTGCTTGTCTTTTCATGCTTTCCTTGTACTTTAATAAATGTTTCCTGGCTTTGTCTTGTATGTCACCTAACCTCGTTAGTCTATCCGTTACTGTAGGCAACAGGGAATCTTCTAACAAAATGGGTATAGCTCTTGGATGATACCCCTGCAAGAAATAGAATGGTGAGCAAAGTAGAGCTGAATGCTCAGTATTATTATAAACAAACTCTGCTACAGGGAGAGCTTCCAACCATTCACTAGAATAATCAGCCAATAAACAACGTAGCGTTTGAAGTAAGGTTTGGTTCAGTCGTTCAGTCTGTCCATCTGTCTCTGGGTGGAAAGCAGTGGATAAGGCCACATCTATTTTCAGTTTTTCACATAATTTTTTCCAAAATCTGGAGTTGAACTGGCTCCCTCGGTCTGACACCACTTTGCTTGGCAAACCATGTAAACGCACAATTTCCCTTATAAAAATATCGGCAAATTCTGCCGCTGTGGGTAATTTCCGTAATGGTACAAAATGTGCCATTTTAGATAAAAAATCCACTATAACCAACACTGTTGTGAAGGATTTTACAGGTGGTAAACCTACAATAAAGTCTATGCTCACAGTGTGCCAAGGTTGTTTGGGTGTTGGCATTGGTATTAACAAGCCGTCAGGAGCCTTATGAGAAGATTTATGTCTTGCACAAATTGGACAGGTAGTGACAAATTGCTTAATGTCCTTTCTTATAGTGTCCCACCAAAAGTGTTTTTGCACATTTTCCAGGGTTTTTACCCAACCAGGATGACCTGCCAACGGTGAGGCGTGATGCCAAATTATCACCTGTGTTTGTAATTCAGAGGTGGGCACTAACAGCATGTTGTCGTGATACAATAAACCTTGTTGTATTGTGTTATGGGAATCCTTTAACCAATCCTGAGGTGCTATTTGCATGTGTGCATTATATAGATCTGTGATGAAATCCTTCTGTTGTACTGGTGCCAACAACTTTTGGGGAGGAATAATGGGTTCTCCTATTTTATCTTGTTTCATGTCTGAGGTATTTCCGTATCTAGATAACACATCAGATTGAATTTGTTGTGCACCTGGTCTATAGGTTATAACAAAGTCAAATGTGCTAAAAAAAATTAACCAGCGCATCTGAAGTGGTGTTAGTGCTTTAAGTGATCCAAAAAACTGTAGGTTCTTATGGTCAGAAAAGATTGTAACTGGGTACTTGGCTCCCATTAAATGGTGCCTCCATTCTGAAAAGGCTACTTTGATAGCTAGTAGTTCCCTTTCAGCCACAGTGTAATTTTGTTCAGCTGGCAATAACTTTTTAGAATAGAAGGCTATAGGATGTAACTGGCCATCTACTGCATCTCGTTGAGAGAGAAGTCCTCCTAAAGCTACTTGTGAAGCATCCGCTTCAACAAAAAAGGGCAAGTCAGGATCAGGATGTTTCAGAATTGGGGCTGAAGTGAACTTTTGTTTTAGGAGTTGAAAGGCGTGTGCCGCCTCATCAGTCCAAAGAAATCGTTGCCCTTTCCGCAACAAGGTAGTTATTGGGGCCGCAATGTCTGCAAAATGTGCAATAAACCTCCTATAAAAATTGGCGAAACCCAGAAATTTCTGAATATCTTTTACAGAGGATGGTTCTGGCCAATCAGCAATAGCACTGATTTTCTTTACATCCATAGTTATTCCTTGAGGTGACAGGCAGTATCCTAAAAAGTCCACCTTGTTGACATTAAAAGTACACTTTTCTAACTTAGCAAAAAAGATGATTTTCTTTTAACTTTGATAATACTGCACGAACATGTTGGGTATGTTCTTCGGAGTTCTTAGAGTAAATGAGGATGTCGTCTATGTATACTATGACACAAACGTCCAGGAATTCGTGTAGGACCTCATTTATAAAGAACTGAAAGGCCGCAGGGGCATTACATAACCCAAAGGGCATTACTGTGTACTCAAATAAACCAAACTTTGTCTTGAAAGCTGTCTTCCACTCATCCCCCTCTTTTACTCGGACCAGGTGGTAAGCTCCCCGCAGATCTAGTTTAGTGTATACAGTAGAATGTCTTAATTGATCCAACAACACAGGTATTAGAGGAAGAGGATATTTATTCTTTATTGTAGCCTTATTTAGTCCTCTATAATCGATACACGCGCGCAGGGATTTATCCGGCTTCGGGATAAAAAAGAGTGGAGATGACACCGGAGATGTGGAATGACGGATGAACCCAGACTGTAGTAGGTCATCTAGGTAGGTTCTTAAGTATTTGGTTTCTTCATCAGTCAAAGCATATACTCTGTTATTAGGTAAAGGGGCCCCTGGGATAAGATCTATACGGCAGTCATAAGACCGATGTGGGGGCAGCACACTAGCCTTTACTGGATCAAAGACGTCTTTAAAGTCAGAATATTCAGGAGGGAGACTTGGTTCATCTTGTGTAACACTAGCACAGTGTAATACTGTGCTCTGTTCTGTACCTGCTTCTTGATAGCAATTGGTTCTACAGAAAGAGGAATCCAAAGTAACAGTTCTATTCACCCAATCAATTTTTGGGTTATGAGTTGTTAACCAGGGTACCCCGAGAATCAAACCAAAATTAGGAGTATCTATCAGATCAAAGCTAATCACCTCTGTGTGCCCGTTCTGACAGACCATAACAAGTGGACTTGTTTGTTTTGTGATTAATCCAGAGGTCAATTCTGACCCATCCACTGCACATACTGCTTCTGGACAAGGCTTTAGGCACATAGGAAGTCCTAAGATTTCAGCTAACTTATTATCCACGAAATTTCCTGTCGCGCCTGAGTCCAGTAGGACAGGGAGAGAATGCCTCACTTGGGTAGTAACAATTAAAACGACCTGAATTATGAAATGTCTAGGTATGTGCGGTACCCTGAAGGCTGCAGCATTAGAGGTTAGATTAAGATGTTTTCTCGAACAAGTAACCTCTCCCCTTGTCGAGCTTAATCGTTTCCCGATTCAGTTGAGGAGGTGGAGGAAACAGCACCCTTTCGTGGAGTTTTAGGCTTTACTGGACATTCTCTGGCAAAGTGACCTGCCCTGCCACAATATAAACATAATTGAAATGTTCTCCTTCTTTCTTTTTCCTCTGATGTGAGTGGACCTCTGAGTGTCCCTATTTGCATAGGCTCTGGTTCAGGGAGTTTATCATCTGTGTCTTTCTTCTCGTGTCTAATAAAAGTTAACCGTGATTCCAGTTTGTATTTATCTCCCTTTCTTTCTCCTAGTCTATGTTCTAATTTCACAACTAAATCTACAAAGTCCAAATAGTCTTTTTGCAAATCAACGATATGAGCCAGCGCGTCTTTTAACTCGTCTCTCAAACCTTTATAAAAAAGGGAGACACGCTTTTCTTCTGGCCACTGTGTCTCGGTGAGTAAATGATTAAAACTAGTGAGATAGGTCAATAAATCCTTGTTACCTTGTTTAAGATTTAAAAGCTCATTATCACTTGCCTGCATGAAAGTGTGTTTTGCAAAAAGGCTGGTCATGGTACGTTTAAATTGATTCCAATTATGGAGGATGGGATCATCTCTATCCACGAAAGGAATTGACCAATTGGCTGCTGTGCCACCCAAATAAGACAAGACGAATGCCACTTTCGTATCATCAGTAGGGAATTGTTGTGGCTTACAAATGAAGTGTAATTGACATTGATTGATAAAAACATGGAATTTGTTACTATCTCCATGAAAACGTTCAGGTGCTGCTAAGGGCACAACATTAGGAACATTAACAGTAACCTCAACTGGGGAAGGCAAAGTTGTATGTTTTGATGGCGCCCCGGTCTCTGAGGAGGTTTTAAACAAAGGCATAGAAGCTGTGTTCCACTGAGATCCCCTAAATTTATACCTGCTTAAATCCTGTTTTAAAGAGGTATTCTCCATCTTTAATCTCTCTATTTCCTCTTGCATATGTTGCAAGATGCCAGACACTGATTCATTATGAGCCAAGTCCTCATTTAGGGCCTGCGCCATATCCGTGACGTCAATGCGCTCTATTTCTTCCCCGGTATTCATCGTCCACCAGAAGTGAAATTTTTTAAGGCTTGTGCTTCTGTCAAAGCCCAGCTCACCTGAGTTCTTGTTCAGTTCTGATGGAGTTTGAAGACAATCCGACCCCACCCTGAAACTGCTTGTTCCAGCACACTAGTTTTTAAAACAGTGCACTAAGAACAGAAGCTCAAGGGAAGGGGGGAAGTGGATAAAATAAAAAAGAGAGACAACACCGTTCTTGCGTTTCCACTGTTGAAGTGCTGCACAAATCTGCGGCCCTTTCTGACTTCTGTAGAAACTGGTGCCTAATGAAACATAAACAAAGAACAGATAAGTGCAACCTATTCCTAAATGGGTTCCTGACTATCCCTTTATTTATTAGAAATTCTCTTCTAAAAGTACCTCTTGGATCCTGGTCTCTAGTTTCCAGGTTTGGAATGTGTTACCGCTCTGGGATGTGTTTTCTATTACTGTAAAGCTTCTAAAACATTAAACAAATACCGTTATCAGAATTACCAATATCAAACATTCATCATAATATAACTAAAGCCTAAATTCCCAATAGCAGACTCACTTTTCCCATATTTCCAGAATCTTTTATAAAACAAATACTGTACTTTTACATCAAAATACAGTATGTAATTTGTGCAAGTCCTTGATTTACTGTTTGCCTTGCTGTTAATGGTTTCCACTGTTCGATTCTTAAAAGTTCCATGAGAAAAAACAATGTTTGTTTCACAAAGTTCTGCAAAATATTCTTGTAACAAAGAGTTTGAATCACAATGTTCGTGGAAGGTATTTTGTTTCAAATTGTCTATACACGAATCCAGAAATTGTTGTCAAAGTTCTTTCAGGTAATAAAAGGTTTTGCACTTACTTGTTGCTGGCAAGAGATACTGATCAGTCTAACCTTGTCTTCTTTCTCTTTTGCAGGTTACTCATAGGAGAGAGGCTGAAGCAAGGAGGAACCGGAAACCGGAAGAAGGAAGAGCCAGAAGCTGCGCCCATTGAAGTCAATGAAAGTCTGTAAATAGCAGGAGTGCCAGCGCCGAGGGATCTGTTCTCAGGTAAGCGGGAGGTAGACGAGCACAAGCACTGGGTGAGGCTCGGGGGATGCCTTTTATAGACAGGGCTGGGTGTGGTTTGAAGGGCTGGGTGTGGTCCTCACATGCTGCACATGTTCTTGGAAGGTGTGCAGAGCTGGGTGTGGTTTGAAGAGCTGGGTGTGGTCCTCACATGCTGCACATGTTCTTGAAAGGTGTGCAGAGTTTCAGTTATTATACAAATGAGTTGGATTAACACATGGCCTAGGGAGGAGTATTTTAAAGAAGCCTTGGTAAAAGCAAGGCCCAATGTGTAAACAAAACAGCACATTAAACAACATACACAGAAGCCTAGGGGGGGGGGAAGGTGAGATAACAAGAAAGGCTTTCAATAGTAAGTTTAAAAGGGAGCTATTACAGAACCCACTAGTGCAGTGAGAGGGGACATGCTCTTTGCTGTGTACAAACCCTAACAGTATGCCACAGGCTTGTTGGCATTTCCATGCAATTGTGTCAAAACTAAAAGAGAACATCCATCTCTTTCACAGAAAAACAAAGACAAAAACTTGTTATAATCGGGCATTCCCAGAGGTGGGGTTCGGCATAGGCTTTCTCTCAACTCCGTGAAGGCACCCATGCACCGTTCATCAAATGGTACCGGATCAGACACATTCTTGTGTGTCAGCCTCCGTAAACGTTAGGTCAAAAGGTAAGAATTTGAAATCCACCGGCGACAGTAGCCAAACATTCGCAGAAACATCCTGACCTCCCTCAGAGTAACTGGTGGATTCATCTGCATGACTGCTGAAATTCTCTCTTGGGAGACCTTCCTTACACCCTTCTCAATGTCGTGACCTAGATATCTGACTTTTGAAGGACGCGTTGTCCCCTTTCTAGTTTTACCGAGGTTCCTGCTTCACGCATGCACGCGTGAGCCTTTTATATCGCCTCATTCTCCCCTGGGGCTTCTGTAACATGTGTGAGAAGCGTGTTCTTGTCTCAGCAGGAACAAATCCTTTGCGCTCCGTTCACGCCCGTTTGCTTTGAGCTTTGGGGCTGTAATAATTATTGATCTGTGGCTTTGCCTGGTATTATCATTTTCTTGTGGAAAAGTTCTTCTCTGATAAATCAGCAGGCCTCCCTCCACGGCCTAATTGTTTGCCTGAGGCTGTGCCCAGGCATATTTTGCCTGCTTATTCAAAACTACTGCACCTGTCACCGCACTTCTTTTGAAGTCCCTCTTGGCAGCTTTCTGCCTATTTAAGTTTTTTTTTCGCTGTGGAGACCTATTTTTTGTGAGCCATGGCTGGCTATCAAGGTGATTTGGGGGAAGGTACCTTTTATGAGGACTCTGTGGGGTCGTTTGAACAGGAGTTGGTCTACGCCCTTGATGCTGGTGTGCGGCACACTGTCAACGTGGCCTTGGCCCAGGCTATTCAATCCATTAAGCATCACTTATTGGCATTTTCTGAGCAGCAGGGCTGGGTCCCTCAATCTAGCAGCCAGGAGTAGCTGCCTTTTTCGCAAGATGCAGGCTCAGGTTCGGGAGAAAACCCTCACCAGGCTGATTTTGAACAACTCATTCAAGCTTTGAATAAGGAGCATGGCTACTCATCCTCGCAGTCCCTCCACCCTGGAGATGAGAGTAAAGATGATTCTGACTCTTCTTCCTCTAACAGTCCAGATAGGGATTCTGACCCTCCTCTGCGGAAGCGCAAGGCTAAATCCCGCCATGCTACAGAGTCGGAGCAGCCTTTGAAGGTGCTCACTTTTGAGCCGGAGGACATCGTTCATCCTAGGTCTTCCTCCTGGACGCCACCAGGTTTTCCTCCTGGACGCCACCTTCCGAGGTGGCGGAGTATGTTCAGGCACATATTCGCCATTGCTTTGACAAGGATGTCTGTTCCCGGTTGAGATCGGAATGTCCTAGGCCGGATTTTCCTTGTAAGGTTATGGAAACTCCAGAGATAGACCTCACTCTGGTAACATATCTTAAAAAGTTCTCTAAGGACCCGAAGAAAGGCATTGATTGTGCCTGGCGAGGTGGTCAGGACAAGCTCCTCGACATTACAGTTCCCCTCACCAAAATCTTGGAGTTAGGTTTCCAGGCTAAAGCATTGGGTATTTCAGTTAATCCCGAAGTATTGGTTGGTTGGGCTCAGAGGGCCTTATGTTTTTTAGGAAACACAAACTGCGCCATTTCCAGTGAGCAACGGCGATCCATTTTAGTTAAGATGGACCCCAAACTGACTGACCTGGCATTGTCTGAGTCAGGACCTTTGGCACAGGGTCTACTTTTTGGATCTCCTTTCCTCAAATAACTTTCTAAGTTCGCATCCACTTTTGCTGATCTTGACAAGGCCCAAAGTTATATAAGGAAGGTTCTACGACCACTTTTTTACAGGGCAGGACGCTACAGAGGGTGAGCCATCGGCCGTAACTATTATCAAGGCCCCCAGAGAGGTTCCTTCCAACAGCCAAGGGGAGGTTATCAGGACTCCACTTCCACCTTCTATCCCACCAGGTCTCGTGTGGGTCGAAATCGATTCCGAAAAGGAAGATCTAAAGGATCCTACTCCACCTATCAGGAGCCCAGTACTACAGGTGAGAATTTCTTCATGTTCAGAGGTAATTCTGGGAGGCAGGACAGCTTTGGCACAAGATCACGCAGGACCCCTGGGTCCTGGAGACAGTTCAGGGGTTCAAGCTGGAATTTTACAGCTCTCCTGTTCAAGGAGCCCCGTCCCCAGAAATGTTTTTTTCCCTACAAGATCGGGAGTTCATCTCTCTGGAGGTCTCAATGCTTATGTCCAAGGGGCCAAAATGGCCTCATCCCCCTCCATCCTTCCGGTTTCCTCAGTCCGATATTTCTGGTAGAAAAAAAGGCGGCAGTTTTCGTCTGGTCTTAAATCTAAAAGACTTCAATGGCTGGATAGTTTATTGCCACTTTAAGATGGAGGGCATTCATTTGTTAAGAGATATCCTAAGAGAAAAAGATTGGATGGTCCACATAGATTTAAAGGATGCTTATTTGACCATTCCTATTTTTCTTCCTCATCGAAGATTCCTGCAGTTCCTTTGGCAGGGTCGTTGTTACGAATACGTCCTTCCTTTTGGTCTGTCGTCAGCCCCTTGGGCTTTCACGAAAGTGATGCGCCCGGTGGCGGAATTTCTTCGGGCCAAAGGGGTTCGTCTGATCATTTATCTCAACAACATTATCCTCGTGGCTCAGTGTCCTCTCCTTCTGACGACCCATTTAGAGTGGGCTTCATCCTCAACAGTCAGAAGTCCATCCTGGTGCCCTCTCAGAGGATAGAGTTTCTGGGCTTTCAGGTAGACTCTGTTCTAGCTCAGTTGATCCTTCCTCCTTCCAAGGTCCGGAACATAAAGAAGGAATTGAGGAAATTATTGTCCAAACAGATGGTATCTTTGAGGTGCCCTGCACGGATGGTAGGCCTCCTTACCTCGTCCATCCAGGCTATTTTCCCAGGTCCGCTTCATTATCGGGCCCTTCAATGTCTGAAGATCTTTCATCTTCAGAGGGGCCTCAGTTATGCAGCCCTAGTCTCCCTCGAAGCCAGGACCGAGATCCGTTGGTGGCTCAATCACCTGGAGGCCTGGAATGGCAGAGCGATCTTTGGCTTGTCTCCGGAGATCATGATCGAATCCGATGCCAGCCACTGGGGCTGGGGAGCTCACTGCGGCTCGGTAGTCACCAGGGGTCGCTGGTCAAAAGAGGAGTTGGACCTTCATATCAATTGCTTGGAACTCTTAGCGGTTTATTTTGCGATTCGCAGTCTGTCTCCGGAAACGTCGAACAGTTGCATTCTTCCCCGGATGGACAACATTTCGGCGGTCCGATATGTCAGCAAGCTGGGGGGGGACCAGGTCTCGCCTTCTGATGGAGATTGCCAAGGATTTTTGGCACTTTTGCCTTCAGCATCGGATTTCAGTAATTGCGCAGTACCTGACGGGTCTGAGCAATACTGTGGCCGATTGGCAGTCTCGTTACCTATGGGACTTCAGCGATTGGAGACTTCACCCGAGAATATTTCATGCTCTCCAACGTCTGTGGGGCCCGTTTGCGATAGATCTTTTTGCGTCTCGCCTCAACCGACAATTGGATCATTTTTTCAGTTGGCGTCCGGATCCGGAGGCTCTAGCAATAGATGCATTTCTGCAGACCTGGTCCCAATTTCTGGGATATGTGTTCCCTCCATTCATAATGATTTCCAGAGTTCTGACTCAAGTTTGTCGTCAGAGAGCAGAATTGGTGCTTGTGACTACCTTTGGAGGGCTCACGCTTGGTTCCCTGTGGTTCTGGAGATGGCCTGTGCCTTACCAGTTATTCTTCCACATCGTTGGAATCTATTATTAGACCAGTTGGGTCTTCCTCATCATCTGGTGCAATCACACTTCCTGATTCTGGTGGCATGGAGAACTTCAGGAACTGCTGGTCTCTCTCAGGCCTTTCGCGCAAATCTCAGAATTTCATCGCAAAGTCCTGGGTTCCTAGCACACACAAGCGTTACTCTTCCGCTTGGAAACGCTGGCGTGCTTGGTGCTGTGAACGGAGTGTTGATCCATTCTCAGCCAACTGTTCTCTGATACTCAATTTCTTATCTCAGTTGGCTGCTTCAGGTATGGCTTATAGATCAGTTAACAATTATAGATCAGCCATTTCCGCAGGCCATTGTCCTATGGAGGGGAAGCCTATTGGCGAACTGCTGATTGTGTGTAAGCTTCTTCAAGGGATTCATTTTTTTAATCCCCCTCAATCTCGTTATTCTTCCCTTTAGGATGTTAACATTGTATAGCGTTTTTTGGAATCTTGGCCTACCAACAAGTACCTGTCCAGGAAGCAGTTGTCTGCTAAACTTACTATGTTGTTGTGTTTGGTGTCCTGCAAACGTGTTTCTGATGTCGGGGCTTTGGACCTGTCAGGCAGAGTTTTTTCTCCTGAGGCGGGCATTGATATTGCTCCGTTTGGTGCCCACCGACGAGGGGTGCCATGGCCTCTAAGGTGTTCTCTTTGTGCTCTCGCCTTGAGGACATTTTAAAGGCAGCGGACTGGTCTTCTGATTCTACCTTTAAAGCCTTTTATCACAAGCCTATTCTAGATATTGCTACTGTTGTTCTAAACCAGCTTTGAACTAGCATAATCAGAGCCTCCGGTCCTGACATAGAATGAAAAGTTTTCTAGCTATCACGTCAAGAATTTTCAATTCTATTAAGGACACGGATGGGAGGATTATCCCTCCCTGAAAAAAATGGGTTTTATATTTATCAGGCATGTTATTGAAATGTCTTATTTTCATGCTGTAATTCCTTTTTCTTACCCCCCCCTTCATATAAAATATATCATCATTGGCTACTGTCCAGTGTTTATGGCTTGATTTATTTGTTTGCTTTCAGGCAATGAAGACAAATAATTCCTGATTCCTTGGATTTTGGTGTTTCCTAATCATCGGAGTTCTCCGTGTTGGAGCTGTTGGCTGGTCCCTTCTTTGTTGGGGCTTTCGATGGCGCTTGGGGCCTGTGTGGTTTGCAGTTTTTCTTCTCCTGTTGAGGACTGTTTTGAGACTTTTTACTGTTTGAACTCTTGCAAAAAAAGAGGGAGGAGTTCCATTCATTAGGGGCTTTTATAGGGCTTGGCTCTATGATTATCATGTGATATGGTGTCACAGGATGTGACGTTTTGTTTTCTTATTGGCTGCTAAAAATTAAAAGCATAGAAAGAGAAGCATAATCCTCGCCTCCGTGTCCTTAATAGAATTGAAAATTCTTGACGCGATAGCTACAAACATTTTCATTCACTGCAGGCAGCAATACAGGCATGAATAACACACCTGCGCCATCCAGGGAGACTTGCATCGAGCTGTCACCACACGGCCACGCCTCTGTGCCCCGGAAGCGACCCCCTGCTGACCTCTCCTGTCACTTCCACTTCTTCCTGGCTGCGTGCCAGTTGTTCTCATTAATCACCTTGAAAGACAGAGAAGGAGTGCTGCGTGTCTGAGACAGGCACAAGCACATCTTAATTGCCAATCGGGGTCAGACTGAATTCACAGGAGAGTTGCAGATTCGTCCTTTTATTCAGAAGAAAAACATTGACATGAGCACGACAGCATGAAATAAATACTACCTTTGTGCACAGGGCCCTGCTTTACACACTTGTTAATCTGAAAAAATATTGAAAAGGTCTGCTGGGCTGCATGAGCAAAGTGAGAGAATTATTTTACATGTTTCCATACAATCTATTTGGAATTCATCTGCATTGAAAAAATGATCTTCCCTTTTCTCTCGAGCTGTGCTAGTCTTTCAAGTGTGTGCGCCTCTGGCCTTATTTGATTTTTTTATGTTTATTTGTTAAGGGAAAGCGTTAGAGGTTCGATGGACCTTTTGACTACACTTAGAATGATTCCACCATGGCTATCAATATTACTCATAGCATTGACCAGCAATAGGACAACACGTTCAATAACTTAACATCAACATTTAGAAGTCAGTAATGTTCTAAAGTACCATAACTCATGTGGTCATGAATAACCACACCTTTTAGTAAAATTAGAAAGATTATTTTCCTAGATTAACAATGATAATATCACATAAATCAATCTCAACACCAAATGGTAGGCATATACAAACAACACAGGCCAACCAAAGCGGCGGTAAAATCTCAATCTAACCAAAGCATTTATCATTAAACATTCAAGGGTTATTGGGTTTCTTCCCATTCCGCTAGGGAGCGGGGCGTGCTACGGCCTACGGGATACGTGGGAGCACTGATGTAGTCTCGTCAATGTGAATCACAGGAGGGATAGGAGTGGTGGGGTCTAAGGTTAGTTAAAAATATCTGTCTCCTAGGAATTCCAATGATTTAATAGATCTCTTGGAGGCGGTATGATTAAAAAGGGGGCTGCGGAAGTGGGGGATGTAACGTACCCAACTTCCTAATCTACATGTTTCAGAGCCTTACCCCTAGGCTCCTCTTCAGGACCAAGGGGGACTCCGTAGTGCCACTCCTAGTTTGACTACCTCCAATGAAAGCATAAATAATACATGCTCAGTGATATGGTGCAATTCACCTTACTCATGTGGTGTCATAAGTTGATGCGTATCGTTTATGGTGTCCGTCATTGATACCTGTGGAAATACAAGAGAGGCATAGTTATCATAGCCTCCGTTTGTAATGGGACGCTATATATGTTGTTTGTGATTGTGGTGCCACCTATTTGCTAACTTCACCCCACTCGTGGGAAATGGCACTCGTGACTATCAGGAATGAGAGACCAAAGTACTCTCACAATCAAAATACAAGACATACTACATTTAAAACTTTTAAACATGTAAAACACACCAAACAGAACACACGTGGTGCATGTGTAACCTACCCGGTCATATTTGAACTCTCATTTCATAGCTCTTTCGGGAGGGGGTGTGTGCTTGTAATCACACTTTAAAGATTTGACAAAGTTTTAGAATCACTTCATCTTACCGTATCTGTAGCTCGATGTAAACAACGTTCAAAAGGTACTTACTTCATCAAAGTGACACTCCTGCTCTGTAACTAATGCTCACCTCCCCAGGGTCTGAATCTTGAATGCTCGCATGGGAGGTGAGTTTAAATGTGCAGCAGCCCTTGCATCTCAGCTAAAGCATGCAGCACTAGACCACTAACTTCCCCAAGGTGGCGGCCTCCCGTGGAACGAATGGGGGCCTGCGAAGACCCTAAAAGTAGGTATCCTGCACATTTAACCTTCAATGATGAAGCATGCTACCAACGGGTAATCCTGATGGGTGAGGGTTTTTTTTAACAAGAAAATCCTTTTTCCTATCCATCCTGTGGTAATTCTTGTAGCTGGGCCTCTGTTGTAATGGTACTTAAAGAAAGACAAAACCTACAACAAAGACATCTGCGGTTGTTATACCTCTCCTGTATGGATCAGAAGCATAGACCTCTTCGTCAGTTGAGCATCTGTCTGGTCAGAGTAAGCAGGAGAACGTGAAGGGGATTGGATCAGCTGTGACTGGGCTCTAAGTTAACTGAACCAACGTAGCAAGGACATTAAACTATGGAAAACAGCATTAATAGCGTTTGCAATCAGTAACAGTAATTACGCGATGAGGCTAAGAAAAAAAGGAAGGGAAGACATCAGGAACTGCTCTGTTCCTTGAACGGGACTCGAACCACCAGAATGCAAGGATGCCTGTGTCTGCTAATTGCACTTGAGCTTAGTTAAAATCCACAAAGTACTTTCTCACGTCATCATTGGTCAGAAAATTGGGTGTTCTAGTAGAACCAATAAACATAAATCCTCAAATCTGTGATTTAGTTAGACAGTCTTTCACACGTCGATGATTGCATCCTCTTTTCCTGTTCCCATCACCAGCTTCGTCAGGTAACATTTTAGTTGTAATCATACCTCCAGTCAGTGGGGTCATTATTTGGTTCTGGGAACATCAGTTTCTCATGAAAAAAAGATACAAACATGTTGTTGGTTAGGTCATGGTATTTCAGTTCATTGTTCTTACAAGAAAGTTTGGGGTACCAACTAGTACAACTTTGCAACATTACAAATCTTTGGTCAGCTCTGTGTGAACAATGAATATGTGTGGATTATCTGCTCTTACAAAACATTTATGAACAATTATTTACTTATGGCATGACATGAGGCCTTGTCGACTAGGCCCATTAGTTCACCATCTCTATGCCTAGTAAAGTTAAGCAAATACCTATCATTAATACATTGATATGATCCATTAATACATTTGGTAATACATGTGAATATTATTTCTAAACAGTTAATATTATTTTATTATTAATGCCGCACACATTTATGGTTACCACCTAGGTGGGCACATTTTCATAACTCTCAATTTCACTACTTTAGCATAATTCATGTTAATTCTTGGCCATTAATCAATGCAAATTTATTAGTATTAAATTCAGCTTTCACACAAGTGATATGTTATGATCATAGGTAATGACATATTGCATTCTGAGATTGCTTAGTAAAACAGTAGGGTGCGTGGAGAACATAGCTGACTAAGAGAACGTGATGTGGTGGTCACCTTCCAGGCAGAGTCGCTGTGGTGCTTGACTGAGAGGAGTCTAAGAACCTAGAACAAGGGAAAATGTGGGCAAATAGCCTCAGATGCCAGGTGGACCAGTGAGTCTTTGACACTTTGAGGAGAGTTGTCACTCCTCTAAACAGACATCTATGTTCTGTTGACTTCGAGTGCACAGACCCCAAGTGGTAGAAGAAATATCCCCATCTACCCTCTGTCCCACTGTTTCGCCAGGAGGTGAAAACTTAATAGAATGCCCACAGTAGCCACTGACATCAGGACGGATACAATAAAAAGCAGCCCTGCCAAGTGTTGCGCATCTCGTGTTAGAATAGCAAATTTCCGGTCATCTTCCCGTATTACTGCAATGCTTGACATTTTCACGCGAATCCTGAAGTGCGGTAAAACCTTCTTGTTCCCTTTTCTCACTTTTATAGATAAGCTCCGAGTAGTGCTTATCAAAGGCCACAAGGTGGTGCTGGTGTACAACTGGAGGTATGGGATTCTTAATATATTACAATATTTATATGGTTCCCTCGTTTTCATCGCTTGATTTCGCTTGCAAGAAAGTGTCGCTCCTAGTCGTTGAAATTTCACTCATAATTACACAGAAATTTTGAAAATGTCACACATAGCAATATGAAACCTTGGCGGCTATGAAAGAGGCACTCACCTATACAGCCAGACAAGAGGGGTAGTGTGTCCCAAATCCTTTCCACTACTTCTCCTTCTCACAAACGTAAGGCTTCTGCCTCATAACATTCTCAAGGGCTACACAAGTCACTGTTGAAAGAAATTTGTGGTGAACCAGGTGATGCTCTAGGGAAACTGCTCGTTAATGGTCGTTTCCCAGGTGTGCAAAGTAGCCACAATATCACTGCAAAAGACAAATGCAGATGAAAGGACTGAGGAACAAACCTAGTCTCTCTTTGTCAATAAACATTCAACTGTAAGCATTGATATAGGTCTTCCTTTCACATCCCAGCATCTCAGAATACATGCAGTCAGAAATGTTTCACATGATTGCCTTGCCTTACAGCACAGAACTCATCCACTCTTCAGCAAGGGGCCAGACTCAACCACACAGAGCAGTTCCTTTCCGTTTTCACAACAAAGAGCTTGCTCCAAAGGCATGAATGCTGAGTTGATAAATGACAGAGAAAACCTTGCAGAAGATGGGAAACAAGTGAGAATTTGGTACATCACTCTTAGACAACATAAGAATAAAAATCGGAAAAGGAGTAGAAAGGCTACCATCTTGAGCAGTGAATATACTAGCTTGCTATATTGCAGAAGCAAACTGTACAGCAAACATGACTAAAAAAAAACTCCACTTTTACAGTTGCCACTATCAAGTGTTGATAATTTAGTAAACAGGTGCAGACAACTCTTGTCCTGTGGCCTTTGAACAAAACAAGTTTTATCTTAATGCCTCCTAACGAGAGATGCTACTTTAAGGGACAGGTGTTCCACCTTCTCTTCCATTTGATTGGCTACTTTCCATGGGCCAATCCCTAGCACACCCACAACGCAGGTGTTGCTCTTAATGTTAGCCTATCAATGATTCTCCAGTGAACAATGCATCAAATATGCAGTTAACCATCTGTGTTTTTCCAGTGATCCGTCCACTCTTGCCCCAAGAAATCCCCAATGCTTCCCATTGTGATCCTCAAAATCATCTTATGCGATAGAGTAAAGTGGCCTTCCTGCCAAGTCAACGGCTAAGCTCCAGTGAGTGAGCATATACAGAGCGCACCTTATCCTTGACCTGAAACATGTCCATCGCCTCATTCCTGCACTGATGTCTCTTCAACAGCTTTTGACTGAACAACTGATGGAGTTTAAGGTGTTGTGCTCTCTGCAACAGGCCTTCATGGAACCAACATCTCTAATTTACTGCTCTCACCCCTTGCTGTCCAAATATCTATGGTTGGCTGTGTAAAACCAACTCTGTCTTTACAGAGCTATATGTTTTTGTGGTAGATCATTTCAAGCTCAAGGTCCCTTTCACTTAAACTGTATTCTATTATCCCTTGCATGGAACACCAGCTTCCAACATTATAGTTCAGCAAACTTTAACCATATCAGACTCCCTTGACTATTTTGAAGGTGCACTCTACTCATGATCTTCCAGCACTAAGTCACAGTTTAAACTCTTCACTCAGGACTAGCACATGCCTTATCATTGGCTATAGTACTCTCCGTAGCCACTACTCAAGATGTCAGAGCTCTGAAAACTGCAGTTTGAGATCTGGCCAAAGGACTCTACTGTGGGTGGCCAATCACTGGCCAAAGGAGGACAACATTGTTAACTAATGAGTCTTCATCCTTTTGTGCTCAGCAGGGATGCCCTTCCTTTATTGGGAGCTATTATCTCTTAATTCATTGCCAAAGTTCCCCACTGCAAATTCTAAGATCATCCAATATCATGAAATCCTCACAGACACAACTTTTAGGCAATCACCACGGAAATTAACTACTTCAATTTGACTTTAAGAGAACGGACCAAGACATGCATGCAACCTGACCCTATCATTCTGGTACAGCTCGCAGAGTTTTTCTTCTACCTACATCCACTTCACAGCTGTAAGCTGCTGTGTCCACATGCCCATTCACAGCCAGTCTGACAGCCCATGAAGATATCACTTCTACCCAGCTCCCACTTCCCTAATGCAAGTTCCAAAAAAGATCCTAATTAATAAGGAACCTTTTCCCAATGGGCCCTACCACAACTTCAAGCCAGCCTGCAGCACTCAAAGCTTGGCCTGTTCATTGTCCCTGGCCCTTTTAAAGAGACTAGTAACGACATGCAGATGTTTGTATTACAGTTTTCTCCTTACATCAACTTACGAAGGTCCTCTTAACCTCCATAATAAATGTTTGCCAAATTGACTTAAACAGGAAAGTTAGGTCTAGTTTTGTGCCTTTTAACTAGTCTACGTTTACTATTTTTGGTGGAAACTAGTTAATACATTTGTGCTATATGTATATTAACAATGGTGTTTTTATATTTGTTGTTAATTGTATTATGACCCTGTTTGTTACAGTTTTAATTACCTTATAAAAGCCTTAAATACATTTCGACTTAATGATTATGTAACCGTGGATCAAACCTTTAGTTCTTTATTCTCTTAAATGTATATCCTTTGATTTATCGGTTCCTTTATCTCCCAGAAACTTCCTTGGTGTTAGTCTTGTGCTGGGTCTGTATTTGGAAGAAAACAGCGAGGATACCTCAGAGAGGCCTTTGAGATGCATCTGCTTAAGACCTGATGATCAAGGTGTTGTGGGAACTCAACTTAGTGATTCTCTTTGCTGTGTCCTTTCCTATGACGTGGCATACTGCCTATTGGAGGACTGAAGGAGATTTGTTCGATGTAGCCACCATGCCAACTACATTTGTAGTGAGGTAATAATATGATGATGAATTAACTTGAAATTAGGTGGATCCACTGGTATGCTTTTTGAATGTACATGTGAAACAATGAAGGCAGCCCCGACAAATGCGTTACTTGCCACTAAAAAGCATGGTAAGACAAGGCATAAATGGTTTAATAAAGCTGCTAGGAGTGCAAGCTGAGCATTTTTAGCCACAGCATTCTTGTTCATGCAGCTGAATCTTGATTATATACAAGTGTTAGTACTTCCTAAAGGGGTCTGCAGTCACTTCACACTCTAAGTCCTGTGGAATGAAGAGTAAGAACCCATGGGGTAAAGAGCCAAATCGGCTCCAGAAACCACTAATAAAAGAACCAAAGCAGCATCATAGCCGAAAAAGGAGAACATGAAATAGGAGTCTGGGGCAGAACTGTGTATAACCCTACCCGTCTTATGGTAATTCAGTAAAAAGAAAACAAAATGACGGAAAAAAGTGGTAGGCAAGCACTGCTGAAATCAATACTAGAAACAACACAACTTCCAGTCTGGTGTAAGACATCCTGCCGGATGAAGGTGGGCAGTCACGGTTGCGCAGGAGGAAATTTCCTCCATAGTCATCTCGTTTATGTAGCCTTATAGCCAGCCCACTGCCAAGGACTATATCCGTAGTTAAAGGTGCTGAACCCAACTTATGGGCCCAAACTATTGGCTGAGGGCCTCCAACGCAGGAGAAGACTTTTTACAACTGATACAGCCCATAGCAGACGGGATATAAGGCTATTAGAACATTCCACGTTCTTAGTGATCTAAATTAAAAAAAGGAGAAACCAAAACAAACAGTAATACAGTCCTCTAATGCTGTAGCCGTTCACTGTCAGTGACAACCAACACATGTTGGTCATGGCAAGAAATAAAAAGGTGGACCTTTTTCCTCAATGCACTTTAATGTGTAAATGCTGGTATTATTACTTAAACTATTATAGGATGCATCTTCCTCCAATCCATTAATCACTATATAACAATACGATAGGGGGGGGGGGGGGGGGGACATGAAAAGTTTGCCAGTGCAGATGCCACACAGCTGTGGGCAGGTCACCTTGCAGTGTGGGTGTCTATGCCTTTGCCACTGCTCCCCTCAAACTTAGCAAAATACAGGCATGGTTTAGAGCATCTCTTCCTGTAAAGCCACTTCTAGGCTGTTTATGTTTTGACCTACATAATACCTTTGTTAGAAAGTTCAAAAATAAAATCAGCAATCTTAAACAATGCATGCGCTGAGATCAGGACTTAACAGATGTTGCTCTTGTGTTCAACTCATTGCCAGGCTCTTCGACAGTACTGATACAAGGAGTTAAACATGACCGAATATACCATTAACATAGACCAGCAGGTTGATTTTCCACTGACAGTCCTGAAAATCACTGGTTTAAATTATTTTTAATGTTTCGAGGTCAATACAATGGGTACCATTTAGTGGGGAAAGAACATCTATTATACAAGCACATAGAGGACTTCGGGCCTGATTTACAGTTTGGCGGGGGGGTTACTGAGTCACAAATTTGACGGATATCCTGTCTCCCATATTACTATGCCCTTTTGTCTTTTGGACCTCATAATATGACAGACGGGATGTCCGTCATGTTTGTGACTCAGTAACCCCATCCGCCAAACTCTAAATCAGGCCCTTAGTTTGTGGCGGGCAGCATGTGGGTGGCAGCTATTACAAGAGTTCGATTCAGTCTGTTTTTATCAAAGTCCCACTATGACTCGGACTGTGGTGTCTGCAGTCTGTGCATTCTGCTTGTAGCTTGACTTCATCACAAAGCTTTGTGCACCTGCACTAGTTGTACCTGGGAGTCGTAGCAGTCTTGCTGAAGACTCGAAATATATGTGAACATACCAGCAGCAGAAGCAAACCATTAGCCTGGTCTGGAGGTGAGGTAACATAGAATCCTTGAAAATGCGCTCTATCTTAAGATGGTTGACAGAAGCTATGGCTGAAGAGCCATGGGCCCGCTTCTTGCTGTCTGCATGAACCAGGGTATGATAATTCAAGAATTGAACCTCTAGTTAGGATCCACTCTGCAGAAGAGGTATCACTCAACTTCAGTCCTCTTCAAGGGTATTGGTGTATTTGTTTTAGGTAATGTTGACAGCTCATCTGCCAATAAATTGCCATACAATATATTGAATGCAAAAGTTTATATGACAGGTGAGATCCTGGTGGTCCTTAGCTATGTTCGGTACCTACACGAGAGAGAAAATCAGGAGAAGTGGGTAGAGATGACATAGTCAGAAAGGAAACAAATGCAAGCGATTCTTGACCGAGGGTAATGAAAAATGTTTCTATAGTATTTCACTAAAATTAATCCATGGAAAAACAATCCTCCTAAACTGAGTACCAAAAAGGATTCTAACTAAAACAACACATTTCCTACAAGCAGCAAAAGAAATAGATAATTTAGCTGAAAACTGATGCACCAAAAAAGCGTCTTCAATTTACCCAAAAATGTATTATATTTCATGCTGTATATCACTCAATTAAAAATGCAACTCGTTATTTTCTAGGTGCACATTATTACTGTTTGAACCTCCACCCCAACAAAACACACTTCCAACACTTTTAAACGTAACATTTGTTTAGCGGCGAGATTCACACTCCCCAGCCCAACAATCTGACTACAACTTGTAGCAGGTATATGCAATTTACATTAAAGACCTCCACCCAGGCCTCGACACATTGGCGTCTGCACCGCCTTTGTACCAACTGCTACTTGTAGTCTAAGTTTGTTGGAATCACTTTTCAGATCTTCCCATTTTCAGTCATTTTTGTGCAGGTAAATTCAGATGCGATTTATTCTCTAATATTCTTTGTTTTGAATCAGACAAAATTGAGAGGCTGAAAAAAATGTGTTTGACTTTTAGTGAAACCACATGCAACTCTTTCATGCAGTTGTGCCATTATCTACAGCAGCATATCTAAAAAAAACCTATAGGCTTACATTTATCAGTCAGGTAAAAGGTATATGGCACAGTCAGAAGTGAACTAATTGGCATGGTAAATTATGACCTCAGAATAGAATATATAACTTTTGGTCTAGTTTTAAATATATTGACAGCATATGCAATGAACTACTATCACACCTATTTGTTTCAGTAGTTAACGGCATTGCCACAATCAACCATTTGTGAGTTGATAGTGTAGACATCAGTGATCATTTTGCCTTTCGATCTGGATTTTCATTTGGAATTGCTATGTAGAACTGTTGTTTCTCCTGGCTTTACCAACCCCTAGGAGAAACCTACATGGCAGTAAGAACACCTACTGTAGTATAAATTGGCATCAAGTACGGTGCCAAAAATAAATTGTTTTCATTTTGGAAATATAATTTTCCTCACTTTCTGTACAGCACTTCGGGAGAGTTCTGCTGCTTAGTTTACAACAGTAGTGGTTGGCTAAATATTAACCTACCGCTTAAAGGTGGGAAACTTTGTCCTTTGCTAGGTAAGTGAAGTTTCCAGACTTTATTAGGGGAACAGTTTAATCAGGCCATGATGACTTTTTCTTGATTCAGAATCTCCCGTCCATTTTAGGGCAGCGAATGTTGTGTTTGGTGCTCGGGTTTGGCGGGCTTCGAGGAGCTTTTTGGGTGTTTGAGGGGTTCTTGAAAATGAGACTGCAGGTGTGACTCTGGCTCCAAGGAAGGGGCTTTAGCGGGTATAGAGCACTCCGAAGCTACGCAGGGAACATTATTGGGGGAAAGAGGATGGCCACTAATTGAGACCGAGAATGTTCACTCGCTACTACGAAGAGCCACTGAAGCGGTCACTCTAACAAAAGAAAAACATTTTAAAAAAACTTTCCAAGCTTCGCAGTTGTGAAGTTGGCTAAATGTTTGAGAATTGTAAGTAAGCTAAGTTCGCGCAACCCCTAAACGGCAGTCCTACACCACTTTGTGCTCCCGCATTGTTGTGAAATTCTCAAACTGCTGCTTCAATTTGTTAATATTAACATTTACTGTTATATTGTATGCAGAATCGAAGACCCAGATGATCTGCTAGTAGTGTTAACTACACAAAAGGCCTTCAAAGGTGTAGCAAAGCGAACTATGAGAAAGAGAATTGAGTAAGAAATGATGATCTGCTGCAAGATCAGCTCTCTAGTCTTTAGCTTTGAGGAGTTGAACTGGCGAGCCACAGTCCATCATTGCACAGGATTCTGCTCTCCACTACTACACATTGTCTATACTGATGAATATCAGGAAGGCACTCACTCTACTGAAACTAGTAACATTTCAAAAACTGAAACAGCTGTATTGATTCTTTCACATAGGTCATCAAAGTTCTTAATGGGTTGAGGACAACTCTATGCATAGCAATGTTTGGCAATGAATCTTGAATGACCACATTCAGTGTGTGAGAAAGGCAATACAAATACACAGCTTGATTTCTTTTTTTGTCTGCTGTCACAGCAGTGGTCCTTACAATGATAGATGTTAAAACTAAAAGCTCAAGATCACATTCTTTGCAGGCACAAATAATAGTCCAAGATCCTGTTCCTCTGTAAATTTCATTAAACAAGTCACCACTCGATGATAAATGGTTGAGATGATGTACATTCTGGAGGAAATGCTTTCATCAGAGTGGCACTCGTCTGAGCAGTGTGGCATACCAGCATCTCGGAGTTCTCAGGGGCAGACCTGCCCAGTCTTCTGTATATAAACTGGGTTGAATGAACATTTGCAGAGCAACCAACAGCCCTGAGGGGACATTGGCAGTAGCCTGCCTTCTGGCACTCAACAGAGCCATCGACCGACTTCTACAAGAAGTCTCACCATAGAATAAGATCCAATCATGGTAGATTATTGATAGTTTTATTGAAGCCAGCAGGAGGGCACACACCACCAACTATTTCCTGAGCACTGACCTCCAACTGTCGAACTAAGAATTCTCAACCACAGATAGACTATGACATGCCTAATGAGCAGGTTTCTTACCTTTGGTAATGCCTTACCTGGAAGACTCTATCTAACTGCAGATCCCTTAACTTAGAATTATCCCCAGGCATCAGACTGGATCTGGAAACTTTTTAAGCAGTACCTGTGCATGCCGGTAGGTGGCATAGTTTGCCTCCACATTAGCCTTATCCACGACAGAAGTGACGTGCACAGTGCCTATTTAGCTACCACCCCAGCACGCTTTTTGCGATCTTTCCACACCAGAAGTGCAAAACCATGAATTTGCAGATGCACCAGTGTGCAAACATCGAGGACCACATAAGAGCTACCCTGTAAGGAGAAATCCATATTCAGAGCAGGGAGGATGAGAAATTTGGTAAGGAATCTGCAGCTAGATAGAGTCTGTACCAGATAGGGTGCTCCTGAAGATAATTACTTGTTCATCTAATAGAGACTTATACTTGTGGATTCCTTAGACTACCTTACCTTAGAATAGATACCAAAGCAATACCTTTCTGGAGGTGGGTCTGTGAACAGATTTAGACCAGGATGTACTGTAAGACTAAGGGCCAGATGTAGGTAGGTGGCAATTTGCGAGTTGCAAATTGCGAGTCCTTCCGACTCGCAATTTGCAACTCGCAAATTGCGAGTCCTTCCGACTCGCAATTTGCAACTCGCAAATTGCTATGCAGTACGGTGTCTCAGACACCGACTGCAACTCGCTATGGGGTCGCAATGACCCACCTCATTAATATTAATGAGGTGGGTCGCAAATTGCGGCCCCATAGCGAGTATAGACACTCGCTAACATGGAGGCCTGCTGTAGTCAGCAGGCCTCCATGTTAGCGACCTGCTTTTCAATAAAGCAGTTTTTTTTTTTTTTTAAATGTAGCCCGTTTTCCCTAAGGGAAAACGAGCTGCATTTAAAAAAATCCGAAACCTTTTGTTTCGGTTTTTTCAGGGCAGGGAGTGGTCCCTTGGACCACTCCCTGCCCTGAAAACATATTTTGGGGTCCATTCACAAAGGGGAAGGGGTCCCATGGGGACCCCTTCCCGTTTGCGAATGGGTTACCATCCACTTCAAGTGGATGGTAACTGCGACTCCATTTGCGACCGCATAAGCGGTCACAAATGGAATTGCATCCCACTGCGAGTCGCAAATAGGAAGGGAACACCCCTTCCTATTTGCGATTCGGAAATGCATTTTGCGAGTCGGTAACGACTCGCAAAATGCATTTCTGCAGAGGAAACACGCATTTGCGAGTCGCAAAAGGCAAATTTTGCCGTTTGCGACTCGCAAAGTGCTTCCTACATCTGGCCCTAAATGAGCAAAGTGCTCTTCACGATGGACCAGACTTTCCACGCAATAGTGTTTGGTAAACATGTGCAGAGACATCCATAAGGTAGCCTGGTATATGTCCAGGACAGGAACTTCACAAGGTAACGCAATAGTCGCAGCCTTGGCTCTGTTGGAATGAGCATGCAAGCTCTCAAGGGGTTGCTTCTTGGCCAATGCATAGCAGATCTTAATGTAGAGAACTACCTTTTGTGATATGGTCTGTTTCTGTGTGGTCTTCCCTTTTTTGCCCCAACAGAGCCAATGAAAATTTGATTGTCCACCCAGAACTCTCTGGTACGATCAATGTTAAATGACAATGCTCTTTTTAGGTCCAGTCGTGGAGGCTCTATTCTTCTTCGAAGGGATAAAGGGCGGTGCGGGTGCAAAGAAGGTAGGCAAGGTGATGGTCTGCCCCACATGAAAGTGTGCTGCCACCACCACCATCACCTTAGTGAACACCCAAGGGGCACAGGTAAGGCTAAAAGGGAACACAGTGAACAGATAATGCTCTTAGCTTGGCCCACCATGAACTAAAGTTAGCGCCTGTGGGTGAGCTGGACAGGCATATGGAAATAGGTGTCCTACAACTCAAGCACATTCATCCAATCACAAAATCCAGGGCAGACAGAACCTGAGCTAATGTGAACATCTGAAATTTCTCTAACAGGGCGGAGGCATCCGTCCTTCTTGGGCACCAGAAAGTAACAGGAATAGCAACCACGACCTACTTCTGATGCCTGCTGTTGGAATTTTTTTGCTTATGCAGGGTAATCCCCAATCTTTTGCATCCTGCCTCCTATTTTTCTGATCTGTTGCTGTTGGCTTTTGAACTCTGAGCACTCTACCACTGCTAACCAGTGCTAAAGTGCATATGTTCTCTGTGTAAATTGTATGTAATTGGTTTATCCATGATTGGCATATTTGATTTACTAGTAAGTCCCTAGTAAAGTGCACTAGAGGTGCCAGGGCCTGTAAATCAAATGCTACTAGTGGGCCTGCAGCACTGGTTGTGCCACCCGCCAAGCTCTGTAATCATGTCTCAGACCTGCCACTGCTGTGTCTGTGTCTGTGTGTGCAGTTTTTAACTGTAAATTCGACCGCCTAAACTTTCTCTTTTCTTACATGTAAGACACCCCTAAGGTCGGCCCTAGGTAGCCCCAAGGCCAGAGTGCAGTGTATGGTTAAGGTAGGACATATAGTAATGTGTTTTATATGTCCTGACAGTGAAATACTGCTAAATTCGTTTTTCACTGTTGCAAGGCCTGCCCCTCTCATAGTTTAACATGGGGGCTACCTTTAAATTTGATTAAAGTGTAGATTCCCTTAGGGAGCGGTGGACATGTGGAGTTTGATTTTAAGATTGTGTGTTTGAAAATGCCACTTTTTTAAAGTGGGCATTTTCTTGCTTATACCATTTCTGTGACTCTGCCCGTTTGTGGATTCCCTGTCTGGGTCAGTTTGACAGTTGGGCTGGTTGCACCTCACACTAGACAGTGACCCTAAGGGAGCTGGGGTGTAGCCTGCATATCCTGATGAGCCATCTGTGCTGGAAGGGAGTAAAGGAGTGGTCACTCACACCTGAAAGGGCTGTGCCTGCCCTCACACAATGCAGTCTCCAACCCCCTGGTGAGTGTCTGCGGCCTGGCCTGGGCCAGGCAGGATTTCACATTCAAGAGAGACTTTACTTTGAAGTAGGCCTACTTCAAAGGAGAAACTGGGTATAAGAAGGGGGAATCTCTGGAAGTTTCTTTCTCTTCAAAGCTGGCACCAGGTGCAAAATAGGACCCTCAGATTCACTCTTCAGTACACTCCTGGTCCTAAGAACATTACAGAAAAGGACTGCCTGACAAGGAACACTGGACCTTCTCCCTTCATCCCAAGCCGAGTTACCTCAAGGGTCAGGTTGCTGACCTTCTGTTCTGAGCTACAGGGACACAAGCTCCAGAGGCCTCCTTGCAACTGCCTAGCTGACTTTCTGCACTGGACCTGCCTGAGTCCTGCTGGCCTTGGCTGGAGTGAGTTCCTTATCTGTATGATGTGCTTCCCCATGTCCCAGAGAATACCTGGCATCAGTTGAGCTCCCCTGTGAAGAAAAGGAGAGAAACTGAAGTTTTGGGCTCTTGCTTACTGCGAATGTCTCAGTTTGTGCTAAGATCTTGCCACCCGTGACAACTGCCAATGCGAAGCTCTGGTGGACCCTACTCTGTGCACTACAGTGACTGCCAGCAATAACTAGCGATGCGAGATCTGCAGTTTGTGCTACAGCATCAACAGGCTGAGGTGACTGACCAGATCTTCACGCTACAGTGATGACCATCCAGGACATCAGGCCTGCTCGTCACACAACAGTGCTGATCATCCACAACATTTTCCCTGCTCCTCACTGCCTTCACCACTACAAACTGGACTCTTCATGCTGGACATTGAGAAGGTAACTTTTTCAGTGGAACTTAGCTGGAGCCTGTATCTGGCCTGGGATGCATCACGGTCAACCTCAAATTGTGACTTCCCTCCAGTCTAGCACAACCAGATTACCGTGAATGGTGCTTTGTGCTTTTGGACGCTGAACCTTTGAAATTTCCTTATCTCTGGATTTACTGATTGGATTTTTGATCTCAAATTATTTAATAAATTCTACTCTATTTTTGTAAGTTGACGTGGACATTTTCTTGTTTTGTGTTTTCACTTTATTACTGATTATATGCAGCAGAAATACTTTACACACTGCCCCTAAGATAAACCTGACTGCTTTTGTACCAAACTACCAGAGGGTTAAGCACAGGTTTATCTACTGACTTTGTGGTTGACTCTGACAGTGATTGTGGTTGTTGCTTCAGAAGGGTTTTCTCCCCTCCTCAATCAAAAACCCAGTTTCTCACATCAAGGAACTCAATTAGGGTAGTTCAAAGATCAGAAGTGCAGACCGAGAGTCCACAGTTTTTGTGGTGTAATCTTCTCTAAACAAGTCCCCAAATGCTAAAGAAGCACAGTTACCTTGGCAGCGGAACATATTGAAACATTTTACAGGAGCAGAAAAGGATACTTTCATTGAATGAAAGGAATACTAAAGGCAAACATACTCAAGAGTCAATGATGTTGTACAAGGGGGTGTCACTGACCCATTCACAGGAGCCACCTGGTATTTGTTAAAGCCATGGTAAGGTATTTTTATATCAAAAGCTCAATATGATGGGGAATAATGCTTACAGCATAATACTATCTTGGGAAAGATTAGGAAGTTCAGTTGGTCAGATTCATAATTAACTGAAGAAGCAAAGTGTGATTGATCATTAACTGCAGAGTATAGTTAATGTATTTATTTCATTGTTTTGTAGAGCAATGCCTTTTCACATACCAGTCACCTTGCAATGGTAGCATATTATTTGGAGTGACAACTCTCTTGATGTCTCCCACCAAATGTGGCGGGCAATGAAGTTCACCAGCTGAGATGTGCCCTCATGTCAATGTTTTGCAGAAGCCTAAAGGGTCGAAAGTATACTCCTAGTGACCCTGTCCCTCCTTGGAGGGGACGGGTGTTCAATGTGATGTCAAATTGACAGGTAAAAATAAAGCAGGTCTTCCCTAATATTGGTAATGTAGAAAATATGTTTTGTCTTCCATCTTCAGGATCTGAATTCCCTTCTTTGAATTCCCCTTCTGAGAATGACATGCACATTCTAATTGATTCATAAAAAGTGAATACGTTTGATCAAATCAAATCACATCCTTTTTTATAATGTTCTGTTCTTGTAACTATGATACTCAAGCTTACATTAATATCTGTAGTATTTCATCATAGCTTTTGATCATATACATGTTTTCTCATTATTGCGAAAGGCTAGAGTTTCTAGAAGGTTGTTAATTATGTGTTATGTGTGTTGCCTTTCCAAGAGAACACAGCCTGAAAGACAAAAAAACAGCTGAAAAGGCATTATACCACATTTTGTTGATTATTTCTCTTATAAATATTCAACAAATCATGTAATAATCTATAAAAGCGAGATAAAGAGAGCTAAAAGTCAGATAGGACTTCCTGCCAGGGGTTGAAGGACACAGGGACTCGACTGCACACCTAGATTAGCGGAAGTTCCAAAGAGTTCAGACTTCACTAACTGCTTGGCCAGTAGCTGTGAAGATTCTGCCTTATAACAAGCACTCGCAGCTGCCTTTGTGAGCTGAACATTGAATGTATTGGTCTGAGAAATGGAATTGCTAGCGCGCGGTCCCTAATAAGTAAACTTACAAGGGGACAGTGTAGGTCGATGAACCCTTTGATTTGTATAGGGTGTTCTTACCATAGTTTCGGCACAGAATCAATAATCAACACATATATTCATTAACCATTAGTCAATTCAACAATCAAAGGAGTCAGTAAAGTTCACACTCCATGACTCTTCAGCCATGAATTACCCTTCCATTAACAAAACTAAGTCATGTATTTTAATCATCAACTTTAATTGAAGCAATTTTAATAAAGCTTGTTAATTAGCAAGTTGCAGAAGACGTGATCTAATCAAAGCTTGAATCAAAAGACATTCTAAGGCATCAACACAGAACATTAGTAAAACCCAATTCAGCAAGTCTAAGACATCCATCAAGTTCAGCAGAATAGTTTATCAATCATTTATCTCTGTAATTCGTCAGTCGTCATGTGAGTAACCTCAACTACACAGATTAGCATCAGCTTGTGGGGCTTCATGCAAAACAATTTTAGAACACAAATTTGGAAACCATCTAACTAAGAAAGTACTATGTCAGCGCAGTTGGTACCTAGAAAGAAAAGGCATAAAAATGCAATTCAGTCATTGTCATAAATACCTATCCACGATATGGGTCAGCAAGCAGAATCAGTCTTCGTCCTCAGGTCATCAATCGATCAGTAAAACATCAGGCTTTCAGTCAGAGAGTATGAGCCCAATGACAGAATCTCAAATCTCTTCTTCTCAATATCGCAGTAAGTCTTTCTCCTAACATCATCATCTGAAGTCTTTTCCCTCTGTCACGTTGTTATATTAAAGTTCCCCAAACCATCCCTCAATTTCCAATTGGTCGGTTAATCTATGTTATTACTCTGTCCAATGAATTAACTGACCCAAATCTATTTCTAATATTTCACAGTTCACATGTCGTTGATTGGTCTGCTTTACGATGTTCTCATCATCCGGCACGTCAGGTATCAATTTTGTTGCATCTTCATCTCCAGTCAGTGTCTTCATTGTTAGCGTCCTGAGAAAGAACCCTTTGTACACTTTACACACATTTTGTTACTTTGCGAGAGTCTCATCTCCTGTCCGCCAGTTCCCATCGAAAGCCTCTGCTAAGCATTTTATTAAAGCAATGAGCATTTCATAGTTAGTTCACTTTGTCAGCATTTTCATTAAACGCTAAGAAATACAGCTTCTGCATGAGGCCTGGCAAAACTAGGACAAGACACTCGCTAAGTTAAGGCCTACATTTAATTAAGCAATAACATTTCTCTTAATATGACTTATTACTACATTAATCTAATACATTTTTTATATTTCATGTGGATTAATCATATTTTAGTACATTTCGTGAATGATAGTGGCCATTCTTCGAGGTCACATTTTCAAACGTGCACTTTATTTTTCTACGTTATTCATTTTTCTACATAAGTCATTATTTAAAGTACATAACGTTCGTTAATAAATTTCAATTTAAACATCTGCGTTAGCAATCCCTCCTCTGATGACTAAATATGTCATCAAACCAAATTTACCACCAACAATTTTACAATTCTCTCTCCAACATTTTGTCTTCTCCCTATATTTTACCTGTAGATTATTTCCCTATTTCTTTCTTCCCTCCTCTGATTATTTTTAGACCTTTTTAACTTAATTCTTTTGCATAACTTACATAACCCCATATTCCTACCCTGTCACCAGGCAGGTCGCTCCCCCCATCTGCCACGCAGCCCCCTGTGGGTTGAACCTCCGTTGCCGCTTTGCCGCCTGACTACTCGCTCCCTTTTTTATTCTGTACCCCTGCGCTTGGCTTCTGTGCCACTTTGTTTTTTCATTCTGTGCCCCTGTGTTTTGCTTTCTGTACCCCTGTGCTCTGTTGTCCCTCTCCCGCCGTCTTTTCCCGCTGTTTTTTCCCCTGGTTTTTCCCTCGCCGCAGAGCCCCTGCTGCCCGCCCCACTCCCACCTCCCAGCTGCTCCTCCCTCCCTCTGCCCTCATATGGAGGCCGCGAAGCGGGCGTGCGCAGCGGGCACGCCGCTGGCGCGCCTAATGCAAGCCCGTCTGCGCCCGTCCGTGCCTGGACTGCACCCAGCACCAGAACCCCTCGAACCCGCCCCCCCTGCAACGCCAGACTGCACTACGACGCAAGCACCCTCCACGCACTCAACACCAGACAAGACCACCCCTGCTACCGGGTCACCCCGAAACGCAACCAGGGGCCTTTCACCTGCCGGAACTGCAGATTCACCAGCATCCAACCCACCACACCACCAGCCAGAGAACCCAACCACCTCCGCTGCATCCTCCTCAACACCCGCTCCGCTCGCAAGCACGCCATCGAACTCTGGGACCTCCTAGACTCCACCGCCCCCGACGTCGCCTTCCTGACGGAGACCTGGCTGAACGCCACCACAGCACCAGACATCGCCATAGCCATCCCACAGGGCTACAAGATCTCCTGCAGAGACCGCACCAACGGAGTGGGAGGAGGAATCGCCATCATCCACAAAGACTCCATCAAAATCTTAACGAACACCGATGACACCCTCACCACCGCCGAGCACATGCACTTCCAGATCCACACCGACCCCAACACCACCCTCATAGGAACTCTCATCTACAGACCTCCCGGACCCCGCCCACAGTTCAGCGACCTCATCAGCACCCACGCCCTGGTTTCCACGGACTACATCCTCCTCGGAGACCTGAACTTCCACCTCGAGAACAACAACGACGCCAACTCCACCACCCTGATCGACAACCTCGGACTCAAACAGCTCGTAACGACACCTACTCACGCCGCTGGACACACGCTCGACCCCATCTTCTCCGCAAGCCCCCACGTCTCCTTCAACCACACCACCGAACCATACTGGACCGACCACAGATGCGTCCACTTCACCTTCAGAAAACCCACCACACACCACCGCACCCAACAGCTACCACGCCGCTGCTGGGGCAAGGTCACCGAGGACCAACTGACTACTGCCCTCGCCCTGAGACCACCCACCGACCCAGACACCGCCGCGACCAACCTCACACAGTGGATCAACGACTGCGCCAACACCCTCGCCCCTCTCAAGACCTCTACAACCAACCACACCAACAAGAAAGCCGCCTGGTTCACCGCAGACTTCCGGATCTCCAAGCACACCTGTCGGAAGCTGGAGAAGAAATGGCTCCACGACCAAACACCAGACAACCACACAGCCCTCAAGAGCGCCACCCGCAGACACCACCAACTCATCAGGACCGCCAAGAATACCGCCTTCAAGGACCGCCTAGACAACAACGCACACAACACCAGCTCTTCAGCATCGTGAAAGAACTCTCCAACCCCAGCTCCAACACCAACGACATCCCGCCATCTCAAGACCTGTGAGACTCCCTGGCCACCTTCTTCCACTGCAAGATCACCGACATCCATGACAGCTTCAACTCCGACCCCCCCGCACCCACCACCAAGTCCACCACCCCTGCGACTACCACTCGCACCAGTCGCCTGACCGTCTGGTCCAGCGTCAGCGACGAAGACACCATCAAAACCATGAACTCCATCCACTCCGGATCCCCATCGGGCCCCTGCCCTCACCACGTCTTCAACAAAGCCAGTGCAACCATCGCGCCCCACCTCCGGAAAACAATCAAGTGTTCCTTCGAGACAGCAACCTTCCCAGAAAGCTGGAAGCACGCCGAGATCAAAGCCCTTCTGAAGAAGCCCAATGCGGACCCCAAGGACCTCAAGAACTTCCGGCCCATCTCCTTGTTCCCTTTCCCAGCAAAAGTGACCAAGAAGATTGTCAACAAACAGCTGACCCGCTACGTCGAAGTTAACAACATCCTGGACCCTTCCCAATCCGGTTTTCGCAGTAACCACAGCACCGAGACCGCCCTCATCGCCGCCACTGACGACATCTGGACCCTGATGGACAAAGGAGAAACAGCCGCCCTCATCCTCCTGGACCTATCAGCAGCCTTAGACACGGTCTGCCACCGCACCCTATCAGCACGCCTCCATGACGCCGGTATCCAAGAGAAGGCCCTGGCCTGGACCACATCCTTCCCCTCCGGCAGAACCCAGAGCGTCCGCCTCCCACCCTTCCGCTCCAAAACCACCGAGATCATCTGCGGCGTCCCAAAGGGATCCTCCCTCAGCCTCAGCCCGACACTGTTCAATATCCACATGGCCCCCCTCGCCCACGTCGCACGACAACACAACCTCAACATCATCTCCTACGCCGACGACACCCAGCTGACCATATCCCTCACCGAAGATCCCCAAACCGCCAAAGCTAACCTCCACCGAGGAATGAAGGCCGTAGCCGACTGGATGAAGGACAGCAGACTGAAGCTGAACTCAGACAAGACGGAGGTCCTCATTCTCGGACCCACCCCATCAGCCTGGGACCACTCTTGGTGGCCCACGTCACTAGGCACAGCCCCGGAACCCACGGACTTGGGGGTCATCCTCGACTCCAGTCTCTTCATGACCAGGCAAGTCAACGCCGTCTCCGCGTCCTGCTTCAACACCCTCTGTATGCTCCGCAGGATCTTCAAATGGATCCCCCTCGACATGAGAAAAATAGTTACCCAGGCCCTCATCACCAACAGACTAGACTACGGGAACGCCCTCTACTCAGGAACTACAAACAAGCTCCTGAGACGACTCCAACGCATCCAGAACACCTCGGCCCGACTCATCCTCGATGTCCCCCGCCGCAGCCACATCACACTCCACCTGAGAGGTCTACACTGGCTCCCCGTCAACAAAAGGATCACCTTCAAGCTCCTGATCCACGCACACAAAGCACTGCACAACACCGGACCCACCTACCTCAACAACCGACTCAGCTTCCACACCCCCACCCGAAGACTCCGCTCAGCCAACCTCGCCCTTGCCACAGTCCCCCGCATCCAAAATACCACCGCCGGCGGCAGATCCTTCTCCTACCTCGCCACCAAGACCTGGAACACTCTCCCCAACATCCTACGACAGACCCTACGACAGACCCAGGACCTGCTGGCCTTCAGAAGACTCCTCAAGACCTGGCTCTTCGACCAGTAGCACCCCCCCCTCCCCAGCGCCTTGAGACCCTCGCGGGTATGTAGCGCGCTTTACAAATGCAGTGATTGATTGAACATATCCCAATTAATATTCCCTGTATAATTTACAATAGCACTCCATTCCAATTACTACTAAGCCAATTTCCCACTGAAGCAAACCCCTTACCGACCTTTTCCCAAACACCTGGTTCTTTCAACTCAAATCAATTCTTCAAATCACTACCTGTGTTAGTCAGATTAGTAAGTAAGTCTCTTATTTCTTTACTATTGTTAGGAGTATATGAGCAGCAATGCCTAGAGTTAATCATTTTATAGACTCCACCATTTTTCACTAAAAGAATGTCTAAAGCAAGACTATTTTGAAGAGCCATAGCTCTATCTGCAGCCAATTCAGTATCTTTCAGGAGTATAGCTCCTGACAACTTTGTCAGCATTTTATCCACAATAGTAGACAACTTTTGAACCTTGATTGAATTCAGGATGACTCCCACTGAAGGAATCACCGCACCAAATATATCTCTCACTATCGCAGAAGAGGTTTCCCTCCTCTGTCTCTTATGATGTAATTCTGTCAAGTTCGGTAACTTTTTCAAATCCTCTTTTAAATCTTTGGGAAGACTATCCCCAAAAAACATGTCCCTTTCCATCCTCTTGGAAGACGGTAATAAGCATTCAGTCCACAAATGTAATAGATCCCTGGAATCGCAGAGTCCTGTCCAATCAACATAAATCTCCATTTACTCTGAAACAAAAACACATGCCTACATTCACTCACACCCACAAATAAAGTGTCAGTGCGCAATGTAGGCCTATATATACAAAGCTTCCCTACGTGTAGTGCATCTAAAGTTAATTTTCTTTGCATTTTAATTGCAGTGTAAGCATAATCATTTTGATAAGTACTCTTCTCTAATCCTTTTTCTAATCTTTCCTTAAGCGCCTTTCTCCTGTCATCAGTGTGATCTAAGAAGCTCTTCTCTAAAGGTGTAAGCAAGCATGTGAGGTTATTCTTATGAGCATAAGTTGTCCCAAACGTTAGTGTAGGATTAAAGAATCCTCTAATTCTCTGTTATTATCCTTAGCTACTGTACTCAAATACCTAATAATAGGAACAAACGAAAACACAAGGTCGTGGTTGGAGTTGAAATACTGTATGTACTCCTGATTACAGAATCTTGTTAGTAACAGACTACAACTTATCCCAGATGTTAGGGGAAGACTATGGTAAGTGACTCATTCCTCGACTGATGAAGGAACTTGCATACACACAAGACAATCCTTTGCATCCATCGTCTCAACATACTCACTCAACAAGCGATAGAAAACATTAGAAGAAAGTTTCCTTGAACATTAGTAAAGTCATGCAAATACTTCTCGTCTAATTTAAATCTTTCTAAAGCCGTTAATGTAGTAGTCTCTAAAGCAGAAGTATGGTTGGCTCCTTTCACTTCAAGAACAAAAATACCCACAATTACTACTATAAACAATATCCCACACATAATTGCCAAACCAATGCTCATATATTTACAGCGCCTAACATCCCTAATTTACTTATCTACATCAGCCATGATCTGTAAAGAATCAGAAAGCAGGAGTAACATAGGAAACGTGCAGCAAAAATAAGAAATAGTCAACTCTTACAGCAGTTCAGTTTCACTTCTAGGAACCCTTCTCCTTGTCAAATTTGGTTAGCAGCTTTGTCAAAATCAGTTTCAAAAGTCACATCAGGTTATCAATGTCTTTTCCGGTTATTTCATCAGTCTCTTTCTTCCCAATTTTTTTTTCTCAGATTGTTTCAACAGTTCAGTTCATCAGTCTTTTTCAGGTCACTTCAAAATACTGACTCAGAACTTCCCTATCAAAACAAAAAGACAAACTCGTGCTGCCACTCATTTTTAGTTGCATATGTCCATTCAGGACCTGCGCATCTTCGATTTGCTATTCTCTTTCTCTTCAACTTCCGATCACGACTCAACTCTCCTTCACTTAATTCTTCCTTTCTCATTGTATCTACTTCTTCCTCTATTGTTTGATCGACAACCACCTCTTTCCTTTTCTCCACTTGCGAATTCGGCCACTTATCTCCTTTTCGTGTACCTTTTGTTAGTATTCTCTTCAGGATTGGACTTGTACCCTTTTCTTTCTCTGTGGTGTTTTCTCTTGATGGACCTGCAACAGGCTCAGGAGGAGTCAGATCGCCTTGGCTTTGATCTAGCTCAACTCCTTCCCCTTCTTGGTCTGGCACTTGCTCTGCTTGTCTCTCAGAATCGTCTGCTTCTGGGAGAGCTCTCTCAGTACTAGGCTCTCCTGCTGGTTCAGTTGCGATAGGTTCACCAGCACCTTCCTGGAGATCTTCACCTTCGTCTCTCACAGGGGTGATGGAACCGTCCTCAATGAGTTCAGGTTCAGCTCTTCCTTGCTTCTTTTCCAGTTCCAGTGCTGTAATTTGTCTCACAGTTGTTGGTACTCTCAACAACGCTTCTTCATGATCTAGGGGACAGGCCACTTTCTTCGTGTGACTTGCGTGAATCCAGTTCAGAAACCCTGCACACTTCACAGCTATCGTACTCGTTAAGACGAGGGTCCAAACACGTCTTGCGTACCTGCTTGCGGACAACAACCCAGTCACCGGGCCTCAGGTTGTGCCCTGGATCGTGGATTGGCAGCATTGTGGTGGCCTCCACCTGCCGAGAGAAAGAGCGAACCACATCAGCCAGACCCTTGCAGTAATCCAACACCATATCATCTGTTATGCTGACAAGTGCATTGGCTGGAACTGCTGGCAACCTCATTGCTCTGCCCATGAGAATCTTGTGGAGTGACAATCCTGTCTTCCTATCAGGTGTGTTTCTCATTGACATCAATACCAAAGACAACGCATCTGGCCATTTCAAATTTGTTGCTGCACACATTTTTGCAATTCTTGATTTCAAGGTACCATTCATCTGCTCCACCAGTCCTGATTTTTCAGGGCGGTAAACACAGTGTAACTTCTGATCAATATTCAGTGCTGCACACAACAGTTTAATCACTTCGTTATTGAAGTGCGTTCCCCTATCTGATTCTAAAGATATCAGAAATCCAAAACCTGGTATCAGTTCCCTAAGCAACAATTTTGCCACTGTGAGGCTATCATTTCTCCTTGTAGGGTACGCTTCAATCCAATGACTTAAAATGCACACAATCACCAACACATATTTCAAATCTCCACATGCAGGCATCTCAATCAAATCCAATTGCATGCTGCTGAATGGACCTCCTGCTCTTCCAATGTGGCTCAAATTCACCACGGTCCCTTTTCCTGCATTTAATTGTTGACAAATGACACATCGATGGCATACTGCTTCAGCTGCTTGTCTAAACTTGGTGTTAAACCAGTCAATTTTGAACAGACGAACCATGGCATCCCTATGTGTGCCTGACAATGATAGTACCCCACCATCTGAGACAACAGACTATTCGGCAAGACCATCTGACCCTTCTCAGATTCCCACAACTCATCCTGTCTTTGAACACATTTTATTTTGGTCTGTGACCTTTTCTCTTTGTCAACATTACTCTGCAAAGTTTTTAACTCTTCTAAAGTGTTGATCACTTTTAATGCAAAGCTCGTACATGTAGTGTCTTCTTCAGGCATCAATTCCCACTTGTCTTTGAACGATATACAGTTCAATGCGCAAACTCTTGCGACTTGATCCGCGTATCCATTCCCTAGTGACACGTAGTCCTGTGACTTTAGATGTGCACTGGATTTCACCACTGAAATTTCTTCAGGCAGTTGAATTGCATTTAACAACTCCTTTATTCTCTCATCATTTCTCACTGGTGATTCAGTAGAGGTCAGGAAACCTCTTTGTGACCAAAATGATGAACTATTCTGAATCCGTATTGGCTACCTGTATAGATGGTGACTCTCAATCGAGCAGAAACATGGCACGCTCTAGTAAGGGCGACCAATTCTGCTACCTGAGCAGAATACACTCCTCAAAGCCAGGAAGCTTCTAAGGTTCCTGCAATTGTGCACACCGCATATCCTGCTCTCAGTGTCCCTGTATTGTCTCTAAGACCAGAACCATCAACAAAAACAATTTGGTCATTTTCTTCCAATCGGGTATCTCTAATGTCAGGTCTCGGTTTCGTGCACAACTCAGTCACTTCGAGACAATCATGTTCAACATCCTCCTCTTTCTCAATTTCAGTAGTATCACTTGGAAGTAAAGTTGCCGGGTTCAGCGCTGTACATCTTTTCAGTGTCACATTTGGAGTACCCAAAATGCTCGTCCCATATTTAGTCAGTCTAGCACCAGTCAAGTATTGGGTTTTCGTCCTTGTCAGTAAAATCTCAATCAAGTGAGGGACCATTACAGTCAGGGCATCCCATCACTACTCCTTCACACTGTGAAAGACTCTGACCAACTGCGGCAAATGCACGCAAACAACCTGGTAAGGCTGCTGCAACTGGGTCCAAGGTAGCTGAAAAATATGCTACTGGCCGATGAGCTCCTGCATGGACCAGCGCCAAGACAGACCATGAACATGCATCATGCTCATGACAAAACAATGTGAATGGCTTTGTGTAATCAGGCATACCCAACGCTGAAGCTCTGCTCAAACTCTCTCTCAGTTCAGTAAACGCTTTCATCTGATCTTCATCTAATGCTATGGGGTCTGTGACATCTTTATGGGTCAAGTTCTGCAATAGTTTTGCAATTTCCGCAAAATTCGTGATCCACTGGCAACAATAACCCACCATTCCGAGGAACATCGTGACATCTCTCTGTGCAATCGGGGATTCATCTGCAGTATCATTGTGATCCTTTCTCTGGATATTTTCTTCAACCCTTTCTCAATCTGGTGACCCAAATACTTCACTACCTTCTAACAATACTGCAACTTCAATGGTAACACTTAATGACCAAACTTTCCCAAATTATTCAATAGGGCAATCGAGTCGTACTTACACTCGTCCCTTGTCCTTGATGCGATCAATAAATCATCAATGTACTGCACCAGAGTCGATTGGAAAGGTAATTCTAATGACTCCAAATTCTTTTTCAAGCTCTGATTAAACAAGGATGGTGACCCTTGAGGAAGTCTACACCAGCAGTACACTCGATCTAGGAATCCGAAACTGAAGAGAAATTGACTATCCTCATGAAGAAGCACAAAAAAGAATGCTTGTGACAAATCAACCACTGTGAACCACTCTGCATTGCATGGAATTTGGAACATTATGACAGCTGGGTTTGGTACTATCGGACAACACTTGACCACAATGTCATTTATTTTTCTCAAATCCTGAACAACTCTGATTTTCCCACATGGCTTCTTCAAACCCATTATCAGTGAATTACACGGCTGCTCAATACCGCCTTCAAAACTCCCTGCTTCACAAAATCTCCAATTATCTTAGCCACTTTCATCAAGACATCTTGCGGCATATTGTACCGGGGAAGCTGAGGAAACACTGCATTCGGCTTTAGTGTGACCTTAATTGGCTCCACTCTTTTGATTAAACCCACTTCTTACCTGGTCAAATCCCACACGTTCTGCACTGTTCCCTACAAATCAGAATGAAGCTCTCTCACTGTGAACATCGATACAAATGCAGTCAAAGGGTATTGTAGTTTCACACTTGGTTTCTAGGGCTGGTTCTTCCTCATCATCACTATTTGTCTGGATCTCGATTCCATCGGTTGAAAAAGTAATCAAAAGCTTTGTCTTGCACAGCAAGTCCATTCCCAGTAGGGATACCGGACTCGAATCACAGACTACAAACTTATGCACTCCCTGAAAATTGCCAATCTCCACTTGCACTAGATCTGTAATCAGGTTTGTCAGGTACTGGTTCGCTACCCCTACAACTTGAACTATCCTTCTGGAAAGAGGCAAATTTGGAGCCACTGCACTTCTCACTATAGAGCGTGTAGCTCCTGTGTCTACCAAAAATGAAACTTTATGACCCATCACCTTCCCTCTCACATAGGGTCCTCTCTGGTCCACTTCTAAGGAAATTCCAAGCACACATGGCTCCTCATCTGCACTATCATTCACCCAGTCACAAATTAATTCATTCTGACTGTGTAATGGGAATTGGTGTACTGCATTACTACTTCTGTCTTGTCTTTGACCTGTGACCTGTTGAGAAAGCATCATCTGTTACTGCTCCATAGGGGCTTGAGGTATCTGCATTTGCTATCTAGGTACCATGGGAACTTGCTGCTGCATTGGCTGCAACTGTGACACTTGTGCACAGGGCATTTGCACCTGTTGCACAGGCTGGAAATTCTGCATTTGATTTACATTATTCTGGAAATTTGGATTAGGACCCCTTAATCTTGGTCCTCTCATAGACTGAAATGCATTGACGTCATTATTTTGCTGAACAACACCCTCCTGCACCATCATCAGACACTCCCGCTTCCAGTGTCCCACGGCCCCGCAGATGTGTCACGGCAATAACTTCTTCATTCCCTGAACATCGCTCTAAACCACTACAGTATTCAAGTCCGGACCACGATTCATATTGCCTCCGCGACCTCTACCTCTCATTTGGGACTGGAACATTACATTTCCCTGCTGCTGCGGCATCTGTTGCACAAAGGTTCCCTGTACTCCTGCTTGAGCTGCCTTAGTCTGCATCATTATCGCCTTCTATTTCAACTTTTTCTGCTCCAACTCAATCTCATCACTACAGTATTTTGCATACTGCAACACCTCATCAATCAGCTTCACCTGCCAGCAAATCAAGTGACTCTTAATCATCTGACCTATCTCAGGTCTCAGTCACTCCACAAACCTAAACACAAAATGCAGCATGTCTTTTGGCTCAATTGTTTCCTTGCCACTGTACTTCTTGAATGCCTTCAACAATCTCTCATAGTATGCATGTATCAACTCCTTCACCTTCTGCACTGTCCTGTCAGTTCTCTGCCAATCAATGTTCTTGGGTGAAATCCTCGTCTTCAGGAACTCAATCACCTTATAATAATGTTTCATTACCTCAGGAGATGTTGCACCCGTATTCTTACCCCTCTCTGGCTCACTTGTCGGCCAATCTACGGCTCTCTTACACTCGACCCACAAGTCTGCAGGAACCACTATTTCCAGTAATGTATTCAAGTCTTCCCACAAACATTTTGAGAGCTTCACGAATCTGTCTGTCTGCTGATACTACTCGACCGATTTTCCCCTCAGCTTTGGATAATCGTTTTTGAATGACAGAATATCACTCCTATGCCAAGGGACATGAACAAAGTGTCCCCCTGGAATCTCTCCCATCGGTAAAGTCTTTACTGGATCCTTACCCTGTTGTACATTCTCAGACACCTCTATAGAATCTTGTTTCCTTTTATCCTTCTTTTTTGCCCCTCTGCCTTCCCACTTCTCTAAGGCTCCCCAAACCTGAGCACTCCGCAGTAACTCCTTAAGGTGTACCTTCATTCCGGTTGACCTCATATCCTCAACATCTTTTGCCTCAAAATACAATGTGTAGCTTCTCTTCAGATGCTTAGTTTTCTCAAATTCTATGTCATGTTTCTCTGCCAAGTCTGGTAATCTCTGATGTACCTTGTTCACCTCTCTTGTAATTCTTAGGCATAAGTACCTCAACTCTGCTTCTGTATAGGACTGTAATCTATTCACCCCATTGTTCCTTCTACCAGTTCACTTGCTTCCACGCTTAATCTGACACAATTGATCTGCTCTTCACTCTTGGAAGCATTCTGTGAAGTATTCAGCTTGTCCAACCATTCGGTCAACTGCTGAGCTGTCAGTCCCTGTAATGAAAGGTTACTCGCGTTCACTGGTGGCACCTGCTGTACCACTGCACTTGATGTCTGCAATGTCAGTAAATTCAAGCTCTGACCTGCACAAAGTCCATTCACAGCATCTGGAAGTGCAACAAGTGGACTAAGATCTAACAATGATCTTGACCCATCAAAGGTTTGACCCATAGAAGAGACTACCTGCATTTGCTCATTTGTTCCCCTCCTCACTAGACTCTGACATCTCTCCTTGTTCACTCACGCCTGGTTTCTCCTGCACAAATAATGGTACCGCTGGGCCAACAGTAATCAGCAGCGATATTGCATCTGGGGCTGCTCTAGCCCCCGAACATTGTGGGAGAGTAACTCCCATGCTCTGATTCATAATCAGTGTCAGGTCCAACTGCGTCCCTGTCATTGGCGTAAACCTCTGCATCCCCTGCGGCTGCATCTGGGGGAACAAAATCCGAGTTGGCTCAGTCTGATCCAACAGTGGTCTTGGAACCACTTGCTCCATAGATACCACTAAGTGCCTGAACTACTGGAGTAGTCAACACATTAGATCCTTGCACTACACCCTGTGTCTGGCTAGTATTAACCTGTATCGGACTCACTGTCCCCATTGCCTGTGCCGGGACTGTTGGATCAGCACTAGTACTCGGACCATCGTCATGCACCGCATACAGTGGTGGTCTGTCTCAGTATATGTGTAACAAGATCCTCAGTATCAGAGTCCTCCTATACTATAGAAGGCTTTCTTGCTTCCTTACTCTCAGACAAACCCTTATTAGACTTTCTAGTTGATTTCTTTCCTTCCGTCTCATCTTCCTGCGTAATTGCCGGAAACAACTTAACATCCTACAATGTCACTGCTCTCCATTTCTTCTGCTCCCAATCCCACCTTGCCAGTGCTAATGACTTTTCTATCTTTCTCACTCTCCGCTTGAATTTCATTTGCTGTTGCTGCCTAGCTACCAGCTCCCAAACTGCTAATGCCTCAAACTGTGCTGGTCTCCGAAGGGGCCTCGATTCACATAGCGCCATCCGCAATTGCTCCACAATTCTCAAATTAAACGTCCCATTCTCAGGAAACACTAAGCTCCCATTTTTCTCTTTCAACTTGCGCCACTGCTTCAACCAAAGACATGGCGCGACACCTCGCTCCTCCATTACAATGTGACCCGGAGTATTCTCTGGTGGTGTAGGCTCTCCTACGCTTGCTTTAATGTAAAAACGTTATCTTTTCTACTTTTTTTTTTCAAATTCAGATCAGGAAATGACTTTTACTCCCAAGATTCCTTTCTCCCATGTTCTCAACAAATTGCCTCTAACGGACGACTGCCAATCCTTTCTCACTAATCGACCTATCCCAGCGCGGCTCCAATGACGTCACACTCACACACACTGCGGCTGACGAAGTCTTGAGGTTCATCCTCCTAAACTCCAAACACACAAAACTAATGAAAATTATTGTGAGCACTAACCAAAAACCAATAACCAAAAACAAATCTGCTGGTTTACTACAGGAAGGTAACGCAATCACTTCAGAAACCTTACGGATTTTCACTGGTGGCTCTTTCGCTGATGCAGCTATTCCTCTTTCTCAGTCTCCCAGATTTGCAAGCAAAATTTGACCTGCAAATTTTACTCTCAACTGATCAATGGGTCTGTCCTGGTGCACACAGGACTTGCCACATCTCAGTCAAAAAATTTCTCTCACTCACTTAATGTACACACCGACTAGTTGACCACACCCGATCAACCTACTAAACCAGACAAATTACAATATATAACCAAGTGTATCATACACTTTTTCAATATACTCCGGAGTCTTAGACCATGCAGGGTCCATACATCAACAACCACGCAGACAATTTTTGAGCACAAAGTGCCACACACATATGAAGTTCGACTACTTCCCTACTCTCATACTGCTGAGTACGCACACTCCTACTAAAACTTAATCTGGAGAATGCAGACTCCCTAAATTCCCTCACATATGTCACAATTCACCTGCAATTTGCATAAGCTATGCAAGCACAACCTATCTCTCACTCCATCACTGGAACACTGGGAACATAAAAGGTCTTCAGGCGCGCAGCTGAGGGCAGGTTGCTGGAAGAACCAAGGATTGAACAAATAATTCACCTTTGGTTGAGGCTTGCGCGTTCCTAGGATGCCCATTCTCTACTATGGGATGGGCGACTGATTGACCAACCGACGCTGACAATTAGTCATCATTCAGTAAGTGACTGTCTAGCACTTGCTTTTGTTTGTTTTTTTAGAATAGGAGTAGTGGTGGTTACGGTCCTGATGAAGCGTCATGGGATCACTTGTTGACCATCAAGACGCGAAACATGTTGACCATATCATTCTAGGATTAGGCACACTACCTTTTTCCTCCGTGTAGAGTGTTGTGGGACATTATCCCCCTTAGTCACTCCCTTTCTTTATTTTTTAATCTTGGCCTGAACCTTTTTCTGAATAATTAAAGGGATGTTAAAAGGCTCAGAGACAATTTGAATTCTTTCAGTCTCTCCTATATAGATTTTCCATAGTCAGTATTCGCTTCAGACCCCATCCGACTTTGGCATACTATCTTCGGTACTGTACCATCCCTAGAATAAGGGGTGGGCCGCCAGACATTGCAGCACCGGTCTGATGAGGAGATTGCCCAGTGATGAAGCTTGGCAACCTCTTGGGTGTTTGAGGGCTCTCCTGATATTACTGACTCGGTCTGACCCTGCATTACTCCTCTACCTTTTGGAACAGTGTACCATTTCTAGATTTCAGTGAGCCTTGGGAAACTGTACACTGGACCATTATACTCCCAGTCCCTTTTCTCTTTTTGATTTGACACTGGGAACATATCCAACACTACTAGCAGGATCCAGGATCTGGGAAAGTAATTTCTGGGCTTAAGGGAACATCATTCTCTCTACAAATGCTATTTTGAAAAACAAAATCCAAATCTCAATAATAATGAATTCTCAAACTGATCAATCTTTAAACTTTTACCATAACTAGGAACACCTGTCCATCAATCTCCTAGCACAACTGTCAACATCTGTCACTCCGTATTGAACACCTATGGCAAGCCTCTATAGAAACGAACCATCAGTCTGCTACCATAACTGCTAGCACTTCGGTACTTAATAAGTAAACTTACAAGGGGACGCTTATAGGTCGATTAACCTTTTGATTCGTATAGGGTGTTCTTAGCATAGTTTCGGCACAGAATCAATAATCAACACATATAATCAATAACCATTAGTCAATTCAACAATCAATGGAGTCAGTAAAGTTCACACCCCATGACTCTTCAGCCATGAATAACCACACCTTTAGTAAAAGTTTAGTAAGGTTATTACCCTTTCTTTAACAATACTAAGTCATGAATTTTAATCATCAACTTTAATCGAAGCAATTTTAATAACGCTTGTTAACCAACAAGTCGCAGAAGACGTGATCTAATCAAAGCTTGAATCAAAAGACATTTTAAGGCATCAACACAGAACATTAGTAAAACCCAATTCAGTGACTCCAAGACATCCATCAAGTTCAGCAGAATAGTTTGTCAATCTGTAATTTGTCAGTAGTCATGTGAGTAACCTCAACTACACAGATTATCATCAGCATGTGGGGCTTCATGCAAAACAATTTTAGAACACAACTTTGGAAACCATCTAACTAAGAAAGTACTAAGTCAGCGCAGATGGTACCTAGAAAGAAAAGGCATAAAAATGCAATTCAGTCATTGTCTGAATGACGATATGGGTCAGCAAGCAGAATCAGTCTTCGTCCTCAGGTCATCAATCGATCAGCAAAACATCAGGCTCTCAGTCAGAGAGTATGAGCCCAATGACAGAATCTCGAATCTTTTCTTCTCAATATCGCAGTAAGTCTCTCTCCTAACATCATCATCATCATCATCAGAAGTCTTTTCCCTCTGTCACGTTGTTATATCAAAGTTCCCCAAACCATTCCTCAATTTCCAATTGGTCGATTAATCGTACGTTATTACTCTGTCCAATGAATTAACTGACCCAAATCTATGAATTCTAATATTTCACCGTTCACATGTCGTTGATTGGTTTGCTTTACGATGGTCTCATCATCCGGCTCGTCAGGTATCAATTTTGTTACATCTTCATCTCCAGTCAGTGTCTTCATTGTTCACGTCCTAGGAAAGAACCCTTTGCACACTTTACATACATTTTGTTACTTTGCGAGAGTCTCATCTCCTGTCCGCCGGTTCCCATCGAAAGCCTCTGCTAAGCATTTTATTAAAGCAATGAGCATTTCATAGTTAGTTCACTTTGTCATCATTTTCATTAAATGCTAAGAAATACAGCTTCTGCATGAGGCCTGGCAAAACTAGGCCAAGACACTCGCTAAGTTAAGGCCTACAATTCATTAAGTAGTAACATAATTCATATCTCTTAATATGACATATTACTACATTAATCTAATACATGTTTAATATTTCATGTGGATTAATCATATTTTAGTACATTTCGTGAATACTGGTGGCCATTCTTCGAGGTCACATTTTCAAACGTGCACTTTATTTCTCTATGTTATTCATTTTTCTACATAAGTCATTATTCAAAGTACATAAACATGATTTGGGGCTTCTCTAATGATCCCTGTCTCATGGCACTGCATGTTGCCTGAAACGCAGACATTAGTTAGCGGGTTGTGTATTGGTTGCAGTTCAACTGCCTTTCTGATTCAGGATGGCACACTGTCTTTAGTGTCAGGAGGTCAGTTATCCAAACTTGCGACTCAAAAAAAAAAAAGCTTTGGAGGATGTAGCATCTGCCATCTGTTTACAGGGCTCTAATTATCTGTATCTTTGAGTCGTACTGAATGACACCCAAGAGACTAAGGGCCTCATTCCGACCCTGGCGGTCATGGACCGCCAGGGCCGGGGAAGGAGGAAGCACCGCCAACAGGCTGGCGGTGCTTCTGGGGCAATTCTGACCGCGGCGGTAAAGCCGCGGTCAGAAAAGGGAAACCGGCGGTTTCCCGCCGGTTTTCCCCTGGCCAAAGGAATCCTCCATGGCGGCGCTGCAAGCAGCGCCGCCATGGGGATTCTGACCCCCTTCCCGCCAGCCTGTTCCTGGCGGTTTACACCGCCAGGAAGAGGCTGGCGGGAACGGGTGTCGTGGGGCCCCTGCAGTGCCCATGCCACTGGTATGGGCACTGCAGGGGCCCCCTAACAGGGCCCCATTAAGATTTTCAGTGTACTGTGACACTGAAAATCGCGACGGGTGCCACTGCACCCGTCGCACACCAGCAACGGAGCCGGCTTCATCGTTGATGGGGCTTTCCCGCTGGGCGGGCGGACGGCCTTTTGGCGGTCGCCCGCCCGCCCTGCGGGAAGATCAGAATGACCGCCGCGGTACGGTCTTTTGGCGGTCGGCGCCCGCCGGGGTCGGAATGACCCCCTAAGTATTACAATTAACCGAGATGTTATAATTTTGGTTACCCCCTTCAGAGTAGATGGGTGCTCCCTATTTGCTGAAGGTTTGTCAATTACATCACTTACAAAAGATTATTCCACATTGTGTGGATTTCTGGATTTTGAATGTCATGTTTGATGAATTTGTTTGTGAAACAAATTGTATAGGCAGCTTATGCAGCAATAGAAGTAAACTACAGTGCACCAATTACAAAACGTCTTACTAGAGGTGTAACATTTGTCAAACGCATGTACAGCATTTCTTTTGAAAAACTCTACTCATATGAGGAGTTTGATCGTTTGGAGTACAATACAGAGAATTTTCACACCTACAGACCTTCACAGGTACATGTAACCTATGTACGTTACTGCAATCTGGAAGTTGCTTTAAGTTGCTTTCGGATACTATAAACACCTGTCATGGTTTGGTGGTCACTACCTCACGTAGTACAGAATGTTAGATTGGGACCCATAAGAAATTACGCAATATATTGACACAGTAAATTACCCCCCTGAAGATATAACTATTACTGAATCATTTAGTGAGTGTCTAGAGAAGACATGGACAGTATGTTTTAAAAACAGCTAGAACAATTCCTCTCAGGCTTGCACCACGTGTGCATGCCACCATAAGGGCAATCAGTCCGCAAACTATAAATATCTTTATGGCTTTATGGGCATCCACAAACAAGATGAAATTATATTCTGGATTGTTTGGAAGACCAACCAGTTGGAAGCAGTCTATCCTCACACAACACCGAAAGATAAGCATAGACTTCTATGTGTCTTCCCCTCAGAGTGGTGTGATCAGTAGATGATTGCAACACCTGGGGAAGCGTATATGAGAGTATATATACTAACCGTGGCCTCATTAATGATAGTACAGGAACTGGTAAAACAAGTACAAAATGAGCACGGAGCTGCAACACGTTCTGATTTAGGGAGGCAATGTTGAAATGGTCTCCTCAATTATTCTGAGTAACAATTGAGGAGAAGATCCCATCCTGGCTGTACACCATGGGTTTGTTGCAATCTTTCTGTACCACTGGCCAGTCTAGACCCTGCCTGATGGTTCTTGTAAGAAATTGGGTTACCTGTTGAGGGTGGGCAACCCCACCTCAGCAGCAACCACAATCCTTGTCAGGGTGAAGTCACAAGCAAACCCCAAATTATCCTCGGCTCTACCCTCTAGTAGTTTGGCATAGACGAGTCAGGCTTGATTTAGAGGCAAGGTGTAAAGTATCAGTGCAGCACTTCAAACAGAAATACTGTGAAAACACAACAAAAGAAAAAACACACACCAAATAAAAAAAAAAAGATTAATTTCAGGCACTGGGTACATGTTGTACCCCTTACTAGGGACTTATGAGTAAATATGCCAAATTAAATATGTTGAGTAAGCACACACCCTTTAGCACTGGCTGGCAGTTATAAAGTACACAGAGTCCTAAGGCTAATAAAAACAAGTTCAGAAAAATATGGAGGAGTAAGGCAAAAAGTTTTGGGGAACACCAGCCTAAGGCTGACAGGTTTAACAGTCCTGGATAATGTTCTTCGAGTCCACATTCTTTTGATGCTGGCCTGTGATCTTGTCCTCCATGAATTTGCTCTGTAAGGTGAAATTTAAGATGGGCCTATAGTTCACCACCTCCAGAGGATCAGCATTTGGCAGTGCAATTATGGTATGCTTTAGTGCAATAATGCGGTAAAGTGATGTCTCATCCTAGATACTTAGCATGGCTTGATGGGAGGTTTGATGCTTTGATTCTTTCTGCTGGCTTGTTCCGTCATTAGGTGTTTGTTAATCAAAGTGTCTGACAACCTTTGATGGTATAGGGTTGGATATCTGCTTTTGATCTTCTCCTCTGAGAAGGCAATCACGTTTTTGCTTTGTTGATTGGATGCAATAGGGGCATTCTTTGTTGCTTCTACTTCTGTCACTTCCTTAAACAGCTCGATTGAGTTTTTTCAGCTTGAATGAGTCAAGTTTCATAGTGATATGGGTGGGCGTAACTTGCATAATTTTGTGTAATTACACTATAGCAAATTATGCAAGACCATGTAAGATTATGCAAGATTACACAGAAAAACGCGAGGAGCATAACCCAGCATTTATCACTATTTTCTCTGATCAAAATGCCCCTTTACATCCAAAATGAACCTGCACTGCATTTTGTGCTAAGAAAATAGAGCTAAATGGAACAGAACACGAACAGCAGCAGCAGCTGCTCACTAACTTTGTTGTTCCTGTTCTGATGTGGTAGGATTTTTGTGGGAAATTATTCATAATTACACAAACAGGAGTTATGGCATAGTTTTGGGAATTATGCATCAAAAGAATAACGCAAAATTACTCAGATTAATCTAGTTTAATTACATTTCCACCTGGGCCTACATAATGATTCTTCTTTCTCTAGAGACTAGGACTTGGCAACAACATTCGCTGCTTGGTCTGCAGTGGTCATTAATTATACCCTCTCCACACGGAGATGGATTATATGGAGATGGATTATACAGCCAACATAACTAAAATCAGACCTGTTATACAAAACTACTTCACAATATTTGCTATATTACGGGTAAAGATAATAAGAATTTGCATAACAACCATTACATAAAACCATGCCCATTAGAGTTATGGGTGAGGGGAGGGCCAAATTATGGAGCACTCTTGACTAAATAAGGCGTAAAGAAAAAGCACATTATGTGGCATAATGGGGCACATTTGTGATAGTATTACCTAGTCATTTTTACACATTACCACTATCTAGGCAAAGATTTCACCGCTTTAGTACTAGTTTGACAGTCATATACAGCAATTAACAGAAAGGTGACCAGTCAAACTATGTGAAGGGGCTTCTATTGTGTAGCAACACAAGTCAATGTGTGTTTAGTAATTTGTTGTTAGTTTGAGCTAGAAATATTTTTTGTTAGTATCTGCAAGCTATGCAGCAGATGATTGATTACATGGGGAACTCAGCAAATTCATAATAAGGCAGAAAATGCAGCAGCCGCTCTATTGCATAATTCCAGTGTACCTGCAGAAAGTAGATTCTTTCTATTTGAAAACAAATTGGGTTGCCTTCTAGCTCTTTTGCTTCAGAGTTGCTTTACTGTTATGCTTATTTCTTAACAAATGGTGCAGTTTCTCATTCACAAAGACCGCTTCCTTGTTATTGCTGATGAGCAACCTTACCATTGAATCTAACAAAGCTTTGTACTGCGAGACAAAAGTACAAAGGCTTATCTATTTAGCCCCAGTCATCACACATCAGATCCCTGCTCCATACGGCCATGAATAGACCGGAAAAAAAAATCGGAGGTAATTAATTAAGCCAACAACCCTCCCCCAACCAACCATTTAAGACATCAGAGATCCTTTGCAATAACTTTGCAGAATTAATTTTCAAAACAATCAAAGACATTAGCATCTCCCTTCCTTCTAAAGTCGACAACATACTCAAGAGGTTCTGCCCTGCAAGGCACTACAGCCATGCTCCTCTTTCTCCCCAACCACTGAGGCAGATTTCCTAGGAACTCTATCAAATGCTAAGCCATCTCTACGACACCATTCTAGGCTCCATCAGTAAATCCCTAGCCAAACTGCTTCTTCCCCATTTGGACAACTCTGGTTAACTCATCAATGGATTCGGGCTGGTTCCCGACTGTCTAAAAAGGGGTTTAATTTCTCTATTCCTAAAAAAATACACAATCTCTGGACCCTGGTGACTTTAACAACTTCCATCCTTTTTCCACCCTGCCTCTCCTAGGTAAGGTGAATGAAAGTTCTATTCCCTTCTTAACTGTCATTCCGTATCCAGGACTACAACCTTCTTGACTCTCTTCAATCCGAATTCCACCAGGGCCACAGCACTGAGACTGCAATTCAGCAGACTGTGAAAGATGCCCTTCAAATTCAACACACGGGCAATTCCTGTCTGTTTGTGCTCTGCGACCCCTCCGTGGTGTTTGACACAGTCAACCAGCAGGCGCTGCAGATCACCCTGAAGCATCAACTCTGTATCAAGGGTGTCATCCTTAAATGGTTCAAATCTCACCTAACTAACCACTCCCAAATTAAAAAAATTGGGAATGCTGTATTCGATCCAGTCAGCCTGCAACAAGGGGTCCCACAATGTACAATTTTCTCAACCTCTACCGCAAATTCTTCTGCACAATTCTCAGGAACTCAGAATTCCTCTTCCACCTATACAAAGCTGACACCCAAATCTACTGGAAGGAATTATGCCTGGAAGACTGCACCTCTTATCCAACTCCTTGAACAGAATTCAAACGTGGATGGCTAATAGCAACCTCAATTTAAACCCAGAAAAACGAAAATTCTCCTCATCTCTCCAGAGAAAGCTAACTTTCTGATCCAAAACTTGATGGATCTCGTCTCAAACATGGATTGCCACCCTTCCATCATACAGAATGCCAGATCCCTGGGATTCACCCTTGACAGATCTCTAAATCTCCAGAACCCTATCTACTCAATGACTAAGAGTGCCTGTTTTCAGCTAAGGCCTCTTTAGGGATTTAGGAACCTCGTCCCAGCACACAACCTTAAATATGATTGACAGGCACTTGTGCCTGTCTCCAGATTTGACTCTGGAAGGGTAGTCCTTTATGTCATTCCCAAAGTTCATCTAGGTCCTCTCAGAAAAGTCCTACACGTGGCAACTCGTTTTGTAACAGGACAAACAAATTTGACCACATCTCCCCCATACTACAGTGGCTTCCCATAGAAGTGAGAGCTCAATGTAAAACTAGCTGCATCAGTCCAAGCTCTGCATTCCTCTTTACCCTTGTACCTCTCTGAGAAACTGGAAATCGTGGGCACCAGCTGAGATTCACAAATTAGATTGCTCCTCCTCGAACACCCCACCTTCAAGCACCACAACGGAGCCAATCCTTTGCTGGAAGCGTCACAAGATTATGGCACTCTCTCCCACCGAGCCTCAGCCTGACCACATCAGGTCACCTTCAAAACAGACGTCAAAGCTCTTCTCTTTGAACAACACCATTGGATGGCTCCTACGTCACTCTTGTTTCTTTTTTCCTGTTGGTCAAATCCTCCAAAAAAGCCTCCAGCTTCCTGCTCAGCTTCATCCTTGCTATGGATCCTGGACCAAGTACACTTGTAACTATATATATATATATATATATATATATTTTTTTTTAGTTTCCAGCATCTGCATTCTGAACGTTGCTTGCCTGTTCCAACCACCGTCTCACTTCTGTTGCTGCATGCCCCTTCTCCACTCGTTGCTGGCCTGTCCCTCCCACCACCTCACCCCTGTCACACCATGCCCCGTCCCCACTCTGATCAAAAGCAATAGGGAAGTGAATTCCACAGCTTTGCAGCCAAATAAGAAAATGCCCGACTCCCCATTTGCAAACAGAAAATTCGGAGAGTCAAGGAGACATGCATCTGTAGATCTTAAGACACCACTTGGAACATATTGTCTGATTTTCATATACAATATTACAGGGCCTTGACTTACGGAGTGGATGTAGCCATTGCATATAGCTTCAACAATTGACTATTCTTTTATTCGTAGTCAATGTAACGTTCTGTGATATACGTTAATAGGGCAACTCCAAGGTAAGCCTCAAAGAGTTATGACAGCTAGATTCTGGAGAAGTTTGAGGCGAGATAAAGTCTTTAAGGCAAGATCTAAATACAAGATGGTGCAGTCCTTCCAAAACTGAAGTTTGCATAAAAACTAGTTTACCTGGGGGTCAAATGCCATTTCTGAGTCACTCAATAAGCAATAATGAGATTTTGCTACGATAAATAGGTTTACCAAACATAAAAATCCACCAGTGTTGTAAAACCTACTCACAACAGCAGTTTTTTGGGCATGTGAGGGCGGGTCCACCTTCAAAATCCAATTAACACCCAAACGTGCAAGTTTGTGGGTATTCGCCAACTTGTTACAGGTAGTTTCCCACCATGGACACAAGAGTAGATTTACCAATGAGCAAGGTGGGAATAAATACATTTTCATGGTGGAAATGGTGAGAGATTGAGTTTCTTTAGTGGAAAAAAAAAATGATTTACTCTTGGAGAAATACATTTTATAACGAGTAGAGTATCATTCCCACAGTGCAGTGAAGTCCATAGAGCGTCCCTGATAAGGGTTAGGTCATTTCTCAGGGTTCCTGTCTCAGTTGATATCCAGCTCCCTGAATTTCTCATTGGACGCCAATGACTCCTGGTAAGAACTGTAGGAGTACAGGCAATGTTGCTACTTACTGTGCTTCTCCATAGGAAAAGTAGAACTGTTCCCAGTATGAATCAGAACTATTCTTTTCGGCACTGAGAAGATGAGCAATCTTGGAAGACATCATCTAACTTTGCAGTCAGCAATACAATTAAGTGAAACAATGTTGCTTTGGCGGAAACCTGCAGAATCATGGATGTCTGCAGCTACTACTCTCTTTGTAATTCATCCCGTACTTGCGCACAGAAGTGTCCTATATGAAGGCCTATGCGTGTAGTCCATGTTATCATGTTTGCTATTTTGCATAAGTGGTTTTGTCCCATACATCCCTCATTCTATACCCACTCCTCTCCCCGGCTATGCAGTGATGTGCAATTTGCTGTGCAGATTAAGAGGAAACGAATGACTACAGAAGCGAATGTTCAGGAGAGGTAGAGTGGTCAGGACCATGTTACACATGATGGACAAAGCTGCAGAGTGTCCCAGTGGAATTATCGGGCTCGCCTGCACAGGACAGGGAAGTGTGACCAATAGTGTGCTAAGCATAAGGGATGTCGGATTGTCACTAGTGTGTGAGACACTTCTCCTATTACTGCCCTCCCCCATTTTACTGTCTTAATTTTGGACCCACTCTTCCTATAGTAAGAATCTCCCTAGCATGCTCCCCATCTCTGCCGATTTCTCTCAAACAACATTTCTTGTAGTCTAGTGCCTTTTCTATTTCGTTTTAATTTCTCCCCAACCCCCCTATACAAACTTCCTTGTTTTTATTCGCTTTCTCCATCACAATATCAATTCTACTCATATGTTTTCACCATTTCCTTTTCATTCTATCATTCCTTAATTTATTTATAGTGTTTTATAAAGCGCAAACATAACCACCAAGATATATGATGAGGAATTCAGGATAATAGGAACACAAAAACAATACAGGGCAAAACATCTGTCTCCAATGAATCCTCTTATGATACTCTGTACGTTCAAATTGAAGGAAAAAGGTACAAAATAATAGAATACAATATAACATAGGGCAAATGTCAATTTCCAAAACGAGTTCTCTTCTGACATTTTTCTACTAGAATGACAAACTTCCTTCTTGAAAAGACTGAGGTAACTGCTCTTGTTGAGGGTGATCGAGAAGTTCAACACTTTTGGAACAGATCCGGTGAAAGAGCAGCAGTGCCTTTTTTTCCTCCTTTTTTAATCTGCCTGGTTGTAGTACCTCTTGAATCCCTTCCACCTCCTGATAGCTTTATTCTATTCACTGTGTTTTTGGGACCAGAGTTAGGAAGAGCTTTGTGCATGCAACCTTCATTTTGATCCTAGTCTCAAATGGGAGCCAATTGAGCACTTTCATTGGGGCTAGGGCTTTAGATAGGCCTATGAGTGTGGAATTCCCATTGTCCAGTCTTGAGAGCACTAGAGAACTGCCGTTTTGAGGTCTCAGAGGTATGAAGGGTTTTAGTTTTCTTTGAAGGTGCAGATGTAGGTTGGCATTTCTGGTTGCAGCTTGTATGTGCGATCTCATGTGTAGGTTTGTGTCTAGTGTGTTGCTTAGTGATTTTATGGAATCACAGAGTGTTGGGTTGCAGTTTAGAGACTTGAGGTTTGAGTCTGTAATTGAGGTTGTTCAGATCTATGGTGTGGGGCAGAACAAAATGAATTCGGTTTTCAGCTGATTTAGTTTTAGATGGTTGTGTGTCAACCAGACCTGTGATTTCCTAAGGGTGTCATCCAGTTCTTGGATATCCTCTTGTGAGGAAAGTTTGATGTAGAGTTAAGTATTATCAGCATACATGTGGTACGAGATTTTTTTACAGTTTAAAGGTTTCAACAAGTGGATCCATGTACAGACTGAAAAGAGTTGGTGAAATTGTAGATCCTTGTGGGACTCCACTGTCAAGGACCTCTGCATCGGGCAGGGTATTGCCGATTTTGACTCTTTGTTGTCGGTTCTACGTGAAGGATGTGAACCAGCTAAGGGCGGTTCTGATAGGCCATTCCACTCGATGCCACTACTTCACAACATTATACTCCATGACAATCCACTTTATTCTACTCAATTATACTGCACTGTACAATACTCCACAACACTCTACTCCACTGCACTCCATGATACTCCACTTCACTCTTACACTACTCCACTCTATCCCCCTCCATTGTATACCACTCCACACCCATCTACTACATGACACCGCATTCCAGACTACTACACTCTATTACACTCCACAACACTATTCTCCATGATGCACCACACCACTCTACTCTACTCTACTCCAGGACAGTACACTCCCAACTACTCCACTCTAAGACACTGCACTCTGACACTCTACTTCACTGTACACCATTCCATACTTTGATACTCTACTTCACTCCAGGCCACTGTAATCTACTATAGGCTACGCTACTATAGGCTACGCCACTGTGTGCCACTCCACTGTATGATACTCCACATTACAACATCCCACTCCACTCAACTCTATGCCACTTTAAGAAATTCCCCTCCACCATACTATTTTTCACTCTATGCCCCTCCACTCTACACCTCTCTACTCTACGCTACTCCATTCTACGCCACTCCACGCCACTCTACCCCACTGTATGCCACTCTAATCCACTCTACTCTACAACACTCCACAACACTTCATGCCACTCTCCTCTACACCACTAACAGTCATACTGAACAGCATCCACGCTGGCATGCAACATGGTTAAAACACATTAGCTAAATCAATAGCACTCGCACAGGCGGACCTATTGGCTTTGCAAACATTTGTTGTTTGATAGCATGCACAATTTGCTTCACTCTAAATACTGAAATGTAGATTTGTTCTCCTGAGTTAAGTTTAAGATGAAGATCGCTGGCGGACTGCTCAGGGGTCTACTACAGAGGAAGAAAATGGATGTGCCAATGGTCTTCTTTAATATGAAACACAGGTCTTACAGTGGATAATTTACTTCCATTTGCTCTGAAACACAAAAAGGTACAAGAATCATTAATTCTCCCTACATCAGGGACATCATGTCATCTGATGCGTTCCCATGTTACCCTTCTCTAGTTTTGTTTTTAATTTAATATCCTCCCTTCCTACTCTTACTAACTGTCAACACCAGTGAAGCCCTTAGTAATCTGCACTCCTTGGCAAACCATTGTTGTGTTGTGCAGGTAATATTCAACCACTGGTGGTTTTATATAAAAAAATTAAAATAAAATAAACCAGGACCTAGATATTTAACCATCCTGTTATGTAGCTGATTTGGCTCAAGTGCTGACAAGAATTCTGGATAGACTTTATGAAACTCTTTATCTAGGGTAGTGTTGGGTCAAGTTCCACAAGTATCCCATTTTAGTCTACTATAATTATTAGAGACCTAAAGATTGTTCTTACCTCTGAAGCTAAAGTTACAGAAATGAAGGCAGATTGTGTTAGGGAGACTATTAAAGGATCCTGGTTGCTTTCCAGGTGGAGCTCAATTTTCTTATCATTCATGCTGCTGTTTGTGAGAAAGTGGATTATTAGTTGTTGTGGATGGAAACCACCACAAATAATAATGACACTATTCTTGTCCAGGTCCAATAAAGGTTTCAGTAACTTAAACCTTAGCTCAACCCCTTGTAACTATAGCACAGAGCAGACAGGCTTAAATTATTAAATTGTTTGAAGCATAGAGAAGTGCCAAAACAGTTCAGCACTTTAATTTATAAAAACAGAGCATATTTTAATTAACAAAATGACACCAAAACAACAAAAATCTAATATGGGAAAGAGGAGATATGAATTTTTAAAGTTCAAAAGAAAAACAAAATAGTGCCAAAAATGTGAAAAGTTCCAACTGTGGCCTACTGGTCGCACAAGACTGGGACAAGGGTAATGTTTGAGGCTGACAGCGATGGAATGTGGGTCGGGTACAATGACCAGGGTGGTCCTGGTCAAAGAGTTACGTTTGGACTTAGAAACCTTAATGGAGAAAATGGTGTTGCAGAGACAAGTCATTGGCGGGGTACGCTGGATCTGAAGTGGGGTTCCACAACTGCGGGTTGCTGAAGCACAGGGTCCCAGTGCCCCTGTTGGCAAATGCGGAGAAAGCTCCTAGCAGGGAAAGTCTGTGCCCAGGAAGGCCCTGATGTTGATCGAATGCTGCTCAGCGTCACTCCCTCTACATTTGGGCACTGAAACTTTTCTGGAAGTTAGATTTTCTTCAACGAGGCAAACCAGCAAGTTGAGACTGAGCCTAGTCTCTGTCAGTTCTCGAGACAGAAAGATGGCAAAAAGTATCTAAGTCCCAGCTTATTGAGCTTGGGCAAGAGGAATAGACTAACACCAGTCAAAGGTTTTATGACCTCAGGAACTGCACTTGGAGCTCAGGAGTTAGTCCCATAGAACCCACCAGCAGGGTTCAGGGAAGGTCCAGTTGAAACAGGTCAGCTGGGCATTTTCAGGAAAGTGAGCTTTTTGCAGCTTTCGTGTCCCTGTAGCTTAACAGGAGGTCAGCCAACTGATCGTTGGAGGCCACTTATTTGCCCTGGGTACAAGTCCTTCTGTCTTCTACAAGTCCAGTGGTGTTCAGAAGGGTGCCCAGGGGTGCCACTTTCATGCCAGGCTCTAGCCTTTGGGTGAGGGTGACTCATGGTTGCTAGCTGGCCAAGAGGGAAAAGTTCCCTTGGTTAACCCAATCAACTTTTGCTGCGGTTCCTCTGTGTCCTACTTCAAATAATCCCACAGTGCCCCTCTTTCCCTAAAACCAAGATGGCAGAACTGTTTCACCCTTGTGCAAAGCTCCTGTGCCCATCTTAGAGGTGTGGCCAAAGAAATGAGCAAACTTTCCCCTGTGGTCACTCAAAACCGATTGACAGGATACCTCATACCACTGGGAGTGGAACCTGTCTGGCTAGCAGGACAATAGAGGGGGCAAGCCCAGGCGTGAGTTACATCTGCCAGCAACAAGGCAAGCAACATTTGAAGTTAAGTTCCTGGGACCAGCCCAGGTGGCCAAACTGGTGGATTGGGCTTGTATTATTTTCACTAGTTTGAGAATTACATTTGTACCTGGTTCCCAAGCAGAGATAAATGTATACATGTTTAATAAAGTGTCCCAATGCTTTCCTATTAAACAGATAGCCCTGCTACAGTGAAAATACATTTAAGACATTGTCACTAAGTCCATACTTAACATTAAGCTTTTACATATTCTACTTTTAAATAGTGTGCACCCTGCTTTATGGGCATTTAAGGCCTACTTAGGGATGACATTAATATTCAATAGAATGGCTTGGGCCTGCCAATGACTATATTTTGACATGCTGAATTTGCAGTTTAAACCTGCACAGCCAAGTTACTGTTGGTAGTCCTGCGGTCATGTTTTGCATTTGTCACTTTAGTGGTGGCACAATATGTGCTGCATGTCACTAATGGCATTTATCTTACTGGTCGTGGTTACACTTTGTACCATATATTAGGGATGCCTCGGTAAGTTAAATATGCCAGTTAGGTGCATACCAACTCAACATGTTTTTATGGGGCAGGGCACACACTGAGCACTTGACAGCAGTGACAAGAGTCCAAAAATCAGCTGAAAAACCTAGCCAAAAAAAAGTAGGGACAAATACTGAAGAGAGAACAAAAGAGGGGAATTTTCCTCAACTGTTCCACTTTAGATTTTTTTTTTTTTTTTTTTTTTTTAGCTAAAATGGGAATGCCCCAGGAGCAAGCTTCATCCTCAATAAGGGCCATGTAAACATCATTAGGTTCATGGATAATATTAAAGTCACTGACCACCATTAAGAGTGGTTTGCCATTTGACTTAGCTTTCATTAATAGTCGCTACGACCCCACCTCCCTCCACGCACTCAACCCGGGACGCTCTAGAACCTGCTTCCAAGCCAGCCCGAAACGCACTCATGGACCCTTCACATGCCTTACCTGCAAGCATACCTTCCACCGCGACTGCACCCCCGCCCGCCAGCCCACGTGCCAATAACCACCTCAAATGCATCCTCATCAACGCACGCTCCGTCCACAAGCACGCCATTGAACTATGGGACCTCCTGGACTCCACCGCACCGGACGTCGCCTTCATCACTGAGACCTGAATGAACACCGCCTCGGCCCCCGACATCGCCATAGCCATTCCCGACGGCTACAAGATCACCAGGAGAGACCGCACCAACCAAGTCGGAGGAGGAATCGCCATCATATTCAAGGACTCCATCAACGTCACCACTTCCACCGAAGACACCCCCCTCGCCGCCGAACACATGCACTTCCAGATCCACACCGACCCCAGGACCACCCTCAGAGGAACTCTCGTCTACAGGCCCCCTGGACCGCACGCCCTCTTCAGCGAATCCATCGCTGACTTCATCTCCCCGCACGCCCTAGCCTCGCCGGACTACATCCTCCTCGGAGACCTGAACTTCCACCTGGAGCAGAACAACTACACCAACACCACCACCCTGCTCGACAACCTTGGTCTCAAGCAACTGGTGAACACCCCCACCCACATCGCCGGACACGCTCGACCCCATCTTCTCCGCCAGCAACCACGTATCCTTCAGCCACTCCTCCGTAATACACTGGACCAACCACAGATGTGTCCACTTCACCTTCAGACGCAAGACTCTCCACCTCCGCACACAACCCATCCCACGCAGACATTGGAACAAAATCTCCACGGAACAGCTACTCTCCACTCTCAGCCACAACCAACCTACCATCTCCACCGACGCCAACAGCGCAGCCCTCAGCCTCACACAATGGATCACCAACTGCGCGGACAACCTCGCACCCCTCAGATGCCTCCCAAGACAGACCAACGCCAGGAAACCTCAGTGGTTCACAGACACCCTCAAGGAATCCAAAAAAAACTGCCGTACCCTCGAGAAAGCCTGGCGCAAAGACCACACCGTAGAAAACATGTCTGCCCTCAAAAACGCCACCCGCGAACACCATCAGCTGATCCGCGCCACCAAAAGAACATCCTTCAAAGACAGACTGGACAAGAACACTCACAACAGCAAAGAACTCTTCAACATCGTCAAAGAGCTCTCCAATCCTAACGCCAACTCCAACTCCATCACGCCCTCACAAGATCTCTGCAACTCCCTCGCTACCTTCTTCCATCGAAAGATCACCGACCTACACAACAGCTTCAGCCCTCAGACCCCGCCGACCACCAGGGAACCCACAGCCCCAGCCGTCACCCTCAACGCCTAGACACCCATCAGCGCGGAAGAGACCAAAACTACCATGAACACCATCCACTTCGGTGCCCCCTCAGACCCCTGCCCCCACTTCATCTTCAACAAAGCCGACGACATCATCGCCCCCCATCTCCAGACCATCATCAACAGCTCGTTCGCATCCGCCACCTTCCCCGAGAGCTGGAAACACGCGGAAGTCAACACTCTCCTGAAGAAACCTACGGCGGACCCCAGCGACCTGAAGAACTTCCGCCCCATCTCGCTCCTCCTCTTCCCTGCCAAAGTCATCGAGAAGACCGTCAACAAGCAACTGACCAAATTCCTTGAAGACAACAACCTTCTCGACCCCTCCCAGTCCGGATTCCGAGCCAACCACAGCACAGAAACCGCCCTCATCGCAGTCACCGGTGACATCAGAACTCTGCTGGACAACGGAGAAACAGCCGCCCTCATCCTCCTCGACCTCTCGGCTGCCTTTGACACCGTCTGCCACCGAACCCTAATCTCCCGCCTCCGCTCCACCGGTATCCAAGGACAGGCCCTGGACTGGATCACCTCTTTCCTCTCTAACTGCTCCCAAAGAGTCTACCTCCCGCCGTTCCGATCGGACCCCACCAAGATCATCTGCGGCGTCCCACAGGGCTCTTTGCTCAGCCAGACTCTCTTCAATGTCTACATGAGCCCCCTCGCCGACATCGCACGCAATCACAACATCATCTCCTACGCCGACGACACCCAGCTGATACTTTCCCTCACCAAGGACCCTACCATCGCCAAGACCAACCTGCAGGATGGAATGAAAGACGTTGTAGAATGGATGAAACTCAGCCGTCTGAAACTGAACTCCAACAAAACGGAAGTCCTCATCCTCGAAAACACCCCGTCAACCTGGGACAACTCTTGGTGGCCTACGGCCCTGGGCACCGCTCCAACCCCCTCAGACCACACACGCAACCTCAGATTCATCCTGGATCCGCTTCTCACCATGACCAAACAAGTCAACACCGTCTCGTCTTCCTGCTTCCTCACTCTCCGCATGCTCCGAAAGATCTTCCGCTGGATCCCCTCCGACACCAGAAAAACTGTGACCCACGCCCTCGTCACAAGCCGCCTGGACTACGGAAACACCCTATACGCAGGAACCACCGCAAAACTCCAGAAACGCCTTCAGCGAATACAAAACGCCTCCGCTCGCCTCATCCTCGAAATACCCCGCAACAGCCACATCTCCGCTCACCTGAGACACCTGCACTGGCTACCCGTCAACAAAAGGATCACCTTCAGGCTCCTCACCCACGCACACAAAGCCCTTCACAACAAGGGACCCGAATACCTCAACCGTCGCCTCAGTTTCTACACGCCCACCCGTCAACTTCGCTCCGCCAGCCTCGCACTCGCCACCGTCCCTCGCATCCGCCGCACAACGGCAGGTGGGAAATCCTTCTCCTACCTGGCGGCCAAGACTTGGAACTCCCTCCCCGCCAACCTCAGGACCACCTCACATTCCGGAGGCAGCTCAAAACCTGGCTCTTTGACCAGCAGTAACCCCCTCCCCTAGCGCCTTGAGACCCTCACGGGTGAGTAGCGCGCTTTATAAATATTATTGATTGATTGATATGTAATCTAGCATCAAGTAAAGTTAAAGTTGGGAATTCATTGTGTTTCCCACCTCTACTGTAAAAGTTAAAAATCATCATTTGTTTACCTGAAGAAAATGTTAACAGTGCTTGATGGATTTCTTGGTGGCCACAATCAATTTCTTTTACTCTAAAGGTCAATATAATATCAACCAAGATGGCAACCCGTAATTCCCCATCCGCCCCATCCCCAGACTTCCTGACGGCCTAGCTTTTGGTTGATTTATGGCTTAAATTTTATAGAAATTTACAGTGTATGATTCTTTTATTAATTTGTTTATATTTCTTTCTTGGGCTCAAAACTATAATATTTTATTGTTTATAAGTGGTCCAGATGAATATTAGCGTTATTATGTTACACTGCTTTTTGTTTATTTTCTTCTCTTCTTTTTTGAGGATAATACATATCACTATGAATTTACTATGAATTTATTAGATTATATTCCATGTTTTAAATTGGGTTAAACAGCATTTTGCTCTTCCTTAAATCCTGAGTGTGCGAGTATTATCCTTTTCTTTGTGATATATATATATATATATATATATTCACAAAGAAAGCCCGAGATACTGAGGCTCAAAAAAGTGGCGGTCCAACCATGGTTTCGGGAAAAGCCAAAAATAAATCAAACAGATTCTTGTAACAACAAGAAAGGTCAGGACACTTCCAGTGAGATTGAAACTTTTACTATCATACAGATTCTTCCTCCCAACGCGTTTCAGCCGTAGCCTTGTTCACATGGAAGAATCTGTATGATAGTAAAAGTTTCAATCTCACTGGAAGTGTCCTGACCTTTCTTGTTGTTACAAGAATCTGTTTGATATATATATATATATGGGAAATGTCACTTATCCAGTGTACATCTGTTCGTGGCATGTAGTGCTGCAGATTCACATACTATGCATAGCTCTTCTGACATCTAGTGTTGGGCTCGGAGTGTTACAAGTTGTTTTTCTTCGAAGAAGTCTTTTTGGAGTCACGGGATCGAGTGACTCCTCCTCTCAGCTACAGTGCGCATGGGCATTGACTCCATTGTTAGATTGTTTTCCCGCAAAGAGTGAAGGAAGGAGTGATAAAGTATAAGAATACAAAGAGATGTCCATGCAAATGTAAATGTATCTACATATGTACAAATGTTAAACTTGAACAACTACAGGCTTCCGGGGAGGAGGGAGGGTGCATGTGAATCTGCAGCACTACATGCCACAAACAGATGTACACTGGGTAAGTGACATTTTCATTTCGATGGCATGTGTAGCTACAGGTACACATGCTATGCATAGACTACAAAGCAGTTAGTCCTCCCAAAAAAGCGGTGGCTAGCCTGTAGGAGTTGAAGTTGTTTGACATAGTGTTCTTAAGACAGCTTGGCCTACAGTGGCTTGTTGCTGTGAAAAAACATCAACACTGTAGTGTTTTGTAAATGTATGAGGAGATGACCATGTGGCTGCTTTACATATTTCAACCATTGGTATATTCCCCAAGAATGCCATTGACACACCTTTCTTTCTTGAAGAATGTGCTCTGGGAGTAATCAAATGTCTTTTTGCTTTGATGTAGCATGTTTGTAAGCACCTAACAATCCATCTTGCTAAACCTTGTTTTGATATAGGATTGCCTTTATGTGGCTGTTGGAAAGCAACGAAAAGTTGTTTTGTTTTCCTAAAATCTTTGGTTCTGTCTATATAGTACATAGGAGCTCTTTTGAGATCTAGGGTATGAAGAGCTCTTTCTGCCACAGAGTCTGGCTGTGGAAAGAAGACTGTTTATTCCACTGTTTGGTTGATGTGAAAAGGAGATACTACCTTTGGTAGAAATTTTGGATTTGTACAACTTTATGTTTGTGCATTTGGAAATAAGGTTCCTCAAGAGTGAAGGCTTGTATTTCACTAACTCTTCTTAAAGAAGCAATAGCTACAAGGAAAGCGACCTTCCATGTCAAGTATTGTATTTCACAAGAGTGCATGGGTTCAAAAGGTGGTCCCATGAGTCTGGTTAGTACGATATTTAAATTCCATGATGGAACAGGTGGTGTTTTAGGTGGAATAATGTGTTTTAATCCTTCCATGAAGGCTTTACTAACAGGAATTCGGAACAGAGAAGTATGTTGATTATTCTCTAAGTATGCAGATATTGCAGTGAGGTGCATTTTGATGGATGAGAAAGCCAAATTTGACTTTTGCAAATGAAGTAAATAACATACAATATCTTGTATGGATGCTGTAAGTGGGTCAGTGTTTTTAGATTGACAGTAGTATACAAATCTTTTCCACTTTTTTGCGTGGCATTGTCTAGCAGTAGGTTTACATGCTTGTTTAATTACTTCTTCCATACATTCTGGTGGAAGTTTTAGGTAACCAAATTCTAGGACTTCAGGAGCCAAATCGCTAAATTGTGAGCATTGGGATTTGGATGCCTGATTTGGTTGCTTTGTACTGGGTCAACAAATCTGGTCTGTTTGGGAGTTTGGAATGGGGTACTACAGACAAATCTAGAAGTGTTGTGTACCAATGCTGACGTGCCCATGTTGGTGCTATTAGAATCATGGTAAGTGATGTTTGACACAGTTTGTTGACTAGAAAGGGAAGGAGTGGGAGGGGGGAAAAGCGTAAGCAAATATCCCTGACCAATTGATCCATAGTGCATTGCCCTTGGATAGAGGATGTGGGTGTCTGGATGCAAAGTTTAGGCATTTTGCATTTTCGCTTGTTGCGAATAGGTCTATTACTGGTGTTCCCCACTTTTGAAAGTACTTTTTAAGTACTTGGGAGTGAATCTCCCATTCGTGTGTTTGTTGGTGATTTCTGCTTAGAAGATTTGCCAGCTGATTGTCTATCCCTGGAATGTATTGTGCTAATAGATTAATGTGTTTGTGAATTGCCCATTTCCATATTGTTTGGGCTAGGAGGGACAGCTGAGATGAGCGTGTCCCGCCCTGTTTGTTGAGGTAATTCATGGTTGTCATATTGTCTGTTTTTATGAGAACAGTCTTCTGTTTGAGAAGAGGTTGAAACGCTTTTAGAGCAAGAAATACAGTTAATAGTTCTAGGTTGTTTATATGAAGCTGTTTCTATTGTGCACCAAATTGCGCTTGAATGGTCGGATTGTTGAGGAGAGCTCCCCAATCGATCATTAATGCATCTATTTTGATTATGGTCTGAGGCACAGGGTCCTGGAATGACCACCCCTTCATAAGATTGTTGCAATTCCACCACTGAAGGGACAGGTGTTTGGCGGTCCATCTACAATAGATCCTGAAGTTGACCATGTGCCTGAGACCATTGTTGTGAGAGGCACTGTTGTAAGGGCCTCATGTTTAGTCTTGCATGTGGAACTATGGCTATGCAAGATGCCATCATTCCTAGGAACCTAATGATAAACTTCACAGTATATTGTTGATTTTGCTGTATGTGTGGTATGAGATTTTTGAAAACTTTTATCCTTTATGTATTTGGATAAGCTAGGGCCTTTTGAGTATTTAGAATAGCACCTAGGTAAGGTTGTACCTGTGCTGGTTGAAGATGTGATGTTTGATAATTGAGAGTGAAACCTAGGGTGTGCAAAGTTCTATCACATAACAAGTGTGTTGTTGGCATTGTGTGAAATTGCTTGATTTTATTAGCCAGTCGTCTAGATATGGAAAGACGTGGATGTGCTGTCTTCTTAAGTAGGCTGCTACTACTGCTAGACATTTTGTGAATACTCTTGGAGCTGCTGTTATGCCGAATGGCAACACCTTGAACTGGTAATGTTTTCCTGCTATGACAAACCTGAGGTATTTTCTGTGAGCTGGCAGGATGGGTATGTGGAAATACTCATCTTTGAGGTCTAAAGCAGCCATGTGATCTTGTTTTTGTAGCAGTGGAATAACATTTTGCAGAGTTACCATGTGAAAATGTTCTGATAGGTTATATAGATTGAGGGGCCCCGAGGTCCAAGATGGGCCTGAGAGTGCTGTCTTTTTTTGGGAATGAGGAAGTATAGTGAGTGTACTCTTGTTCCTTGTTGAGAATGTGGAACTAATTCTATTGCTTGTTTTAACAGTAGTGATTGTACCTCTTGGTGCAACAGAACAGTGTGTTCTGGGGACAACCTGTGGTATTTTGGTGAAAAGTGGAGATTAATTCTAGGCAATAGCCATTGTGGATAATTGATAATACCCAATTGTCTGTGGTGATACTTTGCCAATGAGAGTGGAATTGCTGTAGTCTTCCCCCCATAGGAGAAGTGTGGAGTGGGAGGGTGGGAAGGAAGTCACTGTTTAGGTTGTGTTGTGGTTTGCTTTGAGGTTTGAAATTTACCTCTGCTTCTGAAATATTGTCCTCTATAGGACCCTCTAAACCCCCCTCTCTGGTATTGGGTTTGTTGTCCTTGTTTCGTTTGGGAGGTGGAAGCCTCAGAGGATTGTGGTTTAAACCCTCCTCTAAACTGTGGTCTGCGAAAGGAGCCTCTAAATGGTGTGGTGTATAAAGCCCCCATTGCTTTCGCAGTATCCGAGTCCTTCCTCAGTTTTTCAATAGTAGTGTCTACTTCTGTACCACATAAATGTTTCTTGTCAAAAGGCATATTAAGTATTGCCTGTTGAATTTCTTGTTTAAAACCAGGAGCGTAGCCATGCATGTCTTCTCATTGTGATGGCTGTATTGACACTCCTTGCAGCTGTATCAGCAGCATCAAGGGAAGATCGTAATTGGTTATTGCAGATAGCTTGTCCCTCTTCCACCACCTGCTGTGCTCTTTTTTGATGCTCCTTTGGAAGATGCTGTATCTGGATCTTGCATTTCGTCCCAATGGGCCCTGTCATACCTGGCTAGAAGTGCCTGAGAATTGGCATTGCTGCTTGTGTGGCAACTCTCTTCCCACCTGCATCACATTTTCTACTTTCCTCATCAAGAGGATGTGCATCTCCTAATGACTGGCTGTTTGCCCCTTTCCTTGCCGCACTGACTACTAAGTCTGGAGGAACCTGATGAGTGATACAGTCTGGGTCAGTAGGAGCAGGCTTATACTTTTTATCAATTCTAGGGGTGATGATCCTAGCTTTGACAGGCTCATTACAAATGTGGTCTGCAGGTTTAACCATTCCTGCTAACACTGGGAGACACTGGTATCTGGAATGAGTAGAAGACAGTGTGTTAAATAAAAAGTCTTCTTCCAGGGGTTCAGAATGCATAACCACTCCATGATAAGCTGCTGCCCTAGATATTAATTGGGTGTAGGCAGTGGTGTCTTCTGGGGGAGAAGGTTTAGATGGGTAAAGGTCTGGATCATTGTCTCATTGTCCGGGATGGGATCAGGGTCATAGAGATCCCATGGGTCTACTGTATCTGCATGTGAGTATAATGAATGTGTTGGAGAAGGCAATGGTGGTGGACTATTATGGAGGTGAGAAAGAAAGCTGTGGAGAGTGAGGAGGAGAAGTATGGAGAGGTGCTGGCTTCCCCTGTGGTTTCTGCACTTTTGCTGGTGGTTGAACAGAGTCTAAGTCCTCTTGGAAAGCCAACGCTCTTTTGGTTTTTAAAGGAGGTGCAGTGATGATTCGTCCTGTCTCCTTATGTATATGGATTCTTGATTGTCTCTTATCCATAACCTCTAGTATTGGTTCAATCTCAGAGTCTTCTTCAGACGTCTTATGAGATTCCATGATGGGCTTTGAGATTTGCTTTAATTTTCTCAAAAGTCCCTGTTTCTCTGTATATGAGGATTTTGTGTACCCAAGGCCTTCAAATGTTTTTTCTGCAGGGTTGTAGGAGAAGACGTACTCACATGCTGGCCAGCTGTGATGGGTCTGTCGTCTTCCGATTCCTGTTCGGAGTCTGTGTCTCAGATGGAGACTGCGGTCTGCGCCTGCTCTTCCTCAATGACGTCAAGATGTTTGGTGCTTTTCAACGCCATTTCGAGTCTGCGGGCTCTGCGACCTCTCAGGGTCTTCTTTGATCAAAATGATCTACAGGCCTCGCAATCTTCCCCCCGATGGTCTGGAGAAAGGCACTAATCACGAACCAGGTGTTGGTCTATATAGGGGTACTTTGCGTGGCACTGAGGGCAGAATCGGAATGGAGTCTCATCTATCAGGCTTTCCACCCGGTAGGCCCAAACAGGCCACAATTGGACACACGTGCACGCCCCGAAGGGCGAGAGGAAGGTTTCGACGGTGCTACCGGTTCAATGCTAGATGGGAAACACAATTGAAACAATACCGGCGAATAAGTAGATTTTCTGAAGTTTTCCAACTCGAAATCTCGGAGCGAGAGGAAACACGTCCGAACCAGACCGCGGAAAGAAAACAATCTAACAATGGAGTTGATGCCCATGCGCACTGTAGCCGAGAGGAGGAGTCACTCGATCCTGTGACTCAGAAAAGACTTCTTCGAAGAAAAACAACTTGTAACACTCCGAGCTCAACACTAGATGTCGAAAGAGCTATGCATAGCATGTGTATCTGCAGCTACACATGGCAGTTGCCACTAGGTAGCTATGGTTAGGACCCAGATTCTGTAGAAAAAGCATTTTTTGTTTTGCTAATAAGAGCTTGGTTTCCATAGGACCTTTAGACACGCCTACAGCTCGAACCACTGAACGTAATTACACCAAATTTGTCACGAAGGCAGATTCTGCTGCGCAGATCACGCTTTTTGTGATTTGGTGTAAATCCGTTCAGTAGTTTCGGAGTCATAGAAGACCAAAAAATATAAATATATAGGGAAGCTGACCCACACCGTGAATCGATCCACAGATCCACACGCCACAAAAAGAATCTGATTGGCTGGCCGCACCCCGACAGAAAAGTTGCGGTCGCCATTTTGTTTGATGCATCGACTCGGGGGAGGGAAAAAGGAGAGTGAAAAAACACATAAGGGGTCAGTGCACAGATTGGGTTTGGGCGCATGCAGGAGGGATGGCTGCCACACACGGTCAAAGGCTGTGCACGGCACTGCTTATATTCACGTCTGTGCATGTTAAAAAAAAAAATATATATAAAAAAAAAAAAAAAATCAATGGAAAAAAACCGAAGGTTACAGGGACATTATAGTTAGGTTCTGAATTTACTTGCACAAAAACTTAGAAATTCATCAGTTATAGTTATTTCAAGTAATGGGCTAATTACTCCACATCTTATATCACTGATGACACCTTCTTTGATATTATCACTTCAACATTTGCAATAAAGTTATTGATCAGAAAACTATAAGTGTTAAATTTCTAACGTTTTGTGTGAGTAAATTCAGAACCTAACTATAACATCTCTGTAACCTTTCGTTTTTTAAGTGAAGATCTATCCATATATATATAGTTTATTTGATAGTGGTGGTGGACCAAACCCTACAAATTCGACAAGACTTTGGTAGGTTGTGGGACTAACGTGAATGCTCCTTTTTAATCTCTCTCTTCCATTTCTGCATTTTGTACTGTACATAATACAACCCTTCTTCATAATAAGCAGCTGGGAGAATGAACTTCAACATGTCTGTTACTGTCTATTTTGGTCTCCATTTTCCTCAATCGTTTTTTTTCGATGAGAATTGTAGGAGAGTATAGTGACATTACTGCCTTGCAGGCAAACTGGCTTGCTATTAGTGACTAATATCACAAACTAAAAGCTTAGGTATTTTGAATTCCAAAATGAGGGCAATTGCACGAGACCTGCATTTTAGCTATAAAAGGCCAAATTTGTTGAAACCCAGTTTGCCAGCCTCGCTCCCTCAATGTGAGAGCCAAAAAACCTGAAAAAGACAAGAGATACCTTACAACTACCTGGCAATGTTGAGGTTAATATGCAGGGCAGGAAACAGATCAGTTCTCATGATGTCATTGTTGGACCAGTTTTGCAACAGGAAAACTAAGACTGCTTGTATGTGGGTCCAACTGCTGCTTCATGTAAACTATCAAAGAGTCTACCATGAATCTCCCCAATGTGGTACTGGTCTAGTTACCTCAAGAGGAACCTGCGAAGGAAGGCAGAACAGTGTAGTTTTGTGGTATTTAAAACATTTTTTAATTATCATTTGAAGAAAGTATCAGAAAGTAGGGCGTTCTCGAAAAGGCAATGGCAGGGAATTTCAAGTCCAATCTGCAAGATTCTGAAATACTTAGCGAAGTTTAGTTTTATATGTATAGGAGGCAGATCAAAATGTTTTGCTGAATAGTAATATGGGTGCTGAATGTGTAGTCCCTTCCCGCCATTTAAAAAATAAAAAAATAAAAAAATATTTTTTAAAACTTGAAAGCCACAAATAACGTCTCTGGAATTGATTTCCATGCTAGAAATATCAAATAAACAATTTGGAATTATCAAAATTAACATTTTAATGTTTTGGGTTTCGTTTAACAGATGTATAAAACATTTCAGGAGGAAGTGAAAGGTAGAGTGAAGCCTGTATGTAAAGTTATTCTCCATACAGTCTTGGACATGTTCTGCAGAAGAAACGCGGCACTGGAGGGGACACAAACAATTCTCAAGCTCTTTCGAGGGAATTACAGCTAACATCATTAATAATACCAGCAGCATTAGGAATATGTGATGGACGGCTCATTAAACTGGAAGAGATGTTCATCAAACAGGTCTTCAGGCAACTCTTCATCTCCATCAGAAAAATAAGTGGGGAATGGAAGGTTTTCACTTGAGTTTCGGTACAGAGGCAAAGTAGAGTCTCTAACCTAGTTTAAAAAAAAAAAGAACACAAAGAGAATTTAACCTAACAAGTTGTCCGTGGTAGCAATGCATTGATCAACAAGTTACTTGCACTGGGTAACAATCTTTTTGGTAGATACTCTAGTAATTTGCAGATTCTTCACCTTTAGAATTTTCTCAGGCGCTAGACTAGATCCAGAGGATTTAAAAGCACATTGCTCCCATGTGTTGGTAGAAGGTGTCTTGCTGTTCAGTGCTGACTTCAGAAGTGATGTCTAGAGCGGATTGTCTACCAGATCGTCTTTGGCACGACTTCTCCTGGGGTCCAGGCTACTGAGTCTCTTGTTGTTTTTCGAGGGATGAGGCAGAAAAGAGAAATGTTGCATGGGTAATGGTTTGCCCAGTGAGAAAAGGAGACACAACCTTTGGCAAAAAGGTCGCCCTGGCCCTCAACATCACTTTATCTGGGGAAAAAGGTAGTCTTAGGCAGTCGCACTGAGAGCGCTTGGAGTTCATTCACAAAAATCACCAAATAAGCAGGTGTTACAGTGGACAGGTCAGTCCTCAGAGTCAGGAGACGTAGAGGGCAGTTGTTCAATGTTTCAAAAGGGGTGAAAATGAGGAGAGAGAGGACCAAATTGAGGTCCCACGGTGGCATCACAAACGGCCTGGGAAAAAACATGTCTCAATCCGTTTTAAAAACTCATCACAAAAAGTGATCTGAACAAGGAGAATTGGTCCAGGAAATGCAAAAAAAAAGAAAAAAAAAAAAAAAAGGCCAAAAGTGCCAACAAGAAACCCTTATTTGTGCCCACTACAAGTCTTTGCTGGGCCAGGGGTAAAACAAACTAGACACTCAACAGTTTGGCCTGCAACTCATCCACACTGCGGGTGCCGCATCTGATGGACTTTGTGGCGGGGTGAATAGCAGCAAGGATGACAACCACAACTATGAGACAAAGAACTAAGGCAGTCAACTGCTGCGCTCAATCTCCATGCATCGAGGTGCAGAGAGTGCAAGTCTGGGTGCAGGACCCTGTCCGGCTGCTGTGACAGGAGAACCGCCTGAAACCGCAGGCTGATTGGCAGACAAATGCTCATAGCCAGGAGTTCTGGATACCACACTCCCCTTGCCCAATCCAGAGCACTAGAATGACTTAGGCCTGGTTGTTCTTAATCTTCTTCAGAGGCAGCAGGGCAGAAGAGGTAGTGGCGGAAAAGCATACCTGAGTCCTGTAGTCCACTCTGTCCAGAATGAGTCCTAGAGAAAGCATTCTTGAAAATTCCAGCACGTAAGTAACACATTTTAAACTGTGCATTCTCGATGGTTGCAAAAAGATCTATTCAGGGTTCCCTGCATTTCTGTAAGATTTCCTGTGCCACCTCAGATTGTAATTGCCACTCGTGGTCCGCCCGGTGCCACTTCCTAACACTGACTGCCTGGGAGTTCAAAGATCCTGCCAGGAGGTTCATAACCAGGAAAATGCCCTGACGCACCAACAAGCTCCAGAAGCAAAGAGCCTCCTTGCACAAAACCCAGGACTCCACCCCGCCCTGTTTGTTGCAATACCACACGCCATTGGTGTTGTCCTTGAAAACATGAATCAGCTTACCCTTGGTGGATAGTAGAAAGGCTTTGAGTACAAGGTGAATGGCCCACAACTCCAACAGGTTCATGTGGTGTTGGGTTCCCTCTGGAGACCAGAGCCCTCTGATCTCCACCTCTCCTAATCAGTTACCACTGGGGTGGGGAAGGGTGATGGGTCTGACACCTGTCCAGTTACTGTTGATGAGCCACCACTGCAGGTCTCTTTTGCAGTCTCCTCTGACACTAGGATGGAGTCAGACCAGTTCAACTGGTGCTGGTCCCACTGAGATTTCATATTTCACTGCAGAGTCTGCATGTGCCAACTAGCAAAGTCTATGAGCAGGAGGCCAAGAGGCCCAGAAGCCTCAGAGCAACTCTCAGAGACACATGGCTGAGGCTGAAACATAAGGATCATGGCCCAAATGTCTGGTCTCCTTGTGACAGAAAGAATGCTGGAACAGCACCTTATCCAGAATGGTCCAGATGAAAGCAACCCTTTGCAAAGGAGTCAGGTGTGACTTTGGCACACTGACTGTGAACCCCAGTGAAGTTAGGAGATTCCCAGTCATTTAGAAGTGGTCTACAGCTGACTGTGGCAAGCCTGCCTTCAATAGCCAGTCATCAATGTATGGGAAAACTGTAATCACCAAACTCTGAAGATGGCCTACAAACACCGCAATCCCTTTTGTAAAACAACAGATGGAAACTGGTGAAACTGAAGGGGAGCATGGCAAATGGAAAATGCTCCTGGCCTATCTGGAACCACAAGTAGCTTCTGCTGGACTGCAGGATGAGCACATGAAAGTAGGTGTTCTGCAGGTCTAACGCTACCATCCAGTCACCTGAAACCAAGGCAGTCAAAGATCTTAACCCTCCTTCGACATGAAGAAATAATATGAGTAACAGACAGTTCTTATTTCCGGTGCTGAAACCCTTTCTCTGGTTCCTTTGTCCGAAAGAGCTTTTATCTTTTGAGGCAAGATGGACAGGTGTGTCTGATGTGGACAGATGATGCAGCAGGTCGAAAAGGAATGGCAGGGCATTACCTCGTTGGATGATCTGAAGGACCCACCTGTTGAATTTTATACTGTGATACTAATGGAGGAACTGTTTGAGCCTGACTCCCACAAGTGTGGTCATGTAAGAGCAAACAAAAAGTTGCTTCAAAACTGATGCCATAGGGGCATTAGACTAGGAAATGTTCTGCCCCTGTATGCCAGAATCTTGTCTGCTTGTTCACCACCCAGCCTCTAAAGGACTGGAGTGCCTGTTGTGAAGGAGGTGGGTCTTGGCATTGCCGGTATGCAAATCCTCTGGAGTAGCCTCGGAAGGGACGAAATTGCACAGGATGCTATCATGTCAGAATAAAAAGGTCTAAGAAATGAGCAGCAGACCAGCTTTCTTTAAAGCACTCCAGCAAGGAATCCACCTTCTTGCCAAACAGGCGAGAAGTCTATGGATCTCATCCAAGCATGACGCCAAAGCACCACACTAGTGCTGACTACTCAGCCCTTTTAGTAGTGTCTAGTCCAGGACAAAGGAGTTAGCAACATCCTGACCATCCTTGATGGTCTGAGTCCCGTTGGTCTGAAATTTCTCCAACTTTGCCGGCAAGATCTCACCAACTATGTCCCACATATGGTGGAAATATCTCTCCAGCAAACAGCTGCCACTGATTGATCAGAAGACTAGACTGGCAGAGAAAAATATCAGTTTCTCAAACAATTTGATTCTTTAACGTTAACCATGCTTTCTGGAGTAGAATGTTGCATCAAGAAGTCTAGGTCTCCAGGTACCAGCCTGGCCACCGGGGAACCTGCCTCTTCACTGGTGGCAACAATGTTTTGAAAAGGTGCCGATTATGTCAGTCAGTACTTCACTGAATGGTAGAAGAGGTTTAGAAGAAGTTTCTTCAGGTGCAGAACTGTCAGCACATTCATATCCACCCATAGTTGGCAGTTGTAAGTCTTATCAGGACAAAAGTCAATCTGTTCTGTTGATGGACCAGGGGGAGAACACAAATCAGTGATCAGGAAAATGTCCAACTCCTGTACGTTCACATGTAGTTTATTAACATCAATATGGGGGCATGGTGTATTATCAGTTTAGTATTTGTGGCAATTCCTAAATTCCATATACTCTTGGGCACTGCCCAAGGAATGTACCTGCTTTTATGTCACATCACTCATGCTATGATCAGAGTCTGAACCAAAATGTTTTGGAGCACTGGATTGCAGATCTGAGGTACATGAAGGATTTTTCCCATGTCTGATTAACTGATGCAGGGTGTGTCTGTATGGCTTTGGGAAGCGACCTGGGACTGGGCCGAGGTGAATTAGGTTCGGAGATGGAGACAATCGGTCTTCCACTAGTACCTGCTGCGTGGAAGCCATTGCCAATGCCATAAAACTGTGTGTTTTTTGGTGCCAGGTTGGAAGTAATCTCTGATGTTAGAGTGTAACGCAAGATGGGTTCAGGGGGCACACACAGCAGTGAGATCAGACCCATTGGCAGTAACCTGATTGGAGGTATCCATGCATCATTTGGATCTGAAGATGCTCAAGAGGGAGCTGGAAGAGTGCCAACAATTTACAACATGGACTCACTAAATGGCTCAATCTCTTGTGACATCAATGATGGCCCAAGAAACCCAGGTGGCATTGGGATCAGTTTTGGAATCTGCTCCTCAGTAGTAGATCAGGAATAAGACTGAGAGAAAACCTGAGGGCATTGAGGTTTCTCAGGATGAGCGGCAGGGTTAGGGTGAATCCTACACTGCCTCTCATGCTTCCGCCCTGACTTAGTAGAAGATTTGGCCTGCGATGAGGACCTGCTACGGGAATGGCCCGGAAAGCAGAAATGAGTCTGCGCTCTTGACTTTGACTGGGAGAGGGACTTCCATGACTTCTTTCGGTGTTCATCAATGTAGAGCTTCATTTGGCATTCCTGGATCACCTTGGGAGCCAAAAGGATACAGTCCTTACGTGGCTTAAACCCAGTAGTTTTAGGAGAAGTCATAGTTCTTTTGCACTTTTGAAAAAGTCAGAATTTTAACAAAAAAATGGTCAACTGATGAGACAAACGTTGGGAGAGCGCTCCAGATCTACATATGAAGGCGTGGAAAGAAAGGCACTGATGTCAGTGCACAGGGGTGGCGCTTACATGTGGCTCCCTTCAGCACTTCCAGGGTGGAAAGAAGTCTGTGCAGAGCCACATAACATCACCTACTGGCACACTGGAGCAATGCGGCTTTAAAATTTCTGAATCCAGTCTGGTGATAGGGGATATTTTGAAGGTGAGGAATCTGTGGTTAGCGGTATGCATCAGAAACAAAGAACATATAAAACAAAAGATGTCACAATGCTATAACTGTAATGAATACAACAATAATTTACATTTAATCACAGTTTTTGTTAGGAAGGTCAACTGTATCAAATAACTTTTAGGAATAAAACAATCCACATGCATTACTTAATGAAGGTTTGTTAACTTTTAACATTTATAGCTATCTAGGATAGATTCATAAAAATGTCTGCAGTTCCCTATAGGAAGGCAAATTGTTAAGTCATTGGATATGAGAACTAGTCTTGATGTGAACTTTAACTGAAGTCTAATCAGAGAGCCAGAACAATATTACCCACAAAGTTAGGTCAGTTTCTGTAAAGAATCACCAACATTATCTTGGTAGCTTTTCTCTAGCAGCAATGTTTTGCTGAAAGGAATGTGTATGGAATGTGTGAAGCAAATAGGTAATCACCACCCTCCACTTCACTATGAACTGTCTCCAGGGTCAGACTGGGAAAGAAAATAGGCCTGGGTACCAAAATAAAAGCGGCTCCATTAGTGAATCAAATAGCTAAAAAAGTGTCACATATTTGCAAATTGGAGCAGTTTGGGATGTGTAAAGATACGCTGTATAAGTGTTTTGCAAGGAAGCGGAGACTGCATGCATGTGTGCGTGCAGCAGGCAATCTTTGTGCAATGTCAGGGAAATCAACAGTAAAAATCGAACCAGCAGAGCATAGAACAGGCCCACAGATGACCAAAAAACACCCCAAGCACTGAGTCTGACTAGCCCATCAAGCACTGCCTGATTACCCTATAGGTCACTCTGACACAGTCCATCTGCATGACGCAAAGTTTCACCCACAATTCATTCTTTTCAGTTCAATTTGTCTAATTAGTCCAAAGAGAGAAAAACAAAACTACGACACTCATGTTACATTAGGTTATCACACACAATTATATGGCAGGACACTATATCTAAATACCTAGAGAGTCGTGGTCACCCTAGCATTAAACAGTCAAACGATGATACACTAAGGGTAAGCATACTAATGGATACAAACCCAGTTAATTAAAAATATGTACATTTAATAAAATATGGCAAATCAGACATTATAGGGAAATGAGTAATGATGATACGGAAGGGATAGACACTGAAACAAGTATGAAAAAATATCAAACATATAAATGTGATGAAAAACTGGTCCAGGTTAATCCAGAGTTCCAATTCAGTTTGAAGTAACGTCCACATTCAGATATGTAGGCTGAATCATGCTCACCCACTAAAGTAGAGTTGAGTTTGAAGTGAGCCTGTTCACTGGAATTCAAGCAAGAAGATGAATGGCTTAGTCAACAATTAAGAACAAAAGCAGTGTCTCGACTGATGATTCAAGGACATGAACTGCCTCTAATTAGGTGAATTGCCAGTGAGTCAGTATCCAACACTGGAGTATCTGGTCTAGCGAGGATCTTTACTAGGTAGAGGTGGAATGAAGATTGAAAGCTTCAGAGGGCAGAAGGCAAATCCTGAACTGGGTTCGGATATTTCTTGTGGCTACAGCTTGGATAGATTTCAGAGGGCTGAGCTTTCTTCAAAGGAAGGCACAACACAAAGTGTCTCTATCCTCGAAGATTCCACGCATAAGTATGAATAACCACTGTACAAGTTAGAGGATTCTTCTGGACTTGTTCCAATGAACGAAGACTTTTAGCGGTGTCTCTCTCCAGAGCTCCCCCTGGGCGAACGATCCAGTCATCCTCCTCAATATGAAGGATCTTCAGTTCATGTTTGTCTCGGTAATGCAACACCTTCGAGCACGCTTCTTGCAGGGAGCTCCTTCAGCAGGGAGGGGCTTCTCAAAAACAAGTACAAATATCCCAGTCATCGGTAGGGAGCAAAAAATTGAGCTATCAGTTCTTTTGAGGAACACCAGAAGTTTAAGAGAGAACTGGAAACAACTCCCAGTAATACTCATGACAGAAAGTCTGGAATTCATCTGCGCAGGCAATCAATGAAGTCTTCTGTTTCATAGTTTGAAACTAACCTATGACCTTGTGATGTCTCACGACTGGTGTCTCATCAGTTTACTAAACTCCATAAACTCTTGGGACACCATTCAGGGCATGTGCCTACTTTTATGTTACATAGCTCATGCTAAGTAACTTGGCACACATAAAACGACCTTGCATAACCAAAGGTAAATATTCAGAGAACTGGGAACACCACACAGAGTACATCACAAGAAGGGTAAGTAAAACATTTCTTAACATTTAAGTATGTTCATCAGTACAGCCCAACGGCCATGTGTCAACTTACACTGACAAATTACTAATAGGTGTGATAACTGATGGCAGGTCATCTAAATTATTACACACCACAGCCGAGTATTTCCTCACTCTGGCACACTGGGTGCTACAATTAAATGTTGCAATTCACCAGTTAATTGGAATAGGCCACAATTGTAGGTGCGACGTTTTGATCACTCATACTTTCTTCAGAGTGTTTAAGCAATGTGACCAGACTGGCTTTGACTGTTCTGTTACATGTCTAATTGTTGTGCTAAACAACTGACAGCAAGACATCAATAAAGCACCTGCCCTGTGTATTCTACTCTAAAATGGATGAGGCAGATACTTGAAAGAGACTGTGATCCAAGAGTTGAAAACAAGACTGCCAAACAGAGTCTGGATTCAAAATAAGTGAGGATTAAACCCAATCAACTCCCAAACTATGAGTCCAAGGAAGAGTGGCAAATCGGCTAAAAATACAAAGTGAACTACAGAGCAGAGAGCTGTTTCAGGCTTTGGACTTTCAGTATCCGACATGGGACGTGACGGAAGCCAGGATGTATTGAATATGTTGATGCAATAATTGACTAAGAACCGACTTTTCCTTTACCTGAAAGGACATCAAGGGTGAAGTGGCCAGACCGGCTAGCCAAGCAACATATGTGCAGCTTCTAGACCTAAGGTGTAGGTAAAAGCACCGGTGGTAGCATGAACCCCTCTTAATGCTGAAGGGCATCAAATGTAGGGTGTGTTTTCAAAGCAGATCATGTAATGAACACACTGTACCAAGAGAACGAACTTTCATGTTTGAATGCACACAATTATACTAATACAGATTTAAAATTGACAAATGTAATGGATCACACACTAGAACCACAAAAACTGCACTCTTCACCCACGCCAGCGACAAGGGTAATTCAGGTGGCAACAGTTAGACCTGTCAGCTCTTGGAGTGGTTTCCCTTTTTTTTGGCTTCTGACCTCCTGTTTTGATCCTGTGCTGAATTTCATTTATGCTGGCTTTAGGACTCTGGGCACTTTACTACTGCTGGCCAGTGCTACAGTGCAAGAGCCCTCTGTCTAATGTGTATTGATAATTGGTTTATCCATGATTGGCATAGCTAATTTACTAGTAAGTCCCTAGTAAAGTGCACTAGAGGTGCGTAGGACCTGTAAATCAAATGCTGCTATTGGTCCTGCAGCATGCCTCAGACCTGCCACTGCAGTGCCTATGGGGCAGTTTGGAACTGCCAGTTCGACCTGGCAAGTATACCCACTTGCCAGGCCCAAACCCTTCCTTTTACTATATGTAAGTCACCCCTAAGGCAGCCCCAGGGGCAAGGTGCAGTGTATTTAAAAAGTAGGACATGTACTGCTGTGTTTTACATGTCCTGGTAGTGAAATACTGCTAAATTCGGTTTTCACTATTGCAAATCATATCTCTCCCATAAGTTAACATGGGGATTGCCTTGAAATATATTTTAAGTGTATTTTCCATAGGGAGCAGATAGAGTATTGGGGTTTGGGGTCTCAGAACTCACAATTTAAAAATACATCTTTCAGTGAAGTTGTTTTTAAAATTGTAAGTTTGAAAATGCCACTTTTATAAAGTGGGCACTTTCTTGCTTAACCATTCTGTTCCTCTGCCTGGCGGTGGAATTCACGTCTGGGTCAGGATGACAGTTGGACTGTTTGTGAGTTCACTCTAGACAGTCACACAAAGGAAGCTGAGGTCTGCCCTGCATATCCTGATGGGTCTTCCTGGGCTAGAGTGGTGGGAGGAGCTGACACTTGCACCTGAATAGGGCTGTGCCTGTACTTACACAAATCAGTCTCCAACCCCCTTGAGTGTGTCTGGGGCCAGGGCAGAAAAGGCAGGGTATTGTGACGCCTCACCACCGATGGCGCATCACCTCCCCTGCAACCATAAGGAACTGACACCTTACCTCCCTTGCCTGTCAGTAAGGAACCAACGCTTCACCTCCCCGGTAGTGGTAAAGAACAGACACTGCACCGGCTCCAGCAATGCCTCAACTCCACTACTCCAGGCAATGTATTTGTTTCATTATTTACTATAGGTATTGTGTCGGGGGTCTGTACGGCTCCTTGACTGGCCCGCACTCCCTTGCGAGTGGCACTGGACTATTGGGAAGGACTTGGACAACTATGTCATGGTAGCCACAGTTGGAACTATTGGGTTTCTGAGTGCTTTTATTGAGATCTAAACTGTGTATGTTGAATGTTGGCATTTTGGTCGTGATTTAGTCAGATAAATATTGGCTATTTTTCTAAACTGGTGTGGAGTACTTAGATGGTGTTTTCACTGTGTTACTGTGTGTGTACAAATACTTTACGCATATCCTCTGAGACAAGCCTGACTGCTCGTGCCAAGCTACCAAGGGGGTGAACAGGGGTTATGTTAGCTGTGTGGCTCCGTTACCCCGACTAGAGTGAGGGGGCCCTAAATGGACAGGGTGCAAACCACTTCCAACTAGAGACTCCATTTCTAACAGCAACTTGTTACTCTTCACCAAACACATGCAGAACATCAAGACCTACAAAACAAGTTAGCCTTATAATGCACAAATATAATCCTATCTATGCACACAATGCACCAGCTCTAAACACAACTAGAACTTGAAATCACCAAACAAATCTTTGCGTTCAGCTAAACAATAAAAAAAGATCCTTCCAGTCATACAACTAGCACAAAGCTAAGGACCAAACACCACGAATTAGAACACAATTCAAAAGCCTGTAATGAACTATTCTAGTATTATCTCCGTTCATAATAATCCAAAACCAGTAGAATCTGAACACTGCAAACCTAAATCTCTACACTTAACAAAATAGACTTCACTAGATTCAGCAAGAACACCCTCAAAAGTCATCAACAATGTGGCAATACCCACCCAAATATCAATATGTACAGAGGGGGGAAGAAAAGGTCTGTCCGACCTTTACACTGCCTTTAATGCCTTTATCAAGCTTTCTCTTTAGGGCAGGACTGTTGTGATGCAGTCTAAGTGTAACAGGTGAAACTCCGAACCAAGCAGTCAGAATACAGGATTGGTTTGAATCTTTAGCAGGACACGTATATTTATAATCATGTCCTTGAGAACCTGGTTAAAAGGAAGAAAGAAAACAGAGCAAAAAAACAGAGCGAGGAAGAAAGAAAGGAAGAAAGAAAACAGAGCGAGGAAGAAAGAAAGGAAGAAAGAAAACAGAGCGAGAAAGAAAGAAAGAAAGAAAGGAAGAAAGAAAACAGAGCGAGAAAGAAAGAAAGAAAGAAAGGAAGAAAGAAAGAAAGAAAACAGAGCGAGAAAGAAAGAAAGAAAGAAAGAAAGAAAGAAAGAAAACAGAGCGAGAAAGAAAGAAAGAAAGAAAGAAAACAGAGCGAGAAAAAAGAAAGAAAGAAAACAGAAAGAAAGAAAGAAAGAAAGAAAACAGAGCGAGAGAGAGAAAACAATCTGTACAGTGTTGAGCCTTCATTCAGTCTATACAAATTGAAACGATGGGTGAACCACCATTCCAAGAATAGTAAATGGATGCAACATCAAATGGAATTCTTTCCTTTTTTAATATTATGCAATGAAGTGTATTACCCGATGAAAATTCATTTTGACCAGATGCTTTTTGGTCACTATCATGAATATCTTAGTCCTGCGCTGTAGCAACAAAGCAAGCCCTATGTCGAGATAGGACATGTCAGGAGCAAATAACACACACAGAGCACTAACTGAGCAACACCGGTTCTAATGGATGAATGGATGGGTTAGTCAGCCTTATGCAGTCAAACAGCAACACACTCAAAGTGTGGGTTGAAGCACATTCCGAGGAGGCATATCCAAGACAACAATGCACACCCAAACAACCCCCAATGGTTAAGAACCCACACCAGAAGCAAATTAACATTGTACAGATAGCAGTAACATAACATGCTGATCTGTGTATGAAGATGGATGAACTTGATGCATATTGTTTCTCTGAATGTCAAAATTCACAGCATGCTTTAAAGGTATTCCTGTAAAATTGTGGAAGTCGTGGACTGCCCACACATCATGTGTTCTGAATTCAGAAGGAACAAAGGGACTTTTATTCCAGTAACGGTAAGTGAATAAGTCACCCTAACATGTAAACATACGGTCACAAAAATGACATGGTCACAAAATGCAGAACAAAAAACACGCAAACATCATCAAAAGACAGATTGATAAATCTAAAACTCAGTACCACAGTTACTTTGCTAGTCAGGTGCACTGCCTGCACTGGGAAAGAAGAAATACAAACCAGAACTGAATCATGACAATTATCCATTATCGCCTGTTCAGATGTATTTTGCATCAGTAGCTTTTCATAATTTCTGATGTCAATTTACTGGTATTGTTTGGTATGGAATGCCCTCCTGTGAAAATTCCCAACATCAGTATGATGAGAAGTTTGTGGCAACAGAATGGACTCTGAAACCAGTTCCCGTGGGTCTCTTCCACGCCGGCAGCGTGTCAAACTATAGGGAAATGATCCTGAACTGCAGGATGCTCTCACCACACACTTCTCTAACATCTGGCCTGATGTTAATGCAGAACCAATCAGGTGCCGACATTCCTGCACTACTCTGAAATGCATCTTTGCGCCCGATGTTAATCTTCTTGTCCTTGAAAGTCAGTAGCTCGTTTTAAAAATTCGGTGTCTGAAATAGGATTAATCATTAGGGCAGAAGCGTGAGCAAGGAAGACTACTGAAATTGCTTTTCCTCTTCTAGCATGTCTTACTCAATTTTTCGTATCAATTGCCCATCTCGCTCTTCATAAATCCCTTCAATTTACAACCTAAGGTTTACACCAGCTTTGATCATTTCCAGGTGATTCAACAAAACGCCCGGGCAGGCTGCCTCAGCAGCTGCATAAGTCTTCTCTTTGTGCAACTCCTATTTTATTCTATTGAGCTGTCACAATGAATCAGATTATTTTCTTGTATCCATGTACTGGGCTGTCCACTCTTTTTTGTGAAAGCCTCTGTTGCGCCAAAGAAAAAAAGTAAGTGCCTTAGAATCCCTTTGGAACAGGAAGCAGCTCAAATCAACAATCAGCAATTTCAGCTCTGGGTATTCTGAAGGTAAACCGTGGTAAAGCTAGAGAAATGCAAGCTAATCCATAAATCAGAAGGATACATACATTTCACTTAGAACAGGCCTTTCAGGATTTCCATCAGATACAGCTTTTCTTTTCTTGCGTAAAAAGGCTTTGTAAAGTGCAGCAAAAGCACAACAACGCCTTTCATTCACAAGGGTCTCATTATATGGTCCAATAAATGATGTCTGCCTTTTAGGATTTATTTGCCACTATCATACATTATTTGAGCAGGAGCAAAAAGGTTCCCGCTGCCCCTTTTCCTAGAAACCTTTCTTTTCCGTTGAAGGTTCCCCTCTGCATAAACACTTCAAATGAAGGCCGGCTCAGATCCAATGAACCTTGGGAAACCACCGAGGAGTTCAAATGGGAGAGGCAGATGCAACAGAAAAACAAGCATTTGCAATGCAATGGGTCTTGTGTTTGAGTTCGAGCTATTAGCGTTGTAAATTCCTAACTGGACTTTTCTTGCCACACAAATTGAAAATGAAAAGTAAAACAGTTGACATAAGCGAGTCAATTCAAAGTGCCATGGCCGCCATGAGCGTGAGGGCAAGTTATTGGCTCCCTGCATGGGAATGTCTAGAAAGGATTGCGGCTGGGATGAAAGTCAAACCGAAACCGGAGGAGGGGCCATCACATGCTGTAACAGGAGAAAGTGTGATGTGGTGTGATGGCCAACAAAAATGTTCACTTAGTGAAATCGCCTGGTAGGGAACTCAGCACACAAAGGAGGGACGTTTCACAAAATGCACCAATAAAAATGGAACATTTAACACAAGCACAACAAAGAATGAACAGCAGTAGCGGGTGTGGTTAAAAGCCCACAGAGATTACAAAAGACCAGAGCGCTTGGGCGCTCGACCCTAGCAACATTTACTCACTGCTTCGTCCTACATTTGAGCTCTATGTTGAGTGTGTTTTAAAGCCTTTTATCTAATTTTAAGCTTTTTCACTGTCTAATGTGGTGCCCGAGGTTTTATGTGGGACAGAAGAAACAAAGGGATCTGTAACAGGGTGTGTACAAAAGCTTAAGTAGAAACGAGCATGGCCTATGTAATTATAATTAAGGATGTAGCTTAACATTTCAATGAAAATTATGTGTATCCTATAGCGTGCCACCCAATTGGTATTTGTGCGCCTTCCTTTGCTTTCTGTTATTGGATCAAGCAAGAACAGAATAACTGACATACATTTAAAACTAGCCGAACTATTGGCTTTGCCAATGGTTGTTAGCTGTTTAAGATAAATTATGTTGTTTTAAATAATATAGAAAATGTTTCAATTATGAAAATATGAGATTGTGAATTAAACATTACAAAGGTCTGTTGAAGGTGTAGTGGTCTTCAGAGTGCCGCACTCACTCCCTTACTCCCGGACACAACATTCATTCTGCAATCTACTGTTTTTTCCGCACATCTTGCTGAAATCCTCAGTCTGAATATCTCACACCTCTCCTCTTCAGCACCCTTGTTAGACTTGTTAACCTAAGGGTGGCCTTCCCCCAATGCTTTTGCCTACTTACCTCCATTTATTCTGCTGAAATTCTGAGTATGGGCAATCTACCACTGCTAACCAGTGCTAAAGTGCTTGTGATAACTCTCCTAAACACAGTTTAATTGTCTTGCACCTGACTGGTACATTTAATTTACTCATAAATTCCTTGTACTGTGGGATACCAGATCCCCAGGGCCTGTAAAATAAATGCTACTCGTAGGCCTGCAGCACTTATTGTGATCCCCACTTAAGTAGCACTTTAAAACATGTCACAGGCCTGCACTTTTAAACTTTGTTTGACTTGGCAAAACCAACCTTTGCTAAGCTTTAAACTCCGAGTTCACTGCATATACTTGACCCCCAAACGAGCATGTACATTTAAGTTCTACATGTCCCGGTAGAAAAAAAAAAAAAAAAAAAAACTCTGCTAAATTCGTTTTTCACTATTATGAGGTCTACCTGTCCCATAGGATAACATTGAGCTACCTTAATACAATGAATAAGTGCTAACTTTTGATTGGTGCCTGGTAAGCAGTTCATGTTTGGTATCTATACAATTGTAAAGAAAAAACCTCTAACGTAAAGTCAGCTTTTAAATTAGAAGTTTGAAAATGCCACTTTTACAAAGTTGGCATTTTCCTGCCCTTTGCCTTTTGGTGCATGCAGCCCCTTTCTAGGTCACATGATTGTATGTAGCTGACAGACATTGTGAATTCCTCACATACCCTTACACAACAGAGGCATTAGGTGTGCCTGAATAAGCCATCTGCTGCCAGGATGTGGGTGTGTGTGGAGCTGGGCACAGACCCACTTGCAACTGAATTGGCTGTGCTCTGCCTTCACACAAAGGGCTTATCACCTCCACATTGTCACTGAAGCCAGGGCAGGAAAGTCAGGAAATTCCATTTAATTCAGAGGAAACCAACTAGAACAGTGGTTCCCAACCTTTTTGGTTTCTGTGGACCTCCACTTTAACATTAATGGAACCCAGGGACCCCCACGGAATCATCATGGGAATCCGGGGACCCCCGCCTGAGTCATTACTGGAAGCTGGGGACCTAATTTGTCAATATTTTTAGATTTTCTAGGCTCTCGCGGACCCCCTTAGAATGCTTCGCGGACCCCCAGGGGTCCCCGGACCACAGGTTGGGAACCACTGAACTAGAATCTTCTCCCAACTTCAAAGGGGGCACTCAGTATAAAAACAGGGCCCTCAGAAGTGAATCCTGAAGCTCAAGCGGTGTCCCACTAATTCTGGACCATTGGTTTAGGTGCTAAAGGCTCCCAGATAGCCAAAATCTAAAATTTGGGACTTTTTTGGCTAAAAACTGAGAACCCCCCCCCCCCCCAACCCCAACCCCGTGCCAATTTTTTTTTTTATGGAAGGAAGAAAAGTGAGGAAAGAGAAAAAACACAAAAGAAGGGCAAGGTAATAATAAAAAAAAAGCGGGGAAAGGAAAAGAAAAGAAAGGGCCTATGTGGCATTAGGACCTTGAGATTTAGTGATGCCATCGGGTGTGGGGGGGGTGCCTATCCTTCTTACAGACCATAGTCTGGTAGTCTAATTTGGTAGGCTTGATGGGGGGGGGGTTGGGGTGGGCGTGGGGTAAGGGATGTCAGGGATGGGTGGAAGTGTTTGGGGGTAGGTTTGAGGGGGGCACACAAAAGGTACAAAAGGTCAAGGGATTGAACGGTTTGAGGATGGTGTATTCACTGTTGGAGCTTTAGGGGCGCAAGCACACGCAATCATAGATTTAAATGAGACATGGTAGTAATTTGCATATTACCACGTTAAATATTGGTGGGTTAAATTATGGCAGAAAATGGCGCTTTGTAGCTGAAGGTTTAAAAAAATTGAAGGCGGATATTATCTGCATGCAGGAGACGCACATTATTGGCCCCAAAAAACACCTGCTGAAATTCCCTGGTTCTCAACTATTGGCATATACTACTCAGGGCTCAACAACAAAAGGAGTGGCAGTTCTGGCACGCAGTAAAATTATAGAAGTGGTTAAGATATCTTTGGACAAGCTGGGCCGATGGGTGATTTTAGAATGTTCAATAGGAAGATCTAGATTTTCCATTTGCTCAATATATGGATCGAATTTTGAAGAACTGGAAGTAATTGATTTCATTAATATCAAACAACAAGGGCTTTACCACTTATTGTTTGAGGGGATCTGAATATTCATATTGACAGTAATCTGCCTATTCAGCAGCAGGGGCGATATATAGGGATGAAACCAAAAGTATATCAGGCTTTGCGAACGTTGGTTGTGAGCCATGGGTTGTTTGATGCGTGGCAGCAATGTAAGGCTCCCGACCCCGGTTTCACTTTTTTTTTTTTTCCTATCCGCATTTCAGGTTAGAGTACTTTCTACTATCAACTTCATTATCTGAGGGGTTATTGATCGATAAGCACCCAAGAATAATGTCTGACCACAATCCTCTGGTAATCGAATTGTAGGCTTTAAATAAAGCACAACACTCCAAGACATGGTCATTTGACAGGGGACTGCTATTGGAACAAGCATATATTACACAAATTAAAAAGTGGATACAGATTTCCTGGAAATCAATCAAGGCTCTGCCCTGAGCGGGGTGGTTTGGGACACTTTAAACCAGCAATCCGAGGGGAGACCTTAAGTTATAGTTTAAGAAAGGGTAAGCAGCGTGCAACATTTATAAATACTGCCCTGGCTGAGTTGGTAGTATTAGAAGTTCAGATAGTAGAGGCGAACAGAAACAACTTACCCATGCAGGGGATTTTAAATCAAATTACAGCAATAAGGGCTAGAATCATGCAGTTTTATTTAGAGCGTGACACTGCCAAGATGCAGACACATCGACATGAATGCTATGAAGCTAGCGTAAAGGTTGGCAGGCTTTTGTCATTTAAAAACAAGCAAAAAATCTTGTGCTGTGTTATCAACGCGATCAAAGATAAAGATGGACAGATAGTAAAGGGAAATTTAGCAGTTTTAAGGGTGTTTAGAGAATTGTATCACACACTATATCAATAGGATGTCCACACGCTAGAACGTAAGCTTAATCTATATCTTGATGAAACCCCCCTGATGATGATAGGGGTCAGCTTGCTATGCCCATAACATCAGATGAGATAGTAGCTGCTCTGAATTCACTGGTAAGTGGAAAGGTGGCAGGCCCAGACAGGATTCCTTTGGAATTCTTTAAGGTGTTTTATCAGGAACTGAGCAATGAACTTCTTACATTATTTAAGGAGGTCAAAAAATGGAGCACCGGCCCCGGTATTGTGGCTCTCAGCAAATATCGCAGTTTTTTTGAAAAAAGAGAAAGGACCGTTATTACTGAGTTCTTATCGCCCAATTTCTCTAATTAATGGGGATGGTAAACTATACGCGAAGGTCCTTGCCACCAGGCAGTCCCAAGTGATTGGCAAACTGGTCCCCCTGGCAGCATGGCTTTATTTCGGGCAGAGATACCACTGATCATGTGAGGCAGGTCATAGTAATGTTAGAATATGCTCAAGCTGTTAGGCACCAATGGTGTTAATATTGTTAGACCCGGAAAAGGCCTTTGATCGTGTGAATTGGGTCTATTTATGGGCGACTCTTTTGAAACACAATATTGATTCTGCTTTTATTAGGGCCATTCAGGGGTAATATCAGAACCCAAACGCCGGGGTACAAATGTCCGGGGTAGGATTTGAAACTTTTTGTATTACAAGGGGCACAAGGCAGGGGTGTCCCTGCTCACCACTGCTTTTCATGCTTGATTGAGGGGGACGCTAAACATTAGCATATGCAGATGACATTGCTATACTATCACCAGACTCAGAGACATCGCTCATAGAAATAGAGAAGGAAACATCAAATTTTGGTGAGGTATCCGGTTATCTTTTAAATAGGGTCAAATGCCAGATATTAGTCAATGAATGGGTAACTTAAGAGGATAGTCTAAAGAAGTGCAAGTAACCTATTTAGGAGTCAGACTAACAACCAAGCTGGATAATATTGTTGACAATAATCTTGCTTCTAGGTTTGCCAAGACTAAAAAGGAATTGCAAGGCATGAATAATCTGTATCTTTCAATAGTAGGACAATGCAATGTTATCAAAAAGCTTTTTCTACCTCAGGTCCTATTTTTCTTCAGGACCATTCCGCTGGAATTTGATAAGGGCTGTTTTAACCGTAAGGAGGCATTAGCAAACAGCTTTATGTAGTACTTTTCTAGACCTCGTCAAGCCTTTAAGTATTTAACACTTCCTAGAGCACGAGGTGAGTGGGCAGCTCCCAATTTCCACCTACATTACTGGGCTGCAGTTTTTCAATATATTCAGTCCCTAATTATACACGACCTTAGTCAATCACAGGGCGATCATGCCCAACCATATATAGCATGATCTGGGGCAATACAGCTAATGCTGCTTTTTTGAGAATTGTGGAGCCAAGCTACTTAAAAAAAAATTAATTTAAAACAATACGGTCTGCATTTAAAGTATTGTCTCAAATCAAGCGTAGAATGGAAACTGAGCGGCTCTGCTACTATACTCCTGTTTGGAACACCCCTATCCTTCGTGGGATATTTTGGGATAGATGATGTGATAAATGGGCTCAGGGTGGTGTTAAAAAAAAATAGGTGACTTATTTAATGGTAGGCAAATTAAATCCTTCAGTGAGGTAAAGGAGGAATTTGCTCAAGAGTAGAGACCTTTTTAATTTTTTGCAAATTAGAAGTTTTTTTATGTCTTCATCTAGAGAAGGATTATTGGGAGAAGCTCGCAATTATGAAGGCTCTGAGAATGTAGCAGACTGTGGTATACGGAAACTTTACTCGCTTTTATTAAATCTCAGCCAAGATGACTTGGGCTACCATATAGAGAGATGGGGACGGCAGATAGGGGCTTCTGCAGATTTTTTTTTTCCTCAGCCTCTTTGGAACTGGCTCAATGGATATTACTTTCGGCTGGACCACAGTCCCAACACTATAAAACTCTATTCAATCTTTATTATACCCCTGCTAGAATCTCCAAATGGGGGAAGTCCAAAGGGATTTGCTGCCCCCGGTGCAATAGCACGGAAGTGGATTTAGTTCATATGTTTTTTAGCTGCAATAAGCTCCAAACCCTTTTCTCCGACATCACAGAGTTTTTGGTGAAGAAAGATCAACAGGTAGACGGTCTAACATCACAACTTGTACTACTGGGGATTGATGAAGAGGTGTGTGCAGGCAAATCTCAAGGCTTTCGGTTTTTGGCCATGGCGGTTATACGGTGCTGTATTGCTTCACACTGGCTAAATCCTGAACCACCAACGTTTAACCAATGGCTTGCCTGTATTCTCTCCATGTATTACATGGAGATGGGCTTGTATGCATTAAAAGGGCATGAACATAGGAAAAGGGGTATGGAATTGTGAGCTCCGTTGACTCAATGGCTAAGTAAAACATAGGTGGCTTACTTATGAATGGTGCTTATGTAGAAATCAGTTTTTTTAGCTTCTTGACAGTAGTATATTATTTAACGATACGGAAATAATGTGCAGTCTTTAGTTGCTCTCCGTTCATTGGCTTTGTACCTTATTGTGCGCAATAAGTAATAAAAATTTAAAAACAAGAAAAAAACAAGCAAAATATATATAAAACTCCTATGTAATTAAATGAGTATTTATGTTGTCAATTTGGAATAAAATCATGAATATAAGAAATCTATCCACACAATATATGTGAGAACTTTGTTCAAGTAAACAGAAACGGAGATAATTGAAAACAGCAGTCATTTGAAAAATGGAATCAATGTAGACAAAATGATAATGTGCCATCAGTGATTGAAAGATTGTTGTTTTAATAGAAAAGATGTGTGCAATTGATTTCCTTGGTGGCCCTATTTAGTTTATTGACCCCAAATCATGGGATCATGAACAGAGAAGGCTTGCCAAATTATTTTTACTTCTTGAAATGTTTGGTCTGCAGTGTGGCTATTGGTCTGGTGTTACCCAGACATTACTAGTTGTTCTGCCAGGTAACCTGGGGTCTTGCTGTTGAAGGCTTCATGGGTGATGAAGCTGATCTTGAAGATGATCCAGACTTGAAGGGAGAATCGCTATAAATATTTTGAAATGGGGTGATGTGGTCAAATGTCTTCAAGCCCTTGATGAACTGTACCACTGCATGTAGGATTCTTTCCAGAGTGCTACTGGAGATTGCACAGCAGGGCACTGTCTCCGTCGATATTGGAGAGACCTAAGGTTTGTATGATCGTTTTGAAGTCATCCTCTCGTAGAAACTGATTCACTTTCTTCAAGAGGGAGGGTTGGAACCAAACTGGCTTGGCCATCTTGGTTGTAGGTTGTGAGAAGAGAATCTTATGAGGGTGTTCTTTCTTCCTCACATTTCTGCAGGCTACCACAATGGCTATGCCTTTATGTAACCTGCAATTTTTAATTAAATAAAATTATAATTCCTATAACCCGAGGATTCATTACTGCATTCATATTACTTCAATAGTTTTTTTGATTTAGTAGGAAATATTCACGTTTTGAAAGGTGTAACAAATAGAACTTTAACCCATAAGGGTACTATAGGCATGGTCATATGCAATATTGTATTATGAATTAATCCAAGTACATAAGTTTGTATGTCGGTGTTCAATTCTTATGTAAAATATGGCTAAGTATATGTTAAGCTATTTCCTCAAAGATCAGACTGTTGGCCAGGAGACGGGCATAAGCAGGCGTAGGAGGCCACAATGGGTCATTGGGTACTGAGAACGTGTGACAGAGCTAACTTAGATGTCTCCTCAAATTGTTGATCTTCTTGAAGTTGCAAGACTACAGCCTGCATCCAGGGACCACATTCGTATCCATATGAGGCGCAACCAGTTGCAGTGGCACTGAGCCTTGCAAGAGGATGTAAGTTTTAAAAGCAATCCTGTGGTGGTGAAATTGTGCACATCATTTGCTGTGTGACAGCTGAGGTCCAGGACACACAGGAGTCCATTTGGGTTGTTTCAACTAGGTCACAACACCTTGCAAGTGTGGAGATTATGCAGCATACTGAGTAAGAAATGTTGTACTTTGAAAACTCCTACCTGGATATTACAGTGGTGTGAAGGGAGTAAGCAATTTTTTATGGCTGAGGATTTTGATTCAAAATGTATCAATCAACAGTGGTGAATGGCCCCACCTGATTATTATTTTTTATTGTGGATCAGTTTAGATACACCGGTTGGTGGTTGGAAATAATTGACATTTATTGTAAACGAACATAATAACATGGTTCAAACAGCAGTTAGTTCGGAAATACAAGTGCAACTTCCAAGGGAAGAAAGAGTAGAAAAACAGCAGTGAGAATTGGACATTCCGAGGAAAAACATGGCAAGGCCTTCCGGATTCTGATAAATACTGAAAGCAGAGCTCCCTGCAGTACATAAGTGAAAGCATGCGTAAAGGAAGGTGGCAAGTAGGCCCAGTCAAAATGACGCCATTATGCCACGTTGCGTAATGACTCTGCCGTTTGCAGCAAATACTGCAGCACGGGAACAATGCAAACATCCAGACCGTGAGCAACTGTTGTCCATGGTACCTATGGTTTTTATATGTTTTTAGCGCCAAATGCATCCTTGTGACAAAAGTTTATGCAAGGATGTATTCCATGATAAAATTAATAATACATTTTGGATTTGCCTTTTGCCTAACTACTTGTAATTTTCAAGTAATTATTTAAAAATAAGCAAAATGTGCCCATCCCTATTGACAAGGCCATACCCATGATAAACCATACACAAAGAACTACACTGGCTAAAAGAAGTGTAAAAATATTGCCTAGCAAAAAATATGGTACACTCGTAAAGAAAAGGAAGGGTTTTGACCCATTCCCAACATGGAAAGTGATTTTAGTGGCAAATGCAAACACCCGACTTCAAAAGGAATTATTTTCCAAGTGCACAAGGTTGGAAGAATTTACGGGAATGTTTTGTTCTCTAAAAAAATTGAAACTCAACTCTGGTGTCAGACTTACCACATCTAGAACCGCAGGTCATGGAAGAGAAATCAAGTGACAGACAGTGAAAGCGGAGGAGGCAGACTGTTGTACACCGTGGATGGGGAGACAGGCTATATGACACATACGACCATGAGATTGGTATGGTTTTTTTAGGCTCTGAAGTGACCGGTCCATTATATGTATGAAGACAATCGTATGATGTACTGTGGCAATCTGCTCACACGTTTGACCAAAAGACTGTCTCTAGATGTAAGATTGATGGGTTTTTGGCTGCATGTTTTTCTACCCAGAGAGCAAAGAAACCCCCTTTTCTTCTCACACTGAACCCAAACTTATCGACAAAACTAAGAACTCTCACACCCCTTTCAGGCTTCGGGAACCACATCAAAGCTCGCTTAAGTAGACATTTGCTGATCGAACAATAACCCGAGGCCGCTTTTTTCTCTCCAGCTCACCTTGTACTTTCCCCCTCATACCCTACGAGCGTTCTGTGCACTTTCTCACATAGTTAACCTTCCAAATGTATAAACTGCAATTATTAGATGAGGCGCTCACACCTGCAGGTGGCGCTATACAAAGGTGTCAAATAAATACAGTAATAAAAGTTGACGAACTTATCCCTGGATGAGCCAGTAACACGAGAGGTGGTTGTTTGGGGGTGAGATATTTAGAAGCACTGCTCAGGTCCAACTACTTTTTTAGAAGACATTCTGCTGAAATAAGAGGGCCACTGTCAGCAGTTAGGAAACAGTCAAGAAAGTCAGCGCCGATCAGGCCGTCAGCGTTTATACCATTTCAGTGTGAAAGAATGGGTGAGAACGTGAATAAGGAAAGAAACATTTCTGAATACTGCTTTTAGATGGAGAACACTTCGAGGCAATGTCTCATACTGATCCAGTACAACACAGATGGCAGACGGACTTGTACTGAGACAGCGACTGGGAGAAAGAATATTGTTTTTTTTATTATTGATTGTAACCCAACAAGACCACTTCACCAAAAGCGTTTCAGACACATTGATGCGAAGGGTAAGTACGGGTAACGGGTAAATGAGGACTTGTGAAGCTTTCATTTTAAATAATATGGTGATTATTTCTTCTTCACACCATCTGCCCTTGATTCTACTAGAGCTGCTAGTATCATGTGGTCCTCAAGAAAAGCACTGGCTATGTAGGATTAGTATTTGTTTCCATAAAACTAAGGGGGACGGTCGGGCTGAGGCTTTGGTTTTAGTTTTGCAATCTTGTGTGAGATGAGGTATTGCAAAGAGGCTCAACATTTTTATCCCCAGGTCGGACCAGGAGTCCCACTGTTAGAGCCCATGGGGCAGATGTCAGAACCTAACATAATTAGTTTACAAACTATTGCTTAAATCCGCTCTTAGTCAAAGTAGGCATCCCTTTTTTCTTAACTACTGGTGGACACAAAGTTGGGGATAGGGAAAGAAGATCGCTACATAAGAGATTTCAATCAAGCAATCAACCAATCATGGTCTTGTATAGTGCACTACTCGCCCATAGGGTCTCAAGGCGCGGAGGGGTGACCTCACAGATCACTTGAAGAGCCAGGTCTTGAGGTCCTTCCTGAACGGAGGCAGCAATGGCGAGTGTCTGAGGTGCGAGGTGAGATGTTCCAGCTTTTTGCTGCCGGGTATTAAAACAATCCTCCTCCAGCCAAGGCCTTCGTTATTCGGGGTATGTTAGCGAGTGACTGTTGGGACGAGCGGAGGAGTCTGGGAGGGGAGTACTGGTTGTTGAAGGAGTTGGGTCCATCGTCATGGAGGGCACTGTAGGCGTGCTGCTTTAAGTAAATCATGGTTGGCTGTGCAATTTCCATGAAACCATGGATTAATTGTGCAGGGAAAAAAAATTTTTTTTTTTTTTTTTTACTTAAGGCTTTGGTCAAAGACCATCAAGCTTTGGAGGGGCAGGTATAACCTCTTGGAGGATCAGAAAATTTTGATCTGGACTTCTGCAGTGAACTAAGGAATAAACTGGTTTGAGTCTATTTCTTCTCACCTAATCATTTACTATTAGTGGGCACAATAATTTTATGAGAAGTTTCCTTCAGGCAACCTGGAAACTTAAGCTAAAATACCTTAAAATCTGCAACCTTGAAATGAATGCAATTACCACCAAGCTGTGTGTGGCTCACTACAGGGTGTAACATTCAAGGGTCACATTAAAGTTCCCTCTTTGTTGTCCAGTGAAATTGATTTAATGAGTTCCCTAGTATATCTCTTTTTATCATCTCTGATGTTGTTCTTAGAGATTAAACCTTATTTTTTTCTCTCACTGATCTCCTTACGCTGTTCCAAATATATTTTGGGTTTGCCACGAGACTAGCCCCGAAACCAATGTGGTTTTAGAACCATTTTTAAGGTGACTCTATCCCCTAACAATTCCTTCACTCTTAGGAATAAAGCACATTAAATCAATACCTGAAAAGGTTTGATTCGACAAAGCTACAGGAGATTCACTCCTTTCTATGAAACAGCACACTAAAATGTAAAATATTCCTTTGCTGATCTAAAATTGATGTTCTACATGAATGAAGGAGAGTGGAATTTCCATCCTAATGGATTATTTCAGCTATAAGATTTTTTTGGGAAGGAACTGTACCTCGACGTGTATTCATCATCTTTAAGATCATCATATCTCAAATTCAGATTGAGGGTTTTGCTGCTGGACAACCTTACATGCAAGCACAATGTTTGATCTTTCATATGCTCATGCCAAGAAGGAAGCATGCATCTGAAGGACCAGTCTTTCAGGGAAAAGGTTGGTGTATGGAGGGTGAACTGACAGAGCTTGAAGCTCACTAACCCTCCTGGCTGTTTTAATGGTCACCAGAAAGACCGTCTTGAGAGTCAAGAGCTGCAGAGGACAGCCTTCCATTGACAGATGTAAGTAAGGTTTTCAGTGCTGAGCAGACCACCCTCACCTCTGGAAGACTGATGCGGAGCAGGACACCAGAGTCTTCCGGCATCCACCTCTTCAAGATGGCCACCACTACCCAGAAATGATGAATCAGTCAGCCACTGTCAGCTTTGGGTGGGGAAGATAGAGGGGTCTGCCGCTGACAGACCTGACAACTCACACGGTTCTACTGGGTGACAAGAGTATTTTCTCCAATCACACGGTCACCGGGTTAGAAGCCAATATCACACAGTGGTAGGGAAAACAAGGTGAAAATCCCTTTAAACAGGGGTTTTCAGAGGTTTGTAACTGCCAATGTCCATTAATGGGTATGAAAACACCTCAGGACATCAGCAACAGCATCAGCAATCTTTTGGTTTTTGTTTTTTTTGGAGGAGGGTGAAGGGGGCCGGGATGGGGACAAAAGTGCCTCTTCGGTGCTTCTCTGCACGAAGCCATGCCCCTCCAAGGCTCCGCCCCTCCTCACAGTGAGGTTTTTGGTGAAGTTGGCAGACTGTGCTGACTTACTCACAAATCTCCAGCCACCACTGCAGATCTTCTTCAGTTTCTTTGAAATCTAGACCAGATTAGAAAGGTACCCCGGTGCCGCGCCCACTGGGACTTCAGATCCCACTGAAAAGCACACACATGCCGCCTAGCGTGTTTACCAGCAAGATGCAGAAGGTAACTGACCAATGGGCCTCTCAGTCGGCCTCAAAATCCAGGATTGAGGCTGAAACATTGGGATCATAGCCAAATATCCGGGACTCTCTGCTCTGAAGGATAGGCATGGAACTGCAATGTATCCAGAATGGCTCCGATGAAAGGGAGCATCTGAGAAGCAGTCAAGTGTGACTTCAGAACATTCATAGTGAACCCCAGCGAGTGCAAGAATTTGCCATAGTCTGGAGGTGGGTGATGACTGCCTGGGGCATGCCCTTCTTCAGCATGCAATCTCTGAGGTAGGGAAATACAAGGAACCCTGACCTCCGAAGATGAGCTTCAACCACCGCCATCACTTTCGTGAACACCCAAGGGGCACTGGTGAGGCCGAAGGGGAGCACAGTGAACTGATAATGTGTGTGGTCCATCATGAACAGCAGGTAATGCCTGTGGATTTACTGGCTATGGATTTGAAAATAAGCATCCTGCAAATCCAACTCCACCTTCCAGTCTCCAGGGTTCACAGAACACAAGACCTAAGCAAGGGTGAGCATCTTGAATTTCTCTTTCTGTAAAAAGGCATGAAAGGGTGCAGATCTAGGACAGGACGAAGTCCCCTGTCATTTTAGAGCACCATAAAGTAGCCGGAATAACAATAACCTATTTCTGGCGCAGGAACCGTTTCGATAGTTCCTTTGGCCAAGAGATTCTGCACTTTATGACAGAGCAAGGAGAGATGGCTCTCCATAAGCTGATCTTGCAATAGTGGCAAAGGGGTTTCCACCAACTGGAGGGCATACCCTTTCTGCACAATCTGGAGCACCTACTTGAATGAAGTAACTGCAAACCAATGGGGCAGCCGGTGCCTGATCCTGCCTGTTTTGTCCAACAGAATGGCTCTGCTTGAAGAAGGATGCACTAAATTGGTTTAGAGGCAGTGGCTGCCAAAGGGGTGGAGCACTGGACAGCTCGATGTACTTGGTTCCCATGTCCTCTCCGGGATCCGCAATCATGTCCACAAAAAGACTTGGTAGGTTGCTGTACTGGTAGGTATGGATGGTTTTGTGAATGAACATAAATTCTCAATTGCATCCGCGGGAGGGGCGAAAGGCTGCTGAGAACAGGCAGAAAGTGAAAGCCTAAGAAATCTGTCTGGTTCTCCTGAAAGCGTAGTGTCAGCTTTGTCACCAAATAGGCAGAAGCTATGGAAGAACATGTCAATAAGGGTCTCCTGAACATCCTCAGAGAACCCAGTGCACCACAACCAGGCATGGTGATGCAGTGCCACTGCAGAAGCATTGGGTCTGCCAAAGGAACCCGTGACACCCAGCCCGCACCTGATGGCAAACTTTGCTGCATCCAGACCATCCATTAGGGCTTGGCCTTCCCTGGGAAGCATAACAAGCATGGCAATAACAGCCCAAGTGGTATGCAGTGTTTACTGACTTCAAGGCTTGGCTGGTGAAAGAGAAAATGCACTCCACTAATGTGTCCAGCCTCTGCATTCCCTGTCCGGTGGGGTGGAAGGGAACACATTTGAGTTGACCTTGTCTACTGAAGACTGCAGAACGAGGTTCTCAGGAGAGGGGTGCCGTGAGAGGAAGGCTAGGTCTTCTGGGACAGTACAATATTGCCAAGAAATCATGTGGTGCAACTGGAGCCTCTGTGCAACGTTTGGACCAGGCACACAGGAAAATGTCCCTGACTGCATCTTTGAAGTGGAGCAAGGGTTCAGCCGAACCTGCTCCTGGGTGAAGCGTCTCTGTCAAGACACTGGTCTTGATCGTGACTGCTGGCAGTTGAAGGTCAAGGACCTCCATTGCTCTGCGCATCATTGGGGTGAAGGATGCACCTTCCTCAGAAACCAGGCCCAGAGGGGAAAGCATGCTAGAGTCTGGGAAAGTGTCCAATGCACTAGTGTCACCCAACTTCTCAAGCCAGTTTTTTTGTGGGATTAGAATTCTTTTCCGTAGGACCAAACCCTGCTTCCTCATCTCCCCCTTCAGAGAGGAAGGGGCTACCTAGGAGTGAGAAGTCCCAGGGTTAGTAGGGTCTGTACAGCGTCTGCATCAATGTCAAACGGTGCCGGGCAGTGCCTGCTCTGAGTTGGGAATGTGATAGGCTTGTCGTTGAGCGGCGCTGGTGGCGTCCAGAATCGGATGGATGGGAGGAGGATGGGATGGAAGAAGGCACCAGTGTCAGCACTGATCTGGATCCTGGGGCAGATCTAGAGAGCCCAGCTGGCGTCAGGGGCCAACTTTTTCACCGTAACCCAACTCGGGCACCTCGTGGCTCCGTGGGGCCTGAAGGCATGCCAGAGGGAGTTGACGGCCCGAAGATTGACTGCATGGCATCATAGAATTCTCTGAGTTGGTTGGGGGTCGCTCAGGCACCAAAGAACCCAGGGTAGTCTGGGGAGGGTCCAGATGCCTACTCCACTGACAGAGGGCGGAAGCGGGACCTAGAAGTACAGCGTTTAGACAGAGAAGCCCAAAAACACTTCTACTACTTTTTCTTGTGTTTTTTTGACTTACACAAAGTAGAGGAAGAGGTCTTGAAACATGAGGAGGATAGTCTGTGGGAAGGGCTTCGAGCATAGTCCCAGGAATGGGACTGAGAACAGCGCGGAGCCTTGTCCTGCCACGCCACCAGGAGCTTCATCTCCCATTCGTTAATCGTCTTGTGGTGTATCAACTCGCACTCCTCACAGACCTTGGGGCAGGGACCCCGACCCCAGGAACCAATGACAGACTAAATAGGGATGAAACACAGACGCCTGTGATATTCCCCACAAGGATTTAAACAATGTAGGTTTTTGTAGAAGACATAATCCTAGCACACTGGGAGCAATAGCTGAAAATAGTCAACAAAAGTTGGTGAAAAAATGACCGAGGTAGCTCTCCGGATCCATGCTGTTGGCACAGAAAGAAAAGAACAGATGTCAGGGCACTGGGGTGCTGCTTATATGGGCACTGCAACGTCACTTCGAATATTCTACAGTGAGGAATTTGTAGTTAGAAGTCTCTTTCAGAATTTAACCATTTTCAGTTTTAAAAAGTCAATACTGGTTCTAAGTGTAATGCATTTTGTCACTCACAGACCAGGGCCATCCTTTCATTCGAAATTTAGTTTATCGTAGCCCCTTTCATTATATGTAAAAAGTTAATTACACCAGGTGAACTAGCAAAAAATGTTTTGGAAAAACTGGCTCGCCACCACTCGGGGCAAACAAGCTTGCAGCTGGCAACTGACGCCCAGGTGCTGTCCGCCTGGTTCTATTCGGTTCTTCCAGCTGGTGCGTCGCACGCTAACTCTCAGATTTAACAACAGAGTTTATGAAGTACCGGAGCATGCTTCACCAACCCACGCATTTTATGGCATGTTCTGCAAGCTGCTGCATGGCTTATGAGAACACTGAGCCTTACACAGAAGGGAGGTGTACGCTGCTGTCTAGAGCCTTAGCCTTTCATTCCCTGAACTCAGTAGGAATCGTCTGCCACAATGTTCTTCACGCATACACACGTACAAATCGGTTTTGTAAGAAAGATCCATTGTAACAACTGATAAGATGAGCTATCCAGCTCAAAAAGTCACAGGCCAGGAGAAGGGGCGATAGGAAAGAAAGAAAGTCTTTCATAAATACCTAAAAATACAAAAAACAATCTCTACTATGACCAGTGTGGTGCACTAACTGTAGCGCTTCTTCCCCTTTCACAGCGCTGGATGACACGGCAGCAGACACCGGTTGCGTGCACTTTGGCAGTGAAGTGAAAGAGATGTGGTCGTTTCTGTCCAACTATGCCAAAATGGCGGCGCTGGAACGCTTAGAGGATGGGTCTCGCAGGAGTCACGTGGTGCTGGGCAGCTGCGAACTGTTCTGGGGAAGTGGTCCACACTAGCCCTGAAATATTGCTCTTTTGTCTCAAGATTGGTCTGACAGGTCAAGGCAAGAGAGGCTTCAACTGTTGCTTGAGAAAACACCACACATTATCAAAAACGAGCTTTTTTTTGTTTGTTTGCTTTTTTTTTTTTTTAATAAAGGGGCTATGGGGCTTGCTCGAGTGCCATACATTTAAGTTGACAATCCAGGGGAAATGTGGGATTGCTTCTTTTACGCTTTCAAAAAAAGTATTGCAATACTGCTCCTGAAACAGCGCAAAATGCCTTGAAGTCTCTGCTTTAAAGGAATAAAACTTTAATGGGGCAACAGATTCCAAAGAGGACTGGAGGCCTTTTCTCTGCAACCAATAAGTTGAACTTGACCGCCACTTCTCGAGACACAAAGCAGCAACTTGTAGGACACCAAGGGGCCACCTTCTCCATCACTTTGCACAGGGTGCTCCTCAAAGTTCCCCTGATCACTGGTCTAACTTTCCAAATTCACGCAGAAGTCAAATATACCCAAGAGTTGGGACTCCCTAGAACAATTCTCTGCAATCTCAAGTGGCTTGTCCCTACTGAGAGGATGGATGAGCAAAAGTGGCTTCTAACTTAGTGATCCAATGACTAAGGACATTCCTCAGTCTCTGAGTTTGACACTGGCTGAAATACCTCCTTCAACATACCACTTTCTCACCAGACTTTAACCACACAGTTAACGATACAAAATCTGGAAAACAATAAATAGAATAAATACATAAGAGGAAGGATAACTACTTACACACTTGCAGCTCGACGTGTGGAGAACTATTGGAGCAGTCTCCTCTTCGACTGCTGCAACAACTCCTTCTGCGTGAGGAAAAAAAACTTGCACTTCATGGTGAAGGGACCTTGATTGCTACCAAGCTCGATTGAATGAATGCTCTCTTTCCAAATACTCGTTACTTCAATTGAAGAGAATGTGGTAAGCAGCAGGTAGACCAATAGGAACTGGGACACACCCCTAAGCTCCCGTAGAAAACGCCTGCAGAGCAACAACTAAGATTACACCCCTTTGCCTCGCAGTGAAATGCCTTTTACACAAAGCACCTCCACAACAACTCCAACACCCCTCCCTGTCTTGCCTAAGAAACTTGTTCCATTCTGTCTGTTGAAAGGATAAACCCACTCCTGCCCAAGTCCCCAAACTCTCCTGCTTGTTCCCACGTAAAACAAGTTTGGGAAGTTCTTCAAAACCCGCTTTTTCAGCTACAGAAGGTCTCATTCATTTCCTAGTACGAAGCAGGAAACTTGCGCCTACGTTGGGTTCAGATCGTAGTGTGTAGATTACACAATGCTAACACACCGATCTGTGCATGTCATTGCCTTTATGGAAGCTCACCCGGGAAATATCAGATCTGTGCTGGCTTCCTGGCTATCCTCCCTGGTGGGCAGGATCTTTCATTTATTTTCAGTTTTTTGCTGAGAACCAAGATAATATTTTGTTGCAATTCCAGAGGACAAGGTGGGATGTTGAGCCAAACAGCCGAATGCCCAGAAGGTAATTATGGGGCGTGATCCCAGCGCCTGCATGGGCTTCCGGCTGTTTTGCATCAGTTTTTGTTCCTCATTACTCAGTGTCTCTTATTGTACCTGAACTAAATCGAGCAGTGGTACAACTGAGGATGAGGTAGTCAGGGTTATGAGCCCTTATTGGTGGAAAGAGTGCAGCATGCTATTGGTGACGTGGAGAGCCAGTAATACATTTCCGACGTTGACAGGCCCACACTGCAGCAAATCCAGGGCAACTGCTGACTCCAGATAATCCATCACTCAAGAGGTTTGTAGCAGCGGCTCCTGCAGCAATGCTACAAAACCAACCATTACTTTGAAGGGTTAATGTTTCTGTTGGTGCCACTTATAGGCATCAATATCATTGGAATGGTCTATTTCAGAAGTCCACTTTGCTCAGATGCACTTGCAATAGGTAAATGTTAATGATTGCATACCGGGCTTTAGCTCATTTAAATTTAAACAGCAAGGCCATCCCGAATGTTTAAGTCCGTTTCTGGTTCATTTGTAGTTTGCTTTTAAAAAATAAGTAAAACCTGTACCCTGCAAAACCTTCCTCCTGTCTAACACAAAGCCACAAGTAGCACCGGGGAAAACATTGTCCCTCCGAGGGCCTCGAAGTCTGCCAGTGCAGGGGTAGAGTCAGTCATCGTTCGATAGTTGAAGTGCACTGAGACAGACAGTGAAAGAAAAGAGGGACGGAGATGGTCCGTTGGCACGCGACAGTAGACGGTGAGAAGATAGGAGTGATGTGGAGGAGGGGAATGACTGAAAGGAAAGGCAATTTTAAATTAACAGAGGGAATGACCGGTGAAGTGGGCACCAGTAGATAAAGTGTACTTCAGTAGGAGAGCTGGGGCAGTCATGGGAGAAGACGACTGACAGAAACAGTGGAGAGAGACAGGAGAGGTGGAGAGAGAGACAGGAGAAGTGTACCCCGATGAGGATTATACACGTGAGCAGTGGACTCTGGATTGTGGGCGTGACTGAGACGTGGACACGGAAGGGATGGATGGACACTGAAGACAGAGGTGGACAGAGACTAAAGAGAACAGTGAAGGGAGAGGTAAACAGGCAAGAGATGAGAAGTGATGGGAGAGAGCCACAGACGGGCAAAATGGATGCTGACAAGGCAGGGACACAGTGACAAGAGATCTGGGAGGTAAAGCGGGTGGTGAGTGGAAAGGTGCTTCATGACACTAGAACGGGTTGAGATATAACAAGGTGGCAGGAGGAACACGCTCAGTAGAGATTAGCAAGTCAAGGAGAAGAGCGTATAACAAAGAATAAGAAGAGCAGTTAAAGTATGAGCACAGCGGATAACAAAGTATGAGAACAGTGGTTAACAAAGTATGAGAAGAGTGGGAACTGAGGAATGGATCAGTCCTGTCCCCTCAGTGCTGTACAACTCTCTAAAGGCAGAGAGAGGACAGACTGTTGCTTTAGAAAACTGGCCACGACAAAGTATGAAGATGCCTAGTGCTAAATAAACATGCAGACCTAAAGCGCATACGTAAAGAGATAACTAAAATGTAGTCAAGACAGGAACAAACTTGTGTACAGACAAAAAAAAAAAAAAAAAAAGATGCAACACTTGTTTCAAAACATTATTCGTACATTTGACAATAGAAAGCATTTGTTTTTTGCGAAAGCGTGTACTGTTCAATAAACGCTCTCCGTTACTATAGCAACCCAGTAACGAGATAAGTGGGTTTAATAACATAACAAAAAAATGCTATTGATTATGCGCTACAAAACTGAGCTAAAAGAAACTGTTATGGATGATCAACAGATGGCACGTCAAAAACCAGTCGCTAAAAACAAAGATGAAATTTAATGGACAAGAGAAGCTCATATCATACACTCAATAGGCATGCTCGTCATTTTGGAGAAACAGGAATAAAGCAGAGAACGGCACTGGCGTAACGAAACTTCAGGAAGCCCCCGTGCAAATAAAATGGAGCTCTCATGCCTCGGGCTCTGCTGCCCCCTCCCTCTCGGGAGCCTTTGTTACACCCCGGGAGCAAGGCCAGGCAAAGACAAACGGTAGGAGTGTTCTACATGTTTAGTCAGGGATGTGTATTGATGTAAATGGATGGGCTACTGAAAAGGTTCACAGGATGTCCTAAGAACACAGGCCTTAACCCTCCTCATGGCTTCCCAGCTCGGGGTAACATTCAGTCTAATTATACCGAATAAACAGCCAGTGTTTCAGGCGCTACTGAGCTCAGCAAAGGAGGCCTAATTACATGTCTTCGAACCCTTAATTACCCATCGGGATAAAAAACACGTTTGTGGCAGGATAATGGAAGGAAACAAGCAACGTTGTGCTTAAAGCTATTCATCTCGTGGTCCCTTCGATGTGCCGCAAATTATGAGAAATAAGCGGCCGCATATATTCTTCTCGGTTAATGTTTTTTTTTTTTTTTAAACCTGCGCTTCTGTTTGTGGTGAGGGGAGGTTAGTGTAACAGGCATGGGTTTGCATGAATGAATGAATGAATGTGCTTCGCACACGGCTCAAGCCTATCTAAAATGCAGTTAATGCTGTGTGTAAGGCTTTTTACAATGGTGTGTGTGGGAGCGGTGCTCGCGAGTGTGCCTTTAAGTTTGTCACTATATGAATATACTCTCAAAGTTCTTAAGTGAAGCATTCAAAGACAACTACTCATTTAAATACTTTATTGTAAGAAAGGTGTTCACTAAGCAACAATATGAGTGACTATGTAAATCCATGTACCCTTGACCTTCACAGTCAAGCACATTGGACCTTCGTAAAGGCACTGTGCTAGTTTTGCATTCTAGTGGTCAACAGACATCCACAGAGAGACTACATCCGCGCCTTAAATTTGCAAAGGTCAATAATTAATTGGGCAGCCGGGCGAGCATAAAGATTCCCTTGGAGAAACGATTTTTAACACTCAAACAAATGAGACCACTCACTCAACCCTATCACAATTATTCAGCATCTTATTTTCCACAAATTACAACCACAATTTAGTGCCACAAAAGTATCAGATTGTGCAGAGCTTTAATACAACAGATGCAAGAACACATCCATTTTTTTCCTAGATGGACAGTGACAAGGCTATGATCATCTAGCTGTCAGATGATGAATTTTTACAACCTATTTTGGCATTAATTAAAAATACAAACTACGGAGCAAACAATGAAAATGATTTTGATAAAAAAACAAATAATTAAAACCATACAAAGGGAGAAACACACAAGACAACCCACATGTCTTTATCTACTACTAATTTGTTTGCAACATGATTCGAGATATATGATGTTTCCAGGTAATTATCATGTATTGCATTCCAAACTCCATCAAACTTAGTCCAAAATATATGTTGACACGTTTCGGTGGAGTATGAAGATATTGACAACCTTCGTAAGGACAAAACTCCAAATGCTATCTCCCATATGTATACATAAAACATTACAAAAACCTTGTATTCTTTATTGCTCCTACTTAAGACCTGTCCAATTATACTGAAATCAAGACAGGACGAGATACGTCCCAGTGTTTTAGAAGTTCAAATTTCAGCGTCATAACAGATGAAATTACTTTACTATTTATATTGTCTTGAACTTAAACTATCCATAACGTCACCTCCATTCATGGGGCAGTAGCCTTCTATGATATTTAAAACAACCTCTTATCCGAGGAATGGCCGGCATATAACAAAAATCTATTTGATTAATCAGCAGGCTTGTGTAATTTTCTTTTGGCCTTCCAAACAATGTATTAACACAGGTGCCCACACATGTTTAGGGATTCAACTAAACACACAAGGGTGTCTGCAGAGCTCATCAGATTGCCGTTTGCCAGCAGATGAGGAGGGAGGACTACAGACATTGTGGGACATGACGCACAGACACACAAATGTTTCAAAAAGTGTGTACACCATGTGTTTCCACAGCTGAAAAACAAAAAAACAAAACAAAAAAAAGGGACTGGGAGCAATATTTTGGACCCATAAAACTGAGATGTTAACTTCGCCAGCTGGGCCCACCAAAAAGTTCCAGAGCAGATCATCCTCGGCGAGGCTGAGTAAGCACACAGTAAGGCAAACTCCTGGACTGAGCACCAAAAGCAGCCGTTCTGAAGAAAAATAATCTTGGCTGATGTAAAGTGTCAGACTGCCGGAGAGAGAGGCCACAATCTTGACGTTAACTAGGATAAGACCCAATTAATCTGTACCACACAGGTAAATTCAATTCTGTGAGGACTCTTTAGCTTACACATGGTAGCTATGCTAAAGCACCAAAGCCTCTCTCTGAGGGAATACAGATGCAATAGGTGCAACAAACTGATAAAAAATAAGTCTTACACTATTCAAAATAAGTTAATTAGAAGGATAGACATAAAATAAAAATGACACAAAAATGAAGAAAATAAGATACAGCATTCAAAATCTGTGAAGCAAAGTAACGCACCGTTGAAAAGCAGTGGAATTTTTTTTTTGTTAATGCTATCCTGCATAGAATGCAAAACAAATAGCTGCCTTCTATTTGGATGACTGTTGTCGCTCGCAGCAAGAAACCGGAAAGCTCTCTTCTTCAGGGCAAGAGTTTGAACATTGTCCTGGTCCAACAAAGACATTTAAAAAATATTTTTTTTATTTTTTTTTATTTTTTAAACAGAAAGTTCTAAGTCAGGCTTCTCCAATGAGTAGTTCTCCAGCTACCTGTACGCAGCCTAGTAATTTGGAAACTTTTGATTTGTTGAGCTAAGGTACGTATGCCAAAATTGTGTATGCAAGACAAAAATGTGTGTATTTTCAGGAATCAGAAGCTGATGTTTGGGGAAAAATGACTGAATTTCCCAAGCATATGTATAAAGCTCATTTTTTAAAGCTAATTTATATAGACAGACTTGCTACTAACATTACTTTTGTGCCAGGGGCACTACAGCCGTGGATGGCATGTATTAACTAAGTAGAGGCATTCCAATTTGTGAAAGCCTTTTTACATTACTGATAGCAACCTTGCTTAATGCACGGAGATGATCACCGCTAGTAATCTTGCATGTGGTGGCCACTAATGTAATAGCTGCCACATCGGAAAAGATTAAAACACTGATAGTATTTGCAGATTTCAATGAGCCTCATTTAACTTAAATAGCTCTTATTGCACAAAAAAGGTTGGAGGCCTCTTCTCTATGTGTTCCCTCAAGGCTGGAAGTATTGTTAACTAGAAACAATCCTCTAGTCTTTACTGGTGGTTCTCCAGGCCGCTGCCCACTTTTGTCATTTTTCAGAAGGGATTCCACACTTTCATGTCCACAAGCAATGTCCACCTGTACTGCTCCACCGAAATTCTACCAGGCAGGCAACAACTTCCTTTGTTTCAAGACCATGTTTACTTTCCTGCCTCAAGAGGCAAATTCCACAGGAGCAAGCAAGTTTCAAGGGCAGAACCCAGACCTGCTTGGCCAAGTTTGACAGAATGATAGCAGCATCACTGGTCCTAGAGCAAACTGCTGAAAGAAGACATTCAGAGAGAGAAGTAGACATCTCTCTTTAATTGTCTCTGACAAGGATACAGAAATTCTTCACTGCAGCAGGTAGAAGTTGTTCCTCTTCTCTTAAAATCTAACCAGATTCTCTCCTTAGAATGGTTAAGCAGGAGTTTTTGAAGGGGGAAACCATTCAGTCATGGGTGGTAAGAGGTACTGAATCTTGATAAAATCCCATCACTTTCTAACTCCAGCTTTGAAGCAAAGTGATGTACTTCCATTCCAGCATACATACTTAGTGGCATGAAAGCTAACCTGGACTTCCATGCATCAAAAATTCAAAATCACAAATCAAAGTATTATGTGAGTAGAGCACACCCTGCCTCCCAATTACTCTTCAGGGCCTCAGCGTCCCCCACCTTGAGCTTCAAAGCAAATGACAATCCGAGCCAACACATCACCATCGTTCCTTGGTGGGCACCGTGGCACTAACGCGTTGAAGTTACAGCTGAGGTAGAGACCCAAGGCATGGAAGGGCACGATCCTAGCCATTAAAATATATCTTTTTATAAATGAACTTCAACTCAGCTCAGCTAAAGTAAGTCACAGCTGATTTATGGATACTGGATAACAAATTCAACTTTACCACCGATTTTTTTCAAAGGAAGTTACACAGAGAGTGGCACATTTGCTTTTGATAATGATCCTTTCTAACCAAAAGCTATCGATTTAATGTCACATTATATTTGATATATTAGCAGATATGTTCTATGCTAGTGGCTGCCAGGAAACATGCAAAACAAAATAAAATCCTATGTTTTGAAAGCAGGTGGGCAAATATGCTCCTCAGTTCTATTTCCCTTTAATGTTACCTGAGCAGCTTTGCAAGGTTTCAGAATACACACAGGTGTCTTACCAGGGAGATCATTATGGCAATACGTAAACAAAACAGCCTATGCAAACACCGGACTGCCACACTGTAGGCACAACAAGAGATCAAAATATCACATGTCCAAAGTAAAAACAAATGAGATGAACAAGACAAAAGGGTGGATTTAGTTACAACTTATCTGAAGTGTGGAGGACGGTTATTGATCCTGAACAAGTGCTGAGGACCTCTGCTGGCTTTTAAGACTGCGTACTTTTAAGACCGCATATTCATCCAATACGCCAACTTATGAAGACGAACTGGGCAGCAATTTTTGGCCTAATTATTTCTCCTGCAGATAATTGAGCAGGATGAACTACTGATGGAGACCACTTGCATACAGCCTGTATTTTGCCACCAGCCATTCAGATCTGGTGACCATAATAAAAGTATCATACACTCCAAAGGTTGAAACCACTTTTTACAGTCTATGGTAACCAGCATCTATTGTTTAAGGCAAAATAAACTCGCTGCATGGGAAGCAGGTTCTTGACCCCAGAAAGGCAGATGCAATAGAGTTTAGCTGCTATGAGAAACTATATTTCTGACAGTGGGCCTCTGTCAATGGCAGCATGAAGAATCTACAACTCTATACCTGCATGAAACCAACAACTATAAACATCTCTGTTCATTCTGTTGAAGTCAACACTGACACATAATGTGATCATAATCCACCCTAGAACATATGGAACTCCTATTACACCCTGTAGACCAAAGCGTGTCTCTAGGTGAATGCTTTGATGGAGCCAGTATCTAGTTGTCATATGAATAGTAAAAGGGCTGGAATCAGGCCCGAGTTAGTCCCTGGATGACCTGAAGCATCTTGTTGAGCCCAACTGTGTCAGCGCCTTGGACCTGTTGGGCCTATTAGCAGCATTTAACACCAGGGGTGTGGAATTTATTAAAATATCTACTTGTCCAGTGGACAGGTTGCTTCTCAAATCTACTTGTCCTGTAAAAAGATCTACTTGTCCCTTTGGTGCCATGTAGTGTGGCGACAAATTATGGCAGCAATCTCATTATGTAAGTGCTCTGATAATAGCCTCTCTGATTATGCCAGGGCTACTACCATAGTAGCGCTTGAATACTTGCAGTTTCAATCCCTACTGTAGCAATTTCCTTATTTTGCCACCTTCCTGCAGATCTGCATTCTGGGGCTGGAGGAAGCAGTAAGCAATAGTTCTAGGGCTGGAATGCCTTTGAGTCTGCAAACCTACTAACCTGCATGTTTTAAAGATTTTTACCAGCTTCTCTCTAATATTTTCCCATAATAAGAAAGGTTGGACATTTACTCCTGACAATGGCAGAATTAGAACTTCTTCCAGGGTTGGGAAGAAAGTGGCTGGAGGGAAAATGAACTTGCAAATGCTCAATAGATTTTTACATGAGCAAATCTACACATCGTATTTACCCATGCTAAAATACAGTTCACAAATATTTTATAGGGTACGACATATACCATGGGTGCACTTTTGTGACTTTCTTTAAGAATTTGGGGCCACATGTAGGTAGGTTCAGATTTGCGACCTGCAAATTGCGAGTCGCAAATCCGAATGTAGGATGGTGTCCCTGACACCATCTGTGATTCGCAAGGGCTTCGCAAATGCCCGCCTCATGAATAATCATGAGGTGGGTCGCAATTTGCGACCCCCTCGCGAATGGCGGCCCTCACAGGGATGGTGGCCTGCTGGAGACAGCAGACCACCATGTCTGTGACTGCTTTTCAATAAAGCAGTTTTTTTTTTGTAATGCAGCCCGTTTTCCTTAAAGGAAAACGAGATGCATAACAAAAATATAAAATGAAACGTTTTTTCGTTTCATTTTTTCAGAGGAGGCAGTGGTCCATAGGACCACTGCCTCCTCTGAAAAAATGTTTACAGTGACATTCACAATGGGGAAGGGGTCCCGTGGGGATCCCTTCCCTTTTGCGAAAGTGTTAGCACCCATTTGAAATGGGTGCAAACTGCGATTGGTTTGCGCCCGCGGTCACAAAACAGTCCTACATTGCACTGCGAGTCGCAATTAGGAAGGGAACACCCCTTACTAATTGTGAGTCGCAAACCCTTTTTGTGATTCGGTAACCAGGTTACCGAATCGCAAAACTGGGTTTGTGCATCGCAGTGTGCTTTTTGCATGTCGCAAACAGCGAAAGTCGCTGTTTGCGACATGCAAAAAGCTACCTACATGTGGGTCTTGGTCCCTAATTAGGTCTGGTGTTAACAAAGACATTTTGTTTTTATTAAACTTCTATTTCTCTCTCTTTCGGCCGGCTTTACTGTGAGTGATCGCATTCTGCTCTTCCACAAGGAGCATATTGCCACACAAAGTAGTTTTGTTCAGTGTCAGGAACTACAGTGGCAATCAGTGACGTAACTAAACTAGAGGGTGCCCCTTTGTAAAGAACATGGAGGAGCCCCCTCTCCAGACTCACTCAGGGCAGGTGCTGTGCTGAAGGGGCCCCCTGGAGGGCGGCTGCGGGGCCTTTGTTATGCCGCTGGTGTGCTTTTAGAGAGTTCAAAAACTTTTTTTGGGGGGGGTTTGCCAGTGTTTGTTACAATGTTGAGGGCCTGGTAGCTCCCACAACTATAAAGTGTTACAAAAGCCATGTCAAAACAAGACACGCATTGATGAAACTAAAAGACTTATAAAAATATGTCAGATCAGTTGGCTTTGTCAGTGTTTGTTTATTTTCATGCTTCCCATAATCGTGTTGAAAATGGTTACACTGATTTTCCATTAGAAATATTTTTGGGAAATCCTAGCATGCATCAACACATTTTACTAAATGACACTTCATTTGCATATAATCAGAGAGCATTCTGGGAGCATTATACTTAGCCTCATAGCCTAAACTTTTCAAACATGTATATACAAGTTTTTTTTTTGTTGGTACTGGAACCAACGTCCGTAGTGAAGTGTGACCTTAAAACATTTATTTACAGCACTCACGCTAATAATGAAGGCTTTCAAATAATGAACCATAAATACAAGTTCGAACAGCATTATCTTTTGGAAACACGTTACCTTAACTGCAGAGAGTTCCACTCTCTGTAATCAGGCAGCCAAAGGGTTTGAGCTGCAGGGGGTTGGGCCTACTTGTCCCAAGGACAAAGTAAACATAAAAACTTGTTGCCCTTGACCCCAAACAAGATGTCCCGGGCGTCGGGCGATAGGAATTCCACATCCCTGAACACAGTGCACTACTCTATTCCTCTAGAATCATAAAGATGTAGGATCCGAGGTACCATCCTGGAGTTTCTGCAATCTTCTCAATCAGAACCCAGTGTACTACCCTTCCAAGTTATACCCACCAGTCTAAGATAACCACTTAGCATGGCCAACCCTACTATTCAGCATATTCCTTTATTCACTGGCCACTTTGAGAAAATCCTTCTAAATACATTGTATGAACTATGCAGACAACACACAGATTTAGGAATTAAAACCTTTCTCATGTCCTGGCGTTATTTGGAAAGAGTCTGCTGTCCCTGGGAAATTAGATTACCATAATCTACATCAAATAAGTACAAAGAAAACAGACTTCATTTGAAGCACGTTTGATTTGATATTAGCCACACTTGGTTTGCAAGTTTGGGAGGCCCACAACCCTATCAGATCCATTAGTTGGGAATTCTGGAGCAATAACGAACATCCACTTCTCTTGGAGATCTAGGAGGCAACCAGCGCTCAATCACATTGCATACTGAACTCAATTAAGAAGACTTTCAAACCTTCAACACTCACACCAAACTTGACTATGCAAATTTAATTTCTCTCTCCCTATTATGTTAAATTTCTGGCAGTTGAAATGGTGGCAGAAAACAATGGCCAGAGCTATTATCTGTGTGCAGAGAGCACACATTGAGAGTGCATCGATTTGACTGACTCACAGTGTAAAAATACATCCAATGCACACCATCACATTACCTCCTGCCACACCCCTAACGAAGAGCACGACTCAAGCATACCTTCCATCATTATCCATAAGATCAAACTACTTCACAGTAAATCAGGAAGACATTCTCTTTCTGTTTGCGCTTCTAAGCAATAGAACAGCTTCACCGCTGAATGTTATTCAAAGACAATTCATGGGAAAAGTAAATGATACTTGCAAATTCTGTTTTAGCCTTACGAGACTTTCGAGTTAGGCAGCACTTTATAAAGATAAATATGACATTAATAAAAACAATACAAGAGGACTGATCTGGTTCTGCCATTCACACCTTGTCTGATCCCCCCCCACACCTACCCTTAATCTCACCCACATTCCTGATCTGCCCACCCCATCCCAATACTTGAACCAAACAAGCCTTAAAACTGTCATTATTAACCTCGCGTAAACCACATCTGCACAGTGATAAATTAACATGATGAATCCAAATAAATACGAGAATGTGAGTGTGAGTGTGAGGCGCCGACTGTACAGTTCTTTTTTTACCCCTAAAGAAACAGTTTACAGTCCCGATGTGATATAAAACAGACTGACAGATAAAATACCTTCCAGAAAGTACTACCTCCCCACATCCCAATGGCTTACCTTCCTCACAACCCTTCAAGAGCAGAGGCACCTGAAAATCATGCACCCACACCTCTAAGATGAACCACCTTTGTGTCACTTGAGGAGCTTTCATATACCCCTGTTTCAACTGGCTTCTGGCTGACGAAATGAGGGGCCATGGGAGCAACAGAAGGACAGCATGGGTCTGTTCCATATCCAACAGGACTCGAATTGTACTACATTGAAATGAGCAATCTGAAGCAGTCAATATGTCGTACCACACAAATCAGCGATAAAGAAGTGTTGAATACTAACGTGTGGGCCAACGTAACTAAGTAGCGGAAATGCAACCAAGAGGCGCACTGATGTCCAATCGGATAAACGTGTTGATCTCCTTGATCTTTGCATGTAGATTTCAAAATGCATTGGGTTATCTGAGAAGAATGAGTAAAAGTCTGCCGTGGTCATCTATGCCCTTGAACGACCAAATATTGCTTGACGACTCCCTTTGAAGGGAAAAAAAACTAACTTTTGACTCCTGTGCGTGCCATAGGACGACCCAAATATTGCATAATTTTCATTTTTTTTTTTAAATAATACAATGATGATCAGTTTTTTTTTCCCAGATCTGATTTTCTAACATGACTTGGTCTATTGCGATGTGGACAACACATTATTTTAAACCAAGGATGCGATAGTCCAGCATTGGGGGTCAAGAAACCATACAATAAGCACTAGATAGCAATGTATATAGCAGACTTTCAGGACAAGGAAGAATTCTTCTGCAAGGTCAGAAAGCATCTCCTCACTCTGGCAAGAATTTTCTGTTCTCTTAATCTCTGCCTTCATACCTCTTACAAGTTGCAGCTAATACCTACACTAATGGAAAGATACAGTGCAATGGCTTCAACTCAATACAATGCTTAAGGACTGGGAATGCCTGAAAGTCAACTGCCAAGTCTTGTGTTATAATTAGAAATGTGCATGAAGGAGAAATAAAAGATCTGTGCGTTTTCACCGAGCTGTGGCATTAACTCATCAAATCAATTTTATCCACTGGGGGATCATCCACAGAAACGTTTAAAATGAGTATTACATTCCCATCAAGTGACAGCCACCCCGACCCGGCATCTCCCCTCCACCGACCTCGTCCCCGGAACAGTCTCACGCATCCACAGAACTACAACCGGTGGTAGATCATTCTCGCACCTCGCCGTCAAAACGTGGAACACTCTTCCCATCCACCTGCGCCAGACCAAAGACCTCCTTACCTTCAGGAAACTTCTCAAGACCTGGCTGTTTGAGCAGTAGCAGCACCTTCCCCCGCCATCTCATCCCCCACCTTCTCCCCCCACACCTCCCTCAACGCCTTGAGACCCTCACGAGTGAGTAGTGCACTTTACAAATTCCTGATTGATTGATGGAATAAAATAGACCCGGAATAAAATAGACCCACCGTTGTGTATATATATTTTAACAAACAGTACTATGTCTTTAAGGTGCTTTAATACAATCAGAAGGGGAAAACGTGACAATTAGAATTTATGATTAGCAAATTGGCATTATCATGTTTCAAAAAGCCTTAATCAGTTTGCATTTTCTATATTAAAATACAGGTCAATCAACGTCTTAAATATTTTTAAATAGGTTTTATAAAATGAACACAAATCATATTCTGCATACTGTACACTGATATTAATAACTTATGATATGGGACTTTACACCGCAGTGTTCGCCGCTACCAAGAATTATAAAACAAAAGTTATTATTACACAATTACAGCACTGTCGCATTTCCTGTGTGATATTGCTACGTTTTATGCTGGTACTATCGTTCTGTGGGCTGTGACAATGTCATTCAGTACCTCAGTATCTTCGCTCTATCTTTACAGACATAAGGTGCATTTGCTCACCCCAAATGAAACGCACCATTAGCATCCAGATGAAATGCCATATAATGGCTGCACAGGCTGTATGGCAAAGGTGTCCTGCTTAGCTGCAGTTTACAACTCTGCAATAACACATGGCATGGAAAGGTGTGCTGCCACGCAGGAAGCCTACTTTATACAATACTTAAGTGACTGCTAATATTGGCCTGTAAGCCCACAGGACTAGGCCCCTAATGGATCAAATATTCCTGTACAGTGAACAGCGATTACCACCTGTTTGTGATTGTATAGACGTACTGGTATTTTCACTTCTAGAGTTCAATTCTGAAGGAAAGTCTTTTTCCAAAGCCTGCCAGGAAAATAATAGAAACGTTTTAATTTTAAAAACCATACTTTTTATTGCCTGAAAGCCTAGCAGAGATCAGGCAGATCTGCTGCTTTTTCCCCCTCTAGTGGTAGTAAATAACATTCCAGCCTGATGTCAAGAGGAGTGCTGCCAGGAAAAAATACACCAACCTTTAAAGGCAGAAAGACATAGGGCCTGATTACAACTTTGGAGGAAGTGTTAATCCGTCCCAAAAGTGACGGTAAAGTGACAGATATACCACCAGCCGTATTACAAGTCCATTATATCCTATGGAACTCGTAATACGGCTGGTGGTATATCCGTCACATATGGGACGGATTAACACCTCCTCCAAAGTTGTAATCAGGCCCATAATCTGTATATTGAGGGCGAAGGATGCCCTGTGATGAAGCATGCCACAAAAGGCAGATGAGGGCACCTTCAAAAGGAAGAGGGAACTCAGAAAATGTGAAGCATGTTTATTCATCAATCCCGATGAGTAATGTGGTGTAGATTTGAGGACGCATTAATGACGTCCCCTCTCTCTCTCTTCTACGGTGTATGTGGACCTTACTATTACACCAGATGTTTGCAGTAATTTGACTTGCTGAGTCACCTCGCTAACCTTACATTTTATAAAAATACTAAAATCTTGCTAGTGTTTAAAAAATACTTGTGCAAGGCCTGCAACATTTAGGTAAAAATGATTTATATAATAATTATTAGCATAATTTGTTGGTAATAAACAGTTTTAATCTCACTCTCATGTGTAATTTATTTCTTGCCCAAATAGAAAAGTAATCTGTTTGTAATTTGGCACTTAAAGTCAAGGGAGAAACTTATGAGGGTCAGTTGAATAGTTTCTAACTTGATGCACTGCATGTCTAGGAAACGACATGGTAATAAAATAACAAAAGCTTCAGCATTAAGATATAACCAAGGGCAAAAAACATTAATACACCACAGAGATCAAATCTATATAAAATGCATGAGCGAAAAATGATTTCCTAAAAAATTATCCAAAATCCGAGCCATGCATGGTACAAAAATATAACTTACTGCCATGTGGCAGTGCATAAAGTGATTACACTTTGCTAACACACACAAAAAATGTGTTAAATCATCCACGCTATCTTGAAATGTAGTCAGGATAGAAAGGTAAGGTTATGAAAAGAAAAAAAACTATTTTTGTTTGACACTGAAACATTCTTAGCTAAATCAATAGAGTATGGAATGGTGGTGAATGCACTATATCTATGACTGTATATTTAGGCTCACAAATATATTTTGAAGCACAAGTCAAAATCAGTTTAATTTTTGTTAGAAAGTTTAAGGGTGATGACAGGCACGTGTGTAAGCATAGTGAAAAGTCTTGTCAAATACTGTCAGAAGAGCGAAGTGAATTAGAGTCATATGTAAGGCATTCACACAGCCAAGTTATCAAATGTTATTTTGACCACTGAAGCTGCTGAGAGTAAGTCTGAGCTTTATTTGTGATAGAGGTAATATAATAAATAAAAATATGATGCTCTCTTCATAAAAGGGATGAGGCCATGGTGTTCATGACAAACAATAAGGGACTTGATTAACCATATTTCAAATGATTTGTAAGTGGAGCTTAAAATATGCAATGGAAAGTTTGTGGCTCCACAGAACAGATCCGCAGGGTTGAATTAAGAAATTTGTAAAAAAAAAAAAAAAAATCAAATGTATAAACAGGAGTCTGGTATCACTGGACAAGCTTAAATACGCTTTCTACAAGAATCATTCATAATTCTGAATAAGAATTGATATTCTGAGAAGTCGGCATTATACGAAAAGAATGATACTGCTCGCTCCGGCTAATTAATGGATCATTTGATTAGATATGGCAGTCAAAAGGAACTGGAAAAAGTGAAAATCCAAAATTCTATCCTTTGATGGCAGATTCCCAGCAGATCTGAGCAAATGAAACATTAAGGGGAAAATCAAATCAAAGCAGGCGACAATTATTCTGGTCTGTGGTTTCACATACGCAAGTCATGAAGAATTTCTGGTTCAGCAGAAATCTGTTCAGTAGTCATCTAAAAGTGTATCTGGAGGACAAACTACTGAAAATCAACCCTTCGTTTAGTAACTTTCGAACATATTAAGACGCTGTAATAACAATCACATGATTTCATGGAAGCCTGTTACAGACCATAGGCGAATTTTTTTTTAAAACACTGTAAATACATATCTCATTTGAGTTTGCTTTAACAAATGTCAAATTAAAATATTTTTTCCTCATCAGCTACTTCAGAATGTAAATGTCAAGTGCTTTACTATAGCCTTTGCACGCCATAAAGGGCTATACTGGCCATTAAAGGCCCACTCCACCAAAAGTGTGGGACTTTAATGCCGGTGTAGTCCAGCTATGGAGGGCTGTAAGGCTATTAGAACATTCTGCCTTAGAACATTCTGCCACTAGAAGCCAGAATGTTCTAATAAATAAAACAAAGGCCTCACTGGTTGAAATCCCCTCAAGGCTCCATGAGGCCTTTGTTCACAGGGACAGCTGTAAACAGAAGCACTGGCATGTTGGCTCTCCAGGCCATTAGAAGCCTGGGGCACTCAATTGTTTCCAATGGAGCTCCCATCATTTCAATGTTCTAATAAAACACAGAACACTAAAACACCAAGACCGCACTGCAATTCTATCCATACCAAAAGGGATAATAATATGGGAAAGGGTTAAAGTAACTCACCTTTACCAAACAATTTGAGTGCCCTGGAACAGAGCCATTTACATAGATTGTGTTGTGTTTTGTGTTGACTCTCCACACCTGAAATTATAAGGATGCAAGTTAAAAAAAGCAAACGTTACAGACAAGCTTAGGTTGTTAAATTGAGTTAACTGGCAAGACACAGAAAGAAAAAGATAATACCTGTGGTTTGGGTTTCTTATTTTTGGTTTAATTGCTCTTAACAAACAAACTGTCCAACACCCAACATTCTCTCTAACCTGTCTTCTCTTAAAAAAAAAAAAAAAAAAAAGTCCCAGGGTGCTACCTTATCCCACACACCTTCCACTCTCCATAGGGAATCATTGGTTCCTCTTCTTTAATAATTCAAAGTCTCTTATCTGGCGCATACCGCCGGCCCTAAGCTGTATGGGAAGTCTCCTCCCTGGAAGAGATTAAGCCCTCCTTGCTGACATTAAGTTATCAATATCACTCCGTCATCTCAAACTGAACACACACAAAATGGATTACGTATTTCACCCCCCAACATTGCTCCATACATTCCTGACTTGAGCCACTAAGTTGACTAGATTACAAGACATCCATTACTGAATATCCAAATCCTTGAACTTTATCTTTGGCAGGACTCTAAATCTGCAATGTTATGAATGCTTTGGCCAAAGAAGGATAGTAATAGTCCATGCTCTCCCCGTGTCATAAAATACTTATTCCAGCAGGGGACTTAAGTGGTTCATTCATTAGTCTTATTAATGCTTAATTATCTATGTATAAGTGTACGTATGTGGTATCTGTATAACGTGGAGCTACCCTAAAAGCAGCAGAGTGGTCAAGTGCAAAGATACTGTTAATGAGTCAGTCAGCCCTATAGAAGGGGGCTCTATAGATGTTGCAGTTAGTTTTGAAAATGGTGCTGGCTGGCAAGGGCAGGCAATGGAGTTCAATCAGGGCGGATGTGGTAGCATTTCCTGAGGCACTTGATTAGGCATGATGCAGCGTGTAGGATGACCTTAAGGGGAACCAATATGGAGGCTGTGATTACGGCATCCCCAAAATCAATGATAGAGTTCTTCACGCCTCTGTTGGGCTAATCTCAGGAACTAGAGATCCGAACATATCAACCCAATCCTAACTGTTAATGCCAGTTTATTCAAACCAGCCTCTATAGTTTGTAAATACTGCACTCTAAGGCCACAAAACAATGGCAACACTAATATTTTTGTCACAATGTACACATTAAGCAATGGGAGTAAACACAATATGAGCGGGAAGGAAAGCATTAAATTGCTCGGCCAAATTAAGTCAATTTCACACTACAATAGTCTTCCTGACTGGTAATCATGCACCTCTAACCCAATTTAAAACACACCATGTTGTTTGCATAAAACATTTATTTTATGGCCAACTCATCCTATACAGCAGGAAACACATACTAAAAAGCACTTAAGTTACAAAACTCAACGAGTAATTACTTAATATTCAGAGTGTGAAGCCACTGAAGACAGATGACCTTAAAGCGCACACATACTCGTAGGAAATGCTGCAAGAAGATGAAAAACACAGGCCAGCTCAGAAAGTGAGAGCCATGTGAGGACACTCACAAACAAAGGAAGTAGGAGTTGGTCCATGCTCCACACAAAAGAGAAACACACAAACGGAAAGTGAATCCTACATGCGCTGACCTAACAGGAGCCAGCAAATAAGAATGACGATGAAGCAAAACAATGGGAAGCAATAAGCTACCTCTAGGCCCCCTTAAAGTTAACAAAATGTCTTGCAAATGACAGGCTATGCGCTGTCTCAGGCGAGTTCTAAAAAGGTATGAGCAAAGCCAAGCTATATGGCTTATAACTGGAAGTGTTTCTTCATTTATTTGTGAGACAGTGTGTGGAAGAATGAGTGCGTGAATAGAAGAATAAGTCAATGTTGGAAGAGCGAATGGTTAAGTGACTGAGTACATCAGTGGATGAGGAAACAGGACATGTATGATCAAGGCTTTGACTTGATCATTTAAGATTCCCAGAAGTTAATTAGTACTGTTGTGAAATAGCTTGTGAGCCGGGCAAGGCACCGACTGATGAACAAGGAGCCTGAGAGGCAGGGTTCGGGGTACCACAGGGCTGCATCTATGCATGTGCACAAATCACTCCATCTAGAAGAAAGATTTTTTTAGCTGGTGAGCTCTGTTTTAGTGCGCCCACATATGCTTCTTAGTGCCGACTAGAAGCACCATCTTTGTTCTGAGTACTATCAAGTCGACCAATGGATTACTGAACACTTCTCATAAAAGGACAGTTGCAGTCGAACATGCTGCTGGTGTGCTAAAGGCAAACCCATCGTCATCAGTTTTGTGGCCAGCACAGGCCATGCTGCTTGTCACTGGCGAGATTGTAAGCTGGGCGTTCTTGCTTGGCGCAGGACATAAGTAGTCTCTGACCTCCCATAGAATGCATGGCTAAAGTTTCTGCACTCAACTGCTTTGACCCTTCCTCTAGTCAACTTGCTGAGTTTCTTTGCCGGTTGAATCTTTATTCCCTGGTGGGGTCAACGGGGAGAGGGGGGTACATGTGTACTTAAAACACACCCTGAAACTATAATAGGACTGCTTTAATTAATGTCTAGTCATTTCATAAGCACGCCTTTCACATTCATGATGTTCCTAATGAGGCTATGTTGTAAGTCCTTTTCATGATGGGAACTTGGATGAGTAAGTCATCTCTTCCTGAGAGTGAGGCAGCCATTCCTAGGGGCTACTCATTTCCTGAAGGAATTAAAGGAGGTGTGGGATCGTCATTGTATTTAAGCAGGGCTTTGTGTGCACAACCTTTTATTTCGATGGACTGAGAGGGGCATAAATTTTGGGTTATATCAGGGCGTCTCCTCAAACGTCACCGACCAGGGCTCTTGTGTATCATCACCCAGGCTATGCTGGTGACTATATTGACTCTCCTGATAAAGCACTTCCCTACCTGGCCTTGCAATATGACTAATTTTACATTATTGGGGATTTTAATTTGCACATTGATAATTCCAACAACTCTCCTGTCCGTTCTTTGCTAGGCAAACTCGAGGCTCTTCTTAACTTGAAGCAAGCTGAACCGGTCTCCGCAGACCAATCAGGGCATATCCTTCACCTTATTTTTTCCAACGCCTCTACATCAGTTGAGGAGTCTCTGGCTGTAGTATGGTCTGGCCAGCCTCTCATTGCCTGCCAGCAGCATTCTGGGGAGAAGGCCAGGAGGAAAATTGTGAAGGGACCTCCGTCCCCCTGGCCTGGAGTTAAGTCAAGCCAAATGACCTCAGCAGTTTTCTTTCTAACTCTGTACCAGAGTCAACAGGTAACATGACGAGGGATGTGGAAGCTCCTAATAGCTGGCTACAATCCATCCTCGATAACCTTGGCCTCTTGAAATGCGGAGATGACCACAAACGCCTCTTTGACACAATGGCATGCAAACGATCAGAGAGGGAGTGATAAAGGCATTATTCGCCGGTGGTGAAGACCATGCACAAACATGCTTTGAAAAAAATATCACACCGCTATAAAAGCTGCACAAGCATCTTACTTTATGCTCACTTTGAACTTAAAGTTGATGCCATATCTAATAGGTTGCGCAAAACTTTTTACAATCATCCCAAGCTTTGCAACCATGATTTCATGTCCTCCCCAGAACTCTGTAATAAACTTTCACATTTGTTTAAGGAAAATAGTACCTAAATCCAGATCAACGTACAGACTGTTTGTACATCCTCTCGAGTGGCTACATTGGCCTACTCACCTTCTCCAGGGCAGTGTGCTTTGCTACAGTTCAATTCCACCTTTCTGGAAGAATCGGAAAAGGCAATTCTGACCTGTAAGTCTGGTTCTCCGGTAAATCGGTGTCCACCTTTGGTTTTTGCATTGGCAGTAAAACTAGTTAACCCAATTCTCAGAGTATTTAATATCTAGATTTCCTCTGCAATGGTTCTACCATTCTGGAAACAGGCAAAAGTGATGCCTTTGGAGTAAAAAAAAAAAAAAAAAAAAAACTACCACAAACACCAACATGTTCAACTTTAAACCTCTCTGTCCTGTCTGGAGTCTCAAAGATGGCGGAGAAGCTGACTAACAGTAAACTTTCAAACCATGTGGAGCAGTGAAGGTTGCTGCACACCAGTGAATTGGGTTTCTGCCCCCATCACAGCACCGAGATGGGGTTGCTAGAAGTGTTAAATTATTTTCAAGATGACACTGGATCAAAGGAGAAGTGTTGCTTTGATGGAGTTGATCTTTCAGCTGCTTCTATGCAGAGTTTCATTAAATTTTTTGCACACCTTGAGGACATTGGTCTCGGGGGGGGGGGGGGCGGGGGGGGGGGGGCGGTACTAAGGTGGATTAGGTCTTTCCTGGAGAAGAGAGGACAGGCTGTGTGGGTGGCACCTTTCTATTTAGCCCTCAGGTCTCTAAACACTGGGGTGTCACAAGGCAAGCCCCTTTCTAGTTAACATCCATATGTCCCCTATAGCCCTCTTGATGAGAGTCCTCTAGATTGAAGGTTGCCTCCTAGGCACTGACACCCAGTAATTCCTTTCTTCTGACAACGTGCCAGCAGCAGTTCAGGACTCCTTTAAAGTCTGCTTAGTGTCTGTGTTGGACTGGATGCGTATGACCAACTTGCAGTGCAATTCGGACAGAACCCGAAATCCTTTTGTTCAAGCCTGTTCATTGTAAGTGGTGGAAGAATTGTTGTCTGACACTTTGCCTCTTCCCATCTGCCAGCCACAGTTGCCTAGAACTTGGAGATAAAATATGAGAGCAAGTTCTCTTTTCAGCCCAGGTTGCCTTGGTGGTTAGCCCTCGTTTTACTGTTCTGCATCTTAAAAAAATTATTTTGCTTTTACTGCTGCACTTCTGAAAAACAGTGATACATGCTCTTATCAGATTTGATTATGTAAGTGTTTTGTACTTGGGTCTCCCAGGCAGCTTGATTAAAGGACTGCAGGTGGTGTATAATGCAGGAGTATGTCTGCTGATTAAAATCCCTTAACGCTGCCCCATTCCAGGATGCTACACTGGCTGCTGATCAAAAAAAAGTATCCTGTTCCAGGCCCCAGTGCTGGCTCACAGGGCCTTTTATTGTTTGGGCACGTGGTACCTTTTGGATAGGTTCATCCATTACCCTCTGCCAAGAACGCTTCGTTTATCCAATCAGTTCCTGGCAAAGGTTCCTAAAGCCAGAGTTATAAAGAATGGCTCTTCCTTTTCTTTTCTGGCCACTCAATCTTGGGACAAGCTTTCAGCCAACCTTCGCAGAATCAATGCTGAATTGCAGTTCCCTAAACAATGACACACTTAACCATTAGGCTCGTTTTGATTGGCTGGATCCGGGGATTTCTGTGTGTCCTTCCAGGAGAAGCCGTGCACTTTATAAACTACCCTAACTCATTCATATTCTATAATAATACCCAGAGATGTTCCACAAATAAGTAATGTGGCATGGCCACCAGATTCCTATCATTTAAACAAGAGAGGAAGCAACTGTGTATGTCCCTCTCTCACACCGGTGTTGCTAGAACTATTATCAAAGCAGAGCGTTGAAATGCAGTTTTGACAAAAAAAGGGTCTGTGGAGCTCAGCATGTCCAAGTCCCTTCAAGTTCCAGCTTGTGCGTTTCACTTACAGACCGTCACTGCACACTCGCTGCCCATCCCAGCTTACGTCCTGTAATATACGGACCACTGGCAACGCTAACAGCTCTCGCCTTTTTGACTTATTGGCATTACCAATCCTTTGTACAGACAGTGCAAATAAATAATAGAAAATGAGATTCCATGATATAGTGCTTACTGAGGTCTGAGCTTCTTGGTTTGGGGAAAGTCTAAACTTGGCACCATTTCCTTAAAAAAAAGATCTTTCTTAACGGTCACTCTTACTTCAGAATCACAAGACACATTAACTCCTTCCTTGTTTGATTGACTTACAGACATGGGAACCAAAGAAGCTGAATAATGTTCATGTTTTTAAGTACTTGAGGCAACAAAACCTAAAATCCCTTAGTCGTCTAGACGAGCAAAGGAGCCAGAAAGAAGAGTTGGAGCAACGCAACACACAAATGATGGACAAGTCAAAGCAGTATGTGTACAGTTTTTCTTTCTACAATAGATGATTGTGATGCAATGAAATAATCAACATTCTGACAGAAGTGCGGTGAAAAGCTCAATTAAATAAAAAGAAGTCTTAGAGAGCTGAACAAATTTATGCTACTATATTTGAGGACAAAGCACTGCTACTCCTATTATCACAATAAGTAGTAGAGTAGAGGAGAAACGTTTTTTTGATTCACAATTACACCAACATATTTTTTAAGGTTTCAGAGGTATGCTGTCCAGCATGGAGATCAAAACAATAAGAACCGTTAGAAAATAATAGTATCAACTAACTTGTGTAAAAACAAACATTGCACAATGACAAATTTTGGTTTAATTTACAAACACAAAAAGCAAACAACATTTATCAGAGTAAAAAGATGCACAAGAAAATTAGTGATAAGCAAACCCTGGAATAATTTAAACCAATAAAGACATTGTCACCAACCTACAGTGATCTCTCAGTCATTTGATGGTGTTAGTTCTACACATTTAAAACCGAACTTTCAGGTACAGCTAACCAGTGGTACATTGTAGCAAATGTAACCTAAATGTTTTATAACATAGAAAATCTGTCCCTATTGGATTTTATGACACTATGTAAAGAGCAACAATAGAGACTTACACAAATATTGCCAAAAAATATTGCAACCATATACTTAAAGACTATCACAAATGAAAACTGATATAATTCTAAATAAAAATGCATTAACTATTTACATACATGCATATAAAAATGTCAAAAAAAAACTAAATACACATTAAATAATGAAAACACTAATTAGTGTTTACCATAAATAAGGCAAAAAAAAATCCAACTAGTCTCCAGCCAACCTATGAAGTTAAACTTAAAACAAAAAGTTGACAAATAGTAATGCCTTTCCCTAACGGAGGCTAGCAAAAGTAATACATAAACTATGCAAAACTGATTATTTAAAACTATTCTACTTGTTTACTTCAACATACATGTGCATCCTCTACAATAAGGAAAAATGCTAAAAGCAAAACAAAATAAAGGCAGGACAACAAATTACTCGAATTACAAAAAGACCACCTCCAATGTAAATATTTCTAACTAAAGCACCAAACTAAGATTAAAGTAATAAAGCTTTAACATAATAACAAATTATCTAAAACAAATTCCTAATGAAATTTCAAATTAGTTCAAATGTGCATTTGCAATCCAAAAAATGTCTAAATTTACATACATACACTCATTATATATATGTATATATTATACTCCAAACCCCACATATAAATTGTCAGATACAGCAAGTACATCACATCTCAAAAAGAGAAGACATTAACCCCTTCTCTGCCAGGCCTTTTCCCCCTCAGGTGTCAGGCCTTTTTTTGGCTATTTGGAGCAGTTCGTGCTTAGGCCCTCATAACGTTTTGTCCACATAAGCTATCCATGCTAAATTTGCGTCCTTTTTTCCCCTGCAACATCATAGGGATTCTAGAGGTACCCAGAGTATGTGGATTCCCCTGAAGGAGACCAAGAAATTAGCCAAAATGCAGAGACAATTTAGTTTTTTTCCAAAAACAATGGGGGAAAAGGGCTGCAGAAGAAGGCTTGTTTTTTTTTCTCTGAAAATTGCATCAACAAAGGATTCGCAGTGCTAAAATCACCATCTTCCCACCTTTCCGGAACATGCAGACTTGAATCAGAAAACCCCATTTTTCAACACAATTTTTGCATTTTACTGGGACATACCCCATTTTTACTATTTTTGGTGCTTTTAGCCTCCTTCCAGTTAGTGACGGAAATAGGTTTGATACCAATGCTGGATCCCGGAAAGCTAAACATTTCTGAAAAGTAGACAAAATTCTAAATTCACCAAGGGGTCATTTGTGCACATCCTACAAGGTTTTCCTACAGAAAATAACAGCTGAAATAAAAAAATACTGAAATAGAGGTGAAAAAGAAAAACAGAAATTTGTCTTCACGTTTTACTCTGAAACTTATTCTTGCAATGTCAGATTTTTTAAAGCAATATACCGTTATGTCTGCTGGACTCTGCTGGTTGTGGGGATATATAGGGCTTTTAGGTTCATCATGAACCCTTGGTACCCAGTGCCAATAAATGAGCTGCACCTCGCAGTGAGTTTTCATTGTATACCGGGTATACAGCAATTAATTTGCTGAAATATACAGAGTGAACAATAGTTATCAAGGAAACCTTTGTACTTCCAAAATGGGCACAATATAAGGTGTTGAGAAGCAGTGGTTATTTGCACATCTCTGAATTCGGGGATCCCCATATTAGTATGTGAATTACAGGGAATTTCTCAAATAGAAGCCTAGCTGTGGATTTTGGCCTCTAGCTCAGCCGGCACCTAGAGAAACCTACCAAACCTGTTCATTTTTTAAAACTAGAAACCTAGGGGAGTCCAAGATGGGGTGATTTGTGGGGCTCTTACCAGGTTCTGTTACCCAGAATCCTTTGCATACTTCAAAATTTGGCAAAAAAAACTCTTTCCTCACATTTCGGTGACACAATTCTGGAATCTGAGAGGAGCCACAAACTTCCTTCCACCCAGCATTCCCCCAAGTCTCTCGATAAAAATGGTATCTCACTTGTGTGGGTAGGCCTAGTACCTGTGACAGGAAATGCCCGAAAACACAACGTGGACATATTGCATTTTCCCAAAGAAAACAGAGCTGTTTTATGCAAAGTGTCTAGCTGTGGATTTTGGCTTCTAACTCAGCCGGCAGCTAGGGAAACCTACCAAATGTGTGCATTTTTAAAAACTAGATACCTAGGGGGATCCAAGATGGGGTGGCCTGTGGGGCTCTCACCAGGTTCTGTTACCCAGAATAATTTGCAAACCTCAGAATTTGGCAAAATAAACTCTTTCCTCACATTTCGGTGACACAATTCTGGAATCTGAGAGGAGCCACAAATTTCCTTCCACTCAGCGTTCCCTCGAGTCTCCCGATAAAAATGGTATCTCACTTGTGTGGGTAGGCCTAGTGCCCGCGAAAGGAAATGCCCCAAAACACTATGTAGACACATCAAAATTATCAAATACAAAACTACCTGTTTTTGTGTGGGTAGGGGGGCACCTGCCTTTTTGGTCCTGGGCCAAGCAGCCGTCTAGAGAAACCTACCAAACCCAAACATATCTGAAAAATAGACACCAGAGGGAATCCAGGAAGGTGTGACTTGTGTGGATCCCCTAGTGTTTTCCTTACCCAGATTCCTCAGTAAACCTCAAATTTAGCTAAAAAAAAAAGTGTGATGTCCGGCAATGTTGGAGGTTTGCAGGGCATTGTGGGTAAGAAAATGGTGCGGAGTGCATGTGAAGCACACCACCCTTGACTCACCCAGATGTTTAGTTTTCAGATGTGTCTAGGTCTTGTGGAGTTTTCTACATGGCAGCGTCCCAAAGTCCAAAAAGTGCAGCCCTCACCATTCCAGGTGGGACGATTTTGAGAGTTAGACAAGCTCTCATGGCCCAAATGAAAAGGCCGAAACATAAGTTGCCCCCCTGGGGAGCGGCCCTTGCCCAAGGGGCCGCTCCCCTTATTGCATAAATAAAATAAATAATAAAAAAAACTCCCTGGTGTCTAGTGGGCATTTCTGCTGCCCAATCGCTTCGCGATCGGGCACAGGAAATGCCGAGAGAGACATCAAAGGAAAGGAAAGGAAAGGCCTTTCCTTTCCTTTCCTTTCCTTTGATGCCTCTGTAATAAAGTGAATCCACACCAGATGAAGATATGTGGTAGGAGGTATTTATTACAGCCTCAACCAACAGCCAGCATATCAACTGTCATGCAGAGAACCCTACATCACAGAATCCTCAGAACAAGCTGGTTCCATGCCCAGTGTTCTGGCATGGAGCCATGTTACATCATTACACTTCTTCCTCTTTACATTAGAACAGAAGTAACATGAGAACAAAAAACAGCACGTCTCTGTAAGTTATCTCTGTTTTTCTCTTAAAAAATCCAAGCTCTTCCTTCTTTGTTGTTGTTGAGGCTGTCCCTTCCTCTGGGTTCCTTTCTCCGCCCCCTCGTCGCCAGTGTAATAAAGTGAATCCACCCCAGATGAAGATATGTGGTAGGAGGTATTTATTACAACCTCAACCAACAGCCAGCATATCAACTGTCATGCAGAGAACCCTGCATCACAGAATCCTCAGAACAAGCTGGTTCCATGCCCAGTGTTCTGGCATGGAGCCATGTTACATCATTACAGCCTCTCTTGCTCCTTCCACGTGATTGGAGGAGAAACATTTTCTGTCAAAATTGAGGGAGAACCAGAGCAGTGCAGCAGAATTTTTATCGGTATAGATGAGGCAATGTTAGGTGATAGGAATTTTGTGGATTCCTGCAGATTCCAGAAGGTTCCATCACAAAAACGTGGGACAAATGTGTGATTTCCAGCAAAGTTAGAGGTATGCAGGGCATTGTGGGTAAGAAAATGGTGCGGGGTGCATGTGAAGCACACTACCCTGGAATCAACTGGATGTTTAGTTTTCAGATGTGTCTACCTTCCAGTGCGGAGGGGGCAGCCTCTGATGACATCAGACTTCATAGGGAGAGGAGGTACGTGGGGGTGGAAGGAAGCTATTCCCCCTACATCTCTGCCCATGGGAGGGGGGTGCGAGGCCCTCACTAGCGCTTCTGCCGAGGACCCATACCAGGACGTAACAGTTACGTCCTCAGCACCTGAGGGGTTAATAAATTATAGAGGATATTCTTAAAGTAATAACAGCACCTCCAGTGAGAAGACACATTATAAATTCCCCAAAATATTAGTCTATGGCTGTGCTACCACTAAAAAGGAAGTAATATAACGTGTTAGGTAACATAATCACTCCTGTAAGATATTTTAAATAAAAGTCAGAAGGATTTTACAAGCCCTGAAAGAGACTAGTATGAGCTCACTAGACCCAACCGTAATGATATGTAAAATTATTATATCAAATGTTCCTGAACAGGCAACAGGACAACTACCTGGCATACTAAACCTAAAAAATTTAATTTCCAGAACACGAAGAACAGCGAGGGAAACACCAGAAGCACAGTACTTATTAACCACACATAAGAAATACACCTTTTTAGTATAGGACAACCTCAATATATATAAAAGAATTATCATTTCTGCTAACAATGATTTTTTTTTACCTTAACACAATCGAACACATAGATGATGGATAGCACTTTTAAATCATGCCCTCTACCGTTCGGTTTTATACACAGAGTACATGGCCAATATCAAAATACAACTATCCCATTAGCATATGCATTGTTACATATCGAAGTGCGTCTTACAAAGAAATGCTAACACGTATAAAAAAAACAAAAAACTAACTAACCCACAAAAAATCATCACAGATTTTTTACTGCCAATCATTTCGACCATACTTAAAACCTAGCCACGCACAGTAATTTAGGGGTGCTGGTATCACTTTAAGCAGAGCATATTGAGGCACCTCCAAAATCCACTCTCGGTAGTGGATAAACAACTAACCTAAAGCTAAAGCTAATGGCTTTACCATACATCTGTAACAGAAGTCACTAAATGTTTAGAAATGCTAATTGAAACCCTCTATTATCAACAGCATGAAACACACCTAGCTCCACTAACTGATTATTTTGAAGATACTTGGGTTGGATGCCTCCACCCATCACACCAAAAATGCCAACCCAAGTATCACATTCACTGTTAGAATGTCTATGACGGCACCATATCCCAAGAAGTAAAGACAACTAACACAGTAGAAGGGTGGCACAATACTTCCCAAGAACCATTTGGAACAAGGTACCCTACACTCTACCAATTCCTAGTGATACTTAAAAAAGAACAAAGCTACCAAGAGTTAAGAATTGAGCAAATCCTCACCCAACTTAAAAGAAAGAAAATTAATGAATTCTGTGCATGCAAAGTAAGACCCTTAGTTAACAACCAAGGACTACCATATCTAGATTCAACAGCAATTACCATACTTTAAATAAACTGATCTACACCACCATTTAAACTTCCTAAAATATGAACACACAAACTACTAAGTAAAGCAAATTTAAAATACCACAAAAAACAATTTAAGATAAAAATTTCGATCGATAATTACATTTTACTTTAAAAACTATTCACAAATAACTTTACAAAGCAAAATAATCAACATTTTAAATAAACACTTTCTATCACCTATAAAAACTATGCTAACCATGAACAGGTTCATTACTTTCTGTAGTGTTTTTTCAAGGGGAAACTAACCATACATTCCTCACATTGTGAATGTTCCCTGAACCAGAAAACACAAGCAGCAGTGCTCCTGAGTGTTGGTAAGCGGCATAATGTGACTGTGCATCAACTGCTTTCCACTCCGGAAACGATGAGTTGAGCTGCATATAGTCTTCACCCATGTCTGCTGACGTCAGTTTCTTTTCAAAAGTCTGTCCGCACCTCAGATGCGGAGCCCATCAGCAAACTGGAAGTGTGCAGATTTATAAACCTGGGACCTCTCTAGATCAAAAGAGCCACTCCATACAATGGGGAGATGGGAGGGCAGTGATGAATGTGCAATTAGATAGAGAATCCACCAGAAAGAGTTAGAGAAGTTAAGTAAATTGTTCTTCTGATGGTTACCTCTAATTTCAGATTCCTCACCTTGTGAGCACATAAGAAAGCAATATCTCCCAAGGTGGTGGGTCTGTGGAATGGCTCAGACTAAGAGCTCCTGCAGGTCTGAACAGGCAAAACGAATCTGACTGTCAAGGCAGTAGTGCTCTGTCAACGTGTGCAATGACGGCCACAAAATGCTGTCTGTCAGATATCCACAACAAGCACTCAGAGTCCTAACACAGCGGTAGCAGCCTTGGCTCTGGTGTAATAAGCTCTTACACCTTCTGGGGGCAGCTTGTAAGAGAACAAAAAGCAGATCTCAATGCAGGGGACTATCCATCATGAGATGATCCATTTCTACACACCCGTGCCCTTCTTTGCATCAGAGAAAACCACACAAAAAGATGATAAACCAACAGATGCTCTTTAGTATAACTGACACTCATTTGGGGTCCAAGTGATGGAGTCTTTGTTCCTATCCCGAGAGACGAGGTGGAGCAATGAAGGTGAGAAGAGTGAAAGTTTGTCCGCTGTGCAAAGGTGTCATAGCCTTAGAGTTTGTGACACCAGTTTGTACGGATACAAGGTGGGTTAATAAGGAGGGAGGACTGAGAAGGCCTGAAGCTCACTCAACCAGTGTGTGGGTGTTATTGCAACCAGAAATAAAAAATTTAAGGCAAAGATGCACAATGGACAACTCTGCATTGCCTCAAAATGGGAACACATGAAAAAAATGAGAACTCGATTTAAGTCCCACTGTGGCATCACAAACAGCAGAGGCGAAAACACATTTTGTAAACCCTTAAATAAACGCATCACAACTGGTGGGGGCTGGTCCAAAAGGGCCAACATATAACCTTTAACGGTGCCCACAGCATGTCCTTTTTGGGCCAAAGACAGAACAAACAGCAATACATCTGACAGTTTGGTCTGTATTGGGCACGTCTGGCGGGTACTGCACCAATCCACAAATGTATCCAGGCACCCGCCACAAACAGGTTTTTTGGAAGGGTATCACGCTGCTAAGATGACATCAACGACTTTGGGAGGCTGGTTAATGTAAATTAACTGGCGCCGCTCCATCAATACCTAAGCGGATGACTAACTTTGCTGCCTCCCGTCCACCTTCAATGGTTTGGGCCAAAGAAGCTTGTAGGACACATGAGTCTGCCAGGAAGGTTTCACTAACAATGTCTCACAGCATGTGGGTGTATCATCCAAAGAGTCAACTGGCTATGATCGATCTCATGGCAATGCCAAGCCTATCCAGGGAGCAGCCATTATTTGGATTCTGTATATATGATGTTTATCCAGTAATTCTATTAGTTTATTGCAAATGTGGAAGTTTACACATTTGTTTTGCTTAGGAAGCTTAGGCTAAAAGCTACCTCCAAGATAACCACTGGTGACATTTTTGATTATGTGCCCAGGTTCCCAGGAACACCGGGTTGCCCCATACTATTAGTACTGTCTACTTCAAAATGTGGTAGGTGGCATTAATTTGGCCTACCTATAGCTTTTGCCCAGGACAGCCGCATCCACACAAACCTGGTGACTCCCCCTCCTCTGGCTTAACAAGCTCAAGTGATTTGAGCACATACAACTTCCTAAGTTCTAACAAAAGAACTTTCAACTGTGGCCAACCTCATTAGAGGCCATCTGGCGAAGATCCTCCAAATTGGGATGCAGAGGTCCAGGTTGACTGAAGACATGCAAAAATGTTTAGACAACTGTTCAATCCTGTAAGTTTTAATTGAACCTTTTGATCTTGATGGAGAAATACAGTCTTTTTTCCCCACATCATTTCAACCCTTTAATCAAATGTTAATTCCTGCTTTATTAATGTATTCATTTTTCATCTTCTTAATTAAACTAGCGGTAGACATTTCAGTTCTTTATTTCGCAACATTTTAGTGGGCACTGGCTTGCTACTCTGGCTGTGTACTCAAAGGTAAACCTAGGCTTTCATTATATGAACTGGACTTTGAGACATTGTGCCAAAGGCAAGATTGTGGCAAAACCCAGTTATTTATTTTTGTCAGAACCAATTAGACATCATTGTAGTGCTACATAAGAATGTAGTAATAAATGCACAGATTCGTTTTTTTACCATAAAAAAGGCAACAGCTGGGTAAGGAGCACATAGACACAAATAAACATTTTAAGGCACAGAAAAAGGAAGTCGTTGTTCCAGCAAGCGAGGTTACAGTTGCATGGTAAACATCTGCTTTGTTAACAACACGTGGTTAAGGACGTTTCCCTTTTAAGGCAACTATGTGGCTAACAGGTTACAACACTGAAATTAGTAACATAATGGCACAGTTTATGTTTTTCACATGTATGGAACTGTGTATTTTACATGTAAGCAGGCTAAGCAGTTTAACTATTTCAACTGTGTACAAAGTTATACAAGAAACAGAGGCACTAGCTGAAATACCAAAATCCTGTGAACCTACATTCTGGATTTCAAAGAAAAACATACCTTTAATCCCATGGCTGTTCGGTAGATATTGCCCAGCTGCCCAGGCATTTTTGTTCCAGGAAACACCCTGCCAGGATCCTGTATTAGGGTACAAAAAACACAAAAGATTGTGTTAAAAGCTGCATAATGTAGTACCAAACTTTGTCTAGGATCAGCATACCTGCTTAGAGGCAGTAGAAATGTAAGTGAGTGGTTATTTTAGATATTTATACAGCCGAGAAAAATGTCATGACAGTATGGACTGATAAACTGAATGAAATCTTTATGATGCCATGTTAGATGTGCTCTGACGTCATACGACGACCCAACTTCCTGTTTCTGTGAGGTGCAGGGGAAATGGGGGGATGTTGAGGGGGTCGGTTTAACAGCAGTAAATGTGCTGGCTTTAACGGTCAGAATTACTGACAAATTCAGTAGAGTCACTGAGACAGATGCCACAAACCAAGAACCTTTGTGTCCCAGAAATCCTCAGCAGGTTGATTATATTTCTGGCTGGAAACAAAGGGAGAACACTGAAGACTCATAACCCAAAAGGAAGGGCAGAAGTGCATATTATGCTTTTTCTTCTTTACTTCTCAGCTCAGTAATAAGAACATTACAGCGATTACATGAAGACACAACTACTATAATAGTAGGGCCAAGTCTCGAACTTAACAGTGTGAACCAAATTCCACCAAAGGACAAATCAAAACATGTTGTGCCACCGCTTTATGTACAATGCGTCAGTCAGAGCTATATCAACCCATCCATGCATGCATATGTCCCCTTTTACCCACGTCCCTCTGTTTGTAGCTCAGTGAGCGAGACAAATACTGTTTGAATTCTCATCCTCTTAGATTGTGGCATAATGGCGTATTTCTGAGATGTATTCCAAATAGGGTGCATTAGAAGTTTAGGGATGTGAGGAAACAATTTCTGTAACTAGTAGAACATGTTGGATGTCACTAACAGTCCTCATTTCAGTGTTGCGAACCAGAAATGCAAAATGCTTGTCCTTACAGAGGGGTGCTCTTGTCTGCTTCAAACATTCAGTGCGGTTCCCGAGGACTACCCTAACCTTTTCCATCCTCCAATGCCTTCCTTCCAGAGGGACTGGTGTGTCATCGGTGACACGGAGGGTGCTGCTTTGGTGGTTACGATCGAACTGGTTTTAGGAACCCGCATTTGTTGGCGAAGGGCTCCTGATCAGATGCTCACACTGTGCAATATCCTTGGCTAAGCATGGGTCTCAGACTCTGGGAATCTCTCTTCATCAGCAACCGCGCAGTCTCTCCACTTCAAGAGATCACTCAGAACTATGAAGGTGATGCTGAGAATCTGAATAAGTGATATTGTCACTCTATGCCCCTTTGGCCCAAGAGTGCCACATCTCCACATTAAGCAATGAAAGTCTTTCCCTAAATAATCTCTCACTGGGTGGTTCACTCTGGAATAGAGCACAGCGCATAGAACATTTGCAAGACCCACAAAGACGGTGAATAACCTAACTTTTCAACTGCTGCTATAGAAAGGGTACATAAAGTTCCCACTGCTGCTCTGGGTAGATTTTGTTTAGCCCAAAAGATTCCGTGCCATGGATCAGGCTGTTGCATCAGAAGGGAAGTATTACGCCTCCTTACCCAGTCTTTCCATGGACCCTCCATTTTGTGGAAGCACTAGACCAAGTCCCAACCTGCCAAACAGAAAATAAGAATATTGTCTAAAGAGGACTATGGATAATGAGACGGGTAACTAGAATAAGTCATTTGTAGAGGGGGAGGGGGGTACATTTCATCATAAAAGGCCTTATTGCCTGAAGCCCCACAAATTCCTGATGCGGCTTTACTCAGGTTGGCCCACCTGTGCAGACATGTTTGCTAAGCTGAAACTGCCGACTGACAAATTCCGCTTTGAGGAAAACATGATCGGCATAAAAGTTTTGGGGAGTTATCAGAGCTTCCAATCGGACAGAGTCAAAGTGGGATCCTTCATATCTGGCCTAAAAGAGCCTGCACTCAGATGGGTATATTGGTGGGATGGGGAGGTAGTTGAGTGTAGGAGGTGCCGTGTGGGGAGGGCTGGAAGGGAAGTACTGAGTGGAGGGCCAAAGTGCATTTCTAATGGCAGAGATTTTGGTTGCAAATTAGGAATCCAAGTCATTAGCAGTGAGGTTGGACAAGGTAGTGGTGGCCAAAGAGTTGGTAGTTAGGGATTTGATCTAACTATGTGATTTTAGAAAGGCATACAGGATAGTGTAATATTTTGATCTGGCTTAACTAAGAATGATGATTGGGAATGCTAGGATGGGGTGGAACATCTCAATAAAGGACCTGAGATTTCAAAATCCATTGCCAAGTTCACGTAAAGCTGTCAAAAGCAAACTGCCACATTGAATATCTACTATCACTGTTTTCATCCGATTCCCCTTGTTCAAAACTTGATTACTTTCCAAGCAATACAGATTTTATACTGGGTCACCTTGCTCTTAACATTGCCAATTCTTTCAACCTCCAAGCACGAAGGTCGAATATTTCTAAGTCTGAATGTAGAACCAACCCTCCTTTCTGTGGTTGGAAGTCACCCTTGTTAGACCTGGCATCCTTGGCATGGTTCTTTCCTTAACTTTTAACATTCAATTCTTCTGATTGCTGACCGTTTTTGCTGGCCTTAGGACTCTGCACACTTTACCATTGCAAACCAGTGCTAAAGAGCGTGTGCTCTCTCCTTAAAACATGGTAAAATTGGCTTATACTCAATTAGCCCATGTAATTTACTTCCAAGTCCCTATTAAAATGGCACTTCCTGTGCCAATGGCCTGTAAATCAAACACTACTAGTAGGCCTGCAGTACTGATTGTGCCACTCACCTAAGCAGCACATTAAACATGCCTCTGTACCTGCATCTATCGAACCAAGGATTGCAAAGTGACTCCAAGGGCTAGTTGGCTGGCCTCCTGACTAGAGCTTCAGGTAGAGAAGGCTCCAAGAAACCTTGAACCTAGCACCTGAACTCTGCCATCTTAAGTTCTACCCTGCAAGTGGTGCCACCCCGGACCCTTGGAAATGGACCTGAATGTGCTCAGCTAGCCCATCTGTCGACCCAGCAGAACCGGCGCATCACATCTGCTGTGTGGCACAATCCCAAGTAAAACTGACTATCGCCTCTTCTGCAAGAGTTCTCCCAAAGCAAGGGTTCGGCATCGACTCCCAACCTGCATCAGAACCACCTCTATGTGAAGCTTCACTGACTTATGCCCTTACATCGCAGATCTCTCCTTGACTTCAGCCTTCATGATGATGCAAGTTCTCGCATCACAGCCTCACAGCTCTTCAGAACCAACACATTGCTTCGACTGCAGGACATCCTTGATGTGGGACCTCAACACTCTACAAACCAAGACTTAAGGTACTCTTGTTCAGGGGCCTATTAAGGGTCCCTGTAGCAGGCCGGGTCTTCATCGGGATCAGCCCGAACTTCTGACTCTGTCCCGGTCTGGCGCCATATACATACAGTTGGCATTTTGGGCTTTTTGGTGCTATTTTCGCTAAAATCTTTAAAACTGCACATCTACAGTTCTCATCATTGGATTATTTTCGTTTTGATCAAGATTTTTTTTAATTAAAATGTATTCTATTGTTCTAAATTGGTGTGGGAGTTTTCAATTTATTACTGTTTGAGGTTCTGCATAAATACTTGACACATTGACTATAAGTTAAGTACAACTGCTCTGTGGCAAGCTACCAGAGGATTGCACACAGGTTAATTTAGGGCTTGCTTGTGCCTCACCCTGACAAGGATTGTGGTTCCTGCTTAAGTAGGGTTTCACCCCCCTCAACCAGTAACCCAATTTCTTACAACTCTCCACTGGAAACATCCATGAAAGACTCCGATTCAAATCTACCAGATTTGGAAACTGTCTGTCTCACAAAGTGTGGGGCAGAATGAATAAAGTCTGCCTCGTAATCATAAAGGGTAGACCAAGGAAAGACAAAAAGATTTTACAGAAACAAATTTGAGACCGGGATCAAAACAAATTGATGGAAATTTCAGATTTCAGTTTGATTTATTTCAAGTATGACACACATGGAGATTCCCAGTGTAAAAAGATAGGTACAAGGACTTCCTTAATCCAGCTATCACCTATGGTTGGTGGGCCCTCTGCTGAGAGCATTTACTCTTACACTCTACTCCCTCCAGATGAGGTGCTGATATTTAAATTTCTTTGTCCTAGGCCAAAGGCCCAGAATTGAGTCTGATCTTACACAGACTTGGAGCCCAGGCGTTCTCTTCTGTTCGTTCACTCTTGTGGCATTCAAGGTTTGAACAGATGAGTGCTTAACCAAGGGAAAAGAATGTCATGAATGACAACCACATGACCCTCAACCTTAGGATGTCTACATGCTATTTTCTTCAACCACCACAGACCGATGATATATTTTGGTTCTTGTAAGAAACCAAACAAATCAGGATCTTGTCCCCCACTACAGTCACCAGGGCTCATTGCAGCTAAAAAGGCTCTCCCCAGAGCAGATCTTTCCAACAATTTTATTTGTCAAGACTGATAACTGCCCAGGGTCAAAGGCACCTTCCAGAACACTAGTTTCACTGAGTTCTGATGCTTCAATATAACACACTTGTGTGAGGTTTGGATGACAACATCAAGAAACAGAAGAGGGCCACCTCCAGAAACATGGAAAAGAGATTGCCCTCATATACAAATCTGTACAAAATAGCAGAGGCATCTCTAGGGTGTGGTTTACTTTTTGCTGAAGAGGCTAAGTCTTTACTCCCACATATGAAGGGCTGCTCCTGTAAGCTGGATGTACTGAGATATGACTATTAAGGAGATTTCTAACCTGCAAAAGAACCAACTTCTGTATACAAAAGCTCATGGGAGGTGGTGAGGGAAGTGATCCAGGGCCTTTATTGGATGCTTGATTACAGTCCTGCAAGAGAACATATCTACCACCTCCCTGTAAAAGTTTATCTCCATAACTAACATCACCTTCATAAATACTTTGGAAGTCCTAGTGAGGCCAAAGGGCAATACCATAAACTGAACAGGTGTTCATTCCACCTCAGTTCTTTGTGGCTGTTTCCAATCAGAACATGAAGTTATGCATTTTGAAGATAGAGACAGCAGCAACTGTTAATACTGCACAGCATTCTAAACCTGTGCATGAGCGACAATATTGAATGTTTGAAGAACTTCTGAAAAAATCAGGGATGTAAAACAGACTGGAGATCACTTGAAATAGTTGGAATAACACTTTTTCTATGAAAGAGAATCCAGGAACCTCTTCATTCGGGAGAGGCTGGATATTGTTCATCACATTTGCGCAGCTGGCCAGTGGGGAACTAAACAGTGAAGAAGGACAAACATACTCTGAGCTCCTGGAGAATAGCTGTTGCAGCACTGACAAAGCCTGTTATGCCCAGAGCATCCGTACCCCCATAACATTTGAAAATGATGGTAAAATAGACGAGCTGGAGAGAGCTTTCCCAGTTCTACCAGAACGGCTTACGTGAATAGCCTGCTTTTTAAGCAAATGTTCATGCTCTATAGAATAGCGTGCTTGTCAACCTGTCCTCTATCACGCCTGAGAAACTTAGATATATCCAACTCAGTCGTGCATGACATCGCCTGCGCCCATGTGCCATTCAATGACATTTGACCAGTTCACAAGCAGGTCTAAGATGAATACTCTGCAAGTTGACCATTCACTAGTCTTCGAGTATTTGTATAGCATTGACCAGGTCCTTGCGGGTGTCAAAATCGCTTAAAGTGGTGCGAGGCAAAGCAAATACAAATGCAGAAATAGTACACAGTGTCACAGATGAGGAAGGAAGAGGAATTCATTTCACACTGAATATCAAATAGCACTCTATGGCACAAACTATTTGGAGGTGAACCCACGACAATATGATAAACGTTAAATATCAACATTGCAACAACTCTTAAATCAAACAATATCCAGAGGTTAAACAGAATTTACATCACTGAAAATATGACAGAATATTACACTTTGCTATTGGAGGGTACATTGAGAAAAGAATGCAACATACATGACGTTATATGTAATTTATGAGGTTACATGAAGTGGACCACTGACGTTTTATGCACAGCTTCTTATGCTACTTCCATTAGCTTTTCTCACCCATCCGATAAAAATCCACGCTGTTGGTCCCTTGGTTCTGGCAGAGACTAAGTACAGCGAAGTCACAATGCTGTGGGGTGACCTCACGGGGTCGCGATAATGTCACAGGGCCGCAGGCGCTGCAATGGTGTTGGATGTCACGAACGTTGGAGTTACGACACTCTGATCTCAGCGAAGTCGTGCGGGATCAGCGGTTGCGGCAAAGCGAGTCACTGGGGGTACATGGCTTCAGAGCAGGCGGCGTCACAGTTTCTGGGCAGCGCCCGTCACAGTTTCTGGGCAGCGCCGTTCTTAGAGAAGACGTGCTGTGTCGTCCGGCGTCGTTAGACGGGTTTTTCTCCAGAAATTCACATCCAGGGGCCCAGAAACTGGAATGGAACCCTCTCGCAAGCTAGAATCTACAGCATGCAGACTCAAAACTGGATGTTGCAGCCTTTGCTGTCCCTGAGGCTTCAAAACAGGAGGCAAGCTTTACTCCAAGCCCTTAGAGATACCGCTCAAGCAGGAATGCACAACAAAGTCCAGTCTTTGTCCTCTTTCGCAGGCAGAAGCAGCAACTGCAGGATAGCCATACAAAGCACAGTCACAGGCAGGGGCAGCACTTTTCCTCAGCTCTTTTCCTTGGCAGAGGTTCCTCTTGATTTCAGAAGTGATCTTGAGGTTATCTAAAAGTCTGGGGTTTTGGGTCCACTACTTATACCCCTTTCTGCCTTTGACGTTGCCCCACTTCAAAGAAAATTCTCAGTGGTTTACAAGATCCTGCCTTGCCCAGGACAGGCCCCAGACACTTCAGGGGGTTGGAGACTGCATTGTGAGGGCAGGCACAGCCCATTCAGGTGTACGTGACCACTCCTCCCTCCACTCTAGCCCAGATGGCTCATCAGGATATGCAGGTTCCAAGTCAGCTCCCTTTGTGTCACTGTCTAGAGGGGATTCACAAACAGCCCAACTGTCAGTCTGACCCAGACAGGGAATCCACAGATAGGCAGAGTCAAGGAATGGTTTAAGGAAGAAAATGCTCAGTTTCTAAAAGTGGCATTTTTAAACTAACAATCTAAAAACCAACTTCACTAACATGTATTTTTAAATTGTAAGTTCAGAGATACCAAACTCATCAATTCTACCTGCTCTCAAAGGGAAACTCACTTTAAAGATAGTTAAAGGCAGCCCCCATGTTAACCTATGAGAGAGGTGAACCTTGCAACAGTGAAAACCGAATTTAGCAGTATTTCACTGTTAGGACATGTAAAAGACATCAGTACATGTCCTGCCTTTAACATACACTGCACCCTGCCCATGGGGCTACCTAGGGCCTACCTTAGGGGTGCCTTACAAGTATAAAAAGAGGAGGTTTAGGCCTGGCAAGTGAGTACACTTGCCAAGTTGAATTGGCAGTTTAAAACTGCACACACAGACACTTAAGTGGCAGGTCTGAGCCATGTTTACAGGGCTACTAATGTAGGTGGCACAACCAATGCTGCATTTGATTTATAGTCCTGGGCACCTCACCTCTAGCGCACTTTACTAGGGACTTACTAGTATATCAAATATGCCAATCATGGAAAAGCCAATTACATATATAATTTACACAGGAGCACTTGCACTTTAGCACTGGTCAGCAGTGGTAAAGTCCCCAAAGTACCAAAAACAGGAAAGAGTCCAGCACACAGTCAAAACATGGGAAGCAGAGGCAAAAAGGCAGGGGAGACCAGGCCAAGGAGGCCAAGTGTAACACTTACTGTGCGAAGAGCCGGTCTTGTGCCCACTTGTGCTGAAACTTTGTGTGAGCAACGCATTTCCAGAGCATATGTGCCCATTTACAAAGAGACCAAAAGCTTGAATTTAAGAGCACAGAAAGCGCTTTAAGGGCCCACGACCTGAGAGGCCCCTCTTGGAGGTAAGGAACTTGTTGTAGGCGGGTTTGGGATCCTTAGACAGTTGTTTCTTGGTTTCTTTGGGGAGACAGGGGTCTTCTAGCGCTGCCCAAAGGATCAGAAGCTCTGGATTGTCACTTGAGGGCTTGGACTTAATCTCCCACAATGCACCTGTGCAACCCAGGAGAATCCAGGTGTAACTTGCCAGCTGGAGTGATCCTCTTGTTGGCATTGCAGGGGACTTTTTCCAGCACTTTTCTACCAGTTGCTGTTCCAGGAGTCCACCCCTTTTCCTTTAAGACAGAGACAGTCCTTTCTTTGGTGCAGCCTTGACAGTGCAGCAGGTGCAGTCCTTTTGAGTGCAAGCCTTCTGTAGTGCACTCCAAGGGTCCAGCAGGGAAGTCCTTCTTCTCTTGTTGTTCCAGGCAGTGTTCTGAGGGGCTATTGCAGAACTCCCAAATTTATTCCACATCTCGGGATGGCAAGAGGAGGGGCACCCCAACCACTGGAGTTCAAGTTGCCACCCTCTGGTATGACCACTTCCTGCGAAGTGCTGCATATTTTTGCGCCAGAATTAACTGTTCTTCAAAATTGAGAAATTCTCTCCTTGGAGTGAAGGTTTGGCTAATCCAACCCACAGATGTGGCTACCTTTTCCATACATTCCCTTTCCAGTCCCTCTCCTAATTAGGGGGCTCCCATCTGGCTGGAGATCAAAGGAATTGGGGCTGGCCTGGGTCCTGTGGTACCTGTGCTTCTACCTTTGAAGATCAGCTTATCTCCTCATCTGCCTTCTTGACATGGCTTCTCCAGGAAACCGATCACCTCCCACCAAATGGCTGTATTGTTTCAGCCCCAGGCCTCTTTACTCCTATTCCGGGAGCAAGCCTGGGCCAGGCTGTAAAAGGCTGACCAATCATAAGGGGCTGCAACAGAGCTGCTTTCGGTAACTTTAGGATAGTACATTCTAAAACTACTTTCCTGTAATAGTTATAATATCCAAACTTGGCAAGTTGTCGGATTTATTGTAACTATCAATTTGACACTTTGAATGATATTGCTAGCTAACTCCAATCAAACGTTAGACTTTATTAAACTTAAATTAAAGCCTTCCCATGTTAGCCTATGGGGCTAGCAGCAGTACAATAGGGAAAAATGACTTGCTGTTTTTCCTTACTAGGGGATATAACACATTTTATATTGTCCCTGCTTTTTATATCAAGACACCCTACCTTTGAGGCACATAGGGGAGGCCTTAGGGATGAGTTGCATGCAATAAAATGGTCGTTTTGGACTTTAGAGTTACTTTGAATTCCAAAGTCGAATTTGGACATAGTTTTATTTTAAAACTAGCATGCAAGATAGGTCTGGCTTTGAAGGGACACAGCAGTGTACACATAAGTGCATTAAGTCCACTGAGATATCTAAACTTACTTGCTCTATTATATTTGAGGGACTTAAAGTAGGGCGTCTTGACCAATTATAATTATACCAAACAACACATATGTTTAGGGACAAAGCACTTTCCCTTGCCCTGGTTAACAGAGCCCAGGGCACTTTCAGAGTCCGTAACCACCAGTATCAGTCAAAATGGGGGTGATCAGGGTAAAAAGGATGACTTTCCTACAAGCGGCTCTTAAAGATATTAATTAAATAAAGGGTAGTGGTATAGATGGAGCAGCTAGTCTAACAGTGATGCTATATGTTTGCAAATAGATTAGAATGGTGTCTCCCCATCATTCATATTGTACAGAATAAGATACGACCACCAGCCACGAAAAAGGCAGACACTGCAAGGTTGTTTTTTTTTTTATTATTATTAAATAAAAGGTAGTTTGACGCTTTTAGAGATGCTTTAAAGTTCTTTTTTTTCGTCAAGTACAACCTAATTTAGCAAAGTAAATCCCCAAATTACATTCCAGTTCCCCAAATTAGAGATTAATTTAGGAAACACTGACAAAGTTTCAGGGCTAAAAACGTCTCCTATATTCAATTTAACTAGATGAAAGCAGAAAGGAAGCTGCAAATCAATACGTTACACTTAAAAGTAGCCCACCACCCATTCGACTTAAGAGTCCAAATAAACACAGAACTAGATATGGACAGAAGGGGACATCTGCACATTAGGAAAGTAGATGGAGTTCAACCTGTGACATCTGATGTAGGATCAGACACGGAGTTCAAGAGTATAGTGATCTGACCAGGACCTGAAAACTGTCAAGCTTTTCCTTACCTGGCGGGCATTAAAATGTCACGCTAAGATTAAAATGTATTCCGTTACATTGCAATTGGCTTTGTATAGCACTTACTACCCCTAATGAGGCGCTGAAGTGTGTCTTCCGTGAGCAGCAGGCTACTCTGGGGACCCAGTGTCAGGTCAATTGTTACTTTTTCTGTTACTGCCACTATGCATTGTTGAAAGTTAAGCACTTCTTGTGGTTGCTTTAGTCTAGGGTCTTGTGTCGGAGTTTACTTCAATTTGGACTGGTTAAGTAAGAGACAGGAAAGCAGGGTGGGTAATTACACTGGTGGAGATAAATCAACGCAGGAAATAGTACCATGTAAATTAATAGCTAATGAGAGTGCGTGGTACGCAAATGGAAATGATATGTTCGGGGGGAGAAGATGCAGGGATATTCGGATCAGCACTAGGTGGTAAACCAGTCGGACCACGCCATGAATGCCGATTTTAAATTTACAGTGGTGGAGGACGGTGACTTTTTTCCAATTACTAATAGTGTAAAAGTTTCCTACTCCCGCCATATCCCATCTCTACCCTCTGAAAAGTTGTGCCTGCCTGCCCTGGACACAGTCCTGTATATGAGGTGCGACTCCTGCTGCTAGTGGTGCCCGTAGGAGCAGCTCCAGGTGTGACCCCTGCTGCTACTGGTGCCCACAGAAGCAGCTCCAGGTGTGACCCCTGTTGCTACCGGTGCTCGCTGAAGCAACTCCAGGTGTGACCCCTGCTGGCAATGGTGCCCGTAGAAGCAGCTCCAGGTGTGGTCCCTGCTTCTACTGGTGCTGTAGAAGCAGCTCCAGGTGTGACCCCTGCTGCTACCGGTGCCTGTAGAAGCAGCTCCAGGTGTGACCCCTGCTGCTACCGGTGCCTGTAGAAGCAGCTCAAGGTGTGACCCTGCTGCTACCGGTGCCTGTAGAAGCAGCTCCAGGTGTGACCCTGCTGCTACCGGTGCCCGCAGAAGCTGCTCCAGGTGTGAACCCTGCTGTTAGTGGTGCCCGTAGAAGCAGCTCCAGGTGTGACCCTGCTGCTACCGATGCCCGCAGAAGCAGCTCCAGGTGTGAATCCTGCTGCTAGTGGTGCCCGTAGAAGCAGCTCCAGGTGTGACCCCTGCTGCTAGTGGTGCCCGTAGAAGGAGCTCCAGGTGTGAACCCTGCTGCAGCTCCAGGTATGACCCCTGCTGCTAGTGGTGCCCATAGCAGTAGCAGCTCCAGGTGTGAACCCTGCTGCTAGTGGTGCCCGTAGAAGCAGCTCCAAGTGTGCCCCTGTTCCTACTCGTGCCCGTAGAAGCAGCTCCAGGCGTGACCTCTGCTGCTAGTGGTGCCCGTAGAAGCAGCTCCAGGTGTGAACCCTGCTGCTAGTGGTGCCCGTAGAAGCAGCTCCAGGTGTGACCCCTGCTGCTAGTGGTGCCCATAGCAGTAGCAGCACCAGGTGTGAACCCCTGCTGATACTGGTACCCGTGGAAGCAGCTCCAAGTGTGCCCCTGTTCCTACTCGTGCCCGTAGAAGCAGCTCCAGGCGTGACCTCTGCTGCTAGTGGTGCCCGTAGAAGCAGCTCCAGGTGTGAACCCTGCTGCTAGTGGTGCCCGTAGAAGCAGCTCCAGGTGTGACCCCTGCTGCTAGTGGTGCCCATAGCAGTAGCAGCACCAGGTGTGAACCCCTGCTGATACTGGTACCCGTGGAAGCAGCTCCAAGTGTGCCCCTGTTCCTACTCGTGCCCGTAGAAGCAGCTCCAGGAAACAAGGAGTTATGCTGAGATACGCTTTACCCTTCGCTTTCAGGGCAGCGTGTGAAATAATAAGATGCAATAAATATATTCTTTTTAATTCGTTCACTTTTGTGTAAATTGTGTATTATTAAATATAATGTTGTCGGTCACATAGCTATTGATGTGACCAGGACCTCCGGCGTCGGGGAGACGTCTCTAGGCACCAGGTCCTGCCAATCAATCAGATGCTTTTAAGTGCAATAACAGGGATGTCTGAGGACACGCAGAAGGTTTCACACAACACTGCCGTGCGAGTGCTGACTGTGCACCGGCAGCATCTGCCAGAAGCAAACTGCAAGGAATTACTGCCTGCAAGGGTGTGATGTTTAATTAAAAATATTGTGGCACAAACCGCAGTAGGCCATGGGTGTTTTTAACAACTCAGAAATACACGAGCTGGGCTGAGCTCCAGAGGAAAGGCGAGAAACGAACATTATGCCTGTGAGGTCATGGTTCGGTCTGGCCAGAGGTCAGTATTGGCCTGTGTGTCAACATAAGACCATTGCAGAAAGAAAGTGTGTGACTGTAATGTGGTGATCTTGCGCTCATGCACACAAATTGTGCTCCTCTTAAGTTGTTTCAGCTCGGTTACAGACGGGGACATTTAGGAGCCGTGCGCCAAGAAGTTGAAACTAGTCCTCGCTGGCACTAGAGCTCTGCAGCCGACAGGCACAAACACAACAAACACCTAGCACGCGCCACTGGAAAAGATTTAAGGTTTTCATTTCATAACCTATCTCGATGTAACTAAGGGGGAGTTTTACCCTGATATTGGCACCCGAAAAAAAGAATATGTTAACCATTGCTACCAACATTCTTCCAACTTTAAGTGGTTTGCTTGAGTCGGAAATGAAATCTAACAACACAGGTATCCAAGCGTGTGTCTATTACCACTCAATATCCTGCGGACTGCTAGTCCAATAGTAACTTCATTTATATGGCTGCGTGCAAAGAAGAAAACTACCGTAGAAGAACAAGAGAAAGCCCATGAAACCCCTCTCATGCTCCCACCAACCAGTGCCCCCACTCTGCAACATGACACAGCCGCACACAATGGGATGAGCCTTGCCTGTGACCCTGTTATATGTGACGTGTATTTATTCTAATGATGTCTTACTGTGGGCGTTATTGATTTTATGATTGTTTTGGCTATTGTATGCTTTGAACCATGTGGACCTCATTGAGCTCCAAATCATGAATAAAGATGGAATTTAATCGAATTGCACTGTTCCAAGAGGAGGTGTATTATATGCAGTATAGGGTGCAAAGGCAATGTTTATTTATCAAACATGCGGCTAATAATCACACCAAACAATTCATACATGGCGGGCTGTCATCGTCAGTGTGACTGGTGATCCCTCTGGTCTTTTCTACATACCCCCCCACATAATATATCCCACAACTTCTGACTTGGCGGAAGTTAACTCCTTCCACAAAAGGAAGATAGGCTCCCTTTTATTTTTTTCACTAAACTCTAATATTTATTCCTTAAACATTTTCATCATTTACCACATGTTATTTCAAACTTAACTTTTTAGGGTCGAGCTCACGCAAGCGCTCTGGACCATGTTGTAATCGAAATGTGGGCTTCTAACCACGCCCAAGTTACGCCCGTCACTTTCATTAGTTTGTGGGCTTGCCTTTTAAAAATCGATTGATTCCATTTGTGAAAGGCAATCATACGTCATGCCTTTTCCGGTGTTTAGCCCTCCTCGAGCGCACCAGTCACCTACTGAAAACATAAGAAGCTTCGTGTTTTCAGCTGGTTTCTGAACTACTTTATCTTTTCATTTCCTGCACAGTGCGATCTCGCTGCGCAGTAGTCGAGCGCTTTGCATGACATCGACCTTGTTACATGGATAATTGCACTTTTGCCGGTAGCATGCATAATTGCACTTTTGCCAATATGTTTCACTGCGAGCAAACTTCTGTTTCCTTTTCTGTGTCTCCTAAACACTCATGGCGGACATCAGCTCACATATGTGAAACTGTTTTACTTTTCATTATTAGTTTATGTGGCAAGAAAAATCCAGTTAGGAGTTAACACCGCAAACAGCTCTAATGCAAGCAAACGCGAGACCCGTTGCATTGCAAATGCTTGTTCATATTGTGTTACTGTCATAACTCCAACACGGTGTAAGCATGGCGTGATAATCCAGTTATATGCAACTCCATGCATCAGTATGTTGGAACAGAAGCCAGTTGTTCACAGTATGGAAGCAAACACAATGCCCCCACTTAGCTTTGTATATTTAGGTATCTATAAAGCATCGTGTGTCACCTTGAAGTCACTGCAGACAGCTGAGGTGATCACTTGAAATTATAAATCGTGTAGGGAGGAGAGGGTAGTCAAGTCCCAATGGGCGGTCCTATTGAACATTTGTAATTTAGAACCCCAATTTTTGTGGAGGTGAGCTGTAGGCCCATTTAGTCCGATGTCTAAACTGGGAGGCCTTACTTATAAGCTTAATATGGTGATGTAGACTTATCTGCCAATAAAACATAATTAGAAACCTTTGAAATTAAACCACACACGAAATGCACTTTATTGTTTTATTATGACCCGACTCACAACAAAATTATGATATGAAACATTCATATACATCATGAATATAGAGAACAGGGCTTGTTTCTAGTAGACATAATTGTATTAAGTCCTAATTCACAAATGTACTGATTGGAGGCATTCTTCACTGTTCGTTTCAAAAGTCATGAACAATGAAGAAGATTTCACATTCTTCTAAAATGGCTGCTGCTCTTCCAGGATTGTATTTTTTCTACTATTTCAATGCTCGGTTTGCTCCGCTTCGGAAGTGTTTTCTGTGCCTGTTGGGGATTATTCAGCCCACTCAGTTCAGGAAAGGTGTCGCATTTTATTTGTTCATGGAAGGATTTATTCCTCCCCAAAATATGATAATTATCCGACAACTCCTCCCACGATCTCATCTCATGAGCCTAATATCCTAGTTGCAGTGGCCTAATTTCTTTCGGGATCTCAGACCGAAGCAACTGTAATCACCTGGGCACACTTTTAGGGGGGCTTTAAAGGCTCATAAACAACAAAGATCCAGCACATAAACAAACGGCTAAAAAAAGCCTAGTCACCTCCGATTGCAACACGCCACAATTATTGTTAACACGGTGTGAAATGCTGGGACCCGACCAGCTATCGGAATGCTCCTTAGCAGACAACAGCTATTCTTGAAGGCCCACAAAGGGAGTATCTTGCCAGCTCACAGCATCCCTCCATCCTGGAACTACTATAGCAGCAGAAGATCTCTCTCATACAAAGAGATGGGAAAAAGTGACTACACTCTCCAACAGCCCTCCTTCAGGCATCCCACCCAGAAGAAGCATTTTTACACGTCTATCGGGGCTTCTTATGATGTAGCTCAGATGGAAGCCCAATCAGACCAAAAAAGTTAAAAAAAAAAAAAAAAATACAAAAAAAGTTTTTCTACTTCTGCGGCTGAATGTTATATTTATATGTATTGGTAAAGAACACTATCATCCACGAGAGAATACTGTCGCTGACGAGGTGTGTGTGCCTGGCCCAGCCTATGGTAGGTTGGTTACCTGAAAAGCCAGGGTTTCAGATTCTTGCAGAATTCAAGAAGAGAGGACGACGCTTTGATATGAAGTGGGAGGTCATTCCATGCTTTAGGAGTAACGTAAGAGAACATCCGTCCTCCTGATCTGGTTCTGCGTATGCGTGGGATGTGCGCGGAGGGATCTACGTGGTTGGTGAAAGAAGATGCAATTATTTGGGTAGGTGGGGTCTGAATGTAGTGCCTTGAATATGTGTGTGAAGAGTTTGAATTGAGCAACTATGTATCGAGCCAGTGCAGTTCCCTAGGTGTGGTGTGATGGGAGTTCTGTGTGGGATGCTGATGATGAGTCTGGCTGCGAGTGATAGGCTTCTATTGGTTAAAAAGGGAGAAGGCGAGAAAGCCATGCCTTAGCAGGCTGCTACGGGAGTGGCTGAGTGAACGCAGCAGGAGCATAGACCCATTGATTCCAATCTCTGCAGGTGAGAGAGATTTTCTGCTCCCCAGCATTTTTTGGGTGTTGTGTGGGAGGTGTTAACAGCCTTATTGCCCTTACTTGATGAATGTGGCAGCTGTTACTTACCGTCCCCCCTCTCCATATACGTCATTGCCATCTAAGAAAATCCAATTTATATTACAGAAGCAAAGGCAGAAGCAGTCAGGTTACTCTACAGTCACATGATAGATGAAGGGAGCCTTGAACCTTTAACTTCCTAAAGATGCAGCAAAGACCTGAAAACCAGGCAGTGCACGCAGTGAAAGCAAGCAGAAAATGATTCAGGCCCGATGAATCCCCGAGCAACACCCAAAAGCCCTGGGCCTCGCGGTGGCTGGTGAATTTTTGGTGGTGTGGCATAAATCACCTTACTGAAGTGCACTGCATGAGCAGACCTCGCGAGCACTGTACCAGTGCCTGCTGAGTTTAGGCTGTTCTACCCGTGAGACAGTTAAAATAAATATGGTATTAACTGTACCATTTCAATGGGCAATTTGCAGCTCAAATATCTAAAGAGACATAGGTTGTTCGTTAGATTCTGAAAGGCTACTCGTAAAATATGAAAACACTTCATAGTAAGAGAAGCGTGGCCCATAAAAACTTTAACGAGACAAAAATGGAAGCAAGTGGTGCTTTATCCAGCACAATTTACTTCATTAGGTTTTTAAAATCTCATTGGTTTTGAGGGCTGTTCAGAGAGGTCCGGGAAAGCAATTCAAAGAGGCCTCCTATATCTCAAAAACGTCAATATCATGCTCATGTCCTCTACTTCCTCTCATTATCTCCACCAAAACCCTTTCAAGCAGATTCTGAGTCATAAAGAGACTCTTGAAGTTGCATAAACTTTCCAAGCAGACCTATTTTGTAAATTAAAGAGATTTTATAGGTTCAGACAGCAGAGCTACCGCTCAAGGTATAGAGAGCTTAGAGTTTCAGGCATCTTACATGTTCTTTAAGTTACTACAGCTTTAAAAGGCTCATGCCTCAGACAGCAGCTGTAATGACAACAGAACTAAACAAGCATTTGCAATGCAACAGGTCTCGCATTTCTCTGAGTTAGAGCTATTAGCAGTTGTAAACTCCCAACCGGACTTTTCTTGCCACATTAAACCTATCGGCAAAAGTGCAATTATCTACGTAACAGCCAAAAGTGCAATTAATATGTAACAGGGTCGATGTCATGCAAGGCGCTCGACTTCTGGCAAGCGAGATCGCGCTGCTAAAAAGTAGTCCACAAAACGTATGGAAAACAGCGAGCCTCGCATGTTTTCAGTACTTGGTCGCTGCACTCAAGGAGGGCTAACCACCGGAAAAGGCATGACGTATGCATGCCTTCCACTAATGAAAGCAAGCAGATTTTGAAAGGCAAGCCCACAAACCAATGAAAGACACTGACGTGACATGGGTGTGGCTCTGAGCCCTTTTCTAACTACTAATGTGTCTCGCAAGCGAAACGCATGCGCAAGCGCATGTGACACAGGCTCAACCCTAAAAATCGGGTTCCATGTGGGTTGGGGCATTGGGCCTCCAGTAGTGAGCGCATGTCCGACTTCCCAAGGGGAGCCTGTGCAAGTGCGATTAAGAGCAGCAGGCTCCGGGCGGTAGGCTTGGTGAGCTGAAACTGCAGCTTTTCCTGCCTACGATCATACCACCCTGAATGCGCCCGATCTCGGAAACTAAGCAGGGTCGGGCCTGGTTAGTACTTGGATGGGAGACCGCCTGGGAATACCAGGTGCTGTAGACATTTTGTCTCTCGCAGACACTAGGTGCTGCACGTCTTAGCTCAATTACACAGCTTTCTTGCTAATTTCATTTTCCACTTTTTATTTCCTGCACTCTTTTTTTCCTGTCTTAAAAAAAAAAAAAAGAAAGAAAAAAGAACAGCAATAACACTAAAATACACACTTTCCAAAGGAAAACTTACAATTATTCTGCACTTTACACTCGGCCCAAGCTGAAGAAAACATTTGCTCCACGACGGGCAAAGGGATCTCTAGATAAGGCTTTGCTTTCTTGCGGTAAACAGATGCGTGAGGTCTTAAGACCAGATCTCACTTCTTGTGATGTCATTTCCGGTCAGGTCATAGGTTGTGATGCCACTACCTGTGATTCCAGGTGCCATTTCACACGCCGTGGTGTCATGTGGCGTGATGTCACTTGCATAGTGTCTAACTTGGTCAGTCCCCCCACTTATTTTCTTTAAGACTTGTGCCATGAATAAGCCTTAGCCCCCAAGAAATAGTGCTTGAGCCCACTATTGGCAAACAAATGGAAATAATCAGCACAGCGTGTCCGAAATGTGATAAAAGGACAATGATGTATTCAGTGTAGAAGAATGAAATGAGTTGCAGACACTAGCATAACAGAGGCCAAAAGCAGAGCATTCCAGAAACAGGGAATAAAAAGAGGAAAGGTGCGTACAATTTGAGTTGTTGTAAAAGCATTCCAAAGCATTTTCAGGTATTTCATGGCATTGTAACAGGTGTCATTAACTCAATGATCCATTTATCGACCACAGAAAGAATGGGTGAGCAGGGCGTGTGCAGAATAAAACCTGTTCAACATAGGAAAACATCCCAGCAGAGAGCACATTACTCACTGTTGTGTCCTAAGCATTAAACTACAGACCTCTGTCTCTTTCAGTTTCACTTGTATTGTAAGAAGGGATATTATTTTGCATGTTGTTTGAGAAAGAATTCCATGATGAAAGATCAGATTTTTTCCACAACTACTAAATTCTTTCTGTGGGACCCTGGTTTGACAAAAGTAAAGAAAAGACTGGCCACCCTCTGCCTGTAAGGCATGGCGAATATGTTGCAGATGGCACTTCGAGTGACAGAGCCTCTCCATTAAGTGAAAAAAGTGCGAGAAGAGGGCTTGCCTTCCCGTTTATTTCTGGATTTGTTAAGGTAGTGTAGAAGAGATATTTCTCCCAGCCAGAGTGAATGGAGGTGTCGCCACTCAGTGGGATAACGAAGAGAGAACCCCTGCATAGCAGCAACTAATCGTCCTTGGAAGGGGAGAATGAACACTGCTGTTCAGAGGCAGCGTCTCCCCTGGTGACTCCTCCTTGTCATGCCCTAAGGAGGGGTCCAAGGAGGTGCAGGTCAGGGTCCATTGTAATTGAGTGTGTGAGAGGGGCCGTCTGATAGTCGTGCTAGGTTGGGGAGGGACTGCTGCAGCGTGTGAAGATGAGAGAATCGGACGTAACCCAGAGCATTTTAAATAGAGGATTTAATAAGCATTTTGAACGCAACGGGTCACGCATTTGCACGAGTTAGAGCTATTACCGTTGTAAACTCCTAACTGGTCTTTTCTTGCCACACAAATAAAAAGAAAAAAAACGCAGCACGATCGCGCTGGGGTTTACATAGCGCGATCGCACTGCGTTTTGTTTTTCATTTGTGTGGCAAGAAAAGTCCGGTTACGAGTTTACAAAGCTGGGGGTGGGGTGGGGGAATGCAATGCTCTTGTGTTTGCTCGAGTTAGAGCTCCTAGCGTTGTAAATTACTGAGTGGACTTTTCTTGCCACACAGACTGAAAATAACAAGATGAAGAGAGCGAGGGCGAGCTGGCCCTGGAAAAGCCCCCCTCTGCTGTTGGTTTATGTTTACAGAGGGATCTGGTGGGGAGTAGGGACTGAACAAGCACCCACACTGTTAAGGTGAAACAGGCAAATGCCCCCTTAAAGAAGAGATAAACAGGACATAGCGCAATTGCACAGTACTTTGTGTTGCTCCCAAAGTGAAAAAAGGCAGGACAAAGAGGCAGAACGGACCACTAGCAAACAAGGATTTTTGAAGGACACTGCAACTAACCAATCAAAACGCTGGAACTCACTCTATTGTATACTTTAGTATACAGCAAGCTGAACGCTAACGCTCAACCTAAAAAGCACAATGAACAAGGTGTCACACATAAAAAAAAAAAAATCAATGAATACTCTAACTGAAGGGCTTACAGCAATTCTTACACACAAAAAGCCCTTAAAATGTTTATGAAAGGCGGACACGAGAAGTTCTGGTGGTTCTATTTCTACAGTTGTTAGCACGTCAGATAGAAAGAGAGCCTGGTGCCCAGAGCTGACACATTCTTTGAAGTAAGTTGTAAAACTACCTACTTATTATGACTATATGGTGGGACAGGAGTAGTATTTTTTCTATGTGCACCATGGTCCAGGGAAAAACAAAAACTGTTGATTTAACAACTTTGAATCATGGTACTTGCCATCACTTTAGTAGTATGCAGACAATCATGAAAACCTAAAAAACAGAAAGTATTCCCATTGTTCTTCCATAATTCGCATCGTAGGAAGTGAAGCATTGGATACTAATATTCCCATTAGGACAGCCGGTGTGCAGTGATCCCTCTATACGTCGGAATTCTTAGGAGTGACAATGAACTCAGTCCTGCATTAGTATCCCAGGAAGTGACATTATAGGACTTTTGACAGTGTCAATTTCACAGGAAGCCACATAACTAAAATGATAAAATTAATCAAAATAAAAAACAAGTTACTTACCTTTGGTAACGCATTATCGGTAGAGAATATCTAGCTGCAGATTCCTTACCCTTGAATTTGGATCTGCATGCTTCGTTCGGCTCCGCATGGCATTGTCAGTGTCGTTTGAGCCGTCTGTGATGTCACGGTCACCTACGAAAGCACCTCCCCTGCACGCGTACATCAGGTCTTTTACCCACAAACTTCACGCCAGAAGTGAAGTCACTGATAGAACTAACAGTTCGTCTGTGCAAAACCAGGGCCCTAAAAGGGATAAACCATAACCCTACTATACATATCCGCAGAGCAGGGAGGCATAGGTGGGTGTAAAGAATCTGCAGCTACCAGATAATGTGTTAACGAAGGTAAGTAACTTGTTCATCTGATAGAGACTTCTAGCTGCAGATTCCATACCTTTGAATAGATACCCAAGCCATAATCTCCTGGCAGTGGGATGCGGGTACCTCTACTTACACTAAAAAGTGCTGCAGGACCGAACGGGCAAAGTGACCATCTCTCCATACCCGATTGCCCAATAAGTAATGTTTTGCAAACGTGTGCAAAGATGCCCACGTTGCTGCCTGACAAATATTCAGGAATGGAAAGCCCCGAGCTAGAGCAGTGGTAGCCGCTTGGCCCTTGGTAGAATAAGCCCTCAAGCCCTCAGGAGGCTGCTTCCTCGCCAATGCATAACAGATCTCGATGCAGAGAATGACGTAGCATGAAATGGTTTGCTTCTGTACTACCCAACCCTTCTTTGCTCCCACATACCCCACAAAGAGTTGGTCATCCACCTGGAACTCTTTTGTGCGGTCAAGGTAGAACGACAATGCTCTTTTTGGATCCAGCTGGTGGAGTCGCTCCTCTTCCTTAGAGGGATGCGATGGAGCAGAGAAGGTGGGCAGGATGATATTCTGACCCAGAGGGAATGGGGTCACCACCTTAGGGAGGAAAGAGGCACATGTTCTGAGAACCACCTTGTCTGGGAACAAAGTGAGATACAGTGGCTTGGATGAAAGAGCTTGCATCTCACTCACCCTCCTGGCAGATGTTAGGCCACTAAGAAGGCTATTTTGATGGTGAGCAGCCGGAGGGGGGGGACAGTTGTGTAAGGGCTCAAAAGGAGCACACATTAGAAATGTAAGGACCATATTTAAGTCCCATTGGGGCATAACAAAGGGTGTAGGAGGAAACATATGTACAAGCCCTTTGAGGAATCTATGTACAATGGGAGATTTGGAAAATGAAGGCCGATTAGGTAGCCGAAGAAATGCCGATAAGGCAGAAAGATAGCCCTTGAGAGTACCCAAGGCAGAACCTTGCTGGGCAATTGATAGTATAAACAGAAGGATATAAGAAAGAGTATCAAAGACCTTTCTGTACAATAATATACAAAGCGTTTCCAACAACAGGCGTATAACCGTTTTAGTGGAGGGACTCCTGGCTGAAAAATTAACTTTAGAGACTTCAGGAAAAAGTTCAAAAGCCTTCAACTGTCGCTGCTCAATCTCCATGCATTTAGATGCAAAATTGACAGGTTCGGGTGGAGAACCTTCCCCTGCTGCTGTGACAGAAGATCCTCCCAATGGGACAACCTGATCGGAGGATTGATGCTAATTTTCAAAATCTCAGGATACCAAACTCTCCTTGCCCAAACCGGAGCCACTAGAATTACTTGGCCCCGGTTGTTCTTGATCTTCTTGAGAACTCTAGGCAGAAGTGGAATGGCGTCTAGGAGGCCTGAATTCCACTTGTGACAAATAGTGTCGCCGAGCAATTGCCACCTTGGAATCTCCAAAGCGCAATACTGCTGACATTGAATGTTCCCTGCAGAGGTGAAGAGATCTAACCAAGGCTCTCCCCACTCTTGAAAGAGTCCTTGTGCCACCTCCGAGTGGAGACACTGTTCATGATCTGCTAGGCATCAACAGCTGAGTTAGTCCGCTCTGGCATTCAGAGAACCTGCCAGGTGTTGAGCCACCAGGGTTATGCCCTGCTGTTCCAGCCATGTCCAGAGATGCAGGGCCTTTTGACAAAGGGTCCATGACCCCATACCGCCCTGCTTGTTGCAGTACCACATTGTGATGGTGTTGTCCATCAACACCTGTGCTATCTTCCCTTTTACAACATAAAAAAATGCTTTCAGTGCCAGTCAGATGGCCTGGAGCTCCAGTAAGTTGATATGGAGTCCTGATTCCACTGAAGACGAGAAGCCTCTGATCTCCTCCTCTCCCAGATGGCCTCCTCAGCCCAGAAGTGACGCATCTGTCACTACTGTGAGATCTGGTTGGGGAAGGGAGAGCAGTTTGCCTCTGACCCTATTGCGGTTCACTAACCATCACTGCAGGACTTTGGCAGTTCCCTCTGAGATCTGAACCGTGACGGTAAGATTCCCCTGATGCTGTGCCCACTGGAACTTCAGGTCCCACTGCAGAGTCCAAATATGCCATCTGGCATGTTTGTCTAACAGGATGCCGGAAGCCATGAGTCCCAAGAGCCTCAGAGTCTGTCGCACCGAAATCCAGGATAGAGACCAAAACATCGATGTGATAATTTGAATATCCTGGACTCGCTGCTCGGGAGGATAAGCCCGAAACTGCACTGTGTCCAGAACGGCTCTGATGAAAGGGAGCTTCTGAGAGGGAGTCAGGTGCGACTTCGGCACGTTTATAGTGAACCCCAGGAATGCAGGAGGTTCGCTGTCGTCTGAAGGTGGTTGACGAGAGTCTGGGGCGTAGGAGCCTTCAACAGCCAGTCATTGAGGTAGGGGAAGACTGAAACCCCTAACCTGCTCAGATGAGCTGCTACCACTGCCATCACTTTGGTGAACACCAGAGGGGCACTGGTGAGACCGAAAGGAAGCACAGTAAACTGAAAGTGCTTGTGGCCTACTTTGAATGGCAAGTAGAGCCTGTGGGTAGGCAGGATGTGGATGTGAAATTACGCATTCTGCGAGTTCAACACTACCATCCAGTCTTCTTGGTCTAGGGCAGACAAGACCCCAGCAAGAGTGAGCATCTTGAATTTCTCCTTTTTGAGGATGACATTGATGTCCCTTAAATCCAACATAGGGCGAAGACTCTTGTTTTTTTTTTGGAATCAGAAAGTAGCGGGAATAACAACCACTGCCTACTTCTGACATCGGGACGCTTTCTATGGCTCCCTGGACCAAGAGAGCCGTAACTTCCTTGCAAAGCAAGACTAAATGATCCTCTGTCAGCCGTTCTTTAATGGAGGCATAGAGGGAGGGAAGGACTCGAAGGGAAGGGCATAGCCTTTCTGTATGATCTGCAAGATCCATTTGTCCAATGTTATGGACCGCCAGTGAGGGAGATGAAATAGAATCCTCCCTCCAACTGGCCGCAAGTGGTCTTGCAGAATCATACCAGGAGGACTTGGGCGCTGTGAGGAGGGGGCTGGGTGGTGGCTGACCTCTAGCTAGACCCTCTGGGTCTGAAGGTACTATGACCTCATCCTCGCACTGGATGCTGAGATGATGGAGGACGGTGGATGACTTGTGGGAGGCGTACCACACCCCTTCTGAAACCTTGAAAGGGGGACTGCTGGCGAGCATCCGCCAAGAGCCCCAAGGAACTGGCTGTAGTTCGAGAGTCCTTGAACCACTCAAGTGCAGACTCTGCCTTTTCTCCAAATAGGTGCAAGCCATCGAAGGGCATGTTCATAAGGTTTTCCTGGATAGCCCCCAAAAAGCCGGATGTACGGAGCCAGGCGTGGCATCGAAGGGCCACTGTCGCTGAAATAGCCCTGCCCAGCGAGTCGATCGTGTCCAAACCATACCGTATCGTAAACTTGGCTGCATCTCTCCCATCTTTTACAGCTTGTGTGAGAGTGTCCTGCATGCCCTCTGGGACCTGGGGCAGCACGTCTGCCACTGTATCCCACAATGTATGGGAAAAACTGCCCAATAGGCATGAGATGTTTACGGACCTCAATGCCAGGCTAGAGGAAGAAAACATTTTCTTTCCAAGCTGATCCAGCCTCTTGGATTCCCTTTCCAGGGGAGCGAAAGGGAAGGCACCATGGGAAGTGGAGGCTAGACTACCAGACTCTCCGGGGTGGAGTGGGGTGTTGTGTGAGGAAACTAGGATCGTTTGGAGCTGGTCTATTCCGGCGGCTGACAGTCCTATTAACAGGATCCCCTGTGCTGGATTTGGACCACGTCCCCAACAGGACATCAGTGAGGGCTTCATTGAAGGGAAACATCGGCTCTGATGTGGAAACCTCCGGCTGAAGCACCTCAGCCAGGAGGTTAGTCCTGACTGGCACCGTAGGTAGATCTAAGTCCAAGACCTCAGCTGCCCTACGAACCTCCCCCCTCTGTAGCCACAGTAGGAGGTGAGAGCATGCCAGTATCTGGAGAAGTATCCAGTCCACTGGCTTCCCCTAGTTCCTCATACCAGTCGATATGCTCCAATCCATACTCTAAAGGGTCATAGGACCCATTCCCTCCCACCCCACCAGTACCTGGATGTTCTGAAAAAGCCTCAGGTACTGATCTGGCCCCTGTTGGCGCCATCAAAGTCCGAATCGCATCATACAATGTTGTTCCGGCTCATCTGGGATAAGGATGGGGCTCGTTCCGCCGGTGGGTGCTCGCGGAGCAGGGAACTTCAACGCTGGGAGTGACACCAGAGGCAGCCGACTGTGTGAACTCGGGATCGTCCCTGATCCGGTAACGGATCCTGGAGTACCCAACAGCATTGAGGCCGAAGCTGGTATCGTCGAACCCGATGGGGCCCATACCTGCCCCCATGGGCCCTAACGCACACCAGCGGGGCAACATGCTCAAATACGAGGCGCATGGCGTCGAAAAACTGAGTTGAGCTGGGGTTGCTCAGGCTCCCGGAAAGGGGGGGAGGCTCGAAGTCAGCTCTGGCATCGGTTCTGCAGAACCATGCCTGGAACGTCGATGTTCCCGAGACGCCTCGACGGCCGACGGGCATGGCGAAGTCGAAGTCTGCTTGGACTTCTTCTTCTTGTGCCTCTTCAGAGTGCCTGGAGGGCCTCAAGTGCGAAGAAGAGGACATAGGGCTCCTGGAGCGGTCCCACGACCTCCTCCTCGATCGGGACCATGACCTCCTAGGAGTCGTGTCAACCGAAGTCGACTGCCGGGGCTGCCATGAGCTTCAGAGACCACTCTCTCAAAGTGTTCAGAGCCATGGCCCGGCAGTTGGAACACAACTTGGAGTCATGGTCTCTGTCGAGGCACCAGAGACATACCTGATGTGGGGTTCGTCACCGACATGGAGCGATGGCAGGCGCCACACCGCATGAACCCAGTCTTCCTCAATGTCATCCTGCACAGACTACAAAAGACTCGACAAAGTTCGAAAAAGGCCTGCCATAAAAGGCAGAGGGTAACTTGAATCTGGACCTGCGTTTAACCGGTGCGGAAGGAAAATAACTGACTTACGCATGCCAGGTAGTGCTTTTATAGCTGACCGTGACATCACAGATGGCTCCAGCGTTGCGGACGACGCCACGCGGAACCAAACGACGCACACAGATTCGAAAAACGCTATCCGGCGGTGTGCACAGGGTACTGCTCAGCAAAAAATCCCGGATTCCAAGTTGACGCAAGGAAATTCAAAGGTAAGGAATCTGTAGCTAGAAGTCGCTTTCAGATTTTTAAAATTAAGAAAATAATAAGAAAAACTCACTAAAATGTACACACATCAAGAAACCTGACTTGGGTGAATATTCAAATTGTCAACATGCAATATGTAAATGTGCTACTGCCAAACAGGAAACATCTTTCTGCAGAGTGAAGAGCAATTAGTATACCTAGGGCTCCTGTGGTGAGTAAACTTCAAGCGGTCAGGAGTAAGGGTGGGCTGTAAACTCGGATTCCCTAGCTGAGTTCGCAGAGTTTTTCCCACTCCATTCAAGTTCCGGAAAAACTCTGCCAACTGCGCCATAGCAGAGTTTTTTCTCCTGTGCGACTTGCCAGTGCTACAATAGCGAGGGCGAGAGGGCAATTGAGTGCTAGACCACCTCCCAGTGAAATTTTTCAACACAGGCAGTTGCTTCAGACCACTACCGCTAGAGTTGACAAAGCTGCCTATTGTGGTGAGAAAGCTGCAGCTAGAGTAGAAAATATACAGGAGCAACAGATAGGAGTAGTGCTCTCTGATGCGCCATGAGGTGCCATTCGCACTAAGTTACAGCACAGTAGAAGCTCCTGGCACTAAAATTTGGCACAAGCAGCAAAATGTTCCGAATTCCGCTGCTCACAGAGGTCCAAAGAATCTCACTGATTTTTTAGATAGCTCAGCAGAAAACCAGGGAACACCGCGGAACACCAGGGTTAAGGCTTGGATGGGACTGGTAAGTGCCAGGCACTGGCCTGGACCAATGCCTCTCCCCCACACTCCATTAACATTTAAAATGTAGTCTTTCTGCCTTCTTCCACAAGGGAGGGAGATTGGGTATTTACTCCAAAACTCATCCCAGGGAAAATTATTTTATCTAAAACAAAAAAAAAGAAAAAAAAAAAGGTGGTGGAGCCCTCGAGTCAGGCTGTGCCCCACTCAAAAATGAGCAAGCTGGCATTCTGCCCCAATCCTAGGTGGGGAGGAGTGTGAACTATATTGTTGGGAGCAAATTCCTGTGTCCAGATTAGATCAGGCCATTCTCTTTCCACTCTAATTGAACAACCATAAGTATTATTCTAACTCTTGATTGCTTTCCTTGGTTGTCCATCAGATAGGATGGTAACTGGTGGAATACCGAGAATCAATTCTTAGTGTTATCATGAATGCCTTCTACAAATGAGACACACATTGATTTCCATGAACTGAAATTACAACTACTTGTATACCATGTGCTGAGTGAACAGTTGTGCTAACTGCTGAGCTCTGAGAATATTTTTAGGGGAATAAAATGACTCATTTTGATAATCGTGTCTTAATAACCAAGATGATATTACAGCCCTGACTAGAAGATAAGTCTATATTAAGGTCCATAGTTACTGTGTGCCACCAAAAAGGTACTGCAGGAAAGGGCTGGAGCTACTCTTGAGGTGCTTGCCTGTTAACCTTAATCTCAAGCATTTTTCACAAGTCTATGTATTGCTTTATCTACAGGTTCATTGCTGGCCATGAAAAATGTATCTTCACTAAATCTGTAGTCATTACTACTCCTTTATGTTCAGTCAACTGATCATCATGACAAGTCTGGAGGGCCATTTCTTGGAGTTCCTTGGTGGGTAAGCACAGGGCTTCCCTGTAAAAAGGAAGATATTCTCTCAAATCTCTTTCTGGATCCTGTTTTGCCCATTCTTTCATGCTGCCAAATAACGGACTACTGACCTTCTCTTTGAACTTGGAGTACTGCGTGACACCAGCAAATCTTTCTGTGGGGATGTCCGGAGTTCTTTCCTATCTGTTTGATTCAATGTTAGTGTCTATTCTAGAAAGAGTGTCTGTTTTCCCATTTTTGGAGCCTGGTCTATAGGCTCTGATGAAATTAAAATCTGTAAAATATAAAGACCACCTCAGTTGTCTGGGAGTCAAGGTTTGAGCTAACTTCAGAAACTTGAGGTTTCTATGATAAGGGAAAACGGTTACCACATGCCAGGCTCCCAATATATAATGTCTGTGTGAAATGCATTTCTCACAGCTAGTAGTTCCTTGTCAGCTATGGAATAGCAAACTTTAGTGGGAGTCAAATTTCTGGAACAAAATGCAACAGAGTGAAGTTGCTCAGTACTCGTGTTGCTGTGAAAGAGTGTCCCTCATGACAACATTTCAAATGTCAGCTTCAGCATCAAACGGTTCTTCAGGGAGAGATGAAGTTAAACAGGTACTGTGGTGAATGTGCCTTTTAAAAACAAAAGCTCTTCCAACTCTTTTGACCAATTATATTTCCTTATCTCAGGAGACAGGCTTACTGAGATGATCTCAGTGTTGCCACTATCCATAGAAACTCCACATGCAGAAAAGACAAATCCAAGAACTTCAACGTCTTTCAAGTCAAAGGCAATTTTTTTCTAATTTGACATGCATCGTTTTTTTGCAATTATTTTAGTATAGCTCCAACATTTTGCACGCTCTCTTCTAAACTGCAGAAAATCATACATATAAACCACAGAAATTGGATCCAGAAATTCTCTCAGTACATGTTTAATAGTGCTAAAATGCAGCACGAGCACTGCACAAACAGCAAGGCATTATCTCTGGTAGGGAATGCAGTTTTCCATTTGTCCCCTCCTGCCACACATATTAAAGGAACGGCTTCACGAATACTGAATTTTGAGTATATCTCTACCTCCTTGATCTGATCCAGATGCACAAAGATTGATGATAATGGATCCCACTTCTTTATGGTCACTTGGTTCAATGCTCTGTAATCGATACAGCTTCTAAGATCTCCTTTCTTTTTTAAGGCTGAAGAATAAGGGCGAAGAAAATGGTAATTGGGATGGACAGAGGAATCAAATGGCTAGGTATTGGCCTAGATTTTTTTTTTTTAGATATTGGCCTTCGTGTTTATTCAGCACATAGATTCTGCTGCAAGTTAGAGTCGCTCCAGGTACCAAATCAATGGTGCAATCGTACAGTCTGTGATGAGGTAACTTTTCTAATCTGACTATCGAAACAGGGAGGTAGAGAATGGAATTTTCTTTTTTTTTTTCATCCTGCGTTCATTCAGGTTCCGATCAATGCGTAACACCAAATCTATCAAATTGGATGCTGCCATTAATCCGTTTGGAATTTAAGCCAGGGCCTCTTTCAACTGTTCTCGAAGATCATGACCGTGAATGCTGCTCGCCTGGCTTCAGGCCGTCCGGTTTCTATAATCCATTTGTTAAACTGGGCCAGGCAGGAGATTAAATCCTTGTTGCTTTAAATCAACAGTTTGTTATTTGTAGCTTGTGAATCAGATCTCAGGTGAAAAATCCAGAGAAATTCTATTTTAAAATTCTCAATACCATATAACACAGGATCATTTCATGGTATGGGCCACACTGCAGCATCACTGCTCAGATAAGACAATTTCAAATGCCACTTTGAATTGTTATCTGTGAAAACAATGGTTATACACAAAAAGTGTAATAAACACTCAGTGAAAAAAACCTGAGTCTTATGAGGATCCCAATAAAGTCTGCCTGGAGGGGGCGATTGGAAGTATGGGCATAAGGCATGAATCACTTTAGTGTAAATATTAGATGTCTGGGAAGAGGATGGCTTATCTCTACTCTCACTTTTCTCAGTTTTCTACTTTCCTCGAACTCCAAGGAATTCTTCATTGGAACGACCAAAAGGGACCTCAGCTGGTAGGTTGGATATGCATCTACAAGTGAACACAACAATAAACACAAACTGCTTGGTGTTCTCACTATTTAAGCATCAAACGTTTAACCTTCATCATTTTCTCAGAGGACTAGCTTCTCCCTGGTTAAGTACTTTACACTGTTAATGCTATGTTTCAGAACAGGTTTATAAATACTTGCAATCTCCTAACAGTTCATCAGTATTGCAAAAGATTAAATTAGAGATTCGTTTTTTTTCTCTAACAGATTGTATTTCTTTGTTTCCTTGTAACCATTACATATTAAACCGTACTGTCTTCCTTCTGCTTCCAAGAAATGGCTTTCCTCACTTTTTTTGTTTTCCTGAAGGACTCCAAGTTTTCTTTCTTAATAACAGAAAATAAATACACAAGCTACAAAATGGGAAATAAACCCTGGTGGGCACATCCTATGACACTGCAGGTCAGTCCCCAAACAACAGGAATAACTAGGTGATTTATTTCTGCAGAGTTGCACACAGAAGACACTACTACCTGACTTGAAAAGATAGATGAAGTGTGCGGATTAGGACCAGCGCACATGTAAAGGAAATTCAGAAGGCTTGTGCTGAATGACAATAGGCTAGTCCAATAACCTTGGGTGCCTACTAGTGCGGCCGCCATCTTCAGTTTATGATTTCATGCTCCATAAAGCTTCAGCAATCACTTTAAGGGAAACACATTATATGAGGCTTCCTACATCTCCATCTGGGCTATATTCTGACATGGTGCCATTTCAAGGTTTGAACATTGTTTTTAACCACCGTCACTGAGTCATGCCAACTAGACGCAGACACAATATTTTTTTATTTATTTTTTTAACAGGATCACTGTGCTTCACAAAGGTCTGGCTCCAGACTTGCCGTAATCAAGCCCCGACAAAAGAGGTTGGCCAGCGATTCCAAACACATCCTGAACCATTTCAATGAACTACTGTTTCACATGAGCTGGTAAAAAGGAAACCACTAGCCGTTTAATCTCCCATAGAGAGTGGTAGTAATGCACCAGCATACACATCTTTGTACAGGAACAAAGCCAGCCTCTTTGAGGAAAACGTTTTTCCCCATCAATTCAGTCTACAAAAACTTCCAGTCAACTAAGGAAGGTATCAAGGAGCCGGTGCTGACACATTTAAACCAGTTAGCCTGCAGACCCACGGCTCTACAGCTAGACAGGTGGACAAAAATGTTGGGTTGTCTGGGACTGGGCGATGAAAATGAGTCACCTCATTGTGAACCTTAAAAACCCACGATGCACCAGAGGGAGATGGAGCAGGGCAGAGCACAGTTCATAGATACTGGGTGAAATGTCCCAACTCCGAGGGGTCAACATCAAGTGCTGGAAATTCTGGGTGAGGAGCCGGCAAAGCAAAACATGGAATCAGAATGAGCCAGGCACAGACGTCCAACAGAGTAGGCCACGGTTATGAAGATTATATTGAGGTCGAGGAGTTTAGAGGACCAATCAGTTGACACAAAACCTGTCCCCTTGATCAGGATGAACATCCAGAGGAAGAGGAGGTCTCCGTAAGTAAGCCCTAAACTTGGAGCAAGGAGGCTTCTTTGAAAGAAAAAAGCCCATATCACTGCATCCATCCCAAGATTGAGACCTGCAGAGACAATACGAGTCATCCGTAGTAAAAACTAGTTAAACGGTTTTGCAACACTTACCCCTCCTGCCGATATAGCTCCTGGCCTTCTGTGTGTTTTTGTTTGCCCATGAGTAGCAGGCTGCCCTTTGAATCCCCATCTTTTCATGACTCCTTGGAAACCTTTGCCAATCCTGGAAAACAAGTACAACATAAATTTAATTGGCAAAGTGCAAACCATGGTCTGTGCAAATGTATAATACTTTTCTACTGAATGTATGCATTTTTCTGTTGAGCCCCGTCATTAAGAATACACATTTTTGACCACATTTTTTAAGGCAATACTGTCTGAAGTAGGGTGACATCCCGAGTATGTTCTCTGAATCCATGTTATACAATCAGGTAAAATTCAAACTGTAAGAAGACTATCCATCCGTACCACTCACGTGACACCAGAGCATGAGGGTGACATTCAAGTTCTCCTAGCTGCAGTGAGCATGCTGGGGACTCACTGACGCATACCAATCAAGAGAAAAGTGAAAATCCAATCAAAAAGTCAAAAATTAGGATTGAATCCTGGAAAGCAAGTCACAAGCTAAGTACATTCTAAATACTACTGTGTCAGAACAGGGGTTTTCAATGACAGCAATGACCCGATAACTTTCTAATATTTATTTTTACCACTACCCCCACCGCAATGACACCAACTATACATATAACCTGACTTTTCCTTATTGTAATATGTTGCTTTTTCTTAACTGGAATATTGTTCATTTATATTTTAATAAATACAAACTCTTAATTATAGTATAATTCTGAACACAACCATTATACTTAGATTACTATTTAATTTTCCTAATCACACAGATTTTTTTTTTCAGATTTGTTTTATTCAATTGCTCCAGTATTAATTATGAAGGTGTTTTATATTGTACATCCCTGTCCTGAACCCAAAATTCACCTTAAACTGAAAATATATAAATCAAAGTATGTTTTATAATTTACTGCCCGAGCTCCTGTAAAATATGATGCTGCAGCAGGAAGGAAAGGTGGCAAGTCTGACATGTACTTGGTTATCTTACCTAAACGTAAATATGTCTTTCAACACATGACCTATAATAAGATATTCAGTGACGGAATGGGAAAACTGTTGATAATTGGCACATATACATTTTTTTATTTATTTTAACACAAAACTTCAATTCTAACGAGATTTTAAAAGCAATACCAATCTTCAGAGATGTGCATATTTAGGTCTGGCGTTAGCCAAGACCTTTTGATTTTACTCAAATTGTATACTTAATATTCTTATTTAAAAGAGCTTTCAGCCACCTTCTCTTCATCTATTGGTCTGTTGTGTCATTCACATGTTACTTCGGTTCACTACATCATACAGCACAGGGCAATGGGTCAACCTACTTGAGCAGCTTGTTACCTTCACGTCGAGTGACTGCATTTTGCTCTTTCACAATTAGCACATCCGCACACAAGGTAGTTCCCTTCAGTTCCAATGTTTTTGTTTTTACACTATAACTACTTGAGTGTTGCCCTTATGTTTAGAGTCTGAGGTGAAAGCAGGATGCTTCCTACTAGAAGAGCACAGGCCATATTCCAGCGTTCCCGTCTCCTTCCAATGCTATTGTAAATTCCTAGTGAATTACCCTATTTTACAGCATAACAGACTGCATCCATTTGAAACTGTTCTGAATTAAGTTAGTTTCTGTAACTATGCTTGCGGTACACACAAACCAAAAGCTTCAATACTATACTGGTGAATTCAGAAGCAGACAATTCTTCAGAACACGTTTATTCTGGACTACGTTTTACCTATGGTTTCTTAAATAAACTTTGTTCAGAACGAAACTCAGCCATTGTTTGATTTGCAGCACTTGTAATACTGTAAATTATTTCCTTCTTCGTTTCTTTCCTTCTTTCTTTGTTTTTTCCTTCTTTCTGGCTTTCCTGCTCTCTTGCGATTTTCCTTCCATTTTTTTTCTTTCCATTCTTTTTCTTTCCCTTTCTTTCCATCGTAATTTTGTCTCTTTCCATTCTAAATTTTGCTTTCTTTCCATATTCAATCACATGCTCTTTCTTTCCATCCTAAAACAATTGACCTTTCATTCCATCCTAAATCACTTTCTATCCCATCTAAATCAATCTTGCTTTCACTCCATGCAAAATCAATCTTTCTTTCTCGGTTTCCATGCTAAATCAAGCTTTCTATCCTAAATAATTCTTTCTGTCCTAAATGTTAGTTTTTTTATCCTAAATTTTTCTTAAATTCTTTCTTTCCATCCTAAATCAGTATTTCTTTCCACCCTAACTCAAACTTTATTTCCTTCCTTTCCTTCCTCCCTTTTTTGCTTTTTTTCCCCTTCTTCACTTCTTTGTTGCCTCCTTTCCTTTTTTCAATAATTATGTGTATGACCTAGTTACTCATATGGGTTTTCAGCCACACTGCATCCGTTTGTCTGTGGCGGTATTATTCACATTTTTCCCAACTCCCTCAAGCATCCATCAAGGGGCCCACTTCAGCCACTGGCTGACTTCACTATGAATTATGGCATGCTGTCCTTTCACAACGAGTACATCCAACTCAATAAGCATAATAGATCACACAAGAAGGCGAGCTGGTACACAGAAGACCTTTGACACCAAGCTACACTGTAAACAGCTAGTATGAAGAGCTAAGCCATGACATCACCGACAAAACTAACTACAAGGCTGCACTCAGTCACTATCACTAGCAATTAAGAGATATCAAGAAAAAAGCTCTAGTGGACCGAATCGAAGGAAGCCCTGACAGCTGCAAGGAGATCTTCTAAATCGTTAAGGACTTCACTTCGCCCTCGGCCACCGTCACCAACATTGCTGTCTCCCAGCAACTCTGCGACAATGTTTCCAACTTCTTCCAAAGCAAAATTGCAAACATCTACAGCAGCTTCGCATACCAACCCAACCCGAGAGAACTTGTTGCTAACCTACTCACCACCTATTAAGAGGGCCAGCTTACCGAATGGACAATGCTCACCAGAAACGACACAGCAGCAATCTTGTGGACCATCCACCCAGGGCCACTCCCAAAAACCCATGCCTACACCACATCTATAACCTGTGAACATCATCAATCAGCACCACCCTGACTCGCATCAGCAACACCCTCATCACGTCTTGTTAATTTCACAGATAAATGGAAACTTTCAGAAACCAATGCTCTCCTCAAGAAGCCCACAGCCAACCTAACTCAACTAAGCAATTTCCGATCCATCTCACTGCTTCCCTATCAGGGCAAAGTGATTGAGAAGGCCATCAATAAGTAACTCACAACCCACCTCAAACTTACCCATCTTTTAGAGATGACTCAATCAGGATTCAGAAAGAGCCACAGCACCAAAACAGCATTCTTTGCGGCCTCCAAAGACACTCAAATCATTCTGGACCGAGGAGAAACAGCGGCCCTCTTCCTGCTTGACCTCTCTGTGGCATTCCACACTGTCTCACATAAAACTCTTATCAGAAGACTCCAAGAGACGGGCATACAAGGATCCGCTCTGAAACAGATCTGTTCTGTTCTCAAAGGAAGAACCCAAATGGTCAGTGTGCTACCCTTCACATCCAAGACCAAGAAATTGTTATGCTGTGTCCAACAGGGATCATCCCTCAGTCCCACATTTTTCAACATATACATGACACCGCTCGCCAACATCATCCGATCACAAGACATCACCACCATATCCAACGACACCCAACTCACCCTCCCCCTCACAGAGGAAACAACCACTCCCAAAACCCACTTCACCAACTGCATGACCATGGTAGCAGAATGGATGCAAACCAATTGCCTGCAGCTCAATTCTGACAAGATGGAAATACTGGAAAGCCCTCCCCATGGGACTCCACCTGGTGGCAGTCGGGCTAGGACTAACAGCCAAAACCACAGACCACGCAATAAATATAGGGATCATCCTAGACAACAAGCTCATCATGACGGCTCAAGTCACGTGTACCTCCTCCTTCCACATCCCACGCATGCAGCAAAAACTTCAAATGGTTGCTCAGAATACAAGATGGACCCTTAAGCAAGCACTCTTCAGCAACAGGATGCACTACGGCAACACTCTCTACATCTGAATCTCCAAACAACTTATACACAGACTGTCGAGCACCATTGCATGACTCAAACTTGACCTCCCAAGCTGCACCTATATCAGACCGCACCCACATCACACTGCACCGCAGAAAGCTTCACTGGCTCCCCAGTCACAGGTGCAGCCAATTCATACTTTAAGCACAAATACAAAACTCTCCACAAGACAAGACCAGAATACCTGAACTGCCCCATACACTTTCACCAACCTACCATATAACTATGCTCTGCTTCACTCTGACTTGCACACACATTCCCTGCATCCGCAAAATACGAACTGAAGGTCACTCATTCTCCTACATCGCACCCAAGTCATAGAATGACCTCCCTCTACAAATGTGACCTCTTCCTCACTTCTTGAGATCCGCGAGAAGCTGAAGACTTGGCTCTTCGTATAAGCACCTCAGCGACCACAAAACTACACAGCCTGGATACCCCCTTCGGGAGAATAGTGCGGAATACAAATCAATATAATGCAACATAACAGGGCAGGCAAGTTTTGAAACTGCTACCTTTTGCTTGTTTTATTGTACCCTTGGCACGATCCTCACTACCGCTGGACTAGAGGGCCATGACAACATTAGAAGGGGCAAAATCTGGTGGTAGTTATCACTTCCTGCTCCTAACCTAGCCACTTATCTGCAAAAAGGAGGCTGTTGAGTGGCTAAAAGTGTGAGGGCATCATGATTAAAAAGTGCAGGAGGTCATTTTATGCTACCTCTAGCATTCTTGAGAATCTATTTTCATAACTAGCTTAGTTGTGTTATGAATGTAATGAATGAAAATGCATATATCCTTTCAATTTAAATGCATTAAATTGTCTGCTAATTTAGCCTCCTTATATCTTCCCCTAGCCATGTCAGCACTAGACTTTGTTAATTAACTGTCCACCACAAAAGGCAACACCACCTATGTAATTAAACCACATGCAATTTGCCCTGTTTGTCAACTACAAATACAAACACTAAGCATGCACCCGGTCCTAATTCAAAATAAAGTAGTCTCCTAACGAGAAAGTAGCTATTGGCCCAGTTTAAAAACCTCCAAGGAAAAAGTCATAAGTTTTCTCCAACAGGGGTACTTCTACGTTTGAAGCTAATTTCTGACATCATAGGCATTGCATGAAAATTTCTAGACTATGCCTCAGAATTTTAGACAATTGCTAATTCCTTGTAGTACTCAAATGGGTAACCATTTTGTTCACTTGCAAATTTAATACATGAAAATTTCTGCGTGTGAAAATGCAATGTTAAATTTGCTTTGCATTAGTAAACATTTTCCCCACATGGATAATAGCTTTACCTTTGTGTAGACTCATTTTCTTAGATCTTCATTAAGCTTGGGGCTGTTCTCTACTTGCTGCCCCTTAATGTAAAATTTGGAAAGATTTCCGTGGTGAGAGTACATACAAATATACTGAATACCCACAAAGCCGCCTCTGGAGCTACAGTTGCAGGAATTGTACAAATTCTGTGTGAGTAAATTCTTTTTAATTGGTCTTAATCCCATCATTCACATCAATTGTGATCAGGAATGGGATTTTGTTGCCCCCTACAAAGAGATTCAGATGCATGCCTAAATTAAGTTCTATTTTGGTTCGTAAAATTACTTTGTGAATTGGGCCTTACATACATACGAGCAGCATGTTTGTCAAGGACATTTTTAAAGAGTACATAACAAAAGTACCTTGCAAAAATGTGTTGCAATTTGATAGCTACTTCAATAGAAACAATGTTTTCAATAGTAAAACTTGCACTAAGCCTATATGAACAATATGGTGGGAAACTCAATTTTTGGGCAAAATGCAAAGTACAGGGCTCAAATTTAGCTTTGATGGCAATTTTAAAGCTCCTTATCAAGCATATTAAAATATGTATGACTTTCATGCTGGTCGTCTTCAGATACCCAACTAATTAATTAGTGTGGACGCTTTACAGTAATTTCTTTCTATTAAAACAATATTAAAAAAATATTCCTGAAAAGGGAAGTCGCTCATATCGGCCTTATCTTTGGTCTCGTGTATTAAGGCGGGTGACATTTAATGTGAACACACTGTCCAGAGGGCACTGAATGTCAGCAGCAGTGAAAGATGAATCGTTTTCTGTGATTTATTTAACACTCAGCTACACAGTAAAGCGATTTCTAATACTTCTGAAGAACCTCTGCAGAAATTAAATGAAAATTAAAAGATATTGACTCATTCGGTTCACAAGTCAAATGTTTTTTCCCCCCCAAATGGAAAATATTAAGATATGGCCAATAAGTATCTGTGCAACCCTCACAGGACAGTTACTTAGGGCAACCACTCCACACCAGAGCCTCCTGCACTCTTCTTCAATTCTGCAAGAAACTGGTGACCTGGCTTTTCAATTAACCACCCTACCATGGGCATGGCTGGGCTCTCACACCTGTCCTGTGCCAAGACACACTCATGGGTGATAGTGAGCTTTACAAATATTCATAACATACCACAAAGAGCAATGTTACTGAAGTAGTCAATCAAAAGGGATGCACCTAACAGGAGCTCAACATAAATGTAAGCAGAAAAGCATACAAGATCACCGGACAAAACTCATCCTAAACTGCTCTTACTGGTAGAAGCAGATGGAAATTTGCTGTTGGTGCTCTGGTCTCAGTGGATGGTGGTTTTTGAGACTCCTCATTCTTTCTGACTGATTAATAAGTATTTATACAACCGGTTTCATTCAGGCCAACAATACACTCAAGAGCATTCTTAGGGCATAGTGTGAATAATGTAGGAGTCAGCTCAAGATATGGTGACACGCATTTATTATGATGTTTCGATCACACGTCATAGATACTCCAGAATCACTGTAAGCATGATCGAAGCAGGATTACCATGGCCTTTGCTACGCAGCACCTAGGAAATCCGTCAGAAATGATGTATCCTTCATAATATGAAAACTAGCCTCAATGTTTTTTCCAGGCTAAACTACAAAGCAACATTAAACATGAATATGCAAAGTGATGTTTCAACTCACTTAATTTATTTGGGCTGCCTTAAATCAATGTACTTATTATCCTAAATACCGACCCACTCAGCGACGTACTGAGAGGTGCAGAGACAAAATGGCCTGTGATGCCATTTGTATTGTAGCATAGGGTAACACAGTCACCTCAAGAGAGGAAATATTTCCTCTGCCATGTATACACAGATGAATACTGTGAATCATAGATTCTATGAACGTTGCAGTGAAGCCCCTTATTATGAAGCATGATGTTTTGCAAAACAGTGATAAAGGTGGTTTAAAAGTGTTCCTGTAAAAATAAATTATCACAGTACCAGTAACTAATAAGCGAAATACCATAAATTGTTTATATTCTGTTCCTGGCAAAGATTATAGTTATATGCATTGCGGTCGGTGGGCACCCATGCAAAGCAGTGAAGGGAATATCCACTGTTAGCTTCCGAGAATGGTGTTGGCAGTCTATACACAGGTACATGTGAAGGGATAACTTGCATGCAGAGGCACTCTACCCGCCTCAAAAGTCTCATTAATCATCTAAACATCCCTTGAGACAGTTGGCTTTTTCCTACTTGGACCTTCCATCTACATTTATGTTACTCAGGATATTGTGTAAACACACAGTACTAAAATCACAGCCAGGGATCGACTAATAATTTACACTACATTAGGTAATTCAGAAAGACAATACAGCAACAAAAAAAAGAAAACAAAAAAAAACCTCAAAAGATTAAAAAGATCAGAGCATTCAAGAGTAGAACATTCCCCCAACCTTCTGCCTCTTCTCAAACATGATAATAAGACACCTAAGCATGTTCTATCCATGCTAAATACAGCTAACAATTGCTGGGTCCAGGTAACACCAGTAAGGTGCTGCAAAAGTGCCCTTCTCAACCACTATGTCAAGTCTTTGACAGAACCACAAGATGTGGTTATTTTGCTGTTTTACCAGATAGAATCAGTCAGACTAACTTCTGCCATCTAAATAAACCACTACTGCCAGTAATGGTGGCGGATAGCCGAAACTCATTAAAATTCAGTCAATAAAGGACCAGGATAGGGGATGTCATTCATGTAATAAAAGGACCACTCACATGAGCCTGTCCAACCACCAACCACAGACATCTTGGGAGACGGGCACAATTGTCCACTCTGTCAAGGATATGAAGCCAAAGCTGAGCAAATTGATTAACAGAAAAAAAAAGCTGACCGCAGAACATTATTATTAATATGAATATTATATTGGCCATACTGACAAATCAAATAAATAGAAACAAATAATTGTCGGTTACTAAAACAATAAAAGACAGACAACCCATCAGCACAGGACTGTATGAATTCTAGAAAGACGACCAAGAGTATATACTAGAGTATATGCTAAGACAACAAAGGACTAGCTTGAGAAATCATTTCTGTACTTGCTTGTTAACTCAACTGTAAAAAGAGTAAGGTGTTAGTTTGAGACTTCCAACATGTTATTGCAAGAGATGGTTGTTAATAATATACTATGCAAGATCACCGACTATCTGAATTAGGATTGTGAGGGTGATACTCTGGGCCACCCTCATCAATATAGTAACAATATCAGGAAAGGCCACTAGAACGCAGATGAGACCCTATTACTGAATTTATCATGAATCCCTAGCATGGCCTACACCCTTCTAAGTCAATCTGAAATAAATAGCAATATTAATAGTCTATCTTTTTAAAAGTAGAAATTACAGGCACATGAAATGCAAGAAGGTTAAATCAATGTCTACTGAACACTGCTAAAATATGTAGGATTTGTTAATGGGGTTCCAATATATCAATGTCTACATCAATGGAAAAGAATCATTATGTTTGCAAAAATGGTCATGTTAAAAAAAAAAAAGTTTCATGTTAAGGTCATACCAGCCACACCATTTGGTGGGTCAGTGTGGCAACTAGCATCATGTGCCCAAGATGACCATGGTGTAGTTCATGTCAGAGGGAACACACTGTACTGAAAGAATACATCAATTGAATGGGTGAACAATTATTCAATACACAGATCAGAAGAGGGTTATAATAGAGCCTCAACATGAATATGGAATGGCACTATTAACATCGAGTGTTCACTGAGGAGCCGAGGAACCAATGGAACGCTGCCCGGCAGTATGGAGCATTGGTTGAGCTGTGGGTTTGAAGAAAAAAGGGAAAAAGGAAAAAGCGCAGTGGTATAGAGAACGGGTGAGGTGGGATGTGGGGAGCAAAAAATAGTTGTTCTTTGAATGTAAAATGTGGAAGAATGCAAGTCTTCCTCTCAAAAGGATGATCAAGAATTAATGTTTTAGGAGAGGTGCAAACTTAAGAAGAGGAAGGAAAGCAGCAAATGAGTTAAGTAATGGGATGACCCACAGTCCACTGTAAACATTGGTATAGTACACAATAGGCCTTTCAACAACATACACCTAGAGCAGAGAAAACATTCTACAGTCAATATTTTCCCCAAGATCTCTTCAATCAGATTATTAAAATAAAGATCCTCTATTTAAAAACTTGTCATGAACTCCTCCTATACCCCAGTGATGAACTGTATGGAAGAGTCTATTACTTTAAAACAGCAGTCAAAGCGGCAATCTCTCTGGAATGAACAAGCAGCCAACTACGTTCAAAAGTCCAATACCTGTCCAACTACAAGACAGACTCTGTACCATGGTGCCTGAGAAACTTCAGTCAGTCTACAAGTTGTTTTTTAGATGAACAACTCACAAAACACATACTGAGTCCCTATTACAACAGTACGAACCTGCCTTATTACTTTGAGTGAAGCCCCAATGTACTACTATGAAATATTCAAAAGAATACGGCCGCATGATAGCTGGATAGAAGAATGATATTACACACTTAACAAGCCATGCACTACTGTAGGGACTACAAAGAATCAGTCACAGACAATATGTCAAGTTAAAAGACCTACCTACTGCTGCACCCAAACTCCCAAAACAGTTAGCTTTCTGAAATTTGTAAGACCAGAGCTTGCATCTTGGTTGCAATGCACCCGATCCACCGTGTGTCTGAAACCCCAGTCAGACTATTTAAAAACATTGACCAAGGAATAAAGGGCCAATCATACAAGCTGATGTGTCTGGTTCAGCCAATGGGAAACAACGTGCCCAACTTGATGGACAATGCACAGGTGGGCCAATTATGTCTAACTGTGTATGAACCCCTTTACAGATAGGCGTGTTTAAACAGTCTGCAATATATTTTGTGAAAGCATGCTTTTGGGTGTTCCTTGTGTATGAAGCCTCCCAGGGAGCTTTCAAAAGAATATTAAGGTGAACAGCATTAGCCACTGGGGCTGACCAATCATATTCTAGTAATACTTCACTCACAATCTTAGGACAATGCGGGTCCTCCTAAAAATTACTTCAAGAGACATCACTGAAAGGGTGTGTAAGAAATTGGGTTACTGGCTGAGGGTGGTGAAACCCTTCTCAAGCAACAACCACAATCCTTCTCAGGGTGAAGTCACAGGCAAATCCTAAATTAACCTGTGCTGAATCTTAGGGTAGATTGGCACGGGTGCGTGTGTGTCTGTGTCAGTGTCTAGGAGGAATACACAAAGCCCAGCTGTCAGCTACACCCAGTCATGTGACTAGAGACAGGCTACAGGCACTAAATGGTTAAGGCAAGGAAACGTCAACTTTCTAAAAGTGCCATTTTCAGAATTGCAATTTAAATTACGACTTCACTATAAATTAGGATTTTAAATTGTGACTTTGTAAATACCTGACATGAACTGGTCATTTCTTCCCATTTGGAAACTACACTTACAAATTATCCAATATTATCCTATGGGAGAGATAGGTCTTGCAGTAATGAAAAATTAATGTAAAAGATTTCACTTCCGGGACATGTACTGAAACACATTGCACCCTGCCATCTAGGCTGCCTAGGGACCATCCTAGGAGCGCCTCATGGGTATTAGAAATTAAGGTTTCGGCCTGGCCAAAAGGTTTATTTTGCCTGATCGAAATGGCAGTTTAAACTACAGACACAGCCCCTGCAATGGCAGGCCTGAGCCATGTTTATAGGGCTATTTACATGGGTGGCACAATCAGTGCTCCAGGCCCACTAGTAGCATTTAATTTACAGGCCCTGGGTACGTATAAGCCAATATTACAGTGTTTAGAGGAGAGAGCACAAGCAGTTTAGCACTGGTTAGAAGTGGTAAAGTGCACAGAGTCCTGAAGCCAGCAAAAGCCAGATCAGCAAAAATGGAGGAGGAAGGCAAAAAGTTGGGAGAACGACCACCCATAGGCTGACAGGGAGACAAACAAATGGGAACGAGGCAGAGACAAGGCCAGTCAGTGAGGTCTGGAAGTGGGACTGATCTGCCTGCTTTTCAGAAAAGCATGCATGGTGTGGAATCTCTAGATTTCCAAGACCAATCAGTTCTTCAACGAGTCTAACGCACAGCATACTGAAGTAAAGAATGGGCAGTACCAAACTCCACTCATAAAAGACCGGACATTTCTATCAGAGACAAAAGTTATGAATCCTCATTTGGGGCTTGGAGGAGCGGCAGGACAAACGAGAACAATGCACACAAAGTTACTAATTATTCAAGAAACTGATACTTTGTCTCCTCATTAGCTCATACCTAGAAGTAAAAGGGTTTCTATCAGCTGGGTGGGCTTTGGTTTGGGGGTTCCGGAATGAGAGGGAGGTGCGGCAGAATTGACAAAAACACTTTTTTTAAGCAAGACTGATTGATTCACATTTGACGGTTTTCCCCTTCCTTTCCCCTCCATCTTTCAGGGTGAATAATAGGTTTTACCCCTAGTGAATGTTTTATACAATGTAATAGATACCAGTGCAGTGTTTTGGTGGTTCTGTGTTTTCATTATTTTGTGACAAAAGAAGTTTCAGTAAAGTTTCGTCTTTTTTGTTTTTGATCATGACAAAAAGATTTAAACTTAAATATTGTTATCTTTAAATCGGCACCTGAAGTTTGCAGCTTGGAGGCTACTGGCTCCCACAGCAAACCGTTCAGAGCTCTAAAAAAAAGTAGGAAAAGGGTCTGAAAAGACATGTCCCAAACAGTGTTTGCACATTGTGAATAGACCTTTTAATTTCATTTTGCAATGTGATCTATCCGCTAGCAGTTCACATCACAAAATGTCAGGATGCAGGGGGTCGCACAACGACCTGCTTAATGGATATTAATTAGGCTGTCGTTTATTTGTTGTAACCAGTAATTGTCTACAAACACAAGGATGTTGGCCAGGAGGAGACAACAAACCACCATTCCCAGTGGTTGCATTTTCAATGGGATTTATTTAAAGCACCAAGGCCGCTTTTCCCGAGTTCACCCGACACGATTCTCAAAGAGGAAGCTAACCACTAGCGAACAGCTTCCCTTTTGCAAATCCATTGCCACCTCTATTCGGGATTCGGTAACTTTTCAATTATTGGTGACTGTAATTGTGGACGCTAACCACTGATACATAGTAATCCGGTTCCCAATTAGAAGGAGATGCCCAGTATACTCCTCTTTCTAATTGCGATCAGGAATAGGTTGGTAAATCCATTTTGGAAGTCAGAATTGTTTTTCCACCTCGTAAAATAGGCTCGCAAACAGGACAGAGACATTTTGCGGTCGCAAACATTGTGATTTTTGGAGTCCCACGGTTTGCAACCACATGCCCTCAGTTTCACACTGAGCTTAGACCTTCTCTCCAGAATGAGTGCCACTGTGCTGCTTTTGTCTTGCATGTAAAGGTAACAGGCTGGGGTTCCCTATGTAGTTTAAAAGACTTATACTTCGTAAATGAAATCGGTGTTTCTAAATAATGGTTTCTTAGGACCATATGTGCCAAAGCTTTTTCCCATTGACACAGAATGGGTAAAACCCTTTGATACATCTGGCCCTTAGTTTCTAAAAGTATATTTTTGGTTGTCAGGACAACTATGAACCACAGTTAACGTGTTATTTTAAATTGAAGGAGAGGTCCTGATAGGTCAGATCTGTCTGAGAAGAAAAATCCTAAATTGTAGTTGGGAGTTTCGGGAAAAAATAGGTTGTATTTTAGTTATAGCTGTGGACTAGTAAATATGTTCACACAAACTTCTGTAATGGAAGGAAGCTTTAGTACAAACCACTGGAGGATACAACAGGACACTTGTTTGAAATAGATATACCGCACTTCCCTCATCTTCCATACAAATTAGCGCGCATAACTTTTCTTTGAAGATTCAGTTCACAAATAAATTAACAACGTTCTTTGCACTACAAATGATTCAAAACACTTCAGCATTAACGAGGTTTTCCATGAGTTTTCCTTCAAAGGAATGTGAAACTTCTAAGCTTCTCTTTCAAACTCTTTATCTAACAGCTCAATGCAATAGTTTTGTCAGCTAAAACGCGGTAGAGGTACAATGTTAACTAAAGAGTTTTACTTTACATACTTTTACGTTCGTAGCAACTATTTTCAGTAATTGGCAATATTTGAAAGTGGTAGAGAGATTTTGTTTTGAGGAAGGCCAAAAAGCTTGTTAAGAACACAGAGAAGGATCTAAACACACAATCTAATTCAGTCAAGTAAGATGGGGAATGAAATCTGCACTTATTAAACTTTGGCCTCTCAAAATCTGTACTTGGAGTTACATAGCAAAAAACAGTTTAAAATGTCCTTATATATATATATATATATAAACCTGCAACTACTACAACCTTCAAAATGGTAAAAACAAGGTTTTTAATAACTGCATTGACACTTTTGGGAGCACAGGCAAAAGGCAAAGTGAACTATAAGCACAGCATGTCTGGACACTTTAAAAGATAAACAAATGGCATGACAAGAGACCGAACTTCTGTGCCTAGTGGTAGATAACAGTGTACCTTTAATACAAAATAAGCCTCCCAATGTGGAAATTAGGGAGGGCCACGAACGTCCCCAACGGCTTACAGTGCAAAAATATCTGTGGTACTTTCACACGATCTGGATTGCCGGGTGATTACACAATACTGGAAGTGAGTGCACCAGATGTTGGAGAAGGTGTAGGGCATCACAGTAGACTTAGATCCTAAAGTGGCGATTCTGGAATAATGGAGAGGGTGGTGAGCTCCATAAGTGCAGGGACGATGTTGGTGGTTGGCCTTTTGGTGGCCAAAAGAGACTGCATGCCACTAGGGGAGGAAATCAGCTCCCGCCCGAGTGAATCTGCAAGGGCATGGCAAGGTTGCAGAGGAAACAATATATATGGCAATAGGCTGCCCAGAGAATTACAAAAAGATCCAAAACCATTGGTGGAAACAATAAAACATGGTAAGATGGTTACATAATGTGTGCAGATACGATATGGATTGTAGTAGTAGCGGGTGAGGTATCCACAGTGAATCTCTTATGGAACTTCTAATGACTTTTACAGGCCTAAAGTGGCTTCCGTGGTTATACTGGAAGCTATGAATAAAACAAAGATTTATACAAATAAATAATTGAATAAATAAAGCCTCCCATCCAGAAGCATATCATCCTGTCAAATGCTGATCCCTACCACTGTGAACAGTAAGTTGTACCGAAGGAAGAGTAAGCCATGTTATGCAGGGGAAAGTCGCGCTGTGGTGATTTGGAGTAGATTACAGAAAAGTTTAATCGGGGATGGAGAATACCAAGTAAGCAGCATGGTTTCTCGAATTAACAATGGGGTAGAAATTGTTTTTTTCTTTTATATTAGATTTCTCAAACACTGACCACTGCTATTTACAACTACTTTCAGTTAATGACCATCTGTAAGTGCTAGAGCAATTTTGGGGCTTTTTGACTTGCTGGTAATCACCTGAAGTATGTGCCACTCCTGTTTGTTGTGAACCCTAAGCAGGCATGTACAAGAAGCATGAAACGCGATCTTCATGGCAATGCTAGTATTACAAACCTTTAGGCTGTCTGTCATTAGCAACTTTACCAACCATAGTTAGCACTGGAAATTGCTGCTAAAAGCTACACCCGGAACTCAACAAGTATATTTCTATATGTACCAAACAATCGTTTCTTGTCTCTAAGCCCCATAGCCCACATAGGTAGCATGAGACGGGGTAAAAGGGGTCACTAAGACTTCAAGATACACGTTACAAACACCACATGAAATATATGGAAGCAAATTACCAAGCATAATAAACATAAGAGGTGGGGTGAAGGTGTGAGAAGATAGACCTGGAAAAGGTAATTCAATGAGAGAATAGCTTTCCCTTCTGCACCAAAACATCTGAAGCTCCTTAAATAAAAAGAATAAAACTATGCAAGTTGAACTACACTCTTTTCCTTCAGGTTTCCTGTCAAGAAAAAAAGATGCTAGAGAAGAACTAAGTAGTGGCACCACTACAAATTGATATCTCCAAATGGGTCATCATGGTGGTCTGAACACACTAACTTGCGCACAGCAAAAACGAGAAGGTCCCTTTATTCCATTACACAGGTGCTAAAGGTTGCGCCATTTCTAGCAGAGGACTTAGGTCTAAACTTGGCTGTAGTGAAACAGTGGAGACTGACTCTCCTGTTTGCCACCTCACACTAATGTTTATATCCAGCACATGGAAGGGGGCCAAGAAGTGCTTGGGCACACAAAGCATCTATTCTCACTTACCTAGTTATTCCACACAACTGTAACATGAAATAAACTTAGTCGACCAACACAAAACTAAGAATGTTGCAGGCTTTTGTTTTTGCTCTTTCTTTTGCCCTCTGTTGTCAGCTCTTTCAGCTCCATGCTCGTCCGACTTGGGTCTGGGGCTCTGTATATATGTGCGAGGAGAAGAGTATCTCTGCGGGCAATGTTCTTAAGTTTCACACTCAACTGTGAACATGTCCAAGAGTGCTAGATTCCCTATAAGGAACTACTGGACTTCTAGTTACATTACAGAAAGTGGCTTTCACAGAGGCAGGTTAAGAACTGTTCTCAAAGAATTACATGCATGTGTTAAGAATGGCTATGCCCCTGCATCCGACCCTGTTTCTAAAGGTTCAAAGTGTGACACTGTTGTGATCCAAAATCTGGTGTGGGCACAGAACACGGATAATCTTTTAGATACGATTGACTGAAGCGAACAACCTGACGTCGATCGACTCCATGGAACCAGGAGTAACTGACTCCTCTGGAACACTATATGCCTCACATTCTAGAGCTGTATAAGCAAGCACACTATTGACATCATAATACATCCCCCTCTCTCCCAAATACCACACACACAAAATAACCAAATAAAATTATCCTTAATCAAGAAGGTTGAAACCTAGAATAAAACCTGAAAGATAAAAACTAAACTGGATGGCTTTGCAGACACCAATAACGTTCTCTCTCTCATAGCACCCTTATGGATCATTTTGACAACCTCCTTAAGAACCACATAAGATTTAATTTCCTTCTCTTATTCCACCATTGTGAAAGAACCAAACCCACTACAAACCACATCCTTATAAGATGCTACTGTATCTTCTGCATCAATGTTCCTCACAGCCGGTCCATCCACCACTTCCCAATCAAAATGCCATCCTTGAAAGGCAATCCGCCTGCACATTCTTCCACCCCTGAATAATTTCCACAACATATTAGTATTGTAATCTCGCAGCTAACCTGGTCAGCCTTGACGACCCTTTATGATGGCAACATTTTAATCAAGAGCTTATGATCAGTCTGAATAACAAAATGCATCCCCCACAAGTACACTCGAAAATATTCAACTCCCCAAGCAGCAACTAAAGTTTCATGTTCTATTACAGAATAGTTCCTTTCTGCCTGTGAGAGAGTGTGGTGCAAACACAACTGTCTTTTCTTTTCCTCCAAGTATTTGAGATAAACAATTCCCAACCCAGTTGCGCTTGCATCCACTGTGAGTACAGACTTCAATGTTACAACAAAACAGTACAAATTCCTTCATCGCAAATTGCACTGTTAATATCGATAAAACATTTCTGCTGTTCCTCCTCCCACACAAAAGTATTTCCTTTGTGCAATAGTTTTCTTAAGCTTTCCCTCTGTCACCAAATCTCTCCACAAATATTGCGTAGTATTCTACTGGGCTTAAAGATGACCTCAATAACTCTTTAACAATGGGAAAAGGTGCCAATCTGATGGCCTCTAACAAACACCTCTAAGGCCTAATACCACCATTAGATATCGTGTATCCAAGATACTCAATTTGTTCTGTTAAAAATGTACATTTATCACGATTCAAAGTCAATCCAGTCTCCACCAATCTGCTCAAAACCATTTTCAAGATGGCATTGTGCTGTTCCACAGTTTTCCCCACCATCAAATTGTCATCTTGAAAATACACAACACTTTCCTTTCCCTCAAAAATTTTCGGCATCATACTCCAAAATACACTCTAAGCCAACGCTAGTCCAAACGGCATGCAAGTACATTGAAATTAATCTTCAGACGATACCAATGCTGTCAACGCTTCCGAGTCTACATACAATCTGATTTGATGGTAAGCACTTCTCAAATCTAATTTTAAGAGGTACTTATCAACCTTCACAGATGATAAAAGCTCATTAATATTTGGGAGAGGGAATGTGTCATAACAATACTCTGATTTATGGATCTTAAGTCCACAGAGACCCTTGGATGGCCATCAGTTTTCCGAGTAACTACCACCAGAGAAACCCAAGAAGAAGCCTCCACAGGTTCAATTATGCCTTCCCGTAGCATCTCTTTGAATAACCTTTTAACCAAAATTTCTCACAGACAAAGGCACTCTTCGGAGTTTGTATTTTTTTCGCACTGCATCTTCCTTCAGAACAATTTTATGTAGGAACCCTTTCAACCATCCTAAAATGTCATCAAAGACCCTTTGAGCACCATTGAAAATATTTCTCAATTGAACTTCTTCCACAACCATTGCTTGATTGGGTGTCCTAGGGTTGGTTATGATATTGAGATCAAGTTGGTGCATCTATCTTAGAATGGTAGGACCATTCACCGATACATACACTTTACCTTCTATGCACCTCCTTCCATACTGTATACAACCCACCGTGTATCCTAATACATTAATGGATTCACTCTGATAACCAGCTGGATTGATATCTTAAAGTAACAATTCAACTTCTCTCCAACTGACAATCCTCTCAGCCTTGCTATAAACTCATGGAATGTTTCTTGTTGAAATTAAGGTTGTGTGTAAAATTTACATCTTGCCTTTACTAAATTAACTACTTTCGCAAATCTCATCTTAAACCTTTTAAGTGCTTCTTTATATACATCATCCATAGGCTGACCATTCAGACCCATTACCACCGGCAAATATTTGAAAACGCGCAGTTCTCACTACCTAACGCACTTAACAAAAAGCGCCTTCTTTCAGGTGGAAAACTACATTACAGATTTAGATGGACAGAACTTTTCAACATCTCCACGTAATCCTCCCAAATAATTGCATGTATCTCTGGCTGAGATAAAAAAATGAAAAAAGGTGTAGTAATAATGTTACTTTGCGAAGCCATCTTCCCCCTGTAAAATTCCCTATTGTGAGCACATAACACAGAAAATTATCCTTTAAAAGTGAAGATTACAATATACACCCACTGCACAACAAATGAGGAATACAGTGTACAAGTCTATGCAGTGTCACACCCACCACCTCATTATACATGCATCATTTTGTGAGTTCACAAGTGCTGGGCAGTGATCAAATTCATAGCAGGTGTTATTACCAAACACAGGTGCAATATGCTTCTATACTTAGCTTGCAAGGCCACTGGTGTGCAAATTACCGCTGAATGTGTCTGCACTTATACACCTTTGACAACACCTGCCAACCATGGTGTGCCAATCACCATAACAAATGCGTGCTCCTCCTTCCACTGCCTCTATAATCGCTGTTAAATTCCTGCAAGCAAGTAAAAAGGAGAGTGTGTGTCGCATTCAACGCTGTGCACACCACTGAAATTATATCCTGCACAGGGTGTTATTGCCAAAATGTACACCCAAGGTGGCATCACTTCGACATGAAGTGCATCGCGATTCACTGACGCTCCTATGGCTGCCCAAGGTACAACATCATCCCCCTCTGCCTGGAAAGCTACACCAGTGGAATCTCACTACTTCACACGCACTAGTTATCAAACGCTTGTTGCACCTGGAATGTTACTGCAACTGAATGCACGTGCTGGTTCTCAAGGGCTCGTTGCGGGCCAATGGTAGATGCCCCCAAGGTAATGTAGATAAAGAGTTACAGTACCTTTGATCAATAAACTTTCCAATACAGGGTCCCACAATTCTCCCACGCCACTATTCAACCCTCACTGTCACTGTGGCTTGTTTCTCTTATCATGCTGTTCGATGTGTCTCTCACCGCACATCAGGATCACCCAGGTTGTGTGCTGGCTCCCAACACCACAACTCGCCATGATATCGTCGTCAAAATGTTGTGATACAAAATCTGGTGTAGACATAGGACACGGATAACCTTTGAGATATGATTTATTGAAGCACACAAACTGCAGTCAGTCCACTCCAAGGAGCCAGGCACAACTGACTCCTCAGAATGCTCCACGCCTCACGTTCTAGAGTTGTATAAGCAAACACACTATTGACATCATAACAGACACCATGATTTGTATCATCTTGGAGTCTAAGACACCCAGGCTTAAAGTAATTTCCCAAACATATCCATTTTCTCTTTTTAAATAGAATGCGGGAATGCACAAGCTGACATTTCTACAGAAATCTAGGTTTCTACAGTGACATCGGGAAAGACTGTTCTGGATAATTTTCAAGCTCCTTTGCCCACTGACATGCTGAAAACAAGATCAAGAATGGCGTACGTCAGAGGAAGTCTACAGACCAGAGCACCAGTACTGACCAACCGAAAACAGAAACTTCAACTCAACCAGTGTACCCTACTAGGGCATTCATAAAGAGTCGGGTGGGGTGGCATTCCTAAGGGGATATCTACGCACCTGATTACAAATTATACTAGGTGCGGAACCGTATCCAGTAAAACCAAACACTTTTTCACATCAAAGGCCTTGGAATGAGAAACAGCATGCAATAAGGGACCTTCTTGGTGCAGCATATTAGTCCTATTTCCTGGGCTGAAAACCTGTTACTCCCAGTACAGTAATGAGGCCCTAGACCCACCAGGCCCTAGACCCAGGTACTCGTTATTCCCAATCCCATAAGAAGCCCTGGAACCACTTGCAAGGTGTCCACCCACAAGCCCTCTATGCACATTCACCCAACGTGTGCTCCTCCTTTAGCTCTGTTGCTAGGTTGTGCATCATTGTAAGTAACCAAAATCTGCATCCTTCCTGTCAATTACAGTATGTTTCACTGAGGAACTGGTCCAAATCAATATCTACAATTCAATGTAAGCTGGGCCAGTATCAGAAGCATCGATGTGAACTTTACAAAATGCATGAGAAGGAGATTGAAATAACGCATTATGGAACAGTCTTCAGTATTTTTCCAGCCACAGTGCATGTAAAAAGAGATTATCCATCATGCCATCAGAATATCCCATAGAGGAGAGTGCCTCAAGTATCAAGGTCCTTTTGAAAGTTCAGACTTAACAAAACAAGCTGCATAACCGGTGCCTCACTAGAACACCGAGAGGATTCCGTGAACATTTTTAAATCAAGCAGAAGAAAATGCAGGCACAAATCATGACATCAGTTAATAATTGTATCCATTAGCTGCAACCGGTTTAATCAGAGGAAAGGCAAAGCACAAATAACTCTCCTAATCAGACTACACTTGTTACGGAGTCATTCTTCGCACAAAGGTGGCCCTAGTTTTAAACAAAAAAAGTTGATAAAAAATGGAATTACAAAGCTCCTTTCCCTCTTTCACACACTCGCCCCCACTGCCGCTCCAAACAGGAAGCAGGCAACATGTGGCCACTGCCGAATTGTGTCCCAGTATTGGAAAATGACACCAGGACCAATTCAGCATATTTCACTAGGTCGGCGGGATTCCAGATCCAGTTCAGAAATAGCTGCCAGAACTGGGATCCAACAGATTCCACCACTTTTCCCTCACAGGCCCCAGGACAAAAAAACGTCATGTCTGGAGCAGATGTCAGTATCTCCTCCTTCAGGAGGTTTAAGCCATGGTAGCGCCATGAATAAACACGGAAGGCTTGCTTCAAAATCTATAAAGTTTGTGGTACACGTGCAAGGTGCTGAAAAACTGGGCCTGGGGAATAATGCCCCTTATGTCACGCCCCCTTTCTGAGAGCCCTCTAGAAATGGGAAAAGGAGGCACGAGTAGGGGTACCTTTCGGTGAACTTCAATATTCCGTTGATTATTCTGTTTTTAGGCACTGTTTTGTTGACTTGAAATTCTTTACGAGGTGAAGAGTTGACAGTGTGCGGTATCTGGTGGAGAATGTGCTTCCAGTCATTAGATTAACAGATCTTTCCTTATTTTCAACCAGTCTACACTGTTGCTATGGTTGAGCAACTCACTTGAGATGGTAATTGAGCTTGACTGGTAGGATGGGGTGTTTCTATGGACACTTTTGTAGATGATGCAGCAGGATTTCGACATGTTGCAGTTGGAGACCAGAGCTGGTGATGTTTAAATTCCTAAAAACGTCAATCAGGTCGTACCATGGAAATGCTCCTCAGGGAGTATCAGATTTACCTTTCAGGTGGCACTCGGCATAGGTTTACTTAGGTCAGGATGGGAAAGGGCTAATGCAAGGCTAGTACTATTCCTAGAAAAGAGACCTTCAGTTTTCCTGTAGGGATGGAGGGTGCCAGGCTGTTTTTGTCTTTGCAATAAGGAATCTGAAGATGAGGCTGGTATCTGCTTGGAATCCCAGGTATTTGAAGCTTTAAAAAAGTCGATGCGTGAAGCTAATCAAGATAAAGCTTAGAGACTTAATCTTGAAGTTTTTGTTGCTTGTGGTCACTGATGATGAACACACATTTTGTTTCTGTTGTGTGAGCTTGAGGGAGGCCTTTGACATTCATGCTTGATTGCAACAAGGCACTCTTCCAGTCATACATTTTAGACCTTTGGTTAAAGAGGAGTGTCTACATACTTTTGGATGGTGACAACCTTGTCAATCAGCACAATCCTGATGGGCTCCACAGAGATGCTTAATACACTGTTGAAAGCAAGATTCCCAGGAGAATACCACATGACACAGAGTGTCAGACCTGGAGGAGCTCCTCTGAGCAATGGGAATCTGTTCTTTATGTAAGATGTAAACCAGTGATAAATGGTGGTGCTGAAGCCCATTCTTACAGCAAAACCCTTGAACATGACTTCAGGATCAGTGCTTTCAAAGACTGCCAGTGGAGCAGGATGAGAAAAAAAGGGTTACTGCTGTCAGTGACCTGGTGTGCATCACTGACCACCTGAATGGTCTCATCTATAGCATTTTATCAAATACTATTTAAACTCCTACTTTTGTCTCACAGACCTTTCCTCGCAAGCAATTTCCTCGTTGAAAAAAACACTATATTTTCTCCATACCATATGATGGAATGTATGAATTGCTTGTGTCAAGTGAGTCCATCATACATCACTTCTCCCCTGCAAGTAGATCACCTCCCCAATCCTAAATTGAAATAGCCTATCTTGAACTGCTTTTTTTATTTTATTTTTATTCAACTAAAACACACCCCACCTACACTTCATTTTTTGAATTTCTATTTTACTGCTTGTGCTTTGAGTTTACCACTAGCATAACAAAGGATCTGTCAGTGTTTGCATTCTGAGGGAATGGTATGCTCCACCTTTAAGTGCCAAACAGAGAAATTCAAACTCATCATGTCCTCTAATTAAGAGCCCTAGACTGAAAATGAATAGTCCATACTCATGCTATGTTTTATCTCCGACAGAACGCCTCGGTTGATCTAGTCTCTTTTTTGCTAATAATTCTTTATATAAAGCAGACCTGAACTGACAGGCAGAAAACAGCACAATTACCTTGGCTATAATCCATACCTTGTTTCCTTATAACAGAAACACAAACACCGGGTGACACTAACATATCACAGTTTCATCGCCCGAAACCATCATGTCCTGAGCCAACACGTTGTTGCCCCTTTTGCTCTTGGAGGGGGTTAAACTAACTACCTTAAGCACAGTGTTTTAAAGAGTAAAACCAATGGTAAGCTATGACCTCATTGTAAATGAAGGGCTGTGTATCTGGTTAAGATATGCTATGCTCTTACCAAGAGGTTCCGGCTGCAGCACTCAGATTAGTTGCCATCTCTGGGTTGCATTTCCACATGAACCCAGGCTGGTAGTCGTCCAGGAGAATGTTAGATTTAATGTTCATGGGGGTGACCAGAGAAACAGATGGGCTATTCCATTACGAGCACGATGGGCCCGGTTTTGAAGAAGTCCTGGAAGGTGCTCTGGTATGAGGGTTGCATTAAAATGCTGAGCAGTGGTTGGGCAGCGTCATGAATGACCACATTCACTCAGACAACGGGATATCAACTTTGGCGCAGGTCGCTTTCCATAAGCTAGAGATTTATTAGATTACTAGGGGAAAGAATATTGGAAAAAGTACATTTGGGAACTATGAGCAATGGAAATACTGTGGTGAAATCTGGCTGTTCTATGCTGCCAATATACTATCAGATGTTGTTGATCTTATTAATTGCTGTACACGTTTCCTCAGAGTGTTGGAGTCGTTTACCAGGTGTGGGCTTCACACAGTGCTTGCAGCTTGACGACCGCCATGCTTGTGTTGAAGTTTTCACTGAAGATCATTATGGTAGAATTGTTGTCAACGATGAGTTTCCAGACATCAGGTCTGATTTCTACAAGCATCAATCTCTTGATGGCTTGTGTTCCTCTTCCTCACTCACGTAAAGCGCATTTTTAACTATTTAAACAAAGAAAACTTAACTCATTTCCAGACTTGTGTTCAGTGAGGTAAGAACATGCTACCAATTTGGTATTTCATGTCACTACGAGTGCTACGCTAATAAGCTGCCATTTTTAATGTCAAGATATAAACGCCTCTGCCACAAGCACCTCCTCTCTTGGTCCGAGGGCAGCAGAGATGTTCACCACCACTTCCTTTCCATTGTAAATAACATACTTGACATGAGACTTGAGTGAGTTTTCATTAACACAAAATAACTGACACTTTAGAAAGTTCCACTCTTTTGTCCAAATACTAATATAATACACGTCTACAGTTATATCTGTTTGTAAGGGATTTGTACCATGATAACTGAATAAATATCAAAGAAACTGCGGCCTATCGCTTAGACCAGTGGTTCCCAACCTGTGGTCTGGGGACCTCGGGGGGTCTGTGAAGCCTTCTCAGGGGGTCTGGGACTGCTTAGAAAATTAATAATTATCAACAGATTAGGCCTGCAGATTTAGTAATGACTCAGTGGGGGCTGTCCCAGACTCCAATAATGATTAAGACGGGGTCCCTGGGTTCCAGGAATGATAAAGTGGGGGTCCAAAGAATTCAAAAGGATGGGAACCACTGGCTTAGACATTTTTTGACTGATATTCGATGCTCCATAACTTTAGGCAACTTATGTGTGACAGGAAAAATGGTTTCTTCCCCCAAAGAAATGATTTAATTGTTTTGTCTTTTTTGGGAGTGTTTCTGTGTTCATCATGGTCTCCTGGTTATTACTTAGATGTTGTCACTTCCACACCAGTTCATCTTTAAGCACACTCAAAGTCTTAGTGACTGAAGGGTCTATGGTTTTTAGTTGATCCATTGCTAAATTTGTATTTTCTCTATAAATTGATTTCTGTAACCATGGTTACAACTGTTTCAACACCCCGCCCCCCCTAGACCTCTCCCGGTCTTCTTAAATGGAGTGTGGCTGTTTAGATATATTAATGCCATACACATTACGAGTTATGTATAAAAGAGGCATCTTTTGGGGTGCTGGTGACAATCCCATTCTTTTCATTTGTCCATCAAATACTAATTATGCAAATTGGGCTTATGAAAGAGTGAACAGAATCAACATTAGTCTTGTCTAAATTAATGGTGTTGGAATCATCCCATTGCTATCAGCACGCTTGTGGATGTTTAGAATAATAGATTATTTTGCTGCGGGTGTGGAGATCCGTGTTGGTGGATAGTATTTTTGTCCTCAACGCCTTTTCCATTTAGCCTCGCAAGCTATAGATATTAAAAAGCAGTATGGATAAATTTACTCTAGATCGTATCATCTAGCCTCCCCATCCTGCCCCCGATGACAAAATAAGAGGAAAGGGGGCAGGGCTAGCCAAGACGTCAATATTTCTTACTGTTGCCCAGGTTCATTTGAAAAATAGCTGACTGAAGACAATTTAAACTCTTGTTTTCAACACAATGTTGCCTCATTCGGGACAAAGTCAGTTTTTTGCATAGCAGTGGGTTTCTTGGGATGACAGTTTTGTCGTCAAAACTGTGTCTTCTATATAAAAATGAATTTCTTTAATGCAAGTCATAACATGATTATCCGCAGCCACCTAATCACTATTTCAATGTAGGAAGCCCATGTTTCATAAGGTATGCAGTCTGTACTGTTTTGTGCATGGTTCCAGTACTACGACACTGGGCCTTTTTGTGACAACTACATTTTACCCCTCACTTAAATGTGGATCCTTGTGTTCTTTCTAGATAGCATTTAGTTTTTCAACTTCACCGTTTTAATGCTGCTCAATATTCGATTGGTCTGAAGTCCAACAAGGGGGCCTCATATTCCACGGCCTGGATTTTAGAGGTTAAAGTCCTTTGGACCATGTGGGCTTTGGGATTGTTAGAGTAAACAAAAGCGCAGATTTTCCGCAGGGGCATTCTGGGAAGTTACTTGAAGTAATAGTTCCTAATATCCCAGGCTCCATTGTGTCTTTATTGAGCCGGAACAGACTGGATTGTAAGGTTTTTCCATTTGAGTGTGGTCTTGAAGCACTTTCTTTCTAAGGGTGCTGCAGGAATGGTTTCAGCCTGATCTCCCTTAACTTGGATGGACCATGTGGGCTCCAATAACATCACCCTCTTCGTCATCTTTGCTGTGATTTTCCTGTGGCTCCATGCTCTTCTTCTCAGCCTCATGAACTATAGGCTTAGGTTGTCCGGCACCTTTAAAGTAGCAATGGAGAAGTCAGAGTGGGGGTATAGAGGAGATGCTGGGCCGTTTACCATTTGTAGCACGCATTGCTCTTGCTATGATAAGTGGGGTGCGTAGGTTTCAAGCACTGCGATATGCTCAATAATGATGGAGGGGAAGATGGCAGGGCTAACAATTTGGTAGGAGTACAGTGGGAATACAGGACTAGCCTTTAATGGACATCACCTCAACCCAATGGTCCTCCTACTCTTCTTCCTGCTCTCCTCTGATGCATTTCCTTTCCTAGATCCATCTCACTTTACTAGCTCCTTGGGCAGCAATTGCAGATGCAGGGAGACCAGGAAGCACTGATCTTTTCACCTTGGCACTCCTCTTGCTAAACAATATCTATGCTCAGACACTTGCTTGCCCAAGTATCTTCATGCATTATGCATGCACCTGGCCTCATCTCCTAGCTCCTTCCGGGCCAACAGACTTACGAGACCTCTGGGTACACTACGTGTTTTGTACCCGGATCATTAACAGGCATGGGCACCTAGAGCACTCCTCTACATATGCCAAGAGCCCAGTAGCAGAAAAGAAAGCAGGAGCCCTACAAGGACTCCTGCTAGAGCAGGGCCTAGAGTCCTTAAAAGGTCAAACTCATCTCTGAAAAGCCTGTAGGGTTAGCAGTGGGAGTTAGACACCTGAGCACACTGTGCCTCTAAAAAGTCAGCATGGCAGGCACAAAGCATACAAAGCCTTTCCAAATGCAAAAAAACTGTGAGTGAACAGAAATCCTTAAACAACCAACTGTTATCTTTAGTGGGAAGAAAACAAAGTAAGATGCTGCTTCAAAAGACACACACGGGGAATAGATATTTGACAAAATCAGCCAAAAATGCATTAAGTAATTTTGCAACCATTAATTGATATGAGCAGGAACTAATTAATTATCTTTAAAATCGCACCTGTCATTTTAACTGTACATCATGGATGTAGCTTGCATCAAAGAGGTGTCTGTCAACCTTAATCAAAACAATAATTATATATGTCAAGAAATTCTTTTACAACTCCCTAAGCGGGCCTTTTCGTTGGTTGTTTATCAACATAAACGGAGGCAAAATCAATTTAAGAAAAAAAAATGTTTTAAGAGTAATGTAGCACAAGCCAGCTTAACTTCTCCTCAGGGCACTCAATGGGCCAGTCACATGCGATTGGCATTACTGATGACCAAGGATGGATGAGGGAGGATATCCACTTAGACCTCTTAGTGGCTTTTTTACACGGTCTGCAATTACATCCCTAGCAACACTTCTTGCTTGACATTCGCTCTAGATCCTTGCTTAACTAATCTATTTTTTTTTAATCTGACCATTCTTCAGTCATTCATCTTTCACTGTTTAATTGTAATTCCAAACGGTGTTGTGCTATCTGCCTCAAAGTAGTTCGCTCAACACCTTTACTATTTACACAGCTCCATTGGTCACCTGCATATATGTTCTTTCAGCTGCTCATTTGGCACCTAGACAGACACACATTAGGCTAGACAGTAACTGGGAGCAAGTTCTGCTCATCTTTCACCCAGGTCTCTGTGCGGAAGGCACCAGGATAAGGGAGAATTATCTCAGGCTGAACACCAACAAGAGTTTCTGGTGGTGGTTAGCTTTCCTAACACCAGGGGCCCAGTATAGAAGTGCCCCAGGCATACAAATGGCACTGGCGCCCAATGGTTGCTCCCCCCTCCCCCCCCCAGCTCCCTGGGCACTTCGGTATTACAGAAGTGGCTGCAAACCCTTGTGCAGCCCCTGGTTTAATACAGATACTGCCGGCGCACATACAGCACAGGCGCTACCATTGGAGGGCTTGCGCAGTATTACTGACGTGGGCGCAAAGGGAAACATGCCTTTAGCAGGAGCACTGTAAATGCGGCACAAAACGATTGCGCACTAACAATGCGCCTTCTAAAGGCAGCCCTCTGGGAGGAAGAAAAGGGGTCCAATGGACCTATTAGACATCCCCTTGCAGGTGGGTGCAGTCACTCACTGCACCCACCTGTAAGGGGATCGTTAATCTCCTTAAAAGTGCAGGCGGAGTGCCACCTGCACAGAGAAACATGGAGCAGCTTTTAAACAGCTGCTCAGTATTTCTCTTAACTGCACTGCCTGAGGGCAGCACATGGCTGCAGCTGCCCAGGGGGCAGCGCATACAATATAACACAACACACTCTCCTTGTTTGTGCCGGGCACAACTCTGAAAGATGCGTCCGGCGCAAACAAGGAGAGTGCGCCGTATTCTGTAATATGATCTCCGATGGGGGCACTGGTGCCCGCTGAGCCTTGGCACTCTCCCTGTGTGGGTATTTGGGCATTCGTTTTGATGAATTTCGTGCCTTTTTGCATTAACTCCACAAAGTCTTCTCAATCTGCTTCTTATACATTGAAACCCTCACAAAAAAAACACAACTAAACATTACCTTGTTTGCAGCAAAGATTGCTCAATCGAAGTCTTTGGCTTCGGACAAACTACTGGATAAAAATGTCACCAAGAAGTTATCCAGTCTCTAGAATAAACAAATGCACTCGTGTGCTGATGACCTTACAAGCTACTGCTGGATCAAAACCCTACTGCTGCTGGGGACCATCAATAGGAAAGCCATCAACACCTAGATACATGGGGAGATCAAGAACAACACTACTTCAGGACTAGTAATCTGGGTTCAGGCCCCAACGCAGCACGTTGATAAAAATAATTCAATGACGCAATACAGATCCCTGACAAAAGTCAGAGTTTCTTTGTGTTGCTTAACGTCTCCGAAACCTTTGACACCATTGGTTTTAGGAGTATTGTTTTAATTTACGTAATCAATGTGGTGATTGCAGAAGGTGGCAACACGAATGACAAAAACCTCTGTCCATATGCACAGACAGCCTGGACATTGCAAATCACCCCATGAGGATGCATAGCTGGAAGCAACCAATTGCTGTCACATTGCTGACTTATGATATCAGAGACACATTAGGATCCAATGGAAAGCCCATGTTCTTAAAGCTATACTCTAGTTCTGGCCTGGTCCCCTTCCTACTAAAACAATATCAAGAGCTGCAGGTTAGAGCATGACATCCTGACACCATTGCCTTTTGTTTCATCCGAGTTTACATAAGATTTTAAGGACACACAGCTTCTCCATCTCCACCACACGCAGCATAAGACAAGAAGCAGAGGCATCCAAATCCTAATCCGTCAGTAACACAATATGGGTGTCTAACCTGAAAGGGTTGTGTAGTACTACAGGGCATTTCACCTCAAGTGACTCCAGAGTATCATGCTAACAGAATATTGTGGACAAACTACTGAGGACCAAAGTAACAATACAGAATATATATATATATGACACACACACACACACAGATTTACTTTACTGCACATTATATGTACATTAACAGTATAAAAGCACCAGTGTACCTATAGGTAGGCCTCAGTTTCCATAAAAAGGGTATTTCTTGTTTTAGTAACTGGTGCTGTTCGACAAATCTGCACAAACCTTTCCCAAAATAAATGTTTGGGCCCACCGTGGTAAGTTTCACATTTCATACACATCTGTCAAGCAGGGAACAAGGAAAGGAGGGGGGGTCCCAAAAGTGACAATTTCAAATTGTCATTCCTATAAAGTTGCCAAAAGTTTAACATTCCCTCAGTCGTTTGAGAAATTAGCATTTAAGAGAGGTGAACATATAGAGGTTAAAGATATATTGACATTTGGAAAATGTTGTCATTTGTCCACAACTTCAGTGCTGATAGACATATTTGCACGTAATTTGGCAGATTCTTACCATGTATAACTTACTCTTTGTATTTTTTTTTTTATTTGTACAGATTTTTCAACTTTTAAAAAGCGGAGGTCAAAACTGTTCATTTGCTAAGGCCTATGGCATCATTTGACTAGTCAACATGAATTTTGACACAAATTAAGCATGTTTAATTTTCTATTGCTTTGGCAAGTTTAGTGCAGATCCATGAGGGGAGGAAAATGAAATAGGGCACAAAAACGATTTCATCTGCTAGTAACTCTCCTACTCTGTAAATAAATCCATCTGAAATTTGGTAGTATTTTAAGTCCAGTAAAGGAATCGCAGGATTTAAAAAAATGCTAATAATTAGCACAGTTTTACAAATATGCACAACAATTGGGAGGCATCATGTTTAGCTTGCTTGTCATATTTTGAGTTTCATGCAAACCTGCCATGTGGAAATGGGGTGAAAGGAACACTTGAAGGGTGCACTTGATAAAAATAAAAAAAAAGAAGTTGCTTTTCCCATTTTAACTCCCACAGGAAGGTTTGCTTTCCGGTACAGAAAGAAGTCCTGAACAGAATTATGGAACACTTGGCACAAAACTAACACTTTACTCAGGGAAGTGATGATACTTAATCTAGAGAAAGTTAGTGTGCAGGTTTGCAGACTGTCGCTGAACGTACATAAAAAACATAAAAGCCCCCATTGGACAAGGAGGCCTAGAGCTCCAATTATCTATCTGGTATCTGCAGGATGAAAGTTCGTTCTCCAAACCTATTAAAGCAGGGTTAAGGAATTAAATACCCAGCCAGGCTGCAGGACAGGACCTATGCCCAACCTATGGTATGCATGTTTGACGGCTTGATTGAACTGAAAAAATCGGAATCTGCGTTGTTAGTAAATTAACATTTTTTGGATCCCCTACTTTTGTGCCCCCATGATGAATTGCCACATTTTTCAAAACACTAATAGTGAGCTGCAAATGTTAAATGTCTAAAAAAACTTTGTGCAGAATTGTCAAAAGGTACTTCAGTTATAAGCACGTGTATAGCCCAGAGCCCACGGTATAGCAGCTGGGTGGTTCTAGTTAGGTCTGGGTTTCCATAGGAAAGGCATTTTTGGTTTTCTTAATGAGTTTTGTGCCATTAAACAAATCTGCATAAAAAGTTCCAAAACCAATTTGCCCCGTTTGGGTCCTCCACCCTGTATGCTGCATTGGGCAGCAACCAAATATGAATAGTAGGTGAACAAACCAATGGGTGATAAGTGCCAAAGCTCCTCTATGTATGTACCTATTTATGTAACTTTTATTTGTGACTTTTTATGCCATGAGGACTCAAAAACAACTAGAAGGGTCTCTGTGCCAGACCACAAAAGTATCTTGGGAGAACATTGTGCAAAAGGAGTACTACCAACAGGTTAGGACCATCCAATACATGAGGAGCTTAAGACCATTGTAAACCATGGTCAAGACAACAGATTCTTTTCTGGAGCATGAGATCTGGACATTTGGGTCCTGGAAGCTTGTGGTGATGTGCTGTATCACCCTTTTGTATGAAGATTGTGTGGCTTCTCACCACAGTAGAGCAAACTATGTGGCACCTACCAATGTTTCTGCGAGCACTTGGACAACCAAACCTTACATAGAGGCAAGAGTGCAATATCTTAAAATGTATCTGGAAACAGGAGATGGCGAGGAATGCAATGTATATAGGAAGTAAGCTATGTTCATGCAGAATGTTTAGGGGCGGCAGAAATGTGCAATTATGATTCATGACTGCAAATGCCTGCTGCGGACAAGGAGGGAGATGCTCAAGACATCACTGACCTGTCAATAAAGATGCTAGAAACGTACCGTGAACCTGGAATGAATTCGGTCATGGAAAGGAGCGGGCATTCACCCAGAGGCCACAGCACTAATGAGAAAGTAATGGGTATGCTGCTGTATTAATAGGTGTTGCCATCAGCTGCCAGACAGGAGGCATTATGGCCCCATTAGTACATGATGATCACTGTGCTTCATCACTAATGAAACTGTTGGCACACCATCCGAATTCTGATGAAGCAGTAAACACTGCCTTGGGGGGGCTCGCTGCAGGCTGCTTGAGGCAAATAAATCTGCACATCACCTGTGGTGGTCAACTCTATGAAGAGGGCATCTGCAGCTATAAACGTGAAAAGAAAGCATTCAAATGCAAGGACATTAATGGATGTGCATCCAAAGAAATGCTGCTGATGTGGTCGTTTGGGCCATGTAGTTACAGGTCCCAGCAGTATGGCGCATTGGGCACACGCTGGAGTCGTAGGTAATGGAGTCACTGATCTGGAATGAGAGGGAAGAGTAATATTCTAAATGTGAAAGAAGTGGGGGAATTCGTACAGGAACCTTATGCTGCAAAAAGAAGATACGGCTGAAAAGAATAAAGGGGTCCAGAAAGCACATTGTAAAGTAACTTTGAATGAGAATTTGTGAATGTTTGATTAGGTCATAAACCACCCTTCAAAGCAACAACACAAAACTGTCTCTACTCTGGTCGATCCAAAGCCACTGAACACACCTTTGTAACTCAATCATCTCATATCCTTATAATAAGTCTTTTAGTGTTAAGAAGGAAACTCTTCACAATTAGAGACACCATTAGAGGAGGATAATTCTGGATCATCATCAGGTGCAGCAAAGTTCATCAGTATTCAGCTCCAGTCTCAAGTTGTTCTGTAGTCTTTTGTTTGAAGGTACCAGTTGCCTTCTCGTTTCCTTTGCCAGTGCAGATCCTCAAGGTATGATCTCCTAGCCGCTCCGCCACGTAACAAAAGATGTCCAGAGGCATTGGATATGTAAGTTGTATTCAGGGAAGATTTCGCTCCATAAGACTTCAGACTGGGCTAGGTTGTTGTGTCTCATGGTTTGAAGAACTACATCTCCATCCCTACAGTTCAGAAAGCAGGCAGTCAGTGCCTGAGGAGGCATGACACGGTTGGAGGTGCTGCAAGTGCTCTATGAGCCCATTCGATAGAGGAACGTTTTGAGAGATCCTTTGGGTGTAGTGCTTCAGGTATCGTTTTTTCCACAAAAAGTGCAACAGTGCAACCCTCATCGCTCTGGAAAGCCCAAAAGAGGTAGGTTGTTCTGACAGGACTTTCCCTCACCGTACTTGGCCATCCCCATCAGCTCCGTAGTCACATGTTAAAGTTCAAAGGTGGTGCCACACATTTCCTTGGCATTCGATGTGACGGATTCTATTGCTTCCACCATCACCTGTGCTTTGTCTGAAACCTCACAGAGGCTGTGAAAGATTCATTTCTACAGATATTGTATCAATTCTATGCTCTAGGGCGGTGAGTCCTTAACGGCACTCATTAAATCAGGAGTCGGCTCTGTAGGCCAGGACTTCTGGTGTGACTCCTGAATCTGAGCTCCTGTTTGCTTGACTACTATGCTGAATGTGCACAAAACATTTTTTAGCACACAGACAAGTTATATTGTTTGTCTTTGGCCATATTGACACACTGTACTAGGCCACTCGTACATGAAGAAAGGATGGGGACAACAATTCTTGAGAATAACAGTAAGGATAGATCGGAGGTAAACAGCAAAACGTACCTATTCAATAATGTTGTGAGAATATATTTCAATGTCTTTAAAGTAGTTCTATAGATAAATTGTAAAAATAAGTTCATTGCAAAGTCATCATTGGTTCAGACGTCTCCATTGAGTCAGAGAAGAACAACAGCCTGAAGTTACTGAAACTTTATTAGAAAAGCAGCTCACTTATTTCTAAAGTTCTGTCAAATCAGGGCTTTCAATGTATGTAAAGAATACTGTACTGTCTGTCCATGTATACATTGTGCTGTTTTTCAGTGTGCTGCATCCATGTCCATGTGCAGCGAAGGTGGGCCTTCAGGCTGAGGAACTGCCTCCACACACTGTCAACAATGAAGCCGCATCCAGGACTCTAACCTCCATGGGCCTCGGTCCTTGGTTTCATTCAGGCTGCAGGTAGGATGGACAGATACCCTTGCAGCAGGACCACTTCTGTGGGCTCAGGGACAGACCCAGGACTGCTCCGGATACAGCAATCGCAACGCCACAATCAGCGTCAGCCACCAGCGCCTCATCTACACATCTGTGTACGGAGAGGAAGTTCTCCCCTGGCCCGGCAGCATATAGGACCAAGCTGCTGCAAAACACATCCATGTTCTGATATTTTCCAACGACAACACAGAGAGGTCAGGAAGTTGTTTCTCTCACATTCACTCACTAAATACTGTCCAGTCGGCTCAGGAGTTGGGGACATCCACAGCACTACTGGCTAAGCAGTAAAAATTTCAAACAATATTGCAACAGGCAGGATTCTTTAGTAGTATGCAGTCGTTCGGCCATCTTGTCGGCCATGCCCCACAACTGAATACACTTAACTAAGGACTTGAATACTCACATAATTATTTGTTCCCTGTGCTCACGCTCTATAGCTGCGATCTGACAATACCCTTGTCTAATCTACTCCCAGGGTACAAAAGGAACAGCACAATGGTAGATCGAAGAGGCCATTTGGACCAAGTCTTTAAAAGATGTTGCCGTTTCAAATTTGAGTATCCTCATCTCACACTATCCTGCGAAAGACACTTAAACCTTATTTTACTCATTTTAATACATACCATACTGTGCATTGTTATATCATATTAGTATTTTTGATCACTTAGCGCCAAAAAAGCTGCCTACACCTGCTGTGCTCTAGAAGATCGAAAAATCTAATCACATAATTAGGTTAATCTGCATCTTAAATTAATACTGATGCTGCTGAGGATGCAGCTTATTGCATTTAACATCAAATAAACAGCATGTATTAATTTAGTAATATAACAAGATATGCACATGACTGAAGGCAATAAAGTAAGTCTTGGTGACTGTGAAGGAAGACACGCTGAGCTTGTAGGAAGTCTCATTGGTAGGAACAATGGCCAGAATGAACTAGGACACTGGCACCCAAATCACAAGGCATGGGTCGTTTAACACATGCAGATGGTTCCCGTCTGCTGCTTGAGGAAACTTTTTTTGTGTTTTTATGCTGTTGCCATGGAAATGCTTAAATTTGTTTATGTTTTACGTTTCGCCGGGGGCATGGCCCCGATCGGCTATATATTGGGTAATGATGTTCAGACAAATGTTCTATAATCCCGCCTGTGATGCTGGGCCCTTTGGTATACAGACTCCACGCATCTGTTTGTTGAATAAATATATATTGTACTTAAAGATCACCTAAAGTCGATAGTGTAGTCTTCAGTCAGACTGAAACTTGATAGGACAGCAGTTTCCAAAATCTTTGCAACAAGGCATATTTATGAAAGTGTCTGCAACAGAAAAGGATGTCAGAGTAAAAGGTTAAATTGTGCAGAATGAGAGAATATATTTTTTGGTTCTTCTTTACAGTTTTCTACTTGGTTTGCATGGGTCAGCCCTAAAAGAGGCTTCAAAAGTGTTCATAGCTACTAAAAAGGAGCTGAAACGACGTAAGCATTTCTATCTTAAATCGATATTTATTAATTTTATTAGGAATTTATTCAGCTCACGAGGGCAGAAAAACTTTATACGTTATCGAGAGCTGTGACATGCTATGTGTATTTGTTGAGTGCCCAATCACGAGATGGTGCAGAGTTACAGCATGTGAGGATGCTTACCTAGCATAGGGAGCGTGTGTCACGATAAGGATCACGAGATGGTGCAGAGTTACAGCATCTGAGGATGCTTACCTAGCACAGGGAGCGTGTGTCACGATAAGGATCACGAGATGGTGCAGAGTTACAGCATGTGAGGATGCTTACCTAGCACAGGGAGCATGTGTCACGATAAGGTCGGAAAGAGGAATGAATAGGTTAAGGGTAATCTTGGACTGACAGGCAGATGAAGAGGGAACAGGTCTTGTGAGATTTTCTGACGTTCTGAATAGAAGGGGTAAATCTTAGTTTCAGTGAGAGTTCATTCCAAAGTCTTCAAATCAGCAGCCTTCAAAAGTTCCAGAGCCAAACATTGTTCTTTACATTTGGTAAACAGGGACAGAAACTGTCCAATAGACCAATAGTGCCTTGTTTCACATTGTGCTGCATCATGTGGCTGAAAACTCTGCGATGCCCTTTTTGAACAGATATTCATCCTTTTAGGACGTGTGAATCAATTTTGATTGTAGTACAAGGGCTCACACAAAGGTGCATACATGATGCTAACAACTACTGAAAGGATTCGGTAGTCACCACTGCCTTCCATCTCCTACTCAAAGCACACCATCGACTGCAAGATAAATATGGAAGGAAAAAACACGAACCTACTCACTTCTCCACTGGAGGAATGAAAGAAGATGCCCCGAGAGTCAGCTTCTTTCAGAGTGAAACTTCTGCAACAGCCATATATATCCGATTCTTTCAGCTGCACCTGCAGTCATTTTTACCTTTCTGTTTGCCAATACCTTGTCAAATAAAGCATGATATTTGACTTCCAAACTGGTTATTACTTTTGAAGTTCAATTCAACGTTCACGAGAAGGGACTTTTTGCTCTGATCCTACTAGTTTAAGTCCTTCACAGGCTTCATTTTCTTTAAATGCCAGGGTCTTTCAAAGGGTAATTTTGCCCCCTGCTTTTCAGCTGGCGACCTCAGGGTCACTTTTAAATTTCGTCAGTTTAATCACATCCTACCTTCTGGACAGAAACTAGGTTGACTTTGTGATCTTGGCTGTCTTCATTTGCACATGCTATGAAGAAAACATGCCATGAAGCATATTTAGGTGCCCATCTTCCCAGAGGCACACAATTTTCAGCAAGTGTAAGACAGTTAATGATTCCCCCAGAATACCACATTACTTAGCCAACTTATGAAGGCACTGACCAATTCTCTATGAAGGCCTAAAGAGGGATGTGCCATTTATTACCTTCCTGGTGATGCTGAAAGAGACCACTTAAGGTTCCACTCACAGCAAGCGTGCTTAGCCTTTCGCCGTACTGCAAATTGCTTTTCGGGGATGGAAAATTGCAGTTTTTAAGAGATGCAGCTTTCAGGGGTTTGTTCCATAAGCGTTTCTGGCAGGTAAATATCTGAACGAGGAGAAAACAAGAGGTTAAGGCCCGTGTCTGTGAAGGACTGACATCTCTGTGGGAGTGGATCGGCCTGGCGAACAGCACCATAGACCAAAAAATGTCTATGAAATTAGATTAGTTCAGTTATTTTGTAAAGCGTAGCTCAAAGCTGGAACTTGGTTGAGCTCGAGTTCCCAGTTTTTATTAGATGTTCATAATCAAAATAATTAGATTATTATACTCGGATGACAGTCAGTTGAGTTCTTTTCCTGTTTGTTTTATTTTAAAGTGTGTTGCTGTGATTGGTTCCTAACGATACTTTGTCTTTTTTTTTTTTTTTTTTTTTAACAATAGTTGTATTTTTGTACAGCATCGGCTGCGTTTCGGAGGGAAGGTTGCGCGGATTGCGCAATAGCTGCCAGGGTGGGTTACTGAGTTTGATGTCTCTTTGACATATGCGGTGACATTCAGATCACAGTTTGAATCCCAAAAATGCCCATGTCCTTTCATTGTCTCACGGTCGGTAAACTGAGAGCTCGCCACTGCTGATTTCAGGGCCTTTCCCTTGTGGCCAAAGTTCCTGCAAGGCTCAACCATGCACCTGAGCCATGGCGGCACATGGATACACTTCGGCAGCGGTAGAGGGGCACATCAATAAGGGAAGCCTAAAGGGCTGGATTACTATGAGGCATTCCCACAGAGGTGGACCCAAGCCGGTACACAGAAGGAGGTGATGGCCGTGGAGTGAGACGCAGATGCAAATGAAATCACCTCAGGACCATCACTGAATGGACTGAAGGTGAGGAGACAGCATAGCATGAGAGACATCAAGTAGGAAAAAAGGCCCATGGTGTGCAACCCCTGTGCTCCACGGTGCTCCACGGTGCTGCGGCACCTCCTTTACCGTCACCTGCCCCGTTGTAGGAGACTATCTACTCTCTCACCTTCCTGACAGTGACAGAGAGAAGTGCCTGGAGACGTGGGCTGCCTATGGGAGCTGTAAACCAGCAAAGGGGGTTGAGGGTGTTGGAGGTGGCAACCAATCCTCAAAGACGGCTTTGAAAGCAAAGATAGGTGAGGTCGGCCTGGACGTCTTCCTTTTGCTACAAGAACTGCGTCAGAGTTGACAGTTACGGGGCGGAAGGCCAACTTTGGAAATAGAAGATGCCTTTGTGGAGGTAATAAGCCACACTGGGCCAACTGAAGAAATCCTCCAAGAATCCGGCGGATCGAGTTGAAGATGCTGAAGTTAGGGCATTGAGGAACAATCTGCGAATCTTGGGTTTCCCAGGTGTGGAGGACTTTGATCGAAACATTTCCTTGAAACCTAGCTCCGGGGGATTGTCGCTGTGGAAATACTGCCAATGCAAATGACTGACTTTTGAAACAAGAGCAGTGGGGGGCTACCTTCTCTTTATGAAGAGGCCACAATGAGCAACCATCTGCATGAGCATGAAAGCTTTTTGGCACAATGGGCTTTCAAGGGCTTGCGTAGTGTTGATCCATCTAGTTTGCTATGTTGGGATGTTTTGTGACCTATATGTCTGACTGTTACCACCACAAGGCGGGAGAGGTATGTGCCTGAACAGAAAGTGCACAGCAGTAAGGCAAGCAGCATCCTCAATTGCAGCTCCTGTAGTTGGGGGTGGGGTAGGGGTGGATGCTGAGAAACTACTCAGGTGGGTCTATGCTAGTGTAGCTCTGTACAAGTGAGGATTACATGGATAGCTGCAAAAACAGCAGAAGGACTCAAATGTTGACAGACATGTCTGCATCAGAAAGCCATTTCATTGTAATTGAAATAGTATTTTCCCAGTTAGTTGTTCAAATTAGACATAGGAGATATGAAGGAGGAGCATAGAGACCTCCAGAACATATGGGTAGAGGTGCCTTATCCACATACAACTGGAGGGACAGCATCTGAAAGAAGAAAAAAAAGTACCAAACAAATTAGAGAATGAGGGACATATTCATGTTTTCCATTCCAGTGGTTCCAAGCAAAAGTAGAAAAAAAAAGAAAAAAAAAGTGTTCTGTGCATCCGCAATCAGAGATAGATAAAGTACTATGGGCCCCAGACAGAATATAAAAAGCCTGTATCCCGAATGGACAGAAAGATTTCTAAATCAATAAAATGGGTCACAACTTGACAGAAAGGATGTTACCCTGAGGCGACATGTGGGGAGAGAGAGAAATCTGAGACACTGCTAAATAACAAGCGAGGGAGGGTCCCAAATTATCCACCGTCATCCAGCAAATAACTTGATACAACAAGAAGAACACAGCTCTAGCATACTGGAACCAACTTTTGGATAACTCAGTACACCAGCGTCAGATCTGGGTGCAGAAAGCAAAGCTGAAGACTGTGCTCTTTGTTGCCAAATGGGTTACAGGAACAATGTATTTTGATACAGAGATAAAACCCTAAACTTCGACAAATTCTACAGGAATAAACTTGGTCATTACAGAAGATAGAGACAATGTTTGTTGGCCAGACATTATCTCCTGAGTGACAGAACTGAAGATCCTTTTAACTTCAAAGCAGAAGAGTGAACTTCAATCTCAGCATGACCAAATTCAACAGTTCCTACATCTCGCACCACTAACAAAAAACATATATAAGGTAAGGTGATAAAAAAGTAATTCAGGGCGAAAGGGAAAGGAAGACCTATATTCATCAGGAAAGCTTAGAGAGACAAACAAAAAGATTATACCTTCTGGGTACTGGCAAGAGGCAAGGAACTCATGAATACAGTGAAGGGACCATGAGGAAAGCGGGAAGAAGAGGCATCAAGAACAACAGAAACAGAGGTGGGCTAGCCAAGGAAAGCCCAAGCCCAAAGCTTAGCTTTGGTTCAGCTTGCGGTCCTCTTGCAACCTCGATCCCAACACAAGGCGAGCTTCCATGCAGACGATGTGGCCTGGCGCTTACAGAGTTAAGCTGCTGACCATTTAACATGGGAAGATGGATCATGCCATCCTGGGCTCAGCATCATGTTAATCCCAGCAGATCTCCCTATGGGGAAAAAAAGGGTAACTGTGTCTGTTGTGAGGTTTTGTTTTGTTCTTGGCAAGATGTGGATTCTGCTAGTTATCCACACTCAAATCTCATCCTCCAAGAATTTAGGACACAGCATTAACCTTTGATTTCCGAACGAGAAATCCTTCTATTGGCAGAATTTCATCACGTGAAAGTGGAAAATCTGGTATCATTTCCGGTTTCCGCACCTGTTTAAACTGCGATTGTACACTTTTATTTTTTTTTCACACTAAGCCACCTTTCTGGTCATTATCACAAATAAGAGCACCTTCAAATACGTGAAATTCGTGATGCGTGCTGTACAAAAAAAAATTGTCTTCTGTAGGATTTAGTAGCCTACAAAATGTGTTACATCTGTGATGAACCTGGGCCAGATACAGGGTACACACGGCAGGTAATCTGCCTCTTAGTTCACCAACAACATTCTTATCAAGGCAGGGGACAGGAGTGTTTCTAACTTCATGGTTAAAAAAAATCTCTCACTTCTAATAATACCCTGAGTGAAATAATCTGATACACTAAGAGGAAACGTTTCCACCTGTCAAAAAAAAAAAAAAAAAAATGTAAAAAAATTTGAAGACACGATGTCATAGTCCACCACGTTTGTTTCATGATTTTCAAGGTTTGGCTCGGCTCGGTCTCGGACTCTTAGTGCCATCTCGAAATAAAAGCACCGCTATACAAAACATCAAAAACGAAAAGCCAAAATACAAAAAATAAAACTCTGAATGTATCAACACTGCAGGGAAATTTTTGGTTTAACTCGTACAACATGTCGTGGTCTTTTGAAGGATCCCTAATTTACCTTCCAATGCAATATATTCCGTTCCCAAGCCAAACGTGCAATCAACAAATTTTAATTGGTTCACAGCCTCACAACTGCCATTACATCACTGGGCACCTTCATCCAATCGGGTACCTTAACCTAGCTCAGGGTTCTGCAAAGTCGGTCCTGGAGAACTGGGTCCATGCCAGATTTTTTGCATATCCACATTTAGAAAAAAAGATGTTTCGGAAATCAAAATTTTTCTAAATGCGGATATGCTAAAAATCTGGCATGGACCCGGCTCTTCAGGAATGACTTTGCAGAACCCGGACTCTAAACACCACATATTTTGCAAAAGGCAGCTAGGCTTGTTTGCCACAAATACACCACTAAACAGCCGATTAAAATTCAGAAAGTGGGAGGAAAATAAACATTAATGAAGTTATCTGTCGTGTGTCTGGACCGCCCCGTGCCCACATAAGTTGTGGATGTCGAACACGCCTCCACTGAGTCCTTAGAGTGCGGGTGATTTTTTTGACACATAAAATACAAAGTGAGATTACACAAAATGAAATGTTCATCTTTTGCAATGTTTCAATATTATTTTACATTGGAATCAGTCACAAACCCTGAACAGTGCAAATAATTTATACTGCATTAAATTATATTTCAAGTCTGAAATGTTTCTTTTTAACATGACACTAATTGTTTTCGATAGTGTGCTGAGATTTAGAAAGGGTAAGGTGTGAGGGCAACGAGTTACAAGTGATTTTAGCCCTCTTTAATCTGTACTATTCTCGGGACTAGCAGTACTCCTCGGGTTACTAGATGACCTGTGCGCAGGACACGGTTACAGTCCTGAGCTTCTCACTTACTGATAGCTACTTTCAGGCAGGTTAGTCCAGTTGGTTTAAATGCAGTAAACTACAACCCCAGAATACCCAGAATCACTTATTGAAAGAAAACAACTGGAACCTTTGTGCCCAAGGGCCATTGAGCCACCTGGTAGTACTACCAATGCTTGACACTGTGGTTGCAACATGTTTAGACAGGCAAGTCTGTACTACCCGCTTCAAAGTTTTTGGGGAATTGAGGTGCTCCATACTCTTATTCTCCCACATGAGGTCAGGCTGCACAGCTTTTGTATTGCACAGCATTCACATTTCCTGGGCTGGTTGGAACACCAGATTGTTGGGAAAACTACTGGCTACTTTTACGGGTTTGACTGATGGATCACCTACATGTTGTAGGGTAGGAAGCCAAACAACCCTTCCTGGGCTGTCTAAGTCTGGGTGAAATGATTTGGTGGGTGAGGGTGTCTCTATGGTGGCGTTCTGTGGAGACCCTCCATCCTATGCCCGTGTGTGCGCTGTATCACTTGTTGTTCACGCATGGTGATCTGGGGTCCAGCACTCGGGTCACTCGTGCCCATCACCCATACCACTGACTGTCTGCGGTTTTGAGAGGCTTGTGCTGTTCTCATGTCCTAAATCGATGTGCTGGTCTTCAGAGCGCGGCATTCAACACTCTTCAGGGTCTGGACGGTTCCATCTTGGGCTCGGATGTGAGAGAGTCTGTGTTCTCCTAAACACACATAGTTAGTGTCCTTGTGCGTGGGACAGATCCTTCACTCGCTTTGCTTCTAGTCTCTAGTCCAAGTGATCAACTATATGAGGCACACCACCAGGACAATACACGGGTCTACTGATTCCAGCTACATCTACTACCTTGAAGACCCCAGCACTGACTCAACCAGCAATATTTCTCTTGTGGGAAGCTGCTCTATCTCCCTAGGAGTTATTAGCTACGAACATGATAGCTCGGTGCTAAACGCCGGAGCATGGCTCTGGTGAGCGAACAGGGAGAAACAGCTGCAGACACCACAGAAAACCTACTGTTTGCGGTCTACGAAGTAGAAATACTTTTGCACTCAAGCTTTCGTTAGTAAATGCATGCATCTGTCTGCGCTCCTAGCATACAGACGGCAACGTGTCATTCTCATAAGTCAACCAGGGAAGGAACCGAAACAGATTATTTTCTCTAATCAATACCACTTCTCTTAAAGAACATTCTCTTGTACATTGCTACTATCATTATCAGGTGAGAACAAAACAAACACAAGCTCAATAAGGCACTGCCTAGGGTTATTAAGGAGGGGGTGCACTTCCACTAGAACTGTAGATGGAAATTAGCAATGTAGGAAGAAATCAATATGAGCGACAGCAAACAGTAGAAAGAAAAGGACAGAAAACGACTATATACTCAAGAAAAAAAGAAAAAAAAAAATTCCACACTCATTCCACATGTGTTTTAGGTATGCTGACATGAAGTTGGTACCTCTGTCAGACACCACCTCCTTAGGGAAACCCACTCTGGTAAAGATACCAATGAGGGCCTTGGCTACTGCAGGGGCAGTAGTCGACCTAAGGGGAATAGCTTCAGGATACCTAGTAGCATGATCCACTACTACTAGGATGTACATATTTCCTGAGGCTGTGGGAGGTTCCAGTGGACCAACTATGTCCACACCCACTCTTTCAAAGGGGACCCCCACCACTGGAAGTGGAATGAGGGGGGCCTTTGGGTGCCCACCTGTCTTACCACTGGATTGACAGGTGGGGCAGGAGAGGCAAAACTCCTTAACCTTCTGGGACATATTGGGCCAGTAGAAGTGGTTGACTAACCTCTCCCACGTCTTGGTTTGTCCCAAATGCCCAGCAAGGGGAATATCATGGGCTAAGGTCAGAATAAACTCTCTGAACGACTGAGGCACTACCACTCTCCTAGTGGCACCAGGTTTGGGGTCTCTGGCCTCAGTGTACAGGAGTCCATCTTCCCAATAGACCCTATGTGTTCCATTTTTCTTGCCCTTGGACTCTTCAGCAGCTTGCTGCCTAAGGCCTTCAAGAGAGGGACAGGTTTCTTGTCCCTTACACAGCTCCTCCCTTGAGGGTCCCCCTGGGCCCAAGAGCTCAACCTGATAAGGTTCAAGTTCCAAAGGCTCAGTTCCCTCAGAGGGCAGAACTTCTTCCTGAGAAGAGAGGTTCTCTTTTTCTGACTGTGTTGTTCCCAACTGACTTTCCTTTTCTCTTGGTAGGCTGGGCCATTTTTCCAGACTCCAGCTCTACTTTTTCACCCTGTGCCTTGCATTGTGCTCTTGTTTTTACACACACCAGTTCAGGGATACCCAGCATGGCTGCATGGGTTTTTAGTTCTACCTCAGCCCATGCTGAGGACTCCAGGTCATTTCCAAGCAGACAGTCTACTGGGATGTTTGAGGAGACCACCACCTGTTTCAGGCCATTGACCCCTCCCCATTCTAAAGTTACCATTGCCATGGGATGTGCTTTAGTCTGATTGTCAGCATTGGTGACTGTATAAGTTTTTCCAGTCAGGTATTGGCCAGGGGAAACCAGTTTCTCTGTCACCATGGTGACACTGGCACCTGTATCCCTCAGGCCCTCTACACTTGTCCCATTAATAAAGAGCTGCTGCCTGTATTTTTGCATGTTAGGCAGCCAGGCAGCTAGTGTGGCTAAATCCACCCCACCCTCAGAGACTAGAGTAGATTCAGTGTGGACCCTGATTTGCTCTGGGCACACTGTTGATCCCACTTGGAGACTAGCCATTCCAGTGTTACCTGGATTGGAGTGGAACTTTTCTTGGGACAGGCCTTGTCTCCAGTTTGGTGTCCAGACTGACTACAGTTTCGACACCAGGCCTTTTTGGGATCAAAGTTTTTACCCTTGTACCCAGGGTTGTTTTGTGAAGAGGCTCTGGGCCCACCCTCCTGTGCAGGTTTTTGGGGGCCTGTAGAAGACTCTTTACTATTTTTATTTTTGGCTGTCTCACCACCTTTCCCCTGGGGAGGTTTTGTGACCCCTTTCTTTTGGTCACCCCTTGTGGAAGTTTTGGACACCCTTGTCTTGACCCAATGGTCCGCCTTCTTTCCCAATTCTTGGGGAGAAATTGGTCCTAGGTCTACCAGATGCTGATGCAGTTTATCATTGAAACAATTACTTAACAGGTGTTCTTTCACAAACCAACCAGGGCAGAAAGTCTGGGTTTTGGTATGACCAAAAGGCTGCACTGGTTGAGTTCCAACCAGGGCAGAAAGACCTAGGTACTAGGTCTACCAGATGCTGATGCAGTTTATCATTGAAACAATTACTTAACAGGTGTTCTTTCACAAATAAATTGTACAGCCCATCATAATTACTTACACCACTGCCTTGAATCCAACCATCTAGTGTTTTTACTGAGTAGTCTACAAAGTCAACCCAGGTCTGGCTCGAGGATTTTTGAGCCCCCCTGAATCTAATCCTATACTCCTCAGTGGAGAATCCAAAGCCCTCAATCAGGGTACCCTTCATGAGGTCATAAGATTCTGCATCTTTTCCAGAGAGTGTGAGGAGTCTATCCCTACACTTTCCTGTGAACATTTCCCAAAGGAGAGCACCCCAGTGAGATCTGTTCACTTTTCTGGTTACACAAGCCCTCTCAAAAGCTGTGAACCATTTGGTGATGTCATCACCATCTTCATATTTAGTTACAATCCCTTTAGGGATTTTCAACATGTCAGGAGAATCTCTGACCCTATTTATGTTGCTGCCACCATTGATGGGTCCTAGGCCCATCTCTTGTCTTTCCCTCTCTATGGCTAGGATCTGTCTTTCCAAAGCCAATCTTTTGGCCATCCTGGCTAACTGGATGTCCTCTTCACTGGAGTTTTCCTCAGTGATTTCAGAGTTGTTGGTCCCTCCTGTGAGGGAACCAGCATCTCTGACTATTATTTGTGGAGTCAGGGCTTGAGAAGCCCTGCTCTCCCTAAGTAGGACTGGAGGGGGGGAATTTCCCTCCAAGTCACTATCTTCATCCTCTGAGTTGCCACCCTCAGAGGGGTTGGCCTTTTCAAACTCTGCCAAAAGCTCCTGGAGCTGTATTTTGGTAGGTTTGGGGCCCATTGCTATTTTCTTTAGTTTACAGAGTGACCTTAGCTCTCTCATCTGTAGATGGAGGTAAGGTGTGGTGTCGAGTTCCACCACAGTCACATCTGTGCTAGACATTTTGCTTCTAAAAGTTGGAATACTTTTTAAGAATCTACAACTAGTTCTAGGTTCTAATTCAAACTTTTACAAACTTTTAAACTCTAAAAGAAATGCTAAACAGGATCTAACACAAGGCCCTAGCAGGTCTTTTAAGAATTTAGAAAACTTTTCAAATTGCAAAAATCAATTTCTAATGACAATTTTGGAATTTGTCGTGTGATCAGGTATTGGCTGAGTAGTCCAGCAAATGCAAAGTCTTGTATCCCACCGCTGCCACCAATGTAGGAAGTTGGCTCTGTATGTGCTATTTCAAAGTAAGGAATAGCATGCACAGAGTCCAAGGGTTCCCCTTAGAGGTAAAATAGTGGTAAAAATAGATAATACTAATGCTCTATTTTGTGGTAGTGTGGTCGAGCAGTAGGCTTATCCAAGGAGTAGTGTTAAGCATTTGTTGTACATACACATAGACAATAAATGAGGTACACACACTCAGAGACAAATCCAGCCAATAGGTTTTGTTATAGAAAAATATCTTTTCTTAGTTTATTTTAAGAACCACAGGTTCAAATTTAACATGTAATATCTTGTTTGAAAGGTATTGCAGGTAAGTACATTAGGAACTTTGAATCATTTCAATTGCATGTATACTTTTCAAGTTATTCACAAATAGCTATTTTAAAAGTGGACACTTCGTGCAATTTTCACAGTTCCTGGGGGAGGTAAGTTTTTGTTAGTTTTACCAGGTAGGTAAGACACTTACAGGGTTCAGTTCTTGGTCCAAGGTAGCCCACCGTTGGGGGTTCAGAGCAACCCCAAAGTTACCACACCAGCAGCTCAGGGCCAGTCAGGTGCAGAGTTCAAAGTGGTGCCCAAAACGCATAGGCTTCAATGGAGAGAAGGGGGTGCCCCGGTTCCAGTCTGCCAGCAGGTAAGTACCCGCGTCTTCGGAGGGCAGACCAGGGGGGTTTTGTAGGGCACCGGGGGGGACACAAGCCCACACAGAAATTTCACCCTCAGCGGCGCTGGGGCGGCCGGGTGCAGTGTTAGAACAAGCGTCGGGTTCGCAATGTAAGTCAATGAGAGATCAAGGGATCTCTTCAGCGCTGCAGGCAGGCAAGGGGGGGCTTCCTCGGGGAAACCTCCACTTGGGCAAGGGAGAGGGACTCCTGGGTGTCACTTCTGCAGTGAAAGTCCGGTCCTTCAGGTCCTGGGGGCTGCGGGTGCAGGGTCTTTTCCAGGCGTCGGGACTTAGGTTTCAGAGAGTCGCGGTCAGGGGAAGCCTCGGGATTCCCTTTGCAGGCGGCGCTGTGGGGGCTCAGGGGGGACAGGTGTTGGTACTCACAGTCGTAGAGTAGTCCGGGGGTCCTCCCTGAGGTGTTGGTTCTCCACCAGCCGAGTCGGGGTCGCCGGGTGCAGGGTTGCAAGTCTCACGCTTCTTGCGGGGAGTTGCAGGGTTCTTTAAAGCTGCTTCTTGAAACAAAGTTGCAGTCTTTTTGGAGTAGGTACGCTGTCCTCGGGAGTTTCTTGTCGTCGTCGAAGGAGGGCAGTCCTCAGAGGATTCAGAGGTCGCTGGTCCCTTTGGAAGGCGTCGCTGGAGCAGAGTTCTTTGGAAGGCAGGAGACAGGCCGGTGAGTTTCTGGAGCCAAGGCAGTTGTTGTCTTCTGGTCTTCCTCTGCAGGGGTTTTCAGCTAGGCAGTCCTTCTTGTTGTTGTTGCAGGAATCTAATTTTCTAATCAATCAATCAATCATGGTATTTATAAAGCGCGCTATGTACCCGTCAGGGTTTCGAGGCGCTGAGGGGGGTGGGGGGGGAGCGCTGCTGGATTAGCGGTCGAAGAGCCAGGTCTTGAGGAGCCTTCTGAATGTGAGGAGGTCCTGGGTCTGGCGAAGAGATGTGGGGAGAGAGTTCCAGGTCTTGGCGGCGAGGAAGGAGAAGGATCTGCCGCCGGATGTCTTGCGCTGGATTCGGGGTACGATGGCGAGGGCGAGGTTGGCGGATCGGAGTTGACGTGTTGGAGTGTAGAAGTTGAGTCTGGTGTTGAGGTAGGAGGGTCCGGTGTTGTGAAGTGCCTTGTGAGCATGGGTCAGGAGTTTGAAGGTTATCCTCTTGTCTACCGGGAGCCAGTGGAGTTCCTTTAGGTGAGGGGAGATGTGACTTCGGCGAGGTATGTTGAGGATCAGTCGGGCGGAGGCATTTTGGATACGTTGGAGGCGTTTGATGTCTTTGGTTGGTATGCCTGTGTAGAGTGCGTTGCCGTAGTCAAGTCTGCTGCTGACGAGGGCCTGGGTCACCGTCTTTCTGGTTTCTGTTGGAATCCACTTGAAGATTCTGCGGAGCATTCGAAGGGTGTTGAAACAGGAGGAGGAGACGGCGCTGACCTGTTTGGACAAGGTGAGGGCGAAGTCCAGGATGAAGCCGAGGTTTCTTGCGTGGCTGGCAGGGGTGGGTGGGAGTCCGAGGACGGAGGGCCACCATGAGTCGTTCCAGGCCGAGGGGGTGCGTCCGAGGATGAGGACTTCCGTCTTGTCGGAGTTGAGTTTCAGGCGACTGTTGTTCATCCAATCGGCGATGGATTTTAGTCCCTCGTGGAGGTTTGTTTTGGCGGTGAGCGGGTCTTTGGTCAGGGAGAGGACGAGCTGGGTATCGTCGGCGTAGGAGATGAAGCTGAGGTGGTGTTGGCGGGCCAGTTGAGCGAGGGGGGCCATGTAGACGTTGAACAACGTGGGACTGAGGGAGGATCCTTGGGGGACGCCGCAGATGAGGTTGGTGGCTTTGGAGCGGAAAGGGGAGAGACGGACTCTCTGCGTTCTGTCGGAGAGGAAGGATGAGATCCAGTGGAGGGCTTTATCTTGGATGCCGGCATCTTGGAGGCGGGTCAGTAGGGTGCGGTGGCAGATGGTGTCAAAAGCGGCTGATAGGTCGAGGAGGATGAGGGCTGAGGTTTCGCCGTTGTCCATTTGATGTCTGATGTCATCTGTGGCGGCGAGGAGGGCAGTCTCAGTGCTGTGGTTTCGTCTGAATCCGGATTGTGAGGGGTCCAGGATGGAATTGTCTTCGAGGAAGTGGGTGAGCTGAGTGTTGACGATCTTCTCGATGACTAGGGTTCAGGGTAGCCCTTAAATACTAAATTTAAGGGCGTGTTTAGGTCTGGGGGGTTAGTAGCCAATGGCTACTAGCCCTGAGGGTGGGTACACCCTCTTTGTGCCTCCTCCCAAGGGGAGGGGGTCACAATCCTAACCCTATTGGGGGAATCCTCCATCTGCAAGATGGAGGATTTCTAAAAGTTAGAGTCACCTCAGCTCAGGACACCTTAGGGGCTGTCCTGACTGGCCAGTGACTCCTCCTTGTTGCTTTCTTTGTTCCCTCCAGCCTTGCCGCCAAAAGTGGGGGCCGTGGCCGGAGGGGGCGGGCAACTCCACTAAGCTGGAGTGCCCTGCTGGGCTGTGACAAAGGGGGGAGCCTTTGAGGCTCACCGCCAGGTGTTACAGCTCCTGCCTGGGGGAGGTGTTAGCATCTCCACCCAGTGCAGGCTTTGTTACTGGCCTCAGAGTGACAAAGGCACTCTCCCCATGAGGCCAGCAACATGTCTCTAGTGTGGCAGGCTGCTGGAACTAGTCAGCCTACACAGACAGTCGGTTAAGTTTCAGGGGGCACCTCTAAGGTGCCCTCTGGGGTGTATTTTGCAATAAAATGTACACTGGCATCAGTGTGCATTTATTGTGCTGAGAAGTTTGATACCAAACTTCCCAGTTTTCAGTGTAGCCATTATGGTGCTGTGGAGTTCGTGTTTGACAAACTCCCAGACCATATACTCTTATGGCTACCCTGCACTTACAATGTCTAAGGTTTTGTTTAGACACTGTAGGGGTACCATGCTCATGCACTGGTACCCTCACCTATGGTATAGTGCACCCTGCCTTAGGGCTGTAAGGCCTGCTAGAGGGGTGACTGACCTATACTTGCATAGGCAGTGAGAGGCTGGCATGGCACCCTGAGGGGAGTGCCATGTCGACTTACTCGTTTTGTTCTCACTAGCACACACAAGCTGGCAAGCAGTGTGTCTGTGCTGAGTGAGAGGTCTCCAGGGTGGCATAAGACATGCTGCAGCCCTTAGAGACCTTCCTTGGCATCAGGGCCCTTGGTACTAGAAGTACCAGTTACAAGGGACTTATCTGGATGCCAGGGTCTGCCAATTGTGGATACAAAAGTACAGGTTAGGGAAAGAACACTGGTGCTGGGGCCTGGTTAGCAGGCCTCAGCACACTTTCAATTGTAAACATAGCATCAGCAAAGGCAAAAAGTCAGGGGGCAACCATGCCAAGGAGGCATTTCCTTACATTGGCGAACACAGATTTACCTAAAATATATCAGAGCACCTAAAATAGAGATCCTAAAATAGGATCAGAGCACCATGAGTGCAAGCATTGGCAGAATGGCATAGGACACAGGATATGTTATGGTATCCTTTCATTTGCTAACATCCAAACAAAGCAGATTTGATTAATTCAAGTCCATCTTCCTTGATGCATACAGCCGCAGCAGTATCTGAATTTTCACCAACGCATCTTTCAAAACACTGAAACCACCACACAGGCCTCCGGCATTTCAGAGAGCCTTAAACAGATTCCAGTCCCTACATTTAAATAATGGGCGGTCAGTATTAAAGATTGCTCTATAATTAAAGGCCAGCCCTCATTTGAAGAGTATTTCTTTAAGGAAACGACAGATCTTATAAGAGAAATATTCTGAATAGGACACAAAAATGGAGTTCAAATTCTCCTTCAATTTACAAGATTTGCCGAGTGGCGACTATAAACATTTAGTTAAAGGAGGTGGCAAACTGGCAATTTTTTTGCAGGGTTTTTTTTTGTGGTGCAAACCTGGCCCACGGAAATTAATGTGCTTTACAGCAGAAACAGAATACGTTATATTTTTTTCCTTCGTAGTCACAGAGAGATTAAGTGTACCTAGACTCCCAGGATGTTAAGCTGTGGGTGGGTTTTAGACCTGATTAGCGGTTCTAGCCACTAAGCCACAGCTCATAATGGAGCAGAACCAGGCAGAAAAATATCCTGTTGGCTCATTTGTGTTTTGAATGACTAAGAGGGTCCTTTTGAGGTCTCACCTACAGACACCTTCAACTGTCTGGCAAGAGGTAGTGTGTGCTTTCCCTTTCTTTTTTTCTTTTTTTTTTTCCTTTCTCTCTTTGCTACTATGTTTTGGGTAGCATTTGGCATGGACTCAAAAGGCTGTCCCTGGGGGTTGGTATCTGCCCACAGCATTCCGCAGATGTGAACATCAGAATAGTAGTGCTTATTATCATTTTCACATTTAAAGTTAGTATGTCCCTTTGCTCGACCCAAACCATACACACGCACAAAGTCACGCTGCCGCGCCACATCCCTCCCCACCCCACCCTACCCCCAATCACCCATGGGGGATGGGGGTCTTACTCCTGCACTGGAAGCCCACTCTGGCGCTTCTCTGTCTGCTCCCTTTTACATTGTATGTATTTCTGTCTTCCCCTATTTTTCAAGGGCCTGGTTGCAAAGTGCTATTGGCCCTCTTGATTATCACGTATGTGCTCCCATGCACTTTCTTCATGTTTACTTTACCGGTCTAACATGGCAACCCACTTTGTTGAAACGGTAAAGTAAGATATGCCAAAATTATCACAAGTACATTGTTTTTCTTACCATTCCAAAATGGCCGCCGGGTGCGCACATGCATGCATGTACACAGGAAGGCATCCGGTTTCCATAGGAGCTCCCTTGGCATACAGGCATTCTGGTGCAGGAGCGCCAGCACTCACCTTTAAAAGGCGAGAGTTAGTGGCTTCGCTAATGGATATTTATTGATTAGCTTAATCGGAGGGGAGGTGAGACAGGCAAGAAACAGCAAAATAAAACAATGGAAAAAGCACTATCCTCTTTTTAAAAAAATAAGAAAATGTGTGAAACCACAGTGCGGAAATACATGTCTTTGAAAAAGTATTAAGGCCAACAGAACAATAACTATGCTCTTAACCGAACAGTCATGCATTTCATGTAATCACCCACGAGCCTCATGATGCAGAAAAACAACTGCTATAGAGTCATGAAATGAATTCACTCATCGGCTGATTCACATTGATTGATGACGCAGGTAGTGCTAGCAAAACAAAATATAAAACAAAGCCATTTCCCTTGAACTGTGCAGCTGTCTCCGACTGACAAAGCACTGCTTTTAAAATTAGGCATTGCCTTTCCTGCAGCTCGCAGAGACACCCTTGAGTACAGCGCCAAACAGCTTCACAGCCACTCGCTCTACCGAGGAGTATTGTTTAGAATATGTATTTGCACTTCGCATGATCCGATGGCATCACTGACTCACAGACCTCTTGATGGATCTCAAAACAACCACCGTATTTACAGTAGTTTTCGCGTTTAGAATCTGTTACTTTTTTAGGATTTGTGATACCATCGGCCCTAGAGTTTACTTTGTTAGCAACTTACTGATCAAAGTCTTCATCATGTCGCCTTACAAAAAACTACATTTAGTCCCTAGTGCTGCTATAATTGACATTCATTTGTCTTCCACTGCTAAGGCTAATGTGCGTAAATGACAATCAAACTCCTCTATCTGTAGTCCTTTCCTCAAATGCAGTCCTAGTCAATGATCCATTCATTATATATTATAAAATACCTTCTGCTATGTGTTAACATACTACAATTGAGGGGGTCTGTGATCATACAGAAGGAGGTCGAAGGCCAAGTCCTTTTAAAAGGTTGTGGAATTCCCAGGTGACTTGCAAAGTCCTTTTAACTCCTGGGTAAATGTGTGTTCCTTAAAATACAAGGCCACACGGTCACCCATCCCACAAACCACTTAAACACCTGGAGTCTTGCTACTTAACATGAACCCAATATTATGTTTGTGAACGAGACATAAAAAGAGCGGAATCTTTAGTGTGAAATTAAAACACACTAAAAAGCAGTTAGTCATTTGTTGCAAAAACATAATAATCGGTTTAAAGTTAATCGGCTACAAAAAAAAAGACTGCAGCTCAGAATAGTAGCAGAGATTCGTTTCTGTAATGAGCTACAGTGTGTAAAATAGAATTATTGTTACCAAAAAAATAATCTCTCATTTGTGCTCATCATTGTTCATTTAAGAAAAAAACATCATAAGAAGGAAAAGAGCTTAAACTGTAGGTGTAATGATGCTCAGTGATCTGGCATTTATCTTGACTGCTGGCTCTAGCACCAGGCATTATGATGTCACAACGCAAATGTAATACATTTTTAAAGTTGAGTAACTATATCATTTTGTTATCACAAGTGAGTAGATAACTCCGTTGTTATAAGGAAATTAGAGACAGGTTTTAATACTGTGATTGCTGGTTTCCATGTGTTATATGTTAAACAATTGTGGTTTGGGTTTATAATTATAATAATAATAGTTCGGGAACTTTTACAATCGTTCTGAAAGACTGCCACAACATGAAACCAAAAAAAGAGCAGAAATGTTTGTAAATGTTTCTAATCCGAGTTTATACATGTAAAGTTATCGTTAAGTGCTCAGCACATAAATAAATATCAGTAATCCGATTTCATAGGAAACAAAGTCTGGCACCCTTACCGCTCGTGAGCCCTCCAGAAAAAGTTGCTTACCTTCAGAAGAGATTTTGTGGTGGATACTCTACCGGCAGAACGGCTCTTTCTTTCTGATTTTTTTTTTCTTTTCAGCAGGCGACTTAGTGCATGTAGAAGTACATATTAGAAGGTTTTGTACTAGACAGTCCCTCTCAAGTGAACTACCGGTAGGGAATGGTTGCCTATCCCAAAAGCAGGACTCAAGGTGGAACATTCTGTGTTGCTTTTAACAAGACTGTGTCCCCATTCACCCAGAGGTGATTTGTCGTGCATCTGGGATGGGTTGTGACATGTGGGCAGTTTCCTTCCGTAATATAACTCCAACATTTCCGCAAATCTTAGTGCCTCTGTTTAGATTCACGCAGTCCAATGTCCCGTCCCAAATTAAAACAACTCCACCCCAAGACTGTACTGCTTCACGTTTTTTTTTTTTTAATGGAGTACACACATAAATGTGAATTGCACTTCCTTTAGGGAGAAGTGAAAGGGAAAAAAAATCTCAAATTCTAGGAGAACTTCAAAATTCAAAACTATTTTTAAATATTTAAAAAAAAATTCACTTTTGCAGTGAGAACACTGTTCTAGATGCAGATGGAGTGAAATGATTTCCAAGTGAATGTCCAATTAGTGTCCCATGGAGGTCAAAGAGAAGCGTGATTGGTAGAAAGTAGATTCCTTGATGTACTTTAGCCCCATGGTTGCCTCGAGTAGCACGTATCTGCATAAATCAATGATTAGCGAAAGTATAACCAAGGGACCCTGAAACTCCCACCAAACACGGCCACTAAAGAGAAATTATCAAGCAAAGCCAAGCATGCTGCTTTCTTTGGAGTTAAGGGTGCAACGTCTTGTGAAATACTGAATACTGCAGTTGTAAGAACTGAATAATCCAACTGGCAGCACCCGTCTTATTGATAGATTGGCCAGGTTTTGGGGATATAAAGTGGCAAAAAGAAGCTGTGTTCTTCTGAACCAACTGGTCTTGTCAATGTCACACTTCAGAGCTCTTCTAATAGCAAGTGTGAACAGTGCTGTGTCTGATGCAGATCTTAGAGCAGGACAAAAAAGCAATGTGATAATCTCACTGAAGGATTAAGACTACCTTGGGAATGAATCACTTGTACATCTGTGTGACCATTCCAACCTTGTGTATTTAAAGATACGACTATTTCAATGTAAGCGAAGTATAGCAACCCTACGCAATGAGGCAATTTCATTAAGAAAGATAATTTCAATGGTTTCACTGAATCAAAAAGAGGAGCTATCAGTTGCAAGAGTACAGGGTTTACATTTTGGGTTCCAGGGGGGTAGCAAGGTGCGACATGTTGACCTAAGTAGCTTAAGGTCCTCTTAAAAGTATGTATAATGTGGGACCTTGAAATGGGAAGGGCAAACCTGCCTCTTTGAATCCATTCTTAGTGCTTCCAAGTGTACTCAAGTGGGGGAAGAGTTGAAACGAGAACTGATCTCATGTAGCACATACAACAAAAGTGTGCCCTGTTCGAAAGGCTGTGAACACTTATTTGCGATTTTGGGCACACCACAATACTCCTAAATCTGGCATTAGTGGTACCGCCTTCTCTGTACACGGAGCAAAATTATGGATTTGCACATTGCAAATACAAGAAACATGCCAGATTACCTTGAATTCAGAGTGGTTTTTTTCCCAATAGATGACTCAGTAGCACACTGACCTAGCACAAGAACTTACTTCCTCCACAAGTTTGCCGACAGCAGATGACTAAAGAACATACTAGCCCAAGAACTGGAAAAATCCTCTACAGAAGGATGATATAGATTATAATATAAACACCCAACTCTCAATGCCTTTCCCTGAATACCATGTATAATGAAAATGTCACTTACCCAGTGTACATCGTTTCGTGGCATTAGTCGCTGCAGATTCACATGTTTGGCACAGTCCGCTGCCTGGTGTTGGGCTCGGAGTATTACAAGTTGTTTTTCTTCGAAGAAGTCTTTTTTGGTCACGGGACCGAAGGACTCCTCCCTCTTTGGCTCCATTGCGCATGGGCGTCGACTCCATCTTAGATTGTTTTCCCCGCAGAGGGTGAGGATGGAGTTGTTTGGTATAAATAGTGCCCATGCAATGGAGTGAATATGTATGTATGATAAGAGTTTCTAATAATTATTTACAAATGTTCAGATGTTTAAGGTTTATGATCTACTTCTAAACGGCTACAGGCTTCCCGGGGAGGTGGGAGGGTACATGTGAATCTGCAGCGACTAATGCCACGAACAGATGTACACTGGGTAAGTGACATTTTCAGTTCGATGGCATATGTTGCTGCAGATACACATGTTTGGCATAGACTATAAAGCAGTTACCTCCCCTAAAAGCGGTGGTTTAGCCTGTAGGAGTTGAAGTAGTTTGGAATAATGTTCTTAGTACAGCTTGGCCCACTGTAGCTTGTTGTGCATTTAGTACGTCTACACAGTAGTGTTTAGTAAACGTATGAGGCGTAGACCAGGTTGCAGCCTTACATATTTCGCTCATAGGAATGTTTCCTAGAAAGGCCATTGTAGCACCTTTCTTTCTGGTTGAGTGTGCCTTTGGTGTAATAGGCAATTTTCTTTTGGCTTTAAGATAGCATGTTTGGATGCATCTGACTATCCATCTAGCAATGCCTTGTTTAGAGATTGGATTTCCTATGTGTGGTTTTTGAAAAGCTATGAACAGTTGTTTTGTTTTCCTGATTAGCTTTGTTCTGTCAATGTAATACATTAGTGCTCTTTTGATGTCTAATGTATGTAGTGCCCTTTCAGCCACAGAATTTGGTTGTGGGAAGAACACTGGCAATTCTACTGTTTGATTTAAATGGAATGGTGAGATTACTTTTGGCAGAAATTTTGGATTTGTTCTTAGAACTATTTTATTGTTGTGTATTTGAATAAATGGTTCTTGTATGGTAAATGCCTGTATTTCACTTACTCTTCTGAGGGATGTGATTGCAATGAGAAATGCGACCTTCCAGGTTAGATATTGCATTTCACAGGAATGCATGGGTTCGAAAGGGGGACCCATGAGTCTTGTTAAGACGATGTTAAGATTCCATGAAGGAACTGGTGGTGTTCTTGGTGGTATAATTCTTTTTAGCCCTTCCATGAATGCTTTAATAACTGGTATTCTAAATAGAGACGATGAATGAGTAGTTTGTAGGTAAGCAGATATAGCTGCGAGGTGTATTTTTATAGATGAAAAAGCGAGATTTGCTTTTTGCAAATGTAGTAAGTATCCTACTATGTCTTTAGTAGAGGCATGTACTGGTTGTATTTGATTGGCATGGCAGTAGTAAACAAATCTTTTCCACTTAGATGCATAGCAGTGTCTAGTGGAAGGTTTTCTAGCTTGTTTTATGACCTCCATGCATTCTGGTGTGAGGTCCAAGTGTCCGAATTCTAGGATTTCAGGAGCCAAATTGCCAGATTCAATGATGCTGGGTTTGGATGTCTGATCTGTTGTTTGTGTTGTGTTAACAGATCTGGCCTGTTGGGTAGTTTGACATGCGGTACTAGTGAAAGGTCTAGTAGAGTTGTATACCAAGGTTGTCTTGCCCATGTGGGTGCTATCAGTATGAGTTTGAGTTGGTTTTGACTTAACTTGTTTACTAGATATGGAAGGAGAGGGAGAGGGGGAAAAGCGTACGCAAATATCCCTGACCAATTCATCCATAGAGCATTGCCTTGTGATTCGCGGTGTGGGTACCTGGATGCGAAGTTTTGGCATTTTGAGTTTTCTCTTGTTGCGAACAAATCTATCTGGGGTGTTCCCCAAATTTGAAAGTACTTGTTCAGAACTTGGGGGTGAATTTCCCATTCGTGGACTTGTTGGTGGTCTCGCGAAAGGTTGTCTGCTAGTTGGTTTTGTATTCCTGGAATAAATTGTGCTATTAGGCGAATGTTGTTGTGAATCGCCCACTGCCAATTTTTTTGTGTTAGGAGGCACAATTGTGTTGAGTGTGTTCCTCCTTGCTTGTTTAGATAATACATTGTTGTCATGTTGTCTGTTTTGACAAGAATGTATTTGTGTGTTATTATGGGTTGGAAGGCTTTTAACGCTAGAAATACTGCCAACAGTTCTAGGTAATTGATATGAAATTTTGTTTCGTGTATATCCCATTGTCCTTGAATGCTGTGGTGATTGAGGTGTGCTCCCCACCCTGTCTTGGAAGCATCTGTTGTTATAACGTATTGAGGCACTGGGTCCTGAAATGTCCGCCCTTTGTTTAAATTTTTGCTGTTCCACCATAGAAGCGAGAGGTATGTTTGGCGGTCTACCAACACCAGATTTTGAAGTTGACCCTGTGCCTGTGACCATTGTGATGCTAGACACTGTTGTAAGGGTCGCATGTGTAGTCTTGCGTTTGGGACAATGGCTATGCATGATGACATCATGCCTAGAAGTTTTAGCGCAAATTTTGCTTGTATCTTTTGGTTTGGAAACATAGCACTTATTAGCTTGTGGAATGCCTGCACTCTTTGTGGACTTGGAGTGGCAATTCCTTTTGATGTGTTGATGGTTGCTCCTAGATATTGTTGTGTTTGACACGGTTCTAGGTGTGATTTTGTGTAGTTGATGGAAAACCCCAGTTTGTGAAGGGTTTGTATGACAAAGGTGGTGTCGCTTGCGCATTTTTTTACTGTGTTGGTTTTGATTAGCCAGTCGTCTAGGTAAGGGAACACATGTATCTGTTGTCTCCTGATGTGTGCTGCTACTACTGCTAGACATTTTGTGAACACTCTTGGTGCAGTTGTTATTCCGAATGGCAACACCTTGAATTGGTAATGTATTCCTTTGAATACGAACCGTAGGTACTTTCTGTGAGAAGGGTGTATTGGTATATGAAAGTACGCATCCTTTAGGTCTAATGTGGTCATGTAATCTTGCTGTTTGAGCAGTGGAATGATGTCTTGTAGTGTGACCATGTGAAAATGGTCCGATATGATGTAGGTATTTAGTGTCCTGAAATCTAATATTGGTCTCAATGTTTCGTCTCTTTTTGGAATTAGAAAGTACAGGGAGTAAACTCCTGTGTTTTTTTGTTGTACTGGTACTAATTCTATTGCATCCTTTTGCAGTAGTGCTTGAACTTCTAGTCCTAAAAGTTCTAAATGATGTTGTGACATTTTGCGTGTTTTGGAGGGGATGTTTGGTGGGAAGTTGTGGAATTCTATGCAATAGCCATGGTGGATTATTGCTAATACCCAATTGTCTGTTGTAATCTGTTGCCAAGATTGGTAGAATTGGCTTAGTCTTCCCCCCACTGGTGTTGAGTGAAGGGGTTGCGTGACGTGAAAGTCACTGTTTAGGTGGAGGTGTTTTTGGAGTTTGGAATCTTCCCCTACTCCTTGGGAATTGACCCCCCCGATATCCCCTGAAACCTCCCCTTTGGAAGGAACCCTGATATGGTGTGGTTCTTGATTGTTGGCTGGTGGTGTCTGTGGGTTGGCCACGAAACCCCCCTCTAAATGGAGTTTTCCTGAAAGAGCCTCTGCTCTGCGGGGAGTAGAGTGCGCCCATGGCTTTGGCCGTGTCTGTGTCCTTTTTAAGTTTTTCAATGGCTGTATCCACTTCCGAGCCAAACAGTTGTTTCTCGTTGAAGGGCATATTAAGGACAGCCTGCTGGATTTCAGGTTTGAAGCCTGAAGTGCGTAGCCAAGCGTGTCTCCTTATGGTGACAGCAGTGTTGACTGTTCTTGCTGCAGTATCGGCTGCGTCTAGTGAAGAGCGGATTTGATTGTTTGAGATCGTTTGTCCCTCTTCCACTATTTGCTGCGCACTTTTTTGGTATTCCTGGGGAAGATGGTCTACGAGAAGTTGCATCTCGTCCCAGTGTGCGCGGTCATATCTGGCCAGCAGCGCTTGTGAATTTGCGATGCGCCACTGGTTGGCTGCCTGTGACGCCACTCTTTTCCCTGCCGCGTCAAATTTTCGGCTTTCTTTGTCCGGAGGTGGGGCGTCGCCAGATGTATGTGAATTTGCTCTTTTGCGAGCTGCCCCTACTACCACAGAGTCGGGTGGTAACTGCGAAGTAATAAACACTGGGTCTGTGGGTGGTGGTTTGTATTTCTTATCCACCCTTGGGGTGAAGGCTCTTGATTTTACGGGCTCGTCAAAAATTTGTTTTGCGTGCCGTAACATCCCTGGTAGCATTGGGAGACATTGATATTGGCTATGTGTAGCCGAGAGGGTGTTAAATAAGAAATCATCCTCTATAGGATCGGAATGCAGTTGGACATTGTGGAAGTCTGCAGCCCTAGCCACCAGTTGCGAGTATGAGGTACTGTCCTCTGGCGGTGACGGCTTTGTGGGGTATGACTCGGGATCATTGTCCGGCACTGGGGTGTCATACAGGTCCCAAGCGTCTTGATCCTGATCGTCATGACTTATGGTAGTTTGCGCTGGTGAGTGCATTTGTGGCGGTGTTTGTGCCGGCGATGCCTGTGGAGGAGAGGGCGGAGGCGTGACTTTTTTAACCACTTTGGCTTGTGGTTGTGTGTCATCCTTTGGAAGTCCGATCCTTCTTTTCCTCATGATTGGGGGAAGGGTTGATATCTTCCCTGTATCTTGCTGGATGCACAGTCTCTTTTGTGTGTAGTCCGATTCTACACTTTGGAGCTCTTGTCCAAATTTGTGCATTTGGCCACTTAGTCCTTGTTCCTCTGAGTAGGATGAAGGTGTGGTATTTTTCGGCGCCGAGAGAGAATCTTTTTTCGGTTTCGGCACCGACAGAATTTTTGTTCCTTTCGGCAAGGATTCTCGGTGCCGATGTTTTTCGGTGCCGGTATCTTGTTTCTGTCTCTCGGAGCCGCTTTCTCGGCTCCGAGGTTGCTCCATGGCGGTCCCTCGACCGGAGTCGGGTGTCTTTGCTATGGGCGTGCCCTTTTTCGGCCCCTTCGACGGGTCGCCTGATTTATGGGTCGAGCCATGGCCTGTTGGCAGTGGCGTCCCCTGGGCTTTCGGTTTGTCGATGGATTTACTTTTCGACGTCTTACTCACAGTTTGTTGCTGTTGTTCGACGTCGGAGTCTCCGGATTCTGATTCCGGAACCGAGAATGTTTCCTCTTCGTCGTCGAAACGTTGTTTTGTCGACGTGGACGCCATTTGGTGACGCCTGGCTCTTCGGTCCCGGAGTGTTTTTCTGGACCGGAAGGCTCGACAGGCTTCACAGGTATCCTCCTTGTGCTCGGGGGACAAGCACAAGTTACAGACCAAGTGCTGTATAAGGATACTTACTGTGACATTTTGGGCAGAAACGAAACGGGGTCCGTTCCATCGGCTTCGATGTCGCACGCGGTCGGGCCGACCAGGCCCCGATGGGGGATCGAAACTGCCCCAAAGTCTTCCGATGATCGGTGTCGATGTACCTAACTATCCCGATACCGAACGGAACAATACCGACGCTTTCTTCCGAGATTCTGACTAACTTTCCGAACCGAAACACGGAGCGAAAAGGAATACGTCCGAACCCGACAGCGGAAAAAAACAATCTAAGATGGAGTCGACGCCCATGCGCAATGGAGCCAAAGAGGGAGGAGTCCTTCGGTCCCGTGACCAAAAAAGACTTCTTCGAAGAAAAACAACTTGTAATACTCCGAGCCCAACACCAGGCAGCGGACTGTGCCAAACATGTGTATCTGCAGCAACATATGCCATCGAACATATAGATACACAACTGGAGCAACACAATCACAGTATGCCCTGAGTCTCTTACACAGCATCACACCCTCTATACAAAAGCCCTCACTGGCAAAGCACACCCTCCTAACCGTAGACAACAATGCAACTGGACTAAGCATTCCATCTCTCACTCTTCTTGGCTGTACTACAATCTTGAGTGCAGTGATATATGACCCAACACCACCACCACCACCACCACAACTCTGGTCTTAAGGCACATCTCCAAGACACACTACAAACTCACTCGTTTCCAACCAGGCACAGAGAGCGCTATCAGTCCCCCAAAATGTTCCAACACTTTATCAGTGGTATTAAGCAATTTATAAATGCAACTATAATTAAATAAAGACTGCCTCCATTTAGCTGAGCAGCTGCTTATAGTGGCTGCCCTGTGCTTCATTCAGAATGGTAATGTATCAGTGCACCGTTTGGAATCCAGGTGAGTGAGTGGTCATTGACGGATAGGGATGTACTGGTAGCTTCCAGTGCGGTCACTGCCTCGCGTTTAATAAGAATGAAAATCATGGTTGCCGGGTAAAATCAATAAAAAAGTGTCATGGTGTAGCTGCTGACTTTCTTGAAGACTTGTGGAATGCTTCTAATAAGAGAAAAACATAAGTAAAAGTCCTGCACCAAAAGGTCTACAGTGTTTGCCCTATGACTACTGTTGTGTGTACCAGTGACGCATAGTGCATTGTTTGTGTTGGCTTGTTACACAGAAGTACATCAGTACAAAGCCCTATTCAGTGAATACAACTTTGATAATCGTCCAGTTTCCCGCCATACACAACTCCCATTCACCTCGAACCCCACCTCTGTTGTGACCATTTATTTACTTCCTTCTGAAAAAGTCTGTCTACACTACGTACTTCTTGCACATGAAGGAGAAGTAGGTAGACCCTGTATCAAAATGCAAGCGGCAAATCCTTCAGACAAGGCGAGATGTAGGCAGGACCTGGTTTCACCTTTCTTGTTAAAGTAAAACACTGTGGCTACCTTGTGTGTCAAAATTACAAACAAATTACCTTCAACGTAAACCACCATGTCATAGCATTTACAATGAGTAAGGCTGCTTGTCTCTACCGTTGAGCCTTGAGCGGGAGGTCTTTCCAACCATGTGGGAAGTCTCTCTCTTTAGGTCACAATAGAAGCCTGTGGGCAGGGTGACTAGGCAACTGAGTATGGTCTGCACGCTAGCGAATTATTAGAACCACGTTCTATTTATTTACTTATGAAGTATGGTCTGCAAGTTCGATAAAAAAATAAATAAAAAAAGAAAACCAGAAATTGCACGTAGTTTAATGACGTTTAGCTTCATTTGAGGCATTCATCTACAGTCAGCAGTGCATCCCCACCCAGGGATACTCTGGTAGGTTAGAATGGCTGATGACGTCAACAAAAAGTAATCACGAGGGAGGAATGCTACTGTGTGTTCCACTGGATGCCAAGTCCACAAATTGAATGCCACAGGGAAATTCAAATTAATCGAAATGTGAATATTGGCGACACCTCCTCCTGCCCCCTCCCCCACACACTACTGCATCCTCTACTAGTGAGCGAGAACAGGAAACACTGTCTTTGACTACTCAATTTGGTCATTAATTCATAGGGAGACTTGGGGAGTTAAAGTTGTAAAAATATGCAGAACATCGCTAACCAAAATTTGAATGCTAGGAAACAATAGTTATTTTCTAAGGGCAAACAGGCGACCGTAAAGCACTTCCCTTTAGAGGGTAAGTTGCCAAGTGAATGAGTACACCAATGAGTACACCAATGAGTGTTATAGCCTCTTCAGATCAGGCTTTCAAAGAGCTGCATTATGTCGATTTGGTATTTGCTCAATCTTTAGATGCTCCACAGCAGTTCTTTTGGGTTTCCAAAGTCTGAAGGGTTATTTTTCCACTTTTATCGTTGGGGTGCTTTGATTCTCACTGCTGAGCAGGGTGCTTTTTGTTAACTGAAGAAACGCTTTGGTCAAACTAATATTTTATAATGCACGATGAAGGCAGAAAAGAAGTTCATGGATTCTTCATTTGCTTTGCTTCCAATACAATAATTATAATGTAACTGTAAAGAAAGTAACTATTTTCCAAATGTTCCCATCTCCGGGAAGAGATAATGTGAAACAAATCTTGAGAAGCAATTGTTTTTTGCCATGATGCATTATCTATACACAAACTCAAATTATTCTCCATTAACACGATTTGCTTTTAAATTCATAAAAGCAAAGCGAACAACAGCATCCGATTCCAACTGAAGTTTGCAAATGGCTATTGAACCTGCAATCACGTGACATCACTTCTTCATACAACACCTGGCAGCTCAAGGCCTAGAGGCAGTAGAAGTCGCATGTTTGGAGCCCAATCAAGCTCAAGTGTTTGGGAAACCCTGAAGCAGCTATCTCAGGTGCACATATGGATGAGGCAGGGCTCAGTCAATGTTTCATGTAAGTTCTTTGATTCAGCGAGTAAACAGGTGAAACTTAATTGAACCGCTAATCAAACACAATGGACACTCACCCACATCGATGGCACTAGAGTTGCACAGATGGACACAGGGAGAAATCATCAAACAAGTTCCCACCCATCTACAGGAAGAGCAGCAAAATACACTGGGTACCAAATCAAAAAAGAAAACAAAACACACACTCTTTATTGCTACAGATTACCTAACCTTACAACTCAAGAACTCATGTAGTGTACAAGTATAAACAAAAAAAAGATGTCCTCGAACCAGAACAAGGCACAAGATACAAGATACAACAATGTCTAAATAATATGCGATCTGTGTACCCCATTATAAAGCCCCTTTATAAAGAAGGATGCTCAGTAACCACTGGACCAAACTGCCACATTGTCTCGCGGCTGTCGTAGAGACACTGCACACAAACTCACAAGTATAAGAGCATAATCCTTCAGTCATCATAGCCAACCGAACCCTAAACCAAGTAACAAATGAAACAATGGTCACTAGATAGTCACTTGACAGATGTTTGGTCCCTGTTTTTCTTTTAAAAAAAAACCTTGTCTAGTAAGAAACAAAAGTTTTAAAGAATTTTTTTCAAAGTGTGAAAAACGTAGGCCCTCATTTTAACATTTGCGGTAAATGCCGCAGCAACGGCTGCCAAAAGACTGTTGCCGTGGCTACCATCCGTTCGCCAAATTATGAACACAGCCGGATGGTGGTAAGGTGGCGCTGCTACCACCAGCAGCGCCACGCCAGTAGACCGCCGCCAGCCATATTATGAAAAATAATACGGCCTGGCAGTGTTCTGCTGGCGATAGCAGCACCCTGTCCCGTCCCCTGCGGGAAGAACCCCTGGATACAGGTAAGTCGGGTTTCCGACAAAGGGGGGGGGGTGTTGTGTGTGCATGTATGTGTGAGTGTGAGCGTGAATGCAAATATGTGTTTAATGTTGTCTGCGTGTGTGTGCGTGTATGAATGGAAATGAGAATGCATATCTGCGTGTAAGTGTGGATATGTGTGCGGATGTGTGCATGAATGAATGCATGTATGTATGTATGCATGTATGTATGTCTGTGTGAATGAGTGTGTGTCGGCGTGTGCGTGTGTGTATGGGGGGAGGTTGGAAAGGAGGGGGAGCGTAGATGAAGGGGGGTGGGGGGTGTCTGGGAGTGTTGGGAGGGGGACTCCGATCAATGACAGGGAATTCCGGTTCGAACGCCACGGAAACCAGGGTCATGATACCGGCGGCGGCACAATAGCAGCCGCCGGGCTGGAGATGGTTATCTCCAGCCCAGCGGTTGCTACCGCCATAGCGGTCGGAGTGGAACACCAATGTCATAATGTGGCGGTAAGTACTGCAAGCCTGTTGGCAGTACTACCGCCACATTATCTCCAACCCCCTAAATATTTTACACGAGGAGAGCATACACAGTGAAAAACTCTGGTAAATGAGTGTCTGGGATACAAAGCAGCACTTTTTAGTGGGAGAACACAAAGTAATTAACCTACGTTTTTGCAGTGACATCCACAAACTGTCCTGGGCGGAAGTGGGCAGCGTAAAGAGGAGTACCTTGAAGACAAAAAGGAAGTTGAATTAGAGTTTGCAGCAAGTGGGTTACGTTTCTAAAATATATACACCAAACAGATCATTCCTTCGGAAGCTCTCAGCATTGTAGATTTGTAAATGGCTACTGCGCTCGAAGACCTATTTAATCATTTCCAGCGTTTGCTTGGTACGGTAAGAGAAAAATACTGATATGAAGCAAGTCTGATATTGTTATTCCAAAAGCATAACTCTGCATTCAATCTTTCAGAGCTTTGGAAATGGAGTACCTTTATATTTAGGAACCATATTACCTCTTACAGAACACAGGCAAGGCAGCACTGTTATTAACTACTATTCTAAAAAGCATGTAATATTTTTTATATCTTTCTGTCACAAGTTAATTGAAATCCATACTATCATCTAGTGGGAGGCTTAAAGCTGCCTCTGCAGATGGATAACAATCCGGATCTCTCAATTCCAAATTTTAAAAGCAGAACATACAAAACACTTTGGCGAAAGTGGGCTAAGAATGATGGTCGCACTCTGGTAAGGAAACTAAGCCTAATGGACTGAAAGTACCCGGTTTGTTCTGCACTTATGAATATTAAGGAATACCTTACGATGTAGAACCTATTTCTAGTGACGCATATACACCTACATTACTGCACTTTATTTGGACATGGATTACGAGGCAAATTATGACAAATGCTTCAGACGCAGGCGATGCCAGAGATGTCCCGCAGCACTGCAAGGATGAATCCAACGCCCGCTGCAAAGCTCGACTGCAGAGATTGGTTCACTGAACGCTCCTCAATAGACTATCTTGTATTTCCCAGAAAAGGAAGACCAGAGCACCGCCCTTGCTCTTTTGGAGTAACAATGAATCCATTCACGCATTGATCACATCCCTTACATACCATACCAACCAATATAATGGCACAATATAATGGCTAAGACAGGTACGGGCAAATTTTCCACAGACATATTTGTACCAGAAGTCACAGAAAAGCAAAGTGTGTGTTCATTTCTATACCCATTGAGGAACTTTGTTGATGTTAGTTTTACCTTAAAGTTCAGTGTCTCGTTTGCCTAAGCTTCAGGCAGCCCAAGTAAGGAGAGAAGCGGCCTGCATGTTTTGTATTGAGTCAGAAAACACTGGGACTGAAACATGTGTGGTTATATGTGAGAAACTGAGTTGTTCGTTGAGGAGGGTATGAGCCCTTCTCAAGCAACAGCAATAATCCCGGTCAAGGTGAACCATAAATAGTCACTGAATTAACCTGTGCTTAAGCCTCAATCAATCAACTAATCAATCATAGCATTTGTAACGTGCAGCACTATCACCCCTAAAGGGTATCTGGGTGCTATGTCTCTGTCAAAAAGCCCATATCTTGAGCCTCTTTCTGAAGTCCGCCAGGGAGGGAGCTGGTTGGCGGTGGAGGGGCAGGCTGTCCAGGATTTGGCTGCTATGAAGGAGAAGGGGCGGACTCTACTGTGGCTGCAATGGATGTGGAGGGAGGGGGTGTGTGTGCAGTTTAGGGAGGCAAAGAGTAGTTGTCTTGCTGGGACATAGAAGCTCATTGATGGTTGATGTAAGACAGCCCTAGATTGAAGACAGCCTTCTATGCAAGTGTGAGGTTTTTAAATTGGCATCTCTTCTGGACGTGGAGCCAGTGGAGATTGCGGAGGTGTGGGGCGATGCTTGAGCACTTGGGGAGGTTGAGGATGAGTCCAACTGTGGTGTTCTGTAGAGTCTGGAGTCTTAAATAGCTGAGAGGACACCACGGCGTAGAGAGCATTGCTGTAGTAGAGGCAGCTTGCGACCAGGGTGTGCGTGACTGTCTTTCTGGTGTTGGTAGGGATCCATTTGAGGATTCAGCAGAGCATATGGACGATGCAGAAGAAGGAGGCAACTGAGTATACTCATCAATTCATTGATAGTTGGCAGTCAAGGATGATGCCGAGATTTTGTGTGTGGTCTGATGGAGATGGCACTGGTCTGAGTTCTACTTGCCACCATCTGTGGTGCCATACAGAGGTATTCTTCCCAAAGATCAGGACTTCTGTTTTGTCAGTGTTTTTTTTCATCCATTTTGCTACGTTGGTCATGGCGTTGTGGGGGGTCTTCAGTGAGTGAGCAGATTAGTTGAGTATCATTGGCACAAGAGGCTATATTGAGTCTGTAGGATCTCACAATGTCTGCAAGGGAGGTCATTTGTTGAACAGGTTCAGCTGAGGGAGGATCCTTGAGGTACGCCGCAGGTGATTTTCTTGGGTGTAGAAGTGAAGGGAGGAAGGCAGATGCTCTGCGTGAGGCCTGAGAGAAAAGAGGTGACCCACTTAAGGTCTTTTAATTGAATGCCCATGTTGTCAAGTCAGTTGAGGAGAGTGTTGTGGAAACTGTATCAAACACTGCAGAGAGGTCCCGAAGGATCAGAGCTGCTGACTCTCCTCAGTCGAGGAGGGTCCGGATGTCGTCAGTGGTAGCGATCAGGGCAGTCTTCATGCTGTGGTTGGCCTAGAATACTGATTGTGAGGTGTTGAAAAGGTGGTTTCGTTCGAGGTAGTCGGTGAGCTGTTGGTGGATGGCTTTCTCAAGCACTTTGGCCAGGAAGGGAAGCGGAGAGATCGGTCTGTAGTTTTTGAGGTCGTAACGTGCTTCCATTCCTCTGGGAAGGTTGCTGTGGAGATGGAGGTGTTGAGGATGCGGGTTTGTTTCTGTGCTAATAGGGTTGGCTCTGAGCCAGCGGGGCGCCCCAGAGTGGAAGGATGACATGATGGCTGCAGTGGTCTGTGTGGTAATCTGGGGCCAGGAGACTATCATGTGGCTGCTGTTCACTGCTTGAGAGAGGTTGTCTAGGTTGGAGGTGGAGGGTTTTGGGGGGACAAAAGTGTTGCATATAGTGGTGATCGTACTGTGGAAGTAGTCTGAGAGGGTGTCACAGCGTCCCTGGGATGGGTTGATGGTGGTCTCCGGCTATACGGTTAGAGAATACCTTGGATACCTTGGTTCTAAAGATTTATTTCATTTGATTGGCTGCTGTGTCGATCCTGGCAGTGATTGCTGCTCCTTTTGCTACGTTGATGTGGTGGTGGTAGTTGTTGAGGGCTGCCTTGAAGGCAGCTCCATCGGAGGAGTCCTTGGTGACGTGCTATTGTTTCTTGAGTCAGTGGCAGTTGCATTTGGAGTTTCTGGGTTCCAAAGTGTACCATCTTGCTGGCTTGGAGGTGGTGTTGGTTTTAGCTGGTTTCAGCGGGGAACGGTCAGTGGATTTGGTGATCCATGTGGTGAAGTTTTGATCAGCCTGGTTTAAGTCGAGGTCTGCTGTGGGCTCGGTATGTGTGGTGCCTAGGACCTGTGCCCCTAGGGTCTCAGCTACCTTGCCCTAGCTTTGGTGGGGGGGAGACGAGGTGCTTGGAGGTGGTGTGCTGGGAATTAAAGATGGTAAAGTGAACGATGATGTGGCCGGTCCAGGTGAGTTCAGTCACATGGGTGAAATTGATTCTGTCGCTAGAAATGAAGTTGCTGTCCAGTGTGTGTCAGGCTTTGTGCGTGGGTTTGGTGACCAATTGGTTCTATGAGGGATCTATGAGGGATGTGGAGTTGCTGTCGCTGGGGTCGTTAAGTTGGAAATTGAGATCGCCGAGTAGGACGCAGTGTAGGGAGTCAATGGCGCCACAGAAGGCTGGGTAAGGCACTGAGAGGGTGTGTATGCGAGGGTGCCTTACATCATGGTGTTGGCATCAGTCTGGAGTCGGAAGTTGAGGTGCACCATGAGAAGCGTTAAGTCGCCATCAGAGGTGGTGCATTGGATGGTTTCCTTGAAGATGATGCTGATGCGCCAGCCATGTTTGTTGGTGCAGTCTCGGTGTATTATCTTGTAGCCGTTAGGGGTCACCGTGGTGATGTTGGGGTTTGAGGAGGGTGTTAGCCATGTGTCTGTGATAAAGGCGACATCTGGGCCGTGGGTGGTGATGGTGTCCCAGATTTCTGCGGTGTGTTTGAATAAGGAGCAGGAGTTTAGCGGGATGCACTGGAGTGGTGTTTGTTTTTTCGTAGTCTTCTGTGTGGGTGCAGTGCAGGCATTCGTGTGTGCAGGTGGGCCCGTGTTGCAGGAGAAATAGCAGTGTAGGCAGGTGAGGGGTCCTTTGGTTGAGCATGGGGAAGTCATGAAGCAGTCGTGGATGGGGTGTCCGACGTTCATGGCCTAGATCTCCTTGGTGGTATAGCGGTAGGGGGTGGGAGGACCAGGGGTCCTGGCACTGGGCACGGACGCAGAATGGCTTGCCTTTGGCGAGCCAGCGGCACGGCCACGCTGCAGCCTCCATTATATGTCCTGGGAGGTTAAAGAGGACGGGGTGGGAGGCGGGGCAGTGCCACGAAGGAGGCGTTGGCAGGGGCCTGAGCAGATGCATTCAGGCTCAGGAATGCGGGTGGAGCTGTCGCAATCAGGCTTAGGAATGCAGGCAGTGCTGCACAATCAGACTCAGGAATGCGGATGGAGCCGTCACAATCAAGCTCAGGAATGTGGGCGGAGTTGTCACAATAAGGCTAGGAATGTGGGTGGAGCTGTCGGCGGCAGACAGGAGGGCCGTGAAGCGCATGGGGAGCTGTGACTGGCCCAGTGGGTCAGGCACCCTCTGGTAGATTGACACAAAATCAATCAGGGTTAAATTGGAGGCAATGTGTAAAATATTTATGCGGCACCCAGACAAAAATAAAGTTAAAAAAAAAAAAAAAAAAAACACACCAGTTAAGAAAAATAGAGTACATTTTAATAAATTGACACCACAACAACAAAAATTAGAACCGGAGATATACAATTTTAAAGGTTTAGGTAAAAATAGTGCCAACTGTAGTTATTTTGTTGCCCAAATTAGGCTCACTGAGAAATAGCTTACTTCCTTGATGTGGGGTGTTGCGCCATATAGCTGTAGTTTCAAGGAGCGATGCAGGGTCCTATGATGAGAGGTGCTGCGAGGGCTGCAATGCGAGGTCTGTGTCAAGTTGCTTCGGTTCTGCAAGAGCTGCGTCACACTGCACTGGTTCTGATGGGGACCACAGTCTGGAACTGTAGGAAGCTGGCTAGTACACCAAATTAAGGTATACGGTGGAAGGAGTCTAGGTAATCCCTTATGAGTGGACAGCAGCTTGCTCTAGCAATTCCAAGGTGCTCTTTTAGGGGGTAGTGTGGCCGAGCAGCCTGCCCTAGGCTTATCAGAGAGGAGTGTTGCTGCATGCACACAGTCAATAAATGATACTCACGCCTCAATAAGGAGATCCACACCAATTTATAAAAATAACACTTATCTTTATACAATTTTAGACACCAAGATCATCACAGGTAAGTATGTTTCTAGTTATGAATTTTTACAGGTTTGAAAAATCAACAGTGACATTTCTGAAGTAGTAATGCTATCTTCTGGAGGAAAGGCATATACTGCATATAGGTACTTTAACAGCCATTTTTTGGACCAATCTTCTAGAATTAAGGTAAGTATAGGGCAATGTCCATGGAGGCATTAATAGGTTACTTCGGGAGGCACTGAGCATTCGGGTGCAGAGGTGCTTTTCAGCATCGGGTGCCCTAATGTTATCCTATGGGAAAAGGAACATATAATGCGTTTGGGCACTTAGCAACAACTTACAGGACTGTTCTTTTAGAGTTAAGGTAAGTATGGGGCAAGGTCCAAAGCAGTACCAACAGGTCACTTTGGGAAGCTCTGGTATGTCCAGGTGCAGAGGTGCTTTTCAGCCTCACGTGAGGTGAATGTGGGTCAAAGTCCGAGGCCACACCAACAGGTCACCTCGGGGGCTCTGGGACATCCGGGTGCAGAGGTGTGTAACAGCACTGGATGTCCCATTCACTTTAATGGAGATCGGTCTGGGCAGAAAGGGGCTGCAAACAGGGACTGGGGGGCCAGTCTGGAGGAACTCACAGGGGGCTTGACCCCTGAGATTCTCGGGCACGCAGGGACACAGCTGGCTCACTTCTCCTCGGGCTGTAGGGTTCTCGTGCAGGAGATATGCATAGTTAGAGGGGGCCTGCAGAAAGAGGCTGGAGGTGCAGTTAGAAAGTCCACAGTTTGCAAACTCAAGGTGGGCTTCATCGCTGGAGGGTTGGAGGACCATGGTGGCATCGTTGGCCCATTTCAACTCAGGATAGGGTGCATGGGTGAAGTGGTGCTTTCCAGTGTTAGGTTTTGGGGGTGTGGAGTTCTCGCAGCTCTTCTGGGGGGCCTACAGGATGCAGGGGAGCAGCTATGCTACTTTACGGGAGTTCCTGGGTCCTGTTTGAAGGCTGGCAATCCTCCCAGGCTTTTTGGAGGCACAGCAGTTGCAGAACAAGTTATCTTTGGAACAACTATCGAGGACAGCAGGCAGGAGGGGCTGCGCCCAAGTTAGCCGACGGTCTTCTGTTCTTGCTTTTGCAACTTTGAGGGTCCATCTTTTTCTTTCAGGCCAGTAGGAACTGATTTCCTGGTGCCAGGGGCTCCATTAAATACTGGATTTAGGGAGTGAAGGGTCACTACAGCCCCTATACGATCACTTTCTCTGGCAAACTGGTATAACCCTGTCCCAGAGCTCCTAGGTCTACCATCACAAAGATGTCAGACTTACATTTCATGTCCAGATCAGATAGCTCACCTTAGAGATGTAACTGACTTGAGGGTGGACACGCCTTTCTGACTGCTAATTTCCTGCCTGTCCAGGCACCAAATGGGCCCTAGGTCAGGAGTGCGGGGGTCCGCATCTCCTCACTTCTGAGGGAAGCCAGATCTGCATACCAAGGGAGGTGGGCTCTTTGAATCCCCCTGCCTTGGAAGGCAGGTTCGCAGGTCATCCTGTTAGGAGGGGTGTGTTAACACCCCTGCCAGAGCAGGCTTTGTTCCTGACCGCCCGAGAGCGGAGGATCTCACCCCTGGGGGTCAGGAAATTGACTGTTGATGCCAGGCTGGCTAAGACTAGTAAGTTAACACACCAGCAGTTGGTAGTTTTTTTTTTCAGGGGGCACCTCTAAGGTGCCCTCTAGGTGGATGTATTAATAAAGCTATCACTGCAATCAGTGTGGGTTTATTAATACGAGATGTTTGATACCAAACATCCTTTTTTTCAGTGAAGCCATCATGTAGCTGGGGAACTCGTATTGCCCAGTGTCCAGCACATGTTCTTAAAATGGCTTCCCTGATCATTTACTATGTCTAAGAATTGACAAAGACATAGCAGGTTCATACCTGCTCTTGCAGATATGCCCACACATGTAATATAATGCACCCTGCCTTAGGGCTGGAAGGCCTGCCTTACATATATTGCATGCAGTATTGGTGGGCATGGCACACAGACTGTGTGCCATGTCATGTTTTCACACTTAGCTGCACCAAGACACGCAGCCTGAAATGCCTGTCTGCAAGAGCTAGGTGAGGTGTCCCTGAAAGATGGCACAATACATGCTGCAGCCCCTGGGGACCCTTTTTGGTACCCATGCCCTAGGTTCCTAGGCTACCATTTACTAGGGACATATGGGGGTGCCAAAGGTATTGCCAATTGTGGGACCAACTGTACAGTCTTGGAGATAGAAAAGTGGAACTGGGGACCTCGTAGCAGGAAACCAGTGCACTTCAGTTAGAGTTGCATCAGATGCCAGGCACAAAGTAGAGGGTTACTGCAACAAAAACCCAGTTTCCTAGAGGATGCAGAGCACCTTTATCCCTACTTCCTAGGCCCCACTTGGGGGTTGGGATTCACAGCAGGCAGAATTCAGATGCAGGTTCAAGATGGTTGGAGACTTTGTGTCGCAGGGGCTCTGATAAGGAGACCAGCCAACCAGCTCTTTGAGTCACTCTGGTCGTCCTGTGTTCAAGATGCAGGGCCAATCCTTTTTCCTCAGGTATCCAGGCAGCAGAGCAACTAAGCAGTCCTTCTTGCAGCAGAACAGTCCTCCTTCTGAGTCTTCCACATGTACAGAGGTGATCTGAAAAGTGGGTTTGACAGTCCCCATTTTATACCTTGGTGCCTTCTTTGAAGTGGGAGAAAACTTTTGGAGGCTTCCCCCCACCCCCTCCTCAGAAGCATCTGAAATTTCCGAATTAATTACTAACAGCATTATAAGTGCAAACATTAGTCTAGTACACTACATTGCTAACCTAACATCCATGGGCTGTGGGATGCCACGTTTGAGTCTTGAGTTACAGACAGAAGGCCTAAAGGAACCTTTGATTGGAGGTGCTGGTTTTACAGAGACCCATAGAGGCGAAAACATTTAGATGCACAGAGAAAGCACTTCAATAGAGAGAAGCAAAAAGGGAGGACAAAGATGTGTCAAGCAAAGAACTAGAAGTGGTTGAGAGGATGGGGGACATGGGTGCATCAGGACAATGAGGGTTTTGATGGGCATGGTGTGTGAGAAGTAGAGAGAAGCCAGATCAGGTATTGATTTAAAGAATGGAGTGACATTTTAACAAGGCTCCGTTTCTCATCAAGACCAGCACTTTTGATAACAAGAGGCAAAAATAAGGATTGATCAGGAAAAAAAAAAAAAGTGTCTGGATACCCTCACAGAGATTGATAACCTCATGCGCGACAAGCAGTGCTCTGCAAACCCACCTCACATGACATTCCAAACCAGGTGCTTTGTCAAGCAGATGAGACTAAAGTGGTACACAGGGGAGCAGACTACTGCTGTAAGCAAGCATGCAAAACTGTATTCACTCTGTGGACCATGGTGGGAGAGGATCTTACAGATGTTTATTATGTAAACAGCAGCTGAACAGGCATTGGTGATAAGGAGGGCTGCATCTCACTGTTGAAGAGGACGCTTAGGTGGGTGCAGGAGTGACAGATATGCATGATAGTATCCACCAGATTAATTTCCTTTACCTTCAAAATACTTCCCCCCAAGTTAAAGGAAATTCAGCCAGTGGATATTCCTCTCGCCAGAAGCTGGAGGACTTTAGCTCCTTCTAAACTCTAAATGATACCCTAAGTAATTATTTTTTCCAGTCAGGCATGCATGTAATGTAACAGGCTTGTCTGCAATTTCACTACAGTGCTAACCACAAACTTGGAATTCTTTCAGAAGAGTCTGCTTCCAAGGAAATCCTCGAAGGAAGGTTAGAAAGATATTTTTTCGATCTCCGCTTTAAAACGTGTTGTCAAGTAGCAATAGCAAAGCTTGTTGTGATGGGCTCATGTGTTATTGTTTCCAAGAAGTAGTATGAATACGCAAGAATGAGCAACAAGATTGTGGCTTCTTCCCACAGAACATAAAATATTTAATGTTCAACATTTTTTTTCTGCATATCACTTGAAAAGTGAAACCTTTGCTTTCTGGTCCTGAATAATGAGCAGCACTGTAACCTGGCCCTGAATTTATTGCTGCACCCGGTCACAGAGCTATTTTGTGCACAGACAGTATCCATATTTTGTATAGTAATTTATAGGCAATTTAACATCTGAATGTCAAAGAACACTTCACTCTAAAAATGCAACATATACATTTCTAGTTTGAAGTGAAGAATGTATTAACAACAGAATTACCTTCCTTTTCACATGTTTCAATCATATTCAGCCAACATTCAAACAGGTCAAGCATTTGATGGATTACCTGGTTTAAGTATGGCATTCTCCGACACCTTAAAACGGGTGAGTTTCTGCTTGGGTGGCACCCCGGCCTCTCTAAACTGCTCTAGGACAGCCTCACTCTTCTACAAACCAAAAGAGAATATGAAACATTCACTTCAGATTACATGTCACAATACTGGCAGCGCTAAAAGGAACTTTAACATTTCATGCAAATTCATATAAAATAATATATACCGTTTAACACTACCTTATCAGATAATCTAAAGATAAAGCATCTGGGCAGGAGCAGGGGTGGCGTTGTCAAGAACATATGAGGGAATGGCAGCTAAGTAGATTAGATTTTGGTCAGCAAATCAAGTAACAAACAAATAAATGGACCTTCCTGAGACAAAATATAGCCTTAGAACCCGCCGTAGCGGGCTCTACCGGCTATTAAAGGCCCGCTCCCGAGTTAAATGCCCGAGCCGAAGGCGAGGGCATTTAACAAGGGAAAGGGCCTTTAATAGCCGGTAGAGCCCGCTACGGCGGGTTCTAAGGCTATTAGAACATTCTGCCACTCAGGGCAGAATGTTCTCTTAAAAAAAACAAATTGCTCACGGAGCCCGAGGGGATTAGAATCCCCTCGGGCTCCGTGAGGCTTTGTTTACAGCTCTTGCTGTGAACAAAGCTAACATTGGAATGTTGGCGCTGCGGGCTTTTACCGGCCAGTAAAAGCCCGCAGCACTCCATTGTTTTCAATGGAGCTGCCAACTTCCAATGTTCTAATATAAGTTGGAAACCATATAGGTTTATTAAAAATGTTTAGTTCATTACAGAAGTCAAAATATGGTTATTTTTATAATAAGTCAAAAATCATATTAAATAATGTATACTGAATTATCATAAGGGTCAAATAAATGGCAGAAATCAGTAATGCAGCATAAGGTCCGATTTAGGTTCTCCTTCAATAGAATTGCAAATGTAAGTGCAGAGCATGCAATAAATCAACGCGAGTCTGCTCTCTAACAATCAGGAAAGAAACACTGGCTGATCTGCAAAAGGAGTCCTCTTTTATAGGAAAACACTCAGTCAAACAATCACAATCGACACGAGGTGAGCAAAATATTATACATATTACATAGGCTCAGCAAATCTTAATACGGAATAAAATGCAACAATACTGAATACCATCCCCTACATGAATAACAATAAGTCCCCTTTTTCGGTTGGGCGCGCAAGCGCCGTTACCTGTTGTGATCTATCTGTGGGCTATTGACCACGCCCACCACATGCCCATCACTTTCACTCGTTCATGGGCTTGCCTTTAAAAATCCTTTATCATCATTGGTAAAAGCTTTACGTTTGTCCCTCCTTAGGACCATTTTGTTACTGCCTTAGACACCGGCCATGTTACACGTTTGCCAATACGTTTGACTGCGAGCAAACTTTTTTCCTTTTGTGTCTCCCCTTCACGCTCAAGGCGGCCGTGGCGCTTTGCATCGGCTTGTTTATGTCAACTATTTTACTTTTCATTTTCGATTTATGTGGCAAGAAAAGTCCAGTTAGGAATTTCCAACGCTAATAGCTCTAATTCGAGCAAACGAGATATCCACTGCATTCCAAATACTTGTTCCATATCATCAGATGTGACGCGACAAATCTAGATACACATACTACAATGATATACTTATGAAATGAAAAGGACCACCGAGGTTAGGTGGGAAAAATGGAAGAAACAGCAACATTCAAGAGGAAAGCTTCCTCTAGAGCTTACAAAGAACATTTTAATTCAAAAAGAGCAAGAAGCGTTATAAGACATATTACATTCAATAATGTTTCAATACACATTTTGAGGGGTGTGGAGTCAGTGAGAGATTAAAACATGGGCATGTTTTACAAGATGAAGTCTGGGCCTAGTTTGGCCAAGCTTAATTTTTTTTTTTTTTTAAATAAAAAATAAACGAGTTTGGGCAAGTGGAAGAAATTGGCTTTGTTTGCAAATCATTCATTTAGCTAAATAGTATATTTATTAATTGGAAATCTAGTCTAACAATATGACTTGGTTGCATAAGGCACGAGGGGGGGGGGGGGGGTGCAGGGGGTGGCACCCCTCCTACCTTACCTTGGCCTGTACTTTAACCAGAAAATTATTCCCACCATCTTATAGTTCAGAGGTCCATCTTAGTAGAGTGGCAGACGAAGCAGAGGCATGCTGAATACTAACATTTTAAACCGAGGGTAATTTCACTAATTTAAGCTTGGATTGTGCACAATAAACACTCAGAATTTAAATTACAAATTATGTTACATTTCCTCATAAAAGAAGCATCATTTCAAATAAGCCACTGAAATATGACTAGCAACACTGCATGCAAGTTATTTTAAACATCTTAATATTTAGGAATAATTTTCTTTTACTTCTGAATAAAACTTAACAAAAAGATGCACATCAATAATTTTATTTTTATTTTTTACAAAACGTATACAGCGTTTACTTCCCCCATGTGGGACAATCAAGTGCTTGTCTATATGGGCAGCATTGGACAATTTGGCAGGTGTGATGTGTGCAGGGAGTGGTCTTTCTTTTTGATCGTGTGTGGGAAGTGTCTCCATATCAAGCTTGAGGACCACTGAGGTGTGCTTATGTTACAAGACACAGTTTTTAGCAGTGTGATAGGTGAGAGGAAGACATGCAAATTAGGTTTCAGTAAACTAGCAGTAGAGAGCAGCTCTTCCGGGCCTTTTACAGCATGGTTTATGATCACAGTTCACTTAGCTGGTTACTGCACTAGGTTGTCCATACAGAGATATTTTGTTTAACATATATGGGCTGGAGCAGGAATATATCGGAAACAGAAATGGTTGTTAGGTCTGCTGGAATGGACTTTATTAACATCGCTCGCACCACTGGAATGAACTTTGTTATCATCATCCTATATCCGATTGTTGCTGCAAGATGTCAAGAAGCATCATAAGTAGGCTTCCTGTTGGGACTTGCAGTGCTGGACGAAATTAAAATCCTCTGTTGGCCATCAGCATGTGGAAAATCTCTTCAAGTATTCCATGGCTATTCAGTTGGTGATGGTAGTGTACTGCTGTGGACTACTGCAGTACTGGGTGATGGGCATGGCCCACTGCAGTTCTGTCTTACATGAGTCTAACAGAGTCAAGCAGAAGAGTGGAATTATTATGCAAACTATTTGAAACACCAATTGACACCCTGACTACCGAGTGTTGTGTTGGCCAGGCGGGATATTTACGAATTGAAATTATATACTACCCATGGTAGACATGGGTCAGCTCTTCATAACCTGGCTGGACATAGGAAGTAGTGTGTGTAGGAAGCTGGCTCTGTATATACCATATAAAAATGAGTTATAGTGTGCACAGAGTCCAGGTGTTCCCCAAGAGGCTTGACAGAGGCAATAATAGATAGTACTAATGCTCTATTTGTGGTAGTGTGGTCGAGCAGTTAGGCTTATCACAGGGTAGTGTTAAGCATTTGTTGTACACACACAAAGACAATAAGAGAAACACATACTCAATGACAACTTCAGACCAATACGATTTTTATATAGAAAAATGTTCTTTCTCAATTCATTTATAGATCCACAAGATTCAATTAGCAGGTAAGTACATTAAATGAAAGGTACTTTGCATAGTTATCATCAGGACTTTGAATGGAATCAACAATGTACACTGTTTTTCTTACAATGGCAAAAAGCTATTTTAAAAGTGGACACTGCAATTTTCAACAGTTCCTGGGTGAAAAAAGTACAATACAGTTTTGGAGGTGAGTTATCGACTTATAGGTTCAGTCTCCAGGCATAGGTAGCCCACCGTTGGGCGTTCAAAATAACCCCAAACACCCAGCACCAGCAACACAGGGCCGGTTAGGTGCAGAGGTCAAACAGGAGCCAAAATAACGTGGGCTCCTATGGAGACAGGGGGTACTCCGGCTCCGGTCTGCTTGCAGGTAAGTACCCGCGTTGCCAGAGGGCAGACGTGGGGGGTTCAGAGGAGAACTGGGGGGCGGGTGTAGAAAGTAGGCACCAAACACGCACACTCAGCGGCAAGGGGCGGACAGGAGCAGGGTGCAAACAGGGCGTTGGGTCCATAATGGAACTCTATGGGGGGGGGGACACCACAGGAGTCACATAAGTGCTGCAGGCAAGGCACAGAAGGGCTTCTAGGGCAAGCCACTGACTGGATAGGGCCTTCTGCTTGTCACTGCTGTACCGGTGGTCCATTTCTCTTGAGGCTGGTGGCTGCGGGTGCAGTGCTCGGGGCCAGCGGGGCCCTCGGGATTCCCTCTGCAGGTGTTATCGTGGAGGGGTGGAGAGGTCAGCCCAGTGTGGACAATCGGTTGGAATCCCCTGGGATCCTCTCTAGCTAGCGGGGCCACCTGGACACAGGCCACGGGTGTAGGGTGCAGAGTCGTTTTGGACTCATGTTTCTGGAGTGAGGTGGGAGTCCTTTGGAAGTAGTTTCCTCTTCTTCTTGTTGGACAGGTCCGCTGTCCACGGGAGTTTCTTGGTCCTCTGTGATGCAGACAGTCCCCTGGAGGCTTGTAAGGGGTTGCTGGTCCTGTAGAACGAGTCGCTTTTCTTTTGAACGGTTCTTGAAGCAGGAGACGGGCCAGTAGGGCTAGGGCCAAGTCAGTTGTTATCTCCTCCTCTTCTCTGCAGGGTTTTTAGCTCAGCAGTCCTTCTGTTCTTGAGGTCATCAGGAAATCTCACTAGCCTGGTTCAGGTGTAGTATAGGCTCTCATTATTCTAATGAGACTACTGGATTTCAAGTGGTAGAATCGCCTGTGGTGTGGGAGACTGAGTAAACCCACTAAAGGTGACACCTGTCGTTCCAATCTGGGTTCTGCTCCGGCTAACTAGCAGTGCCCCATCTCTACCCAAGGGCAGGAATGATTGGGCAGCCGAGCAAATGACATAACTGGTTCCTCAGGGAAGCCATGGTCACTCAGGTCTCATCCGTTTCTCTCAGTTACATTAGTCTCACATTCACAATGACCGAGGCAGTATATTTTTCAATAATGCTTTGTATAAAGCGACTGCATCTTAGATAGCAACGCGTGGACTGCAATAACCAGGACGATACAGCATATAATAGAGCACAGCATGTTAAGCTCTCGTTCTGCCTTTCAGGTTCCCCTGGGAAGAAATCATCCCCCCATCCCTGAGCAAAGGCCTGAAGTCTGCATTAGCATCTGTAAGAAAGCATTCAGCAATCAGCATACAGTCGTGGTTCACTGGCCAGAATCTCCCTCTAATGTGTAAGGGACATGAAAGTGGTTTTATAATAAAACAGCTGTTGTTCGGAGAAAATGTCCCTAAGTAAGAATGTGTGATTTTTCTACGAATGTCGGAGACTAAACCTATACCACGTTCACCGGCAACTTATGTTGCTGCAGCCTTGGAAGAAGCACAGAGCGAGCAAGAATGTCTTGTTTGAGAACAGAGTGCTGGCCTGGGCAAAAACAGTAAGATACAGAGAAAATAAAACAAGACCGTAAAAGTGGCTACTGTAACAATAATAAAGCAAAGCCGAATAAAATATATCTAGGTTAAAGTGCACCACGGCAGGCCTAGTATGTTAAAATAACGTGCATGAAGCTATAACTAAAATGGCTACACAACACAGGGAGCCCTTAAATTCTAAATTAAGGGGTGAATTAGGGTCAGGGGCAGTAGCCAATGGCTACTGTCCCGGAGGATGGCTACACCATCCTTGTGCCCACTCCCTTTGGGGAGGGGGGCACATTCTTATCTCTATTGGTTCTAATCCTCTAAAACAAGATGGAGGATTTCTCAAGGAGGGGGTCACTTCAGCTCTGGACACCTTAGGGGTGGTCCTGGCTGAGGGGGTGACTCCTCCTTGTTTTTCCTAATTATCCCTCTGGACTTGCCGCCAAAAGTGGAGGCTTGTCCAGAGGGCGGGCATCTCCACTAGCTGGAGTGCCCTGGGGCACTGTAACATGAGGCCTGAGCCTTTAAGGCTCACCACCAGGTGTTACAGTTCCTGCAGGGAGAGGTGTGAAACACCTCCACCTGGGACAGGCTTTGTTTCGGACCACAGAGTGCACAAAGGCACACACCACCTGTGGCCAGAAACTCGTCTGAAAGTGACAGGCTGGCACAGACCAGTCAGTCTTACACCAGCAGTTGGGCTAACATACAGGGGGAATCTCTAAGATGCCCTGTGTGTGCATTTAAAAAAAAATCCCACACTGGCATCAGTGTGGGTTTATTGTGCTGAGAAGTTTGATAACAAACTTCCCAGTATTCAGTGAAGCCATTATGGTGCTGTGGAGTTCGTAATGACAAACTCCAAGACCATATACTTAATATGGCTACACTGCATTTACAATGTCTAAGAATGGACTTAGACACTATAGGGGCATATTGCTCATGCCGCTATGCCCTCACCTGTGGTATAGTACACCCTGCCTTAGGGCTGTAAGGCCTGCTAGAGGGGTGACTTCTCTATGACACAGGTAGTGGTTTGTGGGCATGGCACCCTGAGAGGAGTGCCATGTAAGCTTAGCCTTTTTCTTCCCACACACACAAAAGCTGCAAGGCAGTATGCATGTGCTGAGTGAGGGGTCCCCAGGGTGGCATAATGCTGCAGCCCTTAGAGACCTTCCCTGGCCACAGGTCCCTTGGTACCATGGGTACCTTTTCCAAGGGTCTTAACTGTGTGCCATGGCTGTGCTAATTGTAGGAACCAAGGTACAGTTTTAGGGAAAGAACACTGATGCTGGGGCCTGGTTAGCAGGGTCCCAGCACAATTTCAAAGTTGGCATCAACACTAGTCAAAATGTGGGGGGGGGGTAACCATGCCAACAGTGGCATTTCCCTATAGTGTGCTATTTGGGCTGTTATAAATCTGTGGTCTGTAGACTGTACTTGAAGGTGTGATTACTATTCTAGGTTCTATTCCAGGGCTGTGGGATGATGTAGTTAGCTTGGAAGTAGCTATGTTTTCAACTCTCAAGTTTATATTCTCCTGAACACATTGCATCTTGGTTTGTAGCGTGTTCCAGAGTTTGGCGGCTTTTACCAAGAAAGGAATGCCTCCCATAAATTCTTTATAGTAAGGGGGTGTGATGATTTGTGGTGCAAGCCTGGAGTGCAGTGCAGTGTTTAATTTAGTTTGCATTGTAACTTGAAGGCATTGTGGTCCTTTTCATTGGGCTGCAGAGGGCCTTGAACACTGCTCATCTAGTTATGAGGAGCCAGTGGAGTGATTGCAGGGCTGGAGTCGTGTCAGTCAGGTGAAGGTGGAGTTTTGAGGCAGGAGAAAACCTTTACAAAACACCAGAACCCACATCTGCATTTGCATTTTATTTTTGACTAGAAGAGTTTCTCAATGTTTTTTCCCCAGACATGATAAACCCTTCAGATCGTTTATTCAAGATGTTCCTGTGGTTCCCCAGTAACCAATGTGTGATGATGGCAGAGTGCAGATTATTCTTTCTATTATAAATTTCAGACAACAAGCAATAAGTAAACCGTATCTGTGAAAAACAGCGTCCCTGACTGATAAACCTATGTGCAGGTCAAACAATGAGACTGTGTGGGGACCTCAGAAATTTAATTTCAGAGCAGCACATGTAAGCACCAGGGGAGAGGGAAATAATATTTAATTCACAGGACTACAATACATTAATGATCTGCTTTCAAAGATAACAGACCAGTGTTCTTGCAAGCATATATAAGAAAATAATTCTCCAAAGATGTAGTTTAGCTGTCTAGATAGATAGTGCGCACCAATACTGAAGCAGCAAATGGACAGGGTCGGATCCATTTCAGATTTTCATGATTTCTACATGAAATGAGATCAAATCAATGTAAATGGAAACATCTACAAAGTGGATATCCTGAACACCTGATCTTACTCTCATGGGCTAACACTGGGTACCCCCGAGAAAGCCAACCTGTACATTTTGGATTGTACAGTCCCAAGCTTTGACATCCGAGCATAGTATTGCTTGAAACTGTTAATGCTTCGTACATTCTTCTAAATGGCGAACTTGAACTGAGTATTTTAAGTCTGCACGTAAACAGGGTGTTGTTCTGTACCACGCAGATCACCAATATTCCACATCCTCCTAAAGATGCGGGGTCGGGGAGGGTCTGTGTGACCAGTGATATAAAAGGGTCCACTTCAAAGACAAAGGGGGAGTTTTTCCTGCCTCAATGGCGCCCTCAAGGACGAGGCAAGAAAGGACCTAAAGGGAAATGGACTGTAAGGCAGAGAACCTCATCTTATAATGCTTATACTTTCAAAGCGGTCTAGAGATGAGGCAATTTAGCTAGTGATGAATGTCTCCGCTAAAAAAATAAAAAGAGTTAATAAGACAACAAGTCAGATAAAAATAGCAGAAGCCAAAGGAGTATGACATTTTATGTTAGCTTTTGCAAATAACTAGTCACTGGTGGTGATGTTTAAATCATAGAAGGAATCAAGATTTACATCAGTGACATGAACTGTTAAGCGGCATAATAACTTAGACTTATATTTCATGGCTTAGCGTTAGGAGTTGGAAGTCTTCCTGGGTTCCAGTTTATAATGCATGAACATAAAAAAATATTTTTTAGCTGGACAAAACAATTAGTTATTTCACTTAATATTTGTTTATTTTCAGACCATTATCTACGTTGTTTTAAGGAAACCCCAGAAAGGAACGATACTGCAACTATGGCAATGGCAAATTGAGGAGTCTTAGATCCACAGATGCAATCAACAGCAGTCGGGTGAGATTTTTCTCTCTCAAGTGGAAGTTCCTGGAAAGCAATTTATAAGCCTGACAGGAGTTTCACACTTGGGTAATCCAATCTATCAGTCGGTTGCTTAAAAGGAAAATAAAACTGTTTTTTATATTACCCTCCAAACCTGGAAAACTTTATTGCAGCACTTTATAGAAGTAAATAGAGTACTAACGTCTTAGGTTTATTTACTAGCTCAAAAATATTGCTCACAAGCCACATATGCTGGCTGTGACCACAAGTTAGGGGGACATATACATTCAGTCTACCATTTTAAACTTATTCAAAAGCCACTGGTTGAAAGAAGTGTTTACAAAACAGAACATGAGCCCCTTTACTCCAAGTGGGATTTTGAAAAAAACTAAAATCAAAACATGTAAGGATTGCATTCCAATACACACACAAATCTGAAACGAAAATAATGACATGAAGTGTACTGTTAGATGTTTTGATGTGAATTTAGAGGAATGCATAGGGTAAAGTTTTCACAGTTTCAAGATTCATGTGGAAAGTTAAGGTTAAAAGATATACCATTAAACATGAAGAAATCTTTCTGGGAGTTTTCTTTTAAGCGAATATCCCTGAAAGAAAAGAACTGGTGCTGAATGACAGACTTGTAGCAATCCCAGCTATTTTTCACAATGAATAGACTACAACTTTTGGAGAGTGAAAACGCAGGGACAATTGATTGAACTCTGTAAGCAGGGTCAAGACAGGCGTGAAAACAGCACAGGGAGTTCACATTGTAGAGGGAATACAGGTTTTGGAGCCAGCACAGTAGTCAGAGATGACAAGATGAGAAGTCCCCCTGGAAAACAGCAAAATAAACATTCTTCTTAAAAAAAGTATTTAAAAAAGAAAGAAAAATAGAAGCAATCAGACAAGACAATCAAGATTTCGAATTATGGTCTGCTATGCTCAATGATGATATTGGAGAACGAGTGCAGAAGCCAGCAGAGATGTGGTATTGGGGCTGAATGATTTGTAACGTGGTTAACTATTGATGAAACCTATAATTATTGATATGGTCTGTCTTTTCTTTTTTCCCCTTGCCACCTTTATCATTTTTTAAGCTTGACTATATGAATAAAAATAAAAAAAATAAAAAACTCTATTTGACCACATCTATCAAGGTTGCGACTCCACTTGTCCATTACATTTCCTACACCCTCTCATTGTTAGAATGCATAAAAATTTGAGCCCTGATTAATTCATCCTGACGGACACCAAATCTACAAGAAATCGTCAACTTTCTCAACGAGATACGGAATTGCTTCATATGATAAAATGTGGATTGGTCAGTAGCTATACAAACTGTAGGTGTATAATGTTATGTGTATTTGTATAGCACACTATCACATGTGAGGATATCTTGCGCTTTGCAGGGGTATGTGTTTAGCCATGCCTAAGAAGGGATTCATTGAAAAGCCAGGTGTTCAACTTCGTGCAGAATTCAAGAAGAGTGGAGTAGGCTTTGATGTGAAATAGAAGGCCGTTTCACATTTTAGGAGCTTTTTATGAGAAGGCCAATCCGCTGGCTCTGTGTACGAGGGGAATGCGCAGAGAGTAGGAGTCCTGCAGAAAGGTGCCTGGCCGGTTGGTGGAAAGTGATTTGACATGGGTAGGATGGTCCTAAGTTGTGTAGTGCCTTGAAAGGGTTTGTGAGAAGTCTGAACTGGGCGCATTTGTGTGTTGGGAGCCTTGAGGTGTGGTGTGATGAGAATTGTGTGGGAGTTTGAGGAGGAGTCTGGCTGCCAAGTTCTGGGTGGTTTGTGGTCTTCTGGTGAGTTGGTAGGCGATGCCAGAGTAGAGGGTGTTCTGTAGTTCAATGTTCTGGTGATGAGACAGTGAGAAACGTTTTTTCTGGTGTTGCATGGAGCCATACATGTTGGGCATAAAAAAGTTGGTATGGTAACAGCAACTGAATCGAGTAATGGGGGTGGGGAAATGTTAAAGAAAGGTAAAAAGACCTAAATTAACAAAGAAGAAGAGGAAAAACAGCCTTCTGGCTAGTAATGAAATAAAGGGTTGCCAGTCTTGCAGTAAGGACTCACTGCAAATATGCAAGGACTGGAACCAATACAGATTACATACAATGTATTGATGAAGGAGTTAGAAATACGGTGACTGGAGAAGTGAAGAAGCGCTTGCCAAAGCTTTCAAGGCCATTACGTTGTCTGTTGAACAAGCAAGGAATAATACAAAGATGGGAACTTTGGAAATGAAAAAAAGGGATACAAAGAAAAAGGATCATACACCTTTGCATCACTGGAGCGCACTGCTTACTTCCATTCTACAGGGGCATACCAAGTCTTCACTGGCCCAAGGCCACAGCTTAATTGTAAATATACACTTGCAGTAAAGCGTGTAGAAATCAGACAGCTCATGGCCTTTATGGTCTGACGTGTCTCCTTATTGTCCTGCCATCTCCAAATGTGTTCCGCCTCAAACTCCTGTACAACAGCATACACAGCCTTGGACAAATGTCCATCGCAGGACAACACTTGTCGCCACTTGTCAAGAATCAAAACAGGTATTTTTAGCTCCTTATTGTTACAACCCAGCACACGACCTCTAAATACATTCCTTAGTATAACTGCCACATTCAATTCAGATTCAACCTCTGACAATCCACCCACCCACCTACCCCCCGAGGCAACAAAGCTTAGCGAATAGTTGAAGATGACATACGACTATTCTAAAACAAGACAGAAGACCACATTGGCTTACTTCTTAAAGAAGATTAGGCACAAATTATCTTGTAAATGGATGTACACATCTATAATCCATAAGATCTAGCATACTGGGAGAAAAGAACACGTTTTTCACAGCTGACCACTGTTAGAAATGGGGTCTTTGGTTGGCAGTCAGGTTACCCTCTGTCCAAGCAAAGACCCTCACTCTAGTCAGGGTAAGTCACACACAATCCAAATTATCCTGTGCCCACCCTCTGGTGGCTTGGCACTGAGCAGTCAGGCTTAACTTAGAATGCAATGTGTAAAGTATTTGTGCAATAAATCATACAATAACACAACATAGCACCACAAAAATACACCACACAGTGTTTAGAAAAATGTATTATACTTATCTGGATATTTGCAGGTCAAAACGATAAAAGATGAAATAAGAAAATGTAGAGATATCACTGGAAGGTGAAATAAAGTGTCTTAAGTCTTTTAAAAACAAACAAAGTCTCTTTCAAGCACAAAGTACCTGTTTTGAGTGAAAAATCTCTGCAAAGGGCAGCAGAGGAGGAGATGCGTGGAAAATGGTGTGTGCATCGGTTTCACCCTTTGACACACGTCTTGCCTCGTTATTTTCCACGCGGGGAAGACGTTGCGTCAATTTCCGGCGCGCGGACGGGTCTCCTCTTTGGGTCGCGGGGTTTTCAGACGCCCCGGGGTCTGAACGTGGAATCCTGGGCTTGTTGACCAGCTGTGCGTGGTTCCGCTGGGTGATGCGGGGGAATTTCTCCCTCACGGCAGGCGCTGCGTCGATATCCCCTCTGGAAGTCAGACGGCGTTGTCCAGCTGGGCCGTGCGGCCAAGTTCCAGTCGCACCAGGTCGATCTTTTCCTCGAGAAGTCGAGCGGCGGCGTTCCGGTTCGGCGAGCGGAATTTTTCACCGCGGTACAAGATGTGCGTCGAATTTTTCGCCGCACCAGGAGTCCAGTTGCAAGAGAGAAGTCTTTTTGATCCTGAGACTTCAGGGAACAGGAGGCAAGCTCTATCCAAGCCCTTGGAGAGCACTTCTGCAGCAAAGCAAGAGAGCAGCAACACAGCAGGGCAACAACAAGGCAGCAGTCTTCTGTAGAAAGCAGTCAGGTGAGTCTTTTAGGCAGCCAGGCAGTTCTTCTTGTCAGGGTGCAGGTTCTGGTTCAGGTTTCTTCTCCAGCAAGAGTCTGAGGTGGTAGGGCAGAGGCCCTGTTTTATACCCAAATGTGCCTTTGAAGAGGGGGAGACTCCAAAGAGAGTCTTAGAAGTGCACCAGGTCCCTTTTCAGTTCAATCCTGTCTGCCAGGGTCCCAGTAGGGGGTGTGGCAGTCCTTTGTGCGAGAGCAGGCCCTTCACCCTCCCAGCCCAGGAAGACCCATTCAAAATGCAGATGTATGCAAGTGAGGCAGAGTACCCTGTGTTTGGGGTGTGTCTGAGTGAATGCACAAGGAGCTGTCAACTAAGCCCAGCCAGAAGTGGATTGTAAGGCACAGAAAGATTTAAGTGCAGAGAAATGCTCACTTTCTAAAAGTGGCATTTCTAAAATAGTAATATTAAATCCAACTTCACCAGTCAGCAGGATTTTGTATTACCATTCTGGCCATACTAAATATGACCTTCCTACTCCTTTCAGATCAGCAGCTACCACTTCAACAATGTAGGAGGGCAGCCCCAATGTTAGCCTATGAAGGGAGCAGGCCTCACTGTAGTGTAAAAACGAATTTAGGAGTTTTGCACTACCAGGACATGTAAACTACACAGGTACATACATGTCCTGCCTTTTACCCACACAGCACCCTGCTCTAGGGGTTACCTAGGGCACACATTAAAGGTGACATATGTAGAGAAAGGGGAGTTTTAGGCGTGGCAAGTACTTTTAAATGCAAAGTCGAGGTGACAGTGAAACAGCACACACACAGGCCTTGCAATGGCAGGCCTGAGACAAGGTAAAGGGGCTACTAAAGTGGGTGGCACAACCAGTGCTGAAGGGCCCACTAGTAGCATTTACTCTACAGGCACATATAGTGCACTCTACTAGGGACTTATAAGTAAATCAAATAGTCCAATTTGGTGTGATCCAAGGTTATCATGTTTAGGATCAAATCTTTTTATTATTGTTTTATAGAGAAACCAAAACATACAAAACATCACAGGGCCGAAATGATATACATCAGCACAATGACACATCATAGTTTCATACAAAGGATCCTCTCTTAAATCCCAAAACCATGCTGATATGGACCTCCGAGGGGCCCCCTCCTTCCTAAGTCGTATGCCTATGTCAATAATCAATAGACCCAAATAATTCAGCCCGCCATTAAGAACCACACAAACATAAATAAAACAACAAAAAACATTACAACAGTACCTCCCAAAGAGACCGTGTCGTCCATCTGTCCCTCCCCTACTTGACCCCATAATATCAATCGCCCTTCCCCTCCGGCACCCCCTCTCACGCCCCATCTTGTAATTCAGATCAACCACAAAACTCTCAGATGGGTCGGGCACGTTAACTCAGTAAATTCTACAGAAAGAAGCCAAATAAAAGGCTTCCACAGTGCACCCAAGTCTTCTGACCGCTGCTGGGTGGCCAACGTTAGTTTCTCCATTGCGAGGATAAACCAGAGCTTCTGGAGCCATGAGACACGAGTCTGAACCCTATCTGTTTCCCAGAGCGCTAGAATCAATTGTAGCGCTGCATTGAACGCAGTGCTATCTGCCTCCCCTTTAGAGATCGTAACGGAAAAGTAAGGGGATTAGGCAGCCCCAATAGGATATACGATGGGAACCTCAGAAGCGTGACCTGAAATGCCACATCTATCTCATCTATAATATTTCTCCAATAACTATGTTGCCAAAGCAAATGTACTAGTGTGCCCGTAGCTCCACAGCCTCTCCAGCAAAGGTCTGTCCTAGCCTGATCCCATGCATGCACTCGCGCCGGAGTATAGTACCAATAGGAGGCGATCTTATATGATTTCTCTGTCCCTGCTGCGCTGTATGCTGTATGGTGTATTCTATAGAATATGCTATCCCACTCTCCTACAGCCCCCTTCATACCAACGTCTAAGGCCTTCCAGGCGCAGTCCAGGCTCAAAATCAGGATTTGCACCTATGGGGGGGGATCATCTGGGAGGGAAAAGAAGTCAGCTCTGAACGACAAGCCTCTGCATCCCACACTCGCAGCGTTGTCCCAGTAATCGGGGAAATATAGAGACCTCTAGCCCTATGGCTGTGCCGGAGCCAAGGCTCCTTCCAAATATGAGAGCCAGCCACCGCCTGGTCCATAAAACACCAATGTTTCTCCGTAAGTGGGCGACTCCACTCTACAAAAAAGTGGAGTTGGGCTGCCTGGAAATCTCTCAGGAGGCACGGGATCGCTGCGGATTGGAGGGTAGCAATCGTCGGGGGGGGGAGGGGGGGTCAGGGTCAACGGGAGTACCTGAAATACATATAATATTTGTGGCAGTACTGTCATCTTAACCGCGGCCACTCTTCCCAACCAAGATAGCTTGTGTTTTCCCCATACCTCCAGATCCCGCTGTATATCTTGTACCAGTTTCTTGTAATTTAGGTTCGCCATTTTTGCAGCAGGCGTCGCTAACAACCCCCAGATAGGAAAGATGCGAAGACGCCAAATAAAGGGGTACCTCGCACGCAGATCTTCCTCATGATCCGTGCTCAAAAACAGACTAAGGACCTGGGACTTTTGCATGTTCACTTTAAATCCCGAAACCCGGCTAAACTCACCCAACAACTCCATAAGCGCAGGCATAGAGGTGGCAGGCTCTGCAAGGGTGAGAAGCACATTGTCTGCATATTAAGTAATAAGGTGGTGATCTCCACCAAATTTCACGCCAGAAACCAGGGGGCTATCTCGCAAGCGCTGCGCAAAGGGCTCCATGTATAGCGCAAATAATAGGGGGGAAAGTGGGCATCCCTGTCTAGTCCCACGCTCAACTGGAAACGATGCAGAGAGCACCCCATTGACTCGAACCGCCGCCCTAGGAGAGCGATAAGCACATTGGATCCAAGATCGAAAACCCGGACCCAGGCCGAAACGCTTCAAGACCGAGAAAAGATATGGCCAATGAACCCTGTCGAACGCCTTTTCAGCGTCAATTGAAAGAAAAAGCGCCTCTCTACGAGATCTATCCATTTTGTCTATCAGGTGTAAAAGCCATTTCGTATTATCACTGCATTGTCGATTTGGAATAAAACCTGACTGATCTGGATCAATGAGGCCCGGCATATAAGGATTAAGGCGGAAGGCAAGTATCCCCGTAAATAATTTGACATCTATGTTCAGAAGCGAGATCGGCCTATACGAAGCACAATCCTCTGGGTCCTTACCCGGTTTATGTATAACAGTAATAGTGGCGTACAGCATACTAGGCGTTAGGGTCCCCGTCGTCCGAAAGGAATTAAAAAGTCGGGTGAGTAGCGGGGCAAGTTCAACACAAAAGGTCTTGTAAAACAACGCCGTGAACCCATCTGGGCCAGGGGACTTCCCTTTCTTCAGGCGGGAAATCGCCGATACCACTTCTTCTAGCCTTATCTCCTGGTCCAGAGACATCGCCTCCCTTTCCCCCAAGAGGGGCAACTGCCACCCCCTCCAAATAAGAGTCCAGAGCCACCTCATCCAGTGCATCCGCCGCATACAAGCCCCTGTAAAACCCCGCAAAGGCCTCCGCAATCTGATCACTCACACAGGCCACATCACCAGAGGGGGAACGGATCAGCTTAACCGTCGACACAGCGCGCTGTGCTCGCAACCGGTGCGCCAACAACTTTCCACATCTATTACTCCCAATATAATACTTGTGCTTAAGGCGTGCTACTGCGTACTCTGCCCTATCCCAATCAAATAGCTTCAGCTGGTGTCTCGCCTTCTCTAGCTCTCGCCAAATACTGGGCGCACCAGTCGATTTATGGCAACGCTTCAGGACAGCCACTCTCTGCTCTAGCCTTTCTCTTACTTCTCTCCTCGCTCTATTATCCCTCGCCAACAGTGCCATAACCTCTCCCCGCACCACTGCCTTCAATGCCTCCCAAACAGTTTCCATAGAGGTGCTACCGTCCTCATTAAAAGCAATATAATCCACAATCGCACGATGAAGCGACTCCACTGCTGACTCACTCTGGAGCAAGGAGTCCTTAAAGCGCCAGTTCGGTGTGCCGCCGTGACCTACCTCCATAGCCAGCTCAGCAGTAATAGGGGCATGATCAGTCAAGGCCCTGGGCTCAATCGTAGCCTCTCTAACCCGGGACATGAACTCTTGCGAAGCCAAGAAAAGATCAAGCCGGGCATAGGTCTTGGTCGCCGCAGAATAGAAAGAATAATCCCGCAGAGTTGGATGGGACTTCCTTCAGACATCCTCAAGCCCACACTCCGCCAACCATTGACACCCCATCTCCGACACTGCCCCAGTCTGTCCAAAGCGTTGGCCCGAGCGATCCAGCTCATTGTCCATTACTAGATTGAAATCCCCCCCTATTAAAATAGCGCTATCTGGCAAGCCAAGGACAGGGGAGATTGACTGTCTCAAAAAGGCCTCCTGCTGGGCGTTCGGGCATAAAGGGAAGCAACAGTAAAGGAAAAACGCCCCAAGCCGCATTCTGATGGCCAGGAGCCTACCTGGAATTTCATGTACCTTTCTAACTATTTCCCCAGGGAATGTCCTCGAAAGCAGTATCGCAACCCCCGCATGTTTCGCAGTAATTGAGGACCAAAGCTGCCTAGGGAACCATCGTGAACGCATGCGGAACATATCTTTATGTAACAAGTGGGTCTCTTTTAATAGGCAAATGTGACCCCCCCAACTGTTCTAGACTCAACAGAATCGCTAGCCGTTTGGGTTGGGTTGTTCAACCCCCGAACATTCAAACTTATACATTTAACTGTCATGTCGTCACCGAGGTTAGGACACCCAAAGACAAGGGGACACGAGGGTGCACATCCACGATTACTCCCAGGCCGGACTCCCAGGGAAGCACAACAACAAACAACCATTGCGCACAATAGGTGCTCATAACCATATAGTCCTCTCACACTCTTCTCCAAAGAGGAAAAAGTCTCGACTGGGCCGTGGGTCCCCCTCAAGTTCACCTGCCAAGCCCTTCCACCCCGCCGCCCAGGCCCCTCCCTGACAGCCCATAGGCAAACAAGTAAGCGACCCCATCCTAGGCAGTCGTCACCAGACGCCCCAGACTCAGAGATTAGTCCCAGCTGCCACATTGTTCACTGCCGACTTCCGCTCCGATAACTGCTCCGACGCGGTAGGTCTTTGTCTCTTCCTCCTTTTCTCCTTTCTCCTCCAACTCGGTCGGACCTCTCCACTCGGGCCCGGTTGCCTGCTCAAGTCCTGGCCATCCTCCGCCAGGTCCAGGATCCGGTTTGCTTCCGATATGGATTTCACCTGATGGAGCTGTCCCTTCCAGCGAAAGAGAAGGCGGAACGGGTGGCCCCAAGAATATGACACGTCCTGAGCACGCAAATGTTCCGTAATAGGTTTAAATTCACAACGCCTCTGCAGAGTTCGTGCCGAAAGGTCCTGAAATAATTGAAGCTGGAGCCCTCTAAATTGGATCCGCGGCAGATTGCGTGCCCGTTGCAGTATACTGTCCTTAAGCCCATAATTGTGGACACAAGCCAGGATGTCCAGAGGGCGATCTCCCTCACCCGAGCCCGACCCACCCAGTGCACTCTATCCAACGTGATCTCTTGGGACTCCTCTAGGCCAAGAACTGAGCGAAATAATTCCACCACAAACTCTCCAATGTCGTCCTTCTCTGCTCCAGTCGGTGCTCTCCTAATGCTGATATTATGCCGGCGTGAGCGATTCTCTAGGTCCTCCACCGTAATCTGGAGGAGATCCTGTTGCTCCCGCAAGCGGATGCATTCTTGTTGGAGATCCGCCACCTCCTCTCCCCAGGAGATTTCACCATCTTCCACCTGCGCCACCCACTCCCCGAGGGAGGAGACTTCTGCTCTCAGTTCTTTCACCTCATGGGAGATGTCCCAATGAAGCTCCTGAAGATCGCTCCTGAGCGAGTCAAACAGGGAGGCAAGAAAACCCCTCGTGACTGGGGCACCCTCGTCGTCCTCCACCTCGCCCCTCTCCTCCGGGGCCCTCGCAGCAGGTGGCTCCTCCAGAGCTCCGCCCGGCAGCAGACGGGCCCCCGTGAGCATGTCTCTCACCGTCCGCTCTCTCTTGCCCTTAGCAGATGCCATCACGCCAGCACCCTTGTCGCGTCGGGGTCAATCTAAGCCTTCTCAGAAATACGCCTCCTCTCAAAATGGCAAGGCACTTCACCTCCCAGCCGCTCCTTATTTCCTGGCGCCAATAGGGACCTCCAAGGGCCACCCGCCCGACGGTCCATGGGCTCTGGGTCCCGTCTCACCAGGGGCTGCCCGTCGCTCAGGAACTGAATGCCTGGTCCAGTTTCACCACCAATCACCACTGCACAATGGTGGCTCACCTCACTGCTCGCCCGCTCCTCCAGTAGCGGCGCTGGTAGGATCCCCCGCGGGCCGCCTGCACCGCCGATGCACGGGCCCGGGGCCCCACCTCCTCGAGGGCTGCTCGTTGCCCCCAAACCAGATGGCAGGTTCAGCAGGAGCCGGCACATGCCTCCCGCCGCGGGCCCAGCCCCCACCATCCCAGGAACCAGTTCTCCGGACCCCCCAGGTGCTCCAAACGGCCCGCGGGGCACCAACGGCACTGTGCCCTTCTGGGTCGCCGCCGCACCACACCGCTCACTGGTCCTAGAGCCGCGAGGCTCAAAGGCCGCCGCGCAGCCCGAACCGCCACAGGCCACGCCCGCCCACTCCGGGCGTCGGCACAGGCCCCACGGCTCCGCCGTCTCACTCGGAGAAGGTGCAGGCGTCCCGAGCCCTCCGGGGCTCCACACCGTCTGGGGCGTCCGACACGCTCAGTCGGACCCCTGCTTCACCCCCACTGGGGCCGCAACGCTATTTCTGAGGCCCGGGCGGCGGAGCAAGGACGGAACACGTCCGTTCACGCCGCCATGCTGGCCACGCCTCGGTTACCATGTTTAAAGGGAGAGAGCATCTGCACTTTAGCACTGGTTAGCAGTGGTAAAGTGCGCAGAGTCTAAAAACCAGCAAAAACAGTGTCCAAAAAGTGGAGGGAGGCAGGCAAAAAGTTAGAGGTGACCACCCTAAGGCTGTCAGGTCTAACAACCACAATCTCTAGAATGGATTTGTGTAACAAGTTTAACAAAGCTAACGTCTGTTTCCTAGAAGGTTCGGAAGAAGTCCTATTCCAGTCACTCATGCTGCCATTACATCAGCTCTCAAAAGATTTCAGCAAATAATGTTCTTATGAATAGCAATGCACATCAGTCAAGGGCTCAGACCAGCACAAAACCATCATAGAAGTGGAAGAATGAATATCATTGAGTATCTCCATAGCCAATGTGAGAGACAAAGAGGGGTAGGGGTGAAGCAGTTTTTAAGAATATGTATCTAAGGTAGCCTCTTTCAATCTTATGGGTCTTGACAACCCTTGGGAATTTGTGGTGCCAACTTTCAAAGAGGTGAGGGCCTTCACCCTAGAAGGTTTGGAGTTCACATAAAACCCACGGAAAGAAGGAAAGGGACCTACACTTTCCTTCGTCTCCGGAAGGAACAGAATAAAGTTCAGGATCAGCCCTCATGAGAAGGCGGCAAGGTAGACCTTGATGTTGTATGAATGGTATACCAGCCCGTCTAATGAAGCAAACTTAGTTATCCTATTGTCATAGTTATCCTATTGCAGTGGCATTTAGGACAGGAGAGTCTGGCAGTGGATACCAAACGATCGCAGACTGCCCTGTAAATCAACCTTGACTCAATCCATCTTCCTTTCTCTATATACCTGACACAATGCACTCTGGTGCAATCACAAGGTAGTATGTAGACGTTAAAATAAAATAAAAAAATAAAAATAAAAATAAAATAAAAAAAAAACAACAAAGAGAATTGGTTTCCTCAAGAGAAAACACCTGAATAACCCCAACTGCCCTGAACACATTTTGAGCCAACAAATATGCAAATGGCTAGCAATAGGGCTACATATGTTTTGAGTTTCAGAGAGGAGTCTAATTGCAAAGTAGTGCCATTTAGAGCCACATATGCAACTAAAAGAAGTTTTGTAGATTCCTTAACATGGACCTCAAACAATGCACTAGAAGCAAAATGAAAGGGCAGCAAAACACAGTCGCAAAGTAATCTGGACTAACGAAAAGCATCCCACAAGGAGAAATTTCATAGGAGGGCAAAGTTGCTATCAGTTGTGAAACCAAATGTACCCAGAGGAGCCATAGCCAAAAATCTATTAAGTCAAATAATAGCTTCTTCATATATATATATAAAAAATAAAAAAGACAGACTACGGTGAAAGTAAGGTTTTTGAAAAAGGTAACACCCACTTTCTACTAACATACCACCTCAGCATTAGAGGTAGAAATTAGCTTCTTACAATTCATGAGACAATTAAAATTAAAATACTTTTTTCAGCCCTCTGAAAATTATCACACAGAAATCTCAACAGGTTTGACAGAATTTCGAAGAAATACAATTGTATGCCACCAATCTGATTTGTATTTTTGTATCTATGATGAACTCGCAACAAAAGACAATGTATGCCACCAACAAACGGATGCAGAGAGTGACTGTCAGACTGCGAACCTTGACTGTGTGCACATCTAACATGGAACCTTATTAACATTTCAAGTCTACTTCAAAGAGCCTTCCCAAAGGTAAGTAACCTAAGTAACCTATTCTTCTGATGAGTATTCCTTACCACAGATTCCTCATCTTATGAATCAATACCAAAGCAACTTCTCCACCAAAGATGTAGGTCTGACGAGTGATATTTACCAGAGGAAGGCCTGCAGTACTGAGCAAGCAAAATGACTCTCCATGCAGACTTGAGAATTAACACAGTAGTACCTAGTAAAAGTATAGACAGATGCCCTCATGACTGCTTAGCAGTTCTACAAAACAGGAACACCCAGAGCTAGGTCTTAGCCGCACCCTTTTCCCTGGTGCGATAAGCCCTAAAGCACTCAGGACAGACCTTTTTGGGCAAGGAATAACACCGTTATCTCTCACGATAAAGTGCTGATACGTAGGCTCTCCTTATCCTTGTGAGGCTCCTGGATTTGCGCGGCAGAATAACCTGAATTGTTGGGGACCGAGTCCAATCCCACACCATGTGACAACTGTTGGCCTAATTCGGGTTTCCGGCCAACTAGCAGCACTTCACCTCTGCCCAAGAGCAGGGATGATTGTGGCAACCGTGCTCCTCAGGCAAGTCGTGGTCGATAAGATCTCATCCCTTTCTCTCAGTTACATTAGTCTCACATATGCAAAGAATCAGAGGCAGAGAATAGTTCAATAAGGTTCATTGAATTCATTGCATTTTAGCTAAAATGGCATGAATTGCAATAACTAGGTTGATAAAATACGCTAGAAGCATAATGGTGACAGGAAGAGTAAAACACAGAAAAAGTCTCACCATACTGCCACTAGGAGTAATATATGTGGTACCTACCTAAGTTATGTTAGAGCACAGAGTAATAAGCCCTAATCTGCCCTTTAGGTTTCCCCCCCACACCTAAGCAAGGAAGCCTGTTGTAGGCCAGGGGTCCGGTAGTCAAAGCAAGCAGCTGTAGCGAAGGCAATCAGCATGCAGTCGTGGTCATCTGGGTGGAATCTCCCTCTAACGCGTAGGGAGAGAGAAGTGTTTTTATAGTAGAACAGCTGATGTTCTGAGGAAATGTCCCCACATAAGAATGTGTATGTTTCTGTGAATGTTGAAGACAGAGCGTACACTATGCCGGCAACTCTATCAGGCTGCAGACTTGAGGAAGCACAAAGTGAAAAGAATATCTTGCTAGAAACGCAATGCTTTCCTGGCGAAAGAACAACTAGATAATAAAAATAAAACAGCAGCGCAAATGTGGCCTGTGCTAAAATAAAACAATGAAGCTAAATAAAATGTAACTGGGCTAAAGTGCACAAACAGCAGGCCCAGCTGCTAAAATAACATGTCTTAAAACATGGCTAAAATAGCTATAAAACTGTGCGTTTTTGAACCACCTTTCCTTTCTTCATACTGCTAAATCCAACAAAAAGACGATAATTTACCTGACACTTCTTAGTCTTATCACTATAGAAGATAAGATTCTGCCCTGCATCTAACCGATGAAGCCCAAATCTCCTTCTAGAGAAATGCAGAGGAAAGAAAACCATGGGGAAGGTGATGGACTGCCCTACATGGAAGGTTGACACGATTTTCAAAGAACAGCAGCACAATCATCTGATTGTGCAACAAAAACCAGGGAAGCATGCTGAGGGACACTCTGATATGGAAGGGCACAACCTTGCTCAACAATCTGAAGGCCCCAATGGTCCAAAGGAAGGGTGCCCTAGTGGATATAGTTGTTTTCAGGTCCCTAAATGCCTCTATTTTCTTATGGAGGGAAAACTAAAGAGGCTTACTGGGACAGGAGTTGGGCCAGAAGGGTGACGAAAGCATACACAGTTGTACCAGGGCATCTTGGAAGGCTGCTGTTAGTTTCAGAGTCAGCAATAGTCCTGGGAACCCAGAGAACATTGGCTTCAGAAAAGGAATCTGATCCAAGCTGGACAGCAACGACTAAGTCAGGTATTTAGAGCGCCAACTAGAACATCTGTTACTGGAGCTGGAGCATTGAGAGAGAGAAGTGTTTCACTTGGATCTCCTGTCTTTTTTCAATTTACTCCTCAGCTTCATTTTGGACTTACCTGAAGAGAATGTGTGGGATGGGGGGGGGGGGGGAACAGGCTCGCGACTGCCTGGGACTGGAAAGTCGGTTGTTCTTGGTGACGTACACCTTAGCTTCTTGGTCCCTAATGGCCTTCAGATGCATAAAGGAGCTTTTGTCATAAGAGTTAGATTCATGCTTGTTGTCCTTGCACCAAAGACAGAAGATATATAGGTTCAAGGCAGACATCTGCTTTCGAAATACACTGAACATTTTTAAACTTGACATTTTAGAGGGGAAGACAACCCTGCAGACTGTCGAAAAGCCTTTTACGGGAAAAACTTTGGTGAAAGAGCTGAAAATGGTTGGAAGCAGAGCTGTCAATCGGCATCACAGGGAATGGAAAGAGTAACTAACGTCAGTGTGAAGCGGTGACACCTATATGTGGCTCCTTGTTGTGATGTCTGGAGGCAGGACAGAGTCATGCGGGAGGAAGACGGTGCTTCATGCAGATGCTCACAGCTATTGCAAGATGATTCTTATCTGGTCTGGACCCACTGGAGATTTATAAGGTGAGGAATCAGCAATTAAAAATGCCCATCTGAAACATATATGCAAATTGCCCTTATAAGGAATGGAGTCCTCGTGAATGTCACTAAGCTTAGATCACTAATCTATCCCTTTCATGACCTGTTGGAATATTCCACAGCAACTGAAAATGAGAGAGAAGGAGATACTCAGAGTCAGAAAGCTTAGGACTAAGCAAAGAGGTTTCACAGAATTGCTTGAACAATTGTATAACTTCTCCAGGAAAAGCTTCTAGATCGCACTGTCAAGAGAATACGAGTGAGGAAGACTACACAGCCACCTGGACACATGCATGGAAGAGTGTGCCTTGACCACAGAGAGGTTGGGCAGCATGTAGAATGTCACTATGGAGGATGCATGTTACACTGCAATAATGATTTTAACAGCTGCTAGACCAGAATCATTGCACAAAAGGTGAGCAATAGCTGGTCTGACAAATGCAGCTCCCTGACGTGGTGCAGGAAACAGTGCAAGGTGTGCTTTACATCCATTTAGTGTAGAAGCACCTGAGTAGAGGAGCCATGGGGTGTTAGGATGAACATTAAAAGAACAAACTCTTTGTTCAGGTAAAACTGCAAAAGCACTTTTGGAAGGAAGAGGGAGTCCTGAGAACCACCCTACCCTTGTGGGAGCTTTAAAAAAAAAAAAAAAAAAAAAAAAAAAGAAACTTCAGAGGAGCAAAATGCTTTCAGTTCAGTTATGCACCTGCCCAATATTATAGCGACTAAGAAACCTGCTAAACCATTAAACTAATAATCCCAGATCAGTCTTTTTGTGTGCTGTTGGAGATCCATGGTATCACTTTTCATGGATGTTCATGCAATGTGGCCCCTTATCTTTGACATTCAATTCCCAGCCTGTCTGAGTTTTATACTGAGGGCTCTCAAAGATCCCCTGCCATTCTGTTACATGGCTGTTGCCAATACAGACACCGGGAGACAACAATGTATTAGTCTACAGCACCGCCTTGCTTTCACATTGTGAATACGCCATGATGAGTTTCATGTTTATCCTCCGTGACATTCCAGGTCTCACTTTGTGTGGTAAATGCAGGGCTCAGATAGCTGACCTCTGTCCCTCTCCAGGTCTGTCTTTGCATGTATTTATGCATGCATGCATGTAGTATTTGTATAGCATAAACATAGCCAAATTCAGCTAAGAGCTGTACAGCGTTAGAGGCAAGGATACAGTCAACAAGTGATTTGAGAGCTATCTGGTTTGTGGACTTTTGTTTTTAACAGTGTTTTATCCAGTAAACTGCTTCAGGTAATTCAAATTCAGGTTCAAGTCCTCAATATAGAATGGAAACCACAATTCTAGCTGTGTTTAAAGGCTTAGAGCTATTTAGAACCACAGTAGCTCTGCTGCTCATGTCCTACTAAATCTCTCAGCAGCCTTTAAAGCAGTCTCCCTTTCTATCCTTTTAAACATCTCCTTAATAATGGCATCTGTATGCGAGGCTCTGACTGGCTCATCTCTGTGGTTTTTTTGTCCAATAAGGCTCAGTCTATTTCACGTCCTCCTTTTCACTGCTCTGTGACCACTGCTAAATGCGGTGCTCCCCAGGGTTCCTTGCTTAGCCACAAGATAGTTAACATTTATAAAGCCCCTATCTTTCTGTTCTAATCAGATCCTTTGGCTTTGAGAGCAGGTCCTATGCAGGTGATACCCAAAAAGAGACATCTCAGACAGTTTTAATGTACTTTCTGATCAAGAACGGTTTTCTTCCTGCAAGCCTGCACTAGCTACTAGGATAAAGAACAACTGCCTCAAACTAAACAGACAGGACAGAAATACTTCCGTTTGTAAATAAGCTACTTTATTTGGTGGCCCTCCAAACCAGGGCCTGCCCCCAACCACTTGCACTATAAATTTAGGTTTCTTCTATAACTGCAGTCTTTCGTTTTCTCCTCATGTCAATTGAAGCCTCCTGTTTCTGGATACTTAAGAATCCTTAGAAAAACCATTCCACTTCCACATAGATCATCTCGCAGATGGGTCATGCAACCCCTCATTATTTCACAACTCTTTCATAGGAACGCCCTCTACCCTGGCTTAACAGAACACCCAGTTCATTGCCCTCAAGTAGAGGGAAACACAGCTGTTCACATGATTCTGAAGGTCTGTGTCCACCTTTTGTAAGGAACCGCACTAGGTACCCATCTGCAAGAGCTCAATTTTCAAAGCACTGTGCCTAAGTCACAGGGACTTTCACAGTTCCGGACCTCTATAACCCAGGCAACGTTTTCTCTGTTATCTTCCTTCTTCAACCCTTTGGTCTGTCAACATCATCCTACTCCAGATTCCTCATTTTAAGTGTAGTCGCACAAGCAGACGCTCTGGCTAATGCTTAGCTGCGAAACTGTGGCATTCCAGAACCGTCTAACACGAGGAGCATCTCTTTTTTTAACCCCATTTCAGCAAAAAGCAGAAGTTTGCCGTTTTCAATAAATCTATTCTGCCTCCTTGATGATTTACACGATGCCCTGTGGGTAGCAGTGCACTTTAATAATAATTAATTCATTAACTGCTACATGGTGAAGTAGTATATCTTAAAAGTGGTGAGCCTCCACATTCTTCCTGAACTGGAGATGGTTTGAGGTGGTCCTGAAGGAATTAGAGGTCCTGGGTGCATGGATGGAAATGCCCTGATGCCTTGTTTCTTTGTTTTACACTTCTTTGTCTCCAGTCTGATACATGCTCTAGGTGATCCAAAGGCCACAACGTTTGTGAATGTTGTTGAGCTTTGGCCTTCCTCATCTTACTATACACAGAGCGGGGGCATGTGTAGGAGCCCATGCTCACCAGGTTGGCCAGTTTCATGCTATATGCTTAGTGAGATCTCCATACCGCGCTGTGTGGAGGTTGCTTGGCATAACATCTGTGGGGCACCTCAGTGCTCTTTCCAGGACTAAAAGGCTCACACGCCTCTTTGGTTCAGTGTGAGATGTCTGCTTTTAGACAGCTCAGAATTCACCCAGCCCGCCCTCTCTTTCTGTCTCACCCTGCCTGCAGCTGGTTACTCCTAAGGTGCTCAGGGTTCACTCAACTCACCCTCTTTCTGCCTCACCCTGCAGCTGGTTACTCTTAAGAGGAAGTGCTCGCCTATTGTCAGCTAAGTAATTAATACCGCACTGCATTTAGGACAAGGCTCTGTCACTCCCTTGGCAACTACAAAAATAAATTTAAATAAGTGTGCCCCTGATGGCTCAAATATTTCTCCCTGCTGGTGTGGGGTGCACCATGTTTCACAAAGGAGCTGTGGGCCTCTTTTGAGACATGAAAGTAGCAGTGGTGGGGTGGAGGGCGGACAAACGGGTGGGCTTGGTCCAGTCTGGGGGCAAAACGGCGATAGGTGTTAACTGCATACGAAATGCAGAGAAAAATGGGGGTGGAGTACATGCTGATCATGGAAAAGCATTAGGCACCAGGATCCAAATCAAGAGCTGGATGTATGCTGCAGTTGAGCCTCCAGGAGTTACATAGCCCAAACACCACAGTCACGTTGCTGCTTTTCTTCTAAGTAAAAAGGCTGAGCGAATCCCCAATCTACTTTTCGCAGTTGAGACTAGGCTGGAAGGCACCAACATGTCGATGGCAACATCTGGGTGTAGATTTAAAACTATGTTCAAGCATTCAAAGTTCCAGAAAAACACTCATGTTTTTTTAGGTGTAGTCCTACCATTCTTTTGTCCATTTCATTCTCACATGAGGTAAAATACATGCGTATATATGCTCAAGCAAAAATCTACAGAGACTTGCAAACTTTTGCTTTTCTTTTTTAATTTCTTTGCACTCATAATTTTGCAGGGTTGGTCTCCTCCCGGCATGGAAAATGTTTGACATCTGCCTTGACAGGAGTGGTGTTTAGAAATACCCCAAGACATTTAAGTTTGTTGGCATGCACAAACTCGTATATTAAGATTCAAAGACCTAACCAGAGACTTGTTATAATACAAACTAAGAGCATATGAGCAGGTCTTGTAAAAGCTATGATATCATGACAACGCTATTGTAATTTGTCACCTCACAGCCTCGTAGCAAGAGATAAGTACTTTTGCTTTTTATAGGACAAGTAGATTTCTGAAGTATCATGTCCATTGCACAAGTAAATAGGTTATAAACTTCCACACACCTGCTGGCAGAGGACTAGACATACCTGTCAAAAGTTTCTGCAACACTAAAGCAGCAAGCAACCGCATTTTCGTAAGAGAAAACGCAGTTGCATAAATCTACTTATTAAGCAATACCAAGTGAAAACGTCTAGATTTCTAGAGTGAGTAGGAAATGTTAATCTATCTTTATTTTCGGAGTGTCTTTGGGCCCACGCCAAAATTACAGTTAAGACTAAACATGCATACTGAATAAAGAAACATTGTAATCTAAAATGGTATGAACGGATATTTAGAATTGACCTACGATTTGAAGGGTTTGTGACAAGAAAAGCAAAGGGTGGCATGAACTCAACTGATTTCCACAAAACGTCTTTTGGTTTCCACTTAACTAAATCTTTCTCCGAGCGCCACCACCAACAACAAGATCAAAACATTGTAAAACATTTTAACGGATTGACATAACTTACATAAAAAGATGATACGTTTTTTCCCCCTACTGTTAGGAAAGCAGGAGTTCCACTAGATTCATCCTTTGGGATATAACCGATAACATGACAGTCTTGTACCTAAAAAAAAAAAAAAAAAAAAAAAAGTTCAACTGTTTTGATTAAAATGTAAAAATAGAATCATGTCATACAAAAAAAATAGAGCATTTGGAAGACACCTAAAGAGTCTCTCAAGAGTCAATACCGTCTTATAGCAGCAGGTTCTGAAGCCCAAACTTCAGGCAGATCTCTCAATTATAACATCATTGCACTTCACGCACGATGTCCTTAAACCTGGTTTGCTGCTAATAGTGAGAGCTGCGTTCACTGCCAGTATAGTGATCTCTTCCAACTTCTACATCGCAGAGAGGGTTACAGACCTACAGACCAGTTACTTACCAAACAATAGACATCAGATTTCTGAGCAGAAGCCCTCAATACTTTCGGGACATCAGGCAGCAACAGTAGCGCCATCTTTGGATAGTGAAGCCTGTGGGCAGAGCAATTCTAGACCATGTATGTATGTAAGTAAATGGATTAAAATAGCACAAACGTAGCTATAAAGTAAAAGAACTCTTTACAATAAAAGTGGGGGGGGGGGGAAGGAGATCGGATAAGAAAACTAATGAAGACAGGAAAAGAAGGATTATCATTTTGGGTCCCTCATCTGGACAGTTACTGGACGATGAGTAGGTGTTTGAAAATTGAAAAGGGAGGTCTTCAATTTCAGAACAGGAGCCAGGAAACCTGTATGGGGATAGAATCCTCGATCCTAAGGACCTTAGCAAGAGAAGGCTTGGGGTGTCTTCTTCCTGCATTTGATTTGACTCTCATGGGTAATTTGCTATGGTACATAACCCAACAAAGATCTTTCATGCCAGAATTACTGGTCTGTTACCGTTTACCACTTTTTTGTGATTCAGCAGAGCTGAAAGGTTTTACAAGACAGGAGAGAGCCAGCAAAGTCCTCTGAGAGTGGGGGATATTCAAACAAACTCCACGACACTTGATCAATCAGGTAGCAGCTTGAGGGGCACTCTTGAAAAAGGCCAAATGTGATTCTGGGATGCCAACAAGCAGTGCTATGTCTCAAACATTTCCAGTGCTGTACTGAACCTATTTCAGGAAGAAAAGCTTTTCCAGATCACGTCGAGAGGTTTGTCTGTTTTAAGATGTGTGTTTTAAAGTCAATGGTAGTGTAACAGTGTAAGGTGACAAACATGACAAGTTCATGTATAAAGTTTATGAGTAAAGTCATCAACGTTTATTGAAATGCTCCTATTGGTTGTAAGTGGTGATAAGCGGGGACTGTCCTCAGGGGGCTAAGTCAGACCAGGTTAAGTCTTAATGGTGGCAAGACAAACTTTGGGACTTGCAATGTAATTCCCGGACATGAGTTTTAGGTAGAATAGTGTGTAAACTGTGTAGTGATGGAACTAGTTGTTCTTATTGCACAGGAGCGACAGAAGGGTTTACACGTAGACACTGAAGATTAGTGGGGGTAGGATGGATCCTTGGGGACTACACAGGTTACAGTGGACAATGTGACATCTTTAGTTTACAGCAGATGTAAACCACTGAGGAACAATAGCATCCAAGCCCATTTTTGAGTAGAACTGGATTATGGGTTGTCAATTGTGCTTCTAAGATGCAGCAATATGAGCACATATGGTCAAAGCTCTCTTTTGGGGTGCATCACTATCCCAACAGTGGCTATGTCGGTGCTGCATTGGGTGGTAAAGCTGGAGGAGGGTTTGTTCTTGATGTTTCCACTGGAGCGGAATGGCAACTGCCTTTTCAATCTTACAAAGGAATGGTAGTTTTGTGACTGGTCAGTAGTTGGCAAGGTCATCAGGTTTGAGGTTAGGTTTCTTCAAGAGGACAGGTATTTGTTAGGTTTTAAGTGAGTAGCAGAAAATGCCTTGGGTGTGGGAGGCGTTAATGATGCTAAGGAGCAGTTTGAGGGTGTCATCTTAAAATATTTTTGCTGCTGATGTTGGGATACGTTATATGTTATTACAGAATGTGGGTGTTAGTGAGTCGAAAAGGAGACCTGAGAGCTCTTCAGTGAACGCGAAGATGTAGGTTAAATTCAATCTGTTTTGAAGTGGTAATATTGGCAATGGATCGGACTTCTGTGCTGTTAATGTAGTGTTTTATGGCATCAAATCATTTTATTGAAGATTCTGTCGATGGCAATGCATCAAGTATTACGCTTGGAGTGTTGGATTACCGCTGTGCTCGAATGCTATGAGGAACCAATCATAAGCATACATCTCTTCAAAGAGGACTGTGATGTAATGGGTAGCCTTGGTCTCTGTGATGAGCTTTCTGCTGGATGCACAGAAGTTATTCACAGCTGGGAGGTCTTCTTTACCGAAAACTAACCACTACTTCTCCTACCTTCTAAATGAGTGTTTGATGTCTGGAAGTATGACACTGGTGATGGCTTGACTTAACTTAATATGAGCAGGTGCTGACATTGGCGGAAGTTGTGATCAGGAAGGTGTGGTAGATTATGGAGTGTTTAAGGTTGACATCAAGGTTAGATGTCCTGGCCAGGGCGATTAAGTCCTCTTCGAGTGGAAAGATAGGGAAGTTGCTGAAAGACTAACATGTTTTGTACTGAATTGAAAATTAATGCCATAAAAAAGAGAAATAAAAAAAAGAAATGTAAAAAATTTTTTTTTTAATCCTAACCATCACAGTGCTCCTCCCTTTTGAACAGGTGTTAAAAATCGCGCTAACACTAATACATCCATGAATCTCATTTCAACCAATCATTTTTTAGCTTGATTACGAGACTTAGTTCCATAGCCGATAAAAGGAGACTTTAAAAATAACTGCGAGGAGATGTAAAAAGAAAACAGTCTAACAGCATATGCCCACAAGTACAATTCAGATGAAGAGGGCACCGACATAAGCCACCTGTCAGCTTCAAATTGGACACCGCTGAAGGAGAATGATACCCGGTTACCCCAATTCTAGAACTGATAGGAGTTACCTCATTCTTTCATTCAGACTTTAATTTTTTAGGAAGCTGTTTCAGCCTACATTATTGATGGGTTCCGCAGCATGCTTATAACTGCTAGACGTCACTTGTGATATCAGCGCTAAAAAGTTGTCCCTAGAAAAGCATCACTACTTAAACATGCTGACGAAATCTGTGGTCTCCTTAATGACGATAAGTTCAAAACTCTTACGATTCCAGACTCATGGCAGTGAGATTCTTGAAAGCCAACTTTTGGTGAGACTATCCCGCAGCATTTCACCTTCTCTGTAACAGACTATTATTCCCCAGCACATCAAGTCTGTGTGTGAAGTGAACATAATTAAACATCTCTCCCCTCTCTTCAATTGAGGAAGCACAGGTTACTTCTGTTGCATATAACCCCCCCTAAATACTAAACCACACAAATCCATGTTTATAGACTGTACACAACTGGGTTATTATTTGATGTGGGCAACTACCCACCTCATGGAATACCCACAACCCCTGTCAGAGTGAACTTGCAAAGTTACTATGTTAACTTGAAAACTAAGACTCATAGGTGTTGGGCAGAGGCCAACAGCAGGGCCCAGTCCAGGTTCAGTTGGAACTCGTCAGCTGGCAATCTTCAGGCAATGTGGAGGGGCTTGTAGCTTGCTGAGTTCCTGTAGCTTGAACAGGAGGCCAGCCTTATGAGCCTTGGAGTCTCCTTCTTTGTCCTGGGTCAAACAGGTAGCAGGTCCAGTATTTCAGGACTCCTCTCCAGGCACAAACAGCAGGTCCAGTAAGTTTCTGTTCTTCCTCAGGTCCAGCAGTGTTCTGTAGAGATGCCAAATTTATACCTGGTATGAGCTAATGGACAGGAACCACTCCTGGGCATGTCCTAACCAATGGAGTAAATGTTTCTTGGGCCAACCCAACCCTACCCACTCTGAGCATTTTCAAGATGGTGAGCGTCATCTGCCACACTAAACAGGGCTCCGAGGGCAGGGGTGTATATGGGGAGTGTACAATGGAAATCCGAGTGTCCTCCCATATTTTAACACTAAAATCGAGTTTGGCAGTCACATAAACCTCTCTTTCCTTCCATGTTGTACTTTTATATAAGGAAATGTCAAGAACTTTGTTTTTACAGGTTCCTAGAGTAATATGATTGACAGCCTTAGCCTGCCTCTTATTGCAGCTCTTATTGTTTAGGAAGCCTTGCCAGACTGTCCCTGTTCCGACAGTATCCAACTGACTCTGATGGCTAAGGGGTCATTAAGGAGGAAGGCAATTACTTTCTATTTGGCACTGGTATATGACAGACGAAGCTGTGGTATCACTTTGGCCTTCAGGTACTTTTTTTTTTTTAAAGTCACTACTGAATGTTGGCAGCAGAGGCTATAACAATGGAACTTCTTGGCTTACAATAATACAAGATGTTCTTAGTCAAATTCATTAAAAAGAAAAAAGAAAAATACTATAACATTATCTGAATTTTATGGACTGGGTGGGGATTTTTTTTAATATTTCACATTGATTTGTTCACTTCTGTTATTTGTTTGGTGTTAGCATACATACTGTACAGCAAGATGAAAATACTTACAAAAACAAGTAATCACTAGCTCAGCTGTTTTAACCTCTTAGCTGCTGGGCCTTTTCCCCCCCAGTGCTGAGCCCTTTTTTTGGCTATTTGGGGTAGTTCGCGCTTAGGCCTTCATAACTTTTTGTCCACATAAGCTATCCACGCCAAATTTGCGTCCTTTTTTTCCAACATCCTACGGATTCTAATGGTACCCAGAGTTTGTGGTTTCCCCTGGAGGAGACCAAGAAAATAGCCAAAATACAGTGAAAATTTCGTTTTTTCCAAAAAAATGGAAAAAAGGGCTGCTGAAGAAGGCTTGTGGTTGTTTCCCTGAAAATGCCATCAACAAAGGGTTTCTGGTGCTGAAATCACTATTTTCCCACCTTTCAGGATCGGGCAGACTTGAATCAGAAAACCACATTTTCCAACACAAATTTGGCATTTTACTGGGACATACCCCATTTTTACTATTTTTGGTGCTTTCAACCTCCTTCCAGTTAGTGACAGGAATGGGTGTGAAACCAATGCTGGATCCCGGAAAGCTAAACATTTCTGAAAACTAGACAAAATTCTGAATTCAGCAAGGGGTCATTTGTGTAGATCCTACAAGGTTTTCCTACAGAAAATAACAGCTGAAATAAAAAATATATTGAAATTGAGCTGAAAACAACAGCCATTTTTCTTTATGTTTTACTCTGTAACTTTTTCCTGCGATGTCAGATTTCTGAAAGCAATATACCGTTTTGTCTGCTGGACTCTTCTGGTTGCGGGGATATAAAGGGCTTGTAGGTTCATCAAGAACCCTAGGTACCCAGAGCCAATAAATGAGCTGCACCCTGCAGTTGGTTTTCATTCTATACTGGGTATACAGCAATTCATTTGCTGAAATATGAAGAGTGAAAAAGAGGTATCAAGAAAAGCTTTGCATTTCCAAAATGGGATCAAGATAAGGTTTTGAGGAGCAGTGGTTATTTGCACATCTCTGAATTCCGAGGTGCCCATACTAGCATGTGAATTGCAGGGCATTTCTCAAATAGACGTCTTTTTTACACACTCTCTTATATTTGGAAGGAAAAAATGTAGAGAAAGATAAGGGGCAATAACACTTGTTTTGCTATTCTATGTTCCTCCAAGTCTCCCGATATAAATGATACCTCACTTGTGTGGGTAGGCCTAGTGCCCGCGAAAGGAAATGCCCCAAAACACAACACGGACACAACCCATTTTTTGAAAGAAAACACAGCTGTTTTTTCCAAAGTGCCTACCTGTAGATTTTGGCCTCTAGCTCAGCCGGCACATAGTGAAACCTACCAAACCAGTGCATTTTTTAAAACTAGAGACCTAGGGGAATCCAAGATGGGGTGACTTGTGGGGCTCTGACCAGGTTCTGTTACCCAGAATCCTTTGCAAACCACAAAAAGTGGCTAAAAAAAACAAGTTTTCCTCACATTTCGGTGACAGAAAGTTCTGGAATCTGAGAGGAGCCACAAATTTCCTTCCACCCAGCGTTCCCCCAAGTCTCCCGATAAAAATGATACCTCACTTGTGTGGGTAGGCTTGGCGCCCGCCACAGGAAATGACCCAAAACACAACGTGGACACATCCCAATTTTTTGACAAAATACTGAGCTGTTTTTTGCAAAGTGCCTACCTGTAGATTTTGGCCTCTAGCTCAGCCGGCACATAAGGAAACCTACCAAACCTGTGCATTTTTGAAAACTAGAGACCTAGGGGAATCCAAGATGGGGTGACTTGTGGGGCTCTGACCAGGTTCTGTTACCCAGAATCCTTTGCAAACCACAAAAAGTGGCTAAAAAAAAAAAATCAAGTTTTCCTCACATTTCGGTGACAGAAAGTTCTGGAATCTGAGAGGAGCCACAAATTTCCTTCCACCCAGCGTTCCCCCAAGTCTCCCGATAAATATTATACCTCACTTGTGTGGTTAGGCCTGGTGCCCGCGACAGGAATAGATCACACAACGTCAATGTTGGTCCTTACGTGAGGCAGCTGTTGACCCTGGGATGATCCATTCCTGACACAGGCACTAGGTGTAGGCACTCAAGTGGGGTAGTGTTTTTATCAGGACAGGTGAGGAGTCACTGGGTGGTAGGAATGTTGTGGATCCCAGTATATTCCTGTAGTTTGTGTGACAGAAATGCAAGAAAAATTGAGTTTTTTTTTTCAACATTTCAGCTTTGCAGGGTATTCTGGGTAAGAAAACTTTGGGGAATCCACACAAGTCACACCTCTGTGGACTCCCCCGAATGTCTAGTTTCCAGAAATGTTTGGGTTTAGTGTGTTTCTCTATATGGCCGCCGAATCCAGGACCAAAAACACAGGTGCCTGCCTTACAAAACCAGTTTGTTTTGCCATAGATAATTTTGATGTCTCCACAATATGATTTGGGTGGTGGAATTTGGGGCTGAACTAAATTGGGGAGCTCCCAAGAGAGCACTCTCTCTCTCTCTCTCTCTCTCTCTCTCTCTCTCTCTGCTGCCGCCGCATTCACCTGCTCTCTGGGTTGGCCTAACTCACTATTACCCAGTTGCACGAACAGCTTGCGAAGGGACAGCAGGACGGTTCTCATCACTTCCCTCATAATGTACTGGAAGAGGAGTTATCGAATGGGACTCCTCTGAGTGAAAAATCACTCCCAGAGTCTGCGCCATTGTCCTATCCCTCAGATGCTGTCTCAGTCTCTGATCCTAGGTCAGAGCGGTCCTCTATAACCCGAGTGCAGGCAGCAGTCATCCATCAAGATGCCATCTCTGCTATTGGCTAAACTGTTGCTCTAAAACACTAGCCTACGTAGACCGTCACAAAATCGATGGTGTGTGTGAGATACGTGCAACAGTAGAGGCCACCTTACCTGCGCTTCTTCCCTCAATCAGCACGTACTTTCAAGACACTCAAAAAACACCTTGTCACATACCATTCGTCACAGTCTTTAGCACCTCCTGCGCCCAGTCCAACAATCATTATTGGTGCTCCCACTCCCTCCTCCTCGGATTCCCTCATTACCACCCAGCAAAAGTGCCCTTCATCTCTCCATAGCCGCCCTCCACCCCGCACATACATTTCATTGGTATTATAGCGCAGGTAATGGCTGACTTTACTAATGTACTCAGCTATTTACATAAAATACAGATTTGCCCTTTGCAGTAGGCATATAAACCTTCTGCGCTTCTTTATGGCACTAAAACTGCCACTAGACAAGTCGGACCTTTTCCCCCCCAGGAAAACCACACACATATTGACAAAAGTGATATATATATATGACAGCCAACCACCTGAAACTCAACTCAAGCAAAACCGAAATAATCGTCTTTGGCCCACACAAAAACACCTGGGACCCCCTCATGGTGGCCCACCACGCTAGGCCCTGCACCCACCCCCACAACCTCAGCATCATCCTCCCTCTCGATGACCCAACAAATCAACGCTCTCACCTCCTCATGCTTCAACACACTCTGTATACTGAAAAACATTCAAATGGATCCCCACAGAGACCAGAAAAACTGTCACTCACGCACTCATCAGCAGCAGGCTTGATTACGGAAACGCACTCTACACCGGCACCACCCTAAAACTCAAGCGCAAACTACACGCATCCAGAACTCAGCAGCACGACTCATCCTCGACCTCCGCCGACACGAACACATCTCTCCACACCTCAAATCACTCCACTGGCCGCCCCCCCAAAGTGAAATCCCTGGCGTCTAGTGGTGTTTCCTGGCCCCCGATCGCAGCTGTGCTGCAATCGGGGGCCAGGAAACACTTTCAGAAGGCCTCGTAAGAAAGGCGCGCTGACGTCACAAAGGGGCGGGTGGGGAAGACACGGAAGCTTCCGTGTCTCCTGGGAAAAGTAAAAAAAAAAAACACCCTCCCTGGTGTCGCCCACTGGTCGTGACCCGCACCAGGGAGGTAGTGCGGGCGTCGGCCAGTGGCCGTCGCCCGCATTTAAGGGGTTAATGGGACCTGAGCATGTAGCTTGTGTCCTTGCAGAAGATAAATATGAATGACTGGTCTTACTCTTAGGGCTATCACAACCATCTGTACAGCCTTCTCACATGTTCACAGTCTGAATTTAGCAAGAAGCAGAAGAAAGGTCTGCATGGATCAACATCTACAGAATATGTGAACATACAACATATTTTGTCCAACCTATGAATAAACTATTTTTGGGCTAAAATCCACAGAGCATATTGTGCAGTTCTCCAATTTCATTATGCCATAATCAACATGAATTCCGGATAGCCACAACACAAGCAGAGAGAGTGTGTGTACCTATTGCCGAGAGGTTAAACACACAACTATTCAGATGTGTACACTTTTACCATGTGTAGAAGGGCTGTAGCTAGCACCTACAAGTTCAGATGGTGTGTACAGCCTAGTGAAGAAAAAAAGGTTTAACTTACTTTAAGTATTGTGACAGGATGTCTTTCACCATCTTTAGTCCAAAGCGGCACCATTCCCAGTTTAACCGCAACAAGGCCAACTCGAAGGGAACCTGTAGTACAACATAATCATTTTTGTCAGGTAAAGTAAACTGAGAAACTAACATTTTGATTTTAACATTTCATTCCAATATTCAAAGACCCTATCTTCCCCTGCCAAAAAGTAGAATACTCTTAGGATTCAGTTCCCAAAGTATCAAAACTGAGGCTCAAAGTAGGTGTGGCTTGATCACACAAAGACTGAGCACAAGCTTCTGACAAGTCACCAAACTGTTCAGTTTCTTTTTTTTAGCAGTTTCAGCAGAAAGCATCTCTCAGATAAAGAGTACTGATAAACAGAGTAAAATACAGCAAAATGTATTGAATTATAGTAAATACAAGGACTGAAATCCAGCCTTACAGATATTCTAAAGTACAAAAATGTATTCACAGTATAATTCTAAGACTATTTTTGCAGATAATCAGCTTCTTCAGCCAGGATACTAACAACGGGCCTGCTCTCTCACATGACTCCCAAAAATAGTTTTTCTAAATAAAAACAGCATGCAACCACCCTTCCTCTTGTGTAACCCTTTGAAAAATCACAAAGTATGAATGTTGTTCATAGTACTTTCATTTAAATCATGAAACTGGCTGACCTCTGCCTAAATTGATCAATGTGCAGACTGTCTACACTGGAGCAAGATAGACATGGTGGATATCAAAGTGGCTTTCAAACTCCTAAAGGAAATAAAGGCATAACATGAGAAGCGTAATTCTCATTGGAAATGTGGTGAAATGCAACGGAGTAACATTTGACAGAAATACAGAAAGAATCTCTCTGTATAAGGGATGGAGACAAACGCAACAAATAGATTTAAAGAGAATTATGGTAAGAAAGAAAATGACTTCTGAGAAATTGTATAAACTTTATCCCAAATGCTCACCATGCTGCCCAGAAGGTGAAACGGGTTTTCTACACATTACAAGGACATGCTCCAAAATACTAGGGTGAGATTCTGGGTATTAGTGCTGTGCAAGCAACATCCAGTAACAGAGTTTGGGGATACTTGCTAGCTACCTAAGGCAGTGCCAGGTCGGTATTGCTCTGAAACCCAAGAAGGGCAAGGTCAGTATTAGACCTGTCAGTCTTCGAGTGGTTTTCCCCCCCATGTGTTGCGTTACTCCTCCTGCTTTTGCTGCATTAGTTTTTGTTGGCTTTAGGACTCTGCACAATTTACCATTGCTAATCAGCATTAAAGTTTGTGTTCTCTCTCCTTGTAACATGGTGAAAATGATACACCCCAACCGGCATTTTTAAATTACTTGGAAGTCCCAAGCAAAGTGGTACTACACGTACCTAGGGCCTATGAATTAAATGCTACTAGTGGGCCTGCAGCACTTTTTGACCCACCCACTTAAGTTGTCCTTTAAATTTGCCTCCAGTCGGTCACTGCAGCCAGTGTGTGCACTTTTAAAATGCCATTTCTACCTGGCAAAACAAACTTCTTGACAGACCTAACCTCTCCTTTTAAATACATATAAGTCACTGATAGGGTAGGCCCTAAACAGGCCATGGTCAGGGAGCAGAATATTTAAAATGTCGACCATGTACTTTTAAGTTTTATATGTCTAGGTAGTTAAAAAAAAAAACTCCTAAATTTGTTTTTCACTACTGCACGACCTACCTCTCACATAGGAAAACATTTGAGTTAACTTATTACATTTAATGAGTGATAAGTTTAAATTAGGAGCAGGTAGAAATGTTGAGACTGGTCTCTAAAGAAATGTAATTTAAAACCTTCTTCAACAGGAAGTCAAATTTTACATCACAATTTTTGAAATGCCACTTTTAGAAATTTAACACAGAGAGGTAACGGTGCTACAACTACATTCGTCCATGAGACTATCCTCAGGACAGGGGTGTTCAAGAAAACAAAACCAGACCCAAGATTTTTGAGACAGTCTTGTGTATATATGGGTGATTGGCTTTCTTCACATTGGATCTGGTCTTTAAGTCTGGAGTGTGTTGCTCGAATGTATTCAAGTTGGCCGAACTCTGCTAAGAAGACAGATATCCTAACAGGATTCCAAAATAACAAACACACAATGGGGAAAATGCCAGAAACTCTAGACATGGACGAATACGCTTAAAGACTGGAAGTCGACAAACTACCCATCTTTCTGCAAAAAAAATGGTGGAATTTAGATTTTCTGTTATTTTAACATACAATCTCTAAGCCTCCCAAAGTGGGCACAGAGTATAAAGACATATTAGAAAACATAAAACAAGTCAGGCATTTTTGATGTACGTGGAACCTTCTGTTCAACCCCTATCTTTTATGTGCTTATTTGTGTACACTCTGGATGCACACATATTGAATTTTATGTTGAATATAATTGACTAAAATACTTTTACCTGCAGTCTTCATCTATTCTTCCTTTGATGAAGGATTGGGTAAATTTACTTTCGAAATACAATTCTGAAGTGAGTAAACTGCATCACCAACAAGCTGCAATTCAGTAAAACTTATAGACTTAAATCCATTGTAGGTACCTTTACGTGCTTGTTTAAAAAAAAAAAAAAAAAAAAAAAAAAAACAGTTTAGCCCTCTTTGTTTAATCACTTCTAGAAAGTTGGCTTTTTCTTGTCCTAACCATTTGGTGCCTACAGCATGACAGCATGTTCCCGGGTCACATGACTATGCACACCTTGCAGATGATCTTTGAGTATTCCTCCCAGACAGCGAGACAAATGGGGAATAGGTGTTGGCAAGAGGGACCATATCTGACTTGATAATGAGGAAGAGCTGTTACCTACCACAACTCACCCCTGTGTAATACAGTCTCGACCTGGGACCTCACAATGCTCCACAACCAGGATTTAATGTACCTTGTTCAGTGGGCCTAAGCTCCATTGCGGTCTGCCTGAACTTGTGACTTCATCAAGGTCCAGAGAAACCAGATAACCACAGTGGGCACTTTCTACTTTTAATCCCTATTTTTACTTAAATCTTTAAAACTGCATATCTCCTGTTTTACTCTCTGGATTTTTGTTGGGAATACATTTATTAAATTTTACAATATTTGTCTAAATTCGTGTGGGATTTTTCTTGTGTTGTGTTTCCACTTTATTACTGTTTAAAGTGCAGCATAAATAATTTACACACAACCTTTTGACTCCTGAGGACACCCACTGAATCACTTCTGGAAGCCGGGAACACCCCAAGCAACTTATACGAATTAAATTTCTAACATTAAAACAGAAATTCACAAAAAATACAAAAACAGGTACAGACCAAACAAATACTCAAATTACTACAGATATAATTATTTTATATTAAAAACAAATTGCAAAAAACAAATAATTTTAATGGGAAGGTTGGCACTGCATCCCGGCAACCTACTTTTCAATGTTTAGTTTTATCTAGGAAAGCTGAATCCTCACGTTATATTTTACATTTCCCAAGTGATTTCTGTTTTTATGTTTTAGGTACATAAGATCTGAGAAATCGTTCCCACAAAAATATGTAGTGGGAAAAGGAAGTAAAACTATAAGGGCCTCTCAATAGCCTCTCTGTCACATTTAATTCATTTGTTTTAAAGCACCTCTCATAACAGTGTAGGGTGTTGGAGCACTTTACAGGGGACTAAAAACTGTAGGATTCACATGTAATCCACACTGGTAGGCTTTTTCTAAGAGTGCTCGGTCCGGAGAAGCACAAACCCAGGATTCAGAACATAACAGTGGCTTGTGTCGACTTTAATAATAAGAGCGTATTTCTATGCAAGCAAACCTTTCTTTAGCAGCATAAGGAAAATGAAAGACTGGGGAAAAAATATAACTTTCTAATTTGTGCCTTGCAGTTTGCATTCAGCTCTTTAATGGCAGTTCATAGTTTACTGTGCTAGATTACGAATGTAACTTATGAACTGCATAGTAACAAACGTCTCTCTCAAAAGAAGTAATCCACTGTGGTATGCACATAAAATATTGTTTGTTGCATGATACACGTCCTTTGCAGCAAGCATATTAACCATCTGTGCTACCTTAGATGAGTCAAAACTGCCACTAGACAAATCTCCCATCTCTCCCCAGCAGGTACATTAATCACCAGAGTTATCTTGACACTTAGTTTTGCGGGAAAGCTGCTGGTTGTACAAGGAACTTTGTGGTGCTTTTAAAACTGTTGCACAAAGGAAGAAATATAAAAACACACATGCATTTCTGTCAGAGGCCCCAGATGGAGAAGTGCCTTCCTGCCGGCCCAGGCCCGCAGATCCTCTCGGAATGTGTCACAGACCCCTGGGGGGCCGCGGACCACAGTTTGGGAACTGCTGCACTAGGTTAAGCCCGACTGCTTTTGTGCCAAGCTACCAAATGATTAAGCACAGGTTGATTTGTATTTTGTTTGTGTTTCACACAGACAAGAATTCTGGTTGCTGAATGAGTAGGGTTTCACCACCAAACTGTAATTCAATTTAAGATTTTCCATGCTGGGTGCTATATTAGTCAAAAGGTGTGTGGCAATACACTCAGCCAGGCCTAGGGGATCACAAACAGACAGCTGGATTAATGACAGGACAGAAGAATACTGAATGAAGGCAACCAAAGGGATAGGCGACAGAGAGAATCTGGCCGACTGGGATACAACTGCATGGGCAATGATGCCCCCTCCAGATGCAAGGCCACCATGAAAAACCACTGTTTAGGATATGGCAGAGGAATGAGTTCAAGCAGGGACTTTAAGAAATGAAGGAACAAGCCATGACAGGAGGAGATTATTAAAAATAGAATCCCAGGAAGATGGAATCCTACACCTCTCCTGCCCAGTGAGGAAATTGACGTGTACAACAATGTTATGCTGCTAACAAAGGTATCTCATGACGATGGATAGCCTAAGCAGAAGTGGGACGGGAAGGAGGCCCTTGGAACACTGGTCACTGTGTGATACTTCCTGCTACACATTCTATGAGACAGAAATCTGTTGGATTGGTACTTTTGGAAATGTATTTGTATGAAATGTATCTGGATAAAAGCTAAAAACTAAAGTGTTTACAAGCTTAGGGCATGGACAGTAGAGCAATAGCGAGTGAAAAGCTGTAGACCCTACTAGGTCTGAAAACAGACCAGGAAGGAACGATAGTGACTGAATGAGCTAAGCAGTTCTCATCTTATGGTGAAAGTCGAGGTTTATAAAGACAATAAAAATTATTTATGAGTAATTTGGCAAAATACTCTTCCCAACTCACCTGGTGTCCATTGATGAATAGGCCAGGGATCATCCTTTAAAGGGTTGAGTTTACTGGCTGTGAGTGTTCTGTATTCCTCTGCTGTGCATTGTTTGAGAAACTTCCGGCTTTCCTCAGATAAGTGCTCGTCCCACCATGTAATAGTCTGCACTTGTCTGACAATAAAGATGCATGATCCCCTGAAAAGAAATGGTAAATTACTGACACAACATAAAGACTGATTACATTCAGAAAAGAGCAAACAAGTTATCAAACAGCCATTTGCCTTATGTAAGGACGTTCCAGAAAATAACCACTTTTAAAATATTTGTATGTTGCTTGTAAATGTGACCGGCACTCAACAGATGAAATAATAAAAAACATCTGAACTTGGCTGCTTGTTCATGCCTCAGTGGCCATCTTAGAATGCTTTTTGATATACTCTATCAATCCTTTAATGTTCCAAGATGGCAGATGCACTGTTTTCAACACATCAGCAATCTTGGAAAAAAATAATAATAATGATAATCCAGTATGTTACAAAGAACCACTGGACAGCCACCCATGCATCCACAAGCCTTGGCAAATCAAATAACTCTGCAATGGCCATTAAAGGCCAGACATATTTGCTTTGCCAATGCTTGTTTCAACGGGAGCAAAAAGGTATTGCAGAGACCAACTCCACAACAGAGTCAAACCTCGGTTTTGCCACTGTCTTTTTCCAACATGCCTTATGTGGTGCAGGCAAAAGTACAGCACAGGCATGAGATGAGGAAGAGGCCACAAAAAAAACATTGGCAAAGCCAATAGGTCTCGCCAATACAAGAGCTATTGGCTTTGTTTTGTCATGTTGTACACCAGTGTGGTTGCTGTTCAGCATGGTTAAAGGTTAGTGGCATGGACTGTCAGAGTGGAGCAGGCAGGTAGAGTGGATTTGTCTGAATGTTGGTAGTAGAGTGTCAGAGTTGAGTAGAGGGGGGGGGGGGAGTAGGATTCAGCAGCAAAGAGTGTCGTAGAGTGAAGTGGGGTGCAACAGGTTGGAATGGGTATAGTGGATTGAGGTAGTGGGGTGAATTGGAGTAGAGTGGGGTGAATTGGAGTAGAATAGGGTGGATTGGAGTAGAATAGGGTGCTTGAGTGGATTGAAATGGGGTGAGGTGATTGGATTGGGTAGGTGGTTTGGATTGGAGTGACAGGGCTGGGTTAGACTGGATTCGACTGGAGTGGGGTGGGTGAGCTTGAATGGGGTGTTTAGGACTGGAGTGGAGTGGACTGCATGGAGATAGGGTGGATTGGAGTGGGGTGGACTGAACTAGGGTGGGGTGTGGTGGAATGGATTGGACTGGGGTGGATTGTAGTGGGGTGTATTGGAGTAGTCTGGATGGACATGTGGTGGACTGGACTGGGATGGGGTGGGCTGGATTGAGGTAGAGTGTGGTGGATTGGAGTGGGGTGGACTGGAGGAGATGGATTGGATCGGATTGTGGTGGACTGGACTGGGATGGATTGAACTGGGTGAACTGCACTGAGGTACACTGGATTGGAACTGGGTGAATTGGAATGGAGTGGGGTGTATTGGATTGGGGTCGAGTGGAGAGGAGTGGAGTGAGGTGGATTGGAATAAGTGGGGTGGATTAGGGTGTGGACTGGATTGAGTGTGGTGGATTGGAGTGGCGTGGAGTATGGTGGATTGGATTGTTGTGGGGTGTACTGGATTGAAGTGGGGTAGATAAAGGTGGTTTGGAGTAGGGTAGATTTGACTGGAGTAGGGTGCATTAATGTGGACTGGATTGGACTGAGTGGGGTGGATTACAGTGGACTGTACTGGGGTGGATTGTTTTGGAGTTAGGTGGATGTAGTACTAGTGGACTTGATTGGCTAGGGAATGAGGTGGGTTGGAGTGGGGCCAATTGGTGTAGAGTGGGTTGGACTGGAGTAGAGTCGATCGGACTGCAGAGGGGTGGGGTGGACTAGTGAGTGATAGACAGGAGTGGGGTAGATTGGACTGGGCTGGATTGGTGTGGGTGGACTGGATTGGATTGGGGTGAGGAGAGATGGATTGGAGTGGGGCATATTGTCCTGGATTGGAGTGGGTTGTTTGGCACTGTAGCGGGACAGATTGGAGTGGAGCAGGTTGAAATGGACTGGAGTGGGGTAGATTGTTTTGGATTGGAATAGGGCAGACTGGAGTGGGCCAGATTGGAGTGAGACAGATCGTTTTGGGTTGGAGTGGGGCAGTGTGTATTAGGATGGATTGGGTTGGTGTGGGGTTGATTGAATGGGAGTGGGGTGGATGGGAGTAGGGTGAATTGGGATAGAGTGCATTGGTATGGGGTGAGTTGGACTGGAGTGGGGCATATTGTTTTGTATTAAAGTGGGGCACACTGGAGTGTGGCACACTGGTATGGGGCAGATTGTTTTGGACTGAAGCGGGTTAGATTGGCGTGGGGTGGATTTGAGTGGGGCATTGTTTTTGATTGAAGTGGGGCAAATGGGAGTAGAGCAGATCAAAGTGGGGCAGATTGTTTTGGATTGCAGTGTGCCATATTGTTTTGGAGTGGTGCAGACTGTTTTTGATTAGAGGGGCAAATTGGAGTGGGGCGGTTTCGATTGGGGTGTTTCTTAGTGGGCCGGATTAAAGTGGGGTGGATTGGGGAGTACTGCATGATTAGGTGTTGTAGCATCATTTCAGAGATTACACATGATAAAGAAAAACTGCTGTTAATGGTCTTCTTTTGAGAACAGAGCCCACGAGCAAACACAAAATAAAACAGGAGTGCAAAGTAAGAAAAGATGAGATGGCAAAATAAATTAAATTAAAGTTAGCTTTAAAAGCTTTAAAAAAATAAAACTTTGCACTTTTGTTTGTCCTGCTGGGCACATTTTTGCCAGGCACAAGCCTTCTGTTAGCGGGTCACTAGAAGTTAGAAATAACAAAAGTAGTACCTCGAACACGTCGGGGGCAACGGACGGGCACTAGTTAAGTCAAATCAATTAGTGTTTGATCACTGCTCCACACATAGGAACAGAATTGATGCCAGGCGTTCCTTGACGAATTACGAGGTTGTAAAGAAGAGTGCCATGCAAGCCAACAAATGTTAAGCGACAGGCGGGCTCCAAGCCCTTTACTGAACACTACAGAGTCTTGCAAGCAAGACGTATGTGCTAGCGCATGCACTCACACGCTCAGCCCATAAAATCAAGACAGGTGCATAAAAGGTAAGCAGAAAAGATAATAGGGAAAGGTGCAAAAGGCTGAAGCAGACAGCAGCACCACAAAGGCTAGTGTGAATGACTCCGAGAAGTGAGGTTTTCTGGAGTCACCCTATGCGATTCAGAGGATACGAGGAGGGGTTTTGGCTACGTGGACAGTCAAACTCAAAACTTTTTAATCAGAATCCTACATTTGCACTAGTTTTCTCCCAAAAAGCCCAAGCACAATAGTTATATGAACAAAGAAAGAAGTGCACCTTCATAAATTCTGCTTTTTGGTCAATGTTGGACTCCCTGGAAGTCATGCATGAAAGTTCAATAGTTTGAAGGCAAAGCTTGATGGTATTTTCTCAAGAAATAAGGGCGTAAATTGCAGGAGTAAGTTTGCCTAAGGATAGCTTATTTTATTGTAAATGTATGAACTATTTGAGGTTTTACAATAGTAAAATACATGTTGAACACTAATTGTTATTTCTAAGTTCTCAATATTTGAAATTTGGACTAGTCTGCTTGTGCAGTGCCAGGGACCCGGCAAAAGAGGGCATAAAAAAAGATGAGAATGGATCATACATCAAAGCTGTTCCGAACAGGGGGGCCAAAATATATGTGCCCCAAGCACCCAAAATCCTTCAGCTGTCCCTCACAAGAACTTAGATAATGTTATCATTTTATTAAGAACATCAATGCCCATAAACGATATTGGAAATCTTTTCTAGTGTTCAATGTCTACTTTGTATTCTTCAAGTACTTAGCTCATTCCTCATGAAGGTGATTACATCAGTTGAGACACAGATGCAGGGGCATCTGAATCACTTATCATCCACTGTAGTGGACATCTCCACTTTGTGGGTGGCTTTCAATCCATAAGAGTATATGCTACTGATTTCCGCCAGCTAATGTGAATGCCTGAGTAAACCCCCTAAACACTGAGAATTTCCAGTAGCTTGGGTATAGATTGCTCAGGGTCGACTAAATAGGAAAGCACATCTTCGTAGAGGCAAATGTCTTACCAGCCATAGCCCCATTTAAATACTCATAGCAGTGTGCCCTTCTAAGCTCAATAGGTCAGTGGCTCACTTGCCAGGGAGAATGACAGTGGGTACAATTGGCATCCCTGTCTTTCCCCCTATCCAGCAGGAACTCCTGTGAGATCGTCCCATTTACCCTACCTCGAGCAATGGGGGTAGCATGCCATAGTAAAACTACGCCATATTTCTGGCCAAATCCCTTTGAATTTAAACACAGCCATCAGATAAGCCCATTCAAGAGAATCAAATGCCTTTTTGGCATTCAAGGAGAGCAGAATGGCAGCTGTGCTCATCCCATTTGATCCTGCTAGCATGATATATAGGCATCTCAGATTGTGTTGTGTAGATATTGAGGTGAATCCTAGTTTGTTTTAATGGGATACAGGAGTTAGCTTAGCTTTGGCTTGCAGACTTGTGCCCCCGTCACCTAGTGACTTTCACCCTACTCAGCTAGCTATGTTGTTGCACATTTAATTAAATGTTTCAAAATGTCTGCCTTGTTTTTAGTTAGGCCCATGTTTTAGTTTGCATTATCAGTGCCACCACACTAAGGCGTCAATATCAAGCGACAAAGATAAACAAACTGTAGGTGTTCACATTAGGTACTCAGGGGTGTGGAATTTATTAAAATATCTACTTGTCCAGGGGACAGGTTGCTTCTCAAATCTACTTGTCCTGTAAAAAGATCTACTTGTCCCTTTGGTGCCATGTAGTGTGGCGACAAATTATGGCAGCAATCTCATTATGTAAGAGCTCTGATAATAGCCTCTCTGATTATGCCAGGGCTACTACCATAGTAGGGCATGAATACTTGCAGTTTCAATCCCTACTGTAGTAATTTCCTTATTTTGCCACCTTTCTGCAGATCTGCATACTGGGGCTGGAGGAAGCAGTAAGCAATAGTTCCAGGGCTGGAATGCCTTTGAGTCTGCAAACCTACTAACCTGCATGTCTTAAAGATTTTCACCAGCTTCTCTCTAATATTTTCCCATAATAAGAAAGGTTGGGCATTTACTCCTGACAATGGCAGAATTAGAACTTCTTCCATGGTTGGGAAGAAAGTGGCCGGAGGGAAAATGAACTTGCAAATGCTCAATAGATTTTCACATGAGCAAATCTACACATGCGTATTAACCCATGCTAAAATACAGTTCACAAATATTTTATAGGGGTACGACATATACCATGGTTGCACTTTTGTGACTTTCTTTAAGAATTTGGGGCCACATGTAGGTAGGTTCAGATTTGCGACCCGCAAATTGCGAGTCGCAAATCCGAATGTAGGATGGTGTCCCTGACACCATCTGTGATTCGCAAGGGCTTCGCAAATGCTCACCTAGTGAATAATCATGAGGTGGGTCGCAATTTGCGACCCCCTTGCGAATAGCGGCCCTCACAGGGATGGTGGCCTGCTGGAGACAGCAGACCACCATGTCTGTGACTGCTTCCTTAAAGGAAAACGAGATGCATTACAAAAACGAAAAATACAACGTTTTCGTTTCATTTTTTCAGAGCAGGACCACTGCTTGCTCTGAAAAAATGTTTACAGTGACATTCACAGTGGGGAAGGGGTCCCATGGGGAACCCTTCCCTTTTGCGAAAGTGTTAGCACCCATTTGAAATGGGTGCAAACTGCGATTGGTTTGCGCCCGCGGTCACAAAACAATCCTACATTGCACTGCGAGTCGCAATTAGGAAGGGAACAACCCTTCCTAATTGCGAGTGGCAAACCCGTTTTGCGATTCGGTAACCAGGTTACTGAATCGCAAAACTGGGTTTGTGCATCGCAGTGTGCTTTTTGCACGTCGCAAACAGCAAAAGTCGCTGTTTGCGACATGCAAAAAGCTACCTACATATGGGTCTTGGTCCCTAATTAGGTCTGGTGTTAACAAAGACATTTTGTTTTTATTAAACTTCTTTTCTCTCTCTTTCGGCTGGCTTTACTGTGAGTGATCGCATTCTGCTCTTCCACAAGGAGCATATTGGCACACAAAGTAGTTTTGTTCAGTGTCAGGAACTACAGTGGCAATCAGTGACGTAACGAAACTGAAGGGTGCCCCTTTGCAAAGAACATGGAGGAGCCCCCTCTCCAGACTCACTCAGGGCAGGTGCTGTGCTGAAGGGGCCCCCTGGAGGGCGGCTGCAGGGCCTTTGTTAAGCCACTGGTGGCAACGTGTGCTTTTAGAGTTCAAAAACTTTGGGGGGGGGTTTGCCAGTGTTTGTTACAATGTTGAGGGCCTGGTAGCTCCCACAACAATAAAGTGTTACAAAAGCCATGTCAAAACAAGACACGCATTGATGAAACTAAAAAACTTATAAAAATATGTCAGACCAGTTGGCTTTGTCAGTGTTTGTTTATTTTCATGCTTCCCATATTCGTGTTGAAAATGGTTACACTGATTTTCCATTAGAAATATTTTTGGGAAATACTAGCATGCATCAACACATTTTACTAAATGACACTTCATTTGCATCTAATCAGAGAGCATTCTGGGAGCATTATACTTAGCCTCATAGCCTAAACTTTTCAAACATGTGTATACACGGTTTTGTTTTTTTTGTACTGGAACCAACGTCAGTAGTGAAGTGTGACCTTAAAACATATATTTACAGCACTCACCCTAATAATGAAGGCTTTCAAATAATGAACCATAAATACAAGTTCGAACAGCATTATTTTTTGGAAACACATTACCTCCACTGCAGAGAGTTCCACTCTCTGTAAACAGGCAGCCAAAGGGTTTGTGCTGCAGAGGGTTGGGCCTACTTGTCCCAAGGACAAAGTAAACATAAAAACTTGTTGCCCTTGACCCCAAACAAGATGTCCCGGGCGTCGGGCAATAGGAATGCCACATCCCTGGGTACTTTCCCTCTTCACGCTTTTGAGGGAATTGTTTATATAAATTACAATCCCAAGCATGTCTTGTTTTCTATTGTTTGGGAACAGACCTACATCAGGGGTCCAAGCAGATTTGTATAAATACTCCTCACTTAGACAGATAGTCAGAGGGATTCCGGACAGATGCCATCGCTGCTGCACGTCGCCTTGACGCTGACCTAGTGTTCGTGTCCCTACGGAGTCTGATCTAGAGATCTCATTCCAAGGTAACAAGGGTTGGGAGGCTCTTCTCATGGACATGGCATTGGCAGATTAGGTTTAACATACCTAGCTCTCTTTTAGGTTACACTCATTATGCTAGGATATTAGGAAATATTTCACATCTCATGTCATTACATGTTATTGCAAGATGGTGGGGGTCTTTGTATAAATGACTTGTCTTTACCATTCTGTTTCTTGTCCTAAACATTGCAGCCCATGCAACTTATCGCAGATTGCAGTTTTGCTAAATAAAACCAATTGAAACTTTACAGGATCTTCTTCATTGCCGGTGTTTGATTGAGACATGGTGTTTATGTGAGAAAGGGGTAATGTCCATTCAACCACGACACTCCCTGAGATGTCACACTCTTGAGTCCATGCGTACAGGCTGCCACAAACCACCTTTTACTGTTTGGGTTTTTGGTGAGGTGCCGCTTGGGAGAAGGGAGGGTTGGAACGACATTTGCGATTTGCTGTAGGATTAGCATAGCCGCCGACAAACATAAGTACTGTGATCCTTAAAGCAGCAGTCTTGCTTAGAGCAAGAGTCCAACTATGACAATCTATGTGGCATAAAGGCTGACTGAGCATGACCTTTCAGTGTATCAAGAGGTGACTGGGAGGACCTTTCACCGGTATCTTGGCCTTAATATCAATCAATGAAATGGGCTTGTAGGAGATGAAATCACCCTGCTTTATGAGTTAAAACGATATTTGCTGTTCCAAGATCCCTCTGGAGCCTTTCCTCCTTCTGGGCTTCAACAAACAACCATAGATAGGAGTCATTTAACTTCCTGCAGAAGCACTTAAATAAATGCAGGCAGCAAACCATTTGGCCCTGCGTTTTCCCACTTTTAAGTTATTTAATCGCCTCTGCCTCCTCCTCTGTTTCTATTATTTGTTCGTGTTAGCATGTCTTCAGTGGAGATCATGTGGGTGAGGTATATTCTCCCCAAATGGTGTTATTTCGTTTATTGAACAAGTACCTTGTGGGTGACACAGCCTTTCCAGATAGCTAGAAAAGGTTTCTGGATTTTTCTCCATGGTATTCACTATTTCACCTCTGTCCGTATAAACTGAACCCACCTTTTCCCCTTCTCCCATCTTGCCAGTAGTTTGCCCACCTTACTGCCTACATCATATAGCTTATGCTGCTAGGCCTACTACGTAGTCTTATCCACCAATTGTCTATATTCCCCCACAGCTAGGGTTATTTTGTGGGCAAGCTCTTTGCTAGGGCTGTATGCACATTCATATTCCCAAAGTCACTGAGGCTGCTCTACTTCTTCTTTTTCCCCACTCTTCTCCTACGTCTCCCCACAAATAAGGCAATAAGGTGTCCCCGCATGACCATTGTGTATGGATTCCATGTGGTCACCTCGGAGCTGACTGTTCTCATATTTTCTGTAAACTACAGTTTTGTTGTGCTTATCAGGGGTGTTTTTTTATCTAATCTCCAGTCAACCCTTCTCTGTGTTGTTTTCATATTTAGTCTTGTATTTAGCAGAGAGTTATCCAAGGTACCCTTTGGCAGGAAATGTGCATCTGTGTATCTATGCTGGACTGGTCCGGACCCAGACTTGGCTATACCAAGGGTCACACAGTCAACTTGTGGAGCACATGGGCATCAGGCCTACATTTATCCCAGCTTTGGGTTGGCCTACCGCACAGGCACATCGCTGCAGGTGCCTGAGGGCGAAGACAGAGATAACTGATGATCGCACTGCCGAATCCATCTGTACAACGAGTCCTTTGGTGTACTTGCCTAGCCAGTCTCAATCAGACACACCATTCATCATGTTCAATTACAGCTGTCTCTCTGCAATCCCCTTCTCCTCCAGGGTTAGCACTTCCTTAATTTGCTCACTGAGAGAATATCTTGGCAACCAGGACAATCCAGTAATTCCTGCTTCCAACTGGACTCCAGGCAATGTTTCCTCACCCTTGGATGTTCACTGTCAGTGGAACACCAACCCCTGGTTGCATAGTAGTCCCAGAGTAATCAATGGACTACCAAGTGGAAGAGACCACAAGACCAAACAACGATGGGTCTTGAGCTCCTCTCTTTATACCAATTTCACAGACGTAGGACGTGTATTTCAGGTCTGCTTCTTTGGAATTGATTTGGTTAAGTTGCCCTTTTATGCTCCTAGGTCAGGCCACCATCCAGGCCTAGCCTCTGTCAGCAATGAATGAAGTTCGATATAGCGCACAATCGCCAAGGCCTCTAAGCATCTTCATAAAGGAGACTCAATTGGATTGTGACCTAAGACCAAGAGGTATAGTGTTTCAGAGTGTACACACCAGAAAGGAAAAACTCCTTTCTCCCCATTTCTCTTTATCTTTGGAATAACAACCAAACTAGCTGTGCTTGACCTTAAATTGGGAGGGGGGGGATCAGTGGGAGGTTGGTGGGGGCAGGGGTCGAGGTATGCCAGGTGAAGATTTTTTGAAAATATAGAGGGCCTTCCCCATGCAAAGCCTTATGGGCTATGCAGAGGGCTTTGAATTTCACTCGTTTACTGACAGCCAACCAATGACAACTCTCCAACTCAAAAGATGCTCTCTCTATCCAGCCAGACAATCTCCAGATGAAGTGCCCACCACAGAAGTACAAAGAAGTGACAGTAGGCTGCACCCAGCAAATTGCAGAAATTAGGGAGAAAATAAAATGTGCCCCATCAAAAGACTCAGTTACCTAAAAGATAATGTAGGCAGGCCTATCCTGTATCCTCTGCCATCTATCTAATTGCAGCTCAGTCTGAGTTCATTTACAGCTCAGTGTCTCAGGAAGGGCCCTAACACGTCCAAGGAAAGTCTGTTCCCTCTTTCCTCACCATAGTCTCTGGTGTTCCCTCACCCACTCCCATCTGGGAGATACCAAAAGTGTGTGTATGTGTATATATTTATTTTCAATCCAATGGAAATTGTCCCGTAAGGGAGTGTTCTGGCGCACTTTGTTTTACAGTGGTGCGGTTTTAACACCAGGACGCCAGTTTAATGTATGAACAAATTCCTTCTCTTCGCAAGGAAAGAACCGCACTCTAAAGGTGTAAAATTTCCAAAAGCTTTAATGCTGGGCTTTTCAGATCATTCGCACACAAAAACAAACAAAAGCACCAGGCGCGTTTCAGTCGGCACGACCTTGATTACAGGTGTTACAGTTTTTGGCCCTTTTCAGTGTTTATATACCTATTTGAAGAAAAACAGACTATCCAATTGAAATAAACAAAGAAAAAAATATAAAACAAAACAGAACCAAACCAAAAGTAAAAGTAAAAGTAAAACAATGTCTATTAAACATCCACATTCATATCTGATTATCATTCTCATTTAAACCAGATTTAATTTCATGATGATAGACATTTACCTTTTATAATGAATTATGGGTATTATAGTTCTTTCACTTTACCGACAGTTATAAAACCATTGCATTTATGACTTCTTTGTTTTTACAATTAATGCATATCAGGCAAATATCAATATAAACTACTCTTAATTACCAAAATACATTTCTTTACCAGTATTTCCAATATTCATACTGTTTTTGCACTCTCGTGTGCACATTTTCAACAGGTAAACCAATAATTAGTAAACCAAAAAGCCAAAAAGGACAACCCACTATGCAGAAGCAACATTATATATATGTCCTGTCCTCAAATTGAGTTTCCACAGGTTAGTACCCTTATAACGATCTGAAAAGCCGAGCACTAAAGCTTTTGGAAATTTTATACCTTTAGAGTGTGTTTCTTTCCTTGCGAAGAGAAGGAATTTGTATATATATATATATATATATATATATATATATATATATATATATATATATATATATATATATTGCCTGGTTCATTGCAAGCAGCAGGACTTTAGATGAATGGACCTTCAAGTGCGAATTCAGGTCTCGCAGGTAAAAGCCTGTCACTATAATTCGCAGACACAGTAAGCTATCATTTTCAAACGAGAGGGCCTAGGTCAATGCACATGCAGTATTAGTGGTATGACCAAAATTCTGATTCACGGGTATGCAGTTAAGGCACACATGGTAGGGGATACAACTGCACATCATTCAATGGACATTCTCCCCTCAACACCTGGTGTTCTATTTTCTTCCCACAAAATTCTGATGTTGATATCAGTAATCTGGTAAGGAGTTCATGAAGGGCCATTGCACAAGGTAAAAGACATGGATTCACATTAAAACACAAAACACCAAACAACTTACAGACATCGTATCAATCAATCAAGGATTTGTAAAGAGCGGCTTATCACCCATGGGGGTATCAAGGTGCCCTGGGAGCATTTGATGTGTACCTGTGGCTACTCCTCAAACAGCCATGGCGCAGGCAATGTCGGGTGGTGAGGCGGATGTTAGCTTACCCCTCATCAATGCAGAGTTATGCATGGGGCTTATAAACTACAGGGCAGACAAATGGACATGGTCAAGCCATCCATACTCTCAAACAGTTCTCCACTCAGTATACTGCAGTTGCTATAAGACGTTTAGCAAGCTGCAATTTGCAGTCCTTCTTTATGTGCCAAGCAATTTAACCGGACAAAGGCATGAGCACATCAGATTCAATATCTAGGTCACCTGATATTTCTTTGAAATCTACACAAAACATTGCTCCGCCTACCCCCTTGAGATATGTAGCATCTGCCTGCAGCATTTAGTGATTTACAAAAACCCTACAGCTACTAAACAAACAGTGAAGATACCCGGTGTTTTACAGCTCTTGTGTAAATAAAACACCGATTCCCAACAAACCTGCTAACTAGGATTTTCTCCTTTATAACTCATTTGTTAGCCCATAAATAAACTAGATCATAATGTAATTGCATCTGTAACATTCTGCTAATGTTGTGGCTTTCAAGGGGTGTAAGTGAAAGGTTTCACTTATCAAAATTAAGTTTTAATAGCGTCATGGACAACAGAATGATGCAAGACAGCAGTTTATGCCAGAATTCAGACCACACTACAGATGCAATGTGAGAGTTCCTCCAAAGTACAGACTCTGATTGTAAAATATAAATTTTCAAACCAAGGTGCATTCATGAACAAGTTGCACTCTACGTACTGGATGATGACTCATAACAGTACTGAAATTGCAAGTGGCTATGTGGAAAATATTTTGGTGTAGTGTGTGAGTTACTAGAGTGGTGCTCTTAGCTTAGGACGCTGCACCTAGGCCAGTCCTGCCAAGTGCCATGCATCACAAGTAACATTAATACTCTTCAATGCTGCTTCATGCATCACCACACTGAAATGCACTGGCACGCATTTATAGCTTTTCTCTGCCCCTCAGAATTGCTTGAGGCTTTCTTAGTGTGGCGGTATGATTCCCAGTGTCAGCTGCGAGACTGCAGCTGCTGGGTACACTGTCAGAGCTTCCCAGGTGGAGAAAAGGAAAGGTTGTCATAGATATATTGACACCTTCTCATGACACATTTGATGGTAGCTGGGATTTTGGCACAGCTTCTCCCTCCTCACTTTACTGCCGTCCGCAGCTGGCTATAGGAAGACAAACATTTCAGACTCCTTTGGCCTTTGTGCACATGAGGAATCTATGCCCTGCCCCTTGGCTGGTTTCTACAATCCTAAGATCAGGTCTGTGGATTTCCTACAGTCCAACGCCCAGGAGATATTGTTTGGGGTCGTGGACAACAAGTTTCCAGATTTATTTTGTCCTGGGGACAGGTAGGCCTGATCTGCTGCAGCACAAACCCTTTAGTTGCCCATTTACAGTACCACATTATGGTCCATGAGTTAATGCTATTCAAACTATTTATGGATCATTAATGCAAGAACTTTATTATTAGGGCAAGCGCTCAATGTTGTAAGCTTGGACTGCACTAGTGACAGTGATTCCAATTTAAAAAAAAAAAAAAAAAAGTGCACACTCATTTGCAATGTTTAAAAATCTGAGGATAAGTACAATGCTCCCAGAATCCCCTCTGAATACATGAAAATATTTCTAGAAGCTTGAGAAGGAAAAGGAGACTAGGGAAAAAGGAAAAAATGTTTAGATAAACAGCAATATTTTAGGTACCCATTTCTTTGCAGCATTGTTGGAAATGGCCCATTTTGCAGGGTTATCCCCAAACTTTTTGCCTTCTTCCTACTCCTATTTTTTTCAAGCTGTTTTTGCTGGTTTATTGTTTCTGCTCACTTTACCGCTGCTAATCAGTGCTAAAGTGCATATGCTCTCTGTGTAAATTGTACTGTTGATTGGTTTATCCATGATTGGCAGATCTGATTTACTGGTAAGTCCCTATTACCGTGCACTAGAGGTGCCAAGGGCCTGTAAATCAAATGCTACTTCTGGGCCTGCAGCACTGGTTGTGTCACCCACATTAGTAGCCTGGTAAACATGGCTCAGACCTGCCACTGCAGTGTCTGAGTGCAGTTTTTAACTGCCAATTCGACTTGGCAAGTGTACCCACTTGCCAGGCCTAAACTTTCCCTTTTACTACATGTCAGGCACCCCTAAGGTAGGCCTTAGGTAGCCGCAGGGGCAGGGTGCAGTGTATGTCTAAGGTAGGACATATACTAGTGTGTTTTATATGTCCTAACAGTGAAATACTGCCAAATTGGGTTTTCACTGTGCAAAAGGCCTATTCCTCTTACAGGTTAACATGGGGGCTTCCTTTAAATATCCTTAAAGCGCAGAGTCCCTTTGCGAGCATATACAAATGTGGAGTTTAGGGTCTTTGAACTCACAATTTAACAAATACATCTTTTAGTGAAGTTGGTTTTTAAATTGTCTGTTTGAAAATGCCACTTTTAGAAAGTAGGCATTTTCTTGCTTAAACCATTCTGTTTGTCGATTGTCTGTCTGGATCAGTTTGACAGTTGGGCTGTTTTGCACCTCTCTAGACAGTGACACAAAAGGGGGCAGGGTGTAGTCTGTATATCCTGATGAGCCATCTGAGCTAGAGTGGAGGGAAGGGTGGTCGTTCACACCTGAAATAACTGTGCCTGCCCTCACACAATGCAGTCTCCGACCCCCTGGTGTGCGTTTTGGGCCTAGCCTGGATAAAGAGAGATCTTGCAAACACTTGAGACTTTGCTTTGAAGTTTGACAACTTCAAAGGCAGTACAGGGTATAAGAAGAAGACCCAAAACCGCAGACTATTAGAATCTTTCTGGAATCAATAGGAACCTCTGCCCACGAGAAGAGCTGAAGGAGGAGTACTGTCCCTTTGCTGTGTTGCTTTGCTGGACTGGCCTGCAGTTGTTGCTTCTGCCTGAAAAGAGAGCAAAGGGTAAACTTTGCGGTGTGTCTTGCTTGAAAAAGTTCTCCAATGGCTTGGAGTAGAGCTTGCCTCCTGTTGGAAGTCTCAGGGACACCAAAGACTTCAGTTTCCTCGACCTGCAGCACTAGGAACTGTGTGTTTTGTGCTGTTCAAGAGAAGAAACCATTGTGATGACGCAAACTAAGCCACTGGCCGCACTGTGACCTGCCGGCGCCACACAGAGTTGCATTGCCCCACTTCGCACCGCAACCCTGGTCTCACCGACACCGTCATCAGACGACTTCACCGAGCCGCTGCTCCGGCATCGCTTGCTCACACCGCAGCCTGGGCCTCCCTGACGACGATGCTCCTGCTGACACCTTGCGGCTTCTGCCTACACCGTGGCCTGTGGACACTGTTCGTGAGGAGCACGAAGCACCGTCCCATCCCGCACCGCAGCCACAGTCCACCGACACCAGTACCATCGACTCCTGTGTCGTCACAGGCGTCCCTGCCTACACCGTGGCCTGTGGATACTGCTCGTGAGGGTCACAAAGCACCATCCCGACCGCACTGCTGGCTTGGGCCTACCGACGACAGCGCTTCAATAAAGATGACGCCACTGCCTGCACTGTGACCTGTGGACACTGCACACTACACCACTCTGCTCCACACCGCAGCCCTGGTCCCACCAACGCCGATGGACGTCATCACCGAGCCGCTGCCTGCACCGTGACCTGTGGGCACCGCTCATCGCATCGCCCCTCTTCGCACCGCAGCCCGACGCCATACATGCCAGTGCTCTTGACTTCATCAGCCCGGAGTTCGATCTGCAATGCATGTGACTTCAAGGGCCGGACGACTCCTGCACAGACTCTGGAACCGACACCGCTCACCTGAGCTCATCGAAAGGATTGCGATGCGCTACAAATCCAAGGTACTGTTTGCGGGTTTTCCTGACACTGTAGCTGGCCCGTGACTGGCCTGAACTGTTGGTTTTGTTGATCATGACGCCGTGATAGCCCCAGGTGGAGCTACTGACTTGAAGGAACTGTATTTTTGAGTAAATCTTGCAGAATTCATATTTGTATTACTGTATGGTGGATTTTTATCGTATTTAGTCTTGTTTTAAATTGATAAATATTAGCTATTTTTCTAAAACTGGTGTGGTGTCCTTTTGTAGTGTTTTCACTGTGTTACTGTGTGTTATGTGCAAATGCTTTTACACATTGCTTCTGAGATAAGTCTGGCTGCTCATGCCAAGCTACCAAGGGGGTGAGCAGGGGTTATCTGAGCAGGTATCTTGCTTATCCCGACTAGATTGAGGGTCCCTACTTAGACAGGGTGCAAACCGACTGCCAGCTAGAGACCCCATTTCTAACAAGCATCATTTTGTAAAACGTGTTGCTGAATGCTAGTATTTCCAAAAAATATTCATAATGGAAAGTCAGTGTAACAAATTTCAATAAGATTATGAGAAACATGAATATAAACAAGAAGTGGCAAAGCCAATAGGTTCGACATTGGCTGTCAGTATTTTTACTTTTTCGATGCATGTCTTGTTCTGACATAGTTTTTGTAAAAATTTACATTCTGTGGGAGCTGCTGGGTTCTTACCATTGTAACAAATATTAGCAAAAAAACAAAGATATATTTTGGTCACTAAAAGCACACGGCAGTTCCTGGCACTGAACAAAACTACTTTGTGTGCTGATATGCTCCTTCTGAAAAAGCAGATTGCAATAATTGTAATGGAATATGAGGTGGATTTGTAGGGTGCGAAACTTGTCACCCTTGACAGTATCCAGACAATGAGTAGGAAGGAGCGAGTTCTGCAAGTAGGATCAGTCACAGTGAAACCAGCCAATAGATGGATGGAGAGAGAAATAGAATTTTAATAAAACAAAAAGGTCTTGCTTAACCCCAGACCTACTTAGAAGTAGATCAGAAAATTGTACTCCGAGAAAATATTTGTGAACTGTATTTTAGCGCGAGCAAATTCCGATGTGTAAATTTGATCATGCAAAAAAATCTGTTGAGCGTTTACAAGTTCACTTTCCGTTTAACCATTTTTCCAGTCAACTCTGGAAGAAGTTTTACTTTTGACTATTGTCGGGGAGTAAATTTACAACCTTTCACAGTATGGGAAACGATTAGACAAGAGCTGGTGAAAACCCTTTAATCATGCAAATTAGTAAGCTTGCACAGACTCAAAAAGGTATTCCAGTCCTAAAAGTATTGCTTACCGCCCCACTATGTAGTTGTGCAGAAAGGTGGCAAAATACATTAATTGTTAGTATTCAAGTACTACTATAGTATCAGCCCTGGTATAATCAGAGAGACTATTATCATAGCCCTTATATATCAAGATTGCTGCCACAATTTGCCGCTGTACTACATGGCACCAAAGGGACTAGCAGATTTATAAAACAACCTGTCCCACTGAGAAGTAGATATTTTATTAAATTCCACTCCCCTGTAGGATTCTTTGTCAAGCTCGTCCACCACCAGCTGCAAAAGTCTAATACTTTGAGAGGCAATTTTTCACAACCTCTCTGTAAAAGCCTAAACTTTATGTTTTTGTACAGCGCGTATCATGAACTTACATATTTAAAAGTACTTGAATATGAGATCATGAAGAAAAAGTAGGAACAGTGATATAAAATATTTGCTTGGAATCACAGTCTGGTGAAGTTGTGAAGCTCGGATTTCACACTGTGCAAGTTAGCCACTAAACAGGGCTTTTCCAGAACATACTATAGCTCAAACGAGGGTACTTTACACTGTCTGTTGTAATAGACTTAAAAGTGTCCTTTACTCGTATTAACGTGTCACTTGACATGTCCCACATTTGGCAATGGAATGTGACTCAAACGCACACTGAAGCCATGGAAATTTCACACATGAGCAGTCTGAAATCATGCCAGTCATGCAACGGGAGAAGGGGCACGAGAGGTAAGGAGCTTGCATTTTACATGCATTTCTTGAAAAAGTTCGACGGTTTCGCGTAAACAGAAGTAAGGCTACACCTACTAGCATACACCGATGCCTTGAATCTAAGCCATTGATTCACGCTGAACTTCCAGCTAACCTACTACGTACAACCCAATATGTACCCAATTTGAAAATGCACTTTAAAGTCCAGCTCTTGTATCTCAATATGATGCTCATCTAGCCCAACAACGTCCATCACAAGTACGCCTGATACCCTCCTCTGATATAGCCGACCTGCTCTCATTAATGGCCCCAGATGGGTTACCTGGTGCAAGTACAGTTTGTATCACTCGGACGCATATCCTGGATACACTCACCTCTGTGCAGCAGCGGAGCCGCTCCGTCCTAGCAGCTGAGTCCCTAGCCCCGCTAGCAGCCGGCAGCTCCTCGCACATGCCATGTTCTGCCCCGCTGACCTATCACTAATGTCTAAGAGCTCTCTGCTGCACGGGAGCCTCCGACCATGCCGGCTAATGTCACCTTTCACTTCCTGTCCATCGCGTGAATATTTCCCCTGGGCCTCGTCAAATTCTCTCCAAGGTTCCGGAACTCACGTTTTGTAGTCAACTATGTAGCGAAAGTCGTAACTAGAAATGCAGAGTCTGTTGTCGATGAGGTCGGCCATCTTTAAAGAGTGTATGCTGTCAGTAGTTTCTTTTTGTGCTATCGTAAAAACATAAACAAAATAAAAATAACTTTCTATATCATTGTTTTACATTTCATTTTTTGCACGAATAATGTTGAATTTTAACGGATTTCAAATATTACGATTTTATTTTGATATTTTTTTTGCTGCACTCGTTTTCGGCAATGACAATGACATTTGCAAAATAGCGAGAAACGAATGCGTTCTGCCAATTATTCCGTTTTTGATTGATCTTTCTTTTCAATGAATGGGCCATTCAGCTTTTGCTAGAGATGTCGTGCATGTTCTTCTGAAATGTAATGTTATGTAATGATGACTAAATATATAGCTCCAGGTTTTCAGATTGCTTATGTGTGACATTTTCATGGTTTCACTGCGAGTATAGTGACAGTCAACTGCACGTGTGAGACTTAGAGTGACACCTAGAAGTGATGAAGCAGAAAAAGAAAGACTAACAAATATTCATATATCATGTAACAAAATCGTGTAAGGTAGTGTGATTTTAGCAAAGAAAAATAATGTATGTGGGAAAATGTGCCCACGAGGTAGTTTGCCATTATTATAAACGAGCTTAATTAATCATGAAAGAATTGACAATGTAGTAATCCGTCATAATTGCAGATGTATTCCATGATTTTCTTGTTGAAACTGTTATATGCTTAGCTTAAATTTAGCAGAGGCTTTGGCCTAGTTGCCTGGTCGCAAATTTAACTGTGTGGTTTTCACTTGTATTAACAAAAACGTATTTTAACTTTAAGGCTGTATTTTTCCAGTAAAAATGACTAATACACTTATCTCAAGGTTTCGTGCTAGGCAAGTTTCATCCCCTTTGAAGCAAGGTCAGTTTCTGCAGGTGCAGACAATAAAGACACTGATACAGAAATAATTGGCAAACCTTGTTGCTACTTGTGTTCCAAAACTCCAAGGACACCTTATGCATAAATGAGTACTAAGAGAAAGACACTATTCATTGGTCAAAAGGAAGCCACCCTATGAACCCTCCAATGGAAGACCCTGAAGAATTTGGAATGTTTCTTACTTAAACCCACCGGACAAAGAGAAGTCAGACATTTTCTTTGATGCCATTTTGAAGCCAGATTCAAGACGCCTTTTTAACTGACACTTTGATGACTTTTCTCTGTTGCAGAGAAAGAGACTTTAAGAATTCTCACCCTAGAGACTTTAACTTTAATTTTGCCCGCCTTGTCCATGCAGTAAGTTTTGCCCCATTTTCCTTGCTGCCGCAATGAAACTTGCTTTAACTATGCCCCTTTGAAATCTGCCCCATGCTGATCGAACCGGTACCTGAAGGACGAAGACTTTTCCTTGAATGCTGATTGTATTTGGTAATTATGAAAGGATAATTGTATTATGCGTTTTCCTTCTTAGGTACCAACTGCTTATTTTGACAGAGCCCAAGCTAGAAGTTTTCTAAATTTATGTTGACTAAATTCGTTTTGCATGAAGCCCCACATGCCAATGCTAATTAGAGGTTAGTTGAGGTATTCATTTGATGCACCATGCTAAAGTGAAATCTTGTTATGCTGACCAATGTATGCAATTAGTCAAATTCAGTTACTTATATTAGTGATTTGCATTGCTATAACCGAGTGCATTATAATCCAGATTTTGCGTAGATTGCGTTTCTTCCGTCGCTATGGACAGCTAGTAATGTTCGTATATGTATACCATTTGATTTTGAGACTTACTTATATTGTGTTAGCTTTGTTAATATAGGGAAATAAACTCATTAACCTTTAATAAACAGGTGTGGTTATTCATGACTGAGAGGTCATGGTGTGTCTAATTACTGATTTTCTGTTTAACAAATTTGTTGTTTGATTATTAATTGAGTATTGGGTATTGATTATAAATGGTTATTGATGATTGATTTGAGGGATCCGATTACTCTTGGATGAGGAGAACCCAACTCGGTGAAAAGGTTCACCGACCTCCGGCGTGTCCAAGAACAAGTAATTTATAAAGACTGGATGCGCTATCAGAAGCAACGGAGTGCGTAAAATGCGAAAACAAATTTATAAATTACACCATACTTGACAACAATTTATATTTGGAAAGTGGGAGCTTTTTAAAAAAACTAATTGGGAGAATTTATTACTGCCATTTACATCTATTGAAGCAGAGGCAAATTCAGACGGGAGACAGCTAAAATAAAGTATTTTTTTGCTTCATAAATAAGGAGTCTCGCGCCTGATCGGTTCTGTTGGAAGATTAACACTTGCTTTTTATTGAACGTTTAATGTCTGCATGGTTTGCGGCACCTGTCTTATATTGTCTGTAATACAATTTTAAACAAAGTGAGTGTTCACAGTAATTTTAGTTGCAGGCTATGACTCTGTAGCAGAAGTCACTATTTCGCAGTACACCACGCAAGACCTAATTCTGTTTCGCTCTGGTTACACACAAAATCTCTGCAGTGATTGCATTAACAAGTTGAGGTAATTAAAACAATTCCTGCCTTTCGGGTGAATAGCAGAGGTGATTCTCAGCAGCCCTTTTGGATGGATGCACTGGGGCATAGCTGCGGGGGCAGGGTTTGGGGTGCTACACACCCCATTAATCTATTATTTAGTAAAATATCTGGGCTCAGTTGTTTTCAGTCAGATATAGTGAGGAGTCTGTTGGATTTCACCTGGATTTTTACATACACAAACAGACAAAAACACACTCATTCACTGTCTCTTGTCTATGTTTTATAGGTCTTAAAAATGTTGGCTATTCTGCAAAATATTGTGTTTTAAGTATGCCTTACAATCGGCACTCCGCTCCCTTTCCACCACCACTTAAATTCCCCTTCCGCACTGCTTCTCTCATAATTTATGTTAACCTGATATGCCAGCCTGGTTGTCAGAAAACCTGAAGCTCAACCCCCCTTAGTTTAATGACCAGGCTACACCCCTGTGGATACGCTAATTGTAATATTCACAGACCTCTTCTTTTTATGCCACCATGTCCCACTCACCAACTGCCCCACATTTATTCTGTAGGTGGGGCAGATGAAACAATTCTGATGCTCTGCCCACGTGTGATCCTTAGCAGCTCTTTAGGGACTGGTGCACACCATGTTTTCTGCATGGTCTACTTTTGGTAACCCTAATGAAAAACATAGTATCCCACTCCAACCCATGAAGTCCAGTGCACCACTTGTATATGCTTGCTACAGAGCACAGGTTATTTCCATCCCAGGTGCTCTCCTGTGTCTGAGGGTTGGCACTCCCAAGAAGGACGCTCAAAAGAGAAGAACACCAAATGTGTTCTGTAGTAGGGGACAATGGATGCTCTCACCACTGTGTGTCTGACCGATTGGAGTGCAAAAAATGGCTTTTCAAAAAGGCAAAGAAGCACATCTGCACAAGCTGTTCTAAAGCCTGAAATTCATGCACACACTGTCTAAAATACCACTTCTGGACCACATGCTCACACACTGTGAAATATAAGATAATCTGTGTCCATCTATAATGTTTGCTTCTAAAATGCAAACTCATGTCTCCATGTGCACACACCGTTTCACATATGAATGTTCAAGATTAAACAACATAACACACTATGAAAGGGTTTAGGCTACTAGTTGCGCCTTACTGAGCAATATCACGGAGAGTGCCCTCTGGACTTGTGGAGTAAGTGTGACTACAGAGCAACACCCTCTTGGGTTCCCCAGGTTGGGCATTGTTCCTTACCAATCTGGAGCATTGATTTCCAAATAGTATATAGGAACGCTATCTAACTATCTTTCTTGCGTTCTCCCAGATGCACTGGGCTCATGAGGCTCTCACCTCAGGCCGACGGTTGCCAAGGGTTCCTCGTGGTGGCAGGGGTGCAGCAGATCACAGCAGCCCCTCCCCGCTGGTAGATCCAGCAGCCACACATATGTCTTAGAGAGGTCAGGTGGGGCTGGCAGAGGGAGCGCAATCTATTTTTGTGCATGAGAAAGACACAGTGTATCATTGTGTGCCATGCCACTTTGTCGAAGAGTCAAAAATGTTCTAGCTTACGCGACAAGAATTTTCAATTCTATTAAGGACACGGAGGCGAGGATTATGCTTATCTCTTATCTTTACTGCAACACACAGCAGCCTATAACAATAAAGAACACATGAAACTACATTTCCCATCATTACCAGCCTCGTAATGACCCTCCAATCAGGCAACATAACCACTTATAAAGTCCGAAGCAAGCAAAGTCCATCCTCTTTCTTTGTACGTCCTTAACCAGATAACTGAACCATGATCCTTGAAAACTGAGTCCGCCAGTAACAAATTCTCAACTGGAACCCAGAGCGAAAAGCACAACGGTGCAGGAAAACATCAGGGAATCTCCAAGACTTCCCAGAAAGCATCAATTTCCATCAGGTAGATTTCTCAACTGAGGGAAGAAAGAAAACGGTAACATCTCGAACAGAATCAAGACTTGAATGCATTTGAACATAATACTGCAAATGATTAAAATACATTATAAACTTCATACAGAGTGGGGAAAAAAACCCTGATTCTCAGATGTTAATAAACAACCTTCTTGGGTGGGATAATCCTCGCCTCCGTGTCCTTAATAGAATTGAAAATTCTTGTTGCACAAGCTAGAGAATTTTTGATTCTATGTCAGGACCGGAGGCTTCGGATTATGCTAGTTCAAAGCTGAGCGATCACATTAGAAACAACATCAACAATTGGTTTATGATAGAATAACTTAAATGAGGAGTCTGATGACCAATCAGCTGCTGTCATTATATCATCCAATCTGGATCCTGCATTAAAATATTTAGATGCCATAGCTCCTCTAACAGAATGAGCTCCAAAAATGGAAACATCTATGCCAGCTTCCTGCAACAACCCTCTGACCCATCTCGCAAGAGTAGCTGAAGAGACTGGCCCAAAAGGTTTTTGCAAAGAAATTAACAATTGTCCGTGTACATCTCTTAATTCTCTAGTAACATCTTCATATGATTTCAAACAATTTACCACACAAAGTTTGGAATTATCCCTGAAAGCTGAATAGCTAATACATTTCGAGTTTTATTTCGTACGCCTAGAAATGCGAAAGGAAACTCCAGAAGGAGTAAAAACTCTACCTGCAATATCCAATGCCTTGACATCCGAAACTCTCCTGCTTGAGATTAAACAAAGCAACATAGTCAACTTCGCTGATAATTGTTTCCTTGAAAGGCCCTCGTTAGCTGGCCAAGCCATCAAGAATTTTAAAATGACATTTGCATCCCAAAGAGATGAATATTTCGGAAGAGGAGGGCAAAGCATATGAACACCGTGCAACAGTTTGCAAATTAATGAGTGTTCACCCACTGGTTTACCTTCCACATGAGGGTGTTTAGCTGAAATGGCTGATCTAAAATTATTCACTGTTCTGTACGCAAGACCCTGAGCCGCCACGTGAGACCAGAAGTTTGCTATCATTTGCACTGGGGCCCCCATGGGATCTACTTTCCTTTGATCGCACCAATCCAACCATCTCCTCCAGGCGGAGGCATATCGTTTATGCGTACTAGGTGCCAAGGATTGGGAAAGAAAAAATCTAGTGTCCTCTGAAATTCCCGGACCTTGAGAGGATTCCCCGAAACTCTCCAAGCTATGAGTACTAACTGGATCTCTAAGATCAGGGGATGAGGTTTCCCCAGTGGATCTAATAAGAGGTACCGAGATGGGAGGAATCGAACCGGGGCGGCGCAGCACAAACTCAGAGCTATCGGAAACCACGCTTGTGCTTTCCAATACGGAGTTACCAGAATCAATTCTGCTTTCTGTTGAATGGTTTGCGATAGAACACGTTGAATCATGGAGAACGGGGGAAATGCAAAGTGTAGATCCCCCTCCCAATTCTGGAGAAACACATCCGAGCTGAGAGCATTCGGATCTGGTCTCCAACTGAAAAAGAGTGGGAGGTGAGTATTCAGACGGGATGCAAAAAGATCTATCTTGCACAGGCCCCAGAGATGATTCAGAAACTGAAATATTCTGGGGTGAATTTGCCAATCGCTGGCATCCCTCAGATACCTGGAGTTCCAGTCCGCCATTAAATTCACCCCCCCTGGAATATATTCCGCTGACACCGAAATCTGGTGAGCTAGGCAAAAGTGGCAAAAATCTTTGGCAATTTCCGCTAACATCTTGGAACGAGTTCCCCCCAGTTTGTTGATATATCGAACGGCTGAAATATTGTCCATCTTCAGGAGAATACAACATTTCGATTTGGATGGGGACAAGGTCTTCACTGCAAAGGAACCCGCTAGAAGTTCTAGGCAATTGATGTGGAGTTTGAGTTCCTCTGGAGAACAACGGCCCCCTGTTTCTATCTGCCCACATCTGGCACCCCACCCCCATCTGCTGGCATCTGATTCTATGACCACTTCTGGAACCGAGGCAAAAATCACTTTGCCGTTCCAAGCGTCCATATGATTCAGCCACCATTGTAGCTCCGTTTGAGCTTTGTGGGAGAGTACAATCGATTCGGAGTAAGTCAAAACCCTCCGAAGATGAAGGATCTTCAGCCTTTGAAGTGCACGATACTGAAGAGGGCCTGGAAAGATGGCCTGAATAGACAATGCTAGGAGGCCCACCAGACGGGCAAGTACTCTCAAGGAAATTGAAGGAGCTAACAAGGCTTTCCTCAATTCTTTCTTTATAGCAAGCCTCTTGGTCAAGGGCAGTTTCAAAAGAGCTGCCACGGAATCTATCCTCAAACCTAAGAATTCGATGTTCTGAACTGGGATGAGTTGAGACTTCTCTATGTTTATAATGAAACCGAGATCTTGAAGGAGCCGCATCGTCCATGAAAGATGAAGATGAGCGAGGCGCTCTTCCTGGGCCATAATTAGGATGTTGTCTAGATAAATAATCAAACAAACTCCTTTTTCTCGCAGCCATTGCACCACCGGACGCATTACTTTCACGAAGCACCAGGGTGCTGACGAAAGGCCGAAAGGAAGGGCCGAGAATTCGTAGCAACGATTTTGCCGAAAGAATTGAAGAAATCTGCGATGTGGAGCGAATATCGGAATGGTCAAATACACGTCTTTGAGGTCTAGACGGACCAACCAGTCTCCCTGTTGTAACAGGTCCCTGAGAAGATGAATACCTTCCATCTTGAAGTGTAGATATATTATCCAAGAGTTGAACTGTTTCAGATTGAGGACTAAGCGGGACCCTCCCCCTTTCTTCTGAACCAGAACATTGTGCTGATGAAGCCTCTTGGATGCAGGCACAATTCTCAATAGCGCCTTTTTGTATCAGCGCTTTTAACTCTTGATCTATAAAAAACATCTCTTGTTGGGAAAAAAGGAGAGGGGGGAATTTCGGATTGTAGGGGTTTGTAGTAGAATTCTAGATGGTAGCCTGAAATGGTGTCTAGCACCCAGGCATCTTGAGTAATCAACAACCAATTTTGTATAAACTGACTCACTCTGCCCCCCAAAACAACTTCTGAGTGGGGAATTAGACTCACCTGTTTGAGAGGTATTTTGTCCATAACAACCTCTGCAAGGTCCTCCCCCTGTAGCCACGGTTTCTGTTGGGATAACAGTTGGGGTTGGATTGATAATTGGAGTCCCCGCGGGTTCTTTGTTAAGGGCGGGAGGTCTGTGAAGAGAAACGGCCTGACGAGCGACCCCTGAAACGCCCAGCCCTATGAAAAAGGCCCTTGTTAAACACTTTTTTAATGGAAATCTGGGCTTTGTCTAGCGCTGAAAAGGTAGCGACGTATTTGGCAAGATCTTTCACAAACTTATCACCAAACAAAAGTCCTTTAGCCGCTGGCCCAGTGTCTGCTGAGGCCAGCTCTGACAGTTTGGGGTCAACGCGGAGAAGGAACGACTTCCTGCGTTCGGTAGACATCGAACAGTTCGCGTTACCCAGTAGGCAGATGGCTCTCTGTGCCCATTCCACCAGGATGTCAGGATCGATGGGCTCCTGCGACTCTTCAGCCTGGATAGCCAACTTTAGGATTTTAGTAAGGGGACCTGAGATGCCCAAAAGCTTATCCTGACAACCCTGCCAATCTCTATCAATAGCCTTATTGGGGTCTCTGGAGAATTTTTAAAGAAAAGTAATCATATGGGGGTCCAATTCTGGAGTTTCTGCTACTTTTTCCTCGAGAGCTGGTCGAGGGCATTCCGATCTCAGAGTACTACGAATGTCTTTCTCAAAACTCTTTCTGAGTGTGGATTGAACATAGGCTGCCACTTCAGGGCAGGGGGTCCATTCAGTTGATTTTGGATGGATGATATTGTCCGGGTCAAAGAGCAGATTCTTCACCGGAGGGGAAGAGGGATCAGAATTATCCAAGTGGCGCTTTTTGGATTTGCACTTGCCTTTACGTTTGTCTGAGGAGGACTTATCCTCCGAGTCGGAAGTAGAGGAGGAGTTTGAAGAATGGCATGTAGACTGTGGCGTGTGAACAGAGCCCTGATCAAAAAAGGCGCCATATTCGTGATTATTTGTTACCGCATTAACGGTATGCTCAAAGGGGTCCGAATCAGATAGGCCAGGCTCATTTATTTCAACCTCATTAGGGGTGGGTTTCGGCCAAATTTAAATATAGGTTGGGCAAAAGGGCGTAAAGCCTTTACCAATGCCCTATTTACAGAGTCTTGCACATGAAAATCAAGTGCCTCAACCAGGCGTTCCTCCATCTAATGGCCTTCTGAATATTCCCCATAGTAATCATCTTGCTGAGCCAAATTGAAAAGGGGGGTAATATGGCACTCAGAGGTCCCAAATAACTTTGCCACTTAGCAATGAAGGGGGGGGGGGAACCCCAGTACCCAGAAGGTCAACAGACCTTATTTTCCGGTGAAAAAACGAAATTATCCACTTTTGAGGAAAATAATTTAGGGCAGTCAATAAGCTACTGAGGGTCCTGTCACTTATTCCCCTAGAGCAGTGCTCTTTCAGTATTATTACAGCCCCTCCGGGTGTGTGAGTGAAAACGAGGAGTCAGCGGAGCAGTGAAACCTTGTTTCCGACGATCGCGCTTAGAAAAAAACAATATTTTCTTGGTTTGCGCTTGCGCGATCGTCGGCATAGAAAAGGGACTAACCCTTTGAGGCCGCGTTTTTCTGAAGCCCCTCACCAGCAAGACGGTCGGAAAAAACGATTGTGGATCGTTTTTAAAGAACAAAGCGGAAACCACTGAAACGAGCCGTCATTAACAGGACTAGCACATGAATGCAATAGCCGCGCTTCCTGAAACCAAAGAAAAGCATGAAATCACACATAAACAATTAAAGTAATATTGAGGCACTTATCTCTGGTGCGAAGCAGCAAAGAAAGAGGACGGACTTTGCTTGCTTCGGACTTTATAAGTGGTTATGTTGCCTGATTGGAGGGTCATCACGAGGCTGGTAATGATGGGAAATGTAGTTTCATGTTTTCTTTATTGTTTTAGGCTGCTGTGTGTTGCAGTAAAGATAAGAGATAAGCATAATCCGAAGCCTCTGGGCCTGACATAGAATCCTCCAGGTCCGGCGCTAGCAAGCTAAATTTCTTCTCAAGCAGGACAGCAGTGCAGAGACTTAGTGCTGCACTCAAGGTATGTTTGGAGCACCTCATGATCCCTGAAGTGTGTCATGGAGCTATATATGCATGACAGTACATTTGATTGCAGCGATGCGGACACCGGCATTAACACGCAACAGTCTAATTCCTAATGTGTGGTACTTTGCAGGGCTGCAAATTCTCAAGAGTGCACAAAAATAGCTGAATAGAATACCAGAATACTATATGTTGTTCCAAATTGTTCTCGTTTTGCCATATGTAAGACAAGGTCCTCTCACACATAAACAAGAACAGTAGTCCCTGCCACCATAGCGTACATGCTAAAAATTTTAACCTAGTGAGAGGGAGATTTTGAAAACAAATCATGGGGATTGATTTTCCCCATTGCCTTACATTGAAGTGGAGGAGATTTTAGGTGTGAGACAGCTAAAATAAAGACATTTTGGGCTTAAAAAAATTGAAAGTCTCCCGCCTGAATCGGATCAATTAGCATATATGTTGTAGAGAAAGTTGATGCATGATTTTTGTATACGTTGAGAACCTAGGTCACTAAATTTGTGATATTTTTCAGGAAACCACTCATACTCATTCCTAAACACTTTTCACCAGGTAAAAAACCACCAAATATGTTCCAACAAAGGAGCCTACACTATAGAATAGCATCCCGTCTCAAAATTCCAGCATACAAAAAAACAAAAATGGGTGGTACCTCCTTCTCTGTTCAAGCAGCCAACCTACGCAAGTCAAAAATCACAAACATAAGATCTACCAAAAACATTTCAGCTTCAAAAGATTAGTCAAGAGCTGGCTCTTTCTTACATGACCACTATACTCAGAACTATGTACTGCAACAGTATCTACAAGATGTTAAAACCTCTGCTGTGTGTATAAATATATCTATTTATATACTTATAAGTGTGTATGTGTGCAATACGCATCCATGTTTTTGTCCCTACACACAAAAATAGATATTAATCTATAGAGGCATTATTATGAGTATTATTAGAAATGCTGGCAGAGGTAGGCACCCTGTCCTAGTCTGGGTAAGTTAGATACACACTGTAAATTAACCTGTGCTCACCCGCTGGTAGCTTGGCACAGAGCAGGCAGGCTTAAGAGGCAATGTGTAAAGTATTTGTGCAACACTCGCACAATAAACACAATGAAAACACCACAAAAAGAGTCCACATAGGTTCAGAAAAATAGAGAATATTTATTTGAGTGATATGAGACCAAAACGACAAAAATCAAATAAGTAGAAGTTGAGATTTAAAGATTAAACAAAAAATAGTGCTTAAAAGTCACTAGCGGTCAAAAAAGTTACTGGGAGGGACTGGTGCAATTCCAAAGTTCAAGGCTGACCGCAATGAGGGTAGGCCGGCTACAGAATCCACGCATGGTCTGCTGACAAAGTATCTTAGATGGAGCAAAGTGTTGACACCGAGGGCATTATGCGTTGGTTCCAATCCACGCAGTTGGGAAGATGCGTCATTATCGAGCCTTGCAGAAAGGTCCTGCGTCGCACTGAACTCTGTTGAGATGAATGCAATGCGTTGTCATTGAGGCTGCTCAGAGCGTTGTCATCAGCCTGCACAGACTGTGAATCTGCTGTCGTTGAACAGCCTCTGTGTCGGCGTCAAATGGCGATGCATCAGTTCCGACTGGCGCATTGGTGACAATGCACCCGCTTTTACAAAAAGCAGCTGCAGGACCCACTTCTGAGGGCCAGGACTGAGGGACACAAAGAAGGCGGAAAGTGAAGAATACTACAAGGTGGTTGATGCTTAAAAATCGCACATCTGAGACGAAAAGCAACAAAGTTCATGTAGAAACCGTAGAGTCATGAGGAGGGTGCCAACCTGGTATAAATACCAAACCACCATGGGTATCGAAATGCACAGAACACCGAAGGATATCAGGAAGCCTCCTATGTTCTGTGCTGTAAATACAAAGTGAAGTCAAAAACAACACCAGGGCACTCCGAGTAATAAGTCCACGATGAAGTAAGATGCAGATTTCTTTCTTTCCTTATGTTGAAAAATACAAAATTAATGTTCAGAGACAGCCATTTCCTCATGTTTGAAAAAAAATCACATCAATGTTCAGAGACAGCCAACACGTGTTTCGTCCACACGGACTTTTTCAAGGCAAAAAGATGATTGAAAACAAATGTGTCCAGAGTTGTCCCTTATTGTGCAGGAAAGCAACGGTCCTTGAGGTGTAAGGACTGCATAAATCAAAGGCATCCGAAATTTGAGTGATGGTATGTGTTAGGGCCCTGATAAGCCCACCTGACCTCTCTCGGTCCCGAGAGGCAGGGACGGATGAAAGTAGCGGCGTGCGCCTAGTCTCTCTGTCGGAGTCGAAACAATGCCATGTGTTGGCTGTCTCTTAACATTGATGTGATTTTTCTCAAACATGAGGAAATGGCTGTCTCTGAACATTGATTAGGTATTTTTCAACATAAGGAAATAAAGAAATCTGCATCTTACTTCATCGTGGACTTATTACTCGGAGTGCCCTGGTGTTGTTTTTGTCTTCACAAAGAAGGCAGAGTCCAGCAGCACCAGGAGAGTTGCAGGAAGTCATTGATGTCCCTGAGACTGTAAGAGAACAGGGGCAAGCATGCAAGCCCTTGGAGTCATTTTGAGTTCAAGTGAGATGAATCCAGTCCTTGTCCTCAGCAGGGCAGAGATCAGTAGGCAGCAGGGCAGCTCAGAAAAGCAGAGAAGCAGTTCCTCAGAACAGTCAGTCCAGGCAGAGTGGTAATCCTTACAGCACAGCGGACTTTACTCCAGCTGACAGCACATCAGACTTTACTCCAGCTGAGTCCTTCCTAGATTCAGTAGTGTACTGATTTGGTAGGGTCTGAGCCCCAGTTCTTCTACCCAAATGTGCCCTTGAAGTGGGAATGACTTCAAAGAAGGGTCTTTGGAGTGCACAGAGATCATCTCTACCTGGCCCTGGCTCCAGACTAACAATTGGGAGTAATCACACCTTGCGTTGGGACAGACACTTCCCTATTCAAGTGTAAGTGGCGGCTCCCCTCCACCCTTCCTGCCCAGGTAGGCCCATCAGAATTCAGTTGAGTGCTTTGTCACACCCATCCTTCCTGTGTTTGTGGCTGTCTAAAGAAAATGCACAAAGTGTACTGTCACCTACCCCATATGTGTTTTGGAGACAGGCTGTAAGGCACACAGAGAAGTAAGAACAGAGAAATGGCCACTTTCTGAAAGCAGCATTTCTAAAATAGTAATGTTAAATCCGACTTTACCACTAAAGAGGATTTATCATTACAATTACAATGATATGAAACACGACAAAGCTACTCCTTTCTGATCAGGAATTACAGCTTAAAATACATTAAGGAATTCACAATTCTAGCCAATGAGATTAATAGGCCTAACATTAGTGAAAAATGAATTTGGGAGATTTTCACTGCTAGGAAATGCATAACTTAAAAATGCATGTCCTACCTTTTACCTACATAGCACCCTGCCCTATGGGCTACCCAGGGCCTACCTCAGGGGTGACTTATAGGTAATAAAAGGAAGGTCTAAGGCTTGGCAAGAGGTTTTAAATGCCATGTCAAAGTGGCAGTGAAACTGCACACACAGGCACTGCAGTGGCAGGCCTGAGGCATGTTTACAGGACTAATTAAGTGGGTGGCACAATCAGTGCTGCAGATCCACTAGTAGCATTTAATTTATAGCCCCTGGGTGTATGGAATACCACTTTAAAAAAGACTTATAAGTAAATTAAATGTGCCAACCGTGGACACACCCATGTTTCCATGTTTAGGGGAGAAGCACATTTAGCAATGGGCAGCAGTGTTCTGTCTGCATATATTTATACAAATATTTTATAAAATGTTCAACTACTCTACATATAACAAAACGTTTATATTCATACTTTACACCCTTTAAAATCTCTATGTATATAGAAAAAGTATATGTAGATGAGTGTCTGCATATAGGTTTCTTTTCTCTTCTAGGATAATACATATATGTCAGACTTTAGTATGTAAATATGATTATAGGGGAAAGTAACTATAACAGAAGTACATTTTGATATAAATCAATAAATGAAATTCTAATAAAAACGTATTGTATATACAGTCTAGGTATACTCACAATTTACATCAGTATGTCTGAACAACTAACTATTATTAAATGTATTATTAAATGTATGTAGATATGGGTTGGTTGCAGACATATAGCGACTTATTCCCTGTACATCAACATTAATTTTTACAATGCTTATGCATGTATGTTATTCATACATAACATATAGTTAGATAAAGATGTGTGTGTATGCGTTTTATATGTATTTTATTTTAGCTTTTGCAACAAAAAAAAAACAAAAAACATCTATTTCAATAAATGTATGTATTTGGCATTACATCTACATGTATGCATAATAAATACATCCTATTTACATAACATATAGAAGGAAGAGTGTGTGTGTATATATGGCTAATATGCTTCGTTCTCTGAAGACGTATATGTGTCACAGTCCTTAAATATGATTATAGGAATTGAGATATTTAAAGAGAATCCTACATATGTATCTTTATGTATATATTCAATTCACCCAACTAACAGGCGCCCATGTCCGCTACCCCCAATAGCACCTTGCAGCTTTCCCTGTCTACACCACTCCCATTGTTCTGTCCATAATCAAAACACTACTAAGCACACAATGAATCAAGAGAGCAAACCTAACAAACTTACTACAACTAATCCCCAAGAAAAAAATGAAGCACATATTACAAATATATTAACTATTTAGCTCTAATCTGGGGTTCTGAAGTAGCCATTTACTCGCTCCAAAGTGCTTCAATGCCTCGTCAAGGCATTGATGTAAGTTCAATTACAGCAATACTACTGAATGTGAAGATACAATCTGGTAGGCAAGTGTAACGTATTGTGCACGTGCATAGCAAATGTTTAATGGGCATGAGCTGCTGCAGACTCCCCTCTGTGGAGCAGTGAGTGGTCAGAGCAGTGGTGTGTTACAAATAAATAAATAGTCTCGGAATCAGAGTGCTCTGGGTCCAGTGTTAAAACGTATACACTAGCTCTGCTCCACCCATGTGCCTGCACTCACATGCATAACAAATTGGCGACGAGGGCAGGTGTTGAGTGCTGACAGGTCATGCTGTGCCACTGCTGACTTGGCACCTGGTTTCAGCGAGACATGTGCCTATAGCCTGGGTTATTTGGGACTGGAAGTGGCCTGAGGTGGTTGAGCGAGGCCCAGGGGCTGGAGTACACCGTGTAGTGTTAGGACATGTGGTAAGTTGGACTGCAGGTTTCAAGGATCCCTACATGTGGCCAACACCTGTACCCTATGTCAGTGACTTCCAGCCACTTGTGAACAAAACACATACTGGGCACAAGCAATGGACTGACCTAAATTTCCCAGAGATTGCCAAATCATTGGAAGTCTAACTAGCAGTGCATGCTGAATTTTCATAAAGCAGCATTACATCCATACTAGCCATCGATCCATTTGATGTTACTGCCTCATCTTCATTGCAAGCACCCTGGTGGAACCTCTGGGTGGAAAGACTCAGGTTGTCATTATGAACATGGCAGTCGGGTGCGCCACGCCGGCGGTGGTGGTCATTACTGCCAACGACATGGTGGCCCAGACCGCCATATTCTGAACATAGAAGTGAACTGGCCAGTTCATTACCACCCACTGCCAGGCCAAAGTCCACCCGTGGGCCGACTGTGAGCACTTTCGCCCGGCGGTGGAGGCAGGACAGGTGGTGAGATTACGATCCCTATTCCACCAGGGATTCCCTGGCGAATTACCCCGCTAGGGAATCCCTGGTGGAATGCATACAGTAACAGGAATAATCATTCCTGTCACCTGTTTGTGACATGCCTGGCCCCTCCCCCTTCCCACTACACCTACCCACCCCCACCAAGCCCCTAGAACAGCCCCCACCCCTGAACCCCAAAAACCGAACCCCTAACTCCCCACCCCCTAAAACCCAATGCAGGTCCCCACACCCAGACCCTCACCATCCCCAACCCCCGCACCCCTACATACAGGTCCCCCCAAACCCCAAACCCCCACATCCACATTCACCCATTCACGGACATGCACACATGCACCCAGACACACTACCCCACCACAGACACCCACACACACCCCCATGCACACACACCCCCCTTCCCTCTCGGGCAGCACTTACCTTATCCATTGCACTGCTCCTGGAGGGAACAGGCTCCCTGGATGCTGCTCTGCTGCCATCGCAGCCTCTCCATACACTGCCACGCCTAAAACTGCTTCATAATAGGCGTGGCGGTGAAGGGAGTGACGTGACGGTGAGGGTGGAGCAGCATCCACCCCCGCCAACGACCGCCAGCATGGCGCATGGCGAACCTCACCGCCATCAATGGCGGTGAGCCAACATGCGTCATTATATGGCCAGATGCCGGCCGCCAACACTGGCTGTCTTTTGTTGACAGCCGGCACGGTTGGTGGCGGGGCATCCCACCATGTTCCTAATGAGGGCCTTAATATGTACTTTGAGGCCACTGAGGTTGCAGAGAGGATAAAGCGTACTCTGCTGCTGCACAAGGGAGGAAAGGGCATTTTCAAACTTTGACTCAACGTACCTGAAGTAAGCCTGCCACACACACATGCCACCACAATCACCATGTTAAATAATGATTTGAACCAATGACAAACCCAGTTTATGCTCGCTTGCTGCTGGGGAAAACGCGTCAGGATCCCAATGAGTCAATAAATGCTTCAAACACTCGCCTCAAAGACTCTGCAAGCATGTGTACAGTTTAGGACGAGAATGATAAAATCAGGACACAGCGGATCCAGAAATGAGTATGAGCCATACTGGGCGAGCAGATACTACAGCAACCCTGGAAGCCCCTGCAAGAAATTTTGACCTTAGGCCAGTCGAAGGAGCTCTTGAAAGCCCATACCTCTCACATGGAGCCAGCACTACAAGGACCAATTAAAACAGTACCGATCAACAAGTTTACTCAAATTAACCCATCAACAAAGAAATAAAGGAGGATGCAGTCCATGCAGTCATGCAGATATTGTGGGGGAACATTCCCGCATCAGGATGAATGCCCCCATTCACAAAAAATGTGCAGCTTGTGGAAAACCAAATCATTGCCCAAAAGTGTGCAGACCATCAAAATAACCCAGAGCTACAAGGAAGTTGTCAGTAAACATAATCGAAATTCGAAATACTGAGCTGGAGAGTAAAAATATGGATGATGATGGGGAAGTTTAAGCCATGGTTCACATGTCAAATGCTGTTGATCAAACCTGCTGCACTGCAAATTTGCTGTCCAAGTGGCAAGTACACCCAGCGAAACAACATATGGGGCATCCATAAATATCATGTCCCAAAATCCCTACAACATACTTCCTAACCAGCCAATGCTAAAGCCTCCACCCCCCACTATGAGAGTATATGCCTATGGGCATCAAGCCCCTTATTCAGCACACAAAATGTTAATGGAGCTGTGAGCACCAGAGAAAGAAATATGTCACTCGCCTCAGCTGTGGCATGCAGCTGAGAGGCTGCATGTCATAAAGCTTGCTTTTGGGACACATGTGGATGAGGTCAGAAGGACAGAACCATCACACTCCACATTGACAGATCGACTTTGAAACTGGACTTTTTGCGTGAGGCCAAAATTTGAGGAGGAACTTCAGAAAATGGAACACGCAGCCGTGATTGAAAAGGTAACAGGATTTAACCTGTGGGTAGCTTTAGTAGTGGTCAAGAGAAAACACAAACAACTCGGTCAAATTCACATGGATATAAGACTTCCAATCCTGGCCTGTAAAAGGGAGCGGCACCTTACTCCCACAATCAATGATATCATAAAATTGGTGGGGCCTGCTGTTTTTCAAAATTAGTTTGAGGTCCTCCTGGACCCCAGTCAAGGTGTATCATGATTTTTGCAACTCACGTGGGTCTTCACAGATGCAAAAGACTGAGCGTTGGCATTTTGAAGCCTTTCAGAGTTTTTCAAGACACCATAGAGGGGAGAAGGGTTGAAGTTCTCCCAGGGCTGCAAGGGGTATTAAACATCAGCGGTGACTTTCTTGTGTTCGCTCACACTTTGGATAAATGTCACCATCACCTGAGGAAAGTATTGCTACAGCTGCACAATGCTGGACTTATGCTACACAGAGAAATGTGTGGATTTTTAAAACCTCAAGTTAGCTTTTTTCCGGTACTGCTTCTCAGCAGACAGGTTAGCGCTTGATACTTCTGATAGTTCAGGACATTAGGGCTGCAGTACCCTCAGCCTTTGTTGCTCAGTGCGGTTTCCTGGGAATGGTGAATTATTACGGGAGGTTTGTCAAGAAATGATCTTCCTCATGATCCCCTTTACGAACTAACAAAAGTAAACTATTGGTGGTCATGGAAGCACAGTCATGAAGAAACTTTTCAAAAGACCAGTGATGGTAGGTGGACACAACACTGGCATACTTAAATCTTATTCAGCAGACAGACATATATGTTGATGCTTTTTCCTCCAGGTTTAGGGTGGTAGTATTGCAAAAGCAAAAATGTGGAACATGGACTCCCCTGGCATATGCCATTTGAGCTCTTTCATGCACAGAGCAAAGGTCTTCGCAAATCTAAAATGAGGCAATTGAGAACATTGAATATGTTGCATATTTCCATTTATACTTATGTGGCCACCAATTCCAAGTCCGCACACACCACGTCTTTGACTCCACTAATCCAAGAGGTGTCCTCAAAACCTCCTCCACACTAAAAACTGGTTTCAGATTATTCTTTTTAAATTAGGTATAGGTCAGGCTCACTGAATCCAGCAGAATTTATCTCTCAGCACCAAGTGGTAGCCACCAGCAAAGAAGGAGAGGACACAGACAAGACAGAACAGTGAGTAAGACTGGTAGTTGAAAGATCATGACCGAGGACGATATCCCTGCCTGAAATCAAGTAGGCCACTAGAGCGGATGAGTGTGTGTAGAAGCGGACTCAGGCAAGACAGAAGATCATGCAAGGCTGGTGGTTGAAAGATCAAGACAGGGCAATATCCCTGGCTGAAATCAAGCAGGCCATGAGAATGGATGTAGGTGGCTCTTAGAGTGGGGGCTACAGGAAACTGGCAGATTCTCTGGCAAGGTCTAGCTCTCGAAGCCCTGCACTGTATGAAACAGGAATTGGAGGAATATGTAAATGGTTGACTCCCTCTAGCAAACTGATTGTTTATTCTACGTTCTCTGGCACTGAAGGTGGTTAATATGACCCATGTGGGATAATGGCTTACTGTAAAGACCGAGAGTTGGGGCTTGAGCAGAGTCTGGTTTCCCCAACTCAATGACATGCTGAAGAAGGTGGTTATAACCTGTGTCATGTGTCAAGCCGCAAGTCGCATGGAAGCTCCAGCTCCCAATGTCACTTAAGCCGCTCTTGAGTTCCCTTGGCTACAGATTTTAGGAGTCTTACTGACAATCATCATTTATTATTTATTACCGATGGTCATTCAGAATATGCTGAAGTGGAAATCGTGGTCAGTTCCAAGCAGATGCAGTTAACCCCAAGTGTGAGAGGATGTTTGCCACCCATGGGCTAATTCACGCACTAAGGATGAACAATGACCTGCACTTTCATGGTCAGGAAATGGCTGACTATTTTAAATCACTGGGTATCAAACACAACTGTATCACACCCCGCTGGCTGCAGGCCAGTGGGGAGGTCGAGTGATTCATGAGAACAATAACCAAGATGATTCAGATTCTAAAAGCTAATGGCTACAATATGGAATGGTCAATTCAATCATTCTAGATGAAGTACCATCAGACAGCATGCACAACAACTGAGAGAGCTCCCAATCAAGATTGTATGGGGAAACTGATTTAGGATTAAAAACTTCACCACTCAGAATGGGTGCCCCTAGTCCGACAATGAGCAGGTCAGGCGACAGGGGCACCTTATTAATTCTCAGGCAAGAAAAAGACACCCTGGCAGTAAGATCCAGTTGCCATTTGAGGCTGCATTATGGAAGTTTGTGAAAAGATATCGTACCATGGTCTTTTCAGACAAAAGAGCTGAGATTGTGGCTATTTCATTCTTCCAGCATTTTGGGAGTTATGAAGGAGCAAGAGAGATGTAATACAATTCCCCCTTTTCACACTTTTTGAATGGTCACACCCACTTTTTGCTAGGTTTTTTTGCTGTTTTTTGGACTGTGCACACTGGGTCACAGCTGCCCTGTGCCCTGTGCCCTGTGCCCAGTAAATATACTCTGACCTCTAAAAATATGTTGAATTGGTATACACCTGATTGGGATATTTAGTGTAACGGTAAGATCCTAGTATATGGTGCAAAGTATACCCATGGCGTGTAAGTTAAATGTCTCCAGTGGACTGTAGCACATATTGTGCCATCACTAAAGTGACATTACAAAACATGACTGCAAGCCTTCCACCACTAACCTGGTCTAAACTAAAAATGTGACCTATCATAATAACTCATTTTGAGAGGCCTATAGCCTCCTTTTCAATGTTACTATGTCACAGCTAAATGGGCTTTAAATGCGCATATGGCATGATGCATGACATTTAAAAATAGGACATGTACGTTTAGTGTAAAAAAAAATTATGCGGTGAAAAGGCCCTAAAGGCTATTTTCACTGTAGCCGGGTTAGCTTTTCTATAGGGAAGCACTGTGATACATTAAAGTTAAAAAAAGTTATCTCTGCCTAGGAATGAGATAAAAAGCTAGTTTTTGGACTTTTAAAAATATTAATTACCAATCTAATTCAATGGCTAAGTCAGATTTTTAGCAAATATTTTACAAAAGATACTTTTAAAAAGTTACCTTTAATCTGTGTAAAGCCTCTAGAAGCCTATGTGCCTACACTTCCAACTGCCACCCAGGATAGCTCCTTATTTAGGTGTGTATTGGCTCCTACATCTGGAACAAAGGCTTTCCGTGAGGGCAGAAGTTAAATTTTCCCTGACAGGATGCCCTTCGGTCTGTGCCCAGCCCCTTATGTATCTTCAAACGATGCCTACCATGTTACTGGCAGATGTAACTCACACCTGGGCCTGCCTCCCATTTGTCTACCTAACCAGGCAGGCATGAAGCCCAGGGGAATAGGAGGAACCCCCAGAACCGGTTTTGAGTGACCACAGAGGAAGGTTTGCTCGTTTCCCTGGCCAAGCCTCTAAGGTGCAAAACAAGAACAGAGGCTGCCCATATTCTAAAGTACCTGGAATCAGGGGCTCAAAAGTGAACAAAGAACAGATATTCCAAGTGAAACCAATTCCTTTGAACACATCAATAAATGTCAGTGACTTTACAATGCATTATAAATTAACAAAGACAAACAGAAGCTGACACAAAATATTTACTACTCCATAAAAGTTCTTGATGCTCAAGTGATCACACAGTGAAGAAGTTAAAAGCACATCACCGTGGAAAAAGACCAATGGAGCAAGAACAATTCATCAATAGTAAATGCCACAGTCACAATTAGAGTGACATTGAAGGAATTCATTCAAAAAGACTGTTTCAATTGCCTATTCATCAATGGCATTTTGACCCTCCTTAGCTATTGGGTCACCATTAGGACAGACAAATAGGTTGAGACAATGAGCCCAGAGTGATTCAGTCAGAGCAGAATCAATAAAGTGGAATCCTGATTAAAATTGGAAAACAGGCAAAACCGTTTTCAATTTATGATCAAAGCCCACCCACTTAGGCTTAAGCAGTCCAGGGAAATGCTGTGAAATGCAGTGGTCAGGCTGGGTAAATCAGCAGAAGTGCTTGCACAGTCACAGGGATCTGCCAGCTGATAAACTATGCACATCAGTGTCCGCCAAGATTTTGTTTACTGTTGATGTTGATCACTTCATGTTTGGACCATTACTGTGAGTGAGTCTCGCTCACAGTAATTTCATGAAAATTTGACAGAGCTTGTTTATTGCCAGTGTACACCTTTTACAATAAGGCTGCTGTGGCACAGCTATGTTAAGAGACATTAGGCTGGTTACATCTGAACATGTGTGCATACGCTTGTGCACACGTGTGGAAGCTGTGTGTGAGAGACTACAGCCTGGTCTCTACACACAGGCAGTATACCTGTGGCAGTTTTAGATTGCAAATTTCATCTGTCAAAGTAACCTCATTTGACAGGCCTAAACATTCCATTTAATCATTAATAAGTCACCCCTGAGCAGGCCTTATTGGAAATAAAGGCTGGGTGCATGGCATTTAAAAATAGGACATGCAAAACTTATTGTTGAACATGTCCTAACAGTAAAATGTCCCAAATGCTATTTTCCCTGTAGCAAGGGTAACTTCTTTTGTAGGGAAACATGGGCTAAATTGTTACATTTCATAAATGCTCAAATCAAATTGTGAGCAGCTAGAGAAATAATTCAGGGACTCATTTATATAGTTACCCAAAATACAATTAATGGGTAAACTGGAATTGTGCCTATTTTGTAATCACCAGGTACTTTAAAAAAAGTTACAAGCGTCCTATCTAAAATCTCTAAGGCCTTTCTGTGCTTTTCAGATGTCTCCTGGCAGCTGATGGTTCCCTTGTAGTGAGGTATATATTATTCCCAGAGTGTGGGAGGTAGTTTCACTCCTTGACAGGATGTCCTGTGGGCAGTGACCAAGGAGAGGAGTAATTACACTTTAAAGAGGCCATAAGCAGATGATCCTTACACCAGGCCTCCCTCAATTCTTTGTCCCTGTAACCAGCTTGACTCTAAACCCAGTGGGAAAGGGAGGTGCACCAGAAATGATTTGTACTGGCCACAAGGGAAGGGTTTCTCATTATCATAGATATACCTCTGGGTGGGCACAGGAGATCTGAAAAAGGTCAAAATGGTCCTGTAATATTGAAATGTCCCCAAATGCTGTACAGGAGGGTTGGAACAAAGGTGGAGGAGTGATGTGGTGTCCTACGATTGGCCGGTGGTGTCTGGCATGCACAACCATCCACCCAGCCTTACAAACCCCTGCACAAAAGTAAGTTACAGTGAACGAGACCCTGGACCTAGATGGCGACATCACCAGAATAGTGGACAGCTGGAAGCATAAGCCACTTGATTCCCTGCTAAGGACTTTGGTGGTTATTTTGACAGGGTAAACGTGGCGGTCCCACTACCAACAGGCTGGCGGTGCAGACTGCCACATTATGAGTGTGGCATGTTGGCCGCTGCCAACCCGCCACATCTCTACTCATACCACCATATCGGTTGGAACTGCCGGGCCAGAGATGATAATCTCCGAGCCAGCAGCCCATAGAAGGCCGCCGCCGGTATTAGGAGCCGACTTTCTGCCTTGGTTTCTGCAGTGGTAGCACTGCCACGAAAACCATGGTGGAAAGGCCACCGGTGACAGGGAATTTCTTCCCTGTCACCATAGAAGACTCCCTTCCCCCAGCAAGAAATAGACCCCCCTCCAGCCACAGCACCCCCACCCTCCTCCAGACGTAGCGCCCCCACCCCACCTCCAAACACAGCACTCCACCCCCACCTCCAGACACCACACCCCACCCTCCCTCCCATACATGCACATGCACTTAGATACCAACACGCACCACACAGACACCTACACTTCTATACACACATTCACTCACATGCATCCATACACGCATTCACTTCAACATTCATACACGCATTCAAGCACACATACTCACACACATTCAAACAGGCATACTCACACCCATCCAAACATGCATACTCACACCCATCCAAACATGCATAACCACACCCATCCCAACACGCATACTCACACACAAACACGCATTCACCACAACACTCACACTCATATACACACACGCATACACACTTACATGCATACACGCACTCACTTCAACATTCAGACACACATACAACCACGCATATACACATTCATTCACACATGTAGACACCACACCGGTGGTCCGGGGGGAAGGTCGTCCGGCAGGGAATGAGAAGAGGCGCTTCCACCGCCGGCAGCACCCCCCCAGCAGGACACCGCCATGCAGTATTATTTCCCATAATACCGCTGATGGAGTCCTACTGATGGGGCGGGGCCGGTGGTGGAACCACCCAAGCGCCTACACCCGCCCGCACGACTACTGCTGGATTTCCACTCAAAGTGTGGCGGAAATCTAGCAGTACCAGTTATATGGTGGGTGGAAGACCGCCATCACCGGCGGTCTTCTGGCGCCCGCGGCTTTGGCAGTCTTCTGTGAAGACTGCCAAAGTCGTAATGAGGGCCTTTGTCTCCACCTGTCCCCCACGACTATATAGGTCTCTCTAGGGCCAGTGGCACTGGCCCTTTTCTTCCCCCTGAGGATCAGTTTATAAAAGTTCTGAATTCCACTGCCACCTCAAATGCCTTTCAAGACAGCAAGGAGGCTCGGGGGCTTGCAATGTGTGCAACAGAGAGCTCTGTTGCTGGTAGCAATGTGCCCCCACCAGCAGGAGCGGTGCAACAGGAGCCAGGAGAAGAGAATGCTGGTGCAGGGAGCCAGTAAAACTAGCTTCCTGCTTAGTGCGCTCTTTAGAGGCGAGGTCAGTTGAATACTTCAGGTGGCTAGAGCTCACCATCAGGTGTCAAATGATCCCACGATTGAGGAAATTGTCCCAGTAAGCCCCGAGTTATGCATTTTTGAAGTTTTGCCAATGTAAATATGCCTGAGAATAAAATGTTGCACATGAACTCTCCGATGCTAATTCTTGAAGTTACCCCCTAGGTGGGCCGGGGCCAAGGGGTTGGTGCGGCTCTATTTCTTTCATTTTTGGGGAGGGAGGCCGTCTTGGAGAGGCCCCTCTCACCTCAGAAGCTCATTAAACCCCAGGGACCCCAACCCCCATGGGTATGAGGGGGCCTGGGACTCCAACCCCACATCCCAACCTTTGGAGAAAGGAAGCACCACTGCACTCCTCTGTGCGATTGTGCTGATTCTCACTCCCTGAAGCTGAGGGAAGCGGGGAGGCAGTGCTTAATTTGTGCTTGTTGTGTCCGGTGCTGAGCACTGGCACTTATTTTTGAGGGTCGGGGCTTATTCTTCTGCCTCAAGCATTTGCTGCAAGCAAAAGACACATGGGAAAGAGGATGAAGGGAAAAGCGAAAAAGCGTCACAAAGGGAGAAAGCAGAAAGCTGCAGGAGTGAGCGGAAGGGGCGGGGAGTGGCTTTATATGGATTGAAAAGGTCGAGATGGGTTCAGGATTACGCCGCCTCTGTATTCCATGTTCACACATTTAATTGCAGCAGCCGCATGTTTTAGAGGAGGGCTTTAAGCACCGGCAACTTTTTATTTACAAATTAAGCACTGGCCCTGTCATCACAGACTGCAGCAGCCAACGAGAACGCAAGTGGGGAAACAAAAATGCTGGTTCCAGCTCCAGCATGTGACAGTGTCAGCTGAACAGGGAGCTGTCCGGGCAGTGCAAGAGTGAACGCCCTGCGCTGCCCTAACAGTGGGCATTCAAATAAAAAAAATAAAAAAATAAAAAAAATGTAGCAGGTCCTCTGAAGGAGGCAGAGCATCACACCCATAAAATATTGATGGCTTCCTCAGAGGAGCTCTCTATAATTCCTCATGAGGGGCTCATTTTCATATTTTCCTGATTTTGTGGACGCCAAGGAGGGGCGGGGGCAGCACCCATGTTTATGCACTGCACCATAGAGGCTGCAGGGAGGGCAGAATCCTCTCCAGGGATGATTTTAAAATCCTTACCCTATGTATCCCAGGTCATTGGGTCCATGACCTGGGGAGAATGTTCATCATTAGTCATGCATTTTTGGAGTTGGGGTATGGTGCTTTTCAGCTTGGAAATACAGAGACCTTAGTGATGGTTTCCATGGCTGCATTATGCGGCCTGAAGTGGTTAATGAAAGACCAACATTTGTTTGTAAATCTTTTCAAAAGCCTTTAAATAAAGTATTTGTTATTAACAATGATTACTGATGAGCATTGAAATGCTTTTATAAATGAGTGTAATTGAATATGGTTGATTACTCATCGCACTGACTTTAATGACAAAGCTGAATATTTGATTAGTGTTTTAATAATGTTTTGACCGATTGTGCAAGCCAATAGGCTTGCCTCATAGATTGATGTGGTAACCCCTTGACAAAGCCAATAGGCCTGCTTTATGTGAAATTGCACCCCCTAATATTGTGTTGTTGCATTCGATGTATATGTGGGGGTACTAAGATTATAGGGCTGTTAGAACTGTCAGCCTTGGGGGTGTTCCCCCCAACCTTTTGCCCTCCTCCTCCATTTGTTGAGGTCATTTTTGCTGGTATTAAGACTATGCAGACTTTACCACTGCTAACTAGTAATAATGTTCTTGTGCTCTCTTCTAACCCTGGTAAAATTGGCTTAGCTCCAATTCACATAGTTTATTTACTTATAAGTCCCTTGTAAAGAGCACTACATGTGCCCAGGGCCTGTAAATTAAATGCAACTAGTTGGCCTACAGCACTGATTGTGCCTCCCGCTTAAGAAGCACTTCAAACATGCCTCAGGCCTGCCATTGCAGAGCCTGTTTGTGCGGTGTCTTACTGCCATTTCAACCTGACAAAATAAACATCCTGCCAGGCCCAAACCTTCCTTATTAATACATATAAGTCAACCCTAGTATAAACCATAGACAGCCCAGAGAGCAGAGTGCAAAGTATTTAAAAAGTAGAACATGTACTTTTCAGTTTTACATGTCCTGGTAGTGAAAAACCCTTAAAGACGTTTTTCATTACTGCAAGGCCTATCTCTTCTATAGGATAACATTGGAGTTGCACCAATCATAAGCCAGCTGACCCTATAGTACTTATCTTGACTGTGAACAACCCTCTTTTCGTGCTGCTCACAGTCAAGATAAGTATACTTTGTATGTCTCTACACATTCCTTCATGCTTATATTGTTGTGCACGATACATTTGTTTATGTGCTTCATTCTTATTGCGCTATTCATTCTCTGTTCCCTCCTTATAGTCGGCTTGTTTTTGCCGCACGGCCACAAGCGCTCCTTTCCTTGCACCCTTCTCGTCTATTCTAAAGACGCTCTCCTCAGACCACGGTCGCCATTTTACGACGCCGGTTAGGAGAGACGGCGTTTGCCTCACCTGTGATTTCAGTTCAGCGTCTAACTTCTGCAGTGCTCCAGTTTAGTGGTTAGCTGTTGGAAAGAATTTTCCCTATTTCTGCACTGTTCATTGATCCTCAGTGCTGCCGGACGCACTTCTCCTGAGTCCTGATGATCTCTTGGTCCCCGCCCGCTTCAGTCTCCGCCCTCTTCAGTCTCTGCCTCTCCCTCACTCACTTGTGCCTCCCTTTTCTCCACCCGTAGGTGGGGCTTTTGGCTCATTTCTTCCTCCTGAATTTATTTTTAACCCCCTTTTGACCAAATATAACATTTGAGGCAGTTCTTTCATTATTTTAACATGGAGATTGACAGCTCTGCTATAACACAGTCATTAATGATGATGAGGAGCCTGTCAAAGACAATTTGAATGATTTTATCCAAGTGTCTGGTGGAACAGACAGTTTCTACCCCTAGGGATAAATTGAAAATTTTTTAGAAAATTCAGTAATTAACATTGTGTCTAAGACGATTTTGGCCCATTCTGCGGGGGATAGCAGAAAGCGCCCTTTTCCTAAAAAAATCACCTACAGTGGCGCTCTTGGTTAGTGAGGATTCCTCACACAAGTCAGAGGACAATAAAAACCAAATTGTCTCTTAAATGTAAATCAAAATCCAAGCATACTGCCTCTCCTATAATTATTTCCCATATACCTGATACTGATGATGATATTGGAGATGCGGATTTGGACGCTGGAAAGTCCGATAATGTGAATTGGGACCCACTTACTTCCCCGCCATCAAAGAAATCAAAGAATTTGGCTCAAGAGGTTTCAAATCCTATTCTAATAACAGACTGGGAAGGGGTCCCTATGTTTGAACCAAATGATATTCACCCTCCTCGTTCTACAGAGTGTTTTCCTGCAGACCATTTGGGGAAGAATGTCTCTTCTAGACTACGCATCCCTTTAGACAAAAAGACCAGGGCCAAACTTAAGTATGAATGCCCTTTTCCTTCCCTCCAGTCAAAAATTACTGTAACACCTTCCATTGATCCTTAACTTCTAACTTTTTTCTCAAAATGTGGGAAAGATCCCCGTAAAGGAGTAGACAAAGCATGGTCTACATGTCAGGACTAACTTCTAGACATTGTGGGGCCGTTGACTTGTATCTTTGATCTGGCCGAGGCAGCCAGGTTGGACAATGCTCCCATTAGCCCGGGCGAATTATCTTTATGGGTCCAACGTGCCTTATGTTTACTGGGCAATGCTAACTCTGCGCTTATCCATGAACGCAGAAAAGGACTTCTCCTTAAACTGGACCCTAAGAGGAGCTATGGCTTCTAAAGCGTTCTGGGCTAGTTCCCGTCTTGAGCACATTCTCAGATCAGCTGATTGGTCAAATGATAATATCTTTAAAATGTTTTATTGTAAACCTGTACAACATGCTTCTCTAACTGTGGTTAACTCGCTTTAAACAAGCATTATAAGAGCCTCCGGTCTTGTTATACAATGTAGATTTTCCTAGTAAATTATGAAGGAAAGTCTTAATTTTATTAAAGACATTATACCACCTCAACATTGTTACTTTAATCTAATGTCTTTCTCCCTCTCTAACAGTGTCCTCCTCTCCTATGCAAACCTCCTCCTAAAGACGCTACTCCAGTTCAGGATTATTTGATGGTTTCTTCACCCTCAGCAGATCCCTTCAACACTTCAGCTTTTGGCTGCCTTCAGAACTCCCAAGAGTTGTGAACTTTTTTCCAAGAACTGTTGTCTATTGTTATGGCCTTTTGCATCATTTGTTCTATTTTGCCAATGTTTAATACTTTCTAATTCCTCGCAGAAGAACACAGGGCTGTTCACAGTCAAGATAAGCACCATAGGGTCAGCTGGCTTATGATTGGTGTATTTCTGTGGATTACGTGTTTCATCCCATTGGCTATTGTCAAGTGCCTCTCGGGATTTGTAGTTTTTATTCTGTCTTGACTGCTGCTATTAAATTTCCGCAAGGAAAAGAAAGCATAATACTGACATCTGTGTCTTTAATAAAACAAAGACTTTCCTTCATAGCTTACTAGGAAAGTCTACATTCAATTCTGAAAATGCCACTGTTGTAAATGACCTCTCTGCAGGGTCATCCCCAAACTTTTTGCTTTCCTCCTCTTCTTTTTCTGACCTCATTTTTGCTGGCATTAGGACTCTGGACACCCTACCAGTGCTAACCAGTGCTAAAGTGCATGTGCTCTCTCCCTAAAAAAATGGCAACATTGGCTCATACCCAATTGGCATATTTAATTTACTTGTAAGTCCCTAGTAAAGTGCACTACAGGTGCCTAGGGCCTGTAAATTAAATGCTACTAATGGGCCTGCAGCACTGGTTGTGCCACCCACATAATTAGCCCCTTAACCATGTCTCAAGCCTGCTATTGCAAGGCCTGTCTGTGCAGTTTCACTGCCACTTCAACTTGACATTTAGAAGTACTTGGCAAGCATTAAACACCCCTTTTTCTACATATATGTCATCCCTAAGGTAGGCCCATAGGGCAGGGTGCTATGTAGTTAAAAGGCAGGACATGTACCTGTGTGTTTTGGATGTCCTGGTAGTGGAAAACCCCTAAATTCATTTTTCACTACTGTGAGGCCTGCTCTTTTCATGGGATACCATTAGGGCTATGCTCATATACTGTTTGAGTGGAAAATTCTGATCAGAAAGAGGTAACTAGGCCATATTGAGTATGGCCAGGATGGTAACAGAAAATCCTGCTTATTGGTCAGGCTGGATTTTATAATACTATTTTAGAAATGCCACTTTTAGAAAGTGAGCATTTCTCTGCACTTAAAATCCATCTGTGCCTTACAGCCTGCCTCCAATCCACGTCTGGGCTGGATGACAGCTCCCTTGTGCATTTCACCCAGAAAACCTCAAATACAGGATACTCAGTCACACCTGCACTCATCTTCATACTGAATGGGTCTTCCTGGGCTGGAAGGGTGGAGGGCTTGACACTTACATTTCAAAGGCTAGTAGTCTGCCCTCACACAGTTTTCTGAAGTCTCAGGGCCAAAAAGACTTCATCTCTTCAAGGAAACACCTCGTGTGCCAAAAATTGATGCACAGCCTGCTGGAAACGATGCACAACCTGCCATGCAACAAGAAAGACGCCGCACAGCTGAAACGGAACGACGCAGCCTGACTTCCCGAGCAAAGATCGATGCAGTGACTGCGTTGTGACTGGAAATTTGACGCACAGCCCTACCGGATTGACACACATCCAAGCTGGAACAACGCAGCTCGACTTCCTGGGTGAATAATCGACACAGCGCATGCCGTGCGACAGAAAAATCGACACATCACCTACTGGATCGATACAACGTCTGTGACTTCTTCCTGCACACCCAGGATTTTCCTGCCTCGTCCTTGGGCATCCAAAGATCCCCCCATCGCAGTGAGGAACCAAGACTGGGCGCCAGAAATCAACGCAAAGCCCATTGTAGCGTGGAAAGAAATGACACATCGTCTGTGCCACATCGTAAATTCTAATGCACACCTTATTTTTCTGCACATCTCCTCTTCTGCGGTCTCCGTGCATGGTAATTATGATGCAAACTAGGTACTTTGTGCAAACAATAGACAACTGTTGATTTCTAAGATTTAAGACTCTTTTTAAACTTGCAAAAGTGATATCTCAACGTATGTTTATTGAATCTTGCATTGTTTTTTACTTTAATTTAACCAGATAAATATCTTATATTTTTCTAAAGCTGTGTGGTGTATTTTTGTGGTGTTTTCACTGTGTTACTGTATGATTTATTGCACAAATACTTTACTCATTGCCTTCTAAGTTAAGCCTGACGGCTCAGTGCCAAGCTACCAGAGGGTAGGCACAGGATAATCTGGATTGTGTGTAATTTACCCTGACTAGGATTGTGGTCCCTACTTGGACAAGGGTGTGTACCTCTGCCAACTAGAGACCCCATTTTTAACATTGATGATCAGCGGTACAGGGTGTATACCTCTGCCAACTAGACCCCATTTCTAACAGCCACTTTTAAAAAGTTGGCATTTTCTTACCTTAGTCATTTGGTGCCTGCCACCTGTCTCTGGTCACATAACTGGGTGTAGTAAGCAGTTGGGCTTTGTGTATACCTCCTAGATAGCCACAGACAATGGGAGCTTAGGTGTGACTTAGTGGGCCATCAAGGGCAGGATGGGAGGGGGGAGCTGGACACAACCACACTTACACATGTATGAGCTGTGTCCTGTCCACACACAAAGGGCTTAACAACTCTGTAGTGTCACTCCAGCGAGCATGGAGCCAGGGGAGGCAGAGAATTTCTTTCACTTCAAAGCAACTGTCTAGAAGTTTCTCCCACTTTCCAGAACCAGGACTCCAACGTATAAGTACTGGACCTCAGACAACCCACTTCAGTATACTTCTGGCCTGTGGATACTCTGCCCAGAAGAAGGACTGTTGTGCTGGTGAAGGAATGCCAATGTGCTGGTCTTCACTCTGCTGGACTCCTGCTTTGCTGTTCTGACCTGGCCCCTCCACCATTTTGCCTGGGGGAGAAGGACTGGACCTGCTTCTCTTCTGAACCCAGGATCCATAGTGACTCCAAGGGCTAGTTGGCTGGCCTCCTCATCTGAAGTCTCAAAGACGTAATAAACTTCCAACCACCATGCTTTTGCGCCTGGACCCTGCCATCTGTGAGTCTACCATGCCAAATAGTGCCACCCCAGTCTTGGAGCTTTGGAAGTTGTCCTAAGTTGATGGCCAGCAGAACCAAAGCATCCTCTCTGCTGAGGGATGCATCTCTGAACAGAATCATCACATTTCCTCGGCTGGGCAGCACATCTGCAAGCAAAACTGGAGCTGAACTGGATTGTACCCATCGCTAAAGACTTGCATCACCACCACATCCCACATTTTAGGTCCGATGCAGTGCCATCAGAACCACCACTGCATGACGCGTCCCTAAGCAGACCCTTGCATCTCTCATTGATGGCAGCCTCGACGACGGCGCTGAACCTGCGCACCACAGCTTCAACACTGTTCGCTGCCTCATCACATCTCGGAATTAACACATCACCTCACCTGCATGATGAATCTTGGACGCAGATCCACGCAATGCTCTGCAACCAGATTTCAGGTACTTTAATCAACAGGCCTAACTGGGTGCCTGTCACCAGCCTGCATTCCATTACTGTCAGATTGAAATTGTGATTTTGTCCCAGTCCGGTGCAACCAGATATCCCCAATAGCACTTCTTGCTTCTTGGTGCTATTTCCACTTAAAACTTTAAGATTCAATGTCTCTGATTCTACTAATTAGATGTTTGTCATTTTTGTCTTGTTTTATTTATTAACATCTGCTCTATTTTTATAACTCTTTTGTGGGCTCCTTTGTGGCATGTGTTCACTGTGCTACTGTTTGAAGTGTTGCACAAATACTTTACACATTGCCTCTTATTTAAGCCTGACTGCTCTTTTCTAAGCTACCAGGTGGCAAAGCAAAGGTTAATTTTGTGTTTACTGGTGTCTTATCCTGACAAGGATTGTGGTTGCAACTTGATAAGGGCTCACACCCCAGTCAACCAGAACCACATTTCTTACAGGGGGCATGAACCACTAGAGGTGAAACATGATTCAAGAATGTCATCAAAGATATTGCCACCTGCCTGATTTATATATTTATAATTTAAGGCATTCCATTTAGTATTGTGTGTTTGTGTGTAGTAAAAGTGCTTTTCCTTTTTGAAAGAAAAAGCATGGACTCAACAAAAATTTATTGAGTGTTATTATTACGTGCCAACAAATGTAGATTACTATCCCACACCACCTCCCCCGTGTAGGCCTTGGAATACCCTGCTTCACCACCCTGAGAGAGTCAAGTGCTAGGATGGGGTACTTGGTTTTCAGTAAAGACACAATTTTGGATTTCCCTAGACGTCAAGAGATGGATATAGCTCTGCCACTGAGGAAATAGAGAAAATGGCAAGATACCTCACAGCCCTCCCATTGTGCTTAGTAATTACAGATGGTTTTGGGTGCCTGCGGGGGCCTATAAATAGAAATATGACTAGGAATTCCAAGATGGTGAGTCCAGTTCTAGCGGAAGTGCCACTTTGTATGATAGACAGGATTCAACATAGAAAAACAAGGGTTGGTTGGTGGATTTGGAATGCTTTTTAAATGGTGACATGGGATTTTAATTTGAAGTAGGCAATACATTTGAGAAATAAAACTTCTCTCTTTTTTGTTTTGTGAATTTCTGGAAATTAAAGGTATGACGTTTTTTATTTTAAGAATAAGAAAGGAGGCTGAAGAGATGGAATCAAAGTAGGTGGCTTGTTATAACCAGGAGAACAGTACATACATTCTGGCAGAGAGATGTAATTTCTGGATTATTAGGGGCACTTGGTACATGGTGAAGGCTCAGTCCGTTGAGATCTCTTCTATGGTGGAGCAGGTGCCTGGCAATGTGTCTTTTTGTTGGCTAGTTTTTTTTACATTACATTAGTTTACACCCTTGATCCATACCAGCACCTTCATTTATTTCTCGCATTTTAGTCCCCTGTTGATAGGGTTCTCCCTTGGTTTCCTTCTTAGTGCATTTTTTTTCTGCCTTAGTTTTGTGAAAGCATTTTTAGTAGTTTGAAATTAATAATCCTTAACCTGTACAATATGTTTTGTAGGCCTAAATCAATTACTCACATAAGAGTGGCTTTGCATTTTAAGCTTACACAGAGACATGTATTTAGTTTAAACTACTACCAAACACATAGGGCCTGAATACGACCTTGGCGGGTAGGATACTCTGTCACAAATGTAGCAGATATCCCGCCCGCCCTTTTACAAGTTCCATGAGATATAGTGGAACTTGTAATATGGTGGACGGGATCTCTGTCACCTTTGTGATAGAGTATCCCATCTGCCAAGGTTGTAATCAGGCCCAGAGTCTTCATTTTTTTCTCTTTCCTTTTCCTTTCCTCTTTGTTAGTTCTGATCTATGTCATGGACATAATTGCATATCTTTTCATGACGCAAATGTCGTATTGCAACAGTAGAATGAATAGAGAGAGTGTTCGGTCTTAGCTTTCTTACCCATTTGACCCATGTAAAATTACTGCAATGTTAGGTTAATCTTAAAATAAAAAGTTGTTTCTTTATGAATAGGCTCTGTCACTGAGGACTTATGAGAACAGGAGTGATCTCATTGTGGAATGTGGAATGTATTGCACTTACCTTGACTTCTTTTTGTGATATAGAGTATAACGCTGGGAGAAAAGAGCAGAATATTGATAATGTTGCAGAGAATAGTTAAATGTATCTTATGTTTAGGACGTTCTTTGTTAAACTTGCAAAATCTCCACAAGACTCCCAACTTGTTACTTTTTAGTATTGTATAAAATCAAGTTCTAGCCGAGACGAGGAAGACATGCTAAATGAGATTCCCTGTCTCAGCACTTTTACTCAGATACATTCTGACTTAGACTCTTTGCTGATGTATCCTGAATTCACTCTGAGAGTTACCTAATTATGGGCCAGATGTAGGTAGGTGGCAAATTGCAACTCGCAATTTGCTATGCAGAACGGTGTCTCAGACACCGCCTGCGACTCGCTATGGGGTCGCAAAGACCCACCTCATTAATATTAATGAGGTGGGTCGCAATTTGCGACCCCATAGAGAGTCAGGGCACTCACGGGGATGGTGGCCTGCTGGGAACAGCAGACCACCATGTCCGTGACTGCTTTTAAATAAAGCAGTTTTTTTTTTTCAAAGTGCAACTCGTTTTCCTTAAAGGAAAACGAGCTGCACTTTGAAAATAAAACCGAAAACTTTTGTTTCGGTATTTTTCAGGGCAGGTAGTGGTCCATGGGACCACTGCCTGCTCTGAAAAATTATTTTTTGTGCCAGACACAAAGGGGAAGGGGTCCCATGGGGACCCCTTCCCGTTTGCGCCTGGGTTACCATCCACTTCAAGTGGATGGTAACTGCGCCTTCATTTGCGGCCGCAAATGAATATACATAGCATTGCGAGTCGCTAATAGGAAGGGAACACCCCTTCCTATTAGCGAGTCGGAAACACATTTTGCGAGTCGGTTCCGACTTGCAAAATGTGTTTCTGCATCGCGTGCGGGCATTAGCGCCTCGCAAACGGCGTTTTTCGCCGTTTGCGAGGCGCTAATGCCTTGCTACATCTGGCCCCAAGTTCTGAATTTATGCTGACTTTCTTAAATGTTAATAGGAAGTTCTGTTACAGCCTTTGTGCTTTCCCCTTTCAAGGTTAGAGCTCTCTGTGAGTTCTATTGACATTTCCTTTGAATTAGCTTGGAATAGGCATTAGATTTTATGTAACACGATTCATGCATTGTTCTGTAATTGTATTGAAAACTGATGAATTGCTAATAAAGTAACAAAGGGCCAGATGTATCAATGTTCCATTTTGCATTTCCTAAAAATGCAAAATGAATGTAACAAAATAACGATTCCTTAATAGCGATTCCTACAGTCGCAATCGCTATTAGGGAATCACTATTATTAAATGCTACTCCAATTGTTCCTATGGGCCTCCAGGCGCATAGGTGTAAATGGTTTTTGCATTTCCTAATTTGCGGTTTCTTATTAGGGAATCGCAAATTAGGAAATGGAAAACCAACGGTGCCGAAGGCCTAAGGCCCCCTTTGATGCACCCCAAAAATTTGTTGTGCACATGTGAAGTGCACACATGCCTTAGGGACATGTGAGTGTCACATGGCACTTGTGAAAATTCATTTTTAAAAACTGCCCATGGTTACCGTCAACTTGGAGTTGATGGTAATAGCATTTCCTAAATGCCCATTTCACAGTTAAGAAATGCTTGATACATGTGCTTATGAAATCGCAAATAGGTATCCCTATTTTCAATGTCATATTTAGGGGATCGCAAATTGCAATTTCCTATTTGGAGTCGCAATTTTAGGGAATCGCAAAAAATTGCGAGTCCCCTAAAATGGGACTGTCAGTGCCTTTCATACATTCAGGAAGGCTATTTTGCATTCGCAAATTGTGGAATTTTGTGATTCGCAATGTTTGTGAATGCAAAATACCTTGCTACTTCTGGCCCTCAATTACTAAAGACTTAATAAAGATATTGAAACATAGTTTAACTCTCTCTATTGACTTCCATCCAAATGTAAATGATATTAAATGTTGATAAATTGTTGATCTGCAGTTCCTGATTATCTCTTATCTACCTCAAAGGTCTAACCTCTTGGCCCCAGTAGGGTGCAGGAACTTCATGTTTCCAAATAATATTAATCAATGACAATTGCAGTTTCTAATAGTCCCAGCCACACATCAGCAGCTTTCTTCTTAGCTCTCTGTTTACTGTTTTGGTTCCTCAGCTTCTTACCTGTCAGTCTTCTAGCATCCTGGGTTTCCTACTTGGCATCCTGACCTGACCATTAGCTCATAAGAGTACAGTTCACCATTACAACTGGTTAGCCTTGAACTGTCCTTTGGCACTACCTTCAACACTGTTGCTACTGTGTTTTTAACTGTGTTGTAATACTTACCTCTTAGTTGACCCTCAAACCCTGTAGATGTCCTGAGAAGAATGAGACAAATCCACTCAGAGGGGAACTAATTTACCCTTTCCCTGTTTTCCCTGTGTTCTTTTAACGGGTGTATCATTTCCCAGACAACTGCACACAGGGATTTAAAGACAGCAGGGGTTTCCAACAAGCCTGAATTCCTGGAACCTGATAAATATGCTTCTTAACTTCATGATGAAGACACTGTCTTCCTCTGAAGGCTTGCCGGCTCTGGTAAGCTCTCAGCATAGATGTAACACACTATCAGACTCTGAGAAGTTTGCCCCATTCTCCTCTGATGAGGTGGATGTATCAGTGTTGTTTCCCCAGGCAAATTCTTCACTTTCTCACTTGGTCTGAAACTCAGCTTCCATACAGCCTAGTTCAGGCAACTTGGCTGTACCCAAATGTCTGGCTGGTTCAGGGGAAGAAAACATTGTTGCAGACTAGATATGTATGAAATTATCATTTGCTACAAACTTTGGTGTTCCTCGATGTGTTGCCCTTTAATAGCTTATAGAATGTCATACAAAGTTCTGTGGGTACCGTGGAACTCCAGATGATCTCTGTCAGTTGGAGTTCTTCTCATAAGCTGGCAGCTGGCATATGGCTCCTTCGTGTATTCGTCATGTAAAACTGCTTTCCAGCTGGTGTGGACATCCTTGTCATTACATACTGGACAAGAGTTATTTGATAAGTGCACCTGAATGCAAGGCTCTCAGTGGAGAAACAAATAATTTATTGACAACACAATTGGGTCCAGCGAACAAATTGGTCAAAGTGAGTGGTTGTTTGAGGAGCCCTTTAGTTGAGTGGGACCTCATTGACTTTGGGACAGAAATAGTAACACATTTTTATCAGAGACTGGAACTATTTACAGTGTGTCAATCTGAATTTGGAGAAAACATTCTTCGCTCCCAATGCTGCTTGCCAGCACATGACAGAATTTGGTGCCCTGGGCAAACTTTTACAGAGCGCGAGTGGCCACAGAGGATAACTGCTCTGAAGGAACACAAGTCATAGAATTTGGCATACCCCATCTTGGACCGTCACCATATTGCAAGTGCATTCCACAAGACATGAGATCCTGGAGGTTCATTGGTTTTCTGCATTTCAACTAATCAGTCCTTTTCCAATTATACTGTTTTATTGTGAAGGAAGTGCTTTAAGCCTGATGAATAATCATTGTGCTCTGTGAAGCAGTAGGCACTTTCAGTCACACATGTTCCTTGCTAATTCTAGTTTCTTAAATCCTTGGAAATCATTGGTACACAGCGTGTTGTGCAGTGGGTTGAGTGGGATGATGTACGCGGGGTGGGCTTTATTGTTTTAGCTATGGGAAACAATTGACTCAGAAAGAGAAAAAGTGTTGCTCCTTAACAATTTAGGTGAAGTGGCCCACCAAGTATTTGACAACCTACTTGAAGGTGAAGCACCAGGCAATGTGTTTTGCACGTGCAATGTAGCAGTTAAAAGTTTAAAAAGGGATTTTACAGAGAGACCAAGTATAAGTTTGGAGATACATTTTTGTCAAATTGTGAACCATTTGCAAAATGTATTTAATGTATTTTATTTTCCTTGCATCTAAATGTTGATGTGTTTTTGAGGGATCATTTTGAACTGCCACTCCATGAAATGTCATGAGAAACTAATGCGCAGCAGAAATCCTACTTAGGACAAGGTTTTATGCAATGAAAGGCACTGAGAGATCAACAACCTTACACAAAGTTTTAGCTGAAAATGAGGACCACACAAGTCGATCTATGTGGTGCACTCTATAAAGATAAAGGTGGAACATTTTGTAGTAAGAAAAGGACATTTTTCAAATGAGGGTTAATAACTTAGTTTTGACTGTTGACATGCATTAGCTGGACCAAACTAAAGGAAGAGTTTAAACCATTATTTTGGAGACCTGTTGAAAATTGATGTCAATCCCAAGGCCTTTGGGGATATCAAGATTAACATGATAGGTTACTTCACTGACACATTGAAGTTCAATGGTAGAACAATTTAAACCATGATCTATAAAGCTGAGTACAGGAGGAACATAATAGAGTGGTTGGATCAGTCTAGGTTGGACATTAAGTTCAAGCCAAGTAGTTCCTGCCCTAATACATTTAGGAATACACCAGTGAGTGCACTTGATTTGAATAGTTCTAGTGTTGAACACATCATTTCAAAATACCCTAAAGTGTTAGGTTCGAAAGGAGGTTGTAATAAAGTTTTTGAGCACCATATAAAACTGAAGAAAGAAGGTACGCTAGTCATTCACGAGGTCAGACCAGTATTACTCACTGTATGTAAATAAATATATTGCAGATTTAATTATAAAATTACTGTGTAAAAAGGGGATTATTGTTCCCACAGATTTTTTATCTAGTTTCACCAACAGTTATCACTAAAAAAACAGGCAAGATTAGTTTTTGTGCTGTCCTACGCGTGCTTAATGAGAACATCATGGTGGACTGTCATCCTCTACCAAAAATTTAGGGACTGCTGTCAGCCTTAAGAAAAGCTAATTTTTATATTAATGACCATTGATCAGCATATCATCAGGTTAGTTTGTCACCCGAGTCACAAGACAAGAATCACTTGCGCTCCTTGTTGTGTGGTCAAATATTTAAGGCTTCCTTTTGTACTGGTATCAGCTGCCAGCATTTTTCAAAAACGTATATCTCATGGATATATTGTTTGTTGGAGTGAGTGAGATTCAGGCATTCAAGGGTAACATTCAGATGCTTTGTGAAGGTCTTTGAGAACACAGTGTAGGCTGTCTATAGTGTTAGATATCTTGACAGAGAAGGGCAGGCAGGAGTGACAAATGGATATTTCTAACTAACACAGTCAACTGCTTGCCGCATACAGTCACATTAGAGGTTATGAATCCCAAAGCAGACCTATAGGATGCGTAAAGGAAGCACCTTGCCCGAAAGCTAAGGATGCATCGAAGTTGTTCCGAGTGAGTACCACCCTAAATGTGTGCGATTCTCTGATTGCCTGGGCGTTTACAGTTTTATTAAATAAAGGTCTAGCAAAAGGTCAGGGCGAAACTTTCACAAGTGTTAAAGGTATAATTTGTATTGTTCCAATACTTAAATTGTTTAACAGGGAGGCCAAATGCAGATGAGAGTTCATTTGGAATTGGTGACATCCTGAGTCAATGGGTCGGCAGGAAAGAGCACACAATTGCATTTATCTCCTGTGTACTCAGAGAGGCCGAGCTGAATTATAGTGTATTGAATAGGGAATTTTGGCAGTAGAGTATTTATGGGGCACAAAAGCTTGTCAGATATTTGACGCGTGGTAATGCAAACCTTCTACCAGGTTAGCGCGGCGCATCTCTAGGATGCAGGAGTTTATTTTTAAATCAAGTATGTGTTTGGTGGGTGTAATGTACTAGCTGACTGCCTATCACAGATTCCAGTTAGTGCAAGTGAGGAAGATGTTCTGTTATGCATGATGAGGGGTGTGTTATACCCGCAGTTGATGCTGTGTGTTTAGATGATGTATCTGTGTCTTAAGGTAAGTTCAGATGATGAATGAAAGGCAGATTTGCCAAGGACGATATTCTGAGTGAGGGCAAAGGATACATACTGCATTTAGGGCCTCATTATGAACTTGGCAGCAATCACCACCGACCGCCGTGCTGACGGTGAACAAAAGACCGCCAGTGGTGGTGAACTGCTGACCCCAGTATAATGATGCCAAAAAGACAAATACCAAAAATCTTGCAACCTCCACCCACCACCAGGGCCAACGATGGCAGAAAACCAGTACCCCTCACCCCGCCCCCACCAAGCAGACAAATCCCCCACCCACCAAATAAAGATGCACAAATCAGCTCGGCGGACACTGAATGTCCAGCGACCATTGGCAGTACGGACCGCTACGGCCAGCAATGAGACCCGCCAACAACAAATGCACACATTGGCAAGTTCAAACAGCACACACCTGAGACACATCCATAACACTTTAAGACACACACATACACACCCCACAATCCTTTGCAACACCAATAGCACAACAGATATTGACAATACAACATGCATACAGTGAACTCACCATCACACAATTCATACACACAAAAATACCATCAAAACACATACATAGCTCAACCACCATCACAAGCCACACACCTAACCATACAACAGCACCCTCACCAATTAACCTACAACACACCACCCACAACACACACCATGGCACCCCCTAAGCGCCCCCGCTTGACAGACAGGGAACTAATGACCATGGTGGAAGAAATACTGAGGGTCGAGCCACACCTATTCGGGGCACAGGTTCAGCAGACACCCTTGGCCAGGAAGATGGAGCTATGGAAGAGGATAGTCAACAAGGTCAACGCTGTTGGAAACCATCCACGCACAAGGGGTGACATCAGGAAGAGATGGAACGACCTGCGTGGGAAGGTTTGTTCCATGACATCCAGGCACAACATCGCTGTACAGAAGACTGATGGTGGTCCCTCACCTCCTCCCCCCGAATACACTGACTGGGAGGAGAAGGTCCTGGCTATCCTGCACCCGGAGGGCCTCACTGGACTCACTGGAGGACTGGATTCGGGTAAGTCAACTACAGTAACTTAGCAGTCACCACACCTATAATGCATGTATCACCCCATCCCTCTCACTACCACCAGGACCCCATCCCCTACCCAGTCCATAACACCCACACACTCACATCCAAGCCACCTGCATGCCCACAATCCCCCATACAAGCACCATCCAGCTCCTTGTGCACAGTGAGCAACTCATGGATGTAATCCTAGTAGCACTACAACACCCACAATGCACCACCACCCCCTCAATAAATGCATCAAAATGTACACGAAGAGACCTTGCATGCCACTACATGGGAATTCTACCACCAGTGCTGCAATTTACAAGAAAGTGCAGGACACCCGCACCTCTATTCTCTCACACACAGGCTTCACCACCCATGCCACCCAGATGGACATGTCAAGGAGTGCCAATCCTCCACCTGAAGACGAAGGCCCCACTCAGGAGAGTGCAGAGGGATGTCTGGAGACAGAGGAAATCCCTGGCCCATCCCACAGCCCTGGACAGTCACCCTCCATAAGCCCCACCCAGGACACCACTGACACCCCTACCGCTCAGCCACCACCATCAGCTCTGGCCAAACGACCCCACACCAGTGACACCAGGCCACGGACTGGCTGCCAACATGTACAGAGGCCCGAGTCTCCACCCACCACCAGGCAGGATGATGAAGGGCCAACTGCAAGTGGGACTGCCAGACCCGTGCAGGGGACACAGGCACAGGGGGCTAGGGCCAGTGGGAGGGCAGCAGTGGCCCAGGGGGGTGGCCCAAGGAGGGATGCTGCTGCCCTGGAGGTGATTTCTGAGGTCCTGGGAGCATACCACCATTTCCAGGACAGGATGTGCCAGATCCTGGCCAACTTGGAGCAGAATCAGAGGCTGCAGGTAGCACACCACCAGGAGGCCATTGAGCAATGGAAACAGCTCAATGCCACCATGGCTTCCATTGGAGGAGAGCTGCAGCGCCAGACAAACATCCAGCCTGAGTCCTCCAACCAACTGCTGGCCCCTTACACTAGCCAGGACACTGTCTTGCCATCTACATATGTAGCAGTTACTGGACTGGTGGCACTGCCAGAGGTCTCACAGGACACCAGCACCTCTGCCCCTGCAGCCCAGCTTCACCCTTGCAAACATGCCCTCAGACCCAGACATCCCATTGAAACACCAGCCAAGACCAAAACCAGCGCCAGGAAGTAACTCTGCCCTGAACTGTCTCCCTTGTGTGCCACTGAGCTACCTCGTTGACATGCCACTGCCATCTCACCATCTTCCAATGGCCCCATGGAAGATACGCCTGCGCAACCAACAGCTGAGCATATGTACCTCAGTATGTTGTTCACCATGTGCCCACTCCCTTCCACTGTCCCAACACTCATGGATGTTTTGACTTGGAATAAATACACCTGTGCACTCAAAATATCTGTCCTTAATCAATATGAGCTATCAATTGTGAATGTGAATGCATTAGCCAGTTACCATCATAATGCTGCTTTTATTGTAGGAGGGGGTCTAACAGACTGTAGTGTCTGAAGTATGTCACACTGTACATTCCATTGCGTTAACTGGCTTCTGCCACTTCAGTAATGATTTGGCCTTATCACTGGTAAAGGACACCACAGTACTTAGTACATGAGTCAGCCTGAAACAATGCAGTAAGGCCCTATCAGCATCATAGGAAATATACTTGAGAGTCACTGGAAGTATAGCCGGATTAGCTGGGTCCTGGAGGTGATGTCTTCCCCTTCTTCTTCACCATCACTCTCATTCCTCCTCTGAGGTGGCAGGGATGGTTGGCCAGCATCCTCCTCGTTCAGAAGTGGGATAGCTTTCCTCACAGCCAAGTTGTGCAGCATGCAGCAGGCCACCACTATCTTACACAACTTGTCAGAGACATAGCAAAGGGATCCTCCAAAGAGATGGAGGCAACAAAATCTTGCTTTCAGGAGTCCTGTGGTCCGCTCAATCACCCTCCTAGTATGACCATGTGCCTCATTATAATTCCTTTCTGCATCTATCCTGAGATTCCTCACAGGTGTCAGGAGCCATTGCATGTTGGGGTAGCCAGAATCCCCTGCAAAAGTGGGTGAAAGAGGGTAGAAACACACACACATCCCGGACGGCTACAAATCACCTGCAGGGACCGCACCAACAAACCAGGGGGAGGCATTGCCATCGTCCACAGGAACACCCTCAGAATCACGACCAGCACCGAAGACACCGCCGAACACCTGCACTTCCAGATGCACACCGACCCAAACACCACCCTCAGAGGGACCCTCGTATACAGACCCCGGCCCCTGACAGCAGTTCAGCGACTCCATCACCGATGTCATCAGCACGCACGCTCTCACATCCACAGACTACATACTCCTTGTCCTTGTTGACTTGAACTTCCACCTCAAGAACACCAACGACAACTACTCTACCACCCTGCTCAACAACCTCGCCAACCTCGGCCTCAAGCAGCTCGTCATAACCCCCACCCACTCCGCAGGACACACGCTCAACCCCATTTTCTCTGCCAGCAAACACAGCCCCTTCAGCCACACCACCGAACTCCACTGGACCGACCACTGCTGCATCCACTTCTTCTTTGAGAATCCCACAACACACCATCACCCGCAATGGATCCCCCACCGCAGATGGAACAAGGTCACTGACAACCAACTGATCACTACCATCTCCTGGAACCCACCTATCTACACCACCGACACTGACACAGCAGCCCACAACCTCAGGCAATATATCGACGACTCTGCCAACACTCTCACCCCGATCAAGAATCCTTTCAACAGACGCACCGACAGAAAGGCATTCTGGTTCACCGCCAACCTCCAAGAATCTAAGCAAACATGCCGAAGACTCTGAAAGAAGTGGCGCCAAAATCAGACACTGGACAACGACACAGCCTTCAAGAACGCTTTCCGCAGACACCACCAACTCATCTGAACCGCCAAGAGAACCGCCTTCAAAGCACGCATCAACAACAATGCACACAGCCACAAGAGCTCTTCAACATCGTGAAGGAGCTCTCCAACCCCGGCTCCAATGTCAATAACATCCCACCATCACAAGACCTCTGCGACTCCCTAGCCACCTGCTTCTACCGCAAGATCGCAGACATCCATGACAGCTTCCGTACTCAGACTCCCCCTGTCAACCACCGACACCACAGACTCACCACCGACCAGCCTCCTGCTCTCCTGGACCCACGTCAGTGACAACAACACCATCTAAATCATGAACACCATCCAGTCTGGCTCACCAACTGACCCCTTCACATCTTCCACATCTCTACCGACCCCTTCACATCTTCAACAAAGCAAGCTCTGTCATCGCACCACAACTCCGGAAGATCATCAACAGCTCCTTCGAGACTGCCTTGTTCCTGGAGAGCTGGAAACACGCCAAGATCAACGCCGTCCTCAAGAAACCCAAGGCGGACCCAAAGGACCTCAAGAACTTCCAGCCCATCTCCCTGTTCCCCTTCCCAGCAAAAGTCATAGAGAAAATTGTCAACAAATAACTGACCAGTTTCCTCAAGGAGAACAACACTCTGGACCTATCCCAATCCGGGTTCTGCAGCAAACACAGCACCGAAACTGCCACCGACAACATCAGGACCATACTGGACAATGGCAAAGCCGCACTCCTCATCCTCCTGGATCTCTCAGCCGCATTCAACACTGTCTGCCACCACACCCTATGCACACGCCTCAATGACGCAGGAATCCGCGACAGAGCCCTGGACTGAATCACCTCCTTCCTCACCGGCAGAACTCAGAGAGTTGCCTCCTTCATTCCGCTCTGAAGCCACCAAAATCAACTACGGCATACCCTAGGGTTCGTCCCTTAGCCCGGCGCTCTTCAACATCTACATGGCTCCGCTAGCTAACATCGCCCGATCTCACAACCTCAACATCATCTCATACGCCGATGACACCCAGCCATTGCCGAATGGATGAAGACCAGCTGCCTGAAACTGAATTCCAACAAGACTGAGGTCCTCATCTTCGGCTTCATCCCCTCCGCATGGGACGACTCCTGGTGGCCTGCCACCCTGGGAACTGCACCAACACATACCGACCACACACGCAACCTGGGATTCATCCTGGACTCTTCACTATCAATGACCCAGCAAGTCAACGCCATCTCCTCCTCCTGCTTCAACACCTTCCGCATGGTCCAGAAGAGCTACAAATGGATCCCCACTGAAACCAGAAGAACAGTCACCCAAGCCCTTGTAAGCAGGAAACTGAACTACGGCAATGCCCTCTATGAGGAACCACGGCCAAACTCCAGAAAAGACTGCAATGCATCCAGAACACCTCCGCACACCTCATCCTGGACATCCTCCGCCACTGCACATCACAGCCCACCTGAGAAACCTACACTGGCTCCCCGTCAACAAGAGAATCACGTTCAAACTCCTTACCCATGCTCACAAGGCACTGTGCAACACCGGACCAGAATACCTCAACAAACGGCTCTCCTTCTACACTGCAACCCGACAGCTTCGCTCCACCGACCTTGCCCTCGCCACCATCCCATGCATCCGCAGAACAACAGCCGGCGGCAGATCATTCTCCCACCTTGCCGCCAAGATGTGGAACACTCTTCCCACCCACCTGCGTCAGACTAAGGACCTACTTACTTTCAGGAGACTTCTCAAGAAATGGCTGTTTGAGCAGTAGCAGCTCCCCCCACCTCAGCGCCTTGAGATCCTCACGGGTGAGTAATGCGCTTTACAAATTCTATGATGGATTGATTGACTGACAATTTACTTGCATACAGCCTGGCTGTCAGCTATGTAACTCATCCAGTATCATACACACTCACCTATGAGCCAAGCTCTGTCCCCCTGTAGTTGTCCCATCATGTGTGGCACACTGTTGTTTCTCAGGACAAATGAATCATGGACTGGTCCTGAGAACCTTGCATTGACATGTGAAATGTTCTGATCAGCAGTACACACCAATTGGACATTCATGGAGTGATAGTTTTTACAATTCTGATACACCTGTTCATTTACTCTTGGCGGTATGAGGGCTATATGGGTACCATCAATGGCACCTATCACATGGGGGATATATGCAAAGGCATGGAATCCAGATTTGATGGGGGTGAGATAAGCCCTTTGGGGAAACTGGACATAACTTTGCAAGTGTTGAACGAATGCATTAAGAAAATTGGACAGGATGTGGCTGAACATTGGCTGAGATACCCCGGCTGCCATGCCCACTGTCACTTGAAATTAGCCTGTGGCCACAAAATGGAGCACAGTTAGTGCCTGCACAGTTGTAGGTATGGCATGGTGATTCCTATTAGTCGGCTTCAGAACAGGATCCATTTCTGCACAGAGGTCAAGGATTGTAGCTCGATTAAGTCGGTAAGTTATGATGATGTGACGGTCCTCCATGGTGGCCAGATCTACCAGGGGTCTGTAAACAGATGGGGCTCTCCCTCGCCACATGGGTCTGCACCTATGGGTGTTGAAGGAACACATCTTGAGTTTGGACATACACCTGAATCACATGGTGACACAATTCATGTTTTCAATACGACACATATGTAACGCACACAAACACAAAGAATGAGGTAATCCTGTCAGGCTAATGTGTGGTGAGCTGTTTCAGTCATAATGGCATCACAGTGTAGACACACTTCCTACCGTGATTACATGTGGGGGACCAGCACTCATGTCAGTACTTGACAAAGGGGAGAGGGAATGGGGCCTTGGATGAGGCCCCTGGCCAGTCTAAGGAGACGTGGTGGATGCAAAATGGCAGCCTCCTGCCATCCAGGTAGTGTAGTGTGGAAGTGACTTCATTCCGCTGGCGTAACTCGTCATGGCGGTAGGTGGTGTTCACCACCGTGCACCTGATCATTGGATAACATGGTTTTCAATGGGGAACCTGGGCCAATCATGATCCCCTCCGGTGGTGATGATGCACACCGCCGCAGTATCTACCGCCATTTTGACAGGCCCTTGACTCCTGCACTACGAGAAGGGAAGAACTGCACTGTGTGTGCTGCTGTGTCCTGTCTCTGGTCCCTGAGATGGCATGTGTCACAGGGGAACGGGCCCTGGCCTTCACTGGGAGGAGCTGGAGAAGCAGTGGACGGGGTCCTACCCCTGTATGCCAAGCTGCATGGGCGACCAAAGGAGCAGGTGAGTTGCTATTTGTCCTCCTTAGATGTGTGTGAATGTGCCGGATGCCTGAAGGCATTTTTGTTCGCTGTGTGCATGCTCACCCGTAGTGTGTCTGGCAGTTTTTGGCTTGAAATTTGTCCATTTATATGTCTCCATGGGTCATGTCAGTTTGGACGGGCATGGCATTTGTGTATGTGGGATACACACTGACGTCTGTTTCTTTACTCTGTGTGTCCCATGTAGGTCAGCGCCCATCAGAAGAGGAGACTGTGGCAAGCCATCGCCAAGGAAGTGCGGACCCTGGGGGTCTACAACCGGCAGAGCATCCACTGCAGGAAGCGGTGGGAGGACCTGAGATGCTCGGCAAGGAAGACCGGAGAGGCCCAGCTGGGAAAAGCATTCCAATGAGGGAGGGGTTCCCGTCGGACCCTGACTCCCCTCCCAATGGCCTGCATTCTAGCGGTGGCCTATCCAGATTTGGATGGGCGCTTGAAGGCAGCACAGCAGCCACAAGGGGGTGAGTACCAACACTGTTGTGATGCCACTATGATGAGTGTAGTTAGATGCTAAGGGTTGCATGCATAGTAGTGCTAGGCACATAGACAGGTGTGTCCCTGCTGTCCTGCCTCCCTCCACGTCCGTGGGATAGAGTCATAGTTAGTTTTGGCAGGGTCTGTAGGCCTGTGAGGGGTCCCCTGTTTGGCCCACTGTATTCAATTTAGCCTCATGAACTTGCAGATGTGTTGGCTTGGCATTGTCTCTAATTGGTTCAATTCACAAAGTGTATCAGAGTAGTGGGTCAAGATGGGAATGTAGTGTACTGTGGGGTTATGCCTACCAGTCAGGGGCACATGCATAACATGTGCTGTGTCTGCTGAGGGTTTGTGCCTGAGCTGGGTGGGAGTGTATGTGCCCTAACATGTACATATTTCCTGGAATTGACATACTTCTTTCTTGTTTTGTTTCCCCACCCTTGTGCTCTTGTGTCCCTGTGTACATTAGCATCATCTGGCGAGGGAGATGTGGCACCAGTGAGTGGGGCTGCTGCAGCCCACGGTTCCCAGGAGGCAGAGTCCACTAACGCCAAGGGGACCAGTGGGTGGGTACCACGGGGAGGCAACTACCACGGAGGTAGTGACTCCGATACCTCCTCCTAAGGCAGCTCGCTAGTGGTGGTGGACCACACTGGGCCCATCCATTCTTTGTCATCTTCTGCCACCCCCATACCATCACCGCCCTCCCAGTTGCTCCCCACTGAGTTGCCTGTGCCCGCTCACCAAGGACGGTGGACGTCTCCTTTGCCCCAGGCACCTCATCACCTGCCCCAGTCAGCCCTGCTGCCCTCACAGAGGAGGCTATTGACCTCCTGAGAACCATCTCTGTAGGGCAGACAACCATCGTGAACGCCATCCAGGAGCTAGCATCCCAGATGAAGCAATGCAATGCATACCTGGAAGGCATTCATGGTGCCGTCCTACGGTGTCTGGCCTACAGAGATCTTTTCAGGCTCTGGCCTCCACTTTGACGGCAGCCAGTGTCCTGATCTTTCTGTCCCCCCTCCAACTGCCTCTACCCCTTCCAGCACCCCACATCCCTTCACCCATCCCAAGCACACATACAGACAGCCATTCACACAGATCAACACACAAGAAGCACACTAAGAAACACAAGCTCCACACTTCCTAGCACAGACAGGCACACACCCAACATACCAAAGCACACACAACAACATCCACCTCCCCCACTGTGTCAACCTCCCCGCCTCCCTGTCTGTCACCTCACCATGGACACCCACATGCACTGCACCCTCAGTCACTGCTGCTGCCCCCATCTTTGCAGTCACCACAACAGCTGACATCCAGTCAGGCACCCCAGACACCACACCTGCACTCACCACAACTACATTCACATACACTTGCAGCACACTCACCAGACCTGCAGACACCCACACAACATCCATATACACTGGCAGCCTGTCTTCTTCCACTGTGTCCACTCCCGCTCCTCCCAAAACACTCAAACGTTCACACTCATCCACACCACACACTTCCACCATACATAAGCAGACTAAACACGCATCTGCATCCACATCCAGCACACCTACACCTTGTACCACCACTCCCTCAACCTCCACTCCCAGACCTGGCTCCAGATCCCCTGCAACTGCACCTAAGAAGCTTTTCCTCTTCCGTGTTGACCTGTTTGAACCCACTGGCCCACCCCGTCTTGTCCCTAAACTTTCCCATGCCCTAGCCCAGTCCACTCCTTCCTCATCAAAGTCCTCTCCAGTCCACCCTTCTCATTCCCGTGCCCCTTCCCCAGGGAGGAAGAAGCCCTGTGTTGCCCCAGGTCACTCTCCCACAGCCCGGTCAAGGCCCACTCCCCCTCCTTCCAAGGGCAAGCCCAAACCCTCTCCACCTCCTAAACCTAAGCCCCCCCCTTTAAGATACAACTCACCACCTCTGCCATCCCCTGCCCCTGTTCCCTGAAGTGCCTGGCTGACCCATTGATGCCCCTTCTCAGTGGAGTTTCCTTTGCCATCGTATGAATCAAGTGTAGCTTATATTTGCCCTTACAGGACTTGTTTATGGACTGGCCTATGGCCTTGTTTGGACATTTTATAATATTTCTTATTATTAAATTTGAGTGCCCTGCAGAGCTGTTGGTGCTAAATTGAGCCATTGCGTAGCGTTTCACTGTGGGGGGGTGGTATGCACAGGTGTTTGGTGCAGGTATTTGTTGGCTTGTGTCTGGTAAGTACATCTTGTTTTGGTAAGTATAGCTTGGGATAGTGGGAGTGGTTGGGAGTGTGTTGCGGGGTGGGTGGGTGTGTAACTGTGCCCTTTCCTCCCATGTGTACAAGGCTGCGGTACTTACCGTTATCATCTTCGTCGTCGGTCACGATCCTGGAGAAATATGGCAAGGAGAAGCACTGGGATTATTTCCAACTCTCGCTCCATGTTTGCATCGGCGTCTTCTGTGTGCCTACTGTGAGTGTTTCCCTTTATATGGGTCGTTTCTGCCACGTTTTGCCTGGTGGTGGTTGAGCCCCGGAACTGATGGGGGTGTGGTGTTTCATAATTTGGTGGACGGGTAGGGCCTTTCTGCCCGGCTGAAGGTGACCTCCGCTGTCGTCGGCGAGACTACCAAAATGGCAGTGGGTGGATGGCCCGCTGCTTGTTTCTCATATGCTTCATTATTTGGTGCACCGGACCACCAGCCTGTTGGTGGTATTTACCGCCACCGTCGGCGGTGCAGTGCTTACCGCCATGTTCATAATGACCACCTTAATCTTATGACCTGAGAAGGTGAAATGCAGACTTACTCAAATTGCACACAGTACTTGGTCCGGTGTTTTGGTTACAAGGAAAAAGTTGAGAAAATAATAGTGCCGACCACATATGTATAGTCACATGGAAAATTTTGTGAATGGATGCTAAGAAAGTTTGTAATTGGAAGGTTGAGCAGTACCATTATGGGCCTGGGAGAAGGTTGCAATTGATTTTGGGACCCAAACAACGCCACTTTCACTGTAAGTTCCCACAAACATGCAGTGTTTTTAATGAGGTATGACACCTAGCCAGCATCTCTTCCCCCCCGCCAACAGTATCTGAGGGAGGGACAAGGCACCGGCCATGCCCTGCAAGAGCCTCTTCTCACAGTTGCCCTCCTCTGTCAGCCAGTGTGCAGCATGTTGTATCTGGGAAGCCAGTAAGCATTGCTCTAAATTAGGGACCGTCAGACCCCCCTCCTCCAGTGGCAGGAATAGGAAGTCCATCACCACCTTAATATGACTCACTGGCTATATTAAGGAAGTAAGCAGGGAATGCAACTGCCTGCACACTACCTGAAGAAGACTGTTTTATGAATGTTGGATGGAACAGAGACAGCACCATTTCTGAGATGGTCACACAGCCCATGAGGAAGATGGGACGGATGTTCCAGAAGTTAAAGGAAGACTGAAAACCCTCCATTACACTGCTAAGGATATACTGTAGGCTGTTCTGCCTTGTGTGCATCACCATCACCTGCAGGTAATGAAAACAGTCAGTTTGCCACTGGAGGGGCATGTTTGGTAGGGTCTCCAGGTCTTGGGATAAAATGGCAGCTAAGAGAAACTCCAAAACTTTCTAGCAATTGATCCGAAGGCCGGATAGGTCCCAGAAAGTATCAAGGTACCCCAGGAAGTGTGGAAGTGAGTGCCTTGGCATCAAAAGGTAAAAGAGGGTATCATCCACGTACATAGATATCAGGTGGGTAATCCCCCACTGCCACATTTCCTGTTGAATCCAAATGGCCAGTGGTTCTATAGCAATGGCAAAAAGGAGAGGAAACAGCGGGTAATCCTGTTGTGTACCCCTGCCAACCCGCCAACTGTCAGAAAAGAGTTCACCAATGCGTACCCTAGCCATGGGGCCCATATACAGCAGCCTCAGCCAAGCCCCAAAATGAGGTCCAGCACTTGTATGAGGCACTGCCAGTCCACTGCATCGAACGCCTTAGCAATATCAATAGAAAAGAAGGCATGCTCTTAATTCTGTCCCTCCACTCCGTGTAAGACATGTGTCAACATCCGCACCTGGCTTCACCATCATAGAGATTCAGCCCTCTTGCATAGTCTCAGGAGCACCCCCACAGCCTTCACCTCTGCATAAACCTCCAAAAAGTGTTGAGTAAGAAGGGGGTAGAAGGAATGCTAAAACTCCACTGGGAGGCCATCGCCTCCTGGTGTCTTCCCCCTTGGTAGCAGCTGAAGCGTCACCTGGATCTCCTCTAATGTGAGATCCCCTCGAGGTCTAGGACTATCGCCACCTCCAGCCGGGGAAGCACTAGTGCAGTCAAGAATGCAGGTATGTGTTTGGAATCAGTAGAGCGAGGACTGCTATACAGCTGCTCCAGATGAGTTCTGAAGATTTCTAGTATTCCCTTCTGCGTGTATACATCTCTGCCATGGGGGGCTTAACATGGAGTAATGGAGAAAGAGGAGTTTCTCGGTGCAGGATCCAAGTCAACAACCACACAGAGCAATCTCCCTCTCTATGAATAAGCTGATGATAGGACAGTGTATTTGTCTAATCTATCCCTCACTTCCGCCACCTGTCATTGAACCTTCAATTTCCTCTATCCCTCCATGGGATCAGCCAGGCAGAGCTGCTGTAGGCATGCCAGCTTGACCTCCTTCACGAGCAATTTGCCTTGCAGTGTGCGCCTAACACCCTAGGAGAGGCCAACACAATGCCCCCATATCACAGCTTTCATTGCCTCCCATTCAGGACCATTTAATCTAAGAAAACTCAGACAGTTCCTCTGACAGCATCTGCCTACCCTCTAAATACTGGAGAATCTCAGACAGCAGCCTTCAGGTCAGCGTAGATCTCGCCCCAGCCCCCTTCAGCCCGACAGAGCACCGGCGCATGGCCCAACAAATAACAGGACAGATGGACTACCATTTGTACCTCCCCCAGTGATGCGGATATTAAGATAAGATCCAGTGTACTGTAGGTATTATGAGTTGGGGAACAGCAAAAGAATTCCTTCAAACCAGGGTAGGTATCCCTCCAAATATCATACTGACCTAGCTGGGCAATGACCTCCCCGAGGGCAGAAGTCATGGGGGCTTAGTATTACAGCGTGGGGGATGTCTATCGAGTTCTCCATTAAGGATGCAGTTAAAGTCAATGTTCCAGATAATCTGACAGTCCAGAGCCTGCACAACGACACCAAGCACCGTCAGGAAAAAATTGTTCATCCTCAATATTGGGTTCATAGGTATTAACAATGACTACGCCTACATCACCCAACCTGCCTTGAATCACCAAGTATCTCCCCTCAATGTCTAGCTCCATGTATGTGAGGGCAAATGGAACTCCTGGAGCTGTCCATATAAGGACGCCTCTAACAAAGGTCGAATAATTGGCATTAGAAAGTTGTCCTTTCCATTTTTTGGCCAGCTTAGAGGCTTCTACATTGGAAAGTGCATCTTCTGCAAGCAGGCAATGTCAGTAGCATGTCACTTATGAAAGGATAGCGCCCTGTAGCATTTTAGAAAATTGCCCAAACCCTGTATGTTCCAGGAGGAAAGCTTACATGTTCCAATCTTACCCAGAAGGAATGAATGGTGCGCCTAGATACCAATGCCTTCCTTCCTGTGTACAGATGGGAACGATCCATGGGTCAGCATTGGTAAAAACTCACAACTTTCTCCCCCGTCTCCCCAGACAAGTATAACAGAACCACTGCATCCCACAAGCCTAAAAAATGTGATGTGTCCGGACGTACATCATCTGCACCTAACCCACTCATGACACCAACTAGTGTCAACACAAGGCATGAAAGCCCCCCCGCCCAACCCCTTGGATATCCTTAGAAAGTACAAAGCACCAGGCACAGGACAATAACAAAAACAGAATCAGTAATGCAGTTCTCTCATTGCAGGGGTGGCTCTCCACTCCAGAGAGACACCCAGTATAGTGACAGTGGCAGGAGGGCCCCAGCGAGGCAACATCCAGCAAGAGTAGCAGGAGACATGACCACCCAATAAGTTAATCCCCCACCCCATTGATCTAAACTTAAACTTTCAAGAACCCTTCAAGACGTTTTGGTTTCAGGAACAGTGTCATTACCTGGAGAGGGGGAGTTTTAGGCCCCCACAGCCCCGGGGGTTTCAGTTACCAAAGTCTTGGGTATCAGCAAGGCCTCAGCAGTTGCAGTGTCAATGGTGCCATCCTCCCGGACCACCATGCGGGAAACACTCTGGCCACCAAAGGGTCCCTGTCCCATATCTGGGCTGTCTACACCCATGCTGCAAACTGGGGGTGCAGAAGGGACCTGCGGCAGTCAGAGGGAGCACAGGGATCCTGTCTGACATGTCTAACCAAGACCACACATCCTCAGAGTTTTCAAAGAAGTGAGACTTCCCTGCCGCAATGACACTGAGTTTTGCATGGTAGAGAAGCATGTACCTGAGGTCATTCTCCCACAATGTCTTAATCTCCATGAAGAATTTACACGGCTACTGTACTTTTTGAGTACAATCCAGATAGATTGCAATGTTTTGGTTCTCGATTTGCAGGACCATTGTCTCCCTGATAGGCCTCAATATCGAGTTTGTGTCCCTATAATTGAGGACTTTAGGGATAAAGGTCCACAGTGGTGCTCTCGGAGGAGGCACAGGAACCAGTGCCCTCTGCGCCCTCTCAATGACAAACAGGTCGGATAAAAATTCATGATGCAGGGCAGGTCTTACCCAGTTCTCCAGGAACCACTCCACTGACTGGTCCTCCGCTCTCCCTGGGAAGCCCAGTAGGTGCACATCATTCCAGTGCGATTGCCCCTCTGCGTCTTTCCTGCGGTCCTCTAAGGTGTGAGAGACGACTGACATTTGGGAGGCTTGTTGTTTTAAGAGACGCAACCCCGCCTGGAACTTCATGACATTGGTTTGTGCATTCTCCACTTTATCAGCAACTTTGTAAAGGTCTGTGCACAACAGATTTAGCACATTGGAGACTCCTGCTATCTGTCCCTCATGTGTTGCCTTAGAGCCCTGCAGTAGGCTCCAAGAGGGCTGCTTGAGAGGGCTCCACCAGACCTTCCCGGAGAAGGCTCAGGGGTCTCCTAGGTCTTTCGGAGTGAGTCAATGGGTAGGCTGATGGTGGGGGTAGTATGATGCGTAATGGTTTTGCCTTGTTGGTGCCTTTGAGGCCTATCTTTCCCCTTGATGCGACCAGGTAAGCATGAGCGGATACAAAGAACCCCGCCCAAATCACTGTCACAAGTAAGACTGTAGTAGCACAGATGGTCCTAGAAGTGGAGGTCTCCGTGAGGACAAGGCACCAGCCCTGGAAGCTCAAGAGATCAAAACAAGATGAGAGTGCCTAGGAGAGTTTCCAGGGCAAGCCGCTACAGGGTAACTAGTATACAACTGTAATAGATAACAGGAGGAATAACTACGAAGATAAGCAGTAGAAAAGTGATGGGGAAGGGCCCCATGGAGCAGCCACAGTCCAATCGTACATCTCCAGGCTAACAGCCAGAAAGAGGACCACTCGCCTCCACTGCGGGCAGGCCTCAGATCAATGGACATGGGGGGGATAACATGTTTCCCCAGCCAGCCCCCCCGGCAGCCTCCCAAGAACCTGTGCAGGAGCTCTCTATCAGGCATTCAGGCCTTCTCTTCAGTCCTAAGTGCACCCCCAGGCAGCCTTTAAACTCAAGACATCCCCCAGGGCATCTCCGCACCTGTCATCCTAAGGACAGACCGGGCGTTGGACCAACGGTAAGCGCTCTGCACTGCTGTTCCTTTATCCCAGTCAGGGTGATCCTATGTGGGGCATCAGGTCCCTGCCCTCATTGACGCATTTCTTCGGCGGCAGGAGCACCCAAGTAAGCTAGCTAGGGTGACTGGTGCAGGCTCTGCAGTTGTGCCAAGGCCTTCTGGGGGCCACATTGCATGGGGTGCAAGCGCACCAGTGCTCACAAAGATTAAGGGGAGGGAAGGCCCAGACAGGCCAGTGCAGTTCTCGCCCCTCAGACCCCTGCAACCAACACCGCCACATGATCATGTGGGCCCGTGCAAAAGCTCCAGGGCCCTGGGGGAGAGTGGGATATCCAAAGGGATTGGGGTCCTCCCACAATGTCACTGTGGTAACCCGCTCAAGGCATCCCGAGCCACCCAACTCGATGTGTGGCATCACAACGCCGGCAGGCCTGCGCCAAATCGTCTGTAAGGCCTCCAGCTCCTGATGTGGTGGGTGAGGCTGTATTTATCAGGGTCCCCCAAGGCATGATCACCAGGTAGGAGAGGGGTGCCACCAGCAGAAGATGCTGCATGCAGGAGCTGAGCTGCGGGCAGGATGAGTCAGAATTATGCAGCGGGAAGTCGGAGCTCCCTAAATTTGGTGGATTACTTGAGTAAATTGATTTACTATATGTTTTAAACAATGTCACTGCCAATGTGTTTTTTGAGTTTTTGATGGACATTTTCACCAAGAAAGGCAATGTCTAGAATCACTGTGTCTCATAATGGCACTCAGTTTGTTTCTGAATAGACAGTCACATTTTGAAAATTAACAGAGTTAAACACATGAAAGTGATTTTAACTGGTGTATCATCAAATGGCCTTGAGGAGAGGGTGAACAGATTTGTGAAATAAGGCATACAAGCAGCATTCATTTTTGGTCGGAATGTATCCATGTATTTAAGGAAAAGGTTTGGGGTTATTTAAACATTCCTTGCACTACGACTGGAGTCACTCCTTTACTGCTTTTGAAAGGTAGGGAGGCTAGTTCAAAATTAGTTCTCAACTGATAGGTCTTCAGTTGTGTTGCTGGCTGTTTCTTTGGAGAAGGTAATGAATGATGTGGCCCAGCCAGATCAAAGAATTCAATGTTCACAATAACAAAGAAGACTGGAATTTCAAATTTGTAAACTGGGTTATTGTGAAGGAACCTAAGAAGATCAGCAAATGTGAGTCAAAGTTTGCTGGCCTGGTGCGCATTAAGAGAGTGACCAGCGATGCAGTTTTGTTGGACGAAAAAGGTGGATGAAATTAGATGAGTGCAATTAACCTATGTGAGAAGCAGCTAAGATTATAGGAAAAGGCATGTTAGGTGAAGACTCCAACAGTGAGTATTTGGGTTGGACTGCTTGTGAACTTATGGGAAGTGCCAAGAGACAATGGAATCATGCAGAATCAGTTTGTGGTGAGGATGACTGCTGGACTGTGGAAGAACCATTGATGTAACAGGAGTCAAAGAAGAATGTGTTATGCAGTCCCTACTTTGGTAATAGGACTGCATGTTTAGACTGCAAAATGGCAAAGGTGAGAGACTGAGTCTATCCATGCAGTTAGTAACTGCCGGCCTAACTCCTGGCTAGCTTACAGTGCCTCACTCAAACCTCCAAACCCAGAGGGGTAAAAGGTAATTATGGCAACCTGAACATGACACTCCGACTTCCCAGGGAAGTTGTGGAAACAGATTGTACCCCTTTCGTATTATTACTCATGAATACCTAGGCGAGACAAAAAGATGCAAGATACGTTTTCAATATATTTATTGAAACAATCACAATCTACCATATAGAGAGTGAGGTGTGATAATTAGGCAGATGAAACAAAGCAAGGTAATCAGAATTATGAACATGGTTAAGAAAGATGAACAATCCAACTATGGTGTATGTTGTTCTAGATGTATTGGGGTTCCTACCTAACCCTATGTCTATTCTGAAAGCATAGTGGTTGTAAACCTGTACCTTGCACAATCAAAGGGATTAGCCCAGGCCCTAAACCTGAAAATAATGTCAGGAATCAGCCTGTAGTGTAGATGTAAATCCTCTCAGGAAGCTGGCAGATCATCACCAGCATAGCTGCATGTCACACGGCATGCACCCCAGGATAGTCTGGCAGGAATGCCCTCTGCCCCCTTTGGGTCAGCTCACCGTTTATATAAAAAAACATTCCACAGTGGATACAGTTCTGATGTAATGCTGTGTCTGGTGATAGAGGCTGTTTCGTGAAAGGGAAGCATAAGCTAGTGTATCATGTACTGCTTTAGATAGCCCTGAACAGAAAGTAGTGATTATATGTCATGTAAATGCTGGCAACATGTTCCTTACTTTCCTGGAATAAAAGCAAACTGATCAAATGTGTTAATAAAGCAGCCTTACTACAATGAATAAAATGTGAATACCCATGAACTGTTAAACTAAGTTAAAACAGGGGTGACCATCCCGAGTCATAGATGTCCTCACAACAAATGTGCATGAGCATTATATTTGGAGGAACAAGCTTCAAATGGATTGGAACACTGGTGTGGTGCCAGAGGAATACCTGATACTGTGTGCTGCAGAGCATGAGGCAGGGTTTCAGGGTTTCTAGGCTATCTCAAACATTTTGTAAATATGACTTGGTTTCTTGGTTTGTGAACTTTATTCGGCATATACAGGATAGCCATCAAAGTACATAAATAAATCATTAGAAATAGTTCTAAACATGATATCAATATTTATGTAATAAATAATTTAAAACAAATGAACAGAAGACACATCACATGCAGATATACAAACCAAATCTATACATGGCTAAAAATTATGACTTTTTCTAATATAAATAGCGTTTAAAATATAGAGTGTCACATTATAACACAGGTGAGGATTGGTTAGAGCAAATACAAATTTCACTGCAGCCTGATGTGTTCTTATATTCTGGGCAATGAAGAAGGGTTTGAGATAAATGATCCTATGTTGCTCGTAAAATCAGGTCAGAAGCCTATCCCTCCCTGAGTTGGGGACCAACTCCCATAAAAGTGAACCCCACTATTGAGGCCTAACCCCCTTGGGTAATCTGGGGCAAAACCCCCCACCCATTACCACCTCAACTTCTCTATCGCTGCCACCATCTCTTTTCTCTTTCTTTGCCCACTTTTTCTTTTCTAGGGCCAGCTTCTCTGCCTCCAAAGTTATAAATGCTAGCTGGGCCTCCAGCTCTCTGTCCCTGAGGGACAGGTTCTCTCCTCCTGAAGGGACCCCCTTCCCCCAACTAGCTTTGGGTCTGCCCCTAGTGACTGTGTGTAGTGAGGACTGGTCTTCCTCATCCTCACTTAGGCTCAGATGCCCTCCCTCCCCTGAGTGGTTGGAGCTAGCATCCTCCCCTACTTCTTCCTCCTCTGGAGCTTCCTCTGGGCCTACTTCTTGGGCCTCAGCCCATGCTGTCAGGGATTTAATCAGGACATGCTTCCCGAGGTCAGTGCTTGCAGGCAACCCCCTTGCAGTACACAACCCCCTAAGCTGGACTACTTTCAGTGTGGGTAGGCTAGCCAGATCAAGCTCCATGGTTCCCTAGTTTGGTGTCAACAAAAACCTTTTGCAAAAATTGGAAACAAGAATTTAGAAAAATCACAAACATTAAATAATTGCAATAAATCCAAATTAAACATTTAAAAAATGTTTGCACTAGGACAATTTGAAGGATTTTTTATTTGTTTTACTTAAAACTGTAATGTGATACCGAACACAAGAACAGGATCCCACCACTGCCCACCAAAAATGTTGGAAAATGGGTTATTGGTAAGGGCAGGTAAGTACCTACACTTAGCAATAGGACACTAACCTCCACTTAGGTCCAGTTAGGTCTCAGTAAATTAAACCTAGCTCAACCCTTGGTAGCTTGGCAACGAGCGACAAGGCTTAACTTAGGAGACAAAGCGTAAATAATTAAAATATCACAAAACAGTAATTAAATAAAACACAGGAAACAGTTTAACAATCCAAAATCAATTTATAAAAAGAGATTATATTTTTATCTTTAAAATGACACCAAAACAAATAAAATTGGATAAGGGGAACCGGAGATATGATTTTTTAAAAATAATTAATGTTTTCTAGGGTATAGAAGCCACTAGCGCTCAAAGGGTTAAAAAGGTCACGCTGGAAAGGAACAGAGTTCAGGCCACCCACGAGGTAACACTGTCACATTTACTTTCAGAAGTGTTTGATTCAGGAAAGTGGCCCACTCACCAGCCAAGGGTTCAGAGGCTCTGGTGTGCCTCTTGGGATTTTTACAACTCCTACAATGCACCTCTTCAACTTATGGAGTTGCTCTAAATGTCTCCAAACTTCTGGATCTTCTTCCAGAGGTCCTTTTAGTGTCCTTGAAGTGTCCACAACTTGATCCAAGGTTCCAGAAGCTCTGAGTTGCTCCTTGGGAGTTAGGACTACAGTTCCCAGAATGCACCTGGTCAGATTCCTCAAATGGCCACTGGACGCTGGTCAGCTGGGCTCTGCTTTCAGGACTTGATGCAGGGGTCTCTGGGCAGCTCCTTTGTACCTGTAGCAAACAGGGAGTCCCTTCTTGAAGGAGTAGAAGACAGGTAAAGTCCTTTTGGTGGTGAAGCCCAAGTGTGCAGCTGGTGCAGTCCTCAAGAGGGCAGTATCCAGGTGCAGGTCAGGGGTCCAGCAGGGCAGTCCTTCTTCTCCTGTAGTTCTTCCTTGTTGGAATCTGATAGGGATCTGGTAGGGAACTGAGGTGTGGGTGAAGGTCTGCCAGTTTTATCCCTTCTCCTGGGTGAAAAACAGGGGGGTCCTGGTTCTCCAATCAGGAGCAGGGTCCTTCGCCCGTGATGACCACTTCCTGGGAAGTGTGGCAAAAATCAATCCCAGGGAGCAACATTCCTCAAAAATCCATCATGGCTGAAAGTGATTTTTGGAGGTTACATCTGGCTGAGCCCACCCACTGGTGTGGCAAAAAATTCTAAACACACCCCTCTCCTGCCCTCTCCTAATCTAAAAGGGGGGGCACCTAATTGTCTGGGTTTGCAGGATGTGAGGGTGTTGTTGGGTTGCTCCAAATGTTCTTCTCTGCCTTTAAAGACCAGTTTGGCAGCCCTCCCCTTTCCTGCTTCACCATCTGCTGAGGGGAGATCTCCTCCCCCAGGCACAGCTCTTTGTGTGGAGCCAGGCCACTTCACACCTCATCAAGGCAGCCTGGCCGGGCTGCCAGAGGCTGTCCGATCAGGGCACAGCAGCAGAAACACTGCAGGGCTGAAGTTGGCAACTTTTCAGGTAAAGTTTAAAACTCTTTACCTGAACAAGTTATATGGGGGCACTATCAATGCTGGGGTCCCTAAACATCCATGCCGTACCATATACTAGGGACTTATAAGTAGGTTGACTTAGCCAATTATAATTAGCCTAATGTGCATACTGATTTTACACAGAGCACAGGCCCTGGGACTGGTTAGCAGTGCCCAGGGCACCATCAGAGTCAGGAAAACACCAGCAAGAAGTGGAAAATGGGGGCAAAAAGTTAGGGGGCCTCTGCAATCAGCCCTGTTCTCTCACACAAGCCCCTCCCCCCAGCCCACATGCCCAGCAGACTCAGCCCAACCCGGGGAGAGTCTTCCTGACTTGTCAGGCAAGGAAGACAGTGAAGGGAAGAGGATGTCCCTTTGCAGGGCCTACTCTGCCTTACCTCGTTCTGCCATGGCCACTCCCTCTGGGTAGTGAATCCATCCCAACAGTGAAAGGACCCATCTCAATCTGAAACTCCCCTCTACGGGGGGATCTTCCTCCTCTCTCTCTGCCAACTTGGGTAGTGAGGTGCCCACCTCCCCTATCCCTAATTTTGCTAGGGCAACACCTTGCTTACCCAAAGAGGTCACCCAACACTTGAGCAACCCCACCATGACCAACAGTGTCAGGGGGCCTACTTTGCTTTTGGCCGTGGGGTCTGCCTCCCAGGCCAAGTGCAGTGCTGCCAGGAAGGCTAGAACCCAGCAGAGGGACTGACAGCTGTCAGTACCCAGAACCACACCCTAAGCTCTCCACTGACAGGTGGCTGAGCTGCTTTAGGGGCAACTGTGGGGTCCTGGTACCCCTCTTGCTGTCTAGAGTGGGTGGCTACCACCTTCTGTGGCAGACACCCTCCTTCCACTCTCCCTTCTGTCAGTGCAGGGGCAACACCCTGCATCTGGACAGCTGCCTGACTACTCAGGACTTCCTTGGGGTCAGGTGAGGCCTCACCAGTGCCAACTCTGGGCTCCCCCCTACTGGGGCAGAAGGCCCTTGGCTCCCTGGAACTCTCTTTAAGAGTGGCCCACCCTTCCTTTTCTTCTTTCCTTTTCTTTGGGACCCCTAAGACCTAACTGTAGGGACTGACTCCCCAGGGCTTTGGGTTGGGGAGGCGCCCTGGGCGACCGCCCCATGTGGGACCAGACTCACCTCTGGGAGGTTGTTGCCCAGAATACAATCTATGGGGAGGTCAGCACTGACTACCACCCTAAACCAGCCAAGGATACCCTCCCTCTCTAGGGGCACTATGGCTACAGGTTTGAAGGTGACCTCCCCTGTGGCTATCCTGACTTTCCTGGTCTCTACTGGGACATACATGTCTGGGGTCACTAACCAGTCACTCACTATAGTGTGACTGGCACAGGTGTCTTTCAGGCCAGTGGTAGGGATCCCATTCACCTGAATGGGGTGGAAGTGCCTACTCCCACCCTCAGGGATCACCAGCTTACCATCTGGTCCTGTCTTCCAGCCTAATGCTAGGAGGACTTCATCATCTGAGGAGTCCTCCTCCATGGCTACACTGGACAGCCCAGTGCTAACCACCTTCTTTGGACAGGCTGCATCTCCTCTGAAGTGACCTGTCTGCTGACAGTCAAAGCAAGCCTTACTGTCCAAGAGCTTTTTTAACCCTGGGTCTCCCTGTCTCTGCTTGTCAGAGTGGGAGTGGGATTTACTCTCCTCCTTCTTAGGGTTCTGGGGTACAGAGGGAGTCTCTGTGGTGGGCTTACCACCTCCCTCCTTAGGTTTTTGGGGGCCTGACCCCCCCCCCCTTCTTGGAGTCTACCCTCTGGGACTTGACAACCACCCTGGTTCTCAACCACTCATCAGCTGCCTCCCCCAGCTCTCTAGGGTTGGTCAGCTTAGAGTCCACTAGATGCTGGCGTAACCTTTCTTGGATACAATTGGTCAAGATGTGCTCTCTCATGATCAGATTGTATAACCCCTCATAAGTATTTACTTTGTAACCATGAATCCAGCCCTCTGTTGCCTTAAGTGAGGTGTCTACAAAGTCAACCCAAGACTGGGTATTGACCTTCTGGGTGTCCCTGAACTTCATCCTATACTGCTCCGGGGTCAGACCAAATTTCTTGGTTAAGCACCTCTTCATGCTAGGGTATGAATCTGCCTCCTCCCCACTTAAGGTCAGAAGCCTATCCCTCCCAGAGTTGGGGACCAACTCCCATAAAAGTGAACCCCACTATTGAGGCCTAACCCTTCTCATTTGGAGTGCCCTCTCAAAGGCCTCCAACCACTTGTCTATATCATCCCCCTCTACATAAGCAGGAACCATCCCCTTGGGTACTCTGGAGCAAAACCCCCCACCCATCACCACCTCAACTTCTCTATCGCTACCACCATCTCTTTTCTCTTTCTTTGCCCACTTTTTTTTTTCTAGGGCCAGCTTTTCTGCCTCCAAAGCTATAAATGCTAGCTGGGCCTCCAGCTCTCTTTCCCTGAGGGACAGGTTCTCTCCTCCTGAAGGGACCCCCTTCCCCCAACTAGCTTTATGTATGACCCTAGTGACTGTGTGTAGTGAGGACCGGTCTTCCTTATCCTCACTTAGGCTCAGATGCCCTCCCTCCCCTGAGTGGTTGGAGCTAGAATCCTCCCCTACTTCTTCCTCCTCTTGAGCTTCCTCTGGGCCTACTTCTTGGGCCTCAGCCCATGCTGTCAGGGATTTAATCAGGATATGCTTCCTGAGGTCAGTGGTTGCAGGCAACCCCCTTGCAGTACACAACCCCCTAAGCTGGACTACTGTCAGTGTGGGTAGGCTAGCCAGATCAAGCTCCATGGTTTCCTAGTTTTGTGTCAACAAAATTTTTTTGCAAAAATTGGAAACAAGAATTTAGAAAAATCACAAAAATTAAATAATTGCAATAAATCCAATTTTTTTTTTTTTTTAAATGTTTGCACTAGGACAATTTGAAGGATTTTTTATTTGTTTTAATTAAAACTGTAATGTGATACTGAACACAAGTACAGGATCCCACCACTGCGCACCAAAAATGTTGGAAAATGAGTTATTGATAAGGGCAGGTAAGTACCTACACTTAGCAATAGGCCACTAACCTCCACTTAGGTCCAGATAGGTCTCAGTAAATTAAACCTAGCTCAACCCTAGGGGAACCGGAGATATTAGTTTTTTAAAGAATGAATGTTTTCTAGCGCATAGAAGCCACTAGCTCTCAAAGGGTTAAAAAGGTCACGCTGGAAAGGAACAAAGTCCAGAGTTCAGGCCATCCACGATGTAAGGGACACTTACTTTCAGAAGTGTTTGAATCAGGAAAGTGGCCCACAGCACCAGCCAAGGGTTCAGAGGCTCTGGTGTGCCTCTTGGGGCCTGGGACTACAACTCCCACAATGCTCCTCTTCAACTTATGGAGTTGCTCCAAACGTCTCCAAACTTCTGGATCTTCTTCCAGAGGTCCTTTTTGTGTCCTTGAAGTGTCCACAACTTGATCCAAGGTTCCAGAAGCTCTGAGTTGCTCCTTGGGAGTTGGGACTACAATTCCCAGAATGCACCTGGTCAGAATCCTCAAATGGCCACTGGACGCTGGTCAGCTGGGCTCTGCTTGCAGGACTTGATGCAGGGGACTCTGGGCAGCTCCTTTGTACCTGTAGCAAACAGGGAGTCCCTTCTTGAAGGAGTAGAAGACAGGTAAGTCCTTTTAGTGGTGAAGCCCAAGTGTGCAGCTGGTGCAGTATCCAGGTGCAGGTCAGGGGTCCAGCAGGGCAGTCCGTCTTCTCCTGTAGTTCTTCCTTGTTGGAATCTGAAAGGGATCTGGTAGGGAACTGAGGTGTGGGTGCAGGTCTGCCAGTTTTATCCCTGCTCCTGGGTGAAAAACAGGGGGGTCCGGGTTCTCCAATCAGGTGCAGGGTCCTTCCCCCTGTGATGACCACTTCCTGGGAAGTGTGGCAAAAATCAATCCCATAGAGCAACATTCCTCAAAAATCCATCATGGCTGAAAGTGATTTTTGGAGGTTACATCTGGCTGAGCCCACCCACAGGTGTGGATAAAAATTCTAAACACACCCCTCTCCTGCCCTCTCCTAATATAAAAGGGGGGGGGCACCTAATTGTCTGGGTTTGCGAGATATGAGGGTGTTGCTGGTTTGCTCCAAATGTCCTTCTCTGCCTTTGAAGACCAGTTTGGCAGCCCTCCCCCATCCTGCTTCACCATCTGCTGAAGGGAGATCTCCTCCCCCAGGCACATCTCTTTGTGTGGAGCCAGGCCACTTCACACCTCATCAAGGCAGCGTGGCCAGGCTGCCATAGGCTGGCCAATCAGAGCACAGCAGCAAAAACACTGCAGGGCTGAAGTTGGCAACTTTTCAGGTAAAGTTTAAAACTCTTTACCTGAACAAGTTATATTAAATCCCACAACTGGAAGTTGTGGGATTTTTTATAACAATTAATTAGATACCAAACTTCTTGTATCTGTTATTTAAGGGGAATTTTAAAATTAGAATAAAGTCTCCCCATTCTAGCCTATGGAGGCCATTCACTACAATGAGGAAAAAACTAATTTGGCGGTTTTACCTCACCAGGGCTTGTAAAACTATTTTTATAAGGTCCCTGCTTATAGTTACATGGCACCCAGCCCTAAGGGCACATAGGGCACACCCTAGGGGTGACGTATATGTACAAATAAGGTAGTTTAAGACTTTGGAACTACTTTTAATTCCAAAGTCGAATTTGCATATAAGTTTAATTTAAAAGCAGCCAGCAAGGCAGGCCTGCCCTTAAAATGACACTGGGCACCTCAGCAGTGCACATATGGGGGCACTATCTAGGCTGGGGTCCCTAAACCTCCATGCCCTACCATATACTAGGTACTTATAGGTAGGTTGACTTAGCCAATTATAATTAGCCTAATGTGCATACTGATTTTACACAGAGCACAGGCCCTGGGACTGGTTAGCAGTGCCCAGGGCACTATCAGAGTCAGGAAAACACCAGCAAAAAGTGGAAAATGGGGGCAAAAAGTTAGGGGGCCTCTGCAATCAGCCCTGTTCTCTCACATACCCCAGCCTATCCCAAGCACACCATCAGACAAGCATGCATACACCTCAACACACACAAGTAGCTCAGTCAAACATAAGCACCACACAACCCACAGGCACCCACACAAGCATCACCCACATACAGACACAGCAACATCCACTGCCTCCACTGTGTCCCCCTCCTCGTCGTTTCCCTCCTCCCTCCCAGTGTCGTCTACACTCTCACCTGCATGCACTACATCTACAGGCACTAGGACTCGCACCAGAACACCCAGAACCACACCCTGCTCACCTGCACTCACCACCCCCACTACCATTTACACGTCCCCTGTGTCCACTCCCAGTGTTTCTGTGACGCCCCCTCCCAAAGTACACAAACGCGGGCACTCACACACCAAACATCCATCCACCTCACGACAGCCTCCAGTACCTGCACCTGCACCCAAATCACCTAAAGTTACACCTCCTACAACCACCTCCTCTTCCTCCACTCCCAGACCCCCTCCAGCTACCCATCCCAGTCTTCGTCAGCAACGTTGACCTCTTTGCCCCCACCCCAACCCCTCCAATTGATAGGTCCCGTAGTAGCACCTCAGCCAAAAAAAGTCCAGTACCAGTGAGCAGTAAAAAGTGAGCATGTATTGTAATTGTCCACATATCTGTTTTCCCTGACATGCTAAGGAGTATATTTCTGCAAGACATGTGCACCGCACTCACCTTTCCATAGATGGTGGCAACCATTTTCTTTCCATGGATGGTGGCAACCATTTTCTTTCCATGGATGGTGGCAACCATTTTCTTGGCGTGCGCCAACACTAATCCTGCCAGATATGGTGGCAGACCAGGCACCCCTGATTCGGTGGCAGTTCTACGTCAGCGGCTGTCTCGATACATGCAGAACCTTGCAGAGATACAGGAGCCTTTGCATGTCTATCATATACTGCAGGGTATGCTCAATAAAGCAATTACATCACCGAAATTGGTACATGAAATCTGCTGTATTTTTCCATTACCGCTCTTTAAAACAGGTCGTTTCTGAGGGGGTGTTTTATAATTATCAGTAGCGCGTTTTAAAAGAATTAAAGCTGCCCATTTTCTTAAATACCAAATATCGGGATTTTGCACCCCATTTTCTTTTTATCTTGACTTAATTTGAAGACAGCTTGATGATACAATTACACGTTTTCATGGAGGTTTTCCTGAAGCTGTAAAATCGCTCCCCTGGTCTGTTTTTCCAAGACATGGGCTGTGCTCGCACAGTTTAGACTGCAATCTGATTAGGAATTGGCAGGTGTGTAATCAGGCAGAGTTTTATTACATGCACTGCAAAGCACAATATCTGCGAGTTGCAGGCTTCTCATGCAGCCGTGAAATGACAAAGAATCGAGGTAGAAAGGGGGGGGGGGATTCAATATCACGTCAGCCAATGTGTGTCCTTGCAAATCTCAATGTCTACAAAGATCAGGAAGAGAGGATTAGTGGGGGTCGGTCTGCAGGGTTTCGGGTCCTATTCTGCTCCTGTAAATGACACTGGGAGACCTGTTAAAGTGCCTTCAAATGCTTGTGTTGTCGACCTCTCGGTTAGATTCACAAAGATAAACTTGGTTGAAAATGTAATTTTATCATCGAATTTACCTGTTTTATGCCTGCCAGGAATTCACAAAGACGCAAACCCATTTACGCGTGTGGAGATCTCTGCCATGGATGGATAGTTCTTCACATTCCTGAATCACACTTAAAGGTTGAAAGTTGGCGTCCCAAGGCTTGGTTATCTGTGGGAATTTGCAGACACCCACAAACATATACATTAGAGGTCATACACTAAGGGCCAGATGTATCAAAGGATTTTACCCATTCTGTGTCTATGGGAAAATGTGTTCATACATATGGCCCCAATTCCTTTCATTTACCGTTCCATCCTGCAAATAATGCGATTTCCATTTCTATGGTGAGCAGGGGAGGGAAATGGATTAACCCCAGATTTGATGAGGTCTAAACAAAGTGGTTTTTACATGGAAAACATATTTTTCCCCGTAGAGGAAAAAAATTGTGGGCCATATTTATACTTTTTGACGCAAAACTGCGCTAACGCAGTTTTGCGTCAAAAAAATTAGCGCTGGCTAACGCCATTCTGAAGCGCCATGCGGGCGCCGTATTTAATCAATGACGTTAGCCGCCGGCGCTGCCTTGTGTGCGTGGAAAAAAACGACGTACACCAGGCAGCGCCGGCGTAGGGGGAGATGGGCTTGGGCGTCAAGAAATGGGGCAAGTCAGGTTGAGGCAATTTTTTCACCTCAACCCAATTTGCGCCATTTTTTCCGACTCCCAACCCCCATAGAAATGACTCCTATCTTAGCAAAGACAGAAGTCATGCCCCCTTGCCCAATGGCCATGCCCAGGGGACTTATGTCCCCTGGGCATGGTCATTGGGCATAGTGGCATGTAGGGGGGCACAAATCAGGCCCCCCTATGCCACAACAAAAAAAAAAAAAACACTTACCTGAACTTACCTTAATGTCCCTGGGATGGGTCCCTCCAGCCTTGGGTGTCCTCCTGGGGTGGGCAAGGGTGACAGGGGGTGTCCCTGGGGGCATGGGAGGGCACCTCTGGGCTCCTTCAGAGCCCACAGGTCCCTTAACGCCTGCCTTTTGCAGGTGCTAAAAAACGGCGCAAAAGAGGCCGTACGTCATTTTTTTTGACCCGCCCACTCCCGGGAGTATAAATACGACGCACATGCCTCGGAGTCGATTTTTTAGACGGGAACGCCTACCTTGCATCTCATTAACGCAAAGTAGGTGTCCACGCTAAAAAATGATGCAAACTCCATGGACTTTGGCGCTAGACGCGTCTAACGCAAAAGTATAAATATGGAGTTAGTTTTGCGTCGGAATTGCGCCCAAAAAAACGACGCAATTCCGGCGCAAACGGAGTATAAATATGCCCCTGTGTCTTTTTACAAGGATTGCTATACTCCCTAAACAGAATTCTTCCTCATGGAGCATCTGTCCAGGCACGCTTCTTTGAAAGTTTGTGAATTCCAGAAAATTGGAAATGACCTCCATTTGGAGATCACACCTTGTAGTTTTCTGGTTTTCTTTGGCTTTCTTGGCCCTGGGTAGTTTGCAATGTATATTATGGGTGCGTTTGAATAGCACCTCATACCATTTATAATGCCCCGAACTACTCTTTCTCCTAGACCAGGGTTCTGCAAAGTCTGTCTTGGAGAGCCGGGTCCATGCCAGAGTTCTAGCATTTCCACATTTAGAAAAATGTAGATTTCTGAAACATCTTTTTTCTAAATGTGGATATGCTAAAAACCTGGCATGGACCCGGCTCTCCAGGACCGACTTTGCAGAACCCTGTCCTAGACAACAGAGACCATAAATCAAAGGTCTTTTAAGAACAGAGAAGAAAGCTATTTTAAGTATTGCATATTTTTTGTTACACTATATTTTTAAATTTGATTAATCGTAGAAGGAGAAACCCACTCATCACGTTTGAGTGTTGGCACTGGAAGTTCAACATTGCCTTGTGGCTGAATCCCTAACAGCAAAATGTGAAGGAGTCCTCTCAATACATATCCATTCATAAGTACAGTTGGAAATAAAAATTGCATCACAGTCTCATAAGACTGGACAACTGTGACATCTTTTTCGAGGGTCGATCTCTGCAGTAGTTATTGTCCAAGCAATTATTCCCCATGGTTTGGTTGGAATCCCCCTTCACTTGGTGCGTTAAAGCTCGGCCACCTGTTTGTACTGCAGTGTATCTGTTCATGGTAGATGAACAGATCAAAGGATCAGAGGTGATATTATGGTTAATTTGTGTGGAAAATAATAAAATGGAAAACGAAAATAAAACAGAGAGGACCACAGTTCATGTCTCTATTTACCAAATATACCAACAAGTGGGATCTGATAGGAGTGGGATTTAGCAAAATATTAAATGCACTTAAGTGGAGAACGTTTTGGTTGTCAGAAAGGTACATTAATGCCATTTTGGTGTTAAAACGTGACTCTACTGTTTAAGTTGAGAGTGTTGACATGAATGGTTTACTTCTTAGTTCTAATTTTTGTCAGGATTTGGAACCACTGGAATCGGCACGGTCGCAAACCATGGCGTGGTTCCAGCAACGCCCCCCACAACGATCTCCCTAAAGGGGTGCGCACCTGCTGCACCATCTCATGCAACAGATCACATACTTCACGCCATCCCTGGGGTAAGTTCCATCTGCCTGGAGGCAGTGTTCGATGGTGGCTACATTGCCCCATTCTAAAACTTCATCATTCACTGGGACTTTAACTCCCAGAAGCCTTCAGCGGTAGCCATTTTTAAGGGTGTGTTTGCTCTATAAATACCAGCCACACCCAGGTTCCAGTGCTTTGGGTAAGATCCTCGCCGCTTTCCCTCTGCCGTCTGGACAAAGGAATTCTCTTTTAGCGAGTGGACGGGCTCACTCCTGGTGAGTTCATTCCAACGGGGCTTCCCCCCGCCGGCCTTTTCAAGTTCCTTTGTTGAATCTTGTTTCCGCACCTCCTTTGATTCTGGAGGCTGGCGGATTCCAGTTACTTTTTTTCTACTCCTCCTTTGATTCAGGAGGTTAGCGGTTTTCTGCAGTTTCCATAATTATCTAAGTCGTTTTGACTTCGTTTCGCTATTATTCCTCAGTAATTACACTACGATAATTCTCATGTAATGTTGTGGTGTTAACCATTTGCTAACGGACTCATAACTTTGAGATTATTTTTTGTATGTTATTTAAGGAAAATTCTATGCTGCCGTTTATTTATTAATGAACGTTCTGTTTTTTGTGTGCTCAGAAGATCGTGAATTATTACAAGTCAGAATGTCATTTAGTAGCTGATGTACTGATTGATTAACGCTTAAGAAAGAATTGCAGTACTCCTTTTGAGCTCCTGGCATACGCTCTTGGCAAGGAGTTTGGTGATTATAGTTCACAGTAGTTGTTTTTGTCTGGAGTGCCATTATCTGGATTTCAAGCCGTCTTTTGGGAATTTTTGTTTCTGATGTTAAATTGTTATTCCTAACACGGACAACAGTGTCATATTGCAGAACGTTTAGATATATGATTATTGTTAATGATATTTTCTTTGCAAAATAACAACTTCCTTTTCAGATCTCCCTCCTAGCTGTTCCTTTCCTGTTTCTCCCTTCCCCCCGCCTGGCCTCTCCAATCATCAGCGCCATAACAGCACCTGAGTTGGTGTTGCCTGGAGGTGGGCCCTTGATTAGAGACGCACAGATCCGGAGGAATTGGGCCGTGACAATTTTACTTGCATACACAAGGGTGCTGATAGAGCCCTTACCACACCACCACCTCTGAAAGATACCTTCCTCCACTTGGAAGTAATGCTAGGTCTCAACTTCAAGGAATGATGTTTGTGAAAACACCTCTAAATGTTTGAAATACTGGGTGTATATGCGAGTGTGACAGTAATGACAGGCCCTACAAATTAAGATGTGAGTTTAGAATGTGAGCCAAGGATGACCACAGATTTAGTTGATGACCAAATACTTCCCCCTTTCTGATAGGTGCCTTTCTGTGATGTTTGTCTGTGAAGTGTTTATAAGCTGCGTGGCCTTTTTGATGGTTTGAAGTTTTTTGCAGATGGACAGTCACTGAGAGAACAGTGAAAGTTGCTACCTTTTATAGTAGCATCTGAGGATGTAATCCATAAGAACAAAGGAAAGGGGATCTTCCCAATAAAGAGTGCATCGAAAATTCATGAGAAGTCTGCTAAATAAACCTCCCGTTATTTCAGTAGTTTGATGATTTGTAAGAAAGCATATTGCTCCAAAGATTGATTAAGCCATTCTGTTTGCCTGTTAGCCTGTGGGTGATAACTGGTAGATTGGAAATGCTGGGCACCCATTCTTTACATGGGTTCTTTCTATAAAAAAAGTGCTATAAATGTAGTTGCTGTATTTGTTTCAGGAAGGCCATGTACACTGAAATAAGGAAGATGGAAATGCCTGCTAATTGAACTTCAGTAGCAAGCTTTTTGAGGAGAATAAAGTGTTCCATCTTTGTGAAGCAATGAATGATGAGAAGCAGGTTTTATGATGTAAATCCACTATAAAGTCCACTGTGATCAAACCCCAAGCCTGATGCAGGATGAAAAGCGACTGCAAACTCCATGCTTCAGGCATTTGAGATACCTTATCTTGTGTGCTCACCACACATAGGTTAACATATTTTTAATTGCAGTTTCACTACTGGGCCACCAAAAATCTGTACTGATTAATTCTAACACCTTCCTCTGTCCTGGATTACCTGCAACTGTTGAATCCTAACACCATTTTAGTACTAAGGACTAAGGCCCTCATTCCAACCCTGGTGGTCATAGACCGCCAGGGTGGCTGTCCACAGAAGCACCGCCAACAGGCTGGCGGTGCTTCATGTGGTATTCCGACAGCCGCGGTCGCCCAGCCGGGTCCGGCGGTTTCCCGCCGGATTAGCCCCGGCTGGGAGAATCCTCCATGGCGGCGCTGCAAGCAGCGCCGCCATGGGGATTCCGACCCCCTTCCCGCCAGCCTGTTTCTGGCGGAAACGGGTGTCCTGGGGCCCCTGGGGGCCCCTGCACTGCCCATGCCAGTGGCATGGGCAGTTCAGGGGCCCCCTAACAGGGCCCCAGCATGATTTTCACTGTCTGCATAGCAGACAGTGAAAATCGCGACGGGTGCAACTGCACCCGTCGCACCCCTGCAACACCGCCGGCTCCATTCGGAGCCGGCTTCTGTGTTGCAGGGCCTTTCCCGCTGGGCCGGCGGGCGCTCTCTCGGCGGACGCCCGCCGGCCCAGCGGGAAAGTCTGAATGGCCCCTGCGGTCTTTTGACCGCGGAGCGGTCATTTGGCGGCGTAAGTTTGGCGGGCGGCGACCGCCGCCCGCCAAACTTAGAATGACCCCCTAAATCTGCTTTTAGGGAAGGAAAAATGATTCACCTCAATATGAGTATGTTTTAGTGAAATCGCTTGTCAGGTTCTTGTTAATTTTCAGTTGCGTTGAATTTCTTTGGCTATCTCTAAAAAGCCTTTGGTTGTGAGGTAGGTATGGCTAAGATACAGGGAGAAGTGTCTTTTAGCTCTTATTTTTCTGAGTCATCAGTCAGTTGAGAAGAGCATTAGATTGCCTATGTCTATTTCTGAGTCTTTAAGTTATACTGTAATTGAATTTTGAGAAGTATGATTTCACTCAACCATGTCTTGTATTGACATATTTCTTGGTTATAAGGTAGATTAAATTCTTGTGGTCAATCCACATAGTGATTTTATGATGGGCCCTGTCTAAATTAGGTCTCCAAAGTGAAAAGGCTTTCTTGACGGCTAGATGTCCTCTATTGTATATGGTATAGAACTTTACGAAAACTGTCAGAGTTCATGGATAATAAGATACTGGATGACGTTCATTAGTCTCAGGATCTCATTAGGATAATTTGTTTCTAATTGCAAATAAGGAAGCATCAGTTTTAACAAAAAAGGGAAGCAGTTCATTTGGATGAAAGGCTTGTTCTTATTTTTCACCCCAGCAACATTTCACTTCCTTTCTAGTTGGTTGAACAATGAGGCAGTATTATGGAAAGAAAAGGTTTGAATACGATGTTGATAAATATTTGTTAACCCAATGATTTTTCCTATTTCCTTAACAGGAGATATAAATATTTGTGAGTCAAATGTTTGTGCTTCTTTGCCAAGCAATGTGGTCTAGTAGCTAGAGCTGCTGACTTTGAAACCTAAGAATCCTTGCTTCAGCTCAATATCCTTTGATGCTGTGCAAACCACTTAAGTCTAAAATAAAAAGTGTAACATTTGATTCTCATTCTCATATTAAAGAACCTGCTTCTCATTAAAAGCAGTTTTATACCCTTGGGCCAGATTCTTGCTCTGCGAAACTTCAAAAAACAGTTTGCAGGGATGGGCAGGCATGACCATTCCTGCACTATTCTTACTTTCTGAGGATCCATTCTGAAACCTTTTCCAGAAATCTCACAACCTAAAAAGGTAATGCTGGCTATCTCAAACAAGCAGTTTTCAATTTTCACACAAATGGAGTGCTTCCTTACCATGTGACTTTTCAAACCTGCTGATGATGCTTTTGTAGAGTTTTGTAGTACATTAAGATGTCATCCATGAAGATACCACCAAGAAGACATCTAAATGATCTCAAAATATGTTATTCACAAAGTTTTGTAAAGAGGTGTGTTAGTTACTATACGAACAACGTGCTGCACCCCCATATTTTTGTCTTGACTGTTTTGCTGGTTGTAGAATTCCGTACATGTTACCCCTCCCAACCAATAGTAAAGTGGCTGTGTGCCTCCTTTCAGCATGATGAAATTGGTGTACACCTGATTGGCATAGATAACATAATTACAAGTCCCTAATATATGGTACAAAATGTAACCAAGACTTGATAGTTAAATGCCACCAGTGGACGGCAGCACATACTGTGCCCTCCACTGCAGTGGCAGTGCAAAAATGGCTTCAGGACTACCACTGTAATGACTGTAGCAGTTTAAAAAGTACAAGGAAAAGTAAGTTTTACCAAGTTAATCTTTCCCTATCTGAAGTTCCTGGAGTCTAAATTTGCATTTTCCTTTCCATTTCTACAGCCAGTAATTAGCATTTGAAGAGTTGTGAAAACTGCTCCCAGAGCAGAGAACAAATACCTGGGTACGGCAAGTTGTTGTTGTTCCCTTGACAGGATGACCAGTGGGGCTGGGCTCAGGAACTGAATTAACTTCAAAGAGGCATCCCCTGGAACAGGCAATTGTTACCTGACATCTGGACAGGACCCTCCTTTATCCCCTTAGCCAGGAAGGCTCCAATCACATTGGGCCTCTTTTTGACATTACAGTGTCAAATTCTGCTGGAGTGTCAAATCCTACTTGATTGGTCAGCTGCATATTTACATATAAACACTAGGAAGGGAGGGACACAGGATGGCAAAATAATTGTTGTCTGTCCGTTGTCTAGTTGATAAAAAGCCATGAGTTGCTCTACCAGACTTCTCTTTCTCTGTTTATCAGATTTATAGTTACTGCCCAAAACTGGCCTTTAATGTTAAGTGTAGAAGGACACTACAATTAGAACAGTGTAGTCCACTCCCCACACCCAGCCCTCGGAGCCCAGGTTTAGTGTTACCAAAGACATTTGTCATCTCAGAAATGCCCTTAATGGATAGGGTTGGTCTCAAGAACATTTACTGAATTTGTTAGGGTGTGCCCAGGAGTCATTCCCACCCACTAGCTTGTACCAGGCACAAATGTGGCACCTCAGGTACCCACTGCAGAACACTACTGGGCCTGAGGGTGATCAATAAAGGACCTAACCTGCTGTCTGAGACCTGAGAAGAGCACTAAAGGACTGGACATACTCCCCCTCTTGTACTCGGAATAAAGAAGTGGATTCCAAGGGTCATAAGGATGACCTACATTCAAGCTACAGAGATGGAGGGGGCTATGAGGAACAGGAAAGCATTGCAGGAGGTCACCGATCTAGTGCAAAGAGCAGGCCTGGTGTCGTGGACCATCAATGCTGTAGCGCGAAGGGTCGGGTTGACAGAGATTTGCATTGGCAGACTATATGAATGACAAGGTTACAGAACCAACATGTCAGTTTGCGGTTGCAAAGAGCCCAAAAACTTCAGTTCAGCTCCTCTGAGGCCCCTCTAAGGGCCCAGGACCATAAGGCTGACCGTTTCAAGTTACAGAGATACAACAGGATACAAAGACATTTCCTTGCAACTGCCCGGCTAGCCGGAGGCACTGGACCTGGACTGGACTGTACTGTTAGGCCTTTGCCTGACACCCTGAGATTCTCTAAGAGCTATCTCTGATGTCCTGGGGGCTCTAGGAATGTACTTCTGTGCTAGATCGGGACTTAACAGGCTGAAGTCAGAAGGGAATATCTTTGACTAGAACTAACCTGGTTGAAATATTTGAGGTAAGCTCCATCACGGCCAGGGTCAAATTGCATCCAGGTCCCTCTCTATTGTGATCACTGACTATCATTGTCCACTTGTGCTTCTTGGTGCTATTCCTTTTGAAAACTTTAAAACTTCATATATCCTGCTTCCCTTATTGGAGTTTTGTCATTTTGGCATAATTTTGTTCATTCGTTTAATCTGTTTTTGTAATTCGGGTTGGGACTCTTAGTGAGTTGCATTTCAACTTTGTTACTGTTTAGGTACTGCATAAATACTCAGCTCAGGTTAATTTAGCAACTTTAAGGGTTCACACTGACAATGGTTGTGATTGTTCCTTGAGGTGGCTAGTCACCCACCCCAAATGATAATCAAATTTCTTACAGTCACAAACTCGAATTACCATTACAAGGTACTTACAATGACCACAACGAGTATTGAATGCTGTTTGCCCACTCATCCTCTTCACAAGTATTCACAAGATTATAGGATTCTCATAGAACCCATTTCATGAACACCTTTGCTGTTTCGACCTCATCCCAGAAGAACTGGAACGTGGGGGTGAGTATATTGATTGCAAATGGTGATTGCATTCAGTTCGTTATAATCAGTACTTTGTCTGTATTTTTTCTTTGCTCTTTGCTATTATTTTCTTAATCTACACCCATCTAATATAACTCCAGCTCTCATCTCAGCTGGTCCTTTGCTGAGCTTTAATATGCAGTGATAAATCAATAAACATCATAGAAGTAGTGGTTCAGTTCACAGACAATTACACAGCCGTCTTTAAATTTGATCACAGCCCCTGGTAAAAAAACCTCCAGCCACAAGTTTATTTGTCCATGCCACTAGTAGTTGATAACTAATAAGTTACATGAGTGTTAGACCTGACATGCATTAGGGTGGTCACCCCTAACTTTTTGCCTGCCTCCCTCCACTTTTTGGACCCTGTTTTGCTGGCTTTTAGACTCTGTGCACTTTACCACTGCTAACCAGTGCTAAAGTGCATATGCTCTCTCCCTTTTTAAACATGGTAACTTTGGATCATACCTGATTGGACTATTTAATTTACTTATAAGTCCCTAGTAATGTGCACTATATGTGCCTAGGGCCTGTAGATTAAATGCTACTAGTGGACCTGCAGCACTGGTTGTGCCACCCACTTAAGTAGCCCCCCCTTAACCTTGTCTCAGGCTTGCCATTGCAAGGCCTGTGTGTGCAGTTTCACTGCCACTTCGACTTGGCATTTAAAAGTACTTGCCAAGCCTAGAACTCCCCTTTTTCTACATATAAGTCACCCCTAATGTGTGCCCTAGGTAACCCCTAGAGCAGGGTGCTGTGTAGGTAAAAGGCAGGACATGTACCTGTGTAGTTATATGTCCTGGTAGTGTAAAACTCCTAAATTCGTTTTTACACTACTGTGATTCCTGCTCCCTTCATAGGCTAACATTGGGGCTGCCCTCATACATTGTTGAAGTGGCAGCTGCTGATCTGAAAGGAGCAGGAAAGTCATATTTAGTATGGCCAGAATGGTAATACAAAATCCTGCTGACTGGTGAAGTCGGATTTAATATTACTATTCTAGAAATGCCACTTTTAGAAAGTGAGCATTTCTTTGCACTTAAATCTTTCTGTGCCTTACAATCCCCATCTGGCTGGGCTTGGTTGACAGCTCCTTGTGCATTCACTCAGACACACCCCAAACACAGGGTACTCAGCCTCACTTGCATATATCTGCATTTTGAATGGGTCTTCCTGGGCTGGGAGGGTGGAGGGCCTGCTCTCACACAAAGGACTGCCACACCCCCTACTGGGACCCTGGCAGACAGGATTGAACTGAAAGGGGACCTGGTGCACTTCTTAGCCACTCTTTGAAGTCTCCCCCACTTCAAAGGCACATTTGGGTATAAAACAGGGCCTCTGCCCTATCTCATCAGACACTTGCTGGAGAAGAAACCTGAACCAGAAACTACATCCTGCCAAGAAGAACTGCCTGGCTGCTCAAAGGACTCACCTGTCTGCTTTCTACAAAGGACTGCTGCCTTGCTGTTGGCCTGCTGCCTTGCTGAACTCTTGCCTGGCTGTGAAAGTGCTCTCCAAGGGCTTGGATAGAGCTTGCCTCCTGTTCCCTGAAGTCTCAGGACCAAAAAGACTTATCTTTTTCACTTGGATGCTCCGTGCGCCGAAATTTTCGACGAACAGCTTGTTCCGCGGTGAGAAAAACGCCACACACCCACGCTGATCGACGCGACGCCTTCGGGACGACCGGAACTTCGACGCACGGCTTCGCAAGGACAACGCCGCCCGACCTCCGGAGGAGAAATCGACGCGACGCCTGCCGTGAGATCGGAATTTCAACGCGCAGCCCCGCAGAACGACGCGCAGCCGGAAAACAAGCAGGAAAATCCACGCACAGACCCGGGACATCTGGTAATCCCAGCGATCCACAGAAAGAGACTGTCCGCGGGCCGGAAAACGATGCACGACTTCCCCGCGTGGAAAATAACTACGCAACTCCGTGTGTGCTGGGGAGAAATCGACGCACACACCATTTTTCCACGTATCTCTTCTTCTGTGGCCCTCTGAGGAGATTTTAAACTCCAAAACCAGGTACTTTGTGCTTGAAAGAGACTTTGTTTGCTTTTTAAAGACTTAAGACATTTCATATCACTTTTCAGTGATATCTCTACAAATTCACATTGCAACTTTATTCGTTTTGACCTACAATTATCCTGATAAATATTATATATTTTTCTAAACACTGTGTGGTGTATTTTTGTGGTGCTATATGGTGGTATTGCATGATTTATTGCACAAATACTTTACACATTGCCTTCTAAGTTAAGCCTGACTGCTCGTGCCAAGCTACCAGAGGGTGGGCACAGGCTAATTTTGGATTGTGTGTGACTTACCCTGACTAGAGTGAGGGTTCTTGCTTGGACAGAGGGTAACCTGACTGCCAACCAAAAACCCAATTTCTAACAATGAGCAATCTACATGATGAGTCTTTTGACAAACATTGCACTGAACTCAGTGAGAATTTGAGCCCAATAATTTAATCAAGGACTCTGGTTCAGAACTAGCGCTGTTTACCTGGTTAAGTGCATCCTTATTTAAATAGGACAACACTAACAGCATGTTCAGTAAATTGTTGATATTTGGCCAGAAGTGCAACTGACCTTGCACCATAAAGCTTGAATTTATTCAGGTGCACACCAAACACCTCTGGGGTGCTAAGACCAAACTATTAGTCAGTGGTGGAGATTGTTCTGCCTCTTTTACCTCATTGTTATTACTTTTGACAGCATTACTGTTTTTCTCTATGGGAAAGTGGGTTACTTGTTAAGGGTGGTGGCAAAATTCTACTCAAACAGCAACCACAATCATTGTCAGGGTTAAGTCACAAGTGAACCCCAAGTTAACTTCTGCTCAACCCTCTGGTAGCTTTGCACAGAGCAGTCAGGCTTAACTTAGAGGCAATGTGTAAAGTACTGAAGCAGCACTTCAGACAGTAATAAAGTGAAAACTTAATGCAAGAAAAATCCCACACCAATTTAGAAAAATGATAAATAACTTGACACCAAAATGACAAAAATCCAATAAGTACAAACGGAGATATACACTTTTAAGAATTTAAGTGAAAATAGTGCCTAAACGCACAGAGTGCTACTTGTGGCTATCTGGTCGTGCGAGACTGGGAGAAAGTCACATGTTCAGACCAACTGTGATGGAGCATTGGTCGGATACAGGGCTCACGTTAACCTTGCTGAAAAGCTACCTTCTTAGACCAGTACGAAGAGTCCCATTCATGAAAGCATCGCCGGCAGTCGTTGATCTTGTGCAAAGAGCAGGCCTGGCATCGCGGACCGTCATTGCTGTAGGTCAAAGGTCGGGCTGACTGAACTTTTCCTTGGCAGGCTGTGCGAATTCCCACCCACAAAGTTATGGCCCCAACGGGCCAGTTAGCAGTCGCAAAAAGCCCAAAAACATCACTTCAGCTCCAACGAGGCTACACCTTGTGTCCAGGATCTGAGAGGCACCACCTGGGGGTCAGAGGCTTGCTTCAGCTGGATCTGGGTGCTGGCACAGATGGTTGGGAGCCTGTTATGTCTCTGTGGCTCTGAACAGGAAGCCAGCAGACTAACCCTTGAAGTTATTCCAAGAGTCCTGGGTTCAGAGGCAGGCCCATTACCTCTGATTAGGCAAGAGGGCAGCAGGCCAGCGGGGAAGCAATCGAGCAAGACAGAAGTCCTGCAAAGTAGTAGTCCAGCAGGGTTGCAGTCCAGCACAGTGGCAGTCCTTTCAGCAGCACAGCTGTCCTTCTTCCTGGCAGAGTCCCCACAAATCCAGAAGTATACTGAAGAGTTGGTGTCTGAGGTCCAGTATTTATACAAGGTGCCTCTTTTGGAGTGGAAGAAACTTTTAGAGGTTTCCCTTTGAAGTGCACAGGTTTCCTGCCTCCACTGACCTGGCTCCAGATAAACTAAAGGGGTTAGACAGCTCCTTGTGTAGAGGCAGGAGCACGAGCTACAGGTGTTACCCATGTTGGTGTATCTTCTCATCTACCAGGAGTACGAACGGCGGCGGTGATGACCAGGGTGAGTACTGCACCTAGCACACAGGGGAGGGGGGAGGAAAAATAGAGTGACACACACATGCAACATCCCCACCCCAACCCTCACCCCCAACACCATACACACAAATGCATGCATCCACATTACATATACACCCCGTAACCCTCCGGAAGAACGAAGGACAAAAGGAATTGAGTCAAATGCGTGTCATATTAGAAATAGTCAGATAAACGTTATAAATTCAAAAACAGTATTTACAATATATACAATATGTACATAAGGCGATACATTGTCCATTCAAAATGTCTGTGGCCCACTGGGCCAAAACTCATAGGCCAAGCCCACACTTGACTCCTGCCTCAATACGGAAAGAACACTGCAGGGGCATCAGATCGAAGACACACAGGCACCTCAGGGGGATGGGGAAGGGCGGGCACCTCAGCCAGAAGATGGGACAACGCCTCTGCTCCTGGAGGGGGCTCCATGCCCATAGCGATGTCCTGGGGAGTGCAAAGCCACAGTCTCTCAAGTCTCTCAAGTGCGTGGTTTGCCCACTGCCTGGTCCTGGGGAGTGCAAAGCCCAGGTCTCTCAAGTGGATGCATTTCTCCACTGGTTCTGGGGGGGGCTTTGTGCCCAGTGTTGCAACACTTGGGGTGTGGCAGTTTATAGTCCCTCACCTGGGTGTCTGAGCCATGTGATTTGCAGTGACCAGGATGCATGATGGTCCATGGAGGCAGGGCTAGAGTACATCCGGCGGCGGCTATGGCTGCACAGTGGTGGTAGTGCCGGTGCTGGTGGTGGTGCTGCCAGTGGTGGAGGGAGGCTCCAGCCCCTGTCCTGCAGCCTCAGACGGCTGCCCACTGGGGCTGCTGCTGCTGGAAGTGGTGCTACTGTCAACAGTGCAGGTGGCGGTGCTTCGGCGGGGTTTGCGGCGGTGCTTGCAGCAGTGCAGGTGGTGGTGCTGGCCGCGGTACAGGTGCCGGTGCTGCCAGTGGTGGGGGGAGGCTCCATCCCTTCTCTGCAGCCTCAGACAGCTGCCCGCTGGGGCAGCTGCTGCTGACAGTAGTGGTGCTTGCGGCGGTGCAGGTGGCAGTGCTTGCGGCGGTGCTAGCGGTGGGGCTGCTGGCGGTGCTGGCGGTTGTGCTGGTAGCCACCAGGCCTTCACCTGCAGCCTTGGACGGATGAAGTGCCTTGCCTGGTGTTTTGTGCCCCTTCATCACCTTGGCAGATGGTGGTGTCACCTTGGGTCTGGCAGCTGGAGTCTTTGAGGCGGCCTTGCTGGGTGGCTGTGGCTCCTTTCCCTTGCTCGATGCTGTCCCCTTCTTCACTTTGCCAGATTGCAGAATTGTTTTTGCCTTGGCAGGGGTTGGTGGCACACTGGCTGGGCTGGCAGGTGCCCCCTTTGAGCCTCTGAGAGCTGCAGGAACCACAGCGGACGTGGGTTTGGTGGCTGAGGTGCTGGGCTGGGTTTTGGCCACCCTGGCCTGAGGGGAAGGACAGGGGGGAAGGATAGGGAAGAGGTCAATGTTTGCCAGGAAAAGCTTCTTAGGGACACTGGGACAGGAAGAGGGAGAAGGTCTGGGAGTGGAGAAAGAGGGAGTGGTTGTTGGAGGTGTCTGTCTGCTTAGTTTGGGTGCAGGTGTATGGGCTGGATGCTGTTGTGAGGTGGATGGCTGTTTGGTGAGTGGGTGCTTGTGCTTGTGTACTTTGGGAGGAGGGGGTCACAGACACAGTGGGAGAGGACACAGGGGACGTGTGCATGGATGTGGGGGTGGTGAATGCCAATAAGGGGTGTGTAGTGATGGGCGTGCTGGTGGTGGAGGTAGTGGATGAGGATGTAGTGCATGCAGGTGTGAGTGGAGACGCTACTGGGAGGGAGGTGGATGACGACGAGGAGGAGGACACAGTGGAGGCAGTGGATGGTGGTGTGTCTGCATGGGGATGGTGCTTGTGTGAGTGCCTGTGAGATGACGTGTGGTGCTTGTGTTTGCCTGAGCCACTTCTGTGTGTTGATTTGGGTGAATGCTGGTCTGAAGGCGTACTTCGGATTGGCTGGGGTTGAGGGGATTGGGACTGGGTAGAGGAAGTTGGAGTGGGGAGGCTGGATACAGGGACAATGGCTGCCATCAGTGCGGAGGCCAGAGCCTGAAATGCTCTCTGTTGGGCTGCCACGCCAGAGTGAATGCCCTCCAGGTATGTATTTGTTTGTTGCAAATGCCTCTCGACACCCTGGATAGCATTCAGGATGGTTGACTGCCCAACAGTGAGGGATCTCAGGAGGTTAGTAGCCTCCTCACTGAGGGCAGCAGGGCTGACTGGGGCAGAGCCTGAGGTGCCTGGGGCGAAGGAGATGCCCACCCTCCTGGGTGAGCGGACACGGGAAACACGCTGAGAGGCTGCTGGGAGGGCGGTGCTGGTAGGGGGGGTGGCGACTGTACCTGTTGTTGTGGTGGGCACAGAGGTGTCCGCCACCGCCAGGGAGCTTCATCGGAGGAGGAGTCGCTGTCTGTGGTGTCCCCTCCTGTCCTCGTTGTGGTGCTCCCCTCGCCCTCCGTCCCACTGGTGCCCTCACCGTCGGTGGATTCGGCCTTTAGGCCCATGTGGGATGCAGCTCCCTCCATCGCCGGTGCCTCTGCTCCTCCGCCAGATGATGCTAATGCACACAAGGACAGGGTGACAAAACAAAAAGGGGGAGGGAGACAGAGGATACGCTTGGTCAATGCCAGCAACAACACTACCGTTGGCGTACACAACTCACAGGGAACAGCCCTATGCGCTAGGCCTGCACTACCACTGACAATGCTAGTCACCAGCCCATGGGGGACAATGCCTGACGCCATCAGCTGCACACCTGAAACAAACAGGGCCCTGACCAGTAGTTGATGCCCACTAACACTATTGGGGTTGGAGTGCTTCAGAGCCTGTCCAACAAGGGACCTACCCTGCCATGGTCGCCCTGGCCTAGTGGCACCCACAGTCCACATCCCCACCCAGGTAAAACCTTAACACGTGCAAAGTAATGACTCTGAATTTGTACTCACCCCCTTGTGGCTGCTGTGATGCCCTCTAGCGTCCATCCAACTCCAGATAGGCCACCACCAGGATGCGGAACATCAGGGGGTCAGGGTACGACATGCACCCCTTCCTCGTTGGGAGGCCAGCCCCAGCTGGGCCTCTGCCGTCTTTCTTGCCCAGCGGCGCAGGTTCTCCCACTGTTTGAGGCAGTGGGTGCTCCGCCTGTCAAAGACCCACAGGGTCCGCACCTCCTTGGCAATGGCACGCCAAATACCCTTTTTCTGATGGGCGCTGACCTGCAGGAAAAAGACAGCAGAAAAGGGAATTAGTTAACCATCCGGACCGTCACACTCATGGCCCACCATATCCCTCCCATCCCCTGATGCACATACATTGACCACCATACATGCAGCACTCTGACCAGGACGCCTCAGCCCCCCCTACATGTGGCTTACACACACAGCACTCCATACATTCATCGCCCACGCATCATGCTCACAGTGTACTCACCTGTTTGTCTGGAGGACCATAGAGTAACGTGTACTGGGGTAGGACCCCATCCACCAGTCTCTCCAACTCCTCCGCAGTGAAGGCAGGGGCCCTTTCCCCAGACACTCGAGCCATTTTTGCTTCCAGACACAGGTCACAGCAGCACTTGCAGTGTAGGTCCTCTCCTGTTGAAGGTCAGGTAGCAAGTGAGTGAATAGATAGAAAATGGGGGTAAAGTCCACAGCGGTGCTTACCGTCACCGCTGGCGTACATCGCCATTGGCTCCTGGAACCCATAGGGCCAATGATAACTAATGCGAAGTTGCACGGCGGTCATCGTCCGCCTATCGCAACGGCGCACGACGCCAGAGGGATTACCTCATTTCCTCTTGTCCCTCCTCACAGGTCAGGCAGCTGCCATTTCAGAGGGGCACAGGCCATGGCACCTAACTGCGTCACAGCAGACATTGGCACAGCAACTGACTCTCGGATTCACATACTGGTTCTGTAAATGTAGAAATGCATCATTATTGCAATAGATGTGTGATAATGACCCTCTGTTCACCGTTTTCCTCCATAGGCTTCAACCGCTGAGGGTGAATATGAGATGGAGACATCCTCCAGTGTACAGACCCCTGGTGGACCTTGCGACAATGGAGGACAGCCACATTATCCTAACCTACAGACTTGATCGGGCCACAATCCAAGAACTGTGTGCCCAATTGGAGCCAGACCTGATGTCAGCCATCTGCCAGCCCACAGGTATCCCCCCCTCTAGTGCAGGACCTGTTAATGCTCCATTTCCTGGCAAGTGGTTCTTTCCAAAACAACAGTGGCCATGGCATCAGGGATGTCTCAGCCAATGTTCTTGAACGTGTTGACCAGAGTGTTGTTAGCCCTGCTTAAAGACATGCACACACATTGTATTCCCACAGGTGGAAGATTTGGCCACTGTGAAAGCTGACTTTTATGCCTTGGGACATATCCCTAACATCATTGGTGCCATTGATGGTACACATGTAGCATTTGTCGTTCCCCCCGAGAAATGAACAAGTATTCAGGAATAGAAAAAGCTATCACTCTATGAATGTGCAGATGGTGTGTTTAGCGAACCAGTACATCTCCCATGTGAATGCCAAGTAGCCTGGCTCTGTGCATGACACCTTTATCTTGAGGAATAGCAGCATTCCATATGTGATGGGCCAACTCCAGAGGCACGGGGTGTGGCTAATAGGTGAGCTCAAGGTCCCCACCCATTATATGTTGGTGCCTGGGTATGAGGTTGTCCCTAAGGGTTAGTGTGTGTCTGACAGTTGTCCCTCGATGTTTTCAGGTGACTCTGGTTACCCCAACCTGTCATGGCTACTGACCCCAGTGAGGAATGCTAAGACAAGGGCAGAGGAACGTTACAATGAGGCACATGGGCGAACAAGGCGGATAATTGAAAGAACCTTTGGCCTCCTGAAGGCCAGATTCCAGTGCCTCCATCTGACAGGTGGATCCTTGTACTGCTCACTCAAGGTGTGCCAGATCATCGTTGCACAACCTGGTTTTGAGACGGCAGGTGCCTTTTCTGCAGGAGGATGAGCCTGGGGATGGTCTTGTGGCAGCGGTGGAGCCTGTGGACAGTGAGGAAGAGGAGGCAGAGGAAGAAGATGTGGACAACAGAAGTAATATCATACAGCAGTAAGTCCAGTAACACACAGGTAAGACAATGTAACTTCACTTTACGTTTCAGTTTTCAGTTGGACATTGTACATGCAGCCTGATTTCCCTATGTCTATGGCCACTTACTGTACCCTTTGGCATCTTTATTTTCATATCTCTGTGGCCCACTCTGTCTCCTGGTATGTTTACTGCTGCCCACTAAAGGTCATATCAATATATATATAACTGTACACATGACTTGCAATGTTTTCAGAATGTTGTACTAAAACTTATTTCAATCATTTGACAGACTCCAGATTTGTATTTGTTCCAAGGGTGTTTATTTAAGTGCTCATAAGTATAGGGGGATGTGCAATGGGCTGGGGTGATGGTGGAGGAATGTCCAGTTAGAGTTCAGTCTCTTGGTATCACAGGTGATTTGTCCAATGGGGCATAGGAAGGGGAGTAATGGCAGTTCAAGGTGGACAGGGTGACAGAGTGGGACAGAAGGGTGACAATCAGGAGAGTCGTATTTCCTGCCGGGGGTCTTGGCAATGTTCTCTGGCTTCTGCCTGGACCGCAGGGACCGTTTGCGGAGTGGTTTTCCTTCTGTGGGAGGTTGGGTGCTGGTGGGCTGTTGTTCCTGTGGCGGGCCTCCTGTCCACTAGCGCCAGCAGAGGTGGAGGGCTGTTCTTCGGTGTGGCTAGTGTCAGGGGCCTGTTGGTGTGCCACTGCCTCCCTCATGGTGTTGGCCATGTCAGCCAGCACCACTGCAATGGTGACCAGGATGGTGTAGATGTGTTTGAGATCCTCCCTGATCCCCAGGTACTGTCCCTCCTGCAGCCGCTGGGTCTCCTCCAACTTGGCCAGTATCTGGCCCATCGTCTCCTGGGAATGGTGGTATGCTCCCAGGATGTTGGTGAGTGCCTCCTGGAGAGTGGGTTCCCTTGACCTGTCCTCCCCCTGTCGTACAGCAGTCCTCCCAGTTTCCCTGTTGTCCTGTGCCTCTGTCCCCTGAACAGTGTGCCCACTGACCCCAGGTCCATGATCGTCCTGTTTTTGTGGGGTTACCTGGGGTCCCTGTAGTGGTGGACACACTGCTGATTGACGTGTCCTGGGGACAGTGACATGGGCCCGCTGGGTGGGAGCTGTGGTGGTGTTTCCTGAGGGGGAGGCTCTCTGGTGGTATGGGACTGTGGCAGGGTAACCGACTGTCCAGAGGTCCCTGATGGGCCAGGTTGGCCATCGTCATCCAGGCATGCAGAGCTGCTGTCAGCACTGTGGGCCTCCTCTGGGGGGGTGGACTGGATGTTGCTGGCAACTCCTCTGCGGTGACATTGAGTTGGGGTCCTGTGGGGATGCAAATGCAGTGTTAATGTATCTGCGTGTGCCATCTTGTGCATGGGTATGTTTCCCTGTATGGTTGTCAGCTTTGCCTTGTGTGTGTGGTCATTTTGTGGGCTAGGTGATTCTCTCTAATGTGCTCGGGTTCTGTGTGTACTACCAAGGCCTCAGTTTCATCATTAAGACGGACGCACACCCCATCCCCAAGTTAATGAGCATATAGACTGGCTAAGCGCTGGCAAGTTTCTCAGCACCATTGATGTCACATCAGGGTACTGGCAGATTGCTCTGATTAAGGGCGCAAAAGAGAGGTCTGCATTCTTGACCCCAGAGGGCCTCTTCCAGTTAAGGGTAATACAGTTTTGTTTAAAGAATGCCCCTACCACCTTTCAGAGGTTGGTCAACAGGGTCCTAGCTGGGAAGGAGGCATTCTGTGCCGCCTACCTAGACGACATAGGCCCTCATTACAACCCTGGCGGTAAATGCTGACGGCCGCCAACATACCTTGGCCGCGGTGGTATACCGCTACGGGTATTATGACCCACACAGAGAAATCCACCACTATACAGACACCAACACAAGTCCGCCAGACCAAAGGTCATAGATAAATTGGTGGTACCAAAACCCACACCGTTACGCCAACAGGAATACGCCCACAGTATCAGGACACACAAATCACTGTGGCGGTCTTTCAACTGCGGTGAACCATTGGCGGTACACACTGCCACGCTCAAAATACACACACACTTACAAAACATCATCACATTGGACAATTCGACCTACACACACCTGACACACATACACACACCACATACACACACCCAATCCAATATAAAACACACATCCACATTACCCACAACCCTTTCAATGAAAACAAAAGATTGCCAACAGAGAGAGACACAAGCCAGGAGCATCCACTCAATCTGAGCCACAGAACACCATCACCCATACACCATCCATGCACCTCACAGCACACACCACAACACATCACCCTACACATCACCCCACACATCCTCGCACATATCACTCACACCACATCCTTGGCACCCCAAAGGCACCCCATGTTTTCAGGGAAGGAGCTAAGGGTCATGGTGGAGCAGACGTCCATTGCTAGGAAGATGGAGCTATGGCAGAGAATCATAGACAGGGTCAACGCTGTGGGAAAGCACCCCAGAACAAGGGATGAAATCAGGAAGAGGTGGAACGACCTACGGGGGAAGGTGCGTTACGTGGTTAAAAGACACCATGTAGCTGTACAGAGGAGTGGCGGTGGACCCCTACATCCTCCCACACAACTAACAACATGGGAGGAGCAAGTCTTGGTGATCATGCATCCTGAGGGCCTGGCAGGAGTAGCAGGAAGACTGGACTCTAGTAAGTCAAATCTTTACTACTATATTCCCACTCTACCTGCATGCCATCACAAACTCCTACCCCTACCCTGACCCCCAACACTCCACCACCTCACATATACCCCACTATCATAACCCACCCATCCCAATACCAAGCCCTGCATGCCACAAAAATCCATTGACCTCCATCACAGACCTGCATGGATGCCTGGTGGGGCAGCAATGGATACCAGTACCACAAGGCTGGACCAAGGACTGTTGGAGATCTCAATTACCCCTAATGCCAGCCTCTTGGAGACCTCCTCCTTGATACTGGCCCTCACCTTTTCCGACAGCTTGTAAATGTTTGTTTTTCAACAGGCAGACTGTCTCTAGTGTCTATGTCATGGGTACACAAGTGTGTACATCAAGGGTTGAGGTAGAACAGAGAGCAAAACTGCCACAACAACTGACAACAGTCATTCTGCTGATCTGGAGTTACAGTAGGGGAGAGGTTGACACCTTCTACAGATCCATAATGCTCTTGGGCAGACAGGTCAGGGAGAAGTTCACCCTTGTCTTCCACCCCTTCATGTGTCACCAGGAGCATGTTCACTTAAGACCTCTCAAAATGGGGCTTGAAGCGGTTTCTGTAGAGTGGGGTTTCTAGTAGTCTTAATGCCCACCAAGAAGGTGGACTCACCCTTCCACTCCCTCACCTTAAATAGGTCTGTCCAGTGGTTCTGGAGAGCACTAATCTCCATAGGCTCCATAACCTACACCTTCTGGCACGGTTGAAACTCTACAAGTGTGTCCTGGTCATACCAGAGTTTCATAACTTCTTGGCTGACCTCAAGGTTGTCTTTCACCTTTTTCCCGAAGTGATGCACCTAGTTGTGGATTGCCAGCTTGTCGCTGACCACATTCTGAGGGGGTTTCCTGAGAGCTCACACCCACCCTTCCTTACAAAGCTGGGAGGTCCCCTAATAGGGTGTCTGTAGAGGAGCTTGAATGGGCTAAACCCATTCCCCTTCTGTGGGACCTCCATGTAGGCAAACAAAAGGCATGGCAAAGGATGCCCCACTTACTACTTATACCTCATGGGCGCAGGTAGGCCCATTATCTTGCCTTTGAGGGTCTTGTTGTATCCATAGGCTGGTTTATTTGGGGGTGATAGAATTTGGAGAATTTGTAAGTCACTTCACAACCATTCCACATGAACTTCATGTATGCTGATATGAAGTTAGTGCCTCTGTCAGACACTGCCTCTTTGGGGAACCCCACAAGGGTAAAAATCACCATGAGGGCCCTGGCCCCAGCAGGTGCAGTCATCGATTGCAGGGGAATGGCCTCTGGGTAAGGGTGGCATGGTCGACCAAGCTGAACATGTTACCTAAATCTGTCTTAAGGGCCAAGGGACTAACAATGCTGATGCATACCCTCTCAAACACAGTACCAATGACAGATGATGGGGTAAGGGGAGCCTTGAGCTTTTTCTCTGACTTCCCACTTGCCTGGCAGATAGGACAGGACCTATAGAAGGCATCTGAAGCTATCTTCATCTGGGGCCAATAGAAGTGGGCGATAAGTCTGGCAAAGGTCTTGTCTTGCCCCATATGTCCTGCCAGGGGAATATTGTGAGGGAACCCCAGTAGGAAGGTCCTGTAACACTGAGAGGCCACCAGCTCACAGGCTGCTCCAGGTCCAGGAACCTTAGGCTCATTGTAAAGGAGGTCTTTCTCCCAATAGATAAGGTGATCTCCAGAGGTATCACCTGCTGCCTGAGCCTCTACTTGCTGCCTCAAGCTCTCTAGAGGGGATTCTTTCTGGGCCTTGCAGAATTCCTCCCTGGTGGGGCCACCCTCAATTTGCCATCACGCAATCTCAGGTAGGTCACAGAGTGTGGCAATGTCTTCCCCAGTAGGTTCAGGATCAGCCTCTGCAAGTGCCTCATCAACCTGGACCGCGGGAACTACAGAGGCTGGCTTCCCATGCGGCTTGCCTTTACTCTTCTCTGCAGCTGGCTGGGCCATTTTTCCAGGCTCACTTGACTCCTTTCCTGGGCAGCCATCGGCCTTGTGGTCATACAGACCCAAGCAGGCCATCCTAACATCCTCAAGCAGTAATACATTAATTTTCTGATAAATAGTTGGGTACAGAGGCTTTCAGTTGAATATGGTGAGATGTTTGCCAGATTTCACCAGGAAGTTTTACATACAGTCAGACAAATTGCACACACACTCTCCCTCTCAGTTTTTGAAGTCCTCAAAAATATTGGTAATTTTACAAAATATTATGTTTTCCCCCACTTAGTACCCCTACCACTTCCCATTCCTCTTGATTTAGCCTGCCTCTTAGGCCCCTCCCATGCACCTTCCCTGGAACTGAAAGTGCCTACCACCATGGTTTTCGTGGCGGTAAGGAAGCCAAGGAAACCATGGCAGTAGGCGGGGTCAGAATCCCGCAGGCAGTACAGTGATGGCCGCCGGGTTGGGCAGTGCCTTGAAGGTGTGGATTAGGAGTTTGCATATGATGTGCTTGCTGACTGGGAGGAGATTTGGCTGTGTGGACAGGATGAGTCTGACTGCTGCATTCTGGACTCTTTGTAGTCTTGATTGAAGTTTCTTGGTAATGCCGGCATAGAGTGCGTTGTCGTAGTCTAGTTTGCTGGTGATGAGTGCGTGGGTGACTGTCTTCCTTGTGTTGGGGGGAATGAATTTGAAAATCTTCTGAAGGAGACAGAGGGTGTGGAAGCATGATGAGGAGACAGCGTTAACTTGGCAGGTCATCGATATGGAGGACTCCAGGATGATGCCCAGGTTGCACACATGGTCAGTGGGGGCGTGGGCGTTACCCAGAGCAGTGGGCCACCAGGAGTCGTTCCAGGCAGAAGGGGTGGAGCCAATCACAAGGATCTCTGTCTTGTCCGAGTTAAGCTTGAGGCAGCTGGCCTCCATCCAGATGGCAACTGCTCTCATCCCGTTGTGGAAATTACTCTTGGCTTGCGCAGAGTCCTCGGACAGGGAGAGGATCAGATGGGTGTCGTCGGTGTAGTGGACCATGTTTAGCTCATGTTGTTAGGTGATCTTAGCAAGCGGAAACATGTAGATGTTGAAAAGCGTCGGGCTGAGTGAAGATCCTTGGGGCACTCTGCAGCAAGTGGCTTTAGGTTCTGATGTGAATGGTGGTAGTTTGACCCTCCGTGTTCTTCTGGTGAGGAAGGACCTGATCCAGTGCAGGGCTTTGTCTTGAATGTAGGTGTTGTGCAGACTGTCGCAGAGGGTGGAGTGGGAGATGGTGCTAAATGCAGCGGAGAAATTGAGGAAGATGAGTGCGACAGTGCCTCTGCGGTCCAGTATAATGCATATGTTGTCGGTGGCTGCTAAGAGTGCGGTTTTGGTGCTGTGGTTGCTTCTGAATCCAGACTGGGAGGAGTCTAGGATACGGTGTGTCTCAAGAAACTTGGTGAGTTGCTGGTTGACGGCTTTCTCCGTTACCTTGGCTGGGAAAGGGAGCAGAGAGATGGGCCTGTAGTTCCTTAGCTCCCTAGGAACGGCAGTAGGCTTCTTAAGTAGCGGGCTGATTTTGGCGTGTTTGCAGTCTGAGGGGAATGTGGCAGTCTGGAAGGATAGGTTGATGGTTCGGCAGAGCTCCGGTGCTATGCAGGCGCTGGCCAAGTTGAGGATGTGATGAGGGCATGGATCTGAGGGTGCTCCAAAGTGGATGAAGTCCATCAGTCTTTGGGTGTCATTTATGGTGACAGAGGTCCAGGAGTTCAGAATCTGGTGGGGTGCTAGGTTGTGGTGGTGAGCGGTGCTGGAGGGCTTTTTTGTTCACGAAGCCTTCGTAGATGTCCTGGATCTTATAGGGAAAGAAGGTGGTGAGGTTGTTGCAGGGGTTTTGGGAGGGAGGGATAGAGGAAGTGTCTGCCTCGGGGATCGTGAACTCTTTGATGATGGCGAAGAGCTCTTTGCTGTTGTGAGTGCTGGTGTTGAGGTGTGCTTGAAAGGCAGCTTTTTTGGAGGCTCTGATGTTCTGGTGGTGCGTGATGACTGCATTTTTGTAGGCCGTGCGGTCTTCGGTTGATTTGCTGGACCTACATTTACGTTACAATCGTCTGCAGGTGTGCTTGGATTCCTGTAAGTCTGCGGTAAACCACTTGGGTGTTTTGCTCGGATGATTCCAGTTAACAACTGGATGACCAGCGGAAAGATTGTCCCACCTTACCAAATTGAATTGCACTGCTTAGGGCTGGATGGGATTATGTACTATTTGTATAGTAGGCCTCTTCCCCTACATAAGCCCAAACTCAATCAATGTTTCTTGTTTAGCGAGCCACCAATAGGTTTCTCTGGTTAGACAGAAGGCTGACCCAGCATATCCCACTCTGGAGAGGGTGATGGCGACACAACTGGAAGGATTTCAGTGCTGGGACATGATTGGTATTACATTGGGTAACGTCTGGGTGGGTATCTACATGTGTTCCTTCACAGACATGTAGGCCCTCTTTCAGCTTTTCCACAAGCAGTTTTACAGATATCTGCAGGGTCGGCACACACTTGGGTAACACTCGGCTGACCTGGTGAAGTTGCCAGAATTTAGGGCCCGATGTAGCAAAATCCGTTTTTGTGACTTGCAAATTGCGAGTCTGACCGACTCGCAATTTGCAAGTCGCAAAAACGGATGCAGAATGGTGTCTCAGACACCTTCTGCGACTCGCTATGGGGTCGCAAAGACCCACCTCATCAATATTCATGAGGTGGGTCGCATTTTGCGACCCCATAGCGAGTCCCTGCACTCACAGGGATGGTGGCCTGCTGTAGTCAGCAGACCTCCATGTCTGTGACTGCTTTGTAAATAAAGCAGTTTTTTTTTTCATTTTGAAGCCTAAGGAAAACGAGTTGCAAAATGAAAATAATACCGAAACCATTTCGTTTAGTTTTTTTCAGAGTAGGCAGTGGTCCGTAGGACCACTGCCTGCTCTGAAAAAATATTTTTGTTGACATTCACAAAGGGGAAGGGGTCTTATGGGGACCCCTTCCCTTTTGCGAATGAGTTACCACCAGTGGGACACTGGTGGTAACTGCGAGTTGGTTTGCGACTGCATTCGCGGTCACAAAGCAACTCTGAATTGCGATGCAAGTCGCAAATAGGAAGGGAACACCCCTTCCTATTTGTGAATGAGCATCGCAAAAGGCTTTTTGCATGACGCAAACTGCGATTTTCGCAGTTTGCGTCATGCAAAAAGCTTTCTACATCTGGCCCATAGCCCCTTGGAGGCTCGATTGTTGATGGGCAATTTGGGCAAAGGGGCCACTCTCTGGTTAATAATGCTCCTGAGGACTTAACCCGATGGAGATGGGAGGGCTGGGTTGGAGAACTGGATGACTTGGAGTGGCTGATGGTTTGAACGAGTCCCAGGGAACTCGCTATTTCCATGCGGCTCCAGCTAATACAGTTACATTATTTACACCTCACGCACATGACACCCTGTCAACTCTGGCACGCTGACCTTTAGCCAGACCCTAACTGCCCCATGTGTTCCGCCCCTGAGGCAGACTTCTTTCACATGGTGTGGGTTTGCCCACAGATCAATCACTACTGGCCCCGCATAGGACGCACGCTTTCTAGGGCATGCCCATCAAACTCACCCCTGAGATAGCCCTTCTGGGGCTTTTAGAGGACCTGGGGGGACTAACACCTGGTGGGACTAGCAACATTGGTGTCCAAAAGAGCTATTACAAAAAATTGGAAACTGTCCCAGACTCCCCAGCTGCAATCCTGGAGAACTGGTGTGGACTGGTGTGTGAAACAAAAAGAGCCAATCTACATTGCTAGGGGTTGTCCTCAGATATTTGCCAAGGTCTGGGGTAAATGGTGGAATTACTATGGCCTATGTTTTGTGGGCTCGATTCACAAAGGTAAACTTAGATTTTTGGTTTTAACTTAGACCAAAAGTCTAGTTCTGAGTTTTGGTATTTACAAAGGGCATTTATGAGTAGTATGATTCCACTCTGAATGCAGAGTGTACTCTCTGCACCCAGAGTGTTCCCTCCACACCCAGAGTGGACTCTCCATATTCGGAGTGGAATCTCTGCATTCAGGAAGCATCTCTGCCCTGAGTGCAGAGATTCCACTCTAGGTGTGGAGAGTACACTTTGGGTACGGACAGTACACTGCACCCGGAGTGGAATCCCAGCCCCGGGTGTGGACGTAAAGATATTACATGTAAATGCCCTGAATACTGAAAGTCAGAAACCTAGACTTTTGGTCTAAGTTTAGACCAAAAGTCTAAGTTTACCTTTGTGAATCGGACCCATTTTTTGTTGATGATTCTGTTCCTTAGTGATTGATGGGTGGTGGGGCAGGTGGGGTGGAAGGGACTGATTGGAATACAATATCTTTTGTTTTTATGTTTGCCTTTTCAAAAGCAATTAAAATTGGTGTGTAAAAAACAAATATTGAACATGTACTGCCTGAGAATCAAGTTCTACGGCCCATGGTAATCATTAACTTTGCTGCCACCCACCCGTTCAGTTATTTGCTAGAGCAGTCCAAGAAATCCACTCAAGATTGGTTGGGAAGTTTGTGGCTGTCCCTGAACCCTTGGCAGTACTTTTCGGGGATCAGCAATAATTTAGCGATTAGCATAGCTTTCATGAGGCATACTGGGTTTGCTCCTCTACTTCTAATGTGAGTAGTGTGTCCCTCCCATTGAAGGCATATTTTTTCATACTCCCCGTACTCCTCTGGGATCTTGTGCACCCCCAGGGTCACCTCATAGCAGAAAATAATTTATCTATCTCATCCCCCACCACATAATTGGGCACCACGTCTTTAGGTATGCAGACCTTCTTGTCTCCTTCAGACACTGAGTGTATGCTGCCACCATTGCTGCTAGACTCTGCTTGTCTAACTTCAAGGTCCAGCTTTCTGAGGCTCGTTTCAAGAGCCAATGTTTTTTCCTCCATATCCAACTTACTTTCCTTCATTTTGAGTTGGGCCATCTGTATCATGAACTCCTGCCCTTTCTTTCTGTCCGCCAGCTCCTCTGGTGACAGGCTATGCGAGGAGACACTGCTTCCTGCTCTGGCAGGGAGTTCCAACTCAGAAGATTTGTCATCCTCCTCCACTGAAGGCTGTGTTTAAGGGCTGATATCCAGGTACTGACCTGCTCTTCCATATGATCCATATCATCCTGCTCCCCTGCCGCTGTTAGTGACTGGTGAACCCTCAACCAGGCCCTTGGACTTTCTGCAGCTCTAACTTCTTGGTACCCTTCTTGGCAGGGCATTCCATCTCCTTTAGAACTATTTCAGCTCATCCAGTGTGATTTTCCAAGCTGGTCATCTCGAATTCCATGCTGCAGGTATAGTCACAGACAGTCATGTAATAGTAATGAGATTAATTTATGAAAAGGCAGAAAAATACAATCCTTGTCAGGGTGAAGTCACAAGCAAATTCCAAATTAACCTGTGCTCAACCCCTTTGGTAGCTTGGCACAGAGCAGTCAGGCTTAACTTGGAGACAATGTGTAAGGTGTTTGTGCAGCACTTCAAACTGTAATTAAGTGAAAACACAACAAAAGAAAAATACCACACTATTTTAGAAACATAGAACAGAATGTATTAATCAATTTGACACCAGAATGACAAAAATGTAACCAGTAGAACCGGAGTAATGCAATTTTAAAGATTTATGTAAAAATAGCACCTAAAAGCATGAAGAGCCAATTGCGGCTATCTGGTTGTGCGAGACCGGGAGAAAATCACAAGTGCAGGCTGACAGTGATCAAGTGTGGATCAGATACAGGGACCAGGTTAGTCCTGCTAAAAAGTTACCTTAATATTCTAGCTCAAAGAGTCCCGATCACAGTAGAGGGGGCAGCGAGAAGCAGGGAAGTGTTGCAAACAGTTGTTGATCTGGCACAAAGAGCAGGCCTGGCGTTGTAGACAGTGTAGCACGAAAATCCTGTTGTCTTCACAGGAGGTCAGGAGGCTGGTCAGTTTAGCAATGGCTTTCCCCATGAGTGGAGGATGCTGTAGTGCAGGATCTGGTTGACAGAACTTCGCATTGTGGGCTGTGTGAGCGACAAGTTTTAGGTGCCAGCGGGCCCTTTTGTGGTAAGAAGAGCCCAAAAACCTCAGTTCAGCTCTACGGAGGCCACCACAAGGCATCAGGCCCTGAGGGGCACTACTTGGGGGTCAGGGGCTTGCTTCAGCTGGATCTGGGTGCTGGTTCAGATGGTTGGGAGCCTGTTATATCCCTGTGGCTCTGAACAGGAGGCCAGCAAACTAGCCCTTGGAGTCACTCTGGGAATTCTAGGTTCAAGTGCAGGTCCAATCCCTCTAACTCATGCAGCAGGAAAGAAGGGCAGTAGGACAGCAATCCGGCAAGGCAAAGGTCCAGCAAGGCAGTAGTCCAGCAAGGCAGGATTCCAGCAGATTGACAGCCCTTTCAGCAGCACATCCGTCCTCCTTTCTGGCAAAATCTCCACAGGTCCAGAAGTGTCCTGAAGAGTTGGTGCCTGAGGTCCACTATTTATAGCAGGTGACTCCTCTAAGTGGGAGAATACTCTAGGGGTTTCCTTTTTAAGAGTACAGGTTTCTTGCCTCCCCTGCCCTGGTTCCAGATTAATTACAGGGGGTAGGCAGCCATTTGTGTGGAGGCAGAGCACAACCTATTCAAGTGTAAGTAGGGTTGTGCCAAGCTCCCCCTTCTGTCCTGCCAGTGATGGCCCATCCAGGCACACCTAAGCTCTCTATTGTATGTGGCTGTCTAGGCGGAATACACAAAGTCCAACTGTCAGCTACACCCAGTCATGTGATCCTGAGACAGGCTGCAGACACTAAATGACTATGGCAGAAAAATGCAAATTTTCTAATAGTGGCATTTTCAAATTTGTAACAAAAATCATCATTAGAGAGGATTGTTCACTAAAATTCCAGAGACACCAAACATGAACTGGTTAACTGCTCCCATTTGGAAGTCACAGCTTATTAAATGTAAGAATGTGACTTCAATATTATACTAAGGGAAAATTAAGCCTTACAATAGTGAACAGCGAATGTGAGAGCTTTTCACTATCAGGACATGTTAACTTTAAAGTACATTGCCAACATTTGAAATACACTGCACCCTGCACTCTGGGCTGCCCGGGGCCTACCCTAGTGTTGACGTATATGTATTAAAAAGAAAGGTTTGGACCTGGCAAAAGGTTTATTTTTTTGGGTTGAAATGGCAATTTAAAACTGCAATGGCGGGCCTGAGACATATTTAAAGGGCTGCTTAAGTGTGTGCCTGTTTTCGGTAAGCCAATATTATCATGTTTTAAGGAGTTAGCACATGCACTTTAGCACTTCTGGTAAAGTGCTCAGAGCCCTAAGGCCAGAAAAAAATGAGATCAGCAAAAATGGAGAAGGAAGGCAAAAAGTTTGGGGAAGACCACCCTAATGTTGACAGATCTAACAAAGAGAAAGATTTATCAACATGATCGGTGAAATGTATCCATTCAAATCACGAAATAACAGACACAGTAGTAAGTATCCTCTGGTACCAATCAACCATAACTAACACATTTTTACCTTGTACTACATACCTGTTATGGGTCCCAAGGTAGCTTGTCATTTTCACCATAAACTTACATGTACTACTGTCATACATGGGCATATTCCGGCTTTTGTACCCATTTATTAACATCATCAGATACACATCATAGGGCAGGGAATTTCACCACTGTAATGGCAGGGTTGTGAAATGTATGCCAAGGATAGCCAAAGCAGGTGAAGAATTTCACCACTATGCAAAGTTCACCATTAAGCAATAGACAGTCACAAAAATATGCTGATGAAATGCCAGTAGCATTTTTAGACATTTCATTGAACCTAATGAAAGACTCCGGCGGTCATTCCAACATCGGCGGTAAAAGCCTCTTACCGCTGTCAGAAGACCGCCACCATACCGCCGCGGCCGCGGTAAACCGCCACGGTCATTCTGACCCACAACAGGCAAACCGCCAAAATACAGACATCCACAAAAGTCCGGCACACCAAAGGTCAGCGAGAAACTGGCGATGACCAAACCTCCACCGTCACGCCAACATAAATACGCCCACACTATCACGACACACGAATCCACGCGGCGGTCTTTCAACCGCGGTATTCCATTGGCGGTACACACCGCCGCGTTCAAAATACACACACTCTTACTAAACACAGCCACATTGGACAATTTGAAATACACACACCTGAGACACATACACACACCACACCCACACACCCAATTAAATATAAAACACACACCCACACCACCCACAAACCTCCACTCCTAGAGAATCGGTACCACGCACTGAGAAATAGATATCCGAGCACCCAGACGCGCATATTACATTCACCCAGCAATATTACCACGCACTTCACACAACACACCAATACACATCACCACACTTAGCACCACACAATCCACCCCACACATCCCCCACACCACCCCATGGCACCCAAAGACACCCCAGGTTTTCTGAGGATGAACTCAGGGTCATGGTGGAGGAAATCGCATGGGTAGAGCCACAGCTCTTCGGAACACAGGTGCAGCACACCTCCATTGCCAGGAAGATGGAGCTATGGAGCAGAATAGTCGAAAGGGTCAACGCTGTGGGACAGCACCCAAGAAATAGGGACGACATTAGGAAGCGGTGGAACGACCTACGGGCGAAGGTGCGTTCAATGGTATCCAGGCACAACATCGCGGTTCAGCGGACTGGCGGCGGTCCACCACCTCCTCCCCCAGAATTTACAACATGGGAGGAGCAGGTCTTGGCGATCCTGCATCCTGAGGGCCTCGGCGGAGTATCTGGAGGAATGGACTCTGGTAAGTCTCATCTTCACTACTTCATCCCCCCCACCCCACCAGCATGCCAACTCATACCCCCACCCAGACCCTCCCCCCCATCACACCTACTCCTTGCAAATGTCTCACCATCACAACCCACCCATACCAACCGCAAGCCCTGCATGCGACCACAAAGCATGGACACCCATCACCAAAGCATGCCCACTGCACATCCCCATCCCCCCCAAACCACCGTCACAAAAGCCCCCACACAGGAATGCAAGCACTGGGGTACACGGGCACCCACCCATTGTACGCTATGGCACACACAGATGCAATAACCATCCCTTTATACCCCTGCAGGACCCGAACGCCACGTCACCGCGCAGGAGGGTCCACAAATGTCCACTCCACCCCCAGTAGAGGCCCACAGTGATGACAGCACCTCTGTCGACCTGGATCTAGATGACCAGCCCGGCCCATCGGGGACCTCGGGACAGTCGGTTCCCCTCAGACAGCCACAGGCCACAGCAGACCTTCCCCCTCTGGGAACACCAGCACAGCCCCCCCCCCAGCGGGCCCATACCTCTGTCCCCAGGACACGTCAATCAGCGGTGTGTCCACCACTACAGGGCACCCAGGTTAACCCACCACCCCAACAACAACAGGGACCTGGGGGCAGTGGTAGTGGGCACACGGTCCAGGGGACAGAGGCCCAGGGAAACAGGGGAACTGGGAGGGCTGCTGTGCGACAGGGGGGGGACAGGCCCAGGGAACCCACTCTCCACGAGGCCCTCTCCTCCATCATGGGAGCCTACCATAATTCCCAGGAGACGATGGCGACGGTACTGGCCAGGTTTCAGGAGATCCAGCTCCTGCAGGAGGAACAGTATGTGGGGTTCAGGGAGGAACTACGAACCATCAGTTCCGCCCTGGGCACCATTGTAGGGGCTCTGAATCTGATAGTCACCATATTGCGGGACACTGTGGCACCACAAAGGGCCCCTGACACTAGCATGGACCAAGAACTGGCTACCACCTCTGCCGGCGCTAGTGGACAGGAGGCCCCGCCACAGGACCAACAGGCCACCAGCACCCCACCCCCTGCAGAAGGAGAACCACCCCGCAAGCGGGCCCTGAGATCCAGGAAGAAGACAGAGTAAGATGCCAAGACCCCAGCCAGGAAAGGATACCTCCCTGATTGTCATCCCACTGTCCCACATTGTCACCCTGTCCATCCTTAAACTGCCCCTGCTCCACTTTCCACAGGCATTTGGACAATGCACCTGTGATACAAATAGTCTGGACTCTGCCCTGGACAATCCTCCACCATCACCCCTCACCGATTTGCAACCACCCACCAATATAGAGCACTGTAATAAACACAGTTATTGCACAAAACAATCAGGAGTCTGGCTGTGATTTTGAACAAATGTATTAGACATTAACGTGCCAAAAATGCTTATTTACATTGTGATGTCAAGATACCAATGTCACACAGCTGTAGTTCATGGGGAAACAAAGCAGATGTCACGCAGTGGGGCCCACATCTCTGAAATCGGAAGGGAAAGTCACAACTCAGTTACCATACACTGGGGGAAAAGGACAGACAGTAGAGAGGTAGTAGTGTTTAAGTATATGTAATATGCCGGTGTGTATTCTTACCTGTGTGTCATTGGAAATACTGCTGTATTACTGTGTTCCTGTTGTCTATGTCGTCTTCTTCGGCTTCCTCGTCTTCACTCTCCACAGGCTCCACAGCTGCTACAACACCACCATCTGGACCATCCTCCTGCAGAAAAGGCACCTGTCGTCGCAAAGCCAGGTTGTGAAGCATACAACAGGCCACGATGATCTGACACACCTTCTTTGGTGAGTAGAATAGGGATCCACCTGTTATATGGAGGCACCTGAACCTGGCCTTCAGGAGCCCGAAGGTCCGCTCGATCACCCTCCTAGTTCTCCCATGGGCCTCATTATAGCGTTCCTCTGCCCTTGTCCTGGGATTCCTCACTGGGGTCAGTAGCCATGACAGGTTGGGGTAACCAGAGTCACCAATTAGCCACACACGTTGCCTTTGGAGTTGACCCATCACGTAAGGGATGCTGCTATTCCGCATGATGTACGCGTCATGCACTGAGCCAGGGAACTTGGCATTAACATGGGAGATGTACTGGTCTGCCAAACATACTATCTGCACATTCATCGAATAATAACTCTTTCTGTTTCTGTACACCTGTTCACTCCTGTGGGGGGGAACCAAAGCCACATGGGTCCCATCAATGGCACCTATGATGTTGGAGATATGTCCAAGGGTATAGAAATCACCCTTCACTGTAGCCAAATCCCCCACCTCAGGGAAAACGATGTAGCTGCGCATGTGTTTCAGCAGGGCAGACAACACTCTGGACAACACCTTGGAAAACATAGGCTGGGACATCCCTGATGCTATGGCCACTGTTGTTTGAAATGACCCACTTGCAAGGAAATGGAGCACTGACAGCACCTGCACTAGAGGGGGGATCCCTGTGGGTTGGCGGATTGGTGACATCAGGTCTGGCTCCAGCTGGGCACACAGTTCATGAATAGTGGCACGGTCAAGCCTGTATGTCAGTATGACATGTCTTTCCTCCATTGTCGACAGGTCCACCAGCGGTCTGTACACAGGAAGATTCCGCCATCTCTTCGCATTTCCCAGCGGACGGTGCCTATGAAGGACAACAGCGAGCACAGAGTCAATCAACCCACAGGTATGTAACCACAGCTTGCACATAACACGATTCTCACTCCAATGAATGCTTTGTATGAGTGTTGATGCAAGGCCTAGGTATGTGTGACGCAGTAAAAAGTAAGCCATGTGGGCCCCTGAAATGGCGGCTGCCTGACCTGTGAAGTGCGACAATGGGATGTGAGGTAAATGCGTTGGCGTGGCACACCGTGGCGGTCGAAGACCGCGGCGCAAAGCAGCATTGGTTAACATTGAACCCTATGGGTCTCATGAGCCAATGACGATGTGCGCCGGCGGTCGCGGTACGCACCGCCGCGGTACGCACCGCCGCGGGCGTGACCGCCATTTTCTATCTGCTTAATCACTCGATACCTGATCTTCGACAGGAGAGGACCTACACTGCAAGTGCTGCTGTGACCTCGGTCTGGAAGAGACAATGGCTCATGCGACTGGGGAAAGGGCCCCTGCCTTCACAGCTCAGGAGTTAGAGAAACTTGTGGATGGGGTCCTCCCCCAGTACGCGCTACTCTACGGTCCTCCAGACCAACAGGTTAGTACTGAGGGAGCATGCTTTATGGGCAATGCCTGTGTTGAGTGGGGTGGATGAAAGATGGTGGGGAGGGGAGCGATTGAGGCATGCATCAAACGACGGTGAGAGCATGTGCCACATGGCAAGGGTAGGGATGGGGGGCCACTCACATTGAATATGCAGAAGGTGATGACTATTTTTCTCCCCCTGTACATTTCACTAAGGTCAGCGCCCACCAGAAGATCGATATTTGGCGTGCCATCGCCAAGGACGTCCGGACCCTGGGGGTCCACCGCAGACGGGGCACCCACTGCCGGAAGAGATGGGAGGACATCCGCCGCTGGAGCAGGAAGACGGCGGCGGCTCAGCTGGGGATGGCCTCCCAACGTGGGAGGGGTGCCAGTCGGACTTTGACCCCCCTGATGTCCCGGATCCTGGCGGTGGCCTACCCCGATTTGGATGGGCGCGTGAGGACATCACAGCAGACACAAGGGGGTGAGTACACTCTCATTCTGTTGACTTTGCGCGCAGTGGAGGTGTCTGGGTGGGGGAGGAGGGCTGTGGGTATCCCTGGGCCAGGGCGATTTCTGTAGGCTAGGCCCCTCCGTAAGGCATGGCCCTGTGCCCCCGCACCCCACCTCTGTAGGGGGCCTAGTACAGCTATTCATGGCCCTGTGTCATCTATGTGTGTAGATGTCGTCCATAGGCTTGTAGGCCATGTCCTACGGATTGAATAGTCGACCCCAAGTGCGCGGCGTAGTGCAGGGGGCTTCTGTGTCTGTCCTGTCCGCCAACAGTGTCGCCAATGCATGCACTCCATGCATGCAAGGAGAAGTGTGGCTCAATGGTTAGAGCGGCAGACCCTGAAGCAGAGATCTGGCTCAAGACCAGGGTTCAAGTCCTGCTTCGGCAGGTCTTGGGCTCAATTCCCCTTGACCAGATAATTCTCGCCTCAGTGCCTAATTTAATTCATGGGTCCCACTCTGGGCAATAGCTTGCTTAATCTCCACAACGGCCCCAACAGCGCTTGGATGCCTGGCTTCACCCTGGGGGTGCTCAGGAGTGGGCGCCTCACAGGGAAAAGCCAGGAGGGGTTCCATAGCGGTATGAGTACAGCACCTTGAGACCCTAACGGGTGAGTAGTGCGCTATACAAGTGCTAATTTACATTTTATTTACATTTTACACTCAACATGTCTTTATTTTCTCCCCCCCCCCCTTTTTTGTGGTCTTCCTGTTCATGTGTGCATTAGCATCATCAGGCGGAGGAGAAGTGGCATCGGAGCACGAGGGAGCTGCATCCCACATGGCCATGGAGGGCCATGCAACGGACTCCGAATTCACCAGTGGGACAGAGGGCGAGGGGAGCTCCACAACGGGGACTCGGGCAGACATCAGTGACACCGACTCGTCCTCTGAAGGGAGTTCCCTTGTGGTGGCGGCAACATCTGTGGCCACCACCCACTACACCAGCGCCGCCCTCCCAGCAGCCCCTCAGCGTTTGGCCCGTGCCCGCTCACCCAGGAAGGTGGGCATCTCCTTCGCCCCAGGCACCTCAGGCCCTGCCCCAGTCACCCCTGCTGCCCTCAGTGAGGAGGTCATTGACCTCCTGAGGACGCTCACTGTTGGGCAGTCTACCATTTTGAATGCCATCCAGGGTGTAGAAAGGGAGGTGCACCAGAGTAAATTCATTCAGAGGCATTCATTCTGGTCAGGCTGCCCTTCAGCGATCGTTCCAGACTCTGGCCTCAGCACTGATGGCAGCCATTGTCCCTGTCTCTAGCCTCCCCCCCTCCAACTTCCTCCACCCATACCCTATCACCTGTACCTCTGCCTATCCCAGACACACCATCAGACCAGCCTGCACACACCTCAACACCCAAGGGAAGCTCAGGCAAACATAAGCACCACACATCACACAGGCATTCACCCAAGCAACATCCACATACAGACATACCAACACCCACTTCCTCCACTGTGTCCCCCTCCTCCTCGTCTCTCTCCTCCCTCCCTGTCACGTCTCCACTCACACCTGCATGCACAACATCTTCAGCCACTACGTCCCTCAGCAGCACACACAACAAAACACCCCGCACACGTGCAGTCACCACCCCCACTGCCATTTACACGTCCCCTGTGTCCTCTCCCAGTGTGTCTGTGACCCCCTCTTCCAAGATACACAAACGCAGGCAGCCACCCACCCAACAGTCATCCACCTCACGACCGCCTTCAGCCCAAGCACCTGCACCCAAAGACACCAAACTTACAACTCCTACAACCACAACCTCTTCCTCCACTCCCATACCCACTACACCTACCCGTCCCACTGTTCCTAAAAAGTTTTTCCTGTCCAAACTCAACCTCTTTCCCCCAACTCCCCCACCCCGTCCATGTCATAGGACTACAGTCAGCACCTCAGCCACGACAAAACCGGCCCCTGTCATCACAGTCTGCCATGGGCTGTGGAGTGCCCCACCCTCCAGGGCAGCCAGTTCGGTACGAAGTCAAGGCACGGGCAGCCCACCCCCGGAGAAACATCCAAAGATAGGCAGTGGCCAGCGCGAGAGGGGGAAAACACCAGGGACTAAAACCCCTACCATGGCTCCGGCAGGAAGTGTCGAGACAGCTGGCACACCGCCCAAGGTGGGGAAGGGCCACAGGCGATCAGGGAAGGCTGGGAAGGGCAGCACGCCCGACAACACCGCCATCAGCCCAGCTGGCCAGGAGGGCCCCGCCAGCCCCATCCCAGGTGGGCAGGAGGCCACCAACAGGCCCGGCACAGCTGCCCAGGAGGGCCCCGCCAGCCGTAGGACAGATGGGCAGGAGAGCCCCGCCAGCCACAGGACAGGTGGCAAATGACCTCCCCGCCATGGCCGGATCCGCTGAACTGGGCCCTTCATCTCAAGCACCGCTGAACTGGGCACCGCCGTCTCAAGCACCGCTGCACTGGGCCCTTCATCTCAAGCACCGCTGCACTGGGCCCTTCATCTCAAGCACCGCTGAACTGGGCACCGCCGTCTCAAGCACCGCTGAACTGGGCCCTTCATCTGAAGCACCGCTGAACTGGGCACCGCCGTCTCAAGCACTGCTGAACTGGGCGCCGCCGTCTCAAGCACCGCTGACTGGGCACCGGCGTCTCAAGCACCGCTGCACTGGGCCCTTCATCTCAAGCACTGCTGCACTGGGCCCTTCATCTCAAGCACCGCTGCACTGGGCCCTTCATCTCAAGCACCGCTGAACTGGGCACCGCCGTCTCAAGCACCGCTGAACTGGGCCCTTCATCTCAAGCACCGCTGAACTGGGCACCGCCGTCTCAAGCACCGCTGAACTGGGCACCGCCATCTCAAGCACCGCTGAACTGGGCACCGCCGTCTCAAGCACCGCTGCACTGGGCCCTTCATCTCAAGCACCGCTGCACTGGGCCCTTCATCTGAAGCACCGCTGAACTGGGCCCTTCATCTCAAGCACCGCTGAACTGGGCCCTTCATCTCAAGTACCGCTGGCCCATGAGCGGCAGGGGCTGGCCCGCATCTGTGTCGGGCAGGGCTGCACGAAGCACTCTGGGCACCAGGCCCCCTCCAGAACCAGTGGAGACTGATATCCACTTGTGAGACTGTGGCTTTGCACTCCCCAGGATGTAACAGTGGGCAGCCCACCCACTGTCTGGACTTGTGAGACTGTGGCTTTGCACTCCCCAGGATTGAACAGTGGGCATGGAGGAACCTCGTGGATCTGGCGTCGTGCACTCATCTGGCTGAGGTGCCCCCCCTTCCCTTCCCCCTGAGGTGCCTGTAGTTTTGCTATCTGATGCCCCTGCAGTGTTCTCTTCGTTGGAGTCAGGTATCCTGTGTGGGCTTTGCCCATGTGATTTGGGCCCAGTGGTCCACGAACAATGCCTGGTACATTGCTTGGACTTGTACATTTATGTATATAAGAGTTTTTGATGTGTATATATATTTTTTTGCCAGTAATAGAATATATTCAAATGTTTAGAATCATTTCCTTTTGTCTTTGCATTCTTCCGGGGGGCTTGGGAGGTGTCACTATGATGTGTTGCTATGCATTGATGTGTGTGTTGTAGTGGGTGAGGGTGAGGGTGGGTGTGTCGCGTATGTGTTTACTCGTGATGATTTCCCCTCCGCCTCCCCCCTCCCCTGTGTCGTAGGTGCAGTACTCACCGTTGTCTTCTGCGCCGGCGTTCGAGCTCCTGGTAGAGGAGCAGGTACACTATCGCTGGGAGTATGTGGAGTTCGGGTTCCATGCTGTCCTGATTCCTCGTGGGCTGTATGGAGGTGAGCGTTTTCCCTTCGAAATAGCTGTTTCCGCCGTGTTTTTATCGGCGGGGCTACCGCCCCGGAAAAGGTGGCGGATTGGTAGGTTGTGATACAGTGGGCGGTACATTGTCTCCCGCCTGTCTGTTGGCGGTGACCGCCGCGCTGTTTGTTTGTACCGCTGTGGCGGGCGGTGTGTTGATATGGCGGTCGCTGCTGGCGGTTTCCACCAGGGTCGGAATTCCATTTTTTTTCCCACCAGCCTGTTTGCGGTTTGGCCGCCGCTTTAACACCGACTGCCAGGGTTGGAATGACCATCTCCGTGTTTAAAGAGCTTTGAATCATATTTGATAAGAATGGATGGCAGAGAAAAGTGCAGAGAGCCCACAAACTATTGTTTATAATTTTTTGCAGGTTTGGTGAAAAGGGAAGTTTGGTCATATCGCACTGAAATGGCGAACAGGAGGACTGGAACACAATAAAAAGAGGCAGAGAAAAGACGGGAGAGCCTTTTTGATACCGCCAGGAGCCTTGTATTGGAGAGGCACAATTTAATCTACAGATACCTGACGATGGGAGAAGATATGGGAGCGTGGGCTGCAACCTTGAGGGTGTTAGCAAAAATGTGCACCTGCCAACATACTGATGAAAAAGATTCTTCATCACATTGCAACGCTCACGCCTTGTTGAAAGACACAAAAGAGCCTATTGTGCTGGTTATCCCAGCCCTGAGAAAGGTACATCAATGAATCTACATTCTTCAAAGAGAATTCAAATTGGAAAAAACCTGATCAGGTGTTACCAGGAGTGGAATTTATTAAAAAAATCAAAGACAACACGAAAATAAAAGAAAAGGCTACCAGATGAATATGGATCGATGAATCATCCTGCTACTTCTAGAAATTGCAAGGCAACAACTATTGCAAAGGGGGCATTTTTACATGCAAAATGTATGATTCGAGGACAGTACTTAGAATGGGTAACAGTGTGTTGTATTTTTATGTTGTCGGATCCCATTTTTGGTGGCTCGAGAAAGTCCAAGCAATAAATAAAGATCTCTTTAAATTTTCTGTTTACCTTGCCACAATTGTCAGTGCTTCAAAGACAGAGGTCAAAGGTCAGGCTAAGTCTTCTGACACATTGCTTTTTACTATATGAGTGGAGCACAGCAAGTGTGAACGGAAAGGTTGTAGGATGTCGTTTTTTGGCAACACGCAACAAAATATAAATACCTATACATGAACTGTATGCATTCAGCAGTCAGGCAAGCAAGAATGAGGCATATTTATTTGTAATTCTGAATTGTGCTTGAAATAGAGAGCAGTTGTGGTGATGCACAAATCATAAATATTTACAGTAACCCCATTTCTACACATTACCATTTGACTGCCATATACTTTTATTAGTAGAACTGTATGTCTGACCTACATTAGTGATCATTTCAGAGGAACATGAACTGTCTGCAAATGACAATGTGCTGTCACATGATGCTTTAGTTACATAACAAAATCCTTCCTGCTCATGTACATTAAAGGTAGGCGGGTAGCGAAAGTTTGCCATTCTTAAAACTAGGTTGTGGTTCCACAAAGTTTGGAACCAGTGATCTGGACTCCAAGTGTGTAAGGTGGAATGAACTCTCAAGTCAGATGCAAGTGCCCCCCCCAGCTCTTAAGACACAAGATGTGTGCCAAAAAAACAACAAGTGTAACTTTACCTACCTGGTGTCTCAAGGAGCTTGTCATTGGTAATGAGCAGAGAACAGTAGGAGAAAGTGGAACCCTTGAAGACTGCAACCTTTGAAAAGCCTGAAGGTGAGGGCAAGATACACAGATGAATGATGGTGCTGCTAAACCTAGCTGGTCACAAGATACCAATGTAGTTCTGGCTTAGTGCCGAAATTAGGTCAGAATAATCTGTGAGGGTCAGCCCATGGAACTAGCCACATGCCCAGTTGCCTCACTGTGATGTCAGCATTGTGTAGACTTTTCCAGGAGAAGACATTGTTGCCAGGAGGAGACATTGTAGCTGCATGCCTAGAAACCAATGGCAAAACCCACATGGCTGATCACATTACCTACAGCATTACAGGAACTTGGAAACAATGGTCGTGTAGCAAGACTTTCACAGCGGCATGACCCAGCACAGCTATAGGGCTCTGACTCAATAAATGCATTGGAGAATTGAGTTTTGGGTCTGTCTATAAGCTGAACATTACCAGTCCATCAGCATAAATGTGAGCAGGACGTAGTTGTATAAGCCAGAAATAAAAGAAAAATAGGTGTAGATAATGGTGCATTAAGTGGCATAAGACTTTCATTACAGTTTGTAGATATTTACTCAGTTATAACTTACCACATTGGCGTATTTCACCCCCTACTTTCACATTCTCACACTACGGTCTACTCTTTGGCACTAGTCATGGAAGGAATGGGAGCACGGAACACTTTTTAGCACCTCAACTGGAGAGTCTATTCTAGGATGTGAACAATGGGAAGAAGGTTTTGAAGCATATTCAGAAACTATTGGAGGTGACATATGTACTGATAAAAGAAAGTCAGCCGTGTTGAATGCAGAAGAATGTAGATTTTTTAATAATCGGCCCCTATATTGGTTGATGAGGATAAGGAAGATGAATTGATGAGTATAAAATGTCAATGTGTCAGTTGGAAGGAAACTGTGGGGGAAAAAAGCTGAAAAAACACTTGTAGCTAAATGAAATTACAGTTCATTTCATGACAAAATGGTAAGTAATCAACTAGTGTATAAAGAACATGAGAAAGAAGGAAAAACAATACTTGTGACTCAAAAATATGATTTGAAACAACATCCCAAGAGATGAAAGAGCTAACACTTGAGGATTGTGTGCCAGCAAATTTAGAAAAGATAATGCAAGGGGTAAAATTAAAACTGAAAGTATGTGAATGAGGCTGTCCCATTGGAATGCGGCTGTGAGTAGTGATAAGTTGCAGACTGGAGTTTGGTCAGAAGGAAATTGGATCATAGAAGGGTTTGTCCTGCTTTCCACACTCGAAAATGATATTGTGTGTGAGCAAGCAAATTATGGAATTGTGAGATGGCAATGTTTAGAATGAAAGTAAAGTGGTTCTGGTACCAGAAAGTTTGTACGCTGTGTCAGAAATCCGATGCGTGCCAGAACAAAGGAATGCAATGCTGGGAGTGAAATAAGCATAAGATCCAGACTGCATCCTGATTAGATGAGTGACTACAGATGGACTCTTGAGTGTGGTGTATCCCCTTTTATTATGTTCTTTCAATTATGTGTTGTTGTAAATTGACACTAGATTGTATTTATTGTTGCTAATAGGGCATCTTGTGCACCACAAACGGTGTTCACATCTGTTAGTTAGAACTTTGATTTGTAGTTATCTTCTTTACAATTTTGTATTCTCTCTGCCATTTTATTTTTTTAGGTCAGGAAAAGGGATATCATGTGCCATGGAATTAGACTTTGAGGATGTGCTGTAGACTCAAATCATTTGTGGCTGCTTCCCCTCCTCTATACATAGATACTAATGTGTGCTGAGTATATCATATTTTTATCTACCAGGAGTCTTGAGAATTTTATCACGGTGCACAAATTAGAAAAACAAATGAAGGACATGGTAATATTGGCTGTAATACATGACAAGAAAGAAGAACAATGTCAGCCCAAATGCATTGTGAGGTGTTCAGACAAAGTATCAGAAGAAAAATATTGTGTGAACAAAATGTCATGTCAAGAATATTGAAGTCAAAAATATTGTGAATGTAGGTTTCAATGCGTAAGCAAAATTCACACACATATATGTACCTTGATGATATATATTTTCAGGGTACATAGATATGGAGTTAAGAATAATAAATCTATGCTTACCTACTTGCACTTACCTTCTTAGTATTTTGGTCCTCAATATTTTTGACACAATATTCTGTCCACAGAATATTTTTGTTACCCTTATTCTGTCAGTGATCCGCACTGCAAAGGGTATCAGTAATTATGTGATTTTGCACTGCTCATGGGATGTAGGATAACTATAAAGTCTATGGATAGTTCCATTGCATTAAAAATTACACACTATTATAAAATAAAAATATCACTCCTTGGACTAATGGTGGCCACAAGATTTTGTTACACAGTTATTTTATTTCCACTGTTCCGTTTATTGAGAGGCTTAAAGAAGCAAAGAGTTTTTTAGTCAACCAGGATGTCAATATTCTAGTATGGACTAAAGAGACGAATGTGAAAATTAAATTAAACCCATGTAACAATTCTTACATTTTTATTTATACGATGATCCAGTTTCTGGGATTCAACTAAAGTATAAAAATGCTTTCAGGAAGGAGCTTGGGCCAACTGAACAGGTTTCAACATTAAATAATATTTGAGGAAGGGTACATTCTGTGAAACAGAATGTTAGGAAGAGCTCACCTTGTGTATCAGTACAGGTTAAAGGCATATTGGGGGTAGGGTCTCTGCAGTGGGTCATGGAACAGCCAATACATCCCAGTGACTGGACCAAGTATTTATAGCCAGGAAGAAGGGAAAATCTTTGGTTATATGTGAACCAGCAGCATCTGCAGCACCTATCCCTAAAATTGTAAAAGGCTGCCAACTACTCCCAAACATCCAAGAAATGGTGTTAATCTTTGGCAAGGCCACTGTTTTCCCAACAAGTCAACTTGCAAAAGGCTTCTCACCCACCTACTGTGTTTGTTTTCCTAGAAGAGCCTTCAGTTCCCTTTTAGTTCAGTTGCCTCTTCATTGCAGACTCATCACTGGTGAACAAGGGTGATCAAATTATTCATAGGAATGTAAGAATTCTATTCTAAGTTTATCAGTAGTCACACTGAAAAGAGAAAATTAAGCGGAAGTTGATAAAAAGAATGTATATTCCAAATCAATAAATGAATGTGAATAGAGTGAAAGAGATCAATATGGAGGTGCAAGATTTATCAACCTTATGATGGTTCAAAAAGAAACTTGAGTCTATTATGAGGTTAATGTGAGGCAGACAGGTGTGGAAAATGTATCTAACAAGGTGTTAAAGATGTAAAAACACAAGCTGCGTGAAGTAGTAACCAAATACCACAGTCAATCATATTGGTTCTGCAAAGTTTCATTGTGTACGTTTGTGGGACACTGGACGCTAAACCTATTGTTAGCCCACTGTGGGGGTGTAGGATCAGGAAATATGTCTTCCAGAGGTGCCATGTTGGGATGTAAATTGAAGGATAATACATTTATTATTGAACATATCCAAAGAAAGATAAGTGCATGTTCCTTCTATTTATTATATAGCCTCTCATTGAAATGAGCTAACAGAAGGTGCCTGGGGATGTGAGATGGATGTGGCTGTTGCTTGTGTGCAGGGAACAATGATGTGTGCATTTTTGTTGTCCAGCAAGGAATGGATTCAGAGCTTGCCTGAAGAAAGAGTTCTAAAATGCAGCATTATTGCAAAGCGAGTGATGAGATTTCTTTGTTAAGGGAATTGATTGTCAGAGGGACAAAGCTAGTTCCATCTTTTAAATTGTGGAGCATTATCATTAGGTTGACCCCTTAAGAAAATTTGGAAATCACAGAGGCAAATAAGAGACTGAGGTTGACTTATTGGTGGCTTGCCAAGGATTGATATTAAGAGATAGCAGTGAATTAGTGTTATTTTTGCAGGGTGACATTCATGAGTTGCCTGAAGGGTCACTGAAGAACGTCTGGATTGATTTCATTGGACCGAGAGAGCTTTACGACCAGAAATGCAATACCCCAACAGCCTGATTGAATGGTGTAGCAAGTAGGTCAACCTTAAATATATGTCCAAAGACACCATATAGGTGTTATAGAATTATTGAAACAGGTAGTTTATAGGGAAGGTTTTTGGAACCAGATAGTAACAGACCATTAAGTGCAACCTGTGTTGTTCTGAGGAAGAGTGGTACAATCAACATTAGGTCTTCGTTGTACTATCTCCACGTTAATGGACACAGTAGTGTGCTAAGAAGCTCATTAAGGAAAGCATTTAATTGGGTAGAGTAGAAGACTCAGTTGAGCTGCCCAGAAGTATAGCTGCCCAATCAAAGCTTTACTCACTTTGGGGAAGTGGGTTAAACATAGAAAGAGTGACTGTAAGAATGAAGCGTGAAGGAACATAACAGTGATACACAGAAGGCAATTACTTTATGAAAATTGAATTGGACAGTTTTTTTGTAAGAAAGGGCCTCTTTTTACATGGTTACCTCCATTTTCTGTGGACTGTCACTGCTGATGTTTTGAAATCTGACACTGGGACACTGATATCCAGTACTCAGTACCCCATTCTATACTCCAGTAAGGGCATAATTTATGGTGCAGGAGATACAACAATGGCATGGAAGTTAAACATTACCGGTGGACTGCTGCATGTATTATGCCATACACTAGTCTTACCAGGAAAACATGGCATCAAACCTACACATGTAGCCTGACTGTTTAAGGCAAGCCTGTCAAAATAAACACATGTTGCCTACTGCAAATGCTAAATAAGTCACCTCTAAGTAGGCCTTGCCGACCACTCATCAGGGTTCCTAGTATGTACATGTGGAACATGTAGAAATTGAAGGTTGACATGTTCCTACACTGACTGAGCTTCAACACCTGTCTTCACTGTATGGGTGCTGGTAGCTTTTTCTATGAGAAAATCTAAAGTGCAATATAAATTCTATTTTTGTAACTTTGGTTTAAAAAGCTGCAGAGTCCATTGTATGTGATATCCAATACAATCCAATTCAATGATGATGTTGGATTTTTGACAAATAGAATGGAAGTGAATAGTGTTAGAATGTTCACTTAAAATTATTGTTAGCTTGTCTGTGCTGCCCTACCAGTGCTTTCCCCTCTGAGTATGTGAAACTGCCCTGGGAGCAGGAACAATGGCTTAGGCTTTTTCTTAAGACAGGCTGGATGTGAGGTATGTAGCTCAGCTTATGTCAGGCAGGGACTTCAAGGAAGGTCCAGGACATTAATTACCATGAAAGGGACTAGCATGAGGCTTCCCCATTCACACTTTAGTATAAGGTGACACCTGGGGAACATGCACCTTTTAATCCATGGGTACATTCTGGCTTTCTGGCCTCATTCCCATACAGAGGAAAGAAGTTCCCAGAACCAGGTGTGGTTTGGTAGAAGAGCTCATTACCATGAACACTCTCCCTGGTCCATGGCCACAAGCATCCTCCAGAGTGAGAAAGGTTCTGCCATGTTGGTTTTCAGTACGATTAATGCACTGTGGAATAGTTTGCAGTAAGGCAAACAAGATGTGCTGTAAAAGGGGGAAGGTCTACCCTTGAGAACATTTTGGAATTGATCAGTGAGTCATTTTCACCAACTGACTAGTGGAGTGCACATAAGTAATACTTCACCCTAGCTCCTCAGCACACAGCTGGACTCCAGGAAGAAGCCTACTGTCTGTGACCTGCTAGGAGTTCGGAATAGCTGGATCTACTTTTACTTGTGCACAAAACTGATAAGAAGAAACTAAAGGGAGTTAGCTGATCTCCTGTTTGGCTACAGTGTCACAATAAGTTGCAAGAGGCATTTCTTGAGCATGACCAGTTGCAAGTGGACCCTACTGGTGGCTTCTGCAGGAGTGAGTCCTGGTTTCTAAGTGCTGACCCTGAGATACCAAGACCAACCTCCAAGCTATCCAACCAAGTTGTGACCTTGCTGGCCGTAATAGGAGTTTGGTCCCACTTATAGCTTTTACCACCCAAAAGGTTTCTGCAGCGGTATGCAACTTTGGTGCACCTTTCCTAGCTACAGCTTCCTCGCTTGCCCCTCTGGGGGATTCCGAGCAGCAAAAATGTGACTAAGCCCCAACTCACAAATCAGGAAAGTGCAAAAATGGTCTGGGTAGCTGGCTGGTGAGAGGACTTCAACTGGTGTAATAATGTAATTTTCCTGCTCAGAGCTTTTCCTGCCAAAACCAATGCCTTTAAATGGATCTCCTCTGTTGTGTGTCCAACTTCAAGAGGAATTTTGATTCCAGATACAAGACTAACAGCCGTATTTATGGCCAAGTGACGCAGCGCAGCATGTCACGTTGCTGCATTGGAAGGAAAGGGATGGAATGCACTGTGTTTAAAAGAATACAGCACAATCCTAGCTTTGTCCCAGCGCTGGTGCCGTTGTGGCAGCATAGTGCCAATGCAGGCACCCTTGCACAATTGTGCAAGGGTGCCTACATTGTCAGGATTGTTTTTGTGAATGAAGGGGCCCCTCCTGCACAAAAACAATCCCCAGAGGCATATTCTTCTTTTTACGTGTGCTGCAAAATACAGCACATATAGAAAGAGGAAGCAACAAGGAGCAATAAAGATATTTCACATTACGCCTCACCTGGGGAGGCATAGGTTTTTGGCACTTTCCTAGGTTTGTCACACCTGGTAAATCTGGGAATGCGTCAAAATCAAGAGATGTTGCGTGTGACTCATACAATACCCATGGAACGCCTCCCTGACCCAAAGTAAGACAACAGAGTGATTTGCGCTGTGTTGCTTTACTCCAGATTTATGAAGCCACACAAAAGGTGGACTTGTGTGTCTTCATAAATATCATTTTGGGCTTGCGTCGCTCTTGCATCACTTTGCGTAGTGCAAGAGTGCTGCAATGGGGCTCATAAATATGCCCCTAAGTTTGAAGGTAAAATCTTTGAAGTGGTTGACCCACTAAGCTAAAGATGGCCTTTGGTGCATCGTGGTCTCAACCTTCACCTACGGCTCGGTCAGCCGCACGCAAGGATACTGTGATGTTTCCTGGTGCTTTTTTATTTAAAACTTTAAAATTCAAATTATTTTTTGTTATTCATTCCATTAATCTTTCTTGATTTTTAGATACAGTTTACAAATTTCATTGCATTATGTTTTGAGTTTTTAATTGTTTAGGTACTGCTAAATACCTTACGCATTTTCCATCAGTTAAGCCTGTCTGCACTGTGCCATTGCTTCCAGGGTTTGAGACCAGGCTTAATTATTGAAACTGTATGCTGTACCTGGCAGGGTCATCCACAACCTTTTTGCCTCCTTCCTTCTATTTTTTCTGACCTGTTTTTGCTGGTTTATTGTCTCTGCGCACTTTACAACTGCAGATCAATGCTAAAGTGCAAGTGCTCCCTGTGAAATTGTATTGGTGATTGGTTTATCCATGATTGGCATTTTTGATTTACTAGTAAGTCCCTAGTAAAGTGAACCATATGTGCCCGGGACATATAAATCAAATGCTACTAGTGGGCCTGCAGCACTGCTTGTGCCATCCACATAAGTGGCCCTTCAAACATGTCTCAGACATGCCATTGCAGAGTCTGTGTGTGCAGTTATAAACTGCCATGTCGACCTAGCAAGTGCACTCACTTGCCAGGTTCAAACCTTCCCTTTTAGTACATGTAATGCACCCCTAAGGTAGGCCCAAGGCAGCTTCATGGGTAGGGTGCAGTGTATTTAAAAGGTAGGACATGTATTAGTGTGTTTAACATGTCCTGATAGTGAAATACTGCCAAATTCATTTTTCACTATTGCATGGCCTTTCTCTCCCATGGGTCAACATGGGGATTGCATTTAAATTCCTCTTAAGTGTAATCTCCTATTGGGAGCAGATAGATATTTGGAGTTTGGGGTCTCTGAACTCACAACTTAAAAATACATCTTTTAGTAAAGTTGGTTTTTAGATTGTCAGTTTGAAAATGCCACTTTTGTGCCTCTGCTTGGCTGCATGTCTGAGTCAGACTGACAGTTAGGCTGGTTGTGAATTCACTCTAGACAGTGACACAAAGGGAGGTGAGGCATGTCCAACATATCTTGATGGGTCTTCCTGGGCTGGAGTGGGAGGGAGATGCTGACACCTGCACCTGAAAGGGATGTGCCTACCCTCACATAATGCAGTCTCCGACCTCCTAGAGTGCATCTGGAGCCAGGCCTGGCAAGCAAAGAACTTGTGAACAACAGAGACTTTCCTTTGAGGTTTGCCTACTTCAAGGGATGAAATGAGTATAAGTAGTGGACCCAAAACCCCAGAATTTTAGAACACTTCTGGATCAAGAGGTACATCTGCCAAGGAAAAGAGCTGGAGAATTGTGAGGAGGAGTACTGACCCTTCTGCTCTGTGTGCTTTGCTGGACTGGCCTGCAGTTGCTGCTTCTGGTGTTGGGAGCACAAAGACTGGACTTTGCTGTGTATCCTGCTTGTGAGGTTTCTCCAAGGGCTTGAAGTAGTGCTTGCCTCTGCTTGGAAGTCTCAGGGACACCAAAGACTTGAAGTTTATCTCCCTATAGCACTGGGAACTGCAGGGCATATTTAGAATGCCCTAGTACCACCTTGCGCTACATTAACGTCATTATTTTTTACATTAATGTGGCCCAATGAGGCTGAAATCCCCACGCCGTATTTACAGACTGGCACTATGCATGCAAAGGCATAATGTATACAAAGGGGGCGTTCCCCTATTAGGGGAGCCAATCAAATGGCATAAGATTGCCTTGCTCCATTTTTATGGCATTTTTAACGCCTGCTCAAGAGTAGGCATTAAAAGAGGGCTTCCATTCTTTAGAATGGGGCCCTATGTACTTGGCAGGAGTAGTGCCAATATTTTGATGTAACTCCTGCAGAGTACATCAATAGCGTCATGAGAAATTATTCCATTGCCCCTTACCCTGCACCATGGTGTGCCGTATTTTAAATACGGTGCACACATGGTGGTGGTAGGGGGGAGCTAAGGGGCACAGAGAAAGTGGCACTGCACTAGGTGCAGTGCCACTTTCCATAAATCTGTCCCTGTGTGTTTTGTGCTGCAACAGAAGAAGAACCATCAGAATGCCGTTAAATATGCCCCTGCCTGCAACGTGACCTGACGGCACCACATGGAGCCCTGCTCCGCCTCGTACAGTAACCCTAGTCTTACCGCTACCACCTGATGCCGTCACTCAGCCCATACTTGCACCATGACCTGTGGGCCCTGCACGTCACATTGCCTCGCTTCACACCTCAGCCTTGGTATCCCCGATGACGACGCTCTAAGCTGACACTGATTCTGCTACCCGCACTGTGGCCTGAGGACACCGTCCTGCACCGCAGCCCCGGTTTGCCAACGTCAGTGCCATCGACTCCAGCATCGTCAACAGATGCCCCTGCCCGCATCATTACCCTTGGGTGCTGCACGGAGCCCGCTGCACATCTTACTGTAGCCTTGGGCCTACTGGTGACAGCGTATCAGTGACGATGACGCTGCCTGCACCGGGATGTGGACACTGCACATCACACCGCCCGCTTCACATCACAGCCCTGGTCTCATCAACACCGCAGGATGCTGTCACTGAGCTGCTGCCTGCACCATGACCTGTGGGCACCGCATGTAGCATCGTCCTGCTTTGCACCGCAGCCCCGATGCCACCAAGGCCAGCGCTCCTGCCTTCGTCATCATCACAGAGTTCGATTTACAACACATGTGACTTCAAGGGCACAATGACCCCTGCACCGACCTCCAGAACTGATGCCTGCCAATGTCTGCTGACGCCAGCAACGCCGCACTTCAGATCTCATTGCAAGGATCACAACACCCTGCATTTCCAAGGTACTATTTTCAGCTCTTCCCAATACCGTAGCTGGCCTGAGACCTTGCGGTTGTCCTGAACTGTTGGATTTGTTGTTCACGATGCCGTGATAGCCCCAGACAGAGCTATCGACTTCAAGGAACTGTATTTTTTAATAATTCTTGGAAAATTCACATCTTTATTACTGTATGTTGAATTTTTCTCGTTTTGGTCTTGTTTTACACGGGTAAATATTGGCTATTTTTCTAAAACCGTTGTGGTGTCCTTTTGTAGTGTTTTCACTGTATTACTGTGTGTTATGTGCAAATGCTTTACACATTGAGTCTGAGATAAGCCTGACTGCTTGTGTCAAGCTACCAAGGTGGTGACCAGGGGTTATCTTAAGTGTGTGACTCCCTTATCCTGAAGAAGAGTCCCTACTAGGACAGGGTGCAAGCCACTGCCAAATAGCGACTCCCATTTCTAACACTGTATATTTGACCTGACCAAGATTTTTGACTTCTTACTGAACACGTTATCAGTGCACCGCCTCGCAATGTTTTTCCCTATGCAGCAATAGTTTATTTACCTCATGAATGAGGTTGCGACTGTTCTGGTTACCTGACACATATTTTTTCAATTCTGGCATTAATATCTATGTTACCTTATTCCTTTTTTCTCAGGTTTTTATGATGAATGACAGGGAGCTACACCTAATGCATGTCTCCTGCTATATCTATACATTATTAAAATGCCTTGCTGTGGCCTGAATTTCTGATGATTTCACCTCACTGATGCTATATATGCCTGCCTCTAATTTGAACTTGTGACCCCCTTTCATATATACTGGTTAAATAAATAGTGTTAACTTCCTATTGGTTCAATGCATTTTTTTATTGGAAGAGGTTATTGCTATACATCTACTGCCCTTGTATCTCACCTGAATCAATATTCCCTATATGGGCAGTTTAAAACATAATCACAAGGCACTTTATATTATTGTGAAATACGCTAAAATGGCTAGTGATCTTCTTACCACCGCTAAAGCCTCCTCCTCTGGCACAAAATCTAAAAGGGTGAAAGAAGACCCTTCGTCACTTATCCTGTCATTCTATAACCCTATTCTGGATACTATCCTTGATGAGGTGAGGGACTTGCAACATTTTATGTGTGCTACTAATGAGAAACTTCAACAAATTTAGGACCACTGGATTATCATGAAGGGCAAAATTGTGGACATGGAACAACCCATTAGGGCTCTACGACATATGGCTACTAAAATTCCTATGCTTGAGCTCAAACTCCAAACAGAGGATCTGTGAGAACAGAAATTGTTGCAATAACCTCCTCCTCTACGGCTTTCCAGAGAATGTGGAGAGTCCTGACTTGCTTGTCTTCTTGAGGAAATTTCTCCCAGAACTACATGGCCTCCCCACTACTCCTCCTCGAAAAATACAATATGCACATTGTGGGACATAGCCTTCCTTGGGGAAAAATCCTGAAACCTTTCACTTTCCCCCCCTTCCTTTTGCTGTCTCCCTGTGCTGGGCCTTAGGATTCTGGACACTTCCCTGCTGTCTGGGTGAGGGGAAGTGAATCCCCACCCTACCTATAGTAGGAAATGACGGGCAGAAGAACGTAGGGGACAGGGCCCCCGAGTAACCCGGGAAGAGAGGTATTCTAGATACCTCGAGGGCTGACCCTTGTTGCCGGCAGAAGTATGGGCACCTATGCTGCCCCAATTTGGCAACACCTATAGTCACTTTCATGGCCTAATGGAGTAGGCCTGTGGGGCCTATGGGTGCCAGTGCTCAGGGTGAGTACCCTTTGAAGGGGAGCCACCCCTGAGTGGGCCCTACATTGCCCCCGGAGGGACCTGATAGTGAGGTAGGAGGGAGAGGTTGAGACAGATGGGTGCATCCCATAGGATGTGCGCAGGTAAGGAAGGCCTCCTAAAAGTGGGGACACCTACTGAAGGGACGCCGGCCGGGACCCCAAGGTGGAAGCCAGATCCCAGAGATGTGTCTGTGGGCCACGGGCAGGGGGGAGGGGCAAGCATGGGTGCTACCTGAATGTGGAGACAGCGCTGATCCGCATATGGGGCCTTGAGCCCTGCTGGTTCTGGGTAGACCCCGTTAGGGTATTCATCTATGTCTAGGTATACCAGGGGGGCTGAGGTAGAGGCCCAGCCGCTGCATAGCACTGCATTGGGGCACCATACGACCAAGAGCCTAGGGCTCAGAACCTTTCCCTCTTGCAATACAGAGTGAAAGCGCACACACCCTCCATACTGATTGATACTGGCCCTTATGGCCGGGGTATGAGATCAGCATACCTGGGCAGAGCCAGGTATGGATGGGGGTTAGCCTCTGTGATCCTGGCGCGCATGGTCACGGCCCGGTGGAGTGGTTCCTATAGCAGTGAACGTATGGCCATCGTGATCATGGAGTGTCCATTGATGCCCAAGTATTGCTTAGTAGGAACACAGAGACGGCCGATAAAGTGAATGGATCACTATTGTGGAACCCTACTGGGGCTTCGTGGTGGTCGAGTGGGAATCATTTCCCTCGTGTGAAACCTCGCCTGCATGCTTATTGTGTGCTGTGCCTGTACATAGGTTGGGTTCCTCGGAGGTGTGGGTACAATGCAAGGAGTATTGCACGTGGCCTAGTGCAGCACAATGGAACTTGCGTCTAGTGTGTTCATCCGGAGTAAGCGTTCAGTACAGTGAGATCATAGCATTTTGAATGGAGTGCCTCAATGGAGATGAGTACGGGAAACCAGGAGTTGGTTGGAACCACCTTGTACCTCAGGGAACCTTCAGTCATTGGATCCCTGAGAAGTGTCCTCCGTTGTGTGGGAACACAGTACAGAGCACTTTCTACATTGGATCAAACCTGTCTGGGGGGGCCAGTGGAGGTTTCTGGATAACAGACAGGGTGTCTCCAGTCCGGAGGCACGGACCTAGTAACTTGTTGTGTACAATCTGAACTGTATGGGGTGGGTTGAGACAACACACCTTAACATTCCATCGTCTGGTGGGGTCGGGTGCCTCTGAGTCTGTCAGTTGGACCCGGGGACCCTCCCCCTTTGTTTCACTGACCTCTGGGTGAACCTCCTATTTGGAGCCTAAATGTCTCCACCTTGTTAGTCCTGTGCCCTTTGTTTTTCCTGTCTCCCACCTTAACCCTGACACCTGGGGAGTGTGACCTGGCGGTGAGTGGCTTGGTGCACAGGGAAAAGTGCAATACTTTGGGGTTGCAGTGGGGTGGGCCAACTGGAGTGTTTGGTGGTAGGTGGAGGACAGATTGAGACAAGGGAGTCTGAAAGCAGAAGGGCATCTACTTGCTCATTATCAGGGCGCTGCATTAGGGTGCCGGAAGCAAGTGCTTACGAGAATGTGTGCGTGTGCGCCAGTGCAAACTGTAACACGGGCCCCGTGCCTAGGCACGGGGTGGATGTGAGGGAGTGAGTCCGAGTGAGAACGAGTGAATGCTGGGGCAGCACTGTAGTTTTGCTTGCCAGGGAGGTTCTAGGATTGACATAGCACTTTACTAGTGCTGCTGAGACCGTGGGTCTGAATGTGGGAGAGTTTGAGTTCTGTGATATCCAATTTTCTGCTGCCACTGCCAGCAACGGTGCACACCCTGAATTACACGTGTTACACTGAGTGTCGGGGGACATGAGGGTAGGTATAGTGCTGACAGCGGGTGGGCATCTAATGGGGGTGCTGGGAGGAAAGATGTTTTCTCCAAATCTATATACGGTTATTCATGTTTAATGCAGTAGGGCCTATTATCATATGTTGCTTTGTCCACTGAGATTCACACCTACGTTTACAGTGTTTCTTATCATACGTTGTATGCTCATTGACCTATAGACAGAGATCATATTGTAATTGAACTGCGTTGATCATGTTTGTGTGCTGAATACAAGTTTTCTATACATACCAACCATGTGAAGTTTCTTTTTGGGATCGTTCAACTGAGGGGTTGTGGGAATGTGCTTTTGCTTTACCCATTGACTCTGAGATAAGCCTGACTACTCTGAACCAAGCTAATTAAGGGTACGCACAGGTTATCTAGCGGGTGTACATGACCACCCCAGACATGAGTAGCGCACTCCACCTGGCTGGGCTAACGCCTTAGCCAACTGTACTGAGCTGCCTCCAACACACATTGTTTAGGCTGCATAACTGTTCACGCCTTGAAATCTAGGGAGCTCATTATGCTTTTTTTTATTTCTGGACTTTCTCTGTGTCCACAGGGCTGCCAAGGATAAACGTTGTCTTGTTTAGTCTAGCTATAGTATATTCATCTCTCAGGATCTCTCCAATGCGACCAGTGCCAGATGTAAGGAGATCCTTGCTCTGCGACCTCAAATGTGACAAGTATTCGTTATGGCATTCTTCATCCTTGTCTCTGCAAGATTACCCAAGGTCCTTAGATGATCCAGTTAAATTAAAATCGCTTCTTCAGAACATTGCAACCCATGCTATGGCCACTACTATTCAGAACTCTTAACATCCTAGCATGTGCTTTTATTTCAGGTTTCCAAATTCTTCTGGATAATGGCTTTTTGTTCATAATTTATTTTACATGCTCTTCCCTGTTGTTCTTGTTATGGTGTTGACACGTTTCACACAGATTCCTAGTAACTTCTCTCTCGGGTCTGGATGTTCATCCTTGATCTGCCTCTTTCTCTACTTTCTCATGTATCTCTTATCTTTTACTTTCCATTTCTATATCTCTCTATGAGTGCTTTTTTGACAATTCATTCTACTTTATCACTTTACTACCACCCATGTTGTTTTAAAAAAAATAGTGCCATGTTGTTTTGGCAAATTGTTTCCTTTTGTTTCCCTTTGCAGCTTGTCAACCATATTCCTGTAGTTCCATCCTCTTGTATCCCTTATGCTTAACATTGTTTTGTGGTACGTCCAAGAACTTGGCCACCCGGTCATAAGACAAAAGGTACTTTCTCATTTATCTAAGGTTAATTCTCAAATAGCTTTTTACAAAAAACATATTGCAATGCTGTTGAATCAGTTAAAAATTGGTTGGCCAGGCTTTTTTCTCTCCTGCTAATGATTCAAAGGTAGAATTGCTATTCTCTGTCATAATTTTTTTAAATAAGAGGTGATATATACTGAATGTGATACAAATAGCTGATGGGTGCTAGTTAATGCCACAACAAGCATATCTCTCTATTTAATATTTATGACCCAGATAAAACTGACCCTGATATTTGGCATGCCATCATGGTAAAACTTGCAAGCATTTCTAATTCCAATACTATGATGGCAGGTGACTTTAACCAATGGTTGGATCCTTTTACAGATAGAAAATAAAAGTATAAATTTAACCCAGATAGATCCCATAAGGCATTCCAATTGACCATTCGGTCTCGTCCATTATTTGATGTCTGGAAAACTTGTAATCCTGATAAATTAGAACTTTCTTTTTTTTCTAATGTTCATCACACAATGTCCAGAATTGACTATATTTTAAGTCACTTAACCTTTGCTGCCCGCTTTCCAGTCCTCTTAAATTGGTTCTATTTTCATATCTGATCACGCACCCTAATGTCCTCTTTAGATTTCTCTTATAATGATTCCAAAACTGGTAGATGGAGGTTTAGTGACTCCTTATTATCTAACAAACAATTTATAACTGAAGCCACTTCATTTATACAAGATTTGTTTCTTATGTCTAATGACACATCCATTGTTTACAACTGGGATGCTTTTAAAGCTTCCTTTCGAGCTTTTACCATAGCTTACTCTGCTTGGAGGAAAAAAAGTTTAAACACCCAACATCTTTTTCTACTCCATCGTTTTAAGACATTTGGATATGGATATTTTACTTCTATAGCTCCCCTGATGTTCCATGACCAGAGAAAAGCCAAAGCAAACCATAATGAACTTGCTACTGTATAAGCTTGCAACATTTTACTTAAAACCAAGTCTAAATTCCATGGAGGCCAAAATAAAGCTGGTATAATGCTCACTAACTATTTAAGAATTAGAACAGAACGTAAAACTATTGGTCCTATTACTAACAGACTTGATAACTGTACCTCATTCTCCAACTCTGATATAGCCACCAATTGTCAATCCTTTCATAAAGCACTATATACAGAGGATACAACCCCTTCTCCTCTTAATATACAACACTTTTTTGTCAATCTTCCCAAACCTCCATCCATTACATATTCATTTGATTATCTGGAAGCTGACATTACACTCCAAAAGATTTTGGATGTTATTAAATCCCTGAATAATGCTAAGGCATCTGGTCCTGATGGGTTCACTAAGTCATTTATCTCTTCCCTTTCCTCCTTTTTGCCCCAAAACCATTAGAATTTTTTAATTCCTTTGTCTCTGAGGCCAAGAATATTGGCTGTTTTCTAGAGGCCCTCATAATTATAATCACAAAGCCAGATAAAGATCTAACCCTTTGTAAAATTATGGGCCCATTTCTCTGATCAACTATGTCTGCAAAATATTTGCCAAGATTTTAGTAACCCACTTAGAAATTGATAAACCTCTTCTTATTAAGTCTGAGCAATCTGGTTTTATTAAGGTTAGGCTAGCTGTGAATAATGCCAGGATGTTCTACAATATTCTTAGTTTGGCTGGGAAAACTGACACTCCTCTTGCGACCATATCTTTAGATGCTGAAAAAGCCTTTGATTGCATCAATTGGCAATTTTTGTTTACTACCCTTCATTGGTCTGGATTTTGTCCTAAATTTATCTAATTTGTAACACTGTTATATTCTGACCCAGAGCTAATGTCAATGGTTGTATTTCTCCCTAATTTACATAAAGGTTTCTAGGCAAGGATGCCCCCTTCCCTCTCTGTTATTTGTCCTTTGCTTAGAACCATTCCTAGAATTCATACAATGTAATAACTTTATTTCTGGCTTCAAGCAGGGCTCCCAGGATGTTAAATTATCTGGTTATGCAGATGTCTAACCCTTTCACCTCCATGGATCTTTTTTACAATAAATTTCCTTATATTTACCATTTCTGGCTATAAACTTAATTTTTCTAAACCTAACATTTTGCCATTGAATTCTTCTTGTTATCAATATATGTTTGCCAATACTACCTTTCCATGGTGTCCCTCAAAAATTAAATATTTAGGTGTTTGGTTTTCCTCTACCATAGTGGACACACTATGACACAACTTCACCATGCTAAAATCCAACTACAAAGCTCCTTAGCCTCCTTTACATTTATCATGGTGGGAAAGACTTGATACCATTAAAATGATGATTGTACCATCTGTCCTCTATACCATCTCTATGTTACCTTTTACAATCCCTAGCTCTTATTTTAAGCAAATTGATTCTATTTGTACAAAATTCCTTTGGAATAATAACAAATAAGAAATCACATATTGCTGTCTCTAAACTTAATTGCCCAAAATGTGAAGGTGGTTTTTGATTTCCAGACTTTTAGGCCCATATTTATACTTTTTGACGCTAAACTGCGCTAACGCAGTTTAGCGTCAAAAAATTTTGCGCCGTCTAACGCCATTCTGAAGCGCCATGCGGGCGCCGTATTTATGGAATGGCGTTAGCCGGCGCAAGCAGACCGGCGCTGCCTGGTGTGCGTGGAAAAAAACCACGTAGACCAGGCAGCGCCGGCGTTGGGCAAAAATGACGTTAGGGCGTCTTAAAATGGGGCAAGTCAGGTTGAGGCAAAAAAATCGTCTTAACCCGACTTGCGCCATTTTTTAACGACGCCCATCCCCCATCAACATGACTCCTATCATTGTAAAGATAGGAGTCATGCCCCCTTGCCCAATGGCCATGCCCAGGGGACTTCTGTCCCCTGGGCATGGTCATTGGGCATAGTGGCATGTAGGGGGGCACAAATCAGGCCCCCCTATGCCAAAAAAAATTATTAAAAAAAAAAAAAATAATACTTACCTGAATGTCCCTGGGGTGGGTCCCTCCAGCCTTGGGTGTCCTCCTGGGGTGGGCAAGGGTGGCAGGGGGGGTCCCTGGGGGCAGGGGAGGGCACTCTGGGCTCATTTTGAGCCCACTTGTCCCTTAACGCCATGCCTGACCCAGGCGTTAAAAAGCGGCGCAAATGCGCCGTTTTTAGCCACGCCCACTCCCGGGCGTCTCTTTTGCCCGGGAGTATAAATACCACGTAAAGGCCTGGGAGTCATTTTTTAGACGGGAACGCCTCCCTTGCATATCATTAACGCAAGGAAGGGGTTCACGCTAAAAAATGACGCACATTCCGGGAACTTTGGCGCTATACGCCTCTAACGCCATAGTATAAATATGGCGTTAGTTGGTGTTAGTTTAGCGTCGAATTTGCGTCGAAAAAAACGACGCAAATTCGGCGCAAACGGAGTATAAATACGGCCCTTAGTTTTACTACTCCTCTTTCTCAATTCACCAATGTTATGCCATGATTACCAAATTTCAAGGTCACCCTATTCCACCTTGGATTACTTTAGAACAATATGTATTTAATGGATTTTCTTCTAAAGATAATGGTCCTCATTATGACATTGGCGGTCAGCTGACCCCCACGCCAGCAATGGCGGTAGCACTGTCGCCAGTCTGGTGGTGAAGACCGCCAAATTATGACCATGGCGGTGATCTCTCCCATAGACAGCCAATGTACCACTTGAACTGCCAGTGCGGTCTGCCCACTGACCAGGGCAATAGGTGCCTTCAGGCTGGCGGAAGACCCCATATTATGACTTGGCAGACTGCCAGAATTTCCGAGGCGGGAACACTGCCACCAAAAGCCTGGTGGAAACATATCATATAAAAGGAGACACTCACCTCCAGGGACACAGAGGAGTCCGTGGCTGCCATGGAACCCGAGCTGGAAGTCCTGCCGATGCTGTACCACATGATGGCAGTCCAGGAGCAGCAATGCTGACGAAGACGATGACGGTGAGTACAGCCACCTAGCACACAAGGGAGGGAGGGAAGAATGACACCCACCCACGCACAACACACACCATATGCACATACCACACACCAAGAACTATCTGCAGAGCAATTCAACAACATAACCCAGGAGCAAAGAAAGCCAGGACACATACCTCTGGTCCAACCACTGTAATCATGTGGGAACAGCGACCTAAATTGAATGTGTATATATATATATATAAATATATTTATATATATGTACATATTTACAAATATACAGCAAGTGCCATTGACCAGTCCATAAGCAATAAATGGCCACAGGGCAATGTCCAAGGCCCAACTTGACTCCTGACAGCCTAAGTCACTGCACTGGGCAGGGGCATCTTAGTGATGTTAGGCAAGCACCCCAGGGGGTGGAGGGGTTTCTTCTTTGGAGGGGGGTCCTTGGACTTGGGTTTGGGACGGGGCAGCTCTTTACTCTTTTGTTTAGGGGGTGGAGGAGTAGGCTTGGGGAGTGGGGGCCGGAGTGCCACTCTTGTGCCCCTTAGTGGCAGGTGTAGCTTTAGGGGGAGGAACAGGAGTGGACTGGGAGCTGGAGGTATTGGTCTGGGGGAGAGGGATCTTTCTCTTACAGGAAGGAGTGGGGGGGGGAGGGAAGAGGTCAAGGCGGGAACTGAAAAGTTTCTTAGGACCAATGGGGTAGGTTGTGGGAGGAGGTTTGGTAGTGGAGGTAGAGGGAGTGGTAGTAGGAGGAATACGTGTGCTGGGCTTGGGTGCAGGCGCATGGACAGTGTGCATGTGTGAGGTGGATGGCTGTTGAGTGTCTGAGTGGGAGCGTTTATGTGTAACTGGAGGGGGTAGACAGGGTGAGAGAGGACAAAAAGATTGTGTGTATGTATGTTGTGGTGGTGTCTGCAAGTGAGGTGGGTGTGCTGCATGAGGTTGTGATGGGTGGTGGTGAATGCGCATGTGGTGTGTGGGTTGCTTGTCTGTGTGTCTACTGTTGTGGTGACTGTGGACAAGGCTGTACAGGTGGCTGGATCTGGGACTGATGATGCAGTGCATGCAGGTGTGAGTGATGATGTGACTGTGAGGGAGGAGGGGGAGACACCGGAGGCAGTGGCTGTTGTTGTATGTGCATCTGTGTGTTGGCTGTGTGTGTGCTTGTGGAGTGAAGTGTGCTGCCTGTGATTGTCTGTTCGTGTCCTGTCCATTGTTTTGGGTGCATGCTTGTCAGATTGTGTATGTGGGATTCGTTGGGGGAGACGACTTTGGCACTGGGAACAGGTAGTTGGAGGGGGGACGGAAGAACCAGGGACACTGGCTGCTGTCAAAGAGGAAGCCAGAGCCTGAAACGATCTCCAGGTAGGCATCGCATTGCTGCATCTGGGATGCCAGTCCCTGGATGGCATTCACTATGGTTGACTGTCCTACAGAGATGGATCTCAGGAGGTCAATAGCCTCCTCACTGAGACCAGCAGGGCTGACTGGGGCAGGGCCTGAGGTGCCTTTGGCGAAGGAGACGCCCAACCTCCTGGGTGAACAGGCACAGGCAACTGGTTAGGGGGCTACTGGGAGGGCGGTGCTGGTACAGGGGGTGGTGGAATATCTTGTAACTGGGGTGTCCATTGGAGGAGGAATCTGAGTCAGATGTCATTGCTCCTGTCTCCCCTGTGGTGCTCCCCTCACCCTCCAACCCACTGGTCCCCTTGGCGTCAGTAGACTTTGCCTCCTGGATCCCGTGGGCTGCAGCTCCTCCACTCACCGGTGCCCCTGCTCCTTCGCCAGATGATGCTAATGCACACAAGGAAAGGATGAGAAAAGGAGTGTGGGTGGGGGGAGAAAGAAAAGGAGCACAGAGTCAATCACAGCACCAACACCTCGTATGGCATACACATCACAATCACTCACTGGGACTAACACTGTGCAGTATGGACCACAATGACAAACCATTACCTGGGTAGAACAGCAGTGAAGAACCCAAACACTACCATCTGCACACCTACTGGGACTCACTCAGCCATGTATGCCATGGTATGCTAGCTACTTAACAATACCAAATATACATACCTTCCTACATTGCTAAGCAGGACCAAACAGGAATAGCTAAACAGGCATATGGGGGCATACACTGACTAGAACCTTGCACCCAAACCCCATGGCAGACAACCAAAATCAAACTACCACACAGTCTGTACTCACCCCCTTGTGGCTGCTGTGCTACCCTCATGTGCCCATCCAACTCAGGACTGGCCACTGCCAGTATGCGGGCCATTAGGGGTCTGGCTCCGAAAGGCACCCCTTCCTCGTTGGGATGCTGTTCCCAGCTGGGCCTCCACGGTCTTCGGGCCCAGAGTCTCAGGTCCTCCCACCATTTCATGCAGTGGGTGCTCTGCGGGCTATGGACCCCCATGGCCCACATGTCCTTGACGATGGCATGCACAACCCTTTTTTTGATGGGTTCTGACCTGCAGAGGAGACACAGACAGTAGGACACCATGAACTCAACAATCCATTCTGTAACACTTACTTACATGCTGCATATGACCCACATTAAGCACCCACATGACCTGTACCTCTGCCTACACATAGCATGCAACCAAAACCCCCCCAAATGAAACAGTGCCAACACACGCATACATCTCCATGCAGCCAATTCACATCCAACATACCCATGATGTACTCACCTGTTGGTCTGGAGGCCCATACAACTGCTCATACAGGGGTAGGACCCCATCGACAAGCTTCTCCAACTCCTTGGATATGAAGGCTGGGGCCCTTTCCCCTGTAGCACGGGCCTTCGCAGGTTCCAGACACAGGACACAGTAGCATGTAGATGTTGAACCGCAGAGAGTCAGGAATCAAGTGAAGTGGTACAGAGAAAATGGCGCTCACGATCACCGCTGGCATTGATCATCATTGGTTCCTATACTCCATAGAGCTCCATGTTAGCCAATGAGGAGTTGCACGGCAGTGCAGACCACCTTCCGCCATGACCCCAAACGCCGGCGGAATGAGGTCACTTCCACCTGTCCCTGCATACAGGACAGGCGGTTGTCATTCCCTTATGCTAGTACTTATGTTGGACAAACTTATGTGCGTCATAGGTATTGATTGCACACACCAAGACAATTCCAGTCTTCTACATACATACATGCTCTATGTACTGTGATACTGTGTGTCATGTTTGGTTCACTTAGATACCAACCACTGCAGATGAGGAGGAGGAAGAGGCAAGCACCCATGTACAGACCCCTAGTAGACTTGGCTACACTGGAGGAACGGCACATCATACTCACCTTTCATCTGGACAGGGCCACAATTACTGAGCTGTGTCATCTGTAGCACTACAGCAATTCCCGCTGTAGTACAGGTACTGTCAGTGCTCCGCTTCCTGGCAAGTGGTTCATTCCAGGTGACAGTGGGCTTGGCTGCAAGAATGTCACAGCCAATGTTTTTGACTGTGCTTGGAAGAGTTGTGGCTGTCTTGCTCAAACACATGTGCAGCTACATGTCATTCCCCCAGAGTGAAGATTTGCCCACTGTGAAGGCTGGATTCTATGCAATGGGACACATACAACATGTGATTGGGGCCATTGATGGGACCCATATTGCCTTGCTCCCTCCCAGGGCAAATGAGCAGGTCTATAGGAATAGGAAGAGTTACCACTCTCTAAATGTCCAGATGGTGCCCCTTGCAGATCAGCACATCTCCCATGTCACTGCCAAGTTTCCTGCATTCGTACATGATGCCTATGTATTGAGGAATATAGCGTCCCACAGGTGATGGCATGACTACAGAGGCAGAGTGTGGCTCATAGGTGAGGTTTAGTCTTCATACAGTGTATGTCAGTGTATGCCAACTGGAGTTGTACTCCAAGCCATTATATATGAGTAATGTGTGTCCCTCACTACTCCCAGGTGACTCTGGATGCCCAAACCTGTCCTGCCTGTTGACTCCTGTGAGGAATCTCAGAACAGGGGCAGAAAATCGGTACAATGAAGGACATGGGCGTACCAGGAAGGTTGTAGAACAGGCATTTGGTCTACTGAAAGCCAGGTTCTGGTGCTTCCATTTAACAGGTGGATCCCTATGCTACGCCCCTAAGACGGTCTGCCAGATAGTGGTGGCTTGCTGCATGCTGCACAATTTGGCCCTCAGATGTCATATGTCCTACATGCAGGAGGAGGGGGGAGATAATGCACCTGTGCCAGCAAAGGACACTGAAGACAGTGATGAGGAAGAGGAGGATGTGGACAACAGGACACCTATCATACCGCAGTACTTCCAATGACACTCAGGTAAAACTGTAAATTTGTTCATGTCTTAATTTCTGTTAAGTGCTCTGTGCCAGCTGTGTTGTGCCAATCACTAGCTTTTCATTTCAATTGACTGTCACATATGCCTTCCCTTTTTGCAGATGTTGGTGTGGTCACAATTGTGTACTGATGTGATGACTACAGACTGCTTAAACACATTTTTGGATGGATTCACACCTTACAGGACATTTGCACAAGACAATACAGTCCAATACATTGCAATTTTCTGTTGTGTTTAAGGGTGTTTACTGAAGTGACAAAAAGGAAGGGATAGTGCAATAGAGTGAGATGATGGTGTTTTAAAACCTAAGTGTAGTGGCCCAGTTGGTTTGTAGCACAGGACCAGTGTCGATGGGGCCATAGGAAAACGAGCAATGGCAGTCCAAAGTGAACAAGGTGACTCTGTGGCACACAAGGAGGACATTCTGGAAGGGCTCATTTCCTGGCGGTGGTCTTGGTCTTGGCAAAAGACACTGGTGTCTGTCTGGGTCGCAGGGAACGTTTGCAAGGTGGTTCACCTTCTGCAGGGGGAGGGGTGTTGTTGTCCTGTGGGTGGTGTTGCAGGTCCCCCTGCCCACTTGCTGCAGCAGAAGTTGATAGCTGGTGAGTAGACTGGCTAGTGGAAGTGGGCCGCCGGTGTGCTCTGTTCTCCCGCATGGTGTTGGCCATGTCACCCAGCACCTCTACAATGGAGGCCATGTTGGCATTTAGGCCCTGCAACTGTTGCATGACCTCCTGGTGGTGTACCCCCGCAGCCTCTGGTTCTCCTGCATGATGGTGATCACCTGTCCCATCCTGTCCTAGGATTTTTGGTATGCCCCCAGGACATGTGTGAGTGCATCCTGGCAGTCGGTTCCCTGGCCTCCCCCTGGTGCACAGCTGACCTCCCACTGTCCCTGGCCCCCTGTGCCTGTGTCCCCTGAACGGTGTGCCCTCTTCCACTTACACCAGGACCTTTACCATCTTGCCTGTGTTATGTCGACTCGGGTCCCTGTACAGGTAGGCACACTATTGATCAACGTGTCCTGGGGACAGGGGTTTGGGGATGTTGGGTGGCTGCTGTAGTGTTGGAGTTGGGGGGGCTATGATGGACTGACTGTGGGTTGTGGAAGCCCACTGACTTGTGGCCCCCAGATGGGCCAGGGAGTTCCTCTAGCTTAGGACATCCAGAGTTGCTGTCATCACTGAGGGCATATTCTGGTGGAGGACTCTGTCGGCGTGGCACCTGCTCGCTGCTGACATTGGCTGGGGAACCTGTGGAGATGGAAGCGATTTATTAGTGTCATTGTCTGTCACATATACCGCATTTCTGGCTTTCACTATAGGTTTGGTGTTGTCCTCCCATCTTTGGTAGTGTATGGTGATAGATTGTGGGATTGCTAGTTCTACATGCCTTCCATGCATTGCTGTTGTGTGAGCATTCATAGCTGGGAGGGGTGTCCTTGCAGTGGGTAGGGCATGCAGGGGTACACAATTTAGTGTGGTCATTGGGGTGGTGCACTGTATGGGATGGAGTGGCATGGAAGGAGTCAGTGTGAGGGGTGACATGCCATGCAGGTATCGGTGGAGGTAGGTTAGTAATGGTGACTTACCAGTGTCCAGCCCTCCAATGACTCCAGTGAGGCCCTCAGGATGCAGGATTGTCAAGACTTGCTCCTCCCATACTGTCAACTGAGGGGCAGGAGGTGGGGGTCCACCGTTAGTCCTCATGATGGCGACCTGATGCCTTGATGCAATGGAACGCACCTTCCCCCGTAGGTCGTTCCACCTCTTTTGAATGCCATCCCTTGTGCGTAGATATTGTCCCACGGAGTTCACCTTGTCCATGATCCTCCGCCATAACTCCATCTTCCTGGCAATGGAGATCTGCTGGACCTGTGCACCAAACAGCTGTGGCTCTACCCTGACGATTTCTTCCACCATCACCCACAACTCCTCATCAGTGAAACCAGGGTCCTTTTGTGGGGATTTGCCTATTGTGTGGTGTGTTCGTTGTGCAGAAGGTGTTCGGTGTTGAGGTAGGGTGTGTGGTGTGTGATGCGTGACGGATGTATAGGTAGATGTGGTGTGTATGAGCAGTTTTCTAAGGGTTTGACCTGGCAAGGTGCAGCAGTCTTTTCATGTTTGCTAAGGATTGTGGGTTATGTGGGGATGTGTTTTATCCTGCTGTTGGTGGGTGTGTAGGGTGTGTGTATATGTGGCAGGTGTGGGTTTTTCGCATTTGCCAATGTTGGCTTCAAGTGGTGTTGGGTGCCCAATTCCATGGCGGCTGACCACCGTTGAAAGTCCGCTGTGGTGATTCTAAACCAGCTGTTATATATAAAACACTACTATCCTCTATTAGTATCAGAGCCAAAAGCTCTTGTTTTCAGCACAACTCTGGGACAAAAATTGGCCTAAGATATTTAACACCTCTATAGCTGCTCATATCACACAATCCCTATTTTTTGTTTATAATAGAACTGTTTTAGCTACAGAATGTGTTTCTAAATTTGACTCATCTGCCTCTCCTTTATGCTGGTCTTGTTCTAAACATAATGGTCCTTTAACACATATGTCATACAATTGTTCTTATGTTACAGCTTTTTGGAAGTCTATTTGGTCTAAATGTTTACAGATTTTTCAGTTTAGTGTACAATTAACCTTGCAAAATGTCTTCTTAGGTTCTTTGTGGCCTAATTTAGACCATTTATCTCCTAAAACTCTATTGCTTGACCTTTTTATTGCACTTGGTTTTAAAGTTATACTTTCTTGTTGGAAGGTTTTTCTCAATGAACTGTTATAACATGGTGAAATATTATATTTGATGAACATAGAATGCACACTGGATCTTCATTAACATTACACCAGAAGATTACATCTGACACCTATTGGTTGCCTCTTACTACCTTTCTTTCCTCACACTCATCACTATTTTAATTTGCTTTCTCTTTTCCTCTTTACTCTTTCCTGTTTCTTCCTTCTCCCCTTTTCTTTTCCACTCCCTCCTCTTGCTTTCTCTTTCTTTATATATTTTTTCCTTCATAAATAAAATGTCAAAAGTATTATTACATTACATGTGTTTGTAAACCTGAGTTTAGCAGTGAGCTGTTTACCTTTTAGCTTTTGATTAGGCAGAGAGATGTGCACTTTTGCGCCACCAGTCAAAAATGGAGAGGGAGTGATGGGAGGGAACAATGAAAAGAAGAACTTGGGCCCATATGTATACTTTTTGACGCAAATCTGCGCTTGGGCAGATTTGCATCAAAAAGAAATCCGCCAGCTAACGCCATTCCAACGCAGCAGCCGGGCGCCTTATTTATGGAATTACGTTAGCTAGCGCTGCAGCCTGGTTTGCGTCAAAATAAAAAACTCAAACCGGGCAGCGGAGGCGTAGGGAAGAATGTGGGTTGTGCATCAAAGAATGGTGCAAGTCAGGTTAGACTCAAAAATATTGGCTCTAACCTGATTTGCGCCATTTTTTGACGCACAACCTCCATGGAAATTACTCCTGTCTTAGCAAAGACAGGAGTCATGCCCCCCGCCCAATGGCCATGCCCAGGGGACTTCTGTACCCTGGGCATGGCCATTGGGCACAGTGGCATGTAAGGGGGCCCAGGTTAGGCCCCCCATGCCACTTAAAAAAAAAAATACTTACCTGCACTTACATGCATTCACCATAGATGGGTCCCCCCATCCATGGGTGTCCTCCTGGGGTCTAGGGTGGCAGGGGGTGTCCCTGAGTGCAGGGAAGGGCACCTGTGGACTGCTTCCATGGTCTTCCACCATGGAAAAGAGCCCACAGGTCCCTTAACGCCTGCCCTGACCCCAGCGTTAATTTTCGACACACATCAGGATTTACGTCATTTTCTGGCTCCGCCTCCCAGCCGTGCGCCATTTTTGCCCAGTTGGATGAATATGGCGCATGGGTGTTTAAGTCATTGTTTGGACGGGAACGCCTACCTTGCATGTCATTAACGCAAGGCGGGTTCATGCATTCAGAAAAATGATGCACATGGCGAAATTTTGACGTTCGCAGGGTTGGGCGTCAAAGTATAAATATGGTCTTTGTGTTGCTCCGAATTTGCGTTTTAAAAAAAATAACACAAATCCGGCACAAGCAGAGTATAAATATGCCCCTTGTTTATTTAGATTGGTTACTGCTTATTATTTCCTATGCGGTTATTGTTTCCAATTAGTATTCCACTTTGCAAAATATGGGCCTTATTATGAGATACCTGTAATTTTTGTAGATAGTGCCACAGTCTAAAAATTCTGATACCGGCGGGTGTGATACTCACCAGGTGCTGTATTACCCAGCCATTGACAGTTCATCATCTCAGTTTGAAAGAAAATGTTATAATACCACATATTACCCCCCACGTGCAATCCCCTGAGCCTGTGACATTTATTCCATTCAAAGCTCTCTAGGTTTTAGTTGGCAAAATGTGTGCAGTGAAATAGTGCATCATTAACACGCCTGTTTAATCCCAGTCCAAACAGAAAGCCCTGTTTACAACCGAATCAGGATTACATGAAATGACAGCCTATATTTTTTTAGAACACTTATGATTGCAGGGAAGGAGCTGTATGTGCAACAGAAACTCCTAAGTAGCATAGATCAATATATCTGGAAAGAGAGACGTAGAGATTACCAATATGACTAAACCTTTTCTCTTGCTCAGGACAGCAGGTTTTTTGGAGAGATCAATCTTTGCTACTTGCACGGTTTAGATTTGGATTTTAGCACATTTTAGGGGGTGGCAGCGGCCATCAGAAGGCAATTTAAGGACGTTACCCAAGACCATAGGATTAAAACACTACTTGAATTTAAAATGCAACACAAATTCAACAAATAAGAATAAGTAACTAGCAAGTTAAAAAAAGTAAGTGCATACAGTCAGAAAGGGAGAACTGTTTGGGTCACACAGATACACACAATAAACACTTTTAGTGCTGTACAAACATCATTAGGGTTTGAACATTTGACTGTTTAGGGCACACACCTTCAAACATCAGTTATCTTCCGATGAAACTTAGTGTGACAAAATTCAGAAGGTGTCAATAACCCATCGGTGAGACGGTGGAGGATGATTCTAAGGTCTCTTGCATGAATGTTTTTCAAATTAGTAATGGTCTTTGCTTTAACTCTAATTCGACTGTTGTAGGTAACCCAGCACTTACCTGTTTCCAGAGACATGATCCTTTTTAGATCCGGCTTGACAGCACAGCTGTCTGTTGTTCTATTGTTACCACGTATTTAAAGTATATACAGAATAGGATTTGGCTCCGTCCAGAGCACTCTACAGTATTCCGCCTTATGCGATTGGTTGTTTGGTGTTTTATTCTTCCTTCTTGGAGGTGCTTCCACTGGCATGCAAGAGGGACTAATTTACATCTGTAAAGTACACTCATTCATCACGCTGTTTATTCCTTCTAGACATCTGTCTCCCGTATCAATTCCGCACAATCCTTTTTTGCTACTTTTTAATAAAGGCAATAGAGCTGGCTTCAATTTTCTATTGAGCGTAGGTGAATGCACTGTATTTAAACCGTTTGTAAATGACGGTTTTTACGTGTGTTAATACCATAAAGCCACGCCAATTGGCTTTGCCATCGCTTGTTTGAAATGGTGTGAGAAGAGAACTACCTTATTCCTTGTTCCTGTTTATGTAAAGATGTCTTGTTGAGTGCAAGGTGCATTTCGGTCCTTTTGTGGGATGTTAACTGAAACTGTCTAGGAGAATCTGATTTTCTGTTTTCTCTGCAAGAGGAATGATATCTTTGTCTTCCTGCATGCACATGAATGGACTGACTTGAGCACTGTATGATGTATTGGAGGTATGTCATACACCGCAAATTTACCATGTACCCATCAAAATACCATTGTAGTCAGGAACAAACGAAGATTACCTAGCCAAGTCAAGGGAGATACACCGGTTTGATACTTAGAGAAAGACTTCTGTTTACTGACATTAAGGCCCAGTAACTGGTCCCAGGTCCATGCTCGCACCTTCTACTTCTGACTAAGCTCCACTGGGATCCACAATGATTTGCCTATCATCTGCATACAGTTTGCAACAGAAGTCAAAGTCTGCAATTACCTGAGTTACTGAAAAAAGAATATGTTGGTGAGCAGAAGGGACAGAGTTAAGCTTTAGGAACCGTATTCAAATTCTTAGTTATACCTATTGGTCCTTCGCAATAGTCTTGATAGATACAATACTCATGATGAAGCTTCCTACAAATATAGCCCTCAGATTCTCGTGTGTATCTATGCACTCTCTCTCCCTTCTGTGCTCTCTCTCTCTATGCTCTAGTAGTACCCTAAATTGTGCTGAACGTACCTCCATGGCATGCAACCCTATAAAAATAGTATTGGAAATTGTGAGTACACTGCTAACGGCCTGATTACGTGGCTGGCAGTCTTGAGACCGCCAGCATCGTGTGGCGGTCAGGACCTCCGCTGCTGTGGCGGTCCGACCGCCACATCCGACCCTGGTGGTCAGAACGCCAGGGTACCACCACCACCACCAGGATCGGTGATCCCGACGGGCTGACAGTGGTACTGCATACAGCGACTCTCTGCTGATTACGACCTGGTTCTCCGCCAGCCTTTTCATGGAGGTATCACCGCTATGGAAAGATGGCTGCAGAACAGGTGCAGGGGGCCACAGAGGGGGCCACTGCACTGCCCATGCACTTGGCACAGGGTCCCCCTGCCCAAGAGGGGCCCCTGCACCTTCACAGTGCTTTGCAGACAGTGAGCACTGTGAGGGTGCTGGTAGCCCCTGCAGCAGCAGTATTTCCGCCGGCTCGATTACGAGGCGGTGATAATGCTGCTGCCACTTTCTTGCTGGGCTGACTGCAGGAAATCTTGGTATCCACCTGTCAGCCCAGCTGGAAAGTCGTAATGGGGCCGACGGGAAAGTAGTCAGCATGGCGGCAACTTCCCTGTCCGAAGTTTGGCGGACGGGTCTTCCTGGCGGCCAAACTCATAATGAGGCCTTTAGTTTTCAGAGTCTCTTATGTTTTCCAAAGGTTTCGTCTTACCAGTGTCTGTCTTAGACCTTTTTAATTTCATAGGCGGTTACCTCGGGTGGCTGCACACCTACTGCATATCCTGCACAGACCTGGGAGCGGCCTGTTCATCACAGCACTGAATACTAGTAAGGCCTGCTTGAGGCTTTAATCCTTCTGAGATTGATTTAAATGGGTATCCTAGAGTTAGATAGTCCTTAATATCTATTACAAAAACAGTTGCAAGAGACAACTAGAACGTGTATCTCACTATACACAGGGTCATTTCCAAAGAAAGACATGACCTATTCTGAGTCACTCACAGTTCTACGTAGCTTCCCTGGCCAGGAGTGGTTGTTGCAAAATAGACACTCATGCAGCCTGTTAAGCTGAAGAGTCCTGTTAGGGTGCGGGCAGTGCTTTATGCATACATCCGCTTTATTACAAAGGTCCAAGTAAGTGTCAGTCAGGACTTCTTACTCACAGTCCCTTGGGGGTGTGAAATTACCTGTCCCAGAGCCTTCCATTAAGGTTAAACCTCCCCTGTCTCACCTTCTGTGAACTCTTTCATGTCTGCCTGAGCAAATCTAGGTGGAAAACATGGTGCCCCTCACCTGTGCAGAAGAAACCTGATAATTATGTCATGTTTAATCAAAGGTTGTAAAGAAAGTCTCTGCTCAAGTGGGCAAAAACACATTCTAAAACTACATGATAAACTTCTCTGTCTTGTCACATAAGCAGACAGGCAGACAATTATCTGTGAGAGGTGGACAAGCAGGCAGTCAGTGGCTGCTGTTCATATGTGGTGAGGTTGGTGCCCCAACAAACTACTGAAAGAGTTGTCTTATACAGACAATCTGTATGCACAACAAGGACAAGACAACAGAATGATTTGCAGCACTTTGCATTCTCATCTGTAGCTTCAATGCGTTGCCATCTTCCTATTTCTCATCGATGACTGTGAGCCCATTGCTTCATTAAAAGCAAGAAGTTCCAGTCAAAGAGGTGTGGTGCTTTAGATTTAATCTATGCATGGCCACTGTAGATTCAACTCACTGCCGACCCACCGAAGTCCTTTCCCATAGATCTGTATAAGGCTTTACTGTAATCCACAATCTGGCAACAAGCTAGGTAGGATCCGGGTCCTACATTACTCCTGTGAAATAATGGGTCTGGCAGACATTCTTAAGATATGACTGCTCATCATGCCGAAGTATAAGTAAAGCAGCGTCAGAGATTGTTTTGGTCACTACTGCATAGGTGAAATAGGAATTTAGTTTTGCTCTCCTCCAAAACACTTACGTTGATTTAAGTTCCTAGTTTCCTACCACGTTCAGAGGCCTATTATCTACGAATAAGCATATACAACTCAATGGAAGCTAATTAATTTTCCTTGTTTGTGAAAAGTCCCTAATGGCAGTCTGACACAGGAATGTGGCTTTGTATTTTATTTTTCAACGGACTATACAATCGTATAATTTTGTAAAAGGAGTTTTGGACAGTGTTGGAAATATGCTGTTTCTGTGTGTTCACCCAGATTTTCACCTTATTCTGGATACTATTGCAGTATAAGTACCCTGTACACCTTACTCCTGCTATACAGGATTAAATTACAGTTGCTTACCCGTTTGGCATATTTAACCTACGAGTAACTAGTACACGGTGTAGGAATGCGCCCAGGGCCTAGAAGTTACACTCCACCTGTGGCCTGCAGCACCTGTTGTGCCATCTACAGGGTGGGCATTTAAAATATGGCTTTAGGCCTACCATGTGCAGCCTCAATGCAGCACCCTAAAAACCTGCTGTCCACCTGCCATAACAACCCTCTTTGATAGGCTAGAAGCCCTGCATTTATAAATTATTAGGCCACTCCTCAGTACAACAAGGTAGGGTGCCTAATATTTAAAAGTTGATCATATGCAAAATTACAGGAGACATTTTCCTTGAGTGACCAGCTGTCAAATCTGTTGTCACTGGCAGGGGTACAGCTGCATCCTAGAGAATGTCAAAGTACAGATAATAAATGTTCAATTATGTGTTTTGACATGAATAGATTAAGGTAGTCATTGAAAGACTAGTTTTCATATTTATTAAAAGCCCACTTCGGATAGCATAGAAAAAGTTATGTAGAAAGAAGGAGCGGGGGGGGGATTGCAACCCCAGATTTTTACAAGTACTATTTGGCATTTCAATTGAAGACCATTAGAATGTTTCTAAATGAGAAGCTAGAGTATACTCCTCTGCGGAAAGCTTTGACGGCGCACCTTGCGGAGGAGGCAGATAATTTTCTATATAAATTCGGTCACCCGAAGTTTTTCAAGAAGGTTCGACTCAAGATCCCTAGACAAGCTTGCAAAGTCTGGGTACAGGTTCGGAGCGCGTTAGGGATAGCCTACTATTGTAGTTTGGCTCCCATTTGGGATTCACCAGGAACCCTGTGTGTCTTTTGGATAAGTTATCAGCCCCGCTGAAAGCTAATGGGGTGGTGGAGTGGGGGCAGATTATAGAAGATCCCGAATTGATATCCTGGCCTACATTTCTGGAGCGAGCAGGCAGGACAATTTCTAAGTTTAAGTACTATCAGCTATCTAGTTGGGTTAAGTCTCTCCAGGCAGGAGAAACTGGGAGAAGCCTTTCGGAGGAAAAACTAAGTCAGAAATCCATAAATAAGGAAGTCGCTTTATGGTACCATGTGCTGTTGGACGCGACAGAAGAGGATCCGCCTCTTCCGGTGTTGAACTTGGGGAAGGTTTTCCCAACCCTAGACATTGTTTCTTTATGGCAAAAGTCATTATTCAAGACTTTGGTTTACTATCAAATCCGCACCAATGAGGAAAAACCATCTGTTTACTCTGCACAGGGTATATTGGTCACCGGTAAGAATGACGGTCTTTGGGAAAACTAAAAAAAACTGCCTGCGATGTGGGGGTCCTAACGCGGATGACCTTCATATGTTTTGGCAGTGCCCAAGGTTGATTAGATTTTGGGAAGACATAGGAAAAATTCTTAAGGAAACGTTTGGTTTCAGACCCAGAGCGACCCGCAATTTCCGAGTCGCAAAACCATATGCAGAATGGTGTCTCAGACACCTTCTGCGAGTCGCTATGGGGTCGCAAAGATCCACCTCACTAATATTAATGAGGTGGGTCGCATTTTGCGACCCCATAGCGAGTCCCTGCACTCACAGGGATGGTGGCCTGCTGAAGTCAGCAGACCTCCATGTCTGTGACTGCTTTTTAAATAAAGCAGTTTTTATTTTCATTTTGCAGTCCATTTTCCTTAAGGGAAAACGAGTTGCAAAATAAAAAAAATAACGAAACCTTTTGGTTTTGGTTATTCAGAGTAGGCAGTGGTCCATCGGACCACTGCCTGCTCTGAAAAACCCTTTTTGGCAACATTCACAAAGGGGAAGGGTCCCATGGGGACCCCATCCCTTTTGTGAATGGGTTACCAGTGTGACACTGGTGGTAACTGCGAATTGCTTTGCGACCGCATTCGCGGTCACAAAGCAATTTAGCATAGCGATGCGAGTCGCAAATAGGAAGGGTACATCCCTTCCTATTTGCGAGTCGCATTCACAATTTGCGAGTCGGTACCGACTTGCAAATTGTAAATGAGCATCGCAAACGGCATTTTGCGTGGCGCAAACTGCGATTTTCGCAGTTTGCACCATGCAAAATGCTTGCTATATCTGGCCCTAAGCTCTTTATTAGTTATGTTTGGGGTATGTCATTCAGTCTCAAGGCCAGAAAATCTCCGTGCAGCAAGAATATTTGTTGTTTGTATTGATGCTCTTGGCTCGATGTGAAATCTGTTGTAAATGGGTTTGTTCATTACCTCCCACAGTCCCGGAGTGGCAAATGTCAGTAAAATGTCTATGTAATCTGGAACGAGCTGGTCCTTTTAGTAAAAGGGATGAGTTTTGGGCGGTTTGGGAAAATGCTAATCAGCATCAAACATGACTTGTCAGTGGTTCTCCTTCTTCAGCAATTAAGTCCAATGATTAAAAACTCCCCTCCACCTACTGGGTGTTGCTCTGGTATGATCACCATGTGAGCAAATGGCAGTGTGTGGCCAATGATATATGTGGGAAGACTTGGTGCGTGTAGAACAGGTGGTTTGGCCCATTAATATTGAGGGGTCTATCCCTGGAAAATACAAACCAAAGGTCTCTCCTGCTGAAGCGTGGGTAGTGAGATGAGGACAAAAAAAAAGCCCACTTAATTGGTGAGGTCATATTTTTAATAAATATTTAGTTACCGTTTCCTTGTCTGCCTCTCGCTCCTGGAGACTATGGTCCAGATTTATACTTTTTGCTGCAAAACTGCGCAAACGCAATTTTTCTGCAAAAAGTATAGCGCCGGCTTGCGACATTCCAAAGTGCCAACCGGGCGCCATATTACATGAATGGCACAAGCCAGCGCTTAACTTGGACTAGCGTCTTCAAAAAAGACACTAGCCGGGTGGGGGTGGTGGTAGGGAAGGAGGGGGTTGTGTGTCAAAAACTAACACTAGCCTGGTAACAGGCAAAAAAAAAAAACAATGCCTCTAAGCAGACTAGCGGCATTTCCTGGTGCACAACCACCAAAAACATGACTCCTGTCTTCGGAAAGACGGGAGCCATGCCCATCACCCCAGTGGCCAGCACAGGGGACAAGTGTCCCCTGGGCATGGCCATTGCACTCTACGCCATGCAGGGGACCCCAAGTTAGGGCCCCTGATGGCAAAAAAAAAAGACTTACCTGGACTTACCTGGGATGGAGTCCCCCATCCTCCGGTGTCCCTCTGGTGGGGGAGGGGGTGTTCCTGGGGCTTCGGGAGGGTATCTTTGGACCAATTACATGGTGTTTAACCATGGAAATGGGTCCAGAGGTCCCCTAACGCCTGGTCTGACCAAGGCGTTAAATAATGGTCCTAGTATATGGGAATGTGCTGATTTTTACGATGATGAAACCGAACCTAAACACGAGGTGTGCTTCTCCCACATGTGTGAATACAGCACGGTCTTTCACTTCAGAGACCGGCACGCCTGAAACACTTGTTGCACAGAACTGTTGTCACGGGGCTTCTAGTTACTAAGGTTTATTTACCTTTTGACCTTGCTAGCATTTCACAGGGATCACTGTGCCCTGTACTCAAGGTAGACTAGTGGGAGCTGTCATACCGGCCGCGTGGTGACCGGGTTTTCACACTGTGCCCACCTCCACTTCTTCTTTCTCTCTGGTTTCTGAGTATCACCTCTATTTATTTTACAGCCAACATATGTGATACTGTATTATATACAGATGATTCTGTTTCATATTGATTCTGTTGCCTCCCTATTCGGGGGTCACAGTATTTCATGAATAGAGGGTATTTGGGACACAATATAGGACTAATATATATAGATGTGTGTATTTTGATTTGCCTATGTGTTTATCTGGATATAATATACAGACTTTGCTACTGTCTGCCAGTAACTTCCCAATCTTGCACTTATATCTATACATTTAGACCAATTTGGACCACGGAAACTTGGTGCTAACCCGATGGGGCCCATCCACTAATACGAGGAGGGTGGGCATGGGTGTTCAACGCTTGTTTACTACCTCACCTTGTAGATATATACATCACGCAGGGGATATATCACCAGTGTGTTTTGATTCTCCCTATGTTTTGCACATTGCACATCACCAGATGTTTTGTGCTTTGTTATATGCTTTACTCTTTTCTACTTTTGTTTTCTAGGTTCCTGTAAAAGATGGTATTTTCTACTATAGGCTTTATAAAGTTTTAGGATTAGGTAGGTTTATTGGCCCCGAAGAATCGCACTAGATCTTGTAGACTAAAGAAGCGAGAAACATGTTGACCTCAATTTAGGAGCAGTATAGGGGATCCTGTACTTGCACACACTACACTCCCAGATAATAGGGTTAGCGATATTTTCGACACTTTTTGGGGAGACTAGACCTTAACTTGTTCTCTCCCCATACCTTTGTTTTTAGTCATGACGGAGGTTTAATACTAAAATAAATTATTTTTTTACCTCTTGCCATTTTTAACAGCACTCTTTTTTCATACCAATCCTACATAACAGCATATACTGACCGGCAATTATCTACTGCTAAAAGATCTCCGGCAAAGAGCCCCCTTGTGGGGCCCGTCAGGCATTGCAGTACCGGCCTTACGAGGAGCATAGCCCGATGATGAAGCATGTTACCAATATTTTTGGACTCCCAGGGACCTCTTCCTCTCTCTTTCCCTAACTATATACAAGGATCCCTTTTCCCTCTCTTTTTTCAGTGGAACTGTGTATATAATTTTTGTTTTGTGACCTAATTTATATTAGTCTGGTTGTGGGGAAGTGTTTTCTTCCCCTTACAGGAATACCATTTAGGGTGGACACAGGAACTTCATTAAATGGTAAAGGGGGCACACTTTCATAAGGAAATAAAGATGAGACCTGGAGAAGGCAACCCTTTATTCCACTAGTCAGGCTGGCTCCAAGACCAGTCGGGGGGAGCTACCCCCAGAACCGGATTAACTGACCACAGAGGAGGGGACTGCTCATTTCCTTAGCCACACCTCTATGTGGACACAAGAGCTCTCCCCTATAGAAGAATTTGAGGAGTAAGGGGCACTTTAAGATTGGTTAGGCAAATGGAAACTTCTGAAAAAGTGGGTTGAGTTGCATCCCAAGAGGGTAAAATCTTTGAATGGGGTGTACTGTGATGTACCTTGTTGGTCTATACCGTGATCCATCATGGTCAACCTGAAATTGTGCCTAGGTCTCGGGCTACTTCAACCATAGCCTATCAAAGGTGCTTAGCAATTTTTGGTGCTATTTTCACTCAAAACTATCAAACACTAATGTCTCCAGTTACCATTATTGGGTTTTTGTTGTTTTGTTTTGATGTCATTGTGTTTATTAAATTTTACAATATTTTTCTAATTCAGTTTGGGATTTTTATGGTTTGATATTTTGACTTTATTACTGTTTTGGTACTCATAAATACTTTACACATTGCCAGAGGTTAAGATTCTCTACTGTGTGGCATAGTTACTCGGGCTCAGCTCAGTTCCATTTGGTGACTTTGGGGTTCAGAGTATTGTTCTTTGAGGTGGGAAACCTCCCACTCCAAATGATAATCCACTTTCTTACAGACAGGATGTGCTTCAAGCAACAAACTGTAGAGACTATGAAATTTCAAAACTGACAAAATATCTTCAGTAAGTCTACCAATATGCTCATTGATGCATTGACTGCCTCAGATGTAATAGGAAAAGTAGCACCTGGGCAATATCTTTAACACAACAATGGAGACATTAGCCAACCCATTGACTCGAGCATGCGCTAAAAAATGAAGCAGTCACATATGTTAAAGTTGGCAACTGCATTGCATATGAAGAATCAAGAAGATATCTTTTAAGATAAACAAAAAACAGACTCTTGTAAACATGTAGTAACAAGCACCCAGTTTATTCATAAAACCATACATTTCCATACTTGTATTTGTATGCTCTTTAACACATTTCTCACCATCCCATACATGTTGTGCTTTAGCCTCCTTTATTTATACTACAGTACGATTTGCTTGTTGGAGACTAAAATATCCTTTTTTCTCAGATAAAAAAAATTAAAAAGTCCCCATTCATTTGAGACTTTATCAGTCGAAAAGTTGTGCAGTACCACTTGGATGCCATTCTAAATTCACTTTTTTAGGCTTTTTATGTATTTACAGTAAAAGTATACTAACAAAAACCCCATAATGAAATGTATTCCACCGAAAATAGATCATGCCAAAGGGTAATACTCCATGCACAATTTGTTTTGAGGAAAATCACAAAGAAGGTTATAAAATGTTCACAACAGACTTGACCAATGCATGGGATAGTAGGGCCAGAGAAATTCTAAATGAGGATTGACAACTGCTCAACCACTAGCAATGCTCATTTTCTTTTTCTCCTCCTTCCCCTATGTCAAAAGTGATTTTGAGATGAGCTCTCCATTGTCACTCACTGAGGACATTGCTAATTCCTCCTTAGTGCAGACAGGACTATCAATTATAGAGACCCAACAGTCTAATATTAGAATTTCATTGTTGGGAATGGCATTTATTTTTAGCTGGTTTACTCTCCTTATTGTATTATTTTCAGTTCTTGCAGAGATTGAAAAGTAATCAATGTAAATGCAGTTTCTTGCTAGAGTAGAATGTTTCTCAGACTATACTTTTTGAAAGGGTCAGTTATGCTGTACTGCTCAAAATTGCACATTTGTTGTATTCCAAAGTAATGCCATGCTAAAAGTAAAGGGTGTCTTAGACACCATTTTGCTGTGTTTACCAAACTTCCCAATTCAATTTGAGACTCTAAGAGTCTGTGCAGGGATGATGGTGTAATGGCATACTCTAGAACATGGAGTTCAAGCTACTCTGCTGCTCAAAGCACCCTTTAAAATTTGTAATTAAAATGCAAACCAAATTTGTGAAAAATGCTAACCCCTCTTGTGCTGTTATCAATTAGGCCAGGATTTGGATTCAAACAAACGGGGCTCTTTTGAGGCACTTCTAACATCCTGATTGTTCTGCGTGGAGGGACGTGTGCTTAATATTTCAGCTTATTTGTCCATTCCTCTTTCAGACCCATTTTAAAACAGCAGCACAACTACAGATAGTTCCCGAAGCAAATTGGTCAATAGTCCTGCCAAACTAGAAGTTTTGATCCCAGATGGTCAAGGTTTACCTGGACAATATTTGTAGTTCTTGAAAGTTTCTTCATTGAAGCCTCTTTTCTATTTTTATAGGTTTTGGCAAACAATACTTTGCCCTGTGCTAGTACTTCTGAAATCATTATTATCATCCTAACAAACCTGTTTGTGCTTTTTTCTGACCATTTCAAAATTCACAGCTTTAATAAATTCAAATATGAACTAGGTGTGTTCGAAATTCATGTAATTTACTTTTGTGAATCTTCGAGAAGGTTATGCAAAAATTATGTATAATTAATCACAATGTGAACCCATTATTTAGCAGTATATTTTAGAGTGAATTTTGTCTTCTCGTCATTTTTCACAAGAAAACTGTGCAAACAACACAAGTGATTCAAGTAGCAGCTGCTCACATTCTTGTTGTTTGCTTTCTTCCAGAGTGCTCACGTTAAAGTTTTGCAGTAAGCGGTGTGTGATTACACAGGAAGGCTTAACGGCATAATTTCTTCATTTCATGTAACACGCATAATGTGAAATCCCTAAAATTACACCGGCGTAAGTTAAATTGCGCCTAGGCCTAATTTGAACTTGACTTAAATTGTTCCTTAAATCCATATTTTGCCTAGTTGATTATTACGACGACAAATGTGAGAAATCTATGGCCTCCTCAAGTTTGAACTATCAACGAGATGTGAACTAAAATGTATTCAAGTGAGCCCTATTATTCCATTGCCTCTTTTTTTTATTAAACGAAGGATATGCTCGTAGGGTATACATGTATTCTTACACCGCACAGAGAAGCGAGCTGCATTATGAAAAAATATAAAATATATTGCTAATTGTTTAATAACATTTTAATTGATGCCTTATATCTTTTAAAAAGACATTGCTCTTTGAGCAGGAGCTAGAGTAAACATGATTACATATTTAGCATTCTATATTGTTTGATGATTCATGTTTTATGTTAGTAGTGCCTTCTTCAACACAGTTGGATTTTACAATTTCGAAATCCAACAATCAAATATTATATGCAAACATTACAAAAATAAAGTATGTACAAAGAACATTATTGATTAGAATTTTTGGTCAGCACTTTGCCAATGTGCATATTTCCTAAAAAAAAATCCTAATTTGCATAGCTCTACTAAGAGCAAGGGATTTTTTTTACAAGTGTTGCCAAAAGTGAAAATGTATTTAAGAATAACTTTGCAGTGTCCCTTAACTCATTTTGTAATTCATTATAGCATTGAGCATAATAAATTGTTTCAATATTGTTTGGTCTGCAGGTGTAGAGGATTTCCACTAAGGGGGTCCCTTGACAGACACCTTCATTTGGTGCATTTTGTACCTATCTTAATTTCAGTATTCACTCCTCTTAACCAGTCAGTGTACGTTGTAAAAATCTCTTTCTAAGTCTCTTAATGCCATATTACCAAATATCAATTCTTTGCCCCATATTTGACTGAGCTGTGTTTTTGGTTTGAGGTTCTGATGTTTGGGTGCACTGCTGTTAAACATCATTTTAGTTGTACTGCCACTTTAAAATATTTCTGAAATATATCAAAAGTTAATTTTGAAGTGGAGAACTCACTGGAATGTGGGCATGTGGAGGGCAATAATGTAAATTGTCTTGTTTTTATTTTTGACATGCAAAATACAGTACATGCTATCTGCCTGTTTGAAAAATCATTCATTAATGTTAGCAGATTGGAATCAAATGCGTTGGCAATCAACTTTCAATAAACTTTTCAAAATTGCTTTACAGTGTAAAGATAATAAGAAATTTAGCAAAATATCAACAAACCTGTATAAAAAACAGATACATTTAACAGTTTATTCAAGGCGACATGCTGTAATGTAAAGAGTTTTATTTTTAAATTTGTAAAAAGTCTTCAACACTACAACTGCTTAATAGGTCCAGGCCCTTTGGCTACACATGCAGAAAAAATTGTCGATTAGATTAAAAAAACACCAAACGTGCTATCTTTTCTTTTCTCTTTCAGTGTTAGGAATATTTTGGAACTATGGAAAAGTGTGAAGAGAAGCTCATGGTGTCCTGGAAGACTCATATTCAGAGAGGCATTTCGGTTTAATTCCTTTCCCATTGTAGTAGTCTACGACCTGGTTTGGAACTTCAGCCAAAACGCTCTTGGCTAATGCAGCAGGGGAGGCCTGACAGAAAAAGAAAAGAAAGAAAAATATTTGATCTTACTAAAATATGTTCAACTCTATGATTCAAGGCCTAACATAGTCTCTGTTTATACCAGAGGTGTTGATGTATATTTACTTTTATAAGTATTGTACCTACAAATAAGTGCACAACTGCCTCTATCACTGGACTTGAAAGACCAATTCATCAAGTTTACCTCTCTTCCCCACACTTTGTCCATATCTTCCATGAGTATGGTAAACCTTAGAAGCTACGTTCATGTTTCTTTAAAGATTTTCCCATATCTCTCTCTAATGAGAAGTTTCACTTTAGAAACCAGGACCATGATCCAGAACACAGTTAACATCAGCTCAATCCTCAACTCTGAAATCTACTCTGAAAAGGATCATGGATACAAATGCCCCAATTAAATAGCGATCCCCAAAGTGTACCTGTCTACACCATTTACATTCTAGAGTTTGCTGACAACGCCACCTACATCAACAAAATCAGTCGAGAAAAACAGTCACAAGATGACTGAACACTTTGAAGTTATTTTGCTCCACTTGTAACCACCTTATCACCAAAACAAACCTTGATACTAAACAACAGACATTAGGGAAGCATACAGTGACACAGTGCACTTCACATTGCCAGCATGAAACCAACCACTACTTTGCCTCACATCAAACTACACAGTTTTGATACTTGGACCACCTTCCATCTCCATACTCACCAATATCATTGCAGCTCCCCATACGTATAAATAAAATGTCCTGGTCCCAACTAATGTCATGGTTCCATTCAAAAGACCTCTCACACCATCACCGCCTGTAGTCAAACATCTTCCAAAACACTAAAATCTTAACAGATTCCTTGAGAAAACAACACTGTACCCTAATGCTTCCAATTACCCACTCATTACACACTTAGCGTTTTTTGGAAATGAAATCGAGAAAACTCTATCTAACTGGATATGTGATCAACTCTGCAAGAAACAATATATTTGCTCTTATGGGTCCCAATTCAGGTGACATTTCAGCACTAAAACAACTCTCATCCAAGTCATGAAAAACACCTTTTCATAAAAGCAGGGTTCTCTGTGTTGTGCATGATTTCTTAGTAGCCTTCAATACTCAGCAATAAAAGCCTAATAACCTTCTGTAATTGCAGGAGACTTTTGGTCCTCATACTCTCTCCATCACACACACACTCATCCAGATGATCACTTCAGGATTACAGTGGCTATCAGATGCATGCAAAATATGCCAGAAATTCATGCTTCACCAATTATCTATAATTTCTGGGTGGAGCCTATTGGAGTCTTATGCATGGGTAATTGTACCAAGCTCTACTATTATGCAATTAATAGGCAACTCTTATCTAATAATCTCCTACAATGACATAGACCACAAACACTACCTCTCACTCATCAAAACTGATGTCACAAAGCTACCTAAGACAACAAAACACAGACTATTCTTCACAGATATAGCAAACATTAGAGTTCAGAAAATCTTGCCATTTACAAACTAATCCTGAGGGCACTGCAACCTATTCGAAAATTTGGTCATAAAAGTATGTTTAGCACTAAACTTACCTTTTTATGCTTGCCATGAAATCCCAAAGGGACTCCTGGCAGGCGTAAACCCATTTACACAAGTGTGGATTTCTCTTCTATGAGTCCAGAGAAACCTGCTCTCAAAACTCCCACTCAAGATGTCAGAGGAGAATGTTTCAAGGCATGGTTTGCCTTGAACGTTTGAGAATGCCCATAAACATATAGATTTGTGGGCTATCTCAAAATCATCTTTGGTCCCTTTCCATCTACAGTAAAACCTAATCTCCTTGAATCACAATTCTGAATGATGATCCATTCTCTAGTTCTTTCATATCTAGATGGAGCTAGAATCTTCTTGTAACCCTACTACACAGAGGTTCTTCTGAAGTGTGTCTTACACGCCACCTCCTGAAAACATAAGACCATTTCACTCCAGGCCTGAAGGATCCACACTGGTTACTTCTCCAAGTTTTTATCATCACAAAACCTATTTTACTAGCAAAAAAACCCAAGACCAAACGTCCTTGTGTGGCTAACATAACAGAAGGAGCAATGAGATTGCAAAATTCAAGCAATTAAAAAATGGAGGAAACTGGCAGCCACATATTTTTGGCTGCACAGCAAAATCTGCAATAATATTCTTGAGCACATCAAGCTAGCATCACAATTTCTGTACAAAGATGCTGTAGATTCAGGCATTTAAGGAGCTCCACATCAATCTGCAGTATGGATCCTCCAGGATCCACCAGCACCAGACCCATTAAAATGAATCTCATGCCAAATGTTGTACACTATCTCATATCAATACTTTCTCAAGCCCAGCATAGACCCTATTTTCGTCTACTGCAATGCAATGCTTTGTTTCACTCCAGCTATGTTTGCACTACCCAAACACTAATACATGCATACATAAATGCAAGGGTAAATGGACACAGTTACACATCACTGTAGCTGGTTGGAAAACCCGTGTCTTAAGGGTAGTACACATTATGTGAGTTAATTTAATAATACAGAGTTACTGAATAACAGGTGTCTCTTACTAGTGCTGTTGAGTGGCACAACAGAAGGATTTAGAGATCTATTGAACAGCAAAGAGAAGCATGTCATTTTATAGTTCTGGTTCACCTGGAAATGCAAATTAGACAATCTAGGAGACATCCTTCCATAGTGTTCTCCCCCTCCACTCACAAAAGAGAATGGGGGCTGCCATCGTCCTCCACTTTTTCTGAGATCTCCTTGCTCCTCCTTTTTAGAGAGAGGGAGTGTGAGCAAGAATTTCACTTGTCACAATTACAGTCTCACAGAGCCACAGATTGCAATGTTAAAAGACACTGGGGCATATTTCCTACATTTTCGCTCAATGCAGCACAGCAAAGCAACACACTACACTGTGTTGCGTGAAATGGAGAGAGCAGAATTATGCCATATTTATTAAGATATGCCACACTTCTGCTCTCTCCTTCTGCTGTTGCACTTTGTGCTACCCAGTGCCAGGGTAGGCACTCTTGCAAAGGGTAGGCACTCTTGCAAAGATATGTACATTAAAATCAGGATTATTATGTGAAGGAAGGGACCTCTTCCTGCACAAAAACAATATTTTAGGGCATTTTCTTCTTTCTATGCATGCTGCAGAATGCAGCAAGCATAGGAAGAGGAAGTAATGAGGAGATTTAAAGATATTTCTCCTTGTTACATGTGGTTCAGATAGGTGTAGCATTTTGAAGAATTCCCAGATATACAAGTCTATGTTAATCTTGGAATGGCCAAAATCAATGGGTGGATGCATAGGAATGCCCATGCTCCACCCATGGAATGTCTTCCTGCCACAATCAATCAATCAATCAGGGATTTGCAAAGCACACTACTCGCCTGTGAGTGTCTCAAGTTGCTGAGGAGGGGTGGGGGGAGAAGGTGAGGGGAGAGGTGCTGCTACTGCTTGAACAGCCAGGTCTTGAGAAGTTTCCTGAAGGTAAGGAGGTCTTTGGTCTGGCGCAGGTGGGTGGAAGAGTGTTCCACGTTTTGGTGGCGAGGTGTGAGAATGATCTACCGCCGGTTGTAGTTCTGTGGACGCGTGGGATGGTTGCGAGGGCAAGGCTGGCGGAGCAGAAATGCCGGGTCGGGGTGTAGAAGGAGAGTTGTCTGTTGAGGTATTCTGGTCCGGTGTTGTGCAGTGCTTTGTGAGCGTGGGTGAGGAGTTTGAAGGTGATTCTCTTGTTGACTGGGAGCCAGTGTAGGTTTTTCAGGTGGTCTGTAATGTGGCAGTGGCAGGGACGTCCAGGATGAGGCATGCAGGGGTGTTCTGGATGCATTGCAGCCTCTTCTGGAGTTTGGCCATGGTTCCTGCGTAGAGGGCTTTGCCGTAGTCCAGTTTGCTGCTTACAAGGGCTTGGGTGACTGTTCTTCTGGTTTCGGTGGGTATCCATTTGTAGATCTCTCAGGGCATGAGGAGGGTGTTGAAGCAGGAGGAGGAGATGGCGATGACTTGCTGGGTCATGGATAGTGAGGGGTCCAAGATGAATCCTAGGTTGCGTGCGTGGTCGGTGGGAGTCGGAGCGGATCCGAGAGAGGCAGGCCATCAGGAGTCATCCCATACAGAGGGGGAGGAGCCGAAGATGAGGACTTCCGTCTTGTCGGAATTGAGTTTGAGGCAGCTGCTCTTCATCCATTCGACGATGGCCTTCATTCCTTTGTGGAGGTAGGTCTTGGCGGAGTCCTTGGTGAGGGAGAGGATCAGCTGGGTGTCTTTGGCATTTGAGATGATGTTGAGGTTGTGGGATCGGGAGATGTTAGCGAGCGGGGCTATGTAGACGTTGAAGAGGGTTGGGCTCTGAGAGGAATGGGAGGAGGCGGACTCTCTGGGTTCTGCCGGTGAGAAAGGAGGTGACCCAGTCCAGGGCTCTGTCATGGATTCCAGCATTGCTGAGGCGGGAGCGTAGGGTGTGGTGGCAGACGGTGTTGAACGCGGCCGAGAGGTCCAGGGGATGAGGGCCGCGGTATCGCCACTGTCTAGTATGGTTCTGATGTCGGCGGTGGTGGCGATGACGGCGGTGTTGGTGCTGTGGTTGCTGCGGAATATGGAGTGGGAAGGGTCCGGGGTGCCTTTCTCCTCTAGGAAGTTCTTGATGACTTTTGCTGGGAAGAAGACCAGGGAGATAGGCCCGAAGTTCTGAGGTCATTTGGGTCCACCTTCGTTTTTTTGAGGAGGGCATTGATCTCAGCGTGTTTCCAGCTCTCTGGGAAGGTGGCGGACTCGAAGGAGCTGCTGATGATCTTCCATTGTTGGGGTGTGAAGACGGAGCTTGCTTTGTTGAGGATGTGGTGAGGGCAGGTGTCAGATGGAGAGCCGGAGTAGATGGCGTTCATGATTTTGATGGTGTCGTTGACGTTGACGAGGGTCCAGGAGAGCAGGAGGTTTCGTCTGAGGTGAATCTGTGGTGTTGGTGGTTGCTGGGGGGTCTGGATGCTGAAGCTGTCGTGGATGCCTCCAATCTTGCAGTGGACGAAGGAGGCCAGAGAGTCGCAGAGGTCTTGGGATGGCGGGATGGCGTTGACATTGGAGCAGGGGTTGGAGAGTTCCTTCACGACGTTGAAGAGCTCCTTGTGGCTGTGTGCGTTGTTGTTTGATTCCGTCTTTGAAGACGGTTCTTTTGGTGGCTCGGATGAGCTGGTGGTGTCTTCGGATGGCATCTTTGAAGGCTGTGTCGTTGTCCAGAGTCTGATCTTGGCACCACTTTCTTTCGAGTCTTCGGCAGCTTTGCTTAGATTCGTGGAGGTCGGCGGTAAACCAGAAGGCCTTTCTGTCGGTGCGTCTATTGGAGGGATTCTTGATTGGGGCAAGAGTATTGGCACAGGTGTTGACTCATTGAAGTTGCGGGCAGCTGTCGGTGGTGTTGGTGGGTGGGTTCTGGGAGAGGGTCGCGATAAGTTGGTCTTCGGTGACCTTGTCCCAACTGCGGTGGGGGGTCCGTTGTGGGTGGTGGTGAGTTGTGGGTTTCTTGAAGGAGAAGTGGATGTCCAGTGGAGTTCGGTGGTGTGGCTGAAAGAGAGGTGATTGCTGGTGGAGAAAACAGGGTTGAGTGTGTGTCCTGCGGAGTGAGTTGGTGTTGTGACGACCTGTTTGAGGCTGAGGTTGGAGAGGTTGTCGAGCAAGGTGGTGGTGTTGTTGTCGTTGGTGTTTTCGAGGTGGAAGTTTAAGTCTCTGAGGAATATGTAGTCAGTGGATGTGAGAGCGTGCATGCTGATGGTGTCAGTAATGGAGTCGCTGAACTGCTGTTGTGGGCCGGGGGCCTGTAGACGAGGGTCCCTCAGAGGGTGGTGTTCGGGTTAGTGTGGATTTGGAAGTGCAGGAGTTCGGCGGTGCTGAGGGTGTCTTCGGTGTTGGTCATGATCCTGAGGGTGTTCTTGTGGATGATGGCAATGCCTCCTCCTGGTGTGCTGGAGCGGTCCCAGCGGGTGATCTTGAAGCCGTCCGGCGGTGTCAGGTGCTGAGGAGGGGTACATCCAGGTCTCGGTCAGGAAGGCCACGTCTGGGGAGGCTGAGTTGAGTAGATTCCATAGCTCTACTGCATGCTTGTGGACGGAGCGGGTGTTGAGGAGGATACATCTGAGATGGTGGCAGAGCTCTCCCACTAGACACCAGGGATGAGGCGCAGGCAGAAGTCTGCGGGTGGAGGACGGCCTCGAACTCCTGACGGGTGGGGAGTTCAGAGGAGCCAGGGAAAGGGCTCTATTTAGAGGGTGGAGCAACAGGAGGCAGAGCAATGCACTGACCAGGTAAATGCACAACATAACGCAGTGGAACAATATGCACTGTCTTGTGTTGCTTTGGATTTACTAAATCACACAGAGCCACGCAAGGTCTCTTTTGATGAAAGCAACACCATCCCCAATCTAATACATCTTGGCACATTTATTTATATTCAGTAGAAATTCAGTTTGATCAATCAGTTGCTCAGAAGAAGTGGTGGCAGACGTTTCAGTGAGTGATAATACATAGAGGAAAATCCCTGCATACCTGTTTCAAAATGCAAAGACTGTAAAAGGAAAATATCGGGAACCACAGCCCTCAATATTTCATCACTTCAGTAAGTAGAGCAGAAGTACCATCATTCAGATAGTTTGAGGCATGCACATAGAGAACTTGTTTCAAGAAGTTAATTTGGAAAAGAAGATTGTAATCAGATGCACATCAGCTACAGCAGGGGTGTCAAGAGGGCCAATGAGCTTGCAAAAGTTTGCACTTCTGGCTTAAACCTCAACAAGAGCTGCTTCTTTTCCAATGAGATGATGAACTGATGTATTTTTCTTCACCGTCCCTACTCCTCATCCTCCAGAAATCTGGACAATGAAATGCAACTACAAATGGCTAGAAAGAAGATGCCACACCGGCAAAGATTCCACAGGCCGAACAACCTTCAAGTCAGCCCTCAACAAATGCCAACAACACCTAAATTGCATGAAAAGAGGCACCCTGGAAGACTACATCCAAGCCAGCTCAAACCACAGCAAGCAACTCTTCAGCATCGTCAGAGAGATCTCCTACCTATCAGCCACGATCTCCCCTTCCCAGGGACTCTGCGACTCCCTGGCAAACTACTTCTACAATAAGATATCCACCATCTACAGAAACTTCAAACCCCCAACCCGCTGATCTCTACAACCTCTTCACACCAACGGACGCTACCCACAACCATCTGCTCACCGCATGGGAACAGCTCACCACACAGAGCACCATGGCCATCATGAGATCCATCCACTCAGAAGCACCAATGGACCATTGCCCCCATCACTTCTTCAACCTCTATAGCAAAGAAATCAGCTGCAAACTCACCTCCATTGCTAATGCGTCCATCTTCATGGCCGCCTTCCCCAGCAGATGGAAACATGCAGAGGTCAGACCCCTCTGAAAAAAAAAAACGCCGACCCTAACAAACTCAAGAACTACCACCCCATCTCTCTGCTCCTCTTCCCCGCCAAAGTACTGGAGAAGGCCATCAACTGCCAACTCACTGAACACCTGGAGAGGAGCAACTTGCTGAGCACCTCCCAATCTGGTATTCATGACAACCACAGCACCAAGCCTGCCCTGCTCACCACCACCGGCACCAGAACCCTCCTCGTCTGGGAAGAAAGAGTGGCCCTGATCCTCCTCCACGACCTCTTAACAGCATTCAATACCGTATCCCACCACACCCTCATCAACAGACTCCATCACATCGGAATCCAGGGAGTTGCCCTCAAATAAATAAATTAAATCCAGGATTTGTAAAGAGCAGGAAATCACCCGCAAGGGTCCCAAGACACGGGGAGATTAAGTGAATAGTCCAGAATCACAGGATGTTGAGCCGACACCGAGAATCGAACCTGATTCCCCCAGGTCGTAAGTCGGCAGCTGAAGCCGATAAATCACACCTTTCCCCTTTGGTGGATGGGTCACATCCTTCCTCATGGGACGAATCCAGAGAATGCGCCTACCACCATTCACCCCGAACCAAAGAATATAATCTGCGGCAACCCTCAAAGCTCATCCCTCAAACCCACTCTGTTCAACACTTACATGATGCCCCTGGTCAACATCGTCAGAACCCCTGGCCTTTCATAATATCCTACACAGATGACGCCCACCTCATCCTCTTGCTCTCAGAAGACCCCTCCACCACTAGGACAAACTTCAACAACAGATTGACGAGTGTCACTGGATGAAGACCAACTGCCTGAAACTCAACACGGACAAGACAGAAGTGCTGATCTTTGAGAACAGCAGCTCTCCATGGAAAGACTCCTGATGGCCCTCTGAACTCGGACGTACACCCACACCAACAGTCCACGCCGGCAACCTTGGCATCTTCCTGTACAGCAAACTCACTATGAAATGACAGATCAATGCAACCTCTCTTCAGATGGCTCCCTGTCAACACGAGGAAAACCATCAGGAAGGCCCCAGTCACCAGCTGGCTGGACCATGGCAAAGTGCTCTACATAGGAATCACCACCCAACTCCTGCAGATACTCAATGAGATACAAAACTCAGCTGTTAGACTCATACTCAACCTCCCCAAATGGACCCACATCACCCCCCAACTCAAGGGTTTCCATTGGCTCCCCATCCAGAAAAGATGCCAATTCAAGATGCTGATACCGCCTACAAAGCTCCCCATGACCAAGGACCAGCATACATCATCCACCGCCTGAACGTCCACCAACCTTTCAGACACCTGGGCTCCGCCTCCCTCGCCCTAGCAAATGCTCTCCACATTCGTCGAAGCTTACAAAGTTTGGTCAGATCACTACTAACAGTTTTCACAACCTTGCAGTCTCCGTTTCTTCAGGTTTCTCTTCTGGGGAGTCACAGCTCCAGTGTCATCTGAACCTTCCATGTTCACAGCTCCAGTGTCATCTGAACCACACAGGAATACCTGCAATGCCATATTATCCACAAGGATAGTTCAAACTGACTGGAAGAACACCTTGGTGGCACTACTTTTAAAAAAGCCCCCTGTAGATCCCGCCATTCTGGCTAACTATAGTCCCATCTTGCTGCTCTCAATTCCTGTTGAGATCTAGGAGCAACATGTGAACACTATATTCTCGGCTCATCCGGAATAAAATCAGTTACTGGATCCTATGAAGTGTGGTTTCCGTCAACATGGCACAAAGACTGCTCTCATCTGAGTCCTAGATTACCTTCGAATGGCAACTTTTCTGCCCTTGTGCTACTTGATCTGTCTGTTACACTTGGTACTATTGAACATAAGACCTTTATCTCTGGGCTGGAGGAAAATGATTTAAGGAGTTTGGCACTTGAATTGTGCCAATCTTATCTTGCCAATCAAGCCCAAGCTATTCATCTTCCCTAATTTCAATCTCAGTTCTGGCTGATTGATCAGGGGGTGCCACATGGCTCCTCCTTAAGCCCTACTCTCTTTAATGTGCATCTTTATATATTATGCAGACAACACTCAACTTATTGCTATGAATCAACCACTGTCTTCCTCTTTCATTGGTTTCAACTATGTGTGGGAAAACGTATTGCTTGGCTGCCTTATAATGAGTTAAATTTTGATGAGGACAAAACCAAGGTTATCTACTGCTCCTACACAATGATTCCCCATTCCCTTCCCAATGGTTTCTGGCCTCCTTCATCAGAATTTCCCTTTTCTCTATCCTCTTAAGTCTGAAATCTTGACTTCTATTTTTGCAGTGACCTATCAATGACCACCCATGTTAACAAGCCAGCTTCCTCTTGCTTTGCTCTCTTAAGAACCTTCCATCTCTTCTGAGACTTTTAGTGGTTCAAATGACCATCCTGAGTATCCGGAATATGGAAATTCTCTATTTTTAGGAGCCCCGGACTCCTTGATCAAAGGTCTGTATAGAATACAGACTGCTGCAGGCTGGCTGGCACTTCACTCGTCGCTCATCGGCCACAACAGTGTTAGCCAAATTGCACTATCTACCTTTAACTAAAAGGATTCTTTTTAAATATTTATAGATCACCTATAGGGCCTTATGTGGCACAGGCTGAGTGTACCTGCAAGCTAAGCTTTGGCGCTATTTTCCAGCTGACCATCTCCGTTCATTGGGAGCCAACCTTTTGATTCAGACAAAATTTAAATTTGTTTGGGTTGGTGGCACAGCTCTCTCTGCACAGGCTGCTTGTCTGTGGGGCAGCATTCCTCTTTCCCCATGTTTGATTCCTGACCTGCTCCAATTCAGGAAGACTTTCAAAACCCGGCTGTACAGCCTCTAATTCACCCTGTTCTGGAATTTCTTCATAGTGCCTGTTCTATATACTAATATACTAATGATTGCTACAATGTGGATATCAATTGTCTTGTTATATTTTTAAGCTGGTGGGTGCTTACATAACATATGTTTTATATTATATGTATAGTATGGTGCATATGACTTGCATAAACTGTAACAGTACTTTATAATACTGAATATACTGCTGTAGTAGGTATATAACAGGGGTCTCTCTGGGGTGTTCTTAAATTGTAATTACGGGTAACAGAATGTGCTTATTTGTCACACTGCTTGACAGTCACTTTTAAAGGGGTCTCAACAAGCACTGGACTTCCATTCAGACTGTGGGACGTATCTGTGCCACATATTAAGTGCCATTAAAAAGGTTGTGCAAGCTACATCCCTTAGAAGCATAATTTAAAACTGTTTCATTCAACAGGTTAACATCCATAAAGTGCATGCCAATAATCTCAACCTGCTATATTCCTTAAAATCCTGCATGAAAAATTGACCTTCAATGAAACTTTTACTTACTTCCATCCCTTATTTTTAAATGCGCATCTGCTTCCCTTGTACATGCCTTTTCTGTAACTAAATTACTCTAAATTTCATGCCTATCCATCATAAGCTCTTTTTTGGAAACCATAACAATAACTGTTAATTCCAGCAAGAAATTCCTTCCCACATTGCCCCCTCTAATCATCACATCTATGTACCAAAAAGAAACTGTGGTGAATTTATGGAATGACCACGCAAAGATAACCCCAACACCTAATTGAGTGACCACTAACTTTGGGCTCCTGGGTGGCACGATGCTCGCCGTACACCACCTCAGTGCCTCGTCAGAGGTAGTAAGCACCTTATAAATCCAATGTAAACAATTCACTTTTAAACTGGTGGGTGTAAAGCCCAGATTCCAGAAGTATCTGGAACATCCTACTAACAACACCAACCAGTTCAGAGGAATTTCTGCAGTGATCATTAGGGACTAGGAGCAGGCACAGGGTGATCCCAGAGAAGAAGCAGGTCGGTGACAGTAGGAAGGTGAGGAAAGACCACTTACCTCTGTGGGGGGTTTATGTAGTCTTCAATGGGTTTATCTCCCCAATACTCATGGACATATGTTCCGAAAGTACAGCTGCAGAATGTGTAAATGGGCTAGTGAAACCCCCAAATACCACCATTTTTTCAAGGGAAGGATTTCATCACAGGGCATAAAAAAACGTAGGGCCTGATTTAGATATTGGTGGAGGGGTTACTCCGTCACCACGGTGTAGGGATATCCCACGCCGAAATCTAAATCCCATTATATTCAATGGGATTTAAATATCTATCACCGTTGTGATGGACTAATCCCTCCGCCAATATCTAAATCAGGCACTTAATGTTGCAATGCACATATCCACTCTCACTGCAGATTGCCATCCTGGTTACAGCTTGCAAGAGTGAATGCGGATAAGTAGGATAGCATCCATGAAATGCATAGGTTTCTAATTAGTTTTCTGAATCCACAGAGAGTTGAAAGAGATGTACAACCCTAGAGGGGAACCTGTGATTTGCAGATTTTCCTCTTCCTTTTAAATGTAGGTAAATCCTTCCCCTAGGTCCCTTACTATGGGGAGACCCGCCTTTTGCTAATCTGTTTTTTCCGTTTCTGTATATTGTTAGCGCTTTGTAATCGATCACCATGATAAACCGCTATATTTGCTCCCTTCCTTCATTCTCTCTCCCTCCCTTCCCTCATGCCGTTCTTCCTTTCTCTCTTTCGTATTCTGTTTCTAGCTCTCTTTACTGCTTTCCTACCTGTTTCATTTCAAACATCAAGCCGTTCATTCATTCATCCTACTATGCATCCAACTGGACCACAAAATCTTTCTTAAATAAAACACCGGGTTATGCTGAGTGATTATGCTAGCAATACTTAAATAGCTTGTGAGCTCACCCATTTCCCAGTTGCTGAATGACTCACACACACCTGAACTCACCTATTTAAAGAAAAAACAAATTCTTCAAAATGCAATTATCAGTTAAGCATTGCACAAAACTGTCCCCTATCACTACTTAGATCCTATTGCTTTCAGAAAGCGGTTTTTTTTTATTATTCTGCTTCCCGTTGCAGTCAAGGCTCGTTTTACATCATCCAGCCGTTTCTTTCTGCCTTTCAGGCACGGTCGTTAGGCCCGGCCATCGAGCAGGACACAGCCAGGCTGAGAATCCAGCGATGTGGCATGCAGTCTTGCTGCAGAGCTGGAAGCCATGTCCAAAGATGCCCAGAGAGTCCATTCAGCCGTGACATTTATTTTATAGCATGTAATGTTTTACGGCATTTTACAATTGCCCATATAAAGTGATACTCTGTGCGTGCAGTCATGGGCTTTATTCCTCCCGACAGACGGTTGGGTGCTGTTTCCCATACATAAATTTGCAAACTTATGGGAAAATTGTGCCTTTGTTAAATGTTACCATCCAGCTCAGGGTAAATCACTTTGGGCAAACGTCGAGCTTTGTTTCATATTTTTATGAGGGTATGAAAAAGCAGAGCTCCATCTCCCTTGAATAATGAGGACGAATGTAATATTAACAGGAACTACTGAATAGACAAGCATTTGCAATTCAATGGATCTCGCATTTGCTCGAGTTAGAGCTATTAGCGTTGTAAACTCCTAACCGGACTTTTCTTGCCACATAAATTGAAAAAAGAAGTAATTAAGTTTCACATAAGCGACCCGATTCACAGCGCTGCGCCATGAGCGTGAAGGAGACACACAAAAGGAAAAAGAAGTTCGCTTGCAGTCAAATGTATGGGCAAAAGTGCAATTAGCCATGTAACAAGGTCGATGTCCAGTGCAGTAACAAAACTGCCCCTAGAAGGGACAAATGTAAAGCATTTACCAATGATAACAAAGGATTTTTGAAGGGCAAGCACATGAACGAGCGATAGTGATGGGCGTGAGGTGGGCGTGGTTAAAAGCCCAGATAGATAACAACACATTGGAAAAGCAGCGCTTGCGCACTGCTATGCTTGACCTAAAAAGGACCATGCATTCGGAAAGCCAATAGGTCTTGACCATGATACGTACAGGCTTTGACAAAAGCTTGTTTTCCGTCCTAGATAGCTGTCATGCTTAGGCACGCATATGTGGCAGCCATCTGGGAATAGTTTGCTTTTCTGTGCAGTAAAATCATTGAAAGATGGACACCACCTACGTGGGATGTGCAACAGAACTCAAACTGTTTTTTTTTTTAAACAAAAGAAAAACAGTCCCATATGGATGACTGGTGGCACTGGGTGCTGAGGGTCTAATAAATGATAAAGAGGGTAAGGGTGGGTCAAAGGAGGGATGCGGATGCAAAGGAAACAGAAAAGGCATATTGAGGGAGAGAAAATAGTCCCTCATGAACTAAACTACAAGGCTAAGACATAAGCAATGAAGGGTTACAACACATCAATGCAAAACACAGTGAGACAGAAACATTCCCTGGGTGGCAGAGTGGATAGTAAGCAAAAACTAGGGGCCTGATTCACAAAGGTAAACTTAGACTTTTGGTCTAAGCTTAGACCAAAAGTTTAAGTTTAAGACTTTTAGGTATTCACAAAGGTAAGTTACGAGTAGAATCTTTAGGTCCGCAGTTGGGGTGGAATCTCTGCACTCGGGACGGAGATCCACTCCAAGTGTAGAGATTCCAATCCGGGTGCTGAGAGGACACTACAGGTGTGGAGAGGACACTACAGGTGCGGATGTAAAGATACTACTAATAACTACCTTTGTGAATTCCTATAAGTTGTAAATTTAGACTTTTGGGCTAAACGTAGAGCAAAAGTATAAGTTTACCTTTGTGAAATAGACCCTAGGTCCATATATATGATTCAATAGGTCTGTCTGTCAACAGACAGCTGAAGCCATCAGTAGGTGTGACCAAAGAAGGCTATAGGAGGCAGATGGAAATGAACACAACCTGAGAGAGACATTAATTTGTGTATATCACCACCTGATTAGAAGTGGGATACTGCCTAGGGGCTTCAAACATTAGCTGAACAGCTACAATATAGTGCTACTCATAGCAGATGTGCCAATGGAAACCTACTACAGACAACACCATGGGACTATGTGTGCTTTTAGTGAAACTCATTGATCTAGTGTGGCAGCAGACAAACAAGAATATGACATGTTGCGGTGGCAAATGACATGCATTACACGGAAGAAGAGGACTTGCATTACACTGAAGAAGGGGATGGCCAACAGTAATGTGCCCCCTTGGGGAGCAACTCTTGTCCAAGGGACTGCCCCCCCAAACAAAACACACACGCACACACCAATCACTGGTGCCTAAGTGGTTTCTGCCACCCATGGGGCAGATGGGCCTAATAGAAATAGGCCCATCTGCCCCCAAAGGGGGCAGAAATGGGCTAAAATAATTTGCCCCAGGGGAACAGCCATTGCCTATGGGGCCGCTCCCCTTACATAAAATAGTAAAGAAAAAAAAATCCCTGGTGTCTAGTGGTTTTCTGCCCTCGCTGGGGGGCAGATAGGCCTAATAAAAGTAGGCTGATCTGCCCCCAAATGGCCTAAAATAAAATTGCCCCCCCAGAGGAGCAACCCTTTTCTAAGGGGTCACTCCTCTTGCATGAAATTGGTGCAGAAAATAAAATCCCTGGTGTCTAGTGGTTCCTGCTCCCCGAGGGGGCAGATTGGCCTAATAAAAATAGGCTGATCTGCCCCCAAGGTGGGCAGAAATGGCCTAAAATAAAATTGCTCCCCAGAGGAGCGACCCTTTTCTAAGGGGTCACTCCTCTAGCATGAAATTGGTGCAGAAAATAAAATCCCTGGTGTCTAGTGGCTCCTGCCCCTCTAGGGGGCAGATTGGCCTAATAAAAATAAGCTGATCTGCCCCCAAGGTGGGCAGAAATGGCCTAAAATAAAATTGCCCCCGAGGAGAGCAACCCTTGCCTAAGGGGTCGCTCCCCACCTGTAAAAAAAAAAAAAAAAATTATCTCTGGTGCCTAGTGGCTTCTGTCCCCCTTGGGGGAAAATTAGCCTAATTAAAATAGGCGAATTTGCCCACAAGAGGCGCAGAAATGGCCTTATAAATAAATGTCCCTCTTGGGGAGCGACCCTTTCCCAAGGGGCCGCTCCGCTTCTTTGTTTACTAAAAGTAAACAAAGTCTCGGGTGTCTAATGGGCATTCCTGCAGGGTGATCGCTTTGCGAGCGTGCTGCAGGAATGCTCAGAGAGACATGAAAGGAAAGGAAAAGCCTTTCCTTTCCTTTCATGCCTCTCTGATCTCCCCCACCCCCTGATCGGAAGAGAAACAAAAGCTGGAAGCTGAGCTTCCAGCGCGAGGGAGGCGACCTCTGATGAAGGCACCGCACGATCGCGTGCTGATGTCTTTAGACGTCACTGGGGCGGTTGGGGGGTCAGGGGTGGCAGGGAAAGCGCTTCCCCTACCATCCCTGCCCAGGGGAGGGTGGCCAATGTGGGCCTGGTGCCGGACAGCTCGTCTACGGCAGTGAAGAGGTTAATCCATTATTTGACACCCCACCCCTTTCTCCCACTCTTTCAGGTTCCTCATTTTGCCTTTCAGATGATTTTTCTCTCTTTCCCTCCTTCTTTCCCTTTGTTGGTTTTTCTCTCTTGCTTTCTGTAAATGTTGGATGAAGAAAAATAAGTGCTGTTCCCTATGAGTGCTGGTGTGCCCCACTGGAAACCACTGGCTCAAATTAAGCACTGCCTCTCCTCCTTTTGGCTTGACCTCTGTCCTCCTCTGCCCATTCTCCCTTTCTCCTTCTCTCCAAGGTTTGGGACAGTTCACCTTCGCCCACATGCTGCAACAGAACAGACCCTGTCTGCTTTTTCATTTTTATTTTCCGCTGGGGTAGAAGTCACAAGGCTGTTTATGTTTAAAATGTTTATGGTCAACAAATTTGAGATTGCACCAGCCTGGTTTGGCCCCTCTATAGTCTCAGCACTAATAGGTGTTCACCGGATGTCACGTAGAAGGAAGGTTGACGAGAAGGGATTGCTTTGTTTTCTTCAAAACAGAAAAAGGAGATCAAAACCTCCGACCACCAACTCCAAAACAAACACATTACATCTACCCTGGCCAAATGGACTCACAGCAAGCATGGCACGTGCGCTCAGCTTTCGCCTTGGCTACGTAGACTCCACCTGGTCCACCATGGCACTCTCCCACAATTTCCGCCTCAGTAACATCTTCCCACCAATCAATCTACCTGGTAATGATTCTGGGGCTTTACGTAGGGCATGACAAGACCAACATCACGGTCAGTTGGTGGGCCTGGCCATAGAAAGCCAGCAGGGTCACACCTGATGGCTCTGCAGCCGAAATCACAGTTGGAGCCTTCCTCATCAGTCACAGGAGAAAACATATTGTGTTACCCACAAATCCTTACCTATCTGCCGACCCCTGGCATAAAAGTTGCAGCAGCAGCTAAAAGTTGCAGACCTATTTAAAAACAACAAGGAACAGTTTATATGACGTGTTGGACCTGGCATCCTTGCCGTGGTTTTCCCCAACTTTTTGCCTTTCAGCCTCTGGTTCTACTGATTTGAACTTTGTTGTCTTGGTCTAAAATAATTTATTACATTTGACTCTATGTTTCTAAATTGGTGGGGGATTTGTCTTGTGCTCTCACAATATTGCTGTTTTTCGTGCTCCATAAATATTTTACACATTACCTCTAAGTTAAGCCTGACTGCTGTTGTGTCAAACTACCAGAGGGTTGAGCACAGGTTAATTTGGGGTTTGCTTGTGTTTCAACCTGACAGAGATTGTGGTTCCTGTTTGAGTAGAGTATCACCCGCCTAAACCAGCAACCCAGTTTTCAACCTGAGATAGTCAATGATTCACATGAGTGACTTGTACAACAAAGGAAATGTACTAATAAATAAAAACAACATTCTAGTTTAACACAAACCACTGGAACTGATATGAGATAAACATTGTTTGCTGTCTCGCGGGGAAGCAAATCGCATAAAGGTCAAAAGGCCTGTTCAAAGTGATTTTATCTTACTGCAAACACTTAATCCCACACACCATGATTTTGGCTAAATGCATTTTAAACAATTAAATTCACATAAAAATGTCATGGCCATATTGCAGATACAGAGTGTAATATGCTATTTATTACCATTGTTCAGGGAGGTGAAGGCATCATGACCCTCTAGACACTTCGTAGGACATCATGATCCACTCGACGCTTTGTATCGCATGAGTCAAAGCCACTCTTAAAACTCAGCAAAGATAATAAATAGCATAGTATACTCTACAAATCAGCCTCTCTTGCTCTGTCTAAGTATATATATATATATATATATACAGATATATACAGTATATATATATATATACATACATATATATATATATATATATATATATATATATATATATATATATATAAATATATATATATATATATTTATATATATATTCACTTAAAAAACAAAGGTTACAGGGACATTAAAGTTAGGTTCTGAATTTACTCGCACAAAACCAAAGAAATTCAACAGTTAGAGTTATTTCAAGAAACTATAACTTGCGGCCTAGGGTAACTATAACTTGCGCCCCCGCCATGCACGTTTTTTTCTTCAATAATTTCACTGCTAATGTTTCACTTATATTTTTACTGATGTTTTAAAAGTTGTCATGAGTGCTGTAATATCTGGGGTGATTAGCAGCGCATGGTGAGGGCATGATTTATAGTTACCTTAGGCCACAAGTTATAGTTACTTGAAATAACTCTTAACTACAAATAGTGCATTTCTTTGGTTTTGTGCTAGATAATTCAGAACCTAACTATAATGTCCCTGTAACCTTTGGTTTTTTTAAGTGAATTTCCAAGGTTTTTTAAAATTCTATTTCCTAACTATAATGTCCCTGTAGCCTTTGATTTTTTCAGTGAATTTCAATTTTTTTAAAAACGTTAAGTAATCCAGCCACTGCTGCGCACAGCCATCAGCCATGCGTGGTGGGTGTTGGCAGAAAGGCTGGGCCTGTGGCCCGGCCCTGCGGCAACCTCCTATAACCACCCAACCTACTGCCGTGCACGGCCTGCGACCAATCATTGTGGCCAATCCCCTATAACCACCCAACCCAGCACCCTCATGTCTTTCAGCAGTGCACAGCGGGTGTTGCCCACCCTGAGGCCAACCCTCCTAATCACCCAACCCCAGCCGCAGGGCCTGTCTCTCTGGGTGTGAGAATAGGTGTGAGAGAGTGTCTCTGGGTGTGAGAGTGGCTGTCAGAGTGTCTGTCTAGGTGTGAGAGTGGTGTGTGAGAGGGTCTATGTGGGAGTGAGAGTGTCTGATTGTGCTCCAATAGATGAAAGATGCATACACCTCCACAAAGGATTTCAGATTGTTTTTCAATATGGAAAAGCGGAGTAAACACACTTGCTTTCCTTCACCAAGCCCAGGAGTTGGGATCATTTGTCCTTTCCAAAAGTGGAGCTTACACTGGGGCACGTGCTACATTTACATTTGTGAGTGCTTCATGTTGTGATTTAAATTCTGTGAAATGAGCAGCATGGCCAGAATGGCCCAGCCTTCTAATATCTTTTTTTTTAAGACGAGGGGAGCTGCATACCACCCCAGCCAATTTTGGCCCCCGGGACCACATTCGCATGGCCTGGCCTTTTCATTTTAAGTTTTGTTTTTTAGGAGAGGGTAGCCACGATGACCCCTTCCCCTGGTTGATTTGGACCCCGGAGACCCCACCCCTGCAGGGCCCGGCCTCACTAGTTTATTTTTTATTTTGGAGAGGGGTGCACGCCCCACTCCTCCCCCGTCCGATATCAGACCAAGGGACACCATCCCTTGGGCCTGGCCTCACTAGTTACTTTATTTTTGTGGGGAGAGGGGGCACACAACCCCCCTACCCTGGCTGATTTTTGGCCTGGAGATATCATCCCCCGGAGCCCAGCCATCAATCCTGAGTGACATGCAGGGCACCCTGTATGTGTTGGGGACCACGGGGGAGCATGAATGCCCCAGTGGCTGCATCTGGCTCCCGGCCTTCTGCGGGAGCCAGCACTGCGTTTGCACACAGGGAGATGCGGGCAGGGCAACAGAGAAAACCTTCACTTGCACTAAGTAAGAGCTCTTTGAAAGCTTTTACTTGCTGCCAGCAGAGTGTTTGCTGTGACTATGCAGGAATTATCAAAGTTCCCACCAAGTCACAGTAAACAGCTATGTCCCGGGGGTGGGCACACCTGGATATAGCAGGAGCCAGCCCTGGGGAGAGGCAGTCCCCATGGCCATCTGTGGCTCCACAAGGGGGGTTGCGACGCCCCCTTCAAACGTTCAATTTCCACTGAGGAGGAGGTGGTCTCCGAGGCCGTAGTTCCGCAACGGACACCTCTTCATTCTTTTATTACAGCCCGTGGAGGTGACAGTCCCTGGGGCTGCGCCCCGCAGCCCTTGCATATTATACACTATAAGTCCTGGGGAGGTGGCGGTGTCTGGGGCTGTGAGGGGGCCTCGCAGCATATTTAATTTAGCCCCAGGGAGGTGACGGTCCCCGGGCCTCCCCCATATCAAAGTATTATTTTGCCCCAGGGAGGTGATGGTCTCTGGAGCACGGGGGCGCACACTCCTCAACGCATTTATTTTTCTGATAATCCTGGGGAGGCGATGGTGGTCCCCGGGGCTAATAAAAACCCTAGGATAGGGGCCCTGTGTGCCCCCTCCTTTATTAAAGCCCCCAAAGTCCCAGGATCCGGCCCAACTGGGGACTAATTGAAAGAAAAGGGCGGGAAAACGTCCATTTTTTTTAAAGCATTAGATAATCTGCGGATCCAGATCTGCAGATTTTTCCGATATTTTTTTTAAAACATGCTTTTTAGCTAAGGGGTCAGGGTGCCCCCACCCTGGCCACTTTTCTTTTTTTTAAACTTTTTTTCCTGGGACTTGGCTGAAGACAAGTTCCAAAATGGCTGCCAACACTTCCTGGTTGAAGATATCAGCATGGGGAAAGTTGGATCCATGGAGGATAAGCATCCCTAGATATCTATATTTTTTAATCTATATTTTTTTCCAAACTACTGAAGGGATTTGCACCAAATCACAAAAAGCATGCTTTCTGGACCAAGAGCTAGCTAGCTAGCTAGCCATATATATATATATATATTTTACCTATTGGCGGCCGCCAGTAGATAGTGAGAGGGTTTTTTGACTTACCTATGTATTTTGGCCTCTAGGGTCTTATTGTGCATGAAAAGTTTTGCAATGATCTGTCAAGCAGGGGGCAAGAAAAAGGTGGAACCAAAAAAAGCGTGTTTCCCATGATAAATCCCATAGACTCTTTAGACATGCCTGCAGCCCGAACTGCTGGATGGAATTACACCAAATTGTAGCAGAAAGGTAGCTTCTGGTACACAGATGAGCCTTTATTTATTTGGTGTAAATCCATTAGTTGTTTAGGAGAAATTAAAGGAAATCCAAATTTGTATCTCTAGGGTCACAACAGATTCGTGAATACTACTGATCTTGTGCAGAGATATGATTGGCTGCCAACACTTAACCAGGAAATGTTGGCAGCCATTTTGATATTCGGTTTTAAAAAAAAGAAAAAAAGAAAGTGGGACAAAGTACCATTACCCTACCATCCAGCATTGGTCCAGGGGTCCCCCAGGTTCACCCCTATGACTAAAAAGTTTTTTTTTTAAGTGTTGTGGTGAAAATCGCAACTATTTGCAAATCACCCCATGATTTAACCCGTTCTGTGCCTTGGACGAGGTGACCTCGTCCAAGGCTACAGTTCCCGTGTGCCTTGGACGAGGTCACCTCGTCCAAGGAACACGGGAACTTGGGGGAGCGCTAGCGCGCCCCCCCCCCCTGTGCACCCCCCTCCCCCCCAAGGCGGGGATGGAAGGGGAAGACCTTCCCCTTCCACCCCCGACACCCCCCCACCCCCCCTGTGAAGTCAGCGCACGAGCGCGCGCTGATTTGTCACAGGGGCCTCCCCCATCGCGCTGGAAGCAGAATGAAAGAGAAATGCTCAGCATTTCTCTTTCAATCACTGGGGGAGGCCCGGAGGGGCTTCAAAGGGAAGGAAATGTATTTCCTTCCCTTTGAAGTCTCTCCCAGGGTTTCAAAAGCCGGATTGCTTGCAATCCGGCTTTTGAAACCCCACTAGACACCAGGGATTTTTTTTTTCTTCAGAAATTGACATAAGGGAGCGACCCCTTGGGCAAGGGTCGCTCCCAGGGGGGGGGGCATTTTTCGGGAAGGCATTTTCTGTCCCCCTTTGGGGGCAGAAACCTCTAGGCACCAGGGATCATTTGTTTTTTTTGTTATTTTTTTTTTCTTTTTAGGTGGGGAGCGACCCCTTAGGCAAGGGTCGCTCCCCTAGGGGGCAAATTATATTTAGGCCATTTCTGCCCCCCTTGGGGGCAGATTGGCCTATTTTGATGAGGCCAATCTGCCCCCAAGGGGGGCAGAAACCACTAGACACCAGGGAGTTTTTTCTTTGCATGAATTTCACGCAAGGGGAGCGACCCCTTAGGCAAGGGTCGCTCCCTGGGGGGGGAATTATTTTAGGCCATTTCTGCCCTATTATTAGCCCAGGGGGGCAGAAACCTCTAGGCGGCAGGGCAATTTTTTTTGTGTGTTTTTTTTTTTGTTTGTTTGTTTTTTTAGAGGTGGGGAGCGACCCATTAGGCAAGGGTCGCTCCCCTTGGGGGCAGATTGGCCGATTTTAGGTCAATCTGCCCCCAAGGGGGCAGAAACCACTAGGCACCGGGGATTTGTTTTTTGGCGCCAATGTCACGCAGGGGGAGCGACCCCGTAGGCAAGGGTTGCTCCGGGGGGGGGGGGGGGGGAGGTTAGGTAGGGCAAATTTATTTTAGGCCATTTCTGCCCCCGGGGGGTCAGAAACCTCTAGGCGCCAGGGCAATTTTTTTTTGGTGTTTTTCATTTTTATCGGGAGACTTGGGGGAACGCTGGGTGGAAGGAAATTTGTGCCTCCTCTCAGATTCCAGAACTTTCTGCCACAGAAATGTGAGGAACATATGTTTTTTTAGCCACATTTTGAGGTTTGCAAAGGATTCTGGGTAACAGAACCTGGTCAGAGCCCCACAAGTCTCCCCATCTTGGATTCCCCTAAGTCTCTAGTTTTCAGAAATGCACAGGTTTGGTAGGTTTCCCTAGGTGCCGGCTGAGCTAGAGGCCAAAATCTACAGGTAGGCACTTTGCAAAATACAGCTCTGTTTTCTGTCAAAAAATGGGATGTGTCCACGTTGTGCTTTGGGGCATTTCCTGTCGCAGGCGCTAGGCCTACCAACACAAGTGAGGTATCGTTTTTATCGGGAGACTTGGGGGAACGCTGGGTGGAAGGAAATTCGTGCCTCCTCTCAGATTCCAAAACTTTCTGCCACAGAAATGTGAGGAACATATTTTATTTTAGCCAAATTTTGAGGTTTGCAAAGGATTCTGGGTAACAGAACCTGGTCAGAGCCCCACAAGTCACCCCATCTTGGGTTCCCCTAGGTCTCTAGTTTTCAAAAATGCACAGGTTTAGTAGGTTTCCCTAGGTGCAGGCTGAGCTAGAGGCCAAAATCTACAGGTAGGCACTTTGCAAAAAACACCTCTGTTTTCTTTAAAAAAATGGGATGTGTCCACGTTGCGTTTTGGGGCATTTCCTGTCGCGGGCGATAGGCCTACCCACACAAGTGAGGTATCATTTTTATCGGGAGACTTGGGGAACGCTGGGTGGAAGGAAATTGGTGGCTCCTCTCTGATTCCAGAACTTTCTGTCACCGAAATGTGAGGAAAATGTGTTTTTTTAGCCAAATTTTGAGGTTTGCAAAGGATTCTGGGTAACAGAACCTGGTCAGAGCCCCACAAGTCACCCCATCTTGGATTCCCCTAGGTCTCTAGTTTTCAAAAAGGCACAGGTTTGGTAGGTTTCCCTAGGTGCAGGCTGAGCTAGAGGCCAAAATCTACAGGTAGGCACTTTGCAAAAAGCACCTCTGTTTTCTTTCAAAAAATGGGATGTGTCCACGTTGCGTTTTGGGGCATTTCCTGTCGCGGGCGATAGGCCTACCCACACAAGTGAGGTATCATTTTTATCGGGAGACTTGGGGGAACATAGATTAGCAAAACAAGTGTTATTGCCCCTTGTCTTTCTCTACATTTTTTCCTTCCAAATATAGGAGAGTGTGTAAAAAAGACATCTATTTGAGAAATGCCCTGTAATTCACATGCTAGTATGGTCTCCCCGGAATTCAGAGATGTGCAAATAACCACTGCTCCTCAACACCTTATCTTGTGCCCTTTTTGGAAATACAAAGGTTTTCTTGATAGCTAGTTTTTACTCTTTATATTTCAGCAAATTAATTTCTGTATACCCGGTAGAGAATGAAAACGCACTGCAGGGTGCAGCTCATTTATTGGCTCTGGGTACCTAGGGTTCTTGATGAACCTACAAGCCCTATATATCCCCGCAACCAGAGGAGTCCAGCAGACGTAACGGTATATTGCTTTCGATAATCTGACATTGCAGGAAAACGTTACAGAGTAAAACGTAGAGAAAAATTTATGTTTTTTTCACCTCAATTTCAATATTTTTCTTTTTCAGTTGTTATTTTCTGTAGGAAACCCTTGTAGGATCTACACAAATGACCCCTTGCTGAATTCAGACTTTTGTCTACTTTTCAGAAATGTTTAGGTTTCTGGGTTCCAGCATTGGTTTCATGCCCATTTCTGTCACTGACTGGAAGGAGGCTGAAAGCACAAAAAATTGCAAAAATGGGGTATGTCCCAGTAAAGGGCCACAATTGTGTTGAAAAATTGGGTTTTCTGATTCAAGTCTGCCTGTTCCTGAAAGCTGGGAAGCTGCTGAGTTTAGCACCGCAAACCCTTTGTTGATGCCATTTTCAGGGGAAAAACCACAAGCCTTCTTCTGCAGCCACTTTTTCCCATTTTTTTGAAAAAAACAAACTTTTCACTGTATTTTGGCTAATTTCTTGGCCTCCTTCGGGGGAACCCACAAAGTCTGGGTACCTCTAGAATCCCTGGGATGTTGGAAAAAAAGGACGCAAATTTGGCTCGGTTAGCTTATGTGGACAAAAAGTTATGAGGGCCTAAGCACGAACTGCCCCAAATAGGCAAAAAAAGGCCTGGCACAGGAGGGGGAAAAGGCCTGGCAGCGAAGGGGTTAAAAAAAAAAGAAACCATGTTCTCCCACGGTTTCTTTTCATTTAGCCCCTGGGGGGGACAGGTCCCGGAGACATATATAAAATATAGGATGGGGTGCAGGGGCCCCCCTCCTAAGCCTTATTAAAGCCTGGGAATTACCACCTCCCCAGGGCAAGTGTATTATGGTATGCAGGGGCTGCAGGGCCTGCGGATCACCACCTCCACGGGGCTCAAATAACTTGATGTAGGGGGCCCATCGCAGACCACCAGAGACCACCACCTCCCAGGGGCTAAAATCAAATGAGGGAGGGGGGCCATAGATTGCCCTGGGGACCGCCACCCCAGGGCTGACTCAAGCTACCTCCAGAGGTGCCCACCATCAGGAGGTAGCTGTTTGGTTTTACTTCACAGGAGTTGACAGCTCCTGCCAAGCAAAAGCAAACATAACTCTGCTTTCAGCAAGTGGGAGCTGGCAAACAGTTCCTATTTGCTGAAAACAGAGTTTTCATCTCTTTCCCTGCACGCAAATATGCGCACAGGGAAAGAGGTAAAACATTGCTCCTGCAAGCAGCCGGCTGTATTTTAAAGCAGCTCTCTGCTTGCAGGAGCAATGCCAGCTCTGCAGGAGATGGGAGCTGGCTCGGACCGCAGGGGCCTTGAGGCTCCCCTGCAGTCCCCCAAAAATTGAAAAAAAAAATGATAATAATTTTCAAGGTGGAACTGCACATCTGCAGTTCCACATTGAAAACTATCTGATAAAGAAACTAGAGGAACAATCACATTAACAAAGGTACAGACACACATGGTCACTGGAGACATTTGACCACCATCGTTTACACAGCTGTAGTGTAGGAGATGCACTATACATATACCCAACGAGATAACCCATACTAATTATCCAGTAGAGAGTAAACATTCAGAACAAAATGGTGGTGGTTTCTTTGATAAACACGGAGGGCAGGATTCATTCTGGCACAATGGTTATTGCACAGTAATTAAACCCCAACGGGAAGCACTTACAGAAATAAACAAAGCAGGTGCTCAAGTGCAAGGTCTACTTCTGTAAGGTGCTAATCATCCTAATTTCTTGCACATAGCCAACCTCCACTGAAGGCCATGTGTGATTAGAGATTGGGTGAGTATTTGGGGTTGACCGCAGGCCATGTCTTGCAGACAAACCCGTCTTTGCACGGTCAAAGGCCGTGCCCAGTGTGGGGTTGGGTGGCTACAGGGGGGTGGTTGCAAGGCCTGGGCACAGGCCAGGACCTGTGGCCAGCCCCTGCCGTGCATGTCTGAAGGCCCTTTATGGCGGTGGGTGGATTAATTTACAGTAACTAAAATTACTTCATGTTTAAAAAAAAACATAGAAATTCACTGAAAAAGAATTAAAAAAACATTAACATTCACTTAAAAAAACAAAGGTTATAGGGACGTTAAAGCTAGGCTCACATTTTAAACATATAAAACCATTGAAATTCACCTGTTAGAGTTATCCCAAGTAACTATAACTCGTGCCCTAAGGTAACTATAATTGCACACTCGCCATATACTGCTAATTACCCCAGATATTACAGCAGTCATGACATCTTTTATAACATCATTGACAACATCACTGTAACATTTGTTGTGAGATTATTCATAAAATAAATCTTTGCATGTCGGGGGCAAGATTTACAGTTACCTTAAGGCACAAGTTATCGTTACTTGAGATAACTCCATCTATAACAGGTGAATTTCTATGGTTTTGTACGTGAGCCTAACTATAACTTCCATGTAACCTTTGTTTTTTAAGTGATTAAATCTATGTATGTATGTATTGTGTATATATATATCTATATCTACACATATATCACCTACTGGCAGCTGCCAGTAAGTAGTTATAGTTAGGACCTGGTTTCCATAGGAAGAGCATTTTTTGTTTTGTCAATAACTGGCTATGCTTGACAAACGTATTCTTCAGTCGGTTCAGCTGCTGTCTTGAATGTTTTGTGATGATCTGGCAAACAGAGGCTGAGAAAAAGGCTAAGGGGGGGGGTCCCAACACATGTTATCCCCATGCATTTTAGGGATTTTGAACATGACTACCCCCCTGAACCACTTGACAGAATTGCACCAAATATGGCAGAAAGCTTGCTCTCAGTCAAGAAAGTGTGCTTTTTGTGATTTGCTGTAAATCCGTTCAGTAGTTTTTGAGATATTAGAGTTAAAAAAATATAGATGTCTAGGGACATGGATCCTCCGTGCTCATATCTGAAATTTCAACAAGGAAGTGTTGGCAGCCATTTTGGGACTCAGCTGCAGCCGAATCCCACAAAACAAAATTGAGAAAGGGGCCAGGGTAGGGATACCCTCAGTCCCTAGCCTTGGTGTAGGGGTCCTCCAGGGACCTTGCCAGGGCTGAAAAGCATTTTTTTTTTAAAGTCAGAAAAATCCACGCTTCGATCGGCGGATCTTTCCAAGATTTTAAAAGAAAAAAAGCAGTCTCCCGCACTTGTCTTTTATTTTGCCCCTGGGTGGGCCAGGTCCCGGGGGTATTGGAGGCTGATAAAGGGAGGGGGCACACGGGTCCCCTGCCTATGGTTTACTGAAGCCCCGAGGACCACCTCCTCCCTGGGGCACAGCTTTTTAAGTATGCAGAAATGCCCGTGCAGCAGTCCCACACCCCCGGTTCTGCCAACTCCCTGGGGAAAAGTTCTGAAATAAAAGCGGGGGGGCCCACATGGACTCCATGCCACCCCGGGGACCACCACCTCCCTGGGGCACTCAATAATATGCATGCAGGAGGGCCGACTGGGCGTGCCTGTGCCCCGGGGACTGCCACCTCACTGGGACAAATCATGCCAAAATAATGTGGGAGACCCGTGTGGCCACCCTCCCCAGCCCTGGGGACTGCCACCTCCTCAGGGCTACACATAAAATTAATGTGTGGGGCCCGCGTGACCCCCCTCCGTAGCCCCAGGGACCACCACCTCCTTGAGGCACTCAATATTATGTACCGCCACCTCTGCAGGGCAAATGATCTTGAAAGAATGCGGGGGCCCTGCGTGCTCCCCGCACCCTGGGGACTTCCACCTCCCCTGGGGAAATTTAAACCATATATGGGGGGGCACGTAGGCCCCCTTAATCCCAGGGACTGCCACCTCCCCTGGGTAAAACTAAATGTTCTAGGGGGCCATATATGGCCCTGGGGACCGCCACCACCCAGGGTCAGCTCCTGCTACCCGTTGGGAGGTAGGTATTTGCTTTTGCTTGCTGGGAGCTGACAGATCCCACCAAGCAAAAGCAAACATAACTCCGCTTTTTGCAAGTATGAGGTGTCAAACAGCTCCTGCATGCAGAAAGCAGAGTTTTAATCTGTTTCCCTGCACAGAAAATGCATGCAGGGAAACAGCTGAAAAGATTGCTCCCACAAGCAGGCAGTGCCAGCTCCCGCAGGACGTAGGGAGCCAGGTAGGACAGCAGGGGCCTTGAGGCTCTACCCACAGCCTTGTCACTTTCCCACTCTCTTCCATCCCATAATGGTTGGGTATAGGGGGTTGACCGCAACCCCGGTGCAACTCCCCAGTGCTAACAGCCAAAGGCTGTGCATGGTGTGGGGTTGGGTGATTATAGGAGGTTTGTCACTGGGCCTGGCCACAGACCAGGCCCTCCACCCAACCCCCACAGTGCACGGCCAAATGCCATGCATGGTTTAGAGTTGGGTGGTTATAGGGGGTTAGCCGCAGGCACTGTGACCAACCCCCGCTGTGCGTTGCCGATGGCAGTGTGCAGCAGTGGTTGGATTAACATATAGTAAACTGTATGAACTGTGAAGAAAACCGAGACATCGAAACGCGTTGGTGGTGTTGTTCTACACTTTTTGGATAAAGAAATAAATTCTCCTTGAGTGCAACGAGTCAATTGCTTGAAGTGGGGGAAACATCCAAGAGTGGTTTTGAACTGCACAAATTCCCCTTTCAGCCCCTTCCTGTCTGCCAGGATCCCTGTGGGGGGTTATCAGTCCTTTGTGTAAGGGCAGGCCACTGGCTTTTGAAATGTGAGTGTGAGCCCCGCCACGCTTCCTGCCCAGGAAGACCCATTCAGTATGCAGATAAATGCAGATGCGATTGAGTGTCCTGTATTTGTAGTTTACTAGTGTATGATAGCTGTGTGTGATCCATTTTCGTGTTATTAGGTTACCTGTTCTTCCAGCGAGTTGTGTAGTGCCAGGTTCAGTGATGTGCCCAGTGTATTTGAGAGATGTAAACAGCAGTAGAATTGTATGTTGTGCATTTTGTAAGTGTCTTCTTCTTCCATAAATCTTCCAGCATAGAGATGCCTATGTGTCCCAGGCTCAGAATCATTCTGGGTTGTTTGTGTGGGGTAACCATGTTCCATTCCACTGTGGGGTTTCTGCTATTGGCCCCCGCATGCCATTTAATCCACCGTAGCGTCTGGTGCCAAAGGCCAGGTTGCAGGGGGAAGCTGGTGGCTACCCTGGGACCGTATATTAGGCGTAAGTTGTCATGATGCTCAAGCATACCTATCGGCTATTGCTGGTTCATAAAGGTCCATATAGAGCCAGTTATTTCTAGGGACTGTCTGGGACTATTTGGTTGGCCCAGCAGTAAAGCTTTACATCTGCAATTCACAGTTCCCCTTCATAGGGGGTTAAAGACACATTTACAAAAGGAGATGTGTGGTTGTGATCCAGCCCAGAGGAATTTTACCAGCACTGATTGCAGGCCTTGAAATAATTGGGGTGGTATAGCATGGGTAGTGGGACTATGTTTAGTTCCCATGCCAGTTGCTTTTTCAGGGCTATGTGCATGCCCAGGTACTCAAAGTGTTGGTCTGCACACTGTAGTTGGGTGGTAGTCTGTATACTGTCATGGTTCTCTGTCACAGGCATATAGGTAGATTTAGTCCAATTGACCTTGAGTCCAGAAGCATCTGCATATACTTGGAGCATTGCATCAGGGGCATTTCGAGATTTCTAATGTAGAAACATGACCTTCCAACTGGCCAAGTCAAGTGCCTTCTTGAAGTGTGTTGATATCAGCACTCCATTGTCAGTGGTTTCTCTAGTTCATGTCAATGCAGTGTTTAGTCATCTCAGACAGTGTCATGCACTGCACCCTGGCATAAATCTGCTCTGGTCCAGGTGAACCATGGCTGTGATCACCCCTGCCAGTAGCATTGCCAGCGCCTTCACTAGGATCTTGGTTTCAATATTGAATAAGGAAATGGCATGCTCTATACTGGACTTTTGGTGAGGGACTACAACCCCTAGCGCTATGTGCGACTGGGGAGGGTGGAGGAGGGCTCCCTGACATCATAGCTCTTGTGCTCTTAAGCGCACCAGGACCCGTTGACCTCGGGATGCGCACAGGACCCATCCGGATGAAGTCTCATCATATATAATGTACTGTTGGTTTCTTAATGTCTTATTTCATCATTCCTATTTGGCATTCTACCTGGCGGTTAACATTGGGTTTTTAAAAGGGGAAGCGTAAGCCCTCTGTGGGTCCATCCAAAACTGTTCTCAGCATTACCCTTGATGAATTCTTGCAGAGGGCAGTTGAAGTAATCAATAAGGAGACTGAGTTAGCTGAACGTCACTTTTCCCTCTCCTCCCCCTCTTATACATCCCAAAGTGGCTCATTGGCCTCACAAACTACACCCACTATTGACAAAAGAGTGGCTGTAAATACTCCAGATGTGGGGCCAGAAGCCTTAGGGACACTAGCTAGAGCCTCTGCTAGTGTCCCTACCAAGGAGCCAGAGGATGTACCACCACTAGACCACTCCTGTAGAGCCAAAAGGAGGGGCCAATTGGGTAAAAGAGAGTCGAAGCTGGATATAAATCAAACAGACCATGACCATCTACTCCCTGGATATTGTGACAGCAGTAAAGGATACGGTAATAAACATAATGGAAGTTTTCTGTAAGGAAGTTCTTGAGTTATTGATGGCCAAGCTTGAACCAATCTTTGACCATTTGGGGAAAACTGAGTCAGAACTGTGTAAGATAAACCCTTATTTGATGCCCAGTCGACAGTAGTTGGTTCACCTGTTGTGTCATCTTCTGCTATATTTCTAGAGTCCATGACCACCAGTTTACTTCCTACTTCATCTGAGTTCATTGCTGTAGATCCTGCTGTGAACAATTCCTTGTCCAGTACATTTTTGATACAATCAGGGACGGGCAGGAATGAGCAGGAGGGAAAAGTCATTGTGACACAGGAGGATTCTAGGTGAAGAGGAAGTTAAAGGGATCCTGGTGAAGGAGCATCTGAATTTATGGGAAACATCTTCCCCCAGCTTCCTCCAGACTGTACGCCATATGCGCGAGTCTTGAAAAATGTTCCTACTTTAATACCGCTCTTCCTGAACAATAAAGTAATTTACTGGCTAAGGAAGAACTCTGGATGGTCTCTTGATTTGAAAAATAAAGAATAAGGGAATGGGCTTATAAATTGCATTGGTCCTGAGGTGCTTTGGTGTAAGGATGACAAAAATGGTGCCTCACCGTAGGTCATGCGGCAGCTCTTCCTGCTCCAGAGCTTCCATATACATGTCAAGCTGTGGCACAGTGAGGTCTGAACAAACGTTTACGTTCCACAAGGTAAATATTGGGGCCAGTTGTTTTTCTTATAGGAAACAATTGGATACCTGCCAATATTTCAGCTGCTGTGAGCGGTTCCTTGAGACATTGTCTGTTTAAGTGAGGCATGGCAGGATCAAGTCTAACACAAACGGATGTATATGCTCTTGTGCCTGCATGTGTCATTCTGCATATTACTGTTCATAGGAGGTTGTGAATTCCTGCGCTATCAATTTATGATCAGTGATAACGCGGTGTGCAGGTAGTGTGATGCTAGGGACCAGGTGTAGGTCTTGTTCCCTATTGACCAACCATTGTACCAGTTTCCCTGCTTTGTTTCCAACTTTCATATATTCCATATTGAGATGCTGCATGACCCCTTAAGGCATTATATAACATCTTGTGGCGTAGTGTCAGCATCAACCTTTCTTCGACATGCCTAGCTTGATCATCTTGTGTCTCCTCTAGCTTCCCTTCAGCCTCCACTATGCCATTTTCTCGCTCTGCTATTTCTCTCTATCTTTTGTACTTAGTTACTGTCTGATAGCATATTGCCTGTCCTCTCAGGACTGCTTTCAGTGCCTCCCAGAGAATGACTGAGCTTTTAACTGTGTCTTTATTAATGTTTAGGTAGTTCTCAAGGTGATGCTAAAGAAAATCTGTGAAAAGAAGTATCTCACTGCCACCAGGTGTTCAGCCTCCATAGACCAAATTGCCCTGTTTTTGGGCGTTTGAGGGTAATTGTTATTTGGGCGTAATAGGATAAGGCTTGGGGTAGTATGCTTGCAGAGGCTAGCAGGAGGGTGTTGACTGAGGGTTTAAGTAGTCTGTCTTTGGGGAGGATCTATGGGAGTGGGAGTAGGATGTGTATTCAGCTGCTTGGAGATGTAGCAGGGTGCCAGGTGTCAGTAAATCCCAGTGAATTGGCCCATGTATCTGTTTTTTAATGTTGCTGCTTTGCTTCTACTCTCCTTGCAGCTCCCCACAACATTACAAAATTACTTGGTGGTGCCTCTTCCCCTTGTAGGGACACAACCAAGCTAAAAACAATATCCCTCCCAGGGCATTATGGGGGCAATCCTTCTGAGAGAAGTAAACAATAAATGGCCTCCTAGAAGCTCAGGAAGTGGGCCACATGCTCCTACCCCTAAATATTTATTCGCACCACTGCCCCTGGGCCATCCTTGGAAGTATTTATTTTTGTAGAGCGGGAGCCTGTGCTTTTTTTTTGAGGTTTTGCGTTCCTGCCCAAATTCGCTGAATTCTTAAAGTTTGTGGCTACTGGGTGATTCCTCTGGGACCCCTCACTAGGCCTAGGGTAGCAGGGTATGCATACCATGGCCTTAGATTTATTTTTTATATGTTTTGCTAGGACTCTGGACTGTGTACCAAGTCCAAAACTAGCTGCTGCCACATCACTGCTGATGTAGTAGAAGCAATCAGATCTTATTTGGCGTACGTCCACAGAATTAAATATACAAAGCTTTTGAGGCTTAATTACCCAAAATCAAGTGAACAGATTTGCATGAAATCTTAGAAATCACACTTTCTGCACCAAGATCTAGCTTTCTGCCAAATCTGGTGTAAATCTGGTCAGCCGTTGGGCTGTAGCTGTGTTTAAATTTTCTTTGGAAAAATGAATGGGAACATGTTTTGGGACCACCATTTTTCTTGGCCCCAGCTTCACAGATCACTCCGAACCAGTTAGGAGCTGTGGTGGAAGTACATTTTTTTATAAACGTTTCGTGAAGATTTGTCAAACAGCACCAAAGATATTAGGAAAACAAAAAAGGCTTTTCCAATTGATACACAATCTTAACCATAACTACCCAGTGGTGACCGTCGCTGGGTAATATGTGTGCGTGTATTTATTTATATATATAAATATATATATATATATATGTATATATATATATTTATATTCACTAAAAAAAACAAAGGTTAGAGGGACATTATAGTTAGGAAGTAGAATTTTTAAGAAACATAGAAATTCACATAAAAAACCAAAGGTTACTGGAATGTTATAGTTAGGCTGACGTTTTAAATGTAAACATACAAACCATAGAAATTCACCTGTTATAGTCATCTCAAGTAACTATAACTCGTGCCCGAAGGTAACTATTACTTGCACCCCTGCCATGCACAGGTATCTGATCAATAATTTTACTGCAGACGTCACAGTGAAATTATCAAAGATGTCATGAGTGCTGAAATTTGTGGGGTTATTAGCAGTGCATTCCATTATGGGATGCAAGCGAGAGAGAGAGAGAGAGAGAGAGAGTGACAGGAACATGGGGAGAGTCTCAAGGCCCCCGTGGTTCTAACTGACTCCCTGCGTCCTGTGGGAGCCGGTATTTGAAGGTCAAATTATTGCTTTAAAAGGATTTTTCTTCACAATACGTAATATTCACGAATAATCAAGATTAATCTAGATTAATCGCGAGCAAGCAAAAAAAAATGTAAATAAATTCACAGACTCATTCATACACTAATTAATTCACTCATATATGCACTCAGAAACTCATGCGCCCAATCAGACACTCATACACCCACTCATAGACTCCCAGACCCACTTTCAGACCCACTTTCAGACCCACTCAGACACTCATGCACCCACTCACAGATTCACTGACAGAAATAGGCTTTATGGCCAACCACCACCTTGCAGTCTATGTGCGACACAAGGTTGGGTGGTTATAAGGGGTTGGCTGCAGGGCCTGGCCACAGGTTAGGTCCTGCGGCCAACCCGTGTGGGCAGGGCCAAAGGCTGTGTGTGTCACGGTTTCGGGTGGGTCTGATCAGGACTCTGGTTGGGACACCCCTTGAGGTCACTGAATATCCTAAAGAGGTAGTGTACTGGGGCAGAAGAGCAGCTAAAGGCATACACGGAAAGGACAGCTATGGACAGACACAGGAAACAGGAAAGTAAAAGCAGAGCAACCATTGTGTGAACAAACAGGAAACGGATTACTGATGGACAAACACGCTGGGGTTGTACACAGAGTAGGGCGCAGAACCTCCCACAGTGACAGGGAATATCAATGCCTCTGTGCAGTTTGCTCTTACAGATAGTCACCCTGCCAGCCCCATAGAAAGGAGGCAACAGAAGTGATTCTGTCTCTGGACCCTAGAGCACAAACAAGGATAGTACTTACATACACAAGACAAGCTCTTGTGGGTCCAGCTGGAAACACAGTGGCGATTCCTGAGAAAACAGCAATAGCACACTGTCACTGTTAGGCACGAAAGACAACGTATAACACTAGACAAGGATGGGGGCTGGAATTGCCTCCTGGAAGCCAGGAGCCAATCCCAGTACAAAGGAGGACACTTATACACTGGTGAAGACTGATAGAACATTTACCAGACACAAATAACCAAGAAGAAACAGAAACAAAAGGGAACAAACTAAGAGAGTGAGGCAAGAACTGGGAACAGGCTCAGGCTGAAGCAGAGGCAGGACTAGGACTTGAAAACAGGGCGCAAACATCTGGCTGGAACAAACAGAGACAGGACTGGGAACTGAGAGCAGGCTCTGGCCGGAACAGGCAAAAACATGGCTGGAATACAGGGTGTAGGAATAAGCAGAAAACAGGACTGGGAAACAGAGAGCAGGTTCAGGGCTGAAACAAGGCAGGAGCAGGACAGAGAAACAGAAGGCAGGCTCTGGAAGAAAAAAACAGGTACAAGGCTAAGAGATAGGTAGCAGACTCTGTCTGGAACAATCAGGAGCAGGGCAGAGAAACAGGAAACAGGATAAAGCTGGAACAGAACAGGAACAAAAGTGGAACACCATCCGATAAGGGGTCTGTAACACAAAGGAATCGAACTTCAATGCACGACGAAGGATCTTGAGGAAATGGCTGCTTATAAGCAGTTCCAAGCTGGGCTGCACAGGAGAGGTCTCAGGTGTGTGTAGTTTCAGACACTTGCAAGTCCTGGAGGAGAGGTTCTGGTGAAAAGGAGCAACTGGACTTCTCCCATAGAGAACAATGGGAAACAGAATCCAGGCTTTCCTGACTACCAGGCTCTGCAGTATGGGATTTGCAGTCCCAGGAAGCAAATGTAGTACTACCCAAGTATACCATGGCAAAAAGAGAAACAAACAGGAGTCAGCAAGGGACTCTAGATAAGTGTTCAAGGTGATTCCCAGGCTACCAAGAGTTCCCTTACAGCGCTCCCCAGAAATGGGACAACAGAGTCGTAACAGTGCGTGGCAGTGGTTGGATTAATGTATAGTAATTAAAATTACTTCAAGTTAAAAAAAACATAGAAGTTCAATGAAAAAACAAAGATTACAGGGACGGTATAGTTAGGTTCTGAATTTACTCATACATAACCATAGAAATTCAGCAACTAGAGTTAGTTCAAGTAACTATAACTCGCGCCTTCACCATGCACACTAATTATTACACGCATTATATCATTGAGGACACCTTCTATGGAATCTTTGATATTATCACTGCAACATTTGCAATAAAATTCTTGATGGAAGAACTGTGCATGACAAGGGCGCGAGTTATAGTTACCTTAGGGCGTGACTTACAGTTACTTAAAATAACTCTAATAATAGCAGCTGAATTTCTAGGGGTTTGTGCGAGTAAATTCAGAACCTTACTATAACGTCCCTGTAACCTTTGTTTTTTTCCAGTGAATAAATATATATATATATATATTTATATATATATATATATATACACACACAGATACATATATATATATATATGTATATATATGCATATATACACACATATATATATATATATATATATATATATATATATATATATATATATATGAGAAAACAAACTGGTCCTGCTTCTGGCGCGCTCTTTCATGTTGGTGCAGGTGTGAGGAATGGACCATTTCCTCTCATGAATCCAAAAACAAACAGTTGCAAGCAACTTCACCACCGCGCTCCAGGAGGAAATTATTTATTTTTATTGCAGTCAGGATTAAATCACCATCCTTCACCACTGACGCGTTTCGACCTACTGGTCTTGATCACAGTAACTTAGTCCTATCTCCATATCCCCTATTTATAGTGTCTCTCCTATGACCCCTATTGGTGCATTGTGGGACATGTAGTCTATTAAAAATAAATTAAATGTTGTGCATTAAAAACCAAGCTCCCCACCACCACAGAACGTGCCCTACGCTACACAAATTGTCTAAATGAATATGTGCAAAGAATATCACTATTCACAACAATCATTATGTCCATTTCTATTTTGTTGGTACTATTAACCTTGCTTAATACAATTACCTATGTGGTTGCTATATGTACCTGATAATACATTGGTGCACTTATCTATTATTGTTTTCATACTTTCTCATATACATCCTAAATTTACCTCATTTTCTCCTTGATATTTATCTATAAATGTCCTCTATCCACACATCCACAGGTAATCTTATGTAATAACTGTTAGCAAGAGCGTTATATATCCTCAACCTACAGATGATAATGCAATTCTTCATCCCTATTCAGACCCCTCGGGCTTTTGGTTTTGAGCTGTATTATGAACCGTGACTCCAAACGTCTCAGTTGTAACTCTCTATCTCCTCCCCTTTCATTGCTCTCTACACTCGCAATACCAAAAAATCTCATGTCTGTCCATTTAGCTCCATCGTGAGTCATAAGGTGTTTTGCAATAGCATAGGTTGTATCCTTATTTTGCACGGCTCTAATGTGTTCCACAATGCGTTTTTTCAAAGAACAAATTGTACTGCCCACATAACGCAGACCACATGTGCATTGAATCACATATACCACATAATTGGAATTACATGTGATCTTTTTGTTGATAGTCATCTTGTTGCCACCAGAGTCCTCGAATCCCTTCACATTCATCCCAATGCGACATGCTTTGCACTTCTTACAGCAAACAAAACCATTTGTTTGGCTCGAGAGCCAGTTTGACTGTTCTTTGATCAGAAAGTGACTATTAACCAAAAGGTCCTGTAGAGATGGTACTTTTTTATAGGTAACCATAGGTTTCTCCCCAACCAACTTTCCCACCTCTGGGTCCTTCCTTATAATGTACCAATATTTCCTCAAAATTTTCGAGATTAAATAGCTCTCCTTGGTGTATGTATTACAAATCTAATAGTTGTGTCTTCCTGAGGTTTTTTCATCATTGTTTTGTTCAGTATATTATCTCTGGTTCGAGCTCTTGCTTTTAGTTCCCCAGCTCTAATATCTTTGTATTTGTATTTTCTTTGAAGAAATCTCTGTCTCGTTTCAGTGAATTTTTGTTCCATTTCACTTTCCGTGGAACAGTTACGTTTTATTCTGACAAATTCTCCATAAGGTATACTCTTTTTCAAGGACATTGGATGGAAGCTCTCTCCATGCAAGATGCTGTTAGTTGACGTTTCCTTCCGAAATAAAGTTGTCTGAATCCGATTGTTCTCTACATACACCATCACATCCAAGAACTGGACCTGTTCTTCACTTATATTATATGTGAATTGGAGGCCCATATCATTTTGATTTAGTTTTGCAAAGTATTGCAGGAATTCATTTTCTGTCCCATTCCAAATGATGAAAAGATCATCTATAAATCTTAACCAGATCACAGCTTTCACCGCTAGTTTCTCATTCTCACCTCCCCAGGCTATCTGTTTCTCCCACCAGCCCATGGTCAAGTTGGCATAACTCGGTGAGAAGGAAATGCCCATTGCTGTACCGCGGATTTGGGCAAAGATTTGATGATTGGATAGGAATATATTATTATTCACACACAATTCTATCATCTTCACCATATATATATGTATATAGATATATATATATAGAGAGAGAGAGAGAGAGAGATAGAGATAGATAGGGAAGGAGAGGGTCAGGTGGAGGGAGGAAGAGAGAGATATGTTCGAGCATGTCCTCAATATGTGATTTGTAATGCCAGACATTTGTTAAGGTGAGAATTCAGAGGTTGATTGTGGTCTACCAGTTGTCCATTGGAGTGAAAATTAAGTGACTCATGTAAAGGTATTTGAGACTTTGGTCATGAGAAAACGTGATTACTTTTTCTTTAACAGTCTCACATTCTTACAATTGCCGTAACATTGCTGTGTTCTGTAGCAACACCGAGCAGCAGTTTCTAATTTGCACTACCTTGCTCTTTGATGTGGGCGTTAGTCACACTTTAAATTATCCTTACTTTCATAGATATATTTAGACTAGTGTTATTTTCAGCATAATGTAAAACTTGTCATTCACAATTTTAGGCTTCTGCTCTAAATGTATTGATTTTACTGTGATATCCAAGGAACTTTCATGATAATTCAGATTACTAGAGAATTAATGTCTAACTTTGCTCATCACTGCCTAAGAAACTCTTGTAGAACAATTCCTAATTAAAGCATATCGACTGTAGATTTTATAAGGGTATTCTACATGGCACAAGACAGAAGATCAGAGTTCATAGGAATGACTAAATATCAGATCACAATGTGTTAGTTTAGGAAAATCCTACAATTTAAGGATAATAGGTCCTTATCTATAAATGTAACATGCTCTAAAAGAGAATTAGTGGTGTATATAATCCCTTGTATGGGTTGGATGGCTTGGAGTTATCCAAGGCGATGGTGGGTGCATCCATGGGATGGTTCCAAGCCGTCCTTGCACCAACCCACAGAGTAAGCGCTGGCACTCCTCCTGTGGGCTACCCCTCTGGACTCCCCACCAGGGATGGTAGTGGAAGCTATGTGTAGGCCCATCTGCACCCAAGGGGGGCAGAAAGCCACTAGACATCAGGGATATTATTGATGTGAACGTCAGGGAGCAGCACCATAGGCAAGCGTTCCTGCCCTCTACTGGGAGCATGCATTTTCACCATTTTTGTCCCCTTTGGGGGCAGATTGACCATATTTTTAAGCACATCTGCCCTTCAGGGAATGTTTTTTGTGTGTCTGCGAACTGGAGTTCAGCTGATGGCCTGCATGCACTGGTGTTTGGAAGGCTGTGTGTGTACCGGCAGTTGGCTGGTGGTTTGGTGGACTGGGTTGTGGCTGGCAATGTGTGTGGCTGGAATGTGGATGGTGATGGGCAGACTTCATAGAGTTTTATCAAATTAACTGTTTTATATCTTGTCATCATTTGCATTTTTGCTGGTAATGTTTTATTTCTCCTTTTTATTCTAGTGCAAAACATTTAATTTCCTTTGCTGTGACTCCTGCTTGTAGTTTCGGCAGTCTTAGACCTACAGTTTGTGTAGTTTCATGTGTTAGGTAACAAACACGTTTTGTACTGTTTACTCCAAATGACTATCATTGCCCTGCATGTATTAGTTTTTTGTAAATGGTGTAATAATAGCAGCATATTTAGCTTCTGTTTTATTGTGTGTGAATTTCTCCTTGGATTTGTGCACAATGTGTATAGAGTTGCTATGTGTGTAATTTTCTTTTGTTTTTCCTTTCTAGTGGGATATCGTTGGTGCTATCTGTGTCTGTGCAGATTAGGTGCAGGTGATCCTGAGATGAGCTGTCTCTGTCAAGTGAGTGGTATTGTATTTCAGCATGTAGGTTTTTGTGTGCTTTGCATTGATTGATTGACTTTTCTTTTTAGATTACAATATGGCAGTAGTTTTACTTTCTGTTTGATAAAGCCCTTTGTTTATTACTTATTTTACACAGTGTTGGTTATTGTTGACTTATTTGTTGTGTCAGTTTTATTAATAAGGATTATGGCTAGCCGCAGGATTACAGCTGAGCAGGTTGTTGAGGAAGAAGAGGAAGTCCAAGATTCTGGCAGTGACTTTTCTGTCTGAGAGAAATCATCTGATGATGAAGCCACTCTCAGTGTGGAGGAAGTGCCTGTTTTAGAGGAGGGCACTGATGTGCAGCAAGAGGCTTCTAGACTGCCCCCTGGGGCTGAAAGGCTTCCTATTGAAAGTGCTGATCACTTGGTTGCCCCAAACATGGTGCAGCCAGTATTGCCTTCCTTTACTGATGTCACAGGGAGTAGAGTGAATACTGAAAACTTTTTGTCTATATATTTCTTTCCGTTGTTTATGGACAATATATGTTTGGATGAAATTGTTGACCATAATCATTTTTATGCTGATCAATACTTGAGGGACAACAGTGCCAGACGTAAGTCCCACTCTAGAGCTACCACTCCCACAAATCTGGATGAGTTGAAAAGGTTCTTGGGTTTAACTTTATTGATGGCCTTGATAAGGAAGTTGTTGCTGTCTTAATATTTGTCTACTAGTCCCTTGATGACAACGGCTATGTTTCTGCAGCCATGAGTCATGATCGCTTTTTGTTTCCGCTTCAGATGCTGCATTTTGTTGCTAATGCTTCAGGGTTGCCACAAAATCACCCTCATTGTGACCATCTTTTTAAGATTCGGCCTGTCCTTGATCACTTTGTAGATCGATTTTCAGAGATCTATGTTACAGGGAAAGAAATAGCTGTGGTTAAGTCTTTGGTCCTATTCAAGTGCTGTTTTGGTTTTAGGTGGTTCATTCTGAGTAAGAGAGCACTTTATGGAATTAAAATGTATATGAGAGTAGTACTGGATATGTCTATAATTTCAGGGTGTACATTGGTAGAGATTTCACTATTGCCCCGCTGGATGTGCATTTTAGACTACAATAAGCACATGGGTGGTGGAGATAGAGTAGATCAGAGTCTGGAGGCTTAAAGTGCTGTTCATAAAGCTCACATTTGGTATAAGAAGTTGGCGATCCACTTGTTCCATTTAGCAACCTTCAATGCTTTTGTTGTATTCAATGATTGTTCTCCAGATTCGACGATGACATTTGTTCAGTTTCAGCAGTCTGTGATAGGCAGCCTTGTTGTAGTGGAAAAGGCAAGTGTTCCTGGAGCTGGAGTGGCAGACGATGTTGTCTAGATTGAAAGATTACTACTTCCTGATTACATTCCTCCCACGCCCCAAAAAGCTATCCCTGTAAGAAATGTAAAGTCTGTGTCCGAAGAAGCCGAAGAAGCGTGAGGAAGGAGAGTCGTATGTACTGCCCCAAGTGTCCTTTCAACCCTGAGCTATGTGTGCTTGCATTTGTTAAATTGTATCACACTCAACAGACTCCTCGGGAGCAATCATGAGTGTAAAAGTGAACCGACTGGTCTGTATCATTTTATATTTTTCGTTTAGATTTCACAGTTGGCATTATTGTGATGTATTTAGTTAGAGCTGTTGAGTTGGTAGTTACAGATTTGTATCTACTTCCGATTTGTGTTTTCCTTTTTGTTAAGAAAAAATATGATGGCTGTGTGCTTGGACTGGCGTTTGGCAAGTGGTGTGCGTAGATTGGTGCTTGGCTGGTGGTGTGTGTGAACTGACACTTGTATGGCAGTGTGTGTGGACTGACGGTTGGCTTGCAGTGTGCGTGGACTGGCACTTAGCTGGAGGTATGTGTGAGCTGGCACTTGGCCAGCAGTTTTGGAGGACTTGCACTTGGCTGGCAGTGTGCGTGAACTGGCACTTGGCTGGTGGTGTGCATGGACTGGCGCTTGGCTAGCTGTGTCCATGGACTGGCACTTGGCTGGTGGTATATGTGAACTGGCGCTCGGCTGGCAGTGTGCATGGACTGGCTCTTGGCTGGTGGAGTTTGAGGACTGGTGCTTGGCTAGCAGTGTGGATGAGCTGGCGCTTGGCTGGCAGTGTCCATGGACTGGCGCTTGGCAGGCTGTATGTGTGAGCTGGCATTTGGCTGTAGTGTGTGTATACTGGTGCTTAGCTGGCAGTGGGTGAGTAGTGACTTGCTGCTGGTGACTACACACACTTTTAGCCAAACACCAGTCCACACACTCCGTAAGCCACCAGCTAGTGTAATTGCTGTGTCAGTCATGTGAGCATATGAAAGTGATGGGCCCTTAAATGGTGCTGACTGTTGATGTAAGTGTTGTAATGTACTGGGCCTGGCGGTGTCAATGGTCTTGGGTGAGCCAACCATAAAAGGTGTGTGAATGACCTTTAAAGTGTTTGGTGCTGTGACGTGGATTTACAGTTTACGAGCTGTGAGTCATTGGTTACATTTTTTAATCTTTCAATTATTAACAGTGTATTTCATTTTAGTGAAATCTCTTGTCAATAAAATTTGCATTTTAAACCTTTCGCTCACCCTCCTGTCAAATCCAACCAGTATGTGTGTGTACTTGAGTAACAGATGGTTGTTCAGTAATATTTGTATTTTTCTGTCTTTCTCTGACAGGGTGCACTTTGTCTCCACGTGGTCTGTTGATGCGAGTGTTGTAATGTGCTGGGCCCGCGGCTGGTGGTGTGAATGGATTTGTGTGTGTCACACATGAAAGGTGTGTGAATGGCCTGTAAAGCGGTTGGTGCCTTTACACGCCTTCACAGCTCACGAGCCGTGAGTCATTGGTACAGTTTTTTGACCTTTCAATTATTAACATAATATTTCATTGTTTGTCAAATCTCTTGTTACTAAAGTTTACATTTTGAACCTTTCACCCACGCTTGTGCCAAAACCAACCAGTATGTGTGTGTACTTTAGGAATGGATGGTTGTGCAGTAATATTTGTCTTTTCTGTCTTTCACTGCCAGGGTGTACATTGTCTCTAGGGAAAATCTATCAACTCTAGATATTTTCGTAAAGTAGCCACCCAGGAAAGTAGAGGGTGGAGTGTCTCTCGTGGATTCCCAACCAGATTTTTTTTACCCACAATGCCCTGCAAACCTCAAAATGTGACTAGAATCACATGTTTTCTTTGCATTTCTGTGTCATGTTCTTCCAGAATCAGAGGTAAACTACAAAATTCCTACCACCCAACATTTCCCCATTAATCCCAATAAAGATTGGGCCCCACATGGCTGTGTCTAGTGCCCGCTACAGGGACTGTTTAAACTGACATCAATGGGAGTCCTCGCAAGAAGACCGTCCTTGATCTTGGTTTGATTTGTTCTGGTGCAGGTACTAGGCCCAGCCACACAAGCGAGGCATCATTTTTATCGGGAGAACTGGGTAATACCGGGTGGAAAGTTTGTGGCTCCCCACAGATTCCAGGATTTTCTATCATGGAAATTTGAGGAAAATTTGTTTTTTTAGTCAAGTTTGAGGTTTTCAATGGATTCTGGGTAACAAAACATGGTGAGACCCACTCAAGTCAGTCCATCCTAGATACCCCATAGGTGTGTAAATTTTAAAAATGTACAGGCTGGCTAAGTTTCCCTAGGTGCCAGCTGAGCTGGGGTCCAAATTCTACAGCAGCCCACATTTGGAAAAAGAGGGTCTACTTTGGGTGGAAAAATGTGCTGCATCCATGTTGCATTTTAGGCTGAGTCCTGTTGCAGGCACAAGGACTATCCACACAAGTGAGGTACTATTTTTATCAGGAGACTTGTTGGAGAATAGAATAGTAGAAAATGTGTTATTACCAATTGGATTTTGCTGCATTTGTGCCTTTCAAATGTAAGCCAGTGTATAAGATAGATGACATTTTGACAAATACCCTCAAAAGCATATGTTAATATGTTAGTACAGGTACCCACAAATTCAGAAATGTAGAAACAACCACTGATTCTAAACTCTATATCTTGTGTCCATTTTAGAAATACTTAAGTTTCCTTGATACCCTTTTTTCATTCTGCCTATTTCGCTATAAGGATTGGTATATTGCTTTTGTTAATCGGCCATCGTAACAAAAAGTTACAGGTAAAAATGTTGCCACATACGCCCCTTTTTCATACTTATTTTTAATATTTTTTTTCAACAGTTATTTTCCTTTGGAAAACCTTGGGGGATCTACACATATGACCCCTTGTTGAATTTAGAATTGTGTCTAGTTTTCAGAAATGTATAGCTTTTCTGGATCACCTATGGGTTTCACATTGGTTTCCACCACCAACTGGAAGTAGGCTGAGAGACCACAAAGTAGGTAAAAATAGGCTACTTCTTAGAAAAATGCAAAAACTGTGGTACAAAATTAGTTTTTTTGATTTAGCTCTGCCTGTTCCTGAAAGCTGGGAAGACAGTGTCTTCAGTACAGTAAACCGTTCCTGCAGGAGGGGATGCAGGATTCAGGCCCCTCCAACTCTCCCCGCACAATACTACACTATACTGCTAAGCACTACATAGCGCTTGCAGCATAGCGCCTGCTGCCTTTCTGCTGCCTTTCTGCTGCCTTTCTGCTGCCTCCTGTGTTTCCCTGGTTCAGGGCCCACCGCCTCCCCTTTGCTCTTCCTGCCTTTTCCCCCCCAGTTCAGGCCCCCCGCATCCCACCGTTGTTTTTCATGCCCTGCACCCCTCTTACTCCAGGACCTACTTAATGGTGGTCGCTGCATGACCCCATTGAGCATGCCCATCCAGCGCCCCTGCACAATACTACACTATACTACTAAGCGCTACATAGGGCTTGCAGCATAGCACCTGCTGCCTTTCTGCTGCCTCCTGCCTTTTCCTGGTTCAGGCCTCTGCCGCCTCCCCTTTGCTCTTTCCGCCTGTTTTCCCCCACTTCAAGCCCCTGTGTCCCGCCGTTTACCTTTCACGCTCTGCTACCCCTACTCCCGTACCCCACCCCACTACAGGACCTACTTAATGGCGGTCGCTGCACATCGGGCACACCACTGGCATGCCAAAGACAAGTCCGTCTGCACCTGTCCGTGCTGGGAAAGCGCCCAGCACAATGACCCTGGTCCTCCCACCATCTGCTGCTACACCGCAGACGAGCTACTGGTCCTCAGCACTGTAAGCAAAGACTCCCGCTGCTGCACAGCCTCCCACCGCTCCGCCAAAGGACCCTTCGCCTGCCACTACTGCTGCTTCTCCTTCCTCACCGGACCACCTACCCACAGAGGCCCCAGCACCTCTACCTCCCAGAAGATCACAACCAACCCAGAGCCCTTACACTGATTCTGCTCAATGCCCGCTCTCTCAGGAAAAACGCCACGGAAGTCTAGGACACCATCACCACCCTCACCCCAGATGCTGGCCTCATCACAGAAACATGGCTCAACCCCGCCTCTAACCCTGACACCACCACCACTACCACCCCCGACGGATACAAGATGATACACCAAGACTGCCCCAACAAGCACAGCGGAGGAATTGACATAATTTTCAAGGAAAACATCCAATGCTCCACCATGAACAACCACCCAACACCGGTCATGGAGCACCTTCATTTCTTACTAGACATCGACGCCATGACAACCATAATGGGTACCCTCGCATACAGACCACCAGGACCCCGACCAACATTCTGCAACACCATCAGCAGCAGCATCGCCCCCCTCGCCATTGACTCCCTCCACTACATGCTGCTCGGTGACCTCAACTTCCACATTGAGGACTCGAAGGACCCAACTCCACATCCCTACTGGAGAACCTCAACAACAATGCACTCACGCAGCTAGTATCCAAACCCACCCATGGATACAGACACACCCTCAACACCATCTTCTCCTCCAGCGACAGAATCAAATTCACCCACACCACGGACCTCTATTGGACCGACCACACAATGATCCACTTAACCATCTTCAAGTCCCAGCACACCATCACCACGCACCGCAGCGCCACCCACAGCAGCTGGGAAAAAGTAACTGAGAGCCAATGGATGCAGGCTCTCAACACCACACCACCCAACACATTAACCAACCTGGACCAGGCCATCCACAATTTCTCTGTCTGGATCAGCAAATGCGCCAACAAAATTGCGCCTCTGTAACCGGCAAAAGCCAACAGAACGTCAAGACAAGCCAGCTGGTACACCCCAGAGCTCAGAACCACCAAGGAAAAGTGTCTTCGACTCAAGAAACTATGGCGCATCTCCAAAGACCCCTCCGTCAGAGCCAAATACAAAACAGCACTCAGCGACTACGACCAGTGCATCAAGGAAACGAAAAAAAACAGCCATCCCCAACCGCATCAACGTCGCAACCAACCACACCAAAGAACTATTCAAGATCATCAAGGAATTCTCCAACTCGACTGCCACAGAAACCACAGTACACCCCTCCCAACAAGTCTTTGACTCACTATCTGACTACTTCCACAGCAAGATTGCCAATATCTGCAACAACGTTAACCCTCAACCCACTTCGCCCAGATCTGACAACCGCATCCAACTGGCATACCCCAACCCTGCCATAAACACCTGGTCTCCACTCGATGTCCAGACCACAACTACCATTATGTCCTCCATCCACTCCGGGGCAACCATCGACCTCTGCCCCCACCATCTCTTCAACCTTGGATCCAACATAATCAGCACTGAACTCATCAACCTCCTCAATGCTTCCATCTCCACAGCACCCTTCCTATATGGATAGATGCATGCAGTGGTCAGACCCCTCCTAAAGAACTGCTGACCAATCTCCCTACTCGCATACCCAGCCAAAGTACTCAAGAAGCGCATCACCCAGCAGCTCACCGACTAACTAGAACGGAATCACCTATTCAATGCATCACAATTAGGTTTCCAGGCCAACCATAGCACCAAGAACATGCTCATTGCCGCAAAACACATCAGAATCTCCCTCGACCAAAGACAAACAGTGGCTCTGATTCTCCTCAACCTGTTGGCAGCATTCAACACCATCGCCCATCACATCCTTATCGACATGGGCATTCAACAACACACCCTCAAGTGGATCACCTCTTTCTTCTCAGGATGATCCCAGAGCATCCCCCTACATCCGTTTGCCTCCCCTCACAAGAGCATCATACGCGGCTTGCCCCAAGGATCATCGCTTAACCCTACACTGTGCAACATCTACATGAACGCATGGCAGACATTATCAGAGCCCACGGACTCAACATCATCTCCTACACAGACAAACACCCAGCTTGTCCTCCCGCTCACTAAAGGCCTCTCTAATGCCAAAACCAACTTCTGCAACGCATGACCGATGTGATGGATGAGAGCCAGCTGCCTCAAACTGAACTTCAACAAAACCGAGGTACAGATCTTTGGAAAGAACATCTCTGCTGGGGACCACCGCTGGTGGCTGAAAGAACTTGGACCCACTCCCTCACCAACTAACCATGCTCGCAATCTCAGCATAATCTTGGACAGCCAACTGACCATGAAACAACAAGTAAATGCAGTTGCCTCCTCCTGTTTACACACCCTCTGCATGCTCGGCAAGATCTTCAGATGGATCCCAGTAAACACCAGAAAGATCGTCCCACAAGCACTCATCACCAGCCACCTCGACTACGGCAACACGCTCTCCACGGGTATCCCCTCACAGCTCCTCAGAAGACTCCAGACAATATAGAACACAGCAGCCAGACTCATCCTGGACCTCCCCAAGTGTACACACATCACTCCTCACCTCAGAAAACTCCACTGGCTCCCTGTCCAGAAAAGATGCCAGTTCAAGACACTCACTCATGCCTACAAAGCCCTCCACGAACTGAGACCGTCCTACATCAGCCACGTGTTGAGCTTCCCTCAAGGCAACTGCACTTTTCTTCACTCGCCCTTGCACAAGTCCCCTGCATCGATTGCTCCTTCAGTGGGGCGCGCTTTAAGCCTGGAATGACCTCCCCCTCCACCTCCGAAGAGCACCCTCCCTGACAGTCTTCAGAAAGCAACTCAAGACCTGGCTTCTCAACACAGACACAGCACCTTCAGCACCCATTTAACCCTAAGAGTGATAGTGTATGCTTTACAAATAACTGACTGATTAATTGATTGATTGATTGATTGTTTGATTTTTATGAAAAAACAGACACATTCATCTAGAACACTTTTTACCCATTTAAAAAAAAAACTCAAAATGATGCTGTATTTTTCCTATTTTCTTGGTCCCCTCCAGGGAAATCCACAAACTCTGGGTATCTTTAGAATCCCCAAGGACACCAATTTGGCGTGGATATGTTATCTAGAAAAAGTTTTATAGAGCCCTGATTGCGAACTACCCCAAAAAGCCAAAAAGGGGAAATGGAGGGAAAGCCCTTGCAGCAAAGGTGTTAAGGAGACCACTACGAGTAGAAATAATTTGAAAATTATGAAACAAATTTACAAGCCTCTAGCGCCTCATTGTGCTGCTCTTGCGTAATTTTTTTAATGCTGATGTGGCATCAAGGAGGCCTTTTCCCCGTGCCAGATTTACAAAATGGCACAATGCAAGCATTGTGCCATTCAGTAACCCCTTGCGCCACATTATGGCTGCCCTAGGCATAATGTATGTAAGGGAGTCGTTCCCCCATTAGGAGGCCCAAAAAAATAGGTCAGTGAAATTTACAAGATTTCACTGCGCCATTTTTCCCATCATTTTTAATGCCTGCCCAAGGCCGGCATTGAAGTGTCGCTCCCATTGTTTCCAATGGGCCTCCCCACGCATTGCTGGACTAGCACTATCAATTTTGGCGCTAGTCGACCAATGCGTCACAAAATGTTTGATGCTACTGTGCTAACGTGTGCTATGGTGCACCATATTGTAAATATGGCACTACTGTGGTGACGTTAAGAGGGTGCAGGGGAGTGCAAGGGTAGTGGCACATCATAGCTGATGTGCCACTTTCTTGTAAACATGCCCCAATGTTTGGGGAAATAAAGAAATGGGAAAACAGAAATGGGAGGAAAGAGAATGATAACGAAAGAGGAAGACCCTCATTTGCCCATTCACTTTTGAGGACCGAGGACATTTCATTCACAGCTGAGCTGTCCTGTTTGAGTGGGAAGGAGAACAGGGACAGATCAGACATCCCTAGTGCTCAATTTAATTGTTAGATGTAGATGCCCTTGCTCAAAAACACAAACTGGTGGTGAGCTGGCGGTGAAGGAGGTCCATGATAGTTTGCAGTTGCACTGGCAAGAAAAAAAAGAAATCCCTCACAACACTTGGATTAGACAAGGGGAGTTGAAAACCCTGGCGACCCTTGTGCATGGCAAGGAGGAGACTTTACTGTCAGAGACATTCCACTGTGTGATGTAACCACTTTGGGTGAGGAGAAAAACAGGTCATGGCTTTATAAACATGAGGGGAAAGATTATCAAGGCTTTGTGCTGGTGCAAAGTCACAAAAAGCAACGCAAACTGTTGCAAAGTCTTGAAAAAGCGTATACTTTCCAGCACAAAGCTTGTTTTTTGCACTGAAAAGCTGTCAAGAAGTAACGCAAACCGTGTTTTGTGCTACTTTACATTAATTTGCTAATGGGGGCATTCTGTGGTTGGTACATGGGCGTTCCTATGCTACCATCCATGGCTTTTGGCAGAAAACCCAGTTTACGAACATTTGTAGGCAGGGTTTTGTGCCATTGAGGCAGAGCAAAAATAGTAGAAACATTTTTTTTTCTTCAAACCTTTCCAACTTTGCATGTGTACTCCACTGTACAGCCTCCATACATATGGGAAACGTTTTAAAGTATGTCTGAGGATAGACTTTTTTCGTGTAAGGGTACCCTTCCAGTTCAACACCTATGCTAGATATCATGCACACACCTTTGCACTAAGATGTGTGTGATGCTAGGCAGTCTAGAAAGTGTACCAGCACTTGGGAAGACAGCAGAAGGCCCATATCTTAGTAGACATGACAATGTTCTTCTCTCGCCCTCTCACGCAATGTAGTGCGGTGTGTCATGCAAAATATTTGTAAATCTGCCCTGAGGCATTTGGAGCCTATGTGTTGTCAGATCTGTTTCTCAAACGCAACAAGTCATTTGTAGCAGACTTCGTGTTTGTCAGTTGCACCTCCCAATACTGATTTACATCTAATGTAAACTTTCAGTTTCCTCTATGTTAACTTCACCCCTTCAATATGTCTGCCAACAATGTAGTTTTCCCTGCACACCAACACTGATAGGTGTTAATATTTAATGCAGGAGGCAAACCCAGGTTAAGCTGAGTTTGGGTATTGACAGTGGGAAGGTAGTCAGGATTTAAGGAAATGCCTCTTTATGTGTGGCCACCCCATTTGTTGACTGATGCTGCTGGCTTTTCTGACTCTGAGACAGCACTGAGGACTGCTACCCAGACCTCAGTGCCAGTGCACTGACAATAATGTGCATGCCAAATCGACTGTACCCAATTGGAAATGGCTACCTTACCTGTAAGTCCTTTCTATATGGTACCCAGGGTATTACGTTAGAGGGGTAACTCTGGGGTTGTAGCACTGGCTTACCACCCCAGAGGTCCACCAAGTAAAACTTGTCTACCAGTGCGGAGTGGTAGAGCAGGTGTAAACCGCTGGCATGACTTTGCCACTGAAAGCAGTGGCAAAGCCTCTACTTCCCCTGTCCATTTGTGTAAGTCTCCTCTCTGGCAGGCCTACTGAGTCCTAAAGCAGGGTGCAACATATGCCACCAGCAGGTCATGTTGTTTACATGTTCTGAATAGTAAAAAAGTGAAACTGCCATTTTTACTGTGGAAAGGCTTGGCTGCCCAATTGGTGAATACAGGATTACACCCTGACCCCTCAGCCGTGCAAACTCCTGAACATTGCATTCAAAGTGGGCACTCCAAGGTATCAAACTACTTATTGCATTAAGCTCGATTTGAATGTCAAGTCAAAATTGATGTGACGTGTTGCCGTGTGCAGTTTTTCAAAGCTACCACTTTGTTGCTTTTAAAACCCTTGTGCCTTTCCAGGCATACATTGTGCCTGTTCCACAATACAGCTTTCTGCCCAATGGGGAGACATGCCAAAGACTCTTAGGAAGGAAAATAATAAAGGGTGGCAGGACTGAGAGGTGTTACCTCCCTCCTGTAGGAAGCCACATGGGTGTTGTCTCTAAAAGGCAGGTTTCAAAGGGGAAGCCTCCTTTGAAGGGCAAATGTGTAACACTAGGGTGCGGGGCTGCACCATTCTTTAGGCAGACATGCTGGCATAGGGAGCAGAGAGGAAAAGCAAGTTGCCAAACTGGTTTGCCTAGGGGTGTGAAGCCATGGGGTAGCCACTCCCCAGTGGTGGGCTTGTGAGGTTCACACAACAAGAGAGGGGTCTCGCTATCTTAGAGTGGGCATAATGGTGTATCCCGAGACATCCAGATGCAACACTATACAGGAAGTGGTCACCAGGTGGGAGGGAACTTGGTAGCCAGTACTAACTGCATTCAGCCCTGGGGGTATTTCCCAAGCATGAAGAGGACACTTCTGGCACAGAACCTCAGATCACAACTGACCTGAAAGGACTGAAGAATGCCTGCCCTGTTGCAACGGGGACCAGCAAAGAGAGGCTGCACTGTGACTACTTCACCAGGTGGCTAGCAAAGAAAGGGACTGTGCCTGCCATGTACTGCTCAAGGAGAAGTCATCTCTAGAACCCAGCGAACCTTAGAGACCAAAAGGGCCAGCTGACTGGTCTCCTGTTTGCAGCAGGGGCACAATAGCTGAAGAAGCCTGCTGGTGCACGTTGGTGGCCCAAAGTCTTATAGCCACTATCACCACTGTTGTGCAGCACTTGGGACCAAGACCCAATGCACAGAGGTGCACCCGAGTTAGCTCAGGAATGCTGACGGAGAGCTGCTGGGACCCCCACAGGATGCGCTATAGATGAGTTATAGACTTAGGAAGAATCAGGTTGTAACTGTGACACCAGGCGACTGGTAGTCCAGTGACAAATGGGCTTTGGTCAGACTGGAGAGACCCTTGTGGGACGTTAACCATGCAACCAGGACCCCCACACCACTCTCATGGACTGAGGAGTACTTTCAGGAAGACCCCTGTCAATTGCATCGCATCCACATCCTCCTTGGAGCATCTTCAGCAATGTTCATCCCTGCATCAGGACCACCCCATTGATATCCATTGCAAGGCGGATAAAGTGCCTGGAACTTCCTGAAGACTGCTTCTCCTGTGGAAGTACTTGTTTTTAAAGACCTTCCTGGTCTCCCTGGCTAGCTCCCTGCTGGAGTTGGTTGCCCCAAGTAACTATACGCAGCCGCATTGACACTGGCCCAAGTTTTCCTTGAAAAAGTTTGTGTCAAATTCATTGAATTTGTCAATGCTTGATCGCGTTTGAGTGAAATGCTCTGATCTATTTTTTCTTGTAAATGCCAAATCTCCGGAACCCTCCAGTGGCTCTTTTTCATTTTGCTATCTAAGTGCATATATAAATACAGTCTTTTTTTATAAATCTGTGTTGGATTTCCTGAGTGTCACGCCAATTTCTTATTGAATTGTTTTTAGTGCTGTTTAAATGCTTTACACTTGTTCCTTTGTGTAAGTCTCACTGCTCAGAGGCACAGCTACCCAAGGTCGGGCTGAAGGTTTAACAAATGAAACCTAAGGGTCCTAAAAGGGTTGGTAGGTGTAATACATGGTTAGGTTGCACACCTACACCATATAATACACCCCATTTAGTCAGACAAACCATGTTGCTTCATCAACGTGTACCACGTTGATATAAACTGACTTATGACTCAACTAATGTAAAAATTGTGAGTCCTGATGTGATCGGTAAGCCAGAATGAGTCACAGAGAGAGCAGACAAGTGCTGACTAGTCTATATGGGCCAGAGGTTGCTCCAGTGAATAAGACAGCATTCATTCAAACACCAATTGCAGCTGGAAAACAGTGCAATAGTGTGAAAAATCTGGCATTGATCGACCCCAATAGTTAAGGAACAGGTAATGTCTTTTTAGAGGATTGCACCTTAATATTGCCTCTCATAAACTATCGAAAATGTACGGAGTTGTCTGAGATTTTGTCCTGGAAATTTCAACAAAAAAACAACCAGCAAGACATTTTTCCTAATGACCTCAACTCTACCAAGTCATCAGACATACAACATGCTCCATTTCTTGGTTGCTCCTGAAACTCGCAAGTAATTTTAAGTAGTCCAGTTCTTGTGGGAATCTAGCCTTCTTCGTGGCACCTCCAAATATAGGACTTTCGCATTTGGAGGGATTGCTTGTAATCTCAGTATAATTAATTTTCTTAAGTATCTACTCGTGTATACTGTTTAGGAAAGGTTCACCCCTATTCCAGAAACATCATGAACGTCTTTGAATTGTGGAACTGCTTGTGGACTCTAAGGGCCTGAATCACAAAGGGAAACTTAGACCAAAAGTCTAGGTTTACACCAAACGTCTAAGTTTAGACCTAAAGTCTAACTTTACCCTTAGAAAAGTTCGACTTTTGGTGTAAACTTAAGACTTTTGGTCTAAATTTACCTTTGTGAATAGGGACCTGAGTCATCAGGGTATTATATATCAAGGACTAGCCAACCCTCTGCCAACATCACTGTATAATGCACTGAGCCAGTGGAAAAACAGTGCACATTAATGTTGGACTTGATAGCCTTAGGGTGGTCCTCCCTCCAACGTTTTGCCTAGCTCCTCCACTTTTCTGACCTCGATTTTGCTGGCTTTAGGACTCTGTGCACTTTACCACTGCTAAACAGAGAGAACGTGCTCTCTCTTCTAAACATGGTAACATTGGCTTATCCCCAATTGGCATATTTAATTTACTTATCTGTCTCCAGTAAATTGCACTACATCCAAGGCCTGTAAATTAAATGCTACTTGTGAGCCTTCAGAACTGATTGTTCCACCCACTTAAGTAGCTCTTTAACCATCTCGCAGGCTTGCCATTGCAGAGTCTGTATGTGCAGATTTACATTGCTATGTCGACTTGGCAAAATAACCCTTTTGCAGGCCCAAACCTAACCCTTTTTATACATATAGGGCACCCCTAAGGTAGGCCCTGGCCAACCAGTAGGCAGGGTGCCATGTGTTTAAAAGACAAGACATGCACTTTTAAGTTTTACATGTCCTGGTACTGAAAAACTCCCAAAGTCGTTTTTCACTACAGCAAGGTCTATATCTCCGTAGGATAAAATTAGGATTAACCTTATTATATTTTATAAGTGTAATTCACAATTTTACAATATTTTATAAGTGTAATTCACAATTTGAAGGGATAAACTTTTTGAGTTGGTGTCTCTAGAATCGCAATTTAAAATCACAACTTATGGTGAAGTTGGATTTTAGAATGTAATTCTGAACATGCCACAGGGTCAAGACTGATTTGCATGTGACTGGGTCCAAACTGGAGTGGCATGGCAGGCAAAACAACTGATGGATTAAATCCAGATCTGTGACTGGGGGTGAATGTTTGATTTGTTCTGTATTTCGTCCATCATCTGTTGTTTTTGCATTTGTTTCCCCAAGTGGGAAGGGTATGCCCAGATGTGGGTCCGTGCTTGCTATGCCATCAGATTCAAGCTAGCCTGGCTGATGAAAGGTGATACCCTGAAACTGGTCTCAGGATTCTTGTTTCTGGTTCAGGGAGGACGTGGCCTGGCAGTTCGGGCTGGACTGTTCCCATGGGGAACAGGGTCAAGACTGATTTGCATATGGCCGGGTCCAAACTGGAATGGCATGGCAGGCAACAAAAAGGATGGATTAAACCCTGATCTGTGACTGGGGGTGAATGTTTGACTTCTTCTGCATTCTTTCCATCATCTGTTGGTTTTTCATCACTTATAGAAAGTTGGCATTTTCTAACTGTAGCTATTTAGTGCCCACTGCCTGTCACGGATCACTTGTCTGGGCTGGCTGACAGCCGGGTTTTGTGTATTCCTCCTAGACAGCCACACACAATGGCAGCTTAAGTGTGACTTGATGTGCCATCCTGGGCAGAATGGGAGGGAGAAGCTGGACCCAGCCTCACATACACCTGAATAGGCTGTACCATGTCCACACACAAAGGACTACATACCATCCCTCCCCAGAGTGAATCTGGAGTCAGGGTAGGACCTATGTGCACTTCAAAGGCCTGTCTTTGAAGTCTCCCCCACTTCTAAGGCACAACTATGTATAAGTACTGGATATCTGACACCACCAACTGAGTACACTTCTGGACCTGTGAGACTCTGCCAGGAAGGACTGCTGCTCTGATGGATTGCTGCTTTGCTGGACTCTTGCCTTGCTGTACTGCATGCTACCTGGTCTTCACCTGCCTGAATGAAAAGGACTGGACCTGCATCACTTGAACCCAGAGTGACTTCAAGGGCTAGCTGGCTGGCCTCCTGATCTGAAGTCTCAGGGACATAAAATACTTCCAAACAACCTGTTTTTACACCTGGACTCTGCCCGTGGTGAGTCTGTTTTGCTAGGTGATGCCATCCCAGTCCTAGACCCTTGCAAATGGCCTTAAGGTGTTTGCTCTGGTGGAACCGAGGCATCCTTTACTGCCTGGCAGAATTGACTCATCTCTGCTGCTGCGTGGGTGGAATCGACACATCACTGTTGTTGCGTGGAACAGAGCCGGCACATCGCATTTGGAACCCAGAGGACCTGGAGAGGGCCTTGCTTGGGCTGGATCACTCCTATTGGAGCAGGCCCAAGGAAGATTTAAGTGTGGTTGATCTAATTTGAGGTGGTATACTGGTCAAAAAATGGTGGGTTTGAATGGCATCTCAAGAGATTGCCAGTGATTAAACTATTTTCAAGCATTAATCCAATTATTTTTTGTGTCTTTGATGTAATACACAAAGTGGCCAATGGTATACCCCGAACTGGGTCTTGTACTGACTGTGCCACTGAATTAGGTTGCACCCAACAGAAGAGACCCAAATCCGCCAATACTGGTCTTGGGTTGCTTGTGATTTGGTTTGGAAAGGACCTGGCTTGGTAGTTCTGACTAGACTGTTCCTGTTGGAGCAGGGCCAAGGCTGATTTACATATGTTTTGGTTCAATCGGAGGGGGCATAATGGGCAAAAGTATTGATGGGTTGAAATGTTACTTCAAGCGATTGCTAGTGGTTAGACTATTTACAAGCATTCCTCCTATCACTTTTTGTGTCCTCAACAGGAGTTGCCCATTTTAACTGTAGTGGCAAGCTCTGCACACACTTTGGTTCAGTGTTCAGTGTGTTCATGACATCACTATCCTGAATTCTTGGGGTTGGCTCTTCCAAGCCCTAATCCAAGACCAAATGTCTGAAGCTAAACACTGACAAGCTCAATAGGATGATCTTTGGGAAGAGCACTTCACTTGAGGGCCGCCAGAGCTAGGACCGACACCCACCACCCATGTCTAGAATCTCAGGATTGTCATCGACAGCAAACTCAACAAGGCTGCCCAAGTCAATGCTGTCAGTGCCTCATGCTTCCATACCCTGAAAATGCTGAGGAAGATTTTCAAATGGCTCCCAATCAGCACCTGGAAAGCCGTCATGCATGCTCTTGTCACAAGCAAGCAGGACTTGATGAATGAAAAAACTCAACTGAAGACTGCAGACCATTCAGAACTTGGTGGCCAGAATCACTCTCAACCTCCCACACTGCACTCACATCACACCACATCTGAAGGAGCTCAACTGGTTCCCCCCTACAAAAATGAGCACAATTCAGGCTCCACCCAAGGCACTGCGTAACACTGGCCTAGCATACCACATCACATCTGCTTTGCAAACCTTCCAGACACCTTTGCTCACCTGGATGCCTACTTGCACACATCCAACACATATGGAAACAAGATTTGATGGCCACGCCTTCTCCTACATCACTCCTAAAGCATGGAACGACCTCCTACTACACATGGGAGCCTCGTCCTAACTTCTTGGATGCTGCAAGAAGACAACTTGGCTCTTCGAGTAGTCCCACTAGGCCTACGCTTGGTTATGCTCATACCTGCTCAGAGATAGGACACCCTCCTGGGTGATAGAGCGCTGTTCATATCAACATAACATAACATAGCATAGCATAATCAGCAATTATGTTTTGGGAATCACCTACTTCTTTAACAAGAGCCAAACTCTTCAACTGTCCTCCAGAAACAAATTCACCATCACACCATTTGTAAAGCTCTCGATAATAGGATACAAACAAGGCCAGAGGCTGTATTGCCACTGCCCCAATGTTGGACTTTTGCATTACTTTCAGCTGGACAGAACTTTCTTCAGGGATTTTTATAACATCGATGAAGAATGTTTTAAATTTGCCTAACAGTACTGCACTGGAAAGGGAAGAGTAGTTAAGGAGCAACACACAGAGGAATTTGGAGAATATCTAAATTTGTGAGTAGCTTTCGCATGAGGCACGTTTTCAATGCAGTGCCATTTCAGGCAGAAAGGCACAATATGGTGAATTTAATAGTCTAGGATTGTTGTTCAATGTTCATATATTATTAAGCTGACAACTGATAAACACAACATGGAAGAAGAGAGATAGAGAGAGCAGACTCTGTAGGCCTGGTCCTCAGATCCTGGCTGTTGCTGGCCATTTCATGCAGTGGGGTCTCTATTCATCCAATTTTTCAACATGATCATTTTAAATGACTGTGCATCGAGAATAGATTTAACTGGATGCTTTGGGCAATGTCAATGCTATTAAAACCACACGATCAAAACCCTCTGAACATCTGCTCGACTCTCAGGAAAATACGGACAATGGTTTAGAAAATATTCTTTATATGAGACTGCTGTGTCGAGTCGTGGGAGAGGGTGCACAGAAGATAAGTTAAGTAACGATGGACCTCTGTTGAATACACTCATACGTTCTCTTCATGGAGCTAGAAGTGGCGAGAGTAAGGATATGGTTGCCCTCCAGCTATGCGGGGAATGAATTGAAGACTTGACTAAAAGAAAAAACGTAATCCAGTAAGTTGAAAGAGAAGTAATTTTCAGGATGCAGTCACCAAATATCTGGGAGCCCTGAGATAACCAAAGGGTGCAGTGAAGGTTAATCTCAGTTCATTGTGAGAAATGTAGAGCTGTGTAATAGGTACTTTATGTGATAAACTCTATTTCCGCAATGCAAGGCAGTCCTTTAGAGACAACAGGGAAGATGGAGAGCAGACTTTTGTATGGAACATTGAAAACAAGATCATTCCTTTGCAAAGGGTGACTTCAAATGTCACTGAGGTATTGTCACTGGAGGTGGGACAGAGAAGTCAAGGTTTCTTGTTGCAGAACTAGAGGCAGACGCGCGCGCGGCAGCAGGTTGCATAAATAAATGTCAATTTGCTCAGTGTCAAGGATCAGTGCCAGCGGAATGAATGTAAAGTATGTTAATGCAACCTTGATTGCGTGTCTGCTGAGAAGGGCCAAGGATTGCAAATGCGCCAGCTCGAAGGCCTGCTGTGATTCATTCGTTTTGCTGCGCGAGTGATTTTAATCCAGTCCCTTAGCAACCCCAAGGGTGTATACATTACTGCTCTTAACAAGATCATGTCCTTCCTTTTCATTCCTCTTCCTTCTTTGTCCATGGCTTCTCCTTCCAGCCTCCAGGCCCCCATTTCTACCTAGATGGTGCATTCTGGACATGTGCAAGTTCCAGACAGAAGCACCTAATCGCTAGTATGACACTGACATCTGTTCACTTTAAGAATTTAATGCAACCTAGTGAAACAGGCATCCCCCCAGTGGTGGTTGGTAAAATGTGAAACAAATGGGGGTGTAATCAAATACCCTGAATTGCTTTGCAAGAGCAATGGATGGTTCATGGGATTCTCCCTTCTTATAGATTTTGAAGTTAAATGGAGCAAAATGGGGCATTTTCTGGAATAGATTATAGATCAAATTGTCTAAAAGCTATAGGTTTAATTGTTTTTAAGAAACACATGAAATAGTTCAATGAATTCCTGGATTGGCAAACACAAAAGGGAATGCAGTGATGCATTCCATAGTCTTTCTCCACACCCCCCTCCCCACTCGCTTGCATAAAATGATAAAATAGATGTAGGTTATAGAGAGAGAGTAACTCATGAATGTAGGACTGTGTGATGCTAAACTTTTTTTGCGAATTCTTTAGAAACCTAAGGATCCCAACATCATCAGGACATTCAGCCTCCTTGCATTTGCTGAGGTCCTTTCATCCTTCAGTGGCCTCCAGCTCTATTCACCTCATGGGCCCTAAGGCACTTTGCCGCTTTGCCGCCTCATGCTCCTCCATGCACTCCTAACGACTATCATGCTGCATCCCTTGAGCATTTCTAGCCCAGTGCTTCTGAGCTTGTCTCAGGACCATACTCACCACTCTTGCTTTATGAAAGCAAACATTGTAAATCCCCCTGCAAGAAGTCATACATGTGTTCAATGTGAGGGAGGCTATGGGTGAAGGCTCTATTGTTAGGGGGCCTGATCTATCAGGAAACCGGTTTGAGTTCATTAGATGTTACAATAGTTGGTTCAAAGTTTGCGGGCAAGCACTACAGTAAACCTATGTTGTTTGCTATCTGGCTATACCTTGTCTGTACACTGAGGAGAGGAAGGTCACTCCAAGGATGCTGTTAACCATAGGAAGAAAAAAATCTTTCATAAAACTTGTCTGAGAAGTGATGGACCATTGCACAAGCTTAGAATTGATGAGTCTAAACGCCAGCTCCATGTGCATTTTCTAACTTTACATAGGGGGGGTGGAAGACAACCAGGAGGGAGCCATTTTGTAAGTCAGGGAAAAGTATTCAGCAATTGTCGGATTCCATGGAATCCATAAACAGAGTCTGTAGCATGAACGCCCAAGATCTACACCTAGGGAATGTACTCATCCTGATGCTGTTTTACATTAATCAAGCAACCACTTATTTACATAATAATTCCTGGAAGCTTTTAAAAAAACCTCATGGAGGGACCCTCACTAAACATATTTCCAATTTAGGCGTTGATACTTTTCCTTGCAATTTGCAAAAAGGTGGCTAATGTCTCTTGCTTCACCTTTTTCCGTGCAATTTGCAAGGAATTGCAATGTTTAAGCTGCGGGCCTCTAATGTCGTTGCGACTCCTACCATCACTTACAATTATTTTTCTCTTTTATCCCTCTCAAAGCCTAAGGCCTGGTTTGCGAGCACGAAAGAGCTTTCATTGATTGAGACACAGAACTTTTACACTTCTGTGGATCAGTTTGCCAGGTGTAACCTATCTTATCGTTGGAAGGTGAACTGTGAGTTTGACATGCTTTAACTTAAAATACTTAAAAATCAATATTTAATTAGTGAGATAAAAAAAATCTAAAATGAGTAGAGTTTGGAACATAAAATGGATTTCTCGGAGAACGTGTATTTCTGTTGTATTTGCTACAGCTTCAGAATTCCACCACTTGCACGGGTTTGTAGAAGCATGTAACAGAAGGAACACCTTTACCGCTGTGCTGTAATATAGACCCAGGGCAAGGGCAAACAGCCACACTGATTTTCAGACTCACATGGCCTGATTACGACCTTGGCAGATGGGATATTCTGTAACAAATGTGACGGACATCCAGCCAACTGTTTTACAAGCTCACAGGATATAATGGAACTTGTAATACAGCAGACGAGATATCTGTCACGTTTGTGATGGAGTATCCTATCCGCCAAGGTCGTAATCAGGCCCATAGTTTGGTGGCACTTGGACCCATTGCCCCTGATGGCTGCACTTGGGAAGCGGGCACGGGGACACAGATGGGTGGAGTCACACATTGTACCCTCCTGTGATGGGATACCTGCTGCCCCTTGGAAATCATGCTGTGGCTCTGTCACTGTTGTTGTGTTCTCCCAGTAAAGACACAGACTTGTTAGTTTGCTTACGCTCTTGGGAGAAAACTTATTTTGTTCTGTAATCTGGTGCATGGCCATGTTCTGCTCTGCTTGCATCCTATGAAAATGCACAGCGCTCAGAACATGGCTGAACCCAAGATCAGTGGCATCTGGTACCTGCAAGCAGAGCCGGCTTTACGGCAAAGCGGCCGTTGCAGCCGTACTGGGCCCTGACCTGGATGGGAGGAACTGACCTCAGGGGGCGGTGTTCAGCAAAAACGTAGGATTTAAAGGCACCTCCTGCAGAGCTCCTTGTGCATCCAGCTTTTAGGCAGCAATAAAAATGCCAAGCTAACTGCTGTGATGAATGTTCCTGTTAGAAAGAAAGGTCAGAGTTTAGTCTACTGGCAGTTTTGACTCACCATAAAGTAATGCAGAGGGTTAATATGCCTGCTGCAAAGAACATTTTTGTGGGTACCTGAGTGGATTAGTAAACCCAGCTTTACCAGTGCTTTAAAACAAATGAAATGTACCTGAGAGAGAGGCTATGGAGAGATGGGAGGCACTCTTTCTGGGTGTTAGTGAGGGGATCCTAGGAAGAGGTCATGGGGGGAGGGGACGCCAAAAAAGATTGTCACACCGGGCGGCAACAGTTCTAAAGCTGGCCCTGCCTGCACGCAAAGCTCAACACAAATGATCATCTTTAATGTGGGAGTGGAAATTTCAAATGATGCGCCAAAATACTGAAGCACTTGGTTGGGGTAAACCCGGGATGGGAGAGGAAGGATTTAATGGCAGATGTCAAGGCTGTCAATGCTTCTTTTAAGGAGAAGCGTTCGTATTACCACGCCCTTTGTTACGCGAGCAAAAATTTCACTTTTTACGCCAGTATTTCTACAATTTAAAACATGCACAAACCTTGTGTTTGTTTTAAAAGTAGAAAACTTCAAAGTATGCTTTAAAATTATTTCTGAATGTGGAAATTATGCGTTTGCAGTGTACATGACTGTTTTTTTTATTACACTTAAATTCTGCAAAATTATAGATAATCATATATTTTCTTCAAGTGCTGTCATAATGTTTTTTTTTCATTTTTTAACAGGAATATATATTTGTACTTTTTTAATGGCTTTTGCTTATAACACATGTTTAATAACTAAAAGGAAATTTACTCCTGGAATGTAATGTTTTCCTGTACGAGCCCTGTAATGACAATACCTGTTTTAAACTCTAATAGTGGTGTTTGGGTAATAGCACATTTGGGGCCAGATGTACTAAGTTTCTTACCACCCCTTTACTACGGGTAAAAAGCTTTTTTAAATGTACTAAACACATTTTAAGATTCTGAAACGTTTTCCAAATCTCAAAATCGTGTTTAGAATTGGTTACCAGTTCAGTCTTTGGAACTGGTGTAGGTTAGGTATTCAATTCAAATAACAAATACAGTAGTTTATATCAGTTGTTCCCACCCTTTTGACTTCTGTGAACCCCCACTTTATCAGTACTGGAACCATGGACCCCCCTCTGAATCATTCTTAGAATCTGGGGGACCCCCCCCCCACACTGAGTCACTACTGAAAGCTGGGGACCTAATCTGTTAAAATTATTACATTTTCTAAGCAGTCGCGTAGCCCCATTGGTCCCCGGATCACAAGATGGGAACCACTGCTATATATCAATGGATTACAGCTGGCATTCTGGTCTCAAACTATTTATATGTTACTGACTCCAAAGTTGGGGTGGTAAGTCATTAGCACCAGGGAAGGGCAATGCAAATTACAGCCATTTTTTAACGACCACAGTTCTAGAACATATAGCCTTTGATTTTCAATACAGTCATTACGGTGGCTCTACTCTGTTGTACCATCGAAACAAGCACAATCTATGGTCCAAGGCTAAGCTCTATGGATGTTACTTGGGTTAAAGCATATTTTATTCACAATAAAGCCAGCAAAGCTGTTCAAAAATCTTATGCCATAGAAAATAAACATACAATGCTTCGCACTGCAGTCTGGGTCAAAATGTGGCCAAATATTGAACATTCCAAAATTAAGACTTAAAAAAAATTTGGTCTGTCCAGTGTTAGCGGGAGTCAATGATGGTAAGACATTTGGCAAACACAAGTCACTGACGCTCTGTAGCCTCACATCCACTTCAAGCATAAAAACCTAAATCCAACTCACATGTTTAAAATTTCTAAATGGCACAAACTGGACGATGTCTCGCAGAACAGGTTCACCCTTTGGTGACCTCAAGATGCCGTCGTCCCCATCCAGCATCTGCATGTCACTGAAGTCTGCGTTCCCAACCCCGACGATGATGACGGACATGGGCAGGTGGGAGGCGTGGACGATGGCCTCTCTGGTGTCGGCCATGTCAGTGATGACGCCGTCTGTCAAAATCAGTAGGATGAAATATTGCTGTTCCAAAAAAAGAAATAAAAAATACATCAATATTATTTTCAACCTTTTCAACCAATGATTTACCGCTATGATGTAATAACTGGCATACCATGACAATGGACTATCCCATTGGAGCCCATACTTGATGAATAGAAAGCAGCGCTCCCATCCTAACCTAGCCTGTAAAAGGGTTAAACACTGCGGAGGAGCATCGCCCTCGACAGCAGCAGCAGCTATAAACTTGAAAAATAAAACGATAATAAACTATTTTTATCATTGTTTTGTATTTCAGGGGCCATGGGGATGACAGGCATCAGAGGGAGTGGTAGGTGCACTCCCCTCAGTGCGCATGTGTGTTTGGCCGGCCTTCTCAGGACAGCCAAACAGACATGCGCACTGAGCTGTCTCCAACCCGGCACTGTGCTGCTGGGTTGGAGAGAGCAGGTACAGGCTCCTAGTCTGCCTGGGAGTGCAAATTGAGAGTACTCAGGCCAATCCTGATACTGCGCTCATGCTTCCAGCAGCATGAGAGCAGCATTAAGATTGGCCGCAGGGCAGGCTTTGAGCCTGCGCCGTCAGCCATGTACCCAGAAGAGCGGCGAACTGGTGGTGATGCAGCAGGCGGCAGGTAAGGTTTTTTTGTTTTTTTGTGTGTCTTTTTTGTTTTTTGCCCCACCCCATCACTTTGTCCTGAGTCCAGCCGCCACTGATTAAACGTTGTGTTGTGTTGAATACAATGTATCACCCTTTAGCATGTAATACATTTGCAAACATTGTCTTGGATCCAGTCAAGCTTGTTTGCAAAACCTTTAGCTCACCCCTGGGTAGTTGTAGCTTCGACCAGCAAGGCTTAAACAAATAAACTAGTATATAGCATATAGAAGAACCATACAACAAAATAAGAAAGTCACACAACACAAAAAAAATCCAACACCAATTTATAAAAATAGAGTATATTTGTTGTGAATTGTTAGAGCCCAATATGAACAGAATCCATCAAAGGGTTCCAGGGATAAAGATTTTTAAAGCAAATGTGAGTTCCAATACTTTTAGTCACAGCTGCAAACAAGCTGCAAACAAGCATTGGTAACCATAAAGTTGGAAACTTTTGAAAGGTTTCAAAGACTTGTGTTCGGCTACTTTGGCCCAGCTAGGGTGACCAAATCCAGCAGGGAGAAGGTCAGAGGGGCTACTAAGAAGTATTTGGACAGTTTCCTGGTCACCAAAGAGTTCTACAGTCCAGTTCTAAACATTACGTCACAAGCACCACAGATGTTAATGGAGTGGTCCTAATGCTAAGGATGCAGGAGATGGAGGATGCTCAAGAATGCTCTGGGTGCTGTGTAGTTGACGGGGGTGTCCTTATGGTTATTCCTCGGTCAAAGGATGAGGAGGGGTGACTTTGGCCACAGACATCGGGGTCCCTCGAAGTCTTTTTTAGGCCAGTAGGAGGCCAATTGTTGGTGGACTACTGGCCTTTGTCCACAGCGGGTCCAGTGATATCCTTTGGTGGAGGCTAATGTTCTGGTCCGGGGTTGCTAGGGTTCTCTTCTGCCAGGAGCTTCGCCTGGCAGCTCCCATGAGTAGCAAGGTCAGTACTGATCTGCATAAGGGAGGCCTCTAACTACAGTGCCAAAGCGGGCAAAAAACAATAGGTTGGAATGCTACCCACATCAATTGCTAGTGGTTTAGACTATTCACAAGCATTCCTCCCAACCCCTTGTTTGTGTCCAAAGAAGGTGTGAGTAACATTATGAAAAGCAGTCACATCTCATTATTCAACAGCATCAGTCTTTAACAATTTGTTCAATATTTTTCAATATTCTTAAAGTGAGGAGCCCATCATTCTATGTCATGGCCTCCAGTAGGTTTCATCACCGTCATGGATGCTAACAAGCACCACTGAGTCAATGGATGCCCTGTGCAGAAAAATAAAGAGAATAGGTAGAACCCAGAAAAGGAGAAACTGATTAACTCAGCTAGTAACATACTGAGAGACATCTAATTGATTCAAAAGCCCCAGGAAATTGTAGGGTCCCATCCGGTTTCATATGGGTCACCATCAGGACATAATGAGCATTTTGGTTATTTAACAATAGGAGGTTTTTCAAATTTGCAAAGTTGGCTTTTTCAAAAACTTCACAAAGTAGTCAATTTTTTTTTTTTAACGTTGCAATCGACAAATCCTGCTGGAAGTGAGTATTTGCAGGGAAAAAAACACTTTATGTAGGCCGGATGTTTTTTGTGGAAACATCTTCTGCAAAAATCTTTCTTTGCTAGAACTTTTTCCCAAAAGTTACATTTTTCAAAACATGACATTGCATGTTCATTAAGTTATAAGTTCTATTACCTTCCCAAAAATTCCTGCAGAATAATGATTTTTCACACCGTGTTAAAAATCTGTTTAAAGTAGTAATAAAGAAGCCAGACATGTATTCTTTCCCCCCGTTCATTTGTGTGTTTATTTGCAAATAATGCTTTGAAATCAATGAGATGTGGTTGCAGTCTGGTTCTGAGAGATTAGCGGCCAGAGTATTTGTATGAGGCAACATTTTCAAGCTCCATAAATGCATACATGAAATAACTGTATAGATTTCTTTGGCCTATAGCTTCTAGTCAGACCATGTGGGTAGAGGATACACTCTTTGGATGTGGTGTGAAGGAAGAAAGACCATGCACTGCGGTGGGGTGGTGGGTGTGGAAGAACACGAGGTGGAAGGAACATTCAGGCCAGATTTGGATAAGACCACAATGTACACTGAAGAAGTGGCACAAACTTATCCAGGTGAAAAACTAAACAGCATATCAGTAACAGTGCTGACAGTTCTCTGTGCCGTCAGCACTTCCTGTTTTTAATGCAACAGGCACTCGTGCACGTTAAAGCACCAGGCACAGGAAGTGGTCATAATGCAGAGATTGAGGAGGTGAAGCTGGTTACATCATAGCATGGACTATACCATAGTGAGGTAGGGCATGAGAAGCTCCATTGCCAATTCACAGGCATTCATAGCTGATAAGAAATTTGTGGAGTCCCCACTGAGGGCTTGGTTCTTTCCAGAACACAGTGTGGTGTTCCTCAAATACAGTCAGATGAGGGAGGAGTAGGGGAAGCTGGAAAATGGACAGATGGAGACAAGATCTCCTGCCCTGTCGAATGTTCTGCCCTGTCTGCTTTAGAGATAGGGCTGCTATATTTTTGCAGTGGCAGAGCCTTGGGTAGCTCCTCCCACAGTTGCCTTTGACTACCTTAGGCCCTCCAGCTCACAGTAAAGGGTGTACCACCATTTTTAGGGCGTGATGACCATCACTGATTGTTCCTGCCCGTGACTATTGTGCGACGCATGATTTTTTGGGGAGTAGCATGTTCCTGATGCACAAAGAGAAGGTAGTTGGACATTAGTAAAAATTAACCTCTACCACAACCGCACTCCTGTTTGTGTTGTGAGCGAATAACGAGCACTTCAGCCTGAAATCAGGAGCAATTGCTCGTTATTCCAGCATCAGTGCTTAGTTTCGGCCAGTGTTTGCCAGTGCTGTGAGAGCGAATAACGAGCACTTCAGCCTGAGATCAGGTGCCATGACTTGTTATTCCAGCATCAGTGCTTAATTTCGGCCAGTGTTTGCTGGTGCTAGGAACCACCACCTATTTAACACTCATACATATTTATGGGAGTCCATCACTTGTCTGCTAATATTCACATAAGCTCACCAGCAGAGAGTTTAACAATTTAATACATACTAAGTAAGTAAAAATACTAGCACGTCTAGGCCATTCGTACAGCGCTGGGTGACCTGGAATAGGCTGAATTGTCCCACTGTAGGAGTGCAATGGGTAATAGGTAGAGTTGGTACTGGAATTGGCATATTGGCAAGGACAGTGGGTGGGCAAGATGCAGTGATCTCCTGAGATTTATCTTGGGCCATGGCACTCATTTTTCTGCAAATTAAGCGCTGTCCAGTGTTCGTCAACTTTTGTGCCTACACACCAGGAGAAGGAAGAGCAACATCAAAATTTGCTATTTTAGACCCCAAAGTGCACAGGCAGATCTGTGTTTTTTGCTCTGTTCCTTTGTACAGAATAAGGGGCTAAACAAACATCGAGGTCCCTGTTGCTTCCATTACTGGGATCCCTGGAACAACAGTTTTCCCTCTCTCCTGCTGACTTTCATGAATGCACAGCTATCAGTTAAAAAAATATCTCATCAATTGAGGAGGGGCGGGCCTTGTAAGGGGTGGAGCCTCATAATAAGAACTGCGTAAAGGGACAAGACTGCTTCCGACCCACACCAATCCCTCCTCCTAAAAACAAAGAGCTTGCTGAGGCCGGTGCCGATATCCTCGGATGTTTTCACACCCCTTAATGGACATCAGCTGTTCAAAGCCCCCAAGAGATGAGATAGAAATCCATTCTGTGTAGTACGTTTTCCCTGCTGCTGAGTGTTATCGGTTCCTTACTGCGTAACCGTGTGAAGGGAGCCAATATCGTGTGACACATACTGGCACCGTATGAGGTGGCAGATCTTCGAATGGCACACCAATCATAATATAGGGCAATATGTTTCAAAGATTCAGGGGATACCTGATACCAGATGTAGGGGTTGTAACTAATGCTGCTGAGCCCTGCACAGTGGCACTTAGGGGCATTTTAAAGAGCCCCTAGCTCCATCTAATGACACATTGGCGCCATTTTTTTTACGCTAATGTTTCATTAGATGGCCAAAATCTCCGTGCCGTATTTACAAAGTGGCACAATGCATACGTTGCGCCACTTAGTAAACCCTAAGCCTGAGACAGGCATAATGTATGCAAGGGTGGCTGAAAAAATGGCGCAAGGAAATCTAAGAGATTTCCTTGCGCCCTTATTTTTGCCACTTTTAACGCCTGCTCAGAGCAGGCCTTAAAAGGGGGCATACCATTATTTATAATGGGCCCCTACGTACTCTGCAGGAATAGCGCCAAAATACAGAGTACATCAAAAGCGTCATAAAAAATGATGCTATTGCCCCCTACCCTGCGCCATGGTGCACCATGTTTTGAATGCAGTGCACATATAGTGTCAGTAGGGGGCCGCTAAGGGGCGCAAGAAAAGTGGTGCTGCACTGTATGAAGCGCCACTTTTCTTAAATGGGCCCCTTAGTGTCTCTTTTTCCGCAGCAGGCACAGTCTGGAAGCTCACTAAACGTATCTCTGGCTGCTGATGAGCAATCAGTGCTGAGCGATGTTTCACTCAAGTGCCTCTTCCTTTTTCTGCCCCTTGACGACTAATTGCATTTTCTGGCCTGGGCGTGCATGATTATTTTCCAATTAAAGGAGGCACTCTAGCATTCAAGTGGCCTTGTGTCTCCCTGCACCCTGTGTGAATGACACGTGCCAATCATATTCAAACTGGGTGAGATACCACACTTTGCCATTTGATAATAACGTGACTATTCCCTACCAGGTTTAAAAAAGGCTCTTCAAAGGCACACGTCCCAGGCGTACTGCCATTGGCCAATATTTATTTGTTTAATGTCTCCAAGAGTGACACAGAAGGGGCTGAATTTGCACATTTAGCTATTTTCTTTGCTTTTCACGAAAGCGAAGATATTTTCCAGAGGGGGAACATTTTCTCCACAAACAAAGGTCGTTGCCTACTGCTTCTGGCCCTTTAGGAAAAAACTATACAAGCGCTCCTATGGTGGAAATATCCTGCAAAATCTTTGTAAAACCCCAGAAATGTACGAATTTGTAGCTGTTTCATGCAGTATGCATCGTTTCCCAATAATGCACCCTATATCCGCTCTGTAATATAAAAATTTTACATGGAAAATCCACCATGATGGCGGATTTTCCATCATTTTACCTGCACTTTATTATTCTAAAATTCAATGTATTCTGAAACTGCGACTCAGAATGTTGAATCTATAATCACACCACAACACGTTTGTGCATAATAATGTTTAATAATTAATAGGGCATGTCTCCTCTCCTCTTTCCAGTTGTTTTGATATTGTTTGATCTAGGAAAAATGTTAGGATTTTCACCTTTCACCTTCAAGGGGATAATTATTACAGGCATTTTCTAGAGTTGCTATGCGAAAAGCCCCCTTCATCTAACAATTATTCCTCCAGGTTGAGTTGTCTTCAGTGGAGCTCTCAACATACCAATGTTCTAACATGAAATTATTTTCATAGCCTTCAAAGGGACCAATTTCATGAGGGCCACCTTCTGCTAGTCCTGATTTTCCATATAAGAGTACTTTGCATACAAGTACTTGCAGTACTTAATTTGTGCTTGTTGTTTCCGGTGCGGGCATCAACACTTATTTTTTTGCCTCAAGCATTTACTGCGAGCAAAAGACACATGGGAAAGACAGAGGAAGAGAAAAATGAAAAAGTGACTAAATGAGAGGAAGCAGAAAGTTGCAAGAGTGAGCTGAAGGGGCAGGGAGTTGCTGTAAATGGATTGAAGAGGCCCGAGATGGCTTCAGGATTACGCTGCCTCAGTATTCCGTGTTCGCACATTTAATTGCAGCAGCCACGTATTCAAGAGGAGGGCTTTGGTCACTGGCACGTTTTTATTTACAAATTAAGCAGTGGGTACTTGTAGCTTCACTTTCCAATTTTTTTGTACTCTGCAAGCTCCAGCAGTACTGAGCAGCTTTCAAAGTAAAGAAAATATATTTATGTCTACTATGACATGCATTTTGTCCTTGGACCATCATTAAGAAAGGTCCTTAATCCTTAAGATTTCTTTATTGCATTTTATTATGTGACCGATCAACACTTTACCACGGTTCTATGATGGAACCACACATGTGGCAACCACGCATGCCTGAACAATGCGGTCGGAACAACGACTGCGTTGTTGCCACGCATGCCATTACCATGCATGCCTTTACAATGATTTTTCGTTGTAAGGGCATGCCTAGTAAAGGCATGTGTGGAAACGGCATGCGTGGTTGTCGCATGCCACCGCCCACCCTAAAAACAGAAGTACCCCGACCCCCCCACCCTTAGAAACTACCCCAATACCTCCCACCCACCCTGAGCCCTAAAACCGCCCCACCCTTAAAAATAAAACAAACCAACCCCTAAAAACAAAATTACCTCGACCCCCCACCCCACCCCTAAAAAAAGAAGTACCCCGATCCCCCACCTTTAAAAACTATCCCGATACCCCACCCAACCTGAACCCTAAAACCGACCCCAACCCCAAAAATTAAAAAAACCAACTCCTAAAAACAAAATTACAGTGACCCCCCCCAGCCTGCCCCTAAAAACAGAAGTACCCCGACCCCACTCCTTTAAAAACTATCCTGATACCTCCACCCTCCCTGAGCCCTAAAACTGACCCCTAACCCCACCACCCAAAAATAAAACTACCCAACCCCTAAAAACAAAATTACCATGACCACCACCCCGCCCCTAATAACCCGACCCCCGCCTACCCTGAATACAAAATTACCCCAACCCCCACCCCTAAAAACCCGGCCCCCCACCCGCCCTAAATACAAAATTACAATAACGACCCCCCACCCCAACCCCTTTTAACTCGCCTCCCACACACCCTAAACGCAAAATTACCCCAACCTCCGCCCCTAAAAAACCCGACCCCCCACCTGCCCTGAATACAAAACTACCCCAACCCCCCACCCTGCCCCTAAAAACCCGACCCCCGCACCCGCCCTAAATAAAAAATTACCCAAACCCCCACCCCTAAAACCCACCCACCACCCTAAATACAAAATTACCCGACCCCCCGAGCCCCACCTCTAACAACCCACCCCACCCATCCTAAATACAAAATTACCCCAACCCCGCACCTAGACACCTGACACCCTCACCCGCCCTAAATACAAAACTACCCCAACCCCCCACCCCTAACGACCCGCTCCCCCACCCGCCCTAAAAACATAATTACCCCAACCCCCAATACAAAATTACCCTGACCTCCACCCGCCCCTAAAAACCCGTCCTAAATACAAAATTACCCCATCCCCGCCCCTAAAAACCTAACCCCACCACCCCCTAAATACAAAATTAACCCGAGCCCCCACCCCTCCCCTAAAAACAAAATAAGCACAACCGCACCTCTGCCCTAAAAACCATAGTTTCGACCCTCCCACCTCAGCCCCTTTTAACAAAGAAAATAACCTAGCCACGCTAACCCCATCACCCCCCGCCACCACCCCTAAAAACTAACACCAACCCTGCCCCAGCCCCACTTACCTGACCGCGTCCTCTCCCAATGGATCTTCCTTTTTCTCTGCCTTAACCACGCATGTGCGTTGTTCAGCACACGCGTGGTTCAGGCGGAGAAAAAGGCCTGCGTTGTTCTGGCAAGCATCGTTCTGCTTGTGTGAACAACGCAAGCGTGGTTCAGGATGCGTTGTTCTGGATCTTTCCCCTTTACCACTTGTATCTAGACACTGGTAAAGCCCATCGATTCATCAGGTACTGGGTGCTGCTTACGCTTCACCTGCAGGTAAGAGGGCGGCATATCAGTATATTGGGATACTTGGCTCACCTACTGAGTCCTCATTGGAAATTCCTCAATTCCTTACTCCTTCCAATACTCTACAAAGGCCCATCATCTACTTTCTCAGGAAAGAGGAGTTTCGAAGTAATCATTTGAGATGTCAAGTGATGGTTGCCACTGGTAGGAAACAGTTGTAGACCCTACTAAAGCCCTCCTCATGATCACTTGTTCAGGAACTGTCAATCAAGCACTTAAACAGAATACATTCAAGTGCATTGAGTTTCCCTGATATTTTGTTTTATTTCATTTCTGTTTAATTGCCAGAAAACAAACCCTAGAATATATCACAGCATGAGGCTCACTGAATTCGTATACACGGGCCATGTCTTTTATGGGGCTGCATAACACTTTCAGTTTCTTCTCAGACAACCCTGTCGCATTTTCTTTGCCCCATCTTGTAATATTCGTTTTCTCTCCTCATTGTATACAGTCCCAAGGAGATGCTGTGCCTTCCTTCTTCCAAAGTGCTTAATTTGTAGAAAAAAAACAGTAAAAGGATCCTCATCAGGAGGCCAATGCAGCCCGAATCACTCATTGCTCCCTCCACTGCTGCCAATGACAGTTCCAAAAGAACTACTAACCATCACACCCTACAGGTGTGACAAATCAGACCATTAAAGGTCCCCAAAACTATAAGAATGGCTTGGGCAGCAGGTATTAGTCATTTTTAATGTATATTCAATTAATAAACAACTGTTGTTGTGTTCATCTCCAATTTAGATAAATGGTGCCACCAGGTGGCAGACTATCATAAGTGCTGGTGTTGACAATTAAGTGCCAGTGCCGAGCACCAGAAACCACAGCTCAAATTAAGCACTGTTCTTCCACGATCTACAAATTCAAGTACACTCTTCAGAAATACAGGGATTGGAGGCCTCGAAGCATTCCTTCAATCTAGCTGCCATCAATGTTGACTTTAAAACTGAACGATTCTGTATTAAGATCTATTAGATGGTAATCAGGCATTTAGCTACCTATAGCGCAGCCAGGGCAGTAGCACCATGGTCCTTCGGTGTGAAGAGCACACTGAGCCTTCGTTATGGCTATTTCTTACTATCGAAGCTGGGTATAGAAATCAGATTTTGCACGCTTGCATTAGAATTTATGGAACCTGTGCTACTCCACTGATGGTATTGACAATCATTAGCATTTTTGGGAATGTAAAGGGGTGTAAATGTACAACCTTTCAAACTAAATTGACCCTTTGAAGATCTTTTTTTTCCAAAAACTTTAAAATGCTTAACAATTCCAGTCACTGAGAATGAGTAGCCCAATGACTGGATCAGTAGCTTGGAGGATCCAATTAAAGTCTCTGGTTAGCTCCAAGGCGGTTCTGAAAACCTCGATGTTCCAGGTATGTTTTACCTACAGCACATGTCAAAGTGTATAGTTCGATGAGGGAACAGCAAAGGCTGCCTTTCATTTAGCGGAGATGGCGTAACACCCCTTTAAAGCAAGTAAATACCAGTGCCATTTTGGATTTCCAAGAAAGTGTAGTTTGTCAGCTTAGCTCCCACAGACCTAACACCTGCAATATTAGTTGCACCTCATTCAAAAAAGTGGAGTAAAAGGCAACACTGTTTGCCCCCAAATCCTGGAAATCTGCCAGTTGCATTGGTGGATTCCTCTCTACAGTGCCAGGTTGTGCCAACAGGCCTTGCCTTAGTTTTGAAGAAGAGGAGCCTTCAAAAACAAAAGGAGGAAGAGCGGCTTTTACTGAACCAGTGCTCTCTCTAGGCTAAACTTGCCTACCAGGCCTGTCAAGGATAGCTTCACAATGTACCTCCAGGCCTATAGGTCCTCTGCCTGCCTTGGTGTATTGTCTACTTCGGTTTAGAGCCCTGAGGGCCGAGAAGCCCACGTGCTTGTGAGATGTTGACTACAGGAGAACGGAGGCACTAGAAGGAGGTGCCTGAAACTGAGGACCTCCATGCCCAAAGCCTGTGCCTGACTACGTATGCAGGGGGTGAGATACCTTTTCTGGCGCTGCCACAGTACAGCACAGAGGCTATAACTGGTGTTCACAGTTTCTATTTCTACTGTTTTTTACATAAATACAGACAGGAATGCAGACAAGAAACTACCGGTCTTCCAAGGCAGTGCAAAGTGACAGCATACATGTTTTTAAAGATGCGAAGAGATTACTAAATTTGGAAACGCTCCCCGAATGTGAGGTATTTAACAAAAAAGAGCATCGTAGTGTGTTTACAAATGTATAGTATTGGATTAGATGACTTTATAAAAACCTAGAAAGATTTATGTGTCAGTGTAGATTTTATGGATAAATAAATGTGAAAAATACGAGTCGCAGAACTTTTTCGTGGATCAAAAATTAATTTGGATATGTGGAGTGAGAACTCTAACTTAGAGGAATGAATACAGACAAAAACAAAACCTTAACGAGGTTATTTGACCTTGATTACTAAGACATTGGACCCGTGTTCTTGCTGTGCTGTTGCACCTGAATTACGCATCCAGTGGTTAATTTGTAAATAAAAACGTGCCGGTTCCCAAAGCTTTCTTCTGTGAAACACGCGGCTGCTGCATTTAAATGTTAAATGTGCGAGCCCAGAATACTGAGGCGACGTAACCCTATAGCCACCTCGGGCCTCTTTAATCCATTTACAGCCACTCCCTGCCTCTTCAGCTCACTCTTGCAGCTTTCTGATTTCTCCCTTTGTGTGCTTTTTCTTCTTTCTCATTAGTGCCTTTTGCTCGCTTTAAATGCCTGACAAAAAAAATAAGTGCCGGCCCCTAAAAATAAGTGCTGGTGCTCCCCACCGCCAACCACCGGCTAAATTAAGCACTGCACATTACTAGTAGACTTGAGGCATAATGGGTGCTAACAGTTTTACAGCATTTTCCATTCCTTATTAGTATTTTTTCCAGTGTTTAGTGCTTGGTGTTACACTTGTTCATTACCGTGCCCAAGTTCAGCGTTAAGCCAGACTGGGTGCAATGAGAGCTCAGCTTACAAACGTCATTTATGTTGGTGAATGATCCAGAGGCGTGACTCCATCGCTGTACCTTGGATAGCGCCATGACATTATTGTAGTATCAACACCAACAACAAAACTTACACAGTAAGCACTGCGGCCCAGATTTACAAAGCCCATTCATTGCCAGTGCGTCACGCACGGCAGCCCAAGGCGACGCAAGGGTTTCAGTGAGATTTACTGAGCCACGCAAAGCCACCTTGCGTGGTTCTTCGTGGCATATTGAATCTGGAGTAATGCAAGGAAGTACAAGTCGCTGGGACCGTGTTCCATGGGTCCACCCACGGCCTTTGGCGCTTTCCCAGATTTACTAAGACTAGTAAACCTGGGAATGCGTCCAAATTCTACGCCTTGCCAGGTGAGGGGTAGTAAGGAGAAATATGCTTATTTCTCCTCGTTGTTTTCTCTTTCTAAGCGTTCCTGATTCTGCAGCACACATAGAAACAGGCAAATGTCTCTGGGGATTGTTTTTGTCCTGGAGCAGGTCCCTTCCAGCACTGAAACAATCCTGACAGTAACCCAGGCACACGTGCACTATGGCTCAAGGATGCCGGCATTGGCGCTAATAGAGAGCAGAAATGCACTTGGTTTGAACATTACATTCTTATTTCATTCACCTGTTGTGTTATTGAATTGTAGGTCATTTCCTGTCCTCAGCACCTTTCTGTTAGCCTTGATCTTGGACTATATAGTCAAATCATGAGCGAGGGATATATTTACTATTCTTAACTCAATATATTCATACCTTGTACCTCCAGGTACAGATATGTAACGTTAAGTATAGTAAACCTATACATTTCTGTATAAACTTACATTCACTATATTCTGATAATTTGGCCATTATATATTGATAGGTCGATATTTAAATCTTAATATTCTGTAAGGAAACCCTTTGAATTACCACCGGTGAATATCTGCACCACTGCTACTGGTAAGTCTCCCTTCACGACTTCCTTGTTGGTAATGACAGTGTCTTCAGTATGATAAGCCTTCTGTCACTACTATGGAGGGCTGGTTGCTCACTAGTGGATGGAGTGCATATATATCCGTCAGAGCCCATTATATGCTCACCAGGCTATCCGCCCTAAACATGGTAACTGCATACATAGATGCATCTATTCTCACACTCGTGCTTATGTACAGAGCAGTTTGATAAACATTTTGGCGGTCATTCTGACCACGGCGGGCGGCGGTTGCCGCCCGCCATGCGGTCACCGCCAAATGGCCGCTCCGCGGTCAGAAGACCGCGGATGCCATTCTGGCTTTCCCGCTGGGCCGGCGGGCGCCCGCTAAAGGAGCGCCCGCCGGCCCAGCGGGAAAGGCCCTGCAACAATGAAGCCGGCTCCGAATGGAGCCGGTGGAGTTGCAGGGGTGCGACCGGTGCAGTTGCACCCGTCGCAATTTTCACTGTCTGCTAAGCAGACAGTGAAAATCATGGTGGGGCCAGTGGCATGGGCAGTGCAGGGGCCCCCAGGGGCCCCACGACACCCGTTCCCGCCATCCTGTTCCTGGCAAGCAGCGCCGCCATGGAGATTCAGCCCATGCAGGGGAAATCCCCTTTTCTGACCGCGGCTTTACCGCCGCGGTCAGAATGGGCTGGGAAGCACCGCCAGCCTGTTGGCGGTGCTTCCGTGGTCCCCGGCCCTGGCGGTCTTGGACCGCCAGGGTCGAAATGACCCCCTTTATGCCATAACACCAGACCTCGTTCCTTCACCCAATGATTCCCATAAAGCTCAAACTTCAACCAACTTTCAACTATGCAGTAGTAAGTCTCATGTAAACCAAGTGCTACACGATATTGTAAGCCATATAAGTGGAGTAGGCACCTACTCAACCAACCTGAAACAACTTTGGACCTGGCAGAAAGCACAAATACAGCACAATAAAGTATACATCAAAGGAGTAAGGAAAAGGTCGTAAGAGTCTGTTTAGCATAAAAACACCCTGCTACATTTTATTATGCTCAGACATATCTCGTTTAATAGTGTTTCGAATTAAATTGGCCCCGGCCTAGTTTATGTAGACAATGGATGTTATCTGAAAAGTCTACCACAGGTAGTCTTATGCTTTGTAGGTCTCCTCCAAGAAAGTTTAACTAAAATTTATGTTCATTATCACCTTTTATTTTGTCACATTAATATGCACTGATATTCAGCTGCCCTTCTTAGTCAAAGCCTACCTGACAGCGCAGCTATCTGGTCTGCAAAGTCTTCTTGGAGACATCCGAAAAGCTTCCTTGGGAATGCATTCAGGCCAGTGCTTACCATTAGGTTTGTGTTTTGTAATTCACACTTGCTTGCTTTCTGTTTAGTTGCTTTATTTGTTTCAGGCTGTCTAGTATGTCTTTGCCCCTCCCGTGGAGCATAGCCTGTTTACTGTATACTTCCTGTAGTGCTTGCTTTCTGTAAACAGGCCTTTAAATTACATTCTGTTTTTATCTTTTCACATTTGCTGTGCATACAAATCCAGAGGTTGACTATTGGGTTCTGTCTTCAGGGGGAGGTTAGTATATACTTTTCTTTTTCTTACTTCAAAGTGAGACCATTTCTGTGTTAATTATGCTGGGTACTAGGGGTGTGCTGGAGGAAGGATGTACAATATGATTTTTTTTCTAGCACACAACAAAACGTAAATGCCTGTAAATTAACTGTGCACTTATTTTAGGATATATCAGAATTAGGAAAGCACTAATGAAGCACATTTGTTATAATTCTGAAGTATAGTGGAAACAAATATTTTAATATGATCAAAACAAATTAATACACTAGGTGATGCCCTTTACGCTCATTATCATATATGTCATTTCCACACATTATCATTTGTGCGCTGTATAGTTTGATCTATAAAACCGTAAGTCTGTTTAGATGTAATGGTCATTTCAATTGAAACTGTGCTGTCTGTAATGGCAGTGCATTACCACACCCTCTGCATGATATTCTACTGTCCTCTGCATTACACCACTATGCCACTCCATGCAGTCTACTTCACGACTCTCTACACCACTCCATAATACTAAAGTCCACTGCACGACACTCTTCTCCACAACACTCTACTGCACTCAATTCTACACCACTTTATTCCACTCCATGCCACTCCACTTTTCTCTATGCCCCTCCACTCCACTCTACACCACTACACTCTATGCCACTCCACAACACACTTCTCCACACCAAACCACTCTGCACCATACACTCTATGCTACTTCACTCCACAACACACTACTCCACTCCAAAACACTCTACTCCATGCCACTGTACTCTATGCCACTCCACTCTACTCAACACTACTCTACACCATTCTACCCCACTCTATGCCACTTCACTCTAGGTCACTCTACTCCACCCCACTCTATGACACTCTATGACACTCCATTCCACTCCACTCTGCAACATTCTCCTCTATGATACTCTTCTCTATTCTGCAACACATCACTCTAGGGCACTCTACTTGACTCTACATCACTCCATTGTATGCCACTCCATGTCACTCCATGCAACTCCACTCTACCCCACCCTACTCTATAACACTCTGTGCTGCTCTACGACACTCTATGACACTCCACGCTACAACACTGTATGCCACTTTACTCCACTCTACACCACTCCATGCCATTCCACTCTGACACTTTACTCCACTCTATGCCATACCACTCTACTCCTCTCTACGACACCCCACTCCACTCTATGGCACTCCACTCTAAGAGACTTTACTCCACTCTACATTACTCCACTCTATGATACCCCACCCCACTCCATGGCCCTAGGCCACTTGACTCCACAGTACTCTATTCCACTCTATGCCACTCACATCCACTCCACTCTACTCTATGGCACTCCACTCTACGACACTCCATTCTACGACACTCCACTCTACGCCCCTTAACTCTAACACCTCTCCACTCTATTCCACTGTACGCCACTCCACTGAACTCCATTCTATGACACTCCACTCTATGCCACGCTACACCATGCCACTCTAGGATCCTCTACTCCACTCCCCTCTACTACACTCTTTGCCACTCTACTCCATTCTATGCCACTCTACGCCACTCTACTCCACTCTACACCACTCCACACCACTCTATGACCCTCAACTCTACGCCACTCAACACTACTCTACACCACTCTACACCTCTCAACTCTATGCCACCCTATACCACTCCAATCTTCAACACTCAATTCCATGCCACTCCACTCTACGCCATTCAATTCTATGCCACTCTACTCCACTTTACAACACTCTACGCCACACCACTCTACCCCACTCTGACACTCTATGACACTCTTTTCCCCTCCATGCCCCTCAACTGTAGGCTCCTCCACTCTACTCCACTCTGCAACAGTCTACTCCACTCTATGCCACAAAACTCCACAACACTCTACTCCATTCTATATCCCTACAGTCTACGCCTCTCCACTCTACACCCCTCTAATATATGCCACCCTACATCACTCCACAACACTCCATGACATTGTACGACATTCTACAACACTCTACGACACTCCATGACACTCCATGATGCCCCACAACACTCCACAATGCCCCAGAACACTCCACAGCACTCCACGATACCAAGTAACACTTCACTCTGTGCTATTACACTCTACGCCACTCTACTCCACTCCACTCCAGTCCACTCCACGCTAAGGCACTAACCTTTAGCCACGCTTAACAGTGGCCACAAACACAACAGAAAAGCCAATAGCTCTTGCATAGGCTAGCACTATTGACTTTCCCAATGCTTCTTATTTAAGTACAGGACTTTGGTAAACTGTTGTTGGAATTTAGAAAATCCTTCGGAATGCCTTCTAGTCACAGCTTCCTTGTTCCCAATCATCTTTTCATGCAACTAGTGGAGGTCTCCATTCAGTTTGGAGGCCACTGCATTGTCCTTTATCCTCCAATCACCTGTATCTCATCCATGCAAGGCGCAAATTGTGGCCCACCATACAAAAGCACTTCTTTTTTATACTGCTCATTTCACAAAGTCTCAAAGTCATGATAAAATGATGTGCATTCATTATGTATTCGCTGACTTCAAAAGCCTTGATCTTTAAAGTGTTGCAATTTAGCAAAGGCCCTCTCGGGAGCCTAGGGGTCCACAGTGGGGTGCACCCATATTCTGAATAATACACAGCAACTTGAGAAATAGTTTTGTTTTACTTCCTTTTTACCTTCTTACCTCTGAAAAGAGAATCTCATAGCTAAATCAACCCTGTCTGATGACTAACTAACTAGTTAATCCTTATTCTGGAGCGGTGCATGTCAAATGCAGATGCAATCAAGGGGATACATTCACAGAATCCTTTAAAGGAGAGACACCTGTCACTGTCAGAAAGGGTCCTGGTGTCCATGCTTTGCTAACTGGGAATGTCTATAAAAAAAAGTGCTGGTGGTAGGTGGGCTCCCCTCGTTCAATAAGTCAAAATGTTAGCAAGATATATAAGTTAATTTTATTGATCACTCTGTGTGAAGTTGTCAGATTTGCTAACCCAAACCAAACGTGTAGGATCTGGACAACATCTACACTTATCTGTTACTAGGTAGGCACATGAGAAGACCAGTACCACCACTGACACACATTCAGCCCAGCACCACCACTGACACATGGGAAGCGCACTTAGGGGGTTATTACAACTTTGAAGGAGGTGTTAATTCGTCCCAAAAGTGACGGTAAAGTGACGGATATACCACCAGCCGTATTACGAGTCCATTATATCCTATGGAACTCGTAATACAGATGGTGGTATATCCGTCACTTTACCGTCACTTTTGGGACGGATTAACACCTCCTCCAAAGTTGTAATAACCCCCTTAGTCTGACACAATCAGCAGGGACCAACCCTGAAACATGAGAATATCAGCACTGACTCACGAGCAGCTTCGCACCAGGTAGGACACATGGGAAACTAGGACCACCACTCACATGCAGCCCAGCACAAGCCCAATACCAACCCTGACACACAAGCAGCTCCACAGCAGGGCTGACACATGAGAAGACCGGCACCACCAATGACACATGCAGCCCAGCACCAGCCGAGCACCAGTCCTGACACATGGGAAGCACACTTGGCCTGACACAATCAGCACAACACCGACCCTGAAACATGAGAATACTAGCCCTGACACACACGCAGCTCCACACCAGGAAGGGCACATGAGAAGACCAGCACTACTACTGACACACATGTAGCCCAGCACCACACTGACACATGGGAAGCACACTTAGGGCCTGATTTAAGGAAAGTGGCGCTGCACCCAGTTTCTTGCGCCCCTTAGCACTTCCCTAATGCCACCATGTGTGCACCATAAGTAACATATGGCGCACCATAGAGGTAGTTAGGAAACTAGCATCAGAAATGTTGATGCTAGTTCAGAGCTTTACAGAATTAGCATCCAAAATGTTGACGCTAATCCTGCAAAGCCCACTGGGCCCATTGTAAACAACGGTGTGGATCCTTTTAACGCCTGCTCTGAGTAGGCGTTAAAAGTGGTGAAATAATAAATGAAGCAAAGAAATCGTCTAGATTTCTATGTGCCATTTTTTCAGCCCCCCTAACGGGGGACTGCCCCCTTTGCATACACTATCTTGGTGCAGGCATAATGTAGTGCAAAGCATTACAAAGTGGCGCAATGTATGCATTGCGCCACTTTGCAAATTTGGTTCTGGGATTTTTACCTGGTTGGACCGCATTAGTGTAAAAAAAACATTACGCTAATGTGGCGTAAATCAGCCCCTTAATCTGACATAATCAGCACAGCACCAACCCTGAGACATGAGAAAACCAGCACTGACTTAAGAGCAGCTCCGCATGAGAAAGGACACATGAGAGACTAGGACCACCACTGACACACTTGCAGCCCAGCACTAGCCCAGTACCAGCCCTGACACACAAAGAGCTCCAACTAGGGCTGAGACATGAGAACACAAGCCCCACCACTGTCACACATGCAGCCTAGCACCAGCCCAGCACCAGCCCTGACATACAGCAGCTCCACACCAGGGCTGACACATGAGAGGACCAGCACCACCACTGACACATGCAGCAGCACCAGCCCAGTACCACCCTGACACACGAGCAGCCCCACATCAGGGCTTACACATGAGAAAACCATCACCATCTCCACTGACACACAACCAGCCAAACACCAACCCAGCAACAGCCCTATAGCAGCTGAGTACCAGCTATAACAGATGAGCACCTTTTACAACGCTCAATATATTGGAACATCTGCTATTAAGGCTAGACTCTCCTGCTGCCCGACCACCTGACAAATGACAAATCCTCATATTAAAACAGTCTTTTTCTTCTCATCCAGACTAGGTGCCTCATAATTATGATGCTACGACTGGACCAATGACAGAACCTTTCTTATGAAAGAGAGCCAAAAAAGACAGAACGTTTCATTTAAGTACTGCCTCATTCGACCAGCTCCTTTGCTTAGCCTTGAAAAAACCCTAGGCTTGAGAGCCACCATTTATGGTGAAACACATGTCAGCTGAATCCAGTGGCTGAATTTGGTGGTTTCGCTATATAAGTAATTGATGTCTAATATATATGAAAAGCAGCCTCCATCAGACCTGGATTTTGAACATCTGTTTCCTTCACGAATGTTAATTCTGTACGAATTGATATAGCATTGAACACCGTATAAACATATTACTGTGTCATATGCATTCCTCATACTATCAATGTGAGAAGGCTAGAACCACCCTGGCACAGGAGCAGCCTAGCACAAGCCCTGACATGATTAGTCCAGGGCCAGACATGACACATGAGCAGCTGGCCTCAGACCTGATACTGAAGCAGCCCAGAAATGACACAAGATATGACATTAAAAGTACTGATAAGACAACAGTGCAGCACCACACTGACACATGAACAGTCCAGATCCAGACCTGGCATTAATCAGCAAGCAATCCACCACCACCCCTGACAAATGAGCAAGCCACCAACAGGCCTAACACCTGAGCAGCCCAGAAACCGGACTTCGCACCTGACACAAGAACTTCCCAGCACCACTCCTGATACAAGAGCAGCCCCAGTCCTCTCATTTAAGCAGCTCAATAACAGCTCCGATGCAGGATACATGAGCAGTATAGTACCAGCCCACAAGCACAGAGCAGCCCAGTACCAGCCCTGGGCAGCCCCGTGATTAGACCTCATACCTGAGTAGTCCAGCAAAAGCTCTGACACATGAGCAGCCGAGCACCAACTCTGACATAGGACCCGTCCAGCCAAAAACTCTCACATGAGCAGCTCCGAACAGGCCCTGGCACATGACCAGGCAAGTACTAGGCAGGCTTGGCACACGAACAGCCCAGACCTGGCACGTGAGCATAACAGCATAAGCACTGACAGGTGAACAGTCTGACACAAACTCTGACCCACAGTCAGCCCAGCACCAGCTGTGAGTCCTGAGCAGTAGAGCAGCAGCCCTGACATAGGAGCTGCCCATTCCAGCCCTCTCATATGAGCAGCTGAGCACCAACTCTGACACATGAACAGCCTAGTACCAGGTCTGACACATGAGCATCACACCATGGCATATGTATAGTCTGGCACAGCCCTGCGTCAGCTGTGAGTCATGAACAGTAGAGCACCAGCCCTGACACATAAGTAGCCATGACACTGCACATGATCATCACAACACAAAGCCTCACAGGTGAATAGCCCAACTCACGGCGTGACACAGAGGTCCAGATACATGAGCAGCCCACCACCAACTGTGACTAATGCGCACCAGCCCTGACAAATGAGCAGCCCAGCAACAGCCATGACATATGAACCGTCCAGCACCACCCTATGCCAGTGAGCAGATCACGGTTGACACATGAGCAGCTTAGCCCTAACATATCAGCAGCCTAGCACCAGCCCTGAAACATGAGAGGGCCATTCTCCCTGTGCATGTTGTGCCAGACACCAGGGGCAGCTCACGGTGCTAACAGGGGGCGGGGTAGCGGAAGCAGAGGGGGGGAGGGCTACTTCGGTGAAATTAGTTTTAAAAAAATAAACTTCCCTTTTCACGTCGCCGCCGCGCTGCTCCTCTAATGCAGGCAGGCTACAGACACAGGCTCCCAGCCTGCCCTGCGGCCAATCCTCATGCTGCTCAGAGCTCTGCCTGGGCGCTCCAGGCAGACTGGGAGCCTGGGTATGCTCTCTCCAGCCCGGCAACTGTGTTGCTAGGCTGGAGAGAGCCTACTGCGCATGTGTGTTAGGCCGGCCCGAGACAGCCATCCAAACACACATGCACTGAGGGAGAGTGCTGTGTACTTCCCCTCACTGATCGTCACCCCTTTTTACTAAAAAACAATAATAAAAGTAGTATATTATTGTTTTTTTAGTAAAAGGTTTGCAGCCGCTGCTGCTGCTGGTGTGGGGGGTGGGGAGAGGGTGGGGGGTGGGGGCAATGCACTTAAAGCCGCCTTCTTGAGAGCTCCCAAGAACTGGAAATCTTTCCAGTCCACTATCCTTCACAATATTCATTCTACTTATAAATCAAGATATAATTGTCCATTTGCATGTTGTCCCCTTTGCTTGCTGTACATCATGCTCATATGTAAGCACATTGCCCCTCATTACGAGTCTGGCAGTAGCACCCGTCGCACTTTCCACTGCCCGTAATTCAGGCAGTGGAAAGCACGACAGGGCTGTCCATGGGGACACCTGCAATACCCATGCCAAGTGAAAGTTGCTGACCCCAACCCACTCTGTGAGGAGTGTCACTGATGAACACTTGGCCCTGGGCACTTCACGGCTTAAACCTGAAGCAGCAATGTCTGAGTCTATCAGAGATGCCCCCTTTATCATGAAGGGGAGGCTCTGTGAGGACTCTGCCAGGCTGAAGAAGTCACACCCACTGGGCTGGAAATCTTCAGCCTGGTGTATTTCTATTCAGGCATTCAGGCGCCTGTGCATTTAGCACATGTACAGCGCCTGGCACCAGACCTGAACATCAAGAGTATCCGTCAGGCTTCCTGTGTGGAAAAAGGTGGCGAGGTGGGGACCTTCCACCTTTAAGGAGTAGCTGCTGCTGTTTGGGGCAACAGGAGAAAACTGAAGTGGACTATGACCACTCTCAGCTTGCAACCAGTTTTCAGGCCAGGTGAGAATGTACTCAAGGATTGAGGCAAGATCTGTAGCATTTCTAATGAGTATGGAATATCATTGACCTTCAAAAGTAGTCAATGACAAGTTGAACCTTTCCTTCAGGCAAAAGACCTTACACCTAGAGCCACAGTGATCCTCTCTTACATACCAATGGGTTTTCAATAAGGAGTCTACCGCTGACTGACCTTGCCAAATTCCAGTTTTGCATTGAGATTGGTCCAAATAGGTTGGGTCGGGTGATCTTCAGCAGCAAATGTGAGGATCTAGGACAGGTGATCCAATGAAGCCTAAATAGTAGCCATATTTCATATTTATTAAACTTAACATATTATAGTACAAGAAACCGATGTACGCTTTTGAACCTGGCTGTCATTAGTTTCCCTTCTAATGACCTTGTAGCAAATTAGAGGTCCCTATTACGCTACAGTTGCAATGTTTATGGTGGCCTCTTTAAAAAAACAGATGTATTCATTGTATTTGTTTTAATCCGGAGACCATCCCTCTTTTAGTATTTTGATTACATAGGTGGTTACATCTATGAAATCATAATTGGAATCATCCTACATTTGAACCCAAATCAGAAATTTTCCAGATTAATTCAGCTTTTGATTTGGGAAAACGGTCAGTTCAGATGGCAAAGAACTAGTGAGTTGTGCTTCCACTCTGTATTTATTTATATAAATTGAGTAGTTTTATATAGTGCTTATGCACTTATGAAAGTATGAGAGCTTCACAATCACATAACAATTAGTAAAACTTAAATTAACAGAGTAGATAAGGGGGTAAGTGGACAAAGCACACAAGCTATTTCTGTTACCATCTAAGGTGGGTTTGTAAATGCCCTTAGAAAGGCATGCGGGAAGGCTTGGCCTTTAGGTCCACTCTAAGACAGTTGTGGAAAGCAGTAGCTGCTTCTGGAAAGATTGGTGTTGGGATTCAGCCATTCTTAATCTAGGTAATTCTAAGCACAAACAAACTCTTCATCTAAGTTCTGTTTATTCACTTGAGATTTTGATTAATTTGCCCATATAAGAATTCATAATCAAGTGTAGTGATTTGAAGGTAGGCACTCAATTTTAAATTTGACTCTTCCTTCAGTCAGCAACCAGAGTAAGCGGAAAGCATTTGGTAATGAACGTTTTAGTTGAAGATAAAAGTCTGGCTATGGAGGGTAAAATATAAAAGAGTTGAACGAGATATGAGGCACCAGAATAGCTTCTTATTTCTTCTTTGTTTGTTGGCTGCCACACTCTCAATAGTCTAGGTGACTGTGCTATCTGACTTCAATATCCCGGATTGTGCATTTTCCATTCTCTTTGTGAGTGGACATTACCTTATTACCCAGTCCTCCCATAAATTGTGGCTGTTTTATTCTTTATTGTTTAATGTGGCATTGGGGCATGTCTGAATTACCTAATCATTGAAGTTCTTGAACAGGTATTGATTCTCTTTCCATGGGGATCTGTACTAGACCAATGATTCTCATCTTGGAGAATGGATTAGTTAGAGGTCTAGCTTTTCTCAAGTATCAATCAAATTTAAATTCCATATGTCAACAGTGATGCCACCTCAGGCTTAGATTACAGTTTTATGTTCACCATGTTGGCACTTTTCATACTTCTGCTCATTATAATTCTTTAACAGCTCATCTTGTTAGGTATACACAGAATTTGTTTCACAGCACATCATTCAGTTTTCAATGGCATGTACTATTTATGTGCCATTCAATTGCGTTTGAGGGGCCGTAAATGAATTGGTGGTATTTTGCTCCTTTTAACCACCAGGAAATGTAGTATACATAGGGCACAGTCCCCTAACTCGCCAGAGCTCACCTTTACCTGGGAACACTGGAAGCAGATCGGGTCAGTGAGCCCTATTACAATTAATGCATTGCCACCAGTGCAGATGTGAACTCATGCCTTCCCCTGGGTGGACATGCATTAGTGAATGACACATTACCTATTCGGAGCAGCCAGTCCATCTGCCCTTTGTAGGTGGCAAAACTGCCTGCTTTTCGATGAGGGACAGAAATCACACTGCAGGGCAATGTCTGATGGGTCCTGAGACTCCCTTTCCCTGTTTTCAAAGGGCACTCCAAGGGGATGCACTACCTGCGTGCCATTTCATATGTGGAACACAATCAGTGTGCCCCGACAGCTCTTTTGCCTCTGCACCAGCATCTATTACACAGTGGGGCACAGAGGTAAAGCGTTCACATGGGGCCACATCCCCTTGCAATTGAGGGAACACTCTCTTGTAAATGTGCTGGCACTACATGTGCACTGGCACAATGTGAAGTACAATACGGACCATGCAAGTGTCTATGCCCCTTTCTGTAATACCAAAGTGCCCCATGGATACGGAAATTGGGAGCATACACCTGTATTGCTCCCTGGACACATTTCATAATACTGCACTAGCTGTGCTAGTTTGCATAAAGTACCTGAGGGTTTATATTACTTCTTGAAAGTGTCCTCCTTCCTATACATAAGTGTGCACATGTTTCTTCAAAAAAGCAGGACAGAGACACCAGTTAACTATCACAGTCATTGATCAACTGAAGTAAAGGTACTAGATAGGAGGGGCTATTTGCATTTTGTGACTTGGTGCACGTATTAGATCCAGAACCACATTGACACAGCTATATTATTGATATCACTTAGGAATGCAAGAGCCTCATTGATACAAGCACATTTTTATCCATAGAATAGTTTTAGCCAAGAAACCTCACTGATACAAGGGCATTTTTATCAACAGCATAGTTGTAACCTGCAAACCATTTCCTTAAACAGCAGAAAAACACATTGGAGAGCTGAAGCAGCATTCTCATGATGCTGGAGACATAACATGCAGGAAGGTGTTGAGAAGCCAGGCTTTTCCTGCCACATTCCTAGGATCTGGAACTCACTCTTCAACCAGATATGACAATATTCCACACCCCTGCCTTATGGAAGGAACTGAAGACCCTGCCCATCAAGCAACACTTCATTCATGAATAACCCTCTAGATGACAAAACTCAGCTGGTAATTCATCCTTTCCCTGCCTCATTCTCCACCCTTTCACCTCTACTGTACTCTTCCTATAACCCATCCTTTATATTGTGCTGTGTTGTTTCTAGCTCGGTTTACACTATATAAACCCCTTCTGTATAGATTCATAAATACTTATACTGCAGTTCCAAATTGTGACTAAATCGAATATGGACAGATAAAAGTAGCAATGGGTAACCGTGTTCATCAGTCTTGTATTTGCACAATGCCATGAACACTGGATTCTCAAATTCATGGCCCACCCTGGCCAACATCCACAAAACACAGCTACTTCCCTGTCTGGGTTCATCGTTTTGTTTGGCAAAAGCAGTATCTGCCTAATCTGATCCCGGTCCAGGCATGCGGATACAATCTGCATTACATTATCTAAACCAAAGGACAATGCACCATACTAAGCTGAGAGAAGCACCTCTCCTTACCGTTGACTCTTTCGTGTTAGTTTCCTCTGAAGCGGACTTGGCTACCTTCTGAATGATTGGTGCTATGTTTGTTGGACCATAAAGTTGCAGCTTTGGAAGACAGTTCTGATAGGCTTCAACAACTCCTTGTATTCCTTCAGAAAGACAGAAGAACACAGATCCAGTAAATTGAAGCATCTTTTATTTACAAAGCCACATATATCATCACTTTACACATTGTCCTGAAATTTTCTTTGTGATCTCATATTTCTGGCTACACACAGGCATCTATCACCACAATATCAGAGGTCACTCGTGTGATATTAGACACTATTTCACCCCTCAATGTCAACATAGGGTTGACTCATTGACTCACTCATCCTTAGCATCTCAACAGCTTCCTATCTACTGTTAATAGGGCAAGGAATGAGCATGGGGGGAAACTACTGAAAATAATGATGATTGCCTTAGGCTTTCATGGTCCCTAAGGCAAGAGGTCACAAGCGCAGTGGCAACTAGGACAATGGGCAACCATTTGGTATTAGCTTCAACCTCTGGTTACCCCTTTGTGATGTTCATAAAACAGCATCTCAGTTTAATTTTCTGAGGTTGTCATTGTGCTCCCTGATTAAAATTTGTTTTCCCATGTTCACCTCCCTTGTCATCATCAATGTTAAATGGGATTTGTCTGCAAAATGAAGGCCATGCTTGCTTGTGGATTTACAAGCAAGTCTTGGTGCATGAACCGTGGCTTATGCTAACAATCTTTTACAGAGATGTATACAATAGTTACTGGACTGTGAGATCTTCTGACATCTGGCTCTTGAGTCTCCTAGAGACATAACTAATTAGTGCAAGGGGCTGTGGAGTTATGACAGCTTGTCTTGAGTGCCCTTGATGTAATTGTTGGCTTCTTGGAATTGGACTGGCTCTTTCCCCATACTAACTAATGACTCTGATAACTTGAAATGACTAGGGGTGCAATTGCCACTACAATATACTGTGAAACAAATATTATCTCCTGAACACAGTGCAAGCCAAGTCAATGTGAGCCCGCTCCATGTCGCGTCTTCAGGATATCTATAATAATAGATTTATGCACAGTGAATACAAACTGGAATCATTCACATAGTCAGTGTTTGTCCATATAAATCAGTAGACATGCATTGTACACTCCTGTCTTAGCACATCACATTATAGACAATAGAGTACCAAAATTAGCTCTTGTAACTGGTCAGACACATTGATGTAGTCACACAGCAGAGTGCTCACACAAACCAATAACACTGAGAAAAGCAAAGGAAAGTTATGAGTAGGTGATCAGCTTAGTGGCTATCAGGCTGATAGTAGTGTGTTGTTTTTGGCTTTTCTGCAGTTTAGTGGAGGCAGTCACTAGTGTGGTAGGGATCATGCTGCCAGTGCTACTGTAGAGAAGGGGTGATAGTAATGTAATTGGATTCAAGCAATCAGTAATGTGATAGCGAATCGACTGTCTATGGTGTCGTTCAGTGGCGGCTGTCACCCAATTGGGGGCTGGGACGGGGGGTGGGTGGAGGTGTCAAAAAAAATAAAAAAACACTTACCTTTGGGGGAGATGCGTTTGTGTCCCCTCTGTCGTCGTCCTCTTGCTGTTTCCGGGTACACAAAGGCTCCCAACCAATCATGACGCTGCTGTCACCAGCAGTGTTATGATTGGTTTGAGCGGCTTGCTTTGCTGCTCAGACTGGGAGTGGGAGCCTGGGCATGTTCTCCACTCTGCTGTGTAATTCAACCGGGTAGAGAACATGCAAAGTGCTCATGTCTGTTTGGCCGGCCCAACACGGCCAGCCAAACAGATATGTGCACTTTGTGGAGCAGATAGCCCTCCTCCGGCCTGCTCCCTCCAGCCCAGCCCAGCCCCTTTTCCCAGGAAAACTAAAATGATAATAATATGGCGTTATTATAATTGTATTTTTCCTTTCCAAACAATCCAGTGGGGTTACACGCCTCCGCCTTAGCGGAGGAGCCGCCCCTGGTATTATTAGAGTAAGATTGTGGGTGTTGCCATGGGTGTTAATGTCAAATGCAGGTCTTTGTAGCATTGGTGACGGATGTTTGGTGACATGAACATAATTCCTGCCTCTTTGGTTTTCCACCCATCAATCCATCGTTGAAAACAGGAGTGGGAGGATGTAGCTGACAATCAGTCTGAAGAAAATGTCAGTTCCTTAAAAGGAAAAATTAGAAGCAGAAAAAAAATCTTGTTCAGGAAGGCAACAGAAGATGGGAAGAAAGAAGGCAAATACCAGGATCACTGGCAGTGAACTGGAGAGAGCAACCCCAGAAGAGCGATGGTGCCATGCGTCATGTGCATGGATGAGGAGGTCTGGAGGCTGCACTCTGAAGTCAAGTCGCATGTTGCAGGGCTCAGGGGGTTTTACTTGAACAAAAAGTGACAGCATAGTTCAGCATAGTGGCCAGAGAGTTGGGTGGAAAGGCACTGCACCACCTTCTTGGACTTTTTTTTGGTAGTTTTTTTTCTGGTAGTGATGACGTTGGAGCTTTGGTGGTTTTGCATTGTCAGACATGAGCTGTTCTTCCAAGAAGCTTGTGCGAGAAAGGCAGAAGAAAAAGAAACATGAAAGTAGTTTTGAGTGTGAGGGAAGTTTTGTGAAGTGGCCAAGTAAAGCACCACCACAGGTGAAAAAGCATAACTGAAGTCAACTGAGATGGCTAGCATGTAAATCCCATAGCCTGTGACTCGAAGTCACATGTGTACCTGTAACGGTAGGTGACGGTTCAAGACGTGTACTGTGGGCTCCTTGGCCACAGTATGTCAGGCCTTCGAAGCCCACCCTATATAACTCTTGATAATGTGTATCCTAATAAATAGTAAGGTGCATTGTGACTCATGGGTATAAAAGTTGAGGGAGCGTAATATTGGCAATGCCCCCTTTTATCTCAACAGCTAGCATGACATGGGAGCAGGTCAGCGGTTCGCAAGGAATCATTACCGAAGGCCCTTGGAAACAAGAGCATTTATCAGCACAGATAGTGCAGTGGAACATGGGGACATATTTAAGAGCCCCTAGAGCCACCTTAGTGCCGCAATCGTGCCATTTTTTTATGCCAAGACGTTGCTAAAGGGGCTTTTTCCACGCGCCATATTTACAAAGTGGCGCAATGCATGAATTGCGCCACTTTGTAAACCCTTGCGCCACATTATGTCCGCACCTGGCATAATGTATGCAAGGGGGGGCGTTCCGGCACTAGAAGACCCGCAAAAATGGCTCAGTGAAATGTAACAGATTTCACTGAGCCATTTTTGGCGCCATTTCTAGTGCCTGTTCAGAGCAGGTGTTAAAATGACTCTCTCATAGAAACCTATGGGCCTCCTTGCTACACTAGCGTCAAACTTTTTGACACTTGTGTAGCACAGCGCCACAGTAGCGTCATAAATGTTTTTGCTACTATGCCATGGTGCGCAGTATTATAAATATAGTGTAACCATGGTGTCATTAGGTGCTGGTAGAGGGCGCAGAAAAAGTGGCGCAACAGCTCTGATGCACCATTTGTTCTTAAATATGGGCCAAGGAGTGGTGTGTGGTGAGGCCCGTGCCTCCCTGGCAGGGGTTTGAATTCCGCCTTAGCAGTTGAAACCTTCTCTTGCTAAGATATTTTACTGTTCTCCGTGGGTGGAAAAAACATACACAATGGTGTAGCTTAAGAGATCCTAGTTTGCTTTAAAGAATCACAAATCATGCTACCTCATTTTTTTAAACTCTGGAAGTGAGGCAGAATTAAGCATATTTTATGAAGGGACGTTATGTGATTTAAGGTGTGCGTGGACCGCAGAGGCAGCTGTGTGGCGACCGCTGTGACTGGAGACCAACTGCACCATTTGCGCGGCATGCAAATGCCACTGCATCTTTAAAAAAAGCGAGCCAGATTGGCAGTGCCAAAATTCAAATTCACAGACGCTTACATTCTTTGAAAACTATTCAAACAACAAAATTCAAAAACAGAATTGCACTGAAACGGTAGTTCCCAACCTTTTAAGTGCTGTGTACCCCCACTTTATCAGTACTGTAACCTGGCGACCCCCCATTGAATCATTATTCGAATCAAGGGATCTCCCACTGAGTCATTACTTGAAGCAGGGGACCTATACATGATTGATGATTTGAATCAGAAAACAATAAACAATACACAAAATATTCAGAAACAAGCATTCCATCAAGCACATACACAAATGACAACACATTTTATTTAATTTCCAAACAAATTAAATAAATAAAGATTTTAATAGTGAGGTTGGAAGTTTTCTAAATTCAGTTGAAACCACACATCCTTACTATATTCTGTTTAATGCAACCACACTGCTCCCACAAATGAATCTGAGGATAATAATGTAATTTTTAGCCTTCAATTTCAAATTCCTTGACATTTACAGTACGTTTTGAAATTTTCAAATGTACATTTAGCCACTTTATTTACATACACTTTATTAATCTGTTAATATTGGTTACGTTTCTAAGCAGTCATGGACCCCATGAGGAGGCTTCGCGGACCCCAAGGGGTTCCCGTACCACAGGTTCAGAACCACTGCACTAAAACAAAGGTTACAAGTGTTTAAAATTTCAGAGTCTTAACTTAGTATAATAATGCCATATAGAAACCCTAATAAACAATTTCCATTATTACTAATAAAACAAAAAGCTCTACTGTTTTTTCAAGCCTCTCCTTTGCAAACAGGCGACACTTGTTGGCATTGCCAGTGCTTGTTTTTCATTAGCCGGAGTTGTTCTTGTGTTGTTTTTTGTTCTCTGTTTTCAAATGCAGATCCATCCTGGCACCAGGCCAGTCCCCTCCACCGCTTTGAACTCCGGATTACCCCCTGGAAGGACCACTCAGCTGCAGTCCTGGGCGGTGAGGCAGGGAAGGCAGCATCCGAAGTGCCCTTCTAAAAGGATTAGGGAAAGCATGACCGGGCGCTGGCGATTATATCCAGCTAAAACCATGAGAAGGCCCCGCTGCTGGGCTTCTAAAAGCCGGGCTCGCTAAGCTCCCAAGAGGACACGAGCTGCGAGTTAAAATGGATCCGTGTCAATTTATATCAACTTCTACAGTGAGACTTCCATCCCCAGCCCCACTCCGAAAGCGGATGCTTATTATTTCACAATCACCTTCGTTGAACACTTTGCAAACACAGAACATCTCAGCTGTGCTCCGCTGTACTGTTTGAACTTCAAAGTCAGTGCTTAATTTGTAAAAGAAAAATAAGTGCCAGGGCCCTCCTCAGGAGACCACTGCAGCTTGCACCACCCATTGCCACTGCAAGTGGCAGTAGCAACACAACTACTAACCACCACACTCCTCCAAGTGTGACAATTCAGACTATCCCTGGCCCCCAGAGTTATGAAAATGGCTTGGGTGGTAGGTATTAGTGATTTTAACCCCTTCGCTGCCAGGCCTTTTCCCCCTCCTGTGCCAGGCCTTTTTTTGCCTATTTGGGGCAGTTCCCGCTTAGGCCCTCCTAACTTTTTGTCCACATAAGCTAACCAAGCCAAATTTGCGTCCTTTTTTTCCAACATCCTAGGGATTCTAGAGGTACCCAGACTTTGTGGGTTCCCCTGAAGGAGGCCAAGAAATTGGCCAAAAAACAGGGAAAATTTCGTTTTTTTCAAAAAAATTGGAAAAAGTGGCTCCAGAAGAAGGCTTGTGGTTTTTCCCCTGAAAATGGCATCAACAAAGGGTTTGCGGTGCTAAACTCAGCAGCTTCCCAGCTTTCAGGAACAGGCAGACTTGAATCAGAAAACCCAATTTTTCAACACACTTTTGGCATTTGACTGGGACATACCCCATTTTTGCATTTTTTTGTGCTTTCAGCCTCCTTCCAGTCAGTGACAGAAATGGGCATGAAACCAATGCTGGATCCCAGAAACCTAAACATTTTTGAAAAGGAGACAAAATTCTGAATTCAGCAAGGGGTCATTTGTGTAGATCCTACAAGGGTTTCCTACAGAAAATAACAACTGAAAAAGAAAAATATTGAAATTGAGGTGAAAAAAACATAAATGTTTCTCTACGTTTTACTCTGTAACTTTTCCCTGCAATGTCAGATTATCGAAAGCAATATACCGTTACGTCTGCTGGACTCCTCTGGTTGCGGGGATATATAGGGCTTGTAGGTTAATCAAGAACCCAAGGAACCCAGAGCCAATAAATGAGCTGCACTTTGCAGTGCGTTTTCATTCTATACCGGGTATACAGCAATTCATTTGCTGAAATATAAAGAGTAAAAAATTGCTATCAAGAAAACCTTTGTATTTCCAAAAAGGGCACAAGATAAGGTGTTGAGGAGCAGTGGTTATTTGCACATCTCTGAATTCCGGGGTGACCATACTAGCATGTGAATTACAGGGCATTTCTCAAATAGATGTCTTTTTTACACACTCTCCTATATTTGGAAGGAAAAAATGTAGAGAAAGACAAGCGGCAATAACACTTGTTTTGCTAATCTATGTTCCCCCAAGTCTCCCGATAAAAATTATACCTCACTTGTGTGGGTAGGCCTAGCGTCCGCGACAGGAAACGCCCCAAAGCGCAACGTGGACACATCCAAATTTTTGAAAGAAAACAGAGGTGTTTTTTGCGAAGTGTCTACCTGTAGATTTTGGCCTCTAGCTCAGCCGGCACCTAGGGAAACCTACCAAACCTGTGCATTTCTGAAAACTAGAGACCTAGAGGAATCTAAGGAGGGGTGACTTGCGGGGCTCGGACCAGGTTCTGTTACCCAGAATCCTTTGCAAACCTCAAAATTTGGCGAAAAAAACACATGTTCCTCAGATTTGTGTGGCAGAAAGTTCTGGAATCTGAGAGGAGCCACAAATTTCCTTCCACCCAGCGTTCCCCCAAGTCTCCCGATAAAAATGATACCTCACTTGTGTGGGTAGGCCTAGCGCCCGCGACAGGAAACGCCCCAAAGCGCAACGTGGACACATCCAAATTTTTGGAAGAAAACAGAGGTGTTTTTTGCGAAGTGCCTACCTGTAGATTTTGGCCTCTAGCTCAGCCAGCACCTAGGGAAACCTACCAAACCTGTGCATTTCTGAAAACTAGAGACCTAGGGGAATCCAAGGAGGGGTGACTTGCGGGGCTCGGACCAGGTTCTGTTACCCAGAATCCTTTGCAAACCTCAAAATTTGGCTAAAAAAACACATGTTCCTCACATTTCTGTGGCAGAAAGTTGTGGAATCTGAGAGGAGCCACAAATTTCCTTCCACCCAGCGTTCCCCCAAGTCTCCCGATAAAAATGATACCTCACTTGTGTGGGTAGGCCTAGAGCCCGCGACAGGAAACGCCCCAAAGCGCAACATGAACACATCCAAATTTTTGGAAGAAAACAGAGGTGTTTTTTGCGAAGTGCCTACCTGTAGATTTTGGCCTCTAGCTCAGCCAGCACATAGGGAAACCTACCAAACCTGTGCATTTCTGAAAACTAGAGACCTAGGGGAATCTAAGGAGGGGTGACTTGCGGGGCTCGGACCAGGTTCTGTTACCCAGAATCCTTTGCAAACCTCAAAATTTGGCTAAAAAAACACATGTTCCTCACATTTCTGTGGCAGAAAGTTCTGGAATCTGAGAGGAGCCACAAATTTCCTTCCACCCAGCGTTCCCCCAAGTCTCCCGATAAAAATGATACCTCACTTGTGTGGGTAGGCCTAGCGCCCGCGGCAGGAAACGCCCCAAAGCGCAACGTGGACACATCCAAATTTTTGGAAGAAAACAGAGGTGTTTTTTGCGAAGTGCCTACCTGTAGGTTTTGGCCTCTAGCTCAGCCGGCACCTAGGGAAACCTACCAAACCTGTGCATTTCTGAAAACTAGAGACCTAGGGGAATCTAAGGAGGGGTGACTTGCGGGGCTCGGACCAGGTTCTGTTACCCAGAATTCTTTGCAAACCTCAAAATTTGGCTAAAAAAACACATGTTCCTCACATTTCTGTGGCAGAAAGTTCTGGAATCTGAGAGGAGCCACAAATTTCCTTCCACTCAGCGTTCCCCCAAGTCTCCCGATAAAAATGATACCTCACTTGTGAAGGTAGGCCTAGCGCCCGCGACAGGAAACGCCCCAAAGCGCAACGTGGACACATCCAAATTTTTGAAAGAAAACAGAGGTGTTTTTTGCGAAGTGCCTACCTGTAGATTTTGGCCTCTAGCTCAGCCGGCACCTAGGGAAACCTACCAAACCTGTGCATTTCTGAAAACTAGAGACCTAGGGGAATCCAAGGAGGGGTGACTTGTGGGGCTCGGACCAGGTTCTGTTACCCAGAATCCTTTGCAAACCTCAAAATTTGGCTAAAAAAACACATGTTCCTCACATTTCTGTGGCAAAAAGTTCTGGAATCTGAGAGGAGCCACAAATTTCCTTCCACCCAGCGTTCCCCCAAGTCTCCCGATAAAAATAATACCTCACTTGTGTGGGTAGGCCTAGCGCCCGCGACAGGAAACGCCCCAAAGCGCAACGTGGACATATCCAAATTTTTGGAAGAAAACAGAGGTGTTTTTTGCGAAGTGCCTACCTGTAGATTTTGGCCTCTAGCTCAGCCAGCACCTAGGGAAACCTACCAAACCTGTGCATTTCTGAAAACTAGAGACCTAGGGGAATCTAAGGAGGGGTGACTTGCGGGGCTCGGACCAGGTTCTGTTACCCAGAATCCTTTGCAAACCTCAAAATTTGGCTAAAAAAACACATGTTCCTCACATTTCTGTGGCAGAAAGTTCTGGAATCTGAGAGGAGCCACAAATTTCCTTCCACCCAGCGTTCCCCCAAGTCTCCCGATAAAAATGATACCTCACTTGTGTGGGTAGGCCTAGCGCCCGCGGCAGGAAACGCCCCAAAGCGCAACGTGGACACATCCAAATTTTTGGAAGAAAACAGAGGTGTTTTTTGCGAAGTGCCTACCTGTAGGTTTTGGCCTCTAGCTCAGCCGGCACCTAGGGAAACCTACCAAACCTGTGCATTTCTGAAAACTAGAGACCTAGGGGAATCTAAGGAGGGGTGACTTGCGGGGCTCGGACCAGGTTCTGTTACCCAGAATCCTTTGCAAACCTCAAAATTTGGCTAAAAAAACACATGTTCCTCACATTTCTGTGGCAAAAAGTTCTGGAATCTGAGAGGAGCCACGAATTTCCTTCCACCCAGCGTTCCCACAAGTCTCCCGATAAAAATAATACCTCACTTGTGTGGGTAGGCCTAGCGCCCGCGACAGGAAACGCCCCAAAGCGCAACGTGGACATATCCAAATTTTTGGAAGAAAACAGAGGTGTTTTTTGCGTAGTGCCTACCTGTAGATTTTGGCCTCTAGCTCAGCCGGCACCTAGGGAAACCTACCAAACCTGTGCATTTCTGAAAACTAGAGACCTAGGGGAATCTAAGGAGGGGTGACTTGCGGGGCTCGGACCAGGTTCTGTTACCCAGAATTCTTTGCAAACCTCAAAATTTGGCTAAAAAAACACATGTTCCTCACATTTCTGTGGCAGAAAGTTCTGGAATCTGAGAGGAGCCACAAATTTCCTTCCACCCAGCGTTCCCCCAAGTCTCCCGATAAAAATGATACCTCACTTGTGTGGGTAGGCCTAGCGCCCGCGACAGGAAACGCCCCAAAGCGCAACGTGGACACATCCAAATTTTTGGAAGAAAACAGAGGTGTTTTTTGCGAAGTGCCTACCTGTAGGTTTTGGCCTCTAGCTCAGCCGGCACCTAGGGAAACCTACCAAATTGGTGCATTTCTGAAAACTAGAGACCTAGGGGAATCTAAGGAGGGGTGACTTGCGGGGCTCGGACCAGGTTCTGTTACCCAGAATTCTTTGCAAACCTCAAAATTTGGCTAAAAAAACACATGTTCCTCACATTTCTGTGGCAGAAAGTTCTGGAATCTGAGAGGAGCCACAAATTTCCTTCCACCCAGCGTTCCCCCAAGTCTCCCGATAAAAATGATACCTCACTTGTGTGGGTAGGCCTAGCGCCCGCGACAGGAAACGCCCCAAAGCGCAACGTGGACACATCCAAATTTTTGGAAGAAAACAGAGGTGTTTTTTGCGAAGTGCCTACCTGTAGATTTTGGCCTCTAGCTCAGCCGGCACCTAGGGAAACCTACCAAACCTGTGCATTTCTGAAAACTAGAGACCTAGGGGAATCCAAGGAGGGGTGACTTGCGGGGCTCGGACCAGGTTCTGTTACCCAGAATCCTTTGCAAACCTCAAAATTTGGCTAAAAAAACACATGTTCCTCACATTTCTGTGGCAAAAAGTTCTGGAATCTGAGAGGAGCCACAAATTTCCTTCCACCCAGCGTTCCCCCAAGTCTCCCGATAAAAATGATACCTCACTTGTGTGGGTAGGCCTAGCGCCCGCGACAGGAAACGCCCCAAAGCGCAACGTGGACACATCCAAATTTTGGGAAGAAAACAGAGGTGTTTTTTGCGAAGTGCCTACCTGTAGGTTTTGGCCTCTAGCTCAGCCGGCACCTAGGGAAACCTACCAAACTTGTGCATTTCTGAAAACTAGAGACCTAGGGGAATCTAAGGAGGGGTGACTTGCGGGGCTCGGACCAGGTTCTGTTACCCAGAATTCTTTGCAAACCTCAAAATTTGACTAAAAAAACACATGTTCCTCACATTTCTGTGGCAGAAAGTTCTGGAATCTGTGAGGAGCCACAAATTTCCTTCCACCCAGCGTTCCCCCAAGTCTCCCGATAAAAATGATACCTCACTTGTGTAGGTAGGCTTAGCGCCCGCGACAGGAAACGCCCCAAAGCTAAACGTGGACACATCCAAATTTTTGAAAGAAAACAGAGGTGTTTTTTGCGAAGTGCCTACCTGTAGATTTTGGCCTCTAGCTCAGCCGGCACCTAGGGAAACCTACCAAACCTGTGCATTTCTGAAAACTAGAGACCTAGGGGAATCTAAGGAGGGGTGACTTGCGGGGCTCGGACCAGGTTCTGTTACCCAGAATCCTTTGCAAACCTCAAAATTTGGCTAAAAAAACACATGTTCCTCACATTTCTGTGGCAGAAAGTTATGGAATCTGAGAGGAGCCACAAATTTCCTTCCACCCAGCGTTCCCCCAAGTCTCCCGATAAAAATGATACCTCACTTGTGTGGATAGGCCTAGCGCCCGCGACAGGAAACGCCCCAAAGCGCAACGTGGACACATCCTAATTTTTGGAAGAAAACAGAGGTGTTTTTTGCGAAGTGCCTACCTGTAGATTTTGGCCTCTAGCTCAGCCAGCACCTAGGGAAACCTACCAAACCTGTGCATTTCTGAAAACTAGAGACCTAGGGGAATCCAAGGAGGGGTGACTTGCGGGGCTCGGACCAGGTTCTGTTACCCAGAATCCTTTGCAAACCTCAAAATTTGGCTAAAAAAACACATGTTCCTCACATTTCTGTGGCAGAAAGTTCTGGAATCTGAGAGGAGCCACAAATTTCCTTCCACCCAGCGTTCCCCCAAGTCTCCCGATAAAAATGATACCTCACTTGTGTGGGTAGGCCTAGCGCCCGCGACAGTAAACGCCCCAAAGCGCAACGTGGACACATCCAAATTTTTGGAGGAAAACAGAGGTGTTTTTTGCGAAGTGCCTACCTGTAGATTTTGGCCTCTAGCTCAGCCAGCACCTAGGGAAACCTACCAAACCTGTGCATTTCTGAAAACTAGAGACCTAGGGGAATCTAAGGAGGGGTGACTTGCGGGGCTCGGACCAGGTTCTGTTACCCAGAATCCTTTGCAAACCTCAAAATTTGGCTAAAAAAACACATGTTCCTCACATTTCTGTGGCAGAAAGTTCTGGAATCTGAGAGGAGCCACAAATTTCCTTCCACCCAGCGTTCCCCCAAGTCTCCCGATAAAAATGATACCTCACTTGTGTGGGTAGGCCTAGCGCCCGCGACAGGAAACGCCCCAAAGCGCAACGTGGACACATCCAAATTTTTGGAAGAAAACAGAGGTGTTTTTTGCGAAGTGCCTACCTGTAGGTTTTGGCCTCTAGCTCAGCCGGCACCTAGGGAAACCTACCAAATCGGTGCATTTCTGAAAACTAGAGACCTAGGGGAATCTAAGGAGGGGTGACTTGCGGGGCTCGGACCAGGTTCTGTTACCCAGAATTCTTTGCAAACCTCAAAATTTGGCTAAAAAAACACATGTTCCTCACATTTCTGTGGCAGAAAGTTCTGGAATCTGAGAGGAGCTACAAATTTCCTTCCACCCAGCGTTCCCCCAAGTCTCCCGATAAAAATGATACCTCACTTGTGTGGGTAGGCCTAGCGCCCGCGACAGGAAACGCCCCAAAGCGCAACGTGGACACATCCACATTTTTGGAAGAAAACAGAGGTGTTTTTTGCGAAGTGCCTACCTGTAGATTTTGGCCTCTAGCTCAGCCGGCACCTAGGGAAACCTACCAAACCTGTGCATTTCTGAAAACTAGAGACCTAGGGGAATCCAAGGAGGGGTGACTTGTGGGGCTCGGACCAGGTTCTGTTACCCAGAATCCTTTGCAAACCCCAAAATTTGGCTAAAAAAACACATGTTCCTCACATTTCTGTGGCTGAAAGTTCTGGAATCTGAGAGGAGCCACAAATTTCCTTCCACCCAGCGTTCCCCCAAGTCTCCCGATAAAAATGATACCTCACTTGTGTGGGTAGGCCTAGCGCCCGCGACAGGAAACGCCCCAAAGCGCAACGTGGACACATCCAAATTTTTGGAAGAAAACAGAGGTGTTTTTTGCGAAGTGCCTACCTGTAGATTTTGGCCTCTAGCTCAGCCGGCACCTAGGGAAACCTACCAAACCTGTGCATTTCTGAAAACTAGAGACCTAGGGGAATCCAAGGAGGGGTGACTTGCGGGGCTCGGACCAGGTTCTGTTACCCAGAATCCTTTCCAAACCTCAAAATTTGGCTAAAAAAAACACATGTTCCTCACATTTCTGTGGCAAAAAGTTCTGGAATCTGAGAGGAGCCACAAATTTCCTTCCACCCAGCGTTCCCCCAAGTCTCCCGATAAAAATGATACCTCACTTGTGTGGGTAGGCCTAGCGCCCGCGACAGGAAACGCCCCAAAGCGCAACGTGGACACATCCAAATTTTTGAAAGAAAACAGAGGTGTTTTTTGCGAAGTGCCTACCTGTAGATTTTGGCCTCTAGCTCAGCCGCGCACCTAGGGAAACCTACCAAACCTGTGCATTTCTGAAAACTAGAGACCTAGGGGAATCTAAGGAGGGGTGACTTGCGGGGCTCGGACCAGGTTCTGTTACCCAGAATCCTTTGCAAACCTCAAAATTTGGCTAAAAAAACACATGTTCCTCACATTTCTGTGGCAGAAAGTTATGGAATCTGAGAGGAGCCACAAATTTCCTTCCACCCAGCGTTCCCCCAAGTCTCCCGATAAAAATGATACCTCACTTGTGTGGATAGGCCTAGCGCCCGCGACAGGAAACGCCCCAAAGCGCAACGTGGACACATCCAAATTTTTGGAAGAAAACAGAGGTGTTTTTTGCGAAGTGCCTACATGTAGATTTTGGCCTCTAGCTCAGCCGGCACCTAGGGAAACCTACCAAACCTGTGCATTTCTGAAAACTAGAGACCTAGGGGAATCCAAGGAGGGGTGACTTGCGGGGCTCGGACCAGGTTCTGTTACCCAGAATCCTTTGCAAACCTCAAAATTTGGCTAAAAAAACACATGTTCCTCACATTTCTGTGGCAGAAAGTTATGGAATCTGAGAGGAGCTACAAATTTCCTTCCACCCAGCGTTCCCCCAAGTCTCCCGATAAAAATGATACCTCACTTGTGTGGGTAGGCCTAGCGCCCGCGACAGGAAACGCCCCAAAGCGCAACGTGGACACATCCAAATTTTTGAAAGAAAATAGAGGTGTTTTTTGCGAAGTGCCTACCTGTAGATTTTGGCCTCTAGCTCAGCCGGCACCTAGGGAAACCTACCAAACCTGTGCATTTCTGAAAACTAGAGACCTAGGGGAATCTAAGGAGGAGTGACTTGCGGGGCTCGGACCAGGTTCTGTTACCCAGAATCCTTTGCAAACCTCAAAATTTGGCTAAAAAAACACATGTTCCTCACATTTCTGTGGCAAAAAGTTCTGGAATCTGAGAGGAGCCACAAATTTCCTTCCACCCAGCATTCCCCCAAGTCTCCCGATAAAAATGATACCTCACTTGTGTGGGTAGGCCTAGCGCCCACGACAGGAAACGCCCCAAAGCGCAACGTGGACACATCCAAATTTTTGGAAGAAAACAGAGGTGTTTTTTGCGAAGTGCCTACCTGTAGATTTTGGCCTCTAGCTCAGCCAGCACCTAGGGAAACCTACCAAACCTGCGCATTTCTGAAAACTAGAGACCTAGGGGAATCTAAGGAGGGGTGACTTGCGGGGCTCGGCCCAGGTTCTGTTACCCAGAATCCTTTGCAAACCTCAAAATTTGGCTAAAAAAACACATGTTCCTCACATTTCTGTGGCAGAAAGTTCTGGAATCTGAGAGGAGCCACAAATTTCCTTCCACCCAGCGTTCCCCCAAGTCTCCCGATAAAAATGATACCTCACTTGTGTGGGTAGGCCTAACGCCTGCGACAGGAAACGCCCCAAAGCGCAACGTGGACACATCCAAATTTTTGGAAGAAAACAGAGGTGTTTTTTGCGAAGTGGCCTACCTGTAGATTTTGGCCTCTAGCTCAGCCGGCACCTAGGGAAACCTACCAAACCTGTGCATTTCTGAAAACTAGAGACCTAGGGGAATCCAAGATGGGGTGACTTGCGAGGCTCGGACCAGGTTCTGTTACCCAGAATCCTTTGCAAACCTCAAAATTTGGCAAAAAAAAAACACATGTTTCCTCACATTTCTATGGCAAAAAGTTCTGGAATCTGAGAGGAGCCACAAATTTCCTTCCAACCAGCGTTGCCCCAAGTCTCCCGATAAAAATTATACCTCACTTGTGTGGGTAGGCCTAGCGCCCGCGACAGGAAACGCCCCAAAGCGCAACGTGGACACATCTAAATTTTTGGAAGAAAACAGAGGTGTTTTTTGCGAAGTGCCTACCTGTAGATTTTGGCCTCTAGCTCAGCCGGCACCTGGGGAAACCTACCAAACCTGTGCATTTCTGAAAACTAGAGACCTAGGGGAATCTAAGGAGGGGTGACTTGCGGGGCTCGGACAAGGTTCTGTTACCCAGAATCCTTTGCAAAACCTCAACATTTGGCTAAAAAAAAACACATGTTCCTCACATTTCTGTGGCAAAAAGTTCTGGAATCTGAGAGGAGCCACTAATTTCCTTCCACCCAGCTTTTCCCCAAGTCTCCCGATAAAAATCATACCTCACTTGTGTGGGTAGGCCTAGCGCCCGCGACAGGAAACGCCCCAAACGCAACGTGGACACATCCAAATTTTTGGAAGAAAACAGAGGTGTTTTTTGCATAGTGCCTACCTGTAGATTTTGGCCTCTAGCTCAGTCGGCACCTAGGGAAACCTACCAAACCTGTGCATTTCTGAAAACTAGAGACCTAGGGGAATCTAAGGAGGGGTGACTTGTGGGGCTCGGACCAGGTTCTGTTACCCAGAATTCTTTGCAAACCTCAAAATTTTGGCTAAAAAAACACATGTTCCTCACATTTCTGTGGCAGAAAGTTCTGGATTCTGAGAGGAGCCACAAATTTCCTTCCACCCAGCGTTCCCCCAAGTCTTCCGATAAAAATGATACCTCACTTGTGTAGTTAGGCCTAGCGCCCGCGACAGGAAACGCCCCAAAGCGCAACGTGGACACATCCAAAATTTTTGGAAGAAAACAGAGATGTTTTTTGCGAAATGCCCACCTGTAGATTTTGGCCTCTAGCTCAGCCGGCACCTAGGGAAACCTACCAAACCTGTGCATTTCTGAAAACTAGAGACCTAGGGGAATCCAAGATGGGGTGACTTGCAGGGCTCGGACCAGGTTCTGTTACCCAGAATCCTTTGCAAACCTCAAAATTTGGCTAAAAAAACACATGTTCCTCACATTTCTGTGGCAAAAAAGTTCTGGAATCTGAGAGGAGCCACAAATTTCCTTCCACCCAGCGTTCCCCCAAGTCTCCCGATAAAAATGATACCTCACTTTGTGTGGGTAGGTCTAGCGCCCGCGACAGGAAAACGCCCCAAAGCGCAACGTGGACACATCCAAATTTTTGGAAGAAAACAGAGGTGTTTTTTGCGAAGTGCCTACCTGTAGATTTTTGGCCTCTAGCTCAGCCGGCACCTAGGGAAACCTACCAAACCTGTGCATTTCTGAAAACTAGAGACCTAGGGGAATCTAAGGAGGGGTGACTTGCGGGCTCGGACCAGGTTCTGTTACCCAGAATTCTTTGCAAACCTCAAAATTTGGCTAAAAAAACACATGTTCCTCACATTTCTGTGGCAGAAAGTTCTGGAATCTGAGAGGAGCCACAAATTTCCTTCCACCCAGCGTTCCCCCAAGTCTCCCGATAAAAATGATACCTCACTTGTGTAGGTAGGCCTAGCGCCCGTGACAGGAAACGCCCCAAAGCGCAACGTGGACACATCCAAATTTTTGAAAGAAAATAGAGGTGTTTTTTGCGAAGTGCCTACCTGTAGATTTTGGCCTCTAGCTCAGCCGGCACCTAGGGAAACCTACCAAACCTGTGCATTTCTGAAAACTAGAGACCTAGGGGAAATCTAAGGAGGAGTGACTTGCGGGGCTCGGACCAGGTTCTGTTACCCAGAATCCTTTGCAAACCTCAAAATTTGGCTAAAAAAAACACATGTTCCTCACATTTCTGTGGCAAAAAGTTCTGGAATCTGAGAGGAGCCACAAATTTCCTTCCACCCAGCATTCCCCCAAGTCTCCCGATAAAAATGATACCTCACTTGTGTGGGTAGGCCTAGCGCCCACGACAGGAAACGCCCCAAAGCGCAACGTGGACACATCCAAATTTTTGGAAGAAAACAGAGGTGTTTTTTGCGAAGTGCCTACCTGTAGATTTTGGCCTCTAGCTCAGCCAGCACCTAGGGAAACCTACCAAACCTGCGCATTTCTGAAAACTAGAGACCTAGGGGAATCTAAGGAGGGGTGACTTGCGGGGCTCGGCCCAGGTTCTGTTACCCAGAATCCTTTGCAAACCTCAAATTTGGCTAAAAAAACACATGTTCCTCACATTTCTGTGGCAAAAAGTTCTGGAATCTGAGAGGAGCCACAAATTTCCTTCCACCCAGCGTTCCCCCAAGTCTCCCGATAAAAATGATACCTCACTTGTGTGGGTAGGTCTAGCGCCCGCGACAGGAAACGCCCCAAAGCGCAACGTGGACACATCCAAATTTTTGGAAGAAAACAGAGGTGTTTTTTTGCGAAGTGCCTACCTGTAGATTTTGGCCTCTAGCTCAGCCGGCACCTAGGGAAACCTACCAAACCTGTGCATTTCTGAAAACTAGAGACCTAGGGGAATCTAAGGAGGGGTGACTTGCGGGGCTCGGACCAGGTTCTGTTACCCAGAATTCTTTGCAAACCTCAAAATTTGGCTAAAAAAAACACATGTTCCTCACATTTCTGTGGCAGAAAGTTCTGGAATCTGAGAGGAGCCACAAATTTCCTTCCACCCAGCGTTCCCCCAAGTCTCCCGATAAAAATGATACCTCACTTGTGTAGGTAGGCCTAGCGCCCGCGACAGGAAACGCCCCAAAGCGCAACGTGGACACATCCAAATTTTTGAAAGAAAATAGAGGTGTTTTTTGCGAAGTGCCTACCTGTAGATTTTGGCCTCTAGCTCAGCCGGCACCTAGGGAAACCTACCAAACCTGTGCATTTCTGAAAACTAGAGACCTAGGGGAATCTAAGGAGGAGTGACTTGCGGGGCTCGGACCAGGTTCTGTTACCCAGAATCCTTTGCAAACCTCAAAATTTGGCTAAAAAAACACATGTTCCTCACATTTCTGTGGCAAAAAGTTCTGGAATCTGAGAGGAGCCACAAATTTCCTTCCACCCAGCATTCCCCCAAGTCTCCCGATAAAAATGATACCTCACTTGTGTGGGTAGGCCTAGCGCCCACGACAGGAAACGCCCCAAAGCGCAACGTGGACACATCCAAATTTTTGGAAGAAAAACAGAGGTGTTTTTTGCGAAGTGCCTACCTGTAGATTTTGGCCTCTAGCTCAGCCAGCACCTAGGGAAACCTACCAAACCTGCGCATTTCTGAAAACTAGAGACCTAGGGGAATCTAAGGAGGGGTGACTTGCGGGGCTCGGCCCAGGTTCTGTTACCCAGAATCCTTTGCAAAACCTCAAAATTTGGCTAAAAAAACACATGTTCCTCACATTTCTGTGGCAGAAAGTTCTGGAATCTGAGAGGAGCCACAAATTTCCTTCCACCCAGCGTTCCCCCAAGTCTCCCGATAAAAATGATACCTCACTTGTGTGGGTAGGCCTAACGCCTGCGACAGGAAACGCCCCAAAGCGCAACGTGGACACATCCAAATTTTTGGAAGAAAAACAGAGGTGTTTTTTGCGAAGTGCCTACCTGTAGATTTTGGCCTCTAGCTCAGCCGGCACCTAGGGAAACCTACCAAACCTGTGCATTTCTGAAAACTAGAGACCTAGGGGAATCCAAGATGGGGTGACTTGCGAGGCTCGGACCAGGTTCTGTTACCCAGAATCCTTTGCAAACCTCAAAATTTGGCAAAAAAAAACACATGTTCCTCACATTTCTATGGCAAAAAGTTCTGGAATCTGAGAGGAGCCACAAATTTCCTTCCAACCAGCGTTGCCCCAAGTCTCCCGATAAAAATTATACCTCACTTGTGTGGGTAGGCCTAGCGCCCGCGACAGGAAACGCCCCAAAGCGCAACGTGGACACATCTAAATTTTTGGAAGAAAACAGAGGTGTTTTTTTGCGAAGTGCCTACCTGTAGATTTTGGCCTCTAGCTCAGCCGGCACCTGGGGAAACCTACCAAACCTGTGCATTTCTGAAAACTAGAGACCTAGGGGAATCTAAGGAGGGGTGACTTGCGGGGCTCGGACAAGGTTCTGTTACCCAGAATCCTTTGCAAACCTCAAAATTTGGCTAAAAAAAAACACATGTTCCTCACATTTCTGTGGCAAAAAGTTCTGGAATCTGAGAGGAGCCACTAATTTCCTTCCACCCAGCTTTTCCCCAAGTCTCCCGATAAAAATCATACCTCACTTGTGTGGGTAGGCCTAGCGCCCGCGACAGGAAACGCCCCAAACGCAACGTGGACACATCCAAATTTTTGGAAGAAAACAGAGGTGTTTTTTGCATAGTGCCTACCTGTAGATTTTGGCCTCTAGCTTCAGTCGGCACCTAGGGAAACCTACCAAACCTGTGCATTTCTGAAAACTAGAGACCTAGGGGAATCTAAGGAGGGGTGACTTGTGGGGCTCGGACCAGGTTTCTGTTACCCAGAATTCTTTGCAAACCTCAAAAATTTGGCTAAAAAAACACATGTTCCTCACATTTCTGTGGCAGAAAGTTCTGGATTCTGAGAGGAGCCACAAATTTCCTTCCACCCAGCGTTCCCCCAAGTCTTCCGATAAAAATGATACCTCACTTGTGTAGTTAGGCCTAGCGCCCGCGACAGGAAACGCCCCAAAGCGCAACGTGGACACATCCAAATTTTTGGAAGAAAACAGAGATGTTTTTTGCGAAATGCCCACCTGTAGATTTTGGCCTCTTGCTCAGCCGGCACCTAGGGAAACCTACCAAACCTGTGCATTTCTGAAAACTAGAGACCTAGGGGAATCCAAGATGGGGTGACTTGCAGGGCTCGGACCAGGTTCTGTTAC